>NC_064618.1:89177346-94442346 GCF_023898315.1 Schistocerca nitens | reverse complement strand
GTGCGTGTGTTGCTTGACAAGGAATACAAACCATTCTTCAACTAAGAGATCAGTAGCTAAATATATGTCTCATGAAAAAAGAAACTTAAGTTTGAGAATTCATTAATAAGTTGAAAATTAATTGTGAGATCACAATTATTACCATTTTTGTTCACAAAAAGCAAGCTATCAAGAATAATTCATTGTTAATTTGTGGAGCACATACACAGATTGCCTTGTAGTTTGTGAGCACCATGGGAGCGCTGATTTTTCCAACATATACTGCTTATCTCCAAGGGCTTTATGTGAAGTTTTGTGCCCATAATATATTGTGGCAAAGAATAGTTCAACAGTGTGGTGTCCTTTCTTTTTGTAGGTAAGGAAAATGCTACAGATTCTTTGTCATAAGGCTCAAGGGCAAGTTATGCAGAAATGGAACACAGCAGCTAGTAAAAAGTGGAACACCAAGGGCAATGAAACACAATGATTAGTTACATATCATGTGACTAGCAATGTAAATGTAGTTTTGTTTTGTGTTGTAGTTTTTTATACAGTTGTGTATTCATTAACAATAATCATAAGTGCAAGAAATTAAGATACAGGCACGTACCAGAAATTAGTTTTGTGGAACCCAACACTGCTGTACCTCTTTGTTATACCATTGTTGCATAAGTGAGTTTTATGATAGCCTTTTTTAAAATAAATAACTAACCATGCATGTGTGTGTGTGTGTGTGTGTGTGTGTGTGTGTGTGTGTCCTTATTTGTAATCCTGTTGCAGTTTGGTGTGATGAGATTGTCATCATATTTTTGCAACACTACATATCAGATTGTCATATGGCAAAACATCAAGATACATTTTTTAAAAATATCAGTTTTCATACTTCAGTCATTACTCTATGCCAATAAAAAAGATTTGCTATGTCAGCTAGGTCATACTTTGAGCAAATAGCACAACCATTGGAGCATCAGCAAGTAGGAAGAGAGTTTGTGTAAATCACATATGTTGTGTACAATTTTAGAATTTTAGGTACATACAAAAACATATGCATATATGATTGTATTAGTGTATCTGGGGATTGAAATAGGAGACAAGGAAGTTATTTTTTTCTGTACATTGACAACTGATTGGCTAAAAATAATATGCATTGATAAAAATATATTATTAATGTATTAGTGTTTCTTTTCAATACAAAACAAATTTAACCCATCTGAAATATTTGGTTTAATTAGCATTCTTGTGTATAATTAAGTTATATAAGTAAGTGTAAAGATTTCTAGCATAATACATATTAAAAGAGCAGCCTTCAAACAGTTTATTACAGTTGTATAGTTAGTTTTTTGAAATATAGAAGAATGACTAGGAGTGCATTTTAATGTTTTGAGTAGTAGAAAAAATAGTCAAGTTTGATATAAAGCTTTGGTCACAGATGGATTGTCAAGGATTTGTAAAAGGCAGGTGAAAATTTTGTGAGTTGTAAGATGTATAACATTAGAATGCTTAACTTCAAATAGGTTTGGAACATTTAACAGTATATTTCTGATTCCAAGTAACGTTTTGTTTAACACATATGGATGTTAGCTTGTGTTAAATTGGAACCCACAAATGAAAATTGTTACAAAGTTTTAGAATCTTTTTGAGAGAAGTGACAAGCGACTTCAATATGTTTAGTGGAAGGAAATATACAGCTTTAAAAGATTACTTTTATTTCTTTTACTAGATTGCTCTTAATACCACATGCAGTTGAGGAAAGCATAATTTTTGTGGTTGTGAAATGCCCAGTCTGTAATAGGTTACTGTGTATTTAAAATTCATTTTCCCCTTATGAAATCTCCTTCCACCAAATAAACTATTTTGTTCCACTACAATATTCTACTGAAAGTAGGAATTTTATGTTACTGTTTATGAGAAAAGACTTAATATCTAAAATTATTATTTCAGTTAAACTGTTATGTGATTTTCATAATGTCTAATGTGCAGATGAGATCAGAGAACCTATAATTCCCTGAGGTTATGGTATGTCAGCATTTGGCAAATATGAAAAATGAACTCAGGAATGTACCATAGCTGAAGTAATTGTTTTAAAATAGTTTTTAAATTGAAATTCTGTTGCTATAACATTGTTTTAAGGCAGCTGTAGTTTTTATAACAGGAAAAGCCATGAGCTATAATAAAACTCAAAACTGTTTGGTTACTTATTGTAAAAGTGACAGATCAAACATTGTTTCACACTGTGACAATTAGAGATGACATCATCTACCTTACAGTGCATACACTTTTACAAATTTCAGATTGTGATACTTGTGATAGAGAGCAAGTTCTGTTAATAACACTGGGCATTATAAAAAACATAGAAATTTTGTAGGAGCATAAGAGTGTGATTTATGAAGTAAGTCATGGTGTATTTTAATATGTATAATTATTTTTCTGAAATATCATCAGGTGGTATTAATTACTGTTTAACAAAACTAACTGATTGTGATTAGAGATGCCTGTTTCATATTTTCATTTTGCAAGGAAACAGAATACTGAAAACAATTAAAATGGTTTTATTTGTTATTTAATTGAAAGAATTCTGGTTAAACAGATGTATTATTAGGCATAGTGTATGCACATATTTGTTCATTTTATGTTTAGAAAGCTTTATTATGCTTCACTACATCATTAAACATATTTTAGTTGATATCTTCAGAAAGGTATAAAGGTGTTAAATTCCTTTACTTTGATAAGGCAATGCCTAAATAAATCATGTTATATAAATATTGATTGTTTGAAACTGAAGATCGTGCTCATTTTTAGTTAGGTACAAGTGTGGGGCTTGTGTACCATGCTCTGTCATTCTAACATAACATATTCTACAAATGGTAATATTCAGAATTTTTAGGAAGTCAATTTAAGTTGCCCTTTTGAAGTGCATAGTAGCTTTAACGGTAAATGTTTTGCACGAAAACTTCTTTTGCAAAGAAGAGAAATTGTGTTCTGTAAAGACATTATTAAGTAATATCAAAAGGTGTTATTGCTGCTGTTGAGTTGTGATTCCCTCTCTGACCGACTTTCCTGGAATATATTTACAGCTGTTCTTATTATAAGGATGTCTAAACAATTGCAGGTACTGAAAATGTTTATGAAACAGATTGTAGACCTAGTATTTATTGATGACTGGAATATTATAATATGGGAACGGAAGAAGAAGGCGTTTCAGGGAGAGGGGTGAAGAAATAAAGTAACTGGAGAATAACTTTTAAACTGTGTGAAATGTTTTACAGAATTATGCTGACATTCATTTAAAAATGAATAAGAATGCAACAATGACAGATATTCATAAAAATAATAATACAGGAATGATAACAGTAGTTATAGTTTCAAAAGAATAAATAAGGTACAGAGTAGAAAGTTGAATTTGAAATTCTAGGTTTCATAAAATGTGATTAAAGATAACTGTGTAGGAGAAGATTGGAAAAGTGTGAGATGATGTTGAGCAAAACGGATATAAGAAACTGATAGGTGGGAGAATAAATACTTACTGAGAAACAACAAATATATAAACGGCTTAGAAACAGATTCTAGTGAATGATGCCACGATGGCTAAATACAACACTCCATTAGCACTGGATCAAAATAAAATGATATAGGGCAGTGAATCAGTGTTTCATAGAATTTTACAGACTTGAGTGCAGCAAAGGAAAGAGAAGACCATAAGATAAATTTAAGATAATCTCATATTTAAAAAATAATGGTGAGATAGTGCAAAAGCTATTGCATGATTTTAAATAATACCATTATTTTAGAACAATATGTATATGTATAAATGGAAACAAACCTTGATTTTCAAATGGAAATTCATGAAAAAGTGTGACTGAAAATCTATAGGGCATCCACAACTTAATAATACCAAATAGTGTCTGTTTCAGAGAAAAAGTTATAAATGACAAATGACTTGATGGGAAGTAAAGCACAGCCAGTTTAGAACTACAGATGCATAAAGAAATTAATGGCACTGGATGTAGTGCCCCTGTAATTGAAGCAAGGACAAAACTCTCAAGTAATATCATAAACATTGCCAACTTTCTATTGTCTTGCAACATAAGATCGCTGAAGGAATGATAAAAGGAATGATCAACTAAAATATCTAAAAAAAAATGCACAAAAAAGGCTTGCTATATTCTGATGCATTTGAAAGTTAAGTAAAATTTAGTAGTGTGCAATGAGATGAACAGAGCACAGAGAGTGGAGGAACATGTTGTTGAAATACAGGGTTGCAGATGGAAGTGCACTAAAAGAAAGGGCAAAGGTGAAACAAACCCATCAGCATCATGAAAGACAGTCACAATATGACAATGGCAACAATAAAGCACACAAAAGATGAGTATCTTAGGAAGAGGCAGCAAACCTTTCAGACTACTTGAAGGGGAAAGAATTATCTACAAAGTCATTACCAATCATATAAAATGTTACATAAGTGTACATATCATTATTTTAGGCTGGAAGCAATGTGTTTAATTGAAAAGAAGTTGAGGCCATTGGTATAAACCGAAAAGGATGTAACTGTACATCAATTAAACTGCTGTTCTTTCTGTCCTTGCTCATGTGTGTGCGTGTTTGTGTGTGTGTGTGCAGGTCTTCTTACTGTCCTATCAAAGTTCATGTATATTGCTCAATACAAAGCAAAACATAAAACAACAGGACACAACAATGGCAGTGTAGCAATTGTTCATTTCCCCCATTTCAAAATAAAAAGTGCTTTGGTAACAACTTATGTTCCACTACTACATATAAATTTGAAGAATACAAATTCTCTAGATAGTGGCTTATTATGGCATAATAGTTAATGATGTATTTTATCTGAGTAAAATCAGTTTCTCTTGTAGACTGTGGCAGATCCAAAATAAGAAAGATATATGTGAATGAACCAATTCAAGTATGTCCCTTAAAAATTGATACAATTATGAAGTTGTGTTTCACTCTTACATTTAGTTCACAAATTATTTTAACTGAACTTGGAGGGTGTTTTGGATGCTTAATAAGACATGGCTTGGCCACAGCCATAAATATGTCTTTCACAGTTTCATTTTATCATGTTTAGAAAAGTGAATATTTACTCCAAATTTTTCAGCAGTCTTTTATTTTTGTTTACTTAATTATTGTGTTTTTCCCAGATTTTTATCCATGCCCTGTATAAATATTGCATATGATGGTGCTATTTTTGTATAGTATCACAAACTGGAGTAACTATCGTACATTCCTGTGCAATAAAATTTTGGTTTTTGGACCCTGATTTAACATTATTGCTTTCCTGATTTCAATCTAATTTGAATTTTAAGTTTTTATAATCTGCATTTTAAAAAAACCAAAAAGTCACAAAATTGTAATAATTGATGCAGTGGATAAATGAATAAATTTTTCAATTAAAAGGCACTCTACGATAAATTGATTTGTGGTAGTATTCTAATACAAATAAAGCCAATTGCTTATTGCCCCAGTGTTGTAATTAAACATTATTTGAAGTCACAGATGCAATAATGTGTGACCTAGCAACATGATGTTAGAATATTTATATATAAGAATAAATTATCTTACATATTAATTGGTGTATGCATTATTGGAGATATATTCCTATATTATACATTTTTAATACCATGACAATAACTCTTAAAAAATATTTTTACACAAAGATATGACTTCCATTCAGAAATCACTAAACTATTTATGGAGTTGTATCTGAGAATTGTTTTTTTCCTTATAAAGAGCAGTAATACTAATAGGAAGTAACAATTGGTGTATTCAGTCATTGACTGAGATAAAACTGCCTAAAATTATCAGCTACCTACAGACAGAAATATTAGATTAAATAATAACCTAAGCTGATAAAGATATTTTGAGTTCCAGTTGAAAAATTTTCTTTAGCTGACATTGTGTTGCCTTCATAGTAGTTGTATTTTTATGAAAATTATTGGTTGTAATAGCCTGCAAGCATGCTGTAAATGAGAACTGAGAACTGTCATATAGCTTTGATATAAAGGAATGTCATTTTATTAGTTTAAAATATACCACTGGTGTTCCTGTACTAAAACAGTTCGATATATTAAGTACCCTCCCTTAACCGAGGTGTTCCTATCATTTTCATGGCACAATCATTTTACAATGACTTTTGGTTTTCAGAGGCTGTGCAACTGTCTGACAATAGTTTGATTATTCTCATTCATTGTGAAAGCACTGCATTACTAATAAGGGTGACTTGTAGAATAAAATGTTCCATTGTGCATCCAGTCCTGTTAGGAGTAGTACAAACTAAGATGTGGTTTACATACTGCCACAGATGTACCGAATACCTTAAAATTTATAATCTGTCTTTCTGCATTTGTTGTGTATCAGTGGGTGGTTTTGAATCATTAGAAAGATTTCACTTCATCTCCACAAGTTCCTGTAGCAATAAATGACAGTCTTTGTAGAGTATTGATACAAAATGATCTGTTTAAGCCATTCTTCCAAATATTTTTCAACTCATGTTCCATACTTGATTCACATGCTTATATCTAGTACGAAGAAGCGAAGTGCTCTGTGCCATGGTTTTCCTGCTTATTATTATTGCTTTTTTTAAAAGAAGTTGTTATCTTATGCTTTTTTGGGTTTAGAGCAAAGTTGTGTAATTTTTAATTTGTTATCAAGTATTAGCATTTACACAAAATGAATGAAAGACAGGACAACTTGGAAGAACAACTTCAAAAATTAAGAGGTGAAAATTGGGAAGTATTGCATTGAGGGACAAGACATAAGTATATTTTCCTTTCTTAATGATAGGATGAAAGAGCCCTTTTTTAAATCTTAAATCTAGTGTTTCAATAAGTTCATTGCAACTGTTAGTATTAGTTCTAAGAGCCATATCTTTGTTTGTTGAAATTTAAGGAATGCAAAGGCTACCTAATATGGATCTTTATGGGTAGCTTAATTTTTGCAGTGTTATTTGTACGTTAATTGCCTGTGATGTACTCCTGAATGTCTCTAATGGACAGTGTTCATAGTACAGTAACTGTATTTTATTTTTGCCCATCATGTGTTTCTGCCTAAATAATGTTCTGTCGTGTATCCAAGTTCAAGAATGATGTTGAATTGAAACATGTAGAAGATAGCAGGTGGTGATCATTATGAAAAGAAACATGCAAAGACATGTTGCGGTTAAAATTACATTTATATTGTTTGGAAGGAATATTGTGTAAATAACATTCTATTATATCTAGTCACATATAAAGACAAACTCTCAGTTTTGTAAATAAAAAAAATCTTAGAATAAATAAAGCATTTAACCGTGCAGAAACTGAAATATTTCTGTATTTGTAATGTGATTTATCACAAAATATAAATACAAAAAGTAATCATTGCAACTATATACCATCACAGCCACAACACGTAGGACACAGTCAGTGTTGCACCAGATTCACAAATTTGGATCTGTGACAAGGTAATTATCTAAATTCTCTGGAAAAAGACACATATTATTCTGTTTTATTTATAGTTAATAAACCACTAGAAAAAATAACTTGGAAATGAAAAGCACCATGGTGCCAGTCATGTTAACAAGGAAATATGGCACTGACAAAAGAAAGAAAACAAAAACTTAATTAAAGTGGTTTGGAGTATTCACTTTCATGTTACATGTAAACTGAGTGTTTTCAGCAGAGAGTTTCAAACAAGAAATATGTGATGCCTTTCAGCTGAATAAATTAGCACAGTAGTCAGAAGTGCAACAGTAGTAGTACGAGAAGATGGTGACAACATTAATAATGGACCATTTTAGCCTAAAATGCACAGTTTGGGAATATCGCATCTTAATAAAGAAGAAAATAATAAAATAAATTGTACTGTGTGTTGTTCATACAAATGGCAATTTCTATAAAAAATAACTGAAAATATAGGCAGTGAATAATGTGCAGAGCTAAATAAATCACTCTCTTCGACCAATATGAGAAAGTCCCTCATTTAGAGAGAAAAAATTAATAAACATAAATACAATCACTGGATTTTGCTGCAGAAGGGAGAAGTCCAAGAATCAACAAATAGGAAGCAAAATGAATAGCTATCCAGAAAAATTGAAACAGTAATGAGATCAGAATATTATTCGCTTATGAGAAGTTCTTCAGCAACAATATCACTACCACTCAGTTTATAATGTTGACCTCTAATAACAATAGTTCTATTTAGAAAACACTGCTGTATCCAAATGCTCAATGGTGCAAGGGAATTGTTGACAGTACTATTGTAAATGGCAGCAAAAGACAGAGAACTGTATGCTGTCTTTTCATTTTAATAATGTAGTGTGCTGTCATGTAAAGTCAATGAAGTTGCAGTGTTATGAATCATCATAATGCATTCTGAAGACTTGTCATTGCTGAATCACATTGAAAATGTGGACTGACTTTGGAAGCAGCGTCATAACTCAATCTGTCTTTCCTTCTGTTACATGTTTTCTCAAATTATAATTGATTTTATTGTTGTGCATCTGCATCTCTTCTATGAATCCATTCTTGCACAGAAGCAAATATCTTTATCTAGTCCATTTCTTTCTACTTGAAAGTGATGTAAGAAAAGAGAGTATAAAGCTTTAAGAGGAAGATAATGTACACTTAGAAATAATATTTATTTCTTTAAGAAAACTTGGTATGATTAATAATTTACATTTGAGTAGTAATGGTTATAGTACATAGAATTTCACTTTGTCAGAGACTACTAAATTCCTGTGCACTTAATATGGGAGTCAGTAGAAATGGGCTAAATCTTTTTAGTAGTCAGGGTGAAGTCTCATTCTGAAGCCCTATTATGTGGTCCTGAGAAATTTTATTCACACAGGTTGATCAAGGTTATTTGATTTAATACCAAATGATTTTTCAAATTGAGTTGCTGCCAAATGTTGAAAGTGGAACTTGGAAGTTGAAAATATCCACCAGTGACAGAGATAACGTGTTCCAATTTAATATCCATAGGTATGCAATAGAGAACATATAACTTCAGATTTTGTGCCATACTAAGTGACTGGACCATAATTAACTGTGTTTACTAACTATATTTGAATGATTCAACATGATCATCACACAAGGGGGGAGTCCAGAAAGTGTGCATAAACTCATCAACACATCAGCTGATAGTGTAATAGCCAATGTAAACCAGGAAATGACCCAGAATGAATATGTTAGTCTTCATAATGACACATTTTTCATGATTTAATAGCAATGAAATGTGATGCATGTACAGGTTGGCAAATTGCAGTGTTGGATTTTGGCAAATTATTTTTTAGGCGACTAGATGTCTGAAGATTTAGTGTTATATATATTTACAGTTCACTAACTGTTTATTTGTGGCTTGAAAGAAACTATGTTAACATTTTAGAAAGGAAGATTTGGACTGGTTTTCCCCATCTATTGAAGATAGAGTTGTTATCTAACAAATTGTAAATGACTATTCATTACAATAGCTGTATAATCAGACAACAAGAGTGAAGTCTACTACCAAGATCACTATTTAATTTCCCTTAATGCTTCACCATCACCTTGTAAGAAACGTGTGAATGATTTGTGCCATGTGTGATTTCTTTTCCTCCCAAAAATGTACAGGTAAACTGGAACTTGTCATTGACTGTACTATTCATATAATCATGTAATAGTTTAAGTTATTTGTGAAAATAGGTGATCCTCCAGTTAAATATATTGAATCAAATATATTACAGATAATAGAATAATGGGCTATGAATTAATGCAGAAATTTGCCCATAAAAAGGTTTCAAGAGAATAATTTCAGCCAGAACTCAAAAGAACATTATCAGCTTGCTACATAAAAATTCAAAAATATTTTTTTCCAATATTTGTTTATCTGTAGCCCAATCTAAGCATAATTTTCAGCTTTGTATCCTTCCACTGCAATTATAAATATGGTCTTCTTTAGCCATCTTCATTTACTACACACACATCAAGTTTGGTTATACATCACACATTTCAAAAAAGATATGTTAAATCACTAGGTTTTTTGAGATCTGTGTCTTTATTGCAAGAAATATTTTGGTTTGCATAGTCTTCGCATAATCACTGATCTGTCTATGATCTTCCAGAAAATAGCTGATACTGAAACATTAATGAAATCAATTAACATACAGGCAAAGCTTATGTTTCTTGGAAACTACACAGGACTAAGGGGAATGTATAATTCAAATAATGTACTCATATGCACTGTCTTACATTTGGCACTACAAAATACTTCTAACTGTGGGAATCAGGTCACACACATTCTCTCTCTCTCTCTCTCTCTCTCTCTCTCTCTCTCTCTCTATGCCAGCTTATGCTACATTCAGTACTGCTGAAGAAACTACAGAGCTAGTATTTGCTGTTATTAGCAATGGTAAAATAGGTAAAACCCTGCATAATTTGTGGCGGGCTTTGAAACTCTAAGATCCTCTAGTACATAAGTGGCCTCAAGAAATGGCAACACTTTAAATAAATGACTGCTGAACAGAATGCAGTTGGCACAGTCGTTTTGAATATAACTTAAGAAAGCTCTATGTAATTTTTCAGAATTTAGGTCTTTCTTTCCTAGGAATTTCACATGAGTGTAAAGATAAAGTAAGTGTAAAGCATGCATACTACCAAAATGCACAAACAGATATGATGGTGAATTTACTTGTAACGATTCTACAACAATTTATAGTGATTCTGTAAAATATTTATATTTTTTATAATCCTACTGGAAACTAGACAGGTACACAAGTTGCAGTTCATTTCTGAAGGTATGGTGCTTACTGTATTAAAAGTGATTTTATCTCTGTCTGTGATGCAGTTAAGTTTATGTATGCTATAGTCTGCCTCAGCATAGCAGTAAACTGAGGGATGCATGCATGTATTAACTACATTTATTGATCTAATGATCAAAAGTATTTTATTTAAAACTATGTAATGGTGAAATACAACCAATGAGAAGCCGCCTACGTCCAGGGTCCAAATGGAAAATGTTACCTATAAAGATGTTAATGTGTGTGGTGGGGGGTGGGGGGTAGCATTTATAAGTGAAATGGCTCAGACAGGATTTCTGCCATGATGTCAGCCAGTTATTGTTTAATTTAAGAAAATTCATACCAAAAGCTCATTTGTATTCTGGAAAAATAAGTAAACTGATCGTAAATTATGGGTCATTTGCAACGTTTCATTACTGCTAGTTTCTTCATTATTGTGCAAAAATTATTATAGTATTTATAGTACTTGGTTGTGTGTAATCTTTATATCACATTTAGTGGTAATCACATATAATTTGCGATAACCTGGTAAATACTTTTTTGCATTTACATTAATAACTTTGGAGAGTTGTATCTTTTCTTCAAGGTCATTAAAAGCATACTGATATAACAGTGTATGGAAAGTTCTGGTTGAGGATTATAAATTATTTAGGAATAAAGGAGATGACTTGCAGAAAGGCAGAAACACTGTGTCGTCAATAGGTATGGAAACAAAAGCTTTGCTAGTTTTTGGAATGAACTTCCTTTTTGAGGCTTCTTAAGAGAAACATGTGCACCAACACACACGCACTCACTCACATGCACACACCTATCTCCTAACATATACTTTTGGAATGAAATTCCTTTTTCAAGTTCATAAGAGAAACACCTGCCCCACTGCTCCTGCCCAATTAAATCATGTGCCCAGCCATCTGCCACCTACCCCTCTACCTGCACCCCTGGCTAATCCACAGATTACTCCCCACTCTCCCACGAGCCACTAGACACTTTCCCCCGACCTCTCTATGCCTCCCACCTCACTTCATCCCTTACCCCACCCTGCATCCCCATCTTACCCTGGTACACTTACCGTGGGCCAGGAAAGAGCTGGTAGTCAGCTGAGCACGGTGTAGGGAGACAGGCATGTGCATGTGAGTGATTGAGTGTGTGTTTGTGTGCATGTTTCTCCTACAAGCTTAAAAAAGGAAGTTCGTTCCGAAAGCTAGCAAAGCGCTTTACCTTTTGTTTGTGTACCTATTGACGACACAGTGGTTCTGCCTTTCGGTGAGTTGTCTCCTTTATTTCTAAATAATCTGTAAAAGTGCACTGATGTAGCCAAAAGATGGTACACTGCCACATCATTATATGTTCTTTTACGTAACTACATTTCAAACGTAACTACATTTCTATTGATTTTTACTTTCAGTCATTGTTACCGTATATATAGGCCAAAACTTTATTGTCACTGGCCACTGTGGGGCTGAATGCCATTTGGTGGCCTTGCAAGCACATGATGCAGTACGAAAAGTTGTAATGGAACTGGTATCGATCCTGTACTTGATGGATTAAATATGCCCTTACGCTTCTTTGCTACATCACAACTGCATCACGTACAGGGGTGCCCCATCGTTCTAGAAGGGACAACGTGAAACCTGGAGATCATATGGCATGAAGGAGTGAGTCAGTTGTGCTAGAGTCATCATACAAGTAGGATGTGCATGTATGTGGGAAAATCGACTGTTTTGAAATTAAAATGAAATAAAAAACTATGTCATACAAAAATGTTCACATATTGCAACATCTTCATTTACTATTAGAATATTTTGCAAAGGACTGCATTACAGAACAGTGTGGAAGAATAGATAGGGCACGTATCACATGCACACAATTAGAACTTTAATTATCGGCATATGTACCTTGGGGAGTAAGTTCACCCTCCAAACTGACTATGTCCGACACTTATTTTTGTAGTGAGCCAGGCTATGGCAAGTAATAATCAAATAATACAACGTGGTGCCTTACAAAGTGTGTTAGCAGAACAGACAAATGCAGAATGATTCCATGGATGGTACAAGGGTTGTAACGGGGGAAATCCACTGACCTAAGCAACTCTGACAGAGGACAGATTGTTATGACCAAGTGCCTAGGAATGAACAGCTTGAAATGGTGAAACTGTTAGGCTGCTCAGGCACTGCTATCAGCAGCAGCTATGGAAAGTGGTTGAAGGATGTTGAAATCACAAATAGGTGGCAAAATGTTGGATATCCATGCCTCATTACAGAACTTAGAAGACAGGGACTTTTCCACTGCATACATTTGTGCTTGAAGCCTTGTCTGACAGTGATTCCATCTTCCAGCAGGATAACTGTCCATGCCACAATGTGTTCATCATGCTACAGTGGTTTGAGGAGCATGATCAACTCATGTTGACGCCTTGGCCACTAAACTCATTTGATCTGAACCAAACAGAATGGCCGAGCGGTTCTGGCGCTACAGTCTGGAACCGCGCGACCGCTACGGTCGCAGGTTCGAATCCTGCCTCGGGCATGGATGTGTGTGTTGTCCTTAGGTTAGTTAGGTTTAAGTAGTTCTAAGTTCTAGGGGGCTTATGACCTCAGCAGTTGAGTCCCATAGTGCCATTTTTAGCCAAACAGAACAAATCTGGGATGCTATTGGGTAGGAATATACAGCTGCAAACCACCAGACCATAATTTACAGGATTTTTGTGGTACGTAAACACCTAGACCACAAACCTCAGAAAATCCACTGAGGATTTGTTGAATCCATGTCACACAACATTTCTGCTGTATTGCATTTTGCACGTGGACCACCGTGCCATTAAACAGATGGTCACACTGTTTTGATTCCTCAATGTAGGGAGGTCAAGTGATTGTAAAAACGTGATATATCTCAGGAAGACTTACGAAGCTCAGTGCTTGATGCAAAGACTGGTATTTCTCCCTTGATTTAAGAAAATGTAACATTATGCACCTAGATATATCTAAAAATCCAATATCATTGAACTACATAATTACTGACTATTCACTGTTCCACTCCCAACCATCAAATATCTAACAATATCTGTCTGATGTGTTAGTTGAATGGCCACGTCAATAGAACTGTAGGGAAGGCATTGGACAATTAAAAAGAAAATACTAGAGAGATACAGTTCACCTAAGAAGGAGTTCACTTAAACATAACACTTGTTTGAAATTGTTGGTCTGATATCCTTTCTAACTTATGATAACTGAACGCAGAGCAAAGACTCACACATCACGAGTTTGTTCTGTCACTGTGAGAGTGCACAGAAACAGGTAAACAACTCCAGTACTACGATAAAGACATTATGTTTTGTGGAGAGCCCACCCTCAAAATTCTCATATGAGCTAAGAAATTTGGGCTTTTACAGAAGAACACTGACAATGTTCATTCCTGTAAACCATCTGAAAGTGGGAAAAGAAAGGGGGAAAGGGGGAGCCTCCATGACTGACAGTATGGTGCCTCGCTGGACACAGATCTAGCTGTTTCAATATCAGCAGACACATTGATAATGATGGCTGAACATCAACAGTTCTAAGAACAACTTTAAATTGGCTACAAGTGCTGAGTACATTACAGTGGCCATACATGCTACAGAATTTTTAGTATGAAAAAAAAAAGTCTTTTGTGTATAGTAAATGATTATGAAGGTGTAAGATATGCCTGTAATTTTATGTTCACTGTAGAACTATGTGTAGACATTGATTTTCAGTTGAAACTAAATACTGCTCTCTCCTCCCACCCCTTTTTAGTCTGCTTATGCATCATGCAAATGAAAGAAAGATTGTTGGTTTTAAAATACACCATTATTCTTTATTTGTCTGTTGTGTTTTAAATACATTTAGAGACACAGAAAGTAAAATGTTTAATGTCATATATAAATAACTGTATGGCAAAGTGACTGTGCGGACGTCACCTACTTTTGATAATGTGTGTGAGCAAATGTTGGTGCAATCTGATATCAAGTTTCCTCTGGATGTATAATATGAAATATGGAACACATTCAAATGTTTTGTCCACTATTGCAGATGACAGTCAGGGTGAGAATCTGTATTTCGCTATATGCTATTGCATTCTCATGCCCCTATTATCATGTGATGGGTGTGTCACCAAACTTGTTTTGTGGGGGATGGTAGGACGAGGGTGTGGTCTTAGGTTAATTTATTTATTTGATAAAAGTCAAATCAAAAGCAGTTTATAGAAAATTGGAGGAGGGCATAGATGATTGTCTTAATTTATTGATAACAAGTTTGAATTACCCAGTACAAATCAGATTAAGAGCAATGTATAGAAAGCTATATTGGTACTAGACCAGTACTGGGTAGTATAAATTGACCCCATGAAGAAGGTCATTTACAATATGGTCAGAATGTTGGCTTTCTTACACACTCTTGGAAGAATTTATTGAAACTCGGGATAGAGTTTCAGAAACAAACCTGTGTGAATTATAGAGGAAACTAGGTATTTGATGAGTAGATTGATGTCTTTTAAACATTAGTATTTTTGGCTAACGTTCAGGAAGAATCTCAGTTCAAAAACGGCAAAAAAAAACTTTTTGCCATAAATGCAGATAGATTATGATCATTCTAACCATGGCTCTTATCAGTGTCAACTACAGAACTTAACAATACTTATATTTTTATAACCTTAAAACACAATTTTTATTATTTATGCATAAATTATTGGACCAAATTGCTGTTAGTACATCATGTAGTTTTTTACTGTGCATTGGATGCACAAAATTAAGGAAGGGAGCCACCAGAGAATGTGAAGCAAAGAAAACAGCAGGGACAACATGTTGACGACTTAAATAACTACCATTTAATATTGGATGATTTTGGAAAGAGAATATGAGAAGAAAATTAGTCAAAGATATTGCTTTACAAGGCTTAGTTGTAGCTCATAAGTAATGCCATATAAGTGTGTATTATAACATCTTAACTCTTCAGAGTCTTGCAGCAACAGATTTCAATAATGTATCATAATCACTCATATGCCAGTGAACGTACTTGACTCACAATGAAATGATTCACATATGAAAAATGGTTGTAAAGCCCAATGTAGAATGATAAGTCACTCTAGTGAGAAGACAGTGACATTTAATGTTAAGCCAAAATATCACTACAAATTGAACTTTTTCTAGGATTCATCAACATTGTACATATAAAGAAAATCTGAATTTCATTTTAACCTTGATTGAAAAGGTTGCTCTTTTTACAGTACATGGTTACAAGATGTGTGTTAATTTAATGTGACAAAAGTTGAGATTATCCTGTGCAATACAGTACATGCTACATTCTTGTCAATTCCATTTCTTATTTTATACTATATCAGAGCTCTTTCCTACCATTGTAAATATTGCAACACGTTCTGTCACAGCATAGTAGTTAATTATGTTTGTTATATTTTATCACTGTTGGCAATATTCTGGCAGTAATCGTACAAAGCTCTTGTAGCTGCCTTTAATTCAGCTTTGTAAACATAAAAGAAACATTGTAATGTGTTTCCCACACACTGGAAAACATGTGGCAAATGTGTGCTATTAGCAGCATAGAATGATTATGCTGGGAGAGCTTCCTGGAAGTGTGACCTGCAGCTTCCAGAGAGACAGGATGAATAGTTTACTTTCAATGCACCAAAATGTATGGCACAGTTCGTACATAAAAAGCCTCGAGAAGGCAACATTTCCAAGCAGTATTTAAGTGGAATGTTCTCCGTATAGCAAATTGTAGATTTTGAAATAAAAATTATCAATAGCATTTTAAACATGAATTATTGATTAACTAACTATAATGTGTATAGTGGCCATAGTTTCTGGAATTCAGATAAAAGGTGGCAGAGTTGTTATTTCCATGATACTGTGACTTTCCTAAGATGGCGGCAATTGAAGTAGTCTTGTTACTATAGATTACGACTACATTGTATTATGGAGGGTACTTTTCTTAAATTTTTGTACTTGAAACTGATGTTCTGTTTGTACAATAAACAACCAATATCATAAGGACTTTCATTGTCATTTGAACAATAGTTGCTATCCCTTACAGAAAAAGAGAATGCTGCAGCTCAAACAGCTGAACCAGTACTGTGGATGATTAATCGTGATGGCTATTTGTTCAAGAATTCTTGTTAGGAAAAAGCTTTGCAAGTGCATGGTACAGGCACCACTCACAAGTTTTGCTTCCTTTCAATTCCATCCACATCCATAAGTAGAGTTCTATAGTTGATTATCAGCAATAGTACCACACATTTAAAAGTGAATTGTCAAACAAGTGGTTGATAAGTATCTTGCATACTTGTTAGATGTGACTTATACTTGGCAGAACTAATGTGATATTATCTGTAAAGAGACTGGTTCTATTTAGATGCTTGGGTCCAAACACATAAATTATAACTTACTGTTAATGACACTTCTCACAATTGTTTCTGTTATTAGCAATATAAGGCCCCAGAAAGTGGAGAATATAACTGTACCTGATTTAAAAAACGACCTGCAACCACATAAAAGGAGTTATAATTAATTCAGTTCCCACACAAAACTATTGTAGGTTCTGTTCCACAATCTGTTTTGAGTTTGGCCTGTATTTTGCACTTCTGGATGGTGCTTCTAAGTAATGTATGTAATGCACTAATAATAATCTTGTACTTTCTGATTTTGGATTCATATATATTCTAAAATTCACTCTATTTTGAGGAGGTAGTGATTTAGAGCCTCTGTAACTTTTTAGGACAATGATGGTTTGCACACAGTTGTATTGTCACTTTATTAAACAACACGCCTTCAGGCGAAATGTGACATTATTAATCATCTGCATGACAGGTCATAAATATTAACAAACATCATACCATAAACCAATATACCACACAATAGGTAAGGTGCTCCAACGTTGTAGCTGGATTTAACATGTTGGTGGCGTGATCCTTGTTAGTACGAGGGTAATCCCAAAAGTAAGGTCTCCTATTTTTTTATAAGTACTTAGACCTGTTTATTTCTACAATGGTTTACATCAGTTTACAGCTTGAACATTTAGCTATTTTTCGACATAATCACCATTTCCGTCGATGCATTTTTGTAGACGCTGTGGCAGTTTTCGTTTGCCCATGTCATACTAGCTTGCTGCCATGCTGTTCAGAAAGATATGAATCTCTTCTTTCACCTCGTCGTCAGAGCTGAATCGCTGGGACCACAGATAACGCTGACAGGTACTGTGGGACTCTGAAAAAACTCAAATGGGCGATTCAGAACCAGAGAAGAGGAATGTTGAGCAAGGGCATACACATTCTCCATGACAACGCTCACCCACACATCGCTCGCAAACCATTGCTCTCCTGCAACAGTTTCAGTGGAACATAATCGCCCACCTGCCCTATAGTCCTGACTTGGTGCTCAGTGACTATCACCTGTTCCCTAGGTTAAAAGAACATTTGGGAGGAAAGCAATTCAGCTCCAACGAAGAGGTGAAAGAAGAGGTTCATAACTTTCTGAACAGCATGGCGACGAGCTGGTGTGACATGGGCATACAAAAACTGCCACAGTGTCTACAAAAATGCATTGACAGAAATGGTGGTTATGTCGAAAAATAGCTAAATGTTCAAGCTGTAAACTGATGTAAACCATTGTAGAAGTAAACAGGTCTATGTACTTATAAAAAGATAGGAGACCTAACTTTTGGGATTACCCCCGTAGTTATGATTTCTCATGCATTTCATTAATGATGTCACATTATACATGAAGACAGTCTGTTTCCAACACCACCCAGTTGTTAATACAATACAGCTCTGTACAAACCATGACTTTCCTAAAATTCTGAGACTGTTTGACATTATAAAATGAAAGTACTTAGTTCCAAATATTCTAACGTTGTTTGCTTTTCAGTGTTCAGATGAGTTGTGGATTCCATTTTCCTTAATATTATGAAAACTGACCTATTTGTCTGATTCAGGTGCTGTGAGCTGTGTTATTATGCATATTTGCACTGGGATTTCAACCAGGCTATGGAATGTTGTTGTCACATCACTATTTATATCTGAATTTGACCCCTGTCATCCTCTATGCTTATGCTTATTAGTTTTTTGGAACATCTACTGCAATTCCATGATGCACACATTCTTTCAGTGTTTTCTGGCTTTGATTGATGAGATGGCCAAAGAGATCTTAAGAAATTGTATGCTAGATGCAAAGTTTTCTTTAAACTGAAATTTCTGTCATGATTTTATTAGGTTTTGTATCATCTTTATTTTGAGAGACTCCTTAATTACACTGGCCCAGAAACTTGTGTTTCATTTCATGATTGCATTTGAGGCATTGCTTGGCAACAGGTGATTTATTCAGTTGTTTTAGTCAGGTGTATTGCTCATTTTCTCTGCATTTCTTCTTGACTAGTCTAATAGTCTGCCCTCACATAAGACATACCACTTTCAAATGGAATGCAGAACACACCCAGCTTTTGGAGACATAGTCATCTTTAACATTAAAAATAAAACTTTGTACCCTTGTCAACGGGAGCAAAATACACTGAATGCTGTTTTTCCATTGGAGTCCATTGATCTTCCTAGAGATTTGTTCAGTGTAAGCGAAATAAGTGATTCTTGGCTTTTGTTTATGTTATGAAAGACCAGTATTGTTATGCAAATGCCACGAGATCCAGCACTCCATTAAGATATTACCAGCCATCCCATCAATCAGAGCAGGAAAACTCTGAATGTGATCTACAGAATAACAGAGTATGTTGTGAAAGAGAAATGAACATTAAACTGTATATGACACACTTCGAGTCAAACTCAGCTGTAAATAGTCTTGTGGCACCAACAGTATTCCACATGCTGATTGGAGTCAAGATAGTGAGTGCAAAATAATATAAGTTGCAGGATCCAATGATGATGTCTATGTCGGTTGCTGAAAAATAATGCAGAAAGTCTAAATTGACAACTTGTCTGAAGACCCAGAGATAATAAAAAATAAATAGCAATATTATGAGAAGGAAAGTTGCTACTCACCACATAGCAGAGATTCTGAGTTGCAGATAGGGACAACAAAAAGATTTTCACATGTAAAGCTTTTGGCCAACGGCCTTTGTCAACAATAGACACACATAAGCACACACACACTCAACGCAAATGCAACTCACATACACGACTGCAGTCTCAAGCAACTGAATCCACACCACGAGCAGCAGTGCCAGTGCATGATGAGGGTGGTGACTGGGTGTGGGAAAGGGGCAGGCTGGGGTGGGAGGAGGAGGGATAGCGTGGTGAGGATGGTGGACAGTGAAGTGCTGCAGGTTGGGTGGGAGGAAGTAGCGGAAAAGGAGAGAAATAGAGAGAAATAAATAAAAATTTAAAAAAAAAATGAAAAAAAGACTGGTTGTGGTGGTGTAATGATGGCTGTGTAGTGCTGGAATGGGAGCAGCGAAGGGGCTAGATGAGTGAGGACAGCGACTAACGAAGGTTGAGGCCATGAGGGTTATGGGAATGTAGGATTATTTCAGGGAAAGCTCCCACCTGTGCAATTCAGAAAAGCTGGTGTTGGTGGGAAGGATGCATATGGCACAGGCTGTGAAGCAGTCATTGAAAAGAAGGATATTATGTTTGGCAGCATGTTCAGCAACAGGGCACAATGAGAGGTAATCGATTACCTCTCTCATCGTGCCCTGAAATGAGAAATGTCCTGCCGACTATCCCCCTCCCACAGTGGTATTCCACCATCCACTGAACCTACACAATATACTTGTCCATTGTTGCACAACCACTGCTCCCAGTTCTTTACCTGATGGGTAATACCTAATACCCCTATAATAGACCTGGATGCAATACCCATCCCATACATCCTCCCAACACCACTTACTTCAGTCCAGTCACTAACATCACCTATCCCATCAAAGGCAGGGCTACCTGTGAAACCAGTCATGTGGTCTACAAGCTAAGTTGCAACCACTATGCGGCATTCTATGTAGGCATGACAACCAACCTGCTGTCTGTCCACGTGAATGGCCTCCGACAAACTGTGGCGAAGAAGCAGGTGGACCACCCTGTTGCTGAACACGCTGTGCCATATGGGTCCTTCCCCCCAACACCAGCTTTTCTGAATTGTGCAGGTGGGAACTTTCTCTGCAATACATCCTACATTCCCGTAACCCTCCTGGCCTCAACCTTTATTAGTCGCTGTCCTCACCCATCCAGCCCCTTCCCTGCTCCCATTCCAGCACTATACAGCTGTCATTCCACCACCACACCCAGTCTTTTTTTTCATTTATTTTATTTATTTATTTATCTCTATTTCTCTCCTTTTCTGCTACTTCCCCCCCCCCCTCCCCACCCTACCTGTCCCCTGCACGACACCCAACCTGCAGAACTTCACTGTCCACCATTCCCACCACACTAGCCCTCCCCCTCCCCGTCCCAGCCTCCCCCTTTCCCCTACTCAGTTGCCACTCCCATCATGCACTGGTGCTGCTGCTCACAGTGTGATTCCAGTTGCATGAGATTGCAGTTGTGTGTGTGAGATGTATTTGAGTGAGTGTGTGCGTGCGTATGTATGTCTATTGTTGACAAAGGCCATTGGCCGAAAGCTTTAAGTGTGAAAATCTTTTTGTTGTGCCTATCTGCGACTCAGCATCTCCACTATATGGTGAGTAGTAACTTTACTTCTCATAATCATGTTACATTCCATCCTGGATTTTCCATTGTTTAAAAAATAAATAAAATTTACATGAACAAAAGTACATTAGTTTTTTTTTATAAAAAGATGAATACTGTGATTCTAAGAAACAATGAATTAAAGAGGATACACGAAAGAAAGTGGGTGAGAACCGTGGCAGTGAAAATGTCAAGTAAGTAGCGTTAAGGCACAGAGAAAAGGTGCAACTTATACTAAGGGTATATGTATGTGTGTTTGGGTGGGGCAAAGGGGGGGGGGGGGGAGCACACATGTCCCTACAATTACATTTATGTCAGTATCTCGGAAAAATAATATAATAGTGAATGAATGCAGAGAACAGATTTGGTTATTGGATGTGCAAGCACAAGCCATGTTGTTGCTGTGACATACCATGTTCTTGTCATTTGAGACTACATTTATTTATCCACCTGCTGAAGTGACATTGGACTGAATTATTTGTACCAGAGAAAAGGACTGTTGGTGACTATTTCAGCCATCATACTACTTGGATAGCATCATCAAAGATTAAAATATTTATGTACAAAATTATTACATGAGTCAGCTCATCTGGAAGTTTGCCTGCTATTTTACCATTCTAAACATGGATAAATCATCATGAAATGGGCAATATTCAATACCTGAAAACATTCAGTGATACAAGGAAAAATTAGAGTACTTGCTGGAGTCAACTGTTGGAGATGCTGCCAAATTTCCAATACAAGCTCTTCCAGATCTCTCCAGTATATTCATATTTTATGCAGGCAGTTTCCTTATGTTTCTGATGTTTCTCACACCTGTACTCCATATGGTTCTACATGTCCTTTTATTTCCTGGCTTTTGTCTTTATTCTTGTCAGCCCCCAAGCATTCCCCATGTTTACTGCCATGTACGGTATTGGTTCTCCCCTACAACCATCCATTCGTGTATAACATTTTCCTTTCCTCTGTTTCTCAATTTAGCTCGTGTCAGTAATTTAATTTCTAGTATTTTGATTCACTTCACCACTATAATCTCAGTCCTTCCTCCAGTTAAGAGATCTGATCTGTCTCATTCAAGATTTAGCAGTTGGAAATCTTCCGTCTAAGGACTGTCATTGATTTTCTCAGCATCTTAACCAATCCTTTCGAGCTTATTTCTTTCTTATCATTTCCTTCTCTTGTGTGTAATGTGCCTTTCTTTGTTTACAGCATATTATCTTTCTTTAGGTTATAGGCTCATAGTTTTCTTTTCCTGTATCCATGAAACGGGGGGAAAATTCGAAAGGGGATAGTGAGTACTGTAAAACAGAAATGAATTCAAAACAAATGTGTAGCTCACAGTAACTGGTTATAATTAATATTTATGATACAACATGAAAGTCATGTCTTCCTATTTTCACTATATATTGTTCTCAGTTAACAGTGTTGACCTGTAATGTTGATGAAAAATGAGGACAAAAATATGGTTCAAAAAAGCAGTGGACAGTCAAGGAGTAGAATGTGAAAGAAGAACGTCAAAGGTATATTTTGACTGCTTATGAAAATCAGTATCTGAGTTTTTCAACACATGTTATGGAACTGTTTTACTGCAGATCTCATATTTCTTATATGAGGCTCAAATCATGCAAATAGCAGAACTAAGACATGTTCATAAATTGTGTTTTTTGTGAGAACACCAAATAGGTAGAAAAGCAATGATTATAATGGATTTCATCAGAACTGACTCAGATTTGATTTTGTGTTTTCAGTATTATACTTGAATTTCTAAAAGATATTTGAGTTTCATGTAACGAAACTGTAACAGATGCTGTATGTGTTAAGATTTACAAATGATTTATGAACTATTTTAGTATACAGGGTGTTTATAAATGAATATTGGGGTTTTAACAGTTTATAATATTTATTATATTAAACTTACAGTTACAAATGATATGTCAAATGAAAGAGCAACTCAAACAGTTTTACTAAGAACCTTATAAATGTTAAATAATAGTGAAGTTTGCAGCTGGTTGAACTTCACTGTACCCATGTGCTGGATAGGCCGCAAGGTGCCCAATGACAGGGCTTGCTTTGCATGGCCTCCACGTTCACCCGACCTAACGCCATGTGATTTTTTCCTTCATCAAGGATCATGTGTACATGCCTCCCCTACCAACAGCCCTCCCTGAATCGGATTGAAGCAGCTGTTGCTACAATAAATGAAGAGACACTTATCAATGTTTGGGAAGAACTCGACTATGGACTTGATGTGTGCCATGCGACAAATGGTGCTCACACTGAAAATTTCTTAGGTTCTTGTAAAACTGTTTGAGTTGCTCATTCATTTGACATATCATTTATAACTGTAAGTTTAATATAATAAATATAAAGCATTAAAACCCCGATATTCATTTATAAACACCGTGTATTATTTTTAGGATTACTATTTGAATGAATAACTAATATCTGATAGACCAGAAGTACAAGGCATTAGATTTTCTATTTTGCTGCAAGTGTATTTTTAGACGATAATGGAGACTACAGACTTAGAAGCGTCTGCAATTTTGTTGCAATATTTATCAAGTAATACATAGATGTTAAAGATCCCATTTTCTTGTGCTCAAAACATTTTATCGGCATTGTAGAATATTTAATTATATGAAATAAGAAAAGTGTGCAATGAGAGTGAGATAAGTGATTCATTCTTCAATGCAAGATGAAACATGAGAATGAGACAACCCATAGCAAAATTCTATCAATAATTTATAGTTTTTTCCATTTATATGGCAAAACTATGTAACACTCCTAAAACCAATGCCTTGCCTCAAAATGGTACATTTCTCAATATGTGGGCTCATTACCTAGTTGTTCAAACTCAATTAAACTGTTGATTTCTTCATTTCAATAAGTTCCTCTTACACTTTTTATGGGCATGTGCATGGCACATCATCCATCTTAACAATTGTTGTGCAACATTGCTGTATATTTTCTGACTGTTATATTTGTTAGTCACATATAAGCATACTGTTTTTTTGTAATCAACAAACATAGGTACAAGTTTGCTAATGGTGTGTACGCTTTTTTTTTACTGGAAACTAGAAATAATTTTTTTAAATTTACAGATGTGCCTTTCTCTTGTCAATTAACTTTTCACCAGTTATCTTTCATACTGTTCTCAAGAATTGTCTTTCAGCCCAAATCGATTTATCACTGTTAAATTTTTGTCTGGTTATTTTTTCAGTTATTGAAATTTTCACGGTTTATATACTGTAGAGCTGCCGGACTTCCCTGAATGAAACAGTCTTGGTTTTCTTGTCACATCAAGCATTGATGGTATCTGTCACCTTCCAGAGCTGACTGTCATAACTAATTCTATTGTAATTAATATTGTGGTGTTATTTTATAACGCTACGTGCTCAGATTCCATAAGTTGGCCCAGGGGATAGTCTACATCTACATCTACATTTATACTCTGCAAGCCACCCAATGGTGTGTCATGAAGGGGACCTTATGTGCCACTGTCATTACCTCCCTCTCCTGTTCCAGTCGCTTATGGTTCGTGGGAAGAACGACTGCCGGAAAGCCTCCTTGCGTACTCAAATCTCTCTGATTTTACTTTCATGATCTCTTCGGGAGGTATAAGTAGGGGGAAGCGATATATTCGATACCTCATCCAGAAACGCACCCTCTCGAAACCTGGACAGCAAGCTACACCGTGATGCAGAGCACCTCTCTTGCAGAGTCTGCCACTTGAGTTTGTTTAACATCTCCATAACGCTATCACGCTTACCAAATAACCCTGTGACAAAATGTGCTGCTCTTCTTTGGATCTTCTCTATCTCCTCCATCAACCCAACCTGGTACGGATCCCACACTGATGAGTAATACTCAAGTATAGGTCAAACGAGTGTTTTGTAAGCCACCTCTTTTGTTGATGGACTACATTTTCTAAGGACTCTCCCAATGAATCTCAACCTGGCACCCGTCTTACCAACAATTAATTTTATATGATCATTCCACTTCAAATCTTTCTGTACACATACTCCCAGATATTTTACAGAAGTAACTGCTACCAGTGTTTGTTCCGCTATCATATAATCATACAATAAAGGATCCTTCTTTCTATGTATTCGCAATACATTACATTTGTCTATGTTAAGGGTCAGTTGCCACTCCCTGCACCAAGTACCTATCCACTGCAGATCTTCCTGCATTTCGCTGCAATTTTCTAATGCTGCAACTTCTCTGTATACTACAGCATCACCCGTGAAAAGCCGCATGGAACTTCTGAAACTACCTACTAGGTCATTTATACATATTGTGAAAAGCAGTGGTCCTATAACACTTCCCTGTGGCATTCCAGAGGTCACTTTAACGTCTGTAGACATCTCTCCATTGAGAACAACATGCTGTGTTCTGTTTGCTAAAAACTCTTCAATCCAGCCACACGGCTGGTCTGATATTCCGTAGGCTCTTACTTTGTTTATCAGGCGACAGTGCAGAACTGTATCGAACGTCTTCCGGAAATCAAGGAAAATGGCATCTACCTGGGAGCGTGTATCCAATATTTTCTGGGTCTCATGAACAAATAAAGCGAGTTGGGTCTCACACTATTGCTGTTTCCGGAATCCATGTTGATTCCTACAGAGTATATTCTGGGTTTCCAGAAATGACATGATATGCGAGCAAAAAACATGTTCTAAAATTCTACAACAGATCGATGTCAGAGATATAGGCCTATAGTTTCGCGCATCTGCTCGACGACCCTTCTTGAAAACTGGAACTACCTGTGCTCTTTTCCAATAATTTGGAACCTTCCATTCCTCTAGAGACTTGCAGTACACGGCTGTTAGAGGGGGGGCAAGTTCTTTCACATACTCAGGTCCAGTGGACTTTCCTCTGCTGAGTGATTTCAGTTGCTTTTCTATTCCTTGCACACTTATTTTGATGTCAGCCATTTTTTTCGTTCGTGCAAGGATTTAGAGAAGGAACTGCAGTGCGGTCTTCCTCTGTGAAACAGCTTTGGAAAAAGGTGTTTAGTATTTCAGCTTTACACATGTCATCCTCTGTTTCAATGCTATTATCATCCCAGAGTGTTTCGATCCACTTACTGATTTAACGTAAGACCAGAACTTCCTAGGATTTTCTGTCAAGTCGGTACATAGAATTTTACTTTCGAATTCACTGAACGCTTCACGCATAGCCCTCCTTATGCTAACTTTGACATTGTTTAGCTTCTGTTTGAGAGGTTTTGGCTGTGTTTAAATTTGCAGTGAAGCTCTCTTTACTTTCGCAGTAGTTTCCTAACTTTGTTGTTGAACCACGGTGGGTTTTTCCTGTCCCACACAGTTTTACTCGGCACGTACCTGTCTAAAACACATTTTAAGATTGCCTTGAACTTTTTCTATAAACACTCAACATTGTCAGTGTCAGGACAGAAATTTTCGTTTTGATCTGTTAGGTAGTCTGAAATCTGCCTCCTATTACTCTTGCTAAACAGATAAACCTTCCTCCCTCATTTTATATTCCTATTTACTTTCATATTCAGGGATGCTACAATGGCCTTATGATCACTGGTTCCCCTGTTCTGTGCTTACAGAGTCAAAAAGTTCGAGTCTGTTTGTTATCAGTAGGTCCAAGATGTTATCTCCACAAGTCAGTTCTCTTTTTAATTGGTCGAGGTAATTTTCAGACAGATAGTGCACTTGTATACTGTCATTCGATGCTCTGTCCCTACCACCCGTCCTAAGCATCTGAGTGTCCCAGTCTATATCTGGTAAATTGAAATCTCCACCTAAGACTATAACATGCTGAGGAGATTTATGTGAAAGGTATTCCAGATTTTCCCTCAGTTGTTCTGTCACTAATGCTGCTGAGTTGGGAAGTCAGTAAAATGAGCCAATTATTAACCTAGCTCAGTTGTTGAGTATAACCTCCACCCATAATAATTCACAGTAACTATCCACTTCTATTTCACTACAGGATAAACTACTGCTAACAGCGACAAACAAGCCACCACTGGTTGCATGCAATCTATCCTTTCTAAACACCGACTGTGCCTTTGTGAAAATTTCGGCAGAATTTATCTCTGGCTTCAGCCAGCTTTATGTACCTATAACGATTTCAGCTTTGGTGCTTTCAATCAGCACTTGAAGTTCCTGTACTTAACCAACGCAGCTTTGACAGTTTACAATTACAATACCGATTGCTGCTTGGTCCCCACATGTCCTGATTTTGCCCCGCACCCTTTGAGGCTGTTGCCCTTTCTGTACTTGCCTGAGGCCATCTAACCTAAAAAACTGCCCAGTCCATGCCACACAACCCCTGCTACCCTTGAAGCCACCTGCTGTGTGTAGTGGACTCCTGACCTATCCAGCGGAACCCAAAACCCCACCACCCTATGGTACAAGTCGAGGAATCTGCAGCCCACACGGTTGCAGAACCGTCTCAGCCTCTGATTCAGACCCTCCACTCGGCTCTGTACCAAAGGTTTGCAGTCAGTCCTGTCGACGATGCTGCAGATGGTGTTCTCTGCCTTCATCCTGCTAGTGAGACTGGCAGTCTTCACCAAATCAGATAGCCAGCGGAAGCCAGAGAAGATTTCCTCCGATCCATAGTGACACACATCATTGGTGCCGACATGAGCGACCACCTGCAATGGGTGCACCCTGTACCCTTCATGGCATCCAGAAGGACCCTTTCCACATCTGGAATGACTCCCCCCCGATATGCACACGGAGTGTACATTGGTTTTCTTCCCCTCCATTGCAGCCATATCCCTAAGGGGCCCTGTTACATGCCTGACATTGGAGCTCGCAACTACCAGTAAGCCCACCCTCTGCGACCACCCGGAGCTTGCAGACTGAGGGGCAACCTCTGGAACAAGACAAGCAGCCATGTCCAGCCGAAGATCAGTATCAGCTGGGGACAGAGCCTGAAACCGGTACATCAGACAAACTGGAGAGGCCTTCTGTTCAGCCCTCTGGAATGTCTTTCGCCCCCTGCCACACCTCGAGACGACCTCCCACTCTACCATGGTAGAGGGGTCAGCCTCAATGTCGGCAGTATCCCGGGCAGCCACAGCCGTAGTCCGATCGGGGGATGCATGGAACAAGCTGACCATCCCCAACAAACCCCCATCCAGACAACCACAATGATGCCCATTGGCAACAGCCTCAAGCTGTGTGACCGAAGCCAACACTGCCTGAAGCTGGGAACAAAGGGATGCCAACTCGGCCCGCATCCGAACACAGCAGGTGCAGTCCCTATCTATGCTAAATACTGTTGTGCAAAGAACGTCTGAACTAATCTACAGAGAGCACAAACAATTCGACACAAAATTTAAACGGTTATTAAAATACAAGACCGTCTAGTAAATGCAGTAATGCTGCTACTTGCGCACTGCTGACACACTGCTCGGCGGCAGACGGCTAACTACTGTCAGTAACGTACAAAGACTATTTAAAAGAAATAAACAAATGACACATGAGTACACAACTTTACACGTCACAGATATAAAAATGCAAATCTGCCCCTGCTAATTACGAAATTACACAATGATTTGACGGATTTTGAATGCATCAGTGTTTAAATAATTGGAACATTTTTTTAATGAGGAACACCTGTATTCCAAAATTGGCAGAATATATTTCAAAAGAAAAGCTATAATGAACAAGACATTGAGTTAATGCTCTGCAAGAAACAATTGCAAGGTGATTCATGCAAACTATCATAACTCAACTGTCTATTGAAGTACATGTAACAAAATAGACAGCATTATGGGTAGATATGAAAGTCACCCATTTTCTGACAACCCAAGCGGATAAAAAACACACTTTGCCCAATAAAAGACAGTCTTGGCCTGAGGGTTCCCCAGATTTGTAACACTCCTAGTGGGCGCAGAAATAGTTTGGTCTCTTCATACATACAGTATCAGGATATTGTACAGATCACTGACACCATATTTATATTGAGATTTGAACAAATTAGCAGTTGTTGGGCACTGTCTCTCTAGAAAACCGTAGAATTATATTGGATGAGATGTAAACCTTGTTCATTGCACCATCTTTCTGGTGTCTGGTCTTGAGAATGCTATTATGCTTAGAATGCACAACAAAAACAACAGCTACTTTAACAGCAGATATACTCTTAGTGGAATATAGGAACATGCTCTCAATTTTGAGTGGCAACACAGAGGTATGCTGTGTTTTTACTTTTCCACATGATATGTGGTGCTAAAACTATCGCTTCACTGTTAGCATCAATGTAATTGGTGGTTGTATATACAAATTCTTTTACTTCTGCAATCATCATTTTGATGCATGTTGCCCAGTTGGTAGATACATTACATGTACATTTATGATAGTTGGATCTTGATTACAACAGAGGAAATTGATCATTGAAGCCTGACTTGGCAAGAAAACTTATTTCATTCAAGAATGTTGTTGCAAGAAACTGTGTTTCTTGTTGTAAGAAAACTATTTTCCTTTCTGTGTGATCTCATTGAATTACAATTAGTTTCTGGATAGGTATGGATTTTGCAATTGTTTGCTACTGTTGTAGTGCAGACATTGGAAATTTCATTCGTAACAATAGAAGAACTGTGACTGTTTAAGTAATAAATTGTCAGTGTTCTTTCACAGGATGTTAAGAATTGTGAGTTTGCTTACTGCTCATGGAATTATTGGGAAGAGAGTTGCCTATAATGTTCTTTCTTTTCCTGTGTGCAGTGAACAGAAGAGTAATGGAAATATAAAACGAAAATAATATTTTGAGAAGCAAATGATGTCTTGAGCACCAGGAGTTTTTTGGATGACCAGATGGTATCACCCAGATATAAAGATAGGAGTACAGATTAATGGGAATAGAAAGAGGTTATGAAACTGTAACCGATATTTAAGCTAGAACATCATGAAATTAGTTTGTCCTTGCTATATGTCATTAAAAATGTACTGGAAGATATTTTCTGACTTTCCCACACTTATCCGCTGAAAACCGAAAATTGAATTTTGGCTACGTGTCACATGATGAAAAGTGGAGAAGAGTTTCTTTAAATGTCATGGAGGCTTTCAAATTTTAAGGAACTTCTCGAAGTTTGAAATTAAAACTTACCACAGTAGATTGTCGAAATATAATTTTCTGAGACATGTAAAAATGCTCTCTTCTTGCGCTGCATTTTATGCAATAAGGCTATTTTAAAGTATACAAATGTTCTGATAAAGTAAACAGTAATTACACTCTGATACATATCTTTCTGGATACTGGTTATATTAAAAAGTGTTGGGTAACTTTACCGATTATGTATAAAAAAATTAGATACGCACAATGATCAGATTAATGTTGTTTATTTAGTTGATTTATGGTTCTTTCATTCCTCACATTATTGTTGAAATTCTTGGAGAATTACTTGTCTCTTTACATTGCATGTACCTGCAAAACCATTTTATTTTCATGCATGACGTTGGTTGTTCATTGCTATCCTAAAGAATTTTTTATTTATGGTAGTGTCCTATAAGTACATGGATAACAATGAAAACTGATGTTGTAAATATGTTAATATAAAGTATGTCAAACCATTAACTGTAAATACTGACATTTCAAAACACTGATACACCTTTAACAATTTTTCATTACATCTAGTCTGTATACAGTAATTTTGAATAGTAAAAATATGGACCACATTTCAAAATACTGAAGATATGTTGTCCTGAATCACTATTCATTTTCATTACTAATGGAAGTGTATAACATGAAACAGATCCTTTTCTCACTGTACCACAAATAAGATTGAGGAACAATATTTTACAAGGTATGTATGTCAAAAGTCATTGTTGGCCATTTTAGCTTGACATTGGATTTGATGTTTGTTTGATTGAAGTTGTTATTTTATATTCCAAGTGACAGCTCAAAAATAATTGAGATAATAATACCTGTATGAATTATTACAATGTATACTTGCTTTTGAAAAAGTAACTAATTAACTGTTGGAAGTAGAACTTAATAATTCCAGCGTTGAAGAAAGTATCATAGTGATGGTATGATACGCAAGTATTTCTCTTTCTCTACAGCAGAGGCACACATAGTAAATCAAAGTGGATATATATTCATTTTCTGAAGGCACACATTTTGTAGTATCTCCTTTACATAGGATTTCTTTAACCGAATCTGTTTTTACTTCACAGGAGTAGTTCTTTTATCCGTTTTTCTCTGATTCTGTTGTATCTACATGTGTGTGAGTACAATATTGTGCTCTTTTCAGCAATTAATGAGTGATTCTGTCAGTCAAAGTTTTAGCTGAATATGACCCAAATACATGGAAAATCTAGCGGAACTGATGATATGTGTACAATTTATTATTCTTTTCTGTTCACATGAGAATGTATTACTGGAAAGGAAGAACCAGATTGCCTATGTAGCTCTGTAAACACTCAGAGCCTTTCTTAATTTGTATTCCAGAATCATTCAGATGATATTTTAATCTGCTAACTTGAATTGTGGCATTATTTGCCAGAGCAGATTGAAAATGTGAATCCCATTCTCTGTCACTCTACTTCTGTTTTTGCTGTGGTGTTGTGTGTACATGTACATTAGGATTTCCTTTTCAGTGCTAATGTTCCCAAGTTATTTCAAAAATAGTTGCTTTCTCTTATTGTCTTTGAGTTCTTCCAGCGCTGGATTGATCCTTTATTCCCGTGTTGTCTTGCTTATGCAGTTAGGTGCTTTAGTCTGCACAGTAAACTACCATAACTCGTATACAGTGTAATACTGCATTTAAAGCATTTATGTTTTACGTAAAAATAAATTTTTCCTGTCTGTCGATTTAAATTCTTCAAGGTATTGTACCATATCATTGTATAAAATATATTAATTACAATCTGCAAAACTAATTTTTTGACCATATTAGAGTGGCCTTCCTCATAGAAAGACTTGTTTTGGTGGAGGAAGGGTGGCTCTATTTATAGCAGATGATTGGTGTCAGTACGTCACATTTGTGAACTTTTATTATTGGCCTTAGAATATAATAGGCTAGTCAAGACCTATTGGGAGAAGGCAGGAAAGAAGATATTTGTGGGCTAGCCAACTTGTCAGTGATTGGTGACAGCAAATCAGCTCTTGGCACCTGGTGGGCATGTTTTCTTCCTGGTATGTATGAAAATGCAGTGACAATTCTCCTGTAAGTGTTTGGTTAGGGTGTCACATCCGTGTCCAGTGAGGCTTCTGCTCTGCAACCACTCATGGCCTCCTGGACAGGTATAGCCGACATCCAGGATAGCATAAACTTATAGCCATCCACTCTGTTAATGTTATTTGGTGTTAAATAATTTCAGGCGCCCCTCGAATTTTGCTTTGGCACATTCATGACGTTTTTGCCAGCACATGGGCTTCCTGGAACAAGAAAGGTTGTCCACAGTGATAGTGGTGTTCCACTATAGTCGATTTCTTATGCTGTGCTAATCGCACAAACTGTTCATGCTCTGGTACGTGTGTGATAATGTTCTTGTTGCCTCCCCTAAGTAGGCAGCTCCACACTCACAACATAATTCATATGCTTCTGCAGTGTTTATTTTGTTGACTTCATCCCTGGTGGAACCTATGATGTTGTGGGTCCTGTGGCTGCTGTGGAAAATAGGTTTGACTCCTCGTCGGCAGAAGATGTTGCCTAGCCATTCACTGATGCCATTCACGTATGGCAAGTACACTAGCAGAAACTTCTCTTACTTGCTTTCTTCTCTCGGTTTATTTCGCGTGGCCTTGGTCATGTTCCTTACAACATTCTTGTCATAATCATTGATGCGAAATGGGTGGTGTAACTACTTCAATTCTTCTTTGGTGCTTTTAGTGTCGCTTATCTGACAGGGACGGGTAGTCAGTGTGTGCAGAGCTGAATGGATTCTTAGCTGAGTGATGGTGGCTGTCAGCATGCAGGTACCGATTTGTGTGGGTTGGCTTCTGGTTCACTTTGTATCCTAGTGTACCATTCACAGTTCTGTATATCTCCTTGTCCAAAACTGTGGATGGTAAGTGTACTGGAAGCCGACTCAAACGAATTGGTACCTGCGTGTGGAGAGCCACCATCACCCAGCTCAGAAGTATTCAGTTCTGCACTAGTTGACTACCTGTGCATACCATGTAAGAGACACAAACAAGAGCAAAGAAGAATTGAGGAAGCTACACTACATGTTTAGCAGCAACGGTTATGACAGCAATATTATAAGAAAGGCAACCAAGGCTATCTGAAATGAAACTAGAGAAGAGGGGCAAGGAAGAGAAGCTTCCAGTAGAGCACTTACCATATAGGGAGGGTGTCAGTGAATGACCAGGCAATGTGGTCTCTGACAAGGTTTCAAACTAATTTTCCACAGAAGCCACATGATGCACAACATGGTAGGCTACACCAGGGATGCAGTCAACAAACTAAACACTGCATGAGTATACAAACTATGTTGTGAGTGTAGAGTTTCCTACATAGGGGAGACAGGAAGGCCAGTCAGCACACGAGTAGCACAAAATGAATGGTATGTGGGATTAGCACAGTAAAATAAACAGGCAATAGCAGAACACTAGCATGACAGTGGGCAGCGTACCTTCTTCCAGTACGCCTGTTTGCTGATGAGAGAGTCATGGAGGCACCAACGCAAAAGTCGAAAGTTAACTGAAGTTATTAATAAGGCAGCCAGACACCATCAATATAAAAAAAAAAGAAGAGCTATAGGGGAACACCACAAAGAAAGTGTGCCCACAAGAATGCAAGTGGTGATTCACTGACTGTTGCCAGTAACTGACAATTGGCTAGCCAATGAATAGCTTCTTTCCTACCCTCTCCCCTTTTATCATGAATTGCCTATAATATTCTAGGCCTAATAAAATTTCACAAGAATGATATATTGACACCGATTGTGTGCAATAAACTTTCATCCACCAAAATGAGTCCTGCCCTGAGGAAGGCCCTGGTAATATAGTTGAAATGTTGGTTTTACTGTTCATAATTAAAGTATTTTGTACAGTGACATGGTACAACACTTAAAAGAATTTTAATCATCATGACACCGGCAGTGGAAGCCTACATAGTTATTGTCCTGTCTGTGTTTATCATCAGGAAAATAGATTTTTACCAGGTATTTTTTTTTAAGAAGCTGTAAAATGGCAAAATTATCTCAATTATCTTTTAACAGAGAAAGCAGAATATAAAACAACAGGAGGAGTGGGAGAACATGCAGTAGTATACTGTACTACTTAATGGGAAACATGAAATTGAATTCAACTGGATCTCTACCATGAAATTAGTTGGTTCTCTATGAGATATGAGCCGAATAATCTTATATCCAAAGGTTGTTTCAAAGATATACAGGGGCTGTGATATTTGTACACCTACTGTCATGCTCTCGACTTTCTAATAATTGCATTCCATGATTGTCAAATGCCAAGCAAAAGCAGCCATATCACAAATGAGCTGAATCAATATTTAACCATCTACAGCATAAAATCTCTGAGCTGTAACAGTCTTATATAATTATCTATCAACCAACAATCAATGCTAAAATATTTTTCCATATTAATAAATATTACCATCAGATAAACAGTAGGAGTAAAGACTCAACAAGAAAGATCTCAGTGTTAATTTACACATATATGATGCTTGAAACAAGAGTAAGATAAGTTTTTTAAAGTGAGATACATGTCTTAGGCACAAAAGACACAACACAGAACAACAAGTTAACTTCCTATATAAGGTAAACATTCCATTTAACTGTTACATGGAATTTGTCATATTACAATTGCCTTTATCTTCAAGTACATTCGAAAATTTACCATTTTAAAATATATTTTTACATTTGTAGAAGAAATATATGTATATATATACTTTTTGATTTCATACTAAGATATTCTGCAGGTGTGAATGCTAGGTTCAACTGGCAAACACAGTGGCAAGAATGCAACTTGTATAGTATTTGCTTTCTGTGAGGATGCAAGTTTTGCTGAAAATCATGTTGTTTGCTACATATGTTTAGCTTCTTGGAAGATGTCCAAAACACACTTTCTTTCCTTTTAATATATTGGATTCAAAGTCAGTCATATTTGTGAAATTTACTATATCTTATTTTGCTTGACAAATACTTACTTTCGGAAATTGTAAATTCAGAATAATTATGTAAGATATTTTATGTTTATAACTGAATATAATTCATCTATCTGTCTTGTGTACCTAAATCACAAATTTGACAAAAACAAGGTTGTTTGCTGTTGCTGTAATCTTGTTGTGTATCTGTAGAGACTGTTTCAGCAGTTGGGCTCTAATGTAGTATATTAAGCATTTGCTTGTCAACTTGTTTTACAAGATAACATAAATAATTTTGATTGGTTATAATGGGCTGTATTTTGCAACTAATGGATAACACAGATGCATAATTGCTTCAAAAGGCAATTAAATTTCAGTGTTATGAGTATGCCATGTTAATGGATGCTCCTCCATTTTATACTGACTCCTCAGATCTTTGTTTTTCATATCCATTTGTAAATATCACAGAAATAGTTCCCGGTACCATGTACAGACTATATTAGTTTCACTTTTCATGCCTTGCTTTGGTTTATAACAATTGTACAGAAATAATAACAGGCATTCTTACACAAGCTAAAAATATAGCTTGAAATCATAATATAATGTTAATGCTACCTGAGACTTATAATTGTGCTCTCATCTTTCTGTTCACATTTTCCTTTCTTGGTGTATTCCCATGTTAGGGCAGGACCAAGTTGTCAGTTTCCAGTCAGAATTGTCATTGAATACCATTTTGAGTTCAGTAATTACTTAAACTAACATAGCTGGCAGTGTCGTAGCTAGGTGGCTCAGCTGGTGTAGCATCAACATAGGAACACAAAGGGTTTGTGCTTGATTCTCACATAGTCCAGACATCCTTTTTTCATATAACTTGATCTCCATGTCAAATCATGCTTTATTATGTCAGCAAGACATGGTAAATTGTATCATGTTGTATTCTGTGTTGAAACTGTCAATACCTCAACAGCTGTTGGGCTGAACTGGTTTTCAACTCATTGCTATACAGGAACATATCAGCTGCCATATTACCAAGCTTAGTAAAATACTGTTCTGTTCAGAACAGTGTAGAGTTGATGAACATTTCTAAACCAATGTTATACTCTCAGCTATTTTATGAATTCTGATTGACAAAGCTAAGAGGTGTAAAGTGCAACAGAAGGAGAATTCCAGCAAAAAATATGAAATGAGTAAACACAAATAACCATTCTATGTACTCAAGAGGCATTGAATAGCCTAATGAACAGTTAAATAAAATAGAAGTGGAACATCAAAACTCAGCATATGTCCATCCACCATTTACTGTGAACTAATTAATATCCAGCAAAATACGAAGTTGATACTTATAAAGCACATATAATAATATGATTATGGATTTTTTAAACAAGATAACTACATTTTGTCAGTCTTCTCCCTTTCTCTTGTTGAAACAAAGGCCCTCAAGCAGGGAGATAAAAATGTATGAGCAAGTATGTCTGATAACAATTTATGGCAGGGTATATGTCACAAGAATGAAGAGTAAAAGATATAAGTGGTTGTATAGACAATGCAGATAGTTAAGAGTATGCTACTTAGTGGCAGTATTCAGCCAACACAAAATTTACTTCCAGTCATTGTTTAGCTACTAAAACCAGTTACAATAAAACTGAAACTAGTAAAAATTTTAAAGTACTGAATACAAAAAACAATATAATTACTGTTAGAAAAATCTGAGAACTGAACTTTCCAATTCATTGTCCCACAACTATGGAGTCTCCAGGATCACATACTTCTTATTAAAACAGGACAAAAGAAGTAAACTGTGTGAACTGCAGGTACAAAAAGACAATTCCCCCGTCAATCAGACAGATGTATTTTAAGTTATTTGCCATGAAACCACTATTGTTTTTGAACAAGCTGTTCTTTCATTATTTCCGGTAATTCAAAACCAAAACTGTTTTAAGAAACATCACAAATGAAACAGTTATGTAACGTAATGTTAATTGCCCTGTTTTATGCTACTATCAGTCATTAAGATCACAAGCATTTAACAGCACCTTGAAGTTAAGTGAAACATACCAGTCTCAAAAGTATTTATTTTGAGTGAAGTAAATGATTCAGTATGTCCATCTTCACCTAAGAATGGTTTCCTGATCTGTACCTATGGTAATATTTGAAGTTAAATGGATTTTTCTCTTGCTGAATTATCAAACAAGATTGAATAAAACAGCAACTTTACATACAGAGGCACTGGATGTACATAAAGCAATACTGAATACTGAATGAACAAGAGTGACAGGAGCGGTACGATGTTTGCGTCCAGAAGGTAAGGTAAGGTGAATGCTAAAAAATGAAGACTCACAATACATAATGAAAGCATATATAAGACAGATATTTGTAAACAAATGTACTGAGCATAATTAAAGAGTATGATACAGGATAAAAAGGGAGAAATCTTTAAGGGCAATTATATAGGCAGTAAGGAAAAAGATAAAAATATAAATGCAGAGAGAATGAAGAAGAAAAATAAAGTGAGCAAGGGAATGAATGTACATATTGCATGTAGCAATGCAGGGTGCAGGAAAGAGTAATAATAAGTTGTCAGCACTTGCTATCGAGCCTCTTATTTCTTTTGCTATTTCTGTTCAACTGATTACATATTCATTATAGGTATTATAATATTATGAGGATATTTTTTCTGTATGGATTTGCAATTTTCATTTATGATGTTTCCTATCCTATCTGCATTTTTCATTTTTTGTTGTTCATTTCTGTGCTGCTGAACTGGGACTCTTAATTGCATGTCATTTATACTTGACAAACCTCTTCCTTTCACATATACTGTTGTGATTTATTTTATTTTATTCTGCATAAGGAAACTTACATGAGATCCTATGTGAGCAAACAGTTATCAATGTTTCTTTGCCCTTGTTTGCTATGCTGTGATCTCATTTTGCAGAGTAATACATCTTTCTTCTGGAAGCTTTCATTTTAGTATCTCATTTAGGTTTTATGTTTGTTACTCTTCTGAACGGATACTTCTAAACTTGTGTGTAATCTTATATGTTATGTTGTCAGAGTTTTACACTCAGAGAAAAATAAAACTTATGGGAAGACTTTTGCTGGTTATTAAAGCTTTAAGAGATGAGTATATCTATTTTGATATAATAAGGTTTTTCACTTTCTACTTGCTAGGAGAAGAACATGAAAATTCTATTATGTAAGTTTCTGTTGGTTTTTGGATGACTAAGCCAATATTAACATATGTTACATAACAAAATTAGGAAGTCATCCACAGTTACTTGATTTGTATATATAAAGGGACAGATTTTACAAAATTATTCTATTAATAACAACAAATATTTTTGGATATTTGAAGCCTCTATTAAATTAAGAGCATTCAAGACAGTTGAAGTTTTGGTTTTGGAAGTCATGAGATTTTTGTGAAATAGTAACCCTGAGAGATATAGAGTTGGTGATTATCAAGTTACCAGTTTGTGCTGATATTTCAAACAAGCTGTATGTGTAATTATTTTAATAGATAAGAGCAATTTAACTTTTGACTGAAATCAGATGTTAGGTACTAAATATGTAGGACAGGCACAATAATTGTTGTGACATGATTTGGTCACTTTTATTAAAGATATGCTTTAAGAAAATTATAGTATATTGATTGCACACACGCTGGCCATGTGTGCACTACATTAACTGTAAGAAGAGGAATTCTCACTGTCAATAAATAATGCACTCACTGTACTTAGAAGGAACAGGTATGAGAAAAAATGTGAGTGTAGTGTGTTTAGTAATGAGAGCTAAAATTCAGTTATTAAAAAGTCACTTCTTCCAAAAATTATTGATTTCACACCATATTATGCACAGTGACACAGATATGTATTAGTAAAATTGAAATGCTAGAGGACGGAAAGAGAAAAGGCATCAAAGACTGGAATGTCAGTAGAGATCCATGTATTAGATTAGAGGCACACAATCTGAAGTGTAATGCCAAATTTTGGTTATTTCTACTGTTACCACATTTCAGGAAATGCAGGTACACTGGAAATGTAGGTGCTGGAAATAGTACAGAAGAAGGAGCAAGCAATATGACATTTGATATCAATGTTAACAGTTGCTAATATGTAGTCATTATTGGAAACAAGACAGCATGGTTTGACTAAAGAGTTCTGTCTCCTAATTAGTATCAAAAGCTATCAGAATAGACTGATGCAAAAAATATTCTGTTGAGAAATATTAAAATCGTGTTGTCCAACCTCATTTGTCATGGATTCATACCTGTTATGATTGAATTATTAAGTATTACATTTATATAATAGATACTTTTTGTAGGAAACTAGCAATTAATGCCAATATTGGTCTAAGATTTCTACCAGTCTAGGTATCTAATGAATTTCCAATATATATATATATATATATATATATATATATATATATATATATATATATATATATATATATATATATATATGTGTGTGTGTGTGTGTGTGTGTGTGTGTATGTGTGTGTATGTTTGTGTGTGTATATAAATATTCCTCTTTGAAAAAATAAATTTGTATTTTTTATAAGTATGTTGTTGCATACAGTCAGTGGGATTATGAAGTGGACTGTATCACTCACTTTTTACAGATAGACTTCATGCAACAAAGACCAGCTTGATGGAAATGTATCAGTTTTATGCATGTAAATGTCAGTGTATAAAATATACATATGTAACTCAAGTGTGTATGTCCAAAAGTTAAAAACATAATTGTAGCAAAACTTGCACCACTATTTTTTTAAATCTGTTTCATTTTCTACATCCAAGAAGGACATTTCCTGACACTAGCAGTCGTGGGTAATGCCCTTCCATTCACAGGATGGTGGTAAGAGGGTCCTAGTGTAATCTGTCTTACCATGCCTGATCCGAGCTGCTGCAGTAGTCCTGATCCTTGAGAGCTGGACAAGCATGCGGATGGTCGCCGTGAGCGTATGCTGCTCATACTGGAACTCAGCAAGAATGGAACACTGCTGCTTGTGTTTGGCATGCTTCCCCCCTGCATAGGACATGAATACAATTTTTTATTAGCTGTAAATATTACATATGTATAGGTGCATCATTTGTGTTAGTGCATGTGCACGCAGATGTGTTTTATTCTCCACAATATGATTTACTGACTGAAAAGTTTCATTAGTTTACAATAGTATGCTAACTTATTTATTGTTTGTGTGGAGTAATATTGCTAGCAGATTTTATTTTGATATTACCAAAGATGAAGTCTATTTCACCTTGTATGACCAGTTACCAATAAAGATTCTTTACTGCAGATGGTCATTTACTTCACTGGCATGTAGTATGTTGAAGTACACTGATGTTATTCTTACTGCTTCCGTGCTCAATGGTAATATAGTTATTATATGTTGTTTTTCTGTATTTACATTTAACTAAAATCTGCAGTTTGTGTTATAAGACAATTTCAGAGTATCAGGATGACGATTCCACATTCACACCAAGTACAAAAGTATGAATATTAGGTTAGATTGCTATGTACCACAAAAAGAAGGTGTTAAACAGCAGACTTGTACATTTAATAGTAGATGGTTAGATTTGAGCTATGGAGCAAAACAGTTCATCAAATGGAGAAACACACACATACACACACACCTCCTGGAGACGACAGTGGCCATACATGTGTTGTTGTTGTGGTCTTCAGTCCAGAGACTGGTTTGATGCAGCTCTCCATGCTACTCTATCCTGTGCAAGCTTCTTCATCTCCCATAACCACTGCAACCTACATCCTTCTGAATCTGTTTAATGTATTCATCTCTTGGTCTCTCTCTATGATTTTTTCCCTCCATGCGGCCCTCCAATACCAAATTGGTGATCACTTGATGCCTCAGAATATGCCCTACCAACCGATCCCTTCTTCTAGTCAAGTTGTGCCACAAATTTCTCTTCTCTCCAATTCTATTCAATACCTCCTCACTAGTTATGTGATCTACCCATCTAATCTTCAGCATTCTTCTGTATCACCACATTTTGAAAGCTTCTATTCTCTTCTTGTCTAAGCTATTTATCGTCCACGTTTCACTACCATACATGGCTACACTCCATACAAATACTTTCAGAAAAGACTTCCTGACACTTAAATCAATACTTGATGTTAACAAATTTCTCTTCCTCAGAAACGCTTTCCTTGCCATTGCCAGTCTACATTTTATATCCTCTCTACTTCGACCATCATCAGTTATTTTGCTCCCCAAATAGCAATACTCCTTTACTACTTTAAGTGTCTCATTTCCTAATCTAATTCCATCACCATCACCCGACTTAATTCGACTACATTCCATTATCCTCATTTTGCTTTTGTTGATGTTCATCTTATATCCTCCTTTCAAGACACTGTCCATTCCATTCAACTGCTCTTCCAAGTCCTTTGCTGTCTCTGACAGAATTACAATGTCATCGGCGAAACTCAAAGTTTTTATTTCTTCTCCATGGACTTTAATACCTACTCCAAATTTTTCTTTTGTTTCCTTCACTGCTTGCTCAATATTCAGATTGAATAACATCGGGGAGAGGCTACAACCCTGTCTCACTCCCTTCCCAACCACTGGTTCCCTTTCATGTCCCCGAACTCTTATAACTGCCGTCTGGTTTCTGTACAAATTGTAAATAGCCTTTCGCTCCATGTATTTTACCCCTGCCACCTTCAGAATTTGAAAGAGAGTATTCCAGTCAACATTGTCAAAAGCTTTCTCTAAGTCTACAAATGCTAGAAACGTGGGTTTGCCTTTCCTTAATCTATTTTCTAAGATAAGTTGTAAGGTCAGTATTGCCTCACGTGTTCCAACATTTTTATGGAATGCAAACTGATCTTCCCCGAGTTCGGCTTCTACCAGTTTTTCCATTCATCTGTAAAGAATTCGTGTTAGTATTTTGCAGCCATGGCTAGTTTGGTAATTTTCACATCTGTCAACACCTGGTTTCTTTGGGATTGGAATTATTATATTCTTCGTGAAGTCTGAGGGTATTTCAACTGTCTCATACATCTTGCTTACCAGATGGTAGAGTTTTGTTAGGCCTGGCTCTCCCAGGGCTGCCAGTAGTTCTAATGGAATGTTTTCTACTCCTGGGGCCTTGTTTCGGCTTAGGTCTTTCAGTGCTCTGTCAAACTCTTCACGCAGTATCATATCTCCTATTTCATCTTCATCTCCATTCTCTTCCATTTCCATAATATTGTCCTCAAGAACATCGCCCTTGTATAAACCCTCTATATACTCCTTCCACATTTCTGCTTTCCCTTCTTTGCTATGTATCAAGTGTGTTTGTGCCCCCCCCCCCCCCTATCCTACCCCTAACCCTCTGCCCTCCTGCTCTCCATCTGATGAAGGACTTTCTCTGACAGCTCAGTCTAACAGCCCTATTAAATGTGCCTGTCTGCTGTTCAATGCCTCATCTATATGGTGAATAGCAATCTATCCTAAGATTCATATTGTTATTGCATTCTGAATTTTCCATTGTTTGAGTTTCCCAGATATAAATATGTTGTAATAGCTTATCAAATCTTTTTTTATTTGTATCCTGCTGTGTTACTCAAGAGTTCGTTTTATTAACAATCCTCTCACATTGTGAAAATATTTCTGATTATTTTATTTGTAGCAGTAATATATTTTTGACAATGTATTCAATGTTGATTCATGATGTTTACTGTCATTCTGACAGTTACCTTCATTTTGTCTGTCATCTACACATAATTTCTGGAGCAACATTGTCTTTGTTAGCCATTTGACTTCCAGTGAATGAAGACATCCTCTACTCTTTCCATGCACTGCAGTCTTCAGTTATGAGTATACATTTTTGGGATATCTACATCCAAATTGAAATTAAAATAGTGTGTTTCAGTGGACTGGGAATTCTATGTCTGTTTAATTAAGATCAGACACAATCTCATATTTTTTCCTTGTGTGAAAAGTAAGTTATGAAAAAAGTACTCAGTTTCTTTCTGAACAGTAAGAATTTTATATTTCACACTGACTAATTTTTTCTTTCAGTCTTACTTATAAAACCTGATTTATTGTTCTAGTTCATATAGAAGCAAACATGCAAAAAGTTAGCTGTTAGTTTGACCTCATTTTTTAGTTGAAACTACTGCCTTACCTTGCACCAGAAGTAAATCTGCAGGAACAGAAATCTGTAAGAAAAAAAGGTTCTACCCCTCCTCTTGCTAGAAACAGCTTCTGTGATACACAAGCACACACGAGTTTGCGCGCGCGCGCGCGCGCACGCACACACACACACACACACACACACACACGGGCAGAATTTAGCATTCACTTAAGAAGAAATTTTATTTACAAAAAATTACTGAACTGTCCATTGTGTATTTAAACTACACATGAAATTAAGAACTGTTTTCAGTATTTGCAGTAGTTGTCAGTGTTAAGCACCGAATGTGTAGTATTCTGATGAATCTGTCTTTCACCTACATTAAATCTCCCTTTTATCTATTGTTACCTCGTTTGAAACTATCCACTGTGTCAGTCTTTCTGTTTCTCATGTTCTTTTCCTGTTGCTTCCTTCTTTGATTTATTCATTCTAACATGCACACTATCTGATCATAAGTATCCAGACACCTATTAGGTAGTAGATGTCAGTATGGGAAGTGTCCACCCTCCACTGTTATGACAGCTTATGCTCCACTGGGGACACTTTCATTGAAATACAGGAATGTCTATGGAGGAATGGCAGCTAGTTCTTCTCAAGAACCACAACCAGAGATGGAAGTGATGTTGGATACTGAGGCCTGGAGTGAATTCAATGCTCTAACCCCCAAAATGTTCCATTGGGTTCAGGTTGAGGCTTTAGGCAGATGACTTTATTTCACAAATGTTATTATCCACAAACCATCGCTTCACAGATGCTACTTTATGACAGTGCATTTCCATGCTGATACAGTCAGTGTCTGATTGTTCCTCTACAGAACATAGTATGTTGTGCTATAAGTGGTCTCCATATCCTTCTTAATTTAGTGTCTTCTTAACTGCAATAAGGAGACCACACCCTAACCACAAAAAACATCCCTACATTGTAACACCAGCTCCTCTGTACTCTAGCACTGGCACTATGAGTAATGGCAGATTGATTACAGAAATGTGTGGCTTATGAGAAGCTGCTTGACCATTGTACGCTGTCCTTTTTAACTCCTTCCATACAACCACTGTCCTAGTTGAACTGCTGGTAGCTCTTTGGAACTCATGAGCAATTCATTCTGCTGATTTAAAGTGATTTTATACAACCAACCTCCGTCGTACTTGATGAACCATGTCGGATAGTAGATGAGTTTTACCTTGTCTTGGTTTAGTTATGACTGTTCCTTCATGTTTTCATTTCAAAATCACATGACCAACAGTCAGTTTGGGTAGCTTTAGAAGAGTTGAAATGCCGTGGATGGATTAATTACTCAGGTGACATCCAATGACCAGCCTGTGTTCGAAGTCACTGAGCTTTCCTGACAGACCCATTATGCTGGTACTGATTCAGTACTGACAACACAATTCTCCTTGCCTCTTCTTATATTGGTAGGTCTGCCTCTTGTGACATCTAGTGACCAATTTTGCATTACATAGTGATGCCCAGATACTTTTGATCAGATAGTGTACCTTGTTCTGAAGTTGTTCTACACTTTTCAGGCTTGATTCCTTGTCCTGCTCATGTAACTTTTATAGTTTCATCCAATTTATTGGTACTAATTTGTAACAATTCAGTAATCCGGAAGAGACATTTACTTCCATTGAATCTTTCTGCTTAATCTGATGCTTTACCGTATTCAGTTTTTTATTTATGTGTTACATTTTCATTTTGTCTTTCGCATTACTATATCCACCACTAATGTTGGGGGATCTACTTTTGTTTCTTTCTGTGACCAGTTATCAGTAAAGCTTTTTTGTTGCTTTCTCATTACCAGTGACTCTTTTCTACACCAATTTTCATTGTCACCTAATTCCGTTATTTTGAAAGCCTCATGTTTTCGTGTATTTAATTCAAATGAAGAATTTCCCATAACCCCTGATCCCTTGATAGATTTTTATTTTTCAACATTTCTGTATATCCTCAGTTTTAGCTACTGTTTCCTCATCTTTCCATTTCATCCAATTATCAGTGCAGCTAAATATATCTTTAGTATTTTTATATGCAAGCTTTCACCTTTTACAAAAAGTACCCATTTATTTCAATTTTTCAAATCTTGGGATGTGTGGTACCATAAAAATTAAACACCTCTAGCTGAATACATTTCTGTACCAAATGTTGCTGTTCCTCATTACAACCATAAAATTGTTCATTAAGCTTAGTATTTCATTAGTCATTTTAGTCATACATAACATTGCTAGTCTAGTGTACAACATTGTATATGCAAGTGTAGTCAGAATATGGGTTTGCTTCTCTTGCCAGTGGCAAACATAGTCCAAATTGGTTTATGTCAGTATGTGTAGACTTGCTGTATATAATGCGCTCATTTAATTCCTCATTTTTGCATACAGCTGAAATCAGGGCTGGTTTGAGAACATATCTCCACACAAGCAAATTATCATTCGGCACCGTCGCTTCCTCCTTTTTCCTCATACATTTCCCCCAGTGCCTATTTTCACTACTAATTGTGATATACCGTGTATACAGATCTTGTACTTGGGTGCCCCTTGGCACCCATCTCTGCTTGGTGGCTCAAGTGGCCATTCTAATTGTGATAAGTCCTGTATTAGAAATCTTACAGTTGTGGTGCTGCTGGCACCACAAGTGGCGGCTTGTGTTGCTTGGTTAGTGGCTGGAATATCTGGTAACAGAATGTACTTCTCACTTTCATGGTAGATGTTAACATGTCATTTACTTAGCCCAAAGACACCACATATCTTTAGTGGAGCCACATACAGAACTGAACCATAAACTGATCGGCAACAACTGGTGACACAAAATGTTGTCAGTCTGGATTTTATATCCTCTCTACTTTGGCCATTGTAAGTTATTTTGCTGTCCAAATAACAAAACTTTGCTATCACTTTTAATGTGTCATTTTGTAATCTAATTCTGTCAGCACTACCTGATTTAATGTGGATACATTTCACTACTTACATTTTACTTTAATTGACATTCATCTTAAAACCGCTTTTCAACACACTATCCATTCTATTCAACCGCTTTTCCCAGTTCTTTGATGTATCTGACAGAATTAAAGTGTCATCCAAAAACTTCAAAATTTTATTTTTTCTTCTTGAACATTAATTCACTTTCCAAAATTCTCCTTGTTTTTCATCACAGCTAGATCAGAGCATGAATAACATTGTGCATTGGAAATGGGTTAAAATCATGTCTCACACCCTTCTCAGCTATTGCTTCCCTATCATGTCCTGTAAATTTTTATCAACAGCAATTTGGTTTCTGTACAAGTTCATATATAATAATGCAAATACTATATGTTAAGTCATCTCACTGCACCAAAATGGCTAATGGACTCTTTGTGTTGCAATGTACTTGCCATGAAAATCTGTTGCTGCTGTATGTGAGACTAAAAGCGTTTCACTTACCTCAGTATCAAACAGAGATCTCATCGTTTAACGAGCTATTGCATTTTTATTTACCTTTTATTTGATTATAAATTAATAGCAATATAGTTCTGACATTGTGATTTGTTGATTTTGTATGCAGGTATAAATGAATAATTGAAAATCCAGGATGGAATAATGACAATATTATGAAAAGGATAGATTGCTACTCACCATGTAGTGGAGATGTTGAGTCGCAGACAGGCACAACAAAAAGACTGCTAAACAAGTCAGCTTATGGCCAAAAGCCTTCTTCTGAAGTAGAGAACACACTTACATTCACACAAATACAACTCACACATGCCTGACCGCTGTCTCTGGGTGCCAAGGACAGACTGCGAGCAGCTGCGTGTGGCAGGAGAAGCAGTCTGGATGGTGGGGGTAAGGAGGAGACTGGGGTGGGGAGGTGCACATATAGCGTGGTAGGAGTGGGGACAGTGATGTGCTGCTTGTGGAAGCATACAGGGGGACATGGTGGGGAGGGGGTAGGGCAGCTTGGTGCCATCTGGGGGGGGGGGGGGGGGGGAGTGGAAAAGGAGAGAAGTAAAAAGATTGTGTGAGTGTTGGTGAAGCAGAAGGTGATATAGTACTGGAGTGGCAAGAGGGAGGGGGATACCTGGGTGAAGAGCAATGATTAACGAAGGTTGAGGACAGGGGGGATTATGTGTACATAGGGTACATTGCAGTGAGAGTTCCCACCCATGCAATTCAGAAAAGTTGGTGTCGGTAGGAAGGATCCAGATGGCATGGCTTTGAGGCAGACATTGACATGAAGAATGTTGCGTTTGGCAGCATGCTCATTAACTGCGTGGTCCAGCCATTTCTCAGTCACAGTTTGTTGGTGGCCATCCACGTGGGCAGACAGCTGTGTTGACTGTCATGCCCACATAGGACACAGAACAGTGGCTGCAGCTTAGCTTGTAGATCGGATGACTGCCTTCACACGTGCTCCTGCCTTTGATGGGGTAGGTGGGTGTGGGAGGATGTATGGAACAGGTCTTGCATCTAGGTCTGTTACAAGGATATGAGCCATGAGGCAAGTGTTTGGGAGAAGGGCTGGAGTAGGGATGGATAAGGATATTGTGTAGGTTCAGTGAGTGCTGGAATATCACTGTGACAAGGGTGGGAAGGACAGTGGGTAGGAAATTCCACAGGTCTCATATTGTTTCCTCATACTTCATCCATTCTGTCATTTTTGTTACTTTCTTCCCCATATTTTTACAAATTTTTGCACATGTCTTTCTAGGTTATTTGCAAAATTTTATGTGTTTTTATCCTCCACCTTTGTTCTCCTTGGATTCCTACTCTTTCCATCTGAGCTAATACAGAAAATTTTCCTTATCCCTAGGCAGAAACCAGTCTGTTTATGCAGTGTTGTCTGGCTCATGGAATCCCCACCATAAATGACCTTACCATTGAATTACCCATCCCTGCCTACAACCTCTCCTTCCACTATGACCTCCATCAGTTTAGATTTCACCAGCCCTTAACCTTCACCAACCTAGCCCTGCAAAACCAAGTAAATCAAGCCCAAACCTCCTTGCAGTATACCCTCTCCGTCCATAAAATTCTCCTACTGTGCATCCCAAATTCCTGTATCCCATCTCTCACATTCAGACTCTTGCCCTACAGAAACTAGAGCAGTATGTGCATTACCACCTTGAAAACTGTGGAACTTGTTCACCTCCTACTCCTCCCTTGGACTACCACTATTCACTGCCTCTACAACAGGCTCCAAACCACTCCCACATGCCCTCATAGCTGACAAACACTGCAATGTTTAGCACACCCTTGAAAACTCCTACCCATCACCGTACAGAATCCAGAACTTAAACAGACTTGGAACACAGTCATGAACCTTCCCTCCAAAAGTCTAAGTCCCTCACTACAGTGGAAACACCTTTTCACCACCAATCCTACCAATCAGACTCAACTCAAAACCAATGATGAACTCCATTCATAAAATTCTCCTACTGTGCATCCAAAATTCCTGTATCCCATCCAATTTTGATCCACCACCACCGCCCCAAAACCATGCCCTCTTAACTTTTCTGAATTTCTTAACCTTGAACCTTGCCTCACGATTATTCCCCAAATCCTTCAACATGCAAGCTAAGATTTGTGCACAGAAAGAACTGCAGTCCCCCACCTAAAAACTGACCCCGACATTATAATTATACCTGTTGCCAAAGGCTCCATCACTGTGGTTTTGAACCCAAGGACTACCTGGCAGAAGGACTCTGCCAGTTGTCAGATGCATCCACCCACAAACCCTGCCACAGTGACCCCATTCCAGAAATCCAACAGGATCTCTGGTTTCTCCTCAAATCCTTAGACCCATCCCAGAACCTTTCCCCTGAGTCTCTCTCCTCACCCCCACCACTCCCTGCACTCCTACCTTCCACATGGTTCCTAAAGTCCATAAACCCAACCACCCAGTACACTTTTAGCTGCTTACCATGCCTCCACTGAGAGAATCTCTGGTCTCACAGACCAACATCTTTAGCCTGTTATCTGAAACCTTCCCAAAAGATGCCAACCATTCCTCCATGGACTCTACTTAGTTTCTGTTGGTTTACCACATGATGCCCTGCATGTCACTATTAATGTCACCTCCCTCTACACTAACATTCCTATTGCCCAAGGCTTTGCTGCTATTGAACTCTATCCTTCCCAGTGCCTGATGGCTTCCAAACCTACAACCTCCTTCCTGGTCAACATGGCCAACTACATCCTCACCCATATGTAATTCATCTTTGAAGACAACACCTACAAACAAATCCATGGTATGTCAATGAGTACCTACATGGCACCATCCTATGCCAATCTATTCATGGGCCATCTAGAGGAATCCTTCCTAACCATCCAGAATCCCAAACACGTCCCCTGGTTCAGATTCATGGATGTAATCTTCGTGATCTGGAACGAGGGTGAGGATACCCTATGCACATTCCTCTGGAACCTCAACACCTTCTCTCCAATCTCTTCTCCTGGTCCTCCTTGACCCAACAAGCCACCTTCCTCAATGTTGACCTCCACATCAAAGATGGCTACATCAGCACCTCTGTTCATATCAAATCGACCAACCACAAGTAATACTTCCACTTTTGACAACTGTCATCCATTCCATACCAAGAAGTCCCTTACATACAGCCATCCCACATGTGGCCATCACATCTACAGTGATGATCAGTCCCTCTCGAAATATAACAAGGGTCTCACTGAGTAAACCTTCCGGGATGTAAGGTCGTGGTCCATGAAACTCTTCAGCTCCTAACGTTTCGTCCAGAGCTGCGCTGGACATCTTCAGAGGGGTGTTTCTCCTCCGGTAGTCTTGCCGACTTGTGAAAGCCTTCATACTATGGTCTCACTGAGGCCTTCACAGACTTAAATTATGCTCCTAACCTTGTACAGAAACATGTCTCCTGTGCCTTATCTCTCCAGTCACTAACCACCTCCCAGAGTCTCACTGTCCAGCCCAAAAGAGCATTCCCCTCATGACTTAGTATTATACAGGACTGGAACAACTGAATCACATTCTCTGCCAAGGTTTTGGATACCTCTCACCATGCCCTGAAATGAGGAATATCCTACCCACTATCCTTCGCACCCCTCCCACAGTGGTATTCCATCACCCACTGAACATTCACAATATCCTCATGCATCCCTATTCCAACTCCGCTCCCACCACCTTGCCTCATGGCTCATATCCCTGTAACAGACCCAGGTGCAAGACCTGTTCCATACATACTCCCATCACCAGCTGCTCCAGTCCAATCACAAGCATCGTATTATCCATCCAAGGCAGGACTGCCTGTGAAAGCAGTCATGTGGTCTACAAGCTAAGCTGCCAGCACTGTGCTGCATTCTATGTGGACATGACAACCAACAAGCCATCTGTCTGTGTAAGTGGCCAGTAACAAACTGTGGCCAAGAAACAGCTGGGCTACCCAGTTACTGAGCACACTGACCAATACAACATTCTTCATTTCAGTGACTGTTCCACAGCCTGGTCATTCAGAATTACGCAGGTGGGAACTCTTGCTGCAATATAATCTATGTTCCCATAACCCCCCTGGTCTCAACCTTTGTTAGTCACTGTTCTTCATGCACATATCCCTTTTCATGTTCACACTCCAGCACTAGACAGCCTCCTACTCAACCAAAACACCCAAAGTCGTTTTACTTCTCTCCTTTTCCACTCCCCACCCTCCCCTCTCCTCTCTCTCTTCCCTGCCTGCACTGCACCAAGCTGCCCTACCCTCTCCCACCACACCCCTGTATGCTCCCACATGCCCATTAGCCTTACCCCTCCATAGCCCAACCTCCTCCTTATCCCCACCATTCAGATTGCTTTTCCCATCATGCAAAATTGCTCGCAGTCTGACCTCGGCGGCCAGAGACAGTGGCCGTGTGTGTGTGAGTTGTGTTTATGTGAATGTGTGTGCATTTTCTACTTCAGAAGAAGGCCTCTTGGTCAAAAACTTACTAGTTTAGCAGTCTCTTTGTTGTGGTTGTCTGAGACTCAACGTCCCCACAGTATAGTGAGTAACAATCTATCCTTTTCATAATATCCGTGGAGATGAGTATAATGTATGGTGTGTGTGTGAGATTGTTTTGAAGTTTAGCATTTTCTGACATGATACAGAAAATCATCTTAAAAATGTCATTTAGAGTTTGAGTCTTACACATCATATGTTTCCACAAAATGAATTTATATGTACTGTGGCTCCTCAAACTGTTCAGCATGGTATTTAAGAGTCAGATGCATTCTTATATTTTGGCAATAATTAACTACAGTGTGCTGAGTCTTATGAGACAGCAACTGATTTTAGATTGTGAGGCAAAAATAGAGAGCCAGAATTGCAACAAAAATGGATGTTTATTTAGTTGGCGAACAGTTTTGGGCTATTCCTGTTCATTAATGAACATTAGTTGGGACCATACACATATGTATCCACTTTATTTACTGCTATTTTGGATGGACATTTTAACTGACATACATTGGTTGGTTTGAGAATGGGCATGTTCTGAAGCCATTCACCAACTAAATAGACATTCATTTTAGTTGCAACTCTGGCTGTCTCTTTTTGCTTCACAGTTTAAAGTACAGTGAACTGTACAAGCTTGAGCCTGTATTGGTCAACATGTGTTCATGTAAAAGTGCATCTGAAGACAGATGGAAAATTAATATACACCATAGTAATGACAACTACAAATGTTTATGTCTATATTTTGTTGTGATTTCGAAAATAATATTCAGTTTACAATAATAAGCACATTACGATACTTTCATTCTTAAGGAATAATATGTGATTGTTCTCCTTCAAAGGGTACAATAATATAGCAAAAATTGGAACAACAGAAATATTAAATAATGACGGAAACATTCAGTAGCAAGCAAGACTTTTCACTACAATCTCTACTACATCTATTCCTATAGTCTTCAAAATGTGTATTAACTAAGAAAGCAAGCATTTCAAGCCACAGTTATTAACACTGTTAGATTAGCATGCCTCTGTGTTCACAGTGCTAGATATTAATTAATGGGACATTTGACTGAATCAGTGGTACCACTGGGGAGAATCACATACAACCATCAGTGTAGCCAATATGCCCATTTCATTCTCTGCATGAAACATGGAAAACATTGTTTTGTTATTGTTGCTGAAATTAATGCTAACAAAGGGAAACAGATAGGTTGAAGCACAGAATATAAAGTTTCCAAATAACTTCATCCCTTTAAAAATATTAAGTATTGTAGAATTCTCACAGTTTATAGAAACAACCAGATGACTTGGGGCAAAAATAAACTGTAAGACTTGTTTAGATGCAGGACAACAGATGATATAATTACAAGGTAATATTCAAATTATACTGGCAAGTACCTTTCTTGATTAGATGCATTCATTGTGATCAAGTTCTCTTATTGTGTGTTAATTAAAAGCAAACAACACGAATTTTGAGCTAGGCAACAAGAACTTGGTTAATGTATAGGGAATATCATGCTGTTATAGTTCACAAAAACTGTCTGATAATATTTTTTTGTAGCTCCCAGTTTGTATGCTTGTTTAACAAATATATCAATTATAAGTGACACTGGACCAGGTAAGGGAAAACAAAAATTTTATGAAAAATTTTTCGTTGGGTAGTATGAGTGTTGTCTGGGGAGTAAACATTCATTTCAAAGAAAATTTTTCTGAAGCTATATTTATTTTCTCTGTAACCATCAATATCCATACATTTTGTGGTCCAGGGTATGAGTTTTGCTTTTCAATATTCCATGTGCTTGCTCAGTTACCCTTTTTACCACCTCTCATTATTAATTGTTGTCTATTTTATTCTTCACTTATTTCTTGAAGTTTGTAAATAAGTGAAACTTGACTACATGTCAAAGCTTTCCACCTGAGGGAGAGGACTGTTCCTGGGTGCTACATCAGTTTGTGGGTAGGTGTAGGTATGCAGCATTTCAGGTTGTCTGTTTTATCAGTTCGGTACTGTTTCTGTAACACTTAAGCTCCTACTTATTCTTCTTCTATCTCTCTCTCCCTCCCTACATTTCTTTCCTATTTTTTTTTTTAAAAAGGAAAAGGTGTGTTGTGACCTTCCCAAACTCCCCTTTCACTGTATAACACAGAAAGCCATCTCATTGTCTCATCACAGTCAGACACTAAAAAGTACTAATATTGGCTGTAAAATCCTGGTTTTAATGTACTTTTTGAGCACAACAGTAGTGCATAATAGCTGTGGATAATAGTGGTGCATCATGCAAACAACAGTGGGAAAAGTAGTGCCAATGGTTGTGACAAGTAAGTTTCCTTTTGATTGTATCAGGTTTGTATTTTTACTTTCTGTGCAACCATAATATTAATCAAAGAAGTCAACTCATATGACATAATTGGCTAGGAGACCCCAAGGGGTAGATTCAGCCATGTAGTGGGAGAGGTTTTTCCTATCCTTTGCACACACTTCTTTTACAAAGTGGTAGCTTTGTGTGCATAAGTGTATCTGATACAGTCAGTTGACTGTAATGTGTGTGTGTGTGTGTAATATGGCATCATGTTTGTGCTGTACAATGATGAGAGAAGGGAGTGGGTGCAACCAGTGCCAGCTCATGGCCTACTTCTCTCAAACAGCACTAAGAGAGCCACCGACCTTAATGTTACCATCCAATGAACATATCAGCATCATCAGTGTCATGTGCACTCCCTCCATGAGGCACTGTGGAGAGATTTGGAATTTAATACAGGACTTTGGCGCAAAGTCTGGTGGTCAGGAACTTAACACCACCACCCCTCGTCCATTTTGCTGGAGAGGCAAAGGGAAAATTGCCAAAAGTGTTGTGACATATCTGTGTGGTTACCCATCCAAGTGCTGGCCATGCATGGCATTGCTTAACTTTAGTGATTTGGTGGAAGCTAGAGTGAAAAAGCCATTGGAATCATATTAATGAATGCATGGTTTAATAAAACTGATTCTCTGCTACAGTTTAATATCAGTAATACCAGTACGCAGAAAGAAGTAAGAATTCTTACACGCCAGTCACCATAATGTAATAATTTTAGGAAGCAGGAATTCATCTGTATTCGTAATCTTCAAATCATTATGAAGTGTACCAGAGGAAATTTTTATTTTATCATTTGTTAGTGTTTCTCACTATTCTATTCACATGCCAAGCATGAAAACAGATTGAGAGTGATTGGCTAGTACCCAAATTCTATCTTCACCATCTCCACAGCAAAAATATGAAAATGGATGAAAAATATACACTACTTATCTTTGTAGTAGTTTGAGCAGGGTTTTGCAGGATGTATTGCATCATTATTTGAGTGTCTGCCTTTTCCTTCTTTTTCTGCTGTATTTTTGTAGGTGACTATGACCTGTAATATTTTATAATTCCTGAGAACTGATTTGATTCTCATTCCTGCAGTGCTGCAGTACTTCATTCACAAAGGAACATTTGAAGATAGAACTTACCTCTTTTTCTGTTCACATCACCTGTGGTATTAGTTTTGTCTAATCATTTAGTTTGCTTACTTTATTAAATGATGACAGCTCTTTTGATTCTTTAAGATTTTGAGTTAATCCTGTCTGTCAGTAAGATATGCATAGGGATGTGTTAGTTAGATCTCTGCGGCAACAATAGTGGCCCATTGGTGCCTGTACCTATCATTGCTACTATAGATGCACTTTCTGATGTGTTTTATCTTGACAGTTAATCTTCTTTCATAGGTGAACAGTGAACAATTCATGTGAAGGATATCTGGGTGAAGGCAAATGTGGGTACTTGTCTCATGACTGTTCCTGTTCACCATAATAATAGATAAAGGGTGTTGCTGGTATGATGCCTGGACCAACACAGGTTGCTTCATCCAGTGAGAATTCAGCAGGACTTGCACAAAGGGAAGGGTTTCCTCATGAGTGAGGATGACATAGGTGACAGAGACTCCCAGGAAAATAGTTGCTGTTGTAGGAAGAAGATTACTGAACAGGGTGTCAATTCTTCTGGAAAACCTGTAAATCTCAGGGAATTACTTATTACTTGGAAAAATTGAGGAAATCTTAGGGAATTTCATAAAATCTCAGGGAATTCTGTGTTTTTAACCAAGCTTGGGATTTAATTTTAGTGAATTTTACAAGTCACATACTTTAAAATGCTTAATATTTCAAAGTATGTTAATCATATGAATATTATCTCATATAAATTATTGATGTTTAACAACTGTGGTCAAACTATTGCTTATGACTAGTATATCTCAGTCATGAAGAAATAAAAGTCTTCATTGTGAAACTCTGCCCCCCCCCCCTCCCCCTTGCCACCCATTAAATTATCAGGGACCTCTTAGGACACCATCATGCTCCCCATACCTGGAAATCTCAGGGAGATTTTTTTTCAAGTTTGAGTAGCCACTCTGATTGTATTCTTAATATACCTAATTTGATATTTAAGGAGTTTCTACTGACAGCTGTTACACACATTAGGTCCAAGATTCTTGTTACAACTACATACACATCTACAACCTGCAAACCACTGCGAAGTGCATGGTAGAATGTACTTCCTGCAGTACCAGTTATTAATGCTTCTTCGCTTTCCATTCATGTAGAGAGCAGGGCAAGAATGATTGCCTAATCACTTCTGTGCCCTGTAACTAGTCTAATCTATGCTATGTGTAGCGGGTTCTGTGTTTCTATATTTCTCACTTAAAGCTAGTCCTTAAAATTTTTGTAATAACTAGATAGTTGTCTACCTGTGAGTACCTGCTAGTTCAGATTTTCTAGCATCTCCATAGTGCTCTCCTGAGGGTCAAACAAATCTGTGACTATTCATGCTGTCCTTCTTTGTGTTTCTACAATATCCCTTAATAGTCCTATTTTGTGTGGGATTCACATACTTGAGCAATATACTAGGATGGCCGGCACAAGTGCTATACAAGCAGTTTCCTTTATAGTCATATTGCATTTTTCTAGTAGATTCTTCCAATGAATTGAAGTCTGCTACCTTCTTTACCTAAGACTGAGGCTACATGATTCTATTTCATATTGCTACAAATTCTATACCCAGGAATTTGTATGAGTTGATCGACTGTAGTTGTGATTCATTGATAAAGCAGTCCTAGGATACTATGTTTTTTTTTTTTTTTTTTTTTTTCATTTTATGAAGTGCACCATTTCAAATTTCTGAACATTGAAAGCAAGCTGCTAATTCTTACACCACTTTTAAATCTTATCAATATGTGACCGAATATTTGTACAGCTTTTTTAGACAGTACTTTATGCAAATAAATGCATCATTTGTGGAAAGTCTGAGGTTACTACTAATGTAGCTGCAAGGTTTTTAATATAAACCACGAACAGCAAGGGTCTCAACACACTTCCCTATGGCACACATTAAGCTACTTCTACAGCTTGTCAATGACTTTTCATCCAAGATAATATCCTGCATTATTCCTATCAATCACAAATTTCATTAGATACCACATATGATCATACTTTCAGTACTAAGCACAAGGGTGGTAATGAGTCAAATGGTTTATGAAGAAAAGATATTCTGTATCTACCTGATTGTTTTGATCCGTGGCTTCCAGGATGTCATCTGACAAAACTATGATTTGGGTATCACACAAATGACATCTTTTGGAATCCATGCTGGTTGGCATGGAGGTGGATATTATTTTTGAAGTACCACATTACATGTGAGCTCATAATGTATTCTAAAATTGTACAACAGACAGCTGTCAAGGATGTTGGATGGTAGTTTTGTACTGGTACATTCCTGTACTTTCATTCAACTACAGACACAATTTCTTGTTCAAGGTATATGTGGTTTTGTGTGGTTTTGGCTAACTCTCAAATTCAGCATAGAAACTTATACAGATGCTATAGAGCCCTGGAGCTTTGTTCAGCTTAAGTGACTTCAGCTGTTCCTCAACACCTCTGACACTAATACCTGTTCACTCATCTTTGCTGTGGTGGAAAATTGGACCAATACTCCTGGATTTTCTTTTCTAAAGGAACATTTGAAAATGGAGTGTAGCATATTTATATTTGTTTTGCTACCCTCGATTTCATCTCGTGTGTCATCAAATGAGTGTTTGGACACTAACTTTGGAGTCACCAACAGCCTTTACATGTGACCAGAGTTTCTGTGGGATTAGTGAAATATCTTTCAATAATTTTCTGCTGTAGCAGCCAGTGATGGCTCCACACATTGCCCACATGTCATTCAAACACATTTCATTCAGCATCTCTCTTGTCTCTAGGTTTACGCTTTGTTTGACGTCTATTGTGCAGCAGTCTCTGTTACCTTGGAAGTTTCTTTACAGTGTCTACATATCTTGGAGGGTCCCTCCCACGATGAACTGTTCTATTAGGTATACATCTGTCAATTACATGATCAACTATTCTTTTAAACTTAAATGGCAGTTCTTCTACATGCTCTCATTTATAGTTAAGTGCTTCAAGTTCTTCATTCAGACATAACATTACTGCCTCTCTATCTAGTTTGTACAACATATACATCCTTCTACCTGTTTTAGCTGGCGTTTGTGTATTTGGTTTATTTGTTACTGTTAGATCAAATATACGCTGGAAAAAAATAAATTGCAACACCAATGAAATAATTAATGTAGAGTAATGAAATTTTCGGAATACATTTGTCCAGATAAGCGATCAACATTGCGAGGTTAGCCACTATAGATGTGAAATGCTGGTACATAAATAACTGGAGTAACCACCAGAATCTTGAATGCAAGCATGCAGACATGCATGCATTGTGTTTTGCAGGTGCCGGAGGTCAGTTTGTGGGATGAAATTTCTTGCTTGTTGCTCTTGTCCTTTGACTGAGCAGGCAAAGGTAACTTGTTGACACTTTGTAGAGCATGTTGGGTTACTCAATGATATGTGGCCGAGAGTTGTTCTGTTGGAAAACACCCCCTGGAATGCTATTCACAAATGATTGCACGGCAGGTCAAATTACCAGACTGATGCACAGTTTTGTAGTCAGAGTTCATGGGATAACCACAAGAGTGCTCCTGCTGTCACAAAATCACACCCAATACCTTAAGTCCAGATGTAGGTCAGTGTGTCTGACATGCAGACAGGTTCATTGTCGCCCTCAACTTGCCTCCTTCTAACCTACACACAGTGATCATTGGCATCGAGGTACATCCAGATTTCATCAGAAAACACAACAGACCTCTGCCCTGCCCTCCAGTGAGCTCTCACTTGACACCATTGAAGATGCAAATGGTGGTGATTTGGGTTCAGTGCAATGCACACAACAGGGCATCTGGCTTGGAGCTGTCATTGAAGTAACTGATTTGTAACAGTTTGTTGTGTCACCCCTCTCTTCCGTTTTCCTGTTCTCTACTGGCCTCATCCAGTCATCTTCCTCATTCATGTCATCTACTCCACACAACACTAACATTTGCCACAGATAGATTGCTGGACCAAAACACTGATCAATCATACAGTAAGCATAGGTGGACACTTTAACCACCCAACACTCAACTGGAAAAATCACAGTTTAGTTATTGGTGAATGTGGTTAGCCATCCTGTGAAACATTACTAAATGATTTGCCTGTGCTCTCTGTTAAAAATGAGGTGCTCTATACATATCTATGTTTATTGTACATTAACTTTGTTTTTGAGTTTGCTGACAACTATAATTAACCTCAAAAAGTTTCAGGAAACCAACAATTTTTACCACAGGTTTTTCTGTTGCCATAATATAAATCTTGTTTTGTGTATTTGCTTCAGTTCTTACAGGTAATCAGCAATTATTTAGCTCAAGAGATTAAAAGATGGTCTGATCAGCAGGGTTAAATTAAAGTTAGTTTTTGACTGCCTTATAATGCACCACCTGAAATGCAGCCCTACTGTGAATGATGTCCTTGAACATTAAATGAATTGTTGATATTTGTAAGAAGCTGGAAATCACCCTAACTACTATCAAATGATTGGCAGCTGCTATGAGCTGATGTGTTGGAAGAGCTCCTGAGAGTCATGTACCTGTGGTACCTGTACTAAAAGTACTTCAAGTACTATACACTCCTGTGAATCCTGTCTCCTCTGCAGAAAGTATGGGATCTGTCATTACTCATTTACTTGACTGTGAGTGGCATTCCAATGGTACAGCTAGGGATCCTGTAAAGGTGGATGGGGACATGGGAGGTCTCAGGGTGTTGTACCGATCCCCATAACAACAAGTTTGAGATGCTGCCTTTCACTGAAACTGAAACTAAGCCATTGGGACTCAGTTCACCTGTTTTGAGGAAACCTGTTTTGTCCATTGTCAAAAGGAGGCAAACTCAGAAGGGTAAGTGTTGTGACAGTGTCACGACATTCAAAAGTGCCGCTACATTAGTACGCAAACACGGCGATAGAGGCGCTCCGCAGCTCGGCCGAGCGCGGGAGCGCCACCTGGCTATGAACGGTGCCGGCCGCATGTCACGGCATGGCAGTCGAATGACAGATGCGGAGTCAGTAGTATGTAACCCGCTAGTGTTTCTACTTTTGCATATCCACGCAAATTATTAGTGCTTAAGGGTTATAACATTTTGGCGACGAGGTCGGATATTTTTTTTTTCCTGCGTTGTGGACTTGGGTGTTCGTGTCGGGGCAGACATAGAACAGCTTCTGCAAGCGCTCATTGAACAACAAACACAGCTGACGGCTGCTATTCAGGCACAACAAACGCAGCTGACGGCTGCTATTCAGGCGTTGTCGACGTCGCTTACTCATCGTCTGTCTTCCTCTTCTCCGCCTCCGTTCCCTCCTTACGATGAGGCCGCTGAAGACTGGGAGGATTATGAGAAGCGTTTGCGGCAACACTTCTTGGCTTTCGGCGTTGTCGACGCTCCTATGTGTAAGTCGTTATTTCTATCTTGGATTTCCCCAAGGATCTATCAGCTGCTATCTCAGTTAGCCCCTCTGCGGGAACCTGCCTCTCTGTCCTTCCAAGAAATGTGTGAATTATTGTCTTACTATTACCGAAAAAACACCCACGTCGTTGCTGCCCGCGTGGCGTTCTACCGGTGTCGTAAACAGCCCCATCAATCTTACCGGGCTTGGGCGGCGGAACTACACGGTCTGAGTAGGAAATGTCAGTTTGTCACGGACACTCATCATGAGTCTTATGCTGATTCAATGGTTAGGGATGCTATGCTATGGCTTGCTCCTGATAAAGAAGTTTGGCAACGTGCCTTACAACTGCCAAACCCGTCGTTGTCAGAAGTTCTCAGCATCGCTCAATCTTTTGAAGTGTCTCACGCTGCTGGTGCGCAAATAGACGCGTGGTGTGATGTAGGCGCTGTACAGACAACTTTCGACACGGACAATTTGCCTGCTTCACAGGGGGAAGACGATGTGGCGGCGGTTCACCTGCATCAACAACGTCGCGTTGGGCCGCCACGCTCGCAGCGAAAACAGCAACCACAGAAGCAGGTTCGTTCCGCACTTCCTTCTTGTCCACGTTGTTTTGTACAGCATGACAGGGCCGCGTGTCCAAAACGTTGGGCCACTTGTAATTCATGTAGGAAAAAAGGCCACATTGCTTCTGTGTGTCAGTCCCCTAAAGTTCCTGTTGACGAGGACGAGGCATCGGACATGGATGTTAACTGTGTGCTTTCTCAAACAAATAAGTTGTTTGTTACTGTTCGTGTTCTGGATAAAGACATTCGCATGCAAGGGGACACTGGCTCTGCGGTAACTCTCATTAATTCTCGCACGTATTTGGAGTTGGGCTCCCCTCCCTTGTCTCCAGTTACGCGAAATCTGAGAACTTATAATAAGCAGAAAATTCCTATCGTTGGCCAGTTTGATGCTTCCACTGCCTACAAGTCTGTTGTTCGGCCCCTCACGTTTTATGTAGTGGATCATGCTGGCACTGAAAACCTGTTCGGTTATGATGCTTTCCAGTTGTTCGGTTTCTCCATTGATGATGATGTGCTCCTCATATCTGAGGATATTCCGTATCAACAGCTGGATGGATTGTGTTCTGAATTCTCGTCCGTGTTCTCTGCTGGTCTGGGTCGTGTCAAGGAATTCGAAGCCCACATTACTCTTAAGCCTACGGCTCGCCCTAAGTTTTTCCGGGCACGCCCTATTCCGATGGCCTTGCGTGCACCTGTCAAGGCTGAGATAGACAGGTTAACAGCTTCAGGGATTCTCCTTCCTGTTACCTCCAGCGAATGGGCATTGCCAATCGTGGTGGTTTCTAAACCAAACGGGAGTCTGCGATTGTGTGGTGATTTTAAAGCCACTGTCAACGCTCAGAGCCTCATTGACACTTATCCTCTTCCCCGTCCTGAGGAGTTATTTACCAAGCTCGCTGGGGGCCAGTTCTTTTCCAAACTTGACTTATCGGAGGCGTACCATCAGTTGCCGTTGGATGCTTCTTCCAAGGAATTTCTCGTCATCAACACTCCTTGTGGGTTGTATCAGTACCAGCGGTTACCATTTGGTGTCGCTAGCGCGCCAGCCATTTTTCAGCAGTTTTTGGAACAGCTCACGGCTTCCGTTCCCGGCTGCATCAACTACCTGGATGACATTGTTGTCACGGGGGCCTCCACTGAGGAGCACCTTCGCAATTTGCGTTCACTGTTTCGGGTCCTGCATTCAGCTGGGTGGAAGTGCAATCTGGACAAGTCACAGTTTTTCCAACCCTCCATTGTGTATCTTGGTTTCCACTTGTCCTGTGAGGGTATACGTCCTCTACGACAGCACGTTGTGGCCATTACCGCTCTACCCCGGCCGTCTACGATCAAAGAACTTCAGGCGTTTCTCAGCAAGATTGCTTATTATCACAAATTCATTCCATCCGCGGCGGCAGTGGCTCATCCTCTGCATCAGCTGTTACGCAAAAACGTTCCTTTCTGTTGGTCCGACGAGTGTGAGCAGGCTTTTGTCTGCCTGAAGGCTCATTTGCAGTTGGCGCCTTGTCTTGCCACATTCCGTCCGGGTCAGCACTTGGTTCTGGTGACTGACGCGTCACAGTATGGCCTAGGGGCTGTTCTCGCCCATCGGTATGAGGATGGGTCGGAACGACCCATTGCCTACGCTTCCAAGACCCTCAACGATGCTCAACGGCGTTACTCTCAGATCGAAAAGGAGGCGCTCGCTATCATTTATGCTCTAAAAAAGTTCAGCGTTTTTTTGTATGGTTCTAAGTTTCACCTCATCACCGACCACAAGCCGCTGGTCTCTCTGTTCAGCCCCTCGGCGTCGCTTCCGGATAAGGCAGCTCACCGCCTGCAACGTTGGGCCTTATACTTGTCTCGTTTTCACTATGAGATTCACTATCGCCCCACGGCCCAGCACGCTAACGCTGACGCGTTGTCGCGTTTGCCGATGGGCCCCGACCCGGTTTTCGATCGAGATGAACTACTCTGTTTCCACATTGATGAGGAAGAACGTCGTGTGGTCGAGGGTTTTCCACTTACAGGTTCGCAGGTCACGTCGGCTACTGCGCGGGACCCGGTCCTGCGTCAGGTGATCGGTTTTGTTCAATGGGGTTGGCCGGACAGGACCAAGGGCCGGGCATCGGATCCCCTTCGCAACTACCATGCCTTGCGCCTTCGTCTGTCTGTTCGTGAGGGTGTTGTTCTTCTGGCCACGGATGGCGCATCTCCACGGGTCGTGGTGCCAGCCTCTCTTTGCAAAGATGTTCTCAAACTGTTGCATGAAGGCCATTGGGGGATTTCTCGGACTAAGTCCCTGGCCCGCAGGCACGTTTATTGGCCCGGTATTGATTCAGACATCGCCCACATGGTTGCTGCGTGTGATCAGTGTGTTCAACAACTGGCTGCACCTCATACAATGCCCTCTCCGTGGCCTGATCTGGCGCAGCCGTGGGAACGGGTGTACGCTGACTTTGCCTGCCCCTTCCTCGGCACTTATTGGCTAGTGTTGATTGACGCCTTCTCGAAGTTTCCGTTTGTTGTTCGATGTCCGTCGCCCACCACTGCGGCGACGACGCTGGCTTTGTCCAAAATCTTTGCGCTAGAAGGCCTTCCATCCACGATTGTCACGGACAATGGCCCTCAGTTCTCTTCGCAGGCCTTCGTGATTTTTGTACTGGACAAGGGATTCATCATGTTACAGCACCGCCCTTCCATCTGCAATCGAATGGGGAGGTTGAGCGCCTTGTCCGCACTTTCAAAAGCCAAATGAAAAAATTCCTTAGTGATTTTTCCACAGATGACGCTCTGTTGCAATTTCTGAGTTCTTATCGCTTCACGCCTCTGGGTGATCGCAGCCCTGCTGAACTCTTGTATGGTCGCCAACTGCGCACTCTACTGCACCTGCTTCACCCTGTCAGGCCTTGTACTGTGTCCCCTAGTGCGGGAAAATACCCGGTGGGTGCCGACGTGTGGGCACGGGGGTATGGATCTCTCCCTAAATGGATTCCAGGGGTGGTCCAGGCTCTTCGCGGACGCCGGCTTTGTGAAATACGTACAGACGACGGCATGGTTGTTCGCCATTACGAACAGATGCGCCCACGAGTGGTGGCCACGTCGGTGCCACCGCCCCTTCTTTCGTCTCCACCAGCCCGAGAAGCCAGTCCTGTCACTGCTGCCGATCTTCCGGGCGTGTTGCTGCAGCCGACGTCACTACCGCTTCCGAGTATGCCGGAACCGGCCCCAGTCGCGACGCCGCCTTCTCCGGGACCCATCTCGCTGGAGCACACCCCCAGGTCCACGACACCTATGGATGCTGCTCCGGAGTTTTCACCCATCATCTCGTCCAGGAGGCACGTTCCACACGCAAGCTTCCGTCCTGGACATTTTCGACCATACTCTCGTGTTTCTCCGCGGGATCTTCTCGGGGCCTCCCAAGAGGCCATGGATGTCTCCGCACTGTCTGTGTCTCCAGGGAAGTGAGTGTTCTTTTTTCAAGGGGGGAAAAGTGTTGTGACAGTGCCACGACATTCAAAAGTGCTGCTACGTTAGTACGCGAACACGGCGATAGAGGCGCTCCGCAGCTCGGCCGAGCGCGGGAACGCCACCTGGCTATGAACGGCGCCGGCCGCATGTCACGGCATGGCAGTCGAATGACAGATGCGGAGTCAGTAGTATGTAACCCGCTAGTGTTTCTACTTTTGCATATCCACGCAAATTATTATGCTTAAGGGTTATAACAGTAAGGGTCTGTTAATTGCCAGCAGTTCAAACGTATAGCAGATGATAGTACCCCTTAAGGAAGTGACAGCGACTACACTCAGTGTGTATGCCAGGGGGTCTCATTCAATATGTTGAAGAGGCTATTCTGTGGGGGAACAGGGTGCAATGAGCTGCAGATTGTGGTTCACATTGATACCTGTTGTCTGGGCTCCAAGGTCATACTTGAGTCATTCCAGCAGCTGGCAGAGAAGGTTGACAAGACCAGCCATGTGCATTTTGGTTTTTAGTCAAATCACAGGACTGACTTGAAGACTTTGAAGGTTCTGTGATGAGCTAGGCTGCAAGTTCCGAACTTGTTGAGAACTATAGGATCCCCCTAAATGGGTCATGGGTTCAGTACACATCAGAATCTGCTACTCAGGTAGCTGACTGTATATGTGGTACACGCGACGGCCTTTTAGATTAGATGAAACTTCATTCAATCCAAGTAACAATAGCTGTAGTAAACCCAGAAGAATCAATGTAAGATTGAAAGAAATGCCTCCCATAGGTGAGAGTTTTAAAATCCTAGTGATTAACAGCTAAAGCATTCACAACAAAGCACCAGAGTTTGAAGTGCTCCTGAAAAGCAGTGAATCTTACACAATACTAGGTACAGAAAGCTGGTTAAAATTTGAAATTGCTAGCAGTGAGATCTTTGGGGAAAATTTAAGTGTATATTGAAAGGATAGGCTTATTGGAAATGGAAGTGGTGTATTTGACACTGTAGGCAAGGAATACAAATCCACCAAGATAGAAATTGAAATTGTGTGTGAGATTATTTGGGCAAGACTCACTATTATGTTTGGGCATAAAATGATAATTGGATCCTTCTATTGCCCACAAGTCTCATATTCTAATGTAACCAAAAAATTCATAAGTTGACCAATCATACATAAGCATAGATGGACACTTTAACCACCCAACACTCAACTGGAAAAATCACAGTTTAGTTAGTGGTGAATGTGATTAGCCATCCTGTGAAACATTACTAAATGATTTCTCAGAAAATGATCTGGAACAGACAGTTCAGAATCCCTCTCATGATGGAAATATATTGAATCTAATGGCAACAAACAGATTCGACTTCTTTGAGGATGTCTACACTGAAACTGGTATCAGACATTTGTCTGCTCGTGTCTTTGTATGTGCGGATGGATATGTGTGTGTGTGCGAGTGTATACCTGTCCTTTTTTCCCCCAAGGTAAGTCTTTCCGCTCCCGGGATTGGAATGACTCCTTACCCTCTCCCTTAAAACCCACATCCTTTCATCTTTCCCTCTCCTTCCCTCTTTCCTGACGAAGCAACCATTGGTTGCGAAAGCTAGAATTTTGTGTGTATGTTTGTATTTGTTTGTGTGTCTGTCGAGCTTTCGCAACCCCCGGTTGCTTCGTCAGGAAAGAGGGAAGGAGAGGGGAAGATGAAAGGATGTGGGTTTTAAGGGAGAGGGTAAGGAGTCATTCCAATCCCGGGAGTGGAAAGACTTACCTTAGGGGGAAAAAAGGACAGGTATACACTCGCACACACACACCTATCCATCCACACATATACAGACACAAGCAGACATATTTAAAGACAAAGAGTTTGGGCAGAGATGTCAGTCGAGGTGGAAGTGCAGAGGCAAAGATGTTATTGAATGGCAGGTGAGGTATGAGTGGCGGCAACTTGAAATTAGCGGAGATTGAGGCCTGGTGGATAACGGAAAGAGAGGATATATTGAAGGGCAAGTTCCCATCTCCGGAGTTCGGATAGGTTGGTGTTAGTGGGAAGTATCCAGATAACCCGGACAGTGTAACACTGTGCCAAGATGTCCTGGCCGTGCACCAAGGCATGTTTAGCCACAGGGTGATCCTTATTACCAACAAACACTGTCTGACTGTGTCCATTCATGCGAATGGACAGTTTGTTGCTGGTCATTTCGACATAGAAAGCGTCACAGTGTAGGCAGGTCAGTTGGTAAATCACGTGGGTGCTTTCACATGTGGCTCTGCCTTTGATCGTGTACAACTTCCGGGTTACAGGACTGGAGTAGGTGGTGGTGGGAGGGTGCATGGGACAGGTTTTACACCGGGGGCGGTTACAAGGGTAGGAGCCAGAGGGTAGGGAAGGTGGTTTGGGGATTTCATAGGGATGAACCAAGAGATTACGAAGGTTAGGTGGGCGGCGGAAAGACACTCTTGGTCAGTAAACTAGATAAATAGTCAGCTGTGTCATATCTCAATGAGGAACTTGAAACTTCCAGCACAGGGTAGGAGCATGTAGAGGTACTATGGCTGAAGTTCAGTTGAAATGCACTGGACAGATATGTAGATAGTAGAACAGTTCATAATAGGAGGGACCCCTATGGTAGACAGTCACTATAAAAAAACTTCTAAAGAAACATAATAGATGTAATACAAAGCAGAGGACTACAGATAGAGATATGCTGAATGAGATACATTTGGCTGTCAAGAGAGCAACGCATGAAGCCTTCAGTAATTACTGTAGTATAATGCTGTCAAAGCATTTTTCACAAAATGCAAAGAAATCCTGTTGTGTGTAAAGGCTATTAGTGACAACAAAGTTAGTGTCCAGCCACTAATGAAGGGACAGGAATTGAAATAGAGCTTAGCAAAGGAAAGGCTGAAATACTTAACTTGGTGTTCAAATGTTCCTTTACAAAGTAAACCTCAAGAGAATTGCCTCAATTTAATCCTCCTACCACTGAAAAGATGAGTGAAATAAGCATTTGTGTTAGTGGTATTGAGAAACAGCTGAAATCATCAAAACTGAAGAAAGCTCCAGGACCTGCTAGTATCCCTATCAGTTTCTATATTGAATTTGCAGCTGAGTTAGCCTCTCTTATAACTGTAATCTATCATAGATCCCTCACACAGAAACCTGTGACCACATACTGGAAAAAAGTGCAGTTCACACCCATCTGCAAGAAGGGTAGTAGAAGTGATCCACAAAACTACCGTCTAGTATCCTTGATGTCAGTTTGTTGTAAACTCTGAGAACATATTCTGAGCTCAAACATAATGAGGTATCTTGAACAGAATAAACTCGTCCATGCCAACCAGCATGGATTCAAAAAACATCGGTTATATGAAACCCAACTTGCACTTTTCTCATACAGAAAGTCTTGGGTCAAGGTAGTCAGGCAGATGCAGTATTTCTTGACTCCTGGAGAGCATTTGACTCAATACCATACCTATGTTTATTGACTGGACTGAGGACTTTTTGTTAGGGAGGACACAACGTGTTTATCTTGGATGCAGAGTCATCATCAGATGTAGAAGTAGCTTCGGGTGTGCCCCAGGGAAGTGTGTTGGGATCTTTGCTGTTCACATTGTATATTATTGACCTTGCAGACAATATTAAGAGTAACACCAGACTTTTGGCACATGATGGAGTTATCTATAACGACATACAGTCTGATAGGAGCTGCATAAATAATCAGTCAGATCTTTTTTAAGAGTTCAAAGTGGTGCAAAGGTTGGCAACTTGTTTTAAATGTTCAAAAATGTAAAATTGTACACTTCTAAAAAAAACTGTAATATATGAGTCACTGTTGGAATAGGCCAACTCATACAGGTAAGTGTAACACATTATAGGGTTATGAAATGGAATCATCACTTTGGCTCATTTGTGGGTAAAGCAGGTGGTAGAATACTGATAAAGTGCAAGCAGTCTACAAAGGAAATTGCTTGCAAATGACTCATGTGACTGGTTCTAGAATATTATCCAAAAGTATGGGGCCTGTATCAAACAGGCCTAACAAGGGTATTGAACATATACAGAGAAGGACAGCATGAATGGTCATAGGTTTGTTTGATCCATGGGAGAGTGTCACAGAGGTACAGAGGAAACTGAACTAGCGTACTGTTGAAGATAGATGTAGACTATCCCAAGGAAGTGCACTAACAATATTTCAAGAACTGGCTTTAAATGATGGCTCTGGGAATATACTACAACACAGTATATATCGCTCACATAGGCATCGTGAGGATAAGAATAGAATAATTACAGCATGCACAGAGGTGTTCTTCCCACACTCCATATGTGAATGGAATGGGAAGAAACCTGAATAACTGGTACAAAGGGACATACCCTATACCATGTACTTCACGGTGGTATGCAGAGTACAGATTTAGCTCTAGCTGTAGAACACAATTTCTGGAGCTGAGATAATTATTCCAGCTCTTGTTTATGTGTCTATCTACCACATATTGCCTGCAGTGTAAAGTAAGTGGTTATTGTTACTCATTCCATTCTTTGTATTTCAGCCACCACTTTCCAGTACTGGTATCATTCATTGCTTAATCTCTAACATGTAATTAGACAGTTAATATTTAGAGACTATTTTTCTTTATCTCAGACAGATTTGTGGTACTTTTGATACTGTACAGGCTAAATCACTGTGTATGATGAGGGGGGGCTTATGAATTACAGTATGTGTGTGTGTGTGGGGGGGGGGGGGGGGTGTAAAAGTATTTGTGGGTAAATCTGGTGATACCTCTGAAACTACCCACCATTAGACACTGGTTTTTGTATTTGATGCTGTCCTTCAATCCCTCCTTCAATAAAAAAAAATTGACAAAGAAAAAATATGAAAATTATTTAACTCCAATGATACAGTGATGTACCAAGATAAAAGTGTCAACTTCCCAACAGAATTACTAAACCTGTTCAAGGCCCCTAGTATGGTCTTACAAAAAAGCTTCTAAAAACCATCATAGAAGCAGAAATATTAAACAAAAAAGAAAGAGGGATGTCATTTACGAATTCCACTCATTTCAAATAACTTACCATTCAGCTATATAAGTCTCAAATTCCCAGTAAAATTAATGTGTAGTATAATGTCAATGAAGCACAAGGGCAAATATTCCACTGCTGTGGAGTGCATTTAGAAGACTCGTTTCTTCTGCCATGGACAACTTATTTGTCTTTGCACCCAAAAGCTTAACAGCAAATGTAGTTTATAAGACTGTACTTTGAATAAGTTATAGCATATACCAATGAGATGATCAATTGCACATTTTTCCAGTGCAGGAAACAAATGGGAAAAATGACTTAGTAATGTGCCCTTTTTCAGCTAGTAATGAAATGAAAAGGTCTGTATGTAAAAAGGAAAAGGGCTGTCAATAATTGATGAAAAAACTGACAGCATAAAAGTACTGTGTGTCTAGTAGGCATCTTTAGGGTCTTTATAAGTATCATACGAGATAAAGTGTACTAACTTCAGTGGTCAATGGGTGTTGGACATTTTCTGGTGAAAATCGTCACTAATTCTGGAGAAGGAAAACTAAAACAAGAAAAATGCTTGACTTTATGGTTAACGTGAGGGAATGAGCTGTGCAGTGTGTGTTAAAAAGCAGCATATTTGCACTCACCTTTGTAAACAAGGCATAACATCTTAATTAGATGATATACTTCAAAATTACTTGAGGCAGCAATGGTAATAATTGTGACTGAAATGCAAACATCAGCAGACAACACCAAAACATACAGCATTGCTGTTTGCACAGAGATGGTACTCACGATCATGCTCCGTGCAAGCTGGATAGAAAAGAACAGATAAGCAACAATCAGAAAACATAGAACATACAACTAGCACTCAGTCTTTCATACAGTGAAACTCTAATTTCATATTTGAGACACTGGAGTTTATAAGCCTTTTCTCTTTTTTTCCCCCTGGATATTTCAAGGTCAAATAACACAAGGAAAAACAAATTGTGATAAACATCTTTAAAATGTGTGATATTACTGTTGAATATATTTTCTTTGTGTCCTTGAGCAATAAAGAAAAATGTTTGTCATTTGAACTGATACAAAATCAATAAAATTAATATGTGCATACTGAAACAACAAATAATAAAGTCACCAAGGAACATCAACTCAAGACAAAGACAAAGGACAAACACATACACATTTGAACCCAACTTGGATCATAAAAGTTTTCTAATAGATCTTCACATTCACACACACAGATACACACATAGACAAAACATCAATGGCAGAACACATAGGACTGCCCTGTAAGGCTTGAGTTGACTACAGGAAGTGCTCATCTGTTGTAATGGTGACTATCACCAACATTTATATTACAGCTCCAGATGCTGCATTAAAAGATGAAATTGTGAAAAATCGGTTCTGTCATGCTTGTATTACACTAATACTTGTAGCTAGATAAGTCTGAAGCAGATTTTATTTATAAAGACAAATGTATTTCATAAAAATATATATTGCATGATCACTGAGCACAGTTGTACACATTTCTTGTTATATTTCATTGTCTTTGAATGGATTAAGACATTGATGTCTTTTGTGGAAGTTTTTCCATTGAACACTATGTACTTTTAATGCTCTGCTTTGACAGTAATGTTCCAATATATTTGCTCACATGTGATATTTTAAGTTTAATTTAATGGTCTATCATATTTTCTTTTTCATAGTGCTATTCTTCAATTGTCAAAAAATTTTGCTGTTTACCATATGGATTTTTGTAACATCTTTCCTTTTTCCCCAACAATTTGCAAGACCTTTCTTTTGTCTAAATTTACTGGAATGTGACTTTCAACTGTGTAGCCAATTAAATATAATGAATTGTTGCTTTTGTTCCCTATTTGTTGGAAATGGTTAACATTTCTCTTTGTAGTATCATTTCAGAAATATAAAGAAATTAAATAAATTCTAATATTACATCTATTGTTACAGTGAAGAATAGAAAAGTGTCTTAAAAACACCTGCCTCTTACTTCAAGAAAATCTTTATGTTTTGAAAATTAAAAGTGGAAAAAGTAATCCAAGCATCCTGCAACTCAAGCCATACAGGGAAGTATTTTGTGTGCTAACTGTGAGCTGGAAGAGAAAGAAAATAAATGACGTCACAGGAACACAGGACACACATTGCGTTCGTTGTGACTTACATACGTCGATGGCACAGACAGACTGGAACCTTCCCTGGACACTGAACTGTAGTGGAGGCCCTGTAGGGGACAACATCAAATTCAGACCTGCATGTAACCTCATTCACGCAGAGCCAGTAATCAGATAAAGGGGGGGAAAATATATACATATATATGTTTTTGTGTTTTGTGCATGAGAGATTTACAGATAAATAGATAGATAGATAGATAGATAGATAGAGAGAGAGAGAGAGAGAGAGAGAGAGAGAGAGGCACAGAGAGAGAACAATTTATGTACATCATATATGCTCACATCAGAATGTTATATATATTTTCAGTGATGGTAGAGAATGGTATTGTACCCCTTACAAGCAAATATTGTCTGTAATGTTACAGACAAGAGATAACAACCTGGACTATCTCTGTAATTTGACACAAAAGAGCAGCAAATTTCATTTACAGGTGGTGTTTTGCTTCTCTACATTTTTTATCTTATGTTTTCTTGTACATTCTAATTTAATGGTATGCATTTTATTATGGGACTGAATTTAACTTTTTATATTCATACAATATTTGCTTGAATCTCAAGTATGAGAGACAGCCTTCAGATCACATTCTTTCCTTATAATTGTTTCAATTCTTAGCCTGCTTCTGCATCAATGAAAGAATAGTTATTCTCAAAGATCACAGATAATAAATCAAAACTGTTATGACAGTGGATGATGTGGTATGTAGACACATTTTTACATTACATCTACTAGAAACAATGAGAATTTCACTTTACATTTCCATTTTATGTGTACAGATTGTGGCAATAACATATGAAAAAAATTATGTTTTCTTTGTAATGAGACACTAAACATTTAATATGTGTTTTGCAAGATACAAATACTGCTTATTCCTTTGTAAATGTTTCAGTTTTATTGTTCATCAGATATTTTCCCTTTTCATGGTTCACACCCATAAACTTCTATGTAAGTATCCATTACCTCTGGGAATAATTTATAGCATACCAAACAGTTCTCATTTTTATGTCAATAGCAAAAGTGGTAATGAAAAGTACCTGGATATTCTCATGCCTCACAGCTTTTTTTGGTTTAGCTTTGTTCTTTTTCAGTTTTTGTTGAAAGTAACATACGCACACTTCCACAATTGTTTATGTACATGTTATTTGATATAATTGTAGAGTAATATGTAAGGGAGAGACTCTTTTCCTTTGTAACAAGCTAAATCAAATTATTATAAATAACAAGAATATAATAGAGGGAAACATTCCACACGGGAAAAATATATCTAAAAACAAAGATGATGAGACTTACCAAACAAAAGCGCTGGCAGGTCGATAGACATACAAACAAACAAGCGATATGCGGATGGATATGCGTGTGTGTGCGAGTGTGTACCTGTCCTTTTTTCCCCCTAAGGTAAGTCTTTCCGCTCCCGGGATTGGAAAGACTCCTTACCCTCTCCCTTAAAACTCACATCCTTTCGTCTTTCCCTCTCCTTCCCTCTTTCCTGATGAAGCAACCATTTGTTGCGAAAGCTTGAATTTTGTGTGTATGTTTGTGTTTGTTTGTTTGTATGTCTATCGACCTGCCAGCGCTTTTGTTTGTAAGTCTCATCATCTTTGTTTTTAGATATATTATAAATAACAGTTATATATTTAAGTTCAACAATCTTGCCAGTATCAACTGTGCTTAAAGTTACAACTTAAGGATAATATAATTCACTTAATAGTATTAAATTAATCTGTTCAAAACACATTTAGGATTAAACTCTTAGCACATGTAGTCAGACAAATATTTTTTAGATTTTTGAAATTAGATGGTAATAAATATGAGTGAAAATTATCTGTATTGTATATAAAATTGAGAAAATTGATCATATACTAGGCACTGATTGAAAAGAAATGAAAAGTGCTATTGTATATTCACCCCACTTTATAGAAAGAATGTAGGTACACTTGGTTGGTGGTAAAATCTCACCTGCAAACGGCTAATAATGCATAAATAAAGAAAAGACTAAAAAATATCTCTGGTCTAAAAAATGCTTCATTGCTTCCACATCTTTTTCTTCAGGAGAAGGCTTATGACCAAATCTCTCAGACAGCCACCTTGTAACCAGAACAATAACATAAGGAAACAACAACATAGGAACAATGAAGAAGGAAAAAGGTAGCTACATTTGATTTTTTAAAGTTTTCTTGAAGAATCTGAAAGGATGGAGGAGAAGGTGACATAACTGTGGCAAAATTTAATTAATTAATTTTCATTTTTTGTTGGATATTTGTTCTTTAGCAAGTCCTCCGTCAGTTAATTTTGGCAGTTTTGTAACTAATTATGTCTGTGGTGGTAACTGTAGTGATACCTGAAGGTTTTTGTATTATTTGGAGATGAGTAAATGGCTACACAACATACCATATTTGGATTGTAGAATGTACATAGGTCATCCATAAGGTTTCCAGAATAAATTTTCAGTGTGTAGCCACTAGTACTAACTCTGACTTCTCATAGATACTGTGTCCTGAAACCGTGTTGAGCAGTTGTTTCTATTGGCATGGTGGTGACTGTTGTGAGGAGTGAGGCACAATTTCTTTTTTCCTTTTGTTGCAGCATATCTGTTCACCACTGTTGGAAAATGGACCAGCATGCAGCTATCATGTTTTCATATGAATGTGTGAAAACTGCACTGAACATATTTAAATTGTTTGTTGCATTTGAATTTTCCTGAGTGGTACAAGGAAACAAAAAGTGTGCACCCATAATGTCACTGTAAGGCAAAAAGTATGGGTAAAATTTATGCTACATTTCCTTATACACAAACAAAAGTGATTCTATCAAATAGCCAGAGCCTAATTCCAGTTTTATTACGTTCTTAATCAGTCATAATAAAACATGGTTCTTTGAGTCTGATCCATACACATTACACTTAACCAGTGAAATAAGAAGAGGAAAACAGAAACCCAACAAAAATGAGAGATGTGAAATGACAAACGGTCTTTGTCTTCCACAGTGTCATTTACACAGACTGACAGACTGTTACTGTTGAATTCTCCAATGACAAGTATCATCTCTTCAAAAGATTAAGATGTATGTAGAGCTCAAATTTTAGAAAAGCATGGAATGTTCAGTACAGCACAAAAATGCTTTGGTGTATGCCTCAACTACCATGGCTCTGCCTCTAATCAAAAATCAAGTGATGCACTGCTCTGTTTCTATGTCACTTAATTTGGCACTTACGGACTACTTTCTTTTCCCAAAACTGAAGGGTCCCCTGAAAGAAACCAAATATGAGTAAATCTCTAACTTTAAAAGGCAATGATCAATTACCTGTAAGTTTAATCTCCAACTTTAAAAGGCAATGATCAATTATCTGTAAGAAATCTAAAAAAAGACCTCTAAAATGCATTTAAAAATTTTCTCAAATGATAAGAACTGTGTTTTGACAGAGGGGGTGATAATACAGAAAGTAGAATTAATACAATTTTTTCTGAACCCTTGTTCCAATCTTGGAAATTCTTTGAAGAAAATGAGCATAATTCACATGTGTAAAAAATGCTGCATAAATAAGCAGAATGTGTGACCTGCAAATGAGTTTTCTGGAGGGTTGTAGCAATGAGAATAGAAAGTGGAAGAGAAAAATGACAATCAGATATTTGAATATCTGATACTTGACCTTCATATGCACAGAAAGTTGGAATATAACTTCCAGACGATTGAATCATATCTGTGCACAGATTGCCATATTAGAGAATTATTGTTGTAGGACCCGAGCTAGCTGAATTTTAGATGAGCATTATTTAAGATGTACCAGTAAAAGACAACAAAATTAAAGTTTTAGGAATAGAAGGTTTTTCTAGAACATGCCAGAAACAAGTACTGTAATCATTATGTAACTTGAAATGATACAGTGGTAATGTGCTGCAAGGTACTGCTATCAATGAAAATTTGTCTTATAATTTGATCCTTTGTGTAATATGGGTGAAATTTCATGTCAATGCAAAGCAACATGCTGGAAAACAGTATAAAAATTCTAATGAAGCACAGTGATATGTCACCATAGCTATCACTGATAACTGTCACAATATAGCATGGAGTGACACATATTACGATTTTTATGAATGATATTTAGTCACTGGACTGTGTATACTACAGCAATAAAATTAAAACATGATTCCTGTGTGCACATAAGAGAGCCAAAATTTAAGTTCTCAGAGAAACAATAAAAGAAAGCTGTTTTGATACATACTGAAACTGGAAACAAGATTTCCATTCTGATTTTGGTGCTTAAGGGGAAAAAATAGATAAAAAATAAAAAAGAAAGCATTTTCACAAGATTCAACAGTTTCGTGAGGCACTTAAATGGCAGAGGGTAAATCCCATTATATCAGTTATTAGGGTTTTTTCTTACTCCATTCACCTATGGAGCATGGGGAGAATGATTACTTAAACATCTCAGTGTGTCTTGTAATTAATCTTGTCTTCACAGTCCCTGTGGTAAGAATACATAGGGGGCTGTACTATATGGCTAGATTCATTCCTTAAAGTTTGTTCTACAAACTTTCTATGCAGGTTTTTTGGGACAGTTAGTGTCTTTCCTAAGCATCTGCCAGTTCAGTTCTTTCAATATCTTCATGACACTCTTCCATTAATTGAATGAACCTGTGACCATTTGTGCTGTCCTTCTTTGTTTCTGTTTAATAACCTTTGTTAGTCCTACTTGTTATGGATCCTACACAACTGGGCAATATTCGTGGACAAGCTGCATTAATATTTGGTATGCAGTCTCTTTTGTAGACTGATTGCATTTTCCTAGTGTTCTACCTATGAACTGCAGTTGCTATCTGCGTTACCTACAAAAAAGTTTTCAATCCAGTCATAAATGTCACTTGATACCTCATATGATAGTAATTTCGATAATAAACATAACTGTGGTACAGAGTCAAATAGTTTTTGGAAATAGTGGACTACTGCATCCGTCTAGCTGCCTTGATATAAAGCTTTCAGTATGTCATATGAGAGAAGTGCAAGTTCATTTTCACATGATCCTTGTTTTTTGGAATCCATGCTGGTTGGCATGGAGGAGGTCATTCTTTTCAGGATACCTCGTAACATTTGATCTCAGAATATGTCAGATTATACAACAAATTGGTGTCAAGGATATGGGACACAGGTGTCACCTGTGCTGTCTTCTGACTACTGGGCACCATTTTTTGTTTTAGAGATCTATGGCAGATTATAGTTAACCTAAGAGCTTTGTTCACTTGTAACAGTTTCAGCTGTTTCTCAATGCCACTGACTTTAATATTTATTTCAGTTTTTTTTTTTGGGGGGGGGGGGGGCGGGTATCAGGATTAAATTTGGGCAATACTTTTGGGTTTTCCTTTGTAAAGGAATGTTTGAAAATGGAATTAAGCATTTCTGCTTTTGCTTTGTTACTATAATTTAATTTCTTGTCTTGTCCATGAATGATTGGTCTCTAATTGCCACAAGCAGCTGTCTTATGTGGCCAGAATTACTTTGGGTTTTGTAAAAAATCTTTTGACAATATTGTGCTACAGTAGTCATTGAAAGCTTCACCTATTGCTATCTTGACAACAAAACACATTTCATTTAACATCTCTCTACCTGTAGCTATCTTTGCTTTGTTTGACATCTATTATGCAGCAGTCTATGTTCCTTCAGGAGTTTATTTACAGTGACTGCATACCATGGAGTGTTCCTCCTGTCATGAAGTATTCTATAGGGTATGTATCTATCCAGTGAATGGGCAACTATTCTTGTAAATTTGAGCCATAGTTTCCCTGAATGCTCCTGTCCCAATCTAAAAGTTTCAAGTTCTACATTGAGATACAACACTTCTGCTTCTTTGCTTAACTTTTTGATCATGTAAATCTTTCTACTTGTTTTAGTTGCCCTTTGTATTTTGGTTATCTTTGTTGCTATAACTGCCTCTTTGTCACTGACACCATCTTTAGTACAGAGGTCTATTTGTTGCCATTAGATCGTATATTTCCATACAAGGTTAGACAAATGACAATGGGCATGGACATTCTAAAGCATGTGTTCTAGGTAGTTTTCAGTGAAGGCATTCAGTACTGACCACTAAAAAATGTTGGATGCTTAACCCACCTCTGGTAATAACATTATGATTGGGAAACTTACTTTCTAGTGAACTGAGATCATCTCTAAAGTTTTCATTTACACCAGGAGGTGAGTCTTTTGGCTGACAGAAAGATCCAATTATAACTTTATGCTCATACATAATACTGAGTCATGCCCAGATGATCTCGCGTGCAGCTTTAGTTTCTATCTTGGTAGAGTTAAGTTTCTTGTCTACTGCAACAAATACACCACCTCCATTTTGCGTTTGCCTATTGTTTCAATATGCACTTGAATTTTCCCCGAAAATCCAGTGGGATTTTCAGCTTCAGGTTTTAACCAACTTTCTGTACCTGATGTTATGAGGGCTTCACTGGCTTTTAGGAGTGTTTAAAATTTGGATACCTTGTTGCAAATGGTTCAGAAGTTATCATAATGAGTTATCAGAATGTCTTTCCATTCCCATTCCCTTCACATATGAGGCACGAGGAGAATGATCGCTTAAACACATCTGTGCCCATTGTCATTTGTCTAACCTTGTATTCAAGAGTCCTATGAGAGTCATGTGTGGAGGGATATAGTACACTGAAGAGCCAAAGAACCTGGTACACTTACCTAATGTTGTGTATGGCCCCTGTGAGCATGCAGAAATGACGCAAAATGATGTAGCATGGACTCTACTAATGTCTGAAGTAGTGCTGGATGGAATTGACACCATGAATCCTGTAGGGCTGTCCATAAATCTGTAAGAGTACAACAGGGTGGAGATTTCTTCTGAACAGGACGTTGTAAGGCATGCTCAATAATGTTCATGTCTGAGGAGTTTGGCAGTGGGTGGAACTGTTTAAACTCAGAAGAGTGTTCCTGGAGCCATTCTGTAGCAATTCTGGACATATAGAGTGTTGAATTGTCCTGCTGGAATTGCCCAAGGCCATCAGAATGCACAATGGACATGAACGGATGCAGGTAATCAGATAGGATGCTTATGTATGCATCACCTGTTAGAGTTGTATCTAGACATATCAGAGGTCCCATAACACTCCAAATGCACATGCCCCACACCATTATAGAACCTCCACCAGCTTGAGCAGGGTACATGGAGTCATGAGGTTGTCTCCATACCTGCTTGATACAATTTGAAATGAGACTTGTCTGACCAGGCAACATGTTTCCAGTCGTCAATAGTCCAATGTCATTGTTGACAGGCCCAGATGAGCTGTAAAGCTTTGTGTTGTGCAGTCATCAAGGCTACACTAGTGAGCCTTTGGTTCTGAAAGACCATACTGATGACGTTTTGTTGAACGGTTTGCGCACTGACACTTGTTGAGGGCACAGCACTGAAATCTGCAGCAATTTGTGGAAGGATTGCACTTCTGTCATGTTGAATGATTGTCTTCAGTCATTGTTGCTCCTGTTCTTGCAGGATCTTTTTCCAGCTGCAGCAATGTCAGAGATTTGATGTTTTTCCAGATTGCTGATATTCACGGTACACTCGTGAACTGGTCATACAGGAAAATCCCCACTTCATCACTACCTTGGAAATGCTGTGCCCCTTCGCTCCTGCTGCGACTATAACACCATGTTGAAACTCACTTAAATCTTGATAACCTGCCATTGTAGCAGCAGTAACTGATCTAACACATGTTGTCTTATATAGGCACTGCTGACCACTATGCCACATCCTGCCTGATTAAATCTCTCTTTATTTGAAAACACATGCCTGTACCAGTTTCTTTGGCACTTCCGTGCATATTCCTAGAGGCCTCACTTAAAGCTACTTCCTGAAACTTTGTAAGTAGCCTTTTATGGGATAGTTTGCATCTGTCTTCACACATCTGCCATTTTACATTTTCCAGCATCTTCATGACACTCTCCCATGGGTCAAACAAACCTGTGACTATTCATGCTGTTCAATATCTATGTTAGACCTGTTTGGTGTGGGTCTCACGCACTTGAGTGATATTCTATGGTGGGTTACTTAAGAGTTTTGTAAGCAATCTCTTTTGTAGACTAATCACATTTTCCTAGTATCTTACCAATGAGCCAGTATCTGCCATCTGCTACACCAATGACTGTGCCTGTGTTATTATTCCATTTCATATCACTACACATTGCTTCACCCAGGTATTTGTATAAGTCAACTGATTCCAGTTGTGGCTCATTTCTGAACATTTAAAGCAATTTGCCAAACTTTACAACATTTTGAAAATTTAATTGATTATTTGTGCAACTTTTTTTCAGAGATTACTTCATAACAGATAAACTCATCATCTATGAGAAGTCTGAGCTTACTATTAATATTGTCTGCGATGCCTTTAATATACAACAGCGAACGTCTGAAGACACTGCCCAGGGGCATACCGGAAGTTACTTTTACATCTGTTGATGACTATTCATCCAAGATAACATGCTGCATCTTCCTTACTAAGAAGTCCTCAATCCAGTCACAAATTTCACTTGATACCCTTTGAAAATAAGAGTTGGTGTGCCACTCTGTCAAATGCTGTACAGAGTCAGGGATGCCACAATAAATCACCCAACAAAAGCCTTCATGTGAAATTTACTTTTTTTTTCACAAGTAGTTGCTTTAAACACTCGCTGTAAAAAAGCAGCTTGGCTATTCTTTATAATCCTTCGTTTCAACAATAAATATGACAATTTTTAAAATTATATGAATGTAACATCACAATAGTGCCATGCATGGATACTTGTAAAAATGTAAAAGGTGACCCTTGTTGTTAAGGCCAGCAGCCCGAAGACTGGTTTCATGTCGCTCTCTGCATTAGTCTGTCCTGTGGAAACCTCTTCATCTCTGCACATCTATTGCAGCCTACAAACATCCTACTTCTGTCACCCCTTCCCTGCTTGCACACACTTCCATCTATATTAACTATTCCTGGATATCTCAGGATGTGATCTTCCAACTGATCCCTTCTTTTAGTTGTATTTCAAAAGCTTTTAAACTCTTCTTGCTGTGTTCCATTCACGTATTGAGTGCAGGAAGAATAACTGTTTGAATGCCTCTGTGTGTGCAGCAATTATTCTAATATTATCCTCACTATCTCTATGTGAGCGATACATAGGGGGTCGTAGTAAAATCCTAGTGTAATCACTTAAAGGGGGTGTTCTGGAAAAAATTGCCCGTTTGGTAACTAACAGTTATCAAAAACATTGTTCTGATATTTTGCAGGTTTATGACATATTTACAGTGTCCACTCTCCATGGCATGTCCTGGATATCTTGAAAAATGATGCTGCAGCTACATTTTCTTGAGGGTTGCTTGATATTGCTTGCTCTTTCATGACATCCATAAGTTGACTTCTTTCAGTTAAGTTTCTTCAGGCCAGTTATGTATCCGGTGTGATACCTTTTAAAAAACTATTTTGTTTTTTAGTCACTAACAGTAATGTCTGTGGAGAAACCAGAATTTACCAGTGTGCCCGCAGGTCTATCACTGAGAAAAATGTTTTGTTTTCACTCATTATGAAATTCTCTGTAAGTTCAAAAGATTTCATCAAAATCAAATGTACACAGATTCTTCATCAGACATTGGTGTTTAACTATCTCCAAATGCACATATTAACTCTACCATTCCACTGTACAGGGCAGGTCAGAAGTCCCAGTACCCCTGTAATTCCATGTAGTATAAAATGTTATTATGCAGGTTCGTAGCTATGTCCCTTCTTACCTTCATATTTGCATGTTTTCGCAGTTGCAGTCAAGTTTTAATTTGTAGCTATGGCAGATGTGAGTGGTTACAGCTACACTGTTGAGGAGTACTTAGTGACAACTGTGTGAGTGCACAAATCACAACACACAGGGAAGACAATGAGACAAATTATGAGAGCATTCCAGGAAAGATTTAATGACATGAAAGGCAACACTTTTGGATTGGGAAAGATGTGCTTTTGCTTTTGGCAATGTTAAAAAGACAGGCCGTGGAGTGGAAGGAAGAAAAAACATGTGCCACAATCTCTGCTTCAATTGCACAATCTCATTTGAAGTCAACATGTAAAGATGCTTCAGAATTCAATACACTGAGGACAACAATATGCAATATCACTTGAAAATAGACCTCAAGCTCAGACCATTTTGACCAATGTGCATAAACAAGTTATTGGCTACAGACTGGAATGAGCATGTTTTAGTGTGCTGTGCTTTATTAACTCAATTTCAGGTGTAGTGAACTGTGACAAGGTTATACTTTCAGATGGATGTGCTATTTATCACAGCTCACATGCTAGAGATATTGTCATGTGGACCAAAGCACTACCACCTCAGCTTGAGGAAAGGGGCGTCACAGAGTGAATATGGTTGCAGCAAGATTGAGTGCCTCTTCATTATACTCTTGCAGTGTGTGTGTGTTTCAAGGACAGTTGTGGTTCATCAGCAGTGCCAGCTCCCTTGAAATGGTCATCAAGAAGGCCTGACGTAACCACACTTGACAACTCATTTTGGGGAGTCATTAAGGCACATATATCTGAATGTAATTATGCTATAAAAACATTGCACAATGCTGTTGAGGATGTGGTCAGCACCACAACACTAGACATACTAAAAAATATGTCAAGAAGAATATGGTGCGATATGGAAATATGTTTACAGTACGATGGTGAACATATCAATTCACTGGACACTTAAAACACAAGTAAGTACTTTTTCCAAAAAAACTCAAATCAATTAGAATCACATTTGATTCAAGAGGTGTATGTGGCACATACATGGTTCAAGAACCAAAAGAGGAGGCTCTACACTTGGAAATCACCAGGGGATAAATACAGAAACCAAATCGATTTTATACTGGTAGAAGAAAGATACAGGAATGGAATCAAGAAGGTGCACACATTAGCAGGTGTAGATATTAATAGCAACCACAACTTACTTATGGCAGAAATAGAAATAAGAATGAAAAAACTGAAGAAGGCGACCATGGTGAAGAAGTGGGATCAAGAGAAGATAAGATCCAACAAAGAACAAATTATAGAAATGCTGTCACTTATGTTTCTAAACACACTATGAGACAAAGAACCACCTGATAATGTCAGTGAGTACCGGAATATGTTGAAAGAAGGAATCACTAAAGCGGACAGGAAAATATAGGATATGTTAAAAAAAAAGAAAAACAACAACATGAGTCACACAAGAAATTATTTCCAAGGTGGAGGAGAGAAGAAAATTAAAAAAAAAAAAGAACACTGAAGATACAAGAAATATGTACCGGTGGTTAAATAATGAACTGCCAAGAGAAATAGAAAAAGAGGAATATGATGCAGTTGAAGAACTGGACAGGAAGGGAAGATATGACCTACTATACAACAGAGTAAAGACTACGACATGGGATTAAAACAGAGCAGGAAGTGCTGCTGCTGCTATGGAAATTTTGAGTAAAGACAAAGAGGTAGTGTACAAAGAACATTGATGTCCTCCAGAGATGGGAAGAATATCTAAAAGAGCTGTATGACACAGATCACAAACCAGAAACTCCGGAACTTGAATGATGAGAAAGGACCAACCATCATAATGGAAGAAGTAAAGTCTGCCATAGCTGCAATGAAAACTGGCAAAGCGGTAGCACAGATACAATACAGGGATAAATATTAAAATGCTTGATCCAGGATGGAATAAGAGAAATATTGAGGTTATGTAATAAAATATATGACAGTGGTGAATGGCCTGAGAACTTTCTGACAACAGTAATGATTCTATTACCAAATAAACAAGGAACCAAGAAATGCAGTGAGCACAGGACAATTAGCCTCATTTCACATGCAGCCAAAGTGATGTTAAGAATAATTAATAAGAGACTTTGTAGCATTACATGAGTATGTCCAATATAGTCAGATCTACTTTGCATCACATGAATGTAGGGGAGTTGAAAAAAGCAGTGACCCATGACATCATATCAACTTGAGATTTTATTTATACAAGCAATTCATTTCTAAATTTTATTGATTATTTGCAGAGTAAAGAATTTGATTATGTACAACATTTAATAGATTATGAGTTTTAATGAGATAGATATAAATATGTTTTGACATAGCAAATCACCTTGTTGCATTATGCATGATATGTTTTCTCTTCTGCTGTGTTGCTCAAGTGCGCGATCATGTAGTCGTCGAGTGCAGATCTGCTGTAACTTTCGTGAATGGGCATAGAATTGTTAATTTACAACCCAAATTGCTTTAAAAATTATTCAAGGGACCATGGCTCAACTTTGGTGCAAACAAATCGTGCGCGAATTCTCAAGTATCAGCGTGGATTTTCAGATATGCGGCTGGATATTGGGCGTTATTGTCGCGTGTAGGATTCAGTAACATTAACTGCAATTTACAGATGTTAGCTTGATAATAACTATCAAAGACTTATATGAGTGGCATAGTAATTGTATTGATGCTTAAAGCAAGCGAGAAGCGATTTACTGTCGGAAAACAGCAAATATTAATCATTGCATAGTTAGCTTGTTGATACATAGCTTAGCGACTCATAAACGGACAGTGATAGAATTACTGAAATGATCTTTTAAGTATCAATAACCACTACACACACATCAGAAACTAATTACTCTAACACTGAGTGACTTCTGGATTGGATGAGTCTGTTTTTTATTTCAGCTAACTGGTATTAATAAACTTCTTTGGAGGTTGAAACTTCATCAATGGTGTCACGCTCATTCAGTTTAGTAGAACGAAAGATAGTACTAGCTACAATACTATTTATAGTTTTAAAAGAAAAGAGAGCACATACCTGTTTTTATTCTGAGAAATGTTTGTACTTCAGCCATCAGTCTTCTCAAACCAGAGGCACGAGTGACGCTCCCTCACGGCACTACGATATTGTGAACCACCACACACATGTGCCCCCTTCTCACTACATTTCTGCATTGAAAACCCTGAGATATAGCCACGGTGTGAAGAAGGAAGAAAGAAGAGGAAAGATCAGTGAAAGAAATGGAGCAAAGAGAGAAGTGGAGGTCACAACTTGAAAAAGTAATGGAGGAGAATCTTGGCAAGGATCAGTTTGGCTTTAGTTGGAATACGGGCACCAGAGATGCAATAGGGCTCCTACAAATATTTGGAGAAAGGTTTACTGAAAAAGGGAGAGACCTCTATATGTGCTTCATCAATGTAGAAAAGGCATTTGACAATGTGGCTTGGGGCAAGCTGGCGACTATAATGAGGGAAAAAGAGAGTGGACTGGAAAACCAGAAGACTTGTAAACTCGTATCTGAATCAAAAAGCCTGAGTTAAAGTGAGAGGAGAAAGTACAAACTGGATTGGACTAGGAAAAGGAGTAAGGAGGACCGTAAGACAAGGATGTTGTCAATCACCCTTTTCAACTTCTACTTGGAAAATATGATTGACCAATGCTTATTAGATGACAAAGGAGTAGAAATTGGAGGAAGAAGAGTAGGGTATTTTAGGTTTGCTGATGACTTGGTCCTTCTGGCCACAGGGGAAAAATAATTACAGGATTTAATGGAACCCACTGAAGCTAAGGGAAAAAATTATGGAATGAAAATTAACCAAAGAAAACAAAAGTATTGGCACTAGGAGGGAATAAAGAAATAAAAATTATGCTGAATGGTGAATGGTGAAATATTAGAACAGGTGCAAAATTTTAAATATCTTGGAAGCAGGTTAGACACCAACTGGAAGTGCAGCACAGAAATTAAAACAAGGATAGCAATGGCAAAAGTGGCATTTTATATAAAAAAAAAAGGAGAATTTTCTGCAGCAGTCTGGACGGAGAACTGAGGAAAAGACTCATAAAATGTTTTGTATGGAGTGTTCTTCTCTATGGCACTGAAACATGGACTTTGAGGAAGAAAGTCAGAGAAAGGCTGGAGGCTTTTGAGATGTGGACATGGTGGAGGATGAAAAGAATAAGCTGGATGGACAGAGTAAGAAATGAAGAGGTACTGAGAAGAGTGGGAGAGAAAAGACAGTTACTAGATGTAATAAAAAGAAGAAAAAGAAATTAGATTGCCATATTACGAAAGAATGATGGACTGATGAAAACAGTGTTAGAAGGTTATGTAAAAGGGAAAAAGAAGCGAGGAAGGAAGAGATTTCAGATACAGGATGGTGTGATGGACAGTACAACATACAGCAGCCTTAAGAAGGAAGCAATAGATCGCAGGAAATGGAGAGGCAAAGGACCTGCTAATTTAGCAAAAAACTGATGATGATGATGTGTATTGGTATTTCTTACGCAACCTGTGCAATGCATAAAAGACCTGTTTTGCATATGGTGTGAGTAAAAAATTGCTATGTAGGCATCCTTATTTGTCCTGATTGCGTTAACTTGATACTCATGAACACTGCATTAGATGTAGGCATATCATGGAGGCAGTGGAAATATTGCACAGTCTGGCTCAGGTATCAGTTCTCTAATAATGCACCATTTCTTCTAGTGATTCCAATTGCAGTTCTGTTAGCATGTGTATTGCACATTAGCGTGAGTCATACCAGTGTGGCCCTATCCTCACAGTACAGCCCTAAGTTACTTTGACGTCTTCCGCCAGATCAGCTTCATAACCACAGACACTAAGTGAGAACTTTACAGAAGGTAACAACAGAGTTTGTATGCTGTTTCCTTAATGGATGCACTGCACTTTTCCACATTCCTGCTATGTATCAATAGTTGTTTGCTAGTCATGCACATCTTCATGGTACAATGCTAGGTCTGCTTTTAACAATATTATGAAATCAAAAGTTGCCACTCACCATATAGTGGAGCTACTGAGTCGAGGTAGGGACAACAAAAAGACTTTCACAAATAACACTTTTGGCCGACACACACACACACACACACACACACACACACACACACACACACAGGCAACTGAATGTGGTTTCAGTTGCCTGAGACTACAGTCGTGTGTGAGAGTTTGCATATATGTGTGTGTGTCTATTGTTAATGATGGCCTTACTGACCTAATGATTTATTTGTGACAGTCTTTTTTTGTGCCTGTCTGTGACTCAACATCTCCGCTATATAGTGAGTAGCAGCTTTCCTTTTCATAATATTGTTACATTCCATCCTGGATTTTCCATTGTTAGGTTTGCTTTTACTAACACTGGTGTTCATGGCGGTCAGAACTGTTTTACTGTTGCTTTAGTTTGTATTGACAAGACTAATGCTCCAGGAATCATAGAGACATTGTTGCCCACAAAATGTTAATGTTGATTGAATCAGTACAGGCTTTTTCTGGTAATGCCATTGCAAATCTTCTTACTGATTTTACGTGTTCTTGCTGTCTGACATCGTTTTTTGGCATAATGTTTGAAAATTTTGAAGATGTTTCAGTTCCCGTAAGTTTACCAGTAATGTTGTAATCAGAGATTATTGACTCATCTCCCCTTTTTCATGAGCATTATTTTGCATTTATGAATATTTCATAGAGCGACATGATGTTTAATGCCCTTGGTGATCCTGCTTCCGTCTTAGTTGTTCAGAAGCCACTTCTCTCGACCTGTTCAACATCTACATACATATCCACAAGACACCACATGGTGCATGACAGAGTGTACCCTGTACCACTAGCAGTCATTTCCTTTCCTATTTCACTCACAGGAAGAGCAAGGGAAAAATGACTAGCTATATGTCCCTGTAGGGGTCCTAATCTCTCTAATCTTATTTTCATGTTTGTTACATGAAATATACATCAGCAGTCAGCTTCAAATTCTGCTTCTCTAAATTTTCTCAATACTGTTCCCCAAAAAGAATATCATCTTTCCTCCAGGGGTTCCCAACAGGGTGCCAAAGTATCTCCATAGTACTTGCATGCTTTTCAAACCTACTGGAAACAAATGTAGCAGTCTGTCTCTGAATTGCTTCAATGTCTTCCTTTAATCCCACCTGGTGCAGATCCCAAACACTTGAACAGTACTCAACAATGGGTCACACTAGTGTCTATGAGTGGTCTCCTTTACAGATGAACCACAGTTTCCTAGAATCCCAATAAACCAAAGTTGTCCATTCACATCCCCTACTACTATCCTTACTTGCTCATACTATTTCATATTGCTCTGCAGCATTATGACTATATATTTAAACATCATAACTGTATCATGCAACACACTATTAATGCTGTACTCAAACATTATGGGCTTGTTTTTCCTACTCTTCCACTGTAACTTACATTTTTCTGAAATTTTTCTACCATTTAGAGTTAGATGCCATTCTTGACATCAACCAGAAATGTTGTCTATGTCATCTTGTATTCTTCTACAGTAACTCAATGATGACACCTTCCCATATACCACAGCTTCATCAGCAGACAGCTGCAGACTGCTGCTTACCCTGTCTGTCAGATCATTCATGTATATGGAAAATAACAGTGGTCCTGTCAAACTTCGCTGGGGCACTCCTGATGATACCCTTGTCCTGATGAGCATTTGCCATCAAGGACAATGTACTGGGTTCTGTTAATTAAGAAGTCTTCAAGCCTCTCGCATACCTGGGAACCTATTATGTATGCTTGTTGCTTCTTTAACAGTCAGCAGTGTGGGACAGTGTCAAATGCTTTATGAAAATCTAGGAATATGGAATCTGCCTGTTGCCTTTCATCCGTGGTATGCAGGATCTCGTGTGAGATAAGGGCAAGCTGAGTTTCACATGAGTGATGGATGCTTTCTGAACCTTGCTGATTTGTGGGCAGGGGCTTTTCTTTCTCAAGGAAATTTGTTATAGTTGAACTGTGAATTTGTTGAAGGATTCTGCAGAAAACCAATGTCAAAGATATTGGTCTGTAATTCTGTGGGTCCGTTCTTTTACCTTTCTCACACACAGGAGTCACCCGAGCATTTATCCAGTCACTTGGTACTTGGGGCTGGACAAGAAATTTGTGATTAATTCAAGCTAAGTAGGAGGCCAATGATGTAAAGTACTCTTTGTAAAACCAAATTGGGAATTCCATCAGGACCTGGTGACTTATTTTCTTTCAACTCCTTCAGTTGTTTATCTTCACTAGGTATGCTTATTACTATGTCCCCACACGGGAGTCTGTGAGGTTGTCAAAGAAACATATATTTTTATGATTTTCCTATGTGAATAATTTCTTAAATGCAAAATTAAAAGCTTCAGCTTTACTTTTGCTGTCTTCTACTGTCACATCAGACTGGCCAGTGAGTGACTGGATAGGAGCAATTTTACATAGCATTAGAATCTCTATACTGATGGCATCAATTTGGTCAGACCTGTTTGTAGTTACGAGGTCTAAAATATTTCTAGTGCATGTGGGGTGTCGAACTAGATGCTGAAGACAATTTTTGGAATACATGTTCAGAAGAACTTTGCAAGACTGTCTGCCTTATCTTCTGGTATGAATCCATATATGTCATGTCCAACTAATATTGCATGATCTGGGTATTTCCACATAAATGACTATAGACCTTCTACCAATGACTTAAAACTGTCACAGCAGAGTCAAGTTGCCAGTAAAAAATCCAACAATTAACTCAATTTTACCTAGACCTGTTCTAAATGACCAAATAACTTCACTGTCAGACTCAAATTCGACCTCAGTAGAGACAATATTTTTGTCAAATGTGATAAACATGCCCTATCCTATGGCATCTAATCTATCTTTTCAATATAAATTCCATGAATCATTAAATATCAGAGAACTTTCTACTTTGGGTTTCAGCCAGCTCTCAGTGCTGAGAATAATTTGAGTGTGAGAAGTTTCCTGGAGGGCAGTGAAATTGGGAAATTAGTAACAAATGCAATTTGTTATGAATACAATGTACTGATAAAATTTTGACAAAGGAAGTGTCTTTACTCTGAACTTGATCTGATTTTGCTATCTGTGAGTCATCTGGTAAGTGTTCATCAGAGAATCTCAACCTGCTGTCTAGCATATAAAGCCCCCATGTTCACTCCACAAGCACTCTGCTACTAGAGTAGCTCCTTCTATTGTGTAGTGCACCTCTGACCTACTAAGGGGAGTCTTACAATTCCCTACCCAGTAATGCAGGTCCAGAAATTTGCAGCCAAGGAAGTCAATGAAGCCTTTGGTTGAGACCCTCTACATGGTTATAACCAAAGGACCCTGAATGACTTGGGGAACAATGCTGCAGATTGTGAGCTCCACTTGCACCCTGTGCGTAGGGCCAGCAGCCTTCACCACCTCTGCCAGCTGCCTGTATGAACTGAGGATGGCTTCAGAACCCAGTGACAGGCATCATTCGTGGTAACATGAGCCATTACTTGCAGATGACTGCACCTTGCTTGCTCGATACCTGCAGGCAGTGCCTCCTCTACATCTCAGAAGAGACACAATGAGTGCACATTGGCTTTCTTTCTGGCCCTAAACACTATCTACCTAAGGGGCTCCATAACATGCCTAATGCTGGAAGTCCAAATAACTAGTAAGCCCCTGTCCCTGTGTGCCTGCTTGGACTCTGTTGAAGGAGCAGCCACCTGTCCACTGACAGTACGAACGTCTGAGGCCTTTTGCCTCAAGTGACACAAACGTGTTACCAGCTGCCACTCATCCATCTGTGAGCATTAACCCACCATTTCAGACGCACTGGGAGGTGCATTGGTAGCAGAGCCTGTGGGCGACACGAACAACACCTGAGGAGCCTCACACAATGCACCAGATTCTCTGCCACCACTACACCCTGATACAACAGTCTGAAGACAACTGACAGCATATCCAAATCCACATTCAGCTGTTCATGAACTGTGGCCAGCTCCTCCTGTGTCTACATGGAACATGCACACAACCTATCCATTCCAGTATTACTAACTTAAGAATTGACTATAAAAGCACAGGTAGTCTGGTACTGCGCACCGTGGAATTTGAATCCGTGCCAGACTTCATGGATGTCAAAGACCCCTAGAGGTGTCTGCACCATCGCCTCGTAAGCCATGGTGGCACGCGCCTCTTGGCCCACATTTAGTGTGAGGGCACCACAGTGGAACACATGATCCCAGCAGCCAATAGCGGCGCCCCCGATCATGTATTTAAGCGCCTGCCTCTCGCTCAGCCAGTGCGTCTTATCGTTGCGTGCATATTAACATATTGCCTCGACAACAGACAGTGTGTTTACTGTTCTTTGTTTTCATTACTAGTGGACATCTTGGATTCATTTGGTTGTCTCTGTCACCCTGTTGCTTCTTGGGTGTTGTCATTGTAGGGTCTCTCTCAATCGTCCGTTGTTTTTTCGTGTCCGTCCTTTCCATTTGTTTGTTCACAGGCCACTCTCCGTTTGGTCCCACCGAGCTTTCTCAGCCACCCCGCGACCTTTCCGGCTGCAGTTACAACAGGTAGAAACCGAGATATGCAACTTGTTAAGCTTGTCGCACATCATCAATGGAGACTGATGCTCTATGAGCTGTGAAACTGGCTGTTCAGCAGAAATGAAAAATGTGGTACAGATTGCCTGACAACACTTTACAGTTACAAAAACATGAGATTATGCCTTTTAAATAGCTAAAACATGCACAAAATTTAAGAAATGTACCCCTAAGAAAACACAGAAGAAGCTAAATACGTAACTTGCCACTTTCCAGGTCTGTACGAGATGACAGTAGGAGCCTGACTGACTCTTACTATTCTCCTCATGTCTCCCCTCAATCACTTAATGTCACTCTTGACATGTTGAGCTTACTTTGTCTGAGCTTCAGAGGCATTTTGCTCCTTAGTTCAGGGTCATATCCATAAACCTAACTTTCCACACCAGTGGCAAGTTTGGATTGTACTGAAGCAGTTATTTAAGTTCCCAGCAGACTTCCAAGCAATGTTCCTTCTGATTGCTTTGAAGCAGTCATGGTGTAAACCTGTCTGCAAGCCTTCTCATCTTTAATTGTTCTGACAGAATATGCTCACATGTAGCATAACCCTAAGCTGCAACTTATTCCCTAGGTTAACTTGTCATGGTTGGGATTCACAGTCATATAATATTTCTTAAAAGACATCATAGTCACCGTTTACTGTATAAAATATTTATTGTTGCTATTGCAATTTCGGCCTTATGGCCGTTTTCAAGCAACACTGCAAAGTTACATTCTGTCAGAATATAAAACTATCTGACAAGAGTACATGTCGTCGTCAAAATGCAGCCTTTTGACTGTGAGATCTGATGAGTAAGACACTTATTACATCGTAATATGTTGTTAAATATATACTGAACTGTCAATGTTACCATTGTTCTAATAATCTTGTATGTGTGATAGATTACTAGAATGATGGTAACATTGACAGTTCAGTATGTACTTAACAACATATTACAATGTAATAAGTGTCATACTCATCAGATCTTGTGGGACTCCCACAGTCAAAAGGCTGCATTTTGAATACGACATGTACTAATGTCAGATAGTTTTATTTTCTGACAGAATGTAACTTTGCAGTGTTACTTGAAAATGGCCACAAGGCCGAAATTGCAATAGTAACAATAAATATTTTATACAGCCAACGGTGACTATAATGTCTTTTAAGAAATATTCCCTAGGTGTTACAGAGGTCTTGGATGGTCTGTCTTCAGTCTTTCAGAATCAGATCCCTCACTGTCTGAGTATTTTATAGTGCGATGCAATTTGCTGGCTGACCAGAATTGTTGTCACTATCAATTGGTGTACGCCAATTTTTGAAATACTTATACCGGTCATAAATCTGTGACTGGCATAAAGTGTTGTCACCAAAAGTTTTCTCCACTTTTTTGTGCATTTCTGCAGTGGTTTTCCCCAGGTTTTAAACCAAACTGTATGCAGACACATTACTCTTTTGGGTCAGTCGTTCCAAAACTGCAAACTCATAGAAACATTACAAACACTAACAATGTATCAAACCATTCAGCTCACCACTACACTCTACACTGGTGTATGGAGAGACACCTAGTGGTATTTCAGTTAACTTGTGACCATTTACGCATAAAATTCAAATACTTCAATCTTTTATATACCACCTCGTATCTGAGGGTTAAGAAGCTCTGAAACTATGGTTTAATACTATTCTTTTGTTCAGATACACAGGTCGCTTCAAAAATTGTGCATCTGCTTTGAACCGACACAGAACATTTTATCATGTTTCATTCCACAGGGGAACAGTTGTGATCAGCAATGGTAGTAACTAGTTGAAGAAGAATGGGTAGCTTTGAGAGATGAAATAGTAAAGGTAGCAGAGGATCAAGTAGGTAAATAGATGAGGGCTAATAGAAATCCTTGGGTAACAGAAGAGATATTGAATTTAATCGATGAAAGGAGAAAATATAAAAATGCAGTAAATGAAGCAGGCAAAAAGGAATACAAACGTCTCAAAAATGAGAAGTGCAAAATGGCTAAGCAGGGATGGCTATAGGACAAATGTAAGGATGTAGAGGCTTATCTCACGAGGGGTAAGATAGATACTGCCTACAGGAACATTAAAGAGACCTTTGGAGAAAAGAGAACCTCTTGCATGAATATCAAGAGCTCAGATTGGAAACCCAGTTCTAAGCAAAGAAGGGAAAGCAGAAAGGTGGAAGGAGTATATAGAGGGTCTATACAGGGGCGATGTTCTTGTGGACAATATTATGGAAATGGAAGAGGAGGTAGATGAAGATGAAATGGGAGATATGATACTGCGTGAAGATTTTGACAGAGCACTGAAAGACCTAAGTCGAAACAAGGCCCCAGGAGTAGACAACATTCCATTAGAACTACTGACAGCCTTGGGAGAGCCAGTCCTGACAAAACTCTACCATCTGGTGAGCAAGATGTATGAGACAGGCAAAATTCTCTGACTTCAAGAAGAATATAATGATTCCAATCCCAAAGAAAGCAGGTGTTGACAGATGTGAAAATTACCAAACTATCAGTTTAATAAGTCACAGCAGCATAGTACTAACATGAATTCTTTACAGACGAATGGAAAAACTGGTAGAAGCCGACCTCGTGGAAGATCAGTTTGGATTCCGTAGAAATGTTGGAACACGTGAGGCAATACTGACCCTACGACTTATTTTAGAAGAAAGATTAAGGAAAGGCAAACATACGTTTCTAATATTTGTAGACTTAGAGAAAGCTTTTGACAATGTTGACTGGAACACTCTCTTTCAAATTCTGAAGGTGGCAGGGGTAAAATACAGGGAGCGAAAGGCTGTTTACAATTTGTACAGAAAGCAGGTGGCAGTTATAAGAGTCGAGGGACATGAAAGGGAACCGGTGGTTGGGAAGGGAGTGAGACAGGGTTGTAGCCTCTCCCCGATGCTATTCAATCTGTATATTGAGCAAGCAGTAATGGAAAAAAAAGAAAAATTCGGAGTAGGAATTAAAATCCATGGAGAAGAAATAAAAACTTTGAGGTTCGCCGATGACATTATAATTCTGTCAGAGACAGCAAAGGAGTTGCAAGAGCAGTTGAAGGGAATGGATAGTGTCTTGAAAGGAGGATATAAGATGAACATCAACAAAAGCAAAAGAAGGATAATGGAATGTAGTCGAATTAAGTCGGGTGATGCTGAGGGAATTAGATTAGGAAATGAGACACTTAAAGTAGTAAAGGAGTTTTGCTGTTTGGGGAGCAAAATAACTGATGATGGTCGAAGTAGAGAGGATATAAAATGTAGACTGACAATGGCAAGGAAAGTGTTTATGAAGAAATGAAATTTGTTAACATCGAGTACAGATTTAAGTGTCAGGAAGTCACTTCTGAAAGTATTTGTATGTAGTGTAGCCATTTATGGAAGTGAAACATGGACAATAAATAGTTTAGACAAGAAGAGAATAGAAGCTTTCGAAATGTGGTGCTACAGAAGAATCCTGAAGATTAGATGGGTAGGTCACATAACTAATGAGGAGGTATTGAATAGAATTGGGGAGAAGAGAAGTTTGAGCACAACATGACTAGAAGAAGGGATCGGTTGGTAGGACATGTTCTGAGGCATCAAGGGATCACCAATTTAGTACTGAAGGGCAGCATGGAGGGTAAAAATCGTAGAGGGAGACCAAGAGATGAATACACTAAGCAGATTCAGAAGGATGTAGGCTGCAGTAGGTACTGGGAGATGAAGAAGCTTGCACAGGATACAGTAGCATGGAGAGCTGCATCAAACCAGTCTCAGGACTGAAGACCACAACAACAACAACAACAACAACAATGTCATCAGAAGATCAAAACCAATTGCAAGATGATTTAGATAAGATATCTGTACTGTGAAAAAATTAGTAATTGACCCTCAATAACAAAAAGTGTAAAGTCATACACATGAGTGCTAAAAGGAATTTGTTAAATTTTGGTAACATGATAAATCAATCAAATCTGAAGGCCATAAATTCTACTACATACCTACGAATTACAATTGAGAACAACTTAGATTGGAAAGAGCACATAGAAAATGTTGTGGGGTAAGCAAACCAAAGACTGTGATTTACTGACAGAACACACAGAAGATGCAACAGATCTACTAAGACCATATAGTGGAGATGCTGAGTCGCAGATAGTCACAACAAAAGGCTATCACAAAATAAACTTTCAGCCAACAAGATTTCAAAAATAGATCTCTCTCTCTCTCTCTCTCACACACACACACACACACACACGCACACACGCACACACACACACACAACTCACACACACATGACCACAGCCTCTGGCAGTTGAAGCCAGACTACGAGCGGCTGCAGCAGCGCGTGATGGGAGAAGCAACTGGGTAGGGATAAGGAGGAGGCTGGGGGTGGGGAGGGGGAGGTATAGCAGGGTAGGAGTGGTTGTCAGTGAAGTCCTGCTGGGGAGCATGCAGAGACAAGGTGGAGAGAGGGTAGGCCAGCCAAGTGCAGTCGGGAGATTTGATGGAGGGCAGGGGAGATGGGGGTAGAGGAAAAAACAAGGAATAAAAAGCCTGGGTGCATTGGTGGAACAGAGGGTTGTGTAGTGCTGGAATGGGAACTGGGAAGGAGCTAAATGAGTGAGGACAATGACTAATGAAGATTGACGTGTTGGTGGAAAGGATCCATACAGCACAGACTGTGAAGCAATCATTGAAATGAAGAATGTCGTGTTGGATGGTGTTCTCAGCAACAGGATGGTGCAGTTGTTTCTTGGCAACAGTTTGTCAGTGGCCATTCATGCAGACAGACAGCTTGTTGGTTGTCATGCCCATGAAGAATGAAGCACAGTGGCTGCAACTTAGCTTGTAGATCACATGACTGGTTTCACAGGTACCCCTACCTTTGATGGGATAGGTGATGTTTGTGACTGGACTGGGGTAGGTAGTGGTGGGAGGATGTATGGGACAGGTCTTTTATCTAGGTCTATTACAGCGATAACACATACTGAAACCCTTGCCCTCCAGGAACTACAGTAACATGCACAATGCCATCTCAATAAACTCTCTACCCTGCTCACTTCCTACTTCTTTATTGGAGTACCACTGTCCACCACATATATGACAACCTCGAAACCTCCCCCACATCCCCTCATAGCTGACGAACCCTGTCTCGCAGACCTACTACATTTACTCCACCATCCAAAACTCCCTCTCACTACCACACAGAATCCAGAACCTAAACAGACATGAAACACCGTTGTGAACCTTCCTTCAAAACCCTTAGGCCCACAGAAATATCAGTCCCTTCCAAATGCCTGACGTTTTGCTCCACTCTGAAATTCAGTCATGCAGGACTTGTTAAAGTTCTTCTCTCCTTCTCCCAGTCACTACAGTGGAAACACTTTTCACCACCAATCCTACCAATCAGACTCAACCAAAGACCAATGTTGAACCGTGCTTGACTCAGTTCACTCCTCCATCCAACTGTGATCCACCCCTACGGCCCCAAATCACCCCCTGTTAACTTTCCAGAATGTCTTAAGCTCGAACCTTGCCTCACCATCATTCCACAAGTCCCTCAACATCCAAACTAACCTTACATCCACAGAAAGAACTGCAGTCCACCAACTAAAACCTGATCCCGACCTTATGACACAACCTGCAGTCAAAGGCTCCACCACTGTTGTTTGACAGTCAAGGATTACCTGGCAGAAGGACTCTGTTAGCTGTCAGATAGCCACAGTGACCCCATTCCAGAAATCCAGCAGCATCTCCAGTCTCTCCCCGAATCCTTAGGCCCATCCCAGAATCTCTCCCTAGAATCCATCTCTCTGCTCACCCCTACCACTCCCCACACTTCTACTTTCTACATGCTTCCTAAAGCCCACAAACCCAACCACTCATAATGGCCAGCCATTGTGCCCACACTGAAAGAATATCCACTCTCGTAGACCAACACCTTCAACCTATTAACCACAACCTACCCTTCTATATAAAAGATGCAAACCATTTCCTCCACCGACTCTCCACAGTTCCTGTTTCTTTACCACGTGTTGCCCTGCTCATCACTGTTGATGCCACCTCCCATTGCACTAACATCCCTAATGCCCTTTGCCTGATTGTTATTGAACATTACCTTTCTCAGCACCCAACGTGTTCCAAACCAACAACCTGCTTCCTGTTCTCCATGACCAACTATACCCTCACCCACAATTGTTTCTCCTTCGAAGGCATTACCTACAAACAAATCTGGGGTATGGCTATGGCCAGCCACATGGCATCATCCTAAGCCAAACTATTCATGGGCCAACTTGAGGAATCCTTCCTAAACACCCAGAATTCTAAACTCCTAAACTGGTTCAGATTTATTGATGACATCTTCATGATTTGGATTGAGGGTGAGGACACCCTATCCAGAACCTTTACACCTTTTCCCCCATTTGCATCAGCTGGTCCTACTCAACCGAACAGGCCACCTTACTAGATGTTGACATCCACCTCAAAATAGGCTACATCAGTAACTCTGTCCATATCAAACCTACTAACCACCAGCAATACTTCCACTTCAACAGCTCCCACCAGTTCCATATCAAGAAGGTCCTTTAATATAGCCTAGCCACCCTGAGGCCTTTACAGGATGTAATTACCCTGACAACCTCGTACAAAAGCAAATTTCCCATGCCTTATCTTTCCAGTTGGCAACCATACCCAAAATCCCACCGTCCAGCCACAGAGATGCATTCCTCTCATAACTCAGTACCATCCAGGACTGGAGCTACTGAATTACATTCTCTGCCAGGGTTTCAATTACCTCTCATCATGCTCAAAATGAGAAATGTCCTGTCCACGACCCTTCCCACCCCTCCCACACTGGTATTCTGCCATCCACCAAACCTACACAATATACTCGTTCATCCCTACACAACCCCTGCTCCAAATTCCTTGCTTCATGGCTCATCACTGTAATAGACCTAGATGCAAGACCTGTCTCATACATCCTCCCACCAACACCTGCTCCAGTCCTGTCACATATGTCACCTACCCTATCAAAGGCAGAGCTACCTGTAAACCAGTCATGAGATCTACAAGCTAAGCTGCAATTGCTGTGCTGCATTCTACATGGCCATGACAACCAACAAGCTGTCTCTTTGCATGAATGGCCACCGACAAACTGTGGCCAAGAAACAAGTGGACCACCCTGTTGCTGAGAACATCGCCCACTATGACATTCTTCATTTCAGTAACTGCTTTACAACCTGTGCTATAAGGATCCTTACCACCAACACCAGCTTTTCTGAACTGCACAGGTGGGAACTCTACCTGCAATATACCCCACATTCCCATAACCCTCCTGACCTCAACCTTCATTAGTTATTGTCCTCACCCATCTAGCCCTTCCCTGTTCCTATTCCAGCACTCTATACCACTAATGCACACAGTCTTTTTACTTCTCTCCTTTTTATTTACACCCATTCCTCCGCCCTCTGTCTAACCACCCAACTGTGCCCAGCTGCCCTACCCTCTCTACACCTCATCCCTGCATGCTCCCAGCAGCACTTCACCATCACCCACTCCTACCCTGGTATCCTTCTCCCTCCCCACCCCAGCCTCCTCCTTACCCCCACCCAGTTGGCTCTCCTGTCGTGTGCTACTGCTCCTCATAGTCTGCCTTCACCTCCCAGAGACAGTGGTCATTTGTATGTGAGGTGTTTGCATGAGTGATTGTGTGTGTGTGTGGGGGGGGGGTCCATTTTTTACAAAGGCCTTGTTGGCTGAAAAATTATTTTGTAACTGTTTTTTTTGTGCCTATCTGTGACTCATCATCTCCACTAAATGGTGTGTAGTAACTATCCTTTTCATAATATTGTTACATTCCATCCTGGATTTTCCACTGTAAGATCTACTACAGAGATTGCCTACACTGTGCTTGTCCATCCTCTTTTGTAGTACTGATGTGCAGTGTGGGATCTTACCAGAAAGGATTAATAGAGTGCATTAAGAAAGTCTAAAGATGAGCAGCATGTTTTGTATTATCAAGAAATAGGGGAGAAAGTGTCACAGACATGATACAGTATTTGGGGTGGACATCATTAAAACAAAGGCATTTCTTCTTGTGGCAGGATCTTCTCAAAAATTTCAATCACTAACTTCTTTCTCTGAATGCAAAAATATTTTGTTGATGCTGACCAACACATTGGAAGAAATGGTCATCATAATAAAATAATGGAAATCAGAGGTTGTGTGAAAAGATATAGATGTTAATTTTTTCTGCACTGCTTGAGAGAGGAATAACAGCAAATTATTGTGAAGGTGGTTTTATGAAACCTCTGCCAAGCACTTAAGTGTGATTCACAGAGTATCAATATTATGAAAGTGGAGATGCTGAGTCGCAGATAGGCACAACAAAAAGACTCTCAAAATTAAAGCTTTCAGCCATTGGCCTTCATCAATAATAGACCCACATGTGTGCGGGCACACACACACACACACACACACACAACTCACACGCATGACTGCAGTCTCAGGCAAGTGAAACCACTGGTTCCAGTTGTCTGAGACTGCAGTCATGTGTTTGAGTTGCATTTGCATGAGTGTGTGTGTGTGTGTATGTGCACGTATGTGTGTCTATTACTGACGAAGGCCAATGGCTGAAAGCTTTCATTGTGAGAGACTTTTTGTTGTGCCTACCTGAAACTCAGCATCTCTGCTATATGGCGAGTAGCAACTTTCCTTCTCATTATATTGTTACATTCCATCCTGGATTTTCCATTGTTTGATTCACAGAGTATCTCTGTATATGTAACTACAGACAGCATAAGATCATTATCCACAGTGTTGAGAATGGCTATGTTGTGGGGTCTGAGTGGGGCACAATCAAATTGGGAGTGTGCTGGTATCAGTGTTGGGGCCAGGGGCCACTACTGTTCCTTATTTATGTAAATGATGTGCCCTCTAGTATTACAGGTGATTCTAAAATATTTCTGTTTGCTGATAACACTAGCTCCCCATTTCCTAAATCCCACCAGTTGTTTTTTCTTCACCTCTCTTCCGCCCCCTTGTGCCCTTTTGACAGAAGGAGCAGCCACAGCTCTGAAAGCTTGCAAAGTTCCTTTGCCTTTCTATGTGTGTGTTCTCCTGCTGTTGCTTAGTGAGTAGAGTTTTTTGTCTATCCAGTTACATTATATTTTCAAAAACTAATGACTGATTATTTTTGTTGATGAAATAAAAGGTTTGATAATTATGAGACATATTTTTCTCCTGGAACTTCAGATCAAATCAAAGACCCACAACTGTTCAGATGGCCATTTCCAGACCTGATGCAGAAGAATGGAGACACGCTATGAACAAAGAGATAAAAGATTTTGAAGACAACAGTGCTTGGTAAATCACAAATTTTCCAGAAAGTAGCGGTGTTGTGCAGTGTAAGTGGTGTTCAAGATAGGAATCAGCAGTGAAGGTAAAGTGTAGCATTGTGCTAAGTTGTGGTAAAACTCAGAAACCAGACTCCTGGGAGTGATTATGATGAAACCATAGTAAGGTGTTCTACACTTATAATTCTAATGGCTATATCTGTTGAACTATATTTAAACATCAAACATATTCATGTGAAGGTGGCTTTTTTAAATTGCATTCTCAAAGAGAAAACTTTATCAAAGCAACCTGAAGGGTGTGATCTTTATAATAATAAAGTTTTGAAGTTAAAAAGGGGTATGGGTTAAAACGATCATCCAGAGTGTGGAATAAAAGGGTAAATGATGTTTTTAACTGTTTTGGGTACAAAACGTATAGACTAGTACCTTGCTCATTAATAAAACACAAAGACAAAAGCTTAGTTTGCTACAATCTTATATGTTGATGAATTCTACACTTTTTCAAATGATGCCTGTGAGAGTGAATTCTTGAAAAATTAAGCTTGGTGTGAAGCAAAGGGCTTAGGAATAGCTAAAACCTGTTTAGCGATGGAAATTAAATATGATAAGATTAGTGAAGTATTAGCTTGAAATCAGGAGAAGTAAACTGATCAGCTATTGGAAAGGTTCAGTATGACAAATTGTAAAATTGCAAAAACTACTATTGGATCTATAATTGATTTTCTGATTTGAAAAGAAAATAAGACTGATGATTTCCTTTATAAAGCCCTAATGAAAAGCTAGATGTATTTGTCAGTACTCATAAAACCAGATATTTGTTTCCATGTGCATTATTTTAGCCAGTTTAATAATTCATATTATGATAAAAATTGGAAATGTGCTAAGACATTTTGATATATTTGAAGGAAACTAAGACTTATTTTCTATAATTTACAAAAGCTGATTTAGCATTCTGTGGTTTTGTACCTGCAGACTGGGCAAATTGTTCTTTAGATAGAAAATCATGTGCTGCTTTTATTCCTAAGTTTTGTGACACTGTAGTTTTATGCAAAGTGCTAAGCAGGCAACTATTGCTCTTTCTAACACAAAGGCTGGGTATATGGTTCTTTCTGAGGCTTGTCGAGACTCATTTATTGAAGAAGCTTTTGCGTGAACTGATGAGCTATAATAAGCATACAACTTTATTTATAACCGGAGTGCATTAAATTTTCCTGTCAATCCACCAAAGCATAAAAGATCAAACCATTCCGATAATGTTCGTGTCATTAGTACATGGGAAGCTATATCCAACAAAACTGTAAAAATACTTTATTTACAGACAAATGATATGCCAGTAGTAGAAAGGATTGAGGAAAAAGAAAAACATTATGAATTTGTGGACTAAATGGGTCTAGGTATTTTTAAGATGATTATTTAAATGTTTTGAAGTGGGAGTGTGTTAAGCTTTACCAAAGAATTTAAATAAGTATCTGTGGTCTCACTGTACATATTGTGAGCCACTATTTTTTGTATGTTCTCTTTCATTTAATATGGTTGTTTTTATCTTTGCTTTTGATATGTATGAAACTTTTGGTGTACATTGTGCAATGCAGTAAAATGTGTGAATCCTTCTTCACATGACTTCTAATAAAGTGTTAAGTGATATGTCAATCAGTCTTCCCAATACAACAAAATAGTGACAGAATCATTAACATGCAACAGACACCTCAGCAAAGGTTATGCCCCACACAGAAGTCAAATCAATTGGCAAAAAAGAAAGACACTTTATCTGTATTATTGTCCATTGAAGAATTTGAATTAAGTATGCTATCTATGTAGTTGACATTTTCTGGAAGCTATACAGAAGCTCATACACAGAAAATTATTCATAAAATACTTTCACTATTGAATAATTATCAATTCATAACTTATTTAGAATCAACAATGATTTTCATAATGAAGTAATGATTTCCAAGTTATTAACAAGAGGAAAAGTCATTAAATGCATGAAGAGCAACATAATGGAAAACATAATGATTTTGTGCCTATATGCTGTCCAGATTTTCTCAACTTTATCAGTGCTGTCCAAAGGCTTCATATGAATACAGGTTTTGATCTGAGAAAGTGTATCTGGAGTAAAAATGTTTCAAGTGTATCAGAAGATGCTGCACTTCTTTCAGCTGCTGCATTTAATCTGCTTGTGAGCTGTTATCAAATGCGAAAGTGCTTAATTAACAACATGCTATGAATTCATTTCAGTGTACCTTCCAACAAATCTGAACTATATAAACATAACTGACGTGCCGACACACTTTACCATTACTTTTGATATCCACACTTAAGTTCTATACTGTCCTCATATCATACCTTAACAAGAAAAACATTAGCCATTAATTAGAGTATGAGGATTAGTTGTAACATAGTTAGATACATAGCACTAGCTAAGAGATCTCAGTAGAACTAAATACTATTATATCATTCTGGGCTTCCAACAACATGAACTGGTTCAAACCTTATGAACTTTTGGCTAAAGACTGCCCAGTCATCTTTAGACAATGGTTGATGTTTACCCTGTAGCTAACAGTATCAGTCTAATGTAGTGATAATGCTGCTTGTGAATGACTGCTGCCTACACAATAATTACACAACTACAGCAGGCCACTGTGTTTATTAAGGGTCATATGTTACAAGGCTTTAAAAGTTGGCAGGCTTTTCATGGAGCCATGGGCAGTAGTAATTCCTGTCTTCCCAAGAACATAATTGGAATTAACCAAATTTAATTAACTGACAAAATAACTGACATAAAAAATTCAGATTCTCTAAATTTCAATCACCTATTCTCCTTTAACGACTGCAAGGTTTTGAACTTTGACAATATAACTATATTACCATAATTTTTTTGAATCAAACAATAACACTCACTAATTAATTCAGCCAATAATTGGGATTTTGAATAATTTACAATCATTACACGGTTATTTCACAATGGATGCCTTGCTTACAAGTATGGGATTTTAGATGAGACATAATAACAATGTTCCCTGTACTTTTGTCGATAACCTGAAATAAGTTATTCATAAGCCAACTCAAAATCAAGTCTTATGAGTCCATATTACGCGATGTCTCTTCACTCATGATGTGCATGATTTCAGAGATCATGCATTCATACAGTTCACATTCTGCTTAGAGAGGCCACCTGGGTCAGCCCCTTGACACACTCTGGTGAGCCACCAAAGAAACAGTATTATTTAAGTGATTCCTAATGAGTGCTGAGCGTATTCTGTTTTTTGTTCAGTCAATGTACCCAGTGCCATTCACAACCTGCATTTTATTTCATCTTACACGTTTCTCTACAAAGCATTATGTTCCATAAATCATGTTTATTCTTGCTATAGCAGACTTGGCAACAAATGAGGGTTACTTTTTCTCTGCATGTTAGCATCAGTGTTAAGTCACCCGATGAATGTCTCAATGGAAGAAACATTCCAACCTATCATTGCTCACCAGCAAGCTGTGGCAGAACAACAGCAGGCTCTCGCCACAGCCCTAAGTCAAGTGGCATCTCCATGTTCATGGCAGGTCACTCTCCCATCTGTGCAATGGTCATCCTTCCCCGGCATACGATTAATGGCTGAAGACTGGGACTCTTATGAGACACAGTTATACCAACATTTCTAGCTTTTTCATGTGAATGATGCAAACCTGTGTAGAGCTTTCTACCTTTCCTGTCTTTCACCGTATATTTATCAATTGTTGTGCCAACTTGTACCTGTGCAAGAACTGGCCAGCTTATGGCGCCGATAGAGAAAGTACGTGTAGGTTCAGCTCCCAGTTATGAAGATAAAAGTAATAGTAATTGTAAATTGTGTATCAGAATAGTTCGTAAAGGAATTCAGTGTAGAACCTGCAAGTACTGGTTTCATGAAAATTGCTGCAAGATCAACTTAAAACTCGTAACTGATGACTATTTGTGGACCTGTGAGCCGTGCATAGCAGCCGCGTGTGAAGTTAAATTTTCAAACATTATCAAAAATAAGGACGAAATAATCAGAATGCTACAAACCGATATTGAAGTGCTATAAGTGAAATACGATGTCCTCCAAGACCGATATACAGCTCTACAAAACAGTAGTGCTTCGACAGTGTGTGTAGATCGGTGTTATGTACATCGTGAAAACGTAACCGTCGACGACGCCACATTTATATACAAGAAAGGAAACCCACAAGTGAATAAAGAAGCCTCAACAGTGGACAAAGTTCAGTGCTTGATAAACAGTGATAATTCAAATAACAAAAACAGTGCATCTAAAATTGTAGTAAACGGCAACACGTGTACACAAAACACGCGTGGTTGCGTAAGAAAAAGTTCCGATCGCGTACGTAAACAAACACAACGGAAAAATAACGTAAAAATATTTGGCGACAGTCATGCTCGCAATATTTCGACATGCATGTCGAACTCTGCTCAAGATGGTTCGTGTATATCAGCAATTGTTAAACCAGGAGCAAAATTCGTGAATGTGGTAGAAGACATACACACAGAATGTGCTAAATTCACGGGAAAAGACTGTGTTGCGATAATCGCAGGAGCAAACGATGTTTATTACAAGGAGGCCAGCACTTTCATTAAAAAGCTACTCGTATTGCTGCAGTTATTACAGCGTACAAACATAATACTAACAACTGTGCCCTGGCAGACTGGTCTTGTGTGAACAGAGAAATTCGCCTAACGAATAGTAAACTGAAACACTTTTGCACTAAGTTTACGAATGTGACACTACTCGATACAGACAGGTATGAGAGACACTGCTTCACAAAGCATGGACTACATCTAAATCAGTTTGGCAAAAATAAACTAGCAGCAGACATTGGAAAAGCTTTTCATGAAATAATAGGCCTAAACAATAACGATCATGAAAGCAGACCAGTCATAGCCCTAACTAATGAGGGAAACTAGTGAGCTGGGCCAACTCTAGCAGGATTTGGTCCAATAACAAAAATCTGCAACAAGTAATTAATACACAAACGAAAGTTCACTCAAACAGCAATACAATTAAAGACAAACAAAAGTTAACAGTGTTTCATCAGAACATAAGAGGCCTATACTGCAAGCTGGATCAGTTCACAGCAAATATAGAAGACACAAAAGGTATAAACAGTGCCCACATTCTGTGTCTAACAGAACACCACATCACTGCTGGTATTGAAGTGGTCCCTATTCCTAACTATGTTTTGGCAACGTCTTATTGCAGGAACTATATGGACAAAGGAGGAGTAGCTGTATATGTCAAAAACAATGTCTTGTTCACGGCAATAGATGTACAAAGATTCTGCTTTGAGCTACATTTTGAAGTATGTGCTATAGAGGTGCCAGACACTGTCTCCAGATTAACAGTTGTGGCAGTTTACAGGGCACCATCTGGTAATTTTAAAGTGTTTGTTAAACAATTAGATACTCTTTTGTTGTACTTAAGTAGAAAAAATAGGGGCATGGTAGTTGTTGGGGATTTTAACATAGATTTCTTGGTTAATTCTCCCTGCAAGGTGGAGTTTGAAAATCTCATGTGCACGTACAACCTTGTTCCCGTGGTTAGCTCGCCCACCAGAACCACAACCTCTTCCAGTACTCTCATTGATAACGTTTTTGTTGATCAGAGTAAAGTCAACCATATTAATACTGAAATGGTTATAAATGGTCTGTCTGACCATGACGGACAACGAGTTACTTTCAACAGCTTGGGAATTCCTCTGAGTGACACCTCACTTAGATGGAAAACAGTAAGGAAAATAAGTGAGGAAGCTATTCAAATGTTCAGATCACGTCTTCAGCATACTGACTGGACACCTGTTTATCTAGCAGAAACTGCTAATTCAAAATACAATTTATTCACAAATGAGATAGCAGGTACCTTTGAAAGTGTATTTCCAAAAAGTCATACAGTGTCCAACCTGCTAGGTCTGCAAAAAAACCATGGCTCACTAAGGGCATCATAGCTCCCTGTCAGAGAAAAAGACAACTCTACATAGCATCAAAGACTTCTAACAACCCTGCTCAGCTAAAACATTATAAACGCTACTGTAGAATTCTTGCCAAAGTAATTAAAAACTCTAAAAGTATGTGTATAGCATCTGAAATTAATAATTCTGAAAATAAAATTAAAACAATCTGGAATGTGATAAAGAGAGAAACAGGGACTGTAAACTACACCAAAGACATAAATATTGTTTTAACTGTTGACAACTCAGAGATAACTAATAGTGAGGAAATTGCTGAAATCTTTAACCAACATTTTTTAACTGTCCCAACACAGATAGGTTGCCATGGTTCTGTAGATAAAGCTGCCTGTATAATGAAAAATAATTTTCCAGAACCTTTCAGTCAAATAAGTGTGCTTCCCATTACTGCCACTGAAATCAAAAAAATCATACAGTCTTTGAAAAATAAACATTCTGCTGGTATCGACGATATTTCAAGCAAACTGTTGAAGGCTTGCTGTAGTGAAGTGACCGAAGTTTTGTCTCACATCTGCAACACATCCATGCAACAAGGAGTGTTTCCAGACAGAATGAAGTACTCTGTTGTCAGGCCCCTGTACAAAGCAGGGGATGCTACAAATGTGTCAAACTATTGCCCTATCTCTCTCTTAACAACATTTTCAAAAGTCCTAGAAAAAGCTCTGTACAACAGGATTGTGGCACACCTTGGTGACCTGAACATCATTAACAGTCAGCAGTTTGGTTTTCAAAAGGGAGTTTCAATAGATAACGCAATTTTCTCATTCACAAATGATGTTCTAGAGTCTATAAACAGCAAGAGGCTGCCAATTGGTGTCTTATGCGACCTATCAAAGGCGTTCGACTGTGTAGATCACCAGATACTCTTCAAGAAGGCCTGTCATTATGGAATTACAGGACCTGTAGGGAACTGGTTAAAATCGTACCTCGAAAATAGGAAGCAGAAGATTATTCTAGATGTTTCAGATAGTGTATCACAATATATAGTGGACTCTGAGTGGGGAATTGTGCAGCATGGAGTGCCACAGGGATCAGTGCTTGGGCCCTTGCTGTTCCTCATATATGTTAATGACCTACCTTTATCCATCAATAAGCAGTGTAAATTTACAATGTTCGCTGATGATACGAGCATTGTGGTGGATAATGTGTCAACTACTGACTTAGAATCCGAGGTCAATGATATCCTTAAAGAAGTTCTGGGTTGGTTTAGTATTAACTCCCTTTCAATAAACCTTAAAAAAACCAATTTTATCCAGTTCCAAACAACCCACAAAAACCCAAAAGAAATAGTTATCACACAGAATGATCAGATTATAAAGCAAGTGTACTTATCAAAATTCCTAGGTGTATACGTGGACAGTAAGCTGAACTGGGAACATCACGTTCTACAAACACTAAAACGGCTGACGTCGGCAACATTTGCTTTACGAATTTTGTCACGCTTCAATGACATTACCATCTCAAAGTCAGCTTACTTTGGCTATTTTCATTCAGTCATGTGTTATGGCATCATCTTCTGGGGCAATACACCTGCCGCAAAGAAAATCCTCACAGCACAAAAAAGAGCAATAAGAATCATTTGTGGTGTACCCCCACGAACCTCATGTCGAAATCTTTTTAAACGACTTGAAATACTGACAGCAACATCCCAGTACATATATTCATTGATGTGCTTCATAATAAATAACCCCACTCTGTATGAAACGAATTGCCTATATCATGAACATAACACCAGAAGAAAAGAGGATTTCCACTGTGAGTTAAAGAACTTGACACTTATTCAGAAAGGGGTAAAGTACACTGGAACGAAAATTTTCAATTCCCTACCCAACAGCATCAGAAGTATAAGGAGTAGTACATCAGTATTTAAACGTAGCTTGAAAAATTATTTACTTGAGACCTCACTTTATTCACTAGAGGAATTCTTTCAGAGAAATAAGTAAAATCCAGATTGGAAAGATGTTTTTAAATTTTTTGACACTGTTTACTGTTAAACTAATGTAATAATGCCCTAATGTAAAAATTCCTCTTTTTCTCATTTCCATTTTTGGGTCACTTTTAAACCCAAAGTGGGAAGTTTTGATTACTGTTCAAGGTTAAAATAGATGCAATAATGCCCTAAATATGAAACTGCTATCTTCACATTTATGTTGACTAGTTTTTAAGCTAATAAGCATGACTTTTGTGCACTGTTATTAATACTATAACAATGTCTTTATTCTATGTATTTTATTATGTACATTGACACGTTCCACGTCTGAGTGACTTGCTCACATGTACAGATCTATGGAACAAGTATATAAATAAATAAAATAAATAAAATATCATTTGATGAAATGTGCAAGCTTCTCTCAACCTATTACTGTGACAGAATGCATGTGACTAATGTGATGCATGTATTGGAAGTTGCTCAGTCAACCCCTGTTAGGCACACTGTAGGTGTTCAGGATGTCAAGGAAGCGATTGCAGCAGTACAACCTTCAACTCAGCATCACAGGGGCTTCCAGTTTTCAGGCCCACATTACCGTGAAAGAGTCTTCCCACTTTGGTTTTTTTTGGCACAACAGGTGCCTGTCACATTGTGCAACTCTGTCAAGGCTGAATAGACTGACATCGCTTGATTTCATTTGGCCTGTTTCTTCCAATGAATGGGCTACACCACTGGTCATTGTTAAGAAGCTGACAGGTAAACTTCACCTCTGAGGGGACTTCAGTGACACAATTAATGCATAGTTCATGACAGATATTCTTTTTGCCCCACCCTGATGAGTTACTCGCAAAATTGTGAGGTGGCCACTACTTTTACAAGAGTGATTTGTCAGAAGCATACCTCCAGCTCCCTTTGGATGTCGACACTAGATGCCTTCTTGTTGTCAATACAACTTTCTGCCTGTGCCAATATCAATGCTTGCCTTTTGGTGTCACTAGCATGCCCACAATTTTTCAGCATTTTTTAGAACAGTTGATAGCCTCTGTACCTGGCTACATCAATTACCTAGATGATATCATTGTTTTGGGTTCTTTCACCAAAGACCATCTCGACCATCTCGATCATCATTTTCTTTTTTCCAGTCTGCAGGTCTCAAATGCAATCTTGCCAAATCTCAATTTTTTCAGCCATCAGTTGAGTAGTTTCTTGTACAGGGGTCAAGCCATTGCATCATCATGTTGACACAAATGTGGCTTTGCCACAGCCGACCTCCATTAAGGAACTAGGGGAGTTTCTAGCTAAAGTTGTGTACTACTGTATGGTTTTACTGATTGCATCCACTGTTGCTCAACCCCTGCACATACTTTTGCATTATATTGTGCCTTTTTTTGCTCCCCAGCTTGTGACCAAGTATTCATTTTGCTTAAATCTAAGCTTCAATCTGCCTTGTGTCTGGCCACTTTGCAGCTGGGTCAGCATCTCATGTTGACTACAGATGCCACTCAGAATGGTATTGGCATGTTGTTGGTGCACAAATACGTGGACAGGTCTGAATGACTCATTGCTTACGCTTCTAAAACTTCAACTCCTGCTCAGCAGCAGTATTCTCAGATTGAAAAGGGGGCTTTAGCAATTGTGTATGCACTCAAGAAATTTCACGTCTTCTTATATGGCTCTAAGTTCCATTAATCCCAGATCACAAGCTGTTAGTTGCTGTTTTTAACCCTTCAGCTTCTGTTTCTGACAAGGCAGCACATTGTTTGCAGTGGTGGGCTCTCTTCCTCTCCTGTTATCATTATCAGATCCGTTACCAGCTGATGCTGCAACACACCAATGCCTTCCAATCAGGCCAGACCCAGTGTTCGATGAGGATGAGTTGCTTTGTTTCTATTTAGATACTGAGAAGCAGAATACTGTCTATAGTTTTCTGATCACTAGTGCCACAATGGAATTGGCCATTGCCGTGGATGCTGTACTAAGTGGATTCTCTCTTTCGTGCAGCACAGCTGGCCAGAAAAACCTCCAGGCTCTGCCTCAGATCTCTTGCATAATTATGTCTCCCTCCAGCCATACCTTTCTGCATCTGATGGGGTTCTATAGTTAACTGTGAAGGATACTGCTCCCCTGTTGAGATTCTTACTTCCTAATGCCATAATGTACTGTGGCTTCTGCATGTCAGTCATTAGGTGATCACTTACATCACAGATTTGGCTCCTCGCATGTGTGCTGACCGCACACAGATGGGGACATTACATGCCTTATTTATTGCGCTTATGCTCACTGTTTTCAGCAACATGTGGTCATGACAGCATCTTTTTCACCCTGGCCAATGCCACAGCATCTGTGGAAGTGACTACATATCGATTTTGATGGGCTCTTCAGTATTGGCTCGTTGTAGTGGATGACTGTTCCAAATCTTCCCACATGGCGCATTGTTCATCCACATCCACAGTGGCCACTATTTCGGCCCTCTAAGAGATATTTGCAATTGAGGGACTTGTGCATACTGTGATTTATTTTTTGAGAATTTGTATCTTTTTGTCAGGCTACTGGTGTTTATCATCTCACAACTCCTCGATTTCATCCTCAGTCTAATGGTAATACTGAACACGTGGTGCGGATGTTTGAAACTCAGATGCAGAAGAATATATGCGGCAGGTCCCCTGAAGCTGTTTTAGGCTGTTTTTTGAATTTGTACCATTTCATTCCGGTGGGAGACAAGATCCTGGCAGAGTTGATAAATGGATGCCAACCATGGACCCTCCTTCAATATGTAGTAAAATCTAACCTGGCCAAATCTCAAAACACTAAGTAGGTTCGGAAATCACATCATGTTCTTACACTTGTCTTTATATAGCCACCCCTCTCCCAAAATTGGCTGTCTGCAACTGGCCAGCACACAGATATCTCTGTAACAGATTTCATTAGATTTTGTGATAGGCAAACATTCGGATAACAATGTTATGTTAGTTTGACTGAAAGACTGTGCCTACATAGCATGATACTAACATTATATCCCTGAAAGGACATTCTGCTCCCCAACATAATATTCATGACAAATACATTTATAAATAGTCTGAAACTGAGGAATATCTTTGTGTCTTAAAATCTTGGGTGAACTAGTAAAAATGCAGCCTAAAAGTGTTCTTCTAGTTACTGGACCATGTCATTAATGTTGTTCATTTTACTGCAAATTATTTCATGTGCACTGTCACTTTCTTCGTTCTGTCACTGCATATTATGCCACTGTGAAACTTAACAAATACTGTGACTATGATTAATGTTTGGGTGAGTTTTCTCTCTTATGTGTTCACAATGGAAGAGTTGTGCATCCCTTTACTTGTATAAACTGGAAACTGTAAAACTAGAACAGGCCATCAACTATGGTATATTGCAAAAAAGTGAGATAACTGTTTTTTTAAAATTCATTTCTTGTTCAGTCTAATCATTTGATAATATCCTTCATATCATTAGTTTCCTGGATATATTTACAGGACAGCATGACATGAAACTTCAAGTTATCGCAGAACAAGTGCAACGTCAGACTACAGGTAAGCAGGCCATCACAATATGCGTTCCTTACTTTAGCGACCTCGGCTATGGAGGCAGATAGCTTGAAGAAACAGCAATAAATGTAGCATTCCTCATGTTCTGGGGCTCACAGATGGGAAAAGAGTAAAACAACAGAAGTCACTCCACTATCGAAACCAGAGGACCGTGAACCTTGGAGGCATTGTATCTCATTTGAGTAGCTACTCAGTTAGCCTCACATGGCTGAGTGCTCCCCTTTCCAGTCCTCAAACAAGACAAAATCCCTGGTAGTACAAAGAATTCAGCCCATGTCCTACACATGACAGACACACTGACAGCTCAGCTACAGAGGTGGACATGGTTAAAGAAAGACATTGATAAATCAGATTTCAATCCTCCACAATAATCTGTCAACTGCTGAAGCCCGTAATGGGTGATCTTTGTTAAATGCTGTAGTTTGCAGCAGATGAGGAGCAAAAACACTGACTTATACAGGGTTATTCATAAGTAGCTCTGGGGTTTCAAAAGACAACAACATGAAAAGTACAAGACATATAGAAAATAACCGGTAATCAGTGGATGGTACAGCTCTCTAAGTTTTTAGCTCACATTACAGTAACTGCTCAAAGTCATTACAAAAGCAAAAACAAAGCTCATTGTCTCATATAATCAGCATTCAGTTCTCTGCTTGCACTTGTCATCAGTTCTGTCCTTTTTTCCCCCTAAGGTAAGTCTTTCCGCTCCCGGGATTGGAATGACTCCTTACCCTCTCCCTTAAAACCCACATATCCATCTGCACATACACAGACACAAGCAGACATTTGACTTACCAAACGAAAGTGCTGGCAGGTCGATAGACACACAAACACGAACATACACACAAAATTCAAGCTTTCGCAACCAACGGTTGCTTCGTCAGGAAAGAGGGAAGGAGAGGGGAAAATGAAAGGATGTAGGTTTTAAGGGAGAGGGTAAGGAGTCATTCCAATCCCGGGAGCGGAAAGACTTACCTTGGGGGGAAAAAAGGACAGGTATACACTCGCACACACACACATATCCATCCGCACATACACAGACACAAGCAGACATTTGTCCAATGTCTACTTGTGTCCGTGTATGTGTGGATGGATATGTGTGTGTGTGTGCGCGCGAGTGTATACCTGTCCTTTTTTCCCCCTAAGGTAAGTCTTTCCGCTGCCGGGATTGGAATGACTCCTTACCCTCTCCCTTAAAACCCACATCCTTTCATTTTCCCCTCTCCTTCCCTCTTTCCTGACGAAGCAACCGTTGGTTGCGAAAGCTTGAATTTTGTGTGTATGTTTGTGTTTGTTTGTGTGTCTATCGACCTGCCAGCACTTTCGTTTGGTAAGTCACATCATCTTTGTTTTTAGATATAATACTATATTTTGATTGACAAGGCAGCAGTGATAACACGGCAAACAGGAGATGTGGTGTAGTAAGCTGCAATGGCATGTGGGGTAGAAAACCGCAATCTCTATTATTTTGAACCATGTGATATTGCTGGAAGCCCAGAAAATTTTTGAATAAGTGTGGTGCGACAGTGATGAGAGCAGCAGAGTCTGAAGCGGCGACTGACCGTTGGTGGCGACAGGTTGACAGCAGACCCACGCCGCTCCTGTGGGCCAATGCTGGAATGCCGGCGCACGGGCAGGCCACCGCCAGGCGTGCCACCAGGTGACGAGGCGCAGCTAGGTGCCACGCGGATCTTGGGTGGCATCATGAGTGCATTGTCTGACAGCCGTCGGTTGGGGAAGGCGTTATGTACGCGCAGGAAGTTGCTGTCTGGCGACGATGGTGATGCACCAAACCACCAGCCACCTAGCACACCTGAGTCTGCACACAGTACATTTTGCCAAAGTCAGAGGTAGCCAGTTTTATTTATAAGAATTTTTAAAGGGTAGGGGTGGACCTGGAACAGAAAATATCTACATCTATGTCTGTAACCTGTAAACCACTCCGAATTGCATGGTGGAGGGTACATCTCAATATACCAGCTATTAGGACTTTTCCCCAGTCCGTTCATGTATGGAGTGCAGGGACAAGTATTACTTAAATGCCTTTGTGTGTGCTGTAATTAATCTAATATTGTAATCGCAATCCCTATGGGGACAATATTTAGAGGGTTGTAATATATTACTAGATTCATCACTTAAAGTTGGCTCAAAACCTTTCTAAATAGGTTTTCAGAGGATATTTTTTGTCTTTCTTCACAAGTCTGTGAGTTCAGTTCTTTCAGCATCTTCATGACACTCTTCCAACGGTCAAACAAACCTGTGGGCCATTTGTGCTGCTCTTTTTTGTATCCATTCCCTATCCCCTGTTAGTCCTATTTGGTACAGGTCCCACACACTTGAGCAGTATTGTATAATGGGTTGCATAAATGTTTTGTATGCAGTCTCTTTTGTAGACTGATTACATTTCTCTACTATTTTACAAATGAACTGCAGTCAACCACCTGCTTTACCAGTAACTTCTCATACATGATCATTCAGTTTCATAACCCTACAAACTGTTCCACCCAGATATTTGTATGAGTTGAACAATTTATGCAGCTTCTTTCAGACAGTACTCCATTACTGCAACATCTGCAAAAACCCTTAATTACTATTAATATTGTCCATATTGTAATAAATATACAAAATGAACAGCAAGAGTCCCAACACACTTCTCTTGGGCACACCTGAAATTACTTCTACATCTCATCCAATGTAACATGTTGTGTCCTCCATTCACAAATTTTGCTTGATATTCCACAGAATCATACTTTTGGTAATAAGCATAGATGTTGTACTGAGTCAAATGCTTTTCAGAAACCAAAGTATCTACGTGACTGCCTTGATCCATGGCTTTCAGTACATCATGTGAGAAAACTGTGAGTTTGTTTTTGGAATTCATGCTGATTGACTATGAGGAGCTCATTCCATTTGAGCTCAGAATAAGTTCTAAAATTCTACAACAAATTTATGTCAAGGGCCTGCTTTGTGGCACAAAAACGTATGCTTCTTTGCTTTGTGTTACAATAATGCTTGTATCATGAACAGATAGGAGTAATATTCTGCCTCCTGATTAAAAAATAGTGGATCAAACTAGTAAATCATCAACATAATGGTCAAAAAAGACTGGACCAGTGATTGAACACTGCAGAGCTTGCATTGTAATTTCTCTCTGTGTGGATGATGTAGACTTCATCCTTGTATTACTTGGAACAGTATTGTGGAACTGTCTGCATTCTGTTTCTTAAATAAGAACTAAGTGAGGCATATGCGGAATTTCATATTCCTTAAAGAATTTAACTTCTGTAATAGAATATTATGATTAACACAGTCAAATGTCTTTGATAAGTTACAGAAGAGCTGAACTGGTGATATTTTGACATTTAAATATCTTATTACGTGTTTAGTGAATGTATAATGTTTGGGGGGAAACAGTTTCTTGCTAGTGTTATAATCTCTCTGTCTCTCTCTCTCTCCTTTCTTTTTTTTTTTTTTTTATTTTCCTCCACCAGCAGTGTCACTTCGATTCATTTGAATGGACATATTTCTGAGAGTATTTACTCTAGAAGACTGTGATTTATGTTGTTTTGTAGTGGATAGCTTGCTCTGCACAGAGTTTGGTTTAAAGTCTTTTTTAATCTGTTCCAAATTTATCCTCATGAATTCTGATGAAAATTAAGCTGGCAAATACATATTTGAGCTTCATAAACAGTTAAATTCAACTAATTTTGCTGTAGGGCTATGATACTATGAGTCTTAGAAATAAAAAACAACATATTGATATTTTTGTGGTGGATACAAATAGTACAATTTTAATTTACTGCAACTGCTGTTCAAAATTCTTTTTTCTTCAAGTATACGAGATCTTCTTATCAGAAACAGGTGGCACCAACATTTCTTGTGACTCAGCTAGGTAGATGTCTGATTCCTTGAGCCTTCTACAACTAACTACAGTGGACAAAAATTATACATTTCATGTGTTATGTAATAGCTGTTGAGTACTAAATGCACAAAATATTATGTATTTTGATTCAGTGCAAGTGTTATGGAACTGAATCATCTTTGAGAAAAGTTTCATTGTTTAAAAACATTCTGTAAGAATAATATCTACAATCATTTTTAAAGAAATTATTGTATTAGTGAAAATTTTAGAATATAAACATCAAATAACAACCACTCATCTGTCAATAGCATACTGTTACGATGACCACACTAAACAGCATTACAGAACAAGATACAAGCACTGAAAGGGTCTAATGGTCAACTTTTCTATGATTTTCCAATCTCTCTGCTGTACAATTTCATTGAGACCAAGTGAAAGATATGGCTTGACATTATCACTCTGAATCATATAGTTGTTCATGAAATAGAAAGTTAAATCCACAAAATTGTAAAATGATCTGTATAGCTGGCACTGACAATGTTGTTCTTATGAACAGGATCATGATCGAGATAATCTCAATTTGGAATTCTAATACATCGTATGGACTATAAAGCACTCCGTCTTCAGGCCAGGACCATCTGACTGCCGTGGCATCCTCAGTTGAGTATGAGGATAGGAGGGGCGTGTGGTCAGCACACCACTCTCCCAGTCATTACGATGGTTTTCTTTGACCGAAGCCGCTATTATTCGGTCGAGTAGCTCCTCAATTGGTATCATGAGGCTGAGTGCACCCCGAAAAATGGCAACAGCGCATGGCGGCCTGGATGGTCACCCATCCAAGTGCCGGCCACACCCGACAGCGCTTAACTTCAGTGATCTCACGGGAACCAGTGTATCCACTGCAGCAAGGCCATTGCCTGTACGGACTATAACACACACCTTAATTTTTAAGCAATTTTTTTAAAAAATAACATTTTTATTATTGGATTGCAAAACCAGACTAAAAAATTCTTAGTTTATAAAACAAACTGACCTTTACAGTCCCTGAAAATATTCATACTTCTTGTTCTTGTTGTTCTTCTTCCTCTTCATCCTCATCGTTGTCCTATTCATATATAAGATGGTCTTCACTGCCATCGAGAGGGTTACTATGCCACACTTCTTGAAAGATTTAACAATAATGTCTTCTCTTACTCTAGACCATGACAGTTCTATCCATTGACACACTTGTTTGATTGTCGGTTGTTTTAAAGCTCGCTTTGGGATGAATTCATGTTGCATTTCATCCATCATCCATCTGTTCCATTCCTCTCTCATACACACTGTAAATGATTTATTTATTGAGAAATCAAGTGATTGCAATTGTGAAGTAAGTCCTCCCAGAGTAACAGCAAGCTCTGTATTTATGTGTCTCAATTTCTCTTTCACAAAATTTTTCAAAAGACTCCTAAACTGATCTAGCACAAGAAGAGAACTCTTCTTCAATAAAGCACCTTTCCTTCTCCCCCCCCCCCCCCCCCCACTCTGTTAAATCATAATTTCATACCAGCCTCATCCATCCAATCCTTACCATGTACATGAACAACACCACCTGGCGGTATTTCAGAAGGTTTTGGCATTGTTTTGTGCTTGAAAATGATCATTGGATTAAGTTTAGTACTGTCAGTGCCACAAGAGAGGACAACAGTGCAGTGCATTTTTTCATGTACCCTCGTTTTTATAGTTACAGTTTTAGCACCTTTCACGGCAATATTTATGTTACTTGGCACATCATGTCAGAGGAGTTTTGCCCATATTTCCTGTTTGGGTTAGTTCCTCACTGATTTTCTTTTGATGTTGAATAATAAAGCAATGGAAAGATAATATTATCTCATCATACCCTTGTGGCATTTTCTAAGATATTTTGGTTTTGGTTCACGTGGTAAGTGCATGATGCTTCATAAACCTGGAGCACCAATCAACTTTACCCGTAAAGCCTGTTAAGTACTACTGCAGCACTAGCTTGCAAATTGTATTTGAATCATTTTTGTATTAATTCCAATGCCATTTTGACGGTGTCTTTCAATCCATTTCAATACATCAACTTCTAGTTTTGGCCATTTTGTGTTCAGTCCTCTGTTTGCACATTTAATCTTCCATATTTTTTTCAATTCTTCTTTAGCCTGCCAATTGTGAATGGTTTTTCTGTTGGTAGAGGGCTGAAAAGCCATTCAGCTGCTTTGTTTCAATGTTCATCTACATATGCCATTACTTTCAATTTATAGCGTGTATCTTATGAATACCTTTTGTTTTTTTTTTATTATGAAACTAGCTGTTAACAAAGATATTGTTCTGTTAACAATAACACAAATCACTTTCAATTGAAGTTCACTGGCACCGTAGACTGCAATGACATATCATGGGCTAGACAGTGTTCTAGTTCTGTGATGGTTGGGCAAAAGGGAGGCAGTGTTAGCGATGTTGTGAATCCCCCCACAACTTATGTTTGTCACGTCAGTACACTGCTGCTGCCAGTTGAATTCAATGTTTCCAGGTAGAGATGAGTTCCCCGCAGCATCAAATATTTGGCCATTTTTAAAACTGGCAGGAATTTTAAATCAAACAAGTGACATTTTTATATGAATTTTGAATATAAGATGCACCTGAATTTTGGAGGCAATTTTTCAAAGAAGAACGGGCATATTAAAGTCCATAAAACACAGTAATGACTTTATAAGGTTACAGATTTTGTAAAATTTTGCACATGTGTGGTGATCCAGCATGGTACCATACTGGTTTGAAAGTCACATTAGTTCAGGCTCATCAACTTAAGTAATCTGAAATTGTTAGCAGACTGTTTATGAATGGTAGATATAAAAATAACAACGAAGGCAATATGAGGATATGTGTCCACATAATCACTGTGGACAAATATGTCACTCCCCTAAAACAGCTTCACTTTGAAGTATTGTAAATGGTGTAGAACTTTTACCACAAAGTCATGTGACACTTGATGACACAAGTCATAGCTGTAAAATACGTGCCAGTACTGAATTAGCACAGTAATATGGGTTGATGTGGAGACTTGATACAGTGGCAGCTCCTGCCATGTTTCGATGTGTTTACAGGTGCACCATGAATGAAACTACCTGGAAGGGGAAAAAAAAAAAAAAAGCCTAGCACTGAACCAAGATCACTGTTTACCTTTATTAAGAGAACATAAAATACAAACAGTCAAATGATATATATCTCATTTCTATACATTAAACTGAATGTAAAAGAATATCACGTGAGGGGAGATGTTCACTGACTGAACCCTAGAGACAAATTGTATTTCAAGTCACCACTCACTCCAGTCAGTTTACTAAAATCCTTTAATAAATTATCACCCTCAGCTTGGTCCGTGCCTTGGAATTTATTTCAAAATAAGTTGTGTAGCTGGTTGGTTGAAAACCCATTTAAAAATATACCAGGTCTCTTTGATGTAAATACTGACACATGATAGGTTTGTGCAACAATGAACATGTCACTGTTCCACCATTATCTGCTAGGCAAGATTGAACTTCACATGCTGTGGAGTAGTGAAGCACTCAAGGGCAATATGACTCCTGGGACCAAACTGAAATGGATTGCTGCTATATAGAGCAATGGAATTACCGTGGGTGATGGCAGTTTCAGTGTGGTTTTTCAATTTTAGCCATTGCAACTATGCAGTTGACATTGGATTGGATCAAAGAAAGTGAAAAAATTGGTAAACAGATAGACCACTTACAGGAATAAACCTCTGCCTTCTCAGTACCTACTGAGGAAATGTTTACATCAAATTTAGGGGAGGAATTAGAAGTGAACTGCTTGGAAGTCACAGAGGGTAAACTGAATATTGTAGTGAGATGGGGAGGAGAGTTGTTGATAGGCATCAAGGGAGCACAACAGACCAAGAGTGCAGTGATATTTTTGCTAAGCTATCAAATCCTGTACTCAGTTGTTACAAGGGGGGTAAAAATTGTTGATGTATGCCTTAAGGCATGTACGGTTTCTGCTGTGGTTCCAAGTCATATTACAAGACTAAGGTGAAAATAGTGACTTGGGAGAACAACAGATTTAAAGCTGTTATGTCCAAAGTGTACAGAGCAGTTAATGCATTATGTTAATATAGCAAGGGTGGCACTATATAATCTCACTGAATTCTAGGAGTATTTGAGTGAGGAACTGATACAACCAACCTGGGTTCTGCAGGAATTTGTACAAAAGCTGTATTGGAGGGTACAATAAATTGGAGAGCCATTAGCAGAGTTATATGTGTAATATGAAGTGCAAGGTATGGTATTGTTTGTGTTGAGACCACAGTCATTTGAAGATTTATGAAGTGTATTAATCAAAGTTTGGTGCTGTATGTTATGTGGACATGAAATGAAAGGCAGAGACTGGGATATGGGATTCAAGGGCTACCTTACAGATAACAGGATGCCATGTAGGTGTTTTAGAAGTAGAGGTCCTGGCCATTTTAAACAAGGTTGTCCACACATCCAGTTGAAGAACAAGGAAGATTCTGACTGACTAGAGGTGAGCAATGGGATCAAAGCTAGAGTGAGGAGGCCCATAATAAGCGGTAGAATAGTGGCTTCATCTGTTGCTCCTATTCCATTTATTTGTCTTACGTGAATGACAAAGCAGTCTATGGTCTGCTTGACATAATGCAATGGAAGTGATCAATGGTTCATCATTTGCTATGTGTAGTACTTATAGATACGGTTAAGGGGAGGATTACCCGATACACTGCATGCATTTATTATATGATACAAACAAATTCAAAATAATTATTTCATATTTTGTATCATTTTAATAATATGTATGGCAGTTGTATTATTATTCTTCAAATAACTTGATTGTTTTTCACAATACTGGATTTATTTTGAAACTTACTTATGCAGTTTTATTTACATTTGAAGTCATCGACATTAAAACGGTTACTTACAGACTTTCACATCAACTTCAGAGATAAGATTATAGATAAGTAAGTCATTTGTTATGTGTAGGAATCACTTTGGTGTGTAAAGAATCTTTGTCCTTCTTAGTGTATTGTTTGAGGTTGCTGTTGTATACAGTCGGCAGGAAAAGTATGATGTGAAAGTTGGCTTTATATCACGTACATGCTGCATTGTGCCTGTAACTATTTTATTTGAAGAATAATTATTTGAAAGTTTGGAGTAAATGTGGTATTTGTGAAAATGAACACCTGTGACTTTTATTACTGGTGTTAAGAAATTCTGTTGCCAAAGAACCAATATCTTTCTGCATCATCAGGAATCTTAGAAACCTGAAGTCTACTGTGCTGACAAAGGGAAGAAAATGTATTCATTGTCAAGGAAATGAGATAAATGAAACTTGTTGCCTCTGTTCCTTATTGCTTACGAAATAAAGGAATATTTCATCTAAACCAGATCACTGTAAAAAATGAGTTTTAGAAAAACATTTTGAATTTTTTATTATTTTTTGTATTATAAGACATAAGAATATGGGTGTGTTAGTATATTAATACTGTGTGTATTAATACAATAAAATGTTGCAGTAACAGACTCAATAAACATAGAAATGTGTATGGGGCTGGAAATTCCAAAAAATACATTTTAATAAAGGACCTGTATCCTGGAGGGTAATTAGGGACTGGTATTAAACTGGTGACAAGAAAAGCATATATGGACTTTTGGGGATAAGAAATAAATTTCTTTTACAATACAGTGTTTTATTTGGTTTATTGTGTTGTGAAGAAAAAAATTTAGTAAAAATGACCAATACAGAGCCAAAGTTGGAAGTAGGAGCAGGTGGGGGTGAAGATTTAGCTGACATGGGAAACTTAGACAAAACAATTAAACAAGAAGATGAAATGTTTGAAGCAATAGAACAGAGGCATGATGATGTAAAAATTATGTTAGTGGGAATAGTACAATTTTTAAATAAGAATTTAATCAAAAATCAGGATCAATTTCAAAAAATGGGACAATCAATTATGAGTGTTAATTAGTCAGTTGCTAATCTCCAACTGTCTACAAACTAGAAAGTTGCAATTCTTGAACAGCTATTTGCAAATCAGATTCATAATCTTGAAGGGAAAGTAGGGGGTTTGGAAACGAGAGTTTTGGCTGTAGGAATGAGTGTGGGTGAAGTAGAATCTTAGCTGAGTAGTGAACTTAAACAAATAATAGAAATAATTAGAGCAGACAGAAATGAGTCCAAATTAACACTGAAAATAGTTATGCTGAAATAAAAAATATAGATGAAAATTTCAAAACTTGTACCACTAATGTTAAAACTAATATCAAATGAAATGTTTTCCTGTTGTGAAAGATAAATTCTTACCTAACAATCAAAAATAGATGAACTTCCAACCTTAGTTATTGATTACATGTTTGGAATCTGTCACTTCAAAGGATTTGTATGGAAAGAAGTATCTGAAATTTTCAAAACTGTATCTGTTTTTCAAAGATTATTAAGGTTTCACACTCAGTTACAGCTTAACTGCTGGTCAAAGTACCTGAATGAATTTTTTTTGTTAGCCATTTTATAAACAGCAGTATACAGGTTTGTAGTAATGTTATGAATGGATTTATGCACAACATCAAGTTCTGATCTGAAATTCTGTAATTTTCACTCACATTTTTGAGTCACTCATAAGAAATTACACAAACTTATTTTCAAGCAATACTGTAACAACGCTATTGAGTGATGTATCTAATTTGTATGTAATGCTTGTTTTTAATGAAAAATGTTATTTTGAGCTGACACTTGTTTCAAGAGAGAGAGTAACCATAATCGGTGAAAGTAAAGCCATATCAGTTTTTGTCCAGAGGTGATGTAATTTTAGTATGAAAGCAAATTTTAAAAAAATTGTTCAAATGTGTGTGAAATCTTATGGGACTTAACTACTAAGGTCATCAGTCTCTAAGCTTACACACTACTTAACCTAAATTATCCTAAGGACAAACATACACACCCATGCCCGAGGGAGGACTCGAACCTCTGCCGAATAAAGTGCCACAGAGAGCGGAGAGTAAGAAATGAAAGAAGCCATCTAACATCACTGGGTAGCAGTGAGGCATAGTGTAGTATGCCAATTTGTGTTCATGAGAGAACAAGTTACTTTCTTCCTTTTGCTATGGTGTGGGTAGTGCATGAATCTATATCAGTGGGTAGTGCATGGATCTAGGTCATATAGTACACTTTAATGATTTTGTTAAGTACTATCTAAATGATTTACTACCCTGTCCTATATGAACTGATTAACGATTTTGTAAGATTTGGGCAAGGTTAGTGGAGAGCTTTTAAATATTTAATGTTTTCTGTCATATTTAAATTTTCTTTGAAAACAAGATTAGCTATACTGTGCATTTTAAATTAATGTATGTAGTGATCAGTATACAAAAACTTTGGTAATCTTGGGGTAACTGGTGAACATTAGATATAGTAATAAAGCTAATGATGAAGGAAGAAAACAGAAATTATCAAAGCTAGTATTGAAGGCAGGGAATTCAGTGAAAGTAGTTGTGTAACTAGTTATGGTAAACAACAAGGTGTGTGGTTTGAGAATGGGTGAGTTAGCATGTAACTGGTGACTACTGTAGCAATAAATTGTGTATTCATGCAACTGAGACTGATAAAAATTTATCAAATTTTTCTCTATATTATACAGTTGTGGACCTTCCATTCCAAACCAGCATGTCTCGAATCAGCAAAACATTATTTTTCAACAAAATTTCTAGTGTTCAGTGAACTGATCTCATTCTCACACATAAAATATATTTCACACATATTAAATATATTTCACATGTTTTCATACACATATTTCACCTGTATGTCTAGCGAATTTTGCCCTGCAGTTTCATTATGAGGTAGTTCAACTTTTATGGCATTGTATCTCCCGAACTATGTGCTGTAAAGTGATATAATTTTGCAGGTACATCCAGTGGTATATGTGGCTACTGTCTGCGAAATGTGTTTGAATAGAATTAGTAGTAAAGAAATAGTAAATTAAAATGTCATGTATGATGCAGCAGTTTCTCATGTATCTCAGTGTTTATGATATCATATCTTTGGAACTGTGGTGTTGTACAATGCTATATTTTTGTAAGTACTTTCAATGGAAAATGTAGATACTACTGGCAAAAGCTCTTGCAAATAGAATAAGTAGCAATGAAGTAATGAATTTAAGCCTCTTGCATGATGCAGTAGTTTTACATCCATTCCGTGTTTGTCATATCTCCCAAACTAATTGTTGCAAATGATGTAACTTTTTTGGTAAATTCAGTGAATACTGTTAGAAAAATGTGCCAGTCATACTGTTGCTAGTAAAAAAGTAATAAATGTCTTGCTTCATGTGGCACTTTTACTGCATGAACAGTGACAATGTAGTAAATAAAAAACTTCTTTACTTTCATAATTTTATGGGGCTGTCAGTATGAAAAACGTTTGTAAAGATTTGAAACTGTGTGTAAAGTTTTTTGCAAGTCGCTAAGTCTCTCATTCTCAAATAATGGATGAGCAAATTATGGGTATTCTCATGCCGTAGCTACATTGCTTTTTCTCCCTCACTCCCCCACACCTTTGACACATAGGTGCTTCTTACCTCCACAGTGATTTCTCCCAGGTAGTACATGATATGTGTACCACATTTATTTGAAATTGATCTAGCGGCCTAGAGGAGACGTGGAACTTACGTATGTACATATATACATACAAATGTACACTGAGGTGACACAAGAAATGGGATAACCTCTAATATCATGGCGGACCTCCTTGTACCTAGCATGATACAGCATGGACTCAGGAATACTGAGCCTTCAGGCACTATAGCTACTCTTAATTGCAAAAGTGTTGGTGGCACAGGATTTTGTGCATGAAGTAATGTCTTGATTATGTCCCATAAATGTTCAATGGGATTCATGTCAGGTAATATGGGTAGTCAAATCATTTGCTCAAATTGTCCAGTATGTTCTCCAAACCACTCATGAACAGTTGTGGCTCGGTGACATGGCACATACTCATCCATAAAAATTGCATTGTTGTTTGGGAACATGGAGTCCATGAATGGCTGCAAATGGTCTCCAAGTAGATAAACATAACTACTTCCAGTCAATGTTCTGTTCAGATGGATCAGAAGATTGAGTCCATTCATTATAAGCAGAGCTTACAGTGTTATGGAACCACTACCAGCTTGCACAGTGCCTTGTTGACAACTGAGGTCCATGGACTCATGGGGTCTGTGCCACACTCAAAACCTACTCTCAGTTCTTACCAACTGAAATTGGGACTCATCTGACCAGGGCATGGTTTTCCAGTCATCTGGGGTCCAAACAATATAGTCATGAGTACAGGAGAGGTGTTGCAAGTGGAGTCATGCTATTAGTAAACACACTCACATCATTTGTCTGCTGCAATAGATCATTAACACCATATTTCACTTCACTGTCCTAATGGGTATGTTCGTCATACAGCCCACATTGATATCTGTGGTTATTTCGTGCAGTGCTGCTTGTATGTTACCACTGACAACTCTATGCAAACACCACTGCTCTCGGTCATTAAGTGAAGGCCATCAGCTTCTATGTTGTCCTTGGTGAGAGTTAATGCCTGAAATTGGTATTTTCAGCACACTCTTGACACTGTGTACATCAGAATAATGATTTTCCCAATGACTGCCACAATGGAATGTCCCATGCATCTAACTCCAACTACGATTCGGCATTAAAAGTCTATTAATTCCTGCCATGAAGCCATAATCACATAGGACACATGAATCACCTGAGTACAAATGATGGCTCTGCCAATGCACTGCCCGCGTATACCTTGTTTATGTAATACTACTGTCATCTATATATAAGCATATTGGTATCCCAAGACTTTTGCCAGCTTGGTGTATAAATTGTAGTGGGACACCCTCCTCTAACATCATCTTTTTTTATAGAAATAGACGATACCAGGAATATTTTCGAATCTTGTACAGGTTAAAATTATCTCAGCTGTTTAACTATAAGAATTTCACTTGATTTTGTATACGATACATTATAAATCAGGCTAAAAATCTAAAAAAGAAATTAATTTATTACAATCAATATGTATGAACTCTGTATGTATGGTTAAAATTACTCTTCTTTTAGAATATATAAAATATTGAAATATCTGGTATACTTAAAATTCCTATTATTATTTATGCAATCTTATGCTAACTATTAAATTTACTTCTGGATTCATTTACAAAATAAGGATATAACTTGGTGAAGATCCTTCTTCTATCAAGAAAGTTTGTAAACTCTTTTGTTTTGTAAACTCTTTGGAATATTGTTAGTACCGCAGAATGAGTTAAGGGTACTGGGTACGTCTCTGATGGAATATGATGTATTTTTATGTTTGGCAATAACAATGTCAGTTTGTGTTCTAAAGTGGAGATTGTAAAGTCAATGTGATATAGAAGAAAGTGGAAAAAAAAGCATGTGCAATCAGAAATCATGCAACAGGCATTCTTAATATTTATCTAATGATCTGGAACCCACAAAGTTAAAAAATGTCAGCCTCAAGAATCTACCCCCAGATGTACTGCAACCAACAACGAGAAAATGAAGATAAGGAAAAAAGTATTTTGTACATCTTACTCCTCTCGAAGCATTTGAAACTAAGCAATTAATCTCTCTGAAGAGACTGAAAAATTTACTGGTGATGTGTGGGAGGGTAAGATTAAAATTGGCGGCTCATCTGGGATCAGTTAACTGATAATGAAGTCTTGTCTATTGCAGAAGAAGAAGGGACAGCAAGTTGTGTCATTTGCAGTTTATATATAAATGAAGTCCCATTCACGCAAAGAAAGAAGACCCAAGGACTGCCCGACAAACAGTGACAAGATAGTATCAACAATGACGGAATAGATGAATTGAAAGAGGACTTTACAACTATGACAAAGGACATCAAAAGGCAAAGATAAGTACAAATTATTATGAAATTAATTTTTTTTTGTACTCATGTGATTACTATGAAAATGAATAGAGACAGGGGTAGCAGTGATGAAGTGAAAGCTGTTGGACCCAGCCAGGATGTGTTTGAACAAAGTGAATGCGAAGTCAGCAAAGAAACAGTAAAAACTGATATTTTGCAGTTCATTTTGGCAAAACTAGAGGAAATGAAGACGGATAACAATAGCAAATTTAGTGCACTTAATGAGCAGTTAACTGAAATAAGGACGGACAAAAACAGCAAATGTACTTCACTACAAGGACAATTAAGATACCTAAAAACTGAAAACAATAGTAAAATGGATATGTACAGTGTCAAATAGACCAACTTAGTAATCAGGTTTCAGAGCTAAAAATTGGCTTGTCAGAGGAATTAAAAGATGTGAATGAAAAAGTTGATGTCTTAGAACATAAATTTATTGTTTTGGAAAATGAGGTAGTAAGTGAATCTGCATGACAGACAAAGAATGTTAATGATGCCAGAGTTGAAAAGAAGGCTGTAGCAGAAAAAATGGAACAGAATTTGAGTAGTTTGGACTAAAAAAATTTTTAATGTTGAAAACAGTATGCAAACTAATGTAAATGTTTTAGATAAAAAAAATTTCAGCAGCTCAGGAAAATTGTATTCACAAAAATCTGTACTCAAAAAATGGTACTGCGTGGTCCAACATTCCAATGAAAAGTTTTCCATCAGACAATTTACATCCAGTGGATTTTCCGCTCCACTGTAGAGATAGTTTTGTGTCAGGTATGAGTGGCAATCAAAAAATTAAATTTGTTAAAAGATGACTTGAACGTGAAGCTCTGTCTTGGGTAAATCTAAATTTAGGTCAGTGGGAAATGTATCAAAGTTTCGAAAAAAGTTGGTTGGAAACTGACCAGGGGAGAATTAAAAGTGAATTTTTGAATATAATAGGGATGGTACTTTGAAAGAGTTTTGTAAGAACCAACTTAAGAAATTAATACACCTTGACAAACCGTTTGATGAAATTACATTGGCTGATGCACGAAAAAGGAGATTACCAGAAAGGCTGCTGTAGGATTTAGTACACAAACCTGATTATTGTCTTGAACAATTTTTACGATATGTTGACAGGCTGGATAGAGCAGTAGAAAGAAGCATGTACCATAACAATCAGAATGATAGAGATCACAATGGTAATAACTACAGAAACAGAGATAATGATAATTTATATCAGGGTCAAAATGGGAATAGATAATGGAATTTTGAACATCACCAGAATGGGAATAAAGGGGGTAACCATGGGCAATTTAATAGGAGAAAATCATACAGCTAACTAATTGGGAAACAGCAGTCCACCTCAATGAAGGTCCACAGTTTTGGGGCAGGAAACACAACAACCACAGTACCCACAAATTACACTTGCAATTAGATAATAGTAACAGTGTTAATAATGTGATACAAGTATCTGAAGTTGAACAGAAGAAACATCAAATTTCTCATTTATGTTTTAATCAAAAGTTTTTGGATATTATGTTTAATTATAGTGATGTACATACCAATCACAAACTAGAATGTTAGAGTAATGAGTATTTTGATGTTGTATGTACTAACGATTTCTTCACTTGGTCAGAAAACAGTGTTACTGATGTATGTAAAACAGGCGATGACTGTATTGGATCTGAATTAGGTGGTATTTTTGATGCAGAGATATAACTGGGGTTCATAAGTCTGAAACTGGTAGCTTACTGGAAATGAATGTAGGTGAGGTGTGTGACTTAGATGGTGATGAGACTTGCATTGCTAATGATGTTGCTGATGAAGTAATTTTGGAAGAATATGATGATGATAATGATGAGTATCAGGTAGCTGTGGAGTTTTAAGAATAATGAAGTTTCACAGTTGCTTGCAAATACAGATAAGGTAAGTGATGTGTGTGATGATGTAAGTAAGAGTCATGGTATACCAGTCCAGTCAAAGCAGTTTTTCATTGAGGTCATGCAAAGTGGTGATCCAAACAGTGAAGGTGAGTTACCTGTAAGCTAGAGAATGGAGCTGAAAACTTTTTGAAATTTGTTTGGGATCAGATTGATGATAACATATATAAATGTGCATTCTGGAATAAGTTAGTTGTGGTTAGTCAAAATTTGTATCAAAATTGGTGGAATGAGCTGAACAAAGATCTAAGTAGGAAGTGAAATTTTGACAGTAACATATTTTGTATTCCTTCTGTAATACCTGATGTTAGTTGTGCTGTGGAATCCATTCATTGTGTTCAATCTTTACCTGACAACATGAGTAATCAAAGTAATTCTATGATACCAGCAAAGTTGATAAAACCTTGCAACAACAGTGTGGATGTAGCATTTGATGAAATTGAAAGTGATCTTTTACATGAAGTATCTAATTTTTTGTTTTGTTTGTGTGTTCTTTTTCCATTGTCATGAATTCAGTATGTAAGATGATATGATTTCTAGAGTTCTATCTTATCCATTGACTGAGTTTAAATCTATTTGTAGATTCATAAAACTATATAATTGTGTTTAGCTTGTCATGAGTTTAGTATGTAAGATGATCTGATTTCTAAAGTTTTGTCTTATCTATTGAGTGAGTTAAAATCTATGATACATTATATAATTATCTTTGGTAATGGATTTGTGTTTTAGAATTTGATACATATATGCCTTGAGACTAAATGAGTAGATCCTTTTACAATTCTGAAATGGGACAATGTTCATAATTTGTACTATAAAAATTGGGGATAGTATCTTGGTATATCTGTATCACCTTGTTATTTCACTTTTTTTTCATTTCATTTAACTCTGTTTATTAATGTTGCGTATGTGAACACTTTTTAATCACACCTGACATAAATCCCATATAACTGACTTTGAAAAATGAATAGGGAGAGCATATCTTGTGTGATATGAATAAGGTATTGAACAGCATATTTAGTACACAAAACAATGTTTCAGGATTTTGATGTGAATGCTAGACAGTGAATTACCTTTTCTTTGGAGCATGCGATGAGAACACTAGGGAGGAAACTAAGAGATGTGGGGGATCCACTCCCCACACTGGTGCACGGCTGTACCCCGCTAGACAAGTCGACTTACAAGAGATCTTAGGTGCTGGGTAAGGTACTCTAGCATCTGTTAACTAAATCAGTGATGTGACTGAGATTTGTAAATTGTTAGCCAAGACTGCGAACAACAGTGTTATTTCACATAAATGCATGTTTCTTCAAGTAGGGGTGTCGACTCCTCAATATATTATGTGACTTTAAATCAGTATGATTTTTTTATCAGTTGTAAATGAATCTTCTAAGTCTTTATGAATGTAGGTTTCTTTATATTGAAAATTAGCAGATAGTGTGGAAGCAATTTACTAGTATAGGCAATATAACATAATGTATACATGTCTGATTTCATACACTGATTTTGGTCCTCAAGCTACTGAACTGTGTTATCATTCAAAGCTAACTATGACTCTGTTTACCTGTATTTATCCAGAATATTGTATCTGAGGTTGTGTATAGCTGGCTTTGGTTGGAGGAATTGGTGGCAAAGAAGTGTTTCCATGACTGGGATCAGGAGAAGGAGAACAGGTCTTTGACAAGTCCAACAGTGCTAAATTTGGCTCTGGGGCTAAAGGTGAGGTCTTTGGATAGGACTAAAACTTCTGTGGGGCTGAGAATTTTGGTGTGGAAAGGTTAATAATGATGTTACAGGAATGGGTTTGCTCTGGCTTTGGTGGAGTGTTGGTAAGGAGTTTTCAGGGAGGTGGCAAGTTGAAAAGATGAGTTGGGTAGGGTCTGTGTGCTATAAGCAGTTGATGAGAACACTGTGAGTAGGTTAGGGGTTGGATAGTGATGCACTGAGGTGGCAGTAGGATGTCAGCAGGTGGATAGCTCATGGGAATGGTGTCTGGAATGCACCTCCAGGTGCTGGAGAGCAAGGGATTCCTGTCTGCAACTCAACATGTCATCTTTACAGTGAGTAGCAGTGTATCATTTCCTTATATAATTGATATTCCAGCCTGGAGTTTCCACTCTTTGATATGTTAAAGTAATTGATTTCAATTCTGATACTGGAAATGATACAAAATTTCTAATGTGTTACATCTGTTCCTCAGCTGTTTAAGAAACAGGGGTATTTCATCCAAACTGGTTTGCTGTAAAAAACAATGTCTGGAAAGACAGATTAGAAAGGGAAGATCATTATCACTGATTAGTGAAGAATGATACTACAAGCACCAATCACTATGTCCGTTTCTCCTGTAGAATACTGGACACAGGAGTTGCAGAGTGACCAACTCTAGTAAACTGTATGTGTTGGGGGAAGTCACCATTAAGTTCAGGATCCAGAGTTTCACTTGAAATGTAAGGTGATGTTAGCACATCAGTTAGCTGTTTCTATTTCTTGGTTCTAACTTTATCCAACACATGAGCCACATTGTTGATTGTAGGGAACAGGAATTTTCATTCCTTTGTCATAAGGAGTGTAGACATAAATTTTGTGAGCATTCTTGTGCGTGACCAATCCATATTATAGGTGTCAGAGAAACAGATAAACAAGAGCCTGATAATTTTAGCCATCTAACTGCCAAGCAGGCTGCCCAGTTGTACCATGTATTTTAGTCATACCTGGATTTGCCTCCAAATGTTTTGGGGTTCACTAAAATTGCTGAATACAAGACTGAACTATCTGGATGTGCTTCCAAATGTTTTGGGGTTCACTAAATTTGGTGAGTACAAGATTGAGCTTACTGACAACAATCTCAACAGGCAACCATTATAAAAACTTTGTCCTCCAAGGATGAAACAACTTAAGTCTTTCATTGATGAAACACTTAAGACCCTCCTGTTCTCCATACTCTTCACCCTTATTTTTGGTGTCTAAAGCAGTTGGAGCAATTTGACCTGTTGTAGATTATCCTGCATTGAACAAGAAGATCATTTTACAGTCCACTCCACTGCCAATCTACATCCCTGTTTCTGCTGGTTGGTAAGGTTAAACTCTTCCCCACAGTGGATGTCATCCATACCTACTATAAGAGCCGGCCGAAGTGGCCGTGCGGTTAAAGGCGCTGCAGTCTGGAACCGCAAGACCGCTACGGTCGCAGGTTCGAATCCTGCCTCGGGCATGGATGTTTGTGATGTCCTTAGGTTAGTTAGGTTTAACTAGTTCTAAGTTCTAGGGGACTAATGACCTCAGCAGTTGAGTCCCATAGTGCTCAGAGCCATTTGAACCATTTGAACCTACTATAAGAATATTGAAAATACCAGGTCAATCAGAGGCTCCATGAGTGATTAAAATCTGTATGAATTTAACTGTGTTCCATTTGAGCTCTCAACCAGGGAAGCAATACTATCCCATTTGCTAGGTAGTATTTTTTGTATATCAGATTTAAATTTGCTGCCACTACCTGAATGACTTGGTTATCTTCAGCAAGAATTTTTTGAGCATGTTAGGCACGTCAAGGAGCTCTTGTGTTGGTTAAGGGAGATGGGGCTCACAGTCAGCCTTCTAAGGAAAAATTTACTGTCACACATCATTTTTGAACACACAGTTTCTCTCCAGGGCATTACTGTCAATTGGAGCAGTGTTGAAGCTATTCGTAACTGTCAAGTACCTGAGTCCCAAGGATGCAAGGTTCATCAGGATGATAAATTTTTTTGGAAGTTCATATCTAACATCACCTAAATTGCAGATTCGTTGAAAGAATTGACAAAGAAAAGAAGGAAATTCGAGTGGTGTCCTTCGCAAAAAGTGACCTTTGAGGGTCTTAAGATGGCGCTAGCAACAGCGTCTTATTAACAATTCCTGAGTTTCCAAAGGAATTTATAGTTCAGTCTGAAGCACCTGTGATGGGTGTGGCAGCTATCTTTTTGGAAGAACACCCATTAGGGAGATGCCAGATAGGGTATGGCTCTTGCAGTTTGTTGACATTAGAAGTTAAATATCCAGTTTACAAATTAAAATTGTTGGGTTGTGCTGTTTGCCCTCAAGAAATTCTAGATATATCTGGAGCATCATCAGTTCATTCTTGAAATGGGATAACCAGACCCTTAGCTGGGTACTAGGAAGACTGAGGTGGACGGAGTGCATTGCCAGGTGGGCAGTCTGGATCTCCACCTGCCAGTTTACAGTGAATCACATACACAAAGTGGAAAGTGTTATTGCTGATGGCATTATTTGTATGTTTGTGGAAGATGATAATGAACACTCTAGTGGACAGACATGTCAACGAAGCAGTCAATGGGAAATAATGTCCATTAGTGCTGCACACACCCATAAGCAAGGGTTGTTTAAGGACATTGTGAAACACCAGGATTCTAACATTAGGTTAAGGGAAAGCAGGGTAAAAATGAAGATAAATGGAAGAATTTAGCCTTATAATTTAAATGGTAGTGTTCTGTGTTGTCCAGTCAGGCAAAATAAATGGATCAAAATAGTTTTGCCATCTGAACTAATACCAGTCATATTTATTACCACAAGTCACCAACTGGTATTCATTTCCAGACACTTGAAACTCAGATGAATGCAGAGAATTTTTTCTGGCACATCATGGACAAAGAGATCAAGATGTGGGTCCAGTCTTGTAAAATCTGTGCAGTAAGTAAGCCAACAATGAGTACGTGACAGGGATTTTTAACTTCCATGGAGAGGGTGTGCATAGATTTTGTACATAGATTATGTAGGCCCCTTTCCATAGTCATAAGCCAGAAATAGGTTCACTCTGTTTTGTATAGATGCCTTTACCCACTTTTTCTGTTTGTTACTAATGCATAATGCTACCATGCAAGGGAGCTGCAGTCCCATATTACCCTAAACCTACATTCCAGAGCATGTTAACCACAGCTTGTACTCTGCCCTCATAGCCTACCACCATCAGGTTCATTCCAGGTGGAATCAGTCACTTAATTGGTTGGCTTTTGTCTTCAATATTGCTGCCCAAGAATCTCATAAGCAAACTTCTGCCAGCCTTATGTTTGCATGCAAGTCCAAATCACTGCTAGACAATGTGTGATAGTTCTACCAACTGTTGCCTAAACAAATTGATGCAGTGCAAAATTTTGACATTTGGAAGTGGGCAAGGGCTAATCTGAAGCACAGTCTTTCACAGAGATGCCCAGAGATACAAGAGGAGGTGGTCATATGATCTCAGTATGGGTGGCAGGGTCTGGGTGCAGAACTTTCTGGTGGTGACTAAGGAGAATGTAAACAGAAATTGGGAAGTTGCTGCCATAGATTATGTAGCTGGTACAAATTCTCTGGTTTGTAACTCCAGTCACTATACTGGTCAAAATCCCACAAAGCAGAAGATTTTTCTGTGTTTATTTATCCCAAACTAAACCTGTAAGAAATAGTCTAAGAAGTAATTTATATTCATTTTGATCCAATGTAAGGAAAACAATGAACTTATTAAAATTGTTGTGCCTATTTGAACTGCCACTGATTTATGTATAAATATAGATTTTTTAATGTGCATTAAATTTCATATTCCTGAAGAAGTCATGATAGTTCTGTAAGCTCTGTCCCGATCTCAACATGTGCTGTTTTTTGTATTTTTTTAAGCTTATGCCTTTATAATTAACGGGAGTCACGAAAATGGTAAAATAAAGAAAGAGCTGCTTCAGCAAGGTCATTTGAACAATATGTCTTAATTGTAGTCCCACCATTGAGTACAGAAATGAACATTGTTTGTCTGAATTGCCCTGCCCAGAAACTTGCTCCCATGGAGATGTTTTGAGGGTAGGAGGATGTGCTGTGATGGACACAGCACCATGACACTAGTCCGTTTAGGAGGTTGTGCTGTGATGGACACAGCACCACTACACTTGTGCCCCTTGGGCAAGTTTGAATTTTGCGGTGGCCACCATGACTGCCTACTGAGTGATAGGGGAAATGAGGTCAGTGTGGGCCTTAGAGCAGCAAGGTACTCGCAGACAGTATGACTCCTGGGCCTGAGCTGAGAACATTGGATGGGTGGTTCGGTCGGTGATCGCTTCCAGATAGAGCAGTGTCCTTAGCACAGATGACACACTTGGATGTCTTGTCAAATGTGGTGGAGGTTCTCTTACATGGCCACATTAACAAGTTCCAAGATGCATTGTATATGCTAATAAAGGACACCAAGAAGAGCTTTCATAATCATGTGTTCAGGGCAACCCTGAGTATGTATACTGTAAAATTGCCATTTGTCTTTTTCTTATTTGAGTACTGGTGCCACTGGCAGCTTTAATGTGGCTTTTCAGTTTTGGTTGTAGTACCTATCCAGTTGAATCCTATCTGTTAAATTTTGATGTTGTCCACAAAGTCTGTGCCTTTTTTTGATTTGGCCATTGCAAATAACAAACTTGTTTGTGTTTTTTAAAACTTGTGCTGATTGGAGGCAATATCTGTGTTGATTGTATGAATATTGTTATTAAGTATTGTACTAAGTTGATTGTTCTAGTAAAATTCATTAAGGATAACCCATTTAGGCAACCAGCCTTTCCACCCTTCTGTTACTCTGTTGCAATGTTAAAATTCAAAATTCATGAATATATATCTGTTATTATGATATTTATAATTAAATACAGGGTGTAACAAAAAGGAATGACCAAATTTTCAGGAAATATTCCTCACGCGTAGAGGAGCTTGAATTATCCAGCAAAAGTTGCGTTTCTGATGATTAATGTGATTATGAAGAGAAGTAGAAATAAGCTCTAACATCAAAGTGTTTGTGGACCCATGTCCATATAACATTCTTTCTTCTTCTACAGGTGAGAAATGTTTCCTGGAAGTTTAGCCATACCCTTTTGTTACACTCTGTGTATCTGAAATTATATATGTCTGTAATTATGTAGCTTATTCCATTGTATATGTGGGCAATTGTGGATGAGGATAAAGATTCTGATTCTGGTGGGTGTCATACCATATCAATGACAACCAGTTTCAAACTATACAGGAGTTACTGTTGTCAGTGTATGTAACAGCATCTCAGACAGTGGTCCAGCAATAATTGTGAAGAGAGCTTGCAATCAGGTCCTTCACAAAAGGCCATTGCTCACAGTGACCTTTAAAATTGCACATCTTCATTGGGCCAAATGGCACAGAAACTCAATAGTAACTGACTTATGGCATGTTGTGCAACCCGATGAGAGTAGTGATTTTGTCTCTTTTCAAATAAAGCAAGATTTTGAGTGCACTTATTGCATGTTGAACTTACAGTGTGTGGATGCCATAATTCAGGACAGAGGTGGTTACGAGATGTTTTGGGGGTGTACTATGACTGGAGCTCAGTCCTTTGGGTTACCATGGACACAAACCAGGTTGTTAATTTAGCATACTTAGCATACTTGGTGACCAAGTGCTGCCCTTCCTTGCACATTTTGATGATGAGTACACCGTGAACACTACTGTCCTTTAAGATGAAAACAGTCATGTTCACAAAGCTGGATGCGTACATTCCTCATTTGACAAACACTTAGGCTCCCTGTTGCACCTCTACTGGCCTGATAAAAAGCCCAATCATTATGCGATAGAAACTACTTGGGTCTATTTGGAACAATGGGTGAAATGATTCCAGCAGTTTGATAGCTCTGTTGGATCTAATCATCAATGAGTAACTTCAGCTGGATTAGCATACTGGTGGAAACTTGTGAACTCTCTTCCTCAGTGAACTGAGGCCATTATCAATGCTAGAGGCCTGTTACAAGGTATTAGTGTTGTGTCCCCAGGTGGTGACTAATTTCTTGTGCAGTATGTTTAATATACATGATGTCTAGAAATAATTAATGGGTATCCATATATAATTTGCATTCTGTTGATTTCCAAGTCAAAGGTCTCTTTATCAGAGAGTTTGGGCTCTGCTGACTTGTGTATTATTTAGTCTGTCCACTTGTTTTATTGGTCAGCAATGAATACTCTTTATGCAGACTTGATGTTTATTGTGAGCTGTGAGGTGCAAATGTTGCCTCCATAAGAAGTTAGTAGATGTCTTTAGCAGCTGCATCAAGAGAGAGTGAAAAAGTCACAATTTCATCTGGAAGTGCTAAATAGTAAATAATCAGACACTTCACTTTACAGCTTAACATCATTGTATTATCAACATCTTTCCTAGTCATTTCAAGCGAGCAATTTTTGCTTGAACAGAATAGCAGTGGTTATATGCTATCTTGTTATGTCTGTTTGAAATGTAATCATAAAAACGTTAGTTTGGTATGGAAATTACTGTTGTCCATGTATAATGCTTTCTGAACACAGATTATGGTACCCGCATCTCATATTAGTTTATTGAACATCAATGAAAGTTATTTTGAATGTCGATGAAAGACATATTTTGTCTCACACAGTACTTGAACAATGGAGGGTTATGAGAACACAGAGTCGAGAGTACAAGTCTCGATGGGATGACAAACATTAGACAAGTAAAATACACAGTGTGAAGTTGTATAGACAAAGTTGTCTCACCAGCCGAGTTCTTGCGTGCCATGTCCTCAGCGCTGGAGGTCTTGCGCTGCTCGATGCGCAGGTTGGGGATGTTGAAGGGTGGCACGTGCATGTTATCTGAGCTGTACTGGTGGCGCAGCGGGCGGTGGCGCTCTGGGCTCGGCAGTGTCAGGTTGTCCAACTTCAGTTTGTTGCGCTGGTTCCTGTGGACACCGCACATCCACATCACTACTCGAGTCCTCTCTCTCCTCACCCACTCTCCACTGTTGCAGCCTGTGACTAATGACTTGTTTGTCTATGTGATTGTCATATATATACAGACACACACACATTATATATACTGACGGAAAAAGAAAAGGAGTTGTGCGACATAAACTAAAGTTGGCAGGCATGTTTCTACATCTGAGAGATGTCTAGATGCTATTCAGGTTTGCTTTAAAGAGACACTGTAATGGTCATGATTATTATTTATCTTTGCAATCGGACATGGTGAGTTGATATTAGCCAAGAATGCCTTTAAGGTGACAAAGACGCCATTATCAACACCTCACTGAGCTTGAACAGGGTCATGTAATTGGGCTACGAGAAGCTGGTTGTTCCTTCTGTGATACTGCAGAAAGACTTGGCAGAAATGTTTCCATTGTACATGACATCCGGCAGCGATATTCTCGAGAATGTACAGTCACAACAAGACCATGTTCCGGATGAACACGTGTCACTATCGAGAGGGAAGACCATCGTGTTCGATGTGTGGCTGTGGCGCATCGTACTGCATCTGCAGCAGCGATGTGAACAGCAGTTGGCGCCACCGTGACACAGCGAACTGTTACAAATCGGTTACTTCAAGGACATCTCCAAGCCAGAATGTAATGTGTATTCCACTGACCCCAAACAACTGCCATTTGTGACTACAGTGGTATCAAGCGACAGCTCGCTGGATGATTTCTGTTGTGTTTTCTGATGATGGGTGATTCTGCCTTGGTGCCAATGATGTACATGTTGGTTAGAAGGGGGCCAGTTGAAGTCTTGCAATCAACCTGTCTGCATGTTAGACACACTGACCTACACCAGTAGTTATGGTCTATGGTGCCATTTCATATGACAGCAGGAGAAATGTCATGGCTATTTCATGCAAATATTATGTCGATCTGTTGGTTTGACCTGTTTTGCTGTCATTCATGCGGCATTCCAGGATATTTTCCATATTTTCCAGCAGGATAATGCCTGCCCACTGCTGCAGACCCAACACGCTCTACAGAGTATCGAAATGTTGCCTCGGCTCACTCGATCACCAGGTCAGTCTCCAACTGAGCACATATTGAATATCAATTACGACAACTCCAATGTCATCCACAGACAGCATTAACCATCCACATTTTGACTGATCTAAGTGCAACAGTCATGGAACTCCATCCTACAACCTGACATCCGGCATATGTACAAAACAATGCATGCATGTTTCCATTCAACACAGTGGTGGTTACACCACTTATTAATATACCAGCATTTCCCATTTGCAGCTGTTTATGTCGCACTTATATTAACCTGTGATCTTGCAATGTTGATCACTTAAATACATAAGTGTATTCTCGAAATTTAATAACTACATTAATTTTTTCGTTGTTGCGATTTTGCTAAATGGGGACAAATATCAGGAAACGATCCCGAGAAGATTAGTAACAAATTAGTACCCATTCAGAAACGCGTTTCAGGGACGGTACACCCACTAGAAGATGGAGATGTAAATATCTTCATCAGTATAGGTTTCAGTGACTGAAAGCACGCAAGGAAACACAGCAGGCAAGTGGAAATGTTTTAGTTCCACACTCCAGAGGGCAGTGAGGTTTAGCTCCATCATGTAGTAGCCACATTGCCCTTTGTACCAATAAAGGCACATCATCCAGCAGGAGCGGCAGTGTCACACGCAGAAGTGCAGATATGCCTTGACTGCAAGGCGTTGTGGAAGAATGACTGGTCCCGTGAGGCGGTCGCCAATAACCCTAGACCACACATTGAGCTGAACTGGTGTTGATGGCTTGCTGTCGTCATACCATGGCCATTCTACAAAGCCCACATGTGGGCGTTACGAAGGATGATGGTATTGCCTCTCGTAAAGGTAGCCTCATCTGTGAGTAGGATGGATGACAGAATTCCCAGCACTACGGTGACCAGAGTGACTAGCAGCAACAAAACTGTCGCCACAGAGCCAAGTCTGTATTTAATAAGGTCTGTATACATTGTAAGTGATACAGACAGTGGCAGCTGTCGTGAAGAATATTTCACACTTGTTGTCTGGCACCGGCCGTGATGGCCGAGCGGTTCTAGGCGCTGTAGTCTGGAACCGCGCGACCGCTACAGTCGCAGGTTCGAATCCTGCCTCGGGCATGGATGTGTGTGATGTCCTTAGGTTAGTTAGGTTTAAGTAGTTCTAAGTTCTAGGGGACTGATGACCTTAGAAGTTAAGTCCCATAGTGCTCAGAGACATTTGAACCATTCTTGTTGCTGTCTGGCCTATCCCATACTCGCAGGCCACCTGTCTGGTGCTGACACTACAGTCACTGTCAAAGATATTTTATCTCCACCTTCAAGGGGATGTGACTACCATATGTGCCTACCATATGTCCATATGACCTTTTTTGCTCCTAATCTTTCAGTGATCTTTTCCTACTGTTTTCTCCATTTATCACAATAACCTTAAATTACTACATTTACAAATTTGTCAAGTTATTAGAGGAGATAAAAACAAACATTTTTGTTATGTGACACAGATTTCAAAGGTACACCGTTTCTCCAGTTGGACCCTTGAAGACTTTGATGCTGGACTTTATTTTTTTAGCCCAACGTTCACAACTGTTTTGACTTTTTCATTGATAACCGAATCTGATTTGCAACAGAATTAAATCCTAATGCTATGAAGGTTGGGATTTCATTACGGCTAGCAGTGGCCACATCCCTGGATAAACAATTACATTGTTATTGTTTGCATGATTTAGTATTTAGATGAAAGTTTCTACTGATGTTTGCGCGTTCTTGAGGGCAGACACTAAATACCTCCAATCGAAATGTGTGGAACGCCCAGCATGACACACGCATGCATCCATTCAAATATCAGGAGGTGCAAGAGCTGTCAGTTAACGACTTTCTCTACTGCGTACAATTCTACCGGTGGATTTACATCAAATTCCAAAGATTTCTTTCTTCTAGACGTGTATTTTGTTTACTGTTGAGGGTGCGTTCACAAGGGAAGGAATATTGAACAGCCATGTCTGGGAGTTGGAAAATCCTGAGGCGACACGCAACTATGTGGGCTGGTATTGTTCACGGCTGAACCCTTTGCCTTACACGCTAGGTGGAGGAAATTACTATACCTTTTACCATAAAGTGCTACCGGAAATGCTGGAGAGTGTCAATGATAATGGTTCCAACATGACGGGACCCCACTCTACTTTGCCGTTGACGTAAGAGGAACATTCAGACATTGTTTTCCCCCAGTTGTTGGTTTGGGAGGGATGGGCCAGTATCGAAACCAGCACGTTCTCTTGGCCTCAACCCTATGGCTTTTTTTAGTGGGAGGGGATCAAGCGTTAGTGTGTGAGGCAACGACAGACACTCCAGAAGAGTTGATTGCCTGGTAGGTTGAAGCTGTAGCCATTATTTGTAAAACACGTGGTGGTTTCCAGTGTGTTAGGACAATTATTAGCATGAAAATGCCAGTTGTGTATTAATGTAAACGGACGACATTTGCAGAAATGTCTCCAAATAAATATTCATCACATGGCAGTTTGGAAACCGTATCTGAACATCACTAGCGTCAAAACTTTCATGGTCACCTGGGGAAGGGGGGGACATTTTTGCTACATAAAAAAGTATTACTTCTTACCTTGTGTAAACGCTCTAAAATTTTGTATATGTACAGTAAATTTTTTACACCCTGTATATTATAAACATAAAAAAGAGAAAATATTGTGTGTTAGTACGTGTAGTACAATTGAACGCTTATGTATAGAAAAACGTGCAAATAATGTAAACATCAAAAACTGACACTGAAGATGCTTTAAATAAAATGAAAAGCGTCTAGTCCTAATAAGACTTTCGACTGTCGTAAATGACAGAACAATTCCCGTATTATTTGAACAGAGAAACATTTGTCATCAGGAGATAATGCAATCCAAGAAGAAAGTACTTGGTGGAGCAGTAAAACTATCTGTGTGAATTAATTTCTACAATTGTCTATCAAAACTGTTTAGTTTCAACAAAAATTAGTCCACGCAATAGGAGCATTCGTAATTTCCACATTGAAATAAGCTGCGACTTACCAGATCATGAAATAAATGGGTGGTGACATTTCTCTGAGATCATGGGAGAATGAATTTCACGGAATTTCTCGAACATTACGAAATAACGGTCGTTTTCGTCCTCGGAGAAGCACCACAACAAGGTAAAAATGGTTCAAATGGGTCTGAGCACTATGGGACTTAACAGCTGAGGTCATGAGTCCACTAGAACTTACAACTACTTAATCCTAACTATCCCAAGGACATCACACATATCCACGCCCGAGGCAGGATTAGAACCTGCGATCCTAGCAGCAGCGTGGTTCCGAACTAAAGCGCCTAGAACCGCTCAGCCACAGCGGCCAGCCAACAAGGTAAATTTGAGGACTTCATGTGAAGGCTGAGGAGCTTTGTCAAATGGGATGGACAGTGATCTGATAACTCCGATTCAGTAACAATGTAACATGACTAGAGTTCTGCCTGTCGGGATAGGTAAAGACTAATCTGCATGGGAAAAATTTTCGAGTTGACAACAATATCGTTGCATGTGCGACGAAAGTGGCATAACGACCAGTCTGAAGGGTTTTGCTGCGGTACATTCTTGAAGTGCAAACAAAACTGGCTGTATGCATGTCTCGTACATTGTGCATCATTTCAAAAGAGGTAGCTGCGTGGTTAAAGGCGCCATGTCACGGACTGCGCGGCTCCTCCCGCCGGAGGTTCGAGTCCTCCCTCGGGCATGGGTGTGTGTGTTGTTATTAGCATAAGTTAGTTTAAGTAGTGTGTAAATCTAGGGAACGATGACCTCAGTAGTTTGGTCCCTTAGGAATTCACACACATTTCAACTAAAGAGGTTAAGAAACAGTGCTTCTACTTGCTAAATTTCATTGTTCTAGTACACAGTATTACCGAGTAGATCTGATGTACTATTTGAGTGTCCTTTTTTGCTTGGATGAGTCCTGTACACATAAGTTACAAAACTAGCTAGAAGAATGATTACAGTTTTTTTGACAGTGGAATGGTGATTCTACATACGAGGGCTATTCCGAAAGTAAGGTCCGATAGGTCACGAAATGGAAACGACTATGAAAATCCGATAAAGCTTTGCACAGATGTGTTGGGTAGTGTCTCTAGTATAACCCCAGTTAGCATCACGTCGCTCTTCTCATTTCTGAGCTCGCAGTGAGTGCGTAAAGATGTCTAGAAAATAGTGTCTGCCGCCAAGTACGGGGGCCTGGTGAGAAATTTCCCCTGAAGCTATGCAGCTAACATTACATAACTGTCGTGCTGTTTCGTCTTCAAGACAATTCTCAGCCGCATTCTGCAGGGGCAATGAAGATGCTCCTGCATCGTTTTCAAATGGAAATGTGAGAGTACCCACAATACAGCCCGTAATTGTCTCCCTCTGAGTTTCAGCTCTGGTCACATGAACCGCTGGTTATGAAGACAACATTTCGGCACAAGACAACGAGCCGTAGGCAAGCGTAGAGAATTGGCGGAGAGCACTGGCGGCTGCCTTCTATAGCGAGGGTATGGGAAAGTTGGTACAACGCTACGATACACGTCTAAGTCGGGTCGGCGACTATGGAGATAAGTAGCTGCAAGGTGTATCTAACTGTTGCAAATAAAACATTTTTGATTTTTACCGTGGTTTCCATTTCGCGACCTATCGGACCTTACTTTCGGAATAGCCCTCGTATATTGTAACAAAACAAGACCTACAGGTTTGGGAGGGCAGTAGAGGGTATGTTGAGAAGCACCACGAGTTAGTAACTCAGGTCTGGAAACGTCGTCCAACGATACTGCATAACGTCGAATCCGTTAGGACAGCGCCTGTCACAAGGCCACCCTTCTGGCAACAAACAGCGGTTTGGACGCTGATGTGTCGTAAGCAGACTCGACGTTGAATCTTGAGCGTCCTGGGGTCGCAGCGAGGCTCACGAGAAAGACTCGTTGGCCTCGGGTCGCTGCTCGTGACGTGAGCCGCCAAGTACCTGACGCTGCCGTCAGATGACAAACTCAGCGAGCTGTTCTTTTCAACACGTCAAAATGACTGCAATGTATTTAAGATATTGTCGGACTTGTTACGCACACTATCATTTTTGCACTCTGCTCAGACAGCAGGTTGTATAGATTTTATGTCTATGAATGTATATATGAGCTTTTATCTGACGAGGGGACTTGATGGACTGGCTATGTTCGATGTTCGATTTCCTTTACGTGTATTCATAGAACATGAAAGTCTGTGCCCAGCCATCAGTTTACTAAATCAGTGCGACACACTTTGAAAAGGCAGAACATTTCAAAGGTGTTTCGCAGAATGCGTAACGTCGAAGACTGGTCATGGCAGAGTCTCTGGTTTGAATCTTCTTAACAACATTCTTTTCTACTTGTATTTAAATTCTATATTTTTTTTCAAGTGGAAATGATAATACAGAAATAATGAATTATAATTTTCTACCGAAAATAGTCATTGTTTTTTTTTTTAATATGGGTCACATAGAATATGGAATGACTCATATTCTTCAATAATACTGCAGAAAGAATTTTCACTCTGTAGCGAAGTTCCGCTGAAATGAAACTTCTTCACAGATTGAAACCAGATTATTCTGTCAGGTAGTTTCGTCAATAATATTGGTGCATTTCATATGCTCGTTTCTCCATGGAGTGAAGAAAGAAAGCCGGCCGGAGTGGCCGAGCTACAGTCTGGAACCGCGCGACCGCTACGCTCGCAGGTTCGAATCCTACCTCGGGCATGGATGTGTGTGATGTCCTTAGGTTAGTTAGGTTTAAGTAGTTCTAAGTTCTGGACCTCAGAAGTTAAGTCCCATAGTGCTTTGAGCCATTTGCACAATTTTTTGAAGAAAGAAAAAATAGTGGATATTAGCCGTAAACATAGGAGATATAGAGACAAATTCATAGTCGAGTATTATTGACGTATGTAAGTTATTTCATATGTCTATATCAAATTTCAATTTGTTTCATATGACCCATAATTTAAAATGATGTTACTTTCATTACAGAATTACGGTTATGTATTTCTTTATTACAATTTCAACCTGACAAAGATACACATTTTAAATAAAAGTAAAACAAATTACAGGTAGTTCGAACCAGAAACCCTTCCATCACTGGTCTGCGGCACTACGCACTCAGCTACAGGCATCTACGAAACAGGTGTGAAATGTTTTACAGCAGAGTACGCGCTGATATGAAATGTGAAATGCTTTGCACTTAACGGCTGTCGGAAATCAACTCATTTTCAGAGGCAACTTGTTTGAGTTTTTCTTTTCTTGAAGAACTGTGCAGCACTGCTTTAGGAAACTGATGTCTAGGCACAGATTTTCAGATCCAATAATATACGTAAAGAAAATCGAACATGGGCAGTTCACAAGGTCCCCCTAAAACGTCACATATACGCTGACAGGTTAAAATCCATACAACCTGCTTTCCGACCAGAGTGCCACAATAATTCAAATACGTTGCAGTCATTATCACATCTCGAAGAGAACGATTGGCTGAATGTGTCTCGGGAAATACAGTTCTTTCACCGTGTGGTTTCCATCTTTTCGCCAGGGTGAAAGTAGATCAGGGGAGAAGAGGCTCTGCATCGAAGAGAACGTTCACACGGCACTTCTCGGATGGCTCCGCGACCAACGGTGGGATTTCTATCGTCAAGGGACTAAGTAATTGAAAGAAGCAGAATGTTGTGACCGTTCTTTTCAGAGACTTTGCGACTATGTTGAAAAATAATGTCGTGTGTCTGTGTCACTTTGAAGTGTAGCGCAGTGTTCTATAAAAGTTACTTGGCCTGCCATAGCAATGGGTAATTTACTATATTATAAATCGCCTCCTAGTCAAAAAGTGTTATTATTAATAGTGAAATACTGTTATTTGTATGAACATGATTCTCAGCCTTTTCGTTCTCTCTCGCCCTCTCTTTCTTTAAACAGTTGTAGCATGTTAACAAATCCGGTTGAGAAACTTAATGATTTCAGTTTTCTCCATATATTTTAATCTCGTCAGTCATTAAATCACAAATTGTGTACTGAAATTTTATAATAAACCTTAAATGTTCCGTTATATGCTTTCCATTGGAAAAATTTCTAAAATACTATTTTGGTGGATTAATTATAATAAACTTTTGTCTGGTGGGGTCCATACCACAGGTTCAGTCTACGGGTATGAAGATTTTAAGTACTGCCCTGTTCTGGGCACAAGCTCCTATCTTGAGTTCGTTCCTCATGATATCTTCTATTATTCCTTAAAATTTGTCAGTATCGACTGGAGTGAGGTAAGACAGCCAGTGTAAAACGTTGACTTTCCTGAACGGACCTCGGTGTGAATCTCTAGTGGTGGCGAGGGAGGATGGGGGGAGGGGGTGGGAAGAGAGGGTTGGGTGAAGGCTATCTGTACGCACCTGTCGATGTGGTCGAGCATCTCCTGCAGTACCTCGAGGAGGTTGGTGAACTGGTCGAGGTTGAGGCTGGGGTTGACGGTCTGCGGCAGCAGCGACGGCATCACGCGGGTCGCCATCAGGTTCACCGACAGGCCGTACTTCTTGTCGCTCAGCATCAGCCGGTAGATGTCTGCGGCACAAAGAGCACCCCTCCTCACCACGTGCTCCTCTGTTTCACACTGTTCACTGCAATCTCATAGACAAATGTTTGCAAGAGCTGCAACACTGAGAAAGGATGAATTCTAAGTCAGATATCTAGAAGACTGTACATCCACACGTACACTCCGTAAGATACCTAAGTGTGTATCACTCCCACCCTCTTTTCCTGTTCCCATCACAAATGGTACGCAGGAACACGATCGTTGCTAGGCCTCCATGTAAGCTCGAATGTCTCTAATGTTACCTTCAAGATCTTTTTTCGAGATATACCTAGGAGAAGGTAATACAGTGGTCGACCCTTCTAGGAGCGTACACTTCTGGAATTTTTATAGTAAACAGTAACGTGATTTAGAACACCTCCACGGCAGTGATGCCACAGGAGCTGGATGAGCATATCCGTGACTCCTCCATTCTAATTAAACAAACCTGTGACGAAACAAGCGTCTGATTTTCGGATATACTTGATTTCCTCTATCAGTTATATATGGGAAGGGTCGAAACAAGGTCCCTGGGCTAAACGATATTCCATTAGAACTACAGATATCTTTGAGAGAGTCAGCCATGACAAAACTATTTCATCTGGTGTACGGTATGAGACATCAGAAGCCGGCCGGTGTGGCCGAGCGGTTCTAGGCGCTTCAGTCTGGAACCGCGCGACCGCTACGATCGCAGGTTCGAATCCTGCCTCGGGCATGGATATGTGTGATGTCCTTAGGTTAGTTAGGTTTAAATAGTTCTAAGTTATAGGGGGCTGATGACCTTAGAAGTTAAGTCCCATAGTGCTCAGCGCCATTTGAACAATTTTTTTGAGACATCAGAAAGACCGCCACATTTCAAGAAGGTAATACGCTGTAAGAAAGAAAAGTAAAAAATAAGACGATGCACCTCAAAGGAATTATCCGAATGGGACGGAAATCGGTAGACTGATACGCATGTGCAGACAAACAAATGATTATAATTTCAGAAAAATGGGATGTTTTATTGAAGAGAAAAAGCGTCACAAATTGAGCAAGTCAATAACGCGTTGGTCCACCTCTGGCCAGTTACTCGGCTTGGTATTGATTGACAGAGTTGTTGGATGTCCTCCTGAGGGATATTGTGCCAGATTCTGTCCGACTAGCGCGTTAGATCGCCAAAGTCCCGAGCTGGTTGGACGTCCCTGCCCATAATGCTCCAAACGTACGCAATTGAGAGATCTGGTGATCTCGTTGGCCAGGGGAGGGTATTGGAATCTCGAAGACAAGCAGTCTCTCACCGCGTGCAGGTGGACATTATTCTGCTGAAATGTAAGTTCAGGATGGCTTTCCATGAAGGGCAACCAAATGGGAGTAGAATATCATCGATGTACCGCCGAGCTGTAAGGGTGTCACAGATGAACAAATGGCACCACAAACAGTCACTCATGGTTGTCGGGCCATATGGCAAGTGACAGTCAGGTTGGTATCCCACAGTTGTCTGGGCGTCTTCAGACACGTATTGGGTCCGGAATCTCATTGACTGCAGTAGAATTATCCTCAGTGATGAGTCCCGCTTCGAACTGAGCTATGGTGCTCGGCGAAAGCGTGTTTGAAGACGTCCTTGACAGCTGTGGGAGACCAAAATGATTGTTTGTTGAACAGCAAAATTCACTTTTTTACGTTCACCTTGATTATATACCTGAAATTTTGATTAATGTCACTGACGAACAAGGTGAATACTTTCACGAAGACATCATGACGATATCAGGACCTCTTGACTAGCAATATTGTTGGATACTACTGCTGATCACTTCACCGAGCAGCAGAACAATCAGTTCACTGGAGGAAATCCGTAATAGATGTGGTATCACCGCCAGACACCACACATGCTAGGTGGTAGCCTTTAAATCGGCCGCGGTCCGTTAGTATACGTCAGACCCGCGTGTCGCCACTATCAGTGATTGCAGACCGAGCGCCGCCACACGGCAGGTCTAGTCTAGAGAGACTCCCTAGCACTCGCCACAGTTGTACAGCCGACTTCGCTAGCGATGGTTCACTGTCTACATACGCCCTCATTTGCAGAGACGACAGTTTAGCATAGCCTTCAGCTACGTCATTTGCTACGACCTAGCAAGGCGCCATATTCAGTTACTATTGATATTGATATTGTGAATCATGTACCGTCAAGAACGACGTTCATCATTAATGGATTAAAGTTAAGTATCAAAGTAATTACGTCCGCTTTCTGAATTCTAATTCCTTGTCATGTTCCAGACCTCACGTCAGTATAGTTCTTCCCTCCTCTCGCCAGCCTGCGTGAGCTAAAACGCGTGCGTTTGGGCCCCTCTAGTAACACGGTGTTGGCTCTTCTGCCAACACAACATAGCGTGTGACTAATTACGCTGATACAGTTATACTTCGTACGCTGAGCTGCTACTTCCGAAACAATTCTTGGTGTCATGTCTTTAACAGTGATGATCTGTAATGTGGCGGACCTCCTTCATCTACTGCAGTGATTCCCAAAGTGGCCTATACCGACCTCGACGGTCGATTCCACCTTCGATGGGTCCATGTCAGCGGAAGAAAAAGGGGTGCATTAGATGCAACTGAGGACAAAAATTAAGTTATCTAGGAAAATATGATAAGACATAGCAACCACAGTCAACCCTCAAAGCTCTGCTACCCCTTGCCATTCTCCGCGAAGCAGAAAGAGTATTTTACGCTGCATGTGATGGGCCAGGAACCGCTTCGTCACACATCAAGTGATGTGTTAATTTTGAACACGACACAAACGGCACAAGGGCGGTCCACGAGAGTGGATCCAATTTAGGCAGGTTGCAACCAAAATTCCAGATTCTTCTCACAGAGTTGAAGCTTGCCCCTAAGTGGGTCACTGTTTGTCTCATCTGCTGAGAAAGGGGTGGAGCAAATCTTCATTTTCGTTCTCCTGCAGGTAACATAACGCGACATTATTGACAATTTTGCTAGCTTCACTTCATAAGTACTGTCCATAGTCCTTCTTTGAGGACTAGAAACAGTATCTGGCACAGCCGGTGTGGGGCCAGGAACCGCTTCGTCACACATCAAGAGATGTATTAAACTGGAACACGACACAAACGGCACAACAGTGGCGACATACGCAAAACTGCTAGCTATCAAGGAACAATTAATTTTGTCAGCCATTTAAGAGGTTTTGAAAACTGCTCTACACAAACCTGCTTATTATATACCGGTACCCAAAAGAATACCTTTGAGCAGCAGCACATTTCAAAGGTGTACTGATGAAATGAGTTCTCGTGCTGAAAGCATATTGTGTAATTATCCATTTCTCCATACAGCTGGGTGAGTCAGCTTGCCTGATAATGATGCATTTTTACTGGCAGTGTTCGTTTTGTTATGGACCAAGAAATCGATGAATAACTGCTCTTCGCGAAAAGTGTGACACCAGACACCAAAGATGAATCAATATTTAATGTTTTGAAAGATTATTTGATGGGAAAAGCGATCCCTCTATGCAACATAATATTAGCGATAGTAGATGGAGCACCAGCCGCATACGGGCGCTGTCGAGGATTTATAAACCATATAAAACTAAACGCGCAGGGAATGATTGCAATGTATTGCATCATCTATCAACAACATTTACCTGCTAAAAATCTAGGTGGAAGATTGCATCAATCTTTAGAATTTTTCGTTTATGTAGTAAACAAAATTCAAAGCAAAGCGTTGAATTCTAGGTTATTTACGCGGTTATGTGAAGAAAATGATGAGAACTTCGATTCATTGCTCCACACTGAAGTGCACTGACTGTCAAAAGGCTTATGATTGACAAGATTTTTCTCACTTTTTGAGAGTGTGTTAGAATTTTTGGATGCGGCAGATCCAATTTTAAAAGAAAATTTAATCACGTGGAAACGTGCCATTGTTTATTAAACATATTTGTTCATTAAATTTAACGAGGTTAACATGCAATTACATGGTGACACACAAAATTTAATAAAAACAAAGCTCATAATTTCAGCTTTTCTTGCCAGAATGAAACTAATGAAGCAAAATATTGGATGGCGCGAATTTTCTCAATTAGCCAATTTGTCATAGACTAACTGCCAGGATGATGATATTTCAAGCTTCGTTCAACATTTAAATGTTCTTCTCACACACTTTGAAACTAAGTTTGAATATGTTTTTGGCTATGGGAATACAGTGTATTATCAGTCCATAAAGTGATTTTGAAGTAAAGGACGTCGTATTACATGAAGAACAAATCGGAATAAGCACTAACGAAAAACTCAAGGTACTGTTTGGAAAGGGGTATCAGCGATTCTTGGCTTCAGAGAGACATACCTGTTACTTATCACATAGGCCTGTTGGGCTGTTATAGACTACCGCAAGAAAGTTTTGATAACTTTTCAACCTTCATACCTCGTGGAAAGCGGTTTCAGCATGGTTGCCAATCTTCTTTCACACATAAATAAAGAAACGCATTGTAAATCACTGAATCACTGACCGAAGAGATTTAATGTTAAACTAACTAAATTGACACCGAATACTTAAAATTTGCTAATGAAGTATCAGATTCATCCCTCCCTTTAAAAGCATTTATATATTAATTTTACTAGATTTGCATTTTGTGTCGTTTAGTTTGATAAGCGCATAAAACTTAAGATGTTTCTTTTTTAAGTTTTTCACTCTAAACTTCTACAGTTAAACCTGTCAAAGAGAGTAGAACTGTATCAGTCTTAAAGTTGATGAATCTGTAGAAATATATATATGGAAGAGAGGGAGTCTACTCAAAAGAAAAAAAAAAAATTAGCACGTGGTCTATGAGACAAAACGTTTGGGGACATCTGATATACACTTTTTCTTTTTTAAGTTTTTCACTCTAAACTTCTACAGTTAAACCTATCAAAGAGAGTAGAACTGTATCAGTCTTAAAAACACATTTAAAGTTGATGAATTTGTAGAAATTGTATATATGGAAGAGAGGGACTCTAGTCAAAAGAAAAAAAATAGCACGTGGTCTACGAGACAAAACGTTTGGGGACATCTGATATACACTACTGTGTAATTTTGTGAGTTCTGGGACTCTAACCCAAACACGTCCAGTTGATGGACTGACCGAACGTACGAAAACATTTGCGAATGACGTAACAGCCAACACTGGCGACAATCAAAACTAAATAAAGGGATGTTTTCATCCATACAGTGACAGCCAATGTCGTAAAAGAACATCTTTCGGACAGTTTATCACGGTGTTGATATTAGTAGTGTATTTTCTACCGCACTAGTGTTTTCTAAAACAGATATGTTAAAAAGTAGTTCTAAATTTGACCGGAATAACTACATGGCCCACGGAGCAATATTTACTCTGTTTCTTCTTTCCCATTTAGTTTCAGAACTGTCTCCCTGATTATCTAGCTGCTAGCAAGTAAATCTAGCTGTTTAATTGGGCAGCAGCTGTTTCCTCGGCATACAATTCCATCTGTCACCACATTCGCGTTAGTTGTGCGAGCACGTCGCAGTCCGCGTTGTGTAACTAACATCCTATAGAACGGAGATCGAAAAATAGTCTTAACGTGGAAACCAACAGCTGCCATTAAGCCGATAACTCAACAGCCGTTTGGTAAAATGTACACACGAGCCGACCGCTAATTACGATTTACTGATCACAAATGGAGGCTCATCCCTGCGGCAGGCACCAGCATGGAACACGATTGTCTATTGTAATTTATTAAAAGAATTTTGAAAGAACGCAATTCGCTTCAAAAAAAAAAAAAAAAGGCTTTAAATGTCTATCAGAAGTTTCAAACGATGAAATATCGTACATCGAATTTCTCAGATTTTGTTCTTCGTTTCGTAATCAATTGTTTCAGAACTTTAATATGAAATTTTGCTGCTGCTTAAATTTGAAGATATTTTTAATGGTGACCACCTTCTTTTCACAGCATCTTGAAACTGAAACCGAGCGACGATTCGCAGCAGCTAACGCACTAGAATTTGGGGGGAACTTCGCTCATATCGCAATACCATCATCATAATTGAAGTTTTCTGAAGTTTCCATATGTCGATTAAAATCCGAGGTTGACCAGTGCATGCCCAAATCAAGACTGTGCTTTGCCTTCAGTGATCGCATTGTTGGCGCGACATTTTGACTTGGGAAAGCGAAGTTAACCTTGATCAAACACAATTTGCAAGCTGATTATTCATACATAATTGATAACGTTTTTACGATAGCGGAACAAGTCGATGTTAGCAGTGTACGGAAGTGTGCAAATTCCGACTGCCCCAGAATCTTCATTTATTTTCGAGTTGTGTGCTATACGACAGTAAGAATCCATTTTCAAAATCTTTGATATCCGATGGTTTCTCTTGCGTGTTTGAAACCCACCAAAAGAGTTATCCCCCTTAGTCAAAATGAAACAACTCGGCGATGTGGTCCAGAAGATCGTGCGATCCTGACGGCAAGCGACCTAAGGCACCCCTGAACGATATTCTCTCATTTCTCTATTGCAGTACTTTCTGACAGGATAAGTCTATAACGCTAATGGGAACCGAACCCACTGACTGTATGATTCGTTTAGCAGTCAGAAATGAAGTTGATGCACATGAATATCGAAAAATATTTTAAAATACAGTATGACTATATTTTTAAAAGTTTAAATGTATCATAGGATTCTGCTGCTGTTTATTCTAATAAAGTAATTTTATAAATAATAATCAATATTTTATTTATTTTAAAACATCTCTTTATAACCCTCAATATGCTTTACTTGCTTCTCAGTATCCTAGTTCCAGCCTCTGGGAAGGCACCATCCCTTTCATCTATATCGAATGGAATGGTTCAAAGTTGATCCAGAGACAAAAAATAAGTTCTATGCATAGGTTGTTTCAGATCGAGAATAACGCATGGACTGTAGAAAACGTGACGCAATATTTTCCGATACTGGTAGTTAATGACAGTTCCCATGTGCGGCGAGCGTTTCCGTGGGGAATAAATACTGCAGCTCCAGGAAAGCGGTGCCCATTTTCGTGCGTTACACTGGGTAGTTTTCGCATGAAACCAAAATAACGAACTGCTGTGACATATGTTCCAAATATAACTTTTTAATTCGTGATGACGCGCTGGCGGTGACAGGCAAATTTAATTATCAGCTCTGGCAAAAAGTCTCAAGTTTCACCGGTACCGAATACTTGACCTCGAAATCGAATCTTAGTTTCAGTAAGGGTGCAGGAAAACTCTTAAAAACTATGTGCATGGCTTGATGTATCTTGGAAGCGGCGGGAGGGAGGGGGGGGGGGCGGGGAGAGACGGTGTTACGTAGTCTAGAAAAAAGTTATTTTAATAGCGGACAAACTGATTTCGTCCGTATTAAAGTTAACCCTAGTATTATAGCTCTTTACCATTGCCCTACATGGAATAGCGCCAATTCACTTCAGGGACGAGAAGTTTCTTTTTTATTTTCATTTATTTTTACCTCGGAATCTAGCCGTCAGATCAGTAGATTGTATTAATTCACGTATCTTGTATGATCAGATTTTTCACAAGTAAGGGTTCTTAGATTGACATCTAAAAATAACGAATTGTTCTTGAGATTTGTGGTTGATCACAATGTTGTGTGTTGTTGTGGTCTTCAGTCCTGAGACTGGTTTGATGCAGCTCTCCATGCTACTCTATCCTGTGCAAGCTGCTTCATCTCCCAGTACGTACTCCAGCCTACATCCTTCTGAATCTGCTGAATGTGTTCATCTCTTGGTCTCCCTCTACGATTTTTACCCTCCACGCTGCCCTCCAATACTAAATTGGTGATCCCTTGATGCCTCAGAACATGCCCTACCAACCGATCCCTTCTTCTAGTCAAGTTGTGCCACAAACTCCTCTTCTCCCCAATTATATTCAATATCTCCTCATTAGTTATGTGATCTACCCATCTAATCTTCTATTCTCTTTTTGTCCGAACTATTTATCGTCCATGTTTCACTTCCATACATGGCTACACTCCATACAAATACTCTCAGAAACGATTTCCTGACACTTAAATCTATACTCGATGTTAAAAAATTTCTCTTCGTCAGAAACGCTTTCCTTGCCATTGCCAATCTACATTTTATATCCTCTCTACTTCGACCATCATCAGTTATTTTGCTCCCCAAATAGCAAAACTCCTTTACTACTTTAACTGTCTCATTCCCTAATCTAATTCCCTCAGCATGACCCGAGTTAACTCGACTACATTCCATTATACTCGTTTTGCTTTTGTTGATGATCATCTTATATCCTCCTTTCAAGACACTGTCCATTCCGTTCAACTACTCTTCCAAGTCCTTTGCTGTCTCTTACAAAATTACAATGTCATCGGCGAACCTCGAGTTTTTATTTTTTCTCCATGGATTGTAATACCTACTCCGAATTTTTCTATTGAATAATTTGCTTCAAAGGACCAAAAGCACCCATTAATAGGAGCATGTAGGGGAACGATGTTTATGCCACATTAATATGACCACCTGACAAAAGCCGGAATAACCAGCTTTTGCAGCGCAGGCGAGTCATTGAGGTTCTGGAAGATACCAGAAGGGATGTGGAGCCATGACTACTCCAGTACTGTGCCCAGCTGCGCCATGTTTCTCGGTTGAGAACTCATGGCGCATACAGTGCCATTGACGTGGTCCCGTAGATTCTCGATTGGGTTTAAATCCGAGAGCTCTGGTGGCCAAGTAAGTACGGTAAACTCATCCAGATGCTCTTCAGACCGCGTACGTAGACTGCGAGCCTTGTGACAGGTAGCATTATCCTGCTGGTAGATGCCATCGTACCGAGGAAAAACAAACTGTTTGTACTGGCGGGCATGGTTCAAATGGTTCAAATGGCTCTGAGCACTATGGGACTCAACTTCTGAGGTCATTAGTCCCCTAGAACTTAGAACTAGTTAAACCTAACTAACCTAAGGACATCACAAACATCCATGCCCGAGGCAGGATTCGAACCTGCGACCGTAGCGGTCCTGCGGTTCCAGACTGCAGCGCCTTTAACCGCACGGCCACTTCGGCCGGCTTGGCGGACATGGTTCCCAAGGATAGATGAATACTTATGTTGATCCATTGTGTCTTCCAGTATGATGAGATCACCCAGGGAATGCAACGAAAACATTCCCCACACGATACTGCTCCGTCCTCCGGCCTGGATCATTCAGAACATTGTTGCAGGATGTTTGCTTTTACATGTAGCACACCGTACACGCCAACGGCCATCTGTGCGATGGAGCAGATAACGTGATTCCTCTCAAAAGGCCATTTGTCTCGACACAGTGGACATCCAGTTGCAGTACTGGCGTGAAAATTCCAGCCTTCGTCGTTGTCAGCATGAGACGCCTGCTGCGGAGGTTAATACGCAGCAAAGTTCGCTGGTCATTGAGGGGAGACTATTGGTAGCCCCTTGGCTGACCCGAGTGGTCAGTTGCTCAACAGTTGCACATCTATTCGCCCGTCACATCCACACCCCTGTCGTCTACGGCCCGTGGTACGCCGCAGTTGCCTCGGCGCCAGTTTTCGACAGTGCCATTTTGCCATACCTGTTATGCTTCAACCACTACGATATACTAATGGTTTACAGCCTTAGCCGTTTCGGAAATGCTTCCATCCTTGGGCCAAAAGTAGATGGTCACGCCCTTTTGTAAAAATCGTTCCCTTTCCGTATTACGAAAAGGACTGCACTGTTTTTCCGCGTCCCTCGGGACAGTTTATATACCCTCCACTACCAGTGCTGCCGTCTGTAACTGGTTAATACACGCTAATGTCGAACATAGGTTCAAATGGTTCTGAGCACTATGGGACTTAACATCTGCCGGCCGGGGCGCGGTTCTAGGCGCTACAGTCTGGAACCGCGCGACCGTTGCGGTCGCAGGTTAGAATCCTGCCTCGGGCATGGATGTGTGTGATGTCCTTAGGTTAGGTAGGTTTAAGTAGTTCTAAGTTCAAGGAGACTGATGACCTCAGAAGTTGAGTCCCATAGTGCTCAGAGCCATTTGAACCAACTTAACATCTGAGGTCATCAGTCCCCTAGAACTTACAAGGGGAAGGCCTCAGACACGGCCAACCGATTCGGCTCAAATTTGGCAGGTCGCTTGTGTACAACCTAAAACGAAGGCCTCTAAGATATTTTGGGTCAACACTTACGCAATTTTGAGAAAATCACCCCTAAAGGTTATGACGAGCAACCTCATTTTGTTAGTTATAGTTCGTTGCAATTGTTCGTAGCGGACGTCCCCCGACGCCCGTTGAAGTTCATTATTGATCCATTCACTCAGTTTTTTCATTACAGAGGGTGGCTAACCCGCTGACCGAACACACTGAGCTACCGTGCCGGCTACCTTGGCCGTTGCGCTATCGGCGCAGTCGGGAAAATCGTTTACCATGTTGGTACAGAAGTGACAGTTGTAAAATTTTCTTACCTCGATGCGTTTTCGGACCTCATACCTGATAAAATGCTCTATTTACAATTATCTATCGATCCCGCCAATTCTGAGTCGATTGCTTGTCATGACCTTTAGGGGTGATTTTCTCAAAAACGCGGGGGTGTTGACCCGAAATATCTTAGATTCCTTCGTTTTAGGTTGTACACAAGCGACCTGCCAAATTTGAGCCGAATCGGTTGGCCGTATCTTGTTAGAACTACTTAAACCTAACTAACCCAAGGACATCACACACATCCATGCCCGAGGCAGGATTCGAACCTGTGACCGTAGCGGTCGCGCGGTTCCAGACTGAAGCGCCTACAACTGCTCGGCCACTGCGGCCGGCCCGAACATAGGCGATGGTCACTTTAATGTGAGTGGACTGTGTATTTACGAACTGTTTAACAAAGACTGCAGGCATCTTTTGTTTGCGCTTTCAATAGGCTTTTGCTAGAGTTGATGGCTATTCATGACCAACAGGTGGTTTCCAATACAGGCATCAAGATTGGTACTATTTTCTGCAAGAATAATATGTTGAAGCTTACTGTCTTATGCGAATGTAATTCATTTGAATCAGTGGAAAAGTAGCCAATAATATTAATATGGTAGTCATCGGTGAGTACTTTAGGTCAGTTTGACTGCTGGAGGATCTTCCCTCATTAAAATTTTATTGGACTTATGGAAGTAAGTAAAAACAAATGGGAAGGTTATAAAAAGTTCTACTCGTTCTATGTACATCAAAACACTGAGTTTGAGTCTGCATAATTTTGACGCTAAAGAATGGAAACGCTTCCTTAATTCTAAGTACGAGAGCGATACTGTTGTTCTACACCTACATCCACGTACGTACGCCAAAAGAATGTCATGTTAATTACGTACGGTACTCAGCGTGGTAGCGCATGTGTCTTCAGGTTACAATCGCGTGTGGAACGCGGAAAGAATGGCTCCTTAAAACCTCGCCGGCCGAAGTGGCCGTGCGGTTAAAGGCGCTGCAGTCTGGAACCGCAAGACCGCTACGGTCGCAGGTTCGAATCCTGCCTCGGGCATGGATATTTGTGATGTCCTTAGGTTAGTTAGGTTTAACTAGTTCTAAGTTGTAGGGGACTAATGACCTCAGAAGTTGAGTCCCATAGTGCTCAGCGCCATTTTAGCCTTAAAACCTGCTGTACTAATTAGTCGAATTCTTTCTTCACGGTATGATACACAGAGAGACGAAGAATATCTCTAGATGCTTCACCTCGTACTGATTCCTGAAATTTGGTATGGCTTTTGTGGGATCATTACGCAGTCTACCAGTTCAGGTTTTTGACATTCTGTGAGTCAAAAAACATGTGACCATTCTTTGTATGTGTCTGAAATCCCCACTTCACTTGGTCCCGTCTGGTATGGGTCGCGCACACTGTGGCAGTAATCTAAGACGTCACACTCAAGTCATTTGTAAGCAGTTTCCTTTGTAGTCTGGCCACGTCCTTCCAATATCCTGTCAACGAACCGATGCCTGCCGACTGCTTTCCGTACACCTGAGCCTAAGCGATTGTTCCATACTGTCTTATCCAGGAATGTGTGTCGCCGACAGATTCTAATTGTGAATTATAAATAATGTATTCATGTGATATTACGTTATTTTTCATTTTTTTGAAGTCCACAATTTTAAACTTCGGTACATTTAATGTAAAGTGCCATGTTTTGTACCGGTTAGAAACTTTATCAGCCGGCCGGAGTGGCCGAGCGATTCTAGGCGCTACAGTCTGGAACCGCGCTACCGCTACGGTCGCAGGTTCGAATCCTGCCTCGGGCATGGATGTGTGTGATGTCCTTAGGTTAGTTAGGTTTAAGTAGTTCTAAGCTCTAGGGGACTGATGACCTCAGAAGTTAAGTCCCATAGTGCTCAGAGCCATTTGAACCATTTTTGAACTTTATCAAGATCTTGTAGAATGTTTCTGCAGCCGTTTCTCAGACAGTAGTATTATGAGTAACAGCATAATCTGCAATTATCCTTACGACGTAAGTGACTGTCTGCTTTCTCACCGCTTCGAACGCTAGTAGCGCTCCAGCTATCAAACGGTAACAACTTTCGCAACTGAGCGTGTCGTGACTGTATTTATTACACTGCGATAGCACAACCTCAGATACGCTAATTCACTCACTATGTACTGTAGTAAAATTAGATCGGACGTCTGTACACGTGAAGTTGAACTGACAATAAACCAATTTTGTCGGTTTCTGAATGATTAGTATTATATTAAGTTATGAATTTTTTCATACAGTAACGGCCTGAAGCACATCACCGTCGATCGTGAGATTCTAGCATTTATTCATGCTTCTGAAATCTGTTGATGTTGTCGGGAGTCAGGTTTATCTGTGCTGTAAGCCCACACTGTGTACATGAAAATTCACAAAAAAGTTGTATCACTGTTTCTTCTGATATCCACTTAAATGTGAGATCGACGACGCTGTGCTTTAGACCCTTATGGATCTCAGCGCCTCATCTGTATTCTAGTCAAGTGACCGTGTTGGTAGATATTACTATTTGAGATTATTCATTTTGACAAACGGCAGTTTGTGTTTGGAGTTTGTTGTTTACTGTGCGGTAATCGGCTTTCATGTGTAGTGTAAACATGAACTATGTTGAAACTATTTCAAATGCTAATAGAAAAATGAAGCTGTGAGGCCAGGTCGTGAGTCGTGCTGGTAGATCAGTCGGTAGAGCACTTGCCCGTGAAAGGCAAAGGTCCGGAATTCGAGTGTCGCTGATATGAAACTTCCTGGCAGATTAAAGCTATATATCTGCCAGGAAGTTTCATATCAGCGCACACTCCGCTGCAAAGTGAAAATCTCATTCTGGGAACAGAAGAGTAACTTACCAGAAAAAGTTAGCCGCAAAGGAACTAGTCTCCGAGAGCAGATCCTTTGACTGAGAGAGAGACGAAATTAAATAAGCCTGATTACAAGCAAACATTTAACAAGGAAGTGTACGTTGTTTTGTGGGTGCAGCGTAAGAATATCCGAATTTCAGCCGGGAAGTAAATTCGTGAACTAATACATCTGTTAGGGATTTTGTACATTTGCCCGAAAAAAATGGAAAAGCATGAAAACTCCCACTTGTACAAAAATGCGAAACGGAGAGTTGCGAAAGCTTACACATTATTTCGTTATCGCCTAAACTTAGTTATGTAAAAAAATACAAAATTCCACAACGACAATTATTTCTTTAGTCAGATACGTTATGCATCTTATTATTATTATTATTATAACTGGGCAGATGCTATCAATTTCACACTCTCAAATTTTCCTAAATCTAAAAATTTGTGAACTCCCAGAATGTATATTCACGAGCCGCCATTGCTCGTATGGTTAAAATTAGAGCTAACCCAGCTGCCATTTCGTATAGAATCTGACATGGATCCCATGCTGATGAGAGTAACGCTATATGTAAGACAAATGTGTGGCGCTCGGCTGGTAGCACTGTAGGACAGGGAGGCGAGGCGGCCGTGGTAGGCTGAGCAGCGGCGGCCGCGCGGGTCGATGTATCGATTGTCGACGCCGCGGGCCCGCCGCGCCGCCCAATTAATCTGCCGCACAATGGCCCGTCACCAGGGCAGCCCGGCAGCGCGCTGGGCCAGCCTGGCAGCCAGCAACAGGTAGAGGGGGCGGCCCAGCCCGCGGGCAGGGGAGCTCACCGAGGCTACAGTCCTCCGGGATTTTATTCAGATCTCGATGAGATGATGTACCCCTGATCTAGAAGAGACAGTCAGACACAAGTTGCACTTTTCTCAAATGACGTCATGAAAGTCATAGATCGAGGCTGTAGAATATTTTTGTTGTTGTTGTTGTGGTCTTCAGTCCTGAGACTGGTTTGATGCACGATTTTTACCCTCCACGCTGCCCTCCAATACTAAATTGGTGATCCCTTGATGCCTCAGAACATGTCCTACCAACCGATCCCTTCTTCTAGTCAAGTTGTGCCACAAACTTCTCTTCTCAATCCTATTCAATACCTCCTCATTAGTTATATGTTCTCCCATCTAATCTTCAGTATTCTTCTGTAGCACCACATTTCGAAAGCTTCTATTCTCTTCTTGTCCAAACTAGTTATGGTCCATGTTTCACTTCCATACATGACTACACTCCATACAAATACTTTCAGAAACGACTTCCTGACACTTAAATCTATACTCGATGTTAACAAATTTCTCTTCTTCAGAAACGCTTTCCTTGCCATTGCCAGTCTACATTTTATATCCTCTCTACTTTGACCATCATCAGTCATTTTGCTCCCCAAATAGCAAAACTCCTTTACTACTTTAAGTGTCTCATTTCCTAATCTAATTCCCTCAGCATCACATGACTTAATTCGACTACATTCCGTTATCCTCGTTTTGCTTTTGTTGATGTTCATCTAATACCCTCCTTTCAAGACACTGTCCATTCCGTTCAACTGCTCTTCCAAGTCCTTTGCTGTCTCTGACAGAATTACAATGTCATCGGCGAACCTCAAAGTTTTTATTTCTTCTCCATGGATTTTAATACCTACGCCGAATTTTTCTTTTGTTTCCTTCACTGTTTGCTCAATATACAGATTGAATAATATCGGGGAGAGGCTACAACCCTGTCTCACTCCTTTCCCAACCACTGCTTCCCTTTCATGCCCCTCGACTCTTATAACTGCCATCTGGTTTCTGTACAAATTGTAAATAGCCTTTCGCTCCCTGTATTTTACCCCTGCCACCTTCAGAATGTAGGAGACTACATTTGATTACGATGTGTAAGCACAGCCTCGGGTAACGGCTGGCGCGGATTAACGACGGTTTCGGGAGGGGGGGTTGGCTACAAGAGAAAGAAGACTCAGGGGTTCTCCCCTTGAAAGTCAAGGGAAAAAGCGTTCAAAAACTAGAGTTTTAAGGTGTTTTGAAACTTAAAAATATGGAACAATTGCTTCATTATTATTCAAATATTTAATCTGATCCAGGTGTATACGTTCAGAAAAATTCAAGAAAATATAAACTATCACTCACTCAAGAGGGTTCATTACACCAACAAGTGCGTCTATCGCTGCGCGGGATTAGCCGAGCGGTCTTAGGACTGTGCCGCAGTCATGGACTGTGCGGCTGGTCCCGGCGGAGGTTCAAGTCCTCCCTCGGGCAGGGGTGTGTGTGTTTGTCCTTAGGATGATTTAGGTTATGTAGTGTGTAAGCTTAGGGACTGATGACCTTAGCAGTTAAGTCCCATAAGATTTCACACACATTTGAACATTCTGAGTGCGTCTATCCATGAAAGCTCACTTTTCACTGCCTAAGTAAATACAGAAAAACTAATTAATTTCATCAATTAGTTTGATCCATTTACCACCTGATGACGATGGGTGAACAACAAAATACTTTGTGCTTATCAAGTCAGACGACTGATATAGATATCGTCTGTATTTTCCAATTTAACTTAACAGTCACCGCATCAAAAACAGTCCACTATGTACGAGAACGCGTAAAAATTTTTGAGTAATCGCATTTTAATGTTGCTTTAGTAACATTAATTCCGAAATTAACTAACGTAAGAACAAAAAGCACTGGTCAATGTAATACGCAAGCAGCACTTACATGTTGTCTTCTGTTTTTTGGTGAAGAAAGACGTTATTTTTGAAACCCGTTTCATGTCGCACGAATCTGAAAAACTGCACTGCCAAGACGAACGTCCCCTTCACACTACGCTACTGCTGGCGGATCATTGTTTGCAACAGGGGCCTTCACATGAGACCAGTCCGTGGCGTATTTGACCGGCGAAGCCTCTCATCGCGTACCAGTAGCAGTAACTGCACCTACAAAGCTCCTCGTGGTAGTATCAAACGCTGATCGCAACAGCAGCAACTGTTTTCGATGGCGGCGTACCACGACCCGTTGTGTGAAGGTTCAGACGCTGCAGAAAAGCACTTCCCGGTGTCGTCACGTGAAGGCGCCCGAACTGTTTGGTCATGCTCCTGAAATCTGGCTCAAATAGTTCAAATGGCTCTGAGCACTATGCGACTTAACTTCTGAGGTCATCAGTCGCCTAGAACTTAGAACTAATTAAACCTAACTAACCTAAGGACATCACACACATCCATGCCCGAGGCAGGATTCCAACCTACGACCGTAGCGGTAGCTCGATTCCAGACTGCAGCGCCTAGAACCGCACGGCCACTCCGGCCGTCCTGAATTCTGGGCAAGCAGTCTAACAATAGTAGCAATGACAACAATTTGGGGCAAAGCAGATAGTGCCCTAAGGGAAACGTCAACCGCGTTCTCCTTTGGCACATTGGGAAGCCCTGCTAGTATTTGGTGCCCACAATTCGAACAGGACAGTGACACAGATAGTACATTCTCTCAGGCACACAAAGTAAGATGATTTGAGGTATGCTGAAATAAATGACTAAATCCACTAACCAAGACTCTATCGTGCTTAACTTTGGCCCAGATTACGAAAATTACCATTTGATTTTAATTTAGTTTCACCTCTCGAGGGCGGAAGGGGAGGGGACGTACATCCCCTCCGCCCCCCCCCCCCCCCCCCTGTCTTTTAATCTGCCCTTTGGTAACGGAAAATGATGGCAGCTGACGTTACCGCATGTACAAATATTACAAAATTTGTACTGCATCGAACTACAAATTGTTTATGTTCTTTCTTCTTCAATGTAACACTATTAAATAATTTTAGAAAGCCCACATTTTGTTTTAGTACCATCACCATCATTCATCATATCATAAGCGCTGATATTCAAAAACAGCTCCTGGCCTTGTGTTTGGTGTTACTGACCCTCGATCACGGGCTGCGGGGTTCGGTTCTCGTCCATGTGCTGGTGTAAATTGGCGCCAGCACACCAGGCGGCAAAGAGGTTGCGAGAAGATCGATAGAGACCAAAGACAGACTCGCAGGAAACGTGCTACGAATGCCCTCTCGTCCGCCAGTATTTAGATCTCCACCGCACCCTGTCGTTTCCAGTCTGTCATCCAGCGTACATAGCAGACTTGTACTTCACCAGCAGTGAGGCTAACGTGGTCTACTTTGGAAGAGCTTGTACCACAACTCCTGGACTATCTTGAGTTAAATATATGCGTGCAGTTTGTGTTATAGAAAGAGGATACCGGCCACCAATCAGCGTCCTCTTCTTGCTTCCTGTAGTACAAGACTACAGTGAAAACGAGGCGTCACAAAAGTCCTCATATTTTTATAATTATACATGTGCACATCGATGAAGTGGCACCAAATAAAAAGACTTTCACTGAGCGGCGTAATATCCCAATGAAAGCCAAAAGCACATTACATTTCATTTTACTGATATACGAGTGCAGCCACGGGTAACGGGTGGATTACAATGCTTATGCAATTATCGGCTTATTAAATCCATACTACTGTTATTAAATGCGGAAGACTCCCTGCGGTTTAGGTTTTCACGACTAAACCGTTGAACTGATCTTGATTAAATGTGATATGGAGATGGGAGGGACCCTGAGGAACAGAAAGAAAAAATCGGTCCTTAAGATGTTTTGGTAAGGAATGGAACATCTCTTTTTGTATCACTGAACATAAACTATGTTAAAAAAATTATTAAATTTGTTGCATAATGTACATGTTGTACAACGTGTACGTGCCCACGCCACTCTACACACACACTGCTCGACAGAGATCCCGCGCGTACTGTGTGGCCGTAGTGTTGGACCAGGCGAGAGGTGGGGAGGGAATGCAGGTCCTGATCTATGATTACCAAAACAGGCAAACATATCAGGGCTGCTGACATTATTGCATGTACATTAGCTTGCTTACGAATACCCATCGTAACAAAACTTCTGATACGCAAATGGAGCCGAAGCCAACAGCTAGTTGTGTGTAATTCTTTTTCATCTGCTAATAAGACGTTTCACATATCTGTTGCAAATGTTCATGCATTTTTATGCTTTTAGTTACTGAGAATAGAAACATATTACTTTTATTAGAAGATATGTGTTTCATTGTTTATTAGTTAAGATTTCCATTTGATAATAAATAAAGAATGTAAATAAAAGTGAAAACAGTTACAACTACCGAGAATCGAACTTTCGACCTCACAATTACAAGACGTTTATGCACCACACTCAGGTATGGGTATTCTTTTAAATTGTTCGAAATGTTTTGTACCTAACATCGCTTGCAAATATTCCAATTCTTAAAGGTCGTTTATCAGGTTTTTTGATAACTGCATCGTACTAGTTTAGGAAGTTGATATCCAGGCACTAAGCTCCAAATTCTATAAGCACGAAGAAGATCAAACAAGGCCTCTCTGCAAGGTCAGCTTGTGAAGTAAGCGTTAGCGGGCAGCGCTTGTCAGTACTGTTAGCGTTACGGTCACGCGTCAGAGCAAGCACTATCACCCAGGTAAAACACTCATCTGTATTACAGAGCCGCTATCCCGGCACATAATTTCAGTAGCAGCTTGCCTATCTAACGGCTTCCTGCGGCTACAAACATTAGATTTTCAATATTACGCATAACTATTGACCGTATTTAAAAATTTAAAATGCTGTCATAATCTACTCATTGACAAGTATAATCTTATATCAAAAGTTTAACTGAATGAGACAAGTGTTACAGTTAGAAGCTGTCTCTTTTTCTCGAGGCAGTCTAATTGACAGTGCACAGACACCCAGATTACATTCGTACAGTATTTGAGAAAGAGCACTTAGCGACTTCCATCAAACTTTAAGCAAAATTTCAAGCCTTTCCTAAACCGTGGAAACATTTACGAAACGGCAAAATTTGTAAACTGTTTCCGTGCCGCTGTGGTTAAAGTATACTGTGCATGGCAAAATGACGCTATCCTAAACCGGTAAAGAGGTAACCGTGGTGCTCCACGGGCCGTAGATGACAGGGGTGAAAGGCGGCTGTGGAGATGTGCACAGGGCGAATAAACGTGCATCGGTAGAGCAACTGACCGAAACTACTGAGAGTGTCTCCTCAACGTTGCTGCCTGGTACATGCACCCCTGCTGAGTGCTGCTCATCGGCGACGAAGACTCGAATTTTCACGCCACTACCACAACTGGACGTCCAGTCTGTGGCAAAAGATGGCTCTTTTAGAGGAATCACGTTTTATGCTACATCGCACAGATGACAGTTTTTCAACAATCGTTGTCCGCAGCTCGTGGTCTCGCGGTAGCGTTCTCGCTTCCCGAGCACGGGGTCCCGGGTTCGATTCCCGGCGGGGTCAGGGATTTTCTCTGCCTCGTGATGACTGGGTGTTGTGTGTTGTCCTTAGGTTAGTTAGGTTTAAGTAGTTCTAAGTTCTAGGGGACTCATGACCATAGCTGTTAAGTCCCATAATGCTCAGAGCCATTTTTTTTTTCAACAATCGTCGGAAGGGCCCAGGTCGGAGGAAGAAGTGCTATGGTCTGGGGAACATTTTCGTGGCATTCATTGGGTGATCTCGTCATTCTGGAAAGCACAATCGATCAACACAAGTATTCATTTACCCTTGGCGATGATGTCTACTCCTACCTGCACTTTGTTTTTCCTCGGTACAAGTGCACCTACCAACAGGAAATGCAACCTGTCAGACTGAAGTGTTGCTTTTGTTTCACTTCATATCGTTACTTTCGAGTAATAATAGTTTAATATCGAAAAATATGCTGTCAATAACCATTCCGTACTTTTCATTGATATACTTCGACTGGCGAAAGAAAAGTTGGACTCTCTTATTTATTTTGAGTTACGTTCCACATTCCCTTTTCTCCATCTCCATCCTTGTATGAGTGACCGTGTGAGAGTGAATTTAGCGGGATAAGGGCGGACCAGAGGTAGACACAGCAGTGTAGAGGCAATACCGACTTAACCTGCTGGGATAAAATCAGCAAAGGGAAGGTGGCACCAATGATAACCTAGCCGGCAGAATGAGAGGTCGTCGTACCCCCACCGCCAAAGTCTGGACTGGTTAGCCGTTGTTGGGGAGCACGCTACGTCCTAGCCTAACGGGACCCGGAGGATGAGCGGACGCAGCTGGGTGGAGCTCTTGATATCTGGGTCACAAAGGAAGGTATTAGAACGTACTATTTCTTAGTGAAGAACGCGAATGAGGTGGGTTTTAAGCTTAATTTTGTCAATGAAAGTTTTAATTTCGGTAAAAATTTCCCCATTACATCGTGGCAAGCTGTTACAGCAACCTGCTTAAAAGTGTTTTAGAACAAAAACAGTCTGGGTTGCGAAATAATATAATATCAATGACGCGTTTCATCCTTTTGGGGCATCATCAGATTGCGTATAAGAACAAGAAACCAATACATTAGACACAAATGGAGGACAAACGTGTGGTCCTATCTTGCACGGCTACGCAGATAAAGTGAACTAAAAGTAATAAAAACATACGTAAAAGTAGTTGGATACGTGACCAATCAGTCATAAAACAACATATAATATAGACACCAAGGCAACTGGATACATAATCCATTCGTTATGAAACAACTAACCCATGCAGTGGACCTAGTGAAAGGAGAGAAACAGCAATAGTAACAACGAAAGAGTAGAAATACGTGGCGTAAAAATTTTCTACGCTTATTGTAGGATACCAGCCGGCTCCACCTTGGCAGTATAACACAGGGTCACACTTACAAAACCGCGATACGAGCCGCACACGGCACAATGTCTGTATTGGGGCGCATAGAAACATTACTATGACCAATTGACATACAGGTGCTGCGTATAGTGCGGCAAGAAGTACACAGGTGGCGCGCATGACCGATTTGGGGCAGATTTTCTAAAAACAAAAGTGCGTAAAACTAGTAATTAAAATCCATGTAAGCAAAAATAAAATAGAAGTATCTCCATACGAAGCACAAAGAATAGATAAAATGATTACACGAAAAACAACGAATCAAAATATGCCATTAAAACTCCGTCACACGAAGTAAAACAGCTAAATCTTTGAGTAAATTTATAGGGTGTGCATTCTGAATCGATAAAACTTCAGTATTTCAAGCTTTTGGGTCAGTATTAAGCATCGCAAACAACAGACAAAAATATACTTAGTAGTTAAAATAAAGAAACGTAAGTTACAATATGTAAAGAGGTAAAATCAGCTGCAATAAAAAACATCTACAATTAAATATTCACTGGAAAGGTCCCTTTTAAATATGACACCCCCCCCCCCACCCCCAGTTTGCCACACAAAAACCAACAAATTGAGATTGATGCTCTGGACATAAAATAATCATTGCAGCAACATTCGGAACGCTGGTAACATTGTATCACAATATATTTGATTACTGGTAATCGGTTTATCGTTCAGCTACCTGTCTTCGTCAGCATCGAGATGTTTAGCAGCTTCCAGCTCCTCTAGTAGATTCAATTTTTTCCCTTCTGAGCAAGGTGTAGTATCCTTAGGTTTTCTAGTGTGGAGGAATTGGTGGACTTTAGATGCTCAGCAAAAGCGGAATTTTGCTTAGTCTGACCTTCCTTAGCTAACAAGTGCTCCCTGAACCTGGTCTTGAACCTTCTGTAAGTCTGGCCTGTATATTGTATCTAATGGACTGGTTTCTTGTCTTTGTGGACAATCTGATCATGCCCCAAAAGGATGAAATGCGTCATTGACATTAAATAATTTCGCAACCAATACTGTTTTTGTTCTGAGACACTTTTAATTTCGGGTTAATTATCATGATTTTGCTGGAATAAGTGGTAGAAAGTAGAGATTTAGTCGCGAGGGGACGTGCAGTGTGGGCCTTCAGTTATCGCCATTTATATCTGTTGCTAGAAGCTTTTATTTGTTTTTCGTTTATGTAAAATGATTTTCTGTTGCTGTAACAATATAATGTTGGTGCATTAGGTAAATAACTTTAGGCCTTTTCTTTGCATGAAAATGTACTTGGGCACATGTTGGCGCCATTTGTTGCATGCCTGCTGAAGTGTGATTAAACTATAATGCCACGTCTTTTCGATCGAGTTGTAAACTCAGTTAAAGCCAATAATCACAACTACGTAATTTTGAGGGGTAATTTTATTTACAGTTTCTTTCATGATTTGTGACTGAGACCAAGTTCGCGACTTTTGCCTTACGTGATCCTATTTTGTCTGGGATTATGTTTTGTTGTTACCACATTTCATTAAAAGTAAAGTAAATTCAAAATATTTCGCGAAGCAGTTTCTGGGGGAATGTTAGTTTATTTGTGCAGCTTTCCTTGGGTATTGTGGTCAACCATACGGCACGTGAGTGGCCTTTCTTAGAATATGTACTATCTATAGCTATTTCATTTTGATGTTAAGGCCTCTGCAAACTTGTTGATGAGAGTACGAGCTATGTCAGAGAGATTTCTCGTGAGAATTTTAATTATTTCTATAGTGTTCCTTGTGCCTGGTGTATGACTGCACGTCGTGTTATTTACATTACACAAAAGTTACATTATATTCTTCTGCAATCCTATATTATTTAAGATACAATTACAATCAGTGATTCATTTTAGCCAGGAAAGTTGGTAATTTTAGAGATTGTTTAGAAGTGAACAGAGTGTGTTCAAGCATTCCACCTATATCATATCTTCCCATAACTTGTACTGTTTTAATAATTTTTCTGCATTAAAGTAATCTTTAATATCAGCTCTTGCCCAGAGTTTCATGGTAAACCAGCAGTGATACTTGTTCCACTGCCTAGATTTTGCTATGTACTCACATGTTGGACGAAAATTAATAAATAAGTATTGCAGTTTTCATTTCAGAAAGTAATTTCCGTATGTCTTGCTTAATTAGAGGTTTCACTCTACTGGTAATGAACCAGACAGTTAGTTAATATGCATGCTCTTGATGACTTTGCAGGAATTTGCTCACCAGTTTCAAGTAGATCTCGCTCCATGCCCTATGTTGCTCTAACTGCTTGTCACGTAGTTGAATTGGAGTGCACAGATTAGTTGAGTGAATCGCACATTTTCATTTCCATCGTTTTCCAAGAGGAGTGTTTGACCATAATCATGTATTATCAATCATGATCACGTATTATTAATTTGAGACCATTGCTGGTAAATTCTGCAATGTGTAGGATATGTTGTGTGTAGGATATGGTGCACAGAAAGCACTATAAATTTTGCAGCTACTGTTTTGCCAGATTTAGGACAAATAAACTCAAACTGACAGCAAACTAAATTTCGTAAATTGCTCAAACCTCACCTTTGCCTAATTCTAACGAATTTAATTTCAGCCCATAATTTAAAAGATTGGCACAATTAATGAATTAATATTTGCAATACAATTCAATAAATAAGTTAATGAATGAACCTATGCCGATCTCCATGATAAGATTACAAGCTCCCACTACATTTACGTGTTGCTTCATGGTAAGTCGTCCCATTAATGTTATGCGTTGCGCATGTAATCAACTTGTTTAACAAATTTGGTAAGAGGTCGATGTGACCTCTGTTTATAATAGTTTTTCGGCTGTTTGACTAGAACAATTGAAGCCGAGTCCTTGATCATGAGGTAAAATACCTAGCGAGACTAGGAGCGATCCTATAAAAAAATATCATTGAGTCACTTTTATAGAAGAACCAGGCGGTAATCTTACAACACAGCTCTCAGTGTAAGAGCGTGGTACGAAGAGCAATAGGGTGTGTTTATCACACTTCTCTGGTCACCAGACACTCCGTATCAAAACCCAGTCGGGAATCTGTGCGACTACCTCCCTCGGGCTGTATGCGATATGGACCCACAACCGAGAAATCTAGCGCAGCCGGCATGGTACTGGAATCGTCATGGCTTAAGTCAACGGAGAAGGAAAGAAAGAAAGAAAGAAAAAAGAAGAAGAAGAAGAACTAATGACATCGACAGGCTGAACTTGCTCAGAAAAGTAGGTGGTAGAGGACTCTCGCAAGTGAAGCAGACAATGAAAGATGAGAAGCATGCATTAACAGACTACGTGAGAAGTCAACAACAAAAAGCTTCTCAAAGTACAGCAGACCAAGAACCAATATAGGAAAGTTGCACTAAAATTCCGGACTGATAGCTCGGAAGAAAAGACCTGGTTTTGGCTGACCAATGGTATTCGAAAGAAGGAAACTGAAGCACTGATTTTTGTCGCTCTGGAACAAGCAACAGAAGTAACGGCGTTAAAGCCGTTATCGAGGAATCAGAACGAGATCTAAAGCGCAGACTCTGCAGAGAACCTGAGGAAATAGTCGACTACATCTAGAGTTGTCAAAAAAGATCACTCTGACTGATTTTGAGCAGTGGCACAACGGTGTGCCACAAATGATCCTCTCGAACCCATGCTCAAATTTCCATCTGATAGTGGTAAAGGACTTGTGGAACCTCAAGCCAGAAAAAAATGGTCGAAAACGAACACGTCAAACTACCGCGGGACTTCCGACTTCAGAGAACAGAATATGCCAGACGTTGCAGTTATAGAGAGGAGGGAAGTGTGTATCATTGTCATTGCCATCCCATGCGATGGCAGAATCGATGAGAAACAACTGGAATACTTTATCACGTAGGAGGATTTTAAAATCGAACTACAATAACTCTGGCGTAAAGTAGTGAATGTGGTTCGAGTGGTTCTTGTCACAATTGCAGCACTGCCAAAAGTTCTTATTCGGCACTTTTGAAAACTTGCCAACTACAGAAAGCCACTTTACTGGAATATGCATTATTTATCCGCCGATACATTAGGCAGTCGTAAGCGTTTGTGAAGTATCTAACTAGTGATATAAATAAATTCATAATAGTGATCTCATTTTCTGTTTACTGGTAATAATAATAATAATAATAATAATAATAATAATAGCGAGAAGAAGAGGAGCAGCATCAACAAAATATGATTTAAAAACGACAGTTATACAATGATGGCACACTTTCATTACATTCACATTTATGAAATCCATCAAAGGCGAACGTAAACTTAAATGGAAAAATTAATGCCAGAGAGTTGTATTATCAGAAGGAATGACAAATAGTTTCTTTCTGTTCTAAAAGAGAATAAAGTTGATGTTGTTGCCGACGTATTCATTGTAGATGTAAATATGGCAGAAGAGTGATTTATATTTGAACTCGCATTTTGAGTGACGTTGCGCTGTTAATATTCTTTGTCGACTGGGATTTATAACGAGGAGATATGAGACCGCCAGTTACACAGCAAATAAAATAAATTGGACATATGGCTAAATGAATTGAATAAACAGTTCGCCTCAAAACTCCACCCCACTCACCTCCCACAGTAAAAAAAGTTATTGAAATAGTCGATCAGTGGTGTTAACGTTGTGCACGAAGAGAGGTGGACCGATATTTTTAAAATCGTGCCAAATAACGTAGCCACACAAAATATTTGGGCAAACTGACTATGGCCGAGTTGGTTCAGTAAATAAACTGCACGGAAGGGAATGAGCAATAGTACGATCAGTTACTATCACTGCCCCAACATTCGATGGCGGGTTCAGAAAAGTGGACTTGGTATAAGCAGCATTTTGCTCCATTCCTACACAAATGGGTGGTCTGTCAATGGAAGAACGAAGCATTTATTCGTGCAGATGACTTCGCCATATTCACGTCTTTGTTGAAAGTACCTCATATTCCGCTATGCGTGTATACATTTTTATTTTGCTATTGTAATGTCGACGGTACGTCATTGTCAAGCATAAATAATTGTTATCACATCATGGTAGAGCTACAAGTGGCGTTATCGCTGAGGTGCACGTCGGGACAATCGGGATAGCGTTTATGACGCCATCAGAAAGATAGATTAGTCGTGCACGACCCATAGTCGTCTCTGCAGACAGGTTATAGTGATCCTACACGGCGTGGACCACTTTAGCCACGGGGGTGAAACTAATACAGTGGCCTCCCGTAACAAGACCTTGGTTCGGTGCCATGTCACTCGGAGCACTGCAAGTTTATCAATCCATCATCTCGATTTCTCATTGGGTGATTTAAAGTCGTCCATAATTGTGTTTCTGATTACAACTTATTGTGTTTATATCATTTTTAGAACTGAATTGTGAATATGTTGCTTGTCTTCTGCTTGATTTTTGTTTACATCCGTAATATTGATAGAGTAAATTATTCAAATGGTTAAATTGGCTCTAAGCACTATGAGACTTAACATCTGAGGTCATCAGTCCCCTAGACTTAGAACTACTTGAACCTAACTAACCTAAGGACATCATAGACAGCCATGCCCGAGGCAGGATTCGAACCTGCGACTGTAGCAGCAGCGCCGTTCCGGACTGAAGCGCCTAGAACCGCTCGGCCACAATGGTTGGCAGAGTAAATTAATCTATACTTTTATTCCATATAAAAACAAAAGCTGGTTTCACTGGATATTGTTCTGTGATAATTTGTTTTTGCTTACAAGACCATGCGTGAATTGCTAGATTTAAATGAATTGTTAAGTATAGTCTTCTTTCAAATGAAACTTTATGGTTTCAGAAACCTTTTCAAGTCTCAGATATGTATGATATATGTATGGAGACTGCAGTGAGGAATGAAAATTTGTACCAATGCCATGGTTAGGAGACCCAGTCTGAAAGCCAGCCTAGGTACAAATTTTCATTCGTCACCTCTTCTGGCGTAAGGAGTCGCCAGTACACTGGTCGGCAAAGACGTAGCGCGAAGATCGATAGTAGGCGGTGGATCAAGCTCGCCTATCACGAGAAAGGCCAGAGACACACAGACCAGCAACGTAACCGGAGGGCCTCACTCACTCACCCATTGACTCGACTCACATTCCTGTTTGGCGTCTGTCATTCATTCATGGAGTGGCATAGTTCAGCACAGGCGACGCCAATACATATCGTCCTGATTGTGACTATGGTAAGATTTCCGATAGTGTCTGCTACTGGACTATTGCGGATGAGCTCGTACCACAAGACACGGACTCTATTCCAGTTAAGTAAATACTTTCAGTTACGTAAATATAGAACCGTATTAATCCACGTGTGCATCTGTATTGCTGAAAGAGGATACCGGCCACCTGTAACAACATCTTCTCCCTATATATATATTCGTATGCTGTTTTAGTTCGCATCCATTTTCGTACTTTAACGCATTTAATGGAGAAATCCATGTTTTGACTGAATTGATATTCAACTTTATTACATCATATGACGGAATGAGTAAGTATTTCTGCTTAGAATGGTGTTGCTTCTTGCAACTGAGTACGTTTTGTAGTATTAGTGACAGAGTATGTAGTTATTGTGCAAGGTACTATAAGGGGCGATGAATAAGTTGCCGTTCGAAGGCGGTACAGTCCAGAAACGGTATGCCAATCAGGTAAAATCGCCGTGAACAATGAATCAGTCGTCCCACCGACGCACCAGGTACCCGTTTGGTAAAACATCGTGTCCTGCTACGTGAAGAAGTCCGTAGCTGCCCATAGTGGTTACAGCCATTTTGAACGATTTTTTAGATGCTGCGTTTTTTTCGTCAATGTTGGTACGTCCACTGTGATGCTGCATGCAAGATCTGCCCCTCATAATGTGGTGCCATTCCTTTTCCCGGAGTTGTGTGCACCACTGCACCCCTGCAAGCGCACCTCTTTCTCTGATGCCGCGTCAAGGGAAGCCACAGAAAGGGTTGCCCCGCTGACGGCCCTCGGTACTCCAGAAGTCGTTGCGCTGACGTTGTGGATATTGTCTCGCTGCAATCAACCAACTTCTCCTGATTCAAAAGGGGCCAGCAATGTCGCGGAGTAATACACTACTGGCCCTATAATTACTACACCAAGAAGAAATGCAGATGATAAACGGGTATTCATTGGACCAATATACTAGAACTGACACGTGATTACTTTTTCACGCAATTTGGGTGCATAGATCCTGAGAAACCTGTACCCAGAACAACCACCTCTGGCCGTAATAACGGCCTTGATACGCCTGGGCATTGAGTCAAACAGAGCTTGGATGGCGTGTATAGGTACAGCTGCCCATGCAGCTTCAACACGATACCACAGTTCATGAAGAGTAGTGACTGGCGTATTGTGACGAGCCAGTTGCTCGGCCACCATTGACCAGACGTTTTCAGTTGGTGAGAGATCTGGAGAATGTGCTGACCAGGGAAGCAGTCGAACATTTCTGTATCCAGAAAGGTCTGTACAGGACCTACAACATGCGGTCGTGCATTATCCTGCTGGGTTTCGCAGGGATCGAATGAAGGGTAGAGCCACGGGTAGTAACACATCGGAAATGTAACGTCCACTGTTCAAAGTGCCGTCAAAGCGAACAAGAGGTGACCGAGACGTGTAACCAGTGGCACCCCATACCATCACGCCGGATGATACGCCAGTATGGCGATGACGAATACACCCTTCCAATGTGCGTTCACCGCGATGTCGCCAAACACGGATGCGACCATCATGATGCTGTACGCAGAACCTGGATCCATCCAAAAAAAATGAAGTTTTACCATTCGTGCACACTGGTTCGTCGTTGAGTACACCATCGCAGGCGCTCCTGTCTGTGATGCAACGTCAAGGGTAACCGCAGCTATGGTCTCCGAGGTGATAGTCCATGCTGCTGCAAACGTCGTCGAACTGTTCGTGCAGATAGCTGTTGTCTTGCAAACGTCCCCATCTGTGGACTCAGGGATCGAGACGTGGCTGCACGATCCGATACACCCATGCGGATAACCTCGACTGCTAGTGATATGACGCCGTTGGGATCCAGCACGGCGTTCCGTATTACCCTCCTGAACCCACCGATTTCATATTCTGCTAACAGTCATTGGATCTCGACCAGCGCGAGCAGCAATGACGTGATACGATAAACCGCAATAGCAATAGGCTGCAATCCGATCTTTATCAAAGTCGGAAACGTGATGGTACGCATTTCTCCTCGTTACACGAGGCATTACAACAACGTTTCACCAGGCAACGCTGGTCAACTGCTCTTTGTGTATGAGAAATAGGTTGGAAACTTTCCTCGTGTCAGCACGTTGTAGGTGTGGCCACCAGCGCCAACCTTGTGTGAATGCTCTGAAAAGCTAATCATTTGCATATCACAGCATCTTCTTCCTGTCGGTTAAATTTCGCGTCTGTAGCACGTCATATTCGTGGTGTAGAAATTTTAATGGCCAGTAGTGTAGATCGCAGGCTTAGCAGGCCGCGATCCTTCCACCGTCATATTCCGTCATGTGCCCGTAGCAGGCATAGTGCAAATGAATAACAAAGTACCTCAAATGCGAATTCTGAATGAGCAACCCGCTAAGTAATTTTTCTTTACATGCAGAATTTAGAGTGCACTGGGAATTCCACCGTTAAATGCGAGGAGAAAGCGGATAGGTGGAAAGAGTACATTGAAGGCCTCTGTGAGGTGGAGGACTTATCTGATGACGTTTCCGAAAAGGAAACAGCAGTCGATAGGAAAGAGACAGGGATCCATTATTAGAATCACAATTCAGGAGAGCTTTGGAAGACTTAATATGAAATAAAGGGGAGGGTATAGACGACATTCCATGGCAATTTCTAAAATCATTGGGGGAAGTGCCAACAAAACGGCTGTTCAGGTCAGTGCGTAGAACGTATCATACTCGCGATATACACTCCTGGAAATTGAAATAAGAACACCGTGAATTCATTGTCCCAGGAAGGGGAAACTTTATTGACACATTCCTGGGGTCAGATACATCACATGATCACACTGACAGAACCACAGGCACATAGACACAGGCAACAGAGCATGCACAATGTCGGCACTAGTACAGTGTATATCCACCTTTCGCAGCAATGCAGGCTGCTATTCTCCCATGGAGACGATCGTAGAGATGCTGGATGTAGTCCTGTGGAACGGCTTGCCATGCCATTTCCACCTGGCGCCTCAGTTGGACCAGCGTTCGTGCTGGACGTGCAGACCGCGTGAGACGACGCTTCATCCAGTCCCAAACATGCCCAATGGGGGACAGATCCGGAGATCTTGCTGGCCAGGGTAGTTGACTTACACCTTCTAGAGCACGTTGGGTGGCACGGGATACATGCGGACGTGCATTGTCCTGTTGGAACAGCAAGTTCCCTTGCCGGTCTAGGAATGGTAGAACGATGGGTTCGATGACGGTTTGGATGTACCGTGCACTATTCAGTGTCCCCTCGACGATCACCAGTGGTGTACGGCCAGTGTAGGAGATCGCTCCCCACACCATGATGCCGGGTGTTGGCCCTGTGTGCCTCGGTCGTATGCAGTCCTGATTGTGGCGCTCACCTGCACGGCGCCAAACACGCATACGACCATCATTGGCACCAAGGCAGAAGCGACTATCATCGCTGAAGACGACACGTCTCCATTCGTCCCTCCATTCACGCCTGTCGCGACACCACTGGAGGCGGGCTGCACGATGTTGGGGCGTGAGCGGAAGACGGCCTAACGGTGTGCGGGACCGTAGCCCAGCTTCATGGAGACGGTTGCGAATGGTCCTCGCCGATACCCCAGGAGCAACAGTGTCCCTAATTTGCTGGGAAGTGGCGGTGCGGTCCCCTACGGCACTGCGTAGGATCCTACGGTCTTGGCGTGCATCCGTGCGTCGCTGCGGTCCGGTCCCAGGTCGACGGGCACGTGCACCTTCCGCCGACCACTGGCGACAACATCGATGTACTGTGGAGACCTCACGCCCCACGTGTTGAGCAATTCGGCGGTACGTCCACCCGGCCTCCCGCATGCCCACTATACGCCCTCACTCAAAGTCCGTCAGCTGCACATACGGTTCACGTCCACGCTGTCGCGGTATGCTACCAGTGTTAAAGACTGCGATGGAGCTCCGTATGCCACGGCAAACTGGCTGACACTGACGGCGGCGGTGCACAAATGCTGCGCAGCTAGCGCCATTCGACGGCCAACACCGCGGTTCCTGGTGTGTCCGCTGTGCCGTGCGTGTGACCATTGCTTGTACAGCCCTCTCGCAGTGTCCGGAGCAAGTATGGTGGGTCTGACACACCGGTGTCAATGTGTTCTTTTTTCCATTTCCAGGAGTGTACATCAGACTTTCGGACAAAACATCATCCGCACAATTCCGAAGATTGCAGGAGCTGACAAGTGCAAGAATTATCGCACAGTCAGCTTAACACCTCATGCATTCAAGTTACTGACAATAATAATATACAAATGAATGGAAAAGAAAACTGCGGATCAGTTACATGACGATCAGTTTGAATGAGGGATGGCAGCAGAGACGCAATCTGACATTGCGGTTGGTAATGAAAGTAAGACTAGAGGAACACCAAGACATGTTCATTGCATATATAGACCTGGAAAAAGCGTTCGACAATGTTAAATGGTGCAAGATGTTCGAATTCTGCGAAAAATATGGGTAAGCTATAAGGAAAGTCTAGTAATATACAGTATTTAAAAGAACAAGAGGGAACAATAAGAGAGGAAGACTAAGAACGCAGTTCACGGATTAAAGATGGTGCAAGACAGGGATGTGGTATTTTGCCGCAGCTGTTCAGTCTATAATACGAAATAGCAATGGCGGGAATAAAAGAAAGGATCAAGAGTGGGATTAAAATGGAAGGTTAAAGGATATCAATGATAAGATTCGCTGCTGACGTTTCTGCCCTCAGTGAAAGTAAAGAGGGATTACAGGATCTGTCGAAAGGAATAAACAGTCTAATGAGTATGGAACATAGTTTCAGAGTAAATCGAAGTAAGACGAAAGTATTGAGCAGTAGCAGAAATGAGAACAGAGAGAAACTTAACATCATAGTTAGTGATCATGACGTAGATGAAGTTAAGGAATTATGTTCCCTAGACAGCAAAATAACCCATGACGGACGGAGTAAGGACGTCATCAAAAGGAGACAAGCACTGGCAGAAAGGGCATTTCTAACCAAGAGAAGTCTACTGGTATCAAAGATAGGTCTTAATTTGAGGAAGAAGTTTCTGAAAATGTACGTTTGTAACACAGAATTGTATGACAGTGAGACACGGGTTGTGGAAAAACCGGAACAGAAGAGAGTAGAAGTATCTGAGATGTGGTGTTACACAAGAATGTAGAAAATTAGGTGAACTTGTAAGGTAAGGAATGACGAGGTTCTCCGCAGAATCGGACAGCAAATGAATATATGGGAAGAACTAACAAGAAGAAGAGACAGGATGACAGGAAATCTGCTGAGACGTCAGGGAATAGCTTCCATCGTACTATGGGAAGCTGTACGGGGTAGAAACAGTAGAGGAAGACAGAAATTGGGATACCTCCAGCAACTAATGGAGAACGTATGTTGGAAGTCCGGGAAGAAAGGGTCGGCAGCTGGCATCAAACAGAAGACCGATGACTCAAGAAAGAAAGAAAAAAGAAATGCAGAATGAGCAGGGCGTTACTGCTACCTAGTCCAAGGTGAAATGCTGTTGATTTGCGTAGCCGAACACGTAGCTTGCACATTTGAGTTTTGCAGGGTGTCGCTTTTATGGCGTTGCAGTTTTAATGGCCAGATTTGTACATTTTTTCTCCTAGACTATTCATCCACGCGGACGTGTTGTTCGTGCCCGCTTCGTTAAAGACTATGTTGCTGCAACACGAGGGAGCGGCGGCTACTGACCTACACCCTACGATGAAGCGGATTTAGCACGCGTGGAAGAGATTGTGACGGAAGTTTCTCAGCTGGTCGTAGAAGAGCGGCGCTTGTCCAGCAGTGGTGTGCCGCCCTTATGAAGAGACTCGGAGAGGTGCAGCAGAAGCAGGGGGGGGGGGGAGGGGGAGCGGCGGCGGCGGCTGCGGCACGCTGCCCGCCTCGTCGCCTTATTAATTTAATACTCGGCCGGTAGAGGAGAGACACTCGGCCGTTATTTCCACGGGCTGGCTGTGAGGCGCGCCGGCTAAATTGCGCTAATGAAAGCCCGTCCGTGCTCCGACGAGATAACCTCTCTCACTGCCGCCCCTCTTCTTCACTCAACAGGCAGCGCGAGATTCTCAGTCGTGCTGTTGCTGTCTATTTACTACCTGCGCCGACAAGGACTTTAACGTTCTAAAAGGTGTCTCATAAGGAACGGAACTTTTAGAATGCCTGCCATTTCTGTTGTATTATGTCGGCAGTCCTGAACGGTGCACGATTTTAATCTGATGTATTTGTGGTTACTATTATGCAGACACTATATCGTGGTAGAGTTAGATGGGGAATGTTTTGAACTATGGTTGCGTAAGATACAAGTAGAGGTCGAGCCTGAAATATCACTCCCAAACGCAGAAAACAGTTGCGCCGTAACCATTTCCAACATTTCCAAATGCTTTGTGTAGTCCACTTTGGTTTGACTTATGGATTGCATGTTTTATTTTTTTTAATTTTGAATTGAGTAAGAGATTAATCCTGGTGCACAAAAGAATTCGAATGCTACTCAACACACAACAAAAAGGAATCAGCGATCCCTACAACCGTTATGTGAGTTCTCCTGCCGTGGAAGTACAGAACGCGGAGCCGGCCGTGGTGGCCGAGCGGTTCTAGGCGCTACAGTCTCGAACCGCGCGACCGCTACGGTCGCAGGTTCGAATCCTACCTCGGGCATGGATGTGTGTGATGTCCTTATGTTAGTTAGGTTTAAGTAGTTCTAAGTTCTAGGTGACTGATAACCTCAGAAGTTAAGTCCTATAGTGCTCACAGCCATTTTTGAACAGAACGCGGAAGTAGGATAGCAGCCCTGCGGGAGGGAGGCGGGGCTTGTTCCCCCTCACCGCTCCTCTCCCCTGGGGAAGTATAAGTTATCGTTCGTTACGGTCGCGGCCGACTCCCAGTATATACTGTCCGTATAATAATGGAGCGCTTCACAACGGAACTGTGTGTTGTCATAATGAACACTTATTACAAACGTGGTGAATGATGTGCAGAGGCTGTGTGTAAATTCCGTGGAGTATTTGGTCAACGTAATGCACTGAAGAAGTCGACTGTGATGAGTGAAAAATGGTTCAAATGGCTCTGAGCACTATGGGACTCAACTGCTGAGGTCATTAGTCCCCTAGAACTTAGAACTAATTAAACCTAACTAACCTACGGACATCACAAACATCCATGCCCGAGGCAGGATTCGAACCTGCGACCGCAGCGGTCTTGCGGTTCCAGACTGCAGCGCCTTTAACCGCACGGCCACTTCGGCCGGCTGTGATGAGTGACTGATAAATTTGACAGAACCGGTTCGCTTGTGGCCATCAAACCATCGAGAGGTCTTCTGAGAGGGCTATTCGGAAAGAAAGGTCTCATCGGTCGCGAAATGGAAACCACAGTGAAAATAAAAAAGGGTTTATTTGAAAATCTTCGCTACACCTTCTAACTACTTCTTAACATAGTCGCCACTCGGCTGTCGTAGCGTTGTACCAATTTTCCAATAACCTCGTTATAGAAGGCAGCCATTAGTGCTTTTCGCCAATTCTCTACGCTGGTCTACAGCTCGTTGTCTGTGCCAAAATGTTGTCTTTATAGCCAGCTGTTCGTGTGAGCAGAGATGAAACTCAGCGGAATCAATTACGGGTTGTATTGTGGATGATGAAACGTTTTCCATCAAAAACGCTGCCACGTATTTTCATTCATTGCACCTGCAGAGGGCGGCCGAAAATTTTTATGAAGAAGGAAACTCATGACAGTAACGTTTTGTGGGCTGCATGACATCCGGGGAAATCTCTCACCAGGGCTTCTTACTTCGCAGGAGACATTTTCTGAGCATCTTTAGGTGCTCACTGTGCGCTCAGAACTGAAAAAAAGGACTTGGCGCGATTGACGGGCATGCTAGAGACACAGACCAAAACATCTGTGCAAAGCTTCAGCGGATTTTCACTGTGGTTTTCATTTCACGATCGATCGGGCTTTACTTTGCGGATAGTCCTCGTATATTTCGGCGGAGCGCCTACACGTACCAGCCACCTGCGCAACAGATCCGTTAGGCGGGTCGCGGACCGAGTAGGGGGCAGCGTGTCGGCCGGCAAGCTGGGTCCACGTCTCACGGCAGCCGCCAGCAGGCGTCAGATACGCCGCTAGAAGTCGCGACGCACAAAGACTAGTTTATTGCGCGTAGACAACGTGACTGAAAATCGTGCGCAGAGTATCCTGCCACGGGCAGCCCATTTAAGGCCGCGCACGGACCACTGAATGCAGCCTTCACCGCGTAAGCCGCTGACTTTGGGTTTTGTTTTAGGCGCGAAAACAGCTGAGGTCATAAGCGCCCATGTCATAACCTTACAACACCAGTAAGTATTAGAAGTTAAATGCGGCTACACGTTGAGCTCAATCGATGGAAGGAAAGAGAACTAAAAACAAGAAATTCCCCTTGAAAAGGAAGAACTACAAAATACCCTGTAGAGGTTAAATGTTCTTCGCCTTGTGGCCACCACGGAAAAGTAGTAAAACGCGGTCGGCAACCCGCGCGCCTTCGCTAAAACGGCCAGTAATTCAGTGCATCCGGGAAGACGCGTCGCTGCCCTGCCGAGTCGTGTATCTGTGGCCACCACTACACTCCGGACCATTATCAGTCAACGTGTGGCCTACGACACCGTACTAGCAGCCTGGATCCGTAAATTATACTAGTTGTTGACTTTGCCTATCAGTGATTAACGACCAACTCCAGAAAACGTAACTGACGTATTCGACTATTTTTTGAATTACACTGACAGCCTAATTCAAACTGGCTTAAGCAGTTTGCAGTACCAGCCTTCCGCCAGACTTTTAACGGGGGCATTACCTGTTGTTGCCAGCCGCTGTGACCGAGCGGTTCTAGGCGCTTCAGTCCGGAACTGCGCCCCTGCGACAGTCGCAGGTTCGAATCCTGCCTCGGGTATGGATGTGTGTGATGTCCTTAGGTTAGTTAGGTTTAAGTAGTTCTAAGTCCAGGGGACTGATGACCTCAGATGTTAAGTCCCATAGAGCTAAGAGCCATTTGAACCATTCTTTACCTGTTGTTCTATTAGAATTTATTTGTTATTGTTGTAATTCGGCCACCGGCAAATTGTTGTTTCTTATTTAGTCCTCCAGACAAGGTTGCCACCACTATCAAGAAATTTGCGTTTACTGGCAGGAAATAAACTCTGTTTCATTAACTAAATAAACACTGTTTTCTGCTTTGTTTCACAAATTTTATTATGTTTACTGTACAACCTGGGTTTCGGGTTATAAGCCCATTTTCAAGCACATTACTGATTCCAAAGATGCTAATACAAAGACAAACATGATGATAAGGCAATGGCTCTGAGCTCTATGGGACTTAACTTCTGAGGTCATCAGTCCCCTAGAACTTAGAACTATTTAAACCTAACTAACCTAAGGACATCACACACATCCATGCCCAAGGCAGGATTCGAACCTGCGACCGTAGCGGTCACGTAGTTCCAGACAGAAGCGCCTAGAACCGCTCGGCCACTCCGGCCGGCGATAAGGCAATGAAAGTCATCTCAACTTCTTAATGTATCGATCTTTGGCTTAATGTAAAATTATTTCAATGATCAATTTTGACAATACATATGGAATTGCAGCAATTACAGTAACGTAACTAAACATACCTAGGAATAAAGTTATCCATCAGCCAAGAGCTTTTTATCTATTACTAGGTATGTTTAGTCACGTTAGTGTAATTGTTAAATTGAGTAATCCCATATGTAATTTGTCAAAACTGGTCATTGGAGTAATTTTACATTAAGCCAATGATCGCTACATTAAGAACTTGAGACAACTATCTTTGCCTTATCATCACGTTCATCTGTGCATTATCGTCTCTGGAATCAGTAATGTACTTGAAAATCGGGCTATAACCCTAAACCTATGTTGTGCGGTAACCACAATAAAATTTGTGGAACAAGGCAAAAAACAGTGTTTGTTAGTTAATTTACAATGTTTCACCAAAAACCAACGGCTGACTCAATTAAAATGATTAAAACTCTGTTTCTTTACGTCCTGAGAATCGTTCTTGTCCCCTAACCGCGAATATAGCATCCTCGCGTTACTCTTTTTGCGGAAAACTTCGCCACCGTGAGTGGTAATGTTGCAGCAGGTCCAGTCAAATCTATTCGCCGACGACCAAGACGTTTGGATATTCCCGGAACCAGCACACAACGAATTCTGAGACAAGTTCTGCACCTTTGAACCTATGAAATCAAACCGACATAAGAACTGAAGTCGAACGATCACGAAAAGCGTCGAGCATTTGCCCTTGGGTATTTTCGGAACAAAGAGTGGACAAAAATATCACCGTGAAAATAATGGACACTGATAAGGCGCTCTTTGTGTTGAATAGCCTCGTGAACAGGCAAAATTACGGTATTTGGGGCACTGAAAACTCTCGTGTAATAATGGAGAAGCCATTATGTCCGTAACGAGTGACTGTGTGGTGTGGCATTTGGACTGAGAACGTAATTGGACCGTACTTCCCGTAGGTCGCGCCGGAATGGCATTTAGGATGGAAGACGAACACTGCCGCAATATGTTAAGAGCGTTTGATGGTCTGACGTTTCTGAGGATTATACCTCCATCATCAGATCGATGGGTGTTAATCAGTAAGACATCGGTGATCTGTATCTAGCACTTTTAGGAAGCCTGTCGCACTCACTAACTTTGAGGACCCGCAAGCTGCTTTTGCAGTCGTATTTGCGTCTGATAGTGTTTCTGCCAACGGAACTAAGCAAAAATATCGTAATACAATAAGGCAGGGCAACTGTTTATCCAAACGTTATATGTGCAAATCGTCCATGCTTTATGAGCTGACATAAATCCACCTGGTAATGGAGGCGTAATCATCCAAAACGGGTAGTGAGAATAATAATAAATGTGGCAGGTTATAGTAAACTTTATTTTCGGTTGATGTAAAACACATAGGTCAAACTGAATACTGTATGCTACATACTTATGTCCTGCACTGGAGGATTTTGTCGCTTGATTACTCCGTAAGTCCAAAAGTTTCTAGACTGGGTTAATAAAAAATAAATAAAAAAAACAGAAAAGTTAAGATGGTGGTGCTTGAGCTGTTCTACGTAGTCTTCTCCCACTTAAGTACAACGCACAGAACGTTCACACAACCATGTGAAAATGTGAGAATAGTCCTTCTTTTGGATGTGTCCCAACATGTCCGAACATGTCCGAATGAACAGACACCATATCCATATAAGCATATAAGTATACTCGCTACGGTCGTAGGTTCGAATCCTGCCTCGGGTATGGATGTGTGTGATGTCCTTAGGTTAGTTAGGTTTAAGTCGTTCTAAGTTCTAGGGGACTGATGACCTCAGTCCCATAGCGCTCAGAGCCATATAAGTATACTGCTGTTTACAGTTGTCATTCCAAGCTACAGCCGTAGCTAGTGCGCTGACATCGCTTGCACGAGACCAGTAAAATCAGTCCCGGAAAATTTTGGACGGATGGTGTCCTATCAATCGTCGAGTGAGAAGAACTAAGTGTCGACTTGGGGGTCAGAATGAGGTACTACACGGCTGACTAGGTGGTTTTACCAGCCACAGCCTACTGTCCGTCACATCCAGACGCTCTCCTTCCCACAAACGCATGTCGCTCTACTTTTGTCCTAACACAGGATTGAGGGAAGACCGGGGATTTAAGGTCAGTCTGCAATTTACGAGCAGTGAGAAGGAAATGCAGAAAGACAAATTCCCAGTGAAGGCGGGTTGATGAACTGGATCAGCGCCGAACACTGTCACAGGGCATCTACGAGAGATGTGGATTCTGGGACTCGACAAGGTGCTTGCAACAGGAGACTCATAGAATTCAGTGGTCTGGTTAACACTATTTGTCTGTGACCAGACCCAAATATTGCAAAAAATCAAAGGAGGCAACTGGTTGCACAACAGGAGTCATACGGGGCTGGTGATAACAGAAGTAGCGAACACTAGCGGCACGGTAAGTAAAACCTTGAGAGCAGCACTCCAAGTGAGACAAACATACATGTCGGAGTTTAGCGAGTCGGGCCACGAGCGAGTCGGCGCCCCAGCGATCTGAGAACTCCCTCTGAATACACGACCACGGGTTTTTAAAGAACCGTGTCGGCGGACCATTTATCCCTTCCTATAGTGGACCCATCAGTTCACTGGCACTCTGGCGAATCGTTCTGCACCTCCAGGGCCCCTCTGGCCAACCAGATTTCGGTTCGTCCCCTTCTCCTGCTCGGTAGGTAGGGATGCTTCTGGACATTAACCAGCTCCAAGTTTGGTATCAATAGCGTTCAGTTGAAAGCTAAATGTCACTGCCACTCCTATTATGGCCAGCAACAACAGTGTTTTACGTCACTTGACCTCGACCTCATTGCTTTTGTGGGTGGGGACTGCTGCAGTAGCACTCTAACCTGTGTAAACCACTGACGTTGCAGTTCTCAGGAGCAAGTATCAAGCTTGCTGCCTCTGCTAAGACATGCCTTTTCGTGGCCATCTTCTACAGTCACGCCTTACGGCAGCGCCTCGGCTGTGGATTGAGTTACGAGTTAATTATCTCAAATGAAACTTCTCCTTGGGACAGCTGCCCAAAGCGTCTGCAATTTTCAGGGCTCTAGTGTTACTATTTTGTCCGGTAACCTAAACGCTACCACTTTTGCCTGCTCTGTGCATTGTGTGTCTGATTTGCTATGTTGGAGTGCTCCTTATGGCTCCAAATAGCCTTAAGCGTAACAACGTACAAGTCATTATGTCGTCAATATATGACATACGTCAAGATCGAGGATACATCATGTAAATAGACGGCAAACTGAGTCACACGATTTTTAATACACGCTTCCTTGGCTGCTGTAACCGATAATTCATTTCTCTGAAATTTCAGGTGCCTTGTTATACACCACGATGACAGCAGCTTCCCCTTTGTAGGTGGAGAAGGGAGCCCTGCATGTTTCGGACATGCACTGTCTAAGGAAAGAAGTAAAGCACACAGAAGGCTTTGTCGGATGTCAGTCTGACTTCGTACAGGGACACACATCGGCACGTATGTAAATAACCGGAGTTGCAATTGTCTGTCATAGCCTGGGTTAGTATTATTTAAGGAAATGAAACAACTCCAGCCGTCCTTACGATGTCACTTTTTGTATGAATACCAGTTCCCAGAATGAGATTTTCACTCTGCAGAGGAGTGTGCGCTGATATGAAACTTCCTGGCAGATTAAAACTGTGTGCCGGACCGAGACTCGAACTCGGGACCTTTGCCTTTCGCGGGCACGTGCTTTACCAACTGAGCTACCCAAGCTCGACTCACGCCCCGTCCTCACAGCTTTACTTCCGCCAGTATCTCGTCTCCTACCTTCCAAACTTTACAGAAGCTCTTCTCCGAACCTTGCAGAACTAGCACTCCTGAAGAAAGGATATTGCGGAGACATGGCTTAGCCATAGCCTGGGGGATGTTTCCAGAATGAGATTTTCACTCTGCAGCGGAGTGTGCGCTGATATGAAAGTTCCTGGCAGATTAAAACTGTGTGCCGGACGGAGACTCGAACTCGGGACCTTTGCCTTTCGCGAGTGAGTGCTCTACCAGTCCCGTTGCTTCAGTGCACCATCTTCACCCCTTAGCTGATGCAGAGGGGGTTAACACCATCCGTATACGTGGCCAACATCCGTAACTCGTTTTCGCATACTACCTCTAACTGCAATGTTGTCTCTCCAACCATCAAGTATCAACTGAAGCAGCGGAACTGGTAGTCATACAATAAGGACGGCTGTAGGTGTTTCATTCCCTTACATAACTGAACGGCCGTAGCCCCCGAGACCTCCAATCACAAGGATGAACATACAAAAACGCGCTAGTACTGTTCGTGTTTAGTGTTGTTACCAGGTTTGGAAGGGTGTATAAGGGGCGTGAACAGTCAGACGTTGCTAATCACTGTGAACGACATGGAGGCGTCACGTACCCGTGTGACATAGCGTCACCGGCACCTCACACAGTTTGCAAGAAGCCTCACTGTTGGTCTCATTTGGCCGGCTGGTCGAATAGTGCAACATTCAGATTTGTGAGGTATTTGGATGAGACAGTAGCCTGACGTTGGAGTGTGAAGGAATGTGAGGGGAGGCATACTCGTCATCGAGCTTCTGGTCAACTACGTCTGACCATCACAATGGGCGATCGTCGTGTTGTACACCAAGCACGTGGTAAGCCCCCCCCCCCCGCCCCCCCCCCCACATGTACAAATAATGGACTCCTTGCAACATTCTGTGTCTCCCTACACTACTGGTCAGAGTCTGGTAGCAGCGAGAGTAGGCAATTGTAGTCCCATGCGTAAGCTGCCATTAACATCACGTCACAAAAGCGTGCGGTTGGAGTGGTGGACTACTGATGAACGGCGTCCCATTGTGTTCAGCGACGAATCGTTGTTCGCTCTACTCCAGATGGCCATTGTCGGTGACCTGGAGAGAGGTCCCATTCTTCGTATGCTTTGGACAGGCAAAACAGTGTTACTCCTGGCAGCACGGTGTGGGGAGCTATTGGGTATGACTACAGGTCGTGGCTGACAGTGATTGAGAAAACTCTGACGGCACGGACACGCCGCGTCCTCACGTGTGACAGTACCGTGGTGCCATTCTTCAATAGGACAATGTTCGTCCACAAACGGCTGCTGGTCTGACAGCTGGCTGCGTCGTCTTGACGCACTCCCGTGCCCAGAATATTCACAGATCTGTTCCCAGCAGAGCACGCACCAGCTCGGATGCCACCTCTCTCCCAGTGCTAGTGTCCGAGGTGTCACGAACCAGTTACAGCAGCTGTGGGCCGGCTTGCCTGAGGAGAGGATACAATGGCTTTATGACAGCCTTCACAACTGAATCAGTGCATGCATTCAGGCAAGAGGTGGTACAACGTCTTGCTGATAAGTGGGCTCATACCATGAAGTTTTTTGTAAATTTATAATCATATAATATGCCATTTCAATCCCGTGTCCAGCCATCCTGATTTAGGTTTTCCGTGATTTCCCTAAATCGCTCCAGGCAAATGCCGGGATGGTTCCTTTGAAAGGGCACGGCCGACTTCCTTCCCTAATCCAATGAGACTGATGACCTCGCTGTTTGGTCTCTTCCCCCAAACAACCCTATAATATGCCATACCCTCTCAAATCGTGAAGCTTCATTTCACTTCACCCTCATCTCCATGGTGCTTCCGTTTTCTTCTCAGGAAGTGTGGCTCTGAGCACTATGGGACTTAACATCTGTGGTCATCAGTCCCCTAGAACTTAGAACTACTTAAACCTAACTAACCTAAGGACAGCACAGAACACCCAGCCATCACGAGGCAGAGAAAATCCCTGACCCCGCCGGGAATCGAACCCGGGAACCCGGGCGTGGGAAGCGAGAACGCTACCGCACGACCACGAGATGCGGGCTCAGGAAGTGTATTTGCATGCTTGGCATTCAGGTAGTCACAGTAGACGAGGGATTTCTCAGTACAAATGCATTCCACCTTCTCCAGTTTCTCGAGTTTACTTGTAGTTCAGCGTCAATATATGCAAGTGAAACAGAAATTTATTCAATAATCCTTCTCGGCATTTCACAGACAATAGCACCCAAGTACAGTGGTGTGTAAAATTAAAGCAACAAACTGCGCTTTTCCCGTGCTGTGTCTAATTCGCGGCATAATCATACAAACTGTCAACAGAATGAGATTTTCACTCCGCAGCGGAGTGTGCGCTGATATGAAACTTCCTGGCAGATTAAAACTGTGTGCCGGACCGAGACTCGAACGCGGGACTTTTGCCTTTCGCGGGCAAGTGCTGTGAGGACGGGCTTGTGTCGTGCTTGGGTAGCTTAGTTTCAGTTTTAATCTGCCAGGAACTTTCATATCAGCGCACACTCTGCAGAGTGAAAATCTCGTTCTGGAAACATCCCCCAGGCCAGAGGTGGTTGAAATTGCGTGAAAATATGATCACATTTCTAGTATATTTGTCCGATGAATACCCGTTTATCATCTGGATTTCTTCTTGGTGTAGCAATTTTAATGGCCAGTAGTGTACAAGCGAAGAGAGTGAGTAACGTCCTATATATGTGTCTGCTATCAAAGACTCCTCCAGGGGCCAGTAAGAGGCGGCAGGGGGCTGTTACGTGGTGCAGACCGATCTTGTGAAGTCGAAGGCAAAACCCAGGGCGGCCGGGGTGGCCGAGCGGTTCTAGACGCTACAGTCCGGCATCGCGTGACCGCTACGGTCGCAGGTTCGAATCCTGCCTCGGGTATGGATGTGTGTGATGTCCTTAGGTTAGTTAGGTTTAAGTAGTTCTAAGTTCTAGGGGACTGATGACCTCAGTAGTTAAGTCCCATAGTGCTCACAGCCATTTTTGAACAAAACCCGGCTACCGCGCTGCAGCCGGACCGCATCGTGCTATGCTGGGGTGTCTACCCGCTTACCCTGTACTGTAGTCACCTAGTTCTTTCACTTGATTTGAACTGGAAAACGGTCTCGATTGCTGTTCTACAAATACTGACGAACCTGCTTGACTCTGAAAATTCTCTCACTGTGTCCTACAATTTAGTACGACCCGACGCGGAGTGGAATTCTGGACCATCAAAGGACAACAGCGTATCCACATTTTCTGTGTAATTAAGTGTGTAGAAAAGCCATCAGACTTCGGAGGAGCAACTGGAAGGAGAGGCGCTAACGAGTGCGCGGTCTGCCCGGCTGCTAGCGAGAGCTCGGCCGCCGGCTGCCCAGCTGTAACGAGCCGCCGCACATCACAGCCGCCGCTCCCACCGACCAGCACGTTCCGGCCGTAACAAGGTTCCGAGAAGGGCGGCGCGGCGCGCCTTGTCCAGGTCGAGGCCACAAGGAGGCTCCGGTGTCCGGCGCCTTGCTCGCAGCGAGCCTCTCAGAAACAGCCTGAAAAGCTTGTGACGGTGTCACAGGGGATATTATGCTAAGAAACAGTGGTCAAGAAAGAAGTTCGACTCGTTGCTTCATTTCCGAGTTATTTAGCACTGTAGTCAGCCGATCGGGTCGTTGCGCGACAAATTCAAGGACTTGCGCTCGCAAAATTCACAGACGTCTGTCGCTCCGTAAGTTACCACTTGTTAAAATGCTCATTGCCAGTTAATACGACGGAGTACACCATAAAACGGAATTATTTTTTAAAAGCTATATATTTTCAAACTCCAGAATGAGATTTTCACTCTGCAGCGGAGTGTGCGCTGATATGAAACTTTCCTAGTAGATTAAAACTGTGTGCCGGACCGAGACTAGAACTCGGGAGCTTTGCCTTTCACGGGCAAGTACTCTACCAACTGAGCTACCCAAGCACGTCTCACGAGCCGTCCTCACAGCTCTACTTCCACCAGTACTTCGTCTTCTACCTTCCAAACTTCACAGAAGCTCTCCTGCATACCTTACAGAACTAGCACTCCTGGAAGAAAGGATATTGCGGAGACATGGCTTAGCCATAGCCTTGGGGATGCAGGAGAGCTTCTGTGAAGTTTGGAAGGTAGGAGACGAGGTACTGGTGGAATTACAGCTGTGAGGACGGGTCGTGAGTCGTGCTTGGGTAGCTCAGTTGCTGTGGCACTTGGCACGACGGATATTGACGTTCCTGTTACTCTCCGCTCCTCACAAAATTTCATCAGACACGCTTTCTCCCCCCAGAATCTTATTTTCCCGTCCGAAAAACCATTGCAGTGACATAGGTACGGAAAATGGTTGTGGGCTACGTCTATAACGAATCGGAAAAGGACAAAATGGATTTTTGGCATTTTCTCCTGGATGGACACACGAAGCTGCAACAGCATAAGAAATATAGGCAAGACTTCGCTAATTACCTGCGACTTACATTTACCGACCCGCCGGCCAGATGGGGTGAGACGGGTAAGAGATGAGATAGACGAAGAATACGAGATAGATATCGATCACACTTTACGGACCCTTAGTTAATTTCGAGAAGACGACCCAGTCTTACACCAACGTCTAGAGAACGCGTCGATAGATGGCTCTATTGCTCTATCGAACCTCCGGTCGTGAGCAGGTGTCGCCCCCGACACGAAATCCATTTCATTGCTGTAGGAGCATGTTTCTTTTGTATTTGTACTATCCGCGATGTCTTCATGTCTTTTTCATTTGGACATTTTCAGTTTTATTCATTTCCTTAATTAATTTTCTAATTAGCCACTATTTGTCAACATTTGGACATTGTAGACACTATTTATGCGGTAGTATAACAAAATGTATATCAACAAAAGTTGTAAGTCTGACATTGGAAAAAAAAGGAAAAAAAGTTGGTAGAGCACTTGCCCGCGGAAGGCAAAGGTCCCGAGTTCGAGTCTCGGTCCGTCATACAGTTTTAATCTGCCAGGAAAGTTTGAAAATAAAACTGTTTACAAAACAATCTTATCCCTTTCAAAATACTCTCCATTACAACCAATACATTTATCCCACAGGTGCTTCCACTGTTCGAATCATTTACTGTAGCTGTCTTCAGAAATGGCTGACAGGTCCTCCCTCGTCTTTTTTTCTTGACTTCTTCAGCGTTTTCAAATCAGTGTGCTTTCATGTCCCTTATCATGTGTGGAAATAAGAAAAAGTAGCACAGAGCCAAGTCAGGCGAGTAAGGTGCGTGTTGCAGTGGAACCGTGCCATTTTTAGTCGAAATCTGTCAGATGGCTCTATGTGCAGGTGCGTTGTCGTGGTGGAAGAAATCTTGTCTTAAAATTCGCTGAGCCGAGCTCGAAGATAACCCGCTGATCTCTGACGGTTGACCAGTTGTCTGTTGACGGCCTGTGAGCACAAGCTCTCAACGTTTTTCAATATTTTTGTCGATTCGGGCAGTTGATGGACATCCAGAATGAGGTTTTGTCATCGATCGACATGTCGGCCATTTTTAAATCGATCAAACCACTCTTACACTTGAGTTTTTTCAACATTAAAACACTTTCAGCAGCATTTTTCCAGAGTAGAAAACAAAATTTCACAGTTGCACGATGTTCACTTAAACTTGGCAACATAAAAAACGAAACAAGAACAAAACAGTGTCAGTAAAAACAATCACTGCAAATGAACAGAACAAGCCAAGTCGGCAACACAGGTGGCACTGAACTGGAAATGAGTAGCCCTATACATGCCTAGCAGCAGGAGTGCGTACTGCACAAGCTCCACCCACGGCAATGTTATTCCAATTTTTTTTTGATTCCCCTCTCGTTTGTCTCTCTGTCAGAACTAATAAATTAAAGCGAGGTAAGCAAAAGCTACGTTTGTTTGGTCTGAGGAAAGCAAACGAAGAACACGTTTGGCAATATCCTCTCTGGCAGGCTGCTTAAATCTGCGTGTGCGACGGCATGATTGGCTAATTTCACTGATAAATAACTCGGAAACCGCGCAAATTATCGATTTTCTTAACAATATTCAGCTCAACCTCCCCTGCAACACCCTTACAAGCTTTTCAGACTGTTTCTGACCACCCGGCCACCCAGTATTTGTAGTTCTGTCCTACGCCGGGAGTCCACATGCAACTGAAGTGACGCCTCTCGACCACCACTCGAGTGGCGTCACCGGAGTTGCATGTGCACGTTCGTGTGACTTCAGTCGAGTGACACCAGTTTTGGCCTGATCTCTGAAACTTAAAAGTCGTCGTAGCTGCGTGACCCACAAATCCGATTAGCCTCTTTCGACACAGACCTCGTGCCTGAATTTCGAAGCACTGTCGCTCTAATTTGACTTCCGTGCTAGTTCAGTGAATTTGAGAAAGGAAGTAACGAAGTCTCTGGTGGCACTCTGATTTCAATTTGACTGTAGCTTAAATAAAGGAACGTGGGTACCCAGTCACAATCTTTTTTACAGTCTCTTTCATTGGATTTGCACAAAACGCAACTCCAAAATTTGGTATAGAATAACTTCAATATTTACAATAATGTGAAGTGTTATTTAACTAACTGATGTGGGATACAAGTGTCACTTGGGCCCACTCTATTAGTATCGCGAATATCGGATTTTTTTAAGAGAGCTCGATATGCAACTTAGCAAGTACTCGAAATTGGCTTTTGTTATTCAGAAGTGATTCAAATGGTTCAAATGGCTCTGAGCACTATGGGACTTAACATCTGAGGTCACCAGTCCCCTAGAACTACGTAAACCTAACTAACGTAAGGACGACACACACATCCATGCCCGAGGCAGGATTCGAACCTGCGACCGTAGTGGTCGCGCGGTTCCAGACTGAAGCGCCTAGAACCGTTCGGCCACACCGGCCGGCCAAAAGTGAATCACAAATGGATCTTCGTTTACGAGTACTACTTTCCTTGTAGATATGTCTGAGACCCTCTTGTTATTTATGAGCAAACTACACTCCGAAATCCAATATTTATAGTTTCTTTCGTTCTTATCGAATTTTTGGCTCAGTTCTAACGCCACAGTCTGAAAGACATCACCAATGTCCACTGATGCTATCTAATTGAAGGCAAAAGCTGTACCAGAGAAATAAGGAGAATGGTAGCATATTGCAAAAATTCGTGTAAAAAAAGGATTACTGACAACAAGAGCAAAAGGACTGGTCTAAGAAAAAACTTAAAAAGTGCTTTATTTGGAGTGTCATTAAACTTGGGTCGGAAACTAGAACATTAACAAAGGCAGGCAGCAGCAGCCATCCGAGAGACAAGCAGCAACAAGGAAATACCCGATTTTGTGACATTTTATGATCTCCTAACCAGGAGCGAATTGTATTGTTTCATCTGTGTGCTTCGGTACTTCGATTTGAATTTCTGCGTGTTAATTTAATGTTTAACAGAGACAGTTCTCGCGTTTTCGTTTGTTTCGGAAAGTAACCAGATTTTGTGACGTATTACAAGTTCCTAATCAGGAGCGAATTGTTTAGTCTCACCTGAATGCTTTGATAGCTGGGTTTTTGAATCTCTGCGTAGTAATCTAATTTATTGGTCATAGTTCCTACGTGTTCATCAGTGTCTGCAGCAGAGTGCCTAGCCCGTGTCGAAAGTCTTTTGTTTGCCTGTGTAGTGTAGTTTTCCACGGTCTTTAGTATGGGTAAGCATTGCTGTGTACGGATCCTCTCAGCTCCAGATCGCGAGGGCTTCGGTTACACAGTTTGAGGCTGCAGTAGATGTCCAGCAGTGTTGTGGGCCGGCCGTGGGGATCCAACGGAAGTCCAGGAAGTCTGAGTCCGCTGATCAGACCTCGCCGGTGTCCAGACCAGTTACTGCTCGCACTGAGGTTGACCCCTCAACCGTGGTCGAGTGGGAGGTCGCATCAGGGCGTGGCAGGCGGCGAAACACTTCCCAGGGGGCCGCTCATAAGGCCTCCCCGCTTAGTCTAACAAGCAGGTTCCAGGTGCTGCCTATGGCTGACACTGTCCCTCAGCTAGATGCAATCGCTTGTTCTGTTTCAGAGGGAACCTTTAAGTCTGCAAGCTCCGGCAAATCACAGAGGGTGGGATTATTGGTAATTGGGAGCTCCAATTTTAGGCGCGCTATTGCGCTCCTTAGGGACAGGGCTGCCAAGTAGGGGAAGAAAACGAATGAGCACTCCGTGTGCATACCGGGTGGAGTCATTCCAGATATAGAACGGGTGCAGCCAAATGCAGTTGGTGGCTCACGCCGGTACCAGTAACGTGTGTCGCTTTGATTTCGAAGAGATTCTCTCTGGTTTCGAGCGGCTATCAGAAGGCGTAAAGGTTGCCAGTCTTAGTTGTGAGATGATAGCAGAGCTCACAATTTGCAGCATAATTGCCAGGACCGATTGCGAACCTCTGGTACAGAGCCAAGTGGAGGGTCTGAATCAGAGGCTCAGACGGTTCTGCAACCGTGTATGCTGCAGATTTCTCTACTTGCACCACAGGGTGATTCGGTTTCGGGTTCCGCTGAATAGGTCAGGAGTCCATTACACGTCGGAGGCGGCTACGCGGGTAGCAGGGGCTGTGTGGCGTGGCCTGGGCGGTTTTTTAGGTTAGAGGGTCTTGAGGAAACACGTAAGGATCTTCAGTCTCAAAGGGTTAAAATCGAACACAGAAAGAACGTAAATACAGAAACGATCGCACAGGAAGACCGTAAGTACAGAAACCATCGGTACAACAGTTGTAAATTTTCACAGCTGGGTGGGGAAAGTACGAGCTCCAAACGCTAATACAGAGCACTGATGGTCAAATCGTTATAGGCACTGAAAACTGGCTACAGCCGGAAATAAGTTCAGCCGAAGCTTTTGCGAAGGACCTAACGGTGTTGAGAAAGGATGGGCTAAACACAGTTGGCGGTGGCGTGTTTGTTCCTGTTAGAAGTAGTTTACCTTGTAGCAAAATTGAAGTAGATAATGCCTCTGAGTTAGTATGGGTAGAGCTCATTCTTGGCAACCGGAATAAAATAACAATTCGAACCTTTTACCGACCTCCCAACACAGATGATGAAATTGCTGAAAGGTTCAACGAAAACTTGAGTCTAATTTCAAACACATACACGACTCATACAATTATAGTTGACAGTGACTTCTATTACGAAAATACATGTTGGAATCCAGAGGTACGCTTAAAACATTATCCGAAATTGTGTTAAACGCATTTCCTGAAAATTACTTCGAGAAATTAGCCCACTCGAATAGTAAACGGTTGTGAAAAACCACTTGACCTCTTAGCAACAAATAATCCTGAGCTAACAACGAGCGCCAAAACGGATACAGGGATTAATGAACACAGGGCTGTCGTACGAATACTGAATACTGTAACTCCCAAATCCTCCAAAAAATAAACGAAAAATATATCTGTTCAAAAAGGCAGTTGAAAATTCACTTAATGCCTTCCTGAGAGACAATCTCCACTCCTTCCAAAGTAACAATGTACAGGTAAGTACAGACCAGATGTGGATTGTATTCAGAGAAATAGTATTGACAGCAATTGAGAGATTGAACCAAATAAATTAACAAGCGACGGGGCTGATCCCCCTTGGTACACAAAGCGGGTCAGAACACGCAGAAGCGACGAAAAAAGCTTGCCAAATTTAAACTTTTTTTTGGAAATTTGTGTTCAAGTTCCTGTGGGACCAAACTGCTGAGGTCATCGGTCACTATGCTTACACACTACTTAATCTAACTTAAACTAACTACGCTAAGGACAACACACACATATGCCCGAAGGAGGACTCGAACTCCGACAGGGGGAGCCGCAAGAACCGTGGCAAGGCGCCTGAGGCCACGTGGCTACCCTGCGCGGCCAAATTTAAACGAATGGAAAATTTCCGAGATTGGCGATCTTCTACAGAAGCTCGAAATTTAGCTCGGACTTCAATGTGAATGTTTATAATAATTTCCACAACGAAACTGTCTCGAAACCTGGCAGAAAGTCCAAAGAGATTCGGGTCGTAAGTACGAGGGCTATTCCGAAAGTAAGGTCCGATAGGTCGCGAAATGGAAACCACGGTAAAAATCAAAAATGTTTTATTTGCAACAGTTAGATACACCTTGCAGCTACTTATCTCCATAGTCGCCGACCCGACTTAGACGTGTATCGTAGCGTTGTACCAACTTTCCCATACCCTCGCTATAGAAGGCAGCCGCCAGTGCTCTCCGCCAATTCTCTACGCTGGCCTACGGCTCGTTGCCTTGTGCTGAAATGTTGTCTTCATAACCAGCGGTTCATGTGACCTGAGCTGAAACTCAGAGGGAGACAATTACGGGCTGTAGTGTGGGTAATCTCACATTTCCATTTGAAAACGATGCAGGAGCATCTTCATTGCCCCTGCAGAATGCGGCTGAGAATTGTCTTGAAGACGAAACAGCACGACAGTTATGTAATGTTAGCTGCATAGCTTCAGGGGAAATTTCTCACCAGGCCCCCGTACTTGGCGGCAGACACTATTTTCTAGACATCTTTACGCACTCACTGCGAGCTCAGAAATGAGAAGAGCGACGTGATGCTAACTGGGGTTATACTAGAGACACTACCCAACACATCTGTGCAAAGCTTTATCGGATTTTCATAGTCGTTTCCATTTCGTGACCGATCGGACCTTACTTTCGGAATAGCCCTCGTAAAATGTGCTAGCGGCAAGATATAATCAATGCCTTCTCTGCGCGTTAGCAATGGAAATACTATCGATGACGGTGCTGCTAAAGAAGAGTTATTAAACAGAGCCTTTTCTCCCTCCACCAAAGAAACCGAAGTAAATATTCCAACATTCGAATGAAGGACAACTGCTAACGTGAGTAACTTAGAAGTAGGTATCCTCGGAGTAGTGAAGCAAGTCTTCCGGACCAGACTGTATACCAATTGTGTTTCTTTCAGAGCATGTCGGTGCAATAGCTCCGTACTTACCAATCACGTATAACCGCTTGATCGACGAAAGATCCGTACCCAAAGAGTGGAAAGCTGCAAAAATCAAACCAATATTCAAGAAAGACAGTAAGAGTAATCCTCTAAATTACGTCCATATGCAGCAAGATTTTGGAACTTATTGTGTTCGAACATTATGAATTACTTCGAAGAGAACGGTCAATTGACACGCAGTCAACACGGATTTAGAAAACGTCGGTCTTGTGAAACACAACTAGCTATTTACTTACACGAAGTGTTGAGTGCTATTTGCAAAGGATTTCAGATTGATTCCATATTTATAGATTTCCAGAAGGCTTTTGACTGTACTACACAAGCAGCCTGTAGTAAAATTGCGTGCTTATGTAACATCGTCTCAGTTATGTGACTGGATTCATGATTTCCTGTCAGAGAGGTCACAGTTTGTAGTAACTGACGGAAAGCCATCAGGTAAAACATATGTTTTTCTGGCGTTTCCCAAGGTAGTGTTATAAGCCCTCTGCTGTTCCTGATCCATATAAACGATTTCGGAGACAATCTGAACAGCCGTCTTAAGTTATTTGCAGATGTTTGGTTGGTTGGTTTAAAGGAGGGAGAAAAGGGACCAAACTGCGAGGTCATCGGTCCCTTGTTCCTGGCAAAATAATTACAAAAGGGAAAGAAGAAAATAAAGGAGACGTGCAGCACAATAACAGGAGAAAGGATTAACCAGAAGAACGACACTAGGACAACCACTATGGACGAAACAGGAAAAGAAAACCACAGAGAGAAGCAGGAAACAGGTAGAAGGGATAAAAACAAGAGAGCAGATGACCGTGGCTGGCCGCCCACGAGAATAAAAAGGAAAAACCAGCCGCTCTGTGACACATTAAAACATCCAGCCTAAAAGCATTACAGTGGAGAATAAAAAGGGACAAAGGACATGCGCGAAAACTTATATAGAATGATAAAATCCACAGTCACGGATAAAATATAAAACTAAATTAGCTTATAACGCTTTGTCAGCTAAAATGACTGGCAGGGCAGCCAGAGAAGGAGAGCTCAACAAGAGATGGGCCACTGTCAGTCGGCCGCCGCACCGACACTGAGGTGGGTTCACGGCGCAGGAGGTAGCCCTGTGTCACCCAAGCGTGGCCAATGCGGAGCCGACAGAGAACTACAGTCCCTGCGAGAGACACGCGTGGAGGTCTTCCACACATACGTAGTCTCCTTAATGGCACGCAGTTTGTTGTGCGTACTGAGGTTATGCCATTCCGTCTCCCAAAGCCGGAAAACCGTGCGGCGAAGTACTTAACGCAGCTCACTTGCACAGAAGCCGATCTCCATACGCGGTTTCCGCGTAGCCTGTTTGGTCAGCCTGTCGGCAAGTTCGTTGCCTGGGATGCCGACGTGACCTGGGGCCCAGACAAACACCACTGAACGACTGGGGCGTTCCAGGGCACAGATGGACTCCTGGATGGTCGCTACCAAAGGATGACGAGGGTAGCACTGATCGATAGCTTGTAGGCTGCTCACGGAGTCAATACACAGAAGAAACGACTCCCCAGGGCATGAACGGATGTGCTCAAGAGCACGAGATATAGCCACTAGTTCGGCAGTGAAAACACTGCAGCCATCGGGCAAGGAATGCTGTTCAGTATGCCCTCCATGGACATAAGCGAAGCCGACGTGATCATCAGCCATCGAGCCGTCGTTGTAAACCATTTCATGGCCTCGGTACATGTCAAGAATAGAGAGGAAGTGGCAGCGGAGACCCGCGGGGTTAAGAGTCCTTAGGGCCATGTGAAAGGTCCAGGCGAAGCCGCGGCCTAGGTGTACACCATCGAGGTGTACGTGAATGGACCTCGAGTATAGGTGGTAAAGGCAAGGACTCCAGTTCGGAAAGAAGGGATCGGCCTCCACCATGACGCTGGTCACCGGACTCGTCCTAAAAGCTCGTGTCGCTAGGCAAACGCCACAGTGGTGCACTGGATCGAGTAAACGCAACGCTGAGGGCGCCGCCGAACCATAAACCACACTCCCATAGTCAAGGCGGGATTGAACAAGGGCTCTGTAGAGCTGCACCCCAGTTGGTGCTGCTCAGGCAGCGGAGGGCGTTGAGGTGCTGCCAGCACTTCTGCTTAAGCTGACGAAGATGAGGAAGCCAAGTCAATCGGGCGTCGTAAACCAGTCCTAAGAATCGATATGTCTCCGCTACAGTGAGTGGATCGTCATTAAGGTAAAGCCTTGTTCCGGATGAACGGTACGACCCCGACAGAAGTCCATAACACACGACTTTGCGGCCGAAAACTGGAAACCATGGGCTAGAGCTCATGACTGCGGCTTGTGGATGGCTCCCTGTAGGCGCCGCCCTGACATGGAGCCAGTAGGCCACGTGACTCCAGGACCCAACTCAACTGCCGACCCACCATTCGTTATGTGTCCTCGGAGACTTTCGAGACGGCATACATGAATAAAACGTTCTTGGTTTTCAAGCCTCGTCAATTCGAATAAACTCCTCGGGCTTTCGATGACCATCTCCGCCATCGTCGTCAGGAATTGACTGACTGCCAGGGCTGCTACGGTTTCTCGCTTGTATAGGCATGATGACATCATCAGCAGCCAATGAGACAGACCCTATGTGTCGCGTGCGCCTAAGTCGACCCGGGCAGTTAGCGGAGCTATTGCCCGTGGCAGCACCAGTGACGTCAGGTGGCGCCAGGGGCAGGCGCCACGTTTGAAACTGCCACTCCCGCGTTGCGCATCTGTCTTTGCTTTCTTTCGATGTCCAACGCCCGCCCCCATGCCCTGCTGAGTGGGTACCCCTCGTCTCTGTTGAAATTGTTGTTGTTTAATCGAATCTCGGCCGCTTCCTTTATAAAGGAGTCCCAATATATAGAAGCATGAGCCAACGCTTTTGTATTTTCGAACTGTATTTTATGTCCGTTGTCTAGGCAATGCTCCGCTATGGACGACTATCAAGCTCCCTTTGTTTTATATGGCGCTTGTGCTCAGCACAACGCTCCGCAACCGTGCGAATTGTTTGTCAGATATACATGCTGCCATATACGCGCCGAAGAGCGATGTCGTCTTTAACAGGGCGCAACATATCTCGTATCTTGGGGGTGGGTCGGAACACTGGTCTTAACCCATGTTTCTGCAGCAGACGTCCTAACTTGCTCCTAGTTGCTTTACAGTATGGCAGGAACGCAGTCCGTTTGGCCTCTTCTACTGATTCACCAGGTATCTTTCACCTGAGGCCCTTGACAGGGTGGTGGAAACTATTGGCGTTCAAGTACCGATCAATGTGAGTTGGTTTCCGGTACACTGAATGACCAAGCTGGCCTCCTGCCTTCCGCTCAACCAAAACATCCAAGAATGGTAGCTTGCCGTCCTTCTCCATCTCGACAGTAAATTTAATGTTGGTATGGACACCATTCATGTGATCGACGAACTGCTGTAGTGTATCTTCACCATAAGACCATATCAGGAAGGTGTCATCAACGTATCGTATAAAGCCTGACGGCCGTAATGTCTCAGTTTGCAGAGCCTGCTCCTCAAAGTGCTCCATGAAGAAATTTGCGACTGCTGGAGACAGTGGTGATCCCATGACTGTGCCCTTAGTCATCTCATAATATTCATCGCAGTACAAAAATTTTTGCTGTACCCCTGAAGACTGAATCGTTTTTATGCCTCCTTAGAAGCCAGCTTATCTTTCCTGTTGCCGAGCCACGGAACAGCAAAGACGCAAGCTACTTCGTATCGTCCTCGAGGTGCCTTCTGCTTACGAGTTTTTGGTGAAACACACTACTGGCCATTAAAACTGCTACACCAAGAAGAAATGCAGATGATAAACGGGTATTCATTGGACAAATATGTTATACTAGAACTGACATGTGATTACATTTTCACGCAATGAGTGCATGGATCCTGAGAAATCAGTACCCAGAACAACCACCTCTGGCCGTAATAACGGCGTTGATACTCCTGGGCATTGAGTCAAACAGAGCTTGGATGGTGTGTACAAGTACAGCTGCCCATGCAGCTTCAACACGATACCACAGTTCATCAAGAGTAGTGACTGGCGTATTGTGACGAGCCAGTTGCTCGGCCACCACTGACCAGACGTTTTCAGTTGGTGACAGATCTGGAGAATGTGCTGGCCAGGGCAGCAGTCGAACGTTTTCTGTATCCAGAAAGGCCCGTACAGGACCTGCAACATGCGGTCGTGTATTATACTGCTGAAATCTAGGGTTTCGCAGGGATCGAATGAGTCGTAACACATCTGAAATGTAACGTCCACTTTTCAACGTGCCGTCAATGCGAACGAGAGGTGACCGAGACGTGTAACCAATGGCACCCCATATCATCCCGCCGGGTGTTACGCCACTATGGCGATGACGAATACACGCTTCCAATGTGCGTTTACAGCGATGTTGCCGAACACGGATGCGACCATCATGATGCTGTAAACAGAACCTGGAATCACCCGAAAAAATGACGTTTTGCCATTCGTGCACCCAGGTTCGTCGTTGAGTACACCATCGCAGGCACTCCTGTCTGTGATGCAGCCTCAAGGATAACTGCAGGTATGGTCTCCGAGCTGATAGTCCATGCTGCTGCAAACGTCGTCGAACTGTTCGTGCAGATGGTTGTTGTCTTGCAAACGTCCCCATCTGTCGACTCAGGGATCGAGACGTGGCTGCACGATCCGTTACAGCCATGCGGATAAGATGCCTGTCATCTCGACTGCTAGTGATACGAGGCCGTTGGGATCCAGCACGGCGTTCCGTATTATCCTCCTGAACCCACCGATTCCATTTTCTGCTAACAGTCATTGGATATCGACCAACGCGAGCAGCAATGTCGCGATACGATAAACCGCAATCGCGATAGGCTACAATCCGACCTTTATCAAAGTCGGAAACGTTATGGTACGCATTTCTCCTCCTTAGACGAGGCATCACAACAACGTTTCAGCAGGCAAAGCCGGTCAACTGCTGTTTTGTGTAAGAGAAATCGGTTGGAAACTCTCCTCACGTCAGCTCGTTGTAGGTGTCGTCACCGGCGCCAACCTTGTGTGAATGCTCTGAAAAGCTAATCATTTGCATAACACAGCATCTTCTTCCTGTCGGTTAAATTTTGCGTCTGTAGCACGTCATCTTCGTGGTGTAGCAATTTTAATGGCCAGTAGTGTAGCTTGCGAAATTTGTTGGTAGTTGCAGCCGTTCCATTTGAAAACTTTCAGTAAGTGGGTCATTTCTTTCAGCAGGTTTTGTAGCGACTGATACGCCTTCTACTGGGTGCAACAACGTCCTCAAAACAGATCGTTTCTGTGCTGGATTATGGTAGCTGGTAAAGTGTAGATATACCGGTACATTTGGGATATCACGCAACATACTGTGCCAACGTGGTATTAAAACTAAACTAAACTGCGTCCGAACAGGGGTCGGAAGGTCCAACGTTACTGACCGACCGCCCTGTCATCCTACGCCAGTAGGTGTCACTGGATGGGGATACTGAGGAGCATATGGTCAGCACACCGCTCTCCCGACCGTTGTCAGGTTTCATGATCGGAGCCCCTACTTCTCTAGCAAGTACCTCCTCTGTTTCCCTCACGAGGGCTTGTCAACAGACTTAGGGATACTGGACGGTCAGCCATGCAAGTGTCTGCCAAGCCCGACAGCTCTTAACTTCGGTGACCTGACGGGAACCAGTGTTACCACTGCTGCAGGCCGTTTTAGTTGCAAAATTTAAATGCAAAACGAATGATTGTACTTTAGGAACACTAATTAGTTGGAGGCTCGCAAATGTTTTAACAAAGGATTGTTGTAAGCGCATACTGTCTCCTAGCTACAATATTTCCAAACAATTTAAACTGCACGAACAGTTGCCTGATGCAATTAATGACATAAAATGCAAGATATAGGGTGTTTCAAATAAGGCGTTTTTCTCTGCAGCTTGTAAAATAATAAGTGAAACGAATGTTTTTCTAGATCGATAAATGGAGGAAACGTTACTGTTTCTGCTGACTTAAGAACCAAGCTCACTTTGTTATTTTCCAGAGGTATCGCAAGGATTTATTATTATTTTTAAAGAGGATATTATTTTCATCGTGTAATTGACGTACTGAAACCCACTGTGTACAAATCTACTTAAATTAAATTTCTGTCAATTTTAGTTAGGAAGCTGAAAACGTTCAAATTGTTGTACACAACTGGCTGTGCTCAGATTTGTGTTCTTGTTCCTGAACGTTCGTTTAAGTGAGGTGTTCGAATCAGTAGCCATTTTTCCTGAATGCAACGATATGTAAAGTTACACGTGTCACGGGACGAGAAGCTTCCTCCATGTGCTGTTTGAAGTCATATTCGGTTATAATGTATGCCTATAGTCTACACTGCCATCTGCAAGGCAGATCGCAATGCAAGGACAAACGAGGTTCGGTCTGACGCGTCCACTGACGTAGAGTACTAACTGTGGCGCACACGTGTCCCGTGAGTACGGCTGCGTGCCAGCGGACCGTTCATCTGAACACTGCCATTTATAAGCAGCGCATTACATCCAACCCTAAAACTTTCAACGTTTCTAGCTTCCTAAAAAAACTGTTACAAATTTAATTTAAATTGATCCGTAACAGTTGTGCTAAATACGTCACCTACACGATATCGAAAATAATGTTATATTTAAAAAAATGTAATTTGTTGCGGTGTCTACAAAATGACTAAATAAACTACATTTATAAGTCCACAGGAAGAGGAAAGTTACTTATGTTTACCTGTAGAGCAACTCACAGTAACAAGAAGACCCCAGTTGTGCTGTTCAGTTGTGTTCTCGTCACGGAGGAAAACGCCGTATTTCACACATCATGTATGAAGCTTAGCAGTCAAATGCACCGACTATAATTAGTTTTTCTACATGTAGTCCGAAATGACACTCAACAGTGTGATAAACTTGAACAATATACAGTATACATACTTCAACTGCGATGAACATACGCCTACGAACACTGACTTCGCTGTGATATAGTTCCAGTTGTGAATGCCTTGGTAGATCACATATGGCGAAACAAAATAGAACAGTCGAGAAATGCAAATAAAAGAAAAGGGCCATACTATCACTGTGAAGTATACGTTCTGTTTTAGTTTTAAGGCAAATCTGATTACGGGACGAAAGGCCCCGAAATCTATAATCTATACTACTGTATGAAGACAAGCCGACGTTTAACGTTGTTACCAAACATATCGAAAAGTTCTTGATCGATTTACTTCAACTTTTTACACGACACAATAATAAAAATTCGGCTACATTCTCTTAAACAACAACGATTAGGTTTTCTATTAAAACTGTCTGCGAGACAGAAAATGTTTTGCCATACTGTGCTGGGAAGACGTGCGGTTTCGTTTTCTTTCTGGCAGTCAGTTTTAACTACGATAGGAACAGGGCATTTAAACGACTGGACTAATTGTCTGTCCCTTATGTACGCTTTCTTCTTATATGTCATTTTAACCAATAATTGTATACGTAACTGTGTGCCGTTTTGTTTTCTTCCTCGCAGTCAACATCAAAGGAAAAGTGAGAAGTTGTACTTATGGTTTATCGGCTTATAATTAGAATACTAGTGAGGAATCTGAATCATCCAAAATTTTGTAATCCTACCCGTTTGCAGATTAAAAGTATGCGAAATACTGTCATTGAATCTACTACTCCCACCGGTACATCCATTTATTTTAAGCTATTTCACTTCCCAATCGAGGCTTCTTGGGTCTAACAATAAACAATGCTCAAGGTCAGCGAGAGGGGCGGGAGGGGGGGGAGAAGAAAAGGATCAGAGAGGGGGAGGGCGGAATGGGCACTGAGAGGGGAGAGGAGGAGACGTACACACACACACACACACACACACACACACAGAGAGGAGAGAGAGAGAGAGAGAGAGAGAGGGAAGAAGGAGATCAGCACCTATATCCATTGCCGGGTCCACTAGTCTGAAATAAAATCAGTACAGCGCAGTCTGGGGGAGTCAGCTGAGTCAGGCAACGATAGACAGTCTATCCGTCGGAGGCTTGAATTGTTGCTACGAAGAGTGGCAGCAATGTTGGTCGTGTACAGACCCTCGAGGGGACTGTCTGGTAACGACCACGTGTATATGGTTCTCACTCCAGTGAAAGAGTTTTTACATTATTCTACGGTGTCGAGACTTATAGGTTTTAAATATAATTCGAAAAATCGTGATGTGGTACAACAGCTGAATCCTACTCCTTACCAGTATCGGTTAGACAAGAAACCACCGCCAGACATTTACATCCAGCTTCCGGCCCGCCCTAGCTTAGGAGGGGTGGCACCAACCATCTACGGCCGGACGACTTGTCTGGCGCAGCGGTTATAAATTGTACAAACAAGCTTCCTCGTGAATCAATCTACCAAACAGTAAACCCCCTATTCTTTCAAGAATCGAACAACCATGTATAAAAAAGCTTCAAACGTCTCATTACTTTACAAATGAGTTAATATGTTAAATATTTGTCGTTAACCATGAAAACTTGAAAATTTTTTGAAATTATGTTTTTAGTTTGTCGGAAGTCGTTAAGTGTTCCCTTTGTGAAACTCTGGATCAATGTAGTCATGGTAATTTGCACCGCATTGTAAGAAAAAGCTTGTTTTTCGTGCATCTTAATGTTTGTGTCATACTGCCAGAATTACATGTTGTACATTGACATAATTTTGCAGATACGTTCAGTGGCATACACGAAGACTGTCTGCAAAATCTGATGCGAACAATGTTCGTACTAAAGAAGTAATACTTAAATTTATCCATGTTATATGGAACGGTTTGAGGACTGCGACTGTTAAATTTATGAAATAATTTCTGCCGCTTCAGTCAGTTGTTACTGACGTGTTTCGGCAGCATGTTGCCATCATCAGGCGCATTGAAGTTACATGTTCATTACGTTACATGGAAGTGTGATCAGGTTCATTTGCTGTGTGTGCCAGTGAGGTTGTGCATCGAAATACTATCCTGTACACATTATATATATATTTCTTGGAAACTTAGCTGTCTGGCACACACAGCACAGTAACAAATACATTACAGCTTAACACTTTCACAGTGAGATGTTTACATCATTTCAAAACGTTTATCACCAAGATAAAGTAGTTTCCATTGCTAAGAAAGTAATATGCAGTGAAGATGAATCTTTTTCTAGTTCGATGCATTTATGTCTTGGGTCATATTAGATACTATGATTACTTCGTAATGCCAATTATTTATTATTAAAGAAAAATGTTCTTTCAATAAAATAACCATTCAGTGTTGGAGAAGGTTTTGAAGAAATTAATACTGTTGTTTTCAAGTTTATCATTTAGTAACATAGTATCACGTACTGTGGCATAGATGAAAGTTTCTAATTCTTCATGGAAGTCCATTTGATGTGTCCCCTATGCAATAGATGAAGGTCTTTCATGAAACAGGTGGCCAGTGTCTTTATGTGGGTGACTTTTGCTGATTTATTGTAATTGTTTGAGTGGTAAGCATTTATGTGTTCATTGTATATTTTCTGGAAGTCTCCCAAGTTTGGCCTACGTACAGAACTTTGTGTGTAGTGCATACCGTTTTATAAATGCCTGATTATATATGCTGAGTCTCAGTGTGCGTTGCAGTTATGCGTTGTGAAGGCATTGTTAGTCTTGTGCAGTCTGAAATGTTTGCTATTTTGTAGGGGCGTTTGCTTGTGGATGATATGCAAGCAGTGGGTTTCTTTTTCACTCTCTGTGGGGCAGTTGGTTTATTATTGTTTGTCTCTACTGTGTGAGGTTGTTAAATAATTGTGTCATCGTAGCCATTTGCTGCACCTAGTTGTTTCACTGTGCTGAGTTCAAGAAGCTTCACATATTTGTCCATTGCTATATTTCTCTGTTAACTAGTGCTGTTTATGAAGCACATTTGTGCGTCTCAGGGTGGCAAAGTGAGCTGTGTTTGGTGGTGTCTGTTGTTGCAGTTTTTCTGCTGAATTAGAAGGAATTTGATGTTACCATTGTTTTCATATTCCACAGTGAGTTTTATATTTTGGCTCTGTTTATCGAGTGTATCAGATACGTTGTTAATATCATTTGCGTCAAAATCGCTATACATGGTAATGAGTTACTACATTTTAAGCTAGAAAAGTAACAATATTAATATCTTCAAATACTTCTCTAATGTTGAATGCTGTTTTTATTGATGAAAGATTGTCTTTAATAATAAGAAATTGTCTTTACCAAGTAATCAAATTATCTAATACGTGCCATGACATAAATGCATCTAGATAGAAAAGATTTCGTCTTCACTGCATAAGCTGTAACGTGTTCGGTATTGCGCTCAGTGCGCCAGACAACCAAGTTTCCAAGAAAAATATAAGTAAATGCACTAATGAAATTATCTAAACATGCAAATCACTTAATGTACACACCGAAATATAAGTATCTTTCCGTACAGGATTGTATTTCGATACATAAACTCACTGGTACACACAGCACACGAACCTAATTACCGCTTCAGATTAATGTAATGTACATGTACTGGAATTCACCTGATGACGAGAGCAAGCTGCTGAAACGTGCCAACTAAATAAATATTAGTAAAAATTGACCGAAACACTAATAATTATTTAATAAAAGCAAGGAATAAATTAAAACGTAATGCCAGAGTCGAAGTTAGACAGCAAGAACAGCAAAAATATACTAAGCGACGAACTTTTTCCCTTTCATTATTTTGTGGGAATTGTCAGCGAGAAATGTCTTCATAAAAGTTTGAAACTGTGTTTAAAGCTTGTTGGAAGTCTCGAAGTGCTCTCATTCCCAAATACTGGAAGAATACAGAAGGGGTAATTTGTGTGTAGACATGTAAACAATTTGTAACCGTAATAGTTGTCCTACTGTGCTAAAACTGTAACACAAGATGATACCTCAGAATGAGTAGATTAGACGGCATATAAAATTTTTAGATTCTATAAGTAACTATACGAAGTACTAAAAATCAGTTTTTTTTGCCCCTTTAAGACTTGAGACAGCCAGTTTGGATTCTGAACCACGAACTATGAACCATGAACCAGGTTTGCTATTTAGTAATACAGATTAGTGAAAACCGTATGAAATCCCTACGCCAGCGTCCTAGAAGCTGTAGTGCCAAAATAGCGTGTTGAAGTTAAACGTTGCAGTTTCTGTTGGTGGCACCGAGCGCCGATTACGTCAGCATTTCCCCCCGCACTTTTCCATCCACCGCGAAGACCATTCTTGTCATTTAGATTTTTGTTCATTAGTTTCAGCATCTGTTTCTAAAAAATGCCAATGCGAAGAAATAGCACAATAGTTGCTTTAAAAATTGTTTGTCAACGCAACTGGTTTTCTATTTGTTCACATCGGACACCTCGTTCTTCCATTCACACCGCCAACCCCCTCCAGTGTAATCGAACTTCTTCTTTCTACCATCTATACTTGCTTCAGACACTCATAAAGAAAGACGGGACGCAATGAAATTACGTTCTACTACAATGTGAAAAGAATAGCTTTAAATATTTATCGAAAATTGCGTAAAAATATAATATAATATAAAGATATCGGCTCTTGATATAGCCGTTTCGATATCGATATATCGGTGTATCGGTGAAAAGTATCTCAACACATACCGTTACATTTAGGAAAAGGCATTAGGATATCGATATATCGGTGTATCGGTGAAAAGTATGTCCGACACCTGCCGTTACATTTAGGAGAAGGCATCGATATATCGATACTTTATCCGAGCCGCACTCGCTTCATTGACTGTGTTGATCACCAGATTCTCTTGCAAAAAGCAAAATTAGTAGGAATAAGTGGTGTTGCAGGCAATTGGCTACAATCGTACCTCCAAGACAGGAAACAAAAAGTTGTGTTGAATAGCTTGGGTGGAGTATGTGACACTTCCTCAGATTCTGAATGGAGTTCCATTACATGTGGAGTGCCCCAGGGCTCAATTCTTGGGCCACTATTATTCCTGATTTTTATAAATGATCTACCATCATGTACAAGCCTGCCGTGTAAATTTACATTATTTGCTGATGATACCACAATTTTTATGAGCAGTAGAACAGACAACAATCTTGAGGAACTCATTAATCACATACTCTCAGATATAGTTAATTGGTTCAAGGTGAATGGTCTCTCATTAAATTCCAGTAAGACCAGCTTTATTCAATTCTGTACAAAAACAGAAAAAGAGAGAGAGATAAGTGTGACATGTGGTAATCAACCAATAGTTAGAATGGAAACAACAAAATTTCTTGGAGTGCACATTGACAAGAAAATGAACTGGTCTTCACATATTATTGACCTCTGTAAGAGGCTTAGCTCTGCTACCTATGCTTTACGGGTTGTCACTACATGTGTTGAACCTAACACTGCAAAAGTGGCATATTATGGCTATTTTCATTGTCTCATTGAGTACGGAATTATTTTTTGGGGCAACCAGCCATTAGCAAGGAAAGTGTTCATTGCACAGAAGCGAGCTTTAAGAATTATATGTGGATTGCGCCCAAGAGACTCTTGTAGAAATAGTTTTCGTAATCTTAAAATATACACAACTACATGCCAATATATTTTTTCTCTCATGTGTTTTGTTTGTAAAAATATAGAGATATTTCAACCAAACAGTAATTATCACGAGCATAATACACGGAGGAAGAATGACATACACAGTGAACTCAGCAATTTGAGCTTGGCACAAAAGGGTGTCCACTACACTGGAGCAAAACTCTTCAATGCTCTTCCTCCCAAAATAAAGACAGAGATTCATAACAAGAGTGAGTTTAAGAAAGCACTAAAAATATTTTTGCTAGAAAAAGCTTTTTACAGTCTAGATGAATTTTTAACTAAATAAATTGTAATATTTTAATATTATATAATACAAGTTGACATAATGCCACTATGAATTTTATTTAACCTGAGCTCTGTAACTGTGTGTTCTCCGTATCTGTGTTCTGTAGTGTTTTAATGATTCTAAGAAAATATGTATTTTCTTTTTCTGTATTGCTGCCCAAAGAATTTACTGTATAAATTTTTATATAATTATGTACTCAAATTTCTGTATATGCTATTAGATTATCAGATTGTATTTGTAAAAAACTGACTCGTTCCACGTCCTTGTGTATCCAACACAGTTGGACCTATGGAACACGAAATAAATCAAATCAAATCAAATCAAATCAAATCTTGCAGCGTGCGGCTATGCGGCTGCGGCGCGCGACAAGATGGCGGCGGCTACTCGGCTACTCACTGACGACGCGAATGGTGATCTCGGGGTCGGCGAGGCGGACGTCCCAAAGCAGGGGCAGCACCTCGTCGATGATCTGCGACTTGTCCAGCTTGTCGAGCGTCTTCTCGATGCAGCTCAGCACGTTCATCACGAGCTTGAGGTCGGCCGTGTTCTTCTCGTAGACGGCCTTGGTCTTGGGCAGCACCATGCGCCGCACAGCCGCCTCGTCCAGGTACTCGGACACGTTGGTCACCGCCACCAGCGCCGCGCTCTGCACACATACACACATATACATAGGTGTCGTGTGCACCAGTCACCACGGAAGTCATACACGCCAATGGCCCAGAGTGAACCGCAGTCGTGAAACGAGAGTGTAGTCCATGGAAGGGTTACAGAAATTCATCATAAAACGTTTAGTATACAAAATTCCAAAGTCGAAGACACATGTTTCAAACAAAATTAACAAAACGTCCTCCACAACCAGAAAACAGTCAATACAGCATACGGTTACCCTGTACCACTACTTGTCACGTCCTTACCTGTTCTATTCGCAAATAGAGCGAGGGGAAAACGACTATCTGTATGCCTGCGAAGGAGCCCTAATTTCTCATATCTTACCTTCATGGTCCTTACGCGCTTTGTATATTGGTGGCAGTAGAATCGCTCGGCAGTCAGCTTCAAATGCAGGATCCCTGAATTTTATCAGTAGTGTTTCTCGAAAGGAACGTCGCCTCCCCTCCAGGGATTCCCATTTGAGTTCCTGAAGCATCTCCGTAACATTTACGTGTTGTTCGAACCTGCCGGTAACAAATTTAGCACCTTGCCTCTGAATTGCTTCGATGTCTTCCTTCAATCCGACCTGGTACAGATCCCAAACACTGGAGCAGTGACTGACGCCCGAACAACAGGGAAGTGACATGCATCGAGACTAGAAAATAGTGCACTGATAATGGCTAGGCACTAGCCGAAATCTGGATTTGCCAAATAAAACTTGCAAAAAAGAAAAAAAAGACGACTGATTGCTGCCTTCCAAAATTATAACTCGAGCAGTCCTCAAGAATAGCTCGCACCGGAGTCCTATATGCGGTCTCCTTTACAGGTCGACAACTTTTTCCTAAAATTCTCCCAATAATCGGTCGACCATTCGCCTTCTCTTCAACAGTTCTCACATGTTGCTTTGCAACGTTACGCCAGGTGCTTAAACGACTTGACTGTGTCAAGCAGGACATAAGTAATACTGTATCCGAACATTACAGGTTTGTTCTGCCTACTCATTCGCAATAACTTACATTTTCCACATTCAGGGCTAGCTGGCATTCATCACATCGACAGGACATTTTGTGTTAGCCGTTTTGTATCTTCCTGAAATCACTCAACTTTGACACCTTACCGTACAGCACGGCATCATCAGCGAACAATCGCATATTGCTGCCCACCCTACCAGCCAAATCATTTCTGTAAATACAGAACAAAGGCGATGTTTGTACGAGTATATAAAGAACAACAGCGCCCCTATCACACTTCCGCGGGCCACTCCTGACGATACCCTTGTCTCTGATGAACACTCGTAGTCGAGGACAATATGCTGGATTCTATCGTTTAAGGTCTTCGACCCACTCACATATCTGTGAGCTTATTTCATGCAGCTTCCTGCAGTACCATAAGGCGACTGTGTTTAAATGGCTGAGATTGTGCAGCAGGAGTACGTACTCCTTGCCGGGACATGGTTGTACTATAGAATCAATGCTGCAGACACTGTTCATCTCTAAACTCAGCACAGTCACTGCCTGCGTGCTGCGTGGTTAGAACAGAGGAGACACAGACAGGCCTCCTGAGCGCCATCTGATCGCATTGAACCCCTGTGCCACTGAAAACATCCCTTGAGGGTGTTGTACTGTTTTTTGTGGCAGTGTATTTCATGCACACAAAGACAGGCATACCAACTTACATCATCAAGGCAGGACCCCGCTTTGCATACTACACTACTGGCCATTAATTTTGCTATACCAAGAAGAAATGCAGATGATAAACGGGTATTCATTGGACAAATGTATTATACTAGAACTGACGTGTGATTACATTTTCACGCAGTTTGGGTGCATAGATCCTGAGACATCAGTACCGAGAGCAACCACCTCTGGCCGTAATAATGGCCTTGATACGTCTGGGCATTGAGTCAAACAGAGCTCGGATGGCGTGTACAGGTACAGCTGCCCATGCACTCATCAAGAGTAGTGACTGGCGTATAGTGACGAGCCAGTTGCTCGGCCACCATTGACCAGACGTTTTCAATTGGTGAGAGATCTGGAGAATGTGCTGGCCAGGGCAGCAGTCGAACATTTTCTGTATCCAGAAAGGCCCGTACAGGACCTGCAACATGCGATGGTTCATTATCCTGCTGAAATATAGGGTTTCGCAGGGATCGAATGAAGGGTAGAGCCACACATCTGAAATGTAACGTCCACTGTTCAAAGTGTAATCAGTCCGAACAACAGGTGACCGAGACGTGTAACCAATGGCATCTCATACCATCACGCCGGGTGATCCGCCAGTACGGCGATGACGAATACACGCTTCCGATGTGGGTTCACCGCGATGTCGCCAAACACGGATGCGACCATCATGATTCTGTAAACAGAACCTAAATTCATCCGAAAAAATGACGTTTTGCCATTCGTGCACCCAGGTTCGTCGTTGACTACACCATCGTAGGTGCTCCTGTCTGTGATGCAGCGTCAAGGAAAACCGCAGCCGTGGTCTCCGAGCTGACAGTCCGTGCTGCTGCAAACGTCGTCGAACTGTTCGTGCAGATGGTTGTTGTCTTGCAAACGTCCCTATCTGTTGACTCAGGGATCGAGACGTGGCTGCACGATCCGTTACAGCCATGCGGATAAGATGCCTGTCATCTCAACTGCTAGTGATACGAGGCCATTTGGATCCAGCACGGCGTTCCGTATTACCCTCCTGAACCCACCGATTCCATATTCTGCTAACAGTCATTGGATCTCGAGCAATGCGATCAGCAATGTCGCGATACGATAAACCGCACTCGCGATTGGCTACAATCGTACCTTTATCAAAGTCGGAAATGTGATGGCACGCATTTCTCCTCCTTACACGAGTCATCACAACAACTTTTCACCAGGCAACGCCGGTCAACTGCTGTTTGTGTATGACAAATCGGTTGGAAACTTTCCTCATGTCAGCACGTTGTAGGTGTCGCCACCGGCGCCAATTTTGTGTGAATGCTCTGACAAGCTAATCATTTGTATATGACAGCATCTCCTTCATGTCGGTTAAATATCGCGTCTGTAGCACGTCATCTTCGTGGTGTAGCAATTGTAATGGCCAGTAGTGTATGTTACCTATTTTGGTGGATTTTTTTGTGTTACTTTTCATAACGTGAATGCCACGAATTTTCAGAAATGGTCCGCAAAAAAATCTCAGATCGCTACATTCTTCTATTCTGGATGAATGTAATCTTAGTGACCGGGAAGGTATCTTGATTGAACGTGATGGGCCGCGTGGGGTAGCCGCGCTGTCTAGGGCTCCTTGCCAAGGTTCGCGCGGCTCCCCCCGTCGGAGTTTCGAGTCTTCCCTCGAGAATGTGTGTGTGTGTTTTTGTCCTTAGCGTAAGTTAGTTTAAGTTGGATTAAGTAGAGTGTAAGCCTAGGGACCGATGTCCTCAGCAGTTTGGTCTCATAGGAACTTGGCATCAACTGAACGTGATGAGGACTTTGTTCCAGAACAAGAAGGGTCGGAAGATAACATTGAAATGGATTCAGAAGAAAGTCACGTTGCCAGCAGAAATTGTTATGGGGATTCCGATGAAGAAGATGACACTATTGTAAAGTGGTGACGAAAGTTAACAAGTTCCATGTCCCCGGTTGTCTCGCTGTCGTCAATATAACATTGGAAGTGGACCTCCCGGGTCAATGCACGCAACTGATCTTGCACTCATAATGTCAGAATTTTTCAGCACGTTCTTTGATGACCGAATTGCAGACATTGCACGCACCTTCACCAATGCTGAAGCACAACGTGTTGTTCTGCATTACGATGCAAATATTGCTGCAAAGCGAACGAGAATTTGGATAGATGAAGATTCAGTCAAACTGAGAGTGTTTCTTGGTGTGGTACTGATTGCTGGAGCTGTTCGCTCCTGAAAGGAATCAATTTCCGAAAAGTGGACAACAGACGAAAATATGAGTCGTGTACTTTTTGTTGCTGGCTTGGCAAAGAATCGATTTGCGTAGAGGGTGTTTCCGTAAAAGCGTGCAAAAATTTGACAGGACATACAGGATGCTCCACTTAACAATTTGAGGTACCGAACCTGGGGTCGGAGAAGCCAGCTTAAGGAGATAATAGGAATAAAACCACGGTACTGTGTACCTTTTTATTTACATTAGTTAAGTGCAAATACCATTAATGACACAATGAAGGTACCATTTGTATTTATCTTACAAAGTGTGCTGAAACTGACGGCCATCAGTATCAATGCAAGTATGACATCGGCGAACAAGATTGTGTCGCACCCTTACAAATATCCCTGGTGTGTTTCGAATCCCATCACAGGCAGCTACAATTCTGGCAACCAATTCCATCTCCGATAGGATAAGTGACTTTAGATATCCCCATAGGAAATAATCAAGGGGATTCAGGTCAGGTGACCTCGAAGGCCATGGAATAGGACCTCCCCTTCCAATCCAGCGACCAGGAAGTGCTGTACGGAAACCGCTCCATCGAATTGTACTGTACGTGTCTGCATAGCACTGAGTGATGAACCGGTCTGTCGTTGATTCACAGCATGTTCTGCCATGGGGCAATGTAAAAACGAACAACAGGGCCAAATTATGGGCAAGTAAAGCAAACAAAACCTGCATCATGGCATCTTGGCTATAAGGCTCGTCCTACTCGTTTCCTTGCAGCATATAAAGAACGTGCATGTAAATAAACAGCACAGTACGCGTAAACTGGTACGAATGTTGGTTGTAAACACGCAGGAAAACAGTAAACTACACAAAGGGGTAGACAAGTTTACTTTACTTCCCTATCTCCTTAAGCTGGCTTCTCCCACCACAGATTCCCTACCTCAAATTTTTGAGTCCTGTTACTTTTTTCACGCTCTTACGGAAACGCGTTGTACACTACTGCCCATTAAAATTGCTACATAACGAAGATGACGTGCTACAGATGCGAAATTTAACCGACAGGAAGAAGAAGCTCTGATATGCAAATGATTAGCTTTTCAGAGCATTCACACAAGGTTGGCGCCGGTGGCAACACCTACAACGTGTTGACGTGAGGAGAGTTTCCAACCGATTTGTCATACACAAACAGCAGTTGACCGGCGTTGCCTGGTGAAAAGTTGTTGTGATGCCCCGTGTAAGGAGGAGAAATGCGTACCATCACGTATCCGACTTTGATAAAGGTCGGACTGTAGCCCATCGTGATTGCGGTTTATCATACCGCAACTTTGCTGCTCGCGTTGGTTAGCAGAATATGGAATCGGTGGGTTCAGGAGGGTAATACGGAACGCCCGTGCTGGATCCCAACGGCCTCGTATCACTAGCAGTCGAGATGACAGGCATCTTATCCGCATGGCTGTAACGGATCGTGCAGCCACGTCTCGATCCCTGAGTCAACAGATGGGGACGTTTGCAAGACAACAACCATCTGCACGAACAGTTCGACGACGTTTGCAGCAGCAAGGACTATCAGATCGGAGACCATACCTGCGGTTACCCTTGACGCTGCATCACGGACAGGAGCGGCTGCGATGGTGTACTCAACGACGAACTTGGGTGCACGAATGGCAAAACGTCATTTTTTCGGATGAATCCAGGTTCTGTTTACAGCATCATGATGGTCGCACCCGTGTTCGGCGACATCGCGGTGAACGCACATTGGAAGCGAGTATTCGTCATCGCCATACTGGAGTACCACCTGGCGTGATGGTATTGGTTACTCGTCTCGATCACCTCTTGTTCGCATTGACGGCGCTTTGAACAGTGGACGTTACATTTCGGATGTGTTACGAGCCGTAGCTCTACCCTTCATTCGATCCCTGCGAAACCCTACATTTCAACAGGATAATGCACGACCGCATGTTGCAGGTCCTGTAAGGGCCTTTCTGGATACAGAAACTGTCGACTGCTGCCCTGGCTAGCACATTCTCCAGATCTCTCACCAATTGAAAACGTCTGGTCAATGGTGGCCTCGCAAGTGGCTCATCACAATACGCCAGTCACTACTCTTCATGAACTGTGGTATCCTGTTGACGCTGCATGGGCAGCTGTACCTGTACACGCCATCCAAGCTCTGTTTGACTCAATGCCCAGGCGTATGAAGGCCGTTATTACGGCCAGAGCTGGTTGTTCTGGGTACAGATTTCTCAGGATCTATGCACCCAATTGCGTGAAAATGTAATCACATGTCAGTTCTAGTATAATATATTTGTCCAATGAATACCCGTTTATCATCTGCATTTCTTCTTGGTGTAGCAATTTTAATACCAGTAGTGTATATAAATCAGTTTATCAAGTCTGACGATAAAGCAATTCGTCAACAACGCGTATTTATTTTAAATGTATTTTTAACATCCAAAGAACTTAGTCTGAGTAACCTTCTATAATACTTAGATGTTAAGGCGCACGAAATATTTTCGGGCCAGTCGTGTTTTGTCGCAGGAAAGCGTCACGCTTACTAGAAGTGCAGCAGGCGAGAGGAGAGTGCTTTGGCAGGGCTGGCTGACCCGGCGGGCAAAGTTTGCGCACGCGGCCCGCTCGGGTTGCGGACCCCAACCCCACCCCCACCCCCACCCCCACCTGACGCCCCCGCGCCCATCGGCGCCTCTCGACAGCTCTTTGTCTCCGCTGCGCTGCTGGCGTCCGATGACAGCCCGTGGCGGGCGTCGCTTTCCCAGATCCTGCCCAGCCGTCCCCCACCTGCTGCCTGCCCAGCGAGAGCACTCAGCCATGAAGCGGCGTCTCCCACCCTGCAGAGGCAAGGCAAGCGCACGGTGACCAGATGCAGACGCATAAGAGAGAGGAGAAACAGCTTCAAAAAGGAGGACAAGGTCAAAAGAAAGAAGACACACGGAAACACACGCTGAAATTTAATAAATTAATCAATTAACAGGTATAACATACATTCCTTAACTTTTATTGGTACTTCTCTGAAGATACAGTTTTCTGTAGAAGTATTGGCTTGCTTACCAGGTAGCTGTGAAAAGATACGCAGGGAAATTCTTTTAAATTATACTAGACCGTTAACACATTCAAGGTTCAGTCTGTTCCTGTCATCAGTCCACTGTGTTGTAACGAGCGAAAATACGTCTTCTGCATTTCCATTGTGCCCTGATATACTGCAAGAGTATTCCGCAAGTTTTAACAATTCTCCCTGAAAATCAACAGACCTACTTTCATAAAAATACTTGGCCCATTTATTATTACAAGATAGCTCACTAAATTCAGGATAGTTACTATTCTGTTTCAGAAGCTGCCCAAAATTACAGAATTGATCATAACGTTTTACATCTTAAATTTCGAAAGCTTTACATTTATCTTCCAAATACAAAAAGCCTTTTTCAACATCACTGTAGTTAACATCTTCTTTAAGAAACATCCAACAGGAGAAGTAGTGAAACATGAAGGGAAATAGTTTAAAAAATTACACAACGACACAGATTCCTTCATATACACTTTAACTTTTTTGTCAAATCCTTATTCCGCTGCAATTTCCAGCTTACATTTAACCTTTAGTCAAACAAATTTTTCGTTTAATCGGTCCTCAGGCACCTTACATGCAGAATGTAAAATATGAATCACTTCAAGCACATAACTGTTCTCCTTTTCTACTTGAAGAACATTCAGTTGAACAGGCATCAATGAATGCAATGCCATAAGTAGGTTTCACATAAACTATTATCGAAAAACCGAAAAAAAACGTGTGGTGGCTTGCTTTTAGGCAGAAAGTAAGATTTCCGAGCTGGATACATTTCCAATATTTTCTAGGAAGAGAGACAACCATCGAGTTTTCATATGAGATGGGACTTGCTTGTAATTTACCTCCACAAATTCGCAGAAAGAGCGTAGCTGTTCTATTCCAACAGAGTAAATAGAAAAAAAAATAATTATGAATTTTCACGATGACACACAACAAATCAACAGGAAGACAATCAGCCCCATGCTGAATTGCTTTATGTAAAACGTGATCGATAATATCGACGATCCTGCTGCCATCTATAGATGAGTTATTTAAGAAATGAGCAACAGAACGGAAATAATAGCAAATATGAATTTATTACGGTGAACTTCGCGAAAAAGGAGGACAATGCAAAAATGCGTCCGGACCCCAGGCAAAGAGACAAATAGGAGAACTTGTCTGGATCTGTTCGGACGTGTCGTCACGCTATGGAGGCACATTTGGAAAAAAAACCCTAATCGCCCTGTTGTAGACGACTCACATCCAGAGATTATTTTCTGTAAGTTCTAACGCAGTTATCACGAATACAGTAGGCATCGAGGTGCAGAGTATGCATTACTATATGATCTGTCCAGACATACTTTGAGATTAACACACGTGGAGGCGCGGACCACACTTACCATATCAAATCCGTTACACACGCCCAATCTTACATTTCATTCAGCTCGCTCAAAGTCAATCTACAAACATAGAACTCGTATCAGCGCCATCCGGAGGAGTTTCACAATGTTTTCACTTAAATTTTATCGGTGGTAATAAACTTTTAAGACGACAAACGGAAAGTGTACGAGAATGCACTCCTGACGACGTTAGAGAAATTTTTGATGTGCAGGAAACTCTTCTCTTATTAAATTTAGGTGAATGTAATACGGGGACGAAATCTGAAGAATACATATACGAGGCCTGTTCAGAAAGTAAGCTCCGATTGATTGCCAAATTGAAACCACAGTGAACATCAGAAATGTTTTACTTGTAACAATTAGCTACACCTTTCAGCTACTTCTCTACGTAGTCGCCGTTCTGACTTAGACTTTTGTCATAGCGTTGTACCAACTTTTCAATAGCCTCATAATAGAAGGCAGCCGCCAGTGCTTTCCGCCAATTCTCCACGCTGGCCTACACCTCGTTGTCTGTGTCAAAATGTTGTCTTCAAAGACAGCGGTTCATGTGACCAGAGATGAAACTCAGGGGGAGACAATTGCGGACTGTATTGTGGGTAATCTCACATTTCCATTTGAAAACGATGCAGGAGCATCTTCATTGCCCCTGCAGAATGCGGCTGAGATTTGTCTTGAAGAAGAAACAGCAGGACAGTTATGTAATGTTAGCTGCATAGCTTCAGGCGAAATTTCTCACCAGGCCCTCGTACTTGGCGGCAGACACTATTTTCTAGACATCTTTACGCACTCACTGCGAGCTCAGAAACGAGAAGAGCGACATGATGCTAACTGGGGTTATACTAGAGACACTACCCATCTGTGCAAAGCTTTATCGGATTTTCATAGTCGTTTCCATTTCGCGACCGATCGGAGCTTACTTTCTGAACGCCCCTCGTATTTTAATCTGCTCCAAACCAGAACTCTGTCAAAGTCCTCTGACGCGAAATAATTTCAGTTAAACTACGAGGTTTGTGAGAAAAGTAATGAGACTGACAGCACTGTGAGTGATCCGGCAACGCTGCGTCGTTCCACTTGCGTAGACAGGCACTTCCAGATGTTCGGCCCGAGTTGCAGCTCCGTACAGGCATCTAGTGATCTTTGAGAGCGCCATCAATGAAGCTGTGTTTTTGTTGTGTGGAATAGCGGAATCTGGAGCAACGTTATGCAGTCAAGATTGTGATCTTTGAAAAGTTTAAACAGGCCTATGGGGAACATTCCTTATCAAGAGCTCTTGCTTTTTGAAATGCCGAGAACAACCTGACGATGTACCTCGCTCAGACAGACCTTCAAAAACAGGCGAGAACGCCGAATGTGTGCGTACTTTCGTCAAATCGGACCAACGTTTAGCAATAAGGATGATGGGTGTCCATTGAACTTAAGTACTTTTACCGTACATCAAGTTTTGACCGAAGATTTGTACATGCGAAAGGTTTGTGGCAAAATGGCACTTGAACAGGGCAATCGAGGAAACGTGTGCGATTATCTTCTTCAGAGGACTGCCAATGACGAGGAATGGTTCAGCCGTGTGATGACAGGCGAAGAATACTGATTTTTTTTTAGTAGGATCCTTAGACAAAGAGGAAAAGTGAGGAATAGCGCACTGACTTTTCCTCGGCCGAAAGAAACTGGAATGAGGAATTTAAAGATCAAAACAATGCTGATTTGCTTTATTCACATAAGGAGTATCGTGTGTAAAGAATTTATTCCTCCAGGGGCAAACTGTCAACCAAGTGTTTTACAAAGATCTCCTTGAAACGCTCAGGAAAAAGGTGAAGCGAGTGAGACAAGATATTGCACGCAAGTGGTGCTGCACTATGACAACATCCCCCCATGTCATAGGGCCACTTCCATCGTGCAATTTTTGACCTCAAAAGGCATTCCTATTGTTCCACAGGCTACCTATTCACCTGATCTGAGTCTTTTCGATTTTTTATTTTCCCAGTATTGAAAAATGTCTCAAGAGGAGGTCATTTTGGGACTCTGAAGAACGTTCAAAAGAATGTGACCTACATGTTAAAGGCCCTACCAGTTGAAGACTGGAACAACGACTCCGCCGGTGTATAGCTACCGAAAGGAACTACTTTAAGGGGGACACTATTATCGTTTGAAAAAAAAAATAATAAAAACTTAGGTAGATAAAAAAAATCTGTCTCATTAATTTTCTCAGACACCTCGTATGACGAATGATGTGATCATGATTCCAAACTTCGGCGCTCGTCCGTTTCGTTTTCTTGAGAGAACAGAGCACCAGGTTCATAATTAATGTGTTATTCCGTTTTCTGATCAAATTTTCTACTTATTTCTATTATCATAAATATGTACCTACTAATTGAAGTGATGAAACTTACGTTACATATTTGGAAGAAAGTAAAATGGACAAAATACAGTAATACAGTACTGAAACAGTTATAGTGCGAACAGGAGGGGTACATCCTAGGCGAGATTAAGTCTGAGTGCCACAGACGAAAATTTTTTGGATTCAGTTGCTAATGTCAGTCTTTTCATTAATTTTTGTATTTTCAACATTGCAGCACGGTCAGCAATCGTGATAATCTAATATACAAGAAACAGTTTCACGTGAGCTCCCCAGGCCCACCGCACGGCGTTCATGGAGACTAGGCGCACGCCAGAGCTTAAATCAAGTCTTGGTGTTGACTTAGTACTTACGTACCGCAGTTTTAAAATGTGATTACGCCTATTCAGGCTGTTTTAGTTTTATTTCTAGACCATGCCCTTTTAGACATATTATAGATTCAGGCATATCCGCCGGCCGGTGTGGCCGAGCGGTTCTAGGCGTTAAAGTCTGGAACCGCGCGACCGCTACGGTCGCAGGTTCGAATCCTGCCTCGGGCATGGATGTGTGTGATATCTCGTGGTTAGTTGGGTTTACGTAGTTCTAAGTTCTAGGGGACTGATGACCTCAGCAGTTAAGTCCCATAGTGCTCAGAGCCGTTTGAACCAGGCATATCTTCTGAAGAAGGCTCAATTACTTGGGCTGAAACCAAGGAAAGGTTGGTTTCATTACCGGAATTGAGGCTGATAGTTTCTTATATACTTTTCATTAATAGTCCAGACTTATGCAAATATAATATTCCTGTGCAGGTACTCACACCACATGCCCCAGACAGTCAGCTGAATCAACTTTTTTTTTGTGATGGCAAAGGGAGAACTCTACTGTGACCGCTCTCGCCGCTGTCACAGGTGCTTGAAGCAGGTGACTCAGTCACTGCCGTCATTTAATGACGCGATCGTTCCGTATAACGACTGATTTCTTAAAAATAACTTCAAGCCGCCAAGCGTTTTGCACGATACGCTGCGTTTGATTGACGGCTTCCTTCCTGTCTTCAGAGGTGACTCTCGTAACAGCTTCGTTGCTGGCTGCCTCGCCTGCAGACAGCGTAACTTTTTAAATTCATCACTTAATTCCACGTTTCGACGGTGAAGCCAATCAGTTCCTCCTCTTGCCTTGCCATGTTTGGCGTCTCGTTCGACAGAATGGTCTGGAGCGTTATCAGTAACAATCATTCGGGTGCAGGCACGAAACGCGCAAACCATTTCTCTCGACTTACCTTGCACGGCAGTCATCTGGCCAAGAGAGCTATGTGGAGATTTTCCACTGAATATGTTTGACAACCTTGCCTCTGACATTGTCCAGTGTCACACAACAGAAACAAAAGATAAACTGTTTACCCCGCAACTGTAAGAAAGTAAAGCAAAATCTTAGTGGGCAATTGACGATGTCGCAAGACAGCAAGCTGCCAGCAGGCGACAAGTGTTGCAGTGCTGGCGGTGAAGGTACAGGCGTCCGCAAGGAACGGTGGACGGGGGAGGGGAGGGCAACAACAGGCGTCCTCGAATCCGGAATGCAGAGTTCTTATTCGTTACAGAATTCTCAGACACGTCTAGAAGTGATTTCGCGTGGCCCTGCTAAAACTCTCGCTTGGCCAGTTGTAGCACTATGGGACTTAACATCTATGGTCGTCAGTCCCCTAGATCTTAGAACTACTTAAACCTAACTAACCTAAGGACATCACACAATACCCAGTCATCGCGAGGCAGAGAAAATCCCTGACCCCGCCGGGAATCGAACTCTGGAACCCGGGCGCGGGAAGCGAGAACGCTACCGCACGACCACGAGCTGCGGACGCTAGTTGTAGCGTTTCGTGGCTTACGGCATGAGGCGTCTCCAGCCAGACCAGCTCATTTATAAGAAAAACAGCCAATTTTTAGTCTTGCCGCCACCTCCCAGCCCTGTTAACGGCGAGAGGCTGCTGCGGATACAAGGCGGTCCTCGTGGGGTTCGCTCAGTGCTTGTTAAGCCTTCCGTCCGCCCTCGCCCCACTATATCCTCCACAGCTGTCAGTGCTAAAGAAATCCCGACCAGACCACAATGTAGTTATTCGACGCAACGAAACTGCTGTTGTCTTGGTCACTCACTCACTCACACTCACTGGTCATACCGGACTCGAGAGTCCATTACCGCAGCAACGTATTTTCGCCATGTGTCCCTGTCTCGGGCTATTTCCTTCCATTCACCTTCAATACCTAGGCTCCTCAAATCAGCGTTCACATTGTCCTCCCATCTACGCCTCGGTCTCCCCACAGGACGTTTTCCCTCTAAGTGCCCTACCAGTACTCTGCGCGCAGCCCTGCCCTCATCCATTCGAGCTACGTGACCCGCCCATCGCAACCTACGTGATTTAATAATACTGATTATGTCAGGTCTTGAATAGAGTTCGTGAACCTCTTCGTTATGCAGTTTTCGCCACTCTCCGCTAATGTCATCCCTTTTTGCTCCGAAAATTTTCCTCAAAATTTTGTTTTCAAATACTGGAAACGGCTTTTCATTTTGCAACGTGAGAGACCAAGTCTCACACCCATACAGCATAACTGGTAGAATAATACTTTTGTATATTCTAATCTTTAAATTCCTAGACAATATCCGTGCCGAAAGTAATCTATTCAGTGAGAAGTAGCACCCATTTTCCGCCCGTAATCTCTTCTTCAGTTCGGATTCAATCTCATTTCTCGAACTGATGTCCACGCCTAGATACTTAAATGTATTCACTTTTTCAAACTGCAAGTCTCCAACTCTTAACATTTCCTGATCTACTGCTGTTGGCATTCTAGTAGTAACCAGGTATTTTCTTTTTTCTTCACTTATCCTTAGACTTACATCTTCACTAGCCTTGATTAACGCATTCGCATTTCCTGTTACAGATTCTTTCCTATCGCTAATGATGTTTAGATCATCTTCATACGGTACCCTAATATCTTAATATTTCCATTTAACTCCACACCCTCTGAATTATCTGCTGCCATTCGTACACTATATTCTAGGACTAAATTAAAAAGTAGCGGAGACAGGGCATCTCCCTGCTTATGTCCGTTCTTTATTACGAATTCTTCTGACTCCAATTTCCCCACGCGTACTCTACCTTTTCTGTTTTTCAAACTCGCTTCTGTAAGTCTAACATACTTCTGTGGTATTCCAAGTTCCAAAAGAGTTCTGTACAATTTTGATTGCAATACTGAATCATATGCTTTTGTAAAATCTATGAAAAGATCATGAACTGGTTTATTGTATTCCCATTTCTTTTCGAAAATTTGACGCAGGGTGAATATTTGGTCTATAGTTGATCTGTTCCTCCGAAAGCCAGCTTGGTAATCGCCCACAATTTCATCTGCATATGGTTTAAGCCTGCTTAGCAGAATAATCGAGAAAATTTTGGAACATACTGGTAATAGCGATATCCCTCTATAATTACTACAGTCCATTTTGTCGCCCTTCTTAAAAATTGGGATCAGAATCGACTCCTGCCACTCTTCAGGTATCATCCATGAGTTCCATACTTTAGTTATCACTTTTACTTCCACCAATTTCTGTCCCCCATTTTTAACTAATTCTACAGTTATGCAATCTGATCCTGGTGCTTTATGGTTTTTCAATTTCTTAATTGCAACTCTTACTTCCTTTAACGTTGGCTCAGGTATCTGGGGTTCTGCTGAATGTATTTCGTATGCCTGCTCATTTCCTGCTTCCTGGTGAACATTTAATAGATGCTCAAAATACGCCCTCCATTTACTGTAGTCCTGGTCAGCTAGCTAAATCCTTAAGTACCTTGAGATGTAGTTAGATGGCGTCAATTGGATTTGCAGCTTTTATGAAACACATAACTGTAAAATTTGAAATAATTGTATATTCACCAGTCTAGAATGTTCGGCGATTCCCAAACACTAGTCAGTTCTGGAAATGCGTTTAAATACGTGCCTTTTGGGGAGAGCGGTGTTCAGTCTCGGGTGTAGGTCTTTACCATTCTGTTCTCATCTAGAGGAGCAAGACCTGTTGAAGTGAGACGTGCACTTTGCAACTGTTTTTTTCCCGAGCCATCAGTCTTCTGACTGGTTTGATGCAGCCTGCCGCGAATTCCTCTTCTATGTCAACTTCTTCATCTCAGAGTTGCACTTGCAACCTGCGTCTCCAATTATTTGCTGGATGTATTCCAATCTCTGTCTTCCTCTACAGTTTTTGCCCTCTACAGCTGCCTCTAGTTCTACAGAAGTCACTGCCTGATGTCTTAACAAATGTACAATCATTCTGTCTCTTCTCCTTGTCAGTGATTCCCACATATTCCTTTCCTCTCCGTTTCTACCCAGAATATCGTCATTCCTCACCTTATTAGTCCTCATTTCAACATTCGTCTGTGGGAGCACGTCTCGAATGCTTCGATTCTCTGCTGTTCCGGTTTTCCCACAGTCCATGTTTCACTACCATACAATGCTGTGATGCAAACGTACACTCTCAGATATTTATTTCTCAAATTAAGGCCTATGTTTGATACTAGTAGACTTCTCTTGGCCAGGAATGCTCTTTTTGCCAGTGCTAGTCTGCTTTTGATGTCTTCCTTGCTCCGTCCGTCATCGGTTATTTTACTGCCTAAGTAACAAATGGTTCAAATGTCTCTGAGCACTATGAGATTTAACAGCTGATGTCATCAGTCCCCTATAACTTAGAACTACTTCAGCCTAACTAACCTAAGGACATGACATACATCCATGCCCGAGGCAGGATTCGAATCTGCGTTGGCGCGGTTCCAGACTGAAGCGGCAGAGTTTAAAAAATGTAGGGGAAGACAGAGGTTGGATTGTGCCTTTTTTGGTGACCAAACTGTCTTTTGATCATGTCACGAACCTTACGCAAACAGTAGACCCGATGCCGCTCTGTTCCGAAGTGGATCTGGCGTCCTGTTTCCCAGCGCGGAGGTCGGAGGTTCTCCAAGGGTTTGCAGCGCGGCCTGTCCGACTGGCGGGAAGTGCTGCCGGGCGTGGCCTGTCCCTCCCCCCCCCCCTCCCATCGCCCCCCCCCCCCAAAACATCCGGTGTGACGTTACAGGCTCGCGGAACTCGTACCTCTCTCCGACGCCGGTCCCCTACTCCTGCGTGTCAGCCGCCGGGAACTTGCTGCAGAAAGCTTGTTATTACTTCTGTTGCAGTCGCTTCTTCCAGCGGACGGCTCCCACCGGCTCTCTACCTCGCCGGCAGAACATTTGTTTAAAGTTGATGACAGGGCGAGAAACTTGCCTCGTCAGAAACAAAAGACGGCGAAAAGGCCACTGGAAGAACCACTGAGCTCAGACACGACACGGAGGCGCTCTGGCCTAGCTAGCGTCTCATCGCTGACGTCATGCAACACGCCGGTAAAGAAAACGAACACACACTGGGTATATTTTGCCTACGGGAGCACGGCGGCCGTATCGTAATTTGTTTTTATCACACACCTTGCCTGAAAAAAAAAAAAGGGAACCAGCGAGAAGGTACGGTCGGAGGTCAGTGTAAAGCCGTCGGCACACGGACCGTGCTGTCAAACGTCAACGTTGAGCGTGCTGAGTTCAACGTGCTGCTGAACGCTCAGAAATCCGGTACGTGGGCCCCAACGTGGTATACGTGATCACAACGCACTCCAGCGGCAGTTGCGGGATGTTTCTAGTTCGTAAATCACACTGTTTGCTAAATGGGCGCACGTAATATTCCCACGTTAGCTCTGTTAAAACGCACATTTCCTCCATTGTCCACATGCTAGTCACGTTGTTCTATATGTAATAGACAGAAATAAAAACTTCAATATCCATGTACATGTTTTAAGACGAAAAGGAAAGTACCATGTCCAATCAATAAGCACACAGGCTTATAAACGTTCCATAACAAACAGCGCGATCCAAATTTGCAATAGTTCTCCACATAAGATAAACATTATTTCATCATCCCTACATTATATTAAAACCCCAAGGTCACCGTTACTTGATCACTGTTCCTACCTGGTAGCAGAATCTTTGCAACATGTGAATTACGAAACGTAAAAGAAAAAGCAGCAAAATAGCTTTATACAAGTAGCGCAAGCTGTCCTGTAGATTAAGCCAATCGAACAAGCTCACTGCTCAAAAAATAAAAAAAAGTGAACTTATATTTAAATAACATCAAATATTATAGTATATACTTACATTAAACTAATAGTAAAGCATCAGAACCTATTAAAAATGCGAATGTTAGGAAAAAAATTGGTGGTGGTGGTGTGTGCGGGGGGGGGGGGGGGGGGGAGACGCGAACCTCCAACACCTTATTCAACTTATTTTAGAATCAGTCACGCTACTCACTACACTGCACCGACAACCCGTATGGGGTAGCAAGTTACAATATTCTTTTGCCATGAATATAATGTTTCTCATTATTTTACTGCAACGAATCACACAGTTAACAGCGTGTTTTCGAGTGAGACTCAATTTTTCTGGTGCTCAGAAACGGCATATATACGTTTAAGCTTGAAATGAATGCCAATATGGCGCCTCACAACTCCGTGCTGAAGGGAGATGGCGTGCATGTGACGTAGTGGCGTTGTTGCACCTGATTGGTTAACGCTCAGACGCACGCTCAGAATATCTGACATGCTAAATATTTCTCTGCACGTTGGGAAAGACTCCCGAACGTGCTATTCCACGCTATGACGTCAGAAACTCGGCACGCACAACGCTCAACGTTTGGATGCACGGTTCGTGTGCGGACGGCTTAACTTCGTACACGTATACGAGGGAGTACCCGAAAAAAAACGGAATTATTTTTTAAAAGTCACTTATTTTCAAATTCTTTACAAAATAACCTTAGACCCTTCAAAATGCACTCCATTACAACTAAACATTTGTCTCACTGGTGCTTTCACTGTTCGAAATATTTTTTGTAGTCGCCTTTAGAAATGACTGACGGTTTGTCCCTAGTTTTTTTCTTGAGTTCTTCAATGGTGTAAAATCGATGCACTTTCAGGCCCATTTACATGCGTGGCAATAAGATGAAGTCGCACAGAGCCAAATCAGACGAGTAACGTGCGTAGGCAACGAAACCATGCCATTTTTAGCCGAAAGCTGTGTAATAGAGATGGCTGTGTGAGCAGGTGCGGTTGTTGTGGTGGAAGAACCAGCCTCCTGTCTGCCTGAAAGTGGGTGTTTTCTTGACTGAACCGAGCTCCATGATAACCCACTAATCTCTGACGGATGATCGATTGCCTGTCGACGGTCTGTGAGCACAAGCTCTCTAATGTTTTCAGTATTTGCGTCGATTCGGGCAGCTGATAAACGTCCAGAACGAGGTTTGTCATCAATCGACATGTCGCCATTTTTAAATCTAGCATACCACTCCCACACTTGAGTTTTTCCCATAGCGTCATCTTGGTAAACTGTTTTCAACATTGACACAGTTGCAGAGCATTTTTACCGCGTAGAAAACAAAATTTCACAGCTGCACGTTGTTTGGCATCACAAAAACGAAACAAGAACAAAACAGCGCTTGCAAAAACCATCAGTGCAGATGAAGAGAACACGGCAGGTCGACAACACAGGTGGCACTGAGCTGGCAATGAGTTGCGCTGTACACGTCTAGCGGCAGAAATGCGTACTACACAAGTTTCGCCCACGGCAATGTTACTCCGGTTTTTTTTTTTTTTAACGTTGAATTTCACCATCCGTGCGTACGTAAACGATTACAGACTTGGAATACTCTGTGACAGGCAGAACAGGCAAGAGCGTGCGTTAGTACTGTTCGTGTTTAGTGCTGGTACCAGGCCTGCTAGGGTATATCAGGAATGTAAACAGTCAGATGTCGAGTGATGACTGTGAAGCACACTGAGATGCCATGTGAGACAGCGTTACCACCACCTGACCGCGGCTGAAAGCAAAGCATCATTGTGTGTCTCCATTTGGCCAGCTTATCCAATTGTGCAATACCCAGTTTTTTGGGGGATTCGGGTATGACAGGGGCCGGATGTAGGACTGCATAGCAATACGAGCGCAGGCGACGTCGTGAGAGTCTTAAGATTCTGTTCGACCACGTCTGACCACGACAGTATGCACGAAACACATCCTAGCCTCCTCAGATTTGCGTTTGACATCCGAGAACAAGTAATCGACTCCCCGCAACATTCAGTCTCATCCCGCGTCAATGGTCGGAGACTAGAAGGAGCGGGACTACTGTGTTACCGTCCTGGCTGCCATTAACACAACACAGACGGCGGAGTCTGCAGCGGCGCAGTCACCGAGAAGCATGGGCTGCTGGCGAGTGGCGGCGTACTGTGTGTTCAGCGGAGAGTGCTGATTCTGCATTGCCTCGGATGACCGTCGTCGGCAAGTATGGCGGAGAGCTAGGGAGAGGCATCGTTCTTCCAATACTTTGGGGAAGCACTGCTGTGTTTACCCTGTTGTCATTGTGTGGGGAATCATTGTGTATGACTTCAGATACACCTAGTAGCGACTGGAGGAACTCTGAGGGCACAACGGCACATCACGGACATACGAAACCTCTTAAGCAACCTCTTATGTGACAGTACCGTGGTCTAATTTTTCCATTGGACGATAGTTGTATACACATGAAAAACTGGTGGAAGTCGACCTCGCCGAAGATCTGTTTGGACTCTGGAGAAATGTAGGAGCACAATTGTCAATACTGACCATACAGTTTCTCTTAGAACACAGGTTAAGGATAGGGAAACCTACGTTTATAGCTTTCATAGACTTACAGAAAGCTTTCGATTATTTTGAATGGGATACATTCTTTGAGATTCTGAAGGTAGTAGGGCTAAAATACACGGAGAGAAAGGTTATTTGTAACTTGTACAGAAACTAGACGGCAGTTATAAGAGTCGACAGGCATAAAAGGAAAGCACTTTTTCAGAAGGGAGTGAGATAGCTTGAAGCCTATCCCCAGTTTATACAATTTGTACACTGAGAAGTTCTAAAGGAAACTAAAGAAAAATTTGGAGACGGGATTATAATTCATGGAGAAGAAAGAAAAACTTTGAGCTTTGTCCATGAGACTGTATTTTTGTCAGAGACACCAAACAATTCCGAAGAGAAGTTGAACGGAATGGACAGTGTCTTGAAAGGGGAATACAAGATGAACATCAACAAAAGCAAAACAAGTTTAATTGAATGTAGTCGAATTACATCACGTGACGCTGAAGGACTTTGATTAGGTAGTGAGACATTAAAATTGGTTGATAACTTTTACAATTTGAGCGCCGGCCGCGGTGGCCGAGCGGTTCTTGGCGCTTCAGTCCGGAACCGCGCTGCTGCTACGGTCGCAGGATCGAATCCTGCCTCGGGCATGGATGTGTGTGATGTCCTTAGGTTAGTTAGGTTTAAGTAGTTCTAAGTCTAGGGGCTCGTGACCTTAGAACCATTTTTTTGCAATCTGAGCAGCAAAATAGCTGATGATGGCCGAAGTAGAGGTGATGTAAAATTCCTGCTAGCAATAGAAAAAAAATTATTTCTGAAAAAGAGAATTTGTTAACATCTAATAAAAATTTAATGGACTGTTTTGTATTTCTAAAGTTATTCGCACAGAGTGCAGCCTTGTACGAAAATGATAAGCAGTTCAGACAAGAAGAGAAAAGAAGCTTTTCAAGTGTGCTGCTGTAAAAGAACGTTGACGATTAGAGGGGAAGATACTAAAACGAATTGGAGAAAAAGAAATTTACGGCACAACTTGACGTAAAGAAGGTCCCAATTGTCAGGTTAAATTTGGTACGCCAAACTGCAGCAGTTAACGATACCTAATAACTACAGAAAAATTGAGAAACGTTCATAGGATTTTCGACCTGGAAAAGGTTCAACAATGTAAAATCGTGCAATATGTTCGAAATTTTGAGAAAAATAGGGGTAAGTTAATGGGAGAGACAGGTAATATACAAAATATACAAGAGCCAAGAGAGAATAATAACGGTGGAAGGCCAAGAACGATGTGTTCGGACTAAGAAGTGTGTAAGCCAACGTTGTAGTCTTTCGCCCCTACTGTTCAATCTATACATCGAAGAAGCAACGATGGAAAGAAAAGAAAGGTTCAACAGTGGAATTAAAATTCAATGTGAACGGTATCAATGACAACATTCGCTGATGGCATTGCTGTCATTAGTCAAAGTGAAGAAGAATTACGGTATCTGCTGAATGAAATGAACAGTCGAATGAAAACAAAATATGGATTGGGAGTAAATCGAAGGAAGACGAAAGTAATGAGAAGTAGCGGAAATGAGAACACTGAAAACCTTAGCATCAGGATTGATGGCCTCGAAGTAGAAAAAGTTAAGGAATTCTGCTGCCTAGGCAGCAAAATGACCCATGGCGAATGGAGCAAGGAGGACATGAAAAGCAGACTAGCAATGGCAAAAATGGCCTTCCTGGCCAAGAGAAATCTCCTAGTATCAAATATAGATCTTAATTTGAAGAAGAAATTTCTGAGAATGTACGTCTGGATCACAGCATTGTATGGTAATGAAACATGGACTCTGGGAAAACCGGGACAGAAGAGAATCGAAGCATTTGAGACGTGGTCCTACAGACATATGTTGAAAATTAGGTGAACTCATAAGGTGAAGAACGAGAAGATTGCAGAATTGGAGAGGAAAGGAATATAAGGTTCAAAAATGGCTCTGAGCACTATGGGACTCAACTGCTGTGGTCATCAGTCCCCTAGAACTTAGAACTACTTAAACCTAACTAACCTAAGGACATCACACACATCCATGCCCGAGGCAGGATTCGAACCTGCGACCGTAGCGGTCGCACGGTTCCGGACTGCGCACCTAGAACCGCGAGACCACCGCGGCCGGCTGGAATATATGGAAAACACTGACAAGAAGAAAGGACATGATGATATGACGTCTGCTTAAGACATCAGGAATAACTTGCACGGGGGCTGTAGAGGGTAAAAACTTTACAGGAAGACGGAGATTGAAATACACTCCTGGAAATGGAAAAAAGAACACATTGACACCGGTGTGTCAGACCCACCATACTTGCTCCGGACACTGCGAGAGGGCTGTACAAGCAATGATCACACGCACGGCACAGCGGACACACCAGGAACCGCGGTGTTGGCCGTCGAATGGCGCTAGCTGCGCAGCATTTGTGCACCGCCGCCGTCAGTGTCAGCCAGTTTGCCGTGGCATACGGAGCTCCATCGCAGTCTTTAACACTGGTAGCATGCCGCGACAGCGTGGACGTGAACCGTATGTGCAGTTGACGGACTTTGAGCGAGGGCGTATAGTGGGCATGCGGGAGGCCGGGTGGACGTACCGCCGAATTGCTCAACACGTGGGGCGTGAGGTCTCCACAGTACATCGATGTTGTCGCCAGTGGTCGGCGGAAGGTGCACGTGCCCGTCGACCTGGGACCGGACCGCAGCGACGCACGGATGCACGCCAAGACCGTAGGATCCTACGCAGTGCCGTAGGGGACCGCACCGCCACTTCCCAGCAAATTAGGGACACTGTTGCTCCTGGGGTATCGGCGAGGACCATTCGCAACCGTCTCCACGAAGCTGGGCTACGGTCCCGCACACCGTTAGGCCGTCTTCCGCTCACGCCCCAACATCGTGCAGCCCGCCTCCAGTGGTGTCGCGACAGGCGTGAATGGAGGGACGAATGGAGACGTGTCGTCTTCAGCGATGAGAGTCGCTTCTGCCTTGGTGCCAATGATGGTCGTATGCGTGTTTGGCGCCGTGCAGGTGAGCGCCACAATCAGGACTGCATACGACCGAGGCACACAGGGCCAACACCCGGCGTCATGGTGTGGGGAGCGATCTCCGACACTGGCCGTACACCACTGGTGATCGTCGAGGGGGCACTGAATAGTGCACGGTACATCCAAACCGTCATCGAACCCATCGTTCTACCATTCCTAGACCGGCAAGGGAACTTTCTGTTCCAACAGGACAATGCACGTCCGCATGTATCCCGTGCCACCCAACGTGCTCTAGAAGGTGTAAGTCAACTACCCTGGCCAGCAAGATCTCCGGATCTGTCCCCCATTGAGCATGTTTGGGACTGGATGAAGCGTCGTCTCACGCGGTCTGCACGTCCAGCACGAACGCTGGTCCAACTGAGGCGCCAGGTGGAAATGGCATGGCAAGCCGTTCCACAGGACTACATCCAGCATCTCTACGATCGTCTCCATGGGAGAATAGCAGCCTGCATTGCTGCGAAAGGTGGATATACACTGTACTAGTGCCGACATTGTGCATGCTCTGTTGCCTGTGTCTATGTGCCTGTGGTTCTGTCAGTGTGATCATGTGATGTATCTGACCCCAGGAATGTGTCAATAAAGTTTCCCCTTCCTGGGACAATGAATTCACGGTGTTCTTATTTCAATTTCCAGGAGTGTACATCCACCAAATAATTGCGGTAGGTAGCAAGTGCTTCTCTAATACGAAGAGGTTAGCACAAGAGAGGAATTCGCGGTAAAAGACTGATGAGTAATATGTATATATATATATATATATATATATATATATATATATATATATATATATATATATATGGTGCGGCAGATCAAAGTGAGCCGGACGAGTGAATACATTTTCAAACCATTTGTGGTTGCATTGATGTAGAAGGAAAAGACCTGTAGCTAGAGGGAAATTTACACAATCTTCACAACTGACAGAACTGTTGGGAGACGTCAGTCCGGTCGCGGCCCTAGATGGCCACCCAGATCAGCTGATCCGTCAGTGTGCGATTACTTTGTGCTGGGAGCCCTCAAGTCTCAGGTGTATCGCGACAACGCTGACAGACTTCACGTACTGAAGCAGAACATTGCGGATGAGACTGCAGCAATTCCAACAGTCCAGTGTATATCCGCGTTCAGCAACTTGTTGACCAGGGCCCAAAAGTGCCAAGGGATGAATGGTGATCACCTTCAACATGTGCTCTAGTCAGGTTAGTGTTGTATTTCCTTTCCTCTGCTGGGTCTCTTTCTACATCTACATCCATACTCCGCAAGCCACCTGACGGTGCGTGGCGGAGGGTACTTTGAGTACCTGTATCGGTTCTCCCTTCTATTCCGGTCTCGTATTGTTCGTGGAAAGAAAGATTGCCGGTATGCATCTGTGTGGGCTCTAATCTCTCTGATTTCATCCTCATAGTCTCTTCGCCAGATATACGTAGGAGGGAGCAATATAGTGCTTGACTTGTCGGTGAAGGTATGTTCTCGAAACTTCAACAAAAGCCCGTACCGAGCTACTGAGCGTCTCTTCTGCAGAGTGTTCCACTGGAGTTTATCTATCATCTCCGTAACGCGTTCGCGATTACTAAATGATCCTGTAACGAAGCGCGCTGCTCTCCGTTGGATCTTCTCTATCTCTTCTATCAACCATATCTGGTACGGATCCCACACCGGTGAGCAGTATTCAAGCAGTGGGCGAACAAGTGTACTGTAACCTACTTCCTTTGTTTTCAGATTACATTTACTTAGGATTCTTCCAATGAATCTCAGTCTGGCATCTGCTTTACCGGCGATTAATTTTATATGGTCATTCCTTTTTAAATCACTCCTAATGCCTACTCCCAGATAATTTATGGAAATAACTGCTTCCAGTTGCTGACCTGCTATAATGTAGGCAAATGATAAAGGATCTTTCTATGTATTCGCAGCACATTACACTTATCTACATTCAGATTCAGTTGCCATTCCCTACACCATGCGTCAACTCGTTGCAAATCCTCCTGCATTTCAGTACAATTTTCCATTGTTAGAACTTCTCGACATACTACAGCATCATCCGCAAAAAGCTTCAGTGAACTTCCGATGTCATCCACAAGGTCATTTATGTATATTGTGGATAGCAACGGTCCTACGACTCTCCCCTGCGGCACACCTGAAATCACTCTTACTTCGGAAGACTTCTCTCCATTGAGAATGACATGCTGCATTCTGTTATCTAGGAACTCTTCAATCCAGTGACACAATTGGTCTGATAGTCCATATGCTCTTACTTTGTTCATTAAACGACTGTGGGGAACTCTCTCTTTGTACCCTGGAACTCCGTTCTCCGGGCCTCGTTTACTTGCCCCACCCTGTAGCATTCTTTTGAATTTTAGATTGATTTGTGAAAGAAGCTGGACGATGAGGCTGCTGAGACTTGGGAAAAAATGGTGTCTAGAATATACGAGGTGCGGCTAGAAAAAAACCGGACTGATGCTGGAAAAAACATTTATTTACAATTATTTACAATTTCATGTTATCTCCTTCAATGTACTCTCCTCCTCGGTCTCTACACCGCTCCATACGAATTTTCCACTGTTCATAGCAATGCTGCAGATCATTTTCGGTAAGTCCATACATTACTTCCGTCGCTTTTTCTGTTACTGCTTCAACAGTCTCAAATCTAGTTCCTTTCAAAGCTGACTTGACTTTAGGGAAAAGAAAAAAGTCACAGGGGGCCAAATCAGGTGAGTAGGGTGGATGATCTAAGATGGGAATGTTGTGTTTTGCCAAAAACGTCTTCACTGACAACGCACTGTGAGCTGGGGCATTGTCTTGGTGAAGGATCCATGACTTTTTTCTCCACAAATCGTTCCGTTTTCTCCGTACTCGCTCACGTAGGGTAGCCAGGACGCTAATGTAGTAATGCTGATTCACTGTTTGTCCCTCTGGTACCCAATCAATGTGCACAATCCCTTTGATGTCAAAAAAAAAAAAAAAAAAAAAATCATCATTGCCTTGAATTTCGATTTTGACATTCGTGTTTTTTTTGTCGTGGAGAACCAGGAGTTTTCCAATGCATCGATTGGCGTTTAGTTTCGGGATCGTAACTAAAAAACCACGATTCATCGCAAGTAATAACATTTTGTAAGAAGGTGGGATCACTTTCAATGTTTTCCAGGATGTCAGAACAAATCATTCTTCGGCGTTCCTTCTGTTCAATTGTGAGACACTTTGGAACCATTTTTGAACACACTTTGTTCATGTTGAAACTTTCATGAAGAATCTGCCTAACACTTTCCTTGTCAACTCCTGTTAACTCAGACACTGCTCTGATTGTTAAACGGCGAGCTTGTCGAACAAGTTTACCGATTTTTTCAATGTTTGCATCAGTTTTTGCTGACAATGGTCTGCCAGTGCGAGTGTCATCACTGGTGTCTTCGCGGCCATCTTTAAATCGTTTAAACCACTCAAACACTTGTGTTCGCGATAAACAATCATCGCCGTACACTTGTTGTAACATTACAAACGTTTCACTTGCAGATTTTCCTAGTTTGAAACAAAATTTGATGTTAACACGCTGTTCTTTCTGTACACTCAACATTTTCCGACGCACAGACAAAACGTCAACTACTTAAAACAGACGCCACGGGCAGACTGAGTGCAGGAGGCAGATGAAACTCGAGCAGTAGGCGGAGCGAGAGTCACGTGACAGGCCACGCGACTTTCAGCCTTATTGCATTCGTTTTATTGTTTCACCAGTACTAGTCCGGTTTTTTTCTAGCCACACCTCGTATATGTCTATAAGAAAAATTTCTTGTTACTTGCTTTTAAAGAAAAATATACAGCAGTTCTTGTATGCATAATGGAAGATGCTACAATCGATATAGGCGTCTCGTGTTGTGTGCTATTTAAATATCGTGTATACTTACGTCGTGGAAAAAACTGGTGTGCTGCGACCATTATCCTGACATTTCCTGGAAAACCACTCTTGCTAATTTGTACTCAAATAGTTTGAAACGATTTTAGGGAAGTTGGGGACGTAGCGACCCACCTGTACTTGTATGGTGGTGCTCTCGAAGGCGTTGTAGAGCATGGGCAGCACCTCGCTGCGGATGTCGTCGCGCGGCGTCTTCTCCAGGATGACGTGCAGGTTCTCCAGCAGAGTCACCGTCGCCTGGATCGACTTCGGGATCGAGAAGACGCTCCTGCAAAAATTTTAAACTTTTTGTCACTGCCGCATCGATCGCAGAGTAGAAATAGTGCATGCATAGGATAAAAACAAGTGCCAATTAGAAAGGAAATAGTGGTACACGCTTGAAAACATAATGACAAGTTTTATTCGCAACACTATTACCTGAATACATATAGACTGCTAATCAGCTCTACGGGAAGTGTGAATCAATACATACATGCTTATGTGCAAAACTTTCAACGTAATAACTGTGTCTTTCAAGATACGCTTTGGTTAATTCAAGAAATTCTTGCATTGTGTTTGAGAAGTTTTCAGCATTTATGCCTGTTAAGTTGTTAGATGGACCTGTGCCTCGTTCTCTTACCAGGATGCGTTAGTTTAGAGAAAAGAAAGATGTCAGCAATTCCCAAATGAAATTCTATAAAGTGTAACGTTAACAATCCATCTGTAGAGGACGAGTTGTTTGAGGATGATGCCGGAGCAGCCACAGAACACCACCCGAGTGACACCCCTCACCAGACTGCCACGAACGTGTGCTGTGCTGTGCTGGGCGATAAATACATGATTACGAGTGTACTGTGAAGCGGCTCAATGGCAGTATACGATGTGATCAAAAGTTAAACAAGAGTATGCCTGTCCTAAAAAATGTAAATTATGTCCTCTGCAGTGTATAGTTCCCCTATATCCCGTCATCTGAATTTTCTCAATTTCTATCAGCTATCCTCAATTTATAAACAATTTCCATCAACAATTTTCGTTTTATAAACAATCTCCATCAACAATTTCCACTAATATTACGTCCTCTGAATTGAAAATTGAATTTTACAGTGAAAATACGATTTTACCTCACAAATTCAGGATTCCCACCAAAATTTGGAATTCCTGCCAATAGGGCAGGTGAGGGAGGGAGATGGAGAGGGGATGAGCAGGGGAGAGGAGGGGGAGCGGGTGGGCACCCACGAGATAGCTGGGGAGAACCTGTGACATCTTCCAGGGGTGGGAGTGTCGATGGGGTGGGGGGGATGGGGATAATTAATTGATCAATTAATTAATTTTCATATCAACATGATAGCAAAAGCGCACCAGGAAACCCATCATCATACTACTCACAGCACCACACCCCGCTATTGGTAGTGTACTACAGTATAATCAAAACCCAAACTGAGACACAGTGTGCTACCTTTTTAAGATGCTGGTCTTTGCTAACATAGCATTTATGAGACATTTTGGTGTAAGTATGCTCCGCACCTGAAGATTCTATTGGACATTTATTCAACTGAAGTGTAATGGGTCTATCTTTTTTAACCTAATATGTCTCGCTTTCCTTGCAAAGGAATGTAGCTGCACCATTGCTCCAATATTTGGGACATTCGTCATAATGTTACAGATGTTCACTAAAATTGTCGCCAACCACGTAGAATAAATATTGGATCTTAATTAACCAAGGCATCACGGTGTGGACATGGCAGAATCGGCCATTGTGATTGGTAAAATGGCAGTGGTACAATAGACAAAGTGAGTATGAAATGCGACTTTTCCTGAGATCCATAGATTTAGGGAAAACCCAGTATTCAGCTGGAACAAAATACACAGGAGTGCAAAACGTAAGGACAGAAGTAACTTTTGCATGACATGTCACTGCTTAGAACCAGGTCTCGATGAAATTTGGACCATACATAGAAAGAACTACCACAAAATAGTACTGAAAGAAATAAGCACTGAGACGAACAGAAATTACCCTTTTATTCAAAGACAATAACATCACTGACGTCAACTAGATTGACGATGGTCCTGCGGCATGGCGGGTTATAAATGCTTGCTCTTCGTCGTACTGTTCACTGCAAAATTTCCACCTACCTGTTTCTCTGCATACGTATGTACTGCACTGACGACGTAAAAGCAGCGTTGAAGAAAACGCCGTCAATACTTACGTTGCAAAGCCCACGTAAACTCTGATAGGAAGCTATCCTCTAAATTCTTATAATACTTCTTGGGTGGAAAATGGTTGCTTCGTTCTCTCAGTAAAATGTCAAAATACTGAAACGAGTATTTTATTCTATTTCAGTTAAAAAAAAGTACCTAGCATCAGCCCACATGTAACTGACAAACAACATCACTGTGCTCAGTTCACAGTTCATGCAACCCAGTACACACGCAAGGCAGCCAGAAATGTACTTAAATCGAACCCGAACAATTAAGCGATTTCACAGTCAATACTCTGCTACTTTATCTGAGTTTCACATTCAGTCCTTTTCAGTGGATTTCTATTAAAGAAATTGCTCGCCGAATATTCCATATACGGATACGAAAAATGCCACGTGGAATTTTACAAAGGCCGAAAGTTCACCTGCGTTTATCTTTCCAACAAAACAATTCTAGAACTTCCAAACTTCACAAAACTGTCCGTAAATGCAGCTGCTTCTACGGCAACACAATCTGGATGCGTAATTCTAATAACTTCTTCATTTTACACATTATGACGCCTGAAACGTTCGACACGACCCGCACGTCCAATAGCTGACTAGCGACTGTTTCATGCTGCTGCTTCAACAGCCTACAACTACCTGGCAGTGCGCGGGAACTGCTAAACTCTGATTGGTTGATAACAATGACCAGCCAATCAGAACAGTCGTTCGAGTTCATTCTTGAGCCAAAATTGTCCTAAGCTAATCACTATTCCCAGTTGCAATCACATCATTTCAATATGCAAATATTAATATAATGTTTAACAAAACCAAACGATAGGAAAACTAGTCTGGGAATTTATTTAGGAAACTTTTACTCTGCAAACTGCTATTCTGGCTGCCATCTTATAAAAGCCAGTACTCTTAGAAATACATCATCAGCAATGAGGGGAAAACACAACTTTCCCACTACACAGTTACGTAATGTGGTACGTTATATAATATTGAACTTCTATGTATGTCCCACTTACATACTCTCACTCATTTTCATTCATTCAACAACAACAAAACAAATAGATATTAATTAAATAATAATCTTTTCTGGATTTTATATTACGAAAATGAAAAGCAGTTAAAATTTTTAATATGAAAAATCCAAATAAATTGACCTGACATTTTGTGAACTCCAGTAATTATTTCAAATGACACTGAAAGGCAAACCGTTATTATTCCTAACTGAGTTTTTTAGTCTAAGTGTCGGTTTGGGGTGTTTTAGGTAATTTCCTCTAGCTCCGAAACTAAGATAGAAGGCTGAAATTTTTTATATCATATTCTCTTGAATAACAAAAGGCAGTGTATCGACTTTAAACAATATTAAATAATATTTAATATAGTTTATTTAGATTCTTACGGGTTTCAATATTCAGTCGCTCCAAGTGACACAGATACCGCTTCCCACGGCTAGCATAGTGACAGGTGTGAATGAGTCATTGCTAAGACACAACTGGCTGTCTCCTTCACAGCCAATGGCTCCAATGCTACGGCCTGTTCTGCGAAGTAGCTTACAGCAGTAAAGTTATCGCATATTGACTCGTGGCGTTACAGTCCCCTGGACGTTACAAGCTGTGGGACATGGTTTTTAATAGCGTATGTGAACACCACGGGCGGCAATGCATGTTCTAAAAAGTTCTTCCAAGGTGGCCACAAGCTTGGTAGAGAGTTGTTATGCTACGGTGTGCCATTTCTCCACCAGCGCAGTTGACGATTGCTGAATGGCCGTTGCTGCACCACGTGACGTGGATGTATTGCAGTACGCCTCCCCAGCACATGCCATATGTGGTCGATGGGATTTGTCAGGTGAACAGGCAGGCCAGTTCATGCGCCGAATATCCTCTCATTACAAGACCTGCACTGTTCGATGTGGTCGTGCATTGTCATCTACAAAAATGAAGTCAGCGCCGAATGCACCGCTGAAAATACGCACGTGGGGGACGAATACAGTGTCACAATAACGTTAGCACGTGAGTCTACTGAGTTTCAAGAATTTGGTCATTACGCCCTTGCCACATTATGGCTCTCCGTAACACCTGGGGGGGACTGCTGACCTCAGAAGTTAAGTCCCATAGTGCTCAGAGCCATCTGAACCATTTTGAACCTGGATCACCAAAACGGTCATGTGCGACAACATACCTCTCACCATATGAGGGTACGTCTAGAATCACCACTCAGACTGAACCTGCTCTCGTCTGAGAAGTGCACGCGACCCCACCACGCCTCGTCGGTCCAATCCCTACGCTCTTGGAACCATCGCAAACGCCGCCGCCGATATGCGGATGTCATCGGAACACAACATACTGGCCGTCGGGCACATGGAGTCGCCGCAGCACTCTGGAGCGTAAGATTAAGTGCCTTGCGGTCCTCTTAAATCTGACTGCAACTGCACCCGCTCTTTGACGCGGGTCCATTCTCGCCCGTTGCACAATGTAGCGGTAATCTATTGCTGCAGTTGACCTTCTCTCCCTCGGGCAGCAGTGCCTGTGATTCGGAATGCTCCTCATGCACGTCAAATAATGCTGCGGGCAATACCAAGCCTTCTTCCAGTTTTCCAAAGAGTCTTCCCATGTGAAAAGATGCAAATGTTGCCTCCGTGCCATGTCGTAATGAGGAACACGACCACACTACTCGCTGATTGATACACACTCTGTGAGCTGGTGCGTTTTCTGGCGCCAGTTTCCATCGATCGTCATTTTGATCTTTGAGTCGACTTCGATTCTTATTTGTCTTCTGCTCATCTTTGGCGGCGCGGTTCTAACGCCAGCGCATGCGCTCTGCTAGTGAGGTGTGTCGGAATCAAAGACCTTGTAAAAAATAACTAGACTCACTTATGGCGCTGCAGTCGCGGGATAATTTGAACCTTCGGCTGGACGCCATTATAGTGGTTGTAGTCTGATGTGTTGTGTAGCATTGTTGTTTATGAAGACCCTGATTCAACATTGTATATTTGTTGGGGCGTATATACAGTATTTGTTACTCGTAATTCTACTGTCTATACGTTCCAATCAAAAGAAGTACAATGGTGAAGAGTTGTGCAGCGATTAATTGTACAAATAAATTCGAGAAAAGAACGAATATTACATTTCACAGGTATGTGGATATTTTAAGTTGTTTTGTATGTCAGTGTACTTGCTTAATAAATGTTTTTGTAACACGGTATTAGCGTAATGTCTGTGCATCTATTTGCAGGTTTCCTTTCTCAAAACCATAGCTCTTACAAAAATGGTTACACGCTGTCAGGAGACAAGATTTCCGACCGACAGAATAACTTTTTATATGTTCTGATCATTTTGAAGAAAGTTGGCTGATCGGTAGTGTTTTCATGGTCTAGGTTACGTTGAAACTTGATAATTTGGTCGTGAGTTGCCAAAGCACTATGCCATATATAACGCACTTCTCGTCATAAAATCTAAAGCAAGGTAGAGTCAGAAAATATCTATTAATATAAAATCTATTAATATAGTCGGCAAATCTTCGAGTATTTTGATGCATTTTGCGTACATCTATCGTAAACGAACTACGAAAAATGCTAGGGGTCCAGTACATAACTTTTATCTACGGCAGATTCCATGCAGTACGTAAGATAAATTCATAAACAGTTACTAGTTGCTGTTTGTTCATAAATTAAAAAGTATATTGTAGTAACGTATTTAAATGGGGCATTATGTTTGTGGCCTAACTCAAGGGAAGGCATTTTATAACCAAAAGTGATGTATAAACATTCGAACTCCGCGCGTCAGTTTACCACTCTAATGGCCGCCGCCCAGCTATTCAATTTATCCGCTCTTCACAGTCGACCACTCGTGCGGTTGTGGGGGCCTGGTCGGAATCGGCAGTGAGCGGGAGTCACATGGGACTGTGTACGAAGGCAGAGGGCGGCAAGAGGACGAGTCGGACAACGAAGGAGCGTGGCCAGCGGCTACGGCGTGTTGAGTCGTGAGGGCAGATCCACCGCCCATGGTGATTTGGTTTTCCTAGAGGTCGGAAGGATAAGCTACTTTGAGTCTGTTATAAGCTACGCCGGCCGATTGAATTCTAGTCGCCGAGTTGCTTCGGTGGGTTGCGTGCGGCTTAATTGAATATGCCAGTGTACTAAAAATCCTTTGGAATTGTTTTTGTTGTTTATCACCTATCTCGGTGTCGTGACTAACTATCTTGACGGCAGTTGAGGAAGTGTGGCTACGCCGAACCAACCGACATGAAGTGCGGTTAAAGTGGGTGGAAGCGTGCTGGGCCCATAACCCAGAGGTCCGTGGATCGTAACCACGCTCTGCTACCATTGATACATGGTAATGGTAATGACACACCAAAATCACGATAGTAATCCGTTGTAGTTGCTACACATATTATTGCAAACAAAAGCTTTATAAAATGACAATCACAGTAATACAGGAGACTGCCTTACAAGGCAAAATCACTTGGACACATAACAGATTTCTTTAACCGGAACAAGACCCACAAAAGTTGAAATTTGAATATGACTACGTAAATATACTCAGGTAAAGCTTTACTTAAATAGTACAACTGTCCACACAATTCCCATCAGAACTCTCATTACTTCCACTCAGCTGAGGAACAGATTAAGGGTAAGAACACAGACCTTTTAAGGTTTGGCAAGCCAACTTTCCTAAATAAATCTAAATACAAATGACTAAAACAATTAAGGAGGTGCTTTAATGTTGACAAAGCCAATCTTCAAATTTACTTAGTTGATTAATCAACAATATTCTTAGAATGATTACAACTAGAAGATGACCATATGACAATACCCATAAAATGAGGTCGCTTCAATATTGCGTGTGAATTAGCGATAGACGCGAGAAGACCAAGGATTCAAATTAATACGAGAGATCCATGAGACAGGAAATGACATAGAAATGTCCTCAATCTTGCACTGCAATTGAACTTTCTCGTTCCATCAACTGCCTTGAGTTGCGGGGACAGCCACTCGCCATGTGACGTCCAACTTCCTGTGCTTAACTGGGAGACCTCTGGCAACATGCTCCCCAACTTTCATTCACTTTCACTGAGTTGTTAATATATCATATTACTTTATGTGTTTCGTTCTTAAATTTTGCAGAATGTTGCATGTCCTTATAGCTTTAAGTTGAATCATCAGAATTTCGTAACCAGTACATGCATTTCTCGAGAGCCGAAGTTATCTACCCTGCATCGTGTCTTAATCAAAATGATCCACTTGCTTTTGTCCACAGTTTATCCTAAGCAATGAAAATGAGGAACAAACGATTACCAGACGCAAGCATCGCATGTGGAATCGAAACGTCCAAACAATGGAAGGATTCATTTGAGATCTGCCTTTGTTCTTTATACCTCATACCGCAGCGGGGAGTGTTGGAACACTTTTCGGACTTCGACGTCTATCGAGCTTTGTAACAAGGGTTTAATATATTTTATTATACCATTTTTAAATGTCAGCATTGACTTTTAACGTGGTGCGGTCTTTTTTCTGAAATTTCAAGAATTACCCCAAAAAAGTAAAGTTTTTCGAAATGTGAAAAAGTGGTCACGTACCTAGGAACATGTACTCTACTGAAATTTAAAAGTGCTGCATTTGAGGAAATTTTGCCAGTACCGTATTTAACAGTCTCTCTGTTTCATTGTTCTTCTGTGACATCAAAATAATCAGTGAAACCAAAAGCCATTTACAAGTTATACACGTTTTGAGATACAAGTTATTCAAAACTAACACAAAACTGCATAATGAAGACAGGTAGAATTACTAAGATATTAGAGAGACTCAATTCATATGCAGATATCAAGTTTCCACGATAAAAGAGTGTCTTCTATTCCAAGGTACAGGATGGTGTACGACCGACGAAGTATGGCTTAACCGTTCACACGCTATATAGCTACTTTTAAAAATGTATAGACTTTTATGTGCCATAAAATTCTGTTACTGAAGACTTAACAATATCTTTAAAACAGTTTTAATACATTATGTGGCACTAAAATGTCATCATCATTTCCTTTTATATTAGCAGATCCTTTGGCTCTTCGTGAGTGTTGAACTGAATGGTGCCCAAGACACAGCCTCGTGTTCCACTACAACGAAAATAACAGGAAATGTTAGAAATTGCAAATGGTTGTCCCTAGTACGCATACCTTCATCTGTTTCTAAAATCGATCACCTGATTGAAACACCGACCAAGAAATATCAAGTGTTCCAAGGTGCACTATGGGCCAGGTACAGCACTGTCCTCTTGATTTCAGTCGCCAGTAAATGTTTTATTGAGGTGGTGATTTCAAACATTTGGTATTCACTCTGCAGGTTTTATTACTGACGTACCCATCCCGTTTGTATGAGCTGAGGACATCGAAGAAAGGCGTGTACCGCGTAGCATAAAAAGTGGGACCAAGGATGTTTTTAATACTCTCTGTTTGACGAAAATGGATATTATTTTGCGCTGATGGCCTCTGCTTTGTGTTAGCACTCTTTTGTTAAATGTTAAAGCCAGTTTCAAGGTGAATAGAATATATCTAGAGGTAAAGTAGTCCTCTTAAGTTCCCAGATCACATGCTGTTCTCTGTTAGTTATAGTATCGTTTGGGTCTTGGAAAAACTATGTGGTTGCCGGTTCAGCTAGCAGGAAACATGCTGACACATCATTTAGTGCAGTTGTAAGTAGTCTTGCACCAAAAAAATCTTTGTTCGAAAGTCTGAGAAAAATAGAGGTAAGGTATAGGGAAAGACACATAACTACAAAATACGTTCACGAACCAAGAGATTACATTAAGAACGGCACACCAAGGATGAAGTGCTAATATTAGAAAGTACGTAAGACAGGGATATAGTCTTCCACCGCTATTGTTCATTCTATACACCGAAGCAGCAATGACCGAAATATGAGAAAGGTTCAATAGTGGGATTAAAATTCAAAATGAAAATATAACACTGGTAAGATTCGTTTATGACTTTGTGTCCTCGGTGAATATGAAAAAGATTTACAGAACAAGTTGATCGCAATGAACAGTACAATGAGTGCAGAATATGCACTGAGAGTAAAGTAAAGAAAGGTGAAGGTAATGAGATGTAACAGAAATGACATTAGCGATAAACTTAACAATAAGAATGGGGTTCACGAAATAGGTGAAGTCAAGGCATTCTGTTATCTGAGAAGCAAAATAACAAGTGACGGACGAGGTCAGGGGCATATAAGAAGCAGAGCAGCAGAGGCAAAGGGGGAATTCCTGGCCATTAGAGGTGTACTGGTATCAAACATACGTCTTAATTTGAAGGATTAGGAGCACAGAATTGTGAATCGTGGGCTGTGGGAAAACTGGAACTGAAGAGAATCGAAGTATTTGAGATTTCTTGCTACAGAAGAATGTTGAAAATTACGTGGAATGATAAGATAAAGAGGAGGTTCACAGAAACGGCGAGGAAAGGAACGTATGGAAAAAAACAAGACGAAGGGCCAAGATAATAGGACGTGTGTTAAGACGTTAGGGAACAACTTTCATGGCACTATAGAAGGCAGTAGAGGGTGAAAACTAAGAGGAAAGACATTAAATTCAGCCGATAAAACAATGAGGGACGTAGGGTGCATGTGCTACTGTGAGATGAAGAGGTTGCCACACGAGAGGAATTCGTTGCCGACCTCATATACCCAATCAGTAGACTGATAACAAAAGAAAAGTATTCTTTCAGTAAAAATCAACGCGCTGAAACGTTTAAGATATGACATTACCAAAAATGAAGCTTTTAGTCTTGGCTGGTGGTTCGTGTACACATTGGAAGACCGCCACCCTTAGAGAGTCCATTACCTTGGTTTCTCCGGGTACGGCTGTCATTCTGGAACTCGACAAAAGACTCAATTCAGCGCAAGAATTTCAATGAAACCTTCGCCCTACGATGTAACTGCATATATGTAGCAGAGCGCAGCTTGATGTATAACATAAGGTTTCCGGTTTTTTCGCGGTGTTACCCTCTTTGCCATTACACCAGATCCGACTTGTGGTAGCCATTGAATGTCGCCTTTGTTCAGTCGGAAAGTCATAGGTTGGCCTTTCCACCAATCCGCCTTAGGTGGGGACCTTGCGAGAGCGCAGAGTCGGCTGGTGTCCTTGCTGCGTGTTGCTGCTGCGTCCTCCGGATGATACGGTGCACAGCCCACATAGAAGAACACCGAGCTGGCTACAACTCAGTTGCAACATAGAGAGGGCGCACAGGACACGGACTTTGTTATGCCTCCCTCCTACATCAAGCAAATAATTAGCACATGACATCAATCCGCAAACGTGAACATGAGCGCACTCACTGCTGCATTCAGTTTGAAGTACCTCAATCATGAGACAACCCCAGACAGTATAAGGTCAGTGTCTCAGCGGGTATCTCAGGACTCATATACAGTCTCCACTTGGATGAGCCAAAAGGAACATTATACAGTGATGTTGATCATAATTCGGTGGGTTTAGAATTATACCAGTGTTTAATGGCAGATCAGTGCAAGAGAACTTTGAACTATATTGACACGCACTCAAGTTGTGTAGTTAAAAATTCTACCAATAAATCAATCGAAATTGTTGCTAATCTGTTTTGCCAGCTACTTTTGCCATAGCTGTCGCCTAACCCTGCTTGGTGCTGTTAGCGCAGCCAACAAAGACCGTAACTTTCCACTGGGAGAAAAACAAGCGTAGTCGCAAATTTTTATATTGGGGTAGGAGGGGGCGCCAGAACTACGAAGAACATACTAAAATGTCCTGATAGAGGGGTTGTGTGGATGGGGGAGGGCGGAGGGGCGTAGGCGTGTAACGGTCACTTCTTCGGTTTTGCTTCAACATCTCGACAACCGTGAAAATGTCTCCCAGCGTAAAATCAAACTATATTAAATTTCCTACAACAATTTTTTCTCTAGGACTAACAATTCCCGCGTTCCAGGACATGGAAAAATCGTAGATTATTAAAAATAGTGTTTTAATGGTATGAAAGTGACATTAATTGTTAAACGAAGTTGCTTAAGAATAAATATTAAATTTCTGTACACATCTAAGTACAGTAGAACCGTATTAAGAGATAAATTACGTTCCGAGAGCGTAACGGGGTCGAAAAGCAGAGGTGGAGGTTAGAAGCGTGAGGGAAGCTAGGTCGCCGGGTGGTGGCCGGGCACTTCCCTCTTTTATGGTAGGTCCGAAAAATGAAGAGCGAACAGGCAGTTCCTCATCCTCTGAACCGCACAACGTCACAAAAAGCCACTACAGGGCCTTTCACAAAATTATACTGATCCTTCCGCTGCTCGCCTTATCAATCACCGGGGATGCAGTGCGCATACATACTCGAGGGTCTTTGCTTTCCACACAGCGCGTTAACACTACTGGGGTACACATATGGATTACTAATAACACTAACGCGACAAACGCATATGGACAAAATATACTTAAATCTCTGCACACTCTTCTCCAATGTTAGAGAGAAATTTATTCAGTCATCCTGTAGCGTTCTTCGAGGACAGGCAATTTCCCCCACTTCAGTTTACTCTGATAGACTACACTGTTCCAACATTACATGTTCAGCTCTCTTATATGAACAGACAAAATGAGTTCACTGAACTCGTATTTATATAGTGGAGTAATTTTTAGTTTACTGAGATTTGCAGTTGTTGAGAGAGGTTTTACGCAAAAGACCTTTCTATAAACAATGGCTCAGTAGCGGTTAGTTTGTAAGTGTGATGTCGTCAGTGACCTGTGTAGTGTTGGTGGGAAAGGGGCTGAACTGGTAAATATGGCATGTTGCTACTGTCTTTTGTAGACAGCATACTGTAAACCCATATGCCGCGTTGTAGTTAGTTGCTGGTGAGTTATGAATGACCAGAAACTTACTGCATTTCTCTCACCATTAATTGTCTTAGTGGTAGACTGCAAGAAACTCTTTCATTCAGGAATCCAACTCGGAAATTATTAGTCCTAGAGAAAACATGGACATGATATTTGTTGTTCCATAAAAACACGGGAGAACTGTCGGATATCAGTAACGTCCTGCCACGATATTTCGGCGCAGAGTTTTCTGGCCATCTTCAGGTGAGTACCACTGTAGTACTGTACTAGTACAGTGGTACTCACCTGAAGATGGCCAGAAGACTCTGCGCCGAAATATTGTGGCAGGACGTTACTCATATCCGGCAGTTCTCACGTGTTTTTATGGAACAATCAGTACGCCGGGAAAGCTTTAAACATCACATGATATTTGTTGTTGGAAATTTAATGTACTTTAATTTCTCACCGGTAAATATTTTTGCTGGAAGCAGAGTTTTTCGAGAAAAAAACATAAAAAGTAACCTTTAAATGGCTCCCCTCCGCTACACTCATACCCAACCGTCCCGATATTTAGTATGCTGTTCACGGCAGTCCCTGCTACCACTATAAAAATTTGCGACTACATGAATTTTTTCACGCAATTTTCCCTCGTTGACTAAGTGAGGAGTCTGTATATGTGCTGTATGTAAGCAAGCCACTTCGTTAACAACAGCGACTTCGATGGTAGTGGCTCTGTTCGTACCACATTTGCATGTTTCATGTAGAATGAAGTTGGTGAATACGACAGGAGGCAAGTCGTGCGTCCTCTGCGGTGGAGGTGGTGTTCTAAAGTATTTAACAGTTAACTAGGGAATTAGTGATTATTCATCATCAATGAAGTCATTCTTCTTATAGCGAAACTAGGATCCAAAAGTACATTCCCTTGTGCGGATGTGTAATGCTGCTTAGTCGTTTTCTGACTTTCCACGTGAGTACTGCCGTTCAGTGAGATTGCATGGGATCGACGGGAAGCGGCGTCACATCAGATCCGATAGCCGTTAGTACGTGGTTTCTGTTTAAGTTTACAGACTAGGTGCAGTTTCATTGAAAGCAAAAAGTTATACTTGTTTCTGTAGCGTGTTGTAGCGTGGCGTTTTTGTGACTTTTGGCTCTTAATTTGGATTGTTATGCATCCTTGTGTGCGTGTGTGTGTGTGGGGGGGGGGGGGGGGTGGAGGTTGTTGGTTTAAGTTAGCAGCCAGCTGCAAGCGGAGCGTGATCTGTGAGTGGTCTACATATTCCAGTCCAGTGACCGGACCTCGGAAACTTTCTATATGTACATATGTAACTGGAGAGCACGAATCCTTGGTTTTGGGAGCAGCGGCAAGTTTATTCCTGTCTTGCAGGTCGAGGGGACGCTGGCGACCCATATTAAGACTGAATTTATAAGTTTAAGGGCGGAGAAAATTGATCCAGGTCCGCCAGCGAACTTTACGGACTATGTGCATTTTGAGCTTCTCGCGGCGTAATGAATAATCCATTAAATTTCGGGCATGCAGCCGCGCAAATAAAATTTCTTCTACTGATATTTCGGCCGCGTATCGTCCGGCCATCTTCAGAGCGAGTCACAAGACTGACGTCAAGTTTTTTTTTTTCTTTATTGATTTTCAATTCCCCCCGAAGGGGACGGGCTTGCAGCAGCTTACTACGCTGCCCTACAGCCTACAGACTTTTTTTAAATAAAAGAAGAAGAAAGAAACAAGGAAAAACAGGCGATAAAATGGCGATTTAAAGTGTAAAATGGCGTAAAATTGCGGAAAGTTAAAACAGAAAGCAAAAGGGGTTGGCAATGTAGATAAAAGACACAGGAATCAGACAAGTAACATAGTAGACACACAATTAAAAAACATGGTGACAATCTGGTTTCTGTTCGCAAGAGATAAAAGGCACACCCAGCGACAGTATGATGGCCGTTCGCAACAAGTCCCAAAAAACACAACACGGAACACTCACTATAAAACACGCACTGTAGAACACTCACTGTAGAACACTGCACGAAAGTGGCAGCACAAAGACGACTCTCCCCAGCCACAGGCAGATGGGGGGGGGGGGGGACCTGCAGGAGCGGGAAAAACAAGGAGGGAGGAGAGGAAAAAAAACGAAAAGGGGGGGGGGAACCAAGGAGGGAGAGGACTAATAAAGATGGGAGAAGGGCAGATGCGAGAGGGAATGAGAGGAGGCATAGGAGGGAAATGTAAAAGGACGCGGGGGAGAGAAGGGGGCAAAGAGAGGGGAGGCGGGGAAGAAAGAGGATGGAAGGGGTGGAGAGGGAGCCCGGGAAAAGGGCAGAGGAAAGGAGGGGGAGTGAGGATCAGAGTTGATAGGAGGGATAAACGGAGGGAGAGAGGGCATCATCCGGGAGGGGGAGTTGATGGAAGCCACCTTGGGAAAGGAGATGTAGGGTGTAGAGATGGAGGGTAGGGGGGACACAACGGTGAAGACGGGGCAGGGGGCAGGGGGCAGGGATCGGAGAGGAGCAACCAGGGGGTGAGGGGGTTCAAGACGGCGGGAGGTGTAGAGGATGCGGATATGTTCGAGGAATAGGAGCAGATGGGGGAAAGGAATGAGATCATAGAGGATCCGCATGGGGGACGGGAGGCGTATACGGAAGGCGAGGCGGAGTGCATGACGCTCAAGGATCTGGAGGGACTTATAGAATTTGGGGGGGGGGGCAGATATCCAGGCAGGACTGGCATAACAGAGGATGGGACGGATTAAGGATTTGTAGGTGTGGAGGATGGTAGAGGGGTGCAACCCCCATGTCCAGCCGGAGAGGAGTTTGAGGAGTCGGAGGTGGTTGTGGGCTTTGGATTGGATGGAGTGGAGATGAGGGATCCAGGTGAGGTGATGGTCAATGGTGAGGCCAAGGTAGGTGAGGGTGGGGGTGAGGTGGACAGGACGGGCGCAGACAGTAAGGGAGAAATCCAGGAGCCAGAAGGAGCGAGTGGTACGACCTACGATGATTGCCTTGGTCTTGGAAGGGTTGAGTTTCAGGAGCCACTGGTTACACCATACAGCAAAAAGGTCAAGGTGATTCTGGAGAAGGCGTTGGGACCGTTGGAGGGTAGGAGCGAGGGCGAGGAATGCGGTGTCATCCGCATATTGCAAGAGGTGTACTGGAGGGGGGGGGGTTGGGGCATATCTGCCGTGTACAGGAGGTAGAGGAGAGGGGAGAGGACAGAGCCCTGGGGCACATCTGCAGAGGTGTAGAAGGTGTAGGAAGTGGCATTATGGATGATAACATAGGAGGGGCGGTGGGAGAGGAAGGAGGCCACCAGACGGATGTAGTTGATAGGAAGGGCGTAGGTTTGGAGTTTAAACAGGAGACCAGGATGCCAGACACGGTCGTAGGCCTTTTCGAGGTCAAGGGAGACAAAAATGGCGGAGCGACAGGAGTTAAGCTGGAGGGAGAGGAGATGAGTGAGGCAGAGGAGTTGGTCATCAGCAGAGAAGGAAGGTCGAAAGCCACATCGGGTGTTTGGGAGGAGGTGGTTTTGGCGGAGGTGGTGATGGATGCGCCGGGAAACGATGGATTCCAAGAGCTTGCTGAACACCGATGTGAGACAGATAGGACGATAGGAAGAGGCATCAGATGGAGGCTTGTTGGGTTTGGAGAACATCAGGATACGGGAGGTTTTCCACAGGTCGGGATAGAAGCCAGTGGCAAGGATGACATTGTAGAGGGTGGCAAGGAGTGAAAGGAATGAGGGAGGGCAGTGTTTGAGGTGGCGGTAGGTAACGCAGTCGTGGCCGGGAGCAGTGTTGCGTTTGGTGCGGAGTGTGAGGCTGATGTCCTGGGTAGTGATGGGAGTGTTAAGTTCAGATGGTGGTGTGTACTGACGACAAGATGCCAAGCGCGGCCTTATATGCTCCACCGCGGCGGTACTGCGCCAGCGGGTCACAGATGGTGGTCGGCGGCAGAGACATACGTTTACACATGCTCCGCCTGTGGCGAAGGCGTACGGACATTCGATGTGCTTATCGATGTTTGATCGCGGCGGTGACACGATGACGACTTCTCTGCAATTTAATTACTCCAAGAGCCGGATTCCATGCTTATTACAACCAGACAAGTCAGCTGTGGCCGAACATTGTATTGATACGGGTCATTCCATGAATTACAGTGATGTGAAGATTTTAACATCCACCTGTTCTTTTTGGGAATCTGTATTCAAGGAAGCTATAGAAATTCGATTAGCCAACAATTTAATAAACAGAGATAATGGTTTTAATTTGGACAAAGCATGGAATCCGGCTCTTGGAGTAATTAAATTGCAGAGAACTCGTCATCGTGTCACCGCCGCCGATCAAACATCGATAAGCACATCGAATGTCCGTACGCCTTCGCCACAGGCGGAGCATGTGTAAGCGTATGTCTCTGCCGCCGACCACCATCTGTGACCCGCATGCGCAGTACCGCCGCGGTGGAGCACATAAGACCCCGCACTTGGCACCTTGTCGTCCAGGCGATCATTGTAGGCAAAACCACCCCTTCCTTCCGCCTCCTTGATTTCTATCTCACCATCTATGGCCGTCCTATCGCCCTCATTCCCACCCTTAAATACCTTGGCGTCACCCTCGACCGTCGCCTCTCCTGGACTCCCCACCTCCAGACAATCCAAGCCAAGGCACGCTCCCGACTCAGTCTCCTCAAGCTCCTCTCCGACCGTACGTGGGGTCTGGACCCCTCCACCATCCTCCACACCTATAAGTCCCTCATCCGCCCTATCCTTTGTTATGCCCATCCGGCTTGGATCTCCGCTCCCCCTACCTTTTATAAATCCCTCCAAATCCTTGAACGTCATGCTCTCCGCCTCGCCTATCGCATCCGTCTCCCCTCCCCCACGCGGATCCTGTACAATCTCATCCCCTTCCCCCACCTCCTCCTTTTCCTTGAAAGGATATGGAACCTGTACACCTCCCGCAAACTCGATCCTCCTCACCCGCTCGTCTCCCCAATCCTCTCCCACCCCCGCCCGCTGCCGCGCCTGTATTCGCACGTCCCACCCGGTCTCCATCTCTCCACCCTCCTTACCCTCTCCCAAGGTGGCTTCCGCCAGCTTCCCCTCCCTGATGATGCCCTCCTCCCTTCCATCTACCCCTCCTACCAACTTTGATCCTCCCGCCCTCCTCCTGTGCTTGCTCCTCTGGGCACCCTCCCTCCGTTCTCTCCCTTTTTCCCTCCCTCCTCCTTTTCCCCCCTCCTCCCCCGGACCTCCCCTCCCCTGTCCCTCTCCTCTTGCCCCCGTCTCCTCCGCCATTGGCATCCTTTTTCTCCCCTCTCCCCGACCTCACCCCTGTTCCCCTCTTGGCAGGTCCCCGGTCTCGCACACGCTAAGTGGACATTCGCGCGCCGGATATCACCGCCATCAGTGTTTCGTGTGTGCCGTCATGTTTAGTGTTCAGTGTTCATCGTCACACTCCATCGTTCACCAGTGCCATCGTCTTCTTCAGTGTTTGTGCGTCGTATCAACAGTTTGCAGTTTGGATTATCATCGAGTGTGAACGGCTCCGTGTTTGTTTTTATGTGTCTGCTGTTTTATTGCCCACCGTTCTGTCACTTATGTGTCTTCTCAGTGTTTCTTCTCTTTGTGTATCCTCTGGCTGAAGAGCGGCGTAGAATGCTGCTGACAGCCTGCCTGTTGTACAGGTTTAAAATAACAATAAAGAAAAAAAAAACCACCTTGTCGTCAGTCTTGTGACTCGCTCTGAAGATGGCCGGACGATACGCGGCCGAAATATCAGTAGAAGAAATTTCATTTGCGCGGCTGCATGCCCGAAATTTAATGGATTTTACGGACTATATCTGCAGGCAAAAGGAATGCGTAATTTGCCTCGCGCGCGGCACGCCGCTCAAGTTTTCGCGGTTTCTGGCGGCGGCACCGAGGTCAGGCTGAGCGGCGGATCTCACCTGAAGGCGGGCAGGATGATGGACTCGTACTCCTCGATGGTGCACTCCTGGACCAGGAAGATGATGGGCTGCAGCACGGCGGCCAGCACCTCCTGCGTCTTCATCTCCTGCTGCAGACTCGGCCACACGTGCTGGAACCACAGTTTCTGCAACAAGCGCACCGCGCCACACTCCGTTAGTACCGAGGATACAGGTGTCACGCAAGCAGAAATAGGCTGGCCGTGCAGCTTATTGCCTCAAACCTTTCAGTAGAGGAAGTAGTACAAATATCGAATACCATTTTGTTTACCGTTCACAAGTTTTTCAATTTTTCACATTAAGGAAACAAAATATCTGTAGCTCATACTGCGGGATGTACTTCAATGCTTCCTATAACTTCGATTACATGCTACGTTAGGAACATTTCTAAATTAGGCTTAACACAAAGTTTGTCAGTTTTGCGTCTTAAGATTTTGGGGTACAAGTATAGAATAGTCACAACTACCAGCCAGTGTCCCATGTACTACACTTAGCAAACAAAGGCCATAAACTCAACCTGCTGGAAGCCCTGGAAATTTACGAACATTTTGCTCACAGTCCAGATCTCATCCCTAATGACCAGACACAGCTCAACACTTCCCCTCTCCTAAACTTCATATAATCATCTTTGTTGTTCATTACTTCCAACACTCTCTCTTCCAACATATTCCCTCTATTCATTAAGTTGTTTTGTTTTGTTGAAGATGTCTTTGTATTCCACATAGACTGTAGTTTCAATAGTTAAGGCTTTCTTTTAACTGGTACTTGTATTACTGTCCATGTTTAACACCCCCTGTAGTTGTCTCATCAAATACTGTTCATATTTTACTTTGCTCATGTATGTAATGAAAACTGTTACGCACCCACTGCTTTGATTATAATGTTAATGTTAAAATGCAGTACCACCACACTCTCAAACTGTAGGTTCCCTCAAACACCTACATTTATTTATTTCTGTTTATCTTATTGATATTGCGTAAGTTCCTTATGTATTCTGTAGTTACATTGATAACTGTCTCTTTAATTGGTTGCGTATCACTCTCTGTGTTTCATACCTCCTGAAGCAGCCTTGTCTAGTACTAATTTTATTTTATTTTACTAGTTCTGTTTATTAATAGAAACTGTTATGTAGGCATGCTATTCCTGTTTTGTGCTAAAGGTTTTCCTGTCGACTCCATTGTTATTTACAGTTTTACTTTTTCATTGCAAAGATGTTACTTACTATATGTTTCTACTTCAGTCTAGATGTGTTACTTCCCTTCCAATGTTGTTTGCTAACATTTAACTTCTTTGGTGACAATACTCAGTAAATGTCTGAAGATGGCCTAGTAAGCCGAAAACCGGTTAACAATAAAAGTAATATTGTAGAACAAAAGCAAACTGGTGCTTTTCATTTATTATAATGTTGTTCTACCAAGAACCGACGGAAGATTCTGTTAATATAATAGTCAATTTCTTTCAAATTTGTCAAAGTTTAAACAAAAAATGGAGAATCTAATAAATCACTATCAAAGCAAACACTGTACAACATAATAAAACAACAGAAAAACACGAAATATACCATTTCCATTTATTAAATATTCTCACATTTTCTCTTGTGAAACCTAGAGCTCTATTAAATGAGACTGCTGTTAGTTTTCGAATCGAAACATCCTTTCTCTGCCGCTTCAAGGAAAGGCGTAACCACCCTCTTCCAGCCTCTTCACCCAAAAATGGATCCTGGATATTATTGGCTTTGGCAAACTGAAATGCGATCTGTTGAAGATACTTTAGAGTAAGTCCAAAAAATTTAGTTTCCATTGTCATGCTGTATTCAATCAGCTGTTGTTCCTGTTCGTTAAGTGGACCAGTTTTTCGTCCAAGTTCGGTCTCTGAGGCTAAATCAGCTGGTAAATCTGATTTTACTAGCCCACATAGAGTGGCCCCGCGAATTTGGAGAGTTTTTTCTGCCTTTAAGTAGTGCATCTTCTTTTCTCTAACATTTTTAATTCATATATGAATGCAGGGTCTCGCGGCGATAACATTGAATAAAATGTTCTCGGGTTTCCAACCGCGTCAATTGCTTAAAATTACACGAGCTTTCGGCCAAGCACTCCTTGGCCATTGTCAAGTGGTATGCTGCCAGTGGGCTGTTGGTGCGCCCTTATATACGCTAGCTGCCGGCTGTGACGTCACTGGTGCTCGTGACATTGCCATATATGGGCATGTTTTGAGTCGGCGTTCGATGTGTCCTCTTCAACCGCGCGATCGCTAGATCCCACGCAGCGCTGAGCTGCAAGCCACCGTCTCTATTCAGGATGTTTGCGGTAATTTTTATTTCAATAGCTTCCTTTATTAAAGTTCTTTTTATTACAGTTCTGGGACAGTTTCTCTTCTAGAGACCTGCGGTACACCGCTGCAAGAAGGGGGGCAAGTTCCTTCGCGTACTCTGTGTGAAATCGAACTGGTATCCCATCAGGTCCAGCGGCCTTTCCTCTTTTGAGCGATTGTAATTGTTTTTCTATCCCTCTGTCATCTGTTTCGATATCTACCATTTTGTCGTCTGTGCGACAATCTAGAGAAAGAACTACAGTGCAGTCATCCTCTGTGAAACTGCTCTGGAAAAAGACATTTAGTATTTCGGCCTTTAGTATGTCATCCTCCGTTTCAGTACCATTTTGGTCACAGATTGTCTGGACATTTTGTTTTGATCCACCTACCGCTTTGACATAAGACCAAAATTTCTTTGGGTTTTCTGCCACCTACTGCAAGAACACCAAATGAAACACTCCAGTCAAAACAACCTAATTCGCAAACTAGCCGGGGCACAGTGGGGCTCACATCCACAAACTATTCGCTCTTCTGCAACGGCACTGTGCTTTTCTACTGCCGAATATGCTGGTACAGGTCATCTCATGGCAGACTAGTAGACACTGCTGTCAACGAAATCTGCAGGTTGATTACAGGTTGCTTAAGACCTACCCCAACTGATAAGCTCTACTACCTGGCTGGAATAGCGCCACCATGGGTACGCAGAGCAGTGGCTGCCAACTTGGAGAGACTGAAAGTGGAACAGAACAGTGTCCACCCACTGCATGGACATAATCCACCACAGCAACGGCTGAGCTCGCGAAAGAGCTTCCTGAGGACATCTGAGAAGCTCACCGTTTCGCCAGAGAAAGCAAGGATGGAGTTACGGAAGAAGTTGACGCCTTACCTGCGCAGATGGATGCCAGAAGCTGTACAACTACCACATGGACACAATGAAAGCTGGCTGGTGTGGAAATCTGTAAACAGATAACGATCAGGAGCTGGACGATCCAGAGACAACCTGAAGAGATGGGACTTCATAACGGAAGACACGTCCTGTGACTGTGGACAACGACAAACCACAAGCCACATGCTTCGGTGCCCTTTGTGCTCTACATCCTGCGCGAAGAACGATCTCCTGCAAGCCACTCCAAGCGCCTGTAATATAAATACAATTTGTACCTATATGTATATATATACTGATGTGTATGGCTACTGTAAATTTGTATGTTTCTGACTCGAGAATAATCATAATTTATGGGGATTGACGCATACTGAGTTTTGGTGTTTATGGCCAACACGCGCTCTACTGCAGATGAAGCCACCGTGGAGAATTCGCCGAGACCTTCGCTTTTGTGAACGTGTCTCAAGGACTGGCCACAGAAAATGAATGGCAAAATTTTATGTACGTACTAAGCAATCAACCATAACTTCAGGGCGTCATTCCAGTCCAAAACCGGTTAGAAATCAAATAGCAAATAATTTCTTTTCGAATTTACTAGCTTCCTGACTGATTCCATGCGGCCAGCCACGAACTCCTCTCTCGTGCTAACGTCTTTATCTCAGTGTACTTTTTCCACCCTATATCCTGAATTATATGTTGGATGTATTCCAATCCGTGTTTCGCCCTATTTTACCCTCTACAGTTCCCTGTAGTACGACGTAAGTTATTCCCTGATGATAACAATGTGCGACCGCACCGAAGAGCACAAATGGGGCAGCTCTTGGAACGAGACGACATTCTGCGAGTGGACTGGTCTGCCAATTCGCCTGACTTTAATCCCATCGAGCATGTGCGGCATGCATTGGGTAGAGGTATTACAGCACATTCACATGCACCGTCGGCCATCCAGAAATTGTAAACCGCGCTGGTGAGGGATTGGAACGCCCTACCAGAACTCCTTACCAACATTGTGGCCGGCGTCGAAGCTCGTTTCACAAGTGGTGCCGTCCCTGGTGAGGGCACAGCGTATTAAGAACCATTTCCCGGCTTTTGTAATGTCCAGAGGACCATAATGAATCTCGGCGACTTCAATGTAATTACTGTGTTTGAATAAAAGTGTCAGTCGAGTGAGGTGGCGCAGTGGTTAACACACTGGACTCTCATTCGGGAGGACGACGGTTCAAATCCGCGTCCCGCCATCCTAATTTAGGTTTTCCGTGATTTCCTTAAATCACTTCAGGCAAATTACGGGATAATTCCTTTGAAAGGGCACGGCCGATTTCCTTCCCCATCTTACCCTCACCCGATGAGACCGGTGACCTAGCTGTTTGGTCCCCTCCCCCAAATCACCCACCCTAAAAGTGTCAGTTCTGTTCGTTCCTTTGCGTATTTGTTTCAGATATCTCCTGTAGTATACTGTAGCAGTTCTTTGGAGTTATAGTCTAAGTTTTATAGAGCTGTGATACTTGGCAGTGTTGGTTGTTGTTGTTGGGTTGTTTTTGGGGAAGGAGACCAGACAGCGAGGTCATCGGTCTCATCGGATTAGGGAAGGATGGGGAAGGAAGTCGGCCGTGCCCTTTGAAAGGAACCATCCCGGCATTTGCCTGGAGCGATTTAGGGAAATCACGGAAAACCTAAATCAGGATGGTCGGACGTGGGATTGAACCGTCGTCCTCCCGAATGCGAGTCCAGTGCCTAACCACTGCGCCACCTCGCTCGGTAGTGTTGGTTCAAATGGCTCTGAGCACCATGGGACTTAACTTCTAAGGTCATCAGGCAACTAGAACTTAGAACTACTTAAACCTAACTAACCTAAGGACATCACACACATCGATGCCCGAGGCAGGATTCGAGCTTGCGACCGTAGCGGCCGCGCGGTTCCAGACTGTAGCGCCTAGAACCGCTTGGCCACTCCGGCCGGAGTTGGCAGTGTCACATCATGCGAAAGTTATCTTCATCCTTAAGTTTTGCCCACCTGTCTATACGTAGTTTTAAAAATATGTAGAATTTTACTCGACATAAAATTCTGTTACTGAGAATCAACAATCTCTTCCATACAGCTACAACATTTTATGCAGCACTTCATGTACAGAACTCAAAATACCTAAAGATTCTCCACAAAAAGCACGCCATATCTAACAACAAAAACAGTAGAAAACGCCGGAAACCGCTTATGCCGGCCTGTTGTGCGGAACGCTTCCCACAACATAAGTTAAGCCAAATTAATCAGTAATTCACAGATAAAAATAAACAACAGGGTAACTAAGGGAAATCGATAAGTAACTGCTCTGATGTAAACTGTTGGTTAAACGTCACAGAAAAATTTTTAAACATAACAAATAAAATTCAGGCTATAACTTCCAACCAATGTAGCGTGTGAAAGCTACGTCATAAAATTACTTTAAAAGAAGTAAGAAAAACGCTTAAGTGACTAACCAGCGATTAAGAATTCCATAAATGTATGGTTATCAATCTCATATATGATAAACAGGCTACCGTCTGCCCTACAAAATAGTATACAATAACACCATTACTTTCAGATCCCCTGATGATGGCAATAGTGCTGAAACAGGCCTGTCATGATTAAATAAACATCTCAAAAAAGAAGCAGCTTTTTGGACTTAATTCATAATGATTCCGAAATCGATCACTAGATTGAAATATGGGCCAGGAAACGTCGTGTCCTAGGCACAAAGTGCTCGGGGTGCAAAGCTTCTCCGTAGCTTCGAAATTCGACAATCGATTCAGGGAAAGAACACTAAATAAAGATTGCTTGAAAAATTACAAATAAGCTAGAAATGTGGCCATGAAATGAAATCCAAACGTCTGCATTTAACATAACAGATGTATATAATGAGAAGTCCACGCTGTTTGCTATAAACAGCTAAAGGAAGGGGCAGAAGGAATAAACCCTTGACTTATTTTCATGTTCATCGATAAAGCAGCTCCAAAAAACATCTTGTTCTGGAGGTAAAGATAGCAAATTCTTTCCCGAACAATACATTTAATTACTACTAAACTGATTCCAAATTCATACGCAAATGATAGTTAATGTAAGGACGTTTTAAATGAGTTTCATATGTAATATTTTTATATGCGCTGTGTAACTAGAAGAATCCGAAACAAATTTATCAGTTTTCTGTCAAATGCTTTTGGGAATCGTCTGTAGGATAAAGACGGTGTTGTTTTATGACTGTAATTCTGGAATGGACCTACATCATTAACTAAGGTGCCACTTTATTTCTTGAAGCGAAATCTGCTATGAATACTTTTTCGAGTAAGTATGGATACGTAGCTAGAAAAAAGAAAGCACAAGGCGGAGAGCGCTTTTTAATTATGCACGCGGAGCGAGCTGACTTGTTTTCAGTAATTTGCAAGTGAAATACGCTTCTTAAAATTGCTATAAGCGCGCTGAATATTTAAGCACGAAAGTGAAAGACCAATATCCTTTTCGTTCATTCCAGAGGAATAACTGAGTACTATGATAAAAACGCAGTCTCATCTGTTACCTACACTTGGCAATAATAATCATGATACCCAAATTGAAAATTCATGTAATCCTATGAATAAAACCACTGTGCCCGAGAGCCCACTGCCACAAGAAAAATGGAAGAAAAAGAGAAGAGGATTTTATGAAAAATTCTGGGTCCCACCATAGACGAAACTGGCAACTACAAGTTAAGAAGAAACAAAGAACTATGCAAAAATTATCAAACTCTCGCTTCCAGATGCAATCCAGAGAAGGCGGTTCACTTTCTTTCGGCATGTGAAAAGAATGAAGGACAATAGATTAACGGAAAGAATACTGCAATATTTCAACAACAAAAATAATAAGAATGAAATGAAATGAACAATAAAGAAAACAAAATATCCAAGGCCAGTTCTGTGTGCAATGTCACTACATACAAGTTGTGTTTACTATCATCTCTGCATGATACTTTCACGTTTGACCAGGACTGGCGTTTAGACTGTAATTCTGGTAGCCTACAAACAGCCAATTATTTTTGTGGTTATTTTCGTCTTGAGCACTGTAATAAGCGTACCGTCATTCCAAACGCCCTACGATGATCCAGCTGCAGTACGGCAATCTGTACAGTGCTATACGTCCATACAGCTACGCTAAATCCTGGTCGCTTCTTTGCAGTTCGTTGTTCCCATATCCAGAAATGTCATCTGAATTACAAAAGACCTATGATTTTTGTAAGGGATTTTGTTCTGCGAATAAATACTATGTTATATGTCTACAGCATTGTCATTTTGTAACACTATAACGTTAAAGTAATATTTTTTTATATTTTTTGAAGTATCATTTATACATGCAAAAATATTCGTTTTCCTGTAGCTTCGAAATTTCACCTGTGAGAAAAACAAAATACGTTTCAAGTATTTGATTCGCATTTTGTGAAATGATCATTTACAACCACTGCAATTTTATGCAAGTTATTATTACACAGAGTGTGCCAGTAGGGAACTGTTAGAGTTAAGTATTTTTACATTTGTCAGTAAACTGTGAGATCCATTTCACGTATGCCTGGCAGACGTCTACACGGCACCGTGTAAAAGGCCGTGATATGGAGATCTATAACGCGTTTAAAATTAGTTGCAACCTCTGACAGATCAGTACGGAGCGAGTGGAGGGAAGCGTGGTTGCTAGCAGGTTCGTTTAAAAAACTGCCAGACTGCTAAAAAACAGGCTTTAGTGCGCAAGCGAAGAAATGTAGAAATCCGATTTTGGTCTTTGCACTACTTAAACGCATCTCGTCCCATTTCTGGTTAGATTCCCTCGCACAGTGGTGGATAAACACTTGATTTTTATTATCAATGGAGTGTAAACGTGAAATAGCCGAACGCGGGACCTGCAAAAGCTTCGAAGCGATTGATAAACGCGCCACAGACAAAACAAGGGTCAAGTTAAGTGTACGCCCACTCAGACAGCTATACACATGCCTGAATCTGGCAGCTTGGCAGCGCCAGAAAAATGTTTCCGGGTAGATTCTGGCTGCTTGCTCTCACTGCTTGCAGTTCCAACAGCCATACACCAAGCAGCCAGCAGCGGAAGTCGCGTTACTTATACACGATTTCAGCTCTGCGCATGCGATTCAAGCTGTGTGGCAGCTGCTTAAACGAACCTCGCGTGTGCCGAACGTGTCCGCAGGTGACTGTGACGACAGGCGTGCTCGGCGCGGAAACTGTCGGGTTTGATTGACTACATGGACAGCAGGTCGCGCAGGCCGGTAGATCCGCAATGTTATTAAGTAAACTACTGCAAGAAATTCTTAAAGTTTACAGTAAAACATAGGTGTCGCTATGAATTTGCGTTTGGTGCTTGTTAGTCATATGCTATTACATATGAAATGTAGATGACATATTGAATTATTCTTTAAACTTGGAAACATATTGCTCTGTGTCTCCAATCACGAGAAAATAGAATGTTTGTGAAGTGCTCGGTCACGAACGCGTGCGTCAGTGAAAAAGCCAGAATGAAATATTCATAAATTCCTCATATCTCATTAAAGCTCTGATGTATCGACACAAGATTTTGGCAAAAAACGGCACTCAAAGAGGAAATTATTTTGCCATATGATTAATATGCAAAATTTCTGTATCTACTGCCATATTCAAACAGCTAGAGATTTCTTAGATGAAATAATGTGATTATAGAGGGCCATCGATAACTGATGAAACGAGAATTGCAGTGGGTTTTGCAACAAAATGGCTCTGAGCACTATGCGACTTAACATCTGAGGTCATCAGTCGCCTAGAACTTAGAACTAATTAAACCTAACCAACCTAAGGACATCACACACATCCATGCCCGAGGCAGGCGTTTTCCAACAATATAAGTGAAGAAATTACACTTTTTTTTTTACTGAGGATGGGCTTTTTCATTAACTATTGACCTGCCTTGCCATCGGTTGCTAGTTGGATAGTAAATGTTCTAGGATTCTGTCACAGTAATTTCAACTGCTGACAACTCTAGACTAGTCCTATGGTGTAACATTTTCAATGGTTCCCTTTGTGACCATTTCTACGTCAGTGAGCGTAAAATTCGTGTTGTGTTTTGCCACATTATGTGTGCAGCACTATAAGTTCCGTTAACGTCGACTTATAAGTGTTAGGTTCAACTTTATCATAGGGAACATTTTTTTGTACCCAGAACAAAATATCAGATTTATTCACTGCTTTTTTGGAGCTTTATCCATCACAGCAGAGTGGTGTGGCGTAATGCCGATTACTGTTGTCGAATTCCGAGGAATATTTCGCAATAGAACATCACATTCACAGCCAGTGAACGTGTTCTTGGATGACACGTTTATTGCTAATCTTCTATCCCCCCCATGAACCATGGACCTTGACACTGGTGGGGAGGCTTGCGTGCCTCAATGATACATGTGGCCGTACCGTAGGTGCAACCACAACGGAGGGGTATCTGTTGAGGGGCCAGACAAGCGTGTGGTTCCTGAAGAGGGGCAGCAGCCTTTTCAGTAGTTGCAGGGGCAACAGTCTGGATGATTGACTGATCTGGCCTTGTAACAATAACCAAAACGGCCTTGCTGTGCTGGTACTGCGAACGGCTGAAAGCAAGGGGAAACTACAGCCGTAATTTTTCCCGAGGGCATGCAGCTTTACTGTATGGTTAAATGATGATGACGTCCTCTTGGGTAAAATATTCCGGAGGTAAAATAGTCCCCCATTCGGATCTCCGGGCGGGGACTACTCAAGAGGACGTTGTTATCAGGAGAAAGAAAACTGGCGTTTTACGGATCAGAGCGTGGAATGTCAGATCCCTTAATCGAGCAGGTAGGTTAGAAAATTTAAAAAGGGAAATGGATAGGTTAAAGTTAGATATAGTGGGAATTAGTGAAGTTCGGTGGCAGGAGGAACAGGACTTTTGGTCAGGTGAATACAGGGTTATAAATGCAAAATCATATAGAGGTAATGCAGGAATAGGTTAAATGAATAAAAAAATAGGCGTGCGGGTAAGCTACTACAAACAGCATAGTGAACGCATTATTGTGGCCAAGATAGACACGAAGCCCACGCCTACTACAGTAGTACAAGTTTATATGCCAACTAGCTCTGCAGATGATGAAGAAATTGATGAAATGTATGATGAGATAAAAGAAATTATTCATAGTGAAGGGAGGCGAAAATTTAATAGTCATGGGTGACTGGAATTCGAGTGTAGGAAAAGGGAGAGAAGAAAACATAGTAGGTGAATATGGATTGGGGGTAAGAAATGAAAGAGGAAGCCGCCTGGTAGAATTTTGCACAGAGCATAACTTAATTATAGCTAACACTTGGTTCAAGAATCATAAAAGAAGGTTGTATACATGGAAGAATCCTGGAGATACTAAAAGGTATCACATAGATTATATAATGGTAAGACAGAGATTTAGGAACCAGGTTTTAAATTGTAAGACATTTCCAGGGGCAGATGTGGACTCTGACCACAATCTATTGGTTATGAACTGCAGAAATTGAAGAAACTGCAAAAAGGTGGGAATTTAAGGAGATGGGACCTAGGATAAACTGAAACAACGAGAGGTTGTAGAGAGTTTCAGGGAGAGCATAAGGGAACAATTGACAGCAGTGGGGGAAAGAAGTACAGTAGAAGAAGAATGGGTAGCTCTGAGGGATGAAGTAGTGAAGGCAGCAGAGGATCAAGTAGGTAAAAAGACGAGGGCTAGTAGAAATCCTTGGGTAACAGAAGAAATATTGAATTTAATTGATGAAAGGAGAAAATATAAAAATGCAGTAAATGAAGCAGGCAAAAAGGAATACAAACGTCTAAAAAATGAGATCGACAGGAAGTGCAAAATGGCTAAGCAGGCATGGCTAGAGGACAAATGTAAGGATGTAGAGGCTTATCTCACTAGGGGTAAGATAGATACTGCCTACAGGAAAATTAAAGAGACCTTTGGAGAAAAGAGAACCACTTGTATGAATATCAAGAGCTCAGATGGAAACCCAGTTCTAAGCAAAGAAGGGAAAGCAGAAAGATGGAAGGAGTATATAGAGGGACTATACGGGGGCGATGTACTTGAGGACAATATTATAGAAATGGAAGACAATGTAGATGAAGCTGAAATGGGAGATACGATACTGCGTGAAGAGTTTGACAAAGCACTGAAAGACCTGAAGCGAAACAAGGCCCCGGGAGTAGACAACATTCCATTAGAACTACTGATGGCCTTGGGAGAGCCAGTCCTGACAAAACTCTACCACCTGGTGAGATAGCAGGTGTTGACAGATGTGAAAATTACCGAACTATCAGTTTAATAAGTCACAGCTGCAAAATAATAACACGAATTCTTTACAGACGAATGGAAAAACTGGCAGAAGCCGACATCGGGGAAGATCAGTTTGGATTCCGCAGAAATGTTGGAACACGTGAGGCAATACTGACCTTACGAGTTATCTTAGAAGAAAGATTAAGGAAAGGCAAACCTACGTTTCTAGCATTTGTAAACTTAGAGAAAGCTTTTGACAATGTTAACTGGAACACTCTCTTACAAATTCTAATGGTGGCAGGGGTAAAATACAGGGAGCGAAAGGCTATTTACAATTTGTACAGAAACCAGATGGCAGTTATAAGAGTCGAGGGGCATGAAAGGGAAGCAGTGGATGGGAAGGGAGTGAGACAGGGTTGTAGCCTCTCCCCAATGTTATTCAATCTGTATATTGAGCAAGCAGGAAAGGAAACAAAAGAAAAGTTCGGAGTACGTATTAAAATCCATGGAGAAGAAATAAAAACTTTGAGGTTCGCCGATGACATTGTAATTCTGTCATAGACAGCAAAGGACTCAGAAGGGCAGTTGAACGGAATGGACAGTCTCTTGAAAGGAGGATATAAGATGAACATCAACAAAAGCAAAACGAGGATAATGGAATGTAGTCGAATTAAGTCGGGTGATGCTGAGGGAATTAGATTAGGAAATGAGACACTTAAAGTAGTAAAGGAGTTTTGCTATTTGTGGAGCAAAATAACTGATGATGGTCGAAGTAGAGAAAATATAAAATTTTGACGCAATGACAAGGAAAGCGTTTCTGAAGAAAAGAAATTTGTTAACATCGAGTATAGATTTAAGTGTCAGGAAGTCGTTTTTGAAAGTATTTGTATGGAGTGTAGCCATGTATGGAAGTGAAACATGGACGATAAATAGTTTGGACAGGAAGAGAATAGAAGCTTTGGAAATGTGGTGCTACAGAAGAATGCTGAAGATTAGATGGGTAGATCACATAACTAATGAGGAGGTATTGAATAGAATTGGGGAGAAGAGGAGTCTGTGTTACAACTTGACGAGAAAAAGAGAATGGTTCGTAGGACATGTTCTGAGGCATCAAGGGATCACAAATTTAGCATTGGAGGGCAGTGTGGAGGGTAAAAATCGGAGACTAAGAGATGAATACACTAAGCAGATTCAGAAGGATGTAGGTTGCAGTAGGTACTGGGAGATGAAGAAACTTGCACAGGATAGGGTAGTATGGAGAGCTGCATCAAACCAGTCTCAGGACTGAAGACCGCAATAACTATGCAGACGTATTGCACTGTTATTATTAATGCAATGCCAACGCAAAAAGCATTTCTCACAATACGTGGCGACTACAGAATACTTCAACGCCAGAAAGTACCACTTTACAACGAGAGCAGAGGGACGTAGATGCATCCACGGCGTGGCAACAAGGGCGCTTTATATACTGAGCCGCTGGTGTTACCTGGGAAACGGCGTCGCGTCCCATCCGGTGAGCATGTGCGGTCAATTAAAGATATTATATTGTATCGTTATCAAAAATGTGTTTATGTAGATTGGAGTAACAACAGTCTTTCCAAATACCATATTTCAGACAATTGCCTGTTTGCAGTAGCGATTGAAGTACAAAATTAATCCATCATTATGTTGCTCACATTATTTACTGAAATTCCAACACATGCATGTCTAGATGTCTGCACTCATTAAATGCAGAGCGGTTCTAGGTGCTTCTGTCTGGAACCGCGCGACCGCTACGATCGCAGGTTCGGATCCTGCCTCGGGCATGGATGTGTGTGATGTCCTTTGGTTAGTTAGGTTTAAGTAGTTCTAAGTTCTAGGGGACTGATGACCTCCGGTGTTAAGTCCCATAGTACTCAGAGCCATTTGAACCATTTTGAATCACTCATTAAATTCGATTTATAGATATTTCATCGCCCGTTCCAAGATCGCCTGTCACGCATAAGGTTATGAAAATCGAAGAAGATTTATACAATATCTACAGGAAAATTAGGATCCAAGATCACAGATTTCTGAAAAGTTTCCCACATCATGCTCAGTAGTAAACATCAATATATGAAAGAGTGCTTTTGAAACTTTTGAATAAGACATTTCTTTATTACCTTAATCCCGCAGTAATTTACCAGTGAACTTTGATGAGCCGTGTACGGTTTACACTTTGCATGGGGGCTTAATTATAAATTTAATGCAAATATTTTTAATTTTTTTTAGTAGTTGTCTGTCCGATTACGGACTCTCGTAAACGGTTGGCCCTGACTAGTTTTAGTACGCAATCTGACTGCATAGAATAACAACAAAGAATGAAATGAAATTTCCGTTAACACAATTAATTAATTAAGTCCCCAGCAACTATAAAACGTACGAAACCAAAGCACAAGTGTAACTGTTCTGTGTGTGGAAGTGTGATTCAACGTACACATCTGGCACGGTTCTTCTTCAATAAGACAAGAAATTTTAAATACCATTTATACTGAAGTAATTAAAAAAAATAGAAATACTATAATTGCGTAAGGAAACCAGAATTACACTGTAATACAAGAACACAAGCCAAATGCTTTGTTGACTGAACCTGTGATGACGCATTATTTAAGACATTGAAATAATGAAAAAAAAGGAATTTTTTTACCTTCATATATATTGACGAAAAGCACTCTGATCATTACAATATCTCCATTCGAACAACATCTGCTGTCTAGCCCATCAAACAACTGCATAAAACATGGAACAAGCACTCCCTACTACATCATCTCAACACCGACTCACTACTACTACTTCTCAACAAGCACTGACTACTGCCACATCTCGACAAGCACTGCCAGTGGAGGCGGCGAAATAAAACTCTTTGGCGCAATCTCTGGCGCTGTAGCTCAGTGCAGCCACCTTTCAACTTTAAGGCAAAAAAAAAAAAAAAAAGCGAGAAATGAGGAATGGGACGGAAATCGGTAGATGTGACGTACAGATGCAGACAAACTAATGATTACAATTTCAGAAAAAAAAACCTGTATGATTTATTCAAGAGAAAGATCCTCACAAATTGAGAAAGTCGATAAAGCGTTCGTCTACCTAATTTGGATAAACAGTCATTCAGCTTCGTATTGATTGATAGAGTTGTTGTATGTCCTCCTTAGGGATATCATGCCAAATTATCTCCCACTGGCGCATGAGATCCTCAAAATCCAGATCTGGTTCGACGACCCTGATCATAGCGCTCCAGACGTTACAACTGAGGAGAGATACGACCAACTCAATGGTCAAGGTAGGGACTGGCAAGCACGAAGAAAAGTAGTATAAACTCTCGTTGTGTGCGAGGGAGGGGGGGGGGGCATTATCTTACTGAAACGTAAGCCAAGGACGGTTTGCCACAAAGGGCAAATAGGCAGATCGTAGAGTATCGTAGGCGTACCACTGTGCTGTAAGAGTGCGCGGATGTAACCAAAGGGGTCCTGTGTGAAAAGGAATGGGAACTCCAGACCGTCCCTCCTGGTTGTCGGGCCGTATGGCGCTCATCATCAGACAGACTGGAGTACATCAGTGGTGAGTCCAACTGAGTCCCAACGCCCAGTGAAGAAGTGCCTGGAGACGTCCTGGACAGCGGTGGGATAGCAAACAGGCTGTCACCGGCCAAACGGCCCGACAACCAGAAATTGTGATCAGGGGTGCATTACGTTTCATAGCAGAACCCTTTGGTTGATATCCGTGGCATCTTTGTAGCACAGCGATGCATCTATGATATTCTACGCCACGTTTTGTCACCCCTCCTGGCAAGCCACCCTGGGCTTACATTTCAGCAACATAAATGCCCGCCCGCACGTGGCGAACGTTTCTACTGCTTGTATTCGTGCTTGGCAAACCGACATTGGCCAGAAACGTCGCTTGATCCATCCTCAACTGAGTGCGTTTGGAGCATAATGGGCTGGGCCCTCCAATGACCTCGCGATTTCGATGATGTAACGCGCCAATCGGACAGAATTTGGCACGACATCTCTCATGAGGATGTCCAACAACTTTCTCAATGAATGTCAAGCTGAATAAGTCCTTAGATAAGGGTCAGAGGTCGACCACCACGTTATTTACTTCCTAAATTTGTGAAGCTCTTTCTCCTGAATAAATCACACAATTTTTCTGAAATTGTAATCATTTTTTTGTGTGTACATGTATGCCTACCGATCTCCGTCCCATTTGTATAATTCCTTCGTGGAGTGTCTTTCGTTTCTCTTATAGAATGTATTAAGACCCCAGAAGCTGAAATAGTAATTTTGTTCAATTACCCTATGGTGGCAGCCAACATTTGTATAGCCTAAATAGATTCCCTAAAGAACGTGATCTTGCACTGTAAAGAATCCTTGAGTCACCCATGTAATTCATCGAATGTTGATATACTCATTCGAACATACTGGAAGAACTTCACAGTATCGCTATGGAGCTCTTGAAACACGGTGTCGAACGGCCGCCTTAATTGGATAAATTCGCTATCTTGTGTTTCTTCTTATTCATTTTTTTTTTTCAAGCGAGGTTAAACCATGGCCCATACTGGCATTTGTTCACGTTGCATTTCTTTGGTGTTGTGCGAGAGACTGGGAAGGAAGAAAATGAAGGCAGGGCCCGTGCTGTCCCGAGTAGGACTGTTGATATTTTTAAAAATATCGGAAATTCGATGTACCGATATTAAAAAAGAATCGTCATTTGCTCTCGACATATCGATAGGGATTATCGATATGTCGATGCATCGATGGAAACAGTACCATCGTATCGGTTGCACATTGTAAATCTACTGCCGGTTTTAGAACTATATTGATTTATTATCAGGTATTATGTACATCAACAAGCTAGCTGTCTGCTTATCTCCCATAGAGCAAGAATTGAAAGAAAAAGGATGTACGTTGACGCTTGGTGATAACCACTTTGCTAACAATGGTAACAGCATGTAAATGGCACAATGAAAGGTGTTTGATGTGTCCGTCGTTCCGTTTTGGCACACATCGGATTTGTCTGCAACAGTTCACCTCGACTTCCCGGTTTTTTCATTTCTGCCAATGCCAGCAGTCTAGCAGCTGTTGTGCCAAAATTGCCTGGTGAACCTAACGCTGCGATTTCCGTCGCTACCTCTGAGCGCCGATTACGTCACTATTCACCCTCACAAGTCTCCGCCCACCGCAAAGATCAATCTCGTCGTTTAGGTTTTTGTTCATCATTTTCAGTAGCTGTTTTTCAAGAATGGCAATGTGAAGAAATAGCACACTAGTTGCTTTAAAAATTGTTTTTTAACGCTACTGTTATGCTATTTCTTCAGATGGGAACTCTTGTTATTCCATTGACACCATCACCCTCCAGTGCCATAAGAACTTACAGTGTCAAAGAGAAAGATTGAACGTGATGAAAGCTCAAGAAGTAGTAAGACTGCTTGACACATAACACACTGAAAGTAAAATTATGTTCTACTACAATTTCAAAAGAACAACTTCAAATATACACCGAAAATTGTGAAAAAAAACAATATAAAATAAAAATATCAGTAATTGATATTTCCCTTTTGGTTCCACATATCGGTATAATGGGAGAGAAAGCATCGATACAACAGGTTAGTTTATAAATAACTCATCTGCTACCAGTCACAATTTTCTTTATTTTATTTTTCGCACGACGCGTTTCGGGAAATGATTCCCATTTTCAAGTGCGTTTTTTGTGTTTGTTATGCCATTTCTATGTGACGTTGTCGATGTGTGAGAGTCTGCTTCATTTCGTCGACTTTACTGAAATTTATAAGAAAAAACACGATTTTTAGTTGTTTGTCGATTTTTTGTGAAGTTAGTTGCGAAATTTAGAAGAATTTGTACTTACAGTTTCCTTATGGTCCATTTGTGCAGAGTCTCATACACACTGAACATCACACACAACTTGCTGTACATTTTTAAACATCGGAAACATTTTACATAAACGAAACAGTTACACAGATGATCCTAGAAGTAGTCAACGGAGATGACATTATGTAGGTCTTCGGCAGAGTATGATATGCTTTTGTACAGAGGTTATTTACCTTAACAATTTGGATCATAATTTACATATATCTATTTTACAATTGTACTTATTTCTATGTCGTACTATTTTTATTTAAGTATACTATCGAAACAACTGAAGAAATTCACTGATTCACTTTCAAGTTTTTCGTTTAATATTTTAACTTCATATTTTCTATAATGTGAATATATCTCCAGTTCTTCTAGCAAATCCATTTTATGTCCTTAATTCACTCGGCGGAGTACTTTGACATTTTCCTCTATTTTTACAAATGGGTGTCCTGTATTATGTATATGTGTTGCTGTGGCTGATGTAGTGTGTGTGTTGTGTGTGTAGGCTTTTGTGTTCTGTGTACCTGGTGTTGATATTTCGACTTGTTTATCCTAGGTAGAACATGGAGCATTCTTGGCATGTTACCTTGTATATTGCAGAGTCTGAGTATGGATCATGCTTACACTTTATATTATGTATTAGTTTTTGTCGCAGTTTATTAGATGTAGAAAACGCAATTTTTACTTTGTGATTTTTGAAAGTATTTGCAATCTTCTGTGATATAGTGCCAATGTATGGGGTACTATATATACATTTGTTTTTCTCTCTTTCTTCTATGGTGCAGTTTGTACCTGGGTCTTTCTTCACTTTGTCTAGGATTGTGCCAACCGTGGAAGCATTGTAACCATTGGCAACTGCAATCTTTTTCACTGTGTTTATTTCTTGCTGCATGTTTTCTTGGCTCAATGGTACTTTAGTTGCCCTATGTGGCATTGACCTGTATACTGCTTGTAGGTATTGTGATGTCAGTCATTGTGTTTTTCCTATGAATTTTGAATGTGCATGTGTTGTTGTGTCTTGTAATATTTAGGACCAGAAAGTTGATGCATTTATTTTGCTCATGTTCCATTATAAATTTGATTTTCTCATGTAGATTATTGAAGTAATTTAGAATGTCTGTGATGTCTTTGGTATCCCCTTTCACTAACAGTAGTGTGTCATCTACATATCTCCTATAAAATTCAATTTTCTTTAGGCAAGGTTCTTGGCTACACCTGCAGTTGGGTCGCTCTGAGGTCAAGTCATATTTTACGAGACGCAGTGGGATCATCGCATGTGGGCACATGAATTGAGCTCCAAATAACATCAAGAGCCTGCCCTGAAATCATCTTCAACTATCCACTCTGTTCTCATAATGAAGAGATCATGAAATATTGTTGACGCCAACACCGTTACCTCGACAACATACAGAACCCATAAGTGTGTTCACATGAGATTAACTTAGAACTTTGTTAGGCATATCCACTGTATTTCATTGAACACCGATTAATGAATAAAACACTAGCCCTGTACGTACGGATCCAACCACTCAGTCTTTTCATTAAACTCAGTCATTTATATGCTCTTCATGGGTAGGCCTCCGTATCTGATCGTCTTCATAGGTCTTAAATGGTTCTCTTTTAAGCAAGATATGGAACCCTGTTTCATCTGATAGAAAACAACAACGGTCTGGTTTTCGACCCGTTACAACTTAATTTGCGATTTATCACTTTCGTCAGTTTCCACCACCGGCGGCGCTGCAATTCTGCGCTTCGCAGTGGGCAGCTCTTCCGCTTCTCGAGCAGGCGTAGTGGCCTGGACCCGGGGTACAAAGCAGCCGCCGTTTGATGGAACACCGAAATATCGTGTTCTGAAGACGATCTTATCCGGCGGTATACCCGTGAAGATCATATACATACTAGAGCGCCGGGAAAATCTATGGAATTAAAACCTTTGTTATTTGGACTAGGATCCTGCATCTTTCCTACTGTAATGATACGAAGATCTAACCTGTCAATTAAAAAAGAAAAGAAGTATATTTCTAAATTATGTAAGTTTTGTTTTATTGGACAACTAGCTAACTCGTTCAGCAATATCGGTTCAATCAGTTTGTTCAGTATAACAATCAGAGACAGTGAAGATTATTATAATGTAAATGAAAGTGCGATTAAATTAATAGTAATATAATTGAAATGCAATAATACTGGGAAACTGTTCATTTCATGATTGATTTTGTAAAACTGTGTCACTCTCGATACTTTGTGTTTTCAGTGTTGCAACGGATTTAAAATTTGGCTATAATTATTTCACGCAAAGAGTGCATTATTTAAAATCTATTTGTGAAGCTCAAGAGTTTTGTATGTGGAGGTAAAAATTATTGTGAGGAAACCAGTTGTATCTGTAAGCGGGAGAGCTCATCATTAAACTATTTCTGTTACAGCAATTTGAACTTTTTTCCAAATTATTGCATCTGATTTTCTTTAGTAACTTAAAACCCTAGTTAGTACTCGTATATTTCGTTGTTAATAAAATTATTCTGTTGGTTACGTGTGAGAATTAATAATACACGTTTGTTGAAATTATTATGTACATAATAATTTTCTTTTCCGGTAACCAACTAGTCAAAAACGGAGTTTTTGTCCAGTTGGAATGATGATGAAATTAAAAATAAAAAACTTCCTGGCAGATTAAAACTGTGTGCCCGACCGAGACTCGAACTCGGGACGTTTGCCTTTCGCAGGAGAGCTTCTGTAAAGTTCGGAAGGTAGGAGACGAGATACTGGCAGAAGTAAAGCTGTGAGTACCGGCCGTGAGTCGTGCTTCGGTAGCTCAGTTGGTAGAGCACTTGCCCGCGAAAGGCAAAGGTCCCGAGTTCGAGTCTCGGTCGGGCACACAGTTTTAATCTGCCAGGAAGTTTCATATCAGCGCACACTCCGCTGCAGAGTGAAAATCTCATTCTGGAAATTAAAAATAGCTTCATCGGTTTGCTGTGGGTTGCTTAAAATGTCGTCGTGCTTTTCTTTGTCTTTTGCCTTGCGTAATTTGTACAACTTAATAACGATCTTTCGAAGCAACGTACCAAGAAGGAGGAGTAGACACTTGTAGATGAACTTGCTGCACACCTCAGCCGTTATTGTATCTGAAACGATCACCTGATCCGAGTAGGCTCACACGAATCACACTCATCTGCATAGACGATTATGGAGCGGGTTAAAGAGGTTACAGTGTGTCACATTTAATACTTAAAATCTCAGTATCGGACCTAATTCAACTTCGATAATTAAATACTATCAAACATGATATCTTGCATAATACTCTGGAAAACAGTATCGCGTTTATTCTGTTGATTAAAATACTTACCACGGTCTCGTAATTATTACCCTAGCTCTAGGCTACAGTGTCTTCTCTACAATATACTTTGTTCTCCATCTGAAGGGACTTCATTCCGTCCAAGTTGGGAGCGACGGGGTAACGCCAAAATCCGAGGCTCTCCAGCGTTTAACCGTATTTAATTTGGAAGAACGTCACAGGATATTAAAAGCCCTGCCCTGCGATGGCAAAATCTCGTTTAATAACGCACATTACGGGCTTATTACATATTCATAGAAGGGCGGGCTCTGAAAGCACGTCCACCCTCTCCCAGATGAATAATGCAGTATCATCTCTATAGTATTACGTATTTTAAATGAGACATCGATCCTAGGCAGTTCTGTTTCGTTTTCATAAATAATTAGTATCATAAATTGTGATACACTGTTAATGGGGCTCGGGGTAAATGTGGGGTATATGGATTTGCTGATAAACTTGATATTATAAAATAAAAACCTAAAATATAACGTCAGAAGAGTATCCGTTGCAGTAAAGAAACGATGACGTTAACGCCCTGTTTCGAATTAGTGCTCCCTGAAATTTTAATGGGTATTTCTGTAAAATATGAAACAAGGCTGTGTACGGAACGTAGAGGATAATGGAGCGTACAGTCATAAATAAGTCATAGTTGATGAATAAATGAAAGGCTGACGTCTGTATCAGGGTCGCGAATAAATATGGGCGGAGACAATGTCAAATCTTTCGTCGCCCAAGCGCAAGTCTTGGTTTGATGAGTTTGAAAAGTAACTTGCTAAATCGCTGGGAAGTATGTATGTGTGATTAATATCTGCACTGTGTGACGTACTTAATTGTGTGTTGTGTGTTGAAATGGTATTTTTTCAGATCGTACCTGTGTGGTGGTGGTGGTGGTGGTTAGTGTTTAACGTCCCGTCGACAACGAGGTCATTAGAGACGGAGCGCAAGCTCGGGTTAGGGAAGGATTGGGAAGGAAATCGGCCGTGCCCTTTCAAAGGAACCATCCCGGCATTTGCCTGAAACGATTTAGGGAAATCACGGAAAACCTAAATCAGGATGGCTGGAGACGGGATTGAACCGTCGTCCTCCCGAATGCGAGTCCAGTGTGCTAACCACTGCGCCACCTCGCTCGGTGTACCTGTGTGGCGATGATTTCATGTACAGTATAAAATAGATGATCGCCTATTACACTGCTGGCCACCGTAAATGCAACACCCTGAAGGAAGCATCCGAATCAAGTGAAATTTACACCAAGGGTTTGCAGCGATGAGATATGCAACTGATTAGAATTTCAGCGCAGACGCACATCACGCGCGCCTGTGGCGCCACCTCATAGCGCCATTTAAGGCTTGGCGATTTCGACGAGTGTACGTTCGGCACGTGTGTTTACCTTGTGGTTGTTTCACAAGACGATCAGTTATGCCTCGTAGACAACAGCGAACATCTTTTGATCAAGTATCCGAGTTCGACAGAGGAAGGATAGTGGCTTACCGAGATTGTGGATTATCATACAGAGAAATCGTTGGTCGTGTTGGACGAAACCAAACAACTGTAATACGGATATGTGACCGTTGGATGCAGGAGGGTACGACGGACCGACGTGGTCGATCGCATTCACCTCGGTGCACCACTGCACGTGCTGATAGGCAAATTGTGCGCATGGCAGTGACGGATCGCTCAGTGACATCCCGAACCATAGCACAGCACATTGCGTCTGTAACGCATCATCCAGTGTCTGCGCGTACCATTCGACGCCGTTTACAGCAGAGTGGTCTGTCCGCAAGACGTCCATTGCTTCGTCTACCATTGACGCAGAACCACAGACGTCTTCGTCGCCAATTGTGTGATGACAGACGGATGTGGACGGCAGAATGGAATGACGTTGTCTTTACTGACGAGGCACGCTTCTGTCTGCAGCACCACGATGGTCGGATTCGAGTGTGGAGACACCGTGGAGAGAGGATGCTGGACAGCTGCATTATGCACCGCCACACTGGTCTTGCACCGGGTATTATGGTATGGGGCGGTATTGGATATTACTCTCGCACGCCTCTAGTACGCATTGCCGGTACTTTAAATAGCCGGCGCTACATATCCGAGGTGCTGGAGCCAGTTGTCCTTCCTTACCTTCAGGACTCGGCCACAGCCATATTTCAACAGGATAATACGCGACCACACGTGGCACGCATTGTCCAAAGGTTCTTCGTCAATAACCAGATTGAATTGCTTCCCTGGCCGGCTCGCTCTCCGGATCTTTCGCCGATAGAAAACATGTGGTCCACGGTTGCTCAACGAGTGACCCAGATTACATCCCCAGCTGCCACACCAGATGATCTTTGGCAACGTGTGGAAGCTGCTTGGGCTGCTGTACCCCAGGAACACATCCAACGTCTCTTTGACTCAATGCCGAGACGTGTGGCAGCGGTGATCTCCAACAATGGCGGCTACTCTGGCTACTGATTCTGGCAGGAACCACATGTCACAGACGTCTGTAAACGTAATCATTAGATACTTGGTCAACATGTTATCTACAAAATAAATCTTGTTGTGCTACCTCTTGTCTTTCTTGGTGTTGCATTTAAGGTGGCCAGCAGTGTAGATACCTAAAGCCTGTATGTCATGTACCATTCGGTAATGGTGTATACTGTACGGGGATGAGAAGGGTGTTGTTCTTCAGGAGTTTTTAAGGACACGTGAAGTAAGACAAGGCTTCCCGTTGAAAGCTAGGAGGTGAATTAGGCGATAATTACAGGAGAGGATGAATACTGTATAAGGGTTGGGTAGGGTAGACGCCCTGTAATTTCTTTTGTATGGTGCCTGTTCTTTCGGACGCATTCTTATAACCGATTCGCCTCGATGGGCAATGAATCCACAACCTTCAATGTGGATCCACATTTACGTTAGACCCCCAGCGGGAATCTAAAGTTTGTGAACACGGAGGTTACGGACGGGCTGTAGGTAAGTGGTGCTACGTGGGAATGGGAGTCGGCTGTGGAGCGTGCAGAGATACTCCACGCAGTTGAAATAAGTACTATGTGCAGGTGGCGCAGTGTTTAACGCAGCTGCCCGATCAGCAGGAGATCGCGGGTTCGAGTCCCGATCTGGCACGTATTTCCACTTGTCACTGTCCCGATGCAGCTGATATCATTAGTTCCTTTCCTTTCTCCGCCTCCACTGACAATTTATATAATTTGTCTTGGTTTTACCCTGACGAAGCAGCGCTCTTTGTCGGACAGAAGTTTCTTTCTCTCCCTAAAATGATTTTTAGTTTGATTCAACAGCTCTAATGAGCGAACTTTGATAATAGCAAACTGCGGGAGTGTCTATAGAAAGGTCCCAGAGCTGCTCTCATTAATAAACGGTCACAATGCCCACGTTGTACTAGGGACGGAAAATTGACTGAAACCACAGGTAAACAGTAATGAAATTCTAAACTCAGATTGGAATGTATACCGCATAGAGAAGCTGGACAGTGAAGGGGGAGGCGTGTTTATAGCGATAAAAAGTGCAATAGTATCGAAGGAAATTGACGGAGATCCGAAATGTGAAATATTTTGGGTGAAGAGCACGGGTAAAGCAGACTCAAACATGGTAATTGCATGTCTCTATAGGCCCATGGCTCAGCAGCTGTTGTGGAAGACCACCTGAAGGCAAATTTGGAAAATATTTCCAGTAGATTTCCCGACCATGTTATAGTTTTGGGTGGAGATTTTAATTTGCCAGATATAGACTCGGAGACTCAAACGTTTATAACGGGTGGCAAGGACAAGGAACCCAGTGAAATTTTTTTAAGTGCATTATCTGAAAACTACCTTGAGCAGTTAAACAGAGAACCGACTCGTGGCGATGACATATTAGATCTTATGGTGACAAACAGACCGAACTATTTGAAAAGTTAACGCAGAACAGGGAATCAGCGATCATAAAGCGGTTACAGCATCGGTGATCTCAGCCGTTAATAGAAATATTAAAAAAGGTAGGGGGATTTTTCTGTTTAGCAAAAGTGACAAAAAGCAGATTTCAGAGTACTTGACGGCTAAACACAAAAGTTTTATCTCAAGTACAGATAGTGTTGAGGATCAGAGAACAAAGTTCAAAACAATCGTACAATATGCATTAGATGAGTATGTGCTAAGCAAGATCGTAAGAGATGGAAAAGAGCCACCGTGGTACAACAACCGAGTTAGAAAACTGCTGCGGAAGCAAAGGGAACTTCACAGCAAATATAAATTTAGCCAAAGCCTTGCAGACAAACAACAATTACATAAAGCGAAATGTAGTGTGATGAGGGCTATGCGAGAGGTGTTCACGAGATGATAGATAAACTCTAGTGGAAGACTCAGCAAGAGAGTCGCTCAATAGCTCGGTATGGGCTTTTGTTGAAGCTTCGAGAACATACCTTCACCGAGGAGTCAAGCAGTATATCGCTCCCTCCTACGTATATCTCGCGAAGAGACCATGAGGATAAAATGAGAGAGATTAGAGCCCACACAGAGGCATACCGACAATCTTTCTTTCCACGAACAATACGAAACTGGAATAGAGGTGAGAACCGATAGAAGTACTCAAGGTACCCTCCGCCACACACCGTCAGGTGGCTTGAAGAGTATGGATATAGATGTAGATGTAGAAAGAGAGAGAGAGAGAGAGAGAGAGAGAGAGCGCCTTTTCCAGATAGACCAATACATATGTATGAATCAAAACATCACAATCAACGGCTTAATAGCGAGTTTGGCCGCCTCTGAAACGCGATGTAGCAGTAACTCTGTGTAGTATGATTCAGACAAGTCCTTGGTAGGTATGTGACATCGCATCTCTACACGTAGGTCACGCAGTTCTCGTACTTCAGGGGCCGGTGGTTTGTGGGTGCAGAGCTGGTGCCTGATAGCGTCCGAATTGTGTTTCCTCGGATTCAGATCAAGAGAATTTGGTGGCCAAGACGTCAACGTAAGTCCACAATGATGCTTCTCAAACCACTGCAGTAATGCCATCATTATTGGGGAAGAATTCGAGTTTGAAAAAATGCATGTGGTTCGCAATAATGTTCGTGTCATCTGCAGCTGTCAGTCCCACGTAATCCCAGGTAAATGTCCTCCGATAACACAACACTACCCCTACTTGCCTGCATAATGGCGTGGTTTACGAGGTGCGACAATAAAGTAATGAGACTGATGTGAAAGAAAAATTACTTACCCGTTTTAGTCAAGTTTAGTGTTGTCTCCTTCAAAGTAGTTCCCTTATGATTGCACACACTTTTTCCAGCTCTTCTGCCATTGATGGTAACATTTATGGAACTGATCTTCTGTAATATCCTCCAAGATCCTCGTCACAGCTTTTTGGACATCTTGTATTGTTTGAAAATGGTGTCCCTTGACCGCCGTTTTGATCTTGGAAATAGAAATAAGACGCACGGAGCGATATCTGGTGAATAAGGTGGCTGTGGTAGTACTGCAATTTGTTTTGAGGTTTCTCGCTGTTGTGGTGTGAGATTTTTCGGGACCATTTTGGCACAAATCTTTCTCATACCAAGATCTTCAGTTATTACTAGATGAACCGTTTCTCGATTGATGTTCAGTTGTTCTGCAATCATTTTCACGGATAATCTTCGATCAGATCGTACAAGTTCATGCAGCCTGGCCAAGTTGACATCTGTCCGTGAGGTTGATGGTCGTCCACAGCGGCCTTCAACATTCGTTCTGCCTTCACTAAACATTTTATGCCAACGAAAAACTTGAGCTCTTGATATACCCTCCTCTCCAAAAGCCTTCTGAAGCTTACCGTAAGTTGTCGGCGCGTTTTCACCCAATTTAATGCAAAAAGAAATGGCATACTGTTGCGCTGGCCGAGTGGTTCTAGGCGCAACAGTCTGGAACCGCGCCACCGCTACGCTCACAGGTTCGAATCCTGCCTCGGGCATGGATGTGTGTGATGTCCTTAGGTTAGTTAGGTTTAAGTAGCTCTAAGTCTATGGGACTGATGACCTCAGCTGTTAAGTCCCATAGTTCTTAAGGGGCTCCGGAAAGGCTCAAAATCATGAAAAGTTCAATTTTTACTTTTTTGCGTTTTCTGAATCTGCAGACTATTACCTTTTAATAGATATATAATTTATTAAATTCCGAAGACTACAACTATTTTTAAATTTTTTTTGAAATGTGTTCTACATGGGCGTGACCCACTGTGGCGCTGTTAAACTGCTGTCAAATGGTGTTATTATGCAATATTATGCAATAATGGAGGTGATAAAACCTATTTTCAGAGACTTAGCAGCACCTGAACTGTTGAAAAAGTGTATTCACGGAAAAACTCAAAACCCCAATGAAAGTTTAAATAGTGTTATATGGTCGAGAATCCCCAAGACTGTATTTGTTGGAATAGAAACACTTCACTTTGGTGTGTATGATGCTGTTGCGACTTTCAATAATGGCAACATTGTAAGGTGCAAGGTATTTAGAAATATGGGAATGAAGATAGGTTCTAACATGGTACGAGCGATGCTTGCTTTAGACAAGGAACGCCTTCGGGCTGCAGACAGGGCTGTAAAGAGTCTAGAAATACAAGCAAGAGTAAACAGGAGGAGGAACAAGAGGAAGCTGGAGGAGGAGTTTGCAGAGGATGAAGACAATCCATCCTATGGACCTGGAATGCATTAAAAAGTTAATCCAATCTTTGTCGCTCGATTCCCAAAACTTTTATTTTCTCATACTAATTACATGTTTTCTAAGGATCTTCCAAACATATTTGTTTCAAACTTTCAGTAAATGTTACACAGTACCTTCTGCATAATTTAACACAGCTTTTTTCCAAAAAACTGTATATTTTTGAATATATAAATAAAGAATTGCAAAAAAAATGTTGTGAATTTTCATTACAATTGAAAAAAATCATCTTTAATAACTGAACTAAAATTTTGTAAAATCCCTGTGTTAAGTTGTAGCCCATATTCCAATAAATAATCTGTAAAAAGTTCAACTTCCTACCTCAAATACTTTTTGTGAGGAAAGATGTAATTTATGAGCGTTATTTTAACATTGCAAGTATAGGGCGTTCCGGAGCCCCTTAAGGGGCGAAGCAATTACTGTAAATGGTCTCCAAGTAGCCGTCAGTGATCGGTTCAGTTGTACCAAAGGACCCACTGCATACCATGTAAACAAAGCCCTCACCATTATGCAGCCACCACCAGCTTGCACAGTGCCTTGTAGACAAATTGCGTTCATGGCTTCATGAGGTCAGCGCCACACTCGAACACAACTATCAGCTCTTGCCAACTGAAATCTGGCCTCATCCGATCAGGCCACGATTTTCAAGTGGTCTATGGTCGCATAGATACGGTCAAGAGATCAGCAGAGTCGCTGCAGGCTATACCGTGCTGTTAACAATGATGTCTGTCGTCTGGTGCCACAGCTCATTAACGTCAAATTTCGCCACACTGTCCTAACGGATACTTTCCTCGTACGTCCCACATTGTTTTCTGCGGTTGTTTCACGCATTGTTGCTTGTCTGTTAGCACTGACAACTCTACGCAAACACCGCTGCTCTCGGTGATTATGTGAAGGCCAGTGTGTTGTCTGTGGTGTGAGGTGATGCTTGAAATCCTGGGCACACTTCGACAATGTAGATCGCAGAATATTAAATTTCCTAACGATTTCCGATATGGAATGTCCCATGCGTCTATCTCCAACTACCATTCGGCGTTAAAAGTCTTTTCATTCCCGTCGTGCGCCATAATAACGTCGGAAACCTTTTTCACATGAATCATACAGATGAAAGTTCCAACTACGCACTGTTCTTTTATACCTTGTGTACGCGACTCTATCGTCATCTGTATATGCGAATATCGCTCACCCATGACTATTGTCACCTCTGTGTCTTGGAGAATTTCGTCTCATGGAACTATCCTTGCGTTGTGCTTTTAAGTCAGTCCCGCGTAGCAGAGAGCATCAAACATATGACGCACAACGTAACACTGTTGTGGAAGCTTAGACTTATAAGATCGTATGCGACTAACTGTTTCGTTACGGGCGATAGTGGAAAGCTGGTCGGGAATATTTAACGTCGCGTGAACTCCGCCAATTCTGATAAACTCACTTGTAACTTTGAGCAATTCATGTAATAAATGTACATCAAACTGGAGACCACTGAACCTCAACAATATATTAAGTTCTTACCAGATTCATTTGATAGTCGTTTGCCGCCATATCATCCTCTCCCAGAGCGCTGTTGTCTTACAGTAATTCATCACCATAGTTCATATGTTTGAGCACAGCATACTCGCAACCACACTGCAGATAAGGTCGAGGATGTGCGCACAGACACTGAAGACACGGTATCAACAGGTAGTTCTATGTTGCAGCTGAGTCTTGCACCCCTGCTAGGCTTCAATTTCCTGATCAAGGCAGTTTGTTCTACACAGTGTTGCTGGTTAGGTTTTTGGCAGTTATTTTCTCTCGATGTAAAATCGTAAACGCGAAATAGGCTAAATTCAGTTAACTACAAACACAAGGGGAAGTAAAGATTTTCCAAATATGCGGAGAATATGTAGAACACTGTCGTTCAGATAAAATAAATTCCCTGTGGCGATGTATTTCGATCTTACATACACTATGTGATCAAAAGTATCCGGACACCTGGAAGAAAATGACTTACAAGTTCGTGGCGCCCTCCATCGGTAATGCTGCAATTCAATATGGTGTTGGCCCGTCCTTAGCCTTTATGACGGCTACCGCTCTTGCAGGCATACGTCCAATCAGGTGCTGGAAGGATTCTTAGGGAATGGCAGCCCATTCTTCACGGAATGTTGCACTGAGGAGAGGTATCGATGTCGGTCGGTGAGGCCTGCCACGAAGTCGGCGTTCCAAAACATCCCAAAGGTGTTCTACAGGTTTCAGGTCAGGACTCTGTACAGGCCAGGGTATTACAGGAATGTAATACCTCCACCACAGGCCGTGCATTATGCACAGGTGTTCGATCGTGTTGAAAGGTGCAATCGCCATCCCCGGATTGCTGTTCAACAGTGAGAAGCAAGAAGCTGCTTAAAACATCAGTGTAGGACTGTGCTGTGATAGCTCCAAGCAAAACAACAACGGGTGCAAGCTCCCTCCATGAAAAACACGACCACAGCGTAATACCACCGCCTCCGAATTTTACTGGCACTACGCACGCCGGCAGATGACGTTCACAGGGCATTCGCCATACCCACACCCTGCCGTCGAATCACCACATTGTGTACCGTGGTTCGTCATTCCACACAACGTTTTTCCACTGTTCAATCGTCCAATGTTTATGCTCCTTACACCAAGCAAAACGTCGTTTGGTATTTACCGGCGTGATGTGCGGCTTATGAGCAGCCACTCGAGCATGAAATCCAAGTTTCCTCACCTCCCGCCTAACTGTTATAATACTTGCAGTGGATGCCTATGCAGTTTGGAATTCCTGTGTGATGGTTTGGATAGATGTCTGTCTATTACACATCACGACTCTCTTTATCTATCGGCGGTCTCTGTCAGTCAACAGACGAGGTCGGCCTATATGCTTTTGTGCTGTACGTGTCCCTTCACGTTTTCAATTCACCATCCCGTCGAAAACAGTGGACCTAGGGATGCTTAGGAGTATAGAAATATCGCGTAGAGATGTGCACTCCTGGAAATTGAAATAAGAACACCGTGAATTCATTGTCCCAGGAAGAGGAAACTTTATTGACACATTCCTGGGGTCAGATACATCACATGATCACACTGACAGAACCACAGGCACATAGACACAGGCAACAGAGCATGCACAATGTCGGCACTAGTACAGTGTATACCCACCTTTCGCAGCAATGCAGGCTGCTATTCTCCCATGGAGACGATCGTAGAGATGCTGGATGTAGTCCTGTGGAACGGCTTGCCATGCCATTTCCACCTGGCGCCTCAGTTGGACCAGCGTTCGTGCTGGACGTGCAGACCGCGTGAGACGACGCTTCATCCAGTCCCAAACATGCTCAATGGGGGACAGATCCGGAGATCTTGCTGGCCAGGGTAGTTGACTTACACCTTCTAGAGCACGTTGGGTGGCACGGGATACATGCGGACGTGCATTGTCCTGTTGGAACAGCAAGTTCCCTTGCCGGTCTAGGAATGGTAGAACGATGGGTTCGATGACGGTTTGGATGTACAGTGCACTATTCAGTGTCCCCTCGACGATCACCAGTGGTGTACAGCCAGTGTAGGAGATCGCTCCCCACACCATGATGCCGGGTGTTGGCCCTGTGTGCCTCGGTCGTATGCAGTCCTGATTGTGGCGCTCACCTGCACGGCGCCAAACACGCATACGACCATCATTGGCACCAAGGCAGAAGCGACTCTCATCGCTGAAGACGACACGTCTCCATTCGTCCCTCCATTCACGCCTGTCGCGACACCACTGGAGGCGGGCTGCACGATGTTGGGGCGTGAGCGGAAGACGGCCTAACGGTGTGCGGGAACGTAGCCCAGCTTCATGGAGACGGTTGCGAATGGTCCTCGCCGATACCCCAGGAGCAACAGTGTCCCTAATTTGCTGGGAAGTGGCGGTGCGGTCCCCTACAGCACTGCGTAGGATCCTACGGTCTTGGCGTGCATCCGTGCGACGCTGCGGTCCGGTCCCAGGTCGACGGGCACGTGCACCTTCCGCCGACCACTGGCGACAACATCGATGTACTGTGGAGACCTCACGCCCCACGTGTTGAGCAATTCGGCGGTACGTCCACCCGGCCTCCCACATCATTGCTTGTACAGCCCTCTCGCAGTGTCCGGAGCAAGTATGGTGGGTCTGACACACCGGTGTCAATGTGTTCTTTTTTCCATTTCCAGGAGTGTATTATACAAGTGACACCCAATCACCTGACCATGCTCGAAGTCCGTAAGTTCTGCGCAGCGCCCCATTCTGCTCTCTCACGATCTCTCTAATGACTGCTGAGGTCGCGGATATGGAGTACCTGGCAGTAGGTGGCAGCACAATGCAACTAATACGAAAAACGGATGTTTTTGGTGGTGCCGGATAGTGTATAGACTCTGATGCTTCAGTTGCTTCAGAAGGGTTTTCAAAGAAACTGTCGAAAAGAAGGCGGTGTTGTCATGTGAGGATTTGCTGGATTAATAATTCTTGAGAACATGTCTCTCTGGAGTATAGCGCTTTGTTTATTACTTAAAAATGAATATGAAAAGTCGAAACAGCAGTACACTTTTTTTTGTAAGTTTACCGGTTACAGTTGGTGTAGGTGTAGCGCCTGCTCCTTTCACAGTCACCATCTACCATCGTGGTTTAAGATCTGAAGATGGTCTAAGAGAGACCGAAACTGGTAACCTTTAAAAAAATGTGTATTGTGGTTGTGACTGTTCATATTCATTTCTGCTGGATTAGTTCGCGGAAGCCATCCGTCTCAAAACCTGTGTTACGTCTCTCACGAGTAAGACGTGCTATTTAATTCCAACAAATATAGTAATGCTATGGATAATTTCTGAGAGCGGTGCCAAATAAGAAAACTTGAGTCACACGGAGAAAGTTGATAAAGTAGGTATATGTAAAAAGATTGATATGGAAAGAGACGGATAATGGCAAGTACTTTTATGTAGTTGTTAAAGATGTCTGTCATGTTGACTAACAACAAACTTTCATTATGTAAACATGTAGGTTTTGACGGTCAAAAGGACTTCCATCTGAACCAATAGATTTGGAATGGAATGAGTAGTCGCAGTCCACATCGGATTTATGGAAAGAGCGGAGATTATAACACAGTATATCCTACTGTCATGAATGACTATTAGAAATAGCGAAACAGTCTCGTCTATTGTCAACTTATGTTCCTTCGTTTGGCTCATAGCTTACATTGAAGAAACCAAGATTCTATGTTTTATATACTTGACTAACAGACTTGAGTATGTTATAGTCCACTACGTAGAGTTCACGCTATCGAGGTTGCTGTCTACAGGAAGACTTCCAGTATCTCCACTGGGTATACTGAAGGGCTGCTTTCCTTACATACGGATGAATGCAAGATAATGCTTAGACAGGACATAAAGAACGAATAATATGAGCTGACAACATTACCAGAAAACCCCTGGACACTGTGGAGTCATTTAAATACGTAAGGGGACGAAGCGATATGACATGAAAACGAATCCGTGAAGTTAGTAGCAAGGAAGGCGTGTGGAAGGCTTTTTTTTTTGGGGGGGGGGGGGAGAATACCGAGATACCGAAGTGTAATTCTAAGGGAAACAATGCATACTGCGATCAATTCTCGAGCACTGCTCCAGTGTTTCGAGTTCTAATCGAGCAGTCTTGACTGCACACGTTGGATCACAAGACTTGGTTTGCATTCAACACGACAAGAACAAACAGCGGAAGAAGTGCTGACTCAATGTACAAATAGGGGTTAATAACAGCGCCAGCTGTGGTTGTGGTGGTGCAGAACTGTTCATATCTCTTAGATGCGCATCCGAAACGATCATTCCCTGGCGCTCCGGGGGACTTCCTAATGGCAAACAAAAACATCAGTTGAGTATATTCAACAATTGGATGTATGCGTGTGACGTTCTATGCTTTGTAAATACGGTAGATTTAATTAACTTTAATGATGAACTTGTTCTTTGTGTTAAATAGACTACGTGTAATTGTATTGTTAAAGAAAAAAAGTATTCTTGTTTAATATGATACTAGCCACACAATTAAAAAAAAATCTGATGGACACAGAGACTCTCTGCTAGTAATTACAGCTCATTTGAAATTTCAGTAGAGGCGCTCAGATGTCTTAAATGGACATCTTTGTAAGACGACTGGGATCATATAAGGAATCCTACTGAGCAAATCTACAAAAGCGCTATTCGTTGAAGATTGAAAAACAATTCTGAAGTGACCATCGCATATCTCTGGCACAGATTATTTGAAAGTAATATAGATTACACATTTTCACTCGCTCGATTTGCTATTGAAATAGAAGAGGAAGCGATTAATGTTGGTAAGACAGACCTTAATCACGTATTACACAGTGAGAGAGGAGAGAGAGAGAGAGAGAGAGAGAGAGAGAGAGAGGGAGAGAGAGGGAGAGAGGAAAGAGATAGTAATAGAAAGAAAGAGAATGAGAGAGAGAGAGAGAGAACGTGAAAGAGAGAGATAGAGAGAGAGAGAGAGAGAGAGAGAGAGAAAGAAGAGAAGAGAAGAGAAGAGAAGAGAAGTGAGACAGAGAGAGAGAGAGAGGGATGCCATGCAGTTGGGGGGGGGGGGGCAGGGGGAGGGGTCACATTGGCAAGACATGCATCTCATCGTATCTGTACGTGGGAAGAATTTAACAAAGCATTGCAAATTTCGAAAAAAACGAGTAAGGTTAACCCCCAAGAGAAATTAAGTGAAAAGCCAGAGAAAAATGCAAACATCGGTGCACAGAGAGGCGGAAGCCAAACGCAAGTTGCCCATTGCGTCGGGCGATGCGTTTGTGCGGGCCGTAACAGTGTGGATGCAGGCGGTCGGCAGGTTAAAACACAACAGGGATAGTATTTGCCGCGGCTGGCCTTGTTTGTTGAGCAAACACCTGCTCTACCTTTGGTATTGTTACAGTCCGGGGCCCACTGCACAGGGTCTGGCGAGAGCTCTCGGAGCGTGTTTGAACTCTGCGGCAGCGTTTAAAAGGGTTTACACTTCGCAGCCCCGCATGCGAGGTAAGGTTACAGAAAAAAATGGGTCAAATGGCTCTGAGCACTATGGGACTCAACTGCTGTGGTCATCAGCCCCCTAGAACTTAGAACTACTTAAACCTAACTAACCTAAGGACATCACACACATCCATGCCCGAGGCAGGATTCGAATCTGCGACCGTAGCAGTCGCACGGTTCCGGACTGTGCGCCTAGAACCGCAAGACCACCGCGGCCGGCAAGGTTACAGAATTTAAAACGCGTGGTAGATAGGATCTTGGAATAAATATTGTCCCTAACGTGTCAACATATTTAAGCACAGTAAATATTTACATCTAAAGCCGTATTATTCAACCTTTTTTTCCTTTGGCGTTGTAAAGGAATTATATAAATTTTCTAGAATGAAATTTTCACTCTACAGCGGAGTGTGCGCTGATATGAAAATTCCTGGCAAATTAAAACTGTGTGCCGGACCGAGACTCGAACTCGGGACCTTTGCCTCTCGCGGGCAACTGCTCTACCAACTGAGCTACCCAAGCGCGACTCTCGCCCAATCCTCACAGCTTGGTAGAGCACTTGCCCGAAAAAGGCAAAGGTCCCGAGTTCGAGTCTCGTTCTGGCACACAGTTTTAATCAGCCAGAAAGTTTCATTTCAGCGCACACTCCGCTGTAGAGTGAAGATTTCATTCTAGAAACATCCCCCAAGCTGTGGCTAAGCCATGTCTCCGCAATATCCTTTCTTCCAGGAATGCTAGTTCTGCAAGGTTCGCAGGAGAAATGGCTCTGAGCACTATGGGACTTAACATCTATGGTCATCAGTCCCCTAGAACTTAGAACTACTTAAACCTAACTAACCTAAGGACATCACACAACACCCAGCCATCACGAGGCAGAGAAAATCCCTGACCCCGTCGGGAATCGAACCCGGGAACCCGGGCGCAGGATGCGAGAACGCTACCGCACGACCGTTCGCAGGAGAGCATCTGTGAAGTTTGGAAGGTAGGAGACGAGGTACTGGCGGAATTAAAGCTGTGAGGACGGGGCTAGAGTCGTGCTTGGGTAGCTCAGTTGGTAGAGGCCCGCGAAAGGCAAAGGTCCCGAGTTCGATTCTCGGTCGGGCACACAGCGTTAATCTGCCAGGAAGTTTTATATAAAATTGTTTTATGAATATAGACACTAGTTCAACTACAAGAGATTAATGTGTAAAGCTTTTGCTGAACAAAAGAAGCTTTACTCTCTTCAGTTATTAGTTTTAGAATAAGTTACCTTTCGCTGTTATCCTCTCCTAGTGCTAAGACGCGTTGCGCCATTTCTTACTGATAAAATTGGGTTAAATAATGAAAGTGATTATGAAGCAGAGCGATTTCGTCTTTTGTGATACCATGGGTCCCAGATCCTGAAATTATGGAAAATTATTACTATTATTTTAATTTTATGCAGACAATTTAGATGGAGGCGACGATCTTCACGGCGACGCTGCTCAACAATAGAGGTACGTGAATGTGTTCATCTTTTTCCTTTCGTGGCCGCTACCGTCAATTTCGATATCTTTGCCGTGACATTCAGAACCTGCAGTCTTTGTTTTCATTTAATTTCGAAGTCCACGCCTTTACGTTCTAAGATGAGTAAATGCATTTAACAGTAATTATTTTTATCCAGGCCACGGGGGATGATTGCACTGAAAATGTACGTGCCTCTATCGCGTTCGTATGTTCGCATACATTTGAGTGTGTACAAGCGTAACTATATTTAAGACTCATTTCCCACACAGTATTAACGCTTTTTGTTTTGTTTTTGTTTTTGACCACTGATTCGCGAATGTACGTGCCCTCTTATTTGATGTAGTCAGTCGGCCGTATTCTTTAATAACATTATTTGTAAAATTCAGTGGTTTAGTTTCCACAAATGATCTTTGCCTGTGTCGCAACAGCGCTTCACGCGAAATATTTACTACGCGACATCCACAGTAACTTTTATTTCAAAATTTCGACGACCGACCGAATAAAGATTTTTCTAACAATAACAATAGCAAAACATAATAACATATGAGGACGCGTTACAGCGCACACCGAAGTACGTTTTAAACTATTCAATACCCATACCCATTATTTTTTCCTTGGATGCAAAATACATATAATACATTTTTTTAATTGGTGGAACGACCATGACATACAAATTTTACAAATTTGGTACGTAAGATTCTTGAAAAGGAACATATCAACATAAACAAAAGACATGCAATAAAAGAAAATTATTCCTCTTAAGCAGGATTATAAAAAAAAACAGTAAACACATTAATTGCATACAACACATTTTTCGTTATTATGAGATAACTATGAAATACAAATGATTCACTTCTCCTGGTCAGGGTTGACGCTCCACGTTGTGTATCCACCGACATCTTTTACTGACGCAGCTGACAGTGCCGACAGAGAGTCAAAGATAACGACGGCCACGTCGACAAAGAATGAAAGGGTATCGCCTGCTACAAAAAAATTTCTGCCAACTGCCAAGATCATGAACAGCATCTCGAACTAGTTCTCACTGGTCTCCAAGATGCGGGGTTGGTCATTAAAGAAGAGAAATCTCAGGTGCAGAGGACTGAGGAGACCCTTCTCGGACATGTTGTCAAAGACTATGGTATCAAACCCAAGGAGCTCGATCGGCAGTTACTAAACCCACAGACTCATCACAAACTACAATGTTTTTTAGGCATCTCTAACTTTTACTAACATCAACTACCGCATGCGGCGGCGATTCAGGCTCGGGTGTTGTGTGCTGTCCTTAGGTTAGTTAGGTTTAAGTAGTTCTAAGTTCTAGGGGACTGATGACCATAGATGTTAAGTCCCATAGTGCTCAGAGCCATTTTTTGATTCAGGCTCCTTTTACTTAGGCCCTCGCTGGACCGAATGCAGAAGGCAAGAGGAAACTTGTGTGGACTGCTACCATGCAAGCTACAATCGACCACGCCAAATACGGCCTCGCGGAAGCGGCCTCCCTGGCACACTCGAAACCGCACGAGCAACTCATAGTCACGACGGACGTTAGCGATTCGGCCGTCAGGGGGTTTTGTAACATGTAGTGGCAAGTGAAATGCAACCACTTCGCTTCTTCTCCAACAAAGTCACAGCTCAAATCATGGATCGAACATGGGTCAAAATGATCCATGTTCGATCGTGAGTTACTTGCAATGTACGAAGAAGTTCCTTATTTCAGAGAAGATATCGAAGGCAGACAAGTTGCGATCTACACAGGCCACAAACCACTCGCCGTTTCAATATGTCAACCATCGAAGGATGTAAAGCCCAGCCGCTTTTGCCTCCTCGATCTCATCACAACATACACAATGGACATCTTTCATTTACATGGAGCCCACATCATCATTGGCGACTACCTTTCGTGGATTAGAGCTATTTGACACCTCCTCGAATGTGCCACGCTGGTGGACGAACAAGACCGTGATCCATCCATCACAGATTTACTTAACGGTGAAACCTCTAATTAGCTCATCGGACAATGAGGGATTCCCGGGACTGATGCCCGAATCCTCTGTGACTTCTCAAAGAATGAAATACGACCTATCATCCCTAAGCACTTAAGCTGCCCAATCTTCGACTAGTTTCACAAGCTTGATCAACCGATTGTTCAGTCAACAGTATGGCTTGTAACCAAATTGTGCGTTTGGCGACTGTCAAACGTGATTGCCTGGATGTGGTTGCAGTTGTGCCTAATGTGCCAACGTAGCAAGGTTGGGCGTCGTGCACAAGCTCCCCTCGACTGCTTTGGCATACTGCATGCTCGATTCTGGCACATGAAACTTGAGCATCATCATGCCCCTCCTGGAATTGGAAGGCTACAAATATGTATTGTCTATAAGTGAAAGAGTTGAATACTGTGTAGAAGTCCTATCTACAAAAGGCATCACAGCGAAATCTGCCACTCGAGTTTTCATTAACTCGCTTCGGTCGTCCAGAAACTATTATCACAAACCAAGAGAGACAATTGGAATCCTCTCTCTTTGACACATTCTGCCACTTATATGGCATTACTCACAATCATACAACTGTGTACCACCCACAGAGTAACAGGCTGGTGGAGCATTGGCGTTTCACTCTCAGTACTGCACCCATATGCCACGTCAGACAGTGGATGGAGTCCTTGCAATGGGCGTTGCTTGGCATTTCTACAGTGTATAAAGGCGACCTATGAGCTTCCCTGGTGGAGGTCCTGTATAGCGAATCCCTTAAGCTCCCAGTACAGTTTGTCCTCCCGACGCTAACTCCAGACTTGGCAGACCTTCCAGCATTAGTGCAATTGTGAAGCACCATGTCCACATTTCACAGGTACCAACACCTACTACACACCCGAACCTGAAAACGTTCATACACAAAGTGATATCAGATTCCGACTGTACCATGCTACATGATAAAACGATCCAGCCAGCACTACAACCACCAAATGCTGTTCTCTTTGCCGTCGTCAAGTGCGGCTTACATAACTTCGACATCTTGCTCATTGTGAAAACGTCGATGGTCTCCTTGCATAGGTTCAGACCAGCATGGGTCTTTTTTGATGCCAGCGCTACATGCACCTCGAATCTGAATGACTCACAAGATGACCACTCTGCCGTTGACACCCTCCTGGCCACATCGCCATCTGACAACCCGGCAGTCATCAACCTTGATGTGCATGACTTTCAGCCTGAAGATATCAGCGTGACACTCGTTGACGATTGACACATGATAAAACGATTCAGCCAGCACTACAACCACCAAATGCTGTTCTCTTTCCCGTCGTCAAGTGCGGCTTACGTAACTTCGACATCTCGCTCATTGTGAAAACGTCGATGGTCTCCTTGCATAGGTTCAGACCAGCATGGGTCTTTTTTGATGCCAGCGCTACATGCACCTCGAATCTGAATGACTCACAAGATGACCACTCTGTCGACACCCTCCTGGCCACATCACCACCTGATAACCCGGCAGTCATCAACCTTGATGTGCATGACTTCCAGCCTGAAGATATCAGCGTGACACTCGTTGACGATTGACACATGATAAAACGATTCAGCCAGCACTACAACCACCAAATGCTGTTCTCTTTGCCGTCGTCAAGTGCGGCTTACATAACTTCGACATCTCGCTCATTGTGAAAACGTCGATGGTCTCCTTGCATAGGTTCAGACCAGCATGGGTCTTTTTTGATGCCAGCGCTACATGCACCTCAAATCTGAATGACTCACAAGATGACCACTCTGTCGTTGACACCCTCCTGGCCACATCACCATCTGACAACCCGGCAGTCATCAACCTTGATGTGAATGACTTTCAGCCTGAAGATATCAGCGTGACACTCGTTGACGATTGACACATGATAAAACGATCCAGCCAGCACTACAACCACCAAATGCTGTTCTCTTTCCCGTCGTCAAGTGCGGCTTACATAACTTCGACATCTTGCTCATTGTGAAAACGTCGATGGTCTCCTTGCATAGGTTCAGATCAGCATGGGTCTTTTTTGATGCCAGCGCTACATGCACCTCAAATCTGAATAACTCACAAGATGACCACTCTGTCGTTGACACCCTCCTGGCCACATCACCATCTGATAACCCGGCAGTCATCAACCTTGATGTGCATGACTTCCAGCCTGAAGATATCAGCGTGACACTCGTTGACGATTGACACATGATAAAACGATTCAGCCAGCACTACAACCACCAAATGCTGTTCTCTTTGCCGTCGTCAAGTGCGGCTTACATAACTTCGACATCTCGCTCATTGTGAAAACGTCGATGGTCTCCTTGCATAGGTTCAGACCAGCATGGGTCTTTTTTGATGCCAGCGCTACATGCACCTCAAATCTGAATGACTCACAAGATGACCACTCTGTCGTTGACACCCTCCTGGCCACATCACCATCTGATAACCCGGCAGTCATCAACCTTGATGTGCATGACTTCCAGCCTGAAGATATCAGCGTGACACTCGTTGACGATTGACACTGTAAAAATCGCACGCCACGATGCTTCTGACACTGTAGTGATCGCCCTCTTCCTCACCTATGTCTGCCGACTGCTATCATAGGTGAATGTTGCGCTCACCCTCATTGCACCTACACAGGCTTCCCGCCAGCAGTTACTTCATATTATACCACAGACTCTGCCTCTATTACCTCCCGATGCACCGCCGCCGCAGTTACCATCTGCAGCCAGTGTATCCCACTTCGGCTACCCCCAGCCACCCATGGCTCACTTTGAGGCCACATCTCTACACCACCACCGCTAGGCAGCACATGCAGAGAAGCAGCACTGCAGCCAGCTACGATACGACTGGGCACATGCACCTGCTCGTGGTTCATATAACTGACGGCTCCTAACAACATCACTTACCTCAGTGCTCACCACTACAGGGGGGAGGAAGTAGGCTCTGTGGGGACATCAGCGCCACGGGTACCGCTGACCAGAGAGTTCTCATGGTGACGTCCAGTATCTGTGAGCAACGTGAGCAAGATGGTATGGCCTAGAACTTGATGTAATGTCGTTGTGTTATCCTTTGTACCAATAAAGGCATATTACAATATATTGTGTCGACTACGTTTGTAGTACGTCTCCTTATACGGGTCAGGGAAATCTACCACACTTTCAATGTGGCTACACAATTTTAGCCTTCCTTTTCTCATGTCTGAAGAAATGTTGATATACATTCAATTTCCTTATTTGCTTGTAATCTTTATCTTCCTTCTTCAGAATAAGTTGGACCCAAAATTTTCCTGATTACTTTTCTTTCTCTCTTATGGAATATTTTAATGTCCTTCTTTCTGTTTAAAATAAGTGTTCCAGCCCCATTAAGACATTCTGGTTCGATGACTGTGTTGTACTGTTTTAGTTTTGTGTGTTAAATAAGATGCAGTTTTGTTACGGATATCTATAGTACTCCTGAAAATTGTTTCAATTTGGAGACAACGAACTCCTTAACCAATCTTTTCCAGGTTTGTTTTTTGATGGTTCCGCTTAAATATTTGAACTGAGAAATACTCGATTTTTCCTAGATTTGTTAATTAGGACTGTGGGTGCCAGGTACTTGCTAGGCCTGTATTTTGATGTTTCAAATGACGTTTGGATTTTTACACTTTCTGTTGTTCTTTAAGGCATTTCTATTTGCTTTTGTGATGTTTGAATGTCCTAACGTAGGATCACCAGGGGCCCGTACAAGTTATGCAGTCTGTCCTGATATCGTTTCTTCCTAATTTGATTGGTTTGTCAATCCTAAACTTCTCCTGGATTACTGTTTGTAAGACTCAGCTGAAAAACAGTGGTGTCCATCATCTTGTGTCACTACTGTTTTAATTTCAAAATGTATTTAAGAACGTTACAAATGTTTTTAAATGTGTATTTTTAAGTGCATATATCTTGGTTGAAAGAACAAAAATGTGTAAGTATTTCGCCACGTGAAAACTATGAAGACGGTATTGTTGTTTGTGTAAATATGCACATTTAGTGTCACTTTTATGTGTAGTATAAAACAGTAGAATACGTGGAAAACAATATGTGAGCAGCCTGTAGTGGCTTACTTTCCACGTATTCTACTTTAAAAAATTTGTGACTAAAGGTTTATCACTTGATATTTATTTTATACGTGACATGTAAGTACTGTTTCTTGTACTGTTAGTCAGTATTTAACACTTTTATAAAAAATAATTCCCATAATTTTTGTACTGATGTAATAGGCCAGTTTGAATATTTTATTTCTGATGAAGGCACTCATAGTAGTGCCGAAACCAGGCCAAAAGACTTAAGCTTTGCGACCGAGGGCTGTAATTGCTTTAATTTTAATTGAATATATATCTATGTTTCTGAAGGTGTTCTCGCAAGAGATCTCGTTAGCAATTTGTTCAAGCAAGAGTAAATGAGGAATTGAAAAGGAAAAGCTGGAACTGTTTTATTCTGAGTTGCTGTTGACTAAACAGACATGCTACCGGATTGCTTATGGACGTTCATGAAATGAGGCAGCCAGAAGTGGAAAGCGTGCTGCTGTGTCCAGTAATGGAACCGAAGAAACGGCATTGTGAGTATTATAAGTGTTCGTTGAAGTTGTGATTAACTGTTATGTATTCCTGTTGACAGCATAGGTCACGCGCGAACTTGGAAAAAAAAAAACTAATAAAATTTCTTCAAAATATAAAACGAATCCTCAGAAACTTACTGCCAAAAAGGTTAAAAACAACCCTCACCCAAAGTATCTGGAATGACACTGGGTCGTTCACTATCATTTAGGACTCACCTCACGTCACTGGCAGACGAGTTAAAGACCAGGAACAACATTATCCGGAAACTAGCTCAAACATCTTGGGTGACTCAAGCTAACACATTCCGTACAGTGGCATTGTCTCTCGCATATACTGTGCCCGAGTATTGCTCTCCAGTATGGTACAAGAGTGTGCATCTTAGTAAGGTGGATGTTCATCTGATCGACGCCATGGGTGGATGTTCATCTGATCGACACCATGAGTATCATAACATCTACCCTAAGACCTGCTCCTCTTCCTTGGCTCTCTGTTCTCAGTAAAATTGCTCCCACCACACTTGAGACGAGAAGAAACACTGACCAGAGAATGAAAATGAGTTTTCCCGAAGGCTACCTGTCCAGAAAATTGTGCTCAGTCCAACCAGCAAGGAATGATCACATAGGCTCATTTGTGGATAAAGCATGTGGTAGACTTATGTTTTTTGGCAGAATACTGGGGAAGTGCAGTCAGCGTACGAAGGACATTGCTTACAAATTATTCGTGCGACCCGTTCTAGCTCAATCCTGTGCGAACTAGTATCAAATAGGACTAACAGGAGATATTAATCGTATACAGAGAATGGCAGCACCAATGGTCACAGGTTTGTTTGATCTGTGGGAGAGCGTCACAGACATACTGAACGAGCTGAGCTCGATGATTCTTGAAGGTACACGAAAGACTTTTAACAAAGTTTCAAGAACAAGATTTACGAGTATATGATGACTCTAGGAATATACTACAAACCCCTACGTATCGCTAGCTTGGGCATCGTGAAGATGAGATTAGAATAATTACAGGATCGACAGAGGCACTGTAACAATCATTCTTCCCGCGTTCCATACGTGAATGGAATGGGTAGAAACCCTAATAATTGGTACAATGGGATGTTGCCTCTGCTATTCACCTCATAGTGGTTTACAAAGTGTAGATGTAGATGTGGATGTGTCTGAAGTTAAGGAAACCATTCTGAAAAGCTCGTGAGACCCAACCACTGAGAACTGAAGGAGACGTGGAAACATAGCACCAGCATACATCGTCATGGCCTTGAAGACCCCACACACATATCAGGCATGCAATTGCCTAGAAGAACTTGGTGTCAGCTGATCAGGAACCGATGTGGACTCAGAAGAACTAAGTCCTTCGTGTACAGATGGGTACTCTTGGATGCCTTACTGTGTAACTGGCTTGAGAGCAGACCGTTGACCACGTTGTAGAATATCCCAAAAGATGTTTCAGTGGAGAGCGGAAGGATATCATTATCTCTCCTACAGAAATGCAATGGACGGACTCTCCTGACATCACATTTTAAGGTCAACTGAGACCAAAGCTCTTGGATATTCCTTTCTTACTTCGTTGTGTAAATATTGCTGTCGACTGTACATGTGTACCGATACGATAAATAAATAAAATGACTGATTGCCAAATTGTATTTCTGCGTTCAGGTACGACAAATTCAAAACGGTATCCCACATTTATGTGCTTCGTCTTACATTAACCTGTGTACTACACCAGAGGCAAATCCCATCTCTAGAAATATGTCAGACCCAACAACATGCATTGTGGTCGAATGCTTAGCTTTGCTGCAACTGCAACGAGGTGTCCCAGGTTCGATTCGAGGTCGAGTCAGAGATTTTGTTCACTCGAGGACTGGATTTTTTTCCTGTACTAATCATCTCATCTCATCTTCAACAACGTACAAGTTTCAGAAGTTGCATCAAATAGGAAAACTTGTAGCAGGCGCCTGACAGACCATAGATGGGGTCTCCTGGCCAATAATACTATACGACCATTTCGTAGAGTAATGGATACTAAATATGAGATATACCAACGATTAGATAATTTATTCTGTGTTCCTTTTTGTGATTAAAACATATTCATTGGTAAACTGTAAACCGTGGCGGCCTTGTGCAGTCTTTGGACCCTCTGACTCACTGGCATCCCGGTTTCTTATTCTTTCTTCCTTTTTTTTTTTTAATTTAACAGTTTCACATAATAACAGAGAACGAACACACCTGAGAAATATTTATATGAATTATAACACAGTTTTAATCTGCCAGGAAGTTTCATATCAGCGCACACTCCGCTGCAGAGGGAAAATCTCATTCTGGAAACATCCCTCAGGCTGAGGCTAAGCCATGTCTCCGCAATATCCTTTCTTTCAGGAGTGCTAGTTCTGCAAGGTTCGCAGGAGAGCTTCTGTAAAGTTTGGAAGGTAGGAGACGAGGTACTGTCAGAAGTAAAGCTGTGACGACGGAGCGTGAGTCGTGCTTGGGTAGCTCAGTTGGTAGAGCACTTGCCCACGAAAGGCAAAGGTCCCGAGTTCGAGTCTCGGTCCGGCACACAGTTTTAATCTGCCAGGAAGTTTCATATCAGCGTACACTGTGCTGCAGAGTGAAAATCTCATTCTGTAAAGGAAAGAAGAGCTAGAAACAAAGTACTTTTACTGGTCTCCAAAGTAATCACCATTAGCTTCAACGCGTTTCTATTTTAAAGCTGCTGGCAACTGCCAGTAATAGATTGTCTTGTAATCGCTCGAAGGAGCGTCGTCACGCTTTGTTCTATGCCTGCATCATTACACGAATGATACCTGATGCCACCAGTACGATCTGGAGATAAAGCGACAGTGAATAGCATGGTGTTCATCGTTTTTCCCACCTCCCACTGTAACAAATTCGTAATGGATCAAGCCCTTCTGTCGAAAAATCTTGGATGTTTGTCAGCCGAACTTTTTTGGGAGGTGGGAAAGATGACTAACACCACGCCACTGACTATCGCTTGGTCTTCCGTTCGTATTTTTAGCGCCAAGTCTCATCTCTAGTAATGATGCGGGTATCCAGCAACAGTGCTTCGAGCGATTCCATAAGACGCATTTTCTGACAACTTCCAATACATTTAGACCCGATGTCAGACTGTGTTGTAGCTAACGGTGATCACTTTGAAGGCCAGTAAAGATATTTCGGTTGTGACTCGGTTGTTCCCTTTATTTTCTGAGACCATGCATCGAATTATTCGGACGCACCTCGTAGTTTTCTACATTTAGAGCAAGGTACCATACGTCAGAGTAGATACAACTCCTGTCTACGTCTTGTTGTACTCTCTTACAGTAATTCAACGTACACACTCTCTCGCACACTCCGGCGTCATTTTTCTCTTGCTTGTTTTGCCTCTCTGTTGATTCTGTTTTTCAGACTCTTGTATTTCTCTTGGTCTTCCTTCTTCACAGAATTTTTTAATTTCCTTCTATCTTCCATCATATTTAGTAGGTCATTAGTGATCCATTCCTTACTTTTCTCTGTCCTTTCTTTTCCTATTACTTCTTCTGCTGTTTCTAAAATACCAGTTTTTATTTTTTCCCAGCAGCTCTGGATGTCATTGCAGCCCTGTGTATTTGTTTTCTTGTCTGTTTCTAGTTGATAGTGCTTCAGTGTATTTTCGTTTTTCAGGTTTGTCAAATCCCATTTACATGCACTTCTTTTTTTAATGTTCTTGAATTTTAGTTCAGTCGTCATCATAACGGGTATGTGGTCACTTTCCACATCACAGCCTGCATATGATCTGCTGTCCTTAACTTGGTTTTTAAATCTTTGCTTCACTAATATGAAGTCAATTTGATATCTGTTAATGTCACCAGGCATTTTCCAAGTATATCTTCTTCTTGGATGATGATTAAAGAAGGTTTTTGTAATGCAAAGTTTATTTCTTTGGCAGAATTCTACAAGTTTATCCCCTCTTTCATTTCTTAATCCTAATCCAAAATTCCCTGCCACATCCTCTTCTTTACCTTCCCCAACAACGGCATTCATATCTCCCACGATGACAAGGTTTTCAGCTCCTTTAATTCTGCCACTTACGTCTTCAAGGTGGTCATACATCATGTCGATTTCATCATCCTCGTGCCTCGTAGTTGGCATGTATACTTGGATTATGATTGTGTCTCTTGGTTTAGTTTCCAATCGGACATATACTATTATCCTCTCACTATGTTGAACAAATCCTTTTACTCTTAACCCCATCTCTTTATTGAGGATAATTCTCACTCCTGCAATACCGGGATTATCTTGTGCTGTTCCAGTGTGTATGATTCTGTAATCCCCTGACCAAAAGTCGCCAGCGTTTGGCCATCTCATTTCTGAGACTCCCAGTGCATCAATATCCATTCGTTTCATTTCCATTTTCAAGTTTTCCAGTTTACCACATTTAAGAAGTGAGTTGACGTTCCATGTTGCTATCCTTCTTACATTAATGCTTTTGGATTTTGGTATCTCTTTAGTTGTCCCCTCCGGGAATTCGAATGGGGGACTATTTTACCTCCGGAGAATTTAACCAAAGAGCTTTCCATCATAAGCTGTTGATACTTGGGATACCCGCCCGGGTCTTTAATGGAGTGGTTTCCCGTTGCCTTCTCCATTCTATGCCGTTGGCCACCTCGTGGCTCCTCCGCCTTTAGGAGCAGTTTCCCACCCCAAGGGCAAGAGAGTGCCCTTCCTTCTAGCCGCTCATCCGCCCTCATAGAAGGCCGTTGGCAATTGATAGAAGGTAATCTCCTTATCCCGGGAGATATTCGGCTCAGTAGTATAGGTTGGAAATGGAATACACCTAGCCCTCGAAACCTAATAGCGTCAGGGTGCTAGTTATATAGCACCTGAAATACCTAATTTCAGGTTACTACCTGATTGTGCCTCATTTTTAAAAATCCTAAAAATACCTAATTTCATGTTAGAACCTTACTACATACACTACTGGTCATTAAAATTACTACACCACGAAGATGACGTGCTACAGTCGAGAAATTTAAACGACAGGAAGAAAATGCTGTGATATGCAAATGATTAGCTTTTCAGAGCATTCACACAAGGTTGGCGCCGGTGGAGACACATACAACGTGCTGACATGAGGAAAGTTTCCAACCGATTTCTCATACACAAACAGCAGTTGACCGGCGTTGCCTGGTGAAACGTTGTTGTGATGCCTCGTGAAAGGAGGAGAAATGCGTACCATCGCGTTTCCGACTTTGATAAAGATCGGATTGTAGACTATCGCGATTGCGGTTTATCGTATCGCGACATTTCTCCTCGCGTTGGTCTAGATCCAAAGACTGTTAGCAGAATATGGAATCGGTGGGTTCAGGAGGGTAATACGGAACGCCGTGCTGGATCTCAACGGCCTCGTATCACTAGCAGTCGAGATGACAGGCATCTTATCCGCATGGCTGTAATGGATCTTGCAACCACGTCTCGATCCTTGAGTCAAGAGATGGGGACGTTTGCAAGACAACAACCGTCTGCACGAACAGTTCGACGACGTTTGCAGCTACATGGACTATCAGCTCGGAGACCATGGCTGCGGTTACCCTTGACGCTGCATCACAGACAGGAGCGCCCGCGATGGTGTACTCAACGACGAAACTGGTGCACAAAATGTCATTTTTTCGGATGAATCCAGGTTCTGTTTACAGCATCATGATGGTCGCATCCGTGTTTGGCGACATCGCGGTGAACGTACATGGCAAGCGTGAATTCGTCATCGCCATACTGGCGTATCACCCGGCGCGATGGTGTGGGGTGCCATTGGTTACACTTTTCGGTCACCTCTTGTTCGCATTGACGGCACTTTGAACAGTGGACGTTACATTTCAGATGTGATACGACCCGTGGCTCTACCCTTCATTCGATCCCTGCGAAACCCTACATTTGAGCAGGATAATGCACGACCGCATGTTGCAGGTCCTGTACGGGCCTTTCTGGATATACAAAACGTTCGACTGATGCCCTGGCCAGCACATTTTGCAGATCTCTCACCAACTGAAAACGTCTGGTCAATGGTGGCCGTGCAACTGGCTCGTCACAATACGCCAGTCACTACTCTTGATGAACTGTGGTATCGTTTTGAAGCTGCATGGGCAGCTGTACCTGTACACGCCATCCAAGCTCTGTTTGACTCAATGCCCAGGCGTATCAAGACCGTTATTACGACCAGAGGTGGTTGTTCTGGGTACTGATTTCTCAGGATCTATGCACCCAAATAGCGTGAAAATGGAATCACATGTCAGATATAGTATAATATATTCGTCAAATGAATACCCGTTTATCATCTGCATTTCTTCTTGGTGTAGCAATTTTAATGGCCAGTAGTGCATATAATTTTTAAAAATCCAGTCAAATAAAATTTGTACGACTAAAACTACTCTTGTGGTCTTCCCAGCTAATTAGAAACTAGTAACTGAATGACAACTGGTTTGTTTGCGTGCGGGAACGCCAATGGTGATTAAGACGGCGACAGCGTACTCCAGGCTGTTCCAGCCCGCCCTGCTGCTCGCTGTGAACCGTCAGAGGGGCCGGCAGGGCACGGAGGAGCCTCGTCCTCTGTCTCAGGCAGCCTGTTTAAAATACTTGCACTGTCTTCATTCAGTCGGTCAGCGTGTATCTTGGACGTAGTGAAATATTTCACAGCGACAGTCTATTTGCGGAAAGTCAAACATGCCAAAAGTAGCCAGCTCCAAATCGTCTCTGATTCGTCGGTGGTTACAAGAATTTCCTGGTTTCTCTACAGACGGAACAGCTATTCACTGCAATGTGTGCAACAAAGACGTAAGTAAAATGTTAACCCATTCAGAGAACAGTGATGCCAGTGTTTTTGCCGAGTTAACTCAGACCAGACACATGCATAGGAAAACATATTGTTTCTAAATCTTTAATGTAGGTTAATTTTGCTAAGCAGTTTCATACGTAAATTCGTCCACGAAGTATTTCTCATTTTTTTTTTTTTAGGCACGTTCTGAACAAAGTTCGCAATTAGATTAGCATGTTGCAGGTATATTAAACACCAGGCAAATTTATAAAATAAATCAAACTTGAAACGTTTGTAAGTAAACCAAGTGCAACAAACAAAAACGAATTTCATTTTGACCTGTGTCGAGCCAGTTTCGCAGCAAACATGCAATTCAATGCAGTTGAAAATAGCCTGTTCAAAAGTTGTCTAGAGAAATAGTGACACCGCAGCATTCCATCAGAATCCACACTGAGAAAGAACTATTTAGATACTTTATATGAAAATACACTCCTGGAAATGGAAAAAAGAACACATTGACATCGGTGTGTCAGACCCACCATACTTGCTCCAGACACTGCGAGAGGGCTGTACAAGCAATGATCACACGCACGGCACAGCGGACACACCAGGAACCGCGGTGTTGGCCGTCGAATGGCGCTAGCTGCGCAGCATTTGTGCACCGCCGCCGTCAGTGTCAGCCAGTTTGCCGTGGCATACGGAGCTCCATCGCAGTCTTTAACACTGGTAGCATGCCGCGACAGCGTGGACGTGAACCGTATGTGCAGTTGACGGACTCTGAGCGAGGGCGTATAGTGGGCATGCGGGAGGCCGGGTGGACGTACCGCCGAATTGCTCAACACGTGGGGCGTGAGGTCTCCACAGTACATCGATGTTGTCGCCAGTGGTCGGCGGAAGGTGCACGTGCCCGTCGACCTGGGACCGGACCGCAGCGACGCACAGATGCACGCCAAGACCGTAGGATCCTACGCAGTGCCGTAGGGGACCGCACCGCCACTTCCCAGCAAATTAGGGACACTGTTGCTCCTGGGGTATCGGCGAGGACCATTCGCAACCGTCTCCATGAAGCTGGGCTACGGTCCCGCACACCGTTAGGCCGTCTTCCGCTCACGTCCCAACATCGTGCAGCCCGCCTCCAGTGGTGTCGCGACAGGCGTGAATGGAGGGACGAATGGAGACGTGTCGTCTTCAGCGATGAGAGTCGCTTCTGCCTTGGTGCCAATGATGGTCGTATGCGTGTTTGGCGCCGTGCAGGTGAGCGCCACAATCAGGACTGCATACGACCGAGGCACACAGGGCCAACACCCGGCATCATGGTGTGGGGAGCGATCTCCTACACTGGCCGTACACCACTGGTGATCGTCGAGGGGACACTGAATAGTGCACGGTACATCCAAACCGTCATCGAACCCATCGTTCTACCAATCCTAGACCGGCAAGGGAACTTGCTGTTCCAACAGGACAATGCACGTCCGCATGTATCCCGTGCCACCCAACGTGCTCTAGAAGGTGTAAGTCAACTACCCTGGCCAGCAAGATCTCCGGATCTGTCCCCCATTGAGCATGTTTGGGACTGGGTGAAGCGTCGTTTCACGCGGTCTGCACGTCCAGCACGAACGCTGGTCCAACTGAGGCGCCAGGTGGAAATGGCATGGCAAGCCGTTGCACAGGACTACATCCAGCATCTCTACGATCGTCTCCATGGGAGAATAGCAGCCTGCATTGCTGCGAAAGGTGGATATACACTGTACTAGTGCAGACATTGTGCATGCTCTGTTGCCTGTGTCTATGTGCCTGTGGTTCTGTCAGTGTGATCATGTGATGTATCTGACCCCAGGAATGTGTCAATAAAGTTTCCCCTTCCTGGGACAATGAATTCACGGTGTTCTTATTTCAATTTCCAGGAGTGTACATTGAGCAGGATGAGGGAAGATATAGGATAGGCGATTCATACATGTGGATCTGTGTCGATGAGACAACTGTAAGACAAGGTCGGTATGTGGGTAATTTCATTGCTGAAAAGTTAGACCCTGACACTCACTCTGTACCTCATCTGATCTGCAGCAAGGAGCTAAAACGGACAAACCAAGAAACAATTGCTCACTTTGTTAATAAAGCACTCAAATTACTTTTCCCGAACAGTCTAGATGAAAATAAAGTACTTGTAATCTACACTGAAGCAGCCGTATACATGATTGGTGCTATTAAATTGTTGAAAGTGTTTTACCCATCCTTGTTCCATATCACAAGCTTTGCCCATGCCATGAATAGTGTAGCTGAGACCAAACGTCTGGGACTGATGACCTCAGATGTTAAGTCCCATAGTGTTTAGAGCCATTTGAACGATACGTCTCGAATTTTCACATGTAGATAATCTAGTTTCAACCATCAAAAAGGGTTTTATTAAAGCACCTACAAGAATCCAGTTAATTCGAGAGGAACTTCCCAACGTACCAGTTCCACCATAACCCATATTTACTCGCTGAGGAACATGGCTAGAGGCCGTGGAATATTACAGGGAGCGTTTGGAAGACATTAAGAATATTATTCTTAAACTGCGGGAAGAGGCAGTGAGCTTTTCAGCTTAAGATCTTCTGAAGGATCCCACAATTTCCAACGACATTGCGTAAATCAAATCTCATTATGCATTTTAGACCCTATTATCAAAGCTATAGAGTGTTCAGGGAAACCAGTCTACACCCAACTGCGATTGATAGAAGAGGTGACAGAAAAAATCAACTTGGTCCCAGGTTCTAATGGTATGAAATTTAGTGAGAAATTAAAGACAGTGCTAAAAAAAAGGGAATGACCACCCTCTGCACAGTGGCTGACATCTTATCAGATAAATCACCAGAAAATGAGCGTGTGGTCCCACTGAGCCCAATACCATCATTTAAATATGCTCCAGTGACATCTGTTGACGTGGAACGCTCATTCTCGGCATATAAGATGCTATTAACAGACAAGAGATGCAGTTTGTCAACGGAAAATCTGGAGAAAGTTATTTACTGTGACTGTAATTATGGACATGGACAATAATATAATGTGGATTTTTGTCTACCTATTTATCTTTAATTTAATTGATGAAAGGAGAAAGTATAAAAATGCAGTAAATGAAGCAGGCAAAAAGGAATACAAACGTCTCAAAAATGAGATCGACAGGAAGTGCAAAATGGCTAAGCAGGGATGGCTAGAGGACAAATGTAAGGATGTAAAGGCTTATCTCATTAGGGGTAAGAAAGATACTGCCTACAGGAAAATTAAAGAGACCTTTGGAAATAAGAGAACCACTTGTATGAACATCAAGAGCTCAGATGGAAACCCAGTTCTAAGCAAAGAAGGGAAAGCAGAAAGGTGGAAGGAGTATATAGAGGGTCTATACAAGGGCGATGTACTTGAGGACAATATTATGGAAATGGAAGAGGATGTAGATGAAGATGAAATGGGAGATACGATACTGCGTGAAGAGTTTGACAGAGCACTGAAAGACGTGACTCGAAACAAGGCCCCCGGAGTAGACAACATTCCATTGGAACTACTGACAGCCATGGGAGAGCCAGTCCTGACAAAACTCTACCATCTGGTGAGCAAGGTGTATGAAACAGGCGAAATACCCTCAGACTTCAAGAAGAATATAATAATTCCAATTCCAAAGAAAGCACGTGTTGACAGATGTGAAAATTACCGAACTATCAGTTTAATAAGTCACAGCTGCAAAATACTAACGCGAATTCTTTACAGACGAATGGAAAAACTAGTAGAAGCCGACTTCGGGAAAGATCAGTTTGGGTTCCGTAGAAATGTTGGAACACGTGAGGCAATACTGACTCTACGACTTATCTTAGAAACTAGATTAAGGAAGGGCAAACCTACGTTGCTAGCATTTGTAGACTTAGAGAAAGCTTTTGACAATGTTTACTGGAATACTCTCTTTGAAATTCTGAAGGTGGAAGGGGTAAAATACAGGGAGCGAAAGGCTATTTACAATTTGTACAGAAACCAGATGGCAGTTATAAGAGTCGATGGACATGAAAGGGAAGCAGTGGTTGGGAAGGCAGTGAGACAGGGTTGTAATCTCTACCAGATGTTATTCAATCTGTATATTGAGCAAGCAGTAAAGGAAACAAAAGAAAAATTCGGAGTAGTTATTAAAATCCAGGGAGAAGAAATAAAAAGTTTGAGGTTCGCCGATGACATTGTAATTCTGTCAGAGACAGCGAAGGTCTTGGAAGAGCAGTTGAACGGAATGGATAGTTTCTTGAAGGGAGGATATGGATGAACATCAACAAAAGCAAAACGAGGATAATGGAATGTAGTCGAATTAAATCGAGTGATGCTGAGGGAATGAGACACTTAAAGTAGTAAAGGAGTTTTGCTATTTGGGGAGCAAAAGAACTGATGATTGTCGAAGTAGAGAGGATATAAAATGTAGACTGGCAATGGCAAGGAAAGCGTTTCTGAAGAAGAGAAATTTGTTAGCATCGAGTATTGATTTAAGTGTCAGGAAGTCATTTCTGAAAGTATTTGTATGGAGTGTATGGAAGTGAAACATGGACTATAAATAATTTGTACAAGAAGAGAATAGAAGCTTTCGAAATGTGGTGCCACAGAAGAATGCTGAAGATTAGATGGGTAGATCACATAAGTAATGAGGAAGTATTGAATAGGATTGTGAGAAGAGAAGTTTGTGGCACAAATCGACCAGAATAAGGGATCGGTTGGTAGGACATGTTCTCAGGCATCGAGGGATCACCAATTTAGTATTGGAGGGCAGCGTGAAGGGTAAAAATCGTAGATGGAGACCAAGAGATGAATACACTAAGCAGATTCGGAAGGATGTAGGTTGCAGTAGGTACTGGGAGATGAAGAAGCTTGCACAGGATAGAGTAGCATGGAGAGCTACATCACACCAGTTTCAGGAGTGAAGACCACAACAACAACAACATTTATCTTTCTAGATAATAAAATGTCAGATTTTGGTTACCTATTTCTGATTTTTATAACCAGTTTTGTTAGTGATAGAGCCTATTTTAGGTACCTAATTTAAGATTCTTAGAACCTAAAAGTCCGAGGTCTACTGATGATATATTGTCTGTGATGAGAAATCGCCGACCAGCACAACATACTGGGTTCTACTAAGCACATCAGCGTGGGTAGACCGTTCAAATGGTTCAAATGGCTCTGAGAACTATGGGACTTAACTTCTGAGGTCATCAGTCCCCTAGAACTTAGAACTACTTAAACCTAACTAACCTAAGGACATCACACACATCCATGCCCGAGGCAGGACTCGAACCTGCGACCGTAGCGGTCCCGCGGTTCCAGACTGTAGCGCCTATAACCGCATGGCCACAACGGCCGGCTAGGGAGACCGTCAACGCGTTACTCGTGGCAACGTTTGATGCCTAAATTTGTCCCAGGTCGTTCTAAACCTCAAATAGTGGCTGACGAGGGACTTTGGCAGGTAAGACAATAGAAGTGTAATTATCCAAGAAATGGTAAACAATGTTCTTAAAAGTATTATTAACTGGTTTCCTGCGAATGGTTTCTCTCTCAGTTCAAAAAAGACACAACGAATTTAGTTCTGCACATCTATAGGTATTACACCAGTAGCAAGTGTAACCCATGTTGACGGAATAATAGACGAGCGGGGGGAGGGGAGGGGGTGAAATTCAAAATTTTTAGGTGCCCATATTGATGAGAATTTAAATTGGAAATAGCAAATTTTGGAACTCCTAAAACAACTTAGTTTACTGAACTTTACACTTCAAATCATTACGAATTTTGGAGGAGAGTCAAATCAGTAAGTTGACATTTTTTCATATTTTCATTCAATAACTTCATATGGAATAATGTTGTGGAGTAACTCATCTTTAAGAATAAAAGTCTTCATAGCTAAAAAACGTGCTGTAAGAATAATATGCGGTGATCAATCACGGTCATCTAGGTAGACATCCGCTTGAAGACTCAGCATTCTGCCTATTGCTTCACAGTATATTCATTTCCTCATTTGTCCATTTGCTCAAGGTTTGAAACTTGAATTGCTATCACTCGGTCACCAGCGTATGATATAAATTAGCATGCTCCATTTATGAATTTGTCGTTTTTGTAGATTTTAAACTTAATCTGTCGTTTGATCGGTCTATGCCAGCAGATAATTCCGCTACTGAATCAGTATTGCCTGAATTACTATCTCGTTTTCATAGTCTGAAATGAAGTTTGTTGTAAATAATCGACTGAAGCTCAAATGGAACAATGATGTACACAATTACAACACCAGAAGGAAAAATGATATTCATTACTCCACATAGGTGTCGTCTTTAGCACAAAAAGGGGTGCACAACGCTGCCCCAGAATATTTGATCCCTTACCCAGTGATACAAAATGGCTGACACAGCAAAGTAAAATTTGAAAACAAACTGAAGAAGTTTCTCCTTGACAACGCCTTCTATTCAGCAGAAGAGCTTCCATTATTGTAATGTGTAAAAGGTGGTGGGTAGAAATTACTTACTCGAATGTTTTTTAAAGGAAATAAAAACTTATAATTGGTCAGCATGTAACCAAATTTACAAATTAATTTGCGATTTGAAAGTAAGATGACTCGTTCCACATAATTACGATTTGTTGTGCGAAATGATTCATGGAACGTGGAACTAACTAACTAACTACTAACTTAACTAATCAGATCATATCCCAGTTTAACTAATTAAATAGCTCATTAACGGCTGATTTGAATTCCATAGCCGATTCCCTGAGCAGAAAAACTGACTCAGCGAATAATAAAATGGAAAAGGCTCTGAATGACAGCGTGGAAGAATTACCACGGAAGTAGGCGTGTGGTAAGAAAGAATGAGTACATTTCGAAACGAAATTGAACCAGTCAAAATGGTTCAAATGGCTGTGAGCACTATGGGACTCAACATCTTAGGTCATAAGTCCCCTAGAACTTAGAACTACTTAAAGCTAACTAACCTAAGGACATCACACACACCCATGCCCGAGGCAGGATTCGAACCTGCGACCGTAGCAGTCCCGCGGTTCCGGACTGTAGCGCCAGAACCGCACGGCCACCAGGGCCGGCTTGAACCAGTCAATAGTAAACTTTAGTAAACATGTGTCGTGTATACAGGCTGTTGTTCACAGTTTGTATGAAATGATGTGTTGTCAGTTTAAAATGGTGAATGAAAATACGACGAAAATGAGACAGTAGTTCAGTCAATACTGATTCAGTTACAAAACAATCTCCAGGTGCAGACTGATGAAACAACGGATTAAGTTTAAAATCCACAAAAAAAACAGAGTCTTAAATGACGAATGCTTATATTTATTATACGCCGGTTGTAACACCATGGCTCTAATGCTCTACTGATTTATTTTGTCTCTGTTTCATTTAATGTTTCATCATTGAGCTTCTGTAAATGTATTTGTTTGAATCGATAACATAAAATTGTATACTCCTTTCTTTATACAAACTTTGATGTCATGATTTGATTGTATGCTGTGTAGCATAACTATCATTTATATTCTTTGTCCCATTTGGAGGGAACAAAACTTAATATATATAATTGTAATTTTGTGTGAATAATTTTTTGTAGAAGTGTCAATATGTGAAAATGTTCTGTTTTATTTAATGTGTTTGTTTGCTGTTATGTAAACTGCTGACCTTCACTTAGGGCTCTTAGTTAGTCTGTATGTAAAAGGTGTAGGGGTTCCCCTCGGGAACGGAACAGCGTAGCGCGCGCAAAAATGTGGTTGGCCTAGGTGGAAAAGGTGGGACTGATAGTCAGTCGGGGACGAGCAGTCAGTCGAAGGCGAGCTACGAGTCGGGAACGAGCCAGCAGTCAGAGATGAGCTACGAGTATGTGCACTGCCGTGTAAAAGTTGCATAGTGCTGGTTTCGAGAGAGGCTTTTCTGTTATTTTCCAATGCCTCGGATGGATGGATAAATCGCTGGGCTATTCTGGAGTTTGTATCTACCATCGCCACCAGGAAATGACAAATTCCAGCAATTCTGCCTGCAATTCCACCTACCAACATGCAGTTGCCACCACATTGCGCAATCATTGCAACGTAACACGGTAATGATGTACAGTGAAGGATCAGCTTAATGGATGTGTTATTGTGCTGAAATATAAGGTAATTTATATCTGAATTTATGTACCAACCTTGATTTTCTCCTCATCATAACACCTCTCAGGGTCCTCTCCGTTTGAACTAAAGTGATTACCGAGTGTCCTTACTGAAAGTACGTTAAAAATCCAGTTTTCTAATTAATGCCTCTTGAACATAGTAAAGTGAAAGTTAAAGTTAATGTGGCAAGAGAGTGAGTTAGAGTTAATGATGCTTGCTGAAAATAACATTCTTAGTAAAAATGCTTATTAATGTGTTGTTGCCAACTTCAAATTAAACTCTCTCAAGACTGAGGCTTATAGAGTTTTGCTAAGTAAATGATCACATTACTGCCTTGTTGATCTCACAAAGTGGGTCAGTATCTTACATTAGTGTTAATTTTATGTCTCACGGTAGTAAAAAATAGAAAACTGCATAATAGGAAATTATATGTTCATGATTACTAAGTGCTTGTCTCTCTTGTGTGCATATTAACAGTATAAAGACCACTCACTTTGTGTAAGTCCTGAAAGTAATAGTGTGTTTCGGTAGCTGTTATAATTTTGCAAATAGTTTGTGTTGTTCCAACTGTTGGTTTCAATCTTAAAACATAGGTGTGTCAGAGTTCATTGCACTCGCGTGTGGCCAAGTCTAGGTTGTGTTTGTCCGTTATAATTACTAATAACTATTTTCTTGAACGAGAATGTTAATCATTCTCATGCCTAGTTAGGCTGGCGACCGGTTTCGTTATTCATTAAACAGTGCAGATAATCAAAATTTCGTTTGTTACTGTTCAAATATTTACGTAATTCTGACTTTCATTTCCGATAAGCCACTTCCGTTAGGGACAACACGGTCAACATAACAAAATTCCTCTCAGAGGGTAACACTGCTCTGTTGATTTGCACTATAATTGCTTTTACAAAAGAGTTTTATGTCACAACCTGTTTCTAGTATTGAGGTTATGGTGCAGTAGTAACAGCAGTTAGGAGTGTTATACGTGGCTTTTCCGTGACAGGACTATTTTGTTCTGTTGGGGACATACTACCTAATAAACCAAACTTGGTACTACATAGTATAAGCTACGTAAATACGCTGTTGTAGTGTTATACGGTGACCAAGTGATAGCAACTCAGGTTTCAAGCCCTGAGCAAATGAATAGTCAGTCAGAGGTGTCACTTACAAGGGAAATGTGTAACCACTAGCGCCGAGAAGCGCACGAATATGTGTGTAGAATATAAATCGCTCATCCCAAAAACACAGTGGTGTGAGCGGTGCGTAAGTAGAATTGAGCGTCTAACGACGAGAGGCGTCTGAATGACCACATATTCAAGCTCTAAGAGACGAACTTTGATAACGCAAAGAAATAAAATGTCTACATAATGGAACAAAGAGCACACGTCTTGTGATATTGTGGCGTGTTGCTATATTTTCCTCTGCTTAAAGTAATTAAAAGTAATTACTTTGTTTGAACAACAAACTTTTTCTACTGGCCTGATAAATGATAATGCTGCACTGCCATTCAGTCTCCAAAGTGAAGGTGTGTTCAGTGACGTGATCAAAGCAAAGTGTGACGGAACAGTATACACACCGACTAAATCCACTTTTCTACTTTCAATGTTATTTCTGCTTTCAAGCAGTCCAGTATCAAACTCAACACTAGTTACATTTTCAAATAATAGTATTAGTGTGTCAATGTCACCTGCCTTTGGCAAGCAAATTGTAATATAGGCTGGTACATCAATGTAGAAAGTTGATTGTGTAGCGCAAAGTAATGAAGTCCGATGATGAAATAACGATCGTGTACTTTACTCGAGGTTTTTCACATTCAGGTCTTACAAAATCAATTAACTTTCTCATGTAGAACTTATATTGCATAAATAAGTATAAATTAAGAGGTTGGCAACATTTTGTTGTCTTCGGTGCAAGCGTAATTGCTTGTACGGAAAACTTTGATTTAATAGAGAACGACCTTTATGGCCTGCACAGCAATGGCGCTAAAAGACAACAGCTGCGTTTTGAATGCGAATGGGTCGTTCAACTGTTTTCAAAATTAACGATTTATATTCTACGCACATTCTTGTGCGATTCTGAGCATTCGATGTCACGCACTTGCCTGTCAGTACACTCTCAAATCAAACTCCGCGATGCTCCCTAAATCTGAAGCCTGAAAATTGCTATGTAGTCCGAGAAAGGGGCCACTTTTTACTGTACTATAAAATACCGCCACATTTGTGAATGAATCGTGGGAAGAATGTTTTGTTATAAAACGGCATTCAAGTTTTCGATTTGCTTTATCTGGACGAGAGAATTACGTATACCTCTTTACGAATTTTTGACCAATTAATCCCTGAAACCAAATTCTCTGCTGCGTTGGCTTCCTATAGATACTAGACGTCTCTCTGCGGGCGCCTGTCTGCTGAGATTCTTCAGTATTTCCGATAGAGTACAGTATTTCGTGAGAATATACATCTACATCTACGTGATTACTCTGCTATTCACAATAAAGTGCCTGGCAGAGGGTTCAATGAACCACCTTCAAGCTGTGTCTATACTGTTACAATCTCGGAGGGCACGCGGGAAAAACGAGCACTTAAATTTTTCTGTGCGAGCCCTGATTTCTCTTATTTTTTAGGTGGGTGCCAACAGAATGTTTTCGCAATCGGTGGAGAAAACTGGTGATTGAAATTTCATGAGATGACCCCGTCGCAACGAAAAACGCTTTTGATTTAATGATTGCCACTCCAATTCACGTATCATGTCTGTGACACTATCTCCCCTATTTCACGATAATACAGAACGAGCTGCCCTTCTTTGTACTTTTTCAATGTCGTCCGTCAGTCCCACCCGATGCGGATCCCACACCGCACAGCAATACTCCAGAATAGGGCGGACAAGCAGTCTCTTTAGTAGAGCTGTGGCACCTTTTAAGTGTTCTGCCAATGAATCACAGTCTTTGGTTTGCTCTACCCACAATATTATCTATGTGATCGTTCCAGTTTAGGTTATTTGTAATTGTAATCCCTAAGTATTTAGTTGAATTTACAGCCTTCACATTTGTGGGACTTATCGCATAATCGAAAGCTAGCTCTCTTAGTACCCATGTGACTAACTTCACAATTTTCCTAATTTCAGGGTCAATTGCTACTTGTCACACCATGCAAATATCTTATCTAAATCATTTTTCAAGCCGTTTTGATCATCTGATGACTTTACAAGACGTAAGAGACAGCATCACCTGCAAACAATCTAAGACGGCTACTCAGATACTTTCTGAGCGACGGCCTAGCAACACGTCCTCTTTCCACAAGATACAGAGTAACAGTCTTTTCTTTTAATAAAATTAATTGTCTTTTTTTTTAGAGTCCACACTCAAAGATTCTCTAATACTATCGTTGCGGCGATTGCGCGCTAAAGAGTTTCTTGCTGTTCAGCTGCGCTTCACTTCACTTCAAGTACTTTTTGAATCACGTTTACATTTTCGGTATTTACATACATTACTGAGCTTCTCAGAACAAAATCCGGCACAAATTAGTTAAAAAAACCAGTGAGGCACACATAACATTACAATAGGTCGCCCTGCAGGGACAGGTAAGCACCACGTCTGTACCAGATGTTCCAGCTGATTCACGTCTAGATCCAGTGGCCTGCAGAGGAGGCAAAAAATATGTTTGCAGCACTCAATATGTTTACTGCACTCAGTTGTAGGGTAAATAACAAGTGGAATCTCAAAACTGGCGTGCATCTGACGTACTTCCGCTTCTTGAATGCTCAAAAAAGCGTGGACGGGAAGTGAGGAACACAAAGTGTTTGAAGAAATGAATGATAAGTTCAGCACTAGCTTTTCACATTATTGAATAACTTCTACTACGCAATCTCACGAAAAGTAGATTGCTGTTTGATCTTGCTTACTTACAACAGTGGTCCCTTAGGTATGAAAAGCTACGAAAACTTGGCCTCAAAGCTATCCGCAACACGGCCAAGTAACTAACAGAGTCGTATTTTAAACCTAAAAGAACAGTAACTTCCTCCAAATTGCAATACGTCAACAACTGGAGAAGAAGCTGATCATTCAAGGAGGCAGCAACCAAAATTCAGGTACCAGTTACGACTTACAGTAAAAATCTCAATTAAAAACTAATCTCTCTCTCTCCAAACACATATATAAATATTGATGTTGTTGTTGTGGTCTTCAGTCCTGAGACTGGTTTGATTCAGCTCTCCATGCTACTCTATCCTGTGCGAGCTTCTTCATCTCCCAGTACCTACTGCAGCCTACATCCTTCTGAATCTGCTTGGTGTATTCATCTCTTGGTCTTCCTCAACGATTTTTACCCTCCACGCTGCCCTCCAATACTAAATTGGTGATCCCTCGATGTCTCAGAACATGTCCTACCAACCGATCCCTTCTTCTGGTCAAGTTGTGCCACAAGCTCCTCTTCTCCCCAATTCTATTCAATACCTCCTCATTAGTTATGTGATCTACCCGTCTAATCTTCAGCGTTCTTCTGTAGCACCACATTTCGAAAGCTTCTATTCTCTTCTTGTCTAAACTATTTATCGTCCACGTTTCACTTCCATACATGGCTACAGTCCAAACAAATACTTTGAGAAACGACTTCCTGACATTTAAATCTATACTCGATGTTAACAAATTTCTCTTCTTCAGAAACGCTTTCCTTGCAATTGCCAGTCTACATTTTATATCCTCTCTACTTCGACCATCATCAGTTATTTTGTTCCCCAAATAGCAAAACTCCTTTACTACTTTAAGTGTCTCATTTCCTAATCTAATTCCTTCAGCATCACTCCACTTTATTCGACTACATTTAATTATCCTCGTTTTGCTTTTGTTGATGTTCATCTTATATCCTCCTTTCAAGACACTATCCATTCCGTTCAACTGCTCTTCCAAGTCCTTTGCAGTCTCTGAAGGAATTACAATGTCATCGGCGAACCTCAACGTTTTTATTTCTTCTCTATGGATTTTAAAACCTACTCCGAATTTTTCTTGTGTTTCCTTTACTGCTTTCTCAATATACATATTGAATAAGATCGGGGATAGGCTACAACCCTGTCTCACTCCCTTCCCAACCACTGCTTCCCTTTCATGCCCCTTGACTCTTATAACTGCCGTCTGCTTTCTGTACAAATTGTAAATAGCCTTTCGCTCCCTATATTTTACCACTGCCACCTTCAGAATTTGAAAGAGGGTATTCCAGTAAACATTGTCAAAAGCTTTATCTAAGTCTACAAATGCTAGCAACGTCGGTTTGCCTTTCCTTAATCTTTCTTCTAAGATAAGTCGTAGGGCCAGTATTGCCTCACGTGTTCCAACATTTCTACGTAATCCAAACTGATCTTCCCCGAGGTCGGTTTCTATCAGTTTTTCCATTCGTCTGTAAAGAATTCGCGTTAGTATTTTGCAGCTTTGACTTGTTAAACTGATAGTTCGGTAATTTTCACATCTGTCAACACCTGCTATCTTTGGGATTGGAATTATTATATTCTTCTTGAAGTCTGAGAGTATTTAGCCTGTCTCATACATCTTGCTCACCAGATGGTAGAGTTTTGTCAGGAATGGCTCTCCCAAGGCTGTCAGTAGTTCTAATGGAATGTTGTCTACTCCGGGGGCCTTGTTTCGAGTCAGGTCTTTCAGTGCTCTGTCAAACTCTTCACGCACTATCATATCTCCCATTTCATCTTCATCTACCTCCTCTTCCATTACCATAATATTGTCCTCAAGTACATCGCCCTTGTATAGACCCTCTGTATACTCCATCCACCTTTCTGCTTTCCCTTCTTTGCTTAGAACTGGTTTTCCTTCTGAGCTATTGATATTCATACAAGTGGTTCTCTTTTCTCCAAAGGTCTCTTTAATTTTCCTGTAGGCAGTATCTATCTTACCCCCAGTGAGATAAGTCTCTACATCCTTACATTTGTCCTCTAGCCAACCCTGCTTAGCCATTATGCACTTCCTGTCAATATCATTTTTGAGACGTTTGTATTCCTTTTTGCTTGCTTCATTTACTGCATTTTTATATTTTCTCCTTTCATCATTTTAATTCAATATTTCTTCTGTTACCCAAGGGTTTCTACTAGCCCTCGTCTTTTTACCTACTTGATCCTCTGCTGCCTTCACTATTTCATCCCTCAAAGCTACCCATTCTTCTTCTACTGCATTTCTTTCCCCCGTTCCCGTCAATTGTTCCCTTATGCTCTCCCTGAAACTCTGTACAACCTCTGGTATAGTCAGTTTATCCAGGTGCCATCTCCTTAAATTCCCACCTTTTTGCAGTTTCGTCAGTTTTAATCTACAGTTCATAACCAATAGATTTTGGTCAGAGTCCACATCTGCCCTTGGAAATGTCTTACAGTTTAAAACCTGGTTTCTAAATCTCTGTCTTACCATTATATAATCTATTTGATAGCTTTTAGTATCTTCAGGGTTCTTCCATGTGTACAACCTTCTTTCATGGTTCTTGAACCAAGTGGTTTAAATATTGATACTATTATTAAAAAAAAGTCATTTTACACTGCAGTGTAGGCAGGTGGGCCGGTACTCACCCTGGGCACGTAGGGCAACACGTCCTTGAGTGTGTTGCGGTAGAAGTGCGACTTCTGGGTGGGGTCCTTCATGTTGATCACGTCCAGGAACTGCAGCGCGTGCACCGAGGGGTCGCTGCAACAAACAGTGAGTCACGAGTTACGCGTGACTGTTTGCGTGCTAATATCTGATTGTGATTATCAGGAGGAGGAAAATATTGTCAGCGATAGGGTGACATTTGCCGACAGACAGCGTAAGGGCGGGCGCAGCGCACGTCACTTGGAATCGATATTAGTAAACGGCGCACAGACCCAATTGCAGGTGATCAGTCTACCTGCTTCCGGCGGCAACAAAAAATTGATTTTTCAGTATTTCGCATAATTACTGACCGAATTTCGAAATTCAAAATGCCGTCATACTCTTCTCATTAAGAGGCATAATATTATGTCCAAGGTTTAACTCATTAGGACAAGTATTACAATTGGAATGCGTGTACATGTCTAGAGGCAGTGTAACTCACGACTTGCATATCACCCTGACTATATCCATCCAGTACTTCGAAACTGAAGCACTTAGCGACTTCCAACAACGTTAGACATTATTTCAACAGTTTAATCACTTGCAAGCTTATCGCTTAATTTGTAACACATTAACTCATTTGTAAAGTAATTAAACGTTTGGTGCTCTTTTATGTACGGGATTTCGATTTGTGAGGTCTCCTGGCAAGACATTTACAAAATCGTTATAATATATAAAATAAATTAATAAAAATAAACATTTATCTGTATTATTATTATTTCATTACTGTATGAATGGTTGTAGATTATGTATAAAAGGAAATAACAATTTTTCATTTTTATGTTTGTGCAATATTTATGTATTTATATTTCACAAATAACATCTGTGGTCGGCGAATGTATGTATCAAAGCAGGTAATGAAAAATAATTAAAAAGATGCTTATTAAATTGCCTATAAATAGTGGAGGTTAAAAACTTACTCTCCCTGTCTTCTTGTAGCCGTTAAAGTTGTAAGAGCTTGTGACGCTCGCTGGAATTCTTAGGTAGCCTTCGTTTGCCCTTTGATCGAGAAAGACGCCATTGGAGGCTGATATTTGTAAAAGGTGTGTACTTTCAATTTATGTTGATTTTTCGAATACAGAAATCGTTAAAATTATTACCTGTAATAATTTATTGCTAGCTTGCCCAAGATTTCATTCCACATTCTTAGCCGTTTTCAGCATATTACGAATTTTTCATGACACGGAGCCGCGCGGCGATTGTGGAACCGCTGCCGCGACAAATTCAAATTAAATTGAATGAAAGCAGTTTTCCCGCAATATAGCGGGTAGGAAACGGTACATTAAAATGATCTCTTTCAGCTTCCTGGAGACTTCAGAGGGAAATTGTGGATTTTATTATGTCATTTTCAGATGGACATGGGCAGCTGCTATTATGTTATCAGTTTCGTAAATAATCCATGAGTGGTAAAGTTTTACTTGTGTATGATCAAAGACTGCTCTGCAAAACCTGTTCTGGCTAGTAACATAATAATCAAATTTCATTTTATTTAGTTGCTTGCTCTCATGTTAGTCGTGGCAGTTAATAATGTTCATATATTTAAAAAAATATACTGAAGCTTTTATGTTTAGTGAACATAGCATACTGTAACTTACGTACAGGTCATTCAAGAGATGAAAGTAGCGAAGGGCATTTTTTTATTCCATAATTAATTACAGTAATGATACCATGTTCAATATCTAACAAGCCAGATCACTGTTATATAAAAATAGTTTGCAAATTAAAGATCGTACGTCCACAGCAGAAAATCGTTCAGTGTTGTGCGTATCCCCGCATAATAGGCCAAAGTGCATAAAGTTAAAATATTTTCAACTGCAGAAACTAATAGTGAGAATCGTATTTTATCAGTCGTGCTCGCAACAGTAAGCAATATAAAATTAATTAAATATGTATGCCATATAAACTGCATATAAAGTAAAAAGGATGTGCGGTGGGGATTACGCGACAGATTCTTTAAGGAATCGGGCGATGGGGGTTACTCGTCAAACCTAAACGGTCTCTATATCAGTCTTGACCCGCTGAGAATATGAATTTGTCTTCCTAAAAATTTCTTAGAACCGTGAGAAGTAGTAAACAAACTGAGAAGCCATAAACTTTTAACACTGTTCACTGCAAAACGAGGAAAGTAACTTTCTCATTTACTCATGAGTGTCACTGCCAATTAATATAGCTCGATGACAATTGGACCATACACAGGCAGAAATGCTACACTAGAGTATTGAAGGTAACTGAAAGAAATACGCAATGAGAGGAACAGAAATGACACTTTTATTCAAAGACTGATATCATCGCGATTTATGAAGGCTCCCCAGAGATTGCAAAAAACCATAAGTGGTTCTCAATAGCGTGCGTGGTCACCACGGATACATGATCTAGACGGAGGCTTGCTGTGGAACATGCTCCAGTGGAGGCCGCAGGGTTGGTAAGGAGCTGTGCAAGTAGGGCGTTCCATTCTTCCTCCAGTGCAACTGACACTGCTGGACGGCCATTGCTGTATGTGGAGACACAGACTGATAATTCAGAGAACTACTATCGACATAAGCCCGTCCAGGCGACAGCAGCGTCACATGGCGAGGAATGACTGCCAGTCAGTCACACGCACGGTGTGTGTAGTATCAGTGAGCGTGCTGTCCGTGTGTAAAATGGAGAAGGCGTGCGATCTATCTGAGTCTGACCGAGGCCAGATTGTGATGACCCGCAGGCTGGGCACGAACATTTCGGAAACTGTACGCCTTGTCGAGTGTTCAAAAAGTGCTGTCTTCAACACGTCGCGAAACCAATGTGCAATCACGTTGTAATCTCCCCACGGAAAATTACCCTCTACCACGCAATAATTAATAATTATCAATCAAATCATCCACATTTATTCACTTTTGGAAAGTATCTGATCGGATTTTCTAGTAATATATGCGCCGACAGCTCGTCGACGCCAAGGTATTTTTCTAGTACGTTTATTCTTTGGAAGAACAGAGATACATATATGTATTCTCCATGGTTGTTAGAGAGGGATAACGAGGACAGCTTCGGAAGTATCTGTTGGAAGATTGTCGGGTTGCTAAAAGAGACATATTTGCTCTTCTTCTCGCTAAAGCGAGCTATTAACGTTTGTGCCACTAGCGGGTTATTTGAAGAGAGAGAAAAACTGTAAACGCAAATTAAGTAAGACTTGGGATCAACAGAAAACGAACATGTAATGGAGATGGATTGAATATACAATTTTCCTCAGAAATAGGGTTTGTGACCCTTTTATTCTAGAGTGAATGACGAATGAGTTCTCTGTCTGAATTATCGATGATTGTCTTGGCCCTGTAATTAGTGGGGAAGTTTCAGTTGTGACGAAGAGAGCCTGCAATCACCGAGATTTTATAAAATCGTCCAAAAAGGCTTCGGACACATCTGAAATTCTAAATCTGTCGTAAAATGAACGAATTGTTCAAACGATCGATTTTCCCAACTGAATGCAGCGCTTAACAATAATAATAGATATAAAGATCTTTTACAGCAAGCCAGCCGCTGAATATTAAGACGAAGGGCTCCACCAGAGATTCTATTGGGCTGAGTTCACGTAATGAAATATTATATTTAAAACTGTATATAGATAAAGGACAGAGAGAGAGACAGAGAGAGAGAGAGAGAGAGAGAGAGAGAGAGAGAGCGAATGAAATTAGAGAAAATACGCAGAATCCTCCATTAGTATAATTTTTTGCCTGTCTTATCACGGATCAGCCTAAAGATAAAGCAGGAGGCCCTTACTTTACTGTACAGGTTTATGTGTGAGAGACATTACACCAAGTTAGCGGCAAGCTGCATTCACATACTTTCATCATTTACAGTATAATCCATTATAACGTCCAGACGTCGTGGGCCTGGGCGGACACCCCTCGTTACAGATATTGGACGTCGCAAACTGGACAGACTGGTAAAACAGGACAACCGTGAACTGTGGCAGGCTAAATCAGACTTCAATGCTGGGTGGAGTACAAGTGTGTCTGAACACACAGTGCACAGAACACTCCTAACGATGGACGTCCGCAGCCGACGACCCATTGAATGTGCCGATGTTAACACCTCGACATCGCCAACTACGACTGAAGTGGGTACGTGACCATCGGCACTACACGTTGGTGCAGCGACAGAGCATTACCTGGTCTGAAGAATCTCAATATCTTCTTCATTATCCAGATGGGAGGGCGCGAATCTCTCGTCTTCCAAGGAACAGCTGCTTGCACCTGTACTGCGGGATGGAGACAAACTGGCGGCGGCTCCGCTAAGCTCTGGGGACGTTCACGTGTGCATCCGTGGGTCCAGCGGAGCTCGCGAAAGGCACCATGACGGCAAAAAGAATATTGTACGCTGGTTGCAGAACACGTACACCCCTTCATGATGGTCATGTTTCCAAAACAGCAGTGGCATTTTCCAACAAGATGATGCGCCATGTCACAAGGCCAGAAGTTTGATGGAGTGGATCGAGGAACACAGTGGCGAGTTCAAATTGATGTGCTGGATCCAGTAACTCAATAGAAAAAAATGGTTCAAATTGCTCTGAGCACTATGGGACTTAACATCTATGGTCATCAGTCCCCTAGAACTTAGAACTACTTAAACCTAACTAACCTAAGGACATCACACAACACCCAGCCATCACGAGGCAGAGAAAATCCCTGACCCCGCCGGGAATCGAACCCGGGAACCCGGGCGTGGGAAGCGAGAACGCTACCGCACGACCACGAGATGAGGGCAACTCAGTACATATGAAACCGATCGAACACATCTGGGATGTCACTGAGCTCATCGCCCCCTCCCCGGAATTTACGGGAATCAGGTGACTTCTGTGTGCAGATGTGGTGACAACTCCCTCTCTCCAGGGGTCTACCAAGGATTCATTGCTTCCATGCCACGACGCGCGCCGCTGTTATCCGTGACAAAGGTGGACAAGCCGGCTATTAGGTAGGCGGTCATAATATTCAGACTGATCAGTGATCGACACGTGGTCGATGTGATTTAAGTTCGGGAGTCTGTTGCCAAATATCCTCTCGTTCCAAGAGCTCTTCCACCTGACGTGTTCCATGCGGTAGCGCGCAGTCATAAAAAAAATAAATAAATAAATAAATAAAATAAAAATGAAGTGAGCGTCGAATACATTCCTGAAAAGACGCATACGGAGAACGAGTACAGTGGCACAATAAAGTTGTCCAGTGACTGTACCTGTTCAAAGAGTGGAAGTCAGTACGCCCATGCAACATTATTCCTCCCCAAAAACACTTATACCACTAAAGTGTTTATGTTCGATAAAGCTGGACGTCCCCGTATACGGCAGAATTCGTATCGTACACCCTGGAACGTTGTCGAACATGGTGGTATGGTGTGAGGAACCATGACGTTGTATGGGCGTACGAAGCTCCAATTCTTTAAAAATGGTACAGTCACCGATTGGGGAGATGTGTGTTGCAGCATGTCCATATGCACAAACAACCATCCCGCAGTTGTCGACCGCACTGGTGGAGGAATAGAACCCCCTACCACAAGAATTCCTTAGGAAGCTAGTGACCAGCATGGCAGCATGTTACAGATCATGCACCTCCGTCGGTGATGGTCACACACAGTACTGGAACCATGTGCTGCCTTCTGTTGTTTCCGGGGACCACCACGAATCGGGGTGACATCAGTGTAATTATTATCTTTAAATCAAAGTGTCGTATCTGTTCGTCTCGTGCATTTGTGTCAGTTACGTCCTGCGCTGTACTGTAACGGGCCGAGTTTAATCGAGCTATCTTACCTGGCAATGACATATCGTGCGAAAGTTACTTTCGTCCTTACATTTGGCACACCAGTGTATATCGACACTTATATTTCGCAAGTCACTGTCGGTGCATGGCGGAGGGTGCATCGTAACCCCAAAAATTGCGGCTATGCTTTCCTATTCCATTTGCGTTTTAAGCGATGCGGAAAATAATTGTCTATGCTCCTCTGTACGTACCCTAATTTTTATTATCTTACTCTTACGATCGGTACGCAAAATACACAAAGGGGCAGCATGATGGCCGCACAGTGTACTTCGAATATAGATCCTCTAAACTTACCCAGCAGTGTCTCGAGATACATTGAAGAGCCAAAGAAACTGGTACACCTGCCTAATATCGTGTAGGGCCCTCGCGACCACTCAGAAGTGCCGCAACACACGTGGCATGTGCTCACGTCTGAAGTAGTGCTGGAAAGAACTGACGCCATGAATCCCGCACGGCTCTCGATAAATCCGTAAGCGGACGAGCGGGTGGAGACCTCTTCTCAACAGCACGTCGCAAGGTATCCCAGATATGATCAATAATGTTCATGTCTCGGGAGTTTAGTGGGCAGCGGAAGTGTTTAAACTCAGAAGAGTGTTTCTGGAGCCACTCTGTAGCAATTCTGGACGTGTGTGGTGTCGCATTGTCCTGCTGGAATTGCCCTAGTCCGTCGTAATGCACACTGGACGGATGTAGGTGATCAGATAGGATGATTACGTACGTGTCACCTGTCAGAGTCGTATCTAGACGTATCAGGGGCCACATATCACTCCAACTGCACAAGCCCCACACAACTACAGAGCCTTAATCAGCTTCAACAGTCCCCTGCTGACAAGCAGTGTCCATGGATTCCTCAGGTTGTCTCCAAACCCGTACACGTAAATCCACTTGACACAATTTGAAACAAAACGCGTCCGACAACAAAAAAAAAAAAAAAAAAAAATGGCTCTGAGCACTATGGGACTTAACATCTCAGGTCATCGGTCCCCTAGAACTTATAACTACTTAAACCTAACTAACCTAAGGACATCACACACATCCATGCCCGAGGCAGGATTCAAACCTGCGACCGACCAGACAAGGTGTTTCTAGTAATCAACAGTCCAGTGTCGGTGTCGATGGGCCCGTGCGAGTCGTAAAGCTTTGTGTTGTGCAATAATCAAGGGTACACGAGTGGGTCTTCGGCTCCGAAAGCCCATATCAACAATGTTTCGTTGAATGGTTCGCACGCTAACACTTGTTGATGGCTCAGCATTGAAATCTGCAGCATTCTGCTGAACGGTTGCATTTCCGTCACGTTTAAAGATTCTCTTCAGTGGTCGTCGGTCCCGTTCTTGCAGGATCTATTTCTGGTGGCAGCGATGACGGAGATTGCATGTTTTACCGGATATGGTTCAAATGGCTCTGAGCACTATGCGACTTAACTTCTGAGGTCATCAGTCCCCTAGAACTTAGAACTACATAAACCTCACTAACCTAAGGACATCACACACATCCATGCCCGAGGCAGGATTCGAACCTGCGACCGTAGCGGTCTCGCGGTTCCAGACTGTAGCGCCTAGAACTGCTCGGCCACACTGGCCGGCTTTTACCGGATATTAATGGTACATTCGTGAAATGGTTGTACGGGAAATTCCCCATTTCATCGCTACCTCGGAGACGCTATGTCCCATCCCTCGTGCGCAGACTTTAACACCACGTTCAAACTCACTTAAATCTTGATAACCTGCCATCTAACATTTCTGTTACAGTTTCGTATCTGCCATATCGACGCGTTGCGATACTGGTAATGGGTCCGTAACACATTCAGGGCGTGCTGTCTCCGCTACTTGATGTGGACCCCAATCACTGGGACAATAGTCTAGAGCCGGCCGAGGTGGCCGAGCGGCTCTAGGCTCTACAGTCTGGAACCGCGCGACCGCTACGGTCGCAGGTTCGAATCCTGCTTCGGGCATGGATGTGTGTGATGTCCTTAGGTTAGTTAAGTATAAGTAGTTCTAAGTTCTAGAGGACTGATAACCTTAGAAGTTAAGTCCCATAGTGCTCAGAGCCATTTGAACCAATAGTCTAGAATTGCATGTACTAGTGTTCTGAATGCGTCTTCCTTGGCAGAAGCGTTTCTAAGCCTATCTTTCGACTACATTAATTCTCATTTTAAACGACCATCCCATTTCGTACTGCTTGTTTTTACGGTAGACAGCAGACTTTCCATGGACTGCCTACAAGGCCTGCGACCAGCCTCTACCGCAGAATGGTCCAACGCAGAGACAAAGGGAGAGCGCACAAAGTACACTAAATGAATAGTTTTAATATTCGATTGGAGTTATTCAGAAAATTACCTTTCGTTTGATATGCATCACGTGTTAATTAAATAGCTATTTCAGAAGTCGTCGCAGTTAACCTTCAATGACTCGCTATGAAACTAATTTTTCGCCGACGATCTGAGATCATCATTGTCTTAGCTAACCAGCGGACTACGGGCTCGTGGGTGCGGACGAATTTTTCGGGTCCTGTTTTGATTAATTCTGCAATATCGCAAGGTGGCGAATATTGGCAGAGGTTGGCCAGCCGTTAGATTCAAATTCAGGCCACGCCTGTTAGCTGCTGAAGGACACGCGAGTGGCCACCGTTTTCATGAAACCTGCCGCCACTTCAGGGGTCCCAAACTGTGAGGCTGTGACCGCTGCGAAGGGTGGCTAGCGGTACCTTAGCGCTGGTTAGGCTGGCTTTACGGCCTTCTTGTTGTTGGCAGAAGCACTAACTGGTCGAGGGCTCCTCTTCCACAAAAGTGACGAGACGCCATGATTGCGCAGTTGTAAATAGTGGATCGAGCTGAACGATTGTGAGCAGCTGTGACGATCGGGAGTTCGCGAGCAGCCGCCATCTTGGTGAACACGCTTTGAGCACCGTTTGCTGCCCTGGACCGTTCTGCTCGCGAGATTGTAGCACTAGACCGGGCGCCATTTAAGATGATGCTGGAATAAAATGAAATGATCGTGTGGCACTGGTGGCCGGGAGGCCCCATCTGGGGAAGTTCGGCCGCCGGGTTGCAAGTCTTACTTCAGGTGAGGCAACACCGGGCGACTTGCGTGTCGGTCATGATAAGCTGGTGATGAGGACCACAAAACACCCAGTCGATGAGCGGAGAAAATCTCAAACCCGGCCGGGAATCGAACCCGGAATAGTCGTCTGAAGCGCCCTGCCCGGAATTGCGTTACCTTTCATGCTAGTGGACAAAGTTCTCCGTACTTTCTTTCCTCGCACTCTCCAGTAGTTCAAGGTTCAAATGGTTCAAATGGCTCTGAGCACTATGGGACTCAACTGCTGTGGTCATAAGTCCCCTAGAACTTAGAACTACTTAAACCTAACTAACCTAAGGACAGCACACAACACCCAGCCATCACGAGGCAGAGAAAATCCCTGACCCCGCCGGGAATCGAACCCGGGAACCCGGGCGTGGGAAGCGAGAACGCTACCGCACGACCACGAGATGCGGGCGTAGTTCAAGGGCTGCGCCGTTTAAATTCAGTGCGTTTTATACAATTGAATGCTGAATTATCTGTTATTGAACGAACAATACGTGTAGTAGATTTTACCAGAATAGACGCATTTTTTTCCTTGCCTGTTGCTTGTCTCTGCTGTCGTATCCATCGTGTTAATTAACCATCAACTGAGTCCCTACTAGAAGAGAATTAGTTCTGCGCCAGCCACGTTGGGGCAGCAGCCGATGATAAGCCTCCCCCATTCTCAGGGAAACAGAGACACAGTGTGCACGAGCAATTATTTTTCTGCATCTCTTCAAATTAACATCAGTTAGTTTTCACGCCATCGCCTGTAGCAGCCAACAGCCACTACATAATCACCACTAAAAACCTATACTACTCGAAGTGCTCAAGAATTCCATCACAAAACTTGAAATCGGGGACTATCGGATTCTTTCTCTATCTAATAGGCATTAACTGGCATTTATCCACATTTAACGGTAGCCGTCACTTATAGCACCCAGCGCAAACGTTGTCCTTGTCTTTCTCCAATTCCTTACGATCGACAAACGACGATACTTTCTTCCCCCACACAGCAGCGCCATCGCGGAACTGTCTCTAATTGTGCCAAGTCCTGTCTGAAAACCGTTTACGCATGATAAAAATACGCATTGCTGAAGCACTGCATTGCGTAGCTCCTTCTTTGTGGCAGCTAGTCAAGGCACCTGCCCGGAGAATTTTCTTTCTTTGCAGTTCTGAACTATGGCGTGGTGTGATGCACTTACTCAAATTGTGATGGTTGGTTGGCTGATTCGGGGAGGGGATCAAACAGCCAGTCGTTTATCCCATCGGATTAGGGAAGGATGGGGAAGGAAGTCAGCCGTGCCATTTCAAAGGAACCGTCCCGGCATTTGACTGAAGTGATGTAGGGAAATCACGAAACACCTAAATAAGGATGGCCGGAAGTGGGTTTGAACCGTCGTCCTACCGGACGCGAGTCCAGTGTGCTAACCACTGCGCCACCTCGCTCGGTAAAATTGTGATGAAATTGAGTTAAGGTTACTGCTGCATTGCAGTATGCTATAGCTACGGTTAGGTCTTTTTTTTCCTGATGCCAGTCACATACATATTTTGGGAGTAGAGAAAATTTGTATTAGTAAAAAAAATGGCTCTGAGCACTATGGGACTTAACATCTGAGGTAATCAGTCCCCTAGAACTTAGAACTACTTAAACCCAACAAATCTAAGGACACCACACACATCCATGCCCGAGGCAGGATTCGAACCTGCGACCGTAGCATACTAGTAAAATTAAAAGCACGAAAGAAAAGTAATAATACTGTACACGGGACACAACCCGCTACGTTTACTCTTTCTTCAGTCATCTCCACGTCACACGAGGCACTGCTCTTACTCGGCGTTTCTGTCTTTCAACACAGGACTTATCATTTACTGTTGTTCGGTGTGTCTCTCTTGGTTCTGATTGGCCGCACGGTCGTCGGTTGTGGTGATTACTTCTTGCTTGCTGAAAATTACTTGGTGACGTCACTAGATGCCTACGGGTTAAGTAGTGCATTGCTAGTATATTCGGCTACATTCAGGTAGGACAAACTTTCCCCTGGCACTCTCACTGAAAGCGAAACGTCGTTCTTTCTGGATGGGTTTCAGTTGTGTTTCCACGTGGGCCAGGATACCCATGCATTATATTGGCATTAATGATCATGCCAGACACGAAACTTCCATCTCATTTAGTAACAACTCAGTATGAGAGACACCAATGTGTCATGTAAGATGCTCCGTTTTTTTGTACTTAGTCTGAATTTCCATGTTCATGAATAACCATCAATATACAAATGTTTACTCTAGAAAAGGATTGGTTTTTCTAACAGAGCAAACTATTAGCGAACCTAATATCTCCATGAACCATGGACCTTGCCGTTGGTTGGGAGGCTTGCGTGCCTGAGCGAAACAGATAGCCGTACCGTAGGTGCAACCACAACGGAGGGGTATCTGTTGAGAGGCCAGACAAACGTGTGGTTCCTGAAGAGGGGCAGCAGCCTTTTCAGTAGTTGCAGGGGCAACAGTCTGGATGATTGATCTGGCCTTGTAACACTAACCAAAACGGCCTTGCTGTGCTGGTACTGGGAATGGCTGAAAGCAAGGGGAAAGTACAGCCGTAACTTTTCCCGAGGGCATGCAGCTTTACTGTATAGTTAAATGATGATGGCGTCCTCTTGGGTAAAATATTCCGGAGGTAAAATAGTCCCCCATTCGGATCTCCGGGCGGGGACTACTCAAGAGGACATTGTTATCAGGAGAAAGAAAACTGGCGTTCTTCGGATCGGAGCGTGGAATGTCAGATCTCTTAATCGGGCAGGTAGGTTAGAAAATTAAAAAAGGTAAATGGATAGGTTGAAGTTAGATATAGTGGGAATTAGCGACGTTCGGTGGCAGGAGGACCAATATGTTTGGTCAGGTGAATACAGGGTTATAAATACAAAATCAAATAGGGGTAATGCAGGAGTAGGTTCAATAATAAAAAATAGGAGTGCGGGTAAGCTACTACAAACAGCATAGTGAACGCATTATTGTGGCCAAGATAGACACGAAGCCCATGCCTACTACAGCGGTACAAGTTTATATGCCAACTAGCTGTGCAGATGATGAAGAAATTCATGAAATGTATGATGAGATAAAAGAAATTATTCAGGTAGTGAAGGGAGACGAAAATTTAATAGTCATGGGTGACTGGAATTCGAGAGTAGGAAAAGGGAGAGAAGGAAACATAGTGGGTGAATATGGACTGGGGGAGAGAAATGAAAGAGGAAGCCGCCTGGTAGAATTTTGCACAGAGCACAACTTAATCATAGCTAACACTTGGTTTAAGAATCATGATAGAAGGTTGTATACATGGAAGAACCCTGGAGATACTAAAAGGTATCAGATAGATTATATAATGGTAAAACAGAGACCAAGAGATGCATACACTAAGCAGATTCAGAAGGATGTAGGTTGCAGTAGGTACTGGGAGATGAAGAAGCTTGCACAGGATAGAGTAGCATGGAGAGCTGCATCAAACCAGTCTCAGGACTGAAGACCACAACAACAACAAGACAGAGATTTAGGAACCAGGTTTTAAATTGTAAGAAATTTCCAGGGGCAGATGTGGACTCTGACCACAATCTATTGGTTATGAACTGTAGATTAAAACTGAAGAAACTGCAAAAAGGTGGGAATTTAAGGAGATGGGACCTGGATAAACTGAAAGAACCAGAGGTTGTACAGAGTTTCAGGGAGAGATAAGGGAACAATTGACAAGAATGAAAGAAAGAATTACGGTAGTACAAGAATGGGTAGCTTTGAGGGATGAAGTAGAGAAGGCAGCAGAGGATGAAGTACGTAAAAAGACGAGGGCTAGTAGAAATCCTTCTCTAACAGAAGAAGTATTGACTTTAATTGATGAAAGGAGAAAATATAAAAACGCAGTAAATGAAGCAAGCAAAAAGGGATACAAACGTCTCAAAAATGAGATCGACAGGAAGTGCAAAATGGCTAAGCAGGGATGGCTAGAGGACAAATGTAACGATGTAGAGGCATATCTCACTAGGAGTAAGATACTGCATAGAGGAAAATTAAAGAGACCTTTGGAGAAAAGAGAGCCACTTGTATGAATATCAAGAGCTCAGATGGGAACCCAGTTCTAACCAAAGAAGGGAAAGCAGAAAGGTGGGAGGAGTATGTAGAGGCTCTATACAAAGGCGATGTACTTGAGGACAATATTATGGAAATGGAAGAGGATGTAGATGAAGATGAAATGGGAGACGCGATACTGCGTGAAGAGTTTGACAGAGCACTGAAAGACCTGAGTCGAAACAAGGCCCCGGGAGTAGACAACATTCCATTGGAACTAGATGTATGAGATGTATGAGACAGGCGAAATACCCTCAGACTTCAAGAAGAATATAATAATTCCAATCCCAAAGAAAGCAGGTGTTGACAGATGTGAAAATTAGCGAACTATCAGTTTAATAAGTCACAACTGCAAAATACTAACGCGAATTCTTTACAGACGAATGGAAAAACTGTTAGAAGCCGACCGCGGGGCCGATCAGTTTGGATTCCGCAGAAATGTTGGAACACGAGAGGCAATACTGACCCTACGACTTATCTTAGAAAATAGATTAAGGAAAGGCAAACCTACATTTCTGGCATTTGTAGACTTAGAGAAATCTTTCGACAATGTTGACTGGAATACTCTCTTTCAAATTCTAAAGGTGGCAGGGGTGAAATACAGGGAGCGACAGGATATTTAGAATTTGTACAGAAACCACATGGCAGTTATTTCTGGCATTTGTAGACTTAGAGAAATCTTTCGACAATGTGGACTGGAATACTCTCTTTCAAATTCTAAAGGTGGCAGGGGCAAAATACAGGGAGCGAAAGGCTATTTACAATTTGTACAGAAACCAGATGTCAGTTATGAGAGTCGAGGGACATGAAAGGGAAGCAGGGGTTGGGAAGGGAGTGAGACAGGGTTGTAGCCTCTCCCCGATGTTATTCAATCTGTATATTGAGCGAGCAGTAAAGGAAACAAAAGAAAAATTCGGAGTAGGTATTAAAGTCCACGGAGAAGAAATAAAAACCTTGATGTTCGACGATGACATTGTAATTCTGTCAGAGACAGCAAAGGACTTGGAAGAGCAGTTGAACTGAATGGATAGTGTCTTGAAAGGAGGATATAAGATGAACATCAACAAAAGCAAAACGAGGATAATGGAATGTAGTCGAATTAAGTCGGGTGATGCTGAGGGAATTAGATTAGGAAATGAGACACTTAAAGTAGTAAAGGAGTTTTGCTATTTGGGGAGCAATATAACGGATGATGGTCGAAGCAGAGAGGATTGTAGGCTGGCAATGACAAGGAAAGCATTTCTAAAGAAGAGAAATTTGTTAACATCGAGTATTGAATTAAGTGTCAGGAAGTCGTTTCTGAAAGTATTTGTGTGGAGTGTAGCCATGTATGGAAGTGAAACATGGAAGATAAATAGTTTAGACAAGAAGAGAATAGAAGCTTTCGAAATGTGGTGCTACAGAAGAATGCTGAAGTTTAGATGGGTAGATCACATAACTAATGAGTAGGTATTGAACAGAATTGGGGAGAAGAGAGTTTGTGGCACAACTTGACAAGAAGAAGGGACCGGTTGGTAGGACATGTTCTGAGGCATCAAGCGATCACAAATTTAGCATTGGAGGACAGCGTGGAGGGTAAAAACCGTAGAGGGAGACAAAGAGATGAATACACCAAGCAGATTCAGAAGGATGTAGGTTGCAGTAAGTACCGCGAGATGAAGAAGCTTGCACAGGATAGAGTAGCATGGAGAGCTGCATCAAACCAGTCGCAGGACTGAAGACAACAACAACAACAATAATATCTCCATAGCTGTGTTCACTAAACATAGTTTCTTTTTTCCCGCAACTGAGTGCTTTGTAAGGACAAGGAGTGCCACAGGCTATACTCTGATTCTATGTCGTGTTCAGGTATACGGCGAGTCACAAATATTCTGTACATTCCCCAACGGTCTGAGTACTACTATACATATTGCGTGGTTTTCAGCATTTTCGGGTAAGCTGACGCATAGGAGACTCATGCTAAATGAAGAAGCGACGACTGTACATCTGCTTTTCCAAGCGCCCACGTAAAACTTCTTTTTGTAACCAGAGAGAAGTGTCTGTCTAATGAAATAATGTCTAAAGTTGTTACTTGTTATAGAAAAGTTTATACAAACTACATTAACACGTGCGAGGTCCCGACGATTTCGTACAGTGAGGTATCCATTGCTCTAATAGTTCGGAATCTGTGTCTTGCGTAGTTCAGTTATTTTTTGAAACCAACACGCAAACCTCCAGGTGTCAGACACAGATCGGTACCGAACGGTGGTTTCGTACCTCAATGATAACTTTTTACTGTATTATGCGAGAAAGTGTTACACTGCTAGCCATTAAAATTGCTACACCACGAAGATGACGTGCTACAGACGCGAAATTTGACCGACAGGAAGAAGATGCTGTGATACGCAAATGATTAGCTTTTCAGAGCATTCACACAAGGTTGGCGCCGGTGGCGACACCTACAACGTGCTGACATGAGGAAAGTTTCCAACAGATTTCTCATACACAAACAGCAGTTGACCGGCGTTGCCTGGTGAAACGTCGTTGTGATGCCTGGTGTAAGGAGGAGGAATGTGTACCATAAAGTTTCCAACTTTGATAAAGGTCGGATTGTAGCCTATCGCGATTGCGGTTTATCGTATCGCGACATTGCTGCTCGCGTTGGTCGATATCCAATGAATGTTAGCAGAATATGGAATCGGTGGGTTCAGGAGGGTAATACGGAACGCCGTGGTGGATCCCAACGGCCTCGTATCACTATCAGTCGAGATGACAGGCATCTTATCCGCATGGCTGTAACGGATCGTGCAGCCACGTCTCGATCCCTGAGTCAACAGATGGGAACGTTTGCAAAACAACCATCTGCACGAACAATTCGACGACGTTTTGCAGCAGCATGGACTATCAGTTCGGAGACCATGACTGAGGTCACCCTTGACGCTGCATCACAGACAGGAGCGCCTGCGATGGTGTACTCGTACTCAACGACAAACCTGGGTGCACGAATGGCAAAACGTCAATTTTTCGGATGAATCCAGATTCTGTGTACAGCGTGATGATGGTCGCAACCGTGTTTGGCGACATCGCGGTGAACGCACATTGGAAGCGTGTATTCGTCATCGCCATACTGGCGTATCACCCGGCGTGATGGTATGGGGGCCATTGGTTACACGTCTCGGTCACCTCTTGTTCGCATTGACCGCACTTTGAACAGCGGACGTTACATTTCAGATGTGTTACGACCCGTGGCTCTACCCTTCATTCGATCCCTGCGAAACCCTACATTTCAGCAGGATAATGCACGACCGCATGTTGCAGGTCCTGTACGGGCCTTTCTCGATACAGAAAATGTTCGACTGCTGCCCTGGCCAGCACATTCTCCAGACCTCTCACCAATTGAAAACGTCTGGTCAATGGTTGCCGAGCATATGGCTCGTCACAATAGGCCAGTCTCTCCTCTTGATGAACTGTGGTATTGTGTTGAAGCTGCATAGGTAGCTGTACCTGTACACGCCATCCAAGCTCTGTTTGACTCAATGCCCAGGCGTATCAAGGCCGTTATTACGGTCAGAGGTGGTTGTTCTGGGTACTGATTTCTAGGATCTATGTACCCAAATAGCGTGAAAATGTAATCACATGTCAGTTCTAGTATAATATATTTGTCCGATGAAAAGCCGTTTATCATCTGAATTGCTTCTTGGTGTAGCAATTTTAATGGGCAGTAGTATATGTGGGACTGTTAATACTTCCGCAAGTCTGATGCAATTGTTTCTTTATCTTACTGTTCAGATTGTTTATGTTTCACAGAAACTAGAAATGTGCTAACTGCTTCATCACGAGTGGTGTCTGTCCTGTCGACAGAACACCTCACCTATCTATACAAATATGCTCTATAGCTTTACTATTTTCAACTAACGAAGCGAAATGTGTCTGCCAAAAGAATATTGCTACAAATTCCGAAAATTCCTTTTCTACATCAGGAAAATGTTCTTCCACACAAGAGTTTCACGAGTAATCAGTTAAAACAAATTGTCACCCGTCCGGTTTGAACGCATTAGTGTTATTATGCGTGATCTGTAGATTTTAATGTCTGCGTCACTCTTACTTCGTATGCTCGCACATGTAGCAACTTCAGCATGTTCTGGCATGTCGTTCGTTTCATGTCTAGTTGGGAGGACAGATGTCTCGTTGATTTCCGTGGACATTTTACCACAGTCCCGTAAACGTGTTCAGTATTTTCTGGCGAGCAAACTTTCTTTATACGGTTACGTATGGTTTAGCAACAGAGCCTGTTGCTCTAAATTTAGTAATCAATATCTCCACAACAGTTTTTGCAAGAGCAGCTATCTTCGGATATTTTATCGTTATCCTTTCATTTAACGTGTTAAACTATTTACATAAAAAAAGTTTCACCAATAAACATTCTTTTCTCAATTGAAGAAGGCGTTCTACAGAACTGTATTTACAACAAGCTTCAAACTAACTACTGACAACACAGCACTGATTACTAATCACCACTCCACATCACGTAACCCAGTTCGAGCACCGTCATAGCGTCAAGAAATTAAACACTTACATAGCTTCAAATATCGCGTTCAGTATAACACGGGAACTTTTGTATCTTGGCCACCCCGTAGTTTCATATATACGTCAGCTTGTCGAGAAAACGGCTGCGAACAGTTGCAAATTGTACAAACATTGATTGAGTTGTTACGTTAATCTGACAGAATAAATACACCGGAAAAAAATAAAGTTTTCAAAATGGTTCAAATGGCTCCAAGCACAATGGGAGTTAACATCTTAGGTCATCAGTCCCCTAGACTTAGAGCTACTTAAACGTAACTAACCTAAGTGCATTACACATATCCATGCCCGAGGCAGGATTCGAACCTGCGACCGCGGGAGCAGCGCGGTTCATGACTGAAACGCCTAGAACCGAACGTTTTCGCTTCCATGATTCCGTAGTATCACAAATTCTTGACTATAGCAATCATATTTCCCCAGTACATAAACACAAGATAGTGAGTACAAATGTCGCATTTTGTATTTTTATTAATTTCTAGGAAGATGTTATGTACCAGCGAATTGTTACTGGTTGGTTACTGAGAAAAAAATAGCTTGAGCTCGTCACCCCGGAAACACATTAAAACCTTCTACATAGCAGCCTACTTCAAAGGTCAGATATTACACAAAATCTTTAAACACAAATCACGTTCGGTTCATCATCACCCAAAACAGAGAGCTGGTCAGCTGGTAACCCAGTTGCAACCCTGAAATCTCTATATAAATCGTATAAGTGATGTACACCACAAGCACTGCACACCAGTAAGTCAGTGGACAATGTTATATCCAAAGGCGTATTACAAGCAGGTACTTTCTCCCACCTCAACGGACTGGAGGAGGAACGCCACGGCAGCTGACCACAGCCTGTAGTTTCTTAACGCTAGCCACACCTCTTAACACAAATGCCTGATCATGTGTCAGCAGCGAGGTGGCTGCGTTTACGGGGTAGCAGATTACAACATTCTATTTTCAAAGCAGGCATCCTCAACTGCTTCGTCTCCAGCTTCGTTACCCTCAATTCCCATACGCCCTTTTTCCCAAAAGAATGACGTTTTGTAACACCATAGCTATAACGCTCTACTGATTAATTTTGTTTTTGTTTCATTTAATATTACATCGTTAAGCTTCTGTAAACATTGTTTCATTGAATCGATAACACAAAACTGTATACTCCTTTCTTTGTACAAACTTTGATGTCATGGTTTGGTTCTATGCAAAGTAGTGTATCTGTCATTCTTTGTCCCATTTGGAGGGAACAAAACTTACTGTATGTAATTGTAATTTCTGTGTGAATAATTTTTTTGTAGAAATGTCAATATGTGCAAATGTTCTGTTTTATTTAATGTATTTGGTTACTGTTATGTAAACTGCTGATCCTCACTTAGGGTTCTTAGTTAGTTTGTATGTAAAAGGTAGTGTGGTTCCCCTCGGGAACGGAACTGTGTAGCGCGCGCAAATTGTGGTTGGCCTAGGTAGAAAAGGTGGAACAAGAGTCAGTCGGGAACGAGCTACGAGTCGGGGACGAGCTACGAGCCCGTGCACTGCCATGTAAAAGATGCATATTGTGCTGGTTCCGAGAGAGGCTTTTCCTGCCGCTTTCCAATGCCTCGGAAGAATGGATAAATAGCTGGAAATATTCTGGGATTGGTATCAATCATCGCCACCAAGAAATGACACAGTCCAGCATTTCTACCTGCAATTCCACCTAACAACATGCAGTTGCCACCACATTGCGCAATCATTACATCGGAATACTACAATGATGTACAGTGAAGGATCAGCTTAATGGATGTGTTAGTGTGCACAAATATAAGGTAAATTTTATCTGAATTTATGTACCTACCCTGATTTTTTTTCCTCATCATAACACCTCTCAGGTTCCTCTCCGTTTGAGCTAAAGTGATATCCGAGTGTCCTTACTAAAAGAACATTAAAGCCCAATATTTTGCTCATTAATGCCTCTCCAACATAGTAAAAAGAAAGTTAAAATTAATGTGGCAAGAGAGTGAGTTAAAGTAAATGTTGTTTGCTGAAAATACTCCTATTAAAACTGCTTATTAAAGTGCTGTTGCTAACTTCAAAATTAAAAGTTCTTAAGACTGAGGCTTATAAATCAAATGATCACATTGTTGTCTGTAGTAAACTCAAAAAGGTGAGTCAGTTTCTTGCAATTTTGTCAACATTGTGTTTCGCTGTAGTGAAAGTGAGAAAGCTGCAGTTGTGAAACGTTGTATACTCATGTTTGCTAGGTGTTTGTCTCTCTTGTGTATTAGAAGTGCATATTAATAGTAATGTTATAAAGACCATTCACTTTGTGCAAGCCCTGAAAGTAATAGTGTCTTTCGGTATCTGTTATAATTTTGCAAATTGTTTCTGCTGCTCTGTTAGTTCCAATCTTACCGTAAACATATGTATGTGTAAGAGTTCACTGCACTCGCGGGTGACAAAGTATAGGTTGTGTTGATCCGTTATAGTTACTTATATCTACTTCCTTAAACGAGAACGTTAATCTTTCTCTTGCCTAATTAGGCTGGCGACCGTTTTCCTTATTCTATAAACAGTATAGCTAGGCAAAATTTTGTTTGTTACTGTTCAAATATTTACGTAATTCTGACTTTCACTTCCGATAAGCCACCTCCGTTAGGTACAACACGGTCAACATAACAAAATTCCTCTCAGAGGGTAACACTGATCTGTTGCTTTATACCATTATTACTCTAACAAAATAATTCTGTTTTGCAAATTGCCTCCAGTTTCGAGGTTATGGTATAGCAGTAGCAGACGGGCGTGTTATACGTGGCTTTTCCGTGACAGGACTATTTGTTCTGTTGGGACATACTACGTAATAAACCAAATTTGGTATTTCATGGTACAAGCTACGTAAATACTGCTGCAGTGTTATAGTTTCCTCGTCCGGCCTATTTAAGTAAAGAAACGTTGGCTACGTGTGACTAGGACTCCCATACTGAGAGTTCCGTACAAACTTAATTATGTATATAGATGGTTCATCCATGCTGGAAGTCGACAATCTCGACCATTTTTGTCTGTTATCGAAACTGATATTGGCAAAATATCAGTCCCAACGATTCCAAGATTTTCGAGAATATTTGAAGGGCTTATTTCAATAGTGGTACATGTCCATTACCTCCATTTTTCTGTCTGCAATGCTCCGACATTAATGGTCCAAACAAACAGAAAGAAAAGTTCATCTCTAGCAAGAAGCCATATGCTAGAATATTTCTAGTATCTCAACTGCAGATTTTTCAGCGCTCATTTAACTTTAGGACTCTGTATCTCAGAATGAACAAAAGTGTACTTATACCACTATTGAAATAGGCCCTTCATTTTAATTTCAATAACATAAATTTGACACAGAATCATGAAGGAGGCAGGCGACCATTGTTATAATAATCAGCAGTTCCGCATTCAGGCTGACTGGGTTGCAATGATAAAAATTTCCAAATATTTGTTTCACGTAGAACTTGAAACGCCATACCTACGTGCAGTAATCGCTCCTGCATATCTGGTGATGGATAAATTCCGAAACGCGTCATATGAACAATTAAGTTATTCCTTGCTTGATGTTTGACTTTTGCCATTGTGATCCAGTCATCCTAAATGCAAAACTATTAATTGCTTTAATTTCAAGTTTGACATCGGATGACAAAAAGAAATTTGTTTGGTGTTATACAATTACAAATTAACAGTTTCCGGGAATGAAATTTTCACTCTACAGCGGAGTGTGCGCTGATACGAAACTTCCTGGCAGATTAAAACTGTGTGCCGGACCGAGACTCGAACTCCGGACCTTTACCTTTTGCGGGCAAGTGCCCTACCAACTGAGCTACCCAAGCACGACTCACGCCCCGTCCTCACAACAGAGCACTTGCCCGCGAAAGGCAAAGGTCTCGCGTTCGAGTCTCGGTCCGGCACACAGTTTTAATCTGCCAGGAAGTTTCAACAGTTTTCGGATTTATTCCTTTACTTGTAGTGTGAAACCTTGCTTCTTGCAAATTTAACCGTTCTATGCCAATGGGAAGTACCCTATAGTTTTTGATGAGTGAGTTTGCGGGTGTTAAAATACGTGTCTTCTGACAGCACTGACTTAGAAGCTTCAGTTTCTTACATCGGCAATGGACGATAGCCCTCAATATGTGACATAAATTCCAACGTGATACGTCTACCCGTTCCTGAGAGAAAGGGCTTTCAACATCAGACGGACAACAAAGCGATCCCATAATGGTTCCGTTTTTACTGATTCACACAAGGACCTCTAAAAAACGGATTTGTATATCAACAGAATGTGTTTTACTGCTGAATATGTCTGATTGATAGTGTAAAGGGCACTTGAGGAGTCACTGCAGGAATTTGGTAGAATGATTTCATCTGCGCTAGCGGCTTCAAACCGCATATAATAGTGTCATACACTGTGAACGCATTATGTGAGCGATTCTTGAGGGAACGTTTGGGAAGTAACAAGACACAACCGATGGAGTTCCCTGCTTAGACCGCCGCCCCATGTGCCCAAGCGGTTATAGGCGCTTTAGTCCGGAACCGCGCTGCTGCTACGGTCGCAGCTTCGAATTCTGCCTCGGGCATGGATGTGTGTGATGTCCTTAGGTTAGTTAGGTTTAACTAGTTCTAAGTTTAGGGGACTGTTGACCTCAGCTGTTAAGTCCCATAGTGCTTAGAGCCATTTTGAACCCTGCTTGGACCCATCTGTGGGGGCCTGCCCACTCGTCGCGTATAGGGTGCCTAACGGATGCTGCGTTCTCGGAATACCATACAGCAATTGAAGGAAATAACATTAGCAGTTTTATTTCAATAAAGCAGATTGACAATACTTAACTGGAATTTACAAAGGTGTCGCAAGCGATGGGCGAAATGCAACATAAATCCGAGTCCTTTGCTATATGAAATCTCCATGTAAGTTTAACACACAGTTTGTGGATCACTAATAACTGCTATCGTAGCGTTCCCTACTAGGCCTGTCCGAATACTTAGCGGCCGAGGCTGGCAGAAGCGGCGCTTTTATTCTCCTCTTGTAGAGGCCGCTCCTGTCGTGGTGCTGTCCTAATCAGCGCACCATTGGCCGACGTCGTTTCACCGCCTTCTCTTCTCTTGCGTTCTTCATCTTCGTTCCGGCGCTTGTGGTTACGCCAGAACACCGTAAGTGTAAACTTAGTAAACTATGACTTCTGAAAGTCACAGGTTTGACAACCTAGTCTGGGGTAGAACTCCTTCTGCATGCTGATAAATTAAAATAATTATGGGTCTCCTTAGGAACCAGAGTGGTGAACGACTGTAATACCGGCGAAGCAGAGCAATATAGTCAGCATTAAGCGCCAGTAGGACCTGCTCCGCGCGAATCAAGAATGGCCCGTTTGCCTGCAGTTTTACGAACACCTCGATTAGAGGCCGAGCAACCGTGTAGAATGCCGGTGGTTGTTCATGACGATCCCTCCACAGGATGGAGGCACACCTGCCTCAACACAGATGGCAGCCTGATTCCCTCATGATGAATAGCATCGTTGTTGTGGTCTTCAGTCCAGAGACTGGTTTGATGCGGCTCTCCATGCCATACAGTAAAGCTGCATGCCCTCGGGAAAAATTACAGCTGTACCTCCCCTTACTTGCAGCCGTTCGCAGTACCAGCACAGCAAGGCTGTTTTGGTTAGTGTTACAAGGCCAGATCAGTCAGTCATCCAGACTGTTGCCCCTGCGGAAGGAGGATGTTAAAGCAGACTAGCGTTGGCAAAGAGGGCATTCCTGGCCAAGAGAAGTCTAGGCTGCTGCCCCTCTTCAGGAACCACACGTTTGTCTGGCCTCTCAACACATACCCCTCCGTTGTGGTTGCACCTACGGCACGGCTATCTGTATCGCTGAGGCACGCAAGCCTCCCCACCAACGGCAAGGTTCATGGTTCATGTGGGGGGGGGGATAGCATCGATGACTTTGAAATATGATGGCCTAGCTCAGCTATCAACCGTGCGTGGATGATGGTGAAGGCGGCACAGCACTAAAGTCCTACAAAACTAGAGAAGACGTGATTGGTCTGCTCACCATGACGTATGGCTGAGGTGCTTTAACATATTTAATGCCTTTCTTCAGGTGCGTTACCTGTGTCAGCCTCTCATATGTGATGTGAGAACCAGAACTTTACTGAAGTTTTCGGAAATATCTTGTTTTTTATAAATGGGTAGGTTAACAGGGCAATGAGAATGATTAAAATTAACGTAAACACATTTAGCTGAAGAAAATTAGAAACTTGTGCTATCTGCTCACTCCTCCAATAACCTTAGTGCAAGCTGTTGCTTGCTCTAATCATAAATACATGTCTGAGTAAAGTCAAATGTCATTACGAGGGTAAGTCAAATAAAAACCTTAAATTTGTAATAAAAAATCGAAATTTCGCGCCGTTATCCTGTAAGTTGGTAAGCGTGCTACAAACAGCGTGTAGAATGCCCTGTAGGTGGTAGCATAGTGCAGATGCACGCATACCGTCGCAGTATCAGTATAAAGATGGCCGCCCCACTTGCGACTTGCACCAGCGAAGAACAGCGTTCTGTTATTCGGTTTTGCGTAGTGAAGGTGTGAAACCTATTGAAATTCATTGACGAATGAAGGTTCAGTACGGTGATGCATGTTTGACATAGCAGCTAGTCTACGAATGGAATGGGAAGTTCGCAAATGGTGTGACTTCAGTGGAAGATGCTCCTCGTCCAGGTAAGGCACAACGAGTTGTGACTCCACAGAACATTTCAGGAGTTGAAGCCATACTGAAGGAAAACCACCGAATGACACTGAATGACATTGCAGCATGGGTCAGCACACCACATTGTGCACGATGTGCTCCTGTTTCACCAAGTGTCTGCAAAATGGGTACCACGGCAGCTGACTCCTGAAATGAGAGGACGACGTGTAGATGATTGTGAAGATCTTCTCCGGCGCTTTGAACGAGAAGGTGATGTCTTCCTTGCAAGAATCGTTACTGGGGACGAAACCTGGGTTAACTTCCATTTCTAGTGTCTTCCTCATCCGCCATACTCACCAGACCTTGCCCCAAGTGGTTTTCATATGTTTGGACCACTCAGAGACGCAATTGGAGGAAGTTCTGTTCTAATGAAGAGGTACGCCACGCGGTGCATGAGTGGTTGCGCGGACTACCAAAAGAATTTTTTTCTAAGGGAATTTATGCACTTTGTAAGCTCTGGAGGACTTGCATTAAGCGTGGGGGAGATTATGTTGAAAAGTGATACAGCTTTGTACCACTTCTGCACAATAAATAATACTTTAAAATTATTTAAGGTTTTCATTTGACTCACCCTCGTATCTTTGCATAAAGAAAAATATTACCTTCGCAATAACCTTCAAATTGTGCGCTACAGCCTTACTTTTTATGCATAAGTTAGTGAATTTACTCGTGGCACTTTCGTTGCCTACGTCTGCGGTCACTTTCAAAACTCAAATTAACAATCAGATCAACTAATTTAATGAGATTGAACCTTGATTTGGTGTACCCATATATCATTACATTAAAATAAAAATAGTAAATAGTTGAGAGTGTGTGAATAAGAACAGTCGCGTAATTAAGTTTACAAAATAATGTCAAGCTTTATTAATCCTTCTGCAACCACAAGAAGCTGATAAATCTTACATAAAAATGACAAAAACAAATCAGATTAGGCATGTTGTTTGATTGGCGAAGCATACATTGCGGCGGAAGCTATACAAATTATCCCCTGAATTAATCCCCTTCCCAACGCACTCTCACTTTGTTTACATGGATCTACTGTGACGCCCACCCCTATTCATATGGGATCATCTACGACCAAGTATAGCCCAAACTATATTTCACCTGAGAACTGGGAGCTGTGAATATCATTTAGCAACCCTACACCAGTGCAGCAATATTTTACCTAGGGAAAGATCTGAAGTACTCCATCGGGGGAAGATCAGAGGAAGAAAGTCAAGAATCACAACCACTTTCCACGAAGCCTCAGTACAGGGGCCTCATTACCAAAACGAAACTGCCCTCACATTGCACACCCCAACTGAATACTCACTGACTTTCCTCTCTTGACTGTTCTGTCAGCCTGGTACCCAATCCACACACAGCCACAGGGTTCCCACACTGGGGGAGCAAGCCTCCACTTTGTATATCCTGAGATGAGACAATCAATCACTTCAAATCTCTCGTGTCTAAAAAGAAATATTTTAGACCAGGGAGGCGTCATCTCACAGAAAGCACGGCCATGTTTTGGCAAAAAACAGTCTAGGGGGGACCAGGTCATTCGTTTATGGAGAGCTCTAATCTTTCTGGGTTGATCATTTCCAATTTCTGAAAGAAGGCTGTTAGGCTTCCCAGACGGTCATGCCCATGAAATATAAATTTTTGCTGCTCACTAAAAGAACGTGGCAACTTCCTGGCTTGAGGGATTTACGTCTTGCGTCCACTAACCACACACACCGGGCGTTCTATCCATATGATGCCAGTTTCTAACATGAGAATGCACGGAATTTTATGACCTCCCCGCCGTTTGCACCAAGGGTTTCTCTTAAATGTCTTCCTCCGCCAACATTCTGCCAACTGGCCGCCTTCTCAATGGAATGCCGTCCGGCGCAGGTAAAATGGTTTGCGAACCCACACTCTTCTCTCCAACTGCAAGCGGAAGGTGGAAGGGCTTCGGCCGGAAGTCCCTCTGCAAATAGGACCCACTGAGCGCTGCTTCCTAGGATCACTCACACAGCCTGATTAGATTAGATTAGACTAGATTAATACTAGTTCCATGGATCATGAATACGATATTTCGTAATGATGTGGAACGAGTCGAATTTTCCAATACATGACATAATTAGGTTAATTTAACAACATAATTAAGTTAATATAACAACTTTATTTTTTGTGTTTTTTGTTTTTCTTTATTTTTTATTTTTATTTTTTTTTATTTTTTTATTTTTTTTCTTAATTTATATCTAAAAATTCCTCTATGGAGTAGAAGGAGTTGTCATTCAGAAATTCTTTTAATTTCTTCTTAAATACTTGTTGGTTATCTGTCAGACTTTTGATACTATTTGGTAAGTGACCAAAGACTTTAGTGCCAGTATAATTCACCCCTTTCTGTGCCAAAGTTAGATTTAATCTTGAATAGTGAAGATCATCCTTTCTCCTAGTATTGTAGTTATGCACACTCCTATTACTTTTGAATTGGGTTTGGTTGTTAATAACAAATTTCATAAGAGAGTATATATACTGAGAAGCTACTGTGAATATCCCTAGATCCTTAAATAAATGTCTGCAGGATGATCTTGGGTGGACTCCAGCTATTATTCTGATTAAACGCTTTTGTGCAATAAATACTTTATTCCTCAGTGATGAATTACCCCAAAATATGATGCCATATGAAAGCAATGAGTGAAAATAGGCGTAGTAAGCTAATTTACTAAGATGTTTATCACCAAAATTTGCAATGACCCTTATTGCATAAGTAGCTGAACTCAAACGTTTCAGCAGATCATCAATGTGTTTCTTCCAATTTAATCTCTCATCAATGGACACACATAAAAATTTGGAATATTCTACCTTAGCTATATGCTTCTGATTAAGGTCTATATTTATTAATGGCGTCATACCATTCACTGTACGGAACTGTATGTACTGTGTCTTATCAAAATTCAGTGAGAGTCCGTTTACAAGGAACCACTTAGTAATTTTCTGAAAGACAGTATTGACAATTTCATCAGTTAATTCTTGTTTGTCAGGTGTGATTACTATACTTGTATCATCAACAAAGAGAACTAACTTTGCCTCTTCATGAATATAGAATGGCAAGTCATTAATATATAATAAGAACAACAAAGGACCCAAGACTGACCCTTGTGGAACCCTACCACCATTTATGGTCCCCCAATTCATCTCTCTCCCTGTTCTCCGTTGCCTCCACTAAGGGTCCTCAGGTACAAGTTCTCTACAGGTTACACATAGAGTTATATGAACGTTCTGCCCATAATTTTCATGTAATAGTCATTAACCACATGTAGGAAATGTAGTGCTGCGGAACACCGAGATAATGACCTAAAATACTAACATTAATCTGACTGATGCTGTTGTTAAAGTGAGAGATTGGCATGCCACCTCCCATCAGGTTTAGCTGTAGCTGATGGTATGCCGAGCTGACTGCCTTACAGGTACGAATGCGCGTTACGGGTATGCGATTGGAAGAGGGTCAAGTTTGGCTTGTTGGATCATCATTGGCCACTACTAAATTAGTGTTACAAGAACAAAATGAAATGTTACTTTTGTATTCATAATCAGTTGGTACTGAGTTGCTTTTAAGTTGACTTGTGATACCATCAACCACCGTTCTGTTTGATATTATGCGACTATTTCTACCACAGTTAAAACTTTAATCGCTAAACGCAACATACTGTCTAGTGAAAATTAAATACTAAAATCAGCATTTCATGAAAGTACACATGCACAGTTTTAAGAAGTGTATCCATTTGTAAGATATAATTTTATAATGATACTGAAATTGTGAGGTGAAGCATCGTCAGAGATAGTGCAAAACATTTGCCTCCATTTAACCAGAAATAAGCTGTAAGGACTGATAATATGAGTAGATCCACCCAATGGAAACTGTGTAAAACTAAATGGATATTCGCATCTATTAAGAGAAAACAGCTATAAAAAGAAGAATCAATGGAAGCTTATTCGTCAGTAACAAAATACTTTCTTTGATTTATAGAGTCTTTGAAAGCCAAAACTGCATTATACCTTTCGTGATAAAACGTAATTCTAATATTTTAATACGAATGTTTCTATTCTCATTGATGCCAGAACGAACGGAAGAAGTAACAGATTTTAATGGATTCTGTGAGGATGCAATGCGGATTTTGCACCTAAAGCAGCTTTGTAATATTATTCAGTTTACAGTCTCTGAATAAAGATACATCAGATATATTGGACGATATTTGTTATACAACGGCAAGTGCTATGTCGCTCAACTAGGGCCAAAATATTAAAGGATTGCTGAAATTAATACATTATACCAGGAAAATATCTGAACGAAGCGTGTGACATTAACACCACGTAGAGCTCATGCAGAATAACGTGTCCCCGGCACGGGAATGCTGTGAGCGATGGACGAGTCCATCCCCTTGTTGTGGAATGACAGCCACGTCGCCGGCCGGAGTGGCCGTACGGTTCTAGGCACTTCAGTCTGGAACCGAGCGACCGCTATGGTTGCAGATTCGAATCCTGCCTCGGGCATGGATGTGTGTGATGTCCATAGCTTGTTATTGTTGTTGTGGTCTTCAGTCCTGAGACTGGTTTGATGCGGCTCTCCATGCTACTCTATCCTGTGCAAGCTTCTTCATCTCCCAGTACCTACTGCAACCTACATCCTTCTGAATCTGCTTAGTGTATTGATCTCTTGGTCTCCCTCTACGATTTTTACCCTCCACGCTGCCCTCCAATGCTAAATTTGTGATCCCTTGATGCCTCAAAACATATCCTACCAACCGATCCCTTCTTCTAGTCAAGTTGTGCCACAAACTTCTCTTCTCCCCAATCCTATTCAATACCTCCTCATTAGTTACGTGATCTACCCACCTTATCTTCAGCATTCTTCTGTAGCACCACATTTCGAAAGCTTCTATTCTCTTCTTGTCCAAACTTGTTATCGTCCATGTTTCACTTCCATACATGGCTACACTCCATACAAATACTTTCAGAAACGACTTCCTGACACTTAAATCTATACTCGATGTTAACAAATTTCTCTTCTTCAGAAACGATTTCCTTGCCATTGCCAGTCTTCATTTTATATCCTCTCTACTTCGACCATCAGTTATTTTATTCCCTAAATAGCAAAACTCCTTTACTACTTTAAGTGTCTCATTTCCTAATCTAATCCCCTCAGCATCACCCGATTTAATTTGACTACATTCCATTATCCTCGTTTTGCTTTTGTTGATGTTCATCTTATATCCTCCTTTCAAGACACTGTCCATTCCGTTCAACTGCTCTTCCAAGTCCTTTGCTGTCTCTGACAGAATTACAATGTCATCGGCGAACCTCAAAGTTTTTACTTCTTCTCCATGAATTTTAATACCTACTCCGAATTTTTCTTTTGTTTCCTTTACTGCTTGCTCAATATACAGATTGAATAACATCGGGGAGAGGCTACAACCCTGTCTCACTCCTTTCCCAACCACTGCTTCCCTTTCATGCACCTCGACTCTTATAACTGCCATCTGGTTTCTGTATAAATTGTAAATAACCTTTCGCTCCCTGTATTTTACCCCTGCCACTTTCAGAATTTGAAAGAGAGTATTCCAGTTAACGTTGTCAAAAGCTTTCTCTAAGTCTAGTCCATAGGTTAGTTAGGTTTAATTAGTTATAAGTTCTAGGCGACTGATGACCTCAGATGTTAAGTCGCATAGTGCTGAGAGCCATTTGAACCATTTGAACAGCCACGTCGGCTGCCCCTCGCCCGCTCACCTGCGTAGTACGGGCGCTCTCCTCGCTGCCTCTTTAGTGCATAGCCTGGCGCTGCAGTCTTCACACGTGTAGGTGCAGGGATAGTTCCTTGTTATTCGGAACCCAAGATTATATACAGTCCCACTGAAGTTTTGGCAGAAGAGGCGAACAAGAAAGGAAAAAGTCTCATTAAAAACTATGTTTGAAAGGATGGCCGTTCAAATCGCTCAACAAAGGGAATAAATAAGTTGTGGGGGGGGGGGGGGACGTATCTACATGTACTTGCCAAGGACTCAGTACTCTGAATGACTGTGAAGGGAGGAGGAATATTTATTCTTGGGTTATATTGCTGAACTGGTTGCCAGGGGACTAACACATAATTAACATGTCACACAGTCCCCTATGCTACATTTTTACGTCTTTATGTTTCATGAGATTTCGTTCTGACAGCAGGTTGTTGGTCTTGTTTTGTTTAATTATTTGTTTAGGAGACTATTTATTTTTCGGCCCTCTAGGTAGAAACTGATGGCACTGAACGTGTGTATTTGTCGAATAATTGGTCATCCTGGCATAATGTACCAATACGATCGTCTGCAGATTCGCTCTGTAGCTTACAAGCTATACACGACATACGTTTGTGCATGCGCTTCAGTTGTCGGCCGTTCACAAAGCAGGCGCCACCACCACCACCACCACCACCACCACCACCACCACCACCAACCACCAGCTGGGCGGGGTGGCCGAGCGGTTCTAGGCGCTACAGTGTGGAACCGCGCGACCGCACTGTCGCAGGCTAGAATCCTGCCTCGGGCATGGGTGTGTGTGATGTCCTTAGGTTAGTTAGGTTTAAGTAGTTCTAAGTTCTAGAGGACTGATGACTTCAGGAGTCCCATAGTGCTCAGAGCCATTTGAACCATTTGAACCAACCACCAACCACCACCGCTGTCTCCTCCCCTACCGCACTGGCAGTGCAGATGTGGCCCAGTTTACTTTCTGCACAACCTAACATCGCCTCAATGCTTGACAATAGCGGCCTCATTTCGGTGAAGAAGAGAGTGCGCAAGTTTCTCCAGGGATGCTATATCCAGCTCAAACCACATACTGATGATTACTGTAGTGGACTGTTAAGGCAGCCAGTCCACACTGAAATAGCCGAAAGGGCACGCGTCAACTCACGCCGTCTGGCGTTAAGTCTGGAACAGGATTCGTAATGAATGTGATAAAGAAAAGAACGTAGCTACTAGAACACTTAACTTTTATATTGTCCTTTGGTATACAGCATACTGGATGATACAAGTGAGCCTCTATCTTGAGGTACATGCAATGGTACAAATGGCGCCTTGCTAGGTCGTAGCCATTAACTTAGCTGAAGGCTATTCTAACTGTCTCTCGGCAAATGAGAGAAAGGCTTCGTCAGTGTAGTCGCTAGCAACGTCGTCGTACAACTGGGGCGAGTGCTAGTAAGTCTCTCGAGACCTGCCGTGTGGTGGCGCTCGGTCTGCGATCACTCCAGTGGCGACACGCGAGTCCGACATGTACTAATGGACCGCGGCCGATTTAAAGCTACCACCTAGCAAGTGTGGTGTCTGGCGGTGACACCACAATTACATTATGTAGAGCTACCACATTGTGGACTGGTATATTTCATCTCTTGTTCCAAATAGTCACAGACATTTTCTGTCGCACTATATACGGATGAAGATGACAGAGACTACAGCAAAGGTAAAAATATTTAACTGGACAAACGAAAGCTTTGTCTTCAATAAAGGAGTGAAACAAGTTAATGGCCTCTTCACTGCCTTATTCAGTACAGCCTTACACAGTGTATAGTAAACAAGACCAATAAATATTTATGAAAACTAGCCGGGTATATACATATATTAATGACATTGCAGTGGTAGATACAACTACCAACACCCTTAAAGAAACAGAAGTATTAAAAATCGGCCTCACAATAAATGAAATAAAACAGTGTATGGTTATCCCACACTCTGAGGCCGAAAGAACCCTCTAAATATTAATGGGAAATGTTGCAACGGGGTATCTTTCATAAAACGATAATAGCATTGTAATGGCTACAAGGATAAGGATACAAGCAGTGCACGGATCTCACTTTGTAAATCAGCTTTTCCGAAATGGCCTTATTACAAGATGGAAAAACGCCCTACTTCGCCCAGTTGTCACGTAGGAATCCGAAGTATCGACGCTGAATCAGTTATACAAAAACGCTTTAAAAGCCTTTGAACGAAAATTACTATGAAAAATTTATGGCTCAACACAGGAGGAAGAAGCCTGGAGGATACGCTAGTACACCAAGTTGCAACCAATAATACAACGAAGAGAGACAATGAAATTTGTCCATTGACAACAAATAGGATGGCTAGGACACGTGGAGAGAATGGCGGAATGATCAAAGGTATGATTCATGCTGCTAGACGGAAAGGGAGACCCAGAAGGAGGAGGACTGATGATTTAATGAAAAGAACTATTAAAAAACCGAGAAGCATCGAAGAGAATAGTTGACCCGAACGCTGACCAAGGGTTGCAGCGCTACCGAATAATAACAATAATAATAATAATAATGTGAAGAAGATTCAGTATGAGTGATTAAGTGGGCCAGTCGAGGTAGAATGGTGTGCCTGAGTGTTCGCCAGACCAGTAACGTATGCTTACAGACATATGAACCCGGCTGTTGTCATCTCGGAAGATGGCAGTGTCCACAGCATTACTAAACCGTCAAATTGCAGGTACAGATCTCTGACTGGAAATGGAAGGAAAAAGGTGCTATGAACATGTGTCCGGAAATGCATCGTTGCCACAGTAGATGGTGCTGACGAATGAAGGTTCCTCTGACCATGTGGCGCGTGTTCCTTGTGTACTGCAGGTTGTGTGATTGACGCAGCATACTGTAAGCAGAAGAATGTTCCGACATTGGTGTTGGGGACAAGCCGCGGTGGTGTTTGTGTACGGCCAAGCAGATGGAAGCGGTAGAGAGGCAGCATGGATACACAAAAAAGGTACCCTCACAGACACAAACAACGTCCACAACTTTCAAGCTCCTTTCGGGTGTTTATGTGATCGTAATCCTTTCAGACAGTCGAAAGTGCAGGGAGGTGGCCGACCGTGTGTACACCAGATTTGGAGGACCGGATTCTACAGGATATTGAGATGAACCCTAGTAGAAGATCCAGACAAGTGGCCCACCAACATGGTGTAAGCTGTAAGTAGGCTGTTTATGTTTTCTTATTGGTAATCCCACGTAGCGCTCTATATGAAAAATCACTGGCTGTGCTGTGTGCAGTCTGTGGGTAGTTTGCATTGTTGTCTGCCATTGTAGTGTTGGGCAGTGGCAGCTGGATGTGAACAGCGCGTAGCGTTGCGCAGTTGGAGGTGAGCCGCCAGCAGTGGTGGATGTGGGGAGAGAGATGGCGGAGTTTGGAATTTTTTATAACTGGATGTCATGAACTGATATGTATATTATGAGTTTTCAACATTATTAAGGTAAATACATTGTTTGTTCTCTACCAAAATCTTTCATTTGCTAAGCCTATCAGTAGTTAGTGCCTTCAGTAGTTTGAATCTTTTATTTAGCTGGCAGTAGTGGCGCTCGCTGTATTGCAGTAGTTCGAGTAACGAAGATTTTGTGAGGTAAGTGATTTGTGGAAGGTATGAGTTATTTGATTATGCCACATATCTGTAATCATGAAATATTGAAGAAGTGTCGACGAATAAGGTAAGAAATAATGAGTAGTGGTTAGGGACGCTGATTTGTGAAAAAGGTTGTTGTTAACCAAGAATCGTACTTTAAGAGTTATGAAATGTGTGTAAATGCATGAATGTATCACAATGCCGACGAAAACGTTTTGAACACTGTTATATTCATAGGATTTTGTATCCACACATTTGCAACGAAAATTCTCGACCTCTGAAATTTTTTATATGAGACTGCCACTGTAGGAAACTGCTGTCGTAAATATTTCGGTAAGAAAGGTAAGTGACCTTGACGTAACGCGTCTTGAGCGGCCACCTGTGCCAGCCACCTGGAGAAACAGCCATTAGGTAAAAAAAAAAATAAAAGAGGCCATTAACCTCGCTATTGACATTCCTTTGTAGAAAGCATCGCAAATACGACACGCTCATTACTTGGAAACATATGATTACTTGTATTTTGTGCTACTTACTGAAATGCTTATGAATTGATGGGAAATATTCGTACAACTGCACACCTGATTAGGACAAGTGTCTTTCTACGAGAGTTGAGAGAATTTCTACTAACTTATGAAATGTCACATGACTATTGAATGATATTTTTATGCTTTGTTTTTCATAGTTGCTTATTTCATTTGATATCTAGTTTCCAGCTGTGTTGCAGCATTGCTTTTATAAAATAAAATGCATTTGCTAATGTGAACACTTTCTGTCAACAGATCTATTAAATAATAATTTTGTAATCCACATTCATAAAAAAAGGAGGTCTTGGAATGGAAAGAACAATAAGAAGGGACTAATAACAGTAACTGCATATATAATTTTCTTTTCGAGTACTTGGTAATTTTTGTAGAATTAGTTTTTGTGGTGCACCACTTTAATTACTTAGACATTAAGATGTGAATAGACATTTCCCTTGTCTGCGTTGTTATCTTTAGTGTACTATTTTTTCTGCTTGAGCTATGTCATGTTTAGGTATAAGATATTTCATTTTCTGCTTGCCAGGCATAGTGCTACTAAATTTCACTTTGTATTACTCTGTTAAGCCAGTTTACTACTGATTTATTTTTCTTGTTTGCTGCTCATTGCCTTATATTAGTTGTAATTTATACTGCTTGCTTCGCCATTTGTATTTTTGATCATTGGTGTTTGTGTTAATTGTTTTGTGCTGCTGCATTGCCTCGTCCCTTAGTTTAGCATCTGAGCTCAGTAGATTTAAGTTAGCTTAAGAGGGGGTAGACTATATAAGAAACTGACTATGGAGAATAGGGAAAGAATACATTGAGAAGTTATATAAAAAAAAGATTTGGGCCAAAATGAGTATTGTACACTGAGACATAATTATTTTGAAAGAAATATGAATAGAATACAGAAAGCAGGTATAGATAGGACTTTTTGGGAATAATGACAAATGAAGGGAGATCTCCGAGAAGTAAAGAAAGTTTTGTTTGCAAAATACTGCAGTAAAAGAATCCCTGTCCTTTCCTTGTGTTATCCCACTATGTGTTTGTGTTCCCTTGTGTATTTGTGTTTTTCCTGTCTTTATGTGTTTAGCTAATAAGATTTATGTTGTAGAATTTTTCAAATACTATGTTATTTTCTTCATAAAGGTGTTTAGACATTATTTATTCTGTTTTGTTTTAATACTCATGTGTGAAGTTGATGTTTCGAAAGTTATTCTGATCTTTATGTATGTACTTATGTCATAATTCCTGTAACACTGATGTATCTGTTTATTTCTATTCTTTTGTAAAGCCTGTACTACTACAGAGTTATCTGTATTGTTATGTTCTTTAATGATGTATTTTGTACCTTTGTTATTGTATTCCTATGTTATAAAATTGTAATTGACACCAGGTCATCAAATTAAGTAACTTGTAAGTTCCATTTCACTGCACACGTTTCTGTTGGTCATGGTATATGGACAATATGTGAGAAGTAGGGACTGTTAGTGTTTGCACGTGTGTTAATAATTCAGCAAGGGACTGGATAACAGCATTGCTGGTTCTAAGGACAATTAAAAAAACTTTGTGAGTGCACAAGTGGTGGTTTATGGACTTGCTATATTGTCCGCAAGACTCTTCGATGGTGATTGTGCACCTGCACAGTTGCAACAGATGGCTGCTGGCCATCTCTACAAGGACTACAGTGGGTCTACACCTTAGCTGACTCACCAGTACCATTATTTCTACCAGGACTGCAGTGGGTCTGCACCTCTGGTGGGCCCACCAATACCACGATCTCTACCAGGACTACAGTGGGTCTGCACCTCTGCTGGCCCACCAATACCGTAATCTCAACAGGACTACAGTGGGTCTACTCTGTGATGACCTACCTACCAATATTCTTCAAAACGTCGAATGACTCTGCTGTGGGTTTGCTCTGTTGTGGCCCATTAGCTGTCAGCATGTCAAGAGTCAGCATTGTCTTTCTGTTCGAAGGACAACACTACTTCTTCAAGACTGCATGGAAATCCACTACTTCCGTGTGCATTTTCTTTTACTGCTCAGACTTTGAGAAAAACACTGCAATTTTACTGTAATGAACAATCTGGACTGTCTTTATGGACTGTGAGAAAATTTTAGCTTTTGACCAACATTGTATTAATAAGTGTGTGCATTTGATATCTTTCTTACTGTAATTATGAAAAATTTTTTCAAATCTGTATTGGCCAGTGCCCAAAAAATTTGTAAAATTTTTTGTGGGGAGCATGGGGGCTATGTAAGTAGGCTGTTTATGTTTTCTTATTGGTAACGCCACGTAGCGCTCTATATGAAAAATCACTGGCTGTGCTGTGTGCAGTCTGTGGGTAGTTTGCATTGTTGTCTGCCATTGTAGTGTTGGGCAGTGGCAGCTGGATGTGAACAGCGCGTAGCGTTGCGCAGTTGGAGGTGAGCCGCCAGCAGTGGTGGATGTGGGGAGAGAGATGGCGGAGTTTGGAAATTTTTATAACTGGATGTCATGAACTGATATGTATATTATGAGTTTTCAACATTATTAAGGTAAATACATTGTTTGTTCTCTATCAAAATCTTTCATTTGCTAAGCCTATCAGTAGTTAGTGCCTTCAGTAGTTTGAATCTTTTATTTAGCTGGCAGTAGTGGCGCTCGCTGTATTGCAGTAGTTCGAGTAACGAAGATTTTGTGAGGTAAGTGATTTGTGGAAGGTATAGGTTAATGGTAGTCAGGGCCATTCTTTTGTAGGGATTTTTGAAAGTCAGACTGCGTTGCGCTAAAAAATATTGTGTGTCAGTTAAAGCCCAGTCACGTATAATTGTTGAAAGGGGACGTTTCAAAGCCAACGATTATGTGTATCGTATATATAACAACTGGCACTACCCTTATGACGAGTGCAAGGATTATCAGCAACGGATTTCCCTCTACAAGAACGATTTTGCGGATGGTTTTTCACCAGACCACTACAATTGTGGGATTTATGCCATCATTCCTCGTTACCGACGAAACAGTTTTCACCATGGCCGGTGTCATCATTCTGCATACTCTTCGTCTCTGGGCAAGAGACAATCCTCGGGGAATGGTGGAGCCGTCTCATCAGCATCGGTTCAGCATCGATATGTGGACAGGAACTCTTGGAGACCATAGCTTGGACCAGTTATTGTTCCACAACTCTCGATGGAGGAATACTCTGTCTGGGATGCTTGAGAACAACCCTTTTGGCAGGACGATAGGTTGCGTGATTGCAGCATGACGGAGCACGACCCCACTTACGCATTACAGTTCGCCGGCGTCTCAACAACGTTGGGTGGGACGCGGAGAGCCTGTAGAATGGCCTGATGGATCATCAGATTTAAACCCTCTGGATGTTTACTCTGAGGGCATCTGGAAAGCATTTTGCATGCTGAACCAGTTCCTGATGCGCAGACCCTTCAACATCTTTTTCACGAAGCCTGTGATACTATTCGGAGAGAGGTCGGAACGTGCGAAAGATAGTGCGGGAATCGATGAATGCGATGTGTGAACGCGTGCATTACGCCCCCTGTAGGCCACTTTGAACATGTGTTGTGACGTGGACGCAATGCAGCTTCGTGCTGTGAACTTGGATGCTTATTGTCGCTACACGCACACCACCTGTTTCCAGGCACTTGTTCATTGAACCGATTTTTCTCCATTTCCAGTCAGGAATCCGTCCTTGCAGTTTTTCGGTTTTATTAATGTTCACCCTGTATTTATTACGGAGACGTGTAATATGGGGCAACAGTTGGTCAGCTAAAATGTTGAAATAACCATATTTACTGTAAACTGACCATACTACACACCTCCAGGGGGTTGCTGTGCAGTTTCTGTATTTTGGCCACTGAAGACGAGCAGCATTACTTGCCGCTATAAGCAATGGCGGTTTGCGAGGTAATCTTTTCTCTAAAACTGGTTGAGGTAGACCTGCTCTCATTGACAGCGGAAAGTCCGGGTGGGTTTGAATTCGGTGGTCACTGACTACAAACGACACTGTCACTTCCTGTCAGTTGGCACCATTTTACAAACACAGTTTTTAATCCGTGTTAAATGGCTGCGAGCGGTACACTATTTTTTTAAATATCTTGGATACTCCGCATTGCTATCCAACAAATTGAGAAACGTCTTTCTCGGCAAAACACGACAGTTCCTTCCTGCCATTCTGTCATGTCGGTGCGTCTCGCTGCAATGATTCAGTACAACCGACTACCGCGCGCGCACACACACACACACACACACACACACACACACACACACACACACACACCACGGCACATCACCACCTTGTACCGGCCGTACACCATCTACAACAGTCCCAAGCGTGAGTGCTTTTAAGAGGGTGAATTATATTTTGTAAAGCGATCTGAAGTGTCACATCAACTGTGCTTCATCACATAGACATGAAAAAGTTCAGAAATTGCGAGCTGAATGTTTTATTTATGTCTATCAAACATGTTTCGTCTATTCATACTGTGCATCTTCAGTGGTCTATAGTAAAATATTTCATTGTATATATTTATATACAGGAAATCTGTAGTGATTCTTGACAGCTCATTAGAATTACCCAAACATTTACAGATATGAGGAAGGAGCGGAAAGTAACGCACAAAACCTTTTTCTCCTCTGGTGTTGGAGATGGTATGTTGAAATTTCACGACGGGATGGTTTGAAGTTTGCGCTACAGAGTGTATTTCGTTCTCATGTGCAGCTAAAGCGAGAGCAGCCCGAACTACGAAATAAACATAGCTCGCGTGTTTCTGTCGTCGACTTACGAAGAGCAGCGGAGTGTAGTCCGATATTTGTGGGCCAAAGGACTTAAACGAGTGGAATTCACAGGGACATGCGTGGCGTGTACGAGGACGACTGTATGGACCGTAGCAATATCTCCAGATGGTGTGCATTATTCCAAGAGCACCGAGTGAACCTTAGTGATATACCACGCTCCGCGCAGTAACAGCGGCAACCTTGCGTAATGTCGGAGCTATTGAGATAGCAATTTTGAACGACAGGCGTGTGCTACTACACGAACCTTATAGCAGCAGTTCAACATTTCCGATGGTGCGGCGTACGATATTGTTCGTAACACGTTGATATTTCGTAAAGTTACTGATCGCTGGGTGCCTAAGAACCTGACAGACTACCACAACGGCCAGTGAATTATGACAACCTTGGGCCACTCAACGCAGTACGCCGCAGTAAGGTACGCCTTTCCGAAAGGTATCGTCACTCATGGTAAGTGGTGGGCGTACGACTATACAGCGGAAACCAAGCAGGAAACATGCTGGTTACCCAGTACGAAACAAATTCAAAGTGACTTAGTCTGCTGTAGCACACTGAAGTTGATCTTGCTCACTTGTCGTAGGGATCACTGAAGGATCATGGGAGTTTAGATTACCTGCAGCCAAATGTTAAACGTGGCCGTCAATTGGAAACCTGTACTTTTTGCATCTAGTTCATACAGAAGAGCACAAGGATACATGAAAAGAACATAAATATGAATCTCAGTGTAAAAAAAAAATCACGTCGACATATTTTGTAAATAGATAATGAAAATGAGCTGCCAAACTATCACTATAGACCTCCTGTCAAAATATGTATAAGTAAACAAATTTCTCTGTGTTATACACAACTGATGACGCCTAGCATGAATAGTCGAAAGATGATACAAATAAAATACTGAGACGCAAAAGAGGGATGTTTTTTATCTATATGATAAAGCATAATCGAAGTGGCGACTATGAAAAGTGGCAGGAAATTTTAACACTATTAGTGTAAATCGTTTTCTTTCTTTGAGTTATCAGTCTTGTGACTGGTTTGATGCGACCCACCACGAATTCCTCTCCTGTGCCAACCTATTTATCTCAGACTAGCACTTAGAACCTACGTCCTCAATTATTTGCTCGATATATGAAATTTCTCAGAGCAGTTAAGGGAAAAACAAGAATGGACAGAGTAAGGAATGTAGAGATTAGAAAGGATCTCAAACAAGAAAGTATGAGAGGAAATTGGAAGAAAGAGATTAAGATGGTATGGGCATGTTAAGAGGATGCATGGACAGAGATTCCCCAAAATTATGGAAGAACTAAAGATGGATGGGAAAAGACCTCGAGGGCGTCCAAGAACACGGTGGAAAATGAGAGTGAGAATATCTGTTGAAAGGAGAGGTGTGACCTGGAAGCAAGTGGAGGAAGAAAAGTGGTGGGAGGACCGAGCCGAATGGAGAGGACTCCTCAGCACCCAGACCCGGCAGTAGCTGGAGCGGGATTCGGATATAGATAGATTCCTCCCTCTAGTACCGTGGAAGTCATTCACTCATGTCTTAATAGGTGTCCTATCATCCTGTCCCTTCTCCTTGTCAGTGTTTTCCACATGTTCCTTTCCTCTGCGATTCTGCACAAAACTTTCTCATTCGTACCTTATCAGTCCACCTAATTTTCTACAGTCTACAGCACCACATCCCAAATGCTTCGATTCTCTTCTGTTTCGGTTTTCCCACAGTCCATGTTTCATTACCTTTCAATGCCGTGCTCCAAACGTACATTCTCAGAAATTTCTTCCTCAAATTAAGGCCAATGTTTGATAACAGTAGACTTTTCTTGGCCGGGAATGCCTTTTGTTTTCAGTGGTAGTCTGCTTTTGATGTCCTCCTTGCTCCTTTCCTCATTGGTTATTTCTCTGCACAGGTAGCGGAATTCCTTAACTTCATCTACTTCGTGTCCGTGCCCGGTAGCTGAGTGCCGGCACGGTAGCACAACGTGTTCTGTCATAGGGCTAGCTACGCTCTGTAATAAAGAACCTGAGTAAAGAGATCAACGAAGAACCTCAACGGGTGTCATGGGACGTCCGCGCCGAACGAATATAACGAACAATTTAGAACAAAATGAGATCAACGAAAAATTAAAAAAAAAAAAGTGGTCAGCACGACAGAATGTCAATCCTGAGGGCCCGGGTTCGATTCTTGGCTGGGTCGGAGATTTTTCTCCGTTCAGGGACTGTGTGTTGTGTTGTCCTAATCATCATCATCTCATCCACATCGACGCGCAAGTCGCCGAAGTGGCGTCAAATCGAAAGACTTGCACGCGGCGAACGGTCTACCCGACAGGAGGCCCTAGTCACAGGACATTTTTATCTACTTTGTGAGCATCAGTCCTGATGCTAAGTTCCTCGCTGTTCCCATTTCTGCTACTTCTCATTACTTTCGTGTTTCTTCGCTTTACTCGCAGTCCATATTCTGCAGTCCTTGGACTGTTCATTCCATTCAGTATATCATGTAATTCTTCTTCACTTTCACTCACGATAGAAATGTCATCAGCGAATCGTATCATTGATATACTTTCACCTTGAATTTTAATCTCACTCTAGAACCTTTCTTTTAATTCCATCAATGCTTCTTAGGTGTACAGATTGAACACTAGCAGGCGAAAAACTACGTACCTGTCTTACACCCTTCTTAATCCGAGCACTTCGTTCTTGGTCGTCCACTCTTATTATTCCCTCTTCTTCTTCTCTTCCTAGAGCGTACCCCTAAGATTCTCAGAAATTCGAAAATCTTGCACCATTTTCCATTGTCGAACGCTTTTTCTAGGTCGACAAATCCTATGAACATGTCTTGATTTTTATTTTCTATCATATCCTATATGTCGCAGTTCTTCAATCAATACTAGGGACAATATGCAAAATCTGTGTGTCTACCCGCCTCAGCTGGCAGACAGCTGCTCGCGGCGGAAGACACTGCGCAGGTTCCGAGTTAGGGCCCTCTCCCCGGTATGGTGTCAGACTGCCCTGAATGTTCAGGTCTCACTCCGCACTTGCGTCTCCCGTGAAGTTCTGCAGTGGCCGCCGCCTCCTCTCCCGTCGCTCTCTCGCTGGCTACTCCCCCCCCCCCCCCTCACTTCCCCATTCCTCCTCTTACCTTTCCACTGCATCGACATCCCTACATATTTCTGTCAAGTTCATAGCAGAGAACACTTCTCATGTCGTTCAAAGTATCAGAGTTTCCTCCCGTGCCGTTATCGCATGCAGCGCGGAAAGAATCGCAATCTAAAATTCTTGTGTGTGCACTATAATGAATCTGGTCTCGTCCTCATGATCCCTACAGGAGCGATATTTCAGAGACACATATATTCCTAGATTCCTCCTGGACTCGCATTCGGGAGGACGACGGTTCAATCCCGTCTCCGGCCATCCTGATTTAGGTTTTCCGTGATTTCCATAAATAGTTTCAGGCAAATGCCGGGATGGTTCCTTTGAAAGTGCACGGCCGATTTCCTTCCCAATCCTTCCCTAACCCGAGCTTGCGCTCCGTCTCTAATGACCTCGTTGTCGACGAGACGTTAAACACTAACCACCACCACCACCACCTAGATTCCTCAGTTAACACTGGTTCTTCATATTTTTCAAGCAGGCTTCCTTGCGGCGATTGGGCTTCTTTGACGCGTGCCGAACCCCCTGTTAATATTACCAACTATGTCTCCAACTCGCTTGAGCAATGATTTACAGTGAGTCGCACGAGTTATCTGCAAGTCAACTTCCTTATAAACTGATTAGATTTTACGACTACCGTACCACTGAATCGAAGGCTGCCTCGCACGTTCCACGTCTTCGATCGAGGCTGTGTGTTAATACCATACAGTGTCTCCACACATTGCTTTACCCAGGTGTTAGTGTAAGATGACTGATCCCAAATGTGATCCATCGATCTTGTAGTCATAGTGTTTTCAGAACCACACAATTCTACATTTTTTAACATTTAATGTTACGAACCTATAGTCCGCACTGATATCTTTTCAGGATATGACAATATCTCTGCATATCTTTCCATATATTGCTTCTTTACAGATAGCTCCCTCATCAGCAAAACGTCTGAGATAACTATTGCTACTTTATGCCAGATCCTTGATGTATCGCACAGATATTTCTTTTTACTGTGACGAATACATTAGGTCCATTTCCCATTAGCGTTGTTGTTGTTGTTATTGTGGTCTTCAGTTCGAAAGCTGGTGAGTTACGGCTCCCCCTGCTGCTCTATTCTGTGCGAACCTCTTCATCTCTAGCTACTGCGACCTACGTCCTGCTGTATTGTATTGAACTGGGGACCTAGAAACGACGGAGAGGCTTCGTCCCCGACGTAGCCGTCAGTGGTACACAACCCCACAACAGGCTACAGCAGTCCACCCACCCCACTGCCGCCCACCAACACCGAACCCAAGGTTATGGTGCGGTTCGGCCCCCAGTGAAACCCCCCCCCGGGAACGTCTCACACGAGTGTAACCCTAAATGTTTTCGTGGTAGAGGAACTATGGTGTTCACGTACATGGAGAAAGTGTTTGCGCAGCAATCGACGACATATAATAACTGAGGCGGAATAAGATGAACCAGCCCGCATTCGCCGAAGCAGATGGAAAACCGGCTTAAAAACCATCCACAGAGCGGCCGGTACACCGGACCTCGACGCTAATCCTCCGGGCGGATTCGTGCCGGGGGCTGGCGCGCCTTCCCGCGCGGAAAGCAGTGCGTTAGACTGCACGGCTAACCGGGCGGGCTTTCACATGATATACTGAGACCTGTGGACAAAGGGCATATTTCTAGATTTTTGGAAAACATTTCACACGGTGCCCCATTTTAGGCTGTTAACGAAAGTACGAACATATGGAATAAGTTGACAGACATGTGAGTGGCTCGAAGACTTCTTAAATAGTAGAGCTCAGTATGTTGTCCTCGATGACGAGTGTTCGTCAGAGACAAGGGTATCGTCAGGAGTGCCCCAGGGAAGTGTGATAGGACCGCTGTTGTTCTCCATATGCATAAATGATTTGGAGAACAGGGTGGACAGCAATCTGTGGTTGTTTGCCGACGATGCCGTCGTGTACAGTGATGTGTAGAAGTTGAGTGACTGTAGGAAGATACAAGACGACTTACACAAAACTTACAGTTTGTATGATGAATGTCAGCTAGCTCTAAATGTGGAAAACTGTAATTTAATGCCGTTGAATAGGGAGGACAAACCTGTACTGTTCGGATACAGTATTACTAGTGTTCTGCTTGACACAGTCCAGTCGTTTAAATCCAGAATGAGATTTTCACTCTGCAGCGGAGTGTGCGCTGATATGAAACTTCCTGGCAGATTAAAACTGTGTGCCCGACCGAGACTCGAACTCGGGACCTTTGCCTTTCGCGGGCAAGTGCTCTACCATCTGAGCTACCGAAGCACGACTCACGCCCGGTACTCACAGCTTTACTTCTGTCAGTATCTCGTCTCCTACATTCCAAACTTTACAGAAGCTCTCCTGCGAACCATGCAGAACTTGCACTCCTGAAAGAAATGATATTGCGGAGACATGGCTTAGCCACAGCCTGTGGGAGGTTTCCAGAATGTACCGGGCGTGAGTCGTGCTTCGGTAGCTCAGATGGTAGAGCACTTGCCCGCGAAAGGCAAAGGTCCCGAGTTCGAGTCTCGGTCGGGCACACAGTTTTAATCTGCCAGGAAGTTTCATATCAGCGCACACTCCGATGCAGAGTGAAAATCTCATACTGGAAACCTCCCCCAGGCTGTGGCTAAGCCATGTCTCCGCAATATCCTTTCTTTCAGGAGTGCTAGTTCTGCATGGTTCGCAGGAGAGCTTCTGTAAAGTTTGGAATGTAGGAGACGAGATACTGGCAGAAGTAAAGCTGTGAGTACCGGGCGTGAGTCGTGCTTCGGTAGCTCAGATGGTAGAGCACTTGCCCGCGAAAGGCAAAGGTCCCGAGTTCGAATCTCGGTCGGGCACCCAGTTTTAATCTGCCAGGAAGTTTCAAGTCGTTTAAATATCTGGGCGTAACGTTGCAAAGCGATATGAGATGGAACGAGCACGTGAGAACTGTGCTGGAGAAGGCGAGTGGTTAAAATCGGTTTATTGGAAGAATTTTAGGGAAGAGTGGTCCACCTATAAAGCAGATCTGATATAGGACGCTGGTGCGAACTATTCTTGAGTATACTGCTCCACTGTTCGGTATCCGTACCAGGTCGGATTGAGGGAACATATCGAAGCAATTCAGAGGCGGGCTGCTAGATTTATTACTGGCAAGTTCGAACATGTAAGTGTTACGGACGTGCCTCGGAAATTGATATGCGAATCTCTGGACGGAAGGCGACTTTGTTTTCCGAAAAACTTCGGCTGCACGATAACTCAGTCTAATCTAAACGCCGTAAATTGAATTAAATACCTAGGTATTACAGTTACGAACAACTTAAACTGGAAAGAACACATAGAAAATGTTGTGGGGAAGGCTAAGCAAAGGCTGCGTTTTATTGGTAGGACACTTAGAAAATGTAACAGACCTACTAAGGAGACTGCCTACACTACGCTTGCCCGTCCGCTTTTAGAATACTACTGCGCGGTGTGGGATCGTTACCAGGTAGGACTGACGGAGTACATCGAAAAAGTTAAAAGAAATGCAGCACGTTTTGTATTATCGGGAAATATGGGAGAGAGTGTCACAGAAATGATACAGGATTTGGGCTGGAAATCATTAAAAGAAAGACGTTTTTCGTTGCGATGGAATCTTCTCACGAAATTCCAAACACCAACTTTCTCCTCCGAATGCGAAAATATTTTGTTGATACCGACCTACATAGGCGGAACGATCACCACGATAAAATAAAGGAAATCAGAGCTCGTACGGAAAGATATAGATGTTCATTCTTTCCGCGTGCTATACGAGATTGGAATAATAGGGAATTGTGAAGGTGGTTCGATGAACCCTCTGCCAGGCACTTAAATGTGATTTGCAGAGTATCCATGTTGATGTAGATGTAGAAAAATTACTGAGAAAATTTAGAGAATCGGCATTTGAAGCTGACTGCAGATCGATTCTACTGCGCGTAAGGACCACGAAGATAGTAAAGGAGAAATTAGGTTTTGTACGGAGGCATACAGACAGTCGTTTTTCCCTCGCTCTGTTTGCGAGTGGAACCGAAAAGGAAACGACATGTAGTGGTACAGGATACCCCCCGCCACACACCGGACACTGGCTTGCGAAGTATCTATGTAGATGTAGACACAGAACTGGTGTCAGTTTCTCGCAATGTACGTACCGGGGAGTATAAAATTATATAAGTGTGTCCCCTGCATTGCTGGCCACAATTTCATCGAAATTTTTGGCAACAGTAATTTTTACATGTACGTCGTTATCTTTATGAACTGACTCAGATTTCAAGTAAGTTTATAATTTCTCATCTTTCGAGTCATTCAAAAAGTTTTCAAATGTCTCCGTCGAAAAATCTTCCGTCAGGGACAGCTTTTAATTATTCGTGTTATAATAAACTACCACTGGTTTGTCGCTTTTCACATAATGTCGTCGTGTGCTTCACCACAGTTCTACTGTGTACTGTATGTGGTCCAGGTTAATAGGTGGGTTAACATAGTGGTTTATGACATGATGGTTGTTATTTGGTTGGTTATTTTGGTGATACAACTGATTATGATGACAGATTACACCCGAAGATGGCTCGTTTATAATCGAAACTAGTTGTTTAATAAGTGAAACTGCAGCTGTGTGGAAACTATGGCTTTTGTAGTCAGATCAAAGAGCTCATTTTAATTAATTCATTACATTGAAAACAGTGCTCATATCTGTCTACGGCGTCGTGTGTGGCCAGTTGAGTGTAGCTCACGACAGCCGGCACCATGGTGTGGATCAAGCTGTACAAGTGTGCGCGTAATCGTTCAACATGAAGCGGGAACACAGGACTGTAGATTGGCCAGGCGTACCCGACGATATAAATAGAGAGGAACGAGGTGGTGGTGGGGGATGGGGGGGGGGGGGGATACACGTTAACATGGGGAGACCGCCGAGCCTTTTTACGGGGCTGCTTATGAAACAGCCATTTGGCGCTGAATTATCGTCAGGCTACGAAGCCCAGGCGGATAAAAGCATACGGGCGGGGCGCGTTTTAATGAAGGCGGTCAAAGCGCGCAGGTGTGTCCACCGCACGTGTTCCGCGCCGCTCCTCTTTGCCGCTATTTCTGCACCGAGGTGTTCGCTTCTCGTCGCTTATGTGAGTGTGTACCTGCCGTCCAATGCCATTTACTGGAACCAGAACTAGGAACAAACGTGATCCGGAGGTAAAAAAACTAATTCTTCTGCACCAACTAATGTAACCGCGGAATAAATACTTTCTTGTTTGCTCGTGTGTAGGTATGAATTTATGTACCGTGCGGCAATGTGAACTGAAGTGCACCTAACATGTAGGAATTTTACAAAATAAATAGGACTAAGACACTAAATCTAAAAATTACTATCTAAGATTTTAATCCATTCAAGGACTGCTTATGTTGCTTCGAAGGAATCTTTTAGATTTCTATGGTAAGCTCGTCTGCTACAGCTTGTTACAATGTGTGTGATGGTCTGATGTTCGTTGCCACAGTCACATTGAGAGAATGATGGCTTTCCCTACGGGGGAGACTTTCTGCACAGGTACCACGGCCTATAAGAATCTTGTCAATTTCTTTCAAGCACGTCGCGGTAATTCCATGCCGGCTGGTCTTGTAGCAAGGCTTACGAGGGGGTGTCATTCCTCACGGGCAATGTTATTCCACGTTCGTGGCAACTGTCTCCTCATTTGGAAATACACAGCTTACAGCGATAATAATAATGATAATGAGCGTATGGTATTGGTGGCCGGGAGACCCTTCGCGGGGCGGGTCGGCCGCTACTCCACAAGTTCTTTAACGGCGACTTGCGAGTGAATGAGGATGAAATGATCTCGAGGCAGAGAAAATCCCTGCCCCGGCCGGGAATCGAACCCGGGACCCCGGGCGCGGGAAGCGAGAACGCTACCGCAAGACCACGAGCCGCGGACGCTTACAGCGATTCTGCCAATATTATAGATGGCTGCCTGGACTGTAATCTGCACATTCTAAGTGCAGGTACATTAGAATGAATTGGGAGATAAGGGATTAATTAGATTTCCCATAGTTCTTGAGAAGCGCATTCTGCTTCGAAGGTCCTGTGGCTGAGTGTGCATAAGAGATGGTAACTACTGAAGTGGGGTGGATCTGACGGAATCTGTTATTGACCTCATCGCTACATAAGGGGCGTTCAAAAAGAAATGAGCCAGAGGCATAATTACAGAAACCAGTACCTGTATGTTACATCTTTTGGTCCTGACAGTTGAGACACTTGTCCCACTGTGCCACAAGGCGTTGCATGGCTGTCTCATAACATTCCCGGGTCTGCGATGTGAACCGGTTCCGCACGTACAGCTGGACATTGTCGTCCGAGGTGAATCATTTGCGCCTCGGAGCCTTTTTAAAGGGTGCAAAAATGACGTAATCACAGGGAGAGAGTTTCGGACTGTACTAAGGGTGGCCGAGAACCTCCGGTTTGAATTTCTGCAGGAGTGCCGGGATTGTGTTGGCGATATGAGGCTTTGCATTGTCGTGGAGCAGAACGACCCCACGCGTGGAATTGCCTGGTCATTTTGATTTGATCGCTTGGCGAAGGGCGGTCAAGTTTTGCGAGTAACGATGGGCATTCACTGTTGTCATGGGCTGCAGGAAGTTAATCAGAAGGGGACCATCTCGGTCAAAGAAGAACCTCAGCATAACCTTTCCTGCACTCGTGCGGACGGCCTTGGCTTTTTTTGTGGTGGTGACTCCGGATGCTTCCACTGGAGACTTTGTCATTTTGTTCTGGTTCGAAGTGATGACACCGTGACTCATCTCTAGCCACCACTCGTGCCAGGAACGCATTCCCTTCCCGAGCATAGCGCTGCAGATGAGCAACACAGTGGGCCATTCGACATGCTTCCTGGAGTGGTCGAAGACTGTGGGGCACCCACTGGGCACACACTTTGCGCATGTGCAGTCGTTCCTTCATGACGGTGTGGGTACTTCCAACGCTCAATCCGACCACGGCGGCTATGGCTTTGACTGTCACTCGGCGGTCCTGTGTAATGAGTGCATCGACCAGCTGGACGATGTCATCGGTAATGCCCTGACTCTTCCAAGGGACATGCAGTGTTCGCCGTACACTTGTCATATTCGTCGATTGTCCGTTCCTCCTACTCCTTCCGCTGTCAGAAAACGAAAAACATCTCTTTGCTCTTCTTTTGATGCCTCCATGTCACTGTTTGCAATGCGATTGGCAGCGTTGGATGACTGATGCATGCTGCTGCTAGCTCTGTAGTCACGTAAAGTGCGCGCGTGCCCTCTAGCGACGGGCTGTGAACTTCCACGCTCTGGTCGGAACCACACCTCGTTACACACGCCACGATATTACCATCCTGTCACCGGTTTTCACATTCCACACTCCTGCTCGTTTCTTTTTGAGCGCCCCTTACAGCTAAACATCGATTTTTCTCACATGTAAACCGTTAAGCGACAATGGAGCACAGTACTCGGCAGCAAAGTAGATGAGTGCTTAGGAAGAATATCGCAATGTTATAGCTCTTGTGCCACAACAGAAAATGCCGGTAGCACGGCGGACTAGACACGTCCTTCCATTTTCTTTCCCGCTGAGGTGCCTAAGGAAAACGACGACTCGCACCCACCGGCTGACCTTCCTGAGAAGATGGCTGTTGAACCAGGAGCTTTAGCGACTTCTGTCTTCCTCCCGACGAGGTGGCGTCCGATGACTGCCGCCCGCAGTCCGACACGGAGCAGCATGTCCACAAACGACGGTCCCCGCGAAAGTGCACGAAGCACAGCTGTACGGCATCCAACCATTGCCTTGACGGCCGCTGTGGCCGAGCGGTTCTACGCGCTTCAGCCCGGAACTGCGCTGCTGCTACGGTCGCAGGTTCCAATCCGGCCTCGGGCATGGATGTGTGTAATGTCCTTAGTTAGGTTTAAGTAGTTCTAAGTCTAGGGGACTGATGACCTCAGAAGTTAAGTCCCATAGTGCTTGGAGCCATTTTTGAATCATTGCCTTCTTCGAATGCATAAACAGGACGAGGACTCGCCATCGGATGATGCAAACGACTGCCACCCAGGCGTCGGATAGAACTACACCCCGTCCCTAATGCGGCAGCCCACCCCTCCCCTCACGATGTCGCAGCGACTGCAGTGCCCTCGCCTGCCACCGACTGTCCGTCTGCTGCCACTGAGCATGCGCGGAGCTCTCCACTGACAGTTCAGTGGCTACCGTCATATCTGACTCTCGGGCGGACGACACGAAGAAGAAGAGTGCCCTGTGGACGCCAGTGGCGGAGGCACCCCCTCACCTGTATCTGGCACCTTGACGTCACAGTGACCGCGGCTGAATCGGCAGCTTTGATGAGGCTGACCTTGGCGGCCGCAAACGCTGTACCCAACAACTCACTGGAGGTGGCGACGGATCAGACTTAACGCCTGGCTACAACTAATATCACTAACATACGTGCACGCCTTAAACCGGCCACACTCCGAGATACATTCAACACACACTACATTGACGCATCCTGTCTTCGGGAGGTACATGTCGAAGGTCTCATACGACCATTCAGGCACTTGTGTCTGCCACTGTAGTGGAGTTGCGGTCCTCCTCCCTCACAACGTCGAGTGTCTGCCTGACGCGAGAAGTACTGATCTCACGATCTAAAGGAATCATACTATGAGTCGCCCGGATCGGGGCGGCGTCGGGAGAGAACTACTTTTTTCTTAGATGGGGTCGTGGCCCTCATTCTGGGATGGCAGTACGCCTCGGTACTGGGATTTAAACTGCACTGTAGCGCCCAGACACCTGTTACTGCGTCGCATTCGGGAGGACGACGGTTCAATCCCGCGTCCGGCCATCCTGATTTAGGTTTTCCGTGATTTCCCTAAATCACTCCAGGCAAATGCCGGGATGGTTCCTCTGAAAGGGCACGGCCGACTTCCTTCCCCATCCTTCCCTAATTCGATGAGACCGATGACCACGCTGTCTGGTCTCCTTCCCCAAACAACCAACCAACCAACCTGTTACTGCGTCATTCTCTGTGAGCTGATCTTGCCACATTTGTCGATAACCTCTAGCTTGTGGACTCATGGAAAGACGTTAATGGAGAACGGACCCCTGTACACACTATACTAGCCATTCATCTACCTGCAGCGATCGGGTTTACGTTTCGCGCTCCATTGTTAGAGGGACGAGAGCTGTCGAAATGTGCGGCCCCGTAGCGTTTTCCGACCACGCGGTCTATGTATTTGACATCACCCTCAGCCGTCGGAGTATATGGCACAGCTGTAGTTCACGGAAGTCGAATATGGTCCAACTTCCTTCTTCGGAATTTCAGTGGCTCATGGAGGACATGTGGAACTCCTGCAGTCTCCAGCACGGCGCCTTCCAGTCCGTTCTTTTGTGGTAGTTTTACATCAAGATTTCCCTCTGGGAGACCCTGATCGACTACGACATAGATGTGACGGCATGGAGGCGAAATTCCACTGACTACATCTTACGGAAATGTTTCCCACTACCGCACTCGCCTGCACGGCAGACAATGGTGAATCGCGCCAAGGTTCAGATCGCCACCTTCACGTGCCGATACCTTGAGGGTGCGATCGTCAGGGGGCGCACTCAAGACAGAGTTGCTCAGGAGGAGCCATATATGCATCATATCAATGCAAACAGACCGTCCATTCATAATATCATGATGGAAGATATCCCTGAGCCGTGGAAAAAAAACTGCTGTTTTGAAGAGCGCGCCGCAGCGCTTTCTGTGAAGCAGTCGCCCTATGTTTCTGGCGGTGGCGCCGCTGTGGCAATTGCAGCTTTGGTGTCTCCCTCTGGTGGGAAAGCGGAAAGGTTGTCTGTTAACGTGCATCTAAGGGGCGCTATCAGCTTGGCAGTGGCAGTTGTGCAGTCGGAGTGAGGCTAGGTGAGTCTCGCGCCACCAGTTTGCTGGTCTGTCTCTCGTTCGCATTTGTGTAGCAGTTAGTGTCTGTCTGTCGGAGTTCGAGTATGTCTGTCGTTTGGATCAAACCTTAAGCCAGAAAATGACAGTCTTGCCACTCCACCAGTAACAGAACTCAGCTAGCGGTCGCCCGGTCGGGGCTGAGTTCCTGCATCTGCTTCTGCGCGTTAGGCCGCCAGTCTGCTCGGGTTGCTCGGGCAACGGTCATTGGCGGTTGGATCGGTCGGTTGGTCGATCGCGCACGAGAAGTGAGGTCCCCACGTGAGTCCAGTGGGCCGCGCCGTATAGAAAGGGGTAGTGGCTTCACGGTTGACAAGAGAGCAGCAGGAGTGAAACCACGACATCGGGCTGGCCGGGGCGAGCTGCGACGCCGTGAGACGGGAGATCGGCGCGCCTTCCTGCGTCCGTTGAAGCGGCTGGTAGCGGACGGTTCGGGAGAGCATTGGGGGTGCTGCGCCAGGTCTTCGCCAGAAATCGCAGTTTATTAGAAGTTAAGTGATTGGAGATATGTTGTTTCATTTACTTTTTAAATTCTACTTGTTTTCTTGGTGAGGTCACCAGCCGCTTTGTTTTGGGGTCGTCCCACCATTCTTCTCCGTTCGCCCACCCGCAGGAAATCGTTATTTGTGAATTAGGTGGTCCGTTTTTCCCTTGTGGAGTTGGGGAGGGTTAGAGCAATCTGCCATACGTTAATAGCTGCCTCTGTCATGTTAGTCGGATTCGGTGTCAACGAATTTATAGTATTAAGGTGTAAAGGTCGAATTCCTGAAATATGTTTTTATCTTGCCTATCATCTTGCGAGGTGGTATATGTGTAATGTAGAGCATGTTGTACATTTTATGTAAGTCTGAATTTCACGGGTTTTATTTAAATAGTAATTTTTTATAAAGTTGCCACCGTTCCACCGTAAGAGTCCTTTTAAAAACAAATTGCACTTTCGGTGGCAAATAATTTCTAAGTGTGAATGTTTGTACCATTTCCACCCCTCTTACGGGGTGCAGAGTTAATATGTTTGTGTGAATTGTTAAAATTTTTAGTTTAAAGTAATCTGGTGTGTTGCAGATTTGCACCCGTGTAATCTTTCAGAGGTTGTTGTGAGCGATCGTGACTACGGCCGTGTTGAAAGGGAGCGGCAAGCTTTTCAGCCCGAAGGCCCATACTGTCAATATTGTTCTTTCTGCCTCTAAATAAAATTGTAACTTGATATTTCGAGGGTGCTTTTCTCCTTATAAATTTTAAATCTGTTTTTGAAAAGGCTTTTATGAATAAAATTCCCATTTGTTAAAGGTAATTTCATTTTCATCAGTTACTCCCTGGCAACTACTTCTACGCTCACCTAGTGTGATTAAATGTGTTAATGTTCTTGATGAATCGCTAGTAAATAAAGTAAATTCTTCAAGAAAAGATTTTGAAACTAAAATCATGGTTCAGACCCCTAGATATTCAGCAGTAAATACGGAACACCCTTCACATCCGCTACACTAGGCTGTAATCGAAACGTTGCCATCCACCATATGTGATCGCGGTGGTCGCTCAGCTCACTTTCCACACGATCTCCCCCGGTTACATCAACTGATTGGACTGAAGATGTGTGAGAGGTGGAGGTCCTTGAAGCGATGCAGACAGGAGCTGCACGTAAGTCCCCGGGACCCAGTGGCCTCCGTCTGGAGTTCTACTGGGCCTTATAGTGATTACTGGTGCCAACCTTGACGGACATACGCTGCAGTTCACTGTCCCAAACGGTGCAGCTCCGTGGAGTCTTCCGTGAAGGTCTGACTGTAAGCCATGTGGCGGATCCGGGATCTGTGATTATCGCCACTTGATCTTAGTCAGCAGTGACATGAAGATTTTCACTCGACTGCTGGCGACGCGTCTCAAGCGGATTATCCGTTATGTCGATTTACGGGACCAGACATCGTTAGCAAGTGATCATAACACCGGCACTGCACTCCGTCGGTATCGCGACGTGACCAAACTTGGCAATGCTCGCCAAATGCCTGGGATCTTGGCCTTCCTCGACTTCGGCCAGTGCTTTGAAAGGGCTGACCATGCGTTTTTCACGGCTGTACTACGGCAAATGGGGAACTCAGACGCCATCGTAGAGGTAATGATGCGTCTTCTTCGTGGCGCGACGTCTTGGGTGTCTAGGTGGTGCGTTATTGTACGGGGTGCGGCTAGAAAAAAACCGGACTGATGCTGGAAAAAACATTTATTTACTATTATTTACAATTTCATGTTATCTCCTTCAATGTACTCTCCTCCTCGGTCTCTACACCGCTCCATACGAATTCTCCACTGTTCATAGCAATGCTGCAGATCATTTTCGGTAAGTCCATACATTACTTCCGTCGCTTTTTCTTTTACTGCTTCAACAGTCTCAAATCTAGTTCCTTTCAAAGCTGACTTGACTCTAGGGAAATGAAAAAAGTCACAGGGGGCCAAATCAGTTGAGTAGGGTGGATGATCTAAGATGGGAATGTTGTGTTTTGTCAAAAACGTCTTCACTGACAACGCACTGTGAGCTGGGGCATTGTCTTGGTGAAGGATCCATGACTTTTTTCTCCACAAATCGTTCCGTACTCGCTCACGTAGGGTAGCCAGGACGCTAATGTAGTAATGCTGATTCACTGTTTGTCCCTCTGGTACCCAATCAATGTGCACAATCCCTTTGATGTCAAAAAAAAAAAACAATCATCATTGCCTTGAATTTCGATTTTGACATTCGTGCTTTTTTTTGTCGTGGAGAACCAGGAGTTTTCCAATGCATCGATTGGCGTTTAGTTTCGGGATCGTAAGTAAAAAACCACGATTCATCGCAAGTAATAACATTTTGTAAGAAGGTGGGATCACTTTCAATGTTTTCCAGGATGTCAGAACAAATCATTCTTCGGCGTTCCTTCTGTTCAATTGTGAGACACTTTGGAACCATTTTTGAACACACTTTGTTCATGTTGAAACTTTCATGAAGAATCTGCCTAACACTTTCCTTGTCAACTCCTGTTAACTCAGACACTGCTCTGATTGTTAAACGGCGATCTTGTCGAACAAGTTTACCGATTTTTTCAATGTTTGCATCAGTTTTTGCTGACAATGGTCTGCCAGTGCGAGTGTCATCACTGGTGTCTTCGCGGCCATCTTTAAATCGTTTAAACCACTCAAACACTTGTGTTCGCGATAAACAATCATCGCCATACACTTGTTGTAACATTACAAACGTTTCACTTGCAGATTTTCCTAGTTTGAAACAAAATTTGATGTTAACACGCTGTTCTTTCTGTACACTCAACATTTTCCGACGCACAGACAAAACGTCAACTACTTAAAACAGACGCCACGGGCAGACTGAGTGCAGGAGGCAGATGAAACTCGAGCAGTAGGCGGAGCGAGAGTCACGTGACAGGCCACGCGACTTTCAGCCTTATTGCATTCGTTTTATTGTTTCACCAGTACTAGTCCGGTTTTTTTCTAGCCACACCTCGTACGCCTCCGCTTTGGAACGCTGCTCTGTGGCCTCCGACAAGGCCTGGTGGGGATGACACTTGGCGGATCCTTTGTTAGTACGGGCAGCCTTTTTAAGATCCGCTACGAGTCCTCCCTCTCCCGAGGGACAGAGGAGGCTTCGACCTGTTTCATGTTCAGGTCAGTGCGAAGGCCCAATCTGTAAGCTCTCACATAAGCTGGAGGCCTTGGTGCCGATCTCCCTCTCTCCATCGGTGCTATTATTGGACACCCCACTGCCTTTTCTCTACATTGGCCAATTCTTTCTTGAACTAACTTTCATTTGCACTGCACTGTTGCCCACAAGCTAGGCATTTGCGAGGGCGATATACAACAAGCTGCAACTGAGTGGAGCGCCGAACGTGATTGAGCGAAAATATCCCACATAGAGTGACATGTTGTATGGAAACAAGTGAGCACCGCCAGTATTGTTACGGACGTTCCGTCCTTTAACGGGAAACAGGCGTGCCAGTCTCGCGGATGTCAAGTTCACCTCGCGGACTCACCATTGTGTGTTACCTGCGTAGTAATGGATAGGGATGATCATCGTCTTGTCTGCGGATCGGCGAATGATCTTTGCCATTTGGTCAGTCGCGAATCTACGATATTTCCGAAATTTGTAGTGCCCCCCACCCCTCGAGTGGCTTGAGACTGGATGTCAACAATTAAAAAAGTCTAAGAGTATTTTTCAAAAATATGTTCATTTGATAGATCACATCTTGCTGAAGAGTTTGATATACAAAACATATATCTTCGAGGACTTGTTATTTGGTCTTAAGTTTGTCAAACTGCAGTGCCGCGCATCTTCACACAGAATTCTTCTATCGCACATCAATGTATTGCGCCCTGTAGAATTCAAACGTGTATACTTCGTAATGGAAGCTATCAGACCTATATTTAGGACAGTGGAAACTAAAATGGCCTATGGAGCCTCTCCTACTCCCAGTCGGTTAGTTTGACATCCAACCCACCTTTAAAATCTCCCAATTAATACTAGGTGGGATTATTTGTGACCAGGAGAATAACTCTTTACAAAATTAGCACTGTTCATTTCCTGTTAGCTAATAACTTTCTCTTTTGTGTGACATAAAATTAAATACAGGCAACATAAAACCAGTGAGGACAAGAGACAATCAAGACAGGACCCATTTCTTCAGTCGTTACGTCCCAGTATTTTTTCTCTCTAATCTTGCTACAGTTTTCCTTTGTGCGAAAGACTCTATTACTTTATCAAAGCCCTTCAAACAGTTTGGTACATGAAAAATCAAAATGTCGTTCTCTAACGCTGAAAAATCTGTTAATACCTATAGGACTCAAGACTGGTGTGGTTTCTTGGTGTGATTACATATATTTCGCCATTGTCTGCAAGATAAAACGAAATAGGCCTGTCTCATACGGCAAATATGCGAGACTGCTTTGGCACAAACGGTCATATTTATCTACTTCAATTACATAAAGTAACACGACAGAATATAATTGACTACAAGTAAAAAGTTTCACTTTCCATTCATACGCTCCAGTTTCTCAAGCTTGAGATCGAAAAGTAATAGTAGACACATAAAAAAAAGTTTTGCATCACTCCGGTTCCAAGAACTCCTGGAGACAGACGTTGACTGTGGATATTGTATCACAGACACAGTTCCTTTGACTGTTCAGAGATGTCACTAAACGCGCCCAAAGATGTAAACAACCATGCATGAGCAGCGCCTGTTAGACGGATGGGTTCCGACAGTTCCATTTATTCCACCAGGAAGGAGGTACACGGCTCGTGCTGTCTGTAGTTCAACCATGCCTAGACGATCAATACCGCCGTTCGATCGCGTCCGCATTGTTACTTTGTGCCAGGAAGGGGTCTCAACAAGGGAAGTGTCAGGAGTCTCGGAGTGAACCAAAGCGATGTTGTTTGGACATGGAGCAGATATAGAGAGACAGGAACTGTCGATGACATGTCTCGCTCTGGTCACCCAAGGGCTACTACGGAAGCGGATGACCGCTACCTACGGATTATGGCTCGGAGGAACCCTGACAACAACGCCTCCATGTTGAATAATGGTTTTCGTGCAGCCACAGGACATCGTATTACGACTCAAATTGTGCGCAACTTCACTCCCGACGTCCATGGAGAGGTCCATCTTTCCAATCAGGACAACATGCAGCGCGGTACAGACTGGCCCAACAACATGCCGAATGGTCCCCTCAGGATTGGCATCATGTTCTCTTCACCGATGAGTGTCGCATATGCCTTCAACCAGACAATCGTCGGAGACGTGTTTGGAGGACACCCGGTCAGGCTAAACGCCTTAGACAGACTTTGCACTGAGTGCAGCAAGGTGGAGGTTCCCTGCTGTTTTGGGGTGGCACTATGTGGGGTCGATGTACGCCGCTGGTGGTCAGGAAAGGCGCCGTAATGGCTGTACGATAATTGATTGCCAACCGTATGGGCAGCATATTGGTGAGGCATTCGTCTTCATGGACGACAATTCGCGCCTTCATCGTGCGCATCCTGTGAATGAATTCTTTTAGGATAACGACATCGCTCGATTAGAGTGGCCAGGATGTTCTCGACATGACCCCTATCGAACATGCCAGGGTTAGATTTATGGACGACGTGACCCACAAACCACTCTGAGGGATCTACGCCGAATCGCCGTTGAGGCGTGGGACAATCTGAACCAACAGTGCCTCGATGAACTTGTGGACAGTATGACACGACGAGTACAGGCATGCATCAATGCAAGAGGACTTGCTATTGGGTATTAGAGGTACCTGTGTGTGCAGCAGCCTGGACCACCACTTCTGGAGGTGTAGCTGTATGGTGGTGCAATACGGCTTCTTGTGTGGTTTTCATGAGCGATAAAATGGGCGGAAATGATGTTTATGTTGATCTCTATTCCAATTTTCTGTTCATGTTCCTGAAATCTCGCAACCGAGGTGATGCAAAACTTTTTTTGATGTGTGTAGTACGAAATTTTTATATGAATGTTGAATCGTCATATTCTTCCATATAATTTGTGTGATGTCACCGATTCTTCTCCTTCCTCGTTCTAACAAACAATCGCGTCACCACTAACTCTGTAACTCTTTCTGCCATTTTCAAAACTTATTCTCCGGTTAACTTCGCTAATAATGCCGGCACCATTATATGAAAGTAATGAGAAGTAACAGAAATGAGAACGGTGAGGAACTAAACATCAGTATTGGTGATCACGGAGTAGATGAACTTAGAGAATTCTGCTACCTAGGCAGCAAAATAACCCATGACGGACGGAGCAAGGAGGGCATAGAAAGGAGAATAGCAGTGTCGAAAAGGACATTCCTGGCCAAGGGAAGTCTGCTAGTATCAAACATAGGTCTTAATTGGAGTAAGAAATTCCTGAAAATGTACCTCCAGAGCACAGCTTTATATGGTAATGAAACGTGGACTGTGGGAAAACCGAACAGAAGTTAATCGAAGCCTTTGAGATTTTGTGGTACAGAAGAATGTTGAAATTATGTGGACTGATAAGATAAGGAGCGAGGTGGTTCTACGTGGAATCGTAAAGGAAAGGAACGTATTGAATACGTTGACAAGAGGAAGGGACAGGGTGATAGGACATCCGACAAAAAGCCGCTTCGTCTCCGAACAGCTACTGCAACCAACATCAGTTTGAACCTGTTTATTGCATTCTCACGTATGTCTCCCGCTAAAATTTTTTCCCCCAAGCACTTCATTCTATTACCAAATTAACGAATGCTTGATATCTAAGAACGTTTTCTATCAACCTATACGTACTTTTTGTCATGTTCTGCCATAAATTTCTTTCCTCTCCAGGTCGATTCAGTACCCCTCATATTCTTCTATAGTACCACATATCGAAAGCTTCTATTCTTGTTTTGTCTGGATTCCTTACTGTCCACGATTCACGCCAATACAAGGCTGCATTACAGACAAGTATCCTGGCAAAAGACTACCTAACAATTTATTTTCGATATTATCAAGCTCTTTTTTTTTACAGAATTAGTCTTTTGGCTATAACCAGTCAGCATTTCGTATATTCTGCATTTCGGACAGCATCAGTTAGTTAAGTTACTTTGGGGGCCGAAACAACAAAACTAGTCCACTGCTCTTAGTGTTTCATTTCCTGTTCTAATCCCCTCAGCATCGCCTGATTTAATTTAGTACTTTCCATTACACTTGTTTAACATTACTTGATCTCCGCCTTATAACCTCTTTTCCCGTTCTGTTCCACTACTCTTCCAAGTGAGTTCCCGCCTGTGTCAGAATTAAGAATGTCATCGTCAAACCTCACAATTTTTATTTCTTCTCCTCGAACTTCAGTTCCCTTTCCAAATCTCTCCTTGTGAAAGGTGACAAGAGCACTGATGTGGGCGCTGCAGGACTCACGCACTGATCGTGAACGTGGCAACGCATCTCTGATACTATCGTCTTGCTATATAAGCACCCTAATTCGATGTACATATCGTATTTTCCGTTTTACTTATGCCCCTAATTGTGAATCTCGACGAATCTTAAACGAAAAAGAGAAACCATCAAGACATAAGCGACTAGACTGTCCGCATTAGTTGGCAGGTTTCAGAAGGTATAGGGTCTTAATGACGTTAGTGAAGGCAAGGTTGCTGATCACGACATCCAAAACCAGTTAGACATTAACGACGTAGGAGGATCTTATGATACAGATAATGAGCCACTTAGAAATAACAGTTATATTTCTGGCGGATGTTACCTTATGTTCTCATCCTACGAGTTTGTGCAGTATACACGGAATAAAGCTCCTAACAACTATGTTAGCGAAATTCGCTGGTATCGTTGCAGAATTCATATGCTTTTTCGATATCTGTAAGTCACTTTTCATTATCAATGAGGCCTTAACTGGTGTACAGCAATATAATTACTTCTTGCCTTGTGTCCGCTGAACCGCGTATACTAACAGCGTAAGAAAGTTAAACAGCTAGTTAATGAGACATACGAAAATCAATGAATTTGTTCTGATGTTACAGTGTACAATATGTTGCTATCGCTCACCTTCTTGGGTTAAATAATTGTGAATTTAAGGAAGCATTGGGAATCTAAAAGATGTTACACCACACTCCCCCGCCTGATAGGTCAGGTAGAATTCCTAGAAACAAACTGTCAGAAGTTAAGAGCGCCGTCATTCAGACGAAATATTACACCACTCCCAGCAGCCGTACCAGTGCAGAAAATTACGAACTTTTCACCTGTAGGCTTCTTACCGTGAATTCTGTATTTCACCATGTAGAATAAGTAGGCAGTGAAGCCAGCAGGATAGAGTTGGTGAACACTTAGCATTTTGTTTAAACTCTCTATTGTTCCGGGAGCTGCCTCTTTTTTCGTGAGAAGCAATACACTAGTTGGCTACTAGGACTGTTGATTTTTTTAAAAATATCGGGAATCTGATAAATAGATATTTACAAAGTATCATTATCTGCCCAAGATGTGTCGAAAAAAGTTATGTATGTATAGATATGTCGACGACAAAAATATCGTCATCGAGATAAAGGCCAAAAAAATATCGGCTGCACATTGTAAATACAGGGTGATTCACGAAGATATGCGAATATTTTAATATGGTATTCTACAAGTGTAACTAAAGAAAAAAGTTCATATAAACATAGGTCCGCAAACATTTAGTTACGGAGTTACGACTCGTAAAAAATTTTGCCTGAAATTTAGCAACTTGGCTAATTGTGAAGCCATCGCAGAACCGTACGAGGTTAAAGTAAAGCTTGATTTCCATTTATTTTGTTGTTACTGATCTGGTGAATCTAATGAAACATGTCCCAGACGTGTATCTGCAGTACTTTTCCAGAACAGCTACAGCACTTAACTTGTGCCGCCATTTGCAAACATGTTTTTATCATTCTGTGATAACTGTCTTTTTTATTATGATTTTTATTCTTGACTCATGGAACACAAAGATGCCATTTGACGATAGTACTGTTGATGAAGTGTAAAAGCTGTTATGTGGTTTCATGTAACTTTTACCAGTCTGATGAAAATAGTCTTAGAACTATCAAAACCTGGTTACCGTATTTTTTTTTTTTTTTTTTTTTTTAAGTTTCGTGCGACCGGCTGGCTGACTATTACTTTTATATAATTGCATACACAATTTCTGAGTGCACAGCCACAAAATGTTTAAAATACGCACTACTGAAGTAGTACATACCATATCAGTTAACTAATGAAACCATTATTTGATAGTGAACTGTACCATTTATTAACTACTTACAAGTTGGTGAAGGAATCCTTCCATTTCGGATCGGGTTACGTCATTGACCGTTGCATGCCGGATCATACAGTGTAGCGACCTGTCGTTATACTTCGTCGCCGCGCCACCGCCAATGCCGCCTACTACACTGCTGTCCAAAATTAAAGCAACGATTTCCCCGTCCTGTGTGTAATTCACGATATACTCATACACACTGACAACAGATTTCGTTTCGATCGTTGTCTGCACGGAAGATGGCATTCCGATCAGCGGACAACGACGCCAGCGACGATATCAGGGAACCTATCAAGTAGGATAGTGTTTGCACGGTAGCCTCACATCCACAGTCATTGTGTACACGGTCACAGACGGTTCGCTATGGCAGAGAGACGACGCCTACTGACTCTCTGCTGTGGAAGGCCATAGGAAGGATGGAAGCAGGGGAGTCGCAAACTGATGTGGCCCGATGGCTTAATGTGAATCGTTCTGTTGCTTCTCGGGTGAGGCGACAGTTTATAGAGACCGAAACTGTATCCCGGAGACCAGGGCAGGGCCGACCACGTGTGACATCAGAAAGAGACGACCGTTATTTGGCTGTAAGGGCAGGACGGTGCCGCCTTGCTACTGCACTGCAACTTGCACCTGACCTCGCAGCATCCCCTGGACGTCTTGTATAACGGTGCACAGAAGGTTTCAGCAGAGTGTCCTTTATTGTTGGAGACGAGCTGTATATTTATCTCTGGCGTGTCTTCACAGACTAGACATGTCAGCATGCCACCTGGCCGGTGGAACGGTGGGCAAAAGTTCTTTTCGCACACGAGTCCCGATTTGGTCTGGAGAGTGATTCTCGACAGATTCGCATCTAGAAGGAATCCGAAAATTGTGGAAAGAGAGGAGGATCTTTAATGGCGTGGGCAGGGATTATGCTGACCACTCGAACAACTATTCATGAAATTTTACAGGTGAAACTTCCTGGCAGATTAAAGCTGTGTGCCCGCCCGAGACTCGAACTCGGGACCTTTGCCTTCCGCGGGCAAGTGCTCTGCCATCTGAGCTACCGAAGCACGACTCACGCCCGGTACTCACAGCCTTACTTCTGCCAGTATCTCGTCTCCTACCTTCCAAACTTTACAGAAGCTCTCCTGCGAACCTTGCAGAACTAGCACTCCTGAAAGAAAGGATATTGCGGAGACACGGCTTAGCCACAGCCACAGCCGAGTCACGGTCGGGCACACTGTTTTAATCTGCCAGGAAGTTTCATACCAGCGCACACTCCGCTGCAGAGTGAAAATCTCATTCTGTACAGGTGAACTGGCAACATTTAACTTCTGTCAGGTATTGCGACGAGACCTCGGGATTTCATGTGCGGTTGTTGCGAGGTGGCGTGGGCCCAGACTCGGTATTGATGGACGATAATACTCGACCTCATAGAGCACGTGTGATTGATGTCCTTTTGGAAATTAAAGGTATGGCACGCAAAGCGTGTCGTGGTCGCTCTCCCGGATTGGATCGCATAGAGCGTGTCTGGTATGGACTAGGGAGGTGGGTTGCATCACATCAGCATCCACCAACCACTCTTCAAGACGTGTGAGCATCTCTGCAGGAAGAATGGCCGTTATTGCCTCAAAATGAGTCTGATGACGTCATTCACAGAATGTCCCGTCGTGTCAGGCCTGCACTGCAGCCAGACGTGGTAACGCTCCGTGCTGAGCACACTGACCAGTTGCCAGAACGTGTGTGCAAATCCGTTAAGGGGCTCCGGAACGCCCTATACTTGCAATGTTAAAATAACGCTTATAAATTACATCTTTCCTCACAAAGTATTTGAGGTAGGAAGTTGAACTTTTTACAGATTATTTATTGGAATATGGGCTACAACTTAACACAGGGATTTTACAAAATTTTAGTTCAGTTATTAAAGATGATTTTTTTTCAATTGCAATGAAAATTCACAATTTTTTTGCAATTTTTTATTTATATATTCAAAAATATACAGTTTTTTGGAAAAAGGCTGTGTTAAATTATGCAGAAGGTACTGTGTAACATTTACTGAAAGTTTGAAACAAATATGTTTGGAAGACCCTTAGAAAACATGTAATTAGTATGAGAAAATAAAAGTTTTGGGAATCGAGCGACAAAGATTGGATTAACTTTTTAGTGCATTCCAGGTCCATAGGATGGATTACCTTCATCCTCTGCAAACTCCTCCTCCAGCTTCCTCTTGTTCCTCCTCCTGTTTACTCTTGCTTGTATTTCTAGACTCTTTACAGCCCTGTCTGCAGCCCGAAGGCGTTCCTTGTCTAAAGCAAGCATCGCTCGTACCATGTTAGAACCTATCTTCATTCCCAGATTTCTAAATACCTTGCACCTTACAATGTTGCCATCATTGAAAGTCGCAACAGCATCATACACACCAAAGTGAAGTGTTTCTATTCCAACAAATACAGTCTTGGGGATTCTCGACCATATAACACTATTTACACTTTCATTGGGTTTTGAGTTTTTCCGTGAATACACTTTTTCAACAGTTCAGGTGCTGCTAAGTCTCTGAAAATAGGTTTTATCACCTCCATTATTGCATGAGGCAAACTATGCTTATGAGTGTACACTTCACCAGTTAGCAATCCTTTGTTATATTTACACCAACTGTCTTCTTCTTTGGGACACAAGCTATGTTGGGGATTTTCATCGTCTTTATTGTTTACAGTAATAACACATACCTTTGGCTTTCCAACATTTCTCCTTTTCTTAAAAGCCTTCAGAGGATTTCTAATAACTTTACTTTTACTCATTATTATACTTCAACAAAACAGAGACTCAAGAAACAGAATTAATTACGAATATTTTCGAGATAACGACAGAGTAAATAAACATGAAACAATCGACAATCACACCAGCGATATATATTGAACCATCACAGGTTAGCCACAACACATACTTTATCTCACATCACTAAAATGTACCTGATGAACACGGACGTTAATAATAACACCATTTGACAGCAGTTTAACAGCGCCACAGTGGGTCACGCCCATATAGAACACATTTCAAAAAAAAATTTAAAAATAGTTGTAGTCTTCGGAATTGAATAAATTATATATCTATTAAAAGGTAATAGTCTGCAGATTCAGAAAACGCAAAAAAGTAAAAATTGAACTTTTCATGATTTTGAGCCTTTCCGGAGCCCCTTAAGTTGAAGAAAACGATGAACATTTTTCTCTACCGTTATGCATGCTGCAGTTGATTTATTTTCTGTATTCTTTACATTGTTTCTACTTTACTATCGCCTGTTTATACTGTATCGTGACAAAATAAACGCAACATTGCAAAATTTCCCTTTCTTTCTTTAATTTTGGACACCATTGTGTATGAGTTGCCGTCACTCAATGCGTCCGTCGGTGTGCCGTCATGGCATCGCCACTCATCAGCGCAATGTATGGAAACTACACCCAATTGTCCTGTTTTCTCAGGACGCAGAGGGCTTGCCTCTTATAGACTGCGCATCACACAAGCAGGATTCGACGCAGTGATCCAAGCAGGCATGTCGCAGCCATCGGACAGCAACTGCGCCTCTGCACTGGTATCAAAGAAACCGGACGACCGGCGCCCCTGTGGCGACAATAGAGGACTCAAATCCTTAACATTGCCGAGCGCTACCCTGTGTGCCACATCGAATATTTTGCTTTCCAGCTGGCTCAGAGCACTGTTTTATCGACATTCGACCTACTGAAAGCCTACAGGAATTACCTGTTGCAACACGACACCCATACAACTGCAACAACCAAGCCCTTTGAACCGTCTGAATTCCGATGTGTGTCATATGGCTTGGGGAATGCAGCGCAGAGTTTTCAGCAATTTATCGATGAAGTTTTTTGGGGACTGGACTTCTGCTTTGCACACATCGATAACGTGCTGTTGGCCTCATCATGTCAGAGGAACACGAGAGACCCCTACACAAAAGTCTAATGACTTCAGAATAGTCATAAATCCACCTAAATGTGTTATAAGATGTGACATTGCTTGGATTTCGGGTGTTGCATCCACGGACCCAACCAACCGACCAACCAACCAACTCGCGCACGCGCGCCCTGACCGTGACATCGCTGGCCACAGTTCTTGTCGCGGCCGTCAGTGTCTCAGGGCGTTATCGCCGACGGAAGAGGTCGCGCCATGGCTGAGCTCGGGTCCGCAGCGCCCTCTGCCTTTTGCATTTAAGGAGGAACGCTGGCCCCGAGACGGACAGTCTATTGTCGATTGTCTATTGCTAGCCTTTCGTGGAGTTTATAGCAGAGCCATTGCAGTGTGATATTTGTTACTGTATTCGACTAGGCTCAGTACACGGATTACTCTTGGATATTATTTGGACTTGAATTGCTGGTGCACGTATCGTCAGAAATAAAGATAAGTTATCTCTTCATTATAGCTGGTGCAATTCTTGTCATTAATTATTACAGACATAGCTTCATCCTGGTCAGTACCCACGCTTTATACAATTTGTGGTGGCTGCCCCAAAAGTACCGCCGAGGATCTTGGGTTAGGGAGCCGTCACAAAATCGGGTTTCTGCTACCGGTACGTATCCGGCAGTTAAACACCACACTTACAACTTACCCGGAGCTGAAAACAGTATGAAAACTGCGTCACTACCTGAGGATGATAACCTGTTGCCGTCGTTTTGTACTCCGAGCTGATGAAGCTCAGGTGCCACACCACCCCATCCTCACTGGCCACAGAGTGCGTGGTTCCTCAGTTGTCACGTGCACTGGTGATCTGCAGGCAGCGTCTGAAGCCTGTCAGACGAGCCTCAAGGAAGCTACCGTCCTTGCGTATTCGATCCTTGACATTCCTCTAGCAATTATTTCAGACACCTCATCCCGTGCCGTCAATGGCATGCTGCAGCAGAAAGTAAATGGACACTGACAGACTTTGGGTTTCTTCTCCATGAGGATCACCGAGAAGCAGCGCTCTGGCCCACCATTTCATACAGAAGTGTTTGGATTCTTTGAAGCAGTTTGATACTTCAGATCCACAGTATACACAAGACCATCAGCCTTTGAATTTCGCGTTTTCACAGCAACGAGATAAATGTTCCGGGGTACAAATTAACACCCTAAATCTTTTGTTATTCAAAACAGACATTCTGCATATGAAAGATTTGAGAAACGGCACCGCAGACGCCTTGTCTAGGGTGGAAAGCATTTCTTCTCTTGTGAATCTCACAAGCAATTGAAGAAGCTGCTGAAAGACAAGACGGATTTGCACCTGCCACTGTGAGGAGCTGATATATTGCGACGTATCAGAAGGCCGACAGCGGCCATATGTACCTGCTCTTCTACGACGATAGGGTTTTGATACTCTACTTGGGCTCGGCCATCCAGGGATCCACGCTATGAGGATCCTAGTAACACAGCGTTTTGTGTGGCCAGATATTCTGAAGGACTGCCGTACCTGCACTGAGATCAGCATTACCTGTCAAAAGTGCCGAGTAACAGCATGTATGAGCTCCACTCGGAGGTTTTGACATCCTACAGGCACGCTTGCCAAATGTCCACACAGAATTGGTAGGACCACTAGTAGTTGCACGTAACTGTGAGTACTGTGCCGGCCGCGGAGGCCGAGTGGTTCTTGGCGCTTCAGTCTGGAACCGCGCGACTGCTACGGTCGCAGGTTAGAATCCCACCTCGGGCATGGATGTGTGTGATCTCCTTAGGTTCTAAGTTCTAGGGCACTGATGACCTCAGACGTTAAGACCCATAGTGCTCAGAACCATTTTTGAACCAGTACTGTTCCATGGCAACCGGCTGGTGTACCAGGTAGCCAGAGGTATTTCCAATGGAGATGCAAACTGCCAAGAATGTGGGGTACTCTTTTAACCTTGACTGGATTTCACATTTTGGCAGTCCCCGACAAGTGACTCCCGACAAGGGTAGCCAGTGGAAGACATATCTTTCATGCAATGGCCCAGTTGTACGGGATGCACCAGACAAGGACTTCACCATATGACACAGGCGCAAAGGACATTGTGGAGCGAATACACCGTTCGCTGAAGGTGGCTACAACGTGCCACACGACGGATTGGTGGATTGATACTCTCCGTGTAGCGCTGTTCTTCTACCACCACAGTGGATTAAAAGAATACCTGCAGGCCTCCCCAGCGGAGCTGGTGTATGCCGAACCTCTGCGTTTACCAGGAGAGTTTTTCAAACAACTGCTTGGACTCCCACACTCTAGTGAAGGTTTCCTGACGGAACAACGGAAGCAAATGGAGGCCACGCGACTGAGTGGAAGAACACGGCACGAGAAACAAGCTACCTTCATTTTCAGAGACCTGCCAGCAACAGACAACGTTTTCCACTGACGCGGTCCACTGCACAGAACACTGGAACCGCCCTACCGAGGCCCCTTCGTAGTCATGGGACGAAATGATACGACACTCACCCTACCACCCGCCCAGATGCAGCTGCCGATCTACCATCATCTAGCCACAACAGATACGCGTTCTGGAAGGAAAGTAGTATGCTTCCGTTTCGACCCAGCACACATACATAAGCGACAGAAAAAAATCGCAACACTAAAAGATAATTAATCCATAGTAATTAAATTTCGGGAATAAATTTGTCTAGGTAAAATTGATTAACATTGCAAGATCACCGATTAAGGTAAGAAAGAGAGAATGCATTGCACATGTGAAATGCTGGGGAATGGATGTTGAAGGCAAGCATGCGAAAGTGCATGCATTGTGTTGTACAGGTGCCAGATGTCAGTGTGTGGGATGGAGTTCCAAGTCTGCTGCACTAAATCGGTCAATACTGGGACGGTTAATGCTGACTGTGGATGACGCTGGAGTTGTCATCCGATAATGTCCAATATGTGCTCGATTGTAGACAAAAGGTGATCGAGCAGGCAACATATCGACACACTGTAGAACATCTTGGGCTACAACAGCGGTAACTGGGCAAGCGTTATCCTGTTGGAAAATACCCTAGAATCACAAATTGCGACATCGTCGCGAAAAATTAGTGACCCTTATATGTAATACGTTTCCTTTAATTTACGTCTATGGTCTGATAATGATCATTAAAGACCGAAACCGGTAATCTTTTAACAAAAAGTTTGTGACCAGGCAGTACATTAGGACTTTGTTTTTATGAAACAGATCTGATGATGGTCATTAAAGACCGAAACCGGTAATCCGTTAACAAAAAGTTTGTGATCATAGACGTAAATTAAAGGAAACTTATACCCCAGAATGTTCATGAATGGCAGCACAACTGGTCGAATCACGAGACTGACGTACAGTTCTGGATTCGGGATGCGTTGGATAAATCCGAGAGTTGTCCTGCTGTCATACGAAGTCGTACCCCTGGTACAGGTGTAGGCCTGGTGTGTACAGGTTGGTTGCAGACCTGAGCTTCTGACCGACACACGGCCATCACTAGCACAGAAGCAGAACCAGTTTTCATCAGAAAACACAACAGACCTCTTCGCTGCCCTCCAACGAGCTTACGCTTGACAGCACAGAAGTCGCAAATGGTGGCGGTTTGGGTCAGTGGAATGCATGCTACAGGGAATCTGGCTCCGAGCTGTCCTTAAAGTAACCGATTTGTAACAGTTGGTTGTGTCAGTATGTTGACAATTGCTACTCAAATTGCAGCTTCACATGCAATACAATGCGCCAGAAGCGTACACCGAACACGAAGGTCCTGAGAATGAGATTTTCATTCAGCAGCGGAGTGAAAATTTCATTCTGGAAACATCCCCTAGGCTGCGGCTAAGCCATGTCTCCGAAATATCCTTTCTTTCAGAAGTGCTAGTTCTGCATGGTTCGCAGGAGAGTTTCTGTAAAGTTTGGAAGGTAGGAGACGAGGTACTGGCAAAAGTAAAGCTGTGAGGACGGGGCGTGAGTCGTGCTTGGGTAGCTCAGTTGGTAGAGCATTTGCCCGTGAAAGGCAAAAGTCCCGAGTACGAAGGTCATCCTTCTCGATAATGCCACATGGCCGGTTGAAGCCCGGTTTTCTTGCGTTCACACATTCTCGTGACCACCACTGGCAGCAATGACGTACAGCTGCATTACTTCCAAGTCTTTCTGCAATATTGCAAAAGGAACATCCAGCTTCTCGTAGTCCTATTACACGACACCATCAGTGAGGCGTTGCTAATGGAGTCTTTATCGCCTTAAAGTCATTCTTGATTAACAACAGGCACTCACCACCGCTACAATGTGTTTTTAAAACAAACCTGATTTGCATCCTCAAAGAGGAGCTACTAGAGCCAGTCTTATGCGACAGGCACGAAATTTTAATAGGCATAATGTTTCGCTTACACCGCATAACTCTTTCTTGATGTTGTGATTTTTTTCCGTCAGAGTAGTTCAAATGAGTGTGAATTCCTAAAGGACCAAACTGCTGAGGTCATCGGTCGCTAGGCTTACATACTACTTAATCTAAATTGAAATAACTTGTTGTGGCGTAACAAGCTAGCTACGCCACACTGAGAAGTAGCCGAAAGGGCACGCGTCAACTCACGCCGTCTTGCGTTAAGTCTGAAACAGGATACTTTATGAATGCTACAAAGAAAAGAACGGAGCTTCTCGTATACTTAACTTTAATTAATTATGGTACATTTCTCTTGATAATACAAGTGAGACTCTCGCCAGATATGGTTAATGGCGCCTTGCTAGGTCGTAGCCATAGACTTAGCTGAAGGCTATTCTATCTCTCGGCAATTGAGAGAATGGCTTCGTACGTGTAGTCGCTAGCAATGTCGTCCGTACAACTGGGCGAGTGCTAGTACGTCTCTCGAGACCTGCCTTGTGGTGGCGCTCGGTCTGCGATCCTGACAGTGGCGACACGCGGTTCCGACATGTACTAATGGACCGCGGCCGATTTAAGCTACCACCTAGCAAGTGTGGTGTCTGGCGGTGACACCACATAACTTATGCAAAGAACAACACACACAGACACAGACACACACACACACACACACACACACACACACACACACACACACACACACACGTCCATGCCAGAGGGAGGACTCGAATCTCCGTCGGGAGGAGCCGCTTAATCCGTGACATGGCGCCTCAAACCGCGCGGCCACTCCGCGCGGCAGTATAATTCAAATCAGTGAAAACATTTTCTTTTTCTTGTGGGGATGTGATGTAGTTGCCTCAGCTCGCACCTTTGTAGTCTGGTCCCTTCAACCCCCACAAAGCAACCAGGCCACTCCACACCTTTCCGTTGGCGACGTCGCGAACAAGCTGGACAGACCAGACCGCCCTCTCCAGCGGTTAGCGCGCCTCTAGCTGTCGCGGTGCGACTATTGGTGTGCGAATTGCTACCAGACGCGGGACTACAATAGCGCATGTGATATCAGTTGTGGAGACAAATAAAACGTCATTATTTTTAACTGATGTGTATCGTTTATTAGGCAACGGCCTTGCCGCAGTGGATACACCGGTTCCCGTGAGATCACTGAAGTTAAGCGCTGTCGGGCGTCGTCGGCACTTGGATGGGTGACCATCCAAGCCGCCATGCGCTGTTGCCATTTTTCGGGGTGCACTCAGCTTCGTGATGCCAAATGAGGAGCTACTCGACCGAATAGTAGCGGCTTCGGTCAAGAATATCATCATAACGACTGGGAGAGCGGTGTGCTGACCACAAGCCCCTCCTATCCGCATCCTCCATCGAGGATGACACGGCGGTCAGATGGTCCCGGTAAGCCACTCGTGGCCTGAAGAGGGAGTGAGTGTATCGTTAATTAGGTACCTACAAAGTTCATTTTTGTACCCAAACCCGGTGTCTCTTTTGGACTGTTTCAATCTCAAAGCTCTTTGTATAGAGCATGTTGCATCCAGAAACTATTCAATCTTCTAACAGAAAGGTTACTCAGGCTTAAAACACAACATTTCGAATGACTTTGGACGTTTGGCACCACTCCACAAACGTTTTAGAAGACATATCATTAAAAGTAGGTTAATGTTAGCCGTTACCAGTAACTGAATTCTTGCGTGGTTCACACATTTTGTAGCACTAAAAAGACGAGCGAATTGCGTAGTTACATCAAGGAGACATCCGTATCCGATAGTGTTCGCAGTCTAAGGGAGGAGTTGCAGACTAAGAGGTTCTGTCACATTCTTATCTTTGTACATATTAGCAGATGCCGCGCGGGGTAGCCGTGCGGTCTATGATGTTTCGCCACGGTTCGCGTGGCTCCACCCGTCTAGAGGTTCGAGTCCTCCCCCGGGCATGGGTGTGTGTGTGTGTTGTCCTTGGTGTAAATTATTGTGTAAGCCTGGGACCGATGACCTCAGCAGTTTGGTACCATAGCAACGTAGCACCATATTAGCAGGTGCACAGACTGTCAAATTCGGCCCCGTCGTCACGTGTAGCTGCTAAGGCTGCAGTGGCAGTGGCACCGACTTCACTGGATTCCGATGACGACCGACGACGACCGACATCGACCGACGACGGTGGGGCGGTCCAATCAGTATACCAGTACGTGCGCGATCATAGCACAGCCGTTCTCAACGCCAAAATGTACAAACTTCGGACGACAATCGGTGAAGTTGAAAACAGTTCGTTTTCTGCGGTAGGATCGGCCGACGTTCTCACACACGAAATATAGACTACGAAAAATTGATAGGTTTAGTTCAAGAAAAAAGGAGTTTCTAGAATACTGAGAATGAAAAATAGCATAGTGGGGATATAGCTCGGAATCTATGAAGTCGAAGCTTTACTGGAAATCACAAGTAGTTAATAACTTTATGGGAAGTTTTAGACGTAAATTATAACTTCAAAAAATAATTTGTTGAATTGAGAAGGGTGATGTTCCTTATGCCTAACTTTACTGTACTGGACATTTTTTGTGTTGTGGTAGCTGGGCCCTTCAAACGAACTTTCACTGCTTCTATCGGAAATTGTAAGCCTAAATTATAACATCGAAAAATAATTTCACAAGTGAGAAGCGTGGCGTATCTTATGTTTAAAGTCGCTGTAGTGGACCTTTTTTGGGTTGTTGTAAGTGGGCATTAGCTATCTACGAATTAGTATTACTACTTAGCGACATTTTTATGCCAGTAGGGTGGTGATGCTGTTATATGAGACGGTTTGCAAATCTGGAGTCTATCTTTCCACTTTTCAGTGCTTTAGGTGTTCAGAGTATCTCATTCTAAAATTTACGTTTGCCCTCAAACGTGCGCTGAACGACAGTGACTGAAGGGTAATAGATTAGGTCTGTGTTGCTGAATGTGTTTGAAGTTGTGCAGAGTGTTTGCAATCTCGCTTTTCAGTGTAATCACGGTCAGCTCGCGTATGTATGTCCACTAGAACGATTTTCTCTCCATCTCACATGTTAGTAGAACATGTCTGGTAACTGACAGTACTGTACTCGTCATGTTGTTTTCGAGACAGATATAGCTCATTCACTAACATTCGGCGCATTTTAATATTAAAAGTCGCAACGCAACACTCGGTTCCAAACATAGAGCCGTCGTGGTATCCATCCGACCCTAGGGGGAATAGATTTTAATGAGTCCTAACCTAACCGCCTTGGCCGCGCCAAAAGCTGACGGAGGAGATCGGACGCACCGTGACCAAGCCATCGACCGATGTTATCACGTGACCTCTGGCGATGGCGTCTGAAGACAGTTGGTGCCACTGTGAACGCAGCCTGAGGGTACTTCCATTACTGACGTGAGCTCGGAAGGGGCAGGAGTCGGGAAAAATCTCACTAAATTGCATTTAAAGCTATGGGGACGGCATTGAGAATTTCCCGTCAATCTTTTGATTCAGGGAATATACATTACATCGGATAACATTTTGTTATATTAAATTATCCCGATATAGACAATATTAAAGGGCCCACAAATCTCTACGGCCTCTTCTGAGCTGACTGAATGATTTACACGTGTGCGTGTCTGGAATTTCCCGATTTGAAACAAGTGCCACACAAGATTTCTTTCGGGGAGTTCTCTGTCCCGGTAGTCGAAATCGCTGCGTGTCAGTAAGTGAGTCTGTGGTGATATTCTGCAGCATGTGAATGGTCGATGTTATTTGTTCATCACGAATTTGTATCAGAACTTGTACAATACGCATGTTGATCGGCATGCCGACAAGTCGAAACAAACATGCCAGCAAAGAAGTTAATCGTTTGTGGACAGAAGCTAAGCTGAAGTTCGTCGGCAAAAATTCTCTTAGTGATCATGTGAATCAAGAGACTGAAAAATATTAATCATATGGTTCAAAGGAATGAGAAAATAATGTTGTCTTTCATCTGCACAGAAAGTAAAGCCTCAATGTCACTTAAAGCGTATGATATACCAATAAAAGGTCAGATTTTTGGAGATTTGCCAAAACGATTAATATTATTTTCGTTAAACTTTTTTTCCGTTTGTCTCTCTCTGTCTGTACGTCCGTCCGAATACTGCTTTGGGTTTGGCACGATTAAAATAAAGTGTTCTTAATCACGAGTCAAAAGCTTTCTAAATAAAACGTATTATTAAAGTGCTTTATTCAGCGTTTAAAATTAATAAAACGTTTTCATTTTTACGTATTTTACCCAACTACGTCAAAACTGGTGGAGGGGTTTATAATACGATTTTTGCAGTCTGTGTATGTTTCTCCATTAAAATCCGTTTCAACTAATGTACTATTTATTTTGGCAATGCGTCACACCACGCGTCGTAGGGTGTACCATACCGCCACACTACATTCAATATGGCGGATTTCGTACACTAAACTTCACATCCCTAACAAAATAAATGAAGATAAACGTGTCGTATTTTGTATAAAATGAAATTCATAATAAAGACGACACTACAAATATGTACATGATCTATGTAAATACGTTTAAGGGGTTGATAATTTCAAAAAATCTAGTTTTTTTCGTAAATTTTCTCTGGGATGTCTACTTTCCTGTAGTGTTCATCCTAAGTCCACCAGAAACTTAGTTATCGAGTTAAAAGGCGATTTATAAAAAAAACGTCTCCGAAAGCCATTCACAGCTGGGAAAGAAAAATGTCGACATCGCAGCCATTGTGACACCACGTAATTTCAACGACGGCCTAACACGCGTTACGGAAGTTATCAGCGTGCTCGAAATTGAGATCGGACTGTAACACCAATATCGATTGTAAGTAGGATTATACTATGTAAATGTGTATCTATGATTATGAAGTGTTTGTTCTTTGTTAGTTAAGGTCATTGATTTGTGTCAAGAAATTTAAAGTTTCTAATATTTGTGTGAAAAAAGGATATTTAAAATAATGAAATTTTATAAAATATGTATCGTCATATAGAAAAATTTGTATATTGGAAGCTGGTTCATGCTTAGGGAACTAGTATTGTGAAATATAAAAGCTGCAGGGAAGCCCCTCCGCAACGGAAGTGGTTTGGCGCGAGGTAAAAGGTGGTTTTGGCCGTCGATCTGGGTGGATCCTTGGTGGGAACGGTACGCAGTCAGTGGTTAGTCATTGCACGATACACATCGAGGGTGCCAAGGGAGGCATTTGGAAGCCGTTTTGTATGGAATTTTGCCTCAGATGTGGATTTGACTATTGCATGGTGCTCTTGGCAATAAGGAATGGCTCTAATACGATAAAAATCTGTCACCGAGAAGAAATAGTAAAGGGCATTCAACATCAAGAGCTGTGAGTACAGTTAGCCGCCACGTCGCTTGGCGCCACTATTTCGCCACCGCTCCACCAACTTCAGGGACACAGATATGTATTATAGCATGGACCAGATGATTTGTGTGAGTGTTTTCAATAATAACCCATGTGCTATAAACCTGTGTTTGGACCCTAATGTTATCCTAATCATGAACCGATGCAGGATCCCCTCCTAAGTGTGCAGAAAACCGTGTATCCTATTTCCAACAAAATAGTGATTTGTTTCTGTGTATTAAATGTGCGAAACGACAGTGCCAGAGTGTGTAAATGTTACTGTCCAAAATACCTGCTTCTCACGTGACGAAAACGGCACATACATTAAACTTATTAGAAACTTTAGTTAGTCTTGATTGCTATCATGAACAATTTTTTCAAGTTAATTGAGCTCAGTGTTGAGTAAATTACTTTAAAGGATGAAAACATAAATTATTCCAAGTGTGGTTAAACATTAATTTTGGTGGAACTGAACTTTGCTTATGAAATAATCATAGAGTTTGACTAATGAGACAGTGTCAGTTTATGGGTCTCCACTACATTATTCTCTTATTAGAAAGATAAATGAAATGTCGCTACTAAAGAAATCTGATGCATTTCCATAAATGAGATTATAAACAGTGTAATTGTAGTATTATTTAATTTTATTTGCGGTATTTGTTTGTCAATTAAGTCAGAAATTTTTTCATGCCCAACTTTAGTTCAGTGTTTCCTACAGTAACATCTCAGTACTGAATCAAGGGATGGTAGTAATTGTAACTGCTATTATTATGAGTGGGGTACCATCTTGCTTACTGTGATTTCTGGTTGGTGCATTAATGGTAACTAACGCTACCCACAACTTGGATCGCCCTGTATTGGTGAGTATCCGACGTGCTATTCAAATGGAATCTTAAATGAAAGTCACTAAGACAACTAATATTCAATTTTATTAAACACAATGTTTCAAATTAATATGCCTAGTTAGGTTGGCAACCGTTTATTGTTTCATTTGTATGAACTTTTCTACTTTCATTACCCCCAAGGTAAAGCCTGTTTGGTTTTCTATTAATTACAATGTCTACAATATTACTGTCCGATACCCTTTTTTTCCATTAGACAAACACACGGTCAAATACAAAATTCCTCCCAGAGGGTAACACCAGCTTGTGTCACGGGCAAGATAATGAAGTATGGCTATTGTTATAGGACCAGCCTGTTACAAGTTCTGTCTAAAGCGAGTGACAAGCGTATCGAGGGAGCAGATCAGGGGCTGACAGAAGCTGCCAAAGAGACGCACAGAACCATCACGTTCACGAACATGATGGAGAAAGACCTCCTTTTGGATCTGCGAGGATCGCTGTATGGTCCAGGGATCTCTGGCTGGAGGTACGTTTAACTTAACTACAAAAAATGTAGCCAGAACTGTAAAGGCGTTTTTCTCAAAACCGTAGTTTTAAAATTGTTGGGAAACATAATTTTAGAACGGCATATCGAATCTGGTCGGGATTTGATGCCGGTATTCTAAATTGAAATGTCTGTCAGCGTACGTAGACGTTTTGCGACATGTTAAAGTTTAATTTTCGGTGCGTGCTTTTGTCTCGTCTTTGTGGAAGAAGAAAATGGCTTCAAATGGCTCGACTTAACATCTGAGGTCATCAGTCCCCTAGAACTTACAACTACTTAAACCTAACCAACCTAAGGACATCACACACATCCATGCCCGAGGCAGGATTCGAACCTGCGACCGTAGCGGTCGCGCGGTTCCAGACTGAAGCTCATAGAACCGCTCGGTCACTCGGGCCGGAGAGAAGAAAATGAAATGTGTCTCAACACGTCGCCATTTTATTAAACATTAATATTATTCAGTTATCCTATGTAAGTTGATAGATAGTCTATTGAAAAGGACTTTTATAAAATTGTTTTGTTACGTGTCCAATAGGACTGCTATGTAGACTGTTGTATTTATTTCCGTGAGATCTAAAATATTTTATGTAGCCCATACGGTTTTAGCAGTATGTTGCAAAAGAGCGCACTTGCGCCGGAATCTGTCACGCTCATTGTGGCGTGATAAAAGTAAATCGAAACAGCCTTCATACATAAAAAATTATTCAATATACTAAGCTGTCGCAAAAATTTTAACATCTAATGGTAGTATGCAGATGAGGGATTATTTTGCCATCCAGTTTATATATAGGGAACGTTTTCATCTGTCAATGACGAGAAGATAATTTTTTTTTAATAGAACGACATGCTTCAAGCATCAATCGACATCTAGCGTACAGGTATACAGCACATGTGAGTGATCAGAGTCGGGCTGCTCATAGAAAAAGGATTAAAATATTATTAAACGACGGAAAATAAAAGTTCACCAGGCAAACGTGAATCGATAGTTTAAGTTTCTTAAGTCTTTTGTTTAATATACTTTTTCTAAATAAAACATATTTCTTAAATTGTTTTACATAAATGTTTTACGCAATGTTTGGGTCATGTGAAACATGTTTTACATTTTAAACATACCTTCTTACACAGTCATGACCTTTTTTTTATTCTGTATAAATCAAATTTCATTATTGACATTTACATTTCCCATTTTATTTTGATTATTTAAGAAGGAAGACTCTGAAGGATGGTTATATGTGAAAAGCCCTCCTCTAATACCACCATATATATATATATATATATATATATATATATATATATATATATATATATGCACAAAAAACTTCATAAATAACTATAAAATTAATTATTTTTTATTCGTGTCATTTTACGATTTTACGGAGGAAAGGTTATTCGTCAGGTAGCATAAATGGATATCGGGCTATGGCCTTGCGTCATCTTCTAATATAGAAAATCATTAAACATCTACGCCATCTGATTTTATGCATGCAGATAATGATAACGACAATTTACAATAACTGAATCACATCTACACCTATATATCTGTCGTACTAGTAGCAAGGAACATATATAAAAGCAAATACAAAAAATATAACCAAGGTATACATATGGTATATACATGTATAACGAAGGTTATACATAATACATCTGAAAAAACATCACACCTCTTGAATTGCTCCCAAACGCTCTATTGCGGCGTAAGACGCACTCAAGGAGAAAATTTCTCAGCTTAGTGCGTAACATGATTTTACAAAGCGTCTCAAAAATTCTTTAACTGCTGACAGCACGAAATATAAAATGATACTGGAACTACAATGGGAAATTGTCGGTCCGAGAAAACTGTTAAAAAAAACAAATGCAGACTTTATTTAAAAAAAAAAGAATCTCAAACTAAACTGCGAGATGTTTGCTCTTAGAATCCGGAAACACTACGATCTGCACCTGTGTGTCCGTGCTTTGGGAAGCAACACTCAGATCTTCTAAGGCCAGTGTAGACATAGCTACGAAGGTCGTTCAGTAAGAAATGGCCCTTAGTTTTTTTCTCAGAACATATTTATTGTTATGAGTCAGAATTCGATGACAATATACATCAACACGTCTTGTCCACGTCTTATTTTTCTGAGTAGTGCCCATCACGTTCTATGGCCGTACGCCAACGTTGTGGAAGAACATGTGTTTCCAGCTGGTAAAAGCTCTTGTCCTGAGGCGTAGCCACGTTTTTACTGCACGACTAACACTCTCGTCATCTTCAAAAGACAGAATGGCCTCTCCGTCAGTCTCAAGACGCTCCCACAATTCAGATGAAATGGCCTTTCTTTGAATCTTGTTGTCCGCTGTGAGCATCCGTGGAACTCATCGTGTGCACGTCTTTGAATATCCGAGAGGCTCGATGATTGCAGACGTACTTCAACGATGACCGACAGCTGTAGAGCCAATTGTCGTGTTGTGACGCGCCGGTCGACACGAGTAATGGCATCCGCACGATTCACCACGTCTGGAGCAGTGGCTGTGACAGGACGTCCCGAGCGCTGCTGATCATGGAGCTCTGTTTCTGCATTTCCTGAGGCTGTAACTTCCTTTACCCATTGCCCAACTGTAACCCTATCAACTGCAGCATCGCCATACACTGCACACAAACGTTTATGGACGTTCACCACGGATTCTTTTTCTGCACACACGAATTCAATAGCAACATGCTGCTTGTAACGTGAATCGTATGTAGACGCCATTTTGACGCTGTACTACGGCTCTGCCATCTGCCAGAACGGTTCGAAACTTCATCGGCGCACAGAACAAACGCCAAATGTGAAGCACCAACAAAGGCGTTTGTCTACGTATATTAATGGCTTTTTTTTTAAAAAAAATGTAGGGCATTACTTATTGAACGACCCTCGTATGTTGGGTGCTTCTGCCGAAGGACGCCGATGGTGTGAAGTTGTTCGCATCTGCTTTATCCTGTCTGATCTACTCGTGAAGCTCCTAGAACTCGGATTCAACATATCTAGAAGTGCCACCTATATTCGCTTGCTCCCCAGGTAAAGGAGCACTTCTGAGGCGTAGAGGCGTGTTGTGACCCACCCGCCCACAAGCCGATTATCAAACTGGACACCCAGACGAGCATTTTGTGTCTGCAGTACAAAGATCTCTGGAGACAGTTAGTTCAGGGCTCAGTGCAGATAAAGTTATCTTTGTCTCAAGATGATAAAGCTCGTGTTGCCATTGGACTAACTGCGGCGATCACATAGAAAAATCTCTCATGCACATAGATTACAAAGTTTCTCTGCCGGTTCACGACTTCAGCTTGCTTCTCAACATAAATTAATTCCAAATGTGTATGCTGTCTGTGAAATTAATGAGCTGTTACTTACAATGGGCCAAAGTACATCGCTATCTGGAGTGCCAAGCACTGTTGAGAGAGGACAAGTCACTCTTTCGTTTGTTTTCATATTCAGTGCTATTCTTACCTCTAGACGCCATTTTTTGTGAGATGACAGGAAGTTATCATCAGAGGGCACTGATGGTAGCACGTACATTGTTAATGCATGTGGGACTTTTATCATAGCTCTCCACTGAATAGTATTTTCTGGAGTTCTGGGGAAGGAAGCAGTTTGGTTGTTTAACAGTAAATGTTGCAGTGGGCATTTGGGGCTTGGAAGCTACATGCAGCTGGTAGGGAGAGGAACATCTCAAAGTAGTTACTGGGGACGGAATACTGGTCCCAAGAAATTCTTGTACCAGTGTGCAGACAATGCTTTCAGTTGAAAAGACGAAATACTGCCTACCTGAATCTAACTGTTAGGTGTGTCTGGCCACGGCAGGGACAGAGCCGTAGGAGAGAATGTGGGTCACCTGGCCAATTCGTTACAAGAGCGTCTTAAGAGCCCATTGTGTAAAGAGCTGGCATTCACAAAAATCCTCAAATTTTTGTGTTCGTCTTGGATTGGACGCTATAGATGGAGCCGTCAGGTGGTATCCCTAAGCCTGCCGGGTTTTTGGGGAAGCCTCGGGTCTTCGTAAGAATTTTTGGACGGAACGCAACGTTTATGGTGGCTCTTTAATAGTCTATGTTGGTACACGAAAGCACTTGTATTAGTTTAGCCGGGGACCTTGGACGGATATGCTGTAACGTTCGGACCATCAAGATAAATGACCTCAGTGATGTGTTGCAGACTTTAGGCCTAAACGAAAACTCTCGAAACATGCTGCCTAAAGTGGCCATGGGAAACAGAATTCGGGAGCATAATGTCTTCTGCTCGCTGTGCGGAAATTTGCGAGTCAGAGTTGGCTGCTTCTCCAGCGGGGAAGGATTGGTCAGGAGGTGGAGCAGACGAGTCAGAGGGGAGACGTGACACTCGTAGAATCTTGTGACTGGCACAACACATGTGTGGGCCGGCTGTGGTGATGTGGTGCACTGTAGGAGGTTATGGAGTTTTGATGGAAGGGGAAGAGTTGAGGAAGGAGGTTTCTGATTTTGACTCCGGTCTGCAGAGGTGGCTCTAGTCTTGACTCTCGTTATGAGTGTGTCCGAGCGCACTTGAGACACCCGTCGTGAGCGTAACTTCGCACATGCGCTGGTCACGACTGGGTAGCTGTACCGTCAGTTTAGAACCAAGTCATCTCGGACAACACACTGTGCCGAGGACAATCTTATTGGTGTCAGACCTGCCGCCTTGATGTTTGGTCTCCTTGTGTACGCTGCCGTGTAAGTGAGTGAAGTTGGTCCACGGAATGACTGGCGTGTGGGAGTGTCAGGGCTCCGTTAGTGAGTAATTGTGTTCCGTCTAACAGATCGCCAGCCACGACTTTGTATTTTTCGTCCCCGTGATAACGAATTACAAACGCCGCAAACCGCTACTCTGCAGATATTTGCGGCACGAGAATCGCTTGAGACAGCGCTACACATCGAGAAATATGTGACGTATTGCTGCACCAGCTTGTTAGCGAAAACAGCCTCACAGTCTCGCCACTTGCTCTCAGCTGGACTATCGTAGTATAACTTCTGCGTAGAATAGATTCATCAAAGTCTATTCTGCGTTAGATAATTTCAGATTGCGTTGTGCATGTTTTGAGCAAGGATAAATAGATTAAACCGATAAACTTTAGTCTTTTGGCAACCAAGCGCCGCCCAGTGGAGTGCTACTTATTTGCTGCTTCTGTTTGCGTTGCCAACAGTTCATGATTTGTTTATCATCTCGCTTAACTTGTGTTGTTTGTCCTATTTCATGATTAATAAACTTTTATCAAATTTTTTTTATAAAAAATTAATGCCATGTTGATATATTAATCATCCATCAATAACGGACTACAATAACGACAGGGCCACCATATCATTAAATTTTCTGAGCATTCAAGTTTTATTTAAAATTCTGATAAAAGTTATAGCTTCCAATGCAGGATCGCAACAACAACCACTGTCAGAGGGCAGAATCAACATAGTAGATGCATGGTCAGGTGGACAAGTGGAAGGCTTACAAGTTAAAGTGAGAATCACCTGCAGTCTTTGGAATCAAACCGCAAGACCAGTGTAGTCTCGCACTGTCTACGGCGACATCTCATTTTGACGCTTTCAAAACGTTTTTGTCTTGTGAGGCTTTTGCAGCATCTATAAAGGGTAGTCAAGGCAAAGTGAAACCCATTCTTATTATTTCACACGGTGGTGGCATGGGTGAAAATGGTTACACACGCCATAAATCACTTCGAAGAGAACTGCTTACGGCCCATATTATTAGTTACCAATATCACATGGAGAAATGTTTTTAAAAAAGTGGAAAGGCGAATGTCAGCTTTGAACAGAGAACTGACAGGCCTCACTACGCTTATTAACAGCATATTACTGACAAGGGAACCTCCCCATCGCACCCCCATCAGATTTAGCTATAAGTTGGCACAGTGGATAGGCCTTGAAAAACTGAACACAGATCAATCTAGAAAACAGGAAGAAGTTGTGTGGAACTATGATAAAAATAAGCAAAATATACAAACTGAGTAGTCCATGTGTATGATAGGCAATATCTAGGACGATCTGAGGTCAGAAGCGCCGTGGTCCCGTGGTTAGCATGGGCACCTGCGGAGTGAGAGGTACTTGGATCAAGTCTTCCCTCGAGTGAAAATTTTAATTTTTTATTTTCAGATAATTATTATCTGTCCGTCTTTTGGGAGTGATTATCACATCCACAAGAAAACCTAAATCGGGCAAGGTAGAAAAATCTTTTTACCCATTCGCCAAGTGTACAAGTTAGGTGGATCGACAACATATTCCTGCCATGTGACGCACATGCCGTCACCAATGTCGTATAGAATATATCAGACGTGTTTTCTTGTGGAGGAATTGGTTGACCTATGACCTTGCGATCAAATGTTTTCGGTTCCCATTGGAGAGGCACGTCCTTTCGTCTAATAATAGCAATGTTTTGCGGTGCGGTCGCAAAACACAGACACTAAACTTATTACAGTGAACAGAGACGTCAATGAACGATCATAACTTTTCGAAAATAAAGAAGACAAACTTTTCACTCGAGGGAAGACTTGAACCAAGGACCTCTCACTTCACAGTTGCTCACGCTAACCACGCGACCACGGCGCTCCTGAACTCGCTCTGTCCTTTATATTGCATATCTTGCACATGGACTACACAGTTTGTACATTTTGCTTATTTTTTTCATAGTTCCACACAACTTCTTCCTGTTTTCTCTATTAATGTGTGTTCAGTTTCTCAAGGCCTATCCACTGTGCCAACTTATAACTAAATCTGAAGGGGTTGCGATGGGGAGGTTCCCTTGTTAGAATTGGAGAACTTCCAGAAAGCAGGCGAGATTCTCGGCGAAATGTGGAGATCGATATATTCTACTGCCCTTTCTGCCTTGTAACACGTTAATGAATGTTGATTTTTTTATTTATGTATACAGCAGACATCACTAATACACGGACAAGAGAGGAAATGTGCGTATTAATACACTACTGGCCATTAGAATTGCTACATCACGAAGATGACGTGCTACAGACGCGACATTTAACCGACAGGAAGAAGATGCTGTAATATGCAAATGATTAATTTTCAGAGCATTCACACTAGGTTGGCGTCGGTGGCGGCACCTACAACGTGCTGACACGAGGAACGTTTCCAACCGATTTCTCATACACAAACAGCAGTTGACCGGCGTTGCCTGGTGAAACGTTGATGTCATGCCTCATGTAAGGAGGAGAAATGCGTACCATCACGTTTCCGACTTTGATAAAAGTCGGATTGTAGCCTATCGCGATTGCGGTTTATCGTATCGCGACATTGCTGCTCGCGTTGGTCGAGATCCAATGACTGTTAACAAAATATGGAATCGGTGGGTGCAGGAGGGTAATACGGAACGCCGTGGTGGGTCCCAACGGCCTCGTATCATTAGCAGTCGAGATGACAGACATCTTATCCGCATGGTTGTAACGGATCGTGCAGCCACGTCTCGATCCCTGAGTCAACAGATGGGGACGTTTGCAAGACAACAACCATCTGCACGAATAGTTCGACGACGTCTGCAGCAGCATGGACTATCAGCTCGGAGACCGTAGCCGCGGTTACGCTTGACGCTGCATCACAGACAGGAGCGCCTGCGATGGTTTACTCAACGACGAACCTGGGTGCACAAATGGGAAAACGTCATTTTTTCAGATGAATCCAGATTCTGTAATGTTATTGATAATCCGTCTTGATTGCAATTTTTTTTTATTCATATGACCGGTTTCGGTTCATTCAGAACCATCTTCAGATCTGATATTTCGGTTACAGGAGTAACCCGTCCAAATCCAGCATCTTTCACATGCTGCATCACCTAGATGTGACCCATCCGTGTTTGGCGACATCGCGGTGAACGCACATTGGAAGGGTGTATTCGTCATCGCCATACTGGCGTATCACCCGACGTGATGGTATGGGGTGCCATTGGTTACACGTCTCAGTCACCTCTTGTTCGCGTTCGCGGCACTTTGAACAGTGGACGTTACATTTCAGATGTGTTACGCCCCGTGGCTGTACCCTTCATTCATTCGACCCCTGAGTAACCGTACATTTCAGCAGGATAACGCACGACCGCATGCTGCAGGTCCTGTATGGGCCTTTCTGGATACAGAAAATGTTCGACTGGTGACCTGGCCAGCACATTCTCCAGATCTCTCACCAATTGCAAACGTCTGGTCAATGGTGGGCGAGCAACTGGCTCGTCAAAGTATGCCAGTCACTACTCTTGATGAACTGTGGTATCGTGTTGAAGCTGCGTTGGCAGCTGTACCTGTACACGCCATCCAAGCTCTGTTTGACTCAATGCCCAGGCGTATCAAGGCCGTTATTACGGCCAGTGGTGGTTGTTCTGGGTAGTGATTTCTCAGGATCTATGCACCCAAACTGCGTGAAAATGTAATCACATGTCAGTTTTAGTATAATATATTTGTCCAATGTATACCCGTTTATCATCTGAATTTCTTCTTGGTGTAGCAACTTTACTGGCCAGTAGTGTAGGACTAACATAGGAATTTTATGCCCATCCATTTTCATAAAATTTGCTAGCCAGATACAGCTGATAACTGCCGCTTGAGGCCGCTGCAGCCAGAAATCGTGCGGAGGGATCGTGTTGTGTGTGAGATATCACATCGTTTCTAGCGAGCACCAGGCGCAATGTAATCCAAGCGTGGCGTGCATGACGATGAGAAACGCCCCGTATGAGGACAGCTTTAGAAACGCAGACCGCCGGTTGTGAGCGGGCTGCAGAGGTTGACGGGGCGTTAGCGAGCACTCACCTGAAGTACTTGATGAGGGAGAGCAGCTGCGCGGTGGGCCGCTGGCGCGTGTCGCGGCTCAGCAGGCGCACCACCGCCTCTTGCAGCGGCACCGGCACCCGCGGCAGCACGTTGTGCACCTGCTCCTCCAGCTGCAACAGCACCACAACAGCAGCAGTCAGTGAGGGGTGTCAGTACAACAGATCAGCAGCTGTAGTGGCACCGGAACACGACGCATCACGCTGTCTACTGCCTGCTCCAGACGCAATAACAAACACGAGAGTAGCTCCAGTTAGGGACAGCCACTGTACAGTAGTTTGTTATTGAATACGAGGGTGGTTTGTTAAGTATGGCTAATTTCCATGAAAGAATTTAACGTTTTTGTTCCGTCTTCAGGGTTGGTAAGCTTGATCATTCCAAGGATTGTATAAGGAATTTCAACTATGTACAGTGAAAAGTTCATTGTTCTCAACGATCTGAATCCCCTTCCTGTTGCGCGTGAAGAAGTTGCCATTGGCTACCTCCGCCATCTCCCTGTTCGACCTCAATCTCTCCTCAAAGATCCTACCGAACACCTGATCCTCAGTCTCTTCTTCCCTGGCCTTACTGTCACCTTTGCCACCATTTACATCCGCCCCAATGCCCTGACCCCATATGATTTCCTCGCCCACATAGACCGCACCTTCTCCTCCTACGTGATTGCCGCCGACCTCAACATCCACAGCCGCACACACGCACAGCTACAGCGGTGGCATCGGTATATTCCCACCCTCCAAGGTGAACTCCTCCCTCTCCCTCAACATACCCACCCAGAATCCCACTCCCTACGTACCCCTTGCCTCCTTGGGCGCATTACTGCGGATATCCTTGACCCTATAGGTAGAGATCACCTTTCCATCTTGCTCTCACCCTATCAGGCGGACCTCGCCGCCTTTCCTGGACCCCCCCCCCCCCCATCTTCCCACAGTCCAGGCCAAGGCACGTAACCATCTCCTCAAACTCCTCTCTGGTCGAACATGGGCATTAGACCCTTCCACTATCCTACATACCTATAAGTCCCTCATCCACCCCATCCTATGTTATGCCCACCCCGCTTGGATCTCTGCCCCGCCCCCCAACTACTACAAATCCCTCCAAATCCTTGAGCACCATGCTCTCTGCGTCTCTTATCACATCCATCTCCCATCCCCCATGCGGATCCTTTATGACCTGATTCCCTTCCCCCATCTCCTCCTGTTCCTAGAACGAATGTGGATCCCATATGTCTCCCACAAACTGGATCCCCCCAATCCTTTGGTTTCCTCCATCCTCTCCCACCCTAGCTTGCTGTACCACAGTGTCCTGCCTGTTCTCCATCTCCACATGCTCCATACCCTCGTCCAAGGTGGCTTCCACCAACTCCCCTTCCTGATGATGTCCTCGTGCCTTCCATCTACCCCTCCTACCAGATCTAATCCCTCCTTCTTCCCCCCTCCTCATGGCTCCCTACCTCTCCCCCTTCCCTTCTTCCTCAATTTCCCCTGCCAAACACCTTCTTTTTCCTTTTCACCCTCCCCCCCCCAGGCCTCCAGCTCTTTTCCTTCTCCCCTCCACTGCCCCCTCCTACCCCCTCCTGGTTTTCCCCTACCGTCTCTCCCCCAGTTTCTTCCCATCCTCCTCCCTTCACCCGGTGGTAGGTCCCCTTCAGTACAGTGATTTTAACGTTTTCGTTGTAGTGTCAGTGTTACTCCAGTGCCGTCTGCAGTGCTATGCTCCACCAGCAACAGCAGTGTCAGCAGCGTCGTTCATTTGTGTTCACACTGTGGTGTTTCTTTGTTTTCGTGTCAACTCACAGTGTTCATTCTCCACATGTGTGTATGGCTCTCGTCTATGTTGTTTTTATATCTACCATTTCTACTCATTTATTTTTGTTCTTGTTTATTCATCACTTTATACCATTCTCTGCTATGTGTTATTTTCTCATTTGACTATGTTTACTCTGTAACTCTCTTGGCTGAACAGTGGCGTATTATGCAGCTGACAGCCCGCCCCACTTTGAGGAGTGAAATAACAATAAAGAAAAAAAAAAAAGATCTGAATTGGTCATTGTGTCGACTGCGATTGAAAATGGGGAAAACCGAGTTTCGTGCAGTCATAAAACATTTACATTTGAAGATTTGGACTGCCACAAAAATCAAAACAGAACTGAATGAAGTTCACACAGACTCTGCACCATCACTGATGGCCATTTACTTTTGGACTGATGAATTTAAATGTGGTCGGACAAGCACCAAGATGACACATGCTCTGACCGTCCACTTGAGGTCTCCAGAAAACAAACAATTGTCAAAATCTGTGATATGGTAATGAAAGATCTCTGAATAAAAGTTCGCGAGATTGCTGAGACTGTTTGGCATCTCATCTGAATGAATGCATAACATCCCTCGTGAAGAATTGGTTGGAAAGAAGCTGTGTGCGATGTGGATGCTATGGTTGCTCACACTCGATGAAAAGTGCGTCTGGCATATCACTTCAGCACAATCTTTGGAGATGTTTAATTGCAATCCGCAAGATTTTTTGAGCCGATTTGTGATTGCTTATGGAACCTGGATCAGAGTCAAAACGGTATTCAAAACCATGGTTAATGCTGGTGGAAGTTAAGCAAAGAAGACAAGGACCATTTTGACAGCTGGTGGATGCCATTATTTTTTTTGGATTCCCAACGAATGATCCTCACAGATTTCTTGGAAAAATGTAAAGTCAGAGAACACTTATTTCAGGAAGACCAGAGAGAAAAGACGTACTGTCGGGCTTCCGAAGAAAGTACTTGCTTCAGAGAGATCGATGGGTCATTGGAGACAACTACCGAGAGGGACGTCTCTGGCTTGAAGCACAGTGCATAGGTTGAGCTGGACTCAGAACTCCCAGCCATTACTGCCGCCGTATTCCAAACTCAAACCGTGTAACTCTGGAAACCATGAGTTGGTGCTGCAATAACCAGGTTTAGGGGGACACAAAGCTGGATAATTTACATCAGGGTTTAACTGTGCTGTTTGAAGCTCGTGGCCAGCTCATTGCTACCATCATACACTTTGAAAAATCTGTTGGTGTTTGTACTTACTTTCACGGGGTTCTTCCGCCATTCACTAACCATTTACGCAGTCATTTTCCGTATTCATAATATAGTTTCATAGCATGCATTCCTGCATCCACCCACCTCTGCCAGGGTGACAGTTACTAATTAAAACTCTTTGTCCACTTTTTAATTGTTCTTATGTTGAGAAGGGGGTAAATCATTTGATTGATGTCTTATGGCAATAAACCATATTTTCATAGAGATCACTAGGTTCCATTTGTAGTGAGTTGAGTCGAAAACTGATTTATCTGTGTGAGGTTGGGTACCTGTACTTTCATTCGTAATTGGCCCACCCCTAGTAATTTCCATTCAATAAGAAGTTTTCCCTTGCGCAACACTGTTTCTCTTAAATTTGCATGATCATATGGGTAGCTTCCCTTCTACAGTATATAGGTCTCTGGGGATCGTACCTAACAGCATCGTAGGGGTATGCTAAACAACCCAACTGACATGTCACTCTTGCAGCGGCACAGCACATTCAGACTTTATAACCTCCACTTGATTGCACGGCACCATTAACAACAACGCCAGTAACAACAGCGGTGAGAAGAATCACATATGGCTGGTTACCACTTTTATTACTGCTCGCTGCTTGCATCATTATATCATACAGGAGATAGAAACTCGTTGCAAAAGATTATACATGTACTAGCTGATGTTGGTCGAAAGAAATTTTCCGCAACCACCTGCTTATCCAGTCCATTCTTCTCGGTTCAGATTTGACCTCAGTCATCTTTACGTGACATAGCATAGAAGACTCGTAAAGAGCTCAGCCACTATGTTTACCAATTACACACAGAAGTTGGTCTAGGTCGCTATCACCTAATCGTAAGGAAAGTATATAAAAAAGACATAATACATGTCGTCAAAGCGAGCTATACAGTACACAGACAAATGAACGTTTTGCTCCTACATGTGTACTGCATGGTATGCTATAACGAGACATGTTGTTCCTACATTCTAATTTCTCTTCACTATTATTTAATACCAAATTTCTAATACAAGTCGTAAGGTAAACTGAATAACAAATAATGTGTGATCTGCACAAAATTTTGCGTTCGACCAGCTATAACTGTGGCAGTGACTGTATAATGTCAGCCAACCTCACTCTGATCATTTCCAAACAGATATGACATCTTCGCCAGCAAGAGATACCACGTCATTAGTGATTGTCATAATGATCTATTCTCTATACTTCTTCGATAATAGATATACAGGACACACATCAATAAAACCGACAAACTGCAGGGGCGTATTGCTAACTGGAAATGGAGGAAGAAAGGTCCTTTCAACATATGTCTGAAAATGCTTGATTGCCATGGTAGATGGGACTGACGAATGAAATTCCTCCGACGACATGTGTGCGTTCCTTGTGTGTTGCAGGCTATGGGATTGATGCAGCGTACTGTAAGCAATAGATTGGTCTGTTGTTTATGTCACAGCAGCCTCCCTGCACGTTCGTCTGTCTGAAAGGATCCATAATCACACAAAAGCCCATGTGATGTGTTTGGTGTCTGTGAAAGGTACTTATTTTGGTATAGCTATGCTGCCTCTCGACCATTTCCATCTGCTTGGCTATACATAAACACCATCTCGGCTTGTTCCCGATATGAATACCGAACCATTCTGCTGCTTACAGTACGTTATGTCAATGACACAGCCCGCTACAGACAGGGTACACACAGCACGTGGTCAAAGGAACTTCCATTCGTCAGCTTCATCTACCTAGGCAACTATGTATTTCCGGACACATGCTCATAGGACCTTCTTGCCTCCAATTTCCAGTCAAGAATCTGTCACTGCAGTTTGTCGGTTTTAATAATTTTCACCCTGTAGGATCATTTCAACTGTCACTTACAGACACCGGTAAATACAGCAAATTCGGGGATAGTCCCCACCACAAGGCCACAGCCGACAACCTGTCCCATCCTTTTCAACTAGAATTATGTTATATTCGTTGCTCTTAAACTGTAAGACCATGACATCTCCAATATCATTGTAAAAGTAATCCCCAGATGACTGATACTACTACTAAATGAATACCTGTCATATACTTTGGATAAATCCTTGACTGGTGAATATAACATGAAAGTGGAGCACAAACGTTAGTAGAAGATCAAAGCAGGCATCATAGCATGTTTCTGAATGTGGGTTGCCTACATCAGGGGCAGGTATGCACTCAGGGGCAAAACTGTTGTTCTCCTCTGATTCAGAGCTATTTAACCTACTGTTTGATTGACTGGTCCTTAACCTATTGTTCTCCTAAAAGTATCCTTCCTTTTGATTTACAGGCACTTAGCCTATTGTTCCCCAACAACTTCCCTGTCTCCCCCCAAACCCCCAACCACCAACCTCCCCTCTAGCTACTACAGGTATACTTTCAGCTCTGAGTTATTGGAATAGCCCCTCTCACTCTTATCAGTTTGATTGACTACTTAATTTAATTGATCAATTAATTAACCTAAACCACTCCAGTACCCCCTTCCATCCCCAAGGAAACTGCAAGAAATTCAAATGCCATCAGCACAATGCAACACACCACGGCTACCTCCACTAGCCTGAAAAGAAATGGCAGGAAAATAGGTCACTTGGGCTACCTCCACTAACTTAAGTCATCTGATCACCACCTCCTTCTAGAAATTAGCGGGGAAATGACTCAGCGTGTGCTGGATAGGATGGATGTAAATCTTTATTTTGCAGGCAGTCTTTATTTAAGCAATTTGAGGCAGTACTGACATACAGTGTGTCCATCACGAGGTCTGTAGTCCAACTGACCTAGTATACAGTACTGCCACCAGAAGGCACTGTCGTCCCTCCCATGCCGTGATCCAAGATGGTGGTCTGGAGGGGGAAAATGACTCAGCCTGTTCTGGGCCGCTGGAGAGAGGAAGGAGTGTCCTTTATTTCTTTTGGAACAATTTATTTAGGGACGGATTTGACATAGTATATTTATTACACTGATACAAAACACTCGCCGTGACGTGCTTGAGGTCACAGTAAATAGGCTACAGACTTGCAAACTACTCATAAATAATGCAGTAGATTGACGTGCAGAGACACAAATAACTCTGAGGCAAACATGTTGCATAACCCAATATTCAGCACTGTACAACAATTAAACAATTTTTTCAGCCTTCAGTTGCAAGGTAATTTTATTCGTTTACCTAGGTTTCGATTCCAGTAATGGAATCTTCTTCAGAACCTATAAATTAAACCACATACAGACATATGTTACTACTACAATGCATTATCAGTCTAATGTTGAATATTAACGAAATTGGGATACTTACAAAATTTAAATTATTTTGTGAGCCAAACTCTGGCCATGTCACAGATTAAAAATTAACATTAACGACGCATAATCATAAGATTATGTCAGTCAAAATTAACACCATTGAGGCGAACGTGGACGCTACGCCGGCCAGAAATAAGGACCACACGTAAGCGGCTCGAAAACTAGGCGTTGTGAGCCGTTACGCGGCGAGGCTGGCCGCGGCCAAGCGCATGCGCAAGCGCAGGGGCGAGAGACAACTGTCTCAAAATTACTTAGAGCAACTATACATATAAACAAAATGTGACTGAAAGCCGTCCTAAATTGGACAAACCTATCTATTAGTATAGCAAAATTAAACAATTTTTTTTTTTTTTTTATATAACGTAGTACAAAGATACACATGTACAATTGCATTATAATAAAGGGACGAAGCAGATTGTTTAATTGTTGTACATTTCACAGTTGCTGACACGCTGCAATATGTTAAAGATTTGTAAATTTGTACCTGCCGAGGCAAGTAAAGCAGCTAACAGATATATGGACATAGTGTATAAAATACTGAAAACAGGTATGGCAATATCTTTCATTAAGCAATGCAAGCTGTCAAATGTAGTACCTGATTTTGTAAAAGGCTATATTAATAACAAAACCCCATCTGCTTCGTCCCTTTATTATAATGCAATTGTACATGTGTATCTTTGTACTACGTTATATAAAAAAAAAAAAAATTGTTTAATGTTGCTATACTAATAGATAGGTTTGTCCAATTTAGGACGGCTTTCAGTCACATTTTGTTTATATGTATAGTTGCTCTAAGTAATTTTGAGACAGTTGTCTCTCGCCCCTGCGCTTGCGCATGCGCTTGGCCGCGGCCAGCCTCGCCGCGTAACGGCTCACAACGCCTAGTTTTCGAGCCGCTTACGTGTGGTCCTTATTTCTGGCCGGCGTAGCGTCCACGTTCGCCTCAATGGTGTTAATTTTGACTGACATAATCTTATGATTATGCGTCGTTAATGTTAATTTTTAATCTGTGACATGGCCAGAGTTTGGCTCACAAAATAATGTAAATTTTGTAAGTATCCCAATTTCGTTAATATTCAACATTAGACTGATAATGCATTGTAGTAGTAACATATGTCTGTATGTGGTTTAATTTATAGGTTCTGAAGAAGATTCCATTACTGGAATCGAAACCTAGGTAAACGAATAAAATTACCTTGCAACTGAAGGCTGAAAAAATTGTTTAATTGTTGTACATTTCACAGTTGCTGACACGCTGCAATATGTTAAAGATTTGTAAATTCAGCACTGTGCTCAGCGTGTCTTAACCTAATGTTCAGTCTTTTGTCGACAATTAACCTATTAGTCTATTAAGCGGTTTTCCATGTCACCCTCATTTCCTTAAACTATTGTACCGCCTTTGATAGCAAAGTAAGTAATTTGTAATGTTCACTCACCATTTTCTGGTACACTTTTCGAATTTCACATGCTTTTGAACGACATTTCTGGCACATTCTTCTTTGTCACCCTCCCCCTTAAACTACTGTCTTGTGTTTTACATAACAATTATGCAAATTAATCTATTGTTCTGCACTTAACCTGCTGTTTTGCTCCATGTCACCCACTCGCACACACCCTCCCTTTAACTATTGTACTGCTAACACCATGTTGATATAAAAAATTTATGCAAACTAATTAAATCGATATCCTTCACACGTATGGGGTCATTGTTTTAACTCGGAGCATTCTACTGTCCAGTGAAATTGATGGAATATAGTTTAAACAAAAAATGGCAAATGCTTCCCAGAATAGCACAGGGTGCATTGTACCTAGCGATCCTAATGGGACATGCGAGCTGCATCTAGCAATGTATGCATGTTTACCTGCCCAGCGTTGCTGAAGCATCACCGCGAAATGTTCGTCCTGCTGTCAACATATGTCTCAGAAACGTTCTCACCGCTAAAACCCTTCATCATGTCTGTGCACACTCGGGAAAACATCGTCAATTATAAAAGAATTCTGGTTGTTAGGAACGAGAGCACTGTCTAAGCAGAGACTGGGGGAGGGGGGAATCAGAACCATTATGTAAACAGAATTCGAAGCAATATTCTACAGAAGAGAAAAATGGCCGGGATTTTCGGTACCTACAGTTACTGGTCTGGAGATGTCCTAAAGCCACAGTGGCTAATAAGTGACGGCATCCCCATCAGAGATGGTTGGTCTGCTTCAACTTGTCTTTGAACACTTGCTTTCTCAGAACTTTCTGTAGATACCTAGCCTCCATCTTGTTCAAAATAGTTTCTAGATGATCCTAAGCCCTAACACGAAGGGAATCTTGTGAATGAATGGAGTATTCTGATTGGCCCTTATTGAATTTACCCACCAAACTGCTGCTGCTGCTGCTGCCAGTGTGGGAGCACCGTCCGCCATTGTTTTCTGCAGATGAGACTTTCATGGCAGATCGCCATATTGCACTGACAGTTAAACCCTTCAAAAGTGGCATACAATCGTTAAATAAAGACTCTTACACAATTACACTGCTCTGCCACTAAGGACAGAAGCTTAAATATTAGAGCGTGAAATCTATCTCGAACCCAACAATATATCACCATGTACTGCGTCGATGTAGTTAACATACAGTTCGAACCCTGCACCATAAAAAATGGGGACTTAACATCTGAGGTCATCAGTCCCCTAGAACTTAGAACTACTTAAACCTAACCAACCTAAGGACATCACACACATCCATGCCCGAGGCAGGATTCGAACCTGCGACCGTAGTGGTCTCGCAGTTCCAGATGTTGCCCGAGAGATCGGTAGGATATTGCTATGTGCTTGATATCAAGAAGTATGTGTAAGTGGCGTAATATTGTGGCACACCATGTAAAAATATACATATGTTCTTGTAATCGCAGAGTCTGGAGAGGAGCAAGCAAGCAAACATTTCGGGACCAGACACAGTAAAGTCTTTGTGTCGAGGGGACAGACCCAGCCTTTGTACAACAGTTCTACGAGCGACTTCGGTCCACTAAGGGCGCTCTGGTCACCTGTCTGGCGTGGATAACCGCCCGACCTCGCCAGAAACACCTACTGCTGGCCAGGGTGGCCGAGCGGTTCTAGGCGCTTCAGTCTGGAACCGCGCGACCGCTCCGGTCGCAGGTTCGAATCCTGTCTCGGGCATGGATGTGTGTGATGTGCTTAGGTTAGTTAGGTTTAATTAGTTCTAAGTCCTAGGGGACTGATGAACTTAGAAGTTAAGTCCCATAGTGCTCAGAGCCATTTGAACCTAGTGCAGTGAGGAGTATACAAGGCGCTGTTTGTCTTCGCGGTATATGTACGACTGTCTGGCGGTCGACAGCTATATGAATGACGCAAAAGGGGCGATTTTGTATGGCGCAGGATTCGAACTGTATGTTTACTACATCGATGCAGTACACGGTGATATATTGTCGGGTTGGAGATAGATTTCACGCTCCAATATTTAAGCTTCCGTCCTCAGTGACAGAGCAGTGCAATTGTGTAAGAGTCCTTATTTAACGATTGTACGCCACTTTTGAAGGGTTTAACTGCCAGTGCAATATGGCGATCTGCCACTAAAAGTCTCGTCTGCAGAAAACAATGGCGGACGGTGCTCTCACACTGGCAGCAGCAGCAGTTTGATGGCTCAAAATGGTTCAAATGGCTCTGAGCACTATGGGACTCAACTGCTGTGGTCATTAGTCCCCTAGAACTTAGAACTAGTTAAACCTAACTAACCTAAGGACATCACAAACATCCATGCCCGAGGCAGGATTCGAACCTGCGACCGTAGCGGTCTCGCGGTTCCAGACTGCAGCGCCTTGAACCGCACGGCCACTTCGGCCGGCGCAGTTTGATGGGTAAATTCAATAAGGACCAATCAGAATGCTCCATTCATTTACAATATGTCCTTCGCGCTAGGGCTTAGGAGCATCTGCAAACTGTTTCGAACAAGATGGAAGGTACGTATCAACAGAAAGTTGTGAGAAAGCGAGTATTCAAACACAAGTTGAAGCAGACCGTCCATCTCTGGTGGGGATTTCGTCACTCATCCACCTCTGTGGCATTAGGACATCTACAGACCAGTAGCTGTAGAATCCCGTAAATCCCCGAAATTTTTCTGTCCTGTAGGACAGTGGTTCGAATTCTGTTTTCGTAATTGTTCTGATTTCCCCCCCCCCCCCCCCCCCAATCTGTGCTTAGACAGTGCTCTATTTCCAAACAAAAAGATGCTTTTATGATTAACGGTGTTTTGCCGAGTGTGCACAGACATGATGAAGGCATTTAGCGGTGAGAACGTTTAACGTTTCTGAGACGTATGTTGACAGCAGGAGGAACATTTCACAGCAATACCACAGCCACGCTGGGCAGGTAAGCATGCGTGTCCTGCTAGACGCAGCTCGTATATCCCGTTAGGATCACTAGGAACAATGCATCCTGTGCTATTCTGGGAAGCATAGGAATAGATTTCAATACCGCTGGCCATGCAGCTCTGTATCATCGCACCAGCAACCGTGCCTAGGTGAACATGTATTTCGACAGGGATGCTGCCGCCACATCGTTCTGGGGTGAACTGACAACTGTGCGTGGTTCAGCAGCGTCGTCACTTCATCCCGACTATTGGGAATGTGTGCGGTAATGTTCTGCGCGGTCCAGCGGACATGGGATGGCGGAATGTGTTTTTAGTAGCGATCTTTTGTTTAAACTATATTCTATCAATTTCACTGGACAATAGAATGCTGCGAATTAAAACAATGACCCCATACATGTGAAGGATATCGATTTAATTAGTTTGCATAAATTTTTTATATCAACATGGTGTTAGCAGTACAATAGTTAAGGGGAGGGTGTGTGAAAGTGGGTGACATGGAGCAAAACAGCAGGTTAAGTGCAGAACACTAGGTTAATTTGCATAATTGTTATGTAAAACACAAGACAGTAGTTTAAGGGGGAGTGTGACAAAGAGGAATGTGCCAGAAATGTCGTTCAAAAGCATGTGAAATTCGAAAAGTGTACCAGAAAATGGTGAGTAACTAAGTACTTAATTTGCTATGAAAGACGGTACAATAGTTTAAGGAATTGAGGGTGACATGGAAAACCGCTTAATAGAATAATATGTTAACTGTCGACAAAAGGCTGAACATTAGGTTAAGACACGCTGAGCACAGTGCTGAATATTGGGTTATGCAACATGTTTGCCTCAGAGTTATTTGTGTCTCTGCACATCAATCTACTGCATTATTTATGAGTAGTTTGCAAGTCTGTAGCCTATTTACTGTGACCTCAAGCACGTCACGGCGAGTGTTTTGTATCAGTGTAATAAATATACTATGTCAAATCCGTCCCTAAATAAATTGTTCCGAAATAAATAAAGTACACTCCTTCCTCTCTCTAGCGGGCCAGAACAGGCTGAGTCATTTTCTCCCCATTTTTCCCCCTTCAGACCGCCATCTAGGATTACGTCATGGGAGGAACGACAGTGCCCTCTGGTGGCAGGACTGTATACTAGGTCAGTTGGACTCCAGATCTCGTGGTGGACACACTGGATGTCTGTACTGCCTCAAACTGTTGAAATAAAGACTGCCTGCAAGATAAAGACTTACATCCAACCTATCCAGCACAGGCTCAGTCCGTTTCCCATCAATTCCTAGAAAGAGGTGGCAGATGGATGACTTAGGTTAGTGGAGGAAGCCCAAGTGACCTATTTTTCCATCATTTTCTTGGGATAGTGGAGGTAGCCGTGGTGTGTTGCATTGTGCTGATGGAATTTGAACTTCCCGCCATTTTCTGGTGGAGGGGGGATGGGAGGGTGTCAGTCAATGAAATTGATTAGAGGGAGATGGGCCGTTCAAATAATTGAGACCTGAAAGTATACCTGTAACAGCGAGGGGGGAGGTTGGGGGGGATGGAGGGAATGGGGAGGGGCTGGGGAACAATAGACCAAGTGCCTGTCAATCAAAAGGAAGGATCCTTTTAGCAGAAGAATAGGTTAAGGACCAGTCAATCAAAGGTGAACAACAGGTTAAGTACCTGTCAACCATAGGAGAACAATAGGTTTACCCCTGAGTGCATGTAGAGCTTACCTCCACCTCAGTACATTTATGTATATCGTCCACTGCATTAAATTCAGTACTGGAATTTATCCTTAAAGTATGGACTTGAGTTTGATGTAAGGGTTCACCTCCGTGTCTTATCTGTGCTGGGTAATCCTCAATACGCTGTTTTGTGTCCATTCACTGCTTTGTAACAGCGCAATACATAGAGGTGCAGGTACAGTTGATTGTGGCTATACTGATATACGTATTTACTTATGAAAAATATTTTTTTACGTTTTGCTCGAGTACTTCCAGGCCTGTGTCCCATCACGCATACAATTTCTGCTCTGGATTATGTAATTTCTGGAGCTGCTTTTAATTTCCTATAATACGCTGGTTTTTCGGGATGTTGTCCAAGTTCCTGTTTCGTCACATATTTCAGATGAACTGGCGTGTTCCTTCATTTTTTCATTTTATAATATATTTACATTTGGCTATAAATCCATATGTCAGTTCATTCGTTTGATGAATCAATGCTGTTTCTAGTTACACACCACACATTAATGTTGAATGTAAATATTTTTAATTACGTAATTATGGTTTGCGTTTAATTATAAATTGACAAATTTTGCTGTCTCCCGCTGTGACAGATTTGTCATAGCCTATGCGCTTGAATTTAGTTCTATTCATCATGTTCTACAATGGATTCCGAATTTTCCGGCTGCGTTTGGTTATAGTACAAGGAAAGTAAGAGCAAGGTTTGTGTACAGGTAAGGATATTTGGTATATATGAGGTGCGTCTAAGAAGAAACAAAATTGTAACTGGAGAGATACAAAACTGTAATTGGAGAGATGTATTCGCAAACTGGGAATAGTATGAAACGTCAGCTGTAGAATTTATTGGGGATACATGGAAATATGTGCCAGAGTGGTACTCGAACCCGGATTTCGTGCTCTATGTGATCGATCGCCTTCACTGCTTGGGCTATCCACGCACACTTCCCAGACCGATTCAAACTTCACGCGTCCCTTAGCGCTCGCATATTTTCTGCAATTCTGGCACAGGGAGGGACATTATTGCAATCGTCGTTCCCGCCTGGTGTGACATGTAACGCAATTTTGCAATGTCTCTATTTTCCAGTGTCTGCCTGTTACATTGCAAAGTAGTATGCACACACTGAAGACGTAACTGAGCAGTACAGGACTGAGCAAAATTGCGTAGTCAACGGGGAGCGCTGTGAGTGACAACTGGAAAATTTTGCTTCACAAACACGTCACACTTCCTAATAACTACAATCTGCACTGATGTGGAAGTGTTTTCATTGCAGTGAAGTCAGCTAGACAACTTGGGGCAGCAAGCAGAATGGGTTAGTCTGTAACGAGCCATTGGAGAAGAACGGTTTCTTGAAACTATTCGGGGAACGATCACATAAACAAGCTATCGAAATTTATCGATGGCGTTAATACTTAGTACATATTTAGGGTAGAAACTGCCTTTATTTCCTTCACATGTTATTCATCTGGCACTTATGCTATTCTCTGTCCACATCCAGTTTATTTCACTACTCTTTATCCTCATATTAAGAAACAGTCTTCGAAGACGAAAGTCACAGTGGAAGCAAAGTAACACATAACTGACGGAGAATATAAAAAGCACACAAGCAGACGCAGAGGTAGTCAGATGGGGAGACTGAAATGATACTTCTGTTGTGTGATAGACAATAATGAGAAAATTGAAAATCAAAATAGCAACAGACACATCAGATGTGATGCACAATCATACGTGACGCCAGGTCACCCCGCGTGTCATCTCATTTGTTCGTGTTTTCTCACGATCGTTGATTAAAGTACATCATTCATATCAGGTTCTCTCACCAGTGACATTCCAGCTATTCGGTGGATGGTGCAGGACACTCCACAGGTAATTTAAAAAATGTTGACCTTATTATGGGTGTCAAACAATAGTTGTGGTGCCGCTGATGAAGATAACACCAGAAATCAAGAACCTGTTTGAGGTCGTCAGGGTAGAAATTTTTCACTGCCTGGGCGTGGAGCCACAAGACTGCATTCGTGCGACCCCGGGTGGACGTTTCATCCGGTAGAAGAATCATGCGTGCGTCGATATGGAGCGGTGTTGCACCTAGGATGTACGAGGTGCGGCTAGAAAAAAACCGGACTGATGCTGGAAAAAACATTTATTTACAATTATTTACAATTTCATGTTATCTCCTTCAATGTACTCTCCTCCTCGGTCTCTACACCGCTCCATACGAATTTTCCACTGTTCATAGCAATGCTGCAGATCATTTTCGGTAAGTCCATACATTACTTCCGTCGCTTTTTCTTTTACTGCTTCAACAGTCTCAAATCTAGTTCCTTTCAAAGCTGACTTGACTTTAGGGAAAAGAAAAAAAGTCACAGGGGGCCAAATCAGGTGAGTAGGGTGGATGATCTAAGATGGGAATGTTGTGTTTTGCCAAAAACGTCTTCACTGACAACGCACTGTGAGCTGGGGCATTGTCTTGGTGAAGGATCCATGACTTTTTTCTCCACAAATCGTTCCGTTTTCTCCGTACTCGCTCACGTAGTGTAGCCAGGACGCTAATGTAGTAATGCTGATTCACTGTTTGTCCCTCTGGTACCCAATCAATGTGCACAATCCCTTTGATGTCAGTTTTTGCTGACAATGGTCTGCCAGTGCGAGTGTCATCACTGGTGTCTTCGCGGCCATCTTTAAATCGTTTAAACCACTTAAACACTTGTGCTCGCGATAAACAATCATCGCCGTACACTTGTTGTAACATTACAAACGTTTCACTTGCAGATTTTCCTAGTTTGAAACAAAATTTGATGTTAACACGCTGTTCTTTCTGTACACTCAACATTTTCCGACGCACAGACAAAACGTCAACTACTTAAAACAGACGCCACGGGCAGACTGAGTGCAGGAGACAGATGAAACTCGAGCAGTAGGCGGAGCGAGAGTCACGTGACAGGCCACGCGACTTTCAGCCTTATTGCATTCGTTTTATTGTTTCACCAGTACTAGTCCGGTTTTTTTCTAGCCACACCTCGTACGCTAAAATCTGGCACGCAATATACCCCTCTGCCCTGCATCCCCACGGATGAGCAGGTGTTCGTTGGTATTAACTTCTTGGCATTTTGGGCAAGTGAGTGCACCAGGTTGATCTTATAAAGGCGTTCGTTTGTCTTCCTGTTGACGGCCACATGCCATGCAGCTTGTGCATCAGAGTCAAGTAAGGTATGGTGTGCTGTTCTTCGCATAACTTTCCACGATGTATTGGATTCGATCACGTTTGGCCGGCGGCTTCACTGTATTCACCGAAGAGTTGTTTTGCCATAGGTACACATAGAATCGCCCAAGATGAGTGAAGTGAGCTGTGAGGTCTTCTAACAATCGGTGGGTCAAGAAAGGGCTGGTTCCATCGCAATCAGTAACGAGCTCGTAAGGCATCTATGTCACAGCTTTAGGTGGACGTTTATGTAGATGGCCACCGTACCGTCATAGACGTTGATGACCCCGAGCCCCCCTCTGTCCTTGAGTAGGATGAGAGAGCCGTGAATGGTGTGGCAGCTGGTCGCTAAGTGCATGCTTACAATTGAAGTTGCCACATACCACCATGTCTACCAGCTGACCCTGGAACAGTTGCACTGCACCCTCTGTGAAGAAACGTAAATGCTCTCTGTCGCACCAAGTCAGAAGGAGCATAGATGTTAACGAGCCGCACGACGTTGATCGTAATGGCCACGCCCCTTGCATTTGAGAGGTATCGCACACCAATGGCTGTCAAATCCTCACGTAAAAGACTGGCAATCCCACTGTCTCTGGGGAACGCATGTGGGAACAAGCCGCATATCCAAAGAAATCAGGGGAGCTTGCTACATAGATTTCTTGTAAGAAGGCAACGTCTACATCTGCTGCAGAGAGAATTTGTTGGAGCAAGATCAACTTATGTCGCATCCAGACTGTATTAATATTAATAGTGACTAGACAGAAAGTCTGTTGTCTACGACCACCAGATGGAGGTGTTGTCATAGCAGGCAAGTGGGAGAGAGGAAATCCCTGAACTTCACAGCCTGCAACTGCAGTTAACGGAGCTGGTGGTCGGAGGTGGTAGACGAATGCCATGACCCTCCATCTCCCCCATCACTACATCATCAGCATTCTCAACGTTATCAGCACATGGTACAAGAGATGGCATTGGTCTGAGTGGTGACTCAACATTCCCTTCCTTGTGGGCTGCCATGCCATTGGTTGCCACTGTAGGATCGTAATCCTGGCTGTCTGATACCAGCGTCTGGCTGGGGGATGATTCGTTGCCTGTAGCACCACCAAGGTGGGGAAGCAATCATATTGTACCGTCCTTCAGCGTGTCTTCCAAATCAGATTCATAATGTGATTACTGTTTATGGACATGGACATATGGGTTGGTGTGTGGTGGACATTCTGTTGGTACCTCATTATCTGTAAGGAAGGTCGATAACGGCACAATCCTCGCATCCACGTCAGTCTTCTTCTGAGATAAACCTACAGGCAGCTGGTGGTCTGTGGAGGCAGTAAACGTCGTCGAAGGCGTCGAAATTTCCGAGGTTGTGAGGTGTTGCCCTCCTGCAGCTAAAATTTCCTTCAGCATATTGCTCCTTTAAATTCCCACTAAGGGCAGTGTGGGAGGCTTGACTTAAAGTAGAGGGAAAATCGTGGTCTGCAAGGCTATGACAACATCCTGTGGAGGAGAGCTCAAATAAGATGATGCTGAAGGTATGTCGACCTAACATGGTCTTCTTGCCCATAGATGGAGCACATTTGAGGTTGGCTGTCATACATGATGATGGCACGACATCTACGTATGTTCAGGTTTGATGGACATGTTTTGAGAGATCGATTTTCACCTGACATACTCTGGAGTAGACCTCGGACGATTCGAAAGCTTGCCATTTTTCCGCCATACGGCTGATTAAATTGCCATTCGATCGAAAAGCTGCCATGACAACATCTTCTAGCACCTCAAAAGGAAGCTCAAATACTCACAGTGTCCATCTGCCAAGTCCCACGTGGTCCACCGTGAAGGCTGAGAATGACCATTGGAGTGTCTGAACTTAGGGCTTTCGATGAACGTGTTGACCATGTAAGTGCACATGGCTGCAGAAGTCATCTTTACATGAACGGTACTAGCCGTGACGGTAAACTGCAAGCGATGAATCCACACTCGAAGATATTTCTCAACTTGGTAAGCATATGGTTAAGCATGGTCTGGTTGAAAAGTGCTCTTTATTGTGACATGCCTATAGGGATGCGCACTAGTGTGCTGAATACAAAAACAACAGTAACCCTTACGGAAATAAACAGAAACTGCTCACGAGTAGCCCCCAAGGCAAGATGCAGGAGACATCGTCACATCGCCACTGCTAAAAGGTGACTGTGTTATGGAGGTGCCCACTGAAAATTGAGTGACTTGATAAAAAAAATGATGTTATCTGCAGAATCGGTGGGAAATATTGACTGTTAAAAAAAAGTGCCACATACTCTTACATGAGGTAAATAGGCAAACTCTGATAATCTGACACAAAGTAGGCCACCAATCGAAATTCATACACAAAATAATCTCACTAGAATAATAATTTAAGACGCAAAAATAGCATTAAATTTCCTGGGAAATATTACTCACATTCCCCAAATTTGTTCTACTACAAAAATATGGAAGGTGTAACACCATAGCTCTAATACTCTACTGATTTATTCTGCTTTTGTTTTATTTAAAATTACATCGTTGAGTATCTTTAAATGTGTTTGAGTGAATAGATAACACAAAATTATATACTTCTTTCTTTGTACAAACTTTGATGTCATGGTTTGGTTCTATGCAAAGTAGTGTATCTGTCATTTAAATTCTTTGTCCCATTTGGAGGGAACAAAACTTACTGTATATAATTCTAATTTCTGTGTGGATAATTTTTTGTAAAAATGTCAATATGTGCGAATTTTCTGTTTGATGTAAAATGTTTGTTTGCTGTTACGTAAACTGCTGATCCTCACTTAGGGCTCTTAGTATTCTGTGTATAAGAGGTGTAGTGGTTCCCCTTGGGAACGGTACTGTGTACCGCGCGCAAAATGTGGTTGGCTAGGAAGAAAAGGTGGAACAAGAGTCGTCGGGGACGAGCCACCAGTCGGAGACGAGCTACGAGTCGGGGACGAGCTACCAAACTGTTCATTGCCATGTAAAAGATGCATATTGTCCTGGTTCCGAGAGAGGATTTTTCTGCTACTGTCCAATGCCTCGGATGGATGGATAAATAGCTGGAACGATTCTGGATTTGTTATTCATCATCGCCACCAAGAAGGGCCAGAGTCCAGCAATTCTGTCTGCGAATCCACCTACCAACATGCAGTTGCCACCACGTTGCGCAATCACTGTAACGTAATACTATAATGATGTACAGTGAAGGATCAGCTTAATGGATGTGCTAATGTGTTCAAATATAAGGTAATTTATATCTGAATTTATGTACAGTCGTAGACAAAACGAGCGAGACCCCTCGCCTTTTCGTTATGCTGATCCGCACGGCTTTAAAGTCTGCTACACAGCATAACAGGCAAGGCGACGAAGTGCTACCAACATAATATGCACAGGCGTGAAATTGACAAACTATCTGAGCTTTTTTAGACTGTTTTCCATAATTTGTAAGACTATATTAATGCTGATTAGTGTGTTAAATACAACACGTAAATATAAGACAGAACTGAAAGAAGAAACGCTAATTGGTATGAACTGGACAAATAAAAATGAATTTAAACTTATCGAGATGACTTAACTCTTTCAGTAAGACAAAGAACCCCAGATCGTTACGAAGTAGCAAAATATTATCCGCATTCGGCCGCGAAACGGTCTGTGTCAACGTTCAGACCAGTCATACTGGATTACCGTTGTTGACCTACCATGAAAGTGTGCAAATTTAGCAATGCGTGAAGATTCATAACGAAATTCAGTTAAAAATCATTCAGTGCTACGCTTAAGTCAATTCCATTATTGACAGAAGCGGAAAAAGTAGGCAGTAACATGTATGAAATTCTACAAGAGTGTAATATTGACATCCACAGAGCGCCAGTACAGAACAAAGGTAGCGATAAAACGTATTGGGTGCGCGAGAATTTCTTAAAATTGCTTTACTGATATTCTACCTGCCTCCATAGAGATTAGAACCGAAAACAAATTAGACCTTCCTTTCACTATGCTAGCAGACAACCCAGGCAAACACCCCTCTATTATTACCCCAGACATGAACAAGCAGGCAATTTCGCAATGAAAATCTGCAGTTTCTGTTGCATAGAGCTTTCTGGACTCAAAAACATGAATTTTCTTCCTTTATGTCACCGCTTATGTGACAATCATTCGGGATGTTTATCGAAATAACAAATTACTGTTATTAGAGAGTAAATTTTGTAGGATAATTTTGCACCACCCCAGGAAATAAACGGCTACATAGCTGCCAAACGTATTCTGCATTGTTTCGAATTCTCCACTAGACTCTCCACAGCCAGAAAACGTTCACTAGCAGAAGTGTTTCTTAAGCTAGCTAGCAATGAGAATGTTCGCAGTTCTAAAACGCGGTGGCATTAATACTGGGATGTGAATTACCACGTGTATAGGCAAATACATTCTATTTGCATTCCTGTAAACGTGACTTGGATCGAAAACGTTGCTACGATTAATATGCTTATGTATCGACAGCAACTATAACATTTCGAATAAAGAGTAGCGGGTGTTATTTATGCGGCCCTCATCTTCAGTGTTTTCGTTGTTAGGATTTCGTCACCTTAACCGGTAAAAACGGAACCCTACTAGTCTCACTTTCTTGACCGTCTATCTGTCTACCCAACCCTTAAAACCCGTTTACCTCCAGAACGGGTGGACATAATAAGCGGAAATGTATCGCACTTCTTGCGGTAACCGGTCCCTTGGTGGTGTAAAAAAGTGAGCTTCTATGTCAACGCAATCAAAAGATACGACGGTTTATGTAAAGAAAATTTACGCGAAAGGTCAAAAAATGGCATCAAGAACTATGCAACCTAACTGCTTAGGACATCAGCCCCTAGACCTAGAACTACTTAAACCTAGCTAGCCTAAGGGCATCACAGACATCTATTCCCGAGGTAGAATTCCAACCTGCGACTGAAGCAGCCGTGCGGTTCGTCACTGAAGCGCCTGGAACCGCTCGGCTACCGCAACCCGGCGAAACCGTACTCACCTCATGTATAATGATAATATATACTGTCTAGTGAGGATAAACTGTATTCGCCAGCAACTCAGATCGTTTGATCACGGAACTTTTACGAAGCTACATTCGAACTTTGTTCGAAGTCGTCTGCAATATCCATTTATAAACACCCTAGGAACGTCGTATGCGATATCCACTTGTGAAGACGCTGGCCGATACTGCAGTACTATAACAAGTAGGTGGGAATTTATTGTTATTGGTCCACGCATGACACTTTATTTCAATATCAATTTAACGCGCCTAGGTGTTTGTATATGGCTGAAACTATTGAACAAAAAGTAAATAAACAGCAAACAACTTCGATGTTTAAATCAAATGAAAGTCACATGTCGTAATTAAAACATAATTTCGTTGTTACATCTACATGACTACATCAACAGGATTTCTTTGCAATCCGGACTTACGTGCCTGGCAGAAGGTTCGGGTTATTTCTCTACCGTCCCACTCATTAAAAGTGTGCGGGAAAAAGGACCTCTTAAATCTTTTCTTGCGAGCCTTGAATTACATTATTACTATGGTTTCTTCCTGTGTAAGTTCCCGAGCAAATACCCTGATCTTGCTGAAACTTCGCTCAGGAAAAGCAGGGACAAAATAAGCGAACACGTGTCTCGGCTTATCTGGTTACACTCTACCGCTTCTGAGAAAACGACGCTGTTACTATAGTGTAGCGGGTAAGCATTCAACTGGAGCGGTGGCTCTGCGGCTACCATAGCGATTTCGGAACTTTGCGCTGCGAGTTCGAAACCCGGTTTTTCCTTTTTTTTCACCTCACTCTCTGAATTATCTACGAATGTTTATTCCAATTTATGTTGAAACACTGTTGTCGTTATTCGTCAGTTAATTTACTGTGTAAAGAAATAGGTTAAAAAGGGAACACATAGTGCGTAGTGGGGCGATCACTCTGTTGTAGAAATAATTCAGAAGCCAAGATCGCTTAAATATTGTTTACTGGGTAACCGGTTTCAACACACTAAAGGTGCCATCATCGGTTCTGAATGTAGATTAACATTTATAAAATATTTGGTTATAACGATACATGAGGCAGCCCAGATGATTTAAGATCAGCTTGTCTCATTCGTTTATTACTTTTTAATTCATTAATTAAACATAAAGTTAATTGGCGAATAATGACAACATTATTTCAACATAAATTAGAAAAAAACATTCGTAGATAATTCTGATAGAGAGTCAGCAAAATAAAATAATTAAAAAACCCAATATGGTCTCGAACACGGGAATCAATGTTAAGAAGGAACGACGGTAGCCACTGAGCCACCGCTTCAATCGCGTGCTCGGCTGCAGAAGGTATCTACACTAGAGCAACAGCGCGTTGATAACTTTGACCGTCGTTTTCTCGGAAACGGTCGAGTGTCTGCAGATAAGCTGAAACACATGTTCGCTTATTTTGTCCTCTCCTTCACTGAGCAAAGTTTCGGGACAATCAGCCTATGACATTTGGCGAGTTCCCCTCGCTCGTCGAGTCGCTTCTTACGCCCGGCGAGAATTATGTATGCCTCCGAGTAAACTGCGCCACCTGGAAACACGGCGAGCGGGGATAAACACGTTTTCCTTCTTATAAGGCAACCTTCTACAGATAAAATTCACGAAGTGTTCTTCAGGTTGCCTCAGATATTTCAGAAATGTTTCTTGCGTCAGGCCTGCCGCATATGCAAAACGTAAACATTTCATTTCATGTAATATTTATCAGGATAAGACATGACAAGAGTGGACCAGTCCCTTCTGAGAAAAATTAGAGATTCTAAGTTGCTCCACTATGTAATGACACGGGTATGGGCTTGCGATCTCTCATTCATGCCATCGATTTCCGTGTTACACATACTTGGCCACTGCTTTGTGGCTGCCATCGTGGAGGAGGCAGTCTGTTTCCTGCCTGCGCTGTTTCCGCAGCCAATATTAACCGCGACGAATCATTCAGTCAACGCTAAATGGCCCATCTGGCTGAGGCAGACAAGGGCGCTATAATAGAACTCCATGCAGAGGGATCTTCAAATGCCGACATAGCAAGAACTATGGGTCTTCACAAGTCGACGGTAGCCAGGTGGATCAGACGAAAGGAAGAGAGTGGTAACCAGAATGGGAGGCCTCATGGCCGTCGCCGCAAAACAACAGCAGCTCAGGATCAGCAGATACGCCGTTTCGGTGAGAACCATCCATTTGTCAACGCACGTCAAATCAGCAAATTCATGACGCTTGGAATGAGTTACTTGAAACTCCTAGTTCTGTGGCTCGAGTTGTGGGCTCAATGCCCAACAGACTTCCAGCTGTTGTGGAAGCCAAAGGAGGCTATACGCGTTTTTTTTTTTTTTACAGACCTATATTTTATATAATTTCAAGGAAACGCAGTAAGTGGAATGGGGACAAACAAATTAATTCACAGCAAGATATGTAATATTTAATTTGATAAGAGAAGAAATACCCACCTTATATATTCATTCAGTCTCTATAAAATACGTGACACACGTGTGTATGCAAGAAGGATACAAAACAGTTCAGCACAAAATAAAAATATTGAGGAGAAGCTCGCCGATGAAGACGTAATTGCAGAACAAAGGTTGGGCTCGAAGGAGAGGTAAGGAGGCCCGAAAAAGCAGAGCAAAATCAAATACCCAATAGACTTTGAGTCGTTGTCGCAGCAAAGGGCGGTTGGTATATGCGATTCGGAGCAACTGTACAAGAATAGTACTGATTTTTGAGGCTTTATTTTGTGACGGCTAAACAGTGCTGCATCATGAGACCCGCTATTTTTCCACATGTGGCTACACATCAGAGCTGAAAAAATTTTGAGAGGTACCGAAGTTCTCTGGAAGAGTAAAGTGTTTTAGACAAGAAGATGATTTTTAGTTCATTTCATTTTAACCATTCACACTATGCTTTGACATTCTAATCTTTGATTTCATTTTATTATTATGTATCTTTCCTTCAGTGAAAGTCAACGGTAGTAAGTTTCAAGATATGAAGAAAAACTCGAAGTTTTCAATTTGTGGAATAGCGTATTTAACAGTTAATATTTTCAACAAATCTGTAGTTATAGGACATATTAAGAAGCAAGTGAAAACGGCACTGTGGAAAGATCAGGTTGGCCTCTAAAGGGTAACGACGGTAAAACAGCAAATACGAAACTATGGGTAACAAAATTGTTGATCGTGAGGAGCCGTAATCGATATGCCAATATTCTGTAATTGTATTTCTGAAGTTTATCGTCAATCCTACGACTGACACCGATACTCTGTTTTACGTAAAGAATATAACCTTCAAAATTTATTTAACAGCGCAGAATATTAAATCACAGTTTATAGATCAGGAACCTAATCCAACTGCCTTTAATTTTATTTTCACGGATGACATTGAGACAGTAAATAACAAGAGAAATAACAAAACTATCAGAATCAATATATAGAATTCAAGTGTCCAGTGAATTCAAAAGTTTGCTATAATAGCGATTAATTGCTTTTACAGACTCCTTCATGCCTACATTTTCTATCAGACAATGTTTGAAACTAGGACTAACAAGGTAAACAATTTTTCCACAAATTGTCAAATTGGAAGTCGGAGAGCCAGTTACATCAATTACGATGACAACAAACGTTTTTCAACTAAACTGATCACAGGAGGCATCCAACGCATTTATTGTGAGTTACATGCACAGTATGTAAACTGGCAACGCCACCAACACACAATACCACTAACAAGGGAACTTCCCCATCGCACCGCCCTCAGATTTAGTAATAAGTTGATACAGTGGATAGGCCATGAGAAACTGAACACAGATCAATCGAGAAAACAGGAAGAAGTTGTGTGGAACTATGAAAAAAATAAGCAAAATATACAAACTGAGTAGTCCATGCGCAAGATAGGCAACATCAAGGATAGGGTGAGCTCAGGAGCGCCGCGATCCCGTGGTTAGCGTAAGCAGCTGCGGAACGAGAGGTCCTTCATTCTAATCTTCCCTCGAGTGAAAAGTTTAATTTTTATTTTCAGACAATTATTATCTGTCCGTCCGACCGATGCGAGGTAACCGCGCCGTAGTATGATGACGCTACACCTAAACAAACATCGAAAGACATGATGTCAGTCGACTATAGCGCACGGAAGAGAGAGTATTCCCGCTAACGAGGCTCCCTGGCTGGCAGTTGATTGTTCGCTACTTTGGACGAGAGTGTATTAAATACGTGAGATGCATTGCGTTGGCAATATGAATCCAGCAAAAATAGCTCGTGACTTCAATAACAATGTCAATGAATATTTTCCGAACTGTAAGGCATCGGAAAGTTCATTAAGGGATCGAACGATTGTCGAACATTTGTATGATTATTTCCTACATTTGTTGATAAACAGTACGTGTGGTGATGATTGTCTGAAAATAAAAAAATCTAACAACTCACCCGAGGGAAGACTTGAACCAAAGACCTCTCATTCTGCAGCTCCTCACGCTAACAACGCGACCACTGCGCTCCCGAGCTCAAGCTATCCTTATGTTACTTATCATGCGCATGTACTACTCAGTTTGTTTAGTTTGATTATTTTTTTCACAGGTCCACACAACTTCTTCCTGTTTTCTCAAATGATCTGTGTTCAGTTTTTCATGGCCTATCCACTGTGTCAACTTATAACTAAATCTGAGGAGGGTGCGGTGGGAAGGTTCACTTGTTAGCTATGAAACAACTGTAGCAAAACGGAGCATCCTCGTTATCCATGTGATGGATAAGGCGACTAATTCGCAACATAAATGTCAATGTAAGCATGAGTTTCTGTTGGAACGTGCTTCCCTGACCAAATAAAATACATTTCCTACGTCTTCAAAGCGAATCATGTAGCAAATGTAATTTAAAGGACATAAAAATATCGAGTGAATTTACTAACATAATTATGAACCACTTGAATTTGCATTCAACAGGCAATGTTCATTAGTCTGGTGCAGGAGTACTCCATGCTCTAATTCGAAACAACAAAAATCAACGGAGTGACTATTATTGAACGTCATCAGGTCACTCATCGAGCAATCCTATGCAGTACTGTTACTGGTGACGTGTTACGATGCCTATATCGTTAACTTCCTAAGAAGAAATGAAAGGCTGAGCCCCACCAAAAGACGTAAACTCGAGGAGAGAGTAGTGTGAACATAATATTTTACATCTGATAAATCCAAAAGTGTGTTTTGGGCTGCGAATTCTGCCCCCAGGGTGTGTGCAACACATCTGGAATTTGTTGCCAACAACCGAGACACCTTTCGGTCACAGTGTAAGAAAATCGAGCAACAAAAATACATCACCTGTGCTACTGCATGATAACGCACTATGTTGATTTGAGAAACAAAACTAACCAGGAGATTGATAGGAAAGTCGTCTCTCAGGCACTAGAATTGATAGGGAAGTCCTCTCTCAAGCACTTGTCCCTCTCGTCATACATTTGTAAAATTTTACCTTTCCCACTCTTTATCGATCAACCGTCAAGGCAATTCATTTCTAGACGAAAATACTGTTTAAACTACTCTGGTTTATTGACATCGTTAGAACCAGTAGGTTTCTACAGGCGTAGAATTTGTAAACAACTTTAGCATTGTCATATCGTTTTAGATATCGTGAAAGAAAATTCTACTGCTAATTAATTTCTCTTTGATAATTACTATTGCGTTTAGTAAAATAATGGAAAATGCAATTAAAATATTCACTGTGCTAATACAAATTAATTTCAGCTAACTACAGAAACATGACGACGGCAGTCTATCTTAATAAAGCATTAAGTTTCTGTGAGACGATTGAGCCTATTTTAACACGAATTAGTAGGATATTACAGACTTTACACTTCGAAAAGTTCTGTATTTATTTCATTTCCTGTACCATTCGTAAGTGTTACGAAAATGTGGCATTTCATATATAAAATTATGTAATCACAACAACAACAAAAATGTCGGCAGAAAACAAAAGTGGCATTATGAATCTGGCAGTACCGTAAGGTTTTCACTCTGACACTACGAGTTACTGAAAGTAGCGAGACAAATTTTGCTCGAGCGTTGTCTTACGATTCCCTTATTAAGTTGTTATCTACCTGCTTGTAGCTGTGCTACAAAATAATTAAAAATCTGACTTTTAGCAAGTCTCGAAATGCGAACAAAAGCAGCTTGCACCTGGTTACTAAGCATGTTACCTGGGAACTGGTTTTTTCCCAAAAAATTAAATGGCTCTGAGCACTATGGGACTCAACATCTTAGGTCATAAGTCCCCTAGAACTTAGAACTACTTAAACCTAACTAACCTAAGGACATCACACACACCCATGCCCGTGGCAGGATTCGATCCTGCGACCGCAGCAGTCCCGCGGTTCCGGACTGCAGCGCCAGAACCGCACGGCCACCGCGGCCGGCTTTTTTTTTCCCAAAGTGGGAAGACATCTTTTTGTGGTTGAATTGGCAAATGCCAGTCAGACGTGTGCCGTTGGTCTAAGCGTTTCGGTGTGTTGAATTTGTACCAATGATCTTTAACACGTTTTTTTCTGTCCCAAATAGAGTTGAAGTCTTCCATTAGTATTTTCACGTCATCTTGGTGAGCTTTGCTCAAGGTATTTTCGAGTGTGTTCCAGAATTTTTCAACATTGTCGGTGTTTTTCTTATTTTCGATGTTGGTGGGTTCAAATGGCTCTGAGCACTATGGGACTTAACTGCTGTGGTCATCAGTCCCCTAGAACTTAGAACTACTTAAACCTAACTAACCTAAGGACATCACACACATCCATGCCCGAGGCAGGATTCGAACCTGCGACCGTAGCTGTCGCGCGGTTCCAGACTGAAGCGCCTAGACCCTCTCGGACACTCCGGCCGTCGATGTTGGTGGGGACACGTGCATTGATGAGTGTATATGTTTTGCTGGGGCTCTGAATGACCATAGTCATAAGTCGCTTGTTGACGGGCCAGCCGCGGTGGCTGAGCGGTTCTTGGCTCTTCAGTCCGGAACCGCGCGACTGCTACGGTCGCAGGTTCGAATCCAGCCTTGGGCATGAATTTGTGTGATGTCCTTAGATTAGTTAGGTGTAAGTAGTTCTAAGTTCTAGGAGACTGATGACCTCCACTGTTAAGTCCCATAGTGCTCAGAGCCATTGGAACCTTTTGATTGTCGATCGGTGTGATTTCTTTGACAGAGTTGATAGATCGGTGTTCGAGAAATGCAATGCCGAAGATTGGTATGCCTTTCGCTACCTTTTGTTGAATTCTGCTCTTGAAGATGCAATGGTTTCCCTAATGCACGGTTTCATTGTCAGTTAGTCGTGGTTCGTGAAGTGCAAGGATGAGAATTTTTTGTCGGTCCATTTCTTTTGTGAGATCATTTAGTTTTCGTGTTTGGATCAAGGTATCGATGTTTACTTTTAAATGCATGTTTTTCGCTTGTAGGGAAATTTACCAGAGATCTTCGATATTCTCTTAGGTGCTAACCTGGACTCCCCAGAATCCGAAAATCCAACTGCCGCCTGTCGATAGCCGGGTTGTGTACCACCTGGGATAAAGTTGACTTTGCTTGCATAGTTTACGTTTGCTTGTGTTTCATTGGTTGTGCTTGGGTGATACCAGGACCGGATAGGACCAGAGGGTGTTGAAGCCTTTGAAAGCAAATATTTTCAGCCAAGCTCATTGAGCTAACAGACGGTGACCAGAGTAGCGGTGATTTTCACTCAGACGTGTCTGGATTTTGCGTTCAACGGATTGAGTAGCCGTTCAGGATTGTGTTAGTATTTGGTTCATCCCAAGTATTTGATTTCCTCGGTACCACTCATATGGGGGAGGGTTTCCACTATCCGCCACACGCGATTATTATTATTATTATTATTGTCATTATGTCTCAGCAAATCCGATGTGGTGTATCTTCCCACCACTGAAATAGATGTGTATTGTTCGATTCAGTATTTCCTTCACATAAATGTGGTTTATAATTACGTTACATTGCTACTAGTAGACATATTTCTCACTTTTTCTTAGACAGTTGCTACCTGTTACTCCATCATAGGAATTTATGTGCGAAGCATTGTTGCAATACAGACGTTCAAATTATCCGATTTCTGTAATTTCATTTCGATACCAGATCGTTCTAATCGGATTCAGCCAGGTAGTCTTAATGTGGATATCCGACCACGACTGTCACCATATGTTGAATATAGATCACTTATCTATGACAGGACCTGAATTCTTAAACACTGTGGAAAATAATAATCCGATGTGCTTATTACAAATACGTTATTTCAATATAAATATGTGAACTAACGAGATAACAGTTTATTTACAGGAGCAGAACTAATGTTCAAATGTTCAAATGTGTGTGAAATCGTATGGGACTTAACTGCTAAGGTCATCAGTACCTAAGCTTACACACTACTTAACCTAAATCATCCTAAGGACAAACACACACACCCATGCCCGAGGGAGGACTCGAACCTCCGCCGGGATCAGCCACGCAGCTCATGACTGCAGCGCCCCTGACCGCTCGGCTAATCCCGCGCGGCTACTAAAAGTATACTCGTCCACAAATCCCATGTGGACAATTATCTGATAATCGGTCAAGCTTTGCTTTGTCGCAGCTCTTTAGGATACAAGTCCATTTACTTTCACGCTCCTCCTTACAATTCTTGCAATGCATGGTAATTGAAAAAACTCATCCACTCGACGCCAACTGAGGAACTGACTGGTTCTAGGCGCGCAGTCCGGAACCGCGCGACTGCTACGGTCGCAGGTTCGAATCCTGCCACGGGCATGGATGTGTGTGATGTCCTTAGGTTAGTTAGGTTTAAGTAGTTCTAAGTTCTAGGGGACTGATGACCACAGCTGTTAAGTCCCATAGTGCTCAGAGCCATTTGAACCATTTTTGAACTGACTGGTGCATGTGTTGTTCAACACACAGTAGTTGTCACCCTCACTGGAATCAATGAGTGTGTGCGTGTGTGTGTGTGTGTGTGTGTGTGTGTGTGTGTGTGTGTGTGTGTGTGTGTGTGTGTGTGAGTTTTCGTGTTCATGCACAATCTGAATCAATACTATTAACATTAGACACACAACCGGGCATCAAATATGACTGTAAAGTATGTTAATGCGATGGGAAGTTACAAACTGAATTTTCACCCAACCCACGTCCTGCATATTACGTTAAGTAAGATGTATGAACTCCATAGTATCGTTAGCAGAGAGTGCGCTCTTGTTGTCGAGGCCTGCGACAAGCGCAGCGATCAGCAGTGCCCAATGCCGCCGCGATTTGTTTATGTTGGCTGAGCGTGGACACTGCAGCAGACGCTTCGCCATAAACAGAAAGAAATCACCTTGGCTCTGATTGCAGTGAGCGGATATCACTGCCTGCGTGTTCTTATAGTAACCAACGTGAGACTCTACTCACAGGTGCCATGGAGCAATTGCAACGAGTATCATGTCATTAGTCATGAGAATATTAACCGGTGATGGAATGTTCACTCTATTTGAATCCTAAGAAAATAGGAACCTTCTCACAAAGGAATGTGAGGTGATATAAAAATTTATCCAACATACAAAAATTAACTGCAGGTCTTTCATGTATGCAGTAGTAGCACACAAGGAAATATTATGTCTTGGAAGCGTATATTTCATTTCCTCTTCTCATATTAACGTCCTTGTTTTAGAATGAAGTGAGAAAATTAACACGAAAAACTTAAGTTCCTGAGAAGCATATAAGTCATTTCCTCTTCTCATATCATAGCTTTTGTTTTAGTATAAGATAAAATAATAAACAGTTTACGGCTCTGAAACATAATATGACACCAGATTCTTATCGTAGGCGCTATCGGAAACGTAAAATCAGGGAGCTGTCCATTCTTTTGTCCTAAAGTCTGTTTCCTTTCATGCATTACTCACGCTGGGAGGTTCTTATTTAAGGACTTGTGGGCATCAAGTTCTTCAGCAGAACAAGCCTTATGTTATTGTGCTAATTACGGTACGGAAAAAATGCAAAAAAGACGAGTTCCCCTAGAGCAGTGAGGATATTTGCACATGTCTGTATTCAGCAATGAGTGCCAGCTGCAACAACACTTCACATAATCCTTGCGGCAAGCAACATAACTGTGCGTGCACTTCAGACTTCATTCAGTAAGACGTCAGGAGATGGTTGGAAACGTCAAATTAACGTTGCTTTCCGAGTCGTATTCAATCCAGAATGAGGTGTTATTAAGGTAGTTGAACGTTCTAGCAATTACACTTCTATAATTCCCATACGAGTATTCCGATAGCCAAAAGAACCCGTTAGTGTGAAAACATCTGAAACTGCATTTACATCAAACTGCGAGAACTTGAGACAATACGTGGACTCTTCTCTTCGCTAGGTGACCTATTACTGATATTTAGGATTCTCTCCGTCCTAGGCGTAATGGAAATGGAACTTCAGAGGCGCTTTCCGATATTCTTGACAAACATGAGAAACTTGTAATCACTGCGAGTTACAACTGCGTGATGATAATGGTTCAGGTTGTCAGTAGTTGTGGTGGTGTTATGCTGTCAAACTGCTTACAGTAACGTTAATGGTGGCGCTCATAATTTAGCGCTGACTACCTACTTATGTAGAGATAGTGTTGTGGCGTCGTCGCTTGACTTTATTTGGCCTCAGCTTGAGTAATCCAAATTAACGAACATAGTACTACTTTCGCGTGCTGCTAATGATACAGTATGACTACAGAGATCATCGTGCGGATATTACATTAATTCTGCAATGAATTGCTTAAAAAATATTAGCCTCAGCTATGCAGGTGGAATGACTCATTACGCAGGTACTCTATGTTGCACTTGGTTAAGTGATTAGTTCGCTGCAATCCTGCTTCTACTGTTTGTAAATACTTGTATACTTGAAAAATGGTTCAAATGGCTCTGGGCGTTATGGGACTTAACGTCTGAGGTCATCAGTCCGCTAGAACTTAGAACTGCTTAAACCTAACTAACCTAAGGACATCAGACACATCCATGCCCGAGACTGGAGTCGAACCTGAGACCGTAGCTGTCGCGCGCTTCCAGACTGTAGCGCCTAGAACCGCTCGGCCACCCTGGCCGGCATACTTGAATACTGGCCATTCGTTATTTGACTAATTATATTAACTACAATCTAATTCGCATGTATATGACATGGGTTAGCGCCGGCACAAAGGGATGACTAAGGATTGGATGCCGTTGGAGTCCCGTTATTTTGATGGCAAGACAAATGTTCGCAAATCACCTCTATCGCCTCAAAAAATATCGAAGGACCGACGTCCACACTGTCACAGCGCGTTGAAATACAGCAACGACGGCAGATGAAAATTTGTGATCGACTGAGCTTCGAACCTAGACCTCCTGCTTACTAGACAGCCGTGCAGACCACTGCACTATTTTTTTTTTAAAAGTTTGAGAAGACTTTACGCACCAGGTAGGCGGAGGCAAAGAGGGCAGGGGTCGAATATCCGAGGCCTGGCCACAATGCCTCCCCCATACCTGTCACTGAGCAGCTGCATTATTCACATGTATTCCATGTTTGCACTCATATATTCCTTTAAATTGTAGAACAAAATTGAAGTATTAATTAAGGTAAAATAAATTACAGATTGTCGCCTCCAATGGCGTGCGTTCCTTGTGGAACATAACTTATAACAGTGAACAGGGTGGCGGAAAAATACATAACAAACATTCATTCAGAAATATATTTACAATTTAAGTTATTATGCACTGGGTGCATATGAGGTCTGTACGGAAGGCATATATTTTTCAACAAATGAAAAAATTTCGGAGCCGGAGGTGTTTTGCCAAATTAGAACAGTTCTGATTTTAGAACCAACGTAAAGGAATATTCCAGGAATAAAAAAAGTGGAGGAATAGTATTCTGCTTCTAATAAAAAAAACTGTCCACCTCTTCGTAGCCCACATAAAACAATAGATAAAAAAATTTGAAACCGTTCGTTATATTTGTTATTCTTCTTCAGCGTAAAATGTTCTTCTGCAACATAAAACATGTACTCTTCTAAGTTCTACATTTATACCCAGAAGCCACGAATAACTGTTATTCTTTGCGGACGGGTAACTTTTCCAGTCGGGTTGTAAAGCTTCAGATATCGGCATATGACTTTCTGCGGTTCTGTTGATAGTGCTAATTTATTCCTAGTCCAGTTCCAAATTCTGAGTCTATTTTCACATAAGAAGGTGGGCGCTACAGTTTCTACAAGCCCACATTTGTCGCAGTATGGAGATGGTCTCAATTTGATTTTTCATAATCGTTCCGCTGTGGGTTTGGTTTCGTTTATAACGTCGCACCATGCGGCACTGACTCTAGTTGGTAGATTCTGTGAGCCGGCCGCGGTGGTCTCGCGGTTCTAGGCGCGCAGTCCGGAACCGTGCGACTGCTACGGTCGCAGGTTCGAACCCTGCCTCGGGCATGGGTGTGTGATGTCCTTATGTTAGTTCGGTTTAAGTAGTTCTAAGTTCTAGAGGACTGATGACCACAGCAGTTGAGTCCCATAGTGCTCAGAACCATTTGAACCATTTGATTCTGTGAAGTGTTGTTGCAGCTGGCACTCATTGCTGAATACAGACATGTGCAAATATCCTCACTGCTCTAGGGGAACTCGTCTTTTTTGCATTTTTTCCATACCGTAATTAGCACAATAACATAAGGCTTGTTCTGCTGAAGAACTTGATGCCCACAAGTCCTTAAATAAGAACCTCCTAGCGTGAGTAATGCATGAAAGGAAACAGACTTTAGGACAAAAGAATGGACAGCTCCCTGCTTTTTACGTTTCCGATAGCGCCTACGTTAGGAATCTGAGGTCATATTATGTTTCAGAGCCGTAAACTGTTTACTTTTTTACCTCATACTAAAACAAAAGCTATGATATGAGAAGAGGAAGTGACTTATATGCTTCTCAGGAACTTAAGTTTTTCGTGTTAATTTTCTCACTTCATTCTAAAACAAGGACGTTAATATGAGAAGAGGAAATGAAATATACGCTTCCAAGACATAATATTTCCTTGTGTGCTACTACTGCATACATGAAAGACCTGCAGTTAATTTTTGTATGTTGGATAAATTTTTATATCACCGCACATTCCTTTGTGAGAAGGTTCCTATTTTCTTAGGATTCAAATAGAGTGGACATTTCATCACTGGTTAATATTCTCATGACTAATGACATGTTATCGTTGCAATTGCTCCATGGCACCTGTGAGTAGAGTCTCACGTTGGTTACTATAAGAACACGCAGGCAGTGATATCCGCTCACTGCAATCAGAGCCAAGGTGATTTCTTTCTGTTTATGGCGAAGTGTCTGCTGCAGTGTCCACGCTCAGCCAACATAAACAAATCGCGGCGGCATTGGGCACTGGTGATCGCTGCGCTTGTCGCAGGCCTCGACAACAAGAGCGCACTCTCTGCTAACGATACTATGGAGTTAATACATCTTACTTAACGTAATATGCAGGACGTGGGTTGGGTGAAAATTCAGTTTGTAACTTCCCATCGCATTAACATACTTTACAGTCATATTTGATGCCCGGTTGTGTGTCTAATGTTAATAGTATTGATTCAGATTCTGCATGAACACGAAAACTCACACACACACACACACACACACACACACACACACACACACACACACACACACACGCACACACTCATTGATTCCAGCGAGGGTGACAACTACTGTGTGTTGAACAACACATGCACCAGTCAGTTCCTCAGTTGGCGTCGAGTGGATGAGTTTTTTCAATTACCATGCATTGCAAGAATTGTAAGGAGGAGCGTGAAAGTAAATGGACTTGTATCCTAAAGAGCTGCGACAAAGCAAAGCTTGACCGATTATCAGATAATTGTCCACATGGGTTTTGTGGACGAGTATACTTTTAGTAGCCGCGCGGGATTAGCCGAGCGGTCAGGGGCGCTGCAGTCATGAGCTGCGTGGCTGATCCCGGCGGAGGTTCGAGTCCTCCCTCGGGCATGGGTGTGTGTGTTTGTCCCTAGGATGATTTAGGTTAAGTAGTGTGTAAGCTTAGGTACTGATGACCTTAGCAGTTAAGTCCCATACGATTTCACACACATTTGAACATTTGAACATTAGTTCTGCTCCTGTAAATAAACTTTTATCTCGTTTGTTCACATATTTATATTGAAATAACGTATTTGTAATAAGCACATCGGATTATTATTTTCCACAGTGTTTAAGAATTCAGGTCCTGTCATAGATAAGTGATCTATATTCAACAGTCCGATAAAGAATGTGGTTTACGCAGTAATCATATGATGACAGTCGTGGTCGGATATCCACATTAAGACTACCTGGCTGAATCCGATTAGGACGATCTGGTATCGAAATAAAATTACAGAAATCGGATAATTTGAACGTCTGTATTGCAACAATGCTTCGCACATAAATTCCTATGATGGAGTAACAGGTAGCAACTGTCTAAGAAAAGTGAGAAATATGTCTACTAGTAGCAATGTAACGTAATTATAAACCACATTTATGTGAAGGAAATACTGAATCGAACAATACACATCTATTTCAGTGGTGGGAAGATACACCACATCGGATTTGCTGAGACATAATGACAATAATAATAATAATAATAATAATCGCGTGTGGCGGATAGTGGAAACCCTCCCCCATATGGGTGGTACCGAGGAAATCAAATACTTGGGATGAACCAAATACTAACACAATCCTGAACGGCTACTCAATCCGTTGAACGCAAAATCCAGACACGTCTGAGTGAAAATCACCGCTACTCTGGTCACCGTCTGTTAGCTCAATGAGCTTGGCTGAAAATATTTGCTTTCAAAGGCTTCAACACCCTCTGGTCCTATCCGGTCCTGGTATCACCCAAGCACAACCAATGAAACACAAGCAAACGTAAACTATGCAAGCAAAGTCAACTTTATCCCAGGTGGTACACAACCCGGCTATCGACAGGCGGCAGTTGGATTTTCGGATTCTGGGGAGTCCAGGTTAGCACCTAAGAGAATATCGAAGATCTCTGGTAAATTTCCCTACAAGCGAAAAACATGCATTTAAAAGTAAACATCGATACCTTGATCCAAACACGAAAACTAAATGATCTCACAAAAGAAATGGACCGACAAAAAATTCTCATCCTTGCACTTCAAGAACCACGACTAACTGACAATGAAACCGTGCATTAGGGAAACCATTGCATCTTCAAGAGCGGAATACAACAAAAGGTAGCGAAAGGCATACCAATCTTCGGCATTGCATTTCTCGAACACCGATCTATCAACTCTGTCAAAGAAATCACACCGATCGACAATCAAAAGGTTCCAATGGCTCTGAGCACTATGGGACTTAACAGTGGAGGTCATCAGTCTCCTAGAACTTAGAACTACTTATACCTAACTAATCTAAGGACATCACACAAATTCATGCCCAAGGCTGGATTCGAACCTGCGACCGTAGCAGTCGCGCGGTTCCGGACTGAAGAGCCAAGAACCGCTCGGCCACCACGGCTGGCCCGTCAACAAGCGACTTATGACTATGGTCATTCAGAGCCCCAGCGAAACATATACACTCATCAATGCACGTGTCCCCACCAACATCGACGGCCGGAGTGTCCGAGAGGTTCTAGGCGCTACAGTCTGGAACCGCGCAACCGCTACGGTCGCAGGTTCGAATCCTGCCTCGGGCATGGATGTGTGTGATGTCCTTAGTTAGGTTTAAGTAGTTCTAAGTTCTAGGGGACTGATGACCACAGCAGTTAAGTCCCATAGTGCTCAGAGCCATTTGAACCCACCAACATCGAAAATAAGAAAAACATCGACAATGTTGAAAAATTCTGGAACACACTCGAAAATACCTTGAGCAAAATTCACCAAGATGACGTGAAAATACTAATGGGAGACTTCAACTCTATTTGGGACAGAAAAAACGTGTAGAAAGATCATTGGTACAAATGCAACGGCACACGTCTGACTGGCATTTGCCAATTCAACCACAAAAAGATGTCTTCCCACTTTGGGAAAAAACCAGTTCCCAGGTAACATGCTTAGTAACCAGGTGCAAGCTGCTTTTGTTCGCATTTCGAGACTTGCTAAAAGTCAGATTTTTAATTATTTTGTAGCACAGCTACAAGCAGGCAGATAACAACTTAATAAGGGAATCGTAAGACAACGCTCGAGCAAAATTCGTCTCGCTACTTTCAGTAACTCGTAGTGTCAGAGTGAAAACCTTACGGTACTGCCAGATTCATAATGCCACTTTTGTTTTCTGCCGACATTTTTGTTGTTGTTGTGAATACATAATTTTATATATGAAATGCCACATTTTCATAACACTTACGAATGGTACAGGAAATGAAGTTTTCGAAGTGTAAAGTCTGTAATATCCTACAAATTCGTGTTAAAATAGGCTCAATCGTCTCACAGAAACTTAATGCTTTATTAAGATAGACTGCCGTCGTGATGTTTCTGTATTAAGCTGAATTTAATTTGTATTAGTACAGTGAATATTTTAATTGCATTTTCCATTAGTTTACTAAACGCAACAGTAATTATCGAAGAGAAATAATTAGCAGTAGAATTTTCTTTCACGATATCTAAAACGATATGACAATGCTAAAGTTGTTTACAAATTCTACGCCTGTAGAAACCTACTGGTTCTAACGATGTCAATAAACCAGAGTAGTTTTAAAAGTATTTTCGTCTAGAAATGAATTGCCTTGACGGTTGATCGATCAAGAGTGGGAAGGTAAAATTTTACAAACGTATGACGAGAGGGACAAGTGCTTGAGAGAGGACTTCCCTATCAATACAAGTGCCTGAGAGACGACTTTCCTATCAATCTCCTGGATAGTTTTGTTTCTCAAATCAACATAGTGCGTTATCATGCAGTAGCACAGGTGATGTAGTTTTGTTGCTCGATTTTCTTACACTGTGACCCGAGGGTGTTTCAGTTGTTGGCAACAAATTTCAGCTGTGTTGCACACACCCTGGGGGCAGAATTCGCAGCCCAAAACACACTTTTGGATTTATCAGATGTAAAATATTATGTTCACACAACTCTATCCTCGACTTTACGTCTTTTGGTGGGGCTCAGCCTTTCATTTCTTCTTAGAAAGTTAACGATAAAGGCATCATAACACGTCACCAGTAACAGTACTGCATAGGAATGCTCGATGAGTGACCTGATGACGTTCAATAATAGTCACTCCGTTGATTTTTGTTGTTTCGAATTAGAGCACGCAGTACTCCTACACCACACTTCTGAACTTTGCCTGTTGAATGCAAATGTCGCATGATGGTAAAATGGTAATCTATCACATATATCAGCAGTCGAGACTTCCTTAATGTGGAAAATCATTCATGCCAGAACGATCTTTGTTAAAACACCAATATCTTTTTCTGGCGTATTTTGCCCAAAAGCACTCGCTCCAAACACAGTTCAAATCTTTCTAGCTGCCTCCTCTGCATTCACCCCTCTGTTATACCAAAAGTAAACGTTGTGTTGCAGATGTTACACCTACTTCCACTTGGGACTCAATTTTACAATGCTTAACTGTATTTCATGATTGTCAAGTATGCAAAATCCAGTGCTTAACTGCAAGTCGATAACTAGAACTTCAAATTCGAAAATGACAGTTGATACATACACTGAAAGCGTGGCGCCGCGTTCACATGGGCGGCCCCGGATTGCAGGCGGCGGGTGGCGTCTGGCGGGTGGCCGGTAGCCGCTGCAGCGCGAGGAAACGCTCGAGAGTAAGCTGTTATGATCGCGTCGCATGCACCAGCTGTCCTGCGGAGTTGTTTCTGGAATACTTGTTATTGCTGGTGGGTAGAATGTTTAGCGAATTATCTTCGATGCTCAATCAGACTCATAACTTTAGACCGAAGTGTGGTAAAAAAAAATACATCTTACACCGCATGGGAAACAAAAACTGCGAAAACCTTTATCACACCGGGGACAAAAAGAGGAAATGGGGCAAATACTGCTACAGAGTGTGAGGGTTCACGTCGAAACTCTCCATCTGCTGTATCATCCAGGTATGACTTCTCGTAATGACCAAGGTAGATCCCACGTTGTACCGTGTAGTGTTCTATCATCGTCTTGTAATTTTAGCTTCTCTTACCCGTGATGTTCCAGCTATGTGGAGGGTCGTGGAACGCACTCCACAAATAATTGGAAAAATATTGTCGACACTTTGGGTTACGAAGGATCTTGCAATGTCGTTCCTGCAAATAGTTCCAAAAGTCTAAAGTATCCTTAGTGCCGTCTTGAAACAAATAATGCAGAGCATGTCCACGAAGCCACGTCATTGCATTAGTTTTAGTGCGTGGGTAATTCGTCTTATCCGGGAATAAGATAGTCTTGAGGTCGATATGATTCGGCGTTACTTCAAATGGTTCAAATGGCTCTGAGCACTATGGGACTTAACATCTGTGGTCATCAGTCCCCTAGAACTTGGAACTACTTACACGTAACTAACCTAAGGACATCACACACATCCATGCCCAAAGAAGGATTCGAACCTGCGACCGTAGCAGTCGCGCGGTTCCGGATTGAGCGCCTTAACCGCGAGACCACCGCGGCAGGCGATTCGGCGTTACTCAAAGGAAGTATGCTGACATTTTCCTCACTAAGTGCCACACTGACCCCGACTCATCACAGCTAAGACGGTGTTCATCGTCGTCTTGACCGCCACAGCTCGTGCACGTGGGTGAGTCTACCACGTGGATTGCACGTAGCCTTGATCTGGTCACCTGCTTACCGTCGACACTGATATACCACATCGCCCGTGACGTCAGTGTCCAGTGTTACGTGATGAATTGTCCTCCACACTAGCCCGCATCTCGTGGTCGTGCGGTAGCGTTCTCGCTTCCCACGCCCGGGTTCCCGGTTTCGATTCCCGGCGGGGTCAGGGATTTTCTCTGCCTCGTGATGGCTGGGTGTTGTGTGCTGTCCTTAGGTTAGTTAGGTTTAAGTAGTTTTAAGTTCTAGGGGACTGATGACCATAGATGTTAAGTCCCATAGTGCTCAGAGCCATTTTGTCCTCCACACTACTCGCTAGTCGACGTTCGGGTGCTTCCTTTCCACGACGTTATCGGGTCGTCCACGTTGCAGGACCCGATAAACCGTCTTTGCCATCGCCAGTTGGGTCGCTGGGAAGGCAAGTCGAACGTAACTGAGTTCGAGGTAAAAGACACCGATGTAGAAGAGCGAGGAGGGGACGTGGTGTATCGGCACAGGTGGCCGCAGGGAGGGCGGTGCTAGTTCTGCTATTAACAAACTCGTCAGACTGTCCGGATGGCGGTGCCATAGTTTGACTAATGTGCTCACAAATAAGGGGACCGCTCTATCACTAGACCATGGGCTCATACAATCCGAGAACATCTCGGAAGTAAACAACAATATCTCCTAACACTTCCGCATCTAACTGTTGCCAGATTTTGCAGATGGCCGGACTTAGAGTTGTCAGGGGCGGTTAGTTTTATTGGCCACGTTAAGTGAACGACTCGGACTTAGTCTCTGTGGCGGCCGGCCGGCGGTCAGTTTTTACGTCTAAGACTGTACACTTGAGATATTTCGTTTCCCATGAAATGGTGGCCGGCGATGCTGTGGCGTCTTCGAAGCGCGAGCTTCGTTAGTGCAAGATATCTCAGCACAGCTGAGCGAACGTTTTCTTCCTGCTGCTAGTCTAGTGGACAATGGCAATGCTGTAGAACAATTTTGACAACTATATGACCATCGATTTATGTTTCTGAGTGGTTCATAATTATGTTAGTAAATTCACTCGATATTTTTATGTCCTTTAAATTACATTTGCTACATGATTCGCATTGAAGACGTAGGAAATGTATGTTATTTGGTCCAGGAAGCATGTTCCAACAGAAACTGATGCTTACATTGACATTTATGTTGCGAAATAGTCGTCTTATTCATCACATGGATAACGAGGATGCTCCGTTTTGCTACAGTTGTTTCATAGCTAACAAGGGAAACTCCCCACCGCACCCTCCTCAGATTTAGTTATAAGTTGGCACAGTGAATAGGCCTTGAAAAACTGAACACAGATCATTCGAGAAAACAGGAAGAAGTTGTGTGGACCTATGAAAAAAATAATCAAACTAAACAAACTGAGTAGTCCATGCACATGATAAGCAACAGCAAGGATAGCTTGAGCTCGGGAGCGCAGTGGTCGCGTGGTTAGCGTGAGGAGCTGCAGAACGAGAGGTCGTTGGTTCAAGTCTTCCCTTGGGTGAGTTGTTTGATTTTTTTATTTTCAGACAATCATCACCACACGTTCTGTTTATCAACAAATGTAGGAAATAATCATACAAATGTTCAACAATCGTTCGATCCCTTAAGGAACTTTCCGATGCCTTACAGTTCGGAAAATATTCATTGACATTGTTATTGAAGTCACGAGCTATATTTGCTGGATTCATATTGCCCACGCAATGCATCTCACGTATTTAATACACTCTCGTCCAAAGTAGCGAACAGTTAACTGCCAGCCAGGGAGCCTCGTTAGCAGGAATACTCTCTCCTCCGTGCGCTGTACTCGACTGACGTCATGTCTTTCGATGTTTGTTTAGGTGTAGCGTCATCATACTACGGCGCAGTTACCTCGCATCGGACGGACGGACGGACAGACAGATAATAATTGTCTGAAAATAAAAAATTAAACATTTCACTCGAGGGAAGATTAGAATGAAGGACCTCTCGTTCCACAGTTGTTCACGCTAACCACGGGATCACGGCGCTCCTGAGCTCACCCTATCCTTGATGTTGCCTATCTTGCGCATGGACTACTCAGTTTGTATATTTTGCTTATTTTTTTCATAGTTCCACACAACTTCTTCCTGTTTTCTCGATTGATCTGTGTTCAGTTTTTCAAGGCCTATCCACTGTATCAACTTATTACTAAATCTGAGGGCGGTGCGATGGGGAAGTTCCCTTGTTAGTGGTATTGTGTGTTGGTGGCGTTGCCAGTTTACATACTGTGCATGTAACTCACAATAAATGCGTTGGATGCCTCCTGTGATCAGTTTAGTTGAAAAACGTTTGTTGTCATCGTAATTGATGTAACTGGCTCTCCGACTTCCAATTTGACAATTTGTGGAAAAATTGTTTACCTTGTTAGTCCTAGTTTCAAACATTGTCTGATAGAAAATGTAGGCATGAAGGAGTCTGTAAAAGCAATTAATCGCTATTATAGCAAACTTATGAATCCACATGATACTTGAATTCTCTATATTGATTCTGAGAGTTTTGTTATTTCTCTTGTTATTTACTGTCTCAATGTCATCCGTGAAAATAAAATTAAAGGCAGTTGGATTAGGTTCCTGATCTATAAACTGTGATTTAATATTCTGCGCTGCTAAACAAATTTTGAAGGTTATATTCTTTACGTAAAACAGAGTATCGGTGTCAGTCCTAGGATTGACGATAAACCTCAGAAATACAATTACGGAAAAGTGACATATCGATTATGGCTCCTCACCATCAACAATAGTTGTTACCCATAGTTTCATATTTGCTATTTTACCGTCGTAACCCTTTAGAGACCAACCTGATCTTTCCACAATGCCATTTTCGACTTGCTTCTTAATATGTCCTATAACTACAGATTTGTTGAAAATATTAACTGTTAAATACGCTTTCCACAAATTAAAAACTTCCAGTTATTCTTCATATCTTGAAACTTACTACCGTTGACTTTCACTGGAGAAAAGATACATAATAATAAAATGAAATCAAAGATTAGTATGTCAAAGCATAGTGTGAATGGTTAAAATGAAATGAACTAAAAATCATCTCCTTGTCTAAAAGACGTTATTCTTCCAGAGAACTTCGGCACCTCAAAATTTTTTACACCTTTGATGTTCAGCCACATGTGGACAAATAGCGGGTCCCATGATGCAGCACTGTTTAGCCGTCACAAAATGAAGCATCAAAAATCAGTCCACATTCCATTTACTGCGTTTCGTTGAAATTATATAAAATATACGTCTGTAAGTAAAAAAAAAAAAAAAAGATGAAGAAGAAAGAAACAAAGCTTGAAACAGCTGATTGGTGAAGCCTCCTTTGGCTTCCACAACAGCTCGAAGTCTGTTGGGCATTGAGCCCACAACTCGAGCCACATAACTAGGAGATTCAAGTAACTCATTCCAAGCGTCATGAATCACATCAGAAAGCTGTCGGCGAGTCGACGGTGACTGCCCTTTTCTCGTATGACTCTGACCATTTCTGCCCAGATATTCTCAATGGGATTCGTGTCAGCTCCTTTAGGTGGCCATTCCATTACAGTAATATTACTATGGTCGTCGACCCGCCTCTTAATCACACGTGCCATATGAATAGGCGAGCGATCTTGTTTGAACATGATCTGATCATCGCCAAATATTGCTGCCACAGCAGGCAACATCACGTTCTCCAGAACTGATATGTAATTGTGAGCATCGAATCTTCCTTCCACTTCCCACAGGAGCCCACACCCTTCGGCCGATATCCACGCCCATACCGTTACCGACTACAAATGGCTCTGAGCACTGTGGGACTTAACATCTGTGGTCATCAGTCCCCTAGAACGTAGAACTACTTAAACCTAACTAACCTAAGGACATCACACACATCCATGCCCGAGGCAGGATTCGAACCCGCGACCGTAGCGGTCACGCGATTCCAGACTGAAGCGCCTCGAACCGCACGGCCACACCGGCCGGCACCGACAACCTGCCACTCCTTCGGCAACTGTAAATATATTTTCGATTATACCTAGCACATTTAGGCCGGTAAACAAGTACTTTTCCGGCTGATGTCGTAGAGAAAACTTTTTGGTGCGTGAAAATCACTCGCCTCCAAAACTGGAGAGGTTTGTCGCCATTTTCAGTAGCAAAAGCAAGGCAAGCTTCTCTTTGGGAAACAGTCAATGTCTCTTTCACAGCAGCGCTTCTTGCTCTCAATCCACCTTCCCTTACACGACGAGTGACGGTCTTGCTGCTAACATTGAGACCCAAAGTTTGCTGAAATTGTCGTGCGTTGACAAATGGGTGGTTCTCACTGAAACGGCGTATCTGCTGATCCTGAGCTGCTGTTGTTTTGCGGCGACGGCCATGAGGCCTCCCATTCTGGTTACCACTCTCTTCCTTTCGTCTGATCCACCTGGCTACCGTCGACTTGTGAAGACCCATAGTTCTTGCTATGTCGGCATTTGAAGATCCCTCTGCATGGAGTTCTATTATAGCGCCCTTGTCTGCCTCAGCCAGATGGGCCATTTAGCGTTGACTGAATGATTCGTCGCGGTTAATATTGGCTGCGGAAACAGCGCTGGCAGGAAACAGACTGCCTCCTCCACGATGGCAGCCACAACGCAGTGGCCAAGTATGTGTAACACGGAAATCGATGGCATAAAAGAGAGATCGCAAGCCCATACCCGTGTCATTACATAGTGGAGCAACTTAGAATCTCTAATTTTTCTCGGAAGGGACTGGTCCACTCTTGTCATGTCTTATCCTGATAAATATTACATGAAATGAAATGTTTACGTTTTGCATATGCGGCAGGGCTAACGCAAGAAACATTTCTGAAATATCTGAGGCAACCTGAAGAACACTTCGTGAATTTTATCTGTAGTAGGTTGCCTTATAAGAAGGAAAACGTGTTTATCCCCGCTCGCCGTGTTTCCAGGTGGCGCAGTTTACTCGGAGGCATACATAATTCTCGCCGGGCGTAAGAAGCGACTCGACGAGCGAGGGGAACTCGCCAAATGTCATAGGCTGATTGTCCCGAAACTTTGCTCAGTGAAGGAGAGGACAAAATAAGCGAACATGTGTTTCGGCTTATCTGCAGACACTCGACCGTTTCCGAGAAATCGACGGTCACAGTTATCAACGCGCTGTTGCTCTAGTGTAGATACCTTCTGCAGCGGAAAACGCGATTGAAGCGGTGGCTCAGTGGCTACCGTCGTTCTTTCTTAACATTGATTCCCGTGTTCGAGACCATATTGGGTTGTTTATTATTTTATTTTCCTGCCTCTCTATCAGAATTATCTACGAATGTTTTTTTTCTAATTTATGTTGAAATAATGTTGTCATTACTCGACAATTAACTTTATGTGTAATTAATGAATTAAAAAAATAATAAACGAATGAGACATGCTGATCTAAAATCATCTGGGCTGCCTCATGTATCGTTATATCCAAATGGTTTATCAATGTTAATCTACATTTAGATCCGATAATGGCACCTTTAGTGTGTTGAAACCGGTTATCCAGTAGACAGTATTTAAGCGATCTTGGCTTCTGAATTATTTCTACAACAGAGTGATCGCCTCACTACGCACTGTGTGTTCCCTTTTTAACTTATTTCTTTACACAGTAAATTATCTGACGAATAACGACAACAGTGTTTCATCATAAATTGGAATAAACATTCGTAGATAATTCAGAGAGTGAGGGGGGAAAAAAGGAAAAACCGGGTTTCGAACTCGCAGCGCAAAGTTCCGAAGTCGCTGTGGTAGCCGCAGAGCCACCGCTTCAGTTGAATCCTTACCCGCTAAGAGGTATCTACACTATAGCAACAACGCTTTGAACACTTTGACCGTCGTTTTCTCAGAAGCGGTAGAATGTAAGCTTATTTTGTCCCCTCTTTCAATGAGCGTAGTTTCAGCAAGATCGGGGTGTGACACTTGGCGTGTCCCCTCGTAAATTGCGTGCGTTGGGATTCAGTAGACAGAATGCGCCCACTTTCCTCGACTACTCATTGACATGTTTGGAAACTTTCTTTGTTGTAGTGGCACTTTGCATTATGAGGGCTGGTTTTCCTGATAAGGATCTACTTATGGACTTTGCTCCTAATTTACGTTACTGTGTAGTAGACCTACTGCAACTACTTAAACCGGAAATGTTTGTTTGTTTGGATACTCCGCTTCTTAGTTGCTACATTTCGCTAAAATATTTTCCTTTGTTTCAAAAAAATGGCTCTGAGCACTATGGGACTCAACTGCTGAGGTCATAAGTCCCTAGAACTTAGAACTACTTAAACCTAACTAACCTAAGGACAACACACACATCCATGCCCGAGGCAGGATTCGAACCTGCGACCGTAGCGGTCGCGCGGTTCCAGACTGTAACGCCAGAACCGCTCGGCCACCAGCGGCCGGCCTTTGTTTCAAAGCGGCAAGTTAAGATGACCACTGCAACATGGTAAGATCAGTAACAATTTAATACTTTGAAACAGTTATGTGTGGTGTACGAGGAGTGTACTCTGTTGACTGAGGAATACATTAAAAACGAAAGCTGCGTCCAATGACAATAATTAACTTTCGGTTACATGACAAAACACAAGTCGAAGCACTGTCAGTTCATCTCAGTACCCAGTAAAACTTAAACTGGAAAGATCTAAAGGGGAAGGCAAACGAATGACTGCGTTTTATTGGCCGCACACTAAGAATACGCAACAGGCCAACTGAAAACACTGCCTACACTACGTTTGTCCGTCCACTGCTATAATATCCTTGACAGACGTGATTGACTGTGCACGCAAAAACGTCCAAGGAACGGTAGCACGCTTTGTAATGTCACGAAATAGGGGAGAGAGGATCCCAGATTTGATAATCGAGTTGGGGTAACATTCATGAAAACATATGCGTTTTTCGTTGCCACGAGATCTTTTCACAAAATTTCAGTCACCACCATCTGTTCTGAATGCCAAAACATTATTTCCTAGGGAACTTACACAGGAAGAAACCATAGTAATAATGTAATTCAAGGCTCGCAAGAAAAGATTTAAGTGGTCCCTTTTCCCGCACACTGTTAATGAGTAGGACGGTAGAGAAATAATCCGCACCTTCCGGATTACAAAGAAATCCTGTTCATGTAGTCATGTAGATGTAACAACGAAATTATGTTGTCATTACGACATGTGACTTTCACTTGATCTGAACATCGAAGTTGTTTACTGTTTATTTACTTTTTGTTCATTAATTTCAGCCATATACGAACACCTAGGCGCGTTAAATTGATATTGAAATAAAGTGTCATGCATGGACCAATAACAATAAATTCCCACCTACTTGTTATAGTACTGCAGTATCTGCCAGCGTCTTCAGAAGTGGATATCGCATACGACGTTCCTAGGGTGTTTATAAATGGATATTGCAGACGACTTCGAACAAAGTTCGAATGTAGCTTCGTAAAAGTTCCGTGATCAAACGATCTGAGTTGCTGGCGAATACAGTTTATCCTCACTAGACAGTATATATTATCATTATACATGAGGTGAGTAGGGTTTCGCCGGGTTGCGGTGGCCGAGCGGTTCCAGGCGCTTCAGTCACGATCCGCACGGCTGCTTCAGTCGCAGGCTGGAATGCTACCTCGGGCATAGATGTCTGTGATGACCTTAGGCTAGCTAGGTTTAAGTAGTTCTAGGTCTAGGGACTGATAACCTAAGCAGTTAGGTCGCATAGTTCTTGAAGCCATTTTTTGACCTTTCGCGTAAATTTTCTTTACATAAACCGTCGTATCTTTTGATTGCGTTGACATAGAAGCTCACTTTTTTACACCACCAAGGGACCGGTTACAGCAAGAAGTGCGATACATTTCCGCTTATTATGTCCATCCGTTCTGGAGGTAAACTGGTTTTAAGGGTTGGGTAAGCCGATAGACGGTCAAGAAAGTGAGACTAATGGGGTTCCGTTTTTACCGGTTTAGGTGTCGAAATCCTAACAACGAAAACAGCTACGACAGCTACTGAAGATGAGGGCCGCATAAATAACACCCGCTACTCTTTATTCGAAATGTTCTAGTTGCAGTCGATACATCAGCATATTAATCATAGCTACGCTTTCGATCCAAATCACGTTTACAGGAATGCAAATAGAATCTATTTGCCTATACACGTGGTAATTCACATCCCAGTATTAATGCCACCGCGTTTTAGAAGTACGAACATTCCCATTGCTAGCTAGCTTAAGAAACACTTCGGCTAATGAACGTTTTCTGGCTGTGGCGAGGCTAGTGGAGAATTCGAAACAGTGTAGAATACGTTTGGCAGCTATGAAGCCGTTTATTTCCTGGGGTGGTGCAGAATTATCCTACAAAATTTACTCTCTAATAACAGTAATTTGTTATTTCGATAATCATCCCGAATGATTGTCACATAAGCGGTGACATAAAGGAAGAAAATTCATGTTTTTGAGTCCAGAAAGCTCTATGCAACAGAAACTGCAGATTTTCATTGCGAAATTGCCTGCTTGTTCATGTCTGGGGTAATAATAGAGGGGTGTTTGCCTGGGTTGTCTGCTAGCATAGTGAAAGGAAGGTCTAATTTGTTTTCGGTTCTAATCTCTATGGAGGCAGGTAGAATATCAGTAAAGCAATTTTAAGAAATTCTCGCGCACCCAATACGTTTTATCGCTACCTTTGTTCTGTACTGGCGCTCTGTGGATGTCAATATTACACTCTTGTAGAATTTCATACATGTTACTGCCTACTTTTTCCGCTTCTGTTGCGGCCGAATGCGGATAATATTTTGCTAATTCGTAACGATCTAGGGTTCTTTGTCTTACTGAAACATTAAGTCATCTCGATAAGTTGAAAATCATTTTTATTTGTCCAGTTCATACCAATTAGCGTTTCTTCTTTCAGTTCTGTCTTATATTTACGTGTTGTATTTAACACACTAATCAGCATTAATATAGTCTTACAAATTATGGAAAACAGTCTAAAAAAGTTCAGATAGTTTGTCAATTTCACTCCTGTGCGTATTAAGTTGGTAGCACTTCGTCGCCTTGCCTGTTATGCTGTGTAGCAGACTTTAAAGCCGTGCGGATCAGCATAACGAAAAGGCGAGGGGTCTCGCTCGTTTTGTCCACGACTGTACCTACCTCGATTTTTCTCCTCATCATAACACCTCTCAGGTTCCTCTCCGTTTGAACTAAAGTGATTACCGAGTGTCCCTACTGAAATAACAATAAATCCCAGTGTTTTGCTAATCGATGCCTCTTGAACATAGTAAAAAGAAAGTTAAAGTTAATGTAGCTTGCTGAAAATAATTTTTCTAGTAAAACTGCTTATTAATGTGCTGATGCCTATTTCAAAATTAAAAGTTCTTAAGATTGAGGCTTATAAAGTTTTGCTTGGTGAATGATCACATTACTGCCTGTTGTAAATCGCAGAAGGTGAGTCAGTATGTTACATATATGTTAATTCTGTGTCTCACTGTAGTAAAAGTGGAAAACTGCATTTGTGAAACGTTGTATACTCATGTTTACTAAGTGTTTGTCTCTCTTGTGTATTATAAGTGCATATTAACAGTATAACAGGATCCACAGTTTGTCTAGTGTGTTAATGTTCGGTAACAAGTAACGGAAAGACCACTAATTATGAAAACCATAATTTCTTTATTCAAATGATAGTGAGAAGCAACCTGTTAGTGGATTCCAATTAACTTTCATTTTTAGTAGTAAAGTATTTAACTGAAAGAGGCTTAACCTATATCCAATTAAGTATTCTGCAGTGAATAGTAATAATAACGTTATAAAGACCATTCAGCTTGTATAAGCCCTGAAAGTAATAGTGTGTTTCGGTATCTGTTATAATTTTGCAAATAGTTTGTGCTGCTCCAGTTGTTAGCTTCAATCTTAACGTAAACATATGTAAGTGTCAGTGTTCATTGCACTCGCGTGTGGCCAAGTACAGGTTGTGTTTATCAATTAAAGTTAATACTAACTATTTTCTTGAACGAGAATGTTAACCATTCTCTTGCCTAGTTAGGCTGGCGACCGTTTTCTTTATCAGTTAAACAGTGCAGATAGGCAACATTTTATTTGTTACTGTTCGAATATTTACGTAATTCTGACTTTCATTTCCGATAAGCCACCTCCGTTAGGTACGACACGGTCAACATAACAAAATTCCTCTCAGAGGGTAACACTGCTCTGTTGCTATATACCATAATTGCTTTAACAAAATAGTTTTATTTCACAACCTGTTTCCAGTTTTAAGGTTATGGTACAGCAGTAGCAAACAGTAGTGTTATAAAGGGAAAGTAAATATTTTTTCTTTTCTTTTTCCTAAGATTACCTAAGAGAATAAGGCAAACGAATTGAATTATGAGATAATGATTTTTACATATAAATCTTTAATTGCAGGGGCAACAGTCTGGATGATTGACTGATCTGACCTTGTAACATTAACCAAAACGGCCTTGCTGTGTTGGTACTGCGAACGGCTGAAAGCAAGGGGAAACTACAGCCGTAATTTTTCCCGAGGACATGCAGCTTTACTGTATGATTAAATGGTGATGGCGTTCTCTTGGGTAAAATATTCCGGAGGTAAAATAGTCTCCCATTCGGATCTCCTGGCGGGGACTACTCAGGAGGACGTCGTTATCAGGAGAAAGAAAACTGGCATTCTACGGATCGGAGCGTGGAATGTCAGATCCCTTAATCGGGTAGGTAGGTTAGAAAAATTAAAAAGGGAAATGGATAGGTTAAAGTTAGATATAGTGGGAATTAGTGAAGTTCGGTGGCAGGAAGAACAAGACTTTTGGTCAGGTGATTACAGGGTTATAAATACAAAATCAAATAGGGGTAATAAAGGAGTAGGTTTAATAATGAATAAAAAAATAGGAGTGCGGGTTAGCTACTACAAACAGCATAGTGAACGCATTATTGTGGCCAAGATAGACACAAGATGGAAAAACTGGTAGAAGCCAACCTCGGGGAAGATCAGTTTGGATTCCGTAGAAATGTTGGAACATGTGAGGCAATACTGACCTTACGACTTATCTTAGAAGAAAGATTAAGAAACGGCAAACCTACGTTTCTAGCATTTGTAGACTTAGAGAAAGCTTGTGACAATGTTAACTGCAATACTCTCTTTCAAATTCTGAAGGTGGCAGGGGTAAAATACAGGGAGCGAAAGGCTATTTACAATTTGTACAGAAACCAGATGGTAGTTATAAGAGTCGAGGGGCATGAAAGGGAAGCAGTGGTTGGGAAAGGAGTGAGACAGGGTTGTAGCCTCTCCCCGATGTTATTCAATCTGTATATTGAGCAAGCAGTAAAGGAAACAAAAGAAAATTCGGAGTAGGTATTAAAATTCATGGAGAAGAAGTAAAAACTTTGAGGTTCGCCGATGACATTGTAATTCTGTCAGAGACAGCAAAGGACTTGGAAGAGCAGTTGAACGGAATGGACAGTGTCTTGAAAGGAGGATATAAGGTGAACATCAACAAAAGCAAAACGAGGATAATGGGATGTAGTCAAAGTAAGTCGGGTAATGCTGAGGGAATTAGATTAGGAAATGAGTAGTAAAGGAGTTTTGCTATTTAGGGAGTAAAATAACCGGTGATGGTCGAAGTAGAGAGGATATAAAATGTAGACTGGCAATGGCAAGGAAACCGTTTCTGAAGAAGAGAAATTTGTTAACATCGAATATAGATTTAAGTGTCAGGAAGTCGTTCCTGAAAGTATTTGTATGGAGTGTAGCCATGTATGGAAGTGAAACATGGACGATAAATAGTTTGGACAAGAAGAGAATAGAAGCTTTCGAAATGTGGTGCTACAGGAGAATGCTGAAGATTAGATTGGTAGATCACATAACTGATGAGGAGGTATTGAATAGAATAGGAGAGAAGAGAAATTTGTGACACAACTTGACTAGAAGAAGGGATCGGTTGGTGGGACATGTTCTGAGGCATCAAGGGATCACCAATTTAATATTGGAGGGCAGTGTGGAGGGTAAAAATCGTAGAGGGGGACCATGAGATTAATACATTTAGCAGATTCAGAAGGATGTAGGTTGCAGTAGGTACTGGGAGATGAAGAAGCTTGCATAGGGTAGAGTAGCATGGAGAGATGCATCAAACCAGTCTCTGGACTGAAGACCACAACAACAGTATCCTCCACTTCTCAAACTTTTTGCTCTAGCTATCAGCTCAATTGCATTTAGAGTTCTCAAGTCGTCCTTTTATACACAACAAAAATTTATTAGGGTTAATAGAAAATGAAATTCAAAAGAAGATTTAATACGATTTTATCGTCTTCTTTCTAATCTCATTGAGAGTGTTTGCACTTGCAGAGAATGAGTTTTTTATTTTCTTACCATAGCGGAAATTTATTCTATGTAAATTGGTGTACTACTCAAGAAGGTCAATAATGCAACAACACTAATTCGCTTAATAAATTATTGAGCTACAAGTAAATGTCTTGTATAGCATTACTGGTTGTGAATATATGAATACCAGATATGGTAAGAAAATTTGTATGGAGCTCAATAATGAGATTTTATCTTGCCAGACAGATATTTGAAACTGATCAATAGTCAGGATTTTCAATTTTCTAAAGATGGAAAGGTTAAACTGATATGCAAGGGAATGAGGAAATTCAAAAATAACGATAATGAGTTTTCAGGTTTGTAATTTTTAGTATAAACGCAACTAGTGCCTAATTCCATTTGAATTTTTACCTTACTTATTTTGTTTAGCTTATTTTATGTGAAAAGAAAAATATATAGGTTATTAATGATATTTTATGCTTCATTCATTATGGAATTTCAGACAATGGGAGACCAGTGCCTGAAAATGATCAAAAATTAGAAGAAATTTAGTTCAATATTATAAAAAAGGCGAGCCAGGTCTCATTTATTTCTTACAAAATCTTGATGGATGACCAAATTATTTTTTCAAAAAGAATGAAATATATAAAGTTTATAAAGAAAAACCATTTTTCTAATAAATGAATTCCTTTCCCTTATTTTCTATGGAAAATGTTAGGGAATAGAAAGAGTAAGAAATGATTATTTTCCCTTGAATATTTTTATAGTAATACAAATTCCGGGATTGTGGCTAATTTTCCCACAAAATGGTAATTCTATGTTTGTGTGGCAAAATATTTTTCCAGTGAAGCTATTTTAGGTATGGATTTCGATTGGTGACCTGCTTTGTGTAGGGAAGCAGCCTACTCACGCCGTAGTAAATTCACATCAGTCTTTGCATTGCATGCCAGCCCAGTCCGCTGTAACTAGCTCTGACGTCATAAATGTTGCGCAATACTTTAAAAATCAAGCAAATAACCTAAAACATTTCTAGCATGTCAGGAGTAATACTAAAACAACATGTGTTGAATATCAGTTCGATAACTTTAGCCATTTTCGAAATTTTAACATTTTTCTGTAAAAATCATTGGCGCAACAGAAAAGAGCTAGAGAATTAAAAATTGATAATTAGATTCATTTTTCATAATTATTTAATAAAAACAGTCTTCTGGGTCTCACAATTTAAGATTTTAGTGGAAATTTATGATTTTCTGGTTTTTGTCTTAAAACTTAAGGAAGCAAGATAGATTAAGTAGGCTAATAAATAAGGCTAGGTTGTTTATATTTAAGTAGGTTGGAGATCCGCTATAACTATGAAGATGTGAGAAGTATCATTTGAATACCTATAAAACTATAGCGATAGCGTATCTCCAAAGGGCCAGTTCAGAGCTCGTCTACTGCGTGCAGTGTAATTAAATTAATTCTCTCGCCCAAAATATTTAACTTAGCCACGTCAAAATTTTATTATCAATACTTACCTGCGTGCTGAATGCACATTTAAATTAAGAGCTTCATCGGCCATCAGCAAGAGAAGCTATGATTTATTTTGCCGGCCGAAGTGGCCGTGCGGTTAAAGGCGCTGCAGTCTGGAACCGCAAGACCGCTACGGTCGCAGGTTCGAATCCTGCCTCGGGCATGGATGTTTGTGATGTTCTTAGGTTAGTTAGGTTTAACTAGTTCTAAGTTCTAGGGGACTAATGACCTCAGTAGTTGAGTCCCATAGTGCTCAGAGCCATTTGAACCATTTTTATGATTTATTCAGTGACTTAAAGTAGTGCATTACTAACCCAGCGGCTAGTCGGGAGAGCCGATTTGGTCAGGCGTTCCCTTAGCCGTCCGCACCGCGGCTTTATATATAAGAATGGTGCGCGAGGAAGCAAGGCCCCAGTTCTCTCCAGACGCTGAGTAATACGCCATCTGTGTCGGGAGTCGCGTCGCATCGGTATCATTGCAACAAACAGCCTTGGATGCCGTATTAAGTTACTCGAGATACGCGTAACCATGAAATCATTTTCGAGTGAAGTGTTAATTCTGGGATGACTTTAATTATCGATCTTCAGTTTGCGTATTGTCGTATTTTCACGTGCCGCCGCGGGACAGACATTCTACCAATTATTTAGCATGGCGTTTGATGAAACTAATCATCAAATTATGGCGAGCATTCATTTAAACATTTAATTTGGACAGTTATAGTGGCATCAGCGCATTAGACTCTGAACTGCTCTGTTAGTTAGATTGTGTGAATTCTTTTGTTTTCATCTGTGACTTTCAGAATATACTGAACTATTTTAATCAAAATCGTTTTTGATTATGAATCCTAGACAATCTCCTAATTTCTCAGAGCTATAAGCTGCAGCTGTAAGTGTGTTTCTCAGATAAAGTGGGCACTAGGAATTCTAATTGCAGGCATCACGTTTTGCTAATCACTTTCTGGTTGCCAATATTGTAGTTAGAAAGCCAGTGTTGAGAACGGCGAAAGACAGCATAAATAACATTCTAAATAATAGGAACTGGTTTTACATTCTACAAACCAAACATTTATATAACAACATAATTCCATCAGCCGCCCCACATATGGTGCATCGGCCGGGAAAGAAACTGAGTAAAGTAAAGTGATTTTTAAATATTCGGATTCGCGAGTGAAATGCGACACGCAGCTGAGTAATAGAACAGTGAAAGTGTTACGTGTGCATGTGGACGACGCAATTGGATTAACAACGTATCTGGATTGACGGAGCTGGCACTGAGTCTAGCGGCGCTGCCGGCTTCGCGAGAAGCCAGTTTCGCCTCACTGCAGTCGTCCGCCTGAGCAGCCGGAACCGCGCCTGCAGTTGCGGGCCACGCAAACACACAACAGCCGTTAGAGTGCCGTCTGCAGTTCAGCGCGCTGTGTCGTGTCAGTAATCCTGGTACGCCGCGTCGGCAACGCCATACGTCGTGCAGAAGGAACTAAGTTAAGTGAAAAGCTGTTAAAAATTTTACTAACCTGCACTAAAAGACTGTCGGCAATGGAACCGCCAAAAGACACTGAGGTTAGACTTAAATCAGAACCTATGTCTGTTGAGGGGACTGTAAGTCCAGACAACGGTTCAAGTGTAAATATGCATGAAAGTAGTAATGTTAAAGTGAAATATGAAGTATTGTCTCCTGCCGGTAATGTGGGAAGGGGCAATGATTCAATAATAGAGACCCCTGTAGTAAAGCAGAAAGCAGAAATTGTTAATTTATTGGATGATAGTTTATCTGATGAGTTAAAACCGAAACAGTCATCAGAGATGATAGAGTTTAAACAGAAGAAGTTAGGTATGACTGATCAATCAGAAGTTTCATTTAGTTTTGCTGATTCTTGTGTTGGAGCTAGTTTTTCGTCACCTGAGTGTGATAAAAAGCCAGCTAGTGAGCAACTCAAAGATACTGGGGCTATTGATTTAAATTTTATATTACAAGCAATAGCTACCAGCAATGCTGAATTAAAATCTAATATAATTGACGTAAATAACAGGATTGTGGCCAGTCAAACTAATTTTAATAAACGGTTTGAGGCAATGGACAATAAATTAGAATCCAATAAAGCTGAATTAGAAAATTCTTTTAAGGCTAGTTGCAATAAGTTGAAAGAGGATCTGGACAGTTTGAACTATAAAATTGATTACAATCATGAGGATATTAAGAAAAAGGTTGCTCAACAATTTTCTGAAATGTATAAAACAGTAAAATCCAAAGTTGCTGAGGTTCGTAAGGACTTCCAAATGGAAGATGCGAAGCTGGAGCACAAGTTAACAGAAAAGATCGAGGCGGAATCTGAACTGTGCTCAGATAGGTTTAAAGATGTTAATATAAAAGTAAACATGTGTCAAGCAGACGTAAATGCAATCAAAACTGATACTACTCATATTGTACAAAGAGTAGATAATGTGGAAATGAGAGTAGAAAATATCAGTACTAACATTGCTAACATTGAGAGTAAAGTAGCTTCAGTAACTTCTGGTAATGGTAGTATACAACAAGTTGTAGCTGCAAACGCCGCTTTTATCGGGTGTCGGCAGTTCTTGCGGTTCGATCCAGATAAAAATATCCACCCGTTAGATTTCTGGAACGATTTTGAAGATGTGATTCCACCAACTTGGTCTGAACGAGAGAAAATCTCATTTATTAGAAGCCATTTAGCAGGTGACCCCATGCGTTGGTCAGCTGAAGTTATGTTGAAGTGTAAAACATTAGCGGAGTTTAAAACAGCTTTCATTAATGAGTATTGGTCTAGTAATAAGCAAAATGAAGTGTTGAGAGAATTTTGGAGTGGAAAACGCTTCAATGCAGGCAAGGAATCAATTAAAGAGTTTGCTAGGTCATGGATCTCACGTTTGTCACATCTGGCGGAAAAGCTAAAACCGGAAATGATTATACTAGGTCTTGAAGCCAAACTGCCATGGTATTGGCAAACTAGAATTATATCTGCCCCTAGAGACAATCTGGATCGTTTCATTGAGTATCTGGAACGTGTAGAACGTGTTGCTGCCAATGAGGAGCAAGCACGTAATAACAGAAATGCTTATAACAATAGTAGTAATTTTAGGAACGAGCAGAATGGCAATGTAAACATCAGAACAGTAGGTGTTCGCCATCCTAAGAGAGGTAGGAATTGTAGAAATAATTATCAGAACCAACAATGGCATCTAAATGATAATAATTTTGTTCCAAACACAATTATGCAGGTAAACAACAGTACAGAAAGCAAAGCTGTGCCAGTTAACTATAATGAAAATAAAGGAAACAGTAGTAGGCCGAGGCAGGAAAACTAGTTCCCGTCTATGAGGACACTGGCGCTCACCAGGCGGTTACTTTTCCTAAGCCAGTAGTTACGGGAATTGGTAAGACAGATCAGAATACTCAGACTGAACATGTGGATGAAGAGTCGGTAGCATCTAAGAATACAGCAGAAATATTAGATCACTCACAGTATTTGATAGATACGGTGTTAGAGACGCTTTCTAAGTGGGAAGAGAAAGAGAAGGCGCAGCAGTGTAACGATAGGGAAGAGCTACAAAATATTGAATTGTCAGGTGAAGAAGCAGAAGAAATTCATGCTTATATTTACGATGAGAATGATGTGCTCTTATCTAAAGTGCCTGTGCAGGATGTTGATACTGTACTAATAGATTTAGGACAGGAGGTAAGTGAGAATGTAGAGGGTAGCCTGTTGGGGGTTGATGAACCCAGTAGCTGTGACCAGTTGTCACTTGAGAAGGAACCCGACGATAATAGTGAAAGTGGTTTAGCTGTAACTAGTGTTATGCCCGGTCTGGAGGCGCAGAATCGCTCAGACAACAGTAATTTGGGTCATATTCAGCAAACTAAATGTAATGAAGTCGTGAGGTGTTTCGATTTGAAATTAATAGACCGACTGGAAAAGGCAGCTGAAAATGTAATTCAGGAAACCCCTACACACTGTGACCTAAATGTAGTGAAGACAGATGTCGATCACTTTAGTTGGAGACATATCCAAAAGGAACTATTGGATGAATTTGAGGAACCACCTGTACAACCTAGAATAAGCCACCCTATAATAATAGTGAATATGTTGGGTATCAATGTACGTTGTCTCTTAGACAGTGGAAGTGAGGTGAGTGCGATATCTCAGTCCTTCTTTGATGCATTACCTGGTAAAGACAAACTTACAGTACTGAGGGTATCAGGACTAAGAATAATTGGTGCTACTGGCAAGGTGTCAAAAACGGTAAAGCAAGAAGCTTTACTTCCCCTTTAACATTAATGGTAATTTAATTGATCATCCATGTTTAATTGTAAACAATCTCAGTATTGAGGTGTTAATTGGCATAGATTTCTTGTCGAAATATCAGAGTGTTGTTGACTTTGAAAGAAGCCAGTTAAAGATGGTCTTGCCAATAACCGGAGTAATTACAGTAGCTTTTAGTGATAAACATGTAATAGCTAATGATGAAACTTGGGAGCTGCCTATACGAGTTCTGAAAAATAGGAGCTATTGGGACGAAGATGTTAATCTTAGTACAAGTCAGCTAAACACAGAAGAAGAAGAAGAAGAAGCAATTATTTTGGACAAAATAGAAGCTAAATTGCAGGAAATCGATAAAATTTCAGCTAATCAGAAGGAAGAACTGAGACAGGTTCTAAAAAGGCATCATAAAGTATTTTCAGATCGACGTGGCGTGGTCAGAGGTTATGAAAGAATGCTGTAGGGAGGAGGTTGTTCTATAACCTCTACACAGTGTGGCAGCTGTGCAGTCCCAGCTGTGTGAGATCTTCTTTCCCATTTCAGGTGTCACTCAATCTTCATCTTTCCTGTCCCCAAACATTTCGACCTCTTCTTTCCAACACATTAAATTTTCCGTTATGGTTATCAAGCCAGCATTAAACAATGAATGCTGTAGGGAGGAGGTTGTTCTGTAACCTCTACACAGTGTGGCAGCTGTGCAGTCCCAGCTGTGTGAGGTCTTCTTTCCATTTCAGGTCTCACTCATTCTTCATCTTTCCTATCCACCTAAAATTTTCGACCCCTTCTCTCAAATACTAAAATTTTCCATCATGGCTATCAAGCCATGAGTTCTGGAACCATTCTATCAACCGATTAGTGAAGAAAAATACCTAATATGACAAGCCTAACAGTGACATAAACAATAGAGAAGTATGACGTAATTAAGATACAAATGTATTTGAGTAACAAGTATGTATAGAACCCTGGTAATATTATAAGTGCAAAGTTGTTGTTTTATTGGAAATGGTCCCCCAACAGTAATTTAAAAAGATATACAAGTTCGTTTTCAAGCAGGATCTGAAGTGGCAGTGAAACCTATTGTATGCTGTAGAGCTAACTAAATAATAGTAAAAGAGATTGCTTAGTGTTATGAAAAAAAAATGCAGATAAGTTGTAAGAATAAACTCACCTTGTGTAGCAAGGAATGACAGTGTAATAGAATTGAGCAGTGTTTGTGGTTGAGACGTGAAGGACACGTCCCTGAAGTATTTATAAGGTTGGAGCTGGCCATTATTTTGGTGTAGTGTGTGACAGGACACACCTACATGTATTGAGGTTATGAGTTGGAGGCGTGAATGCGACCATAGGTACCCTTATGTTAGATGAGACAGAGCAGCTCATGGTGTCCTATAGGTTTAAGGAATTTAGCATTACGCTTGTCCATAATTACTTAATGCATGTTAGTGGTAGGTTGAGAGAGACTACCTGAGGTTTCAGCGTCCGATCTAGTGGAAATGGATTGCCACGTGAGCAAACTGATCAGCTGCAATACACTATAGATATGGAATAAATGTGCTATTCTATGCTTTAAATGTTAATAGAGTGAGTGTTAAATAAGTACATACACTAGCAACATAATTGAATAACATAATGACAGACGTGAAACATTAATTTTAGCTCAGCATAAATACACTTCGATGAAGTAAGTACATAATTGCAGATGTGGAAATGACACAACAGCAGAGGACCAATAAGTGGAGTTAGTAGTCAACTAAACGTAGTGTGTTTTGAACACTCAGAACTGTACTATTACCAAAAGTTACTCACATGTACAAAGAAGCTGAGAAAACTACTAATCAAATATGCTCATACTATCTCTAAGAATAAGGTAATCAGAGATGAGTCAGCTAAGTGAATAAAATACAAATGTATCAGGAATGTACCGAGCATTGGTTCAGTGTTCCTGCCCAGAAATAATAAATTGAAATTAAGTAGGATTCATGATTGTATGCCTTGAGCATAGATTTTCTCTAGTACGTGACTAACGGCGTTTTGAGCCATTTGTTTACCGATTTTATGACAATTAAGTAACTGTGAGAGTAAAATTGAAAAAGTTCTGATAACTTTGTTCCAGCAACATATTAAAGGATAAAATGTATATATTCCCAATTCATTGTAACCCACCCTTAGATAATAAGTGAACAGAGTCTGAGGCACGCTTTTTGTTTGTTCTACAGGACAAACCAGATAACGGCAGCCTGGTAGCTGCGTGAAAGCGTGGAGTGACTTGGACACAACTCACAGTGACCCCTCCCCTTTCCCCATGTAATTTAGAGTGAACGTGAAGGACGCACACCATAGCAACTTCCCCTATTCTACCCTTGTGAATGGAAGTGTAGGACGCCAGCCAACGCGGCTACAACCACGTGTGTAAACATTATTTGTGAAATTTTCTTTCAGGTTTAGAAAAGACTGCTAAGAGATAATCATCTGTTTATGTATCTTGAATAACTTTTTTTTTTTGAGTTTGTGTATGTAAAAATGTATTTAATGGATTTAAGATTTTCATAATTTTACATATTTTTATGTGTTTTAAATTTTCATAGGAAGTTAAGCTGTACTCTTGCTTCCCTTTTTGTAATTAAATTTTTTTTCATTCATTAACATTCATAAACAAAAAAAATTTAAGTAGAGGTTGATGTAGGGAAGCAGCCTACTCACGCCGTAGTAAATTCACATCAGTCTTTGCATTGTATGCCAGCCCAGTCCGCTGTAACTAGCTCTGACGTCATAAATGTTGCGCAATACTTTAAAAATCAAGCAAATAACCTAAAACATTTCTAGCATGTCAGGAGTAATACTAAAACAACATGTGTTGAATATCAGTACGATAACTTTAGCCATTTTCGAAATTTTGACTTTTTTCTGTAAAAATCATTGGCGCAACAGAAAAGAGCTAGAGAATTAAAAATTGATAATTAGATTCATTTTTCATAATTATTTAATAAAAACAGTCTTCTGGATCTCACAATTTAAGATTTTAGTGGAAATTCATGATTTTCTGGTTTTTGTCTTAAAACTTAAGGAAGCAAGATAGATTAAGTAGGCTAATAAATAAGGCTAGGATGTTTATATTTAAGTAGGTTGGAGATCCGCTATAACTATGAAGATGTGAGAAGTTTCATTTGAATACCTATAAAACTATAGCGATAGCGTATCTCCAAAGGGCCAGTTCAGAGCTCGTCTACTGCGTGCAGTGTAATTAAATTAATTCTCTCGCCCAAAATATTTAACTTAGCCACGTCAAAATTTTATTATCAATACTTACCTGCGTGCTGAATGCACATTTAAATTAAGAGCTTCATCGGCCATCAGCAAGAGAAGCTATGATTTATTCAGTGACTTAAAGTAGTGCATTACTAGCCCAGCGGCTAGTCGGGAGAGCCGATTTGGTCAGGCGTTCCCTTAGCCGTCCGCACCGCGGCTTTATATAGAAGAACGCTGCGCGAGGAAGCAAGGCCCCAGTTCTCTCCAGACACTGAGTAACACGCCATCTGTGTCGGGAGTCGCGTCGCGTCGGTATCATTGCTACAAACAGCCTCGGATGCCGTATTAAGTTACTCGAGATACGCGTAACCATGAAATCATTTTCGAGTGAAGTGTTAATTCTGGGATGACTTTAATTATCGATCTTCAGTTTGCGTATTGTCGTATTTTCACGTGCCGCCGCGGGACAGACATTCTACCAATTATTTAGCGTGGCGTTTGATGAAACTAATCATCAAATTATGGCGAGCATTCATTTAAACATTTAATTTGGACAGTTATAGTGGCATCAGCGCATTAGACTCTGAACTGCTCTGTTAGTTAGATTGTGTGGATTCTTTTGTTTTCATCTGTGACTTTCAGAATATACTGAACTATTTTAATCAAAATCGTTTTTGATTATGAATCCTAGACAATCTCCTAATTTCTCAGAGCTATAAGCTGCAGCTGTAAGTGAGTTTCTCAGATGAAGTGGGCACTAGGAATTCTAATTGCAGGCGTCACGTTTTGCTAATCACTTTCTGGTTGCCAATATTGTAGTTAGAAAGCCAGTGTTGAGAACGGCGAAAGACAGCATAAATAACATTCTAAATAATAGGAATTGGTTTTACATTCTACAAACCAAACATTTATATAACAACAATATTCCATCAGCCGCCCCATATTTGCTTCAGAACTCTCAGTGTTTACTACTGAGGTGTTATTGGTCAAAACTGGAAAGATATGTCCTATAACAATGTGTTCTATAACAATATGTCCAGAAATGAATACCTACTCATGTATATGGGCCATTTTACGTGTGACTAATAGTATGTAGCATTCGCTGGTGAAGACCATCTCACAGCTCCAGTTCATTACACGTGTCTGCATGACTGTAGTATAAATCTAGGAACCATGGGGGTGAGGCACCAGAATGGCTGTAGTATCAATATATGACATGAAATGTCGCTGACAGACTCATAGTGCCATACACTTTTCCAAACAGATTAACAAGTTCTGTGCCATGAACTACCAGCGCTATTGGAGAACATACCACTGCAAAAAGATGACGACTGTGTTTTATGCACGGCGGGGCAGCAAGCCATTATCTGCGGATCGCGCGACAGTGAGTTACTGCAACGTTTGATGAGTGACGGGTTTACCGAAGCTTACTCCGTTAGCTGAAAGCATTAGTTTATGCGCAACCCATTGACAATGTGCAGACTTTACAGGAGAGGTGATCAATGTGTGTGATGCTATCCAAACGGAGCCAGGTGCATCTACAAGAGTACATGATTAACTGCAAACAAGAGCCAAGGGATGCGTCAGGATGCACGTTAACCATATGCAGCAATGCCTGCGTTGTCTTCTTCTACATAACAAACAGACAGTAAGGGGACAGACTGGCCTATGTCACAGCAGGTACAGGTTCCTGGACATATCATTACAGAAATGATTGTTATAATTTTCACCATAACTATCTCCTGTAGGGATACGTGACACTTCTTTCAACACCATGTACACTCCTGGAAATTGAAATAAGAACACCGTGAATTCATAGTCCCAGGAAGGGGACACTTTATTGACACATTCCTGGGGTCAGATACATCACATGATCACACTGACAGAACCACAGGCACATAGACACAGGCAACAGAGCATGCACAATGTCGGCACTAGTACAGTGTATATCCACCTTTCGCAGCAATGCAGCCTGCTATTCTCCCATGGAGACGATCGTAGAGATGCTGGATGTAGTCCTGTGCAACGGCTTGCCATGCCATTTCCACCTGGCGCCTCAGTTGGACCAGCGTTCGTGCTGGACGTGCAGACCGCGTGAGACGACGCTTCATCCAGTCCCAAACATGCTCAATGGGGGACAGATCCGGAGATCTTGCTGGCCAGGGTAGTTGACTTACACCTTCTAGAGCACGTTGGGTGGCACGGGATACATGCGGACATGCATTGTCCTGTTGGAACAGCAAGTTCCCTTGCCAGTCTAGGAATGGTAGAACGATGGGTTCGATGACGGTTTGGATGTACCGTGCACTATTCAGTGTCCCCTCGACGATCACCAGTGGTGTAGGGCCAGTGTAGGAGATCGCTCCCCACACCATGATGCCGGGTGTTGGCCCTGTGTGCCTCGGTCGTATGCAGTCCTGATTGTGGCGCTCACCTGCACGGCGCCAAACACGCATACGACCATCATTGGCACCAAGGCAGAAGCGACTCTCATCGCTGAAGACGACACGTCTCCATTCGTCCCTCCATTCACGCCTGTCGCGACACCACTGGAGGCGGGCTGCACGATGTTGGGGCGTGAGCGGAAGACGGCCTAACGGTGTGCGGGACCGTAGCCCAGCTTCATGGAGACGGTTGAGAATGGTCCTCGCCGATACCCCAGGAGCAACAGTGTCCCTAATTTGCTGGGAAGTGGCGGTGCGGTCCCCTACGGCACTGCGTAGGATCCTACGGTCTTGGCGTGCATCCGTGCGTCGCTGCGGTCCGGTCCCAGGTCGACGGGCACGTGCACCTTCCGCCGACCACTGGCGACAACATCGATGTACTGTGGAGACCTCACGCCCCACGTGTTGAGCAATTCGGCGGTACGTCCACCCGGCCTCCCGCATGCCCACTATACGCCCTCGCTCAAAGTCCGTCAACTGCACATACGGTTCACGTCCACGCTGTCGCGGCATGCTACCAGTGTTAAAGACTGCGATGGAGCTCCGTATGCCACGGCAAACTGGCTGACACTGACGGCGGCGGTGCACAAATGCTGCGCAGCTAGCGCCATTCGACGGCCAACACCGCGGTTCCTGGTGTGTCCGCTGTGCCGTGCGTGTGATCATTGCTTGTACAGCCCTCTCGCAGTGTCCGGAGCAAGTATGGTGGGTCTGACACACCGGTGTCAATGTGTTCTTTTTTCCATTTCCAGGAGTGTATATGGAAAAGAACTAGAAGTAGGGTGGGTTTGTTAAGACAATAATATTGTACTAGATGGAGTTACAGGGGGAAAAACTGTGGGGGAAGACAGAGGTTGGAATACGTCCAGAAAATAATTGAGAACATCAGGTGCACAGGTTGCTCTGAGATGAAGAGGTTGGCACGGGAGAGGAAGTAGTGGCAGACCGCGTCACACCAGTCAAATGGCCGTCGACTACATACAGGTATACGTTCTCAGTGCTAACGTTCTTCTACTGCAGCTTTTGTCCCTTCTCAAAGAGAGATTGACTGTACCTGAATGCACCCTGCTGGCTGCTGGGCGTAGCGCGTTGCATCTATATCTACAATGATACACTGCAAATCACACTTAAGGACCTGCCAGAGGGTTCGTCGAACCACGTTTACAATAATTCTCTATTAGTCCACTCTCGAACAGTATGCGGAATAAACCTATAACTTTCCGTGCGAGCTCTGATTTCCCTTGTTTTATTATGATGATCGTTTCTGCCTATGTAGGTCGGCTTCAACAAAATATTTTCGCATTCGGAAGAGAAAGTGCGTGACTGAAATTTCCAGGGAAGATTCCGCCCCAACGAAAAACGCCTTTGTTTCAATTATGTCCACCCCAAATCCTGTATCATGTCCGTCACACACTCTCCCTTATTTCGCGATCATGCAAAACGTGCTGCTCTTCTTTGAACTTCGTCGGTTCAAAATTGTTCAAATGGCTCTGAGCACTATGGGACTTAACTTCTGAGGTCATCAGTCCCCTAGAACTTAGAACTACTTAAACCTAAACAACCTAAGGACATCACACACATCCATGCCCGAGGCAGGATTCGAAGCTGCGACCGTAGCGGTCGCGCGGTTCCAGACTGTAGCGCCTAGAACCACTCGGCCACCCCGGCCGGAGAACTTTGTCGGTATACTCCGTTAATCCTGTCTGGTAAAGACTCCAGACCGCGCAGCAGTACTCTAAAAGTGGACGGAAAAGCTTAGTGTAGGCAGTCTCTTTAGTAGATCTGTCACATCTAAGTGTTCTGCCGTTAATAATCTCGGAACTACTGGCGGACGCTACAGCTGAATGTACTGCATATGATTGTAACATTTCCACCTGTCGTTCAATTCCTCCATTATAGAAATCCGCTTCTCGCTCAAAATTTCTGTGTGAGCCTCCTAATCGTTGGACAATCTGTTTCTCCCCAGACATTCTCTCAGGTTGCCGATTTCCTGGACACTGTTGCTGGCCGATTTCGATGGACTTCCTTTCAGATGAATAATATCACCCATGTTTGTCCAGGCTCGGTCAAGTTGTTGGCACTGTTTCACTATGACTGGACGCGACGTTGCATTTGCTCCATGCAGCTACAAAATTTCACAATGAATCTGTCTGCGCCGGCCGAAGTGGCCGTGCGGTTAAAGGCGCTGCCGTCTGGAACCGCAAGACCGCTACGGTCGCAGGTTCGAATCCTGCCTCGGGCATGGATGTTTGTGATGTCCTTAGGTTAGTTAGGTTTAACTAGTTCTCAGTTCTAGGGGACTAATGACCTCAGCAGTTGAGTCCCATAGTGCTTAGAGCCATTTGAATTTTTTGAATCTGTCTGCTATTTAGTGGTTTTACCAAGAAGAACTGTACTGTTCCGCGTACCTTGGAGTATGTTCCCAGCTGCCGTGCCATTCCACACTCACACTATGACGCACGTGTCACCCGTACAGCAGCAGAACTGCCTCTAGGAGAAACCCAGAACACGTACTTCAGCTGACAGTGTTCCATTCTTGCTGCGCATTTGTCTTAGCGTGTGCCTATATGCATCTAGTATGCCATTTTCTGCAATATTTAGTAATTACTACACTGCAGAAACAAGGAACACAGTTTACTGTCTTTCATTGGTACAACTATAGAGAAAATTTGCTGGAAGATAGTTCTAATCTTTGACGGCTAGCAACAATAGACATGAGGGAAGGAATGGCAGGGAGAGAGAGAGGGAGCCATATGATAAAGCACAATATTATGAAGATGGGGAAAAACGGTAGTGTCGCTGGGTGGGAAATGAGCAGAACAAGAAATGCAAATTTTCTTTAGTGCCTGACAGAAGGAAAACTCGTTAACTTTTGGGGAACCGTTATGAAGGTGACGGGGGAAAGTATTTCAGCTTTTTCCACAAAGCAACAGTGCAATTAGTTGTGCGCAGAGACTGTTACAGAGGCGGGCGCCAGCAACCGAGACAGACAGAGTTTACCAGTGTTTTTGTTTCACAATTGGCCACAGCTGGGGTGCTAGACGAGTGAGACATTGTGTTCCGAGTGCGATGCGGTGACAGGTACTCAACATCTGATGCTTCTGCACTGGACGCCAATGAAGTACACACAGCGCGAGGTAGTCTCGTAACATGTCTGGCCGAAACCAACCTAACTGGAAGTATGAAGCATTGCCAGTGTCATACAGAAGAATGTTCCAGATGTAATGCACATAAGGGTTCATGTCTAACCGTATTTGATTCCGGCGAGCGTTCGTCAGAGACAAGGGTATCGTCAGGAGTGCCCCAGTGAAGTGTGGCAGAACCGGCGTTGTTCTCTATACACCGTGTTTCCGTAAGAACGAACAAAAATTTAACAGGACACACAGAGGATGCTCCACTGAACAATTTGAGGTAGGGAACTTGGTCTCAGGCAAGCCAGTTTAAGGAGATAATAGGAATAAAATTACATTACAGTGTTATTTGTACTTACGTTAGTTACAATTAACTGGCACGATGAGCGCAGCATTTTTAATCTATCGTACAAAATGTGCTGAAACTGACCGTCATCAACCTCAGTGCAAGCGTGACATCGGCGAACAAGATTCTAACGCACCCTGACAAATATCCTTGGTATGCTTCGAATCACTTCATAGGCAGTTCTGACAACTAATTCCATATCCGTGTCCACTACGGTCTCATACATAAATGACTTAAGATATAAGCATAGGAAATAATCAAAGGGGATTTAGGTCAGGTGATCATCCCCTTCCGATCCAGCGTCCAGGAAATACTGCACTGAGATGGTTTCGGACATCCACACTGAAGTGAGGCGGTGGACCGTCGTGTTGTATCAACATCCCCTCACGGACAGCCAAGGCGAAAATGTAAATATGGTCAACCGGAGCCACCTTACGGACAAGTAAAGTAAACAAAACTTCATCATGACTTCCCAATCATCGTGCTCGACCTGCTTGTTTCCTTGCAGGAAATAAAGAATGTACATTAAATAAACAACACAGTACTTGTAAACTTCTACACAAGTTAGTAGTAAACAAACTGGAAAGCAGTAAAAAAATGGTTCAAATGGCTCTGAGTACTATGGGACTTAACATCTATGGTCATCAGTCCCGTAGAACTTAGAACTACTTAAACCTAACTAACCTAAGGACAGCACACAACACCCAGCCATCACGAGGCAGATAAAATCCCTGACCCCGCCGGGAATCGAACCCGGGAACCCGGGCGTGGGAAGCGAGAACGCTACCACACGACCACGAGATGCGGGCTGGGAAAGCAGTAATGCCAAACAAACCGCTAGAGAAGTTTACTTCTATATCTCCTTAGGCTGGCTTGTCCGATCCCTGGTTCCCTATCTCAAACAGTTCAGTGGGGCATTCTCTATGTCCTGTTACATTCTCGCACACCCTTACGTAGAAATCCTGTATACATAAATGGTTTGGCTGACAGGGTGTTTGCTGATGACGCCGTAGTTTACTATAAGGTATCGAAGTTGAGTGGCTGTAGGAAGATACAAGACGACCTAGACGAAAATTTCCAGTTGGTGTGATGAATGGCAGCTAGCCCTAAATGTGGAAAACTGTAAGCTAATGAGGATGAGTGGGAAAATGAAACCTGTAATGTTCGAATACAGTATCAGTAGCGTCCTGCTTGACACAGCCAAGTCGTTTAAATACCTGGGCGTAACGTTTCAAAGCGGTATGAGGTGGAACGAGCATATGAGAACATTGCTAGCGAAGGAGAATGGTCGACTTCGGTTTATTGGGAGAATTTTGGGAAAGAGTGGTTCATTTATGAAGGACGCTGCTGCGACCTGTTCTTGAGTATTGCTTGTGTTTGGGATCCGTACTAGGTTGGATTGAAGGAAGACATCGAAGCAATTCAGAAGCTGGCGGCTAGATTTGTTATCGGTACGTCCGAGCAACATATAGGTGTTACGGAGATGCTTCGGGAACTCAAATTAGTTCCTGGAGGGAAGCCGATGTTCTTTTCGAGAAACACTATTGAGAAAATTTAGAGATCCGGGAGTTGAAGCTGACCGCCGAACGATTCTACTGCCGCCAACATACATTAGGCGTAAGGACCACGGAGATAAGATAGACAAAGTAGGGCTCATATGGAGGCATACAGACAGTCGTTTTTCCCTCGTTCTATTTGCGAGTACGGTGGCTTATGGAGTATCTATGTGGATGTAGATGCAGATGTACATTGCAATAGTGGGGTTTCGGCTGAAAGAGTGATTGCACAATTACAACCACAACCACAGTCACAATTTCACATATGCGAAAACACGTTCTGTAACGTTTTAAGGACATAGAGGCAAGTGCAAATCTTCCTTCGTGTGGCAACCAGCTGAAATGCACGTAAAAATTTGACAGTTTCTCGATAAGGTATTGCAATACCTTGATAAGATATTGGTAGGACAGGTATAACTCGATGAGTAACTTTCACAACCAGCGAGGCGGGTAGACACAGCCGGTGTATGTGTGTGTGTGTGTGTGTGTGTGTGTGTGTGTGTGTGTGTGTGTGTGTGTGTGTGTGCACGCATGCTCGGGTATGCCGGTCCGCTGTGCAGCGGCAGCCGGTACACTGCCCCCAGCGCCGCCCCCGGGCGCTCACATGCGGTCTGCCGCCGTCCCCAGTAATGCAATCGCTGTCCGCCCGTCCAAACAGACGACCCACGGCCTCTCTGTTGTCAAAACCGCGGATAATACCGTTTATCACATCACAGGTAGTAATTACTTTCCGCTCAAATTCCGTATTTATTAATTAATTTATCGCCTCTGTAATCAACTCCCAAACGATATTGCGAGTGAATTTAATACGCTGTTAATTAATATATAAATCCATTAACTCTTTTCATATTACAGTATTTTCGTGGTGCAATGTATGACCATCGACAAAAAGAAAAAAAAAATCTCATCATTAAATAATTTCTATACCTTGATCCCCGAAACTTTAATAGAATAACTATGATGATACTTAACGTCCTTCGTCAAGGATTATCTTCTGAGCATATTGAGACTGTACCCCCTTCAGTAAATTTTCCGTGCCGCCTTTGTCCATTATTTACCGAAGATGTGAAGCGCATTAAAACTGTGCAACCCGGAGGTCTACACCCTACGCGGTCTACTATTCGTGACTCCTCAGGCGGCCAATAAGAGACACCAGCGAGCTGCCCATGGGCCTGACCGCAGACTTCATGCGTCTGAGCAGCTGCGAGACACGTCGAATCGTGCTGTGCTAAACTCTCTGCCTCAGTTACACAGCACCTTTGTGATCCGCCTGCTTACTGTCTACTATCTGGGCTACGTTTCTGACTGCTGTGCTACGAAGTATTGGCGGATTTTCTGGACCCTGGACTATTCTAATTGTTCTCTTGGCGTGTTCTACAATGTACGACGACCCGGCGCAGATTGGAATTGTGAATTATCAAGTGATTACAGTAGAGGAAGAAGTAAAAATATGGAAAAGGGGTATAAATATGGAATAGTATAATTTCTCGCCTTGTAAGTGCTGCCCTGTTGTTAGCTGCTTACAAACTACGTTCAGCAACTGTAGACTGTTTTGGGATGCATTAAAATTACCGCCGACAGCTATTGCCAGCGAGTGTAGCCGTTTGGAAGGCAGGAGACGAGGTACTGGCAGAAGTAAAGCTGTGAGGACGGGGCGAGTCGTGCTTGGGTAGCTCAGTTGTTAGAGCACTTGCCCGCGAAAGGCAAAGGTCCCGAGTTCGAGTCACGGTCCGGCACACAGTCTTAATCTGCCAGGAAGTTTCGGTCCTAACCTTGTCTCCGTACAAGAGATCTCCTGAAGTATCGGCGACAGCAACAGGAGACGAAGAAACAGAGGCGAACAAAGCCTAGCAACCGAGAATCATCTGACTCTGATGTTTCCAGTGCGAGAGATGATTCGTCCACCCTTCGTAGCGCTCTGGACAACAGCGAAGATGGCAATTGTCTCTTTTGCTCATGAAATTTTGGCAGAACAAGCCAGGGGAAGAATGGGTAATGTGCCTAATGTGCGAAATGTGGACGCACAGTGAATGTAAAGGTCGATACGTGTGTGACTTCTGCAGGTGAAATTACTTACAGCAAGGAATTTAATAACTGAAAATGTTACAGTTCGTGTGTTTTTCTATTGTGTTATTCTTCTTTATAGTTCTTTCTTGGACAATGAATTATTAGATTCTCCATTATTTGTTTTAACTTTAAAGAGCTTGAAACGGATGAGTATTCCATGGTTGTACCCTGTAACCTGATCTGCTAGAAATGACAATGTGTTTAGTCTAATGTAGAAATGTTCCTACTGTTGTATGTATTAGAAAGTGTTGCAAGCATTAAAATATATTCCAAAGTATGTGATACAGGCATTTTGTTTACTTAATGTAAAAAACTGGAAAATTTATGAATGAAAAACAAAATGGTAATCCATATTTGTACCACTATCTCCAGTGTGTTGCATCGTACTAGGTTTTACAATGGTTACCAACCTCGTCGCAGTAGCTGTGTGAGGATCAGTCTTAGGACTGAAGAGCACAAAAATCAACAACGCTACATCATCATCTGCAAAAAAACTGAAACGCACAGAAGATATGAATGTAACCTTGTACACTTACACACTGTCGGCAGGTTGTTGTGGTTGTTGTCTTCAGTCCTGAGATTGGTTTGATGCAACTCTCCATGATACTGTATCCTGTGCAAGATTCTTCATCTCCCAGTACTTACTGCAACCTACATCCTTCTGAGTCTGCTTGGTGTATTCATCTCTTGGTCTCCCTTTACGATTTTTACCCTCCACGCTGCCCTCCAATGCTAAAATTGTGATCCCTTGATGCCACAGAACATGTCCTACCAACCGGTCCCTTCTTCTTGTCAAGTTGTGCCACAAACTCCTCTTCTCCCCAATTCTATTCAATAACTCCTCATTAGTTATGTGATCTACCCACCTAATCTTCAACATTCTTCTGCCACTTTTCGAAAGCTTCTATTCTCTTCTTGTCCAAACTATTTATCGTCCTTGTTTCAATTCCATACATGGCTACACTCCATACAAATACTTTCAGAAACGACTTCCTGACACTTAAATCTATGCTCGATGTTAACAAATTTCTCTTCTTCAGAAACGCTTTCCTTGCCATTGCCAGTCTACATTTTATATCCTCTCTACTTCGACCATCATCAGTTATTTTGCTCTCCAAATAGCAAAACTCCTTTACTACTTTAAGTGTCTCATTTCCTAATCTAATTCCCTCAGCATCACCCGACTTAACTCGATTACATTCCATTATCCTCGTTTTGCTTTTGTTGATGTTCATCTTATATCCTCCTTTCAAGACGCTGTCCATTCCGTTCAACTGCTCTTCCAAGTCCTTTGCTGTCTCTGACAGAATTACAATGTCATCGGCGAACCTCAATGTTTTTATTTCTTCTCCATGGACTTTAATACCTATCTCGAATTTTTCTTTTGTTTCCATTACTGTTTGCTCAATATACAGATTGCCCGCATCTCGTGGTCGTGCGGTAGCGTTCTCGCTTCCCACGCCCGGGTTCCCGGGTTCGATTCCCGGCGGGGTCAGGGATTTTCTCTGCCTCGTGATGGCTGGGTGTTGTGTGCTGTCCTTAGGTTAGTTAGGTTTAAGTAGTTCCAAGTTCTATGGGACTGATGACCATAGATGTTAAGTCCCATAGGGCTCAGAGCCAATATGCAGATTGAACAACATCGGGGAGAGGCTACAACCCTGTCTCACTCCCTTCCCAACCGCTGCTTCCCTTTCATGCCCCTCAACTCTTATAACTGCCATCTGGTTTCTGTACAAATTGTAAATAGCTTTTCGCTCCCTGTATTTTACCCCTGCCATCTTTAGAATTTTAAAGAGAGTATTCCAGTCAACATTGTCAAAAGCTTTCTCTAAGTCTACAAGTGCTAGAAATGTAGGTTTGCCTTTCCTTAATCTATTTTCTAAGATAAGTCGTAGGGTCAGTATTGCCTCACGTGTTCCAACATTTCTGCGGAATCCAAACTGATCTTCGCCGAGGTCGGCTTCTTCCAGTTTTTCCATTCGTCTGTAAAGAATACGCGTTAGTATTTTGCAGCCGTGGCTTATTAAACTGATAGATCGGTAATTTTCCCATCTGTCAACACCTGCTTTCTTTGGCATTGAAATTATAATATTCTTCTTGAAGTCTGAGGGAATTTCGCCTGTCTCATACATCTTGCTCACCAGATGGTAGAGTTTTGTCAGGACTGGCTCTCCCAAGGCCGTCAGTAGTTCCAATGAAATGTTGTCTACTCCCGGGGCCTTGTTTCGGCTCAGGGCTTTCAGTGCTCTGTCAAACTCTTCACGCAGTATCGCGTCTCCAATTTCATCTTCATCTACCTCCTCTTCCATTTCCATAATATTGTCCTCAAGTACATCACCCTTGTATAGACCCTCTATATACCCCTTCCACCTTTCTGCTTTCCCTTCTTTGCTTAGAACTGGGTTTCCATCTGAGCTCTTGATATTCATACAATTGGCTCTCTTTTCTCCAAAGGTCTCTTTAATTTTCCTGTAGGCAGTATCTATCTTACCCCTAGTGAGATAAGCATCTACATCCTTACATTTGTCCTCTAGCCATCCCTGCTTAGCCATTTTGCACTTCCTGTCGATCTCATTTTTGGGAAGTTTGTATTCCCTTTTTGCCTGCTTCATTTACTGCGTTTTTATATTTTCTCGTTTCATCAATTAAATTCAATATTTCTTCTGTTACCCAAGGATTTCTATTAGCCCTCGTCTTTTTACCTACTTGATCCTCTGCTTCCTTCACGACTTCATCCCTCCTCAGAGCTACCCACTCTTCTTCTACTGTATTTCTTTCCCCCATTCTTGTCAATTGTTCACTTATGCTCTCCCTGAAACTCTGTACAACCTCTGGTTTAGTCAGTTTATCCAGGTCCCATCTCCTTAAATTCCCACCTTTTTGCAGTTTCTTTAGTTTTAATCTACAGTTCATAATCAATAGATTGTACTCAGAGTCCACATCTGCCCCTGGAAATGTCTTACAATTTAAAACCTGGTTCCGAAATCTCTGTCTTACCATTATATAATCTAATTGATACCTTCTAGTATCTCCAGGATTCGTCCACGTACAACATTCTTTTATGATTCTTGAACCAAGTGTTAGCTATAATTAAGTTATGCTCTGTGCAAAATTCTACCAGACGGCTTCCTCTTTCATTTCTCTCCCCCAATCCATATTCACCCACTATGTTTCCTTCTCTCCCTTTTCCTACTCTCGAATTCCAGTCACTCATGACTATTAAATTTTCGTCTTCCTCGACTACCTGAATAATTTCTTTTATCTCATCATACAGTTCATCTATTTCTTCATCATCTGCAGAGCTAGTTGGCATATAAACTTGTATTACTGTAGTAGGTATGGGCTTCGTGTCTATCTTGGCCACAATAATGCGTTCACTATGCTGTTGGTAGTATCTTACCCGCACTCCAATTTTTTATTCATTATTAAACCTACTCCTGCAGTACCCCTATTTGATTTTGTATTTATAACCCTGTATTCACCTGACCAAAAGTCTTGTTCCTCCTGCCACAGAACTTCACCAATTCCCACTATATCTAACTTTAACCTATCCTTTTCCCTTGTTAAATTTTCTACCCTATCTGCCCGATTAAGGGATCTGACATTCCATGCTCCGATCCGTAGAACGCCAGTTTTCTTTCTCCTGATAACGACGTCCTCCTGAGTAGTCCCCGCCCGGAGATCCGAATGGGGGACTATTTTACCTCCGGAATATTTTACCCAAGAGGACGCCATCATCATTTAACCATATAGTAAAGCTGCATGCCCTCGAGAAAAATTACGACTGTAGTTTCCCCTTGCTTTCAGCCGTTCGCAGTACCAGCACAGCAAGGTCGTTTTGGTTAGTGTTACAAGGCCATATCAGTCAATCATCCAGACTGTTGCCCCTGCAACTACTGAAAAGGCTGCTGCCCCTCTTCAGGAACCACACGTTTGTCTGGCCTCTCAACAGATACCCCTCCGTTGTGGTTGCACCTACGGTACGGCCATCTGTATCGCTGAGGCACGCAAGCCTCCCCACCAACGGCGAGGTCCATGGTTCATGGGGGTAGGTCGACAGCTATGTAAACGATTACCAGTCCAATTCTCTTTGATAGTTGAACGATCACCAGAGCACATTAGTGTTGTTGTCGTTTGGCATTGTTACTAGGAGGAAGGGTAGTAAGGGGCATGGACAGCGCGAGACGTTGACTGATCTCTGTGAAGGACATGGAACTGCGGCATACTCGCGTGTCACCACCTGGGAGAGTTTGAAAGAGGCCTCACTGTGTGTGTGCAATTGGCCAGCTCGTCGAATCGTGCAGTGTCCAGATTTGTAGGACATTCTAATATAACAGTGGCTCGATATTGGACGGTATATTTATCGTCAACGTTCTGGTTGACCACGTCTGGCCATCACAATGGAGAATCGTTGTATTGTGCTCCGTGCACATTATAACCCCATGGCATCTGCACCTGCCGTCTGAGAAAACGTAGTGGACTGTCTGGTCATCTCGCTCCATTGGTCACAGGCTAGCAGCAGCCGGATCAGGAAATTACCGTCCCATGCGTAGGGTACTGGGAGCACCACAATACGGACGGCTGCTTTTGGAATGATGCCGTGTTTGGGAAGCATGGACTATCGCCGCCACCTTCTGTTCAGCGATAAACCGCGGTCCTGCACTAAACCTAATGACCATCATGAATGAGTGTGGTAGTGAGCTGGGAAGAGCAGCCATTCTTCCAAAGTTTTGGAGAGTGAGAGCAGTGCTGCTCGTGGCTCTGTGGTGTGAGGACCCAACAGGTATGACTTTAGTCACGGCTGCTTGTGACTGAGGGAACGCTGAAGAGATAACAATGCGTCAGGAATATCCCGCATCCTCATGTGTTACCTCCTGTAACAGTAAGGTCTACAGATCTGTCGCCAAACATGTGTCGGACCAGCTGGGACGTCAGCTCCGTTCCGCTGCCAGTATTCACGTTATCGAGGGCCAGTTACATCTGTCATGGAAAAGGTTGCCTCAAGAGAGGGTACAACGGCTGTATGACATCCTTTGCAACCCAATCAGCGTGTGCACCTGGACACAGATATTACAGCGCCACACTGGTAAAGTGGTCTCATGCTGTCAGCTTCTTTGTATAGTTGAGTTGATATTGTAATTACTGAATTGTAGGACTGTTTATAAATCATCGATATATCGTCATCTTCTTCCAAAAAGTAACGATGAATATCGGCGATATTATCTCCCCCGATATATCGATATCCAGCGTCGATTTCTTATTTTATATTTTTTTCACAATATTAGGTAAATATTTGAACTTGTTCTTTTGGACTGTACTAGAACATAATTTTACTTTCAAAAATGGTTCAAATGGCTCTGAGCACTATGCGACTTAACTTCTGAGGTCATCAGTCGCCTAGAACGTAGAACTAATTAAACCTAACTAACCTAAGGACATCACACACATCCATGCCCGAGGCAGGATTCGAACCTGCGACCGTAGCGGTCGCTCGGTTCCAGACTGTAGCGCCTAGAAGCGCACGGCCACTCCGGCCGGCCAATTTTACTTTCACTGCGTGCAGGAGTCTTACTATTTTTTGAGCATTCATCACGTCCAATCTTTCACTTTGACTGTGTGAAGCAAGTACAGGGTGTTTCAAAAATGACCGGTATATTTGAAACGGCAATACAAACTAAACGAGCAGCGATACAAATACACCGTTTGTTGCAATATGGTTGGGACAACAGTACATTTTCAGGCAGACAAACTTTCGAAATTACAGTAGTTACAATTGTCAACAACAGATGGCGCTGCGGTCTGGGAAACTCTATAGTACGATATTTTCCACATATCCACCATGCGTAGCAATAATATGGCGTAGTTTCTGAATGAAATTACCCGAAACCTTTGACAACGTGTCTGGCGGAATGGCTTCACATGCAGATGAGATGTACTGCTTCAGGTGTTCAATTGTTTCTGGATTCTGGCGGTTCACCTGGTCTTTCAAGTGTCCCCACAGAAAGAAGTCACAGGGGTTCATGTCTGGCGAATAGGGAGGCCAATCCACGCCACCTCCTGTATGTTTCGGATAGCCCAAAGCAATCACACGATCATCGAAATATTCATTCAGGAAATTAAAGACGTCGGCCGTGCGATGTGGCCGGGCACCATCTTGCATAAACCACGAGGTGTTCGCAGTGTCGTCTAAGGCAGTTTGTACCGCCACAAATTCACGAAGAATGTCCAGATAGCGTGATGCAGTAATCGTTTCGGATCTGAAAAATGGGCCAATGATTCCTTTGGAAGAAATGGCGGCCCAGACCAGTACTTTTTGAGGATGCAGGGACGATGGGACTGCAACATGGGGCTTTTCGATTCCCCATATGCGCCAGTTCTGTTTATTGACGAAGCCGTCCAGGTAAAAATAAGCTTCGTCAGTAAACCAAATGCTGCCCACATGCATATCGCCGTCTTCAATCCTGTGCATTATATCGTTAGCGAATGTCTCTCGTGCAGCAATGGTAGCGGCGCTGAGGGGTTGCCGCGTTTGAATTTTGTATGGATAGAGGTGTAAACTCTGGCGCATGAGACGATACGTGGACGTTGGCGTCATTTAGACCGCAGCTGCAACACGGCGAACGGAAACCCGAGGCCGCTGTTGGATCACCTGCTGCACTAGCTGCGCGTTGCCCTCTGTGGTTGCCGTACGCGGTCGCCCTACCTTTCCAGCACGTTCATCCGTCACGTTCCCAATCCGTTGAAATTTTTCAAACAGATCCTTTATTGTATCGCTTTTCGGTCCTTTGGTTACATTAAACCTCCGTTGAAAACTTCGTCTTGTTGCAACAACACTGTGTTCTAGGCGGTGGAATTCCAACACCAGAAAAATCCTCTGTTCTAAGGAATAAACCATGTTGTCTACAGCACACTTGCACGTTGTGAACAGCACACGCTTACAGCAGAAAGACGACGTACAGAATTGCGCACCCACAGACTGCGTTGTCTTCTATATCTTTCACATCACTTGCAGCGCCATCTGTTGTTGAAAATTGTAGCTACTGTAATTTCGAAAGTTTGTCCGCCTGAAAATGTACTGTTGTCCCAAGCATATTGCAACAAACGGTGTATTTCTATCGCTGCTCGTTTAGTTTTTATTGCCGTTTCAAATATACCGGTCATTTTTGAAACACCCTGTATATGTGGCACAAAAGAACAAGAAGTCCGATTGCAGTGGTGGGGAGGGGTGGTGAATGGCAAAACAAGATTTCCGATGTGAAGAAATAGCACACCGGTGACGTTAAAAAGAATTTTTACCGCATCTAGTGTGCTATTTCTTCACGTCGGCATGCTAAAAGTTATGAACAAAAATCTAAATAGCTAGATTAGCGTTTGCAGTGGGCGGAGACCTGTGGGGAGAAATGCTGATGTAATCGGCGCTACCAACAGAAACCGGTTAGGTGGTGGTGGTGGTGAGATCCTTTGCGACCAAACTGCTGAGGTCATCGTCCATAGGCTTACAGACTACTTAATCTAACTTAAAATAACTTAAACTAAGGACAACACACACACCCATGCCCGAGGGAGGACTCGGGGGAGCCACGCGATTCGTGGCAAGGCGCCTCCGGCGTTTAGCTTCGCCATGGAATCAATTTTGGCACTACAATTGCTAAGTCACTGGCGTTGGCAGAAATGAAAAAAAATATGGTAATCGATATGAAGTGTTCCGGTCAAATCCGATGTGTGACGAAACCAAACGACTGACCAATCGGACACCTTCTGTTGTGTCACTTACATGCAGTTACCATTGTCAGCAAAGTGAAAGTGCATCGTTTTCCTTTCAATTTTTGATCTAAGTGGGATAGGCAGTCTGCTAGCTTGCTGATGTTCAGCGTATGTAATAATAAAAAAAGTTAAATATGCAGCTTTAAAACTGGTAGTATATTTATAATGTGCGGACAGTATTTTTATATGCAGGTACGTCGATATTTCGTTCGTTGGTATATCGATTTAGCGATACTTTCTTGATATGTAGAGTGCTGCTAATCGTATTTTTTTAAATGTCGATATATCTGATTCCCGATATTTTTAAAAATATCAACAGTCCTACACTGAAGTAAATTCGCATACGCTTCTAACCCATGATAATTCATTTCGTTTTTTTCTCCTCTCCCGGACGTTTAACCGTGTCAGGCGTGTAGTTTTGAAATTTATATATAGTATATTAGAATGGTTCAAATGGCTCTGAGCACTATGGGACTTAACATCTGAGGTCATCAGTCCCCTAGAGCTTAGAACTACTTAAACTTAACTAACCTAAGGACATCACACACATCCATGCCCGAAGCAGGATTCGAACCTGCGACCGTAGCGGTCGCGCGGTTCCAGACTGAAGCGCCTAGAACCGCTCGGCCACACTGGCCGGCTAGTATATTAGAAACAGGTATAACGTATTAAGGCTTTTTAATTTTTTGTGTAAATAAGATGATATTTTATTATTTGAAAGGACGTATGCTTATATGGTAACATAAACAAGGTTAAAACTTCGCTTAGAAACCCACAGTCCGTCACTGAATGAAATTATCTTGTAAACGGAAGCCGGCCGCGGTGGTCTAGCGGTTCTGGCGCTGCAGTCCGGAACCGCGGGACTGCTACGGTCGCAGGTTCGAATCCTGCCTCGGGCATGGGTGTGTGTGATGTCCTTAGGTTAGTTAGGTTTAAGTAGTTCTGAGTTCTAGGGGACTTATGACCTAAGATGTTGAGTCCCATAGTGCTCAGAGCCATTTGAACCATTTTTGTAAACGGAACCCTGTCTAAAACTATGATGACCAAACGTCCTTTCGTGGCTGTGCAGTATTGAACATACTACATTTTGCAGTTAAAACGAGTTATCGACGATTATTCGCGTATACTTGGTGTTTCAAAAGTCAATGCTACGAACATCTGGAGGTGATGGATCACGTAATGTGGTACAACTTTTGTTACAGACAAAATATTCGCTGATACGTCGTAGCGACGCCAGGCATCTTTTATAATTTATTATGCCCCTGAGAGGCGGCAGAACGTACGCACCCTATGGCGTTCATGTGCAGTGAATGTTGCTTATGAGCCAGTTATTTGCTCCATGTGAAAGGGCGTAGGCTGAGCTTGTAAAATATCTAGGGTTGGCAGAGGCAGTCTATAAAGCCTGTGAAGTTGTTGCAGGGAAGGTTGTGATGAGAAATAATTGTTAATAAAAAGTCGTTGGATTGTGCCGTTTATGATCATTACCACTGAAGTTAGTCAATCAGGCAGTATTGCAGGGGATTTGAAGTATTACAAATTCTAGTTCCGATCCGAAACATAGTTTTAATCCCCCAGGAAATTTCAATTTAAGTTAATCAATAATTTTACTGTCTTAACAATGGAAAATTATAGAGATAAACTTACGATGGAGCACAGCATCAAAAGCAGTTGAAAGACTGTTGAGCTTAAGAAATACTAAAGAGGTATTTACTTAACAGGGAGATTAATTGAGACCCTACAAAGTTGGTCCAAAAACGGAAAAGCCGGACTCAGTATTATACAGGGTGATTATTTCCACCTTGCACAAACTCGAGCGGTTGATCGATGAGAGGATATGGAACAAAAAAGGTCTAATGAACTTATGTCCGGAAATGCATGGCTTCTATGCTGGAGACAATTTATTCATTCAGACGGCGGATTAATATGAGCTGTACCATGCAGCCACAGTTACAGTATGCGTGGCTTCCTCCTAGAGGGTGGAACTGTTCCTCATACGTCATGCTCTAGCCCCTCTACTGCCATAGTCATTGGTAATGTTGCGTCCGATTCACTTCTCTTCTTGACTCACTTTGTAGTGTATGTGATACAGCGTTGTACACAATGGTTCCGTATTCGAATCGAGAGCTTGCCGACATGGCGTTTACTTTCGGAAAGGCAAATCGCAACGGGCAGCGAGCAGCAAGACTTCATCAGATGACCTATCATCGCCGACAACAGTCGCAGCATTCAATATTTGCAACTGTGTTTCCCCGTTTGTCTGAAACAGGGTCGTTTAAGGAAGGAGGAAATCATGAAGGACGTACCCGAGATGTTCGAACACCAGACTTGGGCCCGTCAGTACAGGGTAAGCCAGACGATCGTGTGGAACACTGTCCATGAGAACTGTTACTACGCTTCTCACTTACAGCGCGTGCAGGGCTTACTAGCGACAGACTTTCCACATCGGGAGGAGTTTTATAACTAGCTTCTTCACCAGGCAACCGCGATTTGTTTCACCCATCGCCGGCCGGAGTGGTCGTGCGGTTCTAGGCGCTACAGTCTGGAACCGCGAGACCGCTACGGTCGCAGGTTCGAATCCAGCCTCAGGCATGGATGTGAATGATGTCCTTAGGTTAGTTAGGTTTAAGTAGTTCTAAGTTCTAGGGGACTGATGACTTCAGAAGTTGAGTCTCATAGTGCTCAGGGCCATTTCAACCAATTTTCATTTATCCTACTCACAGATGAGGCCACCTTTACGCGGAGTGATATCTTCAACTTTCATAACAGTCATCAGTGGGACAGTATGCAGAAGCCCCATGGTACGGTGACAGCGAATGATCAGCATCGGTGCAGCCGGGATGTGTGGGCCGGGATAATTGGTAACCATATTTTGGGACGAGTCTCTCTTCCACGTCGCCTAACAGGCCAGAACTATCGGCGTTTCTTGCGGGTGACATTGCCTCTCCTGCTGAAAGAAGTGCCATTGATGATTCGAAGGTTATGTAGCTGCTACATGATTGTGCTGCAGCCCACTTCGCCGTTAACGTGCGGACGCATCTCAATCACGTCTTGCCTGCTCGATGGATCGGACGAAGGAGTCCAGTTGTCATGGCCTGCTCGTTCACCAGATCTCAACCCGTACGTTTTCTGGTTATGGGACCATCTCAAAAGTATCGTGTATACAGAGGCCATTTCAAATATGCAGACACTGGAGCAACGTATTCATTCTGCCTTTGACACTGTTCGGATGTTGCCGGCCGATATGAACGTGTGAGACAGAGCATGCTACTGCGCGTATACGCATGCGTTGAGGCACATGGGAACCATTTTCATTACATTAAATGTGTCTGCATGGCACAGCATAATAACTTGTCTCTAGCATAGAAGCCATGCATTTCCGGGCGTACGTTCATTAGACCTTTTTTGTTCCATATCCTCTCATCGATCAATCCCAAAGTGGAAAAAATCACCCTGTGTTTAGCGCTACATTCTTCCCTAAAGCCGGAATATCTAATAGTCAGTTGGGTAATTCCATTTGGCTCTTAATAATCAGTTACAATCAGCTTCTTGCTTCCTTAAACTAGGAAAAAAAACACTGTTATACACTACTGACCATTAAAATTGCTACACGAAGAAGAAATGCAGATGATACACGGTAGTCATTGGACAAATATATTATACTAGAACTGACATATGAATACATTTTCACGTTTGGGTGCATAGATCCTGAGAACAACTACCTCTGGCCGTAATAACGGCCTTGATTCGCCTGGGCATTGAGTCAAACAGAGCTTGGATGGCGTGTACAGGTACAGCTGTCGATGCAGCTTCAACACGATACCACAGTTCATCAAGAGTAGTGACTGGCCTATTGTGACGAACCAGTTGCCCGGCCACCATTGACCACATGTTTTCAATTGGTGAGAGATCTGGAGAATGTGCTGACCAGGGCAGCAGTCGAACATTTTCTGTATCCAGAAAGGCCCGTACGGGACCTGTAACATGCTGTCGTGCATTATCCAGCTGACATGTAGGGTTTCCCAGGGATCGAATGAAGGGTGGAGCCACGGGTCGTAACACATCTGAAATGTAACGTCCACTGTTCAAAGTGCCGTCAATGCGAACAACAGATGACCGAGACATGTTACCAATGGCACCCCACACCATCACGCCGGGTGATACGCCAGTATGGCGATGACGAATACACGCTTCCAATGTGCGTTCACCGCGATGTCGCCAAACACGGATGCGACCTTCATGACGCTGTAAACAGAACCTGGATTCATCCGAAAAAACGACGTTTTGCCATTCGTGCACCCAGGTTCGTCGTTGAGTACTGTATGGCAGGCGCTCCTGTCTGTGATGCAGCGTCAAGGGTAACCGCAGGCATGGTCTCCGAGCTGATAGTCCATGCTGCTGCAAATGTCGTCGTACTGTTCGTGCAGATGGTTATTGTCTTGCAAACGTCCGCATCTGTTGACTCAGGGATCGAGACGTGGCTGCACGATCCGTAACAACCATGCGGATAAGATGCCTGTCATCTCGACTGCTAGTTATACGAGGCCGATGTGATCGAGCATGGCTTTCCGTATTACCCTCCTGAACCCACCGATTCCATATTCTGCTAACAGTCATTGGATCTCGACCAACGCCAGCAGCAATGTCGCGATACGATAGACCGCAATCGCGATAGGCTACAATCCGACTTTTATCAAAGTCGGAAACGTGATGGTACGCATTTTGATTGGAACTTCCCCTATGTCAGCACGTTGTATGTGTCGCCACCGGCGCCAACCTTGTGTGAATGCTCTGAAAAGCTAACCATTTGCATATCACAGCATTTTCTTCCTGTCGGTTATATTTCGCGTCTGTAGCACGTCATCTTCGTGGTGTAGCAATTTTAATGGGCATTGGTGTAATTTTCCGTTTACCAAGGCAGTTAAGTGTTCAGTCCTCGATTAGAGCCCGAAAACCTCAAACCACACATACTGTTCAGTCCTCGAAAACGAAAAAGATATTTAATAACGTACCTACGTCGTTTCAGTCAGATTTATAAAGAAATAACAATGTGTAGTTAAGTACTAATATTTCTCACGCTTCTTTTAAAATCATTTCTTGAAACTCTTGGCAGGATAATTTTAAGTTACACAACAACATCCCCATTGCTATTGTCTTGGTTTGCAATTTTTGCATTCCTCGGCCCACTGAGCGTTTGTTTATGAACGATAACATCACTTTAACTTAAGTATTATGGCCTCGGATTCAGAGTAATATTCTGCCAAGTTCAGTATTTCACGACAAAATTCTCTATTATGCAGTTTCGTATCTCAACGCGGGTAGTATCGACGCGCAAGCGTGGCAAGGTGGGGCGGGTTGGCTCTGGCTGATGGCCACGATTCATCCCACTTAGGTTTGCTCACTGCCTCCGAGGGCCTTGTGTGTGAGGCTCTTTAGCCTACGAAAAAAAGCAGAGGTCACAAAGAAGAGCGCTGGTCGGTGCATCTCTGTACAGGGTTATTCAGGAGTGATGGTCAATAATTCACACATGGGAAGTACAGGCCATAAACAGCTAAAAAGCTCCAATAAACATGGGTCCACAAATCAAACGCTGCCGAGATACAGCATATTTTATGTGGCGCTTCATCAGTATCTAGAAACATATGGCATCTCTAAACGATAAAGTAGGTCTTCGAAACGCTCTTCATACGTCTGAATGCAGCACTGAACTCGCCTCTAAAATGAGTTGCGACTCCTCTCAGGCAGCCCAGAGGAATTTTGCAAATGATGGAAGGCTGCTTAAATCCGCAAGCCTAATTCCCCAATAGAGTTGATCTCGGCAACATAGACCAGACTTTTGACCACACACAAAAATCCACGGGATTTAAAGTCGGTGACTTTGGAGGCCATGGCGCACGCCCCCCTATATCTATCGAATGTTGAGCAATCGTCCGAGTTAAAAGCCGGGGCACTGGTAAGTGAAAATGTGCTGGAGCACCGTCACGCATGAACCACATGTTCAGCCGTTGGTTCAGTGTGACATCATCATGTACAGCTGGAAGTGCAGTACGCAGAAACCGCATGTACTGCTGTCCGCTTAGTCTTTGTGGTTATGGGTATCCCAGCCGTCCTGCCCAGACGTTCGACGGAGAACGTTGCTGGTGTCGTGATACGTGCATTGCATTACGATTGACGTAGGCAAAGTTGTGACTGTCATGGTATTTAAAAATACCGTCACGGGTAAATCCAGCATGAACCGCGAACAAAATACTGCTTACAAACAAGGGATTCAGGCAGGAAAAATCCCTGACCCCGCCGGGAATCGAACCCAGGACCCCGTGCTCGGGAAGCGAGAACGCTACCGTGAGACCACGAGGAGATACCAACGTAAATACCGCGGTATCCAGGGACGTTTACTATTGGTTTCCAACTCGAATCAATGCAGTACCTCGGCAACGGCTGATTTGCGGACTCATGTTTATTAGAGATTCCTAGCTACTTTTGGCTTGTACTTTCGATGTGTGAATTATTGACCAACACTTCTGAAACACCCTGTATACTTTCGGCTTGTTTCCATATTCCTTGTTATGATCGATCACTCCTCGCACATACGTTATTAGCTTGGAACAGACCATTGTTGTGCGTTCTCTACAACGTCGCTAAGAAGTTAACAAAAGCCACAGAGGCCGGACGTGGGTATATTTAGACGGAAAAGAGAGAAAAAGGCGGGACACATCCGGTAGATGCCGGATACCTGGAAACCCTAGGTGCAGCTGTTCCGCACGTCCTCCACAACCATTCACGTATCTCGACTGTGTACACCTCTCTGTGGCAACGTCTCAGCGGAGTTTTAGTTCTGGAGACAACTTCGTTACCGCCAGCAGCATTCTGCGCTTTTCACTTGGTAACTGCCAGCAGCCCTGCCAGTTGTCATGGTTCTTCTGTCGCCCTTGCAAGTATGGGAAAGGTAAGGCATGAGTTTCAAACGATACAAAATGGGAACATGATAGATTACACCGAATTTAACAAAACCATTCAGAAATATCTTTTATATCATGTGAGACATCGCAATTTTGTCAAATAAAGATATGGTTGGAGACCTCCGCTCTTGTATCAAATAAACTGTTGATGGTGTACAGCAGCCGGCCACAAACTGCATTTAGATTACTTTATTCAAAAAGTACCGTCACCCCTTTCGAATTTTTCACAGTTCGTCATCAGACGTTTTTTTTATGCTTTCATCAAAACAAGTTATACATTGATTTTCTGTGAGTTGCCCTCGGATAAACAATAATTGTCAGTCGCAAACGTGTAACCGAAATGGTGGTGCTACGTATTTGTGTTGAAATGCAATTTTCATGAAATGCCCATCTGGAGCATTTGTATTTTCAGTTTTCTTGCAATTAAATACCCTGAAGGACGCCTGTATTTTCACATCCACAAACGCTGGAAGTCATTGTAAACCACTCTTATTCGGTCACAAAACGAATTATCAGTGTGTACCACATGTTCTGACTTACAACAAATCCACATTTTACAAATAAACACTTTACAAATACACAATTTCAAAGATGCTGCAATGCAGTGATACAAAGATGTGGCATTTTTGGGAAAGAAAGCGTAAATTACTGTTATGTTGAATTGAAAATGTGTCATATTTATTCTAAGGCACTAAATGCAGACAGAAACGATAAATGCATGCGATGTTGGGAGCTATAAGCGCTACAGACCTATTTTATGTACTGATAGAGATGCAGATATTGACAAGAAGTGTTTGAAATCTTCATGAGCTAATAATGTTGATTATTGTAGGTACATACAATATTATAGATTAGTTACTTGCTCTGTGGATTGGTGTACAAATATTATTTGTAGGGAACACAGAAAGCACAGTTTGGCAGTTTTTCAGGAAAGGAGTGGTAGCCAATTCATTCTGCCAATAAGGATATTATTACAGGAAGTGTTTTTGTGTGTATTTCTATCTCCTCTAACATATTCATAGTGGTTCTTTTTCTGCTAAATGTAATATTTTCATACTGCTCTCAATGTTTGTTACTGTATGGTTTTCTTCTGCAATGTGGGATGGAAATGTAGATTTGTTCAAGTTTCTAAGACTTAAGTCATCCAGGTGTTCTTTGCATCTAATGGTCTCTGTGTCTGATCAGTGTACAGTTTTGGGCATGAATCGCATTGGAGCTTGTACACTCCTGATTTACTGTAGGGGACCTTGGAAAGATTTACATCACAGATCACTTTCTATTTTAATTTACCAGTTGTAGAGAAGCTGATATTTGTATTCTTCTTTTTAAGTAAGTTTGCAATTTGGTATGATATTGGGCCCATGTGTGGGATCACAGCATATTTAGGTTTGGCTTATGTAGGAGGGGGGTTTGTTTTGGACTGAACAAAGTGTGACCTGCTGTTCTGTGGAGCTGTGGCCCTTCATTTTGTTGTGGAATTTGCCTATTATTCTAGGATCATAGCCATTATTACGAGAAACTGTTTTAATTAAACTGATTACATTTTGTGGATATGTGTGACTCAAAGATACTTTTTACATTCGGTGTACCATGGCTGTGAAATATGACGTTTGGTGTACTGGGGTGAAATGAGGAATTATCTGTGGTGGTCCGCAGCTCGTGGTCTTGCGTTAGCGTTCTCACTTCCCGCGCACGGGGTCCCGGGTTCGATTCCCGGCAGGGTCAGGGATTTTCCCTGCCTCGAGATGACTGGGTGTTGTTGTGTCGTCATCATCATCGTCATTCAGCGCCATTACGGTCGAAGGAAGGCAATAACAAACCACGTCCACCAGGACATTGCTCCTCGGAGTATGGGACATCATCAACATCATCATGTTGGATAGACATTACAGTGTGAGAAATTTAGAACTAAACCAGAGTGAGGCAAAGAAAATCACAAAAACTGTTCTCGGGAATCAAATTTGAAGTTTTCGGGTTTTTCTTCTTCTTCAGCGTTTGTTCTGCAATGCAGCGGGTCCGCTCTTTTGGGTTTCTGTCTCCACGTGACGCGATCTTACGCTTGGGCAGTGCGGAGGTGCGCTATTGTAAGATGGGAGTGGACTCATCACACTAGCCCATCTTCCATTATTATGTTTCAGTCTGCATCAATGTAAGCAGCCTTTAATACGCGATGGACATACTTCGTTCTGGAAATCAGTGCTTTGAAGTTCTCTACCAACATGTAAGGGAAATAAGTTCCATGGGTGACGGATATTTTTTCTTAAGCATTTCTCCTTAAACCTTGCGACCGCTGTAGGTGTGTCAGCTGCCAGTTTTGAGCGTGGTCGGCGAGGGGAGAAAGCTGACTGATTCCAGAGCCAACACAGCGTTGAACAGACTAGGTGTGGGCGAAGCTACTGGCCACAGGACAGGAGCTCAGAACGTCGCCAGCGGCTCACCTTCTGACGCCAGCAATCGGCGGCTAGCGGACGGCCTGGACACCGTTTTACGGGACCGAACGCTGTTGTCCAAAGCGGCGCGTTTTGAGAAAGAGGACGCACAGACGCTATGGCCTGTGGACCTGTCTGCTGGGGCTTCGCAGAAGCGGGTGTCCATACCGACACGGGGTGCGCCACTCAGTTTGCGTCTCCAAAATTAAAGCAACAAGCGCAAATTTTGCAAGATTGCTTTCATTTTGCGATAAAAAGTGTAATCAGGTGATAGTAAAGTAGAGACGGGAGAATGATGACAGGCAAAAGTTAGTACAGATTCGTGTTGCTGTAAAAAGAGCGATGCGCGAAGCATACAACCACTACCACCGTCATACCTTAGCAAAAGATATTCCTGAAAACCCAAGGAAATTCTGGTCTTACGTAAAATCGGTAAGCGGGTCGAAGGCTTCCATCCAGTCACTCACTGATCAGTCTGGCCTGGCAACGGAAGATAGAAAACGAAAGCTGACATTTTAAATTTAGCATTTGAGAAATCTTTCACGCAGGAGGATCGTACAAACATACCGCCGTTTGAGTCTCGTACAGATTCCCGTATGGCGGACATAGTGATAGACATCCCTGGGGTTGTGAAGCAGCTGAATGGGTTAAAAATAAATAAATCACCAGGTCCTGATGCGATTCCTATTCGGTTTTACAGAGAGTACTCTACTGCATTGGCTCCTTACTTAGCTTGCATTTATCGCGAATCTCTTGCCCAACGTAAAGTTCCGAGCGACTGGGAAAAAAGCGCAGTTGACGCCTGTATATAAGAAGGGTAGAAGGACGGATCCTCAAAATTACAGACCAATATCCTTAGCATCGGTTTGTTGCAGGATTCTCGAACATATTCTCAGTTGGAATATAATGAATTTCCTTGAGACAGAGAAGTTGCTGTCCATACATCAGCACGGCTTTAGAAAGTATCGCTCCTGCGAAACGCAACTCGCCCTCTTTTCACATGATATCTTGCGAACCATGGATGAAGGGTATCAGACGGATGCCATATTCCTTGACTTCCGGAAAGCGTTTGACTCGGTGCCCCACTGCAGACTCCTAACTAAGGGACGAGCATATGGGATTGGTTCCCAAATATGTGAGCGGCTCGAAGACTTCTTAAGTAATAGAACCCAGTACGTTGTCCTCGATGGTGAGTGTTCATCGGAGGTGAGGGTATCATCTGGAGCGCCCCAGGGAAGTGTCGTAGGTCCGCTGTTGTTTTCTATCTACATAAATGATCTTTTGGATAGGGTGGATAGCAATGTGCGGCTGTTTGCTGATGATGCTGTGGTGTACGGGATGGTGTCGTCGTTGAGTGACTGTAGGATGATACAAGATGACTTGGACAGGATTTGTGATTGGTGTAAAGAATGGCAGCTAACTCTAAATATAGATAAATGTAAATTAATGCAGATGAATTGGAAAAAGAGTCCTGTAATGTTTGAATACTCCGTTAGTAGTGTAGAGCTTGACACAGTCACGTCGATTGGGCGTAACATTGCAGAGCAATATGAAGTGGTACAAGCATGTAATGGCAGTTGTGGGGAAGGCGGACAGTCGCCTTCGGTTCATTGTAAAGGAGACCGCTTATAAAACACTAATACGACCTATTCTTGAATACTGCACGAGCATTTGGGATCCCTATCAGGTCGGATTGAGGGAGGACATAAAAGCAATTCAGAGGCAGGCTGCTAGATTTGTTACTGGTAGGTTTGATCATCACACGAGTGTTACGGAAATGCTTCAAGAACTCGGGTGGGAGTCTCTGGAGGAAAGGAGGCGTTCTTTTCGTGAATCGCTACTGAGGAAATTTAGGGAGCCAGCATTTGAGGCTGACTGCAGTAAAATTTTACTGCCGCCAACTTATATTTCGCGGAAAGACCACAAAGGTAAGATAAGAGAGATTAGGGCATATAGGCAGTGATTTTTCCCTCGTTCTGTTTGGGAGTGGAACAGGGAGAGAGGATGCTAGTTGTGGTACGAGATACCCTCCGCCACGCACCGTATGGTGGATTACGGAGTATGTATGTAGATGTAAAGAATACAGAACGTAAACAACTGCAACATGCATAATGTTAGACAAAAATTTTGTTCATTTTTTTTCCAACGTAACGGATTTGCACATACATTCCGACAACTGGTTAATGCCCACAGTGTGGGGGGTGACTACCTCCGGCAGCAGTACAGACCTGATAGACGACGGAGCATGCTGTGAACGATGTCATCACTTTCATGTTTAGGCAATAACGCCCATTCTTTCTGCAGAGCTGCTCGAAAGTCTTGGAGAGTGGTCTGTGGATGCTAACGTGATGCAACCCGTTCCCAAGTGCATCCCAGAGGTGGGTGCGCATATCTGCCGCGTCCAAGAGACATCAGCCAGGACGTCGAGCATTATCGTCCAATAATACGAAGTCTGGCCCCAAAGCACCACACCACAGCCGCACATGAGGTCCCAAGATCTCGTCAAAATACCAGACAGCAATTAAATATTGCTGATTCACTCATACAACTACACTACTGGACATTTATATTGCTACACCTCGAAGATGACATGCTACAGACGCGAAATTTAACCGACAGGAAGAAGATGCTGTGATATGCAAATGAATAGCTTTTCAGAGCATTCACACAAGTTTGGCGCCGATGGCGACAACTACAACGTGCTGACATGAGGAAAATTTCCAACCGATTTCTCGTACACGAACAGCAGTTGACCGGCGTTGCCTGGTGAAACGTTGCTGTGATGCCTCGTGTACCATCACGTTTCCGACTTTCAAAGGTCGGATTGTAGCCTCTAGCGATTGCGCTTTATCGTATCGCGACATTGCTGCTCGCGTTGGTCGAGATCCAATGACTGTTAGCAGAATATGGAATCGGTGGGTTCAGGAGGGTAATACGGAACGCCGTGCTGGATCCCAACGGCCTCGTATCACTATCAGTGGAGATCACAGGCATCTTATCCGCATGGCTGTGACTGATCGTGCACCCACGTCTCGATCCCTGAGTCAACATATGGGAACGTTTGCAAGACAACAACCATCTGCACGAACAGTTCGACGACGTTTGCAGCAGCATGGACTATCAGCTCGGAGACCATAGCTGCGGTTACCCTTGACGCTGCATCACAGACAAGAGCGCCTGCGATGAAATATTCAACGACGAACCTGGGTGCGCTAAAGGCAAAACGTCATTTTTTCGGATGAACCCAGGTTCTGTTTACAGCATCATGATGGTCGCATCCGTGTTTGGCGACATCGCGGTGAACGCACACTGGAAGCATGTATTCGTCATCGCCATACTGGCGTATCACCTGACGTGATGGTATGGGTTGCCATTGGTTACACGACTCGGTTACCTCTTCTTCGCATTGACGGCACTTTGAGCAATGGACGTTACATTTCAGATGTGTTACGACCCGTGGCTCCACCCTTCATTCGATCCCTGCGAAACCGTACATTTCAGCAGGATAATGCACGACCGCATGTTGCAGGTCCTGTACGGGCCTTTCTGGATACAAAAATTGTTCGACTGCTGCCCTAGCCAGCACATTCTCCAGATAACTCACCAATTGAAAACGTGTGGTTAATGGTGTCCTAGCAAGTGGCTCGTCACAATACGGCCAGTCACTACTCTTGATGAACTGTGGTATCGTGTTGAAGCTGCATGGGCAGCTATATCTGTACACGCCATCCAAGCTCTGTTTCACTCAATGCCCAGGCGTTTCAAGGCCGTTATTACAGCCAGAGGTAGTTGTTCTGGGTAATGATTTCTCAGGATCTATGCACCCAAATTGCGTGAAAATGTAATCACGTGTCAGTTCTAGTATAATATATTTGTCCAATGAATACTCGATTATCATCTGCATTTCTTCTTGGTGCAGCAATTTTAATGGCCAGTAGTGTACACGAAGAGATATTAGAGTGGTCAACATAATCACTACCCACGTCATTAGGGATCAACTTCGATATCAATGGTTGGGTCCCGAAATCATGTTCCATGTTCCCACCAGATGCGAATCCGTTGAGAATCGTTGTCCAGACCAAATCGGTTATCATCTGCGGGAAGAAATTGGCCTACTGTTCGATCGCACAGGCGGCATCTTGCGACTCGACTCTAGACGTTCCCTTCTGTGAAGACGCATCAGAGGTAAACATACAGCGAGCCTCCGACAATAAAGGCCACTATCCCGAAGACTTCTGTACGCCGCTTGCCTCTATACAACACGTCCAGGGGATGTTGCGAGGTCAGTTGCCAATTATAGGCCAGTAGTAAGGAGGTACCGTCGGTCCCTTAAAGACAAATAACGGTCCACTCTGATGTCACACCTGGTCGACCCTGCCCTGGTATACGAGATACAGTTTCGGTCTCTGGAAACTGCCGCCTCACCCCAGAAACAACAGAAAGGTTCACACTAAGCCATCGGGCCATCTCAATTTGAGGCTGTGATGCTTCCATTCTTCCTGTTTCTCTCCACTGCAAAGTCTGGTAAGCGTCTTCTCTGTGCCATACTGCACCGTCTATGACTGTGTACACAGCGAGTGTGGATGTGGGACTACCCGGCAAATACTACTCCGTTTGATAGGTGCCCTGACATCATCCGTTGACCAGAATGCCGTCTTTAGTGCAGGACACTATCGTACGGAATTTGTTGCTAGTTTTTATGATTATATCGTCAATTAGACACAGGACGGGGAAATATTGGTTTGTTTCTTTAGTTTTTGACACCAGTGTACTTAGCATATCCCTTTGATGTTGCGTCCTAGAGCTTCCCGCGCAGGCATCTCGCGGAGGCTGTGATGGAAGGTTGACTCTTACGTCAAGTTATGCTTACGGCCACCGTGGAAATTAGCGGGAAGTGTTGTAATTGGTGGCATGGAGACGAAGACTTATAGTGGCAGATCTGCCGTTTTGTTTGATAGCGACGATTGGCGGAAAAATTGTTGCTGGACCGCGACTGCCTGGTTACTGGCGCGACGCAGCAGAAGGTCTGGCGGGCCTGGAAAAGAAAACAGAACACGGAGCTGTCGTGATCGTCGCAGAGTCGGAAATTACTCTTCGTTACCGTATTGGAGAGTAGTTGGTTAGAGTCGTATCTGTCCGGTCTACAGCTACATCTACATCTGCATAGATACTCCGCAAGCCACCGTACGGTGCGTGGCGGAGGGTACCCTGCACCACTACTTGTCACCCCCTTTCCTGTTCTACTCGGAAATAGAGCGAGGGAAAAACGACTGTCTACATTCCTCCGTATGAGACCTAATTTCTCGTATCTTATCTTTCGTGGTGCTTACGCGCAATGTATACTGGCGGCAGTAGAATCGTTCGGCACTCAGCCTCAAATGCCGGTTCACTGAATTTTCTCAGGAGTTCTACATCTACATTTACATGGATACTCTGCAAATCACATTTAAGTGACTGGCAGAGGGTTCATCGAACCACCTTCACAATTCTCTATTATTCCACTCCCGTATAGCGCGCAGAAAGAATGAACACCTATATCTTTCCGTACGAGCTCTGATGTACCTTATTTTATCGTGGTTATCGTTCCTCCCTATATAGGTCGGTGTCAACAAGATATTTTCGCATTCGGAGGAGAAAAAAATGGTTCAAATGGCCCTGAGCACTATGGGACTTAACATCGATGGTCATCAGTCCCCTAGAACTTAGAACTACTTAAACCTAACTAACCTAAGGACAGCACACAACACCCAGCCATCACGAGGCAGATAAAATCCCTGACCCCGCCGGGAATCGAACCCGGGAACCCGGGCGTGGGAAGCGAGAACGCTACCGCACGACCACGAGATGCGGGCAATCGGAGGAGAAAGTTGGTGATTGGAATTTCGTGAGAAGATTCTGTCGCAACGAAAAACGCCCTTCTTTTACTGATTTCCAGCCCAAATCCTATATCATTTCTGTGACACTCTCTCCCATATGTCGCGATAATACAAAACTTGCTGCCTTTCTATGAAGTTTTTCGATGTACTCCGTCAGACCCGCCTGGTAAGGATCCCACACCGCCCAGCAGTATTCTAAATGGTGACGGACAAGCGTAGTGTAGGCACGTCCCAGTCTACAGGAAACGTACTCACACTGACTTGTACTTACAGGCTAATAGTAGTCACCATCCGGCTCAGCGTGAAGGGGTACTTCGTACCTTGGTACACAGGGCACACGTCGTTCCTGAAGCTGAAACTTTGCCAGCTGTGCTGTCCCACCTTGAAGATTTTTTTTTTTTTTTTTTTTTTTTTGGTCATCAGTCTACTGACTGGTTTGATGCGGCCCGCCACGAATTCCTTTCCTGTGTTAACCTCTTCATCTCAGAGTAGCAACCTACGTCCTCAATTATTTGTTTGACGTATTCCAATCTCTGTCTTCCTCTACAGTTTTTGCCCTCTACAGCTCCCTCTAGTACCATGGAAGTCATTCCCTCATGTCTTAGCAGATGTCCTATCATCCTGTCCCTTCTCCTTATCAGTGTTTTCCACATATTCCTTTCCTCTCCGATTCTGCGTAGAACCTCCTCATTCATTACCTTATCAGTCCACCTAATTTTCAACATTCGTCTATAGCACCACATCTCAAATGCTTCGATTCTCTTCTCTTCCGGTTTTCTCACAGTCCCTGTTTGACTACCATACAATGCTGTACTCCAGACGTACATCCTCAGAAATTTCTTCCTCAAATTAAGGCCAGTATTTGATATTAGTAGACTTCTCTTGGCCAAAAATGCCTTTTTTGCCATAGCGAGTCTGCTTTTGATGTCCTCCTTGCTCCGTCCGTCATTGGTTATTTTACTGCCTAGGTAGCGGAATTCCTTAACTTCATTGACTACGTGACCATCAATCCTGATGTTAAGTTTCTCGCTGTTCTCATTTCTACTACTTCTCATTACCTTCGCCTTTCTCCGATTTACTCTCAAACCATACTGTGTACTCATTAGACTGTTCATTCCGTTCAGCAGATCATTTAATTCTTCTTCACTTTCACTCAGGATAGCAATGTCATCAGCGAATCGTATCATTGATATCCTTTTACCTTGTATTTTAATTCCACTCCTGAACCTTTCTTTTATTTCCATCATTGCTTCCTCGATGTACAGATTGGAGAGTAGGGGCGAAAGGCTACAGTCTTGTCTTACACCCTTCTTAATACGAGCACTTCGTTCCTGATCGTCCACTCTTATTATTCTCTCTTGGTTGTTGAACATATTGTATATGACCCGTCTCTCCCTATAGCTTACCCCTACTTTTTTCAGAATCTCGAACAGCTTGCACCATTTTATATTGTCGACCGCTTTTTCCAGGTCGACAAATCCTATGAAAATGTCTTGATTTTTCTTTAGCCTTGCTTCCATTATTAGCCCTAACGTCAGAATTGCCTCTCTCGTCCCTTTACTTTTCCTAAAGCCAAACTGATCGTCACCTAGCGCATTCTCAATTTTCTTTTCCATTCTTCTGTACATTATTCTTGTAAGCAGCTTCGATGCATGAGCTGTTAAGCTGATTGTGCGATAATTCTCGCACTTGTCAGCTCTTGCCGTCTTCGGAATTGTGTGGATGATGCTTTTCCGAAAGTTAGATGGTATGTCGCCCGACTCATGTATTCTACACACCAACGTGAATAGTCGTTTTGTTGCCACTTCCCCCAATGATTTTAGAAATTCTGATGGAATGTTATCTATTCCTAGTGCCTTATTTGACCGTAAGTCCTCCAAAGCTCTTTTAAATTCCGATTCTAATACTGGATCCCTTATCTCTTCTAAATCGACTCCTGTTTCTTCTTCTATCACATCAGACAAATCTTCACCCTCATAGAGGCTTTCAATGTATTCTTTCCATCTATCTGCGCTCTCCTCTGCATTTAACAGTGGAATTCTCGTTGCACTCTTAATGTTACCACCGTTGCTTTTAATGTCACCAAAGGTTGTTTTGACTTTCCTGTATGCTGAGTCTGTCCTTCCGACAATCATATCTTTTTCGATGTCTTCACATTTTTCCTGCAGCCATTTCGTCTTAACTTCCCTGCTCTTCCTATTTATTTCATTCCTCAGCGACTTGTATTTCTGTATTCCTGATTTTCCAGGAACATGTTTGTACTTCCTCCTTTCATCAATCAGCTGAAGTATTTCTTCTGTTACCCATGGTTTCTTCGCAGCTACCTTCTTTGTACCTCTGTTTTCATTCCCAACTTCTGTGATTGCCCTTTTTAGAGATGTCCATTCCTCTTCAACTGTACTGCCTACTGCGCTATTCCTTATTGCTGTATCTATAGCGTTAGAGAACTTCAGACGTATCTCGTCATTCCTTAGTACTTCCGTATCCCACTTCTTTGCGTATTGATTCTTCCTGACTAATATCTTGAACTTCAGCCTACTCTTCATCACTACTATATTGTAATCTGAATATCTGCTCCTGGGTACGCCTTACAATCCAGTATGTGATTTCGGAATCTCTGTCTGACCATGATGTAATCTAATTGAAATCTTCCCGGATCTCCCGGCCTTTTCCAAGTATACCTCCTCCTCTTGTGATTCTTGAACAGGGTATTCGTTATTACTAGCTGAAACTTGTTACAGAACTCAATTAGTCTTTGTCCTCTTTCATTCCTTGTCCCAAGCCCATATTCTCCTGTAACCTTTTCTTCTACTCCTTCCCCTACAAATGCATTCCAGTCGCCCATGACTATTAGATTTTCGTCCCCCTTTACATACTGCATTACCCTTTCAATATCCTCATACACTTTCTCTATCTGCTCATCTTCAGCTTGCGACGTCGGCATGTATACCTGAACTATCGTTGACGGTGTTGGTCTGCTGTCGATTCTGATTAGAACAACCCGGTCACTGAACTGTTCACAGTAACACACCCTCTGCCCTACCTTCCTATTCATAACGAATCCTACACCTGTTATACCATTTTCTGCTGCTGTTGATATTACCCGATACTCATCTGACCAGAAATCCTTGTGTTCCTTCCACTTCACTTCACTGACCCCTACTATATCTCGATTGAGCCTTTGCATTTCCCTTTTCAGATTTTCTAGTTTCCCTACCACGTTCAAGCTTCTGTCATTCCACGCCCCGACTCGTAGAACGTTATCCTTTCTTTGATTATTCAATCTTTTTCTCATGGTAACCTCCCCCTTGGCAGTCCCCTCCCGGAGATCCGAATGGGGGAATTATTCCGGAATCTTTTGGCAATGGAGAGATCATCATGACACTTCTTCAATTACAGGCCACATGTCCTGTGGATACACGTTACGTGTCCTTAATGCAGTGGTTTCCATTGCCTTCTGCATCCTCATGTCGTTGATCATTGCTGATTCTTCCGCCTTTAGGGACAATTTCCCACCCCTAGGACAAGAGAGTGCCCCGAACCTCTATCCGCTCCTCCGCCCTCTTTGACAAGGCCGTTGGCAGAATGAGGCTGACTTCTTATGCCGGAAGTCTTCGGTCGCCAATGCTGATTATTTATCGAAATTTAAGCAGTGGCGGGGATCGAACCCGGGACCGAAGACATTTTGATTATGAATCAAAGACGCTACCCCTAGACCACATGTACTATCCTCCTTGAAGGTACATTTCATCAAAATGGTTATAGTGATAGACAGATTGAACGTGCGTTGCGCTATCGACCAACTGTACGTCGGGTGATTGATGATAATTCAGAGTCAACACCTAAGTCTACTGTCTATTTGCCTTACGTAAGAAACCTGTCCAACAAGATCGGACGTATTTTACGGAAACACGGTGAGAAATGTGTTTTCCGACCTCCATCTAAAATTCGAGCACTTTTAAGTTCCGTTAAGGATGATCTTGGTCTGTGTAAGGCGGGTGTATATCGATTCCTTGTAGCTGCGGCATGGCATATATTGGTCAGACTATCAGGACCGTGGAGGACTGATGTAAACGGCACACACGATTACAGCAGCCAAATAGATCTGCTATTGCCGAACATTGCTTGGATACTGGTCACCCCATGTTATAAAATAACACCGAGATATTGGCATGCACGTCCAGCTATTGGGACAGTGTTATTAGGGAGGCAGTTGAGATTAAATTAGCGAGCAACCTCGTTAACAGGGATGGAGGTTTCTGTTTAAACTCTGTTTGGAATCCGGCTCTCTTCCTTGTCAAGAAACAGAGGGACAGAGTCAATGCTACCTCACCTGCGAATTCATAGTCTCACTATCGATAGCTGTGGCTTTGGTCATCTTTGGTGGCACTAGTGTTCAGTGTGTGTGTTATCATTCCTGCTTCTGTCCGAGAACCGAGATATTAAATTTGCATGTACGCCGCCTATCCGTTGCAGTTTGCCTTGAAAATGGCGGGGTGTTCTCCCGCCGAATTATCGGCGGTCGCTGAAAGTGTTACCTGGCTGAATTCCCCGAAGTTATTTGACAATATATGTTCTAAAATCCTGCTGCATATCGACGTTAACGATATGGGCCTGTAATTTAGTAGATTACTCCTACTACCTTTCTTGAATATTGTTGTGACATGCCCAACTTTCCAGTCTTTGGGTACGGATCTTTCGTCGAGCGAACGGTTGTATATGACTGTCAAGTATGGAGCTAATGCATCAGTATATTCCGAAAGGAACCTAACTGGTATACAGTCTGCACCAGAAGACTTGCTTTTATTAAGTGATTTGAGTTGCTTCACTACTCCGAGGATATTTACTTCTACGTTCCTCATGTTGGCATCTGTTCTCGAAAACAACGCCGCCTGCCCTCCAGTGATTTCCATTTGAGTTTCTGAAGCATCCTTGTAACACTTACATGTTGTTCAAACCTACCGGTAACAAATCTAGAAGCACGTCTCTGAATTGCTTCGATGTCTTCCTTCAAACCGACCTGATACAGATCCCAAACAGTCGAACGCTATTCCAAGAATAGGTCGCACCAGCGTCCAATATGCGATCTCCTTTACACGTGAACCACCCTTTCCTAAACTTCTCCCGATAAACCAAGGCCGATGACTTGCCTTCCCTACCACATACTCGTTCCATCTCGTATCGCTTTGCAACGTTACGCCCAGATGTTTGAACGACTTGATTGCGTCAAGCAGGACACTAGTAATACTGCATCCAAACATTAAAGGGTTGTTCTTCCGATTCATCCGTATTAACTTACATTTTTCCACATTTAGGGCTAGATGCCTTTGGGCACACCTACTGGAAATTTTGTCTAAGTTGTCTTGTACACTACTGGCCAATAAAATTACTACACCAATAAGAAATGCAGATGATAAATGGGTATTCATTGGACAAATATATTATACTAGAACTGACATGTGATTACGTTTTCACGCAATTTTGGTGCATAGATCCTGAGAAATCATTACCCAGAACAACCACCACTGGCCGTAATAACGGCCTTGATACGCCTGCGCATTGAGTCAGAGCTTGGATGACGTATACAGGTACAGCTGCCCATGCAGCTTCAACACGATACCACAGTTCATAAAGAGTAGTGACTGGCGTATTGTGACGAGCCAGTTGCTCGGCCACCACTGACCAGACAATTTCAATTGGTGAGAAATCTGGAGAATGTGCTGGCCAGGGCAGCAGTGGCACTGAGCGATATGGGACATAACATCTATGGTCATCAGTCTCCAATAACTTAGAACTACTTAAACCTAACAAACCTAAGGACAGCACACAACACCCAGTCGTCACGAGGCAAAGAAGGGCAGCAGTCGAACATTTTCTGTATCCAGAAAGGCCCGTAGAGGACTTGCAACATTTGATCGTGCATTATCCTGCTGAAATGTAGGGTTTCCCAGGGATCGAATGAAGGGTAGGGCCACGTGTCTTAACACATCTCAAATGTAACGTCCACTGTTAAAAGTGCCGTCAATGCGAACAAGAGGTGACCGAGACGTGTAACCAATGGCACACCATACCATCACGCCGGATGATAAGCCAGTATGGCGATGACGAATACACGCTTCCAATGTGCGTTCACCACGATGTCGCCAAACATGGATACGACCATCATGATGCTGTAAACAGACCTGGATTCATCCGAAAAAAATGACGTTTTGCCATTCGTGCACCCAGGTTCGTCGTTGAGTACACCATCGCAGGCACTCATGTCTGTGATGCAGCGTCAAGGGTAACCGCAGCCACGGTCTCCGAGCTGAAAGTCCATGCTGCTGCAAACTTCGTCGAACTGTTCGTGCAGATGATTGTTGTCTTGCAAACGTCCCCATCTGTTGACTCAGGGATCGAGACGTGGCTGCACGATCAGTCACAGCCATGCGGATAAGATGCCGGTCATCTCGACTGCTAGTGATACGAGGCCGTTGGGATCCAGCACGGCGTTCCGTATTACCCTCATAAACCCACCAATTCCATATTTTGCTAACAGTCATTGGATCTCGACCAACGCGAGCAGTAATGTCGCGATACGATAAACCGCAATCGCGATAGGCTACAATTGACCTTTATCAAAGTCAGAAACGTGATGGTACGCATGTGTCCTCCTTACACGAGGCATCACAACAACGTTTCACCAGGCAACGCCTGTCAACTGCTGTTTGTGTATGAGAAATCGGTTGGAAAGTTTCCTCATGCTAGCACGTTGTAGGTATCACCACCAGTACCAACCTTGTGTGAATGCTCTGAAAAGCTAATCATTTGCATATCACAGCATCTTCTTCCTGTCGGTTAAGTTTCGTGTCTGTAGCACGTCATCTTCGTGGTGTAGGAATTTTAATGGCCAGTAGTGTATATTCCTACAGTCACTCAACTTCGAAACACCATGGTATCATCAGCAGACAACCGCAGAGTGCCGCCCACCCTGTCCGCCAAATCATTTATGTATACAGATAATAACAGTTGTCCTGTCACACTTCCCTGGGGCACTCCTGACGATACTCTTGTCTCTGATGAACAATCGTAGTCGAGGGCAACATACTGGTTTCTATTGTTTAAGCAGTCTTCGAGCCACTCCTATATCTGAAAACTTATTCCATCTGCTTGTACCTTCTTTAACAGCCTGAAATGTGGCATCGTGTAAATGCTTTCCGGAAATCTAGAAATATGGAATTTGCTTGTTGTCTTTCATCCGTAGTTCTCAGTATATCATGTGAGAAAAGGGCAAGCTGAGTTTCGCACAAGTGATGCTTTCTAACACCATGCTGATTCGTGGACATAATCTTCTCAGTCTCAAGAAAGTTTATTGTATTCGAATTGAGAGTATGTTCAAGGATTCTGCAGCAAACAGTAGTTAGGGATATTGGCCTGAAATTTTGTGGGTCTGTTCTTTTATCCTTCTTATACACTGGCGTCACCTGCGCTTTTTTCCAGTCGCTTGGGACTTCGTGCTGGGCGAAATACTCACGATAAATGCAAGCAGTCACCCGGACAAATAGAGTTTCACTGTAGATTTTGGAGCCCTCAACCTCTGACACCGCCAGTCTCACCGCAGCGCACCCGGCCACGAATCCCAGCCGTCGCTGTTTATGGGAATACGAGTATACGCTGCTCCGGCTGAAAGGGAATCTGTCAGTTGATTTCACACCCCAAAGGCAGTAGCTTTGTCTTCACAGCGGATTCACTTACCATCACATTTCCTTCATTAACAGTGGGGTGGCAAAGCGTTCGATCACTGACACGTTATTTGCGATTACAATTAATGTTAATGTTTGTCTTTGAGTCAATAAATCTCATTGTAATACTTCCGGTTAGAATTTTCTCTTTTGATCCACACTATTTCCCTGCGTTCCTCCTCATCATTATTTCTGAGGGGAAACAATAATCGATTCAATGGTTCAAATGACTCTGAGCACTATGGGACTTAACATCTTAGGTCATCAGTCCCCAATAATCGATTTCTTAAATAAATTTGTGTGAAGTTGAGCTGGTTGAAAACGGATTGCATTGCGGCTAAACTGATTCAGCATAAGTTCTTGCGTATAAGTGATGTGCACCTTCATGAATGTGGTATGTATCTGAGTTTTACTGTGGTCTTAATTTGCATGTCAGCTAGGGACCCACACACGCCATCATAGTCTACCTTCCATTATCTATGTGGAGGCTACCTAGCCAACGTTACGTCAGTCTCTCAATAGACCGTTTACCATCGAGTCTCAACGAAAAGCCACGTTTTACTATTGTTTCTTCGTCTGTTCGAAGTACGTTTGGAGTGGCCTAGCGGTTCTAGGCGCTACAGTGTGGAACCGCCCGACCGCTACGGTCGCAGGTTCGGATCCTGCCTCGGGCATGGATGTGTGTGATGTCTTTAGGTTAGTTAGGTTTAAGTAGTTCTAAGTTCTAGGGAACTGATGACCTCAGAGGTTAAGTCCCATAGTGGTAAAAAAAAAAGTAAACAAAAAAGTAAAGAAGTACGTTTCTGTACCATCGTATGCGGTTTTCCTCATTTTCAGATCATTAGACTGGGAAAAATAAGAATAATTACTATTAAAGACAGTCTTGATCACAATTTATTTAACAAGGTGACCGGTTTCAACCACTACTGTGGTCATCTTCAGACCTATAAGTTGTATACAAAGCTTTAATTAGAGGGCTACATACATTAAACAAAATACATAAAGTTATAAAACTATAAAACGTTGAATTACCATTGAGTAGGAACCTCTTTCCTTGAAGAATCACTACTGGAGAAACCAGTGCACGTCTTACTATATATAATGGAGGCTCCACCCACTTCTGACTGCATGATGTCATTATTAACCAATGAGTTATAAGTCGAATTACAATTAAAACTTTCTTAGTTAAAAGAGCAATTGTCAAGAAATTAGAAATAAATACACACTAAACTTAGCTTATTAAACAGCTATTGTCAATTAGGAAGCCTTAAAAATATTTAAATACGTAGGAAAATAAACTTCGGTTTGGCAGTACATGGGTGGCCCTCTCAAGGCCAGTCAGCGAACCATTTGGAACCACTGGTTGCTATGGTGAAGTTAGACGCCGTTGCAAAGATGAAGCAGCAGGCTTTTTTCACAAAAGTTATTGTAAAGTCGATAATCGAACTAGTGGTTGCCATGGTGAGGACAAACGCCAGTGCAAAGATGTGGCAGCAGGCTTCTTTCCAACGAAGTTGTTGCAAAGTAGAATGGCAAAAGACTGGCGTCAGACGATGTATTATTGAGCAGCATGTCTTTATTGAAACGAAAAGAGTAAGCTACAATAATCTGTAGCTGACATGTATACTACATGCTGTCCAAATATGATACGAAGTAGTTGTCCGTATATATGAAATATTATCTATGAAGTTGATATGTAGATTACATGTGCTTGTTTAAGGCATTGCTAATCCTCAAGTTATATGCCAGTCATATAAGCAAATAAAAATGAGAGAATTTAAAATTATAAAATTATGAGCCAGTGTCAAAAATAAAACGATGTGAATTAGCAATATGCAGTCTAAAAGCATAAAAGCAAAATTCTAAAACAGATAGTCACACATAAAATAATGTTTGGTAAAAGACAATTACAATGAAAAGATAAAATATTTGCTAAAAAACTTTTTATAATTTAAAAAACAAAGGACAGAAGAGTAAACATTCTAAATCAGATCATCGAAAAGCTCAAAGAAATGTTTGTCTTTGAACTGAAGTTGTTCGTTTAAAACAGATAATGGATTACTTTTGTGAAGTGAAAGAAGCCTGCTGCCACATCTTTGCACTGGCGTTTGTCCTCACCATGGCAACCACTAGTTCGATTATCGACTTTACAATAATTTTTGTGAAAAAAGCCTGCTGCTTCATCTTTGCAACGGCGTCTAACTTCACCATAGCAACCAGTGGTTCCAAATGGTTCGCTGACCGGCCTTGAGAGGGCAACCCATGTACTGCCAAACCGAAGTTTATTTTCCTACGTATTTAAATATTTTTAAGGCTTCCTAATTGACAATAGCTGTTTAATAAGCTAAGTTTAGTGTGTATTTATTTCTAATTTCTTGACAATTGCTCTTTTAACTAAGAAAGTTTTAATTGTAATTCGACTTATAACTCATTGGTTAATAATGACATCATGCAGTCAGAAGTGGGTGGAGCCTCCATTATATATAGTAAGACGTGCACTGGTTTCTCCAGTAGTGATTCTTCAAGGAAAGAGGTTCCTACTCAATGGTAATTCAACGTTTTATAGTTTTATAACTTTATGTATTTTGTTTAATGTATGTAGCCCTCTAATTAAAGCTTTGTATACAACTTATAGGTCTGAAGATGACCACAGTAGTGGTTGAAACCGGTCACCTTGTTAAATAAATTGTGATCAAGACTGTTTTTAATAGTAATTATTTATAAGACATTGATCACTGTTGTGCCCATAATGTATTCAAAAGTAAAAATAAGAATGTATAAATGACGATGGAATATTACTCAAACATTGTTCTATTGGCTTTGTCTCTCATAAACTTAATGGTAGAACAAAGACGAATGATTGTACACTAGCGTGACGATCAGGCTTGTACTGTAACCAAACGCAGCCGGAAAATTCGGAATCCATTGCAGAATATCATGAATAGAACTAAAGTCAAGCACATAGGCTATGACAAATCTGTCACAACGGGAGACAGCAAAATTTGTCAACTTATAATTAAACACAATACATAATTACGTAATAAAAATATTTACGTTCAACATTAATGGGTGGCGTGTAAATAGAAACATCATTGATTCATCAAACGAATAAACTGACAGTATGGATTTATAGCCAAATATAAATATACTATAAAATGAAAAAAATGAAGGAACACGCCAGTTCATCTGAAATATGTCACGAAACAGGAACTTGGAAAACATCCCGAAAAACCGGCGTATTATAGGAAATTAAAAGCAGCTCCAGAAATTACATAATCCGGAGCAGAAATTAAATGCGTGATGGGACACAGGCCCGGAAGTACTCGAGCAAAACGTACAAAAAATATTTTTGGTAAGTAAATACGTATATCAATATAGCCGCAAATCAACTGTACCTGCACCTCTATGTAATGCGCTGTTACAAAGCAGTGAATGGACACAAAACAGCGTATTGAGTATTACCCAACACGCATAAGACACGAAGGTGAACCCTTACAACAAAACCAAGTTCTTACTGTAAGGATAAATTCCAGTACTGAATTTAATGCACTGGACGATATACATAAACGTAGCGAGGTAAAGGTAAGCTCTACATGGAAAACTGTTTTTGCAAGACTGTGAGGAGGAAAGAAGTAGTAAATGACGATGGAATATTATTCAAACATTGTTATATTTGCTTTATCTCACGTAAACTTAGTGGTAGAACAAAGACGAATGATTGTACACTAGCCTGATGATCAGTTACAGTAAGATAAAAATAATGTGTATTCAGTACATTGAAAAGAAAATTAAAAATAATAATAAAGATGCTACAATGGCTTATAGGTTTTTGCTTTTAGGGCGATTGAAGTCAATGATTCCTTGAGGAGCAAAGTAAATAAACATGGTATAAAACAGATGGAATACTTTTAAGCAAGTAAACAGTGCTTCCATAGTTAATTGCCTAATGCTATAATGTGTCTAGAATGGAAAATTAACATACAGTGTGTATTAGCCATTTTGACTAATAGCAGTGAAAGGTGGACTTTAAATGTCAAAACCATTTAACTACTGCGTTTTTCTCACTGAGCGGTGGAAAGAAGTACACTGGAAAAACTAGAAGGGACAGAATAACCAAAACACATATCAGGGACCGGACTGGAAGTGAAGACGTACTCGTAATTACAACAGCGGTAAAAATGAACTGGCGTTAGACAGGACACGTAGTTGTGGTCAGAGTGGACGATATTGCGAAAGACTTTTCATAATTAAATTCTGCTAGTAAAATGGACCATACTCTCTCTGTCTTGTGAAATACCCTGAAACACCTCTGGTTTCACTTTGACTCGTTTCGTTGATAGATTAACATGGCGCTGTCCTATCTCCACACGGTCCTGTGTGGTGACCTGGCGGGAGGTGTGATGTATCTTGTGGGATTCTCTTTGGTTAGTGTTGGCCAATCTGAGGGCTGAACTTGGCTTGGCCTGAGCCGTGAGGCCAGTCTGGAGGTTGCCCCAGTTGCTGGTGAGATTTACACACTTTTTTTTTAATAAACTGGCTCTGTTGAGCCACGTGGTCGCAGGTTGCTGTTCCACTCACGCTGCCACAAAACTGTTGGGATTGCTACATATTACTGATTAAGCAACGCATTGCAAATATAATCGGTTCCATTCATGTAGGACGAGTCTGTTTTCTTGTGGCGTTTAGGCGCAGTAACTCCCTTGCCAGTGTTTGTCTTTCCAATAGAAAACGGTGCTTAGTTTCTGTGTGGATCGATTTGAGTTTCAGGTGGGTCGGAATATCCATCAAGCTAACGCCATCCATGATCATGCTAGGTACTGAAATTCCCTTTCATTCGGTAAAAGTCAGTTCGATTCTTTCATGTCGTTATATTTGCGCATCGTAGAAAGCGATATATTTCATTCGTGCTCTGTTTGAATTTCGATACTGAAAATTGAGCGGTGTGCATATTTCGTAAAATGAATGGCTTTGTGTCTTTTTTTTCCCCCAACCACGTGATCAAACAGACTCACGGCTTGCGGCAGGCACAGAATGATTCCATGCCCTTTTTAATTCCACCGCGGCTCACAAATGTCTGTACATTTCGCCACTAGTATTATTACGTATTACCTGGTTTTTCAAAATTTTTCAATAAGCACTCGTACAGGAGACTGATGGCAATATAGCAGCGCTGTCAGCATACGCCGCAGGTCAGCTTTATCAAATGCTCTCAGAAAAGTTCTTTTGTGCTCAGAGGCCAGAGTTTTTGAATTTCTATAATATTCATATTATATAATCTACGTAAACATTTGCATTGCGCGGAATCGTCTAAAAGAGTTCATAATCTTTGTTCCTCTTAATTCCAGTTATTCTTCTTCTTGTACTAACTAATCATTTCTTTCTGAGACACGTGAATCTCTGTTGCACTTGGAAGGGTTATCTGTTGTCGGCACCTTAATTACAGTCACATGCGTTTTCATTGGGACTTGCCAGAGAATCGGCTGGAAGTAATAATTAATATACTTTGTTTGTTTGAGGCAACAGTTAGGCTTCAGCCTGTGCCATATGATATTTCACACACCATTAAGCACGACAGTCCAGTGAAGGAACAGACAACATTATAAATAATCTCCATCTTTGGCTGAATCTCGGTTTTCGATACACACTTCAGACAATGTGTTTCAGAGCGACGTAGTATTCCAGATTGCCAGTTTCACCATATGACAGGAAACAGAACTACGTATACGTGCCAAATAAAAACAGTTCCGCAGATCAAGCTACCGACTTACCTTGGTAAGCAATGTCACAATAATATAGTATCAAAATTTCATTGTCGGCCACATCATTTCTGTGAACTGTTCTCGTAGGAATGTGACCTAACGAGTTCAAGACAATAGCAAAACATCTTGTAACGTAACTACACTACACGTCTTACACAAATTTACATTTTTTTGTTCAATGTCTGTTTGTCTAACAGCATTTATTGTATTTATCGATTCCATGTCGATATTGTAACTTTCTTGCTTCTTTATTTTTCTGCGTGAATCGTATCAGTAGAAATGTGTAGTAATTACAGCAAAGAAATTATAATTTCCCCCGATTAGGCAGATAATATGTTAATATTTATATTTGTATGTATCCTGACGCAACAAGGTGGGGAAACCAGTGTAAGGTAGATGCGCGATGGATGTTGGCGTGTGCGTAAAATGTTCAACATCCGACAGTCCGTAGTGTTGTGTGCTCCAGGAAAGACATACGGTAGCTGTTCTGCACTGCTTGCGAGGCAATCAGTAGCCTTAGAGGAAACACAATTTGGCTGACGTTTCCTATAATAAGTACCACAACCATCGACTATAAAAAGAATTATTATTTCTTTCTTTTTATTTTCCTAATATGGCGCGATTAGCGTTATTCTAGAATTCGAGAACATACCACGTATCAAATTCAAATTGGTAAAGTAATTGCAATCTTCCCTGTTATCCAAACTATAATTTGTATCCTACTGGTATGAATGAGTATCATTAGGCGTTTTTTTCATTAACAGCACAGAGAAATGTGAAATTACCGTTGCTGCTTCATAGATATGAAGTTCAGTGTGCACTGCAAGCTACAAACTTCTTATGGACTGAGTAGAAGGGGTTTCAGCCATGCATTGTTCTGATCTCTTATTTAAGTAAGGAATCAATTCCAATACAGCCTTGCAAACTACACTAGTAGCGAATGGATTGGTTCTCCTTTCTTGACGATCAATCAAAGAAGACAAAATTCAGATTCAATCCAGCTTTAACTTTTCAATGCAGGGTTTCTATAGCATTTCCAGAAATATAAAACTGTTTGGTGGAGTGTCTAATGGTATATACTGGCTTCTGTCTTTGCTTGTATGCACTAAACTACCACAAAACTGTGATGATATTAGGGGAAATGATTACATAGGAAATGATATAAGCATTTAACAGCCATTGTTCGATGTGTCAGTGTGTCTTCAGAATTCGATTGCTTTAGCACTGTGAATACGTCACGATTTACGGACACTAACTGTTTAACTGGGTAGCTAGTCAGATACTAAGATAGAGTGGGGATAGATTAAAAATATGTCATTTTGTAACTAATGTACATTAATTCTAAACATAAAATGACATCAGTAAGTGACATAAAAATGAATGCACGGTTCTAACGGCACTGAAAATTTGGGTAATAATCCCAACTCATTTGGCGTAAAAGCAAGAATAGAAACGTATAAAGGCAAGGGATAGATAATAAAAGGCTAAGGAAACTTTAACCGACACTAGCACTAAAATTCATCAGTACCATCTGATATAAAGACCGGTGTTAGACAAGGAGACGGACTCTCCCCATTAGTGTTTATCTGTGTTTTGAAAAACGTATGGTGAGAGCAAAATTCGAGTCCAAATATAAAGCAATCATATTAGGTAGCACTAATATTGGAGTAAATTCCCTCGTCTTTGCAGACGATCTGCAAATTTTAACTGGGGATATTACCACAGCTCAAAAACAAATAGAAATTCTTAAAGAAGTTGCAGAAAAAGTAGGACTACAAATATGATTCGAAAAAAAACTAAATATATGACATGCAACAAACAAGCACCAATGTTTTTGAACACGAAATATGGAAAAATAAAAAGGGTTTCTCAATTTAAATACGTCGGGGAAATCAAACAAGAAAACGGTCTGGAAAAGGCTGCAAACGAAATTCGCTGTCAAAAAATGGCAACTACGTTCATATTAAGAGTAACACAACATATTCAAGATAAAAATCAGTTTCTACATTCAGTAAACTTAGGCATTACAGCACTGTAATCACTGTAATCAAATGTGAATGGCTTTATGGAGCAGAAACTTTAATTTTAAGTAGAAAGAGGGATATTGAAGGACTTCAAAAGAGAGAAAGATTATTAGGAAAATATTAGGCCCCAAAATCACTGATGGAGAAACATATATAGGCTGAGAAATAATAAGATAGAAGAATACACAAATATACATGGTGGCATAAGGAAAAGGAAGACTTAAATTTTATGGGCACATTAAAAGAATAGCACCCACTAGGTTGAGAAAACTAATAGTAGAATTCTACGAAAACAGAAGTAAGGCCAAAACTGAGCCAATTAAATGGATCGCTGTGATTAAGGAGGATCTTAAAGTAACCATTATAACTCAGGCAGACGTTATAGATAGAAAAACATTGAGACAAAAGATATTTGATGGGAAAGTTGGTCAGAGGGAAATCATCGTACTGGAACACCGTGGTCTGATAAAAGAAAGAGACTTTATTCTGAAAGGATGAAAGAAATTTGGACATCAAGGAAGCCCGACCATCAAAAGCGACATAGATTGTACCTCGCGTGGTCCTATTAGGCCAATACATGAATAATAATAATAATAATAATAATAATAACAAAATTAATAGGTGCCGTTACAGTCTCTGATGGCATGTTTCCCACGACATCGTTGCGTGTTTCCGGCACTACCCTCGCGGCGGAACTGGGTTCCAGCTACGTTCTTCAGCGCACACGTGTGGTGTGAGATGACACAATTACGAGCAGTGGGCACCTACTGTTGCTGGTGTTTGCGGCGGCTACTCACCACTTCTAGTTGCTTGAGATAGGTGGACGCGCTGTGGTTGGCCTGTATGAGCGGCCGACCCTGGTTGAAGATGGAGCAGATGACCATGCCCAGCGAGAACATGTCGCTCAGGATGCTGCACGACGACGTCGTCTGCACCTCGGGCGCTGCAACACACGACAGGTACACGATCAGCTGTGGACACTGTACACCGAGGTGTAGCTGCGTAAACCTTCCCGGTACATTGACTATATGCTTACTGGCCCTGCAGTAGGATCGCGCAATCATGTTGACACGATATTTCGGCGGTCCGTCTGGCCAGAGGCTGCATGTTCTGTAAAACAGGACGGGCTGTGACTTGTAGCGGGATGACGACAAAGCACAGTGCCGGTGGAGCCCCAAGTGTTACTGATCACACAGTTCAGAGCACACTGTTCAATATGGGGCTCTGGAGCAGGTGACTCCTGCATGTTCCCACGCTGGCCCAACGGAATCTTCAGTTACAACTGCAGTCGGCTAGGGATCGTAGAGACTAGCCGGGGACCAATGGAAGGTTGGAACTCGATCGAATCAACCACGTTTCTTGTTACGCCAGGTCAATGGTCGTGCCTGGATAGGCCTCATCCATGGGAACGGCTGCTTGAACGCGCACCGCGCCACGGAAGCAGGCCGATGGGGACAGTGTTGTACTACGAGGGTCACTGACCTTGGTTTCCATCGGACTAAAGTTACTAATCGGAGGCACCATGACAGCTGTGGACTACCTGTTCAAAACTGTGCACCATCAGCATTCTCTTCTTTATCGAAGTCTTCTCGAACAGCGGAAGCATCTTCCACCATGTTAACTCTGCGTATAGCAGTGCTGTAGTGGAGCCGTACATTGAACTCGCGATGACGTGCTGGCCACCAGATTCAGCTGTTCTGAACCAAATTGAAGACAACAGGAGCGGTATCTGCGCCAGTTGAGCGTCCACAGACCACAGGCACGTAATCTAAGGGAACCGCTTGACGTGTGCGTAGATACTAAACCTAATGATGGCGGCCAAATGGACCGCTGAAATATAGGGTCAGGGTGATTGTACAGTGCGGTTGCAGCTTCGGCAAGAATACCAAGTATATCTAGGTGTTTAAAAACAAGGGAGACAATGCCAGAAGTCTGCGTTTGTAATTTATCTTTTCTGTCATTTGTGGGAAAAGATTTCTAGCACTTGTTGCATTATGTTAAAAATATTACCCAGTGGAGAAACAGTGGACAGATAATTTTAAAAAACTGTGTATTTTCCGATTCGATTTTTAATCCTAATATTGATTTTAGGTACACAGACTGTGGCCTGATGGGTACAATTCCTTGTTACGCGGTGTGGCAGATCGCTTTTAAGCCATTTCATCGGGAGGCATGTATGGACTGTTGGAATCAATTTCCCCAGTTTACTATTAAAAAAAGAAAAAAAAAGAAAAAAACGAGCACAGTTTGGCTATCACTAAGGTTTCCCGTGCATGCCCATAGGTTCCGGGTACGTTTGACCTCAGAGACAGATTCCTAGAGACGTCAAAGGAGTGTGTTCAGGACTTTATGCTCCGATCACTAATAAGGTCTGACGCAGACGTGTGCAGTGAGTAGAAGAGAGAGAGCAGCAAACATAATAATGTTGGATCCGTTAAGGGCGTAAAGCGGTGGGTGTTTTTCTGTCGATAACTTTCAGAGGATGCAGATATGCTCCAATTAGATATGTGGAATCACGATTTAACGACATACAGGGAATGAGACGTTACTGTTACGATCCACTTCACAATTAATGTCACAATTAAAGTCTATGGACACGTTTGATACTCCTTTATGCTGAGTGCGTGAGATATTTTTATGGCAATCCTGTGTTTGGCGGCAAGCATAAGCTGCGAAGAAATCTTTGTCCAGAGGAACGAAAATCTAGGGTGGGGTAATGTAAATAAAATTTGATTTTTCTGAAGCAACTGATAACCCTACATTTGAGTAATTGAGGCTGACGATCCTGGCTGCAACTATTTGACGAACACAACACTAGAAGCGGCTCCACAAATGTTTTCTTTGGCACCGCGAGGCAACTGCACACCGTTTCGTTTTCGCTTCCGCCGCATGTGGACGACATATACCACGAAACTCTTCACCTTGGTATCTCCTGAAGAGAAAGAAATGCTCCGAGAAATTAAAGGCCGTAGTTCTGCTCGGATAGGGACGATCAAACAAATTCAGTCGGAGGAAAAATCAATAATTTCCATACTTTCGGAGATATAAATGTTTACCTAAAGCACATAACAACCGTGCTGGCATTGTCCAACTGAGGTAGGTACTGTAATGTATTCATATATAGTATCAATTGAAGCTACAAGCAAGCGGATACGTTCATACAATCTAACTTTCTGGAATTTTCTTTACTTTCATTATCACAGATTTCCGACATTATTAAAAGTACTTTCGAAACATGTTATTTCATCGTGTTTTTGTTGTATGAGTGTTTTGGAGAGACAGAGTGAATGGAGGACATACATGAAATGATGTCATGTTGTGTACAAACTAGGTAAATTTGTGCGTGAGAAAGTGGTTGTGCAATAGGGGAATTTCTAACGTATGTCCGAGTGAGCTTGATTTTGTAAAAGGAAGCCAGAAGGGGCGTTCGGTATTAAACTTATTAGTAATTTATTTTGCGGAAAGGTATCGTATTTTGGTCTTCATCAAATTTTATTTAGTTTCGTAATTACGGAATTTATAGTTTCATTTACTTGTGGTAACCGTTGGTGGGGAGGCTTGCGTGCCTCAGCGATACTGATAGCCGGACCGTAGGTGCAACCACAACGGAGAGGTATCTGTTGAGAGGCCAGACAAACGTGTGGTTCCTGAAGAGGGGCAGCAGCCTTTTCAGTAGTTGCAGGGGCAACAGTCTGGATGATTGATCTGGCCTTGTAACACTAACCAAAACGGCCTTGCTGTGCTGGTACTGCGAATGGCTGAAAGCAAGGGGAAAGTGCAGCCGTAACTTTTCCCGAGGGCATGCAGCTTTACTGTATAGTTAAATGATGATGGCGTCCTCTTGGGTAAAATATTCCGGAGGTAAAATAGTCCCCAATTCGGATCTCCGGGCGGGGACTACTCAAGAAGACGTCGTTATCAGGAGAAAGAAAACTGGCGTTCTACGGATCGGAGCGTGGAATGTCAGATCCCTTAATCGAGCAGATAGGTTAGAGAATTTAAAAAGGGAAATGAATAGGTTTAAGTTAGATATAGTGGGAATTAGCGAAGTTCAGTGGCAGGATGAACATTACTTTTGGTCAGGTGAATACAGGGTTATAAATACAAAATCAAACAGGAGTAATGCAGGAGTAGGTTTAATAATGAATAAAAAAATAGGAGTGCGGGTAAGGTACTACAAACAGCATACAGAACGCTTTATTGCGGCCAAGATAGACATGAAGCCCACGCCTACTACAGTAGTACGCGTTTATATACCAATTAGCTCTGTAGATGACGAAGAAATTGAATAAATGTATGATATAACAGAAATTATTCAGATAGTGAAGGAAGACGAAAATTTGATAGTCATGGTTGACTGGAATTCCATAGTAGGAAAAGGAAGAGAAGGAAACGTAGTAGGTGAATATGGATTGCGGGCAAGAAATGAAAGAGGAACCCGTCTGGTAGAATTTTGCACAGAGCATAAATTAATCATAGCTAACACTTGGTTCAAGAATCATAAAAGAAGGTTGTATACATGGAAGAAGCCTGGAGAAACTGACAGGTTTCAGACAGATTATATAATGGTTAGACAGAGATTTAGGAACCAGGTTTTAAATTGTAAGACATTTCCAGGGGCAGATGTGGACTCTGAGCACAATCTATTGAGTATGAACTGTAGATTAAAACTGAAGAAACTGCAAAAAGGTGGGAATTTAAGGAGATGGGACCTGGATAAACTGACTAAACCAGAGGTTGTACAGAGTTTCAGGGAGAGCATAAGTGAACAATTGACAAGAATAGGGGAAAGAAATACAGTAGAAGAAGAGTGGGTAGCTCTGAGGAGGGATGAAGTCGTGAAGGAAGCAGAGGATCAAGTAGGTAAAAAGACGAGGGCTAATAGAAATCCTTGGGTAACAGAAGAAATATTGAATTTAATTGATGAAAGGAGAAAATATAAAAATGCAGTAAATGAAGCAGGCCAAAAGGAATACAAACGTCTCAAAAATGAGATCGACAGGAAGTGCAAAATGGCTAAGCAGGGACGGCTAGAGGACAAATGTAAGGATGTAGAGGCTTATCTCACTAGGCGTAAGATAGATACTGCCTACAGGAAAATTAAAGAGACCTTTGGAGAAAAGAGAAACACTTGTATGAATATCAAGAGCTCAGATGGAAACCCAGTTCTAAGGAAAGAAGAGAAAGCAGAAATGTGGAAGGAGTATACAGAGAGCCTATACAAGGGCGATGTACTTGAGGGGAATATTATGCAAATGAAGAGGATGTAGATGAAGATGAAATGGGAGATACGATACTGCGTGAAGAGTTTGACAGAGCACTGAAAGACCTAAGTCGAAACAAGGCCCCGGGAGTAGACAACATTCCATTAGAACTACTGACAGCCTTGGGAGAGCCAGTCCTGACAAAACTCTACCATCTGGTGAGCAAAATGTATGAGACAGGTGAAGTACCCTCAGATTTCAAGAAGAATATAATAATTCCAATACCAAAGAAAGCAGGTGTTGACAGATGTGAAAATTACCGAACTTGGGTCAGTTGCTGCAAAATACTAACGCGAATTCTTTACAGACGAATGGAACAACTGGTAGAAGCCGACCTCGGGGAAGATCAGTTCGGATTCCATAGAAATATTGGAACACGCGAGACAATACTGATCCTACGGCTTATCTTAGAAGCTAGATTAAGAAAAGGCAAACCTACGTTTCTAGCTTTTGTAGACTTTTTGACGATGTTGAGTGGAATACCCTCTTTGCAATTCTAACGGTGGCAGGGGTAAAATACAGTGAACGAAGGCAATTTGTACAGAAACCAGAACGCAGTTATAAGAGTTGGGGGATGGAAAATGGCTCTGAGCACTATGGGACTTAACTTCTTAGGTCATCAGTCCCCTAGAACTTAGAACTACTTAAACCTAACTAACCTAAGTACATCACACACATCCGTGCCCGAGGCACGATTCGAACCTGCGACCGTAGCGGTCGCGCGGTTCCTGACTGAAGCGCCCAGAACCGCTCGGCCACACAGGCCGGCTGAGTCGGTGGACATGACAGGGAAGCAGTTGTTGGGAAGGGAGTGAGACAGGGTTGTAGCCTCTCCCCGATGTTATTCATACTGTATATTGAGCAAGCAGTAAAGGAAACAAAAGAAAAATTCGGAGTAGGTATTAAAATCCATGGAGAAGAAATTAAAATTTTAAGGTTCGCCGATGACATTGCAATGCTGTCAGAGACAGCAAAGGACTTGGAAGAGCAGTTGAACGGAATGGATGGTGTCTTGAAGGGAGGATATAAGATGAACATTAACAAAAGCTGTAGTGTCGGCAGACTTGCCAACACTACGTACACTAATTGAAAGAGGCGGCCAAGATGCACGCGCTAACTCACGAAGGATGGAGTGAGGTCTGAAACAGGAGACTTAATGAATGCTATAAAGAAAAGTACGTAGCTTTGGAATGTACTTAACTTTTAATGCTTCCTTTGGTACATCTCTCTTGCCTATACAAATGAGACTCGTAAGATACATGCACTGATACAATTGGCGCCTTGCTAAGTCGTAGCCATTAACTTAGCTGAAGGCTATTCTAACTGTCTCTCGGCAAATGAGAGCAAAGGCTTCGTCAGTATAGTCGCTAGCAACGTCGTCGTACAACTGGGCCGAGTGCTAGTACGTATCTCGAGACCTGCCGTGTGGTGGCGCTCGGTCTACGATCACACAGTGGCGACACGTGGGTCCGACATGTACTAATGGACCGCGGCCGATTTAAGCTACCACCTAGCAAGTGTGGTGTCTGGCAGTGACACCACAAAAGCAAAACGAGGATAATGGAATGTAGTCAACTCGGGTGATGCTGAGGGAATTAGATTAGGATTCTATACACTTAAATTAGTAACGGAGCTTTGCTGTTTGGGGAGCAAAATAACTGATGATGGTCGAAGTAGAGAGGATATAAAATGTAAACTGGCAATGGCAAAGAAAGCGTTTCTGAAGAAGAGAAATTTGTTAACATCGAGTATAGATTTAAGTGTCAGGAAGTCGTTTCTGAAAGCATTTGTATGGAGTGTATCCATGTATGGAAGTGAAACATGGACGATAAGTAGTTTAGACAAGAAGAGAATAGAAGCTTTCGAAATGTGGTGTTACAGAAAAATGCTGAAGATTAGATGGGTAGATCACATAACTAATGAGGAGTTATTGAATAGAATTGGGGAGAAGAGGAGTTTGTGGCACAACTTGACTAGAAGGAGGGATCGGTTGGTAGGACACGTTTCGTGTAACTTACGAGAGATTATGGTGAGCAGTTCTTCAGAAGAAGCCTACTGAACAGCTCAGTGTGTTAACTCGCAAGTGGTCGTGGGTCAGTGACTGTTTAGGACGTTTAAAATATCATGCCGGACTAAATATCTTGTGGCTGCTTTCGGGTGTGAACTTGTATCTGATATAGTCAGTGATATTACATAATTGACGTCGGGACATTAATGATGGCCTTGAAAGCCGTTATATGTTTTAAAGACAATAAGCCAACTCACAGGGAATTTTAGACTTTTTTCAAACGAGTCATGCAAGAATCCCCATCGCCCGACAGTTTAATTAACTTTCAGTTACTATCCACTGACTGTAGTTATGTGGCCTTTGCGTGGTATGTATTAACTCGAATTTTTTTTCGACGCTGCTTTTGTCGGCTAAACCAATATCAACCATCGCAGAGCGAAGGGGCAGATAAACTGATAAGGTAGGTGGACTGATTGTTTAAAGGATAGTGAGAGTACCACCCGCCCCTGCGCACACGCTTCCTAACAGGTTGACTGGTGCCAGGTTGCTATAAGCGTTCCTATCAAACGAGTTCCCTGAACTGATAGAGGACGTACCATTGCAAAAACGGCTGGAAGTGCATGCATGATGGCGCACCAGCCGAAAAGTTCTGGAACACCTGACACAGACAGTTGTTGGGCTATGGATTCGTAGGTGTGGTCAGTTATTTTGGCTAGCTCGTCCCACCGATCTTAATCCGTAGCATTTTTGGACACCACCCTGAACAGCCATTTAGCGATGGCTCCAAGTGTAGGCTGCACGTGACAGCAATCAGATGTCACTAGAAACTGGGCAGTTTCGCAGTAACAAAACAGTGCGTTCTCATTTGTTTACTGCATTTTGCAGGGCGCCCGTAACAGCACAGATCTTACAGAGGAAGAGGTATGTTTCACCCAGTGGCGAACCTCATAAGGTATGCATTTTCAAGTCCATGCTTACTCGATATTTTTGTCTAGTTTTGGTCCATACTGCCACCTCTTAAAATATGGAATATTTTCTTTTTTAGCATCTTGTATAAGAGCAGAAGAAAATGATGGGGAATCACCTGTGCCCCAACTAAGCAGACAGTAGCACCACACTTTAAGTAAATTACCAAATAACTGTCGTCCCCCCCCCCCCCCAACCTGATGCCAACCAAATATAAAAAGGTGTCGTCTAAACCTACTCAGGCGACCCTGGCAGTAAATGCCATAGAACTAAATATTGCACTTTACTCCTTTTGTAAATAGGCTGTTTAGGTTTTTATATTGGTAATGCGACGTAGTGCTCTGTATGGAAATCACTGACTGTGCTGTGTGCAGTCTGTGACTGGTTTGCATTGTTGGAATATTCGGTATTGTAGTGTTGGGCTGTTGGCTGTTAACAGCACGTAGCGTTGCGCAGTTGGAGGTGAGCCGCCAGCAGTGGTGGATGTGGAGAGAGAGATGGCAGAGTTCTGATAGGTTTCTATAAGCGGACGATCTGGAGGTGTGTCTGCCAGAAAAAGGAAATTTGTAAAGATGGATGTCATGAATTGATAGATATATGTATGATGACTTTTGAACATTATTAAGGTAAATACATGGTTTGTTCCCTATCAAAATCTTTCATTTGTTAACTATGCCTATCAGTAGTTAGTGTCTTCAGTAGTTAGAATCTTTTATTTAGCTCGCAGTATTGGAGCTCGCTGTATTGCAGTAGTTCGAGTAACGAAGATTTTTGTGAGGTAAGTGATTCATGAAAGGTACAAGTTACGGTTAGTTGTCAGATTGCGTTGCGCTAAAAATATTGTATGTCAGTTTAGTGATTATCGGAATAAGTAAAGGGAGATGCGTCTGAGTACGGTCAGTTTTGCTCAGCTGTTTGAAAATCAAATAACGTAAGAGGTTTTCCAGCATATGAAACGTCCCCTTTGAAAAATTTAAAAATGACAGTGGTCTCGTTCCCTGAGTAAACAGATGGGGACGTTTGCGAGACAACAACCATCTGCACGAACAGTTCGACGACGTTTGCAACAGCATGGACTATTACCTCGGAGACCATGGCTGCGGTTACCCTTGACGCTGCATCACAGACTGGAGCGTCTGCGACGGTGTACTCAACGAAGAACCTGGATGCACGAATGGCAAAACGTCATTTTTTCGGATGAATCCAGGTTCTGTTTACAGCATGATGATAGTCGCATCCGTGTTTGACAACATCGCGGTGAACGCACATTGGAAGCGCGTATTCGTCATCACCATACTGGCGTATCACCCTGTGTGATGGTATGGGGTGTCATTGGTTACACGTCACGGTCACCTCTTGTTCGCATTGACGTCACTTTGAGCAGTGGACGTTACATTTCAGATGTGTTACGACCCGTGGCTCTACCCTTTATTCGATCCCTGTGAAACCCGTGGTCTAGGGTCAGTCCGCTGTTAGCAGCGGTGGGGCAAGGTCGTCGTGCCTGTGTCCCCCTGCTAGCTCACCGCGCGCGCGAGTGTTTACTGTTTACCTTCCGCTGCGGCGAGTGTCACGCGTCCGTGTCTCGGTAGTGCCATGGCGCACTCGTATCGCAAGTCCACCATTAAGATCACATTTCAAGCGGACTATGCAAGACCTCGAGCACTTGACATTGAACGTTTCATCCGGGAAGAACTTCATATTGCACCTTAAGACATCATTGGGATCCACTTTTCTATAACACAAAGTATCGTCGACATAAAAATGATCAATGAAAAGGCGTGCACTGATGTTGTGTGTCGACACGCTCATGGACTTAAATTCAAGCATTCTGATGGTCACATACGAACTGTCACGATCGACCACGCTGGATTAGGCCTTCGCACTCTGAGGGTCTTCGAGCTGCCATTCGAAGTCCCGCCAGATGTTGTGATGACAGCTTTCAAACCGTACAGCAACGTGCTAAGCCACTTGGCTGAAAAATGGCAAACGTTTGAAACGTACCCCGTCTTAAATGGAGTGCGACAAATTAAGATTGAACTGACGAAGCATGTGCCATCCTATTTAGTAATTGGCGGCTGCAGAGCCATTGTCCAGGAAGGACATGTCCGATCGGCCTGCATTCAACGCCGACTGACTCAGGCACCGGTTGGTGAAGTTCCATCCCCGGCGACGCCTACTTCACTCCCCATCACTTATGCAGCGGCTGCAACCGCAACAGCCGTTCCTGCCCAGGATCGTAACACCATACTGCAGTCAGTGGTCGATGACAGTGTGGCGGACAGCATATCCCCCTCTACGACGTCATCGGCAGACTTCCTCAAGACGATCAATTGTGCCACCAAGACCAGCCTAAAGAGAAGATGGAAGTAGAAACTGAAATTGTCCCGACCTCTGCCTTCCTACCAATGGAGACCGCATCAGATGATTGTCGCCCGCACTCTGACACAGAACAACATGTCTGGAAACAACGGTTCCCTCGAAAACGCAAGAAACGGCGCCATACGCCATCCGATGATTGCCTGCTTCGGATGTGTGACCCGGACGAACCTCCGGCGTCGGACGACAATCAGGACTCTACCACCACAACTCATCCTTCCCGTCACGATGCTACGGCGGATACAATTTCTGAGCCTCAGTCTGACAACATCACTTCTGCTACTGAACATGCGCGCGAGCGCTCTACTGATAGCACTCATCAACATTTACCAATTGCTGCATCTGATTCTTGGGCGGATGATGTCGAGGATGAGCCACAGCACCAGGAGGATGCCGAAGGCAGAGATGCTCCCTCGGCTGTACCCAGCACCGACCAACAACAGTGACTACGGCTGTATCGTCAGCCTCTGTGAGGCCGCCCCTGCCGCCAACACCTGGCCTCCTACACAACCCAGTTGCCGACCTGGCTGACCAAACGTACCGTCTAGCGACGATTAACATCAACAACATACGTGCCCGACATAAACTAGCGATGCTACAGGACCTGCTCAACGCAGCAGACATCGACATTGCGCTCCTTCAAGAGGTGTATGTCACAGACTTCAAGGGACCCTATGGCTACAAGACTTGGGTCTCACATGCGTCTGCCAATGGCAGTGGTGTGGCGATCCTCCTCCGCGAAGGTATATCCGCAGAAGACGTCGAGTATCTCCCGGACGCCAGAGGCATGGCTCTTACTATCCAAGGAGTCAAACTTATTAACATCTATGCACCGTCAGGATCTGGTCGGCGTCGCGAACGATCCACCTTTTTCGCTCATACAATCACGCCCCTCTTTATGGGCCGTCAGGACGCCTTGATAATGGGAGGGGACTTCAACTGTAGCCAAGCACCTAAGGATCAGTTACCACATCATTCTCCCTGCGCAGAACTTACAATTATAAATAATCTTCAATTGGTGGACTCGTGGGAACACGTTTGTGGCGATCGGCCCGGATTTACTCACTACACCAGCCATTCCTCCAGCCGCATCGACCGGATTTACATCTCGCGCTCCATAGCTGTTGGGACAAGAGCTGCCGAAGTTTGGCCCACAGCTTTTTCTGACCACGAGGCCTACATCTGCACTATTACCCTCGGCCGCCAGAAGGTATGGCACAGCCGTGGTCCTTGGAAGTTGAACGTCGCCCACCTCGCTTCTCAGGAATGCTGCCGCCTTATAGAGAACACATGGGACTCTTGTAACCGCCGGCGTGGTACCTACCGGTCTACACTGTCGTGGTGGTTACTCTGCGCCAAACCAGCCCTCCGGAAGACCTTGATAGGCTACGGCCGAGATGTTGCAGCATGGAAGAGACATACCATGGACTTTTACTACAGCATCTTAAGGGAATGTACAACACTGCCGTACTCACCTGCACGGCAGATGACGGTGAACCGTGCCAAGGCACAGATCATCAGATTAACACGTTGCCACCTTGAGGGTGCGATCGTCAGAGCGCGCACTCAAGACAGAGTGGCCCAGGAGGAACCGTCTATGTACCACGTCATTGCAGAACGACGGCGCCGACGCAGGACACTGATCCAAGCTATCACGACGGAAGACGGACGACGCCTTGATCCCCAGCGCGACATAGGAAACGCCCTTCATGCTCACTACACTACGCTGTACTCGGAACATCGACATCCCCCAAAGCTGATCGCCGAAGTCTCTCAACTCACTTATGGCTCGATCTCTCCGATAGCGGCGGCGGATTTGACTGCAGACATAACGGAAGAGGAAATCATTGAAGCAATACAGGCTGGGGCTGCTCATAAGTCCCCGGGACCTGATGGCCTTCCTCTGGAATTTTACCGGACGTATCAACAATTGCTGGCACCAGCATGGACTGATATTTGCCGCGATCTTATGTCTCCCACGACGCAGATACCTGGGGCGTTCGTAGAAGGACTGATTGTGCCTATACACAAACCACGAGGCGGATCCAGGATCAGTGACTATCGGCCCTTGACCTTACTCAACAGTGACTTGAAGATTTTCACCCGGCTTCTGGCGGCACGCCTAAAGTGATCAGTACGATGTGTTGTGTCGCAGGACCAGGCATCGTTAGGTGGTGACCATAATATTCGCACTGCATTGTGCCGATATAGAGATATGATCGCGCTAGCCAAAGCTCGCCAACTGCCAGGAGTTTTGGCCTCACTCGACTTTAGCCAGGCCTTTGACAGAGTCGACCACACATTTTTGATGGAGGTACTGCGACACATGGGGTATCCGGACGTCATAGTTAATGTACTGATGCGTCTCCTACGCGGCGCGACGTCCAAGGTGTTATATAATGGCCGTCTTACGCCGCCGATACAGATCCAGCGATCGGTGCGACAAGGCTGCCCTCTTTCGGCGATATTGTACGCCCTCGTCTTGGAACCACTCCTCTGCGGCCTCCGACGACGCCTGACTGGAATGTCCCTTGGTGGACACACTTTTTGCTGCACTGCCTATGCGGATGATCTGGTACTCCTTCTTCGCAATAATGACGATGTTCGTGCAGCACTGGCGTGGGTGGCGACCTACGGCGCGGCATCGGGGAGCCATCTCAATCTCCACAAATCACACGCCCTGTCTATAGGCAGAGGCCAACCCGACGAGAGTGTCGCACCGCTAAGAATCAGTGACACAATCCGCTGTCTTGGCATTGATTTCACACCTGACATGAAGCGTTCAACAGCCCTTAACTACAGGCGTTTATTGAATCAGATGAGAGCAGGAATAAGTACCACCGTTTGCGACATCTAGACCTCCTGCAACGGACACGATATGCTAACGTCTATTTGGCGTCACGTATCCCCCATTTTGCACAGATACTCCCCATACCACCTACCCTGGCTCACCGCATGTTGGCGGTTTTGGGATCCTTTGTTAATACGGGCATGTTATTTAAGATTCGTTACGAGTCCCTAACCCTCCCGAGGAGCAGAGGGGGTTTAGGCCTTTGTCATGTTCAGAACAGAGCGAAGGCCCTGTTCGTCAGCTGTCACCTGCAACTGTGGCGACGAAGTCCGACGTGCTTCACAAGTCTCTTACTGGAAGCCTTACGATCTCACTCGCACCCCCTGTGATGATATCGGACATCCCAGCACCTTTCTTCTACATCAGCCAATTCTTCCTTGAATTCAGCTACATCCGCACCGAACTATTACCCACACGCTTGATGATGACGAGGGCGATATATGCTGCCATGCAAATGAACAGGACGCCGAATGTGATTGAAAGCAACCCTTGATACTAACGTGCAATCTACATGGTACGTAACTGTTAATGGGAAACAGTTGTGCCAGTTCCGCCTACATCACATCCACCTCGCTGATTCACCCTTGTGTGCCACATGCCAAGTGATTGACACGGATGAACATCGTTTCGAATGCGGGTCGGCAAAGGACGTTTGGTATTTGGTGCGTCAGATATTGCCTTTTCTCACACGCACGACTCCCGACAGGATAACTACCCGATCACTTCTTTTCCCCGATAAGATTTATTTCCCAAGAGCAAAAACGAACTCTGTGACGTGGATCAGCGGCCACGCTGTTCACTACCTCTTCAGTAATGGCGACAAGACAGTACCCGATTTTTGGTATTATATCAACGAACGACATTGTGCGATCGTCAAGAACCCTAAATATAGGCAATGTTTTTTCTAATTTTCTTCGGAGCGCATTCCATAATCCGCCTCGCAGCTGGATTATCGACGACATGAGAAGATAACCATAGAGGGCGGAGGAGCGATAGAGGTTCAGGACACTCTCTTGTCCTAGGGGTGGGAAATTGCCCCTAAAGGCGGAAGAATCAGCAATGATCAACGACATGAGGATGCGGAAGGCAATGGAAACCACTGCATTAAAGACACGTAACGTGGTTCCATAGGACATGTGGCCCGTAATTGAAGAAGTGTCATGATGATCTCTCCATTGGCAAAAGATTCCGGAATAGTCCCCCATTCGGATCTCCGGGAGGGGACTGCCAAGGCGGAGGTTACCATGAGAAAAAGATTGAATAATCAACGAAAGGATAACGTTCTACGAGTCGGGGCATGGAATGTCAGAAGCTTGAACGTGGTAGGGAAACTAGAAAATCTGAAAAGGGAAATTCAAAGGCTCAATCGAGATATAGTAGGGGTCAGTGAAGTGAAGCGGAAGGAAGACAAGGATTTCTGGTCAGATGAGTATCGGGTAATATCAACTGCAACAGAAAATGGTATAACAGGTGTAGGATTCGTTATGAATAGGAAGGTAGGGCAGAGGGTGTGTTACTGTGAACAGTTCAGTGACCGGGTTGTTCTAATCAGAATCGACAGCAGACGAACACCGACAACGATAGTTCAGGTATACATGCCGACGTCGCAAGCTGAAGATGAACAGATAGAAAAAGTGTATGAGGATATTGAAAGGGTAATGCAGTATGTAAAGGGGGACGAAAATCTAATAGTCATGGGCGACTGGAATGCAGTTGTAGGGGAAGGAGTAGAAGAAAAGGTTACAGGAGAATATGGGCTTGGGACAAGGAATGAAAGAGGACAAAGACTAATTGAGTTCTGTAACAAGTTTCAGCTAGTAATAGCGAATACCCTGTTCAAGAATCACAAGAGGAGGAGGTATACTTGAAAAAGGCCGGGAGATACGGGAAGATTTCAATTAGATTACATCATGGTCAGACAGAGATTCCGAAATCACATACTGGATTGTAAGGTGTACCCAGGAGCAGATATAGACTCAGATCACAATATAGTAGTGATGAAGAGTAGGCTGAAGTTCAAGATATTAATCAGGAAGAATCAATACGCAAAGAAGTGGGATACGGAAGCACTAAGGAATGACGAGATACGTTTGGAGTTCTCTAACGCTATAGATACAGCAATAAGGAATAACGCAGTAGGCAGTACAGTTGAAGAGGAATGGACATCTCTAAAAAGGGCCATCACAGAAGTTGGGAAGGAAAACATAGGTACAAAGAAGGTAGCTGCGAAGAAACCATGGGTAACAGAAGAAATACTTCAGTTGATTGATGAAAGGAGGAAGTACAAACATGTTCCGGGAAAATCAGGAGTACAGAAATACAAGTCGCTGAGGAATGAAATAAATAGGAAGTGCAGGGAAGCTAAGACGAAATGGTTGCAGGAAAATTGTGAAGACATCGAAAAAGATATGATTGTCCGAAGGACAGACTCAGCTTACAGGAAAGTCAAAACAACCTTTGGTGACATTAAAAGCAACGGTGGTAACATTAAGAGTGCAACGGGAATTCCACTGTTAAATGCAGAGGAGAGAGTAGATAGGTGGAAAGAATACATTGAAAGCCTCTATGAGGGTGAAGATTTGTCTGATGTGATAGAAGAAGAAACAGGAGTCGATTTAGAAGAGATAAGGGATCCAGTATTAGAATCGTAATTTAAAAGAGCTTTGGAGGACTTACGGTCAAATAAGGCACTAGGAATAGATAACATTCCATCAGAATTTCTAAAATCATTGGGGGAAGTGGCAACAAAACGACTATTCACGTTGGTGTGTAGAATATATGAGTTATATGAGTCTAGCGACATACCATCTGACTTTCGGAAAAGCATCATCCACACATTTCCGAAGGCGGCAAGAGCTGACAAGTGCGAGAATTATCGCACAATCAGCTTAACAGCTCATGCATCGAAGCTGCTTACAAGAATAATATACAGATGAATGGAAAAGAAAATTGAGAATGCGCTAGGTCACGATCAGTTTGGCTTTAGGAAAAGTAAATGGACGAGAGAGGCAATTCTGAAGTTACGGTTAATAATGGAAGCAAGGCTAAAGAAAAATCAAGACACTTTCATAGTATTTGTCGACCTGGAAAAAGCGTTCGACAATATAAAATGGTGCAAGCTGTTCGAGACTCTGAAAAAGTAGGGGTAAGCTATAGGGAGAGACGGGTCATATACAATATGTACAACAACCAAGAGGGAATAATAAGAGTGGACGATCAAGAACGAAGTGCTCGTATTAAGAAGGGTGTAAGACAAGGCTGTAGCCTCTCGCCCCTACTCTTCTATCTGTACATCGAGGAAGCAATGATGGAAATAAAAGAAAGGTTCGGGAGTGGAATTAAAATACAAGGTGAAAGGATATCAATGATACAATTTGCTGATGACATTGCTATCCTGAGTGAAAGTGAAGAAGAATTAAATGATCCGCTGAACGGAATGAACAGTCTAATGAGTACACAGTATGGTTTGAGAGTAAATCGGAGAAAGACGAAGGTAATGAGAAGTAGTAGAAATGAGAACAGCGGGAACTTAACATCAGGATTGATGGTCACGAAGTCAATGAAGTTAAGGAATTCTGCTACCTAGGCAGTAAAATAACCAATGACGGACGGAGCAAGTAGGACATCAAAAGCAGACTCGCTATGGCAAGAAAGGCATTTCTGGCCAAGAGAAGTCCACTAATATCAAATACCGGCCTTAATTTGAGGAAGAAATTTCTGAGGATGTACGTCTGGAGTACAGCATTGTATGGTAGTGAAACATGGACTGTGGGAAAACCGGAAGAGAAGAGAATCGAAGCATTTGAGATGTGGTGCTAAAGACGAATGTTGAAAATTAGGTGGACTGATAAGGTAAGGAATGAGGAGGTTCTACGCAGAATCGGAGAGGAAAGGAATATGTGGAAAACACTGATAAGGAGAAGGGACAGGATGATACGACATCTGCTAAGACATGAGGGAATGACTTCCATGGTGCTAGAGGGAGCTGTAGAGGGCAAAAACTGTAGAGGAAGACAGAGATTAGAATACGTCAGGCAAATAATTGAGGATGTAGGTTGCAAGTGCTACTCTGAGATGAAGAGGTTAGCACAGGAAAGTAATTCGTGGTGGGCCGCATCAAACCAGTCAGTAGACTGATGAAAAAAAAAAAAAAAGTGAAACTCTACATTTCAACTGGATAATGCACGACCGCATGTTCCAGGTCCTGTACGGGCCTTTCTGGATACAGAAAAAGTTCGACTGCTGCCCTGGGCAGCACATTCTCCAGATCTCTCACCAACTGAAAACGTCTGGTCAATGGTGGCCGAGCAACTGGCTCGTCACAATACGCCAGTCACTACTCTTGATGTACTGTGGTATCGTGTTGAAGCTGCATGGGGAGCTGTTCCTGTACACGCTATCCAAGCTCTGTTTGACTCAATGCCCAGGCGTGTAAAGGTCAGAGGTGGTTGCTCTGGGTATTAATTTCTCAGGCTCTATGCACGCAATTTGCGTAAAAATGTAATCACATTTCAGTTCTGGTATAATGTATTTGTTCAATGAATACCCGTTTATCATCTGCATTTCATCTTGGTGTAGCAATTTTAACGGCCAGTAGTGTAGATGTATGCTAATGAACAGTTTCTCTTCTGCTCGCAGTTCGACATACTCCCCAGCAGCGAGCGTGCGTTAGCTGTGAAAATTCATAGCGTTCCGAGGAGGCCGTAACTCGCTCGCTCGGCCGTGCAGCCTTCTGCAGTGGAACGAGCTCCCAGGCGACACGCGGGCCGCCCAACTTGGAACGCGGCCCGCCAAGTTTAACACGCAGCCCCACAGTGGCGTCGCGACGCCCGCGCCGGCCGTCGTACTTGGCTGGGAAGTCGACGCGGTTCGGCGCCGCTGGAATGGCCGCACTCGTGTGTGAGTCGCCTTGCCGCGCTCCGCCCGGCGTTCGGCGCCTCTGCTTTCCCTCTACTTCCCCCCCCCCCCCCCCTCCTCCTCCTCCTCCACCGGGGTCTGACACCGCGGCGCCGCTCCTGCCGACAGCAAACTGCAGCGAGCGCCAAAAGTCGAGCAACGCAATTACTCGTTTATCCGAGACGTCGCGCGTGTCTCTAGCGCCACGACGGCGGAGAGAGTTCCCGTGGCCGCAGCCATAAAAAGAAGAGGGCAGACTCGCCGACTTCGACAAGCGTCGTAGTTTTTCTCACGAGCCACTCGAAAATAACTCATGTGGAAGTGACTAGGTAGCCACCTTTCGGGTACCGTAAACAAAAATAAAAAGTCGAAGCCAAAGGTCATGGCACGGAATCTGCTTCAAAGCACACGGACTGTTGAATTTGACCCACATTGTTCCGTCCGCGTTTGCTTGTAAATAAATTTGTTTTCCGGTATGTTCCGCTTGGACCCACTGCATCTTGAGTGTTTTTATTCGGTTTCTGTCAAGTAGCAGGAAAGATTACTCTTAACTGTCTGCACGTATATAATTTCAGTTTTTTTAGGAATTCACTTGCTGAGAAAGAAAAAAAATTTTTTTGTGCCTCGTTAACAAGTCACGTTATATAAGTCACGGTTACAAAGTACTAACACGAATTCTTTGCAAACGAATGGAAAAATTGGCAGCAGCCAACCTCGGGGAAGATCAGTGTGTGGATTCCATAGCAATGTTGGAACACACGAGGAAATACTGACCCTACGACTTATCTTAGAAGATACACTACTGGCCATTAAAATTGCTACACCAAGAAGAAATGCAGATGATAAACGGGTATTCATTGGATAAATATATTATATTAGAACTGACATGTATTTACATTTTCACGCAATTTGGGTGCATGGATCCTGAGAAATCAGAACCCAGAACAACCACCTCTGGCCGCAATAACGGCCTTGATATGCCTGGGCATTGAGTCAAACAGATCTTGGATGGCGTGTACAGGTACAGCTGCCCATGCAGCTTCAACACGATACCACAGTTCATAAACAGTAGTGACTGGCGTATTGTGACGAGCCAGTTGCTCGGCCACCATTGACCAGACGTTTTCAGTTGGTGAGAGATCTGGAGAATGCGCTGACCAGGGCAGCAGTCGAACATTTTCTGTATCCAGAAAGACCCGTCCAGAACCTGCAACTTGCGGTCATGCATTATCCTGCTGAAATGTAGGGTTTCCCAGGGATCGAATGAAGGGTGGAGCGACGGGTCGTAACACATCTGAAATGTAACGTCCACTGTTCAAAGTGCCGTCAATGCGATCAAGAGGTGACCGAGAAGTGTAACCAATGGCACCCCATACCATCACGCCGGGTGATACGCCAGTATACAGATGACAAATACACCCTTCCAATGTGCGTTCACCACGATGTCGCCAAACATGGATGCGACCATCATGATGCTATAAACAGAACCTGGATTCATCCGAAAAAATGACGTTTTGACAGTCGTGCACCCAGGTTCGTCGTTGAGTACGCCATCGCAGGCGCTCCTGTCTATGATGCAGCGTCAAGGGTAACCGCAGCCTACGTCCCCGAGCTGATAGTCCATGCTGCTGAAAATGTCGTCGAACTGTTGGTGCAGATGGTTGTTGTCTTGCAAAGGTCCCCATCTGTTGACTCAGGGATCGAGACGTGGCTGCACGATCCGTTCCAGCCATGTGGATAAGATGCCTGTCATCTCGATTGCTAGTGATACGAGGCCGTTCGGATCCAGCACGGCGTTCCGTATTACCCTCCTGAACCCACCGATTTCATATTCTGCTAACACTCATTGGATCTCGACCAACGCGAGCAGCAGTGTCGCGATACGATAAACCGCAATCGCGATAGGCTACAATCAGACCTTTGTTAAAGTCGAAACGTGATGGTAAGCATTTCTCCTGTTTATACGAGGCATCACAACAACGTTTCACCTGCCAACGTCGGTCAACTGCTGTTTGTGTATGAGAAATCGGTTGGTAACTTTCCTCATGTCAGCACGTTGTAAGTGTCGGCACCGGCGGCAACCTTGTGTGAATGCTCTGAAAAACTAATCATTTGCATATCACAGTATCTTTCTCCTGTCGGTTAAATTTCGCGTCTGTAGCACGTCATCTTCGTGGTGTAGCAATTTTAATGGCCAGTAGTGTAGATTAAAGAAAGGTAAACCTACGTTCCTAGCATTTGTAGACTTAGAGAAAGCTTTTGACGATGTAGGCTGGAACACTATCTTTCAAATTCTGAAGGTGGCAGAGGTAAAATACAGGGAGCGAAAGGTTATTTACAATTTGTACAGAAACAAAATGGCAGATATAAGAATCGAGTGGCACGAAAGGGAAGCAGTGATTAAGAAGGGAGTGAGACAGGGTTGTAGCATATCCAAAATGGTTCAAATGGCTCTGAGCACTATGGGACTCTACATCTGTGGTCATAAGTCCCCTAGAACTACTTAAACCTAACTAACCTAAGGACATCACACACATCCATGCCCGAGGCAGGATTCGAACCTGCGACCGTAGCAGTCGCGCGGTTCCTGACTTAGCGCCTAGAACCGCTAGACCACCGCGGCCGGCGTGTAGCATATCCCAATGGTTATTCCATCTGTATATTGAGCAATGACTAAAGGAAATAAATTTGGAGTAGGAATTAAAATCCATGGAGAAGAAATAAAAACTTTAAGGTCGTCCGATGACATTGTAGCCTAATTCTGTCAGAGACAGCAAAGGACCTGGGAGAACAGCCAAATTTTCCGCCTGCCGCGCATGCGCCCCCGCAGCCCACAGTTGATTTAGGCCATTTCTGTCAGTTCCAGCTGGAGAAGATGACTCAGTTGACGCAAACCATACCGGAGTTCGTGCTCGCAGCCTCCACGGTCCCGCACGTCGCCGGGCCAATCGCTGCCCCTGTCGCCGACGCCCTGCCCGCATCAATTCCACCATGCCGGGCGTTCGACGAGAGGCGCGAACAGTGGGGTGAATGGCGCTCCCAGTATGCCGCCCATACCACCGCACACGGAATACGAGGCACAGAGCTCGCCAACATGGCCGGCAAATGCGGCCCGACCTCCATGGCTTGCAGATGGAAACGACAGACATATGTGTGGGCGACCCAAAACGGTGGCTTGCACTTCATTCCCTTAGTCAGAGCTGTTATGTCATGGGGAGTTGGGAGTGCGAACCCTAGATCTGCCTTAAGTGCAGGGTGGGGAACACTTTCTTCTGCAAGTTGATTAAATAAAGAATATGCAAATGAAACTTAACAATATATTATTTTTGTAATTCCGTGTCATGAAAATGTTCCTCTCCAGCACAGATTGAGCATTTTCCCACCAATTTCTATATGGGGTATGGGACTGGAGGTAGGGAACAGGAGGGGAGGTCCTAGGGGATTTCCCAGCGTGGGGGCAGGTAAGTAATTTTTCAACGTAATTAATTGGTCAATTAATTTGATGTCAAAAGTGTGCTTGTATCGGTGAGGGGGTTGTCTATGCAAGGCACAGAATCAGTCAACAGTACATCTACACCGAATCCATGTTACTCGATTCTCTGATCAGCTCGAAGTGAAGAAAAATTGAGGATTCAGAATATTTTCCTTCAATGAATTAGGCGGGGAATGACGGGAATCCAAAAACTGAATCATGTGCTTTGGTCCTCATAATTGAATTTAACTGTCGAAATGGGTAGAAATCCGTTGTGCAATCAATAACAAGATATAGAAGTGAAAATATATATAAAAAAGGACAGAGCTTTAGAAGAACTGATGGAGAGAAGAGGAACAGAACAGGATGAGAATAAATTGCGAGATCGAGGCGTTTGGCAACAGAGGGGTGGGATGCGGCGTCAGCTGTAAGACCCCCAGCGACACGAAGAATAAGAATATTTTCGGCCAAGCAGTGACCTGTAGAATAATGACTTTAAAAGACTGACAGTGTATTTCGGAATTTGCTTTTCGAGAGTTGCACTGTGCAGACATTCAGTAGCTCTGTTGAATGAACTATGCTGGTGAGCTTTAACCTTCACGAATGTGCTGGAGTTAGATTCTTCTACAATTAGATTTAATAGACGTATCCATGTGCAGCACTCAGAACATACGAGTACTCATATGGATTCCGTTCCGTGCTACAAAAGCCGGATGGCAGCACTATCACATGGAGGACAGTTACGATTGTTAGTGTTTTGAAGCGAGCAAACATTTTATGAACTTTTACTGCATTTTCTTCACTCTTTTGCTGTAGGGTTGCATGGGTTTCATAACATTACATTGGGCACTTCCTAGTAACGACTGTTGCTTTGCAACAAGCATATAGTAGCTACTGATCTTACATTATGTGTAAAATTAGAATCTGTATCATCACTCACATTCTGATGAACAAGCTTTAGTAGAAACATGAATGTTCTGGCTACGCATAGTGTTTTGCCATTTATTGTAATGGCCTTGTCGTAAGTGAGGCAGAATACAATGCATGCTTATGGGATGGTTGCAAAGTAACTAAGAGAGACATTTATAAACATCTCAAAAAGAAATAAACTACACCCCTACAGCCATTCCACAGAATTAGTTGTCCGCATCTCGTGGTCGTGCGGTAGCGTTCTCGCTTCCCACGCCCGGGTTCCCGGGTTCGATTCCCGGCGGGGTCAGGGATTTTCTCTGCCTCGTGATGGCTGGGTGTTGTGTGCTGTCCTTAGGTTAGTTAGGTTTAAGTAGTTCTAAGTTCTAGGGGACTGATGACCATAGATGTTAAGTCCCATAGTGCTCAGAGCCATTTTTTTGAATTAGTTACGCTGCATGCTAGGAACTTTGGAGGGTTTTGGTTTCGCCGAAAAGGCTGGGACGATGAGGTTAACCATTTGTTCGCAAGTCACCAGATGATGCTAGTGCAGTCGAAGCAGAAAGAGCCCTTGCGTCAACCGACACTTCGGTACCATATTTCAGGCCAGAGCTCAGCATAGTGCGATGTTTGTGGCCTCTCGGGCTGTTCCTGCTTTGTCATTCAGACAATCACAGCTCCGACGAGTGACAGCGTAGTTGGTTCTTGCGAGACTGTGTTCAGTGTTTAGTGGGGTTCCTGCAGTCAGTTTGGGGTGGCTAAATGTTCGTGCAGTCGGACCTGATGTGTCCAGTGAAGCAATTACAACAACGTACAGCGAAAGCGACCAGCAGTCCAGTGCTTCAGTATGTGCACCAACATCTAATTTTCCCGCAGTAGTTTTTCTCTTTGTATCCAGTCGATGGATGTAAATACATACTTGTATTCAGATGTATAGAGAGCCATTCGTGGCCTAAATCGACAACGTGGAAAAATGTATTAGCGGAAATTGACTGGAAATATTTACACAGGGCGATTTTTCTAAGTGGGTATAAACTTCTGGAAGCAGCCCCTGGTAGGATGAGAAAAAACGATATAGTCACATATGTCCGGAGATATCTTGGAGGTGCACCCATTTGAAGGTGGAGATAACAGATCCTCGACAGTGTAAGTTTCATTGAATGAAAGAAAATATGATGACACGCCACACGAGTGGGAATGGTCTGTCTGTGCTTGTGTTTTAGCTCCACACTCCAGAGAGCAGTAATGTTGTCCATCACTGCAATGCGCTCACACATCATTACTAGGGGTATCTGGTTCTGTGCTGCTGACGGCCCCTTCTGGTGTGGATACGTGTAGTGAATGTCCCGGTATAGTACCCTGGAACAGGCCAACACGGTCTGCACGTACCGACAGGCAAATGGCAAAAGGGGGGGGGGGGGGGGGCGACAGTAAAACTGTGCCGGGAAAATCATCCCCGCTGACAACAGCTGCACCACAAATTGTTTCCAACAATGTTCCATCACTTTTGTGACACAGGCTCGTTTGTAGGATTAAGTAACCGTGAAAGGTGGGTGCACCCGATACATACACAGGACTTGGAAGAACAAGTATTGAACACTGTAGAATATAACAGGTGGTCCACCTGGAGTGATAAGCCAGAAGACCATGTGAAACGTTCTACATGACTACTGACACTACACGTATCACTCAAAACATGTGGAGGCTTTATTACCTACAGACATGCCACCGCAACGACGTAGTTTTGCTGCTTCATCACATAGGCCATCAGGGAGTGGGAATTTCTGTCATCCATCCTATTCACAGATGAGGCTACATTTACAAGAGTGGCATCGTCAACCTTCACAGTTTGGGTTGGGCTACATATTTTCCCCATGATATGCTGACACAGACCCATCACCACCTAGTAGACCTCAATGTGCTCCACCTCGATAGCTGCCTGGTCAGCGTGGCGGACTCCTAACCAAAGGGGCCCAGGTTCGATTCCTGACCAAATTGAAGGTTTCTCCGGGGACTGAGTGTAATGTTGTCCTCACATTTGTATCATCATAACTGACATTCAACTAATTAGATGGCTGAATAGGCACATCCAATGATACAATTAAAAAAAGCTCTCATTGTGTGGACAGGAATTATTGGCGACCACTTCAAGGAATCAGTCATCCTTCTACAGCACACAGCGTCTCACAGGGGAGCCACAGTTGCACGTTCCTGCTGGTGACCCAGCCCAGCCACCTCTGCCGGAAAACACATCTTTGGTGGTGTGAAAGGTACTGTCACTGCTACATGATGGCACTCCAGCTCAGTTCCGCACTTCTGTGTGGAGATATCTCGACTACACCTATGAATCGCACGAGATGATCCAATCACACAGTCCGCCCACTCGCCAGTCTTCAACCCTTGATTTCTAACTGTGCAGGCACCTCAAAGAAGTAGTATCCGTAGAGCTGATCCCAGACGTGCAGACTGGAACAACGGACTGATGCTGCATGTGGTGCAGGATGCCACATTTGAACATATATGTCAGGCGCTGTTGCGTGTTCTGTGGGGGCCACTTCGAACATATTACCTAATCGTGGTCTGGATGTCGTGCACTACAGTGTTCTGAACGAGCATAATGCATTAATAAATACCCAGTAGCACAGACACCGTGTATTTCCGATTTTGTAACCCGAGGCCTATTACTTTCTTTGCTCCTCATTATCTCAGGGACCTTTTAGCAAAGTCGTTCTGCATATTTTTGGACTGATGATTAAGGGCAGGGAGCTGGTGATCGATAAGCCACAGGTGTATTACATTGGGTACAGATCAGGCAAATTTGGTGGCCAAGATATCAAAGTATGTTCGCTATCATGCACCTAAGACAACTGCAGCAGGATTCTACACTTGTGACACGAACAGTTATCCTGCTGGAAGATGCCATTATTATCGAGAAAGAGATCAAGCATGGAGGGATGCAGTCCACAGTTGCCATGTTACCGTCAATTACTCACACAGTTCTCATGCAAGCACATAGTACTGGCCCCAGCAGTCCACAAATGTGGCGGTGTGCATAATTAGAGCAACCTTTCGACTGACTGACGGCGTATCCACAAACGACCATTGGCCTGGTGTAATAACAAAGGTGATTCATCCGACCAGGCGGCGCGTTTTCATTGATCCACAGTCCGCTCGTGATGATCCCGTGCTCACTGAAATCTCTACTGACGCTGATGTTGAGTCAAGCTGGGATTGCGTAGGGTTCGCTCTGAGACCTGCGTCCAGCAATGTGTGCTGAATGGTGTGTTCCGAAATAATTTTGCTAGTACCTGATTTGAACTCTGTCGCCGGAACTAGCATCTGTCCTGTAACAACTAAAACGGCTTCTGATACCAAATGTAACAGTTGTGTTACTAAATGTGACACTTCTGTCACTAAATGTAACTGGGTTTTCTCTTTTGATGCTGTCAATTGTCAGGATGAGCATTCTAAAGCATTCTGTCAGGGTGAAAATATTAAATAATTTAACTTTTCTCTCTTAACAACATGTGGGCAGGGTGGGTTCTTCATTGGCTCGGGTATGAGGTCGAATGAAACATAATTTTTACATAACTTTTATTGAAGATTTGTACAACTGTATCTTACGGGATGTTCTGGTTCGGAGAGCGGCAGCTGTGTCGTTTGTGAAGCCTTCTGCTGCGACAGCGGCGGCGGCGGCGGCGGCGGCGTCTGATTACGCGTAGCGGTGTGTATCTCGTGTCGCCGTCTCGCCCAGCTGACTGGAGACGCGCAGCGCAAGGTGGCCCGTTTAATTATTGCGAGCGAAATCGTGCATCGGATGATACCCTGGGTGTCGCGTCCCAGTGTTTCTCTTCTCTAAGCGGCCGCGTGTGTTGTGCGTCGACCAGCGGAGCGGCGCGGCGGGGCAAGGCCAGTGTCCCGGACTCGAACCACGGACTCCCGCTTGCCAGTCTTCGGCTGTCAGGTCTTCATCCCAGCTCACAGGTGACTGCTGAGGTGAGGCCGTCTCCTTCCCGTCCTCACGAGTCACCCGGGTACGTCAAAATCAGACTTCAAATACCTTTTAACTTCTGTCTTCTGGCGCCGCGGCTGCTGCTTGCTATTCCATTACAGCGGCGGACTTGGTGCGTCTGTGCATGATGCAGTCTCTTCTTGCATGACGGTCTTCAGCACCGAAACTGACTGAAAACTTCTTCGTCTTCTTCGTCTCTCCTCTCCGTCTCCGTCTCCGTCTCCCGTCTCCCGTCTCCCGTCTCCCGTCTCCCGTCTCCCGTCTCCCGTCTCCCGTCTCCCGTCTCCATCTCTCTGGCCCACTGCGTCTTGCGTATTTATTCACTTCAGTTTACTGGAGGTGAACGACTTCACGGTCATTGCCTCGTCTGTCACGTTGAAAAGCTTCTCGAAGAATCTTCTTAACGTCGGTCATTGGCTCTTGGGATGTAGGCGAGGGCCTTTGCTCACATACGACAACTGAGAAACACATGAGCCGGTCGGGCGATGCCCTGACGGCTGAATCGACAGCGCCCGCTTATGTGGAACTTGCTGACTTCATGGTCATTGTCTCTTCTGTTCTGCTGTTTTGTCCGCTGAATGCCAGTATGTAACTCTCTAAACTAAACCAAGTTTTTCACTTATATTCTAATTTCTAGTTCATTTTGATTTCACTAATTTATTTACTTAAGTACCACTCAACATTCCTCCACCCTTCGGAGAAATTCGCCCTCGAATTTACCACTCAACATTCCTCCACTCTTCACACGGCAAAAGCACTAACATAAGCAATGAAAACTCTCGACTTAGAAGATTACACACGCTTCACATTAAGTATGTTGAAAATACTTTAGCACTTTATTAAAGCACTGTACGCTCATGAATCACATAGTTCACACATAAATGGTTATAATAAGTGTAACAAATCTTGATGACAATGAATAAACAAAAAATAGATTATTCACTTAGAAATTTACATAGCAACACCTGTTTAATCAACCCTATATGAATGCAAGAATATTAATTCTACAGTATTGTTTATTTTAACATGAGTCTGTTTAGTAAAGAATGAAGTCCAATAAACAAAATTAATACACTAATGCTCAAAAATAAATACTGAAGTACGCCAGTTAAGAGTGTGGTATCCAATTAACAGCGATTTGATGAAGTGGTATATTATTATTTGGCTTATTTTTTCGTCTTAAATAAAAGAAAACTGTACAAAGCAGAAACACCAACACAAAGGTTCCAGATATACCCGTTCCTAAATTTATACTTTTACTTTTGTTTTCACTTTTTAACTTTAAAACATGTAGCATCATAACATTGCCATCAATTTTGCCTTGCTGTGAGTTTATGAACATATCTAATGGCTTCAGAAGGGAACTGTCAAGGGAGTCATTGACGTAGGATAGGTTTTATGTAGGAAATGCTTGCATGGCGTTTTCTGAAAAAAGCAAACAACATGGTTATGAACCTACCAACCTAGTAAAAACAAAAACAAAGAAAAGAAGGAATACATTGTTAACTACAAGATCTACATGTCTCTACGTTCAACTTTTCTTTCTTAAAAAATAAACCATTATCATTTATTAATTATTTACATATGTATACTACAGTCTACTAAGATTCAACTAGGACATTCGCACTCTTGGTCGAAGATTGTATGGTGCCATGTCTGTATGTTGTGCTGGCGTGGCCACTCTTTTTCCTTTACGGGAACTTCCTCCACCCTTCGGAAAAGCAGACACTATTGTTGAAGGAATTACTTCTGGAGCGCCCTTAAGAGGTTTTAAACGACTTGCATGGACAATGGTAGTTCGGGTGGGCAGTTACAATTTAACGTTGACTGGTGACGTGATCTCAATAATTTGATAAGGACCTCTGTAGTTTGTTACACATTTCTTCGTTTTTCCTCTCGCAATATAAGGAGTTGAAGGCATAACCCACTGACCGATTTTGTAATTTGGATATTAACCTTGGGCATTACCTAATCTTTCCTGTCGTTCCAAAGCCTTTGTATTAGATTTTTGAACCTTTTTCCATACATCCTTCATCATTCGACTGAAATCTCTTACTGTTTCTCCGACTGTTCCGTTTTTCTGCCTGATTACATCAAAAGGGGACGGCATTTTTCTGCCATAGACCACTTCATAAGGTGACATGCCAGTTGCTTCATGCGTTTTGGCGTTGTATACCGACACGATTATTGGTAAATACGTATCCCAATTAGAATGTTGTTCGTTAATATAATAACTACGCATCTTGCCAATTGTCCGATGAACTCTTTCTGTGCGCCCGTTGCACTGAGGGTGTAACGGAGTTGTGCGTAATTTACGTATTTTTAGTAAGTGGCAAAGCTGTTTCATTAATTCAGACATAAAATTAGATCCCTGATCTGTGATAATAGCTTCAGGTACGCCAAATTTAAGTATCCAGTTGTTAACTAAAGCTTGGGCAACTGTATTTGCTTGCTGATCTGGGAGACTCACCATAGCTAGATAGCGTGAAAAGTGATCTATAATTGTAAGGACATACTTATTACCAGCAGGTGTTTTATGAAATGGCCCGTAGAGATCCACTCCGCAGATTTGATATGGACATGAAGCCTCGGGGAGCCTCTGTAAGGGTATTTTTGAACGAGAAAGTTCAGCTCGTTGTGCGCACGCAATGCAATTACGAACGTACTGCGCAACATCCTGCTTTCTGGTTTGCCACCAAAATCGCTCTGCTACACGTCTTTCAGTTGTCCTCTGTCCACCGTGTCCTGCAAGGATATGATCGTGGGCCTCTGCCATTATTTCTTGTCTAAGGTGTAGGGGAACAACAATTCGCGGTCCAAGTTTTGTTTTACGGCATAATACACCATCTTCAAAGCAAAATTGTTTTTGAGTTGCGTATTTTTTGCATTCTGTATCCTCATCTTGTCCTTTCTCCAGTCCTCAGTATCTCGGCCTGTTGCTTCCAAAAGTGCTATTTTCGGACTTAGGCAATCTGCATTCGTGTGTTTTTTGCCTGGTTTATGGATAACTTCGAAATCCATTTCGGAAAGACATAGGGCCCAACGGGTAAGACGACTAGATGGATCCTTTAATCCAAGCAACCATTTTAAAGCTGCGTGGTCTGTAATGACCTTGAATTTCCTACCATACAAGTAGCATTTAAAGTATTTGATACCATAAATAACACTTAACAATTCTTTCTCCGTTGTGGAATAATTTCTTTCTGCCGTTGTTAGTTGTCTCGAAGCGTAGGCTATGGGGTGTTCCGCGCCATTAATATTCTGACTCAAAACAACTCCTACTGAATGACCACTTGCGTCACAGGATAAAATAAATTCTTTATTATAATCTGGGTAAGCTAATACTGGACTGTGTGTTAACTTATCTTTAAGGGTTTGAAATGCTGATTCACAATCTTCAGACCAATGAAATTTTGCGCCCTTTTTCAATAATTGGGTTAAGGGTCGGGCAATTTCAGCGAAATTTTGAACATATTTCCGGTAGTACGATGCGAGACCAATGAAACTTTGTACTTCCTTAACGCGTTGTGGTGTTGGGAAGTCCTTAACTGCCGAAATTAATCGAGGGTCTGTTTTAATTCCTTTTTCACTAATGACATGCCCTAGGTATGTAACCTCTGTCAATGCAAAAGTACATTTTTCTATATTTAATGTTAATTTAGCTTTTCTAAGTCTCTGAAAAACATTACGCAGACGCACAGCATGTTCATTAATGTCTTTGGAAAATACAATAATATCGTCTAGATATACATAACATTGCTGAGTTTTGAGTCCTCGCAATACTCCATCGAGTAGTCTTTGAAAAGTTGCTGGTGCATTTTTCAAACCGAAAGGCATTCTTTTAAATTGCCAGTGGCCTCCAGGGGTAGAAAATGCTGTTTTATGCCTATCTTCAGGAGCAACTTCCAATTGATGATATCCGCTACGTAGATCGATTGTTGAAAAGTATTTACTGTTACCCAAACTGTCAATGATGTCTGTAATGTTTGGAAGAGGATAAACATCTGAGATAGTTTGTTTGTTAAGGTGTCTGTAGTCACAACAAAATCTATATCGTTTCGTACCGTCGGGAGACTTCTTTGGGATAATTACGATATTTGAATTATAAGGCGAATCAGAATATTCTATAATTCCATCTTTTAGATGCTTTTCTAAAAATTCATCCAGTACTGGCTGTAAGTGATGCGGAACTCTATAAGGCTTCCTATAAACTGGGGGGCTATTTCCTGTTGGGGTCCTATGCTGTGTGATATCTGTTGCTGGCAGTGGGCCTTCTGCATTAAATAATTCTTGAAACTCAACTAAAACTGCTTCTATCGTGTCTCTATCCTTTCCTTGCAAATGCTCAATCTTCTGGCGTAATGCGGTTTTATAGGCGTCTGGTTTCTGACCATCGTTAATATCTGACCAAATGAAATCTTCTTCTTCAAAAGTTCTGACTGTAGCTACTAATATTCCCTTATGCAACTCTTTGTCCTCCACTCCGAAATTGTCAATATGTACCGGTACTTTTCTTTCTCCCTCAACGTCTTGAACCCGTACAACACTTCTACGTACAAAACAATGTGATACATCTAATTCCTCATTTGCCTCTAAAGGCTCTATTAGACACACTGTATCTGTAGGAGTCAACGGTCATCCAGAAAAGTTTTCCTGAGCCAGATGGTATCTGATCCCGCGAATCAACCTTCAAGGACGTTGCACGCAGTATAGTTGATTTCGCCTTCCGGTTAGGGAAATCTTGCGGCAGAGGGCCCTTTGCAGCGGTGTCACCTAGCCGAAACACTATTCCGCTAAGTTCTACAGTTTGCTGTCTGAGGTCGATTTTAGCGTGATGTTTATTCAGGAAATCCAGTCCTAGGATCGCGTCGTACCCGTCAGTTACCTTTGTTACCACTTCTACATCTTCTTGAGATTGTACACCCCGAATAGAGAAAATCAGTGATGTACATCCTAATGACTTCACTGTACCTCCACCTACTCCACTCAATCTATACCTTGGAGGGTCATATTTCTTTTCTCCAATACATTTATTACTCACTATTGATACGTTTGCGCCTGTATTCACTAGTATCCTTGCCTCTTTATCCTGTATGGTAGCAGATAACCAGCATTCCGCCTTCACATTCGCCTTAATGGCATGAAATTTTATTGGGAACGCCTGGCGGCGGCTCCGACATTCCCGTTTGAGTTTAACTGATTTCTATTTCCAAAAACTTTCTTAGACCTGCATTCCTTGAATGTGTGACCTATTCTTTGACAATTAGTGCATTGAGGTTGTCTGCAGTTTTTTGCTATATGTCCCTGTCGATCGCACCTAAAACATCGTACTCCTGCTGAAAATACATTTCGCTTCTCCTTGTATCTGGTGGCAATGTCAATTTCTTCAAAAGCCGTCGCCACAGATACAGCTTCCACTAAATTTTTAGGAAACTCTGCCCTGACACGACGGGACGTTTCAGGAGGTAACCCACGTAAAAATGTATCCAGAGCTCTATCTTCTGCCTCTTGTAAAATAACTTCATTTGCTTCATCACTAGTTGTCAACTGATAGGTGTTAATATTAACTTTTCTAATCCTATCTACAAAACTTTCTAACGACTCGTTTTGCCTCTGAGTGATAGTGTTTAATTTTTCCCTATAAAATCTACAGCTGTTCTGTTTTTGAAAACGTTTAAGTAATCCTTTCTTCAATTCCTCAAATGTTGGAGCATTCCGTAATTCTTCATGGTATAATACGTGTGCTTTAGCCTCTCCTAGCAATCTTAACTTTGTCATTTGTAAGAGCTGTTCATCTGACCATGATCCTAACTTTGCAGCTGCTACTAAATCATCAAGAAAGGCTGTTATGTCCGCGCCAGGTTTACCTGAAAAAGGAGTTACTAAGGCTGCTGCTGAGGAATCTAGGGTGGGAGGGATTGAACTGGTTTGCCTAACCTCACTCAACTGTTTAAATAATGCATTATCACTTTTAAGCTGTGCTATTTGATTGACTAAGCTCTGAATAGCTTCATCAGTAGAAACCGCTTGTGGTGCTGACTCTGACTTTGTACGATTTCGTGTCATCATTTTACAAACTATTAGTTACACAATATTACCACACTGAATTCAAAAGATGTTTAAATATTTTCGACAAACTCTTAAAATTATGAGAGAGAATACACATCTAAATAAAGAAAATATTACGACTGCTATACAAACCTCTATCCTTTCACACATTAAACAATACTAACTGTGGACCTTTAGTGACTGTCACTCACACCTCATATTGAGCCAAGGGTTTTTTCTCTGACACCAAATGTAACAACTAAAACGGCTTCTGATACCAAATGTAACAGTTGTGTTACTAAATGTGACACTTCTGTCACTAAACGTAACTGGGTTTTCTCTTTTGATGCTGTCAATTGTCAGGATGAGCATTCTAAAGCATTCTGTCAGGGTGAAAATATTAAATAATTTAACTTTTCTCTCTTAACAACATGTGGGCAGGGTGGGTTCTTCCTTGGCTCGGGTATGAGGTCGAATGAAACATAATTTTTACATAACTTTTATTGAAGATTTGTACAACTGTATCTTACGGGATGTTCTGGTTTGGAGAGCGGCAGCTGTGTCGTTTGTGAAGTCTTCTGCTGGGCAGCGGCGGCGGCGGCGGCGGCGGCGGCTGCGGCGGCGTCTGATTACGCGTAGCGGTGTGTATCTCGTGTCGCCGTCTCGCCCAGCTGACTGGAGACGCGCAGCGCAAGGTGGCCCGTTTAATTATTGCGAGCGAAATCGTGCATCGGATGATACCCTGGGTGTCGCGTCCCAGTGTTTCTCTTCTCTAAGCGGCCGCGTGTGTTGTGCGTCGACCAGCGGAGCGGCGCGGCGGGGCAAGGCCAGTGTCCCGGACTCGAACCACGGACTCCCGCTTGCCAGTCTTCGGCTGTCAGGTCTTCATCCCAGCTCACAGGTGACTGCTGAGGTGAGGCCGTCTCCTTCCCGTCCTCACGAGTCACCCGGGTACGTCAAAATCAGACTTCAAATACCTTTTAACTTCTGTCTTCTGGCGCCGTGGCTGCTGCTTGCTATTCCATTACAGCGGCGGACTTGGTGCGTCTGTGCATGATGCAGTCTCTTCTTGCATGACGGTCTTCAGCACCGAAACTGACTGAAAACTTCTTCGTCTTCTTCGTCTCTCCTCTCCGTCTCTCCTCTCCGTCTCTCCTCTCCCGTCTCCCGTCTCCCGTCTCCCGTCTCCCGTCTCCCGTCTCCCGTCTCCCGTCTCCCGTCTCCGTCTCCATCTCTCTGGCCCACTGCGTCTTGCGTATTTATTCACTTCAGTTTACTGGAGGTGAACGACTTCACGGTCATTGCCTCGTCTGTCACGTTGAAAAGCTTCTCGAAGAATCTTCTTAACGTCGGTCGTTGGCTCTTGGAATGTAGGTGAGGGCCTTTGATCACATGTGACGACTGAGAAACACGTGAGCCGGTCATTGCCTCTTCTGTCACGTTGAAAAGCTTCTCGAAGAATCTTCTTAACGTCGGTCATTGGCTCTTGGGATGTAGGCGAGGGCCTTTGCTCACATACGACAACTGAGAAACACATGAGCCGGTCGGGCGATGCCCTGACGGCTGAATCGACAGCGCCCGCTTATGTGGAACTTGCTGACTTCATGGTCATTGTCTCTTCTGTTCTGCTGTTTTGTCCGCTGAATGCCAGTATGTAACTCTCTAAACTAAACCAAGTTTTTCACTTATATTCTAATTTCTAGTTCATTTTGATTTCACTAATTTATTTACTTAAGTACCACTCAACAGTCCAGATGTGACTATGTAGACTTTCCCGGCGTATTAGTATATCAAATTCTCGTCGCGTTTCCAGCCGGATCAAACTGCCATCTGAGCACAATATCCAGCGGTCCACCTGGCCGCCATCATCAGGTGAGAAAAGCTACCCTGCTCTCGCCGATAACTGATTCCACTAGTTTTTTTTTTTTTTTTTTGTGATTTTACACCTTATACAAGGTGGCCTGGCAGCGGCAACAGTACGCCGCTCTTCAGCCAGAGGCAGTACAAAAAGACACAAAGAAGACACAGAATAACAGAACATAACGGTGGACAAAAAACAGTAGACACAGTAATGAAATAACACAAAGCCGTCCACAGGCGTAGAAAAACAAAAAAACTGTCAGCACTGTACACGAACACTGATGATTGACATGACACACGTGAACGATGGAGTGTGGGAAGCACAAACACGACGGCACACACACAAAACCGATGGCGATGATCTCCAGCGCGCGAAAGTTCACGTGACTTGTGCGAGTCCGAGGACCTGCCAAAAGGGGAAAAATGTGGGGGAGGTGGGGGAGGAGGGAGAGTGTAGATGCCATGGCAGAGGAGATGGGAGGAGGAAAGAAGGTATGGTGGGTAGGGGAAGCCCGGAGGAGGAGGGGCGAGGAAACGAGGAGGGAGAGAAGGGAGAGAGGGTGCCCTAAGGAAAAAAACACAGGATGTGGAAGAGGAGCATCAAAGCTGATAGGATAGGTAGATGGAGGGTATGAGGGCATCATCAGGGAGGAGGAGCTGGTGAATGCCACCTTGGGAGAGGGTATGGAGAATCGAGAGATGGAGAGCAGGTGGGACATGAGAATACAGGCGCGGCAGCGGACGAGGTTAGGGGGATCAAGTTTACGGGAGGTGTAGAGGATCCGTATGCGTTCGAGGAAAAGGAGGAGGTGCGGGAACGGAATAAGGTCATACAGGAGCCGCGTGGGGGAGGGGAGACGGATGCGATAGGTGAGGCAGAGAGCATGGCGTTCTAGGATTTGTTCAAAAATGGTTCAAATGGCTCTGAGCACTATGGAACTTAACATCTGAGGTCATCAGTCCCCTAGAACTTAGAACTACTTAAACCTAACTAAGCTAAGGACATCACACACTTCCATGCCCGAGGCAGGATTCGAACCTGCGACCATAGCGAAGGGATTTGTAAAAGTAGGAGGGGTGGAGATCCAGGCAGGGTGGGCGTAGCAGAGTATAGGGTGGATGAGGGATTTATAGGTGTGGAGGTGGTGGAGGGGTCCAGACCCCATGTGCGGCCAGAAAGGAGCTTGAGGAGACGGAGTCGGGAGCGTGCCTTGGCTTGGACTGTCCGGAGATTGGGGGGGGGTGGTCCAGGAGAGGCTACAATCAAGGGTGACGCTAAGGTACTTAAGGGTGCGGGTGAGGGCGATAGGACGGCCGTAAATGGTGACATAGAAGTCGAGGAGATGGAAGGAAGGGGTCGTTTTGCCTACAATGATCGCCTGGGTCTTAGAAGGATTGACCTTGAGCAACCACTGGTTGCACCAAGTGGTGAACCGGTCAAGATGGGATTGGAGAAGGTGTTGGGAGCGTTGCAGGGTGGGGGCGAGGGCAAGGAAGGCGGTGTCATCGGCGTACTGGAGAAGGTGGACGGGGGGGGGGGGGGAAAGCGGCCGTATACAGAAAGTAAAGAAGAGGGGAGAGGACAGAACCTTGGGGCACACTGGCGGAGAGGTAAAAGGTGTAGGAATCCGTGTTATGGATGGTGACGTAGGTAGGGCGTTGGGAAAGAAAGGACCCAATCAGACGGACGTAGTTGATAGGAAGGGCGAAGGTTTGGAGCTTGAAGAGGAGACCGGAATGCCATACTCGGTCGTAAGCACGCTCAAGGTCGAGGGAGAGGAAGATGGCGGATCGACGGGAATTGAGCCGTTCAGAGAGGAGATGAGTGAGGTGAAGGAGAAGGTCATCGACAGAGAAGGATAGTCGAAAGCCACACTGGGTAGTGGGAAGGAGGCAGTGCTGGCGGAGCTGCAGGTGGATGCGTCGGGTGAGGATGGATTTCAGGACCTTGCCGAAGACCAAGGTAAGACTGATGGGATGGTAGGAGGAGACAGCGGATGGTGGTTTGTTGGGTTTTAGGAACATTTGGATATGGGAGGTTTTCCACAGGTTGGGGTAGTAGCCAGTGGACAGGACTACATTATAGAGCCTGGCCAAGGTGGAGAGGAATGAGGCAGGAGCTTCACGAAGGTGGCGATAGGTGACACAATTGTGCCTGGGAGTGGTGTTGCGTTTCGTGCGGAGTGTAGTGATGATATCCTGAGTAGTGATGGGGGCATTGAGTTTGTTGTGTGCAGTGTTGTCCAAGTACTGGAAGCTAGGGGCAAGGGGAGGGACAGAGGTGACAGTTTGATCTTGGACATCTGGGAGGAGGGAGTAATCGAACTGGGGATAGTCTGGGATGGTGAAGATATCGGAGTGGTTGGAGGCAAAGTGATTGGCCTTACTAAGGTTGCAGGGGGGTTACATCCGATAAGGCAGTGTAAGGCTGACGAGTACTTGGACGAGTTGACAGGAAGTGTAGTATTAAGACGGGTGCATGTCCATCGCCAGTCCCAGCGTTTCTTATCCGTGAGCAAGTTTCTGATGTGTCGTTGTAGTTGCTGGTGGCGTTGTTGTGTGTCCGGGTCACACGTATGAAGGAAGGCACATAGAGACAGTGGGATTCACAGAGAAGGAGGACGGCCTCTGGGGGTAAAGTAGGACGGTGTGGGTGGATGGTGAAGGAAGGGACGTGGGCCTCCTCGGCCTCAGACAAGGTCTGCTGGAGAAAGGAGGCGGCATGGGTTAACATCATCAGGGCGGTGGTAGGTGAGGGGGTGGCTATCGACCTGAGTAGAGAGAGCTTCCCGGTACGCATTCCAGTCGGCACGGGAATAATCATGGACATGAAACTTCCTGGCAGATTAAAACTGTGTGCCCGACCGAGACTCGAACTCGGGACCTTTGCCTTTCACACGCAAGTGCTCTACCATCTGAGCTACCGAAGCACGACTCACGCCCGGTCCTCACAGCTTTACTTCTGCCAGTATCTCGTCTCGTACCTTCCATACTTTACAGAAGCTCTCCTGCAGGAAGTTTCATATCAGCGCACACTCCGCTGCAGAGTGAAAATCTCATTCTGGAATCATGGACATATTTCGGCGGAGGGTCGTTATAAGGATTGGGATGGGGGCGACGATCGTCTGAAACAGTGAGGAGGACAGGGAGATGGCCACTACCAATGGGGCCAAGGAGGTTATGGGAGGAGAGGATGACATCTGGAGTGGTGTTGGATTCAGGGTGGGTGTGCTGGGGAATGGGAACGAGTTTGCCTTGGAAGGAGGAGAGGAACCGATGCCACCGCCGTAACTGGGCGGTGGAACGACTGTGGATGTTGAGGTCGGCGGCGATCACGTAGGAGGAGAAGGTATGGTCAATGTGGGAAAGGAAGTCAAAAGGAATAGGAGTGTTATGGCAGACATAGATGGTAGCGCAGGTGATGTTAAGGCCAGGAAAGAAGAGACTAAAGGATCAGGTGTTCTGTGGGGTCGGGAAGGAGAGGTTGGAGCCAAACAGAGATCTGGTGGTGGTGGCCAATGGCTACTCCGCCACGCGCTATCGGGAGGGGATTATTGGAGCGGTGCAGGAGATAGGGCGAGGTGTGTACGGTGTGCCGGGGCTGAAGAAAGGTTTCATTGAGGAGGAAGGCATTCATGTGGTGGGTTGTGAGGGTGTGCAGGAGGAGGTTCTTATTGGCAGGGAGGGAACAGATGTTATTAAACAAGATACGGTGCTGTCGCGCCATGACAGGGATTTAGACAAGGGTGTCGAGACAGGAGAATGTGAAGTGAGCTTGAATATGGGAGTAGGTGGAAGCCGGATCGGGCGGCGAGGGATATCTGCTGGAGGGTGTGGGGGCGCTGGAATGGGCGGATATTCTTGAATACGATGGTTATGAACCTGATGATGTCCTCAGCAGTGGTGGTGGGGGGCAAAGGGAATTGTCAGGAGGGGTGGGGGCGTCCAGAGGGCTGAAGGGGACGGTGAGTTCAGGACTGGTGGGGGGGGGGGGGGGGGCTTGCATTTCTGGAAGTAAGTGGGATGCTGGAGGTTGCAGGTGTTGCAGGGACTGTAGGTTGGGGCACTGCCAGAAGAAGTGCGCCTGTTGACAGTGGGGGCAGACGGCGGCCTCGCGGCCCTCAGATGTTGGGTGTGCATTGTAGCGCAGACAGCTCTGGCAGCGGAGGGATTGAGGAGGGGAACGGGAGGCGTCGACATTGTACCGTTGATGGAAGAGGAGGGCACCCTCCTTCAGTAGACGGTCGATGGACAGGACATGTTCGGAGAACACCCGCATAAGGCGGGTGGGGCCGGCGGGGTTGAAGATCCGGCGTACTGCCCGTGTTTCTAAATATGGGTGCGCCTCAAGCTCCGCCAACACCTCCTCCTCCGTAATCGTCGGACTAAGCCGTGTGATCACGGGCACGGGTGTGATGGTCGGCGGGCGACGCGGGAGTTGGGGTTGGCGGGTAACCGGAGCAAAGAGTCTATTCCACGTGGCCAAACAAGAAACATATCGTCAACTTATCTCAAAAACACGAAGGCTTCAAAAAAGATTAGCGACTATGGGGGATAAAGGTCTCCCAATAGCCACACTGTCGGTTTGTTCAAAATATTTGTCATTGAATAAAAAATAGGTGGACGTCAGAACATGACGGCAGAGCTTCGTCATTTCGATATCAAATTTTTCAATAATTAAAGTCAATGACACTTCAAGAGGGACCCGAGTAAAAAGTGACACCACATCAAAAGTAAGAAGTAAGTCAGAGGGAGCAAGATGAAGCAACTGTAAACGCTGAATAAAATCCATGGAGTTGGAAATGTGGTGTTCACATTTACCCACATGAGGGCTGAGAACCGACGCTAAATATTTTGCCAAGTTGAAAGTTGGTGCAACCACCTGTCCAGCTTTACAGATGACCTCCGCATCTGCGATGAGGCGTGGACACTCTACACGTCATGGTTTGACTGTACTTCAGTCACTTTCCAAAGCTGCTCACGACAGTAGTATGAACACAGGGGACCAGTTACGTGTTTCCGAGAAGCTCGATCCAGTGCATCAGGCCATAACAACCTGCCCTCTGTCATAGTGTCTTAAGCTTGTGGATCTCCCCATTTGCGGTCCGTATCATCGTTAGAACGATTACCCATAAGTCTCCGCTCCACCTACACACTGTTTTACCGCGTCACGCACCAGAACAGCACCAGGCGGCATTAAGCAGTGGTTACAATATACTACTGCATGTAAGCTTATTCAAATATATCTCAGGGGTTCCAGAAGACGACTGTGCGGAAACTACAACACAAAAAATGACACAGTGTTCATTGGCATGTGAGCCGTGGCTGCTCGTCCCAAGTCGATCGACCGCTGCTCGCGTATCTTTGGTTCAGTGTCGCGCTGCGTGGTTATGTGCCGCTCCGGGGCGGCCAGCGAAGTGGAGAGCGGAAGTCGGGGTGGTGCGGCCTGGTCCACAGGGCGGACAGGCTAACCGCTGACAAGGGAGTGTGTGTTACTGGGATGAGGGATCTGGCGTGGTTGCGCCGTGTTTGGCTGCACGTTGGCCGACGGAAAGAACTGATTTTGTGGGCCTCCCGTGTATCGATTAAAGCCACAATGGCGGAGAACGAAGCCGGTCTTGTGGATGCGAAGTATGGGCCACGTCGACGGCTGAAGCTATGGTTGCGTCACTGGGTAAGTGTTCTGCTGGTTGTATCTGATATGAGTTTTGTAAATTTCTTGTACTTTTTAGTTAGCAGATCAATTGCATTTCATTCCGTTTATGAGTTCATGAAGATGAATAGATAGAGAAAGTGTATGAGGATATTGAAAGGGTAATGCAGAACGTAAAGGGGGACGAAAATCTAATAGTCATGGGCGACTGGAATGCAGTTGTAGGGGAAGGAGTAGAAGAAAAGGTTACAGGAGAATATGGGCTTGGGACAAGGAATGAAAGAGGACAAAGACTAATTGAGTTCTGTAACAAGTTTCAGCTAGTAATAGCGAATACCCTGTTCAAGAATCACAAGAGGAGGTATACTTGGAAAAGGCCGGGAGATACGGGAAGATTTCAATTAGATTACATCATGGTCAGACAGAGATTCCGAAATCACATACTGGATTGTAAGGCGTACCCAGGAGCAGATATAGACTCAGATCACAATATAGTAGTGATGAAGAGTAGGCTGAAGTTCAAGATATTAGTCAGGAAGAATCAATATGCAAAGAAGTGGGATACGGAAGTACTAAGGAATGACGAGATACGTTTGAAGTTCTCTAACGCTATAGATACAGCAATAAGGAATAGCGCAGTAGGCAGTACAGTTGAAGAGGAATGGACATCTCTAAAAAGGGCCATCACAGAAGTTGGGAAGGAAAACATAGGTACAAAGAAGGTCGCTGCGAAGATACCATGGGTAACAGAAGAAATACTTCAGTTGATTGATGAAAGGAGGAAGTACAAACATGTTCCGGGAAAATCAGGAATACAGAAATACAAGTCGCTGAGGAATGAAATAAATAGGAAGTGCAGGGAAGCTAAGACGAAATGGCTGCAGGAAAAATGTGAAAACATCGAAAAAGATATGATTGTCCGAAGGACAGACTCAGCATACAGGAAAGTCAAAACAACCTTTGGTGACATTAAAAGCAACGGTGGTAACATTAAGAGTGCAACGGGAATTCCACTGTTAAATGCAGAGGAGAGAGTAGATAGGTGGAAAGAATACATTGAAAGCCTCTATGAGGGTGAAGATTTGTCTGATGTGATAGAAGAAGAAACAGGAGTCGATTTAGAAGAGATAGGGGATCCAGTATTAGAATCGGAATTTAAAAGAGCTTACGGTCAAATAAGGCAGGAGGGATAGATAACATTCCATCAGAATTTCTAAAATCATTGGGGGAAGTGGCAACAAAACGACTATTCACGTTGGTGTGTAGAATATATGAGTCTGGCGACATACCATCTGACTTTCGGAAAAGCATCATCCACACAATTCCGAAGACGGCAAGAGCTGTCAAGTGCGAGAATTATCGCACAATCAGCTTAACAGCTCATGCATCGAAGCTGCTTACAAGAATAATATACAGAAGAATGGAAAAGAAAATTGAGAATGCGCTAGGTGACGATCAGTTTGGCTTTAGGAAAAGTAAAGGGACGAGAGAGGCAATTCTGACGTTACGGCTAATAATGGAAGCAAGGCTAAAGAAAAATCAAGACACTTTCATAGGATTTGTCGACCAGGAAAAAGCGTTCGACAAAATAAAATGGTGCAAACTGTTCGAGATTCTGCAAAAAGTAGGGGTAAGCTATAATTAGAGACGGGTCATATACAATATGTACAACAACCAAGAGGGAATAATAAGAGTGGACGATCAAGAACGAAGTGCTCGTATTAAGAAGGGTGTAAGACAAGGCTGTAGCTTTTCGCCCCTACTCTTCAATCTGTACATCGAAGAAGCAATGATGGAAATAAAAGAAAGGTTCAGGAGTGGAATTAAAATACAAGGTGAAAGGATATCAATGATACGATTCGCTGATGACATTGCTATCCTGAGTGAAAGTGAAGAAGAATTAAATGATCTGCTGAACGGAATGAACAGTCTAATGAGTACACAGTACGGTTTGAGAGTAAATCGGAGAAAGACGAAGGTAATGAGAAGTAGTAGAAATGAGAATAGCGAGAAACTTAACATCAGGATTGATGGTCACGAAGTCAATGAAGTTAAGGAATTCTGCTACCTTATTTTATTTATTATTGTTGGTCAGATGTTAATTATCCTTGCGAATTTGAGGCACTTAAATTTCTTAAAGGGCGTAAGTGCCTCTGGGACTAGTTAGTCCTCGTAAATGAATTTGATTTGATTTTTGAAGAAAAAATTTTTAATTTACAGTTTGATTGTAGAAACTGGTTTTGATGTTATTAATTAGTTACATTATATCCTTTGGTAAAAAAGTTCTGGATTAATTGGTGTCTTAAAGTAACCTTCTTCAATCGATCACTTGTTTAACTAAATGGTTGTTTCCTGAATGGTAATAACTATACGTTGTTTAAGAAGTTAAATAGTGAATTCTGTTGAACAACCTTGGTGGGTCGAGGTCTTACATGTAAGTGTTCTTGCTAGAAGTTTCTCGGGGCGCAGTGCTTTGCCCATACGGGTATGTTCCATGTTTATGTTTACGTATTTCCAACACGACGTCAGCACAGGACCAACAACTTGGATAGCAAATTCTTTTATTGTAATTCCGTAACACCTGCGTTTAATTACGCTGGCGACTGGTTTAGAACTACCACGTTCATTTTAAGATCAAACCAAACCCTACTATCGCAGCTTCAATAAGCTTGGCTTGAAAACGAACTTCGTAGTTGGAAACAAGTTGCCAGAATAACTAAACGCAACTGGTACAAAATTACAATAAACAATATGTTTCTCTTTGTCCCCTAATTTTCTCGCAGTCGTCTTCTGTAACATCGTAGGTGCTAGTGAATCACGGTCTTACCGTTTTGTATAGCTAATATTCTCTTATGTGTAACGGGTTGTCTACAGTGCGGAGTTTAAGGGGGGTAGGACGTCAAACCGGCCGACTTGGAGCAGGAGAGGCACCACAGGATATTTTAATTTCCACTGTCTATACTTTTACAAGTAAATTCATAAAACTTTGTCAGCATGGCCGGGAAGGATTGAAGATTCAGCTCGTAGCAGCGGAAGTTCAAAAACATAACAAAATAATATTTTTTATGTGAAATTTCATCATTTTTTCACTTACTATTGGCTGCATTTGTTGCTATATGTACACTTTTCTTGATAAGTAAGAGAGACTGTTCGATGAATTTTGCACAGCATACGAACCATACTTACAGGTGTCTGAAACTCTAGAATCTATTTAATTTATGAAAAAATGGATGAGCTGTTACGTTTTAAACTTTATGTTTAGAAAAAAATCAAATTTTGTAGTTAATTATCTCAATTTTTACCACAGTTCTTAATAGATTTGGAAAATTCTAGAGTTTCATACACCTGTAAGTATGGTTTGTATACTGTGCAAAATTAATCAAAGAATCTCTCTTACTTGTGAAGAAAAATGTACCTATAGCAACAAATACAACCCACAGTAAGTGAAAAAAATGTTGAAATTTCATATCTAAAAAAAATTATTTTGTTATGTTTTTGCACTTCCACTGCTATGAGTATGAATCCTGAATCCTTCCTGGTCATGCTGACAAAGTTTTATGAGTTTATTTGTAAAAGTATACACAGTAGAAAATAAAATGTCCTGTGGTGCCTCTCCTGCTCCAAGTCGGTCCGTTTGACATCTTACACCCCTTAAGGGGAGAAGTGTTGAAAGTGAAGCGATGTATGCGGAAACTACGGCACCTCGCAACCCGCAGGGGGTAGGGCTCGGCAGAACGCAAGCAGGCAGCGAGGCGGGTCGCCCGATGTGACCGGGCCGGCAGCTGTGGGCGCCAAGCCGGAAAATCCCCCTCTCCTCCGCCGCTCAGCTGCTGCTCAGTGGGCCCACTCAGCTCGTCCACTCCACTCCCCCCCCCCCCCCCCCCCCCTCCACCAGTGCTGTCGCGCCACTCATCGCAGAGTGGATGTCCCGGCCGCCTGCTCCTCCTCTGCTTGTCGGCTCGCTAGCAATTTGTGACGTCACAGAGCGATCTTCGTTCTCTCGCAGCACCTTTATTGCCAATAGAGGTAGTGGCACAGAATTATGTCGGTGGATTCTTCGACGGATACTCAGTAACACAATTTCACATCTATCAATTAAAAAGCCAGTTGTGGGTACTGTACAGGGTGAGGAAAAATTCGCACACTCGGACATCGCAGCGCGATTCCTCACATACTGGCAATACAAAAAATCTCTCTCCCAAAATTTCTTCCTGCCCTTATTTCGGGCAGTAAATACACGTTAAAGATTGTCAGTTTGGCAACACTGTAATCGCGTGTACCGTAACTACTTCGTCAGGGGATAGTAGTTGCTCTGTGCAGTTGGTGCAATGGATAGCGCTTTGGGTTAGTATCAGGAATTCGAGGGTTCGATTCTGCGTCGGGCCTTAGTTGTTTTTGTTTGATAAAAGTAGTCAGCGTGGTACGGAATCTGGCGTCTTAATCGTCATACAGTGAGTAGAGTGCGTCTTCTACACAACATTTGCACTTACGTGAAGTTATTTGGACCTAAAAATAAGCAACAATAATAACTAACACAAATTTGAAATTTACAGAAAACGTACAACAACAGTCCTCAGAATCAATAAAGTTCATGCCACTTCATGCAGCATAAATATGCATATTTTAAATCGATGATCAATAGAATCATAAATTTACCGCTGGAAGAACAACCAATAAAAAATAAATTACAACACTACAATATGTAGCACAAAAAATGATTCCGACCAAGGTATAGTACCACAAACTTTGCCGATCTCCTGATTCAAATGTGAAATATCGAGACTTTTTTAATTACTGGGATATTTATGTTAGTGAACGTAGAGGTTTGTATCAAAGAGTTACATACTAATTAGTAATACATTTTGTGAAATGCAAAGGAAATAACGGAAAAAGTTGTAGGTGGTCAAAGTTAGCATGGCTTTGGGGGTACATTGATACATTGACTTTTACTATCCAGAAATAAATATATTGATGTAAACTTTTCTTAAGCGTTTTACTAAACTTCATAAAATAATAAAACTAGTATGATACATAAATCAAACAGTGTGATCCATCATCAAAGTTACAAAGATAATGAAAGATAATACGAAGGAGTACCACACACCTAGCTCTGAATTCAGTTGAGCATCATAACTTCGATGTCATCCATCTTCAACCTAAATCCTCGTTCCATAACATCTCGTACTGTTAGAACTAAATTTATCTGTTCTTAATTAATCGAGTCAATATTTGGCACTTCTTGCCAAACGAAATTCAATCTCCGTTTCCAGAGATATTTGACGTTATATCTTATACCTGAATCACTGCCTGAACCACAACAGCTTGCATTTTGAGCATTATATGACTGAAATTTGTTTTTCTTAGTTCTAGGCACATTAAGAAATGCAAATGAGCCTTTTTCTATATACGGATAGTTATGTTTGAATTAGTTAGTTCCACACTGTCATAATAATAAACTGTGTATCTGTAATCCTGGAGTAACAATGATCAGTGGCCAAAATAACAGCGAAATAGAAAAATCATGTACTTGACCTCAGAAATCGTAATATAAAAAACTAATCAGTTGCTTGTTTGGAAAGTTAAACAAGTAACATGCATGATATAATTGAAAACTCTCATGGTTTTGCAGTTAAATGATATTGATGTATTTTGAACAACCAAATTTTAACACACTTTTTCGTGTACAGTTGTAAGTCGCAATAGGTTCGCTAACTGTTGCGCAAGAAAATCAGCACTACACCGCGCCATCTAGCATATACTAAAGTATATACGAAACACACAACTGAGAGCCAGCAGAGAGCTGTAAAACTTTTGGTGTATGAGTGTTGGAAGTAACCATGGAGGTCAAAGTATTTCTGGTTTACTGTACTCAAAATCTATGTATATAGACCACGCCAAACTGAAGCAAATAATAGGCTATACATAAAGACACAACACTGAAAAGAGATTACAAAATTGAAGCCAAACCGACTTACGTACCAACAACGTATGTCGGCAACATATCACAGAAAATAAAAAAAAAAAATGTTATGGGAAACGAAAATATAACTAGCATTTCGCACTACCAATAACTTAAAAAGAGAACTGCAATCACAAAAAAGCGACGTCCTTATCTTTACTAATATAGGTGCATACAAAATTTCCTGCGTCGACTGTAGTAGTTTTTACAGCGGACAAACAAGATGAAGTTTCAGTATCAGATTTAAAGAACACAGGAGAGATTGTGAAAGCAACCATTCAAGTTCTTATCTATACTTTAAACATAAAAACCATACAGCGAAGGCCATCGAAAGCGCTTTGAAAATTCTACATAGGATACCAAATGGACAAACCATGAACATTTTTGAAGAAGTTGAATGACATCCTAAAAGAACAAACGGACCTTAAACATAAAAATTATCTAGAAAACTGCAATGACGTAATACGAAAACGAAAGGGATCAACACTACATGATAAACAAAAAACAGTAGACAATATTAAGATCACACATATAGAGTATAAATAACTGTCGAGTGACCATTCGGATGCGCAGAACAAGAACTCTGCAACGTATGCTGCAGCTCCAGTCAGGTGATTTTGGGAAGGTGCGTTTTGGCTCGTATAGCTTTTAGCGTGTTTTGAGTGTTATTACTTCGCTGCTACAGATATATCACTTACAGAAGTACCGTAAGGCTCTGTATACGTGTTTTACAGCTAGCTTTACAATTTGATACTAGGAACAGAAGTTGGCTTAAAGTTGTGAAAGACAATGGTATTTTTCTTTTCCGCCATAGTGTCATAACTCATATTACTTTTTATTTAAGATTTTTCAGTGACGGGATTAGAAGTGACCAGAACACTTTTTTACTTTTTCTTCAGCAGTTATTTATATTGTCGAATCTCTGTTCTAATTAATCACGTTACAATGACACTGTAGACGGCGTCTCGACAAAACAACGGGTTTGGAACTATGAAATTGTTACAGTAAACACGGTAAGCGATTTGCACCTCCTGCTTGTCCGTTATTATTTTCAGTTTTTCATTATTTATTCTTCTGCTTTTTATAGACTAGTAAAAAGCTATAATATTATGTCGCCATTTCATTTGAAAAGTAAAACTATTCATTACACACAAAAAAACAAAAAAATGAAAGATCAAAGCTCTGTTTTGGAGTAATAAAAGAAGTGACAGCCAACATTATGTTTTTTTGGTTTGCTATTGCACTGATTCACACAGTCGAATCTTTTATAATTAACTACGTTACAATGACCCTGTATAGGACACTGTCTTATGCAGGAATTCTTAGATACACACAAGGGTTTGAACCTACATAAAAATGAGGAAAATTAGTCAGACTGTCATGTATAAATTTTATATGTCTATGAACATGGCATCAATATGTATACGTTGACTTACAGTTTACTTAAACACACTTGGAAATTTATGTAGCACTTGTCTCCTAAACAGATGGCCATAAAGTCGCAGAAATTATCTCTACAATACACGTCTTTTTAATATCGTGTCTCCACATTTTTCAAAATATAAAGTGTCTCACATCAATATGACATTTACAATTATACATTTCTTGTAAATACCTTCGAAAAGAAACTGCTCCTCCTTTCACACACATCTCTTTACTTCCGTAGCAACGAAATTACTGCGTCAAAGCTGTTACAAAAATTCAAACGTGCAGAAACGTATGTAAAACAAGGAGAATACGTGTAATATTCAAGTTTCGTAATTATCGCTAATTGTAGACAAGCAGCATCGCCCCAAAATCACGTGATTAGCGGGCTGCGATGTTGGGAACGTGAGTAGTAGACTAGGCTCACTCCACAGATACACATACTCTGTGATCTATATAATGCACGCTATCGCTGGCAAATCATGTCTATGATTACCCAAGATATAATTTAATTGCATCATTAGGACAATGTGTCATTTCACAAATATTAAAAAAGTAACATGATATTTCTACAGAAAGTAAATATGTGACCTATGTTAACAACATAGGTTATGTTCCAAGATGATTTATGGACGTCACTACGACTAATCTCATTCTATTATTGCACAGAAATCGGAACGAATCTATCATTTTACAACTGTCAAAAAGATAATACCAAAATTAGCTATTATTCTTCTACAGGAAGTAAGTACGTGACCTATGTTAAGAACGCAGTACACAAAAGAGTTTGTATTCAAAGATGATTTATGGACGCCACTCAATCTAGTTTTAAGTAGAATATAAGATAAAATCTCATAGTACTATTACACAGACGTAGAATAAAATGATATATAAAAGTAATATCGACAGGAACACACGATAATGGCACATACGCCATAAGAATCCTGTCGTGAACTTATTAAATCAACAAGTAATGAACAACTTGCACGTAACTCTGCCAGAAGTATAAAGAAGATGGATGTCATAGTAGCCGGCCGGTGCGTCCGAGCGGTTCTAGGCACTTCAGTCCAGAACCGTGCTGCTGCTACGGTCGCAGCTTCGAATCCTGCCCCGGGCATGGATGTGTGTGATGTCCTTAGGTTAGTTAGGTTTAAGTAGTTCTAAGTCTAGGCGACTGATGACCTCAGATGTTAAGTCCCATAGTGCTTAGAGCCATTTGAACCATTTTTGATATCATAGTAGAGACGGTGTTCAAGAAGGGGACCACCGCATTCAGTACATTCATAACATCTTCGTAGAAAATTCTAGACCACTATAAAAAGTTGAGCAGGCATCGCAAGAACCTTATCAGCTGGTGCAAGTATCATGGGGAGAAGTGTTTCTCAGTTGGAAACGGGCATCACGCGTGTAATGGACTCCGATACGCTCTCACGAAATAAATGAATAAATCAAGACGCGTTAAATCACGGAAGTGAGATTGCCAATCACTTGAACATGCCTTCGGCTCCAGCGGCTGGGCTACGTACGTACAGAGGAGCTGGCCTGACAACAGATGGAATGCAATTTAACGACAAGCAGTTGTAGGTAGACAGAAACAGTGCACTATATTTGCTGAACTCACAGTGCGAGTGCATTGCTTCTCCTTGGTGTTCCTGATGTTACAAAAGCTCCCACTAGATGAGGATTACTTCTAAGACCGTAAGTTCCTATTCCAAAGTTACTGTGTCTCAACTCCTATATCAACTGCTTCAACTTGCGCCCAACATTTTGAATCAACCCGTATACGAATGAAAAGTATAGTTCTATAAGGTTTTTTACTATTTCTACGCAAGAAACCTATTCTCGAACTAATTTTTTAAGTAATAGCAGAGGTTGTTAAATTTTTTCTCTGTCACATAAGTAAACGAGCCTACGCGACATACCGGGGCAGTGGCTTGCTCTGCGGGATAGGGCGAGCGTCCTCCTTCACGATTTTAGTGTTAAATTTATGTATTAGAGGACGTGTAAAAGAGGGCGTTATCATCTGCGAAGTTGCATCACCCTACCCTACTCAAAAGAACGCTTCACAGCTGAACAAAAATGGTCACCTAATGTGGTTTCAAAGCAGCTACACAAATGTTTTCTCTCTATCTCATCGTAGCGGGCACTGGCTGGTTAGATCATTAATAACCCTCCGCCGTGCTCCTCATTTTGAAGGAAACCGCTTATCCTGTACCCTCCTCCCGGCGTTCTCCTTGAGTCTTCAAACTGAAGACGTCTCTCTGACAGCAACTGCTGCGTTTAGCAGGCGATATTTCCCTTTTAGTACCGCATCGCAGTAACGCCGAATACTTCTCACAGATCTGCTACACGTCCACAAATGAAAAGGGTGCCAACAATCTGCGTTGGTTATTATTCTGTCCAGTATGTCGGTAATCAACACCACAATCACCATAGACGTTTTGGTCGCACGCATTAGAAGGTATAGTAGGAAGAAAGGAACAAAGGGCCGGCCGGTGTGGCCGAGCGGTTCTACGCGCTTCAGTCTGGAACCGCGCTACCACTACGGTCGCAGGTTCGAATCCTGCCTCGGGCGTGGATGTGTGTGACGTCCTTAGGTTAGTTAGGTTTAAGTAGTTCTAAGTTCTAGGGGACTGATGACCTCAGATGTTAGGTCCCATAGTGCTCACAAGGGAACCTCCCCATCGCACCCCCCTCAGATTTAGTTAAAAGTTGGCACAGTGGATAGGCCTTGAAAAACTGAACACAGATCAATCTAGAAAACAGGAAGAAGTTTTGTGGAACTATGAAAAAAATAAGCAAAATATACAACTGAGTAGTCCATGTGCAATATAAGCAACATCAAGGACAACTTGTGTGCAGGAGCGCCGTGGTCTCGTGGTTAGCGTGATCAGCTGCGGAACGAAAGGTCGTTGGTTCAAATCCTCCTTCGACTGAATATTTTAATTTTTTATTTTCAGACAATTATGTGACGCACATGCCGTCACCAGTGTCGTATAGAATATATCAGACGTGTTTTCCTGTGAAGGAATCGGTAGACTTATGACCTTGCTATCAAATGTTATCGGTTCCCATTGGAGAGGCACGTCCTTTCGTCTACTAATCGCACGGTTTTGCGGTGCGGTCGCAAAACACAAACACTAAACTTATTACAGTGAACAGAGACGTCAATGAACGAACGGACAGATCATAACTTTGCGAAAAAAAGAAGTAAACTTTTCACTTGAGGGAAGACTTGAACAAAGGACCTTTCGTTCCGCAGCTGCTCACGCTAACCACGGGATCACGGCGCTTCTGAGTCGACGCTGTACATGAAGTTGCTTATCTTGCGCATGGACTACTCAGTTTGTATATTTGGCTTATTTTTTTCATAGTTCCACACAACTTCTTCGTGTTTTCTCGATTGATCTGTGTTCAGTTTTTCAAGGTCTATCCACTGTGCCAACTTATAACTAAATCTGAAGGGGTGCGATGGGGAGGTTACCTTGTCTGAACCACTTGAACCAAAGGAACAAAGTGAATGCACTGCAGACAAATTAGAAAACAAGTTCCTCGACTGCTACGATTACGCCATCCTGTTCTAGTTATTTTGTTCAGATTTTCTTAAAATATGTTTTAGAATTCGATATAATCCTCGTGTATTTGACAGTTTATTTGAACGTCTGTACTCCCCTGTATGATTCCCGCTTCCATGGCCGATGATGATGGTTGGTTTGTAGGACATTCAACTGCGCGGTTATCAGCGTCCGTACAAATTCCCAACCTTTGCTGAGTCCAACCTCGTCACTTTCATGAATGATGATGAAATGATGAGGACAACACAAACACCCAGTCCTCTCGAGGCAGGCGATAATCCCTGACCCCGCCGGGAATCGAACCCGGGACCCCGTGCTCGGGAAGCGAGAACGCGACCGCGAGACCACGAGCTGCGGACTCCATAGCCGAGGTTACTGACAGATACTTGTGTGGTGGCTCTCTGCTCGAATCTTGGTGCGTGGAAGGGATTTTCACCGCTATTATTTGGCTTGCAACTGGAGTCGAGGTCGTGACGTAAAATTCCTGATCGCCAAATTTTGCGACCATGTCCTGGATTAGATCCCAAACCTCTTTTAGCACCTCAAATATCGAAAGCTTTCCCCAAAATAATAGTATCAGGGGCAGTAAAATGGAAACTGAACAATGGCCACTTCTGATAAAGTTCGTTCGATGTCTGCTGAACTTTATATAGTGGTCTAGTATTCGCCACGAAGATGTTACGCCTGCAATGAATGCGGTGGTCGCCACCTTCTCTGCTATCCTCTTCTTTGTACTTCTGGCAAAGTTACCTCCAAGCCATTTATTACTTGCTGATTAAATAAGTTCACGACAAGCTTGTTTCGGCGTATGTGCCATTATCAAGTGTTCCTGTTCACACTACACTTATATATAATTTTTTCTACGTCTTTGTGATAGTAGTACAAGATTTTATCTTGTATTCTACTTACATCTAGACGGAGTGGCGTCCATAAATCATGTAATAAATCCATTCAAAAGTAATCACCGCACGCGTTGAGACATTTATCCCACTTGGAAACGAAACGATCAATTCCTGTTTCGTGGAACGCGGTCGGCCGCTGGAAGATCCGCAATCTCATCCACTCTTCCACTTCCACCTCCGACTGAAACCGACGTCGCCAAAGATGTGAAAAGCACACGGTGGAAGATTCCGGCTATACAGAGGCTCTTGCCGTGTTTCTCTACCAAATCGCTGAAGCTTAGCCTTGGTCTGTTTGGCACTGTAGGGGCGGCAACAGGATGATTCCGTCCGATAGCATTCCTGGGCGTTTTGAATTCATGGCGCGTCGTAGTTTCTGCACAGTGTCTTCATAACATAGCAAATCGCATTCACTGTGATTCCATGCTCTAAGAACTCGACAAGCAGAGGTCCCCTGCAGTAGAAGGAGGTTATCATGACCTTACCGGCACTTGTGTGAAAAGCTTCAAATTCCTTTGGTGAGGAAGATATGGGATGTTTCCACTGTTGCTTTTTACCGTGTGCTTTCGGTAAGTCGGAATGCTATCAGATGAAATCATCCTGTTGCACGATAACGCCCGTGTCCACATTGCCAACCGGACGGAGGCTATCCTTCAGCGATTTAGTTGGGCAACACCACAACATCCTCCGTACAGTCTGGATATTTTACTGCTCAATTTTTACATCTTTGATGACCTGAAGAAAGACATGCTTGGACTTCGGTTTCAGTCGGATGAGGAAGTATAAGAGTCGATGCGATTGTGGATCCGCCAGCGGCCGATCTACGAAACAGGAATTGGTCTGGTTTCCCAGCGGGATAAATGTCTTAAATTTGAAAGGAACCATTACATGGCTCCGTTGTGGCGGGTGTTCAATTTTCGTTTGTCTACCGTCGTATCAGTTAATTAATATACACTAAAGAGGCAAAGAAACTGGTACACGTGCCTAATATCGTGTAGGGTCCCCGCGAGCACGCAGAAGTCCCGCAACACGACGTGGCATGGACTCGACTAATGTCTGAAGTAGTGCTGGAGGGAAATGACACCGTGAATCCTGCAGGGCTGTCCATAAATTTCTAACAGTAAGAATTCGTGAGGTTGTCTCCATACCCCTACACGTCCATCCACTCGATACAATTTGAAACGAGACTCGTCCGACCAGACAACATATTTGCAGTCATTGACAGTCCAACGTCCTGTTGACGGGCGGAGGCGAGGAGTAAAACTTTGTTCTTGTAGCCATCAAGCCCATATGACTGATGTCTCGTTGAATGGTTCGCACACTGACACTTGTTGATGGGCCAGCATTGAAAGCCGCCGCAATCTGCCGAAGAGTTGCACTTCTGTCACGTTGAACGATTCTCTTCAGTCGTCGTAGGACCCATTCTTACGGGATCTTTTCCCGGCCGCAGCGATGTCGGAGATTTGATGTTTTATCGGATTTCTGATATTCACGGTACCGTCCTGAAATTGTCGTACTGGAAAATCCCCACTTCGTCCCTACCTCGGAGATGTTGTGTCCCATCGCTCGTTCGCCGACTATAACACCACGTTCAATCTCACTTAAATCTTAATAACCTGCCATTGTAGCAGCAGTAACCGATGTAACAGCTGCGTCAGACATTTATTGTCTTATATAGGCAGCGCCTGTTTACATATCTCTGTATTTGTATACCTATGCCTATAAGAATTTCTTTGGCGCTTCAGAAGTAGTCATACAATTTAAATTTAGATATGTAACTTAGCTTAGAGTCAAGGAAAGTTTACATGTTTAATTTCACTGGACTGACGAGGAGAACTATCAATAACATAATCACATGTAGGAGTCACTGTACAGTAAGTTTTGGTTCGATGGCACTAGGTGCTCATTCATTAACTGAAATCCACAAGACGGTGGCCAATGAGAATCATAAAAAGAAGTGAATGTATTATAACAACTGTACATATTACCTGTAGGGAGTGATCCGCGATCATTGTTTCTAGAAATTACACTTATTCTCAGTCTATAGATACACGTTTTAATGTCTCAAAATTACCAGTTTTGGGCAGTATCTGTCATTTTCAGATCTGGTGTCAGCTAGAGTGTCACCAGCCTTAACGGACACACTACTAGTTGCACTGTCATGATCATGTGAGGGTGAAGCTGGTAGTGATTCAGGTAAGTATTATTACTCTGTAGCTACAGGGGGTACTGAAAAGTAATCCCCGCGCATTTTTTACAAGAAAATCCTTAAAGCTTTACACACAAAACAAACGTTATTAACATCCTACATCTTTTTTTCTTGATGTCCACATATTTGCTGCCCTCTGCCACTAGAGGGCTGCGAATTGTAGCGTGTAATATGACGGTGTGTAACGTAACTGCGTCGGTGCTTGAGAAACAACGTGCTGTAATCGGGTTTCGAAACCGAAGAGTTCGTTCACACTTGGAGCACCCGCTCATCAGCATGACAATGGCACACCACACATGAACGCTGCGACATCTGGATTCACAGCCATCGATCGTCCTCCATATGTTCAAATGTGTGTGAAATCTTATGGGACTTAACTGCTGAGGTCATCAGTCCCTAAGCTTAGACACTACTTAACCTAAATCATCCTAAGGACAAACACACACATCCCCCTCCGCCGGCACCAGCCGCACAGTCCATGACTGCAGCATCTCAGACCGCTCGGCTAATCACTCGCACTCGTCCTCCATACAGTGCCGACTTCGACCCATCCTACTTTTATCTGTTTCGATAACTCAAAAAACAAGGACTTCACTTTGATGAAGCGGTGAAAGCAGACGTCAGGTTGTGGCTCCGTCAAAACAAACTAAAACATTCTCCAGTGACGGTATCAACGAACTGGTCTCTCGCTGAGAGAAATGTGTTCGTCGCCAGGGTGACTATGTTGAGAAATAAATATGTAGACATCAAGAATAAAGACGTGGAAGTTTGGTTTATTTAAGAAGCTTTACGAGTTTACACATAAAAAATTCGGATGAACTCATCTACATGTACATTCACACCTACATCGACACTCAGCAAATCATACTTAAGTGCCTGACAGAGGGTTCATCGAACCAAATTCACAATAATTCTCTATTATTCCACTCTCGAACAGCGCGTGGAAGAAACGAATATCTATATTTTTCCGTGAGAGCTCTGACTTCCTTATGTTATTTTGATTATCGTTTCTCCCTATGTAGAAGAGCGTCAACAAACTATTTTTCCTTTGGGGGAGAAAGTTGGAGACTGAAATTTTGTGAGAAGATTCCGCGGCAGCGGAAAACGTCTTTGTTTTACTGGTGTCCATCCCAAATCCTGTATCATGTCTGTGACACATTCTCCCCTATTTCGCTGTAATCAAAAACGAGTTGCGCTTTTTTGAACTTTCTCGATGTAGTCTGTTAATCCTATCTGGTAAGCACCCCATACCGCGCAGCAGTACTCCAAATGCAGATGGACAAGCGTAGTGTAGGCAGTCTCTTTAGTGGATTTTACATTTTATAAGTGTTCTGCCAATAAAACGCAATCTTTGGTTCGGATTCCCCACAACATTTTCTATCTGTTCTTTTCAGTTTAAATTGTTCGTAATTGTAATTCCTAGGTATTTAATTGAATTTACGGCCTTTAGATTAGACTGATTTCTCGAGTAATCGACGTTTAACGGATTCTTTTTAGCACTCATGTGGATGACCTCACACTTTTCGTTACTTATGGTCAATTGCCAATTTTCAAAACATTCAGAAGTTGTTGTTGTGGTCTTCAGTCCTGAGACTGGTTTGATGCAGCTCTACATGCTACTCTATCCTGTGCAATCTTCTTCATCTCCCACAACCTACTGCAGCCTACATCCTTCTGAATCTGCTTAGTGTATTCATCTCTTGGTCTCCCTCTACGATTTTTACCCTCCATGCTGCCCTCCAGTACCAAATTCGTGAACCCTTGATGCCTCAGGACATGTCCTACCAACCGATCCCTTCTTCTAGTCAAGTTGTGCCACAAACTCCTCTTCTCCTCAGTCTTGTTCAGTACCTCCTCATTAGTTATGTGATCTACCCATCTAATCTTCAGCATTCTTCTGTAGCACCACATTTCGAAAGCTTCTATTCTCTTCTTGTCTAAACTATTTATCGTCCATGTTTCACTTCCATAGTCTGGAGCCGAGCGACCGCTACGGTCGCAGGTTCGAATCCTGCCTCGGGCATGGATGTGTGTGATGTCCTTAGGTTAGTTAGGTTTAATTAGTTCTAAGTTCTAGGCGACTGATAACCTCAGAAGTTAAGTCGCATAGTGCTCAGAGCCATTTGAACCATTCACTTCCATACATGGCTACACTTCATACAAATACTTTCAGAAACGACTTCCTGACACTTAAATATATACTCGATGTTAACAAATTTCTCTTCTTCAGAAAGGCTTTCCTTGCCATTGCCAGTCTACATTTTATATCCTCTCTACTTCGGCCATCATCAGTTATTTTGCTCCCCAAATAGCAAAACTCCTTTACTACTTTGTCTCATTTCCTAATCTAATTCCCTCAGCATCACCCGATTTAATTTGACAACATTCCATTATCCTTGTTTTGCTTTTGTTGATGTTCATCTTATACCCTCCTTTCAAGACACTGTCCATTCCGTTCAACTGCTCTTCCAAGTCCTTTGCTGTCTCTGACAGAATTACAATGGCATCGTCAAACCTCAAAGTTTTTATTTCTTCTCCATGCATTTTAATACCTACTCCGAACTTTTCTTTTGTTTCCTTTACTGCTTGCTCAATATACAGATTGAATAGTATCGGGGAGAGGCTACAACCCTGTCTCACTCCATTCCAAACCACTGCTTCCCTTTCATGTCCCTCGACTCTTACAACTGCCATCTGGTTTCCATACGAATTGTAAATAGCCTTTCGCTCCCTGTATTTTACGCCTATCTTATCTAAATCGTTTTGCAATTTGTTTTCGTCTTCTGATGACTTTACTAGACGATAAACGACAGCATTATATGGAAACAATCGAAGACTGGTGCTCAGATTGTCTCCTAAATCGTTTGTATATATAAGGAATAGCAGAGGGTCTATAACACTACCTTGGGGAACGCCAGAAGTCGGTTCTGTTTTATTCTATGACTTCCCGTCAACTATCACGAACTGTGATCTCTCTGATAGGAAATGATGAATCCAGTCACATAAGCATGGAATTTCACTGCAAGCCGCTTGTATGGTACAGCGCGAAAAGCCTTTTGGAAATCTAGAAATACGGAATCAATTTGAAATGCCGAGTCAGTAGTACTCAGCAGTTCGTGTATGTAAAGAGATAGTTCACAAGAACGGAGTTTTCTAAATCCATGTTGAATGTGTGTCAATAGACTGTTCTCTTCGAGGTTATTCATAATGTTCGAACTCAAAATATATTCGAAAATCATATCGACGTTAACGATATGGGCCTGTAATTTAATGGATTACTCCTATTACCTTTCTTCATTATTGGTGTGATAAGTGGAACTTTTCAATCTTTAGGTACGGATCTTTCATCGAGCGAGAGGTTGTACATGATGCTTAAGTATGGAGCTATTGCATCAGGATACTCTGAAAGGAACCTAATTGGTATATAGTCTAACCAGAAGACTTGTTTTATTAAGTTATTATGTTGCATCCGAGCTCCGAAGATATCTTCTTCTATGTTACTCATGTTGGCAGCTATTCTTGATTCGAATTCTGGAATGTTTGCTTCATCTTCTTTGGTGAAGGAATTTCGAAAGGCTGTGTTTAGTAACTCTGCTTTCGTAGCAATGTCGTTGATAGCATTTCCATTGCTATCGCTCAGAGGCGCATTGACTTTTTATTTCTTTTCCTTTCTTGCCGCTAGCATACTTGACATTATTTTCCAGCCCGGCCTTGTGCGTAGGGTTACCAGATTTCGTAATGCCAAAATGAGTACATTTTCCATATTTTAGGATGAAAAAAGTGGACACTTTCTATTTCTTAAATTTATTACATAAGAAAAACAATAAAAACATTACACACATCTCACACAACTACGTATTTCTCATTTGACTGAATCTTTTTTAAAAGTTCCTTTTCTTGACACAAATATTTAAAAAAAGTTCTTACAATTAAAATTTCTAAAATTAAATTTCACCATTGCAATCCTCTTTACAGTGTCAATAGTGAGTCTATTTCTCTCCTTTGTCCACTGTGCCTCTACTAAGGAGAACAACCTCTCCACACAAGCATTATGGGCTGGCAACGCGAAGAAGAATTGTGCAATTTTAATTAACTCGCTAAACTGTTCCTCACTGCTACACGATTCAACATACTTGCACCACTTCTTATGGGCCGGTTCTGATTTTCCATCATATGTGGCTATGAATTTTTTTAAACTGGAAAACTGATCAAAGCACTTTTCATCGTCAATTTTAATATATTTATTCAACAAAAATTTGATTAATTCTTCCACGTAAGACCACGATATATCTGAAAAATCGAGCCACTTAAAACAAGAAAATTCACAAAATGGTTCCATCCACATATTCAGGTACTCCAAATATCCTTCATAGAGGGCACCAACATGACACTTAAAATCCTTCACATTCAAAGCATAACCATCATTTTCCATTTGAAACAATCTTTCTTTCACACTCAAAGATATAAAATTTTCATCTTTTTTGTGCTGAAGAACACCACGAAGGGAATACGGTGCATTCATGACATCGATAAGGGAGTTTTCTTCCTTTTCTAAGATACAAATATAATTATGAAAAATGCCAACTACAGACTGGATATGCCATAGATATAGCTCGTTGATAGGGTCCATAAAAAAATCTTTAGGACCGTTGGAGGTTTGTTTTGTGACAGAAGGAACGATTTCAGAGCGGGAAACATCTCTGTGTCTCTGAATGGCTGGAAGTAGCCATCCAGTCTTGCTATTGCTGAGAAGTTGTTGGTACTCTATTTCGACAAAATCACAAAATTTCTTTAGTGACTGTACACGGACAGTGTATATCGATAAATGATTATATATTTTCATTATTAATCCTTGTAAGTGAATCTGAAGGAGGTCAGTTCCGTGGTGAATGCAGTTATTAAGAACATGAGCAGGACATCCCACTCCAACGAATACCTTGTTAAGTACCCTCTTTAGGTTAGCAAATACATTATTTCCATCACCTCTTTTAATGCCACCAAATATTGTGTTGCAATTATCAGCACCAAACTCCACACATTTGTCCTTAATTTTAAACTTGTTAAGCGTATCAGTGATATATGTTGAAATAGTTTCTGCAGTTTCATTTGGTCTACTTTCTATATTTAGAAGTTTAATTTGCAGTCCTCCATTCCTGTGATCAAAGTGATGAACTATAATGAGGATCATTTTAATATTCCCATGGTTGCTAGCATCTGTCGAGACACAAACGAAAGGAATCCACTCCAGATCTTTCATAACGCATTCTAGTGAATGAGGTGCTACAACTGGCTTCACTATTGCTTCAGTTTTGGTACGTCCACACGAGATGGAGTCATGGAAAATTTCTCTCAACAGTCCGCTGGTACAGCAATTCAATGACCGTAGTAAAAAGTACATAAATTGTTGACGATACGACATGAAAACAAAAATCAAAAGGTCTTCATTCCCAAAACCAAAAAAATGTGGACGTTAACATAAATCGCAAAAATGTATGCGGACGCTGCAATTCACGTCGAAAATGAGGACATGTCAGCGTAAATGCGGACGTCTGGTAACCCTACTTGTACGTGTATGATGGGCGACACTACCCGAAACCGATAATTTTGAGACAGTGAAAGAGCGATCGACAGACTCAAAATAAGAGTAAATGACGAGGGTGCAGTCACTCTGGGAACAGATCGTCATGAGGCTGTGCTGCTCTTGCATCTTGAAGCATACTGGACAACTCTGTGTATGCAGACTCAAATTAACATTGCTGGATACAAGTACAGACACAGAATTTTTAACTTACTGTCAGAATAAAATTGCGCCCCGGAGTGGGACTCGCCCTGCGACCTCTGCAGGCAAGTGCTCTCCCGACTCACGACCCACCGTCTGCACTGGTTCAGCGCAGATATACTCTTTAGGAACACGACACATTCCAACTATTGTTACTGGTGTGCACGTACTTTCAGTGAGAAACTTTCGAAGAGGTAACTGTAACGTCAAAATAAACGAATTTGTTTCGTGAAAGGACCGGTAGACCAAGAGTTCAGTCTATCAAAACATCCAGCAAACAACTCCAAAAACGCCTGATAGTTTGTGAGGTCCCGAAGGCGTGGAGAGACACACACAGAGAGAGATAGAGAGGGGGGGGGGGGGTAGAGGAGGATCCGAGGAAGCGGTCAGGTGGTGGAGTTCGTTAAGAAGGCTCTGGATTTGTATTCGGGAGATCGTGGTTCGTATCCCTGTGCGGCTGCTCAATTGTAAGTTTTCCGTGATTTCCATAAATCGCTTAAAAGTGATGCACTAATAGCAGACGGCCGATATCACTCCCATTCTCGTCCATTCAGATTGGCCCTCTCTATTAAATTCGTCCACGACTGGCATTAAACCCTAATTTTCATTCCTCCCTTCCTTTCTTTGCAGCATTTTACAACTTGTCTTAAACAGCTCAGGTCCCATACTTCGTTGGCGCTATTGACAAGTTTATGCGAAGTTAAGCCTCCATATAAAACGACGAAGCGTAGCAACAAGTAGCTAGCAACAGGTGGCAACATCAAAGAGAGGAACAACTGTATCACTCGAAACGTTGCTATTATTAGGTAAAGATAAACGAAAACCTGCGGCAAACATTTTCCATAAAAAGAAAAAAAATAAAAAACAGGAAAAGATTTTGAGACTGGAAACATAGGAGGTAGAAGTAAACTTCCGTTGGTGTTGCTTCGTCTCTGAAATAAATAACGTCTCACGGTGGATATTCAGAATCACAAGTTCCCATGGTTTGTGCTTCGTGTCATTAAAAGGTACCCTTTCGACACTCCTTCCCCAATCACATGTATCAGATTCCAGAGCTGCGAATGATTGCTTTATTTGGTCTTGTTATTTGACTAACCAAACTGCAGGTTCAATAATAAATTTCGACCACCAGTTTTAAGTGTTTTAACATGGAAACGCTCTAAGGTGGCTCACTGCTACTTCCGGTCACACACGCGAGAAATGAGAATTAGTCCTTATCTCCAGTGGAGCACAGAAAATTTTGGTTCGGTGAGACGCAATCCCAAGTATAACAAAATTTGCTACTGACGTTTTCTGTACCATTTGCATTCTGAATGACAGTTTTGCTTCGTGTTCTAGGTAAACAAGGAAAGTAAAAGCGTGATTTGTATCCTTATTTGTCATATTTGAATTCGTGTCCAAAGGATAAACTTAAATGTGAAGAAATAAATCGGGAAGGGAAAAAGTGAGCAGCTACCGTAAGTGACCGTCAAGAATTCTCAACACACCGAAATTGCGCTATATTCATAGAAAAAGAGTATTCCCTGCTTAGAGCAGCCACGAGACTCAAACGTATCTAATTCATTGTGGGGGACAATGACTGTGTTTCAACTTTTGTTCTGAGCAGAATGTGGCGTCACGGAGAAGTTTTCAACATAATGTCTCAAAGACGGCATTTGCACCCTGCTTTGCTATGTTCAATCTCGGTTCGTTTTGAAGCTAGTCTGAAACGTACAGTAGTTTCATCAGCTACCACGCTCGATCTTCTGACATTCCACACCCTGACCCGTAAAACGTTATCTTTTCGTTGATTATTCAGTCTTTTTCTCATGGTAACCTCCCCCTTGGCAGTCCCCTCCCGGAGATCCGAATGGGGGACTATTCCTGAATCTTTTGCCAATGGAGAGATCATCATGACACTTCTTCAATTACAGGCCACATGTACTGTGGATACACGTTACGTGTCTTTAATGCAGTGGTTTCCATTGCCTTCTGCATCCTCGTATTGTTCATCATTACTGATTCTTCCGCCTTTAAGGGCAGTTTCCCACCCCTAGGACAAGAGAGTGCTATGAACATCTGTCCGCTCCTCCACCCTCTTTGACAAGGCCGTTGACAGAATTTGGGGTGACTTCTTATGCCGGAAGTCTTCGGTCGCCAGAGCTGGTTGTTGTTGTTGTGGTCTTCAGTCCTGAGACTGGTTTGATGCAGCTCTCCATGCTATTCTATCCTGTGCAAGCTTCTTCATCTCCCAGTACCTACTGCAACCTACATCCTTCTGAATCTGCTTAGTGTATTGATCTGTTGGTCTCCCTCTACGATTTTTACCCTCCACGCTGCCCTCCAATGCTAAATTTGTGATCCCTTGATGCCTCAAAACATGTCCTACCAACCGATCCCTTCTTCTAGTCAAGTTGTGCCACAAACTTCTCTTCTCCCCAATCCTATTCAATACCTCCTCATTAGTTACGTGATCTACCCACCTTATCTTCAGCATTCTTCTGTAGCACCACATTTCGAAAGCTTCTATTCTTTTCTTGTCCAAACTGGTTATCGTCCATGTTTCACTTCCATACATGGCTACACTCCATACAAATACTTTCAGAAACGACTTCCTGACACTTAAATCTATACTCGATGTTAACAAATTTCTCTTCTTCAGAAACGATTTCCTTGCCATTGCCAGTCTACATTTTATATCCTCTCTACTTCGACCATCATCAGTTATTTTACTCCCTAAATAGCAAAACTCCTTTACTACTTTAAGTGTCTCATTTCCTAATCTAATCCCCTCAGCATCACCCGATTTAATTTGACTACATTCCATTATCCTCGTTTTGCTTTTGTTGATGTTCATCTTATACCCTCCTTTCAAGACACTGTCCATTCCGTTCAACTGCTCTTCCAAGTCCTTTGCTGTCTCTGACAGAATTACAATGTCATCGGCGAACCTCAAAGTTTTTACTTCTTCTCCATGAATTTTAATACCTACTCCGAATTTTTCTTTTGTTTCCTTTACTGCTTGCTCAAAATACAGATTGAATAACATCGGGGAGAGGCTACAACCCTGTCTCACTCCTTTCCCAACCACTGCTTCCCTTTCATGCCCCTCGACTCTTATAACTGCCATCTGGTTTCTGTACAAATTGGAAATAGCCTTTCGCTCCATGTATTTTACCCCTGCCACCTTCAGAATTTGAAAGAGAGTATGGTTATTAATCAAAATTTAAGCAGCGGCGGGATTCGAAACCTGGACCGAACACGTTTTGATTATGAATCAAAGACGCTACCAATTTTTTTTATCATCCGAATGACTTGGAACTATCATGACACTTCAGTAGACCGTAGTCAAATCATCATGTAATATAAGCTGCATATGGTAGAAAAAATTAATTACGATTACAGAATAATAATAATAATTAAAAAAGGAGAAAGAAACGAGGACGTAGCCGACAAACCACCACCGAGCCGATGTGATATGTATCAACAATTATTTTCATATGGTTTTAGTAATCTTTTAATTTTGTGTTTTTTATTTATTTTTATATTTGTAATAAAATCTGAAAGTTGAAGGAAAACGAAACCAGATTACATTCGAAATAGCAAACTAAGAAAAATCCCAATTTGATTGCAAGGACTGTAGACGCTCATGTGTATCTATACTTCATCTATACACATTTAACAACAGAACCTGAGCGATGCTGAGTCAATACACAAAACAAAATGAACAGGGAAACCAGGAGATGACAGGCCGAAGCAAATGAGATGGGAACATACATAACAAAGAAAAACACTTATCAGAAAAATTAAATTAACCTACACCTTGCCACCGCAGAACACGATTCAACATGTTGGCGAAGAGGTCTCGACATCGAGGCATTCGCAAGCATGTCCATTAGCCAGTGATCATGCTCTGCATGAAGTTCATGTGATCTTCCCCTCGCCTTCTACAACATAATGAACTAAGTGTCCCAGCAACCACATAACGGTATGGGTTTTCGACCGTGGAAAGAAAGAAGAATCTGGCCGCAATATGATGTCCATAGTGTATGCAGTCTCAGAAGGCCAGTTGTGTCCTGATCAAAGACCAGTTTGCCATATTACCTCCACCTCCCATAAAGCGATGTCGTATCGTATCTGGAGACGTACAACGACTACATAAATACGTGTGGCTAAACCCAATACGGAAAAGTCGCTCGCTTCATTGGACTCAAGTTACTTACTACCTTATACCACGAGGACGCTAAGCGCATCGGCAAACTCGGAAGACTGATATTGAACCAAACTGTCGTCCAGGTTGTATGCGGTGATTCTCTTTCAACGAGTTTCGGGCAAGGGACTGCTTCCCATCGAGTCTTTAGGAATTTCATGGTGAGGACAGGTCTCCGTAAGATGTCAGCCCCTGAGCAGCTCACCGCAAGATAGAAGTCACGAATGTGTTTTAACTTAAAATTTATTGGACCAACATCAACAGGGGGTTCAAGACTAACAGGACGGACACAGAGAAATAAGTGAGACGTGAATGTGTGACTTTCTTGAGTCAGCGTCAAAACAGTACGTCGCACATATGGCATCTGCGTACGTCGCACATATGACATCAGGCCCAACCCCCGCCCCCCCCCCCCCCTCTCCCCCAAAGGAACGAGGCTTCGTGATCACGTCATACCGTCATCGAAATATATGTCTCTTCCATAAGAAATGACCAAACAGTTGTTGTAGTTCCTTCGCCATCATCGAGCCAGTATACGGACTTTCTGGAGCGCCGCACGGGGTAGCCGTGCGGTCCATGGCGCCTTGCCACGGTTCGCACGGCTGCCCCCCGTCGGAGGTTCGAGTCCTCCCTCTGGCGTGGGTGTGTGTGTTGACTTTAGCGTATGTTAAAGTTAGATTAAGTAGCTTAGGGACCGATGACTCAGCAGTTTGGTCCCATAGGACTTACCACAATTTTTTCTTTCTGGGGCACAGTAAGAGAACGCCTTTCATGCTCTAGTATCGCTCCCTGATTCTTTTTCCGTAACGAACTTCCAGTTGAGCGTCGCAATTTTGAATGGACAACGATCAATGATGATACCGAGAGACGTATGCCGATGCACCGCAGTAACCCATGGAACAGCCGCGTCATAAAAACCTCGCAAGGGAAGAAGCTTACATTTACCTTCATTAAGTTTTGCACCTGAATCTCGACAAAAATCATGGATTATAGCCTTCAGTTGAGGTATCTCAGCAGGATTGCGAATTAGAACCATCACGTCATCCGCGTATGCACGAACAGCTTTAGTCCCGCCGGAAAGTGTCCATCCAGTCAGCTGGGATTCTAGCACCCGAAGTAGGAGCTCCAGAGACAACACAAACAAATTCATTGACAGCGGGCTTCCTTGAGGCACTCCCATACGGACATTTATTGGGGGCGTCAGTTGGCCATTAACAACCACCGAAGCCGAAATACCCGTAAACAGATCTGAGAGAACTCGCCGTGTGTCAACAGTGAAACCAACTGCCTCCAGAATCCGAAGCAGAAATTCGTGATTAACACTATCTAATGCCTTATCGAAGTCTAGAAAAGCAAGGTTACAAGGAGCGGTCGTTACAGCAGCAACCGAAACAACGTGACGACACTCGACTATAGGGGTAAGAAAGGTACGACCAGGTACGCAGCTTTGATGTTTTGCAACAACCGTCTCCATCAGAGCCGACATACCTACAGTATGTGTTGAAAATTGTTTCCATGAGCCTCAACGCATGCGTGTACTCAACATGTTTTGTTTCACACGTTCACATCGTCCAGGCTGCATCCGATCAATGTCAAAGGCAGCATGAATATGCTGCTCCACATCTGTAATGGGCTCTGCATACACGAGATTTTTGAGATGGCCCCATAACCAGGAATCGCAGGGATTGAGGTACAGTGAATGAGCAGGCCATGATATTGGATCGCCTTGTACGATCCATCGATCACGAAAGAGACGACTGAGATGCGTCTGAACGTTAACGGTGAAGTGGCTGGAGCACCGTCCTGTAGCAGCCACAGAATACTTCGAATCATCGATAACACTTCTTCCAGAGTGGGAGGCAAAGCTACCTACAAGAAATGCCGATAGTTCCGATCTCTTAGACGATGTGAAAGGAAGATTGGTCCCAAAATACAGCTGCCAATTATCCCGGCCAACACATTCCGGCTGCACCGATAGTGATGATTCACTGTCACCATTCCACAGATGACTTATCAAAACTGAAGGTATCACTCCGCGTAAAGGTGGCGTCATTGTGAATAGGGTGGGTGACACAAATCCCGGAATCGAGGTAGCTTGGTGAAGAAACCAGTGACAAAACTGCTTCTGGTGTGGAAAGTCTGTCACTACTAACCCCGACACACGCTGTAAGTGATAAGGGTAGTAACAATTGTCACGGAGAATGTTCCACACGGTCATCTGGCTTACATTGCGCTGGCGGGCCAACTGCCAGGTACTGACACGGCGGTCGCCTTCCACAGTGTTATTCACATTTTCCTACAAGCCTGCTGTCCGAACATTTCGGGTAAGTCCTTCATGATTTAGTGCTTCCTGAAACGACCCTGTCTCAGACAATGAATACTGTTGTTGTTTTCGGCGGGGGTAGGTCTCCTGATACAACCTTGCTGCCTGCTGCCCTTTGCCATTTGCTTTTCCGTAAGTAAACACCATGTCGGCAAGCTCTCGACTCGAATACGGAACCATTGTGTACAACGCTGTATGACATCCGCCACAAGATGCATCAGCAAGATAAGTGAATCGGACACAACATTAACAATTGCTATGACAGGAGAGGGCGCTAAGGCATGACGCATGAGGAACAGTACCACACTCTGGGAGGAAACCATGCATACTGTGACTGTGGCTGCGTGGTACAGCGCGTATCAGACCTCAGTCTCTGTATGAAGTACTACTGAATACATGGTCTCAAGCATGGAAACCGTGCACTTACGGGCCTTTTTTGTTCCGTATCCCCTCATCGATCAATCCATAAAGTTTGTACACGGTGGAAAAAATCACCATGTATATTAAAGATATTGAAAAATATTTTACTCATTGTTGAATTGGTATCTGCGATGCAGTTTTAATATAAAGACACGAACGTATATTTCTGCCCATTAAATTTCATTTAAATATAAAAATGTATCCAAAGTCAACTGTAAAATTACCATAGTCCTGAATTTATCCTGAGATTAAACCTCTCAGTTAGGTGTTTCACAATTTTCACTTGAAATTTTACAAGTGCTTTATATTGGAAACTTTCCCACTGCAATTTTGATATTGTCAAGACATAACAGATAGTCTTCATATTCACCACATAATCTAAGGATGGGTTAAGTGTGCTTTATGTCAAAGTCATAGTGAACGTATATAGTATTGCTGCAGGGCGTGCTTTGCAACTTGGTATCACAAGGGACGGAACTAGACGTTAACTGCCATCTTTACACGTCAAAGCTTCTGTAATATTCTACTATTAACATCCATATAAAATCAGAAGGAATGCAGCATAAACGGTTACTTTTAAATTTGAGTGATACGTTCAAGATATCGTGCAAGATATAGTGGGAGCTAAACGTGCAGCTGAAAGAAAATTTGAACTTCAGGAACTCTGAAAGAATGTTGATGTGGAAGAAATCATTGACCGAGTAGTGCGTTCACAGTATGACAGAGCTGTGATGACTGCTCAACACCTATCGATGAGATATCTTAAAATTCACTAAAACTAATTGGAGGTACAAGAACTATAAAATTGTTCTATCCGACGACAGAAATCTGTGAAACAGGACACATCATTATATTTACCGGAAACAAGTATCGTCGAAATTCAGAAGAAAACGCGAGCAGATAATAGTCTGAAGTGTTGGACGAACTGTCGAACTTCACCTGTAAGCTTCCGGTTGTAATGGTTCAAATGGCTCTGAGCACTATGGGACTTAACAGCTGAGGTCATCAGTCCCTTAGAACTTAGAACTACTTAAACCTAACTAACCTAACGACATCACACACATCCATGCCCGAGGCAGGATTCGAACCTGCGACCGTAGCGGTCGCGCGGTTCCAGACTGAAGCGCCTAGAACCGCTCGGCCACTATGGCCGGCCAGGTTGTAATGATTTGGGTTTAGGGCGCAAGACAGGTAGATCACTAGCATCCAGTAAATAATGTAACGAGGAGGCTGAAAACCTGAAGAGGTACTGGACAAAAAGCACTAAGATTTCAGAAAAGATAAATATATCAGAGAATTAATTCGTAGCTCGCATTTAGTAACGATGTAAAGAATGAAGGACATCTTCGTAAGAGTTTTAGACCTAGAGAAACCCACGGACAATGTGAGCTGATACATAGACGAAATAATGAGAGACGGATGCAAAAGTGCAGCAACAGGCCAGAAATACTGAATGCCTAGAAAAGCAAAGTGACAGTAATAAGAGTCGTAAATAAATAATGGTGATTCTACGTTAACGAGGAGCGGAAGAAAGAACTGAGAAAATGAAAAAGAAATCATAATAAGAACACATGCAGAATAAACGCTGTGATAAAATTTGCAGACAATGCGTTTCTTCTCGCTAAAACTGAGAAAGATTCAGAAGATTAAAGGAAAGGGACAGAATACCTTATTCAGAATAAGGTTATGGACAAAGTGAACTAGTAAAGAACACTTGCAGAAAGAAGAATAAGGGTATGTTTACATCAAATCAGGTGGAGATATAGACGAAAGAAAATTAATCAAAAGAGCTCTATCGTAAGCAACATGAAACAAGAAGAACGGACAAGGAAGGCATTAGAAAAAAAATATGTGCAGAAATTCTGTCAAATACAGAAGTGAATGCAGGAAAGTGTTCATCTAGAGTACAGCTTTGTAAAAGAGGTTAAAGGATGTAAGTCGTCGTGGTCTCTTGACCTTCATTGCTTACATATTCCGCCCTCACAGTCATGTTCCGCACTGAAATTAGGACAGACGGTGAATCAGAGAATAGGACAGTCGGGGAGCTGCAGAATCAGCAGGCTCAGTTAGACTGGGATAAAATTTAGATCAGACAGATGGGAATCGAAGGGATAACATCGAATTTCCAGAATACGAAATTCCAGGTAGGGCACATTCTGAACCAGAAATAGACAGCCCACGTAGGAGATGGCAAAGATTAGAAGCGAAACGAGCGCAGGAAACGCGTTTGTTTGCCGCATATTCAGGGACAGAATACGCGTCAATACAGTCAATGAACCGGCAGTTAGCTAATGTTCAAAGAGAAGTAGACAGTGAGGAAGAGGGGGAACATTTAGAAAACGTCGAATCTATCGAACACATTCTAAATATGCCCCAACAGCAGACACAGAATTTTGCGGAGTTACGAGCGCCAGGAAAAGGTTCCGTAACAGACGCAACTGTATCTGCAAACCCAAGACATACACAACAGAGAGGGCAGAATGCGGAGTTGTCTGGGCCACGTAATGGTTCAGTGACAAACGCAACTAGTCCTCATCACAGACAGCACGGGTTATTGCAGTTATCAAACCTAGAAACGCTACAGCATAGCCCAGTAAACGACGTAACTGGCCGAGTGGAAAACAATAGATCGAGAATACATAGTTCAGCAGAAGGTAGTGTCACAGGACAGGACGCGATCATGGAGCTGTATGACGAAATAGAATCAGGAACTGAAACAGGATAATCAAAACTTGAGACAAGAGATTAAGACACAGATCCAACAAGTTAAAATCCAGATGGAAGACGGGATCGCCAGAATTGATAGTCAGATTACTCAGATAAACAAAGACGCGAAAGAATCTAGAGAACGAATTCAGGTACTAATACAAGGTCAGCAGCAACTACGCACTGACGTGGAGAAGGTCCAATTGGACATCGTAAACGTTGACAAAAAGGTGGAACATTTTACGAAAAAAGCCACTCGAACAGCAATACAAATTTCGAAAGAACAAGCAATTCAAAGCAAGGTCGCAAAGGTTGCACTGAAAAAATATGATCAGCGGATCAATAAAATAGAACTTAACAACAAAGATCAGTTTGAAAAGCTTCGAAGAGAGTTGATACAAACTATCGAAGAAAAGATCGAGACCGATTACACCTGTAGCGAAACAACTGACGCGTCAAGCATTAATTCAGTACACGAACACGCGCCATCTAAGAAAGTTCAAGTAGAACCAAGGCTAGACGTAACACTCGCGCAGAAATCGAAACAGAAAACCCCGATTAAAGTAATACATGACATGCCACAGGACCAGGCACAGTACCTAGAAAAACGGAACACATACATTAAGCCGATACCAATTGAAAGACAGGCAACTGAACCAGTAAATCCAATGACACAACATAATAGTAGCACAGGTACTATACCACGAACGACGAGAGTAGAAACACACGAACAACACTTTTGTTCACCAATGACACGATATGACGCGGTGTCAGGAAATTGAGAATAGGCAGACAGGCAGTGTATTACCAGAGAAGAAACACGACGACACAAGCAGTGGCAGATTATTTGAGTCCATGAATCAGCCAGAAACCGGATTTATGATACAGACCACTTCCTTAAAGTTAGAAAATTTCAACATTTCAAGGAAGAAGACGGTAGCTAGCATGCACGCACATTCATCGACCAGTTTCAAGTAGGCTTACCAAACCACTGGAGCGTAGCTCACAAACTTGACTTCATAGACACGGGTTCACAGGTAGATGCCGTGTTTCTTGACTTCCGCAAGGCGTTCGATACAGTTCCCCACAGTCGTTTAATGAACAAAGTAAGAGCATATGGACTACCAGACCAATTGTGTGATTGGAGAGAAGTCTTCCGTAGTAAGAGTGATTTCAGGTGTGCCGCAGGGGAGTGTCGTGGGACCGTTGCTATTCACAATATACATAAATGACCTTGTGGATGACATCGGAAGTTCACTGAGGCTTTTTACAGATGATGCTGTGGTGTATCGAGAGGTTGTAACAATGGAAAATTGTACTGAAATGCAGGAGGATCTGCAGCGAATTGACGCATGGTGCAGGGAATGGCAATTGAATCTCAATGTAGACAAGTGTAATGTGCTGCGAATACATAGAAAGATAGATCCCTTATCATTTAGCTACAAAATAGCAGGTCAGCAACTGGAAGCAGTTAATTCCATAAATTATCTGGGAGTACGCATTAGGAGTGATTTAAAATGGAATGATCATATAAAGTTGATCGTCGGTAAAGCAGATGCCAGACTGAGATTCATTGGAAGAATCCTAAGGAAATGCAATTCGAAAACAAAGGAAGTAGGTTACAGTACGCTTGTTCGCCGACTGCTTGAATACTGCTCAGCGGTGTGGGATCCGTACCAGATAGGGTTGATAGAAGAGATAGAGAAGATCCAACGGAGAGCAGCGCGCTTCGTTACAGGATCATTTAGTAATCGCGAAAGCGTTACGGAGATGATAGATAAACTCCAGTGGAAGACTCTGCAGGAGAGACGCTCAGTAGCTCGGTACGGGCTTTTGTTAAAGTTTCGAGAACATACCTTCACCGAAGAGTCCAGCAGTATATTGCTCCCTCCTACGTATATCTCGCGAAGAGACCATGAGGATAAAATCAGAGAGATTAGAGCCCACACGTAAGCATACAGACAATCATTCTTTCCATGAACAATACGAGACTGGAATAGAAGGGAGAACCGATAGAAGTACTCAGAGTACCCTCCGCCACACACCGTCAGGTGGCTTGCGGAGTATGGATGTAGATGTAGATGTAGATTTGTGCACACATGTCGGGGACAGTAGCAGAGGTGATGCGAAAGATCGCGGCTAACTGTACGTCTTACCTACAGTTCAGAACAGCATTTCTCGAAAGATATTGGTCCAAGGAGGCGCAAAACAAATACGAGTTACTCCAGATGACACCATATGAAAACTCAGGAGAGAAAAGCATGGTAAAATTCTTTGATACAATAGACAAAATGAATCAATGCCTAGACAAACCATACAGTAACGGAGAGCTGATACGTCTGTGTAGAATGAGTCGACGCCTTCGAGTATTTCAGTGGGGATCGTCGAGCACAGAAACTGACGCAAAAAAAAAAAAAAGGAAAAGACTGATATAACACAAATGTAGTTAAGGCTCTGAGCACTATGGGACTCAACTACTGAGGTCATTAGTCCCCTAGAACTTAGAACTAGTTAAACCTAACTAACCTAAGGACATCACAAACATCCATGCCCGAGGCAGGATTCGAACCTGCGACCGTAGCGGTCTTGCGGTTCCAGACTGCAGCGCCTTTAACCGCACGGCCACTTCGGCCGGCTTGTAGTTAAGGAAATGATATATTTGTAAAAGTACCTTTTTCCTTTCTTGTAAAAGTAATTATTTTTATTATGTATGTAAGGCCACTATTTGTAGATACCTTAAAACTTTTGTAAAGAAACTTAGTTAGTATAGTTACATAATCTCACAAACTCATGGAAAGTCTATTTATTTCTTTTACATGTAAAATTATAAAAGGATTTATGCAGGAAGTTTCTTGTTTAAGTAACATTCCAAATAATATTAATACCAAGGATAGAATTAAGAGGAAACACTCCTCCATTCGTACAAAAAAAAAAAAAAAAAAGAGAAAACAGTACACATAAAGAAAAAGATAATGAATGCCTAAATAAATAAAACAAAGTAGCACAAAAGAGCTTTTACGCAACATTTACGCAAGCTTAACTAAAGAAAAGATATAGCCACACTAAAACATGATACACTGTACGCTTATGAGTTTGGAAAAACTAATATTGTAAAAACAAATTTTTGGAAATGAAAAAGAAAAACAGAGACACATACTGGCAACGACATAGAATAACAACCTTTGTAAAGTCTATATTTGACTAACAACAAAACATAAATTGTAGAATTAAAAAAAAATAGAAACAATAACTATAAAGAAATCATTAGAAAAAATTGTTAAGAATGGCTGAGAAAAGATTAATGGAAAATCTAAAAGAACAATTTTCGCCTGAGTTTTTCAATGTTTTCCTCGGCATTGACAAACCCCAGATAAAAATTTTGTCAGAAGGAGGGAGGTATGTAAGACGTCATGGTCTCCTGACCTTCATTGCTTACATATTCCGCCCTCACAGTCATATTCCGCACATCAAGATGCTTCATTCGAACCCAAACTGGACAAGATAAAGTCAATGTTGTATGAATTCATGTAAACGATATGCAAATAACTAATAAATCACAAGTGCGCACCGTGGTTGAAATACTCGCGGCTCGCGTACACACATACATTCCAGACATGATGGTCACAGGAGGTTTTAGTTCGAGAGAGGCAACCGCACGTCAGGAGGCCAGTCCCAACCCATCTACGTCAGTCGGTGGCCGCCCGTGGAGCAGACAGGGTTCGCCCGAGGGAAAGGAGGAACGACCCCGTGTTCAGCTTAAAAGCAAATTCCACTTCATTGTGTGGGAGCGGCCAGCCTATGCATTCTTTACACATAACACGCAGTTTCAGAAATTTTCACAGGGAGACAGCAAACGCCAAACGCCGATACTACAGATTTCCGGATTGGTCGCCTTAAACGAATCGTCATTCTCCCATTTTAGAAGAGCAATGCTGATTGGCAGACGATATTTCTGACACCTTGAGCTGAAGGAGTAATTGAAGAGATCGAAAGATATACCCCTTCACGTCTGGTGTGGAGAGGCGCCGTTCCGTTGTCGCTCTTGGAGCGAGGAACAAGTCTCTCCTGAGTACTTCACTGGGAGAGCACCTCTGTCGAGAGCGAATTGAAGTGTGACTCTCTATATTGAGTCCTTGCGATTAAGCATTGTTCACTGTGTTGGCCGACACACTTATTGTGCGGTGTGAATGGACAGAGTTATAGTTAAACGCCTGCGAGCGAATTTTTGAGTGGCATGTGGTGGACTGGTTATCTGACCAGTGTACCACGCCAATACTGAGACTAGGGGCGAATACGAATCCTTGACTTCATCAAGGCGTAGGGAGAGTTTGATTGGCGAAGGTCAATCCAGATAGAACGAGAGTTATCTTATTTGTCAGCAGCGAGCGGCGCAGACAGCAGTCATCGCAACTTACTGTATTGTGCGCTACAGCTATTGCGAGCCCCATATTTCCTCCACAACAGTACACTTCACTGCATTTCACATGCGACAGCCTCGACCGTACCTAGCAACATTCTAAAGGATAATTATCCAAGTTGAGTAGGTGCACCTTTCAGCCATTTTGCCAAGTCAACAACAATCTTAAACTTTGTATAGAAATTTCATTAGCGAATCCTATCCTTGAGAGGTAAATACATGTTCCGAAAGGAACCAAGATATAACTTGCTCAATTCATAACCAAAAGTGCTAATGCGATTTCTCAGAATTTTGCAAAATAAATAATAATTTTCGTTGGTTTCATGTTTTTCTTACACTAACTAGCACTACTCCATGTAATCTCCCCACGGAAAATTACCCTCTACCACGCAATAATTAATAATGGTCAATCAAATCATCCACATTTATTTACGTTTGAAAAGTATCTGATCAGATTTCTTAGTAATATATGCGCCGACAGCTCGTCGACGCCAAGGTATTTTTCTAGTACGTTTATTCTTTGGAACAACAGAGGTACGGAGATGTATGCTCCATGGTTATTATAGAGAGAGAAAGGAACAGCTTCGGAAAGTATCGGTTGGGAGTTTTTTTCGGATTGCTAAAAGAGATTTATTTACTCTTCTTCGCGCTAAAGCGAGATAGGAAAGTTTGTGCCGCTAGCGTGATAAGTCAAGAGAAAGAAAGGTTGTAAAAGCAAATTTCATGAGACTGAAAATCCACAGAAAACGGAACATGTACGGAAATGGATTCAATAGACAATTTTCCTCAGAAATAAGGTTTGTGACCATTTTATTCTAGAGTGAATGACGAATGAGTTCTCTGTCTGAATCATTGATGATTGTCTGGGCCCTGTAATTAATTGGGAAGTTTCAGCTGTGACGGAGAGAGCCTGCAATCTCTGAGTTTTATAAATCGTCCAAAAAGGCTTCGTCCACATCTGAAATTTTGATCTGTCGTAAACTGAACGAATTGTTCAAACGATCGATTTTCCCAACTGAATGCAGCGCTTAATAATAATAACAAATGCAAAGATCTTTTCTAGCAAGCCAGCCGCTGAATATTAAGACGAAGGGCTCCACCAGAGATTCTACTAGGCTGATTTCATGTAAATAATAGATTTAAACTGTACACAGATAAAGGACAGAGAGAGAGAGAGAGAGAGAGAGAGAGAGAGAGAGAGAGAGAGAGAGAGAGAGAGAGAGTGAATGAAATTCTAGAAATTACTCAGAATCTTCAATTAGCATAATTCTTTGTCTGTCTTTTCAAGGATCAGCCTATTAAGAAAACATAAAGCCCTGACTTTATTGTAACGATTTATGTGTGAGAGTGAAAGAGCGATAAAGGCGACAGATACACTTCTGTACAGACAAAACATTACACCAAGTTAGCGGCAAGCTGCATTCACATAGACTTTCATCATTTACAAAAACAGTAGTGAGAATTCATTATAATGGCCAGTCCGTGACAGGACACGTTTTTGGACGTTGTTAAAATAATTTTGTTCTCTGTTTCATGTGAATTACGACGAGCCAACTTAACTTGGGAAAGAGAAGAAATACTCGCAGTCAAATCTACACAGATAAACAGCACGCTGGGCGCAGAAAAAAGGCCAGATCTATAATTTTTTATTAAAGCTTGCTAGTATTCTGGAAGTAGACGTAGATTTGAACATTTACTAATTGTGTTCATGCCAGACGTAGATTGAACTGCCCTAGTTGCATTTACCTGTATAAGTACTATAAGAAAGTAGCCACAGAAGTATTATTGTGTGAAGGGAGATATATACATATTGACTGTAGAATATTTATATGGTTTTAACTAGGGCAATGTTTAAGATGGGTCAAGCAGAGCAGAGCAACACGCAACAGCCTTCAGCTGTTAGCACTGAGGATAATAGTGATGTAGTAAGAAGTGTTATAGAACCGATCGCTACAGATAGCGCGATAGAACGCCCTGTAGACACGGTTGGAGATGTAACAGCAAGTATGCAACATGGATTAGATCCATTAGTCATTATCATGAGGCAGATGCAGATGTTAACTGAGACCATGAATAATATGAATACGAAATTAGCCTCAGTTACTGAGGGGCAAGAAAATCTGAAAATTGACATTAATGCGAAGTTAGCCTCAGTTACTGAAGGGCAAAATCATTTGAATACAAGATTAGCTTCAGTTACTGAAGGGCAGGAAAATTTTAAAACTGACATTAACGCGAAGTTCGCCTCAGTTAACGAGGGCCAGGAAAATCTGAAAGCTGAGATTAAGCAGCAGTTACACGACAGTTTTTCCGAATTAGAGCAGCGGATAGAGGCAAAGACAAAGGAACTTAAAGATCAGGCCGAAGAGACGGAACGAAAATTAACTGCACAAATAGAATTGGTTAAAGCTCAATGTGAGGAATCTACTCACCGCGTACGTGTAGAAATGAAGGAGTATGTGGCCATTAAGATAGATACCGTACGGGAACAGGTGGAAATGGTTCCGCAATTAGTACAAAAGCAAGATGCCATGTCATGTGCAATTGCGCAACTTCCTGAATTGGCACGTACGCAGACTAACCTAAAGGAAAGTGTCGAACATCTGACAGAACGTCAAGACGTTATAGACCACCAAATTAATGTATTAACGGGTAAATTATCCGAAATCACATTAGAAAACAAAAGGCTAATGTGTGAAAACGTTGAGCAAAATGTTAAAGCAGCATTCCAGAGTCTATGCGGCAAACAGGAAGAGAATTTGTTTGCGAAAGGACTTGAGGAAGTGCGACAGCAGTTAGGTGCTGATCTCGAGCATTGGAAACAAACGATAGCAGAGTCGATACGCGTTTCACAACAAGGCTCAGAACAAATGAATACAGGCCAGCAGCAGAAGTTGCCAGCGTCTGTAGAGCCAGTTACTGCACATTCACACACAATACCGACTTGTGTAAGTAATTCAAATATTAAATTGCCACGAGCTAGTTGTTCGCGTGAAGTTTTATCTGACGGAGATTATGAAAGCCTTTGCCATGCCGAAGAAAAAATGATAAAGCATCGGCAATTTCAGATTTTTAACACTGACAAAAGGGGGGTCCATCCGATTGTTTTTATTCGAAGTTTTAGAGGAGTGCTACCCAGAAATTGGTCGGAGTGGCAGAAGATCAGTTTCGTTACTGGGTATATACAAGGTTCGGGGGCGATCTGGGCCTCGGACATGACTTCTGTTTGCTCGACATATGACGATTTTGAGAAAGCGTTTTTAGCAAAGTTCTGGTCAGAAGGGGTACAGGAACGCCTAAGGCAGGAGGTGCTTTACCCAGAGCCTTTCACTTTTTCCAAGGGAAGACTTAGGAAGTATTTTGAAAAATATATAAATAAAACCAGATATTGGGACAGACCTATGCCTTTGCCAGATATCATAAACATACTTAAGGCAAGATTACCAACTAACATACGGAATCAATTAATTTACGGGAACGATAAAGACTTGGAGTCGTTCCTCACGACGTTAGATCATATAGACATTATAGAAGAGAACAACCAGAAAGCCCGTAACAATAGATTCCAATATAGGGAGATAGAACCTCCGCCAAATGGTAGGCAAGGGAACGCACAGAGATCGATAAATAGTGGAGAAACCCCTCAAAATCTCAACAATAATACCGGCAATAGTCTTGCGAGGGGCTATCCAAGGAACAACAGGAATGGGAAACGATACAATCCCGTATGGGGAAACGAAAGGAATTTCAGACCGCAAGCTTGCAACAATAACGGTAATAGAAAGTGGAATCAACCGGGGGGGAATAAACTCAAACAACCAACATCAGTGGGGACGGACATCTGCGAATCAACCGGTAATTACCGAAGTGACGGACGATGTCAACCAACAGGCGAATCAAAATCCAACAAACTTGTAAGGACCCACTCGTGCCCCGGAGGAGCAGTCAACAATAGGTTGAGGGGCAACAGGATATGTGTACCCATGCTAACGTATAATGATGGACGATTACTGGTAGATGAATTGACCGAGGACTTAGAACTCCAAGATGAGGATAAGGAACAGGTGGCAGTAGCCGAAGTGCAAGTCATTTTGGAGACTGTACCTACAGTGGCGGTTTTAGACACAGCTGCAACCACAAATGTTATTTCGGAGGCTCTATTCAACAAGATCAGAAATATAAGACGAGTACCAATTTTTCCAGTTCAAAATTGTAGAATAATAGGCGCCGTTGGGGCTAGATCGGCTAATGTAAAAGTGCAGTCACTACTTAGTGTCGAAGTAGGAAATGTAGCAATATTAAGCACATTCCTTGTGGTGAAAAATTTGGTGGTAGACTGCATTATCGGAGTCGACAGTCTACGTCAATACGGATGCAGAATAGATTTTAAAACAGGAAAAATTTGGTTAAATGTAAATAAACAAGAAATTGAGTTGGACTTGTTGAAAAAGGAAAGCCTTACCAGAAAATATAATAGTGGGATCAGCGTGCAAGTAATCAGGACTGCACAGAATTCTAAACAGCACGTAAATAATGAGGTCCAAGTCAAAGGAGATTTCGGTCAATTAGTGTATGAGAAGTTAAATGAATCCGACTGCATTACTGAAGATCAGAAGAAGCAGCTCAAAGAATTATTATTAGTGTATGAAAACGTGTTTGATGAAAGGCCAGGAGTTATTAAGGGATACATATGCCATCTCTACGTTAAACCGCACGAAACATATTGTAGAACTTTCTATCCTGTTCCCTGGAGGTTAAAGGCTCAAGTTCAAAAAGAAATAGATCGCATGTTGAAATGGGGTTTGATCGAATCCTCCACAAGCCCATACTGCTCCCCATTGTTGGTCGTGCCAAAAGCAAATGGAACTGTGAGATTGGTACTCGACGCCAGGGAAATAAATAAAATCATAATTCCAGTGAGAACACATCCGGAAAACATAGACGAATTGATACAACGGTTCCAGGATGTCCAATATTTGACGAGCATCGATTTGCGGAGTTCGTATTGGCAGGTCAAGCTGGATGAGGTATCAAGGAAATATACAGCTTTCATTTATGCCGGAAGAAGTTACCAATTTACTGTAGTTCCTTTCGGACTCAACATTAGTGCTGGAATCTTTATAGCAGCTCTAGATTATGCACTAGGCCCAGAACTAAGAAGCAGGATATCAGTATTTGTTGATGATATGCTTATTGCATCGAAGACCTGGGAAGAGCATATTACCTTACTGAGTCGGGTGTTGGACGTGTTCAAAACCATGGTTCAAATGGCTCTGAGCACTATGGGACTCAACTGCTGAGGTTATTAGTCCCCTAGAACTTAGAACTAGTTAAACCTAACTAACCTAAGGACATCACAAACATCCATGCCCGAGGCAGGATTCGAACCTGCGACCGTAGCGGTCTTGCGGTTCCAGACTGCAGCGCCTTTAACCGCACGGCCACTTCGGCCGGCCTCAAAACCATGGGAATAACTGCTAACCTACAGAAATCCCATTTTGCACTAGACAGAATCAAGTTCCTGGGCCATATAATTGACGCAAAGGGAATTTTACCGACCAAGGAGAAGCTAATTGCGATTAGTAAGTTTCCAACACCAAGAAATAGGAGGCAATTAAAAGGGTTTATGGGTCTTGCCTCATTTTTTAGAAGATTTATAACGAATCAGGCCATGAATGCAGCAGCTCTCAATTGTTTGCTGAAGAAGGATGTGCCCCGGCTCTGGACATTAGAGTGTCAAGAAGCATTTGAAGAGATAAAGAAGCAATTTGTAAATGCACCGCCTTTGTACCATCCGGACATGCAAGAGGAATTCTACTTGTCAACAAATTCGTCAAATGTGGGTCTTGGAGTGTGCCTTTTCCAAGTACGCAAGATAAATGGACAGCTTACCTTTTGTCCTATTGCGTTCGCTAGTCGTGTTTTGTCCAACTGTGAACGAACGTACACGACGACAGAATTAGAGGCCATTGTGGTCGTCTGGGGGTTTAAAAAATTTCATTATTATTTATATGGGTCAAAGACTATCGTATATTGCGATCACCAATCATTAACGTTTTTACAAACGTGTAAACTGTTACACCCCAGACTGGCTAGATGGACGCTCGCTCTGCAACAATACCAGTTTAAGATCGTACATGTCTCAGGGCAGCAAAACATTATTGCTGACGCTCTATCAAGGTCACCGCTGGGTTTAACAAAAGAGATTGAAGTAAATAATTCCTCAGAATTCCCTGTATTGCTGCTGCAGGAAAATCCATTTAAGACGTACTACGTCAATTTGTGTGTGCATATGGCCCAGTTACAGAAAAAGGATGCTCAATGGGGTAGTGTCATTCAAAGGTTACAACAGCAACCTTCGGATCAGATGGCAAACTATTACAAGCTAGTAAATGGCGTATTATTTTTCCGCTGGGGAAGGCCAAACAAAGTCCGTTGGTGTGTTTGTATACCTGAGGCACAAATAGAGAAACTTGTATGGTTCACTCATTTAACCTGGGGATATTTCGGTGCGACAAAATGTGCAGACAAAATAAGTGGTTACTGTTATTTTCCCAACATAAAGCGCAGAGTGCATGAGATCTTGAAGAGGTGCATAATCTGTCAAAAAACAAAGCCAGATTCAAAAGGGACTAAGCATCCATTATGCTCTATATTAGTACAAGAACCAAAAGGATTAATTTCGTGCGATCTATGTGGACCGTTACCTACTTCAAGAGGTGGTGTTAAATATGTGTTGGCATTTCTCGATGTGTGTACGAAATACGTAAAGCTATACCCGATAAAGGCGGCTACAGCCAAAGTAATTGTATTAAGATTGATAAGAGATTATCTTCCACATGTTGGTACACCTAAGGCGATCATAACAGACAATGCTAAAATATTCACTGGACTCCGATGGAAGCAGACTTTGCTCAAGTCGGTGTGAAACATATACTAACATCATTTTACCACCCACAAGGCAATTTGGTTGAGAGGATTTTTAGAGAATTCAATCGATTTATGAGGACGTATTGCCATAATAAGCAGACTGCGTGGGCAAATTATGTGGAAGAGTTTGAGCAGATATACAATAACATGCCCCACTCCTCAACGGGATATACACCTCGTGAATTGATGTTCGAAACAAAAGAGGAAAACTGCTGGACTGACCATATCCCCAAAACTCAGGAAACTGAGATGCCTTGGGATGAAAAAATAAGACAAGCTATCATAAACATGACGAAAAAGGCTGATCAAAGAAAACAACGATATGACAAATTAATCAAAAGGGTACAGACATACCATGTCGGAGAGAAGGTACTAGTTAAATGACATACCAAATCATCCGTAATAAAGAAAAGTATCAAGAAATGGGAGTTACTATCCTCCTCAGATCCCACGTGTCGTATACGACACATCAAATTGGTGAACTTTGTTTAGCCACAGCTCCAATGTAACGCCAGAGACACATGTCTAAGTAGTTTCCCAGACGTCCGCGAGATATCAGCATGGGTTCCCACGAGTTTCAGCGGTCTGGCGCGTAAAGTGACGAGTGTAAGCTTTGTTTCCGGAGTGCATGCGTGAACAGTCGAACAAAATGATGTCGAGATATATTAAGTACCCATTTATGTAAAGTTATTTACATTTTGTATTACTTTAACGTGCATAATGTTTGAGGCAAACACTACTGCTCGGTATGTGAGCATTTTAAAACAACGAAATAATATTTTTCACTGTACTACAAAAGGCTTTGTACACGTGTGTCAGATAGGACACATTGGAACTGAATGTGTATTTCTGTGTACACTAGAAAACATGTCCTAAAAATTATTGAGCAATAGTCAATCGTTATCCTTAGACTTACTTTACAAATGTTGCATTAATTGTTTGATGCTGTAATTATAATTACAGGTTTTTGTTTCATTTAAAGTAATTAAACCTTTCTTGACTTCTTCAGTGTCAGATGCACAGATCCTTGAAGAGTTGGACAGACCTCTGGAGTTCGATGGAGACATCTCAGAACTTGAATGTTTATCCAGTGATGAAGAATGTAATGAAGATACTGTTTTAGCACCAGAAGTGGAAAGTGATGACGATTCGTGTGAAGTTGTCTCAGATACTGTGACTGGTCAGTTTGGCAGACAGAAATCCAGAAATGTTCCCCCTTGGCGCCATACAGACGTCTTTGAGCCGTTACCACCTGCACCAGCATTTGAAGAAACTGTTTGGCAAGGGAAACATTGTGAGACAAGAGAATATTTTCTTAAATATATTCCTTAAGTGTTTTTGTGAGCTGTTGTCATCCTGTAGCAATCAGTCATCTTTTTCACGCATAGGGAAATCACTAAATACAACTCCTGAAGAGATTATGACATTTTTTGGCATCTCAATCAAGATGTCATGCCTTGGCTACCCCAGATTAAATATGTATTGGGCTTTCGGGACGAGAGTGACTGATGTAGCAGAGAAAATGTCAAGGAAGGGGTTTTTTGCAATCAGAAGTGCACTGAAACTAGTTACAGACAATGATGTGTCTTGTGATGTGAGAGCAAAAGATAAATACTGGAAAATTCGTCCTTTGCTAAACACTGTCAGAGCAGGCTGTTTACAAAATCCTAGGACACAGAAGGTGTCCATTGATGAACAGATGATTCCTTTCTGGGGCAAGACAACGATGCGGCAATACATTTGTGGAAAGCCTAATCCGTGTGGCCTCAAGAATTTCATTTCCACATCTCCAGATGGATTACCACTTGACTTTTTCATGTATGAAGGGAAAGGTGACAGTATACTGGAAGGCTATGATTACTTGAACATTGGCGGAAAGGTAGTAATGAGACTGGCAACTACACTACCTGAAGGGTCTATAATTTATACGGACCGATACTTTACGTCGGTTGAGCTCCTAGACTGTCTACACTCAGACAGAGGCTGTCAGGCTACAGGGAAAATACAGTCTTGTAATGTTCCAAGAGCGAGCGATCTTCAGTCGGATACAGAAATGAAAAAGGCAGGCCGGGGTGCAGCTGATCAGTCTGTTCGTGGTGATGGACAAATTGCCATTATTAAATGGTATGACAACAAATCTGTAATTGTTGCCTCATCTGCAGAAGGAAAATTGCCTCTGGGACGGTGCAGGCGTTGGTCAAAGCAAGACAAACAATACATAAATATCAGCAGGCCTCTTGCTATCGAAAAATATAATGAAAATATGGGTGGGGTCGACATGCTGGATCATATCATTGCTGTTTACAGACAAAGTGCAAGATCAAGAAAGTGGACAGTGCAAATGATCCTGCATCTCTTTGATTTTGCTTGTGCTGCAGCTTGGATAGAGTACAGGAGAGACTGTAATGCACTGAAGAAAAGAAGGAAGAATACGATGGACTACCTACAATTTAAAATTGGCGTATCAGAGTGGCTTATCCATTCAGGAAATGATATATCTGATATTAATGATGAATCTACAGATGGAGATAAAGAAGTAGATATCGCCTCCAGCTCCTTGAAAAGAAAAAGTATTCCAGCACTAATTCCGAGTGATGCTAAACGAAAGAGCAGTGCTATTCACATGCCAGAGGTCACCAACGATGAAAAGACTCATTGTTGTAGGCGACCAGGATGTAAAAGTGTAAGAGCACGAGTTTTCTGCAGAGAATGTTAGATTCATTTGTGCCTCGTGAAGGGTAGAAATTGTTTTCAAGATTTTCACACGACCTGAACTCACCAAGAAAAATCAGAGGATGTTAAAATAATGTAATTTAAAAATATTAACACTTTGATATTGTACAATGAAATTTGTTTCTTTATTTAACTTGCCAAATAAATCTATATTATAACATATGGAGTCATATACATTCATTCCATAATTGTCTGCCTTCAGTACCAGTGTGTCGTATATGACACATCAGATTCTCAAAAAACCAATCAAAAAAATTTTTAAAGAACAATGTTTCCTTACTAATGTTGACCATAACATCAAATAAAACTCAATTTTTTTTAGTAAAATTAAGTTTAGAGGGTAGAGGATCTGAAGAGGCTATATACTGGCCCATACATTATCCTACAAATTCCGAATCCTGGAGCTTATCTGTTAGCATACCCGGGATCGAACAAAATAAAAGGGTTATTTTCTCATAACGACTTAAAAAAGTATAATGAAGATTAGAAGATAGTGAGGAATGGTGTTCCGAGTGACAGAAGTGAACGCTCGTAAAAAACATAATAATAAACTGTGTGTGTGTAGTGATAGAAACCTGTAAATTGTAATAGTTAATCAGTGACATAGAGTATAGAAATAGTGACTAACTATTATTATCGAGGGTTGTAAAGAAGATAGTGGAGATAGGCTTCACTTGTGGTTTGGGTGAACATAGAACTTTAGCATTGCTAATGTCATCAAGAATGATTAAGGATCTAACTGACCTTCAAGAAGAATGAAATGTTTCCCGCAAATGACGCTGAATAATCAAAAGAGGTTCCGAGTGAATATTCATATATAATCTCATGTGAACGCAGATGTATAAACGTATGAAGGGATGTGTTGTGGTAGTGAATTGTGAGTGACGGTTAACGCCGCAAAGATAATTTCCCGCGCAAAACAGTTGACGTCGGCGCGAGAATTAAAATCGATAGAGACGACACAGATATACTTTGTAAGAGACTCGCACCAAACGCGTGTTGAACTCTAAAAGGAATAGGTGGTATAATTAGAAGTTAAGAGTTTTTAATTTATTAATGAATGATTAAAAAAAAGTAATATTCATAGAATTAGGAGTAATTTAATGGTTCGTGTTCGTTTGGGAATTTTGTGTGAAAAATCCATTTCCATATATGAACATGGATGAACATAGTATGAATCAGAGAGTAAATGAAAGAAGTGAATCCGCATTCCTCAATGCTAATAACTTTTACATTTCAGCACTCAAGCAAAGAAATATATGTATTTAGAATGAAAAGTTTTGAGTATAGCTAAATTATATGACTTATCAAGGAAATATGGATGATGTCTTGGTGTAAAATGAACTACACTTTCCATTATTCGATGATTTGAATCCAAAATCTATAGTAAGTTACATGAATCCTTTAAATTACGAAGAACAAATAAGTGATAGAAAATCTGTTAGAACTTTTGGACTTATAAGTACAAGTGTGGAGGCAAAGTCAAAAGGAGTATTCAAACGAGAGTAAATCGGATGACGCTTTTGGCAGCATCATTAGTTAATGGTTGAATTTCTTGAAGTACGTCGTAACAAAAAGGATCCATGAAGCCATAAGGATTTTGCTTTCGAAAAGGAGAATCTTGGACGGTGCAACCTAATCAGTTCTTTTACAGGAAGAGTTTCCCTTTTGGTCATTGCTAATTCTTTTGGAATGAATGTTGCATGTGAATTCGAGTATCCCTGTCCCTTCTACTCTTCCCATTGTGGGCCGCGTAGAAGATCAACTACAAAGGGGCCGCGTAGAAGACCGACTACAAATGTGGACGTCGGGGACATACAAGACCCGGGGGAGTTTAGCACCGCAAGATATTGTACTTGGAGCAAGATTGTAAAACGAGAATTCACGTTATTCATTGTAAAACGTTTTTTTTGCTAGAGGCACAAACCACTCTTTTCCAAATCATGATACAAATTGATCCCTGTCTTTCCTTTAGAGATGAATTTCAAAATTATTTTTGTTCTTCTATAGGCTTTCCTATCTTCTATATACCGTAAGCTGGTGGTCTAGGCTTAAGAGGTTTTCCAAGATTTCCCTGCTTAAGAAAGTTCCCGAATGGGTAGACCCTGACATCAGTTCATGAAAGATCATCTTCCTTGGTTGTGCACAGCAAACATAACACCTAGATGCACGTAAAAGCAATACAGCCGCGGTACCTGTTTCTTCATTTCTTCTGTTTTCAACATTTCTTTTCTTCGTCTGTTTCAAAAATAATATTCTTTTTCAGTCGGGGGACTGACAATCATCACTTCCGGGTTATCCACGCTAATAGATAGCTCGCGAAGTGTGTTCGGTGAAACAAAATTGAGCTCACAAACTTCACTCGCTGCGAGGGGCGTTGTAATCTCCCCACGGAAAATTACCCTCTACCACGCAATAATTAATAATGGTCAATCAAATCATCCACATTTATTTACGTTTGAAAAGTATCTGATCAGATTTCTTAGTAATATATGCGCCGACAGCTCGTCGACGCCAAGGTATTTTTCTAGTACGTTTATTCTTTGGAACAACAGAGGTACGGAGATGTATGCTCCATGGTTATTATAGAGAGAGAAAGGAACAGCTTCGGAAAGTATCGGTTGGGAGTTTTTTTCGGATTGCTAAAAGAGATTTATTTACTCTTCTTCGCGCTAAAGCGAGATAGGAAAGTTTGTGCCGCTAGCGTGATAAGTCAAGAGAAAGAAAGGTTGTAAAAGCAAATTTCATGAGACTGAAAATCCACAGAAAACGGAACATGTACGGAAATGGATTCAATAGACAATTTTCCTCAGAAATAAGGTTTGTGACCATTTTATTCTAGAGTGAATGACGAATGAGTTCTCTGTCTGAATCATTGATGATTGTCTGGGCCCTGTAATTAATTGGGAAGTTTCAGCTGTGACGGAGAGAGCCTGCAATCTCTGAGTTTTATAAATCGTCCAAAAAGGCTTCGTCCACATCTGAAATTTTGATCTGTCGTAAACTGAACGAATTGTTCAAACGATCGATTTTCCCAACTGAATGCAGCGCTTAATAATAATAACAAATGCAAAGATCTTTTCTAGCAAGCCAGCCGCTGAATATTAAGACGAAGGGCTCCACCAGAGATTCTACTAGGCTGATTTCATGTAAATAATAGATTTAAACTATACACAGATAAAGGACAGAGAGAGAGAGAGAGAGAGAGAGAGAGAGAGAGAGAGAGAGAGAGAGTGTGAATGAAATTCTAGAAATTACTCAGAATCTTCAATTAGCATAATTCTTTGTCTGTCTTTTCAAGGATCAGCCTATTAAGAAAACATAAAGCCCTGACTTTATTGTAACGATTTATGTGTGAGAGTGAAAGAGCGATAAAGGCGACAGATACACTTCTGTACAGACAAAACATTACACCAAGTTAGCGGCAAGCTGCATTCACATAGACTTTCATCATTTACAAAAACAGTAGTGAGAATTCATTATATCCAGTACCCAAGTATCCCACTATGTAAGAAATTTTGTGAATTTTTGTGTCATTTTCTTACAGCGGACGACTCCAGAAGATATTTATTGCTGAAAGTTTTTCAGGCCTTTCTCTTTAGAACATTAGGAGCGTCTATCTGACTTCTGTAGTAGTGTGAGGGTGGAAATTGCAACTTGCAGGAGCCACTTGTTAAAGGGTACATCTCAGATTAATCCGTTGCGCAGAATAACAGAATCTCAGATCAACCCCACGCTCACAAGGAAGACTATGGAATAACCGGTAAATAAGCATCTCTAAACGAAGTAGACATTTAGAGAACGAAATGGAGAGTTCATAAATAAGCATATGGGAGGCCACAGATTGGAATGTGCGAAACAGATCATCATTGGGCATTGCAGGTGCGGAGATATGAGAGTATGAGAGAATGGGAGACGGAATAAAAATAACTGAAATGACTTGAGATGCAAACTAAGTATAATGTGATAGCCAGCCGGCCGGAGTGGCCGAGCGGTTCTAGGCGCTACACTCTGGCACCGTGCGATCGCTACGGTCGCAGGTTCGAATCCTGCCTCGGGCATGGATGTGTGTGATGTCCTTAGTTTAGTTAGGTTTAAGTAGTTCTAAGTTTTAGGGGACTGATGACCTCAGAAGTTACGTCCCATAGTGCTCAGAGCCATTTGAACCATTTTGTGATCGCCATGAAAAGAGAGAAATACGACAAGTGCAGAAAAAAATTATGTGGTTCAGCTTAATAGCAATAGCACGAAATACTGCACATTTATTAGACAGTTGTATGGTTGCATCTTACTTCAGCTGAGTACTCACTAATTGTGCACAAATGCACAGTATTGCCAAGCGGATCAATGGTATAATGAAGAGAAAAGTGAACTTCGAAGGAAAAATAACATTAAGAACAGTTTAGGTTTAGCAAACCAGCTAACAGATGTTAAGGATCCAACAAATGACAAATTAGTCTCTTCTGGCGTACACTGTCTATTCTCAAGAGTTCCTCTGAGAGACTGTAAAGATGCTTCCTCACCATCAGTGTATGTACACATCATTAATCGAGACGAACAACTGAGCATATTCAGCACAGTAGAATGTTGCTTAAAACAGTTATTTCTGCTTTCAAGAGAAGTGTTGCAAGCAGCCATAGGTCTAGCAACCGACTCATTTGACAGGGAATCATGGAAAGACGTATAGTGTGTCGGAACAGATATACTGATTGTAATCTTTGTACGTGGAAATATTCCACTAGACAACTCTAGAAGTTCTTGGACAATATATGCTCGTTGCGAACTAATGTAAAGGTGAGCATGAAGTTAGGGAGCCTTATCGTTAATTTCCTAGATATAAAGTTACCAACACAAAATAATGAAGATAATTTTAAAGTTTACCGAAAAGATTCCTTTACTGACCTAACGTAGCTTCCTCCCTACGCTGAACATTTTACAAACAGCTGCATTCCACCATTTGATCCACCGTGTTCTTTCAATCCCGATGACGCAAGACCACTGTGACCAGGAACTTAACAAAATGAAAACAATAGCCACAAGTAGTGAATTAAAACGCTACACTATTGATGACATTCTCAATGAAACATATAAACAAACTAGCCGGATACCTACTGTACTTAGTGAACTGCATAGACCAAAAAGCACATGGTGCAGTTAGGCTTTTTTCAGCTAAAGTTTCCAAATGATTAAGTAAAATTCTGAAGGCAAATGATTTCTCTCTGCTTCTCTAAGTTCAATCGACATTGTGATGCCTGTGGCCGGCCGATGTTGCCGAGCGGTTCTAGGCGCTTCAGTCTGGAACCGCGCGGCCGCTACGGTCGCAGGTTCGAATCCTGCCTCGGGCATGGATGTGTGTCATGTCCTTAGGTTAGTTAGGTTTAATTAGTTCTAAGTTCTAGGCGACTGATGACCTCAGATATTAAGTCCCATAGTGCTCAGAGCCATTTGAACCATTTTTTTATGCCTGTGCGCTTAGATGTATTCCGGTGTATGTTTAGTAATAGAGCAAACCCTTACTCTAATGAACATGACGAGGTTGTACAATACAGATAAACCTGTTTCATAATATTACAATAGTGAACAGTTTAAGTCTGCATCTACATGCGTTCTCCGCAAGCCGCTGTACGTGCTACTACCAGTCATTTCTTTCCTTTTCCAGTTGCAAATAGAGTGAGGGGATAACGACTGTCTCGCGTCTCCGTACTAGCCTCAATTTATCTTATCTTCGTACTTGTTACGCGCAAAGTACGTTGACGGCAGTAGATTCGTTCTGTAGTCAGCTTCAAATGCAGGGTCTCCAAATTTTCTCGATAGAGTTCCTCGAATAGAACGTCGCCCTCCCTCCAGGAATTCCCATTTCACTTCCCCAAGTATCTCCGTAACAGAGTCCGCACAGGGAACGGTGGCCGTTGTGCAGTGCCCAGATCTCGTCCGAAGAGCTGTGTGACTTAATTTGTTTGTTCGGAAGGTGGAAACCGAAGTGTCTGCCCCCTTTCAGCCGGTCGGCGTTGGCAGAATCGAGGCGCACGCCGTGCAATCTTTCTCAATAGATTTGACGGAAACTATTCGGTAAAAAATTATTTTTGCATTTTTTATACCTTTATATGTCAGCTTCACGATCGTATGTCCATCATTTCGATAATGGTCATAGTTAATGTGATGTTTGCATGTAAATAAGACACTGTGCAAAATTCGAAGAAGTTTGCAATGAAAAATAGAGGTCGCTATGATTTTGCGTTTGGTGCATATGATATATGCTGCGTATGAAATATAGCCGATGTACTGAATTTTTGAATTTTTTTTAGGGTTGGTTGGATCTCTCTCTCTTCCTCTCTATCATCACCAACCTGGAGAAAATTGATGCGATGTAGCACGGTCATCTGCGATCGCGCGCACCAGCGATAAAGCCAGAATGAAACATCCACAACATTCCTTACATTTTGTAAACGGTTCGAGATATCGAAATGAGATTTTGGCAAATGGTAGGAAGCAAACAGAGTATTTTCCCATGTGGTTAGTGTTCAAAATTTCATTATCTACCATGTTATTCAACTAACTATAGACTTTTTACATGACTTTTTTAATCTTATCAGCTACGTTCACTGTCAGTAGTTAAAATTTTAACGTAAAATAAATACGCCCTACTCGCAATGATCCCTTTACTTGAATAAATAATCAAAGATTTATAAGCACCCATTATACACCACATGTAATAAATACGTAACTAAAAGAATCTTAATTACATATTAATATCATGAAACAATAAGCAACTAGTTGCATCAAAGAAATTTAATTTACTTACAGGTTTCGGGCACTTAGTGCCCTTCGTTAGAAGGTTATGCCTATCGCATTATTTCCGAGAGTCAACAACGAAGAGTATACAGCTAAATGCCGTGGTCTTGTGGTTCATACTGTGTGTAACAAAGCTAGGAACCTGATTCCTGCAGTACTTTTGCAGCAACTTGTAACCTACAATTTATATTATTCTCAACGTAAGGATGAACTCACAATTTCCTCACTTTTCTCCTTCTGTATTGGCGGTAATAATAATACCATATTATATCATCATCACCAATACTGTCACTAGACACTGTATTATTGGCCCACGGTACACAAAAAAGCGCGCTACATACGCCATTCGCCCACCCCCAATGAGACTGCTTTTTCTTTTCGCACCGCAAGTGACTTGGCAGTAGAGGAGACTCGTGTCGTGTCTGTGTGAATGTGATAGGCTATTCGAGTCGTCCAGTGTTCCCATCTCCTGCTTGTCAGGTAGCTAGAGACCTGATTTCAGTATCCCTGTGTGAATAGGGCATTACTGTGGCTCTTACACACTAGTTGTCCGATAATGTGGTCTTCCGTGTACCGTCATTATTAAATTCTAGTGTTCGTACAATTTATCATGTAGCAACGTTATCATACATGTTTCTGTACGATGCAGAAATTCCGTTGTTGACCGAGTTAAACTACTACAGGCAACAACTCTGTAGAGGAAGCTGAAAGCGTGAAATGGGTGGCAAATATTGACGGTGATAATGATTTAGTGATATAATAAAACATCTGTTGGCTGGAATACAAAAATATTTTGAGTTGCGGCACAGTACAGGGATTAGTTTAGGCCGTTAACAGATTACTTCTATAAAAAGTTTATTGGCGTGGGCATAGACGCATATTAATACAGGGTGTGCATAAAGTCCGGAAACACTTTCAATTAGTTATTGGACAAGAATGAAACACTGTACAGATTTCATATATATGTCATTTTGAAGAGAAACCCTGAAAGTTTTTTTTTTCCATGTACACCGCCACAGCGTAGTTTGGTAATTTGCCGATAGTCAGCGCTAGTCGCAAACATGGCGAGTTCAGGTGCGGAGCGAGCTTTCTGTGTGTTGGAGTTCGACAAAATAAGTGTGCTACACCTGTTCAACGGATGTTTGGAACCAAGTACGCCAAGAAACCCTCAACAAGGAAGGCCATTTACAAATGGCACAATAAATTCGTTACGATGGGTTGCTTGTGCCCGGCAAGTAGAAGCGGACGTCCCAGCGCGAGTGAAATTAATGTGGAGCGCGTACGAGAGACATTCATAAGGAGTCCAAAGAAATCGGTGCGTCGTGCATCCCGTGAGCTCGAAATGCCTCCAGTGACAGTGTGGAAAGTCCTGAGACAGAAGCTGTCTATGGAACGATTCAAATTGGAGCTAATGCAGAATCTCAATGACGACGACAAAGACAAGCGTGTTGAATTTTGTTCACAATTGCAACAATTGAATGAGGATGATCGCTTAATTTTTAGCGACGAAGCCACTTTTCACACTAATGGGAAAGAGAAAAGGCATAGTTGTCGAATCTGGCGTAGAAAGCATCCACACGAATGCATTGAATTTGAGTGCAAAGGTAAATGTTTTTTGTGCCTTCTCACGTCGAAAACTGTACAGTCCATTCTTCTTCGCCGAGACCACTGTCACTGGGTATTCCTACTCGGATATGTTGCAGCAATGGCTGATGCCTCAAATGGAATCGAATTCTCGGTTCACCTTTCTGTAGGATGGAGCTCCACCTCATTCTCATCGTGAAGTTCGTGGGTACCTGAACACGGAGATGCCGCATCGATGAATCGGCCGTGCTACAGAGCGTTTCATTGAATGGCCCCCAATCACCAGAGCTCACTCCGTGACCTTTTTCTGTGGGGACACCTTGTAAGATCTGGTGTATGTATCGCCTCTACCACGTGATGTAACACAGCTCCGGGAGAGAATACGGGAAGCGACTGCCACAGTCAACGATGCCATGCTGGGATGGGTATGGCAAGAATTCGATTACCGCATTGACATCTGCCGGGTCATTCATGGTTCGAATATCGAATGTTTGTAAAAAGAAAAAAGAAAAAAAAGCTTCCAGAGTTTCTCTTCAAAATGCAATATGTATGATATCTGTACAATTTTTAGTTCTTGTGCAATAAATAATTGAAAGTGTTCCCGGACTTTATATACACTCTTTTCGTTTCATAAATTTGAACGCCATTCTTCAATATCCCACAGGTGTTTCACGTTTTACGCTAACGCATTTTTGTGGATTTATGTCGCTAACACAGTTTTGCTTTTATAAGCGATACTTGTAGTTTCGAAAACAGTTCAAGTCCTAACTTTTTCATTAATAAATTACTACTTACAGTTTCTCGTTTTTTCGGCAGAAATGTGCGATTCTTCTCATCTGGTCACAGGTTAGAAGCTGAAATGTCACTTCAATACGACCACAACGTTGCCAGTAAAATAATTTTGCTCGTTTTTCAATTTTGTAAATACTTAGTTGAAAGTAGTAAATAGCATTTTTCGCGTTGTTTAATATAAAAAAGTTAAAACCCCCTGATGATGCTGAAACTTCAGCGCTAGCTGTCTGGGTAATAGAAGAAAGGAAAAACTGTGTTTTGCTCAAGGCAGATACCATCCAAAACAAATTTAAATAGGTATACAGGGTGCTCCCGTAAGAGCGTGCAAAAATTTAACAGGACATAGAGGATGCTCAACTGAACAATCTGAGGTAGGGAGAAACCCCTTTAAGGAGATAATAGGAATAAAATCACATTAGTGTGTACTTTTTCATTTACAATGGTCACAGTTAACTGCAAATACTATCACTGACAAAATGATAACGTACCATTTGTACTGTACCTTACAAAAAGTGCTGAAACTGACGGCCGTCAATCTGAATACAAGCACGACATCGGTGAACAAGATTCTGTCGCACCCTGACGAATATCCCTGGTGTGTTTTGAATCACATCACAGGCAGCTACAATTATGGCAATTAATTCCACATTCGTACTCACAGGGGTCTCATACGCTTGTGACTTTAGATACCCCATAGGAAATAATCACGGGCATTCAGACCAGGTGACCTGGAATAGGACCTCTCCTTCCAATCCAGCGACCGAAAAATGCAGCACTGAGATGGTTGCGGACATCCACACTGAAGTGAGGCGGTGCACCGTCATATTGTAGCCACATACTCTCACGAACAGGCAAGGGTACGTTCTCCGACAACACAGGTAGAAGTATTTGCACGGACCTCAAATACAGGTGGCCATTCAGATGACATCATGACTTTCTGGCAATCAGGCTCGTCGTCCTTAATTCCTTGCAGGAAATAAAGAATGTACACTTAAATAAACAGCACAGTTCGTGTAAGCGTGTACGCACGTTTGTTGCAAATAAGCTGGAAAACAGTAATGCTAGACAAAGCGGTAGACAAGTTTACTTCCATATCTCCCTGTTCAGTGGAGCAATCTCAACGACCTGTTACAGTTTTGCTCGCTCTTACGGGAACACACTGTAGATGGCAGCAAGAAAAAGGCGTTTCAACTAAAAAAAACGAATTATTTCATTCGACGTGTTAATTATTTCTGTGTACAAATACACTCCTGGAAATTGAAATAAGAACACCGTGAATTCATTGTCCCAGGAAGGGGAAACTTTATTGACACATTCCTGGGGTCAGATACATCACATGATCACACTGACAGAACCACAGGCACATAGACACAGGCAACAGAGCATGCACAATGTCGGCACTAGTACAGTGTATATCCACCTTTCGCAGCAATGCAGGCTGCTATTCTCACATGGAGACGATCGTAGAGATGCTGGATGTAGTCCTGTGGAACGGCTTGCCATGCCATTTCCACCTGGCGCCTCAGTTGGACCAGCGTTCGTGCTGGACGTGCAGACCGCGTGAGACGACGCTTCATCCAGTCCCAAACATGCTCAATGGGGGACAGATCCGGAGATATTGCTGGCCAGGGTAGTTGACTTACACCTTCTAGAGCACGTTGGGTGGCACGGGATACATGCGGACGTGCATTGTCCTGTTGGAACAGCAAGTTCCCTTGCCGGTCTAGGAATGGTAGAACGATGGGTTCGATGACGGTTTGGATGTACCGTGCACTATTCAGTGTCCCCTCGACGATCACCAGTGGTGTACGGCCAGTGTAGGAGATCGCTCCCCACACCATGATGCCGGGTGTTGGCCCTGTGTGCCTCGGTCGTATGCAGTCCTGATTGTGGCGCTCACCTGCACGGCGCCAAACACGCATACGACCATCATTGGCACCAAGGCCGAAGCGACTCTCATCGCTGAAGACGACACGTCTCCATTCGTCCCTCCATTCACGCCTGTCGCGACACCACTGGAGGCGGGCTGCACGATGTTGGGGCGTGAGCGGAAGACGGCCTAACGGTGTGCGGGACCGTAGCCCAGCTTCATGGAGACGGTTGCGAATGGTCCTCGCCGATACCCCAGGAGCAACAGTGGCCCTAATTTGCTGGGAAGTGGCGGTGCAGTCCCCTACGGCACTGCGTAGGATCCTACGGTCTTGGCGTGCATCCGTGCGTCGCTGCGGTCCGGTCCCAGGTCGACGGGCACGTGCATCTTCCGCCGACCACTGGCGACAACATCGATGTACTGTGGAGACCTCCCGCCCCACGTGTTGAGCAATTCGGCGGTACGTCCACCCGGCCTCCCGCATGCCCACTATACGCCCTCGCTCAAAGTCCGTCAACTGCACATACGGTTCACGTCCACGCTGTCGCGGCATGCTACCAGTGTTAAAGACTGCGATGGAGCTCCGTATGCCACGGCAAACTGGCTGACACTGACGGCGGCGGTGCACAAATGCTGCGCAGCTAGCGCCATTCGACGGCCAACACCGCGGTTCCTGGTGTGTCCGCTGTGCCGTGCGTGTGATCATTGCTTGTACAGCCGTCTCGCAGTGTCCGGAGCAAGTATGGTGGGTCTGACACACCGGTGTCAATGTGTTCTTTTTTCCATTTCCAGGAGTGTACAATGCACAGAAAATGAAACATCTTTTTCGAGGTCACAAGAAGATAAAGGAGCGATGGGGAGATTGTGGAATGGCGTGGTGATGTTTTACATTTCCTGGCAGGACCGAGCTGACCTGTTGTCGCAGATGAGGTGTGGGCTGACAAGCCTACTGTTAACAGCCAGTCTCTCACTGGCTCATTGTTCATCACGGCACAACAGAACAGCGAGTTTGGTGTCAGTCAGTTGAATCTCACAGGCTAAATGAGGCTGCACTCCTCCCAGCTTGTCTGGGCAATTTGAGTGCGGTGGCTCATTGCGACACAAACGCCTGCCCGTATAATACGCGGACAGTGTGGCCGGTGGCAGGGTCTTCCTACTCTGCTGTACACAACTGATATACATGCCTAATAACCTGTATGGCACCAGCGAGCATGCACAAGTGCCGCAACAAGACGTGACATGGACTCGACTAATGTCTGAAGTAGTGCTGGAGGGAATTGACATAATGAATCCTGCAGGGCTGTCCATACGTCCGCTAGAGTACGAGGGGGTGGATATCTCTTCTGAACAGCACGTTGCAAGGCATCGCAAATATGCTGAATAATGTTCAGGTCTGGGTTGTTTGGTGGCCAGCGGAAGTGTTTAAACTCAGAAGAGGGTTCTTGAAGCCAGTCTGTAGCAATTCTGGACGTGTGGGGTGTTTAATTGTTCTGTTGGAACTACCCAAGTCCGTCGGAATGCGCAACGATCATGAATGGATGCAGGTGATCAGATAGGATGCTTACGTATGTCTCACCTGTCAGAGTCGTATCTAGACGTATCAGGGGTCCCATACTCCTCCAACAGCACACGCCCCATGCCATTACAGAGCCTCCACCAGCTTGAATAGTCCCCTGGTGACATGCAGGATCCTTGGATTCACGAGGTTGTCTACATTCCCGTACATATCCATTCGATACAAGTTGAAACAAGACTCATCCGACCAGGCAACATGTTTCCAGTCATCAACAGTCCAATGTTGGTGACCGGCTAAGGCGAGGCGTAGAGCTTTGTGTCGTGCAGTCATCAAGGGTACACGACTGGCCCTTCGGCTCCGATAGCCCATATCGATGATGTTTCGTTGAATTGTTCACAAGCTGACATTTGTTGATGGCCCAGTATGGAAATCTGCAGCAATTTGCGGAAGGGTACACTTCTGTCACGTTGAACGATTATCTTTAGTTGTCATTGGTCCCGTTCCACCGGATTACTAATATTTACTGTACACTCGCGAAATAGGCAAGTACATCACTGGTCTAATATTAGTGATTTTTAGGTTATTGTCATCTGTATGCAACTGAATGAAGTCTATTTTAGATTACTTAAAGCACTACAGCTATCACCCCACAAATACAGAGCAAAAATTCAGACACAAGTGAAACAACAACTCACTGCTAACCCTGGCCATAGAGATGACGCACCCTCACACAAATATAAACTTTGCTCATAGTCATTACAGTTTGCAACGTTACATAACATTAAACAGAAGTGAGAGGTGGATAGATCCTGATGGTCCCCTCGCATGGACTCCGTGCTCTCCTGATATCACGAAAGTAGAATTAATTTTGTGGGGTTAGGTCAAGGATCACGTGCTAATGACCCCAGTCATTGACATTGCTAACACTCCTGTACAAAACAGTGAAGGAATCAGAACTGTTGATGCCGCAATGTTGATCTGCAAAGAGACATAGCTCGAATAGCATCTTGGCGCTCTAAAAATGATTGAGTGGGGCACACAGTGAATTTCTGGCGTAACAGAAAAGCACCTTGAGAGCTACTAAACGTTTTACAAAAATAGTTTCCAAGTTATGATTTTTTTAGAAATCGATTGTGTCCAGATAACGGCGTTTTGAATAAATGGTCTTGCGGCTGCAAATCACTATCTAACTATTGCCCATCCACTTTACGAACGATCCCACAATACGATCCGTGGTCTTCAGTTCGCCTCCTTCTGTATAGCCGCCCTTGGCGTGGCCACGGAGATGCTGGACTTCCCCCTCCCCCTCCCCCCTCCTCCCTCCATCTGGCTCAGCACGCAGCCTCTGTTATTGGCAGGCCCTTTCCTGTCCGCCGCTCACTCAAAGTAAACAGCCGAGATGCGTTTGTTTAGGCTCGCCCGCAGACAACAATACCAACTTCTGGCTGGAATAAACAGCGCCGCTTGCTTTCAGCTCTGTTGTCTCGGAGCACAATGCGAGTTGACTTTGCAGTGTAGCGGCAGTAGCGGGCAGCTGCCAGAAATCGGCAATGGCGAGCCGCAACCGTACCTGCCTTCAAGACTCCACATCTACTCCGGAAAACATCTTCCCTACTCCCGCCAACCATCCCCTGCACTGTCCACTGCTCTTCCTTTCCAGAAGCTCGTTAAGTTCCATTTTCTCTATTTTCGTCATCGCAGCCATTTACTGCCATGATATTATGACCACATGCTTAATGGCGCATTGGTCCACCTTTGGAAAGCACAGGTCACGCAATTCCTGTAAATTATGGCAGGTGGTTTGTGGGTGAACAACTGCCTCCTGTAAGAGTGAGTAGTATGGTAACAGGGGTTCTACACCACTTTTGATATCAAATTGATATGCAAGTTAATCAAATTGTGACACCTGATTGTTTATGACCTTAAACTATTGTTCTGCTAAGTGGTGTTTCATGTAATTCTTCCCCTCCCCTTAAACTATTGTTCTGTTATTGATTTATGACCCCCATGGGTTGATTTATGACCCCTGGGGACAATCCATCCTCCTGAGAAATCCCTACCCCACCCCACCCCTTTCCCCTCCTCCTTCTCCACCACCCCTCTGGGAAATTTCCTCCCCAATATAAGCACAATCCGATATCAAATTCATTGACTAATTAATTAAATCGATAAATTAAGACCTCCCCTCTGAGAAATCTCCCACCTGCCCCTCCCCTCTGAGAAATCTCCCAGCTGCCCCTCCCAACCCCCTCCCCTTTGCCACCTAAGAGTTGGCACAAAAAGGACTCAGTCTGTACTGGAGAGGAAGGATCTCATGATGAGAAACTGAAGTCAGTGTCAATTATATAGCAGATGATATATTGTTTATTCATAAAATTTAATTTACTGGGGTTGGATCTCTGGATCTCTCTATTTGGTAGGAAAATCTCACATCCAGCAACAAAATGTCCTAATTACAGAATTACACAGCTACAGATTGGAGGTGTTGTCTTGTTGGAAAATTCCTCCAAGGCACAGGATAAGTTCAGGATAGGAACAGGATAGAGCTCGTTAGTGGATTCACCACACACACATCAGGAATAGGGGAAGAGCATGGCTCCACCATACATTGTGGTCAGGATACGGTTCGAAGGTGGCTCACGATGAGTTATGGCCACTGATAGTGATCGGAGGTGTGTCCACCATATGTTATGGCTGGTATAGTGTTTGATAGTGGATTCATTGTGTGTTCTGGCTGGTATAAGATTTGAAGGTTGACCCATCAGGCGGTATGGCTGGGATAGGGTTTGAAGGTGAATCTACTCCTTGGATGTCTGGGGTGGTGTCTTAAGATGAATTCAATGATGGTAGGTTTGGAGTGTGTTCTGGGGGCTCCATGTGAAACAAATATGGGCACACACATTAAAGAAAAATAGCACATTTGATCTAGATGTTGACAACTTTATTTCATTTCCAAGCAATTTTAAAATATGTGATGAGAAATGATGCCATGGGCACATGAGCAGAAGTGGCATAAAATCGGTAAAATTACAAAAATTGGTGGAAGATACGTATAAATTAAGGGAAAATACTCCAAAATGTGGGGAAATTGAGGGGGAATGAAGGAGTACTTGCATATTTGCTTGGTGCAGGAAAATACTTGTGCATTGGAATGAGCACGTAACAGCAAGAGGAACACGAAAGAAAGTTGACATTGAAGCACTGGGAACTAGGGAAATATTCATTTTTCGTGGACAGCAATAAGACAGCTGGAATAGATTGCTTAACGTGGATGATCACCAAATGTAGAGTAATAAATTTATATGGTGTCGTGTATTTTCCGCCCTGTGAAATTTCCGCCCAGAAAAGGTCGAAGAAGGGCCCACTAATCCCCCTTGTATTCTCCGCCCTGTGAATTTTCCGCCCTGTGAAATTTCCGCCCAGAAAATGATGAGGAAGGGCCCACTAATCCCCTGGGGACGCGATCTAGCATGCACAAACCGTACGGAACTAGACATACTATATGTTGCATGTAACAATTTCAGTGTTATTAGTTCTGATATGTATCTCTTTTAACATAGAGAGTTCTTACTGATCACAAAAAAGAGACCCTGTTAATTTATGCAGAAATTTGGTTTAGAATACATACACAGTGACGTTGCCCAAGTGGAGCACAAAATAAGTAAATAAATAAATGAACAAGTTAATTGTGGTCAAGTTTTTGAAGGTCTATTTGTTGGCTGGTTCAATGCTGAAATTTGTTAAACTTACGTCATAGAAGCACTTGACCCAAAGTACATAAAAGAAGGCACAAAAATATTATAGTTCAAGAGTGCATTTGTAGATGATCAAAAAATTGACGAGACGAACAAAAATTAAGAACCTATTAAGGAGGTGGTTCTTGATAAAACTGAAGGACTTAAGGGAAACGTAGAAAATCTTGCACATAACTGTCATGCGAAAGAAGATAGTGTATTAGTTGAAGAAAGAGCAAATGAAGAAGAATCCAATGAAAGTAGTAGTAATATTTTCTTTTCTGACATCTGTCAGTGACCTTTGACTGCCTTGGAAATCTAACAATTGAGTCATCAAAATAATAAGTGACAAAAAATTCAAAAACAATCATTGCTCGTTCGTTTTTGTTTAACAGACAATGACATAAAAAAAGCGTTAACTAACAGTTAACGTCTGACTCCTTCTATATCAGTCACAGCGTGAGAATGATTTTAGAACTTCGATGGCACATTCAACTAAAAATCGCAATTTGTACTACTATTGTTGCAGTCTATTTACCACAGGCACGAGTTTGAACAACGCATTTACTCGTAAATTTGTTAAAAGTTTTCAAGCGAGGTTGAATTTTTAAACCTTAAAACCTTAGGAACAAATCTAACTGTAAACAGAAATACTTTACCTAGGCAGCACCTCAAACGGAAGAATGGTCCTATTGGAATTAGTAAATAAATAAATGATTTTGTGAGCATGGAAATTGGTGAGGATGGCAGAAGTCCGCGTTGGGTTCCAAAATACATAGCTAAACCACTGAGTAAACATCAGTCTGAAGTAGAACAAAAAATTCGACTTGTACGTAACAAAATAGGAAATTAATACAGTTTTGTGTGAGCTCAAAATTGATCACGGCAAATATCGCCAAGTCATTCAATAACTTAATAATTAAATAGCTCGGGAGTCTCATCTTTGCATCATTAGTGCGCATCTTTCTAAAGTGAATGGGAACTCACAAAAAGCAAGTTTACATTCCAAAAATATGCTTAATTTTAGCTCTGTATATGGTTATTCATCATTACAACCTAGAGAAAACCAATTTTGCGCTTGGTATTTCATGTCACGTCCACAGTTGTGGTCATTAAGGATTTAGGTTTCGCTCGGATTGTTGGTTACGGAAGAGGTTGAGGGGGCGGGGGTGGGGGGAGGAAGCTACCATGAACTCTTTAAGGAATCTTCACAGCAGTTGCTTAAACAACGAAAACCAAATACAGTAGACTGTGGGCGGCCAGATGATTGAGCCCTGGTTAGCCACTGCGCTAACCTCGCTTGGTACAATAGACAACAAATAGACACTAGATAGAACAAAATAAGACTTCACAGAGCCTTTAGAATATTTCAGTACATAAAGAAGATTCGGTTCTTTTACAGCACCAGACAGCAGTCATTGTCAATAGATATATTTTCATAAAAATGCACTTATAAAATACACACATGTGTAGTGTAGCTTAATTGTAACTGTTAATTTGTTAACACTACTGAGGCATGGGACTAGTGGCGCTTTGGGTTTAGATGCATTAGAAATCACATGCCTAAATTTTTAAAAATAATCTGATTCCCATCGCACTTTATCTGGGCTTTGGACTGGCTAAATGGCAAAAGCAATTTTATTGTCAATTAGGCGTGTTTAAAATCAGCTTATAAGCTTCGTTATTTTTTAAAATCTTTTTTATGTTTTTTTGTATTTTTTTAAGATTGCTATTTACATTTAATACATTTTTTATTTTATCATATTCTGATACATTATTTAGTCTAGTTTTTGAAAGTAGGAGATAGCCTTCAAGCAAGCCCTTACCATCCTTTTCGTAATTTTTCAATAGTTTCTCCGGCCTTTCATCCCGTTTCATGTACACTGTTTTCTTCCTTTTACCTTCCATACTCAGCTCTGTTCTCATTAACGCGCACAATGAATTTTCTGCTTCTGTTTTCATGCAAGTAATTACATCACTAATTTGAGGATTTGGTTTGGAAAGCGTATTATTAATTTTGCTATGCCTGCCCTCTACGGAGTCAGTTTTTCGATGGAGCCGTTTGTAGCAGGGTTTTCTTCATTTTCCAATCATCTCTCTACAAAATAGTCGAAAAAATCAGAATGCCTAGGAACATGCGGTGCCTGTGAATGTATCTCCAGTCTGCCATCACATATATCTTCAGGCCGTAGAAACGCTAGCGCAGCGCACATGCGAATTTGTTGTCTCAAAAAATGGTTCAAATGGCTCTGAGCACTATGCGACTTAACTTCTGAGGTTATCAGTCGCCTAGAACTTAGAACTAATTAAACCTAACTAACCTAAGGACATCACACACATCCATGCCCGAGGCAGGATTCGAACCTGCGACCGTAGCGGTCACGCGGTTCCAGACTGAAGCGCCTTTAACCGCACGGCCACACCGGCCGGCTTGTTGTCTCACCTCTTCATTTTCTTTATATTCGCGAGTGAGTCCAAGACCCTGTACTTTTCTCCAGAGAGACTTTCTCATGTGGAAATAGCGTCCATGCACTGAGGAAGTTGGTAACATATGTATAATTGCAGAAATCGCTGCTGACTCAATATCTACTGTCACACTTGCAGGGTCCCGTTCCGGAGTACTATCCAGCACATTTTTGAAAAGTCGGATGTATGTCTCTTTCCTTTTATTTGGTAGTAATACAAATGCAACTGGGTCGATATTAGTCTCATCTTTAATTCTTCCAAAATCTGCATGAACTGTATATATCTGTGAAAACTGTTTGCTACAGCACTTGAACGTACCATCCATAAAAAAAGTCTCGTTCTTAGAGCCTCTCTCCCTGCTCTTCCACAAGCAACAATTATCCTGTCTCCTGATTTATTGTCGCCTAACAGGAAACTGCTTCCATCATCCACAGTTAATAGCTCTGCTTTAAGTTCAATCTCTTCTCTTGTCTCTGGATCCCTCTTACTTCCATTCTACTTTGCCCTTTGCTTGTATGACGTCCTCTTCGTTGTTCGCTGCTCTGGAATTTCTGTCACAAAGTCGTACCCTCGATTATGCAAGCTACCTAACTCCTCTGAATAGATTTTAGAAATAAACGTATTTTCCTCTCGTGCCCTCTTCTTTGCCTGGTTCAGAGTCCTCTGTACTTCCAACCTTGCGTCATCCAGAGTTCCATATTGATGCTCGTGCGAAAAGAGCGCTGTAGAATCCTTGGTTTTAAGCTTTCCTCGGCAATTCTTCTCTTTCTGTTTTGAACAGCGCCAAATCACATTCACATCTTCCTTCGTTTTCTTCACTGTGTGAGTGGCAACTAGGCTTACCACGTATTGTCGTTGAAACTTCCATTTTTTTTTTTTTTTTGGTCATCAGTCTACTGACTGGTTTGATGCGGCCCGCCACGAATTCCTTTCCTGTGCTAACCTCTTCATCTCAGAGTAGCTCTTGCAACCTACGTCTTCAATTATTTGCTTGACGTATTCCAATCTCTGTCTTCCTCTACAGCTTTTGCCCTCTACAGCTCCCTCTAGTACCATGGAAGTCATTCCCTCATGTCTTAGCAGATGTCCTATCATCCTGTCCCTTCTCCTTATCAGTGTTTTCCACATATTCCTTTCCTCTCCGATTCTGCGTAGAACCTCCTCATTCCGTACCTTATCAGTCCACCTAATTTTCAACATTCGTCTATAGCACCACATCTCAAATGCTTCGATTCTCTTCTGTTCCGGTTTTCCCACAGTCCATGTTTCACTACCACACAATGCTGTACTACAGACGTACATCCTCAGAAATTTCTTCCTCAAATTAAGGCGGGTATTTGATATTAGTAGACTTCTCTTGGCCAGAAATGCCTTTTTTGCCATAGTGAGTCCGTTCGTCATTGGTTATTTTACTGCCTAGGTAGCAGAATTCCTTAACTTCATTGACTTCGTGACCATCAATCCTGATGTTAAGTTTCACGCTGTTCTCGTTTCCACTACTTTTCATTACCTTCGTCTTTCTCCGATTTACTCTCAAACCATACTGTGTACTCATTAGACTGTTCATTCCGTTCAGCACTTCATTTAATTTTTCTTCACTTTCACTCAGGATAGCAATGTCATCAGCGAATCGTATCATTGATATCCTTTCACCTTGTATTTTAATTCCACTCCTGAACCTTTCTTTTATTTCCATCATTGCTTCCTCGATGTACAGATTGAAGAGTAGGGGCGAAAGGCTACAGCCTTGTCTTACACCCTTCTGAATACGAGCACCGTTCTTGATCGTCCACTCTTATTATTCCCTCTTGGTTGTTGTACATATTGTATATGACCCGTCTCTCCCTATAGCTTACCCCTACTTTTTTCAGAATCTCGAACAGCTTGCACCATTTTATATTGTCGCACGCTTTCTCCAGGTCGACAAATCCTATGAAAGTGTCTTGATTTTTCTTTAGCCTTGCTTCCATTATTAGCCGTAAAGTGAGAATTGCCTCTCTCGTCCCTTTACTTTTCCTAAAGCCAAACTGATCGTTACCTAGCGCATTCTCAATTTTCTTTTCCATTCTTCTGTATATTATTGTTGTAAGCAGCTTCGATGCATGAGCTGTTAAGCTGATTGTGCGATAATTCTCGCACTTGTCAGCTCTTGCCGTCTTCGGAAATGTGTGGATGATGCTTTTCCGAAAGTCAGATGGTATTTCTCCAGACTCATATATTCTACACACCAACGTGAATAGTCGTTTTGTTGCCACTTCCCCCAATGATTTTAGAAATTCTGATGGAATGTTATCCATCCCTTCTGCCTTATTTGACCGTAAGTCCTCCAAAGCTCTTTTAAATTCCGATTCTAATACTGGATCCCCTATCTCTTCTAAATCGACTCCTGTTTCTTCTTCTATCACATCAGACAAATCTTCACCCTCATAGAGGCTTTCAATGTATTCTTTCCACCTATCTGCTCTCTCCTCTGCATTTAACAGTGGAATTCCCGTTGCACTCTTAATGTTACCACCGTTGCTTTTAATGTCACCAAAGGTTGTTTTGATTTTCCTGTATGCTGAGTCTGTCCTTTCGACAATCATATCTTTTTCGATGTCTTCACATTTTTCCTGCAGCCATTTCGTCTTAGCTTTCCTGCACTTCCTATTTATTTCATTCCTCAGCGACTTGTATTTCTGTATTCCCTGATTTTCCTGGAACATGTTTGTACTTCCTCCTTTCATCAATCAACTGAAGTATTTCTTCTGTTACCCATGGTTTCTTCGCAGCTACCTTCTTTGTACCTATGTTTTCCTTCCCAACTTCTGTGATGGCCCTTTATAGAGATGTCCATTCCTCTTCAACTGTACTGCCTACTGCGCTATTCCTTATTGCTGTATCTATAGCGTTAGAGAACTTCAAACATATCTCGTCATTCCTTAGTACTTCCGTATCCTACTTCTTTGCGTATTGATTCTTCCTGACTAATGTCTTGAACTTCAGCCTACTCTTCATCACTACTATATTGTGATCTGAGTCTATATCTGCTCCTGGGTACGCCTTACAATCCAGTATCTGATTTCGGAATCTCTGTCTGACCATGATGTAATCTAATTGATATCTTCCCGTATCTCCCGGCCTTTTCCAAGTATACCTCCTCCTCTTGTGATTCTTGAACAGGGTATTCGCTATTACTAGCTGAAACTTGTTACAGAACTCAATTAGTCTTTGTCCTCTTTCATTCCTTGTCCCAAGCCCATATTCTCCTGTAACCTTTTCTTCTACTCCTTCCCCTACAACTGCATTCCAGTCGCCCATGACTATTAGATTTTCGTCCCCTTTTACATACTGCATTACCCTTTCAATATCCTCATACACTTTCTCCATCTGTAAATCTTCAGCTTGCGACGTCGGCATGTATACCTGAACTATCGTTGTCGGTGTTGGTCTGCTGTCGATTCTGATTAGAACAACCCGGTCACTGGACTGTTCACAGTAACACACCCTCTGCCCTACCTTCCTATTCATAACGAATCCTCCACCTGTTATACCATTTTCTGCTGCTGTTGATATTACCCGATACTTGTCTTCCTTCCACTTCACTTCACTGACCCCTACTATATCTGGATTGAGCCTTTGCATTTCCCTTTTCAGATTTTCTAGTTTCCCTACCACGTTCAAGCTTCTGACATTCCACGCCCCGACTCGTAGAACGTTATCCTTTAGTTGATTATTCAATCTCCTGGAGATCCGAATGGGGGACTATTCCGGAATCTATTGCCAATGGAGAGATCATCATGACACTTCTTCAATTACAGGCCACATGTCCTGTGGATACACGTTACGTGTCTTTAATGCAGTGGTTTCCATTTCCTTCTGCATCCTCATGTCGTTGATCATTGCTGATTCTTCCGCCTTTAGGGGCAATTTCCCACCCCTAGGACAAGAGAGTGCCCTGAACCTCTATCCGCTCCTCCGCCCTCTTTGACGAGGCCGTTGGCAGAATGAGGCTGACTTCTTATGCCGGAAGTCTTCGGCCGTCAATGCTGATTATTTATCAAAATTTAGGCGGTGGCGGGGATCGAACCCGGGACCGAAGACGTTTTGATTATGAATCAAAGACGCTACCCCTAGACCACTTCCATATCACAACTATTGAGATGATAATATCGAAGTGGCACGATGTGAAGTCTACGAAAACTAGAGCGATACTAACAGGCAGACGGGGCTGTGCGGGCGGAGTTCGGCCGAGTCCCGGGAACAGGTAGAGCAAGGTGGTTAGGACGGTCCGGCTGCAGGTAGAACGGGACACAATGGACGCAGGTACGAGGCGGAGAGCTCGCAGATTTCTAGTGGGGCGAAAAGGCGCGGGGCGGAGAATTCATACATTCAATTTATATACCGGGTGATCAAAAAGTCAGTATAAATTTGAAAACTGAATAAATCACGGAATAATGTAGATAGAGAGGTACAAATTGACACACATGCTTGGAATGACATGGAGTTTTATTAGAACCAAAAAAATACAAAAGTTCAAATAATGTCCAACAGATGGCGCTTCATCTTATCAGAATAGCAATAATTAGCATAACAAAGTAAGACAAAGCAAAGATGATGTTCTTTACAGGAAATGCTCAATATGTCCACCATAATTTCTCAACAATAGCTGTAGTCGAGGAATAATGTTGTGAACAGTATTGTAAATTTTGTCCGGAGTTGTGGTGAGACATTGGCGTAGGATGTTGTCTTTCAGCATGCCTAGAGATGTCGGTCGATCACGATACACTTGCGACTTCAGACTACCCCAAAGCCAATAATCGCACGGACTGAGATCTGGGGACCTGGGAGGCCAAGCATGACGAAAGTGGCGGCTGGGCACACGATCATCACCAAACGACGCGCGCTGGAGATCTTTCACGCATCTAGCAATATGGAGTGGAGCGCTATCCTGCATAAACATCGCGTTCCAGCATGTGTTTATCAGCCAGGCTGGGGATGATGCGATTCTGTAACATATCGGCGTACCTCTCACCCGTCACGGTAGCAGTTACAAAACCAGAATCACGCATTTCCTCGAAGAAAAAAAGGCTCGATAACGGTAGATGTGGTAAATCCTACCCATACCGTGACTTTCTCGTCGTGCAATGGAGTTTCCACGACAGGTCTAGGATATTCGATAGCCCAAATTCTGTAGCTGTGGGCGTTGACAGACCCTCGGAGCGTGAAATGAGCTTCGTCGGTCCACAACACATTACTCAACCAATCGTCATCTTCCGCCATCTTTTGAAACGCCCACACCGCAAATGCCCTCCGCTTCACTAAATCGCCAGGTATCAGTTTATTTGCCGATGGATTTTGTACGGATAGCATCGGAGGGTACCCCTAAGTGCCAACCAAACAGTAGTGTATGGAATGCCGGTGCGACGTGCGACTGCACGAGCGCTGACTTCCCCGTGCACAGACGAACCCGCTACAGTCTCCGTTTCTTCCTGAACTGTCTCAGCAGCATTACGCCTTGCGCTCGATCTGCTACTACGGGGTCTATCGTGGCTTCGAACTTCGAAATCATTCTCGCCACAGCTGCATTTGTCAACGGCCCTTTACCCGTTCGAATCCCCTTCCTATGGCGATAGGATCGTAACGTTGAACTAGCACATTCGCCATTCTTATAATAGAGCTCCACTAAAAGCGCCTTTTCAGGTAACGTCAACATGTTGCGACTGTTGGCCCATCTAGTTCTCTCTCTCATTACAACTCCTTTTATACACATCATGCGCGGTCACTGACGTTTTGCTGTCCAGCGCCATTTGTCGGACATTGTGTGAATTTTTCTTTTTTTGGTTCTAGTAAAACCCCTTGTCATTCCAAGCATGTGTTTCAATTTTTACCTCTCTATCTACATTATTCCATGGCGACGGCCCCCGCTGGAACCTGTCCCTGGAGCCATACCTCCCTGCAGGTCTGTGGGTTAGAATAGGCCTGAGGTATGCCTACCTAAGAGGTGACTAAAAGGAGTCTCTCACGTTTCAGGCTTTATGTGATGGTCCCCTGTAGGGTTTTACCTCCAATTTCAAAACTTTCCCAGGCAGTTGGTAAAGGATGCATCATGTCTATCATGTGCTGAGACCTTTCACATCCTATGTCGATGTGGATCTGCACTTCCTCTCATTTTCCTGCTATTAGGCGAGGTCATCCTCCAATCACTGTGCAGTATCGTTTCTTGCACTGATGATGGTAATGGACTTGTTTGCACCTGACATCTAGCACGGTAGCCAGTCCGTTATGGTGGGGCCGCCATGTACCCTGTTGGTTGTAGGCCCCTGACCACACAGGGATTACTCTGCTGATGCCTGCACCATTAACTCCCCACATAGGCCAAGGGGTAGATGGCTATCCCCATGAGGCATCAGAAATTCCAGTAATGGACATCCTGCCAGGTGGCCTTTGCTGCGGCTGGGTGGCGCCCATGGAAAGGGCCCCTGGTCAGAGTGGGTGGCATCAGGACAGATGACAGATGATGAAGTGTAGTATGTCATCTCTTGCTGGTGGTCAAACGCCAGCAGTCTCTAAGCATTCACGGGCTCATTCAGCCCATAGAAGTATGACCCCAAATCGTTCCCCACCCTGGCCACACCATGGTAGCAACGTCAGGCTAAGAATGGCAGCGACTGGAACCTTGTGTGTTCGAGAGCTGATGGGGAATCTTTCATGATGATGAAACCTCAGTTTTTTGTTTAACCAAAACAGAATCCTCTGCCCAGTCATGAGCGTTACTCACTTGTGACAAGGGGGGGGGGTGTTTCTACAACCATCATGCCCCATAAGAGCTTAAATATGGCCCAGGGTATCATATTTCACAGGGACCTTCTTTTGCAGTCTGACGATGAGCTGCGCTCCAATCCAATTTAGAACAGCAAGGTGTACATTTCATTCAGCTTCTCCACTAGGGTCTGATAGATAGGTTGCCAACGGTCCTTTTGTCTGGCCTTCAAGGGTGGTACATTACCCAAGAAGGTCAAGGTGATGGTCTACCAGTGTGATGTAAAGCCCCATATCCCTCCCCCAATGTGGTGCTTTAAATGCTGGCAGTTCAGCCATTTGTTTTCCTGCTGTACTTCCATCGTCACATGTCGAGATTATGGACGCCCATCACATCCTAATACTCCATGTGCCCAGCAACCCATCTGTGTCGACTGTGGAGAGCAACATTCGTCTTGCTTGCCATACTGCAGATTTCTCCAGAAAGAAAGGGAAATCATGGAGTACAAGACCCTGAACCAACTGACCTACACTGAGGTTAAGAGGACATTTGAATGCCTACATCCTGTATGCATGACATCTTACGCTGCCACTACAACAGTTCTAGCCCCATCGGCTCCACCAATCACAGTCACTTCTGAGAGCCAGAACTCTACACCCGACCCCTTAATGGTGGCGGATGAGGGGGGGGGGGTTATGGGGGCACTTCCGCCCCTGTTGCCTCTGCACCACCTACTTCAGGAGCAACACCCCCCAACCATCAGGGACATCCATCCCCACTTCTAAGTTGGAGAAGCATACAACTTCTTCGGCTCCTCTCGCAAGGAATGGGTCCCTTGGGTCACTCCCTTCCCATGTTTCTGCTAGTGGGAAAGATAACACCCACCAGTGGCTGAAGAGCCCAAAAGCAGCTGGTCGTAGGGCTTCACGCTTATCCTCAGTCTGGAGACTGAATCAGTGAAGTCCTCCCAGCCAGGGAAACCCAAGGAGCTGTAAAACAAATCCAAAAAGAAGTTTCCCAAGACCAAGGGATGTGCAGAGGCGCCCACACCACCGCTACATACAACCTCTGCGTCTGCAGGTGAGATGGAGATTCTGGCATCCACTGAGGACCTAGATCTCGCCGGACCCTCAGACACAATGAATGTAGACTGCTAAGGCAATAAGTCGGTGGCAGCAGGTGACCCTGAGGCGTAAACTGCCTCATTGAATGTTCCATGCCTTCCCAGTCTCACGATGACGTCATCCTCCAGTGGAATTGCGGCGGTTTTTTCCACCGCCTGCCTGAGCTACGGCAGCTGTTAAGCTTTACACCTGCTTTCTGCATTGCCCTCCAGGAAACCTGGTTCCTGGCCTTGTGGACCCCTGCCCTCTGTGGCTATGAGGGATACTAAGGAACAGTAGCGACCATAACCGAGTGTCAGGTGGAGTTCGCGTTTGTGTCCTAAACTCAGTCTGTAGTGACACTGTGCCCCTTCAAACCCCTCTTGAAGCTTTGGCTGTCAGAATAAGGACAACGCAGGAAATAACAGTGTGCAATGTATATCTTCCTCCAGATGGCACAGAACCCCTGAATATATTAACTGCACTGATTGATCAACACCCTAAACCTTTCCTTGTTTTGGGAGATTTTAACGCCCATAACCTCTTGTGAGGTGGCACTGTGCTTACTGCCTGAGATGTCGAAACTTCACTGTCTCAGTTCGACATCAGCCTCTTACATACTGGGGTCGCCACACTTTTCAGTGTGGCTCATGGTAGTTACTCAGCCATTGATTTATCAGTCTGCAGCCAAAGACCTATCCCAACTATCCACTGGAGAGCACACGACGACCTGTGTGGTAGTGACCACTTCCTCATCTTCCTGTCACTGCCCCAGCATCAGGCCCACGGACGCCTTCCCAGATGGGCTTTAAACAATGGGGACTGGGAAACTTTCACCTCTGCTGTCACTGTTGAATCTCCCCCACATGGGAACATCGATGTGATGGTTGAACAGGTGACTACAACAATCCTTTCTGCGGTAGAAAACGCGATCCCTCGCACTTTAGGATGCCCCCAGCGAAAGGCAGTCCCTTGGTGGTCGCCGGAAGTCGCTGAAGCAATTAAGGAGCATCGGCGAGCTCTGCAGCGACATAAGTGTCACCCTTCCCTGGAGCGCCTCATAGACTTTAAACAGCTCCGTGCTCGCGTTCGTCAACTTATCAGACGACGGAAGCAGGAGTGTTGGGAGAGATACGTCTCGACCATTGGGTGCCATACGTCACCTTCCCAAGTCTGGGCAAAGATCAAACGTGTTTTTCGGGTACCAGACCCCAACAGGTGCTCGCGGTGTTAACATAAATGGCGTGTTATCTTCCGATATATTGAAAACCAGTACCATCTGCACATTGGCATCGAGCATATTAAATATAAGTGTATTGGTCCACTGGAGCAAGGCGCCAGTGATCGGAGTTGCTTACATGAACCTGTGTAAAGTTCCATCGCCCGTACTGTACGAGTACCATATCCCACAGACTGTCACAAGAGAGGGTTCCTCTGTTGTTGTCCCATAAGCAGTCTGATCATTGTTTTTCTGTTGTAACACATCCAAGCAGTCTATGACTACAAATTTGTACACCATCACACATTTTGTTTTCTATAATTTTGAGATCTGTGTAAAGTGTTGAACTGACATTAACTCTATTTCAAAACGAGCTACCCCTTAGTTCAACCCATCGGTTAAAGATCGTGAGCAAAACTCTAGATGGCCTGTCTCTAGACATCTCATAACTCTTACTCTGTCTTTAATCAACTCTCCCTGCAACATTGTCTCCAATTTGATTTGGAACTGACCAGAATTAGGAGGTTTACTATACCTGCTACATTCGATGACTCATTAAGGAACAGAACGAGCCGAGTTCCACGTAATCAGTACACTTTGATATTTTGCTTTCGGAAAGCGCATAACAAGAGTTCCAAATTTGTACTGACCGACGCTAGTGACATAGACCGGTACTCTCATACCAATACTGTACCTGGGTCGAGTGAGATGGCGCAGTGGTTAGCACTCTGGATTTGCATTCAGGTGGACGATGGTTCAAACCCGCACCTGGCCATCCTGATTTAGATTTTTTGTGATTTCCCTAAGTCGCTTCAGGAAAATGCTGGGACGGTTCCTTTGAAATAGCGCCTCCTTCCCAACTCTGATGGGACCGATGACCTCTCTGTTTGATCCCCTACCCCCAACACAACCAACCAACGAACTGTAACTGCCGTTCTGCAAAGACTTTCCATACCATTCTTACTCATGTCACCTGTCCAGTTCCACACCATCTCTCTAGGTGCTTGCATGCTGAGGAGTTTAGTACTCTTTACTGGTGTATATTAGATTTGAACCTGATACACTTGAGAGTACTGTGGGGATATAACAGACTATTAAGAAGAAGAAGAAGAAGAAGAAGAAGAAGAAGAAGAAGACACGTATGACTTATGCGTAATGGAGCTCCAGATGGAAGGTGCTTGAGACGTTTTACGTAAAACACTTTTGCTGTCAATTCTGTAGAATTATCGTAGCGTTTGGATTCCATACCAAGAAGGTGCTAGGAAGCGAGAAACGATCATAGAACACACTCCTAAGGTTCTGCACTTAAGCATGCTATGATTTTAAAAATGGTTCAAATGGCTCTGAGCACTATGTGACTTAACTTCTGAGGTCTTCAGTCGCCTAGAACTTAGAACTAATAAAACCTAACTAACTTAAGGACATCACACACATCCATGCCCGAGGCAGGATTCGAACCTGCGACCATAGCGATCGCTCGGCTCCAGACTGTAGCGTCTCGAAACGCACGGCCACTCCGGCCGGCGCTATAATTTTAAAGCAGTGTGGTTCCCAATATATTAGTTGTGTGCGATGAAAAGCTGTTAATACTCCAATACAGGAAACGTATTGGCGACATGACATACATTCACCTGCAAGTTTTCTATCCCACTCACTATGGTGATAAAATTTAAGATTATAAAATTACTGCCATCTAACCAAATGGAAATAAAACATAGAAATAAAACGCACTACATAGCTTTCTAGAGGTATATAGCTCCCACTGTTCACATTAGATTACTGTTCGGAAATTGTGCTTTGCTCGCATCAGTCCTGTTAAATGATAGTTGGCAACGGAAAATGTATTAAGCAACGACACCTTATGAGAAAATAGACAAATGCATAGCAGAGGTGACTGCCGCATAAAATTACATGCCATGCTGCTCTAACTTCGAGAGCAGACTACAGTGTCTTCCACACACAACATCTGTGAAGAAAATGTATACACAGGAATTGCAGTACTGCATGAACCCCTGCCACTAACCTATAATCACTGCAGGTATAAAATCAAAGACTGGGTCTATGTCAAACATGCGGTAGGGGGTTGGACTACTTTGAGCAAATCATCGTTTGTCTAGAGGAGGGTGCCGAAATAGGTTTTCCGTCAGTTTGATAGACATGATTCATGAATTCCTCTGCTGAGTGCAGTATGGAGAGGTTTGCTGTTAACGATAGCAGGTAGATATTGCTCTTAAGTCACACAAAACAGGCAATTTTATACTGGTCTGATGCAGGTTATACCACACAACTCATAAATCCCGAGAGAAAACTAAAAAAAAACAGTTAAATGAGTGATAAATGAGCTGCTGCAACATGTCTCTCTCTAAGTAATGCATCGTCAGCTTACCATTAAGTCATATCTCGTTACAACCCCTCTCCACTGATTACTCCATCTACTTTCTATCATCCTTTAATGCAAATCTACGTCAGTTTAGAGGCAGATGGTTCTCTTTTTCAGGAAAGCATCAAGGACAGCAGTCAGTTCGTGTGTATTCCTATTACCTCAACAGACACACAGTAGAAAGTCGTTAAAACAATGCGGCAACTGTTCTGTAAGGTATTCGTTAACTGACACCACATACGTATGATTGGTAGAGAGTACATTAAAGCACATTGTAAATACTGTTTGTTAGAGTTTAAAAACACCTAAAAAGTCTAGCATAGGGTCAAACATGCGATCCATTCTGTATTTGTGTACTGCAGGTCCCAGGCTGGTAATACAATGCTCTTTAGCTAGGGACACTTCATAAAAATCTGGGTGAGGAGCTAGAGAAACGAACATGTGTTTTGCTTGGGAAGATTCAATATGACTAGTGTTTGCACTGGAAAATTGTTCTCCATCATGTAAATTGATCGGCTGTTTCAAAAATGGTTCAAATGGCTCTGAGCACTATGGGACTTAACATCTGAGGTCATCAGTCCCCTAGAACTTAGAACTACTTAAACCTAACTAACCTATCACACACATCCATGGCTGAGGCAGAACTCGAAGCTGCGTGCTGTTCCAGACTGAAACCACTAGAGCTGGTGATACTGTCTCTGACCCCTGAAGGTCTTGTACAGTAGACATGTGAATACCTGGAGATGGTGCTATACTTTCAGTGTGTTTGTCATACTTAAGCGGCACAGCTATTTCTCCATGGTACACTGTGGTCGCGAGATCAGTGGCAGATGGCACACTCTTCGCACTCACAGGTATGTGTGCTCAGTTGGAGTTTTTTACCAGATATGCTTAGTGAAAACGTTGTGGTGGAAGAGTGTTCTTATGTTTTTAAACGTTGGTGCATACAAGACCTGAGATATATTTAGCACTGTGATCTATTTGAGGCAGAAATTTGATTACATTATGAATAAATTTATTGTAAGCTGGTGGTGTGGGTTTTAAGTTTATTTATTTATTTATTTATTTATTTATTGTTCCGTGGGACCACATTTAGGAGAAGTCTCCATGGTCATGGAACGAGTCAATACATGAAATTATAACACGATTGTAGAAACAGATGAAATGAAATATAAGAAACATATTCAGGCGATAAGTCGTTAGTTTAAATAAAGAAAATCAAGAATGTAACACTGGAATTTGCTTAATTTTTTAGCTCTTCCAGGAGCTCCTCGACAGAATAGAAGGAGTGAGGCATGAGGAAACTCTTCAGTTTAGACTTAAAAGTGTTTGGGCTACTGCTAAGGTTTTTGAGTTCTTGTGGTAGCTTATTGAAAATGGATGCAGCAGAATACTGCACTCCTTTCTGCACAAGAGTCAAGGAAGTGCATTCCACATGCAGATTTGATTTCTGCCTAGTATTAACTGAGTGAAAGCTGCTAACCCTTGGGAATAAGCTAATATTGCTAACAACAAACGACATTAAAGAAAATACATACTGTGAGGGCAATGTCAAAATTCCCAGACTATTGAATAGGGGTCGACAAGGGGTTTTCGAACTTACACCATACATAGCTCGAACAGCCCGTTTTTGAGCCAAAAATACCCTTTTTGAATCAGAAGAATTACCCCAAAAAATAATACCATATGACATAAGCGTATGAAAATATGCGAAGTATACTACTTTTCGTGTTGAAATGTCACTTATTTCAGATAGTGTTCTAATGGTAAATAAAGCGGCATTTAGTTTCTGAACAAGATCCTGAACATGGGCTTTCCACAACAGCTTACTATCTATCCATACGCCTAGGAACTTGAACTGTTCCGTCTCGCTTATAACATGCCCATTCTGTCTGATTAAAATGTCAGTTCTTGTTGAATTGTGAGTTAGAAACTGTAAAAACTGAGTCTTACTGTGATTTAGCATCAAATTATTTTCCACAAGCCACGAACTTATATCATGAACTACATTATTTGATAATGTTTCAATATTACACACAAGATCCTTCACTACCAAGGTGGTGTCATCAGCAAACAGAAATATTTTTGAATCACCTGTAATACTAGAAGGCATATCATTTATATAAATAAGAAACAGCAGTGGCCCCAGCACCGACCCTTGGGGAACGCCCCATTTAACAGTGCCCCATTGGGACTGAACATCATTACCACTCTCAATATTGCGGAGGATTACCTTCTGCTTTCTGTTCTTAAAGTAGGAGGCGAACCAATTGTAAGCTACTCCCCTTACTCCATAATGTTCCAACTTCTGCAGTAATATTTTGTGGTCAACACAGTCAAAAGCCTTCGTTAAATCAAAGAAAACACCTAACGTTCGCAACCTTTTATTTAATCCGTCGATCTTTTTGACTCCTGTAAACTTAACTATTAATTCGATAGGGAGTGCAAATGGACTAGTTCTCTCTAGTTTTGGTATCTAAATTGCATCACCTCTCCCTTTGTCCCCAGCATTAGGAACACAGTATTTTGAGGAGGAATAAACACCTACATCTGCCTATTTGGAGACATTGGTTCACACACACACACACAAATAGCAAGTAGCCTCTTGAGAGAGGCAGAGACAGGAAGCAAGTCCAGAATTTCCTGATAAACAGGAAGCCACCCACCACTTCATGCTTTGGTTGCTGACACAATATTTAGGCCAACAGGCACGGGTGGGAAGTGCAGATGTGAGCTCTACCAAAGTGGGCGAGCCCTGTCTCCAGCAAACTGATTAAATAGAGAACATGCATCTGTATATTACTGGCATTAAATTGAATTTCGGTCATGAAATCCTTCCTCTTGAGTGCAGACTCAGTCTTTTTCTCACCATTTTACCTGAAAGGGGTGGGGAATGAGGGGGCGACGGTTGGGGGTGGGACATCCTCTGGTGGTGGCATTTAGCACTAGTTCAGTCGATCCCTGCAGGTCAAGGGTGCACACACAAAAAAATTTTCGAATAGGATAACACTTCCAATCAGCAGCAAAGTAATAATGTAATTAGAACATGTAGTCGCTGGATGTGATCTTTTTCCCCCAAATAAACAGAGCCAACTCGTGAAAATTGAATTTTATAAATAAACAGTGTATCCTTGCTATGTAATTGACATTAACTTCAATTTCGTATCATGAGATCCTTCCTCTCCAGCACAGGCTGAGTCCTTTTCCCACCAATGTCCAGGTGTGGTAGGGGAAGGGGAGTGGAGAATCAGAGGGGAGGGTTGAGGAATTTCTCAGATGGCAGGGATTAATTAATTTATCGATTTAATTAAACAATCAATTAATTTGATATCGAAGTTGTGCTAGTATTGTAATTTCCCAGAGTGGAAGGGGGAGTTTTGTGACGGCCTTTGTAGCGACAACACTTCGCTGTAGAAACGGCCTACGAAGTCACCGCCACACTTTTAATAGCGGGCCGACCAGTCCGCTGGAACAGTGAACAGAAAGATGAAAACCCAAACACTCGGATTAAATGAAAGTCGGTACTTATCTTTATTAACGACGATACAGAACACAGTGGTGAACATGGTCTACAGAAATCTGTCCGAGTCGGAGCGGCTTGATCAGCGTCGGCTGACGACAAACAACAACTCTGCTGCGATGAACACACAACTGACTAGCAGGTACACAATTCGGTGGCGAGTATACAACTGAGCGGCGAATCCAGAACTGTCCTAGCGCTCGCGACTCCAGTGCTTAAGAAGCCAGAAGCCAGCGGTGGCGCGCACAGACTTGCGGCGATTTCCTGTATCGCTGGCGCTGCTTATGCGGACGGCGTCCGGACTTTGATGCTGCCAACCTTTTTGGCAGCGGGCTCGGTTGGTATTACTGGCTAGGATATAACAGGGAGGAAGGGGAGAGGGAGGGTTAGGGGTTTCTCAGAAGGACGGATTATCCCCAGAGGGTCATAAATCAACCCCTGGGGTCATAAATCAATTAAGAGAACATTAGGTTAAGGGGAGGTGGAAGGTTACATGAAAATACAGTTAGTAGAACAATAGGTTAAGGTAATAAATCAATCAGCTGCCTCAATTTAATTAATTTGATATAAAAATGGTGTAGAACCCCTGTTACATTACTACTAGTGTACCACATGTGTTTCATCGGGCTCAGATCAGGCGAATATGGTGGTAGAGGCATCAATATGAGTTCACTATTGTGCTCGTTAAACCATTGTACCACTATTCTGGCCTTGTGACAAGCACATTTATCATCCTGGAAGATGTCATTGGCGTTGTGAAAGACAAAGCATGATGGTCCACAGTAATAGTCACGTAGTCGACAGCTGTCATGGCGCTTTCGTTGTGACTAGATGTATGTCACCTGTAGAATAATACAATGTCCATCAGCCTTAGTCTGTAGCACACTGCATGTTTCGGCAGCCATTCACGTGGACGGACCATTGACCGAGTGTCACAATTAACGTTATTCATCCAACCAAGCAATATCTTTTCCATTCATCCTTCCGTCTTGCGAGGGATGACGTGTATCCCCAGAGTTTTGCTGTGACTAAGTTGTAGAGATTCGATCAGTGACTGGTGAATGATATATGATTGACTCCCTGTGTCTACGGTAGAAAGTGTCAGTTTACTCCTACCAGCTGGTCATCTGATGCCCACATAAGAAGTTTGCAAATATTACATCTTACACGGGATGCCCTTTCCCATTTGAACCACGGCACGATTAAGGCGCAGGAATCAACAGTTCTTTTCCTTCAGCATATCTTGAAAGATGTGTGCCTCAGCTGCCTTTCGTTAATGTATTATTTGTAATGATTTACTTGGCCTCCCCTAGCTCAGCTGATTCGTGCTCTACTCTTTGCTTACCATAGAGACACGCCTGGAAGAAGGATTGCATAGGGAACCAACTGTATGTTAACCTTTATTCATAACCTAATCACGGATAACTCTGTGATGTATGAATGTGTGGTTGATGAAAGTGCATGTGCGATCGTAGAATCAGTGAAGCTTTCTTGTTTCTAATGCTAGAAGTGTGGGTCTGTCCGTTGAATTTTAGCCTTCAGCGTTGGTTTGTGGCGTCTTGCGATAGATTCCCTGCGCAATCCTTCTTCCAGACGTGGCTCTACAGTAAGCAAAGAGTAGGCCAATGGGTGAACTGTGGAATTTTCCACCGAACTCTTGTTTCGAATTTCGTTTGGTATCGCTAGCAAGACTTTAGTAACGGCCGCTAGCATTTTTTAGCATTCACCCGATTCAGCGAAGCGTTTGGCAACGCGGTGTTATTTTTCGTGAGAGCACACCACGCGCCACACCCACTCCGGGGATGTTGCATCAGGCTATAGAGTTGGGAATATTTAGAAAGTTTCGTGATCTCTTGATCTAGCGCGTACTGCTTCTGAGCGCACTTAGGATGAAACATTTTGCTTGCGTTTCCAACTAGTCGTTTCTTAGGTTATTCGCGCAGTAATTACCTTCAGTTACCAAGGGAATTATGTGTCTAAGCTTTGCGTCTATAAATTTTATCGGTTTTCAATTTAGTTTTTGGAAGAGAGATTCGTTTTCATTATCAGGAATCCGATAAAACATCAAATCTCCGACATCGCTGCTGCCGGAAAAAGATCCTGCAAGAACGGGATCAACGACGACTGATGAGAATCATTCAACGTGACAGAAGTGCAACGCTTCCGCAGATGGCTGCAGATTTCAATGCTGGGCCATCAGCGAGTGTCAGCGTGCGAACCATTCGAAGGCCCACTTGTGTACCCTTGATGACTGCGCGACACAAAGCTGTAGGCCTCACGTGGGCCGATCAACGCTGACATTGGTCTGTTGATGACTCGAAATATTTTGCCGGGTCGGACGAATCTCTTTTCAGATTGTGTCGAGCAGATGGACGTGTACGGGCATGGAGACAACTGCATGAATCCATGGACTGCATGTCAGCAAGAGACTGTTGAAGCTGATGGAAGCTCTGTAATGGTGTGTGGCGTATGAAATTGGAGTTGTATGTTACCCCTGATACGTCTAGACGCGACTCTGACAGGTGACACGTACGTAAGCATCCTGTCTGATCACCTGCATCCATTTATGTCCATTGTGCATTCCGACGGAATGGAGCAATTCCAGCAGGACAGGGCGACACACCACACGTCCAGTGCTGCTACAGAGTGGCTCCAGGAGCACTCTTCTGAGTTTAAACAGTTCCCCTGGCCACCAAACTCCGCAGACATGAACATTATTGAGTATATCTGGATGGCTTGCAACGTGCTGTTCAGAAAAGAGCTCCATCCCCTCGTACTCTAGCGGATTTATGGACAGCCCTGCAGGATTCATAGTGTCAATTCCCTCCATCACTACTTCAGACATTAGTCTAGTCCATGTCACGTCTTGTTGCGGCACTTCTTCGTGCTCGCCGGGGCCCTACATGGTATTGGGCTGGTGTAACAGTTTCTTTGGTTCTTCATTATATATGTATAACTGAGTGAAGCGATCAACGACGAACTTATGTGACGTCCTCTACGACCAAATGCACCGAACAATAACGAAAGAAAGCGCAAAAAAGTATTTTTTAATCTATATCGTTTACGCCACTGGTCACATTATTTAATTTATATGACATTTGAGAGGTAAATTAGTGAAAAAAATCGTCCCACGTGCATTTTCATGAATTTCGTATGTTATTTGACTATTAACGACCTGTAATTAAATTTTCAAGTCCTCGGGACAGATTTGGAAAGCCCAAGTCAAATCTCGGTTAATAATGACGCGAATGGCGTTATTCACAATCAGTAATATAGTAAGTCACATTGTGCCAGACCACAAGAGTAGCAATTACTCACCGGATGTGCTCTCGACATCACGTGTTACAGGATTGTATTTGTCATACAGACATGGAAGACATAAACTGGAACTTCATGTTAATAAAAGTGTTTTTTTTTCATTATATTACCTCTCAAATGTCATCTAAACTAAATAATATGTTCAGTGATAAATACATAGATTAAAAAATAAGTGTTAGCGGGAGCCGAACCATCGCCTCACAAACGTTCGTTTTAGAAACCCGAACGCTAATCTCTTGACCTCCAGGATCTCTAACGTCCCGCACCTATACACAGATACATAAGGAACATGATAGACGCGGAAGACTTCTCTTACAATTTTCTCGGAATTTCCAGAGTTGCGCACCTTACTACTTGCACAGTATTTTGCTTTAATGGCCTACTAAAGGTATACAAAGTTTGACGTAAGTCTGCGATCCCGCATCGCGGCCTCCCCTTGTGAGAGCAGACTGGGCTGTTACAGAACGCGTTTCAAGTTCCGCAGCGCGATGAAGCATTAAAGCAACGAGGAGAGGAGGTAGTAAAAGTTTCGGAAAAGGAGGAGTTGCTAACCACTGGCGTTGAGCGACTTCCTCTCTGTGCAGATGAAGACTCTCCTTCACCCTGCAGACGAAGAAGAGCGCCAGCGAACTGCAACAGGGAACGGCGTTGGTCGCCCGTTCTCCTAAGCTTAAGGCGAGTGACGTAAACATGAAGTGGCCCTGAAGTGCAGTGCCACCGGGCATCAGAACTATGTACCGTCAGGGCTTGCTATTACGTCTCTTTTACTGTAAAGACCTCTCCGTTTTAAATATGGTTTCACAGTTTTAACGATTTGTATTCTGCTTCTATATTTTATGGATAACGGAATGAAATATTATTATAATGTGTGTCGTATTTTACGGTTTTCCCAAGTGAGGTATGTCTTACAGGGGACGCGCCCATCTAGCAGTCTCTTTAATACATCGGTTACATAGAGTAGTGTAATGGTTACACAGTAGATAAATCCCCAAAGTTGGACTAGGACTGTTGATATTTTTAAAAACATAGGGAATCCGATATATCGAAAATTTTAAAAAAAATTACCTGCTCTCATATATCGAAATAAACCATCGATATACCGACGGAAAAAATAAGGCATAATGGCCACAAAAAAATGTCTGCAGTACATTGTAAATATACTGTCGGTTTTGAAGCTGTATATTGAAGTATTGATTAGATATTCCGTACATCAACATCAACAATCTTTCCCCCTTGGAGCAAAAACTGAAAGGAAAACGATGGAAGTTCACGCTTGGCGATAACCACTTTACTAACATTGATAAATGGATGTGAGTGGCACAATAAAAAGTCTCAGGTGGGTCTATTGTTCTGTTTCGTCACATATCTGATTTTTTCCGAAACACACCTCGTCGGCTTCCCTGTTTTTTCATTTTTGCCAACGCCAGCGACCTATCAGTTGTGGTGAAGTTAAACGTTGCAGTTCCTGTTGGTAGCGCCGAGCGCCCATTACGTCATCAATTCCCCTCACACGTCTATGTCCACCGCAAAGGACAATCACGTCATTTAAACGTTAGTTCATTCTTTTCAGCAACTGTTTTTGAAGAATGTCGATGTGAGGAAATAGCACACTGATGTGCTATTTCTTCACATCGGAAATTTTCTTATTCCATTAACCCCCCCCCCCCCCCCGCCCCCCCAGGGGAACCAGGGCAATCGGACTACTTCCTTTGTGCTACTTATTCTTCCTTCACGCAGTCAGAGATTGGATGTGATGAAAGCTCGAAATGTAGTAAGACTCCTTCACACACTCAAAGTAAAATTATGTTCTACGACAATTAAAAAAAAAAAGAAAAAGAAAACAACCTCAAACATTTTCTGAAAATCGTGAAAATAATACAACACAAATAAAAATATCGGCACTCGACATTGCAGTTTTGACATCGATATATCGGTATATTGCGGGAAGAATATCGTCCATATGTATCGACATTTTTTGGAAAAAAAATTGTCAACAGCCCTAGTTTGGACTGTCGCTGTCTGCTGGATGCTCTAGCTACATAATCGCTCTGCGCCGTTTTTTCATTTGCTGTTTGACACTTTCTTAGCCATCGCGTTAGTTCGGCACTGGACTTTTGACGCTGTTTGTGTGCGGGCATTCCTCTGACTTGCGCTTCCTATTATTCTGAGTACATTTACGAGTCATATAAGACAACTTATAATTTTTCAATTTTCAATTTAATACCGACTTTCACTTGTATTACGGCGAATATTTTTATCTCAGTTCGTGTTCTACTAGTGCTCTGTAAGCGTGAACACCCGGATCAATGTCCCAGTTAAACGCGTTTCCACGCTACATCAATTTACAACTTCAGACGAAGCTAATGCATAACAATCAGGGCATGCACCTACACTGGTAATACTGTATGACGTCACTGGAAAAACAAATACTGCGCGAAGAAGACGTAGAGGGAGAATTTTTCAGTTGCGCGGTACCATTGTTTACTCGTTGTTAATATCGTAGTCATTAGCCGTTCAAGCCTAAAACTATTTTGTCTCAGAAGAAAGATCAACCGGCGAGCGAGTACACTTTTCACCTCTAAAGCGCGAGATTCTCTTAACACCGGGTTCTTTTCTGTTACATCCCTGACGGTTGGCCCACGTGAATTGGTTTGCGGCCTGGCTGGCTGTAGAAAATATTCCAACCAGGGAAAGGCTGACCATCACTGCTGCCAGCATCGAGGCTGATGCGGATCTTGAGTCAACAGCTGGAAAGAGCAAACCACAGACAGTTGAAGGAACACAAGGACAGGAGGTAAAATATCCTCTGGTAAGAAAAATACAGTAGGAAAACTGACTTCCCGGAACGTTGGTGAATGTGATGAAAAGATACAGAATTCCCGCTATTCATACGCTCATTTAGTCGCAGTCTTATGGGCCTGTCTCCACAGTCTTAACAGCTAGCAAGATGGCCGTACATACCCGTCATCTCTGATTTCGTACAAATTTATGGTATTACAATAGAACTGGTGCAGAATGAGCGGTGGCGGTGTGTGGTGGTCAGCACTCGCAGCCACAGTCCAGATACTTTTGAGTAACTTTATTCACAAGACGATACATGCTAGGGCTGTCGACAACGTATCCATACATAGATATACCGATGTTTTATCCAAAATATATTTATAATATAGGCGTTATGTATAGCATACCTATCGCTATATCGATGTTAAAAGGTCAATATCTTAGTCTAATGTCGATATTTTTATTTTATTTTATATTTTTTTCGCAATTTTCAGTAAATATTTGAAATTGTTGTTTTTAAATTGTTGTAGAACGTAGTTTTGCTTTTACTGTGTGCAGGTGTTTTACTACTGTTCGAGCTTTCATCACGCCCAGTCTGTCTCTTTGACTGTGTGAAGCAAGTAAAGATGGCACAAAGAAGTAGTCTAATTGCACTGGGGGAAGGCGCTGTGAATGAAATAACAAGATATTCTATGTGAAGAAATAGCGCACCAGTGCGCACTAGTGTGCTGGTTCTTCAAATCGGCATTCCCCAAGAACAGTTGATGAAAGTGTTGAACAAAAATCTAAACGACAAGATTGGTCTTTACGGTGGACCGAACCGTGTGCGTGGAAATATTTACGTAATCGGCGCTCAGTGCTACCAACAGAAACTGCAACGTTTAGCTTCACCACGAAATTTTGACACTGTTAGTTCGATCGCGTTTGCAGACGTGAAAAAAAAAAAAAAAAAAAACACGGAAATCGACATGAAGTGTTCCAAACGAATCCGATATGTGACTAAACCGAACGACGGACCCATCGGACACCTTTTATTGTGCCACTTACATGTGCAGTTACCGTTGTTAGCAACGTGGTTCCCGCCAAGCATGAGCGTGTTTCTCGCTCAATTCCTGCTGTAAGGGGGATAAGGGGGTTGTTAGCTTGTTGATCTACAGAACGTCTAATAATAAACCAATTAGTAAATATAAAATGTAAAATTCTAAAAACCTGTTTCGCCTTTATATTCCATAAATGCTAGTTTAACTTTCGTTTTGGCTGCAACCCATGGTACCATGAGATATCTGGGCCCCATATCGTATCAGAGAAAGCTTTTGACAACGTTAACTGGAATACCCTCTTTCAAATTCTGAAGGGGTAAAATACAAGGAGCGAAAGGCTATTTACAATTTGTACAGAAACCAGATGGCAGTTATAAGAGTCGAGGGGCATGAAAGGGAAGCAGTGGTTGGGAAAGGAGTGAGACAGCAGTAAAGGAAACAAAAGAAAAATTCGGAGTAGGTATTAAAATTCATGGAGTAGAACTAAAAACTTTGAGGTTCGCCGATGACATTGTAATTCTGTCAGAGACAGCAAAGGACTTGGAAGAGCAGTTGAACGGAATGGACAGTGTCTTGAAAGGAGGATATAAGATGAACATCAACAAAATCAAAACGAGGATAATGGAATGTAGTCAAATTAAATCGCGTGATGCTGAGGGGATTAGATTAGGAAATGAGACACTTAAAGTAGTAAAGGAGTTTTGCTATTTAGGGAGTAAAATAACTGATGATGGTCGAAGTAGAGAGGATATAAAATGTAGACTGGCAATGGCAAGGAAATCGTTTCTGAAGAAGAGAAATTTGTTAACATCGAGTATAGATTTAAGTGTCAGGAAGTCGTTTCTGAAAGTATTTGTATGGAGTGTAGCCATGTATCGAAGTGAAACATGGACGATAAATAGTTTGGACAAGAAGAGAATAGAAGCTTTCGAAATGTGGTGCTACAGAAGAATGCTGAAGATAAGGTGGGTAGATCACGTAACTAATGAGGAGGTATTGAATAGGATTGGGGAGGAGAGAAGTTTGTGGCACAACTTGACTAGAATAAGGGATCGGTTGGTAGGACATGTTTTGAGGCATCAAGGGATCACAAATTTAGCATTGGAGGGCAGCGTGGAGGGTAAAAATCGTAGAGGGAGACCAAGAGATCAATACACTAAGCAGATTCAGAAGGATGTAGGTTGCAGTAGGTACTGGGAGATGAAGAGGCTTGCACAGGATAGAGTGGCATGGAGAGCTGCATCAAACCAGTCTCAGGACTGAAGACCAGAACAACAACAACATATCGTATCGTTGACGGGAATTAACTGAACAAGGTTCATGAAATCATGTATGTTCTGGAACTGCTCTTCTACCTCACTTAAATTTTACTTCTAAACGAGTTTAAAGTAACCACTAGGTACCACCATATTTGATTGTAGCACGAGAAGAACACCGGATTGACGTGGAAGGATTCTGACAGACAGACAACACTCAAAAAAATTGGATCAAAACAAAAACAAGAATTATTATACTAGGAGTATGAATTAGAAAACGACTTCAGTTACAAACTTTTGTATTTCATTAAATAAACGATGCATTTCGGACCCTGTGGGTCCATCATCAGGTGTAGCGTATCTTAAAAGAGGGTGTATTTTTTCATCTTGAATGATGTGAATTGCATATTCGTGTCATGAAAAAGTTTCATGTTAGGTTATGAATTTCAAATGCGTAAAATATGTGCGAAATAGTGGTAAAAATGAAAAGTATAAATTTACCACATAATGAAAAAATAGTATTTTTAACTTTTTTGCACCATCATACATTCTTTTCCCCATCCTGTTCGTACATATCAATTCACTCAAGAGGCAGATTTACAAACAATGCTTTTAAACATTTTACAGATGTTTTTGTACATGGTGTGATCAAAGATGAATTTATTCGTAGTGCCAGAGATCTAATACTAATAAATTGACATATGCAGGGAATAACCTTAGAATAGGTCTTTAAAACTACCGAAATAACTGTGGCTTGCGAACTCCTGGTTGTTCATTTAACATAGATTCGAGTTTATGATTTTGAGGAGGTATATCTCCAATTGTTCTAACAGATTTAGGGTCTTACCTTTGGCTTCATTATGTAGTACAACCAAATTGTTTTGTAGACTGTTGATGACAGGTTTTCTTTCCAACATATGCTGTGCAATAACTGATTTTTCGGAGTGGTTGAACATGAAAGCATTTTTCTTGGAAACGGGTTTTGAAGTTTCTGCCTGCTTTGCTACGAAGTAGGAAGTAAAACTGTGGCATGATACAATGGACACTCCACTGTTGTGTGTTTGTGTATTTGATCTTATGTTATGGACTGGTAGGTTTTCTAAATTATTATTACTGTTACATGTTTTCTTAGAAGGTAAGTGCGTTTTTGTGATATGGCGTCCAGGTATGGGATACTGGCAAATATTTTCTCTTCTTTCACAGTGCTGCCATTTGTTTAAAACGAAAGTAACAGTTGCGTTCTCCCTGCATATATCAATTGTTTAGTAATTAGAACTCTGGCACTACTAATAAATTCATCTTTGATCGCATCATATTCAAAAACATCTGTAAACTGTTTGCGAACATATGTATCGAAATGTGCCTCTTGAGTAAAGTGACATGTACAAACAGGATGGAGAAAAGAATGTATGATGGTGCTAAAAAGTTAAAAATGCTTTTGCTAGATTATTTTGACACGGATAGGGATATATGTACTCTACACAGTCTCTCAGATAAGGCACGTAGTTATTCAGCGTGTTGTTGCATGTCTCGGCTAAAAATGATAAGTTTGCCAAGGTAAATCAGACATTGAAGGGGTGTTAATCCTCCGAGTACAGAACCCATCAGTTCTTGAAATTTCGCCGGTGAATCCAAAGACCAAAAGTAAGATCGATGTTGTTGTATACACCTGCAGGCATAAAAATTATGTTTTAACTCTGTCGTCTGGATGTAGTCACCTGACTGTACCTACCGGTTACGTCACAGTCAGAGAAAATTATACACGAATCAAGATATTAAAGGGGTGTACACTATTTTGCAGTGGGTGGATATCCATTAAAGTTGTCCTTCTTATAATCAACACAATACCTCTACTTCTCCTTTAGGTGATTTCTTCTTTAGAATTACTGTAGGAGATGCCCAAGGTGAATCTGACAGTTCACTAGGTTGAACGAAAACCCACTTCTAGCTGTTCCCTGATCATATTTTCAACTGAGGCTTGTTGACTGTACGGTATTTTATATGATCATTGAGCAACGGGTACTGCTCATCATGTATGTATCCTGTGTTGAACTATGACGTTGTTGGAAAGTTATCCCTTTTTTTCAGAAAATATAAGAGTAGTTAAGTAGCACTGCAGAAAGTATGTCCTGGTTCTCTGGCGACAAATGCTTTACTTTAGTAAGCAGCTCTTGTAAGTGTGAGTGCTTCATCAACTGATTTCCTCGCTCTGTCATTAGCTGGACACTTTACTACCTGCACGTCTTCCTCCATTCTACCATTTATTGTTGACATAGGTTCAGTACAGTTGCCGAAATAGTTCGTCGTGATAGCTCCTGCCTCACTTATATTAGGAAAGCTTAGTAGAACAGGCAGTTCCAAAAAAAAGTGTTCAAATTTGTGTGAAATCTTATGGGACTTAACTGCTAAGGTCATCAGTCCCTAAGCTTACACACTACTTAACCTAAATTATCCTAAGGATAAACACACACACCGAAGTCCCGAGGGAGGACTCGAACCTCCGCCGGGACCAACCGCACAGTCCATGACTGCAGCGACTGAGACCGCTCGGCTAATCCCGCGCGGCAGGCAGTTCCCTAGTCGGTTATTCTTTAATGACACTGACAGTTCTCGCTACATATCAATGCCTCTGGTCTAGCAAATCATCGTGTACTGATGGCTCTGTCAACAGCAAATTGCTTCGCATTGCCCTTTGACAACTTGACGTCGATATACAGAGTTTTGTGCCGCTGCTGGGTTTGTGCATTAGATCAGCGTCGCTAACATTCCTTTGAGTCTGACCTTTAGCTGCTATTACGGCCGTAATCGTTAAGACCCAATCGGTTTTTTTTTCCTGTCGCACTGATATGAACGTGGTTAGCTGCCAGGAAATCTAACCCCAATGTATCTTCGTAGCGTTTCTCTTTGCTCCTTATAGCTTGCATTTTGGCCACATATCGATATTGGCCTACTACTAAGTTAGTCACAAATTCTTGGTAATTATGCGCCTGGTTGCCATTTAACCCTTCAATCGTACAGCTTGGCTCCCGCTAAGTTTCTTCCTTGATTATGCGGCACCACATCAAAGAAATTTCAGCCCCTGTATCGACTAGGGAATGGACATTTTGTCCGCGGTAAACTGCCTTATCGAGCAGACCTTTACAACTGTCTCAGTGGACTTGACTGCTGCTTCCTGGAGGTTGGAGGTAACGGTGGCCATTCAACGTACGCCTCTCAAAGCTCTACACCTTCGGCCTCGAGTTCTCTTATTGAGGTTTGGCGCTATGTGACCTCCCATCCCACAGGTCTCTATAGCTGTTCAACAAATCGAACTGCTATTAGTATGGCCTGTTCAAATGTCTTGCAAGGTGCCAATCTGACTGTTTGGTCGACTTCACCCTGTAGCACGCTCAAAAACGCATTTAATGCCTATCGTCCATCTTCAAAGACTTTTTCCTCATTGTGCCAATCGTTCTCACTGACCTCGTACGTGTTAGCATTACAATCCCTAATTCGACCCGCATAGTGCTCGATTTATTCTCCGTCATGCTTTTGAGTTTCTCGCTGTAAAACCTTGGTTTGCTTTTGCTCTTGTACCGTTGCCCAATTATCTGTTTAAATTCGTCATGGACAGCTGCATTACTGCACGTGGTATCACCCACGACGAAATCGAATGCTTCATCTTGGATTCTTAGTTTTGCCACTGTTACTTTGTCCTAGTCACTCCAGGAGCCTAAACTCACTGCATTTTCCAGTTTACTAAAAACACGTGAGCATCGTCATGCTATGTGCCGCGGAAGACTGTAATTGTGGACATCAAAGAAAAGTTCTTGACTACCACTGAGTCCATTTTAATTTCATCGATTATGCTCTGACAGCTGCTATTTACGTCAGCCATGTCCCTCCTACATTATGCATTTGCTTGTAACTGCTGGATTTCTGAGAGTAATTACGCTACAACAGCCTGCAATTCCACACCTTGCTGTGTCTCTGTCACGATTTATTACTTGGTTACTCTAGTGATTAAAAATTTGGCATTGCTACAGTTCACATGCACGCCGCGCCGAGCAAAGCCAGTATCTGCAGCAGTCCTTCCTGCAGTGCTGGGTTTTCCTCCGCTGAATCGCCGAAGAGAAGTGCTACGACAGAGGACTGGTGTCTTCATCAGCCTTGGCTAGTTCCACGTACGAATTCCACGTACGAATCCGGCGAATAATACCGATCAGTGCTACACGTTATGAATAACTACGTTTCCTTCTCTCCTCAGGAATGGTGATGGGAAAGGCACCTGAGAACCAACTTCCGACACTATTTTTCACCGAATCTGGTTCATGGTGAGCGGTGGTGGGGTATGGGGTCTAGAGGAGGGGCAGGTCATCAGTACTAACAGCCATAGCCCTGTTACTGTTACATAACTTCATTCACAACGCGCCCCCTAGATACACTGAGATGACAAAAGTCATGGGATACTTCCCAATATCGTTTGCCTGATGTAATGCGGCAACTCGGCGTGACATGGACTCAACATGTCGCTGGAACTCCCTTGCAGACATACTGAGCAATGCCGCCTCTATAGTAGTCGGTAATTGCGAAAATGTTCCGGTGGAAGATTTCGTACACGAACTGACCTCTCGATTATCTCCCCTAAATGTTCTATGGCGTTAATGTCGGGCGATCCGGGTAGCCAGATCCTTTTCTCAGATTGCCCTGAATGTTTTTCAGATCAATCGCAAACAATTGTGGCCCGGTGACATGAAGCATTGTCATCCATAATAATTCCACCGTTGTTTGGGAAGTCCACGATTGGCTGCAAGTGGTCTACAAGTAGCTGAAGATAACTAATCCCAGAAAGTAATCGGTTCAGTTAGACCAGAGAGCCACTCCATTCCGGGCAGAAACAGCCCACACCATTATGGAGCCACTACCAGCTCTCACAGAGCCTTGTTAACAACTCGGGTCCATGGTTCATGCCGGTCCGCTCACTAACCATAACTAACCATAACGTCAGCTCTTGGAAAAATGGAAATGAAGTCCCATGCTTCTTTACAGAGCGTAGGGGAACGATGCGGGAGACCCGCACCGCCTTACTAGGCAAGGTCCTAATGGAGGTGGTTTGCCGTTGCCTTCCTCCGACCGTAATGGGGATGAATGATGATGATGAAGACGACACAACACCACCCAGTCATCTCGAGGCAGGAAAAATTCCTGACCCCGCCGGGAATCGAACCCGGGACCCCGTGCTCGGGAAGCGAGAACGCTACCGCGAGACCACGAGCTCTTACCAGCTGAAATTGGGACTCACCTGACCAGGCCGCGATTCTCCAGTCAATCCAACCGATATGGTCGCGAGATCAGGAGAGGCGCCTCAGGCGATGTCGTGCTCTTAGCAAACGCAAGCGCGTCTATCGTCTGCTGCCATAGCACATTACCGCCAAATTAGCTGCACTCTCCTAAAGGATACGTTCGTCGTACGTCGCATATTGATTACTGCGGTTATTTCACGCAGTGTTGCTTGTCTGTTAGTACTGAAACCGCTACGCCAAACGGTGTCGCTCTCGTTTGTTAAGTGAAGATCGTCGGCCAGTGCAGTGTCCGAGGTGAGAGGTAATGCCTGACATTTGGTGTTCTAGGCACACTCTTGACATTATGCGTCTCGGAGTACTGAATTCCCTAACGGTTTCAGAAATGAATGTTCTATGCCTCTAGCTCCATCTAACATTCCGCGTCCAGAGCCTGTCAATTCCCGTCGTGGCCCCTAGCGCCCCCTCCTGCCGTAGTAATTGCTAATGTTGTGACCGATTCACTTATCTTGCTGACTCACCTTGTAGCGGATGTGATATATCGTTGTACACAATGGTTCCGTTTTCGAATCAAAAGCAATTGAGGCAAATGGCAACGAGTGGCGGCCAGGAGGGTTGTATCAGGAGACAACAACCACGGGATTCAATGTTTGCAACAGTCTTTCACCGTTTGTCTGAGACAGTGTTGTTTCAGGAAGCAGGAAATCGTGAAGAACGTACCGGAAATGTCCGGACACCAGACTGGGTGGAAAATGTGATTAACACTGTGGAAGGCGACCGCCGTGTCAGCACCAGACAGTCCAGGGCAAGCCAGACAACCGCCAGGACTATTCTCCAGGACAATTAAAATCGCTCAAAAGAGGAAAGGCCGCTGGACCTGATGGGATACCAGTTCGATTTTACACAGAGTACGCGAAGGAACTTGCCCTCCTCCTTGCAGCGGTGTACCGTAGGTCTCTAGAAGAGCGTAGCGTTCCAAAGGATTGGAAAAGGGCACAGGTCATCCCAGTTTTCAAGAAGGGACGTCGAACAGATGTGCAGAACTATAGACCTATATCTCTAACGTCGATCAGTTGTAGAATTTTGGAACACGTATTATGTTCGAGTATAATGACTTTTCTGGAGACTAGAAATCTACTCTGTAGGCATCAGCATGGGTTTCGAAAAAGACGGTCATGTGAAACCCAGCTCGCGCTATTCGTCGACGAGACTCAGAGGGCCATAGACACGGGTTCAAAGGTAGATGTCGTGTTTCTTGACTTCCGCAAGGCGTTCGATACAGTTCCCCACAGTCGTTTAATGAGCAAACTAAGAGCATATAGACTATCAGACCAATTGTGCGATTGGATTGAGGAGTTCGTAGATAACAGAACGCAGCATGTCATTCTCAATGGAGAGAAGTCTTCCGAAGTAAGAGTGATTTCAGGTTTGCTGCAAGGGGAGTGTCATAGGACCGTTGCTATTCACAATATACATAAATGACCTGGTGGATGACATCGGAAGTTCACTGAGGCTTTTTGCAGATGATGCTGTAGTGTATCGAGAGGTTGTAACAATAGAAAATTGTACTGAAATGCAGGAGGATCTGCAGCGAATTGACGCATGGTGCAGGGAATGGCAATTGAATCTCAATGTAGACAAGTGTAATGTGCTGCGAATACATAGAAAGATAGATCCTTTATCATTTAGCTACAAAATAGCAAGTCAGCAACTGGAAGCAGTTAATTCCATAAAATATCTGGGAGTACGCATTAGGAGTGATTTAAAATGGTGATCATATAAAGTTGATCGTCGGTAAAGCAGATGCCAGACTGAGATTCATTGGAAGAATCCTAAGGAAATGCAATCCGAAAACAAAGGAAGTAGGTTACAGTACGCTTGTTCGCCCACTGCTTGAATACTGCTCAGCAGTGTGGGATCCGTACCAGATAGGGTTGATACAAGAGAAGATCCAACGGAGAGCAGCGCGCTTCGTTACAGGATCATTTAGTAATCGCGAAAGCGTTACGGAGATGATAAACTCCAGTGGAAGACTCTGCAGGAGAGACGCTCAGTAGCTCGGTACGGGCTTTTGTTAAAGTTTCGAGAACATACCTTCACCGAAGAGTCGAGCAGTATATTGCTCCCTCCTACGTATATCTCGCGAAGAGACCATGAGGATAAAATCAAAGAGATTAGAGCCCACACAGAAACATACCGACAGTCCTTCTTTCCACGAACAATACGAGACTGGAATAGAAGGGAGAACCGATACAGGTACTCAGGGTACCCTCCGCCACACACCGTCAGGTGGCTTGCGGAGTATGGATGCAGATGTAGACAATTGTTACTACCATTATCACTTACAGCGTCTGCTGGGCTTACTAGCAACAGACTTTCCACATAGGGAGCTGTTTTGGCACTGCTTCTTCACCTGGTAAAGACGATTCCGGTATTTGTGTCATCCATCATACATATGCAGATGAGGCCACCTGTACGGGAAGTGGTATCTTCAACTTTCATACCAGTACTCTGTGAGATCGTATGCAGAACCCCCGCATGGTATGATGACAGCGAATCATCAGTATTGCTGTAGCCTGATGTGGGCCGGGGTAATTGGAAACTGTATTTTCGTTCCAGTCTTTCTTCCACGTCGCCTAACAGGCCAGTACTACCAGCGTTTCTGGCGGGTGACTTTGCTTCCGCTGCTGGAAGAAGTGCCACTGATGATTCGAAGCGTTAAGTGATTGCTACATGGTGGTGCTCCAGCCCACTTAGCCGTTAACTTGCGGGTGCCTCCAAATCGTGTCTTTCCTAGTCGATGGATCGGACGAGAGCGTCCAGTTTCATGGCCTGCTCGTTCACCCGTTCTCAATCACCGAGCGAGGTGGCGCAGTGGTTAGCACACTGGACTCGCATTCGGGAGGACGACGGTTCAATCCCGTCTCCGGCCATCCTGATTTAGGTTTTCCGTGATTTCCCTAAATCGTTTCAGGCAAATGCCGGGGTGGTTCCTTTCAAAGGGCACGGCCGATTTCCTTCCCAATCCTTCCCTAACCCGAGCTTGCGCTCCGTCTCTAATGACCTCGTTGTCGACGGGACGTTAAACACTAACCACCACCACCACCGTTCTCAATTCGTGCGATTTCTGGTTATGGGACAATCTCAAAAGTATAGTGTTTGCAGAGCCCATTACGTGCAGAGACACTGTAACGGCGTATTAATGTTGCCTTTGACACTTCGGATGAAGCCTGGCCGATGTGGACGTGTGAGACGAAACGCGCTAAGGTGCGTACACATATGCGTTGAGGCACATGAAAACCATTTTCAACACCCATACTGTACCTGTGGCTGCATGGTACAGCGGGTATTAGACCGCAGTCTCTGTAACAATGTATGGTCGAATGAATGGCCTCTGGCATGGAAAACACGCATTTCCGGACATAACTTCCGTATCCTCTCATCGCTAAGTCCTTAGAGTTTGTACACGGTAGAAGAAATCTCCCTGTATTGTATTTATTAAAAATTTGATAAAAGGCTTCAAAAAGAAAGGCAAAGGAAAATCCGGCACTGCGAATAAATGTCTTAGATAGGATTGTACTTACGGTGTACAGGAGGACTTGACAAATTACACTCCTGGAAATTGAAATAAGAACACCGTGAATTCATTGTCCCAGGAAGGGGAAACTTTATTGACACATTCCTTGGGTCAGATACATCACATGATCACACTGACAGAACCACAGGCACATAGACACAGGCAACAGAGCATGCACAATGTCGGCACTAGTACAGTGTATATCCACCTTTCGCAGCAATGCAGGCTCCTATTCTCCCATGGAGACGATCGTAGAGATGCTGGATGTAGTCCTGTGGAACGGCTTGCCATGCCATTTCCACCTGGCGCCTCAGTTGGACCAGCGTTCGTGCTGGACGTGCAGACCGCGTGAGACGACGCTTCATCCAGTCCCAAACATGCTCAATGGGGGACAGATCCGGAGATCTTGCTGGCCAGGGTAGTTGACTTACACCTTCTAGAGCACGTTGGGTGGCACGGGATACATGCGGACGTGCATTGTCCTGTTGGAACAGCAAGTTCCCTTGCCGGTCTAGGAATGGTAGAACGATGGGTTCGATGACGGTTTGGATGTACCGTGCACTATTCAGTGTCCCCTCGACGATCACCAGTGGTGTACGGCCAGTGTAGGAGATCGCTCCCCACACCATGATGCCGGGTGTTGGCCCTGTGTGCCTCGGTCGTATGCAGTCCTGATTGTGGCGCTCACCTGCACGGCGCCAAACACGCATACGACCATCATTGGCACCAAGGCAGAAGCGACTCTCATCGCTGAAGACGACACGTCTCCATTCGTCCCTCCATTCACGCCTGTCGCGACACCACTGGAGGCGGGCTGCACGAAGTTGGGGCGTGAGCGGAAGACGGCCTAACGGTGTGCAGGACCGTAGCCCAGCTTCATGGAGACGGTTGCGAATGGTCCTCGCCGATACCCCAGGAGCAACAGTGTCCCTAATTTGCTGGGAAGTGGCGGTGCGGTCCCCTACGGCACTGCGTAGGATCCTACGGTCTTGGCGTGCATCCGTGCGTCGCTGCGGTCCGGTCCCAGGTCGACGGGCACGTGCACCTTCCGCCGACCACTGGCGACAACCTCACGCCCCACGTGTTGAGCAATTCGGCGGTACGTCCACCCGGCCTCCCGCATGCCCACTATACGCCCTCCGTCAACTGCACATACGGTTCACGTCCACGCTGTCGCGGCATGCTACCAGTGTTAAAGACTGCGATGGAGCTCCGTATGCCATGGCAAACTGGCTGACACTGACGGCGGCGGTGCACAAATGCTGCGCAGCTAGCGCCATTCGACGGCCAACGCTGCGGTTCCTGGTGTGTCCGCTGTGCCGTGCGTGTGATCATTGCTTGTACAGCCCTCTCGCAGTGTCCGGCGCAAGTATGGTGGGTCTGACACACCGGTGTCAATGTGTTCTTTTTTGCATTTCCAGGAGTGTACTTTCGAACACGGGATTGCAATTAAAGCCTACAGCTACTCGTATTCCGTTAGTTTCATTTTAGCCTCTGAGCAGCCCTCGACAACTAATGCAACGGTGCATGTCTATTTTCGTCGTCAGGTTAGGAATTTGATCAAAAAGCTTCAAAACCACTCCCATCTCACTGACAGAGAAAAATGACATCACAAGAAGACTGCATCAAAATATATTCCACACTAAAGCACTATGTATCCTGACGAATGTTTACTAAATGATGCGTTACGCATGCTTAAGTGACGAACTGTGCAATGAGAAAGAGAACCCTTAACGAATGAAAAGCAAGCTTGTTTTTATACAGAATCGTTAAAGCACCTATGTACCCGTTAAAATGTGGCGTTTATAGCGATTGCAAGATAGCGAGGAAGTTACTGCTTTCCCTGTTTTTATGACGGATATCACTCGAGCACGTATAATTCATCAACTGTAAAATGAGGAAAGTATGCAATTTTATACGCCAAGTTCTCGTGTATGACTTAAAATCCCTTCCTCGAAATTTATCTCCAATTTTAAATTTTCGTCTGGCTCTCATTTTCCTGCGTTTCATGGAAATATTAATAAATACAATATACAGAGTTTTAATTAGGTTTGCTTGCAGTGTAACAAACGTAAAATTTGACATAAAAATCTTCCTACGTGGGGAGTCGATCCTCGGATTAAAGCTCTGCACTCTTGGAAAATGTGGAAATCTCTGTTTGGAATCTACACAAAATATACGTCGTTTCTGTTTGGAATATCGACGGCCCCAGCCAGAAATGCTATTTTTTCTAAAGGTTTGGCCATCTAGAACTGAATCTTCCGTCATTGTCATTTCTATCCAGGCAGTGAGTATACCATAAATTTGGACAGAATCGAGTCTTAACGAACAGGCGCGGACCGCTTGTAAAGGGAATACTAATTAAGTAATAATCGTATGTCGACACTTCGGTTTTATATGTGAAAGTTGCCATCATAGTGCTTAAACCACCTGCACGACACAAGTACATCTAAAGCTTTTCGACAAATGCTTTTCAGATGACACGTCGATCTAAATTACACTTTCTTATAGTTATTCTGAAGCTACGCTACTGGCCATTAAAATTGCTACACCACGAAGATGACGTGCTACAGACGTGAAATTTAAGCGACAGGAAGAAGATGTTGTGATATGCAAATGATTAGATTTTTAAAGCATTCACACACGATTGACGCCGGTGGCGACACCTACAACGTGCTGACATGAGGAAAGTTTCCAACCGATTTCTCATACACAAACAGCAGTTGACCGGCATTGCCAGGTGAAACGTTGCTGTGATGCCTCGTGTAAGGAGGAGAAATGCGTACCATCACGTTTCCAACTTTGATAAAGGTCTGATTGTAGCCTATCGCGATTGCGGTTTATCGTATCGCGAGACTGCTGCTACCGTTGGTCGAGATCCGATGACTTATCAGAATATGGAATCGGTGGGTTCAGGAGGGTAATACGGAACGCCGTGCTGGATCCCAACGGCCTCGTATCACTAGCAGCCGAGATGACAGGCATCTTATCCGCATGGCTGTAACGGATCGGGCAGCCACGTCTCGATCCCTGAGTCAACACATGGGGACATTTGCAAGACAACACCCATCTGCACGAACAGTTCGACGACGTTTGCAGCAGCATGGACTATCAGCTCGGGGACCATGGCTGCGGTTACCCTTCACGCTCCATCACAGACAGGAGCGCCTGCGATGGTGTACTCAACGACGAACCTGGGTGCACGAATGTCAAAACGTCATTTTTTCGGATGAATACAGGTTCTGTTTACAGCATCATGATGGTCGCATCCGTGTTTGGTGACATAGCCGTGAAAGCACATTGGAAGCGTGTATTCGTCATCGGCATACTGGCGTATCACCCGGCGTGATGGTATGGGGTGTCAGTGGTTACACGTCTCGGTCACCTCTTGTTCGCATTGACGGCACTTTGAACAGTGGACGTTACATTTCAGATGTGTTACGACCCATGGCTCTACCCTTCATTCGATCCCTGCGAAACCCCACATTTCAGCAGGATAATGCACGACCGCATGTTGCAGGTCCCGTACAGGCCTTTCTGGATACAGAAAATGTTCGACTGCTGCCCTGGCCAGCACATTCTCCAGGTCTCTCACGAATTGAAAACGTCTGGTCAATGGTGGCCGAGCAAGTGGCTCGTCACAATACGCCAGTCACTACTCTTGATGAACTGTGGTATCGTGTTGAAGCTGCATGGGCGGCTGTACCTGTAGATGCCATCCAAGCTCTGTCTGACTCAATGCCCAGGCGTATCAAGGCCGTTATTACGGCCATAGGTGGTTGTTCTGGGTACTGATTTCTCAGGATCTATGCGCCCAAATGTAACCACATGTCAGTTCTAGTATAATATATTCGTCCAATGAATACCCGTTTATCATCTGTATTTCTTCTTGGTGTAGCAATTTTAATGGCCAGTAGTGTATTTCAAAAAATGATTCAAATGGCTCTGAGCACTATGGGACTCAACATCTTAGGTCATAAGTCCCCTAGAACTTAGAACTACTTAAACCTAACTAACCTAAGGACATCACACACACCCATGCCCGAGGCAGGATTCGAACCTGCGACCGTAGCAGTCCCGCGGTTCCGGACTGCAGCGCCAGAACCGCTAGACCAACGCGGCCGGCCAGTAGTGTATTTGCTAAGCACTATTTTAATTAAATTATATAAAGCCTTTTAATACAATAGTGATACGGTATTATCATTTTTAAAATGCAGTAAGAAACACGGCCTTCCAACACGAGAGCTGGGGGAGCGGTGGGCGACGCAGCAGAGCGGGGAGCGGCGGAGGGTACTTTGCGCGGATCAGAGGCGCTTTGTTCCTGGGTCGGCTTTACGACAGGTAGAGAGCCGTGTAGTCGGCGAAGCGTCTCCCATCCAGCACCGTCGTAAATCAGAACACCGCCCCCCAGTCGCTGCTGCGCGTATAAAAGTTTTTATACGTCACCAGGTGGGCGCGGATTATAGGCGAGCGTGTGCGGCGGTGCCCACCAACACCCGCACCGTTCCACCGCTCCACTACTCCTGTCGGTCTGATGCAGTTACTGGTCGGGACTGCGGAGGTCATTCGGGTGTAGACAGCAGGCTTACTCTGTACTCGGGGAGGGGGAGGGGGGGCTGGCTAGGAGACGGGGGAGGGGGGCCGCTCCACTCATCATCACCACCGACCCCACTGTGCTTTTGTCGGTGGGCACAGAAGAGGCCAGATTGGTAAGACGTAGAAAACTAATTTATCAGCAAATAATGTACGCTCACTGTTCGCCATGCTTATGCCGTGCTGTGGACGGAGTGGTTATACATTGAAACGCCAAAGAAACTGGTGTAGACGTGTGTGTTCAAATACAGATGCACGTAAACAGGCAGCATACGGCACTGCGGTCGGCAACGCCTATATAAGACAACAAGTGTCTGGCACAGTCGTTAGATCGGTTACTGCTGCTACAATGGCAGGTTATCAAGATTCAAGTGAGTTTGAACGTGGTGTTACAGTTGGCGCACGAGCGACGGAAGACAGTATCTCGGAGGTAGCGAAGAAGTGGGGCTTTTCCCGTACGACCGTTTCACGACTGTACTGTGGTTATCAGCAATTGTGTAAACACCAAATCTCCGAAATGCAACCCTTCTGAAAATTGCTGCAGATTTCAATGCTGCGCCATCAACAAGTGTCAGCGTGCGAAAAATTCGACGAAACGTAATCGATATGGGCTTTCGGAGCCGAAGACTCACTAGTGTACCACCGATCTGTACTCCTCGCTTGGGCCCGTCAACACCGACTTTGGACTGTTGATGATTGGGGTTGGTCCGGCAAGTCTCGTTTCAAATTGTATCGAGTGGATGGACGTGTACAGGTATGGAGACAACCTCATGAATCCATGGATCCTGCATGTCAGCAGTGGACTGTTCAATCTGGTGGAGGCTCTGTAATGGTGTGGGACGTGTGCAGGTGGAGTGATATGGACCCCTGATACGTCTAGATACTAGTCTGAGAAGTGACACGTACGTAAGCATCCTGTCTGATCACCTGCATCCATTCGTGACCATTGTGAATTCCGACGGACTTGGGCAATTCCAGCAGGACAATGCGAGACTCCACACCTCCAGAATTGCTACAGAGTGGCTCCAGGAACACTCTTCTGAGTTTAAACAATTTCGCTGGCCACCAAACTCGGCAGACATGAACATTATTGAGCATATATAGGGTGCCTTGCAACGTGCGTTTCGACCCCCTGGTACTCTTACGGATTTGTGGACAGCAGTGGAGGATTCATGGTGTCAATTCCCTCTAGCACTATTTCAGACAGTAGTGGAATCCATGCCACGACGTGTTACGGCCTACACGATATTAGGCAGGTGTACCAGTTTCTTCTGCTCTTCAGTGTATGGTCGTCATGACCCAGGACTCGTCTTTAGAGAGGGTCGTTCATGAAATTTGCGGTGTCATCATAAGAAATCACTCGTGCTATCGTCGTCAAAAGCAGGCCAGCTCGAACGTCAGTGTCTGTGGACCCCGAGGGATGGCGCCAGCGTGGCAGCATGCGTAAATCAGGCGCCGAACTTCCCCTATCTGGGAAGACTACACGACACCAGCGCCCTCTCCGGCGCTGGCATCAAGGAAGCCGACGATAGCGCTCAGGTGCCAGTTAGTCAACACTGGTCGTGTTCTCAGTTCCTCAGCTCGGCTCCTGCTGACGACGTCACAATTAATCACCTCCGCGAGAACCACCGCAACTAGGAAGATAGTTTACTATCGAGTTGACAAAAGACTTCACTCAGAGAATGGTAATGCTTATAATGTTCTGCATGACTGCTTCTCAAACGAGAAGTAAGTGTGTTTTATTATTCAGTTATTGCATTGTCTTTGGTTTCCTGGTCTACAGATCACTGTTGTGAGCATCCAACATGAGCAAAACTGACCGAAAATGTCAATTTTCGATTTAATCTTTATTTAATTGTAGAACTCACAGACAATAAGTTCCCAAAGTTTCGATGATGAAATCGCATCCAAACTGCCTGAAAAATAATGAAATGTATGACGCGACCTTCCCGCCACGTCCACTTTTCGGACCCTCACTTCAGTACTGGCTGAATAATGGGTCCTTGCATCGCTTTCGAGAAAACTTGAAGGGGTAAATCTGGAAGGCTGTGATATATAGATCGTCTGTGACACTGTATCGTACCTGAGTACTGATTATTGTTGTTTTGCTGTCCCTCTCAATACGTATCGATAAAACAAATATCGCACTAGACAAATTTGGGACTGTTCTATGGAATGGACACATGAAATTCCACTTTAAAAATAATTTTGTTTGTAATAGGAAACAAACAGCGGGCGCTAATGACCATAGCAGTTTTGTGCCCTAAAACCACAAACAAAAAAAAAAAAAAAAAAAAAAAAAAAGGAAACAGACATTTTCCATCTACTCTGGGCGCCCTTGGTAGACATGATTGTAGACATGATGAGCGGTACTTGTATGGGCTGACTAAAGCTACACATTGCCAAAACAAAATTGCAAGGTGCGCAATGGTGGTAACGGAAATGTCACAGTCTCCCTCGAATAACTGCTCTATGATTGTACCTAAAAGAATATCGTGAGAGGTATGTTGTTTCTCTTCCACAGATTCTGACACAAGTCCCCCGAGCATCTCTGTTACATTTCATATGGGCTATACCAGCCTGTGGCTTCTGCTTCCGTTCCCTAAATAAATGATGTAACTACATTGTGTAATAATATGTGGTTATTAAACAGACCCAAATTATGGTCAACAGTGAAAGAAAAAAACGATCACAGTCCACTTTTCTGTCCAACTTCCCTTTCTGCTCAGCCATGCCCATCTGCATGTACAGGCCCTGCAAGTTCTATATTGCCCACACAACATGCCTGTCATGCAGAGCAGCCAACAAGTGGGGGGTAGAAAACATTGGTTTGCCCTGTCACAGCTCATATGGGAGCTAAGGTGCTCTAATCCCCACAAACAGAGTATGCACAGAATTTATTTGAAATCAGTCCAGTTGTTTAGGACGAGATACTGGATATATACATACATCATGCTTTTTTATTTATATACTAGCCTTTTCCCTGTGGCATATGCTTTCAACACATATAATGCATACACCTCTTTTTTCCCACATTCTATTGGTCCATCTCCAGCTCCCCCTCCCCCTCCCCCTCCCACCGAGCGAGGTGGCGCAGTGGTTAGACACTGGACTCGCATTCGGGAGGACGACGATTCAATCCCGCGTCCGGCCATCCTGATTTAGGTTTTCTGTGATTTCCCTAAATCACTCCAGGCAAATGCCGGGATGGTTCCTCTGAAAGGGCACGGCCGACTTCCTTCCCTGTCCTTGCCTAATCCGATGAGACCGATGACCACACTGTCTGGTCTCCTTCCCCAAACCAACCAACCAACCTCCCCCTCCCCCTCCCCCTCTCTCTCTCTCTCTCCCCGTTTCCTCCCCTCCTATCTCCCTATACATCTCTTCTGCTGCCTCTCTCTTTTTGCATCTCCTCATCTGCCCTTTTTTTCATCTCCTCATCTCGCATTTCTATCCCCCTCTCCTCTTCCTTGCAGTCTCTGTTCATTAGTTCCACCCCTATCTTTGTCCCTCCTCTCCTTCCTCCTCTCTGTCTATCCTATCCTAACACTTTCCCCCAATCCATTCCCTTTTGCCCCCTCACACTGTTCATTCACACAACTATCGCTCTCAACTTTCCTCCCCACCCCCACAAACTATGCCCGTCCCCAGATGCAGCCCCTGTGAAACAGGTTGATGAAGCAGGCGATCATAACTCCCACAATATGCGTCTCATTTGAGACAGCCAACACACCGAGTATTTTCACATTTCACCTGTCACACATCTCACAAAGTGTCCTCCTGCCACCTGGCCATTCACGCACTCCACATCTTCCACTTCACAGCCTTCCAGCTACGTTCTCATCTCGACTCTTTCTGCCTGCTGAATATGTCTTCTTCCCCTTATTTCTGCTTAATCTTCCCACCCACCTCTCTTTGTCCATTTTCTTCACCCACCTGTCTTTGTTTACCTCCTCCTACTCACTATCCATTTCCCCTTACCCCATTCTCTCTGTGCCATGTTCTGTCTGTCCATATTCTCCCCCCCCCCCTAATCACTTTCTGCCCATATCCTCCTTGCCCACAGTCATCTCCTCCTCCTCTCTAACCATCTCCTACTCCCATCTTTCTACAATCTCCTTCTCCCACCTCTCACTGTCTACTTCAACCCCTCCCTCTCTCACTTTGACCATCCTTCCTGTTTCTTTGTGTCCATCTCTTCCTACCCCCTCTAGTTATCCTTCTCATCCTAGCCCCCTGTCTCTCTGTCCACATCCTCTTCTCCCTCTTATTATTGACCTCCTCCCATCCCTATCTATCTAATCTTGTCCTCTAACCCTGTCCAGCTCTCTTTGCCCATCTGGGTCCATCTCTTTCACCTCCCTCCCCCCTCTCTGTTCATCCCCTTTGACCCTCCTCTCTATGCATATCCCCTTGTGTCCTGTCTCCCCCTACAGTTCTTTCTTGCTTTCCTCTCGCTGTCCATCTATTTGTTCTTCTCTATTTCTGTACACGTCATCCTCCCATCTCGGTTCATCGCATCTTTCCACTCTGTATATCCATATCTTCCTTGTCCCAGCCTCTGGCCATCTCCTCCACCTCCTCCCTGACCATCTCTTTTCCTCTCTGCCCATCTCTTACTCCTACCTCTCTTGTCATCTCCTCTTTACCCCTCTCTGCATACCAGCTTCTCCCCAATCAATCTGTCCAAGCAATCCTGCCCTCCTCTCTCTGTCCATTCCCTCCTCCATCCATCTCAACCTTCCCCCACTCATGCCCATCAGTGCATGCGGCCCCTGGAAAAGAGGTTGATAAAGCATACTGATATTAATCTCACAAATCACATGTTGTACCGTGCAGACTACATGTTAAAGGCTTTAAAACTGTTCCATGCAGTGCAGGTCTGTAGACTGCCCTGTAGTGCAGGTCCATAAGGCAGTTCCAACTCAACATGCTTGTTGTGCAGTGCAGCCGACAAAGCAGGAGATGAAAAAAATATTCTGCCTATATATCATCTCCTATTGGACATAGGAAGTTATAAAACTCTTGGTGCTGATGCCTGTGGAGTATGTTGTTTGTGTGTCAGATTTGTTGAAATTGATCTAGGGATTTGGAAGGAGATGCTGGACATACACACATGTGTGCTGCCTTACACATATTAGAATTTCTAGCTTCGCCTGTGTACTTGTATGTCACATATAATATGCACATTTCATGGACCACATGCTCTTCCTCCCTCTCTGTCCACCACCACCTCACCTTCCTATATCTTTATATCCCCTTAGCCTATCTCCTCTTCCCTTGCCTTTTTCTGTTCATCTCCTCCACCCCCTTTTTCTTTGTACATGACTTCCTCCCCATCCCTCCCTGTTTTTATATCCCCTTCTTCCCTCTCTTTGCCTATCCATAACATCCTGCCATCTCTCTCCATCTCCTATCCATCTCAGTCTTCTTCCAGCCATGCATACTGACACATGTAGCCCCTGCAAAAATGGTCAATAAAGGTGGCTGGTGCTGGTCCCACAACACACCTCGTGTGCAGCATGACTTGTGTGTCAAGTGCTTGAAAACCGCCATTTTCCCATGTCTTGTAGGTTGCCATACAAAGCCAGCCGATTAAGCAGGCTGATACGACTCCAAAAAAACATTCTTTTCTGCTGGGCAGCCTACCTGTCCTCCAAAGCAGGTCGACACTATTACCACAGAACACACCTGCCCTAAAGAGCAGCCTGTATGGCAGGGGCTCAAGTATCTGTAGCTAAAGAATTATAAGCCCCCTGTACCCGTGGTCTACGGGCAGCATCTTTGATTCATAATCAAAACGTCTTCGGTCCCGGGTTCGGTCCCCGCCACCGCCTAAATTTTGATAAATAATCAGCATTGGCGGCCGAAGACTTCCGGCATAAGAAGTCAGCCTCATTCTGCCAACGGCCTCGTCAAAGATGGCGGAGGAGCGGATAGAGGTTCAGGGCACTCTCTTGTCCTAGGGGTGGGAAATTGCCCCTAAAGGCGGAAGAATCAGCAATGATCAACGACATGACGATGCAGAAGGCAATGGAAACCACTGCATTAAAGACACGTAACATGTGTCCACAGGACGTGTGGCCTGTAATTAAAGAAGTGTCATGATGATCTCTCCATTGGCAAAAGATTCCGGAATAGTCCCCCATTCGGATCTCCGGGAGGGGACTGCCAAGGGGGAGGTTACCATGAGAAAAAGATTGAATAATCAACGAAAGGATAACGTTCTACGAGTCGGGGCGTGGAATGTCAGAAGCCTGAACGTGGTAGGGAAACTAGAAAATCTGAAAATGGAAATGTAAGGCTCAATCTAGATATAGTAGGGGTCAGTGAAGTGAAGCGGAATGAAGACAAGGATTTCTGGTCAGATGAGTATCGGGTAATATCAACAGCAGCAGAAAATGGTATAACAGGTGTAGGATTCGTTATGAATAGGAAGGTAGGGCAGAGGGTGTGTTACTGTGAACAGTTCAGTGACCGGGTTGTTCTAATCAGAATTGACAGCAGACCAACACCGACAACGATAGTTCAGGTGTACATGCCGACGTCGCAAGCTGAAGATGAACAGATACAGAAAGTGTATGAGGATATTGAAAGGGTAATGCAGTATGTAAAGGGGGACGAAAATCTAATAGTCATGGGCGACTGGAATGCAGTTGTAGGGGAAGGAGTAGAAGAAAAGGTTACAGGAGAATATGGGCTTGGGACAAGGAATGAAATAGGAGAAAGACTAACTGAGTTCTGTAACAAGTTTCACCTAGTAATAGCGAATACTCTGTTCAAGAATCACAAGAGGAGGAGGTATACTTGGAAAAGGCCGGGAGATACGGGAAGATTTCAATTAGATTACATCATGGTCAGACAGATATTCCGAAATCAGATACTGGACTGTAAGGCGTACCCAGGAGCAGATATAGACTCAGATCACAATATAGTAGTGATGAAGAGTAGGCTGAAGTTCAAGACATTAGTCAGGAAGAAGCAATACGCAAAGAAGTGGGATACGGAAGTACTAAGGAATGACGAGATACGTTTGAAGTTCTCTAACGCTATAGATACAGCAATAAGGAATAGCGCAGTAGGCAGTACAGTTGAAGAGGAATGGACATCTCTAAAAAGGGCCATCACAGAAGTTGGGAAGGAAAACATAGGTACAAAGAAGGTAGCTGCGAAGAAACCATGGGTAACAGAAGAAATACTTCAGTTGATTGATGAAAGGAGGAAGTACAAACATGTTCCGGGAAAATCAGGAATACAGAAATACAAGTCGCTGAGGAATGAAATAAATAGGAAGTGCAGGGAAGCTAAGACGAAATGGTTGCAGGAAAAATGTGAAGACATCGAAAAAGATATCATTGTCGGAAAGACAGACTCAGCATACAGGAAAGTCAAAACAACCTTTGGTGACATTAAAAGCAACGGTGGTAACATTAAGAGTGCAACGGGAATTCCACTGTTAAATGCAGAGGAGAGAGCAGATAGGTGGAAAGAATACATTGAAAGCCTCTATGAGGGTGAAGATTTGTCTGATGTGATAGAAGAAGAAACAGGAGTCGATTTAGAAGAGATAGGGGATCCAGTATTAGAATCGGAATTTAAAAGAGCTTTGGAGGACTTACGGTCAAATAAGGCACAAGGGATGGATAACATTCCATCAGAATTTCTAAAATCATTGGGGGAAGTGGCAACAAAACGACTATTCACGTTGGTGTGTAGAATATATGAGTCTGGCGACATACCATCTGACTTTCGGAAAAGCATCATCCACACATTTCCGAAGACGGCAAGAGCTGACAAGTGCGAGAATTATCGCACAATCAGCTTAACAGCTCATGCATCGTAGCTGCTTACAAGAATAATATACAGAAGAATGGAAAAGAAAATTGAGAATGCGCTAGGTGACGATCAGTTTGGCTTTAGGAAAAGTAAAGGGACGAGAGAGGCAATTCTGACGTTACGGCTAATAATGGAAGCAAGGCTAAAGAAAAATCAAGACACTTTCATAGTATTTGTCGACCTGGAAAATTCGTTCGACAATATAAAATGGTGAAAGCTGTTCGAGATTCTGAAAAAAGTAGGGGAAAGCTATAGGGAGAGACGGGTCATATACAATATGTACAACAACCAAGAGGGAATAATAAGAGTGGACGATCAGGAACAAAGTGCTCGTATTAAGAAGGGTGTAAGACAAGGCTGTAGCCTTTCGCCCCTACTCTTCAATGTGTACATCGAGGAAGCAATGATGGAAATAAAAGAAAGGTTCAGTAGTGGAATTAAAATACAAGGTGAAAGGATATCAATGATACGATTCGCTGATGACATTGCTATCCTGAGTGAAAGTGAAGAAAAATTAAATGAAGTGCTGAACGGAATGAACAGTCTAATGAGTACACAGTATGGTTTGAGAGTAAATCGGAGAAAGACGAAGGTAATGAGAAGTAGTAGAAACGAGAACAGCGAGAAACAACATCAGGATTGATGGTCACGAAGTCAATGAAGTTAAGGAATTCTGCTACCTAGGCAGTAAAATAACCAATGACGGACGGAGCAAGGAGGACATCAAAAGCAGACTCGCTATGGCAAAAAAGGCATTTCTGGCCAAGAGAAGTCTACTAATATCAAATACCGGCCTTAATTTGAGGAAGAAATTTCTGAGGATGTACGTCTGGAGTACAGCATTGTATGGTAGTGAAACATGGACTGTGGGAAAACCGGAAGAGAAGAGAATCGAAGCATTTGAGATGTGGTGCTATAGACGAATGTTGAAAATTAGGTGGACTGCTAAGGTAAGGAATGAGGAGGTTCTACGCAGAATCGGAGAGGAAAGGAAAGGAATATGTGGAAAACACTGATAAGGAGAAGGGACAGGATGATAGGACATCTGCTGAGATATGAGGGAATGACTTCCATGGTACTAGAGGGAGCTGTAGAGGGCAAAAACTGTAGAGGAAGACAGAGATTGGAATACGTCAAGCAAATAATTGAGGACGTAGGTTGCAAGTGCTGCTCTGAGATGAAGAGGTTAGCACAGGAAAGGAATTCGTGGCTTGCCGCATCAAACCAGTCAGTAGGCTGATGACGAAGAAAAAAAAAAAAAAAAAGCCCCCTGCTGTGTTGATCCTCTCTGGGCAAGACGTTTGTGTGACTGAATTCAGTCCATGGGCCTGGGAGAAGTTCTTACATATCCATACGCACACTCAGCTTTATATACATTAAGATGCTTTGCCTAGATATTTATTTATTTCCTCTCTCCACATAGGCCTGTTTATCCCAAGGTTTCAAGTGCAAATGTATTCGACATGCATAATTGTGCACACCTCGTCCTCTACCTCTTCTCAGTGTCCATCTCATACTCCCTCTGTCTCTCTGTCCACCTTATCCTCCCATCTCTGTCTGCCTTATCCTCCTCACTCTATCTGTCCTTTCATCTTCTCCTGCCCCCTCTCTTTGTCCATCTGCTCCATCCTGTTTTGCTGACTAGATCTTACTTCCCTCTCTACGTGGCCATATTCTCTTCCCCCCTCTCTGTTCATCTCCTCCAAATACCCCACCTGTTCCATCTCCCTACTACCCCAAAACACCTGCTACCTTCTTCCTTGTCCCTCTCTTTTTCCATGTTCTCCTCACCTTCTCTCTGACCATTTCTTCCACCCACCTATTCTATACATAACCTTCTATGAGTCTCTCTGACCATCCCCTCCTCAACCCTCTCTCTGTCCACCTTGTCTGTCCCCTCTATATATCGACCTTCTCTATCTCCTGCACATTCTCTGTCTGTATCCTCAATCACTTATCCCTATCTGTCACCTGCTCCCTATCACCCTGTTCCTTCCCACCTTCCCCCCTCTCTCTGTCCATCCATACCTCCTCTCTCTTTTCGACCCATATCCTCCTTCCCTCCCTCTCTGTCTATTCCCTCCTCTCTCCATCTTCGCCATCCCTCAGCCATGTCTACCTTCATGTGTAGCTGCTGCCTACATGTCAGCGGCTTGGTAAAAGATTTTTGCATATGATATATAGGCTGCCATGCAGAGCAGGTAAAGAAGGTATGTCGATACTAATCCTACACAATAAGCTTGCCATGAAGACCAGCCTACAGTGCAGGGGCTGAAAAACACGTTTTGCACACTCCTGTAGCACCTAGGAGGTAAAAACCCCACAGTGCTGATACTTGTGAAGTTTACTGTTTGTGTACCAAATTTGTCTGAAATGGATACAGAGATTTTGGAGGAGATCCGAGACATATATAGTTATACATACATGCCTGCAGGAGAACGTTTCCAGAAAAACATCCAATTTTTATCCTGCCACATTTTTACAAACTAATCTAGTAATTTTAACTGAACAATTCTCATCGAATTATCCTGTGTCTGCTAAGGCTGTGATGTAACACGCGAAAATAGTCCTGTAATTCCATCCATCCAGTCTGCTTCACACATAATTAACGTGCCTACTAACCAATATAACCAAAAGCATTTCATTTGTGACAACGATGCTGCATTAGACTTTTGAAAGTGCGGTTTATGTTGGTAAGTGGATTTAAAACAAATTACGACTTCAACGCCCATGAAGAGTCATGTTACTTCGTAAAATGGAAAGCTGCTGTCCTTACACAAATCCGAGTAAACGGACAACCAAACACAGTTGCACTGCAGTACATGTGGGAAAACAACGAATGAAAATTCATCTAAAATAAAAGAAACAATATGCGTCTGGAACCAAAACAAACAGCCTTTTAGTCACAGAGACGGAATTTAGTTATATTTCAAGAAAACAACAAAATTCAAGTAGCTTACGATTACATTCGGAAAAGTGTCTTTATAAACAGGTGAGTTTTCTTGAGGACATGTTCTTTTTTTAAAATTTACATTCGATGCTTATCTCTTCACCTTTTTTCGTCTGTTGATGCAGAATAGGTGCGTAGGTATTTAGATAGCCCAGTTGTAGCTAACTAGTAAGAACAATCGCTATCGCGTTGCAAGGCAAGCAGACGATGACCTACTCCGCACCGCTTTCACTACTGTCTCCTTTCCGGCATGGAGATGTAGTTCCTCGTATCATCTTAAATAATAAACTGGCACGCAGGATGAAGTCCACTGGTTTGAAAACGGTGCAAACATTTACGATAAATTCATTTTCGAAATTTGTTTTCGGCCAGCCTTTAACGAAACTGGCACACAAATTGCGCGATTCATCGAACACTTTCGCAGAAGGTGTACACGGGAGCTGATGCAACAAGCATTAAGTTCAGTGACATGTCGTCCACTTATTCGTTTTTATGCATTTCGGTAGATACTGGACGTTAATCACACGGATTGCCTTTAACACAAGCACACTGAGTTAGAATTCATGCACCTACTTTTTTTTTTTTAAATACAAACGTTGGTGCGAAGTCCACAGTGCTTTATTAGGCGTGTCGCATTGAAAGTCGTATCCCGTAGCCTCCATCCGACCTTCGAAGTGACTTAACTATCCAGACAGTTATAGGAGGACCTACAGTTCAATGTGCACTCAAAACACCAAACACATGCCGGTCTGAAAATGTTTTTATTTTATCTAACATTCACTAACCTCAACTCTTTTTAAACAATATGTTTTAGTCCCTTGTTCTCCAAATAAATACATGATTTCGTTATTGTAGAGCCACTAGAGAAGAACCTTTCCGGTTTCGCCAGTACGTGCGTAATATACAGACTTTTACGGTAGTACTGGTTAATCCTATGCAACATTCAGTACTTCGGGACGCCTCCTTCAAGGATCTGACTGCGGCGGCAAGGCTGCCGCTTTCGCAGCTGACTGTACTCACCGATGTAGTCGAGGTCTGGCTGCGCCATCTTGGGCAGGCGGCTCGACCACGGCTGACACGGCACCGACTCCAGGCCGTCCATGTCGTTCACGCGATCTGCGACACAACATACACTTCAGCTTTAACCAATCACCAATGTTGTACGTATACAATAATACATCATATTCTGAAATGATAAAAATTTTCCTGCAATAATGATATACGAGGTTTGGACCTTTAATAGTGGCAACTATTTATTTACAGCTCGTATAAAATAGATACGTGTTTCAAAGTTTTACTGATCTTCAGAGTAGTCATCAGCACTGTGTATAACCAGTTGTCAGCGATGTGGAAGTCGTGCCGTGCGGTTAAAGGCGCTGCAGTCTGGAACCGCAAGACCGCTACGGTCGCAGGTTCGAATCCTGCCTCGGGCACGGATGTTTGTGATGTCCTTAGGTTAGTTAGGTTTAACTAGTTCTAAGTTCTAGGGGACTAATGACCTCAGCAGTTGAGTCCCATAGTGCTCAGAGCCATTTGAACCATTTGTGGAAGTCGTAAGATACTCTTAGCAGTGCCAGTTGTTTTGACAGTTCGAGCGGCGCGGTCTATTGCCCAACGAATTTGTATCAGTTCTGAAGCAAATGCCGTGTTTCCTTCAGTTTAGAAATCAAGTTGAACTCACGAGGACTTAAGTCACGGGAGTGTAGTAGGTGGTACAGCACTTAGCAGCCCCATGAGTCAAACAAATCAGTAACAGCTTGAGCATTGTGCTGCAAAATGATGGTCAAGTCTTGCAGAAAGTGTCATCACTTCTGTCTCTATGCTGTTCATTTTTGGCACACAACCTACGCCCAGCTTGCAGACAGAGGAGATGACATTTTCTGCAGGACCTGACCACCATTTTGCAGGACAATGCTCAAGCACGTACAGTACAAGCCGTTACTGATTTGTTTGACTGATGGGACTGCTAAGTGCTATACCACCTACTGCACTCCCCTGACTTAAGCCCTTGTGAGTTCAACTCGATTTCTAAACTGAACGAAACACTTCACGGCATTTGCTTCAGAACTGCTACAAATTCGTCGGGCAATAGACCGTGCAGCTCGAACTGTCAACACAACTGGCACTGCTAAGAGTATCCTACGATTTCCACATCGCTGGCAACTGGTTATACACAACGCTAGTAACTACTTTGAAGGTCAGTAAAACTTAGAAACACGTATCTATTTTGTACGAGGTGTAAACAGCAGTTGCCACTATTACAGTTACAGCTCTTGTATTAAATCAGCAGAACGTTATTAACACTGGAATCATATTGGGAATTAGTTAAGGCTTTTTATTATGTGCAGCATGACATCCTAAAGCAAATTTTTTTGAACAGTAAATACAGTAGGTTAATAGTTCTTACCTGTACCACAGAAAACAATGTGTACCGGTCTCCTATCGGCCACGTATCAAAGGACACGCAGAAACAAACTTGACTCCTGAACTACAGTGTGACATGCTGGGTCCCGTGTTGGTTATGGAATACAGGGGGAATCACCTAAACTTGCACCACAAATATTGCGGAAATGTAAAGTGTTACTGATGTGCGGTTTTCACAGAATGGATAAGAATCCAGGGGCTCGTACTGCTAGCCAATCAATAGACTGTAATAATTCTTAGAAAGGTCCGCCTCGATAGCTGAATAAGTCAGCGTGACGGACTGCCGTCCGAAGGCGCCCGGGTTCGATTCCCTGCTAGGTCAGGGATTTTCTCCGCTCAGGGACTGGGTGTTGTGTTGTCTTCATCATTTCATGCCCATCCGGCGCGTAGGTCGCCCAATGTGGCGTCGAATGTAATAAGACCTGCACGTAGGCGGCCGAACCTGCCCCGTAAGGGGCCTCCCGGCCAATGACGCCAAATGCTCATTTCTATTTTTTCCATTCTTAGAAAGTATAGTTTTGTGCAAACATACACTTTTTTTAAATGGAACAATGCCTATTGACATTAACACTCTAAAAGTATAGTAAATCAGAATGTCAGTGGTGTTTATTATAGGATTCTAGTGGGTGTCGTTTACGAAATTTCATATTTTGACAAGTTTCCACACCAACACTTGTTTACGCGGAAAACACCGACATACTCATGGTGTACTGAGAGCGTAGGATGATTGCAGTTAGTTCTTGTACGTGTGTGTGTGTGTGTGGCAAGATATCACAATGGACCTCAACCACCTCCACAATTATTTATCAACCTCTTCAATGATTTACATGAAAGTACTAGTGTAATATCTAACAGAAGGTAACAAGTAAATACGGAACAGAGGGAAATTAATATTCTTGCTGCTGTTGAAGTTGGTCCGCACGTTAGCTCCTGCGCAATCGCGTACGTGGAAGTGGCACGAGAGAGGAAAGTGTCACGCGTATTCTCCATCGCCATACCGATCACATTTCTCTCCATCAAGAGCTGCATGGAAACGACAATGAGAATCTTGTTAATTTTTGTACTTGGCCATTAAGACGAGATATTCGAGATGTATCATGTATCTTGTTTAGTGATGAAGTCACATTTACTAATTACGGCCAGGTAAACCGCCGAAACATGTAATATTGATCCGTTGACAATCCCCGTTAGCACCATCAGGTGGAACGTCTGCGTCCATGGAGTGTAAATGTGTGGTGTGTGACAGTGGACCATCAGCTCATAGGCCCGTGTTTCAGAGGCGGAACACTGGACACGCACATGTGTCACAGCCTCTAACAGACCATCTTCCACGGATTCTACAGAACGACCCTGTGCAGACTAAGAGGAACGTTTGGCAACACTGCGCGCGAAGTACTACAGCATGCCTTCATCAGTTTTCTCCATATCGTTGGACAGGATGCAGGGGACCTGCACCTCGGCCGACCCTTCCCACCAGATTTGACGCCTGTGTACTTTTTACGCTGTATAAAAGGACATACTAACTTCACCAGACGATACCAACGACGTATGAGTACTACTACAGACTGCTCGCACTTCTACGCTGAAACGCTAGCACGTGCGCAGCGTTCTTTCCGTATCACGCTGGAAGTGTGCACTGCCGCTGCCGCTGCCGGCTGCCATTTTGACCGTGATGGTCAGTTGCCTCGTCAACGGTTAGTGTGTGCTACAACAGGTACTGGACAAGCGTCGGTGTGACAACTTCTCAAAATAAGATACCTGGTAAACGACTACCACTACAATCCTGCAGCAAATACCACTCACATTATAATTCACACTGCTTTTAGTTTGTTAATGTCAGTAGGCATTGTTATTAGCCGAGTATGATTCCAGACGGCTGCTATGTCGTTAGACGCACACTTCTCCTTTGTGTCCCCCTCCCCCCCCCCCCCCCCCGTCGTTATTCCACTGAAGTCAATTGTATAGTTTATTGGCACCTGGTTCAGATTGCACTATATGGCTGTAGAGCTGTAGATAGTGGCATTCCTGATTTAAACTACGTAATTGTAAATGTTTCTTTAGTCTGTAGGCTGGTACATAGATACTGAAACATTATTTTAAAAAAGCCGTTGGGTAAGCAGGAATTTGGTCAGCTACTAAGTGATTGGGAAAACCTGTAAGACACTGACAATGTTTCCAACATACTGCCTCTCCTCAAACCGCAATCTTAGATGCAACTCTTAATTTTCGAATGGACAGAGCGTTACTTGACATATCAAAAATCCTCTACAGCACCCTCTAGTACCATCGAAGTCACTCCCTGATGTCTGAACAGATGTCCTATTATTCAGTCCCTTCTCCTTGTCACTGTTTCCCACATATTTCCTTCCTCTCCGATTTTGCACGGAACATCCTCATTCCTCACCTTATCAGTCCACATAATTTTCAACAGTCTTCTGTAGCGCCACATCTTAAATATTTCGATTCTCTTCTGTTCAACTTTTTCCATAGTGCGTGTTTCCCTAGCGTGCAATGCTGTCCTCCAAACATACATTCTCAGTAATTTTAGTCCTAAAGTTAAGGCCTATGTTTGATACTAGTAGACGTATCGTGGCCAGGAATGCCCTTTTTGTCAGTGCTAGTCGGCTTTGGATGTCAGCCGTGCTCCGTGCGTCATTGGTTATTTTGTTGCCTAGCTGGCAGAATTCCTTAACTTCATCTACTTCGTGATTATCAATCCTGATATTAAATTCCTTGCTGTTGTCATTCCTGGTACTTCTCTTTACTTTCGTCTTTCTTTGATTTACTCTCAGTCCAGATTCTGTACTCATTAGACTGTTCATCCTATTGAGCTGATCCTGTAATTCTTCTTCACTTTCACTCAGAATAGCAGTGTCATCAGCGAATCCCCGTAAGATTTTATGTTGACTGTACTACAAATATAGCACCATTCTTATCCATCTTCTATCAGAGATTATTGGAACAGAGGAAAGTTCCACGGGACTGGAAGAAGGTCCAGGTCATAGCAATCTATAAAAAGGGCAGAAAATCGGATGCACATAATTACCGGCGAATTTCACTGACATCGATTTGTTGTAGAATCATGGAACATATTTTGTGTTCAGACACAATCATTTTTATAGACTCTGAGAAGCTCATCTGCTGAAACCAGCACGGTTTTAGGAAACAGCGTCATACGAGACACATCTGGCCTTCTTTGTGCATGATATACAACAGGATCTAGATATCGGCTCCCAGGCTGATGCCATATTTCTCGCTTGCTACAAAAAGTGCGTGCTTACGGGCTATCCGATGACATATGCGGTTGGATAGAATTCTAACAGACAGGGAGCAGTATGTCGTCCTGAATGGGGTGACTTAAACAGAAACAAGAGTAACTTGAGGTGTGCCCGAGGGCAGCGTAATAGGTCCTCTGCTTTTTACGATTTACATAAACGATCTGGTTGATGGTATTGACAGCGGCCGTAGACTGTTTACCGATGATACTGTAGCCTACAGGAAAGTAGTATCACACGAAAGTTGTGAACAAATCAATGAGGATTTGCAGAAAATAAATGCGTGGTGTAATGACTGGCAGTTATCTCTCAATATTAGTAAGTGTAACCAACTGCGTATAACAAGGCGAAAATCCCCATTAATGTACGAGTACAAAATAAATGCCCAGTCTTTGTAAGCGGTAACGTCTGTCAAGTATCTGGGTGCGACTACTCGAAATACTCTCAAATGGAATGATCAGATTACACAAGTAACGGGTAAGGCGAACTCTAGATTACGGTTTATTGGTAGAATCCTGAAGCGATGCAGTCCTTCAACAAAGGAAATAGCTTACAGTACGTTAGTTCGTCCAGACTTGGAGCATTGTTCTTCTGTATGGGACCTCTACCAGTTGGGTCTGATTCGAGAGATTGAGAAGGTCCAAAAAAGAGCGGCAAGATTCGTGACTGGTACATTTAGCCATCACGAGAGCGTTATAAATAGCATAGAAAGTTTGAAGTGGGACACACTTGTAGATAGACGGCGCTCTAAACCGAAGGGGCTACTCACTAAATTCCGAAATCCGATCTTCACCGAGGATGTAGAGCATATATCATTACCACCAACTTTCAGATATTCAAAGATAAGGGAAATAAGAGCTCGTACTGAGACAGTCGTTTTTCCCTCGCGCGATATGGAGGTGGGACAGAGGGGGGTGGGGGGAGTGGGGGGGGGGGGGGAATATGACTCTGGCGCGAATTGTGCCCTGCGCCACACACCGCTTGGTGGTTAGTGGAGTATATTGTAGATGTAGATGTAGGATCGTATCACTGATATCTTTTGACCGTGAATTTTAATTCCACTCGTGATCGGATAGCACGGGCTGTGTGGCATGGACTGCTCGAGTGCCTCGGATCCGTACCTGGTCGGATTGAGGGAAGACATGGCTACAATTCAGAGGCGGGCTGCTAGATTTGTTACCGGTAAGGTTGAAAAATGCGTAAGTGTTACGGTGATGCTTCGGGAAGTGAAGTGGGAATCTCTGGAGGAAAGGTGACATTCTTTTCGAGAAACACTATTGAGAAAATTTAGAGAATCGGCATTTGAAGCTGACTGCCGAACGATTCTACTGCCACCAACGTACATTGCACGTAAGGACCACGAAGATAAGAAACGAAAAACTAGGGCTCATCCGGAGACATACAGGCAGTCGTCTTTCCCTCGTTCTATTTGCTAGTGGAACAGGAGGGGAAATGACAAGTAGTGGTACGGTGGCTTGCGCAATATCTGTGCAGTTGTAGATATGGATGTAGGTGTATGCAAGCATCAAGCGCCGTGCGTGTGTCAGCCACCAGGAAGCGTTCCACCTGGAGAGAGATCAGGCCGGGTCAAGCAGCAGGTGAAGGAACGAGTTAAGCTGCTGGGAGTACCATCTCAGTGCCACGGGACATGGAAGATCTGACGACTGCTGGCAGTCACGCAGCCGCCACACGACGACTACACCTGCCTGCACGTACCAGTGACTATCAAAAGCGGTGAGACGAAACGGTTAATCCCCCTCCCTCTACTTTCCTAATTACTGAGTCATGTCTGTGCACAGTGAAGTCGACCATTAGGTATTATCTGTATCGCTTCCCGAGTGATAATAAGAATAAATGTTTCCATGTATTTATATTTTTTGAACTTATTTTATAACAGCATTCAAAACAGAAATAGACTGATAACAGCTCAGCAACTGTTTAATACATGAGGACTAAACTGAGAAATTTTCGATCAGTGGCAACAACAATAATAAATATCTTTCGGTAGGCGAATTTGTTTCGGGTGTTCCGTGACCTCTGAGGGACTGTGGAAAAAAAGATCCTTCCATGTAGCACTTTACCTCAGGTCACAGACTGTATCAAATTCATTTATCAGACTGGAACAAAGTTTACATGTCATACTGAATGTGGGACAAAGGAAAAAAAAAGCTGCTGACAAAGTAGGGTATAGAGTCATATGATCAGCTTACTCTCGGAGGGATATAACAATTTCCCACAAACACTTGTTAGAAATAATTACTTCTGGCAATTACATAAATTTAAAAAGTAGCTTTGGACTAAACGGGATCTCGAATCATACGAAAGCGGACAACAGATAAGACCACAGCTACTGTAAAATTTCGCAGAGTAAGTCTTGGAAAAGAGACTAAATAGTCACCTCCCTACATTCCCAAACGTATCGGCATTCATTTGTCAACAGTTGTGAGCTCATAATTTGATATAAAATCCACCAGTTGTTCGACATCGACAATTTAGTATAGTTTGTTGCAGTTGTTGATTAAGAAATTTGTTTTACGTTACTTTTGACTTGATACAGGGTAGTCTTATGAGATAGGAACCTACATTTGAGAGGGTTGAAGAATTATTTTATAAACAACTAAATGTTCATTGGAAAATGTAGACGTAATAAAAAGAAAAAAAAAGGTTTTTATCACAATTAAAATTTGTGAAACACTGTCGATAATACGGCAAGCAGAACTAACTTGGCGTTAGCCAGCCAGTCAGGCAGCAGCAGCCGGCCCACATCGAAGCAGCGACAGGGAAGCAACCGATTTTGTGACTTTCAGGAGTTCCTAACCAGGAGCGAATTGTATAATTTCATCTGTGTGCTTTGATAGTTTCTTTAGTTTCTGCATGTTTATATAATATATAATAGACACAGTTCTCGTGTTTTTGTTTGCGTCGTAAAGTAAAATGATTTTGTGACCTAATACAAGCTCCTAATCAGGGGTGACTTATTTAGTCTCACTTGAGTGCTTCCGTAGTTCGGCTTCTGAATCTATGCGTATTAATCTAATTCATTAGACACAGCTCGTGGGGAGCTACAGTACAGTTCTGCAGCACGAGTAGATAGTACACTACTGGCCATTAAAATTGCTACACCACGAAGATAACGTGCTACAAACGCGAAATTTAACCGACAGGAAGAAGATGCTGTGATATGCAAATGATTAGCTTCTCAGAGCATTCACACAAGGTTGGCGCCGGTGGCGACACCTACAACGAGCTGACATGAGGAAAGTTTCCAACCGATTACTCATACACGAACAACAGGCGTTGCCTATCGCGATTGCGGTTTATCGTATCGCGACATTGCTGCTCGCGTTGGTCGAGATCCAATGACTGTTAGCAGGATATGGACTCAGTGGGTTCAGGAGGGTAATACGGAAAGCCGTACTGGATCCCAACGGCCTCGTATCACTAACAGTCGAGATGGCAGGCATCTTCTCCGCATGGCTGTAACGGATCGGGCAGCCACATCTCGATCCCTGAGTCAACAGATGGGGACGTTTACAAGACAACAACCATCTGCACGAACAGTTCGACGGCGTTTGCAGTCCGGAACCGTGCGACTGCTACGGTCGCAGGTTCGAATCCTGCCTCGGGCATGGATGTGTGTGATGTCCTTAGGTTAGTTAGGTTTAAGTGGTTCTAAGTTCTGGGGGACTAATGACCACAGCAGTTGAGTCCCATAGTGCTCAGAGCCATTTGAACCATTTTTTTTGACGTTTGCAGCAGCATGGACTATCAGCTCGGAGACCATGGCTGCGGTTACCCTTGACGCTGCATCACAGACAGGAGCGCCTGCTATGGTGTACTCATCGACAAACTTGGGTGCACGTATGGCAAAGCGTCATTTTTTCGGATGAATACAGGTTCTGTTTACAGCATCATGACAAACGCATCCGTCTTTGGCGACATCGCGGTGAACGCACATAGGAATCGTGTATTCGTCACCGCCATACTGGCGTATCACCCAGCGTGATGGTATGGGGTGCCATTGGTTACACGTCTCGGTCACCTCTTGTTCGCATTGACGGAACTTTGAACAGTGGACGTTAGTAGGGGGACTAAGTATGTGCCACCCCACTCCCCATTGTTGCCAAATTTATTCAAGATGGTGGCGATGACGTCATCCAAGATGGCGGTATGTAGACTTGGCAACATCGCATGACATCATCCAAGATGACGGCTTTTGGCGGGAAAATAGGCCAATTGTGCTACGTCCACTAACCTAACCTCAAGAAAAAATGGCGGTAAGTTTGAATTCCAACAGGATAATGCGTGCAAAGACCGTACTTGTCTTTATTATTATTATTGATTATCATTCATTATCATTCATTATCATTCATTATCATTCATTATCATTCATTATTATTTATTATCATTTATTATTATTGACCTGCCTCCACTAGAAAATTCCCTCCAAATTCAAATTCCTACACGATAATGGCTGCAAAACCTTACTTTCGTTTATTATTATTCATTATCATTTATTATTTATTCAAGATGTCCGATTTTCTAGGTGAGAAAGCCATTCTCCTTACATCCATAACAAAAATCTATCACAAGTTCAAATCCCAACACCATAACTGATCACACCTACGAACTTTCTCCCTCACTTATCTTTTTTCACTGGTAGCCTATCATAATCGCGTCAAATAATAAACTGCACGTATAGTAACATAATTCACGTTTGCAGGGTGGAAGGGACTGAAGACTTTATTTCAAGCAGTACGGTCATCACTTGTTCTCCAACACAGTCAACACACACATCTTTGATATCGCAGTGCAGTCAGCACGACGTCCGCGCTCCAACTGAATTAGTTCAAATCCTCGCCACCCCCTGGCCAGCACGTGGAGACACTGCCTACGCCTGTCACGTGAGGCGGCCGGTCACTAGCGCGGGGGGACGAGCCCAGCGATCGCTCCCACGTCGTAAACATGTTTTCGCTGGACATGCTGGAACTTGACGACTTATATGTCACAGCGGCCCCTTGTCCGCTCACCACGTGTATTCGTCGCATCAGCACATTTCCCGCAAAAATTGAAAATTGTCTGCCTCGGAGCTGAATGACACAACGGTCGACCGTTCCCTGAGCAAGTCCGAACCTGCAGATACCGACCTCACACAGCCGTTCGCCACGTGTCCTCGTGCGATCGAGAACGCAGTGATACACTTTTGGCGGCAAAGTTTGCTCGACAGTGGAATCCACCATGACTATATAACAGCACGTTTGGACTGCACTAGAACGCCCACTAATTGACTAGCTCTCGCGCGCGCGTAATAACTGTACAATCGCTGCGCCACCGCCCCGCTTACGTCACACACCCCCGATAGACGCGATTGACATAGCCTTCCGTAAATACCTGGAAAATGACTCTTTATTTCAGACATTACGGTCATGCAGGTGTGTTCCAACTGACTTGTCCATGCTCACACAGCGAAACTGCAGAGCGCAGCTGACGTACGCGCGGCCGGCTGAGCCCGCTTCCTGGCCGGCTGACGTCAAGTGGTTTACGGTGCCCGCACAGCCCCCACGGCCAGCGCGTCAGGTAAACGGCGCCTGAGGGTCCCGCCACAAACGGTCGGCCGTGCCTGCGAGAACTTAACACCGGACACAATGTTTCCTGTCGACCGCATGCCGTACAAAGGATACGTTTGGCGCCAGAGTTTGACCGACTGTGGAATCCGCCATGACCATATAACAGCGCGTTTGCTCGTCGCGAGAACGCTCGCTAATTCACTCTCACCACCCCGCTATATTAAATAATTCCAATTATAATTTCATATACATATTCAAACGTGTTCAACTCCCTAATATCAACTACTTTTCGAGGACCAGAACGCCACCTCCTCCTCCTAGGAACCAGCGCCAACCTAAGAAAATTGTTTCAAACTAAGCCACCAGCACTCAATCTCTTCCTACACGTTTCTGGTAAATGGACTCACCCTGCACTAGGTCCATCGACCGAGGAACGAATTTACTTTATTTAGGAATGGAGTATATATATCACACCGACATGTCCCACATCACACAGACCTGCAAAACACGCCTACATAACTCATTTATAATGTTCTAGACACACGCTTGCTAATTGTAAACAGTTAAAAATAACTCATAGCACAGCCTACAGACATGCGAACCGCTCATAAATAATGCAATACATTTACCTCCAAATAGCCAAACAACTGCTACTTTTCGCAAATAATTTCACTGCGTAGGCCGATGGAAAGAAGAACGAGTGTACTTTATTTATTTGCTACATATCTTTTTCAAACTTTTACTTCTCATACGTTTCGATATGTAAGGCTGACATAAGGCAATTTCTGAACTCCAGTAGTGCACTACACTTGGCAACACAACCACACCCATCAAGATATTCATTCCATTCCAGACCTGTAACTCCTCTACAGATAAATTTGTGCAGTTATTTGTCTGCTCACTCACATTCTGACCAGATTGTCGATATTGCGCTAAAACAGCTCAGAATGCGCTGTGCTGCTCGGGGAAGTAAGGAATTGCTGCACTCTATTTATTTGGAGCCCTTTTATTTAGTCGTGGAGTATATTTGTCACAAAACACCCGCACTGATCCCACTGTGGTCACGTAAACAACTCCTAATTTCACCACACAATAGCAAACAGCCTTAAATAATGCAGTAAACAATATCAGCAGACGAGCTCTGTACTCTTAAACTCTCGAAATAAAGCACCGCACAGTGCACAGACATGTTCGCAAAATAGTGCAACAGACGCGCCCAAACACCACCAGCTGCCAAACCGACCAAAAAGTCTCTGCTCGGCCTCCCCCAAACATGACCTCAACACAGTCGCATTCGCACCTATCACCGGAGAAATTGATACCCCCTATGTGCCTTAGATTACGCTACAAGGCAGGCCGCGCGCGCGTGCGGTCGGCTGGGAAGGGGATTCCAGAGTCTCCAGCCAAGTTCATCTTCCGAGCGCTCGTGGCAGCCGACACATGTGAAAGCTGCATTGTTCTTCTCATGTATACCGCCGTCGTCTGTCTGGACCTGCCTTCACGTCTATTCTCAGAATAGCTCATAGCTCGTTGACACACTCGATTAACGCGGCCGGGAAAACATTTACTACTCGCATGCAACCAAGATGGTGACGGAAAAACCAAATCACTCTGATCTGCGCTGCAGGCGCGTGTAATCATTGAGAACACTATTTATTTTTTTCGAACAACTTATTTAACCATACAGTGTATCTATCACAAAACACCAATCCCAGATTTGCCCTGGACCATGTTGCACAGCCCACAGACACGCACCCAATCATAATTTCAGTACACACTATAGCAAACTGCTTCTAAATAATACATCACACAGATGTGTAGATTCGCTCAGTACTCGTAAAGTGTCCTAATAACGCATAGCAGAGCCTGCAGATCCGCTCGCAAAATAACTCAGCAGACGTGCGCAGGTATCCCCACTCTGCACCCTGTCCACAGGATCGTGAAGTCACCCATCCGTCTGATTTCAGACCTCGCACAGCCCCTGCTCGGCTTCCGCAAGCGTGAGTTGGCGCGGTCAACGCGCTCGTCAGCGGTCAAAGCACACACATACGTCCGTCCAGGGCCGCGATCCCGAGCCGCGACCACCGAACGCGGGTGAAAGTCAACTTTACATCAACGTAGCATAATTCCAAAGCGCAGCCCCCATACGCTAGACACATCATAGCAGCACATGTCTTTACCTCCTATGACACTGTTGCACACTGCACATTGCTCCTTACAAGATATTACACGGTCCTTTAACCAAGCATAACTACACATCCCTGCTCTCGCCTCCTCGCGTGACCAGCCATCTAAAAACCTTCTCAATATTATTCCTACTTTACAACTTTTTTTTTTTTTAATAAGATCTAATTTACACCTCCCACCGCACTTAACCTCACAGCCGTCCCACCATCAACATACGCAAATGTCCTCAACCCTATCTTGACACTCATATATCACCCCACAAACCATCCCCATCTATCAATTTACCATTCTCATCCCCTCTTTTCGAATTACAAACGTAGCCTCTATCTAAACACCAATCAACTCATCTTTCTCGCACTTTCAACAGTAAAATTAATTTTACACATATCCGGAAATACCAAACCCAATTAAAGATTGAAACTTTTATACAAAGCATCAAGCACATACGACAATATTCAAAGCCTGGTCCCTGATCTCTGCAATTTAAGTCGGAGAAAGACATATCTATTACCTTCTGCAACCTGTCTATAAACAGAACGATCTCAGTTACTACAACAGGACAGTGTTTTGACCATTCGCCGGAAATGCGCGCAATGTTGTACGCCTCAAACTAGGTACAACAGATCCTCAACACCCTATCATCTTTATCCTCTACCATCAAACAGTGAAAAAGTCACGAACGCACCAATGCGATCCACCTCCAACGCGGACAAACGGAATTCACAATACTCCCCCCGAATAACTCAGAGTGCAACCATCCGAGAATTCCTAACAGCTCACCAAGTCCAACACCTCAAACTACAAATGCCTACATGAACAAGATCATATTAAATATACACACACGCTGCAGAGAGCCCTTTAAAGTTTGATCACCCATACTCTAAGCGAATGAGAAGCTGCCTCTGGCCCTTGTTCAAACAGTGTATTCTAACACGCGTTTGCACACTGCCGAGCATTTCGTCTTTCTGCCACGACTTCGAAGTCATTGTCTGATTCTAAACAGACATTAACACGGACTGATGCACGGTCTCTCACAGGAAACTAAACCTTACACCTTATAAATCATATTCTTACAGTCGATAGCATAACATTGAATGATTTTTAAATAAAGGACACCCACAACACAAGGAAAACAGAAGAGCCAGCTGGCGTTGTGGCGACTTCCCTCGAAAGTGATTGACCACCTCTACATTTAAACTCATATGTCGCAGTGACCGAATAGTTTATAACTCTGCATTCAATTTCTAGTGATTGGTCATTTTTTCACACAAGTACAGGATCACCGTTTTCGGTGCTAGCAACCCTGGAAGTTGCGGTCCATCAACCAAAATTTCTCCCCCAAATCAAGCAAGCATTGTCAGTCAATCATTAAGTCGTACCCCATGCACAGATGCGATGGATAAGACACCACCGATCTACTGTAATATTATCCATCACAGCTGATATCGTGAAAAATTTTACAGTAAGTCCAACACTGGTCAATCATGTGACAGCTTGTTTTCTTAATTTCAGTATAATAGCTAAACCATACATCCTCTACTTTGCAAGTATCATTGCGATCATTCATAGATGACTGCTCAACACGTCCATTCACACTTAATTCTCGAACACATAAAGACGATCAAATTATACCAGACTACGCTATACATATTTCTAAGACCTCGCGCATAGTACTCGATCAATCTCTCTGCGTATGGCGGTCACAGAGCTATCTAGTCCTCTTACGTTAAAAGACCATCCTCACCTTGGCATTGACCTACCTACCACGCAACATCGCTACCCAATTACTCCTCAATCGAGCAGACGAATACAGCTACACTCCACCTCTCTTGACTGAATAGAGCTTTCCTAGTCCTAATCCATCCAAGTGCACCACATTTTTCGAATTGTAACCAAGTCTTGGAGCTTAGCACACCATATCGATCTATAGTAACAGATCTCAAAGTGCCTTAATTTAATAGCATACAGTTAAGAAGAACTAGAACGGAACGATTTTTATACACAACGTAGTTCGATAGATTTTTAAACAAATCATCCAATCTATCATGTGTAAAGTATTGTTCTAGAGTCGATGATCGGTGCATCGAAGGTTCCGGTAGGAAAGAGAGAGAGAGAGAGAGAGAGAGAGAGAGAGAGAGAGTGAGAGACAGAGAGAGAGCGAGAGAGGGAGGGAGAGAGAGAGAGAACATAAACACACACACACACACTCCTAAGACTAGAACGTTCAGCACTTAAAAACGGGCAATAACCTTAGATCGATTACTTTTCCGTCCTGTCAGACATACATCCTGCTCCCCGGTCATCTTACGCTGAGCTATCTCTACCCCAATCGTAAAACTTTTCCTTTCTATGGTACGAGCCCAATATAGCCCTGCGGACACGTCTAGTCCCCAATGATCACACCAGATCACGAGTCAGAAATAATACTATTACTCCATCAGGTCTATATAACAAATGATAGTTATTAGCAGCCGGTACATCCTACAAGCAAACAGATACGTATAACAGCAGCGTCCAACATGTGAAAATTAAAAGTCATCCCGTCACCGACTCTGTAAACACCCGTCTGTCGGGTAAATGTGTACACAATGATTACAGCCCCTCACAAATACCCACAGCTAACTTACTTACGACGCTGAAGTCTCGATTTTACACCAAGCGATAGGGTGGGGATCGCGTAAATCAAAGTGCATTTAGAGTAATGTGTCAACCTTCATCACACATGAGATGGAAGTCCTCTGATGACCGAGGGGTTCACCGTTAACGATCGCAAGTAGACAGCGCTTTAAACAACATACCAAACACGTAGCCGCATATGACTAGAACGCTGGCTGTATCACGTGACTAAAGCATCCAAATAGAATACTGGAAAAAAACATCTACCTTCAACAACTTGTCCTTCTCTAGAATAAATGAGTCAACGTCTCAATCGATCATCCCGTACACCCTCTGTTATGATTTAACACAGATGTGAGTAAGTTTAGACGTGAATGATTCTCTGTCCTCGTGAAAAGCATCAAATACAGTATTCAACTTGCATGTATCACTGCTACCTCAGTAGACATACACTATAATACGAACTTAACGAGAAAAAATTGACTGCCTTCCTTATTCGGCTCGCTTTGAAGTCATCGTTTTCCTGCATTCCTCTTGCTGCCGCTTACATGACTCCATGTACAAATTCCTCCCTGCGAGCTAGAAGATAAGCAAGTACGTTCTCATTTTCACATGTCAGTTCTAGTATAATATATTTGTCCAATGAATACCCGTATATCATCTGCATTTCGTCTTGGTGTAGCAATTTTAATGGCCAGCAGTGCACGTTTGTCTCATTGGTGTAGCTTTCCATGATCTTTATTATCGATAGGAACTGCGAATCTTGTGTGCGGATGCGAGCGGAGTTGGTGACACTTCCTTCTCAGCTCCAGGCTGCAATGGCTGCAGTTATGCAGCTTGAAGCTGCAGTGGATGGGCATCACTGCTGTGGGCCGGCCGTGGGCATCCAACGGACGTCCAGCACATCAAATTTCTCGGATCGGTTCGCACTGGCGGCCTGCCAAGTTATTGCTCGCACTGAGGCTGACCACTCAGCCGTGGGAGGTCGCCTCGGGGCGTGGCAGGCGGTAAGAGACTTCCCAGGGGGCTGTACGTACTGTCGCTCAGCCAGATGCAGTCGCCTATCCTCTTTCCTCTGAAACTTCTGAGCCTGCACGGTCTGGGCAATCACAGAGCGTGGGATTATTGTTAGTTGGGAGCTCCAATGTTAGACACGGTTTGGGGCCCGTTAGGGACATAGCTGCCAAGAAGGAGAAAAAAGCCAATGTGCACTCCGTGTGTATACTAAGTACAGTCTTTCCAGACGCCGGCCCGTGTGACCGTGCGGTTCTAGGTGCTTCAGTCTCGAACCGCGCAACCGCTACGGTCGCAGGTTCGAATCCTGCCTCGGGCATAGATGTGTGTGATGTCCTTAGGTTAGTTAGGTTTAAGTAGTTTACGTTCTAGGGGACTGATGACCTCAGATGTTAAGTCCCATAGTGCTCAGCCATTTGAACGATTTCTTTCCAGACGCGGAACGGGGCCTCCCGTATGCCATGAAAAGCACAGGGTGCAGCCAACTGCAGGTACTGGCTCGCGACGATACCAATGATGTGTGTCAATTTGGACAGAAAGAGATTCTCTCTGGTTTCGAGCGGCTAACAGAAGTGATAAAGGCTGCCAGTCTTGCTTGAGAGATGAAAGCGTAGCCGACAGGACCAACTACGGACCTATGGTACTGACCTGAGTGGAAGGTCTGAATCAGGGGCTGAGACCGTGTAGGCTGCAGATTCCTAGGCTTGCGCCAAGGGAGGTTCGGTACTGAGTTGCGGTGAATAGGTCAAGAGTCCTGTAAATCCATCTCCTCCTCCCCAATGATTTTAGAAATTGTGAAGGATTGTTAGCTATCCCTTCTCTCTGCCTTATTTGATCTTAAATCGTCCAAAACTGATTCTAATACTGGATACCTTAGTCTTCTAAATCGACTCCTGTATCTTCTTCTATCACATCCTCATAGAGGCCTTCAGTGCAGTCGTTCCACCTATCCGCTTTGTACAATCCAACAAAACGGCCGAAAGATGACTGGGTAACGTGAAAGCGTAGTAATTGTAAAATCGCTTGTTCTCTTCTAGACAGTAGCAACATTTTCGTACTTTTATTAAAATACAGGGTGACAGTTATTGAATCTTATGAAATAAAGTCGTCTTAACCTCTAAACAGTTTGCGTTACGACGTTCAAACTCCACGGTTTTCCGCGGGGCATGGTGGAAATTAGTATGCGCATGCGTTGTTTGGTTTAGCGACGAAGCCCACTTCCTTGGACTCGTCAATAAGCAAAATTGGCACATTTGGGGGACAGAGAATCCCATTTTGCGATCGAGAAGTCTCTTCGCCGTCAATGGGTGACTGTGTGGTGAGCAATGTCCAGTCACGGAATAATCGGTGCGATATTATTTGATGGCACGGTGTCTACCGAACGGTACATGAAGATTTTGGCAGATGATTTCTTTCCCGTTATGCAAAGCGGCCCTGATTTCGAGAATATGTGGTTCGTGCAAGACGGAGCTCAACTCCATCGAAGCAGGAGAGTGTTTGATGTCCTGGAGGAGTACTTTGGGAACCGCATTCTGGCTCTCGGGTACCCAGAGTCCACTGGTATGTGCGTCGATTGACCACCATATTCTACAGATTTTAACTCGTACAACTCCATTTTGTGGGGCTGAATTAATGACAAGGTGTACAGCAATAATGCCAAAATCATTTCTGAACTGAAAAAAGCCACTGAGGAGGTCATCGACTGCATCGATGTTCCGACACTTCAGCGGGTCATGCAGAATTTCGCTATTTGTCTCAGCCACATGATAGCCAATAATGGCAGGCATATCTAACAAGTCATGACCTACATCCGCATATCTGTAGTGCCCTTTACATGCTGAATAAAGTGTGTGCACGCCGTAGCTTATAACTAATTTAGGTTTTATTTGTGCAGTTCAATAACTGTTACTTTGCAAGTGTCACATGCCCTCATGAGACGCTACGGAGACGCGCTTTGGAGAACCACAGAAAAGAAATATACAGTTCCATTAAAAAAAAACCATTCTCATAATTCGGCAGCTACAAGTGTAATACGCTTAGAATTACTTACGTTCGTCATAAAACTCACCACTTAGAGAAACCCTCACCTTTATACGAGGGCAGTTCAATAAGTAATGCAACACATTTTTTTTCTCGGCCAATTTTGGTTGAAAAAACCGGAAATTTCTTGTGGAATATTTTCAAACATTCCCGCTTCGTCTCGTATAGTTTCATTGACTTCCGACAGGTGGCAGCGCTGTACGGAGCTGTTAAAATGGCGTCTGTAACGGATGTGCGTTGCAAACAACGGGCAGTGATCGAGTTTCTTTTGGCGGAAAACCAGGGCATCTCAGATATTCATAGGCGCTTGCAGAATGTCTACGGTGATCTGGCAGTGGACAAAAGCACGGTGAGTCGTTGGGCAAAGCGTGTGTCATCATCGCCGCAAGGTCAAGCAAGACTGTCTGATCTCCCGCATGCGGGCCGGCCGTGCACAGCTGTGACTCCTGCAATGGCGGAGCGTGCGAACACACTCGTTCGAGATGATCGACGGATCACCATCAAACAACTCAGTGCTCAACTTGACATCTCTGTTGGTAGTGCTGTCACAATTGTTCACCAGTTGGGATATTCAAAGGTTTGTTCCCGCTGGGTCCCTCGTTGTCTAACCGAACACCATAAAGAGCAAAGGAGAACCATTTGTGCGGAATTGCTTGCTCGTCATGTGGCTGAGGGTGACAATTTCTTGTCAAAGATTGTTACAGGCGATGAAACATGGGTTCATCACTTCGAACCTGAAACAAAACGGCAATCAATGGAGTGGCGCCACACCCACTCCCCTACCAAGAAAAAGTTTAAAGCCATACCCTCAGCCGGTAAAGTCATGGTTACAGTCTTCTGGGACGCTGAAGGGGTTATTCTGTTCGATGTCCTTCCCCATGGTCAAACGATCAACTCTGAAGTGTATTGTGCTACTCTTCAGAAATTGAAGAAACGACTTCAGCGTGTTCGTAGGCACAAAAATCAGAACGAACTTCTCCTTCTTCATGACAACGCAAGACCTCACACAAGTCTTCGCACCCGAGAGGAGCTCACAAAACTTCAGTGGACTGTTCTTCCTCATGCACCCCACAGCCCCGATCTCGCACCGTCGGATTTCCGTATGTTTGGCCCAATGAAGGACGCAATCCGTGGGAGGCACTACGCGGATGATGAAGAAGTTATTGATGCAGTACGACGTTGGCTCCGACATCGACCAGTGGAATGGTACCGTGCAGGCATACAGGCCCTCATTTCAAGGTGGCGTAAGGCCGTAGCATTGAATGGAGATTACGTTGAAAAATAGTGTTGTGTAGCTAAAAGATTGGGGAATAACCTGGTGTATTTCAATGCTGAATAAAACAACCCCTGTTTCAGAAACAAATGTGTTGCATTACTTATTGAACTGCCCTCGTACATGAATATGCTTGAGTCGTCTGTCTTGGCTGCCTGACCCAAAATACTTGTCCTAAACTGCGCGCAATTTTACACACACCTTCTGCCGCTAGAGGATGAAATAATCTCCTGCAGTTCCAAGGAGTACATTTACTTTTTTGGTGAGCTTAAAAATTATTTTATCTCTCTGTATGGCCAGAACTTTTCCGATGTGATCAGTAATCTTGTTAATAAAAGTGAGGAAAACTTCCCTCGTTGGTGGCCGTTGTTCCTCATTAGTCGTGGAACTCTTTCTCCTTCGTTCTGCCTCCTAACTAGAGTAACCATTTCTCTTAAGAGCGCACTGAAAGTATCTTAGTTCTTCTGTAAGTTTTCTTTGAACCCTTCAGCAATTGTATCATGTGAATAGGGAGGTCGGTAAAATTTTCTAAATACTATTTTATTCTGGTTGCCAAGAATGACCTCTGCTCATACTAACTCACAGAAACTATTTTCTTCAGTTTCGTGACAAGATAAACTACTTAACAGGAACAAACATACCGTCGCCAACTGTGTTTTGGCTGTCCTTTCGGAACGCCATTAGGTTCTTCGCGAAAATTTCGGCTGAATTTAACTCCAGCCTTAGCCAGCTTTCAGTGCCTATAACGATTTGAGCATCAGTGCTTTCTATTAGCGCTTGGAGCTCTGGTACTTTCCCAACACGGCTACGACAGTTTACAACTGTTATGCCGATGGTCCCCGTATTTACGTTCTTCCTGTGTTCGGCCTGCACCCTTTGAAATTGAAGCCCTTTTTGTGCTTTCCCGACACATTCCAACTTAAAACACCGCCCAGTCCATGCCACACAGCCTTTACTACCCGTTCACGAGTGGAATTAAAATTCAAGGTTTAATGATATCATTGATACGATACGCTGATGTCACGCTATTCTGAGTGAAAGTGAGGAAGAATTACAGGATCAGCTGAATAGAATGAAGTCTCATGAGTACAGAATCTGGACTGAGAGTAAATCGAAGAAAGACGAAAGTAAAAAGAAGTAGTAGATATGACAACAGCAAGGAACTTAATATCAGGATTTATAATACCGAAGTAAATGAAGTTAAGGAATTCTTCTACCTAAGGAACAAAATAACCAATGACGAACGGAGCACGGCGGGCATCAAAAGCAGACTAGCACTGACAAAAAGGGCATTCCAGGCCAAGATACGTCTACTAGTATCAAACATAGGCCTTAACTTTAGGACTAAAATTACTGAGAATGTATGTTTCGAGCACAGCATTGCATGATAGGGTAAAACGAACTATGGAGAAACCGTAACAGCAGAGAATAGAAACATTTGAGGTGTGGTGCTACAGAAGACTGTTGAAAATTATGTGGACTGATAAGGTGAGGAATGAGGAGGTTCCGTGCAGAATCGGAGAGGAAGGAAATTTGTGGAAAACAGTGACAAGGAGAAGGGACTGGATAATAGGACATATGTTAAGACGTCAGGGAGTGACTTCGATGGTAGTGGAGGGAGCTGTAGAGGGCAAAAACTGCAGAGGAAGACAGATATTGGAATACATCGAGCAAATAATTGAGGACGTAGGTTGCAAGTGCTACTCTGAGATGAAGAAGTTGGCACAGGAGAGGAATTCGTGGCGGGCTGCATCAAACCAGTCAAGAGACTGATGACTGAAAAAAAAAAAGTAATTTCTGTCTTCTACTTAACAGCGGTCGGAAATCTAATCTCAAAAGTTGACTTTTTTTAAGTTTTTTATGTAAGCATTCGAAAATGGCCAGCCCGTCACGTGCCCTTGCTAAAGCCGTCGGCACACGGACCGTGCATCCGAACGTTGAGCGTTGAGGGTGCCGAGTTTCTGACGTCACAGCATGGAATAGCACGCACGGGAGTCTTTCCGAACGTGCTGAGCAATATCTGGCATGTCTGATATTCTCAGCGTGCGTCTGAGCGTTGACCAATGACATGGCACAACGCCACCTACGTCACACGCACGCCGTCTCCCTGCAGTACAGAGTTGTGACGCGCCATATTGTCATTCATTTCAAGCCTATACGTATATATGCCGTTCCGAGCACCAGCAAATTGAGAATCACTGCAAAACTCATTGTTAACTGTGTGATTCGTTCCAATAAAATAATGAGAAACATCATATTCGCGGCAAAATAATTATTGTAACTTGCGTATAATGAGAGTAGGCTATTTGAAGGCAACGACACACTGAAGATCCACCCAAAACGCATTGTTCTTGGTACAATGTGTTATGATAAAATTTCAGTTAGTAAAATATCTACGATTAAAGTTTTTGGCAAGAGGTAAGGTACTATCATTAGATACAGCAGATGTGATGTTGGTATAGCGTAATAAATAGCATCAATGTACACTAATGAGGTTTTTTTGTTGGGGCGGTGGTTCGCGTCCTGACACGACAAATTTTTTTTTCCTAACATTCGCGTTTTTATTAGGTTCTGATACTTTATTATTAGTTTAATATAAGTATAGACTGTAATGTTTGATTTTATGTAAATACAAGTTCACCTTTTTTTGAGAGGTGACTTTGTTCGATTGGCTTAATCTAAAGGACAGCTTACGCTACTTGTATAAAGGTATTTTTTCTCCTTTTTCTTTTACGCTTCGTAATTGACATGTTGCAAAGATTCTGCTACTGGGTACGAACAGTGATCAAGTAAGACTGACCTTGGGGTTTTACTAAAATGTGGGAATGATGAAATAATGTTTATCTTATGCGGAAAGTATTCCAATTTTGTAACGCACTGCTTGTAATGGAACTTTTATAAGCCTGTGTCCTTTTTGATTGGACATGGTACTTTCCTTTTCGTGGACGATGGAAGAAATGTGCATTTTAATAGAGCTAACGTGGGAATTTTACGCGCCCGTTGAGTAAACAGTGTGATTAACGAACTAGAAACATCCCTCAACTGTCGCTTGAGTGCGTTGCGATCGCGTATACCACGTTGGGGTCCACGTACCGTATGCACAAGTCGCATCGTTCCTGAGCGTTGAGCAGCACGTTGAACTGGGCACGCTCAACGTTAACGTTCGGCAGCACGGTCCGTGTGCCGACGGCTTAAGACCTCAGTTGTTACATTTAGGTAAATATTAATTTTAAAAAATGGGTAGCAACCTTCCCAAGTTTGCCAACTAACACTTGACAAAGCGCAACTGTCCTGCATTAGACGTTGCCTTCGCTGTAAACGTTCGCCTGTTTAATTATTCAAAGGGCCTCCTCGTACGTGACCCATCGTTGTTGGACAGATAGTTGGCGGCGCCGTGTTCGCAGCCGATGACATTTGTGAGTCGGGGTAACGAGAGCTGCCGTGAGGGCTGCCTACGAACAAGGGGCGCGGCGTCACGCGATCAGCGCGTTATGCGCTGTGGTGAACCTGCAGAGCCGCGCAGTGGCGGGCGCGGTGCGATGCGGCGCTCCTGCAGGTGCCTGCGGCCACGTCACACACACACACACACACACACACAAAGCGAGATACAAAAGAGCCGCCGTGCCGCGCTGGTAGCCACCGGCACTATTCGTCACGCAACAAACGTGCCCGCATTCGCGCTCGAAATACAACCGAAGGCCTGTTTACCGCCAGCAGGTAACGGCTTTGCACGCATGCCGTGGCGTCCAGATGGTTTAGAGAGGCACAATGCGGTAGCAGAAATATGTCTGCGTGTCGAGTCATTTCGTTTGAGAACTGATTTTATCAGCAAGTGTCCAGGAAAAAAATGTAAACCTAGACAGGAAGCTGGTTCAACGAGTGCCTACTGTGCATCAAATGTTGTGTCCGTAGACTGACAAAATCTTAGGCACGTCATTGCCTTGAATTACATCGATGCTAAGCCGACGGCGGAAAAACAAATTTTTGAAAATTTAAAATGCTGTCATAATGTGCTCATTAAAAGGTCTAATATTACGTTAAGGACTTAACAAAATGAACTGTTGCTTTCTGGATAATTCATAAAATACCCCCCAAACGTTTAATTAGTAGTAAAAGACATTAAGTTTACATGTTCTCTGTGTAAATAGATCTGCAAAGTAAGGAGAAAAGGTCACAATTCAAAATAAAAATGTATTTTTTAATACTGTTCATATAATGTTCCACAGACACGTTTATCTATCGAAAAATGATAAAAGACACTCTGTAAAGCAAGTTTTAGGCAGTCACAATAATTCGTTTCGCCTGTATAGAAGCAGGAGCTGTGATCCTTCGCCGGCCGGTGTGGCCGGGCGGTTCTAGGCGCATCAGTCTGGAACGGCGCGACCGCTACGGTCGCAGGTTCGAATCCTGCCTCGGGCATGGACGTGTGTGATGTCCTTAGGTTACTTAGGTTTAAGTAGTTCTAAGTTCTAGGGGACTTATGACCTCAGATGTTGAGTCCCATAGTGCTCAGAGCCGTTTGAACCATTTTTTTGTGATCCTTCACGGGCTCTATTGCTTGTTTTTGATTGCTGTCTCATGAAAAGTATATGTCGCTATCGTATCTGCAACTTTTCGTTAAATAATAAGTTTAATTTAATGATAACAGCTAAGTTTGAATCAAGAAACCTACTTTCCTCTTCCATTAACACCACAACTGAATTTACGAGGGTTGCCCACAACGTATTGCATCGCATTTTTTGTCTCAGCCGAAATAATGCTACGAATGCGAAACGTTTCGTATGTTTTATTCGAAGTCTCGTGAGTGGGCGCGCCAAGTTTCCGTCACTTCCGACTGATAGCGTAGCTGCAGGACTGTTTCAAAATGGCGTCTGTAGGTGATGTACGTTACAAGCAATATTCCGCCATTGAATTTCTCATTGCAGAGAAAGAAACTGTGGGGAATATTCACAAAAGCTTGCGCAAAGTCTATGGAGCATCTGCTGTCGACAGAAGTACAGTTAGTCGCTGAGCACGGAGGGTGAGGTCATCAGAAAGCGGTTCGGCAGAGCTCCACGATTTGCAGCGGTCGGGGAGACGATCCACGGCTCACATCTGACATGCTGCAGCGAGCTAAGGTTGTTTGGGCCATTAAAGAATGGCATTCGTGGAAGATTTTTTGAAGGAGATGAGGAGGTGTTTCACATAGTGAAGCACCGGCTCCATCACCAGGACAAGGATTGGTACCGACAGGGCATTCACACCCTTGTTTCCCGCTGGAGGATGCCCTTGGAACGGGATGGAGATTACGTGGAACAATACACTCCTGGAAATGGAAAAAAGAACACATTGACACCGGTGTGTCAGACCCACCATACTTGCTCCGGACACTGCGAGAGGGCTGTACAAGCAACGATCACACGCACGGCACAGCGGACACACCAGGAACCGCGGTGTTGGCCGTCGAATGGCGCTAGCTGCGCAGCATTTGTGCACCGCCGCCGTCAGTGTCAGCCAGTTTGCCGTGGCATACGGAGCTCCATCGCAGTCTTTAACACTGGTAGCATGCCGCGACAGCGTGGACGTGAACCGTATGTGCAGTTGACGGACTTTGAGCGAGGGCGTATAGTGGGCATGCGGGAGGCCGGGTGGACGTACCGCCGAATTGCTCAACACGTGGGGCGTGAGGTCTCCACAGTACATCGATGTTGTCGCCAGTGGTCGGCGGAAGGTGCACGTGCCCGTCGACCTGGGACCGGACCGCAGCGACGCACGGATGCACGCCAACACCGTAGGATCCTACGCAGTGCCGTAGGGGACCGCACCGCCACTTCCCAGCAAATTAGGGACACTGTTGCTCCTGGGGTATCGGCGAGGACCATTCGCAACCGTCTCCATGAAGCTGGGCTACGGTCCCGCACACCGTTAGGCCGTCTTCCGCTCACGCCCCAACATCGTGCAGCCCGCCTCCAGTGGTGTCGCGACAGGCGTGAATGGAGGGACGAATGGAGACGTGTCGTCTTCAGCGATGAGAGTCGCTTCTGCCTTGGTGCCAATGATGGTCGTATGCGTGTTTGGCGCCGTGCAGGTGAGCGCCACAATCAGGACTGCATACGACTGAGGCACACAGGGCCAACACCCGGCATCATGGTGTGGGGAGCGACCTCCTACACTGGCCGTACACCACTGGTGATCGTCGAGGGAACACTGAATAGTGCACGGTACATCCAAACCGTCATCGAACCCATCGTTCTACCATTCCTAGACCGGCAAGGGAACTTGCTGTTCCAACAGGACAATGCACGTCCGCATGTATCCCGTGCCACCCAACGTGCTCTAGAAGGTGTAAGTCAACTACCCTGGCCAGCAAGATCTCCGGATCTGTCCCCCTTGAGCATGTTTGGGACTGGATGAAGCGTCGTCTCACACGGTCTGCACGTCCAGCACGAACGCTGGTCCAACTGAGGCGCCAGGTGGAAATGGCATGGCAAGCCGTTCCACAGGACTACATCCAGCATCTCTACGATCGTCTCCATGGGAGAATAGCAGCCTGCATTGCTGCGAAAGGTGGATATACACTGTACTAGTGCCGACATTGTGCATGCTCTGTTGCCTGTGTCTATGTGCCTGTGGTTCTGTCAGTGTGATCATGTGATGTATCTGACCCCAGGAATGTGTCAATAAAGTTTCCCCTTCCTGGGACAATGAATTCACGGTGTTCTTATTTCAATTTCCAGGAGTGTAGTTTGTGTAGATAAAATACCATTCTTTCGTGTGTGTAAATCTATGTTCAATGAAGAACTGTTGGAAAAAAAAAACTCGATGCATTACTTTCTGGGCAACCCTCGTACTATCTTGCATTTTAGAACTTTTACCGGCTGCAGCCGACTTTCCTATCAGCATCCGGGCAAAGTAAAAACGCAACCTGGGTAATTTTGAGATCGATTGCTGGCCTCTAAACAAAGCCCTCAGTCAACGTTCTCGTCGTCTGATGGAAATCTGATGCTGGATGGCGGAATGCCAATTCATTATCAAGCAAGTAAAAATTTTGTATACAGCATTTTACCATTTCAGAAGCTTTGCCACCATGAGAAGTCATCAAATCTTTATAACACACACATCAAAAAAATATTTGCACCATCCCGGTTCCCAGAACTCGGGAAGATAGACGTTGACACTGGATATTGTATTACAGATACAGGTTCTTTGACTGTTCAGAGATGTCACTAAACCCGGCCAAAGATGTAAACAACCATGCATGAGCAGCACCTATTAGACGGATGGGGTCCGACAGCCGAACAGTTCCAATCATTCCATCAGGAAGGAGCTACACGGCTCGTGTTATCTGTATTTCAACCGTGCCTAGATGGCCAACACCGCGGTTCGATCGCGTCCGCATCGTTACTTTGTGCCAGGAAGGGCTCTCAACAAGGGAAGTGTCCAGGCGTCTTGGAGTGTAGCAAAGTGATGTTGTTCGGACATGGAGGACATACTGAGAGACAGGAACTGCCGATGATATGCCTTGCTCAGGCCGCCCAAGGGCTACTACTGCAGCGGATGACTGCTACCTCGGCTCGGCTCGGAGGAACCTTGATAGCAACGCCACCATGTTGAATAACGCTTTTCGTGCAGCCACAGGACGTCGTGTTACGACTCAAACTGTGCGCAATAGGCTCCATGATGCGCAACTTCACTCCCGATATCCATACCGAGGTCCATCTTTGCAACCACGACACCACTCACCGCGGTAATATGGGCCCAACAACATGGCGAATGGACCGCTCAGTACTGGCATCACGTTCTCTTCACCGATGGGTGTCGCATATGCCTTCAACCAGAAAATCGTCGGAGACGTGTTTGGAGGCAACCCGGTCAGGATGAACGCCTTAGACACACTGTCCATCGAGTGCAGCAAGGTGGAGGTTCCCTGCTGTTTCGGGGCTGGCATTATGTGGGGCCGATGAACGCCGCTTGTGGTTATGGAAGGCTGTATTCGTGGACGACAATTCGCGCCCTCTTCGGCTCATCTTGTGAATGACTTCCTTCAGGAAAACGTCATCGCTCGAGTAGAGTGGCCAGCATGTTCTCCAAACCCTATGGAACATGCCTGGGATAGATTGAAAAAGGCTGTTTATGGACGACTTGACACTCCAACCACTCTAAGGGATGTACGCCGAATCGCCGTTGAGATGTGGGACAATCTGGACCAACAGTGCCTTGATGAACTTGTGGATAGTATGCCACAACGAATACAGGCATGCATCAATGCAAGAGGACATGCTACTGGGTATTAGAGGTACCGGTGTGTACAGAAATCTGGACCACCACCTCTGAAGGTCTCGCTGTATGGTGGTACAACATGCAATGTGTGGTTTTCATGAGTAATAAAAAGAGCGGAAATGACGTTTATGTTGATCTCTATTCCAATTTTCTGTACGGGTTCCGGAACTCTCGGAACCGAGGTGATGCAAAACTTTTTTGGATGTGCAAGTATATTTTTTAAACATCAGTAATATTATGAAAATAACAAGTACACACCTACCATAAATGATTCATTCGTTTTCAGAGTTCCATATATTCTAAAGTATTACATGTACAATGGTGCTAACTGCAAAGTTTGCGAGTCTGCATTGCGCTCATGAGTTGGCGTTACGCCTGGAGTGCATTGAAGAACTGACCATAAAGCTAGAAAAGAGTTTTTGTGTGTTGAATATGGAGATGTTTATATGTTACGACAGTGCAGTGCGCATTCGGAATGAAGTATGAAGAAGAACCGCAAATACAAACAGTGCGTTGTGCATTGGTATCGACAATTTAGGGACATTGATTGTATGGTACCTGAAGAAAACTTCACAAATCAAGATCGCTAAAAAGTATTTTACTGGGTGACCAGTTTCGACAGAACCATGCTTTAATCATCGGATGTTATGCTGTAGTGTTTTAAAGCATAGGAACCGATGATAACAGCATAACTCTGTCAAAATGGGTCGTCGAATAAAATGCTTTTTTGGTTATCTTTGCTTTTGAAGTTTTCTTCAGTTTTCATACATTGCAGATGGCACCCATACTGACAGTGTCAGAAATATATAATACTGGTTGTCTCTATAAACAGACAAGCACCAGTCGCAAATTATGCCAGATGCAACCGAGGAGAGGGTGACGGAAAATTTCGTGCGCAGCTCTAAAAAATCAAAGGTCCGCGCAAGCTGCGAACTGTAGCAAACTGTGCGCAAGGTTTTGCGACGACGATTACATTTCAAACCACACCGTCTGCTGCTCGTGCAACAATTAAAACCACAAGATTATGGCCGATTACTAAAATTTTGCATTACAATGCAGGAAGTACTTGAGGATGAACATTTCACCTCCAAGCTGATATTCAGCGGCGAAGCCATCTTACATTCAGCTGGAAAGGTTACTCGCCGCAGTGGGAGAGTGTCTGATGCTGAACATCTTGACTCGTGAACAAGATTTGTCTAAGGTTAATTTTTTCCGTGCAGTGTCACAGACTAAAATGTACGGGCCGTTTTTCTTCTGTGAGAACACTGTGACAAGTACCTCCTGCCTGAGTCCGAGAATTTCATCATCCAAGAAGACGAGCACCCCACATTGCAGCATCGCTACCTAAACGATGAACTTGCGGATCGGTCGTAATGGTGACGGTGATGTGGCTATTGTCCGCAGCTCGTGGTCGTGCGGTAGCGTTCTCGCTTCCCGCGACCGGGTTCCCGGGCTCGATTCCCGGCGGGGTCAGGGATTTTCTCTGCCTCGTGATGACTGGGTGTTGTGTGATGTCCTTAGGTTAGTTAGGTTTAAGTAGTTCTAAGTTCTAGGGGACTGATGACCATAGATGTTAAGTCCCATAGTGCTCAGAGCCATTTGAACCATTTTGATGTGGCTATTCTCCCTTGGCCGTCCCAGGCCGTCTGACCGAACACCTTGCGACTTTTTCTTCACTGCCAAGAACGCTGGGACAGCTCAGAAAATTCATCAACACTACTGTGAGACATTTACAGGGAGTTACTACAAAAGGTATGGAACGACTGTCGCTTTTACGTGTGTCGTGTGAAGAGAGCGGCACGCATATAACATTCATACAGTACAAAATGCAAATTTTGTGTTGTGTGAAGCCATGCTGCTCTTACATTTCAGCAAGATAATGGCCGCTCCCATACGGCGAGTGTTTCTAGTGCTTGTCTTGCCAAAATGTACCTTGGCCAGCAAGATAGTCGGACCTCTCGTACGCTGAGAGCGTTTGGACCATTATGGGCAGGGTCCTCCAACCACCTGGGGATTTTGACGATTTAACGCGCCAATTGGACAGAATATGGCGCGTCGTCCCCCAGCAGGACATCCAACAAATCAGTCAGTTGCGAGACAAATAACTGTTTGCATAAGGGCCAGAGACGGACCAACGTGTTATTGATTTTCTCAGTTAGTGAAGATCTTTCTCTGGAATACATCATAAAAAATTTTCTGAAATTGTAATGATTTGTTTGCCTGTACATGTACATCCCATTTACCGATTTCCGTCCCATTCTGAAAATTCGTTCGTGGCGTGTCGTTCCCTTGTCGAAATCCAGTTTTACACGAACGACTTCCTGGTCAAACTTTACTACTCGAAGTGCGTGCGCCTTTCGTGCCTCCATTTCAACTAGGGACCAACCACGATGCGAGTACGTCTGTGGCGTCAGTGATCTATTCAGGGTGATTTTTTTCCACCGTGTAACACTCTAAGATTGATCGATAAGAGGATACGGAACTTACGACCGGAAATGCATGGTTTCCATGCCAGAGGCCATTTATTCGATCAAAAATTGTTACAGAGGCCTAATACGTGCATCCGAACATGGCAAAAGGTAGCATGAATACATTGTTCCAATGTCTCCACATCTGGAATCGGCTCTGCATACACGATACTTTTTGGATGACCCCATAACCAGAAATCGCACGGATTGAGAAGCGGTGAACGAGCAGGCCATGCAAATGCAACTGGACCCCCTCGTCCGATCCATCGACGAGGGAATACACGATTCAGATGGGTCCAGACGTTAACGGCGAAGTAGGTCGGAGCACCTTCATGTAGCAACGACATAACTCTTCGAATCATCAACGGCACTTCCTCCAGCAGCGGAGCCAAAGACACCCACAAGAAACGCCGATAGTTCCGGCTGTTAGGCGACGTGGAAGGAAGACTGGTCCCAAAATACGGCCGCCGATTATCCCGGCCCACAAATTCCGGCTGCACCGATACTGATGATATACCATACCATGGGGGTTCCGCATACTATCACACAGATGAATGTTATAAAAGTTGAAGATACCACTACGCGTAAAGGTGGCCTCATCTGTGAATAGGACAGATGGTACAAATCCTGGTGAGGAAACCAGTGACAAAACAGCTCCAGATACGGAACGTCTGTCGCTAGTAAGCCCTGCATGCATTATAGTCGTAAGGGTAGCAACAATTGTCATGGAGAATGTTCCACACGGTCGTCTCGCTCACCCTATACTGGCGGGCCAACTGCCTGCTACCGACACGGCGGCCGCTCTCCACAATGTTAATCACATTTTTCTCCAAGTCTGGTGTCCGAACATTTCGGGTACGCCCTTCGTGATTTCCTGCTTCCTGAAAGGACCCTGTCTCACAAGGGGAGGCCGCCAATTGTGAAATTCAGATTCGATTCATACTGCGCATAATAAAAGCTCATGGCCAGAGATGTAATGTGGCAAAGCACCAAGATGCACTTCTCAGCCGTTGTCGAGAAAATCGACAGTTAAAAGAAACCATTGCGGTGAAATACTCTCTACGATTAATAATTTTCTACAGCGTCGTGGCGCAGCGGTACGCGCTCGGGTTCGTAATCCAAAGGTCGCCGGATCGAATCTCGCGCAATGCAACATTTTTATTAGTTTATATATATATATATATATATATATATATATATATATATATATATATATATATATATATATATAAACTATTAATGAATTGCTTATGCATGTTTGTGAAGGCGGATCGCTCTCCAATTGTACCGCCTCCATTCTTGCGTTTGTTTAACAGGGTGTACCAAAGCTCTCTCGTCTGCACTGATTTTCGACGATGTTATAAGTTGCGCTAGGGACCGCATCTACCTTCTTTCGAAGTTAGCAGGCAACTACGCTGTTATGCGGCTGCTCGTTTCGGCCCATTCAACATCTGTCCTTCAAGTGTAACGAGCGAGTAGCGGTTCAAATGGTTCAAATGGCTCTGAGCACTGTGGGACTTAACTTCTGAGGTCACCAGTCCCCTATAACTTAGAACTACTTAAACCTAACTAACCTAAGGACATCACACACACCCATGCCCGAGGCAGGATTCGAACCTGCGACCGGAGCGGTCACGCGGTTCCAGACTGAAGCGCCTTTAACCGCACGGCTACACCGGCCGGCCGCGAGTAGCGGAGTTTATATTTCATACCTGCCACAAAAAATTTGTGTTCGTGAGGTTTCTATTCTAATTCGGACGTTTGACTTACGCTATACGTATTCGTTTCGGAATATCGTTTCTACGTCTTCCGTTAACTATACGTGGTTAACATTATGAAGACAATTAATAACATTTGTGAAATACAACTTTGTTTGCGGAAAACATAATGATGTTCGAAGTCGCCAGTTTTTCCACGACAAACGACTTTCAACAACTTATTATATGCATAATTTTTGCAACTGATTACCCGGAATTATATATATATATATATATATATATATATATATATATATATATATATATATATATATATATATATATGTGTGTGTGTGTGTGTGTGTGTGTGTGTGTGTGTGTATTTATATTCACACATTTGTACAAAAAACAAATACTAAAAGAACCTTGCATGGCGCGAGATTCGAACCGGCGACCTTCGAATTACGAACCCGAGCGCTTACCGCTGCGCCACGACGCTGCAGAAAATTATTAATCGTAGAGAGTATTTCACGGCAACGGTTTATTTTAACTGTCGATTTTCTCGACAACGGCTGAGAAGTGCATCTTGGTGCTTTGCCACATTACACCTCTGGCCATGAGCCTTTATTATGCGCAGTATGAATTGAATCTGAATTTCATAATTGGCGGCCTCCCCTTGTCAGACAAAAGACGAAACACTGTTGGAAACGTTGAATGCTGTGGTTGTTCTCGGTAGAGATAGGTCCCCTGATAAAACATAGCTGCGCGCCGCCCGTTGCCATATGCCTTTCCGTGTCGGCAAACTGTGGTTCGAATACGGAACCATTGTGTACAACGCTGTATCATATACACTGCAAGGTGAGTCAGCGAGATAAGTGTATCGGACACATTAAAAATTACTACGGCAGGAGAGAACGCTAGGGCATGACGCATGGGGAACAGCACCCCCTCTAGGAGGAAACCATACATACTAGGGTGTCAGACTGCAGTCTCTGTAACAATGAGTAAATTGTCTCTAGCATGGAAACCATACGTTTCCGGACATACGTTCATTACACCTTTTTTATTCCGTACCCTCTCACTGATCAATCCCTAGAGTATGTACACGGTAGAAAAAAGATTGTGCTGATAGTGGAGTTCTAAACTTCCGAGTATGTTGCACGCTGGGCATGCGTAAAGACAAGGCACTATGGAGGCGTCTGCTAATACCGAAAGTTATAACCTATACTTGTCGAGCTCATTCCTATTCGAGAAATAGGTTTCGTGCTTTCGCGTCTTCTTAACCTTTACTGTGTTGTTTGCTTTGTTTTTGTGGCACACTGGAAAGTTACACGAGGTCCTGGTATTTAGTGTTCTCCTACAGTAGAGACGACATATCTGAAAGCGAAAAGTAGTTACGTTTTACAGAGAAAAAAAGACAAGGCTATGCATAAATCAGAACGTGAACAGATAAACACGTTTTAATGAAAATTATTTCAACAGTGAAAATTTTTCGTCATTATTTGCCACCTAACAGGAAAAAAAGATATAAGGGGTAAAGCAAAAGGGCACTATTTACTGCGTTGTACATATTGCCTGATGTGTTTGCAAGCATACATTTTGTCGAGAAAGTAAATATATATGTTCTGAACTGATGCGATAACACTTCTCGTATTCTTTCAGTTCTCAGGAATGTGAACAATTTACAGTACGTCCTTTGACCAGAACTTCCACTATGAATTCCGCTTTTGTTGTTAATAAATTCTATTGTCAAGCCTTGTTCCTACATTTTCTTAGTACATTTCGACTACTCCGTTAAATGGGTAGTCCCTCATAGCCTCACTGAACCGTGATTTATTTTCAAAGAATATTCTTAAGAATTTATTTTATTTACTAGTGATTCATCAAGAACATTAACACATTTAGCCAAATTCCTTGTAGCAAATGGGAATTTTATTCGCTTTAATAGTGCCTAAAAGCATTTTTAAAAGAAACAGATTGAAAATTATGATCAGAAAGCACCCTCTAAATATCAAAGTTACAATTTATTCAGAGGCAGAAGGAAACAAGTTTTGACTGTATGAGCTTTCGGGCAGAGAACCTTGCCGCTCACTTTGACACGGTCGTAGTTACGAACGCTCACAACAGCCTCTGAAAGACTACACTGGTGCAAATTTGCAACACACCAGATTACTTTAAACTAAGAGTTTTAACAATTTACACAAGCACACAAACTATGCACCCCCCGTAGGAGGGGTGGAAATGGTACAAAACACTAACAATTACAATATTAACCTTGCCACCGAAGGTGCAACTTGATTTTAAGTTCTAAGAAAAGTCTTACAGTGAATATATATATATATATATATATATATATATATATATATATATATATATATATATATATATATATAAGTGATCATTTAAATAAAAGTCCATGAAATGCAATCTTATATAAAATTCTACAAGGTTGGCGAAACGATAGTTAAGATGCTCTACAGTACACAGATGCCGCCTCTCAAGATCATAGGCAATAAAGTTTCCAAAGATCAAAACATATTTCAGGTATTAGACCGTTACACTCCAAACAATAAATTCGTTAACACACAATATCCGACAAACATGACAGAGACAGCTACTAACGTCCGGTAGACAGATAGGGAGATTACGGAACAACCCGATCCGCAGGTTGCTCTAACCCGCCTCTACCCCACAAGGGAAAAACGGACCACCCAATTTATAAACAACCACCTTCCCGCGGTTGGGCAAACGGAGAAGAATGGTGGGACGACCCGAAAGCAATACAGCTGGTGACCTCACAAAGAAAACAAGTAGAATTTAACAAGAGTAAATCAAACAAGATATCATCAACCACCTGACTTCTAATAAACTGCGATTTCTCGAGAAGACCTGGCGCAGCACCCCCAAATCGCTCTCCCGAACCGTCCGCTGCCAGACACTTCAACGGACGCAGGAGGGCGCACCGATCTCCCGTCTCACGGCGTCGCAGCTCGCACTGGCCAGACTGATGTCGTGGGTTGACTCCTGTTGCTCTCGTGTTGACCGCGAAGCCACTACCCCTAGATATACGCCACGGCCCACTGGACTCACGTGACGACCTCATATGCGCCGACGCTCAAGACGGACAAGTCATCTTGTGTCTCAGTGCGCGACCGACCAACCGATCGATCCAATCGCCAATGACCATTGCCTGAGCAAACTCGAGCAGACTGGCGGCCTAACGCGCAGACTCAGATGCAGGAACTAAGCCCCGACCGGGTGACCAGTCGCTGAGTTCTCTTACTGGCGGAGTGGAAAGACTCTCATTTTGCCGGCTTTAAAGGTTGATCCGAACGGCAGACATACCACCTCGAACGACAGACAGGCACTAACTGCATAACAAATGCGGACGAGAGACAGACTAGCAAGTTGGGGACGAGAGACTGACCATGACTGACCCACTGACGAGCTCATAGCGCCCCTTAAATGCACTCGAACAGGCAACCTTTCCCCTTTCCCACCAGAGGGAGACACCAAAGCTGCGATTGCCACAGCGGCGCCACCGCCAGAAACGGAGGGCGACTGCTTCACACTACGTGCTGCGGCGCGCTCTTAAAAACAGTAATCTTTACCACGGCTCACTCACTTTCACCACTCAGACCAGAGATGGCTCTCAGAACACCGGTAATTTTGGCGCTGAGGTCTAAACGGAAACGACCACTCAAAACAGACGAGACTCAGTGAGAGAGTAAAACGCCACGGGCTCTGGAGTAGACGCACTTGTCTCGAGTAATCAATTGAGACAAGAAAGTCGATCGTGTATAATGTGCTTTAGAGTGCATTTTGCACAAATTTCAAATTGTTGCCGCTGGCTATTCTTGAGGAGAAGGGATCTTAACATTCTGACAAACAGACGGACAACGAACTTGAATCCTCTTGGAAATTGTGACTTATCTAGGTCACCAAGCCAGATATTATCATTTCTTACGTTTCATTTCTTGCCTTCTACTGTCGCAAAATCATTGTGTATGTTTTAAAACATTATCTTTTTTTACGGTACATGGCAAGGGAGTTTGCGAGAAATCGACCGGTCTAATAAAGCGTTTTTGATTAGCGTAAATCACAAAAGCACGTTGCACGTGCGGCTCCGTAAATCACACTTGCTCACTTACAATGTAAGACCATGGCAGTAATTAAAAAAGACATTAGGGTGGGCTACGGGCGACTAATTGTACCGAAAGATACAAGGGGTTTCAGAAGTTATGGTAAATATTCAGAGATATGACAGGAATGAACATTAGAAACAAAAAAGTCAAGTAAACACGGGCTCTAAAACGCATATCTTAAGAGCTGTGAGTAATTCTTGATCTTATATACTGTGAAACAAATCTCTCCTACTGCAAGTTTTTTGCTTTCCATATTTTTGGAACTGGTAGTATGGACCAAAACAAGAAAAAATGTCCAATAAACATGTGCTCTAAAATGGATACCTTGAAATGTTATGAGTACTTTTTCATTACAATAGTTGTGTTTCATTCTGTACCACCCTGTAGAACATACATGGACACTCAAGATAGAACTTCTTAAATCCTCCAACAATTGCGTGAAGTTCTTATTACGAATATGTAATGGGTATGTGGTCGTAGGAAATGACCAGCGAGACTCTGCGAACACCTTGAAACTCTGGCACTATTGGGGGTGATACGCCGGTTCAAAGAACTAAGGAAGATACTTCCCTCAGCCTTCGTCACCTCCAACTTCCACATGGTGCCCTTGTTAAGCCGAGCGACTCAGCTGAAGCTTGCGTAAAAAACCTCAGATGACACTAAACTGGTGAGCTGAATGACTTTGGAAGGCTGTGGAAGGCCACTTGAAACCACCACTGAAATTATCCCTAGAAAACCCCAAGACATTACTCAACTTACAATGTTCTCGAGTTTTAAGTTCCCCATTAGATTCTCCCGAGAGGGGTATCAGATTGAGAGATTACGAAGAGTGAGCTGCTGCAAGGTGAAATACTGTTTAGGAAGATGTAGAGTACACGTCAAGGAAAACTGGACGTACTCAATAGAGAAATGGAGACAGTTGGTGCTGACATATTGGGTATACGTGAAATGAGGTGGTCTGACATGGGAGAAATTGTTTTGATAGCTATGCAGCATACTGTTCTAGACAAGCGAAAAATAGAAGTAATGGAGTAGCTTCGTAACATGAAGAAAAGCTTTTAAGGTGTGCAATTGCAAAAAAAGATAGAACGATATCCATAAGAATTCAAGGCAACCTCTTAAAACCACAGTCATTCAAGTTTATGTGACAGCCGCTAATGCTGATGAGGACGTTCTCGACCTATTCTGTGGCGATTTGGAAGAAATACTACTGACGCTGCCAAAAAAAGATGTCGTATTCACAATCGGAGATTGGAACACCTAAGTAGGAAATCAAACTGTAGAAGATGTAATGGGGAAGGTCAGTCTTGGTACAACAAATGGAACAGGACAGATACTCCTAGAATGCTGACAAGATAATTCGCTGGTTATTACTAGCACATTGTTCCAGCTAAAAAAACGACACCTGTACACCTGGGCTTCGCCAGACGGCCAATACCGGAGTCGAATTGATTACATACTGTGATACCTGTGTCGGGGAACACTTTCGTTGACTCACAGCGCCGGTAGTCAGGGGCGAGGGGGATGTCGGGAAATGCTGACATTCAGGAGGTAGGCTGGCGAGTGTCCTCGCCTCGCTTAAGAATGGACACGTTGTGAAGAACTTGGAGGACAGTGAGAACCCATGTAGATAGCTGTGGACCCCTGCGTCAAGAATGCACACGCGGAGGTGTGTGATGGTTCAAATGGCTCTGAGCACTATGGGACCTAACATCTCAGGTCATCAGTCCCCTAGAACTTAGAACTACTTAAACCTAACGAACCTATGGACATCACACACATCCATGCCCGAGGCAGGATTCAAATCTGCGACCGTGGCAGTCCCGCGCCTCCGGACTGAAGCGACTAGAACCGCTCAGCCACTGAGGCCGGCGAGGTCTTTGAATATTTTAGCTGGCAGCAGCCATTTTTACCTGCCTAAAGAAAAAAAAAAAAAAAAGGGAGAACGTGTCCCACATGCACTGGGATGAAGCGTAGACACAAACGCCAAGAAATCACACAGGGAAGCGTGTCAGCGTGCTTAAAAAAAAACTTTCTGGACACTAAGGAAGTTGCTTATACATCACGAACACCAACAGATTCGTAGATGATGCACCAACATGAGACTATCCAGGCCTCCTTCAGAGATGGCCGTAGCAAAGAAGTTTTGTGTATCTGCTTTCACAGCAACTTACAAGGGAAACTCCCCAAAGTAGCCCCTTCATATTTAGTGATAAGGTGGCCCAGTCAAAAACTGAACACAGATCTATCATAAAAACAGGAAGGAAGTGTCTTGAGCTGTAAAAAAAGAAGCAAAATACAAACAGTGAACTATCCGACCTCAACATGTGCAACATAGGGCGAATCTCAGGAACCTCGGCTTCGTGTGTATGTGGTCATGGTTGCGGACTCCGAAGGGAGAAGAAATCCGTGTTCGATTCTCAATGGCGCCCCATTTTTTATCACAAAATTATGAACTGTCCGTCCGGTCAATGACGTGTCTGATCACTGTATTCAAGATTGTGTTTGTGTTGTGCTATAACATCCCTTTGCAACAGCGAGAAAGTGTGTTGAACTGTAAAAAAAGAAGTACACAAGTACCACGTGTTGTGACTCTAGCGTTTCGTTTTGGAAGCTGTGACTCATGAATTCCTTTTAGGTAGAACGACTATATAAGACAAAAAGTGTCTGGCGCAGTTGTTAGATTGGTTAGTTCTGCTACAATGACAGGTTATCAAGATTTAAATGGCTTTGAAAGTGATGTTATAACCGGCGCACGAGCTATGGGACACAGCATCTCCGAGGTAGCGATGAAGTGGGGGGTTTTCCCGTCCGACCATTTCACTAGTGTACCGTGAATATCAAGAACCCGGTAAAACATCAAATCTCCGACAACGCTGCGGCCGGAAATGGACCCTGCAAGAACGCGACCAGCGACGACTGAAGAGAATCGTTCAACGTGACAGAAGTGCAGTCATTCTGATAACTGCTACAGATTTCAATTCTGGGCCATCAACAAGTGTCTGCTCGCTACCCATTCAACGAAACATCATCGATATGGGCTCTCGGAGCCGAAGACCCACTCGTATACCCTTGATGACTGCACGACACAAAGCTCTACGCCTCGACTGGGCCGCTCAACAACGGACATGGGATTGTTGATATCTGAACACATGTTGCCTGGTCGGAAGAATCTCATTTCAAATTGTATCGAGCGGATGTACGTGTACGGTGTGGAGAAACCTCACCAGGGGCTTTTTAGGCTGATGGAAGCTCTACAATGGTGTGGGGAGCGTGCATTTGGAGCAATATGGGACCCTTGAAAGGTCTAGATACAACTCTGACAGGTGACACGTACGTAAGCATCCTGTCTGATCACCTGCATCCATTCGTGTCCATTGTGCATTACGACTGACTTGGGCAATTCCAGCAGGACAATGCGATACTCCACACGTCCGGAATCGCTACAGAGTGGCTCCAGGAACACTATTTTGAGTTTAAACACTTCCACTGGGTACCAAACTCCCCAGGTATGAACATTATTGAGCATATCTGAGATGCCTTGTAACGTGCTGTTCAGATCAGATCTCCACCCGCTCGTATTCTTACGGATTTGTGGAGAGCGCTGCAGGATTCATGGTGTCAATTGGCTCCAGCACTACTTCAGACATTAGTGGAGTCCATGCGACGTCGTGTTGCGGCACTTATGCCTGCTCGCGGGGGCCCTACACGATATTAGGCAGTGTATATTCATACCACATGACGCATGTTCTGTAAGCAATGTATAGTATGACATCTACATCTACATCCATACTCCGCAAGTCACCTGATGGTCTGTGCAGAGGGTACTTTGAGTTCCTCTATCGGTTCTCCCTTCTATTCCAGTCTCGTATTGTTCATGGAAAGAAACATTGTCTGTATGCCTCTGTGTGGGCTCTAATTTCTCTGATTTTATCCTCATGATCGCTTCGCGAGAGGGAGCAATATACTGCTTGGCTCCACGGTGAAGGTATGTTCTCGAAACTTCAACAGAAGCCCGTACCGAGCTACTGAGCGTCTCTCTTGCAGAGTCTTCCATTGGAGTTTATCTATCATCTCCGTAACGCTTTCACGATTACTAAATGATCCTGTAACAAAGCGCGCTGCTCTCCGTTGGATCTTCTCTATCTCTTCTACCAACCTTATCTGGTACGGATCCCACACCGGTGAGCAGTATTCAAGTAGTGGGCGAATAAGTGTACTGTAACCTACTTCCTCTGTTTTCGGATTGCATTTCATTAGGATTCTTCCAATGAATCTCAGTCTGGCATCTGCTTTATCGACGATCAACTTTATATGGTCATTCCATTTTAAATCATTCCTAATGCCTACTCGCATATAATTTATGGAATTAACTGCTTCCAGTTGCTGACCTGCTATATTGTAGCTAAATGATAAAGGATGTTTCTTTCTATGTATTCGCAGCACATTACACTTGTCTACATTGAGATTCAATTGCCATTCCCTGCACCATGCGTCAATTCGTTGTAGATCCTCCTGCATTTCAGTACAATTTTCCATTGTTACAACACTTCGATATACTACAGCATCATCCGCAAAAAGCCTCAGTGAACTACCGAAGTTATCCACAAGTATATTTATGTATATTGTGAATAGCAACGGTCATACGACACACCCCTGCGGCACACCTGAAATCACTCTTACTTTGGAAGACTTCTCTCCATTGAGAATGACATGCAACTGCTTAGAGTACAGAAGGATCTTCTATTTCGTAGTCCGACAACGTGACCACAGATCCATGAAGTCGCAGTTTCTGTAATGAGCTGGATTTTGCACATCTTGAGCTTGGCCTGTTCAGTGTTTCTATTTTACTTCATTTTTCATTCAGTACAATCTTCTCCTGTTTACATGCTTGTGCTGCGTTCTGCGTTCAGTTTTTGACGGATATCCACTGAGACATCTTACCACTAAATCTGAGGGGTTGGGGGGGGGGGGGGGTGCTAGGAATATAGAAAAAATCGGAACAAGTATGTGGACAATGTTGGAAGCGGCCTTGATAGTGGAAACGTGAGGGAGAAGTCACACACTAGCTCACACAAGATAGAAAATTTCCATCCTCACTGGGAGGTGCCGTCATGAAACGGCTTAGCAGATTTAGTCGGCCAATGGCAACAACGAGAGGAGGAAAAATTCGACGAGTCGGTGAACTTGGAGAGAGAGATGAGAAGTGAAGGAGGAGCAGGTGAGATAGCGAGGAAGCAGGAGGACGACGGGCTGCTGCTACCTGTCAATTGCATCCGCCTCCCAACACCGTGATATCGCAGCTTCGGCCACGCGACACACGGCGAGCAATCGACGCGGAGGCCACACTGGGCCTCACCGTAAAGCCGCGGTTCGCCCACCACAACCTGCCGACAATCGGTGCCGTAGAGACCCAGCGTCATCACCATACGGCAAACGACTCTGAAGAATAGTGGGAAGATTTATCCCTCCTTCCCATTAATAAGTGACAAGGGGACGCCACGACGTTGGGATCACAGATTTACTTCAAACTTCGTGCACCTTTAGCAGGCAATTTAAAAAAAAAAAAAAAAAAAAACAACATAATCTCAAGTAGTAAGGTTCACTACTCTGGCAATTCCGAGAAAATCGCAAGAGAAGCTTTGCGCGTCTATTATTTAACGGATTTATCTGTGCGTGTGTAGGTGCTGGATCTCCGTATTCTTGGTGGTCGAGTGGTTGCGGGCACGGTAGCTCAGAGTGTTCGCTCGAAGGGGTAACTGTAATACACGACTGGCCATTAAAATTGCTACACCACGAAGATGACGTGCTACAGACGCGAAATTTAACCGACAGGGAGAAGATGCTGTGCTATGCAAATGATTAGCTTTTCAGAGCATTCACACAAGTTTGGCGCCGGTGGCGACACCTTCCACGTGCTGACATGAGGAATGTACGCAAAGATTTCTCGTACGCAAACAGCAGTTGACCGGCGTTGCCTGGTGAAACGTTGTTGTGATGCCTCGTGTAAGGAGGAGAAATGCGTACCATCAAAGTCGGATTGCAGCCTATCGCGATTGCGGTTTATCGTATCGCGACATTGCTGCTCGCGTGGGTCGAAATCCAATGACTGTTAGCAGAATATGGAATCGGTGGGTTCGGGAGGGTAATACATAACGCCATACTGGATCCCAACTGCCTCGTATCACTAGCAGTCGAGAAGACAGGCATCTCATCCGCATGGCAGTAACGGATCGTGCAGCCACGTCGCGATCCCTGAGTCAACAGATGGCGACGTTTGCGGGAAAACAACCATCTGCACGAACAGTTCGATGACGTTTGCAGCAGCATGGACTATCGGCTCGGAGACCATGGCTGCGGTTACCCTTGACGCTGCATCACAGATAGGAGCGCCTGCGATGGTGTACTCGACGACGAACCTGGGTGCACGAATAGCAAAACGTCATTTTTTCGGATGAATCCAGGTTCTGTTTACAGTATCATGATGGTCGCATCCGTTTTGCCGACATCGCGGTGAACGCACATCGGAAGCGTGTATTCGTCATCGCCATACTGGCGTATCACCCGGTGTGATGGTATGGGGTGCCATTGGTTACACGTCTCGGTCACCTCTTATTCGCATTGACGGCACTTTGAACAGTGGACGTTACATTTCAGATGTGTTACGACCCGTGGCTCTACCCTTCATTCGGTCCCTTCGAAACCCTACATTTCAGCAGGACAATGCACGACCGCATGCTGCAGGTCCTGTACGGGCATTTCTGGATACAGCAAATGTTCGACTGCTGCCCTGGCCAACACGTTCTACGGATCTCTAATCAATTGAAAACGTCTGGTCAATGGTGGCCGAGCGACTGGCTCGTCACAACACGCCAGTCACTACTCTTGATGAACTGTGGTATCGTGTTGAAGCTGCATGGGCAGCTGTACCTGTACACGCCATCCAAGCTCTGTTTGACTCAATGCCCAGGCGTATCAGGGCCGTTATTACGGCCAGAGGTGGTTGTTTTGGGTACTGATTTCTCAGGATCTATGCACCCAAATTGCGTGAAAATATAATAATATGTCAGTTCTAGTATAATATATTTGTCCAATGAATACCCGTTTATCATCTGCGTTTCTTCTTGGTGTAGCAATTGTAATGGCCAGTAGTGTAGAAAGAAACTGAATAAATGGCTCAACGATAAACTTTAACAGGTGGCGTAGGACATCCGCTCCGAACAATTACAACGACCAATAACGAACAAGATGAGATTTATAAAAAGTGGTTAGCGTTCGAGCTTGTTAACACAAATGAGTATGAGGCGACGTTTCGTCTCCCGCTCAAACTTAATTGATAATATATATTTTTTCCATCACTAATCATATTATTTAATTTATATGAATTTGAGAGGTAATGGAATTGAAAACCACGTGCGTTTGCATGAAGTTTTAGTGAATTTTATGTTATTTGACTACTTTCTTATTTTAATTAAATTTAATTATTAGAACAAACTTACTTATAACTATCGTAAATGAAGAAAGAGTTTTCCTGAAAATGTATGCCTGTCGTCATTTGCGAAATCCCTTATAAAGGCAGTCTGGTAAGGTACCGGGAAGTACTTTGCTCCTCGACACTTCGAGCCACAGACACAGACCCAGGCACTAGTTGAGGTAGCGGGGAGACGTTGCTAATCTACCAAGAACGAATGGTATAGGTGAAAATTTGTTGAATATCACAGAATTTACATTTGCACTACAAAAATGAAGGTTTGAGCAGGACTAGAACCGTTGCCTTATACACGTTCGCCTTACGTATCTCGAACGCTAACCACTTCTTTATTTATGTCATTTTCTTCGTTATTGTTCGTTGCAGTTGTTCTGGGCGGACGTCTCATGACACGCTTTCGAGTTCATCGGTGACCCGTTCACGCAGTTCCTCTATTACAGAGGGCAGCTAATCCTGTGACTGGGCACGTTGAGCTACCGTGCAGGCATCACTTGCCCACCATGAACTTGGAGATCGAGCACCTACTCTCAGGAACAAATGTTAAATAACAGACGAGTAAAACTTCTCTTGGAATTTTGTCGGAATTGCCAGAGTAGTGCGTCTTACTTCTTGTACACTATGTTGTTTTACTGGCCTACTAAAGGTGTGCAAAGTCTGAAGTAAATCCTTGATTCCTACGTCGTGGCCTCACCTTCTGGGTCGAGTCCACTCCGAGTCAAATCAGCCTTGATATGCGTAATTTCTGTGCAAGAGGTACTAAAATCAATGCAATCATTTCATGTTCTACCATATGCCGGCCGGTGTGCCGAGCGTTTCTAGGCGCTTCAGTCTGGAACCACGTGACCGCTACGGTCGCAGGTTCGAATCCTGCCTCCGGCATGGATGTGTGTGATGTCCTTAGGTTAGTTAGGTTTAAGTGGTTCTAAGTTCTAGGGGACTGATGACCTCAGATGTTAGGTCCCATAGTGCTCAGAGCCATTTGAACCATTTTTTTAAATCATCTAAACAATCTGTTACATTGGCTTATTCATCCCTTATTATCATAACCTTTTGCTTTTTGATTCCATTGAATTATTGATATTACTTAATTATTGGCTCCCACTGCGGGGCAATGTGAGGAATAGTCTGCATGCCATTTCATGCAAGACAAAGAATTCTCAAATCCCAATAAAACTTTGCTATCGGAGGTGAATGAGTGCTATCCAGTCAACTATGCCAAGACCTGCGGCCCGTTTCGGATCACATCATGAACTCTTAATTGCAAAATTCCGGCTGTAACTAAGAGCAGCAGACAAAGCATTCCATCTTACAGATACGATCTTAAGAGCATACCTCCTGATTGTACTATAGAAGTCAACAACAGATTTAATGCATTTGAATAAGACGACAAAAACCCATAACAGATGTTGACAGATGTAGCTTACATTGTCAAGGAGGAAGCAGAAAAACATTTTTCCCAGGAAAACGAATTGCAAGAGGGCCAGATGGTTATCGGCTGAGACAGCGCAAATTGCAGAAGAATCAAAGAAAACCAAAATCAAAGACGATAGATTAACGATGTTCGAATTACATCTAGAGTATGGGAAACTAGCCGAAGAGACAAGAACATCTTCTTAAATAAAAGTGCAAAGACGCTGAAGTGAATCGCAGAATAATTGTTCAGGATCATTGTAAAGAATGCAGTGAAAGCGTTACACTGAATAGCCAGGAAAAATGGTGAACTAAACAGTACCCAAAGGACTGGAAAAGCTCAGTTTTCATCCTGTTTCCAAATAAGGGAATTTCTAAAGACTATTCAAATCACCGAAAAATTGCACTTATGACACATGCTAGCAAAATCATAATTGAAATCTTACAAAATAGAATTCACAAATATATAGAGAACTACGTGAAGAACAAGCTGGAGTTCGTAAAGGAAGAGAGGCCAGAGATCAAACTGCCAGCAACCGATGGATATCCATAAATATGTGTATCTCTGTTTATTGTTTGTGCTAAAGCCTTTGACTGTGTTGACCGCAATACATTACGGGAAGTACTCAAAAACATGAGGGTACAAGAGCTCCTCATTTACCTTATATGGAATTTACACTCTGACCAAGAAGGTACAGTAAGGACCATATATGGAGCAACTAAATGGGTCCAGGTTCAAAAAGCAGTACACAAGGCATCATACTGTCCACCTTATTTATTCAGACACTATGCAGAGCACATTATGAGGAATTGCCGGGTTGGATGAAAAAGAAACCGGAATTAAAAATAGCTGGGATTGCTACGCATAACCCTGAGTGAAGAGGAGTTAAAGATCCTCTTAGTGAAGGTGAAAGAAGAAAATGCAAATGCTGGGAAACTTGTTAATGTCAAGAAAACGAAAATTATGACTTCTACGCCTTTTACTTCATGGCTTATACGAGGAGAAACAATGGAATTACGTAGTTTCCATGTTCAGTTATCTGGCTCTCCTGTTGCAGTCACGAAATATAGAGATCATTGTCACTTGGTAGAAAGGCAAAGTCCAACCTTGATAATGTTTTTAAGAGCAGAGAAATAACTTTAACAAGAAAGATCCGTATAGCAAGGGCTATTGTCTTTTTATTTATCACATATAGATGAAGACTTGGACCAGAAAAAGGCGAAACTTCATAGAATAGACTCCTTTGAATTGGGTTGTTGGAGCAAACTCCGTAGAGATGTGTGGACCACATAGAGAACGAGTGGGTCAGTACTACAGCGAATAAAACCAGACTTCTCCTTGGTAGGTCTGATACTGAAACAAAAACTGACCTATTTTGGGATGTGAAGATGCTATGCGAAGTTGACAGGAAGTGCAAAATGGCTAAGCAGGAATGGCTAGAGGACAAATGTAAAGACGTACAAGTATATATCTCTAGGGGTAAGATAGATAGTGCCTACGGGAAAATTAAAGAACCCTTTGGAGAAAAGAGAACGACCCGTATGGATATGAAGAGCTCAGATGGCAAACGAGTCCTAAGCAAAGAAGTGAAAGGAGGAAGGTGGAAGGAGCATATAGAGGGTCTATGCAAGGGAGACGTACTTGAGGCCTGTGTTATGGAAAGGGGAGAGGACGTAGATGAAGATGAAATGGAAGATGTGATACTGCGACAAGAATTTGACAGAGCTCTGAGGAACCTAAGTCGAAACAACGCTCTGGCAGTAAACATTTCGTTAGACCTACTGAAAGCCTTGGGAAAGCCAGCCCTGACAAAACTCTTCCATCTGGTGAGCAAGATGTACGAGACAGACGAAATACCGCCAGACTTTAAGAAGAATATAATAATCCCAATTCCAAAGAAAGCAGTGGCTGACAGGTGTGAAAATTACCGAACTATCACTTTAATTAGTCACGGCTGCAAAATGCTAAGACGAATCCTTTACAGAAGAATGGAGAAACTGGTAAAGCCAACTTCGGGGAAGATCAGTTTGGATTCCAGAGAAATATAGGAACGCGCAAGGCAACACTAACCCTACAACTTCTCATAGAAATAGGTTAAGGAAAGGCAATCTTACGTTTACAGCATTTATAGACTTAGAGGAAGCTTTTGACAATGTTGGCCGAAATACTGTCTTTGAAATTCTAAAGATGGCAGGGACAGAATACAGGGGGCGAAAGGCTATTTACAATTTGTAAAGAAACCAGATGACAGATGTAAGAGTCGAAGGGCACGAAAGAGAACAGTGGTTAAGAATGGGGTGAGACAGGGTTGCAGTCTGTCCCCGATGTTATTCCATCTGTACATTGAGCAAGCAATAACGGAAACCAAAGAAAAATTTGGAGTTGGAATTGAAGTCCAGGGAGGAGAAATAAAAACTTTGAGGTAATTCTGTCAGAGGTAGCAAAGGGCTTGGAAGAGAAGTTGAATGGAATGGATAGCATCTTGAAAGGAGAATATCAGATAAACAGCAACAAAACGAGGATAATGGAAAGTAGTACAATTAAATCAGGTTAGACTGAAGGAATTAGATTAACAAATGAGTACTTAAAGTAGTAAATGAGTTTTGCTATTTGGGAAGCAAAATAACTGATGATGATCAAAGTAGAGAGGATATAAAATGTAGACTGGCAATGGCAAGAAAAGCGTTCCTGAAGAATAGCATAGATTTAAGTGTCAGGAAGTCCTTTACAAAAGTATTTGCATGGAGTATAGCCATGTATGGAAGTGAAACATGGACGATAAACAGTTTAGACAAGAGAATAGAAATGTGGTGCTACAGAAGAATTCTGAACATTAGACGTGTAGATCACGTAACTAATGAGTAAGGCATTTGACCCAGTCCCGCATTGTCGTTTAATAAAAACAAATACGAGCTTACGGAGTATCGGGCAGACCTGCGATTGGATTCAGGATTTTCTTGCAGACAGAAGTCTTCACACAACTAAATCGACAGGTGTTAAGGTAATATCCGGAGTACCACAGAGAAGTGTGACAGGACCGTTGCTGTTTACAATATATACATATGGTCTAACAGAAAGCGTCTGATGCTCTTTAAGGCTATTCGCAGACGATGCAGTTGTCTACACCTAAGTGGCAACGCCAGAAGATAGTAAGAATTTGCAAAACGACCTGCATAGAATTGATGAATGGTGCAGACGCTGACAGTGGACCCTATGGACCCTAAACGTAAATAAATGTAACATATTGCGCATACATAGGAAAAGAAATCCATTACTGTACAGCTACACTATTGATGACAAACAGCTGGAGACAGCGAACTGCCGTAAAAGATCCAGGCGCAACTGTACAAAGCAACCTTAAGTGGAATGACCACATAAAACAGATAGTGGGAAAAGCAGACAACACACTCAGATCCACCGGAAGGATCTTAAGGAAGTGTAACTCATCTACGAAATAAGTGGCTTATAAGGCGCTTGTTCACCAGATTCTTGAGTATTGTTCGTCTGTCTGGTATCCCTATGAGGTAGGACTGATAGAGGAGATAGAGAAGATCCAACGAAGAGCGGCGCGTTTCGTCACAGGATCGTTTATCTGGCGAGAGAGCGTTATGGAGATGCTAAACAAACTCAACTGGCAGACTTTACAAGAGAGGAGTTGTGCATCACCGAAAGATTTACTATTGAAATCTCAGGACAGCACTTTTCAGGAGGAGTCGGACAACACATTACTTCCTCCCACATGCATCTCGCGTATTGACCACGAGGAGAAAATTCGAGAAATTAGAGCCAATACTAAGGTTTACCGACAATTATTCTTTCCACGCACTATTCGCGAGTAGAACAGGGTTGGAGGGATCAGATAGTGGTACCGAAAGTACCCTATGCCACACGCCACTAGCTGGCTTGTGTAGTATGATGTAGATGTAGGTAGCCGGCCGCTGTGGGCGAGCGGTTCTAGGCGCTTCAGTCCGGAGCCGCGCTGCTACTACAGTCGCAGGTTCGAACCCTGCCTCGGTCATGGATGTGTGTGATGTACTTAGGTTAGTTAGGTTTAAGTAGTTCTAAGTGTAGCGGACTGATGACCCCCATAGTGCTTAGAGCCATTTGAACCATTTGATGTAGTTAGATGTACTGAACAGAATAGGGGAGAAGAGAAATGTGTGGTAAAACCTAACTAAAAGAAGGGATCGGTTGGTAGGACACATTCTATCAAAGAATCACCAGCTTAGTACCGGAGGGAAGCGTGCGGGATAAAAATCGTAGAGGGAGACCAAGAGATGAATACAGTAAGCAGATTCAGAGGGATGTAGGTTGCAGTGGTTACTCGGAGGTAAAGAGGCTTCCACAGGGTACAGTAGCATGGGGAGCTGCATCAAACTAGTCTTTGGGCCAAAGACCACAACAACAATGTGAAGACAAGACACGATTCTCTTGAAACGGGAAGAGGGTGACAAAAGATGAGATGGATGGATGGATGGATGGATGGATGGATGGATGGCACCGCTGTAGCAAAGGATTTAAACTTGGAAAGTCTGCGGGACAAAGTGGCATGCTTTAATTCGTGGGGTCACAGAGGGTCGGAATCGACTAAAGGGACAGAGCGAGAGAGGATGGGAATGTGGACTAGAAAACGAGACTGACGTTGTTGTTTCCCACGATAAGAAAAACCGAAGCAAAACAATGGTACGGTATGTGGGCGACGCTTTTGAAGGGAGCGGTGATCGCCAGCGAGGCAGCAAAACACTCTGCTGGCCTGAGCGCCGCCCTGGGCCGGCGGCTGCGGATTAGGCCCGCCTCTGAGCCGTGTTTTCTGAGCTCCTCTGGGGATCTGAGGCTCCGGCGACGTAGCCAAATCTGAGCAAACACCGGCACACCGACCGTCCCGTCTTGCGTCTACTCGCTCCGCTCTGGCGAACGCTGGACAAATCTCGGGTGCCTCTGTAGGCCGTAGTCTTACGTATCGTGAAGTTGTTAGCTAATGTGCACTGCTGAGCACAGGGAACTCTCTAAGCCTGATTTACAACGGAGTGACTAGAACGAGCAGAAGTAACGAACCTCGGAGTAGTGAAGCAACTTAAATCACTTAATAAAAGCAAGTCTTCCGGTTCAAACTGTATACCAGTTAGCTTCCTTTGAGAGTACGCTGATGCAGTAGCTCCATATATACCTATTACACATAACAGCTCGCTCGGCGAAAGATCGTTACCAAAAGACTGGAAAGTTGCACAGATCACGGCAACATTCAAGAAAGGTAGTAGGAGCAGTCCACTAAGTTACAGGCCCATATCATTAACGTCGATGTGCAGCAGGATTTTGGAACATATGCTGTGTTCGAACGCCGGCCGGAGTGGCCGAGCGTCTCTAGGCGCTACAGTCTGGAACCGCGCGACCGCTGCGGTCGCAGGTTCGAATCCTGCCTCGGGCATGGATGTGTGTGATGTCGTTAGGTTAGTTAGGTTAAGGTAGTTCTAAATCTAGGGGACTGATGTCCTCAGAAGTTAAGTCCCATAGTGCTCAGAGCCATTTTTTTGTGTTCGAACTTCATGAATCACCTTGAAGGGAACGGTCTATTGACACACAGTCAACACGGATTTAGAAAACATAGTTCTTGTGAAAAACAACTAGCTCTTTACGCATACAAAGTGCTATTGTCAAGGAATGTCAAATTGATTCCGTATTTGTATAATTCCAGAAGGCTTTTGACACTGTACCACACTAACGACTTCTAGTGAAATTACGTGTTTATGGAATGTTGTCTTAGCTATGTGACTAGATTCGTGATTTCCTGTCATGGAGGTCACAGTTCGTAGCAATTGACGGAAAGTCATTGAGTAAAACAGAAGTGGTTTCTGGTGTTCCCCAAGGCAGTATCATAGGCCCTCTCCTGTTCCTTACCTCTATAAACGATCTAGGAGACAATCTGAGCAGCCGTCTTAGGTCGTTTGCAGATGGTGCTGTCGATTGTCCTGTAGTGAAGTCATCAATAGATCAAAACAAATTGCAAAACGCTTTAGAAAAGATATCTATATGGTACAAAAATTGACAATTGATCCTAAATAATGAATAGTGTAAGCTCATTCCCATGAGCGGTAAAAGGAATCCATTAAACTTCGGCTACATGATAAATCAGTCGAATCTGAAGGCCGTAAATTCGACTAAGTACCTAGGAATTACAATTACGAACAACTTAAACTGAAAAGAACGCATAGAAAATGTTGTGGGGAAGGCAAACCAGAGACTGCGTTTTATTGGCAGGACACTTAGAAAATATAACAGATCTACCTACATTACGCTTGTCCATCCACTTTTAGAGTACAGCTGTGCGGTGTGGGATCCTTCTCAGACAGTATTAACGGAATACATCGAGAAAGTTCAAAGAAGGGCAGCACGTTTCCTATTATCGCGAAATAGGGAAGAGAGTGTCACTGACATTATACAGGATTCGGGGTGGATATTATTGAAACAAAGACGATTTTCGTTATGGCGAAATCTTCTCACGAAATTTCAATCACCAAATTTCACCTCCGAATGCGAAAATATTTTGTTGATGCCGACTTACATATGGGATAACCGATCATCATAATAAAATAAGGGAAATCAGAGCTCGCACTGAAAGATACAGGGTGTGTCAGGGGGGAAAGGTACGTGTTTTGATGGGTGATAGCATTTGTGATTCTGAACGAAAAACTTGATATGGATATTTGCCCTGTTCCGAATGGTTTCCGAGATAGAACACTTTTAATGTACAGGGTGATTCAAAAAGAATACCACAACTTTAGAAATTTAAAACTCTGCAACGACAAAAGGCAGAACTAAGCACTATCTGTCAGCGAATTAAGGGAGCTATAAAGTTTCATTTAGTTGTACATTTGTTCGCTTGAGGCGCTGTTGACTAGGCGTCAGCGTCAGTTGATGCTAAGATGGCGACCGCTCAACAGAAAGCTTTTTGTGTTATTGAGTACGGCAGAAGTGAATCGACGACAGTTGTTCAGCGTGCATTTCGAACGAAGTATGGTGTTAAACCTCCTGATAGGTGGTGTATTAAACGTTGGTATAAACAGTTTACAGAGAATGGGTGTTTGTGCAAAGGGAAAAGTTCTGGACGGCCGAGAACGAGTGATGAAAATGTAGCACGCATCCAGCAAGCATTTGTTCGCAGCCCAGGAAAATCGACTCGCAGAGCTAGCAGAGAGCTGCAAATTCCACAATCAACTGTATGGAGAGTCCTACGAAAAAGGTTAGTTATGAAACCTTATCGTCTGAAATTGGTTCAAGGACTGTCTGCAGCTGATAAGATTAAAAGAATCGATTTCTGTGATTTTATCCTTGCTCAAATGGAAACAGATGAATCTTTCGTTTCGAAGATTGTGTTTAGTGATGAAGCAACTTTCCACACTAACAGGAAAGTCAACCGTCACAATGTCTGTATATGGGGCACTGAGAATCCGCGGGAAACAACTCAGTATGAACGTGACTCGCCTAAAGTGAACGTTTTCTGTGCCATTTCAGCCAATAAAGTTTTTGGTCCCTTTTTCTTCGAAGGTGCTACTGTAACTGGACTACAGTATCTAGAGATGTTAGAGAATTGGCTGTTCCCTCAGCTCGAACAAGAAGCACAACAATTGATATTTCAACAGGATGGAGCGCCACCACATTGGCACTTATCTGTCCGTAACTACCTGAACGTCAACTACCCGAGGCGATGGATCGGCCTCCATACAGCCCGTGACAGAGCACTTCATCACTGCCTCTACGAAGCCCTGATCTTACCCCCTGCGATTTTTTTCTTATGGGGGTATGTTAAGGATATGGTGTTTCGGCCACCTCTCCCAGCCACCATTGATGATTTGAAACGAGAAATAACAGCAGCTATCCAAACTGTTACGCCTGATATGCTACAGAGAGTGTGGAACGAGTTGGAGTATCGGGTTGATATTGCTCGTGTGTCTGGAGGGGGCCATATTGAACATCCCTGAACTTGTTTTTGAGTGAAAAAAATCTTTTTAAATACTCTTTGTAATGATGTATAACAGAAGGTTATATTATGTTTCTTTCATTAAATACACATTTTTAAAGTTGTGGTATTCTTTTTGAATCACCCTGTACATTTCTACTCATTTTCTGTATTATTCACTGTCATTGTTTATAAAGTTCCAGAGTAATAGAGAGGAAGTTGAGATGAACATTGTGATACAGGAAGCTTGCGGTCTGTCAAGTCCGAAAACTACCTCAAACTGGCCTACAAAAAGCACCTAAGCCACAGCGCACTCACGTCACACGAGATTTTCAATATTCTCGCCATCTCTCCGTGCAAATTGTTAGTCCTAGACAAAAATTAACAGGACCTTTTTTGCAGAAAATTTAATTTAGTTTAATTGTGTACTGAGACACATTTTCGTTGGAGTGTGAGGTTTTCGAATCATTAAAGAAAAATGTGCAAAAGTGTTATCAAACGTGTTCTATCTCGGAAACAATTCGCAATAGGGCATACGTCCACATGAAGTTTTTTTGTTCAGAATCACTAATACTATCCCATTTCAAAGCATGTACCTTTCCTCCTGATTCACCCTGTATAAGTGTTCGTTTATTTCCGTGCGCTGTTCGACATTGGAATAACAGAGAATTATTGTGCCAGGCACTTAATTGTGATTTGCAGAGTATCCAAGTAGATAAAGATGTGGATGTAGAACAAATATGAGATAACGAGCATAGCTGCTGAATGCTGCGTTATTGTTGTTTAATGCTAACAACTTCTTCTTTCTTCTTTTGCTATTGCCTTTATCCCGCATTGAGTGCAGGGTCGGCAGGGTTAAGCACGGAGTTGGCATGGATATTTAAGGGGTGGCCGGATGCCCTTCCTGCCGCCACACCCTCCTCCCCCCCCCCCCCCCCCCCCCTCGGACGGAATTAGTGTACCCCAGCTGTCTGCATCTATAAATCGTAAAAAATTGTGTGATTGTGTTTCAAATTTCTGCGGCGGGACGTGGGGACCAGCCCGGTATTCACCTAGTAGGATGTGGGAAATCGCCTAAAAACTACATCCAGGCTGGCGGCTGTCGTCGTTAATCCGCCGGACGGATTCGATCCGGGACCGGCGCGCCTACCCGAGTCCAGGAAGCAGCGCGTTAGCGCTATAGGCTATCGTGGAGGGTTCTTTAACGCTAATAATCGGCACCCGTAAAATTTTAATAGTCATAGATGATTATTTCACATGGCGCGGGCACTGTTCTTGACGAAGTAACTAAAGTGCCGTAGGAAAGGAACAATTTGTGTGTCTGACTTTGTATGTAAGCGTGAAATATGTGTCGGTAGTACATTTAACAATCAATTGCACCTTCAGCTTTCCTTAACACTATTGCAAAACTTAACATAATTGACGGTTGATGCTTTTTACTGTCTCATACCAACTTAGGAGGAAACTGAAGAGCATTAATTAGCGACCACCGTCATAAGAGGTAGAAAGACTAGCTGATTATTATCGACTGAACATATTTACGTAACTGATTGTTTCGTACTGCAGTAGCTGCTCTATATCAAATAGTTTCTGATATCGGCAGTGACACATGAGAAGCATTTCAAGGATTTTATTAAAGTACATATTTGGAATTTAGTGTCAATAGAATATGATTAATGGAATGTGAAATATACATTCGACCTGTCGCATAGTCATTTAATCTGGTATATACACCGATGGGGAAAAAATTCTGCACCAAAAAGGAGTTGTGCCACAGAAACGAAAATCGGTAGGCGTGTTTTCACATCTGAAAGATGATGTTTGTTCAAATTTCTCGCAGGTGCATAGATAGGACTGGCGCAGGAAACGCCACTTTTAGGATGCAAATGAGGTTTGGTTTAAAAGATGCTGCCAGCGCTAGTTGCATTTGAGATTAGACGTGGTGGGTTGATGTTAGTCACAAACGCCTATAAGGTGACAAACAGGCCATTATCAACACATCATTGAGCTCGAACGAAGTTGTGTAATAGCATTGCTCGAAGCTGGATGTTCCTTCTGCGATACTGCAGAAACACTCTGCAAGAACGTAGCCACTGTACATCATTGCTGGCAGCAGTGGTCAGGAGAAGGTACGGTCGCAAGATGACCGTGCTCCGGAAGGCCACGTGGACTACTGAGAGGGAAGACTGTCTTGTTCAGCATATTGTTTCGTATTGCAACTGTAGCAGCAAATTCAACAGCAGTTGGCACCACTGTGACACAGTGAACTGTTACAAATCGATTACTTCAAAAACAGCTCCAAGCCGGACGCCTGTAGCGTGCATTCCACTGACCCAAACCGCCGCCATCTGCGACTTCAGTGATGTCAAGCGAGAGCTCCCTGGAGGGCGGAGTTGATGTCTGTTATGTTTTCTGATGCAATTCTGGTCTACCTCGATGCCAGTGATGACCGTATGTTGCTTAGAAGGAGGGCAGTTGAGGACCTGCACCCAAACTGCCTACGTGATAGACACACTGGACCTACCCTGTAGTTATGGTCTGGAGTGCGATTCCGTATGACAGCAGGAGCAGTCTCGTGGTTATCCCACGCACCCTGGCTGCAAATCTGAACGCCAGTCTGGTGATTCGACCTGTTGTGCTGCCGTTCATGAACGGCATTCCAGGGGATGTTTTCCAACAAGAGTCCGCAGCTCGTGGTCGTGCGGTAGCGTTCTCGCTTCCCACGCCCGGGTTCCCGGGTTCGATTCCCGGCGGGGTCAGGGATTATCTCTGCCTCGTGATGACTGGGTGTTGTGTGATGTCCTTAGGTTAGTTAGGTTTAAGTAGTTCTAAGTTCTAGGGGACTGATGACCACAGCAGTTAAGTCCCATAGTGCTCAGAGCCATTTGAACCATTTTTTTTCCAACAAGATAGATGTTTTCCAACAGGATACCGCTCGTCCACATACCGATATTGCAACCAAACATGCTCTGCAGAGGGTCAACATATTGCCTTTGCCTGTTCGATCAACAGATTTGTCTCCAATCGAGCACATATTGGAATTCATCGGACGACATCTCCAGTGTCATCCACAAACAGCATTACGCGTCCCTTCATTGACCGACGAACTGAAATAGGTATGGAACTCCATCCCAAAAACTGACATCCGGCACTAGTACGACAAAATACATGTACGTCTGCATATTTGCATGCAACTTGCTTATGGTCACAACTGTCATCGAAGTACAAGCGTTTCACATTTGCAATGGGTTATCTCGCACTTACTTTAACCTGTGATCTTACATTGTTTACCACTTAAATATGTTACCCTGACAAATGTATTCTCGAAATTCCGTTACTCTACATTAATTATCTTTTGGCGCTGCGACTTTTTTCCGTAAATGTAGTTTGTTAGATGGCAGATGGCTTGAGCCCAGGTAAAGCAACAAAAACTGCCAACGTAACCGTGACACATCCGTCATGTAATTGGAGATACCATGAAACCGAGCAACGACAATGACAAGGTTTTTCGTATTTTTTTGTAATTTTAATTATTATAATAGATACATATTCGCACTTGTTTACTTTCAAGGAAATTTATTGCCCCATTCCTTTGCAACAAAGAGAATTACAAAACTCGTGGTTATGCACTTTGTTCCCGTCTCATGCGAGCATCTAGTGAATTTATCGTCTTTTTCAGGTTCCCAGTGTGACCTCTGTGTGTTTTTCGGCAGTTTCCACCGATCTTACTCATTTTTTCGGCATTTGTGCTGTGTGTCTCCGACACATCAGAAACACTTATAATAACCATATCTTTGCCTCAGCAACATTACATTGTCTTGAGACCATCCATCACTCACCCATCTCAACAAGAACAACAGTAGACAAAGCTTTCTGTACTGCTGGCTGGCGCAGAAGCGGAGGCAACGCGAACTTCCTTTGCTGTTTCACTAAAAGACCGACAACCAGAGAAATACTAGCGAACACTAGCGGAAGTGAACAGAATACGACCGAAAGCACTTTGCTATTGCTAACCTTCTCGTCCGCTGTTGATTGTTGCCTGTGTTCGCTGTGGTGAAAACCGGATTTTATTTTTTCGTCCAGTTCCATTCGCGTATGGAGCATGGGCTGAATAACAGCGCAGTGCAGTCCGTGCGTGCTGTAATTATTGTAATGTTGTTCGAAAACCCTAGGGGAATACAGTAGTATGACGTTTTCGACACTGCCGATACTTGGACAGGTGAAAACGCTACCATTTTTAAAGATCGCTGTGCATGGAAATTTGAATCTTTCCTAGGCAGGGATACGCCGATCACAACCATAATGCGGCATATGAAGAAAATCAAAACAAACACACACACACACACACACACACACACACACACACACACACACACACACCGTAAAGAACTGGCACCGCCACACAGTGAATATTAGACATCTATGGTGAGCAAGTAGCATTAAGTCTCTGTCCCTCTGTTGTTTGAGCAGGAAGATAGCAGGATGGCATTCAGAATTTAAACAATAAGGTCACGTGCTTATTTAATCTCAACTGCGTACTTAATAACACTGTCCTACTAACTGGAAGTGCACGCTGGAATCTCTGTGTGGTTGGATTGCATGGGATGAACGGTACCCGCCAATGATCTGCAATGGCATACTTTCTCGGCTGTTCCAAGCGTGTGTGACGCTTTTGGTCTATACACCCGTCTTCCACGGTCCTGGTGGTCTAACCAATCTACGACGTGCCACAGCTGCGCGCGAGGCTGCAGGCTCGCACCTTACACAAATCAAGATTATCCTTTAAGACCCAGAAAGATCTCTAATCTTAGATGTAGAAGAAAACACTTCACACCACGTTTTCGGAGAATCCTGTTGCAAATACTACCTGCATGAGCCAAAACGTCCGTAGACGTCAGTGCCACCTTGTTATTTTCATTAGTCACCAGATCCACGGTTGGTCGATAGTGCAACGCGCCTCTGATGTGTGTTTCATCACAACCATTGTGGCGAAAATTTCGAGATGGACTAACTCAGCTGAAAAACTTTCAAGATATGACATGAAACAAAGTATGACACATTTCTTCACCCCGAGCCAAATGGTGACAACTGTTGGCACAAAGATAAAAATCAGTGTGAGTTGACATCCTATAAACAATATACCTCGAAGAAACATCCTTTCTCCTGACCCAACACATCAAGGCAGGGATGGCACCTATCCGTTTTCTCCTCCGTAATGAAAAAAATATTCAGGTGGATTCGGTTCAGACGTACTGAAAGGCTGTTCAGATTCTCACTCCCGTGAGGCCAAACCACAAAACTATCTTCTACGTATCTAGCACACCTGTTTCAATGCCACAGATTCCAGGACAAATTCCTCGAACTCTTCCGTAAACAGATTAGCAATAGTAGGTGACAGAGGGGTCTCCTCCACAGCACCATCTCCTTGCTATTAGAACTTAACATTGAATGTCAAAATGGTTAGTTAATTCAACACCAGGCCTCACATCAGTTAACATTAATGAACTAGACATAGGGACGAATGTAGAGAGAAAAACTACACCAAAACTTACTAATATCCAGAATCATACAAACGCAATCCCTCTAATCAATGCAAGAAATACATCGAGTTTCTAATGTATGCAGACACACCGACCTCTTAGTACGTTCCACAGAGCAGCAAACTGTCTTGCTGCACAGTATGTCAGAACACCAACGTTACTGACAATAGGCCGAAGAGCGGTCCCTTCCTTGTGGATCCTTGGAAGGCCATATAATGTAGCAGGCACAGCACAACAAAAGACTCTTTGTAATCTCTTGTGGCAACGAACTTTATTTTAAGAGGTTGTTCGTCTTTCTCTCAAACGCTTTTGTTGGGTCAACACTGAGGCTGTGATAGGCTGGATCAGATAATAGTTGCTGCATCTTCTTGATCATCTTGCTGCTTGTCCAACAAAACTGAAGCACTGTCCTTGTGCGCGGATGAGATAAGAATATCAGGATCTACTTGAACGCAGAGCAGCCCTCTCATCCCTCGTAATACTGTTCTCTGTCGAACGTGCTTCGTTCCTAAATTCGTCGGTGATGTCTGGAGGTAGTTAAAAACGGCTTGTTCGAGAAGACTATTAAAATCAACAACTGGCCAGCAATTAGACGCCATTGCAAAGCTCAGATCTTTCACTCGCACAGATACAGTTGTGTCGTTAAACGATTTTTCCGCGAGATTGATCACAGAACGTCGTAACGCGACATTACAGTCTGGGCCACAGCAACTTACAAACGTAGCCGAATGCCAGTCAGACTGCGTCCAAGAAGTTCAATCCAGCCAATTGCGAAGAAAATGCCGAAATTGTCGAATCAGTCATAAAATAATTTCTTAGAAATAAAATCCCAAAGTCGGGGAGAATAATGGCCCCCTTGAGGGACAAGAGCTAAACCAGTTCATTGCTTGATGCTGTTTTCGACAGAAGAGTTAAATGCACAATTTCGGCAAACATTACAACATTATGGTCTCAACACTTTAATACAGACGAAAGTTCGCAATGAAATTTCACTCTCGTCCTTCGAAGACAATCTAACTTCCGCCAGCAGCAATATAATGCAGTCCCATAGACTCATATAGGCAAACAGTATTAATCTTGTCTTCGCGGTCCCTTCAAGAGCGATACATATTTGTCTGCTGTATACTCCTAGATTTCTTTGTCACAGGACAGCTGACGTTTGTCTTCAGACGTCTCCCCGTTGAAGTTCATCGTGACGTTCTCTCATGAACGAAACAAGCCTGTGACGATATGTGCTGCTTTTCTTTGTGCACGTGCAGTGTCCACTTCTGGCCCTACTTCGTATGGATCCTACACGCCGGCCGCGGTGGTCTAGCGGTTCCGGGCGCGCAGTCCGGAACCGCGCGATTGCTACGGTCGCAGGTTCGAATCCTGCCTCGGGCATGGATGTGTGTGATGTCCTTAGGTTAGTTAGGTTTAAGTAGTTCTAAGTTCTAGGGGACTAATGACCACAGATGTTAAGTCCCATAGTGCTCAGAACCATTTGAACCATTTTGATCCTACACAATGTGTCTTTTTAGGAGATTGTACAGTGTTAAGTCTTAACTTAACAGTCTATGACGTACGATGTCGTAATCTCTCAGTCTTCACTCAGTATTTATCGCTCAGTACATTACGTGTAGATGTTTTTCAGTACAGGGTTGGATAATCTTCCCTAACCTGTCTTTGTTTGCTCTGAACGAGATGCGAGCTGTCTCACTTAACAGTCGCCAGGCGCATTTTCTCTGTTATTTCAACAGATATTTTCAACTTTGTTTTCGCACTGTGCAGCTGGAGTCAGCCCTGGCAAATAGTGCTCATCACATCTTTCATGCGACACCCATCACAACGGAAAGCGTCAGTTTGTTTCCCGTTACGAACCAATTACGTGTAGATGTTTTTCAGTACAGGGTTGGATAATCTTCCCTAACCTGTCTTTGTTTGCTCTGAACGAGATGCGAGCTGTCTCACTTAACAGTCGCCAGGCGCATTTTCTCTGTTATTTCAGCAGATATTTTCAACTTTGTTTTCGCACTGTGCAGCTCGAGTCAGCCCTGGCAAATAGTGCTCATCACATCTTTCATGCGACACCCATCACAACGGAAAGCGTCAGTTTGTTTCCCGTTACGAACCAAATGATATTTAAAGAGGAATTTTTCACGACGATTCGGTAGAGTGGTCCCGGATTACTCTAGTGTGATATTCATTTTATCGATATACACTACTGGCTGTTAAAGTTGCTACACCAAGAAGAAATGCAGATGATAAACGGGTATTCATTAGACAAATATATTATACTAGAACTGACATGTGATTACATTTTCACGGAATCCTGAAAAATCAGTAGCCAGAACAACCAACTCTGGCCGTAGTAACGGCCTTCATACCACTTGGCATTGAGTCAAACAGTGCTTGGATGGCGTGTACAGGTACAGCTGCCCATGCAGCTTCAACACGATACCACAGTTCATGAAGAGTAGTGACTGGCGTGTTGTGACGAGCCAGTTGCTCGGCCACCATTGACCAGGCGTTTTCAATTGGTGAGAGATCTGGATAATGTTCTGGCCAGGGTGTCTAACATTTTCTGTATCCAGAAAGGCCAGTACAGGGCCTGCAACATGCGGTCGTGCATTATCCTGCTGAAATGTGGGGTTTCACAGGCATCGAATGAAGGGTACGGCTACGGGTCGTAACACATCTGAAATGTAACGTCCACTGTTCAAAGTGCCGTCAATGCGAAGAAGAGTTGTCCGAGACGTGTAACCAATGGCACCCCATACCATCACGCCAAGTGATGCGCCAGTATGGCGATGACGAATACACGCTTCGAATGTGCGTTCACCGCGATGTCGCCAAACACGGATGCAACCATCATCATGCTGTAAACAGAACCTGGATTCATCCGAAAAAATGACGTTTTGCCATTCGTGCACCCAGGTTCGTAGTTGAGTACACCATCGCAGGCGCTCCTGTTGTGATGCAGCGTCAAGGGTAACCGCAGCCATGGTCTCAGAGCTGATAGTCCATGCTGCTGCAAACGTCGTCGAACTGTTCGTGCAGATGGTTGTTGTCTTGCTAACGTCCCCATCTGTTGACTCAGGGATCGAGACGTGGCTGCAGGATCCGTTACAGCCATGCGAATAAGATGCCTGTCATCTCGACTGCTAGTGATACGAGACCGTTGGGCTCCAGCACGGCGTTCCGTATTACTCTTCTGAACCCACCGATTCCACATTCTGCTAACAGTCATTGGATCTCGACCAACGCGAGCAGCAATGTCGCGATACGATAAACCACAATCGCTAGAGGCTACAATCCGACCTTTATCAAAGTCGGAACCGTGATGGTATGCGTTTCTCCTCCGTACACGAGGCATCACAACAACGTTTCACCAGGCAACGCCGGTCAACTGCTGTTTGTGTATGAGAAATCGGTTGGAAACTTTCCTCGTGTCAGCACATTGTAGGCGTGGCCACCAGCGCCAACCTTGTGTGAATGCTCTGAATAGCTAATCATTTGCATATCACAGCATCTTCTTCCTGTCGGTTAAATTTCGCGTCTGTAGCACGTCATCTTCGTGGTGTAGCAATTTTAATGGCCAGTCGTGTATATTGAGAGGGACCATAAAACAAGAAGAATAAACAGCAGTTCAGCAGCAACTCACAAAGTGAAACTTCCCATCACAGCCCCCTCAGATTTAGTGGTAAGATGGCCTATTGGATAGCCCGTAAAGTGAACACAGATCAAGAATGAAAACATGTAGAAGGTGTACTGAAATTAGAAAACGATGCAAAATAGAAACAGGAAGTTCAATATACAATGACGATCGCGATGTGGTTAAGTGGTTACGGTGTAGGACTACCAAGCAGGCGAGCCGTGTTCGAACCACCTTTCGGCCTTTTTTTTATTATTTATTTATTTATTTATTTTTTTTTTGCAACATTAATACCTTTGGGAATAGCAGGAATCCGAAGTCGCGAGGAGTAGGGCGCAGTAAGACGCCAGACTCTTTGAGACTATCGACGTATAGTTTTTCCGAGAAGAACATTCCGGTGATCAGAGAATATATCGGTTCTAAGCGTGGAACAGGAAGGGATTAACTCTTCATGACAGGATCACCCAGCTCTGGGGTGGATTAAGGAAGATACTGCACTGGAAATTGGAGAAAAAATTGTCTGTCGTTTGGATTGCGGACAACTGAACAATGATGCTCATTAAGGAACTGCCAAAAATCAAGGATACATTTCTCGCCATCAGCAATCGAGTAGTGAACTGCGTGTCCACAAATCCGCCTCACAGAGTTCGTCTTCGCTTGCGGGAAGTTTCTCGCGTCCGGAAAGAGGAGCAGTTGAGTAGGTATGTGATGAGGAGTCGTACGGGTAATTATGGACAATATCTGTCTCACCAAGAACCAGACACCTCTCGCCGATCTGCACACCAGGCGGTGCGTGTCTGTGTCCATAACATCACAGTCGACACACAACGGGGTGTCTGCGACGTGGATTCTGTGAAGGCGTTACCAGCATACTTGCTTCCCATCGACAGTAGCCACGCAGACTGGACTTCAGTGTCAAGATAAGGAGCGCACACTGATCGCCAAACGGAACGCCAGTCGACGTGGGGAAGCTCCCCCTCAATCACATTCGGTGACCTGTGCTGCTGAAGCAAACCATAGCTCGCCTTCGTGGATGTCACGTGCGCCGGCAGTATCACAGTACGGACGTAGGTCAGTTCGAGGAAAAAGTGGCGTAAGTAAAAGAAGGGCGGCGTGACTTCCGAAAGCTGGATAGGTGCCGAGAGAGTGTGTGGTGTAAGGGCCTCTAGCAATAGGCTGGTAAGGCACGTTGGACTACGGCGCTACAACGTCATGTGAGAGCCAATGAAAAGAGCTACCGCTCTGTCAGGCACATGATACAGACGTAAACCGCCATACGCCACGGGAGGTTGAGGGCCTCGTACCTTATTTCGAACAGCAACCCGTGCCAAACAACTCAATGCCGCTAGCATGCGGCGGGTCATGGATGGCGAAATAGGAAGTGTCTGTGCCACGTGGGAGATATGTGACATCAAATATACATTTACATATTGCGTCCGTTGCAGAAGATCGAGTGCTCGTGAACGGTGATCTGAGAGTCAAACTCGTAGCTGCGAAGGTAGACGCCGGTAGCTGAGAGCAATTGTCCGCCGCAGATCACATGCGAAATCGAGTCCTAAGCATAGGATAGTATCAGCTACACGTAAAGGAGCAGTGATGTCCGCCGGAAGCCCTACAACCACACCTATATCCGTGCCGCTAGACTGTGGACTTTAAGGAAGCTACTAGAACCTTTCCGTAGGTGATTCCCTGATCTCAGCACCACTACGAAGAACGATAACGAGGTCGTCTACATAAGCAGTACAGCTGAATACGGCTCACCGAGAGACCTCCCAGAGAGGCAAGAGTTCCATGACGAATGCATACAACAGCGCAGAGAGCGAGTAGCCCAGACGCACTGATCGACGGATCGAGATGGCAGGAGTCAGACAGCCATTATAGAGTGCACGAGACACAGCTCCACGAAGGACAACAGAATTCCTGAGTCCGTCTCCGCCACGCCGCAACCTCCCTTCCGTAACTAACCAGGGCCTTTCGGAGAGCATGCTTTGCCCAGAGCACCCACCGTGACAGGGCAGACTGTTTTCGGCAGACCAGGTTACATCAGTAACAAAGGAAGGTTCAAGTGGCTCTGAGCACTATGGGACTCAACTGCTGAGGTCATTAGTCCCCTAGAACTTAGAACTACTTAAACCTAACTAACCTAAGGACATCACAAACATCCATGCCCGAGGCAGGATTCGAACCTGCGACCGTAGCGGTCTTGCGGTTCCAGACTGCAGCGCCTTTAACCGCACGGCCACTTCGGCCACAAAGGAAGGAAGTTCTGTATTGAGGTATGGGTACAAGGGTGTAAATGACCTGCCGTTGCATTGAAATTGTAGACAATATAATGCTATATAGTTATAATATAGTTATATGTAACAATGGCAAACTGTTGATATGGAATTGTAAATGAAAACCTCTTTCCTTGCGGGGCCACAGTTCTCAAGTGGTGACGTTACCTTTAAACAGGACCATGTATTTATTAATTGCACACTTCCTGAGGTGTTTCGATTCGAAAGACGCAGCGCGGATTTAAACATCGCTGTTATCTATAGACACAACAAGTGTCCATATTACTGAGCACATGTGGTACCTTAGAGAAGGACTCATTCTGTTCTACATGACTAAGCTTCTCTGACTGGTTCATGCTTTCTGTCTTGAGAAAATATTTTCATCCTTAGATTATTAATGTTGTTGTTGTTGTGGTCTTCAGTCCAGAGACTAGTTTGATGCAGCTCTCCATGCTACTCTATCCATTTGTGCAAGCTTCTTCATCTCCCAGTACCTACTGCAACGTACATCATTCTGAATCTGTTTAGTGTATTCATCTCTTGCTCTCCCTCTACGATTTTTACCCTCCACGCTGCCCTCCAATACTAAATTGGTGATCCCTTGATGCCTCAGAATATGCCCTACCAACCGATCCTTTCTTCTAGTCAAGTTGTGCCACAAATTTCTCTTCTCTCCAGTTCTGTTCAATACCTCCTCATTAGTTATGTGATCTACCCATCTAATCTTTAGCATTCTTCTGTAGCACCACATTTCGAAAGCTTCTATTCTCTTCTTGTCTAAACTATTTATGGTCCACGTTTCACTTCCATACACGGCTACGCACCATACAAATACTTTCAGAAACGACTTCCTGACACTTAAATCTATGCACGATGTTAACAAATTTCTCTTCTTCGGAAACACTTTCCTTGCCATTGGCAGTCTACATTTTAAATCCTCTGTACTTCGACCATCATCAGTTAGTTTGCTCCCCAAATAGCAAAACTCCTTTATCACTTTAAGCGTCTCATTTCCTAATCTAATTCCCGCAGCATCACCCGACTTAATTCGACAACATTCCATTATCCTCATTTTGCTTTTGTTGATGTTCATATTATATCCTCTTTTCAAGACATTGTCCATTACGTTCAACTGCTCTTCCAGGTCCTTTGCTGTCTCTGGCAGAATTACAATGTCATCGGCGAACCTCAATGTTTTTATTTCTTCTCCATGGATTTCAATACCTGCTCCGAATATTTCTTTTGTTTCCTTCACTGCTTGGTCAATATACAGATTGAATAACATCGGCGATAGGCTACAACCCTGTCTCACTCTCTTCCCAACCACTCCTTCCCTTTCATGTCCCTCGACTGTTACAACTGCCTTCTGGTTTCTGTAAAAATTGTAAATAGCCTTTCGCTCCCTGTATTTTACCCCTGCCACCTCCAGAATCGGAAAAAGAGCGTTCCAGTCAACATTGTCAAAAGCTTTCTCTAAGTCTACAAATGCTAGAAACGTAGGTTTGCCTTTCCTTACCCTATCTTTTAAGATAAGCCGAAGGGTCAGCATTGCCTCACGTGTTCCAACAGATTATTAATACAGTTTTCCTTTATTGACTGAGAAATGCTTCCATCTACAAGGCAGGCGGCCATTCACAGTTGGCATAGAATGATCTGTAGAAGGTCTTGGTCCCAAATTACCTTACTGACGCGTTTCGATACATCATCATCAGACATAGCTGTGGTAAGAGCAAAGAAATACAACACAAAAGATGCCATTGCAAAATTATATCCAACAGTTGACACCTGTTTCCTTCAATACTTAAGGATGAAAACAAACCACACTAGAGGAGGCACATAAGATAACGAAAATTTAGCTCTCATGTATGTGGATCCAGATGCCATATCGACTGTACATCGAGAAACGTAGTGGCGAGGAAAACTATTGCTGTCAACAGATGGTGTTAGTTACCATATAGACAATAGTTAGCTCTCAAAGAACCTACCCAATGGGAAGCATAGGATGACTATATTACGTGCTACTTGAGTCTGAAAGCCTTGGAGGAAACCATGCAGTATATTTTAGAAAGGAGAAATATGTGTGTACAGACTGAAAATAAATGTAACAAAATATACGCACCTCATGAGGAATGTTATCTGTCAAAATTATAAAACAACGAGCAATTATAACAGAAAAGTAAATTAAAACACATTGTTCGACAGCCATCTGTTGTCTGTATGGTTACTAACACCATTTGCTGACAGCTGCTCTTTTCCTTAGCACCACGTTTCTCGATGTACGGTCAATAAGGCCTCTTCAACTTTTGAAGTCCTGCATTCCTCAGTTGCGTGTAATATTACGGTATATTGTTAATTTTTTTTACTTCTGTCACCGTCATCAAAAGAAGTGTTCAGTTCCCAGTTCCGTGAAGTGTGGAAAACGAAAACCAAAACGGCAATTACTAGAAGAAGAGCAAAGCCAAAAACGGAACTTAAACACGGTATGTAAAAATCATCCACGGAGCCTGCCTCTGAAGATGCCTTGCAGAGAATAAAGGCGAAACGGATATGGCATGAAAATTGTGTTTCATTTAGTTAGGCGGTTAACAAGTAAAAATTAACAATATACTGTAACAAGGTCAGTGTGGCACCTGGCTCCACATACATGGGAGCTATATTTTCAGTAGCTTATGTGCCCAGTTTGGTGTGATCGGCCATTGTACTTCATTGTATGTATTGATGGAAACTATTGGCGACTGTGGCATATATTTTCACTGACGCATCTTTTATATTGTATTTCTTTGTTCATAAAACTGCTGTGACTGATAGTGATGTATCGAAACGCGTCAAAAAGTTCGTTTACGACCAACATCTTCCACAACTCATTGTTTTGTAATTAATATACCCACCATCTTCTATAACCTTTTCTTTTTGTATAATCAAGCGTCTGTCGGCTCTTACTATTGTTTTCCAGCACCAAGTGAACTATTCATTGACGGTGTAGGAGGTGTCCCGCCAAACTATCCCTTCGCTTAATAAGCGTGTTCCATACGATCCTTTGCTCACCCAATTCGTACAAAATGAAAAAAATGAAACTGACCTGGAAAATATTTCACGCACCTTGGGATAGGCAGCCAAACCTACACCATCCACACGCAGGGCAGGGCACATGATGTAAATTGTGTTGCCTATCCTAAGCCACGTGAAGTATTATTCAGGCGAGTTTCAATATTTTCACCCTGTAATACTTCTATTTCCAACATTAGTCCCAAGGACCACATTTCTAAAGGGTCCAGTTTCTTCGTCTCTGCATTGGCGACAGACCATGTTTCTGTTTCATACAGTGCTGTACTGCAGACTTATCCTTCCAGTAACGTTGTACTTAGAACAAAATCAACATCTGATACTAGTACTTTGATTCAAAATGTTTTCATCGCCTTTGCTGACCTGTGTCTGACATCATCTTAACTTCTCTCATCCTGCTTTCTAGACAGTGGAATCGTTTCTCTATTTCCACTGATATGGCGTTACTAAATCTCAACATAAGCAATTTGTTATTTTCCTACTGCTGTCCATCTCCTTACTCTTTTAATCACATTCTGCACCAAGTGCGCCGTCCGATCCTTTTAGCAAGTATTCTGAGCCTATCGAGATTGCCGCCAATATATCATTGCACGCAGTCACGCCAAATACAGGGCGACAATTATTGAGCTATACGAAAAAAAAAAAAAAAAACGCAAATTAGTTACAAACTACGGCGTGCACGCACTTTATGCGACGCGTAAACGTCACTACAGATCTCCGGATTCAGGTTATGACATGTTTGCTCCTACCATCATTGGAAATGATGTGACGCAGACGAATAGCGAAATTCTGCATGACCCGCTGAAGTGTCGGAACATCGATGTTTCCGATCGGCTCCTGAATGGCTGCTTTCAGCTTAGCAATGGTTTTGGCGTAATTGCTGTACATATTATCTTTAATATTACCCCATAAAAAGGAGTCGCGCGTGTTCAGACCCGGAGAACATGGCGGCCAATCGAGGCCCGTGCCAGTGGCTTCTGGATATTCCACAGCCGGCATGTAATGCCCAAAGTGCACCTCCAGCAGATCAAACGCTCCCCTGCTTCGATGGAGTAGAGCTCCGTCTTATATGAAACACATCGTGTCTAAATCAGGATCACTATGGATAGTGGGGATGAAATCTTCTTGCAGAACCTTCACGTGCCATTTAGTATCGCCATGTCATCAAGGAATATCGCACCGATTATTCAGTGACTGGATATTGCACACCACATTATCATCCATTGAGGGTTAAGAGCAGCTCGTGGTCGTGCGGCAGCGTTCTCGCTTTCCACGCCCGGGTTCCCGGGTTCGATTCCCGGCGGGGTCAGGGATTTTCTCTGCCTCGTGATGACTGGGTGTTGTTTGATGTCCTTAGGTTAGTTAGGTTTAAATAGTTCTAGGGGACTGATGACCATCGATGTTAAGTTGATTGGTTGGTTGGTTTGGGGAAAGAGACCAGACAGCGAGGTCATCGGTCTCATCGGATTAGGGAAGGACGGGGAAGGAAGTCGGCCGTACCCTTTGAAAGGAACCATCCCGGCATTTGCCTGGAGCGATTTAGGGAAATCACGGAAAACCTAAATCAGGATGGCCGGACGCGGGATTGAACCGTCGTCCTCCCGAATGCGAGTCCAGTGTCTAACCACTGCGCCACCTCGCTCGGTGATGTTAAGTCCCATAGTGCTCAGAGCCATTTGAACCATCTGAGGGTTAAGAGACTTCTAGATCACGAAATGCGGATTCTCAGTCCCCCTAATGCATCAGTTTTGCTTATTGACGAGCCCATCCAAATGAAAGCGGGATTTGTCGCTAAAGCGAAACATAATGCGCATACTATTTCCCACCATGCCCCTCGGCCAAGCGCGCAGTTTGAACGTCCCAACGCAAACCGTTCAGAAGTTATGACGATTTTATTTCGTATAGTTAAAGAACTGTTAGCCTGTAGTTGCTGCACAGAAAGATTTTTATGTCTTTGCTCTGCATTGAACTGAGACGAAGAGAACAATAGACTAATAATAACACTAAACATCTTTACTTGAAAAAAGAGACAGCATTGGTCGTATATTTTTTACTATTGCAAAATCGAGTTTCTGTCACTGAGTGACCATCTTCAGTGCTATATTGTATAACTTAAATTGGGATGCACTGTTGTCACTATGCTTACGGCGATCACCGTAAGCATAGTGACAACAGTGCATCCCAATTTAAGTTATACAATATAGCACTGAAGATGGTCACTCAGTGACAGAAACTCGATTTTGCAATAGTAAAAAATATACGACCAATGCTGTCTCTTTTTTCAAGCATACCTGTCATCTGGTCGTTGTGCACAAGACAACATGGAGTCGCCAATCACTAAACATCTTCCTATTCTGAACGGTTTGAGGCAGTTGATTACAATGAAGAGCGAAAACATTAAGACCGCTGCCCAACGTGTGACTCAGTGCTTATGTTTGCGGTAAGGAAAGTATGTAAGTGGAACAGAGACGAATGGAGAAACTTGCTAGCGACGATACGGGCCGCAAATGCGAAAATCGACTGACATAAGCGACTCCGGCAAAGGGCAGGTTTTGCGGTCAACAGCCAGTTGGAAACGGCGCAGTTGGTTGGCTGTTTCCGTGCTACTTTCGTGAGCATGTACAGAAAATGGTTGAAGAAAGGGAATATCAGGAATAGACGGCAAGGTGACGAACTTACACGTCTCATCTCGGAACAAGGAAATCAGAGGCTTGCCCACTTTCTAACACAGCATATGCTATGATCTGTGGCAGATCTGATTACATAGTACAAGGTCGACGGAGACGCATGCATGTCTCTCGGAGAACAGCGTTCAGCGCAAATTGATACATGTGAATGGCCTGCCTTGTTATCTGAAACAAGAACCTAGACTGACACTGTTTGCTGATGATACAAGCATTGTCGTTAATCCAGTGAGAGAAACCCCAATGGAAAATGATACAAATAATGTCTTTGAAAAAGTTATTAATTGGTTATCAGCGAATGGGCTTGCTCTGACCTTTGAAAAAACACAGTACATCCATTTTTTTGCGCAATGAGTACAGTTCCTTCAGCAAACATAACACATCAACAGAAGTCAGTTTTTTTTGTGTAATGTAAGAATTGGAAAATTCATATTTTGGACGTCCTAAAGCGACTATGTTCAGCAACCTCTGCAATCAGAATAAGTGCCAATTTTGAATATACAGAAATACACTTTGCATACTTTCACTCTGTGATGTCATGTGGAATAATACACTCCTGGAAATGGAAAAAAGAACACATTGACACCGGTGTGTCAGACCCACCATACTTGCTCCGGACACTGCGAGAGGGCTGTACAAGCAATGATCACACGCACGGCACAGCGGACACACCAGGAACCGCGGTGTTGGCCGTCGAATGGCGCTAGCTGCGCAGCATTTGTGCACCGCCGCCGTCAGTGTCAGCCAGTTTGCCGTGGCATACGGAGCTCCATCGCAGTCTTTAACACTGGTAGCATGCCGCGACAGCGTGGACGTGAACCGTATGTGCAGTTGACGGACTTTGAGCGAGGGCGTATAGTGGGCATGCGGGAGGCCGGGTGGACGTACCGCCGAATTGCTCAACACGTGGGGCGTGAGGTCTCCACAGTACATCGATGTTGTCGCCAGTGGTCGGCGGAAGGTGCACGTGCCCGTCGACCTGGGACCGGACCGCAGCGACGCACGGATGCACGCCAAGACCGTAGGATCCTACGCAGTGCCGTAGGGGACCGCACCGCCACTTCCCAGCAAATTAGGGACACTATTGCTCCTGGGGTATCGGCGAGGACCATTCGCAACCGTCTCCACGAAGCTGGGCTACGGTCCCGCACACCGTTAGGCCGTCTTCCGCTCACGCCCCAACATCGTGCAGCCCGCCTCCAGTGGTGTCGCGACAGGCGTAAATGGAGGGACGAATGGAGACGTGTCGTCTTCAGCGATGAGAGTCGCTTCTGCCTTGGTGCCAATGATGGTCGTATGCGTGTTTGGCGCCGTGCAGGTGAGCGCCACAATCAGGACTGCATACGACCGAGGCACACAGGGCCAACACCCGGCATCATGGTGTGGGGAGCGATCTCCTACACTGGCCGTACACCACTGGTGATCGTCGAGGGGACACTGAATAGTGCACGGTACATCCAAACCGTCATCGAACCCATCGTTCTACCATTCCTAGACCGGCAAGGGAACTTGTTGTTCCAACAGGACAATGCACATCCGCATGTATCCCGTGCCACCCAACGTGCTCTAGAAGGTGTACGTCAACTACCCTGGCCAGCAAGATCTCCGGATCTGTCCCCCATTGAGCATGTTTGGGACTGGATGAAGCGTCGTCTCACGCGGTCTGCACGTCCAGCACGAACGCTGGTCCAACTGAGGCGCCAGGTGGAAATGGCATGGCAAGCCGTTCCACAGGACTACATCCAGCATCTCTACGATCGTCTCCATGGGAGAATAGCAGCCTGCATTGCTGCGAAAGGTGGATATACACTGTACTAGTGCCTACATTGTGCATGCTCTGTTGCCTGTGTCTATGTGCCTGTGGTTCTGTCAGTGTGATCATGTGATGTATCTGACCCCAGGAATGTGTCAATAAAGTTTCCCCTTCCTGGGACAATGAATTCACGGTGTTCTTATTTCAATTTCCAGGAGTGTATTTTGGCGTAACTCAATACTTAGCCCAAAAGTATTCACTGCTTAAAATAAAGTGGTTAGAATAATGTATGGGGCTCATAGTCGCGCATCTTGTAGCCATCTTTTAAAAGCTTAGGAATTCTTACAACATTCTCACAGTATATTTACTCAGTAATGTTGTTCTCAGCAATAGGGATCAGTTTAAAAACAACAGTGACATTCGACATTATAATACCAAAAGAAAGAAAGACTTACACCATCCTGTTTAACCTATCTTTGGCACAGAAAGGGGTAAAATATGCTGCTGTACAACTTTCCGATAAATTACTAGACGAATAAAATGTCTGACAGACAGCAGGAACAATTTAAAAAACAAACTGAAGACAAATCTCCTTGACAACTCCTTTTATACTACAGATGAATTCCTAAACAGGAATAAATAAATTTATAGGTATAATATATGCAGTTTGTGCCATTTAAGGGAATATTTAGATTTCAAAAAAGGAGAAGCCTTGATTCGTGTGCGCATTTCTTATGCACTTGACACGTTCTACATCATAACGGTTCCCTTGAGACTGTTCAATGGAACACGTAACTAACAAACTAATTCATGAACGTGGGGCTCCACCGCAGATGACCCCTAAGTGTTCCCTTTTGGTCTAATGCCATCATCAGTTATGATTTCTGTTGGCACGGGATCATCGAGATTTGACCTTGTGTCAACGTAAACGTGTCTCCTGGTCGGAGAAATCGGGTTTCCTGTTACACCATCCGGGAAAATGGCTGTTCGAAACACGCACCATCACGCACCATCACGATAGCTATCCATGTCACGGCAGAAACAAGGTACAGTAGTTTGGAGACCACACATTTGACGGTCAATTTTGAGAGATGTGAACTTGAACGAATACTGGTAGCAGAGGCCAGTAACGCACTCACATGCTACCGACCGACAATTTACGGGAATCTCACGTTAAAAGACAGTAAACACCTGGCATCACACACCTCCAGAAGGAGATGAAGGAAAAATCGGATCCACACAACGCCGAATCACTACTGTACTGCGTTTCAAAGGTGGACCAACTAGCTGTATATGCTAGTGGTCGTAAAATGATTTGGCTCATCAGCGTATTAATATGAGGATGACGTCCTTTGAAACTCATAAATTTATCTTATCAGAACAGCCGATAAAATTCCTCCACAGCGTTAGTAATATCAGAAAGGCGTCGTGTTGAAAACCTAAGAGGAGGGGCGATTGCTACGAAACATCAAAATGCTTCACCCAGTAAGCGCCTGGTATGCCAGGTCCCCCGCAAGCAAGAGTGTAGATTGGGTTATCGCGTCGCAGGGGCTTCGCTGCACCCTCCGGCCAGAATCGGCGCGCCCTAGAGTCCTGTTTGCTGGGCCCAGGCGCTTATTAGCCGGTCTGCCGTCTGGAGGGGTGGAGTGGGCTCCTCTCGCCTCTCCACTCCCAGAGACAAAAGCGCCGTTACAAATTAGTTTTAATTTGGCCTCTTTGGCTCCCTCACGCGTTATTAAACTGCTACAAAGTGGACTGCTTTCGCGTCTTCCGCACCGCTAGCATCTTCTAAAATATTCGCGATACACCAGTTTTATACAGAAGTGACAGATTTGTTTACACTCTCTCTTTGCCGCTCAATATCACCATAATCATTTTCCCCGAACTGTTGAGGACTAAATCTGTTCTATGGAGTTCGTTTTTAACGCCTCATTTCCGAGGCATGATTTCGTAGTAGCATACCAGGCGTTCTGTATGTCAATCTGGTGTATCGTTTGACATACACTGAGTGTGATGACGTATATCGCCTTTCTCCCAGAGAGAGAGAGAGAGAGAGAGAGAGAGAGAGATAGAGAAAGAGAGCAGAACGCTTTTGAGCATCGCCTCGATTATTACGTCTGATGTAGACTGAGTCAGACTGGTCCAATAAACCTAAATTCGTGCTACAACTAACATATGGTATGGTGAAATCTTAGTACACCCGACAGCACAGTGTTAATATGGGTTTCACAGAGAACATGCGGTGTCGACCAAACGATGTTGTTGTGGTCTTCAGTCCAAAGACTGGTTTGATTCTCTATCTTGTACAAGCCTCTTCATCTCCGAGTAACTATTACAACCTACACCTTTCAGAATATGTTTATTGTATTCATCTCTTGGTCTCCCTCTACGATTTTTACCCCCAAAATTTGTCTCCAGTGTAAGGTGCCAGGACATGGGCACTTACACGTTAGCTTACCAACATTGGTATTAATAATAGAGGGACTGGCAAGGGCATCAGATCATGACTCTATTGAATTATGATAAATATGAGGAACTCTCGAGCAGTACTCCCTGCATGTCTGCAGGATTGAACCACTAACTTAAAGCGTTGGTGAAAAGCGTCGGAAGTTGAGAATTGTGGAATGTAATGTCTGCAGTTGGCCGTAGCTCGCCGGGCCGCCGTGGGCGGCAGGTAGCGCTCACCGGAAACGCGGGACAATACGGCGCTTTTGGGGGTAGCCCGGCATCCGGAGCCACCTGTGCTGGGCAACACGTGGCGAAGACGGGAATTTCGTTTGCCTAGGGGCGTTATGACCTACTCGATCATTGGGTAGATCTCAGTGGAGAGATTTCGGCGATGATAGAGCGTTCGACATTGGTCGAAACTGAGTATTCTTCCGCCGCGTTTTCGTACGCTTGGGAGACGAGAGAAGTGTGGAAGGACGTCGCCTTCAGCCATCGAGCGGTACGGACTTGGCGTCTTGGCCATCGTCTTCGAAGGGAGATATACGGTCTGTGTCGCAGCATTGCACCATCGCGTGTTCCGTACAGAGTTCTGCGGTTAGAGCTCTTTGTGTGCTCAGAAGCGAGATTTTCTCCAACGCCTAACCACTTCCAACAACTTACCTAATATTCTCGATCTAGAAGTTATCCTTGCGAGGTGCCGAGTGTTTGTTAACGCAGCTGCCGGTAATAGGGGCGCGTAATTGCAAATTGTTAATGTGCCATTCTCAGGAGTGTGTGGGTGGACAAAGAGACTCACATTTTTTTGTAAATTTTGTCAGTTGTGGGGAATATCAAATTAAAATGCCAATATTATGATCGAATTATCGACTTCATTGTAGCTAGCATTTACCCTGTCCCAGTAAGCTTTACATGTACTCTAGTCACTGTACAGCTTGCCCAGACGGGAAGGAAAGAAGGTTTGCAGTCTTCTATGTCAGCGACGGACTGATAAGCTTACACCAGTAGTAAATTGGTGATCCACTGATGCCTCAGAATATGTCCTGCCAACCGGTCCCTTCTTCTAGTCAAGTTGTACCACAAGTTTCTCTTCTCCCCTATTCTATTTAGTACCTCCTCATTAGTTACATGATCTACTCATCTAATCTTCAGAATTCATCTGTTGTACCACATTCAAAAGCTTCTATTCTCTTGTCGTTAAAACTTTATTATCCATGTGTCACTTTCATACATGGATACACTTCATAAAAATACTTTCACAAAGAACTTCCTAATGTTTAAATTTATACTCGATATTAACAAATTTCTCTTCATCAGAAACGCTTCTCTGACCATTACCATTCTACATTTTATATCGTCCCTATTTCGACCATCATCAGTTATTTAAACGATATATCTTCAAAAATGCACTGTGTTGTATATGATGGTCATATAACTAAGAGATTCGTTTCCCCGCCTGAGCTGAGTGCCTCCACACACTGTCAAATCATGGATTGTAAGCGGCGTGGCGGGTACAAATTGTATACGGATGGTTCCAAAATGTATTTCACTGTAGGAGCCGCATGTTTTGATGACGAAATAGGGTGTCAACAATCTTTCCTCTTGCCAATAGAGCGTCGATATTAACGGAGTTGCTCTACATCATTTATCAAGCTATTATTCACCTCAAAGGAAACTGTATGACTACTGAGACATTTTCAAGTCGCAAACGTATATATGCAGACTCAAGTGGCGAATGAAAATTTCTAGCAAGGACGGGTTTCGCACTTGCGTCTCCTGCTCACTAGGCAGATGTGCTGACCACTACGCCACCATGGCACAGTGATCAGTGCTCTCACGACTGGACGGATTGCCCTTCCATGCCTCCCTCCTTAATCAAAATTCCGATTTACATCTCTACCCACTTGCTGTTCCCCCTAAATTCGAACAGCATTGCAGAGCCTCTCCAACTGTTTTGGAGTAGCATCTCAGGATCGAACGAAACAGAAAAGCGCTTATGCCTGGGTTTCAGGAGTTCAGAGGGAATATCAAGTGGGCAGAGAGGCGAATGGGAATTTGAACTGTGGAGGGAGGCGTGCTAGGTTAGACCGCGCAGTTCTGCACAGCCAATGTGCCGGGGTGGAGTAGTGGTTTGCACATCTGCCTAGTGAGCAGAAGACCCGGGTTTGAATCCTGCCCCCGCCCCCTCCCCGCCCCCCACACACTCACACACACACACACACACATCAAAATAAAGTTTTGCATCACCTCGGTTCCGAGAGTTCCGGAACATGTACAGAAAATTGGAATAGAGATCAACATAAACATCATTTCCGCCCTTTTTATTACTCATGAAAACGACACATTGCGTATTGTACCACCATACAGCGAGATCTTCAGAGGTGGTAGTCCAGATTTCTGTACACACCGGTACCTGTAGTACCTGTAATACCCAGTACCATGTCCTCAAGCATTGATACACAGCAGTATTCGTCGTGGCATACTAGCCACAAGTTAATCAAGGCACTGTTGGTCCAGATTGTCCCATCTCAAGGCCAATCTGCGTAGATCCCTCAGAGTGGTTGGTGGGTCACGTCCTCCATAAACAGCCCTTTTAAATCTATCTCAGGCATGTTCGGTAGGGTTCGTGTCCACTGGCCACTCTAGTCGAGCGATGTCGTTATGCTGAAGGATGTCATTCACAAGATGTGCACGATGGGGGCGCCATGAAGACGAATGCCTCGCCAATATGCTGCCGATATGGTTGCACTGTCGGTCGGAGGATGGCATTCACGTATCGAACAGCCGTTACGGCGCCTTCCATGACCACCGGCGGCGTACGTCTGCCCCACATAATGCCACCCCAAAACAGCAGGGAACCTCCACCTTGCTGCACTCGCTGGACAGTGTGTCTAAGGCGTTCAGCCTAACCGGTTTGCCTCCAAACACGTCTCCGACGATTGTCTGGTCGAAGGCATATGCGGCACTCATCGGCGAAGAGAACGTGATGCCAATCCTGAGCGGTCCATTCACCATGTTGTTGGGCCCATCTTTCGGTGAGTGGTGTAGTGGTTGCAAAGATGGACCTCGCCATGAACATCGGGAGTGAAGTTGTACATCATGCAGCCTATTGCGCACAGTTTGAGTCGTAACACGACGTCCTATGGCTGCACGAAAAGCATTATTCAACGTGGTGGCGTTGCTGTCAGGGTTTCCTCCGAGTCAAAATCACTAGGTAGCGCTCATTCACTGCGGTAGTAGCCTTCGGGCGGCCTGAACGAGGCACGTCATCGACAGTTCCTGTCTGTCTGTATCTACTCCATGTTCGAACAACAGAGCATTCGTTCTCTCCGAGACGTCCGGACACTCTTCTTGTTGTGAGCCCTTCCTGGCACAAAGTAACACTGCGGACGCGATCGAACCGCGGTATTGACCGTCTAGGCATGGTTGAACTACAGACAACCTCCTTCCTGACAGAAGACTGGAACTCATAGGCTGTCGGGGCCCTCCGTCTAAAAGGCGCTGCCCATGCATGACATGGTTGTTTACATCTTTGGGAGGGTGGGAGGGTTTAGTGATTCCTCTAAACAGTCAAAGAGAGTGTGTCTTTGATACAATGTCCACAGTCAACGCCTATCTTCGGGAGTTCTTGGAACTGGGATGATTCACTGTTTAGCTACTCAGACGTGGACAAAATACTAATATGTACTTACTCGACTCGTCCCCCACAGTCTCTTACAAGGCAACGGAACTAAAAAGTGTTAAAATTTGGCACAGGAAATCTCTGTCGCGTAAAGGTGTGCCGTCAACTGATTCCTCTGCACTGGATCCCGGGATATATTCGAATTAGAGGCAACGAACTTGCAGACCAACAGGTGAAAATGGTGCAGCATGTACTTGCCTTCGATGTACTACTACCACACACTGATTTTCATAGTAGACTCGCCAGCCAGGGAAAAAAGGGACGGAGAAAGGTTGTAAACATGGACTGTAACCTCAAAGGCACGTGATACTGGGTGATTCAACAACAGATTTCTCGCCACCCTTTGTTTCACATCTCAGCTCCACGGAAACAGTAATTGCTACTATTAACAGTTCAAGGACAGGTCTCATGAATACTGATAAAACATCTTATAATTAAATTTTCCCTGAGACATTAAAGTCTCACCTTTATCTAGGACAAGGATGAAAGCTGAATAAATGAATTAAAATTTGTGCCATGGTCGGGACTCGAACCCGAGTCTCCTCGCTCACTTGGGTAGTCCGTGCAGCAATGTTTACCACAGTGATGCGGTGGTATAAGGGTCAGTGTTTCTGCCTAGTACATAAGGAAACCGGGCTTCGAGTCTTGGCCGCGGTACAGATTTTATTTCTTTAACTATTATCCTTACTGTACACTAATAAAACAAGTCATTTGTTAAAATGTTTCTCCAGGCTGTGATTCAGTATAATTGACGAGGAAATTGTACATATGTTAATAGAGTGTGATAAATAAATCATCCAGAGAATAATTACAATATTTTAAAAATTAAGGACCATTAGCCTCTTAGAATTTCATGAAAAGGTTAGAGCTTTATGAAGAGGACCTTTGCCACGTCTATTTGCCATTTTATCGGTCTTTCTGAAAGGAAACTTTACAATTAGAGTATCTTTTCTTAGTTTCCATTTCGATTATATAGAACTGTATTTTATGTTAAAATGTGGTGTCTTTTTATTGGAATGGTTCAGTCAGACTAATGTACTTCGTTGACTACTCATTTCGTTCAAATATGTTTTTATAATATGTAATGAATTCAGGCAAATGTCCTGCTTGTATAATCATATGAAATAATTTATCTGATGAAATTTGATTTGCCTGAAACCAAACAAAATTAATAAGTAAAAAAATGAATGAAAATCGGTTCGACCTGTCGCAAAGGTAGCCTCTCCTTCACGTGGTACCGGAACAGTGTCGACTGATTAAAACGAGTGGCTGTTTTCGGAAATTTTTAGTTTATTCCACTAGCAAGGTAGCGTTTTGGAAACGGGAGAGGTGAAGGCTTTACGCCAACATCAGGAAAGGCGCTGCTGCTCCTCAGATCCCCCCCCACCCCCACCCCCTCATCACTTCATTTTTTTCAACCAATAAGCAATATATTGCAGTATGTACCCATTAAAAAAGTGCGAAAACCTGAAAGAGAATACTGAGTTCTAAAAGATTTCCAGAGAATAGGGGAATATTTTAACATACTGAATGTCCAGACGTAGCACGAGTTGCTTTGAATTTACGAGGACAAAACCGTCATTTTTTTAGCGTGTAGGCTTTCCCGGCCGGCGTCTTCAGTAATTAAAACTTCCGGGCTAAGAGGCCGTGGTCCAACAGAAGAAACACTTCTCCCTGACGTTTCGTTGCCAGCTGCGGGCAACATCATCTGTTGCACACCACAATAATTTTAACAGGAAAGAAGAAGGCTTGAAGTTAGATAAGATATGGCGATCGACTTTGTACCAAAGATGTAACAATCGATTACCTTTGATCGAGAGTAATGACGCCAGCCAGAGATAGTTCTACTGTTGACAACACGTGACGAGTGGCAGTACCCTCTACGCGCTCTATATAAACAGGACCTCCACGGCCTAGCAGCCAGTCGTAGACTCACCTCAGATGATGTTGCCCACAGCTGGCAACGAAACGTCAGGGAGAAGTATTTCTGCTATTCGACCACGGCCTCTTAGCCCGGAAGTTTTAATTACTGTCATTTTTTTTCTCCATTTCGACAAAAGATTGGTGACGAGAAATTATTCGCATTTGAGGAATGGTAATAATACTGATTCCATAGAACACAACTTAGAAATCTGACAGTGGATTTTCGACCGATGTGGAATGGGCGTGACCAAACAAAATCTAAAAGAAAGTGTTAGACGGAGGGGTGAACCTTTCCACTGATTAGTTTTTGTATGATTGAAAATCTAAATACACAGGTGAGTTTTACTTGTACATGAACTCAATAATATTTATGCTTTGTGATTTTTAAAGATAGGAATGCTATACATTTTTAGTACAGTGCTTAGTTAGTTGCTGTACTTTGTTGGAGGATACTGATTTAATTGTGTCAGAAAAGCTTGTGAACCACTGACGCAGACGCAGTGGGGCGGTTACCGAGCTGGAGTTGTACTTGGGAGGGTAACTTCCGCAGTTATCCAGTTTTAGGTTCACCACGGTTTACCTGTTTTTATTAAAATGAATGCCGCGAAGATCATTTTGTAAAGGACGCTGTCGATGCTCTTCCCTATCCTTGCCCTATCTGAACTTGAGGACCTGTAACGATCTCCTTCGACAACAGTAGCGTAATCAAACTCATTCTTCTTTGCTATCCGTCTTTTAATTATTGCCTTCAGAGTTTCCTCCGCAGAGATTCAGGAAGTTTAACTGAAACCAGTAGGTCGATAATTGGGGACCTACGGCCTCTTGCTCAGGTCAAGGATTCTCCGAGTGCAGTCAGACAACACCAGGGCACTTAACGGTGGTAGAGGGGAGCACACTAATTAGCCTTGTGCCACAGGTCAAAACAAAAACAATTTAATGAACGCAATAGAGCAGCAGGTGGATCCGAAAACGTCAATTAAAAACGTTCTCACTCTCTTTCGCGAGAGTAATTGCGTCGGGTCGCGGAGTGGCTTGCGTGATTAAACTGAGGACCACGTGTCCGTTCGCAGTGAGGGATCCTCCGCCACTACGTCGGAAAAAAAACATTGACACATGTCTGCTATCCCTGGTTTCGCGAAAAATATATCACAATTCGTGACTCTTATATCTCAGTGACATTTCTCCGTGCTAAAGACATGCATAAGAAGGGACGTGCACAACTGACGCACGGAAATACGTATCCGAAAGTTGAAAATAATCGTGACAAGCATGACAAGACGTGATAGTACCTTCAGCAGCGTTCTAAACGCAACTCATGGATGAAAATGATAGTGGGGTACATGGACTTGCAGTTACGACCATAGGCCCTATACACACTCACGAGTTCTGGGAGTAGTGTTTAATCGGATTTAACTTATCTAATTCTCCAAAAAACATACGTTAATTAAACACTTCGATTTTTCACACATTAGTTTCAAAGGAGATTTATTTTCTAGAAGTTATACGAGAAAATTCCATAATGTGATGAGGTTCAAACAGAAACGTTACCGAAGCTTTAAATTTTCTATCTTTGAACGGAATGTCGTCAAAGGAAGACTAACATAAGTCGAAAAGAGAGTTTAATGAATAACAATAGCACCATACAAAAATGCGTTTTATTTACATTTCAGTTTTATTGCTTTTAGTAAAAAGGCATAAAAATTAATTAACACTTTGCAACACTGGAAAAGGAACGATTGGGGTTGGCTTTGGGGAAGGAGACCAGACAGCGTGGTCATCGGTCTCATCGGATTAGGGAAGGATGGGGAAGGAAATCGGCCGTGCCGTTTCAAAGGAACCATCCCAGCATTTGCCTGGAGCGATTTAGGGAAATCACGGAAAACCTAAATCAGGATGGCCGGACGCGGGACTGAACCGTCGTCCTCCCGAATGCGAGTCCAGTGTGCTACCACTGCGCCACCTCGCTCGGTGGAAAAGGAACGATCTTCTGTTCGCTTCAGTTAGCCAAGACTTAACTTCTCTCGACAACAGTATGGAAGAAGCACGTTGTTTTGAGCAGAATAAGATGTGGCTACGAAGGCTTTCCCGGCGAGATCGTGCACCAGCACTCTCACCTGAAGATGGCGGCCAGTTGGACCGCGGAAACATTGTCATGAAGGCGTTATGATCCGGCTGCATACCCGAGAAGAATATTATCAGAATAAGTTGTTTTTCACGTGGAATGTAAACCTCCATTCTCCTGAAACTTTACATGCATATTACTGAGCCGTGGTAAAAATAGTTGTTTTGAAGAGCGCGCCGCAGCGCGTAGTGTGAAGCAGTCGCCTTCAGTTTCTGGCGGTGGCGCCGCTGTGGCAATCGCAGCTTTGGTGTCTCCCTCTGGTGGGAAAGGGGAAAGGTTGCCTGTTCACGTGCATTTAAGGGGCGCTATGAGCTCGTCAGTGGGTCAGTCTTGGCCAGTACATCGTCCCCTGCCTGCTAGTCTGTCTCTCGTCCGATTTTGTTATGCAGTTACTGTCTGTCTGTCGTTCGGATCAACCTTTAAAGCCGGCAAAATGAGAGTCTTTCCACTCCACCAGTAAGAGAACTCAGCAAGTAGTCGACCGGTCGGGGCTTAGTTCCTACATCTGAGTCTGCGCGTTAGGCAGCCAGTCTGCTCGAGTTTGCTCAGGCAATGGTCATTGGCGGTTGTATCGATCGGTTGGTCGGTCGCGCACTGAGACACAAGGTGACTTGTCCGTCTTGAGCGTCGGCGCATGTGAGGTCGCCACGTGAGTCCAATGGGCCGCGCCGTATAACGAGGGGTAGTGACTTCACGGTCGACACGAGAGCAACAGGAGTCAACCCACGATATCAGTCTGGCTGGTGCGAGCTGCGTCGCCGTGAGACGGGAGATCGGTGCGCCTTCCTGCGTCCGTTGAAGTGGCTGGCAGCGGACGGTTCGGGAGAGGGATTTGGGGGTGCTGCGCCAGGTCTTCTCGAGAAATCGCTGTTTATTAGAAGTTAAGTGATTGGTGATATGTTGTTTGATTTACTCTTGTTAAATTCTACTTGTTTTCTTGGTGAGGTCACCAGCCGGTTTGCTTTGGGGTCGTCCCACCATTCTTCTCCGTTTGCCCACCCGCGGGAAGGTGATTGTTTATAAATTGGGTGATCCGTTTTTCCCTTGTGGAGTAGGGGTGGGTTAGAGCAACCTGCGGTTCGGGTTGTTCGGTTATCCCCATATCAATCTACCGTACGTTAGTAGCTGCCTCTGTCATGTTTTTCGGATTTGGTGTGTTAACGAATTTATTGCTTGGAGTGTAACGGCCTAATACCTGAAATATGTTTTGATCTTTGGAAACTTTGATATTATTGCCTATGATCTTGAGAGGCGCTATCTGTGTACTATAGAGCATCTTAACTATTGTTTGGCCAACCTTGTAGAATTTTATATAAGATTGCATTTCATCGGCTTTTATTTAAATGATCATTTTAGTACATAAAGTTGCCACTCTTTCACCGTAAGTCTTTTCTTAGAAGTTAAAATCAAGTTGTACCTTCTGTGACAAGGTTAATATAAAGTTATCTGGTGTGTTACAGATTTGCACCAGTGTAGTCTTTCAGGGGCTGTTTCTTCAGCGGTCGTAACTACGGCCGTGTCAAAAGGGAGCGGCAAGGTTCTCTGCCCGAAAGCTCATACAGTCAAAACTTGTTTCTTTCTGCCTCTGAATAAATTGTAACTCTGATATTTAGCGGGTGCTTTCTGATTATAATTTTAAATCCGTTTCTTTTCAAAAAAATGCTTTTAGGTACTATTAAAGTGAATAAAATTCCCCGTTGTTAAAGGGAATTTGGTTTATGATTTCATCAGTTACTCCCTGGCAACTACTTCCGTGCTTACATAGTGTGATTAAATGTGTTAATGTTCTTGATAAATCGCTGGTAAATAAGATAAATTCTTAAGAATATTCTTTGAAAATAAATCACAGTTCAATTACTAGCAATTTAATTTTAATATCTACACTAAAACACCTTGTACACTCAGAATACAAAGGAGACTGCTTACAAAGTAGCAGTGCGACCCACCCTATAATGTTGCTCAATTGTTGGGTGCCCATGCCAAATACAACTATTAAGTTCTATTAAACGTATAGAGGGGAGCGAAGGGAAGGCATGGAAATCTGATGGCACAACACTACGCTACAGAGGTCTTCATGTGTTGACTCTGAGGCGACAGTGCCATGGAGCCATTTTTTATATGAAAGTGCTCTTCTGCACATGCCACGTGTCTCTTTGCACTGTCTGCCTGATGTTGAGGTTCTCCTGTGGACAGCAAAAACCCCAGATCTGTTCCCGACAGAACATCTGTGTGACCATTCCAGACATGAACTATGTCCCAGTGCTGGTGTCCAGGATATCAATAGTTGTTCATCAGGTTGCCGCAGGAGAAGAGGGAATAGTTCCCAACCGGATCATTGCACGACTACAGCCACGGGCGGTGGGGTGGGGGTTTACAATGTCTTACTAGTACACGGGCTCCTACTGCAAAGTGTAGTCACTGAAATATCCTTTCGATCTGGGATGATTGTGGAGACCAGGAGGTCCTATGGTAAATGATTACTGTATCCAGCATTGTCTAAGCCTTATGTCATCAGTGTAACTGTCTAGAGGAACGTGTCGGTATATCTGAGCATGTTTGTGTGTCAGATGCCGATCTACTATGTATTGCTCATGTTGAGATTAGGAAGGTTGACCCCCGATTATCACGGGTGCATAAAACAACTTGGGTTTAAGGGTTATATTAACTTGTTTTTTAAATTTCGCTTGTTCATGCCGCACTACCTGAATTTAAATGCGGTATGCCCTACACGAAAAATTACTGTGAGTGGCTGGTAATGAAAGGCAGCAAGTGCTGAGGGCTTTTATTACTCTTATGACATTTAATGAAATGCCCGTGCTACGTGCCTCGGCATCTGGATGCACTGGGTAAGTGGCAGTGAGGGGTATCGCCTTCTGTTGACTAAGATGTTGTGTTCCGTCAGTGCTGCCGTTACATGCAGAGGAACGAGCTTCTCTGACTCCTACACAAGGAGTCAATTTTGGTGGATTCGGAAGCGGCTAGCCGCAGCTACAATGGCGGCGACCACGGGGCCACGGGACTCTAGCAGCTGCTTTCACATTACGCGAGTTTGGGCAATGGCTTCGGGAGACGCCACGGTGATTTGCCAGGTAACCGGCAGTGACCTGCTGGTAGCATAGCTCGGCACATTGTGGCTGATGCTGCCCTTGGTGCTTTTACGACTTACAAGCTCTCTCGCGTGACGGAGCGATCCGCTGAAAATTGTTCTTCTTCGAATCTGAGACAGTCCCATACTGTTGGATGTCTGACGAGCTTTAGCCAATGCAGCCGGTGTATTTTTGTGGAAGCTGGATTCTCAAGCCAAGTGATTTACAACGGTTGCTAAAAAGTAAGTGCCTTGTTTGGGAATCAGGTGAGGACATCACAGACGTACTGGTGGCGTCAGTAACTTGTGGTCTTTCTACTGGGGAACTGGCTTTGCCCACCTCCTGGAGGGAGACTGTGTGGCTGTTTTTGATTTCGCAATTGGCTTAAAGGGACCGTGCTGCATGCAGTTAGCGGAAGAAGTTTCTGAGCGTGTGTCATTGACATTACTCGGAATTGGGGATTATGACTGAGGGGAGTTATTTGAGGAGCACAGGAGTGAGGATTTGTGGAGAACACATCGGCGTTCCTTTTGGGAACTCCGAGGAGTGACTGCTTTCTTTGGGGATGTATGGTGGCTTCATTCCGGAACTCCAAGGAGTGAGGAGTGCATTTCGGGTACGATGTTGTGTTCACATCTGGGATCATTCCAGAACTCTAAGGAGAAGAGCTGATTGCAATGTGCAGGCATCGTGGAGAGGCTTGGCAGGTGGTGCTCAAGGCGGACGTTCCAGCCTGACGGACTTCCTGGGTGCGGACTTGCAGATTCTTCGTAGCACCGAGCACAGCATTTACCCGTGACGGGCAGCTTTGCAGCTCCGGCACGTAGGGAATCTTTCGTGTTACTTTACACCCTGAATGGCGTAGCTATTCAGTTTCACGGTTGGCCGTTAGTGTCACATACAGTCATTCATATAGTTACCGTTGTTTGTGGGGAGGCGTCTCAAAGGTAATCTCATCCATTCATGCAACTTTGTCAAGCATATATTCCTTTGTGGTAATTGTAATCTACATGTGTTTTGCACGTTCTGTTTTCTATATTGTGTACAGTGAACATCATATTTCAGACACTATTATGTTGTACTAAATTAGTCATTTCAATGAATAGCATGCACTCTCTTCATTTACTAATTTTAATTTCTTTTTCTGGGATATTGCATGTCAGTTACTGTTTTCTCACAAGTTGCCAACAGGTTTCACTGCTAGTGTCGGAAAACATCCATAAGCGTTCAGATATTCCGTTACTGGATTGCCTGAAGAGCAGATGAGCTGAGAGAGTCTGAGCAGACAAGAAACATCTCTCCACCTACAAGTCTCTTTCGCTCCAGTGCTTTCTTGGTCGCCCACACCTCTACAACGTACACTGAAATGTGTCTTGGTAGACGGGATATAAAGATACAATGAGGGAGATAGTTAACTAGCCGACATACTCTCGCATGCCTCCCGTTTAGATGGCCTGGTAAAATACCATAAAAACATTTTTTTTAACTGTAGGCCGAGTGTTTATCTTGTTCTGCTCCGTCATGTTCGCGTTTTATGTGAGCTTGGCAGTCATCCAGGAAGGATAATTTAGTGCACCCCTGTCTAACAACTGTTAGACACGATTTGTAGAGCGCTAAGAAACTCCAACACAGACTGATGAGGCAAATCAGTATGACCGCCAGCTTAATTTCGTGTTGATTCTTGGTAGGTCTCCGATGGTATGTGTCGCCAAATGTCTACTTACAGGTCACGCAATTCCATAAATTACTGAATGGTGGTTTGTATGTGCAGGACTGCCATGAAATAGCACTCTGGTTGTGCTCCATCGTGTTCATATCAAACGAAGACATCAACGCGGCATCACTACCATACTCTTTTTAAGCCACTGTAGCACGACTGAGGCCTTATAACACGAACTGTTATCCTGCTGGAAGATAACATAGCTTTTACGGTAATATCTGTTACTGCCAGAGGTTCGTTGCAAGCCCAGGTGACTGTTCCCAATAGCGTAATACTACCCTCATTGGCTTATATCCGTGATGTTGAGCATGTTTGGTGCCGACGTCCGCTTGAACGGCATATCTCTACTCGGTCCATGAACTGGTGTAACATGAAACGTGATTTACTCGGGCGGGTAATATATTTCATTTATTCCACAGGTAAATCTCTATGATCCTTGACCGAGCGAGGGGGCGCAGTTGTTAGCACGCTGGAGGACGACGTTTCAAATTCACGTCGGGCCATCCTGATGTAGGTTTTCCGTGATTTCCATAAATCGCTTCAGGCAAATGCTGGGATCGTTCCTTTGAAAGGGCGCAACTGATTTCCTTCCCCATCCCGATGGGACTGATGACCTCGATGTTTGGTCCCCTCCCCCAAATCAGCCAGTCAGCCAGTCTATGACCCTATAGCCACTTCAGTCGTTGTTACGGTGTAGTTCAGTCAAAATGGGGACGCATAGAGAGTGGTTTGCTTAGAGACCCCTGTTCAGTAACGTGCACTGATCACTTGTGCTTCCACCAACACTGTACTCTGCCGCCAGTTCCCCCAAAGATCGACGCCGATCTTGGCTGGGCAAGAGACATGTACGTCCATTAGATTGTCGCCTTTTCTTAGGTTCACTGTCTCACGACCATTTTCCATCGATAGCAGCCTGTGAATAGCAGATCAGCGCCGTCCTTTCCGAGCTGGTCCTCCCTGCGCCATAAGGATCTGTCTTCTGTCAAAGTCAGTTACATCAGTGGATTTCTCCATTATGGACACAACATAGAACGAAACAGCATGGTGGAAAGAACAAACGGAAGATATAGTACAGAAGGAGAATAAGAAGAATAGATCCTTTAGGGTATGGTTTCTAGAAATGGGCATTACAAATAAGAGAACCAGACGAGAAAATAATGGTGGCAGAGGAGAGAAGAGGTTGGACTGAAGAGTGGGCTACAGTGATGGAAGAAGCGGATAGTGAAGGTTCAAAATGGTCCTGTATTATATGGTTAAAATTAAAACGTGGGATTATAGATGGAATATCTTTGAATAGCAAATAAAATTGTATAAGGAGTATAAAGTAAGGAGAGGCTCGAGATCATTTGGAGAAAGTATTTCGAAGTATTCCTCGAAGAAGACCTGGATAAAGAGAAAGATATTGAGTCGGGATAAGAAGAAATTCAAACAGAAAATACTTAACATGGAGAGAAGTGGAACAGGTATGATGGGAGGGATGGCACAGGATTTGGATGAGCTGAGGCCAGCAGGAGATGTGGGAATAAAATGACTCCATCGAGTGCTGGAAATTGTGTGGACAAAGAAGAAGACCCAAAGATTGAAAGAAAGGAATAATTAACCCGATTTCCGGAAAGGTGATAGAAAAGAGCGCAAAATCTATGGGGGAACCACACTAATGACCCACTGTGCAAAGATCTTTGAGAAAATTTTGGAAACACCAATTCGGACGAAAGCAGAAGGAAATTAGAGACAAGAACAATATAGTTTCAGAGCCGGAAGTTCGACCGTATAATTTTCGCAAGAGGACAGCTACAGGTACACCACTACGAATATGCAGTAAGCCTAATGATGGAAATCTAGACACTGAAGAAGCGTATGATTGTGAGTGAAGAACTAAGGTATGGAAGTCCATGGGGAACAGAAGGGTAGAAAAGCAGACTCTGTGAAGGATAAGAGAAATGTGCAATGGGTGTGTGAGCTGTGTGAAAGTGGGAGGAGATAAGGTCAGGTTGGCTGGAGCAGAAGAATGGCTTGAGGCTGTGAAGTGCACTCTCACCTGTGCTCTTGATTGTGCTGACACATGACATAATGACCCAAGCAATCGGTGAAGCAGCCGATCGGAGTGGCCGAGCGGTTCTAAGCGCTAGTCTGGAACCGCGCGACCGCTACGGTCGCAGGTTCGAATCCTGCCTCGGGCATGGATGTCTGTCATGTCCTTAGGTTAGTTAGGTTTAAGTAGTTCTAAGTTCTAGGGGACTGATGACTTCAGAAGTTAAGTCCCATAGTGCTCAGAGCCATTTAAACCATTAATCGGTGAAGGAAAGAAGAAAGCGATGGTGTTTGCAGACGATTTGTTGATTTAGGGAGACGAGGAGGAGGAAATGCAGGAGTAGTTGGATCTGGAGCAACGAATAGAACGATAGAACGAGGATAAGGCAAGAATTTAACATAAGTATCTATGAAATGATGATCACAACCATGAAGACGTTGACAGTCGTAAGTGGAATATGAACTAATGGGATCGACTGAGAAAAGTCGTGTGCTTCGAGTAAAGAGAATGGAACGAACGACATAAAAATAAATGAGCGGAGAAGCCTGATACGGAACAAAGACGTCCCTCAGAACAGCAAAACGATTATATAAGGTGTTTGCGTAAGATCGTGCAAAAATGTAACAGGACATAGAGAATGCTCCACTGAACAATTTTGGTTAGGGAACCTGGGGTCGGAGAAGCCAGCTTAAGGAGATACGAAGTAAACTTGTCTACCGCTTTATCTAGCATTACTGTCTTCCAGCTTCTTTACGAATAACTTGCGTACAAGTTTAGTCGTACTGTGCTGTTTTTCTTGAAGAAATGGAGGAGGAAGACCCTGCTTACTAGGAAGTCATGATGCAGATTTTGTTTACTTTACTTGTCTGTAAACTGTCTGTGTTGTATCGTATTTACGTTGGTTGGGTTGGGTTGTTTGGGGGAAGATACCAAACAGCGAGGTCATCGGTCTCATCGGATTAGGGAAGGACGGGGAAGGAAGTCGGCCGTGCCCTTTCAAAGGAACCATCCCGACATTTGGCTGGAGCGATTTAGGGAAATCACAGAAAACCTAAATCAGAATGGCCGGACGCGGGATTGAATCTTTGTCCTCCTGAATGCGAGTCCAGTGTGCTAACCACTGCGCCACCTCGCTCGGTGGGTATTTACGTTTGCATGACAGAATGTGCTACGACTCAGTGGCAGACCCATTCACAACTCCGTGCTCTTCAGAGACGTACAGTACAATAAGATGGAACAGTACCGGTACAGTTTCGCAGAACTCACTGACATTCGCAATCACCTTGTTTATGGGGAAGTACGTTGCAATGATCTCGCTGGTGGAAGGATTTCCTAGTAGGCATCATCCGTCACGACGAGTGTGTATTTGTCTCGATTGACGAACGCTGGAGACCGGTTTATTGGAAAGAAGAAACGAGGGATCTGGCAACGTGAGAACCACGAGCATACCTGATTTTGAAAAGGAGGTGCTGAAACGTGTTGCAGCGGACCCCATACAGATACTCATCATACTGCACATGATATGGTCGCTCCATACTAGCGTGTGGCGAGTACTCCACAAACATCAATTACACCCGTATCACCCACGAGTCCATGCAGTGCTTGTGACTGACTTCGCACCAAAAGTCGCATTGAGTCAGAAGTTTCTCCAACAGTGGATTGATCGACCAGATTTTCTCCAAATCGTGTTGTTTACTGATGAGGCCTCATTTGATAGTGGTGGTATTTCGAACAGCAGGAATAGCCAGCCATGCGTGGTATGAGGAAAACGCTCACTTCGTAGTAGAGTCACACCATCAAGTGTTCCTATCACCTCCTACAGCTGGCTTCTCCGACCCCAGCTTCACTATCTCAAATTGTTCAGTGGAGCATCCTTTATGTCCTGTTAAATTTTTGCACGCTCTTGCTGAAACACCCTCTATATCGGCATACTATGTCCCAATCCAGGCGCATACTTTGGATACCTAGGTAACGAAATGAAGAGAAAGAAGGAAGATGCAAGCCGGTGAGATGACAAAGATGGACAAGTTGAGGAATGAGAGGACCAGGGAGTTAGTGAAGCAGGAGCCGTTACAGGATATAGGAATCGAGGCTTAGATGATGTTAACATTGTGATTAAAATTCTTCTGAGTATTATGACGCGTCATTGCTAAAAACTAACAACAATAATAAACTAAAACGTTTCGACCGAATTGCAACGGCCATCCTCAGGGCACAACTGATTCTGCTTGGGGATAGGTGCTTCTATTTATTACAGACTATCGATGTCTGACGTCACTGTTGTAAAACTTTTAAATGGCCCTCTAATGTGATTGGCTAGTCATGACGTAAGGGAAGATGGAAGGAAAGAGGCTATTCGTGGGAGGACGACGGTTCAATCCCGCGTCCGGCCATCCTGATTTAGGTTTTCCGTGATTTCCCTAAATCACTCCAGGCAAATGTCGGGATGGTTCCTCTCAAAGGGCACGGCCGACTTCCTTCCCCGTCCTTCCCTAATCCGATGAGACCGATGACCACGCTGTCTGGTCTCCTTCCCGAAACCAACCAACCAACCAACCAACCAAGCTATTCGTGGATGTCCGTGTCGTCAACGATTGGTAGTTGTTCGCCAATCAGCGTTCGGCTTCTGGTCGGCAAGTTTTCTTCCTAGTGTGCGCGGAAGTGGACTAACAGTTGCTCTACAGCTGTTTGTGCAGATACGTCCGCGTCCCGTGTAGCTTCTGCCCCGCGACCGCTCGCGGCCCGTTGGGCTGGGATGGCCGGCAGCCAGGACGCCGGGAGTTTGTAGCCAATCTTCTCGGTTGATGTTGTCAGGCTGCTTAATAAAATGGTTCAAACGGCTCTGAGCACTATGCGACTTAACTTCCGAGGTCATCAGTCCCCTAGAACTTACAACGACTTAAACCTAACCAACCTAAGGACACCACACACATCCATGCGCGAGGCAGGATTCGAACCAGCGACCGTAGCTATCGCCCGGTTGCAGACTGTAGCGCCTAGAACCGCTCGGCCACCGCGGCCGGCGCTGGTTAATAATTTCGATCGCCTCCCGTATTTTGCGTTCTCGCATCCACGATTCTTTCGCCAGTACTCGGGCTTTCTGGAACCTGATAGGTTGTCCACAGTCACGGTGGTGTTCCGCTATCGCCGATTTATTATGTTGTTGTAATCTTACATAGCGTTCGTGTTCTGCTATTCGTAAGCTGACAGGTCTCCCTGTTTCTCCTATGTAAGCAGCTCCGCACTCACACCGTAGTTCGTAAACAGTTGCAGTGATAAGATTGTTGATTACATCCTTGGTGGAACATATGATTTCGTAGATCCTGTGACTGCTTCGAAAAGTCGGTTTGCAATCTCGTCGGCGGAGGACGTTGCCTAGCCGTTCACTGACGCCTTTTACGTATGGTAAGTGTACCAGTGGAAGCTTCTCTTCTTTGCCTTCTTCTCGTGTTCTGCTCCTTTTGGTTTTAGCTACCTTTCTTATGATGTTGTCATCATAGCCGTTGGCACGAAACGTATGTTGTAGCTCCTTGAATTCTTCTTTGATGTTATTTTCATCGCTTACCCGATAGGCTCGGGCAGTTAACGTATGCGAAACAGATTACTTTTGAGCTGGGTGGTGGTGGCTCTCCGCGTTCAGGTACCGATTAGTGTGCGTTGGTTTCCGGTACACTTTGTGTCCCAGTTTACCTTCGGCAGCTCTGTATACTTCCACATCCAGAAATGGCAAGGTACCATTGTTTTCAGTCTCATGTGTGAACTTTATATTTTTGTGCAGGCTATTTAAGTGCTGGAGGAAGTTTCGCAATTCCGTTTCACCGTGACCAGCCAAAGGTCATATCGTAGCCAACAACTGAGACGTAACGGAGCAAAAGCTAGGCCGTTTGCTCAAAGGTTTGCTTGTCATTGTAAGCGAATGAAGCAGAAGACACAAACACACACGAAGGGAAGAGAAACAGAACGACAGACAGGTCTGGAAGGAGAGAAGGAATGTATGCGAAAGGAGGGAGAAGACTGGACTGGATCGAGGTGTATATGGGGAGATGATGCGATATTCCAAACAGACCTGGGAACTCTGTAATGTGATGACCCTCGCTAGAACGATTCCCCATTCGCCTCTGCTCCACTGATACAGTTTCTTTACTAGTTCACGTGCCCGCGGTGGGCGGTTGTGGTAACGTTCCAGCTCTTCAGTGTAATGGCCCGCTGGCTGACAGTGGGAGGGTGGAACAGCGCCGCTGCCAAGAGTTGGGCGCTTGGCGCGGCCCGGCCTGCAGGCCGCCTGGGCAGGGCGGCCCTGGCGCAGCTCGCTTACTAAATATAGCAGAGTGCCGCGGCGGAGCGGGCGAGGCGAGGGCGAGGGCGGCCGATCGATACCTGGGGTCGACACCTGCTGCTCGGGCCCGCGACCTGTGGCGGCGGCCGCCGCGCCGTGCTGGGATTCGTCGCCCGTTTCAGGGGCATTACCGCGTCTTCAGGGCAGCCAACCTGTCCGCGTGTGCAGTTAGCACTCGGCGCGCCGCCGCTGTGCTTTACACACGTGCTGTGAGGCACCAGGACGCGCAGCGCGCTCGGCGCCTACGGTGGGTGACACGGTGCCGCGGGCGGCTGAATGAAAACTGGCCCTCAGGGCAGCCAAAGGTCAAGCATTCGTCGTGATTAGTTGCTCCGTCCCAGTCGATTTACGGCTACGGAGCAGTACGGCTAACTTTACAGGAGTCACTTGTGACGAGCCTCTGCGCCACGCACAATTTGGACAGGAATCTTTGTTTTGAAAAATTCTGGAACTGGCTGAGAAACGCATCTGAACCGTGATTTATTTCCAAAGAGTATTCTTAAGAATTTATTTTATTTACTAGCGATTCATCAAGAACAATAACAAATTTAATCACACTATGGAAGTATGGAAGTAGATGCCAGGAAGTAACTGATCAAATCATGACCAAAGTCCTTTTAACAAATGGGAATTTTATTCACTTTAATAGTGCCTAAAAGCTTTTTTTTTAAAAAAAAGGATCAGTTTTAAAATTATAATCAGAAAGCATCCTTTAAATATCAAAGTTACATATTATTCAGAAGCAGAAAGAAACAAGTTTTGACTGTATGAGCTTTCGGGCAGAGAACCTTGCCACTCCCTTTTGACACGGCCGTAGTTACGACCGCTCACAACAGCCTCTGAAAGTCTACACTGGTGCAAAACTGCAACACACCAGATAACTTTACATTAAGAGTTTTAACAATTTACAAAAGCACACAAACTATGCACCGCTCCCCCCCCCCCCTGGAAATGATACAAAACTCTAACAATTAAAATATTAACCTTGCCACCGAAGGTGCAACTTGATTTTAACTTCTAAGAAAAGTCTTACAGTGAAAGGGTGGCAACTTTATATACTAAAATGATCATTTAAATAAAAGCCCATGAAATGCAATCTTATGTAAAATTCTACAAGGTTGGCCAAACAATACTTAGGATACTCTACAGTACACAGATACCGCCTCTCAAGATCATAGGCAATAACAACAAAGTTGAAGTCAAAATCAAAATATATTTCAGGTATTAGGCCGTTACACTCCAACTAATAAATTCGTTAACACACAAATTCGACAGAGGCAGCTACTAATGTACGGTAGATTGATAGGGAGATTACCGAACAACTCGAACTGCTGGTTGATCTAACCCCCCCCCCCCACTTCACAAGGGCGAAACGGGCCACCCAATTTATAAACAACCACCTTCCCGCGGGTGGTCAAACGGAGAAGAATGGTGGGACGACCCCAAAGCAAAACGGCTGGTGACCTCACCAAGAAAACAAGTAGAATTTAACAAGAGTAAATCAAAAAACATATCACCAATCACTTAACTTCTAATAAACAGCGATTTCTCGAGAAGACCTGGCGCAGCACCCCCAAATCGCTCCCCCGAACCGTCCGCTGCCAGCCGCTTCAACGGACGCAGGAAGGCGCGCCGATCTCACGGCGTCGCAGCTCGCACCGGCCAGACCGATGTCGTGGGTTGACTCCTGTTGCTCTCGTGTCGACCGCGTAGTCACTACCCCTCGCTATACCCCGCGGCCCACTGGACTCACGTGGCGACCTCACATGCGCCGACGCTCAAGACGGACAAGTCATCTTGTGTCTCAGTGCGCGACTGACCAACCGATCGATCCAACCGCCAATGACCATTGCCTTAGCAAACTCGAGCAGACTGGCTGCCTAACACGCAGACTCAGATGCAGGAACTAAGCCCCGACCGGGCGACCACTCGCTGAGTTCTCTTACTGGTGGAGTGGAAAGACTCTCATTTTTCCGGCTTTAAAGGTTGATCCGAACGACAGACATAATAGCACTCCGAACGACAGACAGACACTAACTGCCTAACAAATGTGGACGAGAGACAGACTAGCAAGCTGGGGCGAGAGACTGGCCCAGACTGACCCACTGGCGAGTTTTTTTTTTTTTTTTCCTATATTGAATTTCAATTCCCCCCGAAGGGGGCGGGCTGGCAGCAGCTTAGAATGCCGCTCTTCAGCCGACAGATTTTGTGACAAAGATCAAGAGAACAAATAATAACAAAACAGGCGATAAAATCGGAGACTTAGAGAGTAACAAGGCGAAAAGAAATCGTGGAACTTAAAACAACAACAGAGGGATGATGATGCTAATAAAAATACATACAAAGCAGACAGGGAAAACAATAGACAATTAAAAAACACGGCGACAGTCTGGATTCTGTTCGCAAAAGACATAAAATTCACACCTAGCGACAGCATGGTTTCTGTATGCAACACGAGAAAGACAAACAACACTGAATAGTCACTGGAACACTGCACTAAAAAGTTGGCAAATGTGACACCACAGTCGAGAGCAGGTGGGGGGAAACTGGACAGAAGATGGGAAAACAAAAAAAAAGGGGGGGGGGAAGGAGAGTAAAAGCGAAGGGGGGAACCGGGAAAGGAGCTGATGGAGGATGAGGACCCAGAAGAGGGGTGGGGGGCAGACGCGACAGGGAGTGGGGTAGGCAGATGAGGGGAATACAAAAGGACTGGGGGGAGAAGGGAGGTAGGGAGAGGTTTAGTGGGCAGAAAACAGGACGGAAGGGGGGGGGAAGAGGGAGCCCAGGGAAAGGACAGAGGAAAGGAGGGGGAGTGAGGATCAGAGTTGATAGGAAGGATAAATGGAGGGAGAGAGGGCATCATCCGGGAGGGGGAGTTGACGGAAGCCACCTTGGGAAAGGAGATGGAGGGTGTAGAGATGGAGGGTAGGGGGGACACAACGGTGAAGACGTGGCGGGGATGGGAGAGGAGAGGAGCAACCAGGGGGTGAGGGGGTTCAAGACGGCGGGAGGTGTAGAGGATGCGGATATGTTCGAGGAACAGGAGCAGATGGGGGAAAGGAATGAGATCATAGAGGATCCGCGTGGGGGACGGGAGGTGGATACGGAAGGCGAGGCGGAGTGCATGACGCTCAAGGATCTGGAGGGAATTATAGAATTTGGTGGGAGCAGATATCCAGGCAGGACTGGCATAACAGAGGATGGGACGGATTAAGGATTTGTAGGTGTGGAGGATGGTAGAGGGGTGCAAACCCCATGTCCGGCCAGAGAGGAGTTTGAGGAGTCGGAGGTGGTTGCGGGCTTTGGATTGGATGGAGCGGAGATGAGGTATCCAGGTGAGGTGACGGTCAATGGTGAGGCCAAGGTAGGTGAGGGTGGGGGTGAGGCGGACAGGACGTGCGCAGACAGTAAGGGAGAAATCCAGGAGCCGGAAGGAGCGAGTGGTACGACCTACGATGATTGCCTGGGTCTTGGAAGGATTGAGTTTCAGGAGCCATTGGTTACATCATGCAGCAAAAAGGTCAAGGTGATTCTGGAGAAGGCGTTGGGACCGTTGGAGGGTAGGAGCGAGGGCGAGGAATGCGGTGTCATCAGCATATTGCAAGAGGTGTACTGGGGGGGGGGGGTTGGGGCATATCTGCCGTGTACAGGAGGTAGAGGAGAGGGGAGAGGACAGAGCCCTGGGGCACACCGGCAGAGGGGTAGAAGGTGTGGGAATTGGCATGATGGATGGTAACATAGGAGGGGCGGTGGGAGAGGAAGGAGACCCCCAGACGGATGTAGTTGATAGGAAGGGCGTAGGTTTGGAGTTTGTAAGGGGTCCGCAGGCCCTTACTGCTAAGTTTGCGCTCACACAGGTCGACAGGGCAACTATCGAGTAGTGTGTGCAGGGCGCGAGAGCTAGAGGGGATTCACCGGAGTGCCGAGTGCTGCTTGGGTAGATTCCCGCGAGGCGGGAAGAACTGGGCGGAGAGCAGTTAGTTAGTGTGGAGATGTGCTGAAGTCAGGGTGTGGTAGGTTCCCGCGAGGCGGGCAGAGCTGTGCAGAAGCCAGCAGTTGAATTAATGCAAATTACCGACAAAGGGAGTGGCCAGCGCCGTGGTTTAACCCCTTTGTGTTAGAATTATACGAGAAAGTGAGAAAGTTTAATTATAGAGTGATTTCAGTGATATTAAGTGCCGTTATTGAACTCCCGCGTCTACCGCGCTGGTATTACTTGGATTACAGTGATTGGATGTTGCGTGTGACGATTAAGAATAACTAAAGAAACCTGTGCTGAGATTAGCCGTCATTAACAGTGTATTGACGAAGGCAGTGGCTGTCTCCTTATTTTGTGCTTTTGCTAAGAATATAGATCTTGTTTGTAAAACTGTGTTTGTGTCCTTCTTACCACCAAACAGTACGTATTATAGTATTTGCGAAGGACAATACGGAATGTAACATCTCCTGAGCAGTCCAATCCGATTGCCAGCCCATTAGGTACACGGTCACATTAATTAATTATCTAAATTTGGGCTGCTATTCAGACCGCGAACGAGCGGATAAAATAAAAGGACGTGTTACACATTTGGCGACCGTGACAGGACTCGAACCTGCAATCTTCGGATGAGTCGCGATAATAAAATAAAGAAAAAAGCCGTGTTACACCCTTGGCTTATCGTGAAAGGACAAGTGCAATTTTCGGACGAGTCGTAATGAACAATAGGTAATTTACCTTGTTTAACGCCAGAAAACTAATTTTGCAATGTGGAATCGGGACAGTGCATGAACGTTAAAATCGCGATAAGGAACAGTGCATTTTTTTGAACAATACAAAGTAATAATATCTCACGATTGTGACTAAACTGTTTTTCTTGCCATATTAAATAGAACAATAGCGTCAATAAACTGTGTTGTAAAGTGCAAACTCGAAAATCCGCGCGAAAAACTGTGAAAAGTGGACACTAAAGAGAGACACGTGTGAACATTAAAATAGCAAAACGAGCCAAGATTTCGTCATACAAGTTGTTAGAAAGGTGTTTTGTGGTAATATGTTGACCGAAATTGCCTTTTGAACGGTGAAAATCGGACGGTTTCGTGTGGACCCATAAACTGGTATGCTGACGACAAGGTATTGTGGCGACGCAATTAGTGAGTGACGTCACGCAGAGCCACGTAGCAGTTGCACCAAAGAACTTCGATCCACGAAGTGATTTCACAAGACACCACGGCGAGCGACGCAACTTCGAGACAACGAGCGCAGTTCCGGCATCTAGCGGCCGAACTACGAACTACGCCCGCCTGCAGCGCCACGGAGCGGCCGACGGGGAACTACGTCGCCTTGCAGCTGATCTTCAACTCCACGCGAGCTCCAGCGGCGGCCCAGCCACACCCACCTCAAACTTCAAAACATCGCGACTCGTGGTAACGTCGGTTGGTGAGTGAAGACGACGGGTTAAAATAACAGTAAATTGCAGTGTGCAATATTCGCAATAAATAAACAGTTTTTAACTGATATTTACATTAGAAAAGTGCTCAATTGCAGTAATTTCAGAAAAGTTGCGAAGCATACTCTGAAGTCTAGCATGCTTACTTATGCACACTGCACTGTATAAATGGTAATTGTTTTGGGTAATTTTGCATTTATAGATTTTTGAGTGTTGTGATTATCTTGTTGTGAAACATTTTTACATAAACTGTGTATGTGGAAATTGTTACTGGAAATTTAGGTTTTTGAGAACTGGTATGTTCAGTACTCATGTATGTTGTATCATTTTGGGAATTAACTGAAAGGAATGCAGGTACTGTTTGATTAGTTTCATGATAATTAGGAGTGTTTTGGGGTATTGGAGGTTATTTTGTAATACTTGCCTGGGCATTGAATGTAAACCAAAAATGTCTTTTGAAGATAAGCAGGTCTGTGAGGCAGTAATTGAAAGAAAAGGGATAGGACAGGAAGACAGGGATGATTCAGGATTCAGTGATTATGGAGTGTCATTAGATAGCCCACTAGCACATTCAACTAATTATCCTGAGACACCGGGACAAGCGATGAGAGCTAGGCCAGTTTCAGAGGATGCAGATATGCGGTCTATGTTGGCGGCCTTGCTAAAAGAACTTAGAGAAAGGGGAGAAATACTCCGAAAATCATTAAAGGAAGAATTACAAGAAAATAGAGAAGAAGGAAGAATATTCCGAGAAGCAATAGAGAAAAGAATACAAGAAAATGAATCATTAGAGAAAGGTATCAGAAAATCACTAAAGGAAGATTTACAAGCATCGTTAGAAAAGAATTCACAAGAAACTAGAGAAAGGGGAGAAATACTCCGAAAATCATTAAAGGAAGATTTACAAGAGATCAAAACATCACAAATGAAGATGGAATATAATTTGAAGAAGGAAATGCAGGAATTGCAAGAACGACTGAAGATGGACATCGATGAGAGAGAAAAGAAGCTACAGAAGAGCATAGTCCAAGTCCAGGGAGACGTGGAAAAGGTGGAAGGAAAGTTAACAAAAAAGATAGAAGACAATATTGAAGAAACGAAAGCCGAATTGGGAGAAAGAATCAACGAAGTGGAAACAAATTGCAATCATCGAATCGCCAAGGTGACGCAGATGCAGAAACAATGCAATGAGGCGGTTAAGGGGATAGGAGATAGGCAGAACCAATTAGCTGTCAATCTGAGAAATGCTATAGCCATGCAACGAGAAGAGGATAACAAGAGAGTGCAGCAATTGGAAAGCAAAACAGAAGAAATTGATAGACGAATTAGCAATGCCACCTTAGCCGTTGGGGAAGGTAAGGTCGTTACATTAATGAGCAGTGATAATCGGTGCATCCAAAGTAATACAGGACAGAAATTTAGACCGAAAGGAGGGTTGCACCCAATGATATTTATGAAATGGCTAAAAGGAGTTTTCCCAGCACATCTTAAGGACTCAGACAAGATTCAATTTGCAATAGATAGAATCGAAGGTGAGGCCTTCACTTGGGGAGTCAGGAAGAAGGAAGGGACTACGAGTTATGACCAATTTGAAGAGGAATTCTTGAAGAAATACTGGTCCAAAAGCCATCAATGTGCAGCAATTGAGGACCTACTCCATCGCAAGTCACTTAGCACATGGAGGGGAACGTTGAGAGAGTTTGCTGAACATTTGTGGGAATTGAACGAGACCCTGGAACAACCCCTGAGTGATGACGTAATGATATCGGCAATAAAAAGAAGAATGAGCCAGAGAATGCAAGAAACTATATCCGGGAGCCTAATTGAAGATAGGGAGGCTTTGATGAAGATACTGGAAGAGTTGGAATCTGTTCGATCACAGGGATACAATCAACCTAATGATCAAAACCGAGGGGGAGGTAATGACCCAACGAATCGTTTCGGTAATTCGTCTAATTATAGAGGAAGAGGTGGCGGTCACGGATACAGGAACCATGGTGGTGAACGTCAATGGAGAAATGATTGGAGAAGGAATGAAGAACCAAGAGATCACGAGAGAAGATGGGATAGGCGAATGAATGACACGGTGCATGTAGAAGAGGAGGAGAGACCGGAAAACTGAATGACACTCCAGATGAGGTCCGATCGGGAGTGAGAACTACGAGGACCAGAATAAACCTACTAAGGCACGACAATGGTGGCGACCTCAGAGAAGATCTACTGGAGGAAAGAAATGGGATTCCCAAAGAACCCAGGCTACCCATGATAGGGATCACGTTATGTGGACTAAATATCGAGGCATTAGTTGATACAGGAAGTGAAGCATGTGCAATATCCAAAAGGTTATATGAACAGATACTAAAAGCAAATGTTAGCTTGCCTAGTTTCCCAGTGAGTGGAGTGAGAATCGTGAACGCATTGGGTGCAAAGAGTAAACCTATTAAAGAACAAGTGTTAATTACATTCGAAATAGAGGGAGGAGAATACGAAGCAACGTTTTTGGTGGTGGATGGATTGAACACATCGGTTATTTTAGGGATAGATTGGTTGAATGAAGTTGATGCAGTAGTGAGTTTTGATGAAGGTACTATCAAAGTCAAAGGAAGAAAAGGAGAAGAGAAGAGGTTGAAATTTGCTGAGGGGAATGCAATCGAAGAAGAGGAAGAATTCAGAAGAATAAATTTATGTCACGAAGAGGAACCCACCACAGGTTACGGGGAAGAGGAACCAGGAGCAGAAGTGTTGATATACCTTGAGGAACTAGCACGAGAGGATAGACATAAAGAGGACAAGATCAGAAAAAAATTGGAGGAGATGACGCACCTAGATGAGAGGACTAAGAAGAATTTAGCCACAGTATTATACAGGCATTGTAAAGTATTTTCTCAACGGCCAGGTATCATGCAAGGAGTGGAGTGTAAATTAAAGATAAAGAACCATAAACCATTCAATATAAAACAGTATCCCATTCCCCAGGCAAAACGAAAAGCAGTAGATGAAGAAATACAGAGGATGATGAACCTTGGGGTTATCGAATGGGCCAATAGTTAATACAACAACCCCCTATTTGTTGTTGATAAGAAGGATGGGAAGGTGAGGATAGTTTTGGATGCCCGAACGGTGAACAAAATCATCGAACCGGAGAGGGACAAACCAGAAACTATAGAAGAACTGATTCAAAAATTCCGAGGAGCAAAGGTGCTTAGTAGTATCGATTTGACTGCTGGGTACTGGCAGATACCATTGGCCACAGAATCTCGCCAGTATACAGCATTTACTTATGGAGGAAGGTGCTATCAATTTAGAGTGTTGCCATTCGGACTTAATGTGTCAGTGTCTGAGTTTATAAGAGCGATGGATAAGATACTAGGTGAAGAGTTACTTAAGAAGGTCACTGTCTACGTGGATGACCTCTTGATAGCAAGCGAATCATGGGAAGAACATTTGGATAGACTGGATGCAATCTTGGCAGCTTTTGAAACCGCAGGGGTAACTGTAAACCTGGACAAGTCGGAATTTGGCAAATCAAAGATAAAATTTCTGGGCCATATAATATCCGAGGAGGGTATCTATCCTGATCCTAGTAAAATGGAGGCTATTAAGAATTTTACAGCTCCCGATAGTAAGAAACAGTGCGAGCATTCTTTGGGGTTTGCGAGTTTTATAGAAAGTTTGTCAAAGGACCTATGCTTAATGCCCCGAATATGAGGGAATTGACCAAGGCGAGGATGCCGTGGCATTGGAGTGCAGAGTGCCAAACCGAGTTTGAGAATATCAAGGAAGCACTATATAATGCAGATATCTTGTACCACCCAGATTTTTCCAAGGATTTTTATTTAGGAGCAGACAGCTCGGACTATGGACTAGGAATACACTTATACCAAGTAGAGAGGAGCGGAAAGGGTGAGAGTGTGAGAACAATAGCGTTCGGTAGTAGAAGTTTAAATGCTTGGGAGAGGAAATATTCGATTACTGAAAGGGAAGCATTGGCAATTGTGTGGGGGTTTAAGCGTTTCCGGTATTATTTGGCCGGGAGACATGTGAAAGTCGTGACTGACCACAAGGCCCTTACATTTCTAACTACAAGCAAATTGAGGCATAGCAGACTAACGCGATGGGCCCTGGCATTACAAGACTATGACTTCGAGATAATTTATGAACCAGGAGCAACACATATAATACCTGATGCTTTGTCAAGATTACCAGCTGACTCAAGAGGAATGTTGGTGGACAGGCCGGAAGGAGAAGGAGTTAGGATCAACCTGATGAAGGGAGTACAGTATGAAGAATTCATAAGGAAGTTCTTAAAGAATGTGCGCAGGGAACAGAACGAGGATGAGAAATTAAAGACAATTAAAAACAAATACAGGTGTGCAGGAGAGGAAAGAATTCGCACATTTTATTATATTCACAATGGGATACTTTATAAAAGAAACAAGGAGAGTGAGGAAAACTGGAAACTCTGTGTGCCTGAGCATGTGGTAGAAAAATTAATTTGGTATACGCAGTATAGTAATGCGCATTATGGACCGAAGAAGTGTCTGGAAAAGTTAAAATTGGATTGTGCTTTCAACAACATGGGAAGGCGTATACGTAAAATACTGAGTACATGTGACACCTGTCAGAAATCTAAGACGACCACAGTACAGCACAAAGGATATATGCATCCAATTGTACCAACAGCAATTAAGGACATAGTTGCAGTGGATCTATTTGGGCCACTTCCCGCCTCACGAGGGAATTACACACAAATCTTAGTAGCGGAAGAACTGGTTTCCAAGTACATAAAATTTTACCCATTGAAGAAAGCTACTAGTAGAGCCATCATTAACCAATTCGAGAAAGACTATTTTCAAAAGGTGTGTATACCTAAGCGAATATTGAGTGATAATGGGTCACAATTCAGGTCAAAAGAATGGACAGAGATGCTAAGGGACCACGGAATAGAGCAAATTGCCATTTCTAGGTATAGGCCAGCTTCTAACCCAGCGGAACGAACAATGAAAGAGTTGAACCGTTTATGCCGAACCTACTGTCATAGGAAGCATGGTTCATGGAAAGAATATTTGGAAGAATTTGAGCGGGTTAAGAATCACCTCCCACATGATTCTACAGGGTTTGCACCATGTGAAGTATTGCTCAATCAAGAACCCGATAGTATTTTTCGTGAGTTGGTAGTCTACCCACCAGGGAGTTCATTGACCTGGGAAAGAAAGTTGGAGCTGGTGGAATTAAGTATGAAGGAGAAGGCTAGGAAAAGACAGGAAAGACACGACAAACTAGTGAAACCGATAACTTACCGAGTGGGAGACCTGGTATTAGTAAAGGTTCATGCTAAATCAAAGAAAATAAACTCTGAAATACATAAGTTTAACCACGTTTATAAAGGACCATACAGAATTATAAAAATTGGTCATCCTAACACTGTGGAGTTGGAATATGCACGGACAAAGAGAGTGCATGGTAAAGAGCATGTGGAAAACATAAAAAGGTACTACTCGCACGAGAGTAGAAGTAACCCAGATGAGGAAGAGGAACTCGAATAGGGCAAATGAATGAACTGAGAGTGTCTAAGCTCCTTGAAGTAGTGGCGTAGGATATATTTAAGACAATTAGCTGTAAAATGGACTTTTGAAAGATGGAAGTGTTTATTTACATTGTGTTTTGTGATATATTACAATTAGAATTGCATATTTGATGTCGAAGATTGTCTCAGAATGAATATAAAACTTGTGATAACTATGTTGTAGTAATAATTCATATGTTCTGTGCTTAGGTAATAATATTTGAGAGTATATGTTGTGTGTTGTCATCTGATATTGGACTAGAGAGGACTATTGCTGGTTGAGATGAAAAATTGCAACTTTGAACAATGCCATTTATGTAATGTAATAACATTTTTGTAGAAATTATTGTGGAGGCAGCCCACTACCGGAGTCCAGGACTAGTTTGCAAATTGTAAATTCATTAATTATTTGTATTGTATGTTCTGTTCAAATGTAACTATGTTTTAAATCCCTTGCCGATTCTTTTTCACCTGCGGTTCAAAAGAAGTTTTTGAGGGCGGGGATGTAAGGGGTCCGCAGGCCCTTACTGCTAAGTTTGCGCTCACACAGGTCGACAGGGCAACTATCGAGTAGTGTGTGCAGGGCGCGAGAGCTAGAGGGGATTCACCGGAGTGCCGAGTGCTGCTTGGGTAGATTCCCGCGAGGCGGGAAGAACTGGGCGGAGAGCAGTTAGTTAGTGTGGAGATGTGCTGAAGTCAGGGTGTGGTAGGTTCCCGCGAGGCGGGCAGAGCTGTGCAGAAGCCAGCAGTTGAATTAATGCAAATTACCGGCAAAGGGAGTGGCCAGCGCCGTGGTTTAACCCCTTTGTGTTAGAATTATACGAGAAAGTGAGAAAGTTTAATTATAGAGTGATTTCAGTGATATTAAGTGCCGTTATTGAACTCCCGCGTCTACCGCACCGGCATTACTTGGATTACAGTGATTGGATGTTGCGTGTGATGATTAAGAATAACTAAAGAAACCTGTGCTGAGATTAGCCGTCATTAACAGTGTATTGACGAAGGCAGTGGCTGTCTCCTTATTTTGTGCTTTTGCTAAGAATATAGATCTCGTTTGTAAAACTGTGTTTGTGTCCTTACCACCAAACAGTACGTATTATAGTATTTGCGAAGGACAATACGGAACGTAACATCTCCTGAGCAGTCCAATCCGATTGCCAGCCCATTAGGTACACGGTCACATTAATTAATTATCTAAATTTGGGCTGCTATTCAGACCGCGAACGAGCGGATAAAATAAAAGGACGTGTTACAAGTTTAAATAGGAGACCGAGATGCCTGACACGGTCGTAGGCCTTTTTGAGGTCAAGTGAGACAAAAATGGCGGAGCGACGGGAGTTAAGCTGGAGGGAAGAGGAGATGAGTGAGGCGGAGGAGTTGGTCATCAGCAGAGAAGGAAGGTCGAAAACCACATTGGGTGTTTGGGAGGAGGTGGTTTTGGTGGAGGTGGAGATGGATGCGCCGGGAAAGGATGGATTCCAAGAGCTTGCTGAACACCGATGTGAGACAGATAGGACGATAGGAAGAGGCATCAGATGGAGGCTTATTGGGTTTGGAGAACATCAGGATACGGGAGGTTTTCCACAGGTCGGGATAGAAGCCAGTGGCAAGGATGACATTGTAGAGGGTGGCAAGGAAGGAAAGGAAGGAGGGAGGGCAGTGTTTGAGGTGGCGGTGGTAACGCAGTCGTGGCCGGGAGCAGTGTTGCGTTTAGTGCGGAGTGTGAGGCTGATGTCCTGTGTAGTGATGGGAGTGTTAAGTGCAGAAGGTGGGGTGTGGCCCAAGTACTGGAAGCTAGGAGCAAGGGGAGGAACAGAGGTATTCGTACGGTCCATGACATCAGGGAAGAGGGAATAATCAAAGTGGGGATCGATCATCTGGGATGGAAAAAACATCAGAGAGGTGGGAGGCAAAGTGGTTGGCCTTACTGAGGTTGTCAGGAAAGGGACGGTCATTAAGGAGGAGAGGGTACTGGGGGGTGGGGCGGTTCCCAGTAAGGCGGTGGAAAGCAGACCAATACTTGGAAGAGTTGATGGGGAGCGTGGTGTTGAGTTGTGTACATGTCTGGCGCCAGGCTCGGCGTTTCTTCGCAACAAGCAGGTTGCGGATGTGTCGCTGTAATTGCCGGTGGCGGGTAAGTGTATCCCGGTCACGAGTGCGGAGAAAAGAGCGGTAGAGGCGGCGGGACTCTCGAAGGAGAAGGACGGCCTGTGGAGGCAGGGCAGGGCGGTGAGGGTGGATGGCTTTGGTGGGGATATGGGTGGCGACGGCGTCAGACAAGGTCTGGTGCAGGAAGGCAGCAGTGTGAGAGATGTCATCAGGAGACTGGAGGGTAAGGTCGTGGCCGTCAACCTGGGTGTGAATGGAATCCCGGTAGGCATCCCAGTTGGCACGGGAGTAATCATGGACAAGTTTAGGAGGGACGGCAGGGCGAGGAGCGTGGCGGGGATGGCGACCGTTAGAGATAGTGAGGAGGACAGGAGCATGGTCACTGCCAATGAGGTCAAGGACATCCACGGTGATGCGCCCAAGGAGGTTTGGAGAGGCAAGGACCACATCAGGAGTGGTGTTGGATTCAGGCCGGGTGTGCTGAGGCAGGGGAACCAGGTCTCCCTGGAGAGTGGTGAGAAACTGATGCCACCGCCGGAGGTCGGCAGGATCACGGCTGTGGATATTGAGGTCGGTGGCAATCACGTAGGTGGAGAAGGTGCGGTCAATGTGGGCCAGGAAATCGTACGGGATGGGGGTGCGAGGGCGGACATAAATGGTGGCACAGGTGATGCTAAGGGTGGGGAAGAAGAGGCTGAGGGTGAGATGCTCGGCAGGATTGTTAAGGAGAGGTTGGGGCCGGACAGGGAGGTGCTTGAGGTGGCCTATAGCAACTCCGCCACGTGCAAGAGGGTACGGGTTATCGGTGCGGTGTAGAGTGTAAGGAGCCGTGGAGACGGAGATACGGGGTTGAAGGAAGGTTTCATTTAGGATGAAGGCATCCACGCGGTGCTGACGTAGGGTGTGGAGGAAGAGGAGTTTGTGGGTGGGCAGGGAGCGAATGTTGTGGTACAGGATACGGTACGGTTGTTGTACCATGGGAGTGGAGAGTTAGACAAGGGTGGTCCACTGGCGAGCTCATAGCGCCCCTTAAATGGACGTGAACAGGCAACATTTCCCCTTTCCCACCAGAGGGAGACACCAGCTCCGATTGCCACAGCGGCGCCACCGCCAGAAACGGAGGGCGACTGCTTCACACTACGCGCTGCGGCGCGCTCTTCAAAACAGCTATTTTTACCACTGCTCAGCATTCCCAGCAGATACTGGTTTATACAAAAACTCCCACCACTAGCGTAGATCGTCATCTACAACTGCACCTACCTCTGCATGATTACTCTGCCATTTACAATTACAGGCTGACAATTATTGAACTGTAGGAAAAAAACGTAAATTAGTTACAAACCGTGGCCTGTACACACTTTATTCAACATGTAAACGTTGCTACAGATTCTCGGATTTAGGTTATGACATATTCGATATGCCTGCAACACTTGGCGATGATGTGCCGCAAAAGAATAGCGAAATTCTGTATGACCCGCTGAAGTGCAAGGAACATCGATGCTTTCGACGACCACCTTAATTTCAGCTAAGCAATGGTTTTGGGGTTATTGGTGTACAGCTTGTATTTATTATAGCCCCACAAAAAGGAGTCGCAAGGGTTCAGATCCGGAGAATATGGCGGCCAATCTAGGCCCATGTCGGTGGGTACCCCAGAGCCAGAGTGCGTTTCTCGAAAGTGCTCCTCCATGACACCAAACATTCCCCTCCTTCGATGTCGTCGAGCTCCGTCTTGCATGAACCACATCTTGTCGAAATCAGGGTCACTTTGCATAACGGAGATGAAACCGTCTTCCAGAACCTTCAAGTACCTTTCGGTAGACACGGTGCCATCAAAGAATATCGCACCGATTATACCGTGACAGGACACTGCACACCAAACAGTCACCTTTTGAGGGTGAAGAGACTTCTGAACCGTGAAATGAGGATTCCCAGTCCCCCAGATGAGCCAAGTTTGCATATTGACGAACGCATCCAAATGAAAGTGGACTTCGTCGCTAAACCAAATCATAATGCGCATACTACTTCCCATACTTTACAGACGAATGGAAAAAACTGGTAGAAGCCGACCTCAGGGAAGATCAGTTCGGATTCCGTAGAAATGTTGGAACACGTGAGGCAATACTGACCCTACGGCTTGTCTTAGAAACTACATTAAGAAAAGGCAAACCTACGTTTCTAGCACTTGTAGACTTAGAGAAAGCTTTTGACAATGTTGACTGGAATACTCTCTTTCAAATTCTAAAGGTGGCAGGGGTAAAATACAGGGAGCGAAAGGCTATTTACAATTTGTACAGAAACCAGATGGCAGTTATAAGAGTCGAGGGGCATGAAAGGGAAGCAGTGCTTGGGAAGGGAGTGAGACAGGGTTGTAGCCTCTCCCCGATGTTATTCAATCTGTATATTGAGCAAGCAGTAAAGGAAACAAAAGAAAACTTCGGAGTAGGTAAAATCCATGGGGTTATTGGTGTACAGCTTCTATTTATTATAGTATTTATTATGGGAAGGGAGTGAGACAGGGTTGTAGCCTCTCCCCGATGTTATTCAATCTGTATATTGAGCAAACAGTAAAGGAAACAAAAGAAAAAATTCGGAGTAGATATTAAAATCCATGGAGAAGAAATAAAAACGTTGAGGTTCGCCTATGACATTGTAATTCTATCAGAGACAGCAAAGGACTTGGAAGATCAGTTGAACGGAATGGGAAGTGTCTTGAAAGGAGGATATAAGATGAACATCAACAAAAGCAAAACGAGGATAATGGAATGTGGTCGAATTAAGTCGGGTGATGCTGAGGGAATTAGATTAGGAAATGAGACACTTAAAGTAGTAAAGGAGTTTTGCTATTTGGGGATCAAAATAACTGATGATGGTCGCAGTAGAGAGGATATAAAATGTAGACTGGCAATGGCAAGGAAAGCGTTTCTGAAGAAGAGAAATTTGTTAGCATCGAGTATAGATTTGTCAGGAAGTCGTTTCTGAAAGTATTTGTATGGTGCGTAGCCATGTATGGAAGTGAAACATGGACGAAAAATAGTTTACACAAGAAGAGAATAGAAGCTTTCGAAATGTGGTGCTACAGAAGAATGCTGAAGATTAGATGGGTAGATCACATAACTAATGATGTATTGAAGAGAATTGGGGAGGAGTATGTGGCATAACTTGACAAAAAGGAGGGACCGGTTAGTAGGACATGTTCTGAGGCATCAAGGGATCACAAATTTAGCATTGGAGGGCAGCGTGGAGTGTAAAAATCGTAGAGGGAGACCAAGAGATGAATACACTAAGCATATTCAGAAGGATGTGGGTTGCAGTAAGTACTGGGAGATGAAGTAGCTCGCACAGGATAGGGTAGCATGGAGGGCTGCATCAAACCAGTCTCAGGACTGAAGACCACAATAACAACAACTTCCCATGATGCCCGGCGTCCAATCGTGCAGTTTGAACGTTGTAAGGCAAGCTGTTCAGAAGTTATAACGATATTATTTTCATACAGTTTAGTAATTGTCACGCTGCAAGTGACTTGCAGACGGTTCGGCAAACCACGTTCAAGCTATTTCTCTACTCTTCCACTCTCGTTTGAATTACTGCCACCCCAAATTCATCTATCATATCCGTAGCGCTCTCTCCCCTATTTCGCGGCAGTACAAGACGAGCTGCCCTTCTTTGAACTTTTTCGATGTCCTCTGTGGATGCTTTTTGCTGGAAATGAGGGTGCACGGAACTAGCAGGCATAATTTGATCCGTATTACTGGCTTTTCGAAAAACACAGAATGAAAGTCCGTCGTCGTCAATAGCAATACTGAGACGTAAGTAATTACGCTGACGGTCGTTATATTCTAATTTACAAGTGAAGCTGATCTTTTCATGAAGTTCCACCGACCCCTCACCATCCCATCCCCTTCGCTTCTCACACGCTCTTGTTCTTAAGTGTATACGCATCGCCTGAAAATGGAAGATATTTGCCAGCCTGATGTGTCAAATTTTTATTTTTGACAAGTGTTTACAGTGACTGTTTTAACAATAAAATATTTACGCTCAGGCGACGTTTTCAGTACAGTAAGTTATTTTCAGGTTTAACGACACAGGAATCAGTAAACTAACATGGAAGGTAAGCATTACTGCCTGTAAGTACAGATTAGACGACAGCTTTGGGTTCTGAAATGTGGTACCACAGAAAGATGCAGAAGATTATACGGGTGGATCGGTAACTAATGAAGAGCTACGGTGTCAAACTGGAGTGAACAGCAACCTTTATGACGCAACTTGACTAAGAGAGAGGTTGGTAGGGAACGTCCTTGAGCTTTAAGGTATGTGTAAACTGCTACTGGAGGGAAGTGTGGTGGGGGTAATAGTTGTAGAGGGATACCAAGGGCTGACAACAGAACATAGGATCAAGTGGCCTTACGTTGCAGTAGATATGCAGAGATGAGAGATGGTCTAGTGCGAACAACTACACTACTGGCCATTAAAATTGCTGAACCACGAAGATGACGTCCTACAGACGCGAAATTTAACCGACAGGAAGAAGATTCTGTGATATGCTAATGATTAGCTTTTCAGAGCATTCACACAAGGTTAGCGCCGGTGGTGACATCTACAACGTGCTGACATGAGGAAAGTTTCCATCCGATTTCTCATACACAAAAAGCAGTTGACCGTCGTTGCCTGGAGAAAAGTTGTTGTGATTCCTCGGTAAGAAGGAGAAATGCGTACAATCTCGATTCCGACTTTGATAAAGGTCGGATTGTAGCCTATCGCGATTGCGGGTTACGGTATCGCGACATTGCTGCTCGCGTTGGTCGAGATCCTATGACTGTTAGCAGAATATGGGTTCCGGCGGGTAGTACGGAACGCTGTGCTGAATCCCAACGGGCTCGTATCACTATCAGTCGAGATGACAGGCATCTTATCCGCATGGCTGTAACGGATCGTGGAGCCACGTCTCGATCCCTGAGTCAAGAGATGGGGACGTTTGCAAAGCAACAACCATCTGCACGAACAGTTCTACAACGTTTGCAGCAGCATGGACTATCAGCTCGGAGACCATGGCTGCGGTTATCCTTGACGCTGCATCACAGACAGGAGCACCTGCGATTGTGTACTCAACGACGAACTTGGGTGCAGGAATGGCAAAACGTCATTTTTTCGGACGAATCCAGGTTCTGTTTACAGCATCATGATGGTCGCATCCGTGTTTGGCGACATCGCGGTGAACGCACTTGGGAAGCGTGTATTCGTCATCGCCATAGTGGCGTATCACCCAGAGTGATGGTATGGGGTGCCATTGGTAACACGTCTCAGTCACCTCTTGTTCGCATTGACGGCACTTTGAACAGTGGGTGATACTTTTCAGATGTGTTAAGACCCGTGGCTCTACCCTTCATTCGATCCCTACGAAAACATACATTTCAGCAGGATAATGCTCGACCGAATGTTGCAGGTCCTGTACGGGCCTTTCTGGATACAGAAAATGTTCGACTGCTGCCCTGGCCAGCACATTCTCCAGGTCTCTCACGAATTGAAAACGTCTGGTCAATGGTGGCCGAGCAACTGGCTCGTCACAATACGCCAGTCATTACTCTTGATGAACTGTGGTATCGTGTTGAAGCTGCATGGACAGCTGTACTTGTAGACGCCATCCAAGCTCTGTTTGACTCAATGCCCAGGCGTATGAAGGCCGTTATTACGGCCAGAACTGGTTGTTCTGGGTACTGATTTCTCAGGATCTAAGCACACAAATTGCGTGAAAATGTAATGACATGTCAGTTCTAGTATAATATATTTGTACAATAAATACCCGTTCATTATCTGCATTTCTTCTTGGTGTAGAAATTTTAATTGCCAGTATTGTATATCAACCTAGTCTTCGCCTTAACACAACAAAAACAAACAACATATTTGCAGTGACTGGTATCCTACAGGATAATGTTTTGGTGTAAGTTATTGTTATAGTAGTAATCTGTGCGGGAGAGTTATTAATTAATGTTAAGTTCATGACACACACACACGTAGATCTTGTAAGTAGCTACACTGGCTGACAGAAAACGTGAAGCACCCAGAAGACGTGGTCGAATGTCCACGTAACGTCGTATACGTAGACACCATCGGCGGGTGTGTAAATGGTTGGAGCAGCGACTGGCTGTGGAAGGCAGAACGGCCACGAGAGCGCGTTAGTGTTGTTCATGGTTAGTGGTGTCATCGGACCTGTTAAGGTACACAAGAGGAATGAACAACGTCAGATGTTGAGCGATCACCGAGAAGGTGACGGAAATGCTGGGCACCCGTATGAGGAAGCCCTATCAGCACCTGATAGAGTTTATAAGGAATCTCATTGTAGGGCTTCATTGGCCGGCTGGTCGATTCGTGCAGTATCGAGATTTGTAGGGCATGTGCGGCCCTGTATAGGAACGAGAGAGGAGCATACTAGTCGCCAAGAGTCCGGTTAGGACTGTTGATATTTTTAAAAACATCGGAAATCCGATTTATCGATATTTAATAAATTACCATTACTGGCTCCCTATATTAAAAAATAAATATCATATGTCGATATGTCGACAGAAAATATATCAATCTACTGAGCAAAAAGAAAATATCGGTTGCACATTATAAATCTACTGCCAGTTTTAGAGCTGTATAAGTATTGCCAGAATGAGATTTTCACTCTGCAGCGGAGTGTGCGCTGATATGAAACTTCCTGGCAGATTAAAACTGTGTGCCCGACCGAGACTCGAACTCGGGACCTTTCCCTTTCTTTCAGGAGTGCTAGTTCTGCAAGGTTCGCAGGAGAGCTTCTGTAAAGTTTGGAAGGTAGGAGACGAGGTACTGGCAGAAGTAAAGCTGTGAGTGCCGGCCGTGAGTCGTGCATCGGTAGCTCAGTTGGTAGAGCACTTGCCCGCGAAAGGCAAAGGTCCCGAGTTCGAGTCTCGGTCGGGCACACAGTTTTAATCTGCCAGGAAGTTTTGTATAAGTATTGATTTATTATTAGATATTCTGTACATCAACAAGCTAGCAGCCTGATTATACCCCTCAGAGCAAGAATTGAAAGGAAAACGATGTACGTTCGCGCTTGGCTATAACCACTTTGCTAACAATCTTAAGTGCAGGTAGTGGCAGAACAACAGGTGTCCGATGGGTCCGTCGTTCGGTTTCGTCACATATCGGATTTGTCCTGAGCGCTTCGTGTCGACTTCCCTGTTTCTTTCATTACTGCCAACGCCATCGACGTAGCAGTTGTAGTGTCGCAATTGTGCGGTGATGTTAAACGTGGCAGTTTCTGTTGGCAGCGCAGAGCGCCGATTACGTCAGTATTTCCGCTCGCACGTCTTCGCCCACTGCAAAGACCAATCTCGTCATTTACATTATTGTTATCATTCTCAGCAACTGTTCTTGAAGAATTCCGATGTGAAGCAATAGCACACTAATTGCGTTAAAAAGTATTTTTTAACAGAACTGGTGTCCTATTTCTTCACATCGGATCTCTTGTTATTCCACTCACAAGGCCACCCCCCAGTGCGATCCGAGTTCTTTTTGCCACCTATACTTGCTTCACACCGTCAAAGAGAAAGACTGAACGTGATGAAAGCTCAAAAAGTAGTAAGACTCCTTCACACAGTGGAAGTAAAATTATGTTCTACTACAATTTCTAAAGAACAACTTCAAATATTTATCGAAAATTGCGAAAAAAATACAATGTAAAATAAAAGTATCAGCACTCGATACTGCCATTTCGATATCGATATATTAATACATTTGTGACAAAAATATCTCCGATATATACACTGAAGCGGCAAAGAAACTGGTATAGGCATGCGCATTCAGCCGGTCGGTGTGGCCGAGCGGTTCTAGGCGCTACAGTCTGGAATCCCGCGACCACCTACGTTCGTAGGTTCGAATCCTGCCTCGGGCATGGATGTGTGTGAAGTCCTTAGGTTAGGTTTAAGTAGTTCTAAGTTCTAGGGGACTGATTACCTCAGAAGTTAAGTCCCCTAGTGCTCAGAGCCATTTGAACCATTTTTTTGCGTATTCAAATAGAGATGTACGTTAACTGGCAGAATACGCCACTGTGGACGGGAGCGCCTGTATAAGACAACAACTGTATGGTGCAGTTGTCAGATCGGTTGCTGCTGCTACAATAGCAGGTTATGAACATCTGAGTGAGTCTGAACGTGGTGTTATGATCGGTGCACGAGCGACGGGACACACAGTCTCCGAGGTAGCGGTGAAGTGGGGATTTTCCCGCACGACTGTTTCACGAGTGCACCGTGAATATCAGGAATCCGGTAAAACATCAAATCTCCGCCATCGCTGCGGCAGGAAAAAGATCTTGCAAGAATGAGACCAATGACGACTGGAGAGAATCGTTCACTGTGATAGAAGTGCAATTCTTCCGCAAAGTGCTGTAGATTTCATTGCTGGGCCATCAATAAGTATCAGCGTGTGAACCATTCAACGAAACATCATCGATATGGGCTTTCGGAGCTGAAGGCTCGGTCGTGTACGTTTTACGCCTCGTCTGGGAACGTCAAAACCGACACTGGACTGTTGATCACTGGAAACAGGTTGCCTTGTCGTTTCGAACTGTATCGAGCGGGTATGGAGACAACCTAATGAATCCATGGACCGTGAATTTCAGCAGGGTACTGTTCAAGCTGGAGGAAGGTGTGTTATGGTGTGAGGCGTGTGCAGTTGCAGTGATCTGGGACCCCTGATACCTCTATATACGACTCTGACAGGTGACACGTACGTAAGCATCGTGTCTGATCACCTGCATCCATTCACGCCCACCGTGCATACCGACGGACTTGGGCAATTCCAGCAGGACAATGCGATACCCCAAAGGTCCTGAATTGCTACAGAGTGGCTGCAGGAACACTCTTCTCAGTTTAAGCAGTTCCGCTGGCCACCAAAAATTATTGAGCATATCTGTGATGCCTCGCAACGTGCTCTTCAGAAGAGATCTCCAGCCCCTCGTACTCTTACGGAATTATGGACAGCCCTGCAGAATTCACGGTGTCAAGTCCTTCCAGCACTGCTTCAGATATTAGTCGAGCCTATGCCACGTCGTGTTACGGCAGTTCTGCTTGCTCGCGGGGGCCCTACACGACATTAGGCAGGTGTACCAGTTTCTTTGCCTCTTCGGTGTATATCACCGGATTTTGGAAAAAATATCGATATGTCGATATTTTATCAAAGCACTAGTTACGGGCGACCACATCTGACCACCACAAAAGAAGATCGCCGTAATGGGCAACAAACACGTGGTAAAGCCTCGACATCTGCGCCTTTCATCTGAGGACAAGTAATGGACTCTTCGCAACATTCTGTGTCATACTTCACCACTGATCGCAAACCACCTCTAGCCGGACTATTGAACTACCGTCTCATGCGTAGGCTGGCGTTAACGCCTCAACACATACGGCGGCGTTTAGAGGGGAAGTGACCGGGAAGCATAGACTCCTACCGAATGGCAACGCATTGCGTGCAGCGATGGGTCGAGGCTCTGCGCTGTTCCGGATGGACATCGTTGACGAGAGGTCCCATACATCTACAGTTTTGGAGAGGCGTGCGGTGTTATATCCATGTCATGATGCGGGGAATCTTTGTGTATGACTTCAGGTCAGGACTGGTAGTGATTTACGGAAAACAGTACGTCATGGACACCCTGTGTCTTCGTGTGTTACCTCTGAGGCGACAACAGTGCGGTGCCAGATTTGAAAAGGACAGCGCACGCACACGTGTAGCACGTATCTCTATGAACTGTCCGCGTGATGATGTACTCCTGTGGCTCAGAAGTCCCCATATCTGTCCACAATACAATGTGTGTTTGGGACACCAGTGCCCGAGGTATCGAGGACCAGTAACAACAATAGTGGGCCAGCTTGCCTCAGCAGAGGACACAACTGCTGTACGACACCCTTGCCAACCCATTCAGTTCCGTTAAAGCCTGAACTTCATGCGTCATTTTCGAAAACATGGAAATAAAAATACATGGAACTTTTTTTATAACATGGCTGTTCAAATTGTAAGTTGGTGACGTCATTTTACGTAACGTGGTCATGCCATTTGGTTTTTGTATGTCTTCGATGTGCACATCGGAGAGAGGGAGAGAAAGTTACGTTACTGTTAAAACAATCTTTGGTCTTTGGTCTTGCCTCTGCGCAGTCAGATACATTCTCAGTTGAAGTGTGGCAGGTGATGGACGTATTCAGTAGTGCTGTGTTGGCTTGTGATTGTATCTGTTCTATAAAGGTTTATTGTAAACGATAACAAGGATAAATATGATGTATACAATGAAATGTGAAAGGAAAATAAGTTTTGAACAATGGAACTGTTTTTGAAGAGAAGAAGTTTGAGGTAAGACTGCAGCAGTGAGCAGCTAATTTGTTGGAATGATTATTGTCAGCTAGTTAACTTGCTGAGAGCTGAGAGAAAGACCGCCCCACTTCCTTGAGTCATGGATTAATTGATTAAGCTGTTTGACTTTTATAGAAATTCTTTAAAGCATTGTTCACTTTTTTGGGTATAGTATTGTTCAGACCCTTGTTGTGTGCGAAGATCATGCGAAGTATTACTCTGCCTTTTTGGATATATAGTTCATTCTAAAATCTTTGTCTTGGCATATCATTTCCTAGGAATAGTTACTCTCCTCACACAACTGTTTGTCATTACGCATTACCAAATGCAACAGTTTGAATATGTATTTAGAAAGAGAAATCTAGCTTAGCCGCTCCCTGCTTTCTGTTTGCTGTTGTGCTTTCGAGAATGTTGTCAAGACGCGAGATAAGTGGAAATTTTGATTACGGCCAGATAATGGGTTTTGTTACCGTTGCGGATTTAGTACAAAAACAAGCTCCAGTCAGATCAGTTACAGTTCAGTTCAGTTTAAGTTTTGTTTGGTGAAAGGTTAGTGTACGAGCGTAAGTTGGATAACAGTTTGTGAATACATAGCTTTGGTAATACGTAGACTTTTATAGAGCGGTGGGTAAAGTTGGGCTGAATTTCATACAGAAATAAGTATAATTGGGGGGGTTACAAAGTTAAGTGCCTACTAGATAACAGTAGCAGTTTCAAATGTAAATCACAAGTCTTTCTTGTTCATAATGCTTCTGTAGGTATTCAGTTACCTAACTGCAAGTAGCCAGCCATATATATATATATATATATATATATATATATATATATATATATATATATATATTACTGAAATATTCGTATCTTTGGTTCAGTTGACTCATTACAGAATAAAATATTCCTCACGAATACAATTTGAGCAACAAGTTACTAGTTAAAAAAACATCTCCTGCTGCCAATTTTCCGAACGACTAGGTAATACATGGCCTGGTGCACAGAAAATTAAATTGCTTTCCTGGAACGGCAATCGACAAGTGACACACCCAAAAGGTCAGAAAGATCAGAAGTTTTTTCTGCGAAACACACGAGTTCGTATTACTTTGCGAGCTCCGCGTATATAGTCACAAGCTTCCTGGTGGCGAGTAGGGAACGGCGGAAATCACGTGGGGTTTTATGCGAGGCGGCAGCAGTTGAAGCGCAGGTTGTTAAATGTGACCAACGAGCCGTGAAATTTATGAATGCGACTGCCAGAACTTTAAATAGGACGTGAAGTTTGGCGTCTAAATGACGCTGCACCTAGAAGCAGCGTGGCGATGTGCGCCAGAGTAGAGCAAGCTGTAACTGTGAATTAGACTGATCCCCTGCAGACGGAAGTGATATGATCGTAACGTCGTTTATGGAGTAAGGTAGTTTGGCAAAATTATAAGGTATCAAATGACTTTATGAATATGCCTGTAATGACTTTGCACTGAGGAACGTCGTGAGACAAACGGAGATTGTTATCCTTTGGGGAAAATTCGTGGCATGGTTTATGAAAAATCCCAGCTTTTACTTGATGTCAAACAACATGGAGAGAGTAATTTTAGGGAGAACTACATGCAGGAATTGAGGGATGGAATACCGATGACGAATCGAAATGAAATCATCGGATGAAGTAAACCATGAGAGTTCTTAATCAATAAGGAACAGACGTGCCATTAAAATAAATAAATTACAAAAAGACACTTCTGTGAAATTTTATAATAATGAGCATGCTTGTAACAGAAGTCGCTGAGTTCAACGATATCTCATAACAAACTTGCGATATGACGGAACTGAAGACAGGAATAACCCGAGACAGTAGTTTGCTGCACTCTAGTAATAAAATGGGAGCAGATCCTTTGTACTAAGGGATTCGAACACTCTGCTACGGCTAAGAGTTCTGTTATAGTCACTTAAGACGGAAAGTCTGTTTTATGTCCATGACATTTTCATTTAATTTTTAGTATTTTCTTGTAACGCCACATTTCAAAAACTTCAGTTTTCTTCTTGTCTGAAATGTTTTTCGTCCATGTTTCACTTACATCAAGGCCGCACTCAAAATACCCCTGAAAAGCCTGACACTGAAGTCTATATTTAACAAATCTCTCTTCTTCAGAAACGTCTTTCTTGGCATCGCCATGCTGCATTTCATATCCTCTCTAAATCGGTCGTCGTCGCGTATTTTGCTGCCCTAGTAATGTAATCATCTACTGTTTTCAGTGTCTCATTTCCTAACCTTATTCCCTCAGCTTTCCCTGATATAGTTCGACTGCGTGATTTTACCTATGTTTTATTTTTCCTGATGCTCCTTTTGTAACCTATCAATTCCGTTCAACAGCTTTGCCAAGTACTTCGATCCTTGTGACAGAATGGCATTGTCACCGGTAAAGCTTTTAGTTTTAATTTCTTCTCCCTGAATTTAAGTTACCTTTCCAAATTTCTCCATGGGTTTTTTCACGGCTTCTTCAATATAACAATTGAATGACATAGGGGATAGGCTACATCCCTGTCCCATTCCCTTCCTCTTCATGTCCTTCGACTCTTATATCTGGAGTTCGGTTTCTGTACAAGTTTTAAATAACATTTCACCCTTTGTTTATTATTACTGAGTAATATTGTGTGTCCACCTTCATGCAAAAAGCTTATGTTGTTTATTTATTTATTCCCCAAACTCACTTCAGCAACCATATCGCCATCATCAGTACGTTATTTACTTCTAAAATATGTCAAGAGCAGCAAACGTATAAACATTGTAAAATATTATTACATGAGTGCCGTTTGGTTATAAAATTTCACGTTTTGTTAGCCGTTTCATAATACCTTATGTACTCTACGTCACAGCATGGTTTTTACGTTTGTTGCCGCCGTGTCAGATATTATTTTCTGTGTTTTTTGTTGCCCTTTTTCGGTATACAGTATGTTATCTGCAGCTGTATGAGTGGCTGCTAGTAACCAAGTATGAAAAAGTGAACTTATGCATGTCAGAGTTATACTACTACAGTAGTATCGTTTGATGAGTTTCAGTGTGCACTAGGTTGCTTTGTAATTTGTCATGTACTCACGTTCGTTGGACGGCATGCAGCTGCTTTTAAACACAGGAAAACATAACTTTTGTCACATCGTTCGTAATCCAAAACATTACGCCATCTTGATCTTGCTGTTCGTTCCCGAGAATGCATCTCGTATTGCGAGAAGGTTTTGAAAATTGTAGGAGGATTTCTGGCGACATCTGTTCTTTGTTTATGTCTCTCTCTCTCTCCCTCTCCCTCTCTCCCTCCCTCTCTCTCTCTCTCTCTCTCCCTCTCCCTCCCTCCCTCCCTCCCTCTCTCTCTCTCTCTCTCTCTCTCTCTCTGTGTATGTGTGTGTGTGTGTGTGTGTGTGCGTTTTTATGTCTGTTCCTGTCCTGTGTCCTGTTTCAGTTGTGTTGTTGCAATGTTTTGTGTTTTCATTTATGTTTTTCGCTTCCACTATAGTCTTTTGCATGTAATAATTTTCTTCTGTTGTTAGTTTTTGGCATAAATTGTAGACGTGTTGCAGAGTGTGTAGATCAGTTTCGATATTACTGGGGTTGTGGTTTTTATTCACTAGGTGTTCTCCGATAGTGGAAAGTATGCCGCCACTCTACAGAGCTCTCATGTGCTCCGTGTACCTTGTTAGGAAGTTTCTGCTTGTTTGTCTTATGTATTTCGCCTGACTGGAGTTACATATGACTTGGTATACTCCAGCAATGCTGAATTTGTCTGAGTTTTCTTTGTCTCAGCCTTTGTTGAAGTATGTTGTTTATTCTGAATGTTATCGGGATACATTGCTTTTTCAATATACACTCCTGGAAATGGAAAAAAGAACACATTGACACCGGTGTGTCAGACCCACCATACTTGTTCCGGACACTGCGAGAAGGCTGTACAAGCAATGATCACACGCACGGCACAGCGGACACACCAGGAACCGCGGTGTTGGCCGTCGAATGGCGCTAGCTGCGCAGCATTTGTGCACCGCCGCCGTCAGTGTCAGCCAGTTTGCCGTGGCATACGGAGCTCCATCGCCGTCTTTAACACTGGTAGCATGCCGCGACAGCGTGGACGTGAACCGTATGTGCAGTTGACGGACTTTGAGCGAGGGCGTATAGTGGGCATGCGGGAGGCCGGGTGGACGTACCGCCGAATTGCTCAACACGTGGGGCGTGAGGTCTCCACAGTACATCGATGTTGTCGCCAGTGGTCGGCGGAAGGTGCACGTGCCCGTCGACCTGGGACCGGACCGCAGCGACGCACGGATGCACGCCAAGACCGTAGGATCCTACGCAGTGCCGTAGGGGACCGCACCGCCACTTCCCAGCAAATTAGGGACACTGTTGCTCCTGGGGTATCGGCGAGGACCATTCGCAACCGTCTCCATGAAGCTGGGCTACGGTCCCGCACACCGTTAGGCCGTCTTCCGCTCACGCCCCAACATCGTGCAGCCCGCCTCCAGTGGTGTCGCGACAGGAGTGAATGGAGGGACGAATGGAGACGTGTCGTCTTCAGCGATGGGAGTCGCTTCTGCCTTGGTGCCAATGATGGTCGTATGCGTGTTTGGCGCCGTGCAGGTGAGCGCCACAATCAGGACTGCATACGACCGAGGCACACAGGGCCAACACCCGGCATCATGGTGTGGGGAGCGATCTCCTACACTGGCCGTACACCACTGGTGATCGTCGAGGGGACACTGAATAGTGCACGGTACATCCAAACCGTCATCGAACCCATCGTTCCACCATTCCTAGACCGGCAAGGGAACTTGTTGTTCCAACAGGACAATGCACGTCCGCATGTATCCCGTGCCACCCAACGTGCTCTAGAAGGTGTAAGTCAACTACCGTGGCCAGCAAGATCTCCGGATCTGTCCCCCATTGAGCATGTTTGGGACTGGATGAAGCGTCGTCTCACGCGGTCTGCACGTCCAGCACGAACGCTGGTCCAACTGAGGCGCCAGGTGGAAATGGCATGGCAAGCCGTTCCACAGGACTACATCCAGCATCTCTACGATCGTCTCCATGGGAGAATAGCAGCCTGCATTGCTGCGAAAGGTGGATATACACTGTACTAGTGCCGACATTGTGCATGCTCTGTTGCCTGTGTCTATGTGCCTGTGGTTCTGTCAGTGTGATCATGTGATGTATCTGACCCCAGGAATGTGTCAATAAAGTTTCCCCTTCCTGGGACAATGAATTCACGGTGTTCTTATTTCAATTTCCAGGAGTGTATTTCCAGATGTGTGTGCTATTTTATTATTGTTCTTTACGGTGTACCATCTATTTCTTTTTCCTGGTGCGATGTGCCCTGCTGTGTTTTCTGTGTTCTGCCACTGTGTTTTCAGACCCTTTGGTTGTGCAGTTGAATGGGTGATCGTTATTTTCTTTTATTTTTGCCTTGTTGTTCAGTTTGTTTATGGTGTCTGATTCGCGTCCATTTTCAGCATCAATTTGTTTGATTATTTGATTATACTTAATTTTTGGGTACCGTTATCCGGTTTAAGAGGTGTTCCAATTATCCTGTGGAGCATGTGTGAGTGAAACCGGCATATTTATAAGCTGTCATGTGGTTGCATGAGCTATGGATGATAGAGCTTGTGGATGTGGATTTTCTGTAGAAGGAAAATTCATGGTGACTGTTGTGGTTTGTAATTGTAAGATCGAGAAAATATAGTTTTTTGCATTCTTTTCGATTTCCACTGTGAAGAGCATTTGTGGGTATGCTGTGGTGAGGTTACTGTGTTACATATTGTTGCTTTTATGCAAACACGGACCAGTGTAAGTTTTTCAAGATAAAATGTGGTACCAAAATTTCAGAGAGAAAATAACGTAAAATGTTAATTTCATCACATGAAAAAGGTCCTCAACGTGAATCATCTAGCCGCAAGGGCTCACATACACAATATGGAAAAAAAGGAAAAAAAATGAAGCATCCAGGAGGGGAAGTGTACGTGATATTATTTCTGTGATTACAAAGCCCACTCGCCGGCCGGTGTGGCTGAGCGGTTCTAGGCTCTTCAGTCTGGAACCGCGTGAGCACTACGGTCGCGGGTTCGAATCCTGCCTCGAGCATGGATGTGTGTGGTGTCCTTATGTTAGTTAGGTTTAAGTAGTTCTAAGTTCTAGGAGGCTGGTGACCTCAGATGTTAAGTCCCATGCCGGCCGGAGTGGCCGTGCCGTTCTAGGCGCTACGGTCTGGAACCGAGCGACCGCTACGGTCGCAGGTTCGAATCCTGCCTCGGGCATGGATGTCTGTGATGTCCTTAGGTTAGTTAGGTTTAATTAGTTCTAAGTTCTAGGCGACTGATGACCTCAGAAGTAAAGTCGCATAGTGCTCAGAGCCATTTTGTTAAGTCCCATAGTGCTCAGAGCCATTTGAACCATTTTGGAACAAAACCCACTCAAGTTTACAAGGAATTTGGCGGTATGGGCCGACGGCACACGATGTTTGAAGTGACTCTGTATCAAGCAGAAATCTACAGATACCCGCCTTTGAATGCTGTACCCTATTTTGACGGGAACCGAAGCTCGAGTCGTTCTGCACGTCCATCAGAGGACCTGAAGATGGCATAATAAATCGCCGAAACTGATAGCCTAATGAAATAACAGTTTGAAAATGAGACGGCGGAAAGGTATTGGATTTGACACTCTGTACCCTCAATCACTACCAACTGCGCCCAGAAGTCGTACTAGTTTTGTTTCGGCGTAACGACAGACGCCGGCATGACGATCAAGAACAGACGAACAGAGAGGGCTGTGAGACGACGTCAGTCAATAGCGCGCTGATGGATCCCTCTCTATGACGACATCGGGACAGCAGCGGTCTCTACACGAAGAGAATATTAGCGCCACGCCGCCTTGACGCGGACCGAGTGGAAGACGAGCCATCATACAAACGCTACGGCAGTGACTTATAAACTGTATTGTTTTGCTTGGATTGGAATTGTATTCACCGAAGGACATTGATTATTTAAATGTCGGCAATTGCTTGCGACACATCTTTGTGAATACACAAAGAATTGTCATTTATTTTACTGTAATAAACTTCATCAATACGATTTGCTTGAATTGCTGTCTAGCGATCCGAAAAAACAGCTTTTGTAGGAATCCTATATTAGACGAGTGGGCAGAACACAACAAGTTTGATGCCATTCGTCAGCAGTCCGTCATACACGGTGTCGACACCACACGAAGTTTAGTCATGTGCGTTGTTGTGTCAACGGCAGCCTGCGCCTGGGACCGCAATTTCCTAGTTCGGCTCCTGCTAGTCTCCCACCTATGGTGCGAGATGACACAGAATACTGGAGGAAGACCATTACTTCTTTTCGGATGGTAGGTGAAGACGTGTGCACAATACGGTGACCCACCCTTGTGGCGGTTCGACATGCCTAAATTAAATCTCGACGAGTATGCCTGCTGTAACGTCGTCGTGTCCTGACACAGCGCAGAGGACAGGGGGTCTGAGGTCCGTCTGCAGTTTCCGATTGCTGAGGAGGAAATTCGGTAAATCAAATTCCCTGTGAAGGCAGGCTGATGATTTGGATCAGCGCCAACGGCGCCAAACACTATCACAGGTCACCTACGAGAGGCGCGTATTCTGGGACTCGACAGATGGCTGCATCAGAAGACTCGTGGAATTCAGGGGTCGGATTAGCACTACGTGTCAGGGAGCAGACTAACTACTGCACTGAAGACCAGTTCTAAACATTAGAAAAAGAAATGATGCAATTTGTTGCACAACAGAAGACAGTATCTGAAACCACAGGGGCGGATGCTGTACCGAACACTAGCAGCACATGAAGTGCAAACTTGAGATCAGCACTCCAAATGAGAAAAACAGACGTGTCGGAGCTTACCGAGGCTGGCCACGAGCGACTCGGAGTCGGCGTCCCAGCCATCTGACGGAGAACTCCCTCTGAATACAAAAACATGGGTTTTTAAAGAATCGTGGCTGCGCACCATTTCTCCCTTCCTATAGCCGACCAACACTAATCCACCTACGCTTAAAGCCTCGGCGAATCTGGCGAGTCATTCTGCACTTCCAGGGCGCCTCTGGCTAACCACATTTAGATCCTCCCCTTCTCCTACTCGGTAGGTAGGGATGCTTCTAGGTAGGGATGCTTCTGGACTTCACATTAACCAGCTCCAAGTTTGGCAGCAACAGCGTTCCGCTGAAAGCTAAGTGTCACTGCCACTCCTATTATGGCCAGCAGCAACACTGTTTTACGTCACATGACCCTACCCTCCGCCTTTCTGTGAGTGGGGACTGCTGTAGTAGCACTCTAACCTCAGTAAAGCCACTGACGTTGCAGTTCTCGGGAGCAAGTATCGACCTTGCTGCCTCTGCTAAGACGTGCCTTTTCGCGACCACCTACTGTGACAACTCACAACAGCCTGTAGTCGGTGGGTGGAGTTACCCGTGAATTCTCTGAAATGAAACTTCTTCCCTGGGACAACTGCACGGAGAGTCTGCACTTTGCGCGGTTCTAGCGTTACTGTTAAGTTCCGGTAACCTACAATCCGTTCATCATAAGAATAAACCTCGAGTAAAAATTACACTATATATTTTTCCGCGTTTTCTGGGACCTCATTGGATTTTGTTTCACTTGGAGCGGAAGCCAAGTTGTCTCGAGTACAGTCAAGCAAGATAATAGGGATACGTTTTATGCTGTGCGTTACGCGTCTACTCGGCGATAATTCGGGGCAACAACTTTACTGGCGCATTTAACTTGGACAACACTGGCCAACTAACCTGCAGCGATGTGAACAGTTGCAGTAGGGAACTAAAAAGAGACGAGCAAATAATAATATAGCTTTGAATGTCATTTCATTTTTAAGCAGAAGAAAACAATATATGGTAAAACTCAGGCGATACGCTTTTCAGATGACCGGACGGAAAACATAACATGCTCTCGATCTTAGCTGACATATTATTGTAATTAAAAATAAGAGTGATGAAAATTCCTAACGTTAACAACGGTAATTTTTCTGTATGAACTGTGTGTGGTATAAAAGTGCACTGCTGGGATTTCACCATTTACTTAAATATTGAAGCCACTGAAGGTATTACAGTCAGTCGTCTGGTAATTTCTGAACTCCTTCCATATCGAACTCCGAGGAATACATTTCAGTGCAGCTACGTTGATAAAGAGGCGATCAGCAACAGAATCTCAAGCCACAAGAAATGTCCGCATTTACCCCTCCTCTTTTATGACGGGCTGTTCTGCATTTCGCCATCGTTCGGCGGTAGGTATCACAAAGCTTCGAGCATTACTTCCAATACGTTTGACAGCTTAAATGCCTTGTTATTTCTCGCGACAAATCTCTTAACTTGGCTCCACATAAATTCTATTGCGTTCAGACTGTAATGTTAAAATGGGCGCTGATGACCTCGATGTTGAGCGCCCATAAACCCCAACACACACTGTAATGTTAAAATGACATCTGTAAAAACACAGCATTTGTACAGCGTGCTCGACGCCGGGAAAATTGTTTTCCGTGTTTCTACGACACTTACCACCCTGGCTCGTGTGAGACCACATCTGACCTACAAAACAATGAGCATATTCAAACAGATTTTTTTCATTTTTCTCCAAAAATTTGCGTAATGTAATATAAGTTAATCACCATACATTTGATGAATTTCTTATTTAAATGATTTAGGTATTTAAACCGGACAAAAAAATTATAGATCACAGGGAGTTTCGAACCACAGTCCGCCAGCATTCATGTGTATTTAACTACGACGCCAAGCATAAATTAGAATTAGCCTTTTTATGTTTAGTGTCTGTCGAGAAACATCAAGGTGATTTTTCTCTGTAATCTTGCGAAAAACGTTAACAACTTATTTCTCGCCATTAATGATGGTCTACTTGAGTGTTTTAATACGAAGCAGGAAGCAGTGTCATCCATTTTCGAGCTACGTATGAACAGAGAGATAATCAGATCACAAGTAGCGTTTACAGAAACTGTGAATGTACACGACTTTCGAAATAGAAGTTACGTAGCTAAAGCATGATTAAGAAAAAAGTTGATGATTGTACAACGTAGAAGTTCAAATGGCTCTGAGCACTATGGGACTCAACTGCTGAGGTCATTAGTCCCCTAGAACTTAGAACTAGTTAAACCTAACTAACATAAGGACATCAGAGACATCCATGTCCGAGGCAGGATTCGAACCTGCGACCGTAGCGGCCTTGCGGTTCCAGACTGCAGCGCCTGGTAGCAAAACTAAATATGAACGACAGTAATGGACTTTGGTGCTGCTCTCTCTTTCACAGAGAACTGTAACTTTCACCACTTACAAATCCTCCAGTGGTGTGTTCGTGTACGAAGTTACGCGTCCATCCGACTATGTTTTCTTGAAACTTCAGTTCTTTTGTCAGGATTTGTAATTACATTGTAACGAGCATGCTACAGACCACACGTCTGTCCTGAGAGACTGAACTGAACAAAGCGTTCTTTGAACATGTTCAAATGGCTCCAAGCACTATGGGACTTAACATCTGAGGTCATCAGTCCCCTAGATTTAGAAGTGCTTAAACCTAAGGACATCATAAACATCCATGCCCGAGGCAGGATTCGAACTTGCGACCGTAGCAGCAGCGCGGTTCCGGACTGAAGCGCCTAGAACCGCTCGGCCACAGCAGCCGACTTTGACCATGTAAGTGAATAATGACAACGGGTGGCCTGACGTAGTGTAAACATGGTAGGGCAGCGACGCGCTTTCGAGACGATATTTGTACTATCCTTGATAACACTCGTTCGATGCATTCACATGTCGTGCCCAGTTCCGCTACGAATCGTGGCACCAATGAACGTAGAGGGAACGCACAGTATAAGCAGCCTAGTTTACGATGCCGTGTTTAGATCGCTGCACTCGCTGAAATAAAAAGAACTTCAGCGGCACTGCACCGGTCTACGACGCATCGTTATTAGGTAGGTCGTAAACACGACGGTCGATAATTAGAACACCTACTTGAAAACTACGAACAGAACAGAACTGCAATAATACGGTATCTATTTTTCCATAGCATTATTTAATTACTGATATATTGTGTTTTACAAATGATCGTTATATTTCCCCGTACATATGATAGCGACGAAGACCACTTTCAAAAAATGGTTCAAATGGCTCTGAGCACTATGGGACTTAACTTCTGAGGTCATCAGTCCCCTAGTACTTAGAACTACTTAAACCTAACTAACCTAAGGACATCACGCACATCCATGCCCGAGGCAGGATTCGAACCTGCGACCGTAGCGGCCGCGCGGTTCCAGACTGTAACGCCTAGACCCGCCTGGCCACTCCGGCCGGCTTAAGATGTGCCATCCTACCACCGAATAGCGTCACAGGGATCATGAACGCGTTGTTCGTTAGTCTGCACGTCCGGGACGGGCTTCGTATAGGAGACGTATTTCAGGTGCCACCACATGTAGAAATCTAAAGGGTTGCGGTCCGGCGACCGAACGCGCCACGCGACTGGACTATCTCGTCTAACCCATCTGCCGGAACAGATGTTGTCGAAATACCTACAAACAGAAACTGGAAAGTTCACTGGAGCACCATCACATCGCAGCCACGTTGCCCTTCTTACCACCAGCGGTACGTCTGTATGTCTTCCAGCAGGGGTGGAGGGGAGAGGGGAGGTCCGTGCTGCAAGTGCCGCTGTGCCTCGCCTGTGAAGCGTCGTGGAAGGGGGGGGGGGGGAGGGGGCTGGTCCCACGATACGGCTGCAAACTGCTTCATTGTTTTCGTGTCGCTGCTTGCGAAACACGGGCGCGGCTCCGTGTACCACTGTAAGTTTCTGTCCGCAGCTCGTGGTCGTGCGGTAGCGTTCTCGCTTCCCACGCCCGGGTTCCCGGGTTCGATTCCCGGCGGGGTCAGGGATTTTCTCTACCTCGTGATAACTGGGTGTTGTGTGATGTCCTTAGGTTAGTTAGGTTTAAGTAGTTGTAAGTTCTAGGGGACTGATGACCATAGATGTTAAGTCCCATAGTGCTCAGAGCCATTTTGTAAGTTGCTTGGGAGTGTATTGAAATCAATAGTGGAAATGAAAGATGTTCTGAGTTCCAAATCTGACATTTGTCAGGAGAAGAAAAAAACAAATTTATCTCTGTTTGTTCGCAACTGATTTCTATCCAGAAATTTCAGATGATATCCTGCTATTGCAGAATTATTATACCCATCACACAAAAAGTAACTAGATCTATTAGAAAATAAATACGTTCTTAAGAAAGTTCTGAGTATTATACCATGGAAACAAGACATTTTAACCACTAATAAGAAAGTTTCTATAAGTTGATTCTTGCAAAGAAGATAACAACAACTAGCCACTGTTAATAATGTTATGTATTTACACAACTACAGCCATCAGCAGTTTCGAACAGAGGGGCTCGTCTTCAGATGACTATTTATGTTAACATTACATATGCTATTGTTTCATTAGTGGTTGGCTGGTTATTTTTCTTGAACAAGTTATGTAAACAACAACATGTCTCACATGTTTATATTAACGGGATGTCCACAACCGTCGATAGTCATCATCAATGATAAGATCCCCGACAGTTCTAAATTTTGTTATTTCCTAAAAGGAAAGCACATCCTGGTTTCATGAGATGAGTTCTATCTTCAGGAGCATAGAAAATATGAGTCCATAAAAGTCAATTAGCAGATACTAAATTAGGTTAAAAAAGTGAATTCCTGACATGTGGAATAAAACAGGAGTAGTAGGCCAATGGTGGTATCGCATCAAATTGCGGGTTGCCTATATCAGGGGAAAATCTTTCGTTCTCTTCTGATTGACAGGTCCTCAACCTATTTTTCTGCTAAGTTAATTATGACCCCCTGGGAATCTGGCCTGTTCAGTTAAGTGGTCTTTCATGTCTGCTGCATCCCTCCTTCTCCCCCTCCCCTCCTTGTCCCAACCCCTCTGGAAAACTCTGACCCTCCCCAATATAAGTACACTTTTGATATCCAATTGATTGACTAATTAATTAAAACGATCAATTAACTAACCCCTCCCCCTCTGGTAACTGCACAGTCTTCCCCATCTGGAAATTGACAGAAAAAGACTCAGTTGACTGGCCATTTGACCGGAAATCGACTGCAGTGTATCGAATATTGTTTAAACCATTTCTGGTAGACAAACCAATGTGAGAAATATGAATTATTTAAAAAGTTTCTTTGGTACAAGGCAGTGTATGAAATATAGTTTATTTACTTATTTAAGAAATTGGCAGGAAATAGATTGCAGTGTATGGAATAATGGTTAAACAATTTCTGACAGACGAGGCAATATTTGGAATTTGTTTATTCAAACTGTTTATGGGATGCAAGACAGCGTTTCGAAAATAGTTTTTTATCTTAAGAATTTGTGAGGAAAGTGCTGCACTGTGTGGAATACTCTTTATTTATACATTTTGAGGGCAACAAGAGAGTACAGAATATACAAAATGCTGCAGCACTTCCTTTTATTCCCATCATGCAAGGATTACCACCATGAAACACTTATCACACGTAATTACACTGTTAAAATTCATTACACTGCAAGGCGTGTGCCATCCACCATCCGCCATCTGCTGGCCCAAACACAGTGCTGGCTCGTGCCGCCACAGCAACTGCCGAACCGCACCACGTGCTGGTGTCCAGCAGACTGCACTGCTGTACACCCACTCAGGGCCTCATGACCACTGTCATGTCAGCTACCACACTATCATCAGCCTCGTGCAGTGCACAGCCTCGACGTCGCGCTAATCCTCGAACAAAAACATCAGGTGGGGGCATTCATTTGACATTTGATACCCAAGAAATTCGTCACCTGCCCCCTCCCCACCCACCCACCCCCACCCCCAACGCTGTGGACAAGATGAGACACGTCGGCACATTCTTACTATCTAATCACTTATCAGAGGCTGAGCTAATTCGTTGCTTCCAGTCGCCAGCTCCTCGTGACCACCCTACCCCACGACATGTTCCCATTTCCACCGAGTGGTCAAAACGTGGTCATGTGACATTGACGCAGCTCATTCTGTTTCTTCATGGGATGCAGAAAGTCTTACACATATCACTCTCTGACTTCTGTTCACTTCTGACTTAAAATGGAACGGTCACGTGGACAAAGATGCATGGAGGGTGAAGGCAGAGACTGAGGAACCATTACAAGATGCAGAGAGGCTGTCTAAAAAGCTACTCTGGAATTTTGCTGTATTGGATCCTTAGCAATTAGCTTCTAAAAAAAGTGACTGGTTTCGAGATATCAGAGTTGCACAAATATGATTCATCAGTGTGTGCAATCATTGAAAGATGTCCAACCCAAGTATGTGGTTGAAAGGGTAGAGTTACACAGGAAGTGTAACACTATCAGCGACTCTCTTGGGTGCCTGTAGAACCAAAACCGCTTTTTATGCAGGGTGACAGTGAAACAGTCGTTGTTATTGTGTTTTTAATAACGCAGTCCTCACGTAAAATGTATGTTGGTGGCTGTAGAAACCCTTCTGCGGTCAGCTTGAAATGTCGGTTCTCAATCGTGTTCCTCGAAAAGAACACCGTCTTTCCTCTGGAGATTCCCATTTGAACTAACTGGTGGGTGTATTTGACTACTGAAAATTATTACTCACCATGCAAAGGGTAGATCTTTGCACTCCATCAAAAGCCAAAAATGAGTTTAATATTCTAGTCCTTTGATGCATAACAGAATTAAGCTGATTAGAACAGATTTTTTCTACCTGATCAGAAAACACTTAGAGGAAATGTAGCGTATGCCATACTATTACAGAATTTTCACAACACGTAACTGTATGCCATCTGTGCGAAAATGTGTATATGTCCAGGTTTCTTCTGTCCACGAAAATAACTTGTATAAAACGAAGAAACTAAAATTTGCGTCAAATATTAGCGTTGTATGATCAATAACATCGCTGTCTTGGATTGGGTGAGGTAGGTTTTTTAAACGGGGGGTCTACATTGGGATAGAACTGGTTGGGACTACTGTATCATCGAAGCCATTGCTATTTGTTTCCTGGTACATCATGACTGGTGGTGGGGATGGTCACGAGGAGTCAGTGACTGGAATTAACTGATTAGCTCAGCCTGTGACAAGTGGTTAGGTAGAAAGAATGAGGAATGAGCCAATCTGTCTGATCTTGTCTGTGGCAGCAGGGGTCAGCAAAGTGGGCAGTGTGCTGGGAGAGCAGTGACAGAAGAGGACGTCGGTTACAAGTATACTCCATCGACAATAGAGCTATTCAATATCGAACACTGGCAAGTGTTGCTGCTGGGAGTATTGATAACATCTGAATTCCTCCCACTCCAATCACCCTCAGATGCCCCCATAGCTGGGGGTGGTGCACTCTAGCACGCACATCTGTCCACGATTGTGGCTATTTACTTCGACCTCTGGTCGTTGCCGCTGGTGGCATATCAGGGGATGGACCCACTATATGTGGACGTTAGGACATGAGCGCATGGGATGTGCGATTGTTTCAGTGATCTCTGATATCTGGCCATCAACTACTGCTACAGACAGGATTGTAATTAATGTGTGTCATGTTTAGTGCATCTCAGTACATCGCAGTGGATTCTGTCTTGCAGTGGTATTTGCTGTTGTCTCTATCCTATCATGCAGAAGGCCCTTCCACGTTCCAAATGTAGTGGAGAGAACCAATTGATGGATTTCATAGCACTTTACAAAGCCAATTGCAAGTCAAATTCCCGATTGATCAGTTTATTGTTTCTAATAGTTGTATTGCAAGCACGCATCTGTTTAGTCCCTCCAATAAACTGTCTACTGACGTAGCATGCCACTGAGCAGAAATTTGAAATTTTCAGCTACCTGCAGTGTGATGGACTTCCTACCAAATGACCTAACTGTGCCAGTATCCACTGACAGGAGGCAAGAGGGGAAAAATGTAGTTGGGTATGGAAACCAGGGCTTGCAGGATCGAATCATGGAAAATATTCCGTGGAAGAAAGGAGAAACATCCCACACAAAGGGTATCGATTTAATTAATTAGTGGAGCAATCTGGTTGAGTGAGGGAATGTGTCCTAGACATCCACAACTGGGGGGTTTACAGGTACCAAATATCAAAGGGGTATCGCCGCCTGACACTTTTTTTTTGGAGATTAGCATGACGTCTGGATTGTGCACTGCATGGTGCAGTATTTGACATGACAGTGACTGCAAGGGTCCGAGCAGGTGAAGTGCAGTCTGTTGGATATAGGTGCATAGTGCAGTCCAGCATTTGATTGGGGGTGTGAGCTGATGCCTTGTGCAGCCAACAGATGGCACATAGCAGATGATGGATGGCACATGCTCTGTGATCTAAAGATTTCTAACAATGTGATGAGCGTTTCATGATGATATTCCTTTCACTGCTGGAATAAAAAGAAAAAAGAGCTGCAACTGTTTAAATATTCCATACTGCCTTGTTCCCCTCAAAATGTTTAAATAAACAGTATTCTATGTAGTGCAGTCGATTTCCTGACAAATTCTTTAAATAAATAAACATTGTATTGTATCCCATAAATTGTTTAAACAGTATTCCATACACTGCCTTCGATTTCCCGACAAATGGCCATTCAACGTACTTTTTCCTCCCCATTTACACATGGAGCAAGGCATTGGGTAGAGCTGTGGGTTTACCAGAGGGGGAGGGATTAATTAATGTATCAGTTTAATTAACTGGTCAGTTAATTTGATATCGAAAGTGTACTTGTATTGACGAGGGGGAGGTGGAGGGTTGGAGGTTTCCAGAGGAGTTGGGAGGGGGAGAGGGATGGGGAGGAGGAGCAGGAGCAGGAGGAGGAGGAGGAAGGGTGGGGGTGCCGTGTAAAACCACTTACACAAACAATAGGTTAAGGATGGCTTAATTGCAGTGGTTATAATCCGCTTAGCAGAACAACAGGTCAATCAGAAGGGAACAATAGGTTTACCCCTTAATGTATGCTTGCCTCTGATGTAGGCAATCCACCGTGTGGGGTGATACCGCCATTGCCCTACCACTAACAGGAGACCATCTCAGTTCCTAGGCCTGCCAGAAAGCCTCTCACAGAGCAGAACAGAGATCTGGGCTTAAGGGCACGCCAAACATGGATCCACATGGAAAGTTAGATAGGCGGTTTTTCAAACACTGTGCTGATACACACCCATCAGGCCTGTGCCAAGCGCACACCAATATTGTAACGGACATTTTTTATGTTAATCTCTCTATGCTGAACTTCGATGCTGTCAATAAATGTTGATGGGTTGTCTTATTCCCGAACAGTTACACTATTGAAACTTCCTGGCAGATTAAAACTGTGTGCCCGACCGAGACTCGAACTCGCAGGAGAGCTTCTGTAAAGTTTGGAAGGTAGGAGACGAGGTACTGGCAGAAGTAAAGCTGTGAGTACCGGGTGTGAGTCGCGCTTCGGTAGCTCAGTTGGTAGAGCACTTGCCCGCGAAAGGCAAAGGTCCCGAGTTCGAATCTCGGTCGGGCACACAGTTCTAATCTGCCAGGAAGTTTCATATCAGCGCACATTCCGCTGCAGAGTGAAAATCTCATTCTGGAAACATCCCCCAGGCTGTGGCTAAGCCATGTCTCCGCAATATCCTTTCTTTCAGGAGTGCTAGTTCTGCAAGGTTCGCAGGAGAGCTTCTGTAAAGTTTGGAAGGTAGGAGACGAGGTACTGGCAGAAGTAAAGCTGTGAGTACCGGGTGTGAGTCGTGCTTCGGTAGCTCAGTTGGCAGAGCACTTGCCCGCGAAAGGCAAAGGTCCCGAGTTCGAGTCTCGGTCGGGCACAAAGTTTTAATCTGCCAGGAAGTTTCATATCAGCGCACACTCCGCTTCAGAGTGAAAATCTCATTCTAGTTACACTATTATTCAAAGACAGAAATTATACCAAAGTCGTCGCGATTTATGAGGTTCACTGGACGTTAAATATGCGGGACATGATTCTTAGTACTGCGTGTGATCACTAAAAACGGCAATGCATGGTCTACAACGCGTTCCCACGCTGTCCACAAGGTTGATAAGGAATTCACGTGGTGGGGTGATCCACTGCTCCACCAGAGCGGTTACCAGATGTTGAGTGTCGACGGTCCAGCAATACGTCTCCGCAACGCATCCAACACTTGAACGATGAGATTTAAGATGGGGAAACGGGCAGGACAGTTCATTTGAAGAATATCCTCTCGTCCATTCCACCTGCACAGTTCGATGCCGTCGATCGTTGTCATCAGTAAAGTCAGAGCCGAAAGCACGTCTGAAAAGAGGCACATGAGGAAGCATTACAGCGTCACGGTAACGTTGACAGCTGAGTGTACTGTGTTCAAAAATTTGCGATGGTGTCAGGAGTGTAGGGAGTGTACCAGCGTGCTCTTCTCGGGTGAGAGCAGACCCCATCTGCGTAGTGGTTCTGGATGTACCCTCACATGGCGAGAGGTCGCAACACGTAATATTAACTGCTCTCACTTTCGTGTTTACGAATGTTTTTTGTGTTTTATGATGTACTGAAGTAGCTGTTTTCTTTGGGGAAACAACTATTTATTTTATTAAACCATTTTCAACAACTTTTATGTTTCCACTAACTTAGAGCACTTTTGTTTGTATTTAAATGAAAATTATATGCCAAGAAAATGTTAAATAAATGCGCTTTTACTCTTTCATTGGTTAGGACTTTATAAATTGCTATAATACATTTTCTCACAAAAGATTTCATTTGTAGGTACAAACGAAAAAAAAAAAAAATGGTTTCTACCAACCGACGAATAAGAGAAATGGTCGGCTGATCGAAACACTAAACTGAAATAAAACGAGTTTTTAATACTGGAGGTACATACGAATTTATAATATTATGCATATCAACCATAGGTAGGTCGTTGATGCTTAGTCATGTCACAATGAAAATATGAAGACCAGAGCTGCGTAGTTGTGTATGCGACTATGAAGCTTATTTTCTTCTTCAAAACTACACAATACATTGAGTTCTGCAGATTTAGAATGATAAGTGTAGCACATTCTGAGGAAATAATAACTGGAATGGAAACTTTTTTTTTGTGTACGCGACTATGAAGCTTAATTTCTTCTTCAAAACTACACAATACATCGAGTTTTGCAGATTTAGAATGATAAGTGTAGCACATTCTGAGGAAATAATAACTGGAATGGAAACTTCGAAAATATTAGGTGCCAATGTTGATGAGAGTTTCAACTGGAAAATCCGCATTTTGGAACTCCTAAAACGAATTAGTTAGGCCAAATTTGTACTTCAAATCATCGCAAATTTTGAGGAAAGACAAATCAGTAAGTTGACATTTTATGTGTAAAATTTTCACTCAATAATGTCACATGGAATAATGTTCTGAAGTAAAGACAATTGCTCAAAAGGTGTTGTAAGAATTGCATGTGGTAGCTCACTTACCATCATCTTGTAGACATTTTGAAACGTGATTGCATAAGCCAACTTTCATTTCTGACAGCATGATATTGATCGATTAATTTGTATAAGTTGCACAGAAAGCTTTTCTGTGTCTACTCGCTTGGCAAGACAATACACAGGGTACGAATATATTTATTTTGTGTGACAACCAGCATCCTCCCAATATCTCCTCCATCTGTAAGTACTTGTAGTTAAATCTGCTGGTGAGGGAAGCGGAGACCCTCTTATGTGTTCTGTTCTGTGTAGTACCAATATCGATAGCTTTCCCCAGAGAGATCTAGTAAATCTGTTTCCTCTCAAATCAGAGGGCTTCCCATTTCGTTCCACCGATCGTTGGGAGCCATCCATTATCCATCACCTTACAAAAACAGTCTCAACATGTCTTGATATGATTTTGTCCTAGTTAATGCGGGTTCTTGTTTGCTGATTATAAAAAGATCATTTCATTTATTTTTTGATTACGAGGGAGTGGTTTTTATTTCGTTTCGTTGCGCTATTCAGTTAATTATCATGAGTAGGTCTCAAACTGGTACTTTCTTGCTCTCTTTGATTAATTACTTAATTGCTAAAGAACAGCTTAGCCATTATATTCATAAAGTTACGATTTTAGTGAGACTGAAATTTTTCGAGTGACGAACCACTTATAGAAAGCAGTAGTTAGTTTGCACCTGTTCATATGAATTATTGCCTTCAGCTGTCGCTCGTATTCTTGTAGTGAAATTGTCTCGGATAATGAAATTCTGTAATTTATTTTCCATTTTCTGAGATATCACTCTCTATTTGGCCTTCCTGCCACGTACAGTTGAAGTAAGGATGTTACGAGTGCAGGCTGTCACACTATGTAGAATAACAGATTCTTTGCAGAACGAACCCTAATTCATACAACATTTCTCCTCTGGTTTTACACTTATGGAATTTATCACTTTTAGTGAAAGGGGTGTCTCCAGCTCACCCACCCAGTTTCAATGGTGGTGGAATGAAGTGCTTCTTTCTCTTGCTGAGTCATATGTCAGTTTATTAAATAATGTAGCGTTATCGTCCTTTTACATAGTTCCCAATTTTTCAGTATGAGAGTTAAAGGAGTTTCTTGTTCATACAGACACACTACGTCTACGAATAATCTAACCGCTTCATTGAGGGCGTTCTGTTGTGTCATTTGGCTCAAAATGGCTCTGAGCACTATGGGACTCAACTGCTGAGGTCATTAGTCCCCTAGAACTTAGAACTAGTTAAACCTAACTAACCTAAGGACATCACAAACATCCATGCCCGAGGCAGGATTCGAACCTGCGACCGTAGCGGTCTTGCGGTTCCAGACTGCAGCGCCTCTAACCGCACGGCCACTTCGGCCGGCTGTGTCATTTATTATCAGGGTTTTTCATAAATAGTTCTGTTTGGTCGGCACTGGACGCAAGACGGGGAGGGGCAAAACTTAATAAGCTGTTTGTCCCCTCCATTTATTGGGTCAGGAGAAGTACTAGAAGTCTGTAATATATTGATAAGCCAAAACATTATGACCACTGCCCACCTCGACGACGGATGCAGCCTGGTATAGGCGCTAAATGGTTGGGCGTCCACGACTATTCACAGAACGTGTTGTTCGTAGGATTCTCTGCTGTGTGAACTAGTGTAGATGGTGATTTGTGGCTTCTATGCAGAAAGAGCACAATGCTGGTGCACGCACAACTGTTTTGGAGCACACCGTTCACCGTACATTGATGAACATGGAGCTCCAAAACAGAGAATCCCTATGGGTTGACATGTTGATCCAATGACATCACCAATTACGATTTCAATGGGTACTGGACCATCGAGATTCTACCGTCGATCAATGGAAACGTGCCGGCTCTTCGGGTGAAACGCAATTTTTGCTACAACACTTGGTCGATGGTCGTCGCCACAAACGCCGTCGTCGAGGTAAACGGTGGCTCGAAACGTGCAGCGAGCCACGGACGCAGGCTGGTTGAAGCAGTATTATGCTATGGGAGACACTCTCCTGCGCTTGCGTGGGACCTGCGGTAGTAATCGTAGACACGTTAACAGATACGAATCTCCTGCATCCCTTCATGCTTGATGTCTTCCCCGACGGTGACCTCATCTTGCAGCAGTATAACTGTCCGTGTCTCGGAGTCAGAAGCGCGCAACAGTAGATTGAGGAGCCTTATAGTGAACTCACGCTGACGCCGGATGTAAATCCTATGGAACTCGCTGTCGGGTGCCATCACCGTGTACGCAAATTAGCGGCCCGTTATTTACGCGAATTGCATGACCTGTGCGTAAACATCCATTGCCGCATACCTCCACAAACCTAGCAACAATGTGTCGGATCCCTGATACGCAGAATCAGCGATGTATGGACAAACAAGCTATCGGCTATCCCCGCAATGTTAAATTATACCTGCTATAGAGTACATTGTCTCAGGAACTACTAGAGTTACAGAGATAAAATTCTTACAGTATGTGTACTGAAACAATAATTCAATGTCAAAGTAATTAATTACAGAGATACTTTATATTTACCGATTTACCTAACGGTAAATATTTTCCATCACTTTTCACTACGTTATCACTTCTAAATCTTTTTTAAAGCAAGTAATTTAAAAATCGTTATTTTAGTGTATACAAGAAACCCATGTGACTGTGTCATAAAATTTCAGACTTCTAGGTTTAACAACAGCGGAGACAATGTTCCTAGAAGAAGCAAAAAGCAAACGGAGAGAGAAGACTAAAACATTGCTGATTCACAGTTAATACCCTCTTCATAGACTTCATAATCATCCGCTGTTGTATTGATACCAGCTCTTTTTTAACCTCTCGGGCACAAACCGTGTTCCAAATGCTCATCTGTGGATGGAGTGTGGAAATACAAGGCCCACATAGCTTCCCTCATTTCTTCAAGATTGCCTGTATTTTGCCTGATTGCTAGGCCACAGAAATTCAGAATGTGGCCTATCAGGGAAGCAGTCAGTCTTCCATTCCCATCCAAGGTTTTTCCCTCATCTAATTTTTTTCCTTTCTTAACTGATTTCAACCTCCTGCGCCTGGCACCCATTCTCTTCTGCATGTGTCCTATACATTCAAGTTCGCTTATATTTTCACTGTTCCCATATGGTTTGCTTTGCAAAACTTCCCTGAATGGTTTGGAGTCGCCATCTCCCAGATACTGGACATAGCGAACATTATACCACTCACAAGAGCAATAAAATTTGTTTTCACCCGAACAACGTCCATGCCACCACTATTATCGTAATAATTAGCAACACAGTCATCACCATGTTCATTTTTTCACCCTGTCTACGTATCTACAGTATTTGTACATCATTCCAACATCAATAACCTTACCAGAGTCAACACTAATTTCTGTAAGAACATTGTTGGAGGTTTGACCCCTTTTTTGCCATGCGTATCAAAAGCTTCTGTGAGGTCTCGGCTGTCATAATTTTCTTCCACTGCTTCTTCCACAGCTTCCTGCACTGACTTTTGTGTTATATCTTCAATAGCAGGTCCTGTTAGATAGCTGTAATGATCAGACTTTGAACGTACACTTGGAACATTTAGGACACCACGTAGCATATCACTTGCTACATTGCCCTTACAAATTGCTCGCAACCCGTACAGTAACCTAATATTTAAAGTGTAAAGTTCACTTTTCTTGTATCCATTATTTACTGTTACTGAAACAGAAATTTACAGTTACTGAAACCGAAATTTACAGCTGTATTTACGAACACTGCATGTTAAATTGAACTGGGAAGGAAAGTCAACATGCGATTCTACTTTCAGAGAAACGTTTTCTTCACATTTCTTGCAGCACACACTGTTTTAAGAGCTTCGCGTAATAAACTCATATCAGTGAGTTCACAAAACTCCTTCCCTTTATCAAATGAATTATGTTTCTCTTCGAAATATCTGTGTTTTATGAGACCACTGTTTTCGTTTGAAGTACGTATGTTCTACAAATCAGAAGTGTATTCACATTTTCCAACAATGATGATGATGAAGAAGAAATGCTTCGCTTTGCTAGTGAAGTCTTCTTTCATTTCTTTTGCTAGTTCACACGCTGTTTAAACACTTTTGCCCTAGCTCTAGGCATCTCCAATGCGGAAAATGAAGCACTAAATAAATAAATAAATAATAAAAAAAACCTGGACAACAACTTTCGTACAGTATAGTGGTAGTTAACAATCCAAAGCCAAACAACAAAAAGTAACTTCATGAAACAAGAGACAAACATTTTCGGACAAATAGTGTATGAAGAGTCGTTGGATATTTGAATTCATGTCACATGAATGTACAGCCAAAAGTTTATGGTCAGAAGTGTATCACAAAAGCCGAAAATAAAATAGTTATAATTCTAGTAGAATCATGTATGACACGTGATTTTAAAGAGCAAACTTGGATTAATCTAATAATGCAATAAAACCACATCGACTTTTGCACCCAAAATCGGATTGTGTATCCCCTTAAGCCCGTGGGTCATATTGTTTTGGCTCATCAGTGTATATGGCAGTTTCGAGAATTGTTTTCTTCAACAGTCTTCCTGTAAATATTTTATGTTGACAGCACAACTGGTACTTCATGAAGTTTAAAGAGCAAAAGCAAAGGAAAACACATGTCTGGCACTGTTCCACTTAAAGTTTTCCTTTTTTTTCTTGCATACACGACCTAAATTTTTCGTTATTCATTACCTCTATAGTGTTAGAGACAAATATATTATTGTGTGTACCAATACAAACAAGCAAAGAAAGCAAAAAACTTACAGCTATCAACGAAAATAGCTGCTAGTGTTATATACAATTCATTGCGAATCGTCTGCTAGGTATTTAACCTTGCGTGAAGACACTGTCTTCATTTTTTACGTTTAAGAATTTTGGCGCAGTGTTTAGTTCCAGATGCTGTTTGGTGAACGAGATATTCTCACATTTTTTAGACTTTATGTCCGTGAATTGTCTACATAACACAGTGAGAGCAAAACAGTGGCAAAGAAGCTTGCTTTTCCTCTGCAAACTGTACTTTTCCACCAGTATTAATCATTTCTGGTACACCAGCTCTTAATTAATAACTGACTGTAATATTAAAACGAAAGTAATTTTGAGACAGGGAGTGATTTTACCCTATGGCGAGTTTTGTTTTATGGCCATTAGACGGTGGTTCAAATGGTTCAAATGGCTCTGAGCACTATGCGACTCAACTTCTGAGGTCATTAGTCGCCTAGAACTTAGAACTAATTAAACCTAACTAACCTAAGGACATCACACACACCCATGCCCGAGGCAGGATTCGAACCTGCGACCGTAGCGGTCGCTCGGTTCCAGACTGTAGCGCCCAGAACCGCACGGCCACTCAGGCCGGCTTAGACGGTGGTTCCACGCTTATATCTACAAGGTTTTTATCAGCTTGTTTATTATTCTAAGGACAAAAGTTGTGCAGTCTCCTTTAAGCTTTCCCTCACTGACAAGAAAGATCTCATCGAATTAGGAACATTGTCACCAAGACTGCATGGCTTACCAAAAATGAACAAACCTCGCTTTACGTTTAAGCCTATTGTTAGTGCTATCGATTATCCTACCTTCGGGGTTGCCAAACACTTATACAGGGTGAAAAGTATTTAAACCGACAAACTCTGGGAGGTTGTAGGGGACATCAAAACAAATATTTTTCCCTATTGTCATTTTTTCCTATGAGGAATATTTAAACCGGTTGAGGAAGATTTCTATGGTGGCAAATTAAGTAAACCAACAAACACTTTTCCATTTTTTTATGATCGAGAGGCAACACATTAACACAACCCAATTTCAATTACAGTAGATTTTCAAAAATGCCTCCACTTACACGTAAGCAAAGGTTAGACTGTCGGATCATGTTCTGTCTGACAATGGCAAAAATCCCAGGAGTATCCTGAATTGTTCCTGCTGCTGCTACTATCTGGGTAACCAGATCCTCTTCTGATGCAACTGGAGTTGCATGAACAAGGTTGTGCATCTCGCCCCACACAAAAAAGTCCAGAGGGGAAATATCTGGGGATCGAGCAGGCCATGGTGCAGGACCACCTCTGCCAATCCACCTTTCTGGCAACCGTCGGTCCAGGAATCGACGCACACGACGACTGAAATGTGCCGGTGCCCCGTCATGTTGGAACCACATGCGTTGTATTGTAGGGAGCGGTACGTCTTCCAGGAATTCTGGCAATGCTCTGACGAGAAAATTGTAATACTGCCTGCCATTTAATGGCCTAGGTAGCAGATACGGCCCAATTAAACAGTCCCCAATAACATCGTACCACACATTATCGAAGAACCGCACTTGATGAGCGCTAGTAACTGTGGCATGTGGGTTATCCTCACTCCAAACATGCGAATTGTACGTGTTGAAGACTCCATCACGCCCGAACGTTGCTTCATCGGTAAATAACACACAGGATGGAGATGTAGGATACATTTCACACTGTTCCAGGTACCACTGCGAAAACTGTGCTCTGGGTGGATAATCAAGTGGTTCCAGGTTGTGGACACGCTGCAAGCGAAATGGACGTACAAATTGCACTCGAAAGACTGTTCTTACATTCTCCTGATTCGTCCCCATGTTACGTGCAATTGCACAAGTGCTGATTGAAGGATCCCGCTCCACATGCTGCATGACAGCTTCCTCAAATTGCAGCGTTCTTACCGTGCGACGGCGTCCCTGTCCAGGTAATCTGCTAAACGACCCGGTCTCACGCAGACGTTAGTACACAGCAGCAAAGGTCGTATGATGCGGGACACGGTGATTAGGATATTGTTGTTGATAAACCCGCTGTGCAGCTCGTCCGTTGTGGTGCACTACGTAATATGCACCAAGCATATCAGTGTACTCACTCCAGGTGTATCGCTCCATTAGTAAACAGAGATAATGCACTACTACACTGGTGGACAGCAGTTGCTAACAACTGAAGAGCGTAATACGGCCTCCACCGGCTTAAATAATCCTCATAGGAAAAAATGACATTAGGAAAAAATATTTGTTTTGATGTCCCCTACAATCTCCCAGAGTTTGTCGGTTTAAATACTTTTCACCCTGTATTATATGAAAGATTCTAGTATTATTATCGACAGATTAAAATTCTTTAGGTTGAATCCAAAAGATGTTATGGTCAGTTTATTACATTGCTGTTTACTATCGTTCTTCATAATGAAGTGATTCACGGTTGGAAATCAGAAGTGGAAAGTATTTTCGCGAAGGATACGGCAGATCTCATTAAACATTGTCCCAAGAACGTACTTTCAATGACACAAGTAATTCTATGAGCAAACTGATGTTGCTGGTTTGGCGAGTCGACTCAGCGGAGCTGTAGCGAACTTTCGTGCCTCAAAATTTGAAGAAATAGTCTTTCAGAGGGCGAAGAGTTCAAATGGCTCTGAGCACTATGGGACTCAACTGCTGAGGTCGTAAGTCCCCTAGAACTTAGAACTACTTAAACCTAACTAACCTAAGGACATCACACACATCCATGCCCGAGGCAGGATTCGAACCTGCGACCGTAGCAGTCGCGCGGCTCCGGACTGAGCGCCTAGAACCGCTAGATCACCGCGGCCGGCAGGGCGAAGAGTGTTGGTTTCGGTACGTTGACGATAGTTCCGTTATGTGGCCTCGTGGAGAAAAAGAAATATCAGAATTTCTAACTTCTGGCTACGATATGAATACCAATGCAAAGTTAACTGTGTAAAAGGGGAAAGAAGGTCAAATTTAGTTTTTAGATGTACAGGTACCCGGAAAAAGAAACGGAACCTCAGGGCACTTAGTGTACAGAAGGTCAACTCACAGCATCCCTAACGTTCAAGAAGCGTCACTGGCCTAAAGGAATCTGTGAACTGTAGACTATTCCCCACAAGAAAAAAAAAAGTTCATATGTGTGTGAAATCTTATGGGACTTAACTGCTAAGGTCATCAGTCCCTAAGCCTACACACTACTTAACCTAAATTATCCTAAGGAAAAACACACACACACCCATGTCTAGGACTCGAACCTTCTCCGGCACAGACCATGCCGGCAGCGACCCAGAACGCTCGGCTAATCCTGCGCGGCTCCCCACAAGAGGATCCACATCAGACGTCAGCGAGACTCCCCGATCTTAACTACCTGTCTGGTGACTTCACTAACCGATCGTTGCGTCGATACGAATAAACAGTTCGGTTTCCTGAGTTTAAGTTCGAAACTGCTGTTTCAGTCTTTATAGCCTCTGGTTATGTCTTCAGCAATGGAAGATGAAACGCTGGGCAGAGAATTGTGCCTTGGAGATCGATCTTTTCCCCTTAAAACGAAAATCAGCGATAACGCAAAGATCTGTATTGAAAGCCTGCAATACATTACGCAATAGCGTTTAAAAGACTACATGCAGCAAATGCACTGTGTGTATAAATGGTCTCGTACCCTCTCAGAGCTGTACTACCGGTCAGTGCCTCCTTGGACAATTCCTTGCGAGCTCTTCGTTTCGTCCCGCTCTGGGAGGCATCGTCACGCAGAATTCGGGATTGAGCGCGTTACACGCTCGGCCGGGCGCCGGTCCCGGAACACGGGCTGGCTGGGGGCTGAGTGCCGCCCCCGGGAGGCCGTGCCCTGTGCCCGGGCAGGGCCGCCCCCACCCCCACCCCCACCTGCACCCCCCGGCCCCCGGAGGAGGCAGGTCAGCCGGCGACTGATTTCCAGGGGCAAACACGGAGGAGGCCGAGGCAGTGAATCGATTCCAGTTTCCAGTCGGGCGCAGCCGGTCTGTTTGCAGCGGCGTCCCGCGCTCCAAACGGAGGTCTCCGGCAGACTCCAGCAGTCTCCCGGGTCGAGCTCTCACAGAGAAGCTTTAAAACCGCCGTGGCCGTTCAGTAAATACACTGCCGTCCAAAGGTTGGAATACACGACAACTGGGAGCACTTTTGTAAAAATTATGTCGGAATCTGCGCTGAGACAATTAACTACTAGTCGTCAGTTTTACATACAAAGATTATAAACTTTTTAATTTTTTACATTTTTGGGTCATCAGGCTTCCGCTTGCGACCCGTCACCAATTCCTCTCCTGTGCCAACTTCTTCATCTCAGAGTCGTACTGACGCCCTACGTCCTCAACTGTTTGTTGTATGTAATCCAATCTCTGTTTTCCCCCTACAGCTTTTACCATCTACAGCTCCCTTTACTGCTATGTTCGCTGATGTCTTAACACATGTCCCATCACACTGTCCCTTCTTCTTGTCACCGTTTTTTATATGTTCCTTCTCTGACGAGTCTGCGGATTATCCTATCGTCCCTTATCTTGTAAGTCTACCTAATTTTCAACATTCCTCTGCAACACCACATCACAAACGCTTCGATTATCTTCTTTCCGGTTTCCCCCATAGTCCGTTTCACTTCCAATCGATGTTGTGCTACGAGTGTTCCTTCTCAGAAACATCTGCCCCATATTAACTCCAATGCCTGATACCAGAAGGTTTTGGTGATGAATTCCCTCTTTGCCTATGCTGGTCTGATTTAATGTCCTCCTTGCTCTATCCATTATGGGTTATTTTCCTTGCAAGATGGCAGAATTTCTTAATTTCGTCTAGTTCGCGGTCAACAACTTTGACGTTAGCTTCTCGCTATTCTCATTTCTGCTGCTCCTCATCACTTTCCCCTTTCTTCGGTTTACTCTCGATCTATATTCTTGTGCTCATTAGACTATACATTGCGTTCTACAGAACCTGTCATTCTTCTTCACTTTCACTAAGAATAGCAATGCCACCAGCAAATCTTATCATCGATATTCTCTCGCCTTGAATTTTAATCCCACCCTTGAACCTTTCTTTAATTTCAGTCATTGCTCGTCTGTGTATAGGTTCAAAAGTAATCCAAAAAGAGCGCATATCTGCCTTGCCACTTCTTATTCAGAGTACTTTGTTCTTGTTCCCACTTGATCTTGTACATATCTTTCCTTATAGCTTACTTCTATTTCTTTTCAGAATTTCGAGCTTGTTGTCTCACAAGAGCAAAAGAGTTAACAGGTTATATAACACTCCTAGCTGTCACATTTTTTTGAGGAACGTGTCCTATTCGATACTACGAGGGATATTCGGAAAGTAAGTTCCGATCGGTCAAGAAATGGAAACCACTGTGAATATCTAATAACATTTTGCACATATGTGCTCGACAGTGTCTCTAGTATTCTGTCGGTTGCATCATTTCACTCTTTTCAGTTCTGAGTGCATGGTGAGCACATAAAGACGAGTAGAAAATAGTGTCTCCCGCCAAGTATGAGGTCCTGGTGAAAGATTTCGCCTGCGGTTATGCAGCCTACATTACAGAACTGTCATACGGTTCCTACTTCTGCAGGGGCAATGAAAAGTCTCCTGCAGCGTTTTCGATGGGAAGTGTTTGATCACCCGCACTACAGCCCCTAATTGGCTCCCTCTATGTTTCATCTCTGCTCGCATTAACTACTGGCTATGAAGACAACATTTTCACACAGACAACGAGCTATAGATGAGCGTAGAGAATTAGTGGGAAGTATAGGCGGCTGCCTTCTATGATGAGGTTGGAAAGTTGGTACAACGCTACGACAAATGTCTAAGTCGGAGTGGTGACTATGTAGAGGAGGGGCTGGAAGCTGTAGCTAACTGTTGCAGATATATTATTTCTGATTATCACAGTGGTTCCCATTTCGCGATCAATCGGAACTTACTTTCCGAACAGCCCTGGTACATGTGTGAAGAACTGTATCGAAAATCGGTCCTTTCACCTTGAAGCAGTTGTGGGCAAGACTGGATGAGTCCTTGGTGGAGAGAAATCCGTCTCCCATAGTCTTCTACACGTTATGTAGCATTAAGATATACAGAAGCGTAATGCGGCAGGAAATTATTGCCCGTAATTAGAAGAAAACACGAAATGTGCTGCATGTGTTCGCAGACACGAAGTGTACGCACCACACAACTTCCGTCCGACGAAAATCGACCGAGCGAGGCGACACAGTGCCTAGCACACTGGACTCGCATTCGGGAGGACGACGGTTCAAACCCGCGTCAGGCCATCCTCATTTATGTTTTCCGTCATTTCCCTAAATCGCTTCAAGCAAATGACAGGAGGGTTCCTTCGAAAGGGCACGGCTACCTTCCTTCCCCATCTTCCCTAATCCGATAGGACCGATGACCTCGCTGTTTGGAACCCTCCCCTGAACCAACCAACAAACGATAATCGAATTTCAGATACCGTGCTTCGCTGTGTTACCGATTTTGCTAACCGAATACAAAATTGGTTTTCCGAGCATCGGTTGTTTTACTCGAATCGTGTAAAAACATTTGCGGTTCCAATTTCATCAGCGCGGCGAAGTGAGGTTATCAGTATTTTCAAAAAATTTGAAAAATTTTCAAAAGATATTTTTTTCCTTAGATATCTCAGTGACAAGGAGGAAGTTAAGGAGATTGTTCCGGGCGGTCATAATTAAACTGCAGCTACTCTCGAGATGTAGTGTGGGCTGTATTATCCTACGGCAGCGAAATTTGGGACATATGCTAATGCGTTAAAGCGAACCGATTTACGCCGGAAAAAAGATTAGTTCCAGTTTCGGCAGCCAGGTGCAAATCTGGCGGTGTACACCATCTCTCTGACTGTATGCGATCAACACTGTCGTTTAAGAAGCCAGAAAGTTGAGTGAACAGTTCGGCTTAAAGAAGAGAGACCGTGCGCTATTAGTGAAACTCTAGTATGTGACCTGCCGTAGTTGCAGTGTTTCCGAGTGAAACGTCTCAAGAGAGACTTGATGTCATTAAGCGGTTTAAAGAAGATGATAATCAAACTCGAGAACTCGGACGAGCTTGGTGTGGCACCTGAAAGAGAAAAGCGTCCTAGCCGAGATTGCTGTCGCTGTAACTAGCCATGCAGCACGTGCCCTGGTAGTGAGAGGGCTCGTGCGGTGTCACGAGAATTGCCCTTCCCATGGCCAACAATACACAAAGTTTGGCGGTTCTATTTCACTCTGGTACCCGCGCTAGGTCCAGACGGTGCAGCAACTGAATGCTCTTGAGCCGCAGCATCATTCTGAATTTGATCTTCAGTTTCTAGCATGAGTTGATGACGTGTGGCTGGGCAACGTTCTCGGAGTGACAAGGCACATTTTTACACTACAGGGTGTAACGAATACACAGAGGTGCTGAATTTGGGATACTCTTAAACAGCGTGTTGTGCACGAAGAACTATTCCAGTCGCCGAATGTGACTGTGTGATGTGGAGTCACAGGCTGTTTCATTCTCGGTCCGTTTTTCTTTGAAGAGAATACACATAGAGGGCCTGTCAGATGTACCGTTACCTCTCTACGATCTCCTTGTACAGCATGTTATTCCTGCTATGGAAGAGCGAAATTGCGTGGAAACCTCTGTCTTTATGCAAGATGGGGCAACATCTCATTTTGTTCGCCCATTGAAACAACTGCTTGCTGGAACTATCCACGAACATGTTACCTCCAAGGCTTTTTCAGCTGCGTGGTCTGCAAGAACACTTGATCGGAATCCATGTGACTTCTGGCTCTAGGGGTATCCGAAAGAACGCGTTTACCACGGACACAGTCACTATTCAGGGGTACGTTGCTCAGATTCCACCGGAACTTTTGTGAGCAAATGTTGTTCATGTCGTTTTACGGATGCAGCGTCTCGTCGACATGTCCGATGCTACTACTAAACGAGTTTTGTAAGCGGCGGTTTATAATATCAACATTAGGTCTTTCTCACTTGTTTGACCTTCTCTGTCCATCTCCCGTTGCTAATCCATTTCATACGGAAACATTTCTATACGTATTTTTTCCATTCACAGCGCCGGATTTGTACATCGTGGCGAGAAGTGGAACTAATGTTTTTACAGTGTAAATAGGTTCGTTAGCGCGTTGGAGTATACCAAGTTTCGCTGCTAAACGACAATTACACCCACACAGGACTTCTGTGAATGGATGCACTTTAGTTACACTGAAGAGTCAAAGAAACTGGTACACCTGTATAATATTGTGTAGGGTCCCCGCTAGCAAGCAAGAAATGCCGCAACACGACGAGGCATGGAAGTAGTGATATAGAGAACTGATACCATGAATCCTGGCTATCTGGCTATCTCTGTTTTGCAGCGTCCTAAGGATACGGCCAGAGCACTGCATGACTGTCTCGGGAAAGCCAGTGGAGCCGTTGTGTCCGATCGCACTTGTGTCCTTACGATCCAGGCGTCCTGCCTGACACATCTTGCAGCTCGCCTTAAGTTCTACCATTCTCATGTCAACTGGCAGCTTCGTCACTGAGGTCACAAGCCCACATATCTTCTGACGTAATGTGATGACCATGTTCGTGCGCAGAGACTCGTGCTGAGCTGTACCTTCCAAATGTTCACCAGGAAATCAATAGATGTCCAACGTTTGTGATGTGAGTAGGCTTCATTGTTAACAGCGATATGGATCTTGCAGTTGTCTATATTAGCCTTGGCGCGAGGCAGTATATCGAACAGATCCTGTTGGACCATGTAGCGGCTGCTACAGACGGTGATGGCCCTGAACTCCTTCTACCGCCATGGTCTATTTGGGAGACGTCAACAGTGATTTCTTGGGAAGCCTGGATATTGAAATATTGGAGTGGCCGGCGGTTAGTCTCGACGTAACCCCATCATGCGTACGTGGAACATGGCTGACATGTGTTCGTGTTCGTCCTGTTTCACCACAGTCTTCCAAGAACTCTCATGAGCTGTCATTGAAGAATAGGAACGGATAGCACACGGTGATCTCTGCAGACTTACATAGAGCCGGCAGTGATAAACGCTCACAGCAGGCATACACGTTGTTGAAACTCTCGAAGTCCAACGAAAAGCATCCACATTGAGGATACGAATGATGTTTTCCGCTCTGTTTCCGAGACCTGTAGGGCATTTGAGTTCTTTTTGTGTAAACGATGTTAGATATAATGTTAATTTCTGAAAGATAAAGATATTATTTGGTACCATACCCAGTCCTCAATTATTGCTCAAGTTGTATGGCAGCTGTCCTCATTCTTTTGAGCAGTGTAGTTTGGATAATTGTTAGAACACGTTAAACGCTTTGCTAAATTAAAATCATTAAAGTAATTCTTAATTCATTAAAAGTAATCACCAAGAGTGTTAATATATCAGTTTCCTAGAATATTCAGGTGTTCAGGTTACGTGCCTGTGGCAACTCGAAGTTGTAGCGGGGTGGAGCAAGTAAGCAGGCGCGACTTAACGCTGCAGTGCTGACAGCTGAATACCTAAAATAATAATGAACCATGGACCTTGCCGTTGGTGGGGAGGCTTGCGTGCCTCAGCGATACAGATAGCCGTACCGTAGGTGCAACCACAACACAGGGGTATCTGTTGAGAGGCCAGACAAACGTGTGGTTCCTGAAGAGGGGCAGCAGCCTTTTCAGTAGTTGCAAGGGCAACAGTCTGGATGATTGACTGATGTGGCCTTGTAACAATAACCAAAACGGCCTTGCTGTGCTGGTACTGCGAACGGCTGAAAGCAAGGGGAAACTACAGCCGTAATTTTTCCCGAGGACATGCAGCTTTACTGTACGATTAAATGATGATGGCGTCCTCTTGGGTAAAATATTCCGGAGGTAAAATAGTCCCCCATTCGGATCTCCTGGCGGGGACTACTCAAGAGGATGTCGTTATCAAGAGAAAGAAAACTGGCGTTCTACGGATCGGAGCGTGGAATGTCAGATCCCTTAATCGGGCAGGTAGGTTAGAAAATTTAAAAAGGGAAATGGATAGGTTGAAGTTAGATATAGTGGGAATTAGTGAAGTTCGGTGGCAGGAGGAACAAGACTTCTGGTCAGGTGACTACAGGGTTATAAACACAAAATCAAATAGGGGTAATGCAGGAGTAGGTTTAATAATGAATAGGAAAATAGGAATGCGGGTAAGCTACTACAAACAGCATAGTGAACGCATTATTGTGGCCAAGATAGATACGAAGCCCACACCTACTACAGTATTACAAATTTATATGCCAACTAGCTCTGCAGACGACGAAGAAATTGAAGAAATGTATGATGAAATAAAAGAAATTATTCAGGTTGTGAAGGGAGACGAAAATTTAATAGTCATGGGTGACTGGAATTCGAGTGTAGGAAACGGGAGAGAAGGAAACATAGTAGGTGAATATGGACTGGGGCTAAGAAATGAAAGAGGAAGCCGCCTGGTAGAATTTTGCACAGAGCACAACATAATCATAGCTAACACTTGGTTTAAGAATCATGAAAGAATGTTGTATACATGGAAGAACCCTGGAGATACTAAAAGGTATCAGATAGATTATATAATGGTAAGACAGAGATTTAGGAACCAGGTTTTAAATTGTAAGACATTTCCAGGGGCAGATGTGGACTCTGACCACAATCTATTGGTTATGACCTGTAGATTAAAACTGAAGAAACTGCAAAAGTGCGGGAATTTAAGGAGATGGGACCTGGATAAACTGAAAGAACCAGAGGTTGTAGAGAGTTTCAGGGAGAGCATAAGGGAACAATTGACAGGAATGGGGGAAAGAACTACAGTAGAAGAAGAATGGGTAGCTTTGAGGGATGAAGTAGCGAAGGCAGCAGAGGATCAAGTAGGTAAAAAGACGAGGGCTAGTAGAAATCCTTGGGTAACAGAAGAAATATTGAATTTAATTGATGAAAGGAGCAAATATAAAAATGCAGTAAATGAAGCAGGCAAAGAGGAATACAAATGTCTCAAAAATGAGATCGACAGGAAGTGCAAAATGGCTAAGCAGGCATGGCTAGAGCACAAATGTAAGGATGTAGAGGCCTATCTCACTAGGGGTAAGATAGATACTGCCTACAGGAAAATTAAAGAGACCTTTGGAGATAAGAGAACGACTTGTATGAATATCAAGAGCTCAGATGGAAACCCAGTTCTAAGCAAAGAAGGGAAAGCAGAAAGGTGGAAGGAGTATATAGAGGGTCTATACAAGGGCGATGTACTTGAGGACAATATTATGGAAATGGAAGAGGATGTAGATGAAGATGAAATGGGATATATGATACTGCGTGAAGAGTTTGACAGAGCACTGAAAGACCTGAGTAGAAACAAGGCCCCCGGAGTAGACAACATTCCATTGGAACTACTGACGGCCTTGGGAGAGCCAGTCCTGACAAAACTCTACCATCTGGTGAGCAAGATGTATGAAACAGGCGAAATACCCTCAGACTTCAAGAAGAATATAATAATTCCAATCCCAAAGAAAGCAGGTGTTGACAGATGTGAAAATTACCGAACTATCAGTTTAATAAGTCACAGCTGCATAATACTAACACGAATACTTTACAGACGAATGGAAAAACTAGTAGAAGCCAACCTCGTGGAAGATCAGTTTGGATTCCGTAGAAACACTGGAACACGTGAGGCAATACTGACCTTACGACTTATCTTAGAAGAAAGATTAAGGAAAGGCAAACCTACGTTTCTAGCATTTGTAGACTTAGAGAAAGCTTTTGACAATGTTGACTGGAATACTCTCTTTCAAGTTCTAAAGGTGGCAGGGGTAAAATACAGGGAGCGAAAGGCTATTTACAATTTGTACAGAAACCAGATGGCAGTTATAAGGGTAGAGGGACATGAAAGGGAAGCAGTGGTTGGGAAGGGAGTGAGACAGGGTTGTAGCCTCTCCCCGATGTTGTTCAATCTGTATATTGAGCAAGCAGTAAAGAAAACAAAAGAAAAATTCGGAGTAGGTATTAAAATTCATGGAGAAGAAATAAAAACTTTGAGGTTCGCCGATGACATTGTAATTCTGTCAGAGACAGCAAAGGACTTGGAAGAGCGGTTGAATGGAATGGACAGTGTCTTGAAAGGAGGATATAAGATGAACATCAACAAAAGCAAAACAAGGATAATGGAATGTAGTCTAATTAAGTCGGGTGATGCTGAGGGAATTAGATTAGGAAATGAGACACTTAAAGTAGTAAAGGAGTTTTGCTATTTGGGGTGCAAAATAACTGATGATGGTCGAAGTAGAGAGGATATAAAATGTAGACTGGCAATGGCAAGGAAAGCATTTCTGAAGAAGAGAAATTTGTTAACATCGAGTATAGATTTAAATGTCAGGAAGTCATTTCTGAAAGTATTTGTATGGAGTGTAGCCATGTATGGAAGTGAAACATGGACGATAAATAGTTTGGACAAGAAGAGAATAGAAGCTTTCGAAATGTAGTGCTACAGAAGAAGTTTGTGGCACAACTTGACCAGAAGAAGGGAGCGGTTGGAGGACATGTTCTGAGGCATCAAGGGATCACCAATTTAGTATTGGAGGGCAGCGTGGAGGGTAAAAATCGTAGAGGGAGACCAAGAGATGAATACACTAAGCAGATTCAGAAGGATGTAGGTTGCAGTAGGTACTGGGAGATGAAAAAGCCTGCACAGGATAGAGTAGCATGGAGAGCTGCATCAAACCAGTCTCAGGACTGAAGACCACAACAACAACAAGGAAAATGCATCGTTAAAAATTGTCAAAGGTTTTTTTCGACAGTGCTGCAACATTACAGAAATACCCAGTGAGTTCCCATGGTGGACACTGCAAAAGACGAGTTCTTCATCGCAGAGAACGCTACTCTCAAAACTCTGCGAGTCCACTTGTCAGTACGGAACACCTTCCACACACACACACACACACACACACACACACACACACACAGACAGACAGACACTTCATACGATGACCGCAACGATTAAATTAGAAAAAAATCTGCTTATGCACACTGAGACTAACAGCCGTCCTTCCTATTCACCATAACTCGAATGGGACGGGAATGGCGGGAAACTGTTCTTTAAGAGCTTGTGGATCCTACTTCACTGTAACGACGCAAATGTTTATTTTCACATGATTCTTTTAGGAGAACGCTGTAGTACTTCGCTTCCAAAATACGCAGAAACTCGATTATTTCGCTCGCAACCCACTGCAGACAAAGAAGACCGAACGAGAATTCTGCCTACGGTGGCTCCGACGCCCTTTCCACTGCCATGGTGGGGGAGCCAGACGATACGCAAAACAAGTCTGCCTGGTGGGGTGGAAATGTAATTGCCGCTAATGCTGTAACGACTGCGTTCCCAGAAACATGACGCGCGGGCAACCCGAATTCTTAATGACGCAACATAGTTTCCACGCTTCTGTTTCCGAGAACAAAGGCACGGCTTCCTTTCTTTGCCACAAAAGAGGCGACATGCAGCGACCAGACCGAGCTAATTTTCTATGCTGTATGCTTGCAGTAAATTCCATCCTCCCAGGGTACGTTTTGTTTATTTATTTATTTTGGTGAAAATTGTGCTTCCGTTTCGAGTAAAATACACATTGCTGGCCATTTACTCTTCAACAGCAAGGAGGATAGCAAATAACGAAATTTTACTTATTGTTGGAATACACTATAGTTGGAAGAATACATTATTAAATCTGTAGGTTATTTGCGTGTATACAGGGTGCGTAATTTATTCCACAGGGGTACCGCCTGTGTGAGAAACAATGGCGGAACACGGCTGGACTCTAACTAAGCTTGGACGGTACGAACTTGAATGTCATTTCATTCTGCTTGAACTCTACGCCAGCCTAGTGGTGGTGTACCAGTTTCTAAAAAAATTACGTTTATATGTCACATCTGTTTTTATGCTGTATGTCACTAACGCGCTTCTGATAACTGGAAATATCTGTGCTCAAGTTGTATGCGCCGCCTTTTCAACGGCGTTACAGATTTGTCCAGTTTTTAGAGTTAACGACGTACAACGTCAATGCCTCTTTAAGTCAGTATTTAAGGCAACTGTGTTTGATACACCAGAAACCAAGATGCTAAAACAACCTTTTCTCTAGTACGTACTTACTATCAAGCACGCAACGGATTATAAGAATATTTAATTGTTTTCTGCAATTTTATGTTGACATCAATGCCTCTTTCTTTTACAGTTCCAGATGATGCTCCACATAGACTGAAACTAGTCGCACATTTCAGTAAAGTTTTATACATTTATTTGCAGCATGGTACATGTATGCACTGTGCGTGCGTGCGTGTGTGTGCCTAAAATAAAAATTATAGTTCTAGATAAAAATAAAGAAAAAAAACTCAAAGAACAAATAGAAAACAAATTCACGGCCTAAGATGAAAAAAATTCATATCATTGATTCCACAACACAACATTTTTAATTAAAATACTTAAGCGAGTGAAAGGAGCCAGCATGAAGCCCTGTGCTGCACCACAATCTACTCCTAGCGAATAGCACCAAGGATGCCTCCAAGGCTAACGTCCTTATCCGACGGACGGATTACCACCAACATTCTCACATGCCCTCACCTCATGAGACACTATAGAGAGGTTTGGTATTTAAAGCTGGACATTGGCTCAAAGTCTGTGATGAGGGACTTTAGGCCACCTCATCTTCTCCCCTTTTGAGCCAAATACTGGTAGTGAAATTATTTTGCTCCACCAGGATTCGAGCCGGCTTACCCACAGGTGTGCGCCAGAGCACAAGGGTGCGTTAGCGAACTCGGCTGAGGAGGCCGGTTCGGCAAAGTTTATGCAGCAACTGTTGTATATTAACATGTCCTTCGCTGAAATACTTGTCTTAGTACATCTTTCACATTAACATTTCTCGAGAACTTGATATTGGGAATATTATTACCACGATTTTTCACAGATAGAGTGTTGTGTTTTGTTCACTGTTATCTTAAAGAACCTTGCTTTAGACACTTTATCACCGACGTAGACGTGAATTAGTTTACCTTTATGTTCCAAAGATATGTTTAAATAAAAATAAACATCTATCTATAGAAATAACCAGTTGATCACATTCCTTCTTTAGTGCTTAGATACTTACGAGGAAGTCTGAACTCATATCACCGTCTACAGACTTAGTACAAAAGCAACCTAACTGCTAAAAGATAACTATGTGCATCAAGGCAGCAAGTGCAGGTCAAGCATTGGAAAGAGAGAGAGAGAGAGAGAGAGAGAGGAGAGAGACACAAGGTAAAACTGCGTGCTAAAACGCGATCTTGTTCGCAAGGCAGTTTAAGGTGCCAAGTGGTTTTTCGGAAAAGGGAATACTGCGCTACAGAATGAAACATTCATTCAAGAACGGATATAATTCAATACAAGCTCATTAGTGCCGTTCAGCTCAGGTTATACTGCGGTTCGTCCGAACAACACCAACAATTTTTGAAGATACAACAAATGATGCGTTTGCCTCGCAGAAAAGGCTAATCTGGACTTCACATGTTTCTTAAGGTTTTTGGGAGCATATTTAAATACGTTTACTGTAAAATATCTTTCCCACAGTAATTACAAGAATCTAAATAAACCAAGCCTACTTCATTATTTATGGAGCATTGCAACACTAATTCCTTTCCTTATAAAAGCAGCAACGACTCAAGTTTTAAAGAAAGAGGATGACACTGACTTAAAACTGTTCGAATAAGGTTTTTACTACCAAAACATATGAGAATTATCTTTTTCATATTACTTCTGATTTACTGGAAACACTTGCTCGAGGGAGATGTTTTGCGGTTGATGTGTTCAAAAAGGCTCTTAGATACCCTTTTTTCATTCATTCGAATCACATCACCGTAAAACATCATTCTACGTTTTCTCAGCGTTACATTTAGTTGTTCTATCATCTAGTACAGCTCTTCATTACTTCGTTCTGTTTTACTTGCCCCCAATATTTTTCTTAGTGCTATCCTCTCTTTCATTTCCATGTTTTCTATTTCTCGTGTCTTACTCAAATCCAGGCACTCGGCTGCGTGTAAGCATTGTCGTCCGTTGATGTGGAATATGTGCTCGACTGGGAACGGATCTGGTGGTCGAGCAGGCCAAAGCAACATGCTGACACTGTGTAGAGCATTGTTGGGTTATAACAGCGGTATGTGGACGAGCGTTATCCTGTTGGAAAACACTTTCTGGAATGCTGCTGATGAATGACAGCACACCAGGTCGAATCACCAGACTGACGTACAAATCTGCAATCAGCGTGCGCGGGATAGCCACGAGAGTGATCCTGCTGTCCTACGGACTCGCACCCCAGGTCCCGATGTAGGTCCAGTATGTCTAGCAAGCAGAGAGGTTTGTTGCAGGCCCTCTACTGGCCTACTCCTAACCAACACACAGCCATCACTGGTACCGAGATTGAATCAGCTTTCATCAGAAAACACAACAGAGCTCCACCTTGTCCCCTAATTAGCTCTCGCTTGACACAACTGAAGTTGAAAATGGTGGTGGTTTGGGGTCAATGGAATGCACGCTATACGGCGTCTGGCTCGAAGCTGTCTTGAAGTAACTGATTTTTTACAGTTGCTTCACTATGGTGCCAACAGTACGATGTGCCAGAGACATACGCCCAACACGATGGTCTTTCCTTTCGGTAGTGCCGGATGACCTCCTGGAGCCCGGTATTCCTGCGACAGTACATTCTCTATTGGCACTAGAGAGGGTTCACAGACATCACCGTACGAATTTTCTTGTCTGTTCCGACTCTCTTAGTGCACTGCAAGCGCTTCACCAAATGTATCCGTTAGACCCACTGATTCAGCTAATCCATGACTGCTTACAGCGACTCCAACGCCGTGGCAAGGAGGTGATCTTTTGCTGGGTACCTCGCCACGTTGGGATACAGGGTAACGACATGGCTGATAAAGCTGCCAAGGAAGCATGTTGGGATGGTGCTGTCGATCAATGTCTCATCCCGTTGCACGCCATTATCTCATTTTCTGACAGATGCGTCAGTGGGGGACTGAATGGTTGCAGGTGTCGGACAACAAATTGCGGTCACTCGAACCGACCACAAAAGCTTGGCGGACTTCGTGTCAGCTCCGCCGCTGGAAGGAGGTTTTGCTTACCAGAGTGCGCACCGGGCGCAGCCCTTTCACACATGGCTTCCTCCTCTGGGGAGAGGATCCACCTTTCTGTGAAGTTTGTGGCGTGCCGCTTTCAGTTCAGCGTATTGAAGCTACGTATGTCGTGTATACCGATAATAGGGCAGCCCTTGGTCTCGCTGGAGATCTGCCCACCGCCCCCCCCCCCCCCCCCCCCAGATACCGATACCAGTGTTAACAGAGTGGTGAAATTTTGTGAACTATCAGGCCTCATCCCTAAACTGGTGGGGAAGAGCGGCAGACTTTAGTACGTTATAAACTGCTCTGCATCTGGGGACAGCCTTCGTCCCCATCCATGAGATTTCCTGTTGATTTTTCGTCAGGGCGCTGATGACCGTGATGTCGAGCGCCCCCTCATCCCAACTCATCATCAGTACATTCTCGTGGCCATCGTTGCCAGCAATGATGTACAGTGGTTGCATTCGTGCCAAGTCTTTCTTCCAGTTTCGCGTAACCCTATTGCACGACCTCTTCCAAACTGGGTGAGATGTTGATAATGGCGTATTTGTCGCCTTAAAGGCATTTTTGGCTAACGTCAACACACCACGTCCAGCATCTAAGGTAACTAGCGCTCATGACCACTACAGCGCGTATTTAAAGCAAACATGACTTGGACGCTTATAGTGGCGCTACTAATGCCACTCTTATGCAACTGGCGCGAAATCTGAATAAACATCATCTGTCAGATGTAGGAACAGGCCTATCAACTTCTACTTATGTCGCACAACTCCTCCTTTGTGCTGCGACTTCGTCAGTGTATGTTCTGTTTTTGTGTAAGATAATGTATGGCCTGTTGTTTCTGCTGTTCTTTTCGAAATGCTGATGTCTGATGTTTTCGTTGCTACATGTTGTTGTTGTTATGATCTTCAGTCCAGAGACTGGTTTGATGCAGGTCTCCATGCTACTCTATCCTGTGCAAGCTTATTCATCTCCCGGTACCTACTGCAACCAACAGTAGTGTATTCATCTCTTGACCTCCCTCTACGATTTTTACCCTCCGCGCTGCCCTCAAATACTAAATTGGTGATCCATTGATACCTCAGAATATGCCCTACCAACAGATCCCTTCTTCTAGTCAAGTTGTGCCATAAATTTCTCTTCTCTCCAGCCGCGCGGGATTAGCCGAACGGTCCAGAGCGTTGCAGTCATGGACTGTGCGGCTGGTCCCGACGGAGGCTCGAGTCCTCCCCCGGGCATGGGTGTGTGTGTTTGTCCTTAGGATAATTTAGGTTAAGTAGTGTGTAAGCTTAGGGACTGATGACCTTAGCAGTTAAGTCCCGTAAGATTTCACACACAGTTGAACAATCTTCTCTCCAATAGCTACATAGCTGTATAGTCGGCAAAAACTTATCTCTGAATTTTAGATTCTTGTTTTTACAGCCCAATTGCATCTGGTCATCTCATTGTTGTAAAATTTTGAAGAACGCATTTCATCAGAACAGGTGATACGTTATCATCTTCAAATGTTTCAAATGGCTCTAAGGTCATTAGTCCCCTAGAACTTAGAACTACTTAAACCTAACTAACTTAAGGACATCACACAATCCATACCCGAGGCAGGATTCGAACCTGCGACCGTAGCACGCAGAGAGGTTGGTTGCAGGCCCTCAACTGGCCTACTCCCATCCAACACATAGCGCCTAGAAACGCTCGGCCAACACCTATTCGCACATGGAAAGCTTCAGATATCTATCCTATTAGTCTGTAAACTAATTATGTGAATTTTGGCTGTAGAGCCAAGATGTTCTAATTGTCACCGACTGACGTATTTCGAACTGTAGGCCTCAGTCAGGCGTCCAAAGAGCGTTATGAATCGTACTGGTATAGTTCTCAGAGTCTCAGGAGCGTTCTTAGAAGAAACTGCGGGAGGGAAGATGGTGGCGCGCCCGCCTCTCTGCCCTCGGGGACAAGAGTGGCGGCAGTGACGTGATACCGGGGTTGGTTGGGGGGGGGGGGGGTGAGCCGGGTGGTAAGGCGCTTACCGCCCACCGCAGGATTACGCGAGCCGCGATCTGCCGCCGCTGTCGCAGGTAAGGAAAAAAGGGAAAAATGGGGTTGGAGGAGAAATACGACAGCCAGCGGGGAGCAGAAACCTGCGCTTGGTCTCGCGAGGCGCAACCCCGAGGGAGCAGGGAGCCCGGGCAAACCTGCAGCGGCGCAAGCCAACAGGATCACCAGCTACCGGGGCGCACCACACCTCGGCGAATCTTACGACCGCTTCCGTACCGCAGGCCGTGTCACAGATCAGCTCTTCACGTCTCTCAGTGGAAGCGCTGATATCCCTCACTAACGAATCATTTCTACGAGGGTGAGTCAAATGGTTCAAATGGCTCTGAGCACTATGGGACTCAACTGCTGAGGTCATCAGTCCCCTAGAACTTAGAACTAGTTAAACCTAACTAACCTAAGGACAGCACAAACATCCATGCCCGAGGCAGGATTCGAACCTGCGACCGTAGCGGTCTTGCGGTTCCAGACTGCAGCGCCTTTAACCGCACGGCCACTTCGGCCGGCAAGGGTGAGTCAAATGAAAACCTAATATTTCTTTAAGTATTATTTATTGTGCAGAAGTGGTACAAAGCTGTATCACTTTACAACATAATCTCCCCCGCGGTCAATGCAGGTCCTCCAACGCTTACAAAGTGCATAAATTCCTTTAGAAAAAAATTCTTTTGGTAGTCGGCGCAACCACTCATGCACCGCGTGGCGTACCTCTTCATCGGAACGGAACTTCTTTCTTGCCATTGCGTCTTTGAGTGGTCCAAACATATGGAAATCACTTGGGGCAAGGTCTGGTGAGTATGGTGGATGAGGAGCTCAAAATGTAGGTCTGTGATTGCTGCAACTGTTGTACGGGCAGTGTGGGGCCTTGCATTGTCATGTTGCAAAAGGACACCTGCTGACAGCAATCCACGTCGCTTTGATTTGATTGAGGGCCGCAGATGATATTTTAGGAGATCTGTGTTTGATGCACTGCTGACAGTGGTCCCTCTAGGCATGTAATGCTCCAAAATGACGCCTTTTTCGTCCCAAATAAGTGTCAGCATAACCTTCCCTGGTGATGGTTCTGTTCGAAACTTCTTTGGTTTTGGTGATGAGGAATGGCGCCATTCCTTGCTCGCCCTCTTATTTTCCGGTTGGTGGAAGTGAACCCAGGTTTCGTCCCCAGTAACAATTCTTGCAAGGAAGCCATCACCTTCTCTTTCAAAGCACCGAAGAAGTTCTGCATAAGCATCAACACGTCGTTCTCTCATTTCAGGAGTCAGCTTCCATGGCAACCATCTTGCAGACACCTTGTGAAATTGGAACACATCATGCACAGTGTGGTGTGCTGACCGATGACTAATCTGTAAACATGCTGCAATGTCATTCAGTGTCACTCGGCGGTTTTACTTCACAATGGCTCCGACTGCTGCAATGTTCTGTGGAGTCACAACTCCTTGTGCCTGACCTGGACGAGGAGCATCTTCCACTGAAGTCACGCCATTTGCGAACTTCCTACTCCATTCTTAGACTTGCTGTTGTGACACAGATGCATCACCGTACTGAACCTTCAGTCGTCGATGAATTTCAATAGGCTTCACACCTTCACTACGCAAAAACCGAATAAAAAAAAAATAGCTCTGAGCACTATGGGACTCAACATCTTAGGTCATAAGTCCCCTAGAACTTAGAACTACTTAAACCTAACTAACCTAAGGACAACACACACACCCATGCCCGAGGCAGGATTCGAACCTGCGACCGCAGCAGTCCCGCGGTTCCGGACTGCAGCGCCAGAACCGCTAGACCACCGCGGCCGGCTACCGAATAAAAGAATGCTGTTATTCGCTGGTGCAAGTCGCATGTGGGGCGGCCATCTTTATACTGATACTGCGACGGTATTAGCGATGGAGCACGGCTTCGGATTAGTGAAGGATTGAGAAGGAAATCGACCGCGCCCTATGAAAGAAACCATCCCGGAATTTAGTTGGAGCGATTTATAGAAATCACGGAAAACCTAAATCTGGATGGCCGGATGCTAACCACTGCGCCATCCCACCCGATATGACAGAAATGAAAGAATCTCTGTCTACAGCTGACTTTAAGTGACCAATAACTAAACTGCGGCAAACGACACGTTTTCTTAGACCTGAATTTAAACTCATGATCTAACCTAATCACAACCTCGCGATGTGCAATGTATCCGAGAAAATGGTGATCAAAAATCTGCGGTAGAACTAAAATAACGATCACTTTCATCGCGGACTTTAAGCTAACCTTTACGAGAAAACTCAAGGCAGGAAAACTGCGTAATATGTTTCTTTGCATAGCCATCTATCGCAGTGAAATTTAAGTTTTATGGGTAAAAGCAAACTGCAATTTCTCGCTGTCACTGGAAACCTGGAATCTTCGTCACTCTGGTTACACGGTATGCCGAGTTACCAACCGATGAGCATTCTCATTTGCGCTTGGTTACAGATTATAGACGACACATGGAGATTCCGAAAGAAAAAAGAGTTATATGAAGAAAAATAAGGGCAAATAAAAAAGTCAGAACAATGATGAAAACGGAGCGGGAAAATATTAGAAATAAAAAATTACATTTCACACATTTAAGTGAATAAAAATAATAAAGTCTTTTGATTAGATTGAGAAAAATAATAAACTTCGTTGCATTTGACAGTATTCGAAGGTTTGATCTTCTACACGTAAGTTTTGTACGTACGCTAACGACAATGCTATGCCATTACGCTGCGAAACGTTGTCGTATTTATGTCTCTGGAGTCTCAGTCGCAGCATCTGGCAGCCTTCGAAAATTCGGCTCTACGCAGTGTCTTGCGAAGCTTATGTGACATAAGTCGATCTCTGTGATTATAATGGTCCGCAGCTCGTGGTCGTGCGGTAGCGTTCTCGTTTCCCACGCCCGGGTTCCCGGGTTCGATTCACTGCGGGGTCAGGGATTTTCTCTGCCTCGTGATGACTGGGTGTTGTGCGATGTCCTTAGGTTAGTTAGGTTTAAGTAGTTCTAAGTTCTAGGGGACTGATGACCATAGATGTTAAGTCCCATAGTGCTCAGAGCCATTTGAACCATTTGATTATAATAATGTTATAAATGAATCACTTCTTGTACGGAAGGATACACAACAGTGTTTAGTTAGTGCCGTGTATGAAACGTATGTATTTCGTTAGCATCATCGTGTGTGTGTGTGTGTGTGTAGGGTGGGCGGCGTGTTTTCATGTGTGATGAAATAGGAAATAAAAGTGCCAGACCAAGGATTCGAGATCCAAACACACCAAACACATGAAGAAAGAAAGCCGGATAAGTAACAGGAAGTGAAGTACTGTTGTGGCTGTTTGGCAACGACGAACGTTTCGGGCCTGACATTGAGTGCTCTGATTGGAGAAAACCAGACAGAACGCGTGAAGTATCAACTGTCAAGTAATTTTAATCGGACTGTAGTTAGAGTGTGTCACACAGCCCCACTCTTCGCATCTCTCAATGGAACAGTTTAGTACCCCGCATAAAGTAACATTTCTGTCAGCGTACTGATTTTCATTTTGACTTGCGTAGTTAGTTCAATACAGTAGGCTGCTCATGAATTGCGAAACTCTTGTTGTTTTCTTCATTTGTGTGGCCAAAGTGGATGTAGCTGCTTTATAGCTATTACCACCATTTAAATCCGTCTATACAAGTAGGAGAAAGCACAAAAGCACTCTGAAGGACGTCACTTACAACAGTGACCGAAACGTCGGTAGTTTTACGTATTGACAATGCGGTCACAAACACAGAAAAATTTTACTAACATTTTGTTTTACTGATAAAATACATCTTCAGTGATGGCATTTTAAATCCAACTTTCGCAGTTGGAACGGGATGTAAAGAGAAACACATTTTCTCTGACTTACGCTGCTGCAAAATGTAAGTTGGTTTCATCTCCGCCATTTTCAAGGTTTAGGATTTCCTTAACACAATGGAAATTATTTACCGAGATTATTACAGCTCACGACACTTATATCATGGAGGTTACAACAGGAAGCAGTGTTCTGCTAGTTTTCCAGTGAGGTCATAACAGCGCGGGGGCGTTACGCAACCGCTCCTGACGCCAAAGCATACGTCTGACGTCACCATCCGTGACTGATGTCACTCCTCCGACGAACTCGTAATCAGTTTTGTGCTGCGTGCGCAAGCCTGCAAGTGTTTGGAATCGACGCTCGCCTCAGAACTTTCAGTCGTTCGTATGTCACCTTGGTAGAGGACAAATCTGTGCCAAAGACCTCACCATAACTGAACAGAACACTTATTGAAATAGTTTTCATCAAACAAGAAAAAGAGATGTGTATATATTAATTTTTTTTCCGTTGTGTAAAAGTTGAATGAATTCTCACAAAGGAGCAACGAACTGTATCGTAGTCAAGCAGGGGACATTGTAATGCCCCTTTTCTAAAAACCTACATTTTATGTAAAAATTTGTCTAAACGTTTTCCAACTAAACTGTCGATGTTGAAATTTGTATTATCCGTGTAACAAAAGAAGGCACAGCCTTCAAATTTTGTGACAGCAGCTAGGAGAAGCCTGACTGTGCGTACTTGTCTTTCGGCTCTCAAACTCCGTGATGCAGGAATCGTAAGCTGTAGTTGTATTGATTTCAGAATACACTAACTTATTATGAGTTACTTATATGATGTCTTGTGGTAAATCCTCCATTTCATGTTTAATTTAATTGTTCACTCCATCATGAGTTTAATCTTTCAGCATTTCTAGCGGGGAAGACTCAAGACTTCGATGTGGTACCGATCCGCCACTGGCGTGATTTCGTTACTAATTTACAACGTTCATTGTTATATGGATGTGCAGAACGTGGTATAATTCAGAAGAGAATTATGAGTTTCTTTTTTTTTATTTATTTATTAAAATTAATCAGACTGGAAGGACGAGCAGATTACACATTTTAAAATTCAATCTGTCCACATCCTGTATTACACCGCCTGCTTCACGTATTTCAAGCTACATGTGGCGCTATAATCTTTCTCTTCCACTCCCTCTCTGGATTCTAGTTGAAAGTTGATGTTTTCGTATTATTCTGTCAAACAATAAGTTGTTTCAACATATTAAAGTGTTCACTATGTTTATTCCTTCTTCAGCTCTGCTTTTTACTTTAGCTATACCCTCAATAGTTAACAACTTAGGCAGCGCAGGGTCAATCGTAGGACAATAGTTTGGATCTGAGCTTCTAAATTAGGTCTGTGTTTAATAAGTCTTTTATTTACTCAAAATCTCGACAAATACTACATTAAAATGACAGAAAATAACTAAATGAACACAGAGTCTCGTAGTATTGACTGAGAAATTACTCCAATGAAATGAGTCAAATGAAATGCAGAAAGCAATTTTGCACTCTGTTTTCATTTAATATGAGGGTGATACAGTAATTGGAGGATAATAATGGTACAGATTCCAACAGCAATGTTTATCAAAGTATATTGGGTGCCCGTCTTTCTAGCTTCATTTGTTTATATCTTTTTCTTCAAGTATAACTGTTCACCACCATGCACATACCCAATACACTTCCGCGTTATTGACCGTATTAAATTAATCACCATCCTTTCCGTTGCCAAAACGTTCGTAAATCAGGTCTTCACAGTTCTCAAAGCTGCACGCATTGGCGTCAGAGAACCGGTTCCGTGGTCAATGCTTCCTTCGTTGCGTTCGTGAGATGTTTAGTGCTGCTTCTAATGGTGCAAGTGTTTATCAGTGTCTAAAATACGTAGTTGACTTTCAGTTTTCTCGTGTTGGCACTCTGGTAGACGCTCAGTCAGCTGTTTCAGGGCTGAGTTAGCATCATTCGGCATCATTCAGAGACGAATGTTTTTGTTGTTCGGTGTAAAGTGAAAATCAGTTTTGTTTGGTATTATTCACATTTAAATCGTCAAAAATGGACCGGAAAGGCGAAGAAATGCGCCGATTCTGTGAAGACAGAGAAGGCAGAGGTGATACACTCAGCGACAAAAGCGACTTTGAAGAGGAAAACGAGAGCTTATCAGATCGAAGTAGCCGAAAACGGTCGTCCACTTGCCGGGGCGATCGTTATTATCGACCAGACATAAGTTTCAAGCTCTGTCCCTCTTTTTTATATGATAATTACTTGGCAAACTTTAAACGCGTTTAGCCGGCCGAAGTGGCCGTGCGGTTAAAGGCGCTGCAGTCTGGAACCGCAAGACCGCTACGGTCGCAGGTTCGAATCCTGCCTCGGGCATGGGTGTTTGTGATGTCCTTAGGTTAGTTAGGTTTAACTAGTTCTAAGTTCTAGGGGACTAATGACCTCAGCAGTTGAGTCCCACAGTGCTCAGAGCCATTTGAACCATTTAAACGCGTTTTTCTCAAAACTTTCTTTTTCGGCATTGCTGTCGTCCCCCACGCAACATTTTTCCTCCGATTTTAAAGGATTTTTGGTCTCCCTTGAAACAAACACTGTAGCAAAATTTTTTATTTTGATATTTAGTATTTTTTCCCACCAAAATAGAGGGTTTGAAAAATGTTCATTATTTCAAATATCTATAATTTTGCCATATATATATATATATATATATATATATATATATATATATATATATATATCCCTACGGTGAACTAAAATTACATCTGTGAGGAGCAGCGTAATATGGTAATTTCAAGTTTCAGATAACCACAACTTGAGTTACAGCGACAATCGTCGATCTACTTCTTTTCAGAGTTGCCTCGGGAAGATCCCAATTACGAAGTGAACATATTAATATTTTTCAGTAAGAAAATGGAAGACTCGTTTATGTGGAAGACGGCTTGGGAAGCGCTAATTTCGCTTATCTATGCAGCTCACAAATGCAAAGTAACAGAGTGCAAGACCTACGCAATGATACAATTAATCAGGCAACACAAGTTGTGCAGCAATCCCTTGTATTGCGAGCTGCTCAGGAATTGGGTAGCGCAAATGCAAAAATGTAACACTTACTCAGAACTCAGACAGGGTGTGGCCGACCACAGCAGTCAACACCGAGTGAGGTCAGCCGTGAGGGTGGCATACAAAAGAGTTCCCCCGATAACCCGTGGACCGTGACAGGCTTTCTCACGACAGGTCCCTAAAATTCTCCCCTGACTCCTGTGACTCCCCACTTTTGCAAAAACCCTACATGAAGAGGAGGAGGAGGACACCCAACGTTTGTCACAGTGACCACCGATAACTTCGCTTTACTTATATGAGAGAAGGAGAACCCCGCATAAATTTCCCATGCTTGGCTTACAGAACACATCTTAACACGAAGGAGACTGGCCTCGGCTGCCGTACGCGTTCCACTCATTTGTCGAACGCATCACATCTAAGGACAGATTCGGGTAACACTGCCTAGATAGCACTGGCTGGATGACAAGATCTGGAGGGAAAGACAACGAATTTTCTCCCAGCGCTGGAGCAGCGCCATGGTGGCCCATTCTTGGATCTGCGGTCTGGGAAGTGAATTCATAATGCACTATTACAGTCCAGGGGCTTGTAGTGGCATCACGGTATTTGCTTCTAGAGGAGGATGCATTCGCCACCGTAGCCAGGGGAAACTGCACTGCCCTGGTGAACTACTTCCCATCTCCAGACTCTCTGTGACTGACCTGCGTTCGAGGCCGGCCAAGGGATGAACACCTGGTCCGCTCGTTTCTTAAAAAAAATTACAATTTTCAGTGATATTGGGTCTGCGGCTTCGATGAATTTTTTGAATGAGTTCGTGTTGTTTTCAGGTGCCATTCTTTTTATTTCATGTATTATTTTACAATTTCGGACTTAGGTCATTTTCAAGTATCTAAAACGGAAGCATTATACATTGGATACATTAGTGACACTTGTGTTTTTCATTTAGGAACAAGTCATATCTGTAGTTATACTAGGAGCGTTACAACTTACTTCATGGATGATTTTTTAGTAGTAAATTATGCCATGTATGTCGTTGCTCCTCTGACTCCATGATATACAGAGATTTAACGCTATTTTAGGAGCACGTTACTTTCGAACAGTTGCTGCAAAGCTCTTATATATACGGTACGTGTTTTAACGTCTTTAACACTAGGAAGGTAATAATTAATTTTACAGAAACTTGGTAATTAACCTGCATATGCTTTTGTTCTCAATTATATTTAATTATCGTTCATCATTGGTGTAAATATGACTGTATGTAATTTCTATAAAATAACTTGGTAAGTATTTGTTCTTTTACTGTGGGAGGACGTCATTTTTGACTAGTTGATACAAAGATCTTATATATAAAATCAATCGTAGTACTCTAATGAAACAGTACTGAAAACTATGATAGTCGAGTAAAAACTGCTTTACGGTAGTGTGATACTTTGCATTACAGACATATTTGTTAATGAGTATAGCGATCATTTTACATTATATGGTTCTGTAATGCTTCGTCGTAAAACTGCTAAAAAGTTGTTTAGGAATTATTTCGCAGGTCTTTTTGCTTACTTACAACTCTATCTGACTGATCTCTTAGCTGGATGTAAATCACAATTTTGTCCACTACATTCATAATTTTTCGCCTCTGTAACTTATGAAATATTCGAAGTGATCCATCTATATTAGGTGTTTTTTTGTAGTTGATGTCTTTCAAGTGTGCAGCAAATGTGGATTGGTTCTTGTCCCTTATTGTCATGTGTTCTTTAAATCGTGTACCAAGTTTTCTTCCTGTTTGACCAATACAAAGTTTTGGACATTCTTCACAGTTAATTTTGGAAATTCCTGATTGCAAAAACGGTTCTGATTTCCGTGGTATGTGTCTCAATAAACGTTGTAGATTGTTAGTTCTGTATCTGGAGTATAATACCGTACTCTTGAAAATTACCACTGAAAAAATAAATAATTGAGAAAGAACTAGATCTTCCCCGAAATGTAGCTGTAAGTAATGGTTGTCCTAAAAACTTAGTGGACACATTATTCAAAAATAAAACCAATTAAACACATGCCAACCCCATAGATTAAATAGCTTTAACCAGAGACACAGTGAACCACAGAAAAATAAAGTTCTTGAGTGACCATATCTAGATATTATATCCGACGAAATTACTCGATATTTCTTTTCGTGTGTTGCCAACTTATTGTTGATTCGACGCTGGATTTGTATAAACGCATTTGACACTTCAAACACATCTTTCAGGACCAAACTACAGGGTTTAATTTTTGGATAGACGCCCTTCCCTGCCTGGTCCGCTGTTAGATATCTTTGTCTTATCTTTCATCACATGATGGAATACGACCTACATAGTTCAACTCTTTACACACTTTAATTTGATATCCACCAGTCTCTAAGTTATTCTCCTGATCTTCACAATATAGATATTCCGTCTTCTCGAAATTAATTTTCAGGCCCCATTTGTGAATTAATGTAGCTTTACTGGTATATAATAAAATCCCCTTACTGTACTGACTTTTTGATAAATTAACAGAACATATTTTCCCAGTATCATTCGTATTTCGACTGCAAACGAAGAGCCGTTCCGGATGACGACAGTCAAGGACTATTACCTCAATCAAAGTTACGTCCTCACAGTGGCCACTGACAAGGCGCGAACGTCGAAGCGCCTTTACCAGGCACTTCGAGGCCAGCCCACACCACATAAATTAGAGGACAGACGACCGTCGATCATCTGGCACCAGGCTTGGGCTAATATCAACAACCCAGTCCTTCCCACGGAAGTTTCAGCGCTATGGTATCGTGTCGTCAACAATTTAATACCCACTAATCATCGACTGGCGGCTATCCGCCTACGGCCCTCGGCTGCTTGCGGCCGATGTGGTGACGTAGACACCAGAGAGCACCGTCTCTTATGCCCTCACGTCACAGAAGTGTGGGACCTTGCTCGTGTGCTATTAGCGCTGATTGGTGGGACGACGCCAGACAATGTGTCAATCGACTGGTTCCTCGCCCCTGATATTCAGACCAACCCCCGAACGCGACGTAACGCAATAGTGTGGCTCTTGGGCCATACCATTTTCACGATCTATGACCTTTCCCTCACAGATGCTGTCTCTTTCATGGACTACCTTTGGAGCCAGCATCGCATGGCGGAATCTGACCGGAAATATACCACTACCTTTGCAAGATTTCTGAAAGTTGCAATGGTTCATGGTTTTCAAAAGGTGTTCCGGGTTGACTAAGGCATCTTGTCCAGGAATTGCCTGAGTTTACCCCTAGATCCTTGTCACTCGGACTTTCAAAACTATCATTGACTTGCCTATACCCAAGATTGACACTAGCCTTCTGGGCATCACTAAAGTAGACGCTTCTATGATATTCATAAGTTGGCAATTGGTAACATGGGAATTGTGTGAACCTTGTATGAAAAATAATTATTGGAACATTAGAAAACACGTAAAATATCTTAGAGGATTAATACTTCGTTAATTCTATGGGCGATGGGATTATCTCGCCAGTTCCGTTTTCATTTGTGTATGCTGCCGTCCCTGTTTTTACTTTGCCTTCATTTATGTCTTTATTTATTTATTTCTTTTTAAGTTTCTAAACCATCACTTGCTTCACACCTGCAGAGAGAGGTGTATTTCTGAGTAGTGTGTCGTCGCTCCCTGAGGCGTAGCAGAGTGTGCCTCTGTTTTTATTTTCGGTTTAAGGCAATAAGTCTTGCTACTAACAGCACCCTGCTTTACGTGCTGCGTCGACACTAAAAAAAAAAAAAAAAAAAAAAAAAAAAAAAAAAAAAAAAAGAGAGAGGCGGGCTAGTAGCGGATGCAATCAATCTTCAGAAAAGGTTCTACATATTTGACGTAAATATTGAAATATATGGAAACCAGATGAAAGTAAACCACCTTTCTTAAAACACACTCTGGTGAATGATTTTTATGGTTTTTGGAACTTTTTAAATTATTTTATAGTACAGTTAAAACAGAATCACTGACGCCAATAATGGTGTGATGGTGATGCGGGTCGTGCATTTTTTTAAAAATTGGCACTTCAGTTGGCCGGCCCTTGGTTGCCGAGTGGTTCTAGGCGCTGCAGTCTGGAACCGCGCGACCGCTACGGTCGCAGGTTCGAATCCTGTCTCGGGCATGGATGTGTGTGATGTCCTTAGGTTAGTTAGGTTTAAGTAGTTCTAAGTTCTAGGGGACTGATGACCTCAGAAGTTAAGTCCCATAGTGCTCAGAGCAATTGGTACTTCAGTTCGAGACGAATGGGCGGGCTGTAAGTGGGTAAAACCCAGTGTGTAGCACCGTCCGTCTACTCGGACTGAAGGGCGCGGAAACCTTGCGTCAACTGCAGAATGCGATACAACCTGTGGGTTTTGACCAACGACGTCATAGTTTACTCACAGATATTGATGTCTATATTTGCGAGCCATAGATAATAAATCGGTTATCTTCTGTGGCGACGCGTCATCATTGCAAGCTCAAATAAATGAATGTGCATTTGAAAGACAGGGCTAAACGCTGTATACGGTTTTTGTCACTTGTATTAATTTAAATCATCTGTTCGTACCAATTCGTTCGGTACTTATTTTCATTATTAGTGAGTTTGAGAAATTTTGGAAGAATTGTTTTTCGTTCTAGGCAATTCTTAGTTTTTGATTTTCGTTTGTAGGTGTGGATTTATCTATTATACCTATGAATGTGGAAGACTTGAAGCAGAGTTCGTCAACTGCACTACACCTTCTCTAGGACCAGTTTTTTCAGCCGATACTGGTGCTGTTGAAGAACAGGATGCTAGTAGTAGCGGAGGCGAAAAAAGCAACACCTGTAAAATTTGTATCTCGTATTTCAGTTGACCTACGAGGGTAATCGCAAAAGTAAGGTCTCCTATTTTTTTATAAGTACAGATCTCTGTTTCTGTGACAGTTGGTCTCACTGTTATGAAGAGTGATTCACGTGCTGTGTGTAAACATGCGCACGCCGCGCTGACGCGCTCAGTCCTGGCTTGGCAGCCGTTGAGAATGGAGCTCCCGTTGGATGTTACCGCCAAGGGCGAATTGAGTGCAGTTATACGGTTTTTGAACGCAAAGGGCACTGCGCCCATTGAAATCCATCGCCAATTGACGGAAGTATATGGTGAGTCGTGTATGGATGTCAAAAATGTTCGTGAGTGGTGTAGAGCAGGGCTTAACAACTGGCTGGTTTTGAGCGCGAGTACTCGCGTCTGCTCAGGCACGTGCTCGCGAGCAGCTGCAAGGTCGCGGAGTAGGGAGGGAGGGGAGGGAGGGGAAATGCGCGCGCACATTTGAATAGGGCCGCAGCGTGCCTATTGAATTCGCGCCGACTGTGTAACGTTTAAAGTACTACGATCAGCTCTTAACAGTCACTTCGCTGGTTAAGAATCATGTGAAGTCACCGTTGTGTAACCCCAACCATGCTTTCGCAGTTCAACCCCCATTGGGGGGAATTGCATCTGTTTACAGAAAAAGATGGTGTTGCAGAATGTTTAGTATGTTACAAAACGCTGAATTCTTTTACTAAATTTAATTTGCAGCGACATTATATGTCGTACCATGCGAAAGACTACGGACATGGAAAATGTGATTGACCAGATCGTGCACAGGAAGTTATTAAACTTAAAAGGAAGCTATCCGAAGAAGATCTGGACGACGAAGAAAAATCAACTGAGGCAGCTCTCAGAGTGGGTTACAAAATTGCTTTGCTTTTAGCAAAATCCCTGCGCCCCTTAACTGATGGAGATTTAATAAAGGAATGTTTGGTAGTTGCAGCGGAGCATTTGTGTCCATCTCAAGTTGAACAGTTTCGAATTGTGCCATTATCTAACATGACCATTATGCGTCGCATACAGGACATGGCAGACGACGTCCAGAGCCAAATCTGTAAAGATTTTATGGCGTATTCTCTAGCTCTGGACGAAAGGAAAGTGTTGATATCACTGGAACAGCGCAGCTTGCCATATTTATTAGAGGTGTTAATAGAGATCTTCAGGTGTGGGAGGAGCTCCTCGATGTAGTAGCCATGAAGAACACTACAACCGGAGGTGATATTTTAAGTAGTGTTGAAGAAAGTGTTGAAAATATAGGATTGTCGTGGAATTCTTTAGTTTCAGTATCTACAGATGGTAGAGGCATACACTAAGCTAATAAAATTATGTGGCACGTGTACATTCTCCTTTATTTGTTTCATTTCTCGCAGTAATAATTCGTGAGTGATATCCCTGTAGGTGGCCGCGGATTTACATCGACTGGCGGCAGCTGTTGTGTACCCCACGTGACACACCCACTCTCCGCTCTGGTCTGGTAGTGGGAGTAGCGTGCTCGCGCTGCTCCGTGCTCGCGCCTTGCTGCTCACAGCTTGCTCCGCGAGCACGTATGTTGTGAAGCCCTGGTGTAGAGAGTTTGCAGCTGGTCGGACCGAAATTCACGATGAACAAAGGAGCGGGAGACCATCAATTCCTGAGGATACAGTGTTGAAGGTTGAGCAAAGCATGCGTGAAGATCGGCGGATCACCCTGGATGATCTCTGCACGTTGGTTCCTGAGGTTTCACGAAGCATCGCTCACAGAATTTTAACGGAAACATTGAACTACCGGTTGGTGTGTGCAATATGGGTGCCACGCATGCTGACTGAGGACCAAATGCGGCAAAGAGTTGATGCTCCCCGTGCATTTCTTCACCGCCTTGCAGCCGAACAGGACAACTTTCTGGACTCACTTGTCGCGGGTGACGAAACCTGGGCATAACACTTTACACCTGAGACCAAGCAACAATCACGCCAGTGGTGGCATCATCTTTTGCCTAAGCCGAGGAAATTCAAACAAACACAGTCTGCTGACAAAGTCATGACAACCGGGTCTGATATGGGAAAGGGGTGTTGTTGGTCTACTTTATGCCCACTGGGACAACAATTAACGCTGGAAGGTACTGGGAGAGTCGGAAAAATCTCAAACGGGCAGTTCAGAACCGGAGAGGAGGAATGTTGAGCGAGGGCGTACACATTCTGCATGACAACGCTCGCCCACACATCTCTCGCCAAACCGTTGCTTTCCTGCGACAGTTTCAGTGGAACATAGTGACCCACCCACCCTATAGTCCTGACTTGGCGCCCAGTGACTATCACCTGTTCCCTAGGTTAAAAGAAGATTTGGCCGGAAAGCTATTCAGCTCCGACGACGAGGTGAAAGAAGAGGTTCATAACTTTCTGAACAGCATGGCGGCGAACTGGTATGACATGGGAATACAAAAACTGCCACAGCGTCTACAAAAATGCCTCGACAGAAATGGGGATTATGTCGAAAAATAGTTAAATGTTCAAGCTGTAAACCATTGCAGAAATAAACAGGTCTATGCACTTTTAAAAAAATAGGAGACATAACTTTTGGGATTACTCTCGTATGTAGGTCAACTGAAGAACAGGATACTAGTGCTAGCAAAGGTGAAGAAGTGGGCATATGTTAAATTTGTATCCCGCGCTGCAGTTAACCTACACAGATCAACTGAAGTTCGGGATACAATTCATATATGTCAACTGACGTATTCCATGCTAACGTTTTTAAGCACTAGTATCCTATTTTCAGTTGAGCTGTATAGGTCAGTTGAAAAATACGATACTAGAACTCTAAGTAGCGATAAAGTTAACAGTATATTCGAAATATGAATGTACGTGATAAATGTCTACCATCTATTTTCTGTGCCCTACATTCCTTTGTTTCTCAACATTCGTCTTTGCTGTTAAATCTGTGCAATACATCATCTCCGGTAACTACTGACGTCATTGCTCAAAGGCGACGGGTGGTATCCCATTCTTCAGTAATCCCGAAACCTTAGCAGGCAAGTCGGCGAACAAATGACGGTGGAAGTGTAAGGCAGAGGCACCAGCGTCCTCTGTGCTGAAGTCGAGACGACCCGTCATTTGTTCGCCGAGAGGCGGCGTCGGGGCAGAAGACAAGTGAGTGGTACTCACCGGTGAACTCGAGGCCGGCCAGCTTCCAGGTGCCCTTCTTGGTGACGAGGATGCTGGAGGGGCAGACGTTGCGGTGCAGCACGTGTCCCGAGTAGTGCAGGAAAGACAGCGCCTCCGTGATCTGCGGCACAACAACGACAACATTACTGAAGCTCAGTCGTGTAGGGGGCGACAGGAAAGCACACTGCTGGCCATTAAAATCGCTACACCACGAAGATGACGTGCTACAGACGCAAAATTTAACCGACTGGAAGAAGATGCTGTGATATGCAAATGATTAGCTTTTCAGAGAATTCACACAAGGTTGGCGCCGGTGGCGATACCTACAGCGTGCTGACACGAGGAAAGTTTCCAACCGATTTCTCATACACAAACAGCAGGTGACCGGCGTGGCCTGGTAAAACGTTGCTGTGATGCCTCGTGTAAGGAGGAGAAATGCGTACCATCACGTTTCCGACTTTGATAGCCTGTCGCGATTGCGGTTTATCGTATCGCGACATTGCTGCTCGCGCGCGTTGGCCGAATATGGCAGAATATGGGATCGGTGGGTTCAGGACGGTAATACGGAACGCCGCATTACTAGCAGTCGAGATGACAGGCATCTTACCCAGATGGCTGTAACGGATCGTGCAGCCACGTCTCGATCCCTGAGTCAACAGATGGGGACGTTTGCAAGACAAAAACCATCTGCACGAACAGTTCGACGACGTTTGCAGCAGCATGGACTATCAGCTCGGAGACCGTGGCTGCGGTTACCCTTGACGCTGCATCACAGACAGGAGCGCCTGCGATAGTGTACTCAAAAACGAAGCTGGGTGCACGAATTGCAAATGTCATTTTTTCGGATGAATCCAGGTTCTGTTTACAGCATCATGATGGTCGCATGCGTGTTTGGCGACATCGCGATGAACGCACATTGGAAGCGTGTATTCGTCATCGCCATACTGGCTTATCACCCGGCGTGATGGTATGGCGTGCCATTGGTTACACGTCCCGGTCACCTCTTGTGCACTTTGAACAGTGGACGTTACATTTCAGATGTGTTAATACTCGTGGCTCTGCTCTTCATTAGTTCCCTGCGAATCTATACATTTCAGCAGGATAACGCACGATCACATGTTGCAGATCCTGTACGGGCCTTTCTGGATACAGAAAATGTTCGACTGCTACCCTGGCCAGTACATTCTCCAGATCTCTCACCAATTGAAAACGTGTGGTCAATGGTGGCCCAGCAACTGGCTCGTTACAATACGCCAGTCAATACTCTTGATGAACTCAATGCCCACGTGTATCATGCCCGTTATTACGGCCAGAGGTGGTTGTTCTGGGTATTGACTTCTCAGGATCTATGCACCCAAATTGTGTGAAAATGTAATCACATGTCAGTTCTAGTATAATATATTTGTCCAATGAATACCCGTTTTTCATATGCATTCCTTCTTGGTGTAGCAATTTTAATGTCCAGTAGTGTAGTATGTTCGTCAGCGTTTTCCTGTTGTGCACTGCCTCATAGAAAAGAGTGAAACGCCCAAAAGGTGAACAGGAAACGAAATGGAACTTCACGGTTTGATAGGATATATAGACTGTTTTCGTAAATGCAAAAATTCAACAGGACATAGAGCATGCTCCACTGAACAACTTGAGATATTGAACCTGAGATCGCAGAATCCAGCTGAAGTGAGATAGTAGGAATAAAATGACATCACTGTGCGCTTTTTATTTACATTAGTTAGAGTCAACTGCAAATTCTATCACAGACACAATGAACGTACCATCTGTACTGTATGCTACAAAATGTGCTGAAACTGATGGTCATCGACCTCAATGCAAACATGACATCATTGAACAAGATTCTGACGCACCCTGACAAATATCCGTGGTGCCTTTCGAAGCGCATCACACGCAGCTAAAATTCTCGCAACTAATTCCATCTCCGTATCCACTGGGGTCTCATACATAAGTGACTTTAGACATCCCTGTAGGAAATAATCAAGGGGATTGAGATCAGGTGACTTCGCAGGCCATGGGATAAGACAGCCGCTTCTTCCAGTCCAGCGATCAGATAACAGTGGACGTTGCATTTCAGATGTGTTACGACCCGTGGCTTTACCCTTCATTCGATCCCTGCGGAACCCTACATTTCAGCAGGATAATGCACGGCCGCATGTTGCAGGTCCTGTACGGGGGTTTCTGGTTACAGAAAATATTCGACTGCTGCCCTGGCCAGCACATTCTCCAGATCTCTCACCAAGTGAAAACGTGTGGTCAATGGTGGCCGAGCAACTGGCTCGTCACAATACGCCAGTTACTCTTGATGAACTGTGGTGTCGTGTTGAAACTGCATGGGCAGATTACCTGTACACGCCATCCAAGCTCTGTTTGACTCAATGCCCAGTCGTATCAAGGCTGTTATTAAGGCCAGAAGTGATTATTCTGGGTACTGATTCCTCAGGATCTATGCACCCAAACTGCGTGATAATGTAATCACATGTCAATTCTAGTATAATATGTTTGTCCAAGAATACCCGTTTATGATCCGCATTTCTTTTTGTTGTATCAATTTTAATGGCCAGTAGTGAAGTTATATCGAGAAAAAATATCGACGTACCCGCGTATAAAAATGTCGCCTGCACACTGGCGGTTTTGGAGCAGTCTATTTAAGTGTTGATCTATCATTAGATATACTATACATCAACAAGCTAGCAACCTGCTTATCCCGTCAGAGCAAGGAAAACGATGCATCTTCACGCTTGGCGATAACCACTTTGCTAACAATGGTAACTGCATGTATGTGGCACAATAGAAGTCTCTTAAGGGTCCACCTTTCCGTTTCGTCACGTATCGGATTGGTCCGGAACAGTTCGTGTCGACTTCCCATTTTTTCATTTCTGCAAACGCCAGCGAATTACTAGCTGTAATGTCAAATCTGCGTTGTGAAGTTAAACGTTGCTGCTTCTGTTGGTAGCCCCGAGCGACGTTTACATCAGCATCTCCCCTCTCATGTCTTCGCTCACCGAAAGACCATTTTCATTTAGATCATTGTGCATCATTTTCAGCAACTGTTATTCAAGAATATCTATGTGAGAAGGTAGCACACTATTTGACTAAAAAATTATTTGTTAACGCAACTTCAAAAGAACAGCTTCAAATATTTACCAAAAATTGTGGAAAATGTAATATAAAACTATCCGTACTCGGTATTGCCATTTCAATATGAATATATCAATATCTCGGTGAAAGAAACATCGCTGTTATACGTAGATTACATCAGGAAAAAATTACGATGTAATGACATATCGATATTTTATCAACAGCCCTACCATCGACTCGGTACACAATGTGGTCAGACGCGGTCGACCAGAACCTTGTCGGCTGTCCTCACTTTCCCATACAGTGCAACATCGAGTCACTCTCAATTCCGAATTCCCCACAAATCTGTATACTGCACCATTCGAGCATTTGGACAAGCAGACACTCAAAATGAAGCCATTTTTCCAACTCTCTTAGGTACTGGTAACACTCAAGGGAGTACGCGGCATATCTGCGTGATTCCTCAAAATCTGACGCTGTTCATGGGCGTTATATCTTACGTGATCCAGAAACAACACTAAACACGAACAATACACTTCCACTCTGGTTGGTCATTCATCTGTCGCGAAAACTGCAGCTTCAAGCATTTGCAAACTCGCTGATTGTGAGTATCTGTACAAAATCGCGTTGATATTCGACAATGTTTCCAGAATGAGGTTTTCACTCTGCAGCGGAGTGTGCGCTGATATGAAACTTCCTGGCAGGTTAAAACTGTGTGCCGGACCGAGACTCGAACTCGGGACCTTTGCCTTTCGCAGGCAAGTGCTCCACCAACTGAGCTACCCAAGCACGACTTACGCCCCGTCATCACAGCTTTACTTTTGCCAGTAGCTCCTCTCCTACCTTCAAACTTTACAGAAGCACTTGCCCGTGAAAGGCAAATGTCCCAAGTTCGAGTCTCGGTCCAGCACACAGTTTTAATCTGTCAGGAAGTTTCATTCGACGATGTCCTCTGGGTGTTAACCTTTTCTATTAGGCTGTAAATTTCGTGAGTATGTGAGTATGTTCTGTCAAAAAATTCTATGTTATTACAGCAAAAAAGGCTTCCCTCATCACCCTTCGCTTTGGTTGTAGATTACGTTAAACAATAACCGTTATGAAAACCGTCTTAAGTTGCACAGGAAGAACATTTATTTATTGATGACCGGCTTAGGACTGCTTGTCCATTATCAAATCAGTCATAAATGTAAGTGTTGCGTTACGCCAGTCATGCAAGTGTGTAATTGACTTCGAACTCAATGAGTATGACGGTAGATAGACGTCATCGCTTCTTATTGCCAAAAGGAGGTTCCGATACGTATATATTGTCCTCAGTATGTCATGTTTCATTTTAGTAAAAAACGCAACATCTTTTATTGACGCCTTACTTTTTTACATGTTGTGTTGCACATGGCATGTAATTCACAGATAGTTTTACGTAGTCTGTAACTGAGCTAGATAGCTTTGACTAAACATTATGTCGAGGATTGTTTCTTGAAATTTCCATTGGGTGTTCCTCTATTTAGTGTGGAGCATATTGAGGAATGCCTGGTTACGAGCTGAGATCATTTCAAGGCGGCCGCAAAACACGTTGTATTTTGAGACCTCGGTAAAACAAGAGCCAATGACTTCCACAAACAGTGCCGCGTACTCGTGTGAAATAGCGTTACCAGTACCTGACGGAGTCCGCAGCTCGTGGTCGTGCGGCAGCGTTCTCGCTTCCCTCGCCCGGGTTCCCAGGTTCAATTCCTGGCGGGGTCAGGGATTTTCTCTGCCTCGTGATGACTGGGTGTTGTGTGACGTCCTTAGGTTAGTTAGGTTTAAGTAGTTCTAAGTTCTAGGGGACTGATGACCATAGATGTTAAGTCCCATAGTCCTCAGAGCCAGTACCTGATGGAGTTGCACAGTGGCCTCCTTGTAGGACTCCACTCGGCCGGTCGGTGTAATCGTCCAGTATCCAGATCTGTGGGACATTCATATGTGACAGTGCCCGAAGTTTCGATATGGGAGAATGGGGCAGGCGTACTCGGCTTCAGTGTTCCAGCCGGCCACGATTGACCACCACAACCCGAAGATCGCGCTGTTGTGCAACTTCACATCATCTCCTGCCATCCGAGAACTCGCGGCAAATTCCTGCATCATTATACACCGCTGGTCGAACACTATTAGCAGCCGGACTAGGGAATAAGCGTCCCGTATGCACGCTGCCGTCAACACCACAAAACAAACGGATACGTTTGGAGTGCTCCGGGAAATATGAAGTGCTGATGAATAGTGTCGCATTGTGTTCAGATATGAGTGGCACTTCCGCAGTACCATGTATGATCATCGTCATGGAGTGGGAGCAAGGGGGAGGGGGGGGGAGCTACGTCACGACTTGGGGAGATGTCCCACACTACTAAATGGTTTGGTGAGGCAGAGTGGTGTTAACGCTGACGTCATGGTGTGGGGAGCCGTCAGGTGTGACTGGAAGCGAGTGAGTGAGGAAACTGTGATGGCACAACAGTGCGTCACGCACACTTTGCGTCCTCTTCTGCTACCTTTCATGAGTATTCTGTTGCCATTTTCAACAGGCCGATGTTCGTTCACAATTGGGACATTTCTATATGAGATGCCTGCGTGATGTTGAGGTACTCCCGTGCGCAGCAAGATCCCCACATCTGTCCCCGATACGACATGTCTGGGACCAGCTTCCAAGTTCCAGCATCAAGGATGGGAAGGACCAGTTACAAAAGGTGCGACCAGCTTGCCTCAAGAACGGCTACAACTCTTTAGTGACACTCAACCTAACCGAATTACACTACTGGCCATTAAAACTGCTACACCAAGAAGAAATGCAGATGATAAACGGGTATTATTTTGGACAAATATATTATACTAGAACTGACGTGTGATTACATTTTCACGCAATTTGGGTGCATAGATCCTGAGAAATCAGTACCCAGAACAACCGCCTCTGGCCGTAATAACGGCCTTGATACGACTGGGCATTGAATCAAACAGATCTTGGATGGCGTGTACAGGTACAGCTGCCCATGCAGCTTCAACACGACACCACAGTTCATCAAGAGTAGTGACTGGCGTATTGTGACGAGTCAGTTACTCGGCCACCATTGACTAGACGTTTTCAGTTTGTGTGAGATCTGGAGAATGTGCTGGCCAGGGCAGCAGTGGAACATTTTCTGTATCCAGAAACGCCCGTACAGGACCTGCAACATGCGGTCGTGCATTATCCTGCTGAAATGTAGGGTTTCGCATGGACTGAATGAAGGGTAGAGCCAAGGGTCGTAACAAATCTGAAATGTATCGTCCACTTTTCAAAGTGCCGTCAATGCGAACAAGAGGTGTCCGAGACGTTTAACCAATGGCACCCCATACCATCACGCCGGGTGGTACGCCAGTATGGCAATAGCGAATACACGCTTCCAATGTGCGTTCACCGCGATATCGCCAAACACGGATGCGACAATCATGATGGTGTAAACAGAACCTGGATTCGTCCGAAAAAATGACGTTTTGCCATTCGTGCACCTAGATTCGTCGTTGAGTACACCATCACAGGCGCCCCTGTCTCTGATGCAGCGTCACGGTAACCGCAGCCATGGTCTCCGACCTGATAGTCCATGCTGCTGCAAACGTGGTCGAACTGTTCGTGCAGATGGTTGTTGTGTTTCAAACGTCCCCATCTGTTGACTCAGGGATCGAGACGTGGCTACACGATCCGTTTCAGCCATGCGGATAAGATGCCTGTCATCTCGACTGCTAGTGATACGAGGCCGTTGGTATCCAGCACGGCGTTCCGTATTACCCTCCTGCACCCACCGATTCCATATTCTGCTAACAGTCATTGGATCTCGACCAACGCGAGCAGCAATGTTGCGATACCATAAACCGCAATTGCGTTAGGCTACAATCCGACCTTCATCAAAGTCGGAAACGTGATGGTACGCATTTCTCCTCCCTACACGAGGCATCACAACAACGTTTCACCAGGCAACGCCGGTTAACTGCTGTTTGTGTATGAGAAATCGGTTGAAAACTTTCGTGATGTCAGCACGTTGCAGGTGTCGCCACCGGCGGCAACCTTGTGTGAATGTTCTGAAAAGCTAATCTTTTGCATATCACAGCATCTTCTTCCTGTCGGTTAAATTTCTCGTCTGTATGACGTCATCTTCGTGGTGTAGCAATTTTAATGGCCAGTAGTGTATGAGGGGTTAAACACCACTGCCGTGGGTTGAGCTTGTGTAGTACGCATTTCTGCCGCCAGGCGTGTACGGAGAAACTTATTGCCAGTTTATTGGCACCTGTGTTGTCGACCTGGCATGTTCTGTTCATCTGCAGTGATTGCTTTTGCTACCGCTGCTTTGTTCTTGTTTCGTTTTTTATGTGGGCAGGTTTACGTGAACAGCGCGCAGCTGGAGAATTTTGTTTTCTACTGTAAAAAAGCTACTGAAACTGCTGACTAAGATGACGCTATGGGGAAACACTCAAGCGTACGAGTGGATTGCTCGTTTTAAAAATGGCAGCATGTCGACTGGTGACAAACCTCGTTCTGGACGTCCATCAACTGCCCGAATCGGCAAAAGTATTGAAAAAATACGAAAGCTTGTCCTCACAGACCGCCGACAGATAACTAATCGAGTGTCAGAGATTAGTGGGTTATCGTGGAGCTCGGTTTGCCAATTTTAACGGAAGGTTTGAGAATGAGAAGGGTTGCTGCCAAGTTTGTTCTGACAATCAAAAGGAACGCCGAGTTGGAACATGTTGTGCTTTGAAACAACAGCTTGAAACTTATCCAGATTTTCTGTCAAAGGTCATTAATGGTGATTAGTCATGTTGCAGAAACAGAACAACAGTCAAGCCAATAGTAGATTCATCGTCACCCCGTACATAAAATGTCATCAAGTCAAATCAAACATCAGAACAATGCTGATTTGCTATTTTGATGCCAAGGGCACGGTTCATTCAGAGTTGGTTCTCCCAGGTCGCACCGTCAGTCAAACCCTTTATTTGGGATGCGCTAAGTGTTCATATAAAAAATGTGGCAGACAGGAGATTGGTTCAGTCACCACGACAACGCACCTGCACACACACCCATGTCTGTTAGGAAGTTTCAGGCTAAAAATGGCATGGTTCTGCTGCCCCAAGCAACTTACTCTCCTGACCTTCCTCCGTGCGACTTTCTCTTATTTACACGAACGAAAAGGAGCATGAAAGGATGGATGCCGATTTGACAACACTAAAGAAAAAAAAATGTTTCGAACCGTGGAAGCACCGGTGGGACAAATGTCTTAGCTGTAATGGAGAGTATTTTGAAGAGGATAAGGTTGTTTCCTAAAAAATTTGGAAGTATGTAACTTTTAAAAAATAATTCCGATGTTTTTTGGTACCCCTCGTAATGGATGCATCCAGGCGAGAGGAGGTGTAATTTTAAAATGACAAGTCGGCTCATACTGCGAAATTCTTTGTAAATTTGACTTGATTTTGTTGCCACTGAAATAACATCAGATACACTCTCAACCTGTGAAGTTTCATTTCGTTTCTTCCTCTCCTTCTGTTTGCTCCACTTTTTTTTTTGTCGGACGGTGTAAATATGCGTGTGATCCATCTCCTAGAGTGCATCATGCTCGCCATTTGAGAATAAAAGGAAATCTTGATTCGCCCACAACGTCTGCACCTGGAGGTAGATCGAAACTCGTGCCCGTGTTGCTTAATGCATTTGCTCGAGCCGAGTCTCCACGTTCGTTCGTGCTTTGGTTTTCAGTTTTGTACTAGATGGTTATACACTCGGACGTGTATAGAGTCTTAAAGAGCTTCATCTCGAAGACTCCAGCTTAGTACAGCAGTTTGGCAATTCAGCGGAGACCACCAACAGGTAGGTTCAACAGCATAGTAGGAAATGATTTTAACCTATCTTACTTCTGTATAGTGTGTTGCTATATTTGTTTTGTATGATGAAGATGATGATGATGCTGATGCTGATGCTGATGATGATGATGATGATGATGAAAAGCGAGAGGGTGAAACCTGGTGGCGCTAGACAACACACTCCTGTCGAATAGCAGTAAAGGGGCTCCATGAAGCATTCCGAAGTTAGGGTGTAGCCAATAAGAATTCAATTCCCCCGAAATAACGGGTATTCGGGAAGTAAGGACGAATTTGAATTTTGCGCCATTTTGTCATTTGACGGTTGGCAGCCGTGGTTTTTTCATGTTTGTTATCTGCGATGCCGATTTGACAACACTAAAGAAAAAAAATGTTTCGAACCGTGGAAGCACCGGTGGGACAAATGTCTTAGCTGTAATGGAGAGTATTTTGAAGAGGATAAGGTTGTTTCCTAAAAAATTTGAAAGTATATAACTTTTAAAAAATAATTCCGATGTTTTTGGGTACCCCTCGTAATGGATGCATCCAGGCGAGAGGAGGTGTAATTTTATAACGACAAGTCGGCTCATACTGCGAAATTCTGAAGGTGGCAGGGGTAAAATACAGGGAGCGAAAGGCTATTTACAATTTGTACAGAAACCAGATGGCAGTTATAAGAGTCGAGGGACATGAAAGGGAAGCAGTGGTTGGGAAAGGAGTGAGACAGGTTTGTAGCCTCTCCCCGATGTTATTCAATCTGTATATTGAGCAAGCAGCAAAGGAAACAAAAGAAAAATTCGGAGTAGGTATTAAAATTCATGGAGAAGAAGTAAAAACTTTGAGGATCGCCGATGACATTGTAATTCTGTCAGAGACAGCAAAGGACTTGGAAGAGCAGTTGAACGGAATGGACAGTGTCTTGAAAGGAGGATATAAGATGAACATCAACAAAAGCAAAACGAGGATAATGGAATGTGGTCGAATTAAGTCGGGTGATGCTGAGGGAATTAGATTAGGAAATGAGACACTTAAAGTAGTAAAGGAGTTTTGCTATTTGGGGATCAAAATAACTGATGATGGTCGCAGTAGAGAGGATATAAAATGTAGACTGGCAATGGCAAGGAAAGCGTTTCTGAAGAAGAGAAATTTGTTAACATCGAGTATAGATTTAAGTGTCAGGAAGTCGTTTCTGAAAGTATTTGTGTGGAGTATAGCCATGTATGGAAGTGAAACATGGACGATAACTAGTATGGACAAGAAGAGAATAAAAGCTTTAAGAAATGTGGTGCTACAGAAGAATGCTGAAGATAAGGTGGGTAGATCACGTAACTAATGAGGAGGTATTGAATAGGATTGGGGAGAAGAGAAGTTTGTGGCACAACTTGACTAGAAGAAGGGATCGGTTGGTAGGACATGTTTTGAGGCATCAAGGGATCACAAATGTAGCATTGGAGGGCAGCGTGGAGGGTAAAAATCGTAGAGGGAGACCAAGAGATTAATACACTAAGCAGATTCAGAAGGATGTAGGTTGCAGTAGGTACTGGGAGATGAAGAAGCTTGCACAGGATAGAGTAGCATGGAGAGCTGCATCAAACCAGTCTCAGGACTGAAGACCACAACAACAACAACATCTGCGATGTTTCCCATTAATTGCCTGATAGCTTTCGTATGGTGAGCATTGTTGTTTGATGTTTATTTTCGCCAAAGAGCTGATGAAAACTGAGCAACGTATCCACGTGATAAGAAGTTATTACAAAAACAGTGAAATTCTCATGGCAACCGTGAATTTCATGTAATGATACGCCTACATTATCATCAATTGATCCGGAAGTTTGAGACAGCGGGTTCTGTTCCAAACGTCAAGAAAACAGGACGAGCGCGTTCTACCCGAACACACGAAAACACTGCTGTAGTGTGTGATAACGTGACCGTAAGCTCCAGAAAATCAGTTCGCCGACGAGCTCAGCAATTGAATTTATTACCAAGTTCACAGCATGAGATCCTTTAAAACATCTGTAAGTGCATGCTTGCGTACGAGTTTCAACTTATGCAAGAGTTGAAGCCTGCAGATCACGGAAAGAGACATCGATTTGCTTAGTCGGTCTTGGCTCTACAAGCGGAGTACGAGAACTTCACAAAAAGAATAATTTTCTCAGATGAGGCGCACTTCCACCTCAGTGAGTCTGTCAGTAAGCAGAGCTGCAGAATTTATATTAACGAAAATCCGCAAGTGACTGTGGAAGATGATACACATCCACAATGCACGGTTGTGTGGTGTGGGTTCTGGGCAGGAGGAGTGATTTGTCCGTACTTTTTTGAAAATGATGAGGGAACTGATGTCATTGAACGGCGGCTGTTACCTAAACATTCCTTCTGATTGGTTTTTCCCTCTAATTGATGAAAATGACGATTTTTTGTTTCAACAAGATGGTGCGACATGTCACACACCCCATGAAACGATTGCTCTGCTCAATCAAAACTTTTCTCAAAAAATTGTTCCTTTGAGTGGCAACCAGGACTGGCCTGCTAGATCATGCGATCTTACGCCTTGTGACTTTTTTTTGCAGGGATTTGTGAAATCAAAAGCGTATGTGAACAAACCAAAAAGAATGAACCAATTGAAGGATGAAATTAAAACGTTTATTAACGGCATCCCACCACATGTGTGTGAAGGCGTCATCAAGAACTTCAATGAATGCATTGCTCGTTGCTGCGCGGCCTTGGGTGTTCACGAGGAGGAAATAATTTTTCAATACGTTTTGTATGTTCTATAGCACTTTAACATTCGTCACTACTTCCCGGACACCCTCTATTGCTGGAGCATTAAACTTTCGCTTGTACGAACAGAGCCACCCTACTGATTCGCACATTATCTGAAGGGAGGAATTGTCCTAGTTACCTGGGGATGTCCTAATGAAATATTTCAATGTTGTTTTGATCTGATAGTTCCCTCCTTCACTACTGCAGACATGGTTGAATGAAGTATGGTTAATACCCGGAGATAAATAAGTATCCTTTAATCAGGTACAGACCTATCGAAACTTGGAAACTTGCCTAACTGTTCTCTGTTACAGCAGGAGGTCACTAAAAATGGAAGTATGGGGTGATTACTCTTATTATTTTCATATCCAGTTGGTGCCTTATATCGCTCCTCTCTAGAGCCAGTGCATCGGGAGAATGACTGATGCATGCACAGTGACAGAGGGTCTGAAGCGGGTTCAGTCGTGTACGTAGTTCTAATTTTCATTCACGAGAGTACAGCAGCGGAGAGACACTAAAGGAACAGGTCAAGAGAATGTTGTGTGAATTATTCTGTTTATTTCTGGAAGGTGTTTTTTTTATGTTTGTACAGATCTGTACGTGCTTTTAGTAGTGTGAATGATGCGTGGATGTGGTCTAAAGTAAATTTCTAGATCATTGTTCGACTGATAAACGCTGTACGAACTTGTTGTTGTGGTCTTCAGTCCCGAGTCTGGTTTGATGCAGCTCTCCATGCTACTCTATCCTGTGCAAGCTTCTTCATCTCCCAGTACCTACTGCAGCCTACATCCTTCTGAATCTGGTTAGTGTATTCATCTCTTGGTCTCCCTTTACGATTTTTACCCTCCACGCTGCCCTCCAGTACTCAATTAGTGATCCCTTGATGCCTCAGAACATGTCCTACCAACCGATCCCTTCTTCTAGTCAAGTTGTGCCACAAATTCCTCTTCTCCTCAGTTCTATTCAGTACCTCCTCATTAGTTACGCGACTTACCCATCGAATCTTCAGTATTATTCCTGTCTAAACTATTTATCGTCCATGTTTCACTTCCATACATGGCTACACTCCATACAAATACTTTCAGAAAAGACTTCCTGACACTTAAATCTATACTCGATGTTAACAAATTTCTCTTCTTCAGAAACGCTTTCCTTGCCATTGCCAGTCTACATTTTATATCCTCTCTACTTCGACCATCATCAGTTATTTTGTTCCCCGTACGAACTAGCGTGAGAAAATTTTAAGAGTGTGTGAATATAGACGACGAGGAATTTTGTATCGTAATTTGTTAAGAAAGTTTATTGTAAAAGAAAAGCTAATGCGAGTGCAAATGAGAATAGTCAATAACGCAAAGATGAAGAAAATATCAGAATGTTAAATATTTATTTCGGGAAAAGTACAATTCGAAAGTGTGTATTTTGTTGATTGGTTATCCATGAAAAGTGCGGACTAACGCGGAAGAATAATGTTTTTCTATTGGCCTTTAAGAAAACTGACCAATCAGAACGGAGTATTCTTCGCGCGTTTTTTCTCATGGAGATACAGAATTCTTACAGCAGTGTAAGTGGTCGGAGACCAGCTTTTCAATGGTACGGTCGTGTGTAGTGTGAGCTCCGAAGGAAGTTATAATTTGCCGGTTTTAGCTGTGCTACATGCCTCAAAAGTGCTTTAAAGTGAAGGCATGTTTATTCCAGTGTGTTTTTTTGGAAAGTACGAATTTTTAAGTAATTCTGTGTATGAGAAAAGACAGTAATTCCGCGTGGCATATTGAGCAGATGGGTGACGAAAAACTTGAGTGCATTAGACACCTATAAACTTACTAGTGTGGCGAGCATTTTCATTTAAGAACAATCCGTGCTTAGTAGTTATTCAGATTTCAGCAAATACGTTACTATAAACTTGCTAACGTGAATGAAAAGGTTTATGCATGAATGTGTTAGGACTAGCACGGGCTTGGCAGTGAACGTGTAATTCTTGACTTCAGAATATAACGAAGTTTTCACCTTTCATTCAAAATTAAGACCTTTCCCCGATTCTTGGAATAGTTGCATTGTATGCAGCTTAGTGCGAGTTGCAGTACGGTAGGTTTCTGCTCGGCTTTCCTCCCGGCGATGTGCTGCCACGAGTTCACGGGTAGGTCCTGGTTAAAAGAACGAAAGGAACCGCGCCGTCGCACAGTATAGTGCATTTATTTGCAAACTCAAAACATATCTACTATGTATATAAAAGGTTCAGATATTAAATTGATTTTGAGGCCCAGAATTCGGTAATCTAGATTATTGGGACGTTTCTTGAAACCAGCTACTCCAGCATACAGACCTCAGGCAACAAGAGAAGTTCAGCATCTTCGCAGGTTGCATGTACAGGAATGTAGATAAACCGCTTCAACTTTGTTTACGCCTAGCCACTGCAATTCACATTCGGTTCAAAACCTTCGTCTGAGAGGGTGGTAGGAAATTAGCTTGGACTGCCACGCTTTCGGGTCGGGACGGCACGCACTCAGAACCGTCGTTGGACCGGCCTCACCTCCGGCTCCTGCTTCGACACCTGCCGGACGTGCTCTCGGCAGCTGATCCCGCGTATCCCCACGCGGCTCAGGCTTCGTCAGCTGCCGCACGTCGCGGACAGCAGAATTTCGCACGCGCGTCCAATTTTGTGTTTTTTCGCAGCCCTGTTAAGGGAGTTCGTACATCTTATGCTATAGTGTTAAATTTGGAATATTGATGACCCATTGTCTCAGAACCTTTGACAAATAGTGATATGAAATTTTTGGGAAGTATAGTTTCACTGCTTTTCCGTTTACTGTACCAGAATCATAATATACAAATAATTAGTTAGTAATGTGTTTTTTATGATTTATTTTCAGTTTTTTTTAAATCCACTTTTGCTTCTGTAAGTAAAAAACCACTATAGGTAGAAACGGTTTGGTGGTTTAGCAGCAGCAGCAGCAGTATACAAAGAGGTAACATAATGTAAAACCAGATATATGTATGTGTAACACTTCCTGAATAATGTGTCAAATATTTAAAGAAATCGTTTTCAGGAAATCAAGTTGAAACTTTTCGTTTGATATTAACCCACGCACAGAAGCATGGAAGCTCCTAGAAAGAGCCAGGCCCGTAATCAGCACTATCTGGATCCTTTTCTTGCCTCTCTCTTCTTTAGCCATTTCCTCTCCTGCACGCTGGACTTTCATGAACCTAAGTCGGTCAATTCGCTGGAAGGTTTGCAGTGTGTTGGCTCCTGGAGTGTTACCGAGTTGCTCTAGTGCCCCAATTCTTCAATCATTACCATCACTAAAAGTTATCAAAGCATCACAAACAGCCAAGCATAGAGTTTTCATTCCTACAAAGACAGTTTTTGGTATGCTTGCAGTCAGGTCTCCTGATCAAGGTAGAAAAAAATATAGGCTTGTGCACACGTTATCAGATGAGAAGCGACAATGGCACTGTAAAGGTTCTAATGAATTTTGTTTGCATTTGAGGTGGTTATTATTACCACGCTTGTATTATTTGTTGGACATTTCAGGATGGCGTACAACCTTCGTTCCGCTTTGGGATTCAGAAAAACAGACTATGAAACCTTTACCAATAATCACCAATCAACCCAAGATTTTGATCATAACACTGCTAATTCTACGCCGGGCCGTCTGATTGATTCACTTGCGTTTTGCGTTCGACCATCGAGACATTTGGAAAGAAGGTCAAGATGAGCTACCTCTATATATACTGGTTTAATAGCTTCCATCACTGCAGATGGTATGCTATTTTTGTGCCTAAATTGTTCCTCTGTACCCGCTGTCTGAACTTTGCGGTACTTGCACCATAAATCAGCATTAGGTGGGCAAAGACCATGTATAGGTGTACCATCAGTGGATAATTTGTGGAAGAATGTAGCCCACAATGCTATTGTCATCCCTTGTGGGTCGTGCGTATTGTTTCTTATTGCCATTCCATAATACTGCTGGAGTTCATCAATATTTTTGTCTGTAAGTCTTCCTTTACCATTTATAGCCTCCACAAAATACATGTGCATGTATCGCCATTTCTGTTTACACACTACATCCAACCTCTTAACAAGAACATTAACATGAATTCAACGAAGAAATAGCTGAAAACGACAGCCTTCTAGATTGAATAATTCCCGATAGCTCTTTTTTTTTTTACACTTGCACTAATAACTTTGAAATAATAAAACTACGCTTTCAATTGGAATTAATGGACAAATGCTGCATCAAATTATTCAGGAGAGATCAAATATTATTAAGAGATAATAATCGGAAAACTTCACACTTTGACCAATTTCACCACACGTACTCCTCAAACGAGAGAAGTGCTACCACTCCTGCCGCGCCGATTTCCCGTGCCGCTTTACCTCGATGGGCTTCGCTTGACTGCGGCTGTTCAAAGTCAGACGCCCGAAGCCCGTTTCGCCGCGATATCAGCACCTGGATTTCTGTGTGCAGTGTACTGTATCTGCCGGCCGGAGTGACCGAGCGGTTCTAGGCGTTACAATCCGGAACCTCGAGACCGCTACGGTCGCAGGTTCGAATCCTGCCTCGGGCATGGATGTGTGTGATGTCCTTAGGTTAGTTGGGTTTAAGTAGTTCTAAGTTCTAGGGGACTGATGACCCTAGCAGTTAAGTCTCATAGTGCTCAGAGTAATTTGAACCATTTGACATGTACCTAGGGCGGTGAAGTTCACTGAGCGCCAGGAGTACTACGCGGGTTTATTAGCGTTTCATCCCGTGCATTATGATGACACTTCACTGCCAAGCGCGCCACCAAAACGAGTTTTCTCTCCGACCGTGCTGGCTCCCTTGACCGCAAGGCAAATCCGTCTCATTCTCAAACTTACCGCTTTCTCCTATCCCGTGGATAGACGCTGTTCCAGCGAAACCTTGTGTTGACGTCCCCCTCCTGGCCGCTTGTCTTCTCACGCCGCCAGACGACGCCGAACGAAGTACTGTAAGCCATTCATAATTCGCTCTTTTCAAAGAATCTACGGCGAGCGAAGATCTACCTTGATTAAGAGGTTATGACCCGTGAAATTTTATTGTAGTCGTTAGCTTTTATGTCCGCAGCTCGTGGTCGTGCTGTAGCGTTCTCGCTTCCCACGCCCGGGTTCCCGGGTTCGATTCCTGGCGGGGTCAGGGATTTTCTCTGCCTCGTGATGACTGGGTGTTGTGTGCTGTCCTTAGCTTGGTTAGCTTTAAGTAGTTCTAAGTTCTAGGGGACTGATGACCATAGATGTTAAGTCCCATAGTGCTCAGAGCCGTTAGCTTTTAGAAATAAATATCTCACGAACCAACTCGAGTACCTCTTTCGGTACGCTTCGTCATTTATTATTGTCTTTAATGATTACTGTGCCTTTATAAACGTGCCATCGAACTTAATCCTTAAATCATTCCTTCAACAGTGTTCGAAAGTGACTTCAGGGAGCGTACTTAAACTACGACACGCTGCACGTAACTTAATCCCGACGTGATTCAACATTGAGGTAATCGTTAGTGATAAAGAACAAATTACTGGCCATTAAAATTGCTACACCATGAAGATAAGGCGCTACAGACGCGAAATTTAACCGACAGGAAGAAGATGCTGTGATATGCAAATGATTAGCTTTTCAGAGCATTCACACAAGGTCGGCGACACCTACAACGTGCTGACATGAGGAAAGTTTCCAACCGATTTCTCATACACAAACAGCAGTTAACCGGCGTTGCCTGGTGAAACGTTGTTTTGATGCCTCGTGTAAGAGGAGAAATGCGTACCATCACGTTTCCGACTTTGATAAAGGTCGGATTGTAGCCTATAGCGATTGTGGTTTTTCGCATCGCGACATTGCTGCTCGCGTTGGTCGAGATCCAATGACTGTTAGCAAATATGGAATCGGTGGGGTGAGGAGGGTAATAGGGAACGCCGTGCTGAATCCCAACGGCCTCGTATCACTAGCAGTCGAGATGACAGGCATCTTATCCGCATAGCTGTAACGGATCGTGCAGCCACGTCTCGATCCCTGAGTCAACAGAAGCGGACGTTTGCAAGACAACAACCACCTGCACGAACAGTTCGACAACGTTTGTAGCAGCATGGACTATCAGCTCGTAGATCATGGCTGCGGTTACCCTTGACGGTGAATCACAAACAAGGAGGAGGAGGAGGAGATTAGTGTTTAACGTCCCGTCGACAACGAGGTCATTAGAGACGGAGCGCAAGCTCGGGTGAGGGAAGGATGGGGAAGGAAATCGGCCGTGCCCTTTCAAAGGAACCATCCCGGCATTTGCCTGAAGCGATTTAGGGAAATCACGGAAAACCTAAATCAGGATGGCCGGAGACGGGATTGGAATCACAAACAAGAGCGCCTGTGATGGTGTACTCAACGACGAACCTGGGTGCACGAATGGCAAAACGTCATTTTTTCGGATGAATCCAGGTTCTGTTTACAGCATCATGATGGTCGCATCCGTGTTTGGTGACATCGCGGTGAACGCACATTCGTAGCGTGTATTCGTCATCGCCATACTGGCGTGTCACCCGGTGTGATGGTATGGGGTGCCATTGGTTACACGTCTCGTTCATCTCTTGTTTGCATTGACGAAACTTCGAACAGTGGACGCTACATTTGAGATGTCTTACAACCCGTGGCTCTAACCTTCATTCGATCCCTGCGGAACCCTACATTTCAGCAGGATAATGCACGACCGCATGTTACAAGTCCTGTACGGGCCTTTCTGGATACAGAAAATGTTCGACTGCTGCCCTGGCCAGCACATTCTCCAGATCTCTCACCAATTGAAAACGTCTGGTCACTGGTGGCCGAGCAACTGGCTCGTCACAATACGCCAGTCACTACTCTTGATGAACTGTGGTATCGTGTTGAAGATGCATGGGCAGCTGTACCTCTACACACAATCCAAGCTCTGTTTGACTCATGCCCAGGCGTCTCAAGGCCGTTATTACGGCCAGAGGTGGTTGTTCTGGGTACTGACTTTTCAGGATCTATGCACCCAAATTGCGTGAAAATGTAATCACATGTCAGTTCTGGTATAATATATTTGCCCATGTTTATCCTGTGCATTTCTTCTTGTAGCAATTTTAATGGCCAGTAGTGTATTACTCTCTCGCATTATTCACAGCTACACAAAAAAAAAAAAAAAAAAAAAATTCCGTTCTATTCAATATCGTTCACTATTAACACAGTTGACTAAGCAGACAAATAGCACTACCTAACTCGGAAACGAGAGTCTATGGAAGTCTTATTTAATTCAAAAATTATTGTGAAAGGCGATAACATTATAACACGCGTCCGTAAGTAAAGACAGTAGTAAACGTCACAAAACCAACACAGTCTGAGACGTTTCTCCCGAGATCAGACAGATATGCTCAGACGACCCCGTCCGATGACAGACCCAGCTCAGCCAGACATTATTTGGAAACACCACCGCTGGCGAAAAGACCTTAGGGATGGTGCGAGAGATATGTTGAGTTTAAAAATGACCAACCAGAATCTCTCGTTCCCTTATAACTTTTAAATCCTTGTCTTCCGTTATGTCTGTGTCTCTCTTTTTTTTTTTTTTTTTTTTGAGTCATCAGTCTTATGACTGGTTTGATGCGGCCCGCCACGAATTCCTCTCCTGTGCCAGCCTCTAGCACTTACAACCTACGTCCTCAATTATTTGCTGGATGTATTCCAATGTCAGTCTTCCTCTACAATTTTTGCCCTCTACAGGTCCCTCTAGTACTACGAAAGTCAGTCTCCTTCCCCAAACAACGCAACCTAACTACGGAAGTCATTCTCTGGTGTCTTAACAGATCCCTTCTTCTTGTTAGTGTTTCCTGTCCGATTCTGCGCAGAACCACCTCATTCCTTATCAGTCCACCTAATTTTCAACGTTCGTCTGTAGCACCATATCTCAGATGCTTCTATTCTCTTCTGGTTTTCCCACACACCATGCTGTGCTCCAAACGTGCATTCTTAGAAATTTCTTCCTCAAATTAAATCCTATGTTTGATACTAGTATACTCCACTGGGTCAGGAAAGCCCTTTTTGCGAGTGCTAGTGTACTTTTGATGTCCTCCTCACTCCGACCGTCATTCGATATTTTGCTGCCTAGGTAGTAGAATTCCTTAACTTAATCTACTTCAAGACTGTCAGTCCTGATGTTAAGTTTCTCGCTGTTATCATTCCTGCTACTTCTCATTACTTTCTTCTTTCTTCGATTCACTGTCAGTCCATTTTCTGTACTAGTTAGTTATTTCATTCCAATCAGCAGATCATGTAATTCTTCTTTATTTTTTCTCAGGATGTCGTGAGTGAATCGTATCTTTGATATCTTTTCACCTTGACTTTTCATTCCACTCCTGTACCTTTATTCACATAATTGCTTCTACCCTGTACAGATTGAACAGTATGTCCGAAAGACTACATCGCTGTCTTACACCCTGTTTAATCCGAGCACTTCGTTCTTGATCGTCCACTCTTACTGTTCCCTCGTGGCAGTTGTACATATTGTATATTATCCGTCTCTCCCTATAGCTTACCCCTATATGTCTCTCAATTTCGAACATCTTGCACCATTTTACATTGCAGAACGCTATTTTCAGGTCGACAAATCCTATCAACGTGTCTTGATTTTTTTTTAGCCTTGCTTCGATTATCAACGGCGTCAGAACTGCCTCTCTGGTAGCCTTCATCTTTCCAAAAGTCAAACTGATCGTCATCAAACACATAATTAATTTTATATTCATTATCTACCACCATGCAATCCCGAGAATGGTCCCTCCGTTTAAAAAACTAGTGGGGAGAGATTCAGTGGGTGATCAACCACTCTCTCACTTCAGGCTCCTTGCAACGCTTTCTAACACTCGCACAATCATTTAACGACAGCCACTCATGTGAGAGGTGGCATGAGCCCCCTCTCATATTTCTATCTTACGATTTTCCTCTCTAATTGCATGCAGTGAAAAGTCGCTATTCCTTCACACGTGGACTTCCCACGCAGCGTCTCTCGCCACCCGGGTGGTCCGGTGACAGGCGGGCTCTGCTGATCTGGAAAGGGTTAAGCCGACGGGTGTGAGGAAGTCGAGTGAATGCTTTGCAGACGCCGACATTGTCAAAAGACACTCCCGGACGGGCCTGAAGTAGTGGCTGGGCTAGAGGTTCCGTTACTTCGCAGAAACTTAGCGAAAACACTTTCTGGCGGGCTACCAGCGAGGCGTGGGAATGACTGGTGTACCCAGGCAGCTGTGGCGGGAAAATTCCGGCGCTTTCTGCAAAATAGTAACTGTGATTGGCTTGCTCAGGGCATAGCTCCGTGACGTAGCAAAATCAGCGCAGAAATTGGCGCCAAGAATCTCCATTGATGGAATGGTAGTGCTCCGGCAATGGAGTGGAATTTTCCGCCAGTTTTCGAGTTGCTGATTGGAACGTTTAACCACGGCCACTGTCGTGGGGGCGGGAATGTTCGGTGTTCGGCATGTACGGGTGCTCTAGAGTGGTTGGCTCTCGCCTGTCGGTCGAGGACGTCGAAGCAACCAGCCATCGCCTCCGGTATGCCAGATCGTGTTCTGGCCGTTAAGAAGACAGTATGGTAATGTATGTCCGCAGCACCGGCAGATAGGGATTTTCCTAGGTGATAATCAGAGCTCAGCAGAGCGCGCCTGTTCGTCTTTTTCTAACTTTGTTCTGTCTTGAGTAGCAGCAATTAATGTTGGGTTAGCTGTGTGTCCCTCTTAAGATTTGAGTGGCAAGGAATTGGCTCCACATACCACTTCGTCTTAAACCTCACAATCTAGTTTAGGGACAACTTCACCTTCACAGCGTTTGAAGGAGTATCCAATTTGAGCCAATTTGATGTATTATAAATGTTTCATGTGGTTTTGTTTATTATTTTGTGTTTAGTCCTAATAAATCATATTGTTATTTTGGACAGAACTTTCATTCTGTTAATCGGTAGAGCAACCCATCATTTCTCACTACGTTAATGAAACCTTCCTTTATTTAACTTATTTATCAAATTAAATTATTGCAGGTGCCAAACTCTTTTCTACTCCACTTGCAGGGTTGATTACAGTCAGCAGTCAGTTCGCGTATATTTTTTAATCCATGTGCAACAGCAAAAGTCGGAGTTAGAATAGGGGGGCTTAGAGCATCATTTACATATGTAGATTCTAGAAGAATTTAGTGTTAAATACACTGCTTGCCCCGGCACCTCGCACATGAACCAGGATAAAGGGAGTTAAAATAGCAGCCATAGGCATAAATCAAATAAAACACCTAGTCTGATCCTTTGTCTCACCAGAGGTTTTAGTACAGTCCTTCCATGGTGAATTTAACGTGGCAAACTCATCAAACATGACGTGCAAGTGAGAAATTCAGTCAAGTTATATGAAACGAACCAGCGGGTAGAATTCAACTTTTTGTCTAGTTCAAATGGTTCAAATGGCTCTGAGCACTATGGGACTTAACATCTATGGTCATCAGTCCCCTAGAACTTAGAACTACTTAAACCTAACTAACCTAAGGACATCACACAACACCCAGCCATCACGAGGCAGAGAAAATCCCTGACCCCGCCGGGAATCGAACCCGGGCGCGGGAAGCGAGAACGCTACCGCACGACCACGAGATGTGGGCTTTTGCCTAGTCACCATACGGCTGTTCACGCAGGCATCTGTAGAGAAGGCACAATATGCACACATGCTCCGAGAGAAGGCATTATATGTACACATGCTCCGAGAGCAGAGCTCTCCATCCAGGTAGCACAGAGGTGAGTGACTACCCAATGATGGCATGCTTCTGATACTACTGGCGACATTAAACGTACAGATAACCGAATTGTTACTGTGCGGACTATGGTACATAATTCAACGAATTATATTATTTGTTTACGAAGTGTCAGGGCACGCCCTGACTGAGGTGACAGCTTGCCTACCGTTCACGTGCCCGCGCAGTGACCCTGACGGTAAACTGGAATCCTAAGCAGTGTCACCCACTGCGTGAACATTCTATTGATTATGTTTACAGTAAACGTTCGTTTATGTACTGAGACATAGTGAACATCTTCTAGGTCGTAGATCGCCTTGCAAGCAGTATTGGCACTAATGAGGCTAGCTCCGTACCACTACAGTTACATTGTTGCATAGTTTTTGAAATAGTGTAGATCATGGACTTTCCCGGGACGATTCATGGTCACATTGGCAAGGCCACGACAACCACTACATCTAGCCTCCATAAACAAAGAGCTGAAGGCACTTAAATTCCGATCACAGCTGTCAAAATTACAAACTGAATGACCAAAATCACCAGTCGATTACATCTGTAGTAAGCAAGTACATAGTTAATACGGAAATCTTTCCCGCGTATCGACTAACGTGGAAGGTCTGAAAATAGCAACGTGTTGTGATATCAGACAGTGATATCTGGACAATTACATGACTACCATAAAGCACTTTTGTTACCAATCCCAAAATGGCGATGGCAGTTAGGAATAGCCGTTTACGTTCAAATTTTGTTCGAGGCCCAAACGATCTTCGCGTGGGAACACTTTCATTTGATTTTATCCCTCTTTGTGAGAACCAAGGTTTCACTCCCCGGACAGCAGATACACACCATAGTTTTATAAAACTTCTTTTCTCTTACTCCGTTCTTTAATTTTCTATTAATCTGCGCAACAAACGGAGAGGGGTGGGGTAGGTTGGAAGCGGTACTTTATGCCCATCTTTTGAAAATATTGTTATCTATTCAACTGATATACGTTTTAAAATTTTCAATAACATATTTTGTGGTTTGTAGTGGCCTTATACAAGATTCCTTAATTGTTTTAAATGTATATTTAACACGTAACCCAAAAATTGAAGTATTACTTTTTAGTAGTGAATGCGACGTTTCTCAACATTCGTCATATTCATATTTTCAAGTTCAGGACCCTTCTTATGCATCTGTTTATCTCCAACAAGTATATTGTGAATAATGGTCAACAACAATTAACGACATCTGCACCTTTTTAATTTTTTTGTTGTGGCCCTGAAGTACCCCTACCCTATATTCCGGAAAATGCTTTTGTGTTGCTAACATTGTGCTAAAAGATATTTTCGTGTTCTGGACCCTGCTTGTAATTAGTACCTATTGAGAAACGATGTCGTTAGTAAACGTTAACACAATTGACGGTATTTGTTTCTTTTGTAATTCTTTTTTGTAGTGGGCGTAAAGTCTCCCCCCCTCCCCCCAACCCCCTTAGTAGTAAGCGTAGTCGTTAATGCGTTGGTATTACTAGGGTTAATTGTACCATACATATACTGAATTTTAAGAAACTTGTTACCTTTATCTCTATAACGCTGGTAAATCATGTGGCTTCCAAAGTATTCAAAGGTCTTAACTCATTCAATGACTCTTATAGCAATTTTTGATACGATTGGTTGAACTCCTTTAACTGTCATTACCTTTGTGTTATTAACTGAGATCTTCACACTTTATTCTCTGCGTAACACGTGCAACTGACGTATGACATACTGTAATTTACTTTCATCGTCAAATACAATAAACTGATCGTCTGCTGTTCATGGTTTCATACTGTGATATTTGTAACCCACGATGTATTTCTTGTTTCCATTTTCTTAAGATGTCATTCATGTATAAATGAAATAACGTCGGTGATAAAATGCACCCTTGTGTGACATCGTGATTCACAGGTGTCATATTTTAACTTCTTGCTCCTGTTATTATTTTAGTGTTTGTGTATGTTTTTTTCGCAACCTTAGGACGTATTTACGACGTTGATTCCCTAGTATGCTCCGTAGTATCTGCCTGTTTGCAGGACTGAAGGCTTTTTTGTAATATAAAAAGGTTGCATGCGTTTCCGGATTAAATTCGCGCCTGTGCACGCCTCTCTCTTTCTGTAATAATTATGTTGTTCTAAGCGGACTGTTTCGCTTATCGCTTGAAGTCTCTTGCCAGTCATTTTAGAGTATATCATAGAGGCTGTGTCTACCAAGCTTATGCATCTACAATTAACACAATTATTGCGTTTTTCTTTTTTAAAAATAGTGATGACAACTGCACACATCCATAAGCTAGGTAAATGCCCGTTCTTCCAGCACATATTAAATAGATGGACTGTTCTTATCTGTACCACCATATTTTATAAACTCAAAGAGTTCATTCTATCCTTCCTGGCCACCTTTCTATTCTTTAATCTTGATAACAGTTTCTTCAAGTTCTTCATATGCCAAAAGATTACGCGAGTAAGGCTCGTCTGTGACATTGTCTACTACTACCACCTATTTTTCACTGTACCGTAAGCCCTTGCAATGTTTCTCCCAATCTTCTTGTGATATTGCGTTTATGTTTGCCGTATCCTTCTCCGTTATAGTAAGATGTTTCATCACTTTATGAGCTGCTTTCGAGCTGTGAGGAAGTAGAGCATTAACTGAGACTTAATAACCCACAAAAAATAGAAGAGTTGTTCTTTGCAGCCTAGATTCCGAAACTGCAAAACTCGCGGTGTCGTTAAGAGTGGATAGCGGTAGCGACTGGAGAGAGAGACAGCGGTGTTAATGAAAGACTTAAGGCCCCAAAAGGCAGAGGCGGGTAGGGGTAGCAGTTACGACTCTCCAGAAGTAGGTGGGCGTTCCTGTCGCGCCATTAAAGCCGCAGTTAGGCCGGGTTAATCAGCGCCCCACTCCGCGCGTTTCTCCAGCCGTGAAGAGCTTCCCGCAGTAACCACGGTGCCTCATTGTCTTCCAGCAGAGGATCCTCCTGCACACAGTGGACACTTCACTGCCAATTCCCCCAGCCGAGAACGTCGTCAAAGCAGGCACTTACAGACACTGTCTCTCAATCTGTGTATCCGTCTACCGACATGACAGGTAATCTGGTCTGCATTAGATACACATTTATTCTGTTGCCGCTTTTATTTCGCTCTCAGTATGTCAACTGATGTTTGGGAGATTTTTTTGGTATACTTCCCGATTTAGAAAAAAATTAAGCATCGCAACACAATGTCGATGTCGTGTGACTAGGGCCTCCCGTCGGGTAGACCGTTCGCCGGGTGCAAGTCTTCCGATTTGACGCCACTTCGGTGACTTAGGCGTCGATGGGGATGAAAAGATGATGAGGACAACACAACACTCAGTCCCTGAGCGGAGAAAATCTCCGACCCAGCCGGGAATCGAACCCGGGCCCTTAGGATTGACATTCTGTCGCGATGAACATTCAGCTACCGGGGGCGGACACAATGTCCATATTGTGGCAGGACTGACTCCGAACACAATTAAATTCGTAATTTTGAATTGTTTACAAATACGACTATTTCCAAAGACTTAGTACACATCTGTACACGCATTTCATCAGTTTTCTAGTGAATTTCGCCCTGCAGTTGCATATGAATTCTGAAAATATTTGTAATTCTGCATGTAACTGATTGTCGTTTCGGGAAAAAAAAATGTTGCTGGAAACTGATTCTCTGTGGTTTTACACCGTGTGACTATACGGCGCACGTTAAATGTATTTGTGGTATTGAGCCGTGTGGCATGACCTTTTCCCCGAAACACGATAAGGCTGATCACTGAATGACACAAATGAAAGTCAGAAGCGCTTCATACTTCTAAAGTATGGAAGGCAGCAAAGTAGATGAAAAAATACCAACAGGCCGTTTCCACATTTCACTCCTCATCGCTGCAACCACCCTCTAGTAGTAGCGTGAATACCTTACTCCCACAGCATTTTTATGCAAAAAATGTCGTATACATTTGGGTAAAATTTCTCCAGACATTCCTGATTTGTGGTTTTATGTGACAAGTTTTCCCCCAAACCCTCAGCCATAGGGGTGACAGGGTTATCTTACAGTCCGAGTAAATTTTTATAGACAGCAAGTGATAGGTTTGCCAATTGTGATAGAAATTCCTCCAGGTATTACAGGTAGATGCTGATGTGTCACTGTCGTTGCACACTCCCACCCCCCCTATACCCTCTCTGAGGGTCAAACGTCATCGTGTGTCACCAAGTTTGACGAGTCCAAAAAGTATGGATTTTGAGCTAATTTCGGTTGTTATCGAATATTTTTAGGCGTCACGTGTTCTCACCTCACGAAAGGTGAAAATGCACTTGGCTGAGAAGCCTGGAATTCCACTTTCCACTACACTGAGGAAAGTAAAATAAAGACTCTGGCGCAACAGATTTTTGTCTCGTGGAGAGGAACAAGGCCAATAAGATGAGACATCGTTTTACGTCGTACGGAACATAGGGGCCGCCATATTGTATGGCGTTAAGCATCGTATTTAGTTGGTCTTTCTTCTCATAGAGTACGTGATATGAATATAAGCCATTTCAAAGCATCAGAAAGCTGTGATCTCCTGAAAACGCATAGCTTAATTACGATTTGCTACTGTAAAATGGCACGACACTACAAATCGATAGGTAAAGGCTTACTGTAGTTGATATTTTTAGTGTTAGAACTTGGGTGGTACGAAAGTATACCGTTACAGTGCTGTGGCGCAATGATGGTACATCAAAAGCGTGTCTTTTTGGTACAATTTGCAGAAATCAAATAAAGACTGTTGTACATACAGTCTGTAGACAGTGTATGCCTTACAGGGAGTCACAGCTTGGCTACGTTGAAACCGTTGTGGAGTTGTATGTGTCGAGAACTGTGAGCTATGAAGATAAGGGTAATAGGTTCGTGTCCACCTCTTCCAGTTACTTTTTCTCACATTGTGTTTTCTAAAATATTCTGGGTTTTTCCTATTCATTTCAAAATGGTTCAAATGGCCCTAAGCACTATGGTACTTTACATCTGAGGTCATCAGTCCTCTAGACTTAGAACTACTTAAACCTAACTAACCTAAAGACATCACACACATCCATGCCTGAGGCAGGATTCGAACCTGGGACCATAGCAGCAGCGCGGTTCCGGACTGAATCGCCTAGAACCGCTCGGCCACAGCGGCCAGCCGTATTCATTTACTAGAAGCATTATCTCAAAAGTCGGTGTTATTTATAATACATAATGTATTTCTCTTGAAGGACAACGACAGGAATGTTTCTCTAGTGGCCAGAAATCTTAAGGTGGCTGACAATCAATGTCAGATTAGTAAACACGAGTTACACATTTCTACTACTGAAAACTTTGTGTGAAATGTTTACAGGTATCTCTGGGATTAAGGACTGACTCGGGTCTGTATCTTGCCGGCAAATATCTTTCTCAGTGTTGGTGAGCAGCTTCGAGAAATGTCCTCTTCCATTCGAATGAAATTACGGAAAGAATCTAAATCTTGAAATCTGTCCGATAAAGTACGTTGTTTTAGAGTCTGTAGTCAATGCAACACAGAGAATGTATGCACAAATTGGTCACTTTACCTTAACCATACTCAATTTGAAATCGAAAATGGGATGAAACTTCAAATTAGTTAACGAACGATGCCGGAGGAATTTAAGCTTGTTCTGCGCATCTCCGTCACGTATTCTCAGACAGACAATGAGCTTTCATTAATGTTCTCAGTGCTCTGCTGTGAATTTCGTAGCCAATGCGAGCATTAAACTTGATCGTAGCGATTTATTTAGAGAAATTTTATTCCATTTGTGCGATTTGTTACTCCTGGTGGTGGCGGTAAGCGACAAATTTTGCACGTGAATGCGAGAGACATAAATAATTTGCAGTGTACACGCTTTCTTCAAGTGTATGCGATTGTCGCAACCGTCGCTTGGAGCCGGCAACAGTGCAAGCCGCGTAAGTGTCGCGACCTGCGCGAACCGCCATCGTTCGTGGATCGGGCTATAGTACATATCTCAGACCAGTGTACAGCAGTACGGTGTGCCCCTCTACCAGCAATTCGCTGTTCAAGCCGTCGACGAGTCCAGAATCTTTTCATGATATTCTCCGGTCGTCTTCGATAACAGTTAACAGCACGGCTATTTTTTGCGCATCCCTTTTCGTAAGAAAACTGTGTGGTCTTCGAGCCAAATAAAGCCGAAAAGTATCCCCAGAGAGCACTGAGAGCGCAAATCTCCTTAGCCGTCTCGTCCCGTGTGAGGACGGCGCTGTGTGCCTCAGGTGAGGCCGGACGCCACGACCACGCCCACGACTACCTTAGCTGCCTCGTCCCGTGTGAGAATGGCTTCAGCGGTGGCTATCGTAATCCCCAGCACAACATTTTTATACAATCTGTGATTCATGTATGCGCACAATTTGATTGAAACTGTTCAAGACGTTCGTGACTTAAGTCTGTGTCACTCCCTTTTCACGCCTTTTTCCCTCCCACCCTGCCTCTAATAGGTGCTACGTGGATCTTACTAGGTTTCTTGATATTTTTAAAAACATCGGTCTCCGGTGTGTTGACAAGCCCTCGATATATTCAAAAAATATCGATATATAGACGGAGAAAATGTCGATTTATCGGTAAAAAAAAGGGTCAGCTGCTGCTCATTGTTAATATACCGGCAGTTTTAGAGCTCTATATACAACTACTGATTTATTATTAGATATTATGTATCAATAAGCTAGCAGCCTGCTTATCACCCTTAGAGCAAGGAAAGTGATGCACGTTCACTCTTGGCGATAACAACTTTGCTAGCGGAATGAGATTTTTACAGCGGAGTGTGCGCTGATATGAAACTTCCTGGCAGATTAAAACTGTGTGCCGGACCGAGACTCGAACTCGGAACCTTTCCCTTTCGCGGGCAAGTGCTCTACCAACTGAGCTATCAAAGCACTACTCACACCCCGTCCTCACAGCTTTACTTCTGCCAGTACCTCGTCTCTTACCTTCCAAACTTTACAGAAGCTCTCCTGCGAACCTTGCAGGACTAGCACTACTGGAAGAAAGGATATTGCCGAGACATGGCTTAGCCACAGCCTAGGGGATGTTTCCAGAATGGGATTTTCACTCTGCAGCGGAGTGTGCGCTGATATGAAACTTCCTGGCAGATTACAACTGTGTGCCGGACCGAGACTCGAACTTGGGACATTTGCCTTTCACGGGCAAGTGCTTCTGTAAAGTTTGAAAGTAGGAGACGAGGTACTGGCAGAAGTAAAGCTGTGAGGGCGGGGCCTGAGCCGTGCTTGGGTAGCTCAGTTGGTAGAGCACTTGCCCGCGAAAGGCAAAGGTCCCCAGTTCGAGTCTCGGTCCAGCAGTTTTAATCTGCCAGGAAGTGTCTTAACTTTGCTAACAGTGATAAAGGCATGTAAGTGGCACAATAAAAGGTGTCCGATCAGTACGTCGTTCGGACGTCACATATCGGATTTGTCTGGAACATTTTATGTCGACATCCCAATTTTTTCATTTCTGCAAGCGCCAGTGACGTAGCAGTTGTGTCAAAACTGCGTGGTGAAGCTAAACGTTGCAGTTTCTGTTAGTAGCACCAAGCGCAGATTACGTCAGCATTTCCCCACGTATGTCTCCGCCCATCGTAAAGAAATATCTTGTCCGTTAGATTTTTGTTCGTCAATTTCATCAACTATTTTTGAAGGAAGGCGAAGAAATAGCACACTAGTTGCGTTAAACTTGATTTTTAACTCAACTGGTGTGCTATTTCTTCACATCAGGTATCTTGTTATTCCATTTACATCGCCAACCCCAGTACAATCGAACTTCTTTGTGCCATCTATACTTGTTTCACACAAAGAGAAAGACTAGGCATGATGAAAACTCTTCAAGTGATAAGACTTCTTCACACAGTGGAAGTAAAATTATATTCTACTATATTAAAAAAACAGCTTCAAATATTTATCGAAAATTGAGGAAAATATAGTATAAAATATAAATATCGGTTCTCGATGTTTCCATTCCCGATATCGATGTATCGATGATAAAATCTCCGCTCTATATCGATATCCTTACGTGAAATTATCGATATTTTATCAACAGCCCTAGTTCTTACCGCCACAGACTTATCGTTGGCATGAGCACAAGAAGTCACCACTATATCATCATAACCGTTCGTCCGCAGCTCGTGGTCGTGCGGTAGCGTTCTCGCTTCCCACGCCCGGGTTCCCGGGTTCGATTCCCGGTGGGGTCAGGGATTTTCTCTGCCTCGTGATGACTGGGTGTTGTGTGCTGTCCTTAGGTTAGTTAGGTTTAAGTAGTTCTAAGTTCTAGGGGACTGGTGACCATAGATGTTAAGTCCCATAGTGCTCAGAGCCATTTGAACCATAATCGTTCGAATGGTGTAGGAGCGCCCGTAAGACGAACGAACAAATATTGATTTTTATGTATTACGTGTTTCGCCTGTGTGTTAAGTACATTCTGTTACAATTTATATTTGGTTCTGACTTTCTACCAAATACGAATCCTTTCTATACATGTAATCTGCGAAAACATTTTGTGTGTTACTGATCGATGAATTGTAACATGACCATAGAGAAAACTGGAGGGAAGTCCGTCTGTGTTATGGAGGCAAAAGAGCACCGATGGCAAACGTGTATGGCACGTGGAGAGCGCACCAGGTGAGGACAAACCACTAGTCAACAGCCAGCCGTCATAGCGGGCATATCTCGGAACGCGCCAACGGATAAAGTTTGCAAAAATTACGTGCGAAGTGTAGTTCGGATGGTCTTCAGCTCTGGCAGCAAAAATGTGGAATGTGTAAACAGTTCTGCATCGGAATAGTTAATTACAAGAAGAGACATGCGTGGGCGTTGAAAACGCTGCGGCTGAAACTACACAGTATTCGTCGACGCCGGCGTAGTGCTTCGCATCTCAGTCTCCAGAAAATGTACTCTGCACTTTACCATTGTAAACTACGTTGGACGGTATTAACTGCGTGTTGTTTTATCAGCAGAGTTTAGTCTACCCCTGCCTACAAATTCTTGCTATTGTCATACAACTGCGATTGTTTTCTCTTTAAAATTGTCACACAAAGGTAACTTCTTCGGTTTTCCATGGGAACCCATCTTCTCTTAACAATAAGTGTAAAGAATTTGTGTTATCTTGAAAAATATTTTACGAATTGAGTCTGCTTAAAAAGGGTCATAAACTTTACCTGTTGTGTTATATTGTAATAGAATCAGTTTTTCGTAGGTAGTAAATTAAATCTGACAGTATTGTACAATTATTATTAAAGATGACCGATGATTTTTTGCATTTCACTTTTTTTCAAGGTGTTGGAAGTATATGTTTATTTACGTGTACTTTTGTTTATGAGAGATATGTGTAGAGTAAATAAGGTAGGGGATTAAATTCCATGGTTACTTTACATGTTGGTTAGCTCGAGATCATACACAAAGCTTTCGTAACCCTTAATCTGAGGGTGTAATTTGTTGATTAATGAGTGTTCCGCAGTACAGCGCATAACAAGTTTTATACGTCAAAGTTGCTTCAAAAGTTTTCTCACGAAGTAATTAATGCAGGTATTTAATTAGTTAAGAAATTTTAGCTTCAGTTATTGAAAATTGTTTATCCGTTAAGAAGTATGTCCGAATGTCACTGCTCACTATAATTTTACCTTCTCGACATTACATATTACATTATTACATATTAGTGTGATGTAACAAAAGATTCGTAATCTTCATTGTTTTGTAGACAGGATAAGTTACGTTCTGGAGAAGAATAATTAACACTGAGTCCTGTTGCTTAACTTCATCGTTAATGGTATATCCAAAGTCAAATGTTTTGCAAAATAATAGTTCGCGTGGCTTGTATAGTGCTGTGTCTGAGGAGATGTTACACACTACTTGCAGTTTTGTGTAAAAGTGATTCTGCTGCCTCTGTTATCGTGAATCTTATGAATCGTTATAGCTTATGACGAAGAATTTGCGGTAGTAGCTTATTAATGTTGTGGCTAGCAGTGTGTGCAGTTCCTTGAAATTGCTTTTATCACTATAATTGCGTACAGTGCAGAAATGTTTGGTGTTGTTGGCGTGGTTAAGAAAATTCACCATCCTTAGATGTCAGAACTTTCACAGCGGTGCTAAGGAAAATAAAGATACTATTATGGTGCCTAAATTGGTATAAGACACTCTTCATTTAAAACGAGTCAGTAAATGGCAATGATCTTGCTAAAATAGCATTTTTGATTTGTGTGGCTTGTCAAAGCACTGCAGTGTGTGCAGTTCCTTGAAATTGCTTTTATCACTATAATTGCGTACAGTGCAGAAATGTTTGGTGTTGTTGGCGTGGTTAAGAAAATTCACCATCCTTAGATGTCAGAACTTTCACAGCGGTGCTAAGGAAAATAAAGATACTATTATGGTGCCTAAATTGGTATAAGACACTCTTCATTTAAAACGAGTCAGTAAATGGCAATGATCTTGCTAAAATAGCATTTTTGATTTGTGTGGCTTGTCAAAGAATCTGAAATTTGAGTACCAGTATTACTGCTCTTTATGTTAAGATTAGTATGACGATGCCGCAAATTCGTAGAACTTTTGGAATGCTTTAGCCGGAATATATCTGCAATTTCTAGGGTTGATTTAGATTAGCTAATGATTTTACCACAGCTAGAAAGCTACTGTTGTACTGAACGGTGTTCCGTGTCTGTGTCTGAGCGGCATTCGATATTCTCAGGTGAATGACAGTGCATTCGTACAGGTAAATAGTCGATGTACCACTTAATTTGCGAGTAGCAGTTCTCGTAAATGGATTTAAATCAAAATATTCAGTCATTAACTAGAAAGAAATTATATGTTAACCCCTAGCTTAATCGGGAAAAAAGTATTTTATTTGGCCTTGTCAGTATTTACTAGGTAAGTCGGCATACAGCACTGAATATGTTTCTTGTATTGCGGGGTGTTCTTTAGATTCTTGTTTTGCCTTCAGATGCGCCGCTTATGTAACATGCAGGCACGTGAATGCTACCCACGCCATATACCAATATAATGATAAAATAGAATTTAAGGGATGTTTTGTGTTTTGATGTGGTGGATTAAGTCATGACGTTGAGAGCCACTCCAAGCGTAATAGCAGCGATTCCTTAACACCCTGTTTCCTTTAACTGTTCTACAGGCAGTGAGGCGACAAAACTCAAGGGATATCTCCTAATGCCGTGTCGGATCTCCTTTTGCCGGCGCAGTGCAGCAGCCCGACGTGACACGGACTCAACAAGTAGGTGGAGCCCCCTGCAGAAACACTGAGTCATGCTGCCTCTATAGCCGTCCATAATTGCGACAGCGTTGTCGGTGCTGACGTCTCGATTATGTCCGATAATTGTTCGACGGGCTTCATTTCGGACAATATGAGTGGCCAAACCATTCGCTCTAATTGGCCAGAATCTTCTTCAAACCAATCGCGAACAATTGTGGCACAGTACTGTCATCAATCAAATTTTCATTGTTGTTTGGGAACATGAAGTCCACGAATGGCTGCAAATGGTGTCCAATCGGCCGAACATAGCCATTTCGAGTCAAGACCGGTTCGGAGACCCAGTCCATTCGGTTATAAACACAGCCCAGACCGTTGTGGAGCCACCACGAACTTGCACAGTGCCTTGTCGACGACTTGGGTCCATGGCTTCGTCCGGTCTGCGCCACACTCGATCATCAGGTCTTACCAACTGAAATCGGATTTCATCCGACCAGGCCACGGTTTCCAGTCATCTATGGTCCAACCGATATGGTCACGAGCTCAGGAGGGGCACTGCAGGCGTTGTCTCGCTGTTACCAAAGGCACTCACGTCAGTCGTCTGCTGTCAGAGCCCTTAACGCCAAATTTCGCCGCACTATCCTAACGGATACGTTCGTCGTACGTCCCACTTGATGTCTGCGGTGATTTCACGCACTGTTGCTTGTCAGTTAGCACTGAAAACTCTACGCAAACACCAATGCTCGCGGTCGTTATGCAAGGCCGTCAACCCCAGTGTTGTCTGTGGTGAGAGGTAGTACTTGAAGTTTGGTATTCACGGCACACACTTAATACTGTAGATCTCGGAATATACACTCCTGGAAATTGAAATAAGAACACCGTGAATTCATTGTCCCAGGAAGGGGAAACTTTATTGACACATTCCTGGGGTCAGATACATCACATGATCACACTGACAGAACCACAGGCACATAGACACAGGCAACAGAGCATGCACAATGTCGGCACTAGTACAGTGTATATCCACCTTTCGCAGCAATGCAGGCTGCTATTCTCCCATGGAGACGATCGTAGAGATGCTGGATGTAGTCCTGTGGAACGGCTTGCCATGCCATTTCCACCTGGCTCCTCAGTTGGACCAGCGTTCGTGCTGGACGTGCAGACCGCGTGAGACGACGCTTCATCCAGTCCCAAACATGCTCAATGGGGGACAGATCCGGAGATCTTGCTGGCCAGGGTAGTTGACTTACACCTCCTAGAGCACGTTGGGTGGCACGGGATACATGCGGACGTGCATTGTCCTGTTGGAACAGCAAGTTCCCTTGCCGGTCTAGGAATGGTAGAACGATGGGTTCGATGACGGTTTGGATGTACCGTGCACTATTCAGTGTCCCCTCGACGATCACCAGTGGTGTACGGCCAGTGTAGGAGATCGCTCCCCACACCATGATGCCGGGTGTTGGCCCTGTGTGCCTCGGTCGTATGCAGTCCTGATTGTGGCGCTCACCTGCACGGCGCCAAACACGCATACGACCATCATTGGCACCAAGGCAGAAGCGACTCTCATCGCTGAAGACGACACGTCTCCATTCGTCCCTCCATTCACGCCTGTCGCGACACCACTGGAGGCGGGCTGCACGATGTTGGGGCGTGAGCGGAAGACGGCCTAACGGTGTGCGGGACCGTAGCCCAGCTTCATGGAGACGGTTGCGAATGGTCCTCGCCGATACCCCAGGAGCAACAGTGTCCCTAATTTGCTGGGAAGTGGCGGTGCGGTCCCCTACGGCACTGCGTAGGATCCTACGGTCTTGGCGTGCATCCGTGCGTCGCTGCGGTCCGGTCCCAGGTCGACGGGCACGTGCACCTTCCGCCGACCACTGGCAACAACATCGATGTACTGTGGAGACCTCACGCCCCACGTGTTGAGCAATTCGGCGGTACGTCCACCCGGCCTCCCGCATGCCCACTATACGCCCTCGCTCAGTCCGTCAACTGCACATACGGTTCACGTCCACGCTGTCGCGGCATGCTACCAGTGTTAAAGACTGCGATGGAGCTCCGTATGCCACGGCAAACTGGCTGACACTGACGGCGGCGGTGCACAAATGCTGCGCAGCTAGCGCCATTCGACGGCCAACACCGCGGTTCCTGGTGTGTCCGCTGTGCCGTGCGTGTGATCATTGCTTGTACAGCCCTCTCGCAGTGTCCGGAGCAAGTATGGTGGGTCTGACACACCGGTGTCAATGTGTTCTTTTTTCCATTTCCAGGAGTGTATAACTGTCGAACGATTTCCGAAATGGAATGGCCCTTGCGGCTAGCTCCAGTTTCCTTCAAAGTCGACCACAATCACGTTGGACACCTTTTGTGCACGGGATACTACAGCCACCTGTCTATATTTATATCGCTATCCCATGACTTTTGTCCCCTCAGTGTACGCAACCATTGTATTTCGGAAGGAGATCGAGAAAAAAATCACGCTGCCTCAGGTCACGGTTAAGTTACCTTATTTAGCAAACCACTCAATGCAGAACGAGTTCACGTTTCGATAAAAATTTAGGGTTAATGTAAGTAAATGTTCGTTGTAAGAGTATTTGTGGGAGCTGTACATACTCGTCAGTTTGCCCACAAAAGCTTCGTACTGAAATTGCAATTCCATGGCTTTTACAAAATGGTTCGGCTACGGAAAAGCAATGTTCGTCTGGCAACGCGGGACGTTGAATCAGTGTAGCAACGTTTACTGCAATCTGTAGAGCTCTCCGAGTACATACACACACAAATACTGATTAGCCCAAACATTATGACTAGTTCCCTGTGGTGTCACAGCCAGACACCACACTTGCTAGGTGGTAGCCTTTAAATCGGCCGCGGTCCGGTAGTATACGTCAGACGCGCGTGTCGCCACTATCAGTGATTGCAGACCGAGCGCCGCCACACGGCAGGTCCAGTCTAGAGAGAGTCCCTAGCACTCGCCCCAATTGTACAGCCGACTTTGCTAGCGATGGTTCACTGTCTACAGACGCTCTCAACTGCAGAGACGACAGTTTAGCATAGCCTTCAGCTACCTCATTTGCTACGACCTAGCAAGGCACCATACTCAGTTACTATAGGTACTATCTTCAAGAATGTCTTGCGAACAGATAATATTGTGAATTATGTATCGTCAAGAGCGACGTTCATCATTAATGGATTAAAGTTAAGTATCAAACTAATTACACCCGCTTTCTGAATTCTCATTCCTTGTCATGTTCCAGACCTCACGTCAGGAGGCATTTCGGCCTCCACTCCTAACACGGTGTTGGCTCTTCTGCTAACACAAAATTCCCAATGTGAGTTTGAATGCCACCTAATTGTGGTGCAGGCATCTAGATAAGTATTTAGCAAAGCACAGATAAATGGGGAACCATTCTAGCGACGGTACGAGTCATTAAGTAATGAAACCCACTGACATAAAAAGGGAAGATTATTACGACCATTACTGAATAATCAGCGGCTGTATTTGAATCTAACGTCGTTTATTATTTTTAAAACATGCTACCAGCTTCGACACCACATGGTGTCATTATCAGCCGCCGAAAGTAAACTGCCATGCACAACCGTTTTCAGTTGCAGTGAGCAGAACCGTATACAGGGAGTCAAAATTCGTTCGCTGCATACAATTTTGTTCACTGCCCCTGAAAACGGCTGTAGACGGCAGTTTACGTTTGGGGCCTGAAGATGACACCATTTGGTGCTGAAACTGGTAGCAAGTTTTAAAAAGAATAAACGACGTTAGGATGAAATACAGCCGCTGGTTTTGTCATAAATTTTCAAGTACTACGAGTCCGGCTGCAGTCCCACTTGATGGATTACCAGAGATTACGGCCATTCTCCTTGAACGAGCGTCTCGCAAACGACGAAGCTAGTCGGATTTTTGCGTACTACGGTGGCGAGCATCTTTGGAAAGTGGTTGAAGGGCGGTGAAACCACGAGTAGGCGACGAGATGCTGGACGTCTGTATCTCATCACAGAATATAAAGTTCGAAGACTTGGCCTATTTTATAAAGCAGGAAGGCCGGTGATCTGAGGCAGAACTGACGGAAGAGTACAACGTTGGTGGAGGCAAACACGTTTCGGAGCTCACCGCACGGCGCACTTCGTTGAACTTGGGACACGTTGGCAGACGAATTGCTAAGTGCGATTGCTCTTGGCAAAGGACTGTCGAGACTGCACAGTGGATCAAGGGAAACGTGTCGTTTGGTCCAATGAATATCGTTTCTTGTTAGACCAGGTCTGTGGTCGTCACCGTATACGCCGTTATCCAGGCCAACGGCTGCTGGAAACATACACTGTGATACAGACACGTAGTGAGCTGTATTACTTTATGGAGGACATTGACCTGGTCTTCTGTGTGACCTGTGGCAGTGATAGAGGGCACAGCCCTGACAGCTGTGGACCACGTGAAGATTATTGCGGACCACCTGCATCCCTTCGTGCTTGATGTCTTCCCTAATGAGCATGACGCCTTCCAGCAGGATAACGGCCGATGTAGCAAGACCAGAGTCGTGCTACACTGGTTTGAGGAGCGTGGCAGTGAACTCACACTGATGCGTCCGCTACCAAATTCGCTCGAGCTGAGGTCGATGGACGCTGTCGCACGCCAGCTGCTCGCCCACAGACCACCGCACTGGCTTGCAATTTTAGGGAATTGTATAGACATAGACACGTATCATCTATTCTTTTTACTACTGATTTATTTCATATTTAATATACCGATTATTTATTACAGCCCAAAATTTCAAATTATACCAGTTACTTCTCGAATTCCTGCGGCCTAAGTTTCACTTGCATAAGTCTGTGTTCCAGACATACTTTCTGAAAATTTTTCTTTTTCATCTGATACCAGTCGAGCTTTTATTGATGTCATAAAAATTAAGATCAAGAACTCATCGAATCACGAAACTCATTACTACCTGTATGCGTGAGGATTGCTAAAACAGGATAACGTACAATACTCTGAGGCGATTCCACCGCTCATGTCGATGTCAAAATGTTCATCCCGACCATGCTCGATGGTGGCATTATACGTGTACATCACATACACACTCCGCAGTCCATCACACGGTGCCTGGCAGAGGACACCTTGTACCACTGCTAGTTATTCCTCTTGCTGTTCCACTTGGAAATGCGACGAGGGAAAACCGACTCTCCATTTGCTTCCGTACATGCCCAGGTCTGATCTTCACGGTCCTTATGCGAGATATACGTTACTGGCTGTAGGATCGTTCTGCAGTCTGTGGAACATTTCGGTTCTCAACACTTTCTCAACGACATATTTGCTAAAAGAACATCATCTTCCCTCCATTTGAGTTCGCTAAGAAACCCGGTAACACTCGCTTACAGATCGAATATGACGGTAACAAACCTAGCAGCACGCCTCTGAACTGCTCCTACGTCTTACCTTAATCCGACCTGGTGGGGATTCCAAATACTCGAACAGTACTCGTGTTGATCGCTCTAGTGTTCCATCGCTGTCTGATTTGTAGATGAGCTACGCTCACCTAAAATTCTCACAATAAACCGAAGTTGACCATTCGACTTCCCCAATACCCCATTAGGTGCACGTTTCGTTTCATGTTTGCAATGTTACGCCTAGATATTTAATCGATGTCACTGAGTGAAGCTGCACACTACTAACGCTGTATTCCAGCATTACAGGACTATTCTTCTTACTCGTGTGCATTAGCTTACATTCTTCTACATTTACACCAAGCTGCCACTCATCGCAAGAACTAGAAATTTTGTCTAAATCATCTTGTATGCTCCTACACTCACTCAAAGACGATACGTTCCCGCACACCAGTGACATCAGCGAACAGTCGCACGTTACTGCTCAACCTCTCCGACAGATCATTTACGTACACAATTAAAGAAACAAACTGCTATTTCCCTGTCCTGCGATTAATTGACGGCATAATCACACATCTAGCCGTACGATTGTGTTCTGCACGGAAGATGGAATTCTGGCCAACGAACAATCACGCCAACAATGGCGTCAGGGCAACTCTCAAACTGAGTTTGCCGGGTAGTCCCACGTCCACAATCGCTGTGTACACAATCACAGATGGTGCAGAATGTCACACAGACGACGGTTGCCAAACTATGAGGTGGAAATCCACCGGAAGAATGGAAGCAAGACTGTCGCAAACTGCTGTGGCCCGGTGCTTAATGTGAATCGTTCTGTTATTTCTCGGACGTGGCGACAGTTTAGAGAGACCGAAACTGTGTCCCAAAGACCAGAGCAGGGTAGACCACGTGTGACGTCAGAGACAGCGGACCGTTTCTGGCTGTAAGGGCACGACGGTGCCGTCTGCACGCAACTGGCATCTGACCTAGCAGCATCCACTGGACGTGTTGTATCGAGACAAACGGCGTACAGAAGGCTTCGCCAGCCTGGCCTTTACTGTCGGAGAAGTGCTGCGTGTGTACCTCTGACGCGTTTTCACAAAACGGAACGTCTAGAGGCCGCCCGGAGTGGCCAAGCGGTTCTAGGCGCTACAGTCTGGAACCGCGAGACCGCTACGGTCGCAGGTTCGAATCCTGCCTCGGGCATGGACGTGTGTGATGTCCTTAGGTTAGCTAGGTTTAAATAGTTCTAAGTTCTAGGGGACTGATGACCTGAGAAGTTAAGTCCCATAGTGCTCAGAGCCATTTGAACCATTTTTTTGGACGTGTACAGTGGAGTCGTCAACATGCCACCTCGGTAGACGGACAGTGGGCCAATGTTCTTTTCAAGGAAGGCCTGATTTGATCTGGAGAGTGATTCTTAACAAATACGTTTCTGGAGTGAACGTGGAACACGATTTCGGGTTCCAAACATAGTGGTAACAGATCGATATCGAGGAGGATCCCTAATAGTGTGGGTAGGGATTATGTTGATCACTCGAACATCTCTTCATTAAATCGTACAGGTGAATCGGAAAGGTTTAACTGCCGTCAGGTATCGTGACGAGATCTTGGGATCCCGTGTGCGGTTGTTGTGAGTAGCTGTCGGCTGAGACTTCGTACTGAGGGACAATAACGATCAACCTCTTAGAGCACAGGTAGCTAATTTTCCTTGGAAACGGAAGATATTGCACGCATGACGTGACCTGGTCGCTCTCCCCATTTGAATCCTATAGTGTATGTCTGGGATGCACTAGGTAGACGCATTGCATCACGTCAGCATCCACAAACCACTCTTCAAGACGCGCGCAGTTCTGCAGGAAGAACCGGCATTATTGCTTCAACACGAGACTGATGACATACATTACTGGCCATTAAATTTGCTACACTACGAAGATGACGTGCTACAGTCGCGAAATTTAACCAACAGGAAGAAGATGCTGTGATATGCAAATGATTAGCTTTTCAGAGCATTCTCACAAGGTTGACGCCGGTGGCGACACCTACAACGTGCTGACATGAGGAAAGTTTCCAACCGATTTCTCATACACAAACAGCAGTTGACCGGCCTTGCCTGGTGAAACGTTGTTGTGATGCCTCGTGTAAGAGGAGAAATGCGTACCATCACGTTTCCGACTTTGATAAAGGTCGGATTGTAGCCTATCGCGATTCCGGTTTATCGTATCGATACATTGCTGCTCGCGTTGGTCGAGATACAATGATTGTTAGCAGAAAATGGAATCGGTGGGTTCAGGAGGGTAATACGGAACGCCGAGCTGGATCCTAACGGCCTCGTATCACTAGCAGTCGAGATAACAGGCATCTTATCCGCATGGCTGTAACGGATCATGCAGCCACGTCTCGATCCCTGAGTCAACAGACGGGGACGTTTGTAAGACAACAACCATGTGGACGAACAGTTCGACGACGTTTGCAGCAGCATGGACTATCAGCTCGGAGACCATGGCTGCGGTTACCGTTGATGCTGCATCACAGACAGGAGCGCCTGCGATTGTGTACTCAACGACGAACCTGGGTGCACGAATGACAAAACGTCATTTTTTCTAATGAATCCAGGTTCTGTTTACAGAATCATTATGGTCGCATGTTTGGCGACATCGCGGTGAACGCACATTGGAAGCGCGTATTCGTCATCGCCATACTGGCGTATCACCCGACGTGATGGTATGGGGTGGCATTGGTTACATATCTCGGTCACCTCTTGTTCGCATTGACGGCTCTTTGAACTGTGGACGTTACATTTCAGATGTGTTACGACCCGTGGCTCTACCCTTCATTCGATTCCTGTGAAACCCTACATTTCAGCAGGATAATGCACGACCGCATTTTGGAGGTCCTGTGCAGGCCTTTGTGGATACAGAAAATGTTCGACTGCTACCCTGGCCAGCACATTCTCCAGATATCTCACCAATTGAGAACGTATGGTCAATGGTGGCCGAGCAACTGGCTCGTCACAATACGCCACTCACTAATCTTGATGAACTGTGGTATCGTGTTGAAGCTGCATGAGCAGCTGTACCTGTACGCACCATACACGCTCTGTTTGACTCAATGCCCAGGCGTATCAAGGCCGTTATTACGGTCAGAGGTGCTTGTTCTGGGTACTGATTTCTAAGGATCTATGGACCCAAACTCCGAGAAAATGTAATCACATGTCAGTTCTAGTATAATATATTTGTCCGATGAAAACCCTTTTATCATCTGCATTTCTTCTTGGTGTAGCAATTTTAATGGCCAGTAGTGTAATATACAGCATGCCCCGCTAGGTCTATTTTGCTGCCAAAGGTGGTCACACCCCAGACTGAACGCGTTAACCAGTTGTCAAAATTTGTGTGCAAATCCGACAAGTTGTAAAAAACGAAGAAAACTATTGTTTATCACTAGGCATGTTGCAGTTGTTTACGTTCTGTATTCTTTATATTGTTTCTACTTTACCATCACCTGTTTATATTGTTTTATGGCAAAATAAAAACATCGTTGTAAAATTTCTGATTGATGCATTAATTTTGGAGACCAGTGCATGTAGATAATAAGAGCCCTCCTCTAACCCTTCCCTGGGGCAGTCTCGATGATTCCCTTATCTCTGATGAACACTTGCTGTTGAGGACAACGTACTGAGTCCGTATACTCGGACCTTCATTAACAATCTGCAGTGGGGCACCGTGCCAAATGCTTTCCGGGACTCCAGAAATAAGGACTCTGCCTGTTACCCTTTATCCGTGGATTGCAGAGTATCGTGCGACAAAAAAGGACGGAAGATTTTTCTCTCAAGGAAACATATTTTACTCTGACTTACAATATTCTTAAGAATTCTGCAGAAAACCAGTGTTAAGGAACACCGACCTGAAATTTTGCGAGTCGGTTCCTTTACCTTGGTTATACACGGGAGTCACCGGCGCTCTGTTCCATTCGTCTGGAACTTGCCGCAGGGCGAGAGATTCGCTACACATGGAAGGTATGTAAAGGTCCTTGTCGAAGCTGTAAAACCGAACTGGAATTCGTTACGGACCTGACAACTTATTTAATTGCAACTCTTTCAGTTGCTTACTTTTGAATACATTATGGGAGTGGCAGTGATCAATGTCTTACAAATATTTACTATTAAAAACAGTCTTGATCACGATTTATTTATCAAGGTGACCGGTTTCGACAACTACTGTGGTCATCTTCAGACCTACAAGTTGTATACAAAGCTTTAATTAGAGGGCTACATACATTAAAGAAAATACATAAAGTTATAAAGCTATAAAACGATGAATTACCATTGAGTAGGAACCTCTTTCTGTTGGAGAATCACTACTGGAGAAACAAGTGCACGTCTTCCTATATATAATGGAGGCTCCGCCCACTTCTGACGGCATGATGTCATTACTAACCAATGAGTTATATGTCGAATAACAATTTAAAATTTCTTAGTTGAAAGAACATTGTCAAGAATTAAAAATAAATACACACTAAACTTAGCTTATTAAACAGCTATTGTCAATTAAGAAGCGTTAAAATATTTAAACATGTAGGATAAATAAACTTCGGTTTGGCAGTACATGGGTTGCCCTCTCAAGGCCTGTTAGTGGACCATTTAGAACCACTGGTTGCCATGGTGAAGTTGAACGCCGTTCCAAAGATGAGGCAGCATGCTTCTTTCCACTGAAGTAGTCGTAAAGTCGATAGGCGAACTAGTGGTTGCCATGGTGAGGACAAACGCCAGTGCAAAGATATGGCAGCAGGCTTCTTTCTAACGAAGTTGTTGCGAAAGTGGAATGGCGAAGACTGTCACGTCAGACGATGTATTATTGAGCAGCAACATGTCTTTATTGAAACGATTTTCAATGAGTAGGCTGGAATAATCTTTAGCTGACATGTATACTACATGCTGCACAAATACGATACGAAGTAGTTGTCCATATATATATGAAATATTGTCTATGAAGTTCGTATGTAAATTACATGTGACAATTTTTAAAAGGCATTGCTATTCCTTAAGTTATATGCCTGTCTTATAAATAAATAAAAACAACGAAAATGGAAGGAATTTAAAATTATAATACTATGAGGCATAATGTCAAAAATAAAAGGATGTGAATTAGCAATATGCAGTCTAAAAGCATATAAGCAAAAATTCTAAAACAGATAGTGGTCGGAACCGGTCACCTTGATAAATAAATCGTGATCAAGACTGCCCGCATCTCGTGGTCGTGCGGTAGCGTTCTCGCTTCCCACGCCCGAGTTCCCGGGTTCGATTCCCGGCGGGGTCAGGGATTTTCTCTGCCTCGTGATGGCTGGGTGTTGTGTGATGTCCTTAGGTTAGTTAGGTTTAAGTAGTTCTAAGTTCTAGGGGACTGATGACCATAGATGTTAAGTCCCATAGTGCTCAGAGCCATTTGAACCATTTCGTGATCAAGACTGTTTTTAATAGTAAATCTTTCAGATGCTTTTCGACGCGAGTAACGCCTATTTCTGTGTCGTCCACTCGTGCTACTGACGGTCTGAGTGAATCCGGGCATCTGTAGTGCATCGGAGTTTTTTTTCTGGAGTCGCGTTCCGAGCCGCGAGGGCCAGTGGGGAGCAGTGTAGAGCTCTTGTCGGCTGCACTCTAAGCGTAATGCTCAGCGAGCGCAGGCGGCCTGACGGGCGCGAGGAGTGCCTCAGAGCACACGCTGGCCGCTTCCCACCCCACGCCACGCCAGGCCACGCCGCCTCGCGCAATATCAGCGGCGGGCAGCGCCCGCTAAGCGGTCTGGACGGCTGGAGCGAGCCTGGAGGCGCGGCGCTGGAGGCGGTGCAGCCCTGCGGCCATTAGGGTCGGCTGCTCTCTGTGGGCGGCGGCGCGCCCGCAGCACGCGTCAGGCCTGCCTTCTGCTCCAGCCGCCGCCTATACGGAGCACGTGTTTTAAAAGCAGAGACCACCCCACAACTCAATCAGTCGCCCTCAGTTTATCTCAACAAGTGCAAGTCTTCACGGTTAAGCGGTAAAGTCGTAGACTTTTTCTTTCTTTTTTAGTCATTATTGTTCAGACTGATTCGATGCGGCTCGCTACGAATTTCTCTCTTGTGCCAATTTCTGCATCTCAGAGTAGCATTTGCATTCTATATCCTAAATTACTTGCTGCATATATTGCTGACTTATTCGACTGCTTTGTCACACTATGAAGATCTTTGAGCGTGTTTAGTCCAGGCTCCGCGCAATTGTTTCTATCACCCCAAATCAATGCGGGTCCATCAAAGGAAATGGATTTTTTGACAATATGGTTGTGGAGAGAAGCAGCGATTAGTATGATTAATCAATAATTCAAGAAGAGTCTTAATCGCATTTATTATTGTTATAATACCGCCAACCCGTTTCAACCCTACGTAGGGGTCATCTTCTGGGCGTTTACACCATTGGTCGACTGCTGGTGGTGTCACTCCTGCCGTTATGTAGACAGGCGCGACACCACCAGCAGTCGACCAAACGCCCTGAAGATAACCCCTACGTCGGGTTGAAACGGGTTGGCGGTATTATAGCAATAATAAATGCGAGTAAGACTGTTCTTGAATTATTAAACGAAATGGGACCGCAGATGCCACTCATGAAAATCAGTTACTTACTGACCAACACCTTAAGAAGAAGAAAGATATTCATATGTCATTCCTGTACCTGGAAAAGGCCTCCGACCGTGTCCCACATCAGCTTATTTGGCATTCATTACGATCTCACAATGTCCATAAAGGCTACGTCCGATGGGTCCAACTGCTCTATCGAAATGGCTTCAGCAATGTCCGATGTGCAGTGGGAACATCACCCCCTTTTACTGTCAATGTCTGGCATCAACTTTCAGCGCTGTCACATATATCGGTTATCGACACTATGACGTACGACCTAATTGGCTCTGAGCACTATGCGACTTAACTTCTGAGGTCATCAGTCGCCTAGAACTTAGAACTAATTAAACCTAGCTAACCTAAGGACATCACACACATCCATGCCCGAGGCAGGATTCGAACCTGTGACCGTAGCGGTCGCTCGGCTCCAGACTGTAGCGCCTTGAACCGCACGGCCACTCCGACCGGCGTACGACCTACAGTCACCTCACCATTGACGATATTTTACTGGCAAGACAACACCGTGAAGATCTCCAAGAATAGACGTAGCAATGGAATCAATGATATGGCATATTTTGCCTTCGAGTGAATATCACGAAGAGAGAATACATGGTGTGTGGTATTCAAACCAATGCGACCATCGAAGTCGTTGGAGAACACCTGAAGAAAGTGGAGCAATTCAAGTATCTTGGCTCACTCATATGCAGTGATGCTGTACATCTACCGGATGCCAGTGCCCGTGTTAAGACAGCCTGGATGAAATGGCTCCAGGTGACCGGCGTCCTGTGTGATCGCCTATGCCTTTCCGCCATAAGTCAAAGGTCTATAGGACTGTAGTACGCCTAGTCGCACTTTGTGGGTGGAAGTGTTGGTCAACGCAGCATGAGGAATGCCTATTCTCCGATGGTACCTTGGGCCTATCCGATTTGACCATACAAAAAACGTCAACGTTCAACGGCGACTTGGTCCTGCGCAGGTCTCAGACAAACTACGGGAAAGCAGGTTAAGATGGCACGGACACGTCATGCACAGTAAAGCAGATTCGGTAGCAAGAACAACTATGCATCTGGACATAAATGGCCAACGATCTCGTGGTAGACCAAAGACACGATGGATCATTTAAAATTGTTACTGGTGAGTCGCTTTATATTATAGAAATCATAGAAATTATTACTCCTGATTGAGCTTTACATGCGGTCACTGTTTTCTATGACTTTTCTGGCAATTAGAATGAGTCTCGAACACCTGTTCCACGATTTCCAGATCGCCGTACTGAACCTATGAGTTGCCTTCGTGCGAGATTTTCGCAAAGATATCGTCTGAGTAACCAGTATTGCCGCATTACGGATGAGAAGTGGCTAATAACACCAGTAATGATTTTGAACGTACACTCCTGGAAATTGAAATAAGAACACCGTGAATTCATTGTCCCAGGAAGGGGAAACTTTATTGACACATTCCTGGGGTCAGATACATCACATGATCACACTGACAGAACCACAGGCACATAGACACAGGCAACAGAGCATGCACAATGTCGGCACTAGTACAGTGTATATCCACCTTTCGCAGCAATGCAGGCTGCTATTCTCCCATGGAGACGACCGTAGAGATGCTGGATGTAGTCCTGTGGAACGGCTTGCCATGCCATTTCCACCTGGCGCCTCAGTTGGACCAGCGTTCGTGCTGGACGTGCAGACCGCGTGAGACGACGCTTCATCCAGTCCCAAACATGCTCAATGGGGGACAGATCCGGAGATCTTGCTGGCCAGGGTAGTTGACTTACACCTTCTAGAGCACGTTGGGTGGCACGGGATACATGCGGACGTGCATTGTCCTGTTGGAACAGCAAGTTCCCTTGCCGGTCTAGGAATGGTAGAACGATGGGTTCGATGACGGTTTGGATGTACCGTGCACTATTCAGTGTCCCCTCGACGATCACCAGTGGTGTACGGCCAGTGTAGGAGATCGCTCCCCACACCATGATGCCGGGTGTTGGCCCTGTGTGCCTCGGTCGTATGCAGTCCTGATTGTGGCGCTCACCTGCACGGCGCCAAACACGCATACGACCATCATTGGCTCAAGGCAGAAGCGACTCTCATCGCTGAAGACGACACGTCTCCATTCGTCCCTCCATTCACGCCTGTCGCGACACCACTGGAGGCGGGCTGCACGATGTTGGGGCGTGAGCGGAAGACGGCCTAACGGTGTGCGGGACCGTAGCCCAGCTTCATGGAGACGGTTGCGAATGGTCCTCGCCGATACCCCAGGAGCAACAGTGTCCCTAATTTGCTGGGAAGTGGCGGTGCGGTCCCCTACGGCACTGCGTAGGATCCTACGGTCTTGGCGTGCATCCGTGCGTCGCTGCGGTCCGGTCCCAGGTCGACGGGCGCGTGCACCTTCCGCCGACCACTGGCGACAACATCGATGTACTGTGGAGACCTCACGCCCCACGTGTTGATCAATTCGGCGGTACGTCCACCCGGCCTCCCGCATGCCCACTATACGCCCTCGCTCAAAGTCCGTCAGCTGCACATACGGTTCACGTCCACGCTGTCGCGGCATGCTACCAGTGTTAAAGACTGCGATGGAGCTCCGTATGCCACGGCAAACTGGCTGACACTGACGGCGGCGGTGCACAAATGCTGCGCAGCTAGCGCCATTCGACGGCCAACACCGCGGTGTGTCCGCTGTGCCGTGCGTGTGATCATTGCTTGTACAGCCCTCTCGCAGTGTCCGGAGCAAGTATGGTGGGTCTGAAACACCGGTGTCAATGTGTTCTTTTTTCCATTTCCAGGAGTGTATAAATTTGTGTGTTACGCAGAAATTAGAGGTACACTACGGAAGCAGAAATACTACAGTGGTAGCTCTTGCTCTTGCCTTTCACAAGTTTGCTTTTCTTGTAACAGTGGTACTTTACACAGCTAACTCCCTTTCTTGACAACCGCATCTTGGTTTTTCATTCCGGCCCACAATTAGGTCCTAATACACACATTAAAAAAAGTTTTGCTTCACGCCCGTTCCCAGAACTCCTGAACTGTCGATATTGTGTCACAGACACAGTCCCTTTGACTGTTCAGAGATGTCACTAAACCCACCCAAAGAAGTAAACAACTATGCATGAGGAACGCCTATTAGATGGAGGCGGCCCGACAGCCGATCACTTCCAGTCATTCCACCAGGAAGGAGGTACACGACTGGTCTGCAGATCAACCATGCCTAGACGGTCAATACCGCGATTCGACCGCGTTACTTTGTGCCAGGCCGAACTCTCAACAAGGGAAGTGCCCAGGCGTCTCGGAGTGAACCAAAACGATGTTGTTCGGACACGGAGGAGGTACAGAGAGACAGGAACTGTAGATGACATGCCTCGCTTAGGTCGCCAAAGGGCTATTACTGCAGTGTATGACCGCTACCTACGGCTCGGAGGAAACCTGACAGCAACGCCACCATGTTGAATGATGCTTTTCTCGGAGCCACATAACAAAATTTCTCTCCTTCAGTAAAAGATTTAGGAGTGGTAATAAATGAAAATCTAAATTGGATTGAGCACATAACTTCAATACGCAAGAAGACATCAGCATCTCTCCATGCCCTACAAAAATATAAACATCTTTTTCCTCTTGATCTGAAAAAGGAACTTCTAAAAACATACTTCCGATTGTTGATTAAGAGGCTGTTATCCTGCAAGGCATTTCTCAGGACAGCTCACGGCACCTGTAACTGGTTATGAGAACCTGTGTTCGTTATATCTGTGCTGTTCGACTAGTTGATCGCAATTCACCATCATATGCACAACTGTCCTGGCTGACAACCGCAGAGATTTGCATACCTGCGTCTTCTCTACTGTCTTAAGAACGTACACTGTCCCCCATATCTCTCACGGGCATTAACGATCTTAACAATACAATAGAAGCACCCGTTCCCAGAATCCTTTCTGTACCACTCCATCGTTTAGGCACTTTCTCGAAATCTTTCTCAGTAGCAGTCACATGACTCAGATGAGCTACCGCAATATATTAGAGAACTGAACAACATTTACAACTTAAGAAGATAAAGACACAGCTACTAAAGCATAAATAACGATTATAACTGTTCCTGTATACATCTTTAACTCTTGAACATCCTTCTTTGCAACCAGATTTTCCCCATTTTCCAGTATTCTCTGCTGTTGCAGTCTCCTTACATTTCCTTTCCTCAGATCTCGCTATATCAGAAGACATATGATTTGTAATGATTTGTACACCTATAAATTCCTTTCATATCTGCGACAATTATTATTATTATTATTATTATTATTATTATTATTATTATTACCAGTATTAGTGGCAGAAGGAGTAGTACACATACTACGAGTATGAACTTTATTAGTTAATAGTCAGTATTATTTACCCACATTGTCACTATAGTCATTTAAATCATTTTAATATTTGATGTCAATTGACGTTGTTATTTCCTGGGAAACTACGATCTGAAAAAGGTACTGTATGTGTGGAACACTAGTCCGATGCAAATGAGGGCCTGATGACTATAATCAGATGAGGTTAAATAAATAAATGATATATTACAGCTGTTTGGAGGATATTGTTAATTCTTCAGTTACAGAGGTTTATAGTGAGTAAAATTCCGAATAGTTTACTCATTGCTATCCAGGCGAGATGTGAATCGTGGTCCGCAGCTCGTGGTCGTGCGGTAGCGTTCTCGCTTCCCGCGCCCGGGTTCTCGGGTTCGATTCCCGGCGGGGTCAGGGATTTTCTCTGCCTCGTGATGACTGGGTGTTGTGTGACGTCCTTAGGTTAGTTAGGTTTAAGTAGTTCTGAGTTCTAGGGGACTGATGACCATAGATCTTAAGTCCCATAGCGCTAGGAGCCATTTGAATTTTTGTGCATCGTGAAAACTCGCTTTTCCGTTGACGAATGCTATATGATGTTACAAATTCGTTGGCGTTCAGCGCCGAACGTTTTATTTTCTTGATAGGTACGACTGAGTGACAGCGTTATTTTAATAGTTACGTTAAATATCGATCACAGCTGCAAACTGTACGGTGGTTACCAGTCTCGAAGTACACATACATTGACGATGTTTTGTTTGCTGCCGCGGCGGCCCGTAGCGGTTCCAGTTGCGGAAGGCCACGTAACGGGCGAGCAAGAGCGGTGCGATCGCCAGCAACAGGTGTTGTGCTGACGCCGACCCGCGGTAAGTGGGGTGTGTGTCGCTGCACAGCCATCCCGCAGGTGGGCCGCCTTCGGCGATGTGCGTCGCCTGCTGGTGCCCTGACGTGGGCGCCCCACGCTTTTGCGTACGTGACAGTCCCACAGAGTACACAACATTAACCGTGGCACATGCGACACTTTCTACACTGGACAGATGGGCAGTTCATTTAATACAAGGTTCAGGGAAATCCTCTTCCTACGACAGCAATGCTGCGTCATTTAACTTTCATCTGCACAATGGGAGCCACGTCGCTGCAGACAATTGTCACTTTGCTCTAACAGTCCACGGGTATACTGCCGGTTCATAGTGTCCAACGGGCACAATATTTCGGCGATCAGACGTGTCGCCATCGTCAGGTGCGATGACGAACTGAGCTCCTGAGGGCGAGCGGCCGACCGATTTAAATCCCCTCCCCCCGCGGGCCGCTCTCTTCGCCGTCCGCGCCCGCGCGCCGGCGGTCGCGAAGACGTGGGCGTCGGAATCTGTCGTAGCGTCGATGTGCTTGCTACGTCCGCCCTGGTCGCCAGTTCGTACTTCTTTCTGAGAGAGTCTCCTTAATTACATTCAATGCCGGGTTTCAAGCCTTGCTGAGATTGTAGCCGCAATCTCAGTTGATAAGATCTTCCCTGGTGCGAATTTCGATAGCCTCCCTTATACTGCTGTCCCAAAATTTAGAGGTCTGAGCCAGGATCTTGGTACGCTCATAATCCATCTCGTGTTACGCGGACGAACAGTGCTCTGCTACCGCCGACTTATTTGGATATTTCAGTGGAGTGTGCCTTTGATGTTCTCGGCAGCGATCTTCCATGGTGGGTACTGTTTGTCCGATATAAGTCTTTCCACACTCACAGGGAATTTGGTATATGTCGGCCTTCCTCAAACCGAGGTCATCTTTCACAATTCCCAGTAATGTCCGTGTTTTATTGGGCGGGCAAGAGACGGTTTTAACTCGGTGTTTCTTTAATATACGGCCGATTTTCCCCGATAGTGCGCCATTGTACAGAATAAAGGCAGTGGCTACCTCTTCTTCCGTGACTCCATCCGTCTCCACAGGTTGTGCTGCCATTCAGAGTACCCGTTTTTTCGGAACACGGTTTTGAGGTGTTCTAATTCCTCGGGCAGATTCTCTACGTCTGAGATGCTGCGCGCCCTGTGTACTAGTGTTTTTACTACTCCATTCCTCTGAGAAGGGTGGTGGCAGATGTCTGCATGCAGGTACAGGTCAGTGTGGGTTTTCTTCCTGTACACACCGTGGCTCAGGGTTCCATCAGCTCTTCTCTTGACCATGACGTCCAGGAATGGTAATCTTCCTTCTGCTTCGGTCTCCATAGTGAATTTGATGTTTGGGTGTATGGAGTTTAGGTGTGTAAAGAAATCCAGGAGCTTGTCCCTGCCATTGGGCAGATGACGAACGTGTCATCGACATAACGGTAGAAACAAGTAGGTTTCCAATTGGATGACGCCAAGGCTTCCTCCTCGAAGTACTCCACGTACAAATTCGCGACCACCGGCGAGGGTGGGCTGCCCATTGCGACTCCATCCGTTTGCTCATAGTATTCCCCATTAAACAGAAAATACGTTGTCAAGACATGCCTAAAGAGTTCGGTGGTCTTTTCCTCAAATTTCTGCCCAATAAGCTCGACTGACTCTCGTAGAGACACTCTGGTGAATAGTGAAACCACGTCGAAGCTCACTAGGATATCAGTGTCTTTCAGTCTGAAGTTGTCGAGACGTTTCACAAAATCCACGGAATTACGGATATGGTGAGGGCATTTACCTACATAGGGGCTAAGTAATTCAGCCAGATATTTTCCCAGTAAGTAAGTAGGTGCCCTAATATTGCTGACAATCGGGCACATAGGTACCCCATCTTTGTGGACCTTAGGGAGTCCATAGAGTCTTGGTGGTACACGTTGTTGAGGTGACAATTTCTTGGCGTCCCCCTCAGGTAGATCCGCGTCCTTGAGTAGAACCCTGGTCTTGTTCACCACCTTCTTCGTGGGGTCAGCGTTGATCTTCCTTTAGGAGTCGTCATCTAGCAGGCGCTGCATCTTTTCAATGTAGTCCTTACGGGAAAGAACAACAGTGGCATTGCCTTTGTCAGCAGGTAAGATAACAATCTCAGAGCACTCTCTTAGGTCCGGAATGGCTGCCCTCTTTTTACAGGTAATGTTAGTCTTCGTAGGTTTATTTCTGGTCAGAGCCCGGCAGCTTTCCCGACGCACTTCTTCTGCTGCTGCAGGTGGTAATCGCGCTGCAACCTGTTCCACTGCACTGATGATGCCTGCGACCGGCGTGAACCCAGGGGTGGGAGCAGAGTTGAGTCCCTTCTCCAGAACGGAAACCGCCTCATGAGACAGCTCCATGTCAGTGAGATTGATGATCGTCCTGCATGGTGCCTCCAGCGATGGAGAGACGTGAGAATTTTGAAATCTGACGTCCAGTGGCCTTTTTATGTGGAGAATCCAGGTAACACCATCTACCCAGTCCCAGGTCCACGAATTAAGGGGCTCCGGAAAGGCTCAAAATCATGAAAAGTTCAATTTTTACTTTTTGCGTTTTCTGAATCTGCAGACTATTACCTTTTAATAGATATATAATTTATTCAATTCCGAAGACTACAACTATTTTTAAATTTTTTTTGAAATGTGTTCTACATGGGCGTGACCCACTGTGGCGCTGTTAAACTGCTGTCAAATGGTGTTATTATTAACGTCCGTGTTCATCAGGTACATTTTAGTGATGTGAGATAAGGTATGTCTTGTGGCTAACCTTGTTTTCAGAGACTTAGCAGCACCTGAACTGTTGAAAAAGTGTATTCAGGGAAAAACTGAAAACCCCAATGAAAGTGTAAATAGTGTTACATGGTCGAGAATCCCCAAGACTGTATTTGTTGGAATAGAAACCACTTTGGTGTGTATGATGCTGTTGCGACTTTCAATGATGGCAACATTGTAAGGTTCAAGGTATTTAGAAATATGGGAATGAAGATAGGTTCTAACATGGTACGAGCGATGCTTGCTTTAGACAAGGAACGCCTTCGGGCTGCAGACAGGGCTGTAAAGAGTCTAGAAATACAAGCAAGAGTAAACAGGAGGAGGAACAAGAGGAAGGTGGAGGAGGAGTTTGCAGAGGATGAAGATAATCCATCCTATGGACTTGGAATGCAGTAAAAAGTTAATCCAATCTTTGTCGCTCGATTCCCAAGACTTTTATTTTCTCATACTAATTACATGTTTTCTAAGGATCTTCCAAACATATTTGTTTCAAACTTTCAGTAAATGTTACACAGTACCTTCTGCATAATTTAACACAGCCTTTTTCCAAAAAACTGTATATTTTTGAATATATAAATAAAAAATTGCAAAAAAATGTTGTGAATTTTCATTACAATTGAAAAAAAATCATCTTTAATAACTGAACTAAAATTTTGTAAAATCCCTGTGTTAAGTTGTAGCCCATATTCCAATAAATAATCTGTAAAAAGTTCAACTTCCTACCTCAAATACTTTGTGAGGAAAGATGTAATTTATAAGCGTTATTTTAACATTGCAAGTATAGGGCGTTCCGGAGCCCCTTAAACTGATTGGCCAGTTTAAGATGAAGTTGAAATAGTTCCTGGGACTTGTATTCAAGGCTGTGGCGAGTAAAGTGCACCCTCTCACGTACCAAGGCAAAGCTGGCGCGGCCCGTCTCTTAATTCTCTTGGCTGCTGCAGAATCGATGTGATGCGTGACCTTAGCAAAGTTCGGCACAATCTGCTCGGTATGGCATTTCTTCAGGAATGCAAGAGCACTCAGCAAACGGCATCTTCGGTGGCGCAGCTTGTCGAGTTTCTTCATGCCGCGATACGTCTCCTCCCCGTAAAGATATATGATGTGAGCTCAGTTCGGCAGCGCACCTGACGATGGCGACATGTCTGATCGCCGAAATATTATGCCCGTTGGACACTATGAACCGGTAGTATACCCGTGGACTGTTCGAGCAACAAATGCGCCGGGAGAAACTGAAGAATCACAATTGTCACTTTGTTTCCGGTTTCTGTCGTTTTTGGCTGCTTCAAAATTCATGGAAGTATATTCCGTCTTTGCAACTAAATGATAGTAGTTTAGTTTGCTTTAGGCATTTAGCTTGTTTCATTTACGAACCTTCTTCGGTCACCTGTAATAAATGTTTGTTTTTATATGCACTCAACCGTATGGGCATACGTATTCAAACACAGAGACACGTGAACAGACAGAATACAGCAATGTGGTTCGCAACGCCTTTATAAGACAAGTGCCTGGCGCAGTTGTTACACCGGTTACTGCAGTTACATTAACAGGTTATCAAGACTGCAGTGGGTTTGACGTGTTGTTATTGTCGGCGCACGAGCAATAGGACATAGCATTTCCGAGGCAGCGGTGAAGTGGAGATTTTCCCTTACGACCATTCCATGAGTGTACCGTGAATTTCAGGAATACGGAAAAACATCAAACCTCCGACATCGCTGCGATCGGAAAAAGATGCTGGAAGAACGGGACCAACGACGACCGAAGAGAATCGTGCAACCCTTCCGCAGATGGTTGCAGATTTGAATGCTGGGCCATCAACAGCGTAGGCGTGTGAACCATTCAACGAAACATCATCGATATGGGCTCTCGGAGTCGAAAGCCCCCTCTTGATGACTGCCTGACACAAAGCTGTACGCTTCACTTTGACTCATCAACATAGACATTAGACTGTTGATGACAGGAAACATGTTGCCTGGTTGCACGAGTCTCGTTTCGAATTGTATCGAGTGGATGGACGTGTACAGATATGGAGACAACGTCATGACTCCATGGACCCTGCATTTCTGCAGCGGACTGTTCAAGCTGGTGGAGACTTTCCAATGGTTTACGGCGTGTGCAGTTGGAGTGATATAGGACCCCTGATACCTCTATATACGACTCTGAGAGGTGACATGTACGTAAGCATCCTGTCTGAACACCTGCATCCATTGATGACCATTCTGCATTCCAGCGGTCTTGGGCAATCCCAGCAGGACAATGCGACACCCCACACTTCCAGAAATGCTACAGAGTGGCTCCAGGAACACACTTCAGACTTTAAACACTTCCGCTGGCCACCAAAATCCCCAGACATATATATAACGTGTCTTATGTAGTAGTTAAAAGCATATTACTATGTTACGTTTTCACATGTTATTGTTTTGTTTCTCAAGCTAGAAACACTTTTGCAACACAAGTTTCGTAAGTTTAAGTTACAATATTTACAATGTTGTTAATCTATGTTTGTCGTCCTTGAGTGTGTTTCCTCGGACTCCGTGCTCCAGATGGCTGATTAGCGTCCCCCCCCCCCCCCCCCCCACCGCCACCACCTCGCATTTATCACAACACTTCACTTGCACTTTTCGGTTCGTGTTGTACGTTTGTGTCTTTACAGGGTGTTGTGTTAACAAGTGTTACCGCACGTTCATCTTTCGTCTTTTGTTTGTGTTGTGTATGTCTGCTTTGATATCTCTCTCTCTCTCTCTGTGTGTGTGTGTGTGTGTGTGTGTGTGTGTGTGAGAGAGAGAGAGAGTGTGCGTGTGTGTGTGTGTGTGTGTGTGTGTGTGTGTGTGAGAGAGAGAGAGAGAGAGAGAGAGAGAGTGGCAGTCTGGAACCGTGTGACCGCTACGGTCGCAGGTTCGAATCCTGCCTCGGGCATGGATGTGTGTGATGTCCTTAGGTTAGTTAGGTTTAAGTAGTTCTAAGTTCTAGGGGGACTGATGACCACAGATGTTAAGTCCCATAGTGCTCAGAGCCAGCCAACTATTCAAATTAGTTTATTTTGTCGCCAACCGGTTTCAAACCGCGATGGGATCATATTCAGGGCAATTTAAACCATTTGGACGCTCGCTGGAGTCGTCACCCTGCCTGTGCACGGTTGGTAACAATTGACTTGAGTTTCTTTATTCTTAATAAAACAATAATAAACCTAAGATATTTCTTTTCACTAATACTCTAGTAAACCAATTTTTGGCCTTTATATAACATTATTATGTTTATTTCATAAACTGCAATCACGCTAATGCGTAGGTTAGGCAGTATGCAACAATAGAAAAAATAAGAAAGTGAATATTGGAAAAATTAATTGAATTGAAAGTAGAAGGTTGGTGTTGGTCGTTAAGTATGTGATTTACATTTAAATAAGTAAACACGCTATTTACTTACCAGCTATTTTTCTATTTTTGTAACTTTCTTGATGCTTTACAACATTTCTCCCATTACATTTTCCGTCAAACTGGCCATGTTCAGATGTTCAGATGTTGCGGTAAAGGAGTGTTTATCGAAAGGCGTGAAAAATTATCGTCTTTTCTGTAGGAAAAATTGATCAAATAGCAAATTTCTGCTATTCGATCAATACAGGATTGAAGGCTCTATACTTTTGGCCTTTTTTGGTTAAACGTCTAGTTTTGAAGGAATTAAAAAAAAACTCCAAAATTCTGATGTTTTTTTTTCATCAAGACAGGATCTCCAATCAGAAATTGGAGCAAGCTCAGATTATCCATGTGAGAGGCTTGCTTGAGTGATTAAAAGTTTCCAAAATTACAATAACATTTGGAAGGTAACCCCCTTTTTGGACTTAATTTGCAAATGCATCCATGTGGGGGAAGGTAAATGAATGCGGAAGTGAGGCACAGTGCATAACGTTTAAGGATTTGGAGGGACTGATAGAAGTGGAGTGGAATTCCTTGCAGCATTCACTTAGAAGAAGATGACTCGTATCAAGGTTTTGCAGGTGTGGAGCATGTGCAGGGCTGTCGTCCTGGAGTTTTGCCAATGAGATGTACTAGTAGTTGTAGTCCATTGTCGGCAGCCAGCTGGATGGTTAGTAGGCAAGATTTACATCCTAACTGCCGATCGAGGATTATTCCAAAACACTGTAGCACACTAGTTAACTGGGTAGGGCGGTTGTTAATTGGTGAGGTGGAAATCGTGGAGGCGGAAGTTGCGGGTGGAGTGTCTTATAATATTGCATGGGCTTTGGTGCGGTTGATCTACGGGAGCCAATGGTGGGCAGGAGGTACATTGACTGGAATGGATTTGGAGGGATCGTCGGTATTTCTGGAGTACAGGATAGAGAACAAAGAAAGTAGTGTCACCAGCATACTGAAGGAGGTGGACTAGTGGAGTTGGTTTGGCCATGTAGGCACTGTATAGGATATAAAGAAGGGGAGAGAGGGCAGAACCTTCAAGTAAAGTCACAATTTTTTATCTTCAATTTTATTAGTGAAATGACTGACGTTGTGCGATGTATGTTGGTATCAAAGATGCTATAATCTTGCAGAAAGATATGAACAATACTATTACCGCTGATTTATATATTTGTTGTTATCTGGAATGTTAATTATTCTGACTAATGGTCTTCGGTCTAGTACTCTCATCAAGATTATCTTGAAACTACTACAGCTATATAGATATATTGTATTATACCAGAAACAAGTAAAAGAGCTCATCACAGCTGAATAATAGGTGAGACTCTAAATTGATTATTCTTCTACAGTTACATTATCACCTACGTTGACGTGCATCTGGAGGAACGCTGAGACGTGGCGAACGAACCTGCAGTCCAACGGTGATTCTTTACAGACTCAAGAACTTGCATTTAAATAGCGTTACCAGCGCTTTACTGACATTTTGTCACTGAACATATTACGCAAACGACGAGTTTAGTTAACTGTACATCACTTGAAAGCCAACAGTAGAAACCAAAATCTCGTCCATGTAACATTCCAACACAACATAAAACACCACAACAAATTAAATAATATAATGATTAGAGTGGAATTTTCAATAAGGTGGACATAGTTAGCCGGAAGTGAGTCTGGAGTTTGAAAAGGAGACCGGAATGCTATACACGGCCATAGGCTTTCTCCAGGTCGACGGAGACAAAAATAGAGGATTTTTCGTTGCTTGGATGGTGGGGTAGATGAGTGAGGTATAGGAGATGATCGTCAGAGGCGAAGTTGAGACAGAAGCTACACTGGTGAACAGGTAGTAGTTGGTGTTGGTTCAGATGCTCATGGTTGCATCGGGGGAGGATGGATTCAAAGAACTTGCTAAACATTGAGGTGAGAATGAAGGGGTTATAGAAGGAAGTAACACTAGGAGAGGTTCGAGCGGCTTGAGGAAAAGTAGGATCCTCATTTTAAAGCTTCACGTGCCTCCAATGTATTTACGTTTACTATAAAATAATTTCTGAAAGCAGGTTAGCAGCAGCAGCGATTTGTATCTTATTTTAATGAAAATAATTAGTCGTTATCGCAAATAACGCTTTATTTCATTACTGGTGATCGGTTTGAATCTTAGTAGACCTTCTTCAGACTAGAAGGTAAAAGAGTTGGTGACCTACATAGACAATGAGTAGCTTTTCTCCCTTTTTAGACACAGATTTGACGCCTGAGATAGTAACCTACATCATACGAGTATAACGATAATATGAAATTTATATTTTAGCTTTTTGGTGTGAATTACGCTAAATATACAGATTTTCTTCATAATTACTATGGTTGTGTGAAACTGTTGTTAAGGGTGGCACGACATGTTGCTTCCTCAGTTTATATATGCTTACACTTTTTTACTATGATGCAAGTAACATGAGTATTTAAATACACTCCTGGAAATTGAAATAAGAACACCGTGAATTCATTGTCCCAGGAAGGGGAAACTTTATTGACACATTCCTGGGGTCAGATACATCACATGATCACACTGACAGAACCACAGGCACATAGACACAGGCAACAGAGCATGCACAATGTCGGCACTAGTACAGTGTATATCTACCTTTCGCAGCAATGCAGGCTGCTATTCTCCCATGGAGACGATCGTACAGATGCTGGATGTAGTCCTGTGGAACGGCTTGCCATGCCATTTCCACCTGGCGCCTCAGTTGGACCAGCGTTCGTGCTGGACGTGCAGACCGCGTGAGACGACGCTTCATCCAGTCCCAAACATGCTCAATGGGGGACAGATCCGGAGATCTTGCTGGCCAGGGTAGTTGACTTACACCTTCTAGAGCACGTTGGGTGGCACGGGATACGTGCGGACGTGCATTGTCCTGTTGCAACAGCAAGTTCCCTTGCCGGTCTAGGAATGGTAGAACGATGGGTTCGATGACGGTTTGGATGTACCGTGCACTATTCAGTGTCCCCTCGACGATCACCAGTGGTGTACGGCCAGTGCAGGAGATCGCTCCCCACACCATGATGCCGGGTGTTGGACCTGTGTGCCTCGGTCGTATGCAGTCCTGATTGTGGCGCTCACCTGCACGGCGCCAAACACGCATACGACCATCATTGGCACCAAGGCAGAAGCGACTCTCATCGCTGAAGACGACACGTCTCCATTCGTCCCTCCATTCACGCCTGTCGCGACACCACTGGAGGCGGGCTTCACGATGTTGGGGCGTGAGCGGAAGACGGCGTAACGGTGTGCGGGACCGTAGCCCAGCTTCATGGAGACGGTTGCGAATGGTCCTCGCCGATACCCCAGGAGCAACAGTGTCTCTAATTTGCTGGGAAGTGGCGGTGCGGTCCCCTACGGCACTGCGTAGGATCCTACGGTCTTGGCGTGCATCCGTGCGTCGCTGCGGTCCGGTCCCAGGTCGACGGGCACGTGCACCTTCCGCCGACCACTGGCGACAACATCGATGTACTGTGGAGACCTCACGCCCCACGTGTTGAGCAATTCGGCGGTACGTCCACCCGGTCTCCCGCATGCCCACTATACGCCCTCGCTCAAAGTCCGTCAACTGCACATACGGTTCACGTCCACGCTGTCGCGGCATGCTACCAGTGTTAAAGACTGCGATGGAGCTTCGTATGCCACGGCAAACTGGCTGACACTGACGGCGGCGGTGCACAAATGCTGCGCAGCTAGCGCCATTCGACGGCCAACACCGCGGTTCCTGGTGTGTCCGCTGTGCCGTGCGTGTGATCATTGCTTGTACAGCCCTCTCGCAGTGTCCGGAGCAAGTATGGTGGGTCTGACACACCGGTGTCAATGTGTTCTTTTTTCCATTTCCAGGAGTGTATTTATATACGCATACTTTTGATTGTATTTTTTGTTCTTTTTTCTTGAAGCTGCTTAACTTGTGATATTGTTTACCAGTAGGTAGTTTGATAATGCCCAAGGGGGTGAAATTATCGACCGGAAAAATGATGAAATAAACCGGTTATGTCAAAAATAAAACAGCCTACACAGAAGATGACGTCATTCACGAAATACTGAGAAGTCATAAAAGTGAAGTTGAAAGTTGCCTGGATACACCCGAATAAAGTTTCATCTCAGTAGCTTTCGATTTTTTTATTTTGAAAGTGTTGAAGGCGCGATCTGTTTTACTTGCTAAAAAAAAACCAGCAGTGTAGATCGCATAAAATATTTATTTATTAAAGGCAACCGGTTTCGACAGACTTTGCTGTCATCTTCAGGTATGTAGCAAAGTGGATATACATGGAATATGTCTCCTATTATGAGTCAGAACGTAATATTTGAGACAAAAGTTTTAGTTTGTCATTACAAAAGCCGGAAGTGTAATTGTACAATTACATATCTTAAAAATCTTTTCGTTGTAAAACGTGTTCGTTTTAGTTGAATCTCATGCATGTTCTCAAGTGGATAAAAATCAGCACATTATAAAAGGTTTGTGATAGGTATGATGCTCATTACTTCACAAAACAAACTACCCGGTAGCGCATCTTCTTACATAAGTTGGAAATAGTCTAAGTAGTGAAAATCCACTTTAAATGGCGTATAAGGTACAAATGCCAGGAAGTATTGAAAAGATAACATTTCTATAGCGTGTTACAGCCACTAGATAGCTCTTACACCGGAAACATATAACACGCCGTAAATAACTCTCTTTTCATATTTAAAATTAATCACTGTAGTGAGGGGCCTTTAAGAACAATAACGTTCACAGAACTGTACTTTACTTAAAAACTGAAACTCATTTTTAATTCTCACAATCCCATTTGCACGTTCTTACTGCTGCAGGCATGACAGCAAAAGTAAGGTGTTTACTCTGCAGTAGTTTATCCTACTTGGGAGGATTTGTATATGCTTTGTGGTTTGCTGGAGTCTGCCGAAGCTATGCACCGTGACCTCTCCCCATGTTCGCCTGGTCTGAAGTGGTTAATTTAAATATGAGAAGAATTATTTACGGTCAATTACATGTTTCCGATTTAAGTGCCATCTAGTGGCTGTATCACGCTGTAGAGATGTTATCTTCGCAGTTATACCTGACAGCTGTACGTTATACGCCGTTTAAAGTGGATTTTCACTGTTAACGCTACGTCCAACTTATGTAAAAAGATGCGCTACGATGTGATGTGTTGTTATGTAACAAGCATCTTTGCACAAGATGCTTTATATTTTTAAATATCATACTTATGACCATCTGTTAATAATGTGCTGATTTTTATCCGTTTGACAGCGTGACGTGAGGTTCAACGTAAAATGAACGTTTTACAACAAAAAGATTTTTAAAGTATGTAAATGTACGGTTTCACTTCCCGTTTTTGTAATGCCACGCTAAAACTTTTATCTCAAATATTACTCATGTTATGCGAGGTATTCCATGTATATACACTTTGTTGTAGACCTGAAGATGAAAGCAAGGTCTGTCGAAACCGGTTGTCTTAAATAAACATTTTATGCGAATTAAGTCGCTAATTCTTTTAGCACAGTAGCTTTCATCAAGCTGCCAGTACTGCTTCAGCATGCAGCAGACGAGATGTCTATTGAGCTAAAGGTACCCCAACTCGACCGATAAACCTTAAGCACTAAAAGTCTTTCTAACCGAACGTAGAGTAGGAATACCTCTGGAGTCAGCATTCTGTTCTGTCCATGTTGTATTCGTAATAGCCGTGGTGAATTACTGTTATTGCTACAAATTCAGAAGGAAATACGTGAAAGAAGAAGACGTAGGTGCTGTTTGTTTGCTGGTTTGTTTGCATTTTTCAGTGAATGTATTAAATCTATTATATGTGCAAAATGTGTAGGACTGTTGAGCACTAGTGCACTCCGTTTGGTGTCTACACACATAAAAAGCAATGACAATCCACTTCTTGATAGTGATGAAATTGAAAACAGACTATCTGGAAGTTAGTCCTTCCGTCCCCACTCCCCTCCCCATAAATTCCTGCTAGCTCATATTTGCATTATTTATTGCAAGTTTCCTTGTTTTAAACTGCAATATACTAACGAGTGCTGTCCAGTGTTTGTGAAATACTTCCTGAAACGATGTTTTGCGCAATATAAAAGGAAAACTGTTTCTGTATGTGTGGGACGGTCGAAGGTGGAGAGGAGAGGTGAGAGGGTGCAGTTAACAACAACTCTTTACAGAACAGAAAACTGAAAGTCGATAAGAAGCTAAGTATGTTCCGCTAGCAATGTGAAATGAAGAACTGTGAACTAAATATGGGCTGTAAGGCATGAAATATTGTACTGGGTGAAATTTCAGCATGTTTCTTAAATGCATGTCCTGTATAATTCTCGTACACAACACTATATACATATTCTGAAACAAAACTCTTCTACTGCAAGCTCTTTGCTTTCCATATTTTGGTAAGTGGTAAGGAAAAAAAGTCCAGTAAACGTTTGCTGTAAGATGCATACCTTAACAGCTATGAGCACCTGTTTATCTTCGGGACTTTTGAACAACTCTTCTAATGAACAATTGCTCATAACTTTTAAGGTATGCATTTTAGATCACATGTTTACTGAACATTTTTTTTCTTGTTCTGGTCCATACTACCACTTCCCAAAATACGGAATGCAAAGAGATTGCAGTAGAACAGATTTGTTTGAAAATATTGAAAATCAAGAATACTTTATAGTTCTTAAGCTATGCATTTTAGAACCCATGTTCACATTTGTGCTTCTATTATCGTGTACTTTTAGCCGTGTAAGTTTGCGTCATCCTTTTTAATACACCCTGTATATGTATGTAGAGACGGAGACCTAGGCCGTGTATTACGCTATATAAACGGTCAATATGAGATCAAAAATCAGATGACTGAATGCATTTCATGATAGTGGATACAAAAATTAGACTAACAAATCAAAACACAAAAGGAGTCCAACCATTTTAATACATATTAAGCTGCTTTGGTAAAGTTTGCCTTCAGATTAACATGCATAAAATTTTAATACTTAGGATGCCAGCTACCTTCTTCATCTGTGTCATATTGTCCACTTCCTGTGATGCTGTGACTCAAGAGATGGCACTGAAGGGCTAAAATATGTTGGCAAGGGACAACTGGCCAAGAGTGCGATAGTGGACCCTCTGAGATCTTGGTTCTGGTGACACAATGATGTGTAACGTAGCTCGAGGTGTGTGATAAACTGGAAGGTGCAAAGTGATAATTATGTTGTTAGTGAGCAAAGCCAATGAATATGAATGCGAAATAAATGCCGTGGTAACACATTGACCTGTGGTATATGCTGATATCTACATTTCCGCCATAATTAACGCACTTCCCGTTATAAAAATTGTACCTCAAAGGTAAATTCAGAGAACTTATACAATGGATAGCCTTACGACAAGCAATTTGCTGCATTTTGTGTATGAATATCGAACACAATTTACGAGGAATGCTAGATGCGTCGAGCACTTAACTTTTACCGACAAATGTATTATGCAATCTCCCCTCCCTCCCCCGCCTCCTCGTCTCTCTCTCTCTCTCTCTCTCTCGCGTGTGTGTGTGTGTGTGAGTGTGTGTGTGTGTGTGTGTGTGTGTGTGTGTGTGTGTGTGAGTGCTCGTTCAGTTTGCTCTTTTCTACAGTTACAGGTACTGTAAAGGAGATTTCTTCCGACTCATAACAATAAAACGCAATTTCAACGGTTAACTACGTGTGCAATGATAACTATATTTAATTTGCGCATCATTAATCCATCTACTTGTGTTTAAGTGTAAATGAAGAACTTTGAGCGGGAACGTCGAAGACTGAAGAATGACAACTCCTCCAGGTCCAGCCTATTCCCTCCACCTTCCATTATTTGTAATTTCTGTGGTAGCGTGTTTCGTGCTAGGATTGGACTACAACTTGTGGCAGAGTTGCAGAATAACAACAATAAGTTTCCTTTAATTTACGTCTATGGTCACAAACTGTTTGATAACAGATTACCGGTTTCGGTCTTTAATAACCATAATCAGATCTGCTTTATAAAAACAAAGTCCTAATGTACTGCAGCTATAGTGGCACCGTCAAATGTTAAATGCGGAATCAGCACCAGCATCGTAATGTTTCATATTTAGAGAATTTGAACTGTGAACACACTAGTATTGGGACAACCTGCGTTCTACCCCAAAGTACCGTTATCCAAGATGGCGGCGATGACGTCATTCACGATGACGACAGTCAAGATGGTGGATTTTGGAGGGAAATTTGAATTTTGGGTGGAAAGTGCCACCCCCCCCCCCCTCCCCCTCGCCCAGAAGAATGGCGCGAAGTTCGAATTCCAACATGATAATGCATCACACCTAAGAAATTGGTGGGGAAAAAGGACTTGCCTTTATTATTTAACCAATTTCAAGCAGATGTGTTCGCCGCTGGGTCTGGACTGCAACTGGCTTAGTTCATATCAGTTCAGCAGAGGGCGCCATCGTGACGTCAGATCGTGACGCAAGTACCGTCATTCAAGATGGCTGCACCCGATGTATCCACCAGGAGCTCCATAGCCCAACTGGCTTAGTTCATATCGCGGCCACCAGAGGATGCTACCGTGACGTCGGTTGATGACACAACATCGTTCGCTCTCTCTCGCGCCGTGTCACCGGCCTGCGGGCGTCCGACCGCTTACGTCACACACCCTCAGCCGCCACCTCCATAGACGCGCCGTACATACTCTTCTGTAAATATGCTAACTAAACTAAAACCCACATCGCGCATCTAACCTATCAATTACCTAAGTAATTAATTCCATTTCAATTTTAATCATATTCAATAAATCAATTTACAATTTCAATATTCAATTATCAAATGAGAAGTTCCACATTTTCCCACTATCAGCGCGCGGTGTTCATCACCTAGCACCCCCCCCCCTCCCCTAGAATGCTGCACTCCTATTGGCTGCTGCATTAGTCACGCAATTCGAATTCATAGAACCTAGAACTTAGAGTCAATTTCCACCAATGCCACACCCACCTGGACTTGGAATCGAAGTGTCCACAACGATCCCTGACTGCATACTGCTCATCACACAGTCGCCCGTTGAAGAGACTTCTAGATCGCGAACTGCGGTTTCTCAGTCCCCCAAATGTACCAATTTTGCTTACTGAGAAACCCATCACGTGCAAATGTACGACAACGGCAAGTAGCGTGCGCATAATCATATTAATTCCCATCGTAACCCGCGGCCAACCGTGCGGTTTGAACGTCCTAACGCAAACCGTTCAGAAATTATGACGATTTTATTTCATATAGTTCAATAATTGTCACCCTGTATTTCGTGGACACCCTGTATTTGTGCTCAATGAAACTAGGAAGGCCTAGAACGAAACTCCACTCGAAGGCAGTCAGTCCTTGTTGTTCTTCTTATTCTTGTCCTCTCACTCTTCTTTTAACAAATGGCTCTGAGCACTATGGGACTTAACATCTTAGGTCATCAGTCCCCTAGAACTTAGAACTACTTAAACCTAACTAACCTAAGGACATCACACACATCCATGCCCGAGGCAGGATTCGAACCTGCGACCGTAGCACGACCACCGCGGCCGGCTTCTTTTAACAGATCCGACGAAGATACTCGTATGTAATCCCACCGTAGTACCGGGAGAAAATACTAGAAAACATGGGAGCTGCGTTTATCTGGGCTCTCGACTGTAACAGAAGGGAGATTAAGGAATGGGCGGTGGTTGGGGCTGAGTACTAATCCAATCGATTAGGGCCAGCTCCGGCCGCCTCCGTCTCCGCCTGCAGCTCAGCTCGTATCTGGAATCTCCATCAACGGAAAGCCAGCACTCCGAGTTTCGCAGGAAAGTGATTTAATTCCACGGAGATGCATCTGGAATGAAAGCGAGTATACCCGGGGGAAACAGCGCAGCCTTTGTCGTGGCTGCCGCTGGCGGGGAGAGAACGGAGGTGGGGCTGGAGAGGGAGGAGGGGAGAGAGGGAGGGAATGGGGCTGGGAACAGAGTCCCGGCGGTGTTTTAAACGCGTTTCAGCGTCTCGCCGCGGTTTTTAGAGCTCCGTGCCGAGTGCTTTACTTCTACAGGCTTCCCCCCGCGTGTCTCGGCTGGTAAAACGCGCTGCCGTCGACAGCCAAAGACCTGCTGGCGTCTTAGCAATACGTGACCGACTCACAAACTTTCGCAGTGAGAAATGAGAATCTTTCATTGATTTTTCCAGCCTTTTCTCACACAAATTGCACCATAAAGGGTTTGGCTTCGTGGAATGTCGTTGTCAAATGATCTCTTTAAACCGGCCGCTGTGGTCGAACGGTTCTAGGCGTTTCAGTTCGGAGCCGCGCGCCTGCTACAGTCGCAGGTTCGAATCCTGCCTCGAGCATGGATGTCCTTAGGTTAGTAAGATTTAAAGAGGTTCTAAGTCTAGGGGACTGCTGACCTCAGACGTTAAGTCCCAGAGTGCTCCGAGCCATTTGATCTCTTTAAAATTAATGTGAAAAACGTGATTAATAGAATAAATTTTCACAGCCTCGCTTCGGGGACATATGTCATGTTAGAAACGTCATGTAAGATGCTGGAAACTGACTCATCAATGATTCTCACTTTTTGCACTATCACCTCTATTGGAGACTTGACTTTATAACGGTACTTTGCGGGCAGGCGTGTCAATTAGCATCATATTAATTAAAATCTGGGATAAATAGACTTTATTTTGGAAGAATTAAAAAGGGGAAAGTAATACGAAACTTTAATAACCGCACAGTATTACTAAGAAGCAATATAATGAAAAGTAATAACAAGCAAAGTAGCAAAGACCAAGCGGGACAGAAAGATATAGGGGCGCGTTTGTTTTTTAATACATATAAAAGACCATGTAACACATTATTGAGCTCTCTACCTTCAGTTATCGCGATCGGGCTAGTCGATGAAAAAGTGGTACGCGACTGCGAAATTCGTTAAGGAGATTATTTAAAGACTCTTCAAGGACGTTTAAAATACATTACGTATGACGAAGTGATCAGAGACGTTTATTGTCGGGTGAAGTGAAAATGATTTCCAACAACATAATTCGAACTTTGTGTTAGCAGGAAAAAATACTCTTGGGAAACTGTTATGGTTGTGGAACCCACGAAAGTTGTACGCAACGGAAAGCTACAGTTTACGTGATTCTGCATTTTATAAAATTGTGAAACGCATGTGCGCGGAACATTAAGAGAATCTTATCCTTGGACGGTTGCGGGGGTAACTGATACAAACAACGCGCCAGCATAAAAATAGTTCACTTATTAACTACCAGCTATTAATTAACGGGGACCTAAAATAGTAAAAACAGTACATACACCGTTAAATTGAACCCTGCGTGTGAAAGACAATCACATCGAACATTTCGAGAGCGAAGAATAGACATTTAAGTGCCGAATTGAGAGCCTGTGTCGTGTCGATATTTGGACATTATATGACACGCGTTATTCGGAACACGATATACACTGTTCTAATATGGAAAAGAAGGACAGGATCATCACCTCCAATCCCGATTCATATTTCATATTTAGTTAGTGAAAAAAAAAGTTATAAAAAAAACTACATTTCAATTTTATCCACGATTTTGGCTTCATTACGTAGTCTTGACTACATGATAAACAATATTTGTGGAAGTTGTATACAACGTATCGTCATAATATTTAGCCAACCAGTATTGTGGGACACCAAAAATGTAAATGCATGAAATTGTTCTTACAGCGAATGTATAATGTGTGAGTGCGACGAACTATATTGAGAAATTGAACATCCATTACGTACTTGCATGTTTATCTGCGAAAATGGTCCTTGTCGGTACATCAGCATAGAGTTCGAATAGAATCGCTGGAACATTGCAAACCATTCAGATTAATCGAACATCTAAATACGCATAATTCTGGTATCATCAGGATGTGTTCTTTCTCGTCACCCCCGTGGCATAAATTGAATTAAAGAGTCAGTCGGGAATAATATTTAAATCAATTGTCGACCATTGAGCCAGCGTCACGAATTTTTAAACGTCCACTGTCATGTATGAAGGCGAGTGACAGCACGAGTGCTAACGTCGATCGAGGGGTGTCGTCGTGATCGTATTGAATGACATTGAGCGGTCACAACATGCTTGACACAGACATCACATCAAACATCACCTGCCGATGACTGGTCGGCAGATGATGTATGAAGCGACCGCTGTGTCAAGCAGGAATCTACAGATACCAGTCTTTGAATGCTGATCCCTGTTTTGAGCGGAAGAGAGGTTGGAATCTTGCTATGCGTCGGTCAGGGGCCTGAAGATGACGTAGTGAATCGCCGAAACTAGTAGCAGAATGAAATGACAGTTCATAAATAGTGTTTGATTTGAAATTCTCTACTGAACAGCCGAGTCCCGCAACATCTCTGAAAAGGTGGACGTACAGAGAGAGAAATTCGGTTACTTTGAGACCATTTGGAGCCTTTCATGTATTTTATGTTCCGAACCAATGGTGGAATTTTTATGGATGACAATGCGCCATCTCACTGGGGCACAGTTGTTCGGAATTGCTCTGAAGAAATGTCTGGACAGTTCGAATGAATGACTTGGCCATCCTTATCGCCGACATGAATCCCATCAGACATTTGTGGGACATAATCGAGTGGTGAGTTCGTGCACAAAATTCTCCGCCGGCAACACGGACAGACGGAACCATGACAAGTGGTTGGAGATGTTCGGTAGAATATCTCCTAAATAAGCTCCTGTCAGATGACTCACACAGAGGACGAACGACATCACAGTGGCCTTAGTGGCGAAATGAAAAACTCGTACGTAAATGAGGGTATTAGCCTCCCCTTCTCGCAGGAAGAGGTAACTCTAGCAGTAGATAAACTTAAGAATAGAAAGGTGCCACTCCCCGATTAGATATACACAGGAACACTGAAGAACGTCAGTGGATTGATCACCCCATATTTGATTAACCTTTTTAATGAAGCCCTTCTATAAGGAAGAATACCTGCACTCTGGAAAATGGCAAACGAAGTCATTATTAAAAAGTCCGAAGATAGGGTTCCAACAGACCCGAAATCTTACACACCTGTCACCTGAACATACCTGCTATGGTGCAGGAGAGGCTCCTGTGATAGATTACAGGCGCATAGGCGTCTTTTTGGCTGAACACCCCACCAATACGGATTTAGAGAACATGAATCGATAGATGACGCCATAAACCGCGCCTTACAAATTGGGGGGAGGGGGAGGGGGAGGACACGATAGAGAAATATGCAGTCGCTGCACTTATTGATATTGTCGGAGCTTTTGATAATCTTTGTTTCCCATCACTGTTTGATAGACTAAGGGAAATTCGAATACCTACTGCCCTGTGTTCCAGCTTTATGGACTACTGCAGGGGAAGAATTGTAGAATGGAGGGCAGGGACACAGAAGGTGGTTAAGAAAATAACCAAGGGCTGTCCACAGGGATCAATCTGCGGGCCCATTTTTTTGGATATAGCGATTGAGCCTCTGTTGGACATCTTGGATAGGGACACATGTATAGAAGGTGTTGTCGCCTATGCGGACGACCTTTAGGTTGTAGTTTCTGCACGGTCCAGACTGGAATCAGAAAACAAATGTACACAAAAACTGCAGGCGATCAATTACTGTTGTAACCAGAACAAATTGAAAATAGCAGGAAAAACTGTTTACTTATTGCTTAAGGGAGTACTACAGAGGAATCCAAGTATAAAGCTGAATAACAGCAATATACAAATAAAACAGGTTACAAGATACTTCTGACGTATCTAGATGACCGGCTCTCCTTCAAGGAACAAGTCAAATTGACTGTAGACAAAGCTGCTAAAATCATGCATAAACTTGCCAGATTAAATTCAATACAGATCCAATTACCATTATGGACGATGTAGCATAAAGCATTATCTAAATCCATTTCGTGCTTTGTTGCTAGTGCCTGGTCACATTGCCTATGCCTAGCGAGCAACAAAACAATAATCAGGAGAGGACAAAGAAGTGTGCTACGTAAGATATCGGGAGCGTTTAGCAGAACACCAGTGGAGGCCCTATTTGTAGTCTTAGGAACATGTCCAATAGGCCTCACTATACGTTATACAGCTGTCTCATATTGGTTGAAGTAAGGTGAACTAGAAACGGTGTTCCAAATAACAGGAAAACGTACAAACCAAACAACATTTATACAAACGGAAAATAAACACCTTTAGGGCGTCGTGTCTTCTCTTTCTTTTCAAATATGTCAGAGAGGCTAAAACTAAAACATGTGGATCCTAGTCGCGCAGTTCACTACTTGGCAGGGCACGGATCTTATCCAACATATCTGCATCGTATGGGACTAAGATGAACCGAGATATGTACACGCGGCAGTCCAGGGAGCATCTGGACATGTCGTACTAGCCGGCCGATGTGGCCGAGCGGTTCTAGGCGCTTCAGTCTGGAACCACGCAACCGCTACGGTCTCAGGTTCGAATCCTGCCTCGGGCATGGATGTGTGTGACGTCCTTAGGTTAGTTAGGTTTAGTAGTTCTAAGTTCTAGGGGACTGATGACCTTAGATGTTAAGTCCCATAGTGCTCAGAGCCATTTGAACCATGTCGTACTAAGGTGTAATTTGCTTGACCACGCAAGACCTGCTGTGATAGATGACGTCAGCACGATTGTCCGTGAGCCCGACAAATGGAATACTCTAAATAATCTGGCTGACGCAGTGTCAAGAACATTGCTTGAAATATGTAAAAATCAACATGCTGCTGCCAGAATAAGAACACAGATAGAAACAATACCACAACACAACACATGGCAAGACGCAAGTTCCGGCACAAGCACGGACACTGGAACAGACATAGACTAACACTGATACCGACGTTGTAGAAGGGCCGAATTCATTATCACAGTGTCATAACATTGTAAGAGTGATTTGTACATATCAATTGATATATAATGCAGGTTGCCCTCGGTCGGCTCACAACCTTGTCACTTGACTTGATAGATGTACTATTTGTGTACCATTTTTATGAATTATTATTTATATGTAATTATCCTTTATACATCACTATAAATATAACATAAAACATAATTAACAATACAGGGTGATTCAAAAAGAATACCACAACTTTAGGAATTTAAAACTCTGCAACAACAAAAGGCAGAGCTAAGCGTTATCTGTCGGCGAATTCAGGGAGCTATAAAGTTTCATTTAGTTGTACATTTGTTCGCTTGAGGCGCTGTTGACTAGGCGTCAGAGTCAGTTGATGCTAAGATGGCGACCGCTCAACAGAAAGCTTTTTGTGTTATTGAGTACGGCAGAAGTGAATCGACGACAGTTGTTCAGCGTGCATTTCGAACGAAGTATGGTGTTAAACCTCCTGATAGGTGGTGTATTAAACGTTGGTATAAACAGTTTACAGAGAATGGGTGTTTAAGCAAAGGGAAAAGTTCTGGACGGCCGAGAACGAGTGATGAAAATGTAGCACGCATCCAGCAAGCATTTGTTCGCAGCCCAGGCTGTTCCCTCAGCTCGAACAAGAAGCACAATTCACATTTCAGCAGGATGGAGCGCCACCACATTGGCACTTATCTGTCCGTAACTACCTGAACGTCAACTACCCGAGGCGATGGATCGGCCGCCAGGCAGCCCGTGACAGAGCACTTCATCACTGGCCTCCAAGAAACCCTGATCTTACCCTCTGCGATTTTTTCTTATGGGGGTATGTTAAGGATATGGTGTTTCGGCCACCTCTCCCAGCCACCATTGATGATTTGAAACGAGAAATAACAGCAGCTATCCAAACTGTTACGCCTGATATGCTACAGAGAGTGTGGAACGAGTTGGAGTATCGGGTTGATATTGCTCGAGTGTCTGGAGGGGGCCATATTGAACATCTCTGAACTTGTTTTTGAGTGAAAAAAAAACCTTTTTAAATACTCTTTGTAATGATGTATAACAGAAGGTTATATTATGTTTCTTTCATTAAATACACATTTTTAAAGTTGTGGTATTCTTTTTGAATCGCCCTTTAAATGAACATGTGTATTTAGTTTCAATTAATTGAATTAATTCAACTATATTTTGAAAGATCGTATTCCATGTCTTACCGACACTTGATGTCTGATAATTTAACAAGTTCCTTTTTAGTATAATCAAAACATTTAAGATATATTACCTACAAGGAATTTTCATTACTTGTTCTACAATATAATGTTTTTAATCATTTGCTGTTTTTAATTATTTGTACCTTTATTTAATGATTTATAACACAATGTTTGTATTTTAGTAAATCTGCCACTGCTTGACAGGGCACGGACCTTACCCAACATATCTACACCGTATGGGACTAAGGCAAACCGAGATATGTACATGCGGCCAAGAAGATACAAACACGAGTGAACCTTGTGAGGAAGCTGGCAGGCAGTACATGGGGGCAATCACATCAGTCCTCCGAGGAGCATCCCTTGCAGTAGTATACTCTGCAGCAGAATGCTGTTCACCAGTTTGGCTCCGAAGCGCCCACGTAGTGAAAGTAGACGTCCAACTGAACTCAGTTATGAGAGTAATTAGTGGTACCGTCCTGTCTACACCTACTTGCTGGCTACCAGTGCTTGCAAACATCTCTCCACCAGACCTCCGTCAAAAGGCTGCTCTTTACAACGTCTGTCAGCAAGTTTCTGAAAACAACTCGATCCCTCTTCGTGACGATTTGCTATTACTGCCGAGGAAACGCCTCAGATCTAGAACACCAGCATATGAAATGGGAGTCGAAATGTTATCCGCAGGATTCGACCAGGACGCAGAGTGGAAACGTGAGTGGCAAGCTACAAGAACCCGAAACCACGAACTTGTAGACAATCCAACAGTTCCAGTTCCACGCTTCCACCAACCAAGGAAGGTGTGGGTGCAGTTAAACAGATACCGGACTGAAGAGGGTAGGTGCAAATACAACACGCACAAGTGGGGCTTTTCAAGTGACAGAGTGTGTGACTGTGGTGACACCCAAACAATGAGCGACATTGTGAATACTGTCCAATCAGACGCTTCCCTGGTGGCCTTGAGAAGCTCCAGCAAGCATTCCACGAGGCACTCCGCTGGATCGAGTCCATCAACATCCGAGTGTAGTCTGAGCCTTTTTAAAACTTGTGTACTGTATATAATTTCACAAGTTCATTTTTATATATATTTCTTTGTTTCGCCAAACGTGTATTACTGTAATTTATGCATACGATAATAATAATAACTAACCATTGCTGATTTTGTAACAATATACTTCATTCACAATTTGATATAGAGAAATTTGGATATGTTCAACTTACAGCTACACGAATATTTTTTTGCATCTAGAATTGTATACGCCTGAATTTAACTTAAGCTGGTTCTAATTATTTTTAAAATTTCATCTTTTATTTTTACTTTTTTGTATTATACGTTTATACTTTTATATATTTATATTGTTTTTATTAGTTACGTGGAATTCAAACATCACTGACTGTATTAAATAACATACAGACACACAGAGCAACAGCCACAGCAGAATAATCAGAAACAGGTCCGCCTGCTCGTGGCGGGGAATGACAACGACATGGCGTGCTTGTCAAGCCGAACGAACTTGTGAGGGGCCATGACGGATAAGTGACCTATATGCTGTTTGGCTTGTTACTTGTTTTAGGTAGCACACGGCCCACGTTAGTAACGCAGGTGGTGGGCTACTCTGTATAGCTTTCGCAATTATGGACGGCTATAGGGGCAGCATGGCTCAATATTTACGCAGGTGACTTCCAGCTGCTTGTTTAGTCCATGATACGGTGAGTTTCTGCAGTACAACAGACAAAAGGAGGTCCTACGCGACATTAGGAGGCATCGCACGACTTTTGTGACTTCAGTATATGTCCTAACAGGGGTGTCAACAACAGTAAACGCGAACAACACTGCTACAGTCTGACGATCGTCTTCCTCTCACAGAGAACTGCAACTGTAATCATTTACATATCCGCCAATGGTGTGTACGTGTGTGAAGTTATAATGACGTCCGACCGGGTCTTGTGGGTGATTCCGCTGTTTTTGTCAGACAATGTGATGGAGATTGATGTTTCGAATCTCCTAAGTGTACCTGAACATACGTGCTGCATTTGGACAGTGGGAACAAGCAGGCTACAAGCTACAGGGTGTTTAAAAAATGACCGGTATATTTGAAACGGCAATAAAAACTAAACGAGCAGCGATAGAAATACACCGTTTGTTGCAATATGCTTGGGACAACAGTACATTTTCAGGCACACAAACTTTCGAAATTACAGTAGTTACAATTTTCAACAACAGATGGCGCTGCGGTCTGGGAAACTCTATAGTACAATATTTTCCACATATCCACCATGCGTAGCAATAATATGGCGTAGTCTCTGAATGAAATTACCCGAAACCTTTGACAACGTGTCTGGCGGAATGGCTTCACATGCAGATGAGATGTACTGCTTCAGCTGTTCAATTGTTTCTGGATTCTGGCGGTACACCTGGTCTTTCAAGTGTCCCCACAGAAAGAAGTCACAGGGGTTCATGTCTGGCGAATAGGGAGGCCAATCCACGCCGCCTCCTGTACGTTTCGGATAGCCCAAAGCAATCACACGATCATCGAAGTATTCATTCAGGAAATTAAAGACGTCGGCCGTGCGATGTGGCCGGGCACCATCTTGCATAAACCACGAGGTGTTCGCAGTGTCGTCTAAGGCAGTTTGTACCGCCACAAATTCACGAAGAATGTCCAGATAGCGTGATGCAGTAATCGTTTCGGATCTGAAAAATGGGCCAATGATTCCTTTGGAAGACATGGCGGCCCAGACCAGTACTTTTTGAGGATGCAGGGACGATGGGACTGCAACATGGGGCTTTTCGGTTCCCCATATGCGCCAGTTCTGTTTATTGACGAAGCCGTCCAGGTAAAAATAAGCTTCGTCAGTAAACCAAATGCTGCCCACATGCATATCGCCGTCATCAATCCTGTGCACTATATCGCTAGCGAATGTCTCTCGTGCAGCAATGGTAGCGGCGCTGAGGGGTTGCCGCGTTTGAATTTTGTATGGATAGAGGTGTAAACTCTGGCGCATGAGACGATACGTGGACGTTGGCGTCATTTGGACCGCAGCTGCAACACGGCGAACGGAAACCCGAGGCCGCTGTTGGATCACCTGCTGCACTAGCTGCGCGTTGCCCTCTGTGGTTGCCGTACACGGTCGCCCTACCTTCCCAGCACGTTATCCGTCACGTTCCCAGTCCGTTGAAATTTTTCAAACAGATCCTTTATTGTATCGCTTTTCGGTCCTTTGGTTACATTAAACCTCCGTTGAAAACTTCGTCTTGTTGCAACAACACTGTGTTCTAGGCGGTGGAATTCCAACACCAGAAAAATCCTCTGTTCTAAGGAATAAACCATGTTGTCTACAGCACACTTGCACGTTGTGAACAGCACACGCTTACAGCAGAAAGACGACGTACAGAATGGCGCACCCACAGACTGCGTTGTCTTCTATATCTTTCACATCACTTGCAGCGCCATCTGTTGTTGAAAATGGTAACTACTGTAATTTCGAAAGTTTGTCCGCCTGAAAATGTACTGTTGTCCCAAGCATATTGCAACAATCGGTGTATTTCTATCGCTGCTCGTTTAGTTTTTATTGCCGTTTCAAATATACCGGTCATTTTTGAAACACCCTGTACCATTGCCGGCAGAGTCCAAACGGCTTTGTGTTGGGAACAAGGACCGTATAGTACGGAGTCACTGCAGCAGGCGTCGAGTGTTACGAAGACTCCAGCTGTTGTCGTGCAGCGGCGGGATTAGTCGTGGCCTGGACGTGACTTGGGGGGCAGATGTGGCGCTGGTGCAGTCAGTCTACGGGACAGCAAGGCGAACACACGACGCGCGCGTCACGCGGCACATCTGCGTGGGTGATTAATGTCTGCCGCGCTCCTAATCTGCGCTCTATCTGCACACGGGGCAGCAGCTGACGCTACAGCCCACACTGCTACTGTTCGCTTTGTTTCGCGCTGGATTCTGGGTAACACCAGCGGTGAGTGCAGCCCACACGGGAACAACACGGCGTAGGGTAATCTCTAGCAACGCTTCTGTGGGTGTGACTCTGGAAACTCTCCTCGGATCGCTGCATTCGCGCCCTACGGTGTCTCAGACTGGTCTGCGAATACTTGTGTACAGACGAAGGGGACCGCCGCTAATTTGAGTGTCGTTTGCTTATTGTAATGTTCCTTCTGCCACGGTTACCACTTAGATCATTAGATTTTTTTTCCTTTTTTATAGTCCTGCTGAATTGCTACCATTCTTCTCCCTCCTTCTCCATTTTTCAGTCTACCATTTACTCAGAACACCATTAAATATCTCTTGTACTTACTTCAATGTTGGGCACCGCATGCAGTTCCATCTCTTCTCTTACTGTCTGTCTTTTTTTTTCCTTTCTTGCTGCCGTTTCAGAATTCCTACTCGTAGGTTTCTTATAACTGGTAAGAAAACCCAACCTAGAGTCCTTTCTGGTCAAAAAATACCTCTTTTTCGGCCTGTTAATGCTGATTATCTTGAGATAGTAAACTGCGGCAGACAGATCTAAAAATATATTTTTTTTAGAAATAAGGATGAAGTGCAACTACTGACAATTATCGTAAACTTTCTGTTTCTATTGTTTAGTTTTTCTTCTTTCCACACGTTATCTACTTATACACATTCTAGTATTCAATTTCAGCAACACACTGTTATAAACCTGTTGCGTTACTTTTATATTTTCGTTTTCTTTAAAGGCAAAGAGAAAAGGTGAAGCGGTAGCCCCGCGTAGAACCTGTGCCTACCCTCACGTATTTTTGATTTTCAGATGTTAAAAAACATATGTTTTCCGGTTCCTCAGTACGAGGTGGGATTTGCGGTCTGCTAGTGAAGGAAGATACACGCAAGTATCTTGGAGCGTAATCGAGTCAGCCATTTTAGGCGATGTGAATAAGTGAACGGTATGTATTTTCTGTGTGCATCGAACAGAAGAATATAGTAATATTTTACTAACTGAAAGTTTGTCTGAGTAATTATTTCAAGTAGTACAGTAACAAGAAGAACTGAAGCCCACCTGTGTACTTCGGAAAATTACGAAGATCCAATTGTAAAAGTAACGATGGACACGGTCAAGATGTTGTAGGTGGATACGGCTGTGCGACGTAGCATTATTAATTGGTAACCAAAAATATACAGAGGGAGAAAGAGTATTTTGTGCGTGCAGAACCAATATGAACTAATAAGAATTCATTTGCAGACATAGCCCAGCTTGTTGTGCTTGCACGAGTGCCGAAAAATTAATCTAATTAATTTCAGTATATCTAAAAGGCCGCATTTCACATTTTATTTATTATTATTCTATTAATATTTTTAATTATATTATAACACCTTCTCAAGTCTTACACTGACTATAAATTAAAACAATATATAACTATGAAAACTGATCATTACGAAACGTCATCTAAGTCATTTGTCTTTGGTTGGCTTGTTGATTTGGGGTGAGGGGTCCAAACAACGAGGTCATCGGTCCCATCGGACTAGGGGAGGATGAGGAAGGAAGTAGGCCGTGCCCTTTCAAAGGAATCATCCCGGCATTTGCCTGAAGAGACTTAAGGAAATCACGGAAAACCAAAATCAGAATGGCCGGACGCGGGTGTGAACCATCGTCCTCCCAAATGCGAGTCCAGTGTCCTAACCACTGCGTCACCTCACTCGGTCCATTTATGTTTACGCGAGTTATAAGACACTCTACATAGAAGTTTCGTCTGCTAGGAATGACACAGGTTTTAGGTGCATAGCGAATGTACATCTGCATACTGTACTTTGATGTGGCAGCTCAGTGACCGATCCTGGATCAGTACGGTTCCCAATTGTTGTGACCGAGCGGTTCTAGGCACTTCAGTCTGGAACCGCACGACCGCTACGGTCGCAAGTTTGAATCTTGCCACGGGCATGGATGTGTGTGGTGTCCTTAGGTTAGTTAGGTTTAAGTAGTTCTAAGATCTAGGAGACTGATGACCTCAGATGTTAAGTCCCATAGTGCTCAGAGCCATTTGAACCATTTGAATCAGCATGTCCAAGTGGCCGGTGAGACAAAGCACATCACACATATCTTTCCGGGGCCGTTGAGGCTGGATGCGTCATGCGCGCGCTGCCTTCATTTTTCACGGCTCTGATTGACAACTTCTCTAATGTTTGGTTTCTATAGTCTTTTCTTCGCTGCAACAAAACGGAGTTTATAGTGGCGAGAACGTTGCTCCCAAGCACACTTTGGAGCAGTATTCGCAGAATTTTCAGCTTTCGTAGACTTCGTTCCGCGCTCAGACATCAATATTGGCATTTAATTAATTATCCGTGAATGTAGGCCACCGTTAGTATCCCACTGACTTAATGTTATTACCAGGATTAGAAATTATATGAAGCTTATTTTTTTCTATTTTTGGTGCTTTTCTTTCTTGTAAATCACGTGGTCCGTTGAAGGACATACAGTATGTAACGTTGCTACCCATTCGATAAATACAGGTATTAATTAAAAGTTATATTACATTCTCTTAAGTCATTTTTCACCCTGATGCAACTTATATTTAATTACTTTTCTCCTGGGTTGTTTCCATGTGATCATTTATTCTTATTTAAATCGATAGTTGATGCGAACACAATTTACTAAACATGTTCTTCCTTCAGAGGAATCTTTACTCAGATATGCTGCCGTCTGTTGCAATAGTTTGACCTATGTGCATGCATTTTACAACAAGCTTAGGGTAGGTCTGTGTTGCCGAGAACTTCGAGAATTCATTCTGATCCAGGACATGTTGTCAGCGATCGTGTTTATCGTGAACGCGTGTTATATTATACAACATGGGGTTTACGTCTCCTCTCCATGCACGGGTTCTCTCTATGAGGGCGGATGCAAATACGCTCTCAGATCGTACTGCAAGGTTTGAGTATGTTTATAATAGTTTTGAATTTACTCAAGTGCATTTTCATGGTCCCTTTACATTCACCGATCAACTATGGAAGCCCTTCCTATTCCTGAATTCATCAACAGAAATCAGTCCGCGTTGTTTAAATTCATGGGTCAAAATTTCGTATCAAAAGGGAAATATTTTCAGGGCATTTACAATAAAGTTATACTGGTTACGTAGTCAAAAAAGTTCAAAGGTGAGTAGAAGCCTTTCAACCGTTTATTGAGAAATTTATAATAACTACGTTTTACTTCCTAATATAAGTTTTTGTTTCATAAGAAGTCACACTGCATCTGCCCAAAATATACGTCTGACAAAGGTAGAAAAGATTGTGAACCTGTGATTAATACGAAGGTCGGTTTGAGTACTACAAACTTTCCTAGGCAGGGACCTGTTGGAAGTTGTTTGCACTTGGCATGCTCTGCCATTTGAACTATGCTAGACGTCACTCACCAGGGGAATATTGTTCAGCATGGACTGCAATCCTCGATAGTTTGCATCTACGGAGACCACTACCAGGCACGAAAGAAGCGATAAAAAGCGAGAAAGGCCTAAGCCCGACTGAGGCTGAAACGCTTTAGTCTGTAGTCTGAGCTTTACACACCTAGCCACTGAACGAGACTACTATACAACCTATGTAGTCTCACGTTACTGCAGGTGCCATTTAAGATGTGCCTGTACAATCTGCTTCGACAAATTACATCTACGACGAAGAAGATGTTGTGTAATTCTTATTATGGACTTGGATAAAACCTTTTATTAATGTACTTGTTTTGTAATTGATTGTGGAGCCAGTTGTCCCCAAAATTTAACTATATGTTAAGGAAAGTGACTTCCTTCACTAAGGCCGTAATAGTAATCAACATCTCCACTTGGTTCCGGGATTAAAATGGCAGCGAACTCACCGAATGTGACACCGTGCTTCATGGTTTGCAAACTATAATGTATGTTCGCTGTTATTTTCATTTCGATGAGAGCTAGTGTACCTAATCAGAGGTCCTAATAAATACGGCTTAAGTGGAAAATACATCTTCATTCAATAAATTTGTGGATGTGGGGACCACTATTAAAAAGATACGTAATTGGACACACTGAATTCGAAGTAAAGTGCCACTTTTGGTATCTAATTGACAGAAAAAGTTCATGTCCATTTGTTTTAAATCAACGAAAGTAGATGGAATTGTTTTTACGGTTCCGTGCCTAAATATGTAAGAACGTAACCCTTACAGGATGACTTTGTTGTCCGTCTGTGTGTCTATCTGTCCGATTCTTAAAAACCCTTCTTCTCATGAACAGGCTGACGTATCAAGCACAAATTTATGTCACATGCTAGGGGCTACGATCCCTTGGCGACGTATGAGATTGAAGAGTCTAACTCAGTGAAATAAAAAGATACGGCCATGTACATCACATATACACTACTGGCCATTAAAATTGCTACACCACGAAGATGACGTGCTACAGACGCGAAATTTAACCGACAGGAATAAGATGCTGTGACATGCAAATGATTAGCTTTTCAGAGAATTCACACAAGGTTGGCGCCGGTGGCGACACCTACAACGTTCTGACATGAGGAAAGTTTCTTACCGATTCCTCATACACAAACAGCAGTTGACCGGTGTTGCCTGATGAAACATTGTTGTGATGCCTCATGTAAGGAGGAGAAATGTGTACCATCACGTTTCCGAATTTGATAAAGGTCGGATTCAAGCCTACCGCGATTGCGGTTTATCGTATCGCGACGCCGGTCGCGGTGGTCTAGCGGTTCTAGGCGCGCAGTCCGGAACCGCGCGACTGCTGCGGTCGCAGGTTCAAATCCTGACTCGGGCATGGATGTATGTGATGTCCTTAGGTTAGTTAGGTTTAAGTAGTTCTACATTCTAGGGGACTGATGACCACAGGTGTTAAGTCCCATAGTGCTCAGAGCCATTTGAACCATTTTCGTATCGCGACATTGCTGCTCGCGTTGGTCGAGATCCAGTGATTGTTAGCAGAATATGGAATCGGTGGGTTCAGGAGGGTACTACGGAACGCCGTGTTGTATCCCAACGGCCTCGTACCACTATCAGTCGAGATGACAGGCATCTTATCCGCATTGCTGTAACGGATCGTGCTGTCACGTCTAGATCGCTGAGTCAACAGATGGAGACGTTTGCAAGACAACAACCATGTGGACGAACAGTTCGACGACGTTCGTAGCATGGACTATCAGCTCAGAGACCATGGCTGCAGTTACCCTTGACGCTGCATCACAGACAGGAGCGCCTGCGATGGTGTACTCAACGACGAACCTGTGTGCACAAATGGCAAAACGTCATTTTTTCGGATGAATCAAGGTTCTGTTTACAGCATCATTATGGTCGCATCCGTGTTTGGCGACATCGCGGTGAACGCACATTGGAAGCGTGTATTCGTCATCGCCATACTGGCGTATCACCCGGCGTGATGGTATGGGGTGCCATTGGTTACACGTCTCGGTCACCTCTTGTTCGCATTGACCGCACTTTGAACAGTGGACGTTACATTTCAGATTTGTTATGACCCGTGTCTCTCCCTTCATTCGATCCCTGCGAAACGCTACATTTCAGCAGGATAATGCACGACCACATGTTGTAGGTCCTGTACGGGCCTTTCTGGATACAGAAAATGTTCGACTGCTACCCTGAAGATCCCTCACCAATTGAAAACGTCTGGTCTATGGTGGTCGAGCAACTGGCTCGTCACAATACGCCATTCACTACTCTTGATGAACTGTGGTATCGTGTTGAAGCTGCATGGGCAGCTGTACCTGGTCACGCCATCCAAGCTCTGTTTGACTCAATGCCCAGGCGTATCAAGGCCGTTATTACGGCCAGAGGTGGTTGTTCTGGGTACTTATTGCTCAGGATCTATGCACTCAAATTGCGTGAAAATATGATCGCATGTCAGTTCTACTATAATATATTTCTCCAATGAATACCCGTTTATCACCTGCATTTATTCTTGGTGTAGCAATTTTAATGGCCAGTAGTGTATTGATAGTCGCAAACTCACTCATCGACACCTGTAGGGTACTTCCACCGTTGATCCACAATGATGAAATTTGGCAAGAAGTTTCACAGTACAAGTAAAGGAAAAATCCGAAAATTCTTAATTTTGAATAATGTCACACGAGAAAATATTGCTTTTATCATTTGTTATCTCATCAAGCCGAAATTGAAACAATCAGTAGTTCTCTATTAAGACAGACTGGGTCGCAATGGTAAAAGTCAAACATCAGGCTAGGAATGACTTTATTGTTCATACAGGGTCTGAAGTAGTTCTGGATGGAATTTACACCATGAATCCTGCGGGGCTGTCCACAAATTCCAGGAGGGGATGGAGATCTCTTCTGAAGAGCATGTTGCAAGGCATCACAGATATACTCAATAATGTTCATGTTTGGGGAGTGTGGTAGCCAGCGGAAGTGTTTAAACTCAGAAGACTGTTCCTGGAGCCATTCTGAAGCAATTCTGGATGTCCTGCTGGAATTGCCCAGCTCCGTCGGACAGGAATGGATGCATGTGATCAGACATGATGCTTATGTACGTGTCACCTCTAACTGCACACGCCACGCACCATTACAGAGATTCCACCAGCTTGAACAGGACCCTGCTGACATGCAGGATCCATGGATTCAGGAGGTTGTCTCCATACTCTTCACGTCCATCCGCTACATGCAATTTGAAACTTCTCTCGTCCGACCAGGATACATTTTTCCAGTCATCAACAGCCCAATGTCTGAGTTGACAGGCCCAGGCGAGGCGTAAAGCTTTCTGTCCTGCAGTCAACAAGGGTACACGAGTGGACCTTTGGCTCCAAAAAGACATATCGATGATGTTTCGTTGAATGGTTCGAACGCTGACACTTGTTGATAGCTCAGAATTGAATCCTGCAGCAGTTTGTGTAAGGGTTGCAAGTCTGTCACGCTGAACGATTTCTTCAGTCGTCGTTGGTCTCATTCTTTCAGATTCTTTTTCCGACCGCAATGATCTCGGAGATTTGATGTTTTACGGGGTCCCTGATATTCACAATACACTCGTCATCGCTATCTTGGAGATACTGTGTCCCATCGCTCTTGCTCCATCTATACCACCACATTCGAACTCACTTAAATCACGATAACGTGTCATCATAGCAGCGGTAACCAATCTAACAACTGCTCGAGATACTTGCTGTCATATAAAGTCCTTGCCGACCGCAGCGCCGTATTCTGCCCGTTTACGTATCTCTGTATTTCATTACGCATACCTATAGCAGTTTCTTTGGCGTTTTGGAATTTATCACATCATCTGAGATCTAGGAGTGATTACTGCACGTAGATAAAGGGTTTTTCATACTAACTTGTATCTACGTGCAGTAATCGCTCTTGTAAATCAGATGCTGGATAAATTCCGAAACGCTTCATATGAGCGATAAAGTCATTCCTTATCTGATGTCTGACTTTTACCATTGCGAACCAGTCAGACTAAATGCAGAACTGCTGTTATTATTGAAATTATTCTCGGAAGTCTTGGAATCCCTGGGACCTATATGTTGACAGTATCGATGACGATAACAGGCAAAAATGGCTGAGATTCTCGATTCGCCGGTGGATCAACTCTGTACTCTTATACGTAATTAAGTTCGTACGGACCTACGAGTCCTACCCGCACGTGGCCAGGTTTATTTGTTGGAATGACGACACCACAGAGACATCTGGTAGTATCGTGTCACAACACGGCGGATCTTCATAACAGTCTCAGTTCTGCGAGAGAGAGAATCGACGAGCTTTTACAGAAACTCCATATTTTCTTGATGTCAACCATTGGTGATCAGATCTGGTAGCGCTACCACCAAGGGGGTGGATGTATTCTGGAAGTCTGGAGGGCCCACTGTTCACGGCACAGAGAGTGGTACGTCTCGTACTTGTGATGGCGATGGTAATGTAGCTGCAGCATATGTGGACGTCAACTGAACCGGGTGTAATCGTTCAGAGTTACGTTTAGCCTCTTGGTAAGTCAGTCAGTCCAGGATCTTGTACTCCATGATTTTCCGATACTGGGCAGTCTGGCGAGCAGGGGGAGTGCTGCTCTCCGCAGTTGAGACAAGTGGGAGGAGGAGCGCAGGGAGTGTCTGGATGCAGGGGACGTCCGCAGTCTCGAACTGTGACACTGGAAGTGCAATGGGAAGACAAATGCCCGCACCTCACAGGGGGAGGGACGTATGGCTTAACGTCACAGCGGTAAACCGCCACTTGACCTTTCAGGCAATGAATCACACTCAAAGACCAAGATGAAGGCAGCGGTAGCAACCCTGTTGTCTTTGGGTCCCCTGTAAACGCGCCGGATGAAATGAACACCCCGCCATTCTAGGTTGGCGCAGACCTCGTCGTCAGACTGCAAGAGGAGGTCGCGATGGAAAATAATCCCCTGGACCATGTTGAAGCTTTTATGGGGAGTGACGGGAACAGGAATATCACCCAGCCGGTCACAAACGAGTAACGCCTGGGATTGGGCTAGGAATGCTGTCTGAATCAAGACCGCATCGCTTCTCATCTTTGACAGGGCTGTCACTTCCCCAAACGTATTCTCAAGATGTTCAAAAAAGAATTGAGGCTTCATAGGTAGAAACGAGTTCCCGTCCATTCTGCTACAGACTAAATACCGAGGCGAATAATGGCTCTCTTCTTTCTGTAGCCCTACGTTCCACCCATGGTGTACCGAGGGAGGGAAACGAGATAGGGTCATATCTGTCAGCACTGTACTCTATCTTACTCTTCTTAGAGACTGCTGGCGCCGTACGGTCACCAGCAAGAGAGGACGTAGTCCGCTTTATTGCGGGTCATCTGCCCTGATGCCACCCATTCCAATCAGGGGCTCTCCCCACGGGCGCCACCCAGCCACAGCAAAGGCATGATGGCCGTTGCCGGGAGTGTTGATGTCCCAGGAAGACAGGCATACATGGGGAGTTTACAGCTCAGGCATCAGCAGTGCGATCCATTTATTGTTAGAGGGCTACCACCAAGTGGGTACATGATGGCCCCACCACAACGAACTGGCTACCGTGCTGGATATTAGGCGCAGTGGAATCCAATACTTTCACGGTGGTGAAAGAGGACAGGAAACAACGGAAGAAGATGACATACGCCGGAATAGTTGAACTGCAGGTGGAGATGCAAAGCCATGACAAGAGGTTCAGGAGATCGAATCTAAGGGCACTATGGATAACTCATGCACCACATAAGGCATCCTTCCCCATAAGGCCCGCACTTTTGTAGAATTTGGAAAGTGGCAGGTCAAACCATAAAATGGGCCCTGTACTTATAGGGCCAAAAAGTGTGACTCCTTTTAGTCGCCTCTTACAACAGGCAGCGATACCTCGGGCCTATTCTAACTCCTGCAGGGGAAGTATGCATGTATATGGAGAAATTACAGTACTCCCGTTACGCTCTGAACTCGCCTAACCATTTTGCCCACTGATGAGTACATGCAGTCCCCCATTTAACAGACGCCATCCTGCCACCTCCCAACCTCCCACACCAGCCGTGGATGCAGACAGGCCCGGAACACGGCTTGTGAGGCGAGTCACGTAGGTGTGGAGCGCGCTGACTGCCGAGGATGGTGGTGAGGGTGGCCGGGTAGGGGGGGGGGTAAGGGGGGGGGGGAGGAGACGCCGCTTTGTGCGAGCCATCTGTGGGCCGATGCAGGGCGCGTCTGCCGAGCGCAACTTCTCAGGCGATAGCAAAGAGTTTTCTACTGGTGGCTTCCAGGTCGGAATCTTGGGGGAAAGAGTACGGAGGTGTCACACAGGAAAATAAGGCAAACTATTGCCGCTTGTGCGACGTGGCTTACGTTGGCAAAGTTCGCTGCTAAATCGCCTGTACCAGATGAAACAAATACCATAATTCCATCTAAAGTGACTTTCTGAAAATCGAATATTCAAAGTTTCTTTTCAGGGGAAAGACAACATTGTTTCTCTCCTGTAAGGTAAACGTCTGATAGGGAAATTTACGCGAACAGCTGTTCTCCTGTTGTGCTTGTGGCATGAGGTGCACATAGACATGGAAGGAAAAACAGAACAAGAAATGAGGAAAGAAAGAAAGGAAGGAAAAAAAAAAGAAATAAGGAAATGGAGAGAGAGGCAAAGAGAAAAAAATCTCGATCAACAAAGACAGAGTGTTATTCGATCTTCAGAGCAAAAGTTAAAGGGCCTATTTGACTCCTAAACTAAACTTCTAAAAATATAATATTCAGTACACTGTCTGAAACGAAGGAAAAATGGTTTTGGATAATGGTCTGTAGAAACCATAAAAATTTTACAGGGAACCCAAATTTGATAAAATATTCGTTGTTACACTTTCTACACAACTGATGAAAGGCTATCCTCTCGTGTAAAAAACGATAGTGGTGCTAAGAATTTGCTGAAAATAGACAGACAGTGAGTACGCCTAGGTAAGTGTACTCATTTCTGAGAACACTGCTGATCGGATTTGTCTCTTTAAGTTAAGGAATTTGACCCATAAAACTAAAAATGATTTTATTTTTCAAAAATCGGCAGTCATCAAGTCGTCCACACAGCCAGGTTAAGAGTTATGTGGAAGCCTTGGTCACTACTTGGGACCAAGCCTTACTCACCGGTCTAAGTAACTGCTCTAACGTACTCCATTTACCATCACGCATACCGTTACCGTAAATTTAAAATCCAGTTTCGTTTGCGAAGTGGTCTTCCAAACTGCATCTTTCGCTCCACGGAGAGCGTCATAACTAACGCACTAAATACTCGAGAATAGCTGGAGGGCTTTCAGACTAAACATTGAAGAAAGAAGTAATGATTCCAGAATGAGCGACCGAGAAACGAAGTAACATTAAGCCCATAAAAGTCCCACACACTATCAGTATTGCAAATAAAAACACTTTCCAATAGTCTTTGCTTGCAAAATGCTTTTGTGTAGAAGTTTTTATTTCTCCAGAGGGGTCTTTTATGATTACGTAGGCGAAGAACTGAACGAAGAGAATTAATGGTCTCCGGCGGCGTGTGGTGCGATGCCCAGTCGTTGTTGACGGCAGCTCCTGTTTCTGGAAGTAAGGCAGCGTCATGTGGACGACCCTTTGCCGATTGTTCCTCATATTGGCTACGTCACGAACCAAAGGCAAAGGCGACGTATCCTGCATCAAGGAGAGACGTAACAATACAGAGTGTTTCGGAAGTGATGATCAATATTGAGGGATATGACAGGAATGATCATTCAAAACAAAAATGTCAAGTAAACATGGGCTCTAAAATGCACACCTTAAGAGCTATGAGCAATTCTTGAACTTTGATTTTGTGAAGCAAATCTCTCCTACTGCAAGTCCTTTGCTTTCCATTTGTTTCACAGTACAGAAGATCAAGAATTTCTCATAGCTCTTAAGGTATGCATTTTAGAGCCCATGTTTACTTGACATTTTTGTTTTGAATGACCATTCCTGTCATATCTCTGAATATTAACTATCACATCTGACACACCCTGTATATGTATTTACTATCAAAAACAGTCTTGATCACAATTTATTTATTACGGTGACCACTTTCGACCACGCTTCCGTCCACGAGACTCAGAGGGCCATAGACAGGGGTTCACAGGTAGATGCCGTGTTTCTTGACTTCCGCAAAGCGTTCGATACAGTTCCCCACAGTCGTTCAATGAACAAAGTACGAGCATATAGACTATCAGACCAATTGTGTGATTGGATTGAGGAGTTCCTAGATAACAGAACGCAGCATGTCATTCTCGATGGAGAGAAATCTTCCGAAGTAAGAGTGATTTCAGGTGTGCCGCAGTGGAGTGTCATAGGACCGTTGATATTCACAATATACATAAATGACCTGGTGGATGACATCGGAAGTTCACTGAGGCTTTTTGCAGATGATGCTATGGTGTATCGAGAGGTTGTAACAATGGAAAATTGTACTGAAATGCAGGAGGATCTGCAGCGAATTGGCGCATGGTGCAGGGAATGGCAATTGAATCTCAATGTAGACAAGTGTAATGTGCTGCGAATACATAGAAAGATAGATCCCTTATCATTTAGCTACAAAATAGCAGGTCAGCAACTGGAAGCAGTTAATTCCATAAATTATCTGGGAGTACGCATTAGGAGTGATTTAAAATGGAATGATCATATAAAGTTGATCGTCGGTAAAGCAGATGCCAGACTGAGATTCATTGGAAGAATCCTAAGGAAATGCAATAAGAAAACAAAGGAAGTCGGTTACAGTACACTTGTTCGCCCACTGCTTGAATACTGTTCAGCAGTGTGGGATCCGTACCAGATACGGTTGATAAAAGAGATAGAGAAGATCAAACGGAGAGCAGCGCGCTTCGTTACAGGATCATTTAGTAATCGCTAAAGCGTTACGGAGATGATAGATAAACTCCAGTGGAAGACTCTGCAGAAGAGACGTTCAGTAGCTCGGTACGGGCTTTTGTTAAAGTTTCGAGAACATACCTTCACCGAAGAGTCAAGCAGTATATTGCTTCCTCCTACGTATATCTCGCGAAGAGACCATGAGGATAAAATCAGAGAGATTAGAGCCTACACAGAAGCATACCGACAATTCTTCTTTCCACGAACAATACGAGACTGGAATAGAAGGGAGAACCGATAGAGGTACTCAGGGTACCCTCCGCCACACACCGTCAGGTGGCTTGCGGAGTATGGATGTACATGTAGACGTAGATGTACTGTGGTCATCCTCAGACCAATGAGTAAGAACCTCCTCCTGGTGGTAAATCGCTAGCGATAGTCATTGAAACAAAAGCATAAAATTTTGCTTAATCATACTTTAAAACATAGTATGAAGATTTCCATTTCTTCCTAGCTTGTAATCGTCAATAAAAATTTTCATTTAACGGCTTTTAACGAACGCATACAAACATTTTAATTGCTTGACGGCGTTGTAGAGTACTCCATGATAGGCTGATTAATTGCAGTTCTCTACACAAGGTCGCAAGTACTGGTACATTTGGCATTCACTGTGCAGTGGCTTTCAAGGAACAATAGGCTCCCGTTCATAATGGAAAGTTTGTCGCACGCGAGACATCGTTTACTGCAGCCGCAGTGCTCAGACCGCTGGCTTTATTTCTTTTCTAGCAGACAAGTACGCAGAGAGTGCTGTGAAATGGCACTCAAAGGGAAAGTCCATCTGCGTTCTGGGTCTGTCAGCGGAGCGTTCTTTCCAAACAATGCAGCAGGCAAAACGAGCCACACCTCGCCCCACCACCAGTACCTGTTGCCTCTTCTACCTGCTACATGGTGTCTGGTACCTCCTACCTGGTATCTGGTATGTGCTCGTCGAACAAGAGCCGGTAACGATGCGCCTAGCGGGTAGGTAGTCACAGACTCGAGGGTTTTGCGTAATTGGGACTGCGGTGTGTCTCAGTTCGTTATCCGATATTGGCCACAGGGGCGGGGGGGAGTTTAGGAACGAGGTTTCATCTCTCACTAGACGTCTTCTCCCAGGGCGCTGACGCTTAGTTGTTCTAATTGCGATGATAGTATACACAAGGGATAGCCAAAAAGCCGTTTTTCTCAGGTACATGAAAAAACCAGATGGCAGTTATAAGAGTCGAGGGACATGAAAGGGAGGCAGTGGTTGGGAAGGGAGTGAGACAGGGTTGTAGCCTCTCCCCGATACTATTCAATCTGTATACTGAGCAAGCAGTAAAGGAAACAAAGGAAAAGTTCGGAGTAGGTATTAAAATCTGTGGAGAAGAAATACAAACTTTGAGATTCGGCGATGGCATTGTAATTCGGTCAGAGACGGCAAAGGACTTGGAAGAGCAATTGAATGGAATGGACAGTGTCTTGAAAGGAGGGTATAAGATGAACATCAACAAAAGCAAAACGAGGATAGTGGAATGTGGTCGAATTAAGTCGGGTGATGCTGAGGTAGTTAGATTAGGAAATGAGACACTTAAAGTAGTAAAGGAGTTTTGCTATTTGGGGAGCAAAATAACTGATGATGGTCGAAGTAGAGAGGACATCAAATGTAGACTAGCAATGGCAAGGAAAGCGTTTCTGAAGAAGAGAAATTTGTTAACATCGAGAATAGATTTAAGTGTCAGGAAATCGTTTTTGAAAGTATTTGTATGGAGTGTAGCCATGTATGGAAGTGAAACATGGACGATAAATAGTTTGGACAAGAAGCGAATAGAAGCTTTCGAAATGTGGTGCTACAGAAGAATGCTGAAGATTAGATGGGTAGATCACATAACTAATGAGGAGGTATTGAATAGAATTGGGGAGAAGAGGAGTTTGTGGCAGAACTTGACAAGAAGAAGGAACCGGTTGGTAGGACATGTTCTGAGGCATCAAGGGATCACAAATTTAGCATTAAAGGGCAGCGTGGAGGGTAAAAATCGTAGAGGGAGACCAAGAGATGAATACACTAAGCATATTCAGAAGGATGTGGGTTGCAGTAAGTACTGGGAGATGAAGTAGCTCGCACAGGATAGGGTAGCATGGAGAGCTGCATCAAACCAGTCTCAGGACTGAAGACCACAACAACAACAACAACAACAACATGAAAAGAAAGAAAACATGGCTGACCGCAAGCAAGAAATCGTTCTCAACAAAGTCACCACTGAAACGGAGCCATTTGTATACAAGCATGAGTGGAATTCTGTACACAGATTGATAGGGGCTGCGGACTATTGTGCCAGATGTATATGCAGCATTGTGATTTTAGTCACTGAGCTAGAGATTAATTTTAATAGCTTCACTCTGACATGAGAGCAGTTGGGACAAGAGAAAGAAGTAAAAAGATATTTCTACGCAGATAGTAGTATTTCCGCCTGCGATATGTTACAGACTGAACTTGACATATACATAACATCATGTGTCGTAATGTTGGAAACTGCACACAGTACCTCGACTGCCCTAACGAGCAACAGGCTTAACATGTGCACCAGAACTCGGCAAAAGGCTCGATTTCGTGAAACGGCCGCCTTTTGATTCTAGCGCCATCCACGATCGCATAGCACAATGATGAGCAAAAACATTGAGACCAGGGCCGGCCGCGGTGGTCTAGCGGTTCTAGGCGCGCAGTCCGGAACCGCACTACTGCTACGGTCGCAGGTTCGAATCCTGCCTCGGGCATGGATGTGTGTGATGTCCTTAGGTTAGTTAGGTTTAAGTAGTTCTAAGTTCTAGGGGACTGATGACCACAGATGTTAAGTCCAGTGCTCAGAACCATTTGAACCATTGAGACCAATCACGTAACAACGTGTGTTCGTCTGTCAGTGGAACGCAGCGATTCTGCGAGACATTGCTTCGAAAAGCTTTCGGAGGTACGAGGCAACGAAGTGACGCAATTCCCGTCAGCTACGGGCTGTTGTTTTGTGGTCGCGAAGGTGACACGCCACAGCGTCACACGTGTGTTCTCTCGCGTTAAGATATGAGAATTTGTAACTCCTCACTATATTTCGTTACTGTATGGAATTTAGCCCAACTTTACGTCCCACTCTATAGAATCTACGTATAACCAAAAACTATGTCCTCACAAGCTGTTATCCAACTTCAATTCTTATTAGGTTCTGTTAAGTCAAAGTTTAGCGCACGAATTTAATTGCAACTGATTTTTATTTTATTTATTTACACCTCAAGTTCCGTAGAACCAAACTGAGGAGCAAATCTCCAAGGTCATGGAACGTGTCAGTACATGAAATTACAACATAAAAGTAACAACAGATAAAAATAAAACTTTTATGAACGCAAAAAATGTCAAGACATAAGTTTAAGTAAACGCAATCAAAAATACAAGAATCAGCTTAATTTTTCAAGGAATTCCTCAACAGAATAGCAGTTACCCATGAGGAAACACTTGAGTTTCGATTTGAATGCGCGTCGATTACTGCTAATATTTTGAATTCTTTTGGTAGCTTATTGAAAATGGATGCAGCAGTATACTGCAGACCTTTCTGCACAAGAGTTAAGGAAGTCCGATCCAAATGCGGGTTGTATATCTGCCGAGTATCAACTGAGCCAAAACTGCTTATTCGTGGGAATAAGCTGATATTGTTAACAAGAAACGACAATAAAGAATATATACACTACCGGTCATTAAAATTGCTACACCAAGGAGATATGCAGATGATAACCGGGTATTCAATGGACAAATATATTATACTAGAAATGACATGTGATTACATTTTCACGCAATTTGGGTGCATAGATCCTGAGAAATCAGTACCCAGAACAACCACCTCTGGCCGTAATAACGGCCTTGATACGCCTGGGTATTGAATCAAACAGAGCTTGGATGGCGTGTACAGGTACAGCTGCCCATGCAGATTCAACACGACATCACAGTTCATCAAGAATAGTGACTGGCGTATTGTGACGAATCAGTTGCTCGGCCACCATTGACCAGACGTTTTCAGTTGATGAGAGATCTGGAGAATGAGCTGGCCAGGGCAGCAGTCGAACATATTCTGTATCCAGAAAGGCCCGTACAGGACCTGTAACATGCGGTCATGCATTATCCTGCTGAAATGGAGGGTTTCTCAGGGATCGAATGAAGGGTAGAGCCAGGGGTTGTAACACACCTGAAAAGTAACGTCCACTGTTCAAAGTGCCGTCAATGCGAACAAGAGGTGACCGAGACGTGTAACCAAGGGCACCCCATACCATCACGCCGGGTGATACGCCAGTATGGCGATGACGAATACACGCTTCCAATGTGCGTTCACCGCGATGTCGCCAAAAACGGATGCGACCATCATGATGCTGTAAACAGAACCTGGATTCATTCGAAAAAATGACGTTTTGTATTTTTAATATTTTTATGCAGGGACAGCAACTGATATTGTTTAGCCGGCCGCGGTGGTCTCGCGGTTCTAGTTAGGTTTAAGTAGTTCTAAGTTCTAGGGGACTGATAACCACAGCAGTTGAGTCCCATAGTGCTCAGAGCCATTTGATATTGTTTATATAAAAATATACAGCCTACAGTTGCAGGTTAACTTTATTGTTTATCTAGGTTTCAACGTTAGTAACAACGTCTTCTTCAGAACAAAAAACTAGATTCTCTAGTCACATGACGAGGCCCATACAACGGGCTTACAGTGAATGTGCTACAGCTTATTTAATAGAAGTGACAAAACCTTACGGTTATGCATCAAGTTTTATAAAGTTGACTTAGACATGGCTTATTTTAGGCAAACATTTAAATAATATTTTATGTTCTGAAGAAGACGTTGTTACTAACGTTGAAACCTAGGTAAACGATAAAGGTAACCTGCAACTGTAGGCTGTATGTTCTTATATAATGACGTTTTGCAATTCGTCCACCCAGGTTCGTCGTTGAGTACACCATCGCACGCGCTCCTGTCTGTGATGCAGCGTCAGGGGTAACCGCAGCCATGGTCTCCGAGCTGATAGTCCATGCTGCTGCAAACGTCGTCGAACTGTTCGTGCAGATGGTTGTTGTCTTGCAAACGTCCCCATCTGTTGACTCAGGGACCGAGACGTGGTTGCGCGATCCGTTACACCCATGTGGATAAGATGCCTGTCATCTCGACTCCTAGCGATACGGGGCCGTTGGGATCCAGCACGGCGTTCCATATTACCCTCCTGAACCCACCGATTCCATATTCTGCTAACAGTCATTGGATCTCGACCAACGCGAGCAGCAATATCGCGATACGATAAACCACAATCGCGATAGGCTACAATCCGACCTTTATCAAAGTAGGAAACGCGATGGTACGCATTTCTCCTCCTTACACGAGGCATCACAACAACGTTTCACCAGGCAACGCCGGTCAACTGCTGTTTGTGTATGAGAATTCGGTTGGAAACTTTCCTCATGTCAGCACGTTGTAGGCGCCAACCTTGTGTGAATGCTCTGAAAAGCTAATCATTTGCACATCACAGCATCTTCTTCCTGTCGGTTAAATTTTGCGTCTGTAGCACGTCATCTTCATGATGTAGCAATTTTGGTTCAAATGGTTCAAATGGCTCTGAGCACTATGGGACTTAACTGCTGAGGTCATCAGTCCCCTAGAACTTAGAACTACTTAAACCTTACTAACCTAAGGACATCACACACATCCATGCCCGAAGCAGGATTCGAACCTGCGACCGTAGCGGTCGCGCGGTTCCAGACTGTAGCCAGTTTAATGGTCAGTACACCCAGGTGTCGACAAGAGGTCTGCGAACTTACACCAATTATTGCCCTAACCGCCCGTTTCTGAGCCAAAAATATCCTTTTAGAAGAGTTACCCTCAAATATAATACCATACGACATAAGCGATTGAAAATAAGCAAAGTAGACTAATTTTCGTGTCGAACGATCATTTACTTCAGATACTGTTCGAATAGTAAAACTGCCAGCATTAAGTCTTTGGACAAGATCCTGAAAGTGGGCTTTTCACAACAGATTGATAGCTATCTCAACGCGTAGAAATTTGAACTGTTCAGTTTCACTGATCATATGGCCATCCTGTGAAATTAAAACATCAGATTTTGTTGAATTGTGTGTTACAAACTGTAAAATATAAGTAATACTGTGATTTAGCGTTAGTTTATTTTCTACAAGCCATTAACTTATGTGAAACTGCACTATTGAAACTGAGCCAATGTTGCACTCAACATCCTTTACCACCAAGCAAGTGTCAATAGCAAACATAAATATTTTAGAGTTACCCGTAATACTAGAGGGCATATCATTTATATAAATAAGGAACACGAGTGACCCAACATTACAGCCATCATCAACACTGAATAATAACCTTTTGCTGTCTGTTGTTAAAGTAAGAGGTGAACCAATTGTGAGCTACTCCCCGTATTCCATAATGGTCTAACTTCTGGATTAATATTTTGTGATCAACACAATCAAATGCCTTAGTTAAATAAAAAAAAAATATGCGTAGTGTTCGAAACCTTTTGTTTAACTCATCCACTAACTTACAGAGAAAAGAGAATATAGCATTTTCGGTTGTTAAAAGGACTTCTAAAGCCTAACTGTACATTTGATAGCAAATTATGTAATATACATACATCAAAAAAAGTTTTGCATCGCCTCGGTTCCGAGAGCTCCGGAACCTGAATCGAAAACTGGAATATAGATCAAAATCAACATCATTTCCGCCCTTTTTATTGCTCATGAAAATCACACGTTGCATGTTGTTCCACCATACAGCGAGACCATCAGAGATGGTGGTCCAGGTTGCTGTTCACACCGCTGCCTGTATTCTTCGTGGCATACTACCCAGATTGTCCCACTCCTCAACGGCGATTCGGCGTAGATCCCTCAGACTGACTGGTGGGTCACGTCGTCCATAAACAGCCCTTTTCAATCCATTCCAGGCATATTGTATAGGGTTCATGTCTGGAGAACATGCTGGCCACTCTAGTCGAGCGACGTCGTTATCCTGAAGGCAGTCATTCACAAGATGTGTACGATGGGGGCGCGAATTGTCATCCATGAAGACGAATGCCTTGCTAATATGCCGATATGGTTGCACTATCATTTTGAGCATGGCATTCACGTATGGTACAGCCGTTACGGCGCCTTCCATGACCACCAGAGGCATACGTCGGCTCCACATAATGCCACCCCAAAACAGCAGGGAACCACCATCATGCTGCAATCGTTGGACCGTGTGTCTAAGGCGTTCAGCCTGACCGGGTTGCCTCCAAACACGTCTCCGATGATTGTCTGGTTGAAGGAACATACGACACTCATTGGTGAAGAGAACGGGATGCCAATCCTGAGCGGTCCATTCGCCATGTTGGGCCCATCTGTACCGCGCTGCATGGTGTCGTGGTTGCAAAGACGGACTTCGCCATGGACGTTGGGAGTGAAGTTGTGCATCATGCAGCCTATTGTGCACAGTCTGAGTCGTAACACGGAAATCATTATTCAACGTGGTGGCGTTGCTTTCATGGTTCCTCCGAGCCATAATCCGCAGGCAGCCGTCATGATGTTCTACATCATATCCTTATCCTACTAGTCAGTTACTCAGACTGCCGTTTACTGCTAGTACCCTGTTCAGAACGTTCTAATGGAAAGCAACTCTCAAAGAGCATGAGAAATGTGTTAAGGAAAGCTTTATATTTGTCATCTGTGTTATTGGAACTATCAGCATCCTACCAGTACTGTACCTTGACGAGGTTTGGAAAACTCTCTATTGCTGTTGAAATAGCTTTCCTACATTCGTTTGTGGTCTGTGAAAACTATAGAACTGTCTCCTTACGATCCCACACTTCCAAGATAATGTTAAACATAATAATAAATCGAAAAAATCGAAAAAAAAAGAAAATTGAGGCAAACCTAGGAGAAGTCCAATTTAGTTTCAGATCCAGAAAAGGAACTAGAGAGGCAATACTAGCTCTGAGGATGGTATTAGAAAAACGAATTGAAGTTAATAGGAGAACCTACTTGACCTTTATAGATTTAAAAAAGCATTTGACATGGTTAATTGGAAATTGTTATTCCGAACAAAGAGTGAAATAAATCTTGATTGGAGAGACAGAAGATTAATCTGGAACCTGTACAAAAAGCAGGAAGCAGGGATGGAAGTGATTGGTGTGAAGAAGCAAGTAAAAATAAGGAGGGGAGTAAGGAAAGGATGCCCATTATCGCCGTATTTGTTCATCTTATTTATTGCAAAAAACCATTGAAAAATTGAAAAGAATAACCAAAGGAATTAAAATTAACGGGGAACGAATACACTGTATCCGTTTTTCAGATGATATAGTAAGACTTGCTGACTCAGTAAAGGAAATGGAGTTTATGTTGCTAAAATTTGCCAAACTCCTAAGAGAATTTAATCTAAAAATAAATAAGAAGAAAACAGAAACTACGGTAGTAGGGAAGACAAAAGTTTAATATTAAACTAGAAGATGATGTTCTAGAGCAGGTTGAGAACTTCTGTTATTTGGGGAGCTCAATCACTGATGACAATAAATGTATCACAGATATAAAGAGAAGAATAGCCTTGGCAAAACAAGCTTTCCAAAATAAAAAGAGTTTATTAACAGACAATCATATAAGCCTATAAAGTAGGAAAAAGTTTGCCAAAACATTTGTCTGGAGTGTCTTAACATACGGATGTGAAGCATGGACTCTGGGAAAGGCAGAGGAAAAGAGACTGGAAACAATGGAAATGTGGATATGGAGAAGAATGACGAAAACAAGTTGGGTAGATAGAAAAAGTAATGAACAGGTATTAAGAGAAGTGAATGAGAACAGAAAGCTTCTAAATTATAAAGGAATAAGAAAATAAAAAATGATAGGGCACATAATGAGACACAACCAGTTCCTAAAGAATGTATTTGAAGGAAAAGTTTTAGGGGAAAAAACCAAGAGAAATGTATATTAATAACATCAAAGAAGATATGGGGGTAAAATCGTATGAAGAATTGAAGAGGATGACAATGGAGAGAGGGATGTGGCTCACTCGACAAGGCGTAACCTTTAGTTTATGATGACATTCATCTGAGAACAAAAGCCTTTTAGTGTTAAAATTTGGTCTGAAAGGCCATTCACTCTTTTACTAACAGAATGCCCATCTAGTATCGAAGAATGAATAAAAATATTGTCTGTGGCTGTGCTACTGTTTCCTGCACCCTAGTTAGAAAAAACACATCTGCATCAGATCATATGAATTTAGGAGATCTACCTACATCCATTCTCTTGCACAATCATATTCAAAAGTAATACTGAAATCACCACATATAACTGATTTCTGGTACTTCCTATAAATTGCTTCTAGAACCCTCTCTAGCTTGAACAAAAATGCTCTGAAGTTAGGGGATCCATAAACAACAAAAATTAGAAGTTTAGTTTCAACTGCCCCTGCACAACATTCAAATATCTGTTCATTGCAGTGCCATGCTACATCTATGGAATCAAGTGGAATACTTCTTTTATGTACATAGCCACTCCCTCACCCCACAAGGAACTCCTTAAAAAACAGCCAGCTAATCTGCATCCTGGTATATGAAGCCTCTGAACTGTTAAATTATTCAAGTGCTGCTGCATTATACCATTTCAGCATCAACAACTATAAGCTGTTTACTAACTTTATCTCTAAAACCTTACAATGAAATGAATACCCCCCGCTGCATACAGGTGTTGATTTAGGCAACAGGGAGAGTTGAAACTCGGGACTCGAAACCGGGATCTCCTGCTTACATGGCAAATAACGAGCTGCATGGTCACCGATGGTATCTTTTCTTTTGGACATGTCGGAAAGAACAGTAAGCATCTTCTTATACATCTCTAATACCTCATATTTTGATGAAATATGCTAATTCCTTCTCTACTTGGAAACATGGCACCCTCTGAAGGTGATTCCTCAGTCAGAGGGACTTCCTTTAAGCATGTGTACCTATCAGCTGACTTCAGTCTAAAAAATGGCAGCTCTAACACCAAATACTACAGGAATTTTTCAGTGAGTGATCCCACCATCACCCACTACACTGTATCCTATAAGCTTTGCCAGCCTCCCCTTCCCATACAAATTGAGGTGCAGGCCATGCTTAGTGAAACCTAATCTACTGACAGGCTGAATTGACACCACTGCAGTGTGAGCCATGCCCTCTGCCATCAGTGCCTTCTCCAGCTCCATTTTAACACGCCTAACAGCAGCATTAAGATGAGGCCGATTATGACGCTGAAACAGTTGCACGAAATGCACATTAGTGCCAGCAGTTTGAGTAGCTATCTTTACCAGGTCAGCACCTACATCATATTCCCCGTCCCTATCTAGACTATTCCCCCGTCCACCCACTGACACTACCTGATCCTCCTTCGTAAAATTCTTACGTAACTCCCGTATGCTGCCACTCACCTGAGCCAACCCTACACAAGGCTTCACAACGCTGGTGATCTGGTACTCACTCCCCAACACTTCCTGCAACTGCTGGCCCACACCTTTACCATGCAAACTACCTAGCAGCAGAACCTTGTTTCTGTTAGACTTTGCTACTAACCTAGACCTCCTAACTGCTGAGGACTGCTGCATGTTCCCTACATCTACAGCTACATGAGGCTCCTCTCCACTCAACTCTGACAGTTGGTCAAATCTATTGCATATACGCATTGTACAACTGTCTGAATACTTCCTCCTCCTCGCTATTCTCTTGTCAACTGCCATTTCTTCAGTGCGGATACACAAATACGTCCGACCTCCTGTGGGAATGTCAGGGAGGAAATTGACAGGGATTGCACATAGGTGGCCCTCGATGGATCGGCCTTGAGGCGTGCCGAGATAGTGCCCGCAGTTGCGGTAATGGTGCATACTGGATGCCGCAGTGGTTAACGCACCTGCCCCATAAGCAGGAGATTGTGGGTTCGAACCTGGGTCCAGTTCACATTTTCTCTCGTCGCCGCTGATTCCATTTAATATCTCATTGCAGCTGACAGCAGTGATCCCCTTCCTTTCCTTTCTCCCCCTCTCCACCTACAATTTACATTTCAGAAATGTTGTTGACCACAAACAACTGCCTCAAAAACGTTGCTTTATGAGAGGGTGCATTGTTATGCTGGTACAGTCATTATCTGCGAATGGATCGTCTAACGTATGCATCACACAAGCTTGTAAAATGTTTACATGTCATTCCACATTAAGCGTTTTCTTGAGCGTAATATGGTGAGCATGGTGAGCACAACCCAACGAGATCCCCGTACAGTGACCTCACGTCCCCTTTACTTCGCTGTTGCCAATACACACGACGGCAAGTAACTTTCCCAGGCATTCGCCGATCGCAAACCTTTCCATCGAATTGCCACAGGGTAAAGCGTGGTTCATCATTCCGAGTCACTCGTTTCGAGGCATCTATTGACCAATGGCGTCGCTCTTTACATCACCTCAAGTATTGCTTTGCATTGACTATAGAAATATGTGGCTGATGTGGAGCAGCTCGACCAGTACATTCTTTTTAACTCCCTTCGCTCGGTCCTTGCGCTAGGTGGACTGCTGGTAGCCCTGGGAAACTTTAGAGTGATATGTTCGATTCCCGGCTGGCTTGGGGATTTTCTCTGCCTGGGGTCTGGATGTTTGTGTTGTCCTCATCATTTCACCATCATCATCATTTGTGACAGTTACTGGATTGGATTGTGTAAAAATAGCATTGTGTACAAGTTGGAACTTTGTACGGGCGCTGATGACTGCACAGCTGAGCACCCCAAAAACTAATCATCATCATCATCTAGAGTGGTTTCTTGGACTGATTTCACACGATTTTTTACAAGCACCCTTGGAAATGCTAGATGCTTTCCGACCCTCCATACATGAGGCCTGGCTGTTCCTTCGTGTTTCCATTTCACGATTACATCACAAGCATTCGCCTTGGGCACCTTTAGAAGGATTGAAATGTCCGTGATGGTACTCTTACTCATGTGACACCCAATTGCTTGTCAATTTTCCATGTCACTGATCTCTCCTGACCGACACATTTGCTGTTACTGCCTGTCTGCTGACAGCACGATATACCGGGGCCTCCTTTTATATTGGCGGGTCCGCCTCTAGTGACATCTTGTGGCGGGGTGTTCGCATACTTTTGATCACATAGTGTACGTGAGTACGAAAATTTTTGCATAAATCTACAACATGGACATCAGCGATATGTGGCTAACATTATGTGCATCTGTCTTTAAGACTCTTCCTGAAAACCGCAATGACCTGAGGCGCCAGGTGCCTCAGTGACCCAGGATAAACTCCTGCTAGAAGGGCAAACAGACCTTTGTATTCGACAGGGAGCTGTCTCAGCGACAGATCGAGAACCGCTCGGCCGACTACTGTCTAGTTTCGCATTCCGTAATTACAGGCAGAAACCGCGCTGCGTGACGTCACGAGGTATTTGCGGCTCGGCCGCCGGCAACGCTCCTGGTGGGCGGCGGCGTAATTACCGCCGTAGCCGCAGAGACAAACAAACAGCGCGAGAGCGCGTCTGCGGCGGCCGGCCAGCTTCCGGAAGCGGATTGGCGGCGCCGGAAATCAACGGCGCGGCCCGCCGAGAGCGCTCTCCAGGGGCGGTGGCGAGCCGGCGAACTGCGGCCGGCCGAAACAGCCACCTGGAACACGTTCAGTGCGGTGGTGCGTGCCGTTCCGCAGTGCGAATTCTGAAGGTGCACCTTCCTCAAGTGTCGCACAAAAAAAGACAAGATCAGTTTACTGCTTCACTCATTATTATTTTAAACACCATACCGTTTTAAAAGCATATCATCAGCAGGGGGACATCGTGACTACTTCCATCGTATAGAAAGAGAAACAACGTTCAGCTCACTTTTATACGAGGGCAGTTCAATAAGTAATGCAACACATTTTTTTTCTCGGCCAATTTTGGTTGAAAAAACCGAAAATTTCTTGTGGAATATTTTCAAACATTCCCGCTTCGTCTCGTATAGTTTCATTGACTTCCGACAGGTAGCAGCGCTGTACGGAGCTGTTAAAATGGCGTCTGTAACGGATGTGCGTTGCAAACAACGGGCAGTGATCGAGTTTCTTTTGGCGGAAAACCAGGGCATCTCAGATATTCATAGGCGCTTGCAGAATGTCTACGGTGATCTGGCAGTGGACAAAAGCACGGTGAGTCGTTGGGAAAAGCGTGTGTCATCATCGCTGCAAGGTCAAGCAAGACTGTCTGATCTCCCGCGTGCGGGCCGGCTGTGCACAGCTGTGACTCCTGCAATGGCGGAGCATGCGAACACACTCGTTCGAGATGATCGACGGATCACCATCAAACAACTCAGTGCTCAACTTGACATCTCTGTTGGTAGTGCTGTCACAATTGTTCACCAGTTGGGATATTCAAAGGTTTGTTCCCGCTGGGTCCCTCGTTCTCTAACCGAACACCATAAAGAGCAAAGGAGAACCATCTGTGCGGAATTGCTTGCTCGTCATGTGGCTGAGGGTGACAATTTCCTGTCAAAGATTGTTACAGGCGATGAAACATGGGTTCATCACTTCGAACCCGAAACAAAACGGCAATCAATGGAGTGGCGCCACACCCACTCCCCTACCAAGAAAAAGTTTAAAGTCATACCCTCAGCCGGCAAAGTCATGGTTACAGTCTTCTGGGACGCTGAAGGGGTTATTCTGTTCGATGTCCTTCCCCATGGTCAAACGATCAACTCTGAAGCGTATTGTGCTACTCTTCAGAAATTGAAGAAACGACTTCAGCGTGTTCGTAGGCACAAAAATCTGAACGAACTTCTCCTTCTTCATGACAACGCAAGACCTCACACAAGTCTTCGCACCCGAGAGAAGCTCACAAAACTTCAGTGGACTATTCTTCCTCATGCACCCTACAGCCCCGATCTCGCACCGTCGGATTTCCATATGTTTGGCCCAATGAAGGACGCAATCCGTGGGAGGCACTACGCGGATGATGAAGAAGTTATTGATGCAGTACGACGTTGGCTCTGACATCGACCAGTGGAATGGTACCGTGCAGGCATACAGGCCCTCATTTCAAGGGGGCGTAAGGCCGTAGCATTGAATGGAGATTACGTTGAAAAATAGTGTTGTGTAGCTAAAAGATTGGGGAATAACCTGGTGTATTTCAATGCTGAATAAAACAATCCCTGTTTCAGAAAAAAATGTGTTGCATTACTTATTGAACTGCCCTCGTATTTTGATGGATAAGCGACTTCAGTCTTATGTAAGTCATCCTACGATACATAATTAACTGAAAGGTCAAAAGAGGGGTACGATCAAGGGCATCGACAGAAATTTATCAGGGAGGACGGAGGGACGGGGGGGGGGGGGGGGGGGAGAAGTGGAAGGTTGTGAGCATGGAATTTTTTATATAAATGAGCTGATGAGGTGATTAGTTTCAAGACATCATGTCCTTCCTTTATCTTCTGCTCTCTCCCTCCCAATCAACAAAACCTTTCCGCCATGGGTGCGATGGCACAAACCTAGTCGAAAGCCGACACTAAAAGACAGTATGAAAAATTAAAATACTAATATGTAACGCAGGCAGCCATAGCCATTAAACCTCATAATGAATTGAAACAAAATTAACCGCAACGGCCGGCCGCGGTGGTCTCGCGGTTCTAGGCGCTAGGCGCTCAGTCTGGAGGCGCGCGACTGCTGCGGTCGCAGGTTCGAATCCTGCCTCGGGCATGGATGTGTGTGATGTCCTTAGGTTAGTTAGGTTTAAGTAGTTCTAAGTTCTCGGGGACTGATGACCATGGATGTTAAGTCCCATAGTGCTCAGAGCCATTTGAACCATTTTTTTAACCGCAACGGGATGGTGTGAGAAAGGGTCCAAGACGGGTGAGGTTGGTTATTTAGCTCGCTGGAAGCCCCAATTTTGATCTTTCCTTATTTGTGTCTCTCGCCTTCATTCATGTACTTATATATGTTTTTTTTTCCCTCGTAGTGCGCCCCCTCGTTATTCGCCACGATATCCATTTTTATTTACTGAGATGGTTTCCCCTGTTCAGGGGTTTGATTTTTCCACTACGAACTTGGAGTGCGTCTCGATAATGTGAGACTGTCGCAAGCAAGTTTTAATTTTTATTTTTCTGCCTGTTGAATACTTTACATATGATCTACATGATGGTAGAAAATTTTTCTTAATAATTCTCTAAAAAATCAAAAATTTGTAAAATGTTTTTAAATGATTCTCATAGTATTTGTATTACATGGGATCCTTCTTCTTATATATTTCACCTGAGGCCGCTGTTCCAATGAAGTGCAACCGCTCGTAACAATAAAAAAAAACACCAATTACAGATATCTTGCGGTTCATTTTACTTCCATTCAGTACAAACTAAAAAACATGAAACGAAATATATCCAAGTTTTGCGAATCACAGGTTGTCGGTCGACAATGAATCAGTTAGAACTGCTGACGTTATGAGGCTTGCACGACAGAGAAGTCTACGCACATGTTGTCACCTGGCTGAGAACTGACGCCTGCCTCCTCATTTATGTTGCTACACGGCTAAAATTTTAAAACAGTTTAGGAAGTGGAACACACTGTCGGTTCAATATTCTTAGTACGGCCTCTCGAAACAGTGTTAAGTTTACAGCGTCTGGTCGCTATTTACTACTCGATAAAGACACATCTAGAACCAGCTGAAGACAGGCCTGGATTTAGGGGGAGGGTAGACCGGGGTATCTGCCATGGGCGGCAATTTCAGGCGGCGCCAAATCCGTATTCTTGAAGAAAAGATTCTTGTTTCACAAAGCGCCCGTGCATGCAGCACGCGTTGGTCTATCGATTGTTCCTATGATTTTGAAACACATCCTAGTTGGTTTTTGAAGATTTTTTGACGTTATTCTAAGTTGATTTCTAAAAGAATCCTAAGTTGACTTAATGCGTGCAATGTGTACACGATGCCACTGCGAGGGGAATCCTCATCGTGTCTAGTTCAAATGTTTCAAATGGCTCTGAGCACTATGGGACTCAACTTCTGTGGTCATTAGTCCCCTAGAACTTAGAAATAGTTAAACCTAACTAACCTAAGGACATCACACACATCCATGCCCAAGGCAGGATTCGAACCTGCGACCGTAGCGGTCACGCGGTTCCAGACTGCAGCGCCTAGAACCGCACGCTCATCGTGTCTAGAAATAAAAGACTTTCTCGCAGACAAAAGGGGACGGCGATATAAGAGCTGAGCCGAATAAACCCGAACGGATGAATACCAATCGCTGTTTGTTATGTGGTTCACCGGGTGTACGCATGGTAAGTGCTGTTACAATTATTAGTAACATCCACAGATACGGACTACCAGGGTGAAAATAAACAGGTAATAAAGGTTGCTATTATCTTCTCACTGTATCCAAGGAAATGAATTTTTGACAGAAAATTTTCGCCAGATCGCTACACCACCAGTCGTACACTTCCCGGTTAGCAGCCACTTCAAGTTCCGTTCCCGGAAAAGTCTGGAAAACGCATAACGAGATAATAAACGCGGGATAATTGAACCTGTGACTCTAGCAGGGTCAGTGAATCTGACTGGGGGAAAAGTTTTCACAACGGCAGGAATAGCTACAGAATTAATGATGACAAGATTGTTTTTTGGAACGGAGAAGAAAAGGGACATCACACAAATTATATGGAAGAATATGACGATTCCAAATTTACATATAACTCCCTCCAACATATGTTTTTATATACCATACTCTTCAGAAATATAACGTAATTTTGAAAAATCGTTTTTTCAAAGATTTTTGACGTCCTATCTCAAATGCTAGGTGGGGAGGGGGCCACTATCAAGTTTCTGCCCCTACTCGGAAACATCGTAGATCCTGGGCTGGCCATAGACTAAGTCGGCTGCTAACTATCTACAGGCGCCTACCAGTTCAAAGTAGTGAGCACCGTTGCCTCGTCGTACAAGAACGGAAATTGGTCCGTTATAATTCCATTGCAGGCTGATGGAAAAGATGACAGAAATACCAAGGAAAAGGACAAAATAGGCTAAGGCGAAGGTGTGCAAATTAATATAAGAGGCACATGATACTGCGGGGAAAGGGATTCAAGTACCTACCCGACGGATGAAGATGCAAAGTGTGCACATAAATATTCGGTTGATGATGAAATGTACATATGTATGCATGTGTGCATATATTTTCAACATATCAGTTACTATCTAAGCAGAATGGCTGGGGCGGGTTAAGAATCACATACTTATGAAAGGATTGGGGGTGGGGGTGAAAACAAAGTGTAGTCGAAGAGGCACAAATACCCAGATTCTGCTCGTCCAGTATTTGAGAAAGTTCACCGACTTACAACAAACTTTACACATAATTTCAAGCCTTTACGAAACTCTTTCTCGCGGACAGCCCCCACAAAATGATGAAAGGAATTTTATCGCTTACTTCATTTTCGCTGTTCACGCAGCAAAGCTGTCAGAAGACATGATGTTATAATTTATTACTTCTTTAGTACTAACTTTATTCACGATAAATTTTGCAGGCAGTATTCACATCCGCCTCTGAATGTAACTGCAAAATAATATCGTTGTACGACTCATAGTTCAGGAGGTGTGTCGTCATAAACATTAAGCTGCATGAGATCGAAACGAGAGGAAGAAATTCGCTAGAGGCACGGGTTAACCATGTGCAGAAATATGTGTGAAATATGTTAAATATACACAAAGTATGTGTACACGGGCAAAGCCACAGGTAAAAAGCTCCTCCTAAGCCCCTGTATCGATTTTAACCAAATTTGGTACCCATACTACTTGTCATTGGGAAAAAATGCTGTAAGGGTAAGAACCAGCAACCTTCTACTGGATACGGGTGAAACGTGGAGAGAGAAGGGAGAGAGAAGGGGGAGAGAAGATGGGCAGAAAGAGGGGTGAAAGAGAGAGAGTGGAGGTGGAGGTGGACAGAGAAAGGGGAGATAAAAGTGAACAGGGTAGGGGGCGAGGATATGGACAGAGGTCTGAAAGGAGGAGATGGACAGAAAGAGAATAAATGAGGAGATGGACAGAGAGAGAGAGACAGAGAGACAGGAGAGAGAGAGAGAGGGAGAGAGGGAAGATGAGAGTGGACAGGAAGAAAGGGGAAAAGGAGTGAGAGAGGTGGAGGGGAGATGATAATCTGTGAGAGGGGGAAGAGAAGATGTACAGAGGGTGGAGGGACGAGGGGCAGATACACAAAGAGAGAGAGAGAGAGAATGACATTGACAGAGATGGGAAGGTGAAATTGGACTGGGAGAGGGGGAGCAGGAGTTGGAGTGAACAAGGGGGAGTGGGTGATAAACTGAGGTGAGAGGAGATGATGTATGGATGGTGTGGGTAGATGGAGGAGATAGACAGAGAGAGGAGGAGGAGATTGACAGAGAGATGGGAGAGAATGAGATAAAAATGTACATTCAATTACAAAATGTATTTATCAAGTGCAAAGCACTGCTGGGTTTGCTACCGTTTTACATCAGCGCAATGTTTGCGCTGTTATGAACAGTGATAAGAATTACCAACTTTGGGATAACTTCACAGTTTTTGTCACACGGAACTAGGTTTAGAGCATACGACGAAAACAGTGAGAGATGTTTCTCTGTCTGTGGAATTCGGTTGTAAATGGTACCACAGTAAACGAATTGTCAGACGAGATAGTTTTAGAAACAGACACTACATTGAATTTTAAGGGGAAAAAAGCGGTCACTGGCTTATCCAAACGAAACGTGGTTTCATACACATTACAGTATAAATGATGATGTAAGTAGGCTGTTTAGGTTTTCATGTTGGTAACGTCACGTAGCGCTCTGTATGAAAAGCACTGACTGTGCTGTGTGCAGTCTGTGGCTGGTTTGCATTGTTGGAATTTGCTATTGTAGTGCTGGGCAGTTGGCTGTTAACAGTGCGTAGCGTTGCGCAGTTGGAGGTGAGCTGCCAGCAGTGGTGGTTGTGGGGAGAGAGATGGCGGAGTTTTGAGAGCGGATGATCTGGACGTGTGTCCATCAGATACAGTAAATTTGTAAGACTGGATGTCATGGACTTTTGAACACTATTAAGGTAAATACATTGTTTGTTCTCTATCAAAATCTGTCATTTGCTAACTATGCCTATCAGTAGTTAGTCCCTTTAGTAGTTTGAATCTTTTATTTAGCTGGCAGTAGTGGCGCTCGCTGTATTGCAGTAGTTCGAGTAACGAAGATTTTTGTGAGGTAAGTGATTCATGAAAGGTATAGGTTATTGTTAGACAGGGCCATTCTTTTGTAGGGATTTTTGAAAGTCAGATTGCATATTGTGTGTCAGTTTAGTGTTGATCAGCATAAGTAAAGAGCGAAATGCCTGAGTACGTTCAGTTCTGCTCAGCTGTTTGAAAATCAAATAACGTAAGGGGTTTACCAACACAGTAATTCAATAACTTTGCTAAGGGGACGTTTCAAAGGTTAAAGTTGGCGAGGAATGCTGTCCAAGAAAAGTGTCGGTCCATATTTAATTTTTGTGCTATGCAGGGCATTGGAGTGCAGAAGTGTAGCCTGTGGCGACGCACCCCTCCCAGTTGCTCGAACATTTTCACGACCCACTTGCCATCCTAGTCTGGTCTGGTCTTCAGTTCGCTTGGCCAGCTAACATCTGCTCGCTCCACACAGAACGCATGTAAACACTAGAGAGGGGTCCGTGTCAGTGTAGCGTTCAGCTGTAATAATATTTCTTGCCACCAACAAAAATGAAGCGTCGCCCGAATTCTGCCTGCCACTAAATCAATCAGCAAGTTGGGTGACGAGCATATAAGCGCGGCCACATGCTGCAGGTAAAACCGTGCCTGATTGGGCGAGGCGCCCGCTGGTTGCGCGAATCAGTTCTCTCCGGGCGGCGCTGCCGTTGGACGCATGGCTGGACTCGCCAACTCGATTTGTGAGCATCTCCGCCGCTACACTTGGGGGGGGGGGGGGGGCGCTACTGTCACGCTGGCAGCGATGTGTGTCTGCCCTGGGCACAAGGGCTGCGATCGTCTAGTCCTGACAGCCATCGCACCGCTGTGGAGTACAGTGTGCATCTACAAGCAAGTTCTATTGTCTGAAAATCACTGTCAACCCCATCACGGACGTTACTTCGTGGAGTACTACATTCAGTTAGTTAGAGGTAATGCAGTTGCATGAGTAGGAATAAAGTGACAATGCGTTCATTAATGTTGTCACTAATCATGTAGACACATTCTGTAAACTGATTCGATACAAGAATCGTTCAAACGATCTATGGAATCACAGATCGCTTGAACAATTCCTTTATCGAAATGACGTGGAACGAATCAGTTTACAGAATATGTGTGCGTGATTAATGGCAACATTAATGAACGCATTATCACTTTATTCCTACTCATGCAACTACATTTAAAAACCAGTCATTTCGACTGTTTTCTTGTTTGTTTGTTGTTTTTTTATTGTTTTTAAGGGTTACCAGTATTTTGGTAGAAATTCACCAATGAAGAAGAAGCAGTTGTGAGGACAAATTATTTTAAATTACATTTACAGCTTGCTTCGCTACGTGTCAAACATTTTATGTTAGTGTGCAAATGATCAAATATATTTATTGGTGCATATTCAACACTTATCTGAGCTAATGACAGCTTTAACAATGCGTAATAAAGATAATTTTTTCCCTGTGTTGTTGTAGGTATGTCACTGTTTTCATCAAATTGTGATGGATTATTTATGGGGAATTTCATTAGCGAAAATAAGTATTGCGACGTGCAGTTAAATTGACTAGTTCCTTGAAAAGGTGTTTACATGACGGACATGTTCTTACGGCTCGCTTTTGTGCAATCAATACTTGCTTTCTAAGTGATGACTAACACCACAAAATTATTCCGTACGATATTATTGAGTGGGAATATGCAAAATATGTCAGGAGCTTGATACATTAGTTTCCAAGGTTGGCAATTATACAAAGAACAAAAGTAGCTGAACCTAGTTCTCTGAGTAGCTCAGTAATACGCTTCTTCCAGTTCACAGTTTCGTCAATATGTACTCCAACAAATATGGAGTATTCTACTCTACTTACTGACTCAAGTACTAAATCAACTGGTGGTATAACAGTATTTGTTGTACAGAATCGAAGGTAGAGTGTTTTTTCTTTTTCTTTTAATTTATGGTGAGTCCATTTTCAGAGAACCACCTATTAATTCATTAGAAAATATCATTTACCAACTCTTCTGTTGCTTCTTCTCTAAGGCGATTTATTTTAACACTAGTATTGTCTGCAAAAAGTACAAAGTTTGTTCTTTAAATGTTAAGTGAAAGGCCATTCACAAATATAAGGGGTAGGAGTGGACCCAAAATTGAACCCTATGGAATTCCATTTTTGATTTTTACACACATATTAAAATTTTCTACATTTTCCACATTGTGCGACTTTTTGCATTCTGTTTGCCAAGTATGATTGAAATCAGCTGTGTGAAAAGTGACCAGTTCCAAGAAACCTGAGGTTATCAGACTCATATCATGATCTACACAGTCGAAGGCCTTGAAGAGATCACAAAAAATATCAACTGACGATATGTAATTATGTAAGGTTTGTACTATTTGATGAGTGAATGTATAAATGGAGTTCTCAGTCGACCAACCTATCTGGAATCGAAACTGTGATATGCTAGTAAATTGTTTTACTCTTAAGTGTGCGACTACTTTTGTCTACCTTACCTCTTCAAATATTTTGGAAAAAGATGTCACTAAGGAAATTTGACGATAACTCGCTAAATACATCTTGTCAACTTTCTCACGAATTGTGTAATAATTACATATTTTAACTTGCCTGGAAAAATTCCCCAAGTCACTCATGCAGTGCATATATTACTAAAGACATTACTTAATAAGTTTGTACAAATTTTCTAAATTGTGTTTGAAATTCCATCAAACCCACAAGAGCTTCTGTTTTTTACAATTTTTTTCAACTGTATTAATTTCAGTGAAGGATGCGGGCGCAACTTCTAGTTGCTTAAAGTTATGTGGAATAATATGTTTAACATATTCTCTTGCTTCTTCAGTTGAACCATTCCCTTCTATATTTGCTACTACATATGGAAAGTGGTTGTTAAAAATACTTGCAACTTGTGAATAGTCAGTCACAAACACGTCATTTAGTTTAATTTTTTTGGAGTGTAGACTGACTGATGTTCCTGTCTATCATTTAAAAATGTCCTAGATAGTTTTAATCTTATTACCTGTCTTATTTACTTCTGTCTGGACATGCATACTTCTGGACATTTCAATGACTTTCCTTATACACAGTGTTTTTTTGTGACAGGCAGGTAATATCGGGATCTTTACTTACTCCTACCATTACATAAATTTCCCTCTTCCTTTTACATGAGATTTTAATTCCCTGAGTTACCGATAGCTTACTTGCGTTTTTTAATGGATATTTTGCATAATTTTTTAGGACAGCAACTTTCAAATATTTACACAAATTTACAATGGAAAAAATTGAATTTGACATTAGCATATCTTTTTACATATATTTCATCCCACAACACCCATTTTGACTTACTCTTAAAACAATTCATCCTGTTCTCATGAACCTGCCTCTAGGATTTAAGATGCTATATTCTTTATTTTCATTCATTTTGCATCATGATCAGATAGTTCATTAGCAACTGGGTACACATTAATTGTCTCAACGAGAGCACTATCTATAAAAATGTTATCAATCAGTGTCTTTCTATTTACTGCAAGTGAGTTGAAAATTGGTTACTGAAATTAGATTAAAACACACAATTAACATTTCTAATTCTTTTTAAATGTCCATATCTACATAAAAATCTCCGCAGACTTCTGTTTTTTCTTGTGTGACAGGTAGCTCAATAATGCATCTAGATTTCTCTTAAATAGCTGAAAGTTTCCTAAATGAGATCTATAGACTGCTACAACTTTCACAGAGATAATCTGTGGTAACAACTCACAAGCACAGGCTTCAAGGTTCTGATCAATACAAAATCTATTTATTTCAGTATGTTTGAAATTGTGTCCAAGTTTTACATATGTTGCAACTCCTCTTTTCCTGTAACTGGCTGGTAGTTAATTTCGATTGCTGGGGTTGTCGGAACCGTTGATGATTATAGCTCTCGATACTAACACATCTAAATTATGTGGTATATATAATCAACTATAAATAGAGACTACCATATTTGCTTTTTGCTGCTGTTGCACTTTTCGCAACATTTGTAAATATTTAATTTTTGCAGCACTTGAAAATATTTCGTGTTCTACACATTTCGCACTTAAGAGCTGTGTAACAAACTATAAAAAAAAAAGAATAAAGGAGACAGAGAGATAGCGAGAGAGAGAGAGAGAGAGAGAGAGAGAGAGAGAGAGAGAGAGAGAGAGATGACGAACCACGAAGAAATTATCTGAATGGGACCGAAATCGGTAGATGTGATGTAAATGTACAGACAAACAGATTATTACAATACCAGAAAAATTGTTTGAGTTATTCAAGAGAAAGAGTTTCACAAATTGAGCAAGTCAATGACTGATTTCTCCACCTCTGGCCCTTTTCAAGTGTTTATTCGGCTTGGCATTGACTGATATAGTTGTCGGATAATCCTCCTGAGGGATATCGTGCCAAATTCTGTCCAGCTGGCGCGTTGTACTGTCAATCTCGATCTGGCTGGAGGGTCCTGCACTTAATACTCCAATGGTTCACATTTGAGGAGAGATCCGGTGATCTTGGTGACCAAAAGAGGTTCTGGCAAGTACGAAGACAAGCATTAGAAACTCTCACCGTGTGCATGTGGGCTTTATCTTGCTGAAATGTAAGACCAGGATGGCTTTCCACGAAGGGCAAGTAAACGGGCCGTAGAATATCATCGTCGTATCGCCATGCTGTAAAGGTGCTGCCGATGACAACCAAAGGAATTTTGCTATGAAATAAAATGGCACCCCAGAGCATCACTTCTGGCTGTAGGGCAGAATTTGACACGATATCCCTGAGGCGGACATCTGACATCTGTGTCAAAGAATGACAAGCCGAATAACTGGTTCCAGATGTATACTCACGTGCTATTGACTTGCTCGATCTGTGACGCTCTTTGTCTTGAATAATCATCCAATTTTTCTGATATTGTAATCGTTTGTTTGTCGGTACATGTATATCCCATCTACCGAGTTCCGTTCCACCCCGATAATTGCTTCATGGTGCCTCGTTCCTTTTGTCTTAGAATGTATATTAAAACTATTTGGAATATACTGCTAATTCATCAGGGACAGAATTTTATGGTGAACTATCTATATCCCATGTAACAGTCAAACTAAATCTTGTATCATGAAAGAGAAGAACGTATTTTACCATGGAACACGTGATACTTGCAAAGGAACTCAGTGTCTTTAATGTCTTAACAATTTGAAGACGGAAATTAGTTTGTTTGATTTCAACAGCAAATATTCAAAAGCGTATTTAGCTTGTAACCTGTTTTTGATAATACTTTGGCTTAATTTGCTTTTATTTACTGACTATTGGCGTGTTCTGGAGTAATAATGTAACAGACAGACGATCAGATCAGTAGTGGCAAGATTTTTTCGATTGTAACATTCACATGTTTCAGTTGAACATTTGTTCCTAGATGACCATGTTGTACCTTGGAACATGTTTTCTCATCTGTAAAAAACCTTAATTTTTTGTAATTGTGAAAATATTACAGTATGTAAATAGTGAATGTCATACTTGAAAACGAGATTAAGGAAAGATATTAAACTTCCATTATGGGACTGACTAGCGGCGGACACTCTCGCCTAATTATTTCATTCAGCATGTGTTGTAGAATTTAAAAACATTTCTTTTAAGTTGTCATTAAGTACAGCACCACAGTAATAAAGGTTCGTCATCATATCATTTGTTTTAAAATAAGAGAAGTAGTTAAAAACAAAAGGGGAACTAATTATGGAAACAACACTTTATAGTTCTTTCATACTGTCTCCTAAGCAAGAAATGTGAAATCAATATGTTGAAATTTTTATTAAAGCTGCTTCACATTAAACTTTATTATTCAGTATTTGGTTATCTGTCTCCTGATTGTAAAAGTGTAGTTAGTTCTATTGAAACATTTTATTGAAAGAATTATGATAAAATTGATATACTTACGAAGTACATGCTTCTTATAGTAATTTTCTATTTTCAAAAATAATTTTTCTGAAAAGTTATTGATCATAAAAATAATTGCATTCAAGAATACTCTGTTGTAACACTGAATAAGATGTGAATAACCAATACTATATTCTTGTAACTCTGACTGTCAAATTTCTAAAATTTATACTTTGTCAAAATTAACCTACTGAACGTAATATTATTGTAACTAAAGAGTTTCTGCTCCACGAAATTTCTCCAGAGAAATACGAGAATATAAATATTGGCGTTGTGCTACAATACTGAGGGTCTTAATTCAGATTTTGATGTAAGATACTATTGCAGTTAGTCTCTGATTATCTCAAAACTTGAAATATGTTACTCCACTCATCTGAAGATGTATGTCCTTCTCCTCCGCTTATCTGTACAAGTTGTGTCTTGAACAGTTGATCCAGTGTAATAAATGACAAAGAAGTGTGTTTCACTCATCACATGACAAACCCGAGCAGGAAGCACGTGAGAAAGAAGTAAAACATATTTATTTGCAGTTATTTCCTCTCATTTATAAGTAAGAAATGAAGGAATCGTGAATACTTGTAACTAAGATGCACTTTTGGTGGATGATTTTGTTCCATACTGATTGGGATGGAGTATTACACATTCCCGTGAAGTACTGTGCTGTAAATGTCATTGTCAAATAGTACTGTAGAATATGATGCCCAAAACTAATGTACATATTGATACATATGTATATCTCATGTCTGTAATTTTCTCTTTAGTCCTTGCATTATCTTTTAGTTTTGTACAGATGATTCTCAATTTTGGTTAGATGTAGGAAATTTCCCTTCATTTAAAACTTCATCCTAGTTGCAGGCTAAAGTAACAATGTCTGATAATATATATATATATATATATATATATATATATATATATATATATATATATATATATATATATATACACACACACGATCATTGTTTACATCAAGAAATGTTATATTTATGATAATTTGTACCATTAATACCGTACAAAAAGTTAATTTTATGCTGCAATCGATGTCGAAAAATCAACATGGTGTGGGAGACCGATATTAATGGACCCTTCTGTTTTCTTCTTATTTTTCTTGGACTTTATGTCGTATCTTAATAGGGTCAACATGTTCATTTTCTGATTTGGCAATATTAGTGTTAGAGGATGATCACATGCCCTTTTTATGTACCACAACTCTCTACATCTTGTTCTCCCATGTGAAACTGCGTGAACGATTTTCGAAATGTAATACATGGGGATGAGGGTTCCAGCCCAGTATTCACTTAGTCAGATGTGGGAAACTGCCTAAAATCCACATCCAGGAGGGCCAGCACAAGGACTTTCATCGATCCAGGGCCAGTGCACCTACCTGAATCCCAGAAGCACATGGCTATCTGGAACAGTTCCGATATTAAACGAAATAACTTACAGTATTCGAGAAAATGAAAAGTAATGCAACGAACTGAAAATTGACTGCCATCAAACAACATTCATTGTATAGTAAAAGAAACAAGAATTTAATCGTTTTACTATGCAGTAAATAATGCAGAAATGAGGTAAAATAACTAACGCATTCGTATTTAATCTAGAAAGCTGTACATCATAATTAGGTGGTTATTAAGATATTAATAAACAGCTACTGCACCTGCAATTGCGATAATATCTGTAATATCTTGAAAAAAATAAAAGGAATGTTGGAACGAAATAAGAACCCAGGTACTGTTAATGCTGCACCAAAGGTAACAATAAACTATGAACATAAAGGTTTTTATTAGTTATCTAAGTATGTCTCCTTCATCACCAGCATGGGTGTTAGTTATGTGGCCAAGTAAGTCATCAGCTAAACTAGTTTTCAAGAAAATAAGTAATTTGCGTACTGTTTTTGATGAAGTGGTCATGTTAGATTATACAGTGCAGGAACAGCCACTACTTAGATGCCCCTGTGCGTCCTTTAATTAGAGGCATAATCCATATCACTTCAGGCAAGTCGTTACCTTCATAGTCTCGGTAGTTATTGAATTTAGCGTATGTTAAAATGCAGGAAACATGTATTTATTGCTTCATTTTTTTATTTGAAACATAATTGCTTTATGATTACAATGGTATCCTCCGTTTGGACATATCTGTCAAAGTTCTTTTACTGTATCCTTTTGAAATTTTTTTTATAATTTACAGAATTTTTTTTTTCAAAAATGCCAATGCAGAAAAGTTAGGGAGAGCTTCCACTTTTAAGTTGGACAGGTTTTATTATAAAAATAATTTTTTTAACTTCCAAGGGTAATGTATGTCTTCACTGAAGTTGTTTCCTAATAATTTCTTTTTTACAGTGTTTATTTCTATTGTCTTTGTTGCAGTTATTTCTTATCACTTTCTTTGTTGTAGTTATTTCTTTTCACTTTCACTGTTGTAGATATTTCTTACATTTTGTTGCAGTTTCTTCTCCGTTTCTTTGTCATAATTGTTCAGTGCTAATTTGCTTACTGAAGAGGCTTCTAAGAAATCTGAGACCATCCAGTGAATTCTGTGTTCTCGTGAGGAATTTGCCAGTTGACACAGTTGCAGTGTGTGTTGTGAAAGGACTATTTGAAATGTCTTCTGACTGGAGCCACAGGAAAGTGGCGTGTGCTGACTATTTGCATGTCCAAAAAAGAGTGATATATAATACAAACAAAAAAACCAGACTTTGTTCAGGTTGGGAATAGTGTTCTCATTTGAAGACTCTGTTTCATAGTAAAGATGTTTCCAGTGATGACATTTTGCGTTCTAAAAGTTTTGACAGAATAACAGCAGTGATAGTATCTGAACAAGATGAAGCCTCCCATGGTGCAGATGATGCAGATTTTGCATCAACAGAGGATGAGGTAAATAACCTGAATCAGTCTACTACAGGGATAGGTGTTAGTCCTGTTAAAAAAATCGTGGTCGCTGAAATCGAGTCATAAGCTCTATGCATCAGGAAAACACAGAGAAATTACTAAAGCTATGGATGAATACACTACAGCAAAACTGACCACACTCTTCTTAGTATAAATTCCATCTTCAGAAGAAAATGAACCAAAGTACTCTTGCACCTCTTGCCAGGAATTTTTCACAAATATCAATTCAGCTGTTGAATATTGTGGAAAGGTGCAAGTTTTAACTATTATTTCACAGAAATTTTCAAAGAAAACAATTTTTAACCTTCGTTCCATCAGTATAAAAATACAAAGTAGACATATCAAGAATGGTGAGATCTGTAAAAGGAGTCCTTGGAAGACCAGATCCCTATTATTGTCATCCTGTAGAAGCAGGCCAAGTTCAAACAGTGCAGTCATTTCATATGGACGATAATGGGACTGTTCTCACCAGAGTGCCAACAAAAAAGACACTATGACTGTAACAGTTGAAGATCAAAACGTTGTGAAAGTGAAGAGGTACATGAGTCGCAGTATTAAAGAAACTTTTGGAATTTATAAGAGCAACTACACACCTTCACATATTGGAAGATCAAAATTTTATGCACTACAACCTACGTGAGTAGTTCTACACCCACCTAGAGATGTCTGTTTATGTGTGTACTGCGCGAATTTTGAACTTTATGTAGTAACTTTAAAGAACTTACTGGCGCACGTGACATAAGACACCTTGGTTGGGCGTCTGAAGTCATTAGTAGTCTGTGACGTAAAGAGAGAGACTTGTTTGTTTCAAGAATGTGGTTACTGCCCTGGAAAGGAAGGCTGTCTTTGCGGACACTTGGCCAGGAAGACGTAGCAGATAACTCAGCAGAAATTACATATGCGACATGGGAGGAAAATAAACTAATTAAGAAAACTGTTGCCTTTCACAGTTTCATTGATGAACTTGGTAAATGGCCAGTGAAAGCAATAACATACCAGCATCTGAAGAAATTACAACAACAACACATTGCAGAAGCGAAAAGGTGTGTACAGGCTCAAGAACTATGTTTAGTGCTTCACTGTGATTTTGCTGAGAACTGATCTGTAACTCTCCCAGAAGAAGTACAAGAGTATCAGTGGAGTAATGACCAGATTTCAATTTTTACAGAAGTGACATATTTTCAAAACAAGACCACAAGTGTTGCAGTTATAAGTGATGACACAAGACATGATTTGCTAGCAATGCGCATAATTCTTCAACTGTAAACAGGGGCAGAGAAGATCATGATTATTTATGACGGTGCTCCGAGTCATTTTAAAAATCGTTACCAGCCGTTTGAATTGAGTACGTCGCTTGTGCCAACAGTGCTACTGGTCACAGGAAGGGGCCTTGTGATGGTGTAGGCGGCCTGCTGAAGCACCATGCTACAACACACAATCTCTCCAGACCAAATACAGATGCGATTCAGAATGCTGAGGATTTTACAAGAGTCATGAAATCTTACACATAAACAGACCTCATTCTTTTGTCCAAAGAGGAAATCGAAGAATTCCGTGAGCGAAAAAAAGAAGAATGGTCCAAACAAACTACTCCTGTGAAAGGGATTCAGGAGACACATTTTTGGACTTTAAGTGATGGGCGACCTCATATTGCAAGCACTTTAAAGAGTAAGAAAGAAGAAATTTCGTTCGTTCGACCAACAACTCAGAAACAGCAGGATAACGTTCAGATTCACGATTTGAGAAGGGGGATGTTTGTGGCGTATGTGTATGGCTGTGACTGGTGGAACAGGTGGACTACAGATATTATAGACACCAGTTATGAGTTAAACGAAATTTTAGTGAACTTTATGCTACCACATGGACCAGCTGCTGGATATACGTTTCCAGCTGAAGGACAGCAACAACGCCATCAGTGTTCACGTCCTCTTGACAATATTTTAAAGATTGTAAGTGTTCCAGTTACCATTGTTTCAATAGGACGGTATCATTCTATATCAAAGGAAAATACTGAAGCAGTGGAACACATTTTTAGTTCATTGACTAACTGATTTTTACACAAAATATAGTGCACAGAAGTTGTATAAATTTAAACCTTTAAGTCTTTGGACCCTTCACATACATTTTAGAACTATTTAAAATGCTTGGAAAATGAGTCTCTTATACTCACCTTTCAAAGCTAAAATTATGTTAAATAAGGCAAGGTTTTGATTTTTATGAGCCTACTATGTGATAATGTGGTAATAACACAGGTTTTACATATGGCAAAAATCTCAATTGTTTATAAAACCTGTTCAACCTAAAAGTGGAAGCTCTCCTTTTCATGGTTCTGGAACTATATGGTACTAATCAACGGAAAAAAAATCAAAAGTCTATATTTTGAAAAAAAACAAATTTGGATAAATTATAAAAAAGTCCAGAACGCTATACTAAAAGAAATTTGACAGATAAGTCCAAATAGAGGATTTCTTTGTAATCATAAAGCAATTATCTTTCAAATAAAAAACCCAACAAAAGTCTAGAACTGTTCCAGAGATACCGCATTTTAAAATTTTTTCCGAATTTCGCATTTTCAAAATGGTATGCGCAGTGTCATCTTCGGAGGGCTGTATCTCGGAGTACAATTTTTTTTTTTGGAGAAAACAAAAACACGTGGCTAAGCCATGTCTCCGCAATATCCTTTCTTTCAGGAGTGCTAGTTCTGCAAGTTTCGCAGGAGACCTTCTGTAAAGTTTGGAAGGTAGGAGACGAGATACTGGCAGAAGTAAACCTGTGAGTACCGGACGTGAGTCGTGCTTCGGTAGCTCAGATGGTAGAGCACTTGCCCGCCTAAGGTAAAGGTCCCGAGTTGGAGTCTCGGTCGGGCACACAGTTTTAATCTGCCAGGAAGTTTCATATCAGCGCACACTCCGCTGCAGAGTGAAAATTTCATTCTGAAAAAAACGTGTTCCTTACTTAGTCCTTCATTTTAACATATGCTAAATTCAATAACATCCGAGACTATGAAGGTCAGATTTTTTCCTTCCCTGGTTGAATTGATATGGACTATGCCTAGAGCAATTTTGTCTTCTTGATCCATACGGGAGCGATATGTACAGGGTTGAAGAATTAGTTTCTTCACTTAATACTGGTTCCTGAAATTTTGAAAGTAGGTTTTCACAGGATAATTTCCGTTTTCCTTCGCGAGGGTGCCGATTCAGGTTGTTTAAGCATTTCCATGACGCCTTCCTGTGAGTAAAACGATACCTTGACCATTCGTACCACTCGTTTTTTGTTTACTTTCAGTATCAACCGTTAGTCCTGTTTCACATGTGTGCTACAGACTTAGGCGATATTCTAGGCTGGTTTGCACGAGCGTTTTGCAAGCAGTCTCTCTGCGAGTAACTGCATTCTGCCGGTTTCTTTTCAATAACGCTAAGTCTGCCAGCTACCTTACGTACGACTGAGACTTGTGATCATTCCCCATAAACTGCCACATATAAGTATTTATATGAGTTGACTGATTCTAGTTGTGAGTCACTGACATTGTAATCCTAGGACACTGCATTGTTTTAATTTTTTGAAATGCGTAATTCTACACTTCTGTAAATTTAAAGCAATTTGCCAATCTTGAAAATATTTTGAAATCTTGTTCTGATCTGACTGGATATTTCTGCAGCTTTTTGTCGGGCAGTACTTGGTTGTAGGCAACTGCATATTCTGCGCCAAGTGTGTGTGGGTGCTATTAATATCGCCCATCACATCATTAATATACGACAGAAACAACAAGGACCCCAACACACTTCCCATGGCACACCTGAAGCTACACCTGTATCTATCAATGACTGTCCATCCCAGATGGCATGCACCGTGGCATTTTTTCACGGAATAATGGAGTGGGCATAACCGGGGTCTGACCCATTCACATATATCTGATGTAGGCCATAATATTTGAGGCTCTTCTGTGAGCAGTATATAATTAGAAATAAGAAGACACGCATTTTCATGAACATCAAAATTAGATATCTGTTAATTAGCATATGTTTGATGAAATTTATATTTAAATGTCGTAGGTATTCGAAATGAACGAAAAAAGCAATGAATAATATAATGGCTGAAACGAGATGCAAAACGCTGAATGTCAGTATCGAGCGCTACTGAATTTTTCCCTTCCGTATGTATTTTGTACTTCAGAGAAATGCTAGAAGAACGTGCATCTCTGCTTAAAACTTGTCGCCTTCCGTAAATCGAACCCAGGACCCTTAGTTAGCAGACAAGCATTCTACCATAGGGGGACGCTCTCCAATAGTAAAGTGCCATTTGGGTACTAAAGGGGGACGGAAAATTTCAGTCCTTTCTCTCGACTATTTTTGATAGTTGCGTCGAACCTCTTTGGGGAATTTATATTTGTGTTCAGAACTTAACCTAACATGTATATAAAAAAATTACAAAAAAATCCTATAGCCGTGTTGTCTCCTTAGTCTTAGTATGTTTGCTCGTAAGTGTGTATGGGTGCGCTTGTGTGTGTGTACGTTTTACGGAATATATATATATATATATATATATATATATATATATATATATATATACTCCTGGAAATGGAAAAAAGAACAAATTGACACCGGTGTGTCAGACCCACCATACTTGCTCCGGACACTGCGAGAGGGCTGTATAAGCAATGATCACACGCACGGCACAGCGGACACACCAGGAACCGCGGTGTTGGCCGTCGAATGGCGCTAGCTGCGCAGCATTTGTGCACCGCCGCCGTCAGTGTCAGCCAGTTTGCCGTGGCATACGGAGCTCCATCGCAGTCTTTAACACTGGTAGCATGCCGCGACAGCGTGGACGTGAACCGTATGTGCAGTTGACGGACTTTGAGCGAGGGCGTATAGTGGGCATGCGGGAGGCCGGGTGGACGTACCGCCGAATTGCTCAACACGTGGGGCGTGAGGTCTCCACAGTACATCGATGTTGTCGCCAGTGGTCGGCGGAAGGTGCACGTGCCCGTCGACCTGGGACCGGACCGCAGCGACGCACGGATGCACGCCAAGACCGTAGGATCCTACGCAGTGCCGTAGGGGACCGCACCGCCACTTCCCAGCAAATTAGGGACACTGTTGCTCCTGGGGTATCGGCGAGGACCATTCGCAACCGTCTCCATGAAGCTGGGCTACGGTCCCGCACACCGTTAGGCCGTCTTCCGCTCACGCCCCAACATCGTGCAGCCCGCCTCCAGTGGTGTTGCGACAGGCGTGAATGGAGGGACGAATGGACACGTGTCGTCTTCAGCGATGAGAGTCGCTTCTGCCTTGGTGCCAATGATGGTCGTATGCGTGTTTGGCGCCGTGCAGGTGAGCGCCACAATCAGGACTGCATACGACCGAGGCACACAGGGCCAACACCCGGCATCATGGTGTGGGGAGCGATCTCCTACACTGGCCGTACACCACTGGTGATCGTCGAGGGGACACTGAATAGTGCACGGTACATCCAAACCGTCATCGAACCCATCGTTCTACCATTCCTAGACCGGCAAGGGAACTTGCTGTTCCAACAGGACAATGCACGTCCGCATGTATCCCGTGCCACCCAACGTGCTCTGGAAGCTGTAAGTCAACTACCCTGGCCAGCAAGATCTCCGGATCTGTCCCCCATTGAGCATGTTTGGGACTGGATGAAGCGTCGTCTCACGCGGTCTGCACGTCCAGCACGAACGCTGGTCCAACTGAGGCGCCAGGTGGAAATGGCATGGCACGCCGTTCCACAGGACTACATCCAGCATCTCTAAGATCGTCTCCATGGGAGAATAGCAGCCTGCATTGCTGCGAAAGGTGGATATACACTGTACTAGTGCCGACATTGTGCATGCTCTGTTGCCTGTGTCTATGTGCCTGTGGTTCTGTCAGTGTGATCATGTGATGTATCTGACCCCAGGAATGTGTCAATAAAGTTTCCCCTTCCTGGGACAATGAATTCACGGTGTTCTTATTTCAATTTCCAGGAGTATATATATATATATATATATATATATATATATATATATATATATATATATATATATATATATATATATATCTGTGGATGGTTTTTAAGGCGGTTTCGCATCTGCCTCGGCGAAGCGGGCTAGTTCCCCTTATTCCGTCTCAGTTACACTATATCGGGGGTTGCTGCGCAATCACTTTCTCCACTTACACATAACCATAATTACTCTACCACACAAACATTGGGGCTACTCGTCTCGTCTGAGACGTTCCCGTGGGGCGTGGAGGGGGGGGGGGCAATGGGGGGGACCGCACAATAATAAGCCTGGGTTCGGTGTGGAGTGACGGTGGGATGGACTGCTGCAGCCTGGTGTGGGGTTGTGAACCACTGAGGGCTACAGCGGGGATAAAGCCTCTCCATCGTTTCTAGGTTCCCAGTTACATACAATACAATACAACACAATACCAGTTCTCTAGATTTTCTCAATACTGTTTTGCGAAAAGAACGTCATCTTCCCACCAGGCATTCTCATTTGAGTTTAATACCGCTCTCGTATTGATCGAACCCAAGAGTAAGTAACCCAGCAGCACGCCTCCAAACTGCTGCTGTGTCTTCCTTTAATCCAACCCGATGGCAATCCCAAACTCTGGAGTAGCTCTAGTGTTCTATATTGTGTGTTTCCGTAAGATCGTGCAAAAATGTAACAGGACATAGAGGATGCTCCACTGAACAATTTGAGGTAGGGAACGTGGGTTCGGAGAAGCCAGCTTAAGGATATAACACACTCATGCTCATAAATTAAGGATAATTGCAGAATGTGGTGCCACACAACCCCCCACTACACAAAACTGGCGCTAATAGCATAGGCAAATAGGGAACAAACACGGCACAGATCTGCAAGTCCACAGTATTGGTGATAAGTTGAGAAACCCGTCCCAATACACATGTGCTACAAAACGCCACTCCCGATACACCTGACCTATTACAATTTCTCTATCAAAGACATGCAGGGGTGTAAGTGCACCAATCAAATCCCACCTCACACCATCAAACCACGACCTCCATACAGAGCCCTTTCAAGGACATTAAAGGGTTGGTATCTGGTTCATGGTTCACGCCAGATAAAAACCAGGCGCGAATCACTGTTCAGGGACCACTGTTCCAATGACCATGTACTGTGTTCTTGACACCTCGTTTTACGGGCACTCCTGTGACCTTGCAGGTCTCCAGGCGAATAAACCATGTCTGTTCAGTAGTCTGCAGACTGTGTGTCCGGAGACAACTGTTCCAGTGGCTGCAGTAAGGTCCCGAGCAAGGCTACCTGCAGTACTCCGTAGCCGTCTGCGGGCACTGACGGTGAGATATTGGTCTTCTTATGGTGTTGTACACCGTGGACGTCCCGTACTGTAGCGCCTGGACAAGTTTCCTGTCTGCTGTAATCGTTGCCATAATCTAGAGATAACACTTTGTGGCACACGGAGGGCCCGTGCTACGACCTGCTGTGTTTGACCAGCCTCCAGTCACCCTAGTATTCTACCCCTCATAACGTTATCAATATGTATTCTTTGAGCCATTTTCAACATTCACCATTAGCAAGTCTGGAAACGTCTGCACACTTACTCGCTGCACCGTACTCTGACATGCACCGACACACCTCTGCGTATGTCGACTGCTGCCAGCGCCGCCGTGCAAAGACCGCGGGTCAAACGCAACGCATGGTCATACGTCGAGGTGATTTAAACCCGCAAACCGCCCACCATGTATAGCATTATCCTTAATTTATGAGCATAAGTGTAGGAATAAAATCATATTAGTATGTACTTTTTTATTTACGTTAGTTAACTGCAAATACCTTCATTGATACAATGGACGTACCAATTGTACTGTATCTTACAAAATGTGCTGAAACTGACGGTCATCATCCTCAATGCAAACATGACATCGGCGAACAAGATTCTGACGCACCCTGACAAATATCCCTGGTGTATTTCAAAAATGGATCAAATAGCTCTAAGCACTATGGGACTTAACAGCTGAGGTCATCAGTCCCCTAAACTTAGAACTACAAACCTAAATAACGTAAGGACATTACACACGTCCATGCCCGAGGCAGTATTCGAACCTGCGACCGTAGCAGCCGCGTGGTTCCGGACCGAAGCGCCTAGAACCGCTTGGCCACGCCGGCCGGCTGCTGTATTTCGAATCGCCTCACAGGCAGCTAAAATTCTTGCAACTAATTCCATCTCCGTATCTACTGGAGTCTCATACACAAGAGACTTCACATATCCCCATAGAAAATAATCAAGGGGATTCAGGTCAGGTGACCTCGCAGGCCTTGGAATAGGACCTCCCCTTCCAATACAGCGACCAGAAAATACTGTACCGGTACTGCTCCATCGTATTGTACTGTACGTCTCTGAATAGCACTGAGTAATGAATGAGTCTGTTTTTAATTCACAGCACGTTCTCTGTCATGGGACAATGTAAATACGGTACGAAAGAGGCATGTTATGGACTAGTAAAGTAAAGAGAGACCTGTATCATCACTTCCTGATAACCAGGCTCGTCCTCCTTGTTTCCTTGCATGAAATAAAGAATGTCAATGTAAATAAACAGAAAAGTACGTGTAAACTTGTACGCATGACAATTGTAAATAAGGTGGAAGACAGTAATGCTAGATAAAGCGGTAGACAAGTTTCCTTCCATAAGCTGCCTCCTCCGAGCCCAGGTTCCCTACTTCAAATTCTTTAGCGGAGGATTCTCTGCGTCCTGTTACATTTTTTGCTCGCCCTTACTGAGATCCCCTGTATGCGGTCTACTTTATGAATGAACCTATTCTCCTCTCTAGACTCTCCGCTGATCCTTTCCATTTAATAAGCTGATGAAAACCGTCGGAACTGTGCTTTTGCATAGATTCTGTGTAATTCGAAATTAGGACCCAATGTAATCCAATTGGTGAGCTACTAAACGTCTGCCATTGTTTAAATATCGGTAATATATAAACGGCGCCGCATTCTCAAGTGTTGCCCACAAAGTATGTGAAGAGTCTCGTATAAACAGTAAATCAGTTCCCAAAAAAATCGGAAATAGTAAATTGCACGACTTCGATTGTTTGCAACAAATTCATACGTTTCCTATACACGCTGCACGACAAAAATATTGAAGTATCTAAAAGACGTGATCAAATGTCAATAAAACTTTGTACACGTACACCCCATCAGTGGGTTTGTGTATGATTAGAGCTACAGTTGTATGTGACACGGAGAGTGGCCACGAAGCTATTAATGTTGTTCATGTTTAATGTTGTTACAAGCCTGGCAGTATATATAACAATCGTCAACAGCGTCAGATGTTGAGTGATCATTCTAAGGTACACGTAGATGCTACGTACCCGTAGGAGACAGCATTATCAGTACCTGACATTTCTTGGCATCCATTTGGCCGTCTGGTCGAACCATGCAATATTCTGATCCATGGAACATTCGCATATGACAGTCCAGGCCTCACTGGACTGCATGGCAAGGTGAGGGCAGCCGTACTCATCATCAAGGTCAACATCGACCACGTGTGACCTCCACAAGGCAGAATGGCCGTATTATGCACGAAGCACAGTGTAACACCTGCACAATTGCGGCTGTCATGTGAGAACATTTAGTGGATTCCCTGCCATGGTCTGTGTATTCCCCCACCACTAGTCAAACAAGCAGTAGCCAGACTAGGCTGTACAGGAGTGATACACAGAAGAACAGAGAAGAGAACTGAAGGCGTGTTGGATGACGATCAGTTAATCTTTACGAAAAGTAAAGGCACCAGAGAGGCAATCTGACGTTGCGGTTGATAATGGAAGCAAGACTGAAGAAGAATCAAGACCCAAGAGGGAATATTAAGAGTGGACAACCAAGTACGAACTAAAAGTATGGATTGAAAATGGTGTAATACAAATATTAAGTCTTTCGGCCCTACTGTTCAATCTGTACATGAAAGAAGCAATGATGAAGATAAAAGCAATGTCCAGGAGTGGAATTCAAATTCAAGGTGAAAGGACATCAAAGTTACGACTGGTTGGTGACATTGCTATCCTGAGTGAAACTGAAGGATTGCAGGATCGAAGAAAGAGGAAAGTATTGAGAAGTAGCAGAAATGAGAACAACTAGAGACTTAACATCAGGGTTGGTGATCACGAAGTAGATGAAGTTAAGGAATTCTGTTACCTAAGCAGCAAAATAACTCATAGCGAACGGAACAAGAAGAACATCAAAAGCAAACTAGTACTGGCAGAAAAGGCATGCCCCTGGATAAGAGAAGTCTACAGGTATCAAATATAGGTCATAATTTGAGGAATAAATTTATGAGAATTTACGTTTGGAGCACATCACTGTATCGTACTGAAACATGGATTGTGAGAGAACTGGAACAGAAAAGAATGGAAGCAGTTGAGATGTGGTGCTGCAGTCGAATCTTGAAAATTAGATCGACTGATAAGATGACGAATGATCAGGTTCTGCGCAGAATCCGAGAGGAAAGGAATATATTGAAAACACTGATAAGGAGAAGGGACAGGATGATAGGACACCTGTTAAGACATGAGGGAATTTCCTCCATGGTACTAGACGGAGCTGTAGAGGGCAAAAACTGTAGAGGAAGACAGAGATTGGAATACATCCAGCAAATAATTGAGGATGTACTTTACAAGTGCTACTCTGGGATGAAGAGGTTGGCACAGGAGAGAAATTCGTGGCGGGCCGCATCAAACCAGTCAGAAAAAAAAGTAGGCTGCCTTTAACACAACGCAAAAGTTACGTATAAAGTCGTGCCATGAACGGGAGGCACGAACTGTTGATGAATGGCCACGGATTGTGTTCGTTGATGAATCGCTGCTCTACACTACAACAGACGACGATCATTGGTGAGTATCGTGGGATCTAAGGAGACATCCCAATGTTTTGGTGAGGGACAGCGGTGTTATTCACCGTAATTTGGTTGGGCAGCCATCGGGAATAGCTTCAGGTCACGGCCGATAGTGAGTGAGAGATCTCTGACTGCAAAACAGTACGTCACGGACTTGCTGTGTCCTCATGTGCTATGTCTCGTCTGACACTGTTGGGCTGCCATTTTTCTGAACAGGAGTATGATGGTCCACATACACCTGTACTTTGTGCGTGATGTTGAGTTACACTCGTGACGAGCAAGATCCCCAGATGTCCCTGATAGAAGATGTGCGGGAACAGCTCCGACGTCAATTCCGTCCCATTTCCAGGATACCTAGGACCCGTTACAGCAGTTTGGGGTCAGTGTGCCCCAGGAGAGGATAAAACGGCTTTGTGTCATTCTTCCCAATTGAACAAGTGCACACACCCAGACCAGAGCGGGTGCAACATCATGCTGATAAGTGGACTCATACTGTCAAGTTCTTTGTGACCTTGCCGCGATCATGGAAGCGATGCAATAACATCACATATCCTGTCAAAACGTGGAGTTTCAACTTTTTTTCAGACTGTGTTTTTCTTCTCGTTCCATTGGTTCAGGTGCCATTGTTCTAGATCCGACAAAGTATGAACGTTTTCTGAAGAGACGCCGCTCATATCATCTAAACATGTTAGCACACTGGACTCCCATTCGGGAGGAAGCCAGTTCAAATTCCCGTCCGGCCATCCAGACTTATGTTTTCCATGATTTTCCTAAATTGCTCCAGGCAAACGACGGAATGATTCCTTTGAAACGGACACGGGCGATTTCCGTCCCAATCTTTCCGTAATCCGAGATTCTGATCCGTCTCTGTCTCACTGTCGATAAGACTTAAAAATCTTAATCTCTTCCTCATCTAGACATGTAAATTGTGGACTGAAGCTGGTTTTGACCGTGTCATATAAAGCGATTGCGTTAAAATAAATAAAACTTTAGAACGAGTCAGTCATCCATCTCCTTTTACAAAATTCTACTTTAGTGCCTGACAGGCAACAGAATTTGCTGAACTGCTAAGTTTTAACATATGTAGATTGCTCCCTTGTTCGTTTTAGCTACGACCTAGTCCACTGTTGAATGTCAGCTGACATTTATGCGCCCTCCTAGTGGAAACTCACATCGAGTAACAACGGTGTCTGAAGTAGTACTGGAGGGAACTGACACCATCATTCCTGCAGGAATGTCCATAAATCCGTTAGAGTACGAGGATGTGGACATTTCTTCTGAACAGCACGTTGCATGGCATCCCAGATATGCCAATAATGTTTATGTCTTGCGAGTTTGGGGACCAGCGGAAGCGTTTAAACTCAGAAGAGTGTTCCTGGGGCTACTCTGTAGCAACTCTTGACGTGTGGAGTGTCGCACTGTCCTGCTGAAATTGCCCAAGTCCGTCGGAATACACAATGGACATGAATGGAGGCAGTTGATCAGACAGGATGCTTAGGTACGTCTCATCTGCCAGAATCGTATCTAGACATATCAGGGGTCCCAAAATACTCCAAATGCTGACACCTCACACCATTATAGAGCCTCCACCACATTGAACAGTCCCCTACTGACATGCAGGGTCCATGGATTCATAGGTTTCGTCCATACCCCCACACATCCATACGCTCGATACAGTCTGAAACAAAACTCGTCCGAACAGACAACATGTTTCCAGGCATCAACAGTCCTGTGTCGGTGCTGACGGGCCCAAAATGGTTCAAATGGCTCTGAGCGCTATGGGACTTAACATCTGACGTCATCAGTCCCCTAGAACTTAGAACTACTTAAACCTAACTAACCTAAGGACAACACATACATCCATGCCCGAGGCAGGTTCGAACCTGCGACCGTAGCGGTCGCGCGGTTCCAGAGTGAAGCGCCTATAAGCGCTCGGCCACTCCGGCCCGACGGGCCCAGGCGAGGCGTAAACCTTTGTGCCGTGCATTCATCAAGGATATACTAGTGGTTTTCGGTTCCGAAAGCACATATCGATGATTTTTCGTTGAATGGTGCGCACGCTGATACTTGTTGATGGGCATCATTGAAATCTGCAGCAATTTGAGGAAGGGTCGCACTTCTGTCACGCTGAACGATTCTCTTCAGTCGTGGGTGGTCCCGTTTTGCAGTATCTTCTTCCTGCCGCAACGATGTCGGACATTTGGTATATACCGGATTCCCGATATTCGCTGTACACTCTTGAAATGGTCGTACGGGAAAATCCCCACTTCATCACTACCTCGGAGATGCTGTGTCCCATCGCTCGTGCACCGACTGTAACACTACTTTCAAACTCACTTAAATCTTGATAACTTGTCATTGTAGCAGCAGTAACCGATCTAACAACTGCGACAGACACTTGTCTTACACAGTCGATGCCGATCGCAGCGCCGTATTCTGTCTCTTTACGTATCTCTGTATTTGAATATGCATGGCCGGCCGAAGTGGCCGTGCGGTTCTAGGCGCTGTAGTCTGGAACCGCGAGACCGCTACGGTCGCAGGTTCAAATCCTGCCTCGGGTATGGATGTATGTGACGTCCTTAGGTTAGTTAGGTTTAAGTAGTTCTAAGCTCTAGGGGACTGATGACCTCAGATGTTAAGTCCCATAGTGCTCAGAGCCATTTGAACCATTTGCGCTATCTGCTTCCCTCTTCAAGCTAGAGAAGTTTCGTTCTTTGTAGTTTGTTCGTGTGATGCTTATTTCGTGAGATATTTGGCCCGGTCACGATCAATGGACCACCTGTATACGCGTATATATGCGTACTTGAATACGCATATCTATACGAGTTTCTTTGGCGCTTCAGTGTTTTAGTAACCCGCATTCAGAAGACGCATTGAGGAAGTACACCAAACAGTTTATGTAATTATCTTGGTTAGAAAGACTGTCCCCTTTTCCCGAAAGATAATGAGCGTCTCTTTGTGCCACTCGGATAAATCACTTCCTACACTATATGACACCTGTGAGTAAAAATGAGCGTAGACAATCTGGTAGTCCTATGAACATCTGCTGCACCAGTGGCTTTGAGATAATTTATGCCGCAAGATGTGCGATGTAGATGCGAGATGTCAGGTGTCAAAGTGAATCGACATTGCATTTCAGTTGTCGGGAGGTAAATATTTAAAAAATGTTAGTAGAAAGCGTCTACAAGCCCAGAGAATTTGAAGATTTGAAAGGGCGAAGACATGACATGACATGCTTACAGCATGGGAAGCCGAAGGAACCTACGAGAGTGATCAAAAGCGCCGCTCTTGAGAAATCATTCATTTTGAACGCATCTGCGCTTGTAACAAATCTCAACTGGCAGTGCCAACCCCTCTAAATAAACTAGAAAAATGCAGACATGGAGTGAGCCACACATAATATGAAATGAGTTGTTGCCACAGTTTGGTATCCATATCTGCGTCAAAGGCAGATCTAAGAATGGGCAGATATTCGCTGTCATCCACAACCAGGAAACTCACGGAGTGTGAAGATCAGCTCCTTGTCATCACAATCGCTTCTGAAATACGAATATTTGGATTCTATTCTCATCCCACGAGTTAAATATAGATTGTTGTGGTCTTCTGCTGGCGGAAGACCTAGGGTTCCTCAGTCTAGGCTTTTGTATCTGGTATTCAGTATGATCTCATTTGACATAATGGCTATAAATTAACGATAAGAAACAACTAGAAACCTGTCTTATTATCCTCTGCTTTATAAATTTCCTGATTTTATTGATTTATAAAGTTTCAGGTTAGTCACATAAAAAGTGGCAATTTTCATTATAATCGGGATTCAATTGCTACACATAATTGTTGTGCTATTGTGACGAAAAAGCGCTGTATTATTGTGAGAGGTACAGAGGCGAGCGAATACCCTTGGATTAACCCCATTTCACTGCTAACAGCGCCACGTCATCATAACATGCCTGTGCATAATGTACAACGTGTTGCGCCGTAATCTAAGAATGAAATTAAAAATTAAAACAACTCTTCCAATCATTGTCAGTATATGCTTCAATATATTAATGTTAACATTGCCAAGTCTCAACACGGTCCAACGAATATGATTCGCTAAATATATTATATTAAGAAAAAAATAAATGGCCATAAATAATGAAACTAGAAAGGTAAAAATTGTTCAGAATGTGCAAATGTATGTCACAATCAAAAGATACAAGTCTAAATCTGGCTGGGGCAACATTTTGGTTAAAATCGGCGTTTTTACGAAAATCTGAAGGCGCTAAATATTAGATCCAGAAAGATGAAAATTCGTATGTGGACTCAGTTTCACATAAAAACACTAAGTATGTGACTCCATTAAGCTATGTCTAGTTTTCAAGTAACTTAAATTGATGAAAGAAAACAGCTGCCGCAAGTTTCAAGACTTTAGTGTAAATAACAATCATTACGAAGAATCGTAAAGAGGCAGTTCAGAGTTCTTGTTCTATTGTCAGTTCCATTCTAAAAATTGTAGGCGGCAAAATTTAAATGCAGTAGAGGTAAAACTTTTTCAGTAAATAACTCTAATCATATAAAAGTTAAGAAAATTGTAAATTGTTAAACGACAGAGCTATTAATTAAAGTAGGCCTATGTCCAAGAAAGGGGCCATTTAGATGCTGCTGCCCGTACCTATAGCGGTTGGCGGCAGATGTTCCGTTCGGCGGTTTGCTGCGCCTATATACAGTACAAATACAGTCAGAGAGAAAGTAGAGAACGCACAGGGATATCAATCGGTATCAAATGCCTGTATGCGATGTGCTTCGGATGACATCAAAGCCGGATAGCCGAGAAACGCGTTTTCGGTATAAGTAGGAAGTGAACTTGCGAGGACTGTACAACGACCTGGGTACCTTAGTTTTCACGAAAGTAGCTATTTGCGTGCCGCCCGTGATGTTAACAAAACCGTATGTCGAGATTATTTTCCACAGTTAACTTTGATGATTAAAGTCAGGGTGATAGACCATTATACTTGCAACATATCGTAGAGGTCGCCTCTAAACTGCTAATAGTGGTGTTTCTGATAAGGACCTCATTATTATTATTAGGAGTATTATTTTATAATGTGCGTGAGAACTTTTACTGAGTATATCTTCAGTATTTATAGTCGTAGTTCCTGATCCCGCTGAATAAATAGATAGTAGGAAGATATTCTTTCAGTAAGCACAAGAATAATGCGGACTTGCAGACTGGTAATTATAGTCAGTATGTTCTCCAACCCTTTTCTGGCTAACTGCAAAAACAGTTTTCAGACTCTTATAAACGGCGACTATAATTTATCCGCCGCCCCATGCTATGATCGATGTGGTCACGTAGACGTTAAGCCTACAATGTGACATAAATAAATGGAGGATCAAAGTTTTCAAAGTAGCGGCTTCCTTTTTAATCTTGCTGTATTAAATAGCTAGGAGAGGGACAAGTCGTCTGGTGTTGTTTAATTGGAGTTCCTAGCAGTTTATTCTCGAATCTTTTCACATCCCGAAAAAGCCTACTTCGTGATGGAGTTTAGGATACATGATGGTCAATCACTTGGATGTTGGAATGAGTGTGGTTTGGACAAAGCTGGGCAAACGGCTCCTGGGATCCAGTGCAGCGAGAAACGTTTTTCAGTGTTACCTTGTTCTGGCGACACTCGGGTCTCCTGCTCAGTTGTAAGCAAACGTATGGTAATTTCGAGATGTCAGTGTCTCCACTTGTGGATCACTCACTTCAGAGGGTGGTGTTCCATCACTAATAAACTATACGCAATCTGTGGTACAAATATACACCATTCGAGGCCTGATTCGAATAGGAAAGAGCTTTTATTACGTATTGTGGAACGGTTTTGCCGCGCGGGATTAGCCGAGCGGTGTAAGGCGCGGCAGTCATGGACTGTGCGACTGGTCCCAGCGGAGGTTCGAGTCCTCCCTCGGGCATGGGTGTGTGGTGTGTGTGTTTGTCTTTAGGATAATTTAGGTTAAGTAGTGAGTAAGCTTAGGGACCGATGACCTTAGCCGGCCGCGGTGGTCTCGCGGTTCTAGGCGCGCAGTCCGGAACCGTGCGACTGCTACGGTCGCAGGTTCGAATCCTGCCTCGGGCATGGATGTGTGAGATGTCCTTAGGTTAGTTAGGTTTAAGTAGTTCTAAGTTCTAGGGGACTTATGACCGCAGCAGTTGAGTCCCATAGTGCTCAGAGCCATTTTTGAACCGATGACCTTAGCAGTTAACTCCCATATGATTTCACACACATTTGAACATTTTTGAACGGATTTGCTAGTCTTAGAGAGTGAAAGCACAGAAGGCTTGTTGTTGCTTCTTGGGGTCAAAGGACGCATATATCTTTCCAGCTACTAGCGGAATTTGGTATTTAAATGCTAATGGAGCGTAGTATCACAGTACCAGTACGCTGAAAAGTGTAGAATACCCGATAATTGTTTGGACGATAAATTCCTTTCGTATCTGATAGGTTCACTGAAACGTTTGCAGCTACTTCTATGCCAAAATGTTGGAGGCAAAAATAATTGACGTTAGCAGACAATAGTTCTTTGATGGGGAAGTAGCAACATTGCTGTGAGTAACGAGAATGGTAAATCCTGTGTCTGATTGCCCGTTTTGTCGCCACAAACAGGAATTATCGCAACCGAGAAAATTCGTTTGGGCTGTTGATTAATGGGTAGTGCAAATTTTGTTCTATGTCTTTCGTATTTCAGCTACTACTGTATGGGGGAAGTTTCTGAGATGAAAACGCGAAGAATCTGACTGTATGTTACACGAACTTGGGAAACCACTCAAACATATGATTTGTGCTGTGCGTTGTACCAGACAAAATCGCTAATCTGAAACGTCGTTCAGATCTGGTTGCTGTGAACTACCTCTCTTAAGAGGAGACACTGGCACTAACATATTTGTTAATCTCTTACATTTTTTCTTAAATCTCACTCAAATTTTGTAGGATCTTTTATTGTATGATTATATGATAGCGGAACAAACACTGGTAGCAGTTACTTCTGTAAAATATCTGGGAGTATGCGTGCGGAACGATTTGAAGTGGAATGATCAAATGTAGAAAATGTAGTCCATCAACAAAGGAGGTGGCTTACAATACACTCGTTCGACCTATACTTGAGTATTGCTCATCAGTGTGGGATCCGTACCAGATCGGGTTGACGGAGGAGATAGAGAAGATCCAAAGAACAGCGGCGCGTTTCGTCACAGGGTTATTTGGTAACCGTGATAGCGTTACGGAGATGTTTAATAAACTCAAGTGGCAGACTCTGCAAGAGAGGCGCTCTGCATCGCGGTGTAGCTTGCTCGCCAGGTTTCGAGAGGGTGCGTTTCTGGATGAGGTATCGAGTATATTGCTTCCCCCTACTTATACCTCCCGAGGAGTCACGAATGTAAAATTAGAGAGATTAGAGCGCGCACGGAGGCTTTCAGACAGTCATTCTTCCCGCGAACCATACGCGAGTGGAACAGAAAAGGGAGGTAATGACAGTGGCACGTAAAGTGTCCTTCGCCACACACCGTTGGGAGGCTTGCGGAGTATAAATGTAGATGTAGATGTAGATGTACGCTTATTTAGAGAGATCCAAAATGCTTTATATAATTTTTATATCATTTTTAATAAATCACTATAATGTGAGAGAATTTTGAAATTTTTATGACATTATTATTTTGCCGTAGACTTTTTCATTATTTATGGGCAAATTTATCTCTTTTGTACAGTAAAGTACTCTACACTAGTTAGTGTAGATTTACGTGAAGTAGCACCTTGGTGAATTATTTCAATTATTTGCTGTGATTTTTCTGGATTTGAATATTTTTAAAGACAAATTTTCCATGTATTTTCCTCCGTAAAAGTGTTTATAGTGTACAGACTAAAACTCAGTTCCACTTCAGTTTGCCAAATTTAATCAAAACTGTTCTACAGTTTCTGATATATGTGTTCCTAAAAGATGAAAATTTTGTTACAGAAAAGTTAATTTAAATTTTGAATGAAAATTTCTTTAATCGTATCTTAGCAAACTACCCAATATCCATATTCCGGTCGTTCTTCACCATCTCATGGAGCTCTTTCAGCTCCATCGCTCTTTTGTCTAAGAATTTTTTCTATAATCTGCACTGAAGGCTGTTCCTTTGCAGTTCTTTGGTCATCGATAATCCGCATTATCTGTTCAGTGGAGACACAGGTACAAGGTCCAACTTGTTGAGGATGTGAAGTCTTGCTTCAACCCTACATTAAACACTGCTGTAGCTTCCAAAGCAGAAATATTCACTACGAAGTCAGCGACAAACACAGTACTTGGATATCTCTTCCAAACAGGAAACTCTCATTAGGGACATCACACACGTCCATGCCGGAGGCAGGATTCGAACCTGCGACCGTAGCAGTCACGCGGTTCCGGACTGAAGCGCCTAGAACCGCACGGCCACCGCGGCCGGCAGTGTTCACTCCAGCTAATTTTGGCGGAGCACCAGACGTGTTCATGATAGCACATAAGAAGTTCCCACCTTCTCTTTCAAATAGATTACTGTACATCACAGTCCATAACCCAACATTATATTGGCTTCAAAGTTCTACTAATGTCATCTGATGTCCTGAATGATATGTCAACATCACAGTTTTGACATAGAATGTGTAATGTACGAGTCACACCTATTGTCTTTCCATCATCCACCAAATTCACATTTCCTCCACACTCAGAGAACTAGCAGTCTTTTCTATGTGCCTCTGTTGCCAATTCCACATCCACAATTGTGAAACAGTTGTTTCTATCATGATTTGCTTCTCCTGGCACAATACCTGTTCCATGAATTACTTGATATGCACTCAGTACCATTTTGTCTCTTTATATTCGTAATATGGGCCATACTACGCTTCTTAAACAGTTTACCAGGCCATGGCAATATAAGAAAACATCAATATATTCACCTTGTACGAAGACAAATTAACTGAAACTATACTCAGATTGCACTTAACAGCAGAAAACTTGTTTCTGAAGCTTAAGAGCAGAAGAAAGATCGAGCAAAAAAGTTGTTTCTACAGTGGAAACCTGAAAAAGTGGTCACCGCACATAATTTCACTGTTTAGGCTTTTAATTTTTGCATGCAATATGTAGTTCGAATTTCAAAGTAAAAATATGGACTAATAATCCCAAATATACGTACTTTCAAATAAGCGAATAAAAATATTTTGTCGTTTCTTTCATGATTATTGCCACCGCATCCACTTAAAAAATCCGGAGAGCTGATGTAAAGCTATACGGCACAACAATCTAGATTCAAAATATCACCAGCTGTTCACCAAACAGGCACACAGTTCTGAAATACACAAATTAAAAAGAAGAATGGCTTGAATGCACCAATTGTTCGGACGGATTATGTCGGACCAAATCGCGCATACAGTTGTTGGAAACAGCAGCTCGTAATATTGTCGCTGATCGCAGTAGCCAACGAAGCAGGCTAAATGAAATTCACGTGCGATGTAGCGCTAATCTGATGAAATTTCGAGGTTGTTAACTGCTACTCGAATTTTGCAGATAATGTCAAAGCATACCTATTTTTCCCTGAACGCCAAATGTGTTTCAATCAGCAGCCTGTAATACAATACAAGTGACAGTGATCTAATTCTTGCGCTACAAATGAGCTTTTGAGTTTCATTAAACAGATTTCCGTCCAAATTTAGCTTCCCTTTATAGGCGATGAGGCTAATCAATCAGCTACTGCGATCCTTGCAGAGTTGCCAACGGCCACCTCCAAAAATTTGTTGCTACTGACATCTTTAGCACAAGCTGAGATCTTCTATTCATTGATGTGTGGACAATTTAGAGCCAATGAACAAGCACTTTTTGTCAAGGGTCGTGTATTAAAAAAAAAAAAAAAACAAAAAAAAACATTGTAGGTTTTGGTTAATATCGTAACCAACGAAATGCAATATTTTTGTCTGTTACAATAATACGAGAATCACTTTCAAGAAGTAAAAGAGCAGATCCATGACATAAATTTATAACAATCCGTGGTATTCATGTTTAGATGTCAAAGAAAGAGAAGCACACTGATAAACCAGGTTACCTGCTTAGTGATGTGTTGATCCACCTTTGGAAAGCAGCGTAACAGCCATTCTGAGTGGCACGGTTTCGACGAACTGTTGACAGGTTGCGGAGGCATGTGGCACCAGATTTGTACTCACAGGTCACGCAATTCCCGTAAATTACCGGCCGCTGATTTGCGGGTGCGGAGATGGCACGCGATAGCATTCCAGATGTGTTCCACAGCAGTAATTATCTCCCGAAACTGGACACTGTCACTCATGGCACGCCATTTGAGTTATTCAGATATCGCACTATACAGGTATTCAGTGACAAAGCTGGCCAGTTTCCACTGTTAAGGAAACATCGAAATCCATGCAGCTCCCACAACGAGTTTTCACTCTGCAGTGGATTTGAAACTTACTGGCAGATTAAAAGTGTATTTATCCGTCAGAAAGTTTCAAATTAGCACACTTCGCTACAGAGAGAAAATTCATAGCGTAAACAGTCGCCTAGGTTATGGCTCAAGATGTTTCATTCTACGTATTCTTTCTTCCAAAAGTATCAGTTGGGTAGGATATTCAGGAGAATTTGTGTGAAGTTTGGAAAGTAGTGTTAGGTGCTGGCCGAAGTAGGGCTGTGACGGCAGGTCATGAGTCGTGCAAGGGTAGTTCAGTCGGTAGAGCTCATGCCAGCGAAGGACAGAGGTCCCAGATTCGAGTCCCAATCGGCCATACAGTTTTACTCCGCCAGGAAGTTTCATATCAGCACACACACACACACACAGCTACAGACTGAATATTCATTCTTGACATTCCAGTTGTTTCTGCTCCGTAACTCCAGTCTACGATGACGGATATCGATAGGCAACATGTTTTCCACGGTCCACGAAGATTGGAGTGTTGATTAGTTGTCTTCGTCCGTCAGTGCCAGTAACAACGGTCCTACGTGTGCTCACTGCCGTCTGCGTGGTGGAGGCGAGTGGTTTGGTCTCCAAACAGTTCCCATAAAACTGGAGTTCCTACTCCACCATCACAGCCAAAAATTTAGACGTCTCACTCGCAGCGCGGAAACTGGACCTAGGTTTGTCAAAGACCCTCAAACGACCACGGTCGATGTACGTACTGTGAGCTGAATTTACTGCTTACGTCCTTAATCACTGAAGTTAGAGGACCAATTTTCGGCATGTAAATAGGAGTTCAGTGAGTAATCCAACACTTCTTCTCTCTCGGCCAATTTCGGCTGAAAAAATCGGAATGTGTTGTGGGACACCGTGTAATATCCGCAGTTTAGCTTGTACAGTTTCATGAAGTTCCGACAGATGACGGCGCTATACGCACACTTCAAAGTTGCCAAAAAAATTTTTTTCAGGCGGCTGTCAGCAGCGTCGATATACTTGGAGAAACGCATGATACATATTGTGCTGTCTTACGGAAACACAGCATAGTGTGTATCACATTTCTCAAAGTAGGCTTACTTCAAAATGGCGCCTATAACGGACAGCTACCAATGAGTTTCTTTTGCTGGAAAACCGAGCACCGCATATATTCGTAGGCGCTTGTAGAATGTCTAAGGCAACTCTTGGAATTCATTTTTATCCGGCGCATCCATCACCACCTCCAACGAAACCACGTCCTCAACAAACAACCAATGTGGCTTTCGACCTTCCTTCTCTGCCGATGACCAACTCCTACGCCTCACGCATCTCCTCTCCCTCCAGCTTAACTCCCGTCGCTCCGCCATTTTTGTCTCCCTCAACCTCGAAAAGGCCTATGACAGTGTCTGGCATCCTGGTCTCCTGTTTAAACTCCAAACCTACGCCCTTCCTGTCAGCTACACCCTCTCTCTCCCGCCGCCCATCCTACGTTAGCAGCCATAATGCTGATTCCCACACCTTCTACCCCTCTGCAGGTGTGCCCCAGGGCTCTGTCCTCTCCGCTCTCCTCTACCACCTGTACACGGCAGATATGCCCCCCCCCCCCCCAATCCAGTAAACCAGCTTGCTGATGACACCGCATTTCTTGCCCGCGCTCCTACCCTCCAACGGTCCCAACGCCTTCTACAGAATCACCTTGACCTTTTCGCCGCGTGGTGTAACCAGTGGCTCCTGAAAATCAATCCTTGCGAGACCCAGGCAATCATTTTAGGTCTACAACCAGCTCCTTCTGGCTCCTTGATTTCTCCCTTACCATCTGCGCCAATCCTGTCCACCTCTCCCCCACCATCACCTACCTTGGCGTCACCATTGACCGTCACCTGACCTGGATCCCTCATCTCTGCTCTATCCAACCCAAAGCCCACAACCACCACCGACTCCTCAAACTCCTCTCTCGCTGGACATGGGGGTTGAATCTCTCTACCACCCTCCACACCTACAAATCCTTAACCCATCCCATCTTTTGTTATGCCAGACCCACTTGGATATCCGCCCCCCCCCCACTCAAATTCTATAAGTCCCTCCAGCTCCTTGTGCACCATGCACTCCGCCTCACCTTCTGTATACACCTCCTGTCCCCCACGCGAATCCGCTATGACCCCTTCCTTTCTCCCATCTGCTCCACTTCCTGGAACATATCTACATACTCTACACCTCCCGCCGCCTTGTTCCCCCTCACCCCCTGTTTGCTCCTCTCCTCTCCAACCCCCGCCCTCTGCCATGCATTCACTGTTGTGTCCCCCCTGCCCTCCATCTCTACATCCTTCATCTTCTTTCCCAAGGTGGCTTCCATCAACCCCCCCTCCCAGATGATGGCCTCTCTCACTCAATTTATCCCTCCTATCAACTCTGATCCTCACCCCCCCCCCCTACTTTCCTCTTTCCCCAGGCTCCTTCTTCCCCACCCCCCTTCCATCCTGTTTTCTCCCCACCCAACCTCTCTCTGTCTCCTTTCTCCCTCCCACAAGTCCTTTTGTATTCCCCTCCTCTGCCTTTCCGCACTCCCTGTCGCATCTGCCCAGCCCCCCCCCCCCCCCCGCTCTTATGGGTCCTCGTCCTCCATCGGCTCCTTCCCCCCTCCCTCCCACTTCGTTTTCCCTCTCCTTCCCCCACTTTTCTTTCCCATCATCTGTCCAGGTTCCCTCCGTCTGCCCTCAGCTGTGGTATTCACTTTTTCCAAAGTGTTGTGAACAGAAATCGTGCTGTCGCCAGGTGTGAATTTTATATCTCTTGCAAACAGAAACCAGACTGTTGCCATGTTTTTTTAATTGTCTGTCTATTATTTTACCTGTCTGCTTCATATGTATTTTATTAGCATCATCAATCCTATATTTTATGATTTAAGTTCCACTATTTTCCGCCATTTTACCATTTAAGTCACTGATTTTATCGCCTGCTTTTATTATTTATTATCTTCATTTTTTAAAAACATATTCTGTAGGCTGAAGAGCGGCATACTAAGCTGCTCCCAGCCCGCCCCCTTTGCGGGGAATCGAAACTCGATAAAGAAAAGAAAAAAGTCTAAGGAGACCTGGCAGTGAGCGAAAGCACGCTGAGACGCTGGGTGAGGCATATGCCGTGATCACAACAAAATCGCGCAAACCTGTGCGATCTCCCATGTGCCTGGCGGTCGACGTGCAACTGTGACTCCTGTGTTGCTGGAACGTGTGGACACTCTCATTCTAAGTGATCGACAGAACACAATTAAACACCTCGCTGAACAACTGGACGTCTCTGTTGGCAGTGCTGACACACTAGTCCGCCACTTGGTGTACTCAAATGTGTGGGCCCGCTGTGTTCCTCGCCGCCTAACAGGAGACCACGAAGAGAAACGAAGGACCATCCGTGTGGGATTATTCCCTGCACGTTGTAAGGTGATCATGACAATTTTTTGTCTAACATTGTCACAGGCGATGAAACACGGGTTCATTATTTCAAACCGGAAACAAAAAGGCAATCCATAGAGCTGCGGCACATCACCTCCCCTCTGAAGAAAATATTCAAAGCCGGTACAAGCACGGCGACAGCCTTTTGGTACTCTGAAGGGGTTATTCTGTTTTATGTCCTTCCTCATGTGCAACGATCCACTCTGAAGTGTATTGTGTTACCCTTAGGAAATTGAAGGAACGACTTCCGCGTATTCGTCGCGATAAAAATGTAGTCGAACTTGTGCTTGTCAATGGCAACGCAAGGACGCAAGGCCACACGCAAGTCTGCGCACCCGAGTGGAGCTCACAGAACTTCATTGTGTTCATCCTCGTCCACCCTACAGCCCGTACCTCACACCTGCCATCTGTTTGGCCCAATGAATGATTCACTCCGCGGGAAGGAGTACGTGGATGAAGGAGACGTTACTGACGCAGCCGAGACGTCGGCTCCGACGTCGCGCAGTAAAGTGGCACCGTGCGGTCGCACAGCTCCTCCCTGTAAGATCGTGCAAACCGTCGCATTGAACGGAGAACAAGTTGAAAAATACGGTTTTTGATACCAAAAGTGTTCGGAATAATATGATGTACTGGAATCCCGAATAAAAGTAACCTGTTTTGAGAAAAAGTGTGTTGCGTTACTTACAGAACGCCCTCGTAATTGTTTATTACACCCAAGCAGTTTTATAACTTCCTAAACTCTTGCTGGGGATAAGTGACCACTTTACACGACTCATCAACTCATTACTCATTTTAAAAGTCTCTTACACCTTTAGATCTGTTTGTCCGACATGGTTTAGAAATTTCTCGAGTGGTGTACATTCTCTTTCCTGATGACGGAAACTTGTACTTCCCCACAGTTGAAATTTATTGTTTCACTTAATATCACGCTGTCTTCTGGACTGACATTTTACCGCTGAATCTTCGTGGATCACCCATTTCTGCGCACCGTCCAAATACACTCCTGGAAATTGAAATAAGAACACCGTCAATTCATTGTCCCAGGAAGGGGAAACTTTATTGACACATTCCTGGGGTCAGATACATCACATGATCACACTGACAGAACCACAGGCACATAGACACAGGCAACAGAGCATGCACAATTTCGGCACTAGTACAGTGTATATCCACCTTTCGCAGCAATGCAGGCTGCTATTCTCCCATGGAGACGATCGTAGAGATGCTGGATGTAGTCCTGTGGAACGGCTTGCCATGCCATTTCCATCTGGCGCCTCAGTTGGACCAGCGTTCGTGCTGGACGTGCAGACCGCGTGTGACGACGCTTCATCCAGTCCCAAACATGCTCAATGGGGGACAGATCCGGAGATCTTGCTGGCCAGGGTAGTTGACTTACACCTTCTAGAGCACGTTGGGTGGCACGGGATACATGCGGACGTGCATTGTCCTGTTGGAACAGCAAGTTCCCTTGCCGGTCTAGGAATGGTAGAACGATGGGTTCGATGACGGTTTGGATGTACCGTGCACTATTCAGTGTCCCCTCGACGATCACCAGTGGTGTACGGCCAGTGTAGGAGATCGCTCCCCACACCATGATGCCGGGTGTTGGCCCTGTGTGCCTCGGTCGTATGCAGTCCTGATTGTGGCGCTCACCTGCACGGCGCCAAACACGGATACGACCATCATTGGCACCAAGGCAGAAGCGACTCTCATCGCTGAAGACGACACGTCTCCATTCGTCCCTCCATTCACGCCTGTCGCGACACCACTGGAGGCGGGCTGCACGATGTTGGGGCGTGAGCGGAAGACGGCCTAACGGTGTGCGGGGCCGTAGCCCAGCTTCATGGAGACGGTTGCGAATGGTCCTCGCCGATACCCCAGGAGCAACAGTGTCCCTAATTTGCTGGGAAGTGGCGGTGCGGTCCCCTACGGCACTGCGTAGGATCCTACGGTCTTGGCGTGCATCCGTGCGTCGCTGCGGTCCGGTCCCAGGTCGACGGGCACGTGCACCTTCCGCCGACCACTGGCGACAACATCGATGTACTGTGGAGACCTCACGCCCCACGTGTTGAGCAATTCGGCGGTACGTCCACCCGGCCTCCCGCATGCCCACTATACGCCCTCGCTCAAAGTCCGTCAACTGCACATACGGTTCACGTCCACGCTGTCGCGGCATACTACCAGTGTTAAAGACTGCGATGGAGCTCCGTATGCCACGGCAAACTGGCTGACACTGACGGCGGCGGTGCACAAATGCTGCGCAGCTAGCGCCATTCGACGGCCAACACCGCGGTTCCTGGTGTGTCCGCTGTGCCGTGCGTGTGATCATTGCTTGTACAGCCCTCTCGCAGTGTCCGGAGCAAGTATGGTGGGTCTGACACACCGGTGTCAACGTGTTCTTTTTTCCATTTCCAGGAGTGTAGTATAAGAAAGAAACCAGATGGCTGTACGTCAGCTAGTTAGAATCACGGGCCCTTCTTGGCTATAATCTTCTGTGTGTTACAAGGATTCTCACCACAAATGGTGAACATTGTTGTCCACTCCCGCTGAAGAGGAAGTCTGGAATGAAATGCCGTGAAGTAAGATGCCATGAGCGTAAACGATTCTGTTACGTTGCACGAACATTCAGAACATAAAAGGCAGCTGATAGGTTTCTTTTCTTTATTCACGTGAAGGTGTTGGAGCAAACTTTACATTTCGAGTGCTACAGTGTTTCCGAAGAGGAAAAGTTGCTAGGGGCGCTCTAATAAAATCTCCGTAGTTCTGATACTAGGATGCAAGTGAGGGTGTAGGTGCATGCGCAAAACTATTCCAAATGAGACACTCATAACAATTTACATGACCGTGACTGGAGTTTTGTAATTTGACAGTTTAAGTACATGAAGATCCAAGAACGGTAAGACTTACAGAAGTGTATACGATCTCTCAAATGTTTTTTATTGCAGTCTTCGATCGCAATATTACTTCTTTTGACGATGACCGGTTTCAGTTAGTAATGACCGTCCTTAGATCTTTTCTACACCATGTCCTAAATTCAGAAGACCGTAATGGCATCGCCAAAACATATAAATATACTCAGCACAGCATCGTCACATAGATTTAAAATAAGTTGTAGAATAGGCCACCTCGTCCACCACTCTGAACTTTGAAAATTCAATATGGTGTGATACGCTGCAATCGAAGCGCGTAACACGACATGAAGTTATACTGTGCCTGAATGTATCCGATGCGGTATTTGTGCACGCCCACTAAATAGAAATACTTCGTGGTAGAGCGAAAAATGCTATATTATGGTCATCAAATTATTTCTAGACTGATTATTCTTGTTCACTCGAACTTCTTAATGTGCGCGGCGCCGCCTCTCTGTATGTAATCTTAATCACATACTGCTGTTACACTGTTTTGCACAGCCATGGTTTTCGGGTAAGTTCTCTTAAGTATATCCAGGTGTTCAAACTGTCACTGTCATTAGTGCAATAAACACATTAAATCTGTTGTCTTCAATCTGACGACCGATTTGAAGCAGCTCGCCACGTTAGCCTATGCTATGAAACTCTCTCGACTGCTGCATAGCTCCTGCAACATACAGGGAATGGCCAAATACACTGCTGGCCATTAAAACTGCAACACCAAGAAGAAATGCAGATGACAAACGGGTATTCATTGGACAAATATATTGCAATAAAACTGACATGTGCTTACATTTTCACACGATTTGGGTGCATAGATCCTAAGAAATAAGTACCCAGGACAACCACCTCTGGCCATAATAACGACCTTGATACGCCTGGGCATTGAGTCAAACATAGCTTGGATGGCGTGTACAGCAGCTTCAACACGATACCACAGATCATAACGAGTAGCGACTGGCGTATTGTGACGAGCCAGTTGCCCGCATCTCGTCGTCGTGCGGTAGCGTTCTCGCTTCCCCCGCCCGGGTTCCCGGGTTCGATTCCCGGCGGGGTCAGGGATTTTCTCTGCCTCGTGATGGCTGGGTGTTGTGTGCTGTCCTTAGGTTAGTTAGGTTTAAGTAGTTCTAAGTTCTAGGGGACTTATGACCACAGCAGTTGAGTCCCATAGTGCTCAGAGCCATTTGAACCATTTTTGACGAGCCAGTTGCTCGGCCACCATTGACCAGACGTTTTCAGTTGGTGAGAGATCTGGAGAATGTGCTGGCCAGAGCAGCAGACGAACATTTTCTGTATCCAGAAAGGCCCGTACAGGACCTGTAACATGCGGTCGTGCGTTATCCTGCCGAAATGTAGGGTTTCGCAGGGATCGAATGAAGGGTAGAGCCGCGGGTCGTAACGCATCTGAAATGTAACGTCCACTGTTCAAAGTGCCGTCAGTGCGAACAAGAGGTGACCGAGACGTGTAACCAATGGCACCCGATACCATCACGCCTGGTGATACGCCAGTATGGCGATGACGAATACACGCTTCCAATGTGCGTTCACCGCGATGTCGCCAAACACGGATGCGACCATCATGATGCTGTAAAGATAACCTGGATTCATCCGAAAAAAATGACGTTTTGTCATTCGTGCACCCAGGTTCGTCGTTGAGTACACCATCGCAGGCGCTCCTGTCTATGATGCAGCGTCAAGGTTAACCGCAGCCAAGGTCTCCGACCTGATAATCCATACTGCTGCAAACATCGTCGAACTGTTCGTGCAGATGGTTGTTGTCTTGCAAACGTCCCCATCTGTTGACTCAGGGATCGAGGCATGGCTGCACGATCCGTTACAGCCATGCGGATAAGATGCCTGTCATCTCGACTGCTAGTGATACGAGGCCGTTGGGATTCAGCACGGCGTTCCCTATTACCCTCCTCAACCCACCGATTCCATATTTGCTAACAGTCATTGGATCTCGACCAAAGCGGGCAGCAATGTCGCGATACGATAAACCGCAATCGCTATAGGCTACAATCCGACCTTTATCAAAGTCGGAACCGTGATGGTACGCATTTCTCCTCCTTACACGAAGCATCACAACAACGTTTCACCAGGCATCGCCGGTCAACTGCTGTTTGTGCATGAGAAATCGGTTGGAAACTTTCCTCATGTCAGCACGTTGTATGTGTCGCCACCGGCGCCAACATCGTGTAAATGCTCTGAATAGCTAATCATTTGCATATCACAGCATCTTCTTCCTGTCGGTTAAATTTCACATCTGTAGCACGTCATCGTCGTGTTGTAGCAATTTTAATGGCCAGTAGTGTATGTGGGAACGCCAGGATCACAACACATTACCGTACCAAATAGGGTGTACGAAACACGTGGGCATCCTTAACAGTTTCCAGTCTACTGGAAATGTATAAATAAAGATCCTGTATGATTTTCAAGTATATTTTATACTATTCTTGCTGCAAAATAGTAAAGTTCAAGTAACCATGCTGGAGATGGACAGGGATCACGCAACTTTCTCTCCAAAGTAGACCGCAAAGGCTCAATAGCCCTGAGATCTGGTGACAGTGGTGGTCAGAGGAGATGCGACAGTTCATCTTGGTTCTCACAAAACCAGTTCACTATGCCAGCTGTGTGAACAGCAGGCCTACCGTCTTGTAGCACAGCATCACTCTTGGGGAACGGATATTGTACCCTGCGATGGACTTCATCTGTCAAAATAATCCTTGATGATAATGCGATATCGCAGAGTAACCATGGGAGCCATGGAATACCACAATACGGCTGCCCAAATATTCAGCGAACCTCCACCATTAGGTTCCTGGGATGTAAACTCAGTCAGATGTTGGAAACAGTGTGAGATAAGACTCATCCGATCAAATGACATCCTTCCACAGCTCCATAGTCCAGATTTTATGGCTTCCTGCTTAGGGCACTGGCATCATTGATGAATGGCTTTGTTGGAATTCCACTCACCCTGCAGTTCCCTACTAATGGAGCATCTTTCGAATTGTTTTGGTTCTGACGTGGTTCGCGAGTGTGACTGTAGTTCTACAATGACTTTTGCAGCTGTAGTCCTCTAATTTTTCGTCAGAATAGTCTTCAATGAGAGTCTGTCACGATCACTCGACACACACTTTCATCCACCTTATGCCTTAGTAGATGAAGTTTTTTTCCATTTTCCCTGTACGTAGCATACATCTTCTATACGGCAACTCATGAAACACCAAGTAGCTCGGCTAGCCTGTCTACGGAAGCACCCACCATCGTCTCACAAATAATTTGGCCATTTTCGAATTCACTTAGCTCCGACATAATGCAGTTACATCCACATACAGCAAGTCTCTCCGCAGTGCTGTATGGTAGTTAGCCGCGTGTGCCGTATGCCGTAGTGAATATACCGAAATGAAACTCAATGAAATACAAGTTATTAATTAATTGCATATTCATTTTTACTTACAAATTTTCACATTAAATGTTGAAAGTGTCCCCCTGCTGTTGAATACACAATTCAGTTCGTCTAATCACGTTCCCAAACACAAGCTGTAACATTTCTTCTGTAACAGAAGCAGTGAAAGTGGATATTGCAGTTTTCAATTCATCGATGGATTTTGGACGGTTTTTAGACAGTTGATTTCGCTGCACCTCAGAATAAAAAGTCAGGTGGTGTTAAGTCAGGCGATCGTGGAGGCCAAAGTCCCTGTGAAATCATGCGATAACCATAAATATCAGCAAGAAGTGACGTTAAAACGAGAGTTGTATGGGCGGTTGCACCATCTTGTTGAAAATAACCGTTCAGTATTTCACTTAATACAAGTTCTCCTATGAATGGGTACAGAATATCACTGCAGTATCGTTGTACGCTTACTGTTTCGTTGAAAAATATGGGACCCACAATCCGACGTCTGGAAATTGCAATCCAAACTCCTATTTTCAGAGAATGAAATGGTTCCTCATGAATACGCAATGGATTCGCAGTACTCCACATACTAGAATTTTGCGATTTCATGTACCCGGATAAATGAAACCACGCCTCATCAGTGAAAAACGTTTCATTAAGAATATCCCTTCCATTTTGTTAAACGAAATTTTTGAACCATTGACAACAATGCAGTCTCTTGCCATGATAAGTATTTTTCAGTTCTTGCACGACTGTCACTTTGTATTCTTCAATGGTTAGCATTTTAACAGTGACAATAACGAAACAAACGTAACAAAGGAACTTAAACGTTCACGTCAACACGTAACGACACACACCAACGATGCTACTGGCGCTGGCTGAGATAAACGAAACAGTGGAATGCTGGAAGAGTCCACTTGAAGGGGAGTTAACCTAGGCAGGCGACCGATCATACGGCACGCGCGGCTGACAATCATACGGCACTTTTTGAACAACCCGCAGAACAGCTTTGACCACGACAGATGCTTGCAACGTATTGACGACAAGGCACGTGTGCCGTTAGTGGTCAGACACCGAAGCTCAGCGTGCACTCTTGGCTAGGATCTGCATTCATGTTCAAGCTTGCACATCTGGCAGCATATCCATATTTTTGTCCAACCCCATTACGCGCACTAGACCCGTGCAAAGAAATTTAAACTCTCGGCAGGCAGATCTACGACGAGCAAGTACTATAATACGGCATATGCAGAAAGACAACACACAAACACACACACACACACACACACACACACACACACACACACACACACACACACACACACGATAAAAAGCAGATTTAAAGTAAAAACTATAATTAAGGACGCTGGTATGTGCTTCAAATCTTTCTCTCTTCCTGGTCAAACAACAGAGCACGCAGTTATTGCTGTTTGCTTGACCGTTGGTAATTAATATTCACTATCGATGATTTCTGATGTTGCTTATATTTGGTTGTTTGGAGGCTCCAGTTTTTACGGTGTATATTATAAGCATTATGTGCATTAAAGAGAGCATTGGCTCAGTTGAACAATGATGAGTGAGGAAATTGGCCAAAATAAACCATCCTTAATTCCCGTGAGACCTAGGAGCACAAGAAGATCCGAATCTAAATGTCTGGAAATCCAATCCTCTAAGATATGAATACACCATCTTAACCAATCTACCACATTTTCCTCAATCTCTGTGAGGAGGAACTGGCTAAAGCTCCACTGAACGAACCTGTAGTAACTAAGGGTATTTATAAAAATCCAAATCAGGTTGCCTAAAGAAGTTTAAAATGATTTCTCCTAAGTATATGAGTGGTAATCCAGCCATTGTTGTATTTTTTTGGTGGAACAACAAGCATGAATATAATGGCCAGACATAGAACAATGAAGAACGTTGGTAATGATGTAAAAATGAATTTGTAAAAGAAAAAGTTCAGTAATACAAATCACAATCAAAATACTGTACTTATAGTTACACATACAACTTCAACAAACAATCTGCCTGAAACACGTAAGTAACGTTGGACCTTCACATTAAGTATTTCATATGCTGGAAACCAGAAGAAAGATGAAAAAAGGTGACAGAGGCTATATGGGTTGTTAGGGATAGAGCTACAAATATTGCAATAATTGGTACATTAATTCATATCCATTTTAATGTGTTAGTTGTTTTCCCCTGTGTTAAACATTCAGCCTGCCAACACAGCACATAATTTACTACCTGATGTTTTCTGCAAGGTCACAACTGGGCCAGGAAATGATCTATGCCCTGTCACTACAGACTACTCATTTCACGTGCACGTATCCACTCCTCAATACCCGACCTGAAGCCCAGGGGAAAATAAAAATGAACGCCTTACTTGAGCCATTCGTACTTACACGTTCTAACTATGTATTGTTGTTCAGTACACTGACCTCAGTCATCAATAGAAATATATGCACTTATATCCCTAAAGCACTGTATAGCGTACAACAGAAAGTATCTCTGAATTCAGATTAATGTAATGGAATAGACAAAAAATCTATTCACCAGGCAGTGGCAGAGCATACACATAAAAGAACCAGACAGTAAGTCTCCCCTGACCTTTGGTTCTGGGTAAGTTTCCCAAATCTACACCTTTTCCTAGACCTCTCCAATGCTTTTCCTTCACCCCTCTTCCCCTTTAACCCGTCTGCCTCAAGGAGCCACTGGCTACAAAAGCTTGCCTAATTATGTATGTATGTATGTATGTGTGTGTGTGTGTGTGTGTGTGTGTGTGTGTGTGTGTGTGTGTGCGCGCGCGCGCGCGTGTGCATGTGTCTGTGTGTGTGTGCGGATTGTCTTTCTGCACGTGCCGTGTTATTGTATTTGGTGTGCATACCGCCTCCTATCGACGGTTATATTCCACTGCGCAACTCTAGCTCGTCAGAGTGCTGCCTTGACAATAACAGTATATTCATCTTTCGAAGTACCAAAGGTTGTCGAAGAAGTCAACCGGCTGCATTCCTGTACATTGTATGAACATCCAACTGAACCTTGATACTGTATTCAAGTCTTGATCGCTCCCTAAAATTTATTCCCCTCCCCTCACACTTTGCTACGATACCAAATTTGCGAGATACACCAGAATATGGACTGTCAACTTATTCCTTTCTTTTAGTTAATTGCCATAAAAACTAATCTGCCTGATTCGATTTTATACCTCTTTATTGGTCTTCCGATCTGTTTTAATCGTCAGCAATAACCTGTAGTACGACATTTCAAAATTGTCTATTCTCTTGTTGTTCGTACTGTTTATCGTCCATATTTCTCTTACACAAAAGACTACATGCCACAAAAATACTCGTTAAAAATCACTCTTCTTAGTATTGCCAGTTGACATTTCAAATCCTCTTGAAACGTCCCCTTAGAAAAATTATGCATGACTGTACTTAAACTGACACAAAATATTTTTAGCGCAACGCAATCTGACTTTCAATAATCCCTACAAAAGAGTGGCCCTGACTAACATTAACCTATACCTTTCACAAATCACTTACCTCACAAAAATCTTCGTTACTCAAGCTACTGCAATACAGCGAGCGCCACTACTGCCAGCTAAATAAAAGATTCGAACTACTGAAGGCACTAACTACTGATAGGCATAGTTAGCAAATGAAAGATTTTGATAGAGAACAAACAATGTATTTACCTTAATAGTGTTCAAAAGTCATATTATATATAGCAGTTCATGGCATCCAGTCTTACAAATCTACTGTCTCTGATGGACACACGTCCAGATCGTCTGCTCTCAAAATTCCGTCATCTCTCTCCCCACATCCACCACTGCTGGCGGCTCACCTCCAAATGCGCAACACTACGCGCTGTTAACATCCAGCTGCCCAACACTACAATGGCGAATATTACAACAATGCCAACCAGCCACAGACTGCACACAGCAAAGTCAGTGATTTTCATATAGAGCGCTACGTGGCGTTACCAATATAAAAACCTAAACAGCCTACTTACACTCTCTACTTCAGCCATCGTCAATCAATCTGACGCCGAAACAGCAAAACTCGTCTGCTCCCTATAGAGCATCACATCCTAATCTAGTTCACGCAGCATCACCGAATTTAAACCAATTACACTCAATAGTTTTCAGCATCAACATTCGTCAATGACTCTCAACAACAACAACATTTGGCAACACATACAATGCAATATTTGACAGCGACACAGAACAACAATATTCAGCAACACTAATCAACATTCAAAAATATTTGGCAACGCTAAACAACAGACAGAAACGCCAAACATATAGGAACATTTGATACTAACAGTGCACAACACTTAGCAACACGCAACAAGCATCAGTCTGCAGCCCTGGACAACACTAAAAGCGTGCAACATCATGCAGCAACACACAACACTCGACAACTGTCACCAAGTCTCAACGAGACTTAACATCAGTCGAATTCTGCTTTCCTTATTCTATGCCACGTTATTAATTGCCTCTTTTTAAGTTCTGACGCAATTCTGCGAACGCTATTCGGAAAGTTCAGGTACGATCTGTCGAGAAATGGAAACTACAGTGAAAATAAAAAATATTTTATTTGTAACTCAGGTAGACAGAGAAAGTTATGTTGAAGAAAGAAATAAAGCCAAACAGATAATTGCAGCATCCAAGAAGAAATATTGGGAAGACTTTGGAAACAGGTTGGAGACTTTGGGTCAAGCTGCTGGAAAACCATTGTGGAGTGTAATTAGCAGTCATCGAAAGGGAGGTAAGAAGGAAATGAGAAGTATTTTGAACAGGTCAGGAAAACTGCTGCTGAATCCTGTTGATGCCTTGGGTAGATGGAGGGAATATTTTGAAGAGTTACTCAATGTAGGTTAAAATACGATCAGATTTAGATGTACAATGGGATAGGAATGATGATGGAAATAGGATCACATCTGAGGAAGTGGAGAAAATGGTCAATAGATTGCAGTGCAATAAAGCGGCTGGGGTGGATGGAATTAAGTCGGAACTCATCAAATATAGTGGAATGTCAGGTCTTAAATGGCTACACAGGATAATTGAAATGGCGTGGGAGTCGGGACAGGTTACATCAGACTGGACGAAAGCAGTAATTACACCAATCTTTAAACATGGAAACAGAAAAGATTGGAACAACTACAGGCGTATCTCTTTAATCAGCGTTGTGGGTAAAATCTTCTCAGGTATTGTTGAAAGGAAAGTTCGAGCATTCGTTGAGGATAAATTGGATGAAAATCTGTGTGGGTTTAGGCCTCTTAGTTGTCAGGACTAGATCTTTAGCTAACGGCAAATAATTGAGAACTGTTACGAATGGAACTGGAAATTGTATCTATGCTTTATTAGATCTATAAAAGGCATATTACCGGGTTCCTAGGAGGAAGTTATTGTCTGTTCTACGAGATTATGGAATAGGAGGCAAACTTATGCAAGTAATTAAAGGTCTTTACATAGATAGTCAGGCAGCAGTTAGAATTGACCGTAAATTGAGTTCATGGTTCAGAGTTGTTTCAGGAGTAAGACAAGGCTGCAACCTGTCTCCACTGTTGTTCATATTATTTGTGGATCATACGTTGAAAACAATAAACTGGTTGGTTGAGATTAAGATATGTGAACACAAAATAAGCAGTCTCGCATATGCGGATGACTTAGCTGTGATGGAAGATTCGATTGAAAGTTTGCAAAGTAATATTTCAGAGCTAGATTAAGAATGTAAGGACTATGGTATGAAGATTAGTATCTCCAAAACCAAAATAATGTCATTGGGAAAGAGATATAAACGGATTGAGTGCGAAATAGGAGGAACAAAGAACAGGTGGACGGTTTCAAGTACTTAGGATGCATATTCTCACAGGATGGCAACATAGTGAAAGAACTGGAAGCGAGATGTAGCAAAGCTAATGAAGTTAGCGCTCAGCTACGGTCTACTCTCTTCTGCAAGAAGGAAGTCAGTACCAAGACTAAGTTATCTGTGCACCGTTCAATCTTTCGACCAACTTTGTTGTATGGGAGCGAAAGCTGGGTGGATTCAGGTTACCTTATCAATAAGGTTGAGGTTACGGGTATGAAAGTAGCTAGGATAATTGCAGGTACTAGTAGATGGGAACAATGGCAAGAGGGTGTCCACAATGAGGAAATAAAAGAAAAACTGGGAATGAATATAGATGTAGCGGTCAGGGCGAACAGGCTTGGATGGTGGGGGCATGTTACACGCATAGGACAAGCAAGGTTACCCAAGAGACTCATGGGTTCAGCAGTAGAGGGTAGGAGGAGTCGGGGTAGACCAAGGAGAAGGTACCTGGATTCGGTTAATGATTTTGAAGTAACAAGCTTAACATCAGAAGAGGCACCAATGTTAGCACTGAATAGGGGGTCATAGAGGAATTTTATAAGGGGGACTATGCTCCACACTGAACGTTGAAAGACATAATCAGTCTTCAAATGATGATGATAATGATGTAACGGTCTGTTACATCTTCCAGCTACGTCTCTACGTATTCGCCGCTCCGACTTAAAAGGGGAAGGCCTCAGGCACGACCAACCGATTCGGCTCAAATTTGGAAGGTCGCTTGTGTACAGCCTAAAATGAAGGAATCTAAGATATTTTGGGTCTACACCCCCGTGTTTTTGAGAAAATCACCCCTATAAGTTATGACGAGCAATCGACTCAAAATCGGCGGGATCGATAGATAATTGTAAATAGAGCATTTTTCATAATCAAGTGTGGGGTCCGAAAACGCATACTTCTCCAGAAATCGAGGGGAGAAACTTTCACAACTGCCGCTTCTGTACCCACAAGGTAAACGCTTTTCGCCGACAGCACCGACAGTGCAACGGCCAAGGTAACTGGCTGGGAATCGGAGAACCCGGTTTCGAATCTCGAATAAACCTAGCGGATGTTATCCTTCTCGTTTGTATTTTTCCATATCTCAATTGATAGGGATAGGAAGGTTAATAAGGAATAAGTAAATCAATAAAGAATGATAATAATAAGGTAGGCAAATAAATTTCTCAAACCTCTTGGGATAGTAAACAACTAAAATGGTATTCCAGGTCACTTTACAATGGCTCTTCCAGTCACTGTTACGTGTCCTCACTTTTCTTCGAACAACTAGATTAATGGTGCTTGTCATATAAACATTCGAAACAAATATACTCACGGCACCAAGAACATCTAATGAATGCAATCTTTCGACAGCTACACTGTTCCTTCCGAATAGTCGGCGGAAAACAAACTTGGTTTAATTTAAAAATATGTCTTTTTCGGGAATTACTTTTGATGCGTACCATGCATACGATATCATCGCCTGAAAAATCGGTACTGAAAGTTGGTTATGAATTATGCTGTGAATAGCTATTGCATCCGGCGGTTGTGCAATTCCCTCTGGGTTTACAGAAGCACACTGCTATTCTGAAGCCTGTAAATAAGGTTTTTAACCTGGCGCTGGAAATAAACATCACGCGGCTGGCATACAGGTGTGCAGTTTGGCGGTATTACTTTTACTGTGCTCGTCGGCTGATCCTCACCAGCTATAAACATTATGTCGTATATTGTAGTATTAAGTTGTCCACTCCAGGAAACCAATATTAGACAAAACTTGTTATCAGAATCGTTTATTTTAAAACATTCTCAAGAAATGTTCTGTAAATCGCATTCGTCAGTTTCCCGGATTTGGAGCAGAAAATATAAACATTTTTCAACGAGTCGGTTAAACGATTGACCTATACCCCGAGGAAAAAATGGTTCAAATGGCTCTGAGCACTATGGGACTCAACTGCTGTGGTCATCAGTCCCCTAGAACTTAGAACTACTTAAACCTAACTAACCTAAGGACATCACACACATCCATGCCCGATACCCCGAGGACCAAATGTAACATTCGTTTCTTGTAAACGCAGGAAAACCTTAGGAAACACTTTTCCAGAGGCTGTGATGGCATATTGCGCCGTGTACGAACGTGTTAGTTTGTTTTTACTACCAACTGCGACAAGGGTTCGATTTTCTCCCATACTTCTGGAGAAGTATGCGTTTTCGGACCCCATACTTGATTATGAAAAATGCTCTATTTACAATTATCAATCGATCCCGCCGATTTTGAGTCGATTGCTCGTCATAACTTTTAGGGGTGATTTTCTCAAAAACACGGGGGTGTTGACCCAAAATGTCTTAGATTCCTTCGTTTTAGGTTATACACAAGCGACCTGCCAAATTTGAGCCGAACCGGTGGCCGTGTCTGAGGCCTTCCCCTTGTTACATATTGTCATGGCGTTGTACTATCTTTCCGTACAAGGCAGCCGCCTGTGCTTTCCGCCACTCCCTCCACTGGTCTGCAGTTCATTGTCTGTGCAAAAATGATGTCTTCATAGGCAGCAGTTCATCTGAGCAGTGGTGAACGTCAGACAGAGAGACGGAGCCACGTCCGGGCTGTATGGTGAGTGATCCAACATGTGCTACTGAAAAAGCTGCAGCCGAGATCTGTCAAGAAGAAGGAACTGCATGGCAGTTACGTTATGTGAGGTTGTATGAAATTAGGCGAAGCTCTGCAGTGTACACAATTACTTGGCGGGAGAGACTATTGTTTTAGGCATCTTTACATCTTAATGTGCTCAGTGTGTGCTCAGAACTGAAAAGGGCGACTTGACGAAATCGACAGGGGTAAGGAGACACTGCTTTTTCGCGAGATATCGGACCATATGATAACTGAATCTTCCGTCAGTTCTTGGCAGAACAAGAAAAGAGCTAGTTTGCTTTTGTTCTACAGTAGTACTTGTGTTAACTGATTTTCGGATTACAAAGCGAGCTTCCTACTTTTCTTGCAATGTTTCTAACAAGTTATAAAAGCAGGAACGTGCAATAAATACCTGCTTTGACAATATGGTGATAATGTAATGTAGGAAGTAAATGTTGGACAGAATAAATGTGAACGGAGTAAGCAGGAAAAACTTTAACACCAAACTGGAACAACAAGCCTACATAACAGTTTATAGTAATAAACAAAATCAATAAAATAAAATTAGTAATTGACAAGGCTACTTCTTGAGGTATGAAACACGGAGAGTGATGCACAAACCAACTGAAAGAAGAAAGATTAACAGTGTAACTACTCAATATATGACGAATTTGAGCATTATCAATAAGATAAACAGAAGTCAATAAATGCAGAAAAATGGAGTAGTGTGAGGGAACATCTAGTAAACGCCATCTTTCAGTGTGGTGGTACTGCATTTTAAAAAGTATAACAAGATACGAATATAAAATGAGCAAACAGAAAAAAACGTTAACATTATACTCAAAGCTGTGCCTGTGTAACACTTTGCAATAAATAAATGAACCACGTTGAGCTGTGGTAAAATTTGCTGTTTTGAAGAGCGCGCTGCAGCGCGTTGTGAGGAGTAGTCTCCCTCCGTTTCTGGCAGTGGCGCCGCTGTGGCAATCGCAACTTTGGTGTGTCCTTCTGGTGGGAAAGGGGGAAAGGTAACCTTCACGTGCATTTAAAGGGCGCTATGAGCTCGCAAGGCGGCGAGTCTGTTCAGTTGGTCAGCCGGGTCAGTGTGAGGCAGTCAGTGTCTGTTTGTCGTCCGGAGTGCTAGTATGTGTTAGGCCGCCAGTCTGCTCGAGTTTGTTCAGGCAATGGTCATTGGCGGTTGGATCGATCGATCGGTTGGTCGGTCGCGCACTGGGACACAAGATGACTTGTCCGTCTTGAGCGTCGGCGCATGTGAGCTCGCCACGTCAGTCCAGTGGGCCGCGCCATATAGCGAGGGTTAGTGGCTTCGCGCCCGACACGAGAGCAACAGGAGTCAACCCACGACATCAGTCTGGCCGGTGCGAGCTGCGACGCCGTGAGACGGGAGATCGGCGCGCCTTCTGGGTCCGTTGAAGCGGCTGGCAGCGGACGGTTCGGGAGAGCGTTTTGGGGGTGCTGCGCCAGGTCTTCGCCAGGCATCGCAGTTTATTAGAAGTTACGTGATTCGTGATTTGTTGTTTCATTTACTTGTTAAATTCTACTTGTTTTCTTGGTCAGTCTCTCGTCCCCAGCTTGCTCGTCTGTCTCCCGTCCTCATTTGTTAGGCAGTTAGTGTCTGTCTGTCGGTCTGTTGTACGTTAATAGCTGCCTCTGTCATGTTTGTCGGATCCGGTGCTAACGAAATTATTGCTTAAGGTGTAATGGTCGAATTCCTGAAATATGTTTTTATCTTGCCTATCATCTTGAGAGGCGGTATATTTGTAATGTAGAGCATGTTTGTACATTTTATGTAAAACTGCATTTCATGGGTTTTTATTTAAATGGTCATTTTAGTATATAAAGTTGCCACCCTTCCTCCGCAAGAGCTTTCTTTTAAAAACAAGTTGCACTTTCGTTGGCCAGCAATTTTGTTTTTTAATGTGATTGTTTTGTACCATTTCCATCCCTCCTATGGAGTGCATAGTTTATGTGTTTATGTGAGTTGTTAAAATTTTTAGTTTAAAGTAATCTGGTGTGTTGCAGATTTGCACCAGTGTAGTTTTACAGGGGTTGTTGTGAGCGGTTGTGACTACGGCCGTGTTAAAAGGGAGCGGCAAGCTTCTCAGCCCGAAAGCTTATACTGTCAAACAAAAAGCAACTCAGCTCTTAAATCGCTGTACATCTTTGACGATATGTTCTTCATGTAATTACCTTACCTTCTGATGAAGTCATCCTTAGAGGTGACGAAACCTGGTCAAGGTATATACAAAACTTATGCAACCAGTTGGCTGATTTTTACATATTTTTCAAACAAAAATTGTTATTTCTGCCTATGAATAAATTGTAACTTGATATTTAGAAGGTGTTTCTGATTATAATTTTTAAACCTGCTTTTTTTTTTCATCAGTTACCCACTGGAAACTACTTCCGCGCTCACATAGTGTGATTAAATGTGTTAATGTTCTTGATGAATCGCTAGTAAATAAAGTAAATTCTTTAAGAAAAGATTTTGAAAGTAAATCTGCGGTTCACACGTAAAACAAAAACAGTACTTGATGAGCCAACTTCTAGACGTATTAAAATTAATGCCAGTGTTACACAGTATAATGTTAATGTTTTGCTGTTTGCTCGTTTTATATTCGTATGTTGTTCAACTTTTCACTTTCTAAAATGTAGCACCACCACATTCTGAAAGATGGCATTTACTGCATGCTCCCTTACACTCTTCCATGTTCCTGCATTTGACCACTTCTGTTTAGCTTGCTGATATTACTTAAGTTCGTGCTATATTCAGAAGTTACATTGATAATCCTTTCTTCTTTCAGTTGGTTTGTGTATCAATCTCCAAGTTCTTACCTCCTGAAGTAACTCTGTCAAGTACTAACTTTATTTTATTGCTTTTGTTTATTAATATAAACAGTTATGTAGGCTTGTTGTTCCAATTTTGCCGACCGCGGTGGCCGAGCGGTTCTAGGCGCGTCAGTCCGGAACCGCGCGTCTGCTACGGCCGCAGGTTGGAATCCTGCCTGCGGCATGGATGTGAGTGATGTCCTTAGGTTAGCTAGATTTGAGTGGTTCTAAGTTCTAGGGGACTGATGACCTCAGATATAAGTCCCATAGTGCTCAGGGGCATTTGAACAATTTTTTGTTCCTATTTCGTGTTAAAGTTTTCCGTGTTTCGTCCGCTTATAGTTATTCACTGCATTACCGCCACACTGTCAAAGCTGTTATTTACTGTGTTTCTCCTTCAGTGTAGTCGGTAGTTTCCTTTCCAATGTAGTTTAGAAATGTTGTAACTTCATTGGCGAAAATAGTAAGTAAATGTCTGAAGGTGGCATTCCAAGCCGTAAACCGGTTAACGCAGTACAAGTAACGCTATAGAACAATAGCAAACGAAAACAAACCTTTCATTTATTAGCGGACATTACTTTCCGAATAGCCCTCACAGTTCGACTGAAATGTGCGTGGCGCCAATTAGAATTCTCCTTGTAACTGCCCTCACTATATAGGAGTACCCCGCTACCTCCTCCCCACCCCTCCCATCGCGGCACGTTGGTTAGAACATTGTCAGTAAATCACCAACTTCCACGCCGATATCGTAAGCACACTGGTCGCTATAAGTTACCATTCGCGCGCACGCTACGTCCCTGATGTTTCCCGGGCAGCCGCACACTGACCTGGAGGATGCCGTACTTGTACTCGATGTCGAGGAAGCGGTACTCGCGGCCCGCCTGCGGCGCCAGGCCGTCCGGCGTGGAGGCGCCGCCGCCGCCGCCGCCCCCGCCGCCCGCGCTGGCGTTGGCGGCCAGCAGGTTGGCGAGCGAGCCGAGCACGGGCTCGCAGGCGAAGGCGAGCGTGTCGCCGCACTCCTCCACGGGGTGCACCACCTGCACCAGCTTGGGGTGGCGGAAGCGCTCCAGCTGGCGCACGCTGCCGCGCAGCACCTCCGTCACCATCTCCTTGCGCTTCGGCTTGTGCAGCTTCTCCGCGCACCGCTTCTCGAACACGAACACCGACACCTCCTGCAACACGCAAATCCCACGCGCTTTTACTGACCGAGGAACACATTATTTTTAGAACACGACTCGCAATTAATAGTAAATGGACGAGAAAACATGGACAAAGGTATTAACCTAAAAATATTGAAAGGTCTCTGTTGGATTCCTTTCATGTTTAATTTCTTAAATCTGTTGTCATTTACGGCATAAATTCCTCTTCTAAATTTACTGTGGCGTTTCTATCTGGGAGGAGACTGAGTAGTGGAACGTGTTACTTTTACACATAAACAAGAACGATCTGTCACACTACTACACTTTAAAACACAGTTTATATGTAATTCATGTCTTACAGTCTCATACGGAACCTACATCCGCTTTCTTTTATATACTTTATATGATAAGATACTGTCAAACCCCTTCCCTTCTGTGTGACAGGATGAATGAGCAAATGTATTTCTAGTTGCATGCCTCAGGGTAGCAGACAAGCCTGTCTGCTAGAGAACAGTAGGACCAACGTCGGAACAGGTAGCTACGCTTTCTAAAAGCAAAGAGGTTTCTATCCTTACTGCCTATTTGCTTCTGTCTCGGGTTCTTCGGCCGACGTTCATCTAATGATTTTTCTGACGTTTCGCCAGCACGAGTGGCTGGCATTGTCAAAGCTTCATCCTCCATTGCCGGTGGTGAACTGGAGCCGAGCTCGCGGGCGCAGGCTATATGTACCTATATGTCGGAATGACTGGACGATCCATTAACACCAGGATCAAAGAGCATAAGCGACATTGCAGGTTGGGGCAGGTGGAGAAATCGGCCGTGGCAGAGCACGCACTGAATGAGACCGACCATGTAATAAAATTCGCCGACACGGAAGTTCTGGCTGTAGAGAAGCACTATCACACGCGCTTGTTCAGAGAAGCTGTAGAAATACAAAAACACGCGAACAGTTTGAACAAGAAAGAGGAAAGCCTTAAGGTCAACGGATCCTGGCTTCCCGTACTGCAGCGAACGACCGTCGCAGGTAGCAAGAGGAGAACCGCACCGGAAATGACCGCGGAGAAGCCCTCGGACGTTGGCGAGCCAGGTACATATAGCCTGCGCCCGCGAGCTCGGCTCCAGTTCACCACCGGCAATGGAGGATGAAGCTTTGACAATGCCAGCCACTCGTGCTGGCGAAACGTCAGAAAAATCATTAGATGAACGTCGGCCGAAGAACCCGAGACAGAAGCAAATAGGCAGTTTGTCAACAAGTGGCCACGAAAGCCTCAACAATTTTGTATTTCTATCCTTAGTATGGTCCTGTCTGTCCTTTGTCATGTTGGTATAGGAAGCTGCCCCTCTGGCCACTTCCGTTTGTATTTGGGGAGCCAACCCTCAGGAAGGGACTAGGTCAGTCTGTCCGCGGCGAGCGTCTGAAGTGGTAAGATCTCCGGCTAAGCGCGTGTCTGCTAAGTCCGTAGGACAATGGATTTCTTAAGTTCAGCCTAACTGAAAATTTAATCACCTTTATTTCAGGTTTAGCTCTAAAATATCTAATGTTATCTTAAATTGCAGCGCAGTGTAATTCTCGTGTGAAGTTCAGAATATATTCCGGTAGTTGCTTTGTCACTACTTTGTGAGTAAAGTGGAACCACGTGTTGATCAGTAACTCGAACTAAGTTCATCAATCTTAAATGCGAATGTGCGTGAGAGTATAACGTCTCGTCTTGACAATATTTTTCAATATAGCAACTTTTCTTTATCTTCAACCCACGTGGGGTGTACTTTGTGAAACCAGTACCACGTGCTTATACAATTGTTTGACCCATCAGGTTAATAGTAAGACGATAGTAACCAGTTCGAGGTTTTTCTTTTGTAAATTGCTTTTCGATCTAATTTATTTTAATTATCAAAATTATTGTGGAGTTACACTCTTTGTGTAAACCAAGTTGACCACGTGAAGCATGTGGTGTAATTATCAAAGTAGCCCTCAGCTATTCTTTTCGCGAAGATTTCACAAAGAGTTAATATGAATTTAGTATACCAGTGTGTGGTAATTACATGACGGACAGGATTGTGCTACGAACGTAACTTCTTTGGGTGAAAATTGAATCGGTTGGTAGTGGTTAACTTTCTGTTGCATATGTTTCAACGTTCTTTGTGTGTTGTTTTATGAATGCAGTGTTGTATGCAGTCTCCCAATCTTGGCTCCATATTTGATGTGTTCCGTAAGATTGCAATCTCACATTTTCACAATCCTAAATAAGGCACCAGTTTAGTTAGAAATTAAGTTTAATATGCTGAAATTTCAATGATCAATGTTAAAATAAATTTCCAAATATAAATTGATTTATTTCTTTTTATTTAAATTATCTTTTATATATATATATCACCGGTTGTCGTATGACTATTAAAAGATTATAATTAATGTTAGTCTGGTTGGGAATTTGGTAAGCTTGACTGGATACCTGGTGAAACAGTTGGTCAGTAATGCAAGGTTAACTTCCCCAGACAGCTCACAGCTTTTAACCCGCTTTTATTGTCTATCAGCACCGCTAACAACACAAAATAAACCAACAACGTTACAATATTAGTAGCAAAAGATAAGACGATTGATCCGGTGGGTTTCTGGCGCCAGGCGATATCGATTCTTACTTCCATCTTTGATCGTTGTCTCTGTGCCTTGCTCTCTTTGCGTCTTTGAGGCAGGCTATTTATGGTGGCGCGCGTGCGCAAGTCGAGGAGAGTGGGTCCGCGCATGAGCCGAGTCAATCTGTGACGTGACATGCCTTCGATCTACATCTACATCTACATCTACATCCATACTCCGCGAGCCACCTGACGGTGTTTTGCAGAGGGTACTTTGAGTACCTCTATCGGTTCACCTATTCCAGTCTCGTATTGTTCGTGGAAAGGAAGATTGTCGGTATGCCTCCGTATGGGCTCGAATCTCTCTGATTTTATCCTCATGGTCTCTACTGTTTGACTCCTCGGTGAAGGTATGTTCTCGAAACTTCAACAAATGCCCGTACCGAGCTATTGAGCGTCTCTCCTGCAAAGTCTTCCACTGGAGTTTATCTATCATCTCCGTAACGCTTTCGCGATTACTAAATGGTCCTGTAACGAAGCGCGCTGCTCTCCGTTGGATCTTCTCTATCTCTTCTATCAACCCTATCTGGTACGGATCCCACACTGGTGAGCAATATTCAAGCACTGGGCGAACAAGTGAACTGTAACCTACTCCCTTTATTTTCGGACTGCATTTCCTTAGGATTCTTCCAATAAATCTCAGTCTGGCATCTGCTTTACCGACGATCAACTTTATATGATCATTCCATTTTATATCACTTCTAATGCCTACTCCCAGATAATTTATGGAATTAACTGCTTCCAGTTGCTGTCCTGCTATATTGTAGCTAAATGATAAAGGATATTTCTTTCAATGTATTCGCAACACATGACACTTGTCTACATTGAGATTCAATTGCCATTCCCTGCACCATCCGTCAACTCGTTGCAGATGCTCCTGCATTTCAGTACAATTTTCCATTGTTACAATCTCTCGATGTACCACAGCATGATCCGCAAAGAGCCTCAGTGAACTTCCGATGTTATCCACAAGGTCATTTATGGGTATTGTGAATAGCAACGGTCCTACGACACTCCCCTGCGGCACTCCTGAAATCACTCTTACTTCGGAAGACTTCTCTCCTTTGAAAATGACATGCTGCGTTCTGTTATCAATCCAGTCACACAATTGATCTGATAGTCCATATGCTCTTACTTTGTTCACTAAACGACTGTGGGGAACTGTAATGAACGCCTTGCGGAAGTCAAGAAACACGGCATCGACCTGGGAACCCGTGTCTATGGCCTCTGAGTCTCGTGGACGAACAGCGCAAGCTGGGTTTCACACTACCGTCTATTTCGAAACCCATGCTGATTCCTACAGAGTAGATTTATAGTGTCCAGAAAAGTCATTATACTCGAACGTAATTTTGTCGTTGTGGGGAGTTGGTGTCACCATGTCACGTGGCACGGCCGTATGCCGTGAGGACCAGTTGGGTTGGAGCAACGAAGAAGCATGGGCCGCTGCCGGAAGGTATTAAAGTTGTACTGACACGGCTGGCCAGTGGCGACCAGGATTTGCTAATACCTCGAGAGCTATGTGGATGGATGGAGTGTGAATTTAACGTGAAGAAGAAAAAATTAATCGCCAAGCTTTCGTGGTGTGTTCCTCCTGCTACATATAGTGAATATTATTGTGTACTTAAGGACTGTTGACTGTTGCAGTTGCTCGTGCTAGTGGCCAGCAAAACATTCACAGCAGTGGTGGCGAACGGCCACGAAATTATGTTACTAAAGTGGCTAGAAATAGCGCCTCGCATTTATAAGTTTGGATTTGGTGCTTAGTGGCACGCTGAAGGTATCTGCTTCACTTGAACATTTCTTAATTTAGTTATAGATTTAGAATTTTCTGGTTTTACGAATTAGTGGTAGTTGTTGTTTTTTTAACTTCTTGTGTCTATGGAAGGCAAGTGGCCATGATAAATATAGGTCACATTGTGTTTTATGGTCGGATAGAGGCCGTGTGTATTTTGGCCTGTGGCCATAGGGGCCGTGCTTATTACATTAGCGACCTATTGAAGTGACATTAGTTTTCTATTGCAATTTCAAATACCTGTCTGAAGGTTGATTGTCACGTTAGGTATTGAACGTACCAGCGTGACTTCAAACACTTCCTTACAAGAAATGTTCAAAATGTCCTTCGTTAGCGAGGATACATGCATCCACGCTCCGTCGCATGGAATCCCTAATGCGCTGATGCAGTCCTGGAGAATGGCGTATCACAGCCGTCCACAATACGAGCACGAAGAGTCTCCACATTTTGTACCGGGGTTGCGTAGACAAGAGCTTTCAAATGCCCCCATAAATGAAAGTCAAGAGGGTTGAGGTCAGGAGAGCGTGGAGGCCATGGAATTGGTCCGCCTCTACCAATCCATCGGTCACCGAATCCGTTGTTGAGAAGCGTACGAACACTTCGACTGAAATGTGCAGGAGCTCCATCGTGCATGAACCACATGTTGTGTCGTACTTGTAAAGGCACATGTTCTAGCAGCACAGGTAGAGTATCCCGTATGAAATCATGATACCGTGCTCCATTGAGCGTAGGTGGAAGAACATGGGGCCCAATCAAGACATCACCAACAATGCCTGCCCAAACGTTCACAGAAAATCTGTGTTGATGACGTGATTGCACAATTGCGTGCGGATTCTCGTCAGATCACACATGTTGATTGTGAAAATTTACAATTTGATAACGTTGGAATGAAGCCTCATCCGTAAAGAGAACATTTGCACTGAAGTGAGGATTGACACATTGTTGGATGAATCATTCGCAGAAGTGTACCCGTGGAGGCCAATCAGCTGCTGTGATAGTGCCTGCACACGCTGTACATGGTACGGAAACAACTGGTTGTCCCGTAGCACTCTCCATACAGTGACGTGGTCAACGCTACCTTGTACAGCAGCAACTTCTCTGACGCTGACATTAGGGTTATCGTCAACTGCACGAAGAATTGCCTCGTCCATTGCAGGTGTCCTCGTCGCTCTAGGTCTTCCCCAGTCGCGAGTCATAGGCTGGAATGTTCCGTGCTCCCTGAGACGCCGATCAATTGCTTCGAACGTCTTCCTGTCGGGACACCTTCGTTCTGGAAATCTGTCTCGATACAAACGTACCGCGCCACGGCTATTGCCCCGTGCTAATCCATACATCAAATGGGCATCTGCCAACTCCGCATTTGTAAACATTGCACTGACTGCAAAACCACGTTCGTGATGAACACTAACCTGTTGATGCTACGTACTGGTGTGCTTGATGCTAGTACTGTAGAGCAATAAGTCGCATGTCAACACAAGCACCGAAGTCAACATTACCTTCCTTCTATTGGGCCAACTGGCGGTGAATCGAGGAAGTATAGTACATACTGACGAAACTAAAATGAGCTCTAACATGGAAATTAAGCGTTTCCGGACACATGTCCACATAACATCTTTTCTGTATTGGTGTGTGAGGAATGTTTCCTGAAAGTTTGGCCGTACCTTTTTGTAACACCCTGTATATATATATATATATATATATATATATGTGTGTGTGTGTGTGTGTGTAACTTGTATATACTACAGTGTGTCTGCCGCTCATGTTTTCCTGTTTTCAGAACGTGTTTAGTGGTCGACGCGAGCAAACCTCGCCCCGCGAGCTTGCAGTGTGACAAATCTCACGATTTGAACTCAGGGCCGTCCGGACTCCATTCAACGAGAGGCTTGTTTTAGAAAGAAGAATTCCTACTGCCTAACGTTGAGTATAAGTTCACCCTTTGGATTGAATATGTGTGAAATCGTAATAGATTAATGTTTGCTCGCGTCTATCACATGTTCATCACATTGACGTTTCGCCTTAAGCTTGCATAAAGTGTAGAATCTTCCGGACGTTGAGTGTAGTAGAACGCTAAGTTTAAACAGAACAATTAACAGTACCCTTCAGGTCAGATAGCATCAAATTAATTTTACCTTTTGAGTAAGTGTAAAACTGAGTGAGAAAGGCGATAGCCGACATTGTAAACATTTGGTTATCTATTTCATCTATTATTTTGGTTGTTGCTATCGGCACGTAGAGAGGCCCTTGTCACAAGTGTGACGGTTAATACTGTAAATAATAATTGTGGATAGGGCCTTGATATGCAAATGTTTTTAATTGCTTATTACTGGTGATGAATTCATGTGTATGTGTAATCAATAAAGAAGTGTTGCAACTACAAACTGGTTGTGTTACTGGTATACAAGGTCAGAGTGTGCAGTCGCCACACCAGCGATAACGTCGTAAATGAAACAAAACTTGAGGACGGAAACAGTTATAACTGTAGACCAACAATGCAGTTTTAGTTTTTACTGCGAGTAATGCCCGGGTAGAATAACATACAGAAGAATGGAAAAGAAAACTGAGGAATTGTTAGATGACGATCAGTTTGGCTTTACGAAAGGTAAGGGCACGAGAGAGGCAATTATAGTGTTGCCGTTGATAACGGAACGGAGATCAAAGGAAGATCAAGAAACGGTCATAGGTTTTGTCAACATGGTAAAAGATTTCGAAACTGTAAACTGGTGCGGGATGTTTATAATTCTGAGAAAAATAGGGGTAAGCGGGAGGGAAAGACGGTAACATTCAAGGACCAAGAGGGAACAATAAGAGGACCAAGAACGAAGTGCTAGGATTAAAAAGGGTGTAAGACAGGGATGTAGTCTTTCGCCCCTACTGTTCAATCTGTACATCGAAGAAGCAATGATGGAAATGAAACAAAGTTTCAAGAGTGGAATTAAAATTCAAAGTGAAAGGATATCAATGATACGTTTTGCTGATAACAGTGGTGTCCTGAGTGAAAGCGAAGAAGAATTACAGGCTCTGTTGAATGGAATGAACAGTCTAATGACTACAGAATATGGATTGAGGGTAAATCACAGAAAGGCGAAAGTAATGACAAGTAGCAGAAATATGAACAGCGAGAAATTTAAGGGGCTCCGGAATGCCCTATACTTGCAATGTTAAAATAACGCTTATAAATTACATCTTTCCTCACAAAGTATTTGAGGTAGGAAGTTGAACTTTTTACAGATTATTTATTGGAATATGGGCTACAACTTAACACAGGGATTTTACAAAATTTTTGTTCAGTTATTAAAGATGATTTTTTTTTCAATTGTAATGAAAATTCACAACATTTTTTGCAATTTTTTATTTATATATTCAAAAATATACAGTTTTTTTGGAAAAAGGCTGTGTTAAATTATGCAGAAGGTACTGTGTAACATTTACTGAAAGTTTGAAACAAATATGTTTGGAAGATCCTTAGAAAACATGTAATTAGTATGAGAAAATAAAAGTTTTGGGAATCGAGCGACAAAGATTGGATTAACTATTTAGTGCATTCCAGGTCCATAGGATGGATTATCTTCATCCTCTGCAAACTCCTCCTCCAGCTTCCTCTTGTTCCTCCTCCTGTTTACTCTTGCTTGTATTTCTAGACTCTTTACAGCCCTGTCTGCAGCCCGAAGGCGTTCCTTGTCTAAAGCAAGCATCGCTCGTACCATGTTAGAACCTATCTTCATTCCCATATTTCTAAATACCTTGCACCTTACAATGTTGCCATCATTGAAAGTCGCAACAGCATCATACACACCAAAGTGAAGTGTTTCTATTCCAACAAATACAGTCTTGGGGATTCTCGACCATATAACACTATTTACACTTTCATTGGGGTTTTGAGTTTTTCCGTGAATACACTTTTTCAACAGTTCAGGTGCTGCTAAGTCTCTGAAAATAGATTTTATAACCTCCATTATTGCATGAGGCAGACTATGCTTATGAGTGTACACTTCACCAGTTAATAATAACACCATTTCACAGCAGTTTAACAGCGCCACAGTGGGTCACGCCCATATAGAACACATTTCAACAAATATTTAAAAATAGTTGTAGTCTTCGGTATTGAATAAATTATATATCTATTAAAAGGTAATAGTCTGCAGATTCATAAAACGCAAAAAAGTAAAAATTGAACTTTTCATGATTTTGAGCCTTTCCGGAGCCCCTTAACATCAGGATCGATGGTCACGAAGTTAAGGAATTCTACTACCTAGGCAGAAAAATAACCAATGTCGGACGGAGCAAGGAGGACATCAAACCAATGCCAAAAATAGAAATTTACTAGAATCAAACATAGGCCTTAATTTGAGAAAGAAATTTCTGAGAATGTCCGTCTGTAGCACAGCATTGTATGGTAGTGAACACGGATTGTGGGGAAAACGAAACAGAAGAGAATCGGAGGATTTGAGATGTGGTGCTACAGACGAACGTTGAGAATTAGGTGGACTGATAATGTAAGCAATGGGCATGTTCTATGTAGACACGGAGAGGAAAGCAATATTTGGAAAACACTGACAAGGAGAAGGGACCTAATGGTAGGACGTCTGTTAAGACATCAGGGAATAACTTCCATGGTATTAGACATTAGAGGGAGCACTAGAGAGCAAAAACTGTAGACGAAGACGGAGATTGAAATACATCCAGCAATAAATAAGGACGTATGTTGCAAGTCCTTCCGCCATCGATACCTGTATTAGACAGTAGCCTATTTGGATCTAGTTACACTAGATTTTTTCCGTGTTGTCTACAGCTGTGCTAGTAATGGCGACACGGACACAGCTACATCTACATCTACATTTATACTCCGCAAGCCACCCAACGGTGTGTGGCGGAGAGCACTTTACGTGCCACTGTCATTAGCTCCCTTTTCTGTTCCAGTCGCGTATGGTTCGCGGGAAGAACGACTGTCTGAAAGCCTCCGTGCGCGCTCGAATCTCTCTAATTTTACATTCGTGATCTCCTCGGGAGGTATAATTAGGGGGAAGCAATATATTCGATACCTCATCCAGAAACGCACCCTCTCGAAACCTGGCGAGCAAGCTACACCGCGATGCAGAGCGCCTCTCTTGCAGAGTCTGCCACTTCAGTTTGCTAAACATCTCCGTAACGCTATCACGGTTACCAAATAACCCTGTGACGAAACGCGCCGCTCTTCTTTGGAACGCCTTCTGTTTTCCTTCCAACAGTGTCTGAACCAGCAGCAAACACATTTTTTGTTCGCGCATTGTGTTCCGTGTAGTTGCACAAAATCTCCGTGCATCGTGCTCTCCGTTTTTCGCAGTTTATTACAAAACCCGATGTTTATATGTTGCACCACTCCATAATAACACTAGACTAGGGCATTTCACTGTCCACAGTAGACCAGCGTACCAGGTGTTCCTACGTCTCACGCAACGTGACCCTTCTTAGCGTGCCAAATCGTGTTTCTAACAAAAAATTTGCTATGGTATGAAACTTCCTGGCAGGTTAAAACTGTGTGCCGGACCTAGACTCGAACTCGGGACCTTTGGTAGAGCACTTGCCCGCGAAAGGCAATGATCCCGAGTTCGAGTCTCGGTCCGGCACACAGCTTTAATCTGCCAGGAAGTTTCATACCATAGCAAATTTTTTGTTAGAAACACGATTTGGCACGCTAAGAAGGGTCACGTTGCGTGAGACGTAGGAACACCTGGTACGCCAGGAAGTTTCATATCAGCGCACACCCCGCTGCAGATTGAAATTCTCATTCTGGAAACATCCCCAGGCTGTGGCTGTCTCCGCAATATTCTTTCTTTCAGCAGTGCTAGTTCTGCAAGGTTCACAGGAGAGCTTCTGTAAAGTAGGAGACGAGGTACTGGCAGAAGTATAGCTGTGAGGACGGGGCGTGAGTCGTGTCTGGGTAGCTCAGTTGGTAGAGCACTTGTCAGTGAAAGGCAAAGGTCCCGAGTTCGAGTCTCGGTCCGGCACACAGTTTTAATCTGCCAGGAAGTTTCATATCAGCGCACACTCCGCTGCAGAGTGAAATTCTCATTCTGGAATTTGCTATGTTTTTCATCACTCAGTTCATCGAGCGTCTCCGGGATCCTCTGTGTACGAAACATGGGTCAGTTTGGTTATCGGAGTATTTTAGTTAGGAAACAGAGGGAATGTACGCTTTCAGTTGGGGTGCAGTCTGTTGGACCACTGGCGTCGTTTGTTCCTCCAACACGGTTCCCCTCGCTCAACCAGTCTAGCGACACGGCGGTGATGACATTTTGCGGCTTCCTTTTCAGGCAGAGCAACTCTGTCCCGCAGCAGCGGCACTCCACTCCAGTCGGCATCCGGTTTTGCGACTACTAATTTGTTTGACAGCGACGTAATGGCCGTAATGCGGACGTTTGGCTCGCCGGGGCGACTTGTTGATGCGGAGGGCACTCAACAGGTTGCGGCGTGGCAGCGCTCGGCGCGGCCCGGAAAGTTTCGGCAGAGGTCGGTGGGCGACGGTCGGGCGGTCGGGCTGTCGGGCTGCCACAAGTGTTCTGCGGCCGTGTGACAATAAAGGAGCCGCCGACCGCAGCCACAAAGGAGAGACCGCGCACAAAGCCGCCAGCGGCCCTCTGCTTCGATAAACGCGCCCTTCCGGCAGGTGGGCGGCGGTGGCGCCGGGCACTGCAGCAAACAGCGCAACCGCTCCACAGAGTAGGGGACGCAGCGGCCTCCCGATGAGGTATCCCACAGGGTAGCGAACGTATTTGTGCCGAGTAAACTACGAACCATTTTGTCTGAGACATATTGACCCAGAACTAATAAAACAGTCAAAAACGTGTCCAAACTGAATCTTCAGATCCTTTATTTCCATATGACCGTTTTCGCGCAATCGGCCCATCTTGAGATCATTTGTCACAGTAACTGAGTAACCTGTAGAATACGGAGCTGAAAGTTTACTTCTGTAAGTAAAATTATGACAGCGAATTACAGTTCCATATTCGACAGGTTACTCTCTAACTGTGCCAAATGATCTGAAGACAGGCAGCTGGTCCAAAACAGTTATTAGGAAATAAAGGAAAACAGTATGGAGACTCAATTTGGATACCTTTTTTTATAAGTAACGACCGTGGTAACTCCATGAAGACGAAATATAGATGGATCTTATACACCAGTTCTGAATAGGTCTGTTAATAAGATATCGATATATCGATGCTTTCTTCCAAAAATGTCGATATATGTCGACGGCACTTTGGACCCGATACATCGATACCAAAATGGCGAAATCGAGAGCCGATATTTTATTTTTAGGTACATATTTGAAGTTGTTGTATCGAAACTGTAGTAGAACATAATTCCCCTTTCATTTTTGTGATGGAGTCTTACTGCTTTTTGAGCTTTCAAAACGTCCAAAATTACTCTTTGTGTGAAGTAAGTATATGTGGCACAAAAGAAGAAGCCGATTGCACTGGAGGTATGCGGCGGAGTGGAATAACAAGATTTATGATGTGAAGAAATAGCACACCAACAGCAACACGATTGGTCTTTGCTGTGGGCGGTGACGGGAAATGCTGACACAGAAAAAAATAAAGAATAAAAATAAAAAAAAATCGGAAAAAACATGGACACGAGAAAGGAAGAGACCTCGTGGGGAGAAAATGAGGGAATACTGGAAAAATAGGAATCAGCATTTATTGTGCCAGTTCCATGCAGTTACCCTTGTTAGCAAAGTGGTTATCGCCAAGCGTGCATCGTTTTCCTTTCAATTCTTGCTCTAAGGGGGTTAGGTAGGGTGCTAGTTTGTTGATGTACAGAATATCTGATAATAAATCAGAACTTAAATATCCAACTCTAAAACCAGCAGTATATTTACAACGTGATGCCAATATTTCTATGGGCCGGTACGTCGATGTTTCTCCCTTAGATATATACTGTAGATATGTCGATACTTTATATCGATGTATCAGATACCCAATATTTTTAAAAATATCAACAGTTCCAATTCTCACCCAGCTTTTCGAGAGGTTGTCATTGATTGTAAGCAGGACCGTACGGAGTGGGTGGCGACATAGGAACAGATGGGACTGAAAAACTAACCGGAAAAAGAACCCGAGAAAGGAAGGTTTAAGTCTTAACCGGGGGAAGTACGGGAGTTCTCATACCGTGTTACTACTGTGTCTTCCACCGATGAATCCTTTCCCATGGCCCTCGAAAGGAAGAACCACTACCGACCAGACGTCTCTCCATTCAGACAGCTGCCAGTTACACAGCTCACTGTTACCTTCGACAGTGGAGCTGTTGCTGCTATATCGCTACGATACTGCTGTATCTAAAAAGTCGTCGAACAGGTCTTAGAGATGGTTCCTGATTTTTGCTGACTAGAGCTAGTCTTGACACCGGTGCAGGCAAGCAGAACAATTCGCGTGCCTCTCTAGATAGTACGGGATTATTTACAAGTACCCAGGTGCCCTCAGAGTTTCGGAAGATGACTGCACAAAAACTATGAAAGTTGAAGAAAATAGACACACTTTAATGGACAGATTATCTCTTCAAGTTTTGAAATGCCATTACAGGTTTGTGATACAGTCGGTACGTGGGTGCAGTTCTCTGTAGCCGCTGACACTACCTGCCCAGACGGCCGGTGTGGCCAAGCGGTTCTAGGCGCGTCGGTTTAGAACCGCGAGACCGCTACGGTCGCAGGTTCGAATCCTGCCTCGGGCATGGATGTGTGTGATGTCCTTAGGTTAGTTAGGTTTAAGTAGTTCTAAGTTCTAGGGGACTGATGACCTCAGATGATAAGTCCCATAGTGCTCAGAGCCATTTGAACTGCCCAGGAAGGTGCGACAACAGCCCAGTTTCGAAATCTGTTGATTCGATTGGCTACCTGGACGAGCAAACTAATTCGCTGCGACAGTATGGAAGGGTTGATTTGTTTACATGTTTCGACACGCTCTCCCGCTAATACATCTATGGCACGTCGGATATCGAAGCTTGGAAATACGTTCTATCCAATGACATGTGCCTTTCATCTCAATATCTTGCTGAGCAAGATGCATTATGTTGGCGAAATAACATCTGACTTTAAGAAGAATATGATAATTCCAATTCCAAAGAAATCAGATGCTGACAGATGCAAAAATTACCGAACTATCTGTTTAAGAAGTCACGGTTCCAAATACCAACACGAATCCTTTACAGAAGAATGGAAAAGCTGTTAGAAGCCGACCTCGGGGAAGATCGGTATATATTCAGGAGAAATGTAGGAACACGCGAGGCAATACCGACCCTACTCCTCCTCATTAATGAAAGACAAACCTACGTTTATAGGATTTGAGAAAGCTTTTGACAATGTTGACTGGTTTTCTAAATTCTAAAGGTGGCGACGCTAATATACAGGGAGCGAAAGGCTATTTACAATTTGTACAGGAACCAGATGGCAGTTATAAGAGTCGAGGGGCATGAAAGGGAAGCAGTGGTTGGGAAGGGAGTGAGAGGTTTGTAGCCTATCCCCGATAATATTCAATCCGCGTATTGATCAAGCAGTAAAGAAAACAAAGACAAATTTGGAATAGGAATTTAAGTCCAGGGAGAAGAAATAAAAACTTTTATGATTTTTGATGACATTGTAATTCTGTCAGAGACAGCAAAGGACTTGGAAGCAGTTGAACGGAATAGACAGTGTCTTGAAAAGAGGATATAAGAAGAACAGCAGCAAAAGCAAAACGAGGAAATGGAATGTACTCGAATTAAAGCAGGTGATGCTGAGGGAATTAGGTTAGGAAACGAGACAGCTAAAGTAGTAGATGAGTTTTGCTATTTGGGAAGCAAAATAACTCATGATGACCGAGGGAGGATATAAAATGCAAACTGGCAATTGCAAGAAAAGCGTTTCTGAAGAAGAGAAATTTGTTAACATCGAGTATAAATTTAATAGTCAAGAAGTCCTTTCTGAAAGTGTTTGTAGAGAGTGAAGCCATGTATGGAAGTGAAACATGGACGATGAACGGTTGAGACACGAAGATAACGGAAGCTCATGAGTTGTGGTGCTATATAAGAATGCTAAAGATCAGATGGGTAGATCACGTAACTAATGAGGAGGTACTACATAGAATTCGGGAGAGGAGTAATTTGTGGCACAGCCTGACTAGGAGAAGTGATCGGTTGGTTGAACGCATCCTAAGCCATCAAGGGATCACCAATTTAGTACTGGAGCGAAGCATGTAGGGGGGGGGGGGGGGAGACGGTAAAAATCGTAGAGGGAGGCCAAAAGATGAGTACAATAAGCAGATTCAGAAGGATGTTGACTGCAGTAGTTACTCGGAGATGAAGACGCTTGCGCAGGATATAATTGTGTGGAGTGCTGCATCAAACCAGTCTTTGGACTGAAGACCACAACAACATCTTGTTTTCGCGAAATCGTCTTCAGAAACATTGGAGGCACACATGAATCGCCCTATAATTTTGCTGTGCGAAGGCTTTGGCTGATACGAACTGCCATGGAAATAAAGAAGAATTCAAAAATTGGCCTTTTGTAGCTGTTTCATTATGTCACAGGAGTTGTTAGTCGTTGCGCCTGCACACTGGTATACTCTGTTCTTAGAAATTGAATCTTCGTGTAAAGAAAGGTATGCCCTCTCCCCCGCATTTCCCCCATCTTTGACTTGCTGAAGCAGTCGGTGTTGCAAGATGACTGGAGGTGTGCCTTACTTCAGATCTAGATATTTTGTTGTTAGTATACGTCAATGCAACTATGACAAAACATCAAAATCTTAATATTCTTTGCTATATCACTTTCCTGTCTGTAGTTCTTGTAATAAATTTCTCTGAACAATCGTCTACGCTGTCACTGATATTCTGAAGTTCAACTTACAGAATTATAAAATTAGTTAGGTACAAAAATTGCGAAAATGTGATTTTACGGAAGGGGGACCGCTATTGTCAGATCTGCCAGAGTTGCAAGACCTCCTCGGTAGGCTCTTGTTGTAATACAGATGCCGGAAACCAGAACCCCAGTCGCAAATATTCACAATTTGGTAGCACTTTGTCCCACTACCATCTCGCCTGGCATCTAGTTGAAAAGTTATTGATTCTGCAATGGGCTGGAACTGGGACAGCCGGCTGAACCTATAGAGGTAGAGAGGGAACAATTTTTTAAATAACCAACGCTAAAAAACACCTTCACTCGTGTATCTGCTGACAGTTCCTCAGTTCCTAAAAGTGATTGTGGTTTCCTTTTATGGAAAGTTACATATGAGAATTTTAAATATCGGCCACACACGTCCTTTGTTTCATTTCTGAAGCCCCTTCAGTAACACAAGTTTACCGTTTAATGCCCAAGTACTTACTAGGTTTGTAAAATATAATTTTTCCCATTACTTTGCATGAGGCTCGATCTGTTGCCCCTGTTTATCGTTTACAGACATGTTTTGGTTGAGAAACTGCTTATATTTTTTAACAATTTGCTAATTTCGCACGACTTCCACAAGTCTAAGTCATAAAAAGTCCCTTTACCGTTCCTTAACAGCAGTGGGATGTTGAAAGTTCTCCAGGATCTAGCAACCACTGAAAAACACTTCTATTTCAGCTAATAATTTATTATTGATATATGAATAAAATTAGCTGCGTCACCTGCTGAGAACCGCTCGGCCACCTCGGCCGGCTGTTTGAGTTCTCTCGAGTTCAGAAATGAAGTGTTTTCTATCTTTTCTGCCTCCATGCAGTAAGAATCAAAGCAGACGCTAGTCTTTTCTTGTTCCCTTGATATTTTGAAGATTGAAAAAATTTCATGATCACTAACATGACTTCGCTACTCGAATAAAACTCAGTATTACTACCTAAGCGACTGAAATAGGGAAAAATGTTCATTACCTTCTTTCCAGTGGTGATAATATTACGGTCATGGTACTTCACGTCCTCGTATGCAAGATGAAATAGACCCAGCCCGATGTAGATTGGAAACTCGATTGCAAAAATTCCTGAATAGAATTTACAAGATTTATAACCGAGTAACGTTTATGCCCATGTCATTCATAGCTTGTAAACAGAAAGTAATGATAAAGTCATGTGAGAATGGTTATGGTTCAAATGGCTCTAAGCACTATGGGACTTAACTTCTGAGGTCATCAGTCCCCTAGAACTTAGAACTACTTAAACCTAACTATCCTAACAACATCACACACACCCATACCCGAGGCAGGACCGTAGCGGTCACGCGGTTCCAGACTGTAGCGCCTAAAACCGCTCGGCCACCCCGGCCGGCTGAGAATGGTTAAAAATTGTAATGTCATGTGGGAGTGCTTATACAGGGTCAATTTAAACTCCAGTCAGATGTTACAGAACAATCGAGATGATTCGAGATTAAAAGTAATCCAGTTGAGATTCATTAACTTTCAAAATATTTGTATTTCCCCACTGACAATGAAGTCACTTAAAAAGCACCTCAAGTAATATTTATAAGCTTTTCTCCCCAAATACGACACTCAACCAAAAAGCTCATGACTAGAGAAGAGCCATATGCTGATTTTCATGTATGCACACTTTTAATTACACAGCTACTTAGAACTCCTAATGGAAGCATACTGTACAATCTGAAAAGGTGAGTTACACATTTCAGCTACATATGAATAGACACTATGGTTATACATCATACCAATGAACACAACGAAAGCATATATTTTTCTTTCTGTAGAGAACCAGTGTAAGGCACTTTCTATAATGAATCATTGTGACCTACAGTACGTAAGTAGACGTTTCCACGTAGTTTGGTAACATTTTTGTCATTTTTCTATATATTTCCTTTTAGTATGTATTTATTTTTCTTTTATCGTTCATTTAATTGCCACTTCTTTTTCGAGTGTTAGAATACAGTGAATGGCTGCCTAATAGCACCTTATTACATTATTTGACAATATTACGACATTCTTGCTATGCGAGCTGTTATGACCATGAGTCACAACCCCTATCTCGTAGACTACCCTTCGGTCACGATAGGTGATCGGGACTGCATATACACCAGACATCGATAGTACGTCAGTGCTACAGCGGCTGTCTGCAGAGGTAGCCAACGGCGACAGACTACTTTGCACGTAGGAGTATCGTGTGTTATCCATCAGAAAGTTCGACAGAGAGATCCAGCTGTGAGAATCTTCGAGTGTGTCCGTAGCTGTAGCAACTACAGCTCCAGCCATGCCGTGCATCATACCGACGAGAGGGTGTACAGTTGTGTGTAATAGAATATAATCCAAATATTATATAGAGACTAAAAGGAACCATAGTTCAAGTATCACAAGTATAGAACTGTCCTTTAGGTGGACACGGTTTTACTTCATAAAACTTGCTGTAGATAGGTGCAAGACATACTTAGCTATGGATGGCTGTGCGTACATAGGTGTGACCCAAGGTGTACTGCAACATAGAAATGTTATGTAAGCTGCAACAGGGCTACATTTTAAGGTTGGATTATACTGGATCAAAACTGTTTCTTTAATGGTCTCATCAAAATGAAAGCTTGGAATGTGAATTATTTCTGCAATGAGTAACTATAGGAGTGCTACTAAAGGTCCAACATAGAAATACTATCACTTTTGTGCAAAGGACTCAGATAGTAAAAAGCAAAACTACAGTCATTTACGATAAAAAAACACAGATGGCCTCTACACTGGAAAATATATGGGGTAATCGTAATATCATCAAACATGTAATAATATAATGGGCACAGGGTTCAAATGGTTCAAATGGCTCTGAGCACTATGGGACTCAACTTCTGAGGTCATCAGTCCCCTAGAACTTAGAACTACTTAAACCTAACTAACCTAAGGACATCACACATATCCATGCCCGAGGCAGGATTCGAACCTGCGACCGTAGCAGTCGCGCGGTTCCGGACTGAGCGCCTAGAATCGCTAGACTACCGCGGCCGGCGCTGGGCGCAGGGGTTTGCTGTATACTATAACATGATAAAAAATGAAATGATCGTGTGGCATTGTGGTTGGGAGGCCCTATCCGGGTGAGTTCGACCGCTAGTGCAAGTCTTATTTTAGTCGATGCCACATCGGGCGACTTGCATGGTTGTGATGAAGCTGAAATGATGATAAGGACAACACACATCCCGACCGGGAATCGAAACCGGGCCCGCTGCATGGGAGGCATGCACGTTACCACTCAGCTAAGCAGGCGGACTATAACATGATGACATAGCATGTCTATCTGTATGAAAACAAATTTTGTAAAACAAGGCACACGACAGTCATCAACATACACTGATGAGCCAGAACACTATGACCACCTGCTTAATAGCTTGTTCGTCTGTCTTTGGAACGAAATACACGACTCATTCTACATGTCGGCGATCAGACAGTTTTGGTATGTTTGTGGAGGTATGTGGCATTACATGTCTACGCACAGGCCATGTAATTCGCGTAAATAGCGGGCCGCTGATTTGCTTACCCCGTGATAGTGCCCGATAGCGACCCAGATGGGTTCCATAGGATTCACACCAGGCGAATTTGGTCGCCGGAACATCAATATGAATTCACTATAAGGCTCCTTCAATCACTGCAGCACGGTTCTGCTCCGAGACACGGACAGTTAAACTGCTAATAGATGACATCGCCTTTGGGGAAGACATCAAGCATGAAGGAATGTACATGGTGTTTCAAAAATGACCGGTATATTTGAAACGGCAATAAAAACTAAACGAGCAGCGATAGAAATACTCCGTTTGTTGCAATATGCTTGGGACAACAGTACATTTTCAGGCAGACAAACTTTCGAAATTACAGTAGTTACAATTGTCAACAACAGATGGCGCTGCGGTCTGGGAAACTCTATAGTACGATATTTTCCACATATCCACCATGCGTAGCAATAATATGGCGTAGTCTCTGAATGAAATTACCCGAAACCTTTGACAACGTGTCTGGCGGAAGGGCTTCACATGCAGATGAGATGTACTGCTGCAGCTGTTCAATTGTTTCTGGATTCTGGCGGTACACCTGGTCTTCCAAGTGTCCCCACAGAAAGAAGTCACAGGGGTTCATGTCTGGCGAATAGGGAGGCCAATCCACGCCGCCTCCTGTATGTTTCGGATAGCCCAAAGCAATCACACGATCATCGAAATATTCATTCAGGAAATTAAAGACGTCGGCCGTGCGATGCGGCCGGGCACCATCTTGCATAAACCACGAGGTGTTCGCAGTGTCGTCTAAGGCAGTTTGTACCGCCACAAATTCACGAAGAATATCCAGATAGCGTGATGCAGTAATCTTTTCGGATCTGAGAAATGGGCCAATGATTCCTTTGGAAGACATGGCGGCCCAGACCAGTACTTTTTGAGGATGCAGGGACGATGGGACTGCAACATGGGGCTTTTCGGTTCCCCATATGCGCCAGTTCTGTTTATTGACGAAGCCGTCCAGGTAAAAATAAGCTTCGTCAGTAAACCAAATGCTGCCCACATGCATATCGCCGTCATCAATCCTGTGCACTATATCGTTAGCGAATGTCTCTCGTGCAGCAATGGTAGCGGCGCTGAGGGGTTGCCGCGTTTGAATTTTGTATGGATAGAGGTGTAAACTCTGGCGCATGAGACGATACGTGGACGTTGGCGTCATTTGGAGCGCAGCTGCAACACGGCGAACGGAAACCCGAGGCCGCTGTTGGATCACCTGCTGCACTAGCTGCGCGTTGCCCTCTGTGGTTGCCGTACGCGGTCGCCCTACCTTTCCAGCACGTTCATCCGTCACGTTCCCAGTCCGTTGAAATTTTTCAAACAGATCCTTTATTGTATCGCTTTTCGGTCCTTTGGTTACATTAAACCTCCGTTGAAAACTTCGTCTTGTTGCAACAACACTGTGTTCTAGGCGGTGGAATTCCAACACCAGAAAAATCCTCTGTTCTAAGGAATAAACCATGTTGTCTACAGCACACTTGCACGTTGTGAACAGCACACGCTTACAGCAGAAAGACGACGTACAGAATGGCGCACACACAGACTGCGTTGTCTTCTATATCTTTCACATCACTTGCAGCGCCATCTGTTGTTGAAAATTGTAACTACTGTAATTTCGAAAGTTTGTCCGCCTGAAAATGTACTGTTGTCCCAAGCATATTGCAACAAACGGTGTATTTCTATCGCTGCTCGTTTAGTTTTTATTGCCGTTTCAAATATACAGGTCATTTTTGAAACACCCTGTAGGTGGTTCGCAGCTGTCAGTGTGTCTTCGATTACTACTACAGGTCCCATGCAAGCGCAGGGTAATGTCTCCCGTTCGTGGCGCGCTGCACTTTTCTATCCGCCGTTAACCTTGATGACGGCGTTTGTGGAACCTAGTGTAGCAAAAATTTGATTCACCCGAAGAGGTGACACGCTTCCATTGATCGACGGTCGACTCGCGACGGCCTCGTGCCCTCTGCAATCGTAATTGACGCTGTCGCCGGGTCAGAATGTGAAAATGTAGGCTTTTGTCTGTTGCGGAGCTCCATGTTCAACACTTTACCATGAATGGTGTGCTCCGAAACATCTGTTGTGCGTGCACCAGCATAGTCCTCTTTCGGCAGAGGTACCACGGATGACAAGCAGGCACGGAGGGACGGAAACCGGAGTATCTGCCCCGGGTGGCAATTTCGGTGGGGGGGGGGGGGGGGCAATTCATATTCTTTAAGCAAACGACCTTGTTTCACTATGTGCCTAGTACCAAGCGCAAGTTGATCTATCGATTAATCATATGATTTTCAAACGCATCTCAATTGGTTTCTGAACATTTATTAACACATTATATTTACCAACGAATCATAAGTTAATTTTTGAATACCTGCATAGTGTACGTGATGTCTCTACCATGCGAATCCCCGTCGCATCCAGAAATAACAAACCTTCCCGCAGAAAAAAGGGGACGGGGCTATGCGAGCTGAGCCGAATAAACCCAAACGGGTGAATGCCAACCGCTTTTTCTTTATGTTGTTGATAGGGTATGCGATCAGCGTTATTATTATTACTAGCGAAATCCATAGATTCAGTATACCGGAGTGGAAATAAGCGACTAACAGAAATAACAGGTAAGAAAGATTATATATTATCTTCTCAGTATATCCAAGAAAACGAAATTTTAACAGAAAATTTTTGTCAGATCGCTGTACTACTAATGGCCAGTTTTACAGTCCTCGGTTAGCAGGCGCTTAAGTTCTATTTTCGGAATAAAGCGTAAAACGCATTCTACAGACTCGTAATAACACCTAATCGGAGAATAAACGCGGGATAATCGAACCGGTGATTCTGGCAGGGTTAGGGATGTAAACTGGAGAATAACTTTTGACAATGGTAGGAATAGTTACAAAGTTAGTGATGACAATGCTATTTCTTAGAACGATGAAGGAGAAAAAACGGGTACATCACACAGATTATATGGAAGAATATGACGATTCCAAATTTATATAGAAATTTCGTACTACTACTTTTCGATCTCGTGCTTGAGAAACTGGAGCGTACGAATGAAATGTGAAACTATTTCGTAACATAAAACTTTCTGCTTGTAGTAGGCCTAATAGACATTTGATGTATGTACTTCCTGAATTGTATACTGTCGTGTTGGCTGGCTCTGAGCACTATGGGACTTAACTTCTGAGGTAATCAGTGCCCTAGAACTTAGAACTACTTAAACCTATCTAACCTACGGAGATCACACATCCAAGCCCGAGGCAGGATTCGAACCCGCGACCGTAGCGGTCGCGCGGCTCCAGACTGTAGCGCCTAGAAGAGCTCGGACACTCCGGCCGGCATACTGTCGTGTTATTTATGTAAATAAAGAAGATAAAAATTACAATTTTTGCCGAAACAGTCTCGGTTTTTGGTGTGTGTTACAACTGCCGCAATATTAGAAAGAGTTATTTCGTTTTATCTAGCGACAGTGACAAAATAGACATAATCAAATCGAGAAACCACACCAGTCTTGCACACTATTCGTGACAGCAACTTTTTCAGTATTAGGCAACGACATTTTGATTTTTCATATAGGAAAGCGTTTGACAAACTTTAATGAGGTGATAGGTTCTTTTCAGAAAGAAAAGCAGGCCGTGTACAGCTGCAGCAAGATAGGGAGAAAAAAATGCTGGGACCTAAGAATCGAAGAAATGTCTCTCGTCTTTACTGGTTTTATGTTTCCTGTATTTAATTTTATGTTACATGAAAGAGAAAGGTATTAGCTAATAGGAAATAATGACAGCAAATTTTTTGAAGGGTTCTTATTCTCCCAGTCACAAATAATCCCACCAACTATTAATTGTGAGGATTAAAAAAAAAAAGAAAATGAAAAAGAGGTGCGTACGATGTCAGACCAACCGATGGGGAGCAGGAGAGGCCCCACAGCACACCTAATTTCCACTGCCTTGGATATAGGCTTGATGGCTTCCATTACAAAATATACAAGCTTGAATTCCACAGAGCGGAATACAGTGACATACGATACAAGAATGCTCTTTGGCACACTTAAGATCAGATAACATGTCTTACATTTCCTCGAACATATATGTTTACATATAAAGCCCTTGAGAAAGACGTGCGCTACAAAATGAACTTATCTTCGAAAACTAGATTTTTTAAAATTTTTGACGTCCCACCTCAAACGCCTGGGAGGAGGAGGGGCGAGGAGGGTGGCGGGGGGGGGGGGGGGGGGTGGAGCGGCGTCACTATCAAGTTTTTGCCCCGGTTCGGAAATATCGTAGATCCGGGGCTGCAGACAAGACTACAAACCCCCCACCTCCCCTCCCCCTTCTGTGAAAAATCGTGGACGTCCAACTATTTATCGTCTACTAGTAGTAGTAGTTTTACTCTTCTTCTACCTCTTTCCGTAGATGTTCACGGCAGTAGCACATGAACATTCGACCAGCTTCTCCGTTTTCGAGATACTCGTTCACAGGTTCTGCGTAATACCTTAACTTTTGTATTATGCATGCAGTAATAAGAAGGTCTGGATGGGATTGCGCGAATTAAAAATACACTCCTGGAAATTGAAATAAGAACACCGTGAATTCATTGTCCCAGGAAGGGGAAACTTTATTGACACATTCCTGGGGTCAGATACATCACATGATCACACTGACAGAACCACAGGCACATAGACACAGGCAACAGAGCATGCACAATGTCGGCACTAGTACAGTGTATATCCACCTTTCGCAGCAATGCAGGCTGCTATTCTCCCATGGAGACGATCGTAGAGATGCTGGATGTAGTCCTGTGGAACGGCTTGCCATGCCATTTCCACCTGGCGCCTCAGTTGGACCAGCGTTCGTGCTGGACGTGCAGACCGCGTGAGACGACGCTTCATCCAGTCCCAAACATGCTCAATGGGGGACAGATCCGGAGATGTTGCTGGCCAGGGTAGTTGACTTACACCTTCTAGAGCACGTTGGGTGGCACGGGATACATGCGGACGTGCATTGTCCTGTTGGAACAGCAAGTTCCCTTGCCGGTCTAGGAATGGTAGAACGATGGGTTCGATGACGGTTTGGATGTACCGTGCACTATTCAGTGTCCCCTCGACGATCACCGGTGGTGTACGGCCAGTGTAGGAGATCGCTCCCCACACCATGATGCCGGGTGTTGGCCCTGTGTGCCTCGGTCGTATGCAGTCCTGATTGTGGCGCTCACCTGCACGGCGCCAAACACGCATACGACCATCATTGGCACCAAGGCAGAAGCGACTCTCATCGCTGAAGACGACACGTCTCCATTCGTCCCTCCATTCACGCCTGTCGCGACACCACTGGAGGCGGGCTGCACGATGTTGGGGCGTGAGCGGAAGACGGCCTAACGGTGTGCGGGACCGTAGCCCAGCTTCATGGAGACGGTTGCGAATGGTCCTCGCCGATACCCCAGGAGCAACAGTGTCCCTAATTTGCTGGGAAGTGGCGGTGCGGTCCCCTACGGCACTGCGTAGGATCCTACGGTCTTGGCGACCGCGGTTCCTGGTGTGTCCGCTGTGCCGTATATAGGATGTTGAAGTGAACAATTTGAGGTAGGGTACCTGGGGTCGGAGAAACCAGCTTATGGAGATAATAGGAATAAAATCACATTACTGTGTACTTTTTTATTTAAGTTAGTTACAGTTAATTACAGATACCATCATTAACACAATCAATGCACCATTTGTATCTTGCAAGGATACGGTCGTCAACCTCAATGCAAGCATGACATCGGCGAACAATATTCTTACGCATCCTGACAAATATTCCTGGAGTATTTCGAATCATATCACAGGCAGCTACAATTCTATCTATTGGTGCCTCATGCTTGAATTTAGATCTCCCCGTAGGAATGAAGGGAATTCAAATGAGGTGAATACGCAGGCCATGGAATAGGACCTTCCATTCCAGTACAGCGACCAGTAACTACAGCACTGAGATGGTTGCCGGACATCCACACTGAAATCAACACTCGTCATGATTAGTAATGCCTGTTAGGAAATCGTTGCCTGCACAGGCTTCCAGCAACGAGAGCACTGCAACGTACAACCCCATACACAAGGTGAAGTCAGCAGGTTTTGTGAAACTGTACCGGTACTGCTCCATCGTACTGTACTGTATATCTATGAAAATCACTGTCTGTCGTTGTCTTGGGACAGTGTAAACACGATACAACAGAGCCATCTTATGGACAAGTAAATTAAACAAAACCTGCATCATGACCACCTGGTAGTCAGCCACGTCCATCTTGCTTCCTTGCAGGAAATAAAGAATGTACACGTGAACAAACAGCACAGCACGTGTAAACTTGTACGCATGATAGTTGTAACTAAACTGGAGAACATTAATGCTAGACAAAGCGATGTACAAGTTTACTTCCACATCTCCTTAAGGTGGCTTTGCCGACCCCAGGTTCCCTACGTCAAATTGTTCATTGGAGCATTCTCTGTGTCCTGTTACATTTTTTGCATGCTCTTACGAAAACACCCTGATCATCGATATGGCCTTTTGCATGAGGTGCTTTCTGGTTTTAAATATTTTAGTTATGACAAGCCTTTTGTAATGTGCTATTTTTACAAACATGACAATATGGCGTGAGGATCAACTTAAAATGAACGTGTCTGATAGCAAAAAGATTTTTTAAGCTACACAAATGTATCGTTCGACTTTCGTTTTTGTAATGCCAAGCGTTACTTCTCAATTCATGTTATTAGGCATATTCCACGTATATACGCTTTGTTACAGACCCGAAGATGACAGCAAAGTCTGTCGAAACCGATAGTTTTAAATAAAGAAATATTGATGCGATCTTGGCTTTAGAATATTTTTAGGAAGTTCAGAAGATCGATCGGAAAATTCAATAAAATCTTAAAAAAGCAGCAAAATACTGTGTAAGGGTACTCCACAATCCACGAGAAAAAGAAATGTGTTTACGCTGACACACCTATTTACGTTTGATGACGATGATGTTACGTATCTTGTGATTAGGTCCGTCTCGAGAGCTGAGGGCTCTTTCTTGGCTGAAGGCCAAGCGAAGGTCCCTGTGTCTGATGCCCGGCTGGGTCGGAGATATTTTCCGCTTGGGCACTGGGTGCCGTGTTGTACTCAACATCATTTCATCACCACCGACGCGCATGTCGCCTAAATGGCATCACATAGAAAGACTGGCACCTGGCGGCGAGCGGTCGTACGACACAGACAGATTCTTGCGACCAATGTTTTAAGCGATGAAGCTTACTTTTTTTTATACGCGAGTGAAGACAAATGCTGAATGTACACTACCGGCCATTAAAATTGCTACACCACGAAGATGACGTGCTACAGACGCGAAATTTAACCGACAGGAAGAAGATGCTGTGATATGTAAATGATTAGCTTTTCAGAGCATTCACACAAGGTTGGCGCCGGTGGGGACACCTACAACGTGCTGACATGAGGAAAGGTTCCAACCTATTTCTCATACACAAACGTTGTGATGCCTCGTGTAAGGAGGAGAAATGCGTACCATCACGTTTCCGACTTTGATAAAGGTCGGATTGTAGCCTATCGCGATTGCTGTTTATCGTATCGCGACACTGCTGCTCGCGTTGGTCGAGATCCAATGACTGTTAACAGAATATGGAATCGGTGGGTTCAGGAAGGTAATACGGAACGCCGTGATGGATCACTAGCAGTCTAGTGAAACGTTGTTGTGATGCCTCGTGTAAGGAGGAGAAATGCGTACCATCACGTTTCCGACTTTGATAAAGGTCGGATTGTAGCCTATCGCGATTGCGGTTAATCGTATCGCGACACTGCTGCTCGCGTTGGTCGAGATCCAATGACTGTTAGCAGAATATGGAATCGGTGGGTTCAGGAGGGTAATACGGAACGCCGTGCTGGATCACAACGGCCTCGTATCACTAGCAGTCGAGATAACAGGCTTCTTATGCGCATGGCTGTAACGGATCGCGCAGCCACGTGTCGATCCCTGAATCAACAGATGTGGACTTTTACGAGACAACAACCATCTGCACGAACAGTTCGAAGACGTTTACAGCAGCATGGACTATCAGCTCGGAGACCATGGCTGCGGTTACCCTTGATTCTGCATCACAGACAGGAGCGCCTGCGATGGTGTACTCATCGACGAACTTGGGCGCAGGAATGGCAAAACATTTTTTCGGATGAATCCAGGTTCTGTTTACAGCATCATGATGGTCGCATCCGTGTTTGGCGACATCGCGGTGAACGCACATTGGAAGAGTGTATTCGTCATCGCCATACTGGCGTATCACCCGTCGTGATGGTACGCGGTGCCATTGGTTACACGTCTCGGTCACCTCTTGTTCGCATTGACGGCACTTCGAACAGTGGACGTTACATTTCACATGTGTTACGACCCGTGGCTCTATGCTTCATTCGATCCCTGCGAAACCCTACATTTCAGAAGGATGATGCACGACCGCATGTTGTAGGTCCTGTACGGGCCTTTCTGCTCGAGGCAGCACATTCTCCAGATCTCTCACCAATTGAAAACTTCTCGTCAATGGTGGCCGATACAATACGCCACAATACGCCAGTCACTACTCTTGATGAACTGTGGTATCGTGTTGAAGCTGCATCGGCAGCTGTACCTGTACACGCCATCCAAGCTCTGTTTGACTCAATGCATAGGCGTATCTAGTCCGTTATTAGGGCCAGAGGTTGTTGTTCTGGGTACTGATTTCTCAGGATCTATGCACTCAAACTGCGTGAAAATGTATTCACATGTCATTATAGTGTAATATATTTGTCCAATGATTGCGGGTTTATCATTTGCATTTTTTCTTGGTGTAGCAATTTTAATGGCCAGTAGTGTATTAATTTCCTTTCATTTGTCCAAATGTTTTTTGCCGCACTGTTTCTTACGTTAACGCTCATCACTTGCGGCAACAACATTAAAATGTATCATCGATGTAGTCGCACTCATGTACAACTTATATGGTGTTGTAGGAAGAACGTGATACAGAGAGATCGAAGGGTGAAGCAGGTTGTTTGCTATTCCACTATACAACAAGCTGCGCATCAGAGTTTATAATGGTGGGCTAAATCAATGAGACAGTTTAGTACACACTGACTATATATGCTCTATCTGCAGGTGACGGGCGGAAAAACCCGAAATAGGACATTCAAGAAGGTTTGAATAAACAAAAGAAAATTAGTACTAACAGCTTTTGTCGTCACTTTCTGTCATACACAGGCTTCGTCGCGCACGTCAAAGCTACACGGTACCAACCTAATATCTTACAGGTTTTAAGAAACGTACTGTACTAAACGAATCACGAAACTCACGCCAGAAGACGGCGTCGCTGAAGACAGTCATTTTTGCTGCGCTGAGTGCTCCAGGACGGCCGATATAGGGCGGGGGTGGGGGTTTCTTTGAGAGCGGACGCCGTCACGCAGCCGGGAGGAGGAGGTGTGGTTTGGTGTCTCATCTTCGCGATTAGGATTCCAGGGGCAGAGCGTCTGTCTGGAGCTGGAGGCAGCCAGCCGCGAAACGAGCCGCTTCAAAGGCGGCGAGGGATTCCTGGTGGCCGCTGCCACCATCACAGAAATAGCGGCCCCTCAGCCGCGGTCGTCTTTAGCGGCGCCTCTGCACCAATTGGAACTCGCGTACAGGGCCACCCCGGTGCACTATCCGTCTCCAAATGCTGGCCATTTTTCTGTTTACACACGTACTTTCCTCGCATCACTTTGATGTGCACTGAGCGCTATCTGTGAAGTACTTTGTTGCAAAATGCTCTTCGGTGCTGTAACATTAGCTAAATGAAGAAATTGGAAAGGTACAATGCCTATTGCAAATGATAATAAACATAAATCTAAACAACGTTTATTGCCTCACTGATCGTATATCTTTCAGCTAGGGCTGAATGAATCTATTATAATTTCCATTGCCTAAGTTTCCAAGCTTCGCAGCAAATTAGGTGCTCGGAACGCTGCATTTAAGATCTTTATTTAAGAATAATAAAAAAAAAAATGCAACGAAACGTTTGATTAAGTTGGTCGTATTACAGAGTTCCTAAGGTTCGTTTTCCTCAGTGTAACAAGGAAAGGTGAACTTTTCCTACTCATTGTTATATGGCTCGACATGCCAATATTATTATTTTTCCTTTTGTGATCTCTTTTGTTAATAGCACATACACGATGACCACAGGAAATAAGTAATTTCTTTTTCATGAAGTATTTAACTTAACTGCATCATTCATTGAATAATTTATTGTTTGCCGATGAGAACAGTGCATTTATTTAAAGAAGTATTTGCGTTATACTTTACCCATGCATCATTTGAACGTAGAAATTCAGCTATACTAAAAATTGTTTGTTTTAAGATTGACATAGTGCATTTAAAAGCCCCCATTCTCGCCTTTTTAACAAACGTCTTACTTTTTCCAAAACATTTTTGTTTCAAAAGTTATTCATAGTGAAAATTTTCGTTTTCCAGAATGTTTAAATCTTAAAATTCACTTCTTTACATAACCCAGTATCATTGTATTGTAATCATGATTTTTCTGTTTCCAAAAATATATAAATTTACTGAAAAACTTGTTACTTTGTTAATTATTCCAATTAGAAGATTTCACTTTTTTGAAACTTTATCGTGCCCTTTGTGAATCACCGTACATATTAAATTGCTCTCCCACAAAGCGCTATCCTTAATTTTACCGTTTTCTCAAGATATATCTGGTAGTTAATCGAAGTTAGTTTTATGCCTTATTGTACCTTTCTCCTATCTTGTAAGTTAATATCTAAAATGGTATAGCTTGGTATTTTATCTATTAGCAGCTCTCTGTAGGTTCGTCCATATAAAGGCGTCACGGACAGACTTTAAGGCTGTGTTTAGCTGACATAATGAAAGAGTAGTAAGGTAGTTAGGTTTTCCATCATGCAGTTTTCAGTGAGTTTGTGAAAATGTGACTATATGTGTGAGTTAGTTAGTTTCCGCTAGTGCACCAGTAGAGTCCTTATATTATTAATCAGTAAGTGTTCGTTATTTATAGTCTGCTGCTATTACATTCATTACCAGTGTTATCACTTGAAAAACTCTGTTAAGCTATTCATACATTATGTGCAGTGCTGGAGTGAGAGGTATTAATACTTACAGTTACTCAATACAAGCTGATCCTAGTAAGTTTACAGCAATAAATGCAAATGAATGAAACATCAATTGACTGTGTCACTAAAACAGAACGAACGTATTAATTAGCCAAAGAAGAGTGTTGAATGTGAACATCCACGAGAGTTACGAGGTAAAATAATAGGTCGGTAACTTTATACCAGATATGCTAATTATCTCCAGAACTTTGATATTGTCAGTTAGAGTACTGTATCTGGCATACTCAAATACGTTTCCGTTAAAACCGTCTTGCTCGTACTAAATATAATTGCAATGTTCACCGGTTTCGGCTGTTAACGAGTCGTGATTAGAACTTCATCCAGCTTCCAGAATGAATGTTTACTCTGCAGCTGTGTCTGCGCTGAATTGTAACTTACTGGCAAATTAAAACTGTGTTAATTTCCCAGAAAGCATTGAATCAGTGCAATTCCGCTGCTGGGAAAAATCCCCTTGTCAGTGAACAGGCCATTACTCCACAGTATCCTTTTTTCAGGAGTTCTCATGACACAAGGTAAGAAGGAGAACGAGTGTGAAGTTTGGAAGGTAGGAGACGAGGTACTGGGGGAAGTAAAGCAGTCAGGGTGGGTAATGCGTCGTTTCTGGATAGCCCAGATGTTAGAGCAGTTGTCTAGGAAAGGCGTAGGTCCCAGGTCTGAGTCCCAGGACGGTACACAGCACAGTCCAACCAACTTGTCAGAAGGTAACGTTTCAAGGCCATAGCGTCCACGAGTCTGTCACACGGCCGCGATACGTTGTTTTCTAACAATATGGATGTTCAAATGTTCAACTGTGTGTGAAATCTTATGGGGCTTAACTGCTAAGGTCATCAGTCCCTAAGCTTACACACTACTTAACCTAAATTATCCTAAGGACAAACACACACACACACACACACACACACACACACACCCATGCCTGAGGGAGGATTCGAAACTCCGCCGGGACCAGCCGCACAGTCCAAGACTGCAGCGCTTTAGACCGCGGCAACAATATGGACGTAGTTCTGGTGATTACTTAGCTGTCGAAAAAAGTCAGCTTAGTGATTGTATTTAGAGAGACGTAGATAGTTTTAGTAAAAACTATATTTGAATTAACTTCAGCATTGACACATGTTTTCAATATGTGGAGTGGTAAATTATTCCCTTCTGCTGGTAAGATTACGCCATATGTAGCAGCGTCACCAGTGGCTGTCACTGGTGAGTTCGTGACACCTGCGCGTTTAGAATGCCAGAATTAGATGCGGGTCTCCTTTGTTCGTTCGGTGGATGCTATAATTGGGGACCGCCTTCCAGATACAACTGCCAGCACCTGTCGAAATCCAGGGCCACTGTGATCTTGCTGTAAGGTCAAAGCTCTTGAATGGGCCAGGACCTAAAACAGTTTCGCGAGCCCACTTGAATTTGTATGGGAAGTGAAGTGAGAAATATAAGAAAAGAAGGAACCTAGCAAAAGAAATTAATGTTTTTGGTACCAACCGTGAGGTTGCAACTTTCATATTACTTAATTACCACAGGGCAGAGATTTCTCTCCATCCATAATATCATTTTCTGTGCTTTATAAACTACCGCAATTGTACCCCAGGGCTCCATACACTCTACTCTCCTTTACCTCTTGTACACTGCTGAAATTCCCAAACCACCACACCTGTCTGTCTCCTTCAGTATGCTGATGACACCACCTTTCTTGCCCTCTATCCTACCCTTCAACGGTCCCAGCGCTCCGTACAAACTCATCTAGACCAGTTTACTGCTTGGTGCAGCCCATGACTCCTTCAAATCAATCCAGAACCCAGGCAATCATTACAGGATGTACCACCCACTCCTTGCAGCTTCACGATTTCCACTTCACCGTCCATGACTGTCATATCCAACTTACTCCCACCTCGAAATACCTTGGCCTCGCCTTTGATTGTCACCTCACCTGGACTCCTCATCTCCATACAATCCAACGGAAAGCCCACAATAGACTCCAGCCGGACATGGGGATTGCATCCTTTGATCACTCTTCATACCCACAAATCCTATGTCCCATCCTTTGTTATGCCAGTGCTGCATGGATCTCTGCCCCTCCTAAATTCTACAAAGCACGCGAAATCCTTGTACACCATGTGCTCCTCCTCGCTTTTTGTATCTGTCTCCTATCCCTCATGATGATCCTCTATGACATCTCTTTCCCACATCTCCATATTTTCCTTGGCTACGTATCCTCTACACCAACCGCTACCTTGATCCCCCTCACCCACTGCTGTCGCGTTTCGTCTCCCCACCTGCTGCTGCGCCTCTACCTTTGTGTCCCAGCATCTCTCGATCTCCACTCCCTCCACATTGTCTCCCAAATAGTGTCTCCCCATCATGGATGATGTGCTTCTATCCCTCACCCTCCTTTTCCTCTCCCAATTTCCATATGGCTCCCTGTCGTTCCTCATCCCCTGGCTCTTCCCTTCAAACCACCCTGCCCCTCTCACTTCTCCTTTCTCAGTCCTTGTTCTCCATTCTGGGTTGCTCCCGCTCTACCCTCCACATCTCCTGCCCCATTAACCTCCCTTTGCGCCCCTTCCTGCCCCACCTTCTCTCTTTCCTCTCTCCCTCCCCTCTGACCTCCCCTCCCTTGGAAAGTCCTTCCAATTGTTATCCATTTACTGTCTAGGGTGTGCCTGCTGTGTGTGTTACATAAGTGCAGTCTGTGTTCAGTTACGTCGTCACATGATCAGAACGTCGTTTTTAATTGTGTTATTGCCGGCCGCGGTGGTCTAGCGGTTCTGGCGCTGTAGTCCGGAACCGCGGGACTGCTACGGTCGCAGGTTCGAATCCTGCCTCGGGCATGGGTGTGTGTGATGTCCTTAGGTTAGTTAGGTTTAAGTAGTTCTAAGTTCTAGGGGACTTATGACCTAAGATGTTGAGTCCCATAGTGCTCAGAGCCATTTGAACCATTTGAATTGTGTTATTCGTGCCGCCAGTATTTATGTGCTACGTCTTTGCCGAGTGTGACATTTTAATTATTTGTGAATTTTATGTCAACGTGCCTCTTCCAACTACGCCTTTTTTGTATATTTTAACTCCAATTGTTTCCCATTTTCATGTGTAAACCTCATCTTTTATCCCCATATTTTATGTATGTACCGTTTTCCTGCGATATTTCATATAACCTTTCGTGTGAAGAACGGCGAATAGGGCCGCAGCCAGCCAACAGCAGTCGAGGGGCAGAGGTATCAAATGACAACAAAGGAAAAGAAAAGAGATTGATGTGTTTACGGCTACTCTGTTTCGAGCAGCAGCCTTAGATGGTACTCGCCAAGCAGGGCTGTCTTTCTGATTCTCTCCCACGTCCTTCAGCGCACCGTATTCGTCCATCGATAGTGCTGCCAACCGCCGAGGAGAGCGCTCTCAATGGCGGACTACTTCGCTTCCACCTGCTGCTGACGAAAGTGGGGATGCACATGCGAACAGACGACGGACCACCGATACTCTGTCAGTACCTGCAGCGCCACAGATCCTGCCGCTGCATTTCAACCGTTCGTACAGTGCCAGCATTTCCCGTAAGTACGTTACGAAGGACGTTTCCACGAGCTTCTGTTCACAAGACTACGCTTATGACTAGCATTCGTTATTTACAGAGCAATAAACACAGTAAACCACGAGTGTCTCGATGTTACTTTCACTCATAGTGATAATATCACATAATTCCGAGAGAGAGCAAAGTCGGCCGGTGTGGCCGAGCGGTTCTAAGCGCTTCAGTCAGGAACCGCGCCACCGCTAGGGTCGCAGGCTCGAATCCTGCCTCGGGCATGGCTGTGTGTGATGTCCTTACGTTAGTTAGGTTTAAGTAGTTCTAAGTTCTATCGGACTGATGACCTCAGATGTTAAGTCCCATAGTCCTCAGAGCCATTTGAACCATTCTGAGAGAGAAAAGTTATTTAGATTGCATTGCATTAGTGCACAAAACATCACGTGGCTCACATAACACTGTTACCAAAGTACAATTTTGATAATAACTATTAATAAATGTTATTTACTATATCATATTTCGCTGCCACATTTCTGTTCCTCCCTGCCAAGTAGTTGTATCAGTAGAAGTAAGTAGCAGGCAATTAACAGATTTTGTCTCAAATTTTTATAAAACTTTCTGATTTCTGGTAAATGTACGAAATAAAATAAAGCAAAGCAAATGTGTAATTTCTATAATGGAGATGTCAGAAGCTGATTATTTTACGTGCATTGCACCGTTTTCAACATCATGGAACACGGCAGTGACTTTTTTGTAGTCCCATACATAAAAGAAGGGTGCTTAACACAGCTAATTCCTTTATAGAGTGATGTATCGTGCTGTAATTGCATGCTTACTCTTCTTCGATTCTGATTGCTGCTCAAACAAATATCATGACAACATTACCGCGTGGTGCGATGCAGTCACCGTGAAGTAACTCTCCTGCAGTGTAGGCAGCTCCTGAGAACGCCTGCGAGGGGGGAGGCGGGCAGCGGAGAAGCAGTCCCTCCCCTCGCTTCCTTCTTCATCTCTGCTGAGCATGGTCCGTGTTACTGACCGTCCAAAACAATGTTACCTCACCACGACATCACTGTCAGTCTTTTTGTGTTTCATTGTTTGCCACAGACGGCCTCCCCTTGCCTTTATTTTATACATACTGTGGTTCAAGATGAAATGCGATTCTTCGATCTATACTTAATCGATTCTGCAAAATGAGAACCTAAAACCTGACGTAATGAGAATAGATTCCCAATGTAGCGTAACAGAAATTGCTTGAAGTAACCTGTGCCTTTGATGTAAAGCTTTCAACTTCTGTTTACAATGTCAGCTTTCGTCGTGTGGTTCACGTTTTGGTAGTTGCTTTCTTTGTTACAGATTATCCTCAGCCATACTACAAGTTGGAACAGAGAACTACTTCTTATTCGCAGACTCTGTTGGTACATCGTGGACAGGGGACATTGGCTATATTTTGAAGGCTACCAGTTTCAGCATTCCACTATACCATCTTCAGGCCCGATATGCATCTCTCCAAATCATTTAATGACATATAGTGCAATAAATCTCTAGATGTCGTGAACTGAATCGTTTCATTGGTGCTTCATTTGAAGACATGATACTACACTACTGGCCATTAAAACTGCTATACCAAGAAGAAATGCAGATAATAAACTGGTATTCATTGGACAAATATATTATACTAGAACTCACATGTGATTACATTTTCACACAATTTGGGTGCATGGATCCTGATAAGTCAGTACCCAGAACAACCACCTCTGGCCGTAATAACGGCCTTCATATACCTGGGCATTGAGTCAAACAGAGCTTGGATGGCTTGTACAGGTACAGTTGCCCACATACAGCTTCAACACGATACCACAGTTCATCAAGAGTAGTGACTGGCGTATTGTGACGAGCCAGATGCTCGGCCACCATTGACCAGACGTTTTCAATTGGTGAGAGATCTGGAGAATGTGCTGGCCAGGGCAGCAGTCGAACATTTTCTGTATCCAGAAAGGTCCGTACAGCACCTGCAGCATTCAGGCGTGCATTATCCTGCTGAAATGTAGGATTTCGCAGGGATCGAATGAAGGGTAGAGCCACGGGTCGTAACACATGTGAAATGTAACGTCCACTGTTCAAAGTGCCGTCAATGCGAACAAGAGGTGACCGAGACGTGTAACCAATGGCACCCCATACCGTCACCCTGGATGATACGCCAGTATGGCGATGACGAATACACGCTTCCAATGTGCGTTCACCGCGATGTCGCCAAACACGAAAGCGACCATCATGATGCTGTAAACAGAACCTGGATTCGTCCGAAAATTCTTGCACCCAGGTTCGTCGTTGAGTACACCATCGCAGGCGCTCCTGTGTGTGATGCAGCGTCAAGGGTAACCACAGCCATGGTCTCCGAGCTGATAGTGCATGCTGCTGCAAACGTCGTCGAACTGTTCGTGAAGATGGTTGTTGTCTTGCAAACGTTCCCATATGTTGACTCAGGGATCGAGACGTGGCTGCACGATCCGTTACAGCCATGCGGATAAGATGCCTGTCATCTCAACTGCTAGTGATACGAGGCCGTTGGGATCCAGCAGGGCGTTCCATATTACCCTCCTGAACCCACCGATTCCATATTCTGCTAACAGTCATTGGATCTCCTCGACCAACGTGAGCAGCAATGTCGCGATACGATAAGCCGCAATCGCGATGGGCTACAATACGACCTTTATCAAAGTCGGAAACGTGATGGTACGCATTTCTCCTCCTTAAACGAGGCATCACAACAACGTTTCACCAGGCAACGCCGGTCAACTGTTGTTTGTGTATGAGAAATCGGTTGGAAACTTTCCTCATGCGAGCACGTTGTAGGTGTCACAACCGGCGCCAACCTCGTGTAAATGCTCTGAATGGCTGATCATTTGCATATCACAGCATCTTCTTCCTGTCGGTTAAATTTCGCGTCTGTAGCACGTCATCTTCGTGGTGTAGCAATTTTAATGGCCAGCAGTGTAACAGAGTCAATAAAATGAAATAACATCTTAAGTTACAATTGCATTGACTCTGACATTTTTGCATTCGCAGTGACGTAATAAGTAATTTGTGGGATAGCTTCCATCAACAAATCCTGCGAAGCCTGACATGGGAACAGACGCTGTTCATCTTAATTTTAATACCGTTTCAGAAGGACCTTTTGAGGGAACTGAGGTATTTCAATCGAAGCACAATATATCGAAATACCTCGATTCTGACAATTTGTTTTATTTACAAGGCGGCTTTAATTACTGTAAATTAATTAAAATATCTGCAAAAGTACACTGATAACTCTCGTAATACTTTGCTATGCAGAATCCAATTTCAGCTCCGTAATCTTCTAATCAAACAGGATTGTTTGATATGCATCACTATACCCTTATTTTTAATTTTTATTTTGAAATTTTTCTAGTGACTTTTGGTTTTGTTTGTTTATAGCCCCTGTATCCTCCTATTAAACCAATCCAGTCAGTATTATAAAAGCGATTTGTGTGTGAACAGAACCAGAAATTTGTAAAAGACTCGGAAAATCCTTTGGATGAACTGAACTGTCCATGCACTGTAAGTATTAATAAAACCGACAAACTACAGGGACGGATCCCCGACTGGAAACATGTGTCCGGAAATGGACGGTGTGAGTGTAACGACGACAAATCGTCCTGGAGCACACCACAGAGCTGCATCGCATCTAAGTCATAACAGATGTTCAAAAGTTGCCTCCATGGGCTGCAGGTGACAGGGATGGTAGCGGTTGACAGGCAGGATACACATAATCCTACTTTGGCTTACACCATGTTTGCGGGTGACTTGCCTGGAGCCTAAACTAGGGATCCTCTCAATATCCTGTATAACCCGGTCCTCCAAATCTGGTGTACGCACACTCCGCCGCTTCCCTCCACGTTCGTCTCTCCGAAAGGACCCATGATCACATAAACGCCCAAAAAAGGCTTGAAACAATGTGTGATGTGGCTGGTGTCTCTGAGGGTACTACTTTTGGTACAGTCGTGCTACCTCTCGATCGTTTGAACCTTCTTGGCCGTAAACAAACTCCATCTCAGCTTGGTCCCGACGTGAATACCGGGTCATTCTACTGCTTGCAGTACGCTGCGTCAATTGCACAGCCTGCAACACACAAGGAGCACAACGCACGTGGTCAGGGCAACCGTCATTCGTCAGCGCCATCTACCGTGGCAAAGGTTCATTTCTAGACACATCTTCATACGACCTTTTTTCTCGATTTCCATCCAGGAATCCGTCTCTGCAGTTTGTCGTTTCTGTTAATGTTCACCTTGTATAGCTGGCCATTAGCGTCACTTAAAATTACATCCTTCGTGTAACAGAGGCGGGATTTCGGTACTAGCTCGGCGTTTACCTAGTGGGATGTGGGAAACCACCTGGAAACCTCATCCAGGCCGCCAGCACATCGACCTTCGTCCATAGTCCGCGGATTCGACAGAGGCCAGCGGAACTCCGTCCCGGAAACGGGACTTTAACACACACGGCTATCCGGGCGGGTTTAGGAGGGCGTTGATTTAGTCCAGTCATATTCATTTTTAGATTTTATTACCTAATATGCTGGCAACACTGACTAAGGCAAGTACAAGAGGCCTTTGTTTTCCTAATGGGCAAAATTAAATTAACCAGTCTAAAATTTTAGGTGCCGGAACGTATTTCATCAACCACACAACCCCTCCCCCCCTTCCCCCTACCGACTGCCCAGCCCAGCAATAAAAATTATAAGTTTCGATTCTTGTAAACTAATGATAAAAATTACAATGAGAAATCATTGTTTTACGAAATACTCAGTGGCGGCTCGTGCGTATACATTCTGGGTGTTCGCCAAGTTTTAGGTTCGGATAAATATCGGACTGTGAAATTAATAGCACCTGCTGTATAACAGTTTTCCACTGCCGATAATAATAACAGTAATAATAATAATAATAATAATAATAATAATAAATACTAGCAAATACAGAATACCCCAGAAGACATGACAATGTCGCAAAAATAATACATCAACAGCTTGCCTTACAACATAAACTTTTAAAACAAGTTCCTACATACAAGTATGCACCACAAAATGTACTGGAGAATGATGAATACAAATTATACTGGAACAGAACCATTATAACAGATAAAACAACGCCACATAACAAACCTGACATCATACTCACCAATAAAAAGAAGAAATTAACACAACTAATCGAAATATCCATACCCAATACAACAAATGTACAAAAGAAAACAGGAGAAAAAATTGAAAAATACATCCAACTGGCTGAGGAAGTCAAAGACATGTGGCATCAGGATAAAGTTGACATCATACCAATTATACTATCAACTACAGGAGTCATACCACACAATATCTACCAGTACATCAATGCAATACGGCTACATCCAAACATATATATACAACTACAGAAATCCGTAATTATTGATACATGTTCAATTACCCGAAAGTTCCGAAATGCAATATAACACATACCGTACAGTTAATAGGAAGTGACGCTTGATCAAGGTCCGCGTCACTTTCCATTCTTAACCAGACTTAACGTCTGAGAAAGTAAAGAAATAATAATAATAATAATAATAATAACAATAATGATATGCATAACTTGTCTGAAAAAAGGAGGAATTGTTTTTTTTGAAATATTGTTCCTTTGTACATACTTCAGTACAGTTTAAGGCAAGAACATAATAATGCTTAAGCTTTCGCTACTCTCCGTTTCGCATTTTTTTTTTTTTGTAAGTGGGAGGTTGTGAGTGCTCTTTTTTTCGGACAAATGTGCATAACGCCTAATACACATATTAGGTAACAAATTGGCAGAAGTACAGCTGTGTGGAAGGGGCGTGAGTCGTGCTTGGGTAGCTCAGTTGGTAGAGCACTTGCCCGCGAAAGGCAAAGGTCCCGAGTTCGAGTCTCGGCCCGGCACACAGTTTTAACCTGCCAGGAAGTATCAAACGGGTACTCATTGGAAAAATATATTATACTAGAACTGACATGTAATTACATTTTCACGCAATTTGGGTGCATAGATCCTGAGAAATCATTACCCAGAACGACCACCTCTGGCCGCAATAACGGCCTTGATACGCCTGGGCATTGAGTCAAACAGAGCTTGGATGGTGTGTACAGCTTCAACACGATGCCACAGTTCATCAAGCATAGTGACTGGTGTATTGTGACGAGCCCGTTGCTCGGCCACCACTGGTGAGAGATCTGGAGAATGTGCGGGCCAGGGCAGCAGTCGAACATTTTCTGTATCCACAAGGCCCGTACAGGACCTGCAACATGCGGTCGCGCATTATCCTGCTGAAATGTAGGGTTTCTCAGGGATCGAATAAATGGTAGAGCCAGGGGTCGTAACACATATTAAATGTAACGTCCACTTTTCAAACTGCCGTCAATGCGACCAAGATGTGACCGAGACGTGTAACCAATGGCACCCCATACCGTCACACTGGATGATACGCCAGTATGGCAATGACGTATACACGCTTCCAATGTGCGTTCACCGCGATGTCGACAAACACGTAAGCGACCATCATGATGCTGTAAACAGAACCTGGATTCATCCGAAAAAATGACGTTTTGCCATTCGTGCACCCAGTTTCGTCGTTGAGTACACCATCGCAGGCGCTCCTGTCTGTGACGCAGCGTCAAGGGTAACCGCAGCCATGGTCTAAGAGCTGATAGTCCATGCTGCTGCAAACGTCGTCGAACTGTTCGTGAAGATGGTTGTTGTCTTGCAAAAGTCCCAATCTGTTGGCTCAGGGATCGAGACGTGGCTGTACGATCCGTTACAGACATGCGGATAAGATGCCTGTCATCTCGACTGCTAGTGATGCGAGGCCGTTGGGATCCAGCACGGCGTTCCGTATTACCCTCCTGAACCCACCGATTCTATATTCTGCTAACAGTCATTGGATGTCGACCAACGCGAGCAGCAATGTCGCGATACGATAAAGCGCAATCGCGATACGCTACAATACGACCTTTATCAAGGTCGGAAACGTGATGGTACGCATTTCTCCTCCTTAAACGAGGCATCACAACAACGTTTCACCAGGCAACGCCGGTCAACTGCTGTTTGTGTATTAGAAATCGGTTGGGAACTTTCCTCATGTCAGCACGTTGTAGGTGTCGCCACCGGGGCCAACCTTGTGTGAATGCTCTGAAAAGCTAATCATTTGTATATCACAGCATCTTCTTCCTGTCGGTTAAATTTCGCGGCTGTAGCACGTCATCTTCGTGGTGTAGCAATTTTAATGGCCAGTAGTGTATAACTATTATGTTATTTGAGATACGTCCATGTAAAACGTACTGTTGGAAAGAGGAAATTCTCGAGTTTTATTTGGTCCCCGCTAGGAGGCAGCAATGAGCGCCCACTTCAGGTCTAGGAAATATGGTGTCGGGATAACAGAAAGCGTTTTGTGTACTACGGTATGCACAATGCGGGTCAGTAATAACTGTTGATCGTGACTTTCTTACTAGGTAAGGTGTGGATCCTCCGACAGTGCAGAGCATTAGACGATGGCATGAACAATTCCAAGAAATAATTTTTTTGTCTAAAGTCAAATCGCCGAGCCGTCCCAGAGTGTATGACACAGACGTCGAACTCATCCGCGATAGTTTCACATGGAGTCCGCAGAAATACTTTCGTCGTGCAGCTCGTTAGCTCAAGCCCCCGGTGTCCGTCTGGCGTGTGTTGCGTCGACGTTTACTCATGGAACCATAAAAAATTCAGCTGATGCAAGCTCTTTCTGAACATTGCAAACAGTAACGTGTAGAGTTCTGTAATTTCTTTTGGCAAGATGGAGGATGGCAATTTTCTACCGCGCTTCGTGTTTAGTCACAAGGAAAATTCCACTTAAATGGAAAGCTGAACAGTCATAAAGTAAGAATATGTGGTACGGAACAACCACATGAAGTTGTACAACGTGAGAGGGACTCTCAAAAATTTAATGTGCTTTGTGCAGTTTCATGGGAAAAGGTATATGATCGATTTTTCTTTGCCGAGACAGGAAGCACATATCTCGATATGCTTGAGAACTTTCTTTTTGCACAGTTGGAGACTGATTCGAACGGCTTCATTTACCAATAGGACGGGGGACCGCCACACTGGAAGTGCGGGAATTTTTAAATCAAAGGTTTAGTGAACGATGGATCGGTCGCACTGAATCAAATGATTCGGCCTAACATGTGCATGTGATTATTTCTTGTGGCGGTTTATAAAAGACTCTGTTTATGTGCCTCCGTTACCAACAACAAGGAATGAACTGAGGCATCGCATAACAGCAGCTGTGGAAGCTGTAACTGAAGACAACGCTCGCTACAGTCTGGGAACAATCTGAATACCGCACTGACATATCCCGTGCATCTCAAGGAAGACATACTGAACACATATGCTAAGGTATGAAAAAACTTTGAGTTTCCCATTCGTCAAAAAACAAAATTCATTGTATATGTTTATTAGTTTCGGAAATATAGAAGTGCCATATCGGATGATTCTTTTTGATACACCCACTCATTGTTTATGAATGGCAGATTGTATTTAACAAAATGTAATTCTGCCGCTTTTTCGCCATGCAATCTATTTCGATGTTCTTTGTATATGAGGCCAGCTCCACTGAATAACTGTTCACTGGCTGCGCTACAGGGAGGAGCTGACACATTCTGGCGAGCTAGTGGCTATAGATGGTGGTGCCTGTGTCCCTTTGGTTTCCACCACATTAGCGGATCATCTTTTATAGTAAATATTTTTTTTTTCCTTTTTGTCCTCCAGAAGATTTAACTGTAACATCAAAAGCAGACTGTCATTTTCGTTAACCGTAGTCAGATCTTGCTGATCTTTCATATTTAACATTTCTAACGTTTGTAACTATGTTTCTATCTGAGATTCTGTGATTAAGCCACAAATTGTTGAAGGCTGATTTTCACTTTCCAATCAGATCCTTTTAGAGCCAGTAGCTATGCAGTAATCTTGGGATGATTTTGGATCTCTTGGCTTTCATCATCATTCAAATTAAGTGTTGGAACTCAACTTGATCTGTGACGATGCCATTGAAAAATTATGGCTGTTATCATGGATCTAAATACGTCGTAATTTTGTACTTATCATTTCTGGTCAGTTCTCCAAAACTCATGCTTCATTTCAATTCATTGCGTAATTTTCTCGTAAAATTTTGGAATTGTTCTGTAAAGTGGTCACAAGAACTTGAACTAGCGGTATTGCAACACTATCGACATTTTGAGTGTCGAGACACTTTGCACTAATGAAGCAAAGAATGATATTGGTACAGTATGTAGTTTATAAGAGTGTCTGCAGAAGACAATATTCTTTGACTATGTGAAGTTTAATGTTTATATGTAATTAACAAATGTTTATAATGTTACGTAAGTAACAATAACTGTCTGTTATTTATGTATAATTGTTTGTAAAGTGAAGTCAACACCAGCTCAGGGCTAAAATTAAATATAGGTGGAAACCAGTAGGGATCTCCCGACGTTCTCGAAGGTCGGAAAAGATGGATATTTTTTGCTGTTAACAGAGGAAGGTAGGAGAGGGGAGAAGCGAAGCGGGTCATACAGGCGCAAGATACTGTGGAGGTAGGTGACGAAAGCTGATGCGCGCTGTACTCCGTAGTATTCTTTAAACAAAGGCAAACGTTTAACTGCTTAATAGACGTGAGTGAAGGGTAAGCGCTAAGGTACATGTTTGCAACGTTTTAGAGGATATATAAAATTACGTCTGCGACGAGTGTTGGTTCCTGGATGCGAAAGGTCTAAGGCATCCATTACTTAGATCAACGCAGATCCCCAGGAAAGCCAAACTCATAACTGCGCTGGCGCAAGTCGCATAATTCGATGCCACAAAGTAATAATGTCCGTCGCTGCAAAAGAGTTCATGCCTTCTACGCACCTAAATCTTCAGCAACTGTGCGCACGACGACAATACTGAAATGAACTGTCCATAGTTCTGTATACGAGCTGTGTTGACAAGTTTTTGTGTGTTTTATTCAACAATCATTTAATTGTTTTTCAAACGCAAAACCTCTCATTTAACCTAAAATATTCCAAGTAGGGAAGCTTTGCTATACTCAAGAGAAAGAAACCGAGAATCCATTGGTGTGAAACATTATTGCGCATCTGAGTGTTTTCTTTCAAAGTAAATTTAAATTATCACTCAAATGCAGCAATTAAAGTAAATGTGGAGAATTGTAGATTGCATTGAAAGTGCATACAGTAAATAAGAATTCTACCTAGTGTGTGAACTTGGTTATTGGGACCTTCTGTCCAAAAAATTACGTAAAGTAACTTTTTCAATAAAAATGAGGAAAACCAAGTATAAAACCTCTTGCAATTATTTTGTTACTTACAAAGGTATCGTAAAATATTTCTTGTGTATAATACGTGTTTTCAGAAACGAAAGTAGGTATTATTGTCGTTCCGCCGTTGTTTTCATGGACCAAAACTTTCTAAGTGTGTGCGTGCGACATATTCTGAAAGTAGTCATTATTCAGCTATCTACATGCGTTAGCCTGTTCCTTCAGCGATAGAAATTATTAAGAAAAAGTTCTAATAAGAACCAAAATATAGTAAAGACCAAATTTGGTGAATTTGCTGAATAACGTCAATCGATTCGTCATTTTGGCTGGCGACCGTGTTTTTCGGTATTATCGTCACTCGCGAGAAGTAGTTTGACGGAATAGAAAAGCTGCAACCAAGAGTATACGATAACTTCACATTTCACCAAGCTTTATCCATTACGCGGCATATGAGGTCACTAGCAGTTGTTAAGAAGGTAGTTGTGTCTAAGTGCTTCAATTATCGAAGCTAGAATAACATCTGAAGTACTAAACGTAATTCCAAGAGTAGAAACCATGGGTGTTGTAAGCGGCCTTTAGAAAGTGAGAGAACAGCACTTACATCGCAAAACTATCGTTATAGTGTGACTGAAGAAACGCTCGCTTGAGAACTGCTTAAGTTTCTAGTAATTTTTTTGAATGGTTTCATTGCTTAAACATTTATCCAGTCTTCAGTGGAGATCATCATCACTGGATTTTAACACAGGTATGAAATTAGCGAATCCTTCAACTTTGAAAACTGTTCCATCATACAGAACATGCTATTCCAGCTGGAGATAGAAGAAATTAAATTGACAGGATTGTCATAAAAACAAAACACACAATAACTCTAAAGATATACCAGAAAATTAATATTCATTTATATGTTTCATAATATTTACCATGTTGGGCAATTCTGAATGACAGACAAACCGTTTCCATTTAATTTTAACTCTGTTTGTGTGACCAAGCAATGACTGAAATGGGTGGCATCCTTTTTTTCCAATTTAGCAGTAAGCTTCAGGAGCCAGTCCTGTGATTCCACAGCAAGCCGAATACAAAGTTGTATCTGATCTATTGCACAACTCACACAATCAAAGCCAGACAGCTACAATGTTTTAATCATGTTAGATCCACGATCACGAACAATACAGTGCACTGCTTGGTGATATATGCCCCCATCATGAAGTATCGTTTCAAATTTAGCCGATATTACGTCACCTGTATGAAGCTGTATGAGAAGTCAAACTAAGTAATGATGTTCCAGAATGGAGATCAGACCATACGTCAGTTGTGAAAATTATTTTTCAGATTCTTCAAGTAAATTTTTGATTTTTCTTGCCAGCTTATTGTACAATCTATAGCACAAATAGGAAGTACAAAAATCACGACCTTTTAATTTATACTTTGGAAGAGGAGAATTCATTACTCTGTGAACCCCGACACCCTCCACAAAATTAAACGATAAGTTTTGGACGGAAATAGTTTCAGCAATCCCACGAACCATTTGTTGAGAGTTTAGGTATGAGAAATCCCAATAATCATTTACTTGCAGACGTCATTGCAATATAAGTTGTTGCTTATCATCTTTGACTGAGTAAAAGAAACCAATAACAACGACGCAGTAAAAATAGGGGCATTTGCATAGAGTTGTCAGTGCTAACAGACAAGCATCACTCCATGAAACAAACGCATAAATCACTGTGGGACATACGACGAATGTACCCGTTAGGGCTGTGCGGCCAAAGTTGGCGTTAATGGGCTATGTATGACAGCAGACGACCGACGCGAATGCCTATGCTAAAAGCACGACATCATCTGCAGCGACTCTCCTGGTCTTGTCGATTGGATCCTAGACGACTGGAAAACCTAGACCTGGTCAGACGAGTCCCGATTTCAGCTGGTAAGAGCTGATGGTAGGTTTCGAGTGTGGCGCAAGAGCCCACGAAGCCATTGACCCAAGTAGTCAACAAGGCACTGTGTAAGCTGGCGGTGGCTTCGTAATGGTGTGGGATAGTTACATGCAATGAACCCGCTTCTCTGGTGCCAATGAACCGATCATTGACTGGAAATGGTTATGTTCAGCTACCTGGAGAGCATTTGCATCCATTCATGGACTTCATGTTCCCAAAGAACCATGGAATATTTGTGGGTGAAAATGAGCTATGTCACTGACGTACAATTCTTCGCGATTGGTTTGAAGAACATTCTGGACAAATCTACCGAATAATTTGACCACCCAGATAGCCTCATATAAATCCCATCGAACATTTAGGGGACATAATCGAGAACTCAGTTCGTGCGCAAAATACGGCACCGGCAACACACTGAATTATGGACGGCTTGAGAGGCAGTATGGCTCAATATATCTGCGAGGGACTTCCAACGACCTGTTGAGTCCATGCCACCCCGAGCTGCTGCACTACGCCGGGCAAAAGGAGGTCCGACACGGTGTTAGAGGGCGTCCTATCACTTTTTATGCACTGGACGCAGGTCGCGAAGTCCCTTAACGGAGGCATTGGAGGCTTCAGGGAGAGTACCCAGCCACAAGCGAGGCCACAACTGATGTGGAGCTATTTTGACGCTTTAGAGAGACGGGGAAATCAAAAGGAGTGTTATCCCACGTGCGTCTCGCTGCTAGATTCACATCGCTCACATTCTTCTCAGCTATGAACAGTACAGTTGACTGCACGATTTCTGTAGCGTGAAATGTTGCAAGTATTCTGATAAGTGAGTTGTCTAGAGCAAGAGTTCATCGCAGATCTATGGTTTAAAGTTGTGAGAAAAATTTCTCCATTGGCAAACTCTGATTTCTCAATACTACTTACACGGTATCTATCACATATGAATTGTAATACTCAAAGACGCGACATTAGGAGACGGTGCGATGGCGCTATTTTGCTCTCGTGCCCTGAGACGAACCCCCCGTGCCACTGACGTCACTGTGAATCCCTAATAACGCTTGTAGCTGCCTCTGTTCTGCCTGCACCTGTCTCGAAATTTCCGTTCCTTTCTGAGCTCCCTTCCGCGTTCGCTAAAATTAAGGCCCTTTGTGCCCTCTAAGAGGATTACTCGCCAACTTTCAGAGAAATCTCGTTCTAACTGGCTGCATTAAAATGTAGTAATTGAATTAAAGTTTCCTTTACTCGCGAGATTACCTAAGAGCGAGGAGGGGTTTGTCGTCTGCCGGTTTCCCCCCACTCAGTTAACCTGCCTTGCTCCACCCATAGCCTTGCCCAGGACCGCTGCGGCTTCACCTCTGGTCTAATTCGTGGCGTGGTTTCTCGATCTACGCTCAAATCGACCAACCTACAAAGTTTAGTTTGTTGGTGACTCCCACCCGTCCCCGGTTTCAGGTTTGCATGATTATGCCTCCTGGTATGCTTTGTGGAAATAACTCCTTGTGGAACCTACACCAGTCTTCAAACGGAACAACCTTAAAAGCCTCCTTTAGCACCGGCGGCCTCCTGATGAAGTGGCTGCCTGCCCTACAACTCCGTATCCTCGCCCTTACCCAGGCAACAACTTCCTCTGGTACTTGCTGGAGTCATTAACTTTGGACTCTAGCTTATCACTGTGAACACTATGAACCTACTAATGCAGATTAAATGATAAGGTGGATGATTACAAAGTTATGTACACAAGAGTCGTAGACAGACTCGAAGAAACACATATTTTGAATTAAACCCTCAGATACAGATACAAGAGGATCACTTCAGCAATTTACACTGCCTGACAAAAAGAGTGAAGCACACTGAAAACATGGTCATATATCAATCCGATTTTGTGCACATACACACCATTGGCGCATGCGTAAATTTTAAGCTCCCCACTATACATTTATGTATGAAATTTAGCCAAGAATTACCTCTCACTCTACAAAAAATCTGTGTATTATCAAAACTATGTACTTAAAAAGTGTTATCAAACTTAAACTAGTATGCTATCCTTTGAGTTAACAGAGGCCAATTTCAGTTGAACTGTAACTGGTCCGAAGACAACTTTATATTAAATCCGCAACTCAAGTTCCGTAGAACAATTACTAGCCTAATTACGATTTTCACTTACCTCACGTCTGGACAACGTTGTTACAGGTTTCTTGAAAGCACAACAACAAACAGTAAGCAGGCAACAATATTCAAACTGTTGCATACCATACGGTGCAATGTGTTAATGCGTAATGATGAACCTTCTTTAAGCAGTCGGATGGAGAGAGTAACTATACCTATGAAATTATATTCCAAGACAACGATTTTATAATGAAGTATGTATTTGTTATGGACACAGCCCGAAGACCGCCCAAATCGCGAATTGGCCGGCCATTTCGCACATTGGCCGAGAGTATTGGCCAAAGTCCGATTACTTGAAAGAATCGGCGTATATCCGACTTACGTCAGTCGCGACTTGGCCTGAGGTCCCTGGCCGAAACGTTATGTAATTGCATATACGTCGGGAAATTTCTGGCTAAATCACTCTACGTACTGTTATAAGGCAACGATATGCGGTAGGCAGCACTTCTCTCACTTTCAGTGTCAACCGTGCCGTCACGTGGTAGCTGCTGCTTCTCGGAGAAGGTCCTACCTCTCCCCCTCGTTTTTATCACTGACAAATTGGATTCATTTTGAGTCCTGTTACGTTTTATGATAGTCAAGTTTGTGCTATTTGTGCATGTTTCAGATGTGGTAAGGGAACGTCGGTTAATTGCCTCAGGTGTGTTTTGTTTGTCTGTTTCTTTTTCATTTTTTTAATCGCTCCCACTTCACCCTTTTGTGAAGTTTCGTGAAATGTGATGTAGCATCCCCTGCCGCCTCACCTGAGGTCTACCCTGCCCATTTTAAACAGAAAATATATTTAATAAACAAACTTAAAGCATGCCTTTCATGTATTACAGTTTTTCTGTGAAAGCGGACGAGAAAATGATGACTACATTATTTTGAGGTTTATTACAACGAATTTATTCAAACTGATTGTTTTGACAGCTGCCAAATGGCCCTCTAAGACTGCGATTTTTTGAAAATAATTTCTGCAAACAAGTAAATACAAATTAGGCGGCGATACCACCGTCGCTTATTCCTCACTCAGTCGTGTGTTTCCTCTACTGTAATCTGTATAAAACACTCTACTAACATACACATAAACTGAAAAATTTTTATTTGTTTCTAATTTCGATTAAAAACACTTTAATGAAAACATGTTACTGTAGGAAACTGTATTAAACACTTTTTTAAGACCTGAAAACATCTGCTTTAAACACACCAACCTTGAGCAGCCCCTAGTATTTATGTCTATAACTATCGGACAGATCGTCAGGAAGGTTCCAGAAAATAGTAGACCCGACTGTTTTAACTTATCGTAAAAAATTGACCTTTTACTGATATAGACTAATGTCACTGAACCTTACTGTTCACATGAAGGACAACATTGTTTGTATCATCTTCCGAGCCTTATTGTTATGTAACTTCTCAATTTCTAAATTAATGTGATAACTAGGAGAATTCCTGTCAGTTAACCTGAGTAGGGGTTGACAGATGTGAAAATTACGAACTATCAGTTTAATAAGGCACGGCTGAAAAATACTAACACGAATGCTTTACAGACGAATGGAAAAACTGGTAGAAGCCGACATCGGGGAAGATCAGTTTGGATTCCGTAAAATGTTGGAACACGTGAGGCAGTACTGACCCTACGACTTATCTTAGAAAATAGATTAAGAAAAGACAAACAAACTTTTCTAGCATTTGTAGACTTAGATAAAGCTTTTGACAATGTTGACTGGAATACTCTCTTTCAAATTCTGTAGGTGGCAGGGGTAAAATACAGGGAACGAAAGGCTATTTACAATTTGTACAGGAACCAGATGGCAGTTATAAGAGTCGAGGGGCATGAAAGGGAAGCAGTGGTTGGGTAGGGAGTCAGACAGGGTTGTAGCCTTTCCCCGATGTTATTCAGTCTGTATATTGAACAAGCAGTAAAGGAAACAAAAGAAAAATTTCGAGTAGGTATTAAAATCCATGGAGAAGAAATAAAAACTTTGAGGTTTGCGGATGACATTGTAATTCTGTCAGAGACAGCAAAGGACTTGGAAGAGCAGTTGAACGGAATGGACAGTTTTCAAGATTTTAAACATGGCTGCAGCAGCAACTGTTAAAATTCTTCACAATAAAAGGATGACAGCCAAAAACAGTTGCAGGATAAAATTTTTTATTAAAATTCTTGACCAAGGTTTCGGTACATATAAATATACCTTCATCAGAAGTAAAACTTCTAAAATTACATCATGCAATGGAGAATAATAAAACAATTATGCCAAAGGCGTCGTCAGTAATTAAGACATCATCTCCATTTGTACAACATGTGTAATGACCCTGTGCCCATTACACATGTTGTACAAATGGAGATGATGTCTTAATTACTGACGACGCCTTTGGCATAATTGTTTTATTATTCTCCATTGCATGATGTAATTTTAGAAGTTTTACTTCTGATGAAGGTATATTTATATGTACCGAAACCTTGGTCAAGAATTTTAATAAAAAATTTTATCCTGCAACTGTTTTTGGCTGTCATCCTTTTATTGTGAGGAATGGACAGTGTCTTGAAAGACGGATATAATATGAACATCAACAAAAGCAAAACGAGGATAATGGAATGTAGTCGAATTAAGTCGTATGATGCTGAGGGAATTAGATTAGGAAGTGACACACTTAAAGTAGTAAAGGACTTTTGCTATTTGGGGAGCAAAATAACATGATGGTCGAAGTAAGAGAGGATATAAGATGTAGACTGTCAATGGCAAGGAAAGCGTTTCTGAAGAAGAGAAATTTGTTAACATCGAATATAGATTTAAGAGTCAGGAAGTCGTTCAGAAAGTATGTGTATGGAGTGTAGCCATGTTGCTGTTGTTGTTGTGGTCTTCAGTCCTGAGACTGGTTTGATGCAGCTCTCCATGCTACTCTATCATGTGCAAGCTTCATCTCCCAGTACTTACTGCTACTTACATCCTTCTGAATCTGCTTAGTGTATTCGTCTCTTGGTCTCCCTCTACGATTTTTACCCTCCACGCCGCCCTCCAGTACTAAATTGGTGATCCCTTGATGCCTCAGAACATGTCCTACCAACCGATCACATCTACTAGTCAAGTTGTGCCACAAACTCCTCTTCTCCCCAATCCCATTCAATACCTCCTCATTAGTTATGTGATACACCCATATAATCTTCAGCATTCTTCTGTAACACCACATTTCAAAAGCTTCTATTCTCTTCCTGTCTAAACTATGTTTCGTCCATGTTTCACTTCCATACATGGCTACACTCCATACAAATACTTTCAGAAACGACTTCCTGACACTTAAATCTATACTCGATGTTAACGAATTTCACTTCTTCCGAAACGCTTTCCTTGCCATTGCCAGTCTGCATTTTATATCCTCTCTACTTCGACCATCATCAGTTATTTTGCTCCCCAAATAGCAAAACTCCTTTACTTCTTTATGTGTCTCATTTCCTAATCTAATTCCCTCAGCATCACCCGACTTAATTCGACTACATTCTATTATCCTCGTTTGGCTTTTGTTGATGTTCATCTTATACCCTCCTTTCAAGACACTACCGTTCAACTGCTCTTCCAAGTCCTTTGCTGTATCTGACAGAATTACAATGTCATCGACAAACTTCAAAGTTTATATTTCTTCTCCATGGATTTTAATACCTACTCCGAATTTTTCTTTTGTTTCCTTCACTGCTTGCTCAATATACAGATTGAATAACATCGGGGAGAGGCTACAACCCTGTCTCACTCCTTTCCCAACCACTGCTTCCCTTTCGTGTCCCTCGACTATTATAACTGCCATCTGGTTTCTGTACAATTGTAAGTAGCCTTTCGCTCCCTGTATTTTACCCCTGCCACCTTCAGAATTTGAAAGAGAGTATTCCAGTCAACACTGTCAAAACTTTCTCTAAGTCTACAAGTGCTAGAAACGTAGGTTTGCCTTTCCTTAATCTAGCTTCTATAAGATAAGTTGTAGGGTCAGTATTGCCTCACGTGTTGCAATATTTCTACGGAATCCAAACTGATCTTCCCCGAGGTCGGCTTCTACTAGTTTTTCCATTCGTCTGTAAAGGATTCGCGTTAGTATTTTGCAGCCGTGAATTATTAAACTGATAGTTCGGGAATTTTCACATCTGTCAACACCTGCTTTCTTTGGGATTGGAATTATTATATTCTTCTTGAAGTCTGTGGGTATTTCGCCTGTCTCATACATCTTGCTCAGCAGATGGTAGAGTTTTGTCAGGACTGGCTCTCCCAAGGCTGTCAGTAGTTCTACTGGAATGTTGTCTACTCCAGGGCCCTTGTTTCGACTCAGGTCTTTCAGTGCTCTGTCAAACTCTTCACTCAGTATCATATCTCCCATTTCATCTTAATCTACATCCCCTTCCACTTCCATAATATTGTCCTCAAGTACATCGCCCTTGTATAGACCCTCTATATACTCCTTACACCTTTCTGCTTTCCCTTATTTTCTTAGAACTGGGTTTCCACCTGAGCTCTTGATATTCATACAAGTGGTCCTCTTTTCTCCAAAGGTATCTTTCATTTTCCTGTAGGCAGTATCTACCTTACTCCTGGAGAGACAATCCTCTACAGCCTTACATTTGTCCTCTAGCCATCCCTGCTTAGCCATTTTGCACTTCCTGTCGATCTCATTTTTGAGACGTTTGTATTCCTTTTTGCCTGCTTCATTTACTGCATTTTTATATTTTCTCCTGTCATCAATTAAGTTCAATATTTCTTCTGTTACCCAAGGATTTCTATCACCCCTCGTCTTTTTACCTACTTTATCCTCTGCTGCCTTCACTACTTCATCTCTGAAAGCTACCCATTCTTCTTCTACTGTATTTCTTTCCCCCATTCCTGTCAATTGTTCCCTTATGCTCTCCTGGAAACTCTGTATAACCTCAGGTTCTTTCAGTTTATCCAGGTCCCATCTCCTTAAATTCCCACCTTTTTGCAATTTCTTCAGTTTTAATCTACAGTTCACGACCAATAGATTGTGGTCAGAGTCCACATCTGTCCCTTGAAATGTCTTAAAATTTAAAGCCTGGTCCCAAAATCTCTGTCTTACCATTATATGATCTATCTGAAACCTGTCAGTATCAGTGTATCCATGTATGGAAGTGAAACACAACGATAAATAGTTTGCATAAGAAGAGAATAGAAGCTTCCGAAATGTGGTGCTACAGAAGAATGCTGAAGATTATATGGGTAGATCACATAACTAATGAGGAGGTACTGAACAGAATTGGGGAGAAGAGGAGTTTGTGGCACAACTTGACTAGAAGACGGGATCGGTTGGTAGGACATATTCTGAGGCATCAAGGGATCACCAATTTAGTGCCGGAGGGCAGGGTGGAGGGTAAAAATTGTAGAGGGAGACCAAGAGATGAATACACTAAGCAGATTCAGAAGGATGTAGGTTGCAGTAGGTACTGGGAGATGAAGAAACTTGCACAGGATAGAGTAGCATGGAGAGCTGCATCAAACCAGTCTCTTGACTGAAGACCACAACAACAGCAACAACCTGAGCTTAGCTTCCTTTCGCAAAACATTAAGGTCTCTCTGGGACGTTTGTTTCTACTTGTCAGCATGTCAATTAACGCAAACATTATAAAAGTTTTGGTACAAATTCATTTTAAGAACAGTAGCATACATTTGTGAGTGGAAGATCATCAAGACTCCTCCTCAGCTGACACACATGAATCCGGTCGCTCTCGGAGGAAACCAAATGAAATCTGACACTTGTGCTGCACGCCTTTCAGCTCTGGGAATCCCAGGCATACGCACATATCAGTTTAAATCACAGTCTACATTCAGGCTAGGGCGTACTTTAATACTGTCTACGGTCGTGATTAATTGTATAAAACAAAATGTTTTATAATAATGGGATTCATATTCAATTACAAGATCACTTAACCAAGTTTGTTATTGCGACCTCTAAAAAGCAAAAGCGCAGAAGTTCCTTATATTTCATTGACGTCTTTACCCCTATAGGTGCTGGAGTCAGATAATGGTAGGGAGCTTTAGAACCATTTTATAAATGAGCAAAGTAACGTGTGGCCTGAACTGAAATTGGTACATGGAAAACCCAGACATAGCCAAAGGCAAGGTTCCATCGAATAGGCCAACCAGGATGTGCAGAATATGATAATGACATGGATCTGCATCCACATTGGGCTTAGAGTCTTCGATTCATCCAATTCATGAAGAACCGTTCTTTTGATCAAGGAAGTCAGCAGTCGCCATATGAGGCTATATTTGGTTGTAGGACCTAATGTGGGGTCGAGTACTTGAAATCTAACTAAAAAGTAATTGAGAACAGAGTGACAAAGGAAGGCCTTCAGAGAGTCGAACAAGAATTGGAGGATGCTGTAAATGTAAGGACTACTCCCAACAATGAAGCTGCCGCCGGAAGTCGAGACCAGTTACCTGACAATAAGAAGCTGTAACACCCCTTCCTTTGGACGCAAAATTGAAAATGTAAAATAGTCCCCGAACCCCAATAAAACTCCCAGAATCCAAGATCTAAATTTCAAGTCCCACTGGAATAGCATCACTTGAATAGTAGCAAGTATATGTAGAAAAGAAATCCAGTATAAAGTGACTTAATGTTTTGAAAAGGGAAAGAAAAGAAATAGAATCCATTAGTTTCAAATTAAAATAATAGTAGATCGCAAAGTAGTGTACTTATAGATCATGGAATAGAACGAGTGAACTCAAAGAATACTCCTTGTGAGTACTCTTTGAGGACACTGCGTAATACAGAAGAAAAAAGTCATACATTGTTAATGTGCTGCTAGCGCTTGCTGGATCAGGTCGTATCTGAACGTATGCTCTTGTACGTATGCGCGACGAGATTGTTTGTGTGCATTTTAGGAAATTTTGCGATCTGCTAGGAATCATTAAACTTAAAATAGGTAGATCAGCAACCTTGAATATATCACTAAGTAAGTTTCGTTAAGGTAGCAAGTGAAATCTGGATCTTGTTATAAACTCTTTGACTGAAACTTACGTAACTAATTCCCCCTAGCTTAAAGAAAAGTTACTTCCTTAATACAATGATAGGACGTGAATAGTATAGAGCTTAGGGAAAAGTTACTTCCTTAATACAATGATAGGACGTGAATAGCATAAACCAGCATAAAGTGGATTTACTGTGTGGCATTTCTTTCAAACCATTTAATATTGTGTGTTTATGAGATATTTATTTGTGCGACGACATAGCTGACTTAGCTGAGCGCAGCATGCATAAATATTCTTTGCCGCGCTGAAGTGGTAATAATTAGTAAAGGGCTAGTTAAGGATCCAATAATACACAAATCCTACAGAGCAATTTGTCTTTTGGACGTTCTCAGCAAAATATTTGAAAAACTAAAACGCAAAAGATTACAAGATCACAAACTGCTACGCGGGGTGAGCCCCCACCAGTACGGGTTTAGATGAGGCAAGGCAACTGAAGTCGCCATTAATAAGGTGATTTTGCTAACGCCAGGTACTCATTCTACGTACGCTCTAGCGATGATGATTCATGTAGCTGGCGTTTTCGATAACCTGTGGTGGCCGAGTTTGTTTGGTCACCTTAGCGATTTCGAATGCCCAGAAGTGCTGTATAATGACCGGAGAGAGTATTGTCACAGACGACATACTTCTTTAACAAGCCTAGGAAAGAAAATAACGAAGACAAAACGGAAGGCTGTCCGCAGGGATCAGAGTGTGGTCTGGAGCCTTGGGTTGTGGCACTGGAGTCCACACTACAGAAGTTATATGACAGCGGTAACATAAGGGCTCTGGTGGCATTTTCAGATGACGTGCTGTTCGTTGTAAGTGGTGGCTGCAAAAGAATTATAGAAGACAAATGTAGTGCGGCCCTCCATGAACTTGAGCGCTGGTGTCAAAATGTTACATTGTCACTAGCACCTTACAAAATGACGTACTTCCTGCTTAAAGGGAACCTAATAGGAAACCCCAAAATAAAATTAAATGATGTAACGATTAGGAGAAGAGCAGTAAAGAAATATCTAGGGGTATTACTTGACGAACGACGTAACTTTACACATGGCTTGGAGGAAGCAGGCAGGAAAGGTACCAACATAATGAATAAAAAGGGTTCTGAGCACTATGCGACTTAACTTCTGAGGTCATCAGTCGCCTAGAAATTAGAACTAATTAAACCTAACTAACCTAAGGACATCATACACATCCATGTCCGAGGCAGGATTCGAACCCACGACCGTAGCGGTCGCGCGGTTACAAACTGAAGCGTCTAGAACCGCTCGGCCACCCCGGCCGGCCGTAATGAATAAAATTGTAACCATTGCAAATAGGTAATTTCCGCTTCCATTGAAGACAATTAGAATATACTACCAATCTACAGTATATTAGCATCAGTTGTAGGATGTGGTGATATGGAACAGCTAGTGAAGCCAGAATCAGTAGTGAGAATTCAACAATGCGTGCTACTAAGATTAAGGGCGCCTACCGCATCACCCCGAATGATGCTTTGTTAGTAATTCTAGGAATATGCCCATTTGACTTGGAAATTAGGAAAAGGAGAGCCTTTTAATCGTTAAAGAAAGGCAATAAAATGGAATTACGAACGTGCTTGGAACTGAGACCAATTCGGAAAGGGAATGAAACATCGCATGTTACAATTGTGGCACAATGAATGGGATGTTTCAGGTACTGGCAGGAGAACATATTAATTTCTTCCTAACACCAGGGACAAATGTGCGTCTTTTTCCTCTTCTGCACCATATCTAACATACTTCGTTCCTGCAGCTGTTACATATCTCGACATTATGTGAGTAGCTGCTACCCTCATTCCAATACTGAATGCTGCGCACCATCTGTGGTACCGCCGTGCTAAAACACAAATACATACTGCCTATAATTAACACAAATCATCACAGAGTTCATTTTGTCCCGATTACATCGAGAAAATGCCACTTTCTTTAGGGCTTACTTCTGAGTTCTAATCTGCCCGTGTTATGCCTCTACGAATTTCACCTTAAGATACAGGGTGTTTCAAAAATGACCGGTATATTTGAAACGGCAATAAAAACTATACGAGCAGCGATAGAAATACACCGTTTGTTGCAATATGCTTGGGACAACAATACATTTTCAGGCAGACAAACTTTCGAAATTACAGTAGTTACAATTTTCAACAACAGATGGCGCTGCGGTCTGGGAAACTCTATAGTACGATATTTTCCACATATCCACCATGCGTAGCAATAATATGGCGTAGTCTCTGAATGAAATTACCCGAAACCTTTGAAAACGTGTCTGGCGGAATGGCTTCACATGCAGATGAGATGTACTGCTTCAGCTGTTCAATTGTTTCTGGATTCTGGCGGTACACCTGGTCTTTCAAGTGTCCCCACAGAAAAAAGTCACAGGGGTTCATGTCTGGCGAATAGGGAGGCCAATCCACGCCGCCTCCTGTATGTTTCGGATAGCCCAAAGCAATCACACGATCATCGAAATATTCATTCAGGAAATTAAAGACGTCGGCCGTGCGATGTGGCCGGGCACCATCTTGCATAAACCACGAGGTGTTCGCAGTGTCGTCTAAGGCTGTACCGCCACAAATTCACGAAGAATGTCCAGATAGCGTGATGCAGTAATCGTTTCGGATCTGAAAAATGGGTCAATGATTCCTTTGGAAGAAATGGCGGCCCAGACCAGTACTTTGAGGATGCAGGGACGATGGGACTGCAACATGGGGCTTTTCGGTTCCCCATATGCGCCAGTTCTGTTTATTGACGAAGCCCTCCAGGTAAAAATAAGCTTCGTCAGTAAATCAAATGCTGCCCACATGCATATCGCCGTCATCAATCCTGTGCACTATATCGTTAGCGAATGTCTCTCGTGCAGCAATGGTAGCGGCGCTGAGGGGTTGCCGCGTTTGAATTTTGTATGGATAGAGGTGTAAACTCTGGCACATGAGACGATACGTGGACGTTGGCGTCATTTGGACCGCAGCTGCAACACGGCGAACGGAAACCCGAGGCCGCTGTTGGATCACCTGCTGCACTAGCTGCGCGTTGCCCTCTGTGGTTGCCGTACGCGGTCGCCCTACCTTTCCAGCACGTTCATCCGTCACGTTCCCAGTCCGTTGAAATTTTTCAAACAGATCATTTATTGTATCGCTTTTCGGTCCTTTGGTTACATTAAACCTCCGTTGACAACTTCGTCTTGTTGCAACAACACTGTGTTCTAGGCAGTGGAATTCCAACACCAGAGAAATCCTCTGTTCTAAGGAATAAACCATGTTGTCTACAGCACACTTGCACGTTGTGAACAGCACACGCTTACAGCAGGAAGACGACGTACAGAATGGCGCACCCACAGACTGCGTTGTCTTCTATATCTTTCACATCACTTGCAGCGCCATCTGTTGTTGAAAATTGTAACTACTGTAATTTCGAACGTTTGTCTGCCTGAAAATGTACTGTTGTCCCAAGCATATTGCAACAAACGGTGTATTTCTATCGCTGCTCGTTTAGTTTTTATTGCCGTTTCAAATATACCGATCATTTTTGAAACACCCTGTATAACGATTGCTTGGAGCGGGGCGCTTCTTTATGGGTTGCAGGCGTCGTTATTAGTCCTTCAAGCGCAGTATTCACAATCACTTCACGTCCTATTTGATCCCTATCGCTGACAGGTGGTAGCGTAAAAAGGAAAATCTACATGTCGTTGCCTCCACTGCTGACCGTAATTCTCGGTCTCTATTGTTATTATTATTATTATTGTTATTACCAACGATAATTCCCAGTTAAGGAGAACGCCAAAACACAATAAATTTTCGTGGCTTTTTTATGTCTCTTTCTGTTTTCTTCCCAAAAACCTCTGATATTTTCAGTGTGTTTCTTCTTTCTCTCCTCTATCCACTTCTTTCCTGGTTTTTTCTCTTTGGGCGTTTGCTGAAATTTCTCTTCACTGATTTCTTCTCTGTATTTTTCCCTGTTTGTCGTGCCTTCTGTGGAGATGTTCAGTTTCTCGAGGCCTTTCGTTGATTCCTTTATCCAGTTAGTTTTCACTGTATTAGCTGCCGCTATGTTAAAACATTTTCTTGGTCAATCTGTTTTCGTTTTCCCTATTTGCCCTTCTTCTCCTGATGTTGTTTGTAATCATCTCTGTCTGTTCGTGCAGTTCTTTTGTCTGTCTCTTTATCCAGATCCCCTCTTTCTGAACTGGGCCGTAGATCTTCCTCGGGATTTTCCTCTCTTGTTTTTCCATCTCCTTATTTTCGTTGTTCCCTTGATTACTGTTGCTTCTGAGGCATACAAGGCGTCTGGTAAGACTACTGTACTGTGGATTTCGCGTCCATGTTCTGCGTGTTTTCATTTGAGATTTGTAGTCCTGTTTTGGCTGAGATCTCATGGTTTCTTTTCTGTTCTTTGTTGTCATGATGGCTACGTCATCGGCAAAGGCCAGCATTTTATGTTGACGGTTCTATCCTTGTGTCTCCCCATCTTTACCCCGTTGACTCCTTTGTCCCATGTCCTGGTTATTTTCTCCAAAACTGAATTAAATAGAATGGGTGACAACCTCTTTTCCTGCCTCACTCCTGTGTTGATTTCGAATAGTTCCGAGATCTCTTCCATAAACTTCACTGTTTGTTAATCTTTCCTGGATTAGCTTCCTGGTTTTGTTGCCCACTTTCATTTGTTTCAGTACGTTGAAGAGTGTTTCTCTATCTGTGGAGTCGTAGGCCTTCTTGAACCCGATGAATGTTACTGTAGTGTTTGCTTGTTGTCAGTATTATTCTCGGTTTCTTCTGGGAGTGATCCGCCTCCGCAGCTGACAAGGAGACCACACGGTATCGGTTTTTTTGTACGTTTTTTTTTATTATGTTTATGGTGCAAGAAGTTCAAACCTTAATATTAATCCCCCAAAATAGTTCGATGTAACTTTCAAAATTATCTACAAAATAGAATTTGAAGTTTCCTGACCATCTTCATTATGCTAAAGCAAGGCCGATTTTTCTCGACTGGCCCTCTGGCTTTGTGGTAGAAAGCTCATCTGCCATCTAGAGGATTTAGGTTCGATACCTGAGTGATGCATATTTTTAAAAGATGTGCCTGTCCTACTAGCAATTCCGTGGAGTTTAAGATACATGAAAATGTTGGAAAAAGTCAGTAGCTCTTGAGACTGGCTTGAGCCTTGTTTCGCACAATATTTTTTTCATTTATTTTCCGTTCAGCCAGATACAAACGTCATTTAAAGATAAAATTCATCAAACACGGTTACCTAATTGCTATTTTTATGAAAAATGCACGTGTTATTTCTAATTACATATTACACAGAAGTCCAGGTTCCATTACAAATATATATATTTAATTACTGATCTTATATAAAAGAAAGTTGAAATAAAAAATACAAATTAAATTGTTTGTCATCTTTATGATTCATAAAAATGTTATTGAAAGATGCATCTTTGTTTGAAATTTTCGGCAGTAACGCAACACTTTTTTTTTTTTTTTTTGCATGAAAGCAGGTTGTTTCTGTTCAGGATTCCAACACACCATATTATTGTCCACTGTTTTGGCTACAGAGCTCCAGTTTTCAACAAAATCTCCGTTCAACGCGGCGGCCTTACGTCACCTTGCTGAAGGGCCTGTATGCCTGCATAGTACCACTCTACTGGACGGCGTGGGAGCCTACGTCTTGCTGCAAAAATAATCCACGCACTGTTTCCAGCAGACTGCGCCCTTCATTGGATCAAACAGATGTAAATCGGAACGTACGAAATTCGGGCTTGTAGGGTGGAAGAGGAAGAACAACGCAGTGAACTTCTGTGAGCTCCTCTCGGGTGTACAGACCTGTGTGAGGCCTTCGTTATCATAGAGAAGTTTGTTTACGTTTTAGTGACGAGAAAAATGAGGAAATCGTTTCTTCAATTTCATGAGGATAGCACAACACACTTCAGAGTTGATGCTTGCACCATGGGGGCAGACATCGAAGGGAATAACCTGTTCCAGAAGACCGCCGCCACGAGCTTTCCGGTTGAGAGTTCGGCTTTGAACTCGGAGAAGTTGTAGTTTGGCAGCATTTCATGAATTGCCGTTCTGTTTCCGTTCCGAAGTGATGAATCCATGTTTCATCGCCATGTTCGACAAAAGCTATCGCGATCAGCCTCGTAATGCCCAAGAAATTCTTCTCAAATGGTATTTCGTTGCTCTTTATCATCTTCTGTTAGGCGGCGAGGAATTCAGCGGACACACACTTTCGAGCAGCCCAACTGGTGGATTTGTGAGTCAGCATTAACAGAGACGTTCCATAGTGCAGCGAGGACGGTGTTTGTGACCTGCCAATCACCTCGAGTGAGTGTGTCATGGCGTTCCAATGTTGCGGGAGTCACAGCTGCGTGCGGTCGCCGGCACGCGGGAGATTGGACAGGTTTGCGCGACCTTGTTGCGATGATGGCAGACGCCTCGCCCAACGACTCACGTGCTTTTGTCCATTGTCAGGTCTCCGAAGACATTGAAACTCATTGAGAGCTCTGCTCGGAACCCACCTCCATTACGGACGCCATTTTGAAGGCTGCGTATAGCACCATCACCTTCGGAACTTCGTGAAACGGCAAGGGAATATTCGACGATACCCCACATCAAATTCCACATTTTTTCAATCGAAGCTGACAGAGAAAAAAATGCCTTTCCTTACTTATTGAACGGGCGTCGTGTCTCACAATTATGTCAACTAGGCATACTCCAAAAATCAAAACAGGGCTTTATTCAGTGTTCTCCTAAAAACTCTGGAGAGTGTACGTAGCGCCCACACCAACGTGAACGGGTAACTTTTCAATCTCTCTCCAGCGTGACTAATTCACTGAAGATTACGCTCTGATATCCGCGGTATTAGATAATCTGCAGCACTGACATGTGCTATCACGTAAAAACTTGTGGGGCGGTGGGTGGAATAATTGTTAAATGTTCCTATTATTTATGCTGTTTACCGTTCTCAACACTGGCTCTCTAACTACAATATTGGCAACCAGAAAGTGATTAGCAAAACGTGAAGCCTTTAATTAGAATTCCTAGGGCCCACTTCATCTGAGAAATACATTTATAGCTACAACTTATAGCTCTGAGGAATTAGGAGATTGTCTGGGATTCATAATCAAAAACCATTCTCTCTAAAATGTTCACTATATTCTGAAAGTCACAGACCAAAAAGAATCCACACAATCCAACTACCAGAGCAGTTCAGAGTCTAATGCGCTGATGCAACTATAACTGTTCAAATTAAATAAGTGAATGCTCGCCATAATTTGATGATATTGTTCATCAAACGCCACGCTAATAATGGTAGAATGTCTGTCCTGTGGTGGCACGTGAAAATACGACACACACAAACTAAAGATAGATCATTAACGTCATCCCAAAGTTAACACTTCACTCGAAAACGATTTCATGGTTACGCGTATTCCGAGTAACTTATTACTGCATCCGAGGCTGTTTATATCAACGATACCGATGCGACGCGACTCCCGGCACAGGTGGTGCGATAATCAGCGTCTGGAGAGAACTGGGGCCTTCTTTTTCTTTCACGCAGCTTTCTTACATATAAAGCCGCGGTGCGGACGGCTGAAGGAAAACCTGATCAAATCTGCTCTCCCGACTTGCCGCTGGGCTAGTAATGCACCACTTCAAGTTATCGAATAAATCATTGCTTCCTTTGCTGATGGCCGATGAAGCTCTCAATTTAAATGTGCAGTCAGCACACAGGTAAGTAATCATAATAAAAGTCTGACGTGGCTAAGTCAAATATTTTGGGCGAGATAATTAATTTAATTACACTACACGCAGTAGACGAGCTCTGAACTTGCCCTTTGGAGATACGCTATCGTTATAGTTTCATAGTTATTCAGTTGAAACTTCGCCCATCTTTATGATTATAGCGGCTCTCCCTCCTACTTAAATTTAAACATCCTAGCTTTATTTATTCGCCTACCTAATCTACCTTGCTTCCTTAATTTTTAAGATAAAAACAAGAAAATCATGAATTTCAACTAAAATTTTAATTTGTTAGATCCAGAATACTGTTTCTATTAAATTATTATGCAAAAGGAATCTAAATATAAATTCTTAAGTTTCTAGCTCTTTTCTGTTGTGCCAATGATTTTTACAGAAAAACATCCAAATTTCGAAAATGGTTAAAGTTATTGAACTGATATCCAACCCATATTGATTTTGTATTACTCCTGACATGCTAGAAACGTTTCAGGTTATTTACTTCATTTCAAAGTATTGCGCAATATTTATGACGTCAGAGCTAGTTATAGCGGACTAGGCTGGCACACAATGGAAAGACTGATGTGAGTTTTATAAGGCGTGAGTATGCTGCTTCCCTACAAACTTGACTGCATTCTGCGGAACTGGCTGTGTGTCTAGAATAAATTTCTTTTCTCATCCAAAAGCACAACAATGAGATCAACAATTCTGAGGGAATGTAGTCTATTCAATGACGTTTTTGACATAGGTCTTTGAGCGTTATGTGAAATTCCTACAGCATGAATTCCTCCTCTTATTTACTTCCTCTCCCTTTATGTACAAAGTAACAAAAGAAATGTATCTTTGCGATTATATGCATCTTATCTTGGTGCTCCACATTCGTCATCGAATAGCATTTGTTACATAGATTACCGTAACGTTTCCAATGTCCGTAAACTGCGTTGTGTGTGTGTGTGTGTGAAAAGCAGGCACACTTTTTAACTAGGTCCCCCCTTAATTTTCCCCTTGCCCCACTTCCTCTGTGTTTGCCTTAAGCGGACACACCCTTTTCTCTCCGCAGGCACTCGCGGCGTGCTTTCAGAGTCTGACCGCGAGTGGTTTTCCTGAGAGGGCGTAGGCGGGTAGAGGGTTGGGGAGGGAAGGGAAGGGAAGCACAGGTAACGGCAGGGCCGGACTGTGCAGGCTTGGGGTCAAGGGCCCTCCACACAGCCCTAACGACCCGGCGCTCGGATCTCAAAAAAGCGTGGCCCAACGCGGGGGCGCATTCGCTGTGCGTGACTGGAGACCGCCCGGGGCCTTTGCTGGCGCAGGGCTCGTAGCCTCCACCCATGCAGCGTCTTATAATGTTTTACCCCCGACTACCGCATACTCGGGTTGTGTATCAGTTGGTACAATACTTTATGTCGTGTAGCCGGTATTAGAACAAAAGCTTTCGCGCCGAAACGTCACCGAATAATACCTGCAGACGAGTAAATACACATCAGGATACAATTCTTGATATTTATACTCACATAATTTTACACTGCTGAATATGTGTTCCCAAGGAATATTAATTACAATCATGTTTACGATGTAAGCACATCTAAAAGTAATATCTTGCGATGCAATGTAAGTGTGCATAATTTTAGATTTTTAACAAAAGATCACATATTGTTTGGAAAAAAAGAAAAGAAAAAACAACATTTAACAAACTATTACAGAACAGAGATTCGTACATAAACTGACGAAACACTTAGCTTCAAAATTTACATTTTTTTTAATAAGCCACTATCAAGAGGTAATTCATGTTTCGTTCAACAACTTTGAGGATCGAGTAAACACAACGTATTTTAGATTATGCCAAAACTGTAGAGTTGGGATAAGATACGTTGTGTGTCAAATTGAAATTCTAAATCACGCTTGATCCTCATAACTGCGGATACTAATCTTATATTTAGAATTTTGTAATACTTCAACAATGCAGAAAACCTGGAAAGTCATGTTCAGAGAGAATTTGGCATTAACTTGTAGTTTCGGTTCAGTAAGTATCAAAACGACCAACATCGTGGTCCAGTCCCCTGAATTGTTGAAAAAAGGAACGCTACATTATATTTTTTATAGAATATGATATTTCAAAAAAATAAAAATATTTCTTTAAAATTTCCCACCTCTACTGTATAATTACCAGAGATTTAAACAATTATTAGTGATCTGCGTAAAGGAGTTAGCCTGTAGAAACCCTACTGACGTTGGAGAAACGGCAACTAAGCAGTTAATGTGTCCGAGCTTGCAGTCTCAGCTTTGTCGGCACTTGATTTTGGATGTAAATGGCTCTGAGCACTATGGGACTCAACTGCTGAGGTCATTAGTCCCCTAGAACTTAGAACTAGTTAAACCTAACTAACCTAAGGACATCACAAACATCCATGCCCGAGGCAGGATTCGAACCTGCGACCGTAGCGGTCTTGCGGTTCCAGACTGCAGCGCCTTTAACCGCACGGCCACTTCGGCCGGCGATTTTTGGATGTAATTGCCGTAGATAAAACTGGTCATTACTTTTAATAATCTTCATGATTTATTTTCGGTTCTTGCTCTTTATGTCTAAGAAGCGCTAAAGTTGCTACAAAGGTTGTAAAATTGCGCAACGCGATAACCTGAGGAGAATTTATACGATATATCTGGATCACAATGCAACTCTTCAGCGACAGCAACAGCAAGGAGGTACACGTCTCCTATTGTCTGTAGCTCAACCATGCCTAGACGGTCAATACTGCAGTTCGATCGCGTCCGCATTGTTACTTTGTGCCACGAAGGGCTCTCAACAAGGTAAGTGCCCAGGCGTCTCCGAGTGAACTAAAGCGATGTTGTTCGGATATGCAGGAGATACAGAGAGACAGGAACTGTCGATGACGTGCCTCGCTCAGGTCACCCAAGGGCTACTACTGCAATGGATGACGGCTACCTACGGATTATGGCTCGGAGGAACCCAGACAGAAACGCCACCATGTTGAATAGTGCTCTTGGTGCAGCCTCAAGACGTTGTGTTAGTACTCAAACTGTGCGCAATAGGCCGCATGATACGCAGCTTCACTCCCGGCGTCCATGGCGACGTCCATCTTGCAACCACGACACCATGCAGGGCGGTACAGATGGGTCCAACAACATGATGAATGGGCCGCTCAGGATTGGCATCACGTTCTCTACACCGATGAATGTCGCATATGCCTTCAACCAGACAATCGCCGGAGACGTGTTTGCAGGCAATTCGGTCAGGCCGAACGCCTTAGACCCACTGTCCAGCGAGAGCAGCAAGGTGGAGGTTCCCTACTGTTTTGGGGTGGCATTATGTGGGGCCGACGTACGCCGTTGGTGGTCATGGAAGACGCCATAACGGCTGTACGATACGTGAATGCCATCTTCCGACCGATAGGGCTACCATATCAGCAGCATATTGGCGAGGCATTCGTCTTCAAGGGCGACAATTCGCGCCCCCATCGTGCACATCTTGTGAATGACTTCCTTCAGGATAACGACATCGCTCGACTAGATGGCCAGCATGTTCTGCAGACACGAGCCCTATCGAACATGCATGGGATGGATCGAAAAGGGCTGTTTATGGACGACGTGAGCCACTAACCACTCTGAGGGATCTATGCGAAATCGCGGTTGAGTGGGACAATTTGGACCAACAGTGCCTTGATGATCTTATGCATACTATGCCACGACGAACGAATACAGGCATGCATCAATAGAAGAGGGCGCGCTACTGGGTATTAGAGGCACTCATGTCTGCACCACTCTAGACCACCACCTCTGAAGGTCTCGCTGTATGGCGGTACAACACGCAGTGTGTGGTTTTCATGAGCAATAAAACGGGCGGAAATAATGTTTATGTTGATCTCTATTCCAATTTTCTGTACAGGTTCCGGAACTCTCGGAACCGAGGCCATGCAAAACTTTTTTGATATGTGTCTTAAGCAACAAAACTGTTCAAAACTTGCAATTTGAAACCGAAAATACCGGTTTTAAAAATTGCAAAACAGGATTGGTATTCCACTGTCACAGAACAGTTAACTATGTTCCACATATGCTTGACATTCCATCTGGGATGTAGCCAGAGTGACTGATGACGTTCAGTGACATTCCAGAGAAATAACTGCGGAGAGTACTGCAAGGGACGTTGGTGTCAGATGAGTTGGTCGACCGTGTCATGAGTATGAATCATCATGACAGCTCAGTTCAGATGGGCTGCTTCGTCTATGAAGAAAAATGCAGAGCAACTGCGTCTCTGAAAACCCACACACGTTGGTATTGCAATCAATTCTGACTGTTCATGAAGAGGGGCAGCAGTTGTACTAGTTGAGCGCTGTGGACAGCAACACGATACCTGTTTTAACAGTAGAAAGATTAGGCTTTTAGATCTGTGTATGATCGTCGAACGGGGCTAAAAAGAAAAAAAAATATTTAGCGCCTTGAACATGCCGGGACCTGACCCCAAAAACGGCATTTGCGGGAAGTGTTACCCTTTTGTTTTCATCTCAAGCAATGTGCTAGATGGATCGTGTAGAGAACGTGCTCTGTAGGAAACAACAGGTAAAGATTTTTAGGTGATTAACAAAATGAATCCTGGGTCATATGGTGTACCATTAGTTGCTCAGACCATATCAGACGGTTAATACTGAACGCTACGATCCGCAATTATTCAATTTCTATCACGCGCTTAAAGGCAACCGTCACGTTCACCAGACACTATTTTTTTTTTTTTTGTCTATGCAGCATGGCCTTTCAGTTCACACCTTTTGGCGCTCTGCAAAACGCGTTATATGAGTAGACCACCTCAAAAGAATCTGAATTTTTTTATCGCAGAATCCATTTGTTACCCAAAATGTGGGAAAGGGTTGTGGCTGTACTACCTTAAACAATTCTGTGAAAATGAACAAGTATTTTTGTCCAACAAACAGCGAGAATTAATTCAAGCACCCAGCAGTATTCACCTGAGGACCAACGGGGATATAAAGCTTCTGCACATTAACCTGAATATTTCATGACCACTAACGTGGTCTGCCGGCCGGAGTGGACGAGCGGTTCTAGGCGCTACAGTCTGGAACCGTGCGACCGCTACGGTCGCAGGCTCAAATCTTGCCTCGGGAATGGACGTGTGCGAGGTTAGGTTAGTTAGGTTTAAGTAGTTCCAAGTCTAGGGGACTGATGACCACAGAAGTTAAGTCTCATAGTGCTCAGAGCCATTTGAACCATTTGAACTAAGGTGGTCTCCTCGAAGCATACTCTTCTAGCTGCATCAATTTCCATCCCAACTGGTAGCAATGGGAAATATCCAAATTATGTGAAAATGTAAGTTATGAAGTAAAGAACAACTTGAAGCGAGTTTGGTAAAATATAGTTTAATATTGTTACTTTCATATGTGTACGTTTCCAGTGATACAGGAACTGTACATTCCATTTTTAACGCCGATCTATTCTACATTCTTTACAGTTATATATTTACAAATTGCGTTGCTTGTTACGCTGGGGAGATATACGTCGAGATAAATGTGCGAGAAACATCTGGGGAGCTCTGGGAACACCGTTTAAGCCGCCGGGCACGAGGGTCGCGACCAGTCTCCGAGGAAATCAATGTGAGGCGAGGCGTGTAAGGCGAAGTAATCAGCGGAATGGCCGCCGCCTGCGCGCCGGAAAGAGGCACCAAAGGCTGCCGCAGGACAAAGGCCGCGCGGGGAAGTCCCGGACACCGCGGGGGAAGTACCTGGCAGCGTGGGGAAAGTCCCCACTACTACCGTGCTTCTGGTGGCCGCTACTGGTAGGATGTATAGCTTTATATGTATTTGTGGTCTTACGCAACACTGACTATACAATCAGCAATAGTCATAACTGCACAGACTTAACACAGTACTTTCGAGTTAATCTAAAATTGGACAGTAATTTAGCTTTGTGGACTGCACAATATACCAAGGTGATTACATTATGCACACATCTCTTCTGACAGTAGTTTCAGATGGAGTATCTTGTCCAAGAAACTTTGAAAGGGTACAGTACCGCCCGACATTGAAAATGGGTACAACATACTTCATTATTTTTGTCAGAACAACACATATTTTTTGTAGAATAACTCAATTTCAATTAATACAGTGAAGCCAGATACCAGTGTGGGAAAGAATGACAATTTATTTATTTAATTGATCACATGTGCACTCCCACAAAGTAAATCCCTACATCCAGTTTGGTGAGATCTGTGAAATGAATGAATGTATGGTCGTCTGCAAACTGCAGATAGTGAATGTGAATATATGATCATCTTTGAGACGATCCTTTGGCCACCTTTGGTGGGACCAAAGAGATGTAATTTACCTGAGCTTTGAGCGCCTGAAATGTGGCTGACAAATACGGTAGCAAGGTGCTCCCCCACTTCAGCAGAGGTGCGAGAGGACCTGAAGAACGGCCATGTTGCAGCACTCTGCCACTGGATCTTGTGCTGTTAAGACCTGTCTTAGTTGTGCTCCGTAAAGACAAAAGAGTGGAGACATGGTATGCATGTGGAATATTTAAGGGTAGTTTGAAATAATAATTTCTCTATTTCAGGAACTTTTGTGGGGAGAATTAAATGTCAGGCAGGTAATATTAATGGGATCATAGTAATCTTCGGAAGTGAGCAACGGTCACAATGAAACCACGTGTAGCAATAAGTTGAAATACTTCCGTGTGCTTAAGTTAAGCTGAATTACTAGCGTGTGTACTATAAGTTGAAATATTTAAGAAATAGCGTGTGCAGAATTTGAAATTAGAGGCGAGTACTTCCACGTGGTGAGTACTGTGTGAGTCTCAATCTGTGTATGATCAAAGGATAAAGAGAAGTCCATGGTATCAGTTGAGGACTCGCGTGTGTGATGAATATGCTCTTAATATTACTTTGCATGTTATGTTTCCGTGTGACGCTGGATTCAAACTATAATGCTCTGAGAGAGAAGCAAGGTGAGTCAGCCGTCTATCCAGCAACGACACTTGGCTTGCATTGCACAGGAAGACGTGCATATATCTCTAGAGTTCATAGTAGGAAAGAAAAATTACGAAGTGGGGCAGTGTCGTGTGAAACTGGGATAAATACTAATAGAAGTGGGAAAGCTGAAAGTGATAGTGTTGTGACTATTTATTGTGTTGTATTCCTTGTTGTAGTGTGGTGTATGCCATGTAATTTGGGTATGTGTGGTTTGCATGGGAGAGTAGCTAGGTAGTTGCAGAGGTAGTGGGTTACGCGTGTTCCTTTTGTACTGCTCGGTCTGGAGGAAAGTTTCGTGATGATGATTGTGAGAGTCGAAGTGTGAGATATAATAAAAGACCCAACATCCTATCCAGAAAGTGCACTGTAGCGTTAAATAATTACGAGACCATAAGGTAGAGAATCACCAATGTTAAGCCATGCTCACTAGTAGGAATTTCTCATGTGTTATTGTTGTAGGTCATAGAATTTGTGTGTTTAGGTTATAGAATTTATCAGAACAAATAAGTTAGTGAAAAAAAAAAGATTGGTGGACTTTTCCTTCGAATTGTAGGTTGTCATGATGTCCCGAATTTATAATGTGTGCACCATTCATATTCAGGGCGGTGGCCACGTGTTGATAAAAGCCGTTAAATAAAAGACAAAAAGAAAATGTGGTATTGCCAGTGCGCTCTTGACATTGATGAAAGCGAAGGGAGAGGGTAAAATCAAATGCCAGCAGTAGCCTACTTTTCTGGAATAGTACTAATGGGGCAGCTGAACTCAACGTTGCGTATCTGGAGGGCAGATCATCATCAGTGCCACATGACTGAACCCTATCAGACACTGAGGATATGTTTAGGATTTATCACAGAACAATGGCGTCAAGTCCGGCAGTCAGTAACTGTACGTCATCAACTAACTTCCATTTTCTGTCTTTTTTTCAACTGGTTTGATGTTGTTTTCTTACCTGCTGCTAATCTTCACGTCGAGAATGATATAAAGAGTGTTCTGCATACTCTGCACCTTGTCTATCACAACTACTACTCCTTCCAGGGCCAAGACAACAGTTCTCGGATGCTGGAGCTGATGTTCCACCAGCCTTTACTTTCTTCAAGTACGTGTCTCCAAAAACATTACTTCCTCATTTATTCTTTTATCTACTTGTCCTCCACTTAGCGGACAATGGGGTTTTTCCCTCCAGTACGAGGTCAACGTAATACTTCCGAATCAACTGTCATCACAACCTTATCTGTGGTGCGCGTAGCAGTGCAGAACTACCACTTTAACTGACATGGATCTTGGAGCAAAGCAAACATCATTGACTACTCTGCTTCAGCACTAGCTTTTTAGCGCTTATATTTCTGACTCATACTGCAGCGACACAAGCCTAGACAGGGACACAGAGCCGCAACTAGGTGTCATTCGCCGCTGACTGCTGCAGTCGATGAGCTATCGATGCAGCACTCTCCGCTGCTCAGCCGCAACTGCACACGATCCTACGACTGCGTCTGCCGACCTTCCTTTGGGAAACTTTTACGGGACACACGAACGCAGCGGCACGACTTGTTCTGCATAGCCAGCTCCAAACAGCAGTGTCTAAACCCCTGGGCCATCCAAGTAAACTGTAGGTACAGCCCGTAATGGTCAACGTCAAACTGACGTCACAGCCACCATCACCGTCATTCGGCCTCGATTAACCAACTGGTGCTTGACTGTACAGGCTCTTGAAAGCCAGTGCTCTGACCAAGGCACGACGTGAGGTGCCGTGAGGTTCTGACGCCACCCGCCGCGTTCATCAGGCTGGGCACTTCTGCCATCTTCTGCTCGTCTCGGATGCCAGATCCTACCTATCAGCTGTCGTGCTGCTGCCCTTCCATGCTGACAACACGGCAGCCGAACACCACAATCCAGAGGTGAACCGAAATATGCGTGTAGCTTGGGCTTCCCATCAGATACATCGGTCGCCACTTCGGCGAGTTGCGCGTTGATGAGGATGAGGATGGATTCCCAGAGCTGAGAAAACCTGCGACCCGGCCGCAAATCGAACCCGAGCCCCTGGCATGCCGTTCTTCCTCCCCGACGACTCAGCTACTCACCCGTGGAGACAGAATTGGCAAAGTTGCACGGTACCGTTCACCTCCCGAGTTGCTTGTATAGGTGCATCTGAACCAGTGCTCTTGGATCTGAGACTCGACAATTGCAGCCTGCCATTTGCCCTCCGCAGGCACTCTGCTCTGCGTTCGTTTGTGACAGGAAATAAACAACAAAATGTCTGCCATAGTCACTAACATCCTCCTATAGCAGAGAGCCGCTCGCCTATCCTATCGACAGCCACTGCAATGCACTACCGAGAATACGTAGCATCGAAGTGCACTTGTCTTGCGAAATGAGAATCCAAAAATTTCGAACAGTCGACTGTGATTTTTGAGGTACGTCTTGTAGCGGGAAAAAAACCACACGCACACACATTAAACATTGCTTCAATGATTTGCTGCCGGTCGTGGTGGCCGTGCGGTTCTAGCGCCGCAGTCCGGAACCGCGGGGCTGCTACGGTCGCAGGTTCGAATCCTGCCTCGGGCATGGATGTGTGTGATGTCCTTAGGTTAGTTAGGTTTAAGTAGTTCTAAGTTCTAGGGGGCTGATGACCTAAGATGTTAAATCCCATAGTGCTCAGAGCCATTTGAATCATTTTTTGAACCATTTTTTGAACCATTTGCTTTTACGAAGACGCGTCTTTCCTCATGTGATTTTGTAGACAGTTCTTTATGCATTACGAAAATGCTTTGTTTCTCTCTTTTGTAGGAGATTCGCTATACAAACGTGGCCTATTTTTGATTGCTGACAGCAATACTTACGCAACATTCAACATTGTAACTACTTGTGTATTCACGAAAACTTCTTCCAATTCAAAAGGGCCTTGCAATGCAAGCGTCTGCAACTACATTCATACCCTGAAAATCATTGTGAAACGCATGGTAGAGGACACGTTTCCCAATAATTTATTAGGACATGATTACTGAAACGCCTCTACATGTTGTGACGTTACTTTTGCATATCGCTATGTGATATTTCAGGGATTTTCTCTGCCTCGTGATGGCTGGGTGTTGTGTGATGTCCTTAGGTTAGTTAGGTTTAAGTAGTTCTAAGTTCTAGGGGACTTATGACCTAAGATGTTGAGTCCCATAGTGCTCAGAGCCATTTGAACCATTTTTTTTTTATATTTCATTTTCTGTGGCTATTTCCCACTTATCTAGTCGGTTTGAGTAGTATTTCTAAAAAAGCAGCCTTGCACCCACCATGGCGGGTGGTTGGCCGCCGGAAGCGTCCTTATGCTTCTCTTCTCGGCAGTCCGCTCCCGGTAGCTGAGTGGTCAGCACGACAGAATGTCAATCCGGATGGCCAGGGTTCGATTCCCGGCTGGGTCGGAGATTTTCTCCGCTCAGGGAATGGGTGTTGTGTTGTCCTAATCATCATCATTTCATCCCCATCCAAGCGCAAGTCGCCGAAGTGGCGTCAAATCGAAAGACTTGCACCCGGCGAACGGTCTACCCGACGGGAGGCCCTAGCCACACGACATTTCTTCTTCTCGACAGAAAGAACACCTCTGGATATCATTAGTTTTGGGGAGAATAGGCAGTTCGCATAACCCTGAAAACGACCAGGTCTGCGGCTACTGAAAACTGTGCCAGCACCTTCATCCTGGAGTCCATGGCCGCCCAACGTCCCCCAGGGTATTTCTGAGAGCACCATTTCTCCTTTTCTGCACGGCATCAAAAGACAGACGCCGCGGCAGCGTCTTGCCCTCGTGGGTGAATCAGTAGTGTTCGTTCTAAAAATTTGCTTCTGCTATTAGTACACTTCGTCTTAGGAAATGTGCATCTTGTATGGAAACGGAGGAAAGCTACGTATGCTTTCTCCCGCTTTGTCATAGATTTAGTAGCAATTACTCGCCCGTCGCACTGGCAACAGAACCTACTCCATGTACAGCTTTCGTGAGCAGAGAGTTGAGGGCCGTATGAAGTTGATTTCTGAGCAGTCTATTCTCGGTTGGCGTGGAAACGACGTTATCTCTCGCCGCCGGTCGGTACGCGCTAGCTGTTTAAGTGGATTTAAACAGCTTAATAGCGTCAATATGCCGTACTCTTGACTGCTGTTGCCTGGAAGCTCCAAGCATAGCGCATGGGTCGACTTGCGCAGCCACACAAGCACACGAGGTATTCAATTGTTCAGTGTGTTGTAATTAGTTTTGATGTACTCGCAAATTCATCACTTAAAGTTGATTCTTGAAAGTTTGTAAGTTAGCTTTCTCTGGACGTACCTTCAAGTATCTGCCAGTTCAGTTTCTTCGCCATCTCTGTGACATTCTCCCATGTGACCAGTCGTGATGTCTTTCCTCGTATACATTCAATATCCCCCATTAGTCTATCTGGTATGCGCTCCACACGCTTGAGCAATTTTGTAGGATGGGTCACCTGAGTGTTTTTTGGAAGCAATTCCCTTTGTAGACTGATTGCAGTTTCCTATTATTCTGGCAACTAGCCGAAGTTTGCGACACACTTTACCTACGAGTGAGCTTATATGATGTCATCTGAAGTACCTATAAACTGTTACATATTATTATTTGTACCAATTGACAAATTTCTGTTGAGACTAATTGATAGTACAGTTTTGAACATGTCTGCTATTCAGAAACCGTATACTACACTCCTGGAAATTGAAATAAGAACACCGTGAATTCATTGTCCCAGGAAGGGGAAACTTTATTGACACATTCCTGGGGTCAGATACATCACATGATCACACTGACACAACCACAGGCACAGAGACACAGGCAACAGAGCATGCACAATGTCGGCACTAGTACAGTGTATATCCACCTTTCGCAGAAATGCAGGCTGCTATTCTCCCATGGAGACGATCGTAGAGATGCTGGATGTAGTCCTGTGGAACGGCTTTCCATGCCATTTCCACCTGGCGCCTCAGTTGGACCAGCGTTCGTGCTGGACGTGCAGACCGCGTGAGACGACGCTTCATCCAGTCCCAAACATGCTCAATGGGGGACAGATCCGGAGATCTTGCTGGCCAGGGTAGTTGACTTACACCTTCTAGAGCACGTTGGGTGGCACGGGATACATGCGGACGTGCATTGTCCTGTTGGAACAGCAAGTTCCCTTGCCGGTCTAGGAATGGTAGAACGATGGGTTCGATGACGGTTTGGATGTACCGCGCACTATTCAGTGTCCCCTCGACGATCACCAGTGGTGTACGGCCAGTGTAGGAGATCGCTCCCCACACCATGATGCCGGGTGTTGGCCCTGTGTGCCTCGGTCGTATGCAGTCCTGATTGTGGCGCTCACCTGCACGGCGCCAAACACGCATACGACCATCATTGGCACCAAGGCAGAAGCGACTCTCATCGCTGAAGACGACACGTCTCCATTCGTCCCTCCATTCACGCCTGTCGCGACACCACTGGAGGCGGGCTGCACGATGTTGGGGCGTGAGCGGAAGACGGCCTAACGGTGTGCGGGACCGTAGCCCAGCTTCATGGAGACGGTTGCGAATGGTCCTCGCCGATACCCCAGGAGCAACAGTGTCCCTAATTTGCTGGGAAGTGGCGGTGCGGTCCACTACGGCACTGCGTAGGATCCTACGGTCTTGTCGTGCATCCGTGCCTCGCTGCGGTCCGGTCCCAGGTCGACGGGCACGTGCACCTTCCGCCGACCACTGGCGACAACATCGATGTACTGTGGAGACCTCACGCCCCACGTGTTGAGCAATTCGGCGGTACGTCCACCCGGCCTCCCGCATGCCCACTATACGCCCTCGCGCAAAGTCCGTCAACTGCACATACGGTTCACGTCCACGCTGTCGCGGCATGCTACCAGTGTTAAAGACTGCGATGGAGCTCCGTATGCCACGGCAAACTGGCTGACACTGACGGCGGCGGTGCACAAATGCTGCGCAGCTAGCGCCATTCGACGGCCAACACCGCGGTTCCTGGTGTGTCCGCTGTGCCGTGCGTGTGATCATTGCTTGTACAGCCCTCTCGCAGTGTCCGGAGCAAGTATGGTGGGTCTGACACACCGGTGTCAATGTGTTCTTTTTTCCATTTCCAGGAGTGTAGTTTCAATATAGGATTGAACACCCAACCAGTTGCACATAAACGGTACGTACATTGACCTAGGTTTCGACACCTACTAGGGGTGTCTTCATCAGAATGAGATGTTGCTAAATCATAAAATTGCATTGCTAAAAAGCGATAGTCAGAATGTGGAGCAGCTAGACTCATATCAAAAGTAAAACGTTACGTTCTAGCCTTTGCCACGTGTGCCCAGCTGGCTATAACCTGATGTTATTGCCAGGTGGGTACACTTGGCAAAGGCTAAAACGTAATGTTTTACGTTTGACGTGAGTATAGCTGCTCCAGATTCTGACTATCCCTTTTTAGCAATGTAATTTTTTGCTTTAGCAACATCTCATACTGACGAAGACACCCCTAGTAGGTGTCGAAACCTAGGTGAATTTACGTTCCGTTTTTGTGCAGCCGATTGGCTGTTTAATCCTAGGTTGAGACTCACTGATATTTTAATCATACTACAATAATATATTTCGTTTTGTGAAGTGCAATTTTTATACTGAGGAACATTTAAAGCAAGTAGTAAATTTCAGCACCACTTTTAAATCTCATCAGGATCCGACCGAATGCATGCGGAGCTTTTCTCTGGCTGTACTTCATTATAGATGACAGCATCATCTGCGAAAATCTGAGATTGCTAGTAATAGTGTTCTCAAAATCATTAATACACAATATGAAGAGCGAGGATCCCAAGAAACTTCCCTGGGGCACACCTGATGTTACTTATACACGCTCTACGCAAGATACCCTGCTGCATCCAAGAAATCCTTCGCAGTCCAGTCACCAATTTCGCTTGATACCTTATAAGATCGTATTTTCGATAACAGATGTAGCTATTGTACTGACTCAAATACTTTTCGGACGTCGAGATACACTGATTATACCGGACTGCCTCGATCCGTGGCTTTCAGAATGTCGTGTGAGGAGAGAAGCTGATCTAATATGAAACATATATGAAAATTTTCGGACCCGCCAGGATAGTCGAGAGCTCTAACGCGCTGCTTCCTGGACTCGGGTAGGTGCGCCGGTCCCGGATCGAATCCGCCTGGCGGATTTATTACGACGGCCGGTGTGCCGGCCAGCCTGTATGTGGTTTTTAGGCGGTTTTCCACATCCTACTAGGTGAATAGCGGACTGGTCACCACGTCCCGCCTCAGTTACACGACTCGCAGACATCTGCCATAGGACTGTGCAGCCGGTCCCGGCGGAGGTTCGAGTCCTCTCTCGGGCATGGGTGTGTGTGTGTTTGTCCTTAGGATAATTTAGCTTAGGGACTGATGACCTTAGCAGTTAAGTCCCATAAGATTTCACACACGTTTGAACATTTGACACACATTCACACTATTTCACGATTTACACTAGACGCAGACAGCTGGGTTACACGCATTCCGTCCCGGGGGGTATGGGGTGGCGGCAGGATAGGCATCTGGCCACCCCAAAAAATTAACCATGCCAAATCCGTGCTTAACCCTGCCGACCTTGCGCACAACGCGGGATAAAGGAAGTAGCAAAAGAAAGAAAGAAAGAAGACATGAAAATTTTCGAAAGGTGAAACACGTATGTTGTGTGGCGGCGATGGCGAGGCATTGCAGAGTCTCTGACCAGAGAGCTATTTGTCGTTCCTAGTCTGCGCTTGACTGCGCGAGAGTTCAGTTCAGTTGGGAGGCAGTTGCGCTCGAGTCGCAGTATAGTGCAGTTGCGGTCTAGTTGTGAGAGAGTTCAGTTGCATGTAGGGAATTAGCAGTTGTGTGTGAGGAGTCGGCGGGCGTCGACATGGCACTCTGGTCGAGATTCAGGACGAGGTATATTTTTAATTAAGGTAATGAAGCAGCATTGCGCAGATCTGATAATGTAATGTAAATTAACTGTAACTAATTTGTTCAAGAATCGCCCCAATAATAATTTGTTTTCAAACCAACCATTTTTAACAAAGAATCCCTTTTTTGAAAGAATATTTGCCTTACATTTCTCTAAAGAAAAGTTCCCTTTAAATTCAAAAAATATATATATTTGCGATGCATTTCCTCCAAGCTATGGCGAAAAATAAGAGCAGATGCAGTTTTACTGAGGTACGAATTTGAGTTTAATTATTGCACAGGGCCTAAGATCGACATTTCGGTCTATTTGCATTTTTTATTGTGACTGAGATTTCATTAACATTTGAATAATTTTTTTTACATTTTTTGCGGGGAGCTTACCATTTGGGTCAGATTGCTGCTATTTTTCATTTAATTGTCATTGTCGATAAATTATTTTATTTGCTGGGAGGTGACACTAGGTTCTATTCCGATTAACATTCAATTATTGTTATTTTCCAAATTTTTCTGGGGAGGTTACACATTTCCATTTGAGTAAGATTAGACATACATTTTTGTGGGGAGGTTACACTTGGCTCCATTTCTATTAAATATTGTCTTTTACATTCTGTGGGGAGGTTACAAAGGTAAGAACAAAAGGGCAATGAATTTGAGTAGATGTTGCTTGGCGCAGAGCGTTGGTAAGTCACAGCAAGCAGAAGCCCCGAGCTGCTGCAAACAACTGCCACTCTAGACACTGTGCACCGGCAGGGGTCTGGGGGAGAGTGCGCACCCTCCAGCCTGTGGTGGGACGCCCGACCACTTTCCGTCGCGGCACAGCCAGAGGGAAATTGACTTTGTCGGCAGTGAATTATGGGGGCTGTGTTTTAATCTTGGGAGTGGTGCGAGAGTCGGTCGCACACTGTAGTCTGTTCACAATTACTTTGGCACTGACAGCTACGAAGCAAGTAGTGGGGTGAGGCCCAAGCACGGGGCAGCGCACACATTCTGCCAACCTCACGGGAGCTAATGTCTAGCGGCAGCAAACACTCGCGATTGGCAGACCTTCACTCTACCAGTACAACACTACCGGCTTGCAGGTGGCTTGCTCTATTGTGAGATCGTTCGTTACACACTAAGTGTATGTCTCTTTTTATTTCTACAGTTGCAGGATTAATATTTTTCTTCATCACTTTCTTGTGTGTACTTAGTGAACAAAGTCAGGAGCTAGTTCGTAAAACGTTATTCAGTGGTTAAGTTCGACGTCTCTCTTGGCCAGAGGATCGCTGGTTCGAGGCCAGTCCACAAAAATGGTCTACGCGTTACGTGCTTACATCATAGATAATTGTTCTTAATAATGTACCCAAACATTATTTTGTTATTTACGAGACGCCAACTATAACATATCATTTCATTTGGAGTCTTTTTTTTTTTTTTTTTTTTTTTTGCAATTTCCATATTTTTGACTGTCAGTGGAGTCAGATCGCAGAGACGCTTGCGTGCGTATTTCGAACATCACTGTAGTCATTTTCCTTCTACTCGCTGACTATTAGAAACTATAAAAGACACTACGGTTATCTCATGAACCCCACCTCTGCAACAGATCTTGGTTAGGCTTCTCTGACGCATTGGCACTTGTTGAATCGGTCAATTACAGTACATCTTAAGAAATATTTCATTGTAAAGGTTCAACCTCTCATTGTGAACATAGTTATGCGGAATGCATTCTACAGTAATATAACTGAATATTCAGTAAAAGAATCCATAGTGGGAACTAATTTATAACAGTGAATTATTTAGCGACACTTATCACTGCAGTACTTATGAAGTACCAATTCGACCGGCAATAATTCAAAATATAAATGTCAGTTACGTGATGTTATCTAAAAAGCTAGAACCTCAGAGTCGCTATTCGGACTGATCCTTATTTTTTGACGGGTCAGACGTGTCAGACTTAAACATTCAGCTTAAAACCTACAATAATTATAAAGTTTATTCAACGCCACTTGCCGCTAGGTGAGAGTGGTGTTGTCACATTCAGTACTAGCGCTGGGAAACAATGCACAGTTGTCGTTATTCTCGTAGTAGCCGTAGTTTTATAATAGTGCCTGGTAACGAGTATTACCTTACCATGGCAAAGCGAAAGAAGGAAATAATTGGATTTAGTCTCGAAACGTTGAGTTCACTGTTAGCTTAAGAAAGTGTGGATCTAATATATCTCCATAAACCACGGTTCACACAAACGAAATCGACGAGCTGCTAGAAACGTATGGTCACACAGTCATTAGGCTGCAGACTTGTCACTGCCATTCAAACCCAGCAGAAATGACATGAACTCAATTTAAAGATTAGTCTAGGCAATCAGCGGCGTTGCGGTCATGAAAGCCACTTCTGAAAGTTGGAAGGAAGCCGTCATTATCCAAAGCGCGTCTTGGAAACAGCATGGGGGAAAAAAACAGTCGTTATAGGAAACGATCACATCATTAAATAACGACAGTGACTGAGTAACCTTAAGCATCTGTAATAGCGGCGAGAGTAATGACAGTAGAGTTTTCCTATATCATTAAAAAAGAGTTGCAGACCGATTCAGCTGACTGTTTGGTGTGTGCTCTTTAAGTACCTACTCAGCAAAATTGCGTAAGTTTTGATTATCAATAAAAAGGCTGTTATTAGTAACCGAGACCAAAAAGAAGTTCTTCTCAGGAACTCAAAAGAAGTCCCTCTCATTTTTGTGTTATAACTGTTGCAATACTTCCAAACAGATATGCTCCCTCTCCTCGATTAACAGGTATATTTTCTATTATTTTAGAGATAAATAGAAAAATGTTAGAAATAAGTAGGTTAGTTATAAACGCAGTCCTTTCTTTGTCTCGATGAAACTAAACTGGCCATGCTGAAATTTTCACTCTCGAGCACAGCATCATTCGTCATAACTTCACTCAAATTATCTCGTATTAGGACATTCCGACAGATTTAGTGCAGATGAAAGTATTATACATTCTTAAGATTTTGCTCCCGCGGTGTATTCAACTAAATTCAATGCAACAAAAAGTTGCCTGCATCCCGAAAATTCGGTAACGCCATTAGAAAATGCGTCTTCAGAAACTTGCCATGTGTCATTCTAAAAAATTGTCGATTTAAATAAAACTTAAATGAAGTGTATCTCTTCCAGAAGACATTACCCAGTCTCATACCTGTACGTCAAACAGTCTGGTAGTTAGAGCGAGTTGAATGGAATGTAAGATTACGCGTGAGTTGTGTGCGGAAAACGGGAATTGGGCTCCTTGCCTCCAAGTGTTTCTAATGAAGGGTCAATTCTAAAAGTAGTTCTCAACAGACTTAGACATAATTTCGCGTTGATTGAGACCGTAGCAATATTTCCGTTCTGCGTCTGTGCCATATGAATGCAATTAGGCTTCTGCAGCTCTGGGGGTTCTTATGCCAACATCGCGGTACTCCTCTGCACGAATGTCGAAGCATACAGTGTCCACAGTGAACAAGGGTTTTGATGCGGATGTCTCGGAAGACAGCAGGCTTTTATTTCGGGCTCCTCCCCTGACTAATATTTAACAGGTGTCTAAGCTAACATTAAGAAATGTGCTACTGTAGTCAGAACACGAAATGTAGAACAACAGTGGCGTGTTGGCTCTCCATCAGTAGGTGCGGTGTTGCCTCAAGCACCGCCACTCGCATTTGGCCGGCAAGATGTGGACATATAGCATACACTCAGTCAGTTTCTATGTGCTGTACACTTAAACCTATGTACAGTGTGATGCTGAGAACACTTCCACACTACTCGCCATTAAAAATTGCTATACCACGAAGATGACTTGCTACAGATACGAAATTTAACCGACAGGAAGAAGATGCTGCGATGTGCAAATGATTAGCTTTTCAGAGCATTCACACAAGACTGGCGCCAGTGCCGACACCTACAACGTGCTGAAATGAGGAAAGTTCCCAACCGATTTCTCATACACAAACAGCAGCTGGCAGGTGTTGCCTGGTAAAACGTTGTTGTGATGCCTCGTTTAAGGAGGAAAACTGCGTACCACCACGTTTCCGACTTTGATAAAGGCAGGATTGTAGCCTATCGCGATTGCGGTTTATCGTATCGCGACATTGCTGCTCGCGTTGGTCGAGATCTAATGACTGTTAGCAGAATATGGAATCGGTGGGTTCAGGAGGGTAATACGGAACGCCGTGCTGGGTCCCAACGGCCTCGTATTACTAGCAGTCGAGATGACTGGCATCTTATACGCATGGCTGTAACGGATCGTGCAGCCACGTCTCGATCCCTGAGTCAACAGATGGCGACGTTTGCAAGACAACAACCATCTGCACGAACAGTTCGACGACGTTTGCAGCAGCATGGACTATCAGCTCGGAGACCATGGCTGCGGTTACCCTTGACGCTGTATCACAGACAGGAGCGCCCGCGATGGTGTACTCAACGACGAACCTGAGTGCACGAATGGCAAAGCGTAATTTTTTCGGATGAATCCAGGTTCTGTTTACAGCATCATGATGGTCGCATCCGTGTTTGGCGACATTGCGGTGAACACACATTGGAAGCGTGTATTCGTCATCGCCATACTGGTGTATCACCCGCCGTGATGGTATGGGGTGCCATTGGTTACACGTCTCGGTCACCTCTTGTTCGCATTGACGGCACTTTGAACAGTGGACGTTACATTTCAGATATGTTACTACCCGTGGCTCTGCCCTTCATTCGATGCCCGCGAAAACTACATTTCAGCAGGATAATGCACGACCGCATGTTGCAGGTCCTGTACGGGCCTTTCTGGATACAGAAAATGTAAAACTGCTGCCCTGGTCAGCACATTCTCCGGATCTCTCACCAATTGAAAACGTCTAGTCAATGGTGGCTGAGCAACTGGCTCGTCACAATGCGCCAGTCACTATTCTTCAGGAACTGTGGTATCGTGTTGAAGCTGCATGGGCAGCTGTACCTGTACACGCCATCCAAGCAAGATCTGTTTGACTCAATGCCCAGGCTTATCAAGGCCGTTATTACGGCCAGAGGTGGTTGTTCTGGGTATTGATGTCTCAGGATCTGTGCACCCAAAATTAATCACATGTCAGCTCTAGTATAATGTATTTGTCCAATGAATGAATACCCGTTTATCATTTGCATTTCTTCTTGATGCAGCAATTTTAATGGCCAATAGTGTATGTTTCGCCAGTCTTAAAGGGACAAAACTCTATCTAGGGTTTGTTTTCACCACATATTAGTGCAGCGCAGGCACTGATTACAGTCATACACAGAGCACAGCTGTAAACTTATCATTGTCAAGAGGAGGGAAGACAAGATAAATCATCGACATCAGAACATTAACATCACATTTATGCTCCACACGCCACACCATGGTGTGAGATGGACTACACGGTGTGTAGCATTCTCGTTGCTGCACGACGGTGGCAGGGTGTGAATTCAGCGAAAATATGACTGGTGAACAGGCCATTTGGCTGGTAGGTGGAGGTAATATTCCAAGGAGGAGCTAGCTTCCAACTTATTTATTCACTGATTATGGACTGTTATTTCTCACTGAGAGGCCGTTCTTCAGTTGCATTAACGCGTGAAACAGGGAATATCGAATATAAAGTTGCGTCTGTTATTAATGCACTGTTTTAGTAGTGCGGAAATGTCAGACTAATTACGTAAATTCAGAGAAGCTTAGAGTAAAAGGCTCCGCTGAATGGCGTGGTAAGACGACGCACCACAGCGATTTTTTCCCTCCATGTAACTATCTCGAAAATGACAATTTACAATGAGATAACGTTGGACCTACAAAGAGGTAAAATGGAAGAGGTTTTGTTGTCCACTATCTGTAACGACACGTTGTTTCGATCTGATTCCACGTTTTGGCGATCTGTGATGGTCTTCTTTGATGGTGTATAATGTCTAGAGGGTGGCAGCGAAGTAGGAACGAATATTAAAGTGCTATAAAACATACAAAACTTATCATAAATATAATGTTTTTTTACAAACACGTGCCCACATTTATGCATGAAAATTATATTCTCCATATGACGACCCAAGGGCGCGCGGCATAGAGCAATGCGTTTATTGAAGTTCTCGATGACGCTTTCACAAACATCTGGTGGGATGCCATTAATAACCCTTTTAATTTCATCCTTCAATTGGTGGATTGTTTGTGTTTTGTTCACGTACACTTCTGACTTCATAGATACCCACAGGAAAAAAAAAAAAAATAACGGAGTCTCAAGGCGTAAGATCGCATGATCTGGCAGACCATTTCTGGTTGTCACGCAAAGACATAATTTTTTGACGAAACTTTTCATTCAGCAGAGAATTCATTTCTCAGGATGTGTGACGTGTCGCACCATCTTGTTGAAACCAAAAATCGTCATTTTCATCAGTAAGAGGGAAAAACCAATGAAGTACATGTTTCGGTAACGTTCGCCGTTCACAGTGACGGCAGCTCCATCATCATTTTCAGAATACTACGGCCAATCACTCCTCCGGCCCAGAACCCACACCACACAGCTGTGCGTTGAGAATTCCTCTTACACAATCACTCGCGGGTTTTCGTTACTCGAAATCCTACACTTCTACTTACTGACGTACCCACCGACGAAGCGCGCCTAATCTGGGAAAATTATTCTTCTTGTGAACTTCTCGTTCTCCGCTTGTAGAGCCAATACCCATGCGTGATCTTTTCAGAGTATTGGATGCCGTGAACTTGGTGACAAAATTCAGTTGTTGAGTTCGTCGGCGAACCGGTTTTCTGCGGCTTTCTGTCACATTGTCACACACGTCAGCAACGTTTACTTGTGTTCGAACAGAACGCGATCGTTGTGTTTTCTTGACGTTTGAAACAGAGCCCGCGGTATCAGACTTCCGGCTCAACTTCCGAGCAGATGATTCGGTTGGAACAGCATTGTGTCACACGCAGTTCACGAGCGGTTGCCGTGGAGCTTTCACTGTTTTTTTAATAACTCTTTATCCCTTGAATACGTTGATCATTTTTCAACTGCTCCATGACGAGCAATAATGCTCACCACATAAAATCTATCAGGCTACTAATGGGAAGGATCGCAGATAAGAAACATGAGAAAACCACGGCTGCCAACGGTCATATGACAAAATCACACAAAATTCAAATTTTTCCTTACTTCCTAAACTCCCATTAGTTGGATCGGTCGATTGATAAGCATTAGTTTACATGTTGCGTTAATGTTGTGTTTCCATCCCAAATGCACTTTGAACTTTTCTAGTTATTAATGTCACTTTCAACTGCAGTAAAACGAATATTGACCAGTGCTATAACAGGTCGGATATCACTTGAAAATTATTGCTCTACAATTATGATATAAAATTACAGAGACCTACCAGGTAGAGTGTAGTATCATATTAACCGCACATAATGTGAGTTGAGTTGTGGTACGGAATTCATTCCATGATGCTACTCCAGGCGGGTGTAAAATGAATGTGCGCAACGGAAAATAATGAACGGTAAAATGAAGATTTGGCCGAAGCAGATCTCAGTATCTCTTCATTCTATAAATTACAATCTCAACATAAATGGATGATGAAGGCAACTAATCCTACTAAATGATAAACCTTGTTCCTGCTAATATGATTATTCTAAATTAAAAAAGCCCTTTATATTACAAAGTTTACATTTCCTAAGTAAAATTACTAATCAATTGCCCAACTCTGTCCCTTATTATAACTGCGCGGTCTAATATCAATAACGCAAAATGACTGACATCATCTACAAACCAAACACTAGAAGACACTACTTTCAAAGATGATGCACGGTGGTGTGGAACCTCAGTGGAAATAAACTAACGTGATCACAGCTGTTTAGCTTTCATAGCCCTAATAAGCCGAAGCAATTTGCAATATCACCGTATGTACTGCGTCTGGTGCGTCGAAGTGATGGTTTTCTACTCGTCTGCGACAATGGAAGAACTCCAGCCACAAATAAACCCAAAGACTAGGACGGCAGAAGGCGGTTCTCTGACTAATTTACTCTAATACTGTCTTGTCCTCTCTGTGTTCTACAGACGAGAAACGTGAACTCCCAGCCACAAGGATGGAGTTCAGATAGCGTCTCAACGTAAGTATAGAGAGAGGAAGTGCTCTCAATTACTGAACGCTGCGTACTCGACGACTTCCAACCCGGAGGTGAAGTCCAGAATCGTACAAGTTCGCAACAGTACAGTGCCTAACTGTTCTAACTATAAACTCTCCTGAGAGCAAAGACAGCAAGTCCGTCTGTACCAACAAAGCAGATATCGAGCGACCGTTACACACGGGTGCCCACCACAGAAGACTTCGTCTCTCAACCGCTGGCCTCCCAACGGGGCTCAGCTCCCCACCGTCGTAATTCCGAAAACGAATCATATTCCCGAAACCACTCTCTCCTGATTCTTCCGAATGCCGACCAACCATACCTATACTGATACAATGGTATGCTTCTGAGTAAAAATCCTTGGAAATAACCCAGCCTGCGTGGTTTCCGAGGTTCCATTTCTTCATTCCTCACACCTGCATCCAAAATTTGCAGACTTCGGAAGTATTATTCGGTTATCCTTCCGTCCCTATTATAATAGCCGTCGATAACGGCCAGTCGCTCCTGTATTGTGTCTTCGCGCTCAAGTGTCCAGGCTGTCCGTCTTAGCACTTCCTGTGTTTAAGCAGGACCAACACACCTGTGTGGGCCTTCCACCCAGGGCTTGAGTTCCAACCTCTACTAGTATTATAATAAAGACACTCCTTCACCTTTCATGCAATAAGCATTAACAGTTATTTAGAAGGCGTACGTGACAATGTCAGTTTCCTTTATATATTCATAAATACGATGTACAAACTATCAAATATATCTAATTGTGGTAGTAGTTCACGGCAAAGTATGTGGATGAATGCTTATAAGGTGCGAAATTATAGCCACCTTACACCATGAAGGACTGCAAACAGGAGGTGGGAAGAGTAGGGGGTGGAAGGAGGCGGGGCGATAGGGGAACTCCAATTAAGGCTTAATCGTCGAACACAACATACAGAAACTGCTCGAAGTTGCGCCCAAAGCAAGCAAATCTCGATCTATGATCCCAGGTGTGTTGGATAAAGGTCATGCGATCTGGAAAGGGGAGAGCGGAGAGAGAGCATACAAGCTAGTGGATGACAATCTACTTAATAGCTTGTGGTCCACATTTGAAATGTAGTACTGTAGCGAACCTGTGTACAATGGAACCGACAGAACGTTGGCAGATTTCTGGGGGCATCTGGCACCAGACGCCTACTCACATGTTGCGCAGTTTCCATAGTCTACAGGCTGGGGGTTTGTGGCTGCGTAGCTGGCATACAGTAGCGTTACATGTGTGTCCACTAGGGTCACATCAGGGGAACGGTGAGTTGTCATCCTCCTTAAATCACTGCAGTGCAATTCTGATTTTGTGACAGAGATAGTTATCAAGTAGGAAAGTTCCGTCACTGTTAGGACGGACATCAAGCATAAAAGGAGGGAGATGGTCTGCATTAATGATGACGTAGCCCACAGCTGCCTTGGTGGCTTCGATTTCTACAACAGATTCCATGGAACCCCAGGCGAATGGCCCCATAGTATAAACCTGGATTCCTGGAGCTGTGCTTATTTCGAACAGATCACCTAGATAACAGCATATCCTAACACGACCATCGATCTGGAGTTGCAAAAAGCTTGGCTCGTTCGACTGGGGATACGTTTCCATTGACGCACTGTCCGATCTCAATGGTCCCATGCTCACTGCATTGATGATGCCGTTAGATCAGTACGTGAACACAGTGTGGTTGTCTACAGCACATCCAAAGTTCAACACGGTGTAATGAACAATGTGATTGGGAACAGTTCTGCGTGCACCAGGATTGTCCTCTGTCGTCAAATCTGGCACAGATCGCCCTCTATCCATCTTTACAGAACGGACAAGCCGCAGACCTTCTCGTTCTGAGCCAAGGTATGGGTGTCAGACACCTTCTCGCCCACTTTTGGTTTCTCTGTTGTTCTACCACCTCCCACACAGGTTCATGCGAACAACTGACTAACATCCCTGTTAACGAAATCCCTGTTCCTAGGCGCAGCTCTACAAAACTCTGCCTATTGTCAAAGCTGCTTCGTAAGTGAGTCTCTCCATTCGTGACCCGTTTCATCTCCAGAATGATTCCTCATGCATGTGTGGGTCCACTGGCTGGACGTAATTCCTGAATGACACATCTTTTTTAAATATCCAGTTAAGTTACTTGTCAGTTTCGGTCTTTGGCCATTTCCAAATGTAGTTGCGTCGGTGATATTTAGCACCAAATTCCCTTTGCAGACGTTGAGAACTTGTAATGCAGACCAAGATTCTTACGTTTAGTATAGGAACTCATGTCACCTGATGTAGAGTTCGCGGTCTGTCCAGAAGGTTTGTACCTGCTGTTGTGCTTGTGGTCTTTGTTTATACTGGATTACTGTACCCACACAGAAAGGTTCGTACTTTCTGTTGTGTTTCTGGTCGTTTTTGTCTGTACTACTGTGCAGTAGTAAGCATTCAATAGTATACAGAATAAAAGCTGTGTATACATTTGATTTTTAGTGTGTTCCTGCTGTCCATGGTGAAGTCCACATTTCCGGACTATAATGGTTTTATTTTAATGTATGTCGAAGCTCTGTGCAGTGGGAGGGCTGCTTTTCAGTTTTAAGAAAAGCATTGTTCACACTAATAGATATCTTCACACTCCATTTTCTTTACAGCGTGCCAGCGGGCCTCAGAGGCAGGTACGTTCACCACTAACAGCGTGCTCCTCAGAGACACTGCATTCAAGAGTTTTCAGTGGGAATGGAAGAGGATGCGATGACGAGAACGAAGAACATAGCCGGTAGACTGGCTGGTGTGTTCTGCAATCTGCCCAGAAAGTGCAGGCAACGCATCCACAGGAGTTTGCATCACTTCTGCAGGTGGTTCTCGAACCGATATATGGTCGAACCCAACTTCCCATGGCGTGTCCTTTTCGCAGATGAAGCCAAGCTCACCGGGGAAGGTGTTGTCAATTCCCACAACAGTCATGTGTGGGCTGATGAAAACCTGCATGCCGTGTGTCCACGTGGGTTTCAGGAATAACAGAGTCTGAACATTTGGGCAGGGTTCTTTGATGGACATGTGACTGGGCCATTCTGTCTTCCATCACATGTTATGAGTGCTGCGTATCTGTGAATCCTTGACGGTGTAGTGCATGGGCTTGTGGAAGATATGCCACTGGATATGCATCAAGACATGTGGTTCCAGCACGATGGTGTACCACTTCATTTTTCACATGCAGTCTGAAGCCACCTGGACCAACGATTTGAGCAACATTGGATAAGTCGTGGGGGCTCATATTCTTGACTTGCTTGTTCTCTCAGCTTTCTACCTTTATTTACGGGACCTCAATGGCATGCCAGGAAGACCTGCCGATGCGGGCTATGGCTGCAATGGATGCTGAAGGACCACAGCTTGATGATCGTGTATACCGGAACATTGTATGGAGGTACTGTATCTGTACTGATGTCAGCGGTGTACTCCAACGCCTGGACTCAGGTTGTAAGGTGGCGTGGTCTCCTGACCTTCATTTCTTACATATTCCGTCCTCACAAAATGGTTCAAATGTCTCTGAGCACTATGCGACTTAACTTCTGAGGTCATCAGTCGCCTAGAACTTAGAACTACTTAAAACTAACTAACCTAAGGACATCACACACATCCATGCCCGAGGCAGGATTCGAACCTGCGACCGCAGCGGTCGCTCGGCTCCAGACTGTAGCGCCTAGAACCGCACGGCCACTCCGGCCGGCCCTCACAATCTTAGTCTGCACATCAAGACGCTTCATTCGGACGCAAACTCGATAAGGTAGAGTCAATTTTGTATGAATTCATGTAAGCAATATGCAAATCTAGTAAGTAAATCGGAAGCGCGCACCAAGGTTGAAAAAGTCGAAGCTGGCGTACACAACATGACGGCCACAGGAATTTTCGTTCTAAAGAGGCACCAGCCCCCTTCAGAGAGGTGAGTCAACACACACATACTTAGACGGAGCGACCGCCCAGAGAGAGGACAGCTTTTGCCAGAGCGAAGGGATGACGACTCCCATGTTCGACTTAAAAGCAAATTCCGCTACATTGTGTGGGAGCGCCCAGAAGACGCATTCGTTAATGGACCGACTGAGTAGTTGCGGAGTTCTCACAGGAGGACAGTATATTCCTAACGGAGATTCTACATATTTCCGCATTGGTCGAGTTAAACGAAACGTCATTCTCTCATTTAAAAGAGCAACGCTGACTGGCGGAATATTTCTGACACAAAGAGCCAGAGGAGTGAGAGAAGACAGCAAATGATATACCCTTGAAATTTTTCCAGAAAAAGGGGCCGTTCCGATGTTGGGAGAGCACCTCTGTCGTTAGGGAATCGAAGTGATACTCTATATTGAGTCGCTCGCGATTAAGCGTTGTTCACTGTGTTGGCCGCCACACTTATTGTGCGGTGTGAACACGGACAGAGTACCAGTTAAACGGCTGCGAGCGAGTATTGAGTGGCATCGCGGTGGACTGGTTATCTGACCGATGTACCACGCCAATAGACTAGGGGCAGATAGGAGTCCTTGACTTTATCAAGGGAAAGGGAGAATTTGATTGGTAAAGTTCAATCCAGATAGAAAGACAGTTATTTGTCAGCAGCGAACGATGCAGGCAGCAGCCGTCGTAGCTCACAGTATTGTGCGCTACAGTGTATGCGAGCCCCATCTTTCCTCCATAACAGTACACTCCAAAACATTTCTCACATGACAACCTTGACTGTACCTAGAAAAGTTATTCAAGTTATGTAGGTACGACTCTCAGCCATTTTGCCAATTAAATAACATTTTTAAAGAAAAGGGAGAGAAGAACCTTTCCATACTTTGTAAAATAATAGCATTCCTATCCATAAGAGGCACTCTTCTGTTGCAGAAGGAACCCGGATATTTATTATTTTATAAGAAAAAGTTTCACTTGATTTCTCAGAATTTTTTGCAATAAATAATATTTTTCGTTCGTTTAATGTTTTTCTTTAAATAGCAATACTCCAGCACCCAAGTATTCCACTAGTTACTTAAGAATATAGAATATTTTTGTGTCTTTTCCTTACAGTGCACGACTCAAGAAGATATTTGTTGCTGAATGTTTTTCAAACAGTTCTTGTTGGTACATTAGGAGCGTCTGTCTGACTTCTGTAGTAGTGTGAGGTGGAAATTGTTTGTTGCAGGAGCCAAAGTTTACTTGTGGGATCAATCCATTGCGCAGAGTGACAAAATAAAACCCACACACTCACAAGGTGACAAGCTAGACTTAACCATTTTGATCTCCACTACAGAGGCAGAAAGTATGTAACGGAAATTTAGCTACACTCTGTCTTTTGTGAGACACATATCACTGACACAGCTGCTACATCTGAAAATGGTCACAGGCCAAAACAGCCCAGAAGCGTTATGTTATACCGTTCAATGATGCAGTCAAGGTGGTCATGTATAACGGACTTGACAGCCTCCGGTGGATGTTTAAAATAGTTCTATTGTCCACAGATTTCCCATATGCATCTCCCCCCCCCCCTACTCTCGTGCCTGCTACTCCACCAGGCGTCATTCAGCCTTGAGCCCGGCAGCGTCATATTGTTTTGGCTCTTCAGCGTCAGTAAGTCCACCACCCGAACGAAATCCCTCTTCATGCCTGGGATGCCGGGAAACGTGACGTCACAAACACTGAGCCGCCCTCAGGAGACGGCGCCGCTGGCGCGGCCGTCAGGAGCTAACGAGACGGCAGGTGTTGTGCCTTAAGCCCGCCGCGTTTTAATTAAGGAGTTGGGAACCTCATTCCGGCGGGATGGGCGCCAGATTGAGACGGCCTGTGTGCGGGTAATTAGTTTCGCATTAGGCGGCGCGGCCCGCGGCTGGCCTAGTGTTTGCCTGCTGCGGCGCCCTCAGCGGTTAAACTCTGCCCCTCTCACTGGCTGATGCCCGAAGGGGGAGGGGCAGCGTGGGCGCTCCTTCCGTAGGCTGTTGAAATTCATCTGCAGTACATGGGCACAGTATAATGTCATAGATAAAGAGAGACAGTGTTTTGATGAACTACATCACAACATTTTTCAAAGAATGTTGAAACTGCAAACTAAACTGAAGCGCGAAAGAAACTGGTACAGGCATGCGTATTCAAATACAGAGATATGTAACCAGGCATAATATGGTGCCGCGGTCGTTGACGCCTATGTAAGATAACTGTCTGGCACAGTTGTCGGATCGGTTACTGCTGCTACAATGGCGGGTTATCAAGATTTACGTGAGTTTTGTTATAATCGGTGCTCGACACAGCATTTCTGAGGTTCTGATGAAGTGGGGATTTTCCCTTAGGAACATTGGACGATTGTACGGTGAATATCAGGAACCAGGGAAAACATCAAATCTCCGACATTGTTGCGGCCGGAAAAAGATCCTGCAAAAACGGGACCAACAACAACTGAAGAGAATCGTTCAACGTGACAGAAGTGCAACCCTTCCGCAAATTGCTGCAGATTTCAGTAGTGGGCCATCAACAAATGTCAGTGTGCGAACCATTCAACGAAAAATCATCGATATGGGCTTTCGGAGCGAAATCCCACTCGAGTACCCTTGATGACTGCACGACACAAAGCCTTACGCCTCGCCTGGGCCCGTCGACACCGACAATGGACTGTTGATAACTGGTCAGACGAGTTTCGTGTAAAATTGTATCGAGCAAAAATGGTTCAAATGGCTCTGTGCCCTATGGGACTTAACTGCTGAGGTCATCAGTCCCCTAGAACTTAGAACTACTTAAACCTAACTAACCTAAGGACATCACACACGTCTATGCCCGAGGCAGGATTCGAACTTGCGACCGTAGCGGTCGCGCGGTTCCAGACTGTAGCGCCTAGAACCGCTTGGCCACCCTGGCCGGCTGTATAGAACAGTTGGACGTGTACGGGTGTGGAGACAATCTCATGAATCCATGGACGCTGCACGTCAGCAGGGGACTATAGTGCCTCATTGATACTATAATCATAGAATTCTACGTTCTTTCGTTTCGTGAAGTGCAAAATTTTACACTGCTAACATTTAGAGCAAGTTTCCAATATCTGCACCACACTGAAATCTTATCAACATCTGATTCAATATTTATGCAACTTCTCATCATTATGGATAATTGAGTTTCACATGATCGATGTTTTGGAAAACCATGCTGGTCGACATTGAGGAGGTCATTCTGTTCAAGATATCCCATTATTTTTGAGGTCAGAATATGTTCTAAGAATCTCCAACATATCGATGTCAAGGATATTGGACAGTAGTTTTGTGGACCACTTTTACTCCCCTTCTTGTAGACAGGTGTGACCTGTGCCTTTCCTGAGTGGTTTAATGTAAGAAGGGTTAAATAAATAAATAAGTAAATAATATACCCCTTCATCTCACTTGTTAGAGTAGTAATTACACTCAACATCATTGTTACATATATTGTAATCTGTGTTCTCCTCTAGCGTTCCTGCCTTCTGCAGCTCACTCGTGTGTAACAGGAGTTATTTAACGGTTGTTCCAGTATGAACCAGCGGCCTAAACTGCTCCGAGCTGCACTTATTTATAGCGAACAACAACAGAGAAAAAATTTGCTTCCTGATTTGCCTGTGCATTATTATTTTTTTTTGTTTTGTTTTCTTTTTCTGTACACGGTCTGCCAGGTCTAACCCACTAGGGACGCGTCCGTGCTCGGTGGCATGGGCTCTCTGAATGAGAAACAAAAGGCGTGGGCCAATAAAAAAGACTGCAGCGCTAGACAAGTAACTGCTTTGCGTGTGGCTGGCTGCCGGCTTTTCAGTTTTAATTACGCGCGTCGCCGCCCGCCATTCGGTCTTTGTGTGGCGCTAGCAGCGTGCATTGTGACGTCACTCCCGATTGTTCGGAACGGCAGCAGCCGCCGCGGGGGGTCCCGCCTTGCCTGTGCGCATGCGCAGAAGCCGGCGACCGCGCACCTGTGGCGACCACACGACGCTCTGCCACACTACGCAGCCTGCAAAACAAAAACCGCTGCACCAAAAAGTAGAAGTTTAAAGGCAAGTGAACTCAACACAGATGACGCGTAAATTAAAGTTGTAGCAAATCAACACTAAACACTTCAGCAATGGAGTCACGTGCAAAGCAATTCCAGAGTGGTGGCCAGATAGGACCAGGCCAAGCAAACAGGCACAAGGGACTAAAAAAACTGGAAAATAAATGAAATAAACAAGAATGAAAGACTTAATAAACTTCACGGAAGAAGTACGTGAGTTTTCCTATCCTTACGTTCCAGTCTTCTGCCTACCAGTAGAAACCTTTCCATCAACTCGTGGCTGTAGGCGCAAGTTGTTGCCACAGCTTCCATTCTGTGCTATCAAGTCGTCCGAGTGACATCTATACATATTAAAAAGAAAAACGGATATATGTACACTCCTGGAAATTGAAATAAGAACACCGAGAATTCATTGTCCCAGGAAGGGGAAACTTTATTGACACATTCCTGGGGTCAGATACATCACATGATCACATTGACAGAACCACATCCACATAGACACAGGCAACAGAGCATGCACAATGTCGGCACTAGTACAGTGTATATCCACCTTTCGCAGCAATGCAGGCTGCTATTCTCCCATGGAGACGATCGTAGAGATGCTGGATGTAGTCCTGTGGAACGGCTTGCCATGCCATTTCCACCTGGCGCCTCAGTTGGACCAGCGTTCGTGCCGGACGTGCAGACCGCGTGAGACGACGCTTCATCCAGTCCCAAACATGCTCAATGGGGGACAGATCCGGAGATCTTGCTGGCCAGGGTAGTTGACTTACACCTTCTAGAGCACGTTGGGTGGCACGGGATACATGCGGACGTGCATTGTCCTGTTGGAACAGCAAGTTCCCTTGCTGGTCTAGTAATGATAGAACGATAGGTTCGATGACGGTTTGGATGTACCGTGCACTATTCAGTGTCCCCTCGACGATCACCAGTGGTGTACGGCCAGTGTAGGAGATCGCTCCCCACACCATGATGCCGGGTGTTGGCCCTGTGTGCCTCGGTCGTATGCAGTCCTGATTGTGGCGCTCACCTGCACGGCGCCAAACACGCATACGACCATCATTGGCACCAAGGCAGAAGCGACTCTCATCGCTGAAGACGACACGTCTCCATTCGTCCCTCCATTCACGCCTGTCGCGACACCACTGGAGGCGGGCTGCACGATGTTGGGGCGTGAGCGGAAGACGGCCTAACGGTGTGCGGGACCGTAGCCCAGCTTCATGGAGACGGTTGCGAATGGTCCTCGCCGATACCCCAGGAGCAACAGTGTCCCTAATTTGCTGGGAAGTGGCGGTGCGGTCCCCTACGGCACTGCGTAGGATCCTACGGTCTTGGCGTGCATCCGTGCGTCGCTGCGGTCCGGTCCCAGGTCGACGGGCACGTGCACGTTCCGCCGACCACTGGCGACAACATCGATGTACTGTGGAGACCTCGCGCCCCACGTGTTGAGCAATTCGGCGGTACGTCCACCCGGCCTCCCGCATGCCCACTATACGCCCTCGCTCAAAGTCCGTCAACTGCACATACGGTTCACGTCCACGCTGTCGCGGCATGCTACCAGTGTTAAAGACTGCGATGGAGCTCCGTATGCCACGGCAAACTGGCTGACACTGACGGCGGCGGTGCACAAATGCTGCGCAGCTAGCGCCATTCGACGGCCAACACAGCGGTTCCTGGTGTGTCCGCTGTGCCGTGCGTGTGATCATTGCTTGTACAGCCCTCTCGCAGTGTCCGGAGCAAGTATGGTGGGTCTGACACACCGGTGTCAATGTGTTCTTTTTTCCATTTCCAGGAGTGTATATACAGGGTTATTCGAAAAAGAAGGAACAACTTCAAAAATGTATTGCTTCCAAAATACAAAAGATAGAAAAGCAGTTCCAATGTTCGTGGAAAGAGAAATGTTCAAAATGTTATGCATTCAATGTAGGCACCATTTGTTACATGACAAATATCAAAACAGTGGTTCATTTTCTGCCACATACGAGACACTATGGGACTTAACTTCTGAGGTCATCAGTCCCCTAGAACTTAGATCTACTTAAACCTAACTAACCTGAGGACATCACACACATCCATGCCCGAGGCAGGATTCGAACCTGCGACCGTAGAGGTCGCGCGGTTCCAGACTGCAGCGCCTAGAACCGCTCGGTCACTTCGGCCGGCTATTGAATTTACAGTTTCACCAATGTGATGTCGCAAACTTTCAAGAGTGTTAGGCACAGGTGGATAAAAAGATGATCTTTTACGTAACCCCACAGATGCAAGTCACAAGGTGTGAGGTCTGGGACGTTGGACCGGAAGAGGAGGGGCTTCATCGTCAGTGGCCTTCCAGGTCTCCAGACGTTACACCTTGTGACTTTTATCTGTAGCGTTATGTAAAAGACCGCTTTTTATCGGCCCTATACGTGACTCTCTTGAAAGTCTGCAAAATTGCATTGTTGGATCTATGAATTCGATAGCGAGAGACCAGGTGCTTGTGTGTAGCAGGAAATGAACCACCGTTTCGATATTTGTCGGGTAACACATGGTTCTCCCACTGAACATTTCTTCTGTCTTACAGGAACGTTGGAACTGTGTTTCTATCTTTCGTAGTTTCGAAGCAATAAATGTTTGAAATTTGTTCCTTCGTTTTGAATAGCCCTATATGTATGAATAGATGTATGTATGTCCCAGAGCCGGCCTCTGTGGCCGAGCGGTTCTAGGCGCTTCAGTCCGGAACAGCGCTGCTGCTACGGTCACAGGTTCGAATCCTGCCTCGGGCATGGATGTGTGTGATGTCATTAGGTCAGCTACGTTTAAGTAATTCTAAGTCTAGGGGACAGATGACCTCAGATGATGTCCCACAGTGCATAGGGCCATTTGAACCATTTTGTATGTCCCATATCTCCGGACCGATTTCAACGACACTAGGTACACAGATCACTTACTATCTCGAGTTAAACTCTATGAGTGTAGGAACCACCTACCTGCCAAAGGGGTGGGGATAGGGGCGTAAAAGCAATGTTGCCCACGAAATGCGAGTATTCACGATTTCTTCATCTAGAGTTTGAGAATCAGAGCACTAAGTGACTTGCGACAAAATTAATACATGAAATATATACGAAACTTTTTCTTGCTAATAACCCTCACAAAATAATGAAAGGAAAAAAAAAAGTTTCGCTAGCTACATTTTCGCTGTTCGTGAAGTAAAACTGCCGCATGACACATGAGGTTTTTACTTTATTACATGGTTATTCCTAATTCTGTTCACGACACATTTTTCAGACAGCAATCACATGTACCACTAAATGTACCAACAAAATGATATCATTGTATGACACAAAGTGCAGGAGATATGGCATCATAAACATTGAGTTATGTGAAGAACTGCCGCACAATGTGTAACGTTTAAATTTAATACTTCTTTGCGACTACCTCTACTTGAAGACATTTTACGGAGAGTATCCACATGTATCGTGGAATACACCTACACAAATTACGACGTCGTATCTCCTGAACTACATATCGTACAATGATATAACACTGTGATTCCTGAAAAACTGCCACATCTCACATGATGTTTGAATTTATTACTTCTTTGGTGTTAACTCTATTCGCAGTAGATTATGCCCACAGTATCCATATATTCTGATGAATGTACCTACAAAAATATATCATTGTACAAGGCATAACTGAGGAGATGAAACGTCATAAACATTGAGCCACGTGAAAACAAAACTGCGAAATTCACTGGGATGGACAGACAAAGAGGGGAATAGACACAGATAGGGGAGAGGAGGAACTAGTCAGAGGAGGGAGAATTGTACAGAGAGAGGAGAGAGGAGAAGATGGACAGAGAAAGGAAAGAATGGAAAGTGGTGAAAGATGGGGGAGGAAGAGGAAGGTAGAGAGAGAGGAGGAGGAAACAGGCAGACAAAGGGAAGAGCTCATTCATTGAAAGATGGGAGAGGAGGAGATGGAAAGAGAAAGGAGAGAAAGGCGATGAGGAGAAAAATAAAAGGGAGAGTGAGATGAACAGTGAGAAGGGGAGGAAGAGAAGGGCAGGGAGAGTAAGAGGAGGAGAAGAACAGAGAGGGAGACAGGAAGAGATGGAGAGGGGCAGATGGTAAAAGAGAGTCAGGAAGGAGATATGTACTAGATGGGGAGGAGGAGGAGGAGGTGGACACAGGGGGAATGATCAGATGGACAGATGGGGGATGAGGAGATGGACAGAGAGAGGGGGGACAGCAGATAGCCTGATCGGGAAGTAGGAGAAGATGGGCAGAGGGAGAGCAAGAGGGAGAAAGACAGAGAGGAGGGGGAAGGAGGTGGACAGAGAGGGGTTGTAGGAGGTCGAGAGGAGAAGATAGAGAGAGTGGAAAAGAGAATATAAACAAATAGAAGATTATAATAAATACCTATCCAGGCAATGCTCAATTGCCCATAAATAAACAAAGACAATTGAACACACTTCTACCACCATCAGTACAGTCAACAGTGACCAAAAAAGGTTTACTGGGGAAAAGTTTTGTAGTCCCTAATTTTTGTACAGTGATAGGAGGGAGTGCAGGGAACAACATACCAAAAATCCTGACCGATGAGGTGAAAAGGTTGGGGTGGGGGATAATTTAAAGATTACTTTAAGATTTTTCTTGAATATCTCGAAACTGTGGTTTCTAGTGAACATGTTTTACAGTACAAATTTAAACTATGTTACATATCTTACAATTATGTTAAATATCTTATTTAAATGGTCCTATTAATTCTTTCAGCACTACTAATACCTTGCATATAGTGGTGGATGGAAAAACCGTAGATTATTAAAGATATTGTCCTGAGACTGGTTTGATGCAGCTCTCCATGCTACTCTATCCTGTGCAAGCTTCTTCATCTCCCAGTACCTACTGCAAACTACATCCTTCTGAATCTGCTTAGTGTATTCATCTCTTGGTCTCCCTATACGATTTTTACCCTCCACGCTGCCCTCCAATACTTAACTGGTGATCCCTTGATGCCTCAGAACATGTCCTTCCAACCGATCCCTTCTTCTAGTCAAGGTGTGCCACAAATTTCTCTTCTCCCTAATTCTATTCAATACCTCCTCATTAGTTATGTGATCTACCAATCTTCAGCATTCTTCTCTAGCACCACATTTCGGAAGTTTCTATTCTCTTCTTGTCCACACTAGTTATCGTCCATGTTTCACTTCCATACATGGCCACACACAATACAAATACTTTCAGAAACGACTTCCGGACACTTAAATCTATAGTGCAATGTTAACAATTTTCTCTTCGTGAGAAACGCTTTCCTTGCCATTGCCAGTCTACATTTTCTATCCTCTCTACTTCGACCATAATCAATTATTTCGCTCCCCAAATAGCAAAACTCATTTACTACTTTAAGCGACTCATTTCCTAATCTAATACCCTCAGCACCACCCGATTTAATTCGCCTACATTCCATTATCCTCGTTTTGCTATTGTTGAGGTTCTTCTTATATTCTTCTTTCAAGACATTGTCCATTCCGTTCAGATGCTCTTGCAGGTCCGCTGCTGCCTCTGACAGAATTACAATGTCATCGCCGAACCTCAAAGGTTTTATTTCTTTTCCATGGATTTTAATTCCTACTCCGAATTTTTCTTTTGTTTCCTTTACTGATTGCTCAATATACAGATTGAATAACATGGGGGATAGGCTACAACCCTGTCTCACTCCCTTCCCAACTAATGCTTCCCTTTCGTGTCCCTCGACTCTTATAACTGCCATCTGGTTTCTGTACAAATTTTAAATAGCATTTCGCTCCCTGTATTTGACCCCTACCACCTTCAGAATTGGAAAGATAGTATTCCAGTCAACACTGTCAAAAGCTTTCTCTAAGTCTGCAAATGCTAGAAACGTAGGTTTGCCTTTCCTTAATCTAAGATAAGTCGTAGGGTCAGTATTGCGTCACGTGTTCCAATATTTCTACGGAATCCAAGCTGATTTTCCCCGAGGTCAGCTTCTACCAGTTTTTTCCATTCGCCTGTAAAGAATTCGCGTTAGTATTTTGCAGCTGTGACTTATTAAACTGATAGTTCGGTAATTTTCACATCTGTCAACACCTGCTTTCTTTGGGATTGGAATTATTATATTCTTCTTGAAGTCTGTGGGTATTTCGCCTGTCTCATACATCTTGCTCACCAGATGGTAGAGTTTTGTCATGACTGGCTCTCCCAAGTCCACCAGTAGTTCTAATGGAATGTTGTCTACTCCCGGGGCCTTGTTTCGACTCAGGTCTTTAAGTGCTCTGTCAAACTCTTCACGCAGTATCTTACCTCCCATTTCATCTTCATTTACATCCTCTTCCATTTCCATAATATTGTCCTCAAGTACATCGCCCTTGTATAAACCCTCTATATACTCCTTCCACCTTTCTGCCTTCCCTTCTTTGCTTAGAACAGGGTTGCCATCTGAGCTCTTGATATTCATACAAGTGGTTCTCTTCTTTCCAAAGGTCTCTTTAATTTTCCTGTAGGCAGTATCTATCTTACCGCTAGTGAGACAAGCCTCTACATCCTTACATTTGTCCTCTAGCCATGCCTGCTTAGCCATTTGGCACTTCCTGTCGATCTCATTTTTGAGACGTTTGTATTCCTTTTTGCCTGCTTCATTTACTGCATTTTTATATTTTCTCCTTTCATCAATTAAATTCAATATTTCTTCTGTTACCCAAGGATTTCTACTAGCCCTCGTCTTTTTACCTACTTGATTCTCTGCTGCCTTCGCTACTTCATCCCTCAAAGCTACCCATTCTTCTTCTACTGTATTTCTTTCCCCCATTCCTGTCAATTGTTCCCTTATGCTCTCCCTGAAACTCTCTACAACCTCTGGTTCTTTCAGTTTATCCAGGTCCCATCTCCTTAAATTCCCACCTTTTTGCAGTTTCTTCAGTTTCAATCTGCAGTTCATAACCAATAGATTGTGGTCAGAATCCACATCTGCCCCTGGAAATGTCTTACAATTTAAAACCTGGTTCCTAAATCTCTGTCTTACCATTATATAATCTATCTGATACCTTTTAGTATCTCCAGGATCACTTAACAACAGCAAAAAGGTACTAATTCAATAAACTGAAAATAATTCCACCGTACATAAACAAGCTCAGTGAAGTAATATTGTCACTCGCATAGGTGAAGTGGATAGGAAATGCTGGTGAGGTATGGACTGTGAGCGCTCGTGGTGGGGGAAGAACACTACAGCAGTACCGGGGTTCAACTTCCCCTCTAGCATTGTAGAACAGTGTGCAGAGATTTACACAGATTCTGGCAATGTGCGTTTCTTGTGTTAGTGTTATAAGTAACCCATATCTGCAGTCCACGTAGTGTTCATTTTGTGGAAACATTAATACTCCCCTAGCTTGTCTGCAAACTGTATCACCAGCGATGTGTAAGGCGCGCGTGAAAAGTTGGTATAACTTTCTGAAGCGCCCTGCGTGTTGTTACATTGTGGGGTAGACAGCGTGGGGAATCACCTACTCGATTTCCAGTTTGCAGACCTGTGAAGGACGTAAGTCCATGAACACAATGCAGCAAACCCCTAGAACACAATTTAACCCTATATACGGCTCTACTGCGACGTGGTACACACATTTAATATTTGTTCTTAACCCATTTCATTTAAAGATAAACAATAATTTTAGACAGTTAAAACAATGGTTTTAACAATCTGCTATTTTTTCCCGTTTCTCGCAACTATTAGTTCTAGAGAAAAAGAATAGGACTTTTTTGTACGCTCAACCGAGGAGAGAGGGTTGGATCTCAAAGTGTGCTTATGGAAACGCACCACCCCAGCTTTAAACAGCAGTTCCTCGTTGCCGGAAAAATGAAGCAATGGAAAAAGAGCACATTTCATTACCGTCTCCGAACAGCTTCTATGATGATTCGGTGAAGCTATAGGCACATATTGCTGACGTTAGTCTGTGCTAGGCTTGTAGATATGGAGCTACAGAGAACATTTTACGCTCGCTTCATATGACTTTTTCGGTTCCCAACAATGCGAACGCAAGCTGAAAAGTAATGCCTTCCAATTTTTATGTGAAAATTCTTACGGTTTTTTAAATAAAACACACATCATTAGCATTTTAACGGGACCCTATCGTGGTTCAGGTCGTAAAATATTGCTTTTCAGTTGTCATCATATTTCGATAGATTATGGTTTTATTTAAGTACTCTAAAAAGGAATTTGCTGAAAAAATTTTTTCGATCATTTAAAGAGCATATTCCTATCACGTGTGTTTAAGTGCCACGCTCACTTTCCTGTCACCCACTTTTCTGCATATATTTTAGATCTTTATATCCCCTACATTGCACGTTAGGGATTTTGGGAACAAGGCTGAGAAAACTAACTGTTGATATGAGAGGAAAAAAACTAGAAGATGGAAAATTGTTGACCGGACAGGGTCGGTTAACTAAAACTGAAATAGAAAACTTGCAGGTATACTATGGGCAGGCAATTAGGAGAAATAAAGAAAATCTGTAGGCAATGAAGAGAGATGTTTGAGCCCTATTCTTCCATAAGTCCTCTGCTGATGATGAGCCATGTCATGGATTGTGTCCATCAGGAGAGAATTCGTTGTGCTAATACAATAGGGCTCAGGCAACTGGAGAATCTTATTCTCACCAGCATTCTCTTCCTGCTGCTGTTATTGCAGCAATTAAACCTATTTTAAGAGACTTGGCTCATCCTGACCTTCTAAGGAAATGTCTGCATCGGCAGACACAGAACCCAAATGAATGTTTCGACAGCATAACTTGGAACCGCATTCCTAAAACTGTATTTGTAGGCATGCATACAGTGAAACTATGGGTTCATGATGCTTTTATTACATTCAATTGTGGTAATATTGGGAAGTGTTGGGTACTGAAACAGCTGGGAACTAATCCTGGTGAAAATATGATCACTGGGTTGCAACATTGTGATAAAATGAGGATGGCCAACGCAGACAGGTCTGCGTCTAATATGGCCAAGAAAGCAAGACAAACATGCAGGAAGGTGAAAAAGAAGCTGGAAGACCTGCTAGAGCCCAAAGATGGGCCATCATATGCAGCGGGACAGTTTTAATTAACCGTAAGTAACAAATTTCAAAAAGTTTTTTCTTTAAAGTCAATTTCCCACAAACTAAAATTTTCAGTACATATGTCCCATTATATCAGAAACTATGATAGATAAATGAATGAAATTTTCAGAGACTCTGCATAACATAAAAAGTTACCTCTGGTACTACATTAATTAATATTCCCCCAATTAGTAAGTTCACAAAGAAATATTTTCTGCAGAAAAAACTTAATATTTTTGATAATAAATTTAAAAATGTATTTCTTAAAAACTATGAAATGGATAAAGTAGATTTTAGTCAAGTTGACTCTATTAACATCATTTAACAAAAAGTAAAAATATTAAGGTCCTGCATCAAATAGTGTTTTCAGAAATGGGTCCAATACTTGCCTAAATTAACATGGGTTAGATGGGCAGGGTGTGGTGCCCTTAAATCTTTACTTTTCATGTCTACATATTTGCAGGCCTCAGCCGCTGGAGAGCTCCAAATTGTTGCAAATAAGACGGCGGTGTGTAGCGTTAACTATGATGGTGCGTGTGAAACAGCGAGCAGTAATCGAGTTTCGCATCCGAAATTGTCAGACCACACGCGAACGCTACATCTACGAAAAACTGATGATCTTTCATACAGTCCCGATTTGGCCCCATCCTTTTTTTATATGTTTTCAAAACTTAGAGAACATCTTCGAGGACTTCAGTTTGATAGTGACGAAGCAGTGCAAGCATAGGTGAATGTATGGCTCCGTCAACGAAGTCAAACATTCTACAAAGACGGTATCGACAAACTGGTCTCTCGTTGGGAGGAATGTGTTCATCGACAGGGTGACTACGCTGAGAAACAAATACGTAGACATGAAGAATAAACATGTAGAATGTCAATAACGTTTGTTTTATTTAAAAGCTTTAAAAATTTTCAAACTTAGGCGTTACTCTTCAGCACGCCCTCGTAATTAGGAGAGAAGGTAATGGTACTTAAATGTGATTTAAAAACTGGAACACCACAATAATATTTAAATTACATGCGGCTTTCGGCTTTCTGGGTCGTCATCAGACAACTTAAGATTGAACAAACAGTCCACGCAATATCAGCGAATGCATCTAAGCGTGCCAAGACTTGACTGAAGAATGGGTGTTGTGTTATAAACGGACATTAAGTCGTGGGTTGTCCGAGACTGCAAATTCTAGGTTAGGGATAAATAAATTAATAATATTCCCTCTTCAGTCACGAATTTTATTTTATGACTACTGTCCAACGAGTTTCGGAGCTACAACTCCATTTTCAACGATAGTCTAGGCGTAACAGGCGTTACGTCTGCTTCAGTCTTTCACCTGACACTGAGAAAACGACAAAGTTATTAGGTTTAACGAGAAAAGTGTGTCACAGGCGGGATTAATGAGGGAATTCCAAAGAAACGAGAGAAATAAAGTTTTGTTACGTATTAACTGCGTTTGACCACGTAACATTCGTCTTCTGCATTGGTGGGAAACTTCTATACTAGTACTTAGATTTTCAGACGATTTAACATGTTTATGACAATACCACATAACTAAAATGATGGATATTTAACCTATATTACAGTGCTGATAGAGTCTTGAATTTACTATTATTTTCATTTACACAGATTGACAAAATAAGTGCGGATATTCTTGAATTCAATTCACAGCGGCGTAGCAGCTGCGTTATCCAAACAAGAACGATATGATAAATGTGCAAAAAACCTATATTTCCGAAGATAAGCGACAGTAGGAAGATTATGTATTTATCCATAAGACAAGAAAAAAAGTGTTGAGGAGAAAATATAAAATAACTGTAACTGTGGAGCATCAGTATACTATGTTTCAGTTTCTAATGCGAGTATGTTCAGTAGGAAGTACCGACGGAACATTGCATAGCCGGCCGGTGTGGCCGAGCGGTTCTAGGTGCTTCAGTCTGGAACCGCGCGACCGCTACGGTCGCAGGTTCGAATCCTGCCTCGGGCATGGATGTGTGTGTTGTCCTTAGGTTAGCTGTGTTTAAGTAGTTCTAAGTTCTAGGGGACTGATGACCTCAGATGTTAAGTCCCATAGTGCTCCGAGCCATTTTTTTTAACATTGCTTCTTACATATGAATATTTGGAAGTAGAAACGCTGTCGAGTAAAGAAATTCTTCCAATCCATATGTGGCATACAGCAAACCAGTGCTTAACAGTATTCGTTAAAAACAGTATTGGTTGCAATTTTAGATTTTTATTTTTCAACTACGCGTTTCGCCTTATTTAGGTATCTTCAGGTTGATCTTAATTTGGTATTTCTTAGAGCGATCCTTAAGACAGTGTAGCCAAAGGGCATCGTCGAATACATCAGGCCAATTTCGCCTTCGTTAAACTCAGTAAAAACTCGCGTCCATGTAGAAACGTTTTTACTGAGTTTAATGAAGGCGATGTTGGCCTGATGTATTCGACGATGCCCTTTGGCTACACTAAGGATCGTTCTAAGAAATACCAAATTAAGATCAAACTGAAGATGCCTAAATAAGGTGAAACGCGTAGTTGAGAAATAAAAAGCTAAAATTGCAACCAAAACTGCTTTTAACCAATGCTGTCCAGTAAGTTTACAGAAACAATATTATGAGGAGCGCTGTGCATCAATTCTACTACCACCACTATGCATGTCGGATAAGGATGATGAGAATTAGACGGCAGTTGTCAGGTTGCCTACGGAGCCATGTTGTAGACAGTAAATTCCCCCCCCCCCCCCCCCCTACCTCCCCCGCTAACCACTTGAATAGAACAGGACAGGATCTGTTGCTATGTATCCTGCAGCAGGCACGGAAGAGCGCTGCCAGACACGTGATACAGACAGACACATCAAAAACGTTCTGGCCACCATTGAACCGTCAGCGCTGTAAATATGAGCGCTGTGGAGCCGGACTTTTCTCTATCCGTTTCACAAGTGAGAAAAACAAGAACATGTTATAAAGTTAATTTTGCTGTCGCAGTTTAGTGTTTGCCCATTTCCGGCAGTGCTGTAGACGAAACCTGGAAAATTACACTGCCGAGCTTGCAGATTGGCACTCCCGTTTTATTGCGTCCTAAAGTGGAAACTCGGGATGGGATGCGAGATTGTGCTGCTTAGTGCTTTATATGAGGGGCGCGGTTCTGCTGCCGAAACGCACCGCGCGCTCCAGCCCGAAATGAAACTAATAATGAAGTGCATCCGCTGTGTAAGGAGGCAATCGCTTTTTGGATTATTGGAGAAGTTACACGAGCTCCTACGTTGTCTACAAAAAGGGCGACTACCGGCAATTTAGCAACGAATAATGCCCCCACAGTTTTTTTTTTCTCCAAACATATTTCTTCTTAAGAGGTAAAATCCGGTGAAAATATTAATGAACGTTTCTTTTAAGAGTGCTGATTTCCTAAGTAGTCTCTATCACGTTTTGTGGCCTTAAGCCGTCGGCACACGTACCGTGCTGTTGAACGTCAACGTTGAGCGTGCGAGTTCAAGGTGCTGCTGAACGCTCAGGAGCGATGCGACTTGTGCACACGGTACGTGGGCCCCAACGTGTTATACGCGATCACAACGCACACCAGCGGCAATTGCGGGATGTTTCTAGTTTATAAATCACACCATTTGCTAAACGGGCGCATGTAAAATTCGCACGTTAGCTCTATTAAAACGCACATTTGTTCCATTGTCCATATGATAGTCACGTTGTTCTATATGTAATATACACAAATAAAAACTTCAATATCCATGTACATGTATTACGACGAAAGTGCGATGTCCAGTCAATAAGCACACAGGCTCACAAACGTTCCAGTACAAACACGCGATCCAAATTTGCAATACTTCTCCACATAAGATAAACATTATTTCATCATTCCCACATTATAGTAAAACCCCAAGGTCATCCTTACTTTATCACTGTTCATACCTTGTAGCAGAATCTTTGTAACATGTGAATTACGAAACGTAAAAAAAAAGGAGCAAAATATCTTTATACAAGTAGCGCAAGCTGTCCTGTAGATTAAGCCAATCGAACAAACTCACTGCTCAAAAAAAAGGTGAACTTATATTTAAATAACATCAAATATTATAGTATAGCCGGCCGTTGTGGCCGTGCGGTTCTAGGCGCTCCAGTCCGGAGCCGCGCTGCTGCTACGGTCGCATGTTCGAATCCTGCCTCGGGCATGGGTGTGTGTGATGTCCTTAGGTTAGTTAGGTGTAAGTAGTTCTAAGTTCTAGGGGACTGATAACCACAGCAGTTGAGTCCCATAGTGCTCAGAGCCATTTGCACCAACCATTATAGTATATACTTACATTAAACTAATAATAAAGCATCAGAACCAATTAACGCGAATATTAGGGAAAAAATTGTTGAAGGGGGAAGACGCGAACCGCCAACATTTTGTTCAGTTTACTCAGCTCAGGAATCAGTCGCGCTATTTACTACACGTTTTTTAAATTTTTTTTTCGCTTTAGATCATTGCATCTGCTTGGGGCGGACGTCGTAAGACATCCATTTAAGGTCGTTTCTGATCTGTTAACTCAGTTCTTTTTATTACAGAGGGCACGTTACCCTCTGACCGAACACGCTGAGCTACCGTGCCGGCATACGCTGAACCGCCAGCCCAGATGCTGCAGCCAATACTAGTATGTTGCTACTTGGTAAACGGTGTAATCGTAGCTATGTTACTAACTGAAATTTAATTATAACAAATTGTAAGAAGAACAATTCGTTTTTTGTTGATCCTCAGTTTGTCGTTGCATTCAAATGGCATAGACTCATAATACGCAAGTTACAATAATTCTTTTGCTTCGAATATGATGTTTCTCATTATTTTACTGCAACGAATCACACAATTAACAACGTGTTTTCGAGTGATTCTCAATTTGCTGGTGCTCACAAACGGCATATATACGTATTAGCTTGAAATAAATGCCAATATGGCGCCTCACAACTCTGTTCTGAAGGGAGACGGCGTGCGTGTGACGTAGGTGGCGTTGTGCCACCTGATCGGTCAACTCTCAGACGCACGCTCAGATTATCTGACATGCCAGATGTTGCTCCGCACGTTCGGAAAGATTCCCGAACGTGCTGTTCCACGCTATGACGTCAGAAACTCGGCACGCTCAACGCTCAACGTTCGAATGCACGGTCCGTGTGCCGACGGTCTTAGGTCGGCGTTGTGTTCCCTGTTGGTAAAGCTTTTGCACTGTGCCATGACTTAGACACGTTTTCGCTGCAAGAATTACGCTCACCTCATCTTCAAAGTGCGTCCCCTTAAGTGGTCCAAGTAGACGAAAGTCCGAGAGCGCCAGATATGGGTTATAGGATCGACTAAGGCAATGATGTCTGATACCGTTGGGCGATGGATTCCCGGGTTCTGAGACTTGTGTGTGGGTGTGTGTTGGCATGCTGGAGGAAGATTTATTTTGGATTCTTGTCAGAGCGAATACGTCTGAAATGCAATGAATGTAACTCCATCTTCTGGTGGAGTGCGGGACTACGGTTGTTCATTATTCAATAAAAACAATACCAATCGCCGTTGTATAGGTTTATTTTTAGGAAACCAGTTTCGACGTTACGCTACGTCATCTTCAGACCGAAACTACTCCTTCCAGTAACTGCTATATTTATAACACGAAGGTTACTGGATTGGAGCAGTTTAGGCCTGAAATGACGTAGTGTAACGTCGAAATTGGTTGCCTAGAAATAAACCTATACAACGGCGATTCGTATTGTTTTTATTGAACGTCGGAAAAGGTTTTATAGTTTGTTCAGGGTCTGAATTAATGGCTGAATTCTTTGGCAACACATCCACGAGAATCACGCTATCACAACCTCAAAAGACTGTCATAATGACTCTGCTGCCTCAAAGTGCTTTTTTTTCGGAGACTACAGGTGGTGTCTCTCCAGTGACTTCCTTTTTATTGTCGGTTCAGAGAGACGCACCCGGGTTTCGTCACCCGCAGCGATCCGTGGCAAAAATACGTCTCCTTTGGCCTCAAATGAAATGACTCTCCTTTGAATCTTGCGGTCTTTTGTCAGCTTTTGTGGAACTCATCTTTAGCACACCTTTGAATATCCAATAGTCTCAGCCGCTACGCACCCACTCGCAATGCTCACCGACCTGCGGAGCCAACTGTTGGGCAGTGATGCGCCGTTCTCAAGAGTAGTAGCGTCATCACAATTCACTGTGTCGTGAGCGGTGGCAGACACGACCTCACGAACGAAGCTGGTGGTGATGGAGCTCAGATTCTGGACTTCCTGACGCTTTATCTCTCTTTGGCCATCGGGCAAAAGTACTCCTATCAACTACATCTGCATCTACATCTATGTGGATAATCTACAAATCACACTTAAGTGCCTGGCAGAGGATTCATTCAACCACCTTCACAATAGTTCTCTATCATTCCATTCTCTAAAAGCGCGTGGAAAAAACGAACACCTAATCTTTCCGTGCGAGCTCTGATTTCCAGTATTTTATTACGATGATCGCTTCTCCCTATGTAAGACGGCGTCAACAAAATATTTTCGCATTCGGAGGAGAGAGTTGGTGATTATAATTTCGTGAGAAGATTCCGCCGCTACGAAAAACGCCTTTGTTTTAATGGTGCCCATCCTAAATCCTGAATCATGCTCGCGTCATCCTCTCCTCTGTTTCGCGATAATACAAGACGTACTGCTCTTCTTTGAACTTTCTCGATGTACTCCGTTAATCCTATCTCGTAAGGATCCCAGACCGCGCAGAAGTACTCCAAAAGAGGACGGAGAAGCGTAATGCAGGCAGCCTCTTTAGTAGATAAGTTACATTTTGTAAGTTTTCTGCTAATAAAAAGTAGCCTTTGGTTTGCGACCCCACAACATTTTCTGTGTGTTCATTCCAATTTAAATCGTTCGTAAGTGTAATTCCTAGGTATTTAGTTGAATTTACTGTCTTCAAATTGAAATGATTTATCGTGTAACCATAGTTTAATGGATTCTTCTTAGCATTCATGTGGATGACCTCACTCTCTTCATTATTTAGGGTCACCTGACAATTTTCGTACCATACAGATACCTTTCCTAAATTGTTTTGGAATTTGTTTTGTTCTTCTGATGAGTTTACTAGACAATAAGGAACAGTAGAGGGCCTATAACACTACTTTGGGGAACGCTGGAAATCACTTCTACTCGATGACTTTCCGTCAGTTATTACACATTGTGACCTGTCTGAGAGGAAATCACGAATGCACTCACATAACTGAGACGATATTTCACTGTAAGCGGCTTGTGTGGTACAATGTCAAAAACCTTTTGGAACTCTAGAAATACAGAAACAATTGAAATCCCTCGTCTGTAGCACAATATGTGCGTAAACAGCTAATTGTGTTTCACAAGAACGATGTTTTGTAAATCCGTGTTAACTGTGTGTCAATAGACCGTTCTCTTCCAGGTAGTTCACAATGTTCGAACACAACGTACGTTCCAAAATCCTGCTGCAAATCGATGTTAATGATATGGGCCTGTAAATTAGCGGATTACTCCTATTACCTTTCTTGGATGCTGGTGTGACCTGTGCAACTTTTCAGTCTTTGAGTACGAATCTTTCGGCGAGCGGGCGGTTGTAGATGATTGTTAAGTATGGAGCTGTACTTTGAAACCTAACTGGTATACAGTCTGGACCAGAATACTTGCTTTTATGTAGTACATACATTGCAAACAAGCATTTATGGATGTTTTTTTTCCGAAACAAAGAATTCAGTTGCAGCACGTCTCGTGTAACGTGTGTCTTGTGCAGACGCCGGCCGAAGTGGCCGAGCGGTTCTAGGCGCTACAGTATGGAGCCGCGCGACTACTGCGGTCGCAGGTTCGAATCCTGCCTCGGGCATGGATGTGTGTGATGTCCTTAGGTTAGTTAGGTTTAAGTAGTTCTAAGTTCTAGGGGACTGATTACCTTAGAAGTTAAGTCCCATAGTGCTCAGAGCCATTTGAACCATTTCTTGTGTAGACGCCAAGTTGATGGTTCACTACTGCTCTATCATCTTTCGGAATTTTCGAAACGTCTCTGAAGTGCAGGAGTAACGTTACGTTTGAAGCACGTAAGCGGACGTCTTCCTACGCGGATTAATTTGCTGTGATAAGAATCACTCTTGCCGTAAAGTGACAGTGTGCCCAAAGGACCCTTGGTGGTGGTTTGCAAAGTGAACAGCGTACGCAAGCCACGGTGTCCCGTTCACAGATAAGAGACACAGTTCGCTCTAATGAACTATCCTGAAAGTACAGGTTTACATTTACCTTCGTCACGAAACAATAAGGAAGTCACGGGCCGAGGTTCCGTCGACAAGGAGTCTACACGAGACGGAGCACAAGCGCGGATTACGGAAGGTGGTGGTGGCGGTGGGGGAATATTTTTGTGGCAAGCTCTCATGGGACCAAACTGCTGAGGTCATCGATCGCTAAGCTTACGTACTACTTAATCTAACTTAAACTAATTTACGCTAAGGACAACACCCACACCCATACCCGAGGGAGAACTTGAACCTCCGACGGAGGGAGACGCACGGACCATAACAAGACGTGTTGGAACGCGCGGCGGCGGTGAGGGGTGAGGGGGGGGGTGAGGGGGAGAAGACATGCCGTGGCTTTCCAAAGGTCCCATCTCGGAATTCACCTTAAGCGATTTAGGGAAATCACTGACATGCTGCCGAGCGAGGTGGCGCAATGGCTAGCACAGTGGACTTGCATTCGGGAGGACGACGGTCCAAACCCGCGTCCGGTCGTCCTGATTTACGTTTTACGTCATTTTCCTGAACTGCTTCAGGCAAATGTCGGGATGGTGCTTTGGAAGGGTATGGCTGACTTCCTTATCCATCCTTCCCTAATCCGATGGTATCGCTGTTTGGTCCCCTCCCACAAAATCAACCAACCAAACAACGAAATGACATCCTAAATCTGGATGTCGTCCCTCTGAATTTTACAAAAGTCGTACACGAAAGAAGTGGCTCAGAAAACACTTATTCGACCTATTTTTTATTACTGCTCATCAGTCTTGGGACTTTAACAGGTAGGTCTACCAGACGAGACGATCGAACGCAGGGTGGCACGTCCCGAGCGGGTCCCCTTCAGTAACCGCGAGCGCTGATATGGGGATACTCAGCGTAGTCCAACGGCAGACGTTACAAGACCGGCGTTTCACTGTTAAAGTTCTGAGAGCGTACGTTCGCAGAAGAGTCGAAGACAATTTATTTCCTCCCAAATGTGTCTTGAGAAATGACAGAGAACAGGAAATCCGGGAAATTAGAAATCTCGAGGAAATTTATAGACAGTGGGCCTCCAAATGCACCGTCCTCGAATGGAAATGGTAAGAAGGAAAGCGAGTCGTAGCAGAGGCACCCTATGCTACACATCGTAATGAAGCTTGCGGAGAACAGACAGTTCCATAGTACACACGACTGTACGTGGCGATTTCAAGCAGTCAAAAGAAATGGAATAATGCCGTGTGGCTAGGTCCTGCCATCGGGTAGACCGTTCACCTGGTTCAAAATGGTTCAAATGGCTCTGAGCACTATGGGACTTAACTTCTGAGGTCATCAGTCCCCTAGAACTTAGAACTACTTAAACCTAACTAACCTAAGGACATCACACACATCCATGCCCGAGGCAGGATTCGAACCTGCGACCGTAGCGGTCTCGGGGTTCCAGACTGTAGCGCCTAGAAACGCTCGGCTACCACGGCCGGCCGTTCACCTGGTGCAAGTCTTTCGAGTTGACGGCACTTCGGCGACTTGCGTGTCGATGGGGATGAAATGATTATGATAAGAACACAACACCCAGTCCTTGAGCAGAGAAAATCTCCGTCCCAGCCGGGAATCGAACCCGGGCCGTTAGGTATGATATTCCGTCGCGCTGACCACTCAGCCACCAGGGGCGGACAAAATAACATGGAGAAAAGAACTATGCAAGTCGTTACGGTGATGCAAAACTTTTTGAGTAGTGTACTTCGAAGAGTTGTACACTTTCAGGCGGTGGATACAAATATGGTTACACCAAAAATACATTACCGTGCCCATACGGTATAGGAAACCCGCTGGCCTTCAAAATAACTTCCAGTCGTCTCGGAGTGGATAAGTAGAGGTCCCGTATGATTTTCAAAGGAATCTTATGCCATTCTCACTGCAAAGTATTTTCAAGTTTAGGTAACAATGCTTAAAGTGGGTAGCGATTACACAGCCTTCCCTTCAAAGGCTCACCAAAATTGATATTGTGACGGCAAGGGAGACGGGACAATACATCCTCGTGCTCACAAAACCAGTCCTGGACGATGCGAATTGTGTGAGCTGAAACCTGTCATCTTGGATCACAACGTCACCATTTGGGAACGAACATTGTACCATGCAATGGACCTCATCAGCCAAAATGGTCACGTAATTCTTGTCAGCAATGTGACGCTCCAGAGTAACCATGGGGCCAGGGCCTTACTACAACATGGCTACCAAAATCATCGCCAGATCACTGTCATATTTCACTCTTGGGACGCAAACTCGACAGTAAAAATGGTTCAAATGGCTCCTAGCACTATGGGACTTAAGATATGAGGTCATCAGTCCGCTAAAGCTTAGAACTACTTAAACCTAAGGACATAACACAAAATTGTTAAGGCTTTCGTGGCCACTTGTTGACAAACTGCCTATTGGCTTCTGTCTCGGGTTCTTCGGCCGACGTTCATTTAATGATTTTTCTGACGTAAAATTCGCCGACACGGAAGTTCTGGCTGTAGAGAAGCATTATCACACGCGCTTGTTCAGAGAAGCTGTAGAAATACGAAAACACGCGAACAGTTTGAACAAGAAAGAGGAAAGCCTTAAGGTCAACGGATCCTGGCTTCCCGTACTGCAGCGAACGACCGTCGCAGGTAGCAAGAGGAGAACCGCACCGGAAATGACCGCGGAGAAGCCCTCGGACGTTGGCGCGCCAGGTACATATAGTCTGCGCCCGCGAGCTCGGCTCCAGTTCACCACCGGCAATGGAGGGTGAAGCTTTGACAATGCCAGCCACTCGTGCTGGCGAAACGTCAGAAAAATCATTAAATGAACGTCGGCCGAAGAACCCGAGACAGAAGCCAATAGGCAGTTTGTCGACATCACACACATCCATGCGAGAGGCAGGACTCGAAACTGGGACCGTAGCCGTCGCGCGGTTCCAGACAAGGTGCCTAGAACCGCTCGGTCACACCTGCCGGCCAAACTCGACACTAAGTCACAAACAGTGTCAAAGAAGTCTCGTCCGGCCAAATGAGTTTCTTCCAGTGCACCACAGTTCAGGTTTTGTGACTCCAGTACCTCGTTTAATTATTAAGTCTTTTTAGAATTCCAGCTCTCTCGCCCTGCAATCCCTGCTTGCCGAACTTAGAATTCACTTAGCTCCGACATACTCGTAATGCAGTTAAAACTACACAGAACACTCTTCCGACAACGACTGACACTTGCCATGTATTGAGGACATGTCGAATACAACGGCGCAGCCTGCTGGTTTAGATAATTTCATGAAGACGACGAACGAATCGCCGCCATTGTGAATGACTGGTGGCCAATGCTAAACAGAAACATACAAATCTCTTCTTTGCACATACAGCAGGTTTGTCAGTGAAGTCGATAAGGAGCTGGCTGCATGGTCTGGGTGTACAACGACTAAAACAATTATAAGTCGTTGGTAAAAAAGTAATATTTTGTACTTAACTGGTGGCAAAAGGGTCTTCATAGTCAGGAGGAATATAATTACAAACAGGGAGCTATAGAGGCATCACATAGGTCATACTGGAACTAAGCACCTTGTTAGAGGTTGCTTCCTATCAGCTGAAGACTGCACTACTTTCCTATTTGACGTCCCGAGCAAGAGCGGAGTTGTAATATTTTAAATACACTACCAGTGAGACCATGTCTTTCGCAGAACATGCATATCCTTCAGAGTAGGTACTCAAACAGTCCTCCTTGCATCTCCAGAGATTTAGCGATTCGCAGTACCGTACTGTTCTGCACTATTTGCAGCATAGCTACATCCCAGTTAAAAGAAAAGTATGGAAGAACGTTACAAGTTCTTTCACATTCGTCTGCAGAGTAGAGAGTTAGGTAACTACGTATTATTCGACTTGCTAGACCTATTGATGGCATTATGTCCTAAGAAGTATGATGGACAAGAAAATGGTAAGCATGGTAGTTGCTACTAAGGGATAGAACCACTGGCAGGAGAGCGTACGGGAGATTAGGTCGAATGTGAGTGGCATTGTCGCAGGAGAACTACTTAACATGAGTAAGCAGAGCAGCCACGGGGGGGGGGGGGGGGGGGGGGTGGAATCCTATATCAGGTTAGGGGGAGGGGTCAGAGTAAACTTTTAACTGCAAAAAATGCCTTCAAAAGGAAACCTTAAAAACAATTATGCTATAATTTCGGTGCTGCCGTTAAATAAATGCACGTGTTTTGTGGAAGAACTGCTGTCATTGCTGTAGGACAGTAAGGAGTCAGATACCATATCAAGCAGCCTAAAAAGGGAAAAGAGAAAAGAATTTTTAACGCCAAATTGCCTGTAATTTAGACACTACACTGACTGGATATCGAAGTTACACGGTACTGAATCACATGTACATGTGAGTATAATGTTGCCCAAGAGCCTTTTAACTTCTTTCTCCTACCGGAAATACACAACGGGTCGAAATTTTGTTACAGACGTTTTTGCACTGTTAATAGGCAAGGATTCACATCATAGTGCACGAATTTTGTTTGACCCTGTATATGTTATTCCGATATTACACAATAATTTTCACATTTTCACGTCAGAATAATGAAACACTTAGGAAGGAAATCGTTACATTTTCAACTGATTTTTGAAGCCAAAACACGAAGTTGTGTCGTATTTTACTCATCATTCACCATTCTGCGAGGGGCGTCCAATACGTAATGCAAGACTTTTTTTCTGAAAGCAGGTAATTTTATTCAGGATTCCTACACACCATATTATTCCTCCCTCCTTTAGCTACAAGACCCTATTTTTCAACATTACGGTCGTTCAATGCGGCGGCCTTACGCCACCATACTCGAAGGGCCTCTATGTTCTCATGGTACGACTCTACTGGTCGACGTGCGATAGAGCTTCCTGTTGCGCCAATAACCTCCTCATCGTCCACGTGTCCACGTACTGCTTCCCGCAGATTGCATCCTTCATTGAGCGAAACAGATTGTGACCGGAAAGCGCGAACTCTGGGCAGTAGTGCGGATGAGGGAGAACAGTTCAATGAAGTAACGAGAGCTCCTCTCAGGTGCATATAGGGCCTGTGTTGTGATGGGGAAGGACAAGTTCGTTTATATTCTTGTGGCGACGAACACGTTGAAATCGTTTCTCCATTGTACTGAGGGTAGCACAATACACGAGGGAGGACATCAAACAGAATAACCCTTCAGAGTCCCAGGAGACCAATGCCATAACTTTACGGACATAGGGTGTGGCTTTGAACTTATCCTTCAGAGGTAGTGTGGTGCCACTCCATGGACTGCTGTTTTGTTTTCAGTTCGAAGTGATGAAGCCATGTTTCACCGCCTGTGACGACGTACGACAAAAAATTGTCGCGATCAGCCTCATTATGCACATGCAATTCTGCATAGATTGTCCTTCGCTGCTCTTTATGGTCTTCTGTTAGGCGGCGAGGAACCCAGACTTGGTACGCAGTGGTAAGGAGAGATGGGCTGCAACTGTCGTCGCAGGAAAACTGGACAGGAGCAGAAATAACTGACAAGGGGAGGCCGCCAATTGTGAAATTCAGATTCGATTCATACTGCGCATAATAAAAGCTCATGGCCAGAGGTGTAATGTGGCAAAGCACCAAGATGCACTTCTCAACCGTTGTCGAGAAAATCGACAGTTAAAGGAAACCGTTGCTGCGAAATACTCTCTACGATTAACGATTTTCTACAGCGTCGTGGCGCAGCGGTAAGCGCTCGGGTTCGTAATCCAAAGGTCCCGGGATCGAATCTCGCGCCATACAATTTTTTTTTATTATTAGGTTTTTGTAATTTTTATATATATATATATATATATATATATATATATATATATATATATATATATATATACTATTAATGAATTGCTTATGCATGTTGGTGAAGGCGGATCGCTCTCCAATTGTACCGCCTCCATTTTTCCGTTTGTTTAACAGGGTGTACCAAAGCTCTCACGTCCGCACTGATTTTCGACGATGTTATAAGTTGCGCTAGGGACCGCATCTACCTTCTTTCGAAGTCAGCAGGCAACTACGCTGTTGTGCGGCGGCTCCTTTCGGCCCATTCAACATCTGTCCTTCAAGTGTGACGAGCGAGTAACGGAGTTTATATTTCATACCTACCACAGCAAATTTGTGTTCGTGGGGTCTCTATTCTAATTCGAACGTTTGACTTACGCTATACGTATTCGTTTCGGAATATCGTTTCTACGTCTTCCGTTAACTATACATGGTTAACATTATGAAGACAATTAATAACATTTGTGAAATACAACTTTGTTTGAGGAAAACATAATGATGTTCGAAGTCGCCAGTTTTTCCACGACAAACGACTTTCAACAACTTATTATATGCGTAATTGTTGCAACTGATTGCCGGGAACTTTATTAAAAAAAAAGGTTGCATGGCGCGAGATTCGATCTGGTGACCTTTGGGTTACGAACCCGAGCGCTTACCGCTCCGCCACGACGCTGTAGAAAATTATTAATCGTAGAGAGTATTTCACCGCAACGGTTTCTTTTAACTAGATTTTCTCGACAACGGCTGAGAAGTGCATCTTGGTGCTTTGCCACATTACACCTCTGGCCATGAGCTTTTATTATGCGCAGTATGAATCTAATCTGAATTTCACAATTGGCGGCCTCCCCTTGTGAGAGCAAGTGACTCTCAGTAAACAGAAGATTTACTTGTATTTCTCATTACAAATAATCAGCAAAAACTGAGTCCAGCTATTGTAACACGAACAATGCAGTTGGAGCAGCGGGTAGGCGCCTTCTGCATAGCGTCACTTGAAGAAGTGTCTGCGAGCACGAGGTGGCCAGTCATTGTATTGCGCCGGCAGAGGGCGCTCGAAGTACAGAGCCGATGGAGTTGTGGCCCAGTGGGAACGCAACACTGAGTGCGCCAGGTCCCACGTGGACGCCGTCAGCGTCCAACGAAAAAAATGTAGTTCTGTTGCTATGACTCCCATGGGGTGTTACCGAATACCACACACCTCTGAGTACCGCAAATGGTGGATGAGTGTGTCAGTACTACCACGAGAGATGTCCAGTTGTGCAGCGAGGTGTCTGAAAGTAATCCGTCAGTCACTGGAATGAGGCTGTCCACACGTTCAGAGTCACAGCTGTGTGCCACCTTTTTGCGATGATGACAGACGCGTTTCCCGACGACTCACTGTGCTTTGTTCACTGCCAGGTCTCTATAGACATTCAGCAGAGGCCTATGAATATCTGCGATGCTGTGGTTTTCCGCCAAAAGAAACTCAGTCACAGCTCTCTGCTTGGATCGCACCTTCGTTGCAGACGCCAATTTGAAGACTACTTACAGCGCTGTCAGCTATCGGAAATTTATGAAACTATAACGCGCAGAAATCCGAATATTCTACAATATCGCACAACAAATTATGAATTTTTTCAACCGAAACTGACCGAGAAACAAATATGTGTAGTATTACTTACTGAACACCCTTCTATTTCCACCATGTTCTATACCCCCCCAAAAAAAAAAAAATGTTCAAATGTGTGTAAAATCTTATGGGACTTAACTGCTAAGGTCATCAGTCCCTAAGCTTACCCACTACTTAACATAAATTATCCTAAGGACACACAGCCATGCCTGAGGTAGGACTCGAACCTCCGCCTTAGTCCGCTCGGGTTGTATACCCCTTCTTCTGCAGAAAATATCTGTTCAAAGTACTTAGATCTATTACAAATTGAAAAAAGCATGTTAAGTGCCTCAGATGATGAATCATTGGCCAATGCTTCCTAATGAAGGATTCAAGCAGCATCCTGTAGCCGAATTGCTTGGTGACTTATGAGTCCGATGCGACACCCCACTTGCTGATCAAATATCTGCAAGTGTAAAACACCCCGAAAGAGGGATATGTAAGTGGTCGTTTCACAAAGAAGGTGTTGAGCGGAGCTCCACAGTGGAGCTTTTTGCCTCTAAGTGCTGCAGTCTTTGACCAGGTGCTCCCTTTGCCTCAGTTAATATTAATTGTGCTCATACCGTGCATCGCAGGTATTTCGGAAGGTACTCTCACTAAATAGTGTGCGTCGTGAAGCATTGGAGTGGTCCATACAAGTAAGCGCCATTAAAATTGCTACTCAAAGAGGAAATGCAGATGATAAAAGGGTATTCATTGGACAAATACATTATACTAGAACTGACATGTGATTACAATTTCAGACAATTTGGGTGCATACATCCTGAGAAATCATTAGCCAGAACACCCACCTCTGGCCGTAATAACGGCCTTGATACGCCTGGGCATTGAGTCAAACAGAGCTTGGATGGCGTGTATAGGAACAGCTGCCCATGCAGCTTCAACACGATACCACAGTTCATCAAGAGTAGTGACTGGCGTATTGTGACGAGCCAATTGCTCGGCCACCATTGACCAAACGTTTTCAGTTGGTGAGGGATCTGGAAAACGTGCTGGCCAGGGATGCAGTCGAACATTTTCTGTATCCAGAAAGGCCCGTACAGGACCTGCAACATACGGTCGTGCAGTATCCTGCTGAAATGTAGGGTTTCGCAGGGATCGAATGAGGGGTAGAGCCACGGGTCGTAACACATCTGAAATGTAACGTTCACTGTTCAAAGTGCCGTCAATGCGAACAAGAGGTGACTGAGACGTGTAATCAATGGCACCGCACACCGTCAGGCCGGGTGATACGCCAGTATGGCAATGACGAATACACGCTTCCAATGTGCGTTCACCGCGATGTCGCCAAACTCGGGTGCGACCATCGTGATGCTGTAAACAGAACCTGGATTCATCCGAAAAAATGACGGTTTGCCGTTCGTGCACCCAGATTCGTCGTTGAATACACCATCGCTGGCGCTCCTGCCTGTGATGCAGCGTCAAGGGTAATCGCAGCCATGGTCTCCGAGCTGATAGTCCATGCTGCTGCAAACGTCGTCGAATTGATCGTGCAGACGGTTGTTGTCTTGCAAACGTTCCCATCTGTTGACTCAGGGATCGAGACGTGGCTGCACGATCTGTTACACCCATGCGAATAAGATGCCTGTCATCTCGACTGCTAGTGATACGAGGCCGTTGGGATCCAGCACGGCGTTCCGTATTACCCTCCTGAACCCACCGATTCCATATTCTGCTAACAGTCATTGGATCTCGATCATCGCGAGCAGCAATGTAGCGATACGAAAAGCCCTAATCGCGATAGGCTACAATCCGACCTTTATCGAAGTCGGAAACGTGATGGTACGCATTTCTTCTCCTTACACGAGGCATCACAACAACGTTTCACCAGGCAACGCCGGTCAACTGCTGTTTGAGTATGAGAAATCGGTTGGAAACTTTCCCATGTCAGCACGTTGTAGGTGTCGCCACCGGCGCCAACCTTGTCTGAATGCTCTGAAAAGCTCATCATTTGCATGTCACAGTATCATCTTCCTGTCGGTTAAATATCGCGTCTGTAGCACGTCATCTTCGTGGTATAGCAATTTTAATGGCCAGTAGTGTAATTGCCGCGCAGGGTAGCCACGTGGTCTTGGGCGGCTTGACTTGTTTCGCGGGGCTCGTCCCGTCGGAGGTTCGATCCCTTCCTCGGGCATGGGTGTTTGTGTTGTCCTTAGCGTAAGTTAGATTGAGTAGCATGTAAGACTAGGCACCGATGACCTCAGCAGTTTGGTCCCGTAGGAACTTACCACCAACAGCACCACCTCTTATTATCCAGAGAATCTTCTGACAGTAGCAATGCGCGGTAGCAGACACTGTACATTTCAAGAGGCAGACATAGAATTTTATGGTAGGCAAATCTGTGTGTGCATGCGCAATAATCACAGTCTTCTTCACACTCGCAGACATAGAGGTGAGCTCGCAAGCAGTACCAAACTCTACCCACAAATCTTTAAAGGCTGTCTCGAGAAGGTGCCACTAATATTGTACCGTTAGCGTATAGGACTTGCTTCAGCGTAGCCACACACGCTCCAGACCGACAAATGAGCGAGCCTTTTTAAGTTTTACATCCCTCACGTGCGACAGGCTTAACACTGCGAGAGCGACGTAGAAGCACGGTGGAAGGCGACTTCGGTTCGGCGCTGTGCGAACAGCAGGTGTCGCGTAGCGGCGCTCGTCTTCCGCGCCCGCACGGAGGCCTCGTGTCCCGTCTCAGCGATCGATGCAGGTGGAGGACGCAGAGCGGCGCTTGCAGCCGTGGCACTCGGGAAAACCGCGGTGGCAACGCGTCCTCTAGCAGAGGGGGGGGGGGGGGGGGGGACGAGGGGGGAGGGGCGTTCAGCACCCCGCAGCTTACCTCTGCTTCCACCGCACACCTGGTATCTGGTCCTCTCACTTCTCAACAGATACACATTCAACAGCACCAGTTTCATTAATTCATTCATGTTAACGGTTGCTGAGTTCAGCAACTGAGGACTGAATTACTTGAACAATTTTTCAATCTAAAGACTGAGTTAAAATACAAAGTAGTCAGAGACAGCCCAATAATTTGCATGTTTGTTGACTTTAAAAAGGCATATGACTGGATTAACCGACAAGCATTTCTTGATATCCTTGAAGAACAAGGGCTAGATCCGAAAACCCGTAACCTCATCGAAGAAACACTGACCGATATTAACTCAAAGGAGAAATTGATGCGTGAAGCATCCGAGCCCTTGATGATCAAAATTGGCGTCCTACAAGGTGATGGTCTGTCTCCTCTCCTATTCAACGTTGTGCTGGACAAGGACATCCGCGAAGGGAAAAGGAATTGAAGAATAAAAGCTTCTGGAAACCTATACAGATGGGGCGAGACAAGGATGACATAAGAATTTCATGTTTAGCTTTTGCTGACGACTTAGCCTTACTAGCAGATGATGAGATAACAGCAATCGAACAGGTTGAAACCTATAAGGAACGTGCAGAGAAAGTTCGTCTGCAAATATCTTTTCTAAAGTCTGAGTTCATCGCCACAAAACTGACACCCAAAACTTGACTACAAAATACGGTCATATCAATAGAGTCCCATATTTTACATACTTAGAAGTCCTTGAGCTTTTGGGGCGAGAGAAAATAGCACAAAACATTCCCCTCCAAAAACTAAAGAGAGCCTATGGAAGAACCTACAAGGTGTACAATAAAAAAGATTGTCCACAAACACTAAATTTAGGCACTATAATACAGTATTAAAACCTGAAGCCCTGTATGCCAGTGAAACCCTGACATCGCACTTAAAAGGGGACCTAGAAAATTTATTAAAGGAAGAATGTAAACTTATCAAAAAGATACTAGGGCAAAGGAAACAGAAGGGTGCTATAAACTACAATTGCGTCAAAGAACTGAGAAATTGTCCAACCTTACAGCAGACATTAGAAAAAGGTGATTAAAATTTTATGGGATTTTATAGGATTCCCAAAACAAGACTTAAGCACAAAATCCTTAAATGCATAGAAGGACTTAAGACTATACCTTGGATACAAGAGGTCAAAAAGAACCGACAAAAAAGATCAGATAAATTATTGAGATATTTTGGACAGAAAGGTATTTAAACAGGAAGCTGACAGATGGAAGCTCTGAAGATAGCAGGAACAAATTAGACGGAGGAAAGGAAGAGAGCCCATGCAGAAGAAATGAGGGCAGTGAGGAAAAAAGGAAAAGAATCAGAAAGCTTTGCGTGATCCAACAGGGTCTAATCGAATATATATATATATATATATATATATATATATATATATATATATATATATATATATATATATATATATACCATTGTGTTCGATTAGACCGTGTTGGGGATATATCTATGTTCGATTAGGATAGAAAAGGATAGTTATTATTTGCATAATATTTACCATGAAAAATCGGATTGTTCTCTACAACTTGGGAAGTAATTTCCCATTACAGCTTATTCCTGCAGGTAGGATCTAACTCACCACCAGCCGGTTTTCCTGGTTTCTGTGCGGGTACTGTTCGACCCACCATGAGACATTTTCCCGGTATACGTCCAAGTACGGTACGACTCACCGTGCGAACCCATTTCCCCGGTATTCATGCAGGTAGATTAGAGACAACAGAAACAGCTGCTTTTACACCGCCGAGTTTCGGTTGGTAAGGAAGAAAGGGAACGTGTTGAGAAACCCAGAAATACTCCATTCGTGGGGCAGCCACAAAGGTAGGTGCTTACCTACGCTCCAAGGCGTCTCATTTTACTATTTGTGTATCTTTTCAGGTGGTCCATATTTACTATCCATGCTAGATGATATTCTACTGGATCAAAGTTGTCTCTTGGAAGAATTTTTTACCGGTGAAAATAGGTGATCAATACTTGCTGAGATCTATAGCTCAGAATTCTACAGAGAGGATTATTGGGGAGGCGTACAGACAACGTCGACAATGACGGAGAAGACGAGCTAGCGACGAAGAGAGTGCTAGGTTCCATTCGAGCGGGGATCAGAGATGTCATCATCGTTGATTCTCACAAGCTATTCTGAGATGAATAAAATCGAACCAGATGTACACAAATGTGGATAACGCGTTCCTTACACCGGCATACTAGCCCACAGTTTTGGTAGGCTAGTTTTAAGGTAATACTCTCCGATTAGAACACATAAAAATCCGTGCATAAGACCCGTTATATCTCAGTCGCGTCAGGAATTTTTCTCGCTCTGAATGGTGCCATGCAGTGCTAACAGAGTGACTTCCAGTCGGAAGGAAGCCAGATCAAATTTCCATCCAGCCATTCAGTTTCGTTTTTCTGTGAACTTCTGAAATCGGTGAACCCCAATGCTGCAGTGGTTCTTTTATAGGGGCATCACGTAGACATAGCGACGAAGATATAAGAAGCAGAATAGTATGGGGAAAGAGGACATTCCCCGCTAAAAGACGTCTGCTAGAATCAAACATATAACCTAATTTGACGATCAGTTTTTTTGGAAAGTATGGAGCACAGCCGATTTCCTGCCCCAAGCGAAGCTTGTGCTTGGTCACTAATGACCTCACTGCCGATGGACGCTAAATCCTAGTCTTCCTTCTTTTTTACTTCCCCCATGAGTGTAGTCACACGCTGACGTTTACAAGTCAGTTTCTGCAAAGAATCAGTGGACTCTTCCAAGTAAGTAACAGAGACTGAAGTTGCAAAATGGTTCAAATGGCTCTGAGCACTATGGGACTCAACTGCTGAGGTCATAAGTCCCCTAGAACTTAGAAATACTTAAACCTAACTAACCTAAGGACAACACACACATCCATGCCCGAGGCAGGATTCGAACCTGCGACCGTAGCGGTCGCGCGGTTCCAGACTGTAGCGCCAGAACCGCTCGGCCACCAGCGGCCGGCACTGAAGTTGCAGGAACTGTAATTGAATTACAAAGTATCCAGGCCTTTTTCTACTATTCTGAAATTCAGAACAATTCGTCCCCATAGGTATTGGGAAGGAGTCGTAAAGTTACTACCATTTTTTGTATTTGTCGTCAGCGTTCTGACTGGTTTTCAGTGATCTGCACAACCTCCTCTCCTGTGTCAATCTCTTCATCTCAGAGTGGCACATCCAACAAAAGTCCTCGATAATTCCGTGGATATATTCCACTTTCTCCCTTTTCCTGTAGCTTGCCCTAGCTCCCTGGTATTTTGGCATATATGCTATCATTTTTCCTCTTCTTCTAGTCAGAGTCTCCTAAATACTCCTTTTCAATTAGATTCTTTACCACTTAAATTTCAGCATAACTCAGCAGATCAGACGCTTGGATTTTCTTCTTCTCCGGCGGTCTCATAATCTTGTCCATTATAATTATTCGGGCGGTTATGCCGTGGTCGGTTGATAAATTCTGTGTCAATTCCCAACGTTTTGTCCCCGTCTGTGGAGGACATCCTGAAGACGGTCTGTAGCTCGATGGAAGGTCCAACACACCCTCTGGCTCGCTACTGACTGCACTCCCTTCTTCTGGAGTCCTTCCAGGCGTCGCACTTCTCTTGACATCTCCTCCCTGTAGAGGCGTCTGATACTAAAATGTAGACTTTCACGGCCGGAAATGTCATGTCCATTACAATTATCCGGGCTGTTATGCCGTGGTCGGTTGATGAATTCTGTGTCAATTCCCAACGTTTCGTCCCTGTCTGCGGAGAACATCTTCAAGGGGGTCTGTAGCTCGATTGAAGGTCCAACGCACCCACTGGCTCGCTACTGACTGCTGCTAAATTCCGTGTCCGCGCGCTCCCGTGCCGAGGCGTGACGTCACGTGTTTTGAAAACGTCAGTGCAATTGGCCGTGACGTACAGGATACTGCAAAATCTAAGGTTATCCTGCCGTTCGTTAAAAATGTAACGGAAAGAATAGGGAGGACCTTGACGAAGCGGAATATTATCGTAATTTACAAGCCCACCAGGAAGACACATGAATACTTTAAGCCTGCCAAGGACGCTCGCAAACCATTGGAAAAAGCTGGAGTGTATAGGATCCCATGCAGCTGTGGAGATGTTTATGTGGGTACCACGAAAAGAACTGTTTCAAAATGTTTGGAAGAGCACAAGGGAAAATGTAGAAGAGGAGAAACGGAACGATCAGCTGTTGCAGAACATGCTTTCCAGCCAGGTGACCACCATATTCGTCTTGAGGAGACGCAAGTAGTAGCGGTCACAAGCGGATATTACGAAAGGCTCTACAGGAAGGCAATCGAAATCGCCAAACACCCTACTAATTTCAATCGGAAGGAGGAGGGCTTGAAATTAAACGGTATATGGATGCCGGTGTTGAAGATGATATGTACCACCCGTCAATCACTGGGTGATGGCAACGCCGATCGACGGCAGCGGACAGCGGCCAATTGCACTGACGTTTCCAAAACACGTGACGTCACGCATAGGCGCGGGAGTGCGCGGGCACGGAATTTAGTGTCATTCAGTAGCGAACCGGTGGGTGTGTTGGACCTTCCACCGAGCTACAGACCCCCCTTGAAGATGTCCTCCGCAGACGGGGCGAAACGTTGGCAATTGACACCGAATTCATCAACCGACCCCGGCATAACAGCCCGGATAATTATAATGGACATGACATTTCCGGCCGTGAAAGTCTACATTTTAGTATCAGTGGTCTCATAATCTGCACAACCCATGATTCATTTCCATATAATGCTGTGCTCCAGAGCTACATTCCGAAAACACTGATCGTCAAATTAGGTTATATATTTGATTCTAGCAGACGTCTTTTAGCGGTGCATGTCCTCTTTCCCCATACCATTCTGCTTATTATATCTTTGTCGCTATGTCTACGTGATGCGTTATTTTGCTTTCAAGTAAGCATAATAGCCTTCAGTTTTTCCAGTTTTTATACAGGGTGATTCAAAAAGAATACCACAACTTTAAAAATGTGTATTTAATGAAAGAAACATAATATAACCTTCTGTTATACATCATTACAAAGAGTATTTAAAAAGGTTTTTTTTTCACTCGAAAACAAGTTCAGAGATGTTCAATATGGCCCCCTCCAGACACACGAGCAATATCAACTCGATACTCCAACTCGTTCCACACTCTCTGTAGCATATCAGGCGTAACAGTTTGGATAGCTGCTGTTATTTCTCGTTTCAAATCATCAATGGTGGCTGGGAGAGGTGGCCGAAACACCATATCCTTAACATACCCCCATAAGAGAAAATCGCAGTGTGTAAGATCAGGGCTTCTTGGAGGCCAGTGATGAAGTGCTCTGTCACGGGCTGCCTGGCGGCCGATCCATCGCCTCGGGTAGTTGAACCAATTTCAGACGATAAGGTTTCATAACCAACCTTTTTCGTAGGACTCTCCATACAGTTGATTGTGGAATTTGCAGCTCTCTGCTAGCTCTGCGAGTCGATTTTCCTGGGCTGCGAACAAATGCTTGCTGGATGCGTGCTACATTTTCATCACTCGTTCTCGGCCATCCAGAACTTTTCACTTTGCACAAACACCCATTCTCTGTAAACTGTTTATACCAACGTTTAATACACCACCTATCAGGAGGTTTAACACCATACTTCGTTCGAAATGCACGCTGAACAACTGTCGTCGATTCACTTCTGCCGTACTCAATAACACAAAAAGCTTTCCGTTGAGCGGTCGCCATCTTAGCATCAACTGACACTGACGCCTAGTCAACAGCGCCTCAAGCGAACAAATTTACAACTAAATGAAACTTTATAGCTCCCTTAATTCGCCGACAGATAGTGCTTAGCTCTGCCTTTTGTCGTTGCAGAGTTTTAAATTCCTAAAGTTGTGGTATTCTTTTTGAATCACCCTGTATTATGTTTATAGCTAATCCTACTTCTGCTACCCCTCTCTGCTTTATTCCTCCTTTCGTCTATCCTCTATATTCTGCTTTCATTAGAATAATTTCAAAGAGATTCTGTAACTGTTACTGAATCTCATTGAGGATAAATGTGTTACCGGCTGATCTTATCGTGGACACACTTTTAATGAAAATTGTAATCCCAATCTTTGCGCTTTCTTTTATTTACGTCAATGCTTCTTCGATGTACAGGTTGAACAGTGGGGAAGAAAGCTGGACTCCTGCGCCGTACCACACCCTTTGTAATCCTAGCACTTCTCTCTTCCTCTTCCATTATTATTGTCATTATTTGTTTACCTGTGTTATTCGGAGGTGCCTTGACAGCTGAGGATTACGTAAACGTTATTACGGAGCTCTGGCATCCCATCATGCTTGATGTCTTCCCCAAAAGCAATGGTATCTTCCTGCAGGATAACTGGCTACGTCAAAAGGTCAATATCATGCTACATGGTTGGAGGAGCATGATAGTGAGCTCATGTTCATGTACTGCGCATTAAATTCACCTGATCTGAACCCTGTGGGGCATACTTTTGGCGCTTTCAGGCGCCAACTCAGCTCCCACAAACCAACGACCCGTAATGCACGGGAAATGCATACCTGTGCGTAGAAATATGGTGCCATATACCTCCGGAAATCTAGCAAGGACTTGTCGAATGCGGTTGTAGGCGCTACAGTCCGTAATCGCGCGACCGCTACGGTCGCAGGTTCGAATCCTGCCTCGGGCATGAATGTGTGTGAGGTCCTTAGGTTAGTTTGGTTTAAGTAGTTCTAAGCTCTAGCGGACTGATGACCTCAGAAATTAAGTCCCATAATGCTCAGAGGCATTTGAACCATTTTAGAACTTGTCGAATGCATGCCACCGAAGCTCGCTGATGTGTTTCATTCCAAAGGCCGACCAACACGCTATTAAGCGGCGGACATAATATCTTGCTTCATAGTCGTGTGCTGCAACGTAGCCTCCACGTATTGTCATTTGCAAGAGTACGGATGCAGGTGCAGACAACTGTTGTGCCGGAGAAAGATATCAGTGGCTATGGAAAATTTTCTTAAAGTCTTCTCCAACGAGGGCTAAGCCAAGTCAAACCGGGTCAGCGTGAGAAGCGATACTCCAAATAACGTGGCACACACCTGAAGCTGTTGTTTTACCTTGCTCGAGAGAGAAGCCCGAAGCGTTAATTTAGCAACGTGACGTCACTGAGGTGGGATCATGTCGTCATTCTGTACAGCACAGCAGAATGCTACAAGAACGACAGACGTTCCACGAGAACACCTTTCAGCCCACAGACATAGTGTAAAAGCACAAAGCTGAAGAACTGAAAGCCACCACTGTGACACCGAGGTGCAGCGAAGAATTCTGGAGAGCCCAGAAAACGAGAACACGTACTACCATTCTCGGCAAGACAACAGCACTGCCTCGGATGGACAGCAGTAACACCTGGGCTTCCAGTTACAGTGAGCCAGGTATGATTGGGACCTGCGGTGTGCTGCCAACCATTCGTCTGATGAATTCTACCTTTCAGCGTGCTGCCTGCCTAGTCTGCCGAACCTGGTCAAGGTCTCGTCCTCTGATGTGACGTCTTGTTTACTTTTACCTCCGGCTAGCTGAGAATCGAACTAATAGTGTCTGGTGCTCTGTCAACCTCTCGCGGTACCTAGGAGGTGTGCTAGATGATGATGATCGGCGGACGACGGCAAGGTCTTCAGCGCCCGCTCAGTAACAGATTGAGACAGTACGATAAAACAGAACGTAAAACACAGGTAACAAGATTGGAAAAATATGTGCCTACCCACACCGAAACGTGGGACGAAGCATGCCGTCAGTAGTAAAACATGGACAACACAAGAAGAAAGTGGTTCAAAATGGTTCAAATGGCTCTGAGCACTATGGGACTCAACTGCTGAGGTCATTAGTCCCCTAGAACTTAGAACTAGTTAAACCTAACTAACCTAAGGACATCACAAACATCCATGCCGGAGGCAGGATTCGAACCTGCGACCGTAGCGGCATTGCGGTTCCAGACTGCAGCGCCTTTAACCGCACGGCCACTTCGGCCGGCGAAGAAAGTGGTAGAGGGAGCTAAAACAATATAGGAAGTGGATGGCTGACCTCAAGGAAAAAAGGGAGGAGCCAGCAATGCACTAGGTTGTTGCTCCCGACTTGCATCTCTGAGGAGACACCAGCGTTTAGGGCTCTCTGGTGGAGGTTGTGCTCTAATTCTGCACTGTCATCTACATTCCGTGCAGAGCTGCTGGAGCTTGCTAGAGTGCCCTAGCAACAAGAAGTCGACGATCTGGTTATTGACGTCACTGTACGACTACACCTCCCGCCCACTATCGTGCACGACAACAAGCTGTTACTTGAACGGCAGTGGCAGAGGTAACTGCCGCGAGAATCTGGTGAGTTGCACGAGTCAGTTTCTTCCGAGCCTGTGTGCAGCGTCCACTGCCCTCGAGGAGATAATTCAATTGCTACACTGAAATCGAATAATTATATACACTACTGGCCATTAAAATTGCTACACCACGAAGATGATGTGCTACAGACGCGAAATTTAACCGGCGGGCCTATTAGTTATAGGGAGCTCCAACGTTAGGCGGGTTATGGAGCCCCTCAGGAAAATAGCGGGTAGGTCGGGGAAGAATGCCAGTGTGCACTCGGTGTGCTTGCCGGGGGGTCTCGTCCGTAATGTGGAGGAGGCCCTTCCGGCAGCTATTGAACGCACTGGGTGTGACCGGCTGCAGATAGTAGCACATGTCGGAACGAATGACGCCTGCCGCTTGGGTTCTGAGGCCATCCTTGGTTCCTTCCGGCGGCTGGCTGATTTGGTGAAGACAACCAGCATCGCACGCGGAGTGCAAGCTGAGCTTAATATCTGCAGCATAGTGCCCAGAGTCGATCGCGGTCCTCTGGTTTGGAGCCGTGTGGAGGGTCTAAACCAGAGGCTCAGACGACTCTGCGACTATAATGGTTGCAAATTCATCGACCTCCGTTATTGGGTGGAGAACTGTAGGGCCCCCCTAGACAGGTCAGGCGTGCACTACACACCGGAAGCAGCTACTAGGGTAGCAGAGTACGTGTGGCGTGCACACGGGGGTTTTTTAGGTTAGAGGGACCCCCCCTTGGGCGAAACGATAAAATACCTGACGGCTTACCAGAGAGAACATCAGCATCTTTGATAAAGAACGTCCGTCCTCAGAGACCAAAAACAGGAAAAGTTAACGTAATATTGGTAAACTGCAGGAGTATCCAGGGCAAGGTTCCTGAATTAGTATCGCTTATTGAAGGAAATAGTGCGCATATAGTATTAGGAACGGAAAGTTGGTTAAAACCGGAAGTGAACAGTAACGAAATCCTAGACACAGAATGGAATATATACCGCAAGGATAGCATAAACGCCAATGGTGGAGGAGTATTTATAGCAGTAAAGAATTCAATAATATCCAGTGAAGTTATTAGCGAATGCGAATGTGAAATAATCTGGGTTAAGTTAAGTATCAAAGGTGGGTCAGATATGATAGTCGGATGCTTCTATAGACCACCTGCATCAGCAACCGTAGTAGTTGAGCGCCTCAGAGAGAACCTGCAGAACGTCGTGAAGAAGTTTCGTGATCATACTATTGTAATAGGGGGAGACTTCAATCTACCAGGTATAGAATGGGATAGTCACACAATCAGAACTGGAGCCAGGGACAGAGACTCTTGTGACATTATCCTGACTGCCTTGTCCGAGAATTACTTCGAGCAGATAGTTAGAGAACCAACTCGTGAAGCTAACGTTTTCGACATCATAGCAACAAATAGACCGGAACTTTTCGACTCCGTGAATGTAGAAGAGGGTATCAGTGATCATAAGTCAGTGGTTGCATCAATGACTACAAGTGTAATAAGAAATGCCAAGAAAGGAAGGAAAATATATTTGCTTAACAAGAGTGATAGGGCACAAATCGCAGAATATCTGAGTGACCACCATCAAACGTTCATTTCTGAGGAAGAGGATGTGGAACAAAAATGGAAAAAATTCAGAAACATCGTCCAGTACGCCTTAGATAAGTTCGTACCGACTAAGGTCCAAAGCGAGGGGAAAGATCCACCGTGGTATAACAATCATGTACGAAAGGTACTACGGAAACAAAGAAAGCTTCATCATAGGTTTAAGAGTAGTCGAATCATAGCTGATAAGGAAAAGCTGAACGAAGCGAAAAAGAGCGTAAAGAGAGCAATGAGAGAAGCATTCAACGAATTCGAACATAAAACATTGGCAAACAATCTAAACAAGAACCCTAAAAAGTTTTGGTCATATGTAAAATCGGTAAGCGGATCTAAATCCCCTATTCAGTCACTCGTTGACCACGATGGCACCGAAACAGAGGACGACCGAAGAAAGGCAGAAATACTGAATTCAGTGTTCCGAAACTGTTTCACTGCGAAAAATCGTAACACGGTCCCTGACTTCAGCCGTCGCACGGACGCCAAAATGGAAAATATTGAAATAAACGATATCGGAATTGAAAAACAACTGCTATCACTTAGTAGCGGAAAAGCATCCGGACCAGACGAGATACCCGTAAGATTCTACAGTGATTATGCTAAAGAACTTGTCCCCTTTCTATCAGCAATTTATCGTAGATCTCTGGAAGAACGTAAAGTACCTAGCGACTGGAAGAAAGCGCAGGTCGTTCCCATTTTCAAGAAGGGTCATAAATCAATGCGAATAATTATAGGCCTATTTCGCTTACGTCAATCTGTTGTAGAATAATGGAACATGTTTTATGTTCTCGTATTATGACGTTCTTAGATAATACAAATCTCCTTCATCATAACCAACATGGATTCCGCAAACAGAGATCATGTGAAACTCAGCTCGCCCTATTTGTCCAAGAAATTCACAGTGCCGTAGACAATGGCGAGCAGATTGACGCCGTATTCCTGGACTTCAGGAAGGCATTTGATACGGTTCCGCACTTACGTTTAGTGAAAAAAATACGAGCTTACGGAATATCGGACCAGGTTTGTGATTGGATTCAGGATTTCCTAGAAGAAAGAACACAACATGTAATTCTTAACGGTTCAAAATCTGCAGATGTAGAGGTAATTTCGGGAGTACCGCAAGGAAGCGTGATAGGACCTTTATTGTTTACAATATACATAAATGACTTAGTTCACAACATCGGTAGCTCCGTGAGGCTATTTGCAGATGACACGGTTGTCTACAAGAAAGTAGCAACATCAGAAGACTCGTACGTACTCCAGGAAGACCTGCAGAGGATTAATGAATGGTGCGACAGCTGGCAGCTTTCCCTAAACGTAGATAAATGTAATATAATGCGCATACATAGGGGCAGAAATCCATTCCAGTACGATTATGCCATAGGTGGTAAATCATTGGAGGCGTTACGACCGTAAAATACTTAGGAGTTACTATCCGGAGCGATCTGAAGTGGAATGATCACATAAAACAAATAGTGGGAAAAGCAGGCGCCAGGTTGAGATTCATAGGAAGAATTCTAAGAAAATGTGACTCATCGACGAAAGAAGTAGCTTACAAAACGCTTGTTCGTCCGATTCTTGAGTATTGCTCATCAGTATGGGACCCTTACCAGGTTGGATTAATAGAAGAGATAGACATGATCCAGCGAAAAGCAGCGCGATTCGTCATGGGGACATTTAGTCAGCGCGAGAGCGTTACGGAGATGCTGAACAAGCTCCAGTGGCGGACACTTCAAGAAAGGCGTTACGCAATACGGAGAGGTTTATTATCGAAATTACGAGAGAGCACATTCCGGGAAGAGATGGGCAACATATTACTACCGCCCACATATATCTCGCGTAATGATCACAACGAAAAGATCCGAGAAATTAGAGCAAATACGGAGACTTACAAGCAGTCGTTCTTCCCACGCACAATTCGTGAATGGAACAGGGAAGGGGGGATCAGATAGTGGTACAATAAGTACCCTCCGCCACACACCGTAAGGTGGCTCGCGGAGTATAGATGTAGATGTAGATGTAGACAGGAGGAAGATGCTGTGATATGCAAATGATTAGCTTTTCAGAGCATTCACACAAGGCTGGCGCCGGTGGCGACACCTACAACGTGCTGACATGCAGGAAGTTTCCAACCGATTTTTCATACAGAAACAGCAGTTGACCCGGGTTGCCTGGTAAAAAGTTGTTGTGATGCCTCGTGTAAGGAAGAGAAATGCATACCACCACGTTTCCGACTTTGATAAAGGTCGGATTGTAGCGGATTGCGGTTTATGGTATCGCGACATTGCTGCTCGCGTTGGTCGAGATTCAATGACTGTTAGCAGAATATGGAATCGGTGGGTTCAGGAGGGTAATACGGAACGCCCTGATGGATCCCAACGGCCTCGTATCACTAGCAGTCTAGATGACAGGCATCTTATCCGCATGGCTGTAACGGATCGTGCAGCCACCTCTCGATCCCTGAGTGAACAGATGGGGACGTTAGCAAGACATCTGCACCAACAGTTCGACGACGTTTGCAGCAGCATGGACTATCAGCTCTATCAGCTCGGAGACCGCCGCTGAGCTTACCCTTGACGCTGCATCACAGAGAGGAGCGCCTGCGACGCTGTACTCAACTACGAACCTGGGTGCACGAATGGCAAAACGTCATTTTTTCGGATGAATCCAGGTTCTGTTTACAACATCGTGATGGTCGCATCCGTGTTTGGCGGCATCGCGGTGAACACACATTGGAAGCGTGTATTCGTCGTCGCCATACTGGTGTATGACCCGACGTGATGGTATGGGGTGCCATTGGTTACACGTCTCCGTCAGCTCTTGTTCGCACTGACGGCACTTTGAACAGTGGACGTTACATTTCAGATGTGTTACGACCCATGGCTCTACCCTTCATTCGTCCCCTGCGAAAACCTACATGTCAGCAGGATAATGCACGACCGCATGTTGCAGGTCCTGTACGGGACTTTATGATGCCAGTCACTACTCTTGACGAACTCCGGAATCGTGTTGAAGCTGCATGGTGAGCTGTACCTGTACACGCCATCCAAGCTCTGAGTCAATGCCCAGGCGTATCAAGGTCGTTATTACGGCCAGAGGTTGTTGTTCTGGGTACTGATTTCTCAGGATCTATGCACCCAAATCGCGTGAAAATGTAATCACATGTCAGTTCTAGTATAATATATTAGTCCAATGAATACCCGTTTATCACCTACATTTCTTCTTGGTGTAGCAAATTTAATGGTCAGTAGTGCATCTTGCTAATGCTGTGGCATCAGCGGCAGCTGGCTTTCACCACTATACTTCACGCCTCATCACTATGCAACCGTAAGGCTCTCAGCCAAGGACCTTACACAATGTAATATTTGATCCGTGAAACGATGCCTGGACGCTCTCAGTCGTCTGAAGATATAATCTGCGACGCACCATTTCACTAGACTCGTGTTACAAACGAAAGCTGTAACAGAGACTAGGGCAATCGACATAGATGTAGGAATTCGTTATTTGAAATGGCGACCCTCTATTCCTGACGGTTAGACTGGAACGAGGGCACGTGCGCCGTCAACTTTATCACGCTGTGTGCACAGTGGCGCAGACGTACGGACCGAGTGCTGATATTAAAGCAGGTGGCCCGGATTACGCCCCTGCACTACACGAAACTACTCGCAGCAACTACTGACAGAGATGTGTCAATTAAAGTTGAGCGCCAGTAACCGGCGTGAGCGTAGACACGTATCTGCGCTACCGCGGACAACTATTTATGCAGTGCGGCGGCGCTGCCTTGATGCCTCATTGTGGCGAATAGCCGTAATGAGAGCTGCTCCAGAACAATGGCCACCACCGGCCCCCTAATAACAAGTCGGCAGTGGGAGCGCTTTTGTGAGGGGCGCCAGATTACAGGGCCCGGCGACGGCCGCGTCGTCAGGGCCCAGGAGGGCGCGCTGAGGGCCTCTGCAGGCGCCGGTGATCAGGACTCTAGGCCGTCCATTGTGGGCGATCGCGGCGAATTTCAGAATCAAAGCAAAATTCAGACAATGAAACTCGGTAGAATCGCACAGCTTCTTTCTTTCGTAATTTCCTTCGGCATTGACAAGGCTATTGTTACGCTGAGATTCCGGGCTTTGAAGCAGTCAGATTATTATTCCACCTCGGTACCAAAAAACTATCGTTTCCGTTGTGAAACGTTCCCTGGCAACACTCACACTATTAATAAACTAAAATTTAATTGTACTATATACGCCGCTATGAAGCAATTTGTATATACTGTAATTATTTAACAAAAAATATTATTTAATTTTGTGTAAAGGACATTCGTTATTATTGTAATATTTTATGTAGTAATATTCTCGATGTATTTATGATTGTAATATTTCTATACTCATAATGTAATTGCGAAATGTGTCAATATCTGCGATAGCAAAAATGTAAAATTCAGCCACAGAGGAAAATAATGTTGTAAGATTACAAACAGATGTTAATAGTCAGCAGTAGTATAAAAAGCACCACGTAGTGTGTATTCTTTGTCGTCTTCCTGGAGAGCTGAGAGGGAGAGGAACCTGTGACGTAGCATTTTATGAATGGGTAGACTTCTTTTGTCTGTATCTAGATTTAGCCGCCATTAGAGGAGAAATTACAAACTAATGTAAGTTGAATTATTGTTGTGGTCTAAATACATTATAATTTATCAAAAGTGTGTATTACTAATGTAAATTAGCTTGCCCATGTCATCTATAATATTTCTTTAAAGAATTTTCAGCATTTTTAGCAATGATCGCTGGTGTTGCTGGGCTGTGCCGCGACCGAACGATTTGCAGCGGCGGCACATTTAAAAAATTGTTTCGCTAAGAAAAATTAACGAAACCCGTAAATCGGGAGCAGATAAAAATTAGCAGTGAATTAAGAAAATGTTTTTCTTTTACAGCGATCCTGAGACTGACGGAATTTATTACTAGTTTCACATTTGTGCATTCATAGGCGGATAGTTAACGTTGAAATTTAACAATTTGTTGGTTCTTTCAAATAAATTAAATGTATAGTGAAGTGTGTTTTATCAATGATAATTAAACGTCGGCTTGGCAATATTTAACCATTTTCTGCTAATAGAGACAGTCTTGTGTTCCATAGCTAACGCCGGGAAAGAATTCAGTAAGTATTTAAAAAAAACCGCTGCATTTAGAAAATGTGTGCCAAGGCCGAATTATGTAAAGGATTTAATTCTCAACTAAATATTCTTAATCAGTTAATATGAATTTATCAGCATGAGAGGGTTGACTAAGTTCACGTAATTTTAAATGTACTTAATTCTGTCTAAATGAATTTTTATTACCACACGTAAATAAGAGGTTCTACAACAAAGTCCGTACTGAAAGAAAGAAGCAAGATAAAATAACAAAAAATTTTTTAATTTAATTTCATTAAAGTTGGTATACAAGTTTTTGAATATTGCACTGTTTCATAAAGTAAAAAAAAACTATATGCAATTACACTATCCATCCTCTTATCTTAGAATTGGGCAGCCTGGATTACGCAACAACTTCATTTACGTGACATCTACGTTTGCATGACTACTCTGCATATTAACGCTTAAGTGCCTTGCAGAAAGTTTTTCGAACAGCCTTCAGAGTATTTCTCTACGTTTCCACTTACTAACAGTGCATGGGAATAATGAACACTTAAATATTTTCGTACGAACTCTGATTTCTCTTATGTTATTATGATGATCATTTCTCCACATGTAGGTTGGCGCCAGTAAAATAAAATTTCACGTTTAGAGGAGAAGGTCTCGCCACAACCAAAACTGCCTTTGATTCAATGACTGCCGCCCAAACTTGCTTATTATATCGGTGACAATCTCTTTCCTACTCGTGATAACAGAAAGCGAACTTCTCTTGTTTGGACTTTTTCGATAGCCTCCGTCAGTCCTACAAGGTGAGGCTACCACACCGCACAGTAATAATCTAGCAGGGGATGGACAAGCGTAGTGTAGGAACTCTATTTTGTAGACGTGTTGCATCTTGCAAGTGTTCTGGGAATGAAACGCAATCTCTGGTTTGCCTCCCCACCCAACCCCTGTCTACGTGATCGTACCAATTAAAATTGTTCGTAGTAGCCTTTAAATTTTTTGTGATTTCCATACTCATGTGGATGACCTCACATTTTTCCTCACACAGAGACAACTGCCACTTTTCGCACCATACAAGTATTTTGTCTAAAGATTTTGCAATTCAATTTCTCTTCTTCGTTGTTTCCTATTTTCCCACTGTTTTCTCTTCTTCTTGAAACATTTTCTTAATGTATTCCATCTACATTTTTTTTAGCTGAAAGCGTTCTGGACTTAGTATTTCATTCATGGAATAGATTAACAATTATTTAAGTGATAACTGGAACAACAGCCATCTTTTATTGTAATTTAACAAAAACAACCAGCCTAAATCAAGGAAGCTCTTTGTAGCTCCCGACATCCCTGAGAGAGCTAGCACTTGATATATGCCTCTAAGCATGTTCTACGGCTCAGTGCATCGACTCACGGGCCAGTAGTGAGTATATACAAGTTTTATTTAAATTTTTTTACTGTGAATTTTGTTTAATGCTGTATAACATGAACAGCTGTACTATTTCTGCTTTCTTTATTTCAGAGTTACATGTCTAAAAATGTTGTTTCTATGAGAAACCGGTTATCAGAAAAATAAACATAATATGCGATCTGGACAAATTGTTTTGTTAAAAAAGATTAATTCTTATATTCCCTATTCAATTATCTTCTTTCTCTTTGGTCCGTCTTGTTATTTTTTGAAGTCATACAATTCTTGATTTCTTTTCATTCAGAAATGTGCTAGTATTTGCAATGGTAGCCTGTTCGGATTCACTCGGTAGAAGTATCAAAAGAGATTAACCTTCGTTTTGTTATTACTTCCTATAATTTCTATACGTTTGGGTAGATTTTCTCACTAGTCTCCATTTTACAACTCTCTGTTGTTAGTGTTATTGCCGTATTTTTGTAAGAATCCCACTTTAAGTTCCCGCATTCAGTGCACCTTAAAGTGTTAATCTTATTCTAGCTCGAATTAGGCACGAAGTAATAACAGACAGAAAACGAAAAGCCGGCCTAGGTGGCCGAGTGGTTCTAGGCGCTACAGTCTGGAACCGCGCGACCGTTACGGTCGCAGGTTCGAATCCTGCCTCGGGCATGGATGTGTGTGATGTCCTTAGGTTAGTTAGGTTTAAGTAGTCCTAAGTTCTAGGGGACTGATGATCTCAGATGTTCAGTCCTATGGTGCTCAGAGCCATTTGAACCATTTGAAGAAAACGAAAATGCTACACCACAGTCATAAGACCGGAAAGTTTTCATGCTTGTAAACATTCATCTTCCCCAATATGCTTATCTTTCTCTCTGTTTCATTTCATTTAACCCTTTGGATTCCAGTTTCCAGATTTTGCAGCTTCCCTAAAATATTAAGACTTCTGACATTCCACGCTCCGAGCTATGGAACGTTACCGGGCCTTCAATTATTCCATCTTATTCATAACGGATCATACTCCGTTTACACGATTTTCTGTTTCTGTTGATTTCACCCTATATTCGTGGTACGAAATAAGGATATTTCTCTCTTTTTCATTTCATTAAACTCCCACCATACTTTGACTGAGCCTTTGCATTTCGCTTTTCAGATTTTCTATCGTAGCTTCAATATTGGGACTTCTGACATTCTATGCTCTGACGTGTATTTCGCTCCTGGAAATCCGAATCCGGGACTAGTCTGGAATCTTTTGTCATTAGAGACCATCATTACCCTTTTCCACTTACAGACCACACGTCCTGGGGATGGTTGCAAATGCCTTCTGCATCTTCATGTCGCTGATCTCTGCTGATTCTTGCGCCTTTTACGGACAGTTTTCATCCCAGAGGCAAGAGGGTGCTCCAAATCTATGTCCTCTCCTTCGCCTTCTTTGACGAGGCCGTTTGAAGAACCGCAAAGACTACTTACACCGGGCCGGCCGATATGGCCGAGCGGTTCTAGGCGCTTCAGTCTAGAACCGCGCGACCGCTCCGGTCGCAGGTTCGAATCCTGCCTCGGGCATCGATGTTTGTGATGTCCTTAGCTTATTTAGGTTTAAGCAGTTCTAGGGGACTGATGACCTCAGAAGTTAAGTCCCATAGTGCTCAGAACCATTTTGAACTACTTACACCAGAAGACTTGGCTGCCACAGCTTAGAGTTTTTATTGCAAATTCGAGCAGCGGCTACGTTCGCGCCCGAGATTTAAGACGCCTTTGATTCCTATTCGAAGAGGCTACTCCTAACCTACTCTTTGCTGTTAGCTAGTATTTATTTAATGTTATTTTATCTATTGATTTATTTATCGTGTAAGTTTTGGGCCTTGAGACCGTTCCTTCGGTCTAACAAGGTAGTCTACATATTTTACATTACGTTCATCTAACGACACAGATACTATAAAGATACACTAAAGCACCAAAGAAACTGGTATAGGCATGCGTATTTAACTACAGAGATATGTAGACAGATAGAGTACGGCGCTTCGGTCGGCGTCGCCTATATGAGACAACAGCTGTCTGGAGCAGTTGATAAATCGGCTACTGCTGGTACAATGGCAGCTTATCAAGGTTTACGTGTGTTTGAACGTGGTGATACAGTCGGCGCAGGAGCGACGGGACACAGCATCTCTGAGGTAGAGATTAAGTTGAGATCTTACCGTACGACCGTTTCACGAGTGTACCGTGAATATCAGGAATCCAGTAAAACATAAAATCTCCGACATCGCTGCGGCCGGAAAAAGATCCTGCAGGGACGGGACCAACGACGACTGAAGAGAATCGTTCAACGTAACAGAAGTGCAACTCTTCCGTAAACTGCTGCAGATTTCAATGCTGGGCCATCAATAAATGTAAGCGTGCGAACCATTCAACGAAACATCATCGATATGGGCGTTCGGAATCGAAGGCCCACTCGTGTAACCTTAATGACTGCACGACACCTCTACCCCTTGCTTGGGCCCGTAGCGCCGACATTGGACTATTGATGACTGGAAACATATTGCCTGGTCGGAAGAGTCGTTTCAGATTGCATCGAGCGGATGGATGTGTGCGGGTATGGAGACAACGTCATGTATCCATGGACCCTGCATGTCAGCAGGAGCCTGTTGAAGTTGGTGTGGGCGGTGTGCAGTGTGATATGGGCCCCTGATGCGTCTAGATACAACTCTGACAGGTGACACGTACGTAAGCATCCTGTCTGATCACCTGCATCCATTCATGACCACTGTGCATTCGACGGACTTGGGCAATTCTAGCAGGACAATGTGACAATCCACATATCCAGAATTGCTACGGAGTGGATCCAGGAACACTCTCATAAGTTTAAACACTCCCATTGGTCACCAAAGTTCCCAGACATGAACATTACTGACCATATCTGGGATGCTTTGCAACGTGCTGTTCAGAAGAGATGTTCACCCCTTCGTACTCTTATGGATTTACGGATAACCGTGAAGGATTCACGGTGTCAGTTCCCTCCAGCATTCTTCAGACATTAGTCGAGTCCATGCCACGTCGAGGTGCGGCTCTTCTGCGTGTTCACGGGGGTGCTACACGATATTAGGTAAGTGCACCAGTTTCTTTGTCTCTTCAGTGTATTTCCTGCCGCACTGAGACACTTGCGCAACAAGTTTTTTCGTAAGTTTTGCTTTAGGGCGCAAAAACAACTAGGGTCATACGCGCTCATGTCAGAACTGTTGAACACAAAAACGAGAAAGGACTTAAAAGCGGCAACACATTAAGCCCAATCAACGGAAAAAAGCAAGCCAAAAATCAGGACTTCCTCTTAGACAAAGGGCCATAAAATACACCATAGAGACAACCTAGGTCTTGAAATGGTTAAATGTCCTTCGCTATTTTCCCACGACGGATAAAAAGTAAAACGCGGTCGACAGCCCGCACGTCGTTGGCTGAAACGGCCGATAACTCAAACGGAAAACCTAAATCAGAAGGTATGTGGTTAAAAAAAAGGCGTTCTGTCGGGTATGGCGAATCTTCAGTGGTTGATGACAATGGGCTCAAAAAAGTGGTTGGGGATCACCACTTAACAAATGACGATGGTTAAAAGGCTGTGCCCAACACTGAACCTATCTAAAATGATTTCCTCGCGGCGATAGGGCATATAGGAGGTCGGCTAGTGTGCGACAAGTGTGGCGCACTGTTAGAAGACAGAGCAAGCTGTGCTGCGGACGCAGTTCTACAGCGTTAGGTGCATCACAGTATGCGACTGCAATGGTATGGCAACAGGAAAAGTGCTGCAAAGTTGAAGTGTGGGCAAAATGTCAGAACTGCAGACAGATCCACTGTGAACTTCTGGCGGTATACGGGCGTCCAGCCGCAGTTAAACTGAACCATCAATTAGGGCGGTTCACATTCAACAACTGTAGTACACCTGTTATTCCAAAACGTTATCGTGGAAGTAGGGGCCAGGAGATTCTGGTGAAATAATACACACTGCTAAAGATACCTTTCTATTTTAACAGACTTTCTCAATAATAAATTTTTAAGTCTGTCATTTTTTAAAGAAACTATTTCAAAAATAATTTGCTATAGCTGACAAATTTTCTTTATGAAAAGGAGATTGCAAGGTATGACGTTAACAAATTCCCAATAATAAGATTTTAAACTTATCATATATATAAGAGAACAATTGCTTAAAAAAACCTTTAGGTGGCTAGTTTGTACTAAAGTTAAAATAGTTATCTCTTACCAATTAAATAACTTATATTACACCTGTCAGTTGTTACAAGGTAAATGTGAATAAGCCAGCACACAGACCTACACATTAAAGGCAGTTCCCGAAAAAAATTTTCCTTAGCTCGGTGAGGGAGTGACACGTATAAAGGGGCCCAGATCGCAATAGTCGGAATAGTTATTGGTGGTCTACATGGCCACAGCATATCAGCACCAAAACTTGCATTACATGCCACCAACTCCCCGAGTTACCCAAAATCAGAAGATGTAGCAAGGGCGGTGCCTGTACAGACTCTGAATCACAGGGATACACGACACCGACCCTAAATCACCCAATGTGATTGAATCGGCCCGACCAAGAAGCAATTACCACATTCCCGCGGACAGGCAAACGAAAACTGTGGTGGGAAGACCTCAACAGAACCTCTGGCGAAGACACTCACACTTGACTAGAACTTGAAAAACCCCTTTTATATATAACTAACTCTGCTACGTTAAAACAGTACTCAACTTCTCACACTCCACCACAGCGCCGGCAACACGTCGCACTTCCTTATGCTCGTCAGAGCCAACCGCTGCCAGCGGTTTCAGCGGCCGATAAGAAGACACACGGTCCCACGCACTGATGTCCTGCATCACGGCTGCTAAGCTTCATAAGCCACGTACATGCGGGTAAGCCAGACTCAGCCCCTGACAGCCAAGAGGTCGGACAAAGCACGTGGCGAGCAGTTGACGACCCCCAACAGCAGGGTCCCGCTCGCGCCACCACCTCTCTCGGTCACCGCCCAGTACGTACTCCCCGATCGTCACGCGACCGTACAGTTGCTCCACCTCCCGCCAGAGGGCGGTAGCGATCCAAACAGCGCCATCGCAGACACTAGACGCGAAGCCAAAGCGCTCCGCCTGGAGCGGTTTTGGAAGAGCCGGACACCTACGGCACATAAACGGTGCCAACAATTCGACCAACGCCGCATAGGTTTGAGAGACGCTAATCCGCCATACAGCCAGCATCTTATGCAATGCGATTTCCATCTTCCCGGCAACCTGAAAGGATATTTGAAGGCTAAACATTTTCCAGCGATGAGGACGTTTTCACAGCAGTTTGATAATGTCTCTATGATTAATAAGCTGATTAACACTGGTGTCCAAAATTAAAGCAACAACCCACTGTTTCCCCATCCTGTGTCTAGTTCACGATACAAACTGTCGACAAATATCCGTATGGTCGTGTTCCCCACGGAAGATGGCATTCTGCTCAACGGACAACCACGGCAACTATGACGTAAAGCATAGGGTGAACCGTAAAATTACTACTGGTTCACCAAAGGTTATTACTCTCAATCAGTAAACAAAATGTAGAGTGGAAGTAGGTGCCAAGGAATTTTCAGGAACGCACTTTATTCAGATTTGGTGCAAGACTTCACGATATTTAAAAACAAAAACAACAATCATTTAACAAATAAGTCACAATTTACGACAGGAAAGGACTTTTAAATTATTAAATTATTATAAAAAATTTCACTCCAGTAAAAGGCAAGTACAGGCAAGCAATTTAACGTGTACTACGCGACGCTGTATAATATTTCAAGCTCAGCTAAATTACAGGCGAATTTCACTCCATTCATTAAATGGCGCAGAATCTGACTTGTCTGCAACATATAAAGACAATCCTAAGTCCTCAAAATAGAAAAACCAAAACGCATCAGTCATGCACACGGGGTCATTCACAGTTAATAACATTAACATTTACAAAATACATAAAAAAATTTTTTTTAAAATTTCTGCCAGGTAACTTACGGCAAACACACACGCTCGCCAGGTAGGACTGGCGAACTTTTACAACATTCTCTTTTCAAGGCAACGATTTCTACCCGTAATGGAATGGCAAATTTTTGCATGGCAAGAAAACACACTAATAAACAATTACCTGTATGAAACACACAAGCACGTTGAGTAAAAGCCTTAAAAGATATTGAATTGGAAAAACACACAACAGTTTTTGCTGACTACAAAAAATATAAAAAATTCACTACGGCGTACATTAACCTTGCTCGATTATAGCCAAATATACATAAACGAAATTTACGTAAGTTACAGCTTCTGGATGAACAGGAATTCGTTATGCAATTGTCTAGTTGTTACCACGAGGCAAAAGGAATTTTTCTTGCCGGCCGCGGTGGTCTCGCGGTTCTAGGCGCGCAGTCCGGAACCGTGCGACTGCTACGGTCGCAGGTTGGAATCCTGCCTCGGGCATGGATGTGTGTGATGTCCTTAGGTTAGTTAGGTTTAAGTAGTTCTAAGTTCTAGGGGACTGATGACCACAGCAGTTGAGTCCCATAGTGCTCAGAGCCATTTGAAACATTTTTTTTAAAATTTTTCTTCTTTCATAGAGCACGTTTTCACGTGAGTCTAGTAATAGTAGTTATGGCAGGCGAGAGAATGGATCAGGTCTTAGTGACTTCCATTTTAAACAGTGCAGTCATGGGTACTTAGACTTTCACAGACATGGCAGAGGCTAACAGTCGAATTAACCCGGAGGTAAGCTGTGAGGGGAAAGAAGCAATCCGAACCACAGATTTAGTCTCACTCACCGCCTTTCGTCCTGAAAAGGGGACAAACGGGCCACCCTTTCTAATATTACCTCCTTCCCGCGGGTGGGCAGACGAGGATGAATGGCGGGAAACGCCCCCAAAAAATACGGCTGGTATAATTAACGAGAATAAGTAAATGGAATTCAATTAAACTTCATAAAATCTGTTAACAATCAATACTCAACTTCTGGTACGTTACGACTCCCAAGACTGAACCAACGCAGCACCTCCAAATGCTCTGCCGAGCGGCCCGCTCCTCGCCGGTCGACAGCATACGGCCGAACTGCAGATTAGGCCCCTTGCGGACCCACGCTGAGGAAGATTCCTTTCGCGACGAGCAGTTAACGCCCCATACCACGGAGCCGCTGCTCGCGTCGCTTACGCTGATGCCGCGGTCTGCGTGCTGTCCCTCTAGCATCGGCAGAGAAGTCGCTTGTTGATGCCCCGACTGCCAACTCACCACGAGAGCCCATACAGACACTTCTTAAACCCTCGCGAACCGACCCTCTTTTCCCCTTTCCCGCTAGAGAGAGACACCGAAGTCTTCAATTGCAACAACGGCGCCACCGCCAGTAAACGGAGGGCGACTGCTTCACGCTACGCGCTGCGGCGCGCTTTTCAAAGCTAAATTTACTACGGCTCATAGGGTTTGCCGGGTAGTCCGACATCCACAGTAGCTATGTACACAGTCACAGAAGAAGACACGTACCAGGCTATCTGCGGTGGAGGACCATGGGAAGAATAGAAGCAGCACAGTCGCAAACTGATGTGGTTCGATGGCTTAATGTGAATCGTTCTGTTGTTTTTCAGATGTCGCCGAAGACCAGGAAGGGGCCGACCACGTGTATCAGAAAGAGAGAACCGTTATTTGGCTGTAAAGGCACGACGGTACCGCCTTAGAACTGCACAGCAACTGGCGTCTGACCTCGCAGCATCCAGTGGACATGTTGTATCGATGCAAACGGCGTACAGAAGGCTTCGGCAGAGTGGCCTTTATTGACCTCTGACGCGTCTTCACAGAAGGGAACGTCTACAGTGGAGCCTTCAACATACCACCACATCAGTGTTCTTTTAAACAGAGGAGTCCCGATTTGTTCTGGACTGTCCATCCATTGGCATCTGGAGGGAACGTGGAACACAACTGCGGGTCCCAACCATTGTGGAAAAGACTCATATCGAGGCTCATCCCTAATGGTGTGGGCAGGGATTATGTTGACTGCATGGACACTTCTTCATGAAACTGTACGGTCAAATGGGCTAGGTTTACCTGCTGTCAGGTATCTTGACGAGATCTTGTGACCAGAAGTGCTGCTGTTGCGACGTGCTTTGGGCCCAGACTTCGTACTGCTGGATGATAATGCTCGACCTCGTAGAACACGCTTGGTTGATGTTTTCCTGGAAACGGAAGACATTCCATGCATGGTGCGGCCTGCTCGTTCTCCCGATTTGAATCCCACGGAGCACAAGTGGGATGCACTAGGGACACGGGTTGCACCACGTCAGCATCCACCAAGCACTCTCGAAGACTTGGAAGCAGCGCGGCGAGAAGAATGGGCGTTATTGCCTCAACATTAGATTGATGTCATCATTCACAGCATGCCCCGTCATTTGTCAGGCCTGTATTGCTGCCAGAGGTTGTCACACACGCCTTAACCAATTGTTGGATGTGTGTATAAATTCGTTAAGTTGGAAAAAAAACGAAGAAAATTTTTGTCTACAGTTATGCATCTTGTACTGTTTTGTGGCAAAATAAACACAACCTTGCAAAAATTCGGATCGTTGCTTTAATTTTGGACACCAGTGTATATTACTGAGAAACTCAGCGATTGGTGGAACGTTATAGCCATTCTGTACAAAGGCTTGTTGAAAAATAGCGTTATGTATCTCTGTTTCTTCGAAGTATAGTGCAGCATCCAGTAAAAGTTACTTGGACTGCCATTATAATGTGTAAATTACATTTTGAAGCCCCTTCGTAGAAAATATGGAGTTTATACTAGTTCATGACTTTAGAATGTTGCTAGGTACGGTCAAGGCTGTCGCGTGTGAAATGCAATTAAGTCTACTGTTGTGGAGGAGGCCGAGCGGTTCTAGGCGCTACAGTCTGGAACCGAGCAACCGCTACGGTCACAGGTTCGAATCCTGCCTCGGGCATGGATGTGTGTGATGTCCTTAGGTTAGTTAGGTTTAAGTAGTTCTAAGTTCTATGGGGCTGATGACCTCAGAAGTTAAGTCCTATAGTGCTCAGAGCCATTTGAACCATTTTTTTTGTTGTGGAGGAAATATGGGGCTCACAATATCTGCAGCGCACAATACCGTGAGCTGCAATGACTGCTGCCTGCGCCGCTCACTGCTGACAAATAAGATAACTCTCGTTCTATCTGGATTGATCCTCACCAATCGAACTCTCCCTATGCCTTGATGAAGTCAAGGATTCCTATTCGCCCCTAGTCTAACTACTGGCGTGGTACACTGCGATGCCACTCAAAAATTCGCTGGCAGGTGTTTAACTATAACTCTGTCCGTTCACACCGCACAATAAGTGTGTCAGCCAACACCGTGAACAATGCTTAATCATAAGGACTCAACATAGAGAGTCGCCCTTCGATTCTGTCTCGAAAGAGGTGCTCTCCCAGTGAAGTACTGAGGAGAGACTTGTTCCTCGCTCCAAGAGCGACAACGGAACGGCGCCTCTCCACACCAGACGTGAAGGGGTATATCTTTCGGTCTCTTCCATTACTCGTTCAGCTCAGGGCGTCAGAAATATCGTCTGCCAATCAGCATTGCTCTTCTAAAACGGGAGAATGACGTTTCATTAAGACCACCAATCCGGAAACCTGTAGTATCAGCGTTTGGCGTTTGCTGTCTCCCTGTGAAAACCTCCGAAACTGCGTGCTATACGTAAAGAATGCTTAGGCTGGCCGCTCCCACACAATGTAGCGAAATTTGCTTTTAAGCCGATCACGGGGTGATTCCTCCTTTCCCTTGGGCGAACGCTGTCCGCTCCACGGGCGGTCACTGACCAACGTAGATGGGTTGGGACTGGCCTCCTGGCGTGCGATTGCCTCTCTCAAACTCTAAGCTCCTGTGACCATCGTGGCTGGGATGTATGTGTGTACGCCAGCCTTGAGTATTTCAGTCACGGTGCGCACTTGCGATTTATTAGTTATTTGCATATCGTTTACATGAATTCATACAACATTGACTTTATCTTATCATGTTTGGGTTCGAATGAAGCGTCTTGATGTGCGGAATATGATTGTGAGGACGGAATACGTAAGCAATGAAGGTCAGGAGACCACGACGTCTTACAATTTTCAAGTCCCTTCGTAGAAAATACAGAGTTTACACTAGTTCAAAGAAAAATGGTACAAGAAAACCAGGTATTTGAGGTATATTTAAATTGAATGCACTGGTAGCAATGGAAGCTAGTGTAGGGGTGGGGGAAGAGGAAGCAGAAGGTGGTACACAAGTAATGCTGCGTTTTGGCTGCCCCAAGCAGACGATGTGTGGCAGGTGTCACGAAACCTGTTAAGCCCAAAATCCATGCCTTTCGCACGTTTATTTACTTATATTTACGTGTATAGGCCGACATCCAGTATTTCCTTCGTATTTAAGTAGGATCACGTGTGAAATAAATTCATTTTAACATCTAGATTTGAGCGCTTCACGTAGAAAGTAAACGCGCTTTTTCATGTTACTTCTATTAAAACTCGTGCGTGAGTCGTAATATATTGTGCATTTTCGTATGCTTGAGTGCCACGAGAAAAGTATTTTGTGCTACAAACTTAGTTGTAATCAACATTTCTGGCCCTATTGCTCATGAAAACCACACATTGCATGTTGTACAACCATTCAACAAGACCTTCCGAGGTGGTGGTCCAGACTGCAGTACACACCTGTACTTCTACTACCCTGTAGCACGCCCTATTGCGCGCCTGTATTCGTATGTGTACGGTCCGAAAATTGGCAATTGACATTAAATAATGAAAAGTGAGAGGTCATTCACATCAGTACTAAAAGTAATCCGTTAAACGTCGGTTACACGATAAATCAGTCAAATCTAAAGGCAGTAAATTCAAATAAATACCTATGAATTACAATTACGAACAACTTAAATTGGAAGGAACACATAGAAAATGTTGTGGGGAAGACAAACCATAGGCTGCGTTGTACTGGCAGAACACTTAGAAAATGTAACAGATCCACTAAGGAGACTGCCTACAGTACGCTGGTCCGTTCTCTTTTACAATACTGCTGCACTGTGTGGGACCCCTACCAGACAGGATTAACGGAGTACATCGACAAAGTTGAAAGAAGAGCGTCACGTTTTGTATTATCGTGATATAGGGGAGAGAGCGTCACGGACATGATAGAGGATTTGGGGTGGACATCATTAAAACAAATGCGTTTTTCGTTGCAACGGACTCATGAAATTTCAATCACTAACTTTATCCTCCAGATGCGAAATCTTTTGTTGACGCCAGCTTCTATTGGGAGAACGACCATCATAATAAAATAAGGGAAATCAGTGCTCGCACGGAAAAATATAGGTGTTTGTTATGTCCTGTTCGATATTGGAATAATAGAGAATTATTGTTAAAGTGGTTGGATGAACTCCCAAGTGCAATGTGCGGAGTACCCGTGTAGATCACCGAGCGAGGCGGCGCAGTGAATGGTTCGAATGGCTCTGAGCACTATGGGACTCAACATCTGTGGTCATAAGTCCCCTAGAACTTAGAACTACTTAAACCTAACTAACCTAAGGACAATACACACATCCATGCCCGAGGCAGGATTCGAACCTGCGACCGTCGCATTCGCGCGGTTCCTGACTGAGCGCCTAGAACCGCTAGACCACCGCGGCCGGCGTGGCGCAGTGGTTAGACACTGGACTCGCATTCGGGAGGAGGACGGTTCAATCCCACGTCCGGCCATCCTGATTTAGGTTTTCCGTGATTTCCTTAAATGCCGGGATGGTTCCTCTGAAAGGGCACGGCCGACTTCCTTCCACATCCTCCCCTAATCCGATGAGACCGATGACCTCGCTGTCTGGTCTCCTTCCCCAAACAATCCAACCCGTGTAGAAGTAGATGTAGATGATCTGACACAACACTGCCACTCCTCCGAACACTCGGAGAACTCCATGCTCCGACTGGGAGGCTCAAGTATGAATGCAATGAAACTTGAGGCTCTGGCAACACCGGCATAATTTCAAAGTCGCCTCAATCTCGCCGGATGACTCTGAAACTAACGAGTGATGTCAGCAGTTGACGAGAGCACATCGCCGAACTTAGTTCTGTCCAGTGGAGGCGAAACCTGCGTGTTGGGGCCGTAGCAGAAGGCATCAGCTGAGTCACCGCCACTGAACTGCTGAGGTCGGGGCCAGTGTGGTTCTAACAAGGGCAAGGCCTCAGACACGGCCAACCGATTCGGCTCAGATTTGGCAGGTCGCTTGTGTACAACCAAAAACGAAGGACTCTAAGATATTTTGGGTCAGCACCCCCGCGTTTTTGAGAAAATCAGCCCTAAAGGTTATGACCAGCAATCGACTCAGAATTGGAGGGGTCGATAGATAATTGTAAATAGAGTACGAGGGCAGTCCAATAAGTAATGCAACACATTTTTTTTCTCGGCCAATTTTGGTTGAAAAAACCGGAAATTTCTTGTGGAATATTTTCAAACATTCCCGCTTCGTCTCGTAAGTTTCATTGACTTCCGACAGGTGGCAGCGCTGTACGGATCTGTTAAAATGGCGTCTGTAATGGATGTGCGTTGCAAACAACGGGCAGTGATCGAGTTTCTTTTGGCGGAAAACCAGGGCATCTCAGATATTCATAGGCGCTTGCAGAATGTCTACGGTGATCTGGCAGTGGACAAAAGCACGGTGAGTCGTTGGGCAAAGCGTGTGTCATCATCGCTGCGTGCGGGCCGGCCGTGCACAGCTGTGACTCCTGCAATGGCGGAGCGTGCGAACACACTCGTTCGAGATGATCGACGGATCACCATCAAACAACTCAGTGCTCAACTTGACATCTCTGTTGGTAGTGCTGTCACAATTGTTCACCAGTTGGGATATTCAAAGGTTTGTTCCCGCTGGGTCCCTCGTTGTCTAACCGAACACCATAAAGAGCAAAGGAGAACCATCTGTGCGGAATTGCTTGCTCGTCATGTGGCTGAGGGTGACAATTTCTTGTCAAAGATTGTTACAGGCGATGAAACATGGGTTCATCACTTCGAACCTGAAACAAAACGGCAATCAATGGAGTGGCGCCACACCCACTCCCCTACCAAGAAAAAGTTTAAAGCCATACCCTCAGCCGGCAAAGTCATGGTTACAGTCTTCTGGGACGCTGAAGGGGTTATTCTGTTCGATGTCCTTCCTCATGGTCAAACGATCAACTCTGAAGTGTATTGTGCTACTCTTCAGAAATTGAAGAAACGACTTCAGCGTGTTCGTAGGCACAAAAATCAGAACGAACTTCTCCTTCTTCATGACAACGCAAGACCTCACACAAGTCTTCGCACCCGAGAGGAGCTCACAAAACTTCAGTGGACTGTTCTTCCTCATGCACCCTACAGCCCCGATCTCGCACCGTCGGATTTCCATATGTTTGGCCCAATGAAGGACGCAATCCGTGGGACGCACTACGCGGATGATGAAGAAGTTATTGATGTAGTACGACGTTGGCTCCGACATCGACCAGTGGAATGGTACGGTGCAGGCATACAGGCCCTCATTTCAAGGTGGCGTAAGGCCGTAGCATTGAATGGAGATTACGTTGAAAAATAGTGTTGTGTAGCTAAAAGATTGGGGAATAACCTGGTGTATTTCAATGCTGAATAAAACAACCCCTGTTTCAGAAAAAAATGTGTTGCATTACTTATTGAACTGCCCTCGTATTTTTCATCATCAGGTATGGGGTCCGCAAACGCAAACTTTTCCAGAAATCGAGGAAAGAAACATTTACAACTGCCGCTTCTGTACCCACATGGTAAACGCTATTCTCCGGCAACACCGATAGCGCAACGGCCAATATAACTGGGAATCGGAAAACCCGGGTTCGAATCTCGAAGAAACCTAGCGGATGTTATTCTTTTCGTTTGCAATTTTTCCATATCTCAATTGCTAAGGTAAGTAAATCAATAAAGAATGATAATAATAAGGTAGGCAAACTAATTTCCCAAACGCCGTGAGTTAGTAAAGTATTAAACTTTTAAGCCTTGTCACATGAAAACAACTCCGAGTAAGAGTGTTGCGAATTCCTCACCAGGGATCAGAGATAGCCAACCGAGTGACGCTTGTTTATAGCTAGGCACGGGACAGAATAGTCGCGGGGAGAGTTATGTCGTCCCGGTTGCCTCTTCGTCATATCATAGTTGTGAACCTGGAAGAGTGAAGGTGTCCAACACGAGCCTTATAGAAGTCAATCGGAAAGAGTTGTTTTCCGTAATTAGGCTGCCGCGAACCTCGCGGATACATTTAGTGATTTTTCGATCGTTAATGCGCCGAATGAAATACGTTTTGTGAATGAGTGCAGTGTTCTTTCGTAAGTAACAAATGACGAGTACTGTATGTAGTTTGTGGTTATCAGCTCGTCTGTTTGTGCCGTAGTAAGTAGTTATTGTTTGTTGTGTCATATCTTTCAGGTGCATAATCTGAATAATGGAGGATGTACACCCTTCGACTAGCGCTGTAATATATAGTTGGGAGCCTGTCTCAGACGATGGCAAGCGGGAAGTTACCGACGCTGTGTGCTGCAAGACAGATGAATTATCAGTGCACTACCGGAAGCAGGCAGTTCTGTTTCTCGGCGTTCTAGACTGATAGGAACGGCTACCGTCGAGCGATTTTTGGAGCTGACGAACGAAATGACTTTTGTTAATGCTGAAGTACTATACCATGAAGACGAAGCACAAGGTGATTCAGTGGAAGATATCCCGACTAGTGAATCGCAAAATCTCCACGTCACTGGGAATATGTGCTTTATCTGTTCCCGATGAGAATCGGTTACTAAACGATTGAACTACGGCGCTATACCGCTTGAATTAAAAGTAAAGGTGGTAGCGCTACCCAGGAATCATCCAAATTGGAACTTACAAACACTACAAAAGAATGGAGCAATACAGCCCTGAAAAGGAAGGAGGACTTGAAATTGTGGGAAAGAGATATTGTTAAAGGAGGGACAAGATACGACAAATACCAGGCGATAAATAAGTGGACATTTGGCCGATTTGTCGAATCTCGTTGTCTTAATGAGAATGTAACAACGAGAATACTTCAGGAGTGGGCTACAGGTGCAGCGCTTCAATATACGGCCAACAAGGGTTTTACGTTTGCTGCATCATTATCTTGGGCAAGAAATTTCAAATCGGAGTATAAAATTCGTCAACGGCACGTCACTAAATACGTCTCTCATAAGGAGGTACAAAATATAGAAGATATACAGAAAGTGGCGGCTCTTTTCAGCACGTAAACGGCGTCACTTATGAACCGTTTTAATCGTAATTACGTGATCAATACCGATCAAACAGGATGCGAGTACCGCGTGAACATTCGAATCACGTTATCGCACAAGGGAGGAAAACTAACCCTTGTCGCAGTTGGTAGTAAAAACAAACTAACACATTCGTGCACGGCGCAATATGCCATCACAGCCTCTGGAAAAGTGTTGCCTAAGGTTTTCCTGCGTTTACAAGAAACGAATGTTACATTTGGTCCTCGGGGTATAGGTCAATCGTTTAACTGACTCGTTGAAAAATGTTTATATTTCCTGCTCCAAATCCGGGAAACTGACGAATGCGATTTACAGAACATGTCTTGAGAATGTTTTAAAATAAACGATTCTGATAACAAGTTTTGTCTAATATTCGTTTCCTGGAGTGGACAACTTAATACTACAATATACGACACAATGTTTATAGCTGGTGAGGATCAGCCGACGAGCACAGTAAAAGTAATACCGCCAAACTGCACACCTGTATGCCAGCCGCGTGATGTTTATTTCTAGCGCCAGGTTAAAAACTTTATTTACAGGCTTCAGAATAGCAATGTGCTTCTGTAAACCCAGAGGGAATTGCACAACCGCCGGATGCAATAGCTATTCACAGCATAATTCATAACCAACTTTCAGCACCGATTTTTCAGCTGATGATATCGTATGCATGGTACGCATCAAAAGTAATTCCCGAAAAAGACATATTTTTAAATTAAACCAAGTTTGTTTTCCGCCGACTATTCGGAAGGAACAGTGTAGCTGTCGAAAGATTGCATTAATTAGATGTTCTTAGTACCGTGAGTATATTTGTTTCGAATTTTTATATGACAAGTACCATCCATCTAGGTGTTCGAAGAAATGTGAGGACACGTAATACTGACTGGAAGAGCCAATGTAAAGTGATCTGGAGTAACATTTTAGTTGTTTAGTATCCCAAGAGGTTTGAGAAATTTATTTACCTACCTTATTATTATGATTCCTTATTGATTTACTTACCTTATTAAACCTCCTATCCCTATAAGGAAAAATACAAACGAAAAGAATAGCATCCACTAGGCTTATTCGTTATACGAACCCGGGTTCTCCGATTCCCAGCCAGTTACTTTGGTCGTTGGGCTATTTTTTTTTCAATAATCTTTATTGAACAAACTAAAAGTACATATATATATGCACAATGCAACAGTTCTTCAAGGTACCATTTAAACATACACAAATGATTGTTAGTTAAACAAAAATATTAGAATAACATTAAATACAACAAAATATAACATTCTGTCTTCCTCTTTTTTTTTTTTTTTGTCGATGCATGAGAGCGTGGATAAGGGTGTTGCAACATGTCACGGGTAGGCATGGCACACCCCAACTTTGTGGGGTTTAAGGAAGACGCTGCGGAGATAACCGGCAAAAGTTTGTCGGTAAGATGGTTTTCGGGTGAGGGTGCAATGCGCGGTCACAACTTTGTACCAGAAGTCAAGGACTGTATGCGGACCACTCTGAAAGAGGTATTCTAAAGCCTGTCCTCGAAACCAGATTAGTGTATGGTGCTTAGCAAGAGTATAGTGAAATGTCTGGGGCAACAACAAGAAATCTCCGGTTAGCGTCGTTGGCAGGGCACGGAGGCAAAAACCCACGATTCGTTGGATGAGGAGCCATACGTTTCGTTTGAGGGGCACGTAAGACGGTGCTCATCGGTGTCTTCGAGCTGACAGTCAGGGCAGAGTGGGGAGGTGGGCAGTCCTATGCGACAAAGTCGACTATTAGTCGCGAATTTGCCATAGACTATCTAACATTCTGCGTGGTATCTGTCTGTTCTATATCGTGTCTCCCTACCACTTTCGCGCAACGACGCTCTGAGCGTGTTTTTTAGGGAATTGACTAGTTTGAACCTGGGACCTGTTGCTGGTAAGGAGACGCCAGACCACACATGACATGTAGAATTCAGAAGGGTTCAGTGAGACTAGCGATGATATAACCAAATACTTAATGATTTCTGCGTCAGCTCCACTGCACTCCCTGTAAAAGAATCTTAATACTAACTAAATTTAGTGGAAGGGGTTCAAGGCTTTCCTACTTTTAGTTAGCTGGTAAAATAACGTCGAAAAAGCAGTTAAGTTTACCATTGGAAATTTCATTCTACTCACAAAACATTGTTTATAAATTGCACTATTGATAAAACGAAATGTTTTAATACAGGATGATAAAAACCAACTGCGTTCAACAAAAATGTGAACGAATATTCCCTGAGTGGGTTTCCAAGTTCTACAATGGATCGAAGGATGACCTGTGTCATATCACATCTATAATCTAGGTTTAAATTAAGTTTCACAAGAGAGAAAACTATCAAAATGGTCTACAGTGACCCTCAATTAATTACTTATCCAACTTGTCGTAAATTACAGTGGCTGATGTGGCTTCTCAATAATTGTATAACAGAAAAATCATCACGTTTCAGATTTTTACTTCAAGTGGCAAATGTGAACACCATGAGCTTAAATTGACTATCGACACTAGTATTACGCAAAAAGGGGGTGTAACAGATGAGACTTCTGCAGTTCTGAGTGAAGCATTATGCGCTGTTATGCGGCATCGCGTGTGTTCATTACCTTGTCGGTGTTCGTCAGGGGGCGGTGGACAGTACAGCTCCGCTCACCTCGCCGTCTCAGAAGCAACTCTCTCCTACCTTCTCCTTACTACAATTTACCGAAGTTGGTTTAAAAAAACTATCTGGCTGTGTTTTCATCTGACCAATCAGGGTCTGAATGTTAACCTTCAGCTCCGCCTACAAAAATTCTGTCTATCCAATGAGAAACGTTATACTTTCCTTGGTGGGGCAATGTTTTTAAAGTTTGCAACGTAACAGAGACGCGAAAAGGTCTCACGCTAAAACTTGCAGCTGGTGTGGTCCTTTTCGTGTTATCGTAAGATCTATACTGTTCTTTTGGAGGGCTCTAGGTTTTAACATGGGCTGGGGGGTGGTCCTAGCAGTTAGCTGGCGACGTGGGTGTCCGTCCTTATCGTAGGGCCTTCCAGCTTAACAAGGTTCTGCTCTCGGCTTCTGTTCTCGTTTCTCCCCTCGGAACTGCGTCTGTCTCACGGTGGGAAGGTATGACATGCATTTAGGCATTCTTGTGTTAGTCTGTGGTATTCCATTTGCTCACTCGTTACTCGTATTACTTTGGTTATTTAATGTCACGATTTATTCGGAGCCATGTGACATACTACTGGATTTGCTTATCATGTCAGGGTTTTCATGGAAGGTGTTGGATATGCCTGACACCTTACAACTAAAATATACCAGAGTGCAGACACAAACGAGGGTAAAAAGAGTGCATGCACACACCCCCAAACCGTTCGCCAGTTAATGTCAGCGTGCTGTAGCACCGTGGGGTTGCAAGGGTTGGACAGTATAAACAAACGATAATAACCTTTTGTACGGGGAGGACGGGTGACTGGAAGATCGACCCGAACGTAGCTGAGTGCTATGAAACAATTGGTGACGTGGTACAGTAATGGAGAAATAGGTGCCACATTGATCGGTGGATCGAGAGAAGCTGGTCGGAGGATATCTAAGAGACTGCGTGTTATGGACGGGACCGGCCCCCGCCAGTGCCGCAACATAGTATGGACAAAGAGTGCAGACGATCGTGCCCGCACGTTGACGAGTCGGAGGCCACCTTTTGCAGGAGGTAGTGTTAGAGTGTTGTTGCGGACTTTGAAAAGTGTCCCTGCTGACACGAAATATCCAAAGGCTGATTGGATGCGGCGGCCAAGGAGTAACGGCATTGTAGGATCTGGGCGACGTGTACCAGTTTAGGGGTGACAAATATGTTGACGTAGGACACACGTTGGAGTTGGTTTAAGTTACGGTGCAGATGACCGCGGACATGGTGCCGAATCGACTGCAAAAGCCGCCGGTAAGCGAGGGCCACTGTGCGGTGTGTGGAGCTCGTAAATTCGATACCCAAGTAACGAAGGGTGGTACTGACTGGGAGTGGGGTCGGCACCATAGCCGGGAGGCCGGGCCCAGTGTGCATCATAGTCGATTTACGGACATTAAGAACGCTACCAGTAAGACGTCCATCCTGGTGGATAAATTGGATGGAGTTCCGTGGAGGAGCGGTGAGAAAGACGAGGTCGTCCGCATAGGCTCTACAGTGAAAGGTGCAGTCACGTAAAGTGAGACCCTGCAGTCTAGACGTAAGACCAGTGATAAGGGGATCAAGTGCAGCTATCGGTGCTGTCGACGAAAAGCGTTTACCATGTGGGTACAGAAGGGGCAGTTGTAAAAGTTTCTTATCTCGACTTCTGGAAAAGTATGCGTTTTCGGACCCCATACCTGATGATGAAAAATGCTCTATTTACAGTTATCTATCGACCCCGCCAATTTTGAGTCGATTGCTCGTCATAACCTTTAGGGGTGATTTTCTCAAAATCGCGGTGGTATTGACCCAAAATATTTTAGATTCCTTCGTTTTAGGTTGTACACAAGCGACCTGCCAAATTTGAGCCGAATCAGTTGGCCGTATATGAGGCCTTCCCCTTGTAAGTCCTGACATGGCGGAGGTGTACTCGCATTCGATTGGCCGCACGTGACCCAGTGGATGCAGCAAAAGGTCTGCAGCATGGGCGTCCCTTGCTCTTCTTCTCTCGTGTACGCGAGGATGCTCTGTGGGCCGGGCTGCAGAGTTCTTGGCTTGCTGCCCTTTAAACTTAGTACATGTTATTTATCATCAATTTACATACACATTTTGTTCCTAGATGTGATCTGGGGGCCAGCTACGTAATAGGTCTTCACGGCTACTGATTTATAGGTATGAAACAAGATTTCAGTCTTGTAGGTGGACGAGGTGCAATACATAATTCGTAATAGTTTTGTTTATTATAAAATGATATTTGCTGTTGTTAGATACTATTAACATTTATCTTCTGCTTGGTATATTTCTGGAAATAATTTCCTTTATCAAATGCGTTTTAAGTATATTAAAAACTGTTTAGGCATGACGTTTATTATGTACGAACTTTGTTTCATAATGTGAACACCCGCAGTCTGGTAATTATTGATGTACCTTTCTCTGCAGAAATGATAAACTTTTAGATATTGCTTACAAATTCATTGTTGTCCGCTTACGTAGAAGCTCACACAATATATTATGCATCACACTCTTAGTAGTGCACAAAATGATGTAGGTACATTCCATTCCTTTTTTTTTCTATTAGGCCGCTTTCTTGTGTGTCGGTCTGTCTGTCTCTTCGGTACAAATTTTGTAATTGATTTTAAACTTACTTCCCCATACGTTAAGGACTTTAAATTTTAACCGTAGCTCATAACTGGATAACGTAGCAATACTGTGGGGCAGGAACCATCTAGCAACGATGTGGGGATCGGAACGGAGTGGAAATGGGGTGACAAAGAATCACAACGCACAGCACCACCTCCCCAATTGGAGTTCCTACACTATGGCTATGATGGGCACATTACGTCACAGCCGCCGGAAGTGCAGTGTGCGTACATTACTTGCACATCTCATACTATTTCTACCAAACTGGGGACACACATAACTTGCAACCCGGAAAAAAACAGATTTTTTTAGAGAGGGTCTGCGTTTCGTTTTTTTTCTCAGGCATGTTTCGTTCGAATTACAGCATCATCAGCGGGTTTTTTGTTATGTTTCTATAAAACAGGAAAAATAGTCCTTACTACTTGTACACATATAAATTTGAGTTTTAAGTCAGTATTTACGTATCTGAAAAAGAGAGAATGTGGTAACAAAGAATAAACACAAAAATTTTGCGTATATTCTTTGTTACCACATTCTATGAATTTCCTGGATTTTTATGTTATTTAATGCAGTTGTTTTGTTTCACAATTTTTGTCATCTGCAACCATATAGAACTTAATGAGGTACAGTATTTACATCGAAAATTTACGCCTGGGCATGTTATGCTTATGCCTACCATTAGATAATACTATGTGGAAAACTTTGTGTATGCGTGAGTGCGTCCTCGTGTGTGTGTGTGTGTGTGTGTGTATGTGTGTGTGTGTGTGTGTGTGTGTGTGTGTGTGTGGAACCCTTGTGGTGGCTCAAAGGTTATTGTTATGTCCTCGCATACTGTGAGACAGCTTTGCTGTGTGTGTTGTGGCTGCATCACCACTTTGCTTGTCTCGTTGGGAGCTGCGACAGGTGCCCGAGGTCTACGTCTGAGTCTCTTGTGCCGCCTGCGGGCGTGCGCCGCGATCCGTCGACGGCGTGACCAACTGCAATGTATTAATGCTTCCTGTGACAGGGAAAGCTTGGAACGTTATTAGAGATTAAAGTGAGGTTCGAGTAAAATTTTATTGTTAATATTTTATTGATTCTAAAGACAGTGACATTTATCAAACTTGTTTTTTAAGATTTGTATTGCTCTAAAGATAAGAGACGTTTATGCTTGGACATCGTGCATGTTAATGAAGAGTTCTGATGTTCAGTGAATGGTTTATGAGGAATGTTTCCCAGTGCTTCATCTACGATCTGACTGTTGGTGTATTTTATGTTTGTATACGTCCTTGTTGAACATATCTGTTAGTTTACATTAAAAATTATGATTTCAATAATTATTATATTAACAGAATCTTCCGTCGGTTCTTGGTAGAACAACATTATAATAATAAATGAAAAGCACCAGTTTCCTTTTGTTCTACAATATTACTTTTATCGCTAACCGGTTTTCGGCTTACAAGGCCATCTTCAGACATTTACGTGCAAATGTCTGAAGATGGCCTTGTAAGCCGAAAACCGGTTAGCAATAAAAGTAATATTGTAGAACAAAAGGAAACTGGTGCTTTTCATTTATTATTAAATAATTATTTTTGAAGAGCGGCCAACATGGTTGTGTAAAACAGAAAAATACTTAGCAGCTACAAAGCTCGTTTCCGGAATACAAAAAAATAGTTGAAAGTAAGACCGAATAATCTACCAATTAAGGTGGATCTGCAATGAGGAAACTGAGAAAGTGCAGCCCTTCAAGTAGCATTTACGTCACCAGTAACAACTGGCTTACACCTATTCCCTTATTTAAAGAAGGCGATTTTGCAACATTGAGACCAAAGGAGAGCTTATGCAGGCCATAGACTGGTAATTTGCAGGCATTCCAGAATGCGCATTGGTGATGGAACTGATTCGTTGGAATGAAGTTGCAGAAAGACCATTGACATAAAAGCATACTAATTCCTTCTGTGGCATAAGAAGCATACACATTCAGCCAAAGAGGATTCCTTCGTGCTGTCAGATGCTAATATAGCCAAAATATTGCTGGTTAACGAATATTTTTATTCGAATACAGTATCCTGAATTTTTACTGATATGTCTGCATAAGTAGAAGAAACTAATGATAAAGACCGAAAACAATTTTTTGACTGTTCAATTAGCCAAAACAAATTCTCCAAGTATACCACCAACACAAAACAGTGATCCGTCTTCGAATCACAACTGCATGCAAGAATAACATAGAAAAGAACTGAAATAATTTCCGACTAGTCTCCGCCAGAGACTTCTCCAATATACCAAGCCTAATCGAGAGATCATTGAGAAGATCCAAGCCGCGCTGCCGGGGCGGCAGCTATCCACATCTGCTGGCGGTCGATGAACTGCCGATGTGCGTTTTTTTTTTTTTTTCCTTTATTGTATTTCAATTCCCCATCGGGGCGGGCTGGCAGCAGCATAGGCGCTGCTCTTCAGCCGAAAGACATAGAACAAAAAATAGAAGACATTTAAAAACAGCAAAGGAGAGAATAAGGTGAACATAGATATAAAAAAGGGGAACATCATGGAAGGCAATAGACAAAAAACGGGGTGACTGTAAAACGGAGAGAAAAAACTGTTTAAAAGTAGCACACATAAAAAGCCACACACCGCGACGGTTAAAAGAACACAAGGCACAGTAAGACTGGAGCATAAAGGTAGCGATGGACGGCATAGCACATAACGTAACACTGGCGGCGAACCTCAAGGCAGGACACAATTAAAACACACCTCTTGACGCACACGAGGGACAGCACTAAACAACACTGATGTGACACACTGATGAAGAGTAACACAGAGGATCTGCCAGGCGCTAGGAGATGAGGGAGACCTTGAGAAGGGAGGGAGGGGAAGAGATGGGGGAGGTGAGCGGGGGGCGCGCGGAAGAGGGCCAGGTAGGGAGGGATGTGGGAAGGAGAGAGGCAAGTATGGGGTGCAGGGTTTCAGGGGAGGGGGGGATGGAGGAAAATCCGCTCTGGGAGAAGGAGGAAAGAGGAAAAGGGGGCCCTGGTGAGGGGGGGGGGGGAACAAGGCCAGGCTATATTTGGAAGGAAGGGTAGATGTCATGGCGAAGTTCGTCATCCGGGAGGGGGAGGCGTTGGAAATTGCCCTGATGAAGGAGAGCGATGTGCGGCTGAGCGCCGGCCTTTATAGCGCTTCGGCGGATGAGTACCTCGGAACTATTTTCCATCACGTGGTTCGATGTGTGAAAATAGTTCCGGGATCTGCAGCGACCTCTTCCCCATGTTTATGTGGGCCGGTAGTGGCCCCTCGTGCCGCTGGTGTCTTTGCTGTGTTGCTGTTGTTGTTATTGTGGCCGTTCATCAATATTGCCTGTCGGTTGTGTAGTGCTTCGGTGTGCCTGCGAAGCGGGCAGCACGCGGCTGCAGGCTGTCAGTTTGGTTGCTGATACTCTAGGCGCCGTCATGTCTGGTGGAGAAGGCCACAGCATTTACTACAAAACTTCAAGGGTTGACACTAATCTGTATTACGGCCGGCCGGGGTGGTCGAGCGGTTCTAGGCGCTACATCCTGGAACCGCTACGGTCGCAGGTTCGAATCCTGCCTCGGGCATGGATGTGTGTGATGTCCTTCGGTTGGTTAGGTTTAAGTAGTTCTAAGCTCTAGGGGACTGATGATCTCAGAAGTTAAGTCCCATAGTGTTCAGAGCTATTTGAACCAATTTGAACTAATCTGTACTGTTCTCATGAAAATGTAGAACTGGAATACAACGCCGCGGCATCTATAAAGCCTCAAATAGGCTGCAGTTGTTTCAGCCAGAGAGAGAGTGCGCACCTTAATAGCTTTGCCGCTACGCCTGGGCGGATTAGCGGTGGGTGTAGTTACGACGGCACTCAGGAGGCAGCCACGGAGATGCAGATCGTCGCCTCGATGCGACATCTGGTATGCAAACTGGCAAGAGTGGGGGGGGGGTCTCTAAAAGCCTCTCAGCTCTCGTGAGAGACAGACTCTTACATCGCCTGGATACCGACGCGTCCCAAATGACGTGCAACCGCTTCCTCGTTCCAGACTGCCGGCGCTGTCGCCTCACCGTGCCACGTAATCGTTTCTGACAGTACGTCTGCAGTTCATCACAGTCACCCTATGCAAGTACACGTACATATCATTTGATAATTACTTAATAAAACGCGGTCCCTCCCGCCGGAGGTTCGAGTCCTCCCTCGGGCATGGGTGTGAATGTTGTTCTTACACTACTGGCCATTTAAATTGCTACACCACGAATATGACGTGCTACAGACGCGAAATTTAACCGACAGGAAGAAGATGCTTGATATGCAAATGATTCGCTTTTCAGAGCATTCACACAAGGTCGGCACCGGTGGCGACACCTACAACGTCCTGACATGAGGAAAGTTTCCAACCGACTTCTCATACACAAACAGCAGTTGACCGGCGTTGCCTGGTGAAACGTTGTTATGATGCCTCATGTAAGGAGGAGAAATGCGTACCATTACGTTTCCCACTCATAAATGTAGGATTGTAGCCTATCGCGATTGCGGTTTATCATATCGTGACATTTCTGCTCGTACACGTACATATCATTTGATAATTACTTAATAAAACGCGGTCCCTCCCGCTGGAGGTTCGAGTCCTCCCTCGGGCATGGGTGTGAGTGTTGTTCTTACACTACTGGCCATTTAAATTGCCACACCACGAAGATGACGTGCTACAGAGGCGAAATTTAACCGACAGGAAGAAGATGCTTGATATGCAAATGATTAGCTTTTCAGAGCATTCACACAAGGTCGGCACCGGTGGAGACACCTACAACGTGCTGACATGAGGAAAGTTTCCAACCGACTTCTCATACACAAACAGCAGTTGACCGGCGTTGCCTGGTGAAACGTTGTTGTGATGCCTCGTGTAAAGAGGAGAAATGCGTACCATCACGTTTCCGACTGATAAAGGTCGGATTGTAGCCTATCGCGATTGCGGTTTATCGTATCGCGACACTGCTGCTCGCGTTGGTCGAGATCCAACGACTGTTAGCAGGATATGGAGTCGGTGGGTTCAGGAGGGTAATACGGAACGCCGTGCTGGATCCCAACGGCCTCGTATCACTGGCAGTCGAGATGACAGGCATCTTAACCGCATGGCTGTAATGGATCGTGCAGCCACGTCTCGAACTCTGAGTCAACAGATGGGAACGTTTGCAAGACAACAACCATCTGCACGAACAGTTCAACGACGTTTGCAGCAGCATGAACTATCAGCTCGGAGACCATGGCTGCGGTTATCCTTGACACTGCATCACAGACAGGAGCGCCTGCGATGGTGCACTCAACGACGAACCTGGGTGCACGAATGGCAAAACGTAATTTTTTCGGATGAATCCAGGTTGTGTTTACAGCATCATGATAGTGGAATCCGTGTTTGGTGACATCGCGGTGAACGCACATTGAAAGCCTGTATTCGTCATCGCTATACTGGCGTATCACCTGGTGTGATCGTATGGGGTGCCATTGGTTACACGTCTCGGTCACCTCTTGTTGGCATTGACGGCACTTTGAACAGTGTACGTTACATTTCAGATGTGTTACGACGCGTGGTTCTACCCTTCATTCGATCCCTGTGAAACCCTACATTTCAGCAGGACAATGCACGACCGCATGTTGCAGGTCCTGTACAGGCCTTTCTGGATACAGAAAATGTTCGACTGCTGCCCTGGCCAGCACATTCTCCAGATCTCTCACCAATTGAAAACGTCTGGTCAATGGTGGCCGAGCAACTGGCTCGTCACAATACACCAGTCACTACTCTTGATGAACTGTGGTGTCGTGTTGAAGCTGCATGGGCAGCTGTACTTGTACACGCCATCCAAGCTCTGTTTGACTCATAGCCCAGGTGTATCAAGGCCGTTATTACGGCCAGAGGTGGTTGTTCTGGGTCCTGATTTCCCAGGATCTATGCACCCCAATTGTGTGAAAATGTAATCACATGTCAGTTCTAGTAAAGTATATTTGTCCAATGAATACCCGTTTATCATCTACATTTTTATGGCCAGTAGTGTAGCACAAGTTAGTTTAAGTTAAAGTAATGTGTAAGTCTAGGGACCGATGACCTCAGCACTTTGGTCCCTTAAGAAAAAATGGCTCTGAGCACTATGGGACTCAACTGCTGTGGTCATAAGTCCCCTAGAACTTAGAACTACTTAAACCTAACTAACCTAAGGACAGCACACAACACCCAGCCATCACGAGGCAGAGAAAATCCCTGACCCCGCCGGGAATCGAACCCGGGAACCCGCGCGTGGGAAGCGAGAACGCTACCGCACGACCACGAGATGCGGGCAGGTCCCTTAAGAATTCACACACATTTGAACAATGGAATTTTGATAAAAATGGTTTTTAAACTACTGTAGCGGAAAGAATCCGGATTAATTTTTGTAATGTAGATGGCGTTATTCACACTACATGTAACAAATTGAGGCTGGTGTACTTGCTGTAAACTACAGCCTCACTTTCCTTCTGCCTGTACGTAATTAAAGTCGTATGGTGACATCTACTGCTGGGAGCAGGATCGTAGGTCAATCAGATGGCATGTTGACTAAAATGGACCACTTCTTGGATAACATAGCGCTTTACTTCTTGTGTTGTGTCAGTCATTAGTGATTCTGTAATTTCCTTGTATTCTAATACTGAATATGGCTATTTATAGCCGAAATATGGATAAGCAAGGATATAAAAATCCAGTGACAGTGCGGCTGATGGCTGTATTCCTGTCCTTCCTAATTATAACATACAGATGCTGTGCACAACGGTTCGGCGTTGAATCAAAGTTGGTGAAACTTGTTACTGTTATTCAAAATGTACTCAAGTAACTTTAAGGGTGCGTTCAAACTAGATAATAGAGTCAGAAGCACTTCAGGATACCAGCATCCGGGCAAACACACAGCATATAATACAAGAAGAGAGGAATTTTTAGTTCCTTATAAGTTGCATATGCGGTGTGAGCTCGTGGAAACATTTCTAACAAGACATATATTGGCGGATGAGGTTAATGCCATGGCCTGCCGCCTACGCTCCGCACTGTCGCTTTATTTCTTTAAGAAATCCCATCTACGAAACAGAAGTTTTTTATAATCTCAATGTTTATGACGTCATCTCTCCTGAACTGAGTCTCACGCAATCAGTTAATTAGGCAGATGCGTTCAGTGTTATATGTGGATACTGCCTGCGAAGCATGGTGCGATTGAAGTTGGTAGTAAATAAGTAATAAATTAAAACGACATGCCTAGTGCTGAAGTTTTGTTGCGAGGACAGCGAAAATGTAGGGAGGCCGAACCGCACGATACCCCTGGGATCGGTGTGGGGCGGCGGTGAGGTGGGTGGGCTGCTGTGGCCCGTTTTGGGGGTTGTGAATCACTGAGGGCGGGACAAAGCCTGTCCGTTGTTTCTAGGTCCCCTGTTTAATACACAATACACAAAGGCATCGGCAACGTTCCTTCCGCCCGGCACTGAAAAAAAAAAAGGTTCAAATGGCTCTGAGCACTATGGGACTTAACATCTATGGTCATTCGTCCCCTAGAACTTAGAACTACTTAAACCTAACTAACCTAAGGACAGCACACAACACCCAGTCATCACAAGGCAGAGAAAATCCCTGACCCCGCCGGGAATCGAACCCGGGAACCCGGGCGTGGGAAGCGAGAACGCTACCGCACGACCACGAGCTGCGGACTCCGGCACTGAAGGTGCCTACGATAAGGCGGTGTAACGGAGTGTCAAGAAAGTTTTCATGGGGAACCTGACGGGAGAAGGTGAAGAGGTAGACCCAGGAAAAGGTCTCCTTCCAGATTGTATATAGGGAATTGTTATGACGTGATTTCTTTCGTTTCTGTAATTATTTAGGTGCTTTAATTCGCCGTTAAATCTTTAGATCCTTCGAAATCGAACTGATGTGCAAGTATGGATAGAGCAGGTCGCTAATCTGTTACCTGAGTTCATATTCATAAATTACTTTTCGACCCATCTTCTGTTTCCTGCTGCCCAAGCGCTCGTCTCTGCATGTGGCGTTACTGGGAGAGTTCGTAACACGACGCGTTATATGATGCTGTATGACGATGGTACTTCGTTTCGCGGGTTTGTTTACGACTTCCAGACTCGTTGTAGTAGTCTCACAATTAGGCACGATTTATATATTCTTAGGCATTAGCTGCTATTTATTCTTACAAAAGACATTTTAACCTCGTCCTTGCTTCTGTGCCTTGCGTGTACCTATTTTCTCTTTCCCAGCTGCAACATTTAGTTCTCTAACATGTGAATTTCTCTTCTTTAAATGCGTACCTTTACCTACAGCTAGTAAAAATTCCACTACGTTTAGCTCAAAACTCAATTCCGACTCATTTTCACCTACCACTATTGTATCATCAGCGAATGCTATAGTGCTAATTTTCTGTCCTTGACAAAAAGACAATAGTTCTTTAATTCCCTTTTCAATGGCCATTTAAACATCAGTGGTAAAAATGCAACCCTCGCGTCTCTTCTGGTGTCGAGTTCTTATACAAATCTGTCAGTGCAGACTATTTTAATTCTCTTTGGAGAATAAGAGTGGATTCCATCTCCCTGCCTCAAAAAGGAAAAAGTTTTGTTTCATCCTGGGTTATACAAAGCCTTTCTATATTTATAATTCCATATAAAAATCCCAAATACGACCTCCACTGCATTTTGAGTATTTCTCTCACTCTAGTAGATAATGTGCAATCGTTTCGCAGTATGTTTATACATGCCAGTCTCTTGCAGTAAACGGAAGATGATCGCTATCTTTGATCAAATCTAAGGCGAAGAGCTAGATTTGATCAAATAAATTTGGCGAAAGGCAACATTTGAAAAAAATTCCTGTTACGTATAGTATATCTGACAAACGAACTTCGTCAAAAAAAATTTAAAGTGTAATACCGGCCTAAAGCGGTCCCAATGCTGTCAATGCCGTTGCGCAATATTCCCGGATGCAGAAGAATACTGAATGTGTTGGGCTGAGCCTGAGGTGCTGTACAATGATATTGAGCATACCAAAAATTTTGAAATGTATTGCGCTTCCCGGAAATGTTGTGCTTTATTGACCATGTCCTTAGTAGTCTGTAGAGTGCTATCGTCTCTGGATATCTTTGTACCCGCTGTTCGTTGTTGTTGTATTGAAAATGAGTTCAAAATAAGACTTAAGAATCTTCTTATTACATGGCATCGAAACGTATAAATCGTTATCAGCATTTTGGAATTTTAGGGCAGATTGTTATATCCTAGCCAGTAATGCCAACCGACCCCGCTGCCAAAAAGGTTGGCAGCATCAAAGTCCGGACGCCGTCCGCATAAGCAGCGCCAGCGATACAGGAAATCGCCGCAAGTCTGCGCGCGCCACCGCTGGCTTCTGGCTTCTTAAGCGCTGGAGTCGCGAGCGCTAGGACAGTTCTGTATTCGCCGCTCAGTTGTATACTCGCCACCGAATTGTGTACCTGCTAGTCAGTTGTGTGTTCATCGCAGCAGAGTTGTTGTTTGTCGTCAGCCAACGCTGACCTAGCCGCACCGACTCGAACTAGACAGATTTCTGTAGACCATGTTCACCACTGTGTTCTGTATCGTCGTTAATAAAGATAAGTACCGACTTTCATTTAATCCGAGTGTTTGGGTTTTCATCTTTCTGTTCACTGTTCCAGCGGACCGGTCGGCCCGCTATTAAAAGTGTGGCGGTGACTTCGTAGGCCGTTTCTACAGCGAAATGTTGTCGCTACGAAGGCCGCCACAAAACAGATGAATGCAAGAAAAGCAATGTTAAGAATTATCGGATGATATGTCGCTCAGATAATACAACCACGAAGGAAAAAGTGACACAAAGTAAGTAATTCTAAGTTATGAATAAAACTATATGCAGTATTTATGTGTCACTATACATTACTTACGCAATATAATCTTTTAGTGAATTTGTTATTACTTGACACATTGCCATAACTACGTCTCAAATACTTTAATGAATCTGCACTTTAAATTTGAAGTTTTTGAAAGAACGGCCAGTAGCAATGTATCGTAGCGTGACGGATAAGCGCTCACTTGATTGCACTTCGTCTCTCATTGTAGTATTTTGTTTTCCGAACATTTATCAATGCGGGCTTGTCAAGACTTCGAAATTACCACTTTTGTTATAATTTATCTGGTCAGTTTCGAGACGTGTTTTGCCACAAGAACAAATTTTATTGGATACGCGAAAAACTCTTTTATACTTCAGAGAACTGATCGTTATCCACTGAATATTTGTTATCAGTAGATTACTTTGATACTTAAAAACCGGATAAAGCTATACGGGAATCGCTTAAGCCACTTATTTGATCAGCCAGGTGATATCACATTTGGCTAAACGAGAGGTTTAGCGGAATCACGGAAAGTTACTACTGTAAGTGTATGAGAGTTTTGTAGCGAATAAAACCTCCACAGACTGCAGGAGGGTTTGGTGGGTTGGGAGGCAACTTCCTGTACAGTATATGACGGCAACCCTTATCAGTATTATATCAAATGTTGGATGATGAACACGTAAGAAGTTAATTTTTTTCCCAACCCCAAATATCGCAGGAAGATTTTGTAAGTGATATTTTACGCTCCTTGATCCAGGTTTTCATCCATCTTTTTTTCTGCTTGCAACAAGCTGCAGCAATTACGACGGCAGCAGTGTCTCTATCGTCCGACGTTCCGAACCATAATATTATTGAGCTGTCTAGGGAGAACTTCAATAATATTCATAATATTGTTGTGCAATATTATTGACCGTCTAAGAGGGTGCTTAAGGTTCACCTCAATGTCTCCATTTCTCATTCTGACCTGCTCTCTCGGCCCTGTACTCCCTCTCCGGCTGCCGACTTGGTCATATTTCTCTGTACCTAGCTGTATATATGCGCTCTGTGTCGTTTATCATGGCGTAAAGTCAACGAAGGCTGCCCTCGTGCCAGCTTCTGTGGCCGAGTGGTTCTAGGCGTTTCAGTCCGGAACCGCCCTGCTGCTACGGTCGCAGGTTCGAATCCTGCCTTGGGCATGGCTGTGTGTGATATCCCTAGGTTAGTTAGGTTTAAGTAGTTCTAAGTCTAGGGGACTGATGACCTCAGATGTTAAGTCCCATAGTGCTCAGAGCCATTTGCACCATTTTTTTTGCTGCCCTCGTCCAGATGTTTTGTTTTGTTTAGTGCTGTTTCATAGTGCAACAACATTTTGTTACTTGTCCATTTCCTTGCTATTAGGATTGTGACATACTCTCACCTTTCCCACTATCCAAGGAAATCAGAGTGCGTTGCTGCAGCATATAAGCAACCCAGACCGACTCCACTGCGGGTATATAAGCATCGATATGCAGGCAATGATGACTGGATCACTCGTAGAGATACCATGAAAAAGAAACGGAATTAATAACTTACTTGAGCATCGGAATGCACGCCATTAACCAAACACTTTGAGCAAACCTCATAGACCACAACCCTGTACTGTATGAAATACCTGACGTCATTGGTATTTCATGGAGTTAACTTTGAGAAGGCTTTGTGTAACAGGAGTGCCGTATTTAGTGAAAGAAAATGCAAAAAAGGGCTTCCCAGAAAATCTGGACTGTATCATAAACAGACTAATTGTTTTTGTGCAGCAATTTGCTTCTGCAAAACATGGGTCTGCCATTTCATGCCAGAAACAAGAAATCAATAAAATGAAGAGTGGAAGCTAATAGCAGAGTATCAGAGAGTATGGTGTCCCTTTCATATACCAGAAGTGTTTCGGCAGTAGTATTTTTTTTTCGATTTCCTATGCTGACTACCTTAAAAACAGTAAAATTATGTGAGGCAAGTCTCGAATGAAAGCACATGTGCGTGATAAGTCATAAATTGCAAAAGAGGGGAGCTGCTCATTACTGTACTTTGGCAATGGGGAGACTGAAGACTTTCATTTACCATCTACATCTGCATTACTAATCGTCAGTCCACACTTAAGTGCTTGGAAGAGGAGTCATAGAACCACCTTCAGACTATTTCTCCATCGTTCTGTTGCACAACAGAAACGTATACATGATGAATGTAAACATTTTTAAAGTTTTCCCTAGCCAGCACGGAGCGAAGCAAAGACAGGCTCAAGCACAGTGTTGCAACCATGATGAGAAACAGGTTGGAAAACTGATAGTGCAAATGCTGTGACACAGAACCGAGGGCATAGCCTCACGCTGATCAAGGGAGGTATCTGAATCGTCAGTTTAGCAATATGGTCTTAGTGTATGGGAATATGACACTGACACCACTGCCGGGTAACAATACATAAATGTTACGCAGGAATGCCATTCAGCCCGCTGACACTGTTCAAAGTGCCTAACTGAAGAGCTGAAGACCAAACTTAGTAAGGGGCTGTGAAGACTGGTATCGGCCCAGAAAACTGGGCCCATTTTTTTCCTATCCTCGCCAAGATATAACGACTTACCTCGAACAGACAGCTGTATATACTTGGGCTACTCAGTCCTTCACCATTCCAATAGCAGTGGACCACCTTACAGACAGGACCTGTGATGTAGGACTACTGACAATCATTCGCCAGATGATTACGACCTTGAAGACTCCAGCCAGCCGGGTCTGCTGGAACTAGATGTAGTGAGCTGCTGACTTCTGTTAAGGTCAAGATTTGGTGTTGTGTTCTACCACCAGGTCACTGGGGACAAACAGATGATGCTTGATGGACTGTCGCTGTACCAGGGAGGTGTGCTAGCTGCTGCTGCTCCCTCACGTTGTGAGTGGACACTTGCATCTATAGCCTTCCTCTGATAGAGAGGCCATGACGTAACTCTGCACCATCATCAATGTCCCGTGGAGGGCTGCTGGAAACTTACTGGGAAACTCCCATCGGTGTCCACAAGTATGCCCTGGTAAAAAAAATGTCATTGCGCTGTTGGGCGACACCGTTGGACGAGTAACGCCGGCTACCGTGCAAGGCACCGCTCTTGCTGTGTTAAATGCCGTGACCTTGCAGACAGCCTCGAGAGACTGCTGAGCTGGACGCGTCAGCACATTCCATTCCTGCAAGCTGCATGTGTCGCCCCTTTCACAACTACTGCAGAGAAGCTAATAAATATATAACTCACTAATTCCATCTCATTAGTGGCCAGGATGCGTGACAGGCCCTCACCACTGTGCTCCAAGCTTCATGATAAAGGTTCCTATATATCTACTCTCGAACTGTATGTATAAAAATGAACACTTAAACCTCTCTGTGGGAGCTCTGACTTCCTGATTTTGTTGTGATGATTTTTCCTGGTAGTCACCAAAATATTTTTTTCAGGATAAATTTCAGTCATCCAATGCAAATAAGTTTTATTATGCTTTACTGGCTTTGATAAGTTAATGTGTTATATTCAGAAGCTTAGTTTGGCAGATATCAATTCCGACTTCATTTTTGACATCCACTAAACAAAGCTTCTGAAGATGACAAATTAATTTGTCGAAACTGGCAAAGCATAACAAAATTTATTTTCAACTGATGACTGAAATTCACCCTGAAAAAATAATCCTACAGTTGCTGAAAATTACAACCATGAATAAAATAACAAAATATTTTCTCTTTCAGAGTAGAAAGTTGGTGGTTGAAATTTCGCGAACAGATATCGCCATTGAAGAAATGCCTTAATGATTGCCACCCCAACTCATACATTGTATCTGTGACACTCTCCTCCCTATTTTGCGATAAAATAAAACTAGTTGAACTTTTTCGATGTCTTCCACCAACCCATCTGCTAAGACTCCATACTGCACTACAGTACTCGAGAAAGGAACAGACAGGCATAGTGTGGGCTATCTCTTTTGTAGATCAGTTGAATATCCTTGGTGTTGAAGCAATTAAACATGGTCTTTGGTTCGCCTTTTGCTCAATGTCTTCCATGCGATCGTTCTAATTTAAATTGTTTGTAACGTGATTGCTTGATATTTAGTTAAACTGACAGCGTTCAGATTTGTGTGATTTGTAATGTAACTGATATTTAACGGATTACTTTTAGTCCTAATGTGCTACACTGGCGGTTTTCGCATAATAGAGATATGTTGCCTAAATTATTTTGCAATTGGTTTTGATCGTGTGAGGACTTTACTAAATGGTAAACGACAGCATCACTTGCAAGATCTAACAGGGTTGCTCAGATTATCTTCTAAATCCTTTGTTTGGATTCTGAACTGCAAAGGACTGTAACACTATCTTGGGGAACGCCAGATATCACCTCAGTTTTAGTCGATCACTTTCCACGACTTACTGTGAACTGGTTCAGTATTCATGTCGGGAACAAGCCGAGATGGTATCTGTGAACGGCCAAGAAGATGGAAACGGTCAAGAGGCAGCACGACTATACTAAAACAAGTATCCTCACAGACAACACAACATTTCGAGTCCTGTCTGGGCGTTTGTATGATCACGGGACCTTCCAGACAGATGAAACTGCAGTGACCTCTGTTGCAGGACATCACGGAACCAGTTGCACAAGCGAGACGATACTTTGTATGCACACAGCCTAGCTGTTTGGAATATCCACGATAATCAGAAGATTACGCATCCTTTGATACCCATATACAGGAATACTGATCTGAATAACTTCTTAATTTTTTACTATTATACAGGGTGATTCAAAAAGAATACCACAACTTTAGGAATTTAAAACTCTGCAACGACAAAAGGCAGAGCTAAGCACTATCTGCCGGCGAATTAAGGGAGCATTAAAGTTTCATTTAGTTGTACATTTGTTCGCTTGAGGCGCTGTTGACTAGGCGTCAGCGTCAGTTGATGCTAAGATGGCGACCGCTCAACAGAGAGCTTTTTGTGTTATTGAGTACGGCAGAAGTGAATCGACGACAGTTGTTCAGCGTGCATTTCGAACGAAGTATGGTGTTAAACCTCCTGATAGGTGGTGTATTAAACGTTGGTATAAACAGTTTACAGAGAATGGGTGTTTGTGCAAAGGGAAAAGTTCTGGACGGCCGAGAACGAGTGATGAAAATGTAGCACGCATCCATCAAGCATTTGTTCGCAGCCCAGGAAAATCGACTCGCAGAGCTAGCAGAGAGCTGCAAATTCCACAATCAACTGTATGGAGAGCCCTACGAAAAATAGTTATGAAACCCTATCGTCTGAAATTGGTTCAAGCACTGCCTGCAGCTGATAAGATTAAAAGAGTCGATTTCTGTGATTTTATACTTGCTAAAATGGAAACAGATGAATCTTTCGTTTCAAAGATTGTGTTTAGTGATGAAGCAACTTTCCACACTAACGGGAAAGTCAACCGTCACAATGTCTGTATATGGGGCACTGAGAATCCGCGGGAAACAACTCAGTATGAACGTGACTCGCCTAAGGTGAACGTTTTCTGTGCCATTTCAGCCAATAAAGTTTTTGGTCCCTTTTTCTTCGAAGGTGCTACTGTAACTGGACTACAGTATCTGGAGATGTTAGAGAATTGGCTGTTCCCTCAGCTCGAACGAGAAGCACAACAATTCATATTTCAGCAGGATGGAGCGCCACCACATTGGCACTTATCTGTCCGTAACTACCTGAACGTCAACTACCCGAGGCGATGGATCGGCCGCCAGGCAGCCCGTGACAGAGCACTTCATCACTGGCCTCCAAGAAACCCTGATCTTACACCCTGCGATTTTTTCTTATGGGGGTACGTTAAGGATATGGTGTTTCGGCCACCTCTCCCAGCCACCATTGATGATTTGAAACGAGAAATAACAGCAGCTATCCAAACTGTTACGCCTGATATGTTACAGAGAGTGTGGAACGAGTTGGAGTATCGGGTTGATATTGCTCGAGTGTGGAGGGGGCCATATTGAACATCTCTGAACTTGTTTTTGAGTGAAAAACAATCTTTTTAAATACTCTTTGTAATGATGTATAACAGAAGGTTATATTATGTTTCAGTCATTAAATACACATTTTTAAAGTTGTGGTATTCTTTTTGAATCACCCTGTATATTTTAGCCACAATTCAAACAAGTGGTATCATTACGACGAGTAGTTATTATCAAATCGTTATCATATCACGTGGATAAAAACAATGAAATTGGTTACAGCAAAATACAAGGAAACTGAACGTAAGACAAAATTAATTTCCATACGCTACCATACGTACCTGATTATGATGCGTGCTATATCGTCAACTATGCTTAGCCTGTGATAGCTACTAAGTTCAAACGAGAGGATTCGAAAGCTGTAGGTGACTTCAGAGTTTAATTCCAGGGATGGGTCACTGAAAAAGGGTGTTGGCACCAAAGGGGCTAAGTTCTATAAGAAGAGAAATTTCGATGTAACTGTTCGAGATCATTCATGATGCTCTCGTGAGAATTTTGCAGCAATGTACACTAAGATGACAAATGGGATTGCGATATGCAGACGACGGTAGTATCGCGCACACAAGGCTTAAAAGGGCAGTGCACTGGCAGAGCTGTCATTTGTACACAGGTGGTTCATGTGAAAAGGTTTACGACGACATCATAGCCGCATGACAATTAACAGACTCTGAGTGTGGAGTGGTACCTGGAGGGTGTGGGACATTTCATTTCGGCAATCGTTAGGGAATTCGGTATTCCGAAATTCAAAGTCTTAAGAGTCTGCCAATAATGCCAGATTTAAGGCACTACCTGTCACCACGGACAATGCTGTGGCCACCGACATTCACGTAACGACCGAGAGCAACGGCGTTTGTATAGAGTAGTCAGTACTAACAGACAAGCAACACTCCGTGGTACACGGAAGCGCGAAAGAAACTGGTATAGCTATGCATATTCAAATACAGAAATGCGTAAACAGACAGAATACTGCGTTGCGGGCGGCAGCGCCTATATAAGACAACAAGTGTCTGGCGCAGTTGTTAGATCGGTTACTGCTGCTACAATAGCAGGTTATCAAGACTGAAGTGAGTTTGAACTTGGTGTTGTAGTCGGCGCACAACCGATGGGTCACAGCATCTCCGAGGTAGCGATGAAGTGGGGATTTTTCCGTAAGAGCATTTCACGAGTGTACTGTGAATATCAGGAATCGCCGGCCGTTGTGGCCGAGCGGTTCTAGGCGCTTCAGTCCAGAACCGAACTGCTGCTATGGTCGCAGGTTCGAATCCTGCCTCGAGCATGGATGTGTGTTATGCCCTTAGGTTACTTAGGTTTAAGTAGCTATAAGTCTAGGGGACTGATGACCTCAGATGTTAAGTTCCATAGTGCTCAGAGCCATTTGAACAATTTATCAGGAATCCGGTAAAACATAAAACTGCGACATCGCTGCGGCCGGGAAAAGATTCTGCAAGAAGGGGACCAACGACAAATGAAAAGAATTGTCCAACGTGACAGAAGTGCAACCCTTCCGCAAATTGCTGCAGATTTCAATGCTGGGTAATCGAAAAGCGTCAGCGTGTGAACCATTCAACAAATCATCATCGAATTGGGCTTTAGGAGCAGGAGGCCAACTCGAGTATCCTTGATGACGGTACAACACAAAAGCTTTACGCCTCGCCTGGGCGCGTCAACAACAACATTGGACTGTTGATGACTGGAAACATGTTGCCTCGTCGGACGAGTCTCATTTCAAATTTTGTCCAGCAGATGGACGTTTAGGGGTATGGAGACAATCTTATGAATCCATGGACCTCGCATGTCAGGAGGGGACTGTCGATGGCTGTTCAACGGTGTGGCACGTATGCAGTTTGAGTGGTATGGGACCCTTGATTCCTCTAGATACGGCTCTGACAGGTGACACGTACCTGTCTGATAACCTGCGTCCATTCATATCCATTGTGCATTTCGACTTACTTGAGCAATTCCAGCAGAATAATGCGACACGCCACACGTCCAAAACTACTACAGAGCGGCTCCAGGAACACTCTTTTGAGTTTAAATACTTCCGTTGGCCACCAAACTCCCCAGACATGAACTTTATGGAGCATATCTGGGATATCTTGCAACGTGCTGTTCAGAAGAGGTCTCCACCGACTCATACTCTTACGCATTTATGGACAGCCCTGAAGGATTCGTGGTGTCATCTCCCTCCAGCACTAGATCAGACATTAGTCATGCCACGTCGTGTTGTGGTATTTCTTGCGTGTTAGCAGGTGTACCAGTTTCTTTGGCTCTTCGGTGTATAACGGCAGAATGTGGGGAGTATGATAGACGTATCCATTAGGATAGCGTGGCAAAATTTGGCGTTAATAGACTATGGTAGCAAAAAACCGACGCGAGTGCATTTAGTAACAGCACGACATCACCTGCAGCGCCTCTTATAGGCTCGTCAGCGTATTGATTGGAACCTAGACAACTCAAGGCCTTGTCAGACGAGTATTTCATCTGGTAAGAGCTGATAGTAGGATCTGAGTGTGGCGCAGACCCCACGGAGCCACGGAGCCAAATTGTTGAGAAGGCATTGTGCAAGCTAAGCTGTTGGTGTCTTTGTAATGGTGAGGGCTATGTTTGAATGAAACGGACTGGGTCCTGTGGCGTAACTGAACCGATCATTGGCTGGAAATGGCTATGTTCAGCGGCTTGGAGATAATTTGCAGTCATTCATGGACTACTTTTTCCCAAACTACGAGGGCCGTTCAGAAAGTAACCTCCGGTTGATTTAAAAAAATACACCAAGTTAGATAAAAATATTTTAATATATACATCTTACAACTACATCTTTGCACTATTTTTCTACATAGTCTCCATAGCGATTGAGGCACTTATCGTATCTCTTCACAAGCTTTGAAATTCCTTCTGCATAAAAATCACCCGCTTGTGCCTGGAGCCAGCCTGTGACCGCATCTTTGAGCTCTTCGTCGTCATCAAACCGCTGTGACCCGAGCCATTTCTTCAAATGCATGAAGAGGTGATAATCACTTGGCGCCAGGTCTGGGCTGTAAGGTGGATGGCTGATAACGTCCCACTTGAAGGACTCAAGAAGGGCCGTTGTTCTGCGAGCAGAGTGAGGACGGGCGTTATCGTGCAAAAACACGATACCGGAAGTCAGCATACCACGGCGTTTGTTCTGTATAGCCCGTCGTAACTTTTTTATTGTTTCACAGTACACGTCTTGATTAATGGTCGTACCACGTTCCATGAATTCAACCAACAACACCCCTTTGGCATCCCAAAACACCGTTGCCATCAGTTTTCTGGCAGAAAAATCTTGCGAGGCTTTTCTTGGTTTGGTAGGCGAATTTGAATGTGCCCACATCTTTGATTGTTCTTTTGTCTCAGGGTTCACGTACTTAATCCAGGTTTCGTCACCGGTCACGATTCTGTTTAACAATGGTTCTCCTTCGTCCTCATAACGTGACAGAAAGTCTAATGCAGAGGCCATTCTTTGAGTTTTGTGGTGGTCGGTAAGAATTTTGGGCACCCATCGTGCACAGAACTTACGGTAACCCAATCTTGCTGTCACTATCTCGTACAAGAGAGTCTTAGAAATCTGTGGAAAACCAGTAGACAACTCCGACATTGAGAAACGTCGATTTTCACGAACTTTTGCATCAACTGTCTGAACGAGTTCGTCAGTCACCAATGATGGTCTACCACTCCTCTCTTCATCATGAACGTTTTCTCGTCCACTTTTAAATAAACGTACCCATTCACGGACAACTCCTTCAGTCATAACTCTTGGTCCGTACACGGCACAAAGCTCACGATGAATAGCTGCTGCAGAATATCCTTTGGCTGTAAAAAACCTTATGACAGCACGCACTTCACATTTGGCGGGGTTTTCTATTGCAGAACACATTTCAAACTGCCACAAAGCTAAACTAGCGCAGGTACGACGTTCACTCGACCACGGCTTGATGCCGACTGACCTGTTGAGTGTGTGAACGCACAGATGGCGTCGCTACACCCCCACAACCCGCACTGTGACCAATCGGAGGTTACTTTCTGAACCGCCCTCGTACAATGTCATATTACTGGGCCACTGTCATTGACGACTGATTTTGAAGGAGATAGTAGACAATGCGAGCAAATGATTTGGCCAACCGTATCTCCTGACATCAATTATATTGAACATTTATTGGACGTAATCGAGAAGTCAGTTCAATTACAGAGTCCTGCACTAGCAGTAGTTTGGCAGTTATTGCCGATTATAGATGCAGCAGCTGGACATGCCGTGGACTCAACAAATAGTTGGACATGATGATGATGATGATGAAGTCCCATACTCCTTGAAGAGCGTAGGGGAACAATGCAGAAGACCTGCACCACCATACTAGGCAAGGTCCTGGTGGAGGTGGTTTGCCATTGCCTTCCTCCGACCATAAAGGGGGTGAATGATGATGATGAAGACGACACAACAACACCCAGTCATCTCGAGGCAGGTGAAAATCTCTGACCCTGTGCTTGGGAAGTGAGAACGCTATTGCGGGACCACCAGCTGTGGACTTAGTTGGACGTCTCCTACAGAAATATTGTCTTGCGAATGAATGGAGCATTCTGATCTGCTCTTACTGAGTTTACCTGCCAAATTACTGATGCTGCCAGTGTGAAGCACTGTCCACCTTTTTCTTTCTTTCTGCAGGCGAGACTTTCAATAGCAAAACTATTTTGTAGAGATTTCCATATTGTACTGACAGTTGAAGCCTGCAAAAGTGGCCTACATATGGAAAGACACTTGCTCAATTACGCTGCTCTGCCACTGAGAACGGAAGATTGAATATTAGAGCGTGAAACCTATCTCCAACCCAACAATATATCACAGTGTACCATGTCGATGTAGTAAACATACATTTCATATCCGGCGCCACACATAATCGCCCCTTATGCATCATGCATATAGCTATCGACCGCAGACACTCGTACATATACCACAAAGACAGACAGCATAAGCACATGCACCGTAAGTATGCTCCTCACTGAACTAGCGCCGGCCGCTGTGGCCGAGCGGTTCTAGGCGCTTCAGTCCGGAACCGAACTGCTGCTATGGTAGCAGGTTCGAATCCTGCCTCGGGCATGGATGTGTTTGATGTCCTTAGGTTACATAGGTTCAAGTAGTTATAAGTCTAGGGGACTGATGACCTCAGATGTTAAGTCCCATAGTGCTCAGAGTCATTTGAACCATTTGAACCACTGCACTAGATATTTCCTGTGAGGTCGGGCAGTCATCCACTCCAGCCGACAGTCACAAGTCATCCACTCCTGACACTTGAGCAGAGGACCCTCAGCAGACCGAAATCACTCTCAGAATGGGGTCGGTTCCCCGTGGCACAAAGGCAGTACTGTTTCTGTCCACAACCTGCTTGCTTGCATGCTTTCTATACCCATCTCCAGACTCTGGGATTATAAGAACATACATAATTTCACAAGGTTTGTGAGACACTCGTACATATACTGCACAGACTGGGTCGGTTCCCATGGCACATAGGCATCACTGTTGGTCCCGACCTGCTTGCTTGCTTGTTTTCTACACCAATCACCGGGATTTCAAGAACAGTTGTATTTTCATGTGGTTTCACAGAATATTATTCCATTTAAGCGATAATTCTCGATATCAGGAGCATAGCACATAGCACTCCGGGAAAAAGAGGTCAAACACGATATTAGAAAGTATTCCATGACTTTTATCACCTCAGTGTATTGATCATTTACAGATTAGGCTATGAAGCCTTTCAGTGTCGAGGACAAAGAAATGGTTGTAAGATATCTTCTGACTGGTTTGATGCGGCCCGCCACGAATTCCTTTCCTGTGCTAACGTCTTCATCTCAGAGTAGCACTTGCAACCTACGTCCTCAATTATTTGCTTGACGTATTCCAATCTCTGTCTTCCTCTACAGTTTTTGCCCTCTACAGCTCCCTCTAGTATCATGGAAGTCATTCCCTCATGTCTTAGCAGATGTCCTATCATCCTGTCCCTTCTCCTTATCAGTGTTTTCCACATATTGTTTCCTCTCCGATTCTGCATAGAACCTCCTCATTCCTTACCTTATCAGTCCACCTAATTTTCAACATTCGTCTATAGCACCACATCTCAAATGCTTCGATTCTCTTCTGTTCCGGTTTTCACACAGTCCATGTTTCACTACCATACAATGCTGTACTCCAGACGTACATCCTCAGAAATTTCTTCCTCAAATTAAGGCCGGTATTTGATATTAGTAGACCTCTCTTGGCCAGAAATGCCTTTTTTGCCATAGCGAGTCTGCTTTTGATGTCCTCCTTGCTCTGTCCCTCATTGGTTATTTTACTGCCTAGGTAGCAGAATTCCTTAACTTCATTGACTTGGTGACCATCAATCCTGATGTTAAGTTTCTCGCTGTTCTCATTTCTACTACTTGTCATTACCTTCGTCTTTCTCCGTTTTACTCTCAAACCATACTGTGTACTCATTAGACTGTTCATTCCGTTCAGCAGATCATTTAATTCTTCTTCACTTTCACTCAGGATAGCATTGTCATCAGCGAATCGTATCATTGATATCCTTTCACCTTGTATTTTAATTCCACTCCTGAACCTTTCTTTTATATCCATCATTGCTTCCTCGATGTACAGATTGAAGAGTAGGGGCGAAATGCTACAGCCTTGTCTTACACCCTTCTTAATACGAGCACTTCGTTTTTGATCGTCCACTCTTATTATTCCCTCTTGGTTGTTGTACATATTGTATATGACCCGTCTCTCCCTACAGCTTACCCCTACTTTTTTCAGAATCTCGAACAGCTTGCACCATTTTATATTATCGAACGCTTTTTCCAGGTCGACAAATCCTATGAACGTGTCTTGATTTTTCTTTAGCCTTGCTTCTATTATTAGCCGTAACGTCAGAATTGCCTCTCTCGTCCCTTTACTTTTCCTAAAGCCAAACTGATCGTCACCTAGCGCATTCTCAATTTTCTTTTCCATTCTTCTGTATATTATTCTTGTAAGCAGCTTCGATTCATGAGTGTTAAGCTGATTGTGCGATAATTCTCGCACTTGTCAGTTCTTGTCGTCTTGGGAATTGTGTGGATGATGCTTTTCTGAAAGTCAGATGGTATGTCGCCAGACTCATATATTCTACACACCAACGTGAATAATCGTTTTGTTGCCACTTCCCCCAATGATTTTAGAAATTCTGATGGAATGTTATCTATCCCTTCTGCCTTATTTGACCGTAAGTCCTCCAAAGCTCTTTTAAATTCCGATTCTAATACTGGATCCCCTATCTCTTCTAAATCGACTCCTGTTTCTTCTTCTATCACATCAGACAAATCTTCTCCCTCATAGAGGCTTTCAATGTATTCTTTCCACCTATCTGCTCTCTCCTCTGCATTTAACAGTGGAATTCCCGTTGCACTCTTAATGTTACCACCGTTGCTTTTAATGTCACCAAAGGTTGTTTTGACTTTCCTGTATGCTGAGTCTGTCCTTCCGACAATCATATCTTTTTCGATGTCTTCACATTTTTCCTGCAGCCATTTCGTCTTAGCTTCCCTGCACTTCCTATTTATTTCATTCCTCAGCGACATGTTTTTCTGTATTCCTGATTTTCCCGGAACATGTTTGTACTTCCAACTTTCATCAATCAACTCAAGTATTTCTTCTGTTATCCATGGTTTCTTCGCAGCTACCTTCTTTGTCCCTATGTTTTCCTTCCCAACTTCTGTGATGGCCCTTTTTAGAGATGTCCATTCCTCTTCAACTGTACTGCCTACTGCGCTATTCCTTATTGCTGTATCTATAGCGTTAGAGAATTTCAAACGTATCTCGTCATTCCTTAGTACTTCCGTAACCCCCTTCTTTGCGTATTGATTCTTCCTGACTAATGTCTTGAACTTCAGCCTACTCTTCATCACTACTATATTGTGATCTGAGTCTATATCTGCTCCTGGGTACGCCTTACAATCCAGTATCTGATTTCGGAATCTCTGTCTGACCATGATGTAATCTAATTGAAATCTTCCCGTATCTCCCGGCCTTTTCCAAGTATACCTCTTCCTCTTGTGATTCTTGAACAGTGAATTCGCTATTACTAGCTGAAACTTGTTACAGAACTCAATTAGTCTTTCTCCTCTTTCATTCCTTGTCCCAAGCCCATATTCTCCTGTAACCTTTTCTTCTACTCCTTCCCCTACAACTGCATTCCAGTCGCCCATGGCTATTAGATTTTCGTCCCCCTTTACATACTGCATTACCCTTTCAATATCCTCATACACTTTCTCTATCTGTTCATCTTCAGCTTGCGACGTCGGCATGTATACCTGAACTATCGTTGTCGGTATTGGTCTGCTGTCGATTCTGATTAGAACAACCCGGTCACTGAACAGTTCACAGTAACACACCCTCTGCCCTACCTTCCTATTCATAACGAATCCTACACCTGTTATACCTTTTTCTGCTGCTGTTGATATTACCCGATACTCATCTCACCAGAAATCCTTGTCTTCCTTCCACTTCACTTCACTGACCCCTACTATATCTAGATTTAGCTTTTGCATTTCCCTTTTCAGATTTTCTAGTTTCCCTACCACGTTCAAGCTTCTGACATTCCACGCCCCGACTCGTAGAACGTTATCCTTTCGTTGATTATTCAATCTTTTTCTCATGGTAACCTCTCCCTTGGCAGTCCCTTCCCAGAGATCCGAATGGGGGACTATTCCGGAATCTTTTGCCAATGGAGAGATCATCATGACACTTCATCAATTACAGGCCACATGTCCTGTGGATACACGTTACGTGTCTTTAATGCAGTGGTTTCCATTGCCTTCTGCATCCTCATGTCGTTGATCATTGCTGATTCTTCCGCCTTTAGGGGCAATTTCCCACCCCTAGGACAAGAGAGTGCCCTGAACCTCTATCCGCTCCTCCGCCCTCTTTGACAAGGCCGTTGGCAGAATGAGGCTGACTTCTTATGCCGGAAGCCTTCGGCCGCCAATGCTGATTATTTATCAAAATTTAGGCAGTGGCGGGGATCGAGCCCAGGACCGAAGACGTTTTGATTATGAATCAAAGACGCTACCCCTAGACCACTACGGGAACAAATGTCGTTTATTGTGTTTCTTTGCCAGCTTGAGACGCACGTCCTCATTTCTGCGGTGTTGCATTGCAGAAGCGACAGAAACGTGGCTTTGTAGCCGCGAGGCGACCGTATTGTGTCAAAGGCGAGCCAAGTGACGCGGAAAGCGCGGCGCGCTTCCCATTTGCGTAATTACGCACGTCCGCGTCGACGTCGACGTCTGCGTCCCGCGTGCCGTGCAGTCGCCGGCCGGGCCGCCGCCGCCCCGCTGCCCTGCTGAGTAATTATGCGGCTGTTGCAGCAGCCCCAACCCCTCCCACGGCGGCGGTAATTAAATTTGTGCCATCGAGTTGTGCGACTGGCGCGCGCCTCCTGACCAAATCAAATTACCGAGCCCGCAGGTGTAAATAACCGGTGCGCGGGCCGCGGATGAAAACGGCGCACCGCTACCGCCACTGCGCCGATGCGCTGTTCTGGCGTCGCACGGCGCTGTTTGAGCCGTTTACGTCAAGGGTCTGCCGCTGGACTGCCTGCGACGTGAGCCCCCGCGCGCATCCGGTCCGCTCTAACCGGGCGAGCGGCCAGTGGAACACTGACATCTGTGAAAGGCGTGGCAGCCAGAGAGAATCCTCCAGACACAGGCGGTGGAAACGCCGAAAACACGACACTGTAGCACGCCTAATTTATTTAAATCCGTTTAACTCCTTATGTGGAGCATAGGGCTGCAACAAAGGATCGCCATCTTGTTCCGTCTTCTAGTAGTATTTTCATTTCTTCCCATCCTACATCTACATCTACATCTACGTCCATACTCCGCGAGCCACCTGACGGTGTGTGTCGGAGGGTACCCTGAGTACCTCTATCGGTTCTTCCTTCTATTCCAGTCTCGTATTGTTCGTGGAAAGAAGGATTGTCGGTATGCTTCTGTGTGGGCTCTAATCTCTCTGATTTTATCCTCATGGTCTCTTCGTGAGATATACGTAGGAGGGAGCAATATACTGCTTGACTCCTCAGTGAATCTATGTTCCCGAAACTTCAACAAAAGCCCGTACCGAGCTACAGAGCGTCTCTCTTGCAGAGTCTTCTACTGGAGTTTCGATTACTAAATGATCCTGTAACGAAGCGCGCTGCTCTCCGTTGGATCTTCTCTATCTCTTCTATCAACCCTATCTGGTACGGATACCACACTGGTGAGCAGTATTCAAGCACTGGGCGAACAAGCGTACTGTAACCTAATTCCTTTGTTTTCGGATTGCATTTCCTTAGGATTCTTCCAATGAATCTCAGTCTGTCATCTGCTTTACCGACGATCAACTTTATATGATCATTCCATTTTAAATCACTGCTAATGCCTACTCCCAGATAATTTATGGAATTAACTGCTTCCAGTTGCTGTCCTGCTATATTGTAGCTAAATGATAAATGATCTTTCTTTCAATGTATTCGCAACACATGACACTTGTCTACATTGGGATTCAATTGCCATTCCCTGCACCATGCGTCAATTCGCTGCAGATCCTCCCGCATTTCAGTACAATTTTCCATTGTTACAACCTCTCGATATACCACAGCATCATCCGCAAAAGCCTCAGTGAACTTCCGATGTCATCCACAAGGTCATTTATGTATATTGTGAATAGCAACGGTCCTACGACACTCCCCTGCGCCACACCTGAAATCACGTCGGAAGACTTCTCTCCATTGAGAATGACATACTGCGTTCTCTTATCTAGGAACTCTTCAATCCAATCACACAATTGGTCTGATAGTCCATATGGTCTTACTTTGTTTATTAAACGACTGTTGGGAACTGTATCAAACGCCTTGCGGAAGTCAAGACACACGGCATCTACCTGGGAACCCGTGTCTGTGACCCTCTGAGTCTCGCGAGCTGGGTTTCACACGATCGTCTTTTTCGAAACCCATGCTGATTCCTACAGAGTAGATTTCAAGTCTCCAGAAAAGTCATTATACTCGAACATAATACGTGTTCCAGAATTCTACAACTGATCGACCTTACAGATATAGGTCTATAGTTCTGCGCATCTGTTCGACTTCCCTTCTTGAAAACGAGGATGACCTGTGCCCTTTTCCAATCCTTTGGAACGCTACGCTCTTCTATTCCTTGCTGTTGACCTTCGGCTTCAACTGATCGTCTCCATGTCTCCATGCCAAATTTAAAAGAACACAAAATCTCTAAGATTGGCAAAGTTTTACAGAAGTTCGAAATATGGCGCGTACTTCTATACGAGATGCTTTTAATAGTTCCCACACTGAAATATTGTCTCGAAGTCTGGCAGAAAACCCAAAGAGATTCTGGTCATACATAAAGCACACCAATGACAAGACGCAATCAATACCTTCACTGTGCGATAACAACGGTGAAGTCACTAATGACAGTGCCACTAAAGCAGAGTTATTAATCACGGTTTTCCGAAACTCCTTCACAAAGAAGACGAAATAAATGTTCCTGAATACCAATCAAGAACAACTGGCAAGGTGAGGAACATAGAAGTAGATATCCTCGGAGTAACTAAGCAGCTTAAATCACTTAATAAAGGCAAGGCCTCCGGTCCAGATTGTATACCAGTCAGGTTCCTCTCAGAGTAGGCTGATAAAATAGGTCCATATTTAACAATTATATACAACCACTCGCTCGCAGAAAGATCCGTACCTAACGACTGGAAAATAGCTCAAGTCACACCAATACCCAAAAAGGGAAGTAGGACTAATCTGCTGAATTACAGGCCTATATCACTATCGTCGATTTGCAGTAGGGTTTTGGAACATATACTGTGTTTGAACATTTTGAAGTACCTCGAAGAAAACGATTTATTGACACATAGTCATCACGGTTTCAGAAAATATCGTTTTTGTGAAACACAACTAGCTCTTTATACTCATGAAGTAATAAGTGCTATCGACAGGGGATGTCAAATTGATTCCATATTTTTAGATTTCCAGAAGGCTTTCGACACCGTTCCTCACAAGCGTCTTCTAACCAAACTGCGTGCCTACGGAGTATCGCCTTAGTTGTGCGACTGGATTCGTGATTTCCTGTCACAAAGGTCAGTAGTAATAGGCGGAAAGTCATCGAGTAAAACAGAAGTAATATCCGGCGTTCCCCAAGGAAGTGTTATAGGCCCTCTTTTCTTCCTGATCTATATTAACGAGATAGGAGACAATCTGAGTTGCCGTCTTAGATTGTTTGCAGATGATGCTGTCATTTACCGTCTTGTAAAGTCATCTGATGATTAAAACGACTTGCCAAATGATTTAGATAAGATATCTGTATCGTGTGAAAAGTGGCAGTTGACCCTGAATAATGAAAAGTGTGAAGTTATTCACATGAGAACTAAAAGAAGTAAGCTAAATTTGGATTACGCGATAAGTCAGACAAATCCGAAGGCTGTAAATTCAACCAAATACCTAAGGAATTAAAGTTACAAATAACCTAAATTGGAACGATCCCATAGATAATGTTGTGGGTAGAGCAAACCAAAGACTGCAATTCATTGGAAGAACACATAGAATGTGCAACAGGTCTACTAAAGAGACTGCTTACACCACGCTTGTCCACCCTATTCTGGAGTATTGCTGTGCGGTGTGGCATGCGCATCAGGTGGGACTGACGGATGACATCGAGCAAAGTACAAAGAAGTGAAGCTCGTTTTGTATTATCGCGAAATAGGGGAGATAGTGGCACAGACATCATACGTGAATTGGAGTGGCAATCATTAAAACAAAGGCGTTTTTCGTTGCGACGGAATCATCTCGTGAAATTACAATCACCAGTTTTCTCCTCCGATTACGAAAACATTCTGTTGGCACACACCTACATAGGCAGAAATGATCATCGCGATAAAATAAGAGAAATCGGGGCTCGCATAGAAAAATTTAAGAGCTCGTTTTTCCGTGTGCCGTTCGAGAGTGGAACGGTAGAGAGACAGCTTGAAGGTGGTTCATTGAACACCCTGCCGGGCACTTTATTGTGAATAGCAGAGTAATCACGTAGATGCAGATGTAGATTCTGGGCCTCCCTCGTCTCGGTCGTCCCTGCTGGATCCAATAAAGTGCTTCCTTCGCAATGTGTTTATTTGGTCTCCTAATTGCATGTCCTAACCATCTCCACTTTCTGCTTCTCATTTGCAGCTTAATTGCCTTCTGGCTGGTTCTTTCCTAGAGTGTTTCGTAAGAGATGACATTTAGCTACCATATCCCCATGATATTCCTGAAACATCTGTTGTTGAATGTCTGCAGCTTATGGAATAGCTGCTATGCCACTTCCCATGTTTCACATACGTATAGGAGCAAAGATTTCACATTACTTTCAAATATACGCAATTTGGTCCTCAGCGTTATTTCCTTCGATCTCCAGGCACAGCGGAGAGTTCCAAAGGAGCCTTTGGCTTCGTTGATGCTGCTGTTAATGTCCACTGGTGTAATTGTGGTTCCAAGGTAGCAAAATTCATCCACCCTTTCGATTATCTGGCTCACAAGCTTAAGCTATGCGGTGTTGTTATAATTTGCCCGCATGTCTTTTGTTTTTTGGGCATTAATTTTCAACTCGACTTTCTTTCGCCACAGGTCCGCAGCTCGTGGTCTTCTGGCTAGCGTTGCTGCCTCAGCGTCACGGGGTCGCGTGTTCGATTCCCGGCCGGGACTGGGTGTTAATGTTGTCCTCATCATTTCAGCATCATCACCATCATCACCATTCGTGACAGTGGCTACATTGGACTGGGTAAAAATTGGGACTTTGTACGGGCGCTGATGACCGCGCAATCGAGAGCCCCACAAACCAAACATGACCACCACCTTCGCCACAGATTTCAGATCTTCTAGTTTCTCTTTGATGTCGTTGAGGCGTGGGATATAAGGCAAAGGTATTCTGAAAAATCTAGGTCTTGTAGGTGTGTTCCATAGTTCCATTTTTTTCCTTCTCACTTTATCCACTGCTTGCGTCATTAGAAGCTTCAGTACTATGTTAAACAGTAGCGGTGAGAGCTTGCAGCCTTTGTTGACTCCTGTTTTCATTCCTATTGGATCTAAAAGGAGACCTTTATGTTGAACCTGGCACGTATAGATTTCATACGTGCACTTGACGAGAGCAATTATTTTCTTGGTAATTCCAAAAGCTTGGAGTGAATCTAATACGGCTTAGAACGACCGTTGGCATTCAAAACAGCTTCCATTCGTCTCTGAATCGGTAAGTACAGTTCCTGTGTGCTTTTCAAGGGAATTTTGCAGCAGCGTTCCCGCAAAAAAGAGGGAAGTTTAGGTAATGTAGTGGAGGTGAATACCGAACACACACCCCTCCCTTCAAAGGAGACCACGAACAGCCCAGTCAACGAAGACCGAAAATGGTCGAGTGGGGGAAAAAGTCGTGTAGTCGCAAACTTTTGCACAGTGTTAGGAGTGTGTGTCATGAACAACATACTAAAAATAGTGATCGGTGTGGCTTCGGCGTTGGGATGGGTGAGAGAGGTTAAAAGTCACTTTTATATGTTTTTATGTTTTTCTCCAATAACTCTAAAACCACTGCTTCTATCGAAATATTTGCAAGTTGAGAATTAAAATAAATTAAAATTTTCTACACATGAGGTCCTATTCATTTTTTTCTCTTGGAGTAATAGTTTCTGCGTTGTAGGGGATGGAAAAATGGCAGACAATTAAAAATATTGTTCTAACGATAAAAGTGAGTTGAAACGAATATTAATGTGCAGCTGTTCGTCGTTTCCGCAGTGAACCGGATTTTGTTATGAATGCAGTTAAGATGATGAAGAAACTCCATCAATTTATCTCCTCCCTGAGGCCACACTATGAAAGTATCGTTCATATACCTTTACAGACGGGTGGTTGAAGGGCAGCTGATTCGAGAATTTTCTCTTCCAAGTCCTTCATAAAAAGATTGGCCACCAAGGAAGACAGGCCCATGGCGATTCTGTCAGTGTGTTTAAGATAGTGTTGGTTGAACATAAAATAGGCTGAGGATAGAGAATGCCGAAACAGAGCAGTGATGTCCATCTGAAACTTTCTGTCAGTTAGCGCCAAAGAATCTGAGAGAGGGACCTTTGTAAAAAGTGATATCACATCAGAGCGAACCGAACGGTTAGAACTGTTTAGACAGAGAACCCCCAGTCTATTGATAAAGTCAGCTGAGTTACGAATGTGGTGTGAGTATTTTCCGACCAACGATCTCGGCAATGAAGTGACAAGTTTGGGTAAATTATATGAATGAGCTCCAATAGGGGTGGCCATTATTGCACGTAACGGAACACGTTCCTTATTAACTTTTGGTGCGCCGTACAGTCTTGGAAGTACATAACCAAGTGGTCTTAACCACTTGATGATCTTTTGGCGTAAGGAGGAGGAATTCAGTACTCCAGAAGCCTTCCGTTACACACGTGCTGTAGCGTCGTAATCAGTGCTCCTATAGGAGTTACTTAGCAGACCATACATTTCATCATCGTACACAGTACGAGATAACAAAACGGTCGCATTGCGTTTGTCAGCCTTCAGTGTCATCTAGTAGAATGCTAAAGTACTAGGTTGAGTCGAAGCTTTCAAAAGAGTACGGCAAATTTCCCTTTTTATTTCTTCTGCAGCATTCGAACGAAGGCGTCGTACGGCTTCTTCAACACAACTCAAAAAACTGATTAAAGGCAGCCTCTAGGTGTAAGTGCAAAATTGAGTTCGTTAATAAAGACAGCGTTGCATCGTCCACATCTTTCTCCGTGAAACTGAAAACGGAACGTCGTGCAGTTACCTCTTGTGACGGCAGCTACCTTGGCAAAAGACGATCAAATTTTTCTACCGAAAATTTGCAACGTTATGGATCCGATCGAACGTGGTCAAATTCAGTACCTCAGACCACTCCTATGATACCGGAGAGCTGCAACCTTCAGATGTAACTGGTACAGTTCTTTTGAAATTACGTCCAATCTTCGTCTTGTACAGCAAATCCCCTCTTTGTCAATTTCATGACTAGCTTTGTCAGTAATCTTCCGGGCTGCGGTAGTCTTAATAAAATGCGCCACCCTAGCAAATTTTTGTATTATACTATGATCCCGATATCTAAATAACAAGGTTAAAGAACCTAACAGTTTCTCTTTCTTACCATGCGGGTTATCGGAACTTTGAACATGTGAGACTTAGGAACAAAGAAGGTAACTGCGAAGAAACAATGGATAACAGAAGAAATACTTCAATTTATCGATGAAAGAAGGAAAAAATAAAATGATCTGGGGAACTCAGAAATTCAGAAATACAAGTCGCTGAGGAATGAAATAAATAGGAAGTGCAGGGAAGCTAAGACGAAATGGCTGCCAGAAAAATGTGAAGACATCGATAAAGAAATAATTGTGGGAAGGACAGACTCAGCATACGGAAAGTCAAAACAACCTTTGGTAACATTAAATGCAAGGGTGATAACATTAGAAGTGCAACGGGAATTCCACTGTTATATGCGGATGAGAAGATTTGTCTGATGTGATACAAGAAGAAACAGGAGTCGATTTTGAAGAGATAGGGGAGCGAGTATTAGAATCAGAATTTAAAAGAGCTTCGGAGTACTTAAGACCAAATAAGGCAGAAGGATAGATAACATTCCATTAGAATTTCTAAAATCGTTGGGGGAAGTGGCAACAAAACGACTATTCACGTTGGTGTGTAGAATGTATGAGTCTGGCGACATACCATCTGACTTTCGGAAAAGCATCATCCACACAATTGCGAAGACGGCAAGAGCTGACAAGTTCAAGAATTATCGTGCAATCAGCTTAACAGCTGATGCATCGCATCCAAGTTGTTACAAGAATCATGTACAGAAGAATGGAAAATAAAATGGAGGATTCGCTAGATGACGATCAGTTTGGCTTTAGGAAAGGTAAAGGCACAAGAGAAGAAATTATAAAGTTGCTGTTAATACTGGAAGCAAGACGAAAGAAAAATCAAGACACGTTCCTAGGATTTGTCGACCTGGAAAAAGCGTTCAGCAATGTAAAATGGTGCAAGATGTTCCAAATTCTGAAAAAAAGTAGGGGTAAGCTATAGGGAGAGACGAGTCGTATACAATATGTACAACAACCAAGAGGGAGTAATAAGAGTCGACGAAGCGCTCGTATTGAAAAGAGTGTAACACAAGGATGTAGCCTTTCGCCCCTATTGTTCAATCTGTACATCGAGGAAGCAATGATGAACATAAAATAAAGGTTCATGAGTGGAATTAAAATTCATGGTGAAAGGATATCAGTGATACGATTCGCTGATGACATTGATATTCTGGGTGAAAGTGAGGAAGAATTAAATGATCTGCTGTACGGAATGAACAGTCTAATGAGTACAGACTATGGATTGAGAGTAAGTCGAAGAAAGACGAAGGTAATGAGAAGTTGTAGAAATGAGAACAGCGAGAAACTTAACATCAGGATTGATGGTCACAAAGTACATGAAGTTAAGGAATTCAGCTACCTAGACAGTAAAATAACTAATGACGTACGTTGCAAGGAGGACATCAGTAGCAGATTAGCAATGGCAAATAGGGCATTCCTGGCCAAGAGAAGTCTACTAATATCGAATATTGGCCTTAATTTGAGGAAGAAATTTCTGAGAATGTACGACTGGAGTACAGCATTGTATGGTAGTGAAGCATGGACTGATGGCACTGAATTCCTGTCTTGTCTGCCCGTGAGCCGCAGCAGCAGGGCGTATCGATACGAGCACTGTCGTACTGTCTCTGGGCGACCGACAGTATTTCCGGGTCGTCCTGTGTCTGGCAGTGAGTTGGAGATCAGACCTGGAGCCGCTGAGTTGGAACGCGGCAGAAGTGCAGTCGTCACGTAGCAGCAGTCGGGGACGGGGCGCTAGGGAGGCGCGGACAGCCAGTACTCGCCGACCGCTCGCGACACAGGATGAACTATCCGACGGACGGAGATGGCAGCGGGATCGACCGTTGGTCGGTCGTTCAGTTGGTCGCCTCTTTGGGCGACGTGTGTTTGGTCTTTTCACCGTTTCTGGGCCTCGTCACTGGATCATCTTGCTGGACGTGGCTCGGTTCCTCCTTGTGCGGAGACGTTGTGGCCAATGGGCAAGAGTTCCCTCGGCATGATTGGGTCCGAGCCAGTGTACCCGGATAGCCGTGTCTCCCAGTTCCCGACGGACAGCGGACGCTCATGGTTTGGGTGCCAACGACCTTGGTTGGCTGTTGGTTGGTCGTCTGGTCAGACGACGTTGTTTCGTAACCGACCGTCCTTCGGGTTTGTGTGTGTGCCCGCCGGTCATTTGTTGATCAGTGATTCGTTTTACGAGTGTTCGAGTTTCTTGTGGCAGCGTTTCGTGCATCACTGTGTACCCTGTGTCAGTTCGACTGAGCAATGCTTTAAATGCTGTAATGCTGTCTGCGTACTGCAGTAGCCAGTTGGTCGGTTGGGAAAGAGCAGTGAGTGAGTGTTCTCTTATAGTGTTGATGCTGTCCGCCACGGCGTATAGTTCCACAGCCGTTGCGATGTTTATGTATGTCAGTGGTTATTATGCCTCAGCTTATTAACACACCAATATTTGGAGACGAGTGTTACTCGTCTCTTCGCCTCGCTGGCATTTTGGTTGTAGTGTCGTTGGTGACCGAAATCAGGTAGTTGGTTGGTTCGCCGGCTGTCTATCGGTTGGGTTGCTTTCCGATTAAGAGATTGCTGGTCAGGCTGCCTGTCTCGCCTAAACGGGCGTTAGTGTTACAATTCCAGTCCGACCCTTGGAAACTTCTGAGCGCCGTTCCGTGTCTGTTACGTAGTAAATTCTGTTTCAGTTTTAGTTATTTGGTTGATCTGTGGTCTCAGTCGAGTTTTAATATATCCTGAATTAATGTTCCTGTCTTGCTCTTTAGCGTAAGATTGTTATTCCTTATATGGGGCTTTCAGCCGAATTGACAGGCCTTAAAAAGGCGTTAACCGTTAAATTATTGTGTTGAAGTGTGGCCTTTAGCCGAGTTTTAATTTCTCTTAAACAGATGTTCTTTGGCATGAAATGTTTTAAGATAAGGTCTTCCAGCCAAGTTCCACCAAATTAAATTGCTAAGGCCTTCATCTTGTTTAGATTGAAGATTTGGAAAATATTCTTGGATGAAACCTCCAGAAGAACCTTGTGTTTCAATTGTTTGCTTAGGCCTTGTGTCTTGGATTTTGAGTGTAGCCTTCAGCCGATCTAAGGTTAATCAAGGGAGGTCGACTAAAGTTTTAAGTGTTTTGCATCCTTGTTGTAATATTGTGTGTTGATAAATAAAGTTTGTAGGATGAGTGCCACTGACAGGAACTCATTTTGGTCCCTTTCCACTACCAATCCTCTCTGTCCTAGCCCAGGCATTTCAGTGGGAAAACCGGAACAGAAGAGAATCGGAGTATTTGAGATGTGGTGCTTCAGATGAATATGTAACAATTAGGTGGACTGATAAGGTACGGAATGAAGAAGTTCTGCACAGAATCGGAGAGGAAAGGAACATGTAGAAAAAACTGATAAGGAGAAGGGACAGGATGATAGGACATCTGTTAAGACATAAGGGAATGACTTCCATGGTACCAGAGGAAGCTGTAGAGGCCAATAATTGTAGAAGAAGACAGAGATTGGAATACATCCAGCAAATAATTGATGACGTAGATTGAAAGTGCTACTCTGAGACGAAGAGGTTAGCGCAGGAGCAATTCGTGGTCGGCCGCATCTAACCAGTCAGAAGACTGACGACCAAAATGCAAGTCTTCTTCCAGTGAGCCATCGAAGACTGACGAAGACATGGTCTGGATAACGCCTGCCGGGGATCACGATGCATCCAAGGAGGTTCGCACGCTCGGTGAACCGGCAACAATGGCGCTGCCCGTCAACCGACGAACGGCAACAGGGCAATCCCATGCCAATCTAAGCGCGTGGCGCCAGTTTTCCGAAGTTTAAAAATGGTGCATTTTCGACCTACACAACATTAGTAATTTTTCTTAAAATTTCTTTCTTAGTGACTTTGGTTCCTACTAGCATCAGATATCCAGGACTAAAATTTCGTGACACAGTTTTTCTCCACCTTGTATAGCGTGCTGCGGGTATTCCACGCGTGCGTCAAAATGAAGTTGACATACAGAGCCCACTTTCCGGCGACAGCGCCCTCGCTGGTAGAACCGCGAACTCAGCGGCCCCCTGCACTACCGCTCGAAGCGGCTGTTGGCGCACTCTGTCGTCTTCGATTAGAACAAATCGTGGAGATGATGGGGTTCCATGCACTGTCCAACAAGTAGCCACTATCACGGTGCTCAGCTTTTCCGGCAAAGGTATTTCCAGGGATTCTATAATAAAGAAGTCCCAAAGAGATGTTACTGTGGTCAGAATCATTGTTCTATTATACTTCATCGAATATCCAGTGGAAATAGTGTTCGGACTTGCTTGGTTGCAAAAGGCGAGTGCAATGTTAATTTTCAGTGCAGCACTCTTTCACAGTGCGTGTGGCCTGTCCTATGCAAGCCATACCACATTAACAAGGTACTCTGGTCTTCCGCAATAAAAGGTCGTCCTTCACGGATCCCAAAAAGTCTTGCTACCTCGTAATGTGTTCGATGATAAACTGTATCGTCTGCTAAGTGACTACCTATAGGAGGATTGATTACGAACCTACAGGACGCCTGCAACGGAACACTTGTGCACTTCTAAATTCCTCCTCCTTACCTCATGAGGTCAGCAAATGCTTATTGTCTAAGTGTGACGCTGTCAGTGACCTATGTTGTGTTGGTGGAAAAGGGATGTGGCACCTTGCTACTGTCTACAGTTCACGCCATATTGTAAGGCAAAGTAATTGCTTTTAAGTCAGTTGTTGTCGAATTAATGTTTGACCTGAAACTTACTGCACTTCTCTCACTATTACCTGTGCTACTGGTAGACTGCACAAATCTTTTCCATTTGGGAATTGCTGGTCTGCACTGAGTGCAACCACTCACTACACATCTACAATATATCTTTGGAGATGGGTGTGAAAACGTCTTATGTAATGGGACTGATCATGTTCGGCCTAGAACAGCAATCTGCTGTAATGAATTTTTTAAAATCACGTTGAAATATCCGATGTCCTATAACACCTAGGCGCCGTACTTCCATTGCATAGGCAGACGTCTGGGCTTCTTCGGATCTTGCGAGAGGTCATGTAGGGTAATTGACTTGATACCCCCCATGCTGTCATAGGTATTCCAGACAATGATCGTGGAGAAAATGAAACCGACATCGTCGAATACATATTGACAGCATCTTGGAAAAAGCCTGTCGGTGTGGTACACAGTTGACAGCTCCAGCAGTTGAGATTTTTTACACAATAACTCACTTGTTGTTGTTGTTGTGGTCTTCAGTCCTGAGACTGGTTTGATGCAGCTCTCCATGCTAATCTATCCTGTGCAAGCTCCTTCATCTCCCAGTACCTACTGCAACCTACATCCTTCTGAATCTGCTTCGTGTATTCATCTATTGGTCTCCCTCTACGATTTTCACCTTCCACGCTGCCCTTCAATGCTAAATTTGTGATCCCTTGATGCCTGCCGGCCGCGGTGGTCTAGCGGTTCTAGGCGCTCAGTCAGGAACAGCGCGACTGCTACGGTCGCAGGTTCGAATCCTGCCTAGGGTATGGATGTTTGTGATGTCCTTAGGTTAGTTAGGTTTAAGTAGCTCTATGTTCTAGGGGACTGATGACCACAGATGTTAAGTCCCATAGTGCTCAGAGCCATTTGAACCATTTGAACCTTCATGCCTCAGGACATGTCCTGACAACCGATCCCTTCTTCTAGTCAAGTTGTGCCACAAACTTCTCTTCTCCCCAATCCTATTCAATACCTCCTCATTAGTTACGTGATCTACCCACCTAATCTTCAACATTCTTCTGTAGCACCACATTTCGAAAGCTTCTATTCTCTTCTTGTCCAAACTATTTATTGTCCATGTTTCACTTCCATACATGGCTACACTCCATACAAATACTTTCAGAAACGACTTCCTGACACTTAAATCTATACTCGATGTTAACAAATTTCTCTTCCTCAGAAACGCTTTCCTTGCCATTGCCAGTCTACATTTTATATCCTCTCTATTTCGACCACCATCAGTTATTTTGCTCCCCAAATAGCAAAACTCCTTTACTACTTTAAGTGTCTCATTTCCTGATCTAATTCCCTCAGCATCACCCGACTTAATTCGACTACATTCCATTATCCTCGTTTTGCTTTTGTTGATGTTCGTCTTATACCCTCCTTTCAAGACACTGTCCACTCCGTTCAACTGCTCTTCCAAGTCCTTTGCTGTCTCTGACAGAATTATAATGTCATCGGCGAACCTTAAAGTTTTTAATTCTGCTCCCTGGATTTTAATACCTAGTCCAAATTTTTCTCTTCTTTCCTTTACTGCTTGCTCAATATACAGATTGAATAACATCGGGGAGAGGCTACAACCCTGTCTCACTCCCTTTCCAACCACTGCTTCCCTTTCATGCCCCTCGACTCTTATAACTGCCATCTGGTTTTTGTACAGATTATAAATAGCCTTTCACTCCCTGTATTTTACCCCTGCCACCTTTAGAATTTGAAAGAGAGTATTCCAGTTAACATTGTCAAAAGCTTTCTCTAAGTGTACAAATGCTAGAAACGTAGGTTTGCCTGTCCTTAATCTTTCTTCTAAGATATGTCGTAAGGTCAGTATTGCCTCACGTCTTCCAACATTTCTACGGAATCCAAACTGATCTTCCCCGAGGTCGGCTTCTACCAGTTTTTCCATTCGTCTGTAAATAATTCGCGTTAGTATTTTGCAGCTGTGACTTATTAAACTGATAGTTTGGTAAGTTTCAAATCTGTCAACACCTGCTTTCTTTGGGATTGGAATTATTATATTCTTCTTGAAGTCTGAGGGTATTTCGCCTGTCTCGTACATCTTGCTCACCAGATGGTAGAGTTTTGTCAGGACTGGCTCTCCCAAGGCTGTCTGTAGTTCTAACGGAATGTTGTCTACTCCCGGGGCCTTGTTTCGACTCAGGTCTTTCAGTGCTCTATCAAACTCTTCACGCAGTATCGTATCTCCCATTTCATCTTCATCTACATCCTCTTCCATTTCCATAATATTGTCCTCAAGTACATCGCCTTTGTATAGAGCCTCTATATACTCCTTCCACATTTCTGCTTTCCCCTCTTTGTTTAGAACTGGGTTTCCATCTGAGCTCTTGATATTCATATAAGTGGCTGTCTTTTCTCCAAAGGTCACTTTAATTTTCCTGTAGGCTGTATCTATCTTACCCCTAGTGAGATAAGCCTCTACATCCTTACATTTGTCCTCTAGCCATGCCTGCTTAGCCGTTTTGAACTTTCTGTAAATCTAATTTTTGAGACGTTTGTATTCCTTTTTGCCTGCTTCATTTACTGCATTTTTATATTTTCTCCTTTCGTCAATTAAATTCAATATTTCTTCTGTCACCCAAGGATTTCTATTAGCCCTCGTCTTTTTACCTATTTGATCCTCTGCTGCCTTCACTACTTCATCCCTCAAAGCTACCCATTCTTCTTCTACTGTATTTCTTTCCCCCATTCCTGTCAATTGTTCCCTTATGCTGTCCCTGAAACTATGTACAACCTCTGGTTTAGTCAGTTTATCCAGGTCCCATCTCCTTAAATTCCCACCTTTTTGCAATTTCTTCAGTTTTAATCTACAGTTCATAACCAATAGATTGTGGTCAGAGTCCACATCTGCCCCTGCAAATGTCCTACAATTTAAAACCTGGTTCCTAAATCTCTGTCTTACCATTATAAAATCTATCTGATACCTTTTAGTATCTCAGGGATTCTTCCATGTATACAACCTTCTTTTATGATTCTTGAACCAAGTGTTAGCTATGATTAAGTTATGCTCTGTGCAAAATTCTACCACACGGCTTCCTCTTTCATTTCTTAGCCCCAATCTATATTCACCTACTAAGTTTCCTTCTCTCCCTTTTCCTACTGTCGAATTCCAGTCACCCATGACTATTAAATTTTCGTCTCCCTTCACTACCTGAATAATTTCTTTTATCTCATCATACATTTCTTCAGTTTCTTCGTCATCTGCAGAGCTAGTTGGCATGTAAACTTGTACTACTGTAGTAGGCATGGGCTTCGTGTGTATCTTGGCCACTATAATACGTTCACTACGCTGTTTGTAGTAGCTTACTCGCACGCCTATTTCTTTATTCATTATTAAACCTACTCCTGCATTACCCCTATTTGATTTTGTATTTATAGCCCTGTATTCACCTGACCAGAAGTCTTGTTCCTCCTGCCACCGAACTTCACTAATTCCCACTATATCTAACTTTAACCTATCCATTTCCCTTTTTAAATTTTCTAACCTACCTGCCCGATTAAGGGATCTGACATTCTACGCTCCGATCCGTAGAATGCCAGGTTTCTTTCTCCTGATAACGACGTCCTCCTGAGTAGTCCCCGCCCGGAGATCCGAATAGGGGACTATTTTACCTACGGAATATTTTACCCAAGAGGACGCCATCATCATTTAACCATACAGTAAAGCTGCATGCCCTCGGGAAGAATTACGGCTGTAGTTTCCTCTTGCTTTCAGCCGTTCGCAGTACCACAACAGCAAGGCCGTTTTGGTTAATGTTACAAGGCCAGATCAGTCAATTATCCAGACTGTTGCCCCTGCAACTACTGAAAAGGCTGCTGCCCCTCTTCAGGGAACACACGTTTGTCTGGCCTCTCAACAGATACCCCTCCGTTGTGGTTGCACCTACGGTACGGCTATCTGTATCGTTGAGGCACGCAAGCCTCCCCACTTACGGCAAGGTCCATGGTTCATGGGGGGAGGAATAACTCGCTTAACAACTGCAAATTCAGTACGCTGAAAATAGCTCCGCGGTATAAGCACTGTAAACTGTAAAGCGAGCAGCGTACGTGGTGGGAGAAGTTGCCTTTCCCGGAAGAACACTACAACTAGCGTATAGGATGACTGAGATTCAATTCTTCCTCTAGCAGCGTAGAACACTGGGTGCAGAAATTTACATTCTGCCCGTATGCATTATCTGTGTTAGTGTTATTAGTAACTCATATCTGCATTGCGTTTAGTGCTAACTCATGTTATGCGAACTAAACCTTTCCCACGAACGTCTGCACACTGCGTCACCAGTGATTCAAGAGGCGCACTGTGGAGGACCCGTGTAACTTTGTGACCTACCTGTAGCTGCTTCTTCTGACGATGTGGTGTAGATTAAGAGGGGAATGTCTGCTCGACATTCAGTGAGCAGACCTACACTACTGGGCATTAAAATTGCTACACCACGAAGATGACGTGCTACAGACGCGAAATTTAACCGACAGGAAGAAGATGCTGTGATATGTAAATGATAAGCTTTTCAGAGCATTCACGCAAGGTTGGCGCCGGTGGCGACACCTACAACGTGCTGACACGATGAAAGTTTCCAACCGATTTCTCATACACAAACAGCAGTTGACCGGCGTTGCCTGGTGAAACGTTGTTGTGATGCCTCGTGTGAGGAGGAGAAATGCGTACCATCACGTTTCCGACTTTGATAATGGTTGGATTGTAGCCTATCGCGATTGCGGTTTATCGTATCACGACATTGCTGCTTACGTTGGTCGAGATCCAATGACTGTTAGCAGAATAGGGAATCTGTGGGTTCAGGAAGGTAATACGGAACGCCGTGCTCGACCCCAACGGCCTCATATCACTAGCAGTCGAGATGACAGGCATGTTATCCGCATGGCTGTAACGGATCGTGCAGCCACGTCTCGATCCCTGAGTCAAGAGATGGGGAAGTTTGTAAGACAACAACCATCTGCACGAATAGTTTCGTAGAACGTCGTAACGTTTGCAGCAGCATGGAGTATCACCTCGGAGACCATGGCTGCGGTTACCCTTGACGCTGCATCACAGACAGGAGCGCCTGAGATGGTGTAAACGACGAACTTGGGTGCACGAATGGCAAACTGTCATTTTTTCGGATGAATCCAGGTTTTGTTTACAGCATCATGATGGTCGCATCCATGTTTGGCGACATCGCGGTGAACGCACATTGGAAGCGTTTATTCGTCATCGCCATACTGGCGTATCACCCGGTGTGATGGTATGGGGTGCCATTGGTTACACGTCTCGGTCACCTCTTGTTCGCATTGACGGCACTTTGAACATTGGGCTTACATTTCAGATGTGTTGCGACCCGTGGCTTTACCCTTCATTCGATCCCTCCGAAACTCTACATTTCAGCAGGATATTGGACGACCGCATGTTGCAGGTCCTGCACTGGCCATTCTGGATACAGAAAATGTTCGACTGCTGCCCTGGCCAGCACATTCTCCTGAAGTCTCACCAATTGAAAACGTCTGGTCAATGGTGGCCGAGCAACTGGCTCGTCACAATACGCCGGTCACTACTCTTGATGAACTGTGGTATCGTGTTTGGAAGGACATCTGTACCTGTACACACCATCCAATCTCTGTATGACTCAATGCCCAGGCGTCTCAAGGCCGTTATTACGGCCAGAGGTGGTTGTTCTGGGTACTGATTTCTCAGGATCTATGCAGCCAAATTGTGTGAAAATGTAATCACATGTCAGTTCTAGTATAATATATTTGTCCAATGAATGCCCGTTTATCATCTGCATTTCTTCTTGGTGTAGCGATTTTAATGGCCAGTAGTGTATTTAGAAGGTAAGGGCATGAACACGATCTCCTTGTACCTCACACATCTCCCCCCTCCACACTGTTACACCCCCAGAACACTATTTATTCCATAATACGGCTCTACTGCACTTCGATATACTACACATATTTGGTATTCGTTTTTAATCCACTCCTTTTAGAGATAAACATTAATTTTATAGTGGTGGAACAATATTTTTCATAATGTGCGATTTTCCCATCCTCTGCAACGCCGAAACTACTACCCCTAGAGAAAAAATGACTACGATCTTTCTTGTAGGAACTTTAATGCAGTTTAATTCTGTAAGAGAATTGATTTCATTTTTGCTAGATACCGTGGTTTTCGAGTTATTCGAGAGAAAACCTAAAAGACTGACCTTTAAACCGGCCCCCTCCCCAACGCTCCCATCCTACGACAGTCCATCCAAGCACTGTGAAAAACGTGCGACTACATGATTTTCCCCTAATTTTCGTTCGTTGACTGGACTAAAAGCTCGATAACGTTGTTGACATCCGCTGAATGTGGCGGCCAGGGGAAACGCGTCAATTCATTTTCGAGCCCACAAAACCAGTGTTGGACTGCTGTGTGAACAGGGGCCCTCTCGTCTTTTTGAAATCACTGTACCATGCAATGGACCTGAGCATCCAAAATGGTCCGTAACTGTCGGCAGTAACGCCACCTTGTAGAGTAGCCATGGGACCCATGGAATACCGCCTCATGATCGTGCATATCGTCACCGAATCTCCTCTAGCTTTCACTCGTGGAACGTACAGTCGACTAGAAGTTTGAAACAATGTGCAATAATACTCGTCCGACCGAATGGTTTCCTAATGTAGCACCATACAAGAATGAAAGAAATTCTGATACCTGGCAAGCAAATTAACGCATGGCACACGCAGTAAATAAATGAGAAGTAGACTAATAGACTGCAAGCAAAGAGACCATTCCTCACCAAAGGAGAGTCTGCTAGTATGAATTATAGGTCTTAATACAAGAAATTGCGGAAGTGCAGCGTTAGTCGGAAGTAAATTTTGAGCTTAGGGATAGCGGAAAAAAGAGGAGACGAAGTGATAAGATTAACAAAAAAATTTTGAGGGTCTCAGCAGAAGCGATAAGAAAAATCTGTATGAAAAGCACTAACTGTAACAAGAGATAGAATGATGGGACATCATCAAGGAACAATTTCGACTGTAGTTAATAAGACATAAATTGTCGGCAGAACAGATATTAGACTGTGTAATTGACGGAGTTGTACGTGTTTCTCTGAGATGAAGATATGGAATAAGAGATTATATTGTGGTTCAGTAGATCAAACTGATGACTGATGAAGAAAAAAAAACAGGTACGATTGCCGTACCAGGAAAAATCTATAGGCCGAATGATGCAACCACAAGGTCCAAGACTAGCACAGCAAACCGTGCTGAAACACAATCGTGTTTGACACCTTATTTCCTACAGGTGTTCTGTGGGTTATACTACAGAGTGTACGAAATAGAACTGGCTCATAAAACATTTCATGCACCGTAAGACAGGCACCCAAACTTACATTATCCCCGTCTTGAGCAGATATTCTAAATATGGTTTCCTTTCTTACTCCGCATAAAATATTTTCTGGGTCAGTTTTGTTTTGCCCAGCGTGTACAAAAACTAAGACTATAGTTCTCACATAAAGCTCATTTACCTCTCATCGGTGATGGGAAGACAAACAATTCATAGTCTAATCAAATCTCCATCGATTTAACTTGTCCGGGATTGTATAATTTAAGTATTCGTCATGGATAGCTCACCATGCTGAGAAACTATTTAATAAAAATCAAAACTACCACAGTTTTAACCAGTGATCGTTGATATTACTTTCTCTGCAACATTGAAATGGACCATTTTGCTACACATGTTCATAGGTAGAACTTTACTAAGATGCGTCGAACACCCAGTAAACAATGAATCGTTTCTGCCTTTTTCAGGCTGGTGACAATAAATTAGTGCACCGTTGATGACGCAGCTTGTTAAATGTGAAACGTTTTTCTACCATTTATATAAGAATTCTGTAGCGTCATGATCTGTTCTGCCCAAGGACTTCACGCACAAATATCGTGACTTCCCATATTGTGACGTCAGAAGCATTCCTCATCAGTCTCCACGCACGAGTAATGTCCCAACTGTGTTGAATGTAGGGCACAAGTTGTTTCTGTCTAATGCTCCCGAACTGCCTACAGCCTCGTTACACTTTATATTGGCATCAAGTTTACGCTGCTCATGCCACTGTTACATTAAAAACTTTTGGATAGGTTTTCTTATCACAGGTCTTTTAATCTATCTGTGTCTTTTTACAGTATCTGCGAACACCTACAACATTCGATGCTAATATTTGCCCTAGTTTTGCCATAGGAACTCACACAGTTTTACGAAATATCCGGGATAAGTGACGAGGGGTCGATCTTTAACGACACACTGAAGTAGTGCTTCTGTTTTATTCTTCTGCTTAGCAGAACTTACGACCGTGCCACCGCGTAAACAGAATTCGCACAATAACGTACAGGATGACTTCAAGCGCAGGCGGCCACGCTATCAACCGACGAAGGTTTTTTCCGCTATGATAGCCTCCGTAACGGCGGATGTATAAGAACCCCGTGATCTGTTCTACATTAAAAACGCAGAGAAATTAGAGTTTCTCCAAACAGCTATTATCTGGGGAATTTGTCTGCTATCTCACATAAAATAGGAATGGTTGCTCAGAACGTACCCTTACACCATTCTGCATTCGATGGTAATGTTCTGCAAGCAAGGTATCGATTTCTTTTAATAAGTTAAAATGGCGTAAGACGTGTATTTAACGTTAAACATTATACCAAATCTCCGAATTAATCACGTGATTGGCAGTGTAAATGTTTTGCGAAAAACTGCCCCATGCGATACTCGACTCGACGCGCATTACAGATTAGTAACCGAGACATTTACTGCGCTGTAGTTCATTAAACTGCCCTGAAGGGCAACTGGACCAGGCATCATTTCTCGAAGAGGCCTTTTACCGTGACACGTAATTCAGAAAATCACTTACACAACAGAAAATCTAATTCTTATTACTCGTATAACCAGAAATAATTGTAAAAATTAAAAGTTGTCCGTTAAAATTGTCGGCTTGCAATTTCTCATGTTTTACTGATCTGTGAACTCGCGAGCAGGTTTTTCTACGATAATCTGCCCCCAGTAGTCCACATCCGTGGAGCGACCATTCGTAGCTCAGCAGTGGCGGTTCATTTTAAAGAAGCTGTTTGATGTGTGCAGAGGCTCGGGAAATAATAATGTAAAGCGACCATTGAGAAAAGCTTAGCCCATGTTTTTGGATAACGAAGAAAAGTTCTGGGAAATACTCCTACTTTCTTGTCTCTACATTGATGCGGTTTTGAGGAAGGAATGTGGCCACTCTGAAATACATCGAGAGAGAAGGAAAGTTGCTGATAAGTAATACTTCAGAAAAATAATTGTCATGATTGTACTTAAATAAGTTAGTTTTGAGAGAAAAGGCATCACATATGCCACGTCACTCTCGCTCGGCTGATCGGCCCTACTGACCGTCAGCTGGCTGACTAAATTGGCTACTTAACAAAGCATGTGCCTAGTACTTTATAGTACAAACTGCTGAGGACGTCCGCTTTCCAGCATTTTTATATTCCGTTTGTTAAGCTGTAAACCAAGAAACGCTGTGCTCAACTTGAAGGACGGTTTCGGCACTGCAGTGCTTTACTAGACATGGTGGTATTCCCTTTTCCTCTCACCTCTGGAGGGATACAGCAATCTAGAAGGGGATCCACATTTCAACACGTACTCCGAAATATGGTGCAACTTGACTTCGAAGTATTATCATTATTATAGGCGAAAGAAGCGATAAGAACAGAGAAAATCGTATGACTAACTGGGGATCGAAGCCTAAGCTTACGTTTTGTAGTCTGGAACTGAACCACAAAGGAGCATTTCTGAACAAATCATTAATAAGTTATTTATGAAACAGAAATGCGCCAAAACAAGGGAACTAGTATTTTGTACAAGACGTAAACAAAGAAAATACAGTGGAATTATACGTTATTCGTTGTTTAATTTAAAGATAATTCATTGGCAAATAAATTTGTTTGAATAACCTACTTATTCGAGTAATTATCCAGGCAGAGATCTATTCAAATGACAGTCCTTTCACCATTACACCATATATTCCCTTTCTCTCTCTGTTCATATTGTCAAATGTACGAGTCGTATTGGTTCACTTGTTTGATTTACTCCTGAAAGCCTACTATGTAGCTGTATTGATGTTTTCTAGTTAATTACAAACAAAGGAGAGAAATGTAGTCTGTTGTCACACTCTAAATGTAAGTCTTTTTAATTTTTTCTGTTGAAAATACATGTAAATGCCAGTGCGATTTTAGCATTAATCTACCGGCCATTATTTCACGTAAATATAAAGTTGCACAACTGAAATAATGATCAATAACATTTTACATTCGCTTATCACTTTAATTTTTGTTACACCGTGGTAGCACTTGTGAATCTCTGGTGTACATCGCACAGTTTCTCCGTTGTTAAAGGAAAACAGACAGCTAAAAGAAAATTCTAGTTTTAAGTGCATTTGAATGCTCGCTGGACCCATTAGTGCCGGTACGTTGTGTCTATGCTGTATAGACAGAATCTACAGACGATAGGCAAAATAATGTGAACTGTGTTAGTAATGGGGTGGATGTGGTTGACACTCGCCGGCTTGTGTGGCCGTGCGGTTCTAGGCGCTTCAGTCTGGAACCGTGTGACCGCTGCGGTCGCAGGTTCGAATCCTGCCTCGGGCATTGATGTGTGTGATGTCCTTAGGTTAGCTAGGTTTAAGTAGTTCTAAGTTCTAAGGGATGATGACCACAGATGTTAAGTCGCATAAGGCTCAGAGCCATTAGAACCATTTTTTTTGTTTTTTTGTTTTTGCCCTCAACAAGGCAGGTAAATGCACGTGTCGCGCTGGACTGCATGCTCAGCATGGTCTAGAAATCGGTGTAGGTTGTTTATGAATAGTGCACACTTCGTATTTACATTCAGAGGCCGAGGGTGACGCGCAATAAAAGACCTAAAATAATTCCAAAGAGGGCAGATTGTGGAGGTCCGACTAGCTGGAGCATCAGTAACCAAGACAGCCAACTTATTGAATGTTTCAAGAGCAACTGTTTCAACAGTCATGACAGCCCACGCAAAACATGGAACGACATCATCATTTATACTTAATATTGGGCGCAAATCAAAACTAAATGACAGAGGTCGTACGCTAACACGAATTGTGTCAAAACAGCACAAAACTACGGCGGGTAAAGTGACTGCAGAGCTCAATAGCCAACTTCGAGACCTGTATCTATCGACGCTGTCCGCCGACAGCTCCATAAAGCGAATGTTCATGGACGACCTTCTGTACCGAAATCATCAGTGACGAGTACCAACGCAAAGAAGCGCAAGACATGGTGTCAGGAGGATAAATCCTGGACTGCTGATCAGTGTAAACACATGGTCCGATGAGTCAACGTTTTCGTTATTTCCAACATAGGGCCAGGTTTACGTCTGGAGAATGACAAACGAAGCCTACAATAGTGATTGCTTGATTCCAACGGTTAAACAAGGATGTGGACGTGTGATTGTGTGGGCAGCCATATCATGGTATTCTGCGGGTCCCATCATTACTCTCGAAGGCCGTGTTACAGCCAATGATTATGTGAAAATTTTAGGTGATCAGGTGCACCTCACGATTCAAATGTTGTGCCCAACAGTGATGCCATATTTCAGAAAGATAATGCACCCATCCACACATCCAGGACAGTACAATCGTGGTATGAGAAGCATGCAGCTGAACTGCAGCGTCTTCCCTGGCCAGAACAGTCCCACAACTTGAACATTATCGAACCCTTGTGGGTGGTATTAGAGCACAGACTCCGGAGCAGATTTCCGCTTCTCTCGTCACTACTGGAGTTAGAAGAGGTTCTGATCGAAGAGTCGCCTAACATTCCACTGGAGATACACTGTCATTATATGCCAGTATTCCAACAAGAATCGCAGCTGTGTTACGGGCAAATGGGGGTCCAGCCCGTTATTAATAAACAATTCCCAAGTAAGTGCAGGTGTCCACATTATTTTTCCTATCCCTTGTATGTTTCCTTACACGCATGGCAAGGCCATGCAGCTGTTGCCCATCACTCTGCGAGTAAGTGCCACGTGATTCCGAGTGAGCCGGCCGAAGTGGCCGTGCGGTTAAAGGCACTGCAGTCTGGAACCGCAAGACCGCTACGGTCGCAGGTTCGAATCCTGCCTCGGGCATGGATGTTTGTGATGTCCTTAGGTTAGTTAGGTTTAACTAGTTCTAAGTTCTAGGGGACTAATGACCTCAGCAGTTGAGTCCCATAGTGCTCAGAGCCATTTGAACCATTTGATTCCGAGTGAGTGAACTGCCAATCACATACTTCCGTGTGTGCGTGCACAGCGAGTGATGTAGACGAGTGCTATTCACGCGGCTTCGCTACGCGGCAGCAGTCCTCTCGTGTAGACTGTAATGCAGGACATGCCTTCTTTGCATGGCTGCCTGAACGTAAGAAGAAAACGATTTTTTAATTTTTTTTAAATTTTAAGCCATTGATACTTAGGTTGCCATGCATGGCAGACATGTTGTGGGAATGGTATCAGGATGGACAGAGAGAGGGACTGGGAAGGGTTGGACAGAGAGAGGGGAGAATGAGGGGAGGGAAGAGAGATGGGGAGGAAGAGCTGTATAAAGAGGAGTGAGGAGAAGATGGACAGCGAGAGGTGGGCAGGAAGAGATGTTAAGTGAGAGGGGCTACAGGAGGAAGTGTATAGGGAGAGCAGGCAAGAGGAGACAAATAGTTCTTGAACTATCCAGTTTAGAGCCCATGGTTACTGGAAATTCTTGTTTTGTTCTAAATACAGCCTCCCAATATGTGAGAAACCAAGAGCTTTATGTAGAAGTGAAGATGAACAAGTGCTCATAGCTGTTAAGATAGGCGTTTTAGAGCCCATGTTTTTCTTATTATCGTCCATAATACCACCTCTGAAAACTTGTCAGTGGAGGTTCACCCTCTTTGTATACGAGTTCTTTTCAAGAACGAATGAGGCCATGATCTTATAAATTAAATAAATAAATCCAACACTTTTTATCACTTTCAACTAGGAGGCGTAGTCATATATAAGGGACAGTCAAATAAAATCGAGACAGGTGAAAAAAAATATATATATATCGTTTGGGCAGAGGTCGGGACTCTATGGCGTGTGTGAAAGGACTTCCTTCGGTGATCATTTGCCTTCAGTGTGATCATTAGCTCAATACGAATTACTTTCATGTGGAGCATTCATTCAGTCAGCGTAAGCTTACTTGCAGTGTTTTTAGTAATACCCTTACAGGTTCCAGAAGGTAAGTTTTCGCTGACAGATTCGAAGCAGCAGATGCTGTACTGCATTCCAAACAATGTCCTTCGAAAGTCCTGTATTTTCAGGTTCTCACAGAAAGATGTTTAGAATCATATTTATGGCCCAATTATGTTCACTGAGCATGTTTTGCCTACAAGATGGGACATATTAAACTTCTGCAAGGTCAAATGGTAATTGTTTGGCTAGCAAATTTAATAATTAAAGTGAATTAAGCTTGCCTGTGTTCAATTATGCCAAAAGTATGATCAGGTTGTGTTGCACTAGTACTTTCACGGGTCAATATTCATAGATTTAAAAATGGGATTTTAATCAGGACGAATTTCAGCAGGCATTGCTGTGTTAACTCAGATTAAGTTCAGAAACAGGCAGCTTAAAACTGAATTGACATATGCTCTCCTACAAGTCAAAAATGAGGTTCGCCATGAGAAAACAATGTGGCTGTTGATCTAGGGACACCAATGCATTCCGAGTAAGAGAACTGTAACCCCTGCCACTTATACTGCCACCATATGTTGCGGATCTGAGCATCTGCCTTAGGAGTTCCTTGAAATGTGACGTCACAGTGAGCTGCTACCGTAACTGTCTAGTGAAGTATTGGTGTAATTTAATAGTTTCGGGTCGATAGTTGAAACTGAAAAAGCGACTCGCCTTTGGTTAAGTAAGAAATGTGTATTTCAATAATTATGCTGGAGTGGTTAGCACGTTACGAAGAAGGCCGTTGATGTTGCGCAGACAAGAGATCAATACTGACGATGACCTTTAAAGTAGGCCCGGACAGCTGAGCAAACACTCCGATTGCTATCGGACGCCGGACGCTCCACAGGAATGCAGCGACTCTAACCGCAGTGGAATTAATTGTTATCTCTTCCAGAGACGATGGTCGCAGTATGTTCCGGTACCATCAAGTGAGTTTATAGCTCATACCGGCAGTTGTAACAAGCAAGTAACTGAAATTCGAAGAGAGATGTTAATGTGGAATGAAAAGCCTGATACCGAATTTCCGTGGACCTATGTATCAACGATAACATGACACCACACAACAGAAAAAAAGAATAAGAGATGAACTATAATAATAATAATAATAATAATAGTTACAATAACATTGTATTTATCACGGGTGTTTTTTTGTCGGTACGCATATCTCCCGTATTGCTTAACAAAAATTAATGATTGAGACTTCATTTTCTAGATTTCTTTCACTAGTAATGCCAAGAGTAATCTATCGCGATTACTGTCATACGTGTCGATGTACAGTATTCAGAAGGCGCCATCTATTGACAATGACATTTAATTACTTTGTACAACAGCGGTTGGAGTTGTTTACATTCTTTTAGAAAGCTTTGTGTAGTGCTAATTTCTTCTGTACTTCAGTTTCCCATACAGACCGAGAGTGAGACCTCTAACTAGAGGGCGTTCCACACCATTGGGAGGTTTCACAGACCGCAGAAGGGGAAATGACAAAGTGAGGAATAAAACCAATTTCGACTTCAGTGCAATCGCAGACTAAACCAATTCGATGGCCAACGGGAACAATCAGTGGAAGACAACGCATCTATGTCACCTCCATCAAAACATCAGTGCAAGAAGACTATATAAACTTCAAAAACCATATTATTTTTCTATCTCTTCCCTAAAGATAATGAAGTGCAAACACACAGTATTGGTAATAAGGACCTCGTATGCGTATGTTGCTGTGCAAGGTTGTCTGCAGGGGAGTTCAGTGAAAATTCAGTTCTCATTTGTTGCCACGAGCGAAAGGTTAACTTTGATAAGAGTTGGTGAACAGCTTCAATACCTCACATAACAGAATAATGGCTGCACGAAGAACTAACTAGACGATTTAACAATCATTCGGCATTTGCTTCTGTTAAGTTTAACTCGGTTGATGTTCCTGGTAGTAGTCCGTCTTTTTTTAAAAAAAACATGGGTGGCTGTATCATGTGTAGGAAGTCTGCAACATCCTGCAGGAGTTGCGCCAATTTATGCTGGTCACACAAATCTTATCCACAGTTGATCAAATTCATAAAACATTAGATCATAATGTACCTAATATTGGTTTTCACAGTGAAACTATTATGTGTAACTTCTGTCCAAAATATAACAACTTTTATTACTTGCATTTCCCTATTATTTTTCCATTACTACAACACTGTCGGTGACTGATCAGGACAGAGTTTGAATTATTTTCACGGGTCAACTAGTGATAGTAATACCCATAGAACACAAGATGTGAATTAATTTTGCAGCTGTTAATAATGGTCGAGAATGTGGGAAACTGGCAGACAAACTCTCGCAGAAGGAAAGCTTCGAATATTCACCTGGAAGAATTTGAGAAGATCGTGGAAAACTTAAATGAAGATAGCTTCATCAACTGAAAAAGTATAAATCCAACACATTTTATCACTTTCAACTAGGAGGAGTAGTCATATGTAAGGGGCAGTCAAATAAAAACGAGACAGGTGAAAAAAAATATATATATCGTTTGGGGAGAGGTCGGGACTCTATGGCGTGTGTGAAAGGACTTCCCAACGGAACTTTTGCAGGGTCGTCGGAACAACCTTGGCAACTAGTGGGTTCGCCCAAATGCTTTTGGAATCCAGAAAAAGGGTATCCGTGGTCTTTGATTCCCTCAGGACGAAGAGGTGCATGCTTCAGTACGATCATGGTTCGTCTGTAAAGGATCCTTACCAGTTGGGTCTGATTCATGAGATTGAGAGCGGCAAGGTTCGTGATTGGTACATGTAGCCATCGCGAGAGCGTTACAAACTCTCATAGAAAGTTTGAAGTGGGACACACTTGCAGATAGACGTCGCGCTAAACGGAAGGGGCTGCTCACTAAATTCCTAAATCCGATCTTCGCCGAGGATGTAGAGCATAAGAGCATACATTATTAACACCAACCTTCCAATCGTGTAATGATCACCATTCAAGTATAAGGGAAATTAGAGCTCGTTCTGAGGCGTTTTTCCCTCGCGCGATCCGCGAGTGGAACCAAGGGGGGGGGGGGGGAGGGGGGAACAGTTTACTTACTTCCTTTGAATCTGTCTGGTTTTTATTTGAATGCCCCTTACGTTTACAATCATCACCTCCAGAAAAGTAAGCTCTGTTACAGGACGAAATCGCGGCGCCACAATACCGTAGCACCCCAACAGACCAGGAAAAAAAAAAAAATCGCTGTCCATTGATAACAACAGAGTATAGCTCGGTACTTCATTTTCGCCGGCAGCGGAAATATTGCTGCTTTTTTCAGCCAACCGTGGTGACTTATTTAGCCGTCCTGGTTAGTCTGTCACAGCTGAAACGGTTCCGCTGCTGTCTATAAATTACATAAAATTATTTTAAGCGTCCGTAAGCACTGGCATTAATGGATATAATTGTGTCCTCCTTGACTGCTATTATTATTTTTTTAAAAAGATTACACCTCTTAACACATTTAAACCACAACCATCTTCAGCATCACATTTAAAATTCCGCTACACTGTATCTTGTAAATTATTATATGGACTTGTCCATGGATTATATGTAGAACAATTGTTTCAAAATAGAAAAAAGGGATAAAGACGGACAAATAAATTGTTTTCCTCCGCTTCAGAAAACAACTTACTGCACGACATCCCATTTTGACACTGAGTTCTGCCATTTTTTGGTTCCCGTAGAAGCGTACTATGGCACTTTGGTGAAGCGACATGCGCATCAAGACTGAAGAAGACATGTGCCCGCAAATAAACAATAAATTAGTGACGTAGCTGTGTTTAGTCGAGATGACAGTTAAAAACTTGTGTCTAATTCTTACGCTTCTGAAGACATTTTAGTGACAACGATCGTAATTGAGCAGGGTGATTGTCTCCCTTTATGCAACAGAAAGATCTTTTGTCCAGTAAAAAGCCTTCGATCTGATTTTTAGGCCGTGCTTTTAACATTAACAAATCGCAACTCTTGTAGAAACCAATTTAACGTGTATAGTGAGGAATGCAGCGCCATTTTTGTGCAGTACCTCACGGTGCGGATGCAACATAGTAAAGATCATATCATTGGTGAGTTCCACTGAATGGATGGCGCAGATTTCATTGTCAACCCCGAATCTTGTACGTCAGTAGACGTTCTGTGATGTATTGTAAGAACATCCATTCTCATGAATTAAGGCCCTGTACGGTCCTGATGAGACATTTGTTCTAAAAGAGTGTCATGTGCCTGACGTCATTTGTTCTAACACATTTTCCCGTATGAGATCACTGCATGAATCTACGTAAACTACATCAGCTTTAATGTACCACTGGTACTCACTGTGGAGAATAATTTTTGCAGTTAAGGCCACAGGTATTCTGAATATCTGCAGCTGCTGACGCGTGTGGAAATTAGGACACGCCGCGGGACTTAGGCATGGTGCTGCTAAGGTCATCTACTGACAAATTAGAAAACACTGTACCATAAAGCCATTGACCAATCCAGAAGCTTGTAAATCAAAATTTATGTCCGCGAATGTTATTGTATTAGGAATTCAGGGTGTAAGTGAATTAAAATTATTCTAGATTAGAGTCAGTCAACAACACAGGACATTTTGTCCATACTTTTAGTTAGAGTTATGGTTCACTTTGTATTTATGCCAACCTGAGTCTACAACAGAAGCAGATTAATAAATAAAATACAATGAAATATTCACATGTAATTTAATACGGGAACGTACACAAAACTAATGCCTCCGAATGTCATGCGTATTACTCGGCTGACCTTCCCACTCTGCTGATGAAAGTTTCAACCCTTTTCCGGTTCAAAAATGGTTCAAATGGCTCTGAGCACTATGGGACTTAACATCTGAGGTCATCAGTCCCCTACAACTTAGAACTACTTAAACCTAACTAACCTAAGGACATCACACACATCCATGCCCGAGGCAGGATTCGAAACTGCGACCGTAGCGGTCGTGCAGTTACAGACTGAAGCACCTAGAACCGCTCTGCCACACCGGCCGGCCCCTCTTCCGGTAGATGGCTCCGAATTGTTGAGTGTAAAATGGTGGTTTGTAACTTAACTATGTGAAAACGTGAAGAACAGCACCCTGTCATCGAGTTTCGAATTCGAAGAGCTTGACCACACATTGAACACCGTCTCTTTCAGCATCAGAATGCCAGACCACACACGAGCGCTGCGACATTTGTAAGAGTTCGACGCCTGTCATCGACCATCCTCCATCAGTCCCGACTTGCTTCCAACCGATTTTCATCTCTGCCCAAAACGTAAAGAGCACCATCGAGGACTTTACTTAGGTCCTGATGAAACTGTCGAAGCAGAGGTGGGGTTGTGCCTACGTGGCCTGCCGGTGTGGCCGTGCGGTTCTAGGCGCTTCAGCCTGGAACCGCGTGACCGCTACGGTCGCAGGTTCGAATCCTGCCTCGGGCATGGATGTGTGTGATGTCCTTAGGTTAGTTAAACCTAACTAACAAGTTTAAGTAGTTCTAAGTTCTAGGGGACTGATGACCACAGATGTTAAGTCCCATAGTGCCCAGAGCCATTTGAACGTAGTTTTTTTTTTGTGGCTACGTCAAAAACGTCAAACATTGGACATCGACGATATCAACAAACTGATCTCTTGTTGTGACAAATGTGTTCGTCGCGAGGGTGACTAAACTGAGAAATAAAAACGTAGACGTGAAGAATAAAGATATAGAATGTTAATAAAGTTTGTTTAGCTAAAAAAGCTTTCATGTAAGAAATTTGGGGGCATTACTTACTTACGAGTAAAGCTATTGTATTTTCTACGAAAACGTAAACGGATAACTTGTCTTTGTTTTCATCATTATTCGGAATGATATAATAATTTTAACTGGTTCCGGAAAACGATATTAATTGTAGAGGGAAAAAAATGTTATTGTCAAAGCCTGTAGGTTTCAAGCATCAGAGTAAAATATTTTTGCCGTCTGTTAACATTAGTATATGCGCATCTACTATGAGGACGACAATCAGAATTTTCGTAGCAATGGCATATATTTCATGCATCTATAGATATGTTGAAGATTCTAGAAAATTTTGAGTATCTCAGTTTTTTAGGAATTCCGTTAATATTGTGGGCCACTGACTCATGGGAGACCTTCAGCAAATAACCTACAAGTAACTCGCCGAACAGTCGGTCACAAAAAAATGTTAACATGTTGTTGCTGTTGTTGTTGTGGTGGTGGCGATGGTCCGCAGTCTGAATAAGCTCTACACAAAAGTACAGCCTGAGTAGTTTTCTTCATCTCTGCGTAACTATTGTAACCTATGTGCATTTGAACTTTCCTACTGTATTCAAACCTTGATCACTATCTACACTCTCGCTCCCCCACCCTTCCTTACGTTACAGAATTAACTACTCTTTGACATTACGGGCTATGGTCTATCGACGTATCCCTTGATTTAGTCAAGTCGTACCATAAAGCTGTTTTCTCTCCGATTCGACTGATCATCTCTTCGTAAGTTGCTTTACTTACAGATATTCTTCAAAGTATTCGCCTGCAGCACCGTATTTCAAAAGCTTGTATTTTCTTCTTGTCACTACTTTCTATCGTGCACATTATACTTCCATAGAGAACTGTTCTCCACACAAATATTTTCAGGATAATACTTTCTTGTGAAACTCAGCTTGCATTGTTTTCCTCACGGTATGGCTAACTTCAGAGGCAAGGGCGTAGAGAAAGTCTGTGTTCTTGGATTTCAGAAAGATAATCGACATTGTACCACAACATCGCCTAAACAATAAAAAACAACAATATGGAGTATTCCTCTAAGTGTCTGATTAGATCGAAGGTTGTTCTAGTGGTAGAATTCGGTACGCTACAATGCACGCTGTTAAGTTCGTTAGAAGAGAAAATATCTTCGGTTCTGACCCAAAGTGTCACAGTAAATGTCAACTATTTGTCGAGTAGAATCAGTATTTTCTTGAATGAAGGTGATGTTTGTTCGTTGAGAATTCGTGGGATGGATAAAAGCATGAAATATGGGACTAGTTATATAATACTGTATTTATTTTACTGTACTAGATGGAGGTTCCCTTCTAACGCGAACAAATGCACGAAAGGAAAAGTAAACATTTTAATACCTAGGTGAGGTACGTATCAATGACTCACAGCTGGAATCGGTTAACTCATACAAGCGCCTGGATGTAACAGTTTGTAGGAATGGGAAATGGGCGAACAGATAGGCTCCGTCATAGCTAAAGCATGTGGCAGAATTTGGTTCATCGGTAGGATACCGGAAGAAAGCAGTCGGTTTACAAAGAAGGGTACTTGTGCGACCCGTCGTAGAATAATGTGGAAGCGTGTGCGTCCTGTACCACACAGGACGAAAGGAGATATTGAACATGTATGAAGGAGGACAGCAGGATCCATGGGAGAGCGTGACGGAGATACTGGAGAAACTGAAATGTCAAATTTTGGTAAACATTTTTGGAATACAGTGATCAATTAATTGTTATATTTAAATTAAAGTTCAGTCTTGATCACGTTATGTCTGTTTTAATGAGTAACCGGTTTCGGTTTTTTCTATAAAACCATCATCAGACCTGTGAATAAATTTTAAGAAATACTAGATACCAATCTTTAAATTAATGAAAAAGTCTAATGATGTCAAAATTTTTAACAAAATAAAATAAAATTAGTTATACCCATTGGCTCCCTTGGGTTGGTAGGTGGAGCTCTCCTTGCTGCTGTGCAGTCAACTGATGGTTATGAGTGCTGAGCACGAGCTTAAATATGCAGAGGCTCCACCTACTTCCTGTCACACTACTTCATAACTGCCAATCAGCGTTCATAATATGATGCCATCGTCAAAGTATAAAAGTAGGAAATACGCTAATAACATAAAATTGATTCATTTAAATATCTGATTAACAGATAGTAGTTGTGTCTACAACTTATTTATATTTTGGATAAAAACAGTGAATTACGATGTGTGATAGCTGTGCCGTCTATGGACAACCTTAATACTATTACAGTGCCAATTACATCAAAGATGTAAAATCCTTGGCGTTGTGGTATATATCGATTATACCAAGTCGCCTACATCACAATTGCATCTTTGTTGGATGCTGCAGAATCGTCTTGTTTTAACTGTAGTTTTTATGGCAATGTTCTTTATAGCATTAAGTTAGCAGCCAATAGTACGTTACACATTATGTATATCTGAATAACTGATGAGACTGCTGATGCAGCATATTTTACATACATTGCTTTTGCCATGGGTATAACTAATCTTATATTTTTAAAACACAAAAGAGTAGATGCTTTTATTATAAAATTTCGTCAAAAAGGTCGTAATAATATTTTTCGCGAAAATCTAATTGTTCATTGAGCAGCATTGATGATTTGGTTTTCAAATTAGCATATATCTCGATTTCTTCTAGGATATTCATAAGTAAGCCTTTATTTGCATAATGAAGAACTTGTAAATTCTGTTGTACTGTCCCCTCAGCATGATTATTGCATGTTATATGATGACCAAAAACAGACTTTGTTCGTGAGGTACCTGACGTATGTTCTTTGTACCTTACTGCAAAATTTCGACCTGTTTGGCCGATATATATTTTCTCACAGTCTCTACATTGGATCTTGTACACTCCTGATCTGGTAGATTTTCCACTATCTTTATCTACGGTATGTCTTAATTTTTGTTGTAAAGTATTGTCAGTTGTAAATGCTATTGTTATTCCAGAATTTTTGAATAAGTTAGTGATTCTATCTGATATGTTTCCCATATATGTCATCTTCATATATTTTGGATTACTTATTAGTGGAGTACTTTGTGATTGTTGTACTTTATTAAAAATGATATCTACCTGTCGTGTGTCGAAAGAGTTGGTTTTTGCAATTTGTTTTAAGATGGTCATTTCCTTTTTGATCTCATTAGCTTCTAGTGGTAATTTTAGTATTCGGTGTATCATAGACTTAAAAAATGTTTTTTTATACTTGTCAGGATGACATGATGTAGCATTAATAATAACATCAGTGGTTGTAGGTTTCCTGTATATGGTGAATAAATGTTTCCTGTTGTTATTAGTTATAGTGAGATCTAGGTAGTTAATAGATTTTCGATTTTCATGCTCAACTGTAAATTGTAACTTCGGATGCATAGAGTTTAATTTTATAGCAAGTTTCTCAATTTCGTCTTTTGAACTATTATAAAGTAATAATGTATCGTCTACATATCGCTTGTAATATATGATTTTATTTGCGATATCAGGGTTATTTTTCAGGAATTGCGTCTCAATGTGGTTTACGAAAATGTCTGCTACTGTCCCAGCCAAAGAATTTCCCATTGCTAAGCCATCTTTCTGACAATATATTTTAGTATTAAACGAGAAATAATTGTAATCTAAAGTGCATTCATGTAGTTCTATAAGTTCGATTATTTCGTCTTTAGTCATATTTTTGTATTGTATTAAGTTATCCCTAATTATATTAATCGTCTCAATAATTGGTATATTTGTATATAAATTTTTAATATCTAATGAGGCGAAATTTGCACTAGTTGGAATGTCTATATTGTGGATTTGTTGTGTTAGTTCATAACTGTTTTTGATACTGAAGTTGCTGTCATATGTATAGAATGCTTTCTAAATTTTATTAAGTTTCATATTTAGTTTATATGAAGGACTACTTCTGTAGTTGACAATAGGTCGTATAGATTTCTCATCTTTATGCAGTTAATCTGTGATCTTAATTTAGGTATTTGGGGATTCATATTTTTCATCATATTTTTTTCCTCAGGGGTCAAGAGGTGATTATTTTCATCGACTAGTTTCTTAATCTTTAATTGGAACTTTGGAGTGGGGTCTTTAGTTACTTCAACGATCCCATTTTCATTAAACAATGAGAGTGTTTTAAATATATAATCGTCTTCTTTAATAATTACAAGGGTATTTCCTTTATCAGCCTTTACCACAATTGCTTTCTCTGCTAGTAGTTTATTATTGATATTTTTAAGTGTTTTATCTTCAGTTTTTCTATGTAGTTTATTTTTCTCTTTTAAAATTAAGTCCTTCGTTTTTAGGGCTATCTTACATGCTTCAGGTTTATTTATTTTCGATATTTTGCTTGTTGCTATAATATCAGCAATTATGTGTTTAACGTTGGTATTATTTAGTGGGGGAGTTAAGTTATATTTTAAGCCTTTGTCAAGTAGTGACATTTCGGACTTTGTGAACTGAATATCTGTAAGATTCATTGTCCTTGGATAAAATTGATGTGTATGGTTGACCTTTTCTGAAAGCTTATTTTGTTGTTTAGCTATGAGTAGATCAATTTTTCTCTGATGTCTTTGGGTAATCGCTTTCCGTAAAAAGTCTATTTTCTCATCAATGCTGCTTAGTAAAATAGAAAAAAATCAAAGGTGAGAGTTCATTACTTAGCAATAAATGCAGACTATACATTTCGACATTTAAAAAATCTTTTATCTTAAAAGCTTCTCTAATTTCAAATTTAATCCATAAAATACTACTCTTTTGTTGTACATATGTTACATTACTAGATTTGGATTGAATATTGATTTTAGCATATTTTGGTATGATATGTTCCATGAGGCAAGTTTTATTAAATTTAATTTTCATACGAAGTTTCATAATTTTGGTTCTAATATTTCTAAACCTTTTGTAATTTCCAATTGCCTGACTAGACAAACTTTGCACAATTTTGGTAAACATTTTTGGAATACAGTGATCAATTAATTGTTATATTTAAATTAAAGTTCAGTCTTGATCACGTTATGTCTGTTTTAATGAGTAACCGGTTTCGGTTTTTTCTATAAAACCATCATCAGACCTGTGAATAAATTTTAAGAAATACTAGATACCAATCTTTAAATGAATGAAAAAGTCTAATGATGTCAAAATTTTTAACAAAATAAAATAAAATTAGTTATACCCATTGGCTCCCTTGGGTTGGTAGGTGGAGCTCTCCTTGCTGCTGTGCAGTCAACTGATGGTTATGAGTGCTGAGCACGAGCTTAAATATGCAGAGGCTCCACCTACTTCCTGTCACACTACTTCATAACTGCCAATCAGCGTTCATAATATGACGCCATCGTCAAAGTATAAAAGTAGGAAATACACTAATAACATAAAATTGATTCATTTAAATATCTGATTAACAGATAGTAGTTGTGTCTACAACTTATTTATATTTTGGATAAAAACAGTGAATTACGATGTGTGATAGCTGTGCCCTCTATGGACAACCTTAATACTATTACAGTGCCAGTTACATCAAAGATGTTTTATAAAAATATAATATTAGTTATACCCATGGCAAAAGCAATGTATGTAAAATATGCTGCATCAGCAGTCTCATCAGTTATTCAGATATACATAATGTGTAACGTACTATTGGCTGCTAACTTAATGCTATAAAGAACATTGCCATAAAAACTACAGTTAAAACAAGACGATTCTGCAGCATCCAACAAAGATGCAATTGTGATGTAGGCGACTTGGTATAATCGATATATACCACAACGCCAAGGATTTTACATCTTTGATGTAACTGGCACTGTAATAGTATTAAGGTTGTCCATAGACGGCACAGCTATCACACATCGTAATTCACTGTTTTTATCCAAAATATAAATAAGTTGTAGACACAACTACTATCTGTTAATCAGATATTTAAATGAATCAATTTTATGTTATTAGTGTATTTCCTACTTTTATACTTTGACGATGGCATCATATTATGAACGCTGATTGGCAGTTATGAAGTAGTGTGACAGGAAGTAGGTGGAGCCTCTGCATATTTAAGCTCGTGCTCAGCACTCATAACCATCAGTTGAGTGCACAGCAGCAAGGACAGCTCCACCTACCAACCCAAGGGAGCCAATGGGTATAACTAATTTTATTTTATTTTGTTAAAAATTTTGACATCATTAGACTTTTTCATTCATTTAAAGATTGGTATCTAGTATTTCTTAAAATTTATTCACAGGTCTGATGATGGTTTTATAGAAAAAACCGAAACCGGTTACTCATTAAAACAGACATAACGTGATCAAGACTGAACTTTAATTTAAATATGAAATGTCAAACTAAACTGAACGCAAACTATCCGGTCAACAGCCTCTTGGAAAATTTAAAGGACCAACGTTTTTGGAATTTACATGCGTCTACGTATCGCTCTCATAAGAAGGTTGGACTTACTACAGAGCGCACAGAGGTGTTTAAGCAATCATTCTTTCCAGGCACCATATGAGAATGGAAAGGGAAGAAGCCCTAATAACTAATACTCCGTCATGCTCTTCGGACTGGCTTGGAGAGTATGAATGTAGATGAAGATGCAGACTCTAACACATCGTACCAGGAACAGTTCACTTAGTTCAGGAAGGAGTAGTAGAGGCGAAAAATGATAGGGGCTGTCCATGAGCAGAATGTGGAAAAAAAACTGTACATGATACCAGGAGTAATGATTATGTTGATGCGAATGGAGTATCAAGGGATAGGAAAATGTGTCACATTTGGATCTCTGTTAACGAATCAACGCTCACTGCTGAATATTAGTGGACCGCCTCTGTAGCGTTCAAGTGAGGAGACAGGTGATCGTCCGAAGGTGTAATCGTTTGTATGTCTGAAGCTGATGTAGGCTAGTGCCTGCTTAATTAACGGGCGCATGTCGTTGGTCTTTAGGAAGACCTGTGTCATAGCGAGGCATACATATGAATAGGCTCGTCGTGACCAAGAATTAAAGATCGTTGGTGAATATGACCTACGAAGTTAGGTGTATGAAGTACACATTGGCCAAATTCGGAAGGCTGCTAGAGAATTTCTGACGCTGGAGAACGTTGCTACAAATTGGAGTACTGGATGAAGATCGTATGAAGCTTATGTTTTGGGTTAGAGCGTTGAAGACTTCTTAGAGAGAAGTTTACGGATGCAGGTTTTCGAACTAGTTGTTGCTAAATCAATACATCACGCAAAAGTTCTCATCAGCGGTGACATATACGTGTTCGCAAGCAGGCTGTCAATATTCTGAGCTTGACTGTTGGAATGGACTCTCCGAAAGACACAGATTTCTCACTGGAGTCTCACTTTGCAAGTGGTCATTCATACTTTTTGAAGAGGAAGATGCTGAGGAAGACTGGTTCAGTTTCTTGGAGTATCAGATCAAGGAGAAGATTAAGTGCTATGAATTTGGAAAATATGAATCATTAATAAAGTACTCGAAAATATATAAAAAAAATGTAACCGAGTGTTTAGCGTCCCCGCCTTTGATACAAATGGACCAGGGTTGAATTCCCGGTACGTATTCTCTCTACTCTGGTATTAAGAGGTTGGCACAGGACAGGATAGGTTGGTTGATCTGAGGGGACCAAACAGCGAGGTCATCGTTGCCATCGGATTAGTGAAGGATGAGGAAGGAAGTCGACCGTGCCCTATCAAAGGAAAAGTCCCGGAATTTGCCGGAAGCGATTTATGGAAATCACGGAAAACCAAAATCAGTATGGCCGGATGGGGGTTTGAATCGCCTTCCTCCCGAATGCCAGTCCAGTGTGCTGACCACTTCACCGCCTCGCTAGCTCCCTGTAGTTCCTGGCAGTTTTCAAGGTTGGGTTCTGGAACGGGTTCCACTGAGCCCTTATGAAGCCAAATGAACAGCTGTTTGAATAAAAAAGCATCAGCATTGTCACCAGTCATCTGCTCTAGAGACTGGTCACATGCTCATCGAATGTCCCACGATTCCACATCGCTCCTTGTACTGTCTTATAGGCAGCAGCGACGCCAAGGATCTAGCCTGTGACTCGTGTTTGCTTTACTTTAGTTTGGTTCCCAGAGTAAATTTGTTTCACTGGAGCATACTCAGCAGAACTACATAAATACGACTGAGTCTCCGTAATCAGAATAATTTCTATTATGCTACGATATACACTGCTTCCGTATGTGAAGTTATCGCTACGGTAGTGCAGGGTGGACAGAAGAAAACTGCCCTGCAAAATACTTCATGCACCTTAAGATAGGTAACCTAACTTACATCATCTGCCCGCAGTGCGGATAGTGTAAGCTGCCCGCGGTGGGGATAGTGTAAGACTTGTTGCCTACCAGAACTCTTTGACTACCAATTTTTGTTTCAAAAACATTAATGTATGGTTATTTTAATTAATGTCAGAAGTAACAATATGAAAAGAATACTTCCCCCCGTCGTTTCGTTTTCCAAAGTGGTTGGGGATAATATCTGCAGTGTGTCAGACGACGACTGCACAGATACTGCAAGACATACTGAAAACAGACACACATCAGTGGACAAAGCATCTCTTCAAGTTTGCAACTCACACTGCAGGTGCTCAATAAGAGCTTCGTTTGTGATGTGGCAGCGTCAATTCGTCGACCCGAGTCACACATGCGATGTGTTCGGGAAGGTGCGAAGGCAGCATGCTTTGCGGATCTGGCAGTTGGTTTGCCTATTTGCAGGTGCGAACTAATTCGATGTGACGATACGGTGACGAGGGTTAAATACGAATGAGGACAGCACAACATACAGATGCAATTTGTAACTGTAATAATTCTGCAGACAATTAGTAGGGTACTCTTTACCAGACACTGAAACGCAGCAATGAGAAGAATTCCAATTGGTTCGTTGAAAGCCTATCGTGGGACACGTACGACAAGTTGGTAGTCAAAGGATTAAAGTGCACGAAATATTTTGCAGGGCAGTTTTATTTTGCCCGTGGCACCTCCTGAATGCCACAGGAAAACATTGCGAAGTAATTGTATCTCACCACGTAACGACAAACGGAAGTTCATCAACAAATGTTGACTTTCTTCCGTCGTGTATTGCCAGTTTTGCAGGCGGTGCACTGCTTTAAATAGGAAGCGTAGCGTGCGTAATTACGGAAGTGACGAAGTGGAGGTGAAACTGGCCATCTGCTCTGTGCCAACTCTGCAGAAAACAGCAGAGGGCTGCGGCAGGTCGGAGGTTCCACGGGAGGGCACGCCGCACAAAGGAATGCTTCTTCAAAGCGCGCCCCGTCTTCTTAATTACGGGCCGCGGCTCCAGACAGACAGGGACGGCTTGCCGGCAAAGTGAGCCAACTTCCTGCGTCCCTGCGGCGCCCGCACTCAAACGGCGTTCACAGCGGAGGACCAACTCGTACTCCAGCGAGCGGTTCGTCTCCAGGGTAATACCGTCAGTCGTTCACTACTGTCCAAACTGTCTCCCACCACGTGGAAGCAACTTCTGACTTCATGCTAACGAAAAGACTGTAACTCCACAAAAAACTGATATCGGTATATTCGGCAACTGTTGCCTTTCGCCACGGAGTATTCCTTCTTCGTCTAAGAGCTTCATCATCATCATCAACATGAATATCAACGATTTGTCTAGTTAAGGCTGTTGCGCCTTCATCTCAGAATTGGTTTTTCCATCTTTTCTGTGGTCTTGTTCTAGCATGCTTCACGGTGGCTATCTTCTCCTTCTTTCGTAAAGGCCAGCTAAGAGTCACGTTCATGTCACCAGGTTAGCTATACGCTTTCTCCAAATACTCCTTCATCTACTCAGTTTTTTTCTCTCTTTTGCTGTGCATTTTCTTGTTTGTCTATTAGGAACTTTTCTCCCAACTCCTTATTTGCTTTCCCTATCTTGCGCTATGTTCAAATTCTTGCTTAATTATGTTAATTTGTTCTGGGGCTTCATGCTCCTTCTAAAGCCAGTCAGCTTTGCTATTTAAATTTTGAAACGCGCTGTAAAATGTTTCTTGTCCGTCTGCTAGTACTCATTTTTTGTATGTGAACATACAAAACTAATTTTTTTCCTAGCTCCAACTCTAATTTTTTCTACGTGACTGTATGCTACTGTGTTACTTCTTAATTCAAATGTGTCTGCTTTTTCCTAATAACTGCCTCACAATCTCCCTTCCCTGTTTCCTAATTTCTTCCCGTTCTTTCACTTATCATAGAATCACTGTTTCGGTTGCATACGTACATTCTGGCCGAATTCCTGCCTTGTAGTGATGAATGTTTGCATGTACAGCAAACGATTTTTTATAGTAAACAGCTTTTGTTAAGCGAAAAGTTCAGCTTTCGTTATCTCGCTATAACTGCTGCTTTTTCCTCTCTATTAGGCTGGATTTGTCTCAGTGACTGTGATGCTCTGCCGAAAGTTTTCCCACGTTGGGGAGCCTGCCATCTGCTGTATGTGCTCCTAGCCTCGCTCATATGCTTTGCACATCGTCTAAAATACACACCATCCTGGGAATTAACGAAGTCATTCACCGTCCCTTTCAAAACGACAATATTAACTATATTACGAGTCTGTTTCAAATTTGAAGTAATTTTGGAAATATTAAAAATTACCTAAGAGCCAAAATTTATAACTTTTCATTACATTCAACACGCACTTTAAGATGTTTTCGTAAGTAAATCAGATGATGACTTAAACCCAGTAATTAGTGACCAAAATAGCTGACTAAACAATATTTTGTTTAACACTGTAAATTACGAATGTAATGACTTCCAAAAAGTCATTATCTTTTCAGAGTGTTTGATATTATTATTTTCGTCTGTCATCCTCTTTGAGCGAATAAGGGGCGACACGGATGGGAAGTAGGAGTCGTTGTGATTATGAATTACATACTAAGGCTGTATCATTGTGGGAATCTGATTGTACTGCCATTGTGTGAGCCAAAAAGATAGGAAAAAATAGTATTTGTTTTTGGTATTTTCCTTAAGATGATTAACCGTAGTATTATTTTTTTCCTTTTCTGGAATGGGTTATTATGAGACTTTATTTAAAATAACTTCCGAAAAGGGATTGGTTCAGAGAGAAAGAGTATCGGGTCATGCGAAACGAAATATGAAGCCGATTATCTGCTGTGGTTTTCGCCCAGTCAGGGGAGAGATATTTCCCACGTTTTGGTACTGGGAGAGGAACTCTGTGCTTGGGTCGGGATGCGCTGCCCTTGTTACAGAAGGTTGCGTAGCACCGAGGTTTTCGCAGCCTCATTATGACTGGGTAGTAACAGTTTTTGTTGGAGAAGATGTCTCATCGGTAAAAGTTTGTGGTCGTTCATGGATGACATCTAGGGAACTTTTGATTTTTTATTGAAAACAGTCTCTCTTTTGAAGGGTATAAATTCCATGTGCAGTGCTGAGCAGTCATAAGAGCGAACTTTCAAAGTGATGACCTGCATAGGACCTGAACGAGCATTAAAAGCTATTATGTACCGTGTCTTTTTAAAAACTGTTTATGAAATGATGGAAAAAGCTGATCTTTTAGACTGAGTTGAAACCTTTAAAACTGGCTATCAGAGAGAGAGAGAGAGAGAGAGAGAGAGAGAGAGAGAGAGAGAGAGACAGCTGTAAGTGGGAAAAGATTAGTAAAACCTGTACTTATTTTCGTTTGTTTATTTCTGGAACCGTATACTAGGACGGCAATTTTAGCAAGAACGTGTACACAAAGAGAAAGTGCAGAACACATGTTTTGACTGAAGGACTTTTTGTAATTTTGTTGTACTAGCTAGACCAGGTGAATTAAATTACTTTAACAGTGTGATAGAGTTAAACATATCTGTGCACCCTATTGACACGTATAGTGCGGCCAATTTTTTTACAAGTGTTCTCAGATGAGGATTATTATACGTCGCTTCAGGAAAGACCGTGCTCCTCAAGAACTCACTAAGCGTTAACTGCGTCGTCACAGGCCGTTATGACATTTCCATATTTCGTGTTTAACTCTGATCGTTTAGTTTTGTTGTTTGTCACAACATCTGTTTCTTCGAAGGGTATTGGTAATCATGATTTTCCTGATGTCTGTTTCAGTACAGTATTTTTATCCGGTATTGCGCTACCTCTATACCGTCTGGAAGAATTCCTAACCTATCTGCTTGTTGTTGTTGTTGTGGTCTTCAGTCCTGAGACTGGTTTGATGCAGCTCTCCATGCTACTCTATCCCGTGCAAGCTTCTTCATCTCCCAGTACCTACTGCAACCTACATCCTTCTGAATCTGCTTAGTGTATTCATCTCTTGGTCTCCCGCTACGATTTTTACCCTCCACGCTGCCCTCCAATACTAAATTGGTGATCCCTTGATGCCTCAGAACATGTTCTACCAACCGATCCATTCTTCTGGTCAAGTTGTGCCACAAACTACTCCTCTCCCCAATCCTATTCACTACCTCCTCATTAGTTATGTGATCTACCCATCTAATCTTCAGCATTCTTCTGTAGCACCACATTTCGAAAGCTTCTATTCTCTTCTTGTCCAAACTGGTTATCATCCATGTTTCACTTCCATACATGGCTACAGTCCATACAAATACTTTCAGAAACGACTTCCTGACACTTAAATCTATACTCGATGTTAACAAATTTCTCTTCTTCAGAAACGCACGCTTTCCTTGCCATTGCCAGTCTACATTTTATAGCCTCTCTACTTCTACCATCATCAGTTATTTTGCTCCCCAAATAGCAAAACTCCTTTACTACTTTAAGTGTCTCATTTCCTAATCTAATACCCTCAACATCACCCGACTTAATTCGACTACATTCCATTATCCTCGTTTTGCTTTTGTTGATGTTCATCTTATATCCTCCCTTCAAGACACCATCCATTCCGTTCAACTGCTCTTCCAAGTCCTTTGCTGTCTCTGACAGAATTACAATGTCATCGGCGAACCTCAAGGTTTTTATTTCTTCTCCCTGGATTTTAATACCTATTCCGAATTTTTCTTTTGTTTCCTTTACTGCTTGCTCAATATACAGATTGAATAACATCGGGGAGAGGCTATAACCCTGTCTTACTCCCTTCCCAACCACTGCTTCCCTTTCATGTCCCTCGACTCTTATAACTGCCATCTGGTTTCTGTACAGATTATAAATAGCCTTTCGCTCCCTGTATTATACCCCTGCCACCTTTAGAATTTGAAAGAGAGTATTCCAGTCAACATTGTCAAAAGCTTTCTCTAAATCTACAAATGCTAGAAACGTAGGTTTGCCTTTCCTTAATCTTTCTTCTAAGATAAGTCGTAAGGTCAGTATTGCCTCACGTGTTCCAGTATTTCTACGGAATCCAAACTGATCTTCCCCGAGGTCGGCTTCTACTAGTTTTTCCATTCGTCTGTAAAGAATTCGTGTTAGTATTTTGCAGCTGTGGCTTATTAAACTGATTGTTCGGTAATTCTCACATCTGTCAACACCTGCTTTCTTTGGGATTGGAATTATTATATTCTTTTTGAAGTCTGAGGGTATTTCACCTGTTTCATACATCTTGCTCACCAGATGGTAGAGTTTTGTCAGGACTGGCTCTCCCAAGGCCGTCAGTAGTTCCAATGGAATGTTGTCTACTCCCGGGGGCCTTGTTTCGACTCAGGTCTTTCAGTGCTCTGTCAAACTCTTCACGCAGTATCGTATCTCCCATTTCATCTTCATCTACATCCTCTTCCATTTCCATAATATTGTCCTCAAGTACATCGCCCTTGTATAGACCCTCTGTATACTCCTTCCACCTTTCTGCTTTCCCTTCTTTGCTTAGAACTGGGTTTCCATCTGAGCTCTTGATGTTCATACAAGTGGTTCTCTTATCTCCAAAGGTCTCTTTAATTTTCCTGTAGGCAGTATCTATCTTACCCCTAGTGAGACTGCTTATAGCTTTGTAATTTTATCTTATTTTGGGATATCTACTACTGCCCATTACTTCAATATGATATATGCATTTTACCTGATGTACTTCATTTTGTTCCAGTATACTCTTTACACCAAATTTAAGTCTTATTTCCTTGGAGACTGAGGTTTCGTAAAATATATCTTAACTTCACAGCCGGCATTGCATCTAAACTTCTTTTCACTGTGCCACATAAAATACAGAGTAACTTAATTTTGTCTTTCCGTAAACTATAAACGAGTATTGAAAAACATTAATGATTTAGGTAGGTTTCTCTCCTTCTAAGATTTTTGCTGTTATCAACTATGTCGCAGAGAATGCTTGTATCTCAGTTTGTTTTACGGAAATCTCAAAATCATTAGTTTTTGCTACTAGTTAAGTTTGTGGACTGACTTTTGTAAATTACTTTTTCATTTCTTTATAATTACTTGATCTTCTGCAGATCTTAAGTTTATCATTGGCAGTTCTTTATTATAAGTCATGCGCATTGGATGATGGCATCAGTATGAAAGTTAAATGGTGCCCGTCATACAGGACATCCTTGTATGGTACGTTTGTTTACAATTGTTTGTTTGGTGTTTTTTGCATATTTACCATCACTTCAGTGTTCGGTTTGCGGATTGGATGAGACTTTTCTCTTCTGTAATTTCTCCGTTCTCCAAAATTTTTACGGTCAAAGTATACAGTCTCAGAGAACCCTAAACTGAGTATTTTGAGGTAACGGAACAGTGGTGCGTAACAGAGTCATCGCTCGACTGCTAGGGTACGTCCTGACCCAACGCCAGTGCAAAGCAGGCCGCACTCCAGTGGACATTCGTATTTCCTGCTGGCATTAATTAATCCAGTTTTAAAGTGTTTGAGCTTCCTGTCTTCGGACAGAGTTCCTTGAAGAAATGCAACAGGCAGCCACTTTTTCTACAGCATTGTTTATATCAAGACACTTTAGGATATTCCCCTACCTCCGACCGGCGTATCACATTCTTTATTTGGGGGTATATTACTTTCAACAGGCACCTTCAACGTTCAGAATGAAGTGCACAAAAAGGCTGTATGAATGAAGATAGAGAAGTATTGCGCCAATTGTAGGTACCTAATGTCGCAAACAAGTTCTGTCACAAATACAACTGTACAAAAAAGTGGCTGGTTGCTGTATTTCATCATTATAAGGGCTATCTGCTGGGGTTGCATCAAAACGCGATGGAAACTGAACAGGAACTAGTACTAAGAATATATACAGCACGCGTTGTCAAAATGTGTGATTGAATTACCGCAAGATGTTTCGGGACTACGTCATCCCATTATCAGGTTCTTAAAGTTAATATAATGAATTGATAATGTGATAATGTAGACTCGAAAAGTAATGTGGTAAATGAATCACACATTTCAACAACGGATGCGGAATATTCTGAGTACTGACTTGTGATACAGTTTTACGGTGCCTTCACAACAGAAAAAAGGAATAAAAAAATGGTTCAAATGGCTCTGACCACTATGGGACTTAACATCTATGGTCATCAGTCCCCTAGAATTTAGAACTACTTAAACCTAACTAACCTAAGGACAGCACACAACACCCAGTCATCACGAGGCAGAGAAAATCCCTGACCCCGTAGGGAATCGAACCCGGGAACCCCGAAAAAAGGAATACAAAGACATAAATACTGTACACAAAAACTTAAAAGTTCACAATAGAAGAAGAACTAGAAAACTAACTCGGCTTTCTAGAGATAACCACACGAAAAGACAATAACAAATAGACACTTGACGTACACAGAAAACACACAAGAAGTGACGCTATCTTAAATGGAACCTCAAACCTCCTGCAGAATCACAAACAGGTAGCAATTAGATACATGTTAAACAGACACTTTTGTTTACCAGAAAGAGCTAGCCTTTATAAAACAGATAGCATTAAAAAATGGACACAAAGAAACAATGGTAGACAAATGGTTCAAATGGCTCTGACAAGGGAACCTCCCCATTGCACCCCCATCAGATTTAGTTATAAGTTGGCACAGTGGATAGGCCTTGAAAAACTGAACACGCATCAATCGAGAAAACAGGAAAAAGTTGTGTGGAACTATGAAAAAAAATAAGCAAAGTATACGAACTGAGTAGTCCATGTGCAAGATAGGTAACATCAAGGATATTATGAACTGAGGAACACCGTCGTCCCGTGGTTAGCGCGACAACTGCGGAACGAGAGGTCCTGGGTTCAAATCTCCCCTCGAGTGTAAATTTTACTGTGTTTATTTTCGCAAAGTTATGATCTGTCGTTCGTTCATTGACGACTCTATTCACTGTAATAAGTTTAGTGTCTGAGTTTTACGACCGCACCGCAAAATCGTGCGATTAGTAGACGAAAGGACGTGCCTCTCCAATGGGAACCGAAAACATTTGATCGCAAGGTCATAGGTCAACCGATTCCTCCACGGGAAAACACGTCTGATATATTCTATACGACACTGGTGACGGCACATGACAGGAATATGTTGTCGGCCCACCTAACTTGTACACTTAGCGAATGGGTAAAAAGCTTCTTCTACCTTGCCCGATTTAGATTTTCTTGTGGATGTGATAATCACTCCCAAAAAAGTGATGAAAACATAAGAGTTCGTCACATAAACTGAAAATAAAAAATTAAACTTTTCACTCGAGGGAAGACTTGAACCTAGGACCTCTCGTTCCGTAGCTGCTCACGCTAACCACGGGACCACGGCTCTCCTTGACTCCCATTGTCCTTGACGTTGCTTATCTTCGAATGGACTACTCAGTTTGTATATTTTACTAATTTTTTCGTAGTTCCACACAACTTATTCCTGTTTTCTCGATTGATCTGTGTTCAGTTTTTCAAGGCCTATCCACTGTGCCAACTTATAACTAAATCTGAGGGGGGTGCGATGGGGAGGTTCCCTTGTGAGCACTACGCGACTTAACTTCTAAGGTCATCAGTCGCCTAGAACTTGGAACTAATTAAACCTAACTAACCTAAGAATATCACACACATCCATGCCTGATGCAGGATTCGAACCTGCGACCGGAGCGGTCGCTCGGTTCCAGACTGCAGCGCCTAGAACCGCATGGCCACTCCGGCCGGCAATGGTAGAGTAGACAAACTAAACAGAAAAGTAAAGAGACAAATAATGAAAAAACTAACCAAACCACACAAACACCTACAACCTGCACGACTACAAAAAAGGGCGTACAATGACATACCACAACGACTTGACACATAAAGTAGGTAATGTATTCAAAGAAACAAGGCTTAGATTACAAAACAAACAATTCAGTACAAAAGCACATCCCAAAACTGAAATCCAAGCCAGATGGATACGAACAATCTGGTACCTATCAGCTCAGTTGCAGATATTGTGATTGGAATGACCAGAGGGACATTCGACACAAGATATAAAGAACACACTAGAGCATTTAAATACGGTACAAATTATTCAACATTTGCAGATCATCTAAAACAAAAACACTATAGACCAAGCAGTATTGAAAAATATATATGAGTATCGGTAAAGACAGACATCTTCTCCCTTTCCAAGAAAATTTCCGCATGGTTTACTTCAATAAAGTGAAACGTGTCTGATGAGAGAAAAGAGAAACACTCATTTCTTTAGTTTGAACGACAGAATGATCATATAAAATTAATTGTTGGTAAGGCGCGTGCCAGGTTGAGATTCATTGCCGGCCGGAGTGGCCGTGCGGTTCTAGGTGCTACAGTCTGGAACCGAGCGACCACTCATCAGTGTGGGATCCATACCAGGTCGGGTTGACAGAAGAGATAGAGAAGATCCAAAGAAGAGCGGCGCGTTTCGTCACAGGGTTATTTGGTAAGCGTGATAGCGTTACGGAGATGTTTAGCAAACTCAAGTGGCAGACTCTGCAAGAGAGGCGCTCTGCATCGCGGTGTAGCTTGCTCGACAGGTTTCGAGAGGGTGCGTTACTGGATGAGGTATCGAATATATTGCTTCCCCCTACTTACACCTCCCGAGGAGATCACGAATGTAAAATTAGAGAGATTCGAGCGCGCACGGAGGCTTTCCGGCAGTCGTTCTTCCCGCGAACCATACGCGACTGGAACAGGAAAGGGAGGTAATGACAGTGGCACGTAAAGTGCCCTCCGCCACACACCGTAGGGTGGCTTGCGGAGTATAAATGTAGATGTAGATGAACAAAAATACCCCCCAAAAATTGTAAAGCAACTACGGACAATGTGGCCACACAAATGAAGAAATAAAAAAAGGAACAGCTTTATAGTGTTCCAGTTGAGCGTCTCATCGTGCCGCACACGTCAGGAATACTTGCTAAAGTGGGGGAAAACTTACGTTCCGCGGTAATGCATGCTCAGACTCGGGAAGCAATCACTGTGAACAGCGGACATGAGTCTAAGTTATCTTCATCTACCTCATAAAAAAAAAAAAAAAAAAAAAAAAAAATCCGAACTCCCACACGCAATGCAAAATTGATCACTGGATGTAACGAGAGGTGACTAGCAATTGCAAAAGACAGCGGAGAGAAGTGTGTTGTCAGAACATAAGTAGTAACATTAGAAATGGCTCCGAACGTGGACGAATCACTGGATGTCACCTGAGTAACAAATCCATCAGGGACATTTCAACCCTTCTTAAATTGCCCGAGTTTCTGATCTGCTTCTGCAGTGGTAATGCAGAGAAAAAACCACAGATAAAGAGAGACCGGGCAGACCTCATGTACGCGGGAACATTTTGCGTTGCGGAGGGTGGTTGTAAAAAATCGAACTAATCACCGAAGGAATCTCTCATCAGTTCCAAAGTGCTACCAGCAGTCCGTCTATCACTATGGCTGTGCGTAGAGAGTTAAAAATAACGGGAAGAGTGGTCGGGCAGCTTCCCATAAGCCGTACATTTCTGCAGTCAATGCTGATACCTGAGGAGGTGTGAAGGGCGACGCCGACGCCACTGGGCAGTGGATGAAAATGTGAGATATTTTGGAGTGATGAACCAAGCTAAACGAGACAGACAGTCAGAGAACTCATTCGAAGTGTCTCCGACAGAGTTCAAGCCGTCGTAAATTGCTGTGGGTGGACACGCCCCATATTAATGTCTTCTACTAGACATCCGGATCCTTGTCCACCACATGGTGTACTAGTACGTTGGTTGTTTACATCAATAAAAAATTAAATATACCTCTCCGACTATTAGTTAGTTGATTAAAGTTGCTTAATTTAGTATCCTCTACCATCTTAGATCCCCACCCGAACAGGCCAAGATGGCCCAGCGGTACTGACCGACCGCCGTCTCATCCTCAGCCCAAAGGCGTTACTGGAGGCGGATACGTGGAGAGGCATGTGGTCAGCACACCGCTCTCCCAGCGTTAAGTCAGTTTACGAGATCGGAGCCGTTATTTCTTAGGCTAGTAGTTCCTCTGTTTGCCTCAGAGGGGCTGAGTGCACCCCGCTATCAAACAGTATCGGCAGACCGGATGGTGACCCATCCAAGTGCTGTCCCAGCTCGACAGCGCTTAACTTCGGTGAACTGACGAGAAGGGCTCTACCATCTTAAGTGTTTGGACTACCCTCTAAAAGACTAGTGAGACGTAATTTTATTAAGAGATTGCGAAATAGATTTATGAAGCATGAACGTTTCAATAAATGCATTTAAACCGCAAGATCTAGAACTTCGCTGATTTCGAATGTTGCAAAGGGAATAAACAATTGACACATTTCACATTAGAGAGATGACTGTTTACGGCCTACACGCTTAGAAAGAGCAATACAAACTGAGTGCTTATAAAATTCACTGCTGTCAATGTGATCTGGACTGGAGCGTAGAACCTCGCCGATCCTCAGACGATACCTCACTAAAAGAAAACTCGCAGAACTTCCGTGCAAGCCGGGTTGTTCTGCTATCGAGCGATTCACTCTTGTCGCTGATATCAATTGAGTGGTTTGTAGGGAAGGGAGGATAGACGTAGCATGAAGTTTGGAGGATAAATGGGCGGAATTTCTGATTCAGTACTGCATAATTTTTGCGAGACGACTTGGCTGTAGGGAAGTGTGATGCTTACTACGGGTTTGCTCAAACTGTCAAATGGACGCGCCGGAATTTGTTTAGCGGCAGCTTTCTGAAGAGATAGTTGCTGCACGTCTGCTAGAAGTGAGTGAAGTTGAGTATGATGTACTGACGAAGAGTTTGATTTGAAAATGAAACAAGCTAATGTAGAGGCCAAATATAAAATGAAGAGAGAAAAGTTCACGAGGCCCCTGCTGTGAATTTGTAGGCCTTTCTATACCGAATAAATTAACTTAAAAGTTACTTATTAAGAAATAGATGACTAGCATATACACTATCATCACGTTGTAAAACGCATGAGACATTAGACGATTTTTACTAGATTTGATCGGAGTAAGGAGAGTCCTGGTCAGATTATTATTGGGTAATTAGAATAACGTAATGAGTTACGTAACAGGTGTGGAAATCATAATGAGTACGGAGGTAGATTATGTGCAAGAACAGCAACGTCGTGTATCGTTGTCCTGAGCACTTTATCCATGGAGGTAAAAAAAGAAGGGAGGCAGCACTACACAGACGTACGCTGTACGTTGTTTCGAAGCCAGAGTGGGCGGGGCCTGCCACCATTTTAAGAAGCACGAAACATTAGCAGACTACTGTTTACGATTTATTCTTGTTCATTATCTCTGTTGCGTGTGCACAGCAGCTGTTTTAAATACTAAAAATTATAGAGCTTACATGAATATCATAGTGTAAGGAAGACAATTTCTAATGTTTTTCTGTTATTGAATGTGTATATGCACTAGTAATACGACACATTTGGCGTCGTGAACATAATTTGTTTTTTTGCTGCAGAAATAGAAGGAAGTGATGTGAAAAGCACGATTTCGCAAACCATTTAATTCCACTTCTACTGCATTTGCATCGATAGTAGATGAAACTGGAACACAGAAACCAATGCTCGTTTGCTTACTGTTGTCGGTACTGCTTCTTGTTCGTTACAGTTTCAGCTTTCAACTCGTATGCACGACGTTTTTAGTGTTCGCGTTTGCAGGCAACTTACCGACGCTTTTTATCCTGGCCAATAAACGTGTGCAGTGAGGAAAGTGCAATGAGGAAAGAAGCAAGGCATACTATCGTATCTTGCGCGTGTCAGCAAAGTGAATGATTATTGGAATGTCAAAGAAACAGAAGTGCATAGAAGTATACCTCCATGCAGAATAGAATTCTCTTGTTTTACTAGATTGTCAGTGCATTGGTCTCTCTATATTTTACCCTTCTTCTCACTCTGAAATTTTACCTATGACGCGTCATTCAGTGTGTGCCCAATATCGGCAACTTACAGGGTAAATAAAAAATTAAGCATCTTCTCCAACATTGTGGAGTGCTATAAATGTGATTAAGGTAATGGTCTCAAACGCTTAAGACCCCTTAAAATGGATATTTCGGTTTAATGTGTATGTCAATAAGTTTTTGGTAACGATAGCCAAACCTATGTAACACGTAGGTCTATCTTTCCAACAGTAGCCTCTTTGCTTCTTTACCCCGAATATTTCTTGCCAGTAGCTCTGTCAGTTTTTCAGGAATAACCAAACATAGTACAATTGGAATGTGCGTCTACTTTGATCATCTGCTTGATTTTACTTTTGAATTTCACTTTGAAGTTTTCAGAGTATGTACGTCCATACCATACATTGTGATATACCAATGATTAGTTACTTAGTTTCATGTTCCACATATCATTCGCAGCCGGTCGCGGTGACCGAGCGGTTCTAGGCGCTGAAGTCCGGAACCATGCGGCTGCTACGGTCGCAGTTTGGAATCCTGCCTCGGCAGTTGATGTGTGTGATGACATTAGGTTTAAGTAGTTCTAAGTCTAGGGGACTGATGACCTCAGATGTTAAGTCCCATAGTTCTTAGAGCCATTTGAACCATTTATCATTCGCACGATAAATCGGAATGATATGGAACGAGTCATTATTTATTGACGCCAACTTTCTTTTTTGCTTTTGGGAAATATGCCTCCATGCTGATGAACTCTTTGTCAGGGACTTAAGTGTGATTTGCAAAGTATCCATCCAGATGCAGACGCGGTTGATTTATTGATTTTTATCTTTTTTAATTAAAGACAGATGTTAGACAGTAATTCCTACCCATCACTATTTACACATTACAGTAAAAGTAAACAGTGCAACCATAATTCATGTATACAAAAGAAAATATCGCTTGAATTGTCCCACTTACGAGTGAAACGTGATTCCTTTAAACTTTAGATTACGATCGGATCGATTAGTACACCCGTAAACAACACAAGCTGGTATTTTTGATGAAACAACTACGTCTCCACACAATCAAAGCACCCAGCACGATCAAAACTGGACACAGGCACGTCAGAGTGACGTCACTGGGAAGTTTCACCGAGGTGAACGATGGGGGTATGAATTCGGTGAACGTAAAGTTTTGGGGTATTGAAGATGACGGAAATCAGCTTCCGTTCTTTCTTTACCTTCGTGACTTTATCCTGTGTTTGTGTAATATCATTGGCTGTATTGCTGTTAAAGTTACGTAAATGAACACTCTGTTAACCGATCGGCTTCTATTTTCTTATTTTCTGAACTCGTCGACGACATCTCCTGGTGCGGAAACCCGGGGACTGGGAGTCCATGGGCTGTCACTGGACGATACTCTGCCGCGGTCTTGCCACTGACGGAGGACGGAGCTGCTACAACATTAAAAGGGTACGACGCGATTGTGCGCTGTGGAGTGGGCAAACGGAATGGCCCGCGGAACCTGCTGTTCACGTTAGAAGAACACTAGCGAGCGTGCTGTCGTTAAAAAGAAAATCGTATGGTTGTGCGTATTTAATTTCAAACTGCTCAATTGTTGCACGCCGTAGGCGCCAACATCTCTGGACAGCAGCGAGTTGCTTCACATAGTCAGTCTTTGCCGCAGATATTCATTTCTCGACTATAAATAACGTATACATTATCACTGGTGTCCTGAAGTCAGCATTTTAGAATTGCAATATAGCGGTGAGCGCAGCGGACGTGTAATCAGCTGTTTATTTACTGATAACAGAGTCGTAATAAATGAGGAGAAAGTGATATAAGTACTTTACCTTTAGAGTTTTGACACGATAGTCAAAACATGCCTTGTATTTTCTGTAATTTTTCGTAGAACAGACGGAAGATACAAGGAAAGGAACATGTCTCAACACAAGCATAACTAGAAACGTATTTTTGCTGTTGTACTTTATGTATGCCTAACTAATTACATTGCAGTTTGTCTTATATGAAATACCGGCAGTGTTTAATAGCGTTTAAATAGTGTAATAATGTTTAAATAATTGTGAATATTTTAAGAGGTTTATTAAACCTACTGTTAACGGATGTAGCCCAGTGCTGGTATAACACGATTCCTCAGTGTATGTGTTAAACTCAGATAGTACGCATATATTAACTCAGCTGCAGAACTAGTTTCGACCACCTCGTGAAGCTCACAACGTCGTTTCGTATCAGAAAATCGTAATATACCATACACAAACTTCATGACCTTACCTCAACCGAGGTCAGGCTTGAGTAAAGGGTGTGCATTTGCCAGTCTAGTAATGTATGTTTAGGATGTTTTCTTATCTGAAAGCCGGCCGGGTGGCCGAGCGCTTCTAGGCTCTACAATCTGGAACTGCGCGACCGCTACGGTCGCAGGTTTGACTCCTGCCTCGGGCATGGATGTGTGTGATGTCCTTAGGTTTAAGTAATTATAAGTTCTAGGGGACTGATGTCCTCAGAAAATAAGTCCCATAGTGCTCAGAGCCATTTGGACCCCACCCGAAACAGGCGAATATTTTGAGAGCATGCTTAGCGAGTTATTTGGAAGCTAAGAACAACAATACCTCTGAAAGAGTTATGAGGTTTGAAAATTATCCCGTCAGAGAAGTCTTATCACAAGTCTAGTATCCGCGATGGAAGAGTTATCAGATGACACACCGTTAGAGGATATTAAAAATCGCAGAGAAGGCTTGGAAAAAGAGTTGTCACTTCTCACAGTTTGAAGATACTTTATACGATCACCTCTCGAACGAGAATCCAGACTCAGTTCTTTGCGACGAATATCTCGACAAGAGGAAACACGTAATTTTCAAGGCCCGAGGGGGTATCGAGAAGAAACTGTGGTGGTGGTGGTTAGTGTTTAACGTCCCGTCGACAACGACGTCATTAGAGACGGAGCGCAAGCTCGGGTTAGGGAAGGATTGGGAAGGAAATCGGCCGTGCCCTTTCAAAGGAACCATCCCGGCATTTGCCTAAAACGATTTAGGGAAATCACGGAAAACCTAAATCAGGATGGTTGGAGACGGGATTGAACCGTCCTCCTCCCGAATGCGAGTCCAGTGTGCTAACCACTGCGCCACCTCGCTCGGTGAGAAGAATCTGTCACTTCTACCATGGCGCCGTGTGTGACTATTTCGTCTGCGATTCAAATCCCCACGTCAGTTAACTTGCCGTCAATTAAACTCGAGTCATTCTGTAGCCCAGATTTTGGAAATAGTCTGAAAGCTGTATCGATAGAAATGCTTTGGTGTCCACTAGTAATAAACATGTTCCTACGAAGTATATTGACGTCAGCCCAAACAACTACTTACGAAGACACTAAGCGAATTCTTCAGGCAATGTACGGAGATCGCAACCAACCGCATAATACTTAGACTAGTTTGAAGAACTACGACCCATCCCAGTTGAACTTCCTGAAACGGTTAATGCAACACTCACAGAATGCAATAATAAATGCACCCGGGTTCTGAAGTCCTTGGGTCAGGATATAAATGGCTATGACAAGTGTAGTGTCGGCAGACTTGCCAACACTACACACACTAATTGAAAGAGGCGGCCAAGATGCACGCGCTAACTCACGAAGGATGGAGTGAGGTCTGAAACAGGATACGTAATGAATGTTATAAAGAAACGTACGTAGCTTCTTGAATACTTAACTTTAATCCATCCTTTGTATACATCGTTCTTGATGAGACATCTGGAGATTGTGGCGATACAAGTGAGACTCTTTAGATACATGCAATGTTACAAATGGCGCCTTGCTAGGTCGTAGCCATGGACTTAGCTGAAGGCTATTCTGTCTCTCGGCAAATGAGAGAAAGGCTTCGTCAGTGTAGTCGCTAGCAAAGTCGTCGTACAACCGGGGCGAGTGCTAGTCCGTCTCTCGAGACCTGCCGTGTGGTGGCGCTCGGTCTGCGATCCTGACAGTGGCGACACGCGGGTCCGACATGTACTAATGGACCGCGGCCGATTTAAGCTACCACCTAGCAAGTGTGGTGTCTGCGGTGACACAACAAGGTTCTCATCGCAAAAATTTTGCGCACTTTCCCCGAAAACATTTGCCGACGTTGGATAATCCGCGTCAAGAGGGAGAAATTATCCGAAGAAGACGTACTGCGATTAATGGAAGTTTTAGGGGAAGAAGTCGGTGGTGCTCTCACTTCACAAAAGGACGCGCCATTCTTGAGCACGTATGGTCCTTCCGGCTCATTAAATCCTGCCGCAGCCTCTCTCAACGTTAACCCCAAGCAACGTCGTTGGAGAGACAACACCACACGCACCGTGAAGCCTTACTGCATTTTACTCGGTCATAGCGAGACAGTAAAAGATATTCCAGGTCGCCTTAACGTACTAAGATCGAAAAATCAGTGTTGTCTTTTTCTCAATCGAGGCCACATTGTGAAAGACTGTTCGAAGAAATGAAGAGCCACCCGCTCTTATTGATAAGGGAGTCATTCTAGGGTAATTTTCGATGATTCGAACCGACCTAAGCCATCGTGCAAAAAATCTGGTCATCCATGCCTCCCCGTTAATAGTTCAGCGGGCATTATGGTCACGGGACGCTCAAGTGTCGCACACCTACAGACGGTACGTGTGTTTGTAATAGGGTCCACAGGCGAAAGCAGACAGACACGTTGTATTTTGGATGCAGACAGCCAATCCGTGTTCATCTGCCGAAGTGTGATAGATAATCTAAACATACAAGCTATCGATACTCGGCCTCTGTCAGTAGATACATTCGAATTTTCTTTGAAGTCTATGCCTCTCAGATTTGCTAGTTCCAAGCTAAGCAACGCGTACAAGAAAGCTGATCTTAGGCTCAGTGCTTTCGAGAGTTTACACAGTTTCACGAAACACCCGGTTGTCCCCAAAGATGTCAATGTTGTTGTTGTGGTCTTCAGTCCTGAGACTGGTTTGATGCAGCTCTCCATGCTACTCTATCCTGTGCAAGCTTCTTCATCTCCCAGTACCTACTGCAACCTACATCCTTCTGAATCTGCTTAGTGTATTGGTCTCCCTCTACGATTTTTACCCTCCACGCTGCCCTCCAGTGCTAAATTTGTGATCCCTTGATGCCTCAAAACATGTCCTACCAACCGATCTCTTCTTCTAGTCAAGTTGTGCCACAAACTTCTCTTCTCCCCAATCCTATTCAGTACCTCCTCATTAGTTACGTGATCTACCCACCTTATCTTCAGCATTCTTCTGTAGCATCACATTTCGAAAGCTTCTATTCTCTTCTTGTCCAAACTGGTTATCGTCCATGTTTCACTTCCATACATGGCTACACTCCATACAAATACTTTCAGAAACGACTTCCTGACACATAAATCTATACTCGATGTTAACAAATTTCTCTTCTTCAGAAACGCTTTCCTTGCCATTGCCAGTCTACATTTTATATCCTCTCTACTTCGACCATCATCAGTTATTTTACTCCCTAAATAGCAAAACTATTTACTACTTTAAGTGTCTCATTTCCTAATCTAATCCCCTCTGCATCACCCGATTTAATTTGACTACATTCCATTATCCTCGTTTTGCTTTTGTTGATGTTCATCTTATATCCTCCTTTCAAGACACTGTCCATTCCGTTCAACTGCTCTTCCAAGTCCTTTGCTGTCTCTGACAGAATTACAATGTCATCGGCGAACCTCAAAGTTTTTACTTCTTCTCCATGAATTTTAATACCTACTCCGAATTTTTCTTTTGTTTCCTTTACTGCTTGCTCAATATACAGATTGAATAACATCGGGGAGAGGCTACAACCCTGTCTCACTCCTTTCCCAACTACTGCTTCCCTTTCATGCCCCTCGACTCTTATAACTGCCATCTGGTTTCTGTACAAATTGTAAATAGCCTTTCGCTCCCTGTATTTTACCCCTGCCACCTTCAGAATTTGAAAGAGAGTATTCCAGTTAACGTTGTCAAAAGCTTTCTCTAAGTCTACAAATGCTAGAAACGTAGGTTTGCCTTTTCTTAATCTTTCTTCTAATATAAGTCGTCAGGTTAGTATTGCCTCACGTGTTCCAACATTTCTACGGAATCCAAACTGATCTTCCCCGAGGTCCGCTTCTACCAGTTTTTCCATTCGTCTGTAAAGAATTCGCGTTAGTATTTTGCAGCTGTGACTTATTACACTGATAGTTCGGTAATTTTCACATCTGTCAACACCTGCTTTCTTTGGTATTGGAATTATTATATTCTTCTTGAAGTCTGTGGGTATTTCATCTGTCTCATACATCTTGCTCACCAGATGGTAGAGTTTTGTCATGACTGGCTCTCCCAAGGCCATCAGTAGTTCTAATGGAATGTTGTCTACTCCCGGGGCCTTCTTTCGACTCAGGTCTTTCAGTGCTCTGTCAAACTCTTCACGCAGTATCTTATCTCCCATTTCATCTTCATCTACATCCTCTTCCATTTCCATAATACTGTCCTCAAGTACATCGCCCTTGTATAAACCCTCTATATACTCCTTCCACCTTTCTGCCTTCCCTTCTTTGCTTACAACTGGGTTTCCATCTGAGCTCTTGATATTCATACAAGTGGTTCTCTTCTCTCCAAAGGTCTCTTTAATTTTTCTGTAGGCAGTATCTATCTTACCCCTAGTGAGACAAGCCTCTACATCCTTACATTTGTCCTCTAGCCATCCCTGCTTAGCCATTTTGCACTTTCTGTCGATCTCATTTTTGAGACGTTTGTATTCCCTCTTGCCTGCTTCATTTACTGCATTTTTATATTTTCTCCTTTCATCAATTATATTCAATATTTCTTCTGTTACCCAAGGATTTCTATTAGCCCTCGTCTTTTTACCTACTTGATCCTCTGCTGCCTTCACTACTTCATCCCTCATAGCTACCCACTCTTCTTCTACTGAAGATAAACCAAAAATCAAACATTTTCATATGGGGGATCCCACTGAAGGGTGTGATGTTCCTAAATAATTACTTATTGGAGACGATCAGTGCTGTGAATTTGTGGGCGACTCTGCGCCATTACACATTTCTCCGACTCTGGAAATACTGTCCTCCAAACTCGAGTGGATTCTCAGTGGGTATTTCCCAGGTGTTTTACTAGGAGTGTCCACGACACTAGGATCACAGATTTACTTCAAAGTTTGTACACCTTTAGTAGGCCATTAAAACAACGTAATGAGCAAGTATTAAGATACACAAACTCCGGCAATTCCGCGAAAATCGGAAGAGAAGTTATACCCGGGTAGTATGTAACTGATGTGTCTGTGCGAAGTTGCCGGACGTAGAAAGTCATTGTGGTCAAATAGCGTTCGCGCTTCGCAAGAGGGTCGTGGACGAGGCGACCCTAATTTTTCAATCTTTATTTTTTTAATCGCTGGTCACATTATTTAATTTATATTATATTTAAGAGGTAATACAGTGAAAAAAACCTGATGTCAAGAAGTCTTAGTGAATTTCATACGTTCTTTGACAACTTACTATTTGTAAATAAATTTTCAAGGACGAGGAAAAGGCTTGGAAAGCGAAGTCAAACCCCGATAAATAATGAAGCGCATGACGTTATTCACAATCAGTAATGTCGTAAGTTAGGATGTGCCGGACCACAACAGTAATGTGTTGTTGCCATCACACGTTGCAGGATGGTACTTGTCATACAGACATGGGAAACAAATTGAAACTTCATACAAATACAAGTGGTGTATTTCATTATATTACCTCTCAAATGGCAAATAAATTAAATGATATCACCCGTGATGAGAAAACAGATTAATGATAAAGTTTGAGCGAGAGTCGAACCACCGCCTCCTCCACGTTACGAAACTCGAACGCTAATCACGTGACCACTATGAACTCTAACGTCCGGCACCGTTTCACAGATATATAAGGCACATAATAGATGTGTAAAACTTCTCTTGCGATTTTATCGGAACTGCCAGAGTAATGCAGCTTACAACTTGCACATTGTGTTATTTTAATGGCCTACTAAAGGTGTGCAGAATTTGAAGTAAATCTGAGATCCCAACGTCGTGTCCTCCCCTTGTGAGATAAAATCACGCAACCGCTAATCTCATTAATTTAGCTGTTGAAGAACCGAATGATGACACTATACGTAGCTATTGGGACTGAGACTCAAACGGAATCAGCGCCGATCAAGAAAGATTAACGGGAGAGAAAGAGTCAGGGGAGAATTTCACGCAACGGACGTGCTTGCAAACCAGTGGTAAGCAGTTAGCCTCCACCGAAAATCCGCTGTCCTACCCAACAACTTTCACAATGCCGAGAGGTGTTATACTGCCTTATATGAAAGACTATGCAGAAATGATGAACTAAGATGCGCTTACGACTACGTACTGTTAGAATGCACTAACAACGACCAGGTAGAGGTTTCTCCTACAGAAGAATCTGAGAATACATTTTATTTGTCTCATCAGTTCGTCAAACAAGAAGGACAGGGGACCACCAAATGGGGAATAGTGTTTGATGGTTATTCACACAAATCAGGTCCACCATCCCTTAATGACGTAGTCGTTGCTTGAGGTCCGAAATTCCGCCTGCTACGTCATGTGGCCATTGACGTCAGTGTTCTCACTTTTCTACAGCTCTCTCTATACCCTGACGACAGATACTTACTGGATTATTATATTTTGACTAAAGTTCAGTCTTGATCACACCATTTATGTTTCAATGATATAGGTAACTGGTTTCGGTTATTTTTACATAACCATCATCAGACCCGTGGCTCCCTTAGGCTGGTAGGCGGAGCTCCTCAGCTGCTACGAAGTTAATCGCTGGTTCCCAAGCCTTGCTAAGATTATAGCCACAGTCACGGTTTATGAGGTCGTCATTGGTGCGAATTTCGATGGCCTCTCTAACAACGGGTCGGAACTGTGTTTTGTCCTCCGAATAAAACTCGTGCACTGGTGGGGAGCGCCAAAGATGACTTCGGTTTGAGGAAGGCCGGCGTGTACCAGATTCCGTGTCAATGTGGCAAGTCGTATATTGGTCAGACGATGCGTACCGTTGAGAATCGATGCCGTGAACACCAGAGGCACACTCGAGGCCATCGAAATTCGCACCAATGACGACCTCATAAACCGTGACTGTGGCTATAATCTTAGCAAGGTTCTCTGCCTCGTGATGGCTGAGTGTTGTGTGATGTCCTTAGGTTAGTTAGGTTTAAGTAGTTCTAAGTTCTAGGGGACTGATGACCATAGATGTTAAGTCCCATAGTGCTCAGAGCCATTTGAACCATCTTAGCAAGGCTTGGGAACCAGCGATTGGGTTAATCAAGAGTAAATCGAGCAAATGTATAGTTGTGACGTCCACGGCGGACAGAGCCATCACACCGACGTCATCTCAGACGCCGTCGCAATCTGTTCCACCGCGCGACCGTGGTGCGGGGCGCCGACGGCGGAGTGAGCGTGCCGTGGGCGGAGGGTATTTAAATCGGCCGCCGCCGCGACCGAACCCAGTTCCCCCTGAGCAGCCATAGTGTACGGATCTCCGTGCCGGCACGTTCACAGGAGCTCAGTCCGTCAGTTCACCTGATGATGGCGACATGTATGATCGCCGAAATATTGTGCCCGTTGGACACTGTAGACCGGCAGTACACCTGTGGATATTCTGATTATCAAATACGCCGGGAGAAACTCAAGAATCACATCATACACCTTTACGGGGAGGAGATGTACCGCAGCATGAAGAAATTTGAAAAGTTGCGCCACCGTAGATGTCGTTTGCTAAGTACTCTGGCCTTTCCAAAGAGATGTCGTTCCGAGAATGTTGTTCCAAATTTTGCTAAGGTTATGCATCACATCGATTCTGCAGCAGCTAAGAGAATCAAGAAACGAGCCAGCCTCGCATTGGTACGTGAGAGAGTGCAATTCACCCGCCGGAGCCTTGAGTTTATCTCACAGGAATTACTCAAACTACATTTGCAACTGGCTAGTAATTTCACTTCTTTTTCCTGGGATTGGATTGATGGTGTCACCTGAGTTGCAGCTGATTCCGCCCATAAGAAGGCAACGGGACGTCAAACAGCTAAGTTCTCACGTCTCCTTGACAAACCATCTCTGTAGGTTCCGGGCAAGACTGTCATCAATTTGAGTGGCATGGTGTTAAGTGATGATGCAGTCTCGGTTTTGCAGAAAGGTCTCAACTTCGCTCCCATCCCCAAGTTCACTCCGGTCGCAGAAATTGTTAGTGCTGTTGAACAGGTTGCAGCTCGACTTCCGCCTGAATCAGCTGAGGAAATACGTCGTGAAACTTGTCGTGCGTTGACGAAATCCAAGCCGATGAAGTCAAATATCACTAGTAAAGAGAGGGCGGCCATTCGTGATCTGAGGGAGCGCTCTGAAATTGTTTCTTACCGGCTGACAAAGGCATAAGGACTACACTGATAAGATGCACAGCCTGCTAAATGACGATTCCTACCGGAAGATCAGCGTTGACCCTACAAAGAAGGTGGACAACAAGACGAGGTCGCTTCTCAAGGACGCAGATTTACCGGAGGGTGACGCTAAGAAATTGTTACCCCAAGGTCCGGTACCGCCTAGACTATATGGACTCCCGAAGGTTCACAAAGAGGGGGTACCATTACGCCCCATTGTCAGCAACATCAGGGCACCTACATATTTGTTGGCCAAATACCTGACGGGAATATTAAGTTCTTATGTGGGTAAATGCCCTCATCACATCCGTAATTCCGTGGATTTTGTTAAACGCCTTGATAGCTTCACGTTGGGTGAGTCAGATATCATGGTGAGTTTTGACGTCGTTTCCTTGTTCACTAGGGTACCCCTGCGAGAGTCACTAGAATTGATTAGTCAGAAGTTTGACGAGAAGACCACTGAACTTTTTAGGCATGTCTTGACTTCCACGTATTTTCTTTTTAATGGAGAATACTACGAACAAACGGAGGGAGTCGCCATGGGTAGCCCACTCTCACCGGTGGTAGCGAATTTGTACATGGAGAACTTCAAGGAGGAAGCCCTGTCGTCATCCGAATGGAAACCTACTTGCTTTTTTCGTTACGTGGACGACACGTTCGTCATCTGGCCACATGGTATGGATAAAATCCTTGACTTCCTTACACATCTAAACTCCATACACCCCAACATCAAATTCACTATGGAGACTGAAACGGAGGGTAAACTACCTTTCCTTGACGTCTTGGTCAAGAGAAGGCCGGACGGCACCCTAGGCCATGGGATGTATCGGAAGACAACGCACACTGATCTGTATTTGTACGCAGACAGCTGCCACCACCCTTCACAGAGGAATGGGGTGCTTAAAACTCTAGTACATAGGGCGCGCACTATCTCTGACGCAGAGAGTCTACCCCAGGAATTGGAACATCTGAGAACTGTATTTCGAAAAAAATGGGTACTCAGAGTGGCAGATTCAACGTGCTCTCCGCCCACCCACTACAGCACAACCTGTGGAGATGGATGAAATCACGAGGGAGGAGGTAGGCACTGCTTTTATCCCACATACAGGCTCACTCTCGGGGAAAATCGCCCGCATTTTGAAGAAACACCGGGTCGGAACTGTGTTTTGTCCTCCGAATAAAACTCGTGCACTGGTGGGGAGCGCCGAAGATGACCTCGGTTTGAGGAAGGCCGGCGTGTACCACATTCCGTGTCAATGTGGCAAGTCGTATATTGGTCAGACGATGCGTACCGTCGAGGATCGATGCCGTGAACACCAGAGGCACACTCGACTGATGTATCCGAGCAAGTCGGCGGTCGCTGAACATTGTTTGTCGGAAAATCACGCTATGGAGTATGAGCGCACGAGGATTCTGGTACAGACGTCGAGATACTGGGACAGCGTTGTTAGAGAGGCAATCGAAATTCGCACCAATGACGACCTCATAAACCGTGACTGTGGCTATAATCTTAGCAAGGCTTGCGAACCAGCGATTGGGTTAATCAAGAGTAAATCGAGCAAATGTATAGTTGTGACGTCCACGGCGGACAGTGCCATCACACCGACGTCATCTCAGACGCCGTCGCAATCTGTTCCACCGCGCGACCGTGGCGCGGGGCGCCGACGGCGGAGTGAGCGCGCCGCGGGCGGAGGGTATTTAAATCGGCCGCCGCCGCGACCGAACCCAGTTCCCCCTGAGCAGCCATAGTGTACGGATCTCCGTGCCGGCACGTTCACAGGAGCTCAGTCCGTCAGTTCACCTGATGATGGCGACATGTATGATCGCCGAAATATTGTGCCCGTTGGACACTGTAGACCGGCAGTACACCCGTGGATATTTTGAGTATTGAAACTGTTCTTAACTGCACGTGGGAATCTCATTAACTCCGCCTGTGTCAGGGGTCTATTTATATGTTGTAACGCTTGTAACGGGCGAGTTGAGGCACCCTGGAAATATTCTATGTTCGGTGTTGGTGTGGCTGCTGTGGGCTGCGGCTCGTCGGCGGACACGTGGTGCCGTACGTTAGCCGGTGTCCAGCCGTGTGGCTGGAAATTCCATGGTGACGCTGTGTCGATGAAGGAGACACTCCGGGAGTGCCAGAGATGGCAGGCTTTGTGAGACCATAATGGCAGACATTTCACAGTTCATATAGACATTAATGATATCCAGATGAATTATGTTACCTCAAAAAGAAACATGTACTTTACCATTATTTGCATGACTATTCTTATGGTGTAATCAGATTTTCAATATCTTTATTAGTTTAAAGTTTACTATCTGACTGTGTACAAGTAACACCCAGCAACGAATTTCCAAAATATGAACGGTTCATCAGATTTTTTCGGTAGACATGTCTTTATAAAGCTATTAGTGTAACCCTAAATTGATATAAATTACAGGCATGTAACTTGAATAGTAGATGACTTATTGGAGGTCAAAGTGTCCAATTACTATCGATCGCGTCAGGCCATAAGTACTCCACAGTTACACGAAAAAACGATAGCAGCATGCTTATAGATATATTTATTCATCTATATCTTTGTTTATATCCGATATGTACTATTCATGAAGAAATTGGTTAAATATTTACTGTGTTTTAGAAAGTACGGAGACATTACGCTAATGGCCTACTTTTGCTTGCTATTCCTTTGATATATATCTATTTAACTTGTTTATGTATTTAATAATGTGTGTCAGAGTGTGTTTATGGTCCATCTGTAGGAATATTTATTTAATTTCAAGTTATTTAAATGTAAATCCAGTTTTTCGAAAGTGTTTCACGTTTCAAAATGTTTGTGAGTGTGTGTTGGCTTGGAGACATGACGGGAGCACTATCACCAGTGACAGTGCTCGTTACTAAGGGAGGCGACTACCAAAGTGGGGGAGGAGCGTCGTTCGGAGAGAGGACAGTCGCACAGGACCTGGGGAGTGCTTGGTGTGAAGGCGCGACATACGGCCGCAGGAGAGACTTGGAGAGTGTGGAGCGCTTTGTGCATGGTCACGGCGAATAGAAATACTTCGGAGTGCCGACTTGTGTTGTTGTGAGATTTCCATGGCTTCTACAGTGAAGACGTAGTATGTGTTTATAAGTGAATATCTCGCGAGCTATGTCGTTGTTCATAACTAATTATGTGCAGTAGGAATCTATTTTTTCCCTGTTATTCAACGTACATATTATTTAATTGCAGGGCCATCGACACCAATAAGTTTTTTGCAGAAACATACTGCATTCTCAAAAGTACTTCTACTATCATACTCATCATTTAATGTCTTTAAGATCTGTCATTTATAAAATTACTATGTTGGTTTAAAAATTCGCACCTGCCGAGTGATAGGAACCTTCGACCATTCGATTCATGTGTGTATTCATATTGTGTAATGTACACTCAGCATTATTTGGCTTGTAATGCGGCAACTACGTATCCCAGCCCACAGACAACGAAACCAGCCAAAACTTTTAATACTTCAACACTGAGGGTAAGTAGCTGAGGGCCGCACCACACATCACACCATATCATTTATTAATTTTTTGGAAAGCCCGCACTCCCCATGTCTCACTTCCGTATAACGGTGATTATTTTAATCAGTTTAAGCATCGTTGTTCTAGAGTACCATAAGAGAGTGCTATGTGTTGTGTCACATATATTATAGAATGCTCTAAACCTATCTGCGAAAGTTATAATTGTAAGTGATATCATACCATGTACATTTATGATGTGTGACCAGTTTCGATACCACGCCGCCGATTCTGATTACTTACCCGAGATTCCAATACATCGTAAGATGAAAAATTCGAACGCTACTGTAACTAGTGAAACTAAATAAATTGATTTAGGTTTCAACCAAGGGATGTACCTTATGACCGCTTTAGTCAAAAATCTATGAACTGTGTGAGTTCTTCGCTGTCTTACATGCACGAGTTAGCCATCTTCTAGTTCCACATTCACAAAGTTTCTTTTTTCTGTTGTCCACTTACATCTCCTTTCTTTCGGGTTATAGTTCAGGGTTTTGTTGGGCAGTCTTTCATTCTATTCACATGTTGCTTTCATGTATCTCTATATTCAGCTTCTTCCTCATGTTAATTCAACTCATTTGGATGGTCATTTTTTGTTAAATTTCTTCTTTTGCAACCATTGTGATAATATTTACTATTATTGTAGCCCAAATATTTCACTGTGATGCCTGTTCAATTGCTTTGCTGTTAATTACTATTTTCGACAGTATTGGTCATTTATACTGAAAGACCATAACATTCGTCTTATGTAACAAAATTTTCAGATAAAAATGTTCAGATTGTATTTTGTACTTATTTGGTTAAGGTAATGTAGCGTTAACTGGAGTTCATCTTCACTTTTCTGTACTACAAGTTGTGATCACAAATTAAGGTTGCAAATCCTGCAATGAAACTTGTACATTTTATTTCAAACAAAAAGTACGTGGCTGTGTTCGTAGTACACAGGTTAGGTTATTTTTCGACGTAGTCACCATATCGATTTAGTGACTTGTTGCTTCGTGGAACGAGTTTGAATATACGCTCCTGGTAGAAATCTTGTTTTTACTTGTTCAGCTACGTTGTCCTGAAGTTTCTCACCTCCTCGTCTGAAGTGAATAGTTGGCGTCCTATGTGCTCCTTCAGGTGAGGAAAAAGGTGAAAATAGGCTGGAACGATGTCCAGTCTGCAGGGAGGGTGGTCGATGATGTCCTAGCGAAACAGCTTCACTAGTGTGGTCGTCTTCTGGGTAGTACAAGGTCGTGCGTTTTCGTGACGGAAGATGACGCCCTCGGAGAGAAATCGTGGTTGTAAAACGTGTACAGAAATCGTATAGCTGAGCGGATTTCTTTGCGAGTTCAGTTTTCCAAACGAGTGATCATTTGTACAACTAGTACTGTAGGTGCTAGGTAGCTGAAACCCTGCACACTTGCCGACTATATGTATCAGATGTACCGCACGCGACAAATTTCTCTATAACAGACGAATCACCAGAAATGTGGACCTTGTAACCTCTGTTCCTCGTCATCCCTGGTATTACTTTTACACATATTACTTACTACATTAAAGTGATTTGCTACGTCTTTCTGTCTGTATCTGAAAGCAAATCTCAGGAATTACTGTAGAGATTTTAATACGGTTTTCACTAATATATAGACCGATTCACGACGACGATTTGTTTGTATACTAAAATAAATATTTCCTGCAAACTAACTAAACTATGATGATGTTTGGCGATTATATCGCGTCTCCTGAGAACTTTCCTGGTGTGCGCTGGCTTGAATTATTTAAGTTATACTGGCACACGCAGTTACTGTTCCGTTACTTAACGTTGTTCTCTGAACTTTGCAAAACTCGAAATTTGTGGTAAGTTCCTATGAGACCAAACTGCTGAGGTCATCATTCCCTAGGCTTACACACTACTTAATTTAACTTAAACGCCAAGGACAATACACACACCCATGCCCGAGAGGGTTCTCGAACCTGCGAAAGGTGGGAGCCGCACGAACCGTGGCAAGGCGCCTAGGACCTTTGGCTACCCTCTGAATTTTAATCGTAATTCTACACACCTACCCGTAAACAAACTTACGGTTATGCCGGACAAGTTGTTTGGCCGTAGAAAACTTATGGCTACCCGTGCAAAGGCGGAGTTTGTTAGTTAGAGATGAAAAAAGTCGCGGGATAGCATATGCAAACATACAGATGCCAGTTGTATCATGTACGAGCAGTGCATTGCCGGAGCTCTAGTTTGTACTCAGGTAATTCATGTTCAAATGTTTCCAAAGTGATTAAGGCAGTATGACGGGAATTAACAAACTTTGAACACGGAATGGTAATTGAAGCTAGACAGATAGGACATTCCATTTCGAAAATCGCTACGGAATTCAATATTCTGAGATACAAAGTGTCAGGTGTGTGGCTAGAATACCAAATTTCAGGCCTTATTTCTCACCATGGACAGCTCAGTGGCTGGCTGCCTTCATTTAACGACCGAGAGCAGAGGCGTTTGCGTAGAGTTGTCAGTGCTAAGAGACAAGCAACACTGCGAGAAACAACCGCAGAAATCAGTATGGGAAGTATAGTGAACGTATCCGTTAAGGCAATGAGATGAAATTTGGCGTTGATGGTCCTATTCCAGCAGACGACCAACGCGAGTGCCAACAGCACAACATCGCCTTCAGCGCGTCTCCCGGGCTCGTGACCATGTCGGTTGGACGCTAAACGGCTGGAAAATGTGGCCTGGTCAGATGAATCCCGATTTCGTTGGGTAAGAGCTGATAGCAGGGTTCTAGTCTGGATGCCCCACGAAGCCGTGGATCCAAGTTGTCAACTGTGCAAGCTGGTAGTGGTCCCACAAGGGTGTGGGATGTATTTACATGGAATGGACTGTGCCCTGGTCTAACTGACCCGATCATTGACTGGAAATGGTTGTGTTCCGCTACAAGCAGACTATTCGTAGCCATTCATGGATTTCATCTTCCTAAATAACGATGACATGTCCCCGGGCCATCGGTTCTGGCGCTGCAGTCCGGAGCCGCGGGACTGCTACGGTCGCAGGTTCGAATCCTGCCTCGGGCATGGGTGTGTGTGATGTCCTTAGGTTAGTTAGGTTTAAGTAGTTCTAAGTTCTAGGGGACTTCTAAGATGTTGAGTCCCATAGTGCTCAGAGCCATTTGAACCATTTTTTTCCCCGGGCCACAATTGTTTTCAACAGATTTGGAGAACATTCTGGACAATTAGAGCGAATTATTGAGCCACCCAGATCGCTCGACTATGAATCTCATCGAACATAATGGTTCTGAGCACTATGGTACTTAACATCTGAGGTCATCAGTCCCCTAGAACTTAGAACTACTTAAACCTAACTAACATAAGGACATCACACACATCCGTGCCCTAGGCAGGTTTGAACCTGCGACCGTAGCAGCCGCGCGGTTCCGGACTGAAGCGCCTAGAATCGCTCGGCCACCGCGGCCGGCAACATTTATGGGACATAAATTCTCCACCACCAACTCTTTCGCAATTATGGACGGCTGCATGGCTCAATATTTCTCCAAGGGACTTCCAACGATTTGTTGAGTCCATGCCACGTTTAGCTGCTGAACGATGCCGATCAAAAGGAGGTCCGACACGATATTAGGAGGTGTCCCATGACTTTTGCCACCACGGTATATAATCCCCTGAGTGAGTAGCTTACATTTTCTTTTCCGTCAAATTACATGTTTCCTTCTGACTCGCTGACTTTAAGTGCAGTATATATTTTACTGAGAAGTTAAATGACCGTAATAACGTCTTATCTTTATGGGCGTGCGTTACCTTTTATCGTGCAGTACGAGCGCTAGGGATGAGGTGCACCCGGACAGGGGCAGCGGGATGTGAGCGCGGCGGCAGCGCAGCGCACCTGGACAGAGGGTGGGGGGCGGCCACCGCCTCGTTAGCAGCCAGGGTAACGACGGCTCCCTCAGGCCGTCGCCAAGGCGACGCGCCTCGTTACGGCGGCGCACTTGTTGCTCTCACTGCCTCTCGGGGCGCCCGCGCCCGCGCCCGGCCTCCCGTTTACACTGTCTTTACTGTGGACACATCACGCCGGTTGTGCAGGGGTACCGCTTCGCGTCCACGCTTTCTCTGTCCGTGGCGAAGCGGCGCGAATTAGGGTCGTAAACCTCCCACAGTCCTGCTCTGATGTAACGGGCCGCAGTCGTCACCTTTTGACGGGTAAATACATCTGTCCGAGTAGCACTAGCTCTCCAGGAGGCACATTTGTGTCACTAGTAGTATAACCCACGAGGCACGGCCGATTTCATCATAATCACAGAAATTTCGAGATGAATAATTATTTGATTTCTTATCGTTCATATGAAACAGGCGGAATACCCTCAGACTTCAAGAAGAATATTATAATTCCAATCCCAAAGAAAGCAGGTGTTGACAGATGTGAAAATTACCGAACCATCACTTTAATAAGTCACAGCTGCAAAATACTAACACGAATTCTTTACAGACGAATGGAAAAACTAATAGAAGCCAACCTCGGGGAAGATCAGTTTGGATTCCGTAGAAACACTGGAACACGTGAGGCAATACTGACCTTACGACTTATCTTAGAAGAAAGATTAAGGAAAGGCAAACCTACGTTTCTAGCATTTGTAGATTTAGAGAAAGCTTTTGACAGTGTGGACTGGAATACTCTCTTTCAAATTCTAAAGGTGGCAGGGGTAAAATACAGGGAGCGAAAGGCTATTTACAATTTGTACAGAAACCAGATGGCAGTTATAAGAGTCGAGGGACATGAAAGGGAAGCAGTGGTTGGGAAGGGAGTAAGACAGGGTTGTAGCCTCTCCCCGATGTTATTCAATCTGTATATTGAGCAAGCAGTAAAGGAAACAAAAGAAAAATTCGGAGTAGGTATTAAAATCCATGGAGAAGAAATAAAAACTTTGAGGTTCGCCGATGACATTGTAATTCTGTCAGAGACAGCAAAGGACTTGGAACAGCAGTTGAATGGAATGGACAGTGTCTTGAAAGGAGGATATAAGATGAACATCAACAAAAGCAAAACGAAGATAATGGAATGTAGTCGAATTAAGTCGTGTGATGCTGAGGGAATTAGATCAGGAAATGAGACACTTAAAGTAGTAAAGGAGTTTTGCTATTTGAGGAGTAAAATAACTGATGATGGTCGAAGTAGAGAGCATATAAAATGTAGACTGGCAATGGCAAGGAAAGCGTTTCTGAAGAAGAGAAATATGTTAACATCGAGTATAGATTTAAGTGTCAGGAAGTCGTTTCTGAAAGTATTTGTATGGAGTGTAGCCATGTATGGAAGTGAAACATGGACGATAAATAGTTTGGACAAGAAGAGAATAGAAGCTTTCGAAATGTGGTGCTACAGAAGAATGCTGAAGATTAGATGGGTAGATCACATAACTAATGAGGAAGTACTGAATAGGATTGGGGAGAAGAGAAGTTTGTGGCACAACTTGACCAGAAGACGGGATCGGTTGGTAGGACATGTTCTGAGGCATCAAGGGATCACCAATTTAGTATTGGAGGGCAGCGTGGAGGGTAAAAATCGTAGAGGGAGACCAAGAGATGAATACACTAAGCAGATTCAGAAGGATGTATGTTGCTGTAGGTACTGGGAGATGAAGAAGCTTGCACAGGATAGAGTAGCATGGAGAGCTGCATCAAACCAGTCTCAGGACTGAAGACCACAACAACAACAACAACAACATCGTTCATATGTCGACTGCATTTTCGTTCCCAGTCTGTGGAACATATTTCCTGGTACCCTCATTTACGAACACCTCGACAACTGGCAGGCTGTAACACAGAGAACAGATGAACTGGTGGAAAGACGTACTACTACATCGGATTGTAACGTACGAGGGAGAGTCAAATGAAAACACCAATAATTTTAAATTTGTAGTAACAAATAGAAATTTCGATCCGTTATCCTGTAAGTTGGTAAGGGTGCTACAAACAGCGTGTAGAATGGCCTGTAGGTGGCAGCATAGTGCAGAAGAACACATACCGCACATACCGCACTTGCGACTTGCACCAGGGAAGAACAGCGTTCCGTTATTCGGGTTCTGCGTATTGAAGGTGTTGTGTACGTAGTTCCGCGTAGTCAGCGCGCACACAACTTTCCCACTAGAGCGCGCCCCGCTAAGCACAACAGCACAGGCGCAGCGCTCGTCCGTCTCCGCACTGCGAGATGGCGCTGTCTTAGAGACGGACCAAATTCTGCTTCCGATAATCCGCGTATTAATATGTAACGCAGCCAATGAGATTGCTGCTAATGTAGAACCTTTTCTCCTCGCGGATCACAATCGCGCAGTGATACATGCACGCGCAAGGTATTATAACGAGTGTACAGACCTCCGATTAGTCAGTCTGCACCAGTCTGTACCAGTCTGCATTTGTCTGTATGTCTATAGTCAAGTTTCAGTCTGCGCCTAATAGGATTACCATATTCCTGTACATAGCCATGAAGATAAATGTGTAGACACATTTGTCAAGTATCAGAGATATATGTGAGAATAAGATTAACGTACCAAGACCAAAGGAACTTCAGATTGTCAATTGTAAATAGCATCCAGAACCAAGTTAAGTTATTTATATGCTTGTTATTATTTTAATAAATGTGTGTGAAAATTAATCAAGTTCTGCTTAAAGTTGGTCACCGTCAATCTGCTACTCTAAGCGTGCAGGTGGCATTCCTATCGTCTGACCTAACGGCAGAAGATAAACACGCCACGATAAGACCACGAGACATATTGCTGACACTCGCCTACTTCGTTACAGCGACAAGTCAAATAATCTGATGGTGTGTGTACCGAAGGTCTTACAGTACGCACACCACAGAAGGTGTGAAACCTATTGAAATTTATCGACAAATGAAGGTTCAGTACGGTAATGCAAGTTTGTCATAGCAGCAAGTCTAGCAATGGAGTAGGAAGTTCGCAAATGGCGTGACTTCAGTGGAAGATGCTCCTCGTCCAGGTCAGGCACAACGAGTTGTGACTCCACAGAACATTTCAGCAGTTGAAGCCATAGTGAAGGACTGAATGACATTGCAGCATGTTTACAGGTTAGTAATGGGTCAGCACACCACATTGGGCATGATGGGCTCCAGTTTCACAAAGTGTGCAAGATGGGTGCCATGGCAGCTAACTCCTGAAATGAGAGAACGACGTGTTGATGCTTGTGAACAAGTTTTTCGGCGCTTTGAACGAGAAGGTGATGGCTTCCTTGCAAGAATCGTTACTGGGGACGAAACCTGGGTTAACTTCCACCAACCGGTAACGAAGAGAGCGAGCAAGGAATGGCGCCATTCCTCATCACCAAAACCAAAGAAGGTTCGAACAGAACCATCAGCAGGGGAGGTTATGCTCTATTGGGACGAGAAAGGCGTTATTTTGGAGCATTAAATGCCTAGAGGGATCACTGTCACTAGTGCATCATACACAGATCTCCTAAAAAAATCATCTGCGGCCTGCAATCAAATCAAAGCGACGTGGATTGCTGTCTGCAGGTGTCTTTTTGCAACATGACAATGCAAGGCCCCACGCTGCCCGTACAACAGTTTCAACAATCACAGACCTGCATTTTGAGTGTCTTCCTCATCCACCATACTCAGCAGACCTTGTCCCAAGTGATTTCCATATGTTTGGACCACTCAAAGATGCAATGGGAGGAAAGAAGTTCCGTTCTGATGAAGAGGTTCAAATGGCTCTGAGCACTATGGGACTCAACTGCTGAGGTCATAAATCCCCTAGAACTTAGAACTACATAAACCTAACTAACCTAAGGACATCACACACATCCATGCCCGAGGCAGGATTCGAACCTGCGACCGTAGCGGTCGCGCGGTTCCAGACTGTAGCGCCTAGAACCGCTCGGCCACTCCGTCCGGTACTACAAGCAAGTGAGAGGGTTAGAAATGATTTAAATTGCGGTGTGGCAGGATGGTCCTTATGGAGAATTGCCATTAAAGTTGGACGTTCTGCGACAGTTGTGCAGTATTGATAGTATCGTCACGTGGACATTCTCTCACCCCTCGAAGTGGTTCTGGACGTCCGAGCAGCATATACGCCATGCAGAATCGTCGTATTGTAAGGGTAGCAGTGGCAGATCGTATAGCCACCACAGCACAGGTAAGAGGGCTTGTCAACCCAGCCGTGTTAACACGAACTGTTGCGAACCAGTTAGTAGCAGAGCGACTACGTGCACGCACACCTCTAGCCCGTCATCCACATACGCCAAGGCATCGACGTGCACGGCTCGACATGTGCCATCAGAGGATCACTTGGGAGATGGAATACGGCGCGGTGGTCTTCAGCGATGAAACCAGATTCAGGCTTCTCGGAGGAGAAGTAATGATTGTTTGAGCGTACGGTGTAGAACCGGTAGGTGCTGTCTCGTAGAGTGCATTCACCCCTTTTGGTGTGGGGTGTGATAAGCTACAACTGTCGTTCACCTTTGGTTTTTTTCTGGAGGGCGTGCTAACCAGCCTTCAGTATGTGCAGAATATTGCTAGACCCATTCATTTGCCATTTTTGCTACAGGAAGGTGTTATTCCACTAGGATAATGCTTGCCCACACAATGCCTGTGAAACTCAACGTGCTCTGGAAGACGTGAAGCAACTTCCCTGGCCACCACGATCTCCAGTCTTCTCTCCAATCGTGGACGTGTGGGACATGGTCGGACCAGAAGTGACTCGTACAACTCGTCATCCAACAAAAACAGAACTACGTTAACAGGTCGGGCAGGCGTGGCATAACGTATCCGAGGACAGCACTCGCCTCATGGACGGCTGACTGGGTGTCGGTGTCAGTGCCTGTGGAGGCAACACCACGAACTGTTATGGGTGTTTCGGCATGGGTCGATACCTGGTACCTCGGAAACTGGTGTGCCATTGATCTGTAAATGTTATCATATGCTCCATATGCACTGTTACAACAGATCTTGAATGAACTTGAAACCTCTAAAACGGAGTACAATTTTTTTCCGGCACTTTATTTCAAGAACCCCTTGTGCGGTATTTTCAGACTCTACATGTTGAGCGAAGTATTTGTATGTTAATAATGACGGGAACCATTGCAGAACCAGGGACAGGTTTGTATTCTGCTGGTGGAACACTGTCACAGTTCATGGAGGTTTAGGTTATGCGTATCCGCCAGCTCCTGCCGAGTTCTCATTTACCAAACATAGTCTCTGAAGTTGATAACCAATTTCAGTTTCAGGTCGTCAAACGATGCAAAGTGCGAAGAAGAACTCTGACATGTACACTGCTCGCAGTTGTTATGACAGTGGGCGAACAGGTGGAGACACAACGACACAGTTGACGACAAAACCACAGAGAACCAGTTACTCGGCAATTTATTGCTGTTAATATTCAGTAGAAATGCTGTGAGGTTCAAATGGCTGTATTTTGTAAGTCGAGAATGAGGGTACAATGGTCAGTGCAACGTCAGTCTGTTTTAGTGAAGGTCCTTGAAACAAACTAAAGATGTGAAACCAAGACACAATTTGACTTGTCGTTGAGTGCAATATCACCTTGCAAGTGAGTTCGAGGGGACAATATTGATCGGACCCTAGGTACTAGATTTGTGGTAAGGTGACACATCGGTTTATTCATGGCATGCTACGAAGACAATGAAGTATTTGTGGAACCACTAAATAAGAAAGGGCTTTACACAGTGTTTTATTATTATTGTAGGGACCAATTACAATAACAAAATTCTTATACGTAATGAACGAAAAACACACATGTGCAACTATTTGTACTACATAACCATTCGACGGCCCAGACCACGCGTAGAGGCCAGTTCTTTCACAGTGGAGCACCTCGTCGGATGCTTGGTACACAATCTTGATACCTTCGGTGAACGCATGTTAAAGTGTGTTTCATTGTCAGAAAATCACCGCACTCATACGTATTGTCAGTAAAAATGTCCCACATGTCCATGTTATATTTGCCCGTATCTTCTCAATTTCGAAATATATTAAGTGTACCCCTATATCCCCAGGATGACAAAAGCCTGGAACTTCAACAACTGTTGGCAATAAATACATGGTTGCTCGTTTTCGTGACTTACCACCAGCGTTTCCATTCCGCGTCCCCGTTGTACCCACTGGAGAGCCTTTGGAGTCCTTTTTTGTATGTTGATCTTCCAGGATTGGAGTCCTTTTTTGTATGTTGATCTTCCAGGATTGGAGTGTCCATTGGACCACCGAAAGTGACCACGACAACAGATGGCAGTTATCAAGTTATTCGGTCATAACGGCCGCACATATTCATGCACAGGACCCGCTACAGCGCTACAACTGACCTGCACGTGTCTGTGTCGACAATCGGACGTCACCTGCTGTGTTGGCTTCCTTTGTCCCGACGACCTGTCAGTCTTACAGACAACGCAAAAGGCCTTATCTTAGGACGACCAACGTGCTACCCTACTTTGAAGACTTTGCAATGCCATAGCTTAGCTAGTCTTGACAATCGTCTAACCTGTTGCCCATCTGAGGGCTGCAGGTCCAGACAGAGGTCTCCAACAAGTGACTAAGTCTGAGTAAAACAAGATTTTATTATTACATTGTTAGCATTTTTTAAATTACGGACAATTTCAAAATAGAATCATGGAAGCATTTTAAAAGTTTTGAAAATATCAAAAACGTGTCCAGCATTTCAGTTATTCATTGGTGTCTGTTTTGCATTTTGCTCGTAGATTCAGTGCAATCATATCTAACTGTTCAGGAGGTAATATTGGTAGCACAACGTTATCATTTCATTAACTTTCATTATTTCATTTCTTTCCAACTTCATGATTACTAATATTTGAATGTTCTACCTCTCATTAATATGATTGGCGACGACACTGCAATAGTTTCACAGCATATGGCTCCAAAACAATAGTGAAGTCAAGAGTTGCACACTTGAAACATCATTCTGTTAACAACAATGAACTTCGTAATCCTGTTTATCAATATGTGGAATAACTCTATCTGGCCCTGACAGTCTAGTCACCTGAAAACGGTACTTTTGTATTTTCCTCTGTGGCGTACACGACTTACTAGAGATTTAATACTTTTTAATAAGTGCCATTAGCCTCCAAAACAAATTTTCTGAATATGTATCGGATAGCTCCTGCTGTCACTAGTCGCATTACTTACTCAGTCTATCGTTGAGGGCTTGATCGTGACTGTTATCCAGATACCATATTCCACAGTGTAATAACATATCAAGTCCGTCGTTAATTTTACGAGGTTCTGATTGCAGTTTCACCCCCTAATGAAATCGGAGGGCATGGTTCGTGCGACACGTGTAAGCAAGTCAGCTGGGAATTGTCAAGTCCTTAGTCAGTTTTACAGAGTTAATTAGAGTCACCTGTATCCCTCTCCATGTAACAATTGTCAGAGTTTTTTGCCCTGTTTGCAATCACTGAAGCTATTACAGGACCCATATTGACAAATGAATGGAATTATGATCTTGTATGCCGTATGAAAACGTTCTTTCCATTTTAGATAGATAAAACAATCATAACTCGTTTCGCCCATACATAGCCCATACTCAGATTTTAGAAAAGGGGAAAAAGAAAAAGTGCATTAAAATAGGAGAAATCTGTAAAATTTTTAACATTTCTATTTGTTAGTTACGCAAAGTAAAATAAAAATAGATGCGATCTATATTTATGTGTTGTAGACGCCATCCGGTAAACAAAGTGTTCGCTACACGTTTGTGTCGTACTAAGACTAAGAATAAACACCAGTGAATCGAGGATAACCAAAAGGGGCCTCGCTTTCCATGTTCTGTTCAAAAATGGTTCAAATGGCTCTGAGCACTATGGGACTTAACTTCTGAGGTCATCAGTCCCCTAGAACTTAGAACTACTTAAACCTAACTAACCTAAGGACACCACACACATCCATGCCCGAGATAGGATTCGAACCTGCGACCGTAGCGGTCGCGGAGTTCCAGACTGTAGCGCCTAGAACCGCTCGGCCACACCGGCCGGCTTTCCATATTCTGTAGTATAGGTACTATGCCTCTAGGATTTCAGCTACACATTATATTTTATGTATTCGAATAATTTATAATTAATGATTCGTTTCAAATGCAAGTAAAAAAAGAAAAAAAAACATTAAAATATATAAAGAGTTTATATTCGCATAGAAATTTAAACTTTCCTGTCCTATTGTCTTCAGCACTTCCACACAGAGTCCTCAATTGTTCGTAGGATGTATTCGTGTCCCTGTCTTCCCTTCCAGATTTTTCCCACTACAGCTCACTCTAATATTGTGGAAGGTATGTCTTAGCAAATTTCCTTTCATTCAATTCCTCCTTCTTATCAAAGTCTTTCACGTGTTCCTCCCTACCCTATTCTGTGGAGCATCTCTTATCAGAGAATCATATTAGTGATATCCTTCTGTAGCACGGCATCTTAGATGCTTTTCCGACTTTCCCGTCATCCATGTTTCACTGCCACACAATACCGATCTCAAAATGTACATTATCAGAAATTTATTTCTCAAATTAATGCCAGTTTTTAATACCAGTACACATCTTTTGACTAGGAATGCTATCTTTGTCTGTGCGTGCCTGCTTTTTATGTGCTCCTTGCTTTGTATAGCATTTGTTATTTCGCTTCCAAGGTAGCAGAACTTCTTAACATCATCCATTTCATGTTACCCAACTCCGAGGTAGCAGAATTCTTTCGCTTCGTCCACTTCGTTGTCCTCACTTTTGATGTTACGTTTGTCACTAGTCTCATTTCTTGTACTTCTCATTACTATCGTCTCTCTTCGGCTTATTCTCCAGACAAACGTGTGATATTTTATCTGTACGTCACTTACAATAGAACCAACAAAAAGTTTGGTTTATTTTGGATTTTGGTACATATTTCTTTTCTTTCCCTCTCTGTACATATAATAAGCAGGCTGTGTCCTGACTGACTGTCTCACTCTTAGCAGGGAGGGCTCAGCATTTTACCTTGGATCAAGTACCAGTCCCACGGAAGTGTGTTGGGGTCCTGACTATTCATGTTGTATATTAATGAACTTCCATAAAGTACTAATAGTAACCTCTGACAGTTTGCAGATGATGCGTTTTCTATAAAGAGCTAGTATGTAAACGAAGCTACACAAGTATTCAGTCACTTTTTGATAAGGTTTGAAGAGATCGAAGTGTTAGCTTCTTGTTTTAAATGTTCAGGAATGTAAAACTGTACACATCAAATAAACTAAAAAAGAAGTATGCTATAAGTACATTTCCAATGAGTCAAAAGTTGTCTCTGCCAACCTGATGATGCCACTATTGCTCTAGTACATCAGGACACACTTTTATAATGGTTATTATAGACCGAAACCGGTAGTCTGATGACAAAAAATTTGTGACCATAGGCGTAAAACAAAGGAAATTTGTTGGAGGTAACAATTTGTAGGGATGTGAAATGAAATGACAATAGTCGTAGGCAAAGCAGGTGCCAGTCTCCGCTTCATTGGGAGAATACCCACTAAGGAAACGCAATCAGTCCTGCAAAGGAGACTGCTTGCATAACACTCCTGCAACACATTCTAGAATGTTTCTGAATTATATGGGACTCGTACGAAGTAGGAATTAGTGGAGCTATTAAACTCCAGAAAGAAGTGCAGCAAAATTCCCTCACATATTTATTTGATCGGTGGGAGAACCTATCTGAAACGGTGGAAAACAATGGCAGACATATTAGAGTCTACTTACAAAGTTTCGAGAATCACCTTTAACGGATGAATCTACGAACGTACTACAACACCCGACGAATCGCTCCCATAGGGATCACGGGAGCGGGCTTACACTAATTAGAACATACGCAGAAACGTTAATGCAACCATTCTTCCCGCACTCCACATGTGAATAGAATAGGAAGAAGCAATAATAATAAAGAGGGAAGTACCCTGTGTCATGCACTGCACAATGATATCCAGCGTGTGGGTGTAGATGTAAATGTAGATCAACAATGTCACGTGCACTGACTTTACGTGGCACTCATAGGAATTTGGGATTTACTGCGGGACACTGGCGGCTGCTTTCTAGATCATGTACTTTGGGTGACCACCTTTCTATCCTTGCCGACCAAATACTCACGGTGAACGTTATTTACACCAATTGCAGTCCAGCTGGTGACCACCGAGTCGAGCGCCAACAGCCCTGCCCGGCCTGGGATTGCGTTAAGCTGTCGAGTCGGCACACGGACAGTTCATCTGAACGTTGATCATTAAGGTTGCCGAGTTTCTAACGTCATAGCATAGCGTAGCCCGTTGGCAACTCTTTCCGAAAATGCAGAGCAATATCTAGCATGTCACATGCTCTGAACGTTGACCAATGAGATGGCAGAACGCCACCTATGCCACTTGCACGCCATCTCCTTTCGGTGCAGAGTCGTGAGGCGCCATCTGGTTTCCAGTTGACGCCCGTATGTATATATATCGTTTCTGAGGACCAGCAAACTGGGGAGCTCTCGAAAACCCTCCGTTAATTGTATGATTCGTTGTAATAAAATGACACGGAACATCATATTCGTGGTAAAAGAATTATTATTACTTGTGGGTTGATGAGAGTAGTCCACTTGAAATCAACAGCATGTTAAGGATGCATTAAAACGCATTGTTATTGGTAAAATTTGTTATAGTTAAATTTGAATTAGTAATATTGCTACAATTAGAGCTTTCAAAACACGGTAGCAATCTAGATACGGTGTATGATCATTCGTTGTAGCGGTAGCGCCCTGAATAGTGTCACAGTGACATATCGAAGTTTTGAATTGTTGATGGCTCTCATACCACAACACCAAAAAAAACTGCGGCAGTTCCTTCTACGTGTGGTCCAAGTTTCATCGAGATGCGTGACTTGGTAGTGACACATCACGTGAAAGTTATGTTTGGCCTTACGTTTTGCACCCCACGGTAGCAAATTTCATGGAAGATGTCAGGACATAAGATTGTATGATTCGTTGTAATAAAATGACACGAAACATCGTATTCGTGGTAAAAGAATTATTATTACTTGTGGGTTAATGAGAGTAGTCCACTTGAAATCAACAGCATGTTAAGGATACATTATAAACGCATTGTTATTGGTAAAATTTGTTATTGTTAAATTTGAATTAGTAATATAGCTACAATTAGAGCTTTCAAGATACGATAGCAATCTAGATACGGTGTATGATCATTCGTGGTAGCGGTAGCGCCCTGAATAGTGTCACAGTGACATATCGAAATTTTGAAGTGTTGATGGTTCTCATACCACAACACCAAAAAAAAAAATTTTTTTTCTTTTAATCTTCGCTTTTTTTAATACGTTCTTATTAGTTTAATATAAATATGTACTATAATATTCGATGTTGTGTAAATGTAAGTGCGCTATTTTTGAGGGGTGACTTCGTTCGATTGGCTCAATCTACACGACCCTTTAACTACTTGCAGTAAGATATTTTGCCCCTTTTTTCCTTCCAACTTTTGGTATTCGTATGTTGTAGAGATTCTGCTACTGAGTACGACCGGTGATCAACGAATGACCTTAGTGTTCTACTAAAAAGTGACAATGATTAATATTTTTTTAATCTTGTGTGGAGAACTATTGTAAATTTGTATCGCACTAGTTGTAATGGGACTTTTATAAGCCGATGTCCTTGCTGACTGGACATAGCACTTCACTTTTTGTTTTGTAATATATTCTCGGAGACTGTAGATTTTATTTATGTGTACTACAGACAGAACAACCTGACTAGCATCTAGACAAGGAGAAAAATAGGTTTTAATAGAGCTACGACGGGAATTTTACGCCCGTTTATTTTGTAAACAGTGTGATTTTCGATCCAGATAAAGCCGACAACTGCCGCTGGAGCGCGTTGCGATCACGTACACCACGTTGGCACCCACGTACCGAATGCTCAAGGCGCATCGTTTCAACAACACGTTGAACTCGGCACGCTCAACGTTCACGTTCGAATGTACGATCAGTGTGGCGACGGCCTTAGCGTTCCAAGTTTCAGGGTCGAGAGGAAACGATAGCTGCGAGTATAACCGGAGGAAGCGAAGTGAAGTGAGTGAGCCTCGGCAGGTGCGGACGGACGCAGAGTAACCGCGATTTTTAATTAAGGCGAGTGCCGCCGCCATTGCACGGACAATCATTTTAATGGCGGCGCTCAGGCGAGGGCGTCGGCCGGCCGCGGTTGGCTTTATTCGGCGCCTGAAAGGCCGCCACCCAGCAACACGCCACGCCACGCCAGCGCACACCGCCTCGCAGCGCGCCACTTACATCGACCGACCGACCCGGCGATCTGACCGAGGCCCCGTGCCAACTGTCACGCGGTTATTCAGAAACACCTCCGGGGTTTCAAAAGGCGGCTGAGGGAAATGTATGTTGTTGTTGTTGTTGTTGTGGTCTTCAGTCCTGAGACTGGTTTGATGCAGCTCTCCCTGCTACTCTATCCGGTGCAAGCTTCCTCTCCCGGGGGCCTTGTTTAGGTCAGCACGAAGAAAACAGTCACATATCAGTGGATAGAGCATCCATCCAAGATTCTTTCGCAATGAAAATAGTCTGGGTTGCGAATTTATTTAATGTCTATGGTGCGCTTCATCCTTTTGAGGCAACATGAAACTGAATAACAGTAGCTGGATAAGCAACCCATGCGTCGTAGCGCGGCTGACTAAATATCTTCTTCTTTCTTTTAGTGTTCAACCCTGAGGTTGGTTTGCAGCAGAGCGCCATTCCTCTCTTCTGTCTGCCTTCCTCTTCATTGCCACGTGTGTGTCACATCCAGCGTCATTCATGATCTGTTGCATGTATGATATCCTTGGTCGCCTGGCAATATATTCAAAATGTGCAGCCACTATTTTCTTTGACCAGTACATCGATATTTTTTCCTTTTTCGATATACGGAGGACCGATAATAATTTTTCTTTAAATATCGATATATGGGATTCCTGATTTTTTAAAACATCGAAAGTTCTAATACAGCCATATGAAGTGGAAAAAGGCCGTAACTTTTGCGTTCTTTTTCCATTTCATTTGGCTATATGACGGATGGGTTCCATATCCGGCTACTTCTATTCAATCTGATGATGCCCCAAAAGTGTGAAACACGTCATTGACATTCAATAATTTCGCAACCGAAATTTATTCCGAAGTAATTTGAAACTGGTTGCTGTACCACCCTGCCACAATGGAATCGAACAATTTTTCCTCCAAGCCTCAGCTCGTACAAGGGCCAAAGAAAAAATAATGCCTCCAATTATTTCTCCTTTATTACGTTGGTAATGTGGTTGTCACGAATACGGCTCGCTTGCACAAGGATTCTTGTGAATCGCAATACAGTAATAGTGCGATATGAGTACGTCGACACATGGCAGCAGTGTGATAAGTTTAGAAAATGGCAGACATTGACAATGTATAATAAGTCGTTATTAATTGAATTGCAGAAGGCGAAATGCGTAGTCGCATTCATGAAAGGCTGAAGAAGGTGTGTGAAGTTACGGTGGAGGTCACCACTATAAGACGAAGGCCCAGAACACTGACAGGTCGTGGCACAAATGTCATAGCATGTGACACTGCAGTGCACCACCGAGCACCAGCAGCCATTGACGGATGGGAGCGGGTCACTGTTTCAGATGAGTTTAATAATTCTTGACAGTATGTTGAAATGCAATCAAGTTCTCGATTCCACACGACAAAATTAGGGCCTTTAGTGGGTACTTTTCAATTTAAATATTGATTTCCTATGGGCGTTGCAACGAGCCGAGCATTTGCGAAGCGTGGAGGACAAGCCGACTACTGTGACGTCACAAGTTCGTTGCAGGGCACATATATCTCGTTGGCCCTGTGTTGGACGAAGTGTTCTTCGGTGCAGAGAAGCTGAAGCGCAACCACGGTTCACTGATCGGCCGGTGACCGGCTGCACTGACATTACACAGCACCCAGTGTCGACAAAATCATCCGTGACGACCGCCAAGTAACAACAGGTGAAATGTGTCGTCAGTTATCCGTCGGAAAACGCAGTGTAATGATACCCATGTGTTGTAGAATCTTAGAGCATGTTGCGAGCTCATACGAATTGACGTATCCTCCATGCCAAGTACCATAGATTCTGAAACTATAAAGTATGTTAAACTAGCGATAGTCATTATTGGAAAACAGTGCTACTCCTATATTTGTGCACACTGCGTACCGAAAATGTTGAACGACCAAAGTAAAGGGATTCGCTCGAAGAAGCTCATCGGCGTCATCATTTTCAAGAAGCGGATACCTCGAAATATTCTGTCCACCAGTGCCTAGAAGCAGAACTACGACTTTTATCGCATATGTGTACGTGCTCTTATATCAAAGTTGTAAAAACACTGTGGACAAAACGATAATTATGTTAAAAAGTGAGAAATGAATCGTGAATACCATAGCTCTTATAATATGTTTACGGCACTTAAATTTCTCTCAAAATGAAACGAAAGGGGCCATTGCTTTCTGAGTGACCGACATAGTATATATGCCGTGGTGTAGTTACAACAGCGGACATGCGTGTCACAACACGTTGACATATCACCAGCTCCCTGATGTCGTATCCAATTAGTTGGCACCTGCAGCTAGGCAACCCAGTGAATAGGCATCGAAAGTGTGCTGCTGTTTCGTCTTCCCACCCAGTTCATGCCAGCATCTTGAATTTTATGTTGACGTTTGTCACAATACGAGTGGTTCCCATACTGAGCACCTGTAATGTGAGAGAGGCGCTCTGTGCTCTGATACGCGTCTGTTTTCTGTACGTTTTGTAGTTTTCACACATTTGTATTCCAAAACCTCGGAGGTACTTACGAATAGCCCTGCTTTATGGCATGCAAAGAATTCAGCGCAACGAGGCTGCAAAATTCAGGAAACACGCTCAAACCCATTGCTGCTCTGTTAGACACGTTTTTGGAGGTATCTTGTACGTAGCTGACATTCTACATTTCACGAAAGGCTTTCCACACTGTACTACTGCATAGTATAATTACACTCTCACTCATACAGTCGTGCTACATACTTTCGTTATATTACGTCACAGTAGCGCGTCAAGTGTCCAACAATCTGCACCGATGAATATCGTATCCGCTACGTTGAAATAGTATCGTTTACATTGAGTTCTAACATCCTTTATGCAGAAAATAGCGTATATACCGCAACAGATTCTAGCAGTATCAAAAGCAAGCCTCAGAATTTGTCACTCTATGTTTTCTAAGAACCACACGAGGCATTCACGTTACAGGACCGCTAACTTACGAAGTCTTTTAACCTACAGACATTTACCGACGAATTACGTTCCCAAGAAATGGATAGTAAACTTCGTAAGACATGATCTATTGCAGAAAGACGTCGTATGGCTACAAAATACACTACTGGTCATTGAAATTGCTACACCACGAAGATGACGTGCTACAGGCGTGAAATTTAACCGACACGACGAAGATGCTGTGATATGCAAATGATTAGCTTTTCAGAGCATACACACAAGGTTAGTGTCGGTGGCGAAACCTACAACGAGCTTACATGAGGAAAGTTTCCAAACGATTTCTCATACACAAACAGCAGTTGACCGGCGTTGCCTGGTGAAAAGTTGTTGTGATGCCTCGTGTAAGGAGGAGAAATGCGTACCATCACGTTTCCCTCTCTGATAAATGTCTGATTGTAGCCTATCACGATTGCGGTTTATCGTATCGCGACATTGCTGCTCGCGTTGGTCGAGATCCAATGACTGTTAGCAGAATATGGAATCGGTGGGTTCAGGAGGATAATACGGAACCCCTTGCTGGATCCCAACGGCCTCGTATCACTAGCAGTCGAGATGACAGGCGTCTTATCCGCATGGCTGTAACGGATCGTGCAGCCACGTCTCGATCCCTGTCAACAGATGGGGACGTTTGCAAGACAACAAGCATGTGCACGAATAGTTCGACGACGTTTGCAGCAGCATGGACTATCAGCTCGGAGACCATGGCTGCGGTTACCCTTGACGCTGCATCACACACAGGAGCGCCTGCGATGGTGTACTCAACGCCGAATCTGGGTGCACGTCTGGCAAAACGTAATTTTTTCGGATGAATCCACGTTCTGTTTACAGCATCACGATGGTCGCATCCGTGTTTGACTACACCGCGGTGAACTCACATTGGAAGTATGTATTCGTCATCGTATCACCCGGCGTGATGGTATGGGGTTCCATTGGTTACACGTCTCGGTCACCTCTTGTTCGCATTGACGGCACTTTGGATAGTGGACGCTACATTTCAGATGTGTTACGACTCGTGGCTGTACCCTTCATTCGTTCCCTACGAAACCCTACATTTCAGCAGGATAATTCACGACCGCATGTTGCAGGTACTGTACGGGCATTTCTGGATATAGAAAATGTTCGACTGCTGCCCGGGCCAGCACATTCTCCAGATCTCTCACCAACTGAAAACGTCTGGTCAATGGTGGCAGAGCAACTGGCTCGTCACAATACACCCGTCACTACTCTTGATGAACTGTGGTTCGTGTTGAAGCTGAATGGGCAGCTGTACCCGTACACGCCATCCAAGCTCTGTTTGACTCAATGCCCCGTTCTGGGTACTGATTTCTCAGGATCTATCCACCGAAACTGCGTGAAAATGTAATCAAATGTCAGTTCTAGTATCATATATTTGTCCAATGAATACTCGTTTATTATCTGCATTTCTTCTTGGTGTAGCAATTTTAATGGCCAGTAGTGTAATTTGAAGTTTTGATCACTTCGCATCGTACCATACAGGTTTATTGGGTTTGAAGTTATATACTGCTATGGCGAGCATTACCTACATTATTTATTGTACCAGGTAAGCTATAGCTGATGTGGAAACTGTCACACAGGTATGATAATGAAACGACAAAAGGAATAAAATTGTTCCCCGGCTGACGGCCGATGTGGCCAAGCGGTTCTAGGCGCTACAGTCTGGAACCGCGCGACCGCTACGGTCGCAGATTCGGATCCTGCTTCGGGCATGGATGTGTATGATGTCCTTAGGTTAGTTAGATTTAAGTAGTTGTAAGTTCTAGGAGACTGATGACCTCAGAAGAAGTCCCATAGTGCTCAGAGCCATTTGAACCATTTGTTCCCCAGCTGAAGAGAAACAGCCAGAAACGTCAAAATTTTTCATCATAGTCGATTTTTGAAGACGAAGTATTTGCATCAAAATAAGATCCGTGAATTTGAAACTCAAAAAAAAAAACTGCAAGAGACTGCAATGACTCCGTGTAAAATTGCTCTGTGTTAAAGAAACCGCTCGTCATAAGAACAGTCGGTAATAGAAAAATATTCTTCTTCTGCACGAAATACTATATTTATTCCTTCTAGATTCCAGGGGGAAAGCAGCAGATATACAAAGTATAGAGAGTAATTCTTCATGAAGGCACTCTAACTTACGTCATTTCATTCATTCTATTTGTCGCTGTTTACATTTATTTTACGATAATTCAGGTCTCTTGATGCTTAAGTTATGCTTGGGACGTGAAAGTATAATTATTTTGTAAATTAACAATATTATGAAAAACAAAATTGCTACACATCATATATCGTAGATGCTGAGTCGCTGATAGGCACAACAAAAGGACTGTCACAAATAAAGCTTTTGGCCAGCAAGTCCGTATATGTATATGTGTGTGTGTGTGTGTGTGTGTGTGTGTGTGTGTGTGTGTGTGTGTGTGTGTATTTTTGACGAGGGCCACACTGGCTGAAAGCTGTATTTGTGACAGTCGCCGGCCGCGGTGGTCTAGCGGTTCTAGGCGCGCAGTCCGGAACCGCGCGACTGCTACGGTCGCAGGTTCGAATCCTGCCTCGGGCAAGGATGTGTGTGATGTCCTTAGGTTAGTTAGGTTTAAGTAGTTCTAAGTTCTAGGGGACTGATGACCACAGCAGTTGAGTCCCATAGTGCTCAGAGCCATTTGAACCATTTTTGTGACAGTCTTTTTGTTGTGCCTATCCGCGACTCAGCATCTCCGCTATATGTGAGTAGCACCTTTCCCTTTCATAATGTTGTTACATCCCATTCTGGATTTTCCATATTACGTAAATTAAGTAGAAAAGTAATGAAAACGAAATATTATGCTTATGGCATATATGACACTATCTGACTAATGACTGCCATGGCAATAAGAGTGCTTGGTCGTGTGATTGAGGTGACTGTGTGTGTTACACTGCGGTGCCACATTAAATGTATTATCAGATTAAGAAATATGGTGAATATTCAGTTGAAAAATAACATCAGATTCACACGAAGTCATGTACCACTTCACCAGTCTCAACATAGAGCGTATATTGCTTGGATAGGGCGGCCAGTACTACGTAAATACACAAAAAAGTTTTGCATCATCTCAGTCCCCAGAACTCCTGAAGATAGACGTTGACTGTGGATACTGTATCACAGACACAGACCCTTTGACTGTTCAGAGATGTCACTAAACCCGCACCATGCATGAACAGCGCCTATACATCCAGTCATTCCACCAGCAAGGATGTACACGGCTCGTTCAACCATGCCTAGACGGTCAGTACCACGATTAGATAGCGTCCGCATTGTTACTTTGTGCCAGGAAGTGCTCTCAACAAGGGATGTGTCCAGGAATTTCTGAGTGAACGAAATGGATGTTGTTCGCACATGAGGAGATACAGAGAGACAGGAACTGTAGATGACATGGCTCCCTCAATCCGCCCAAGGGCTACTACAGGGCTATGAATTATGGCTCGGAGGAACCCTGACAGCAACGCCAACGCCACCATGTTGAATAATGATTTTCGTGCAGCCACAGGACGTCGTATTACGACTCAAACTGAGCGCAACAGGCTGTACGATGCGCAACGTAATTCCAGACATCAATGGAGAGTTCCATCTTTGGAACCACGACACCATGCAGCGCGGTACAGATGGGCCGAACATCATGCCGAATGGACCGCTCAGGATTGGCGTCACGTTCTCTTCCGTGATGAGCGTCGCATATACCTTCAACCAGACAATCGTCGGAGACGTGTTTGGAGGCAATCCGGTCAGGCTGAACGCCTTTGACACGCTGTCCAGTGAGTGCAGCAAGGTGGAGTTTCCCTCCTATTTTGGGGTGGGATTACGCGGGGCCGAAGTACGCCGCTGGTGGTCATCGAAGGCGCCGTAACGGCTGCGCGATACGAGAATGCAGTCCTCCGACCGATAGTGCAACCATATCGGCAACATATTGAGGATGCATTCGTCTGTATGGACGACAATTCGCGCCCCCATCTTGTGAATGACTTCCTTCAGGGTAAGGACATCGCTCGACTAGTGTGGAGAGCATGTTCTCCAGACATGAACGCTATCGAACATGCCTGGGATAGTTTAAAAAGTGCTGTTTATGGACGACGTGACCCACCAGTCACTCTGAGGGATGTACGCCGAATCGCCGTTGAGAAGTGGGACAATTTGGACCAACAGTACTTTGCTGAACTTATGGATAGTGCGCCACTACGAATACAGGCATGTCTCAATGCAGGATGATGATGATGATTCTAGTGGACTGACAAGGCAGCCAGTCCACAGAGACGGGTAGCCGAAAGGGCACACGTACACACACGCCGACTGGCGCGAAGTCTGGAACAGGATACGTGATGAATGTGATAAAGAAAAGAACGTAGCTACTAGAACACTTAACTTTTATATCGTCCTTTGGTATACAGCATTCTTGATGATACAAGTGAGACTCTTTAGATTCATGAAGTAACTAATGGCGCCTTGCTAGGTCGTAGCCATGGACTTATCTGAAGGCTATTCTGTCTCTCGGCAAATGAGAGAAGGGCTTCGTACGTGTAGTCGCTAGCAACGTCGTCGTACAACTGGGGCGAGTGCTAGTACGTCTCTCGAGACCTGCCTTGTGGTGGCGCTCGGTCTGCGATCCTGACAGTGGCGACACGCGGGTCCGACATGTACTAATGGACCGCGGCCGATTTAAGCTACCACCTAGCAAGTGTGGTCTCTGGCGGTGACACCACAATGATGATCATGATGATGTCTGGTTTGTGAGGCGCTCAACTGGGTGATTATCAGCGCCTGTACAAATTCCCACCCTTTTCTCATCCCATACTCGCCACTTTCATGAATGATGATGAAATGACGAGGACAACACAAACACCTAATCATCTCGAGGCAGGTGAAAATTCCTGACCCCGCCGGGAAACGAACCTGGGACCCCGGGAAGCCAGAACGCGACCACGAGACCACGAGCTGCGCACATCAATGCAAGAGGACGTGCTAATGGGTATTAGAGGTATCGGTGTGTACTGAAATCTGGGCCACTATCTTTGAAGGTCTCGCTGTATAGTCGTACAAGATGCAATGTGTGATTTTCATGAGCAATAAAAGGGCCAATTTTCTGTACAGGTTCGGGAACTCTCGGATCCGAGGTGATGCAAAACTTTTTTTCATGTGTGTATTATAATAGTGGATGTATCTATGTATGTTCCACATCTCCTCCTAAACAACTGAACTGATTTCATCTAAGTTTGGCACACATATCACTTACTATCTGCAGATAAGCACTGTGGGGGTACGAACCAGTCCCGTCTCAGGGGTTGGTATGCGGGTGAAAAAAGTATTGTTGCTCAGGACAAGTAAATATCCAGATTATACACTCTAAGACAAAGAAAACGACGCAACACGAATGAATCATCCAAATGGGATGGGAATCGATAGATGTCATGCTCATATACTGACGAACAAATGTTTACAGTTTCATAAAAATTGGATGCTTTATTCAAGAGAAAGCGCTTCACAAATTTAGCAAGTCAACAATGCTTTGGTTCACCTTTGGCACTTGCGCAAGCAGTTGTCATTGATTGACACGTTATTTGAAGCTCGTCTGAGAGACATCGTACGAAATTCTATCGTATTGGCGCGTTAGATCTTCAAAATCCCGAGCCAGTTGGAGGGCCCTGCCCTAATGTTCCAAACGTTCTCACTTGCGGAGAGATCCGCAAGGTAGGGTTTGTCCACCACGAAGACAATCATTAAAAACTCTCGCCGTTTGCGGGCCGGCATTGCCTTGCTGAAATGTAAGCCCAAAGTTGCTTGCCGTGAAGGGCAACGAAACGGGGTTTAGGATATCATCGACGTACCGCTGTGCTGTGAAGGTGGTGCGGATGACAAACCAAAGTGGTTCTGCTGTGAAAACAGATGACATCCCAGGCCATCGGCCCATGTTGTTGGTTCATGTGGCAGCGGTCCGTTTTCGCTCGTTATTCGAAGAGCGTCTCGTCGCTGAAGATAGCTCCACTCCATTCAAGAGATTCCAGGGCGAAGACGTGTCTGGAGATGCCCTAGAAAGCTGTACGATACCAACCGGACTGCTATGAACTCTGTGCGTTGAGGAACGGACCGTCTGAGAACAGCATTGATTCAGTCGTCGTTTTCATCTAACACGGCGAAGGGAATTAATGTTGCAAGGCAAGTGGCAACACAATTCTTTATTTAAAGGCGAACGTGCATAAAATAATCTTACTTTTGATACAGTCACTAGTATTCGTTGTAGGTTTGTAGCAATTTGACGAAGATAATACTGCCGATATTGCCTACAAGTACCCCTATAAGTTTTCGACAGTATACCAGTAGAGTTTCATAAACTTGCTCGTACAGTGAGTTTTAAAAAATGCGCTTAGCGTTATTAATGAAACGTAATTCTTAGATCTGATGCCTTGAGCTTTACCTAAGTAATTAAATAAATAATTATTTTATTGCAGGCTGAAACAGAAAGGCGTTATGGAAAGTGGAACTTAGATGAGCATCATTTAGCTGTAACACTATATTTAAATGAAGATCATGGATATATTTTTCGCCGCAGAAAAAGAGTTTTTCAGCGAAGTTGAAAATGAATTGGAAGAGTATATTCTGACATTTGAAGTGATGTTGTTCGGTTTATGTGTGTCAGACGTAAGAAAATTTACTTTCGACATTTTAGAAATAAACATACTGGACCATAATTTCAATGCAGAAGATCCATGGTAGGCAAAAACCGAGCTAAAGATAACCAACCAAGAAATATCACTGAATTAGAGAGAAATGATAAAAGTTCAAAGCAAAACTTGAAGATCTGACCAAAGAGTCTGTGAGATGACCAGTAGCCTATGCGAGAAACAAAATTAACAGAAGCAACGGAAGATAAATCTATACAGCTTTATCTATGAAAGGAAGTGTCTTGGAGACTGTGGAAAAGCCACTTACAGAAACTCATTCAAAAAACTATGAGTTGTGAGAGGAAGAAGAAACTGAAAAAATAAAAAAAAGGTCACACGCATGAAATTCCAAACGTTGGTTCATGAAAATTCTGCGTGGTTGGCGAAAGAAGATAAAATGCTAAACTGTAATACGTGCAAACAGAAGTGAACTAAAATGTGGGGCAATTTCTTAAGGCTAAAGTAGCACATATCTTTCGGTCAGGGAGACAGATTATAAAGCTGGTACAATTTATGCACCCACTGGTACAAAATAAGAAAACAAGATGCCTAATTTGTGCCATTTGCAGGAGTCTATAAAATTAAGTGTAGTGTGATCATTTTTCTCATAACCTCGATTCTCTAAATTATATACCAAGAACGACATCATTGAGGATGACATTGATTAAATAATTTTGTAGCTTAAATTTAGGCTATACTAAATAAAAACTCAAAAGTGTTACAATTTAGCTAACACTCCCCCTATAAGCTGCCCACTGCACACAATTCAGAGACGTATTCCTCTCACTAAAATAACAATGAGCACAATACAACAATTCAGGTAATACGAACAGCTGATTTTAAAAATTTCTGTGAGTATTAAATGAAAAAAGTCGTAGTAATAAGTTAAACATTTCATGGACTCCTTTTCATTGTCGGTGTACTGAGAAATGTTGTTAGGTTATGTAGCAGACTGCTTATAAAACAGTAGTATGTGCCTCAGAATTTGGTTCAGGCGTGTAGTACCCATATCAGAAATGACATATTCGGAGAAGTGCAGCACAAACGGCTACATGCTTGTTTCACCTATAGGGTAGCGTCACGGTGCTGGAACAACATGTAAATTTCCACTTAATCTTTTTTTAAGAAATTGTTATAAGAGCCACAAAAATCTGTTGCTTATCACCGCTATTAAGAACAGATAACGTTTTCTCTGTTCTAGTGTGGATTCAGTTTGTACATTCTTCAATAAAATTGTATTAAATGGCTGCTACATAAGATAATGCGTGAAGGATCTCATTTTCTTCTCTACCATGAAATTAAAATAAGCAACAATTATTTCATATCACTTACAATGTAGTAGCGGTATCTAATACCTGGTACTGGCTGTAGAAGGTATTACGTAACGTGACTGTTGGACTTGAAATATGGAATCGGCCATCATTTTCCTCCGGTTTCTCTTGTCCATTACAACAATAACGATCGCGGAATCTGAAACAGCAATATGAAGCACAATGGTCCTTCTTTCTCACGGAGGAAATGACGTTAACACAAGGTCAAGGTGTATCGGATCCTCTCTCGGGTTTGTAATGGTGTACGGGCTTTCTGTGTGACAGTTATTTTCCTTTTTCTTCACTATGTTAACGTGCGAGTTTTAAGTCATTATCATCTGCTGTTTTCCTTCGTATGGTATTCTTCCATATTGTATCAACGTTTCCATATCACTTCTGTCTTGGAACCCTTTTAGTTTTGAAATTATTCATGTGGAAACGTTTGTTTCCGCTGCTTCTTCTTCTCTTAACATCTTAATGTTAATCTGTTTTCCCAGAGATACTTGAAGATCTGTTTCAGCAACTTATTGTCATACAGATTCTATAAACGTCCGAAAACATAACCCTTTTCCGTAATGTGTGTGTTATTTTTTTATGTTTCATTATATTTGACAATTAGGCCTTATGTACAGGTTTCTGTACTTCTTATTGGACCTAAAATAATCCTCAAAATATTTTTATCCAATGTCCTGGACGTGTGAGCTAAAGCATGACTCATGACAAGAACAAGTAAAGGTTATCTTGAAAAAGTTGTAATCCACTGAGGTTCGTTAATATCTGTATAACTTACAACTTTTATAATGTGGCATAACAACGTATTCCAAGTTTCTATTTTGTAGAGAATAAATATGGGTATTAGGCTGCGTCATTATGAAACGCTAAAAACAACTAAAATAGTGCTTTTCAGGGCAGCAGTTAGTCGCCCTGAAGAGGACCATTAAAAATACAGTCGAAATGTCAATATTTTTGTTGTTCTTAGTGTTCCATAATGACGCAGCCTAAAACCCAAAATGATTTCATTCAAGCTGGCACTGGCCGTGAAAGCGTGCGAACTTGTGTCTGTTGTTAAACTGTTATGTTTATAAGAAAGCTGCGCTCCTTGTAATCGTGGAATGTTCGTGCGTCACAGATGAAGGACGAAAATTTAATGTCTGTTGCAAACTTAAGTTTGCAAAAAACTTACAAATTTAAGCGTAAGTTTGATGTACGTCATCAAGAAAGAACTGGAGGTTTAAAACCCAAACATACACTACAACTATGAATGAAGAAGAAGTGAAAGTCACAGAATGATGTAGTAGAGCCATTAAGATCTTACTATGGTAGATACTCCGGATTTCGTAGATATATCGTTGCATACAGACTTAAATACTCAACAACAGTGACAGATGTTGCGACCTTTAGGGATTCCGCACACCCTCATCTCTACGAGATACATAAACTTTACAATTACGTGCTAATTCTGTAGCAACGCGGAGAAATTTGTGGCAGGTACCTCAACCAGAACAGCTAGACCGAACGTGTTAACAGTAAGGTTTCACCGCCATGTTAACGAGGCCAGCAAGTACACCAGACCCTTGCTCCATTAACTCACTTCTCGCTATCAGTCTACGAACATTGTGGTTACGTGGTCAGATACGTTAACAGCTTAAAACTTATTTGCTGCTGTTTAGATACTCTTTACAAATATTATTGAAAGCCATGAATAATTCTCCAGACTCTGGAAAAGGTCTTCACTGAATCTAACCAAACTCTAAGTAGGCAGGAGTTGTTTGACAATGACGTTTCGTCCACGTGGTGTTCCAGGGCATCACACGCGTTGAGAAAATGCGGGGAAATGAAAACGTACCGTTGGGATGTCCAGGAACGGTTAAATGTACAGAGCTTATTTTCCCTTTAGTGACAAAATGTTTTATTCCGAGAAACAATGAAATACGTGCAACCGTGTACTCTTTTGGAACTGGAATCAGTAAAACTGCTCAATTTATTATTTATTTCTAAGTCCACCATGATTTATGGCTTGATAAATATTCATACCAATATATCTGGAGCCAAAATATATGCTGCAAAATTTTGAAAAAATATTCAGGAAATTATCATACTCAACTACTCTTAATAAACATATGCCATTAGGAGGGAGACATTTCCGAAAGGACTGAAGTTCGTACCCAACTTTAGAGCATGCATGTAAATCCATATTTGCAGCCACCAACTCAGACTTAGTTTCACGAGTTTCATGAAATGCGTTTTCAAGCACAGGTAAACAATCTACCCTCCCTCTACATCTGTTGTTAGACGTTCAACAACTGTTCTACTTTACACTGTAGAAGTGGTTGAAACGGTAGAAACAGTAGTTACAGTATATACATCAAAGTCTCCTCCAAATTCTGAATCTTCGCGTGCTTTTCTGTAGCCTCTTCTTAGTAGTCCATTTCACGATCAGCTGGAACTTCATCTGCCGTGAAACTATACCACTGCCATGTAGTCAGATAGTAGACCTAAAATAAATATTGCGATTGTGAGTATGATCCTTCTAACTATAAATAGCAGCAAAAAATATGTAAGAAATAAACCTATCACTTTCACGTGTTTGCGTAGAGTATTTTCCTCACGTTGCGTATTTCCAATAATTATCCTACATGTGCACTGTTAATGGAATTTATATTATCTCGACAGCAAACATTTTCGAGATAATTTATGAATCAATATTATCTGAAATGTATGTTTTTCATTTGAAGAAAAACTTCACAACTTGTAATCGGTGAAATTATATACCATTAATTACATGTTCGCTGTTATCTCAAGCCCACGGACCAAGAAACAAAAAGCTGAGACTTATACTCATGAGAGAAACTATTGTGGATATATCGATACGTATGCAATTGATCCTTTGTAATAAATAAAGTCAAGGGAAATGTTACACTACGTCATCTAGCGTGAGCAGGCAAAACTATTTCTCATGTCGAAACCGCTACGTTCCTGTTATGTAAAGTATTTAAACATTCATAATTTCATTGTGTAAACGTTTGGTTGTATTTACAGTATCAGTTTCAAATTCGATCATACAATGTAAACTTTCACGGCCGGTATTGTCTTCACTTAAAACTTCCGGGCTGATAGGCCGTGGTCGAAGTATAAAACTGTCTCCTAACGTTTCGTCTCCGACTGCGGGAGACATCTTCGGAGGTAAAGCGGCTTTACCTCCGAAGATGTCTCCCGCAGTCGGAGACGAAACGTTAGGAGACAGTTTTATACTTCGACCACGGTCTATCAGCCCGGAAGTTTTAAGTGAAGTTTCAGATTCGACTAAACAATAAATTCAACGTAAAAGCCAAAATCGATCATGTAGAAGACCAAGAACTTTATAGCAACTGGAGCGGCACGTCTTCAATTCACGACGCAATTCCGGAGTTGCGCTACCCTCGATATTGGAGAAACTAATAGTTAGGCAAGACCTCGAGCAGCTGGGAAATGACCAGGTGACATTCGTGACAGAGGTCAGCAGAGAGCACTGATCAGTAAAAGATATTTTCTCCAGTCAATAACAGCAGTATAAGAAGTGCATTCAAATCCTGCAGTGTAATGGAATACTCGTACCAGCACGACGAGAGAGTACTGGGCTAAGAGGAAAGTCCGCCAGAATGTCAACTACGTGATCCAGTGCAGGATTAAGGCGAATATTGGCTGGTGTGGAAAACGTGAAGACGAAAGTCGCTTTTTCATCACGTGCCACTACCAAGTAACATAGCTCTATGAAATATGGGAAACATAGAAGGATCTGCTAGAGTATAGCACAAAAAGTTAAGTCAAAGACATATGGAGTGAGCTCAAAAGTAATGACACCTTTATTCAGAGACTATAATCGCACTGATGCCACCGCTGTTGTTGGCAGTCCCTTGGACATTATCAGACGCGGGACACGGTGCTTAATAGGGTGTGTGATCATGGACGGCAATGCATGCTGTGTGACGCGCTCCCATCTTGCCACAAAGTTGATAAGCTCTTGGGATAGCGCCTTTCATTCCTCCAACATCGCTGTTAACAACTGATGCATGGTTGTTAGTGTATGTGGACGTGCTGAAATATGAGTCCACAAGGAGTTTATGTTGGAGGAACACGCAGGGCAGGCAATTTGCCGAGTATCCCCTCATTCCACGAGTTCTTCCACCTGCGCTGTCCTATGCAGTCTCCCACTATCAGTCATAACAATGAAGTCAGAGCCGAATGCATCCTTGAAAAGACGCACATGAAGGGGGAGTACACTGTCACAACAAAGCTGTCAATAATGTTCGAAGATCTGAAGGTCAGTATCCCCATTCAACATAACGCTTTCCCACACCACATCACTGTATCATCGAAACGATTATGTTCGACATTGCTAGATGTATCTTCAAATGCGAGTGGTGTGAACACGTCATGGACCTGAGACCATTGTCAAACATGAGCGTCTTAATGGTTCAGGTTTTATGGCGTGGGGATGGTACTGACCTCAACATTTGAACTCAGTGCATCGCCTGTCAACGTTATTACTTCACTGCTCCTTCTCCATGTCCGTTTCGTTGAGGGGTGTCGTGATTTCATTTTTATGGTGGACAATACGCAGCACCGTCGAATAATGCAAGTGGAGCAGTTCTTGGAATTAGAGGACATTAAGCGAAAGAGCAGGCCTGCCCATTCCTCCGACTTAAATTGCATCGAGAACTTCTGGGATGAGTTGAGCAGACGTACAGCAGTAAGTCTACATGCGTTAGCGACGGCCTGACATTTGTCAACCACGATGGTGGAAAAATGGAACGCTCTGCCAGACGAACTCCTTCGAGCCTGCATGGGAGGACGTTGCAGAGCATGCGTTGCCGTCAGTGGTGATCACACGTTCTATTGAGAACTATATCACGTCATTTGCAATACCCAAAGGGCCATCACGAGTCACGGTGACTTCAGTATAATCGTTGTCTTTGAAAAATAGTGAAATATCTAATTGTCCCATTGAGTATTCCTTTCGGGGACCTTCCGTACTGTGCTGTATTATACTGCTACAGTTCTTTCTACAGGGTGTTTAAAAAATGACCGGTATATTTGAAACGGCAATAAAAACTATACGAGCAGCGATAGAAATACACCGTTTGTTGCAATATACTTGGGACAACAGTACATTTTCAGGCAGGCAAACTTTCGAAATTACAGTAGTTACAATTTTCAACAACAGATGGCGCTGCAAGTGATGTGAAAGATATAGAAGACAACGCAGTCTGTGGGTGCGCCATTCTGTACGTCGTCTTTCTGCTGTAAGCGTGTGCTGTTCACAACGTGCAAGTGTGCTGTAGACAACGTGGTTTATTCCTTAGAACAGAGGATTTTTCTGGTGTTGGAATTCCACCGCCTAGAACACAGTGTTGTTGCAACAAGACGAAGTTTTCAACGGAGGTTTAATGTAACCAAAGGACCGAAAAGCGATACAATAAAGGATCTCTTTGAAAAATTTCAACGGACTGGGAACGTGACGGATGAACGTGCTGGAAAGGTACGGCGACCGCGTACGGCAACCACAGAGGGCAACGCGCAGCTAGTGCGGCAGGTGATCCAACAGCGGCCTCGGGTTTACGTTCGCCGTGTTGCAGCTGCGGTCCAAATGACGCCAACGTCCACGTATCGTCTCATGCGCCAGAGTTTACACCTCTATCCATACAAAATTCAACCGCGGCAACCCCTCAGCGCCGCTACCATTGCTGCACGAGAGACATTCGCTAACGATATAGTGCACAGGATTGATGACGGCGATATGCATGTGGGCAGCATTTGGTTTACTGACGAAGCTTATTTTTACCTGGACGGCTTCGTCAATAAACAGAACTGGCGCATATGGGGAACCGAAAAGCCCCATGTTGCAGTCCCATCGTCCCTACATCCTCAAAAAGTACTGGTCTGGGCCGCCATTTCTTCCAAAGGAATCATTGGCCCATTTTTCAGATCCGAAACGATTACTGCATCACGCTATCTGGACATTCTTCGTGAATTTGTGGCGGTACAAACTGCCTTAGACGACACTGCGAACACCTCGTGGTTTATGCAAGATGGTACCCGGCCACATAGCACGGCCGACGTCTTTAATTTCCTGAATGAATATTTCGATGATCGTGTGATTGCTTTGGGCTATCCGAAACATACAGGAGGTGGCGTGGATCGGCCTTCCTATTCGCCAGACATGAACCCCTGTGACTTCTTTCTGTGGGTACACTTGAAAGAGCAGGTGTACCGCCAGAACCCAGAAACAATTGAACAGCTGAAGCAGTACATCTCATCTGCATGTGAAGCCATTCCGCCAGACACGTTGTCAAAGGTTTCGGGTAATTTCATTCAGAGACTACGCCATATTATTGCTACGCATGGTGGATATGTGGAAAATATCGTACTATATAGTTTCCCAGACCGCAGCGCCATCTGTTGTTGAAAATTGTAACTACTGTAATTTCGAAAGTTTGTCTGCCTGAAAATGTACTGTTGTCCCAAGCATATTGCAACAAACGGTGTATTTCTATCGCTGCTCGTTTAGTTTTTATTGCCGTATCAAATATACCGGTCATTTTTGAAACACCCTGTATGTACGGTCCACGTTTCCTCGAGCTGCATGACCTGTTAGTGACACCTCATGTCAAAGTTATGCTTGTCCTTACGTTTTGCACCTCACAGTAGCAAACATGAGGGAAGATGTCAGGACATTCTGAACGTAATTTTTTCTTTCTTTTTCTTTCCTCTAGCGTATTTTGTATTACAATGGGAATAAGAACCTAAAATTATTTTAATAAAATTTTCTCTGGCCTCCGGCCGCATCAGGTGGTTAAAATCCCACGAGCTTTCGACCGAGCTCTTCCCGGTGATTGTCAAGTGGTAAGACTGACTGCTGTGTCGCCGTGGCCGCGTCGTTATATAGCCGCGCTGCCGGCTGTGACGTCACTGGTGCTCTCTTCCTCGCCATGTATGGTAATGTTTTCATCCCGCGTCCGTCGCGCTCGTTTTAACACCGCCATAGCAGGGTACCAGGCTGTGCTGAGCTGCAAACCGCCGTCCTTGTTGATGGTGTTTTCAGAGGTTTTTATTTCAATAGCTTCTTTTATGACCCTATCCCAAAATGCCTTCGTCTTCATAACGACAGATGTTGCGTCGAATAGGGCTCGGTGTCCATTTTCTAAGGAGTGTTCTGCCACGGCTGGTTTTTCTGGATAGCGTAGGCGTAAGCACCTCTCGTGTTCCGTCCGGCGTTGCTCCACAGTGCGTACTGTTTGGTCGACGTAGTAACAGCCGCACTGACGTGGTATCTTCTACACTCCAGGCTTTCTAAGCCCTAGATCGTCTTTCACAGGCCTCATGAGCTGAAGAATTTTTGCTCGGAGGCTGAATACCGATGAAATGTTGTATCGGCTCCTGAAGAGATATGAAGAGATGTCAAATTTGGGGTGATAAGGACGCGTACGGGCAGTCGTTCACCCGCGCTCTATTTGCGAGTGGAACAGGAGAGGAAAAGATAAGTAGTAGTACAGGGTACCCTCTGCCACGACCGTATGTTGTCTTGCGGAGTATCTGTGTAAATCTAGATGTACATGTAGATATATTTTTAGTTAGCAATAAATTTTAAATGATACTCTTTAATTTTTGATTTAGAACAGATGCACCCTTGTTATTAGTATATCAAGTGAACTGAAATTGCACACTTTTTTATTACGTTTGGAAAGTATGAAACAATTTTATGCCCGTAGATTGAGTCTGATGAATCAACGTTGGTATGATATACAGTCCCATTAAATCCTACGTCTCTATGACGCCGTACAGATAGGGTACGAATAAAGTACGTTTCAATGAGTAATCGTAATTGGACGTTTGAAGCACATTCCACTGCAACCGTCATTTCCTACATCGCACGCCCAAACAGGGAAAGTGTTGAATTTGTGTTTACGTCTGAGGCTAGAGTTCAGAAAAACTGGGGAAGAATGTCGCCAATTTATTGTAACAATGCTTTCATTGGCTGTCACGTACATGTGGACAACGTAACAGCTACAACTGTTACGAATTAATAACGTTTTCGGCAGAGACGTGATAAACTCGACGACGACAGGAGAGGCCGGCGGCGGCACTGACCTTGCCGTCGCTCTTGCGGTAGCCGTCGTGGATGCGCCAGACGAGCTCGGGGCCGGCGCTGGCCACCTGCTTGCCGATCTCGAAGTACTGCGCGATGGGGTTGGCCTCGAGCAGCGACTGGGCGCGCGCGCTGCCGCCGCCGCCGTCGCCGCCGCCTCCGGCGCCGCCGCCGCCGTGCTTGAACTTGGAGAACATGGTGGTGGCCGGCATGGAGACGCGCCGCTTGGAGGGGGCGGAGGGCGCGGGGGCCGCGGCGCTGGCGGGGGCGGAGGGCGCCTGGGGGGCGGAGGGCCGGGCGAGCGCGGCCGCCACCTGCTGCAGCGTGTGGCGCGACGCCGTCACCACCGCGTGGCTCAGCCGCCGCCCCCCGCCGCCCCCACCGCCCCCGCCGCCCCCCTGGCCGACGGTCTCGCCTAGCGCAGACAGCGGGCCCGCGAGCTCTCACATGGGCCGCACCGGACCCGCGCCGCCCCCGTGCCGGGCGGCTGGCAGCTGTTCCGCTCGGTGCTGGTGCGGCTGCGAATGCGGCTGCCCCCGGGGGTGGTGGCGATCACGGTCGCGATCACGATGACGGTAGGTCCGCGCGGTCGATCACCGCAGGCGGCTGCCCGGCTGTGCCCGGCACGGACGCTGCATCCTCTGCTGTGTGGTGCCCGCCGCTAGCCGCTCATGGCTACCTGCTGTCGCAGCCTCTGCAACACACACAGACGGGACACTTTCATTAGACGCTGCGTCACACTGCTTCTGTCGGCAAAGCCACCTGTGCGACAAACAAATATGTGCCATTTCTCTGGCGCGTTGCGTATTCGGCACTATCGATAGCGACTTGTATTTCTGTTTCCGTCTGGTTCGGCCTGCGGAGGCGCTGGGGCGGCTGCTGCCCTCTGGAGCGTTTTTCGCGGGGGGCCGCGCGCGCTCGGCTCGGCAGTCGGATTCGCACCGAGCTGGTGGTATTTTGCCTTCCGCCCCGGCACGGAGGTGTGGTCTCGTTGTTAGCGGGCCTTGTGGATTTGGCCGTTGGGCGGTGTGGCGTATTGGTGACGTGCTGTAGTGGACAACTGATGGATCCCCGCACGCGATCGCTCGAGGTTCTCCGCCTCTGAAAAGAGTGCCACGATATCGCTTGGGTTTCCGCACCCAGGAGTTGTTAAGGACTGCAGGGCAGGCTTTCTGTGTGTTTGCTCTGTCCGGTGTGCGTGGCGGGGTTCATTTCACCTTACTTCAGCTGTTGTTTATATTTTCTGCGTCATTCCGTTTTGGCCGTAGTCTAGGGATCGAGTTTTCTGCTGGTGTGTGCCCGGTCGTCGCCCCCGTTTTCCCGCCTGGGGGGCAGCCGTATCTGTTGGTGGGAGTTGTTTGGCAGTGTGTGTGTTGCGTGGACCCGGTGTGCTCACGCGCCCTGATTATGAGTTGAAATTACTGTGGTCAGGCTGGCTCGATGGCTGCAGTGTGTGTTATTCGTTTTCTGGCTTGCTGGGGATGCGCGCGTGCCTGTTCCGTTTGTGATGTGGCAGCTGTCTGATATTTTTATGTGTGCTTGTTAAGTTGCTAGCAATTGCTTTTAGCATTTTGATTACTTATTTTTATTTAAATTGCTGGGCATTGTCGACTGTCTGTTCTTTTACCTTTATTTATTTGTAGTGTCAATTAAGCCTAAAACGATGTCCAAGGTGCTAGCAATTGATTTTAGCCTCGTGTTTACTTAATCCTATTTAAATTCTTGGGCATTGCCATGTGCCTGTTCTTTTACTCTTATTTATTTGTTGTGCCAGTTAACCCTAAGATGATGTCAGACCTTGGTATCTGTCAACCTTATTTTGACTACTAGCGCTCAGGTGCAATATTGCCGGGCCTATCCGGGATTTGTCATTAATTCAGATCCTTTTATACTGTATTTTTAGTAGTAGGCCTGGCAAGTGCACTTGCGTATGGTATTTATTATGTCCCTTCCCGCCCCCCTTTCTTCCTCCTTCGTGTACACTGATTTTGGTAAGATTGCTAGGTGGCCTGTGTTGTTTTATTAGCTATGTAAGTTTGCCCACTGCCGCAGTCGTAACATGCTTTGACCGGCAAGCGGCACATGTTGGCTAGAGTTTGAATGTGGTCTGCGCTGTTGATGTTGGGCTTTGCCGTACATATATTTATTATTTGAGCTAGTCATGTACGTATTGTTGTGTTAAGGGTTTGAGGGCATTTTTAATTGAGATACCTTTTGGAAATTTTATCACTCTTTCAAAGAAGGTGTAGGAAGGAGTAACTTCGACTGAAAATTTAATTGTAAATTATACATTTGTGCTTCACATTATAAAATTTTACTGTATTAGGTGAAAGTATGTAGTTTAATGCACAATGATTATTTGTTAATGTATCAAATTGTAAACAGTTTTGATGTGTATCTGTTCACTTGAGACATTAACTTTTTTATTAACTCGTATTGTAAGCAGCTTGATTTGTTTGTGTCACTGTAATTTGTAAGCCACAGTGTAATTTATTACAATTAATTAATTGTTTTGGGGAAATAAACCTTGAATTGTATGTCCTCTTTTCATTAACCGAATCCCATCCAAATCCTCTGCTCAAAATATTTCTTAAAACTCTAACTGCTGCCTGACTATGTAAAGACCTCTGATTACTTTTGCAAGCAATTAAAGGTCTTTACATGGATAGTCAGGCAGCAGTTAGAGTTGGCGGTAAACTGAGTTCATGGTTCAGAGTAGTTTCAGGGGTAAGACAAAGCTGCAACCTGCCTCCACTGTTGTTCATATTATTTATGGATCATATGTTGAAAACAATAGACTGGCTAGGTGAGATTAAGATACGTGAACACAAAATAAGCAGTCTCGCATATGCGGATGACTTAGTTGTGATGGAGGATTCGATTGAAAGTCTGCAAAGTAATATTTCAGAGCTAGATCAGAAATGTAAGGACTATGGTCTGAAGATTAGCATCTCCAAAACGAAAGTAATGTCAGTGGGAAAGAGATATAAACGGATTGAGTGCCAAATAGGAGGAACAAAGTTAAAACAGGTTTCAAGTACTTAGGATGCATATTCTCACAGGATGGCAACAGAGTGAAAGAACTGGAAACGAGGTGTAGCAAAGCTAATGCAGTGAGCGCTCAGCTACGATCTACTCTCTTGTGAAAGAAGGAAATCAGTACCAAAACTAAGTTATCTGAGCACCGTTCAATCTTTCGGCCAACTTTGTTGTATGGGAACGAAAGCTGGGTGGATTCAGGTTACCTTATCAATAAGGTTGAGGTTACGGATATGAAACTAGCTAGGATGATGGCAGGTACTAGTAGATGGGAACATTGGCAGGAGGGTGTCCACAATGAGGAAATCAAAGAAAAACTGGGAATGAATTCTATAGATGTAGCAGTCCGTGCAAACAGGCTTAGATGGTGGGGTCATGTTACACGCATGGGAGAAGCAAGGTTACCCAAGAGACTCATGGGTTCAGCAGTAGAGGGTAAGAGGAGTAGGGGTAGAGCAAGGAGAAGGTACCTGGATTCGGTTAAGAATCATTATGAAGTAATAGGCTTAACATCAGAAGAGGCACCAAGGTTAGCACTGAATAAGGGATCATGGAGGAATTTTATAAGGGGGACTGTGCTCCAGACTGAAAGCTGAAAGGCATAATCAATCTTAAATGATGATGATGATGATGATGATGATGACGGTGATTAGTATTTTTAACGTCGCGTCGACAACGAGGTCATTACAGACGAAGCACAAGTTCGGATTAGGGAAGGACGGAGTAGGAAAGCGGCGTGCCCTTTCAAAGGAATTATCCCGACACTTCCCTTAAGTGATTTAGGGAAATCCCGGAAAATCTAAATCTGGATGGCCAGACGCGTGATTGGACCGTCGTCGTCCCGAATGCGAGTTTCAATATTTATTACCCACCAACTCATCCTCCCCAAACACTAGCCACGAACCCTGATTCAGGACTGTGCTGCAGCATTAGGGGTAGTTCGTATGAATCCAAAGGGTCAACTTGACCCTTCGATACCGTCCGTGATGTACTGTTGTGGTGGCTGAGCTCATTCATCGATCACAAATTAAGCATTATCTTTTCTTGTCCTAATAAAGAGCGAAAACTGTGATTACACTTTACAGACACCTGGAATTATTTACGAATACATTTTCCTTTGTGTATGAATTTTTCACTGGCAGGCTACCTGCTTTGGGAGAAGAACGTTCAGTTTTATAGGGATGTTAATCTATTAATCACTTGTTTTATTTCGATGTAGGATTTCGTTAATCGATGCGATTTTTGGCTAGGTATACTAATATAGCTTTTCGGCTTTTTTCTGTTATCTGTTTTTGCCTTTTTGTATTGATGTCGCCGTATAAGTTCAAGTGCATTGTTAAAGTGATGGTTTCTATCTCGTTTCATTGTTTCCCGCGACTTTGGCTATGTGTAGGGTATCGACTTTTGTTTTTTTGTGCTGTCGGTTTTTGCGTGTTTGTATTGGTATTGGTGTTCTAATGTTGAGTTATAAAATTCAAGCGATATTTTTGACATTGCGTTTCGTTTGTTCTCACAATTTTTCGGTGTGTGTATTCCTGTCGCCATTTGGCTGGTGAACTGCTATCCACTGCTAGGTTTCTGCATCGCTATCAGTCTTTTCAGTTGAGATATACAGATCAAGTGATTATTTCGATATCACGTTTCGTTAATTGCTGTGATTTACGGGCATCTGTATTGGTATGGCTTTTTCGATGGTTGTATTGCTGGTGATGTTTCGATTTTTGCATTGGTATCCGAGTTAAAGTTGACCTATTTAAGTCAAGTGATATTTTCGATAAAGTTGTTTCACGCCAATTTTGCGTTTTTAGGTATTTTACAGTTGTTATTTTAGATTGCCCCGGGCCAAAGCCTCCCATTTTCCGTCCTTCTCCCCTTAGCTTTAACATCCAGTATCAATAATTTGTAAGTTTCTGTAATTCATGTATATACACTGGCCATTAAAATTACTACACCAAGAATATGACGTGCTACAGACGCGAAATTTAACCGACAGGAAGAAGATGCTGTGATATGCAAATGATTATCTTTTCAGAGCATTCACACAAGGTTGGCGCCGGTGGCGACACCTACAACGTGCTGACATGAGGAAAGTTTCCAACCGAATTCTCATACACAAACAGCAGTTGATCAGCGTTGCCTGGTGAAACGTTGTTGTGATGCCTCGTGTAAGGAGAAGAAATGTGTACCATCACGTTTCCGACTTTGATAAAGGTCAGACAGTAGCCTATCGTGATTGCCGTTTATCGTATCGCGACATTGCTCCTCTTGTTGGTCGAGATCCAATGATTGTTAGCAGAATATGGAATCGGTGGGTTCAGTAGTGTAATACGGAACGCCGTGCTGGATCCCAACGGCCTCTTATCACTAGCAGTCGAGATGACAGGCTTCTTATCCGCATGGCTGTAACGGATCGTGCAGCCACGTCTCGATCCCTGTCAACAGATGGGGACGTTTGCAAGACAACAAGCATCTGCACGAACAGTTCGACGACGTTTGCAGCAGCATGGACTATCAGCTCGGAGACCGTGGCTGCGGTTACCTTTGACGCTGCTTCACAGACAGGAGCGCCTGCGGTGGTGTACTCAACGACGAACCTGGGTGCACGAATGGCAAAACGTGATTTTTCCGAATGAATCCAGGTTCTGTTTACAGCATCATGATGGTCGCATCCGTATTTGGCGACATCGCGGTGAACGCACGTCGGAAGCGTGTATTCGTCATCGCCATACTGCCGTATCACCCGGCGTGATGGCATGGGGTGCCGGATGTTACACGTCTCGGTCACCTCTTGTTCGCATTGACGGCACTTTGAACAGTGGACGTTACATTTCAGATGTGTTAAGACCCGTGGCTCTACCCTTCATTCGATCCCTGCGAAACCCTACATATCAGCACGGTAATGTACCACGGCATGTAGCAGATCCTGTACGGGCCTTTCTGGATACAGAAAATGTTCGACTGCTGCCCTGGCCAGCACATTCTCCAGATCTCTCACAAACTGAAAACGTCTGGTCTCGTCACAATACGCCAGTCACTACTCTTGATGAACTGTGGTATCGTGTTGAAGCTGCATGGGCAGCTAGCTGTACCTGTACACGCCGTCCAAGCTCTGACTCAATGCCCAGGCGTATCAAGGCCGTTATTACGGCCAGAGGTGATTGATCTGGGTACTGATTTCTCACGATCTATGCACCCAAATTTCGTGAAAATATAATCACATGTCAGTTCTAGTATAATATATTTGTCCAATGAATACCCGTTTATCATCTGCATATCTTCTTGGCGTAGCAATTTTAATGGCCAGTAATGTATTTCGCACCGTGGGAACAGATAATGTCCGTGGTCGCCATTTTGAAATACTTTTGTTTGAATTTTGGGGCTTTTCATGACGTTACTGCTCAGTGTCGAAGGATGGTTTCGAAGGCTCTGGAAATTGGAAATTTGCGGAAAGGTCCTATGGGACCAAACTGCTTAGGTCATCGGTCCCTAAGCCTACACACTACTTAAGGTAGCTTAAACTACCTTACGGTATGGATAACACACATACCCATTCCCCAGGGAGGACTCGAACCTCCGACGGGGGGAGTCGAAGGCTCTGTTTTATCCAGTACAAATGGTGTAAGAAATCTGCAACAGCAGTATATCGCCGAGAAGATGATGTGGGGCGAGGCATGAAGTTCATGATTACGAGACTTTGCACTTATGGCCAGTATTAAACTGAAAACTTCTCTGTAGTGCCTCATGAAGCAAGGGGAGTAACAATGTTTTTGGTGATCGGACCATTGTTTAAGGACCTTAAAGCTCAGCGAGGAATTGGCTACTTGCCGGCACAGAATTTAATTTTGTGCCTTCTCTCGTCATCCTACAACGCAGAAACGACATCGCATCACTATCGTAAAAATTGCAGTCACTAATACAAGTACACTTAGAGACGCCACTGTCATCCATGGCAAGGCATGGAGCCTATGGACGCGTAGGAAGAATCAGGGGAGCTCTCTCAGCCAACAATATCATTGGACTCCTTTAAGGAAAACTGACAGCGAGAATATCGACTGTTAAGTGTTTAAGAAGCAGTACAAAGAAAGGCAGACGTTTATAATTGAAAGTGTCCTTTCAGCAGCCGTCCATGGTGGCCGAGCGGTTCTAGGCGCTTCAGTCCGTAACCACGCGGCTGCTACGGTCGCAGGATCGAATCCTCCCTCGGGCATGGATGTGTGTGATGTCCTTAGGTTAGTTAGATTTAAGTAGTTCTAAGTTCTAGGGGACTGATGACCTCAGATGTTAAGTCCCATAGTGCTCAGAGCCATTTAAACCATTTTTTGATGTGTCGCTGAGCTCGAGGGTGACGTCGACAGGGCGCCAGGTTTTCGCGACAACACAGATGAATGGTGTAGGCACCTCTGTACCAGATTTCAAACTTTTACATAGCAATGGGGTGCAATTACGGCATTTCCAAAAATTGATCCTTTAACTGTGTTGCAGAGTCCAAACACCGGCCGGAGTGGCCGTGCGGTTCTAGGTGCTACAGTCTGGAAGCGAGCGACCGCTACGGCCGCAGGCTCGAATCCTGCCTCGGGCATGGATGTGTGTGATGTCCTTAGGTTAGTTAGGTTTAATTAGTTCTATGTTCTAGGCGACTGATGTCCTCAGAAGTTAAGTCGCATAGTGCTCAGAGCCATTTTTTGTTGCAGAGTGTATTTTGAAGATGATCATTTGCAAGATTTAACGACTGCAGAGAAATCTGAGAAGCGCGTTTCACTGATGGAATGACTCAGTGGAAACGTGCTTGGCAGAAATAAGTCAACATCGAAGGATGATTGCATATTTGAGCTAGGGATAAAGCATCTCACTGTAGAGTGGAGAATCACATTTGCCATCGTATAGTTCCTCCCTTCTGTATATCAGGAAGATAAACAAAGGCCTTAATAAGCTCAGCAGAGGAAACTAGCCCGAGCGCATCTCTCTCTCTCTCTGTGGCACACACACACACACACACACACACACACACACGCGCGCGCGCGCGCGCGCACACACAGGCCACGAGTCAACAGACACTTGGTCCAGGCCAGGGGATCGCTTTACAGGTTACGGGCGTCGTGGGACGACGGGCGCTTAGAGGAGTGCGAAGCTGGAGGCCGTGAGCCGGTGGCCATCCGAGGCGGAACGAGAGCCGCTCATTAGCGCCGTGTCACCGCTCTAATTAACGCCACACCGCGGCAGTCTCGGTCTCGTTGCGCCGCGTCGTCACAGGTAGGCGAGCCCTCGGCAGTCCGCCCTACAACCCTTACCCCTACCTGGCCGAGTTCCGCGCCCTACAGGGTCGACGAGACTCAACTAATCCGGCAAATATTTCTTGCACCTTAAGGTATGCAACCCAGCAATAATCATTCACCCGTGTTGCGTATGTTATAAGCTGGGGACACCTATTGTAAGCTGCATGCAATATTTTCTCTGTTGGTTTTCTTTCGCCTACCGTGTACAAGCCGAGATGCTTAGGCAAGAAAAACCTGTGAACCCAAATAAACACATTATGTATTCTACACTGACGCGCCAAAGAAACTGGTATAGGCATCCGTATCCAAATACAGAGATATATAAACAAGCAGAATACGGCGCTGCAATCGACAGTGCCTATATCGGTTACTGCTGCTACAATGGCAAGACATTAAGATTTAAATGAGTTTGAACGTGGTGTTATAGTCGCTCGGCGCACCAGCGATGGTACACAGCATATCAGAGGTACCGATGAAGAGCGGATTTTCCCGTACGACCATTTAACGAGTGTACCGTGAATATAAGAAATCCGGTAAAACATCAAATCTACGACATCACTGCGGCCGGAAAAAGATTCTCCAAGAACGAGAACAACGACAACTGAATAGGATCGTTCAACGCGACAGAAGTGCAACCCTTCTGCAAATTGCTGCAGATTCAATGCTTGCCCATCAACAATTGTCAGCGTGTGAATCATTCAACGAAACATCATCGATACGGGCTTTCGGAGTCGAAGGCCTACTAGTGCACCCTTGATGGGTGCACGACACAAAGCTTTACACCTCGTCAGGCCCGTCAACACCTACATTGGACTGCTGATGACTGGAAACTTGTTCTTGAAAATTTCTCGGGTATTCAGCCGGGTAGCGTCGTCCAAAAGGCGCGATATTTCGGCAAGCCGACTTCTGCCCATCCCCAGGCGTTCTTGGAGTCTGATTGATCTCTGATGGATGCCGAATCTTCCGCAGTCTCGGTCTGGGCGCTTCCGAGCGGTCCGCGGCCGATGGTGGGGGAAGGGCGGCGCTGGGTGGTGGGGGGAAGCGCGGCGCCCCGCAACATATCATGGGCCGTAGTCCTACCGCGGTCACGGCCGCTTGCGGAAGTCTGCCGTCTTGGTGACAACGCTTCTTCTTCTTCTTCTTCAGGTGTCCCGACGGGAGCGGATTTCCGTGTAGACTGTCGTTGTGTTATAATCATACGCAAAGCTTTGCTTAGCTGGAAACAGCTGTCTTTACTTAGTAGTTCGTCATCCAGCCGGATCTCCACTGCCTCTTTGAGGATACAGTCCCAGAAGGTGTTCGATTGCTGTAACACCTTTGTGCCATCGTAGTTCATGTCATGTCCATGTGAGATGCAGTGCTCTGCCACGGCGGACTTGGTCGGCAGTGCATTGTCTGTGTGGCGTTTATGTTCACTACCTCTCTCCTGTACCGTCCGGATGGTTTGGCCTACATACTCTTACATTTTCCCGCATTGGCAAAGGATGCTATAAACTCCCTGTTTCCGGAGTCCTAAGTCGTCCTTGACTGATCCTAATAATATTTTTGTTTTGGATGGTGGGCGAAACACGCACTTGACATTGTATTTTCTGAATATTCTGCCGATCTTTGCCGATGTGTCCCCCACGTATGGTACAATCGCCGTCGAAACGGGTGTCTCTTCGTCCTCGAAATGCCGTCTCGGCTTCTTCGGTCTTATGGAGCGTTTTATCTGCCGGTTGTTGTAACCGTTTGCGCGGAACACGGCCTGAAAGTGCTGCAATTCAGCGGCTAGGCTGTCACAGTCCGAGATTTCGCATGCTCTGTTTTCCAGTGTGGTCAGAACATCCTATCGCTGTGAAGGAGTATGACAGCTGGAGGCATGCAGGTACAAATCTGTATGGGTCGGCTTACGGTAGACGCTGTGTCCTAGTGTGCCATCTGGTCTTCGCTTGACGAGTACATCCAGAAATGAAAACTGGTTCAAAACGGTTCAAATGGCTCTAAGCACTATGGTCATCAGTCCCCTAGACTTAGAACTACTTAAACCGAACTAACCTAAGGACATCACACACACACACCCATGCCCGAGGCACGATTCGAACCTGCGATCGTAGCAGCAGCGCGGTTCCGGACTGAAGCGCCTAGAACCGCACGGCCACAACGGCCGGCTGAAAACTGGTTGTTTTCCTTCTACCTCCATCGTGAACTTGATACTCTGGTGCAGTGAGTTCAGATACTGCAGAAAGTCTTGGAGGCGTTGTCGTCCGCGCGGCCAGATTACGAATGTATCGTTTATATATCGAAAAAAGCAAGAGGGCTGATAGACTGCCGACTCGAGAGCTTCTTCTTCAAAAGCCTCCATAATCATATTGGCCACTACTGGTGATAGCGGACAGCCTATCACTACTCCATCTGTTTGTTCGTACAAATGGCTCTGAGCACTATGGGACTTAACATCTGAGGTCATCAGTCCCCTAGAACTTAGAACTACTTAAACCTAACTAACCTAAGGACATCACACACATCCACGCCCCAGGCAGGATTCGAACCTGCGACCGTAGCAGTCGCGCGGTTCCGGACTGAAGCGCCTAGAACCGCTCGGCCACTAGCGGCCGGCTTTGTTCGTACAGAAAGTATGTTGACGTAAGTACGAGGGCAGTTCAACAAGTAATGCAACACATTTTTTTTCTGAAACAGGGGTTGTTTTATTCAGCATTGAAATACACCACGTTATCCCCCAATCTTTTAGCTACACAACACTATTTTTCAACGTAATCTCCATTCAATGCTACGGCCTTACGCCACCTTGAAATGAGGGCCTGTATGCCTGCACGGTACCATTCCACTGGTCGATGTCGGAGCCAACGTCGTACTGCATCAGTAACTTCTTCATCATCCGCATAGTGCGTCCCACGGATTGCGTCCTTCATTGGGCCAAACATATGGAAATCCGACGGTGCGAGATCGGGGCTGTAGGGTGCATGAGGAAGAACAGTCCACTGAAGTTTTGTGAGCTCCTCTCGGGTGCGAAGACTTGTGTGAGGTCTTGCGTTGTCATGAAGAAGGAGAAGTTCGTTCTGATTTTTGTGCCTACGAACACGCTGAAGTCGTTTCTTCAATTTCTGAAGAGTAGCACAATACACTTCAGAGACGATCGTTTGACCATGGGGAAGGACATCGAACAGAATAACCCCTTCAGCGTCCCAGAAGACTGTAACCATGACTTTACCGGCTGAGGGTATGGCTTTAAACTTTTTCTTGGTAGGGGAGTGGGTGTGGCGCCACTCCATTGATTGCCGTTTTGTTTCAGGTTCGAAGTGATGAACCCATGTTTCATCGCGTGTAACAATCTTTGACAAGAAATTGTCACCCTCAGCCACATGACGAGCAAGCAATTCCGCACAGATGGTTCTCCTTTGCTCTTTATGGTGTTCGGTTAGACAACGAGGGACCCATCGGGAACAAACCTTTGAATATCCCAACTGGTGAACAATTGTGACAGCACTACCAACAGAGATGTCAAGTTGAGCACTGAGTTGTTTGATGGTGATCCGACGATCATCTCGAACGAGTGTGTTCGCACGCTCCGCCATTGCAGAAATCACAGCTGTGCACGGCCAGCCCGCACGCGGGATATCAGACAGTCTTGCTTGACCTTGCGGCGATGATGACACACGCTTTGCCCAACGACTCACCGTGCTTTTGTCCACTGCCAGATCACCGTAGACATTCTGCAAGCGCCTATGAATATCTGAGATGCCCTGGTTTTCCGCCAAAAGAAACTCGATCACTGCCCGTTGTTTGCAACGCACATCCGTTACAGACGCCATTTTAACAGCTCCGTACAGCGCTGCCACCTGTCGGAAGTCAATGAAACTATACGAGACGAAGCGGGAATGTTTGAAAATATTCCACAAGAAATTTCCGGTTTTTTCAACCAAAATTGGCCGATAAAAAAAATGTGTTGCATTACTTATTGAACTGCCCTCGTATGAATTCGAAACATGTTGCCTGGTCGGACGAGTCGCGTTTCAAATTGTATCGAGTGGAAAGACGTGTACGGGTATGGAGAAAACCTCATGAATCCATGAACCCTGCATGTCGGCAGGGGACTGTTGTAGCTCGTGGAGACTCTGTAATGGCGTGGGCGTGAGCAGTTGGAGTGATGTGGGACTTCTGAAATGTCTAGATACGACTCTGACAAGTACATAAGCATCCTGTCTGATCACCTGCATCCATTCATGTCCATTGTGCATTCCGATGGACTTGGCAATTAAATCAGGACAATGCGACACCCTACACGTCAAGAATCGCTACAGAGTGGCTCCAACAACACTTTTCAAAGTTAACACTCTTCCGCTGGCCACTAAACTTCCCAGAAATGAACATTATTGAGCGTATCTGGGATGTCTTGCTGTTCAGAAGAAATCTCCACACTCTCGTGTTCTTACTGATGTATGTACAGCCCTGCAGGATTCATGGTTTCAATTCCTTCCAGCACTACTTCAGACATTAGTCGAGTCCATGCCACGTTGCGGCACTTCTGCGTGCTCGGAGATGCCCTAAACCATATTAGGCAGATGTACCAGTTTCTTTGGCTCCTCTTCAGTGTATATAGACGTAGAGAAATCGTTCTGTGGGAGCTTGCACAACTTCTTATGCTGAAACAGAACCCATTTCGAAGCTGTAAAAGTGTCATTAAGGCACAGAAATTGGCAATGGACTCAAGAGCCACGTCATTACTAGCAGGAACTCCAAAAGCGTTTCTGTTGATGTGAACGTTGTTGGGTACGCTGAGGAAGTCTTCGATACTGCTTATCTAGACAGGTACTAAAGTGACACATGCGATGTGAAATGCAAGAAGATGGATCACGTCACGTACCTATGGTCACGCGTGTCTCACGAATGAGCCCTGGGAAAATCAAACCTGCTTCCAAGCAGCGAGATTGATGGAGACGTAGATGTTGATGAATTCAGAGACCAGTATTGGAGGAATCAGGAATAAAAGGCCAGTGAGTTTTTATTTTTATTTTACTGGAGAGATAGGTAGTAAGTGTCACTGGGGTAGAGAGTAGCTGTGGCATCGTGGAAGCCAATAGGAGAGAAAAGTGTGAGTAGTCGATGAGATGATGTGTATTTCCTGAGTCACCACATATTACAGATGGTGGTAACCATCCTCGACGAGCTGATCACAGTAAACTGCCTGTACCCATTCTGAAGTTCCCTGAAATAGTTTTTGAGCTATTGGCAAACAACTCCGTTCACATTGTCGCTAAGGACTCACACATTCTCCTTCTCCAGCGTATTTATAATTGGATCATACGCTAGTACTGTCCATGAATATATTCATCTTTTTATCTTCTACTTCCATTTAGCACATGTTTCGTAAGTTGATGGAGTGGCGTAACACAAAATTTTGCCATTTTGTCCAGACTTTATATGTGTGTACGTACAAAATCAGAGGCACGTATCTCTGCCAGCATAAATGCTAATTCCACAAGAAACAAGAGGTGAGGCGAAAATTCGATATTCGAAGTGTTACTGTACGATACTGACAAACTTCGAGGGTTGTGGAACAAATTTAGGATAGGATCTCGTGACCGGTAACGTCATACACCAACGCTACGGAGCACTGTACTGATAGGAGCCAAGGCCCGTCTACATAGCAGCTGGCTCCAGTCATTCCACTGGCGGTCGTGATCACTGAATGACAAACAAAATAGTGAGACGTTCCGACACTACGCTCCCTCAGCATATAATTTCACGTTTTATGCCGAAGTGGTGACCTAGAAACAGGTGCCGCTGCCACTAACTTCCACGCGCAGTAAATGAAGAACAGTTTAGCTGAAAAGAATTTAAAATGCAGCCTAACGATTCGTTTCTAGTTCTTATTGGATGGTTTGAACATTATCAAATACGCCTCCAACGAAACTCTACCAATATTGCCAAAAAAGTACGAAACGTGTTCTTCAAGTAAGTACCGTTTTGCCACACCGCGACCGTTGCGCTGTGGTTGGCGTTCTGCACATGCGCACTGGGTACCTACATCTGTTGTCTACGCACTGCCACCACTACAGTCTGATTCTTCCTTGTTTACGTTGTGTGCTGAGTGTTTAAGATGCCTCCGACAATCGTGAATCCCACCGTCTGTGAAGTACGGGCTGTTACAAGATTTCTCAGTGCTAAAGGCCTAAAAGCGATCGATATTCATTGTGAGATCTGTGCATTTTGCGGAGAAAACGTTATGAGTAATAGAATGGTAAGAAAGTGAGTGACAGCATTTAAAGTTGGCCTCACAAATGTGAATGATGAACAACCGAGTGGGCGTCCTTCGGTCATTAATGAAAGTTTGGTACAGGAAGTTGACAATAAGGTGAAAGAAAACAGACGCTTTACGATTTCCTCCTTGCGGGATGACTTTCCTAATGTTTCTCGTAGTGTTCTGTATGGCATTGTGACCGAGCACTTGAATTACGCCGGCCGAAGTGGCCGTGCGGTTAAAGGCGCTGCAGTCTGGAACCGCAAGACCGCTACGGTCGCAGGTTCGAATCCTGCCTCGGGCATGGATGTTTGTGATGTCCTTAGGTTAGTTAGGTTTAACTAGTTCTAAGTTCTAGGGGACTAATGACCTCAGCAGTTGAGTCCCATAGTGCTCAGAGTCATTTTGAACTTGAATTACCGAAAATTGTGCGCACTTTGGGTACCGAAAATGTTGACAGATGTGCACAAAATCAAACATTTAGACAGTGCATTGACTTTCCTTGAGCGGTACCACAACGACGGTGATGATTTATTAAGCCAAATTGTTACGGGCGATGAAACATGGGTGGCCTATGTCACACCAGAATCGAAGCAACAGTCCATGGAATGGCGGCATTCAGATTCACCCAGAAAAGTTTAAGCAAACAATTTCTGAGCGGAAAACCATGTGCACAGTTTTTTGGGACAGAAAAGGAGTACTGCATGTGGAATTTCTGCCTCATAATGAGACAATCAATGCAGCAGCTTACTGTAAGACATTGCATAATCCGCGCCGTTCAATTCAGAACAAAAGACATGGCAAGTTGAGCAAGGGCATTGTTTTGCTGCAAGACAACGCCTGTCCTCATGTGGCGAATCAGACCAAAGATCTCATCACATCTTTTCGATGGGAAACTCAAGATCATCCTCCGCACTGCCCCGATCTTGCCCCCAGTGACTACCATCTGTTCCTGCACTCGAAGAAACACCTGGGCCGTCAGCGTCTTCAAGACGATGACGAAGTCAAAACAGTGGTGATGCAGTAGTTAACAAGTCAGGCGGCAGACTTCTATGAGGACGGTATTCAGAAACTGGTACAACGTTATGACAAGTGCCTCAATATTGACGGAAATTATGTAGAAAAGTACATTAAGGCACAGCTTTCGTGTAAAAATAAAATTATTGAGATATCTTATCCCGTCTTTTTGAATTTCAAAACGTTACTCACTTAAAAAACACGCCTCGTATTTACACGTAAGTTACATTAATGAATTAACGACATGCACTGGAGCCAAAGAAACTGGTACACTTGCCTAATATCCTGTAGGGCCCCCACGAGACTCAGCTAACATATGAAGTAGTGCTGTAGGAACTGACACCATGAATCCTGCGGGGCTGTCCATCAGAGTATGTTGAAAGGTATTCCAGATATGATCAATAATGTTCATATATTGGGAGTTATGGGGGAGGTGGAAGTGATTAAAACCAGGAGAATGCCCCTGTAGCCACTCTGTAGCAATTCTGAACGTGTGGGTAATTGCACTGTCCTGTTGGAAATTCCCGTTGGAGTGCACAGTGGTCACGAATGGATGCAGGTGATTAGAGAGGATGCTTACGTACGTGTCACCTGTCAGACCACATCTAGACTATCAGAGGTCCACATAAATTCAACTGCACAAGGCCCACACCACTACAGAGCCTCCACCAGCTTCAACAGTCCCCTACTGACATGCAGGGTCCATGGATTCATGAGGTTGTCTCCATACCCGTGCACGTCCATCCACTCGATACAATTTGAAGCGAAACTCGTCCGACCAATCAACGTGTTTCCAGTCGTCAACAGTCCAGTGTCGGTGCTGATGGGCCCAGGCGAGGTGTAAAGCTTTCTGTTGTGCAGTCATCAAGGGTACACGAGTGGTCCTTCGGCTCCGAAAGCCTATATCGATGATGTTTCGTTAAATGGTTCGCACGCTGACACTTTTTATAGCCAAGCATTGAAGTCTGCAGCAATTTTGCGTAAAGCTTGCACTTCTGTCGCGTTGAACGATTGTCTTCAGTCGTCGTTGGTCGCGTCCTTGGAGGATCTTTTTCCGGAACAGCAATGTCGTAGATTTGACATTTTACCTGATTCCTAATGTTCACGGTACACTCGTGAAACGATCGTACGGGAAATCCCCAATTCATCGCTTCCTCCGTGATGCTGTGTCCCATCGCTCGTGAGCCGATTGTAACACGACGTTCAAACGAACTTAAATCTTGATAACCTGCTATTGCAGCGGAAGTAACCGATCTAACAACTGCACCAGACACTTGTTATATAGGTGTTACCGACCGCAGCTTTGAATTCTGCCTGTTTACATATCTCCGTGTGTGAATACTCATGCCTATACCAGTTTCTTTGGTGCTTTAGTGTAGTACCTGTTGGTCTGCCACATATGCCATATGAGTGCAGCGTTGCTAACATGAAATGGGTTCTTTGGTGAAATTGTAAAAACCTCAGCTTGTCAGCATGTGAGACAGTAGGGTCCTCGGAGACGTAGCGGCGAATGATCAGAAACACAGACGTGAGTTCTAGCTAGTCGGTGGATACGCTGGTTATCTTAGTTAGGACTGAGTGTTGGTACTTTTGCCGGCCGAGTACCTCAGAGGACAGTCTCTCCCACCGCCTACGCCCTAAGCACAGCGGAGAGCGACTCTTGGAGTCGGCAACTTGGCCACTTTGGGGCTGCCTTTGTCAACAGTCCGCCCTGTAGCAACAGGTGTCCTTCCGCCGAAATCCGCAAATCTGGACACAGAGGCCGATATGATGCGTCACGGGACGCTGTCCAATGTATAGCAAACACCGCTACATGCAAGCGGCATATGAGAGGGGCGGAAATAAACGGGCGGGGAGAATCATTTCACTTCCGCATTCACTCTGTGTGTTACACTAATACGCGATCCTGCTAGGTTAACAGAGAGATGGCAAGTATTTATTTCTGTATACACGGCAGTTCCATATTATTTTTCACTTAAGTTACCTTTGGGCTGTTAAAGGTATGAACCATCTTTTGGATAGTGTAGCTATCAAACAAAAACTGGACAAATATTAAGCTTTATCAAAGACGCAATACATTTATTTTTCCCTTACTCGTACATGTTTCAGCAGAACATCTGTTATCCCTCTGCAAAGAATTCTGGCAGAATAATTTTGAAAAACAATTGTATCTTCTGTAAGGTGCAAATATTCTCAATCTTTTGGAAGGTATTTATGATTTGATTTTACATAAACTATCACAAGACCTGACAAAATAATGGCCAAGACTGTTTCCTAATCTCATTACTTACAAAGACATAGATACCAACTTTTTAAAAAGAAGAATGTTGCTTTTGATTACAAAGAAAATTACGCAATGAATTCAGGTACAGGATGTAAATTATCCTGTGGGTTGAATGTCATATTATTCGGACAGACTCGACAATAAATTGCTTGACTGTAATTGAAGGTAACTGATTGGTTGTGGATTTTCCTTCGTATGGTTTTAATGAAACGCACGTTGCGAATCATTATATATATAGATCGTATCTCCAGAATTTAATTTACGTAATGAGGATATTGAAACATGTACATAGCCCAGTTTTTGTTAACATGTAAACTGCTTTCAGATTTACAAACATTTTTTCTTACTAAGAGTTGATTGACAAGGTATTACAAAAATGTTATCAAAATCGATAAAGAACGTTTGAATCGAATGCAGGATGGTTTCTGAATTTGTAAGGGGTCCGTAGGCCCTTACTATAAATTTGCTCTCGGCGCAGGTCGATAGGGCGAACAATCGATTGTGTCGTGTTGCGAGAGCGAGTGTGGAGTTGAGCGAGTGCCATGTTGCGGGTAGAGGTGTGTGGAGGCCAGTTGTTGAAATGCAAGGCTTTAACGGAGAAGGGAGTCGCCATCGCCGTGGTTAGACCCCTTTGTACTAGAAATAATACCGGGAAAGTGAAGAAGTATCATTACGGAAGTGGTCAGTGACATTTCTAGTGCCGATATTTTGGTTTCGCGTCTACCGCGCCGGCATCACCTTGGATTGCAGTGTTGGATTGCAGTGTTGGATGCAGTGATGGATTAGCGTGTGATGATAATGGAAAATGAAAAAGCCTGTGCTGAGATTAGCCATAATTAGATATGTATGACGAAGGCAGTGGCTGTCTCCTCCTTTTTGTGTTTTTGAGACGAATATAGGTTCGTAATTAGTGAAACTGTGATGGTGTTTTTCTTGTTACCAGACATTTCATTATTACAGTATTGAGAAGGACGAACTGGAAAGTAACAACTTCCGTAGCAGTCAATTCCGATTGCCAGCCCCATTAGGTACACGGTCACATTAATAATAATTATTGGGCTGCTATTCGATCAGATCAGGTCGGGATAAATAAACGGAGGTGTTACAAATTCCGTCATGTCTTCTTTACTGATATGAATAGACTTCATGAATGTGCAAATTTCGTCATTAGAAAATACCCGTCCAATATAATAATATTCTGAAAGGGACGGCAGAAGGCGTGTTGTTTTTGCAAGTGGTAGCATATTTTCAAGTACTGATCTACATATCTTACCAGCACCGTACAGTAATGAATAAAGTAAGTTTACGAGAATAATGGGTCCCTTTAAAACATTCATAGCTTGCTACAGGCAATTCATAACCGATCACACATTTTAGTCCTTATGAGGGGGATAAACTTTTGGAAATTTTAATAACTCGTTCGGAAATCAAAAATAACTAGATATTCTAAATCCAGTCTTATAACGTAATTTAATGTCACACATAAAAAGTGCTGTGTCTAGACAAGACAGTCTAGACACAAGGGAGGTAGCCGAAAGGGCACGCGTCAAGTCAAGCCGTCTTGCGTTAAGTCTGAAACAGGATACGTGATGAAAGCTATAAAGAAAAGAACGGAGCTTCTCGTATACTTAACTTTAATTCTTTGTGGTACATTTCTCTTGATAATACGAGACTCTCTCCAGATATGGTTAATGGCGCCTTGCTAGGTCGTAGCCATGGACTTAGCTGAAGGCTATTCTAACTGTCTCTCGGCAAATGAGAGAAAGGCTTCGTACGTGTAGTCGCTAGCAATGTCGTCCGTACAACTGGGGCGAGTGCTAGTCAGTCTCTCGAGACCTGCCGTGTGGTGGCGCTCGGTCTGCGATCACTGCCAGTGGCGACACGCGGGTCCGACATGTACTAATGGACCGCGGCCGATTTAAGCTACCACCTAGCAAGTGTGGTGTCTGGCGGTGACACCACAAAAAGGTGCCACGTTGTAGTATTCATTTCTCCGAGGACTACTAGGAATAGCAGTGCTATAATGAATGCGAATTAAATATCCTTATCTCAGTGGCTGATACGGTTAGATAAGCATGTTAGCCATTACATTATGACCTTGTGATTTTGTTTATGTCAACACTCACATCTGTGCTCCATAAGCCCCCCTGTGTACCGGAGGGTGCTCCTGCTACCATTACTCACTCTTTTCGGTTCAATTCGTAAATCAGCGTCAAAAAGCCTCCTTAGGCATTACAGTTTCTACGATTGCACCGTGACGGTTATTTCTCGAGATGGATGTGGGGAAAGTAATACGTCCGTTGTCGTTCCTTGGAACATGCTATCTTGGTGTGTTGACTCTAATCTTTTCCATGATGGACAACCCACGTCTTCTATCACCTGACACTGGAGTTATTGAACATCTCTGGGACGCTCTCGAATTCACCAAAGGACTGTAAGCAAAACATACTACTCATTTTTGCATATTGGCAGTGCCCTATATTCTTCCATAACATGTCGCTTGGGATTCTCCCAGCAAATCTCCATACAAGAAGTTTTACAGGGTGTCCAGAATCAAAGAGTCCCAGAAAAATTTCATGCCCCTTAAGGGAGGCAACCAGAGATTCACTCAGTACCCTGGGACAGAAGATGTACATTGGGTTGCCTGTCTTAAGTGGCACGAAATTTTTCCAGGCGAGTTTTGACAACCCTATACACAGCCAACCCAGTTCTGACAGGAGGTACTGGCTACGTAGTGACTGATTCCAGTGGTGTAGGACCAGTGGTTCGATGAATCTGTAGTGGGTCCTACCCCATTTTAACCATTCTAACCCTTTCAGCCATGCTTTACCATTTCTGGTATGGATAATTTGTAGTTTTGGTTTGTAGCAGAACTTACGTTTAGAAACTTTTTATGCAGTACAAATGAAAATTCAACTACCCAGATCCAAATTATGGATCGTCCACTACAGAGGACACTGTGACTTACAGGTATAATTTTTCATAGTTTTCAGAATTTTTACTGTCGGAAATTATTGAAATGTGTTTTTAAAGGAATGGAACATTTAAATAATATTTTGTAAAATAGTTATCAAAATTTATTAGAAAAAAGTTTACAAAACTGAAATGATGATTCAGCCATGGGAGTTCGCGTGCCTTGATTTCTGGCATTATTCACTGGTGCAAATCTATTGTAACTTGTCGCTGATTATCTCTGGCAGAGCGAGTCTTAAAGTAGGCCTTCAGTGGCGTTGGATGGGCAGCCATTTTCCCACTGATATGGCCGTCGGTTTTCTTTGCCATAGTCGTCTGGGAAAGTATGTTGGCAACAAGCTGTGGCAAGAATTTTGCAGGTTAAATTGTGATCTTAAGTGCTTTTAGGGATACTGCATTTAATCTTTTGCTTCATATTTTGTTTAGTTTGACAGAAATTTCCTGTAGTTAATACATGTGTTAAGATTGTGTTTTAGATTTTCATGTCTAAATACCACGGAAATAAGCGTTGCTTGTAAGATTTGCTTACTAAGTACCGTCTCATACAGGTAAGTTTGTCATTTTCCGTACAGAACTGTTTGGTTCACGCAATTCACCTTGTCGTGTGGTTTGGCTAAAATACTGTTAGATCTCGTGCTCTGCGCATTTATTAAGTTTTCCTGTATCAAATTTAATTCAGCTAAACGGTTTAAGTGACATTACCTTCACCAGTCTTATGCATTCTTGATAAATTTGGTTAAAAATAAATTTTGAAATTCGGTGGCATATTAAGAGGCCTTATGCTGACTATTTCTCGAGAAGGTGGCCGTTAATATTTGCGTAACTTGTTTGTTTGGCCTATGTTTCATGTAAGTGGTGTTTGTTAACAGCCCTGCTTAGTCTCCTGAGACTCGCTGCCTGTTTTTCAGTGGCTGGTTGCCACAGCGCCTCGGTGTTTATTGGCTGCCTTTCAGGCGCGTCCGCGACCGCCTAAGTACGTTGGTTCGCACTGCCGGCTAATAATTTTAAGTTAAATAGTGGATGTATTACTTAATGTTCTGCTCTGTGGAACCTTACTTAAAGTTTTACTTAAAGCTGTATATCTCCATTGGTATATGATTTTATTGTCCATGTTACAAATTGGTTTTTCTAAAGGTGCTTAAGCACAAGATACATGCTTGATTATTATCTTACTGGAATATTTCCAAATCATCTGCCCATAATTACTGGTTTGAGCCTAAATTTCGACTTTACTTGCCTCACGTGTGGACAACCTTAGTCTATTTTGCTGTTTTGGTACCTTAGAAAATTTTCAGTAGATTTTACGCTGATTTTATAAGTGTGTTTGCTCTCTCGCGTATTAAGGGCCTCTTTGATAAAAGAAAAATAATTAGTTTCCCGAAAAGCCTTTGGTGACCTAAAGTGATCTTTTCTTAAATTGTGTTTAAAGATATCTTTGCTGTTGACCTTTGAGCAGCCTCCATTTTATAAAGATTTTTTTTTTTTAAATTACTGTTTTCGATCTATCTTGGAACTGTGTTTTGTGGACCGTTGAGGTAAAGTAATTTGTTAAAGACGATTATTGCTGTAACCAGCTAATTACCCTTACCCTCCACTAATAATTATTTGTGACTATTGCATTTATTTATTTATGCTATCACGTGGTGGTTAAATAAATGTAAGCACTGAAACGACAGATGACACTGTTATTCTGGGTTCGCCCTTGCATGCTTTTCTTGTCGTAGCCGATCCTACGTTTAGGGATTTCCGTGTGGTGACGCTGTATTTACATGCAAAGCTTACTTTTTATGGTACTACAGAAAGCAGTTGTGCTCCCTTGCTCTACAAAGATGGAACTTTTACTGGGCACACTGGGTGTGAGATTCAGATTTGCACGCACGTTTTTTGCACCTAGATGCCGTTTTCTGCTGATCAAAGCATGGCAAATGGTCCACAGAATCATATCTGATATCCAGTGCTGGTTTTACGTCATTTCTATGCTTTCAAGGCACATATTCTTGGATAGGTCTGCCTCTTTTCTTTATAGTCGAAATTTCATGCCATAGTCCACGATTCTGCAATATTCTCGTTCAACTGAGGCACTATTTCCAAGACTTGAGACAGAAACATATTCTTTCAAAATGTGATTGTCAGAAACTATCAAAATCAGGCTCACCGACATGCTTATCTTCATCTAAATCTTCGTCCTTGGGAAAATTTATTGTCTGGGAGAATTTATCATTGCTGTCCGCCACTGAAGAAAGATTTTCATCTTTTTCAAGTTCTTCAGTATCAGGTATCATCTTTTTAAAATCTCTTACAATTCCTTATAGTTGTTGAGATAATTCTAAGTAATTACTAATAACGAATTATTTGTAAAAATATGAGCAAACACTTAGAAGCAGCACACAAGCAACACGTAAATTGTCTTAGAAAACCAAAGATGAGAACGGCTAAAACACTTTGCCCGCTGTCATTGACGATTTTTTGAAATTTTACTGCGGCAACTGTAATCTCGGTAACTTACGATTGTAACTAGTTTTGAAATTATGGAATCCTCTTTCAAAAAGGCAAAGAAATACCAGAAATTCATTGGACATTTAGAAATAAGTTCATACGTTTCTAAAAGCTAAGTAGTATACAAAGCCTCAGTCTTAACACGATCGACACTTTATGCATTAGTTGGAAGTTCAAACATCCATTAGTAGATGGCACTGGCATGAAAATTCTTGGAAGAGAATGTCCACTACCAAGTACGTCACGATCAGTGTCTTACAAAGCCTTTAGAAAGCATGTATCTACTGAAAACAAAATCGTAGGGGTTAATGAGCAATGTGTTATGTTTCTACACATCGTTTGTGACTTTCCAGTACCAGAAGCACCCACTGATTCTCAGCAGTGGTTCGTGTGCCAGGCTTTTAAGTTTCTTTAGTTGAGAGTTCCCTAATCACAACAGCAGCATTCATGGACAGCCTCGTGGAACGTCAGAAACTGACCACCAGCTCATTTACAGGCACTGTCAGCAATAACACTACTGTAACAATGCCTTGGTGTGAGCGTAATGTGATTTTCACTGGCGGCGATTCATTACGAAATACGTCTTGAGTCCTATTTGGCAACAAGTCTTTGGTCCAACGACACTGTCTGTATGGTGGTACTCAATCATTATTAGTTTCTTCCAAAAGTCGAGGACTGCGGTATCAAATTGGGCTCAATTATAGACTAAGAGAGAGAGAAAAAGATATGAGTTTCACACGGTTGTCCTTCATCGATTCTATGTTGGTTCCTGAGGGAATTTACAGTTTTAAAGAAGGAAGTAAAACATGAGGATTCAGAGTAGTAGTATATAAATCTACAACGCACTGAAGTGAAACGAAAGTCTATAATAAGTCTTTGAAACGTATGAGAAGTTACTGTAGGTGATAGCATTACGTGGCTCAGTCTGTAGAGGCAGAATGGTTACAGTGTTTAATTAAAACTGACGGCAACCTTAAGTGTTGGTTGAATATCAAGTAGGCACTTAGTTGAAATACTGAGCAAGCCATTTCTAAAGTTAACAACAAGTCACGACTGATTGAAAGTGACGTAGTTCTCAGTAATGACGGGGAAAATGGAAATCCCACAGTATATGACTAAGACAAAATCAAGAGTTCACTGTCGACAAAAGCGGCCTTGTCGGCGTACAGAAAATATATCCTTCCCTCGCGCAGTTGCTGTTCGATACCGAAGAAGACAGCATTAGCAGTCCGCGAACAAATGAAGCCAATTAAGAAGGAGCAGCAGCGGTTAATGGCGAAGATGTGGATGGATATTACACGAGGTCATTAAAACCTTACAACCTACATAAAGAATCAGTTGCATTGATGCTTGACAGAAAGAAACTCTATGCAGGAGATAGACGCGCTTTATACGGTAGGTGAGGAGGCTGTACGGAATTTCGTCGGATGTCGTCAACAGGCGTTACTTTTTCGAAAGTGAGGAGTGGGACTGTGCGATCCGGCGTCAAATCACCATTGGAAAAATTTCCACAACTTCAGATCGGAGTCTTTCATAATGAGATAGTACATCGAAAACGAACCAAAGGCAGCTATATGGGAACTGAACGGTAACTCCGGCATATCAAGATTTGGTTCAAATGGCTCTCAGCACTATGGGACTTAACTTCTGAGGTCATCAATCCCCTAGAACTTAGAACTACTTAAACCTAACTAATCTAAGGACATCACACACATCCAGGTTCAAATGGCTCTGAGCACTATGAGAACTTCTGAGGTCAGCAGTCCCCTAAAACTTAGAACTACTTAAACCTAACTAACCGAAGGAAATCACACACATCCATGCCCGAGGCAGGATTCGAACCTGCGACCGTAGCGGTCGCGCGGTACCAGACTGTAGCGCCTAGAACTACGACGGCACAGAGAGCTGTTTCTGCAGCGATGGTCCACATCACCGAAATTTCGCACCTGTCTGAGTAAATGTGTTGATCATTTTAGTAGCTCTCAAGATTTAATGTCGTTCTGGCTTGCAGTGTCCCCTTATGTGGGGCACTGTGACGAGGTCATGTCTGCACGTGTCAGTCAAAGCAGTCAGTGACACAGGATAAACTGAAATACAGCGTGAGCCAGAGGTCAACCAGCAAAGTCTGGCGTGTTCAGGTCTCCAGCGTCTTGTCACACAGTAATGGCATTTTGTTTGATTCCTTAACCGCATTTATCTTCGTTCCTGTACCCCACAGAAAATATTTTCAGAAAAGTGCAGATCTCAACGGTATGCACTGTATGTCTTATTTGTTTCCAGGCTTGTTCCATTAACTCACGGTACTTACCGATTAAAATACTCATTCCAGATATCAGTACTGACCAGTTCTGCCTCGGCTTTGCTGGTTGCATGTTAACCGTGATTGGTTTGTAGGTTTGCTGATAGAAAGTTGGCCAGTAGGCACCTTATGTGTAGATTCGCTAATTATAATGGAAAAGAGGAACTACGGCGCCAAGGAGAGCCGTTTCCGCAGCGATGGTCCACATCACCGAACTTTCGCATCTGTCTGAGGATGTGTGTTGATCATTTTAGTAGTTGCAAATTATAGGCTTTATCCCTCTTGTGAAAGTATTTTCACGGAAGGAAAGATACTTGGGGTAGCAACCTGAGTAAATCACTATTACGTCGTTCCTTTGTAACTAATCACCAGAAACCAGGCGTGCGAATATCAAAATACCAGAAAATATCCCACAACTGTCTATGAAATTTTATTTGTCATTTGGAGTTCTTGTTCACATCGTCTAAAAGTAGTAATAACAAATACTTTGGTCTTCAATACAAAGACAGACGTATGATACTGTGACAACGTCGGTTTGTTTTGAATTATTCACGAAAAAAGTACAAAATTGACTTTTCTTGAAGAACTCTGACGTGCAGCGAAGACGTGTCCCAGTAAATTTCGTAACAAGGGATCGTGTTCATTTTTTCTGTACGACTAATAGTTTGCACATAGTAGTTTGCGAGAGCATATGAAAATTTCGCGTGTGGTTTTTGAAGGTGTCACAGGTTGCATAGAACCTATCGGTAGGGGCAACTGAATCACCCTTTAAGTACCATGGACTCATGGAATGAGCTTCGAAGAGCACATACAAGAATTCTCCATCGATATTGATGGGAAGGTCCTCGTGCCCGATTGTCTTCCTCCGTCTTATTATGAAGTGCCAGGCACGTATCTGTGACTTCTGGATGACTGTGATGAGTGGTCATACGGTGTAGTGCTTGTTGTTGTGGATGAACGGAAGGAAGGAGTGAAAGCTAGTGCCAGGACATATCCTATTCCTCTCGAAAAGTGTGAAGGGGTCTCTGAGCTTAACGTACTCATCTGATACGTGGATCGCCCTCAACAGTATCACGTGCTCTCACTGCATGAGGCGCTTAATTCAAGACATTGGCTCAGAGTCTGATAAGGAACTCTAGGCCACAAGCCATCCATCACTTCGCTGCAAATGCAAAAGAAAAACTGTCAACAGTACATAGCACACGCCTGTGGTTACCCATTCAAGCATTAGCCTCCCTTAGCGATACTTTGGTAATTTGCACAAATATGGTGTACTGAACGTGGCCAGAGATGATGATGATGATGTTTGGTTTGTGGGGCGCTCAAATGCTCGGTCATCAGCGCCTGTACAAAGTCCCAGTTTTTAAACAGTCCAATTTTTCACACAATCCAATCGAGCCACTGTCACGAATGATGATGATGAAATGATGAGGACGACACAAACACCCAGTCCCCAGGCAGAGAAAATTTCCAACCCAGATGGGAATCGAACCCGGGACCCCGTGATCCAGAGATATGATGAAGGAACGGCAGAGCGAACATTTGGCGACACAGTGGCCGCTTCTTATGGCAGGAAGTGAGAGCGAAGACGTTACGTTCAAACTCGGTAAGGAGACAGAGATATTGTCAGTCTCACGCCTGGTGCAAAATCTACATTTTCTGGAAACTTAACAATATTTCTCTGTCATTCCCTTGGGAGGAGCATGGCTCCGGTTTCAATTGGGTTGGCAACATGGGAGGACCCAATAATGCAGACTTCTGTGAAGCCAACCACAGAAGAGAGGCCAACAGTCCTCGGGGTGGTTCAAGAGCCCACTTGCAGACATGTGTGGCGCCTCCACGATCGACGAGCCTCTGTTTACGACGCTGGCTCAGTGCGTCACTGAGGTTACTGACGCCGCTGCACCCACATTACAGTACGAAGGCAAACCCTCTCTGCATAGCAGAACCCAGTCGTAATTACACCTCTCTTTCTTCCCACGCTCAATGGACACCTATTAGATTTTGCCATCATACAACTAGCACACTGAAATGTTTTAAGGACATAAGCAGCCATACAACAGGTTTGTTCTGTACATAAATTCTTTTGCATGACTAGCCCAAATAATAGATTGTGAGCTGCTTTCCCTATCCACCTTCCAGCTCTGGAATTGGTCCATGGTCACCATACTGTTTTCCAACCCTACAAATAAAATCGAAACGATGCCGTTTGATTCACAGGATTTCTTTCTTGATTAATGTCTGTGGTTATTCTTATAGAAGGATCGCAGAGCTACATTAAGCAGACGACTGTACCTTAAGCAATTATTTCATATAGGAGTAGTAGATGCCGTTAGTTATCAGTTTGTTGAGGTAGTGACTGGCAGAGTGCTACAACCAAAAATTCAAGACGAAATTCTTGCTAACAAAGTTGAGAGTCAGCGACCAGTAATGACTGGACGACTATGTACATGGCAATGGATACCACTCAGAAGTCTTTTGTCAGGGACACCTTGTATTCTGTAGAATGTGGTATGTGTCTCTACGTATCTGTATGTGACAATCGTGTCAAAAAGGCAGCTGAGATTTTCGCAACCATGGTGGGCTTCTAGAAGAAAAGCAGCCAAAATAAAATGTTTGTAAACTTTAGTAGTTCAAAAGAAAAACGTCTGTTGTATGGTGCACATCAAGTTTTTTATTAGCCTTACGCACCCATACGCGTTCCGCCTTAGAAGGAATCTTCAGTAAGTCTCCTGGAAGATTACACAATATTTTCGCTTACACACATAGATTATCGTCTGAAAGTACAGGTTGTAGATTTTAAACAATTCATGAAGTTATTATAACAAAATGTGGAAGTACTTTCAGATCAGCGTCTAATTCATTATTTGTAACCTAAATATTTTTCTCTCATGTGGGAAACTGATTGAAAATTTGCAGGTTTCCTTCTGATAACTGTTTTTGAAATATAGCTCTGTAACTTTCATTTTTCATCTAGAGTGTCATTCTTTTCTGTACGTGCTTCCAACTTTCTTAGATTTTGCTTTCAGTTGTTTTTTCTGTAATGATATGTGTGCTGAAGTATGTTTTGTCTGTGTGTGTGTGTGTGTGTGTTGTAAATAGGGAAGGGGTACTGACAGAGTTAGAGTGAGGGGTACAGGGCTGAGGAGTATCTGGTTGCTCGTTCGCCAATTACTGGTAACGAATAGACAGCGGAGTGCTCCATTAAGGAAGCAGGGCCGAAGGAAGATGGCCACATTTTTATCCTGATGGGAGGGGAAATGAAGGCATTGGAGTGTGGGAGGGGAGGGGGGGCAGGAGACTACTATTTGATTAGAGCCGGTCTTCGTGGCTGGTTCTCCCGCAAGGAAAAGGCGGAAAGCGGGAAAGATATCGAGAGGCAGCCGGCTGGAAGACAAACCCGCCAGTCTGGGCCTTGGCTGGCGGCGCATAATAAAACGCACCGATTGGAATTTTCCTTTCTCTACTGCCCTGTCTCCACTCATATAATATTCATGACACGGAGGAAACCCAGCCCCACTCGTGAAACTCTTTGATTAGTTCTGCATAAGTGTCTCTGGACGCTAAGATGTACTACACGACATTGTCATATCGATACTGCCCTGACACAGTAGTTTTCGGCCAGGTAAAACATGCTACATCGAGAAATCTTCTCACATCTGTGTAAAACATTTGTAGACGTACTGGCATAGTTTCGAAATTAGTTTAAAGAAACAGGACACAGCGCAGGAATGAAATAAGGACACTTGAGCAACTGAAAGTTCATACAAATAGCGAAATATATCTGCCTATTACCTTAGCACAGGTAGTGAAGTCCCTTAAACCACAGTACTAGAATAAAGAGTTAAAGAAGAAAGTTGTGCTGGACAAAGTGAGTAGGTCAACAAAGATGAGTAGGAACGTAATTATTAAATTATACCGAAAAGTAATTTCCAATAAAACCCTTATAGTATTCTTTCAATGGCCAAATTTTAACAGTTAAGGAACCGAAACAGAAATACTAACATTACACATACCATCTACAAATACTTTAATTTCATTGTTTTTCCAATGAAATTCGCTGTGAGTGTGTACCTATACACAAAAATACATGTGGTTTGATTATGAAACTCAACAAGAAACTGGTATACATATCCCAAAGCTAATAGTATACCGTTTATAAATTTAAGACAAATTTTGAATTTTGTAAGTGGATGATACGTGATAAACATCATAATTTTACATTTCTAGCTTCTTATGCTAAAGGTTTCGATTCACAGTACATATACTCACAATAAAACCATATACCATCTACACACGATCTAAACTGATATTATTGGAGATAAACCATTTAGAACTAAAAATTATAGATAGCAGCGATTTTGTACAATGCCCTCTTAGTAGTTTCCTAAAAAACATCTGATTTGAAACAGCTGAAGAAAGTTTACTTCTCACATTTCTTCATTACACAGAAAAATGAAAATTCCATTGGGCCATTTCCCAATATCAAGTATTATTGTGTTGAAACTATGAAACAAAAAGAAAGAGAAGTGTTTCTCAAATGGCGTAGTCAAAAAGATCATGAAAATTTGGTGTTCAATATGAGGAAAGAAATTAACGAATATTGTATTCCTGACGTGGTGATATTGAGAAGAGGTTGTCTAGAGCTAAGCAAACAATTTCTGGAGATAGCTAATATTGTTCCACTTTGTTACTTAACAAATAATGGAGTTTGTATGGTTAATCTAAATATATCCCTGAGGAAAGAACAAAAAGAAAATTGTCATACAGAATCTGTAGCTTTCTTAAATAGTTTAAACATTAATAATATTCACTATGCTCTTATTGGCTGTGATATAAATATAACTGGGACTAAATTGAATGGCTTGGTTAAGGGAACCAAAACTGTTTATCAATATAGCAGTTGTTTTTGGCATGGTTGTAAAACATATTTTAAATGTGAGACAATTAACAACAAAAATAAAGGAACAATGGATTATCCATATCAAAAGACTTTAATAAGAAATAGTGAAATATGAAATGCTACACAATTTAGTGGAAATGTTGGAATATGACTCGCATAGCAGTGTATAAAATACTTATTAAATTAAAACAGTTATCTGAAGTTGTCAAGCCATTGAATCAAAGATATTCTTTTTATTGTGGTCAAACTAACACAACAAAATTAAAAGATAAAGCAGATGGTGTTTCCACAAAAATAAAATACATCAATGTATATACTATCTATCCAAATCTACAATATCATAATTGATGTTCAACTTTCTGTGTCTTAATCCATTCATTTTCGTTTCTTCAATCAATGATGTACACCTCTCAAATTTGTTAAAACTTATTTTAATATCTGGCAATGATTCGAAATTCCCCACATAGTCTTAGTATCAACATGGAGGGAAAGTCAGCGATACTCAGGCTTACGGCTATAGCTTGTTCGAGTGGAGCACGCTGTCGGGCAGTTCACGTGGGCCTGGCCAGTGACCGACAGCGTCTGTAAATGCCACGATATTCCGCACTTGTAGGGCAGTTCTCGATTTTCTTTATAGTCTTCGATGTGCGCCACTGATAGCAATGTGATTAACCTTACCCTCTTTTACGGTTTGCAGTTCGAATTACTACGAGGACTGTCTGTGCACGCTTTCGACGAATTTCGCTGTGTTCTGAACTTTGCTTGTGGCTAGCCGTTCACTCTGCCGTCGGCGCAGAAACTGCCTGTTTATTCTACCCGTCTCTGCGTCACCACCATTGCGAGCTATCATAACCCATGTTCTAACTATACTTGTGTGCTGTTGTCTTCACTCCAGACACTGCTTTGATGCAGCTCTCCATGCTACTCTATCCTGTGTGAACTTCTTCATCTCCAAGTAACTGCTGCAACATACATCCTTCTGAATCTGCTTAGTGTATTCATCTCTTGATCACCCTCTACGATTTTTACCCTCCACGCTGCCCTTTAGTACTAAATTGGTGATCCCTTGGTACACCTCAGAACATGTCCTACCAACCGATCCCCTCTTATAGCCAAGTTGTGCCACAAAATCCTCTTTTCCCCAATTCTATTCAATACCTCCTCATTAGTTACGTGATCTACCCATCTAATCTTCAACATTCTTCTGTAGCACCACATCTCGAAAGCTTCTATTCTCTTCTTGTCTAAATTATTTATCGTCCATGTTTCACCTCCGTACGTGGCTACACTCCATACAAATACTTTCAGAAAAGACTTACTCACACTTCAATCTATACTTAATGTCAACAAATTTCTCGTCTTCAGAAGCGCTTTCCTTGCCATACCCAGTCTACATTTTATATCCCCTCTACTCCGACCATCATCAGTTACTTTGTTCCCCAAGTAGCAAAACTCATTTTCGACTTTGTCTCATTTCCTAATTTAATTCCCTCAGTATCACCTAATTAGACCACATTCCGTTACCATCGTTTTGCTTTTTTGATGTTCGTCTTATATCCTCCTTTCAAGACACTGTCCATTCCGTTCAATTGCTCTTCCAGGTCCTTTGCTGTCCCTGACAGAATGACAATGTCATCGGAAAACCTCAATGTTTTTATTTCTTCTTCATGTATTTAAATTTCTACTCCAAATTTTTCTTTAGTTTCCTTTGCTGCTTGCTCAATATACACACTGAATAACAGCGGGGATAAGCTACAATCCTGTCTTACTCTCATCCCAATTATTGCTTCCCTTTCATGCCCCTCAATTCTTATAACTGCCATCTGGTTTCTGTACAAATTGTAAATAGCCTTTCGCTCCCTGTATTTTACCCCTGCCACCTTCAGAATTTGAAAGAGAGTATTCCAGTCAACATTGTCAAAAACTTGCTCTATGTCTACAATTTCTAGAAACGTAGGTTTGTCTTTTCTTAATCTATCTTCTTATATAAGTCGCAGTGTCAGTATTGCCTCACATGTTCCAACATACCTACGGAATACAAACCGAACTTTCCCGAGGTTGGCTTCTACCAGTTTTTCCATTCGTCTGTAAAGAATTCGTGTTAGTCTTTTGCAGCCGTGACTCATTAAACTGATAGTTCGGTAATTTTCACATCAGTCAAAACCTGCTTTATTTGGGAGTGGAATTATTATATTCTTCTTGAAGTCTAAGGGTATGTCGCCTACTAAGCAGGTTATAAAAAATAACCTTTGTATAAATTATTTCTTAGTGCGCTGATGGTTCGCTTGATCTGATGGCCAGTTTCTGGTAACTTGACCCAGCTCCAGTACTCCAACGGCACATGAGGACTGCCTTTGAGCAATGTCGACAGTCCACACGAAGAAACAAGAAACATCTACATTTACATGTATACTCCACAATCCAACTTATTCTGTGTGGTGGAGGGATTTGCTTGTACCATTGTCTCTTCGCCCCTTCTCTGTTTCATTCACGAATGGCATGTGGAAATAATATTTGATAGTAAAAATTCGTATGTGTTTTGTGTTCGTTTCGCACGACCCACACACACTGCCGACTCTTCTTGGAATGTACATCCTCCAAACTTCAGCAATAAAACCTCTTCGTGATACACAAAGCCGCTCTTGTAGCGTCTGTCATTGGAGATCATTGAACATCTCTCGCGCCCCCTAAATGATCCTGTGACGATACACGCCGCACATCGTTGGACCTGTTCTGTTAGTCCTACTTGGTAACGTTCCCAGTCTGATGAGCAATACTCAGGAATCCGTGGAACTAGTAAGTCACGTCTTTCGTGAATGAATTGCAGCTCAAAATTCTCTTAACGACTACCAGCCTGGCATCTGCCGTTCTTTCTATTTGCCTTACGTGGTGGTTCCACTTCAGGTTGCTGTGGGTAGTTACTCCTAGGTAATTTTCGGTAGTTACTGTTTCCAGTGACTTGTCGTTAGTAGTTGATCTCTTCACCTTTATAAGGTGCTACGTCTAAAGTAAACTTTACATTAGATTTTTCACAGTTTCTATTACAAGGTCCCTGTGGTTGTTCGGGGAATTAGTTTCCATGGCGAACCTATTTCCGGAAAACAGGAAGAAAATGACGTTTGATGTCATAATTACGGTAGGGGTTGACGACATCAGCTTGTGTGCGTGCTGCGAAGCTGGAGATTTCAGTGTGATCTAGTCTTCAGACTCATTTCATATTACTGTACATTTCTGAATATGGATTCCTTATCAGAGATTTTAGTGAGTCTCCTCTACAGTCTCTGAGAGCCTGTAATAAGAAGTTTGAATCGTACTGTAGACACAACGTTGCGCATGTATTTTGATGCAAGTTTGAACGAAAACGCAAGGTAGTGTTAAACTTTGTGAGAGGTGGCAAAAAATGGTTCTAATGGCTCTGAGCACTATGAGACTTAACATCTGAGGTTATCAGTCCCCTAGAACAGAACTACTTAAACCTAACTAACCTCAGGACATCACACATATCCATGAACGAGGCAGGATTCGAATCTGCGACCGTAGCGGTCGCGCGGTTCCAGACTGAAGCGCCTAGAACCGCTCGGCCACACTGGCCGGCGAGAGGTGGCAGTGGCACTGTTGCATTGCACCTCACTATTACTCTCTAACATTTCGATGTTGTCGAGACTTGCTTATCACATAGTTGATCTCAGTAGGAGAGGACTGCCTTTTCACATGAGTGGAAAAACGTTTGCGCAATTAAAGTCTTTGTGAGGACAAGTACTCTTACGGTGGTTGTCGCGCGGCAGTACGCTGGCTCGTGCGAGTTAGCATAGTGTGTTGCGAACTGCGGAGTTTGTAACAAAAAAATTAGTTAATCCCATGCGTGTAGTGAAAGGCGTGTGGCTTATTTCTTTTTTAATAGTCAAGCGTAAATGTTTCCTTAAGTTTCGAATGCGCAATGAATCAAGATTTGCTCTAGTCGTTTCAAGCCAAGCACTTGGGCTCTACAGCGGAACTGGAGTATGTTTTGCTGTCTGATTTTGTTTTAATCATCGAATATATCTAAGGTCATAATAAATTCAAATAATAGTTCTGGGTTTATAGTAGTTCGTGATCACGACATCTGCACTTGAATATTAATTTGTGTAATGGCTGACTGGTAATTTGAAGTGTGTTCAGGACTATGCGAATGTCCTTGTTTCACACATTCTTTATTTTCAATGCCTTAGATCTTCCCTTGCCACTTTTTATAAATTTGTGAACTGCTTGATGAATAATTTTGTGTGGTTTGTACCTCAACAACAGGTCTTCAAATGTTATGATCCTTCAGTTATGAGCCATATACACTCCTGGAAATTGAAATAAGAACACCGTGAATTCATTGTCCCAGGAAGGGGAAACTTTATTGACACATTCCTGGGGTCAGATACATCACATGATCACACTGACAGAACCACAGGCACATAGACACAGGCAACAGAGCATGCACAATGTCGGCACTAGTACAGTGTATATCCACCTTTCGCAGCAATGCAGGCTACTATTCTCCCATGGAGACGATCGTAGAGATGCTGGATGTAGTCCTCTGGAACGGCTTGCCATGCCATTTCCACCTGGCGCCTCAGTTGGACCAGCGTTCGTGCTGGACGTGCAGACCGCGTGAGACGACGCTTCATCCAGTCCCAAACATGCTCAATGGGGGACAGATCCGGAGATCTTGCTGGCCTGGGTAGTTGATTTACAGCTTCTAGAGCACGTTGGGTGGCACGGGATACATGCGGACGTGCATTGTCCTGTTGGAACAGCAAGTTCCCTTGCCGGTCTAGGAATGGTAGAACGATGGGTTCGATGACGGTTTGGATGTACCGTGCACTATTCAGTGTCCCCTCGACGATCACCAGTGGTGTACGGCCAGTGTAGGAGATCGCTCCCCACACCATGATGCCGGGTGTTGGCCCTGTGTGCCTCGGTCGTATGCAGTCCTGATTGTGGCGCTCACCTGCACGGCGCCAAACACGCATACGACCATCATTGGCACCAAGGCAGAAGCGACTCTCATCGCTGAAGACGACACGTCTCCATTCGTCCCTCCATTCACGCCTGTCGCGACACCACTGGAGGCGGGCTGCACGATGTTGGGGCGTGAGCGGAAGACGGCCTAACGGTGTGCGGGACCGCAGCCCAGCTTCATGCAGACGGTTGCGAATGGTCCTCGCCGATACCCCAGGAGCAACAGTGTCCCTAATTTGCTGGGAAGTGGCGGTGCGGTCCCCTACGGCACTGCGTAGGATCCTACGGTCTTGGCGTGCATCCGTGCGTCGCTGCGGTCCGGTCCCAGGTCGACGGGCACGTGCACCTTCCGCCGACCACTGGCGACAACATCGATGTACTGTGGAGACCTCACGCCCCACGTGTTGAGCAATTCGGCGGTACGTCCACCCGGCCTCCCGCATGCCCACTATACGCCCTCGCTCAAAGTCCGTCAACTGCACATACGGTTCACGTCCACGCTGTCGCGGCATGCTACCAGTGTTAAAGACTGCGATGGAGCTCCGTATGCCACGGCAAACTGGCTGACACTGACGGCGGCGGTGCACAAATGCTGCGCAGCTAGCGCCATTCGACGGCCAACACCGCGGTTCCTGGTGTGTCCGCTGTGCCGTGCGTGTGATCATTGCTTGTGCAGCCCTCTCGCAGTGTCCGGAGCAAGTATGGTGGGTCTGACACAATGTGTTCTTTTTTCCATTTCCAGGAGTCTATATTCGCATTGATGATTATAATTGGAACCACCAATTCTTTTTGCTGATCTTTTAGGCTTACCTATAAATATTTGGGCAATAAGACTAGTAATATTTCTTTCACATTCTGAACATCATTTTCAACGACTCTCTCTGACTATCGTTCCCCCGGACACATTCACACCTTGAATTTATTAATCCACATCCATTTCACACACTAGTAGTAATATACTAGTGTGTGAAATGGATGTGGATTAATAAATTACAAGGTGTGAATGTGTTCTTTCAGTGTTCAGGTTCACTTCCGCCTTATTCGACTGCATGGCAGGTGGAGCACACGGTATCCGTTGTATTTAGCTACAGACAAACTTGCACGACATTTCAGTTTCAGGTCATAATTCGGAAACATGTTAAGATCGTATCAGAAAGTAAACTGTTTCAGGCCATAAACTCAGATTATTTGGTTTAAGTCACATTACACTGATGTGACAAAAGGCATGGGCTACCTCTTAATTTTGTTTTGGACCTCCTTTCACCCGGCCTAGCGCAGCAACTGGATGTGGCACAGACCCAACAACTCGTTGGAAGTCCCCTCCACCAATACTTAGCGACGCTGCCTCCATAGCCGCCCGTAACTGCAGATGCAGGAATTTATGCCAATTATGTTCCATAAATGTTCGATGGGATTCATGTCGGGCGACCTGGATGGCCAATTATTCGCTCGATTTAACCAGAATGTTCTTCAAGAAAATGGCGAACAACTGACTTGGTGACATGGCGCATTGTCATCCATAAAAATTCCACCATTGTTTGGGAACATAAAAGCCGTGAATAGCTGCAGATGGTCTCCAAGTAGCCGAACATAACCGCTTCCAGTCCAATCAGGGTAAACACAGTCCACACCATTTTGGTGCTACCAAACGAAATCGGGACTCATCTGACCAGGCCGCGGTTTTCCAGTCGTCTAGGGTCCAACCGCTGTGGTCGCGATCCCAGGAGAGGCGCTGCAGGCGATATCGTGCTGTTAGCAAAAGCAATCGCGTCGGTCGTCCTGTTGCCATAGCCCACTAACGCCACATTTCTCCGCCCTGTCCTAACGGAACAGATAAGTTCGTCGTATGTCCGCAGCAGTGTAAGTCTAATATACAGGCTGTGAAAGAATTAACTATTTTAAGTTCAAGCATAAAACTTTAGTTGGCTTCTACTAATCTAGATTGCCCTTTATTGGAATTCGACATCGTCCCAGGTCCCATGTTAAGCAAAGCAGATCTGTCCCGCAAAACATTTTACGCACGTCAGGCAACCGACCTTACATAATCCGCTCTGGATGTAAGATGCCTATCTTAACGTGCGTGAAATGTTTTGCGGGCCAGTTTTATTTTATCCACCCTGTGTACAGTATGGGTACAGTCCTTCCAGTTTTGTACGGCGCGCGTGTCATATCTGTCTGAAGGTCCACATTTACGTCCAGAAGCAGCTTCTGACAGTGTGGAGCACCCGGCGGCAGCGCCCCTCGGCAGCCCGGCGCGTCGGGCCGTTGCTCAGAGTACGGACTGTTTGCAGGGCGCCTGCACAAGTTCGTGAGGCGTGACTCAGCGCCCGGAATACGTAATCACCCCACGATTCTGCAGCGGCTGCGCGCCGAATCAGGGCCGAGTTCGTCTTTCGGGCGCAGCCTACGTCACTGATTAGTTTACAGTGCGTTGGGAAACTAACAGACCTGTTGCCAGTTTTTCCAGAATTTTTGTATTTGGGTTCATCGGCATTCCGATCTGAGAGGAGCACTTGCACCTTGTTTGTTGGATATACAGGGCTATTACAAATGATTGAAGCGATTTCATAAATTTACTGTACCTCCATTCATTGACATATGATGGTCACGACACACTAGAGATACGTAGAAAAACTCATAAAGTTTTGTTCGGCTGAAGCCGCACTTCAGGTTTCTGCCGCCAGAGCGCTCGAGAGCGCAGTGAGACAAAATGGCGACAGGAGCCGAGAAAGCGTATGTCGTGCTTGAAGTGCACTCACATCAGTCAGTCATAACAGTGCAACGACACTTCAGGACGAAGTTCAACAAAGATCCACCAACTGCTAACTCCATTCGGCGATGGTATGCGCAGTTTAAAGCTTCTGGATGCCTCTGTAAGGGGAAATCAACGGGTCGGCCTGCAGTGAGCGAAGAAACGGTTGAACGCGTGCGGGCAAGTTTCACGCGTAGCCCGCGGAAGTCGACGAAAAAAGCAAGCAGGGAGCTAAACGTACCACAGCCGACGGTTTGGAAAATCTTACGGAAAAGGCTAAAGCAGAAGCCTTACCGTTTACAATATTATTGCTACAAGCCCTGACACACGATGACAAAGTCAAACGCTTTGAATTTTCGGCGCGGTTGCAACAGCTCATGGAAGAGGATGCGTTCAGTGCGAAACTTGTTTTCAGTGATGAAGCAACATTTTTTCTTAATGGTGAAGTGAACAGACTGTGAATGTGCGAATCTGGGTGGTAGAGAATCCTCACGCATTCGTGCAGCAAATTCGCAATTCACCAAAAGTTAACGTGTTTTGTGCAATCTCACGGTTTAAAGTTTACGGCCCCTTTTTCTTCTGCGAAAAAAACGTTATAGGACACGTGTATCTGGACATGCTGGAAAATTGGCCCATGCCACAACTGGAGACCGACAGCGCCGACTTCATCTTTCAACAGGATGGTGCTCCACCGCACTTCCATCATGATGTTCGGCATTTCTTAAACAGGAGATTGGAAAACCGATGGATCGGTCGTGGTGGAGATCATGATCAGCAATTAATGTCATAGCCTCTACGCTCTCCTGACTTAACCCCATGTGATTTCTTTCTGTGGGGTTATGTGAAAGATGTCCACCGCGGTAGCTGAGTGGTCAGCGTGACAGACTGTCAATCCTAAGGGCACGGGTTCGATTCCCGGCTGGGTCGGAAATTTTCTCCGCTCAGGGACTGGGTGTTGTGTTGTCCTAATCATCATCATTTCATCCACATCGACGCGCAGGTCGCCGAAGTGGCGTCAAATCGAAAGACCTGCACCAGGCGAATGGTCTACCCGACGGGAGGCCCTAGCCACACGACATTTCCATTTTATATGTGAAAGATTCAGTGTTTAAACCTCCTCTACCAGGAAACGTGCCAGAACTGCGAGCTCGCATCAACGATGCTTTCGAACTCATTGATGGGGACATGCTGCGCCGAGTGTGGGAGGAACTTGATTATCGGCTTGATGTCTGCCGAATCACTAAAGGGGCACATATCGAACATTTGTGAATGCCTAAAAAAAACTTTTTGAGTTTTTGTATGTGTGTGCAAAGCATTGTGAAAATATCTCAAATAATAAAGTAATTGTAGAGCTGTGAAATCGCTTCAATCATTTGTAATAACCCTGTATAAGGGACGATCAAAAAGCTTTAGTTCGAGGGCTCTGCTGCGCGGCTCCGATGGTTGGTTGGTTGGAGAAGGGACCAAACTACGTGGTGATCAGTCCCTCCGACCTGAGATTAACTAAAACTGATAAAATCTCACATTAAAAGAGGGAACTACAACATCCATAAAATGATTAGCTAATGACAGGGAGGGAAGGGAAAGGACAGAAGACGAGGGCAGGGAAGGAAAGTAGCTAATGACATGGGCATTTCAGAAGAAGCACAAGGAGACAAGAGAGGTGCTCAGGACATAACAGACCCCATGAGGAAAGGAGTGGGAAGGCAGAGGGCCGGGGTGAACCACCAAGCCCAGTTGAAGCCAATCCAGACGGGGCGAAGGGGGGAGCATGAAAGCCTGCCATCCCCTCCACTCACCGATAAGGTGGAAGGCATCTCCCTTAAATAAAGCGATAAAAACCCCCATCACTAATAAAAACGTAAAACGAGATTCGACGCTGAGGCATCGTCACCGGGGGTATCGATTCTGGAAAGCTAAAAGTCCGTCGTAGGATGGCTAAGTTGGAGCAGTCCAATAAGATCTGAGCCACAGTCAACATCCATCTACAAGGACAGAGAGGGGGGGGGGGTCCTCACGACGGAGGAGATAACCGTGAGTCAAAAAAGAATGGCCGATGCGGAGCCGTCAGAGGACGACAGAGGTCTTACGACAGGCCCGTAACGAGGACCGCCATGGAGATGTAGAATCCTTAAATACCCTGAGCTTGTTCGGCGAAGAAAGAGTGTTCCAGTCTGCATCCCAAAGGCCCCCAAAAGCTGACGAGCGCGTTGCTCCGGTGTGGGTATACTAGCACCGACATCTAGGCAAGGGGTCAATGTAGCATTCGTGTTTTTGTTCCAAAGTGCGTGAGGTAAGAGCGTAAACATGAGCTATGGCGGAGTTATCACCAAAAAGTAGAACCGACGTGCTAGTATTCTCTCCTTGGCTGGCGAAGGATAAACACCGGTAGGCATCCATCGGACAATGAAGAACGTGTATGGGTGTCCCGGAATCCTCCGTTGTGGAATGGTGAGCCAAGCTCCGTGCTGGTCGCTATTCGAGCAAAGAATCCGGTCGGTCCAACTTCGAAGGGGGGTGGGGTGGGAAGGGGCGGTGGTTGATGACTCGACCATCAGCCCTATAGTCCTTACGTCTCTCCATGCGTCTCTTAAAAAAGGCCTTCAAAGGTCGACGAATCCTGTCGCACGGAGATGTGCGTGCGACAGTTTCGGACTTCTTCACGCAGCAGGACACGGTGTTTAACCCAACAGGTATCTTCAACCTGATACTTTGGTGAGATGATTGCCTCAATACTCACGACGATTTTGCACGACTGGCATACCGATTCTGGACTATACGGCCTTCGTTGGTCGCTCCTTATATTACAACCCCTATCTTCCGTTACAGTTTTTAACCTCTATAGCTCGTTCAAATAGCGTGGCCGATATTACCTGATGACGGACAAGCGTAGTGTAGGGAGTCTCTTTAGTAGATTTGTTGCATCTTCTAAGTGTTCCGCCAATAAAGTAGAGTCTTTGGTTTGCCTTCTCCACAACATTTTCTATGCGTTCTTTCCACTTTAAGTTGTTCGTAATTGTAATTAACAGGTATTTAGTTGCTTTTACGGCCTTTAGATTTGACTGATTTTATCGTGTAAACGACGAACGGATTCCTTTTAACCGTCAAGTGGATTTCACACTTTCGGTTATTTGATGTCAATTGCGAATTTTCGCACCATTCAGATATCTTTTCTAAACCGTTTTGCAATTTGTTTTGATCTCCCGATGAGTTTTTTAGGCAATAAGCGACAGCATCATCTGCAAACAACCGAAGACGGCTGCTCAGATTGTCTCCTAAATGGCTCTGAGCACTATAGGACTTAACATCTATGGACATCAGTCCCCTAGAACTTAGTACTACTTAAACCTAACTAACCTAAGGACATCACATAACACCCAGTCATCACGAGGCGGAGAAAATCCCTGACCCCGCCGGGAATCGAACCCGGGAACCCGGGCGTGGGAAGCGAGAACGCTACCGCACGACCATGTCTCCTAAATCGTTTATATACATAAGGAACAGCAGAGGGCCTCTAACACTTCTTGTGAAACGCCAGACATCACTTCTGTTTTACTCGATCAATTTCCGTCAGTTACTACGAACCTGTCTGAAAGGAAATCACGAATCCAGTCACATAACTGAGACTATATTCCATACGCACACAATTTCACTACGAGCTGCTCGCCAGATACAGTGCCAAAAGCCTTCTGCAAATCTAGAAATACGGAATCAGTTTGAAACTCCTTCTCAACAGCACTCCGTGTGAGTAAAGAGCTAGTTGTGTTTCACAAGAACGATGTTTTCTAAGTCCGCGTCGATATATGTCATTAGACCGTTCTCTTCGAGGTAATTTACAATGTTCGAACACAATACATGTTGCAAAATACCACTACATATCGACTTTAATGATACGGGGCTGTAATTTAGTGGATTACTCCTACTACCTTTCTTGATTATTGGTGTGACCTGTGCAACGTTCGAAGCTTTGCGTACGGATCTTACGTCGAGCGAGCGGTTCTATATCATTGTTAAGCATGGAGCTATTACATGAACTGAACCTAATTGGTATACAGTCTGAGGCGGATTATTAAGTAATTTAAGTGGCTTCACTACTCCGACGATATCTACTTCTAAGTTACTCATCTTGACAACCGTCCTTGATTCGATTTCTCGAATATTTACTCCGTCTTCTTTGGTGAAGGAATTTCGGAAGGCTGTGTTTAGTAACTCTGCTTTAACAGCCCTGTCATCGATAGTATTTCCATTGCTATAGCGCAGAGAAGGCAATGAAAGTGATCCGATCTTCAAATTTGTTTTACGTCCAAACGTTACAGTTCCAGGATACGCGTTCGTTATGAAAACTTTATCTAGTAAATGCTCTCTAAAATCCCTAGACGTCAGTGACATGGACTGTGAACTGCACTGTATAATTCAAGATTTATAAATTATTGTGTCAAAAACCCGATCAATATTTCACAAATTGAAGCTGATAGTGTATATTGCTCTCGTAACTGACGAAAGGGGGTGAGAAACATTGACAGACAACGATCTAAAGTGTAAGATGGTGTTAAGAGTAACATTGCGAAGTATAGTGAAGGAAAGAACATCACAGGAAAATGCCTGCTGGAATGTCTCGAACAACAGATGGAGAAGACATGAAACAACTCAGCTTGTGGCCTTAATGATCACCAAGTACTATTAGTTCATGTCTCAAGCGGCAGGCGAAGGAAGCAAAAATATTTCCGAGAATAATACACGCCACAAAATAAATATAAATGCTCATAAGATGTAAATATCGTTAATTTTTGGTATGTTGTGAGGAACGAATTCGTACTGCCAAATTGACAGCAAAGTTATTTTTTAAATACGTTGCGAGACATACCGACATACTTGAAAAAAGACAATATTTCATCACTTTCTGAAAAGCGGGAAAAGAACTTGATCCTTAACACTTTTAACGATTTCGATCAAGTGGAGAGTTTCACCAAAGCAAAAGACAATGGAATTCTCCACAAATTGCCGATAAATTCCGGCACGAAGTTCGCGAGAGAATGGAAGCTTTGGCAATTTCCTGTCAACTGAACTTTTGCAGAAGAGTGGATATTTGCGTGTGTCCGTGCCTGCGTCCGTATGTGTGTGTGTGTGTGTGTGTGTGTGGCGTTAGCTCGTGAGTGGGCGGGCGGAGAGAGACGCGTCATGGGATTTAGGGCCAGGGCATCGGACCTTTGATGTAGTTGAGGGGGTCGGAAGGGGAGGGGGGAATTCGACAGCACATTCATTTCATTTTTGTCACAATACGCCCGCTTAATGGGTTCCAGTTATTGCTGCAGATAAATAACGATCTCCAGGAATCCATTTCCAGGCCATTCCAAAACAGAACAGGAGCAGCGCTTCAGTTTGGACCGAAATAAATTCGCCATCCTCTCTCCGTCCAGGGACGGAAGAGTGATCCTTAGTGGAAGCTTTGATTCGACCACAGTAACCAAGAAATGCTAAGTGTTCCCTGGAAAGGAAAACTAAAGTTCTTACTGGTTCACTATGTTTAGTGAAGAAGGTATAAACGTCTCTTTTTGTTTCGCAGCTCTTAAGAATTTGTTAGAGACTACAATCATGACCATATCAGGCGAATTTGGTTGCCAAGAAATCTGCGTGTGTTCAGTGTTGCGCTCCTCAGATAACTGCAGTACGACTCCTGTGACGCAGACAGCTATCCCGCTGAAAAGTTTCGAACTCTAGGCATCTTTTTGAGTTTAATTAAGGCGTTTGATTGTGTTGATCACAAAATATTGCTCCAAATGTTGGATCAATATGGGGAGTAGTTCACAATTGTTTGACCTCTTACTTTAACAAGAGACAGCAGAAAGCCATTATCCAAGTGTCGAGAATGGCTATGACGTGAGGTCTGACTGGGCACAGTCAAATTGTTGAGTGGGGCGGGGGGCGGGGGGCGAGGGGCGGGGGGGGGGTATCCCAGGGATGAGAGCTGGGGCCATTCCTGTTCCTTATGGCCTCTAGTATTACCGGTAACTAAAATATTTCTGGTGGTGACACTAGCTTAGTAGTAAAGGATGTTGTTTACGATATTGGCACGGTTTCAAATAGTGCAGATCATGACCTAATTTCATGGGTTGTAGAAAAGAAACGAACGCTAAATAAATCACACAAAGACTCACTTTTTACAGTTTCTAATACACAATTCAACAAAACCCGATGTTTCAATTTCACAGAGCGGGCGTATGATTAGTGAAACTGAACATTTCAAGTTTATACGTGTTGAGACGGATAGTAATGTGTCGTGGAAAGCCCACGTTCGGGATCTTGTGCAAAGACTTAATGCTGCCATTTTTACTATTCGAGCTGTATCTGAAGGAAGTGATAAATCGACCCGAAAAGTAGTCTGCTTATTTTTATTCGCTTATGACGTATGGTATTACGACGGTCACTACAAAAGAAATGCACACTATTTTTGTAAAAATACTGTTTTCTTTCTGCATGTGTGAAAGTTTTACAGTGTGTAGATACATCCTTCCCGCTTGTTTTCAAACTTAGTTCAACCCGGTCTCGTGAGTGACGCCGTCACAGCATGTCTTCAAGATGGCTGCTACACTTGAGTTCGTCAGGAGCAACGTGCTGTGAAAACGAGACAGTGGGAAACATCCACAAGAGGTTGAAAAAGATGTATGGAGATGCTGCTCTCGATCGCAGTACAGTTAGTCGGTGGGTTATTTTGAGGATTGTCCTCGCAGCGGCTGGCCTCGTACTGCACACACTCCAGACAATGTGCAGAGAATTAACGAATTGGTGACTGCTGACATACGCATCACAGTGAACGAATTGTCACGCTACGCTGGGATAGGGGAAGGAAGTGTGTGCAGAATATTGAAAATGTTGGCGTTAAAAAAGGTTTGTGCCAGGTGGGTTCCCAGGATGTTGTCAGTGGCTCACAAAGAAACAATAAAAACGGTATGCAGCGAACTTTTGGAACAGTACGGGAATGGTGGAGATGAATTTCTTGGAAGAATTGTGCCAGGTGATAAAACATGGCTCCATCTTTTTTCACCAGAGACGAAGAGGCAATCTATGGAGTGGCATCATGCAAATTCACCCAAGGAAAAATAAATTCAAAACCATCCCTTCTGCTGGAAAAGTTATGGTTACGGTGTTTTTCGGTTCCGAAGGACTCTTGCTTGTGGACATGATGCCAAGCGGAACCACCATAAATTCTGATGCATACGTGACGACACTGAAGAAACTTCAAGCTTCACTGAGTCGTGTTCGACCACATCGGCAAAAGCAGGATGTTTTGCTGTTGCACGACAATGCACGACAATGCACGACCACATGCCAGTCAAAAAACCATGGAAGTGATCACAAAACTCGAATGGACGACACTGAAACACCTGCCTTACAGTCCTGACCTGGCTCCATGTGACTGTCATCTCTTTGGGAATTTGAAAGACTCTCTTCGTGGAACAAGATTTGAAGATGATGACTCCCCTGTGCACGCTGCCAAACAGTGGCTCCAACAGGTTGGTCCAGAATTTGACCATGCGCGTATACATGCGCTGGTTCCAAGATGGCGTAAGACAGTTGAGAGGGATGGAAATTATGTGGAGAAATGAAAATATTGTTCCTAAAGGACGTATCTACACACTGTAAAACTTTCAAACATGTAGAATAAAAGATGGATTAAAAAAAAATAGTGTGCATTTCTTTTGGAGTGACCCTCCTATATTTTGGGGTAACTCTTCCCATTCCCGAAGGGTATCTTTGGCCCAGAAATGGGCTGTTCGTGCAATAAGTGGTGTAAGTTCGTGAACCTCTTATCGACCCCTGTTCGCTAGCCTGGGTATTCTGACATTGTCCTCTCAATATACCTATAGTCTTCACTGTCGTTTCTTGTTAACAATATCATCTTACTCCCAAGAATTAGCACCTTTCAGTCAGTACTAGGCAGAATTCAAATATGCATTTGGATCGCACTTCCTTTACTCTTGTGTAGAAAGGTGTGCAGTAGACTGCTGCAACCATTTTCAATAAGCCATCATAAGAATCTAAAAATCTTAGCAGTACTTCACGCACGTTCAAATCGAAACTGAAGAATTTACTCATGGGTCACTCCTTCTATTCTGTCGAGGGTTTCCTTGAAAAATAAAGCTTTCCTGTAGTATATTATTGACTGCTTTTACATAAACTTATGGCTTGTCTTTTTTGGGTTCATAAACATTTTATTTTATCTGTTATCACTTTTATATTGTAATGTCATGTACTGACAGGGTCCATGTCCTTGGAGACTTGCTCCTCAACAAAAATAAATAAAAATTATCTGACGACCTTGTTGAGTCAACAAGTGAACATTGATGGGTCATCTGCCGCGGAACACGAATTCCAACTACTTTTACTGAACGTTGTGCACCGATGTACTTTAGATTGCACTGGTATTGTATTCAGATCTGCCTATACTACTTTACAGAGGAAGGAAATGCGTCGGTCTCCATGCTCAGTGATTGGGCATGGACGAGCAACCCTCTGTCGTCTAACTCTTGTTTCACCGTCTTTCAACAACTTTCCATAAATGCTCAACGCAGTAGCACACGGACAACCGACCACCTTCGCCGCGTCTGAGACGTTCGTTTCAAGAAGCGGGGCCAAACAACCTGCCCTTTGTCAGGGTCCCTAAAGTCAGTGGATTTTTTTTCATTTGCAGCCCGTCTCCGTCGTTAGAACGGCTCCCATCTTCATCTCTGTCCCGCTTATATACGCACATCAAAAAAAGTTTTGCATCACCCCGATTCCCAGAACTCCTGAAGACAGATGTTTACTGTGGATATTGCATCGCAGACACAGACCCTTTGACTGTGCCACTAAACTTGCCGAAAGATGTAAACAACCACGCATGAACAGCGCCTGTTAGACGGAGGGGGTCCTACAGCCGATCACTTTCAGTCATTCCACCAGGAAGGAGGTACACGGCTCGTGTTGTCCGTAGTTCAACCATGCCTAGGCGGTCAGTACCGCGGTTCGATCGCGTCTGCATTGTCACTTAGTGCCAGGAAGGGCTTTCAACGAGGCAAGTGCCCAGGCGTCTCAGCTACGTTGTTAGGACATGGAGGAGATACAGAGACGAACTATTGATTACATGTCTTGTTCAGGCCGCCCAAGGGCTACAACTGCAGTGGATGACCGCTACCTCCAGATTATCGCTCGGAGGAACCTTGACAGCAACGCCACCATGTTGAATAATACTTTTCGTGCTGCCACAGGACGTCGTGTTACGACTCAAACTGTGCGCAATAGGCTGCATGATGCGCAGCTTCACTCCCGACGTCCTTGGCGAGGTCCATCTTTGGAACCACGACACCATGCAGCGCGGTACAGATGGGCCCAACACATGCCGAATGGACCGCTCAGGATTGGCATCCATCACATTATCTTCACCGATGAGTGTCGCATATGCCTTCAACCAGACAATCGTCGGAGACGTGTTTGGAGGCCACCCGGTCAGGCTGAATGCCTTAGACACACTGTTCAGCGCGTGGAGCAAGGTGGAGGTTCCGTGCTGTTTTGGGGTGGCAATATGTGTGGCAGACGTATGCCGCTGGTGGTAACGGCAGTACGATACGTGAATGCCATCCTCCGACAGATAGTGCAACCATATCGGCAGCATAATGGTGAGGCATTCGTCTTCATGGACGACATTTCGCGCGCCCATAGTGCACATCTTGTGAATGACTTCCTTCGGGATAACAACATCGCTCGACTAGAGTGGCCAGCATGTTTTCCAGACATGAACTCTATCGAACATGACTGGGATGGATTGAAAAGGGCTGTTTATGAACGACGTGACCCACGAACCACTCTCAGGGCTCCACGCCGAATCGCCATTGAGGAGTGGGACAATCTGGACCAACCGTGGCTTGATGATCTTGTGGATAGTATGTCACTTCGAATACAGGCATGCATCAATGCAAGAGGACGTGCTACTGGGTATTAGATGTATCGGTGTGTACAGCAATCTGGACTGCCACCTCTGAAGGTCTCAATGTATAGTGACACAACATGCAATGTGTGGTTTTCATGAGCAATAAAAAGGGCAGAAATGATGTTTACGTTGATCTCTATTCCAATTTTCTGTACAGGTTCCGGCACTCTCGGAATCCAGGTGATGCAAAATGTTTTTTGCTATGTGTACTTTCCTTACCGTGTCATGTGGCCGCAACGGAACCAGGTGACATTCTGTCTCACAGTGGGCAATGGTTATATGTTTTAGCCGATTAGATGCATCCTGGTGTGAAGTAACATGTAAGTTGAATCTTTACAGCTAAAAAAAATTATATGAATGCCTGATGACTGTTCTTTCGGACATATCCGAAACAGCACACTTTACGCATTCATTTAAGTGATACGTCTCGACGGGAAGTTACACGTTTACGTTCGACCTCCATCGGGAATCTAAAATTAGCAAGCACGAATGACACGGACGGGAAATGCGGATAGGTGGTGGCACCAGGTGGGAATGCGGTTCGGCCGGGGAACTTGTCGAAATAGTCGCGATGCAGCAGGTACCATCAGTTCCCTCTCTTTCCGTTCCTTTCCACCATCAATTTTCAAAATGCAGAAAAAAATTGTTTGTTAATACACGCGTACATCGAAATAAAAACGTGGTTAGCGCAGGAAGGTTATTGGCGCTTCGATACGCATAGCCTGATATGTATTTTATGCGCCGACTTCTTTTTATGGCGACGTTGCCACAATTTACATGTTTTTTTTCCACCCGAAAACATTCGATGTATATTTCTCATGTTTTAGGTGCCGATTATTGTTATATTTATTACGCTACAATTTACATTTTATTCTACAGCTGAAAATATTCGATGTATATGTCTCACGTCACAGGCGGAACTTGACAACGACGTAACAGTTGGAGCAGCCATGTGGTAGATGTTATTTTTTTTTAAATTGTGACAGTAAGTTTTACAATTTCGGTGCAACCATGGCTTTAATCGTTAAAAACGTTGATAAATATCTCAATGCTACTTCTTTACTATCTGAATGATAATAAAATAAAAAAGACATGAACATAAAGTTGGAAATACCAGCAGTCAAATAATCTAAGTTAAACAGTAACATCGCCAGTAATGGGACAATAGAGGATATCAAATCGACAATGGCGCGTCCGCATCTCATGGTATAGTTTATAGTGGCTAGCGATGCTACCTCTGGATCACGGGGTAGCGGGTTTGTTTCCCGGCCGGGTTGGGGATTTTCTCTGCCCGGGGACTGGGTCTTTGAGTTGTCCTCGTCATTCCATCATCATTCGTGAAAGTGACTGGATTGGACTGTGTACAGATTGGGAATTTGTACGGGCGCTGATGACCGCGCAGTTGAGTGCTCCACAAACCAAACATCATCATCATCAATGGCGTGAGAAACTGACGATCGGTAACAGCACAAGTGAAATACGCACAAGTGAACCCGCATATTACTTAACATTTCGTGTACCAGTTTATCCAAAACATGATTACATTAACACTCATAGGAGGAACATTTAATTTGTACGCTGTATACCCAGTGTCCCTCCTAAGAACCGCCAGGTGACTTTCTTCTGGTGATTCTGAAGATATTTCCAGCTCCTTTTTCTGACAGATATTTGGAGTCAGCGCAAAGGTAAACTCATAACAAAATATTTTTTAGAACGTCCATTATCATAAAAGCTGTTTTGTTTGTATTGTAATTTAATGATCTATACCGTCCCCAATGAAATACTAAGAAAAGACTTAAAAACAGTACTTATAAAGAAGAGACATTTAAAAATTGTAATAATTTCTCTGTGTAAGTTTCGAGGGCAAAGATGCACTCGAAACAAAATGATCCAAAGAAACGACATGATGCGCTCTTTTGTTAATTTTTTGTCGCCTTCACTTCTTCTTTGGTCTTGGTTGTGTGTAGACGGACATCTTGCGAGTACTGGCAAATGTAAGCATATTTGTACTAATTAAGCAGAGAATATATTGATTTAATATTATTGTTCACTTTTAATTTGGAAGAGGTGATCCCGATTTCATGTCCGCCTTCCTTGAATTAACCTGCATTCGAGTAATTTACAGAGCAACAATCGCAGCGGCCGATGCAGCCAACGACGCCATTACGTGGCGGTATTAACTTATAAAAATTAGCGGAAGCGAAAAACTCGCCCGCTATTAATACAAGAGAAAATACGTAGCTTTAAGATTCTTGTTTTCAGTACAACAGCCGAGAGCCAGAGCCAGGACTCCGACTGCAATGCAATGGTTAACGGAGGTGAGAAGAATTACTCTCGCGCGCGTGTGGGCCTCAATTGTAATTATTAAGTAAAGATTTTTTGCTTTAAAGTGAACTGACTAGCCGAGTAAATTAATATGAAAAGTTTATTCCATTGTTCAACCTATATGCTCGTGTTTTAAGATGCAGTGAGTCTTACGTCGTAAACGTAACAAATAATTTCCACTGAAGATTAATATTGTTGAAGAAAGAGGCAACTGCACAAAAGCATGTAATTGTAAATCAAAATTGAATGAAATATCACTTTGATTAAGGTCCACCACGTAAGTCGGCAAGAATCACCATTACCAATCAATTTCAGTAGTAAATAGTAAATTAAATTACGACGGCCGACGGACGCGAGAGATCCCAATCGATATAGCAACCACAGATTAGTGTTATGGAATTTTTAGTTCGACTATGCTTGAGAAAAATAACAAAAAATTATTATTCATTCTCTTTTTCAGCAGTTGCTGAAAAGGGCACGTCTGAGATGCAACCGTCATATGGGACTATACGGCATAAGAAACGTTCCAGGTTGCTGATCAATAGGTTAGTTTGCTTTACAAGCAGACAACGTCCGACTCACGTATATCAATGGTAACGAAAATTTAACAAATACATGGACAACCTTTTACGCACATAGAGCGGATGGTTGATGTAGCGACATACACGAAATTCTCAGAATAACATCAGAAGGTCAGCACAAAAACGAACATAGCTACGAAAAATCAAGGAGGTATAACAAGAATATTATGATAGGTAAGCGTGTATTATAAAAATGTGTTATGCAATTGTGGCACGTAATGCCCGACAGTAAAAGTGAAGCAGACACAGAGGGTGATGCGGAAACAAAATGGAACTTCACGGGTTGAGAGGGTGTGCGATGTTATTTCGGAGATTACAAAGTCGATTTTAGAAGGAACTGGACTGAGTGACTCTAGTTGCCAGTATGACGCTGCACCAAACCTGGCCTGGATGCACGCACTATTTCGGTTCGTAACGGCGTCATAAAGACGTTGTATCAAATCCCGAGGTAGGACGGCTCACAAATGTGGTATCCGGCCCTTGATATCCCTGGTATTGGCACTGGGACGAAATCCGAACTGGTACCATCGGGGACATATCTGGGTATTTTGCTGGTCTTGGGAGTATCACGCAGACAGTACATAGAGACACGTGGCGTTTGTGAAACAGCACTGTCCTGTTGAAACTAGACATACAATCAAGCGAAGTCTCTTTTTTCGTGTGTCTACAGGAAAGAACTTAGTCAGTGAAGCTAAAATGGTTTGCAGAAACTGTAGAATGGAATGCGGAGTGTAGCTACTCAGCCGATTCCTGCGGGATACTCTTCAGGGAAGTGTGTACGCTAGGTAAAGGACAGTATCGACATTTGCAGCTGAATGTACCGCCAAAAAAAGTTATATCATTGTACGATACACAGTTCAGGAGATATAATTTCATTGGCAATGAGGTGCGTGAAAAACATGGTTTTCTTAAAACGGAGCGTAAACTACGTAGTGTTTGTTAGCAGGAGCACTTAGCGACTTCCAACAGACATTAAATATAATTACAAAGTGTTTCAGTCTTACTACGGAAACCTGGCGCCACGTGGTTCGATTGCGCTGTTGCCGGATGCTCTTGACAACGCATGACCGCGAATGCTTTGCCTACCGGATATCGCGAAGTATCCAAGGCGGCCCCCATGCGCTGTGTTAGCGCGCCAGCCTTCCACTCCGGGGGGTCTGGGGGCGAATTCGCCGGGGTACCGACACATCCATTGTAGTTTCATAATTAGATGTACAGGGAACAAACCAGTCAACAATTTTTTGTTCTCGTACAGAAAGTCCTTTACAAATTATATCGGCCCTGAAAAGGGCCTTTTTTATAGCTAGGACATTGTTTACTTAAAGCAAAATGTTCAAAAGTGTGTGAAAGCTAATGGGACTTAACTGCTAAGGTCATCAGTCCCTCACGTTATACACTCTTAACCTAAATTATCCTAAGGATAAACACACACACTGTAATGGTACTTGAATTACGTAACGGCACCTCAACTGAACCTCTCGATACCAGCAATATTCTACTGTCACTCTGTAAAGTAGTTGACATATTTCTGAGACAACATTCAGATTTGATTTCATTAATGTAGAGGTACTTTGATACATCGATATGTTTATATTGCAATGATATTATTCTTATGTGTATTCTTTATTTTGTCACTATGATGTTTGACGTACTTGTAACTCTTCATTTTTGGGCGCGTAAGCGATTATTAGTTAGAGTCGGACCTTGAGAAAGTCAAGTCTTGGACGTCGTGTTGAAAAGACACATATTGTAGTCAGCTTATAAAATGTGAACTTCAACAGTGAGGAAGATGTTTTCAAGTATGTTTTGTATTGTGAAGTGATGTTTTGTGTGTTACGTGATATTGCAACAAAAGCAATAAAAAGGAAGTGTTGATTATTTTTTTACATCACCATTGTCCTGCAAAAGTGTAATCTTCAAGAATGGTTTGTGAAACACATCTATAAAACTTTTGATATCGCATAATAAAACCTACGCCTCTTTGCATCCGAGCTTGGAACCATCACCACCTAGATTTTCGACGATTGAGCCATGATTTTACGATACCAGCGTGGGAAGCACGAAAAGATGAGTGCCTAGTTGATTCATTATTACATGAAATGACTTTATTAACTGTGCTCTAATGACACCTGCCACATAATAACTTTGTTGTTGCCCGAAAATGCAGTATTTAGCAGCGTGAGCAACACCACAATCATTATTAAATTTTGACCTTTGTTGTGGTAGGGTTGTTAGAACACCCATGACTGAGGGAGGACTCGAACCTCCGCCGGGACCAGCCGCACAGTCCATGACTGCAGCCCCACGACCGCTCGGCTAGTCCCGCGCGGCTTACTTAAAGCAGGTGTTCGTACTGGCGGCCATCTGACGCGACACGGTAACGTCGAACGGTGTTTTGCCGAACTACAAAGGATCCTGGCATTGCCCTGATGGGAACCGACAACCATGCCGCTGTCCGTCAACCGACGAACGGAAACAGGGCAATCTCACTACCAATCGGAGCGCGTGGTGCCAACTTTTCGCAGTTTCAAAATGATGCGTTGTCGATCTACACAACATTAATAACTGTGGTTCCTACTGACATCAGCTATCTAGGGTTAAAATTTGGTGACACAATTTTTCTACACTCTATACACTGTTGACTTCCATCAACATCATACATTTTAAAGACACACTGCCGTGTGAACAGCCTCCACTCCAGAATCTGAACAACCTTTTAGCACAATGTTGACAGTATCAGTACACATTCAGTGATGTGTCCTACCGATGGGGTGGGGAGGGTTACTTTATGCCCACCGAAAAAAATTAAAAATTGCATTTTCAATTAATTGTCGTTGACTTTTACTCACTAAATATTATTTAATGAGGTACTGATGCGTAAATGAAGTTCTGAACCTGAAAATATTCAATGTGACAAGCTTTGGGGAAGTGAAATTTACTCCTAACACTTAAATTTTTGGGTTAATTTTACTGAAAAAAAATGAAATATAGTAAAAAATTCATTAAAAACGATAAATATTTTTCCTAAATTTTAAAATATAAATTAACTGATTAAATTACAATATTTTCAGTATTGGGCACAAAGTACCTACCCATCCCCGCCTCCCAGCCCTCTCCACTGCCGCCTTGGTATTACGAGGGTTAACACATCTGTAAAGTAATCGGAGGTTTGAAGATCTTTTACACATGTGATTTTGGTTCTTTAAACAGTCTAGGATGAGGGTCGGTCGCTTACTGGTAACTGTCCATTTAGTAGATTCGCTATCGTAAAACACATGAAATCATCAATCAAGTTATAGTCAAATTAATTAACGTCGTTGCTAGCCTGAAAGGATTCTTAATATAGAATTAAGCTAATTCTGGTGGGGCGACAGTAGTTCGCGGCGCCTGGAGGGCGTGACATCACAGTTCAACAGTCACTGGTTCGGTCCGCTGCCTCTAATACATTAATTTGTGCAGAGCTGTAGGAGTCCCTCTGACCGCTGAATGTGGAGGTTGGCTTCTCGTAACGCTCGGCATACCGACGCTACAGCGGCGTGGACGTGCCGTTAATACCGGTACCCGCACAGGTGCGCCACGTGCAGTGAGGACCGCGGAATGTGAGCTGGTGCCCGTGGGGCCGCGCTAGACACTAGACCACACTAGACGCTAGCTGGCCCTGCGCCCCATGAATGAAGCAGGCGGCGGCGTGTGGGCACGCTACTGCGGTATAGCGTGCCCCGTCTCAAAGCGGCGGACCGCCATTGGACGCGTCGCACAGCCTCGCATGCGGGCTGGAAGGCTCCCGTGGCAAGGGTGGGGGGCGTGACGTCAGGACAAAAGGCCAGCAGTCCCGCGCCCCGCGCTGCACACTGGGAGCAAGTTGGCTTTTCAGAAGCGCGCCAGCGGTGATGGGCTGCTAGCTGCCGACCAACTTCATCCGCCATCCAGTACTAAAGGTTCTCCCCATGAACTCGATACACAACTGGACTGTACGTTTCACTCATCTGTCGAAAGTGATCTGGGTACCAACACTATTCATTTCGTAACATAACCCATTTTTTATTGGCTTACACCCAGTCCTCCAAATGTCAGACATTCAGATCGCTACCAAGCGTTGCATGTCGATAATCAACCGAAACGCCTACGTATTTACACTGAAGCGCCAAAGAAACTTTTATAATCATGCATATTCAAATACAGACACATGTAAAGACGTCGCTCCACTCGGCAATGCCTATATAACACAAGTGTCTGCCGCAGTTGTTAGATCGGTTACTGCTGCTACAATGGCAGGTTATCAAGTTTTAAGTGAGTTTGTACGTGGTTCAAAAATGGCTCTGAGCACTATGCGACTTATCTTCTGAGGTCATTAGTCCTCTACAACTTAGAACTACTTAAACCTAACTAACCTAAGCATATCACACACATCCATACCCGAGGCAGGATTCGAACCTGCGACCGTAGCGGTCGCCCGGTTCCAGACAGTAGCGCCTAGAACCGCTCGGCCACTCCGGCCGGCTTCAACGTGGTGTTCGGTACACGAGCGATGGGACACAGCATCTCCGAGGTAACGATGAAGTGGGAATCTTCCGGTATGACCATTTCACGAGTGTACCGTGAATATCAGGAATCCGGTAAAACATCAATACTCCGACATCGCTGCGACCGGAAAAAGATCCTGCAAGAACGGGACCAACGACGATTGAAGCGAATCCTTCAACGTGACAGAAGTGCAACCCTTCCGAAAATTGCTGCAGATTTCAATGTTGGGCCATCAACAAGTGTGTTAGCACGCGAACTATTCAACGAAACATGATCGAAATGGGCTTTAGAAGTCGACGGCCCTTCATGACTGCACAACACAAAGCTTTACTCCCCACCTGGGCTCGTCAATAGCGAGATTGGACTGTTGATGACTGGAAAGGTGTTGCCTGGTCGTACGAGTATCGTTTCCAATGGTACGGGTATGGAGACAATCTTATTAATCCACGGACCATGCATGTCAGCAGGGGACTGTTCAAGCTGGTGGAGGCTCTGAAATGGTGTAGATCGTGTGCAGCTGGAGTGGTGTGGGACCCCAGATACGTCTAGGTACGATTCTGACAGGTCGCACGTACGTAAACATCCTGTCTGCTCACCTACATCCATTCATGTCCATTGCGCATTCCGACGGACGTCGGCAACTCCAGAAGGGCAATGCGACACCCCACACGTCCAGAATTTCTACAGAGTGGCTCCAGGAACACTCTTCTGATTTTAATGCTTCTGCTATCCGCAAAACTCCCCATAAATGAACGATATTTAGCATACCTGGCCTGCCTTGCAACGTGCTGTTAAGCAGAGATCTCCATCGCGTCGTACTCTTACGGATTTACGGACAGCCCTCCAGGGCTAGTGGTGTCAATTCCCTCCAGAACTACTTCACACTTTAGCCGACGTGTTGCGGCACTTCTGCGTGCTTGCAGGGTGCCTAAACGATATTAGGCACCAGTGTCTATAGCCCTTCAGTGTAGTTCGTAATATGTACCGTCGTCCAGGAGAACGGGCTAAAAGTAATACCAGAACTACGGAGCCCATCAAAAGCATAAATGTGACTAACAAACACGTGTTGTATCCGTGGGGAAGTAGGTACAGCAGTAGATTCCCGTAACAAGGGTCTCGGGTTCAAACACCACTAACAACAAATTTCTTTACTGTGTTATGCATGAAAGTGTTATACGGGATAAAGTGTTTATGAAATGCAAAAGGTCGGTTTTGAATTAGAGAAATGTATTTCCGGCAGTCTGCTTTCGCTTCGTTTCTTTGAAAGTAGTAAACCTACAGACTACATTTGTAGTTTCACTGAATGTATAATCAGAACAGAGAAATAAAGAACCAGTTACATCAGACGTGCGAAAGGTATGTTAATAATAATAATTTATACGAAACAATAATAAGAAGATAACGTTCAACTGACGAAGCGAAAGCAGACTGCCGCAACAACACTGCCACAAACTCCGGAAAGTCCTTATACGTATCAGGAAAATGTTCTCCCATATAACATCACTGGGGTTTGAACGCTATTCCTGCTCACCCAAATGAAGTCTACAAAAATAACTAACAAATACATTTTTCCTGTGCTCCGTTGCTTTGATGTTAACTTTAATTCACATTTACAGATATTCTATTCGACGACTGCACATACCGCGAACTGAGTCGATTTTCTACTGACATACAACGTTTGGTACCGATCTGAGTGTCTGTTCTGACATCTGGAGGTCTGGGTGTTAGCGGCAGTCACAGATTTTATTAAAACATCAGCAAAGCTGCGTCATCCCAAGATAACTCTTCTCTAATACCTTTCTACTTTTTCATCTTTGACGAAACTCAGCGATGATAAGAAAAGACTGTGTAGCTATTGAGAACTTTATACCTCTGTGTTTATCTACGGGTATGAAATATACAGCTACTGAAATGGGATCAGAATTAAAGCTAGTAAAAGGGTAAAAAGATTATTACTTTTGGGCAACACACATTTGTAGTTAAACTTAAAAAAGAAAGAAAAAGTAGTTATAAGTGATCAACTGAGGAAGGTAAGCGATCAACTTCTATCCAATTTTTGTGAGTGGAAATAAGGGGAGGACAGTGAGTCCTCTCGCACTATACACGCAAACCATGCGTATATATTACCTAATGTAATTCTCTCAGCATCGCTTGATTTAATTCGAATACATCCCGTTCCAATTGTTTTATTTTTGTTGATGTTTAATTTAGAATCTCTTTCCAAGTCATTGGAGTTATTGCTGTAACTTTTATATAATTTACGTCAGTGAAAAACTAAATATTAATTTAATAGCTTTAGTTTGTTAACTCAAGTTACTCAGCTTAGGAACCTTTAGATTGTGCATAACGTTGATCATAGATATTTAGGATTCTTTCAATAAACTGAAGTCGACCATTCGTCTTTCCTACTGTATGAGAGTGAACAAGCATGTGACAACTGGTCACATGCTTGTTCACTCTCATACAGCTTTGCAAAATCACGCCCAGGTATTTAAACGACTTGACTGTGTTAAGCAGGACACTAATAACACTGTATCCGAACATTACAGGTTTTATCTTCCTACTAATCCGCATTAACTTACGTTTTTCAAGATTTAGGGCTAGCTGCTATTCGTGACACCAACTGCAAATTCTGTCTAAGTCGTATCGTCCTACAGCTACTCAATGTCGACACCTTACCGTGCACGACGGCCTCATGAGCAAACAGTAGTAGATTGCTGACCACCCTGTCAGAAAAATTATTTATGTATATAGTGAACAACAGTTGCCGTATCACGCTTCCCTTGGGGACTCCTGACGATACCCTGGTAGCTCATGAACACTCGCCGCCGAGGACAACGTACTGACGAGGGAACCCCCCCCCCCTTCGCACCCCCCTCAGATTTAGTTATAAGTTGGCACAGTGGATAGTCCTTGAAACACTGAACACAGACTACTCGAGAAAACAGGAAGAAGTTGTATGGAACCATGAAAAAAAAACAAGCAAAATGTGCAAACTGACTAGTCAATCCGCAAGACAGGCAACATCAAGGATAATTGAGCTCAGGATCGCCGTGGTCCTGTGGTTAGCGTGGGCAGCTGCCGAACAGAAGGTTCTTGGTTCAAGCCTTCCCTCGAGTGAAAATTTTACTTTCTTTATTTTCGTAAAGTTATGATCTGTCCGTTCGTTCATTGACGTCTCTGTTCACTATAATAAATTTAGTGTCTGTGTTTTGCGACCGCATCGCAAATCCGTGCCATTAGTAGACGAAAGGACGTGCCCCTCCAATGGGAACCGAAAACATTTGATCGCAGGGTCATAGGTCAACCGATTCCCCCACAGGAAAACACGTCTGATATATTCTATACGACACTGGTGACGGCATGTGCGTCACATGACAGGAATATGTTGTCGACCCACCTAACTTGTACACTTGGAGAATGGGTAAAAAGAGTCTTCTACCTTGCCCGATTTAGGTTTTCTTGTGGATGTGATAATCACTCCCAAAAAAGTGATGAAAACACAAGAGTTTGTCACATAAACTGCAACAAATGAATGCAACACTTTCACAGTCGCTCAGTTTTCCCTGTGCTCTGTCAAAAGATTTGTTTTTAACATTTTCAAATTTTTCCGTTTGTAGACCGTCAAATCCTGCATACGTCCAAGCAAATCTGAACATGTCCTGGAATTTTGGAAAGTGAAGTTGATTTTGTGTGAGTGCCTGAACTTGGGTAATTGTCTGAAAATAAAAAAAATTAAAATTTTCACTCTAGGGAAGACCTGAACCAAGGATCTCTCGTTCCGCAGCTGCTCACGCTAACCACGGGACCACGGCACTCCTGAACTCACACTATCCTCTATGCTGCCTATCTTGTGCATGGACTACTCAATTTGTATATTATGCTTATTTTTTTCATAGTTCCATACAACTTCTTCCTGTTTTCTCGAGTGATCTGTGTTCAGTTTTTCAAGGCCTGTCCACTGTGCCAACTTATAACTAAATCTGAGGGGGGTGCGATGGGGAGGTTCCCTTGTGAGTTCTACTATTTCAGAAGTCTTCGAGCCACTCACATATCTGTGAACCTATTCCATGTGCTCGTACCTTCGTTAACAGCCTGCGTTGGAGCAGGGTGTCGAATGCTTTCCGGAAGTCTAGAAATATATATGCCTATTGCCCTTCATCCACACTTCATGTGTGAAAAAGGAAAGCTGAGTTTCGCACGAGTGATGCTTCTAAAACCGTGCTGTTTCGCGGACATAAGCTTCTCCGTCTAATGCAACTTTATTATATTCGAACTGAGAATATGTTTAAGTATTATGCAGCAAACAGAAGGCTATAAAATATGAATTAAATCATCAAATGGATTGACTCGGAAGTTTCAAAGTGGTACCAGCAGCGCAGCTAGCACAGTGACAGCGTGTAATGAGTTAAAAAGAATGAGGTGCTGTTTTCCAGCAGCTCTCCAAAAGCCACATATTTGTGTAGCCAGTGGTGAGCGTCGTTTAGGGGGTGTAAAGATCGACGCAACTGCACAGTGGGTGTCTGAAAAGAATGATCTGGTGTGATTACCTGTAGCAATCCCATGGAAGGACTTAGCTTTGGCGAATGCCTGGAGGCTATTACCAGCGACCATGTACAGGACCAAAAGTGAAATACGGAGGAGTTGGTCTTACGGTGTGGAGGTATTTTTCGTGGTTATACCTGCTCCGGCAAAACATTGCGGCTGATAGTTCACATTACGTTGAGTTAGGTTGGCTATACTGCAAAAGCGATGTTGTAACAACAGTGCCATTACATATAGCAGGCGATACGGTTTTTTTTCCATCTAGTTAATGTAAGCTTTTAAGCAATCACAATATACATAAGAAATGGTTTTTGACTTGGTATCACAATGACAGCAAACAAATAACCGCATAATATTGTACGAGGGTGAGTCAAATGAAAACCTTAAATTTGTAATAACAAATCAAAATTTCGCGCCGTTGTCCTGTAAGTTGGTAAGCGTGCTACAAACAGCGTGCAGAATGGCCTGTAGGTGGCAGCATAGTGCAGATGCACACGTACCGTCGCAGTATCAGTATAAAGATTGCCGTCCCACTTGCGACTTGCACCAGGAAAGATATTTTTTCTAAAGGAATTTATGCACTTTGTAAGCGCTGGAGGACTTGCATTGAACGTGGGGGAGATTATGTTGAAAAGTGATTCAGCTTTGAACTACTTCTGCACAATAAATAATATTTAAAAAAATTTAAGGTTTTCATTTGACTCACCCTCGTATATGTAATCGCAACGAACCACACGTTTTCGATAATGGAACAAAGAAATACAGAAAATAAGCATTTGATGATTACCAATAATATGAAAACCATATGGTACATAGTTTACAAAATTGGTAATAACCTAAATTGTAATTTCTCGCTCTATGATGCACTAAATCATCGATGTTCGTAGCTTTTCACTCATCATTTTACGGTGACAATGGCACAAATCTGCTCAGCTTCCTATCGTCATTGTTGTCGGAATCAGCGCCAGATACTTCTTCACGGTCGTCTCACAAACACAGATCGAATCTCTGCGCTCACAATTTTCTGCAACAATATGCTTCGAGCTGTAACAGTATAGACCTTTCCTCACACGACTTTGCGTTCGTCTTTCGCATTGTAACGGAAATTCGTACTTTTCCGTACTGTTTTTAGTAACATTTTGCTACCCTTGGCAACTTCACTTTCTTTTAACGATACTAGTAGCTTTGTTACCGTAGGATTCTCTTTTCTGGTGTAATAAGCATGAATATGCCTGCAAATTGCGCCACTGTTGAAAGAATCCAAGTCGGTGACAGAGGCTGCTTTTTCTTATTTCCAGGAGTCGCTGAAAATATATAATTTGGTCCAGACGCTTTGTAAATGTTACAGATCACGTCTTCTTCTTTTAACTTTTGCAGTAACAGTCCCTTGAATACTACTGTTCTTCCACTAACTCCGAGAACTTCTGATGTTCCTGCCACAGCTTTATCGGCAGGAACAGATGACTCTCCATCAGCACTGCTCGCAGGACTCACGAGTTCTCTGTAGTTAACTTCAATGCCTTGCTTTCTAGCGGCAGGCCTCGACGCAAAAATTGCCACTAGGCGAACGAAGTTCTTTCGAGTATCATAATTTTCTAAAGCACAGAGAAAGAAAGCACAGCAGAACGCAAGTACACAGTGGAAACAACCATAGCGCACATTGTTTTTGTTGACACCATAATAGGCGGCAACGCGGGAGCTCTGACGTCACGACTGGCAGCGATCCCCACGCTTGGATTGGTTCACGTCCAGCGTCCGGCGCATCGCGCTTCTCGTTCTTCACTTGTTTAGCCAACTTGAAACGCATATGTCAAGGGCGCCTGGGTATAGCGTGTGGATCCCTTACTTCGCTTAATCAAAGGCTAAATGCGTACAGAATTTTGTATCGCGTGTAGTAGAGGAACAGCTGGGAGACTATGACTGATCAGCATGCCAATGCACGCTGTCGTAAAGCACCTTCCGTGGGGAAACGGTCTGTTGAGAACGATATTCGTGGAATGGACTGACCTGCCCAAAATCCCTATCTGAAACCAATGAAATACTTCGGAATGAGTCTGGGCGTCGACTTCGCTCCAGATCTCACCGTCCAAAATCGTTTTCTGATTTCGGCTCTTGTCGAAGAATTGCTGCCATTTTTGCTCAGATATTGTGTTCTGTTTCGAAGAAAACGGTCTGTTGAAACACAGTTAACATGGATTTAGGAAACATCGTTGTTGTGAAACACAACTAGCTCTTTAGTCACACGAAATGTTGAGTGCTATTGACAAGGAATATCAAACTGATTTCGTATTTCAAGATCTGCAGAAGGTTTTCGACACTGTACCGCAGAAGTGGCTTATAGTGAAATTGCGTGTTTATGCAATATCAGCTCAGTTATGCGACTGGATTCGTGATTTCCTGTCAGAGAAGTCACAGTTCGTAGTAATCGACCGAAAGTCATCAGGTAAAAGAGAAGTGAATCCTGGTGCTCCCGTAGGTAGTGTTATAAGCCCTTTGCTGGTTATTATGTATATAAATGATTTAGGAGACACTCTGAGCAGGCGTCTTAGATTGCTTTCAGATGATGCTGTCGTTTTATGTAGAGCAAAGTCATCAGAAGACCAAAAGAAATTGCAAAACGATTTAGAAAATAGATCTGTATGGTGCAAAAATTGGCAGTTCGCCCTAAGTTATGAAAAGTTTGAGGTCATCGACACGAGTGCTTAAAGAGTACCCGTTAACATTGGTTACACTATAAACCATTCAAATCTAAAGGTCGTAAATTCAACTAAATACCTGGGAATTACAATTATGAACAATTGAAACGGGAAAGAACACATTGGAAATGTGTGGGGGCAAGGCAAATAAAAGACAGTGGCAGAAAGAAAATGTAACAGACCTACTAAAAAGGCTGCCTGCACTATACTTGTCCTTCATCTTTTGGACTACTGATTCGCGGTCTGGGATCCTTACCAGATAGGATTAACGGACTACGTCGAGAAAGTTCGGGGAAGGCCAGCACGTTTTGCATTATCACGGAATAGGCGAGATATGATACGGTATTATAGATAGACATCACTGAAAACAAGGCGTTTTTCGTTGCGGCGTAAAATGGTCAAGAAATTTCAATCACCAGCGTTGTTCTTCCAACGCGAAAATATTTTGTTGACGCCGAGCTAAATAGGGAAAAACGATCATCACAATAAATAAGGGAAATCAGAGCTCACACGGAAAGTCATAGGTTTTCATTTCTTTAAGTACGCTGTTCGAGATTGGAATAACAGAGAATTATTGTGAAGGTGCTTCGATGAACTCTCTGCCAGGCACTTAAGTGTAGAGGCGATGTTGTTATGGGTGGCCGGTACCCTCTTTCAACAACACAAATGCACGTGTGGTTTAATATGGGCCTTTATTTATATGAACTTGAAACATTTACTTATCTTGAATAGAGTCCATGTGTTGTGTTACAGCCGGCCGGGGTGGCCGAGCGGTTCTAGGCGCTACAGTCTGGAACCGAGCGACCGCTACGGTCGCAGGTTCGAATCCAGCCTCGGCCATGGATGTGTGTGATGTCCTTAGGTTAGTTAGGTTTAAGTAGTTCTATGGGACTGATGACCTCAGAAGTTAAGTCCCATAGTGCTCAGAGCCATTTTGTTGTGTTACAAATTCATCGGTAGTAGTCTTCTTGCAGACTGATGTAAAATGTAATTCTGGTTCTACATCTACATTTATACTCCGCAAGCCACCCAACGGTGTGTGGCGGAGGGTATTTTACGTGCCACTGTCATTACCTCCCTTCCCTGTTCCAGTCGCGTATGGTTCGCGGGAAGAACGACTGCCGGAAAGCCTCCGTGCACGCTCGAATCCCTGTAATTTTACATTAGTGATCTCCTCGGGAGGTATAAGTAGGGGGAAGCAATATATTCGATACCTCATACAGAAAAACACCCTCTCGGAACCTGGACAGCAAGCTACACCGCGATGCAGAGAGCACCTCTTGCAGAGTCTGCCACTTCAGTTTGCCAAACATCATAACCTTGTGACGAAACGAGCCGCTGTTCTTTGGATCTTCTCTATCTCCTCCGTCAACCCGACCTGGTACGGATCCCACACTGATGAGCAATACTCAAGTACAGGACGAACGAGTGTTTTGTAAGCCACCTCCTTTGTTGATGGACTACATTTTGTAATGACTCTCCCACTGAATCTCAACCTGGCACCCGCCTTACCAACAATTAATTTCATGTGATCATTCCACTTCAAATCGTTCCGTAGGCATACTCCCAGATATTTTACAGAAGTAACTGCTGCCAGCGTTTGCTCTGCTGTCATATAATCATACATAGTAGTCCCACTATAGTCAGTAATGTGGTTGCTATGTACTGTCGTAGGGTGTGATGGTGTGATGTATTAAACCCGCGCTGCGAGTAAACTAACATACGCCAAATAGGGTGACTGAATGAGGCCCTTCGCCAAGCGGCGGCGGCCTAAATACCTGCTGTCCAGAGGGCGTTGGTGGCCTGTCGCTTGTGGATGTGTCTCTGGCCTCTCTCGTGATAGGCGCGCTTGATCCAGGGCCTAAAATTCGAAATTCGCGCTTCATCTTTGCCCACAAGTGTTCTGGCTACAGCTTATACCAGCACATTAAGTGCAGAGTATCCACGTAGACCAGGGCTTAACAACTGGCCGGTTTTGAGCGCGAGTACTCGCGTCTGCTCAGGCACGTGCTCGCGAGCAGCTGCATGGTCATGGAGTAGGGAGGGAGGGGAAATGCGCGCGCACTTTTGAATAGGGCCGCAGCGTGCCTATTGAATTCGCGCCGACTGTGTAACGTTTAAAGTACTACGATCAGCTCTTAACAGTCACTTCGCTGGTTAAGAATCATGTGAAGTCGCCGTTGTGTAACCCCAACCATGCTTTCGCAGTTCAACCCCCATTGGGGGGAATTGTATCTGTTTACAGAAAAAGATGGTATTGCAAAATGTTTAGTATGTCACAAAACGCTGAATTCTTTTACGAAATTTAATTTGCAGCGACATTATATGTCGTACCACGCGAAAGACAACGGACGTGGAAAATGTGATTGACCAGATCGTGCACAGGAAGTTATTAAACTTAAAAGGAAGCTATCCGAAGAAGATCTGGACGACGAAGAAAAATCAACTGAGGCAGCTCTCAGAGGGGATTACAAAATTGCTTTGCTTTTAGCAAAATCCCTGCGCCCCTTAACTGATGGCGATTTAATAAAGGAATGTTTGGTAGTTGCAGCGGAACATTTGTGTCCATCTCAAGTTGAATAGTTTCGGATTGTGCCATTATCTAACATGACCATTATGCGTCGCATACAGCACATGGCAGACGACGTCCAGAGCCAGCTTGCAAATATCTGTAAAGATTTTATGGCGTATTCTTTAGCTCTGGACGAAAGTGTTAATATCACTGGAACAGCGCAGCTTGCCATATTTATTAGAGGTGTTAATAGAGATCTTCAGGTGAGGGAGGAGCTCCTCGATGTAGTAGCCATAAAGAACACTACAACCGGAGGTGATATTTTAAGTAGTGTTGAAGAAAGTGTTGAAAATATAGGATTGTCGTGGAATTCTATAGTTTGTGTCTACAGATGGTAGAGGCATACACTAAGCTATTAAAATTATGTGGCACGTGTACATTCTCCTTTATTTGTTTCATTTGTCGCAGTAATAATTCGTGAGTGATATCCTTGCAGGTGGCCGCGGATTTACATCGACTGGCGGCAGCTGTTGTGTACCCCACGTGACTCTCCCCACTCTCCGCTCTGGTCCGGTAGTGGGGGTAGCGTGCACGCGCTGCTCAGTGCTCGCGCCTTGCTGCTCACAGCTTGCTCTGCGAGCACGTATGTTGTGAAGCCCTGACGTAGAAACACAGACCAGATATTCAGACACCTCATTCATAGAAAGTGTCCCCAGAAGAGTTAGAGCCGTTATAATGGCTATGCGTGGACGCATTCCACATCAGTGGCTAACAGCTGTGTGTGGATACCTCGCGTATATCCGGAGAGTTGTCTGACGGATGGCCTGTAGAGGTGGCGGAAGCTCTGGCGTGCGCCTTGGGCCACGCTGCTGGCTGCGGGAGGCCCTCGGCGGCCACTCGGCTGCCGCGGCAGCAGCAGGTGGATGCGTGGACGCAGTGCCGGAACACGACGCCGCGCCGCCCGCCGCCCGCCGTCCATCGCAATCGATAGCGGGCGCCGCCGTGGGTGCGCTGAGGCGCATATCGACTGCCTGCACGGCCCGTATTTTTAGCGGTCTCAGCTGCCGCCGGCGCAGCCAGCCACTCGTACGAATATAATAGCCCGGCCTGCCCGCTTTTGCTGCGCCCTTCCTTACAGTAGTCCAATGAAATTGTAACGCATTTTGTCGTGGGATACGTTCTTTCGCATTACGAAGGTAGTGGGCATAAAATATAGGGAACGATAGGTTGCCCATAACTTTTGCAGAAACCATGCTCCATTTCTAAGAATCGTAGGAGCGTGAAAGAGAAGCAGTAGTTGAGAAGTCAGACAGGGATGTAACCTGTTCCCAGTATCCTTCTTCTTCTTCTTCTTCACTTCAAGCAACAGCCTTATATGCTCTTCTGCTTTCACAATATATACATTTCCGTAGATCTCCCTGTATTTCCCTTTCGTTTGGATCTATAATCATTTACTGTTTATAATGTGATTATAGTGTAAATGATGAAAGTATGTGAAGCTTGCCGCTAACTTGGTGTAATGTCTCTCACACATGAACCTGTACAGCAAAGTAAGGGCCTCCTGTTTTTATCTTTAGGCTGATCCGTGATAAGACAGGCAAACAATTATACTAATGGAGGATTCTGCGTATTTTCTTTAATTTCATTCGCTCTCTCTCTCTGTCCTTTATCTATATACAGTTTTAAATATATTATTTAATTACGTGAACTCAGCCCAATAGAATCTCTGGTGGAGCCCTTCGTCTTAATATTCAGCGGCTGGCTTGCTGTAAAAGATCTTTATATCTATTATTTTTGTTAAGCGCTGCATTCAGTTGGGAAAATCGATCGTTTGAACAATTCGTTCATTTTACGACACATTTAGAATTTCATATGTGTCCGAAGCCTTTTTGGACGATTTTATAAAATAGCGGTGATTGCAGGCTCTCTTCGTCACAACTGAAACTTCCCCACTAATTACAGGGCCAAGACAATCATCAATGATTCAGACAGAGAACTCATTCGTCATTCACTCTAGAATAAAAGGGTCACAAACCTTATTTCTGAGGAAAAATTGTATATTCAATCCATCTCCAGTACATGTTCCGTTTTCTGTTGATTCCAAGTCTTACTTAATTTGCGTTTACAGTTTTTCTCTCTCTCCAAATAACCCGCTAGTAGCACAAACGTTAATAGCTCGCTTTAGCGAGAAGAAGAGCAAATATGTCTCTTTTAGCAGCCCGACAATCTTCCAACAGATACTTCCGAAGCTGTCCTCGTTATTCCTCCCTAACAACCATAGAGAATACATATATGTCTCTCTGTTGTTCCAAAGAATAAACGTACTAGAAAAATACCTTGGCGTCGACGAGCTGTCGGCGCATATATTACTAGAAAATCCGATCAGATACTTTCCCAAAAGTGAATAAATGTGGATGATTTGATTGATAATTATTAATTATTGCTTGGTAGAGGGCAATTTTCCGTGGGGAGATTACATGTTCTCTCTGTCCCCATTATTTGAATATGCTTCTTACATTTCATTATCCAGTATTCTATTCCTTCATCAATCGAGAATATATTCATTCTTTACTTACTTTAGGATTCTTTATTTGATCTCTCGAAGTATATCCTTTTGTTCTTCTTGTTGCTGTTTTGGTCTTCAGTCCAGAGACTGGTTTGATGCAGCTCTCCATGCAACTCCATCCTGTGCAAGCTTCTCCATCTCCCAGTACCTACTGCAACCTACATTCTTCCGAATCTGTTTAGTGTATTCATCACTTGATCTTTCTCTACGATTATTACCCTCCGCGCTGCCCTCCAGTACTAAATTGGTGATCCCTTGATGCCTCAGAATATGCCCTACCAAGCGATCCCTTCTTCTAGTCAAGTTGAGCCACAAATTTCTCTTCTCCCTAATTCTATTCAATACGTGCTCATTAGTTATCTACCCATTTAACTTTCAGCATTCTTCTGTAGCACCACATTTCGAAAGCTTCTATTCTCATTTGTCTAAACTATTTATCGTCCACGTTTCACTTCCATACATGGCTACAACCCATACAAATACTTTCAGAAATGACTTTCTGACACTTAAATCTATACTCGATGTTAACAAATGTCTCTTCTTCGGAAACGCTTTCCTTGCCATTGCCAGTCTATATTTTATATCTTCTCTACTTCGACCATCATCAGTTATTTTTCTCCCCAAATAGCAAAACTCCTTTACTACTTTATGTGTCTCATTTCTTAAACTAATTCCCTCAGCATCACTCGACTTAATTCGGCTGCTACATTTCATTATCCTTTTGGTGATGTTCGTCTTATATCCTCCTTTCAAGACACTGTCCAACCGTTCAGCTGCTGTTCCAGGTCCTTTGCTGTCTCTGACAGAATTGCAATGTCATCGGCGAACCTCAAAGTTCTCCTTAAAAAAATTCATTTCATCCTATTGTATCTTGTTTTGGTCTTTCTCAGTTATTGTCCAGGTCTCACTCCTGTGCGTGAGGACAGGCGTCGCCGTTGCTTTGTAGAATTTTGGCTTTGTGTCTGTGCTGGTTTTATTGACTGATGGTCTATGTATAGTGCCACATACCATTTGAAACTCGTTTAACTTTTTACAGATGTCTTCATCACATTCATAATTTCATCAAAACCTAATAACTGAAAGTGAGACACCTATTCAACTGACTTTCCATTTACCATTATTTTAGAACATACTGGGTGTCTTCCTTCGAAAGACACAACCGTAGTTTTCTTTCCTGATATTCTCAACCTATAGAGTTTGCCTATTAAATACAAGTGATTAGAGCAAATTGTAAATCATCGGTAGTGTTTTGCAAAATTATTTCGTCATCAGCAAAGAGTGCGGAATTTAAATGTGTGTTTCTAGGGAGCCGGCCGCTGTGGCCGAGCGGTTCTAGGCGCTTCAGTCTGGAACCGCGCTGCTGCTACTGTCACAAGTTCGAATCCTGCTTCGGGCATGGATATGTGTGATGTCATTAGGTTAGTTAGGTTTAAGTGGTTCTAAGTCTAGGTGACTGATGACCTCAGCTGTTAAGTCCCATAGTGCTTGGAGCCATTTGATTTTTGTGTTTCTAAGAATTAATTTAATTCCCAGGTTATCTTCTTGTTTCGACTGTCTAAGAATTTCGTCGGTGCACACTGTCAGGAAACGCAAAACATCCCTTTGTTCTTGTTTCGAAGGCTTTATTTCAATCTTTTCAGCATGACTGAATGCTGGGGGGGGATCGAAGCCTGTGTAGTAGCTGAGTCATCCCATGGGTGTTTACACGTGTCCATCTAGCGGCGAGTGGGGGAACTCAGAGCTCTTGTATGGACAGCACCTATTATCTGCAGCTCGTGGTCTCGTGGCTGGAGGTGGTGCCTCTGGATCACGGGTTCCCGGGTTCGATTACGGGCCGGATTGGGGAGTTTTCTTTTCCATGGGTGTTTGAGTTGTCCTCACCATTTCATCATCATCATCATCATCATCATTCGTGACAATGGCTAGATTGGACTGTGTAAAAATTGGGACTTTGTACGGGCGCTGTTGACGGCGCATTTGAGCGCCCGACGAACCAAACATCATCATCATCAGCACCTTCTTCCGCAAGCAAATACATTACGATCCTTTGACAGAAAGTCACAAGGCTTTCAAAATTCACTTGCGGTAGTTAAACATTTAGCCATACAACACATCGCACTTTTCATTTCATCCGTATGATAGTCATCGGCTTACAACGACACCTACCTTAATATTAAACAAAGTGGTTGGGAGACTGCACACTTGTACTCCTCTGCTAATTGTTATTGTTCCTGTTCTTTCTCTGACTGCGTTATTAAAATCTTCGTTACCGAAGTAGCACCTTTTTATCACTTGTATTAAATGTTTTGGATAACCTCGTCTTTCCAATACAATCCACAGCATCACTCAACCCAAGGCTATTCTGTAATCTAAAAATTCAAAATTAGTCTCTTTACAGACCAGTCTGTTCCTTTAGTAGGTGGGCGTCAGCTATTCTTTCTACTCTGTTATTAATTATTGGTGCATATAATCTATAGCCGGTGTTCCTCTGTAACTTTAAGTTTTTTTCTTTTTTTTTTGAGTGATGTTACTCTCGCCACTCTCCAACAATCGGGTATCATCTTCCATTTCCAAAATACTTTTAATAAATGCAACAGTTTTTCTAACTAATTCTCAACATTTGCCAACTTCTGCATTAGTCTTACCGGATCCTGCTGCTTCTTGCCGATGTTATTCAATCTTTGCATTGAGCAAGCTTCTAGGGAAACCTAGACGAAATTCGGAAAGGCATTTAAAGAGCAAGGGGGTGAAGTTAAAGCTTTGAAGTCCTCTGATGGAATGGTAGCTCTGTCAGAGACGCCGAAGGACTTGAAAGAGCAGTTCGTCAGAATGGTGTAAGATGAACATCAGCCAAGGTAAACCAAGGTTAATGGAATGTAATCGAATTACACAAGGCGATTCTAAAGTAAATACGTTGGGAAATCCGACAGTAGCACTAAAACAGTTTTGCTATTTGAGAAGCAAAATAACTCACGATAGATGAAGCAGAGAGGAATAGCTAGAATCGCAAAAAGTGGTTCAAATGGCTCTGAGCACTATGGGAGTTAACTTCTGAGGTCATCAGTCCCCTAGAACTTAGAACTAATTAAACCTAACTAACCTAAGGACATCACACACTTCCATGCCCGAGGCAGGATTCGAACCTGCGACCATAGTGGTCGCGCGGTTCTCGACTGTAGCGCCTAGAACCTCTCGGCCATTGAGGCCGGCGCTAGAATCGCATTTTTGAAAACAATTTATTTGTTAACATCTAATATAAAATTGAAAGTAAGGACGTCTCTTATGAACAAATTTGTCTGGACTACGGAGGTTAAACGTGGACGATAAACAGTTCAGACAAGAAGAGAACAGAAGCCTTCGAAATATGGTATAACAGAAGAATACTGAAGAACGGAAGGGTAGTTCGGGCAACTAATGAGGAGACACCAATCGAACTGGGGAAGAAGGAAAGTTGTGGTGCAACTTTGCATTTCCTGAGGCATAATGAGTCTGGTAATGGAGGAAAGTTTAGGTGAAAAAAAGTAGTTGAGGGGCAAAGTTTGACTGGAATAAGCATTTTCAAAGTGGATTTACTCTGTAGTAGTTGTGCAGAGATGAATAGGTTTACTCGGGGAAGACTAGCGCGGAGACCTGCATCAAACCAGTCTTCGGAGTAAAGATCACCACAATGAAACTGGCATCTATTATCTGGTAGAGCGTACGGAAGTGTGTGAAGAAACGAAGAGTAATCACGTTTTGCCGTCTAAACAGCGAGTGGCGTAAACTACGATTGTTGCTTTGACGATCGACCAAATGTTTGGTATGATGCAGAATATCGTTTGCCAACTACCCTTCCATTATAGCATTCTACATCATCCAAAGAGTGTTTTGTTAACTTAAATCCAGGCCTAACTCTACGTTTCTTTCGTTTCACCGAATAGTAATAATAGTATCCAGCAACACCACCTATTTTAATATGTCACATAACATCCTACGTTTCCGATTCATTGTGTATTTTCAGGCATTTTTTGTCGACTCGATGCAGGACGTGTGCGTTCCCTTCTCGCGAGACACAGCTTGCCCTCTTTGTGCGTGATATACAACAGGCTCTAGATACCGGCTCCCAGGTTGATGCCATATTTCTCGACTTTAGAAAGGCGTGGGACTCAGTTCCGCACTGTCGCTTGCTACAAAAAATGCACGCTTACGGTCTATCCAGTGACATATGCGGTTGGATAGAAAGTTTTCTAACAGCCACGGAGCAGTACGTCGTCTTGAACGGGGTAACTTCAACAGAAACAAGAGTAACTTCAGGTGCGCCCCAGAACAGCGTAATAGGTCCTCTGCCTTTTACGATTTACGTAAACGATCTGGTTGATGGTATTGACAGCGGCCTTAGACTGTTTGCCGATGATGCTGTAGTCTACAGGAAAGTAATATCACACGGAAGTTGTGAACAAATCAATGAGGATTTTCAGAAAATAAATGCGTGGTGTAATAGGCAGTTATCTCTCAATATTAGTAAGTGTGACCTATTGCGTATAACAAGGCGAAAATCCCTATTAATGTATGAGTACAAAATAAATGATCAGTCTTTGGAAGCGGTAACATCAGTCAAGTATCTGGGTGTGACTATTCGAAATTATCTCAAATGGAATGATCAGATTACACAAGTAACGGGTAAGGTGGACTCTAGATTGCGGTTTATTGGTGGAATCCTGAAGCGATGCAGTCCTTCATCAAAGGAAATCCACTCCTGGAAATTGAAATAAGAACACCGTGAATTCATTGTCCCAGGAAGGGGAAACTTTATTGACACATTCCTGGGGTCAGATACATCACATGATCACACTGACAGAACCACAGGCACATAGACACAGGCAACAGAGCATGCACAATGTCGGCACTAGTACAGTGTATATCCACCTTTCGCAGCAATGCAGGCTGCTATTCTCCCATGGAGACGATCGTAGAGATGCTGGATGTAGTCCTGTGCTTGCCATGCCATTTCCATGCCTGTGCTTGCCATGCCATTTCCACCTGGCGCCTCAGTTGGACCAGCGTTCGTGCTGGACGTGCAGACCGCGTGAGACGACGCTTCATCCAGTCCCAAACATGCTCAATGGGGGACAGATCCGGAGATCTTGCTGGCCAGGGTAGTTGACTTACACCTTCTAGAGCACGTTGGGTGGCACGGGATACATGCGGACGTGCATTGTCCTGTTGGAATAGCAAGTTCCCTTGCCGGTCTAGGAATGGTAGAACGATGGGTTCGATGACGGTTTGGATGTACCGTGCACTATTCAGTGTCCCCTCGACGATCACCAGTGGTGTACGGCCAGTGTAGGAGATCGCTCCCCACACCATGATGCCGGGTGTTGGCCATGTGTGCCTCGGTCGTATGCAGTCCTGATTGTGGCGCTCACCTGCACGGCGCCAAACACGCATACGACCATCAATGGCACCAAGGCAGAAGCGACTCTCATCCCTGAAGACGACACGTCTCCATTCGTCCCTCCATTCACGCCTGTCGCGACAGCACTGGAGGCGGGCTGCACGATGTTGGGGCGTGAGCGGAAGACGGCCTAACGGTGTGCGGGACCGTAGCCCAGCTTCATGGAGACGGTTGCGAATGGTCCTCGCCGATACCCCAGGAGCAACAGTGTCCCTAATTTGCTGGGAAGTGGCGGTGCGGTCCCCTACGGCACTGCGTAGGATCCTACGGTCTTGGCGTGCATCCGTGCGTCGCTGCGGTCCGGTCCCAGGTCGACGGGCACGTGCACCTTCCGCCGACCACTGGCGACAACATCGATGTACTGTGGAGACCTCACGCCCCACGTGTTGATCAATTCGGCGGTACGTCCACCCGGCCTCCCGCATGCCCACTATACGCCCTCGCTCAAAGTCCGTCAACTGCACATACGGTTCACGTCCACGCTGTCGCGGCATGCTACCAGTGTTAAAGACTGCGATGGAGCTCCGTATGCCACGGCAAACTGGCTGACACTGACGGCGGCGGTGCACAAATGCTGCGCAGCTAGCGCCATTCGACGGCCAACACCGCGGGTCCTGGTGTGTCCACCGCGCCGTGCGTGTGATCATTGCTTGTACAGCCCTCTCGCAGTGTCCGGAGCAAGTATGGTGGGTCTGACACACCGGTGTCAATGTGTTCTTTTTTCCATTTCCAGGAGTGTAGCTTACAATACGTTAGTTCGTCCAGTCTTAGAGTATTGTTCGTCTGTATGTGACCCTTACCAGTTGGGTCTGATTCAAGAAATTGAGAAGGTCCAAAGAAGAGCGGCAAGATTCCTGACTGGTACATTTAGCCATCGCGAGAGCGTTACAAATCTCATACAAAGTTTGAAATGGGACGCACTTGTAGTTAGACGACGCGCTAAACAGAAGGGGCTGCTCACTAAATTCCGAAATCCAATCTTCGCCGAGGATGTAGAACATATATTATTCACACCAAGTTTCAAATCGCGTAATGATCATCACTCAAAGATAAGGGAAATAAGAGGTCGTACTGAGTCGTTCAGGCAGTAGTTTTTCCCTCGTGCGATCCGTGAGTGGAACAGAGGGGGGCAAATATGACTTTGGCGCGAATTGTGCCCTTCGCCACAAACCGCTTGGTGGCTAGTGGAGTATATATGTAGATTTAGAATCCATTTGACGTTCAACAATATCCTGTAACTAACTATTTCAAAGGCTACTAATCGTTATATTGCCGTCAACATTGTTGTCCTACTTTCACGTCTAGCCAGATGTTTAGCCGAAACATTTTGCGTGACTGTTGTACTGGTTTCCAGATTGATATATTTCGATATTCGCAGCTGTTTCCTTATACAGAGTGTACGTTTTCTTCGTTGGATCGACGATACTGTGTACTTCTTTCACCTTCTTCCCTTACTCGCGGGGCATTAAAAAACGAGCCAATGGCTTGTAAACAGAAACAGTGCGCACCACTGTTGTGACACTTGTCTCATTGCCACAAAAATATCTAAAATTCCTGGCGCTATGGTGCGAACCAGTTCCGAGGACACTGCTTGAGGTTCTCCTCCGAGATAAATCGTTTGCCTCAGGCAGTCTCCTTTAGCTAATAAAAAGTAGCGTGTTCTGAGTGAGACAGGTCCGGACCCTATGATGGGTGACTGAGTACCTTTCAGTTTGAATGTCTACAAGAGCTGCTTGACAGCGTTTGCTGTATGGGACCCTGCATTGTCATGGGGCAAAATAACGCCGCGGATGAGCCGCCTTGGTCGTTTAGATTGATCGCTTTGCAAACGGTGGTCGAGGTTTGTGAGTACCGCTGCTCATTGATCGTTGTCCCACGTTGCAGGAAGTCGATTCGAGAGGGGGCATTTTGGTCGAAGAAGAAGTGAGTATAGCCTTTGCCGCACTTGTGTGGACAGTGTTTGAGGTTTTCCGTGGCGGCGACCAGGTACGCAACCAGTGAAGACGCTGTTTTGACTCGGATTCGAGTTGGTGACGCCATGTCTCGTGTCCAGGGGCTTCTTCCTCCGTTGGCACAGCGCTGGAGATGTTCAAGGGAGGTTCCTATTCGACTGAGCCCTGGGCTGGTTGAAGACTGCGACGCACCTGTTGGGTGCACAGTTTGCAGAATTTAGGTCTGTTCTTAATGATGGCATGAACACCACCGACGCTCATTCCGGCGTCTGCGACACTGGCTCCTACCGTGACTCACCGGTCATGAGTAATGAGGGCATGCAACTGCTGGCCAGTGGGCTCGGTAACACTGTGTGGCGTTCCAGACCGGTCGTCACTGGCCAGCGACGTCTGTCCTTGGAACTGACAAGCAGTGCTCTCCGGACACTTGTGCCAGTCTTGGGTGAATTTCCGTTCCCCGCACTCCGTCCGCTTTCAGCAAGCTGTCGCGTTGCTCTTTTCAGCATGACTGAATGAAGTGGAGGGCCCACGCGTGCGCTTCGTAGCTGAGTCGTCGCGTGGATGTTCCAGAATGTCCCTCTAGCAGCAGGCAGACATTATGATCCGCTGAAAGAAAGTCGCAAGACTTTCAAAATTCTCTTGTCTTATTTAGACATTTAGCGGTATAGCACATCAGACTGCCCAACGAATAGTTTTAATTCTTTTCATTTTATCCGCTTGGGTATTACAGTCATCGGCTAGCACAGATGGTATTTTATTGAATAAGCGATTCAGCTGCTGTCTATTTTCGGCGACCGCTAAAATGTAATTTGTGCTTTGCTGGTTTCCTTCCCTCAGTACCTTCTCAGCGCACAAAGTATCAGAGCTGTCAGCGGGAGGTCTTGCCTTACGCTTGTCATAACTGCATAATTGCGACCTCTTGCATTTAGTCACGGCTGTTACTCCAGACTGACGTGTGTAATGAGAAACGGTTAGGCTTCAGCTTCTACACATGGTACCTGACTTGTTAAAAAGCTAAAACATTGTATTCGATTCCCATCTAGGAAAAGAAAAATCAAAATCTTCGAACGCACTGTACGTTTGCTTGTTGTTACTAAATTTGACACTTGGTTAAAATTGATTTTCGTGCGCTCCCACTAGGGCTATTGTTAAAATATCGATACATCTATATTATTTCCAAAAAATGTCGATGTATATCGCCGATATTTATTTTCAGATATCTTGATATGGGAATGGCAATACCGAGAGCCAAAGTTTTTGTTTTATATTCTATTTTTTCGTAATTTTCGATAAACATTTGAACTTGTTCTTTTGAAATTGTACTAGAACATAGTTTTACTTTAACTTGGTCAAGAGTGTTACTACTTTTTGAGCTTTCATCACGTCCAGTCTTTCTCTTTGACCGTGTGAAGCAAGTATAGTTGTCACAAAGAAGTATTCCGACTGCAGTCTCAGGTTGCCGGTTTAAATGGAATAACAAGATATAAGGTGTAAAGAAATAGCAAAAACAAAAATAGCAAAAGCAATTTTTAACGCAACTAGTGTGCTACTTCTTCTCATAGGCATTCTTCAAAAACAGTTGCTGAAACTGACAAACAAAAATCTAAACGAGAAGATTGGTCTTTGCAGTGGGCCGATATGTGTGAGGGGGAAATTCTGAGGTAATAGGCACTCGGCGCTACCAAAAAAAAAACTGCAATGTGTGACTTCAGAACGCAGTTTTGACGCTACAGCTGCTAGGTCGCTGGTGTTGGTAGAAATGAAAAACAGGGAAGTCGACATAAAGTGTTCCAGAAAAATGCGATATGTGACGAAACCGAGTGACCGACCCATTGGAAACCTTTTATTGTGCCACTTACCTGCAGTTACCATTGTTAGCAAAGTGCTTCACCAAGTGCGAACGTCCATCGCTTTCCTTTCAATTCTCATCAGGCTGCTAGCTTGTTGATGTATAGAATATCAAATAACAAATCAATACTTAAATATACAGCTCTCAAAATGGCAGTATCTACAATGTGCAGTTGATTTTTTTTTTGTTTTGTTTTGTCGATACGTTTAATTTTTTCGTCGATATTATCGTAGCGGCCCCTTGTCAGTTAGAGGACCCGGACAATAGACAAGCAAGGTGGGCTGCCGAACTCCCTTCAAGAGCTCAGATCAAAACTTCGCCAGTGGATGTACGAGGGCTATTCCGAAAGTAAGGTCCGATAGGTCGCGAAATGGAAACCACGGTAAAAATCAAAAATGTTTTATTTGCAACAGTTAGATACACCTTGCAGCTACTTATCTCCATAGTCGCCGACCCGACTTAGACGTGTATCGTAGCGTTGTACCAACTTTCCCATACCCTCGCTATAGAAGGCAGCCGCCAGTGCTCTCCGCCAATTCTCTACGCTGGCCTACGGCTCGTTGTCTTGTGCCGAAATGTTGTCTTCATAACCAGCGGTTCATGTGACCTGAGCTGAAACTCAGAGGGAGACAATTACGGGCTGTATTGTGGGTAATCTCACATTTCCATTTGAAAACGATGCAGGAGCATCTTCATTGCCCCTGCAGAATGCGGCTGAGAATTGTCTTGAAGACGAAACAGCACGACAGTTATGTAATGTTAGCTGCATAGCTTCAGGGGAAATTTCTCACCAGGCCCCCGTACTTGGCGGCAGACACTGTTTTCTAGACATCTTTACGCACTCACTGCGAGCTCAGAAATGAGAAGAGCGACGTGATGCTAACTGGGGTTATACTAGAGACACTACCCAACACATCTGTGCAAAGCTTTATCGGATTTTCATAGTCGTTTCCATTTCGTGACCGATCGGACCTTACTTTCGGAATAGCCCTCGTAAACATCAACAGACTTACCACACAGACACGGCATTACCTTGTGAAAAGCCATGTGACAGAGATACAGCAACTGGAACTAAAGACACTCAGCGTAGCCTTCAGTAGAAAGTTGTATTTTGTTGGGAGTAACACCACTTTTTAATTGTGTAGAGTAATATTCTGGTTCAATCCCGCGTCCGGCCATCCTGATTTAGGTTTTCAGTGATTTCCCTAAATCGCTCCAGGCAAATGCCGGGATGGTTCCTTTGAAAGGGCGCGGCCGATTTCCTTCCCCGTCCTTCCCTAATCCGATGAGACCGACGACCTCGCTGTCTGGTCTCCTCCCCCAAACAATCCAATCAAATCCAGTAATATTCTGGTTATTATTTCTTTTCATTGTCTTTTACTCTTATTTGGTGTTTGCCACCACAAGAATTGTTGTGCTTCTTTTTCTTGCGTTTGGAAATCAGTGTACGCTGAGAAGGCGTTTCAGTTAAATAAAGTGTGTTCAAACTTGATCGTTAGTTCTTTCCCGCCGACTGCAGGACACTACAGATATATCAATAATTTTTTTGTATATCGAGTGTCGACAGTGATATCTCTTTCAATATCGGTAAATCGGATTCCGCATATTTTTAAAAATATCAACAATCCTAGCCCCTACGTCTCCTAAAACCAAACTGGTTTTCTGCTCATCGACCATAGTTGCGTCATCAAGGTGGCTAAATTTCAATTAAAAACACTCAGACGTACAAGACAAAGCCATGTTTATCAACTTGATATCTTATTATTGCCGTTCGGGATTAGCCGAGCGGTCTAGGGCGCTGCAGTCATGGACTGCGCTCTGGTCCCTGCGGAGGTTCGAGTCCTCCCTCGGGCATGGGTGTGTGTGCTTGTCCTTAGGATAATGTAGGTTAAGTAGTGTGTAAGCTTAGGGACTGATGACCTTAGCAGTTGAGTCCCATAAGATTTCACACACATTTTATATCTTATTACTTGTGTGCTTCCGCCGTGAGATTAGACACTAATCTTGTTACATGAAGCATACCTTAGAAAAATCATTTCACTTCAGCTGAAGAAAGAGAGTGAGAAACTCCGCACGAATACTGCGCCATTTACAAAAACACTATTAAAAATATATGTTTACATGAAAGTAGACATGAGATCAAAAGTATCCGGACACCTGGCTGAAAATGACTTACAAGTTTGTGCCGCCTTCCGTCTACGCTGGGTTTAAAGACGGTGCTGGCCCTACCTTAGCCTTGATGACGGCTTCCACTCTCGCAGGCATACGTTAAATCAGGTGCTGGAAGGTTTTGTTGGGGAATGGCAGCCCATTCTTCACGGAGTGCTGCACTGAGGAGAGGTATCGAAGTCGGTCGGTGAGGCCTGGCACGAAGTCGGCGTTCCAAAACACCCCAAAGGTGTTTTATAGGATTCAGGTCAGGACACTGTACAGGCCAGTCCATTACATGGATGTTATTATCGCGTAACCACTCCGTCACAGGCCATGCGTTATGAACAGGTGCTCGATCGTGTTGAAAGATGCAATCGCCATCCCCGAATTGCTCTTTAACAGTGGGAAGCAAGAAGGTGCTTAAAACATCAATGTAGGCCTGTGCTGTGATAGTGTCACGCAAAACAACGAGGGTGCAAGCCGCCCACCCCCCTCCCCCAATGAAAAACACGACCACACCATAACACCACCGCCTCCAAATTTTACTATTCGTAATACACACGCTGGCAGATGGCGTTCACCGGGCATTTGCCATCGGATAGCCGCATTGTGTACCGTTATTCGTCACTCCACACAACGTTTTTCCACTGTTCAATCGTCCAATGTTTAGGCTCCTTACACCAAGCAAGGCTTCGTTTAGCATTTACCGGCGTGAAGTGTGGCTTATGAGCAGCCGTTCGACCATGAAATCAAATTTTTCTCAAATGGCTCTGAGCACTATTGGACTTAACATCTGAGGTCATCAGTCCCCTAGAACTTTACTCAAACCTAACCTAAGGACATCACACACATCCATGCCCGAGGCAGGATTCGAACCTGCGACCGTAGCAGTTTTGTGGTTCCGGACTGATGCGCCTAGAACCGCTCGGCCACCAAGGCTGGCCAAGTTTTCTCACCTCCCACGTAACTGTCATAGTACTTGCAATTGACCCTGATGCAGTTTGGAATTCCTGTGATGGTCTGGATAGATGTCTGTCTACTACACATTACGATCCTCTTCAACTGTTGGCGGTCTCTGTCAGTCAACAGACGAGGTTGGCCTGTACGGTTTTGTAATGTTCGTGTCCCTTCACGTTTTCACTTCGCTATCACATCAGAAACAGTGGACGTAGGGATGTTTAGAAGGGTGTATGACACAAGTGACACCCAATCATCTGACCACATTCGAAGCCCGTGAGTTCAAGGGAGCGCCCCATTCTGCTATCTCACGATGTCTAAAGAGTACTGAGGTCGCTGACATGGAATACCTGGCAGTGGGTGGCAGCACAATGCACCTAATATGAAAAACGTATGTTTCTGTGGGTGTCCGGATACTTTTGATCACATAGTGTGCATGTTATTACTAACTGCACAATTACGTGATAGTTAATCCAATCGCCGCCATTATCGATTATAGCTTGGCACCTTTTTGGCATGCTTTTCACGAGATTTTCTGCATATTCGCTCGGTAACGATCTCCATATCGTCCTGATGTTATATAACAAACAGCTGCTTCAAAATATATATTGGATTTCCTTTAAGTTTCATCTTAATACACGACCAAACATTTCCTATCCGACTTATATCCGGAGACATTGCAGGCCAATCCACCGTGGACATCCCAATGTCTTGTCTCAACGCTGTACAGAGACTGCTGCGATGTTTCTGATCATTACCCTCTCGAAGCACCCAGTTTGCCTCGTTCGAAACAAATAGCTTCTTAACGGATCTCAGAAGGAATTTTTGATAAATATTGCATATTTTTTAGTGTTTAAATTGGCAGTAAATATGTGCAAATTGCCAAAACTGCAACCGAGAAAACATTCAATCTCCGACTGTTTATCTACACACTGCCCAAAAGCGCATTGAGTACAGATTCGAGACCACTACCAGAGACGTCGCTGCAAACGTTACACTTAAAATTATGATTACACTTTCTTATGGAAGCGACTGTATTCGACTGATGGTAGACGGTAAGCTCATTAAGCACTCAGAAGTTACATGATTGTCGGCACAACCGCTTTTGAAAACTCGCCGCAGAGGAGGCTGCCGCTGCCATCGAGCTGGAACTAAGCGGTCGTCCGGAATCGCCATTAAGCGCGCCTCGCAGGCTGACTGAGAACTTAGCTTCTGCGTCATAACGCCGAAACAATGCCTTCCTCAGGTGCGGAATGAAAGAGCTTGCGGACCAAGCCCCACAGTAACAGCCGCCGTTATGACGGCGTATACTGTCGGCAGTAAAGAGGCGGAAGAACGCCGCGCAGCCGTAAACATGGAGCATGCGGGATGGGCGGTCAGCCAGAGCAAAGCACAAGTCGAACCACGTAACGTGGGAAAGGGAAGCGGCGGGGCGGGGGGGAGGGGCTGAGATGCAGGTGGCGGGGGTGGAGGAGGTGGCCGCCGAGAAAGAGGGCTCAGCGCCCACCCAGAGCGTGAGGGGTGTCATCCGGCCCTGCGGCGTGTCAATATTTGGCTGCGCCACGGCTGATGGCTGTCCAGCGGGTGCTCGGGATGGCTCAAGGAGACCTGCGACGAGGATACCCTCCCTCTCTTCACCGACACCTGCCACAGGTCTAATTGCATTACGTAACGGTCACTTTTTCAAAACCTCGTAATTGTCTCCTACTGCAAGATAGAAATTTGAAATTTGGCTCGATGGTGCTGACGACGTTTCTCTGTCCTAGCGCCCAGCGACCTTCCGTTTCGACACACGCGTTAAAAGGGCCAGAGCTCAGACGTTCATATGAGGTGAAAGGTTAGTGACGTCATAATGGGACCAAATTTCACAACTGTTCTGCCCAACGGCACCGTGGACGTGTCACACGAGCGAAAAATCGACAAAACTCAAGTTACCCACATTTTAGTCATTTTTTTTTGGCGCTTATACGATGGAGGTCACGACCACGACGCCCGCCATTGAATTCACGCGGGTTTCGTTCACACATGGCCACACAAATCGACCCGTAAAGGCCTTAATACACTACTTGCAGTATGTAAGAAAAGGTAATAAACATGGAATTATTGCTAGGTTCCAACTAAGGGAACTTCAAATAACACAACATACACTGCTGGCCATTAAAATTGCTACACCGAGAAGAAAGGCAGATGATAAACGGGTATTCATTGGACAAATATATTATACTAGAACTGACGTGTGATTACATTTTCACGCTGTTTGGGTGCATAGATCCTGAGAAATCAGTACCCAGAACAACCACTTCTGGCCGTAATAACGGCCTTGATACGCCTAGGCATTCAGTCAAACAGAGCTTGGATGGCGTGTACAGGTATAGCTGCCCATACAGCTTCAACACGATACCACAGTTGATGAACTGGTGTATTGTGACTAGCCAGTTGCTCGGCCACCATTGACCAGACGTTTTCAGTTGGTGAGAGATCTGGAGAATGTGCTGGCCAGGGCAGCAGTCGAACATTTTCTGTATCCAGAAAGGCCCGTATAGGACCTGCAACATGCGATCGTGCATTATCCTGCTGAAATGTACGGTTTCACAGGGATCGAATGAAGGGTAGACCCACGGTTCGTAAGACATCTGAAATGTAACGTCGACTGTTCAAAGTGCCGCAGCGATTGATTGAAGGGTAGACCGACGGCTCATAACACATCTGAAATGTAACGTCCACTGTTCAAAGTGCCGTCGATGCGAACTAGAGGTGACCGAGACGTGTAACCAATGGCACCCCATACAATTACGCGGGGTGATACGCCAGCATGGCGACGACGAATACATGCTTCCAATGTGCGTTCACCGCGATGTCGCCAAACACGGATGCGACCATCATGATGCTGTAAACAGAACCTGGATTCATCCGAAAAAAATGACGTTTTGCCATTCGTGCACCCAGGTTCGTCGTTGAGTATACCATCGCAGGCGCTCCTGTCTGTGATGCAGCGTCAAGGGTAACCGCAGCCGTGGTCTCGGAGCTGACAGTCCATGCTGCTGCAAACGTCGTCGAACTGTTCGTGCAGATGGTTTTTGTCTTGCAAACGTCCCCATCTATTGACTGAGGGTTCGAGACGGGGCTGCACGATGCGTTACAGCTATGCGGGTAAGATGCCTGTCATCTCGACTGCTAGTGATACGAGGCCGTTGGGATCCAGCACGGCGTTCCGTATTACCCTCCTGAACCCACCGATTCCATATTCTGCTAACAGTCATTGGATCTCGACCAACGCGAGCAGCAATGTCGCGATACGGTAAACCGCAATCACGATAGGCTACAATCCGACATTTATCAAAGTCGGAAACGTGATGGTACGCACTTCTCCTCCTTACACGAGGGATCACAACAACGTTTCACCAGGCAACGCCGGTCAACTGCTGTTTGTGTATGAGAAATCGGTTCGAAACTTTCCTCACGGCAGCACGTTGTAGGTGTCGCCACCGGCGCCAAGCTAGTGTGAATGCTCTGAAAAACTAATCATTTGCATATCACAGCATCTTCTTCCTGTAAGTTAAATTTCGCGTCTTTATCACATCTTCTTGGTGTAGCAATTTTAATAGCCAGTAGTGTACTTAGCTTAAGGAGTGTCAATGAAGTCACCCCTTGCTTTCATGCATTGATTCCACACATTTCGCAGTCGAGAACGAGAGTTTGAAATGCGTTGCCCAACAACCTTTTACACTGCTAAATCCCCCCTCCTACACCGCCCTGGCCGATTCATTCCTTCTCTCAGGACATGGTGGGGCCTGAACCTATAAAACGTGGTCGGACCACTTTGGAGAGCAGCGTAACCACAATTTTTGGTCTGTGCAGATTGAAACTCTAGGAACCGTTCAAAACCATTCGAATTAATTTGAAAGTGATCCTAAACAGCAAAGCGTGAACTTTAAAACTGTTCTTGTACTGAGACCGTCACTTAGTGACAGGCATACCTTTCGACAGTTACATTTCGCGTGTAGTCAGAAGGCAACACTTATGCAACACGGCGGCGACATTGAGCTGAGGTGTGTCAAAGTGATTGCTTGTAATAGCGGCGCCTATGAATCAATGAACGGCTGTCTCTGTATCGCAACATTCTTAAAGAGGCCAACAAAGGGCGCAGAAAATGTTGCCTAAATCAGAGATGTACTCAGTCAGTATCAACAGTGTCAGAGGTTGCCAAGAACGTTGTTGTATTGCACACCACACTGTCAACTGCCGTTTCCGGCCGAAAAAGAGTGTAAATGAGCGCCACCAGAGAGAGGGTGGTTTCATTGACCCTTGTACGCCACCAGCTGAGGCCTTTCCGAGTCGATTGATCAAATGGTTGAAATAGCTCTGAGCACTATGGGACTTAACATCTGAGGTCATCAGTCCCCTAGAACTTAGAGCCACTTAAACCTAAGGACATCACACATATCCATGCCCGAGGCAGGATTCAAACCTGCTACCTTAGCAGTCACGCGGTTCCGGACTGAAGCGAGTCGCTTGTGAGTGGCGGCGTGTCTGACAAATTTTCCTCGGTCACCCACATGAAAACCGCCTGATTTCAAAGCTAGGCGTAGCGGTTCGACTTCCTTCACAGAGGCCTTAAGGGAGTGATTGATATGTAGGTAAGAGGGCGTGTGATGGCCTTACTATTGTGTGACACGTTCCCGGTGGCGCTGGGCAGAATTGTGGTGACATTTGGTGCCAGTGAGACATTATTAACCCAGCTCACAGCTCACGTGAACTTCCGAACTGTGGGCGTGTCGACACACGGCTGTCTGAAGCATCGCCGAGCGTGAGGGCGCCACGCTCTTGCCCCATCACAGAGGGAGGTTATGATTTATCTTTGAACTGGATATAAAAGTTTTGCGTTTAGTGAGAAATAATTAGATACGTGGTTGAGGGGTGGCACGAGCACCCTTTCATATTTCTCTGAGTAATTCGATTTTCCTCTCTAATTGCATGCAGTGAAAAGTCGCTATTCCTTCACACGCGGACTTCCCATGCAGCGTCTCTCGTCACCCGGGTGGTCCAGTGAAAGGCGGGTTCTGTTGATGTTGGAAGGGTTAAGCCGATGGGTGTGAGGGAGTCGAGTGAATGCTTTCCAGACGCCGACATTGTCATAAGAGCAGCGGCGACACGCCCACAGGGGCCTGACTGAGCGGCTGGGCTCTCGATTCCGTTAATTCGCAGAAACTTAGTGAAAACACTTTCTGGCGGGCTACCAGCGAGGCGTGGGAATGACTTCCCAGGCAGTCTTGGCGGGCAAATTTCCGCGTTTTTCTGTAAAACCGTAACTGTGATTGGCTTGCTCAGGGCATAGCTCCGTGACGTAGCAAAATCGGCGCAGAAATTGGCGCCGAGAATCTCCATTGGTGGTATGGTATTGCTCCGGCAATAGAGTGGAATATTCCGCGGGTTCTCGAGTTGCTGATTGGAACGTTTAACCATGGCCACTGTCGTGGGGGCGGGAATGTTCTGTGTTCGGTTTGTACGGGTGCTCTTGTGGGAGTCGGCTCTCGCCTTTCGGTCGGAGTAGGTTACAAGACTGAGCTCTCGCTGCTCTGGACAGCCTGCGTTCCGTTGGCTGTCTAATATACTTTTATTTAATTGTAACTGTTTGACAAAGTTGCTGAAGTTCCGATTCAACGTAACTTTCCGAGTACAGTTGGCAATTGAGCGTTCTGCGTACAAGCGGCCTATGTTGTCTGTCTTGAGCAGTTTTGGCTAAAGTTGACTGTATCGGAGTTACTGTGTGACTTCGCTTGTTAAAATCAATCACTGTACCGTCAGTGATTGTGTGGCGAGCCTTCTTCGTCTCCCTCAGAGGCGCATTTGTATTGCTAGGAAGTCTTTAGTCTGGAACAACCAGACCAGGATAATTTTTTTCGGGCTATACTCGCGACATTATCATCACCACGACGGGACGTCGAAGCAACCAGCCATCGCCTCCTTACGCCAGACCGTGTTCTTGCAGTTAAGAAGACGGCTTGGTAATGTATGTCCACTCCAGAATGCAGCCCCTCTCAGTCGATGGCCGGACGGCGTACAGCCCGGCAGACAAGGCCAACATGATAGCGGACGTGTTCAAGCGGAATTTTCGTCCCCTGCAGGATCGGGTGGACCCCCAGCGTGTTGACACCATCCATGGCGACGTCGCTGCCCTCCTTCGCTCCGCCGATGTCGATGTTGATGGACACGTCCCCCGTATCACACCAGAGGAAGTCCTGGAAGGCATCCGGCAACTTCCAGCATCAAAAGCTCCTGGCCAGGATGACATCACGGACCGGATCCTGAAGCACCTCCCCTGGTCGGCGGTCGTCCACCTGGCGGCCTTCTTCAACTGGGTGCTTACCTCTGCTGTCTACCCCCGGGCCTGGAAGCACTCCATTGTCGTCGCGGTGCCTAAGCCGGGGAAAAACAGGGCGTCGCCCCATTAGTCTCCTGCTGCATGTGAGCAAATTATTCGAGCGCCTCCTCCTCCGTCGGCTCCAGCGGATCATTCAACGTCAAGCCATACTGCCGCCAGAGCAATTTGGCTTTCGGCCCGGACACTCTACCGCGCAGCAAGTCCTTCGTGTGGTAGAGTACATCACCACAGCTTTCAACCGGCGGGAGTTCTGTGGGGCTGTCTTCCTTGATGTTCAGAAAGCCTTCGACAGCGTGTGGCATGAGGGTCTGCTGTGGAAGCTTCACCGCTTCGGCTTCCCGGTCCACCTGCTGAAGCTTATCGCCAGGACCGCACCTTTTGTGTTAAGGTGGGTGACGCGCTCTCCACGGCACGCCACATTGCTGTAGGGGTTCCCCAGGGCTCCGTCCTTGGGCCCGTGTTGTACACCATCTTCACGTCTGACCTTGCAACGGTGCCTCGTGTGGAGAAGGCCGTCTATGCGGACGACACAGTGATCTACTCTCGCAGCCGATGGACAGAGGTCTTAGTTCCCAGAGTGCCTGCAACGCCTTGGAAGACTGGGCTGCCAAATGGCGTATCGGCTTCAATCCCGCAAAGACGCAAGCCATCATCTTCACGTGAAAGAGGTCGATGCCCCGCCGCCAGCTGCGACTTTACAATACCGACCTCCCTTGGCAGGTGACGGTGAAGTATCTTGGCGTCCTCCTGGACAAGACGCTGACTTGGAGTCTCCATATTGAAGACGTCCGGGCTAAAATCAACTTCCGCCTGGGTGCTCTCTACCCTGTGTTAAATGAGCATTCCGCCTTATCTGTAGCGAATGGTCTCCTTCTCTTCCGGCTCTACCTTCGCTCGATTTTCGACTACGCCTGCGAGGTCTGGGGCGGTGCAGCCCCCACCTATCTTCACCGGCTGCAGACGCTGCAGAACAAGATCCTGCGTCGGATTTATCATGTTCCTGCGCGTTTGCCGCATCGCTACCTCCATGACGCCGCCGACGAGCTGGAGGTCGTGCAGCGCCATCAAGTCATCGCCCGTCGATTTCGTGCTAAGCTGGAGTCTTCGATTAACCCCCTCATCAGGCGACAGGGGGAACCAAATCAACAGCGCGGGCCGCAGAGGCGTCCCCTCGCACTGCTCGACCTTTAGCGTTGCCGGGGCAACGCCCCCCTCCGTTCATCTCTGGAAATTAGAAGTTCCCACCTACTGTCCCACACACACCTCTGATACACACCAAAATAAAGAAGAACAGTACCTACCGTCCTTGATGACCCGATGATGAAGGAAATGCTACATAGTAAACCCTTCGTTTCATAGCTGCCAGGAGAAACCAGCTGAATGTGGGCTGGAGCTCCAACAGGTCGTGGTGAGCGGGCGCGGACCGCAGGGGGAACGCTTGGTACCCCAGACCGTAGATGAAACCCCCAGGAGCGGGTTTGGTGGGCGCGGACCGCAGAGGGAACACCTAGAACCGCAGCGGACGGAAAACGGAGCAGCAATGCTCCAGCAGGTCGCAGGGAATGGGCGCGGACCACAGAGGAAGCGCCTGCAGCCGTTGGTGTAGGGGGAAGGCCATAGACATAAATACTGGACCAGGTCCACTCGAGGAGCAGTCTGCAGTTACATCGTGAAGTGGAGTCGCGGGAGCAATATGAGAAAGAAGAAGCGGCGACGGAAACGTCCCGGCCGTGGGTCAGCGCCCGCTGAAAGGACAGAGCAGCAGCATCATCAGGGGGCCCCTCCGCCCCCCGCAAGACGAAGCCATGACGCCTCCGTGCCGCACAACAAGCTCCGTGCGGCCACAGAATAGGCAATAGCGGACCTCAAAGCCGCATTTGCGGCGGAGAGGACCGCCCTACGGGACGAGCTGGCTGCGGCGCACAGAGAAATCCAGCGGCTGCGGGCTGAAGTGGCGTCTGCCACAAAAGCCTTGCGGCCCCCCGCACCTGCTCCCCCCCCCCCTCCCTCGCGGTGGGAGCCCACAGAAGCAATGGCCACGACTGATTCGGAGGCAGATCACGCTCAGCCGCCACCCAAGAAGAAACCGGCGGTGCGGATCTCCAAAGACTTAGACGAGTTGCTTGAACTGGCCGCCTCCCACAAGGTCGAGGCAGCCACCAAGCCAAAGGCAGCCCAGGTCTCCGAAGAAGCTCAGACGAAGAAGGTCCAGACGAAGGCTACATAACATCAGTCCGACACATACCCCAAGACGCCGGGAACGCAATGCTTGACCTCTTTAAGGGGTCATGTACGTTCGCCGAGCCATAACGTCATCGGCGCGTTGTGGCACAGGAAACCAAGAAGACGCCGACTTCAGACATCCCATTCCCTGTTCATCCCACACCCTAAATATCCTTAAACGAGTTAATTCCCCCATCCATAACCCCAAATATCCGACAAGAGTAAAGGAACGAGTGCGTTCCGGGGCTCTAACACATGAGGACGTTAGTCCTATCAGACAATGCACCCTCTCTCTCTCTCTCTCTCTCTCTCTCTCTCTCTCTCTCTCTCTCGAGGAGCAGTCTCAGGTCGCACCTGATGAAGGTTACGAGCTACGTGACCGAAATATCGTGCAAGTACGACGTTGATATCCGGCAGAACATCCGACAACCCAAGATGTCATTATGACCTCTATCTACTACGACGTTGGAGCGTTGCGAGCACGTGACGCTGTAACAAAAGTATAAATGCGGACCAGTTACAGATGGGGTATCATCCCAGTGAATATCTGGGATGTAGGTGGGAAAACCCATTGAAATAAGTGACTTTCACAAAGGGCCGAGCATCTCGAAAGAGAAGCTGGTCGAATATTCACGTGCTACAGTCGTGAGTTTTTATTGAAAGAGGAAGAAGGAAAGTGAAATTACCACCAGGTGCTAAATGGTTGGACGCCCACGACTCTTCTCACAAGGTGGTGTTCAGAGCCTTCCCTGCTCTGTAAAGTAGGAAGATGTTTATCTGTAGCATCTCTGCCGAAAGAGCACAATTCCGGTGCACGCACAAGTGTTTCGGAGCACACCGTTCATCGTTTATTATTGAACATGGGGTTCTGCAGTAGACCACCCTTACGTGTTCACATGTTGACCCAATGATTTGGTCATTTGCGATTGCAGTGGACACTGGACCATCGGGAGTGACCTCGATCAATGAAACCGTGACGGCTCTTCGGGAGAATCACAATTTTGTTACACTAGATCCATGGTCGTCTCCACGAACGCCGTTATCGAGGTGAACGGCTACTCGAAACGTGCAGCACGCCACGGACACAGTGTGATGCTATGGGAGATATTCTCCAGCGCTTCTACGGGACCTGCGGTAGTAATCGAAGACGTACTTACAGCTGCGAACGATCTGCATCCCTTCATGCTTGATGTCTTTCCCAACGGCGATTGCAGTATTGTCCGTGTCTCGGAGTCAGAACTGTGCTACAGTTATTTGGGGAGCATTATGGTAAACTCACTTTACGTCTCGGCGACCAAATTCGCCTGATGTAAAACCTATGCAACTGATCTGGGTCGCTGTCGGGTACCATCACCGTGTACGCACATCAACGGCCCGTTACTTACGCGAATTAAACGCCATCTGATTAGATACCCAATGACGCATACCTCCAAAAACTGACCAACAAACTGTCTGATCCCTGATACGCAGAAACAGAGGTAGTATGCAATGTTTCTTAAAGGATATACAGGGTGATTTTTTTCCACCGTGTACAAACTGTAGGGATTGATCGATGAGAGGATACGGAACAAAAAGGTCTAATTAATTTACGTCCGGAAATGCACGCTTGGCACGCTAGGGACCATTTAGTCGTTCACACTGTGTTAAAAGAGAGTGCGGTCTAATACGTGCTGTACCCTGCGGCCACAGTTACAGTACGTGCTGAAAATGGTTTCCATGTGCTCAACGCAAGCGTGTATGCGCTGTAGAGTATTCTGTCTCACACGTTTACAGCGGCAAGGCCGCATACAAACAGTGTCAAAGGTAACACGAGCACGCTGCTCCAGTGCTTCCACATCTGGAATGGGCTCTGCATACGTGATATTTCTGAGATGGCCCCATTACTAGAAATTGGATGGGTTGGGATCCGGAGAACCATCAGACCATACAAGTGAAACCCCCTTGTCCGATCCCTCGACCAGGGAAGACATGATTGAGATGCGTCCGGACGCTAACGGCGGGGTGGGCTGGAGCACCGTCAAGTAGCAGACACACGACCCTTCGAATGTTGAAAGGCACTTCTTCCAGCAGAGGAGCCAAAGTCACCCGCAAGAAACGCCGTTAGGTCGGGCTGTTAGGCGACGTGAAAGGAAGACTGGCCCTAAAATACTGTTGCTAATTATCCCGGCCCACACATTCCTGCACCGATGCTGATGATTCGCCGTCTCCACACCATGCGGGTTCTGCATACTGTACCACAAATGACTGTTATGAAAGTTGAAGATACCACTCCGCGTGAAGTTGGCCTCATCTATGAATAGGATGAATGACACAAATCCCGTAATCGTCGTTGCCTTGTGAAGAAACGAGTGAGAAAGTTGCTCCCGATTTGGAAAGTCTGTGTCTAGTAACCCCTGCACACGCTGTCAGTGAAAAGGGTAGTAACAATGGACACGGGCGTCTGGCTTACCGTGTATCGGTGGGACAACTACCTGGTACTGACATGGCAGTCGCTTTCCACAGTGTTGATCACATTTTCCTCCAAATGTGTCCTTCATGATCTCCTGCTTCCTGAAACGACCCTGTCTCAGACAAACGGTTGAACACTGTTGCAAACACTGAATGCTGTGGTTGTTGTCGGCGGGGATAGATCTCCTGATTCAACCTTGCTGCCAGTTGCCATTTGCCTTTCCGTAAGTAAACACCATGTCGGCAAGCTCTCGAGTCGAATACGGAACCACTGTGTACAACGCTGTATCACATCCGCTACAAGACGAGTGATCAAGAGAAGTGAATCAGACACAACATTACCTATTACAATGCCAGGAGAGGTGGCTAGGGCATGACGTATGAGGAACAGTCCCATCCTCTAGAACGAAACCACGCATACTATAACTATGGCTGCATGGTGCAGCGTGTATTAGACTGCAGTCTCTGTAACACAGTATGATTGACAAAATCGTCTCTAGCATGGAAAGAACGCATTTCCGATTTCATTAGACCTTTTTTATTCCGTATCATCTCATCGATAAATCCCTAGAGTTTGTACACGATGGAAAAAATCGCCCTGTGTATTCTACAGAAACTGATATTTTGATGTTAAAAATAACAATTATTGGTCAGAGGTATCAGAAATATTCACGAACGTAATTAATAGTAAGTTGAACTTAAATTATCGTCATAAGACAGAAATAGCTACAACATTTATCAATGTGGGTGTGTAAGAGCGGCCAATTGTAAAATCAATAACTTCGTGTCTTTCGTTGCAACCCGTCAGTCTATAACGGTCGAGTCAGGATTAATAAAATAATAATGGAAAGTTTAACGGTGGTCCACATTCCACTTAGTTTCCACTACTGCAGAACACAGAACGTTCTTACAGCCATGTGAACTAGTCAGGGAAGTCCTTCTGGATGATGTTCGACTCGAGCGTCAAATTGGCTCGAATGCGTTGACTCTTGACGAGAGTTTCTGCACTTTCTCGTTTTCTGATAGGTTCGTGTTGCTAACACCCAAGTCTCATATCCCGTCATGGCAGACGTGAACACTGCACAGGCCGTTATTTTTGTTCGGGAGTCAAGTTTAGGGGTGGGAGGAGGGCGGAGGGGGGGTGGGGAAACTTCGCACATACTTTTCTCTTCTTCGAAACAATCTGGAGAATGCCTTGGATACTCGATTTACAGATGTTGCTGCATTTGTGATACAATAGCACTGACACAGTACGTCCACCATCTAACACTGACTGCTCATCACAGCTGACTGGTCGAAAGCACATCTGTTGTCTACAGTTGTTAGGTGCAGTTGACACCATAGTTACTGTGCCGACATCGCTTATATCTCAAGAACAAAATCAGTTTTAGAGCTTTATAGAAGAATATGCCGTTCTTCTGTATTACTGTTATATAAATGCTCGTGTCTTGCAGTACGTCCTGCAGTAATTGCTATGTAACCAATAGCATATCACACAGTCTACAATTATAAAATAAAAAGTTACACTTATTCCCGGAATTGAATTCTCTAATTCCAGCATTCCAACGCGTACCTATGCCCAGTACACTAACTGTGCAGCCCTGCCCCAGACTACTGAGTGAAGATACTGGTCGTAAATGTGGCTACAGTGTTGCCAAATTACCCTTCTTTGATGTCCCGCCTTCTACCGAAAATGTGCACATAACGAAATTTTGTTATAAACATTTTTTGTTAGTATACAATGAATTGTACTGTGGCCTCCGAGTGAGTGAATTTTGATTTACTCAGTAGGTATTGGGGGTGGTTGAGAGACAAGAATATTCAGACCATGCCTAACACACCGTCATTCAAAATAGCTTCCATTCGTCTCAAAATGTAAGATTTTCAAGGGAATCTTACACTCTTCTTCATGAAAAATGGTGACAAGTTCATCTAACGACAACGGATGTGGATAGCAACCATGTACCCGCGTTTCCAAAGACGTCTACCAAGTCTCAATAGTAATGAGATCAGGTGACCGTAGTGGTCTGGAACGATACAATTCATCCTCGTACTCAGGAAACCAATCGTGATGCAGCGAACTGTGTGAACAAGTGCCCTGTCCTCTTGGAACACAGCATCATCATTGGGGAACAAACACTATACCACTGGAGGGATCTGATCGGAAAAAATGGTCACATAATTTTTGGCGGTAACACGACCTTGCAGAGTAACCATGGAGCTCTTGGAACGCCACGAAATGGCTGCCCAAATCAACACAGCAACTGTTGGGTCGTAAACTCGTCGAGAGTTTGGAAACAGTGTGAAAGAAGACTCATGCTACCAAATGACTTTCCTCTGCTCCACCATCAGGTTATATGGCTTCGGCATCCCGTCTTCCAGCTACTAGCATTTACATCACTGATGAGTGGTACTGGAATTCCAGCCCTCCTAGTGATTGCCGGCTCATGGAACTCCCTTCGTGCTGGCAGGGTACGCGAGTGTGACAGTCGGTTCTGGAGTGACCTCTGCAGCTGTCGTTGTCTTATTTTCCGTCACAAATGTTGTACACAAATTGTAACACCTTATAAAATTTTCAACCTAACTAAAACCATAGAGGCATGATCTTTTCCGAATGTACATCTGACCAAAAGGTGATTCTGGTAGTATATAAACCTGTATCCATAAAAGGTATTTCTTTATATCTAACCGCGAAGTGAAATACCAATTTTCGTAAATTTAGCTTTAGAAATTTTCTAATATATAGAAATATTCCCTTAAAAATTGCGTCCCGTATTGCTTCCACTTAGGAACTGAATTTTCAAAAACCGTGAAACACATTTTTTATTTCTAACAGGGAAGCCAAATAAAAATTTTAATGATTTAGCTTTGAAAACGATTTCATAACGAAATGTCTTCCAAGCACAGTTCACCCCGTACTTGATCCCTTTAGGTGTTGAATTTCCAAAAACAGTGAACTGTGAATTTTTCCTTATTTATATTCGGTCAGTCAGACACCAGTTTTCTTAAATTTAGCTTCAAAAATACTTAAATAGTTTTTTAATAATGAAAAAATTTTCATACATTTTTTCGCCCCGTCGGGGGTTCAATTTCGAGGAACACGGAAACTGGTATTTCTTTATTTCTGACCGAGAGACCGAAAGCTAATTTTCGTATATTTAGCTTCAAAATAGCATTAATAGTAACATATTCTGCAAAACCTCTCGTCACCTATTTTACCCCCTTTGGGATGGAATTACGAAAAATCCCTTCTTAAACGACGCTGCAGTATCAATGTTTGCGGTTTAGGGAGGACGAGTCAGTCCGTCACGACACAGCTTTTTACTCTGAAGCGCCAAAGAAACTGCAATTGGCATGCGTATTCAGATACAGATTATATGAAAACAGATGAACACGGCGCTACGATTAGCGACGCCTATATAAAACAACAGTTGTTATATCAGTTACTGATACTACAATGGCAGGTTATCAAGATTTAAATGAGTTTGAACATGTTGTTATAGTCGGCGCACGAGCGATGGGACACAACATCTCCGAGGTACTGATGAAGTGGGGATTTTCCGATACGACCATTTCACGAGAGCAGCGCAAATATCAGGAATCCGCTAAAGCATGAAATCTCCAACATCGCTGCAGCCGGAGAAAGATCCTGCAAGAACAGGACGAACGACGACTGAAGAGAATCGTATCCGGGACCTGTGCCGGGAAGCGACATGCTGACATGAGTCCATGGATTCATGAGGTTGTCTTCATATCCATACTCGTCCATCCGCAATTTGAAAGGAGACTTTTACAACCAGGCAACATGCTTCAGAAGTACAACTCGCAGATTTCAATGCTGGGCCATCAACAAGTGTCAGCGTCCGAACCATTCAACGAAATATCATCGATACGGGCTTTCGGAGCCGAAAGCCCATTTGTGTACCCTTGATGACTGCAGGACAAGGACTGTTGATGACTGGAAGCATGTTGCCTGGTTGTAAAAGTCTCCTTTCAAATTGCGGATGGACGAGTATGGATATGAAGACAACCTCATGAATCCATGGACTCATGTCAGCATGTCGCTTCCCGGCACAGGTCCCGGATACCAATATAGAGTTGGTCGAGCCTGCGTGGCGCAATCGGAATGTTGACGACAATTATGGGTTTGTGGTTCCCTTTAACTAGCCTTCATTACGGAGGTGAGAGGGAGTAGAATCTCCTGGACTGTCTAAGGGCGTGTTGGAGGTGTAGATACATTAGACAATACCTCCAATAGGTAGCGGGTACAAGGGGGAATTGGCAGCACTGAACTGTCAAAACAGTAAGGTGAGATTTCTCCTTTAACGCAATTTATTGAACTAATATCACAAAGGACATGTGAGGGGTGAGACCCTTCAGCTTACTCTGTACGCTTCTATAGATTCAGCCAGAATCTCCACTTGTCACTCTATGTCGGAAACGACTACTCACGAGAGCTACCACCTTTGAATTCACTCTTCGTTTAAATAATGGAGCCTTGTCCTATCTCACAGGAGACAAGCACCAGCCAGTGGCTTGTTCCTTCTATTGCTGAAACTAACTGTAGAGGCTACTTGAGACAGAGACAAACTGTCCCTGTTCAAAACTATTCCAATGCAAAACTTCTACTTAACTGACAGTTGTGGTTGCTTCCACCAGAGCATCACCGTCTTCTCGTAGTTGCAGTTCCTATAGACTCATCAATAGCGGCTGCTACCTCCTCGATGCCGCCGGGCCTCGTCTGCTTGTGTCCTCTTGAACTTCTGCGACGACTTTGCTTCTTGCTGCTCGTGGATGCCCTTAAATAACCATTTTGAAGGTCTGCCCTGCTCGGATGCAGCCCTCGCATCCGCTTTCTCTAACATTTTTCGGTCTTCCCGGACATTTCGTCGCTGGGGACCTGTATTGGTTTCGATATGTCCGGCAGAGTCCCGGGGCGGAAAGTTCCTTCTCGCCCTCCAAGTTCCGAGACGTGTTTACTAGCTCAGGCTATTTGTACTGTGTGACACTTTCCCTTCCATGTCTGCGGAACTTTGGGTTTCACTGCGCGGCGTCCGCGTAAGAAATACTGGCTGAACCTATACATTATGAATAGCTATGTCATTTTGTTAATTAAATCCTCTGGGGACCTGACAGCTGGCGGAAACTCTGTAATAGTATGGAGAATGTGCAGTTGGAGTAATATGGCATCCCTGATACGACTGGATACGACTCTGACAGATGACACGTACGTAAGCATCCTGTCTTATCCATTCATGTCCATTGTGTATTCAGACGGGCAAATCCAGCAGGACAATGCGATATCCTACACGTACAGAATTGCTACAGAATGTCTCTAGGAACACTCTCTGAGTTAAACACTTCCACTGGCCACCAAACTCCCTAGGGATGAACATTACTGAGCAACGTGCTGTTCAGAAGAGATCTCCAGCTCCCGTACTCTTATTGGTGCATGGACAGCCTTGCAGGATTCATGGTGTCATTTCCCACCAGCACTACTTCAGAGATTAGTCGAATCCATGCCACGTCGTATTTCGGCACTTCTGCGTTCTCGCGGGGGCTGTACACTATAGTCGGCAGGCGTACCAGTCTCTTTGGCTCTTATGTGTATGCTCTGTATGTATATATAGATTGTGCTTTACTTAAAGTGGCGGGAGAGGGGTCACCTCTTAAACAACAGGGTGCCGCGAGTGTGAACGGAGGGGTACCTGAGCTTCTGCTGCCGGGTTGACCCCACCCCCACCCCTACCCTTCTTCCCACGCCCACGCACATTGTCAATTCCGCAGCAGGCGGCCACCGGGAATCCGCGCCTCCTGCCGTGAAGCGGGCGCCCTCCCCCCCCCCCCCCTCTCAAACCCGCTGTTCATTCAGAAACGGCTAGCGGCCAGAGAGTTTGCGCAGCTTAACAGTGCCGGAGTTGGCGACTCGCTTTGAAGAAGCGGCAGCCGGCAATTAGGCAAATGGCGCCCGACTCTGTCCCGCAAACAGCCGGAGACAAGGCGGCCCACCAACTCGACGCCTTCCGCCCTCAAAGGCCCTCGCGCAATTAGTTTTTTACTTGCCGGCTAGTAGCTCGCTCGCTCCGCGGTACGGGCCGTCTTGTCAACTTTGCTCTCCCTCCGAGGACACAATTTGCAACTCTGAACTTCCTCTAAAAATGTATGAAGTGTCTTGGATACCTTAGTAAAATGTCGTCTTCAATTCCTTTCACAACGGCGGTTTTTGACAAAGCTACGCGAAACGAAAAATAAAGTGTTAGAAAACGTATTGTACTGTAATGTGATTCATTATTTAACCCTGAATGAGTTCCTGTCTGGTCACACAGCTTAACGCACAGTGCGCTAGACTGCAAAACACGGAGGTAAGCCGTACCTGGCAACTTATTTAATTCAGTGCAAGGGGCCTCATGTCATTTTGCTTTTTGTATGCCATCGAGGCGCACTTCAGACAGAGAGCAGGTTTCTTTACTGTTAGAAAGTCTTTGTCCTTGTCGTAGCATAGTCTTTGCCTCTGTGAAGTCTGATACATTCTTAGTTGAAGTGTGGTAGGTGATGGAAGTTTTTAGTAGTGGTGTGTTGACTTGTGATTGTATGTGGTAGATGAAGAAAGGACATCAAGGATGAATGTGACGTAGACAAGGAATACAAATTTCGAATAATGTGAATGTTTTCTGAAGAGCAGAAGTTTGAGGTAAGACTGCAGCACTGTGCACCTAATTTGTCGAAACGATTATTATCAGCCAGTTAACTTGCTCAGAGCTAAGAGAAAGACTACCTCACTTCCCTCGAACATGCATTAACGTATTACTTGATTATGCTGTTCGATTTTTATAGAAATTCTCTGTTAAACTTTTTCCCTGTTGTTCACATTGTTAAGCATAGTATTATTCAGACCAATGTTATGTGTGAAGACCGCATGAAGTTTTATTCTGTCTTTTGAATATGTAGTTCTTCCTAAAATGGTTGTCTTGGAATATCATTTCATAGCAAAAAGTCAGTCTCGCCACACCACTGTTTGTCATCACGCATTATCACCCGCAACAGTTTGAATAGAATTCAGAAACAGAAATCTATTTCAGCCGCTGCCTGCTTGCTGTTCTGCTTTTGAGAAACCTGCAACAACGTTTTGAAGACGCCCCTTGGGCGTCGGGCAGATTCTTACTAAAAAAAGAAAAAAAAAAGTGGTTAGCGTTCGAGCTACATGATGCGAACGTGTATGGGGCGACGCTTCGACTCCCGCTCAAAACTTTATTGTTGTAGTATAAGTGTACATCCCCTGATATTCAAAAACTTTGCACCTACACTCTTCGTTCTTGCTACATTAGCAACATTTCACCGCTACGCAAGTGAACTGCCAAACGGGGCCCGCCTCTCTGTCTGCAGCTCGAAGCGTTGAGGCGCGAAGTAGTTCCGAGTAGCCAACCAGATTGCATATACTAGGGATTTCGCGACAGGCACGCATTTCCCAGAAAACTCTATGCAGTTTTTTCATTTACTTGTCGTTAGTTATAAATATGTTTGTTCCAATAATTAAATTCAATTAAAAACAGTAAATATATGAATACCATGAAATTCACTACGACTTAAAACAAACACAATTATCCTTTTTAAAATTAATTTGCTCAGAACGTCAGAGTAGTGCATCTTACTACTTGCACATTTCTATCGTTTGCGCCTTTGTCACGCATTTTGCGCGGGGTTGGCGTGGTTAAATCGGTTTTGGCATGTTCATTTGAAGGGGTGGCTGGGTACCCTTCCTGCTGCCACCCCGTCTGTCTGCGTCTAGTGTAAAACATGGAAAAGTGCAGATGTGTTTCAAATGTGTGCGAGACGTGTAACTGAGACGGGGACCATCCCGGTATTCACCTAGAGCAGGCTCATCCAAGAATTGCGCCCAGCGGGCGCGCCCGCGCCCCGCGGGCGCAAGACACTGTAGTTCAGCGCCCCGTCCGCGACCGTGTGTCGCTAGTGTCGGCATAGGAGGGAGAGAGAGAGAGAGAGAGAGAGAGAGAGAGAGAGAGAGAGACAGCGCTGCAAGTGAGACCGCACAGCAGTGCTCTGTGCTGGACTGTCCTGCGGTCACATCTAACGTAAGCACAATATTCTATTTTAGAAATAATTTTATGTAAGTTAACTTGAGAGGTGGCATGAGCCCCCTTTCATATTTCTATCTTACGATTCTCCTCTCTAATTGCATGCGGTGGAAAGTTGCCATTCCTTCACACGCGGACTTCCCACGCAGCGTCTCTCGTCACCCAGGTGGTCCGGTGACAGGCGGGCTCCACTGATCTCGAGAGGGTTACGTCGACGGGTGGGAGGCAGTCGAGTGAATGCTTTCCAGACGCCAACATTGTCAAGAGACACGCCCGCCGGGGCCGGAAGTAGCGGCTGGGCTAGAGGTTCCGTTACTTCGCAGAATCTTAGCGAAAACACTTTCTGGCGGGCTACCAGCGAGGCGTGGGAATGACTTGTGTACCCAGGCAGTTGTGGCGGGAAAATTCCCGCGCTTTCTGCAAAATAGTAACTGTGATTGGCTTGCTCAGGGCATAGCTCCGTGACGTAGCAAAATCAGCGCAGAAATTGGCGCCAAGAATCTCCATTGGTGGAATGGTAGTGCTCCGGCAATGGAGTGGAATTTTCCGCCGGTTTTCGAGTTGCTGATTGGAACGTTTAACCACGGCCACTGTCGTGGGGGCGGGAATGTTCTGTGTTCGGCCTGTACGGGTGCTCTTGTGGGTAGTCGGCTCTCGTTTATCGGTCGAGGACGTCGAAGCAACCAGCCATCGCCTCCTGTACGCCAGATCGTGTTCTGGCAGTTAAGAAGACAATTTGGTAATGTATGTCCGCAGCACCGGCAGATAGGGATTTTCCTAGGTGATAATCAGAGCTCAGCAGAGCGCGCCTGTTCGTCTTTTTCTAACTTTGTTCTGTCTTGAGTAGCAGCAATTACTGTTGGGTTAGCTGTGTGTCTCTCTTGAGATTTGAGTGGCAAGGAATTGGCTCCACATACCACTTTGTCTTAAACCTCACGATCTAGTTTAGGGACAACTTCACCTTTACAGTGTTTGTATGAGTCTCCAGTTTGAGCCAATTTGATGTATTATAAATATTTCATGTGTTTCTTTTATTATTTTGTGTTTAGTCTTAATAAATCATATTGTTATTTGGGACAGAACTTTCATTCTGTTAATCGGTAGAGCAACCCATCATTTCTCACTATGTTAATGTAACCTTCGTTTATTTAACTTATTTATCAAATTAAATTATTGCAGGTGCCAAACTCTCTTCTACTCCACTGGCAGGGTTGATTAGAGTCAGTTCACGTGTTTTTTTTTTTTTTTTATCCTTGTGCAACAGCAAAAGTCGGAGTTAGAATAGGGGGGGCTTAGAGCATCATTTACATATGTAGATTCAAGAAGAATTTAGTGTTAAATACACTGCTAGCCCCGGCACCTCGCAAACTGTTAGTAGTTACAAGTAAGTATTTTTTGTTATGCTTCGTGCTACAGTTTTTTGTATCCCTTTTCAGAGTTTAGAAATCGGATCCTTAGTTTGCTGTTTTGTACGTAATAATTTTAACTGACCAAGTTTGAAAACTTATTAAAACTGATTTAAGGTTATAAAGCTCTTTAATTCTTTTAGTCAACATTGTTAAAGAAGACAATTAACATTTTACACGTTTTTCTTTTTCGAGGGAACGAAGATTTTGTCTAGGCTTGGTACAATATTCCGTGAGACTGCTAACCTCAAAGAATTGGTAAAATTTTTACGCCAAGGAATGAACGGCTCTTAGTTTTAGCAAGCTTTAAAAGAGAGGAAAAGCGCTCACAAATATACGTGGAACCAAACATTGAGAGAACTTTGGACGCGAGCTTTTGTAAAAGAGGATATTTCTCTCGTGGAAGACAGCTGCAAAAGTCATTCAAAGTTTTACACATAAGAAAGCGGTCCTTCAGGCGGATATGGCACTGCAGGTCAATCAGTTCTAGTTGAAGCACTTGTGAGACGTCCTCTACCCGAAGGGAAAACGGCCGAACAAATATGTCTATCGCCTGGGGTTCGGGCGGTCTGCATGGCCAGCTAAGCGTCACTGCTCGGCCACCGCAGCAACATTCGAATTCGCCCGGGGCACAGTTTGGACGAGCCTGACCCAGAGGGATGTGGAAACCCGCCTAAAAACCACATCCAGGCAGGCCGGCACACAGGCCCTCGTCGTTAATCCGGCGGGCGGATTCGATCTGGGGTCGGCGCGCCTACTCGACTCCAGGAAGCAGCGCATTAGCGCTCTTTTTTTTTTTTCGTAGGTCAGGGGGCAGAGTGGGCAGGGGTCGTACTTGGAGGCCTGGCCACGGTGTCCCCGTTTCCTGACAGGATAAGGGAGAGGCAGCAGGAAGGAAACATTGTACATTGTATATTTCTTTTGTCTTTTGTTAGTAACAATAATATTTTATTTATCCATTTAATTTTAATGTCTCAAAAGAAAAATCATGTATAAAAAAGAAGGGAAAGAAATATAGGGCCGAAGTGACATCCTCGTCACTTCACTGGGAGTAAATCCCATCCCTCGAAACAACGTAAACCTGGGACTCCCCACCGCTTCGGGGGGTTATGAAACATGCTGCCTAGAAAGTTCGCAAAATGCGTTTTATATTTAGAGTGGCGTCGGATGATTTCGTGTTGTTCTAGTAGATAATGCCAATAGTCCATGCCCGATATCAAGGCCCGCGAGAGCACGTAGTGCGATGCGTGTCCTCCAATCCAGCGGATTGCCGATGTTTTTTGTGAGGAGAAAAAGACAGCGTCAAGGAAAAATAAAGCGACCGTCGTGATCGTGGATTCGTCGGTGCGTCGGAGGAGGGCTATGATGCGTTGCGTCAGCCGCCAAACATCCTTTGCCTCACCGCACTGCAGAGAATGTTCGTCGGTGTCCTGCATGCCACATATAAGGCAGAGCGGGGAATCCACCATGCGAATGTCGTACAATCGTTGGCGGTTGACTGTCTTGTGGTTGATGAATGTATACCATGACGATCGCGCTGCTGTGGTGAGGAGAGGTGTATGTGTATAGACAGCTCGCCAAATTTGTCGCCAGTTTCGTGTTGGGTATTTAAGTTCGACAACATTGCTGCCATGATGACGCCGCAAGTATCGATATATCTCACGGGTAGTGGGGATTCTTGTAGAAGGTATCTGAACATAACTACACTCCTGGAAATGGAAAAAAGAACACATTGACACCGGTGTGTCAGACCCACCATACTTGCTCCGGACACTGCGAGAGGGCTGTACAAGCAATGATCACACGCACGGCACAGCGGACACACCAGGAACCGCGGTGTTGGCCGTCGAATGGCGCTAGCTGCGCAGCATTTGTGCACCGCCGCCGTCAGTGTCAGCCAGTTTGCCGTGGCATACGGAGCTCCATCGCAGTCTTTAACACTGGTAGCATGCCGCGACAGCGTGGACGTGAACCGTATGTGCAGTTGACGGACTTTGAGCGAGGGCGTATAGTGGGCATGCGGGAGGCCGGGTGGACGTACCGCCGAATTGCTCAACACGTGGGGCGTGAGGTCTCCACAGTACATCGATGTTGTCGCCAGTGGTCGGCGGAAGGTGCACGTGCCCGTCGACCTGGGACCGGACCGCACCGACGCACGGATGCACGCCAAGACCGTAGGATCCTACGCAGTGCCGTAGGGGACCGCACCGCCACTTCCCAGCAAATTAGGGACACTGTTGCTCCTGGGGTATCGGCGAGGACCATTCGCAACCGTCTCCATGAAGCTGGGCTACGGTCCCGCACACCGTTAGGCCGTCTTCCGCTCACGCCCCAACATCGTGCAGCCCGCCTCCAGTGGTGTCGCGACAGGCGTGAATGGAGGGACGAATGGAGACGTGTCGTCTTCAGCGATGAGAGTCGCTTCTGCCTTGGTGCCAATGATGGTCGTATGCGTGTTTGGCGCCGTGCAGGTGAGCGCCACAATCAGGACTGCATACGACCGAGGCACACAGGGCCAACACCCGGTATCATGGTGTGGGGAGCGATCTCCTACACTGGCCGTACACCACTGGTGATCGTCGAGGGGACACTGAATAGTGCACGGTACATCCAAACCGTCATCGAACCCATCGTTCTACCATTCCTAGACCGGCAAGGGAACTTGCTGTTCCAACAGGACAATGCACGTCCGCATGTATCCCGTGCCACCCAACGTGCTCTAGAAGGTGTAAGTCAACTACCCTGGCCAGCAACATCTCCGGATCTGTCCCCCATTGAGCACGTTTGGGATTGGATGAAGCGTCGTCTCACGCGGTCTGCACGTCCAGCACGAACGCTGGTCCAACTGAGGCGCCAGGCGGAAATGGCATGGCAAGCCGTTCCACAGGACTACATCCAGCATCTCTACGATCGTCTCCATGGGAGAATAGCAGCCTGCATTGCTGCGAAAGGTGGATATATACTGTACTAGTGCCGACATTGTGCATGCTCTGTTGCCTGTGTCTATGTGCCCGTGGTTCTGTCAGTGTGATCATGTGATGTATCTGACCCCAGGAATGTGTCAATAAAGTTTCCCCTTCCTGGGACAATGAATTCACGGTGTTCTTATTTCAATTTCCAGGAGTACAAAATCAACAAAAAATCGCGCGACGTGAGAAAAAGAGGGCGAGATTGTGCCTACCGCCACTGGTGGCTCAAAGGACGTGGGAAGAAGCACATCCAGGATGGCCGACGTGATGGCGTGTTGCCGTTGGTTCCAAGTTCGTAACGTCGCTCGCAGGTATAGAGCTAGAGCCTTGTTCCGCACATCCGTGAGGTTAAGTCCTCCAGAATGGTGTGCGAGAGTTAAAGTCTCGCTCTCGGCTAACATGGCGGGTCATCTTACTACTTGCACTCGTCTGAATGGCCTACTTAAGGTGTACAAAGTGTGAAGTAAATCTGCGATCCGAACGTCGTGGCCTCCCCTTGTAAGATAAGTCGTCGTGGCAGTATTGCTTCGGGTGTTCCTACATTACTCCGGAATGCAAATTGATAGTACTCGTAATCGAATTCTATCAGTTTTTCCATTCTTCTGCAAATAATTCCCATTAGTATTACTAAACTGACAGTATAGTAATATTCACAGCAGCCAACTTCTGCCATTTTTGAACTTAGTATTATGATAATTTTTCGAACACTGAGGTATTTCGCCTGTGTCATATATCTTGTACATCGTTTGGAATAGTTTTGTCATGGGTGGCCTCTGCCAAGGATGTCAATAATACTGAGGGGATGTCCTCTACTCCAGTTCCATTCTTCCGAATTATATCAAATTCTTCTCTTCATCATTTACTTCTTCTTCGTATAATATTGGTATCATTTCCTTCTCATATCGCTTATGTGTATTTCTTCCATCTTTCAGCATTTCCTGTTTTGGTTAACTCTGACTTTTCACCTGAGCTCCTGGTGCTCGTACAGCTGCTTTACTTTTTCTGTAAATTTTGCGGTAGCCTTTGTATAACTGAGGAAACAGATAGGTAAATGGAAGTTGGATTTGTTGTTAATGAGTCATGGGGAGAGAAATGAAAAGCGTCTGTTCGTGACAGCACCTCCAGCACAATGACGGCCAAACCAGGCACAGAGCAGGTGCTACCTGTGGCTGGGGACCTGTTGAACACACACACACACACACACACACACACACACACACACACACACACACACACTGGCAGAGCGGTTTTGTGTGCTCGGCGCCGCTGTGGTCGCGTGACGTGGCAGCGGCTGGCCAATCAGCGCCTCTGTCACCTGTGGCTGCTGCACAATCTGCATTTCCAGTTCCGCGTGTGGCTCTGCGGTTACGCTGCCAAAATCAGCATGAAGCTACACAATGCGCTGTTCTTCATACAAGACCCGTAGGACCAAAAGGACAGATTCTTTTTTTAAAGTTCAGTAAGGCGGACTCTCATTACGTATTCGTGTAAAATTTTGGTTCAAATGTCTGTGAGCACTATGGGGCTTAACATCTGAGGTCAGCAGTCCTCTACACTTAGAAGTACTTAAACCTAACTAACCTAAGGATATCACACACATCCATGCCCGAGGCAGGATTCGAACCTGCGACCGTAGCAGCAGTGCGGTTCCGGACTGAAGCGCCTAGAACCGCTCGGTCACAGCGGCCGGCATAAAATTTGGGACTCAAAGAACATTTATACTGAAGGCGGACAGTAGCGTAACACAAAAGCTGTCGTTGGCTGGCTACGTTAAACTCAGCGTGAGATGACACTAAAACATGTCGAATCTAAACAGGTCATACGATCAAGTCGAGGACACGAATCCTGTGCCATTGCAAATAAGACGTAAATGGAATGAAATTGCGATGTTTATGGTCATGTTGGCTGGCCACTTGCTTGAAGCTTGTACTAGGGTTCGTCGCAATATCCTGTAGAAACCTGGTCTTCCAAATCTGGTGTACGCCCTGTCCGCTGCCTCCATGCATGTTTCTCTTTGGAAATGGACTTATGATCACACAAACGCCCAAAAACGGCTTGAAATGTTGCATCGTGTGTTTGGTGTGTGTGAGGGCAATTGTTTTGGAGTAGCCGTGCTGCCTCTCGGCCGTTTATATTTGCTTGGCCGTACACAAACAGCATCTCGGCTTGTTACCGACACGAATACCGGACTATTCTGCTGCTTACAGTACTCTGCGTCAATGGCACAGCCAGCAACACACAATGAACACGTGGTCAGAGGAACTTTTATTCGTCAGCGCCATCTACCGTGCAACGATGCATTTTCGGACACATGCTCATAACACGTTTTTTCCTTCATTTCCAGTCACGGATCCATCACTACAGTCTGTCAGGTTTATTGACCTTCAGCCCGTTGCTACGGTCGCAGGTTCGAATCCTGCCTCGGGCATGGATGTGTGTGATGTCCTTAGGATAGTTAGGTTTAAGTAGTTCTAAGTTCTAGGGGACTTATGACCACAGATGTTGAGTCCCATAGTGCTCAGAGCCATTTGAACCTTCAGCCCGTACACAATGTCAGCAGCAAAAAAGTATCTCTGAAAAAGAGAAATTTGGTAAAACTTATATAAATTTCAGATTTCAAATGACAAAACTGCCGTCGGTTCGACTGAATGTTTTTTATTACTCCTAGTATCACAATTTTTGACCCATTATAAGGTGCAGTCGGGAAAGACAACAGTAAATCTGACATGTCTGCACAATATGTCGTCGTGAAAACAGTAGAACTCATATCTGTATACATAAACCTGATGTCTCGTCATGCCATACAGTTTTTCATGTGTTATAAGCCGACCAGTTATCTAGGACAGGTTGTTTGGTTAGGCGGCAGGCAGTCGTTGGACATTCTAGTCTTGACAAAGGGTGAATTTTCATTCGAACGTGCGTACGTTTTTATACCAGTCAATTAATCTTTTGAGTGCAGTGGAGTCTGCAGTTCAGAAATTAATCGTTATAAAATACAGAGGTTAATGTTGATGATAAGTAAAACAGGGAAATGCTGGCGAGAGAAAGAATGATCATCTCTAATACGGGTGAAGATATTGCGACCGGCCTGAGTGGCCAAGCGGTTCTAGGCCCTGCAGTCTGGAACCGCGAGACGGCTACGGTCGCAGGTTCGAATCCTGCCTCGGGCATAGATGTGTGTGTTTTCCTTAGGTTAGTGAGGTTTAAGTAGTTCTAAGTTATAGGGGACTGGTGACCTCAGAAGTTAAGTCCTCATAGTGCTCAGAGCCATTTGAACCATTTCTGAAGATATTGCGATAGGGAGTCATGATTGGCGTAGTGCCCTGCTTAACACTGACTGAAATAAGTAAATAGTCGCGTATAAATAGTAAGGAACAATAACTGTAATATTCGACGTTTCAAGATTTTTTTTTGTTTTAAGGGGAACACTTTAGACTGAGATGAAGCATAGTGAAAAACGTGTTGTATCTATAGTGGTGGGCGTGACTGCGGACTGGAAGTCTTATGGTTGACAAGCGTGTCACATAAGCAGCGAATTGTTTGTGTTGCTCGTTCTGGATGATATAAGCAAGACCACGCTCATTCAATAGACTGTTTGAGTTTAAAATAAATAATGATTAAAGTGAAATGGAAAGAAGAGCGAAGAAGATTGTAAAGTATGAGAACCAAAGAATATTGGATAAGGACGAAGATCAGAAGAAGAGAAGTGTCCCAAATTAACATGGTCCTCTTTTGGCCAAAACTAAAAGAAGAAGAAAAGGAATTGAAATCGGACTAGAGTCGTGGTATGGATACAAATCACACGGACTCCGATCTTAACGTCAACGTGTTTACCTGTATGTGACGTCATCACTCCTCCTCTCCGCCCCCCTCCCCACCCTCCCCCGCCTCTCTCAACCCGTAAATAAACAAATTCCTATTGCTCGAATTAACCTTGCGGCCGAACATATCCATGGAACATATCACGAGAATACAAGGTATGTGAGTGGTGTTCGAAAAACAACGACAATTTTTTTGAAAGAATTTTATGTATTGTCTACATCAGTGTTAAACCATTCATATAGCTCCATCAGATATTATACGGCATTTTCTCCAATTCAATGTTTGGGATAGCTTTTATCTCCCTCAGTGTCGCGTTGTTAATATAAGTTTCTAAAACAGCACGCCCTTAAATTTTTCATTATTTTTGGGAATAGAAGTCGCACGGGATTAATGTAGATGCTGTGCCATCAATATAGTATTGTTTCTGCCTAAATATTCAGCAACAAACAAATTCGGGAACTTTTACGGACTGTTTCACGGAAACGGCGTTGGACTTGCAAGCACATATCGTTACTGCTCGTAAGACAATTTGGTAAGAACTCGTCCTGCACTATACAGTTAAAAAATCGAAGGACACAGCAAGCGTATAGCCTCGATTTTTTTCGGTGTTGTTGATCCTGGACATTTCCACTCGTACGAATGAATCTTAGTTTGGACATCACGTTCGCAGAGTCTTGTTTCATCACCTGTTATGACACATTTCAATAGATCTGGAATATTGCAGACTTCATCTAGCGACTTACCACTGTTTTCGTTCTAAATCGAACAGTTTTGGAACAAAACATCAGAAAAGTTCATAGACTAAGCTACCTGCAATGCCAACATGCCACACTGCTGTGTGGTTTCAGTTGCCTGAGACTGCAGTTGTGTGTGTGATTTGCGTTTGCGTGAGTGTGTGTACGTGTGTCTGTCGTCTATTTTTGACGAATGCGTTACCGGCCGAAAGCTTTATTTCTGACAGTCTTCTTGTTGTGCCTATCTGCGACTCAGCATCTCCGCTTTATGATGAGTAGCAACTTTCCTTTTCATAATACTGTTACATTCCATCCTTACTTTACCTACACCAATAGCAATATTTAACATTTCCAACACTATCGTGCACTTTATTCCGTTATTTTGGCAAAATTTAGTACAAATTCGTGATCCACTTTCATGCAAAATAAACGCTCGCCGATACTGTAAGGTGCCAGGACATGGGCACTTACACGTTAGCTTACCAATAATAAAGGCAAGGGCATCAGATCATGACTCTGTTGAATTATGATAAATATGAGGCACTCTCGAGCAGTACTCCCTGCATGTCTGCGTGATTGAGGCACTAACTTAAAACGTTGGTGAAAAGCATCGGAAGTTGAGAATTGTGGAATGTAAAGTCTGCAGATGGCCGTAGCTCGCCGGGCCGCCGTGGGCGGCAGGTAGCGCTCACCGGAAACGCGGGACAATACGGCGCTTTTGGGGGTAGCCCGGCATCCGGAGCCACCCGTGCTGGGCAACACGTGGCGAAGACGGGAATTTCGTTTGCCTAGGGGCGTTATGACCTACTCGATCATTGGGTAGATCTCAGAAATGCCGTTTGAGGGATTTCGGCAATGAAAGAGCGTTCGACATTGGCCGAAACAGAGTATTCTTCCGCCGCGTTTTCGTGCGCGAGTGAGACGGGATGAGACGGGAGAATTGTGGAGAGTGAGGAATTCCCCTTCAGCCATCGAGCGGTACGGACTTGGAGACGGCGTCTTGGCCATCGTCTTCGAGGGGAGATATACGGTCTGTATCGCAGCACTGCACCAACAAGTGTTCCGTGCAGAGTTCTGCGGTTAGAGCTCTTTGTGTGCTCAGAAGCGAGATTTTCACCAACGCTGAACCACTTCGAACAACTTACCTAATATTCTTGATCTGGTAGTTATCCTTGCGAGGTGCCGAGTATTTATCGACGCAGCTGCCGGTAATAGCGGCGCGTAATTGCAAATTGTTAATGTGCCATTCTCAGGAGCGTGTTTTGGACAAAGAGATTCACAGTTTTTTGTAAATTTTGTCAGTTGTGGGGTGTATCAAATTAAAATGCCAATATTACAATCGAATTATCGACTTCATTATTGCTAGCATTTACCCTGTCCCAGTAAGCTTTACATGTACTCTAGTCACCCCACAGCTCGTCCAGGCAGGAAGGAAAGAAGGTATGTAGTCTTCTATGTCAGTGACGGACAAATAAGTTTACAATACTACCAAAACGTATGTAACCTTTTTGGTAATGACAGACATATCCGTCATGGCCGTCACAGCAGAGTTACTTTGCAGGAAAGTTTACCAAAATAACAACGAAACATCAGCGCGAGTAGGGCTAATAGAACGAGAAATCACAAAATTCCCATTACTTCTTGAACACACTTTGTAGACAAGGGAATATCTTCGTTACTCGTTCACTATGAACATGAATTTAGACACTGTATCTAGTGGACGAGTTTTGAGATCTCACCCTTCACGTTTGAAATTATTGTTACTAATAATGATAATTTCGTGTGTCAGTGCTCTGGTGCAAGCTCCCCTATTGAACGGCTCTACGGTGGCTAGCGTGTCTTTACTCTACCCCTGGTATCCAATGGCATCCGAATCACGTGTCGCTTCTGGCGACTCCTCACCTAGTCGACTGTGTTAAATCGCTGGTCCTGGCAGCATTCGCTGCAGCGCCCTTTCGATTTCCACGAATGGACTTTATCGCTAGACCACCGGGCCGGACAAAATTTTACAGCAAAGGAAGGATTGCTAATGCAAACAGAGGGCTGTAGCGGCATTAGTTCGCCTCAAGCATTATAATGCAGAAGAAGAATTACGGGGCCGCCACGGGTGAGAGAGTGATCAGCGAGCGGTTCCCGTGTTCCTGTAGTTGAGTCGTCAGCCTGGAAGGAACAAGAATATTAATGAGCGCAGAGCCCTCCCTGGGCGTCTCCTGCCGCTGGAGGCGGAGCCGGCGGAGAGGTGGAGCCGCCTCCCCTGCCGGCGCGCGCTATCAGCGCCGGGCCGGCTGTTAGGCGTGCAGGGAGGGCCGCGCTAATTGGGGAAGTTGTGCCGCCGCGCCGGTAGGCAGTGCTGCTCACGTCGACCGCCGGCTACAGCGAGAGGCGCCTTCAGGGCGCCGGCGCCCGTCCGCCCTGGCGCTACGAGTCTCAACAGATATTTTTTAAAATATCAGAAATGCGATATATACACTCCTGGAAATTGAAATAAGAACACCGTGAATTCATTGTCCCAGGAAGGGGAAACTTTATTGACACATTCCTGGGGTCAGATAAATCACATGATCACACTGACAGAACCACAGGCACATAGACACAGGCAACAGAGCATGCACAATGTCGGCACTAGTACAGTGTATATCCACCTTTCGCAGCAATGCAGGCTGCTATTCTCCCATGGAGACGATCGTAGAGATGCTGGATGTAGTCCTGTGGAACGGCTTGCCATGCCATTTCCACCTGGCGCCTCAGTTGGACCAGCGTTCGTGCTGGACGTGCAGACCGCGTGAGACGACGCTTCATCCAGTCCCAAACATGCTCAATGGGGGACAGATCCGGAGATCTTGCTGGCCAGGTTAGTTGACTTACACCTTCTAGAGCACGTTGGGTGGCACGGGATACATGCGGACGTGCATTGTCCTGTTGGAACAGCAAGTTCCCTTGCCGGTCTAGGAATGGTAGAACGATGGGTTCGATGACGGTTTGGATGTACCGTGCACTATTCAGTGTCCCCTCGACGATCACCAGTGGTGTACGGCCAGTGTAGGAGATCGCTCCCCACACCATGATGCCGGGTGTTGGCCCTGTGTGCCTCCGTCGTATGCAGTCCTGATTGTGGCGCTCACCTGCACGGCGCCAAACACGCATACGACCATCATTGGCACCAAGGCAGAAGCGACTCTCATCGCTGAAGACGACACGTCTCCATTCGTCCCTCCATTCACGCCTGTCGCGACACCACTGGAGGCGGGCTGCACGATGTTGGGACGTGAGCGGAAGACGGCCTAACGGTGTGCGGGACCGTAGCCCAGCTTCATGGAGACGGTTGCGAATGGTCCTCGCCGATACCCCAGGAGCAACAGTGTCCCTAATTTGCTGGGAAGTGGCGGTGCGGTCCCCTACGGCACTGCGTAGGATCCTACGGTCTTGGCGTGCATCTGTGCGTCGCTGCGGTCCGGTCCCAGGTCGACGGGCACGTGCACCTTCCGCCGACCACTGGCGACAACATCGATGTACTGTGGAGACCTCACGCCCCACGTGTTGAGCAATTCGGCGGTACGTCCACCCGGCCTCCCGCATGCCCACTATACGCCCTCGCTCAAAGTCCGTCAACTGCACATACGGTTCACGTCCACGCTGTCGCGGCATGCTACCAGTGTTAAAGACTGCGATGGAGCTCCGTATGCCACGGCAAACTGGCTGACACTGACGGCGGCGGTGCACAAATGCTGGGCAGCTAGCGCCATTCGACGGCCAACACCGCGGTTCCTGGTGTGTCCGCTGTGCCGTGCGTGTGATCATTGCTTGTACAGCCCTCCCGCAGTGTCCGGAGCAAGTATGGTGGGTCTGACACACCGGTGTCAATGTGTTCTTTTTTCCATTTCCAGGAGTGTAGATATTTAAGCATATGTCACTAGCGGCCCCCGACATATAGAAAAAATTATCGATATATCGATGGAAAAAATATCGACGTACCGAAAAAAGGACTATCGGCTGCTCATTGTAAATATACTGCCAGTATTAGAGATGTATTTTTAAGTACTGATCGGTTATTAGATATTCTGTACATCAACAAGCTAGCAGCCTGCTTATCCCCGTCAGGGAAGGAATTGAAAGGAAAATCATGCACGTTCACGCTTGGTGATAACCACTCCGCTAACAATGGTTATTGCAGGTTCAGTGCCACAATAGAAGGTGTCCGATGGGTCTGTCGTCCGGTTTCGTGACGTGCGGAATTTGTCTGCAAACCTCTTGTCGAATTCCTTGTTTGTCAATTTCCGCAAACGATCTAGTAGTGTCACGATTGAGTGAAGTTAACCGTTGCAGTTTCTATTGGTAACGCCGAGCGCGGGTTACTTCAGCATTTCCCTTCACACGTCGCCGCCCGCTGCAAAGACCAATCTTGTTATTTACATTTCAGTCCATTAGTGTCACCAACTGTTTTCGAAGAGTGCTGATGTGAAGAAATAGCAGTCTGGTTGCGTTAAAAATTGTTTTTGCTATTTCCTCACACCGCGTATCTTAGTGCAGCTGGACGGCTATTGTGACACCTTCACTGTATTCACACAGTCAAAGAAAAGACTGGAAGTGACGAAAGCTCAAAAAGTAGTAAGATTTCTTCACCAAGTTAAAGGAAAATTATGTTCTACTACATTTTCAAAAGAACTACTTGTTCTTTAACGCAACTGGTGTGCTATTTCTTCACATCATATATCTTGTTATATCATTCACACCACCACCACCCCACTGAAACCGGATTTCTGCGTTGTGCCACCTATACTTGCTCCAAACAGTCAAACAGAAACACTGGACGTGGTGAAACTCAAAAAGTAGTAAGACTCCTTCACATAGCGAAAGTAAGACATTGTTCTACTGCACTGAAGCGCAAATTAAACTGGTATAGACAGGGAGTATTCAAATACAGAGATATCTAAACAGACAGAATACGGCGCTGAGGTTGGCAGCGCCTATACGGGGTGAGTCACTAACTACTGCCACCTAGAATAAGTCCAAAAGTATGATAGTAGCTGAAAAGTTTGTAGGACAAATGATGCATGGGACAACCGGGTCCATAATATGACGTTGGTTTTTTGTTGCTAGGTGTGGTAGCGTCAGAGATATGAAGTCAACTTCTGAAGTCAGAAAGCCCATATCGATGATGTTTCCTTGAATGGTTCGCACGCTGACACTTGTTAATGGCCCAGTACTGAAATCTGCAGCAATTTGCGGAAGGGTTGCACTTCTGTCACGTTGAACAGTTCTCTTCAGTCGTCGTTGGTCCCGCTCTTGCAAGATCTTTTTCCGGCCTCAGCGATGTTGTAGATTTGATGTTTTACCGGTTTCCTCATATTCACGGTACACTAGTGAAATGGTTGTATGGGAAAATCCACACTTCATCGCGTAATAGTGTAGGGGGTTTCTTTCAGGTTCGAGAAAGTAATTTTCCGTCGAGAACGTCATATCAGCTGTTGCAGTCCCATTTTCCAGGTAGTGTCTTATAAAAATTCTGTGTCTCAGCTTCTTTATAGAAACTGTTTTGAATTACAATCGAGAGCAAAGCGTGCCTCTTGCACCTTTTTAGCTACGAGGCGTAACATACGAAATGTTTCATGGTAGGAAGTCTTCTCATTACAAAACAATAAGTGATCAAGAGGCCCGGTTTTATTGTTTCGCTTAGTATGTGTGTCTGTGTTAAAGTATCTCTGAAGGCTAGTCAGGCTGCGTCGTGGTATTATTTTTATGGATCAATTTTCATAAATAAAAGAGGATAGTTTCCATTAGGGCAGTTTTCTTCAGTATCAACTGCTTTAAACCTATAAAAGAGATCATAAAAATTTCAAGCGATTATCTTGACAATATTGAAAAACAAGGTACAAATAGCATACGTTATATGAAAAAGAAAACAACAACAAACATCATCAAAACAAAACAGCATCGTAAAATAAATAATGTTGTATAATATCTCGTCCAATATTTAAGAAAGTAACATGTATAACATGAACCCACAAGCCTTCTGAAGCTACACACACACAGACAGACGAGACATGAGAACAGGCTCTGCTAAACAGGGAAGGGGCGATTTATAGTTTTCGTTATTATTGTTACCCTTATCATCTTCTTACCCCTGTCCACCTTCCCTTCCCTCTACACCTGCCCTTCACTGCCTCTTCGCATGTTATCATAAAATAAAAAGTGAACTCAACGTGTAAGCATTTTGTTACTAACTTTGTTTATATCTAGAAAGAAAACGAAATTGTAAATATGCTCTATTACAGTCCATCGATGATGTTTGATCTCTCTAAAAAGAAACGCATTTGGTGGCAAAAATGCGCACTTTTTTCTAGTTGCACATACCAATTTAGAAAATGTTTCAACATTTGTGAAGGAACTATGGTCTCCAAGGCCCACAAATGAACAGTTATCATTTACCTCGTGCAGCTTATATTGCAAAAACAACGCTTTTCTTAATACGTTAAAGTCGCAACGATTAACTGTTTAATGGTAATAAACCGCAACTTCGCATTTTTCTTTTTACATGCTACTAAAGTAAGATACCTTGAACGGATCACAACAGAGAAGAGCAACCCGTACAATTATGATAGTGAACACAGATAATAGGAGCATAGAGCTTACCACCCGGCATGTAATCTTGAACAGCCTTAGCAACTCAAAGCGAGTGGACATTTATGCTGGACATTCATGCGAAAAGTTGAACCTTTGCAGGCGCCACAGTGACGCCCAGCCTGCGCTACACAATACAAGCAGCGTGGAGGGAGGACTTATTCGGTCGGCTGCTCCGAGTGTCCAGGAGTTCCTAGGCCTCGGTAAACTGAACAAAAAGCGCCCCAGCAATAACGCGGCCAGGATTCCAAACGCCCGCCAGAATTCTCACCCCCCCCCCCCCCCCGCGCGCCAATGCCCGCTCCCGCTGCCCAGTAGACTCCCCACCCTTGCGCCTGCTGGCCAGGAATTTCCCAATAAAATCGCCGTGAGAAAGCCGCCCTTCCACCCTTTGTGGGGCAGCCTCGGCTCGGGCACTTGGCGCTAGATGCAGCCTGGCGTGCCCTTTGGTCTCCGCGCCCTGCATGACGCTAGCTGGCCCTTTACTGTGTCATTCACTGCCCTTTATGTCCCTCAGTGAACGGCTCCACGGCTGCCCTGTTCTGCCATATGCACTGCAAGCCCTTTTGTTGCAATGCCACAAAAGATGCCATCAGTTATTGGTTGGAGTTTTGTCGTACAGTTCTAAAGGGAAAGGTGGAAAGGTGGTTATCGTGGAATTCTGGTATTAACTTCTCCTCGGTATGATGCACGAGATTTACTGAACATGAACTCCAAGAACTCATTTCACACCCTAGAACAGGTGTCAGAAACGTCCTTCTCTTTTTTTCTGTTTATTTTTTTTTATTTTTATTTTCAACGTTGTCGCCAGTTCAACTTATTTGATCCTGTACTCTGTCTCCTTCTACCTTGTGGCAGTGACTACTAATATCCGCGGTATCTAATGTATTCAACTTCTTCGTTAATGTCCCTTCCCCCCTGCCCCATTTTAATACTTCTTCCAGTTCAAAGGTAACTGTCTAGAGATTCCTTGTCGTAAGTAATTTCCACAAACTAGCAACCTCTGTTCAGGTTCCACTCAGAGAAATTCCTCAAAACCAGGAAGTAACCAGCAGAGTTTCGCTGGTAGTGATGGAGCAGTTGAGAGCTCAAACCCCAGACAGACATGTCGAGAATTATGTCGTGCGTGATCTATGTAAATTACGCCAGGCGAATGCAGAGTGGTGCTTTCGAAAAGATCGAGGCCGATTTCCTTACCAATCCCTCTCCAGTTCGACTTCCTGGTCAACTGTTCCTTAATTTCTGCTCTTCCTTTCTTCCTTCCAGGAGTATCTTTATGAACCACTTTCAGCCGAGAGGACCGCTGAATCTGATACAAGTTGATCCCTGACTAAAGTTTGCAGAAGAATGTAATTCCCTTCAAAACGGGTCAAGTGGAAAGCCATTGTTACACATATTCTTGAATATTGTGACGCCTTCGTCCCAACATTATATTTCCTCCCATATGGACAATATCCATATTGATAATGACCTTGGATGGAACAGGAGGGAATGAAGGATCATTCCGATATGCTATAGCCGCTCTGTCACTCACGCTACTTGACCATATGCAGAGCATAAGTACGACCATTGTTATCGATAATACAATTTCCTGAGTTGTCAGGCTCCGTCACGCTTCTGTCGCAAATTCATCACTGCTAGACGTGAAAATTGTCCATTATAATCGGCCAACTTCCTTGTATTCCGTTTTTAGGTAGCTTTGTCTCACGAGCAATCATTCCTGTTGTTGTTGTTGTTGTTGTTGTTGTGGTCTTCAGTCCACAGACTGCTTTGATGCAGCTCTCCATGCTACTCTATCCTGTGCAAGCTTCTTCATCTCCCTACGTACTGCAACCTACTATAACACCCCACCCATCACTTAGCTGGTTTTGGCGTGTATTCACCCCAACTAATTGACTAACAGATCAACAGAGAGTGCAAAACTGCCGCCATATCGGATAACGCAAAAAAAGTAATATGGGCCTGTGACTCCTGATTGAACTGCGGTGGCAGTGTTGACATTAATTTATTCAGAACTGATCCCTTTTAATTAAAAAGGGGTGCATATTGATGTTATATTCAGCTATTGAACACCAGATGCAAATGTTGAACCTAAAATTAATTAGGACAGTGACTTGGGATTTCAACTACTTGATTGAAAACAGATGCAGTCGATTAGCACAAATTTATTTTAACTCCCGACCTTCAATCATCACATTACAAGACTCTCCTATCAGGCAGTGGTAATAAATTGCGTTTGCGTGGAGTAAAGCGTGATAACTCAAAAGTAATTCCTATCAGGGTGCAATTTGTGCTTTTACCAGTGGAGGGGATGTCTTAGGGGGTTAGTAGAATTATCTATGTTACTAGCTTGGACCGTGGCCTTACACATGGTTAAACAGTTACTTATAAATAGATGTTAATGCCGAAACTCACTATTGACGCGTACGCACTATCAGAAAAGCCATCCCTTGTTATATCTTTAAAAGTACATTATAAGTAAAGCTTATTTACAAAATCATCTACATAGGGTACAGATATACGAGGGGAATTAATAAAGTAGAGGCACATTTGTGAAAAGTTGTACTTATTCTGATGATAGAAAGCTGAAACATATGAATAGTATTAATAGTAAGACTTGTTAAAAACTTTCAGTGTTTGGTTCCACAAATTTAAATTAAATGTAAAGTTTTACTCCAGTGCGTGGGAAATAAACATCCCAGGTGGGGATGCGTAAACTAAAACCAGAGGAGGGGATAGTCTGATGCAGAGGGGGGGAAATCCCCCCCATCCCCCCTGCAAATCGCACCCTGATTCCTATCGACTGACCCAGGCATAATGCGAAGTGCGAGAAGAATTCTACAATACACGGCCCATGAAACCCTCGTGGAAACTTTGCCGACATAATCCAACAAATTAATCAGTGGCCGGAGCGGGCGCAATGTCACCGAATACAGAGTGGCAGAGCGTCGTCGTTGTGTGGACGTCGGCCGACCTCGTGGTGCTGCAAGGCTGTGCTCGTCTATTCACTCCTAGCTATCTTGCTCAGTACATAGCTGAACCAAAACTTTCTATCTCCAAGCTCAGTTGTTCCATTTGATAAGTCATAAACTGCAGAGATGCTAACTCTTTCTCAGGCAAGCTGAGTCAAGAACGCCACATCCGCACTCTAGGCAAGCTGGGAATGGAAGACCTCTACGGAGACTTCTCCCAGTCCGCTCTTCGCCTCTGTTTCCCCTCCAGCAAAATCACTTACGCCAATTGCAGCGCAAGTCGCGTTAATTATGCGTCGCTTCCCAGTGCCGACCAATGCCTGCTCTAGGAAGTGAACAAATTGCCACAAAATTTCCCTTCCTCTCAACTTCTGCTATTTGGCTCCTCCCAGGCCACCCATCAAGGTTAGTGTCTGCACAAACACCAATTTTTCCGGAATTCTAACTCCCAGGAGAGTACTTCAAATTCCTTGGTCCTATGTTCCCATCAGAGGCCGGCGTATTTCATGCTGCCGCTCTTCACCTGATTTACTTCAGGCTCTGCGGACCGTGAATTCACCGTGAAGTTGCTATAGTCACGAACACGCATATCTTGCTTGACCTCTGTTGACTGCTCCACCGTAGCTTTGCACAGCTTTCTCGCATGTTTCACAGAAAACGGGATGATGGACAGTTATCAACAGGCGTAAAGATCTCCGTCTGTTTCCCGGTACACCAGCATGGAGTTGGGGTCAACCACCCACTCACTGTCACTCATCTTAAGGCAGCTGGAGGCCGAGCCACATTACCGCTTTCTCAGAGCTTGAGCCGCCCTAAGCTGCCTATTGTTGCTTCCCTTCGCCGTTCCCAGCCAGCCACGGTCAACTCTAAATACTACCCTGGGGTAAACTAGTGTCCAGTAAATGGACTCGTTTCCACAAAGTTTTCATGTCGTGTGAATTACTTTAAAACCATCAGCCAACATTAATTATTCTAATACGTCCATACTATACCCTCTACAAGATGAATTGTGCCTTGTCAGTCATTTTGGTCAGTCCTAGTGTTCGCTCAGCATGAGTTAGGTGATCTTTAATGACTTCATGTAAGGGACATAGTTCTTGCCATCTTACACTACATTCTTCTGAATCTGATTAGTGTATTTATCTCTTGGTGTCCCTCTACGATTTTACCCTCCACGCTGCCCTCCAATACTAAATTGGTGATCCCTTGATGCCTCAGAACATATCCTGCCAACTGATCCCTTCTTCTAGTCAAGTTGTGCCACTAATTTCTCTTCCCCTAATTATGTTCAGTACCTCCTTATTAGTTACGTGATCTACCCATCTAATCTTCAGCATTCTTCTGTAGCACCACATTTCGAAAGCTTCTATTCTCTTCTTATCCAAACTATTTATCGTCCATGTTTCACTTCCATGCATGGCCACAATCCATACAAATACTTTCAGAAACTACTTCGCAAAACTTAAATCTAAACTCGATGTTAACAAATTTCTCTTCTTCAGAAACGCTTTCCTTGCCATTGCCAGTCTACATTTTATATCCTCTCTACTTCGACTATCAGTTAGTCTACTCCTCAAATAGCAAAACTCCTTTACTACTTTAAGTGTCTCATTTCCTAATCTAATTCCTTCAGCATCACCCTACTTAATTCTACTACATTCCATTATAATTGTATTGCTTTTGTTGATGTTCATCTTATATCCTCCTTTCAAGACACTGTCAATTCCGTTCAACTGCTCTTCCAGGTCGTCTCTGATAGTATTACAATGTCAGTGGCGAACCTCCAAGATTTTATTTCTTCTCCATGGATTTTAATACCTACTCCGAATTTTTTTTTTGTATCCTCAGTGTCACAACTATTGGTCTGTATGAAAAAGAATCGTCAATACTTCTGAACGGTTTGCGTTAGGGCGTTGAAACTGCACGGCTAGCCGCGGGGCATGATGGGAATTAGCATGCATATACGCTCGCACCTTACTGTTGTCGGCCATTTGCACGTGAAAATGTCACGGCGAAGCGTGCCTGAGACTACAGTGCTTGTGGAGGCCTGCTATTCGAGCAATAACAGTCCAACTGCTGCTCAAAGGAAGTCTGTGACCGAGTTCAAACTGAAGACAGCCGGTACAGGTGTGCTAACAATCAAGAATTTGATTCGCAAGTTTAAGAGAACGGGCAGTGTCCGTGATGACAATGTTAGCAATGTCGGTCGTCCAGAAAGGGTGAAAACGCCTGAAGACATCGAGAAGACACGCGCTGTGTTTCAAACTAGCCCCGGGAAATCGATCAGACGAGCTGAACTACAAGTAGAAATCGATTGGGGGATCCTGCTGTAAAATGTTGTTGAAGACCTGCATCTCTTCCCATACAAAATTCAAACCCATCACCATTAAGCCACAGGGCCATGGAACAGGGGTTGTGTTTCGTCAACACTATTGTGCACAGAACTGACGAACAGGACTTTGATGCGAATACGGTTTGGTTTAGCGTCGAAGTCCACTTTCATTTGAATGGGTTCGTCAATAAGCGAAATTGGCGGTTTGAGGGACTGAGAATCCGCTTTTCGCGATCGAGATGTCTCTTCATCCTCAACGGGCGACTGTGTGGTGTGCACTGTCCAGTCACGGAATAATTGGATCAATATTCCTTGAAGGCATCGGCTCTACAGAACAGTACATGAAGGTTTTGGAAGATGATTTCATACCCATTATCCAAAGTGACGCTGATTTCGACAAGTTGTGGTTCATGCAAGACAGAGCTCGAACCCATCGAAGCAGGAGAGTGTTTAATGTCCTGGAGGACCACTTTGGGGACCGCACTCTGGCTCTGGGGTACCCAGAGGCCACGGCCGCCATATTCTCCGGACCTGAACACATGCGACAGCTTTTTGTGGGGCTATATTAGAAATAAGGTGTACAGCATTTTCCCGAAAAGCGTTGGTGAACTTAAAACAGCCATTCAGGAGGTCATCGGCAACATCGATGTTTCGACACTACAGAGGGTTATGCAGAATTTCGCTATTCGTCTGCACCACATCACCGCCAACGATGGCAGGCATGTCGAACATGTCGTAACCTAAATCCGAATATCTATAGTGACGTTTATGTGTTGAATAAAGCGTTTTTTTTCGTGTAGTTCAATAATTGTGACCCTGTAGCACGTGAGCTCCGTGCAGGATGGCCAGCTACGAGGCGACAGTCTGCAAGCGAGCCGCGTCTGAGCTGACAAGTAAGGTTGCAGCAAATCTTACTCAGTGTGAGATGGGCTTAAGAAATGACGTGTTTTTGGAGCTAGTTTTATTAGGGCCAATAAAAAAAGTTGTATAATGAAATCCACTGAAGAGGTCATTATTCCTTTGCCTTCGTGAGAAGGTGTACTGATCACAGCACTGAGGACTCAAAGTCTCGGCTAGGGACACGGGCTCACACCCATGTGACAAAAGAGCGAGCACGTGCACGCCCCGAGAGTCCACTGCACTCAGTAGCGCTGACAACAGAGAAATGAGCGCTTTGAAAGAAGAGAAAAGGGTCGTAGCAACTTCCCTTACGATGGAAGGAGTACGGGTACGGAAACTCATCGAAGAATGCCAGAAGTGATCGGGGGGCACTGAACGTCAACTACCAACCTCATGGTACTGGTTGAGATTGTTCCTCGCCGGTTTTCAATAATGAAGGCATCCACCTGCTGTGAAACGTCCCCTTAGAAAATTTAATGAATTACTCTGCTGATAAACCTTTTACGTTACTTGATTTTCAAAAAGCTGAACAAAACTGAACGTACTCAGACATTTCTCTCTCTACTTATTCTGATCAACACTAAACTGACACACAATATTTTTAGCGCAACGCAATCTGACTTTCAACAATCCCTCCAAAAGAATGGCCCTGACTAACAGTAACCTGTAACCTTCATGAATCACTTACCTCACAAAAATCTTCGTTACTCGAACTACTGCAATACAGCGAGCGCCAATACTGCCAGCTAAATAAAAGATTCTAACTACTGAAGGCACTAACTACTGATGGCATAGTTAGCAAATGAAAGATTTTGATAAAGAACAAACAATGTATTTACCTTAATAATGTTCAAAAGTTATCAGTTCATGATATCCAATATTACAAATTTACTATTTCTGATGGACACACGTCCACGTCGTCCGCTCTCAAAATTCTGCCATCTCTCTCCCCACATACACCACTGCTGGCGGCTCACCTCCAACTGCGCAACGGTACGCGCTGTTCACATCCAGCTGCCCAACACTACAATAGCGAATATTCCAACAATGCAAACCAGCCACACACTTTACACAGCACAGTCAGTGATTTTCATATAGAGCGCTACGTGGTGTTACCAACATAAAAGCCTAAACAGCCTACTTACATCTGGACGGTCGCACGCATTGGAAATGTGATATGGCGTCATTCCAGATCGTGCATGGTCAACCAGTGATATCCATCCTTCCCTGGACTGCCTGTATCAAGCGTTGATTCGCGCAACAGACATGCAGTCCTCTTTGTACATTTGTGCCGGTTCCCCGCACTCGTTCCGCTGTCGGGAAACACACACGGCCCCACCCGCCGGACGTTCGAGTCCTCCGTCGGGCATGGATGTGTTTGTTATTCTTAGCGTAACTTGGGTTAAGTTAAAGTGGTGTTTAAGTTTAGGGACCAATGACCTCAGCAGTTTGGTCCCTTTGGAATTCACACAGATTTGAACATTTCTGAAACACACTATAAGCCTGTGCGCTTGTTTCGCCTTGGAGACCGATCGAAGCGTTAGTGGAAAAAAAAGAGAAAAAAAACACGCTTTTGTCAATGAAATTACTCTGAAGCGAGGGCGGCAAAACTCCTGCGACGGTCAAGGAACCAACTACCTTAGTCTCTTCCACCCCAGAACGGGATTACACTGAAGTGTCAAACAAACTGGTGTAGATATGCGTATTCAGAGATACGTAAACAGGCAGAATACGGCGTTGTGGTCGGCAACGCCTATATAATGGCGTCTGGAACAGTTGTTACATCGGTTACTGCTGCTACAATGGCAGGTTATCAAGATTTAAGTGAGTTTCAACGTGGTGTTTAGTCGCCGCGATGGGACACTGCATCTCCGAGGTAGCAATGAAGGGAGGATTTTCCCGCGCAACCATTTCACGAGTATACAGTGAATATCACGAATCCGGTAAAACATCAAATCTTCGACATCTCTGCGGCCTGAAAAAGATCCTCCAAGAACGGGACCAATGATCACTGAAGAGAATCGCTCAACGTGACAGAAGTGCAACCTTTCGCAAGTTGCTGCAGATTTCAATGCTGGACCATCAACGAGTGTCAGTGTGCGAACTGTTGAACGGAACATCATCGATATGGGCTTTGGGAGCCGAAGGCCCACTCGTGTACCCTTGATGATTGCACGACATAAGGCTTTACGCCTCGCCTGGGCCCGCCAAATCCGACATTAAATTGTTGGTGACTGGAAACATATTGCCTGGTCGGACGAGTCTCGCTTCAAATTCTATCGAGCGAATGGACGCGTACGGGTATGGAGAGAACCTCATGAATTCATAGACCCTGCGTATAAGCAGGAACTGCTCAAGCTGGTGTAGGCTCTATATTGGTGTGGGGCGTGTGCAGTTGGAGTGATATGGGACTACTGGTACGTCTAGATACGTCTCTGATAGGTGAAACTTATGTAACCAGCCTGTCTGATCACCTGCATCCCTTTATGTTCATTCGAACGGACTTGGGCAATTCCCAGAAGGATGATGTGATACCCCACAAGTCGAGAATTACTAGAGGGTGGCACCAGGTACACTCTTTGGAGTTTAGACTCTTCCGCTCGCAACCAAACTCCCCAGACTTGAACAGTACTTAGCACATCTGGGATGACTTGCAACGTGCTGTTCAGAAGAGATGTGTACCCCGTAGTACTGCTGCAGATTTATAGACAGCCGTGCGGGATTCATGTTGCCATTTCCCTCCAGCACTACTTCAGACATTAATACAGTCCATGACACGTCGTGTTGCGGTACTTCTGAGTGCTCGCTGGGACACTACACGATATTAGGCAAGTGTACCAATTTCATTGACTCTTCAATGCACGATACGCATACATCGTACTGCCGATCGTTTACATGCCGGTACATTGCATCAGATTACCTACTCTGCATGACGGTGAAATACGGTAGCAAAATGACAATTTGCGTGTATCGAAATTCAAATTTTAGAAATGCAAGATAAGCTGGTTTGGTGATCCCTAATGTTCTTCACTTATCTTTACCTGCCAAACTTCGAAGAAGTCGTTCTGCGAAACTTGCGAGCCTAGCACTCCTGGAAGAAAAGATACAGCGCTAATGTTGGCTTAGCCACAGCCTGGGGGATCTGTCCAGAATGAAATTTTCACTCTGCAGCGGAGTGTGCGCTGATGTGAACCTTGGTTCAAATGGCTCTGAGCACTATGGGACTTAACTTCTGAGGTCATCAGTCCCCTAGAGCTTAAAACTACTTAAACCCAACTAACCTAAGGACATCACACACATCCATGACCGAGGCAGGATTCGAACCTGCTACCGTAGCGGTCGCGCGGTTCCAAACTGCAGCGTCTAGAACCGCTCGGCCACTCCGGCCGGCGATGTGAACCTTCCCGACAGATTAAATCTCTGTGTCTCATCGGAACTCGAACCCGCGTCTTTTACCTTTTGCTACCCAAGCACGACTCGCCTCCCGTCCTCCAACACTATACATTTACTGTGGGTCAGGATCACTACGAGTCAGTGCTACAGCGCTACCGTAAGACACGTTGTGTGACGCTACAAATAAGCGTCAGCTTGCCATAAACGATGCACGCTTCCTACGTCAGAGTGGGAGAAGATTAGCGACGTGCAAAACGGCGCACTAACTAGGTTAGCAGCAGCGTAAAAAAGGAGACCAGATCTCGCGAGGTTCAACGGTAATCGAGTTTGCCCCTCGGCATTAGCTGCTTAGCGGGCGCGTGCCCTTCTCTCCTATGTTTTTATTTTGCTCCATTTTTCAGGACGAATAATAAACTCGCAGAGGTCGGCGGTGCGTTGCGAATGCTCGCGAGGTTGGCGCGGGAGTAACCCAGTTAGCCGCGGGTCGGATATGAGTCCCCAATTAAAGCAGCGGCGGCGGTGGCGGCGGCCTTTGAAGTCGCAGCCGGTAATTCGATAAAAGGGCCGACTGGCCGGCGCGCCACGCCTGATTACGCCGCAGCGGGGCGCTTGCACACGCGCCACACCTGCCCAATCGTATTTCCGGCGCCAGACGCGCGCGCGTCGCGTGGGCTGAGCCTGGTGTGGGGTGGGGGATGTGCGACCGCGTGTGGACGCACGGCGGGCGGTGTGCAGCAGCGAGCGCGCGGGGTTGGTGGGGGGAGGGGCGCAAACAACAAATGAAAACACCAAGATGTACTGTCTGGGCGCGTAAAGTGAGTGCGCGGAGGACACAGCCGCCCATGGTTAAACTACATTACTCTCAAAAGTCGAATGAAATGCACCCAGTATGACGGGATGAACGATTGTTTCCACTTTCTTTCTACAGCTGTCGCATATTTCAGTTTTTTGTAAGAGATCAAAGATGTAATGATGTATACTCAGTTGCACGAAAAAGTGGACGCCATAATTTTAAATGTAACGTCCGCAGTGAGATCTCCGGTTGTGGTCTCGAATCTGTATTCAATGCGCTTTTGGACAGTGTACAGATAAACAGTGTACGAGTTGAGTGTGTGCAAGAAAACAGTGTGTGCATGGCTGGGAATGTTTCTATAAACGCTTTTCGTTATTTGCACTTATTTACAGCCAATTTAAAAGCTGAAAAGCTGTGCAACATTCATCAGAAAAGCGTTCTGAAGTCAGTTATGAAGCTACTTGGTTTGAATGAGCCAAACTAGGTGCTTCAAGACGATAATGATCCGAAACATCGTCGCTGTCTCTGTACAGCGTGTGTCCGCAGCTCGTGGTCGTGCGGTAGCGTTCTCGCTTCCCACGCCCGGGTTCCCGGGTTCGATTCCCGGCGGGGTCAGGGATTTTCTCTGCCTCGTGATGACTGGGTGTTGTGTGCTGTCCTGAGGTTAGTTAGGTTTAAGTAGTTCTAAGTTCTAGGGGACTGATGACAATAGATGTTAAGTCTCATACTGCTCAGAGCCATTTGAACCATCTGTACAGCGTGGAAGCTGTAAATGCGATCGCAAATGTTTGGTCGTATATTAAGATGAAGCTTAAAGTAAAGCTATATCCACTCCTCGCCATTAAAATTGCTATACCAAGAAGAAATGTAGATGATAAACGGGTATTCAGGGTATTCATTGGACAAATATATTATACTAGAACTGACATGTGAGTACATTTGCACACAATTTGGGAGCATAGATCCTGAGAAATCAGTACCGAGAACAACCACCTCTGGCCGTAATAACGGCCTTGATACGCATGGGCATTGAGTCAAACAGCAGTTACAGGTGCCCATGCAGCTTCAACACGATATCACAGCTCATCAAGAGTAGTGACTGGCGTATTGTGACGAGCCAGTTGCTCGGCCACCATTGACCAGACGTTTTCAATTGGTCAGAGATCTGGAGAATGTGTTGTCCAGGGCAGCAGTCGAACATTTTATATATCCAGAAAGGGCCGTACAAGGCCTGCAACATAGGGTCGTGCATTATCCTGCTGAAATGTAGGGTTTCGCAGGGATCGAATGGAGGGTACAGCCACGGGTCGTAACACATCTGAAATGTAACCTGCATGCGAACAAGAGGTGACCGAGGCGTGTAACCAATGTCGGCACCCCATACCATCACGTCGGGTGATACGCCAGTATGGCGATGACGAATACAGGCTTCCAGTGTGCGTTCACCGCGATGTCGCCAAACACGGATGCGACCATCATGAAGCTGTAAACAGAACCTGGATTCATACGAAATAATAACGTCTTGCCATTCGCGCATCCAGTTTCGTCGTTGAGTACACCATCGCAGGCGCTCCTGTCTGTGATGCAGCGTCAAGTGTAACCGCAGCCATGGTCTCCGAGCTGATAGTCCATGCTGCTGCAAACGTCGTCGAACTGTTCGTGCAGATGGTTGTTCTCTTCCAAATGTCCCCATTTGTTGACTCAGGGATCGAGACGTGGCTGCACGATGCGTTACAGCCATGCGGATAAGATGCCTGTCATCTCGACTGCTAATGATACAAGGCCGTTGGGATCCAGCACGGCGTTCCGTATTATCCTCCTGAACCCACTGATTCCATATTCTGCTAACAGTCATTCGATCTCGACCAACGCGAGCAGCAATGTCGCGAAACGATAAACAGCAATCGCGATAGGCTACAACCCGACCTTTATCAAAGTCGGAAACGTGATGGTACGCATTTCTCTTCCTTATACGAGGCTTCGCAACTACGTTTCACGAGGCAACGCCGGTCAACACTGTTTTTGTATGAGAAATCGGTTGGAAACTGTCATGTCAGCACGTTGTAGGTGTCGCCACCGGCGCCAACCTTGTGTGAATGCTCTGAAAAGCTAATCATTTGCATATCACAGCATCTTCTTCCTACCGGTTTAATTTCGCGTCTGTAGCATGTCGTCTTCGTGGTGTAGCAATTTTAATGGCCAGTAGTGTATATACACGAAAAATTTGGCACGCAGCATACTTAATTTTCAAATAAGTTCGGGGAATTCAGCCAGGTAACACGTTCAACGACCCTCGATATTTCGGCGGGAGAACACCCCGCCATTTTCAAGGCAAACTGCAACGGACAGGCGGCGTACATGCAAATTTAATACCTCGGTTCTCGGACAGAAGCAGGAAAGATAACACACACACACACTGAACACTAGTGCCACCAAAGATGACCAAAGTCAGAGCTATCGATAGTGAGACTATGAATTCGCAGGTGAGGCAGCATTGACTCTGTCCCTCTGTTTTTTGACAACGGAGAGAGCCGGATTCCAACCAGAGTTTAAACAGACACCTCCATCCCTGTTAACGAGGTTGCTCGCTAATTTAATCTCAACTGCCTCCCTAATAACACTGTCCAAATAGCTGGACGTGCATGCCAATATCTAGGCTCGTCCACCCAAGAGTAATGTAACAGCAGCAGAGAGGACTGCTTTACGCTCTCTCAAAGTTGATCCTAGTATTGTTATTTTACCTGCTGACAAGGGCAATGCCACCGTTGTTTTAAATAAACATGGCTATGTACAAAAGATGCAACGTTTACTATCTGATTCAGCGTATCGCAGAATCGATGCTGACCCCACGAAAAGTGTCGAGAGAAAGACTGAAGCCACCCCATAACATCTCCGGACCTTAGATATCTGTCGATTTCCTGTTCACGATTTTTGAAGCACCACTCACCACGGTGCTGCGCATACGATGAAGGCCATGATCTTGTTCAGAGGGCATCTGGACTCGTCTGTGAATAACATGTTTTGTCCGTGACGCACCTGCCAGTTGGCATGGCTACGGCAGAACTGACGGCGAGGTGCAAGATTTTGTAGTTCCAAGCGGGGTACTCAAACAGGACATCCCGATCGTAAGGTAATTTCTAGTAAATATCTTCAACATTTCGCGGCCTGTCAGCAACTGTATATATATTAATATTAATTTTAATAATGAACAGCCTCAGTTGCACCGTTGACTTATAATTTACCTAGATTTCAGTCGAGATAACCCAACCTTCTTCACAATAACAGTATCTACCGTTTGTCCATAGTGGACATCGTCAAGCTAAAACTACAAATGCATAAATTATCGTCAAACTGTAAAACTTATCTGGCACTGCCTCGGCCCCACTTCGCGACCGCGATGCGGCAGCCACGAGTGCTGTACTGGAACTCCAATGGGCATTTTCCCACAAGAACATTTCATGAGTGTACTGTGAATATCAGGAATCCGGTTAAACATCAAATCGCCGATGTCGCTGAGGCGGAAAAAGATCGTGCAAGAACGGGACCAACGACGACTCAAGGGAACCGTTCAACGTGACAGAAATTCAACCCTTCCGCATATTGCTGCAGATTTGAATGGTGGGCCATCAGTAAGTGTCACAAAATTTGTTTTACTTTCAGTTCTTTTAGAAAGACTCTACAGTTTGCAATATATTTACCTAAAATGATACATTTAGTATGTTGGACCTGAGTTTCTCCTGGCGTATACAACTTTCAAATAACTTCCGGGAATTCAGCCAGGTAACACTTTCAGCGATATAGATTTTGATAAGTGAGTTTGCGAGTATCAAAAATGTTCAAATGTGTGTGAGGTCTTATGGGACTTAACTGCTAAGGTCATCAGTCCGTAAGTTCACCGCCTATTCGCGTGATCTCAGTATGCTATTTAAGCCCATACGAAGGGTTAGACTCGCCTAGTTTCCTGCCGTTATGTAGACAGGAGTGGCACCACCAGCAGTCAGCCAATGGGAAACATATTTTAAATTTACGTAATTTTAGCTGTTGTATAATAGAGTCTTCCTGACGGATATCTATAATTTCACAGTGTAAACGCCCAGAAGATGACCCCTACGTCGGGTTGAAACTGGTTGGCGGTATAATAATAATAATAAATGCGATTAAGACTGTTTTTGAATTATTGTTTGATCAGTGAGTTTGCGAATATCAAAAAATGCTCGTACCTTTTCATTTCTCTGACGCAAATTTATCACCACAAGGGTGTAGACATCAGTACGTGACATAAATTTCAACGTCGTATCTCTACCAGTTCCTGAGAGAAAAAGGGTCGTAACAGTTGGACAGTCGAACAGACAAACAGACGTACGACAGAGCTACCATTTCAGGATTACTTTTTTACAGATTGAAGTACGAAATCGAGAAAAGAGTAGCAAGTCTGAATCAGATGAGATAACTACCACGCTTGGATATGGGACTAAGAAAACGATTCGAATTTTAAACGTTCTACGGGGAGAACTATGTGGAGATACACTCCTGGAAATTGAAATAAGAACACAGTGAATTCATTGTCCCAGAAAGGGGAAACTTTATTGACACATTCCTGGGGTCAGATACATCACATGATCACACTGACAGAACCACAGGCACATAGACACAGGCAACAGAGCATGCACAATGTCGGCACTAGTACAGTGTATATCCACCTTTCGCAGCAATGCAGGCTGCTATTCTCCCATGGAGACGATCGTAGAGATGCTGGATGTAGTCCTGTGGAACGGCTTGCCATGCCATTTCCACCTGGCGCCTCAGTTGGACCAGCGTTCGTGCTGGACGTGCAGACCGCGTGAGACGACGCTTCATCCAGTCCCAAACATACTCAATGGGGGACAGATCCGGAGATCTTGCTGGCCAGGGTAGTTGACTTACACCTTCTAGAGCACGTTGGGTGGCACGGGATACATGCGGACGTGCATTGTCCTGTTGGAACAGCAAGTTCCCTTGCCGGTCTAGGAATGGTAGAACGATGGGTTCGATGACGGTTTGGATGTACCGTGCACTATTCAGTGTCCCATCGACGATCACCAGTGGTGTACGGCCAGTGTAGGAAATCGCTCCCCACACCATGATGCCGGGTGTTGGCCCTGTGTGCCTCGGTCGTATGCAGTCCTGATTGTGGCGCTCACCTGCACGGCGCCAAACACGCATACGACCATCATTGGCACCAAGGCAGAAGCGACTCTCATCGCTGAAGACGACACGTCTCCATTCGTCCCTCCATTCACGCCTGTCGCGACACCACTGGAGGCGGGCTGCACGATGTTGGGGCGTGAGCGGAAGACGGCCTAACGGTGTGCGGGACCGTAGCCCAGCTTCATGGAGACGGTTGCGAATGGTCCTCGCCGATACCCCAGGAGCAACAGTGTCCCTAATTTGCTGGGAAGTGGCGGTGCGGTCCCCTACGGCACTGCGTAGGATCCTACGGTCTTGGCGTGCATCCGTGCGTCGCTGCGGTCCGGTCCCAGGTCGACGGGCACGTGCACCTTCCGTCGACCACTGGCGACAACATCGATGTACTGTGGAGACCTCACGCCCCACGTGTTGAGCAATTCGGCGGTACGTCCACCCGGCCTCCCGCATGCCCACTATACGCCCTCGCTCAAAGTCCGTCAACTGCACATACGGTTCACGTCCACGCTGTCGCGGCATGCTACCAGTGTTAAAGACTGCGATGGAGCTCCGTATGCCACGGCAAACTGGCTGACACTGACGGCGGCGGTGCACAAATGCTGCGCAGCTAGCGCCATTCGACGGCCAACACCGCGGTTCCTGGTGTGTCCGCTGTGCCGTGCGTGTGATCATTGCTTGTACAGCCCTCTCGCAGGGTCCGGAGCAAGTATGGTGGGTCTGACACACCGGTGTCAATGTGTTCTTTTTTCCATTTCCAGGAGTGTATAATGACAGTTGTTAACTAGCTATGAAAGTTAAAGAGGTTTTTTTGCAAGAGGTGGCACAGGCACAGGCAGTAGCGCTTAGCAGCTTATCGACTGCACTTAGGTGGCTGGCAGCTCGTGCAGTTGACCGCCTGCCAGTGTGCGTGGCTTCGACCTCGGTGCCCGTCGATACCGCATTCTCGCTGCGCGACTGAGGTAGTAGCGAGACTGGACTTCGGAAGTCTGATTCCAAGGTAATGGGGATTAGAGCACGCTATCACATATCCCACAAGGCGGCAGTGGTCACGGTACCGAATAAAGTATAGGCGCCCCCAAACTAACGAGAAACGAATGAGACACGAATGAGTGGCGAAAGCGGAGTGGTCGTTATGGAGGGTGGGAGGAGCGCGATTCTTGCAGCTGTTTTATAACCTGGGCAGCGTGCTCCCAAGGCGAAAAAGCTCTTCACCCTCCCTGTGGTACCAATACGAGAATATTCAGGCAAACGGCTCCCTCTGCGACCTTGTGAGCCACGAACAAAGTCCGAACAGCAACAGTTTTTACTGACGCCCAATGGCATATTGGGTTTGTAAGGTAGCAGATTTTGTGCCTTACATGATGCTAAATCAGTACTAATACACCGAATAATAATTGATAATTGGCCCACCGGTAGGAGAGAATGGACACAGAAAAGGAAGTTGTGTGTGTCATGTCAGACTTACGAGATGGGACACGGCCGGAAACCCTAAGGAAGGTGTTTATGTCATGTCAAACTAACGGGATGGCCGCGGCCGGACCCCTTTGTCGGCTGGCACTTCAGACCACCAAAGACGTTCGGAGAGGCTGGGCCATCACAACAATAAGCGAGAAGGAGCTATATGCGAAAGAGAGGATTTCGCGCCACAGTGGAAAATTTGCGGAAGACTGTGACGGGATTGGCGCAGAGCGCGTAGAGATACGTGTTAAAAGTTTGGTGGAAACAGTAACCGCGGGAGAATTCTGTGTCGTGGTTGGGTACAAACGCGCACGGATCCATGCGGCGAAGAACGGCCAGTTTTGCAAAAACTCTGAAGGTGGACTCTGGGGACGGCTGTGGAGGAGAGCAGTCGCGGTGTCTGGCTGCCCTGCTTGGAGATGGTGGAGAGAAGTAGGTTGGAGAAGTTACCGGCATTGAGTCCAGTGGTTACTCTCAAAGTCTGAATAGTGTAGAGCATACGACTCCACACACGTAGCATTATCTGTTCCTCTGAGAAGAGAAAGAGATTTGTGCTAACTTGTGGTCTTCATACGCAATCTGAAGTGTACCTTTGGTGCTGCGCACTTGAGTCGACCAACTACTCGTCGCATATGTGCAAGTAGCTTGAGTATTGACTAGTGACGGACTCCGCAATTGAACACTTACGTACAGGAGTTTACGGGCGCAAACCACGTCCACGTTGGAGATTAAAGCCAAGCTCGCTCACGGGAAAGACGGCATCACGAAGTTGGCTGGTCCGACCGTCGTAATCATCACGGAGAATTACGGTGAGATTAGCAATCATCAGGCAAAGTAGGGCACTGTAATTCTAAAGGAGTTCTTATTCCGACAGCTCTTTGACTGGCGCTCTCTGAGTCTGTGTCCGTTCAGGCAGAACTTCAATAGAGTCACTTGCGGGTTCAGTGTTGACTTAAGTAATTTGGAAAGTGGATGCATTGTGCCAATGATGACTAGTTAGGTTAGCGAGTGTACTGGATTGTATTGTTAGGCTAGAAATATTGCTCATCCTGTTTTCTGAATAGATCTTAATTTGGTATCATACGCTAATAACCGCATTATTGATTTGGTAGCCAGCAATCACGATATTTTTGTTTAATAATTAGAGTGTAATGGTAATTTCGATGCAAATGATACTGGGGGCATAACCGCGCGTGTAAACAGAGCCAACTTAAGTCAGATAGCAACTCATGGTCGACTAAGACCACCAATAGATATTTTTCAATATATCGATAATTTTACAATAAACCCCCCGTACGTTGCAGGTTGTTCAATAAAAGTGAATTTTGGGAATCAAATAGTTATGCGGACATCAGTGATTGATAGTCCTACCTTAATCAACAGACTGGTAATTTCAGAATTCTGCGCATAATTGATTTACTGGGAGTAATTTACAAATCTAAGGTTATGTGATTCCTTCATATGTATGTAATGAATCCATTATGGCAGTCATTATGTTCATAATTTCACTATCTACATCTACATCTACATCTACATGGATACTCTGCAAATCACATTCAAGTGCCTGGCAGAGGGTTCTTCGAACCACCTTCCAACAATTCTCTATTATTCCAATCGTGTATAGCGCGCGGAAAGAATGAACACCTATATCTTTCCCTTCGAGCTCTGATTTCCCTTATTTTATCGTGGTGATCGTTGCTCCCTACGTAGGTCGGTGCACAACAAAATATTTTCGCATTCGGAGGAGAATGTTAGGATCTGTGATCGGAATTTAGGGTGATTGACATGCTCTTTCTTTATACTGCCTGCTAGAATCTGTGATCGGCATTTGTATGGGGTGGATAAGAGAGTCACTTTGGCTTCGCGAACTTGAGCCTGAATCATTCTGGAAAAGCCTGTGACCTACAACCACATCTATAATAGATTAAGGAATGATACCTTTGGGCCTATCGTCAAAATATGCTTTTGTGATTGTAGTGGTTTGGAAGCAAAGAATAAAATCAAGAAACTGCTGACAGCATTCCACCGTAAAGAAAAGCAACCTCTGCAGCCACATGAAAGCAGAGCATCTCATAAGAACGGTTGAAAATGGCTCACATATCATCTACTACATTGATAGGGGTGATACGGAACAAATTCTGTCAGAGACGATCCGTCCGCTAATTTCTCTTGGCAATGTTAGGCTTTCTTTTGAATTGATTATTCCCCTAAGAGAAGGTGCGGCATAGGCAACCTGTGAGGAGTATATGCCTTGTGTGTTGCCTACAATCCAGTAATCTGTTCTATGTGAAATGGGTTTGGTCCAACAAAATTAAAATTCCTGATTCGCCTGTAAAATAACTTTCTATGCTTAGAGACATTTAAACTTTTCTTGTTGAAAATCGCTGTCAGTTTAGTGTTTTAGGTAGTACCTAACTAGCAGACCACACAAGTTCGATGAAACCTCTTCGTACCCGGACCTATGAATACTAAATGACGCCAAGCCTTGTAGAACGTACTAACAACCATTTTGTTCCCCATGATGTGAGCGATCACCTCTGGAAATTTGATAGAAAAACTTAGAAACATTCTGTAAATAAAACTTTGTGCAATTCCAGTATTTTTCAAGGAGAATGTGTATTGAAGTTCTCTATATTTTTGAGGTTATTCTTGAATATATGGCAACAAATCTACACTACTGGCCATTAAAATTGATTGCTACACCAAGAAGAAATGCAGATGATAAACGGGTATTCATTGGACAAATATATTATACTAGAACTGACATGTGATTACATTTTCACGCCATAGATCCTGAGAAATCAGTACCCGGAACAACCACCTCTGACCGTAATGCCGGCCTTCATACGCGTGGGCATTCAGCCAAACAGAGCTTAGATGGCGTGTACAGGTACAGCTGTCCATGCAGCTTCAACACGATACCACAGTTCATCAAGAGTAGTGACTGGCGTATTGTGACGAGCCAGTTGCTCGGCCACCATTGACCAGACGTTTTCAGTTGGTGAGAGATCTGAAGAATGTGCTGGCCAGGTCAGCAGTCGAACATTTTCTGTATCCAGAACGGCCGTACAGGACCTACAACATGTGGTCGTGCATTATCCTGCTGAAATGTAGGGTTTCGCAGGGATCGAATGGAGGGTAGAGCCACGGGTCGTAACACATCTGAAATGTAGCGTCCACTTTTCAAAGTGCCGTTAATACGAACAAGAGGTGACCGAGACATGTAACCAATGGCACCCCATACCATCACGCCGGGTGATACGCCAGTATGGCGATGACGAATACACACTTCAAATGTGCGTTCACCGCTGTGTCGCCAAACACGGATGCGACCATCATGATGCTGTAAACAGAACCAGGATTCATACGAAAAAATTACGTTTTGCCATTCGTGCACCCAGGTTCGTCGTTGAGTGCACCATCGCAGGCGCTCCTGTCTGTGATGCAGCGTCAAGGGTAACCGCACCCATGGTCTCCGAGGTGAAAGTCCACGCTGCTGCAAACGTCGTTGAACTGTTGCAGATTTTCGTTGTCTTGCAAACGCCCCCATCTGTTGATTCAGGGATCGAGACGTGGCTGCACGACCCGCCACAACCATGCGGATAAAATGCCTGTCATCTCGACTGGCGTTCCGTATTACCCTCCTGAACCACCGATTCCATATTCTGCAAACAGTCATTGGATCTCGACCAATGCGAGCAGCAATGTCGCGATACGATAAACCGCAATCGCGATAGGCTACAGTCTGACCTTTGCCAAGTCGGAAACGTGATGGTTCGCATTTCTCCTGCTTACACGAGGAATCTCAACAACGTTTCACCAGGCAACGCCGGTCAACTGCTGTTTGTGTATGAGAAATCGGTTGGAAACTTTCCTCATATCAGCTCGGTGTAGGTGTCGCCACCGGCGCCAACCTTGTGTGAATGCTCTGAAAAGCTAATCATTTGTATATCACAGCATGTTCGACCTATCGGTTAAATTTCGCGTCTGTAGCACGTCATCTTGCTGGTGTAGCAATTTTAATTGCTCGTAGCGTAGTATCAGCCAGTACTGCCTAAAGAAAAATAGTCTGATTTTGTAGTCACTGCCTTTTTATTAACCAGCAATTACCTTGAATTCTCTAAATTAATTTGTTTTAAATTCTCAATAAATCTTCATCGTCGCATGCAAGTTTCTTAGAAAATTCATTGTCGAAATTTTGACCTCCAACGAGTAAGGCTTTTCACCACCATATCACTTCTCTTCTTTGCTTTCGCTTCCGTCATTCAAGTTTGTGGCTAACAACGTACCAGTTGTACCCGTTTGCAAGCGCATATTGTGTTACTCTGATGTTGCTTCAGAACTGACTGACGATCACGGGACAGACACTTGCAATTTGTAGCATATTCCATCAGGCAACAGTTTTTTTCTGGACAACACATCAACTTTGTAGCACGGTTTCATGTCACATACCCAAACCTACCAACACCACATAGCATGTAGCATTAGACGAGAGGCAACGTATCACAAAGCGTTCCCTGGATGAATTTCCACACTGAGGTTAGGAAAATTTATCAGTTTAACGGCCGTTATATTGATATCGATATATTAGGCAACCACTTTCGACTTTCCAGTCACATCTTCAGGCCTGTTGCACGAATGACACCAAGTACCACCCGTGCATGTGTAGGAGCCACCGATACTCGTATCTGGTTCCGCAGGTATCCGAACTTCAAGAGCATGTGTGCTCTTCCCACATATGACAGTTCTGTGTCATTCATGCGGCAGGCCTGAAGACTGGTCGTCTGATAAAACAATATCAATATAGCGGCCGTTGGTACGGTACTGTTACATTTCATCAATCAGCCGTTGTCCTACGCTCCTGAAACCAGGATGGAGTTATGTTTATCACTTGTGTCACTACTCAAACTTTGGAGCCTCTTGCGACCAACTTAGTTCCTTTAAATACCAGCTCCATGAAATCATTACAGTGTGATTATTTTAGTTATGAGTTAGTTCTTTCAAACTGTCAGCAGCGAGCTACAGATAAGGAAAGATAGCTCCATAAACGAGACATCCATATGTTCACTTCGTTTTCTTTTTTCTTTTTTTTTTTGGACTCATCAGACAGCATACCTCCACCTCATATTTGTACCTTGTGTTATACACTATCAGACAAAAAGGTGAAGAGCCCGAAATATGAAGAGCCCGAAATACACGGACAGATGTCAATATAACTCTGTACTAGTACAGACTATTTCTAGGTATGTACTCGTAAATGATTAGAGCTGCAGTTCTCACCGGAGTGCATCGGTATGGTTCGTATTTTGTTACGAAGCCTAGTAGGACTTATAAGGTGAGTTAACAGCGTTAAATGTTATCACTGTGAAGAGCACGAAGATGCTCGTGTGAGAGATAGTTTGGAAGGTGCCTTATTGGGTGTCTCCATTGGAACGGCAGTTTGATGAATCGTGCTTTATCCAGATTAGTGACGAATGCGTTTGTGATAGTGGTCCCATGTAGAAATGCATAGAAACGTGAGGGCAAGCATGCTCTTCATCAGAGTTTCTGTTGGCCATCTCTGACCACCACAAGAGACGGTAGTCTTGTCGTCCAACAATCACATCATACGACGGCTATTCGGAAAGTAAGGTCCGATCGATGCGCGAAATGGAAGTCGCAGTGGAAAACAAAACTGTTTCATTTGCAACAGCTTCGTACACTTTATAGCTGCTGCTATAGATAATTGACGCTCCGAATTACACGTCATATCGTTGTACCAACATTCCAATAGCCTCCCAGTAGAAGGCAGCCGCCTATGCTTCCTGCCACTTCTGTACACTGCTCTGCAGTTTGTTGTCTATGCGAAAAGGTGTCTTCGTGGCCGATGGTTCATGTGAGTAGAGATGAAAGTCAGATGGAGCCAAGTCCGAACTGTAGGGCGGGTGATAAGCACTTCCGATCGAAAACGCTGCAGGTGGGTCCTCATTGCCTTAGCAGTGTGCGACCAAGAATTGCTATGAAGGAAATACATGACAATTACGTTATGGGGGCTGCAGGATATCGGCGACACTTCGCGGCGGGCACTCATCCTTGGCGGCAGACACTATTGTTCTACTAATCTTTACGTGCTCACTGTGCGCTCAGAACTGAAAAGAGCGAAGTGACACGATCCACTGGCATACTGAAGAGACACAGCCCAACACATTGAGAGGTGGCATGAGCCCCCTCTCATATTTCTATCTTACTCTGAGTAATTCGATTTTCCTCTCTAATTGCATGCGGTGAAAAGTTGCTATTCCTTCACATGCGGACTTCCCACGCAGTGTCTCTGGTCACCTGGGTGGTCCGGTGAAAGGCGGGTTCTGCTGATCTTGAGAGGGTTAAGCTGACGGGTGTGAGGGAGTCGAGTGGATGCTTTTCAGACGCCGACATTATCATAGGAGCGGGGGCGACACGCCCACAGGGGCCTGACGGAGCGGCTGGGCTAGAGATTCTGATACTTCGCAGAAACTTAGTGAAAACACTTTCTGGCGGGCTACCAGCGAGGCATGGGAATGACTAGTGTTCCCAGGCAGTCTTGGCGGGCAAATTCCCGCGTTTTCTGCAAAATCATAACTGTGATTGGCTTGCTCACGGGGTAGCTCCGTGACGTAGCAAAATCGGCGCAGAAATTGGGGCCAAGTATCTCCATTGGTGGAATAGTAGTGCGTCGGCAATAGAGTGGAATTTTCTGCGGGTTTTCGAGTTGCTGATTGGAACGTTTAACCACGGCCACTGTCGTGGGGGCGGGAATGTTCTGTGTTCGGCCTGTACGTGTGCTCTTGAAGGGGTTGGCTCTCGCTTTCGGTGGGAGTAGTTTACAAGACTGAGCTCTCGCTGGTCTGGACAACCTGACTTCCGTTGGCTGCGTAATATACTTTCATTTAATTGTAACTGTTTGACGAAGTTGCTGAAGTTTCGACTTCAACGTAACTTCCCAAGTACAGTTGGTAATTGCACGTTCTGCGTGCAAGCGGCCTATGTTGTCCGTCTTGAGCAGTTTTGGCTAAAGTTGACTGTATGGGAGTTACTGTTTGACTTCGCTTGTTAAAATCAATCACTGTACCGTCAGTGATTGTGAAGCGAGCCTGCTTCGTCTCCCTCACAGGCGCATTTGAATTGAGAGGAAGTCTTTAGTCTGGAACAACCAGACCAGGATAATTTGGTTCAAATGCTTCAAATGGCTCGGAGCACTATGGGACTTAACATCTATGGTCATCAGTCCCCTAGAACTTAGAACTGCTTAAACCTAACTAACCGCCGGCCACGGTGGCCGTGCGGTTCTAGGCGCTGCAGTCCGGAACCGCGGGGCCGCTACGGTCGCAGGTTCGAATCCTGCCTCGGGCATGGATGTGTGTGATGTGCTTAGGTTAGTTAGGTTTCAGTAGTTCTAAGTTCTAGGGGACTGATGACCTAAGATGTTAAGTCCCATAGTGCTCAGAACCATTTGAACCATTTTTTTGAACCTAACTAACCTAAGAACAGCACACAATACCCAGTCATCACGAGGCAGAGAAAATCACTGACCCCGCCGCAGGATAATTTGTTTAGGGCTATGCTCGCGACATTATCATCAGCACGATGGGACGTCGAAGCAACCAGCCATCACCTCCGGTACGCCAGATCGTGTCCTTGCAGTTAAAAAGACAGCTTGTTAATGTATGTCCGCAGCACCGGCAGAGTAGGGAATTTTGCTCTGTGATAATCATAGCTCAGAAGAACGCGCCTGTTCCCTTCTTTTCTTACGTGGTTCTGTCTTGGATGTTCATTGTCTGAGTTATCACTACTGTAGCAACAATTAATGTTAGGTTGGCTGGGTGTTTCTCTTAAAATTTTAGTTGCAAGGAATTGGCTCCACATACCACTTGATCATAAACGTCACAAGCTAGTTTATGGACAACTTCACCTTCACAGCATTTATTTGAGTATCCAATTTGACGTGTTGTAAATGTTTCATGTGTTTTGTTTATTATTTTGAGTTTAGTCATAATAAATCAAATTGTTATTTTGGACAGAACTTTCATTCTGTGGAGCGGTAAAGCAACCCTTGCATTTCTCACTACGTTAGTGAAAGTTTCCTTTATCAAATTAATTTCTATCAAATTAAATTATTGCAGGTGCCAAACTCTTTTCTACTCCACTTGCAGGGTCGATTACTGTTAGTTCACGTTTCTTCTTAATCCATGTCCAACAGCAAAAGTCGGAGTTAGAAAATGGGGGTTTAAAGCATCATTTCCATATGAAGATTCTAGAAGAATTTAGTGCTAAAAACACTGCTAGCTCCGGCACCTCGCAACATATGTGAAAAACTTCATCGGATTTTCGCTGTCGTTTTCGTTTCGTGACCGATCGGACATTACTTTGCGAATAGCTCTCGTAAATGTGTTCGAGATAGTGTTTTATCTACAGTAATTGAGCGGTGGCGGCTGGCGATAGTTATGCTCCACATGCGTCGCTGATATAGACACTCGTCTGGCCTTGTATCTCTGACTGTTCCGCCTTTGGTTTTCCGGCTTGGCGTGTGTCCGGGGTGTTTCTCCGGTCGGCGTTCAACGAGGCAACATGTTTTGAAGGCAGGCCCTCGTCTCTATTCGCTGTGCCTGGGCCTCGCCGTTTTGCCGAGCGCCGGGTGTACGGTGCTGATTAGTCGACGCGTTTGCTTGCGAAACGGCGGCGGGTCCGTCATCTCATGCTGGACATCTTCTCATCTCGTAACTGGAAGCATGAAGTTATTTATGATTCATATTCTGCTGTTAACCTGTGGAGATTTGTAAAACTTATGGTGGCATGTTGTATCTACCGGAGATCAGTGAAGGATGGTTTTGGATAAGAGAGTATTATACGGAAGTTACAAAGTCTAAGGCTTAGAAGTGTTGTTTCCGCGGAGCGGAGTCTAATTATTTCGGCACGTGCAAAACGGAATAGAGTTTTTGTGCTTCTTTTAAAGGCTCCTTGCAGTGTTAATTTGATGTAGTATGTTAATTAGTGTGCTCTTTGCTCAGTTTTGGTTTTAGACTGTCTTTTAATATGAAGGGGAGAGCTTTTGTTAAGTCATTGTAATTTCAATTGTTCTTTTATTCTGTAAATGTCTCAGTTTGGTTTTCAGTTATGTTATAGATAGTCACGTAGTAAGCCTCGCATGGTCTTGAAAAGGCCGAATCACGAGTTGAATTTGTCGGCCGCGTGGATTATTTGCTGTTGCAGAAGTGATCCGGTATGTGGGGCAAATGGGGTTTGTCGCCTTGGCGGTAGACTGAGGTAGTGTGTGTGTGTGTGTGTGTGTGTGTGTGTGTGTGTGTGTGTGTGTGTGTGTGTGTGTGTGTGTGTGTGTGTGTGTGTGTTCGGCGTGTTTTCTTCCCTGGCTTGCAGCCTGATAATCTTCGAAATTGCTTGGCAGTTGCTTTCTACTCGTTTGTTCCGAGTACCACTGTGTATAAGCCGCGCTTCCATCCTTTACTTAAATATCAGGCCTATCAGCCGGTACGGACGAGATCTTTTCATAAGTAACTCAAGGTGAATCATTATTGTTGTCTGAATTTTGGTTACGTAAGCACTGAACTTGATAGTGTGCTTATGGTGGTGACTGTCTGTGATCCTTTTGTAACGAGTTCTAATTATTATCTTTAAAATACTGTTTGTTATATTAATTCATGATCTAATCACATAGTTTTTCTAAGTTTGGTGAAGGACAAGCCTCCAAAAATTGAAGACTTGATCTTCAGTAATTCCATTGGTATCTTCTCTTAAAAAAAAAAAAAAAGTGAAAAAGGGGCAGACGGTTAAAATTATTTGTATATTTTCTTAAGAGAACACAGGTCCGAATAAAATTTTTATATTGTTATTCTGATTCTACAATTCTGTGACAATGAAATTTATTCTATAGTTACAATTAAAATTATGTACCAACCACAAGTTTGTCATTCAGCAAAGATCCCTAGGTTCCTATCTCCTTTGAGTAGCTGTGGTTAAATTGCAATTTTTGTTTCTCTAGCACGTAACTTGAGCAGTAACACAGCTCAGTTATGTAAAAAAATATGGATGGGAGGCCACTTTGTTCTTTTAAGCTTCCTCTACCGATTCAGTATTTTCGCTGCTTATTCCTAGTTCTTCACAAGCGCTATCGTAATTTTCTTTCCGCAACGGCCAAGTTCCAATACGCACTCTCCTTTTCCCGTACAATCATTTTATCTTATTCCTTACTGAGAGTGATACCACTGCTGAGATGACATCCAGACAGATCAGGTTATACTGTGAGATTATATAGTGGATAGCAATAACTAGCTTTTCCTGTCATTTGTACCCAAATCTAAGACGCTTTTTGTAATAAGTTTCATCTTTGCCGATGAAATCTCATTTTTAATGATAATACCGCCCCTCCCAGCCCAAAAAATAATTAACGTATTTATTTTTTTTGTGAAGGAAATAACGCAACTTGAAAATGTCGTTCAGTCGATCTGGTCTTGCGGTACCATTGTGTATTGTTCGATGAATTAGATTCATTTCTTCTCCGATCCTGCACGACCCTTGCACATGCGACAGACCTATACATACCGAGCGAGGTGGCGCAGTGGTTAGCACACTGGACTCGCATTCGGGAGGACGACGGTTCAATCCCGTCTCCGGCCATCCTGATTTAGGTTTTCCGTGGTTTCCCTAAATCGTTTCAGGCAAATGCCGGGATGGTTCCTTTGAAAGGGCACGGCCGATTTCCTTCCCAATCCTTCCCTCACCCGAGCTTGCGCTCCGTCTCTAATGACCTCGTTGTCGACGGGACGTTAAACACTAACCACCACCACCCCCAGATACATATGAATTACTTGTCTGTCGTACTCGTACGAAATTAACGTGTCTCATTAGTTGGCACTAAACCAAAATCCACTTGATGTGGTGAAAGTGTATTATTAAGACAGATATGGTGTGAGATATTAATTATAGTCATTTTAGGCACGTTTTCTATCCTTTACGTTAAATTCTGTATCCGTTTTTGATTGAGCGACACCACCCAATGACCGCATCATTTCCTAAAAATCCCACAATGCTACTTCACACTGGCAAGCACCTCTTTTAATACCTCCAAGTTTCAATTCATAATACGCACGGTGGCGTTGGTGCATTACGAGACAGGCGAGTCGGAACATGTAGCCTAACTACCCGGTCCGTATTGTCGCCATGAACTAGTTCGCTCCTGCAAATAGGCAACCCAGTGAATATAGACTGTCAAAGAGTGCTGCAGACGCACCCTCCAGGGAAGTTCGGGTCAGCGACTGCAATGAACTGTACGTAGTGTAGTGATGTTTGCCGGCCGCATCAGAAACAACTTCCGATACTGAGCCCCTGTGATGCGAGATACAAACTTGGAGAGATGCTCCATCCACTGATGTGTATCTGTTTCCAGTGTATCATTTTTCTGAAGTCAGTTTCTGAACCCCTGGAAGTACTTACGAATAATTTTACGCGACCAGAAGTGGCAATTTGTGAGTAATTTCGAATGTTATTTAGACGCCTCAAGTCTGCATATACGGAGTGTTGCAAAGACATTGTCCTGATTTCAAAACTCCGTACTTATTGATAAAAAATACTACAAACACGGGATGAATTGCAAAACCCTCAAAAAGTCGTAAAAGTGTTAGCTATATTATTATAAATGCTCTGTGTGTCCATCACTAGCAGCTCGAACAACATATAGACGGTGACTAGATTCGTCATAAACTTTGTACAATATATGAGCTTTTACAGAAATTATGGTGGCTGTTATTCTGTTCTTCACCTTTACTATGTCACGAGGGAAAGCGGAGATGAACACTTTCCTTCACATATCCCCACAAGAAAAAACCTCATGGGGTGACGCCTGCCGGCCTTTGAGGCCAAGAATTCAGCGCGGTGCCTCAGCTTCCCGTGCGCTCTACCCGGCGTTGAGGCAGAGTGGCTCTGAGAAACTCACGGACGTTGCTGTGCCAGAATCGTGGAGCTCCATCGTGTTGAAGAATTAAGACATCGTCATCCTCCTGAAGTCGTGGAAAAACCAGTTCCGTAACATCTGAAGATGACTCATTCCACTCATTGTGTTTTCCTCAAAACAGAAGGGATCGTACACTTTTTCGCGAGAAATGACACGAAAAATGTTGTTACGTGAATCTCTTTCGTGCTCAATAATGTCATGAGGGTTCTGGAGTCCTCATATACGCACTTTACCGCTAACATGAGATGTTGCTTCATTACGGAAAATTAACCGTGGTAAAAATGTAAAAAGATGTTGTTCGTGCTGCCGGACACATAGAGCATTTGTGAGGTAAAAGGATTCCAAACCGGCTCTTCCTGCATTGTTGCAAGCAACGAAAGCTACAGTTAACCATCCGTTACCCAAACTGGAGGAAGAAGAAACTTTCATTAAGGAAAAATTTAACCTCGCACCACAAAATAAAGTAGGTCCATTGATAAGAACAAATTGAGTAGTTTTACCTACTCCTCTTGTTTCGTTCTTTTTACCCTTCGCAGAAGATGTCGAAGCACCAAGAGTGCCGTCCACATTGACAAGTGATTTGTAAACCAGCATTCGTCGTTTCGTTCTTTTTACCCTTCGCAGAAGATGTCGAAGCACCAAGAGTGCCGTCCACATTGACAAATTCCCGTGAGGTAAAAGGTAGGAATCCTCACTAGCAATAATAATTTCAGAAACAGGTATAGTACGGTAAGCTAAGATTTCCCGACTTTCAAAGGATTCAAAACCGGCTCTTCCTGCATTGTTGCAAGCAACGAAAGCTACAGTTAACCATCCGTTACCCAAACTGGAGGAAGAAGAAACTTTCATTAAGGAAAAATTTAACCTCCCACCACAAAATAAAGTAGGTCCATTGATAAGAACAAATTGAGTAGTTTTACCTACTCCTCTTGTTTCGTTCTTTTTACCCTTCGCAGAAGATGTCGAAGCACCAAGAGTGCCGTCCACATTGACAAGTGATTTGTAAACCAGCATTCGTCGTTTCGTTCTTTTTACCCTTCGCAGAAGATGTCGAAGCACCAAGAGTGCCGTCCACATTGACAAATTCCCGTGAGGTAAAAGGTAGGAACCCTCACTAGCAATAATAATTTCAGAAACAGGTATAGTACGGTAAGCTAAGATTTCCCGACTTTCAAAGGATTCCAAACCGGCTCTTCCTGCATTGTTGCAAGCAACGAAAGCTACAGTTAACCATCCGTTACCCAAACTGGAGGAAGAAGAAACTTTCATTAAGGAAAAATTTAACCTCCCACCACAAAATAAAGTAGGTCCATTGATAAGAACAAATTGAGTAGTTTTACCTACTCCTCTTGTTTCGTTCTTTTTACCCTTCGCAGAAGATGTCGAAGCACCAAGAGTGCAGAATTTTGTAATTCATGCCATGTTTGTAACATGTTTTTATCAATCAATATGGAGTATTGAAATCAGATAATTCTTTTTGAGACTCCTTGTATTATAAAAATGGATATGTGTATGGATGTATGAATACTTCGCATCTAGTCCTAAATCACTCGATCTGTTTCAGAGAAACATGGTAAACATGACATTTACTACCTGGAAGGAAGCATGGTGGGATACGAAAGGGCTGGAAACAGGGTTCCAGAGAACTCAGGAGCGTCTGGAGCAATTTAACCCAACTTTTTATTTACGTGCCACATTACTCATATAATTATTTTCATAAAAATACTGTGGAGGTAGTCTACCTCTACCATCCTTAGAAATGCAGGCGAGAAAATGTGACATGTAAAACTATTCTATAATCACCAATGTTACTACCCAATCCATAGTTTTGTGTATCGCTCAGTCGATTGATAACAAGCCCCATGACTTGTATAGTATCTTATAAAATGTGCTGAAACTGACGGCCGCCAACCTAAAAGCGAACATGACATCGACGAACAAAATTCTGACGCACTCTAAGAAATATTCCTTGTGTATTTCGAATCACATCACAGGCAGGTACAATTCTGGCAACTCATTCCATCTGCGTGCCCACTGGGGTCTCATACACAAGTAATAAGGTCAGGTCAGTGACCACACAGGCCATGGAATAGGACCTATCTTTCCAATCCAGCGGCCAGGAAATACAGTATTGAAATGGCTGTGGACATCCATACCGAAGTGAGGCGGTGTACCGTCATGTTGCATCCACATCCTCTCACGAACAGCCAAGGCTACGTTCTGCAGCAATCAGGTAAAACTCTGGACGAACCTCAAGTACAGGTGGACATTGAGATGGCCAGGTAAAAGATATGGTCCATTGTGATTATCGCCTACAATGCTGGCCCAAATATGCACTGGAAAAGGTACTTGAAAGTTTGACTGTACTTCAGGGTGAGGGTTTTCCTCATCCCACACAGGGCTATTCCTGCTGTTCGAAATACCATCACTATCAAAAGAGGCGTTGTCAGTGAACAGCACGATGTGGAGGAAATCTAGTGTATCAATCTATTCTTGGAGAACCACTGACACAATGTAACCCCTAGCGCAAAGTTAGTCACGAGCATTGATGTGGTGATGTGGCTGTAACTGCAGTTCGTGGAGTACTTGCCACACACTACTAAGTGCAGCGCTCGTTTCACATGCAATACGACAAGTACTTGTAGTGAGCTGCACTGCAACATGTTCCAGCGCCTCCTCTTCAAAATCGGATGTGAGAGTGGTCCTCATGTTGGCAGGTCCCTCGTTTCCTCGTGCCAATGAACCAGTCTCCCGCATTCGTCGATCGAGAGAAATAAACCCACGTCGTGTCGGGTGAGGTCTGTTAGGAAATCGTTGTCTGTACAGCCTCTCAGCAGCGGGAGTATTTCAACGTATCTCTCCATACACAAGGTGCATGTCGGGGAGTTCTGCCAAACTGCTGCATCGTGTTGTACTGTACGTCTCTGAATAGCACTGAGTAGTGGATGCAACTGTCTTTGATTTGTACCAGTTCTGTCATGGGGACAATGCAAATATCATAACAACAGTTCCACCTTACAGCCCTACGTCATGACTTCGTAGTAATCAGGCTCGTCCTCCTTGTATCTTTGCAGAAAATAAAGACTGTACATGGAAATAAACAGCACGGCATGTGTAAACTTGTATGCATGTTTATTGTAAATAAGATGTTGTTGTTGTTGTGGTCTTCAGTCCTGAGACTGGTTTGATGCAGCTCTCCATGCTACTCTATCTTGTGCAAGCTTCTTCATCTCCCAGTACCTACTGCAGCCTACATCCTTCTGAATCTGCTTAGTGTATTCATCTCTTGGTCTCCCTCTACGATTTTTACCCTCCACGCTGCCCTCCAATACTAAATTGGTGATCCCTTGATGCCTCAGAACATGTCCTACCAACCGATCCCTTCTTCTGGTCAAGTGGTGCCACAAACTTCTGTTCTCCCCAATCCTATTCAATACTTCCTCATCAGTTATGTGATCTACCCATCTAATCTTCAGCATTCTTCTGTAGCACCACATTTCGAAAGCTTCTATTCTCTTCTTGTCCAAACTATTTATCGTCCATGTTTCACTTTCATACATGGCTACACTCCATACAAATAAGATGGAAAACAGGAAAGCTAGAGAAAGCGGCAGACAAGTTAACTCCCGTATCTCCTTAAGGTGGCTTTGCCGACCCCAGGTTCCTACCTCAAATTGTTGAGTGGAGCATCCTCTGCGTCCTGTTACATTTTTGCACGCCCATACGGAAACGCCCTGTATAATTATGTGACATGTGCATATGCAGGTGTAGATGCGGGCAAATAAGTTGTTTTCTATACAAGAGGTCATCAGCATAATTTGAAAATATATAGAACTTAATTTCATTCACAGGAAATTTCTTTGTGACGGATGGCTTGGTAAGCGCTATGGTAGTGGCATAACACGCTAGGAGGGGTAAAGATGGAGCCCCACATGAAGATGGTGTTGATATGATGACGATTAATGCAGCAGGCAGACGCATTGACAGCTAGAGATCTGCATATTTTCATCGCAACGCTTATTGTTTCTATAATTTGAAGGTAGCAACACTGATGTAGTGAGATATTTCCGAATAAACAAACAGTTCACAAAATTCAATTTATTACACGGAACCTTGACTATAATTTCATACCTAACACACTTTTGTGGGACTACTACCCCGGACAGTCAACAACCGCTAGATAAATTTAACCACAAGAATTCTGGATGTGATATTCTACGGAATTATTGGAGGGCTCGTATTAATGCAGTTTTTGAGATAAACTTAGGTAGATGTCGACGTGAATCAGAAAGAAATGTGAGAGCCGACGGCGAGGTCCCCGCTACCGACCGGAGGAAAGAGGCGGCGGCCGCCGCGACGTATTTTCGCCGTCCGCCGCGCGCCGCGCGCGTTTTCGCCCCTCGATCCGGAAACATTTCGGCGGAGGGGACTGCGAGTTGTGAAACTCAATTTCGGGGCGCGTGTGGGCGGATACGGCGGCCGTAGATCACAGCTGGGGGGTGTCGCCAGCCCTTCCTATTCGTTACAGCTGCCGCTGGCTGGCTGGGGGCGAGTGGCGGAGGGTGGCTTCCAGCTGGTGCCGGCACTTCCTCCCCACGGTGGAAAGGATACAGCTCACATTGTGGACGGCATCGGTCTTTTCACATCTGCCATTTTTCTTCTTTATTGTTATTCCACTTCCGCGTGAAGGGGTGGCCCGACAGCGAATTCAACAAATTTTCAGCCGACGGTTATACATATTGAATAAAAGTATTAATACAATGATATATTCTATAAAAACAAAACAAAAAAAAAGAAACTGGCGGACACTATTTATGATTTTTAAAATATTTTGCTAACTGTCTTCAAAGGAAATTCTACAGTTCGTTTCAAAACAATACTTAATGGACAAGGTAGACAGCAGGTGTCAAAACAAAAAGGATGTTAATAATGAATTAAATAAGTTTCATATGATACGTGGCACAATACGCAGAACACTGATCCACAAGACAAGGAAGGATAACAAACTAAAATATTTTAAGCATTCTAATATAGTGTGCCATAGAAGGAGTAATCAATAGTCAGCCATATGATGGGAACGATCATTCCACGCTAAAAAGTCTGGTAAACATGGGATATAAAATGCGTATCCTAAGAACTATGATTACTACTCCAACTAACGTACTCTGAAAAAAATCGATTTTCCTCCAAGCTCTGTGCTTTCCACATTTTGAGAGATGATAGTATGGAAGTTCCATGCGGCTTTTCGCGGATGATGCTGTAGTATACAGAGAAGATGCAGCGTTAGAAAATTGCAGCGAAATGCAGGAAGATCTGCAGCGGATACGCACTTCGTGCAGGGAGTGGCAACTGACCCTTAACATAGACAAATGTAATGTATTGCGAATACATAGAAAGAAGGATCCTTTATTGTATGATTATATGATAGCGGTACAAACACTGGTAGCAGTTACGTCTGTAAAATATCTGGGAGTATGCGTGCGGAACGATGTGAAATGGAATGATCATATAAAATAAATTGTTGGTAAGGAGGGTGCCAGGTTGAGATTCATTGGGAGAGTCCTTAGAAAATGTAGTGCATCAACAAAGGAGGTGGCTTTCAAAACACTCGTTCGACCTATACTTGAGTATTGCTCATCAGTGTGGGATCCGTACCAGGTCGGGTTGACAGAGGAGATAGAGAAGATCCAAAGAAGAGCGGCGCGTTTCGTCACAGGGTTATTTGGTAAGCGTGATAGCGTTACGGAGATGTTTAGCAAGCTCAAGTGGCAGACTCTGCAAGAGAGGCGCTCTGCATCGCGGTGTAGCTTGCTGTCGAGTATTCCAGAGGGTGTGTTTATGGATGAGGTATCGAATGTATTGCTTCCCCTTACTCATACCTCCTGAGGAGATCACGAATATAAAATTAGAGAGATTCGAGCGCGCACGGAGGCAGTCGTTCTTCCCGCGAGCCATACGCCACTGGAACATGAAAGGGAGGTAATGACAGTGGCACGTAAAGTGCCCTCTGCCACACACCGTTGGGTGGCTTGCGGAGTATAAATGTAGATGTAGATGCAGACAAAAACAAGAAAATAGTGTCCAGTGAACATAGACTGTAAAGTGCATACCTTAAGAACTATAAGCACTTGTCCATCCTCGTTGGGCGTACTATATCAGAAAAGAGGAAGCCATTACTTTGTAACATTTTAACTTTGTATCCTTCCTCGTCTTGTGGTCCAATGTTCTACGTATTGTGTCACATATCATTTGAAACTTATTTAATATATCGGTAACATCCTTTTCATTTTGACACCTGCTCTCTACATAGTTTATTTGGTACTGATTTGAAGTCAGTTGGAAAATTCACTTTGAGAGCTTTTCTTGGTCCGTACTACCTCCTCCCAAAATACGTGAAGCAAAGAGCTAGCAGTAGAAGAAATTTGTTTAACAGTATCGAAGTTGAACAAGTGCTCATAGCTCTTAAGACCTGGATCTTAGAGACCGTGTGTAATAGGCTTTTTGTGCTTCGAATGATCGTTCTTGGCTTATCATTGACCACTGACCATCGCAGGTGGGAGAACTTGTGTAGTAATGAAATCGAAACTTGGGCATTAACTAAGAAAGTCGAAAGACGACTGCTTTCGTCTGAAATGCAATTTTTAAAGATGAGTAGAGATTGTGATATTCTTCACGGGTTTGCAGCCGGATCATGTCATCGTCCAGACACAATATTTCGGCGGACCAGCTGGCCGCTATCTTCAGGTGAGTTAATGCTAGTGCACTGCCTCGCCGGAACTGAATTCCAGCCACAACGACGGAAACCTTTATACACCACGGACAGAGCACCGCGCGTGTGTGAGCTGATGGGCAGCGCCTCCTGGCGGCAAGTAGACACGCAACGCGCCGGTGGGAGAAGACGGCAGAAACGATAAATCGCAACAGCACTAGTTGGAAGAATCCATGATCGAAAAGAAGACCGTTGTTGTTTAATGTCGGACAAAATCGGATTCCATATCTTACACAGAGGAAAACCTTTATCCCTCTTAATAATATCACTGGATAATCTACTTTCAATGGATTCTTTAAGAACACAATCCCAATAGCGAGAAGCAGGAGAGATCAATTGTGTCTTGCCATACATCATCCTGTGTCCTTCGTTAAGGCAATGTTCCGCCACTGCCGACTTCTCAGGCTGGAACAACCGAGTGTGTCGATGATGTTCCACGCACCGGTCCTGAATAGTTCGAATAGTTTGACCAATATATTTCTCCCCAAGCCCAAATTATCTTTAACTGAGCCAAGATGGGCTCTAGTCTTGGCTACCGGCGTAAAAACACTTTTAATATTATATTTTCTTAAAATTCTTGAAATTTTGATATATTTCCCGCAAAGGGTAAATAAGCAACAGCTTCAAAAGTATCCTCTACTGGCTCGCGTGACGGACCAAACTGAAGAGCACGGCATATTTGTTGTTCCTTATATCCATTCTGTTTTAAAACAATCTTCAAATGATCAAGTTCTTCTTTCAAATTTGCGTCGTCAGAAATGGCATAAGCTCTTTTGACCAGAGTCCGCAAAACTCCACTACGTTGGTGTGGTGGATGATAGCTGGTCGCATGAAGATAGCGGTCAGTATCAGTGGGTTTCCTATACACACTATGTCCAAAAGTCCCATAATCCTTTCTTTGCACTAAAACATCAAGGAATGGAAGTTTACCATCACTTTCAATTTCCATAGTAAATTTAATACTTGGATGTAGACAATTAAAATGATCTAAGAAACGATCCAAAGCTTAAAAATGTCATCAACGTATCTCAAAAAACACTTGGTTTAAGAAACGAAGTTTTGAGTGCCATGTCCTCAAAGTCTTCCATAAAAAGGTTGGCGACTATGGGGGAGAGTGGTCTCCCCATAGCCACCCCGTCAGTTTGCTCAAAATATACATCATTAAAAAAAATACGTTGATGTCAACATATGACGACATAACTTGGTAGTTTCTTCATCTAATTTCTCACCGATAAGTAACAGGGTCTCTTCAAGAGGAACCTGAGTGAAGAGAGAAATAACATCAAAGCTAACGAGCAAGTCAGAAGGACCACAGCACAGACATTTTAATCATCGAATAAAGTCAGACGAATCTGATATGTGGTTCACATTTTCCCTCATATGGCCTGAGGACTGAAGCTAAATATTTGGCCAAATTATAGGTAGGGGCGCCCAAGTGGCTGACAATGGTACGCAGAGGAATACCAAACTTATGAATTTTGGGTAAACCATAGAATCTTGGAGGAACCGCTGCACCAAGGTAAAGTTTCTTGATGACATCACTAGGTAAGGAGCTCTTCTTTAAAAGTAAGGTCTTCCGTTTTATACAATCTGTGGGATCATTTTTGATTTTCCGATAGGCCGATTCCTCTAACAAAAGATCCATTTTGGCGACATAATCCTCACGTGAGAGAATAACCGTGGCATTACCTTTATGAGCCGGAAGAATTTATTAGATCCCGATTTTCTCTCAGAGACCGAATAGCAGCCCTTTCATAAGATGGAATATTATTCCGTGGAGCGGGAACTCGACGAAGTTTATAGGCAACCTCCTGCCTGATCTCTTCTGCCCTGTTCTCAGGAAGGCGGGCCACACCATGTTCTACAGCACAAATAAAATCCGTAATAGGAGTCTTCTTAGGAGTACGTGCAAAATGTAAGCCTTTTTAAAAAACAGGTAATGTAGCATCATCAAAATCCTGATTCGTAAGATTAATAACCACCCGTTGGCGGGTGTCGTCACCAGACATAATAGGAGAAACACAGAGACGTTGGAACAGATGACTGTTTGCAAGTAGCAATTTTCTGCACTGAGTCCGAAAAAGCCCATGAAGCGCTATCCACCCATTCCCACGATGTGGCAGACAGTCTCGAAGAAATTTCCAAGTGCAAATAATATAAATCTTTGGATACAAAGTCCAATTGTCGCCGCGTAAAACGATTAAGTTTCCGTACCAATGCTTGACTGGCCCGCTTCTTGATTTTGTTGGCCGCTTTTGTGTCAATATAATGATTAATTCTGGCAAATTTAGGGATAATACGCTCATCCCGACATCTCAATAAAAACACAAGTGCACTCAGTAGCTTCCCTTTCTTCTTGCGAAAATTATCCAACTTTCTAACAAGACTCACCATCACGAAATCACATGAGTAGAGATTGTACTCTCAGAGATCAAATACAACAATATATTATAGTGAAGAACTTAACATGCAGTGCATAAATGAAGAAAAATGAGGAAGAGTGCATGGCATATTAATAAACCAATTAACAAAATATGAAACTGTAGGAGGAGAGATGTAAGATGACAGAGGAACAGATGGCTTCAGTGAAGACCGAACGGGCTGTAGGCCTACTCAATGAAGAAGATAAGTTTTTTGATGATTTTATATCATAGTTAAAATGTGAATTGCCTGGCAGAAAGAGTGAAGCACGAAGAATCGGACGAGGAAACGAAATGTAAGTTTGCGGTTTGAGAGGATACGTGATGATATGTTAGTAATCACAAAATCGAGTCAGATTTAGAAACTACTTCGCAGTGTTAGGCCGCGTATGACATTGCACATCATCCGGAATGGATGTATGCACTCACTCGGTTGACAAGGTCATTGTATCCTCTCCTGGTACAAGCTGGTCCACAGCTCTGAACATCCAGGATACTGACACCAGAGCACACCTCACGTCAGAGCTGATGTCCCACTCGTGTTCAGACGGCGACAGGTCTGGAGACCTTGCTGGGCACGGGTGTAGCTCAACATCACGCTGATAACTGGTAAGGGCACGTGTCATGTTCGAGCAAACATTGTCTGGCGAAGAATGGCTCCACGGCACTGACACATGAGAGGTAAGTCCCGGGGAAGCAGAGCATCCGCGGTGTATCGTTACGCCGTCAGAGTACCCTCAATCTGTACCGGCCGTCACTTACAGGGTGATTTTTCCACCGTGTACGAACTCTAGGGATTGATCGATGTGAGTAGTGGGGTCGGTGGGTGTCGGTGGTTCGATACAACGTGCCGATTTTTAGACTTTCCAAGAGAAACGCAACTATCCACGGGTCGATCATCCATTTTAAAAGAACTGTCGCTTCAATTCTGGCACTGATTTATGTAGGGAAGTAAATCCCAGTAGTTCAGTGGCTCAGAGCCATCGGCTTGCCGTAATTGCACATGCGGAGAAATCGACGTGGGAGTGCCAAGTGATTTTCAAGACACCTCTGATATCAAAATGGGCAGTGAACTATTGTGTCGGCTCAAGCACAAGGCAATCTGACTGCAGTAAGCGGGGCACGTGTGACAGTGTGTGACGCTGCAGGAAGTGGAGACTGAAGCTTCGGTCAGTGTGAGATTGATGATAGATCTTTGGAAAGATAAATGTGGCATGTATACATTGATTGGATATATGTTAGTACACTTCATCACGTTAGAAGGAAGCCAGGATTACAAAGGAGTCAGGCGAGAAGATCACATTACGTTTAAGCTGTTCTCAGTAGTCCCAGAGATATTTTTCAGACAGTGAAAAGGAATTGGTGATAACGAAACGAACTTCGCTTAACCAATAGCAATTACATATTCACCCGATGACCAGGCAGAGCTCAACAGCTTAATAGAGTAAGTTTTATTGTAACTCTGAGATGTAAGTCCAAAAATTTTAAAATTTATCCTTTATATCGTCTCAGTTTCACATTTCATTTTATGATGATTAGTTTTGCTCAGTATTTGATCACATTCAGATCAATATAGTTGCATAAAGGACCTGTCGTATCCATGTGGAACTACATATCAAAATGCAGCACATTTTGATGTAGATCACTGTAATTTGGTTCAAATGGCTCTGAGCACTATGGGACTCAACATCTTAGGTCGTAAGTCCCCTAGAACTTAGAACTACTTAAACCTAACTAACCTAAGGACATCACACACACCCATTCCCGAGGCAGGATTCGAACCTGCGACCGTAGCAGTCTCGCGGTTCCGGACTGCAGCGCCAGAACCGCTAGACCACCGCGGCCGGCACTGTAATTTGGACAAGACGTCTTTCGTCACCCCTTGTTGTAACCACTTGCACGTGACGCTGCGCTTAACTTCTAGTTCCTCAAACGTATTACTTAGTCGAAATGTAGTAGTATAGCAAAAAACACACACAACAGTCTGGCCAGAGGGAACTCGCTAGCACGGCGTACAGACAGTTTGGCATACGAAGCCTGCTTTTGCTAACACCTCCAGTTTTCGACAATATCGGTTCTTTTTTGTCTTCAGTTCAACCTGGCTGTTAAACCCGCTCAAAATAACTGGTTTCAGAAATAACCCATTTTCAAGTTTTTGGTGTTATTATTTCCGGTAATAAACGTAGACTTCGAACAAAAACTGAGAAATTCTACTGAAAGTGAATCAGCAGCAGAACTCTTTCGATACGGGTTTGAGGCTGTGACAGAAATTGTACCCACTGTCTGCACCAGGGATGCCTAAGTTGAAGGAGACAGCTCCTGCGATACTATGAGGGAAATGTCACAAATTGATGATTTCCCTGTATCGTCACTTTTGGATGGTATCAGGTTTTCATCTTGAAGCAACCGCAAAATTAAGAGTTCAGTTATCACTCCAAGTTTATAGCAGGTCAATAAAATTATAGGTACAACAACGAAATATACCTTCTCTTCCAAGGAACAGCGTGGGTGTTTTCTCCTTGTATGACGTCGCACGTTTGTTTTGCCTCCTTCTACTTTTAATCTTTCAAAGCAAATGGAGCACCGTACTTAATTGCTACCGCACTTCGTAGAAATACTTCCAAACTATGGAGCTGCATTTCTGTGGTAATGTCCAAAAATAACAGCGGAAAAATGCTTATAGAGCACGTCAGGGCATGTTTAGTATGTATATACGTACCGTTCAATAAGTCACGCCACACGCCAGCAAGTACAGTATTGTCTCAGCAATGCTGTACAGACTCTTGTCAAGTGTTTCTTGCTAGTTTCTGCCGGTGTTGTAATCAAAGTAGCCCTGACTTATTTTCGCACGTTCTATATTAATTCAATATATCGAAGCAATGGAAATTTACACTACTGGGCATTAAAAATTGCTACACCAGGAAGTTGACGTGCTACAGACTCGAAATTTAACTGACAGGATGAAGATGCTGTGATATGCAAATGATTAGCTTTTGAGAGCATTCACACAAGGTTGGCGCCGGTAGCGACACCTACAACGTGCTGACATGAGGAAAATTTCCAACAGATTTCTCATACGCAAACAGCAGTTGACCGGCGTTGCCTGGTGAACCGTTGTTGTGATGCCTCGTGTAAGGAGGAGAAATGCGTACCATCACGTTTCCGACTTTGATAGAGGTCGGATTGTGGCCTATCGCGATTACGGTTTATCGTATCGCGACATTGCTGCCCGCAACACAAGGCAACAACCATCTGCACGAACAGTTCGACGACGTTTGCCGTAGCATGGACTATCAGCTCCGATACCATGGCTGCGGTTACCCTTGATGCTGCATCACAGACAGGAGCACCTGCGATGGTTTACTCAACGACTGATGGCAAAACGTCATTTTTTCTGACGAATCCAGGTTCTGTTTACAGCATCATGATGGTCGCATCCGTGTTTGGCGACATTGCTGTGAACAAACATTGGAAGCGTGTATTCGTGATCGGCATACTGACGTATCACCCCGCGTGATGGTATGGGGTGCCATTGGTTACACGTCTCAGTCACCTGTTGTTCGCACTGACGGCACTTTGAACAGTGGACGTTACACTTCAGATGTGTTGCGACCCGTGGTTCTACCCTTCATTCGATCCCTGTGAAACCCCACATTTCAGCAGGATAATGCACGACCGCATGTTGCAGGTCCTGTACGGGCCTTTCTGGATACAGTAAATGTTCGACTGCTGCCCTGGCCAACACATTCCCCAGATCTCTCACCAACTGAAAACGTCTGGTCAATGGTGGCCGAACAACTGGCTCGTCACAATACGCCAGTCACTACTCTTGATGAACTGTGGTATCGCGTTGAAGCTGCACGGGCAGCTGTACATGTACACGCCATCCAAGCTCTGTTTGACTCAATGCCTAGGCGTATCAAGGCCGTTATTACGGCCAGAGGTGGACGTTCTGGGTACTGATTTCTCAGGATCTATGCACCCAAATTGCGTGAAAATTTAACCACATGTGAGTTCTAGTATAATATATTTGTCCAATGAATACTCGTTTATCATCTGCATTTCTTCTTGGTGCGGCGATTTTAATGCCCAGTAGTGTAGTGAATAAATACTCGTTTAAAAACAAAAAGAAATTTAGCTTTGTTGCTATGGTAAACTGATATACGGTTCTTTTCACCCGGTTATTACTAACAAATGAAAATAAGTCGTGTTATAACCGAGACGCAACAAATAACGGAAAACACCGATTACTCACAACTAAATTACCAGCATCGGTTTTAAGCGGTCAGTTTTTTCCCCACCCCTAATTTGGCGTCTGCAAGGCACGCTGACGCTGCACTCCACTTCCCGCTTAATTTTTCATCTCTTTAATTGTCTGTGTCTGGTACGACATCGATCTCTCACGTGTCACAAGCGAGGGTGATTTTAGGTCCTACACGATGATTATCTCGCTGCAGTATTAATGACCTGGTGCTGGAGGACCGTTCCACACATTACACGAGTCTGAATTCAATCGGCCCATCCTTCACGGAAGACGCAGTTCGCACAGATGACGGCGTGCGATCGTTTGACTCACACCGTCTGCGCGCGCGCTTTGTGTGCCGGGCTGGAGGTGGGTGTTAGCGTCCCCGTCGTAATGGTCGGCCATAAATCGCAGACAGCAGCAGCAGCAGCAGAAGCGGTGGTGGCCGTAGCAGCCCTCGCCACTTGCTGCCACCTGCAGGACGCAAACAAACGACGGCTACGAGGCGTGAGCGGCAACGCGTGGTCGCCCAGCCGCTGGGAACCGACACCTGCTCCCTCCCCCCCCCCCCCCTCTGCTCTGATCCTCACCGTGTCCCACAAAACCCCATACTGATGGCACCAGCCCCCCTAAGGCAGTCTGCGACCCTGAGGTACAGCTCTGCTGGAGTGCTCCCTACAGAACACACATTTCACCGCAACTCGTTCTCAGACAACGTTTTCTTTTTCTCTGCGAATCCTTGACTTTTTTCATTTTCTTCAGTAGTGTAATGTTTCTTTCTTTACGTATTCAGCTACAAGAAGCTCTTCTTAGAGCAGTTGAGAAGGCAGCAGAGGGAAGATGACCTAATGCGGTGTGAGGTACCGAAGATAGACGGTTTGTTCGGTACGAGTGTCGTGAGAAAGACCGTCTAAATTGTGGTCCTTCTCCGCGATTGGTTGTTGCATTCGGAAGTTGCGCGCCACAGTGACAGCATTCTGTTATTAATATTAGAAAAACTAAACATGGCATTTAATTGCATTTCATATTAAAGCATCTCTCAATAGCGTGTTATCATTCCTTTATTTCACAAGCATTAATAGCTAGCAGAATCATAAACAGTTGCTAAACGCAAAGGCAGACTGCTGTGATCTTCGGACCGCGCCTAACTTGGGTGGCGGGTGAATTGGTTCGGCTGTAAGATTAGAGCTGATTCGGCAGTGTCGGAGGACGGACATGTTGTCTGCTGCGGTCGGTGTCAGTTAAGATATTAGTAGCAATTTTTTGTTATGTGGACATACAGTTGAGATCGATTTGATAGTAACTACACAAATACACAGTTCATTGCTTTGTTTTTACGGAAATACACTGCTGGCCACCGTAAATGCAACACCAAGAAAGACAAGAGGTAGCACAACAAGATTTATTTTGTAGATAACATGTTGACCAAGTATCAAATGATTACGTTTACAGACGTCTGTGACATGTGGTTCCTGCCAGAATCAGTAGCCAGAGTAGCCTCCATTGTTGGAGATCACCGCTGCCACACGTCTCGGCATTGAGACAAAGAGACGGTGGATGTGTTCCTGGGGTACAGCAGCCCAAGCAGCTTCCACACGTTGCCAAAGATCATCTGGTGTGGCAGCTGGGGATGTAATCTGGGTCACTCGTTGAGCAATCATGGACCACATGTTTTCTATAGGCGAAAGATCCGGAGAGCGAGCCGGCCAGGGAAGCAATTCAATCTGGTTATTGACGAAGAACCTTTGTACAATGCGTGCCACGTGTGGTCGCGCATTATCCTGTTGAAATATTGCTGTGGCCGAGCACTGAAGGTAAGGAAGGACAACTGGCTCCAGCATCTCGGATATGTAGTGCCGGCTATTTAAAGTACCGGCAATGCGTACTAGAGGCGTGCGAGAGTAATATCCAATACCACCCCATACCATAATACCCGGTGCAAGACCAGTGTGGCGGTGCATAATGCAGCTGTCCAGCATCCTCTCTCCACGGTGTCTCCACACTCGAATCCGACCATCGTGGTGCTGCAGACAGAAGCGTGCCTCGTCAGTAAAGACAACGTCATTCCATTCTGCCGTCCACATCCGTCTGTCATCACACCATTGGCGACGGAGACGTCTGTGGTTCTGCGTCAATGGTAGACGAAGCAATGGACGTCTTGCGGACAGACCACTCTGCTGTAAACGGCGTCGAACGGTACGCGCAGACACTGGATGATGCGTTACAGACGCAATGTGCTGTGCTATGGTTCGGGATGTCACTGAGCGATCCGTCACTGCCATGCGCACAATTTGCCTATCAGCACGTGCAGTGGTGCACCGAGGTGAATGCGATCGACCACGTCGGTCCGTCGTACCCTCCTGCATCCAACGGTCACATATCCGCATTACAGTTGTTTGGTTTCGTCCAACACGACTAGCGATTTCTCTGTATGATAATCCACAATCTCGGTAAGCCACTATCCTTCCTCTGTCGAACTCGGATACTTGATCAAAAGATGTTCGCTGTTGTCTACGAGGCATAACTGATCGTCTTGTGAAACAACCACAAGGTAAACACACGTGCCGAACGTACACTCGTCGAAATCGCCAAGCCTTAAATGGCGCTATGAGGTGGCGCCACAGGCGCGCGTGATGTGCGTCTGCGCTGAAATTCTAATCAGTTGCATATCTCATCGCTGCAAACTCATGGTGTAAATTTCACTTGATTCGGACGCTTCCTTCAGGGTGTTGCATTTACGGTGGCCAGCAGTGTATAAGTAGAGGAGATTATTTGTGATTCATAGAGTGGAATATAATTGTGCAGGTTCTTGTATTCTGCTAATAAAAAGCGAGGGGCATCCCGTGTAGACAAACTGATTGGAAATTTAATTATTTATAAGATGATAGTTCCTCGCTAAGAGCTTATTACAGCCTCAAGATAACGGATTCACGATCTACGTGCAGTTTTCTGCGCAGGGTACAACAACTATGGAAGACTGCAGGCCGGTGGACAATTTATTACAACCTATGCATTCCAATGAGGGCGGTGGAAGCAAATAGGCACCTCCGGTGAAGTGTAGTCTTTGTACAAATGAGACCAGTGACACATGATCTGTGGTAACAAAGAGAAGGTATGAAGAAGAGAAGTTTTCGAGGGAGATGGTTCATCACATGCACATATGTATCCCCCTCCCGATCCCACTGTCTCTCCTCTTCAACTTGCCGCAGTAGTCATATTTATTTGAAATGAAATAAGTTTACAATATATTTTGGTGTTTACATACACATCAATATACGGGGTGGGCAAAATACATCTGTCCCAGGAAATATTTATCGGACCTTAAGATATGCAACCCAACTTAGTACAATTGTCCCAGGATGCAGATGACGTGATTCGAGTATTTTCTGTTAGTTGTGGACCTTACTGAGGTAACAGGATATGCGATGTGCTACGTGGTGCGACTCACGACACAGCGTAGAAGGAAAGCAATCCACACTGGTGGAATGCGTCAAAACATGGCTGAAGCGACCCAGCTGCTGAACTACTAACACTAGTAAAGTGTTACCGTACTCGAAAGTTGAACAGGTCACCCCAATATTCAAGGAAGGTAGCAGCAGTAACCCACTAAATTACAGGCTCATATCGTTAATGTCGATATGGAGCAATATTTTGGGACATACACTCCTGGAAATGGAAAAAAGAACACATTGACACCGTTGTGTCAGACCCACCATAGTTGCTCCGGACACTGCGAGAGGGCTGTACAAGCAATGATCACACGCACGGCACAGTGGACACACCAGGAACCATGGTGTTGGCCGTCGAATGGCGCTAGCTGCGCAGCATTTGTGCACCGCCGCCGTCAGTGTCAGCCAGTTTGCCGTGGCTTACGGAGCTCCATCGCAGTCTTTAACACTGGTAGCATGCCGCGACAGCGTGGACGTGAACCGTATGTGCAGTTGACGGACTTTGAGCGAGGGCGTATAGTGGGCATGCGGGAGGCCGGGTGGACGTACCGCCGAATTGCTCAACACGTGGGGCGTGAGGTCTGCACAGTACATCGATGTTGTCGCCAGTGGTCGGCGGAAGGTGCACGTGCCCGTCGACCTGGGACCGGACCGGAGCGACGCACGGATGCACGCCAAGACCGTAGGATCCTACGCAGTGCCGTAGGGGACCGCACCGCCACTTCCCAGCAAATTAGGGACACTGTTGCTCCTGGGGTATCGGCGAGGACCATTCGCAACCGTCTCCATGAAGCTGGGCTACGGTCCCGCACACCGTTAGGCCGTCTTCCGCTCACGCCCCAACATCGTGCAGCCCGCCTCCAGTGGTGTCGCGACAGGCGTGAATGGAGGGACGAATGGAGGCGTGTCGTCCTCAGCGATGAGAGACGCTTCTGCCTTGGTGCCAATGATGGTCGTATGCGTGTTTGGCGCCGTGCAGGTGAGCGCCACAATCAGGACTGCATACGACCGAGGCACACAGGGCCAACACCCGGCATCATGGTGTGGGGAGCGATCTCCTACACTGGCCGTACACCACTGGTGATCGTCGAGGGGACACTGAATAGTGCACGGTACATCCAAACCGTCATCGAACCCATCGTTCTACCATTCCTAGACCGGCAATGGAACTTGCTGTTCCAACAGGACAATGCACGTCCGCATGTATCCCGTGCCACCCAACGTGCTCTAGAAGGTGTAAGTCAACTACCCTGGCCAGCCAGATCTCCGGATCTGTCCCCCATTGAGCATGTTTGGGACTGGATGAAGCGTCGTCTCACGCGGTCTGCACGTCCAGCACGAACGCTGGTCCAACTGAGGCGCCAGGTGGAAATGGCATGGCAAGCCGTTCCACAGGACTACATCCAGCATCTCTACGATCGTCTCCATGGGAGAATAGCAGCCTGCATTGCTGCGAAAGGTGGATATACACTGTACTAGTGCCGACATTGTGCATGCTCTGTTGCCTGTGTCTATGTGCCTGTTGTTCTGTCAGTGTGATCATGTGATGTATCTGACCCCAGGAATGTGTCAATAAAGTTTCCCGTTCCTGGGACAATGAATTCACGGTGTTCTTATTTCAATTTCCAGGAGTGTATATTGTGTTCGAAGAATTATCTCGAAGAGAACGGGCTATTGAGACACAGTCAACACGGATTTAGAAAACAACGTTCTTGTGAAACACAACTAGCTTTTTATTAACACGAAGTGTTCACTGCTATTGACGAGGGATTTCAAATTGATTCCGTATATCTATATTGCCAAATGGCTTTTGACATTGTACCACACAAGCGGCTTGTAGTGAAATTGCGTGATTGTGGAGTGCCGCCTCACTTATGCGGCTGGATTCATAACTTCCTGTCAGGTCACAGTTCGCAGTAACTGACGGAAAGTCATCGAGTAAATCAGAAGTGATTTCTGGCGTTCTTCAAGGTAGTGTTTTAAGTCCTCTGCTATTCAGTATCTAAGTAAAAGATTTAAGACACAATCGGAGCAGCCTTCTTAGGTTGTTTGAGTTGATGCTGTCGTTTATCGAGTAGTAACGTAATCAGAAGATCAAAAGAAATAGCATATATCGCAGCTCGGGATTAGCCGAGCGGTCTACGGCGCTGCAGTCATGGACTGTGCAGCTGGTCCCGGCGGTGGTTCGAGTCCTCCTTCGGGCATGGGTGTGTGGTTTGTCCTTAGGATAATTTAGGTTAAGTAGTGTGTAAACTTAGGGACTGATGACCTTAGCAATTAAGTCCCATAAGATTTCACACACATTTGAACATTTTTTTAAATATCTCAATCGTGCGTAAATTGGCAGTTGACCTTAAATAATGATAAGTGTGAGGTCATCCACTTGAGAGCTAGAAGGAATCCGTTAAATTTATGTTACACGATAAATTAATCAAATCTAAAGGCCATAAATTTAACCAAATACCTAGGAATTACAATTACGAACAACTTAAATTGGAAAGAACACTAAAAATGTTGTGGGAAAGGCAAACCAGAGACTGCGTTTTGTTGGCAGACCACTCAGAAAATGTAAGTGATGTACTAAAGAGACTCCCTACATTACGCTTGTCCGTCTTCTCCTGGAGGATTGCTGCGCAGTCTGGTATTCCTACCATATAGGATTAACGGAGAACATCGAGAAAGTTCAAATAAGAACAACACGTTTTGTACTATAACGAAATAGGTGAAAGAGTGACACTGAAATTACACATGGTTTGGGGTAGACAACATTAAAAAATAGGTGTTTTTCGTTGCTGCGGAATCTTCTCACGAAATTTCAGTCAGTGTTCTCCTGCGAATGCGAAAATATTTTATTGACGCCAACCTACACAGGGAAAAACTATAATAATCACAAAATGAGGGAAAGCAGTTTGCAGAGAGAGGTACAGGTGTTGTTTTACCGCGGGATTGGAGAATAGAGACTTTTTGTGAAGGTGGCTCCATGAACCCTCTGCCAGGCATTCAAGTGTGATTTAAAGAGTATGCACGTAGATGTAGATGAACACCGATAGGATTTTCCGTCACATCGCCAGGTTACGTCAAACGGTATCGTGTGCTATACGGGAAAGAAATTTGAAGTCATCTTAAGTGCCTAAATGAAACTGTTATGTAGATGAAGCAATGCCAAATCCGTCTAGGTCGTTGGTTTCATAGTAAAACTTTTACTTTTCACGAAAAAAAATCACTGTTTCGGTATTCGAGCGCGTTCTTCGCTATTCAATCTTTGTCACTCGATTTTCATGAAACTAATCGGAAAAATATTGACCTCTTTTGCATCTTATAGTGCGGAATCACAGCAGAAAATGAATTCGTTTTATTTTCGCTGTTGTCCGTAGCTAATGAGTGTTAGTGAAATGAAGTAAAACACAGCAGAGATTTTTGGAAGTTTGCAGTAAAAATGTAGTCGCTACTTCACGTTTGATTCATTTTAGGTCATAATAATGTCACACACCAAATGTGACTGACCTAGCGAAATTGTTTTTGACGCTGGAAGGCTAGCCAAAGGTCTTCCCTGTTACGTGACATATCTGGAAATTGTCCGCAGTGAGTCTGTGGCCACCTGCTGTCTCTTGTTGTGTGCTGTGGGGACACGCGTGTCGCGCGCGGGCGGGTGCCGGTCGCGTTGCACGATCTCTGTTGCGACGTTTCGTATCGCATATCGCCTCGCCTCAGTGAGAATCGCGCCTTAAGGTGCATGAAGTACATTTCAGGATAGTTTTATTTGCCCCTACACTGTAGGCCTGTAGTGACTAAAGCGTTTATTTCTGTCTAGGAGCAGACTTTGTCTTTCGTTCCTGTTCTAATTACGCAACTGCTGGCTGCCTCTTTCTTCTCCCTCGCGAGCGCTAAGAAAGGATACTCCACGTAACTCTGTAGACCGCAGATATAAATTGTGGCACTGTAAACAATCTCGTATTCCGAGCTCCAGGTGTATACCTTTCTCTCCCCTACCGGCCGAGTTAGAGCGAAATTTCCAGGCCTGATGGGCTAGAGATGCTTGCATTTATCTGCAGCCAGTATCGGGTGGACTGGTTTCCATCTAATACGAAAAACTAAGGCTTTAGGTAACATTTAAAATACTGTGGTCTGAACCTAAGTCTCTTGTTTCAGAGTTATAGACTACTGGCGACGTCTCGGCAACATAAAGGACAGGATATAAACGTTTCAGACAGAGAGGAGGAGGGGCTGGAGAATTAGAATCATATTTTGGTACGGTGGTAGTTACACAAGATACAAGCGGCTACTTGGATAGCACGAGAGAAATACGTCAGTCCATCAGGCAGAGAGGCTCCAACAACACACGTTGCTGTCCTGGCTGGGCTTTCAACAGCTGTAGAGGAGTGGGTGCGTTTGCGAGACAAGAAAAGGGAACAAAGGAAAAAGTCGGGTGCTACGGCCCGGCCAGATCAGCAGGCAGAAATGCCAAGCGGCAGGTTTTGCGAGCTGGGTGTGGGGAATCGGGATACGAATATGAGTAAATCATATCCCCCACTCTATACGTGTGCCGTGTGTTTACTCCTTGTGTCCTTAGAAAGGAGAAATGCACGTTTTCTTGAGAATAAGACGTTTGGAAAGAAACGTGGACATTGAGCAAACAATTGTAATATATGAACGAGCGCTGAAAATCGTTAATATGGTCTTCTGGGGACAAATTTTGAAATGAGTGCATTTTTTCTGACTCTAGTGGAAGATTTCTTTCCATACAAAGTGTTAGCGTCTATAGCGCCGTCAATAAAGCTATCTTGACACATCAAACGTATATGTAAAACATTCTCTGTATTCTTGCCGCGTCAGTTCTGGATAAAACCTCGAGCTTTCGACGATTACCTCCATCGTCATCGCCAGGAGCATCTGACTTTCACTGCTGCTGTAGTAGCCTTTTTATAGCCCGTGGACGGCTTCTGACTGGTCGGCGGTTACGTACTGCTGTCGCAGACGGTGCCACTGTGTGCGCCGGTGGCGCCACCGCTTACCGCTTCCGTTGGAACGTAAACCTTGGAAGGAACGTCTCTGCTGCTTCTCTGCATCAAGCGCTCGTTTCCATGCACAGCTCAGATGGTATCCGCTATCGCAGTTAAAGGTCTATTGGCTCATTCTTATTTCAACAGCCTCCTTAATAACAGAATCCCAGTACATGTAGGCATGGGACAGAATTTTTGTTTCATCGAACAATATTTTATGTTTGCTCGTGAAGCTGTGCTCCGCAATTGCCGATTTCTCCAGTTCTCTATTTTTAATATGGTGTTGGTGTTCTGCACAGCGGTCGGAAATGGTATGAATTGCCTGACCTATATAACTGCTTCCACACTCACGGAGGATATTGTAAACTCCAGGGACCCTGAGGCCGAGATTGTCCTTAACAGGGTGCATCATCTCCTTAATTTTCTTAGGAGGTCGAAAAATCAGTCTCATACCTCGTCTATGCAGGACTCTTCCTATTTTGCTTCAAATCGGGCCACAAAAAGCATCAGTGAAGACAGTCAGTTGCTCCTTACGATGACGATGGAGGTAATCGTGGAAAGGTCGATATTTTATGCAGAACTGACGCGGAAAGAATACCGAGAATGTATTACATATAAGTGCCGTCGCAAAAAACTTCGTTCCCACATCAAACGTATGATTTGCCGTGTTGGTCTGCCAGGAACTACACTGGCCCTGTATATTTCTTACTAGCTGCGCTCGCGTATCAGTGTTACGATGACTGATGATGAGGAAATATGCTAATAATTGACAAATATCTTGGTATTCTGCGCTGTGGATATGTATGTGTTGAAAGGGTACAGTACCGCCCGACATGGAAAATAGGTACGAAATACTTCATCATTTTTGTCAGAACAACACATTTTTTGTGTAAAAATAACTCAATTTCAATTAATACAGCGAAGCCGGATACCAGTGTGGGAAAGAATGACTATTTATTTAATTGATCACATGTGCACTCCCACAAAATAAATCCCTACATCCAGTTTGGTGAGATCTGTGAAATGAATGAATGTATGGTCGTCTGCTAACCGCAGATAGTGAATGTGGATATATGATCATCTTTGAGTCGATCCTTTGGCCATCTTTGGTGGGACCAAAGAGATGAAACGTACCAGAGCTTTGAGCGCCTGAAATGTGGTTGACCAATACGGTAGCAAGGTGCTTCCCCCACCTCGACAGAGATGGGAGACGACCTGGAGAACGGCCATGTTTCAGCACTCTGCCGCTGGATCTTCTGCTGTTAAGACCTGTTTTAGTTGTGCTCAGTAATGACGAAAGAGTGGAGATATGGTATGCATGTGGAATATTTAAGAGTAGTTTGAAATAATAATTTCTCTATCTCAGGAACTTTTGTGGGGAGAATTAAATGTCAGGCAGGTAATATTAAGGGGATTGTAGTAATCTTCGGAAGTGACCAACGGTCACAATGAAACCACGTGTAGCTATAAGTTGAGATACTTCCGTGTGCTTAAGTTAAGCTGAATTACTAGCGTGTGTACAATAAGTTGAAATATTTAAGAAATAGCGTGTGTACCATAAGCTGAAATATTTAAGAAATAGCGTGTGTACCATAAGCTGAAATATTTAAGAAATGGCGTGTGCAGGACTTGAAATTAGAGACGAGTACTTCCACGTGGTGAGTACTGTGTGAGTCTCAATCTGTGTATGAGACAAAAGATAAAGAGAAGTACTCGTCCATGGTATCAGTTGAGGACTCGCGTGTGTGCTTAATATTAAACTGCATGATATGATTCCGTGTGACGCTAGATTTAAACTCTGAGAGAGAATCAAGGTGAGTCGGCCGTCTATCCAGCAACGCCACTTGGCTTGCATTGCACAGGAAGACGTGCATTTATCTCCAGAGTTCACAGTAGGAAAGTAGAATTACAAAGTGGGGCAGTGTCGTGTGAAACTGGGATAAATATTGATTGAAGTGGGAAAGCTGAAAGTGATAATGTCGTGACTATTTAGTGTTTTGTATTTCATGTCGTAGTGTGGTGTATGTCATGTAATTTGGGTATGTGTGGTTTGCATGGGAGAGTAGCGAGGTAGTTTCAAAAGATTAATGGGTTATGCTTGTTTCTTCTGTATCGCTCGATCGGGAGGAAAGTTTCGTGATGATGAGTGTGAGGTATAATAAAAGATCCACCATCCTATCCAGAAAGTGCACTGTAGCGTTAAATAAATTACGAGACCATAATATAGAGATTCACGAATGTAAAGCCATGCCCACTGGGCGGAATTTCTCATGTGATATTGTTGTAGGTTATAGAATTTGTGTGTTTGGGAATAAATAAGATAGTGAAAAGAAAAAGATCGGTGGCCTTTTCCTTCGAATTGTATGTTATCATGATGTCCCGAATTTATAATGTGTGCGCCATCCATATTCAGTGCGGTGGCCACGTGTTGATAAAAGCCGTTAAATAATAGACAAAAAGAAAATGTGGTATTGCCAGTGCGTAGTGTACAGTCTGAGTTCTGTAATTCACTGATAGTCAGATATGCGTTTCCGTTGCGTAGTATTCATACAAAAGGATAATTTGTAACTAAATAGTAAGATACGAGAATTCATGTTACTCGATAAATTAAGGAAGAATCCACTCGCTTGGCAAACCACTCATCTTGCAGGCCTGACTGCTTGATGCCACAGTATGAGTAAGGCATGTGGGTGCCTCTCAGTGTGCATGAATAAATGTTTGTAATGCTGGTATGTAAGTACATGATGAATCTGTTTTTATTTTTTCTCGTATGTGGAATCTTAAAGAGTATTAAAACAAAAAATGCTTTCTAACCGATTATTTTTACATTTTCTTAACACACTTATATAGACAACGGATTTAGTCTTGCCTTATTTTGCAAGGACATGCAGATTTTGTGGGTAGTATATACGTGAGCATGCCACATAGAGCTGTCCATTAGAGAAACACATACTTTATTTATGGTCACTCTAAAAGCAATTTTTAGCCGAAATTGCAGAATTTTAAACTGAATGGCCAAATGCATCGGTAAAACCGAGATTCTCCTTTATCAGAGGCACTAACCATGGTATCCCTTACAATATTTTGCCCCAGGTGTGTAATTTGTAAGCGCTCAATTTGGTCGCATCAAGATTTCTCACTAACAGGACTGGAACACCAACCTTTAAACTCAACTGATGAGAAGGCACTGCAGACAATTACAAAGAGTTAAGGAATTCTGTACGGTAAGAGGTGACCTGAATAGTGTCTGTAATGTTATCGACCGGGGGGTACTCTACAATATCTCCTTCTACTTTTGACGTAACTTTTTTGATTTATCTGTCCTACAGATTCATCAGCCACGTCAAAAATTACGCTTTCATTCAACCGTTCTTTATTTCTCGTATTTGCTTGCAGTTCAGGATAAACTTGGCTTACCAGCTCTTCTGTAGTGTGAACAATATTACGTAATTCAGGACGTAATGTTATCACGCTGTTAGCATCTTTGTCAATAAAACCTTCGCCGATATTCAAAAGAGCATGCGTGTACTGTCCATATTCTGTGTCATTGTGCGCTTTTACTGATCAGCTAATTTTCTTTAACATGCTGGCGTAAGGTTGACGCATTTAAACGTGCATTCACTTTATCTGCCGGGGTGGTTTTAATTATTACGGGCAGTCTTTCTAAAATCGCCAGTCAATGATACAAGCATCCCTCGTACGATAGTTTGATTCCTTTTAGTACCTTGCATGGTACGATTTAGTGCTTCAATCAATCTTTTGTGAGACGTTGTACATTCGTCGCAGACCAACGGCTTACTCTGCTGCAAAATCAGTATACGACCGCTATTTTTGTAGAAGTTCCAAATAGGTGTTTCTTCGTGAGCTAAAGCCAACGGTAGCCCGTTCGGGCTTCACTGAGTAGCGTGGCAACTATTCCAGCCGAGGGTACTGCAACAGCAACCGATAACCATTAAAACTGCAAAATCAGGAAGGATAACAAAATTTTAATTTGTGTGCATGACAGTGCTGTAGGAAGGCTATAAGAACACATTTTTAGGTTCATTGCTGGTATAACTGGCCGCTTCTTGCAGCAACAATGATTCTGATGTGAGAGGCCATCAAGTCGTATGGAGCATGTCTTCAGGTCCTAATAATCTTAGGGCAACACGAATGTAAAAAATAAGTTTGTCACTTCAGGTTATGAAACCAAAGAACAATTTTAAATTTCAGTGAAGAAGAATAAACACATTGCAACTCCTATGATATAGTTCGCTGAAGAACTATTGACAGCCAATAGTAATGAAATAGCTAAGTCCGACAGGGATAGAAACTTCCAGGCTTACACTATCTTGTTGGCTAGAAAAACAAAAGTACAGTTATTTTTTTTAGAACATATTTCTCTGGAGTAAAGCGGTTTATTTTATATTTAAAATTGAATTAATCAGTCACAACCGCAATACATTTTTTTTTTACATTTTTAATATGTTACGTGCTTTTAGGCGTTTCCGCTTCTTAATTGCGGCATTAGATGATCTTCTCGCAAACAACCAACGTTCATATGAGATTTATAGCACAGGAATCCTCTGTGAATTTTTTCTCCTTACATGTAGAATTTAAATGGCATTACTCCCAGTATGTACCTCAGAAATCCAAGAGATGAGAAGAAGGATGTGGTCCAACACCAGAAAATAGTGTCAGTATTTTCATTTTCTTTGTTTTGTATACAGGTCTCCTATTCTCAATTTCCTTGTGTGCATGTACTGTGATGTGAATCTTCTGTTAACTGAATAATGCAAGTGGTGTGCTTACGTAAACGCTATCTGATGAAAGGAGTCGCCAAATGTAACTCAAATTGTGTAACTGTATTCCAAATAACTTTTACTAAAAATAGTCAAAATTTTAAAGCTGTGTACTACGAAGCTATCCTGTGAAATTCCGTATTGTGCAGTGCTGGTGGCAGTACTACAATGTGTGCATGTTTTAAAATACTATTACACAGAACTAGCGGAGTAGAAATCCTATATAAAATTACAGACTCAACTTTGAATGAATAAGTATTTAGAAGGCTTCTATTAAAATGCCCTGCAGATTTACATACCTAAACAAAGTAAATTTCCAAACATTAACACTGCACTGTAAGAATAATGACGACTGCCAAAGAAATGAGATCTGAATTAAACTTTAACTGAACTGACACTGATGATAATATAGAAACGCAATGTTTGACTGTAAATGATGTTACTTTGAGCTAACAGTAATTTTAAAATAATTTAACAAATATTCATAACTTACGTTGTGGCAACAGAAACTAGGCACTGCCCGAAAGTGGTGAATATTAAAATCATCGCAGCAGCAAACCAACTGAAGAAAACGTTGCGCAAATGCAAGGCAAGGATAAGTAGTTATGCTAAATACATCATATTTCAAACTTCCGGTGACTTCCTTCCCTAAGTGCAATGCAGTGAGACTTGATTAGAAAATAAAACATTAGTAAGGGGATGTTGGAAGAAACTGAACGTACTGAATGATATAGAAACTGACCTTTACCTTTGACAACAATCTGTACAAAATTCACTTTTTTATAAAAAAGATGTTACCTGCCACCCTATTCGTTAACGAAATAGTAAAGGGGTGATGAATCTATAGCTCTGAGTCCAAGCCACGTGTGCAGATAATTCTGTTTAATCTGCTCTCGACAGTCGACCTAATCGATCCGAATCAATAAAGAAAAATCACACTGAAAATTTGTCTTTCACAAACTCATCATAAATTACGTGCAAGCAAGCAACGAAGCGACATCGTTACCTGAATATCTTGACATTTCTAAAATCAGTTTTTACAAAGGCATATTCCCAAAAAACAACACCCTCCGTGTCTGCACCTCTGTGTTCTGCTAATTATTCCAAAACCACTGAGCAGTGTGATCAACGGCCGACTGTCTCGCTTGATACTCCCCTGTATTGCATAGGCAACGAAAATGCTACTGACAACCGAAGGTCACATTACTTGCTCTCAGAATCTCTGTGACGTGAAATACTGACTATTAAACAGTTCAGTCTGAAAAATATCCACTGTACAAGTATGCAGTAAAACACATAGAATAAAAAGAGAACGCACATCATTTTCATTGATGCCAAAAATAACCTATAAATTTTAGAAAGTCGATTTTAGCTGACCAAAAGGTTGAGTGATTTTTCTTAAAGATTACCAACAATGTTTAAAATAACTGTTTAGTATTGCACAAGTCTTTTGTTATCAACTTGATGGAAAATGTACTGCTTGTACTATGTGTGATATAATGTGAAAAATTTAAGTTTTAAGGTACTGCCGTTTATTACCTTAAAGATACTGGGACGTGTGAGTCCTATCTCAAATAACCAACATTGTGCAGCTTTTTGCACGTCGGAGCAGAAATACAAGGAAACCAGGCACTGAGGTACTATGTTATCGTCATTTTAGCGCAGCTGAGCATCATATTTGGAATGTATAACTCATTTTACGTGAGGTTTAATTATCTGTTGTATAAAAACTACATTGTTACTTTATTTTATTGTATTATTTTTTTATTTTGTTTTTCTTGACAAAAATTCGAAAACCCTGAAAAAACTCGCTTACTAATTTTCGTTTATCATTTAGGGTTTCCATTTCTTGCTGTAAATTTATTTTTAGTGAAATAGTATTTACTTTTTTCAGAATATTTATTTTGTGTTCTTTATTTAATTGTGGCGTCTGGTTGTTTCCTGAGTTATGTGTCTACTCTCAGCAAAACGTACGTTGAGGACGCATGGGGTACCACACCATCATTGGCAACCTATTTCATCATATTATTGCGTATGGCTTTCAAAAGAATAAAAATGTGGTAGGTAGAATGCGGATGTTTCTGCGCCACAAGACCCTCAAAATTAACATTTACCGACATCTGTAAAATAAGGAAAGTAAACAATGATAAAATTTCCTCAAATTGGAACAAGGCGAAGTTTCAAAATCGACACAACAGATCACACAGTCACGCAAAGTAGGTATCGTGTCTGACGTATCATGGTTCAAATGGCTCTGAGCACTATGGGACTTAACATCTAAGATCATCAGTCCTCTAGAACTTAGAACCACTTAAACCTAATTAAGCTAAGGACATCACACACATCTATGCCCGAGGCAGGATTCGAACCTGCGACCGTAGCAGTCGCGTGGCTCCGGGCATAAGCGTCTAGAAGCGCTCGGCCACCGCGGCCGGCTTGACGAATCATAACGAAATAAAAACGCGGTTGACGATATGAATTATCCTGAAACTCATTGTGCATTAAAGAAATGGGCTAAAGTGTGGTACTCGACACACCGTTTCCCGTGGGTGGCGAGAGAGACTGATGTACTAATCCCGAAGTGAAGGCTAGCCAAAGAATGCGAATTTCAAATAAAGATTGTAGTAACATCTGTAGTGTAACATATGTTTACATTCGTGCCATATTTAACGCAGTTTTCCGTGTGTAATGCACCTTATGCCATAAATACTAAAGCAAAGAAACCACATTTTCGATTATGGACTAGTGTCCAGCGAGTATTTTGCTATGCATTATTTTCATACGTAGTTTATAAACTACGAAAATGGAAGGGCGGTCCATTACGATAATTTACAAAAAGTTAAATAAGAAAGAGTTAAAATCGACACCTACAGTAGAATGCTTTTACGTTACAAACGGGAACAAGACGGTGAAGGAGTTAAACGTATTGGGTAAATTCGCAGATAGACATGTCTATAGAACCGTGATCGAAAATACGCTGCCCCATTCCTACCAACGACGTCGCCTATCACATCTGTAAATGTCAGAGGTCGAAGGACAGTCGTTAGAACGTGAATCGCGTTTCCACGGCCCGCCTTAGCGCCTGCTGGGAGGAGCTGCAGCTGGCGCGCCCTCCACACAGCCAATATCGCAGCGGGCCAACGCGGCGCCGCTTCCAGCAAGCAGTACGGTAGTCCGTCCCCTCTGGCAGGGCGGCCCCAGGGACCGTCCGGCGCTCTGCCGCGAGGGCTGCGGGCCCATCCAGGCTGCCCAATACATTCCATCTCCTGGACCATTCACGTACTCAATAGGGACACGTCGCTTTCCTCCAAGGTGTCGCAAGGAAAGTGTCCGCGTACCCCCAAGCCCACGTGCTCCAAGCGGCCTCTGCGACAGTTTCACTACCGTGGCTGAATCGTCTTTAGTCGGAAGTCCAGAATTGACTTCCCATACCGCTGGTCTTGTGAAACCGTTACGAGATGAGTGAAACCAGCGTGGACTGTCATGCGAGACAAAACTAAGTTTTTACTTCTCCTACGGATTACAACGTTGTGAGTCAAGTACAGCTCCAACAGCGGCCCATAGCACCACCGCGACACTGAAAATAAATTCTATCGCTCTCTGTTAACTGGTAGGAGAATCAAATCAATAACGTTGATTTCTCCGTAAAAACTCCGTATAATCGATACTGTACATCAAGAATTTATTTGCTTCTATATAACACTATGAGGCGGTGTTAGAGTGTTGTTCGTCTATGGTAGGTATACAGGGTGGTCCATTGTTAGTGACCGGGCCAATATCTCACGAAATAAGCATCAAACGAAAAAACTACACAGAACGAAACTCGTCTAGCTTGAAAGGGGAAACCAGATGGCGCTATGGTTAGCCCGCCAGATGGTGCTGCCATAGGTCAAACGGATGTCAACTGCGTTTTTTAAATAGGAACCCCCATTTTTATTACATATTCGTGTAGTACGTAAAGAAATATGAATGTTTTAGTTGGACCACTATTTTCGCTTAGTGATAGATGGCGCTGTAATAGTCACAAAACGTGTAAGTACGTGGTTTCAGGTAACATTCCGCCAGTAGGGACGATATTTGCTTCGTGATACATTACCCGTGTTAAAATGGACCGTTTACCAATTGCGGGAAAGGTCGATATCTTGTTGATGTACGTCGGTGTTGAAAATGCTACATCAACATCGATTGCACCCGTACCATATTTCTATGCACCAGGAATTGCATGGCGACGACTTTGAACGTCGTGAACAGTTCTGCCACTGGGTACAAGAGAAATTACGGGACAATGAGAGATTTTTTGCACGCGTTATATTTAGGGACGAAGTGTCATTCACCAACAGCGGTAACGTAAACCGACATAATATGCACTATTGGGCAACTGAAAAATCCACGATGGCTGCGACAAGTGGAACATCAGCGATCTTGGCGGGTTAATTTATGGTGCGGTATTATGGGAGGAAGGATAATTGGCCCCCATTTTATCGATGGCAAACTAAATGGTGAAATGTATGCTGTATTCCCACGTAATGTTCTACCGATGTTACTACAAAATGTTTCACTGCATGACAGAATGGCGATGTACCTCCAACATGATGGATGTCCGGCATATAGCTCGCTTGTTGTTTAAGTGGTACTGAATAGCATATTACATGACAGGTGGATTGGTCACCCGATCTGACGTCCCCGGATTTCTTTCTGTGGGGAAAGGTGAAGGATATTTGCTATCCTGATCCACCGACAACGCCTGAAAACATGCGTCAGCCCATTGTGAATGCATGTGCGAACATTACGGAAGGCGAACTACTCGCTGTTCAGACGAATGTCGTTACACGTATTGCCAAATGCATTGAGGTTGACGGACATCATTTTGAGCATTTATTGCATCAATGTGGTATTTACAGGTAATAACGCTGTAAGAGCATGGGTTCTCAGAAATGATAAGTGCACAAAGGTACATGCATCACATTGGAACAACCGAAATAAAATGTTCAAACGTACCTACGTTCTGTATTTTAAGTTAAAAACCTGCCTGTTACCAACTATTCGTCTAAAATTGTGAGCCATATGTTTGTGACTATTACAGCGCCATCTGTCACAAAACGAAAAAAGTGGTCCAACTAAAACATTCATATTTCTTTACGTACTACACGAATATGTAATAAAAAATGGGGGTTCCTATTTAAAGAAACGCAGTTGATTACCGTTTGACCTATGGCAGCGGCATCTAGCGGGCCAACCATAGCGCCATCTGGTCCCCCTTCAAGCTAGACAAGTTTCGTTGTTTGTAGTTTTGTCGTTTGATGCTTATTTCGTGGGATATTTGGCCCGTCACGATCAGTGGACCACCCTGTATACACTGAAGCGTCAAATAAACCGGTATAGGCTTGCATATCCAAATACAGAGATACGTAAAAACGCTGAATACGGTCCTGCGGTCGGCAACGGCGTTGTTGCTAGAGCGGTTACTGCTGCTACAATGGCAGGTTATCAAGAGGAAAGTCAGTTTGATCGTGGTGTTATATTCGGCGCACGAGCGATGGGACACAACATCTCCGAGGTAGCGATGAAGTGGGGATTTTCCCATACGATAATTTCACGAGTGTACTGTGATTATCAGGAAACATGTAAACCGTCAAATCTCTGACATCGCTGCAGCCGAAAAAACATCCTGCAAGAACGAGTCCAACGACGACTGAAGAGAACTGTTCAACGTGACAGGAGTGAAACACTTCCGCAAATTGCTGCAGATTTCTGTGCTGGGCCATCAACAAGTGTCAGCATGCAAACCATTCAACGAAACAGCATCGATATGGGCTTTCGGAGCAGAATACTTACTCATGTACCCCTGATGACTGGATGACACAAAGATTTACGCGTCGCCTGGACCCGTCGACACCGGCATTGGACAGTTGATGACTGTAAAGATGTTGCCTGGTCGGACGAGTCTCGTTTCAAATTGTATCGAGCGAATGGACGTCTATCGAGCATGTACGGGTATGGGGACAACCATAGGAATCTATGGACCCTGCTTGTCAACAGGGGACTGTTCAAGATGCTGGAGGCTCTGTAATGGTATAGTGTGGGTGCAGTTGGAGTGATATGGGACCCCTGATGCGGCTAGATACGACTGTGAGAGGTGACACGTACCTAAGAATCCTGGCTGATCACCTGCATCCATTCTTGTCCATTGTGCATTCCGACGGACTTGGGCAATTCCAACAGACAATGCGGCACCACACAAGTTCAGAATTGCTACAGAGTGGCTTATGAGCACTCTTTTGAATTTTCACACTTGCGCTGGCCACCAAACTCCCAAGACGTGAACATTATTGAGCATATCTGGGATGCATTGCAACTTACTGTTCAGGAAAGACCTCAATCCCCTCGTACTCTTACGGATTTATGCACAGCCTTGCAGGATTCATGGTATCAGTTCTCTCTAGCGCTACTCCAGACACTAGTCGAGTCCATGCCGCGTCATGTTGCGGCACTTATGCGTGCTCGCGGGGGCCCTACAAGATATTAGGCGGCTGTACCAGTTTCTTTGGCTCTGCAGCGTATGAACTGGAAACACTGACCACTTTTTGCAGGTTCGAAGTCCACTTGATGTTTCAAGCATATTAATTTCAGCTTTCCCAGTATTTATTGAGGGTGAAGAATGAACAAGCTGTTTCCAATGGTGCGATACCAGATTATGCTTCTGATGCTCACAAAACTTTCACAATATCCTGATTCAGTGCTCGGGGTGCTGACTGCAGTTTAGGACTTCGTAGACGCGATCAAACGTGCGGATGTTGCAAGTTCCTAATTTAGTTTTTTAGTTTGTTCTCCTCTCTTTTACTTTCTTCTTCATGGTGCACTGTGATCCCTTCAGTATATTAATCATTAATGAAATCCACTTCAGCTGTATTATCGCACATTTATTGCGCTCTGGCCATCTTTGTTTCCTTGAAAACAGGTCGTAACACAGCCAATGTGTAATAATACAAATGATGTCAGTTTCATTTATCATATCTTTAATGTCAGCTCCGGGCTCAAAATGATCAAGATAATTTCCTGTTGGTATAATCAAAAACGATAGTTGAACATTAAACAAAATGTAGTAAAATAGTCTGATGAAGCAACGTTGCTTACTAGTTTCCTGATATTCACAGTACACTCGTGAAATGGTCGTACGAGAAAATCCTCTCTTAATCGCTGCCCCGGAGATGCTGGGTCTCATCATTCTTGCGCGGATTGTGACACCACCTTCAAACTCATTTAAATCTTGATAAAACCAGCCACTGTAGCAGCAGGAACCGCTCTAACAACTGCCCCAGACAGTTGTCGTCTTATGTAGGCGTTGTCAACCGCAGCTCCGTATTCTGCCTGTTTACATATCTTTGAATTTCGTTACGCAAGCTTATACCAGTTTCTTTGCAGCTGTAATGTGCATCACCTAAATGTTTCGTAAATTGAAATGGTATTTTTAAACATGTTATCATTATGAGCAAAAATGACTTTTATTGGAGGCATCCAACGCCCCTGTGCAGCATTTATAATATTTTTTGTGTGTTCCGTTCTATGATTAATTAGAGTCCTAAGTACATCAGGCTGACGCTTTGTCTCGTAGCGCCTTCCAGGTGTTTCTCATTGTTTTCTACTTTTAACACTCTACCGGTGAAAAGTTTGTCGCTCTGGATAGAACCTTAAGAGTGATACGCACTCCCTTTAAACAGTCTAGTACACAATGTCTTACTGTGGGATCCGGTGCATTGCGACCATCGGTATTTACTGCATGGCTCCGTCCTCTGGAAATTCTAAAAATACTCGCATTCTCCTCATTAATACATAATTCCATTTCTTTGCTGTAGTTTTCTGTGTCGCTAACAAATTACACTAACTGTCAGAAGAGTCGTGAATGATACTTTTCATCACGAGCTGGTTACCTCAGCGTTTATTGCCTTCAAACTCTGTCATAATGAATCTAAAGACAACACTGTGAAAGGCACGAAAAGTTTCAAAATTAGGACGTGAATGTATATGGGAGACAGGATTTTCCCTTTGGCCCGCTGATCCCTCCGCTATTTCATCCTTAGGTGCTTTGAGCGATGATCTTACTCACTGAAGGTCAGATTTCTCAAGTCGTCAACTGCAACGAAAAAAATAAGGAATTGCAAAGTCACGAATCAACGCTGCCAGGATTGCCTCAGAAATTTGTCACTATTGCTGTTGCCCATTGCGGCGTACTTTCATAGATTATCGTCGGTGGCACGGATGAAAAAGTAATTTTATATCTGTTGTGAATAGTTTTTGTAGTTAGGAGAAGGTAGTAGGCTAGTAGGGGAAGATTTTTGCTGTGACAGTGAGTGGGAGCTTCCATAGGAGAGTGGGAGAAGTGCTTTAACCATCGGTATTCCAATAGCAATGGGTAAAAGAACATTTATTTCAGCATGGGATTTGCTGCATGCTCTAAACATCTTTCGGAAGTTTTCTGTTTGAGTCCAACGACAGCAATAGTGACATTTAACATGAAATAACTTAATTAGTAAATTTTTAAGCGATTAGATGGCAAGTAACAGGAGGTCTCTGATGCCAGGCTGAAATAAAAGTGATTTTAGTTTCGTTGAAGTAAACCATTTCCGGGGTTTAAATCGATGCCACGATGAAGATATTAGTCAAAGAAATGCAGCTTCTGACGCAAGGCTACAACAACAGACATGTACACTGCCTTAAAGTCTCCGAAATAGGCTGTATCAGAGAGCGCTTTTGAGGGGCGAAACTACTGAAACGGCAAAACCATGTCGCACATGACCTCGAAAATAAAAGGCAAGCGAAATCATAAAACTGTTGTAGTAACGATGCTAAGCCTTCTACATAAAGAGAGACGCTAATAATTGAAAAAAGGCGTCATGATGATAATTCACTAGTTGTTTGTTTGTGACAGATACTCATCCACCCTGTGTTCAAATAAACTTTTAAGTGTTAGCTTTTTTATAGCCATTGTTAGCTGTAATGGTGTGAGAGACATAGAATGCTTAGGACGTTTACATCTCACGTTTTTATTTCGTAATTTGCATTTCAAGGCATCAGTCACAGTTTACTTGCTAGACAACATACCCATTTATGTTTATTTTGAAAGGAGAAATTCAACTAGAGAACAGAAGCATATCCTTCAGTTCCCGTTACATTTCTTATCTTCACTGAGACAGCCGGAGTGGCCGTGCGGTTCTGGCGCTACAGTCTGGACCCGAGCGACCGCTACGGTCGCAGGTTCGAATCTTGCCTCGGGCATGGATGTGTGTGATGTCCTTAGGTTAGTTACGTTTAATTAGTTCTAAGTTCTAGGCGACTGATGACCTCAGAAGTTAAGTCGCATAGTGCTCAGAGCCATTTGAACAATTTTTTTTTTCACTGACAAAAATCAAAACATGTGTTCTTCGTCTGTTAGACTCTAATTTTCGATGTAAATACTTTCAAAATGTCAGGTTGGTTACGAAAAGTAAATGCACTACTGTTCCTCCAGGTTCACCTCGCACTGTGTGACCGAGTATGTGTGGTATAATCTCGCTTAACGTATATACACTCCTGGAAATGGAAAAAAGAACACATTGACACCGGTGTGTCAGACCCACCATACTTGCTCCGGACACTGCGAGAGGGCTGTACAAGCAATGATCACACGCACGGCACAGCGGACACACCAGGAACCGCAGTGTTGGCCGTCGAATGGCGCTAGCTGCGCAGCATTTGTGCACCGCCGCCGTCAGTGTCAGCCAGTTTGCCGTGGCATACGGAGCTCCATCGCAGTCTTTAACACTGGTAGCATGCCGCGACAGCGTGGACGTGAACCGTATGTGCAGTTGACGGACTTTGAGCGAGGGCGTATAGTGGGCATGCGGGAGGCCGGGTGAACGTACCGCAGAATTGCTCAACACGTGGGGCGTGAAGTCTCCACAGTACATCGATGTTGTCGCCAGTGGTCGGCGGAAGGTGCACGTGCCCGTCGACCTGGGACCGGACCGCAGCGACGCACGGATGCATGCCAAGACCGTAGGATCCTACGCAGTGCCGTAGGGGACCGCACCGCCACTTCCCAGCAAATTAGGGACACTATTGCTTCTGGGGTATCGGCGAGGACCATTCGCAACCGTCTCCATGAAGCTGGGCTACGGTCCCGCACACCGTTAGGCCGTCTTCCGCTCACGCCCCAACATCGTGCAGCCCGCCTCCAGTGGTGTCGCGACAGGCGTGAATGGAGGGACGAATGGAGACGTGTCGTCTTCAGCGATGAGAGTCGCTTCTGCCTTGGTGCCAATGATGGTCGTATGCGTGTTTGGCGCCGTGCAGGTGAGCGCCACAATCAGGACTGCATACGACCGAGGCACACAGGGCCAACACCCGGCATCATGGTGTGGGGAGCGATCTCCTACACTGGCCGTACACCACTGGTGATCGTCGAGGGGACACTGAATAGTGCACGGTACATCCAAACCGTCATCGAACCCATCGTTCTACCATTCCTAGACCGGCAAGGGAACTTGCTGTTCCAACAGGACAATGCACGTCCGCATGTATCCCGTGCCACCCAACGTGCTCTAGAAGGTGTAAGTCAACTACCCTGGCCAGCGAGATCTCCGGATCTGTCCCCCATTGAGCATGTTTGGGACTGGATGAAGCGTCGTCTCACGCGGTCTGCACGTCCAGCACGAACGCTGGTCCAACTGAGGCCCCAGGTGGAAATGGCATGGCAAGCCGTTCCACAGGACTACATCCAGCATCTCTACGATCGTCTCCATGGGAGAATAGCAGCCTGCATTGCTGCGAAAGGTGGATATACACTGTACTAGTGCCGACATTGTGCATGCTCTGTTGCCTGTGTCTATGTGCCTGTGGTTCTGTCAGTGTGATCATGTGATGTATCTGACCCCAGGAATGTGTCAATAAAGTTTCCCCTTCCTGGGACAATGAATTCACGGTGTTCTTATTTCAATTTCCAGGAGTGTAATATCGGTTCCGTATTTCCCAGATTCAGCGATGTTATTAATGTACCCTAAAATGGACTGATCACGTGTTGTTGGTGAGCATCGTAAGATACTGGAAACGCCCACACAAACCTGTCTCGGAGATTTTCGGGATGTCAAGGCACTCGATGGCGGCCGAGTGCAGGAGGTCGGCTGATGAGTCGCCAGACAGACGGGGAAGACGAGGGGGGGTGGGAGGGGTGGCGGGAGCAGTTTGAGAGTAGAGGCCTGTGGACCACCTCCTCCCCTCCATCCCCCCACCCGTGGCGTCGCTCGAGGGCCCTTGCAGGCAAATTGGTTTGCTTTGACCACCAACACCGCGTTCCCTCCCGACACGGGGCGGACAAGTTCTCAACAACCACTTTGCTGCGTTTAGTCTCCTACCTGCAGGACCACCTATCAGAATTGGGTGCTTTCGTATCCTGCTGTGTATGTATTGATTGTGACATTAGGGCCTTAAGCTACACTATAAAAATTAACAAGACGTTCTTCATACAGTGTTAGAACTTTAATTATGTCACGTACTTGTTTCATAACTTAATTGTGGTACGCCGGCCGCGGTGGTCTCGCGGTTTTAGGCGCGCAGTCCGGAACCGTGCGACTGCTACGGTCGCAGGTTCGAATCCTGCCTCGGGCATGGATGTGTGTGATGTCCTTAGGTTAGTTAGGTTTAAGTAGTTCTAAGTTCTAGGGGACTTATGACCACAACAGTTGAGTCCCATAGCGCTCAGAGCCATTTGAACCATTTAATTGTGGAACAAAGGGTACATTTTTTCATGTAGTATAGAATTTTGTAAGGACAATACCACTCAGCAACTAGCGTCTCCTGGTCTTTTTCTCCTTCATTATGTTGGTAATGTAGTAATAATGAATTTGGAGCACTACCGCAAACCTCCTTATACAGCCCTCTCCAGTAAGAGCATACAATACCAACAGATGGCAGCGCTGTATAAGTTCAGAAAAGGGCCGATATTTATATACGTGCAAGATAGATTTCTGTGATTGAATTCCGTATTGCATAGCGTGAAACTCCCACACGCATTTATGAAGGGCTGAAGAAGATGTATAAAGATTCAACCTCTGCATCTTCATCTACATACATACTCAGCAAGCCACTGTACGGTGGGTGTCGCAGGCTCCTTATGAGCCCTAATTTCTCGTATGTTTCTTCGTGGTCCATATACGAAATGGACGGCAGTAGAATCGATCTGCCGTCACCTTCTCATGCCGGTTCTCTTAATTTTCTCGATAGTGTTCCTCACAAAGAACATCGCCTTCCCTCCAAGAACTCCCATCAGAGTTTTCGAAACATCACCGTAATACTTGCGTTTCTTCTAACATACCGGAGACAAATACAGCAGCTCGCCTCTGAAGTGCTTCGATTCCTTCCTTTAACTGTGGACATACGCACCGTTAAACGATGGGATCGTCGCTGTAAATAAGCTAAGGGCAAATTCAGTTACCTGATGCAAAGCGGAGCGACACGCCAATTACTGTACAGACGTCACACATCAAACCTGTCGACCAAATCATCCGTGATGACCGTAAGTTAAAAAGAGATGAATTGTAACACCAAGCTATGCTTCGGTTAAGGCAGCGTAGTGGCTTTTGTTGACAAACTGGGCTTCCCCAAGGATTGTGCGTGCTGGGTACTACAAATATTGTCCGACCGGAATAAACCAATTTGTTGCTCTAGGAGACTATCGTTCAACCCCCTCAAAGAGGGTCATGAGGAGCATCACTTTGAACATCGAGTCCTTGAAAAATGTGTGTCACTGGTTGAGGATGTAGGTCCATAATTTTTACAGGACAGATATACATGTGTTCTTGTTTCAAGGCGGGAAAAGACAGCATGGAGAAAAATGGTGATTATGGTGAAAAACAACAAATTAATCGTCAATCTTCTAGCTCTTATCCTACAAATATGGTATTTACTTTTCTTGTAAAATAAAAATCAAAGTGCAGGTGTCGTTATTTTCTGACTGACCGTGGCACAACGCAAACAGCAATCGTATAGTATCCGTCATGAACAGCAGGCGTAATGCCACCACGCATTATGATGCAAGATACCAAAGATGGTCCCTTTTTTTTTTATTTTTTTTTTTGAGAAACTAGGGCCCGCCACTTAACAAACTTTCTGGGTGCCATAGTGCTCCACTCAACCGTCAACCGTACTTGGCCAGTACCCACAGCTCCCAGCCGCGCGGGGTAGCCGAGCGGTCTGAGGCGCCTTGTTACGGTCCGTGTGGCTTCCCCTGTCAGGGGTTTGAGTCCTCCCTCGGGCATGGATGTTTGGTGTATGTTGTCCATAGAGTAAGTTAGTTAGATTAGGTAGTGTGTAGGCTTACAGACCGATGACCTCAGCAGTTTGGTCCCATAAGACCTTACCATAAATTTCCAATTTCCACAGATCCCATCTCGCAACGAAATTTGAGTATGCAGCTGAGGCCGCTGGCATCATTTCACATGCAGCGCCACGTGGAAGTGGAGATCTTTTGTCCCCAACGATGTTCTCTGTCGGATACAGCAGTATATTCGTCTTGAAAATATAATAAAGGAAATCTTGAAACAGAAATTTATGAAGTTTTAATTTTATAAGAAAACAATGAAAAGAAGTTAGTAGACATTAGTATTACAGATAGTTGCGCCCCTTCTCTCTTCACCGGCGCCGCTCAGGGAGGTGGCCTTGGAGTGTGACGTCGTGCTCAACGTCACCGGGCAGCGTGTCCCATTGTTAGTTTAATGCACAAGAGACATCTCGGATGTCGTGAGTCGATCTTTCTGTCGCATTGTTGCTCTAATATATAAGTTTTGTTAACGTTTTTATACTGTATGAGTGTGAATTAGGTATATTACTTACGTTACAGTTATTCTAGTAACGTAACAAATAACTAACGTTACAGTTATTCTATGTTAAGTTCTGGTGTATATCGCTGCAGAATACTGTGCCCCAGTCGGGAGCAGAATCCCGCACGCCAAAAAAGTGGCTGTGCAACTAAATGCCACTCTGAGAACCGTCACCGGCACTCTCAGGCCAACCCCCGTCGAGTGTCTTCCAGTGCTGGCAAACATCGCTCCTGCTTCCATACGTACATCTACATCTACATTTATACTCCGCAAGCCACCCAACGGTGTGTGGCGGAGGGCACTTTACGTGCCACTGTCATTACCTCATTTTCCTGTTCCAGTCGCGTATGGTTCGCGGGAAGAACGACTGTCTGAAAGCCTCCGTGCGCGCTCTAATCTCTCTAATTTTACATTCGTGATCTCCTCGGGAGGTATAAGTAGGGGGAAGCAATATATTCGATACCTCATCCAGAAACGCACCTTCTCGAAACCTGGCGAGCAAGCTACACCGCGATGCAGAGCGCCTCTCTTGCAGAGTCTGCCACTTGAGTTTATTAAACATCTCCGTAACGCTATCACGGTTACCAAATAACCCTGTGACGAAACGCGCCGCTCTTCTTTGGATCTTCTCTATCTCCTCCGTCAACCCGATCTGGTACGGATCCCACACTGATGAGCAATACTCAAGTATAGGTCGAACGAGTGTTTTGTAAGAGAAAGCAGCCCAGGACATAGTAGAAAAAATTGAATCAAACCCAAGGCTACCTATACATGCCGACATGGGAGGACCCACGAGACTCAAGTCCAGGAAACCTATCGTCTGGAGCAGAACATTGGGCACAGAGGGTCTCGATGCTGAATGGAAGAATGCATGGCAGGGTCTGAGGCGTCGTGGAAAACCATCACCTAATCCACGACCCAACCAAAAGGGTTGAAGGCTTCAATCTCAACAGGAAACACTGGTCGGCTCTAAACAAGTTTTGCACAGGAGTTGGACGATGCAGACAGCAAACAGCCAAATGGGGCTATACAGACGATTCGTGTTGTGACTGTGGCGTGGTGCAAACAATGGACCATCTTCTGGTTTGTAACATTCATGGTTTCAGAGACGGCTCTCTGATGTCGCTCCACAAGTTAACGGACAATGCCAGGAAATGGCTCCATAATCTTAATGTTACTGCGTAATTAACTGTCTTCAATTTATGTGATTTTTGTTCCATTTAATGTAATAATGTAGTTTCCCTGACATAATTGTAATGTAATAACTGATATAATTTCTTTCCATATTGTAAGTTCAAACGTTTATTGTCATTTATTCTTACCAGTTCTTTGTAAAATGTATCTGGCAGATCGAACGAGAAATAAATAAATAATATGTTAATTTGTTTTAATTACACGATTAATGTGGCGAACACCACGATAACCATCCACGATGTATCCTACTTAATTTATTGATAAGCTCCTATTCTACTTCATCTGTGTGCTACCATTTCTACATATAGGGCCGTCGACTGTGTATATTGAATTTTATTTTTGTGTCATCCTTATATGTGTGTTAGTTTGCTGGAGTAGTTGTGTTGCATTATTTCTTCGTTAATTTAGTGTATATGCAGGTCTAAATCCATGTTTCAGATGGCGCCTGGTACAGTCACCGGTCACAAACCATCCAACTTAATCTTTTAACAGATTTCTTTTCTACTTTGTCTGTGTGTTACTGTTTCAGCATTTAGTGTGATGTATGTGATATGTACATGTCATTCTTAGTTTGTCTGGTCGTTGGTGCTAGTGTCAGAGTTATCTGTTGTCCTGTAGTCTTTGTTTGAACGTACCCATGTGTCTCACTGTCATCTGACTCGATGTCTATAGGGTCTCATCTGTTTGTAAATAGCGTGTTGAATTTTGGAGATATCGTCAGTGTGTTTCTTCAATCCAATTGTCTGCATCCCTGAGTATGGATTATACTGGCAGAGGTAACTAACCATTCCAGCTAGCCACAACTCATTAAGGGCAGTTGTGATGGAATCGATTACTAATCACGCCAATTGCTCATGGAATTTTAAGAAGGTATAAGGCCTCTCTGAGGCAGAAGATTCGTCAGAAACAGGATCAATTTAGAAGAGGGATCCAGTATTAGAATTAGGATTTAAGGGAGCTTTGGAGGCATTAATATCATATAAGTCAGAAGGGATAGATAACATTCAGTCAGAATTTGTGAAACAATGGGGGAAGTGGCTACAAAAGCCGCGCGGGATTAGCCGAGCGGTTTACGGCGCTGCAGTCATGGACTGTGCAGCTGGTCCCGGCGGAGGTTCGAGTCCTCTCTCGGGCATGGGTGTGTGTGTTTGTCCTTAGGATAATTTAGGTTAAGTAGTGTGTAAGCTTAGAGACTGATGACTTTAGCAGTTAACTCCCATAAGATTTCACACACATAACAACTGGCACAAAACGAGTATCCACGTAGGTGTGTAGAATGTGATTCTGGCGACATACCATCTGACATTCGGAAAAATACCATCCACAGAATTAAAAAGACTGCAAGAGGTGACAAGTGAGAGAATTACCGCATAATCAGATTAAAAGTTCATGCATCGAAGTTGATGACAAGAATCGAAAAGAAAATTGAGGATGTGTTAGATGACGATCAGTTTGGCTTTAGGAAAGGCAAAGGCTCCGGATAGGCAATTCTGACGTTGCGGTTGGTAATGAAAGCAAGACTAAAAAAAATCAAGATACGTTCGTGGGATTTCTCGACCTGAAAGAAGCGTTCGACATTGTAAAATGGTGCAAGATATTCCAAATTCTGAGAAAAAATAGGGGTAAGCTGTAGGGAGAGACCGGTAATATACAATATGTACAACAAGCAAGAGGGAATAATAAGTGTGGACGACCAAAACCGAAGTGCTCGGATTGTGAACTGTTTAAGACAGGGATGTAGTCTTTCGCCTCTACTGTTCAATCTGTACGTCGAAGCAGCAGTGACGGAAGTAAAAGGAAGGTCATCAATGATACGAGTCGCTGATGACATTGCTATCCTGAGTGAGAGTGAAGAAGAATTATATGATCTGCTGAATGCAATGAACAGTCTAATGAGTGTAGAATATGGATTGCGAGTAAATCGAAGAAAGATGAAAGTAATGACAAGTAGCAGACATGAGAACAGCGAGAAACTTAACATCAGAATTGATAGTCACGAAGCAGATGAAGTTAAAGAATTCTACTACCTAGGCAGCAAAATAACGAATGACGGACGGAGCAAGGAAGACATCAAAAGCAGACTAGCCGTGGCAGTAAGGGCATTCCTGGCCAAGAGATGTCAGCTAGTATGAAACATAGGCCTTAATTTGAGGAAGGAATTTTTGAGAATGTACGTTTGGAGCACAGCATTGTATGGTAATGATACAAGGACTGTTCGAAAACTGGAACAAGAGAATCGAACGAAGCATTCGAGATGTTTTGGCTGAAGGGGAATTGTGAAAATTTGGTGGATTGATAATAGGAATGAGGAGGTTCTGCGCAGAATCGGGGAGGAAAGAAATATGCGGAAAACACTTACAAGGAGAAGGAACAGGATGATAGCACATCTGTTACGACACGAGGGAATTACTTCCATGGTACTAAAGGGAGCTGTAGAGGGCAAAAGCTATAGAGGAAGACAGAGTTTGGAATACATCCAGCAAATAATTGAAGATGTAGGTTGCAAGTGTTACTCTGAGATGAAGAGCAAACACAAGGCTAATGGCTAAAAAAACAAAAAAAAACAGGGGGGAGGGGCTGGGGGTCGTTCTCTTGCGATATAGGAGACGGTGTCTTTTCGAACTGCACAAAGAACTGTAAGAACAGGACTTTGTGTGGGCAGTCGCCAGGCTGATGCCCGGCAGTAGACTACTAGGGCCGGGGACAATAAGTCGTAGGGACGCAGTTGCACTGCTAAAAATGCAACCCCCACTGTTCTCTCTCACTCCATCCCTCCCCCCCCCCCCCCCCCGGTTAATCTGTGGGTCGTACAGTGTGCTCTCACGTTAATGGGAAGAGCTTTCCCGTGAGTGTGAAGGATTTCAGAGAAGCGCCATTGGCTTTTTGGGTGTGGGGAAATGAAGGCTCTGGCCACAGAAAACACCTTTAGGAAGGGTACGAGGAACACTACGGTCTGAGATTTTACTGCATGGCTTCTGGTCTACCAATCAGACGCCCGAGACAGCAAGCCCTTTTCACTCCTTTTTATTTCTCCACGAAGGCGAAAATGAGAAAGCGTGCCCTGACAACAGTATGTAGCCAGTGACGTAGGTTCTAAGCTCCACCTGTTAGACTGAGAAGTGTGGTAAAGAAGTTGACGGGGGAACAATGTTAGAGAGCCACTAGAAGGTGGACATTATTGAATTTTACCATTGGCCAGTGCTTCTGGGAAATCTGATGATTAAACGGAAATTTTAGGTGCACGAAAAGCATTCGCCAGGCCTCGAGGAGCGTGTTTTATAATAATTCGAGGTCAGATATTCAGTACACATATTCGCGTTTCGACACTGCAGTACAGTGATTTGTAAACAGACATTCAGAGTAGAGCTTCGGTATCTCGGGAGCTACATTTGCAGGCAGACGGACTTAGAAAAGGGCTCACCCGACCATCAGAAAAGGAGGGCCCCCAAGATTTATCCGGCAACTGTCAGATGACGACCATCGCTGCTTCCAGTAAGAACCCATTGCGATATATGCTTATCTTCATATGGTATCACACTCACGACTTGCAGTCACTACATACTTGTCATCTAACTTCGCGATTTAATACCAGTAGCAAACTATTGTAACCATTTTGTTACCTCCATCCGTCTCATAACAATGGCAACACTTACTGCCATTAACGTGATCATCTGTCTACTGCTTGTATCGAAGCAGCTAGTAATGAACGTTTAATCACTTCAAAGTTTAATATGGTAATTGTGGAGTAGATTATAAAGGTGCTTTCCACAATGTTTCCCCTTTTTTAATTAACGAATCGCATGTCCGTAGATTGGAGTAATAGACAGTTAACTGTGACCCACTCAGAATACAGTGACTAGGGTCCAAAATTTTATCGCGTTTTATTACATTTCGTTGTGTAACTTAATTCATTAGCACTGGCTTCTGAGTAGTGGTCTGTTCAAGTCATCAATTATCGTGACTTGGATCGCATTTTCAACCGTTCCATTTGAATTCTTTTCAAGATCAACAATTTTGCCTTCACACGCCTGATATATGCAATTCGCACAGGTCCGTGATCCGCAGCATCATAAAGTTCACGCATGGTGGACTAGTAATATTGGTAAGTTCTCCGAAAATCTCGCGCTTTGGCAGTACAGAAAAGTATCAAAGTGACTGAGCCTCGGTTTTGCCAGCTGTGTCCACCAGTCAAGGATGGAAGAGCACTTTCCAGTAGACCGTAGAGTACACTCCCACACATCTAGCATCACGTCATCGAGAGAGGGGTCAGCTACGTAAGGACGTTTAGCATCCACGCAGGGCGAAACAATTTGACTGGTTACCGTTCTAGATCGACGGTTGTACTCACAGCACAGTAAACGGTCAAGGAAAGTAGGATGACTTCAACATTAAGAATACAATCGCGCAGGCAGTCTGAAAAGTAAAACCTATCTAACATGCTACTAGAAGCCGCAGTAAAGTGGGTAAATTTAGCTAACATCGGATATTTACATATCCAGACGTCTTGCAGGCGTAAGGAGAGGACCAATTCATGTGATTCGCGAAAGAAATTAAATTATGAACATTGATCTGCAGGACGCAACACAAAATCACCACCTAACAGAATACCCGGAGGACTCTTCGCAACAGATAAACAGTATCCTCTTTATAAAAACGCGAACGATCCGCCACGCGACCAGTGCCAGAAGGAGCATATAAAAGGACCAAGGTAAGATTAAAAAGTTGACAACCTACGCCCCTGCCAGAATCCAACATTTCCGCTTCGACAGTAGGACTGCCTTTGCGAAAAAAAAGGCGGTCGCCGTAGAAAATTCGAGAGCTACACTAAAGATGACACGAAAACCAGGTAAGGAAAATTGCCTAAATAACACCTGCTGTAAGAAGACTATGTCCACACATGAACTGACGCAGCGAAGCCAAACGCATTTCTGATTCCACACCATTAACATTTAAGGAAAGAAACGTGTAGGCTTGGGTCATTGGTCACAGCTATACGTGGATGTACGGAACGTCCGAGCACAATTAGGCAGACAGCTGACAGTCAAGGTCTACTGCGGAATACCTTTTTTTTTAGATTTCTTACGTGCCACCGCACGGTCAGGTTGTATAACCTGTTTCTGTCGGCTACGTTGCATGGCGGCCTCTGCAGACCGAAGTGTGGGAGGGGTCATAGGCACAGCTTCCTGCCCCTCAGAACAACGGTCATGTAATGCAGTTCTATTCATTAAGGCGGAAGCATTCTGTGCAACCGCTAATGCAACAGGTGACACTTGGTCGCTAATTTTATTCTCCTCGGGAGTTGCTGTAGGCGAAAAATGCAGGAAACATTCCGTGACTGAAGACGAAGGAGCCGGAGGACATTGCATCGTCTCAGACTGTAAGGGAGGACACAAAGACGAAGGGGGATGGGACTCCGCTCCCTTTCCACTCACCGGCAGTTCAGAAGGAGCCACTTCGCGAGGAGGAGGAATGCTGCAGATAACTTCTTCGCCAGTCACCGTATTACGGGCGGGAGGTATCGAGTGGCGCAGGGGACAAAATCGATCCGTAAGAGGTTGGCGCAGAAGGCACAGCCAAATTCTTACCGCCACCATCTTGAGTGCGACGTCGCTCGTTTGTCTCCGTTAGATTGGTTCAAATGGCTCTGAGCACTACGGGACAACATCTATAGTCATCAGTCCCCTAGAACTTAGAACTACTTAAACCTAACTAACATAAGGACAGCACACAACACCCAGTCATCATGAAGCAGAGGGAATCCCTGACCCCGCCGGGAATCGAACCCGGGAACCTGGGCGTGGAAAGCGAGAACGCTACCGCACGACCACGAGCTGCGGACCTCTCCGTTAGAGGTTCTGTCCTGGGGGCAATAGGATTCTGAACCTGTCGCGGAGGTACAGGCGGAAAAATCATTGACACGATAATCAGAACTGACTTTTTGCTCACTATGATCCGAAGCAGAAGCAGGTCCGACTTCGGGAGTGGAAGGAACATCAGCAACCGTCAATTTGCGACGCTGCATTTATGACTGATTTAATACAAAAACCCTCCGAGGGCAATTAGACCGAACGTGTCCACTTTCGTTACATAGGAAGCAGGTTCCCTCTTGATCGGTATACATGACTCGAACGCGGTAACGATACACTTGTAACTGCTATGGGATATTGCGTTTGAGATGCATTTACCACAGAACGAATTCCACTGTAACACTGCAATCTGTGTCGAGTAGACCAGCGTTCACGATGGACCTTTTTCACGTTACATTGAGGAGACAATATGTCTTTTAGAAAATTGTCATCACCTTCCGGCGGGAGGCTGAACACTCTAACTTTGGTATAGTCAATTTCAGCATCTGCGAGTGACACCATACTAACAGAATTATCGCGATGCTTGAACGGGACTTGAGAACCATGTCGCGACAGTAATCTTTCAACGTGAAAGGGATCCATAAATTTCACGTAAAGCATGTACTCGTCTGCATCAAAATAAGCGGTGTGGACCTGATCAGAGTTCACATTAAATGTATCGACAAGCCAATAGTGGATTTCTAGAGACCGGAGCTGCACGTGTAGCGTTGTATTACCGAAAGTAAAGCTCACAATACCTTTCCGTGGAATACACGTGGAAACCATGGTAGCCATAGCGGAGCGGCCGACGCTGCTGCAAGTAGACGAACACTAAACAGACAGTAATGCGGAGTAAAGGCGCTACGTCCACTCGGCAGACGAAAACAACACTAACGAGGAAGACAGACAAGCGACGCTGCGGCAAGTGAAGTAAACAAGAACCTTCCCACTCGGCGCTCGAAGCGGAACTGATTCAGCTACCCGAGCACAGGTCACGACCTTTTCTCAGAGCTGTACTTCGACCAGTACCTCGTCTCGTTCATTCCAAACTTCGCATTCATTCTAGAAGCACTCCCCAGGTTGTGGCTAAGACATAGCTCCGCAATATTGTTTCCTGCAGGCGTGCTAGTTTTGCAAGATGGACAGGAGAGTTTGGTTGAAGTTTGGGAGGTAGCAGACGAGGTACTGCTGTATGTACAACTCTGAGTGGCCCACACAAGGCAAAGTCCCGAATTCGATTCTCTATCCGGCAAACAGTTTTAATCTGGCAGGAAATATCATACCAGCGCACCCTCCAATGCAGAATGAAAATTTCATTCATTTCTTATATGGAATGTATAGCTGGTGCAGGCAATTTTTCCAGGAACGTTAAAATATCTAGTTCTTAAACCTCTTCACAAAATAGATGACAAGACAGACTTGAACAATTACCGTCCACTTTCCCTACTGACATCGTTTCCCAAAATATTCTAAAAAGTGATGTACTCAAGAATAGTTTACACTTAAGTGGATGCAATTTACTAGCGTATCTAAGTTCCAGAAGGGTTGCTCGACTGAGAATGCTATCGATTGATTCACTCATAAGATAGTACAAACCCTAATAACAAAGGCCGGCCGAAGTGGCCGTGCGGTTAAAGGCGCTGCAGTCTGGAACCGCAAGACCGCTACGGTCGCAGGTTCGAATCCTGCCTCGGGCATGGCTGTTTGTGATGTCCTTAGGTTAGTTAGGTTTAACTAGTTCTAAGTTCTAGGGGACTAATGACCTCAGCAGTTGAGTCCCATAGTGCTCAGAGCCATTTTGAACCCTAATAACAAAATATCGTCAGTCAGTATTTCCTGAGATATTTGGAAGGCATTTTATTCTGTAGATCATGTTACTCTCTTAGAAAATTTAAGTTTTACAAAACGTGGTTTTATTCATAGCTGGTCTGAATCATACTTAACAGAAAGGATGCAAAAGATCATACTGAATAATTCAAACAATGTCAGAACGGTAGAAAATTTTAGTTACTTGGGAGAAATCACAAAGGGTTCAACTTTGGGACCACCCCTTTTCCCTATATATTTGAATGACCTTCCAATTAGCATGCGACAAGTATAACTGGTACTTTCTGCTGAAGTACTAGTGTTATAAGAAATCGCATTAGAGAGAAAGTAACAAAGGAGATGGTAAATGATATTTTCGGGGGAAAGTGGTTCTCAGAAAAGGAGCTCTCCCTAAATTTCTAAAAGGAAAACACAAACTAACCTTAATCAGTTCTGTACAACAAATAGTCATACCAACAACTGATGCGGCGCATTAGCAGGAGTGAGTGAATAGGGTAGAACGCTTCAAAGTTTTGGGTGTCGATACTGATGAAAGCCTGGATCGGAAGAAGCATATTATCAAGCTTCGAAACAAATTCAGCTACCTTTGCTCTTCGTATAACTGGTAGTCTTGGTAAAAATGAATCGATCTCCTGAGTATTTTGCCTATATTCATATGTATTATGAATAATTTTCTGGGGTAGATTATTACGTAGAAATAAAATACTAATTGCAGAGAAGCGAGTAATAAAAGTAACATGTGGTGTTGGTGGACCGGTGTAATGTATATACCTCTTGAAGAAACTAAGAATATTAGCTGCGCCATCACAATACGGACATTCGCTAACGAATTTCGTCATAAATAATCCATCACAATTTGAGAAGAACACTGACGCCTGGAAAAATGTGCTACATTTCCAATCGTATCACGGTAGGGATCTATTGGGTGTGAATACTGGGCTTATAGTGATGCTATCGGCTAGGTTCGTCTGACCCTCTCTCTCTCAGTCGTTACCAAATGACTATTACAAGGTCATCTTAGTGACACTGAAGTTCCTGTAAAGAACAATTATTGCCGCCTGACGATCTCTAGTGATTGTCGTGGCGTGTGGTGGAAGGTAAGTTAGTTGTCTGTTCCTGGCGTAAAGATATTATTGGTATACAATATCTGATTTATATTCCTCTATGAATCGGAATAATAACACGGCTACTAAATTACTCATCGTATTTAGCTGTAAGAGCCTAAGAGCCTCAGGGCAGTTTCGTGTAAACGAAATATTCCTTACCTGCTTGTTGTTGGTGAAAGAACACTTAACTCTGGCCTCTGACTTTGTCTCCGTAAATTTTCTCTGTATCTAGATCCTCCGACATCCGCGTACATGTCTAATGAAGCAGATCATGGAGATCAAGTGAGTCGGTTGACAGGCTCTCTTCACTCACTATCATTCGTTTGTGTGTTCTGTCGTCGGGAAAGAGACAGTGTCTCCCCTTGGATGCGACTGACGGATCAAAAGCGTTTGCCTGGTCTGAAATGTGTCTCTATGCTCCTGCCTACTTAATTTCAGGTTAATTCGATATTTTCTGCTGCTTGTGGTGTGCATGTTCACATTATTTTGGATTAAATCCTGCAACATGTTTGTACCCCGAGTGTGTGTTTATCTTATTATCAATCCTGTTGTTTATCACTACAGTATATGAGTTTTTTAGTATCTATTGTGATGGTTTCCTATATCATTATGTCCGTCGCATGCATGTTTGTCATTTTGTTATTCGTCGCAAGCTTGTTTGTCAAACGCTTGGGTGTCACACACATTAAACATCTTGTCATTGTTTACCATATCAAGGCTGGAATTGTCTATTATGGATGTACTTGAATTTTGGAACCCACCGGGATAAAAGAACTGGTCATAGCATTGTACGTTTTCTGATTAATCTTTGTGTCAGCAGTTTGGAATTTGGATTCAGTGTTACGGTCTGTTAGCTGCCTTTCATTGTTTTGTGACTTAATGGTGGGGTTGGAGTTACCGCCAGTCCTACGCGGGTATTTTCGTATTCCAGTTGTTTTTCCTCAAGTTCCTATATTCTGAGCATAACTGTTTTCCGTAAATATTGCCCACTGATCTTGATAGTTTTAGCTGTCGTACTACTGTTCAATGAACCCCGCAAAGCCCATATCTTCAGTATAGTCTGTAATGTTAAGGAAGCTCGACTGAGCTATCTCACTGTGGACTAGTGAGGGGATTGTGTCACTGTCACCACTTAGTGATTATAGAAACCGACCACTCTGACGATGCTAAGAGATGGCACGGCGGCAGCTTCTCGTTCTTCTGCAGGTCGATTTGTGTTTCTTCCTACTGTCCTTTGTGTAAGCCTGTGAGTTGGGCTCAAACCTTGGGTGGTAAATGAGTGTTATTGAGTCAATTACAGAAGTAGTAGTAACTGCCATAGTCTATTTTTTAAAGCTGTATTACGTAAAGTCCTGTAGGTCTGACAATCCACCCTACTACACGGAGTTTCGTCTGTCTCTACGCGTGGAAGGTATACATCCAATGGTGTAATTCTCCTGCTGTTACTCGGTCCTTCTTAGGCCCTCCACATAGCTCTAAAACATGTCGAAACGACCATAGCTAGCGAGCGACACTGTTTTTAAAAAGTAGAGAGTTTAAAATGCCTAGTCAATTCCCCCCTCCCCCCCCCCGCTAGCCCATCCTCTTGATCCTTGTCAGGACAAGTTCCCAGTTTTGTCTCCTTCTAATTTTTATGTTAACATACACCATACACGCAATCATCCAACCGAAAGCATTCGTGGTATACGGGATAAAGGAAAAATCGTATCCGCTGGCATAAATTAAACAAAACAAATAGCATTGCCCTCTTTTCCCCAGAGATTAAGCACAGTCGTATCAGGGGAAAAACTAGCATGGCAGACTTGGTAAGCTCTCAACAGATAGGAGCTGCAAGTCATAAAAAAGTCAAGTTTCACGAAAAGAATCGATGGACTGTTTTGAAAGTGATGAAGATGAGTAAGAACATAAAACGATTTTGTTACCTGCCGGTTCTGTCTCACATTATAATCTTTTACAACGTGTTATCATTACCCACCGTTAGTTTCGTAGCATAGCCCCGTGTCATACATCTAAAATAGAAGATAGAATTACTGTCGACTGTAGTGGCCGGTTTACAAGGGTTTATGAATAGAAAAACGTAAATGATATTCTATAAAGGACTGTTATGATCTGTTACCAATCGGTGTAGAATTGAGCATGAGATATTTTTACGCATACTGTCACCAGTGAACAATTGCATCGAAATGAGATGGAGTTTTACTAAAAGTATTAGTATTATATCCGCATTAAATTCTTGAGTACAAAAACAGTTTTAATCATAGAAATGTGTTGAACGATTCCGAGATAATTTGGTTGCAAATAAATGCTGGTACTGGTTGTGCGCCGGTCACTTTCTGCCCTGGGGACTCGGAAATACCAATTGAAAAATTCAGAGCTGCCAGCTGGAAAATCCCTCGCAAAACGCAGGCCGAGGAATTTATTGCCTCCGAGACAAGAGAGCTCGTGTCCAGGACGGCGCCGCGACGCGACCGAGCGTTTTCGAAGCTGATGCATATTCCTGGATCATCCATATGTATTAGCAGTCCTCAGAGGCAGGAATTTCTGAACTGTAAAGAGATTTCGCGGGAACTCTCTCCTCCTCCCTCTTCGCATTTCTGCAGGTCTGTATTCGTGTTACAGCGAAACTGAACTATAGGGAGAGATGTTCTAGAGCGCGGAACACGAGTTGTTTTACTTTATTTGTGGTATTCCCTACGACTGTAATGGATGCTCTTTTACCGCTGTGTAACCACCGCCATAAAATAGGCAAATTACGCTACGACTACTGGCATATAAAGGAATCCATTAAAAAGTGCGTTTTCTGAAGCCATATTGAAGTCCATGTGACTGCGATTCTACTATATCGGGTGCCGGTTGGGCCGTTTTGCATTCCGCGAAGATGAATTAAGTCCGATCTGTGGTGGCCTATATGGAAAGGAAGCTCCCTACAATATCATGCAATTTTTCAGCAAATGACAATGTCGTGCAAAGGAAATCTCATATTCAACGATAATTAATATGAGTGGCCCAATCCAGCATGAAAATACGGGTACCACACATGAATATATTAATGAGAGAAGGGATCATCTATCTGTAACGGAAGAGAGTGGTTTCTGTAACAATCAGATACATTACTGTAAAACATCAACATATGAATTACCCATAGCCATAATTGAATGAACATTTAATAAATGGACATGGGATTATACAGATAAGAGCCAAAGGAACTGGTAGACCTGCCTCATATCGTGTAGGGCCCCCGCGAGCCCAGAAGTGCCGCAACATGACGTGGCATGGACTCGACTAATGCATGAAGCAGTGCTGGAGGGAATTGACACCATGAATCCTGCAGGGCTGTCCAGAAATCCGTAAGAGTAGGAGGGGTGGAGATCCCATCTGAACATAACGTTGCAATGCATCCCAGATATGCTCAATAATGTTCATGTCTGGGGAGTTTGGTCGCTAGCGGAAGTGTTTAAGCTCAGAAGAGTGTTCCTGCAACCACTCTGTAGCAATTCTGAACGTGTGGAGTGTCGCATTGTCCTGCTGGAATTGTCCGAGTCCGTCGGAGTGCAGAATGGACATGAGTGGACGCAGGTGATCAGACAGGATGCTTACGAACGTGTCAACTGTCAGGGTCGTATCTAGACGTAAAACAATAAACTGGTAGCCAAAATCGCAGTAATTCTTTTTATTCTATGTTAACCGGTTTTGGCGAAACTAGAGCCGCCATCATCGGATATTGATGTTGTAACTGGTATGTGTCCTAAGATCCGATGATGGCGGCTTTAGTTTCACCGAAACCGGTAATCATGGAATAAAAAGAATTCCTGCGGTCTTAGCTAGCGGTTTATTGTTTTACAAGCATCTAGATCGCTCCCACATGTACTCCCTACAAAAAAGTATCTAGACGTATCAGTGGTCCCATGTAACTCCAACTGCACACGCTCTACACAATTACAGGACCTTCACGAGCTTGAACATTCCCCTGCTGACAAGCAGGGTCCATGGATTCATGAGGTTGTTCCATACCCGTACACGTCTATCCGCTCGATACAATTTGAAACGGTACCCGTCCGACCAGGCAATATGTTTCCAGCCCCGTGCGGTTCTAGGCGCTTCAGTCTGGAACCGCGTGACCGCTACGGTTGCAGGTTCGAATCCTGCCTCGGGCATGGATGTGTGTGATGTCATTAGGTTAGGTAGGTTTAAGTAGTTCTAAGTTCTAGGGGACTGATGACCACAGATGTTAAGTCCCATAGTGCTCAGGGCCATGTGAACCATTTTTTTGTTTTTGTTTCCAGCCATCAACTGTCCAATGTCGGTGTTGACGAGCCCATACGAGGAGTAAACCTTTGTGTCGAGCGGTCATCAAGGGTACAAGGGTGGGCCTTTGGCTCCGAAAGCCCATATCGATGATGTTTCGTTGAATGATTCGCACGCTGACACTTGCTGATGGACCAGCATTGAAATCTTCAGTAATTTGTGAAAGGGTTACATTTTTGTCCCGCCGGAAGATTGTCTGCAGTCATCGTTTGTCCCGTTCTTGCAGGCTCTTTTTCCAGCTGCAGCGATGTCGGAGATTTGATGTCATACCCGATTCCTGATATCCAAGGGACACTTGTGAAATAGTCGTACGGGAAAATCCCCACTCGGATATGCTGTGTCCCATCGCTCGTGTGCAGATTATAACACCACCTCCAAACTCACTTAAATCTTGATAACCTGCCATTGTAGCACCTGGAACCGATCCAACAACTGCGCTAGACACTTGTTGTCCTATATAGGCGTTGCCAACCGTATCGCCGTATTCTGAGTTTTTACATATCTCTGTATTTGAATACGCATGCCTATACCAGTTTCTTTGGCGCTTCGGTGTAATTGCGAACATTGCGACAGCTAATGACATGTCCTGACACAGGAATGAGATGAGTTCGCGGGTTTGTGGTCACTCTGCAATTTCCGAACGGTGGAAAACAAATGCAAAAAGACAAATTGCCATTGAAGGCCCGTTGATGACTTGGATCAGCGCCAATCACTGTCACAGGTCATCTATGAGAATTGCAGATTCTGGGACTCGATGTCTGCAGCGAGAGGCTCATGGAATTCAGGGGTCTGATTAACGCTATTTATTTCCGATCAGACTAACTACTACACTGAAGTCGAATTCTAAACATTTGAAAATGCAAATGAGCCTATTTGTGCACGACAGAAGTCGATCTCTGAAGCCATGGGGACAGGAGCTAACAGAATTAGCAAACACTAGCGGCACGCTAAGTACTAAATTCGAGAGCAGCTCTCCACGTGAGGAAATCAGACATCTCGGAGCTTACCGAGGCTGGCCATGAGCGACACGGAGTCGGTGCCCCAGCGATCTGATTGGATTGTTGGTTTAAAAGAGGAGGGAAGGGACCAAACTACGAGATCATCGGTCCTCTGTTCCTAATACAACAATGCCTCTAGTGTAACTAGCAGACGTGACATATAACGCAAAACGGAAATAAAGGAAAATCCACAAGAACGAAGGGGAAGGAGCACTAAAAGGAACAAAAGAGGACAAGAAAACAGAGACGCTAGAAACAGAAGAGAGTAAAACAAGAAAGCAGATTACAGTGGCTGGCCGACCACGAGAATAAAAAGGAAAAGCCAGCCACTCCACAACACATTAAAACCTCCACTCAAAAAGAACTGGCGTGGAGGACACAGAGGGACAAAGGACATGCGCTAAAATGTAGATCAAATGATAAAACGCACCTTCACGAATAAAACGTAAAACTGAATCAGCCAATGAGGCGTTGTCAGATAAGATGAGCGGCAACGAATCCGGTATCCCACGATTTCGTCACTGGGCAGTTAAAGTGGGACAGTGCACCAATGTAGACCATAATGATAGGACTGGTTCTGAAGATACCAATTATGTGAAACACTTTTCGTTCTCTTCACGCGCACAATATGTACTCGTCTTGTGTAGAGATCAGTCGTGTATAATCGACTTTTCTAAATCTTTGAGAAGCTGTAGATTCAGTTCTACACCGATCTCAGTAACGTTCGTATGCACTGTGGGATCAGGTTGTCCATTACAGTGAAACTTCCTGGCGTGCTACAGGAAGAACGGAGAATCATCTACAGACACACTAGTAATTTATAGTTAACATCACGGAAGTGTAGCACAACTACTGCTATTACTGTACATTAAAGACCGAATAGGTAATGGGGCATATTTGTGGCAATATCGGACTATTCCCAAATGATAGAAACATTTGCTACGTACTTTCAGTCGACAGAAATTGTACGAATAATGAGTTAGATATTACTTAAATATAACGTAGGGATGACGATTGCTAAATGGAATATAAAAAAATTTAGTTTCCCACTATACGTGACGTAAAAACTATAGTAGCCTTAGCTACACTATTAATGAATCAATCATGTCATAAAAATACATGGGAGCAAGAGTGGATTGAGATATCACAGGAACGATCAGACAAACCCATTTGTAGGTAACTCAAAATGGCCGCAGTCGATTCTTTGGTCGGAGAGTGAGGAACGACACTTTGCTTATATAAAGAGATCTTTTAGAATAGACCCGTATGGTAAATGGTGGAATATTTCTCGACTGACTGGGATCAATATGTTATCGAAATAGCGAGGGACAGAGATCTTACGTCAGCTGAAAGTTTAGGAAGAAAGATTTTATGGTTGTCCGGAATCAGGATTTGGACATGGATTTCCAGAGCACTACGTGGAATCATAACAGAAATAAAAGGCGATTTAATTCACGAATTGCAGTCTTTTGATAGCGGAGTTTGCCTACGCCACTGACCATTTGTGGCCTGAGTCGCTTTCAGATGATTTCTTGCGGACGGCCTTAAGTCGGCATCAGTGTCTAGAGGGTCCCAGAAGCATGGAACGACTGGTTGGTCTGTACGTCTCACACCTGCCACCGCAATGACGTGTCGGCCAAGTGAGTCATTACCGTTGTCGGTATTGACTGTCACACACTTTTGTGGCAGGAGGGAGTGTAGGAGGGGTGAAGGTGTTACTTTTCAAGGTCGTGACGTACGGATGCACAGACGCAGACAGTTTCATAGAATGTCTCACCTAAGTTGCCACGTAATCATGACATTTTTAGTTCCATAATCGAAGAAACATCTTTCACACACATATGTTGGTGCAAATACTGAAGCATTTTTGCAACCTCTTTATGGAGACGTGGAAACTCTACCTGAGGGAAGCAATGTAGACATCCTGGATAGTTGTATGATAAAAGGATTTGTCTTTAAGCGGGAATTGACTGTAGATCAGTCAGTTACATCTGCACATACACAGCAGCTGTGTAAACTGAAATGGCAAACGGTCTAGAAAACAGCTTTAAAATATATGTGATACTGCCAGTGTCCTCAAAACGTTTAGAAAACTATTCTTGCAATTCTTTCAGGGTCACGACGTTGTCTTCAAACCACACTGTTCTTTAACGCCAGTCTGCTTAGGGGACTCGACTGTGTTTGTAGGAATTTCATATTTTAAATAAGTTGTTCTCAACTTGCATCTCTTACTGTGGGCAGCGTGCTGTCAGGTTAACTTAAAATGTGAGGTCTGCAGTCCATTCCACATTTTCTAATTTACGTTCCTGCACTCCTCTTTCGTTCAGAAATTCAACAATAGTGAGTTCAAATGGCTCTGAGCACTATGGGACTCAGCTGCTGAGGTTATTAGTCCCCTAGAACTTAGAACTAGTTAAACCGAACTAACCTAAGGACATCACAAACATCCATGCCCGAGGCAGGATTCGAACCTGCGACCGTAGCGGTCTTGCGGTTCCAGACTGCAGCGCCTTTAACCACACGGCCACTTCGGCCGGCAATAGTGAGTTCTAATCGCAAAATCGTTCCAGGCATTCTTCTTCACGAAGCCAATCTACTTAGCAGTAATATAGCAAGTTTCCATACTCTTCGTTCATTTCCATCGAAAACTGTTGCAGCTGACAGTGGAATAAAGGCTGCGACTTTGGAAATTTCACTGTTCGGACTACATATTTCTCCACGTGCTCCATGCCTGCAAATTGAGGAACAGAACAAACAATCCCGTCTGTCGATCGCTGTAATTTATTGCTCCTTCACTGTCAACTAAATTTTTCAATTCTTTCTGCGTGGTATTGTCACGTCGTTTCATAGAAAATCTGCAGTTGCCGTCGATTAAGCGGCTGCATGGTATACACTCAGAAATCTCTCCCTCTCCTCTGTCAGTCGCATTCATTTCTAAACGGGTGTGGTGACAGCTAGACAGCCTCTTTTGGTGCAAAACGTCACTGGACCTGTGAATGTCCTTCAAATAGCGAGTGGTAAACACAGCTAAAATCACGATTTCCCCGAGCTGAAAAGAGTTGTGCCGACCGAGAAATGTCACAACGCAGTATTCAATGAAATGTGGCGCTCTTCCGAAGACTTCCGAGAAGGAGCGAGCAGAGCCGAGTGACAGGCCGTGACGTGGCCCGCACGCTACACGCGCGAAGTTTGGCACGCTGTGGCTCACCCTGGATTAAATGGACCAAACTGTAGTGATAATTCAGAAATTCAGAGTTGGTGTCTAATGGAAACTACTTATCACGTGCCACTACAAATGGATATGAGCAATATGGGACTTAACTTTTAAGGTCATCAACTCTCCCAGAACTTAGAACTACTTAAACCTAACTAACCTAAGGACATCACACTCATCCATGCCCGAGGCAGGGTTCGAACCTGCGACCATAGCGGTCGTGCGGTTCCAGACTGTAGCGCCTAGAACCGCTCGGTCACTCCGGCCGGCCGTGCCACTACAGATTCGGTTGCGAACTACGCTACTGGACATTAAAATTGCTACACCAAGTAGAAATGCAGATGATAAATGGGTATTCATTGGACAAATATATTATACTAGAATTGACATGTGATTAAATTTTCACGCAATTTGGGTGCATAGATCCTGAGAAATCAATACCCAGAACAAACACCTCTGGCCGCAATAACGGCATTGATACGCCTGGGCATTGAGTCAAACAGAGCTTGTATGGAGTGTACAGGTACAGCTGTCCATGCAGCTTCAACACGATACCACAGTTCATCAAGAGTAGTGACTGGGTATTGTGACGAGCCAGTTGCTCGACCGCCATTGACCAGACGTTTTAATTGGTGAGAGATCTGGAGAATGTGCTCGCCAGGGTAGCAGTCGAACATTTTCTGTATCCAGAAAGGCCCGTACAGGACCTGCAACATGCGGTCGTGCATTATCCTACTGAAATGTAGGGTTTCGCAGGGATCGAATGAAGGGTAGAGCCACGGGTCGTAACACATCTGAAATGTAACGTCCACTGTTCAAAGTGCCGTCAATGCCAACAAGAGGTTACCGAGACGTGTAACCAATGGCACCCAATACCATCACGCCGAGTGATACCCCAGTATGGCGATGTCGAATACACGCTTCCAATGTGCTTTCACCGCGATGTCGCCAAACACGGATGGGACCATCATGATGCTGTAAACAGAACCTGGATTCTTCCGAAAAAATGACGTTTTGCCATTTGCGCACCCAGGTTCGTCGCTGAGTACACCATCGCAGGCGCTCCTGTCTGTGATGCAGCGTCAAGGGTAACCGCAGCCATCGTCTCCGAGCTGATGGTCCATGCTGCTGCAAACGTCGTCGAACTGTTCGTGCAGATGGTTGTTGTCTTGCAAACGTCCCCACCTTTTGACTCAGGGATCGAGACGTGGCTGCACGATCCGTTACAGGCATGCGGATAAGATGTCCGTCATCTCGACTGCTAGTGATACGTGGCTGTTGGGATACAGCACGGGGTTCCTTATTACCCTTCTGAACCCACCGATTCCATATTCTGCTAACAGTCATTGGATCCCGACCAACGCGAGCAGCAATGTCACGATACGATAAAGCGCAATCGCTAGAGGCTACAATCCGACCTTTATCAAAGTCGGAAACGTGATGGTACGCATTTCCCCTCCTTACACGAGGCATCAGAATAACGTTTCACCAGGCAACGCCGGTCAACTGCTGTTTGTGTTGAGAAATCGGTTGGATACTTTCCTTATGTCAGCACATTGTAGGTGTCGCCACTTTGTGTGAATGATCTGAAAAGCTAATCATTTGTGTGGTGTCACTGCCAGACACCACATTTGCTAGGTGGTAGCCTTTAAATCGGCCGCGGTCCGTTAGTATACGTCGGACCCGCGTGTCGCCACTATCAGTGATTGCAGACAGAGCGCCGCCACACGGCAGGTCTAGAGAGACTTCCTAGCATTCGCCCCAGTTGTACAACCGACTTTGCTAGCGATGATTCACCGACAAAATACGCTATCATTTGCCGAGACGATATTTTAGCACAGCCTTCAGCTACGTCATTTGCTACGACCTAGCAAGGAGCCATATTCAGTTACTATTGATATTGTGAATCATGTACCGTCAAGAGCGACGTTCATCATTAATGGATTCCACCAGCTACGTCCGTTTTTCTAAATTCTAATTTCCTTGTCCTGTTCCAGACCTCACGCCAGCCTGCGTGAGCTAAAACGCGTGCATTTCGGCCTCCTCTAGTAACACGGTGTTGCCTGTCCTGCCAACCACAACAATTTGAATATCACAGCATCTTCTTCCTGTCGGTTAAATTTCGCGTCTGTGGCACGTCATCTTTGTGGTGTAGCAATTTTAATGGCCAGTAGTGTATTTTTCCTTTGCGGTCCTGTAAGCTTCCTCTCGAACGCAGCGAGTCAGCTGATGCTTCTTCGTCGCAAACTGGCAACGGCGGACAGCTCTCGCGAGATGCACAATTCTCCACGTCTACATCCACAACCGCTCACTGCAGGCCATCCTATTCTGTGTGACGGAGGGTACTTTGTGTACCAGTGTTCTTCCCCATGTTCCTATACCAGTAGCGGATGTTTCGCAGGAAGAACTATTTCGGGTAAGTTTCTGTGTGAGATAAAATCTCTTTCATTTTATGTTGACAGTTTTCTTGCGATGCATACGTAGGAGGCAGCAATATACTGGTTGACTCTTCTAAGAATGCATGCTCTCGGAACTGTTAACAGTAAACCACACATGTGATGCAGAATACCGCTCTTGCAGCGTCTGCCACCGGACTTGTTGAGTATCTCTGTGACGCTTTTGCGCTTATCAAATGAACCTCTAGCAAAACACTTTGCTCTTCTTTGGACCTTCAGTATTTCTTCTCTCAATCCTGTCTGCTACGAATCTGTCTCAGGAACAATATTCACGTACTGGTCGTACGATGGCTTCGTAAGCTACCTGCTTTGTGGGTGTCTTCTAAGAATTCTTTCAAAGGAATCTCAGTCTGACACCTGCTTTACCTGCGATTAGTTTCAAGTGGTCGCTCCGTTGTAAATCGTCCCGTACTCACTCTGCTAGACGGTATACGGACGTGTCTGCTTCCAGTGATCGTTGCTCAATCGCGAAACCATACAATAATGGGACTTTCTGCCTATTTATTTGCAATTTCTTACATTTGTTTATGTTCAAGGCGAACTGGCAAGTCCCTCACCGAGCGTCGATTAGTTGTAGGTCTTCCTACATCTCGCTGCTGCAAGTAACTGGTGTTGTGATTACATCATCCGCGAAAAGCCTCCCGGAACTTCCGGCCTTATCCACTACGCAATTTGTACACGGTGATTTTTTCACTGTGTAGAAACTCTAGGGACTGATCGATGGGAGGATACGGAACAAGAAAGGTGTAATGCACTTATGCCCGGAAACGCATGCTTCAGACCATTTATTCAATCATACTGTGTTACAGAGTCTGCGGTGTAATACGCGCTGTACCATGCTGCCACAGTTACAGTATGCATGCTGTCCTCATAGAGGGTGGAACTGTTTCTCGTACGTCATGCTCTAGAGCCCTCTACTGTCGTCGTAATTGATGGCTCTCGATCTTCCACTATAATCGAGTCCATCAACATTAGGTGGCAAACATGATCTAGCCAAGGAGGCGGGAACTTGGGTTCTACTATGCCAAGACTGCTTGGTAGCTACAGCAGGAAAACACAATTAATTAGCAGGAGGAGAAAATAAGAAAGTATTTATTACTTAACTTTGCTGTAGTCCATGATCAGTTGGTTGACAATTAAAGAAGATACGACTAGACTAAGCGTCTGTAGAATGACATAATTTACGAGTCACAAATCTTCCCGTGACGAATTAATCTCTCGTAGTCCTGAATGTCGAATCCGGTGAATTTGAAGACTGACTTGGAACGGAGCTACAAAGACTTGATGGCACGAATGACTGAGCTGCAGACGATGACTAACATCGGCGCTGGCTGACCACAGAGCGCGGCTACGAACTGTAGACTGGCACAACTGCACTACTCTCCTGCTGCACAGGAAGTGGCCTCGCGGCGCCTCCGACTGGCTGTGTACTCTTTGGCTAGCACAGCCGTTCTTCTGTTCCATTTATCGAGAGTATCGCATCCGGCGGATCGATCTCTCAGGCGGCGGTGTGGTCGTATGACTGACGACATCACAGTAATTGGCTATGTTGTGTCCGATTCACTTCTCTTGATGACTCGCCTTGCAGTGGATGTGGTACAGGCTTGTACACAATGGTTCCGTATTCGAATCGAGAGCTTGCCGACACTTGTTTGCTTACGGAAAGGCAAATGGCAACGGGCGGCAGGAGACATATCCCCGGCGACAACAAACGCAGCGTTCAATGTTTCAAAGAGTGTTTCGCCGTTTATCTGAGAACATTGTCGTTTCAGAAAGCAGGAAATCCTGAAGGACGTACCCGGATACCAGATTCGGAGGAAAATGTGGTCAATACTATGGAAGGCCACTGTGTAGAAACTCTAGGGACTGATCGATGGGAGGATACGGAACAAGAAAGGTCTAATGCACTTATGCCCGGAAACGCATGCTTCAGACCATTTATTCATACTGTGTTACTGCTACAGAAGAATGCTGAAGATAAGGTGGGTAGATCACGTAACTAATGAGGAGGTATTGAATAGGATTGGGGAGAAGAGAAGTTTGTGGCACAACTTGACTAGAAGAAGGGATCGGTTGGTAGGACATGTTTTGAGGCATCAAGGGATCACAAATTTAGCATTGGAGGGCAGCGTGGAGGGTAAAAATCGTAGAGGGAGACCAAGAGATGAATACACTAAGCAGATTCAGAAGGATGTAGGTTGCAGTAAGTACTGGGAGATGAAGAAGCTTGCACAGGATAGAGTAGCATGGAGAGCTGCATCAAACCAGTCTCAGGACTGAAGACCACAACACAACAACAACTGTGTTACAGAGTCTGTGGTGTAATACGCGCTGTACCATGCTGCCACAGTTACAGTAGGACCGTGTGCAACATTCTCCATGACAATTGTCGCTTCCCTTACCACTTACGGCGTATGCTGGGCTAGGTAGCGACAGACTTTCCACATCGAGAGCAGTTTTGTCTCTGGTTTATCCACCAGGCAACCACGATTCCGGTATTTGTGTCTCCCATCTTATATCTGTCTGAGGCCACTTTTGGCTGAGTGGTATCTTCAACTTTCATAATAGTCACCTGTAGGATAGTACGCAGAACCCCCATGGTATGGTGACAGTGAGTTGTCAGCATCGGTGCAGCCGCAATGTCTGGGCCGGTACAATTGGAGACCGTATTTCCGGACCAGTCTTCCTTCCACGTCGCCTAGAAGGCCGGAACTATCGGTGTTCCTAGCGGGCGGCCTGGCCTCCCCTGCTGGAAAAAATGCCATCGATGATTCGAAGCGTTATGTGGTTGCTACATGAGGGTGGTCCAGCCCACTTCGCCGTTAACGTCCGGACGCTTGTCAATCACGTCATCTCTGGTCGATAGATCGGATGAATGGGTCCAGTCGAATAGTCTGCTCGTTCACCGGACCTCAACCCGTGCGATTTCAGGTTATGGGGACAGAGTAACCCTCCCGTATAAATAAAAAATATATAAAATAATGAAATTTGGATAATTAAATTTTGACGTATGAAAACTGATAAATCTTAACTCATGAAAAACTGATAAATTTTGACGTAGGCAGCGCTACGCCATGACCCTGTGAAATCAATCTTAATCTGTCGGTGTGAAATAAACTGAAAAATTCTTACCTCGTGACGGTGTCGCCGGACATCGCTGTCTATATATCTGCTCGTAAATGGCACAGCTTAGTGCAATGCTGGTCCATCTACTAATACTGGATAACATTTGTCTGAGATCTGAATTACGAGAAAAACTGACTTTACTTGGTGACCAGCTGCACAACTGGTCGTCTGATTACTAAAGGGCACATGACAATGATCTGACAAAAATTCTGGAATATTTTAATTTAGATAAATGACTGGATCGGGACTGGCAATACCTTAAGGGGAAATTATACTTTTATAGTTGACTGGTAAAAACAATTATATTCTGAAAATTTTTTGTTATTTATAGAGATCTACAATCCATTACAGGGGAAAATTGAATATATTACAAATCTGGGTCATCTGGTGCTGACGAATCACAAAAGAAAAGATTGAAAGAAATTCATATTAACATCTCAGACAAGTGACTTAACTACACGCATTCCAATAAAAATAATAAAATTTACCTTACAATAGACGGTTGACTTAATTACACTGTTGATTTTTCATTATATTAACAATTATTCATTTGAAACTTCCAGGAGGTTAAAACTGTGTGCCGGACCGAGACTCGAACTCGGGACCCTTGCACACAGTTTTAATCTGCCAGGAGGTTTCATACCTGCGCACACTCCGCTGCAGAGTGAAAATCTCATTCGGGAAACATTCCCCAGGCTGTGGCTAAGCCATGTCTCCGCAATATCCTTTCTTCCAGGAGTGCTAGTTCTGCTAGGTTCGCAGAAGAGCTTCTGTGATGTTTGGAAGCTAGGAGACTAGATACTGGCAGAATTAAAGCTGTGAGGACGGGGCGTGAGTCGTGCTTGGGTAGCCCAGTTGTTAGAACACTTGCCCACGAAAGGCAAGGGTCCTGAGTTCGAGTTTCGGTCCGGCACACAGTTTTAATCTGCCAGGAAGTTTCATATCAGCGCACACTCCGCTGCAGAGTTAAAATCTCATTCTGGAGTTATTCATTTGTTCATCATCATCTCATCCCATGGTATCATTTAGCTCTGCGGCTGACCACAATTATTATTCAGTTCCATATAACAAAATTATACACTTTGTTCTGCACTGTGACTTTAACAACTACTCACTGTAAACTGCGCTGTACCAGCGACAGACTACAACTACACTGCCGGCCTGGGTGGCCGAGAGGTTCTAGGCGCTACAGTCTGGAACCGCGCGACCGCTACGGTCGCAGGTTCGAATCCTGCCTCGGGCATGGATGTGTGTGATGTCCTTAGGTTAGGTAGGTTTAATTAGTTCTAAGTTCTAGGGGACTGATGACCTCAGAAGTTAAGTCCCATAGTGCTCAGAGCGATCTGAACCATTTTTTACCACTGTAGCAGCGAGCGACTGCAACTGCGGCAGAGACTGCTCTGACCTACGACTCTATTGCAGCTCTCTTTTAACAGGGGTTATGATATTTTATGTCTCAGTCAGCGCCTGTTGATTGTCGTTCTAGCAAGTGAGCAATACATCTAGATTACATTTGCTCCAGCAAGGTCGTGTATTCAGAGCCCAGAGACCAGATGTGGAGCAGCGTATTCACGCTGTATTTGACAATGTTGGGGTGCAGCCTGGCCGATGTGAACGTGTGAGGCAGAACGTCTGTGGCTGCGTGGTACAGCGCGTATTAGACCGCAGTCCCTGCAACAGTGTATGTTTTAATAAGTGGCTTCTAGCTTGGAAACTACTCATTTCTGGACATACGTTCATGAGACATTTTTGTTCCGTATCCTCTCATCGATCAATCTCTAGAGTTAGCACACGGTTGAAAGTAACGGTGCTAAATCACTCATGTGCTGTATACCCGAAGTTGCTCTTGCGTCTGAAGATTTCTCGTCGTTGAGGATGACGTGCTGTGTTCAGCTTGCTGGAAACTCTTCGCCCCACTTCCTCCAGTCTCACAGCTTCTTTTATATTCAGTTCGCTTATATTTTGTGCATAAGGCAGCAGTATGGGACTGTGTGACACACCCTTCGAAAGTTATTGGGGGTTGGATGTCAAACGGGCCGACTTAGAGCAGAAGAGGATCCACAGGACATTTAAATTTCTACTGTCTATACTTTAAGAAATGAATTCATAAAACTTCGTCATCATGACGACGAAGGATTCAGGATTCACACTCGTAGCAGTGGAAGTTCAAAAACATAATAAAATAAATTTTTTACATTTGAAATTTCATCATTTTTTCACTTAGTATTGCTATAGATTCACTTTTCTTCATGAGTAAGAAACATTCTTCGACGAGTTTTGCCAAACATACAAACTATACTTACAGGTGTACGAAACTCTAGAATTTATTTAATTTATGAAAAAATGAATCAGCTGTTACATTTTAAACTTCAAATTTAGAAAAAGTTCCAATTTTATAGTTAATTATCTCAATTTTTACCATAGTTTTTAATAGATTTGGAAAATTCTTGAGATATTCGTGCACCTGTAAGTGTGGTTTATACACTGTGCAAAATTATTCGGAGAATCTGTCTTACTTGTGAAGGAAACACGAATGCATTTACATTACAGAGAGTACGTGCCATAGTGATACTCAGTTATTTAAAATTAGCTACTGTGCATAGTGAACAGATGAAACTTCAGGTGCAAAATTTGAACTTCTTTGGACACGCAAAAGAAAATTGAAAACTGTACGCAATATTTTTGTGATGAATATTACAGAAAAAAGTATTTATTCGGAAATGTTACCGAAAATAACTCTTGTATAAATTGTATTGGGAAGTGAATCCGTTACGTACACACATGTCACGATAGAAAATCGTTATTTTTGATTTCTTAGGGCTGCATTACGAGCGTGACAGCTTTCTTGTGACGCTATGTTGCTCCTGTTGTCATGTGACCGCAAAATAACGACGTCCCACAATATGCATCTGCGGACAAGCAAGCAGGCAGCTTCAATTTAATGAGGTGGTGCAGTCTCTTGAAAGGAAACACAGGGTCCTTTTGAAGAGAGAAGAGGCAGTAATGACGGATCCCGACCGGGCATCTGCAAGAGTGTGTAATTAAAGTCGAGAGTTTCCTTAATCTGGGGAACACTGCAGTGGTAGCTGAAGAGGAAACTATCGCAGCGAAACTCTCTGTGTGCGCAGTGGTTCAGCTGTAGTGTAATTGCTACAGATGGGATACACAGACGCACGTGTTTCTTTCAGCGACAGGATTAGACAGCTATTAGCTTATCACGGACCTACATGCAGAAAAAGCTCCGTGGTGAAAACAGACGCAGGGAGTGTTAGAGGCAGAGTGAGTAACAACGAGGCGCGTAATGAACCCCGTCCACGTGCCGTGTGGATTCATTGTTAATGACATCCCCGCATTCTCCGCGCATCAAATGAAACTAGCGGACCGTAATCCGGCTAAATGTACGACGGCGACGCGCCCTCCCACGCTCGTGTTGTAGCGCAGTTATAAATTGAATACACGGAGCAGTAACAAGGTAAATGAATTGCTGCTAAATTCGTCCCGCAGTAAAATTTCAAAGTAATTGCCAGCTTCCTGGGAAAATTGGGATGAAACGAGAATTTTCTGCTGCAAGCAGTAATGATTGTCACCTTGTGGCAAGTCAATTAAAATTTTAATTACTGCTTCAGGTAGGGCTAGCAACAGCGTGCGGATGGGGTGATAAAAAAAAAAAAAAAAAGAAGAGTGTGCTCAAATTGTGTAACAACGCGTTTCGAAGCGAAACTCAATCCCATTGATAGTATAGTATAAAAATTGTACAGGAAAAAAGAAATCAGATAATATTATTTTCCCCCCTTTTCAAACCTAATTGTTCCTATTTCAGAGTAAAAGCCGTGTTGAAATTCTCACACGGATTTAGCCTTTACAAAGCGGAGTAAAAGTAAGAAGATAATCGAGTATGTGAATACGGCAATCGCCTGTGCAGGTTTTAATTTTCGGACAGGCTGTAGTTATGTATCTGGCTGTTCAAAGCCCAGATTGAAATGTCGATGACTCTTTAAAGGCTATTAAGCAACTTTTTCCTGTAAAAATCCCACCTGTGGCGACCAATGACGCACAAAGCATTTTGCATGAGTCACACACAGGCACGTTTGAATGCCTCTAGATCCCGTGAAAAGTAAATGAAGTGCTTCAAAATGTTTAAAAGAGGAAGCCGGGTGAAAAAAAAATCATTTGCTTCCTTTCGTGTAAAGCACTAAGTCTACTTTATTTAATACATTTGATTATTCTACATTTATGTGAAGAAAGCAAATTGTTATTTCACGATGTTAACTTTATAACGAGAGACACAGCTGCGAATTAGTGAATACAAGGTCGCTGTAGCGAGAGCGAATACCCTAAATTCCACAAAAGTGAACGCGATTTGTTAGTACTAAAAAAAAAGCAGATAAAATTTTCATGATGCCTTCCTAAGAGACAACCTCCATTCCTCCCCACACTCTTATGGCCCGAATCTGATCAGGCTAAATAAGCGACAAATAAATAAATAAAGAAAGAAAGGTGTAAGCATAGATCAAATGTGAATGAAATTCAGAGAAATAATGTCGACGAGATGTCATAATTTTACACCATCTAAATTAATAAGAAACGGAATAGAGCCCCCATGGTCCGTAATACCAAGTCAGGACATTGTCGCAGAAGCAACAGAAAACTATCAGATTTAAAAGAAAGTAAAGTTCGCAAGACTGACGTTGGTTTATATTTACTCTATACTTAGTGCTGATTTCAATGCGAGGTGATAACAATTGTTACCAAAATTAAACTCTATCTCGAAATCTGGCAAAAGACCCAAAGGGATTCTATTCATATATTAAGTATACCAGCGGCAAGACAGAATAATTACTTGGATTGCGTGACAGCAATGGTAACACGACCAACTACAGCGCCACTAGAGGAAGTTCGGGAGCACTGTTTTCCGAAATTCTCTCACCAGAGAAGCTCCAGTAAATATTCCAGAATTCGAATCAAGGACAGCTGAAAACATGACAAACTCAGAAATAGATGCCCTCGGGGCGATGAAACAATTTTTGTCACTTAATAAAGGCAAGTCTTCTGGTCCAGATTATGTACCAGTTAGATACCTTTCACAGTCTGCTGATTAAACAACCAAATTTTCAGCAATTATGTACGATCACTCGCTTCACGAAGCATTATATCTAACAACTAAAATTTTCACAGGTCACATGGATACACAATAAAGGAAACAGAAACAATCCGCTGAATTATTGGCCATATCATTGACATCGATTTGTAGTGGGATTTTGATGCATATACTTGAGAGGTGGCATGAGCTCCCTCTCATATCTCTATCTTACTCTGAGTAATTCGATATTCCTCTCTAATTGCATGCGGTGAAAAGTTGCTATTCCTTCACACGCGGACTTCCCACACAACATCTCTGGTCACCTGGGTGATCCGGTGACAGGCGGGTTCTGCTGATCTTGGAAGGGTTAAGCCGATGGGTGTGAGGGAGTCGAGTGGATGCTTTCCAGACGCCGACATTGTCATAAGACCGGGGGCGACACGGCCACAGGGGCCTGACGGATCGGCTGGGCTAGAGATTCCGTTACTTCGCAGAAGCTTAGTGAAAACACTTTCTGACGGGCTACCAGCGAGGTGTGGGAATGACTTGTGTTCCCAGGCAGTCTTGGCGGGCAAATTCCCGCGTTTTCTGCAAAATCATAACTGTGATTGGCTTGCTCACGGGATAGCTCCGTGACGTAGCAAAATCGCGCGGAAATTGGGGCCAAGTATCTCCATTGGTGGAATAGTAGTGCGTCGGCAATAGAGTGGAATTTTCTGCGGGTTTTCGAGTTGCTGATTGGAACGTTTAACCACGGCCACTGTCGTGGGGGCGGGAATGTTCTGTGTTCGGCTTGTATGGGTGCTCTTGTGGGAGTCGACTCTCGCCTTTCGGTCGGAGTAGGTTACAAGACTGAGCTCTCGCTGCTCTGGACAGCCTGCCTTCTGTTGGCTGTCTAATATTCTTTCATTTAATTGTAACTGTTTGACGAAATTGCTCAAGTTTCGACTTCAACGTAACTTTCCGAGTACAGTTGGCAATTGAGCGTTCTGCGTACAAGTGGCCTATGTTGTCCGTCTTGAGCAGTTTTGACTAAAGTTCACTGTATGGGAGTTACTGTGTGACTTGTTTTGTTAAAATGACTCACTGTACCGTCAGTGATTGTGAAGCGAACCTTCTTCGTCTTGCTCAGAGGCGTATTTGTTTTGCTAGGAAGTCTTTAGTCTGGGACATCCAGACCAGGTGAATTTGTTTCGGGATATACTCACGACATTATCATCACCACGACGGGACGTCGAAGCAACCAGCCATCGCCTCCTATATGCCAGATCGTGTCCTTGCAGTTAAGAAGACAGCTTGGTAATGAATGTCCGCAGCATCGGCAAATCAGGGAAATTTGCTAGGTGATAATCAGAGCTAAGCAGAGCGCGCCTGTTCGTCTTTTCTAACTTTGTTCTGTCTTGGGTGTTCATTGTCTAAGTTATCACTACTGTAGCAGCAATTAATGTTGGGTTGGCTGGGTGTTTCTCATAAGATTTGAGTTGCAAGGAATTGGATCCACATACCACTTGGTCATAAATGTCAAAATCTAGTTTATGGACAACTTCACAGCATTTATTTGAGTATCCCATTTGATGCATTGTAAATGTTTCATGTTTTTTGTTTATTATTTTGAGTTTAGTCTTAATAAATCAAATTGTTATTTTGGACAGAACTTTCATTCTGTTGATCAGTAGAGCAACCCTTTCATTTCTCACTACGTTAATGAAACTTTCCTTTATCTAATTAATTTCTATCCAATTAAGTTATTGCAGGTGCCAAACTCTTTTCTACTCCACTTACAGGGTGGATTACAGTCAGTTCGCGTTTCTTCTTAATCCATGTGCAACAGCAAAACTCGGAGTTAGAAAAGGGGGGGGGAGGGGGCTTAGGGCATCATTTCCATATCAAGATTCGAGAAGAATTTAGTGTTAAATACACTGCTAGCCCCGGCAACTCGCATGCTGTGTTGCAACGTCATAGAACACATGAAAGAAAGTGATTGTCACATAACCAGCACGGATGCAGACAATGTCTTTCTTGTGAAACACAAGTTGCTCTTTATTCACACGAAGTGTTTATCGACTAGATATCTCAATTTGATTTCGTATCTGTTGATATACAGAAAGTTATCGACGCCCTTCCTCACAAGTGGTATCAAATGAATCGTCTCTGATCTGCGGCTTTCCTGATTTTACATCGGATAGGTCACAGTTCGTAACAACAGACGGGAAATCTCCAACAGAAACCAGAATTTATATCTCGGGTTGGCCAGTATTGTAGACCCTCTGCTGTTCTTGATCTATGTAAACGATTTTGGAGAAAATCTGAGCAGTCCTTTTAGACTTTTTTTCACAGATGATGCTGTCTTTTACCATCTAGTGCAGTTATTAGAATTTCGAGAGGAATTCCAAAGTGACTTACATAAGATATCTGCGTGGAGCAACAAATGGCTGTTCGTACTTTACAGTGAATACTGTGGTACTCAATAGAAGTACTGAAACAATTGCGGTAAAGTTAGGTTATCACGACAAAGCACACAAATTTAACGATTGTCGATTCAGTTGAGGAGGAATTACGATTAGCTACAGTTTAAATTGGAACCATCACATAGAAAATGTATTGGGAAGCCTAACCAAGGACTGTGTATTATTGGGAGAACAATAAGAAAGTGCAACGGATCTACTCCAAGACTCTTACCCGTGCTTTTCTGGAATAATGCCAAGCGGTGAGGGGTCCATACAAGAATGAATTCCCGGAGGACATAGAAAAAGTTCAGTGAAGGGCTGTTCATTTTGTATCATGATGAAACGAGGAAGGCAGTGGCACGGGTATGACAAGTCAACTGCGGTCGTAATCATTAAAATAACTGAGTTTTTGGATACTGGAAAATGTTTTCACGAAAACATTTTATTGAGTCTCTCGTACGTAGGGAGAAATAACCATCATAATAAAATAAGAGCGATGAGATCTCGTACGGGAAGATGTAGGTGTTCATTTTTACAACGTGCAATTCAACAGTGTAACGTCAGGGAAATAATTTGAAAGTGTTTCTGTGGACATTCTGACAGACAGTGAGATGTGAATTTCGGAACAGTCATGTGGATACAATATTATTTCACAACGTCCAGACCCAGGACCCTCCAGTTCTGGATCGGCTGAAGTCGGTTGACTTCAGCCCACAGATTTCCTTGTGAGTGCGGTCTTTACCAGAAATGGCGATCTAATAGTACAGTGCTGTGCCAAACCACATTAAGCACATGTGCGATGCGTGGCCAAGACGCACCTCCTCTCGCCGCTCGGCTGACCCTGTGCCGGGATCCACCGCGCCCCTAACGACCCTGAAAACTCGTTCAGGCCATTTTGAACAAACTACGGCAGTAGTAGAATGACGCACAGATTATACATCGTAATATCGCCAGCTGTATGTCGCCTGATTTCTCTCGTCTTTTTGTTTCCTTGGGGTCGTATCAAATTCATAATTTGATGACGGAAGAGATCCCGAGTTCCTTATCAGAGTAAATCAAACGGTATCAGATGCGCACGGAGACACACTCCTTCATGGAATATTCTACAGAGCACGTTAACGAGAGCTGACCGTTCTTTGTTCAGCGGAGTATGTACCAGTTGTGTATCTCACCGCCTTGCCAAAACCATAAAGAGTAACGAAGCACCACCTGTGCAGAATGGCTTGAGCGTTACGAGGCCGATCGTAACGATTTTTTGCCGGACATCGCTAGACGGGTTGAAACATGGGTTCACCATTTCGAACTGGAAACAAAATGGTAATTCATGCAGTAGTGCCACACTATCTCTCCGCCGAAGAAAAAGTTCAAAGCCGCACCCTCATCTAGTAGAGTCACGGGAACGATCTGGGACTCTGAAGGGGTTCTTCTGTTCCAAGTCCTCCCTCATAGTGGAACAATCAGCTATCAAGTGTATTGTGCTACCCTCAAGAAACTGATGAAACTACTTAAGCGTGAAAGTTAAAGCTATTACAGCCGTCGGTCACAAAATTTAAGTCTTTTGACCAGGTTTCGACACTTCTATGAGTGCCTGCATCGGAAATTAAATATTCAAATTGGTCTGTAACGTAAATACAAAATTATATTTTTTATATAAACATGTAAGTACTGACTAACAGTACAAGAAAGGAACAGTACTTACGTGTCACGCATAAAATAAATGTTAAGCGAAAAAGTTTGCTTTGAACGCATTCTACTTTAAAAATTGGGACTAAAGCTTTCTCTCTTAATATTTATTTTATACGTGACATGTAAGTACTGTTTCTTTTTGTACTGTTAATCAGTTTTCAGTCTTCAAACTGTATTTCTAAGCTTTTACACGAACAAAAAGTCACCATGTATGCTGCTGTCAAATAAAAACTTTGCCTGATAGTTCACGTGCTAAAAATACTGTTCATTTTAACGTTCAGCTAACTACATTTCAAATTTAAGTAGCGTACTTATATTTCCGGCTACTATGTGTGACTCTTGGTGCAATGATTACCTGCCTACATTTGCTAACGCGGGCGCCTGAGCCAGTTGCTACCTGTGGTTTCATATGTGTGAGCAGCCCATAGTGGCTCGCCTTCCATGTGTCCTTTTTTAAATTTTTGCGACTAAAGCCTTCCTCGCTTGATATTTATCTTATACCTGACATGTAAGTACTGTTTCCTTCCTGTAATGTTAGTCAGTACTTACACGTTTATATATAAAAAAAATGTTTCCCATAGTTTTGTTTTTATGTTACAGGGCAATTTGAATATTTAATTTCTGATGAAGGCACTCACAGAAGTGTCGAAACCTGGTCAAAAGACTTAAATTTTGTGACTGAGGGCTGTAATTGCCTTAACTTTAATTTATAAACGGTCGCTGACTACGCAGCCATGTTTAAAGCTTTGTGACTTAAGCTTGTTCGCCGCCATAGGAATGGAAACAAAGTTTTCCCTCTCAATGACAACGCACGGCCTCACACAAGTCTGCGCACCCAAGCGGAGCTCGCAAGACTCCACTGGACTGTTTCTCCTCATCCACCCTGCAGCACAGACTTCACACCTTCCTGTTTCCACGTGGTTGCACTCCGCGGTATGCAGTACGCAGATGATGGTGAGGCTGTTGGTGAAGCAAGGCTTCGGCTCCGACGTCGACCAGTAGGGTGGTAACATGCCGACGTACAGACCCTCCTGGTAAAGTGGCGTAAGGCCGTCACATCGAACGGAGATTGTGTTAGGAAATAGTGCTCCGTAGCCAAAAGAATGGGGAGTACTATGGTGTACTGGAATACTGAATAAAACCAGAAAAAAGTGTGTTGGATTAATTATTGAACGCCACTCGTATGACCGATGCCAGTAGCGACGGGGCGGTAAAAATAGTGTGGTTGAAGAGTTCACACGAATGTGCATATACAAATGTTCATTAAAAAAATGTTAGTGCAAATTTTGGCTCTCACGTAAGTCTCAGGGGATGATTTTCACACTTGGTGCATTAGTACACTGTTCCACACCCACGGATTAGTTATAGTTTTTGAATTAATATTCATGAGTACAGTTTATGCTAGGGAACAAAAATTAGGCGATTATTATAGCAAAATCAGTTTTTCACGACACAGTTCAATCACTATTTTTTGGCGTTGTCCTTTTCTTTCAAACAGTGAAATTTGTGGTGTCACCGCCAGACACCACACTTGCTAGGTGGTAGCTTTTAAATCGGCCGCGGTCCATTAGTATACGTCGGACCCGCGTGTCGCCATTGTCAGTAATTGCAGACCGAGCGCCGCCATACGGCAGGTCTAGAGAGACTTACTAGCACTCGCCCCAGTTGTACAGCCGACGTTGCTAGGAAGGGTTCACTGAGAATTACGCTCTCATTAGCCGAGACGATAGTTAGCATAGCCTTCAGCTTAGTCAATTGCTACGACCTAGCAAGGCGCCATTTATCCTTTGCTATGTATCTAATGAAGCATGTACAGTAACAAGACCAATGTTCACCAATTGTGGATTAAAGTTAAGTATTCCAGCAGCTACGTACTTTTCTTTATAGCATTCATTAAGTATCCTGTTTCAGACCTCACGCCATCCTGCGTGAGCTTATAGCGTGCATTTCGGCTTCCTCAAACAACACGGTGTTAGCACTTCTACCGACACATCAAAATTAGCACTGGTGAGACGATTTACAGTTTTACTTTAATAATAATTTGACTCCGAGCCCCCAATAGCAATAATATAGGCTGCTATAAACGAAAATTACTCAATCAATTCAAACAGAACCGCAAGCCCACTGTCCTCTTTGTTGTAGCAGTTTTGGCGCGAAATCACAGATCGCCACGTGTTCACTTACGCCGATGTATACCTCGTAATTCGCACTCACACAAATAATCGTAGCACTTTGAGCTCACCAAATACATGCATGCACACTTGCACTATTAAACAATACTCTTTGTCGAAATAAATCGGAGCGAAAAAAAATTCTTACTCAAACGACCACATGGGCCACCCAAAAGTGGGGCTTTTTCGCCACACACCGGCTCCCCGGCTGCCGAACGACTCACCAGCGACTGCCCCCTGGCCAAGATGGCTGCTCGCTTATATAGGCTGGGACGTCTATCCTCCTGGTTATGCAAGTACCAATCTCACCAGTTAAGGTTGCAAATTTTGATACAAACATCCCTTGACAGAAATAAGTACACCATCGAAACCGCGCTAAAAAGTACATCTTATTTACTACATTACATTAATTTCTAGGATTATTCTATCGCCTGTAAATCAAGCTTTAGTTTTTGCAAAATTTCGCCACTTAGCGCAGATTTGTTTGTTTACATCTGTGCTGCAAAGTCTTAACATAGAACTGCTTATAGCACCGTTTTTAGACGTAATCTATAGCGATCTACACATCGTGCTGCTCAAAACGTTTATATCTATAATAATTAATTAATTAATAATGGGCGATAAATGTTAATAATAATTTGCAAACAATAAAAACTATTCCAAGTTAAGTGTATAGTATAACTTAACTAGTTTAAAATACGTGTGATGCCACCCAAAATATTATATAGTGCCATTATTTACGTCATGAATTTTACATTGAATTATATAAAGAATTTTACATCAAACTTTGTTTATTGCTCTTTACAGGCTTAATTATTTATGAATCTTAACATATGACTACGGCACTCGATCCACTACGACGAAACGTTTTTAATGAGTGCTCGCTCATCCCTGTAAGTTGTTATTTACTATTTTTATTAATCTTTCAGTATTCGTGATATTAACCGATTTTCAGGTTACTATAACTTTTGCTTCTCATGTCTTGAAATAAAGATGGATCTTTCAGATGGTGCATATTGCTGACCAAAATCAACTGCCGCATCGCTCTTCTCCGTAAGTTACGTAGTTTTAGCGTAATGCGCGAAAAAACAAACAACGCCCCAAGCTGCGGGCCACGTGGCCACCCGGCGTAGGAGACCATCCCACCGACCGTTGCAAATCTCTCGCGGGCGCGCCACGCGCTTCTGCGAATTGCGCACCATGTCGCGCGCTCGCTCTCCACAAAGCGGTCCTTGCATACTAGACCTATTCATCTAGTAACTGGGGTTTGTACCGCCACACAGTAATGATTGCAATCTCTCAGATTTTCTCTGCGTTATAGGGGAATCGTGTGCTTCCGGGTACTTTGCCGAGTTATTGCTTCCATTCCCAGCATAAAATTTCTACGACCGAAACAGCAGGTGCTGCGAGTTTGTTACGTGTCCTCGCTGCATGGACTTGGGGAGCGAGACCGACAACAATTCACAGTCTGGTTGGAGACCAGACAGCCAGTACCCATAACAACAAAACTCGCTGCACCTAGAGACGGTTGGGTCGCTCGCCGAAATATTATCAGAGAAGGGAAATAATAACTCATGTGAATACCGAGAAGCACACGATTAACCAGTAATGACTGTTATTGTACTATAAGCGTGATCGTGTTCAAAGTAAAAATAAGTGTATACTGCCTCTTCTGTCAGTATTTCAACAAAATATATTAGACTACACAAAATTATTGGTTGGTTAGAATAATTATTACAAAAAATGCCTACAAGAATAATATATTACAAATATGTAATATGTGCATATACCATTGGTCGCAGTGGTAACAGAACTAAGTCATGCCAGCCTCTTCGCAAACATTAATTGTGAACGAGCGGTTATCATGAAGAATTGGACTGATACTGCAAGTGGTGACATCTAAAAGATGTCACCACTTGCAGTGTGTACGAAGTATGTGACCGTAGTATAAAAATAATTCTTTGGCTTTGTGTTTAATAAACGGTACTGTTGTTCATGCTGTCATCCACAAATATTACTAGTAAGAAGTTTTAACGCATGAAATGGAAACCTTCATGAAGTTTTTGTGTTATCACCATATATGACTGGATAACTCGGGTTGGTAAAAATATATTGTCACTTCCTGAATGGAGACACCGTGACATTCATCATGTAAGATGCTAATTGAGCTGTTTAGCACTCTCCTAAGATGCTACAAGTCCAATGTCTCCAGACATACAGGGGTGGGAAGCTCCCCCCAATATCATGAAAATTTAAGAGAAGAAAATGTCACGCAATGAATAAGAACTTGTAAGTAGGCTGTTTAGGTTTTTTTTGGTAACGCCACCTCTGTATAAAAAAATCACTGGCTGTGCTGTGTGCAGTCTGTGGCTGCTTTGCATTGTTGTAATACTCGCCATTGTAGTGCTAGGCAGCTGGCTGTGAACAGCGCGTAGCGTTGCGCAGTTGGAGGTGAGCCGCCAGCAGTGGTGGATGTGGGGAGAGAGATGGCGGAGTTTTGAAATTTGTCATGAACTGCTATATTTATATATGATGATATCAAGGTAAATACATTGTTTGTTCTCTATTAATATCTTTCATTTGCTAACTATCCCTATCAGTAGTTAGTGCCTTCAGTAGTTTGAATCTTTTATTTAGCTGGCAGTAGTGGCGCTCGCTGTATTGCAGTAGCTTGAGTAGCGAAGATTTTTGTGAGGTAAGTGGTTTGTGAAAGGTATAGTTTAATGTTAGTCAGGGCCATTCTTTTGTAGGGAATTTTGAAAGTCAGATTGCGTTGCGCTAAAAAATATTGTGTATCAGGTTAAGCACAGTCGTGTATAAATGTTCAAAGGGGACGTTTCATAAACTTACTGAATGAAAATTACAAGGGTTGGACCAGTTAAGCATCATAGATATATTAATGAAGGGGTCTGTCTAATTTCACAAGGAAACTAGTGGTAACTATAATGATTTGACTTATTACTGTAAGACATCAAACAAGTGATTTACCCTGTCAACTGAACTTATAAACAATTATTGAGTGGAACTAGGTTTGTAATTACTATAGCCTTGGCACAGTTGGGTGGACACATGAAAGCATAACCTGATAGTTCATCACAAATGGAAATGGAAATGCCGCGTGGCTAGGGCCTCCCATCCGGTAGACCGTTCGCCTGGTGCAAGTCTTTTGAGTTGACGCCACTACGGCGACTTGCGCGTCGATGGCGATGAAATGATGATGATTAGGACAATCTGGTACCGAGCCCCGCGGGTTTCGAATGCACACCAGACGGCACGGACCTCGATTAGCATTAGAGGGCTCTGCAGCCGTCGCGCCGTAAGCCATGGTTGCGCGCGTTTCTGGCCTGCGCATAACGTGAGGGCGCTACGGTGGTGCACGTGCTCCCAGCAGCCAATAGCGACGTACCACGTATCCTGTATATAAACGCCTGCCTCTCGCTCAGCTAAAAGGCTGAAGAGCGGCGTAGTAAGCTGCTGCCAGCCCGCCCCCTTCGGGGGGAATTGAAATTCAATAAAGAAAAAAAAAAAAAAAAAAAAAAGCTCAGCTAAGCAGTTTGATATTCGTGTGAGTCTATCGACATCTAGGCTACTGACAGCGTGATTACCCTACTTTGTTTTCGTTTACGAGTGGACGTTGTGGATTCGTTTGGTTGTCTCTTGTGACCCCGTTGCTTCTTGCGTGTTGTCGTTGTAAGGCCTTGCTCGGTCGTCCGTCGTTGTTCGTGTCCGTATTTTTCTCGTTCGTTTGTTTGTTCGCGGGCCGCTCCCGTTTGGTCCCGCCTCTCGTTCTCGGCAACCCCACTACCGGAACGGTCGCGGTTACAACAGACAACACAACACCCAGGTCCTGAGCGGAGAAAATCTCCGACCCAGCCGGGAATCTAACCCGGGCCGTTAGGTATGACATTCCATCGCGCTGAGCACTCAGCTACCAGGGGCGGACAGTACATCACAGATACAGGCAGTGACTGCGAGAGTGATTATTGATTCAAGCATAGGACGCCAGAAGAGCAGGTACGAACAACAATAGATTTGTCAAAGTGTATGATGGTAGCAAGTAGCTGGCTGTGGGTGCACGATGAAGGCCTGATGTAAAGTAACAAGTTTCACGTCGCCCTCGGCTCAGTGACTGGATCGCCGGTTCACGCTCGCCAGTCTTAAATAGTGTGAGTATGGAGGACAGCGGCGGTAAGATTGGGAGTTCTGAGTCAAGCTCGACATCTGTACTCTAAGCTACAGATATCTCTACCCAGCTGCCCGAAATGAACTGCGATCTTGATGGTCCCGCTGAAGCAAGTGTTCTCTTCGACCCCTCTATCACAAGTGCTCTCTCCAGTCTGCCTGAATGGTTTGTTTTCTTACTGTGCTTTCTAATATTGCTGTAGGAAGGACTGACTGAGCATGTAGAAAAGTCAAAACAACCTTCAGTGAAATTAAAAGAGTGAATGGGAAATCCATTCTTAAATGCAGAGGGGAAGGCAGATAGGTGGAAAGAATACATTGAAAGCATCCATGAGGTTAAAACTTGTCTGATCACGTGATAGGAGAAACAGGAGCCAATATAAAAAATACAGATTTTCCAGTATTAGAATCAGAATTTAAAAGAGCCCTGGAGCAGATCGAATAAGCAGAAGGGATAGACAACAAACCATCACAATTTCTAAAACTGTTGGGGGTAGTGGCAACAAAATGACTCTTCATGGTGGTGTGCACAATGTATAAGTATGGCTGTACAACCATCTGACTTTCGGAAAAATGTGATCCATACAATTCGGAGGTTTGCAAGTGCCAGTATCTGCAAGGATTATCGCACAACAGCTCATGCATCCAAGATGCTGGTAAGAATATAATTATGAAGAATGAAAAAGAGAAATAAAGGATATGTTGCATGACGATTAGGTTGTCATCAGGGCAGGTAAAGGCACCAGAGAGGCGGCTCTGGCGTTGTAGCTGATAATGGAAGCAAGACTAAAGAAATAGCACATGTTCATAGGATTTGTCGACTTGGTAAACGTGGTCAACGATGTCAGATAATTCAGGATGTTCGAAATTCTGAGGAAAATAGGGATAGGCTATAGGGAGAGCATGGTAATATGGAACATGTACCACAGCCAAGATGGAAAAATAAGAGTGGAACACCAAGAACTGAAGTGCTTGGATTAAAAAGGGTGTAAGACAGGGATGTAGTCTTCCGACCCTACTGTTCAAGCTATACATCAAAGAAGCAATGATGGAAGTAAACGAAATGTTCAATAGCGTAATTAGAATTGAAAGCGATAGGGTGTCAATGATAAACTTCGTTGAAGGTGAAGAATAATTACAGCATCTGCTGAACGGAATGACCATCCTAATGAGTACAGAAAATGATTCGAGGGAAACCGAAAAGAAGAGAACATAATCAGAAGTAGCAGAAATGAGTGCAGAGAGAAAACAACAACGGGATTGGTGATCACGAGGTATATGAAGTTAAGAAATTCTGCTACCTAGGCAGCAAAATAACCCACGAAATTTGAGGCATGGAGGACATAAAAAGCCAGGTAGCACTGGCAAGAGGGGCTTTCCTGGTCAAGAGAAATCTACTAGCATCAAACATAGGCCGTAATTTGAGGAAGAAGTTTTTGCAAATGTACAGTTGGAACCAAGCATTGTATAGTAGTGAAACATGATGGGCAAACTGGAAAAGAATAGAAGCATATGAGGTGCTACAAAGAATGTTGAAAATGAAGTGAACAGACAGCGTAAGGAATGAGAATGTTCTCTGGAGAATTGGGGTGGAAAGGAATATAGGGAGAACACTGACAAGAAGAGGGGACAGGATGATAGCACATCTTTTAAGAAATCACGGAATGACTTCCATGGTACTAGGGGGAGCTATAGAAGATACAAACTGTAGAGCAAGCCCGAGATTGGAATACATCCAGAAAATAGTTGAGATATAGTTTGACGTGGAGGGACTTTGTGGGGGGCTACATCAAACCTGTCAGGATACTGATGACTGAAAAAAAAAAAAAAAAAACTCTGAGACTTACCTGGATTTTCCAGTGTAGGTATCCTGCTGGCCAATTGCAACAGACTTTGCGAGTTGTGATGAATAATAATTTTATAAGCAAGTTTAACATATGACTACGCTTATAGATTTTATCAGAGTTAACCAATGGTGATGTGTCATGGGGAGAATGGCAGAAAATCTTTCCCACTACATGACAGGTTTCCAACCGCAGGCAACCAAGAGGCTTGCACGTAGAAATGCATGGGAAAATTGCGTTCTACCAAAATAGCTATTGTGAGCCAATTGCAGTTCTTCCTCACTGGATCCAAACAAAGATTCCTTCGTTGCATGACCAGTGACAACAGTAGATCCCATCATCTCCTCAGTGCTTCACCTGGCTTTCAGATCTTCATCTCGCCGAAAAAGATTCCTTCTAGTATCTCGTACACTGTAGTTTTCTACAGCATGCTCACCCTCCTCCTAAACACCTATTGCACAGAGACAGGACACAGTAACTTCCTTGTCCTGTTCCTGCTCAGAAGCTGTTTTCAGTGCAAATTACGTTTATGGCGCTCTAGTCCTTCTAAGATAACTTCCCTGTCACGAGCCAGCTAAAGAGATCTCCCAAGGCAGGAGGAAATAACAGGTCTCTCTAGGGTCAGTCTGCTTTCCGCAGCGCTGCGGCGAGGACGTCTTGTTTACGTCCCGTCCGCGCGGTCGCGAGTGCCCGTAGTTGTTTACTACTGCGTTGTCGCTAGTTTAGAGTCCATCACTACCGACACAACATGGCACATTCATACAGACAAACCACCATCAAGATCAGTTTTCAAACCGATCATGCACGACCGCGAGCTTTTGAAGTGGAACGTTTTCTACGTGACGACGTTAAAGTTGACCCGCGAGAAATAATTGGTATCCATCTCTCTATCACGAGCAGTGTTGTCTACGTCAGTCTAGTAAGTGACGAGGTGTGCGACAGAATCGTGAGCGTACATGCGAACGATCTTAAATTCAAACATTATGATGGCCATATTGGGGCGGTCTCTATCGATCACGCGGGGCTTGGCCTCCGTACGATACGCGTCTTCGAACTCCCTTTCGAAGTACCACCGGACGTAGTCACCGCGGCTTTCCAGCCCTACGGCAAAGTGATCAGCCATATGGCCGAAAAATGGACCACCTTTACAACGTACCCCGTTCTTAACGGGGTACGACAGATTAAAATTGAACTGACCAAACATGTTCCGTCATATCTTGTCATCGGCGAATGTAGGGCGATCATTATGTATGGCGGTCAGCCACGCACTTGCTCTGGTTGTGGCCAAGTAGGGCACGTCCGGTCGGATTATCTCCGACGACGGCTTACTCAAATCCCGACAGGTGAATCTAAGACTCCTTCTACGGTGACGACCCTTCCTCTCAATTACGCCGAAGTTACACGGGCAGCAACCTTTTCCGATGCTGACAACATTAGTCCGATAACCGATCCCGATGGTGAGACTATAACGGCTTCTGCAGTACAGGATCCGGCCTCTACAACGGCGCCCCTACCTGAAGATAATCACCGACCGACCATGCCAGAAGGCGTGGATGCCAGGATGGACATTGACCCACGGGTTGTGCCGACAGCGGCTTTTCTTCCAGACACCGGAGCAGCTGAAGAAATCCACCCACATTCAGATACTGAAACACACGTCCGTAAGCAGCGTTCCCCGCGAAAACACAAGAGACGGCGGCGTACTCCATCGGACGAGTGTTTGCAGCGATCGTCTGACATGGACTGTGGAAATTCCGATGACGGTACCGGCGTTACAGAGGCCGCTGTAACTTCAAACTCAACAGATCGCCGTGGTGACGGCTTCAGCCCCTCCGACCCCACAGAACAACAGGCTCACAAGCAGACAGCCGCTGCCGATTCCCAGCCAGCAGAGCCGAGGGAGTCAGCGCCGAGTGCCGCAGCAGCCAGTAACAGCCACAAACAGCCGATGGTATTTCATGGCGACTGGGCGGACGACTGTGAGGAACACTCCTTGCCCATCGTGTCGGACGACACGGGGGGAAATTTACCCCACCAGTGTTGATCCTTTCCCGCCAACAGTTACAGTGACGCGACAGCCTTACAAGGGTATTGATGGCCAACACGGAAGCTGTGGATAGACCTCAAACTTATCGCGTTGCAACTATAAACATCAACACTATACGGACGCGCGCTAAGTTATCCTTGCTTCAGGATATGTTGAACTCTGCTTCCATCGACATAGCCCTTCTCCAGGAAGTGTACGTCGACGACTTCCCAGGCATGTACGGTTACGATGCTTGCGTCTCTCCAGCTTCCCCAACAGGCAGCGGTGTCGCTGTACTTCTTCGGGAAGGGATAGTGGCGGACGATATCCTGTTTCTGCCTGGGGCAAGAGGAATGGCACTCACAGTACTGCGTGTCCGCCTTATCAATATCTACGCACCTTCCGGGACGGACAAACGTCACGAACGTTCACGATTCTTTGCGGAAGACGTCGCCCCGCTCTTCCAAGGCCGCCACGACCATCTGGTGTTTGGAGGTGACTACAATTACGTACTGGCGCCCAGAGACCAACTCCCACGACATAATCCGTGCCCGGAACTCGAGAAGCTAATTTGAGACCTGCAGATGGTGGACACTTGGGAACATCTTCACGCCCACCGACCGGGATTCACGCACTTCACGAGTCACTCTTCGAGCCGTATCGATCGGATTTATGTCTCACGCTCTCTCGCCGCTGGAACACAGGTTGCGGAACTGTGGCCTGCAGCATTCTCGGACCACTCAGCTTACATTTGTGCCGTCACCCTGCGGCGGCAACAAGTGTGGAGAAGCCGCAGCCCGTGGAAATTAAACATCGCTGACCTGTCGTACCCGAATTGCCGTTGAGGATACGTGGCATTCGTGTGAAAATCGCCTTCGTGCATATCCCACAACGACCCGCTGGTGGTTGGGCTGCGCCAAACCGGCACTGAGGCGAACGTTGATAACATACGGTCGCGACCACGCTACTTGGCGAAGACATACACTCGACTTTTACTTCCGGGTCCTGCGCGACTGCGATGCTATGGCGCCGTCTCCGGAACGACAAACGGCGGTCTACCGTGCTAAGGCTTAGATCCTCGCTCATACGCGACGCCACCTAGAGGGGGTAGTCATCCGCTCGAGGACGCAGGATCGGACACCGAGCGAACGCCCGTCAATGTTCCACGTCCTTCGTGAACGTAAACGACGCCAACGAGCGGTGATACGCTTCATCGACACGGAGGACGGTCGTCGCCTCACCACGCAACAAGACATAAACACAGCGTCCTACAATCATTATTCCCAACTCTATTCCGCCCAGACCCCTGATCCGACAGCACTGGAGGACGTCTCTCAGACGATTTAAGGCACCGTCACCCCGGCAATGGAAGGGGCCTTGATGGAAGAAATTACAGAAGAAGTGATCGACGCCATTAGAAAAGGAGCTGTCAACAAGTCTCCGGGTCCTGATGGCCTCCCCTTGGAATTTTACCGGACTTTTCAATATTTATTAGCCTCCCGATGGACGGACATCTGTCGCGAACTACTATCCCCGGACGTTCCGCTCCCTGTGGCCCTTGTGGAAGGGATGATTATTCCTATTCACAAACCGTCCGGTGGTTCACGACTGCAGGACTACCGCCCGTTGACGCTATTGAACTGAGACTTTAAGATCTTTTCTCGACTGTTGGCGGCGCGGATACGCCAGACCCTACGAAATGTTGTCTCACCCGATCAAACGTCATTAGGAGGCGACAATAATATTCAAACAGCACTCAGTGAATATCGTGACTTGATCTGACTGGCGAGGGCATGTCGTCTGAAGGGTGCACTGGCGGCAATCGATTTTAGTCAAGCTTTCGACCGAGTGGACCACAACTATTTGGAAGCGGTCCTCCAACATATGCGGTACCCACAGCCATTCGTCACTGTCGTCATGCGACTACTCCGTGGCGCGACGTCCAAGGTGATCGTCAACGGCCGACCTTCGCAGCCCCTCACCATTTCTCGATCGATACGCCAAGGGTGCCCTCTGTCCACTTTACTTTACGCTGTGGCCATGGAACCTCTCCTCTGCGGCCTGCGCCAACGACTAACGGGTATGACGTTACGGGGCGACACATTCCGGTGTAAAGCGTACGCTGACGACCTGGTGATTGTCATCCGCAACGGTGACGACACCGCTAGCGCACTAAATTGTATAGCGAAATATGGCACGGCCACTGGTAGTCGTATCAACGTCGCAAAATCGGTGGCGATGAACATCGGGGTCGGATTGTCTGAGAACAGTGTCACCTCCTTACAGCTCAGAGATAGTTTGAAATGTCTCGGCATTGACTTTACAGACGATATACGACGGACCGCTGCTCACAACTTTCGACGGCTTTTACGGAATGTTCGCACTGGCATTGCCAACAACCGCCTACGAGCCCTGGACATCGTCCAACGGACCCAGTATGTTAACACACATTTAGCGTCACGCATTCCGCACATCGCCCAGATATTACCTACACCGGTGATGTTAGCTCGCCGTATACTTGCGGCTTTTGGGTCCTTCGTGAGTTCAGGAATGCTTTTCAAGATCAAATATGAGACTCTCACCCTTCCCCCGGATCGGGGAGGGCTTGGCCTTTATCACGTTTATGACAGAGCGGTCGCCCTATTTGTGAGCACATTAGTCAAACTATGGCACCGCCGTCCGGACAGTCTGACCAGTTTGTTAATAGAAGAACTAGCACCGCCCTCCCTGTTGCCACCTGTGCCGATACACCACGTCCCCTCCTCGCTCCTCTACATCGGTGTCTTTTACCTCGAACTCAGTTACGTTCGACTTGCCTTACCAGCGACTCAACTGGCGACAGTAAAGACGGTTTATAAGGTCCTGCAACGTGGACGACCCGATAACGTCGTGGAGAGGAAGCACCCGAACGTCAACTGGCGAGTAGTGTGGAGGACAATTCACCACGTAATACTGGATACTGACGTCACGGCGATGTGGTATATCACTGTCAACGGTAAGCAGGTGACCAGATCAAGGCTACATGCGATCCACATGGTAGACTCACCCACGTGCACGAGCTGTGGCGTTCACGACAACGACGAACACTGTCTTAGGCAAATGTCAGCATACTTCCTTCGGGTAACGCCGCATCATATCGACCCCAAGACTATCTTATTCCCGGATGAAACGTATTACCCACGCACTAAAACTAATGTAATGACGTGGCTTCGTGGACATGCAGTGCATTATTTGTTTCAAGACGGCACTAAGGACACTTTCGACTTTTGGAACTATTTGCAGGAACGACATTGCAAGATCCTCCGTAACCCAAAGTATCGACAATATTTTTCCAATTTTTTGTGGAGTGCGTTCCACGACCCTCCACGTAGCTGGAACATCACGGGTAAGAGAAGCTAAAATTACAATACGATGATAGAACACTACACGGTACAACGTGGGATCTACTTTCATCATTACGAGATGTCATACCTGGATGATACAGCAGATGGAGAGTTTCGTTGTGAACCCTCACACTCTGTAGCAATATTTGCCCCATTTCCTCTTTTTGTCCCCGGTGCGAAAAGGTCTTCGCAGTTTTAGTTTTCCCATCCGGTGCAAGATGTAGCCCTGGTTAATGGTGGTATGGATTCCACCCTTCAGTTTTGTTTTATGGTTTCCTTCGCCCCGCACTTTGCTCTCTTTCTTTATGCCTTTTTCTACAACTATTAGCATGGTTTTAGTTATGTGCGTCCCCAACTCGACGCAACGTGTGCACTTACCAGTTTTCAGTTCCTTACTGTTAAAAAAAAATAAAATAAAAATAAAAAATAAAAAAAGATGCAAAAAATTTAAAAACAGAATTAAAAATAAATAAATGAATAAATAAAATTTAAAAAATCACAATAATAAACCAACTGCATCCTTTGTACCACATCACATCCCCAGGATGGGAGGGGGAGACATCGTGGACAGGCCTCGAGTCGCGACCCCTGCCCAACTTGCCTCGGCCAGCCCACTACGTGATCTATCTCCCAATTTTTTTTTTTAAAAAAAAGGTAGCGTCTTTGATTCATAATCAAAACGTCTTCGGTCCCGGGTTCGATCCCCGCCACTGCCTAAATTTTGATAAATAATCAGCATTGGCGGCCGAAGACTTCCGGTATAAGAAGTCAGCCTCATTCTGCCAACGGCCTTGTCAAAGAGGGCGGAGGAGCGGATAGAGGTTCAGGGCACTCTCTTGTCCTAGGGGTGGGAAATTGCCCCTAAAGGCGGAAGAATCAGCAATGATCAACGACATGAAGATGCAGAAGCCAATGGAAACCACTGCATTAAAGACAAGTAACGTGTATCCACAGGACATGTGGCCTGTAATTGAAGAAGTGTCATGATGATCTCTCCATTGCCAAAAGATTCCGGAATAGTCCCCCATTCGGATCTCCGGCAGGGGACTGCCAAGGGGGAGGTTACCATGAGAAAAAGATTGAATAATCAACGAAAGGATAACGTTCTATGAGTCGGGGCGTTGATTGTCAGAAGCTTGAACGTGGAAGGGAAACTAGAAAATCTGAAAAGGGAAATGCAAAGGCTCAATCTAGATATAGTAGGGGTCAGTGAAGTGAAGTGGAAGGAAGACAAGGATTTCTGGTCAGATGAGTATCGGGTAATATCAACAGCAGCAGGTGTAGGATTCGTTATGAATAGGAAGGTAGGGCAGAGGGTGTGTTACTGTGAACAGTTCAGTGACCGGGTTGTTCTAATCAGAATCGACAGCAGACCAACACCGACAACGATAGTTCAGGTATACATGCCGACGTCGCAAGCTGAAGATGAACAGATGGAGAAAGTGTATGAGGATATTGAAAGGGTAATGCAGTATGTAAAGGGGGACGAAAATCTAATAGTCATGGGCGACTGGAATGCAGTTGTAGGGGAAGGAGTAGAAGAAAAGGTTACAAGAGAATATGGGCTTGGGACAAGGAATGAAAGAGGAGAAAGACTAATTGAATTCTGTAACAAGTTTCAGCTAGTAATAGCGAATACCGTGTTCAAGAATCACGAGAGGAGGAGGTATACTTGGAAAAGGCCGGGAGATACGGGAAGATTTCAATTAGATTACATCATGGTCAGACAGAGATTCCGAAATCAGATACAGGACTGTAAGGCGTACCCAGGAGCAGATATAGACTCAGATCACAATATAGTAGTGATGAAGAGTAGGCTGAAGTTCAAGACATTAGTCAGGAAGAATCAATACGCAAAGAAGTGGGATACGGAAGTACTAAGGAATGACGAGATACGTTTGAAGTTCTCTAACGCTATAGATACAGCAATAAGGAATAGCGCAGTAGGCAGTACAGTTGAAGAGGAATGGACATCTCTAAAAAGGGCCATCACAGAAGTTGGCAAGGAAAACATAGGTACAAAGAAGGTAGCTGCGAAGAAACCATGGGTAACAGAAGAAATACTTCAGTTGATTGATGAAAGGAGGAAAATACAAACATGTTCCGGGAAAATCAGGAATACAGAAGTACAAGTCGCTGAGGAATGAAATAAATCGAAAGTGCAGGGAAGCTAAGAAGAAATGGCTGCAGGGAAAATGTGAAGACATCGAAAAAGATATGATTGTCGGAAGGACAGACTCAGCATACAGGAAAGTCAAAACAACCTTTGGTGACATTAAAAGCAACGGTGGTAACATTAAGAGTGCAACGGGAATTCCACTGTTAAATGCAGAGGAGAGAGCAGATAGGTGGAAAGAATACATTGAAAGCCTCTATGTGGGTAAAGATTTGTCTGATGTGATAGAAGAAGAAACAGGAGTCGATTTAGAAGAGATAGGGGACCCAGTTTTGGAATCAGAATTTAAAAGAGCTTTGGAGGACTTACGATCAAATAAGGCAGAAGGGATAGATAACATTCCATCAGAATTTCTAAAATCATTGGGGGAAGTGGCAACAAAACGACTATTCACGTTGGTGTGTAGAATATATGAGTCTGGCGACATACCATCCGACTTTCGGAAAAGCATCATCGACACAATTCCGAAGACAAGTGCGAGAATTATCGCACAATCAGCTTAACAGCTCATCCATCGAAGCTGCTTACAAGAATAATATACAGAAGAATGGAAAAGAAAATTGAGATTGCGCTAGGTGACGATCAGTTTGGCTTTAGGAAAAGTAAAGGGACGAGAGAGGCAATTCTGGCGTTACGGCTAATAATGGAAGCAAGGCTAAAGAAAAATCAAGACACTTTCATAGGATTTGTCGACCTGGAAAAAGCGTTCTACAATATAAAATGGTGCAAGCTGTTCGAGATTCTGAAAAAAATAGGGGTAAGCTATAGGGAGAGACGGGTCATATACAATATGTACAACAACCAAGAGGGAATAATAAGAGTGGACGATCAAGAACGAAGTGCTCGTATTAGGAAGGGTGTAAGACAAGGCTGTAGCCTTTCGCCCCTACTCTTCAATCTGTACATCGAGGAAGCAATGATGGAAATAAAAGAAAGGTTCCGGAGTGGAATTAAAATACAAGGTGAAAGGATATCAATGATACGATTCGCTGATGACATTGCTATCCTGAGTGAAAGTGAAGAAGAATTAAATGATCTGCTGAACGGAATGAACAGTCTAATGAGTACACAGTATGGTTTGAGAGTAAATCGGAGAAAGACTAAGGTAATGAGAAGTTGTAGAAATGAGAACAGTGAGAAACTTAACATCAGGATTGATGGTCACGAAGTCAATGAAGTTAAGGAATTCTGCTACCTAGGCAGTAAAATAACCAATGACGGACGGAGCAAGGAGGACATCAAAAGCAGACTCGCTATGGCAAAAAAGGCATTTCTGGCCAAGAGAAGTCTACTAATATCAAATACCGGCCTTAATTTGAGGAAGAAATTTCTGAGGATGTACGTCTGGAATACAGCATTGTATGGTAGTGAAACATGGACTGTGGGAAAACCGGAACAGAAGAGAATCGAAGCATTTGAGATGTTATGCTATAGACGAATGTTGAAAATTAGGTGGACTGATAAGGTAAGGAATGAGGTGGTTCTATGCAGAATCGGAGAGGAGAGGAATATGTGGAAAACACTGATAAGGAGAAGGGACAGGATGATAGGACATCTGCTAAGACATGAGGGAATGACTTCCATGGTACTAGAGGGAGCTGTAGAGGGCAAAAACTGTAGAGGAAGACAGAGATTGGAATACGTCAAGCAAATAATTGAGGACGTAGGTTGCAAGTGCTACTCTGAGATGAAGAGGTTAGCATAGGAAAGGAATTCGTGGCGGGCCGCATCAAACCAGTCAGTAGACTGATGACAAAAAAAAAAAAATATGTTTATACACTGAAGCGCCGAAGAAACTGGTGTACTCGAGCGTGTTCAAATACAGATATATGTAAGCAGGTAGAATACCGCGCTGTGGCCGGCAACGCCTATATAAGACAAAAAGTATCTGACACAGTTGTTAGATAGGTTATTCTTGCTAAAATGGCGGGCCGCATCAAACCAGTCAGTGGACTGACGACAAAAAAAAAAAAAAAAAAAAAAAAAAAAAAAAAAAAAAAAAAGGGAGAGAGAAGAAGTGATTAGCTGTGAAATCAATGGCAGTAATGAGTAATGAATATTTTCTGAAGTTCCTATTTTGCGTTAAAAAATTGACTATACTGACTATTCGGATGTATTACATTATCAAATAGCCTGTGTGACAGTTTTGGCAGAAAATACCATTTGACAATGGGAACCAGCACTGGAGTTAAGCAAGTAAACAAATTTTAATAAATTATTCTCACTTGCTGTGTGTAACATTGTAATAATAAATGAAGCTGAATTCATTGTCATAAGGCAATGACTGTATGAACTGCTCACCAATGCCAGAAATCAAACTCACCTAAGTCCCAGAAAATTTCTGCCTTTGCCCCCAGTACAGAAGAGTTGAATATTCAACAGAAAAAATTGTGCAAGAAAGTATACTTGTTTTTGTAGCAAATAAGTGTTTGATGTCAGAGAAACTAATGTCGGTAACCTCAGGTAATTATTTTCCGTATTATTCCGTCTTCAGTTGAACTTTGTAGTATACTTCCATTAGGAGAAAAAAGTGCTTTGGAGTTATCAGCAACAGTTGAATGCAACGGAAAACGGCTAACATGAACTCAATAGTACCTCATCGTGCGATACTCAATTAATGTTCCACCGACTCCCTGAGCTGCGGTGTAAGCGCCACTCGTTGTGTATCGGTATTGCTTTGTTGTGCTGTTCTAGCAAATTGCATATACCAGTAGATTGTCTATTACGAAATGAAGCGGATGGAGCTACATGTAGCTGTTGTATGTTCGCCAGCCGGTTCGGCCGAGCGGTTCTAGGCGCTTCAGTCTGGAACCGCGCGTCCGATACGGTCGCAGGTTCGAATCCTGCCACGGGCATGGATGAGTGTGATGTCCTTAGTTAGGTTTAAGTAGTTCTAAGTTCTAGGAGACTGATGACCTCAGATGGTAAGTCCCATAGTGCTCAGAGCCATTTGAACCATTTTTTGTTACATATTCGTTAATGGCCAACCAGAGCACAACAGTGTTTATATCAGTCACTCACCTTTCTATGCAATGTAGTTTGCTATCACACGCTGCCCACACTGCAACAGGTGATGCTGGAAAGTGTCATGTATACAGGTAGCAAGGCGAATTTCGAATATATTGGACAAGCTCAGGTATACAATCCTTGAAATAATCATTTGCACTGTACCTTTGAAAGTGATTAATCACACGCCTATGGCAAGAAATAACTCGTGATCGACCTTTATTGGCTGAGAACTACTACATTTTCACGCAATTTAGGTACATAGATCCTGAGAAATCAGTACCCAGAACAACCACCTCTGGCCGTAATAACGGCTTTGATGCACCTGGGCATTGAACCAAACAGAGCTTGGATGGGGTGTACAGGTACAGCTGCCCACGCAGCTTCAACACGATACCACAGTTCATCAAGAGTAGTGACTGGCGTATTGTGACGAGCCAGTTGCTCGACCATCATTGACCAGACATTTTCAATTTGTGAGAGATGTGGAGAATGTGCTGGCCAGGGCAGCAATCGAACATTTTCTGTATCCAGAAAGGCCCGTACAGGACCTGCAACATGCGGTGGTGCATTATCCTGCTGAAATGTAGGGTTTCGGAGGGATCGAATGAAAGGTAGAGCCATGGGTCGTAACATATCTGAAATGTAACGTCCACTGTTCAAAGCGCCGTCAATGCGAACAAGAGGTGACCGAGACGTGTAGCCAATGGCACCCTATACCGTCTCGTCGGGTGATACGCCAGTATGGCGATGACGAATACACGCTTCCAATGTGCGTTCACCGCGATGTCGGCAAACACGGATGCGACCATCATGATGCTGTAAACAGAACCTGGATTCATCCAAAAAAATTACGTTTTGCCATTCGTGAACCCAGGTTCCTCGTTGAGTACACCATCGCCGGCGCTCCTGTCTGTGATGCAGCGTCAGGGGTAACCGCAGCCACTGTCTCCGGGCTGTTAGTCCATGCTGTTGCAAATGTTGTCGAACTGCTCGTGCAGATGGCTGTTGCCTTGCAAACGTCCCCTCGAGACGTGGCTGCTCGATCCGATACAGCCATCGGATAAGATGCCTGTCATCTCGACTGCAAAGAATACATGGCCGTTGGAATCCACCACGGTGTTACCCTCCTGAACCCACCGATTCCATATTCTGCAGACAGTCATTGGATCTCGACCAATCCGAGCAGCAATGTCACGATACGATAAACCGCAAGCGCGATAGTCTGCAATCCGACCTTTATCAAAGTCGGAAACGTGATGGTACGCATTTCTCCTCCTTACACGAGGCATCACAACAACGTTTCACCAGGCAAAGCCGGTCAACTGCCGTTTGTGTATGAGAAATCGGTTGGAAACTTTCCTTATGTCAGAACGTTGTAGATGTCGCCACCGGCGCTAACCTTGGGTGAATACTCTGAAAAGCTAATCATTTGCATATCACAGCATCTGCTTCCTGTCGGCTAAATTTCACGTCTCTAGCACGTCATCTTCGTGGTGTAGCAATTTTAATCGCCAGTAGTGTATATTTTTTCGTGCGAGCTCTGATTTTTCTTATTTTATTATGACGATCGTTTCTCCCTATGTAGGTCGGTACTAATAAAATATTATCGCATTCGGCGGAGAAAGTTTGTGATCGAAATTTTTGTGGGAAGATCTCACCGTAACGAGAAACGTCTGTGTTTTAATGATATCCACCCCAAATCCTATATCATGTCCGTGACACTCTCTCCCCTATTTCTCGATAATTAAAGACCCTGCTGCCAATGTTTGAACTTTCTCGGCGTACTCCGTAACTTCTACCTCGTAGGGATCCCACACGGCTCAGCGTTACTTCAAAAGAACACGGACAAGGGTAGCGTAGGCAATCTGTTTAGAAGATCAGTTATATCTTCAAAGTGTTCTGCCAATAAAACGCAGTCTTTGGTTCGCCTTCCCCACAAAACATTCTTTGTGTTGTTTCCAGTTTAAGGTTTGCATTACCGTGATTCATATCTATTTAGTTGAATTTACGGCATTTGTATTTGATATATTTATCGTGTAACCGAAGTATAACGGATTCCTTTTAGCACTCATGTGGATGACCTCACAATTTTCATTATTTAGGGTCAGTTGCCATTTTCGCACCATACAGATATCCTATTTAATTTTTTTTGCCATTAGTTTTCATAATCTGATAACTTAACTAGACGATAAACGACAGCATCATCTGCAAATAATCTAAGACGATTGCCCAGATTGTCTCTTTAACCATTTATACAGATAAGGAACAGCAGAGGGCCTATAACACTATCTTGCAGAACGCCAGTTTTACTCGATGACTTTCCGTCAGTTACTACGAACTGTGACCTCTCTGACAGGAAATTATTAATACAACCGCATAACTGAGACGTTATTCCGTAAGCACACAATTTGATTACGAGCAGTTTGTAAGGTTCGGTGTCGTCAAAAGCCTTCTGGAAATCTACAAATACGGAATCAATCTGAAATCTCCTGTCCACAGCACTCAACACTTCGTGTGAGTAAAGAGCTAGTTGTGTTTCACAAGAACAATATTCTATAAATCCGCGTTGATTATGTGTCAATACACCTGTCACTTCGAAGTAATTCATAATGTTCGAAAACTAATTTAGAGGATTACTCCTATTACATTCCTTGAATACTAGTGTGACAACTTTCCTGTCTTTGGGTACAGACATTCCGTAGAGTAAGCAGTTGTATGTAGTTGTTAAGTATGGAGCTATTGGAACAGTGTAATCTGAAAGGATCTAATTGGTATACTGTCGGTACCGGAAGACTTGCTTTTATTAAGTGATTTAAGTTGCTTCTTTACTCCGATGATGTCCCATTCGAAGTTACTCATATTGGTGGCTGTTCTTGTTTCGAATTCTGGAATATTTTCTTCGTCTCGTTTGGTGAAGGAACTTCGGAAGGCTCTATTTACTAACTCTGCTTCAGCATCGCTGTCATCGATAGTATTTCCATGTATATGGCGCAGAGAAGCATTAATTGTGTTTTGCCGCTAGCATACTTTACATACGATCAGAATCTCTTTGGACGTTCTGCCAGGTTTCGAGACAAGATTTCGTTGAGGAAACTATCGAGAGCGTATGGAATTGAAGTCCACGCTCAATTTCAAGCTTCTGTAAAAGATCGGAAATCTTCGGGATTTTGCGTTCGTTTAAATTTGGCATGCTTTTTGTAGGTGTATCTGTAACAGTGTTCTGACCGGTTCCATGGCTGATCAGATCCACAGTTCGTTAATTTATTTGGTGTAAATCTCACAATTGCTATCGATACCATTTCTTTGAATTCAAGACACATCTGGTGTCCATTCTTGATGTTAATATAGGAGTGGGGATTGTCTCTCAGGACGGCGCCAAGCAAATTTTGACCTGATTTTTTGAATAGGTATATTTTACGTTTATTTTTGGCGGATTTGGGAGTTATGGTATTCAGTCTTGCTACGATGAACCTGTGTTCACTAATCCCGCGTCCGGCCATCCTGATTTAGGTTTTCCGTGATTTCCCTAAATCGCTCCCGGCAAATGCCGGGATAGTTCCTTTCAAAGGGCACGGCCGACTTCTTTCCCCGTCCTTCCCTAATCCGATGAGACCGATGACCTCGCTGTCTGGTCTCCTTCCCCAACACAACCAACCAATCCCTTATCCGTTTCGATGACTGTTATTAGTTCAAGATTATTGTTGCTCATAGGTCAAATGTGTTTTCACAACGGTTTACTATTCGAGTGGGCGCATGAACTAATTGCTCCGTATAATTTTCAGAGAAGGCGTTTAGCATCATTACAGATTATGTTTTATTCGCAACTCCGGATTTAGACATATATTTTCACCAACATATCGAGGTAAATTGAAGCCACCACCAACTGTAATTGTGTGAGTAGGATATGTGTTGGACATTAGAGTCAAGTTTTCTGTGAACCTTTCAGCAATTGTATTACCTGAGTTGGGAGATCAGTAAACGGATCAAATTACTATTTTATTCCAGTCGACAAGAATGACCTTCACCCGTAGTAACTCAAAGAAACTATCTACTTCAATTTCGCTACAATATAAACTACTCCTCATGGCAGCAAACACACCACAGCCAACTGTAGTCAGGCTATCCTTTCTGAGCATCATAACATTCTTCATAAAAATGTTGGCTTAACTTATTCGTGTTTTTAGCCAGCTTTCAGCACCTACAGCAATTTGAGCATCAATGCTTTCTATTGGCGCTTGGAACTCTGGTACTTCCTCAACACAGATACGACGATTTACAAGTGTTGTACCGATGGTTCCTAGATCTACATTCTTCCTGTGTTCGACCTGAACTGTTTGAGACTGAAGCCGTTATCGTGTTTCTCCGAGACCACCCAAGCTAGAAAACCGCTAATGAGCCCTCGCTACACGTGTAGCAGCCTCCTGCATGTAATGAGTTCCTGACCTATTTAGCGGGACCAGAAACACCACCATCCTAAGGTGCAAGTCGAGAAATCGACAGAACCGTCTGTGCCTCTGCTTCAGACCTTCCACATGACTCTGTACCAGAGGTCCGCAATCGGTCCTGTCGACTATGCTGCAAATAGTGAGCTCTGCTGTCATCTCACAAACAGGACTGGCAGCCGTAACCACTTCAGAGAACCGCTCGAATCCAGATAGAATCTCTTCTGATCCAAAGCGACACACATCATTGGTACTGACAATAGCCACCATCTGCAGTTGGCTGCACCCTGTGCTCTTCATGGCATCTGGAAGGACCCATTCCACGTCAGTATACACCAGGAGTGCACATTGACTTTCTTCCCCTTCGTGACAGGCATGTCTCTAAGTGGCCTCATAATTCACGTAGCACTGGAGCTCCTAGCTAACAATAATCCCAACCTCTGTTATTGCCCGGATCTTGCAGGATGAGAGGTTTACTCTGAAACAGGACAGGTGACTGCACCTGGCTGAGGGAAATTGTCAGCCACAGATACAACCTGGAACCAGTTTCTCAGACAACCAGGAAGACCTTACGTTCTGCAGCCTGGGATGTTTTTCACAGCCTGCCACGCCCCAAGATGGCCTCCCACTCGACCACAGGTGAGAAATCAACCTCAATGCGAGCAGTAACGGGGATGGCCACCGGTTGCGAATCGATCGGCGGACTAGTGGGTCGTGCTTCTGTTGGATCCCCAACGCCGGCTTACACCTATATGCCCATCCATTGCAGCTTCAAGCAGTGTAGCCAAAGCCAACACAGCCTGGAGCTGAGAGTGGAGTGTCACCAACTCAGCTCGCATCCTCACACAGTAACCATAGGCCCTTTCCATACTAAAGACTGTAGAAAACTACACTACACAGACAAACAGACATCTATCGACGAGCGCTACGATACTGCAGACACTGACACAAGCACAAGAACTGCGTCTAATAAATTAGATTACAATGCAGAGATTCAAAAACTAAACTACCAAAGCACGAATGTGAGACCAAATAATTCGCTCTTGATTATGAACTTTTAAAATGTCACAAAATCGGTTACTTCAATTTTGCTGCCGTCTCCCGGCCAGCTGTTGCTTCTACTCAAATATTCTGATGCTGAGTAAAGCTGGATGACTGAATGCTCTCACGCACTACGCGGCCCCTCCCGCAAGAGGTTCGAGTCCTCCGTCGGGGCCGGCCGAAGTGGCCGTGCGGTTAAAGGCGCTGCAGTCTGGAACCGCAAGACCGCTACGGTCGCAGGTTCGAATCCTGCCTCGGGCATGGTTGTTTGTGATGTCCTTAGGTTAGTTAGGTTTAACTAGTTCTAAGTTCTAGGGGACTAATGACCTCAGCAGTGGAGTCCCATAGTGCTCAGAGCCATTTGAACCATTCCTCCGTCGGGCATGGGTGTTTGTGTTGTTCTTAGCGTAAGTTAGTTTAAGTAGTGTGTAAGACTATGGACCGATGACCTCAGCAGTTTGGTCCCTTAGAAATTCACAAACATTTGGACATTTGAACAGGATGCTCACACAGGGAAAACTATCAGCTCATTGTGAAAATTGTTAGCAGCATGGGGTGCTCACTTGGATTTTTCAAAGTACTTTCTGTTCCAAGAAGAGAGAGCACAGGCTGCTGGATGAAAACACTCATTAATTACACATATCTTTGTTGACAATGAGCTACATGACATATAAAATAGTATGCTAGCTAGCAAACTGGAACATGTATGTTTCGCTAGTGTCTCTATCAATTCACTTACCTGACCATACACGAGCAGCGTGTTTGAGTAGACGAGATCGCATAACGCGAGCCGCGAAGATCAGACAGAATTTCGTACACTAGAGCGGCACACTGTTTTAGCTCGTCAGGTGGATGGCAGCACAGTGGTATTACTAGCTGCGCATGCATAGTGGGGCAGCGTGATGGATGGGAAGCTTATCGCTGGATTATAGTGCCGTCCGGTAGCTGCGAGTACGATCCGGCCTGTCAGCGCGGTCATGAGAACAGGGATGAACCAGAGAGCTGGGAGGGGGGAGGGGCGTGTGCACACCGCGGCGCTGGCCGTCTGGAATTAGCGAAAGTGAAAGCGAGGATGGAGGGCTGGCCACTGGGTTGGCCAGGGGTCGCTCAGGCACATTCACTGGGTTTACGCACAGGTCGTAAATAAATACAGGTCACGGAATATCTGTCAGCAGTCTTCCGCTGAAGACAGACTTCACTTCCGGTTCGGTTCTTCTGCGACTGGCATTCGTCACCTGACACTAGCAAGTTGATCTGGTTGTTGTTGTCAACGACGGAAGACTACTTTGATGCAGCTCTCCGTGCTAGGCTGTCCTGTGCAAGTTTCAGTGTGCCGCATGATACACAGCTTTACATAGAGGTAAATAACTTCGTGGTAGTGTCTTGTTCTTTTTTCCATCTGATGACATGTTAATTCACGTCAGCTTCGTTTCTTCTGATCTTCATGCTTGTCCAGTATTCTCATACTTTGTAACCTTCTTCAGCCTTTCTCCATGACGATTTTGCTCTGTCTTGAAAACCTATGACAGCCAAAATTTTTGTTTTGATTTGATTTGAAAGTCACCCATATCACCATTAATCTATCAATGTCATCTTTAATGTACCCCGTTTCAGTAGCGAAACTGCTGTCTGCTTTTAGCACTGTTGCGGGTGTCTGGTTAGGTCCTTGTCGTGAAACCAGGCCGCAGCAGTCGGCTGACAGTTTATACGTCTAAAGAGGGGAAAATTAAGTGCTTATCTTTCTCTGTGTTTTCTTCGTAGTTTACCTATAAAATTTCGTGTTTAGCGGGTTTAATCTCGCGTTTTTGTACCTGTCAATTCATTCAGTCTGCGGCGCAGTAACTGCTCATTTATTTTGTTTTGAAGAGAGCCACCCGTTCGTTTGGTTAGCGTCACTCAGGCAGCAGCTCTTTGCGTTTTTGGTTACGGTCAGTTACCTTCTGGTTGCTGCCTTGAGGTGTGGCGATGACGGAGAGTCTGGCACATTGCATGGGGCACCTGATGTGGAGCTTGTTTTGGCCACAGGTTCTGCTTCCGAGGCACCTCCTAGTGTACCCAACGTGGTGGATCTGCCCCCACAGCAGGGTGAACGGCGGATAGTACCACGTATGAGTCACTCGATGTGGAGGTCAAATGTGGGGACTAGCCGCCTGGCCTCGCCCATTCACCCTGTGAGTGGACAGGTGGCCGCTCCTTCAGGCACACGCGGGGATGGATTTACTACTTACCGGAGGCTCCAACTTTAGGCCCCTTAGCCAGATAGCGTTCAGGGCTGCTAAGAAAGTCAATGCGCACTCAATGCTGGGGGAACCATCCGAGAAGTGTGGGTGGCCTCGCCTGCGGCCATCGAGTGTCAAGGGTGCAGTAGTCCGCAAGTTGTGGCTCACGTCGGCACCAACGACCCCTGTTGCATGCTTTCTGAGGCCATCCTCAGTTCATACAGGCGGCTGTCGATTGGGGTGGATGGCCAAATGCGTGAGGTGCAAGCAGAGCACGCAACTTGCAGCATTGTTCGCGGAGCTGATCCGTGTTCTTTGGGTTGGAGCCGAGGACAGTCTCAACCAAAGGCTTCGTCGACTCTGCGACGGTTATGGCTGCAGATTTCTAGATTTCTAGGCATGGGTTATTGTGTGCGGATTTGTTGGAATCTCCTTGATAGGTCGAGGTGCACTACACAAAGAAAGCTGCTACTCAGGTAGCAGAGTACTTGTGGAGTGCACATGGGTGTTTTTTAGGCTAGGCAGTGGTTTGAGGTGCTATGATGAACACTCGATGAACAGTCGATAAGCTGCAAGGGAAGTCAGAATGCGTTCAGAGTAAAGACACTTCGACTGTCAAAATTTTATCAGTTAACTGTTGAAGTATTCGTAATAAAGTTCCCGAATTTTCTGCCCTCCAAGAAGTTCTCGCGCTCAAATTACTCTTGGAACCGAGAGCTGTCTGAAACCCTAAGTGGAAAGCTCTCTAGGATTTTTAGCGAGTTGTGGAACACGTATCGGAAAGACAGGATAGAGGCCATAGGGTGGGGGGAGTGTTAATTGAAGTTGGCAAAAATATTGTCTCTATCGAGGTCGAAGTTGAGTGTGACAGTGAAGTTATCTCGTCGCGTATAACAGTTGTAGGTCATACCAAATTAATTGTTGGATTTTTTTACCGACCGCCCGATTCTCATGTGACAGTTCTTGAGTTATTCAACGAAAGTCTACGGCCAGTAGCTTGTAAATACACATATCACGCAATACTAGTGGGAAGCGACTTTAACCTATGGAGTATAGACTGCGGTGTCTATAGATTCATTGCGGGGCTACAGACAGCCATTCGTGCGAAATGCTTTTGAACACGTTTTCTGAAAACAGTCTTAAGCAGCTATCTCGGCAGCCCACACGCAATGGAAGTATCTTGGACATCATAGTCAGAAATAGGCGTCACCTTTTCGACAATGTCAGTACAGAAACGGGGATTAGTGACCATGATGTCACTATAGCAGCTATGGTTAGAAATGTTCATAAATCAGTCAAGAAGACTAGGAGAGTGTTTCTGCTAGACAGAGCAGATAAGCAGTTGTTAGTATCTCACTTAGTGAACTGACATCACTTAGTACCAATAAGATGGACGTAGAGAAATTACGGGCAAAGCAGACTGTAAATCGTGGACTGCATAGTTATGTGCCTGGTAAGTGGATTTAGGATGGGAAAGCCCCACCATGGTTTAATAACGAGATTCGGAAAATTCTGAGGAAGCAGAGGCTGTTGCAGTCTAGGTTTAAAAGAGAACGTACAAATGACGACAATCAAAGGTCACTAAAGCTTTGTACGTCTGTGAAAAGATCTTTGCGCGAAGCATACAAATATCATCATCATACCTTAGCGAAAGATGTAGCACAGAAACCGACAAAATTCTGGTCCTATGCAAAATCTCTAAGCTAGTCTGAGGCTTCCATTCTGTCCCTTGTTGATCAGTCTGGTGCGGCAGTTGAAGATAGCAAACGAAAGCAGAAAGCCGGCCGCGGTGGCCGTGCGGTTCTGGCGCTGCAGTCCGGAACCGCGGGGCTGCTACGGTCGCAGGTTCGAATCCTGCCTCGGGCATGGGTGTGTGTGATGTCCTTAGGTTAGTTAGGTTTAAGTAGTTCTAAGTTCTAGGGGACTTATGACCTAAGATGTTGAGTCCCATAGTGCTCAGAGCCATTTTTTTGAAAGCAGAAATTTTTAATTTCACCTTCAGGAAACTGTTCACACAGTGAATCGTACAAACATACGGTCATTTTACCATCTGACAGACGTATGGACGACCTAGTAATAAGCACTTATGACGCAGAGAAGCAACTGAAAGATTTAAAACAAGCAAATTGGGCCGGTGCGGCTCTGCGTCTCTTAAATGATTCTTTTTCTTAAATGGTTAATACCTTAAGAATTCCCCTGTTGTTCGTTCAAATGAAAGAAATTGTAAGAACTTAGTATTTGCCCTCAGAATATATTAAAATAATATCTTAAAGTACACGGCTGTTGGTGAATTTATTGACATTGACAGTTGCTTACCCGACCGATGTCCCCTGGTCATGATGGATCAACAGAAATTTTATTAAGTAAGGTGGTCTCACTGAGACTTTAATATTTTACAGTAATTATAGCTTGGCTTGAAAGCATCTATTGGAGGTGTCTCTTAAATGATCGTTTTTCTTAAATGGTTAATAAATTTTTTGTTAAAAAACCAGTTGCTTACTTAACAGAGAGAAAAATGTAGATTCCGATAAATAGTCTGGTCTTGTTGGGAGTTTAATATCTGATGTGACTTGATATATGTCATTTAAGTCCAGATGAAAGCATACTTTTGGAGAGTCTCTTAAATTGCTTTTTTCTCTCTCAAGTAGTTAACACTTCTTTTAAGAATTGGGCAGTTGTAAACCTTTCTCAAGCGCTTCAGTAGGCCTGTAGTTTATGTGTGTGTGTTTTTCTTAATTTAAATATTTTAAACGTTGTTACTGTATTTCATAAGACATTGGAAATGTTTTCTTATTGAGAAATTTGGGACTAGTTTAAATAAAGTGTGTAAACTAAAAAGTGGAATATGTTTTCCCTGAACATTCCCTAGCTAGCCGGCCGTTGTGGCAGAGCGGTTCTAGGCGCTTCAGTCTGGAACCGTGCGAGCGCTGCGGTCGCAGGTTCGAATCCTGCCTCGGGCATGGATGTGTATGATGTCATTAGGTTAGTAAGGTTTAAGTAGTTCTAAGTTCTAGGTGACTGATGAAGTCAGATGTTAAGTCCCATAGTGCTCAGAACCATTTGAACCGTCTGAACCTTCCCTAGCCGTTCCACGTTACCCTGACCTTGTTTCTAAAACTAATATTACGTTTCGATTGGCCATGTCTGACGAATTCGGTTTTACAGCGTACTCTACGGCACTGACCCCTTACCTATCTAGCATTTATCGTAAATCTCTCACCCAGTACAAAGTCCCAAGGGAATGAAAAAAAAAAAGAGAAAAAAAAAAACCGGACTCGCAAAGCTACGGACCTATTTCCCTAACTTTGGTTTGCTGCGCATTCATTGAACATATTCTTAGTTCGAATGTAATAAACTTTTTTGAGACTGAAAAGTTTATGATCAAGAATCAGGATGGTTTTAGAAGAAGCATCGCTCGTTCGAAACTCAGCTAGCTCGTGTCTCACATGGTATACTGCGAACTATGGATGAAGGACAGCAGGCAGATTTCATATTTATGGATTTTCGGGAAGCATTCGACACGGTGTCCCAAGTCAGGCTGTTAACAAAGGTACGAGTGTATGGAATAAGTTCACAGATAGGTGAGAAGGTCAAAGACTTCTTAAGTAATAGAAAGCGATATGCTGCCTTCGGCGGCAAGTGTTCGTGAGAGAAAAGGGCATAGTCAGGAGTGCCCAAGAGAAATGTGATAGGACCGCTGTTGTTTTCTGTATACATAAACGATTTGGTGGTCAGGGTGGGCACAAATTTGTGGTTGTTTGCTGATGACACTGTGGTGTGCAGGTAAGGTGTCGAAGTTGAATCACTGCAGGGAGATGCAAACGACTTAGACGAAATTTCTGGTTGTTGTGATGAATGGCTCTAAATGTGGAAAAATGTAAATAATGCGGATGAGTAGGAAGATCAAATCTGTGTTGTTCGGATACAGTATTACCAGTGTCCTTGACACTGTCAAATCGTTTAAATATCAGGACGCTACTTTGCAGAGCGATATGAAATGGAACGAGCATGTGAGATCTGTGGCAGGAAAGGCGAATGGTCGATTTCGTCTATTAGGAAAATTTCAGGAAAGTGTGTTTCGTCTGTAAAGGAGCCTGGATATAATACTCTGGTGCGACCTATTCTTGAGTTCTGCTAGAGTGTTTGATGATGATGATGACGATGTTTGGTTTGTTGGGCGCTTAACTACGCGGTTATCACGCCCGTACAAATTCCCAACTTTTGCTCAGTCCAATCTCGACACTTTCATGAATGATGATGAAATGATGAGGACAACACAAACACCTAGTCATCTCGAGGCAGGTGAAAATTCCTGACCCCGCCGGGAATCGAAGGCGGGACCCCGTGCTCGGTTAGCGAGAACGCGACCGCGAGACCCTGAACTGTGGACTCGAGTGTTTGGGATCCATACCAGGTCGGATTGAAGGAAGACATCGAAGCGATTGAGAGGCGGGCTACTGGATTTGTTACCTGTAGCTTCGAACAACACGTCTGTGTTTTTCGGGAACTCAATTGGGAATCCCTGTAGGGCAGGCGACGTTGTTTTGGAAAACACTATTGAGAAAATTTACAGAACCGGTATTTGAAGCTGACTGCCGAACGATTCTACTGCCGCCAACATACATTGCGTGTAAGGACCACGAAGATGAGATGCGAAAAATTTGGGCAAATAAATAGTCTTTTTTCGGACGCTCTATTTGTGAGTGGATTCAAATGGTTCAAATGGCTCTGAGCACTATGGGACTTAACATCTGCGGTCATCAATCCCCTAGAACTTAGAACAACTTAAAACTAACTAAACCTAAGGACATCACACACATCCATGCCCGAAGCAGGATTCGAAGCTGCGACCGTAGCGGTCGCGTGGTTCCAGACTGAAGTTTGCGAGTGGAACAGAAAAGAAAAATGACAAGTAGTGGTACAGGGTCCTCTCCGCCACGCAATGTGTGGTAGCTTGCGGAGTATCTATGTAGATGTAGATGCCAACAGCATATGAAGCTTATAACAATTGTCTAAAACATAGCACCCTAGATGTTTAGATAAAACAAATTTATTTCAAGTAAATATATTCGGAAAGGAAATCAAGAGGAAGACAAGAAAGTAAATAGTAAATGATTTACTGGAGGTAACAGAAGGTCGAAATTATCTAAAAATTACGAGGAGAGCAGAAAATAGGGAATAGTGGTTGCAGCGACAGACTTAGGATTTAGAAGATAATGACGAGTCATGCAAGTGTTTCAGGATTGTGTGGCAGGAATGGGCTTTGTATATCCCTCTCATGACACTGGAGGAAAAGTCTATGGCACAGCGCTCTGTGAATATCCCTTCGGAAATGGTACGTGGCGAAGCACCTCACTGCGAGACAAACTGTGGCTCGCTAAAACCGTTTCTGTGCATTTCCTTCAAATCGTTGATTCTTAAGAGGATTTTTAAAGCCGACATTCAGGAAACTATCGATATTCGGGAGTTAATATGTGCTGCAAGTTTTTTTTTCTTTTTTTTTTTTTTAAGCGCTCCAAACACCTAGTTTTTCGATCAATACTGATGTTGTGGAAAACATGGAAGAACCTCCACGCATCAATATCACATAGTCAGCCGCGACATCAGGATCGCACCGTTAACAATGTGTGATCCTGTGTTTGTTGCGACTACCAGTTTCCTTCAAGAAGCAATGTGTGACGAGTCTCATTCCGCAAAACTTACGGAGGATTCATCCGTGAAGAGTGAATTTCGCTGTTCATCGGTAAGTCATCCGAGATGCTGTTCACCATTTATGCTATTACTGCATGTCTAGCGCCAACGCAATATTACCCGTCTTCTTTTATACTGGCAAGTCAGGCGCTCGTGAAATGCAGTGGTGAGTTCCGCCTTATATAGATGTTTCCAGATACTTCAGATAATATATAGTCAATTAGTTGCCTTAGATGTCTATAACTTTATCGCAACCACTGAGTTTTGTTTTGTAACGGATGAAGTTCTTACGAGTCGGTGACCACTCACATCCATTTGTTCTGCAAATGTGATTTTTACATGTGTCTATCCAAGAGCATGTCATAATAACTTGCGCGGTATCATTGTTAGGTGTAGTTGTGCAGATAGGAGGTGAGATTACAACACTTACTCGTTAAATCACCACCAAACAGTTCTTAGACATTATGGCGTCTGTTTTCCACTTTGAAGAAACACTTGAGATATGTTCCTGTGAAATGTATTGTGCAAATATGGGAAGGAGTGCCACAGTCGCTGCATGCGCGATGGGCAGTATTCGGTTCCAGTGGTCGATTTCGATGTATATACTTTTTATTTTCTTTCCAGATGAACTTGTATTCCGTGTAGGTACTGCGGAAAGAGTTTCTCAAGCAGGACTTCCAACGAATGTCATATCAGAATCTTCCTGTCAGGCTGTGTCAGTGGTTTGTTCCAAACTCAAACCATGGTTTACAGAAAATTAGGACAAAATATATTCTGTTTTTATTTTAAAGAGGTCCCAAATTGGACTGTGTATAACACATCAGCAACTCCAAAAACCAGTTTGTGCCACAGTTGTTCTTCTTTTCTTTTAGGCAGGGAATAAAACACTATGACATTCAAAGCAAGGTAGAACGAGCCACAAAAATCTAATCTACAATGCCACAATTTACTCACAATTTCTGTCCAGACAAGTAGTCATAAGACAGAATAGTTAACAACAAAGATTAGGAGATTTTAACTGAATTTACTTTAATTTGATTTAAACTGGAACACGCAATTTTTTGTTGTTGTTCGAAACGATCATATAACAAGTGGTTCAAGTGGCTCTGAGCACTATGGGACTTAATTTCTGACGTCATCAGTCCCGTAGAACGTAGAACTACTTAAACCTAACTAACCTAAGGACATCACACACACCCATGTCCGAGGCAGGATTCGAACCTGCGACCTTAGCGGTCGCGTGGTTCCAGACTGAAGCGCCTAGAACCGCTCGGCCACAACGGCCGGCGATCATATAACAAATAGCTGAATATCAAATATGTTTCAGTGTGCCGAAAGCAGAAAAAAACAAAAGAAAACATGGTCCAGCTCAGAACAATGACAGATAACCACTGCTCCGAAACACAGCGCAGAGAGTGCTATAGTGGTATCTAGGAAAAGCTTATGCTCTCTGGTAATTGCAACAGTGACGTAGAAAAATCTCTGTAGAATGAATGTGTGCACCCGAAAGCTGAAAACACCAGCGGATTGGACTCACACTGGATATGAACGCGAGTAAAGTGCCATAAAAGTGAAATTTACGGTCGCGCAGACGACATTAATCACGACTCCAACAATTACCGCCGCTCTGTAAAAGTTGTGCGTGGAGACGTGTGTGGCTCTGCCGCGGTGGCGGGCGGTCGTTTTACCTCTCGGGCATTCGTTCCGGGGTTTGTGGGTCCGGCGACACGCGGGGCGGGCTATTGCTGGGTCAAACTGGGCCACTAGCCGGACCGTAGCTCCAGCTAGTTGTCGTCAGACGAGCAACACACTGGCCGGTTATCGACCTGCGACCCCTGCTCACTGACTGCTACCGCCCACTGTCTGCTGTCCGCGGTGCTTCATCACCTCCGGTATACACCTACATCCATAAGCCGCAAATGACAGCGAAGTGCATGGCAGAAGGTACTTACTATTACCGACATCTTCGCAATCCAATAGTGTAGGGGATTCTGCTGAAGAATGACTGCTCAGATGCTTCAGGGCCGCTGGACCTGATGGGATACCAGTTCGATTTTACACATGCGCGAATGAACTTGCCCGCCTTCTTGCAGCGGTGTACGGTAGGTCTCTAGAAGAGCGTAGCGTTCCAAAGGATTGGAAAAGGGCACAGGCCATCCCCGTTTTCTAGAAGTGACGTCGAACAGATGTGCAGAGCTATATACCTATATCTCTAACGTCGATCAGTTGTAGAATTTTGGAACACGTATTTTATTCGAGTATAATGACTTGTCTGGAGACTAGAAATCTACTCTGTAGGAATCAGCATGGGTTTCGAAAAAGACGGTCGTGTGAAACCCAGCTCGCGCTATTCGTCCACGAGACTCAGAGGGCCATAGACACGGGTTCCCAGGTAGATGCCGTGTTCCTTGACTTCCGCAAAATCGTTCGATACAGTTCCACACAGTCGTTTAATGAACAAAGTAAGAGCATATGGACTATCAGACCAATTGTGTGATTCGATTGAAGAGTTCCTAGATAACAGAACGTAGCATGTCATTCTCAATGGAGAGAAGTCTTCCGAAGTAAGAGTGATTTCAGGTGTGGCGCAGGGGAGTGTCGTAGGACCGTTGCTATTCACAATATACATAAATGACCTTGTGGATGACATCGGAAGTTCACTGAGGATTTTGCGGATGATGCTGTGGTATATCGAGAGGTTGTAACAATGGAAAATTGTACTGAAATGCAGGAGGATCTGCAGCGAATTGACGCATGGTGCAGGGAATGGCAATTGAATCACAATGTGGACAAGTGTAATGTGCTGCGAATACATAGAAAGATAGATCCCTTATCATTTAGTTACAAAATAGCAGGTCAGCAACTGGAAGCAGTTAATTCCATAAATTATCTGGGAGTACGCATTAGGAGTGATTTAAAATGGAATGATCATATAAAGTTGATCGTCGGTAAAGCAGATGCCAAACTGAGATTCATTGGAAGAATCCTAAGGAACTGCAATCCGAAAACAAAGGAAGTAGGTTACAGTACGCTTGTTCGCCCACTGCTTGAATACTGCTCAGCAGTGTGGGATCCGTACCAGATAGGGTTGATAGAAGAGATGGAGAAGATCCAACGGAGAGCAGCGCGCTTCGTTACAGGATCATTTAGTAATCCCGAAAGCGTTACGGCGTGACAGATAAACTCCAGTGGAAGACTCTGCAAGAGAGACGCTCAGTAGCTCGGTATGGGCTTTTGTTAAAGTATCGAGAACATACCTTCACCGAGGAATCAAGCAGTATATTGCTCCCTCCTACGTATATCTCGCGAAGAGACCATCAGGATAAAATCAGAGAGATTAGAGCCCACACAGAGGCATACCGACAATCCTTCTTTCCACGAACAATACGAGACTGGAATAGAAGGGAGAACCGATAGAGGTACTCAAGGTACGCACCGCCACACACCGTCAGGTCGCTTGCGGAGTATGGATGTAGATGTAGATGTAGACTTGGATAAGAATTCGCGCTTCGTATCCGAGCCGTAAAACCCGTGCATAAAATCGGTAAGTTCACGGTATCGAAACCATCTCGGACCGCGGACTTTTGCGCTCTGTTTTTAGTCTACAGTTCACCTTTGAGTAAAGTGAAGATTCGCCACAAATTATACGTGGTATGGATTTCAAGTTAAACTGTAGGTGGCTTTCCGTGTTTGGTAAATAGACACGTCGCCGAAATGGTGTCCAATTCAAACACTTCCATGAGACCATTGAGCCATACGATATTATTGCTGTTATTACTATTACTTGAGCAATATTCCAAGACGAGCAGCATGAATGTTTTATTAGTAGTCTCGGTTGCAGACTGATTGCATTTTAGCAGCATCCTACTAACGAACCTAAGTCCGCCACTTTCTTTACCTACGTCTTAGTCTACACGATCTTTCAATTCCACATCCATACAAATTACACCCAGGCGTTTGTATGAGCTGACTGATTGTAATTCTGTATCATTGATGTTGTAGTCATAAGCCACTATGCTTTTATATTTTCTTTTTTGGCGAAGTGCGCATTTCTGACATGTGTGTTTACACTTGTAGGATGTTGCCAATCTTTGCTCCATTTTTACATGTTATCACTTTATAAGTATGGCTTTTAACATATCACTTCAGAAGAACCCGGGTTGAGTTTCGCATGACAGACGGTTTTGAAATCCGTGATTGTTGGCATGGAGGAGAACATTTTGTTCGAGAAACGCACACGCACGGTAGAAATAGGAAGTGTTGCATCACGAAGCATTAGTCTGATACGTCGGACTCTCTGGAGACGTTCATCACATGACTGATGTTAACTGACTAAACCTACATTCCACATGCGTCATTCACTTTAGTATTAGATTTGACCCTCATGGACACCAGTATATTGTTGCATTCTGTGAGACATGTTAGTAAACAGGCTAAGGATTTCATCTTGTGGAACCTTACGCTATGGCTTAAACACAAGCTGTGCCAGGCTACGCAAACTGTTGACTGGATGAGTGTGTTCATCTTCCCGCAGTATTTCATACATGCTCTATGGCTGACAAATCAGGTGATAGGGCCAGGCCAGTCGAGGATCCATACAGTCGTCAAGGCATTTGTGGTACACGCTGGGGTCTTGTGTTATCTTCCTGAAATACGTGTAACATTCACAGGAAATTATCTGTCTTCGGAAAAGAATAGGATAAATATAATCCTAACTGCTCTTTGCGATAAATCAAATTTGGTGGGGAGCTTCACCTATATTATGCAAGCTGATCGTTACTGATTGGAACTGCACCAGAAGAAACCTGAGTGTCATCTTACGGACTGCATGCCTTACAATCAGTGAGATATTGCTGACAAACTTGGCACTATTCCCCGCCGCCAAGCATAGACACTACAGGGTGTGGTAGATAAGTAATGAGACTCAGTCTAGAAAAACAAATTTATTGACCCAATTTGTACAAAACGTTAATATTCTTCAAAGTACTCGCCTTGGGCGTCGACACAACGTTGCCAGCGCGTTTTCCAAGCTTCATAGGCCCCACTGTAGTCCGTTTGAGTTATCCCAGTTAGTGCCTTCGTGACAGCACGTTGGATGTTCGGAATATCGTCGAAACGATGACCCTTCAGGCATCTTTTGACCTTCGGAAATAGGAAGAAATCAGGAGGACTCAAGTCAGGGCTGTATGGTGGCTGTGGCAAAACTTCAACTCCAATTCGGGTCAAGTAGGAGGTCACGAGGAACACTGTGTGCGCTGGAGCGTTGTCGTGGTGGAGACGCCAGCGTTGAGCAAGGTCCTGTCGCTTCAGTTTGACGGCTCTGTGCAATCGCTGAAGGACTTCTTTGTAGAATTCGGCATTGACAGTCTTCCCCTGAGGGACAAACTCTTTGTGAATTAACCCCTGATTGTCGAAAAACACAATCAGCATTGTCTTGATGCGGGACTTTGACATTCTTGCTTTCTTCGGCCGCGGGGATGCCGGTGTGTGCCACTCCGAGCTCTGAGCTTTCGTCTCCGGGTCGTACTGGAATGTCCACGATTCGTCGCCTGTTACTACGTTGTCTAAAAAGTGTGGATTATTTTCCAAATCATTCTACATCTCATGGCAAACGTCCACTCGTTGTTGCTTTTGTTCGGCGGTGAGCACTCGGGGAACCAATTTTGCGCAAACTTTCCTCATCATCAAATCTTGCGTAACAATTTGGTGAACTGTAAATTTATTCACGGAGACCTCATCGGCGATCGTTTTGAGACATAAACGACGGTCGGAGTCCAGGAGTTCTTTCACTTTGGCCACCGTTTCATCCACACGACTCGTTGAAGGGCGTCCAGATCGTTCCATGTCTTCAACGGATTCCCTCCCGTTCTTAAATTCATTAAACCACCGGAACACTTGAGCTCTTGATAGGGAGTCTTCTTTGTAGGCCTCCGTAATCATAGCAAAAGTTTCCGAAGCAGTTTTGCCCAAGCGAAAGCAAAATTTGATTGCATACCGCTGTTCTATCGAGCGATCCATCTTCAGCGTTTTCACAAGTGTCACGGGCATACAAACAACGTAATACGCGAAGCTCGACCCTCACTGCACCAGAGCTCCGACGCGACTGCGAACCGGTTCTATTGTTAGCTCAGATCCCCCACCACGTGACGTACAGGTGGAGACCGCCCTGCGAGCGATTGGGGCGCCACGCGGCGGCCAGTCTCATTACTTATCTACCACACCCTGTACGTTCGGCTGGTAGGAATCTGACACGTGAATGAATTCATCTTAACGAGGGCAAATGTACAAGAGTACCTCGAATAGCTGCCATTACAGCGTTGGGAGAAACGAAAGCAAACTGGAGATACCTACAAAAACTTTTCATGATTATTTAACTGTAATTCTTGATGAGGAGACTGTGCCAGAACAAGGGGCAGGAACTTCAGGAACCCTTGGTATCACAGTCTTCTGACGCCACTGAACGACGTGAGCTGACGAAACAGTAAAATCCGCTACCAAGACTTCACAATCGTCATAGACATCGAAGTATAAAGTGGACGTCACACATTAAATAATGGATATTTTCACAATACTGAAACCTGGGAGACCTTCGGGAAAGAAGGGTGAAAGACCAGAAAAAAACATCTACCTGTGATCTTGATACCGGAGCGTAATATAGTGCAAGCTGGACATCAAACTCCTACACCATGAAGGACACAAATAACGAAATTTTACTTCTTGCACGTATGCAGAAGAGTTTGAAGAAAGCGCAATTAAATTCCTATGTGATACACGCTAAAAGGATTACAAGTTTAGTACACTGAACAGCAGCAATGTTGCTGAACCTGCTGGTACCGAGCCGAACTGAGGTTCGATGACGGGTACGAGAGGATCATTTCATGCTGTTTCACCTCTGTGCCAGAGATCGTGTATCGTAGTGCCTGGCGAGGGTTGACCTACCTGTCTTTGGGCAATTCACGACCTGGTGTTTACAACGTGTGGAGATGTGAAGAACGTGCTGGCCAGGCCAGCAGCCAGACTCACTCTGGTAGGTCAGGACAGGGCGGATCATATGCGGTCTTGCCTCATTTCGTTAAAAGGTAACGCTGCGGAGACCTGGAATATAGTACACACTCGCCAACTTTAACACGTCTGAATGTAAAGGATGGTCTCAAAATTACCGTCTACGTGAGCGAGAGGTAATCCTGTTTTACAGCCAGCAACACCCCGTACCCCTTCGCTAGGTGTGTTAGTTGGTACGACGATCACATAACATTAGTTTTCCTTGGTGCTTCCACAGTGCACCCAGAAGGCGGCATCGTCTGCAGAGACCAGGACGCGCTGCTCCGTAGGCCAGCGCTGCCCACTGAGTCCAGTGCCCACCACTGTCGAGGCGCTTCTCTGCTGCAGCGTCAGAGGAAGCCCAACATTGGTCACCACACTGACCGTCCGTGGTGTGTCGTCATCTTGCTACAAACATTGTTGTTCTCTGATTGAAGGTAATTTAAGTGGCTGCACCACCTTGTTCGGCCCAGCGAACTATTCGCCTATCCTCTCGGGCGCTATTCATTTGGGTAGTCGAGATTCTGTAGGGCATCAAGTATAGCGCTCCCGAAACCATAGGTACCATATTGGCATGAGAGTCATGGGATCCTGACCAACGCGTGACGGTATATGTATCTGCTTCTTAAACGAGACATAACACGATCTCCTCACAAACCACATTCAAATGCGATTTATAATTCCCCTAGATGGCGTTACTGCTGCTGGACTGGAACGCCGGTAATTTGCATACGCAAGCATGCAGTACACTGCCATTTGACGTCTATTACATGTCGCCCGCAGGCTGTTGCAGTTTTAGTGGCAAGGTGTGTGACTAAGAAAGCAAAGCAAAACGTTAATTTCTTTCCTTTCTTTATTTTAATGAAGCAAAACCTACAGGAGTTATTCTGTTGAAGTCGCTTATCAAACTACTTGTCTGACGTGTAGCCTTGTATTGACACGAACATTAACAATAAATACTACACATAAAAAACAGAAGTTTCTAAAATGTGGCCTGGAAAAAAATATGTAGATTAGATTGCATAACTAGTGATGCGACACAGAGTAGAAATAGAAACTGACGTCAGAACATCACTAAGAGAAGGCACTGCTTGGTAAAATGCACCCAGAGGTGTTAAGGATTTATTGTTCGTAATTTGGTGGTGGGATGGAGTGGGGGGGATGGTCGTAAAAATTGTACAGATAGGTGAACGCTCCAATGGTGAACACGGATACTTGTAATTGGCGCAATACCGTTATGTTTATGTCTGCACATAATCCGCTTACATTTGACGTAATGATTTGTAGAGATGTTCATCCTACTGAGAAGTGTACACTATGTGATCATAAGTATCCGGACACCTGGCTGAAAATGACTTACAAGTTCGTGGCGCCCTCCATCGGTAATGCTGGAATTCAATATGGCGTTGACCCACCCACAGCTTCCACTCTCGCAAGTATACGTTCAATCAGGAGCTGGAAGGTTTCTTGGGGAATGGCAGCCCATTTTTCACGGAGTGCTGCGCTGAGGCGAGATATCGACGTCCGTCGGTGAAGCCTGGCACGAAGTTGGCGTTTCAAAACCTTCCCAAGGTCTTCTATAGGATTCGGGTCAGGACTCTGTGCCGGCCAGTCAATTACAGGGATTTATTGCCATGCAACCACTCCACCACAGACCGTGCATTATGAACAGGTGCACGATCGTGTTGAAAGATCCAGTCACCATCCCTGAATTGCTCTTCAACAGTGGGAACCAAGAAGGTGCTCAAAACATCAATGAAAACCTGTGCTGTGATAGTGCCACGCAAAACAACAAAAACACGACCACACCAAAGCAGCACCGCCTCCGAATTTTTACTGTTGGCACTACGCATAGTGGCAGATGACGCTCATTGGATATTCGCCATACCCCAACCCTGCCATCGGATCGCCAAATTGTGTACCGAGATTCGTCACTCCACACAACGTTTTTACACTGTTCAATCGTCCAATGTTTACGCTTCTTACACCAAGCGAGGCGTCGTTTGGCATTTCCCCGCGTAATGTGTGCCTTGTGAGCAGCCACTCGACCATGAAATCCAAGTTTTCTCACATCCCGCCTAACTGTCATAGTACTCGCTGATGCAGTTTGGAATTCATTTGTGATGGTCTAGATAGATGTCCGCCTATTACACATTACGATCCTCTTCAACTGTTGGCGGTCTCTGTCAGTCAACAGACGAGGTTGGCCTGTACGCTTTTGTGCTGTACGTGTCGTTTCACGTTTCCACTTCACTATCACATCGGAAACAGTGGACCTAGGGATGTTTAGAAGTGTGAAAATACCGCGTACAGATGTATGACACAAGTGACACCCAAGCACCTGACCACGTTCGAAGTCCGCGAGTTCCGCGGAGGGCCCCATTCTGCTCACTCACGATGTCCAGTGACTACTGAGGTCGCTGATATGGAGTACCTGGCAGTAGGTGGGAGCACAATGCACCTAATAAGAAAAACGTATGTTTTTGGGGGTGTCCGGATACTTTTGATCACATAGTGTATATGCAATATGAAACGACTTGCAAGACTGATGTAAGATCTGTGGATGACAGCGTAGCTCTGCTGAAACCGTTCATCCGGTAAGCTGCTTTTTTTGGAAAGATTCTCTTGAAAACAGTAGATTATTATGGCCGTCTCTGACTATTTCAGGCTATAGGTATACCATAACGTAAGTGTTGGAGGTAGTTGCAGAGAAAAATGAGGACTAACTGACGTGCTCCAAGGAGCGCTGAAGGACATCATTCCTAAAACGCAGGTAAGATACCCTTTGTAGCCCACCTACTAGACTGATACGTAGAATAGTATAATTTTTTTCCCTATTCTTGCTGTGTTAACACCGAAATATATCTCCAACCACCGATAAATTATTAATGAAGTGAATAACTTGCTGGTGTGATTCAGTGGTCGTAATAATCTTCACAAATAGAACGACGTAGACTGCTTATGGAGTGTCCTGTAATTACATGAATTAATTAATTAAAAATCCTTAAGCAATCTAGGAATGAGGAGGTTAACTCCGCCATTGTCAGTCCCAAGCCCGGGGCCCCATCTCGCAAATGATGGGGAAGGAGGAAAGGGAGAAGTAACAACATCGTAAAGAAAGCTGGTCCATCTGGTTCCAGATGGTAGCACCCAGTTAGGGCCCCTACCTAGGGTTACAGGCAAGTCCGGACAACGGTCTCGAAGGCGGAAGAGGAACTTCACTTCCCAAAGGCAGAGAGAGCGGAAGAGCCACTGAAACATATCAGGTAGCGGCTGTACATCAAGTTAGGGACGGCTACCAAAGGTGTCTGCGTCCCCATGTCAGGGGTGGCCTGAACACATCTTCTGGGGCTAACAACTTCAGTCGTATAATTGGACGGTCACGAGCCGTCCCAACAAAAAAAATTTCTTAGCTCATGGAATGGATCGTACTACTGAATCGAAATTACCCCAGGAGGACAATCCTGCAGTGACCGAGGTCGACGCAAGCAGGCATTTGGATTCTGGGGGACCTGCCAAAAAGTGCCTAAGGGGAGAGTCGGAGCTCCCAAGAAACTCAAACAAGATTAAAATTAAAAAGACTTTCAGAATTGGAACCATAAATGTACAGACAGGGATTAAGACTGGTAAACTTAAACAGGTAATAGATGAGATGAAAGAGAGAAGCATTGGAATACTAGCCATGCAAGAAACAAGATACACTGACGAAGATACAGTGGAGTGAGAAGGCTTCATTATACTGAAAGGGAAACCAGGAGTTAGAGTGGGAAAGGAAAGACCTGCACCTAGATGCTTTGTACGGGGTTTATAGTAGACAAGAGACACGAGGATGGCATATCTGAAATGTAGAGCAGGTCAGAAAGGATATCAACTCTGAGATTTCAAGCACGGAACAAGAAGTATAGAATAGTAAATGGACATGCACCTACAAATGACAAGAACAGGAAAGACAAGAAAGTGGCAAACAGTTTCTGGGAGGAGCTAGATGATACACAGAAAAACATACCATATAGACATGTGAAGGTACTCGTAGGAGATTATAATGTACAGATTGGAAGAGAGAAGCAACATAAAGAAGTAGTGGGCGAGTACCCTGCACACCAGCGGACAAACAAAAATAGAGAAAGACTAATTGAAATATGTCGAGAACACAAAATGAGATTGAGGACAACACACTTCAGGGCCAAACTAAGTAAGAAAAAGACATGGGCAAACCCTCGCACCCGCCTTGAGAATTCCAAATTGACCACATAGCAATCAACTGGACAAACACTAAAGAGATCAGTAACATAAAGGTCAGGAAGAACACAAGAATAGAATCGGATCAGAAGTTTAGTGCCTTTGGATTCCAAACAGGGACAGACTGCCACAGACGAAGAAGAACCGGAAACATGAAGACAGACAGAGACAAATCGATCCAGATATAAGGAAGGAATTGAACCATTCAGTGAATGGGACGACATGAAGCGAAATATGGCGAAACAGGCTGAACTATGAGGAAAGGAAGGAAAGAAACGGAAGCACTGGTGGTGGAACAAGGAATGTGAGGGAGTGGTAGAGACTCGTAGGAAACCCTGGAGAGCCTGGAGCAGTAAGAAGGACCCGGAAAAATGGGAAGTTTTCTTAGGAGCAAGAAAGGAATCGGCCCGAACAATAAGGTGGACCAGAAGACGAAGCAGGAACTGGACGAGATTGAGACCAACTTCAGGATAAACAACAGCATACACATTTTCGGGAAATTCAAAAAGAGTCTGAGTGGATACAAGGGTAGAGATCTGTTTATAAGAGATAAGAAAGGGGAGGTGTCTGTTAGTGCGAAGGAGGATTGTAGCATTTTTGTAGGGCACTTTCACGTCCTGCTGAACTGTGAACCACCTGAAAACGAGCTGGAATTGGGGACTGATACAGAAGAGAGAGAGCCACGCCCTCCAACCAGAGATGAAGCCGCACATGCTATAAGCGATCTAAAGAATAATGAGGCGACTGGAGAAGATGGTATAGCAGCCGAGATAACAAAGTGGGGAGGCAACAAAGCAATAGACAACATGACCAACATAATCCACGAGATTTGAAGAACAAAGAATTAGCCAGAAGGATGGAAGAATGCAATTGTTGTACAAATAAATGAAAAGGGGGACAAGAGAGATGTAAACAACTATAGAGGAATATCGCTACCAGAGGTCGAATACAAGGTGCTATCAAAATTCTTGCTGAAGAGAGTAGAAGAACATGTAGAAAGTACAGTTGGCGACTACAATGCGGGATTCAGGAAGGGAAGAGGATATATAGAACAGATATTTATAATGAAGCAACCGATAGAACATAGGGCCTTAAAAAACAAAAAGACAGTAATAATCGTCGTGGAGTTCACAAAGGCATATGACTCCATCGACAGACAGACTCTTGTTAGGATCCTGAAGAACAGAGGACTACATGGTGCTACACGAGAACTCATAAAAGAAATTCAGACAGAAACAAAAGTAAGGGTGAGATTCAGAGGAGCACTGTCAGAAGAATTTGAGATCATGACGATGTAAAACAGAAGTTTGTAAAAAAGAAGTTTGCCAAAAACAAATTGAAACCCCGAGATTTGCCAATGGCAGTAAACGACTTGGAAGAGAAGTTGACGGAATGGACAGTGTTCTGACAGGAGAATCAAAGATGAACATGAACAAAAGAAAAATATGAGTAATGGAATGTTGTCCAGTTAAACCACGCGATGCAGAGAGAATTACATTAGGAAATGAGATACTAAACGCAGGAGATAAGGGAACTAAAGTAAATCAAAATGGCCGAAGTGAGAGGATATAAAACGTAGGCTGTAATGACAACGAAATCGTTTCTAAAGAAGGGAGATTGGTTAAGATCGAAAATAAATTTAAGTGTTAGCAAGTCTTTTCTGAAGGTGTCTGGAGTGTAGCCATACGCCAAAGATGAGCGATTAGCAGTACAAACAAGAAGAAAATTGAAACCTTTGAAACATGCTACAATAGGATAACGTTGAAGGGTAGATGGGTAGATCGCGTAACAGATGAAGAGGTACTGAATAGAATTGGAGCAAAAAGACATTTATGGCAAAACTTGATTAACAGAAGGGATAGTTGAAAGGGACACTCTAAGGCGTCAAGGAATTGTCAAGTTGGTACAGCAGGGAAGTAGTGGTGGAAGGGGGAATTGTACATGGAGACCAAGGGATGAACACAGCAAACAGGTTCAAATGTCTGTGGGTTTCAGTAGTAATTCTGGGACGAAGAGGCTCACATAGGATAGTGTGGAGAGCTGCACGGTACGAGTCTTCGGAATGAAGAACACAATAACAGAGCGTTATCATTGTAATTGATGTGTTAGGTGCTATATAGTAAATTCCGTGTTTTTCTAAAACAAATAAGTGACTGTGTCGTGCAACAGCATATAAAGGACGTATTAGCTGTAAAATTCTATGTGCTGATCTCTCACTCAAGAAATTGGCCTTAATTAAGCAACTCACCCGTGATGCTAAAACTATTTTCTTATTATTTTTATTTTATTACTTTTTCCTGTCGGTAACAGTAATGAACCTAAAGTCTTCAGTTCTCGCTCGGAGACGTATCAAATTTTAAAGGCACCACATAGCTTTTGTGATACACTTACCTCTTCAGAAACGCATATTTGTTGAATATGATGTAGCAGTACAGTACCTCCTGTGAAGATAAATCAACGGTGGTTTCTGCTGAGAAGACTAATCAACACTGGCGAAATTTCAGTCTGACTATGATTCATGTGGTTCTTAGTGACGTACGGTTATCATGGGCCAACCCCTGACTCGCATTTGGGGGAGTTGCCAATGCACGACGTAAGTCTTGCGTTTTACGGTCAGCTACTTAGACAGAAGTCACTAATATCCTCAGTACCATCCTATCTGCAGAGTACCAAGTAAACATCATCTTTCTCATTCCAGTCTCCAACCCAGTGACATTATAAACAGTTCCTTTGAAACCCGTTTCAATGATCTAGCCACAGTGTATGACACGACGCCAGATTTCACTAGCTCAAACGTGTGTGTAGCGGCGAGATCAGATTCTGTCTTCACGGAATCGATGACAGTTTGGAAAGGCGGCTTCCACCAGCTATCGGAATACGTCAGGCAGCTACACATAGGAGCAACACGCGGTGTCAAGTTGTGGTAATGCACCTGACAATGGTACTGAGACTTTGTTGAGGCGACCGTGAAAGGTAGCAGAATATTCGTGGGACAATTATATTGCCTTTCCATAGCATCAGAGAGGAATTCTCTTCCACAGAACGTAGCTTCAACACAGACGTATTACGTTACACAAAGCGCTCTGCAGAAGGCTCGCCAGCTTTGGGTACCACGATCACAAAACCTAACGGCTGATGACGTGTCACGGGCCCACGTATAATTCGCACTCCATTACCGGCAGCATATCTTGGTCACATTCGGCAACAACAGGAGATAGTATGAAGGAATAAATCCCGAAATTATATCCGACTGTTCTGTTTTAGCCTTATTATCAGTGCGAGATTGAAGAATCACATTTACCCTAAAGGGGGCCTGAAGTTATTGCTCTATACGTATCGTCGATCATGTGGCAAAATTACTGTCACTGTTGCGTATAATAACAGCTTTGTGTTAACAACTTCTTCTTCACAGTATACTGAAGGAACTATTGCAGAGAAGATCGCTAGCCAACCCTTGTCTTGGCTGTTCCCACACTACTGGTGTTGCTTCCAATTGTACTTCTTTTGTCTTTTTGTTACATAATCTCAAGGAAAAGGAAACCGATGATTCGGTGGATATCTCAACCGACAAGTGCCTAGCACGTGACTCGAAGAAGAAGAAGAAGAAAAAGAAGAAGAAAAAGAAGAAGAAGAAGAAAAAGAAGAAAATGGAGGAGGAGGAGAAGATGGTGAAGATTGTTGTTCCATCAGCCTTCCCTGAACCTTGTCAGCCAATCCGTTTAAAAACACAGCAAATAATGTATCCCAAAGGGTATATTTACACATGTTTGTAAGATTTATGGCTAACTGACCTGGTCTCAAATGTAATGTTGTGCAATAGGGCTTCAATCCCAATATTCCACAGCCAATTACAACGTGGTCACAAGACGTGGCTGTCCACGTGAAAACAGTTTCTCACCTGTCATTGGTTGGTAGTTGCATGGCCTTATATAGTGGCTTTGCCTTCGTGGCCTATGATAGGCCAGAAATAAGGGACAGAAATTCGTTGGCAGCTCGACAACGAATTCAGTGGCGTCGGTCGCCGGGAGTGGCTGTCAGAAATCACTGGAAGAGCATGGCGTGGCCAGAGCGGAAGTGTGTTCACTGCTAGCACTACAGCTTTATTCAACTTTAATTGAATTTCTGCTATAATAAGAATTGTGTACCAGGATAATTGTCAGTGTACCAGTAACTGTTGACAAACTTTGCTTCGGGCTTTGGAAATGTGGAATAAATCTGGCAGTAGTCAAAATTTATGGACTTATTACTGGAAAGTACACTTGCTCATTCCTGTAACAGATTCACGTAGCGAAATCATCAACGGACCCACGATCGTGCGTGGTCTTGTTCAAGAAGGACTCAGCTCTAGAAGACGTGCATATCTCCACCTGCACTTCCTAAGTGAGCTGTTAGTTTGTAACAACGAGCCACACCGTAACGTCCATATTGAACTGTTGTATGTTTCTAAAATTATATAAAATAATTTATGGATGGAACAGGTATTAATTAAAATTAAATAGCTAACATTTTTCTTTCATACAACGATGAAGAAAACTGCACAGGGAAGAAACACTAATAAGAGTGTTAGGTTTAAGCGTTCAAGTAGGTAAGTGTACGGATTGACGGTAGAGAGACAGAAAGGGAATTAGACATTGGCTCAGAGCAGCACATATTATCAAGAGGAAATAGATAAGAAAATACAATGAAGCGCCAAAGAAACTGGTATAGACATGCGTATTCAAATACATACACATTTCAACAAGCAGTGTACGACGCTGCTGTCGGCAACGCCTATATAAGACAACAAGTGTCTGGCGCAGTTGTTTGATCGATTACTGCTGCCACAATGGCTGGTTATCAAGAATAAGAGAATTTGAGCGGTGTGTTACAGTCAGTTCACGAGCGATGGGTCACAGCGTCTCCGAGGTACCGATGAAGCGGGGATTTTCCTGTAGGACTATTTCACGAGGGTACCGTGAATATCAGGAATCCGGTACAACATCAGATCTCCAACATCGCTGTGGCCGGAAAAAGATCCTGGAATAACGGGACCAACGACGACTGAAAATCGCTGAACGTGACAGAAGTGCAACTCTTCCGCAGATTACTGCGGATTTCAACACAGGGCCATCAACAAGTGTCAACGTGCGAACCATCCAACGAAACATCATCGATATGGGCTTTCGGAGCCGAAGGCCCACACGTGTACCCTTGATGACTGCACGACACAAAGCTCCACGCCTCGCCTGGACCCGTCAACGTCGACAACGGGCTGTTGATGAATGGATACATGTCGCCTGGTCGGACGAGTCTCGTTTCAAATTTTATCTAGCAGATGGACGTGTACAGGTACGGAGAGAACCTCATGAATCCTCGGACCCTGCGTGTCAGCAGGGGATTGTTCAAGCTGGTGGAGGATCTGTACTGGTGTGGTGTGTGCAGTTGGACTGATATGGGACTCCAGATACGTCTAGACACGACTCTGACAGGTGACACGTACGTAAGCAATCTGACTAAACACCTGCATCCACTCTTGTCCATTGTGTATTCCCACGGACTTGGGAAATTCCAGCAGAACATTGCGACTTCCAAAACATCCACAATAATTGCAGAGTGGCCCCAGGAGCACTCTTCTGAGTTTAAACACTTCCGCTGGCCACCAAATGTCCCATACGTGAACATTACTGAGCATATCTGGGATGCCTTGCTACGTGCTCTTCAGAAGACGTCTCCACCTTCTCGTACTCTTACGGATTTATGGACAGGGCTGTAGGATTCATGGTTTCAGTTCCCTCCATCAATGCTTCAGACATTAATCTAGTCCATTCCACACCGTGTTGCGGCACTTCTGCGTGCTCTCGGAGGCCCTACACGATAATAGGCATGTATACCAATTTTGGCTCTTCAGTGTGTATAAGGGGAAAGGGATCCCTGTGTTTGGATAGGATAGGAAGGGAAGAGCTGCATTTAATAGGATATAATTTACGGTGCAAATTTCATTGTTACGAAGACAGAGGTGATTCTAGTCTCGTTATAAGACAGTATGGAGCGTGTGTAGGTGTGCGGTAGGTGCGATACGTCGATATAGGGGTGGCAAAGTGCCTAGATTCTAAATGAAAGGAAAAACGATAGGAAGGTTGAAGTCCAGTTTGCGGAGACTGTAAGATATGTTGTTATGCTCGAGGTGGTGGAGGAGAAGTGTGATGTAATTGGCGTCGTCCCGGAAGTCTATATGAGCGGCCGACCACCAGACAGCGCGCTGGGAGAAGCGTCAACCCCTGCTCTCCCCTCTCCGCTCTCCCCATCCACTCCCCACTCCAGTAGCCGTTCCCGGCATCGTAATTTTCACGAGCTAATTGCGATGCTCCTCCGCGTAAAAGATTGTGCCGCAAACTCAATAGCCCGGCGACCTCCCGGCGTGATGGCGAATTACCTGGAGGGCAAGGACGGCACTACGTCACCCCGCGGCGTCCTCTGGCGGAGCGGAGATGACGGCGACTGAAGTACTGCTCCAACGGCACGAGCCACCCGCTCGGCAGTCAGGGAGAGGTGTGGGGAACAAGCGGCGTGTTGCACTCACCACCACTGTTGCGCAACTCTTTGCTGAAATGCTCCTGCGTACTCCGCGGGCTTGTCGATAACTGTGTGACTGGGAATCCCTGTCGTGGTTCTGGGCAGCTGCAAACCTTATTGTTTCGTTACTAATCGTTAGTAAATAGCATTCATGTCTAAGCCAAGGACATAATAAGTACTACGTAATAAATTTAGTTACTTGCAAGTTCCCCTTTCCCACATCTTCCTCCGTAATGAGGTCGAGTTCATAATACCGGCATTGCAGTCAGTCAATCGCTGACACGTTTACTTCGGGCCATACATTTACTAAGCATGATTGGTAACAGAATGCAGGGTGACTGAAAAGATTTCAGTGGTTCATTACAGACAAACTGCACTGAAGAGCCAAGGAAACTGGTACACCTGCCTAATATCGTGTGCGGCACCGCGAGCATGCAGAAGCGCCGCAACGTGACGTGGCATGAACTCGACTAATGTCTGAAGTAGTGCTGGAGGGAATTGACATCATGAGTCCGTCAGGGCTGTCCATAAATCCGTAAGAGTACGAGGGGTTTGAGATCTTTTCTGAACAGCACGTTAAGAGGCATCGAAGATATATTCAATAATGTTCATGTCTGGGAAGTTTGGTGGCCAGTGGAAGTGGGTAATCTGGGCATGTGGGATGTCACATTGTCCTCCTGGAATTACTCCAAGTCAATCTGAATGCTCGATGGACACGAATGGATACAGATGATCAGACAGGATGCTTACATACGAGTCACCTGTCAGAGTCGTATCTAGAATTATCAGGACTCCCATATCACTCCAACTGCACACGCCCCACACCATTGTAGACCATCCAGCAGCTTGAACAGTTACCTGCTGACATGCAGGGTCCATGGATTCAAGAGGTTGACTCCATTCCGTTATACGTCCATCCGCTCGATACAATTTCAAACGAGACTCGTCCGACCAGGCACCTTATTTGTAATGATTAACAGCCCAATGTCGGTGTCGACGGGCCCAGGCGAGGTGTAATGTTTTATGTCGTTCAGGTACTCGAGTGGGCGTTCGGTTACGGAAGTCCATATCGATGACGTTTCAAAATGGCTCTGAGCACTATGGGACTCAACTGCTGAGGTCATTAGTCCCCTAGAACTTAGAACTAGTTAAACCTAACTAACCTAAGGACATCACAAACATCCATGCCCGAGGCAGGATTCGAACCTGCGACCGTAGCGGTCTTGCGGTTCCAGACTGCAGCGCCTTTAACCGCACGGCCACTTCGGCCGGCGATGACGTTTCGTTGAATGGTTCGCACACTGACACTTGTTGATGGTCTGGCTTCAAAATCTACAACAATAACTGAGGATTGCACTTCAGCCACATTGAACGGACTTTTCAGTCGTCGTTGGTCCCGTTCTTGCAGGATGTTTTTGCGTTCGTAGCGATGTCGGATATTTGATGTTTTATCGGATTCCTGATATTCACGGTACACTCGTGAAATGGTCGTACTCCATTGCTACTTCGGAGATGCTATGCCCTATAGCTCGTGTGCCGACTGACACCACGTTCAAACTCACTTGAATCTAGATAACCTGCCATTGTATAGCAGTAACCTACCTAACAACTGCGCCAGACACCTGTGGTCTTGTATAGTCATTCCCTGCAGCAATGCTGTATTCTGCCTGTTTACATATCTCTTTATTTGAATAGGCATGCCTATACCAGCATCTTTGGCGCTTCACAGTATGAAAGAAATACTTTGTGGAAGGCAGGTTCGAAGTTTATGTTCGCACAAACACCATACAATACACTCAAAATGAGCACAATGCATTGTTCTAGAAACATCGAAATGGTAGTCCATTTCATTCCACACACGAATCAACAGGTAGCTGTTTACTGATTGGTTAGTTGATTTGGGAGGGGGACCAAAGAGCACTGTCATCGGTCCCATCGGATTACGGAAGGATAAAGAAGGAAGTCGACCCCACCCTTTCAAAGGAACCATCCTGCATTTGCCTGAAGAGATTTAGGGAAATCACGGAAAACCTAAATCATGTTGGTCGGATGCGGGTTTGAACCACCGTCCTTCCAAATGCGGGTCCAGTGTGCTACCTATTTATTGAATCAATAGCTGTAAGAATTAGAGTTTTCAGTTCTCGTAGAGTAGCAGCCATGGGTGAGACAAAAACTCTCTCTTTTATGTAACCACATAGACAACAAAATCGTAAGGCGTGAGGTCTGGTCAGCTGGGAAGCCAAAATCAGTGAACAAGATTTTGTTGCCCAACGTTGTGGGATGGTATTGTTAAAATAACGCCCCACTTCAAGGTGAAATTTACGCGCGACACCATGTATGAAAATGAAATCATTGCAATGTTCGTGAATTTCAGTAAGCAACCAATTTTGCAGCACGTCCAGGAATGACGTACTTGTCACAATTTCCTCCGCAAATAAAGAAAGGTGCATAAACTTTGTGAATAGATACGAGGCAAAAGATATTCAGTTTCGATGAGTCTCTTTCACGTCTCTTACATTACGGCGGTTTACTTCACCAGTCAAATGAAACGTAGATTCGTCCGTATAGGTAAGTCATTCGGAAAAAGTGTCGTCTGCCATGTGCTGGAGACCTGAAATGCAAAATTCCTACCTTCTGTTACTGTCGACGGGATGAAATTTCTGCAATAACTGAAATGGAGTTTGTGAGGGTTCACATGCAGGCCTCGTTTCAGAACACGCCACACCGATGTTTGAGGAAATTGAAGTTCCGGGCCTGTCCGTCTTGTGGACTTCGACGGTTCCGTGTGCGCGTTTTCATCAGACGAGCGTAGCCGACCAATACTCTTCCCTTTGCATACGCAACCAACTTCCCAGAATTTTGTATGCCAGTCGTAAATCTATTTGAACAGAGGTTGTTTCTTGCTGAATCGACGGCGGAATGTAGGTTTCACTTGAACAATGGTTTGACTTTGCGCAAATGCCAACTCTCAAAATGGTTCCTCTTGTGGTGACGTGTTGGTACAAGCAAACAGCGCATCTGTATCAAAACTTTGAAACTTCCTCTATAGAGTGACAGGCACGATGTGTTTTATTTATTTCATAGTTTTAAAGTAATAAAAATTAAAAACTGTTCTTTCTTTTTGAATCACTCATTATAATGGTCAAGAGGCATTTGTTGGTGCAGCGGTGGTCTTCCATCAGAACCCTGGTTTGATTCACCACTTCACGTTGGTATACCTGCACATAACTTCTTCATCCTACAGTCATTATAACCTGCTATCTGCAATCAAGTCACGGTCTTTCTCTTCGGTTTTACCGCTCCGCCCTTCCTTCCAGTACCTGAATGACTCTTGCTTGATGCCTCAAGGTGCCCCCTATCTCCCGACCTCTTGTTTTAGTTAATCTATGCCATAAAATTCTTTTCCGTACGCTTCAATTCCGTACTCTTTCATAAATCTAATATACCTAATCTTCAGCATTCCACAATACCACTTTTCAAAAGCTTCTTTTACCTTCTTCTTTGTAGTCTTTATGGCCTTTGTTTCGCTTCTGCAGAACGCTACCCACTACATAAATACTTCCAGAAAATATAACATTGCATGTATACACTGAATCGCCAAAGAAAGTAGTATAGGCATTCATATTCAGATATAGAGACATGTAAACAGGCAGAATACGGCGCTACGGTCGGCAACGCCTATATCAGACAAAAAGTGCCTCTCGCAGTTATTAGATGGGTTACTGCTGCTACAATGGCAGGTTATCAAGTTTTAAGTCAGTCTGAACGTGGTGTTAAAACGGCGAACTAGCGATTGGACACAGCATCACTGAGGTGGCGATGAAGTGGGGATTTTCCAGTACGATCACTTCACGAACGTACCGTGACTATCAGTCCGCTAAAATGTCAGATCTCCGACATCGCTGAGGCCGGAAAAAGATCCTACAAGAACAGGACCAAAGACGACTGAAGAGAACCGTTCAGCGTGACGGAAGTGCAACCCTTCCGCAAATTGCTGCAGATTAGAATGCTGGGCCATCAATAACTGTCAGCTTTCGAACCGTTCAAGGTTACATTATCGATATGGGCTCTCGGAGCCGAAGGTCCAGTCGTGTCCCCTTACTGGCTGCACGACACAAAGCTTTACGCCTCGCCTGGGCCTGTCAACACCGACAATGGAGTGTTGATGACTGGAAACTTGTTGCCTGCTCATTTCAAATTGTATCGAGCGGATGGACATGTACGGGTATGGAGACAACCTCATCAATCCATGGACCCTGCATGTCAGCAGGGGCTGTTCAAGCTGGTGGAGGCTCTGTAATGGTGTGGGGCGTGTGCAGTTGGAGTGATACAGGACCCGTGATGCTTCTAGACAGACGACTCTGACAGATGACACGTACGTAGGCATCCTGTCTGATCACCTGCATCCATTCATGTCCATCGTGCACCATATTAGGCAGTCGTAGCAGTTTCTTCGGCTCTTCATTGTAGTAAGCCTGTATGTTAACGTATTTATGTTTTTATTTTCGGAAAAGCTTTTCTTACGGTTCGAATTCTGCATTTAATATTATTTATACTTCTGTCATAGTCGGTTATTTTGTGAAACTCGTGTACTAGTTTCAGTGCAGTTGTTATGGCAAAAAATTCTCATTCACTGGTGTATCTTTACCAATTATTTTGCGGTCAAAAGAATTTCATACAATCCCACTGATTCTTTATAGTTGATATTACTATGACTACTTGCAACTCCGTTACACAGACATAAACACAAACATGCGCTTGCTGATGTTCAACTGCAATTTACACATCGTCCTAAATTGTTTTGTCGTACTTCCCATGAACATTAGGCAGTTTCGTAATTTTACAATCGTTGTAACACAATATGTTCTCCGCTATATGTTGATTGAAAACATGACTTCCACGATTATACAAATAAAGCAAAGGTCTTCAAAAGACGAAGTCTGGTCCGAACACTCCAATGCTTTACTAGGCATAGTTATGTTGTGTTGGAAGTAATGTGTACTGCAATGCTTAAACCGACGCGCCCAAACAATTGCGGGGTGACGTACGTAAAATCTGAGTCAATTTGCAACTTGTTTTTATCCTCCACATTAACATACCATTGCCAGAGACGGAAGAATGAAAAAGAAAGAACAAATCTTAGTGCCCACAAGGAGCTGAAGCTTGAATTTGTTGCCTTTTTCATATCCAATTAATCATAGAGAAGACGATCACATATTACTCTTTAAACTTCTATGTTTCTGGAAAACAACAGTGACCCAGAGTAAGCTGGTGCTTTGCAACTCAACCTTAAATGTTTTCTTTTTAATTTACTGATGTCCGTCGCCAGTTTTCTACAAATACACAGTACCTGATCTCTCTTTACATAAAGGGTAATTTTTGATATACTCATAATACACGTCTCTTCTAAACAAATGTTGAGTAACAGAACAATGCTTTGTTCAGACAACTGATGGAAGGAAAAGACGGGTAATAGCTGGATTTGGGGCGTAGCATTTTATGGCTGTGGAACTTGGACAACAGTCAAAAATTAAATGAATTTTCTTGAAGCATTTAAGGTACATGGTGACAATTATTGAACTACATGAAATAAATCGTAATACCTTCTGAACGGTTTGATTTAGGACGTTCAAACCGCACGGTTGGCCGCGGGGAATGGCGGCAATTAGTATGCGCATCATGGTTTAGTTTAGCGACAGAGCCCATTTTAATTTGAGTGGGTTCGTCAATAAGCAAAATTGCGCAATTTGGGGGACTGAGAATCCGCGTTTGGCGATCGACTAGTCTCTTCACCCTCAACGGGTGTCCGTGTGGTGCGCAACGTCCAGTCACGGAATAATCGGTGCGATATTCCTAGAGTGGACGGTGACCACCGAACCATACGTGAAGGTTTTGGGAGATAATTTCATCCTCATTACCCAAAGTGATCCTGATTTCGACAAAACGTGGTTCATGCAAGACGGAGCTCGCCCCCATCGAAGCAGCAGAGTGTTTGATGTCCTGGAGAAGCACTCTGCAGACTGCATTCTGCCTCTGGGGTGATCAGAGGCCACTGGCATGGGCCTCGATTGGCCGCCATATTCTCCGAATCGGAACACATGTGACTCCTTGTTGTGGGGCCATATTGAAGAGGAGGTGTGCAGCAATAACCTCAAAACCACAGCTGAGCTGAAAACAGCCATCCAGGAGGTCATCGACAGCATCGATGTTCCGAAACTTCAGAGGATCGTGCAGAATTTCGCAATTCGTCTGCGCCACGACATCGCCAATGATGGCAGGCGTATCGAACATGTCATAACCTAAATCCGAATAGCTTTAGGGACGTTTACATGTTGAATCAAGTGTGTGCACGCCGTAGTGTGTAACTGCCTTCCGTTTCTATCATATAGTTCAATAACTGTCACCCTGTATGATGCTGGAGACGCCTGTTAAAAATAAGCAGGACAGATAAAACCACCACCCAGAAAGTTCTGCAAATAATAGGCAAAGAGAGTTCATTCAGGCAAATAATAGAATGAATTCTCTGTATGTCCATCTTTTCACACATGATTGCGGTTTCTCGACTGTTCAGTACAGAATGCTAAATCAAACACCCTTCAGTCGTCTATGTCTCAAAACCGTTATTTTATTGGGCTACCAGTTTCGGCAGGTGATGTTGGAAGTTATCGCTGTCGCAAAAATCTGCGGGTACCAGTCGTTGAATCTGACTGGACGGACGTGGGAAATCTTCCTACACGACGGTCAGAAGGCCTGAAGATGGAGTGATATATCGCCGAATCTGGTAGCCCAATAAAATAACGATTTGGAAATTTAGATGTTTGAAAGGTGTTTCATTTGACATTCTATAGAGTGAATTAGCTACATAATACGACGCAGTCAGTTCCTCCCAAATATTTTAGGAGGAATGTTACATGGTAAGATAGCCACAGAATGGCCAAAACTGACATATTTAAAACAAGTTGTACATCAAGTATAAGTCTCTAATTATAAGGAAATGAATTAGCTCGTAATAGTTTCAGATGAGAACCGCCAACCAATCGAAAGATTAATAAACAATGAGAAATATCAACAGTCATACCGTGTCAGAATATTTCAGCTTAGGAAAGGTCATGACAAGAGGATTATATCAAACACTTGACCTGGAAAATAGTTCAGGAGAGCGATTTTGTCCTGCGCACAGGTTTTAATTTTTAGCGCCGGTGCGGCGTGACGTAGTTACGGCGACACTAAACGAGTTAGTGAACGCTTTATTGATAAATCCTCCAGTAAATCCGATGGACGCTATTAATGGAAACTGCACAATCCAGTTTAGCAGCGTATCAAGTTTCACAGGGGCGAGCGCAGGAGCTCCAACAAAGGCTAAAATACCGGAGCCCTCCTGCAAAGCATTGTATTCACAGTCGGGCGCTGTCATCTCGACGGAAGCGTTCCGCAGTCACCGTGTTGTTCTCTACGACTACTGTGAGGTCTCAGCATTTAGGTATGTATCTTCAGTTACATATGCATAGCGTATACTCCGTACTTCAATGCACCGCGAATTAGTAAAGGTCTTTTTTATCAGTATTAGCAAACACACTTCTCATTCCATTCGACAAATGATTGAGACAAAATTACTTTGTGTCCCTTAGTATACAGTCTCATATATTTTATTATCACGATACATAATGAAGATTTCCGATGGACATCGCAGAACTGTTGCACATTCTACCCCAAATACGTGTTTTCTAAATCTTCGCAAAACTATTTCACGAGAAAAATGCCGCCAAATTCATTCACCAAGTTAAGTAGACGAAGCTAAGGAATTCCGTTGCCTTAGAAGCAAAATAACACTCGACGGCGAAGCGAGAAGAACGCAAAATGGAGATTAGCATAGGAAAAATGGGCATTCCTGGGCAAGAAAAACTGTACTAGTATCAAACATCGGCCTCAATCAGAGGAATAAATTTCTGAGAATGTGTCTGCAGTACAGGTTTGTCTGGTAGTGTATCATGAACTGTGAGAAAACCAGAAAAAATGGGAAACGAAGGGTCTGAGACGTGGCGGAACAGGAAGATGCTGATCAGGGATGAGGAGGTGCTCCGAAGGATCGCTAAATAGAAGGAACATATGGAAAAGCAAAGAAGGGAAAGCTGAAAGGTGGAAGGAGTAATGTACTGGGTCTATACAAGGGAGATGAACTTGAAGGCAATATTACAGAAATGGAAGACGACGTAGATGAAGATGAGATGTGAGATATGGTACTGCGAGAAGAGTTTGACACAGCTCTGAATGACGATCCATCAGAGCTACTGACAGCCTTGGGAGAACCAACCATGACAAAACCCTGCAGTTCGGTGTGCAGGATGTATGTGTCAAGCGAATGGCTAACAGATTTTTCCGTCATCTGCTAATGTTTCGTACTACGATTCAGTCTTTATGTGACTTGCTCAGAAGCTAATATTTCCGCTATTATTTTGTTGTTCGTATAATAAAGAAGGTAAGGCATTAATCTGTAGCTACTAACATTAAATATTAGTTATTATAGATTATAGATACGGTACATTATAATAATTATAATTTTATATGCATTAGCCTCTGCTATTCCTATGAATCAGGTTCATGACACAGTTACAGAAATAACATTGGATCTGCGTGCTTGTATTAAGATCACGTTCAAATAGGTGTATAGATTTTGCAGTGTATCGCCTTTACAAAGCATCGGACTTCGTATATTACTAATAATATAATAGATTTTTACGCCGTAGGGCTAGTTAAAGCTCTCGATGTAAGACTTCGTGTCACTGCCAAAGTACTGACCCTGTGTGGTGCTCACATACTCAGGCTTCTCCTCTCAGTTCCATCACAGAAGCTCTGCCACGGATGGCTTCAGCCCCCTGAAGTACGCGCTACTCCTATTTGCTAGTTTGTGTCTCAAATAATAATTATGCAATGGAACTTTCCAGAACAGTGCTCCAGTGCAAACCCTAGATTTTCAATCAGGGTTTTAAAACAGTTCTGTAACATGAAACGTTTTAGACATATATTTGAAATCATGAGAACCGTGTGTATTATGGAAGAGAAAAGAATGAAACAATTTAAGTGCAACCAGTACACAGTATTGTGTTTAACTGTGTTGCACGCCATAACTTACCGTCACGTAGCTTACGTAAATGAAATGCAAAATATTTAGAAAAGCTTTCAGTAATACTACGTGACGAAAACTTATATTCTCTAACTTGGAAAAATACTGATATTGTTATTCTGTCCGATCTTTGCCTTGATGAATAATGGAAGTGGAAATAAAAGTAGTGTTCTTTTATGAAGTACATTATGATAATGAAATGATAATTAAATAGACACCCTAGCTGCAAGCAGGCGTTGATACACTTCATTGGGGACATGTTGAAAATGTGTGCCCCGACCGGGACTCGAACCCGTGATCTCCTGCTTACATGGCGGACGCTCTATCCATCTGAGCCACCGCGGGCACAGAGAATAGTGCGTCTGCAGGGACTTATCCCTTGCACGCTCCCCGTGAGATCCACATTCCCAACATGTCCACAACACTACATTCGTAGTGCGCCTAATAGACAATGCATTAGCCTTTGCTATTCCTTTGAATTAGGTTCATGACAAAGTTACTGAAATACCATCGGATCTGCGTGGTTGTCTTAAGAACGCGTTGAAATACGTGAATAAATTTTGCACTGTATCGCCTTTATAAAATATCGGACTTCGTATATTACTAATGAATGAAGCAGGTTCTTGTTTGCATACACTGAATTTGCGATCTGATGAGAAAGCCGACGGATCGTCCACACCTCCACACAATCCCCTTCACTATTTTCTATGGGGATATCTGAAGTCCCTTGTGTATGAGATCCCGGTGGATACGGAGGTGGAATTAGTTGCCAGAATCGTAGCTGCCTGTGATGTATTCAGGTTGATGGCCATCAGTTTTAGCATATTTTGTAAGATACAGTACAAATGGTACGTTTATTTCATCAACGATGGTATCTGCAGTTAACTGAAGTAAATAAGGAAGTACACAGTAATGTCATATTATTCCTATTATCTCCTTAAGCTGGCTTCTCCTATCCCAGGTTCCCTTCCTGAAGTTGTTCAGTGAAGCATCTTCCATGTCCTAGTAAATTTTTGCACACTCTTTCGGGAACACGCTGTAGAGAGATTTAAGTATTTTGTATGCCTTCTGGATACGTTTTCTTTGCAATTGTGCAAATAAACGTAGAAAGTTTTGTTAGTTGCCACCTTGGGACATTTCTATCTGTTATTCCAGTTTGCGTTGAATGTTGCCAGTATTGGAGATTGAACCGGACGTAATAATATGGTGTCCCCAGCATGCTCAGTGGTCGACAGATGCGATGATCTTGCTGCTGCAGATAGAAGGTAACATAGTTTAACGGCGCCAAGTCTTTCCGTTGTCCTGCTTAAGCATCTGTCCTGGACTGCCCCGTGTTTGCCCAGTAAGAGACACTGATGTAACGTCATTTCAGTTCATGGCACCCTGAACCATCGCACCACAAATCGTCTGGCAAGTTTATCCTCATAAACTAAAGTAGATTTGTGGCACTCATTTTACCGTCGTTAATTACTGTGGATATAAAGCTGTTTTCTTGTTACCTTCATGAAATAAGCGATGTAAAGTATTTAAGGTATCAGCAAACTGCCGGAGATAAAATTATATTTTATCAAAAAGTAACAGTAACCCAAAGAAACTATTACGTAATGTTTATGGTCGTGTGTAGATTGTTTTTAATACAACGGATGTAAGACGATGATTCGTAGTTCGGTACGCTATTCTGATTCTCTCTCTACTTCAAAAATGGTTCAAATGGCTCTGAGCACTATGGGACTTAACATCGATGGTCATCAGTCCCCTAGACATCACACAACACGCAGCCATCACGAGGCAGAGAAAATCCCTGACCCCGCCGGGAATCGAACCCGGGAACCCGGGCGTGGGAAGCGAGAACGCTACCGCACGACCACGAGATGCGGGCTATCTCTCTACTTGATGTCGCACTTTGATGTAAGGGTGAGTTGTTTTGTCTCAATGAAATCAGAGTAAAATAAGTCTTGAATTTCATTCAATAGTGGACTAGGTTGCTTTTTTTCTAATTGAACTTATTTTTATAAATGATGGTGGACTGAGTAACAGCACTAGCTGACGGTTGCAGACCATAGTATAGGCCCTCCCCCTTCCAATCCAGTGACCAGGAAATACTGTACCGGTACTGCTCCATCGTACTGTACTGTACTACTCTGTATAGCGCTGAGTAATGAGTGGGTCTGTCGTTGACACATAGCACGATATGTCATAGGACAACGTAAATACACTCCTGGAAATGGAAAAAAGAACACATTGACACCGGTGTGTCAGACCCACCATACTTGCTCCGGACACTGCGAGAGGGCTGTACAAGCAATGATCACACGCACGGCACAGCGGACACACCAGGAACCGCGGTGTTGGCCGTCGAATGGCGCTAGCTGCGCAGCATTTGTGCACCGCCGCCGACAGTGTCAGCCAGTTTGCCGTGGCATACGGAGCTCCATCGCAGTCTTTAACACTGGTAGCATGCCGCGACAGCGTGGACGTGAACCGTATGTGCAGTTGACGGACTTTGAGCGAGGGTGTATAGTGGGCATGCGGGAGGCCGGGTGGACGTACCGCCGAATTGCTCAACACGTGGGGCGTGAGGTCTCCACAGTACATCGATGTTGTCGCCAGTGGTCGGCGGAAGGTGCACGTGCCCGTCGACCTGGGACCGGACCGCAGTGACGCACGGATGCACGCCAAGGCCGTAGGATCCTACGCAGTGCCGTAGGGGACCGCACCGCCACTTCCCAGCAAATTAGGGACACTGTTGCTCCTGGGGTATCGGCGAGGACCATTCGCAACCGTCTCCATGAAGCTGGGCTACGGTCCCGCACACCGTTAGGCCGTCTTCCGCTCACGCCCCAACATCGTGCAGCCCGCCTCCAGTGGTGTCGCGACAGGCGTGAATGGAGGGACGAATGGAGACGTGTCGTCTTCAGCGATGAGAGTCGCTTCTGCCTTGGTGCCAATGATGGTCGTATGCGTGTTTGGCGCCGTGCAGGTGAGCGCCACAATCAGGACTGCATACGACCGAGGCACACAGGGCCAACACCCGGCATCATGGTGTGGGGAGCGATCTCCTACACTGGCCGTACACCACTGGTGATCGTCGAGGGGACACTGAATAGTGCACGGTACATTCAAACCGTCATCGAACCCATCGTTCTACCATTCCTAGACCGGCAAGGGAACTTGCTGTTCCAACAGGACAATGCACGTCCGCATGTATCCCGTGCCACCCAACGTGCTCTAGAAGGTGTAAGTCAACTACCCTGGCCAGCAAGATCTCCGGATCTGTCCCCCATTGAGCATGTTTGGGACTGGATGAAGCGTCGTCTCACGCGGTCTGCACGTCCAGCACGAACGCTGGTCAAACTGAGACGCCAGGTGGAAATGGCATGGCAAGCCGTTCCACAGGACTACATCCAGCATCTCTACGATCGTCTACATGGGAGAATAGCAGCCTGCATTGCTGCGAAAGGTGGATATACACTGTACTAGTGCCGACATTGTGCATGCTCTGTTGCCTGTGTCTATGTGCCTGTGGTTCTGTCAGTGTGATCATGTGATGTATCTGACCCCAGGAATGTGTCAATAAAGTTTCTCCTTCCTGGGACAATGAATTCACGGTGTTCTTATTTCAATTTCCAGGAGTGTACGATGCAACAGAGCCACGTTATGGACAGGTAAGGTAAATAAATTCTGCATCATGACTTCCTTGTAATCAGGTTCGTCCTCCTTGTTTTCTTGCAGGGAATAAAAAATGCGTTTGTAAATAATCAGCGCAGTACACGTAAACTTAACGCATGTTAGTTGTAAGTAAGCTGGACAACAGTAATACTAGACAAAGCGGTAGACAAGTTTACTTCTATTGCTTCTTAAGTTGGCTTCTGCGGCCCCAGGTTCCGTATCTCAGACTGTTCAGTGGAGCATTCTCCGTGCGCTGTTATTGTCTTGCACGCTCTTACGGTAACATCGAGTATAGATGCAGAGCTAAGAAACTAAAATCAATATTAATGTGCAACCTGAATAATGTACAGTTTGAACTTCCGTAGTATTGGAACAGTGCCTGATTTTCGGCAAATGTATACATCTATAGTGATTCTATTTCTAGAGAATTTTTGGCATTCAGTTCGCGTTCCCCAAGCGCTTTCCCTTCCTCGGATCGAAGGCTCGCCCGCGGCCCTGGCGGACTGATGGTGGGGCGGGCACAAGTGGTTCTGCATTGTTCCGTCGCGCTCGCGTGTGGCAGCGCCCCGCACGAAAGCCTGCGGCTGGCTCTCGGCATGCAACCACGCCAGAGGTTGCCTCCAGGCCGCCTGTCGAGAGACGTCTTTTGAGAGCGGGCGGGCCAAGAGGCAGCGAAATGCACACCGCGTCAGGATCCGCATCGAGTCGTCAGCTACCCGATCAACTCCGTTTCCGTCCACAGCACGTACAGTGCGCACAAAACGATTTGGTACGCATTTGCGAAGTCGGTGCGCTTGGGGAGCGAACAGCCGTAGCGGTGGAGGCTCCTCCGAGAACAGCCACCGTGCGATAGGGGAGGAGCACAGGCCTTAGAACACAGACTGTGTTTAAACACGTAGTACAATATCTTATCAAACGTATCCGAGCATGGGCCTGCCGTGGTGGTCTCGCGGTTCTAGGCGCGCAGTCCGGAACCGTGGGACTGCTACGGTCGCAGGTTCGAATCCTGCCTCGGGCATGGATGTGTGTGATGTCCTTAGGCTAGTTAGGTTTAAGTAGTTCTAAGTTCTAGGGGACTGATAACCACAGCAGTTGAGTCCCATAGTGCTCAGAGCCACTTGAACCATTCGTATCCGAGCACCCTTATGTTATTCGGAAATAACCACCGGATCTCACGAGAGTCGGACTTCCCAATAAAAAGTACGGAGGGAAAATTGTGATATCAGTAGAAAAGTACACCGTAGGCCAAACGTTTTGAGCACACTAAAAATTTTTTGCGTGTGCGATATACGTCATAAAAAATAAAATCTTTGGGTTAAAAACTAGTTTGTTGACGTCGAAAAAGGCCAAAAACAATGATTCACTTCAAATCCGCCAGTAAAACATCTGGTGTGATAAAATTTGTCATTTGAATGTTTCTCGGTGTGCCAATCAGTTCGCTACATTCACTCGTTCTGGACACACATGACTAATCTAGTGCTCTTTGCCTGTTTACATCTGCGACATCGGTGATACTGCTGCATTATGCCTAAAAGAAATGAACTTAGTTTAGAAAAACAAGTAGAGATAAAGATTTTCCATGAGCAAGAGAAAATGCAGGTGGAGCTTACGAAAACTGAGAAATGTTCACGTCGATCTGTACAGTGCGCTATTGAGCAAATCACTCGGTCGCCCATAACCGGGAGGAAGTTGATCACAACAGATCATGACAACCGAATGATAGTATGAGTGTCGTTGAAAGATAGGAAGAAAGCATCGTTAGACCTCTCTGCTGAGTAGTCTAAAAGTGTTAACAAAACTATATCTTCTCGCACCACTCGTAGCCGACTTCAAGAAGCTGGTCTAAAATGCTGTACAGCCGGGGAGAAGCCTTGGCCTCTCTGACAAGATTAGAAAGGCAGGATATGAGTGGACTCCAAAACACCAAATGTTCATCGAACAAGATTGGTCAAATATCGTGTGGTCTGACTAAGCAAATGTTCAGGTAGGTTTATCAACTCTATGCTCCTACAACACACACCAATTTGGGTAGAAAACAAAATATATTCATTTAAAGACTCACGAAAAAACCATCTACAATATTTGTGATTCTTGAGTTTCTCCCGGCGTATTTGATAATCAAAATATCCACGGGTGTACTGCCGGTCTACAATGTCCAACGGGCACAATATTTCGGCGATCATACATGTCGCCATCATCAGGTGAACTGACGGACTGAGCTCCTGTGAACGTGCTGGCACGGAGATCCGTACACTATGGCTGCTCAGGGGGAACTGGGTGCGGTCGCAGCGGCGGCCGATTTAAATACCCTCCGCCCGCGGCGCACTCACTCCGCCGTCCGCGCCCCGCGCCACGGTAGCGCGGTGGAACAGATTGCGACGGCGTCTGAGATGACGTCGGTGTGATGGCTCTGTCCGCCGTGGTCGTCACAACTATACATTTGCTCGATTTACTCTTGATTAACCCAATCGCTGGTTCCCAAGCCTTGCTAAGATTATAGCCACAGTCACGGTTTATGAGGTCGTCATTGGTGCGAATTTCGATGGCCTCTCTAACAACGCTGTCCCAGTATCTCGACCGACGTCTGTACCAGAATCCTCGTGCGGTCATACTCCATAGCGTGATTTTCTGACAAACAATGTTCAGCGACCGCCGACTTGCTCGGATACATCAGTCGAGTGTGCCCCTGGTGTTCACGGCATCGATCCTCGACGGTACGCATCGTCTGACCAATATACGACTTGCCACATTGACACGGAATCTGGTACACGCCGGCCTTCCTCAAACCGAGGTCATCTTTGGCGCTCCCCACCAGTGCTTAAAACTCTAGTATATAGGGCGCGCACTATCTCTGACGCAGAGAGTCTACCCCAGGAATTGGAACATCTGAGAACTGTATTTCGAAAAAATGGGTACTCAGAGTGGCAGATTCAACGTGCTCTCCGCCCACCACTACAGCACAACCTGTGGAGATGGATGAAATCACGAGGGAGAAGGTAGGCACTGCGTTTATCCCATATACAGGCGCACTCTCGGGGAAAATCGCCCGCATTTTGAAGAAACACCAGGTCGGAACTGTGTTTTGTCCTCCAAATAAAACTCGTGCACTGGTGGGGAGCGCCAAAGATGACCTCGGTTTGACACACACACACACACACACACACACCCATGGCCGAGGGAGGGCTCTAACCCCTGACGGGGGGAGCGGCGCCAACCGTCACAGTACGCCCCAGACCGCACGGCTACCTCGCGCGGCTCTGCAGATAACAACAGTGTTTGTTGAAGTACTGAAGTTTTGGGAAGTACTCGTAGTTACCTCTTCCCAACCATTTTTATTTTGCAACTGTAATAGCTAGCAGTTCCTGTAACCTTTCCAGAACACTTTAATGAGATTTTTTTCCCTCGTTTGAGATGCTACATATAATCATACCTGACTGATTACAAGAGACTTTCCCTGCACACACAGAGCGAGTGTGGACTGCGGTGCCACATCATATAGTAAAGTGGTAGCAACGACAATGCCCGAAGTGCTCCAAGTCGGAAGGCGACAGTCAACTGAGAGTACCGCCTGAAAGGGGGTGGAGTCGGCCAGCGGTCAGGAATGGAATTCGTCTTCTGCGCTTACTTCCACGTGGATCCTAAACTGTAGTCTCGAGCTGTATTAGCCAGAACCGGTACGTGAGCAGATTCTGCAGCACGACGTGTCTCATTCGACTGTCTCCGATGGCTGTAGACAGTATCCACTGAGGTGACAGAAGTCATCGGATAGCGAGATGCACATTTAAAGACGGCGACAGTGTCGCTACACGAGGTATAAAAGGGCAGTGCATTAGCACAGCTGTCATATGCACTGAGGTGATACTTATGAAAAGGTTTCGGACGTGATTATGGCCACACTATGGGAATTAACAGGCTCTGAACGCGAAACAGTCGATGGAGCTAGACGCTTGGCTCATTCCATTTCGGAAATCGCTAGTGAAGTCTATATTCCTAGATCCAAAGTGTCAAGAGAGTGCCGAGAATACCAGATTTCAGGCGTTACCTCTCACCATGGGTAGCGACGGCCTTAACTTAACGGCCGAGAGCAACAACGTTTGCATAGAGTTGACAGTGCTGACAAGCAAGAAACACTGGACAGAAATCAGTGTGGGACGTACGAAACGTACAACAAACTTATCCGAAATTGCGGCGAAATTTCGCAGTAACTGGCTACGGCAGCAGACGAGGCACTTGATCCCCTTTCATAACAGCACGACATTGCCTGCAGCGCATCTCCTGGGATCGTCACCATATCGGTTGGACGCTAGACGACTCTTCCAGTCGTGATCTAGTCGGATGAGTTCCGATTTCGGTTGGTAGGAGCTGACGGTGCGTCCCGAGTCTCGAGTCTGGCGCAGACCCCACGAAGCCATGCATCCAAGTTATCAACAACGCACTCTGCAAACTGGTGACGTCTCCAAATGGTATGGGCTGTAGTTACATGGAATAGACTGGGTCCTCTGGTTCGATTGAACCGATCATTAATTGGAAATGGTTATGTTCGGATACTTGGGGATCGCTTGCAGCAATTCATCGATGTCATGTTCCAGAACAACAGTGGCATTTTTATGGATGACACTGCGCTATGTCACGTGACTACACTTGTTCGCGATTGTTTTGAAGAACATTCTGGACAATTCGAGCGAATGATTTGGCCACCCAGATCACCCGACATCAATGCCATCGAACATTTACGGGACATAGTCGAGAGGTCAGTGGGGCACAAACTCCCGCACCTGAAACACTTTCGCAATTATGGACGGCTACAGAGGCAGCAGGGCTCAGTATATCTGCAGGGGCTTCCGGATACTTCTTGAGATGAGTCCATGCAGCGTCGAATTGCTGCACTACACTGGCCAAATGGAGGTCCAGTACCATATCAGTACATACGAGGTGCGGCTAGAAAAAAACCGGACTGATGCTGGAAAAAACATTTATTTACAATTATTTACAATTTCATGTTATCTCCTTCAATGTACTCTCCTCCTCGGTCTCTACACCGCTCCATACGAATTTTCCACTGTTCATAGCAATGCTGCAGATCATTTTCTGTAAGTCCACTCATTACTTCCGTCGCTTTTTCTTTTGCTGCTTCAACAGTCTCAAATCTAGTCCCTTTCAAAGCTGACTTGACTTTAGGGAAAAGAAAAAAGTCACATGGGGCCAAATCAGGTGAGTAGGGTGGATGATCTAAGATGGGAATGTTGTGTTTTGCCAAAAACGTCTTCACTGACAACGCACTGTGAGCTGGGGCATTGTCTTGGTGAAGGATCCATGACTTTTTTCTCCACAAATCGTTCCGTTTTCTCCGTACTCGCTCACGTAGGGTAGCCAGGACGCTAATGTAGTAATGCTGATTCACTGTTTGTCCCTCTGGTACCCAATCAATGTGCACAATCCCTTTGATGTCAAAAAAAAAAAAAAAACCAATCATCATTGCCTTGAATTTCGATTTTGACATTCGTGCTTTTTTTTGTCGTGGAGAACCAGGAGTTTTCCAATGCATCGATTGGCGTTTAGTTTCGGGATCGTAAATAAAAAACCACGATTCATCGCAAGTAATAACATTTTGTAAGAAAGTGGGATCACTTTCAATGTTTTCCAGGATGTGAGAACAAATCATTCTTCGGCGTTCCTTCTGTTCAATTGTGAGACACTTTGGAACCATTTTTGAACACACTTTGTTCATGTTGAAACTTTCATGAAGAATCTGCCTAACACTTTCCTTGTCAACTCCTGTTAACTCAGACACTGCTCTGATTGTTAAACGGCGATCTTGTCGAACAAGTTTACCGATTTTTTCAATGTTTGCATCAGTTTTTGCTGACAATGGTCTGCCAGTGCGAGTGTCATCACTGGTGTCTTCGCGGCCATCTTTAAATCGTTTAAACCACTCAAACACTTGTGTTCGCGATAAACAATCATCGCCGTACACTTGTTGTAACATTACAAACGTTTCACTTGCAGATTTTCCTAGTTTGAAACAAAATTTGATGTTAACACGCTGTTCTTTCTGTACACTCAACATTTTCCGACGCACAGACAAAACGTCAACTACTTAAAACAGACGCCACGGGCAGACTGAGTGCAGGAGGCAGATGAAACTCGAGCAGTAGGCGGAGCGAGAGTCACGTGACAGGCCACGCGACTTTGAGCCTTATTGCATTCGTTTTATTGTTTCACCAGTACTAGTCCGGTTTTTTTCTAGCCACACCTCGTATCTCATGACTTTCGTCACCTCACTTTACTGTGGCAATATTTTCCTGAAAATAACTGTCTGAGATGTGGTATCATGGTGTTTTATAGAAATAGTATTGGCAGTTCGAATGATAGTGATCACTGTGAGACAAGGTACTTCATTATTGCGCGACAACCAAGTAGTTTTCTTATTATATTATCTTCAATACGATGTTGTCCGCGCCTGGTAGCTAAATGGTCAGCGCGACGGAATGTCATACCTACCGGCCCCGGTTCGATTCCCGGCTGTGTTGGTGATTTTCTCCGCTAAGGGACTTGGTGTTGTGTTGTCCTTATCATCCACATCATCCCCATCGACGCGCAAGTCGCCGAAGTGGCGTCAACTCGAAAGAGGCACTAGCTACACGGCATTTCCATTTCAATACGATATTAAAATTTTTTAAGCGAAAAACTTTTTATACGTGAGGCGTTCTTATGACTATGATTTGAAGATCTTTCCACCTCAATCCTCGTCACACATGAATAATTTCACATTTGTCTGAACTGTGTCACGAGGTACTTTCTTCGCATCCCTTCTCGCAAAGATATGACTTAATCTAGTCCATAGGTATATATACTGATTAGCGTGACCACCGCCCTCCATGAAATTCACAGCCGTCTGCTGCAATTGCGGGCACGTGCTATGATGAGAGGAAAACAAGAGCGTGCTCAAATGTAATGGTTCCGAATTTTTAATGTGAAAATCCGTAATATTGTGCACGTCTGTAGGACCACCGCGTCAATCTAGTGTGAGAAAGAAAGCATGGCCGAAGCAGACTGTAATCAATTTATTGTCTATCCTATTAGAAAATTTCGACCGTCGCTCATTTTCAAGAACTTAACAAAAGGTGACGTGAAACATGAGGCTTGTGAAAGTGCTTGCAAATTACCGATGCTCGAAATAAGTTACAGCACAGAAAGTGAATAGATTACAGTCTGCTTGGACCGTGTTTTCGTTCTCAGAACACTTCAAGTTTTATACATAAAACAAAAATCATTAACATTCTACATCTTCATTCTTTATGTTTACTTATTTGTAGCCCTTTTCCACTACATGAATTTGAGATGTACCACCGGCCGGGGGTGGCCGAGCGGTTCTAAGCGCTACAAATGGCTCTGAGGACTACGGGACTTAACAGCTGAGGTCATCAGTTCCCTAGAACTTAGAACTACTTAAACCTAACTAACCTAAGAACGTCACACACATCCATGCCCGAGGCAGGAGTCGAACCTGCGACTGTAGCGGTCGCGCGGTTCCAGACTGAAGCGCCTAGAGCCGCTCTGCCACTCCGGCCGGCCTCTAAGCGCTACATTGACGTAAACGTTATCCCGTGAAGAACAAAGATGTATCGACTGTCTTAACATTTGTAATAATTTGTTGGACATCAGAAGTGAAGGGAGCAATGAGTTTACTATTTTAAGGCAACCTAATATATTCGGGCTAATCGTCGAACTTGACCCTCAGCCGGCCGTGATGGCCAAGCGGTTCTAGGCGCTGTAGTCTGGAACCGCGCGACCGCTACGGTCGCAGGTTCGAATCCTGTCTCGGGCATGGATGTGTGTGATGTCCTTAGGTTAGTTAGGTTTAAGTAGTTCTAAGTTCTAGGGGACTGATGACCTCAGAAGTTAAGTCCCATAGTGCTCAGAACCATTGGAACCATTTTTTTGAGATGTACCGTGTAACAGAGCGGTGTGTAACGTAACTATGTCGGTGCGTCAGGAACAGTGCGCTGTAATCGAGTTTCGAATTCGAAGAGTTCTGTCACACCTGGAGCACCATATCCTTGAGCATGACAATGCTATAGACCCCACACGAGCGTTGCAACACCTGCAACAGTCCGATACCTAGGGTTCACTGTGATCCATCAGCCTCCTTACATTTCCCACTCCGCACCATTAGATTTTCGTTTGTTTCCCCAACCCGGACGGGATTCGAACCCGAGCTCCCGTGATCCAGAGGCAGCAACGCTCGCCACTAGACCACGAGCTGCAGACGGCATACGTGGCTATTGTCTGCGACGTATATTGAGAACGGAGAAGTAATAATTTTAAACATGTGTGATGTGGCAGTTTCATCAGGCATCTCATTGTTTTTGATGTCATGTCTTCTGAACTATGATAGGTAGATGGTTCTTACCTGCAAAGTAATTTTTCACTGACAGTAAAGGACAAGCTGGTTGTAATCGGTCTAGTGGTCTAGGAGGGACTGTGGAACATACACACATACACATATCCATGCATCCATTTTTATTATATGTAATGATTCGTGTTGATATAGCTTCATGTGGTAATCTACGGAGATCTTTATGTGTTTCGAGTTTTGTTCAGTGGATAAGATCGTACAATGAACTAATGCATGAAGGGAGTTTCTCATAATCCTTTCACATCAAGTAACTTTCGATACATCCTCACCTAAAAGTATAACAAAAGAAGCACATAAACCACGAATTAATATGTTTTCTAAATCGTACTAACCATCGAGATATAGACACAAATTTTGGTATTGGAAAATAGCAACGAAGCTTTTTGTGTCGTAAGTAACAGTTAAAAGGAGAGGTGATACAGCTATTTAGTACGCTTGACAAGAAATTAAGCAACAGAAACGCTTTACCGTGCCTTTCTTGCGCGTTGAAGTATTTTCTATCCGAAGATTCATTCGTCCATACCTAAAACGAATGATATGAAGGCTTTTCTGTAATCTCAGAATTTTAATAATGTAAAGTGTGGTTAAAACTCATTTCGACATTGCCTCTTATCAGTGAAGTAGATATATATATAGATTTGGGTGGCTCTAGACTTAAATTTCCACAATATTTAGGACAAATTCTAGCTTTAAATGCAACTACAGTTCGTTGTTTCATGGAATAAGAAGTATTCCCACTTTATTGTATTCCCGTAGGTTAAATTGCTGCAGATACTCTGGAGCGAAAAAGATGCAGAGGTAAGTTAGACAATATCTTTCTCCCAGTGGTTCCTGATGTTACGAAAACACGTTGATCAATTTTTATGTGACTCACAGGAAACAATTTCTGAAGGAAAGCAGATCGTCAATGTATATGTCCGTTGTCAAATGATATCTGGTAAAAATATGTAGAAGTTGAAGCTTCGAATAAACACCTGCACTCTAAACAATGTTGATGTGCAGAGACGTTGTTCGAAGTACCGTGTGACGTGTACTGTTTGAGAGATGCTGTTAAAAGTGTCGTCCGTTTACATTAATGGAAAACAGGCATCTGCGTGCTAATGACTGCCTAAGGCCCTCAGAACAACATGGTGATCCACGGATAATGGCTCTGAGCACTATGGGTCTTAACCTCTATGGTCTTTAGTCCCCTAGAACTTAGAACTACTTAAACCTAACTAACCTAAGGACATCACACACATCCATGCCCGAGGCAGGATTCGAACCTGCGACCGTAGCGGTCACGCCGTTCCAGACTGAAGCGCCTAGAACCGCACGGCTACAATATGTGGAAAATCTGAGGTAAAGACCTCTTACAGATGAAGCGTTATGCGTAAATACGTACGTATGTATGGTTGTATAATCCTGAAGTTTTATCCATATACTACAAAGTTTGTACGATCTGCGTAATATGTGATAAGGTCTTCATGTATATGGGCACATTGTCGGATGGTATTTGCTTTTTTCTTTTTGTGTGTAACCCGGTGGCTCAGTGGGTCAAAAGTTAAATGAGGCTGGTTGGAAGCCTTAACAAGTGTATTCCTCTCACTCTTATGCCTTATTTGACCACTGCCAATTGCTAAATAAGGCTGGTTGGAAGCCTTAGCAAGTCTATTCTTCCCTCTCTTATGCCTTATTTGACCACTGCCAATTGCTAAATAAGGCTGGTTGGAAGCCTTAGCAAGTCTATTCTTCCCTCTCTTATGCCTTATTTGACCACTGCCAATTGTACACTGAGGTGACAAGTCATGAGATAGGGATATAAACGTGCTGGCGGTGGTGTCACGTACACAAGGCATAAGAGGGCAGTGCATTGACAGAGCTGTCATTTGTATTCACGTAGTTCATGTGAAAAGATTGCCGACGTGATTGTAGCTGCACGACGGCAATTAACAGACTTCGAACACGAAATGGCACATTGAGATAGAGGCATAGGAAAATCCGTAAAGGAAATCGTTAGGAAATTCGATATTTCGATATCCACTGTGTCATGAGTGTGCCGAGAGTACCAAATGTCAGGCGTTACCTCTCAACACGGGTAGCGCAGTGCCCGACGGCCTTCACTTAACGACTGAGAGCACCGGCATTTGCGTGGAGTTGTCAGTGCTAAGCGACAAGCAGCACTGCGTGAAACAACCGCAGAAATCAATGTGGGACTTAAGACGAACAAATGCGTTAGGAGAGTGCGGTGAAATTTGACGTTAATTGGCTGTGGCAGCAGACGACCGACCCTTACGGCACAGCGGTACGTCGACAGTGTTCTATGTCCCGTTTTGTTGCCCTTCAGGGCCATCCAACCTGGGCTTACATTTCAGCAAGATAATGCCCGTCCTCACAGGGCTAGAGTTTTTACTGTTCGTGGTTGCCAAAACCAATCTTCGCCAGCAAGGTAGCAGGATCTGTCTCGAACGGTTGAAACATAATGATCGAACTTTGACTGTCACGATCTAACCAGCTAATTCGACAGAATTTTACACATACCCCTCAAGAAGTCACCCAACTGCTTGCATAAGGGCAAGAGGTGGACCAACGCGTTATTGACTTGTTCAATGCGTGAAGCTATCTCTCTTGAAAAAATCATCCAAGTTTCCAGGAATAGTAATCATTTGGCTGTTTGTACACGTTCGTCTCATCTACATATTTCCGTCCCATTCGGCTAATTCCTTCATGGTGCATCATTTTCTTGTTTTCGAGTGCATTGCTGAAATACACTTTCTAAAATGAATAGATACCAGGAAAAAGGGAATCGAGAGAAACTGGTGAGCTATCAGAGTCAAAACGTGTAGTAGAAATAAGGACGGAAATCATGTTATTACAATGCAAATTTATTGGTTATTTTTCACTTGAGAGACATGAATAAATTCTCCGATTTTAAGGGATAGATAATTCCATGTACGTGGAACAAGAACTAACGTTGTGAAGCAATTGCATTGTGAGGGAGAGTGTAATTGAAAGTAATGTATATTGTAATGATTAAGTGCTTGGTGGGAGTTAGTGATTTATAAGTACTTTATTTCAAGAGACATATTTAGAGATGTTGTTTCTGCGTACGTGATGAAACAAACAAAAGTTTAGTTGCGTCTACGGATTGTATACAACCACAATATTTCTCTGTACTACTGAGTAATGTGAATGTAGAATACAGTGATAGCGATAAATCTCATACAAGGATTTAGGGCGAGCTGAAAGCGTTTCTGTGGCAGTAGACAAGCAAAGCTGGAATACCTACATTCCGTGCAGTACCGATCGCATCTTTTTCTTTCGACTGCGCTTCGATGGCGCCGCACATTACGCCACAAGAGGGCGCTAAACTGATATAGGTCACTGTTTGCGATTCTGCCAAATGCAGCTTAACCTGTAAGTTAAACCAATACTGGCAATATCTGAGCTATGTGTATTTTTTATTGTAATAGTACAATTAAGCGGCACATGTGTTTTGAACTCTTATGGAAGGAATATTTATATATTTTTATAAATAATACAGACAGTTTCATTTAGGTGTAAAAATCGAATCTTCGTTCACAGCCAGAGGTCAATCGGGTACCTTGTCCATCATTTTCTATGATCTAGCTGTGTTTACAAAGGTAACGTGTCGTATCTGGAGCATTTCGGAGATATACTTGCATATTAAGAAAATATTCAGTTTAAGTGATACAGTACTTTAAAGATCCCACATAAAGGCACCACTTCTAAAGTGCTTTGTTGTACTCAAGTATGATAAAATGTGACATCACTGGACAATGTTGTAGGCATTAGTGTTATCAGTTACATTTTTCTAGTGTAGAAGATGATGCATCATGTTCTTCCCTCGTTAAACGGTGCTTGGTCAGTCGATGAAAATTTATTTTTGTGTCACCAGTAACAAAGCCTCATTTATGCCAAAGTGAAACTGTTGACATCTGCTACTTTGCTTACTTTGCAAGTAAAGTTATCCTCCTTTCATTTTTGCTATTATAAATCAATAATAAGAACAAATTAGAGGCTGAAATAGCATTGTAGCACTTAATTATCAGAGTCCACAGTCATGTTTTAGAAATCAAGTGCATCTTAACATGTAAGTTGTACAAAATTACACTCTTCCAGTAGCACGCAAATTATTTTAGCTAACCTGTTTGTACTATTATACAAGAAAAATTTGAACACTGAAATATTTTATTTGGGGCTCCATTGTGCCCTGCACCATTTGTAGCGCAGTGATCGAAAGTTGCTCATGGAGTTTAACCTGTAAGTTACACAATAATTGCAATCATTCAAACTTTATGTACTTCGATAAGGAATACAGACATTTTAGATGTTGAAATACTGCAAGTTATGCCAGTAGAATCAACATTTTTCACAGATTTCTGACAATCGTTTTCGACAGCTAAATAACAGTGACATTATCGTTTTGTGTGCGTGCGTGTGTTGCCGACATACTTTGATAAATAATACATATGTGGGGTTAGTGCAATTTCCACCGTATACATATTTTTGACAGAATTTTTTGCGTAAAATAACGTTGACATAAAAATTATGTGTATATTTACAAGTTTTTGATGAATATTACAGATGTGGAAATACAGTAAGTTGTATCAGTATTGCCAATATCACTATATATGTTCGATAAATAAGTCTGGCCATGGCGCCAACTTATGCAATTCAGTTTGTTCAGATACTTTTGAACTAGGCACTAAGTTACGAAATTCTGCTTGTTTGGATTATTTTCAGCATGGCACCAGTTATTCAATTCAGATACGTTTGAAGATGGGGCCAGTTTATGCATTTCATATCATTCAAATACTTTTGAACATGGTACCAATTTACACAGTTTACATTGTATGATAACTTTTGAACATGGCATCAATTTGGACAATGTCATCAGAGGGGTTGCAAAGCACAACTTGTGTAGTTCTGCCGTCTTGGAATTTTTCTATTTTTATTTCCCACTAGGAATTGATCGAGAAGAACAGATCCAGCTCACAGATTGATTAAAGGAAATGGAAGTTTTGAATTCCTTCATCTATCTTGGGACAACCACCTGCAGCATGGAAAGTTGTGAAGATGAGATAAGAAGACGAATCACGTTAGGGCGAGTGGCTATGAAGAAGCTCACCAAGATCTGGCAGAGCAAAGCAATAACAAATAGCACAAAGATCCGGCTAGTTGAAACACTCGTGTCTTCTCTCTTCTTTTACGGTTCCGAAACATGGACACTCAATGCCAGAGAGAAACAGCGCATAGATGCGTTTGAGCTTTGGTGCTGGCGTAGAATGCTACGCATAAAATGTACCGAAAGAAGAAAAAAATGTGTCCATTACTGAACAACTCGATATCTCCAGACGCCATTCTTTTCGAGTCACCGAAAAAATTCTCCAGTTTTCTGGCCATATTGTGAGAAGAGATGGAGAAAATCTAGGGAAAATAATCTTGCAAGGATAGATTAGGGGCACGAGACCAAGAGGAAGAGCAGCGAGCAGATGGATGGATCAGATCAAGAAGATCACCAGTCTACCTCTTCAGCAGGCACTAAGAGAAACTGACAACCGTTTGAGATGGAGACGCTTGGTTCATGGGGTCATGACGCTCAGCAATGAGCACAACGACTTATGAGAGACAGAGAGAGAGAGAGAAAGAGAGAGAGAGAGGACTAGGTTCGCCATCTTACAGTTTTGAGTTTCCTGCCCTGTGCCCTGTGAATGTGACGACATAATCCCGAGCGTGTGATGTCATAATCCTACGCAGGTGACATCATAAATCGTGCTGTGGGCATTATAGGTGTACTACTGAGGTTTATTATTGAAATTTCAAGAGAGAACATCCCTGGGAGAGACGGGAAATATACTACACTACTGGTCATTAAAATTGCTACAACAAGAAGAAATGCAGATGATAACCGGCTCGATCCCTGAGTCTACAGATTGGGACGTTTGCAAGACAACAACCATCTGCACGAACACTTCGACGACGTTTGCAGCAGCATGGACTATCAGCTCGGAGACCATGGCTGCGGTTATTCTTGACGCCGCATCACAGACAGGAGCGCCTGCGATGGTGTATTGAACGACGAACCTGGGTGCACGAATGGCAAAACGTCATTTTTTTCGGATGAATCTAGGTTCTGTTTACAGCATCACGATGGTCGCATCCGTGTTTGGTGACATCGCGGTGAACACACATTGGAAGCTTGTATTCGCCATCGCCCTACTGGCGTATCACCCGGCGTGATGGTATGGGGTGCCATTGGTTACATGTCTCGGTCACCTCTTGTTCGCATTGACGACTCTTTGAACAGTGGACGTTACGTTTCAGATGTGTTACGACCCGTGGCTCTTCCCTTCATTCGATCCCTCCGAAACCCTAAATTTCAGCAGGATAATGCACGATCGCATGTTGCAGGTCCTGTACGGGCCTTTCTGGATACAGAAAATGTTCGACTGCGGCCCTGGCCAGCACATTCCCCAGATCTCTCACCAATTGAAAACGTCTGATCAATGGTGGACGAGCAACTGGCTCGTCACAATACGCCAGTCACTACTCTTGATGAACTGTGGTATCGTGTTGAAGATGCATGGGCAGCTGTACCTGTAGACGCCATCCAAGCTGTGTTTGACTCAATGCCCAGGTTTATCAAGGCCGTTAAAACGGCCGGAGGTGGTTGTTCTGGGTACTGATTTCTCAGGATCTATGCACCCAAATTGCGTGAAAATGTAATCACATGTCAGTTCTAGTAATATGTATTTGTCGAATTAATACCTGTTTATCATCTGCGCTTCTTCTTGGTGTATCAATTTTAATGGCCAGTAGTGTAATATGGGTGTTTGCACTTGTGTCGGCACCCGGAACCTTAGAACGTCTTGTGATCATTTAATGTACTCCGTGTGTTCTCTTGCAACAATAAATACTGAGTGAAAAATGCTGTCCTAATTTTTTCCGATACTGTACGTGTGACGATACTGTGGGCCTCGGAAAGTAGTTGATGCAAGCAGATTTTTATGATGCTGCGACAGTAAAGGAAATCCTGGAACAGTAGTCCTGTACCAGTCGTGTGAAGTTAGCACCCCTTTTTCGAGAAATATACATTTTTTTCACAGTTCTTGTTAGATGTGCCATAGTTATAGAGTTCTTTGTACAAAATTTCAATAGTTCTGCAGAATTTATCGAGGAAAACAACAATATTCGAAAAAAATTTCGTATCGAAAACATTCTTTGTCAATTTTCGCAAATTGTAAATATGTACAACAGTTCTGAGTACAGTTCTGAACAGAACTCCAAGAGTTCTATCGAAAACCCAAGTAACACATTTTTGTGCAGGTAATTGTTTACGAGATAATTGCAATTTAAGGGGAAAATCTTATCACTTACTGTAAAGTTAGCACCCTATTTTTCAGAAATGTATATTTTTTTCAGAGTTCTTGACAGGTATGCCATGGTACTAGAGTTCTTTGTACAAAATTTCAATAGTTCTGCAGAATTTAGCGTGGAAAACAACAATATTCGAAAAAATTTTCGTATCGAAAATATTCTTTGCCAATTTCCGCAAAATGTAACTAAGGACAAGAGTTCTGAGCACAGTTCCAAACAGAGCTCCAAGAGTTCTTTCGAAAATCCCAGTAACATTTCTTTGTGCAGCTAATAGTTTACGTGATAATTGCAATTTAAGGAGAAAATCTTTTCACTTACTGTGAAGTTGGCACCCTTTTTTTCAGAAATGTATATTTTTTTCAGAGTTCTTGACAGGTATGCCATAGTTCTAGAGATCTTTGTACAAAATTTCAATAGCTCTGCAGAATTTAGCGAAGAAAACAAATATACTCCAAAAAATTTTCGTATCGAAAATATTTTTTGTCAATTTTCGCAAATTGTAAATAAGTACAACAGTTCTGAGCACAGTTCTGAACACAACTCCAAGAGTTCCATCGAAAACCCAAGTAACATATTTTTGTGCAGCTAATAGTTTACGAGATAATTGCAATTTAAGGAGTAAATCTTTCCACTTACTGTGAAGTTGTCACCCTCTTTTTCAGAAATGTATATTATTTTCAGAGTTCGTGATAGATATGCCATAGTTCTAGAGTTCTCTGTACAAAATTTCAATAGTTCTGCAGAATTTAGCGAAGAAAACCACACTGTATAACATAGCTGATTCCGGAACGCTTTCCTTCTTATACAATTCTTACTGTTGCCACAATAAATCACTTGTGCATAGATTCCAACTGTACTGATCATTACAAAAATATGACCATTGACCAGCGGCGCACATTTCTTGCAGCGTTATACAAAGCATTCGGCTTATCCGCTGTGAAAATACCACACTTAACGCTATTGTAAAATTTACGGTGGATAGCTTCCGTTTATCTACAATGTCAGCATCTATCGAATTATCTTCATGCAAACGTGATGCCTGGATCACTCACTTCCCCTTTTTAGGTACGGAGGAAACTAGAGTTCAGTCTTGTGGAAGCCAAAAAAGGAAATGTGGGCAGCCCTTCTTTTACTGATAGCAAACTCTAGAGAAATCTCACGCTTGTTTTTCTTCATCATACCAACAAAAGAAAAATTCTCCCTTCATAGCTCTATTATCATTCCAGTACTAGTAAACCAGTTGTCCGCTTTCACATTTCGACCTGACTGATATATAGGTTTACACAGTCACAGAACAACATCAAAATGTTTATTGCTCAGTTGGTAAATCCTTCTGGTTGCAACACAGGTATATTTCCAAATTGTACAGGTGAAATACTTAAGAATCCACACTTAAGAATCCATACACTTTTGTTTTGATAGATACATATTGGCGAAAACTGTACCTTCCACAGAATCCTTCCAGTTTCTTGTCTACTGTAACATTTTCTCCAAAGGTGTAAGATTTGTGGTAGTTGCGTACAAAAACAGTAAATATATCCCGAATAGCTGTTAGCTTGTCTAATTGTCTCCTTTCATCACGAATAGCGCGACTGTAAAATCTAAGGCACTCCTCAATAAATTTGAAACGTTTTATGTTCATTTGCGATGTGAAATTTTTCAATGCCATCACCATCAGTTCCACACAGATCTTCCAGGCTTTATCTGTTACTTTTGTTAACAACAATTAAAAACAAGAGACTGATGAAGGGTTTCAATTCAATAACATCTATTGATTTTACCCCTCTCTCACGCTGAAATAAGGCTTTGATGATCTCAAAATTCTGATTGGATTTCTTCAACATTATCTAGTACTTCCCACTTAAAATAATAAAATTCCTATAAAATAACGCAACCAGGAGCAGTGTATTAATCTGATGTTTGACGCTCAGACAGCGGACACTGACGATTAAACAGTTCAAACAGAATTTAAGTGCAGTTTACATTCTGGATTAGCTTTGTACTACTTACTACGTTGATAAACAAATAAATTAATCGCTGAAATGAAATACGAAAGGGCACAGTGGATAAAAACGACCAATCGGCTCATATCTCATCAAGAGAGCATTAGCGTCGATACTGAATAGTATGCCTTTCATTGTTGTATGATTCAGTATCGACGCTAATGCTCTCTTGATGAGATATGAGCCGATTGCTCGTTTTTATCCACTGTGCACTTTCGTATTTCACAACACACAACAATGAAAAGCATACGGAGAAGGGAAGCTGTTAACGAAGCAGCGCCAATACTGCAAATTGTTTAAAATTAATTTCCAGAAAATTTCGACATGTGTCAATCTGAACAGCTGCGCCCGATGGAAGGATAATGAAAACTATGATACATCCCTGAGACCCCTCAAGACCAAAAAATATTAAACAAAGCACAACAAAAATGCAAAAGTCGTGGCACTACATGTGGAAACAATGAACACGTGAACTGCGTCTTTTAAACAATCGGCAAATGACGTCAGTGTAGTAGTTACAATAGAGGTGGCATCAAAGCTTCTCACGGTAGCATCAAAGCTAATGACAACAACAGCTGCACTTTTTGGTTGGCGCGAGCCGCGTCGTGTGAAGCCGCCCGCCAGCGCTGCATTTCCTTGATCTGCCCCTAATGACTAAACGTAACAATACTGCTCACTCTCATGCGAATAATCGCTATGCTCGTTCAGTCAGAGCTCTTGTGCAGTCGGTGCCTGTTGTGCAGTCGGTGCTGTTGTGTAAGTGGTATTTATGAACCGTAACACCCATAAAAATGTACAATCTACCAGAATTGAAACGTCTTCTCAGCATGGAGGAATTTAAAGTAATCAATGATAGAGGCATTCAATTCACTCCGTCTCATCTGGTCTTTCAAAAACTGTCCGATACCATGGCCGACATCGGCTCGAAAATGTCTTCAAAACATGTTTACACAACAATTAAAGAAGATCGTCACGATCTGCTTGCTTTTGTTAGAAACACTTTCAGGCTGGAATTTTTCGTTGAAGAAAAAGACGACGACAGCAAAGATGAGTCGTGGAATGTTTTTGGTTCTTCGTGCAACAAGGCCATGACAAAGCAATTCGACTTACCACTGTCAGCAGAAAAATGGTCTACCATAAAACCAACAAAGAGGAAGCTTGGAAAGCCTTCAAGACTGGAAATAGTGAAATGGACCGATTTGATGGCTGATAAAATTTTTGAACATCACAAAATTCCATGTGCCTTTTCTTTCAAATACGCGAAAGTATGTGAAAGTTCAAGTTCAAAGTATTTCTTGAAGATCAAAGGAAGATGCACAGAATGCGGAGCCACTTTCGAAGGGATTGCTCTGAAGAAGCCAAAAAAGGACAACGATATTATTATAAACTGCACTTTCAAACTTTTCAGACGATAGTATTCACCTTAAAAGAAGACAACTTAGTGGCACGAGAAGACAACAGGTAGCTGCTAAATTGGTTGCTAACAGGATGCCTGCAGCTCTTTGGCGAAATTATGAAGCGAAAAATATGTCTTTCGGAGACATGATTCCTCCAAATTTACCAAATGCTGATGTCTTGAGAAAGGCTAAAGAAGAGGAGAGGGACAAACGTTTTGGTATAACAACCAGTAAGCCTGTTGAAATCCTGCAAACTGCAAAACATACAACACATCGGGACGAAATTCATGCAATCGGATTGGACCCATTCTTCTGTATATATTGGCTGAAAGATCAAAGTCAGTTGCACAAATATTGTCATCAAATCAATAGCAGTGTATACGATTCGGTAGATGCTACAGGTGGCGTTGCATTTCGAGTTATTTCACGATTTGGGGATCTGTCAAACAGGACTGACTGTGTGGAAATTAAGTCAAAGTACATATACCTGTATCAGTACATGTGCATCTGCGAAGTAAACGTCACTAGTAAAGATCCAAATACCGTCAATCGATCATCAATCAGTTGCCCAACTTATCAGATGATATCCTCTAGGCATGACGCATCATTCTTGTCATTTTTTATGGAAATCGTCAGATCTGGAGCTCCCAGACCCAAAATCATGGTAACTGATTTTGGTAAGGCTTTGTTGGTTGCCATTTCTAGAGCAATAGCCAATTGCTCGGTCTTAACAGATTATCTGAATAGGTGTTATAGTCATATTGTTTTGCATGAAAGAGTAATTCTACCCTCGTGTTGTTTGAGAATAGATTTAAACCATTTTATGGTCATGATTTCGAGGTGGAAATGCTTCTCGAGAGTTAAATCACAAGTCAAACAACTTTATCTTCGAGTTTTGGCCCATATTTACATGATGACAGATTTCCGTGATATTGAAAGTGCTTTGCGCTCACTTTTGGTTGTTGCGTTGAGTGAACATCTTGGAATTGATGAGTGCGGTCAAGAAAATGCATCAATGGAACATCAGCGCCACCTTGATAACATTATCAGAGGTGGTCCACGTCATTCATATATTGACGAAAAGAAAGATGATGACAAGAGAACTGATGATGTTGAAAACAATGATGACTGTCTTTTGGAATCAATTTTGAACTCTAAGGAATCTACTGCAAACGCGTGGATTGATAGGGCAAAACGTATCTACAATGAAGCTGAAGTCAACGCGAATCAGACTAAGGATGACAATCTATTTGATGTGAATCCGTACAACATTCCTAATGCTGCAGAGATGCTGAAAGAGTTGATGTACTATATACCACTGTGGACAGCTGTGATGTATCCTTCTTTCCATATTCCTTTATCTATTCGTTCGTCAGCAGCGACTGAAGGACAATTTTCAAAATTAAAGACAATGAGCTTTGACAAGCTGCCTTTACGAGTAGACAAATTCATTTTTCAACATTTGAAGTGGCTGCGTGAGGAAATAAAACTGTTAGCGCCACTTATGATGGAAAAACAAGATTCAAAGCAAGCTGTGAAGCACAAACCAACTGAAGCATCTTTGCCTTACCATGAAGAAGAAAACTGGAGAGGAAAAAATAAGAAGCTGAAGATAACAAACCCCAAAAGCAACCATATCCTTGATAATTCTGAGAGCACACTGAACAATACCTTAAGAAGTGAGACCCAACTCGATGATGCCAATAAGACAGAGTTAAACAAAATTTTTAATAGTTTTGAACACAGATTTTCTCCTACTTCGAGCGCACTTGTTATGAATGCGGAGAACAACTGTCCCTTAGTCAAAAGTGAGAGTGTGTGTTTTCAGCGCTCTTCAGATAATAATTTACCGCCGAATTTGGACTCTAAAGAGATATGTCATTCCACAAAAGACTATCGAGAATCAAGCTTCACCAGGGATGTCAATGAAATTTCATCCTGTGGTTCGAAAACAGAAGAAAATCGAGAGACCTGTAACAATAAAATGGAGGAGAGTGCAATGCTGAAAAAGCTTCAGAATGAAATTATTGTCACATAGAGCATGCAAACTAAGAGCAAGAAAAACTACTTAGATGATTGCCCAAACTGGAATTCGACTAAGAAATTCATAGACATTAATTTGCCACTTTTCGCAAATGGGTCCTCAAGCAAATTCAAATCTGCTACCTACAACTTGAAGGGAACGTGCGGTTTCGATTCTTTGATAACCTTACTCATGCAAGCAATATCACTCAGTGATGATTTCAAAAGTACCATTCAAATGGTGAGCCATCCATTTTTGGATCTGGCTTTGGATGTTTTGGACAAAAAAATTATCAACTCCCAGCATTTTAAGCAGAGATTTGATATTTTTATATGTGATACCGTTCCTAAAAAAAGGAGTAATCTCTTGAAAAATATTGTCTCTGAATGCAGAGTCGAATGTTCGGGAATTATACGAGACAATATTAAAAGATAACCCGATTTGCAACAAAAAGATATCGTGTCTGACGTGCCTAAATTAACGCTGTGTGAAACTACATTATATTTCCGTTGATACGTATGTGCTTTTCAGACTTGGTTATAATTTCATGCAAGAGGCTGTAGATGCAACAAATGAAGGTCTAAAGACTATCATAAAATGCAAGAAATGTAAAGGAGAAGCAGTCGAATAAAATAAATTCGGATGCTACTTGATGATGGATACAAGTATAACAACTTGTCCACTAACTGAAGATCAGTTTCCTCCGAATCAAAGGAAGAAATGTGTGTTGTAAACGATCACGAAAGAAATCGTAGTCGAGAATCAAGAGTACACTCTCGTTGGTGCCATTCATTATAATAGCTCCATCAAACACTACACGGCATATGTCTTCGATGGAACCTACTGGAAGCAGTACGATGACCTGTATAAAGATGTACAGAGAGTTTCAAAAGAAACGATAATTCCTCCACACCTGTTCATGTATGTCAAGACAGGAAAATTTTCAAATGGCAGCTACAAGACCGACGAGACGAAACAAGTAGTTCCTACATTGGAACTTTGCTTTATAAGGTAAGCAACTGCTAAAAGTTGGTATCAAAATATTACAAATACAGCTCTTATGTTTCTGGAACCACAGCCCTCCTGTTTTAGTTACTAGAATAAGAGCATTTTATGCCCTAAATTTCACGTATATATTTTTTGTACTTATTTTTCATAGTTGTTTCACACCTCATAAATTCTATGCTTGTTTATTACTGAATTCCCTACATATGTATTTCCTTCTGGGTTTTAGTGTATCCTGAAGAAGAGCTGTTAAGGGGACCTGTACATCACGGCCTGTAGTTTTTCCAGGTACTTTGAAATTTAATAATGCAAGACTGTCAATAGATTTAGGAATGAAACTTTTATCAAAGAATTGGTATATTGTGAGCTCTAGGTGAAATACATTGTAAATCTGTGGAATAAATTGTGCAGTGAATATTGACGTTTCTCTTACATACAGAATTATACGTAATTGTTATTTTAGGTTCAATGTACTTACACGCTATTCCAACTAAAAGATAAAAAACAAATTTTATTCTTTGAATTATTACCTTGTTGAAACAGCAAACCAGTAATATTTTTCAGTTTCATGTTTTGATTATTTTAAAAACAATGTATTTTAAGAGAAAATGTTTTCTCCTAATAATTTAAGAACATAATATGAAATACTACAGCTTAAAATATTTAATCCATTCTTGAATAATGTGGTTCAGTGTGTAGGCAAGCACTATATTATTATTCATCCATAGCTTTGTTTATGTAGCTTTAATAGTGGATGAGATACTGGTAACAGTATCTCTGTATGCAAAAACGTTGATTGCAGAAAATTGTAACTAAAGATTTGCATGTCATTTTCTTCTCAATGACGACATTGCAAACCATTCCTGCTCCATAATCCTGTTGATACGATTCCTGTCCTTTTCATTTTCTTTAGTTTTGCTTCTTTCCTTTGTTATTCTGGCCTCCTTTTTCATGCATTCAGCAGCTTCTTCAGTTTATGTAACATGTTGCCTGTCCGCCATACCAGCACAATTTTCATGTTGTTCCTAGTTTTTATGCCTGTTCTGCTCATTGTTTTTAATCTTTACTCCATCAGGCTGGCCGGAGTGGCCGAGCGGCTCTAGGCGCTACAGTCTGGAACCGCGCGACCGCTCCGGTCGCAGGTTCTATTCCTGCCTCGGGCATGGATGAGTGTGATGTCCTTAGGTTAGTTAGGTTGAAGTAGTTCTAAGTTCTAGCGGACTGATGACCTCAGAAGTTAAGTGCCATAGTGTTCAGAGGCATTTTGTAACATTTTTACTCCACCATTAAAACGTATTGCAACTGTTGAAACGCATTCTGATTTTGTTTTATGCCGTGTAAACATTTTTCCTGCACATACGACAGTCGACAGGTTCTTCAAAGGTATTACATAAACGAGGTTATACGGAAACTGCGGCACCCAAATTAAATGTTCAAATGTTCAAATGTGTGTGAAATCTTATGGGACTTAACTGCTAAGATCATCAGTGCCTAAGCTTACACACTACGCAACCTAAATTATCCTAAGGACAAACACAAACACCCATGCCCGAGGGAGGACTCGAACCTCCGTCAGGACCAGCCGCACAGTGCATGACTGCAGCTCCCTAGACCGCTCGGCTAATCTGGCGCGGCACGCCAAATTAAACAAAATGACATTTAAGCACGAGAATTACGAAGTACTGTACATGAAGTGTATATTTTTAGAATCAGGAAGAACCAGATGAATTTTATTACGTAAAACAGTAATTGTCTTAAGCTCTCATGACATCCAGGATCCACTAACAGCTAAAAATATGCCCAGGACCATCATGGATGAAAGTTATGTGGCAACATCACCAGACGCTAGGATACATAAAAATATGTGCTGTGTGTAACGAATAAATTTGAAATTGCTGTCATTAACATTGTTGCAAACATTTGTTCTAGTTAGAAAGGAAGTGTGGAAGTTTGATGAGTTACACTACAACGAGAGTCAAAAGTCTTTACAATGTATAGAAATGTAAGTATATTTAAATGAATATATTGTACAAACAAACTAAGTAGTATGTTTAAATCCTAATCCAATACATGACTGATAGAGGTGTTATTATGTTGAGGGGATACAGTATTAAAGTTAATAAGAAGTTCGAAATTTGTAAGCAAGGCTCTCGTTTATTTGGTCCTCAGTAATCCGGATTTCAGGTTTATCCGGAGTCATAATTTGTGTCCCTTGGTATTTTTCTCTTTTTTCTTTATAACACGAAGATGTGTAGTCGGTGAGCTACATAGGCTGCTTATCACTAGGCCGGTAATTTAGTCTAGTACTGAGTGATAAGGAACTCAGAGTGTGTGAATGACATTGTTTCTCAAGTATTGTACATTAACATAACGGTGTATTGATGCCCATCAAGTAAGTTGCATAGTAACCACGCCAACAGCACTCCACCACAGCTCATTGTACCTCTGGTGCGATTCTCGACAGGTGTGACACCATCTGGTTAGTGGCGCGTGTGAATGTATCTGCTCTCTCATCCATCTGTTTGTTTTGCACTGACGAGCCTTCTCTCCTTGAATCATCTAAGAGTGCACATCCCACGCTTCCACCTACAGTTACTACAGTCAGTCTTAAGAAGGTGTACTGGCATTTGTATAGTGCTGAAAATTTAGACTTTTTGTATTTAGTAGAATATACATCCGGGTTTTCGAATTTCGGTTTTCCAAAATAAAAGTGAGAATTTACGATCCTTCTCATAGCTGTACTTGCAGCAGTACCTCATCTCCTGCGTTCCCAATTTCGCAGAAGTTGTCCTACGAAAATTGCAGAAGTAGCACTCCTGGACGAAAGGATATTGTGACGATATTCCTTCGTCATAGCCTGGGGTTAGAGACCCGGTCCGGCACACTCTTTTTATCTGCCACTAAGTTTGACATCGGCGCACACCCACTGCAGAGTGAACACACAATCTATTTCATAATCTACTGGCACCATAAAAATGTTATGAGGGTTTTTAAAAGAACTCTTTCGGTGCTATCCAGAACTGTCAGCAAAAGGGTTGTGCCAATTTATTATAATGTAGACCAAATGGGTCTCTCGAAAATGGTATTATCTTATTAACTGTTATCCCCACAAAAAATGTTATTACAGTTTTCGGTAGAACTCTTAGGGTCCTATTAAGAAATGCCATCAGACCTTTTATACGAATTTATTACTTTTACATGACAAAAGTGAGTCCCACATTAATTATCTCATATAATGTCATCGTCACAAATTATGTTATAATAGTATTTGGTGGAACTCTGTGGGTGATATTCAGAACTGTCATCAGAACTATTCTACGAATTTGGGTATCATAGAGAAAGTGAGTATCAGATTAAAACAATTATTGTATAAACTATTATCGCCACAAAAATGTTCTTATCATTTTCAATACAACTCTTTGGGTGCTATCCAGAACTGCCAACAGAACTGTTATACAAATTTATTTTTTCCAAACTGACAAATAATTTTTTACCATACCAAAATTTTGCCGAGTTATTGTTTTCTTCCAGAAATTCTGCAGAACTATTCGTGTTTTGTGCAGGGAAATCTAGAACTATTGCATATATATCAAGAACTATGAAAAAAATGTATATTTCTCGTAAAAGGGGTTCAAACTTCACGGGAAATGCTCATAAGCATTCCTTATTAAATGCAGTTACTATGTAAACAATTACCTGCACAGAATATGTTACTAGTATTTTCGATAGAACTCTTACAATGCTATCTTACAATGCTGTCATCAGAACATACGAATAGACATAATCTTTTTGTAGAGTAAGTGAGCCCCACAATTAATCAATTACCTCACAAACTATTACAACCACAAAAAATGTTATAATGATTATCGATAGAAGTCTTGAGGTGTTAACCAGAACTGTTCATCAAAACTGTTGAACGAATTTACTTTTTCCTGTGGAGACAGTGGGTCTAACATCAAAACAGTTACCGTATAAATTATCATCGCCACAAAAAGATATTATTAGGATTTTCGACAGAGCTCTTGGTGTTCCGTTCAGAACTGTTGTACGAATTTACTTTTGCGAAAATTGACAAAGAATGTATTCTATACGAAAATTTTTTCGAGTATTGTTTTTTTCTTGGCTAAATTCTGCAGAACTATTCAAATTTTATACAAATAACTCTAGAACTATGGCATTTCTATCAAGAACTCTGAAAAAATATATATTTCTGAAGAAAAGGGTGCCAACTTCACAGTAAGTGAAGAGGTTCCCTCCTTAAATTGCAATTATCTCGTAACCTATTAGCTGCACAAAAAATTGTAATTAGGATATTAGATAGAACTATTGGGGTTCTGTTCAGAACTGCCCTCAGAACTGCTGTACGAATTAACTTTCTGCGAAAATTAATAACGAATGTATGCTATAGGAAATTTTTTTCGAGTATTGTTGTTTTCTTCGTTAAATTCTGCAGAACTATTCAAATTTTGTACAAAGAACTGTAGAACTATGCCATTTCTATCAAGAAATCTGAAAAAAATATACATTTCTGAATAAAAGGGTGCCAACTTCACAGTAAGTGAAAAGATTTTCTCATTAAAATGCAATTATCTCGTAAAATATTAGCTGCAGTAAAAAATGTTACTTGGAGTTTCGAAAGAACTCTTGGAGCTCTGTTCAGAACTGTGCTCAGAACTCTTGTACTTATTTACATTTTGCGGAAATTGCCAAAGAATGTTTCAGATACGAAAATTTTTCGAGTATTGTTGTTTTCTTCGCTAATTTCCGCAGAACTATTGAAATTTTGTACAGAGAACTCTAGAACTATGACTTATCTATCAAGAAATCTGAAAAAATATATATTTCTGAAAAAAAGGGGGTCAGCTTCACAGTAGGAGCTCTTATGGAATTCTTAATTAAGTTGCAATTACCTCTTAAACTACTACCTGCACAAAAAAATTCTACTAGAATTTTCGATAGAACTCTTCACGTGGTGTCCAGAACTGTCATAAGAACTGTTGTACGAATATATTTATATTTTCCGTAGAGAAAGTGTGTCCCACATTCAATCAATTTATCTCATAAACTATTATCGCCATAGAAAAATGTTGTTGGGATTTTCGATAGAGCTCTTGGGGTTCTGTTCAGAACTGTCCTCAGAACTGTTGTACAAGTATGATTTTTTCGAAAATTGACAAAAAATGTTTTCGATACGAAAATTTTTTCGAATATTGTTATTTTCTTCGCTAAATTATGCAGAACTATTGAAATTTTGTACAAAGAACTAGAACTATGCCATATCTATCAAGAACTCTGTAAAATATATATATTTCTGAAAAAAAGGGTGCCAACTTCACAGTAAGTGAAAAGATTTTCTCATTAAAATGCAATTATCTCGTAAACTATTAGCTGCCCAAAAAAATGTTACTTGGATTTTCGAAAGAACTCTTGGAGCTCTGTTCATAACTGTGCTCAGAACTCTTGTACTTATTTACATTTTGCGGAAATTGCCAAAGAATGTTTTCGATACGAAAATTTTTTCGAGTATTGTTTTCTTCGCTAAATTCTGCAGAACTATTGAAATTTCGTACAAAGAACTCTAGAACTATGCTGCATCTATCAAGAACTGTGAAAAAAATGTATATTTCTTGAAAAAGGGGTGCTAACTTCACACGACTTCCTGTATCACAGTGTGGCCCAGTCTGCCGAGGATGGAGGGAGCTGGCGTGCTCATTAGGAGACGGCTATTATATTCCAGCGACGGTCCGCGCGGCCAACAGCTCAGCCGTAATGGCGTCGTTACTTAGCGACGCGTGCCGCCGCACGCTTCGCTGCGTTGTTAGGCCTGGTCGGCTGCACCAGTAGGTATGCGTCCGGCTGACTCGCTTATGAAGCACTGTCGCCAACAGTCGTCAGACGCATGGGGGTGAAGGAAGAGAAATATGACACGGGGAATGTGAGGAAGGCTCTGAGCACTATGGGACTTAACTTCTGAGGTCATCAGTCCCCTATAACTTATAACTACTTAAACCTAACTAACCTGACAACACACACGTCCATGCGCGAGGCAGGATTCGAACCTGCGACCATAGCGGTCGCGCGGTTCCAGACCGAAGCGCCTAGAACTGCTCGGTCACACTGGCCGGCGAAAGTGAGGAAGAACAGGTTTGAAATGTCAACAGGTAAGTACAGGAAAGCAGAACGAGAATAAGGAAAAGCTATTCATTATACTCATATTTTTCCTAAGGTCAGGCTCGTCATTTGAGAGACAATTCCTGCACTTGTTTATCTGGTAAGCCTGCACAGAAACGGTGTCTCACCTATAGTGGTGATCCGTAACATTGCAACGACCAAACTCCCAGCAGACTGGATGGTGTCTGGGGGCGCTACAGGCGTGTGACCCGGTAATTACAGTATACAGGGTGTTCGGGTAAAGTGCAGCTATTTCCATTGGTGACTGAGGGCGGATCGCTGACCAACATTACATCAGTATTTATTTCATTTGCAGACTACAAAAGGTTAGACATATGTCTGTAGGTTCGCTAATACATCCAAGTATGTGGGGCAAGAGGAAGCCATTAGTGCTTATTTTCCATTGGGCAGCGGATCAGTCGTTGAAGGTTGGAAACGAGGACGAAAACGGTCAGTCTGTATCGACAGGCGTAGTCCATTTGCTCGTGCAGTTACGACTATTCAGAAAATATCAGGCTGTAAAGTTTGTGATATATTTCTGGGAAGACTGTTCGACGCAGACAAAAACTAACCATCACACTAATGTGTGTTTATATACCATATACAAAAGTATGTGCACTTATACCGGTTACACCCTGTATAAGTAGAGCAGAGACGAACTGGGAGTCATTCTAGCGATGACAGGTCTCCACCACGTCCAATATATAAGGACCTTTGACAAGGGGCAGATCGTTATAGCCCTCAGCCTGAGAACATTTTGGAAACTGAAGCAAGTCAGCTCTTTGGGTTCTATTGCCGTGAGCATCTGTGAAAAGTTTCACAATTATGGCCAAACCATGAATCAGTGATACAGAATTGGCCACCCACACCTCATAAGAGAAAGTGAAGTTGGGAGGGTTCACCGATCTATAAACCAGGATAGCCTGCAATTTGTGGCAGATATGATGACAGAGCAGAATTCTGGTGCAGTCGCAAGTGTTTTAAAGCACACTGTGTAGTGCACATTGTTAAACAATGGGTTTGAGCAGCAGAAAATCCCTAGGATAGCATCGTAGGCAGCGGCCAAGGAATCATTTAGACTGGGGCACCGGTTAATGAAAACGAGTCGCCTGGTCTATTTAAATAATATAAGAAATCAATGAACGTGTGTACATAGTCCATCATTCAGGCAAATGGCTGCTTGAAACGAGCACCGCGCCATGGATATACGCTGGTGGGGTCAGTGTTACACTATGGGTGACATGCAGCTGGGTTTCCATGGGACCTGTGGTAGTGACCGAATGCCCCACTGCAGCTGTGGAGTGAGCGAACATTATTGTGAACCACTTGTGTTACATCATGCTCGTTACCTTTCCCCTATGGCGATTGGATCTTTTAGCAGCGTAACTGTCCATGTGATCTTGTCACATGGTCAATTACAAAACTTGATTCCTCTTCGCCTCTCCCTAGCGACACATGGCTCTGGAAATCATTTAAAACCAACCGACGTAAAATCTGTTCACTATACTTTGGCCTAACTTTTGTAAGTCACATTATTACTGGACTCCGTACTTCAGCCTGGCAAAATTGTATGCCTTCACGCTGCCAATGCTTTGTGTTCGACTTCTGCCACTAGCAATAATGATAACAATACAGCGTAGATCCTGCAACAGTACATTTGGCATTACATAGTTTCTCTTGTGTTGTGCTGTCAGTTAGTTCGTTTACTGTTGTGAAGTGAATAATCAGGCAATTTATGGCCCATTACTGGAGCTAGACACAATTGGTAGGAGGTGTTTTTCATGAGATGTTTAAGCATACGTGATGTATATCTCTCAGTTTTACGGCCATACATGGATGGTGAAAGTAGAAAGTATGTATGAAGTGGGTGGACTGTGGGAGAAAGGTGGTGTTCATTCAGTGCTTTCACTAGCTGTTTCCACCACCACTTTGTGCCACGCGTTAGTCCTAGTATTTAAAGAAACAAAATAATTATTGGTAACTTATATAATCTCTGTTATACTTTTACGAAATAATAAAGATAGTAATGATGTTTTGAATATAATTTAGTTTCGTGACTAAATCACAACTGAACCCCTTTGTTTGGATACCTTACATAATTCCTTTTACCCCGCAGGGGTAAATACTCCCAGGTTCGGAACGATTCAATTTAAGATTCCAATAATTTGAATTTTTTGGTACTAAAAATTGCTATACCTTCTCTAAATGATTCTGGTAAACGTTCAAATTCATTGGAAGAGAACTAACTGCGTTAGTTTCTACGGAAACGGTTTCCAGTGGAGCTAATGGACGTATTAAGTTTAGAACAATAGTAACAATAACCGTGTCGAAATTGTTAGTAATGCTTTGTATTGAAGCAGGTTGTTTCCACAGAGCGGAGGAGGGGAAAGGTAATTGTAGTTGTTGCTCGATGAATATTGTTCAGACAGCTGAAATTAATTTATCGAAGTTTCAGATGTATATTGTAGTTAAAATATCGTAACGGTTTACCCTTAGATTTGCAATCAAACTCGGTAAATCATTCTGAAGTGCAAGACGGAAAGTACTAGCCATCGTAGCACATTAGTTTCATTCACGTACGGAGCGCGGGAAGAATGGCCGCCAAATGCTTATGTGCGCACGCTAATTACCGTAATCCTTTCTCCGATATCTATCTGGGTTCTGTACTCGGAGGTTGTAGTATAATCGTCATCTAATACTGGCTCTTGAATCTTTGTAAATAATGATTCGCGAAATAGTTGACATCTACCTGCAATCATCTGCTGATTCAGTTTTTTCACCATTTACGCGGGTAGACAAAGCTGTGGCTATATTTATTTCGTTGGATATCGCTCACTAGACCAGTCTGCTATGCGTCTGATTCACTGGATAGAGACCACTAGCAGTTTGTAAGGAATTTTCTTCGAAGACAGTCGGAATGTTTCCTAGTATCCTAGCAATGATCCGAATACTATCGTCAGCTTTACCTAAACGCGGTGCCAGACATGAGGGATTTGGTGAAGACTAACCACCAGCTCTACCTGAAGCCGGGGCCAGAGATGGATTCATGGATTCGGCAAGCAGCGATCAAGCTCTCGCCGAATCCCGAACAGGCGGGGGCTCACCGCAGTATCGATGGGTTCGCACAGCTGGCGGGTGCCTTGGATTAGCTTGTACACACTGCCGTGCACCGAGTCTCCTGGGAAACGACGAATTCCTTCAGTACAGGGAATAGAAAGCGAGAGCCCCGTGTTAGTTCGGCTGTTTCTTTAGTACTGCCCTGTGGCAGTATGTCGAGGAAGAAGAAGAGAGAAGAAGCAGACAGTGGGTGTTGTCAATTAAGGCAGAGAAACACAAGTATTAACCACTTAAAGGTAAATTTCTGTTTATCACTTGCTTTTGCAACATGAATTTATCTTTTAAATTACCATTTTATGTAGATTTGGGAATTCTATTGAAATCTGTTGTTGCTATAGGTAAAGTGACACAAACCTAATGACAGACTTACTAACAGAACCATCAGGAAAATTCGAATAATCCTTTAGAATGTCTAATGAAGAGTTTAACTATGTTAACAATAACAATAACTAACAGTACAAGGACCATGGAAATTCTCCAGACCGACATCTTTGTGATAAAAAATTGTTCGTTACTTTTTTTTTGAAACTGTTGACGATAAGCAATCGCACGGAGGGATGTCGAACGTACATTTTTCCTGTAGCTATATGTGAGTGGAGTACAACAGTGTACGTGGGCTACAAAGCGTACATGTAGATTTAGGAATCGGTTAGTGGTAAATACGAACGACTCAAATTAAGAGTGACTAACGGTATTTTCCAAAGTCAGCGTCATTACTATTGAAAGAAAATAACGACGGTCAAATACAAATGAAGATTAATTTAACTTGTTGCACAAATATATCAAAATTACGCTCCCACGAGAGTGAATGCTGTAAGGAATAACTGGGTTGGTGACTGAATGCCGCTCCATGAACTGTGGAAAGCAGAACCGAATTGTGGTCTGCGTTGATAGGCAGGTTGTGACGGGACAAAAGTTTTTGAGTGCCGTCACAGACTTTGATTTGCTTCAACCTCGCGTTTGGCTCGTATTAAATACGTGATGAACGGTTATAAATGTTTGTATGTTGTGTAACTAAAGTCTTTATGTGCGCAGCTCATGTAGAAAAGCGAGCTTTCGACCGCGCTTGACAGATGACAGAAAGAGCAAGTTTCGGCAAAGTGTCTCCTCGCGCCGGTAGCAGCAGACATCAGCTATCCGAGCCAGAGATAGAATAACACCGAGCTGGCCGCTGTTCAACGACACAAAGGCCGCCGAAGAACTTACATTTAATTGTTTAAAGCAATGGAAATGCGAAGTGATTGTCTAAATTGGTTCTCCTTTGGATTCTGGGATTTAGAAGTTCAGTTCTGATTTGAGTCTTGCTAGGGAATCCTACCCTAGAGCTGGTAGGTGCAAGTTCTAATTAATTGAAATGTCTAACAATCACTGGGAAAGGCAACAGGTCGCGGAACCAGGTAGGATCGCGACTACTAAACTGTGTGAGAGTATCGTCAAGAGGGTTTATTGAAGTATTGAGTTGGTATTCGGTTGGTGTTGTCGATGAGAACTTAGTGTGTCCGAGTTGTTACACGTTTTTACCAGTGTATATGCTTCAGTTTATCTTGTTTTGCGAGATAAAGTAGGGTACGTTAAACTAATTGATTTGGGTTTATTTCGGGTCGCAGGGCTGGAGAGATTTTTGCTACGATCGAATACGTGGAGGAATCGGTTAATTCACGCCACAATAGCGTGGATAAAGTTTACTGGTGTTCACGTGTCGCATGAAGAAACGCGCTAGTGTGCTACTGTAATGTGTGTTGGCCCTCCACCGCTTTAACGCATTGCAACGCCTTTGACGAGTGTAGTATTGACAGAGTGTGTACAATGTAGTAGGGACCTGTAACCTGTGTACTTCTGTTTTAGTCGGATGAGTAGTTTTTTCACTCAGTAAAACATCTTGGACGAAAATTTAACTATTTATGTTAGTACTGGGACGAGGTGAGTATAGTCTTGAACGCAAGACTATTGTCAGTATACAGATTAGCGTCACGAAACGATACGCCACTCTGTGTAGGTGAAAGTGGCATAGCACAGTACACGCTTTAGACGAATACCAGAGCACTGTGATGTGTCATGATAGACCGACATGGTGCGGGTAACAACTACCCCGCCACAAGGAACCCCAGCAAACAGCTGACGACACATCCCCACTACTTGGTATTCGACGAGCATTTGCTCGGTGCTCGATGAGCGCCACATGCCTGATATCGTCATATCAATGAGCTTATGTGTTCAATCCATTTGATGTTCTCATAAGGGTCCCTCATAGGCTCAATACTTATTGGTTCAAATGGTTCTGAGCACTATGGGACTTAACATCTGAGGTCATCAGTCCCCTAGAACTTAGAACTACTTAAACGTAACTAACCTAAGAACATCACACACATCCATTCGCGAGGAAGGATTCGAACCTGCGACGGTAGCAGTCGCGCGGTTCCGGACTGAAGCGTCCAGAACAGCTCGTCCAGTGCGGCCGGCCAATATTATTGCACAATAATATTTAAAATAATATTCACCGTCTGAGATCAGTCTTGGCGGTTTGCGCAATATATAGAGCAAGATCATATAGCTTGAAAAATATTGACGCTCATCCAATTATCGTGTGATATATTGTGTCGTGTAAGGTTGGTATTGTGCTGCACGCGTCAGTTCTTGTTGAGACCGAGAGAAACTCAATTCGCCCCGAACGAAATTCCTCAAAACACTGAAAAAACAAATGACAAATGATCAGCTGATGTATAGCAAGAACCGTCTGGTGATTTGAAGAAACGAAGTTCCTGATTGATCAAGAAACGCCCGATACTTCATTGTCCACAATAGAAGGAGACACAGAAGATCATGAAGTAATTACAGTAAGCAGATGTATTTATTGTAGCTGTTCTCAGAATTTACAAATAATATTGGAGCAGATGTCCAATGAGGAAAAACGTGTTCATTTTCAATGCAAGTGTTGCCACAGTATGTACATAAGATTCAACAAAATTTCAGTCAACAGAATTCATTTATTTCGTTTCCAACAGAATTTACATTAGAGGTAAATTATACAATTCATTTCTTTAATTTATAATAAGTTGCTGCGGTTACAAATCCATTCTGCCATGAAAGAGCACCTGGCCCATTGAAATATTCTCGGAGTTTCAGCTCTTTCTGCTGATTATGTTTAGGAAGAAAAGCAATTCAGTGACTATATACGAGAGATTGAGATCGTCGAGCGCGAACATCTTCGCTTTTAAGGCTTACTTACAACTAACCCATCTTGAGTATAAATATTTTTTAAAAAAATTCTTTATTCGGTCACTACAATTATACATGTTTACCTACTACCTAAATACATTAGTAGGTCATAATTCCAACTATTAACAATTGACAATTCTGCAGCTTTAATTTCTAACACTACAGGTTAATACTACAATTCCTTCACCACTATGTGGACCTACTGTTGTTTATTATACGTGTTGTTTAAGATGATTGGATTATATCTTCCTCTACAACAGACTAGAATACTACTTTTGGTATGTTACTGTGATTACTGTACCTGCAGCGTCACAGGTGTGCCAGTAGAAACAAACCTAATTTTGCTGGCCTTTCCCACCGAGCTAACCCCAGTGGGAGAGTCCCTGGCACTGGGCTGGCCGATGACCTTTTCGCTGCAGTTCTATACTAGTCTTCATTCCTATTTCTAATCCTACAACTAGTCTATCGCTATCTCTACTGTCGTGATCGGTGCGTTGTCAAGTCCGGTGATGATGTACAACCCCCCCTCCTAATCCAAAAAACATGGCGAATTCCAGCCGTGAGGCGGCCCTGCCAGTTCCATGTCCCGGTGGAACAGGGAAGGTGTACGGAGTCTAAGTCTGGTGTTGTTTATTCTTTTAATTGTATCTTAATTGTTCCCTGAGAACTTTACTTGAAATCGCATCTGATAGTTTGGTCAAGACATTAAATGCGTCCTCTTGTCTGAGCACGTGGTGCGTGTCGCTGTTGGGTAATTGTTCTCTAAACTGTTGTGCAACATCGTCGAATAGGGGGCACTCATACACCACATGGTCTGGAGGGCCCAGCACTGCTCCACAGTCACACGTTGGTGTAGTCCGCATCCAAAACCGACACAGATATGTCGGGTAGGGCCAAAATATATTATAAATATATTATAAATATTTCCCAAAAATATTGTATCGTTCTTGGCGTCGTCCTATGGCGCAATATATTGACAGAATATTATTGTGTCAACAACGTCGAGCGGCGCAGAGTTGCCGTGTGCTTTGAGGCGTCATATCACGGGCGGCGCGGCCCCTCCCGCCGGAAGTTCGAGTCCACTGTCGGGCATGGGAGTGTGTGTGTGTGTGTGTTGTTCTTAGCATAAGTTAGTTTAAGTAGTGTGTAAGTCTAGGGACCGATGACCTCTGCAGTTTGGTCCCTTAGGAATTCACACACATTTGAACATTCTGAACAACATCGGGTGTTGTGAGGGCTGTGTATAAGCTCACGGATTTTTGATGGAGGTGTAGAATATGTCTCGATTATGTGTCTGTAATTGAGTTCACGTGCTAACAGCATCTGTTATGAAAAGCACTGGAGCAGTAGTTCGCAACAGGTGGTCCGTGGACCCCCAGGGGTCCGCGAGCTATGCCAGAGGGGTCCGCAAGATGCTATTAGAATTAAAAATACATTAAATATATTTCGTATGATAACAGATTTTTTGTTTTGGCGGCTTCCTGCGTGAGCTGAGCTCTAGCGAATGCTAACTTATGCGTCTAGCGTCTTCCTAGAATCCAACTGACACACAGAAAACGTATAAAAATACTCTTAATTTGGCTTTTTTAGGTACTTGATACTGTGATATGACAAGGTAACAATCATGCTCGATGAGGGGGTCCTCGAGAAAATTTCGGTGGGAACCACTGCACTAGAGAATTGCGTGGGGTGTCTCGACTGCGCAGCTGGATTGCGCCTGTTGCGCTGGGTTGCCTACACGGGCGGAGCCCAGCGAGGGCAGCGTAGCGAGCAGGCAGCGGCGAGTAGCGAGTGGGGCCGACGGCCGGCCGTGAACAGGTGGTGCAGTGCGCACGCCGCGCCACGCCACGCCACGCCACGCCACAGCACGGCTCCGACTGCCGCCATCGATTGCGGGCACGCCCTGTAAACCTGGCCGCTCCTGGCCGGGTCGCCACTTGGAGGCCGCGCGGTCTAAACGCCTAGGGTCTGTCAACAGTCAGTCCGCGCAGCTGACGTGTTCCACTGGGAGATTTTCCAGAAGTGGCATACGCACATCGTGAAAAGTACTGCGGGGTCGGGCGGGATTCTGCTTGTCACTTGCTTTGTCGCTTGCTACATTCTCTTTGTTAGGTCGACTTTTAACACATCCACACCCACATCCACAATTCACAAGCCACCTTACAGAGTGTTTCAGATAGTACTTTTGGTTCCACTATCTGTTCACGCCTTCTCTGGTACATTCGCAAGTGACACGTGGGAAGAATATTGTAGTAGCTAAAATTTCACGGGCTTTTTCGCTGTGATCTCTTGGCTGGACATATGTAGGAGACAATGTTATACTGCTCCACTTTTAACAGAACATAGTCTCTCTTTATATGAATAGTCAGACAATCTGTAATGCACGACACCTCTCTTGCTGCGTCTGCTGCTGGAGCTTGTTCAGCTTCTCCGTAACGGTGTCACTCCGAGTAAACGATCTCGTGACGAAACACGCCAGTCTTCGTTTGAACCCCTCTGTCTCTTGAACTAATCAGACCTGGCAGGGGTTACAGGCTGACTAGCAATGATCATTTTTGGAAGGTGACTATCAGGAGCCATCATGTAATGTATAATGTGCATCTTTGACCAACGCTGCTTTTTTATTTAAAACCCAAATATCGACCAGTTTCAGTCACAGACGATCTTTGCGGATCAGAGTTAAAACAGTTTAAGCCACAACATCATATCTGTCATTACATGGATAATGGCCACGTTTCATACGTAGAGCATGGCATGCCGGGACTTTGGAAGGCATCCATGCCAATGAGGTGCGCAAGCACAGCAACATGTAATGACAGATGTGATGTTTTAATCGTGATGTCTTAACCGCAGTCTGTGAAGATAGTCTGTGACTGAAAATGGTCGATATTTGAATTTTAAATAAAAAAGCAGCTGATCGTCAGATACGCATTTTATACATGACGAGCAATAAGTTGATCGAGTATTCTGTTAGGCTCTTCTGTTGTGGATGGTTCAAATGGTTCAAATGGCTCTATGGGACTTAACATCTGAGGTCATCAGTCCCCTAGAACTTAGAACTACTTAAACCTAATTAATCTAAGGACATCACACACATCCATGCCCGAGGCAGGATTCGAACCTGCGACCGTAGCGGTCGCGCGGTTCCAGACTGAAGCGCCCAGAAACGCTCAGCCATACCGCCGGGCTGTTGTGGATGGCACTTCCTTAAAATTATTCTAATGGATACGCTTTTCTTACAGCCATTTCCATGTAGTCATTGTAGGTCGCTTCCGATGGTTAGCGTGCTCCGTGATATTTGTGAGAAGTTATATTTCCAGGGCTTTATTACCAGTATCGTAATCGTACAGCAGTGAACTTTGTTTATATGCAATACGCTTTATTGATTCAGTTTCAGTATCCTCTACCGTCATCGCACCGTTGGTCTTTCTGCGATTCACTGCAATATTTAGGGGTTGCCACATCCTTGTAGTACCCATGAGTTCAAGAGGCACACTAATGCATTTCTCCCTGTTGTTCAGCAGTGCAGTCAAGGTTCTTGAATACGTTCCGTCCCTTTTCAGCCAGAAAGCTATAGGTTAACTGTTGCAAGCATCCCTAGTATAAGACATGCGTGTGAATCCGATTTTATTTCCCATTTAGTCCTACATTCCCCGATAAACCGGACCTCATATGATTGAATTATAGCGTTGCTGGGCTATTCCAAACGCATACGTTATGACAGGTAAGTGATAAATAAACCCCTATGCCTACTGTAAAAGATGTTTGTGAAGTAGTGACACGATCATGATGTATGGTAAATCGGTGCCGTAATCAAATGTTCAAATGTGTGTTAATAACTAAAGGACCAAACCGCTTAGGTCATCGGTCCCTAGACTTACACACTACTTAAACTAACTTATGCTAAGAACAACACGCACACCCATGCCCGAGGGAGGACTCGAACCTCTGACGGGAGGGGCCGCACAGTCCGTGACATGACGCCTCAAACCGCGCGGTCACTCCGTGTGGCCCGTGCCGCAATCAGGCAACTTGCTATGAGTTAGCGACATCCACACCATTTAGCCACTTCCGCGTCCCCGACATTTAATCGACTCATGAGAGCGAATAGTAATGATGTTGAGCTATGTAGAAACTGATAAGAAAAAAGGCCTCTTACTTCGGTAAGTCCTTGGCTTTTCCTAGTTAAGACTGACGTAGATTGTGATGTGTTGGGATTAACCTTTCGTCTTTACATTATATGTCATAGTAACTGCGTTGCATTAGCATTCGTTATTACTTTTCAGTGCAGGTTCTAAATGAACATGGAGCAACGAAATAAAGAATTCACAACGAAAGAGAGTCGTTCTGTGATTAAGTGGTTTTATTTAAAAGACAACACTGTCAAACTAATTTATGTTGATACGTCTCGTACATTGGATGGTAATTGCCCTTGCCAGTCTGGTTTCAAGAACTGGGTTGCTGCATTTGAAACAAGATGTAGACAGTCCCGAAAGGCCAACTCATAGTTCTGGAAACCGTGAGTGCTGTTCATTCCACGATACTTAATGATCGGAGGATAGCCACGCACTAAAAAGCAAGGAGAGACCCTGAGCGAATCCCGAGAAAGTGTAGGTCACGTAATTCATGTAATTTTTGACATGAGAAAGCTCGCAACCAAATGTGTTCTCCAATGTTTCAATGAAGACAAAATGGGTGAATGAATGGTTGCTTCGCAGGCCATTTTCGTGCAACTACGTAGGGATCCTGTGGGAATTTTACATCGTCTCGTCACCATGGATGGAACATGGCTACACACTTATGATCCAGAGACCAAAGAACACTCCAAAGATGGGAGACAGAGGGGTTCTCCACGTCCAGAGTTATACAAAACACAAGGATCAGCAGACTAATAGCTCGCTACCATCTTCCGGGATAAGGATGGAATCCTATTTAGTGACTGCTTACAACATGGTAAAACCATCACGGTGAAAACGACGTTACCTTATCGACTAAATGAAGCAAAAATTGCTGTCCAAACGTCGAACAAAGCTGAGAATCTTGTTTCCGAAAGATAATTCTCCTCGTCACAAGGCGGGCATCAAGCACCAAAAATTCGCAGGTATTCTCTTTCAGATCCTCAAACATCCACCATATTCACCTGATTACGCCAACTCAGACTATTATCTGGTCCCGAACCTCAATGAACATCTCGAATGAATACTAAGGAGCCAGAAAGACACCGCATAAGTGGTTTGCTGCGCAATCGAATTCGTTTATATGAGTTAATGAAGCTCGATCATAGTCACCGCAGATGTGTTGAGCTCGCGGAATAATATGAGCAAATAATTTTTTTTCAAACATATAACTGTATTTTTCTTCATAAAGCCAAGAACTTCCCAGAATCCCCTTGTATACTCTGTTCATGACGTTATCTCCCAACTGGGCCGACTTATGCAGCCTTGTCTTGTCCATCGCCACACAGGCGACTAAAGAGCACTCTCGTGAGTCAGGTCTGCTACAGCAGGGATGCACAGCCAGCAACTACATCTAACAATGACTCAGGAGATTAGTTTTCCATCTTAGATAAGACTTCACACACGATGGGAGTCTTTCAAAGTTATTTAGACACTATGAGGAAGGTTTTACAGTTGTTCAAATTGAAGTAGACAGCACTAATAGATAGTTATTCAGTGTAGGAGAATAAGTACGTGCGCCGAACAGCTGGATTATTTTTGATGAAAGGGGGGAAGGGGGACACTGACTAGCCACAAGGTTAAAAGCAATTATCTCTGCTCAAGGCTTGCAAGCACAGATTTACTTACGCTTGGAAATTGGTAACCGACGAACATACACCACTGGCCATTAAAATTGCTACACCAAGAAGAAATGCAGATGATAAGCGGGTATTCATTGGACAAATATATTATACTAGAACTGACATATGATTACATTTTCACGCAATTTGGGTGCATAGATCCTGAGAAATCAGTACCCAGAACAACCACCTCTGGCCGTTTTAACGGCCTTGATAAGCCTGGGCATTGAGTCAAACAGAGCTTGGATGGCGTGTACAGGTACAGCTGCCCCTGCAGCTTCAACACGATATCACAGTTCATGAAGAGCAGTGACTGGCGTATTGTGACGAGCCAATTGCTCGGCCACCATTGACCAGACGTTTTCAATTGGAGAGAGATCTGGAGAATGTGCTGGCCAGGGCAGCAGTCGAACATTTTCTGTATCCAGAAAGACCCGTACAGGACCTGCAACATGCGGTCGTGCATTATCCTGCTGAAATGTAGGGTTTCGGAGGGATCGACTGAAGGGTAGAGCCACGGGTCGTAACACATCTGAAATGTAACGTCCACTGTTCAAAGTGCCGTCAATGCGAATAAGAGGTGACCGAGACGTGTAACCAATGGCACCCCATACCAACACGCCGGGTGATACGCTTCCAATGTGTGTTCACCGCGATGTCGACAAACACGGATACGGTCATCACGATGCTGTAGACAGAAACTGGATTCATCCGGAAAAATGACGTTTTGCCATTCGTGGACCCAGGCTCGTCGTTGCGTACACCATCGCAGGCACTCCTGTCTGTGATGCGGCGTCAAGGGTAACCGCAGCCATGGTCTCCATAGTCTGCAAATGTCGTCGAACTGTTCGTGCAGATGGTTGTTGTCTTGCAAACGTCCCCATCTGTTGACTCAGGGATCGAGACGTGGCTGCACGATCCGTTATAGCCATACGGATAAGATGCCTGTCATCTCAACTGCTAGTGACACGAGGCCGTTGGGATCCAGCACGGCGTTCCGTAATTCCCTCCTGAACCCACCGATTCCATGTTCTGCTAACAGTCATTGGGTCTCGACCAACGCGAGCAGCAGTGTTGCGATACCATAAACCGAAATCCGACCTTCATCAAAGTCGGAAACGCGATGGTAGGCATTTCTCGTCCTTACACGAGGCATCACAGCAACGTTTCACCAGGCAACGCCGGTCAGCTGCTGATTGTGTATGAGAAATCGGTTGGAAACTTTCCTCACGTCAGCACGTTGTAGGTGTCGCCACCGGCGCCAACGTTGTGTGAATGCTCTGGAAAGCTAATCATTTGCGTATCACAGCATCTTCTTCCTGTCGGTTAAATTTCGCGTCTGTAGCACGTCTTCTTCGTGGTGTAGCAGTTTTAATGGCCTGTAGTGTATTAGCGCTTGAAGATTCGGAAATGGCCGCCAAAGCTTACGGTAGATGCCAACCATCTTTCTTTTTCTGGATGCATCTGTGGTGAATCAGAATTCTAGAGCTGGTAGGCACAAAAACATTCACCGAGTAGCCAAGGAGGAGCTACACTCCTGGAAATTGAAATAAGAACACCGTGAATTCATTGTCCCAGGAAGGGGAAACTTGATTGACACATTCCTGGGGTCAGATACATCACATGATCACACTGACAGAACCACAGGCACATAGACACAGGCAACAGAGCATGCACAATGTCGGCACTAGTACAGTGTATATCCATCCACCTTTCGCAGCAATGCAGGCTGCTATTCTCCCATGGAGACGATCGTAGAGATGCTGGATGTAGTCCTGTGGAACGGCTTGCCATGCCATTTCCACCTGGCGCCTCAGTTGGACCAGCGTTCGTGCTGGACGTGCAGACCGCGTGAGACGACGCTTCATCCAGTCCCAAACATGCTCAATGGGGGACAGATCCGGAGATCTTGCTGGCCAGGGTAGTTGACTTACACCTTCTAGAGCACGTTGGGTGGCACGGGATACATGCGGACGTGCATTGTCCTGTTGGAACAGCAAGTTCCCTTGCCGGTCTAGGAATGGTAGAACGATGGTTTCGATGACGGTTTGGATGTACCGTGCACTATTCAGTGTCCCCTCGGCGATCACCAGTGGTGTACGGCCAGTGTAGGAGATCGCTCCCCACACCATGATGCCGGGTGTTGGCCCTGTGTGCCTCGGTCGTATGCAGTCCTGATTGTGGCGCTCACCTGCATGGCGCCAAACACGCATACGACCGTCATTGGCACCAAGGCAGAAGCGACTCTCATCGCTGAAGACGACACGTCTCCATTCGTCCCTCCATTCACGCCTGTCGCGACACCACTGGAGGCGGGCTGCACGATGTTGGGGCGTGAGCGGAAGACGGCCTAACGGTGTGCGGGACCGTAGCCCAGCTTCATGGAGACGGTTGCGAATGGTCCTCGCCGATACCCCAGGAGCAACAGTGTCCCTAATTTGCTGGGAAGTGGCGGTGCGGTCCCCTACGGCACTGCGTAGGATCCTACGGTCTTGGCGTGCATCCGTGCGTCGCTGCGGTCCGGTCCCAGGTCGACGGGCACGTGCACCTTCCGCCGACCACTGGCGACAACATCGATGTACTGTGGAGACTTCACGCCCCACGTGTTGAGCAATTCGGCGGTACGTCCACCCGGCCTCCCGCATGCCCACTATACGCCCTCGCTCAAAGTCCGTCAACTGCACATACGGTTCACGTCCACGCTGTCGCGGCATGCTACCAGTGTTAAAGACAGCGATGGAGCTCCGTATGCCACGGCAAACTGGCTGACACTGACGGCGGCGGTGCACAAATGCTGCGCAGCTAGCGCCATTCGACGGCCAACACCGCGGTTCCTGGTGTGTCCGCTGTGCCGTGCGTGTGATCATTGCTTGTACAGCCCTCTCGCAGTGTCCGGAGCAAGTATGGTGGGTCTGACACACCGGTGTCAATGTGTTCTTTTTTCCATTTCCAGGAGTGTATTTGTTACGAAGTCTCAAGGTACGTAGTTGAGAAAGTCATTAGAAGGAAATTTAAACGTTCCCCCGATGTAGACCGTATCACAGGCTGCACAAAAGTAATAATATCTACGTGCATACGCGAAGTCCATTTTACAGATTGCCGGTACTTATTTATACACAGGATGCAAAACTACAGAAAAAAGCAAGAAGGAAATAAGATATAAAACAAGCAAAGGAAATAATTTACGAACTAGTGGAAAAGTATAGCAAAGTTATGGCAAATTATAGCATGTGCATTTACAGAGATTAATTTCAAGGTTCTACATCCAGGGACCTTAACCACGGAATAGCCTTTTGAGAGCATATCATGATGGCCCTCCAGTGACCATGAACACTTTTTATTAGCCATTCACAAATAATACCGTATTCAGGGCTGTGTGCCATCTCCCATTCGTAAAGGAAGGCTTTGCATTTTACATGCTCGGTCCTGACGCGATTGAGGTAGCTCCAGACTTCTTCATGCTGATTTCACGCCCGTAAGCAGTAAAGTTCCCAGAAAACCATGCGCTATTAGATCTCCAGCACTGTTGTAAATGTCAAGAAGGAGGTCGGTGGGTACTGTTGAGATCCCACACTGACTTTCTAGACTGAAATCTCGAATATGATAGGTGAGAAAGAGTTTTTTTTGATTGGGGAATCCGTAGGAACTGATCTATTGTATATCATACTCCTTTCTCGGTCCACTGCCTGTTTTCGTCCGAGAACTGATAGCGTGATATTAAACAAGATAAGAATTCAGGGAACATGCTTACATTACCATTACCCATGTGTCACTAAGTTTGAGCCGGCCGCAGTGGCCGAGTGGTTCTAGGCGCTTCAGTCTGGAACCGCCCGACCGCTACGGTCGCAGGTTCGAATCCTGCGTCGGGCATGGATGTGTGTGACATTCTCAGGTTAGTTAGGTTTAAGTAGGTCTAAGTTCTAGGGGACTGATGACCTCAGATGTTACGTCCCATAGTGCTCAGAGCCATTTCAACCACTAAGTTTGAGGGATCGATGACCTCGCTGTTTGGTGCCCTCCCCCAAACCAACCAAACACCCAACCAACTAAGTTTGAAAACACTCAGTATCAACATTAGCGATTGTCGGGTCTGGTAAACAACGCAACACTTCTTCAGAGCGGCGTCGGCGATGTTGTATGATTCAGCTGCAGATGTCGATCATATGTTTTGTATAAAAAAGTGGTTCAAATAGCTCTGAGCACTATGGGGCTTAACATCTGAGGTCATCATTCACTAGAACGTAGAACTACTTAAACCTAACTAACCTAAGGACATTAGACACATCCATGACCGAGCAGGATTCGAAGCTGCGACTGTAGCAGTCGCGCGGTTCCGGACAAGTGACTAGAACTGCTGGGCCACCGCGGGCGGCATGTTTTGTATACACCATGTTCTTTGGTTCCAGTGAATTTTAGCTTTGTCTGTGCTTTTCACGAAACCTATATTTGTCAAATGGAAATGGCAATCCGAGAAGCCGGAAGACTTCATTCTGTTCTACAGTATATCATACATCCATGGCTAGAGGAAATGGTCGACTGATTGAAGATCGCGATAATGTAGTTTTGCTTTGACTAGTAGTATCATTGTCTTTCTCTTATTAATTATTTCAACGTGGGGCTGTGGTCATTATCTGATGTGTAGCACAGGCTGTCGTCTAAATTAGGTAGTGATTTGAAACTTTAGTTGAAAATTGGCGAAGACAAAGAATGCATCACGGAAATAATCTATATAAATTAAGCCTGTAGGGAGAGACTGAACTACAGGATAAGTTGAGAACTACGATTGGTTATAAAGTTTGGTTTGTGTGTTGTTGTAGTAATTATTACATTATTTGTTTCGTACGTTACGAAACCATGGTTACCTACCCTATTGTGATCTGTTACTTCCAAGAAGGTAATAACATGTACATTATGCAGGAGAACTTATGTGAAGTTTGGAAGGTATTTAAGAAAGAGCACTGGAAAAAGTGAGGGCGGGTTGTGAGTTTTGCCTGGATAGCTCAGTCGGTTGAGCAATTGCCCACGAAAGGAAAGGATTCCAGTTTCGAGTCCCGGCCCCGCACACAGTTCAAATTTGCCAGGAAGATCAAATCGGTCCACACTCCGCTGCAAGTTAAAAATTCATCCTGGCCTCGCATACGTTGTCGTCCAAACATCTTACCCTCAAAGAGGTTCTCGTTTCTTTCTTTTTTCGTCAAAGTTTTTTTTTGTTTTGTTTTTTTTTTTTTTTTTTTTGTTATTCGCGATGTCATCCAGTGGTCGTTTTTCGCGGCTCGGACCTGAACCATAATATACTTGACATCACCTGTCTTTCGTCACGAATCGTGTCGTGCCCGATTTTCTGTCCTTTTCCGTTCTGAGGAGGAGCAAAATAAAAATTCTTATGTGCCTCCATATAAGCCCTACTCAAACCTCTGTCACATTCATGATTCCTAAGCGACGTGCACTACGGACTAACTAGAATTTTTGCACTGCTGATCTCGAATGTTTTTATCTCTACTTTCACCAGAAAAAATATCTTGATATCAACCTCATCGTTCTTTTACAAAGTCCTGTTTAAGTTAACGAAGCAACTTAGTTACACTTTCGTATGGACGACACCGTCCTTTTGAAAATTTGCTAGGTCTGGAATCTCGACTGCCCCCTCCTTCAAGCTGACTACATAATGACTCCAGATAAAGCAACTTTACTGTGATGTAGATTGCAATACATTCCTCTACGTTCTTTCGCTAAGAAACACGCCGTACTTTATCTGTATACTCGCAACGAATTTAAATAATTCGCTTCTCACCATTAACACTAAATTCAAAGGTACGCACAATTTCATGTCTTTAATAGTCTTACTCCTTAGCTGTTTACACGATATCGTAACGCCTCCATTTGCTTCCAGACGTACGTAGGTATTCTGTAACCCACCACTCACGCAGAAGGGCGCATTATGTCACAGGAACTTTTTCCTCCACGTTTTTCCTTTACGACATGTTGGCAGGAAAGAAGAGAGTCGATGCTCGTATCGATACGCATCGTACAACTCTACCTTCGTGATCAATAAATCACGTATAAGCTACTACGATTATTACAGAGCACTGCAAGACCTAAATGGAAACAAGCTACCTAGCAGAGGTGACAGTACCTTATATTTACGGACATTGTGAGGAGAATCATTTGTGGTAAAACCTTCTACCGGGTATGCGTGATACGTAAGACAGGTGAAACACCCTGAGTCTTCAAGAAGAATATAATAATAACAATTTCAACGGAGGTAGGTGCTGACAGACGTCAATATCAGCAAATCACCGTTTTGTAGTACTTGCTTGCATTATACTAACACGAATTACTTACAGAAGAATGGGAAGACTGGTAGAATCTGCAGACCATTTTGGGTTCCGTAGAAGTGTACCAATTCATGAGCTAATATTGACATTACTAGTTACCTTAGAACACGGATTTCAAAACATTAATCTATATTTACGGCTTTTGTAGACTTAGAGAAAGCTTTTGGCGACGTTGAGTGGATTACACTCTTTGAAGTTACAAAGTTAGCACGGGCTGGAAGGTTCAGGTTGCACAGAAACCAGACTGCAGTTATGAAAGTAGTTGCGAAGGGAAAGGGACAGGGTATTATTCTCTCCCCTATGCAACTCAGTCTGTAAATTGAGCAAAAGTCGACGTATACCCAGACTAAATTTAGAAAGGTAATTTAATTTCAAGCTAGACGGAAATAATACTTAAAGCTTCCCGATGAAACTGTAAGTCTACCTAAGACAGCGAAGGTTTTGGAAGATCAGTTGCATGGAATGGATATTGTCTTCAAAAGAATTGGATAGAAAATATACAAAAAAGTAAGAATTATAAAACGAATGAGTTACTTCTCTACAATCCAAAACAATGATAATGAGATCGATTATCTTTATATGTGTAGCAGCACTAACATTGAAGTAACATGGATGCGATCAAAATAAAATTACTTTTACTTATGAGTTTTAGGTGAAAAACAGAAAACTTTAACGTTCCTAACTACTCACTACGTTAGCCTGCAGTTGAGCTTTTGTAGTGATAAGTGACACGTTGACAATGTTTTAATTCTTTTTACTCGAATAAATCTGAAATTGCTGAATACTAACATCTTAACAAATGAAGTAAGATAATTTGGGTGTTCTACACAACTCTACGTTTTGTTTCCTCCATGTGTTTTGGTAGCGTATTTATTTTGTATAAAACTGGTTCATAAAATTTCTATTAAATATTGGTATGATAACGGAATAATGGTCAGTACAATTTTTAGGCTATTAAATATTGCTTTAGGTGAGTCAACCATTATTAAAACAAGGTTCTACGTGTGTTACAAGCATTCTGAAGGAGGGCGTGAAGGGACTTCAGGAAGAGGAGCACCCTGCACGCTCCAACAAATCACCAACTGATGAACTCGGGGAAAACGTGAAAGAATGATTACGAACAATTGCCGAGTCACAGTGAAAAACGCCCCTGATGATGTTGGGGTATCCATTAGCTCACTGCTTGATTTTTTTCGGCTGTTTTGGGTGCAAATCATGTGACACTAAAGTTTATTCCAAATTTATTGGATTTAGATCAAAAACAGCGGCGAAGTCAAGTTTCTCTGAAACTGCTAAATGAAGTCAACAAAGACACAGAGCGACTGAAACCTGTTACAACAGGCAGTGACAGATTGGTCTACGTCGAAAGTAAGACTCAGTCACTCCAGTCAAAACAGTCTGTAAAGCGCAATTTGAAAAAACCACGAGAATTGATTTCAAATGTGAAGGTTACGCTCACTGTGGTTTTATACTTTAATGAAGTAGTAGGCGATGAGTTCTTACCCCAAGTTCGATTAGTAAGGACTGTGATAAAGAACTTGCTCACACTTCCTTTTTGTTCGTAAATTTTTGGTCAAAAACAACGCTGTAATAATGTCCCAGCCCATTCGTACGACATCCCGCTAGTAATTTTTGCCTGTTTCCAAAAATAAAGAAAACTTTGAAGGACCGTCGTTTCAAAAGCTTAGGTGAGATTAAAAACATATGGCTGGGAGAGCTAAAAGCTGTCTCGAATATCGAACTCCAGAAGTGTAACTGGGTTCAAAAAAGCGCCAGCATATGTGGATAATGTCTGACAGGGACTATATATAAGCGAGTAACATAGATATAGGTGTAAAACCAGAATTCTTCCCGAAAGATGAAAATTACTGTTCATTTGAACATTTATCTTCTTAAGGATGGATTGATCTAGGATGTTATTCCTAAGAACAATAAGAAGTGGAAATTAGCAAAGCGTTCACGAGATTATTTCACTGTAAGATGGGCTACGATGTGGCAAACGCAAGCAGTTCAAATGAGCGTAAAAGCGGTTTCTGGGATTACTAACTCTATGTCGTATACTAAATTTAACACTCTTTGTCTAAGGTATGACATGTAGAACAGAATATTTTATGCCTTTTATTAACTACCGGGTAATATCATACGATGAATTCAGTCGAGCGTTAAAAAGTGGATTTCAGAATTTTTTGTATTCGTGTGTGCCTACAAGAATTTATTTTACTAAGTATGCAATCTGCAAAACGAATTAACTAAAATTCTTGAAACTCAACTAAAATGGTTTAGAAAAGAAATAATGGCCTACTTGTGATTGAATTAGTGGGAAATTCATGAATGAATGCGTAGTGATAATTTAAAATTTGTGCCAGGCTGTCTATTGAATCCAGATTACTTTATTATCGTAATATCCACCAGAGCCACGATGTGTGCACTCCGACTGCTAGCAACACGCACGAGTACAGTAAAGACGAGACAGAATACCATTTTTACCGACTGCACTGACAAATGATTTTGATCAATTTAGAAAACATCCTTTAATATGCAGCTACTTGTGAAGCATATACTGTATTGTGTACCTGGTAATAAATAATAAACCGTTCGTTTGGTTGTCTTATTTTATTAGTTATTAATGCACCAACTCTGACTAAGTTATTTCTTTTACGATTATGTATTCTTCTACAGCATTTTTTCTGCTAAGCAGTGAGGGCGCCGCTAATTTCCGTACGAATAACGTGATCTTCGAGAGTGGGAGGACTGAATAAGTCTTATCTATTCAGAGCTGTTACACTGGTACGTAGACTTTTCTCATACATTGCTGGCTACTTTGGATTATACCAAATTTCAACAATTCATTTGTGATTTGTCTTCAGCTACGTTCTTCATATGAATTGGCTCCTTTAGTTGCTCAATCTTTACTTCCGTTATGTGGCGGAGTGGTTGTAAATCATGACTCCGTCAGTTTCGAAAGACGGGAATCGAATTTGAACAGCTTTTGGACACACTGACATGTTCCAAGACGCGCCACGTAGAACACTGCTGCAACTCCGGGGCCAATTCAGCAAAAAATAGAAGTCGTACTGAAGAGCGCAGTCGGCTATAGCTTCACTTTTAGAGTCGAGTGGAAACATCCCCCAGGCTGTGGCTAAGCCATGTCTCCGCAATATCCTTTCTTCCAGGAGTTCTACTTCTGCAAGGTTCGCAGAACCGCCTCTGTGAAGCTTGGAAGGTAGGAGACGAGGTACTGGCAGAATTGAAGCTTTGAAGATGGGTCCTGAGTCTTGCTTGGGTAGCTCAGATGGTAGAGCACTTGCCCGCGAAAGGTCCCGAGTTCGAGTCTCTGTCCGCCACACAATCTTAGTCTGCCAGGAAGTTTCATATCAGCGAACACTCCGCTGCAGAGTGAAAATCTCATTCCCCGACTCGAGTAATGTCTGAAGTAGTGCTGGAGGGAATTGACACCATGAATCCTGCAGGATGTCCATAAATCCATTAGAGTACGAGGAGGTACATATATCTTCTGAATAGTACGTTGCAAAGCATCCGAGATATGCTCAATAATGTTCATGTTCCCTTCAGTCGTCGATGGTCCCATTCTTGCCGAATTATTTCCGGCCGCAGTGATGTCGGAGATTTGATGTTTTACCGGATTCCTGATATTCACGGTACACTCGTGAAATGGTCGTACGGGAAAATCGCGATTTCATCGCTATCACGGAGATGGTGTCCCCCACCGCTCGTGCGGCCATTATAACATCACGTTCGAACTCACTTAAATCTTGATAACCTGCCATTGTAGCTGCAGTAACCGATCTAACAACTGTGACAGACACTTGTTGTGTTACACAGCCTATGCCGACCGCAGCGCCGTATTCTGTCTCTTTACGTATCTCTGTATTTGAATATGCATTTCTACATCTGTTTCTTTGGCGCTTCATCGTATAAGCTGTGTAGAAAGTGGTCTCAGCCTGCAATTTTAAAACTATGAGTGAGCTGGGTGGAAACTGTACGCGCCAAGATGTTTGCCGTCAGTGTTTGCCAGTTGGGCGAGATGAGACGGTCCCCTGCTACTGCAGCGCCCCCGCCTAGCAGCTACTTCGGCTGTGCTCTGCGGGTAATTGCCGGCATTAGCCAGGCGTTCCGTGATCACCCGGTCGCGTCATGTGACGAGCTGGGAGCTGAGGCGAGGCATTAGCGAGGCGCTATCTGCCGCGAGGGCGCGGGGAGATACGCCTACGCTGATAAAGGCTCACAGCTGGTGGCTGGCCGGACGCCTTGGCGAGGAAATTTATGACCTGGCTTCCACACTGCTCCGGCACTTTCGGAACGGACTAATCTGTGTTCAAAGGACTGACGCAAAGGCACAGTCGTTTACTCTGGGAACATGGGATGTCATTGAAAATTAATATAAGCTCCTTTCAATTGTATTCGTTTTTGCAGTGCTTGGTGAATCCGAATCTTGATCAATAAGTGATGTGTTATGCAGCGTCATGTCGTACACACCGTGTTCCCGATCTGTTTCGAGTGTAATTACACTAATCGTGAATTGGATAGCCTATACCATATTACCTACAAACTACTGGAAACACTGGAATGTGGGTAGGTGCTAAATTCGTTTAATTGAGCAGAGCAATACAAACGAGCTATTCCGACCTGCAAAGGACTGGGATGTTTTGTACCACTCTGAGTATGTCATTAACGAATTTTTGTCGATGATCTTTTGAACAAAGGACAGAAAAATAATTTTGTGGGCGAATTGACTTGTTTACATATAGTAAATGCTGTAGTGAAACAAATGTATTTCTTCTGTTTAAAATTGTAATGAATGATTTTCACTATTTTTACAGTGCAAAGATTCGTGACTTCTAAGCTGGATACCTTCTTTCGAAGATACGTTTTTCCTTCATAAAAACACTTTTGACTACTTTCATTTAACAATAACGTTAGTTCGATAAGAAGTGTAACATGCAGTTACGTTAATTAACATACTGCGAGTGACTCCTCCACAATTCGGAAACTTAGTGTTTATGGACTCGTGTTGAATCTGGCTTCTCTTCCTCTTTTTACTCGACCAGTTAGGTTTCTAAGTCGTTTAAAAACACTATTTCGTTCTTTGCATGCAAACTTCTTAATGTGATGGACATTAAGCCTCTGGCTGACTCAGGCATCACTTTATGCCTACTGTTAACGTGCAACATCGTTCCCTGTAATCACTAACACGTCCACCTCGTTCCATCCTCTCATCCTCCCCCCCCCCCCCCCCATTCCCCATCCTTTTTCCAGAAGATATGGGTACAAACGTTGCTTGCTAGTAATTTCGACATTCTTATTTGTCAGAATACAAGATCATTCAGGCATTTGGTATCTGTAATTCACAGACGTGCCAACAGCGTTGCCGCAATGGTAACACCGGTTCTCGTGAGATCATCGAAGGTAAGTGCAGTCAGGCTTCTCTAGCACTTGGATTAATGACCGTCCGGTATGCCGAGCGCTGTTGGCAAGCGAAATGCACTCAGCCAGACCAATCTTTCACTGCCTGTTGTAACAGGTTTCAGTCGCTCTGTGTCTTTGTTGACTTCATTTAGGAGTTTCAAAAAAATTTGACTTCGCCGCTTTTTTTTATCTAAATCCAATAAATTTGGAATAAACTTTAGTGTCACATGATTTGCACCCAAAACAATTAAGCAGTGAGCTAATGAATACCCCAACATCATCAGGGGCGTTTTTCACTGTGACTCGGCAACTGTTCGTAATCATTCTTTCACGTTTTCCCCGAGTGAGTCAAACTGAGAAGATACTTGATTAAGAAGTAGCGACTCCGGTCTTGTAAACTGACATACGAGCGGGAGGGCGGTGTGTTGACCACGTGCCCTTCCATATCTGTATTTGGTGATGCCTCAGGATGGAGGATGACATGGCGGCCGGTCGGTACCGCTGGGCCCTGAAGACCTGTGCTGACAACATTTGTTTGTCTTTTTTTTCCTTAACAGACCTGTTACTATAAACATTTTGGACTATTGGTAAATAATTTCATGAAAACTTAACTTCGAGGAGAAATGAACGAAGAACATTTGATTTTTCATAAAAAGATTTTCGATTACTCAGTGAAGTCGAACATTTTATTCTCTTACGGATGACAAATTAAAAACCTTTTTTGAAGTGTCACATTCAACATGAAGAAACTGAGTGCTACAGTCTTCACTACAACAATCATTTGCAGAGGCACTGACAATAAAAATTGAAAGTTTATTTTTAAGTTTTTATTTCTTATTGCAAGATATTTTAAACCAGTTAACTGCCATCGACTTATTTTTCTTTTCTCTGTTGTAGCGTACAAAATTGCGATTGGGATAAAAAATCTAGAAATTGTATTATCCCTATCAACAGTTTCTCTAATGGCATTTGTCGTTACTTCAAGTCATGAGTAAAAAGGTACAAAAATTGCACTTTAGTATACGTTTACTCGCTCGTTCTGTATAAAGCTAACAGGGCGACTTAATTTACGCTAAGACTGCAGAGAACACAACACCTGTAGGACTATTCTCCAGCAATTTCGAATGATTCTGGAACCAAACCTCAAAACACTACCGCAACTGAAAGTCATGAGTGCATTTCGAGTCTTCCGGAAGAATCTAAAAATCGGAATAAAGGAATGGACGTTTTGAGAAGCTGAAACGCTTGCTTGTGGCACATCTGTTTTACTGTGTGCAACAGCTCTACGTTGCAGTTTGGCGTCTTTCTTGGAACTGTGTTACTTAAATGTATGTGCAGTAGCAAATGTCTTCTTCAATGCCTTTTCTTCAAAAATGGTTCAAATGGCTCTGAGTACTATGGGACTCAACTGCTGAGGTCATAAGTCCCCTAGAACTTAGAACTACTTAAACCTAACTAACCTAAGGACAACACACACATCCATGCCCGAGGCAGGATTCGAACCTGCGACCGTAGCGGTCGCGCGGTTCCAGACTGACGCGCCAGAACCGCTCGGCCACCAGCGGCCGGCGCCTTTTCTTCATTTCTGTTTCTCACATATGTATTGACTCGTACTATGACTGACAAGTCTTAGGTCAGATGACGCTTGTTGTTGTTGTTGTGGTCTTCAGTCCTGAGACTGGTTTGATGCAGCTCTCCATGCCACTCTATCCTGTGCAAGCTTCTTCATCTCCCAGTACCTACTGCAACCTACATCCTTCTGAATCTGCTTAGGGTATTGATCTCTTGGTCTCCCTCTACGACTTTTACCCTCCACGCTGCCCTCCAATGCTAAATTTGTGATCCCTTGATGCCTCAAAACATGTCCTACCAACCGATCCCTTCTTCTAGTCAAGTTGTGCCACAAACTCCTCTTCTCCCCAATCCTATTCAATACCTCCTCATTAGTTACGTGATCTACCCACCTAATCTTCAACATTCTTCTGTAGCACCACATTTCGAAAGCTTCAATTCTCTTCTTGTCCAAACTGGTTATCGTCCATGTTTCACTTCCATACATGGCTACACTCCATACAAATACTTTCAGAAACGACTTCCTGACACTTAAAACTATACTCGATGTTAACAAATTTCTCTTCTTCAGAAATGATTTCCTTGCCATTGCCAGTCTACGTTTTATATCCTCTCTACTTCGACCATCATCAGTTATTTTACTCCCTAAATAGCAAAACTCCTTTACTACTTGAAGTGTCTCATTTCCTAATCTAATCCCCTCAGCATCACCCGATTTAATTTGACTACATTCCATTATCCTCGTTTCGCTTTTGTTGATGTTCATCTTATATCCTCCTTTCAAGACACTGTCCATTCCGTTCAACTGCTCTTCCAAGTCCTTTGCTGTCTCTGACAGAATTACAATGTCATCGGCGAACCTCAAAGTTTTTACTTCTTCTCCATGAATTTTAATACCTACTCCGAATTTTTCTTTTGTTTCCTTTACTGCTTCCTCAATATACAGATTGAATAACATCGGGGAGAGGCTACAACCCTGTCTCACTCCTTTCCCAACCACTGCTTCCCTTTCATGCCCCTCGACTCTGGTTTGTGTACAAATTGTAAATAGCCTTTCGCTCCCTGTATTTTACCCCTGCCACCTTCAGAATTTGAAAGAGAGTATTCCAGTTAACGTTGTCAAAAGCTTTCTCCAAGTCTACAAATGCTAGAAACGTAGGTTTGCCTTTTCTTAATCTTTCTTCTAAGATAAGTCGTAAGGTTAGTATTGCCTCACGTGTTCCAACATCTCTACGGAATCCAAACTGATCTTCCCCGAGGTCCGCTTATACCAGTTTTTCCATTCGTCTGAAAAGAATTCGCGTTAGTATTTTGCAGCTGTGACTTATTAAACTGATAGTTCGCTAATTTTCACATCTGTCAACACCTGCTTTCTTTGGGATTGGAATTACTATATTCTTCTTGAAGTCTGTGGGTATTTCGCTGTCTCATACATCTTGCTCACCAGATGGTACAGTTTTGTCATGACTGGCTCTCCCAAGGCCATCAGTAGTTCTAATGGAATGTTGTCTACTCCCGGGGCCTTGTTTCGACTCAGGTCTTTCAGTGCTCTGTCAAACTCTTCACGCAGTACCTTATCTCCCATTTCATCTTCATCAACATCCTCTTCCATTTCCATAATACTGTCCTCAAGCACATCGCCCTTGTATAAACCCTCTATATACTCCTTCCACCTTTGTGCCTTCCCTTCTTTGCTTAGAACTGGGTTGCCATCTGAGCTCTTGATATTCATACAAGTGGTTCTCTTCTCTCCAAAGGTCTCTTTAATTTTCCTGTAGGCAGTATCTATCTTACCCCTAGTGAGACAAGCCTCTACATCCTTACATATGTCCTCTAGCCATTCCTGCTTAGCCATTTTGCACTTTCTGTCGATCTCATTTTTGAGACTTTTGTATTCCCTTTTGCCTGCTTCATTTACTGCATTTTTATATTTTCTCCTTTCATCAATTAAATTCAATATTTCTTCTGTTACCCAAGGATTTCTATTAGCCCTCGTCTTTTTACCTACGTGATGCTCTGCTGCCTTCACTACTTCGTCCCTCAGAGCTACCCATTCTTCTTCTACTGTATTTCTTTCCCCCATTCCTGTCAATTGTTGCCTTATGCTCTCCCTGAAACTCTCTACAACCTCTGGTTCTTTCAGTTTATCCAGGTCCCATCTCCTTAAATTCCCACCTTTTTGCAGTTTCTTCAGTTTCAATCTGCAGTTCATAACCAATAGATTGTGGTCAGAATCCACATCTGCCCCTGGAAATGTCTTACAATTTAAAACCTGGTTCCTAAATCTCTGTCTTACCATTATATAATCTATCTGATACCTATTAGTATCTCCAGGATTCTTCCATGAATACAACCTTCTTTTATGATTCTTGAACCAAGTGTTAGCTATGATTAAGTTATGCTCTGTGCAAAATTCTACAAGGCGGCTTCCTCTTTCATTTCTTCCCCCCAAGCCATATTCACCTACTATGTTTCCTTCTCTCCCTTTTCCTACTGACGAATTCCAGTCACCCATGACTATTAAATTTTCGTCTCCCTTCACTACCTGAATAATTTCTTTTATCTCGTCATACATTTCATCAATTTCTTCATCATCTGCAGAGCTAGTTGGCATATAAACTTGTACTACTGTAGTAGGCATGGGCTTTGTGTCTATCTTGGCCACAATAATGCGTTCACTACGCTGTTTGTAGTAGCTAACCCGCACTCCTATTTTTTTATTCATTATTAAACCTACTCCTGCATTACCCCTATTTGATTTTGTATTTATAACCCTGTAATCACCTGACCAAAAGTCTTGTTCCTCCTGCCACCGAACTTCACTAATTCCCACTATATCTAACTTTAACCTATCCATTTCCCTTTTTAAATTTTCTAACCTACCTGCCCGATTAAGGGATCTGACGTTCCACGCTCCGATCCGTAGAATGCCAGTTTTCTTTCTCCTGATAACGACGTCCTCTTGAGTAGTCTCCGCCCGGAGATCCGAATGGGGGACTATTTTACCTCCGGAATATTTTACCCAAGAGGACGCCATCATCATTTAATCATACAGTAAAGCTGCATGACGCTTGTGCAAATACAAAAATGGTTCAAATGGCTCTGAGCACTATGGGACTTAACTTCTGAGGTCATCAGTCCCCTAGAACTTAGAACTACTTAAACCTAACTAACCTAAGGACATCGCACACATCCATGCCCGAGGCAGGATTCGAACCTGCGACCGTAGCGGTCGCGCGGTTCCAGACTGTAGCGCCTAGATCCGCTCGGCCACTCCGGCTGTGCAAATACTTTGCAGAATATTTAGTCTATGTAACGCGCGCAGTTTGTGTCCAAGCTGACAGTGAGGAGCTGAGAACGTAGTTCCCACTGCTGAAAGACACGTCGTCTTGCCCAGCGGGCAACTGTTTCGCAACAGCATCGACAAAGCTGCGAGGCCGCTTCATTTCCGTCCTGAGAAATCATCCCGCACACAGCACAAGGCATTACGAGTTTACAATAATCAGGCGCGATTTACCACCACTAACTGTCGTCTATCCCCATGTTAGTTCCACCGTCACGACAGTAACGTACTGGCTTCTTTTAACATGATATATAATAGAGGGCATTACTTCTGGTCACGCTGTAGAGATTCGCTGAATAGTGCATTCAGGAATTTATCTTAGTTGTAACGTATTTGGTACAAAAGTTGCTGCAATATTTCTCAGTATTTCCTGGGATACACTTTTAAGCTAATCACTGTATTGATTCTGCGTGGCATCGAGTTTACCAAATTTTGACATTTTCTGGTTCTGTCAATCTGAAGCATGAACAGCTCGAGGATTCCATCGTCAGGCCATAATTTTCGGTATTGATCACAAGTTCTTCATCAGATTGAGGTCGGGACTATTGCTAGGCCTAGCAAGCACAACACCATTGCCAGTGAATTATTTCTTACTGATTCTATCGCTTGAATATGGCTCTCTATCTTGCTGATAGTTGAAATACGTCACGGATAGAGGGAAGCAATTTCAGCAATAGGAATATTCTACTTGGTACTTTCTGGCGTTAATGTTGCTCTTAACACTTTCAGACGTCCGGTACCATGTTTTACTTTGCAGTGACACTAGAACGCTCATAGGATGCTCAAAGTGGCAGTATTGCATTCAGACAACCAGTGTACACGTGGTCAATGATTAATGAACATAACTGCATTGCTTCCATAGATGCTGATCTTAGCCTCGTCACTTCACTCGCCAGTCTTCTGGCGTCCACGGCCTGTGTGCTAAAGCATATTGCATACGTTTCTGTTCGGAGAAAGTTTCTTTCTTAAAATCCTAGCTCTCAAACCACTTTCACAAAGTTTCTGTGCGACCGCTCGTTCAGAAACTTCAACCCCTGAAGTCTTGAAGATGGCATTTACCTCTTTTGCGGTACGCGGACAGTGTTGCAGAGGAAGACAGCGCATTCTACGACAGTCTTGGTCAGTTAATTTTAGTTTCCTGCTTGTTGTTGGAGCAGTTTTTGTTGAGTTACTTACCACGCTTGCAGACTTCCCTCACACCCGACTCTGTAGCGCACCCACCCAAACTTTTTGCTGTTTCAGCACAAGCATAACCTTCTTCATTGAGTGAAAAATCCTTAACGCTGAACAACATTTGACTTACTTCCTCTGATGCACGTTATAATCCTGAGAGTAAGGGAACACTGGAAATGAAATTGGAGGATTCACTTACTTTTGCTAAAATAAAACAGAAACAAGAGTAATTTTAAATATTCCATCATGAAGGCGACAAGAGAAAAGAATAGAGAAACCAGTATTCTTAGTCCTTTTATTTGATGACCAATCAGCACGTTTTAGTACAGGAGATGTTGTTTTCAACACTGTTTTCCACTTCATTTTACTATATGTAAAACTCACATGTTTGGCTTACTGTTACAGTTACAGCAATGATCAAAAGCTTTTTCTCAGAGAATAAAGTGACAAAACCACGCATTTATTGTTTGATTTGTCGGAAGAGTAAAAATGGCTGATATGCTTTGCGGCTACACAAGAACGTAAGACACTTCGTCACTTTAATCGATCTATTTACTTTTAATATAAACAGAACTGATCTCATTTTCGATAAATGGTAAATATTAAATATCTATATCATAAACAAAAGACAGAAGCATAATTCATTGATTTAGCAGAGTTATCACAAGTTAAGTATATCAGAATATCGCCGCTGCCCTTACTGAACGAACAGATAATGAAACGTTTGAAAGTATATCTTTCTAGCTAATTGAACTGTTGCTCATTCTCGACAAAGCTCCATATATAGAGGTCATTACATCCCACAGAACGACATAACCCTACAAACGATTGCCTATAAGAGAAGGCTAGGGTTTAGTTTACAAATTATAGATCGATAGTAACTCCAGCTCTAATACGAGCACTTTAAACTTACCAAGGATACTTATTTTTGCTTTAGTTGCCTTGCATATAATTAAACTTGAAACTTATTCGACACGTTTGGACGCACTGATGAGTTACAGTGTTTATCTGTTTCCTTAACTTTGAATACGAAGGTAATATTTCCAGTTTATATAAGGTATTATGAATATTGCCATTCTTCTTAGACTGAAAGAATTCTGAAAGGCTTTTGGAAATGTTTCCCATTCTGACAAGATTCGAAACTCACCCATCTACTAAAGACCCTTGCAGTTTCCAGTATTTCTCTAGTAAATGTCTTGACTGTAAATCTTGAAACCAGAATCATTCTCTACATAGATTTCAGGAATTTAACACTCAAAACAAAAGAATTAGGTACATAAAGACGTAAGTGTTCAAAAATTTGTGAGGGGATATGAAAAATAGCGTCACTATTATGGAGTTTAAGAGTAAATGACAAAACATGCTGTTGACCGACTTCTACTCGATTAAAGAGTACTCTCCCAAAGATTGGTAAGACCATTACACGTTGTTGCAATTCAGATTACGCATTGGAACATTTAGTAGCTTCCTGTATTACTGTATACTTAAATAGACTATAAATGTTTGACTGCTTTCCATATTCATTAGATTCCTTGCAAGTGAAATTCTTTGTCAGACGTAATTGCAATATAACTCGATAAATTTCAATAAGGCAGCTGAAGACCCTTAAGCTGACGAATTCTCAGCGGTACATCTTCTATGAACTATGCACCATTTTCAGTGCAGTACAAAGTTAACTGGGACAAGAAACCAAGCGAACCGCTATGACTCTGTAACGAACCACCGAAACCGTGGGTCCCTGTACCCAAGTAGTCAGAAGGTATCCATGAACAGCCTCGGCAAAGTTCATCCCCGTTCACCTTGTGACGTATCGCGTGTGACCATATCAGATAAAGGTTAATGATGTGTAGATAGACTGCGAAAAATCCTTAACGCTGAACAACATTTGACTTACTTCCTCTGATGCACGTTATAATCCTGAGAGTAAGGGAACACTGGAAATGAAATTGGAGGATTCACTTACTTTTGCTAAAATAAAACAGAAACAAGAGTAATTTTAAATATTCCATCATGAAGGCGACAAGAGAAAAGAATAGAGAAACCAGTATTTTTCTTTTGAGAAGAAATGCGCGGAATAAAAAGAGAATTACGAAAAATTGTAGACAGATCGACAACTACAGGTAAAGAGCATCCTTAAAGGTCTACGGAACCAAACAGTGAGGCCTTTCACAAGATCGCTAGAATGGCATTCGTTTCCCGAAATGTTACACTGATATCAGCGAAATACATGAAAACTACTGGGGTTACGAAGTGAAAAGGAGTAAAAGTTTACAACACAAATAAAAATGGTGTATACTAACTGACAAACTACGAAATAAAAGGAGAACTTAGAAGTTATGCCTTAACAGTACAGGTAAATGATGTTTTCATTTTATAATATGTGTTACTTTACCGTGTCGTATAATATTACTCCCGTTTCAAGTGCGGATGCAGATTGGGAAGTGTGTCAGCTCAATGTTTCTGTGCGACCTAATGGTTAATGGTAGACTAATCTTATCTTGCGTTCTATCTCCTCGGTCGATATCGAGCGGTACTAATAGGTCCGCATGATGTTCTTAGTTTCTGCAGCTGTATTGGTAGATGTTCCGCGAAATAATTATTATTGTTGTTCGAGTTCCCGGGTTTCGGAGAACGTTTGCTCTATAAGTGACCTTTCCGAACTGTTCCTGGAAAAAGCACCTGTCCTCTAGGTTAATCCAGTGCGTTATAAATACGACAAATCGAATTAACATTTTGTATTTCATGCGCTGTCTGTCAGCTGCTTCACGATAAACTCTTCGTTCTGTATGAACATAATTTTGTCATTAGCGTGTGAATGGCATTTTTCTCTGCCTTTACTGAATTTATGTGGGCGTACAGTTTTACAGCTCACAGATTTCAACAACCAGCTCTTTGTTTGCTTTCTCTGTAAGTTTCTGTTTAGTGCCGTTTGCAAAGACTGTATTGTTGTACTTAATAATTTAATATTCTTGTACAAACAGAACTTTGGCAACATTACCAACAGGTGGAAAACGTGTTACGCTGTGACAGGATATAGGTCACGTTTTCTCCTGACAAACTACTCTATAGGAAACAACGTCGTCTTTGAAGACGTTGATGCTGTTTGATGTACGACATGAACAGCTAGGTGTCTTGGTATGTCTTCTAATATAGATCTGAAGTTTTTTTGCATATTTTTGCGATTAAGGGTGAGTATAAACCAGGATACAGACGTCGAATCTCCAGCTGTGCATAACTACTTTGGAGCATGGACCAGCGAGAGACGCTGACGCAGTTGTTGAAAAACTGTAGTGACCATCGTCATGAAGAGATGTAATGAAATGAGTAGTGTAGATTTTACATGCAGTACTAAAGGACAGAAACTAATGTCTTTGATTCCGACCTGAAACAAAGCTTAAGACGTGGGTGATCTGGTACAGATGCTATAATACAGTAGGACAGTTAAAGGTCTTTGAAACGATACGCAAAATGAAAGCGAACTGTGATGTTTGATACCTGGTTTCAAATATTCGAGTTTTATAGTAACGGTAATGTGAAATGAGACCAGCTACTAACAATTTTTCTATCGTCTCTACACGTCCCGAGACCAAATGGGAGTGTCAGGACAATGTTTTTTTGAAAAAACAGAAAGATGCAACTATTCGCTACTACACCACACGGGCATAAGAATGTCTTGTGAAACAGCCAAGTTACTTAAAACTAAACCATCAAGTCCTTAAGTAAAGTTACAACAACATACAGAAAGCAAGGAGCCAGAAGAATCTGGGAGGCAAAATATTTTTAATTCTTCCAATTGCACTTCAGAGGTTAAACTTCTATTGAGATGCAGTCGAGAGTTGTTCTTTTTGCGTCTACGCAATATGACGACATAAGCTCTAGCAGTGTTCACAATGTCCAGCAATAGCCCACTACTGAGTAGCAAATTTTTAAGCACGAATTGTTTTAAAGATGTTTTTCCCATTGCTTTCAAATTGAGACAGAGCGTAAATTAAAAAGTGACCCGCAGTTCAGAATTTTGACAGGAACATTGAACGTGCGCGTTATAGTGGAACGACAAAAAAACTTTGTTACAAAGTTATTTATACGTTTGTAGAGTGAAAATACTGTCAAGATAAATTCAGTTTTGTCCTTAATATGCAGGACAGCAACTCGGAAAATTTATATCTGCTCTTATCTCTGCAGGGTACATTTTTTCTGTGGCTGACAAAACAAATACCAACGAGAATCGTTGCCTCTGTGGCATTTTCTTCCCAGAATAACTATACAAACCTCAACTTTTAAATACCACTTGATGCTGCTGCCATTATATACTGAGACTATATACAAGAAGTGCGATAGTTGGTACATTAGAATTTAAACAATATTATAATTTTCCAGCTCGTGCAATAGGTGAGAGTACTGTTAATTGCAGTAAGTAAACTTTGTAAGAAATTATCAGCTGTGTAATGAGACTATTTATCAAAAAATATGTAAGATGGAAAGCAAAGCGCGCACAATGGATTTTTGAAAGACAAATATCCACGACAGTTATTATTTCTAACAGTAAGAAGTCGAGGTGTCTTTGCAAATTTTCACTGTTTAGTTGTAAAGCAAAGAAAATCACATACAGTTTAATTCATTCCCATTAGAAGCTAGAGTAAAATATTGCTCTGAAATCGATGAAAATTCTGTTGAAAAAATCTGTTGTATGAGTGAACCAGTTTAAGGACTGGAATTTTGACAGAGGAATTAAACGGGTGCTATAAATGGATGCAAGAGGAAAGAAATTGTACTGTTGCGTAACTTCAGAGAAGTTATTGAAAAATCACTGTCGGTAAATGTTTGTAATAGAAAGACAAAAATTATCGATCAGTTTTGAAAGGCCGAAACAAACTGGAAGATCACTTGTCATTTTCTTATGAAACGTTGTACGTTTCCGAAATTTGTGATACGAAATCTAAGTAGAGTATATACAATACGGTATGTGCTTTATTTGATCGGAAATGAGTTAAATGTGTGGTAAAGATAAACAACATACGTAATTGTGTATTTGTCCGAAATTCCAGCAACGGGTACAGTCCATACCAATCGGTAAGTAATTGCAAATCGTGACCAGTCAATTGAGAGCCACATTTCACATGTAGACAGTCGATATGAAACTCTCTTGGAAATAAATGTAATCTGCACTCTGTGAATGTTGAATACGAAACCAAAGTAAACTACATACACACAATTTGAGTAGGCCTCTGCTTAGAGTGTTTTTATTTAATGACTGATTTAATCTGCCAAGAGTAAAGTCATGGGCCCTTTACTTGGACGGAAGTGGTATTCTACATATATTTCATTTTAATGAAGATAATATTTGTTATAAGTTGCATGCATATAGCACAGAGCATTTAGGAATTACTGTAGTGCAGATAAAAATACAATCGTTCCTGAGAAAAGTGACCGCAATGGCGAATTGCGGGCACACACATTTAAACTATGAACTCTAGCAGCAATGGACATTGCAAAATGGGTGGAAGAGGCGATGTAAGAGTGTAGTGATGAAGCTCAGTGAAGATAGAAGAAAAGAAGGTTGCGTGAATAATCGAGAAACGAAGACTGGTAGGAGATGGGAGCATTTGCTTTACTGTTTTACAGGCAGAAAAACTGACAATATATGTCAGTTTTTGGGGAAACATTATGAGGCTGACAGAAGGAAACGCTTTTCCTTCTTAAAAGCAAGAGGGTGTCGAATTATGCCAAAGTGGAGGGTAGCTGGTCTCAGAGGCGGTCGGCAGCAGTTGGCGAGAAGTTTGGCAATGTTCTGGGCACAGCCAGCACAGTAGCCAAGTGTGACTCTGTGTCTCGATTATGACGAGATGACGGATACTTAATGTTTGATACGTGATACTGCGATGCATGTGCACCGAGGAGCCGATGAAGGAGATACAGCGTGTGCCAGTCAGGTAACTCATCTTGTCGCAAGCAACCAAACTGGGCCTACAAAGCACTGGCACGCTCATACTGTCAGATGTTGCAGACGTAGCTCAAATACGTATTCACTAACAAGGGGAGGCCACGAAGTTGGGATCACAGATTTACTCGAAACTTTGCACACTTTTAATCGGTCATTAAAACAACGTAATGTGCCAGTACTAAGGTGCACTACTCTGACAATTCCGAGAAACTCGCAAGAGAAGTTTTACATGTCCAGTAAGCAACTGCTTAGGTACCGGACATTACAGCAAATGGTGGTCAAGTGGTTAGCGTTGGAGGAATGCAATATGAAAGTGTATGAATCGATTGTTTGACTCCCATTCAGTCTTAATTTTAATCTATCTATTTTTTGCACCACTGGTGATATCATTCAACTTATATGACATTTGAAAGGTAATATAATATAAAACACCACGTGCATTTGCATGAAGTTTTAGTGAATTTGGTGTTATTTGGCTACTTACTATTTTTAATCAAATCTGGTTATTAGAACGAACTTATTTTTAACTATTGACAATTAAATGAAGAGACGTGTAGAGTTTTACTGAAAATATATGTGTGCCGTGATTTGCAGTATCCCTTATTCATGCAATCTCGTGAGGTACCCCGAACTACTTTGCACTTCAATACTCGAAGGCAGGCCTCATTTGGCAGTTAACTTGCATAGTCGTGAGACTTCGTTAATGTAGCAAGAACGAATGGTGCAGGTGAAAGTTTTTTGAATTTCCCAGAATTTACATTTGAACTACAAAAATAAATGAAATCATGAGAGGGAATCGAACCATCGTCTCATATACGTTCGTTTTAAGTAGCTCGAACGTTAACCACTCGACCCCAGGAACTCTAACATCCGGTACGTACATGGATATACATCTGATACATAACAGGTATGTAAAATTTCTCATGCAATTTTCTTGGAACTGTCAAAGTAGTACACCTTAGCAGTTGCACAGTTTTTTTATTGGTCTACTAAAGGTGTGCTAAATTTGAAGTAAATCTGCGATCCTATCGTTGTGGCCTCCCATTATAAATTTTAATTGCCTACCGTTCTCATTATTCGTTCTGCACCAGATTACTTGGCAATATTGAAGGCTCAGTAGAATGAGTGATTACCCAAGTTTACTATTCACATCCAGTGGATATCCAATACGAATCTTTTTAAGTTTTTGTGGAAGGTATCCTCCGTGTGGCGACAAAATTCTCTATACAGTTAAGGTCCTCATGCATTGGTCGACCAAGATTCTTCGTTGTTTTCTTGGTGGAGTACTGGAATGCAGCTGGCAAGTAGGGTACTACAATTACTTTTTGGTTGGTGACCAGAGAGTAAACTAGGTTCGTGATGATAAAGCTGAGTGATTTAATGGATACGTGTCCCTTGCTAGAGCGCAGCAGGGAGAGTCGGGCAGTGTAGCGGGTAGCAGACGGCAGACAGCAGGGGCAGGGGCAGGCGGCGGCAGCACGGCGAGTGGTGTGCGGCGGGCGGCCTACCTGTTGCTGGTGCGCGCGGCGCGGCGTCGCCAGGCAGACTGCGGGCTGCGGGCTGCGCTGACCCAGTGCCGGCGCTGACCCGGCGCGCCGCGGCCGCCTGTTGCGCACCGCCGCCGCCGCCGACCACCTGCGCTGCGCCGCACCGCTGTCCGCCAATACCAGCCCTCCTGCCTCTCTCGCCTCCTGCCCGCGCCGCCTGCCGCCTGCGAGGCGCTCTTGGGAGGCGTGCGGAGGCTGTGAAGGCAATCAGCCCGAGCCACTGTTTGGCGCGTATTATCACTCCAATACCGTGAGGGACACAGCGAGTCACTATTAACGGGCAACGCCAGCCTCACGGTCGAAAAATCTCGAATTATTTTTTTACGGAATTCCAATGTACAGTCAGTTCCCCATTATCTGTATGAGACAAAAGACACTATTACACTGAAGAGCCAAAGAAACTGGTGCACCTGCTCAATACCGTGTAGGGCCCCTGTGAGCTCACACAAGTGCCGCAACACGACTTGGCGTGGACTAGACTAATATCTCAAGTAGTGCTGGAGTGCACTGACCACCATGAATGTTGCAAACCTGTCCATAAATCCGTAAGTGTAGGAGGGGGTCCCATATGTTCAGTATTGTTCATGGTTCAAAAATGGTGCAAATGGCTCTGAGCACTATGGGACTCAACTGCTGTGGTCATCAGTCCCCTAGAACTTAGAACTACTTAAACCTAACTAACCTAAGGATATCACATACACCCATGCCCGAGGCAGGATTCGAACCTGCGACCGTAGCAACAGCGCGGCTCTGGACTGCAGCGTCTAGAACCGCACGGCCACCGCGGCCGGCTATTGTTCATGTCTGGGAAGTTTACTGGCCAGCGAAAGAAGAATGTTCCTGGAGCCACTCTGTACCAAGTCTGGACGTGTGGGGTGTAGCATTGTCCTGCTGGAATTGCTCAAGTCCGTCTCAATGCACAATGGACACGAATGTTTGCAGGTGATCAGACACAATGCTTCCTTGTGTCTCACACGTCATAGACGTATCAGGGGTCCCATATCACTCCAACAGCGCACACCCCACACCATTACACAGCCTCCACCAGCTTGAACAGTCCCCTGCTGACATGCAGTGTTCATGTATTCATGGGGGTTATCTCCATACCTGTACATCTCCATCCGCTCTATACAATTTGAAACGAGACTCGTACGACCAGACAACATGTTTTCACTAATCAACAGTCCAACGTCGGTGTTGATGGGCCCATGTGAGATGTAAAGGTCGGTGTCGTGCATTCATCAAGGGTACACAAGTGGGCCTTTGCCTTCGAAAGCCCATATCCATGGTGTTTTGTTAAATGTTTCGCACGCTGATGGTTGATGCCCTAGCATTGAAATCTGCAGAAATTTGAGGAGGGAGCACACTTCTATCACGCTGAATGATTCTCTTCAGTCGTCGTTGGTCTCATTCTTGCAGGATCTTTTTCTAGCAGTAGCGATGTCGGACATTTGACTTTTACCGGATTCCCGTCATTCACGGTACATCTGTTAATGGTCAGAAGGGAAAAGTCCCATTTCATGGCTACCTTGGAGAAGCTTTGTCCCATCGCTCGTGCACCGACTATAGCACCACGTTCAAACCCACTTAAATCTTGATAACCTGCCATTTTAGCAGCAATAACCTATCTAACAACTGTGTCAGATACTTTTTACTTATATAGGCGTTGCCGGCCACAGCACGATATTCTACCTGCTTACATATATCTGTATTTGAACACGCTCGAGTACACCAGTTTCTTCGGCGCTTCAGTGTATAAACTTTTTTTTTTGGTCATCAGTCTACTGACTGGCTTGATGCGGCCCGCCACGAATTCCTTTCCTATGCTAACCTCTTCATCTCAGAGTATCACTTGCAACCTACGTCCTCAATTATTTGCTTGACGTATTCCAATCTCTGTCTTCCTCTACAGTTTTTGCCCTCTACAGCTCCCTCTAGTACCATGGAAGTCATTCCCTCATGTCTTAGCAGATGTCCTATCATCCTGTCCCTTCTCCTTATCAGTGTTTTCCACATATTCCTTTCCTCTCCGATTCTGCGTGGAACCTCCTCACTCCTTACCTTATCAGTCCACCTAATTTTCAACATTCGTCTATAGCACCACATCTCAAATGCTTCGATTCTCTTCTGTTCCGGTTTTCCCACAGTCCATGTTTCACTACCATACAATGCTGTACTCTAGACGTACAGTCGTGGACAAAACGAGCGAGACCCCTCGCCTTTTCGTTATGCTGATCCGCACGGCTTTAAAGTCTGCTACACAGCATAACAGGCAAGGCGACGAAGTGCTACCAACATACTATGCGCAGGCGTGAAATTGACAAACTATCTGAACTTTTTTAGACTGTATTCCATAATTTCTAAGACTATATTAATGCTGATTAGTGTGTTAAATACAACACGTAAACATAGGACAGAACTGAAAGAAGAAACGCTAATTTGTATGAAACGGACGAATAAAAATGAATTTCAGCTTATCCAGATAACAGACAAAGAACCCCAGACCGTTACGAATTAGCAAAATATTATCCGCATTCGCCCGCGAAACGGTCTGTGTCAACGTTCAGACCAGTCATACTGGATTACCATTGCTGACCTACCATGAAAGTGTGCAAATTTAGCAATGCGTGAAGATTCATAACGAAATTCACTTAAACATCATTCAGTGCCACACTTAAGTCAATTCCATTATTGACAGAAGCGGAAAAAGGAGGCAGTATCATGTATGAAATTCTACAAGAGTGTCATATTGACATCCACAGAGCGCCAGTACAGAATAAAGGTAGCGATAAATCGTATTGGGTGCGCGAGAATTTCTTAAAATTGCTTTACTGATATTCTACCTGCCTCCATAGAGATTAGAACCGAAAACAAACCAGACCTTCCTTTCACTATGCTAGCAGACAACCTAGGCAAACAGCCCTCTATTATTACCCCAGACATGAACAAGCCGGCAATTTCGCAATAAAAATCTGCAGTTTCTGTTGCATAGAGCTTTCTGGACTCAAAAACATGAATTTTCTTCCTTTATGTCACCACTTATGCGACAATCATTCAGGATGATTATCGAAATAACAAATTACTGTTATTAGAGAGTAAATTTTGTAGGATAATTCTGCACCACCCCAGGAAATAAACGGCTACATAGCTGCCAAACGTATTCTGCATTGTTTCGAATTCTCCACTAGACTCGCCACAGCCAGAAAACGTTCATTAGCAGAAGTGTTTCTTAAGCTAGCTAGCAATGAGAATGTTCGTACTTCTAAAACGCGGTGGCATTAATACTGGGATGTGAATTACCACGTGTATAGGCAAATACATTCTATTTGCATTCCTGTAAACGTGATTTGGATCGAAAACGTAGCTACGACTAATATGCTTATGTATCGACAGCAACTAGAACATTTCGAATAAAGAGTAGCGGGTGTTATTTATGCGGCCCTCATCTTCAGTGTTTTCGTTGTTAGGATTTCGTCACCTAAACCGGTAAAAACGGAACCCTACTAGTCTCACTTTCTTGACCGTCTATCGGTCTACCCAACCCTTAAAACCCGTTTACCTCCAGAACGGGTGGACATAATAAGCGGAAATGTATCGCACTTCTTGCTGTAACCGGTCCCTTGCTGGTGTAAAAAAGTGAGCTTCTATGTCAACGCAATCAAAAGATACGACGGTTTATGTAAAGAAAATTTACGCGAAAGGTCAAAAAATGGCTTCAAGAACTATGCGACCTAACTGCTTAGGTCATCAGCCCCTAGACCTAGAACTACTTAAACCTAGCTAGCCTAAGGGCATCACAGACATCTATGCCCGAGGTAGAATTCCAACCTGCGACTGAAGCAGCCGTGCGGTTCGTCACTGAAGCGCCTGGAACCACTCGGCCACCGCAACGCGGCGAAACCCTACTCACCTCATGTATAATGATAATATATACTGTCTAGTGAGGATAAACTGTATTCGCCAGCAGCTCAGATCGTTTGATCACGGAACTTTTACGAAGCTACATTCAAACTTTGTCGAAGTCGTCTGCAATATCCATTACAAACACCCTAGGAACTTCGTATGCGATATCCACTTCTGAATACGCTGGCAGATACTGCAGTACTATAACAAGTAGGTGGGAATTATTGTTATTGGTCCACGCATGACACTTTATTTCAATATCACTTTAACGCGCCTAGGTGTTCGTATATGGCTGAAATTAATGAACAAAAAGTAAATAGACAGTAAACAACTTCGATGTTCAGATCACATGAAAGTCACATGTCGTAATTACAACATAATTTCGTTGTTACATCTACATGACTACATCAACAGGATTTCTTTGCAATCCGGACTTACGTGCCTGGCAGAAGGTTCGGATTATTTCTCTACCGTCCCACTCATTAACAGTGTGCGGGAAAAGGGACTACTTAAATCTTTTCTTGCGAGCCTTGAATTACATTATTACTATGGTTTCTTCTTTTGTAAGTACCCTAGGAAATAATGTTTTGGCATTCAGAACATATGGTGGTGATTGAAATTTCGTGAAAAGATCTCGTGGCAACGAAAAACGCATATGTTTTCATGAATGTTACCCCAACTCGATTATCAAATCTGGGATCCTCTCTCCCCTATTTCGTGACATTACAAAGCGTGCTACCGTTCCTTGGACGTTTTTGCGTGCACAGTCAATCACGTCTGTCAAGGATATTATAGCAGTGGACGGACAAACGTAGTGTAGGCAGTGTTTTCAGTTGGCCTGTTGCGTATTCTTAGTGTGCGGCCAATAAAACGCAGTCATTCGTTTGCCTTCCCCACAAAAGTATGTTTTCGATCTTTCCAGTTTAAGTTTTACTGGGTACTGAGATGAACTGACAGTGCTTCGACTTGTGTTTTGTCATGTAACCGAAAGTTAATTATTGTTATTGGACGCAGCTTTCGTGTTTAATGTATTCCTCAGTCAACAACAGTAGACTCCTCGTACACCACACATAACTGTTTCAAAGTATTAAATTGTTACTGATCTTACCATGTTGCAGTGGTCATCTTAACTTGCCGTTTTGAAAAAAAGGAAAATATTTTAGCGAAATGTAGCAACTAAGAAGCGGAGTATCCAAACAAACAAACGTTTCCGGTTTAAGTAGTTGCAGTAGGTCTACTACACAGTAACGTAAATTAGGAGCAAAGTCCATAAGTAGATCCTCATCAGGAAAACCAGCCCTCATAATGCAAAGTGCAACTACAACAAAGAAAGTTTCCAAACATGTCAATGAGTAGTCGAGGAAAGTGGACGCATTCTGTCTACTGAATCCCAACGCACGCAATTTACGAGGGGGCACGCCAAGTGTCAGACCCCGATCTTGCTTTTAACTACGCTCATTGAAAGAGGGGACAAAATAAGCTTAAACTCTACCGCTTCTGAGAAAACGACGGTCAAAGTGTTCAATGCGTTGTTGCTATAGTGTAGATACCGCTTAGCGGTTAAGGATTCAACTGAAGCGGTGGCTCTGCGGCTACCATAGCGACTTCGGAACTTTGCGCTGCGAGTTCGAAACCCGGTTTTTCCTTTTTTCCCCCCTCACTCTCTGAATTATCTACGAATGTTTATTCCAATTTATGATGAAACACTGTTGTCGTTATTCGTCAGTTAATTTACTGTGTAAAGAAATAAGTTAAAAAGGGAACACACAGTGCGTAGTGGGGCGATCACTCTGTTGTAGAAATAATTCAGAAGCCAAGATCGCTTAAATACTGTCTACTGGATAACCGGTTTCAACACACTAAAGGTGCCATTATCGGATCTAAATGTAGATTAACATTGATAAACCATTTGGATATAACGATACATGAGGCAGACGAGATGATTTTATATCAGCTTGTCTCATTCGTTTATTATTTTTTTAATTCATTAATTACACATAAAGTTAATTGTCGAGTAATGACAACATTATTTCAACATAAATTAGAAAAAAAACATTCGAAGATAATTCTGATAGAGAGGCAGGAAAATAAAATAATTAAAAAACCCAATATGGTCTCGAACACGGGAATCAATGCTAAGAAGGAACGACGGTAGCCACTGAGCCACCGCTTCAATTGCGTTCTCGGCTGCAGAAGGTATCTACACTAGAGCAACAGCGCGTTGATAACTTTGGCCGTCGTTTTCTCGGAAACGGTCGAGTGTCTGCAGATAAGCCGAAACACAAGTTCGCTTATTTTGTCCTCTCCTTCACTGACAAGGGGAGGCCGCCAATTGTGAAATTCAGATTCGATTCATACTGCGCATAATAAAAGCTCATGGCCAGAGGTGTAATGTGGCAAAGCACCAAGATGCACTTCTCAGCCGTTGTCGAGAAAATCGACAGTTAGAAGAAACCGCTGCGGTGAAATACTCTCTACGATTCATAATTTTCTACAGCGTCGTGGCGCAGCGGTAAGCGCTCGAGTTCGTAATCCGAAGGTCGGCGGATCGAATCTCGCTCCATGCAACTTTTTTTTTTTTTATTATTTGTTTTTTGTAATTCAAATGTGTGTATAAACACACACACACACACACACACACACACACACACACACACACACACACACACACACACACACATATATATATATATATATATATATATATATATATATATATATATATATATATATATATAATTCCCGGCAACAGGTTGCAACAATTATGCATATAATAAGTTGTTGAAAGTCGTTTGTCGTGGAAAAACTGGCGACTTCGAACATCATTATGTTTTCCGCAAACAAATTTGTATTTCACAAATGTTATTAATTGTCTTCATAATGTTAACCACGTATAGTTAGCGGAAGACGTAGAAACGATATTCCGAAACGAATACGTATAGCGTAAGTCAAACGTTCGAATTAGAATAGAAACCCCACGAACACAAATTTGCTGTGGCAGGTATGAAATATAAACTCCGTTAATCGCTCGTTACACTTGAAGGACAGATGTTGAATGGGCCGAAACGAGCCGCCGCATAACAGCGTAGTTGCCTGCTAACTTCGAAAGAAGGTAGATGCGGTCCCTAGCACAACTTATAACACCGTCGAAAATCAGTGCGGACGTGAGAGCTTTGGTACACCCTGTTAAACAAACGGTAAAATGGAGGCGGTACAATTGGAGAGCGATCCGCCTTCACCAACATGCATAAGCAATTCATTAATAGTTTATATATATATATATATATATATATATATATATATATATATATATATATATATATATTTGAATTACAAAAAAATAATAATAATAAAAAAATGTTGCATGGCGTGAGATTCGATCCGGCGACCTTCGGATTACGAACTCGAGCGCTTACCGCTGCGCCACGACGCTGTAGAAAATTGTTAATCGTAGAGAGTATTTCACCGCAACGGTTTCTTCTAACTGTCGATTTTCTCGACAACAGCTGAGAAGTGCATCTTGGTGCTTTGCCACATTACACCTCTGGCCATGAGCTTTTATTATGCGCAGTATGAATCGAATCTGAATTTCACATTTGGCGGCCTCCCCTTGTGAGCAAAGTTTCGGGACAATCAGCCTATGACATTTGGCGAGTTCCCCTCGCTCGTCGAGTCGCTTCTTACGCCCGGCGAGAATTATGTATGCCTCCGAGTAAACTGCGCCACCTGGAAACACGGCGAGCGGGGATAAACACGTTTTCCTTCTTATAAGGCAACCCTCTACAGATAAAATTCATGAAGTGTTCTTCAGGTTGCCTCAGATATTTCAGAAATGTTTCTTGCGTCAGGCCTGCCGCATATGCAAAACGTAAACATTTCATTTCATGTAATATTTATCAGGATAAGACATGACAAGAGTGGACCAGTCCCTTCTGAGAAAAATTAGAGATTTTAAGTTGCTCCACTATGTAATGACACGGGTATGGGCTTGCGATCTCTCTTTTATGCCATCGATTTCCGTGTTACACATACTTGGCCACTGCGTTGTGGCTGCCATCGTGGAGGAGGCAGTCTGTTTCCTGCCAGCGCTGTTTCCGCAGCCAATATTAACCGCGACGAATCATTCAGTCAACGCTAAATGGCCCATCTGGCTGAGGCAGACAAGGGCGCTATAATAGAACTCCATGCAGAGGGATCTTCAAATGCCGACATAGCAAGAACTATGGGTCTTCACAAGTCGACGGTAGCCAGGTGGATCAGACGAAAGGAAGAGAGTGGTAACTTGAATGGGAGGCCTCATGGCCGTCGCCGCAAAACAACAGCAGCTCAGGATCAGCAGATACGCCGTTTCAGTGAGAACCACCCATTTGTCAACGCACGACAAATTCAGCAAACTTTGGGTCTCAATGTTAGCAGTAAGACCGTCACTCCTCGTGTAAGGGAAGGTGGACTGAGAGCAAGAAGCGCTGCTGTGAAAGAGACATTGACTGTTTCCCAAAGAGAAGCTTGCCTTGCTTTTGCTACTGAAAATGGCGACAAACCTCTCCAGTTTTGGAGGCGAGTGATTTTCACGCACCAAAAAGTTTTCTCTACGGCATCATCCGGAAAAGTACTAGTTTACCGGCCTAAATGTGCTAGGTATAATCGAAAATATATTTACAGTTGCCGAAGGAGTGGCAGGTTGTCGGTGCCGGCCGGTGTGGCCGTGCGGTTCGAGGCGCTTCAGTCTGGAACCGCGTGACCGCTACGGTCGCAGGTTCGAATCCTGCCTCGCGCATGGATGTGTGTGATGTCCTTAGGTTAGTTAGGTTTAAGTAGTTCTACGTTCTAGGGGACTGATGACCACAGATGTTAAGTCCCACAGTGCTCAGAGCCATTTGTAGTCGGTAACGGTATGGGCGTGGATATCGGCCGAAGGGTGTGGGCTCCTGTGGGAAGTGGAAGGAAGATTCGATGCGCGCAATTACATATCAATTCTGGAGAACGTGATGTTGCCTGCTGTGGCAGCAAGATTTGGCGATGATCAGATCATGTTCCAACGAGATCGCTCGTCTATTCATATGGCACGTGTGGTTAAGAGGCGGGTCGACGACCATAGTAATATTACTGTAACGGAATGGCCACCTAAAGGAGCTGACACGAATCCCATTGAGAATATCTGGGCAGAAATGGTCAGAGTAATACGAGAAAAGGGCAGTCACCGTCGACTCGCCGACAGCTTTCTGATGTGATTCATGACGCTTGGAATGAGTTACTTGAATCTCTTAGTTATGTGGCTCGAGTTGTGGGCTCAATGCCCAACAGACTTCGAGCTGTTGTGGAAGCCAAAGGAGGCTTCACCAATCAGCTGTTTCAAGCTTTGTTTCTTTCTTCTTCGTCTTTTTTTTTTTTTTTTTTTACTTACAGACGTATATTTTATATAATTTCAAGGAAACGCAGTAAATGGAATGTGGACTGATTTTTGAGGCTTCATTTTGTGACGGCTAAACAGTGCTGCATCATGGGACCCGCTATTTGTCCACATGTGGCTGAACATCAGAGGTGTAAAAAATTTTGAGGTGCCGAAGTTCTCTGGAAGAATAACGTCTTTTAGACAAGGAGATGATTTTTAGTTCATTTCATTTTAACCATTCACACTATGATTTGACATTCTAATCTTTGATTTCATTTTATTATTATGTATCTTTTCTCCAGTGAAAGTCAACGGTAGTAAGTTTCAAGATATGAAGAATAACTGGAAGTTTCTAATTTGTGGAAAGCGTATTTAACAGTTAATATTTTCGACAAATCTGTAGTTATAGGACATATTAAGAAGCGAGTCAAAAATGGCATTGTGGAATGATCAGGTTGGTCTCTAAAGGGTAACGACGATAAAATAGCAAATATGAAACTATGGGTAACAACTATTGTTGATGGTGAGGAGCCATAATCGATATGTCACTTTTCCGTAATTGTATTTCTGAAGTTTATCGTCAATCCTAGGACTGACACCGATACTCTGTTTTACGTAAAGAATACAACCTTCAAAATTTATTTAGCAGCGCAGAATATTAAATCACAGTTTATAGATCAGGAACCTAATCCAACTGCCTTTAATTTTATTTTCACGGATGACATTGAGACAGTAAATAACAAGAGAAATAAGAAAACTCTCAGAATCAATATAGAGAGTTCAAGTATCATGTGAATTCAAAAGTTTGCTATAATAGCGATTAATTGCTTTTTACAGACCCCTTCATGCCTACGTTTTCCGTCAGACAGACAATGTTTGAAACTAGGACTAACGAGGTAAACAATTTTTCCACAAATTGTCAAATTGGAAGTCGGAGAGCCAGTTACATAAATTACGATGACAACAAACGTTTTTCAAGTAAACTGATCACAGGAGGCATCCAACGCATTTATTGTGAGTTACATGCACAGTATGTAAACTGGCAACGCCACCAACACACAATACCACTAACAAGGGAACATCCCCATCGCACCGCCCTCAGATTTAGTTATAAGTTGATACAGGGGATAGGCCTTGAAAAACTGAACACAGATCAATCGAGAAAACAGGAAGAAGTTGTTGTGTTTGGCTCATTCAGCATAGACACAATGAGGTAGCTAGGTGCACGCTAAACTAACGCAGACGGGCTTGAAGTTCTGGAACATGAGACTTATTAATGAATAAGAAGAAAAGTACGTAGATGTTACTTAACTTTTATTCTCTTGTTGGAATACATCTCTTGAATATTAGGAAGCTATAAGCACTGATACAAATGGCGCCTTGCTAGGTAGTAGCTATGGACTAAGCTGAAGGCTATTCTATCTGTCTCTCGGCAATTGAGAGGAAGGCGTCGTACTTCTGGTCGCAAGCTATGTCGTCCGTACAACTGGGGCGAGGTCTAGTCCGTGTCTTGTGACCTGCCATGTGGTGGCGCTAGGTTAGCGATTACACAGTGGCGACACGCGGGTCCGACATGTACTACAGGACCGCGGCCGATTTAAGTTACCACCTAGCAAGTGTGGTGTCTAGCGGTGACACCACAGAAGTTGTGTGGAAGTATGAAAAAAATAAGCAAAATATACAAACTGAGTAGTCCATGCGCAAGATAGGCAACATCAAGGATAGGGTGAGCTCAGGAGCGCCGTGATCCCGTAATTAGCGCACGCAGCTGCGGAACGAGAGGTCCTTCCGTCAAATTTTCCCAGGAGTGAAAAGTTTAATTTTTATTTTCAGACAATTATTATCTGTCCGTCCGTCCGTCCGATGCGAGGTAACCGCGCCGTAGTATGATGACGCTACACCTAAAAAACATCGAAAGACATGACGTCAGTCGACTATAGCGCACGGAAGAGAGAGTATTCCTGCTAATGAGGCTCCCTGGCTGGCAGTTAACTGTTCGCTACTTTGGACGAGAGTGCATTAAATACGTGCGATGCATTGCGTGGGCAATATGAATCCAGCAAATATAGCTCGTGACTCCAATAACAATGTCAATGAATATTTTCCGAACTGTAAGGCATCGGAAAGTTCCTTAAGGGATCGAACGATTGTCGAACATTTGTATGATTATTTCCTACATTTGTTGAATAACAGTACGTGTGGTGATGATTGTCTGAAAATAAAAAAAATCAAACAACTAACCCGAGGGAAGACTTAAACCAACGACCTCTCGTTCTGCAGTTCCTCACGCTAACCACGCGACCACTGCGCTCCCGTGCCGAAGCTATCCTTGATGTTGCTTATCATGCACACGGACTACTCAGTTTGTTTGGTTTGAATATTTTTTTCATAGGTCCACAAAACTTCTTCCTGTTTTTAGAATGATCTGTGTTCAGTTTTCAAGGCCTATCCACTGTGTCAACTTATAACTAAATCTGAGGAGGGTGCGATGGGGAGGTTCCCTTGTTAGCTATGAAACAACTGTAGCAAAACGGAGCATCCTCGTTATCCATGTGATGGATAAGACGACTAATTCGCAACATAAATGTCAATGTAAGCATCAGTTTCTGTTGGAACGTGCTTCCCGGACCAAATAACATACATTTCCTACGTCTTCAATGCGAATCATGTAGCAAATGTAATTTAAAGGACATAAAAATATCGAGTGAATTTACTAAAATAATTATGAACCACTTGAATTTGCATTCAACAGGCAATGTTCAGAAGTCTGGTGTAGGAGTACTGCATGCTCTAATTCGAAACAACAAAAATCAACAGAGTAACTATTATTGAACGTCATCAGGTCACTCATCGAGCATTCCTATGCAGTACTGTTACTGGTGACGTGTTATGATGCCTTTATCGTTAACTTCCTAAGAAGAAATGAAAGGCTGAGCCCCACCAAAAGACGTAAACTCGAGGAAAGAGTTGCGTGAACATATTATTTTACATCTGATAAATCCAAAAGTGTGTTTTGGGCTACGAATTCTGCCCCCAGGGTGTGTGCAACACAGCTGGAATTTGTTGCCAACAACTGAGACACCTTTCGGTCACAGTGTAAGAAAATCGAGCAACAAAACTACATCACCTGTGCTACTGCATGATAACGCACTATGTTGATTTGAGAAACAAAACTATCCAGGAGATTGATAGGAAAGTCGTCTCTCAGGCACATTTGTATTGATAGGGAAGTCCTCTCTCAAGCACTAGTCCCTCTCGTCATATATTTGTAAAATTTTACCTTTCCCACTCTAGATCGATCAACCGTCAAGGCAATTCATTTCTAGACGAAAATACTTTTAAAACTACTCTGGTTTATTGACATCGTTAGAACAAGTAGGTTTCTACAGGCGTAGAATTTGTAAACAACTTTAGCATTGTCATATCGTTTTAGATATCGTGAAAGAAAATTCTGCTGCTAATTAATTTCTCTTTGATAATTACTGTTGCGTTTAGTAAACTAATGGAAAATGCAATTAAAATATTCACTGTACTAATACAAACTAAAGTCAGCTTAATACAGAAACATCACGACGGCAGTCTATCTTAATAAAGCATTAAGTTTCTGTGAGACAATTGGGCTTATTTTACCACGAATTAGTAGGATATTACAGACTTTACACTTAGAAAAGATCTGTATTTATTTCATTTCCTGTACCATTCGTAAGTGTTATGAAAATGGGGCTTTTCATAGATAAAATTATGTATTCACAACAACAAAAAAATGTCGGCAGAAAACAAAAGTGGCATTATGAATCTGGCAGTACCGTAAGGTTTTCACTCTGACACTAAGAGTTACTGAAAGTAGCAAGAAGAATTTTGCTCGAGCGTTGTCTTACGATTCCCTTATTAAGTTTTTATCTGCCTGCTTGTAGCTGTGCTACAAAAGAATTAAAAATCTGGCTTTCAGCAAGTCTCGAAAGGCGAACAAAAGCAGCTTGCACCTGGTTACTAAGCATGTTACCTGGGGACTGGTTTTGTCTTAAAGCGGGAAGACATCCTTTTGTGGTTCAATTGGCAAATGTCAGTCAGACGTGTGACGTTAGTCTAAGCGTTTCGGTGTGTTGAATTTGTACCAATGATTTTTCTACACGTTTTTTCTGTCCCAAATAGAGTTGAAGTCTCCCATTAGTATTTTCACGTCATCTTGGTGAATTTTGCTCATGGTATTTTCGAGTGTGTTCCAGAATTTTTCAACATTGTCGGTGTTTTTCTTATTTTCGATGTTGGTGGGTTCAAATGGTTCAAATGGCTCTGAGCACTATGGGACTTAACTGCTGTGGTCATCAGTCCCCTAGAACTTAGAACTAGTTAAACCTAACTAACCTAAGGACATCGCACACATCCATGCCCGAGGCAGGATGCGAACCTGCGACCGTAGCGGTCGCGCGGTTCCAGACTGTAGCGCCTAGAACCTCTCGAACACTCCGGCCGTCGATGTTGGTGGGGACACGTGCATTGATGAGTGTATATGTTTTACTGGGGCTCTGAATGACCATAGTCATAAGTCGCTTGTTGACGGGCCAGCCGCGGTGGCCGAGCGGTTCTTGGCTCTTCAGTCTGGAACCGCGCGACTGCTACTGTCGCAGGTTCGAATCCAGCCTTGGGCATGAATTTGTGTGATGTCCTTAGATTAGCTAGGTATAAGTAGTTCTAAGTTCTAGGAGACTGATGACCTCCACTGTTAAGTTCCATAGTGCTCAGAGCCATTGGAACCTTTTGATTGTCGATCGGTGTGATTTCTTTGACAGAGTTGATAGATCGGTGTTCGAGAAATGCAATGCCGAAGATTGGTACGCCTTTCGTTACCTTTTGTTGTATTCTGCTCTTGAAGATGCAATGGTTTCCCTAATGCACGGTTTCATTGTCAGTTAGTCGTGGTTCTTGAAGTGCAAGGATGAGAATTTTTTGTCGGTCCATTTCTTTTGTGAGATTATTTAGTTTTCGTGTTTGGATCAAGGTATCGATGTTTACTTTTAAATGCATGTTTTTTGCTTGTAGGGAAATTTACCAGAGATCTTCGATATTCTCTGTCGTGCTAACCTGGACTCCCCAGAATCCGAAAATCCAACTGCCGCCTGTCGACAGCCGGGTTGTGTACCACCTGGGATAAAGTTGACTTTGCTTGCATAGTTTACGTTTGCTTGTGTTTCATTGGTTGTGCTTGGGTGATACCAGGACCGGACAGGACCAGAGGGTGTTGAAGCCTTTGAAAGCAAATATTTTCAGCCAAGCTCATTGAGCTAACACGGTGACCAGAGTAACGGTGATTTTCACTCAGACGTGTCTGGATTTTGCGTTCAACGGATTGAGTAGCCGTTCAGGATTGTGTTAGTATTTGGTTCACCCCTAGTATTTGATTTCCTCGGTACCACCCATATGGGGGAGGGTTTCCACTATCCGCCACACGCGATTATTGTTATTATTATTATAATTATTATTATTGTCATTATGTCTCAGCAAATCCCATATGGTGTATCTTCCCACCACTGAAATAGATGTGTATTGTTCGATTCAGTATTTCCATCACATAAATGTGGTTTATAATTACGTTACATTGCTACTAGTAGACATATTTCTCACTTTTTCTTAGACAGTTGCTACCTGTTACTCCATCATAGGAATTTATGTGCGAAGCATTGTTGAAATACAGACGTTCAAATTATCCGATTTCTGTAATTTCATTTCGATACCAGATCGTTCTAATCGGATTCAGCCAGGTAGTCTTAATGTGGATATCCGACCACGACTGTCATCATATGATAGACTGTGTAAACCACATTCTTTATCGGACTGTTGAATATAGATCACTTATCTATGACAGGACCTGAATTCTTAAACACTGTGGAAAATAATAATCCGATGTGCTTATTACAAATACGTTATTCCAATATAAATATGTGAACTAACGAGATAACAGTTTATTTACAGGAGCAGAACTAATGTTCAAATGTTCAAATGTGTGTGAAATCGTATGGGACTTAACTGCTAAGGTAATCAGTACCTAAGCTTACACACTACTTAACCTAAATCATCCTAAGGACAAACACACACACCCATGCCCCAGGGAGGACTCGAACCTCCGCCGGGATCAGCCACGCAGCTCATGACTGCAGCGCCCCTGACCGCTCGGCTAATCCCGCGCGGCTACTAAAAGTATACTCGTCCACAAAACCCATGTGGACAATTATCTGATAATCGGTCAAGCTTTGCTTTGTCGCAGCTCTTTAGGACAAAAGAATGGACAGCTCCCTGCTTTTTGCGTTTCCGATAGCGCCTACGATAAGAATCTGGTGTCATATTATGTTTCAGAGCCGTAAACTGTTTATTTTTTCACCTCATACTAAAACAAAAGCTATGATATGAGACGAGGAAATGACTTATATGCTTCTCAGGAACTTAAGTTTTTCGCGTTAATTTTCTCACTTCATTCTAAAACAAGGACGTTAATATGAGAAGAGGAAAAGAAATATACGCTTCCAAGACATATTATTTCCTTGTGTGCTACTACTGCATACATGAAAGCCCTGCAGTTAATTTTTGTATGTTGGATAAATTTTGATATCACCTCACATTCCTTTGTGAGAAGGTTCCTATTTTCTTAGGATTCAAATAGAGTGGACATTTCATCACTGGTTAATATTCTCATGACTAATGACATGATACCCGTTGCAATTGCTCCATGGCACCTGTGAGTAGAGTCTCACGTTGGTTACTATAAGAACACGCAGGCAGTGATATCCGCTCACTGCAGTCAGAGCCAAGGTGATTTCTTTCTGTTTATGGCGAAGCGTCTGCTGCAGTGTCCACGCTCAGCCAACATAAACAAATCGCGGCGGCATTGGGCAGTGCTGATCGCTGCGCTTGTCGCAGGCCTCGACAACAAGAGCGCACTCTCTGCTAACGATACTATGGAGTTAATACATCTTACTTAACGTAATATGCAGGACGTGGGTTAGGTGAAAATTCAGTTTGTAACTTCCCATCGCATTAACATACTTTACAGTCATATTTGATGCCCGGTTGTCTGTCTGATGTTAATAGTATTGATTCAGATTGTGCATTAACACGAAAACTCACTCACTCACACACACACACACACACACACACACACACACACACCCACACACACACGCACACACTCATTGATTCCAGTGAGGGTGACAACTACTGTGTGTTGAACAACACATGCACCAGTCAGTTCCTCAGTTGGCGTCGAGTGGATGAGTTTTTTCAATTACCTTGCATTGTATGTAAGAGCCTGAAAGTAAATGGACTTGTATCCTAAAGAGCTGCGACAAAGCAAAGCTTGACCGATTATCAGATAATTGTCCACATGGGTTTTGTGGACGAATATACTTTTAGTAGCCGCGCGGGATTAGCCGAGCGGTCAGGGGCGCTGCAGTCATGAGCTGCGTGGCTGATCCCGGCGGAGGTTCGAGTCCTCCCTGGGGCATGGGTGTGTGTGTTTGTCCTTAGGATGATTTAGGTTAAGTAGTGTGTAAGCTTAGGTACTGATGACCTTAGCAGTTAAGTCCCATACGATTTCACACACATTTGAACATTTGAACATTAGTTCTGCTCCTGTAAATAAACTGTTATCTCGTTAGTTCACATATTTATATTGGAATAACGTATTTGTAATAAGCACATCGGATTATTATTTTCCACAGTGTTTAAGAATTCAGGTCCTGTCATAGATAAGTGATCTATATTCAACAGTCCGATAAAGAATGTGGTTTACACAGTCTATCATATGATGACAGTCGTGGTCGGATATCCACATTAAGACTACCTGGCTGAATCCGATTAGAACGATCTGGTATCGAAATGAAATTACAGAAATCGGATAATTTGAACGTCTGTATTTCAACAATGCTTCGCACATAAATTCCTATGATGGAGTAACAGGTAGCAACTGTCTAAGAAAAAGTGAGAAATATGTCTACTAGTAGCAATGTAACGTAATTATAAACCACATTTATGTGATGGAAATACTGAATCGAACAATACACATCTATTTCAGTGGTGGGAAGATACACCATATGGGATTTGCTGAGACATAATGACAATAATAATAATTATAATAATAATAATAATAATCGCGTGTGGCGGATAGTGGAAACCCTCCCCCATATGGGTGGTACCGAGGAAATCAAATACTAGGGGTGAACCAAATACTAACACAATCCTGAACGGCTACTCAATCCGTTGAACGCAAAATCCAGACACGTCTGAGTGAAAATCACCGTTACTCTGGTCACCGTGTTAGCTCAATGAGCTTGGCTGAAAATATTTGCTTTCAAAGGCTTCAACACCCTCTGGTCCTGTCCGGTCCTGGTATCACCCAAGCACAACCAATGAAACACAAGCAAACGTAAACTATGCAAGCAAAGTCAACTTTATCCCAGGTGGTACACAACCCGGCTGTCGACAGGCGGCAGTTGGATTTTCGGATTCTGGGGAGTCCAGGTTAGCACGACAGAGAATATCGAAGATCTCTGGTAAATTTCCCTACAAGCAAAAAACATGCATTTAAAAGTAAACATCGATACCTTGATCCAAACACGAAAACTAAATAATTTCACAAAAGAAATGGACCGACAAAAAATTCTCATCCTTGCACTTCAAGAACCACGACTAACTGACAATGAAACCGTGTATTAGGGAAACCATTGCATCTTCAAGAGCAGAATACAACAAAAGGTAACGAAAGGCGTACCAATCTTCGGCATTGCATTTCTCGAACACCGATCTATCAACTCTGCCAAAGAATTCACACCGATCGACAATCAAAAGGTTCCAATGGCTCTGAGCACTATGGAACTTAACAGTGGAGGTCATCAGTCTCCTAGAACTTAGAACTACTTATACCTAGCTAATCTAAGGACATCACACAAATTCATGCCCAAGGCTGGATTCGAACCTGCGACAGTAGCAGTCGCGCGGTTCCAGACTGAAGAGCCAAGAACCGCTCGGCCACCGCGGCTGGCCCGTCAACAAGCGACTTATGACTATGGTCATTCAGAGCCCCAGTAAAACATATACACTCATCAATGCACGTGTCCCCACCAACATCGACGGCCGGAGTGTTCGAGAGGTTCTAGGCGCTACAGTCTGGAACCGCGCGACCGCTACGGTCGCAGGTTCGCATCCTGCCTCGGGCATGGATGTGTGCGATGTCCTTAGGTTAGTTAGGTTTAACTAGTTCTAAGTTCTAGGGGACTGATGACCACAGCAGTTAAGTCCCATAGTGCTCAGAGCCATTTGAACCATTTGAACCCACCAACATCGAAAATAAGAAAAACACCGACAATGTTGAAAAATTCTGGAACACACTCGAAAATACCATGAGCAAAATTCACCAAGATGACGTGAAAATACTAATGGGAGACTTCAACTCTATTTGGGACAGAAAAAACGTGTAGAAAAATCATTGGTACAAATTCAACACACCGAAACGCTTAGACTAACGTCACACGTCTGACTGACATTTGCCAATTGAACCACAAAAGGATGTCTTCCCGCTTTAAGAAAAAACCAGTCCCCAGGTAACATGCTTAGTAACCAGGTGCAAGCTGCTTTTGTTCGCCTTTCGAGACTTGCTGAAAGCCAGATTTTTAATTCTTTTGTAGCACAGCTACAAGCAGGCAGATAAAAACTTAATAAGGGAATCGTAAGACAACGCTCGAGCAAAATTCTTCTTGCTACTTTCAGTAACTCTTAGTGTCAGAGTGAAAACCTTACGGTACTGCCAGATTCATAATGCCACTTTTGTTTTCTGCCGACATTTTTTTGTGTTGTGAATACATAATTTTATCTATGAAAAGCCCCATTTTCATAACACTTACGAATGGTACAGGAAATGAAATAAATACAGATCTTTTCTAAGTGTAAAGTCTGTAATATCCTACTAATTCGTGGTAAAATAAGCCCAATTGTCTCACAGAAACTTAATGCTTTATTAAGATAGACTGTCGTCGTGATGTTTCTGTATTAAGCTGACTTTAGTTTGTATTAGTACAGTGAATATTTTAATTGCATTTTCCATTAGTTTACTAAACGCAACAGTAATTATCAAAGAGAAATTAATTAGCAGCAGAATTTTCTTTCACGATATCTAAAACGATATGACAATGCTAAAGTTGTTTACAAATTCTACGCCTGTAGAAACCTACTTGTTCTAACGATGTCAATAAACCAGAGTAGTTTTAAAAGTATTTTCGTCTAGAAATGAATTGCCTTGACGGTTGATCGATCTAGAGTGGGAAAGGTAAAATTTTACAAATATATGACGAGAGGGACTAGTGCTTGAGAGAGGACTTCCCTATCAATACAAATGTGCCTGAGAGACGACTTTCCTATCAATCTCCTGGATAGTTTTGTTTCTCAAATCAACATAGTCCGTTATCATGCAGTAGCACAGGTGATGTAGTTTTGTTGCTCGATTTTCTTACACTGTGACCGAAAGGTGACTCAGTTGTTGGCAACAAATTCCAGCTGTGTTGCACACACCCTGGGGGCAGAGTTCGTAGCCCAAAACACACTTTTGGATTTATCAGATGTAAAATAATATGTTCACGCAACTCTCTCCTCGAGTTTACGTCTTTTGGTGGGGCTCAGCCTTTCATTTCTTCTTAGGAAGTTAACGATAAAGGCATCATAACACGTCACCAGTAACAGTACTGCATAGGAATGCTCGATGAGTGACCTGATGACGTTCAATAATAGTTACTCTGTTGATTTTTGTTGTTTCGAATTAGAGCATGCAGTACTCCTACACCAGACTTCTGAACATTGCCTGTTGAATGCAAATTCAAGTGGTTCATAATTATTTTAGTAAATTCACTCGATATTTTTATGTCCTTTAAATTACATTTGCTACATGATTCGCATTGAAGACGTAGGAAATGTATGTTATTTGGTCCGGGAAGCACGTTCCAACAGAAACTGATGCTTACATTGACATTTATGTTGCGAATTAGTCGTCTTATCCATCACATGGATAACGAGGATGCTCCGTTTTGCTACAGTTGTTTCATAGCTAACAAGGGAACCTTCCCATCGCACCCTCCTCAGATTTAGTTATAAGTTGACACAGTGGATAGGCCTTGAAAACTGAACACAGATCATTCGAAAAACAGGAAGAAGTTGTGTGGACCTATGAAAAAAATATTCAAACCAAACAAACTGAGTAGTCCGTGTGCATGATAAGCAACATCAAGGATAGCTTGAGCACGGGAGCGCAGTGGTCGCGTGGTTAGCGTGAGGAGCTGCAGAACGAGAGGTCGTTGGTTTAAGTCTTCCCTCGGGTTAGTTGTTTGATTTTTTTTATTTTCAGACAATCATCACCACACGTACTGTTATTCAACAAATGTAGGAAATAATCATACAAATGTTCGACAATCGTTCGATCCCTTAAGGAACTTTCCGATGCCTTACAGTTCGGAAAATATTCATTGACATTGTTATTGGAGTCACGAGCTATATTTGCTGGATTCATATTGCCCACGCAATGCATCGCACGTATTTAATGCACTCTCGTCCAAAGTAGCGAACAGTTAACTGCCAGCCAGGGAGCCTCATTAGCGGGAATACTCTCTCTTCCGTGCGCTATAGTCGACTGACGTCATGTCTTTCGATGTTTTTTAGGTGTAGCGTCATCATACTACGGCGCGGTTACCTCGCATCGGACAGACGGACGGACAGATAATAATTGTCTGAAAATAAAAATTTAACTTTTCATTCCTGGGAAAATTTGACGGAAGGACCTCTCGTTCCGCAGCTGCGTGCGCTAACCACGGGATCACGGCGCTCCTGAGCTCACCCTATCCTTGATGTTGCCTATCTTGCGCATGGACTACTCAGTTTGTATATTTTGCTTATTTTTTTCATACTTCCACACAACTTCTTCCTGTTTTCTCGATTGATCTGTGTTCAGTTTTTCAAGGCCTATCCCCTGTATCAACTTATAACTAAATCTGAGGGCGGTGCGATGGGGATGTTCCCTTGTTAGTGGTATTGTGTGTTGGTGGCGTTGCCAGTTTACATACTGTGCATGTAACTCACAATAAATGCGTTGGATTCCTCCTGTGATCAGTTTACTTGAAAAACGTTTGTTGTCATCGTAATTTGTGTAACTGTCTCTCCGACTTCCAATTTGACAATTTGTGGAAAAATTGTTTACCTTCTTAGTCCTAGTTTCAAACAATGTCTGATAGAAAATGTAGGCTTGAAGGAGTCTGTAAAAGCAATTAATCGCTATTATAGCAAACTTTTGAATCCACTGGACACTTGAATTCTATATATTGATTCTGAGAGTTTTGTTATTTCTCTTGTTATTTACTGTCCCAAAGTCATCCGTGAGAATAAAATTAAAGGCAGTTGGATTAGGTTCCTGATCTATAAACTGTGATTTAATATTCTGCGCTGCTAAATAAATTTTGAAGGTTGTATTCTTTACGTAAAACAGAGTATCGATGTCAGTCCTAGGATTGACGATAAACTTCAGAAATACAATTACGGAAAAGTGACATATCGATTACGGCTACTCACCATCAACAATAGTTGTTACCCATTGTTTAGTATTTGCTATTTTACCGTCGTTACCCTTTAGAGGCCAACCTGATCTTTCCACAGTGCCATTTTTACTTGCTTCTTAATATGTCCTATAACTACAGATTTGTTGAAAATATGAACTGTTAAATACGCTATTCCACAAATTAAAAACTTCCAGTTATTCTTCATATCTTGAAACTTACTACCGTTGACTTTCACTGAAGGAAAGATACGTAATAATAAAATGAAATCAAAGATTAGAATGTCGAAGCATAGTGTGAATGGTTAAAATGAAATGAACTAAAAATCATCTTCTTGTCTAAAACACTTTATTCTTCCAGAGAACTTCGGTACCTCTCAAAATTTTTTCAGCTCTGATGTTTAGCCACATGTGGAAAAATAGCGGGTCTCATGATGCAGCACTGTTTAGCCGTCACAAAATAAAGCCTCAAAAATCAGTAAATAAAACTATTCTTGTACAGTTGCTTCGAATCGCATATACCAACCGCCCTTTGCTGCGACAACTACTCAAAGTCTATTGGGTATTTGATTTTGTTCTGCTTTTTCGGGCCTCCTTACCTCTCCTTCTAGCCCAACCTTTGTTCTGCAATTACGTCTTCATCGGGGAGCTTCTCCTCAACATTTTTATTTTGTGCTGAACTGTTTTGTACCCTTCTTGCATACACACGTGTGTCACGTATTTTATAGAGACTGAATGAATATATAAGGTGAGTATTTCTTCTCTTATCAAATTAAATATTACACATCTTGCTGTGAATTAATTTGTTTGTCCCCATTCCACTTATTGCGTTTCCTTGAAATTATATAAAACATAAGTCTGTAAAAAAAAATCGCGTATAGCCTCCTTTGGCTTCCACAACAGCTGGAAGTCTGTTGGGCATTGAGCCCACAACTCGAGCCACAGAACTAGGAGATTCAAGTAACTCATTCCAAGCTTCATGAATTTGCTGATTTGTCGTGCGTTGACAAATGGGTGGTTCTCACTGAAACGGCGTATCTGCTGATCCTGAGCTTGCGTTGTTTTGCGGCGACGGCCATGAGGCCTCCCATTCAAGTTACCACTCTCTTCCTTTCGTCTGATCCACCTGGCTACCGTCGACTTGTGAAGACCCATAGTTCTCGCTATGTCGGCATTTGAAGATCCCTCTGCATGGAGTATTATAGCGCCCTTGTCTGCCTCAGCCAGATGGGCCATTTAGCGTTGACTGAATGATTCGTCGCGGTTAATATTGGCTGCGGAAACAGCGCTGGCAGGAAACAGACTGCCTCCTCCAAGATGGCAGCCGCAACGCAGTGGCCAAGTATGTGTAACACGGAAATCGATGGCATAAAAGACAGATCGCAAGCCCGTGCCCGTGTCATTACATAGTGGAGCAACTAAGAATCTCTAATTTTTCTCAGAAGTGACTGGTCCACTCTTGTCATGTCTTATCCTGATAAATATTACATGAAATGAAATGTTTACGTTTTGCATATGCGGCAGGCCTGAGGCAAGAAACATTTCTGAAATATCTGAGGCAACCTGAAGAACACTTCGTGAATATTATCTGTAGAAGGTTGCCTTATAAGAAGGAAAACGTGTTTATCCCCGCTCGCCGTGTTTCCAGGTGGCGCAGTTTACTCGGAGGCATACATAATTCTCGCCGGGCGTAAGAAGCGACTCGACGAGCGAGGGGAACTCGCCAAATGTCATAGGCTGATTGTCCCGAAACTTTGCTCAGTTAAGGAGAGGACAAAATAAGCGAACATGTGTTTCGGCTTATCTGCAGACACTCGACCGTTTCCGAGAAAACGACGGTCAAAGTTATCAACGCGCTGTTGCTCTAGTGTAGATACCTTCTGCAGCCGAGAACGCAATTGAAGCGGTGGCTACCGTCGTTCCTTCTTAACACTGATTCCCGTGTTCGATACCATATTGGGTTTTTTAATTATTTTATTTTCCTGCCTCTCTATCAGAATTATCTACGAATTTTTTTTCTAAGTTATGTTGAAATAATGTTGTCATTATTCGCCAATTAACTTTATGTGTAATTAATGAATTAAAAAGTAATAAACGAATGAGACAAGCTGATCTAACATCATCTGGGCTGCCTCATGTATCGTTATAACCAAATATTTTATAAATGTTAATCTACATTCAGATCCGATGATGGCACCTTTAGTGTGTTGAAACCGGTTATCCAGTAAACAATATTTAAGCGATCTTGGCTTCTGAATTATTTCTACAACAGAGTGATCGCCCCACTACGCACTGTGTGTTCCCTTTTTAACTTATTTCTTTACACAGTAAATTAACTGACGAATAACGACAACAGTGTTTCAACATAAATTGGAATAAACATTCGTAGATAATTCAGAGAGTGAGGGGAAAAAAAAGGAAAAACCGGGTTTCGAACTCGCAGCGCAAAGTTCAGAAATCGCTATGGTAGCCGCAGAGCCACCGCTCCAGTGGAATGCTTACCCGCTAAGAGGTGTCTACACTATAGTAACAGCGCATTGAAAACTTTGACCGTCGTTTTCTCAGAAGCGGTAGAGTGTAAGCAGATAAGCCGAGACACGTGTTCGCTTATTTTGTCCCCGCTCTCACTGAGCGAAGTTTCAGCAAGATCGGGGTATTTCCTCGGGAACACAGGAAGAAACCATAGTAATAATGTAATTCAAGGCTCGCAAGAAAAGATTTAAGTGGTCCTTTTTCCCGCACACTGTTAATGAGTGGGACGGTAGAGAAATAACCCTAACCTTCTGCCAGGCACGTAAGTCCGGATTGCCAAGAAATCCTGTTGATGTAGTCATGTAGATGTAACGACGAAATTATGTTTTAATTACGACATGTGACTTTCATTTGATTTAAACATCGAAGTTGTTTGCTGTTTCAAAATGGTTCAAATGCCTCTGAGCACTATGGGACTCAACTGCTGTGGTCATAAGTCCCCTAGAACTTAGAACTACTTAAACCTAACTAACCTAAGGACATCACACACATCCATGCCCCAGGCAGGATTCGAACCAGCGACCGTAGCAGTCGCACGGTTCCGGACTGCGCGCCTAGAACCGCGAGACCACCGCGGCCGGCTCGTTTGTTGTTTATTTACTTTTTGTTCAATAGTTTCAGGCATATACAAACACCTAGGCGCGTTAAATTGATATTGAAATAAAGTGTCATGCGTGGACCAATAACAATAAAATCCCACCTACTTGTTATAGTACTGCAGTATCTGCCAGCGTCTTCAGAAGTGGATATCGCATACGAAGTTCCTAGGGTGTTTGTAATGGATATTGCAGACGACTTCGACAAAGTTTGAATGTAGCTTCGTAAAAGTTCCGTGAGCAAACGATCTGAGTTGCTGGCGAATACAGTTTATCCTCACTAGACAGTATATATTATCATTATACATGAGGTGAGTAGGGTTTCGCCGCGTTGCGGTGGCCGAGCGGTTCCAGGCGCTTCAGTGACGAACCGCACGGCTGCTTCAGTCGCAGGTTGGAATTCTACCTCGGGCATAGATGTCTGTGATGCCCTTAGGCTAGCTAGGTTTAAGTAGTTCTAGGTCTAGGGGCTGATGACCTAAGCAGTTAGGTCGCATAGTTCTTGAAGCCATTTTTTGACCTTTCGCGTAAATTTTCTTTACATAAACCGTCGTATCTTTTGATTGCGTTGACATAGAAGCTCACTTTTTTGCACCAGCATGGGACCGGTTACAGCAAGAAGTGCGATACATTTCCGCTTATTATGTCCACCCGTTCTGGAGGTAAACGGGTTTTAAGGGTTGGGTAGACCGATAGACGGTCAAGAAAGTGAGACTAGTAGGGTTCCGTTTTACCGGTTTAGGTGACGAAATCCTAACAACGAAAACACTGAAGATGAGGGCCGCATAAATAACACCCGCTACTCTTTATTCGAAATGTTCTAGTTGCTGTCGATACATAAGCATGTTAGTCGTAGCTACGTTTTCGATCCAAATCACGTTTACAGGAATGCAAATAGAATGTATTTGCCTATACACGTGGTAATTCACATCCCAGTATTAATGCCACCGCGTTTTAGAAGTACGAACATTCTCATTGCTAGCTAGCTTAAGAAACACTTCTGCTAATGAACGTTTTCTGGCTGTGGCGAGTCTAGTGGAGAATTCGAAACAATGCAGAATACGTTTGGCAGCTATGTAGCCGTTTATTTCCTGGGGTGGTGCAGAATTATCCTACAAAATTTACTCTCTAATAACAGTAATTTGTTATTTCGATAAACATCCCGAATGATTGTCACATAAGCGGTGACATAAAGGAAGAAAATTCATGTTTTTGAGTCCAGAAAGCTCTATGCAACAGAAACTGCAGATTTTCATTTCGAAATTGCCTGCTTGTTCATGTCTGGGGTAATAATAGAGGGCTGTTTGCCTAGGTTGTCTGCTAGCATAGTGAAAGGAAGGTCTGGTTTGTTTTCGGTTCTAATCTCTATGGAGGCAGGTAGAATATCAGTAAAGCAATTTTAAGAAATTCTCGCGCACCCAATACGTTTTATCGCTACCTTTATTCTGTACTGGCGCCCTGTGCATGTCAATATGACACTCTTGTAGAATTTCATACATGTTACTGCCTACTTTTTCCGCTTCTGTCAATAATAGAATTGATTTAAGCGTGGCACTGAATGATTTTTAACTGAATTTCGTTATGAATCTTCACGCATTGCTAAATTTGCACACTTTCATGGTAGGTCAGCAACGGTAATCCAGTATGACTGGTCTGAACGTTGACACAGACCGTTTCGCGGCCGAATGCGGATAATATTTTGCTACTTCGTAACGATCTGGGGTTCTTTGTCTTACTGAAACAGTTAAGTCATCTCGATAAGTTGAAATTCATTTTTATTTGTCCAGTTCATACCAATTAGCGTTTGTTCTTACAGTTCTGTCTTATGTTTACGTGTTGTATTTAACACACTAATCAGCATTAATATAGTCTTACAAATTATGGAATACAGTCTAAAAAAGTTCAGATAGTTTGTCAATTTCACGCCTGCGCATAGTATGTTGGTAGCACTTCGTCGCCTTGCCTGTTATGTTGTGTAGCAGACTTTAAAGCCGTGCGGATCAGCATAACGAAAAGGCGAGGGGTCTCGCTCGTTTTGTCCACGACTGTACATCCTCAGAAATTTCTTCCTCAAATTAAGGCCGGTATTTGATATTAGTGGACTTCTCTTTGCCAGAAATGCCTTTTTTGCCATAGCGGGTCTGCTTTTGATGTCCTCCTTGCTCCGTCCATCATTGGTTATTTTACTGCCTATGTAGCAGAATTCCTTAACTTCATTGACTGCGTGACCATCAATCCTGATGTTAAGTTTCTCGCTGTTCTCATTTCTACTACTTGTCATTACCTTCGTCTTTCTCCGATTTACTCTCAAATCATACTGTGTACTCATTAGACTGTTCATTCCGTTCAGCAGATCATTTAATTCTTCTTCACTTTCACTCAGGATAGCAATGTCATCAGCGAATCGTATCATTGATATCCTTTCACCTTGTATTTTAATTCCACTCCTGAACCTTTCTTTTATTTCCATCATTGCTTCCTCGATGTACAGATTGAAGAGTAGGGGCGAAAGGCTACAGCCTTGTCTTACAACCTTCTTAAAACGAGCACTTCGTTCTTGATCGTCCACTCTTATTATTCCCTCTTGGTTGTTGTACATATTGTATATGACCCGTCTCTCCCTATAGCTTATCCCTACGTTTTTCAGAATCTCAAACAGCTTGCACCGTTTTATATTGTCGAACGCTTTTTCCAGGTCGACAAATCCTATGAAAGTGTCTTGATTTTTCTTTAGCCTTGCTTCCATTATTAGCCATAACGTCAGAATTGCCTCTCTCGTCCCTTTACTTTTCCTAAAGCCAAACTGATCGTCACCTAGCGCATTCTCAGTTTTCTTTTCCATTCTTCTGTATATTATTCTTGTAAGCAGCTTCGATGCATGAGCTGTTAAGCTGATTGTGCGATAATTCTGGCACTTGTCAGCTCTTGCCGTCTTCGGAATTGTGTGGATGATGCTTTTCCGAAAGTCAGATGGTATGTCGCCAGACTCATATATTCTACACACCAACGTGAATAGTCGTTTTGTTGCCACTTCCCCCAATGATTTTAGAAATTCTGATGGAATGTTATCTATCCCTTCTGCCTTATTTGGCCGTAAGTCCTCCAAAGCTCTTTTAAATTCCGATTCTAATACTGGATCCCCTATCTCTTCTAAATCGACTCCTGTTTCTTCTTCTATCACATCAGACAAATCTTCACCCTCATAGAGGCTTTCAATGTATTCTTTCCACCTATCTGCTCTTTCCTCTGCATTTAACAGTGGAATTCCCGTTGCACTCTTAATGTTACCACCGTTGCTTTTAATGTCACCAAAGGTTGTTTTGACTTTCCTGTATGCTGAGTCTGTCCTTCCGACAATCATATGTTTTTCGATGTCTTCATATTTTTCTTGCAGCCATTTCGTCTTAGCTTCCCCGCACTTCCTATTTATTTCATTCCTCAGCGACTTTTATTTCTGTATTCCTGATTTTCCCGGAACATGTTTTTACTTCCTCCTTTCATCAATCAACTGAAGTATTTCTTTTGTTACCCATGGTTTCTTCGCAGCTACCTTCTTTGTACCTATGTTTTCCTTCTCAACTTCTGTGATGGCCCTTTCCAGAGATGTCCATTCCTCTTCAACTGTATTGCCTACTGCGCTATTCCTTATTGCTGTGTCCATAGCGTTAGAGAACTTCAAACGTATCTCGTCATTCCTTAGTACTTCCGTATCCCACTTCTTTGCATATTGATTCTTCCTGACTAACGTCTTGAACTTCAGCCTACTCTTCATCACTACTATATTGTGATCTGAGTCTATATCTGCTCCTGGGTACGCCTTACAATCCAGTATCTGAATTCGGAATCTCTGTCTGACCATGATGTAATCTAATTGAAATCTTCCCGTGTCTCCCGGCCTTTTCGAAGTATACCTCCTCCTCTTGTGATTCTTGAATAGGGTATTCGCTATTACTAGCTGAAACTTGTTACAGAACTCAATTAGTCTTTCTCCTCTTTCATTCCTTGTCCCAAGCCCATATTCTCCTGTAACCTTTTCATCTTCCCCTACAACTGCATTCCAGTCGCCCATGACTATTAGATTTTCGTCCCCCTTTACATACTGCATTACTCTTTCAATATCCTCATACACTTTCTCTATCTGTTCATCTTCAGCTTGCGACGTCGGCATGTATACCTGAACTATCGTTGTCGGTGTTGGTCTGCTGTCGATTCTGATTAGAACAACCCGGTCACTGAACTGTTCACAGTAACACACCCTGTGCCCTACCTTCCTGTTCATAACGAATCCTACGCCTGTTATACCATTTTCTGCTGCTGTTGATATTACCCGATACTCATATGACCAGAAATCCTTGTCTTCCTTCCACTTCACTTCACTGACCCCTACTATATCTAGATTGAGCCTTTGCATTTCCCTTTTCAGATTTTCTAGTTTCCCTACCACGTTCAAGCTTCTGACATTCCACGCCCCGACTCGTAGAACGTTATCCTTTCGTTGATTATTCAATCTTTTTCTCATGGTAACCTCCACCTTAACAGTCCCCTCCCGCAGATCGGAATGGGGGACTATTCCGGAATCTTTTGCCAATGGAGAGATCATCATGACACTTCTTCAATTACAGGCCACGTGTCCTGTGGATACACGTTACGTGTCTTTAATGCAGTGGTTTCCATTGCCTTCTGCATCCTCATGTCGTTGATCATTGCTGATTCTTCCGCCTTTAGGGGCAATTTCCCACCCCTAGGACAAGAGAGTGCCCTGAACCTCTATCCGCTCCTCCGCCCTCTTTGACAAGGCCGTTGGCAGAATGAGGCTGACTTCTTATGCCGGAAGTCTTCGGCCGCCAATGCTGATTTTTATCAAAATTTAGGCAGTGGCGGCGATCGAAGACGTTTTTGATTATGAATCAAAGACGCTACCCCTAGACCACGGGTACTATATGTAGATGGAAATACGAGGGCGGTTCAGAAAGTAACCTCCGATTGGTCACAGTGCGGGTTGTGGGGGGAGTAGCGACGCCATCTGTGCGTTCACGCACTCAACAGGTCAGTCGGCATCAAGCCGTGGTCGAGTGAACGTCGTACTTGCGCTAGTTTAGTTTTTGTGGCAGTTTGAAATGTGTGCTGCAATAGAAAACCCCGCCAAATGTGAAGTGCGTGCTGTCATAAGGTTTTTTACAGCCAAAGGATATTCTGCAGCAGCTATTCATCGTGAGCTTTGTGCCGTGTACGGACCAAGAGTTATGAGTGAAGGAGTTGTCCGTGAATGGGTACGTTTATTTAAAAGTGGACGAGAAAACGTTCATGATGAAGAGAGGTGTGGTAGACCATCATTGGTGACTGACGAACTCGTTCAGACAGTTGATGCAAAAGTTCGTGAAAATCGACGTTTCTCAATGTCGGAGTTGTCTACTGGTTTTCCACAGATTTCTAAGACTCTCTTGTACGAGATAGTGACAGCAAGATTGGGTTACCGTAAGTTCTGTGCACGATGGGTGCCCAAAATTCTTACCGACGACCACAAAACTCAAAGAATGGCCTCTGCATTAGACTTTCTGTCACGTTATGAGGACGAAGGAGAACCATTGTTAAACAGAATCGTGACCGGTGACGAAACCTGGATTAAGTACGTGAACCCTGAGACAAAAGAACAATCAAAGATGTGGGCACATTCAAATTCGCCTACCAAACCAAGAAAAGCCTCGCAAGATTTTTCTGCCAGAAAACTGATGGCAACGGTGTTTTCGGATGCCAAAGGGGTGTTGTTGGTTGAATTCATGGAACGTGGTACGACCATTAATCAAGACGTGTACTGTGAAACAATAAAAAAGTTACGACGGGCTATACAGAACAAACGCCGTGGTATGCTGACTTCCGGTATCGTTTTTTTGCACGATAACGCCCGTCCTCACTCTGCTCGCAGAACAACGGCCCTTCTTGAGTCCTTCAAGTGGGACGTTATCAACCATCCACCTTACAGCCCAGACCTGGCGCCAAGTGATTATCACCTCTTCATGCATTTGAAGAAATGGCTCGGGTCACAGCGGTTTGATGACGACGAAGAGCTCAAAGATGCGGTCACAGGCTGGCTCCAGGCACAAGCGGGTGATTTTTATGCGGAAGGAATTTCAAAGCTTGTGAAGAGATACGATAAGTGCCTCAATCGCTATGGAGACTATGTAGAAAAATAGTGCAAAGATGTAGTTGTAAGATGTATATATTAAAATATTTTTATTTAACTTGGTGTATTTTTTTAAATCAACCGGAGGTTACTTTCTGAACGGCCGTCGTACATGTTATTACTAATTGCACAAGTAGTTAATAGTAAATGAAATCGCCGCCATTATCAATTATAGCTTGGCTCCTTTTGGCATGCTTTTCACGAGATTTTCTGCGTGTTTCGCTCTGTAACACTGTCCAAATCGTCCTGGTAGTACATGACAGCTGCTTCAAAGTATATACTGGCTTTTCTTTAAGGTCCATCTTAATATACGAGCAAAGATTTGCAATCGGATTTGCATCCCGAAACATTGCAGGCCAATCCACCGTGTCTTGTTTCCACTCTGTGCAGAGACGGCTGCGATGTTTCGGATCATTATCCTGTTGAAGCACCCAGTTTTCCTCGTTCGAACCAAATAGCTTTTTGACGAAACTCAGGAGGCATTTTTGATAGATATTTTGTTTTCGCGCACGTTAGCACTTTCTTCGGTGAATCGACCACGTTCCTAACTTCTAAATATCGTTTGACCCACTTGGTAAGGAGTGTCTTTGACTTTGTAAGAATTTTAGCTGCAGCTCCAGATGAAAGCTTTGGCAACTTTGGATGATTTACAGGGAACACTGCTTCGTGACGCTTCAGATATTTTGCACTCAGTTTAAACTGCACGGCACACATCGGCGTTAGAGAACCGGTTGCCACAAGTCGTTGTCGATGACACCACACTCGTTTATACCGATCTGTTTAAACTTGATTTACTGGAGCGTTGTTTGGGTGGATTTATACACAAAACGTGAATGAAAGTTTCAGTTGTCTCATTTGCAGATGCGCTCCAAAAATAACATCCAGTCAAATTGTCAAAATTGTCCGGATGCGTATTCAGTGTAGGCCTACTGCATTAATGCGCGTGGCAAATGTCCTTCAAATCAAAATCGGTGATGAAATGCTCCGATTATGTGAAGATAGAGACGCCAGTGACGATGCGATCAGCAACGAAAAGGGCTTTGAGAACGAAAATGAGGGCTTCGGCTTCACAGGTCATAGTAGGAGAAAGCGGCCATCCACTAGCCGGGGCGATAGTTGTTACTGACCAGGCTTTGACTCTTTTTTTCTATGGTAAATACTTCTCAAACACTTTCTTCTCAAAACAATGTTTTTCGCCGTGGTTATCGCCCACGCTACAATTTTCATCCGATTTTAATGATTTTTGGTCTTCCTTGAAGCAGATTGAATTCTCTTTAGTTTATCTTAGTCGACTTTGTTAACGTTGATATTTAGTACATTTTCGAACAAAAAAGAGGGGTCTAAAAATGACCATATTTCAAGTATCTAGAATTTCGCCATTTTTTTTAGTTTTTTTTTTTTTTTTTTTTTGCAAATGCCTATGATGAATTAAAATTGCGCCTATAGAGGTCAGAGAGATGTGTTAATTTCATGTTTCAGGTAACAGCAAGCGGAGTTACAGGGTCAAACGTCTGTCTACGTCCTTTCATAGTAGCCTCGGGAAAATCCCAATTACACAGTTAACATATTAATATTTTTCAATAGAAATGTAGTGGACTGACAAGGCAGCCAGTCCACAGAGACGGGTAGCCGAAAGGGCACACGTACACACACGCCGACTGGCGCGAAGTCTGGAACAGGATTCGTAATGAATGTGATAAAGAAAAGAACGTAGCTACTAGAACACTTAACTTTTATATCGTCCTTTGGTATACAGCATTCTTGATGATACAAGTGAGACTCTTTAGATTCATGAAGTAACTAATGGCGCCTTGCTAGGTCGTAGCCATGGACTTAGCTGAAGGCTATTCTAACTCTCTCTCGGCAAATGAGAGAAAGGCTTCGTACGTGTAGTCGCTAGCAATGTCGTCCGTACAACTGGGGCGAGTGCTAGTAAGTCTCTCGAGACCTGCCGTGTGGTGGCGCTCGGTCTGCGATCCTGACAGTGGCGACACGCGGGTCCGACATGTACTAATGGACCGCGGCCGATTTAAGCTACCACCTAGCAAGTGTGGTGTCTGGCGGTGACACCACAAGAAAACACCAATAAAAAGTTGAACGTATGCTTTTTTCATTGCAGCAAACCCCTTTTGTCCCCTACATTCCAGTACGGAGAAAAAAATCTTGATTTTGGGTAATATTTTCGTCCTCACCCTGTCGCTCCCTCTTAGACGTACATTTATTTACATGGACAATATTTAACGGCAATGTGTGCCCGCGATAGTGTTGCTATCGACATTGCTGCGACATGACTGCTATACACAGCAATACTGCAGCATGTCCAGACACTACTGCTTGTATAGTAGGCTGCTGCTGCTGCTTGTCTGCGTAGTGTGACGTTTATAGTAAGCTGGCCCAGAACTAGTCGTACTGTTGTGCTGTATATCTTCTCAAGTCGTACTGTTGGATAGCATGTTGAGTCTTGGTCGCAAGTTGATGCGTGATAGTTCATTTGGGGACAGATTACCCATTTATTGTTGGCCGATTGTATTTAATATAATCGATTCGCCTCGTTCAGCAATGAATCTAAGTCCTTCAATGCAGATACATGTTCACGTTGGATCTCCAGCGGGAATCTAAAATTATCAATCATGGAGGAAGTGAATGGGTGCTGTGGACAGTGTCGATGGGTGGGGGTGTGAGTGGGCCTGGCAGCATGGCAAGATAGTTGGCGCATTTGCGATAAGTACTGTTGTAACCCACCCAGTGTATTTGTTTCTGTACGAAACTTAGCCCAACTTTACCTCCCTCACTATAAAACTCTACGTTTTAGAAAAACTTTGCACCCACAAACTGTTACTGAACTTAAAGTCATATTCTAACTATTGACTAAGCAGAACCTAATTAGAACTGAGCTGTAACTGATCTGAATGCAGCTTGTCTTTATATTAAATTTGTAACGGAAGTAAAGCAATTATCTGACCCTAATCAAAATTTCGATTCACCTCGTGTCTTGACAACATTGTTGCAGATTTCTCGAAAGCACAACAGCAAACAGCAAGCAGGCAGAGGCTAGCTAGATTTCTGTTTATAAATACGTATAAAAATGTTGCATGTGGTGCTGCGTAATGATAAATAGTGGGGTGGGGAGAGTAACTATTCCTATCAAATGATATTCCAAGACAACAAATTTAAAATGAAGTACATGTTGAAAACGACAGAGTAAAACTTCGCGTGATCACACATAACATTGGTCTGAACGATACTATGCTTATCAACTGACCAATGATTTAAAAAGAGTACAATGTTAACAGAGAATTTCTATAAAAATCAAACAACTTAATCAATTAATACGTTAATTCATGACTCAGGGAAGAGAGACGGCCTTTCTCTCAGCGCTGAGCAAGTTAACTGGCTGACAATAATCATCCCTACAAATTAGGCGTGCATTGCTGCAGTCTAACTTCAAACGTCTTCTCTTCAACGAAAAAAGTTTCACTACTCAAAATTTATATTCTCTTCGCTTTCTAATATAACTTATTCATCCTTGCTGTCGTTTACGATCAATCTTTCTTCATCTAACATATACAATAAAAATCCCACACAGGACTACTAATTACGTCCATCACCTACCGCACTTGAACCAGTAACGTATCAGACAGCGCAGAGGCAAAGACTGTGCCACAACCAACAGTAACGTAACTTGCTCTCTCCCTCTGACGTGCACATCAATGACGTACAAAAATCAAAATGGTATGACCACCTTGAACTGTGTCTAATGGCGCAGCGGTGGACCCAACTGCATAGTAAATGGGAGAACCCCCGTTCGAATCTCGGTACGACACATATTTTTCACTCGTCGCTGCTGATTCCGCACAGAGTTCCAGTGCAACTATTAAGGGTTGACAAACTGCAACTTCATTACCATTGAGACTCGGGAGGCGTCTGCCACTGCGAGAGATGACATGCGTAAGCTTTCAGAGTGCGATAGTTGGTAGAGTGGGGGTACACCGCTCGAAGTATAGGAGGTGTGACAGTCACATATCGCGGTGGGATGTCTCATTTTTCAGCGTATATATATATTTTTTTTTTTTTTAGAAGAGAGCATTGCTTGCTAATTCAAGTATAAGGATTCACATTTTCTTGTTGGAGACTAGAGGTCACAGGTGATCGACTTACGGTCTGACATGACAACAGGTCAGTAACAGAGGCTCTAGATAGGGGCACACGGGTCCACACGGTACTGCAGTTACCGGAAGTCAGTTGGGGCAAGCCACTTACCCACGCTTCCTCTGCACATTCACCTCCCTGTAATACAGACCTATGTGTCTGTCTCTGCTCAGACACCGTGAGAAAACTACTAGCTTTCTTTATTTTTTTATTTTATTTTATTTTAATTTTTAATTTTTTTTTGTCTCATCATGATTCGGTCCGCCACGAATTCCTCTCCTGTGTCAACTTCTTTATCTCAGAGCAGCACTTGCAACCTACGTCCTCAATTATTTGCTGGATGTATTCCAATCTCTGTCTTCCTCTACAGATTTCGTCCCCTACAGCTCTTTCTAGTACCGTAGAAGTGATTCCCTGATGCCTTAGAAGATGTCCTGTCACCATGATGTCTTAGCAGATGTCCTGTCACCCTGTCTCTTCTCCTTCTCAGTATTTTCCTCATACTGCTTTCCTCTCGTATCTGTGCAGATCCTCCTCGCTCCTTACCTTAGTGGTCCACCTAATTTTCAAAATTGGCCTGTAGCACCACGTGTCAAGTGCTTCGATTCTCATCTGTTCCTGTTTTCCCACAATCCATGTTTCACTACCATACAATGCTGTGCTCCAAATACACATTCTCAGAAATTTCTTCCACCAATTAATGCATATGTTTGATGTAGTATTTCTCTTGGTCAGGAATGCCCTTTTCGCCACTGCTAGTCTGCTTTTGCTGCCCTCCTTGCTCCGTCCGTCATTGGTTATTTTTCTGCCTAGGTAGTAGAATTCAGCTACTTCGTGATCATCAGCCATGATGTTAAATTTCTCGCTGTTCTCATTTCTACTACTTCTCATGACTTTCGTCTTTACTCCTTTTACTCCATATCCTGTACTCATTAGACTGTTCATTCCACTCTGCAGATCATGTAATCCTTCTTCACTTTCACTCAGGATGGGAATGTCACCAGCGAATCATATAATTGATACACAGGGTGATTATAATTAAACTTTCAAAATACTGTAAAAAACACCACTGGTTAGAATGACGTCAAGTTGCAACAGAATATTATCGGAGAAGGGGGAAAACGTATGGCACAAGAAAAAATAGTACGTAAATTGATCAATAAATAGCGCTGCATGTGTCAGAATACGTAAATAAAAACACGTGTCATGCGCACGACCCATTGAAGTCGGTATGAACAAGCCGGGTACACGGCCTTTCCTCCTTTTTGCATCTGCGACGTTCGCCATGACTGTCTCAATGCAGGATCGCGCTCTGCTTCCTAATCTGTATTACAAGAATAATGACTGTGCACACGTCGCTCTGCAGAAGTTCCAGACACTGAATGGTTTGAAACAGGCCTTGGGTCATATGACTGACGTGGGTCTGGAGAAAATGATTCGGAAATTCGAAGAGACTTGTTCTTTTGGTGTGCAATCTGGTAGAGGGAGGAAATGAATTGATTCGACGTCAGTGGAAGCAGTGGCCACAGCAATGCAGGAGGAGACGAGAGGCGGTGTGCAAACGAGAAGTGCACGGAGAACTACCCGAACATTGGACATACCCGTGAGCACGGTGCGTAAAATCCTACGAAATATTCTTCTTTTCTATCTATTCAAAATTACCCACGTGCGCGAGATGCTCCCTGTTGACCTGCCAGCAAGCCAGACCTTTGCTTTAGAATTTCTTGCTCGCGTGGAAGTGGACAACGATTGGCCGTGGAAGATGTAGTGGACAGACGAAGCCAACATTCATCTGACAGGGTATGTCAATACACAGAACTGTCGAATGTGGGCAACGGAAAAACCACACGCAAATCAACTAGTTCCAGTTCAAGATAACTTATGGTTCGGGTTTACGGTATCGTTTATCATAGGGCCGTGTTTTTTCTTAGAGGCAGGTGCTTCCTGTCTGTTAGCTGTACCGTCACCGGTATGTGCTATGAGTGTCTTCCGCGCAACCACGCAACAACGTGGATGTGTGGATGGGATCATTTTTACGCAAGATGGCGCACCTCCGCACATTGTAAATCCAGTCAAGCAGCTGCTGAAGCGCCATTTCGGAAATGCTAGAATTATCAGCCGCCATTTCCCTACAGACTAGCCGTACCGATCATGTGATCTTAATCCGCGTGGCTTCTGGCTGTGGGGCTGTGTGAAAGATGTCGTGTTCAGCGTTCCGATTTCTAACTTAGCTGTATAGAAGGCACGCATTGCGCAGCACATTCTGAACGTGACCCCGGGAACACTTTGATCAGTCGTGGAACATTCCGTTTCTCGATTTCAAGTTGTTGCAGAAAATGATGGACATCATACTGAACATGTTTTGCGCCAGCCACACGGAAATTAATAATCCGATTTGATTTTGATTGACGCTTTTTATGCAGTTTTTGGCCTCAGGACACTTAAAAAACAATGTGATTTAGGCTTTTTTATGCGGTTTTTGGCCCCAGGACAATTAAAAACCATTGTGAGTGATGTTTTCTGTGCACTTTTTGGCCTCAGGATAATAAAAAACCTTTGTCAGTGATGCTTTTTATGCGGTTTCTAGCCTCAGAACATTAAAAGTCGATTTTTCCCATACGATGAGATATTACTTTGCCGTGTTGGATGGGCTTACGTAATTAACAGTATCACATCTGTACACCCATGCACACTGAGCAGTACAGTTTTCTTAACGTCAGATGTACACCTTAGGCATTTTAGTATTATTCATTTGTCATTTGTAGTCGACCACTATTAAATTATGATGCTTACAGAGCCATCTATTGCTACGTCTTGTAACTATTTATTTTTGTTCTGCCATACATTTCCCCCCTTCTCCGATAACATTCCGTCGCAGTTTGACGTCATTCTGACTAATGATGTTATTTCTACAGCGCTTTTAAAGATAATTATAATCACCCTGTACTTCTGCCTTAAATTTTAATTCCACTTCTGATCCTTTCTTTCATTTCTAACAGTTCTTAATCGTACAGATTGAACAGTAGGGGCGAAAGACTACATCCCTGTCTTACACACTTTTTAATCCGAGCACTTCGTTCTTGGTTGAATATGTATTGCATATTACCTGTCCCTCCCCACAACTTACCCCTATTTTTCTCAGAATTTCGAACATTTTGCACCATTTTACATTGTAGAACGCTTTTTGACGGTCGGCAAATCCTATGAACGTGTCATGAATTTTGTTTAGTCTTGTTTCCATTCTCAACTCCAACTCCAGAATTGCCTCTCTGGTGCCTTTACCTTTCCTGGAGCTAAACTAACAGTCATCTAAGAGACCCTTAGTTTTCGTAGTCTTACACTCTATATTTTGTTATCCAATAGAATGCATCTTACCCACGATCGTACCTCTTCATGAAGGGACTGACCATTGAGCGCAACATGGCTACCAGGCAGTACCAACCTCCTGCATGTTAAGACGCGTTCTGTAAGCCAAGAGTGGAACATTTCTGCCGGGTTCCCTTGTATTTACGTATATGAAGTAATGTTTCCGTCATCTCGTTGACACTAACATTTAGTTATACCTTACATGGGAAGTTTTGTAAAGATTGGGAAGTTAGGTTTAGGATGCAGGGAGACTTCTGGACCTGATGCCGAGTAGGGCACATGCCTGCTACTGCTGAATGGGGCGATCTTACATCTGGTGGCGATCGGTGCAGTTCGGCCATCATTCGCCAGCTTTCGAGTATGTGTAATACACTCCAGGAAATGGAAAAAAGAACACATTGACACCGGTGTGTCAGACCCACCATACTTGCTCCGGACACTGCGAGAGGGCTGTACAAGCAATGATCACACGCACGGCACAGCGGACACACCAGGAACCGCGGTGTTGGCCGTCGAATGGCGCTAGCTGCGCAGCATTTGTGCACCGCCGCCGTCAGTGTCAGCCAGTTTGCCGTGGCATACGGAGCTCCATCGCAGTCTTTAACACTGGTAGCATGCCGCGACAGCGTGGACGTGAACCGTATGTGCAGTTGACGGACTTTGAGCGAGGGCGTATAGTGGGCATGCGGGAGGCCGGGTGGACGTACCGCCGAATTGCTCAACACGTGGGGCGTGAGGTCTCCACAGTACATCGATGTTGTCGCAAGTGGTCGGCGGAAGGTGCACGTGCCCGTCGACCTGGGACCGGACCGCAGCGACGCACGGATGCACGCCAAGACCGTAGGATCCTACGCAGTGCCGTAGGGGACCGCACCCCCAATTCCCAGCAAATTAGGGACACTGTTGCTCCTGGGGTATCGGCGAGGACCATTCGCAACCGTCTCCATGAAGCTGGGCTACGGTCCCGCACGCCGTTAGGCCGTCTTCCGCTCACGCCCCAACATCGTGCAGCCCGCCTCCAGTGGTGTCGCGACAGGCGTGAATGGAGGGACGAATGGAGACGTGTCGTCTTCAGCGATGAGATTCGCTTCTGCCTTGGTGCCAATGATGGTCGTATGCGTGTTTGGCGCCGTGCAGGTGAGCGCCACAATCAGGACTGCATACGACCGAGGCACACAGGGCCAACACCCGGCATCATGGTGTGGGGAGCGATCTCCTACACTGGCCGTACACCACTGGTGATCGTCGAGGGGACACTGAATAGTGCACGGTACATCCAAACTGTCATCGAACCCATCGTTCTACCATTCCTAGACCGGCAAGGGAACTTGCTGTTCCAACAGGACAATGCACGTCCGCATGTATCCCGTGCCACCCAACGTGCTCTAGAAGGTGTAAGTCAACTACCCTGGCCAGCAAGATCTCCGGATCTGTCCCCCATTGAGCATGTTTGGGACTGGATGAAGCGTCGTATCACGCGGTCTGCACGTCCAGCACGAACGCTGGTCCAACTGAGGCGCCAGGTGGAAATGGCATGGCAAGCCGTTCCACAGGACTACATCCAGCATCTCTACGATCGTCTCCATGGGAGAACAGCAGCCTGCATTGCTGTGAAAGGTGGATATACACTGTACTAGTGCCGACATTGTGCATGCTCTGTTGCCTGTGTCTATGTGCCTGTGGTTCTGTCAGTGTGATCATGTGATGTATCTGACCCCAGGAATGTGTCAATAAAGTTTCCCCTTCCTGGGACAATGAATTCACGGTGTTCTTATTTCAATTTCCAGGAGTGTATTTCACTTAAGTGCTATCCACTTTCTGAGCAGCTCGCAATTTGCTATGGAACCTGTGTTGCCTTATTAATCGTATCCTTTCATAGGTCTTGGACACGTTTACTTTGCATTTGGGAGCTGCACAGATTAGGAAATTTTGTAGAGTTTCCCAGGCAGTCTTCCACGTAAATGAATTCCCTTCCCTCAGTGCTAGAGGAACAGTCTTCATTAAATTGGGCTCCCAGAGAGCTTTGTATTTCTCTCTTTCAGATGACTTTGTGCTCGTTCTGTTGGAGCAATTTCTCATTCGAGTATTCGAGATTTTGTGTTCATTTTGTTGGATACTTACTCCCTGTCATTTTAATGTGATATGTTTTGACATCTTAGAGTAAATAAATGACTAATAAAAATCAGACTTAATTTTAATCTCAGAACCAAGCTACTGTCCTAAAACTGGTGGCCCTTTCAAAATAAATACAGTGGTTTATCCGCATTTATTATTATTACTATTATTATTATTATTATTACCAGAAAATGTCCCCATGAAGAACAATAAGCAGGTGATTTTTAGTCTTTTGTAGGGTTATTCTAATTTTTTATTCTTATTTTCTCAATATTTCTTCAATTTCTCTCCAAAGGCCTTCTTTCTTCCTTCGGTCCCCTTTGGTCGGTATGGTTTTGATTTCGTCTCGGAAGTAGACTTCTACTTATTACTGTTCCTTCTGAATTTATCCCTGTTTGATGCTTGTGTTACATAAATTTTTGCTTTTGTCAAATCCTTCTTAAATTCAGTTACGCTACTTACTGATCCTTTAAGTGATGTAACATAGCCCAATAGACGTTTTGTTAGTCTGTTTTCCAGTAATCTGTCTAGGTGTACATGCAACTTCATTCGTCTCTTTCTGATTACGATTTTGATATTTTTCTATTGTCCCGATGACTTGCAGTCAGCATCCATCTTGTGTGAATCGTGGTCCCAGAATTTTTTGATGATCTTTCTCTCTGCCTTCTTAATTTCTTGTAAATCTAGTTTTCGATTCAATGAAAGTGTTTCACTTGCATAAGTGACTGTCGGTTTGATTACTGTGTTTTAGTGTCTGATTTCAGTGCCTTTTGTCAGGCACAAATTTGAAACAAGTCCAAAAGCTTTCTTGATTTTCTGCAATCTTTATTGGCTATTTTTTCAAGTCCTATTGGTTCAATAATTTCACTGAGATACTTGAAGTGTTTGCTGATTTCACCATGATTTGTCTTACGATTCGAAATATCTAGCTTGAAACACATGAATTCGGTCTCCTCACAGGAGATTTACAGGCCAACCTTCTCTGCACATTCTTTGACGGTCTCGATTTGCTTTACTGTGGTTTCTTCACTCTCAGCTGCAATCGCTAAGTCATCAGCGAACGCTAAATATGGGACGTTCAATTTTCCTTGACCTCTTCGTAGTTCGATTGACTTCCAAATGTTTTGTTTTCTCAGTTCCATTTCCTATTCTTTCATTACTTGTTCTAATACAATGTTGAATAATAGTGGCGAGATCCCATCTATTACTCTTATGTTTTAACTAAGAATTTATTTGTATCATTGTGACGGAGTTCAGTTCCAATACAGTGACGAAAGCTTCCGATCATTCAGTTTGTAGGGAGATGTGATCAGTAGTGTAATTAATGCATAACGAGTGTTGCTCTCACTCATCTAGAGTATTACTGAGGATATCGTCACTAATATAAGCTCCAACCATTTAACTTACTGGAGGAAACTGAACGTTTTAATTAAAAGAAAAAAAACTGTAGTCTGTGTCGTAATGTCATTTTTGTCGTAATCTTCCGGCTTTACTTGTGGAAACATGGTGTCATTACCACTCCGGATAAGAGAAGGGTTACGGCGATAGTAACATACGCATACTGAAAACAGGGAAGATAGAATTGGTACTCCTAATTGGGAAAAAAGGGAAGAAGGTATAAAAATAAATGCGTTATCATCGAGAAGAAAAATATGACATAGCCCAAAGACAGATTCATTTGCCACTCCTATGGAGAGCCTGTAGGGATCTGTATACAGGGTGCTACAAAAAGGTACGGCCAAACTTTCAGGAAACATTCCTCACACACAAATAAAGAAAAGATGTTATGCGGACATGTGTCCGGAAAAGCTTAATTTCCATGTTAGAGCTCATTTTAGTTTCGTCCGCCTATTCTCAATGGAGCAGGTTATCATGATTTCATACGGGATACTCTACCTGTGCTGCTGGAACATGTGCCTTTACAAGCACGACACAACATGTGGTTCATGCACGATGGAGCTCCTGCACATTTCAGTCGAAGTGTTCGTACGCTTCTCAACAACAGATTCGGTGACCGATGGATTGGTAGAGGCGGACCAATCCCATGGCCTCCACGCTCTCCTGACCTCAACCCTCATGACTTTCACTTACGGGGGCATTTGAAAGCTCTAGTCTACGCAACCCCGGTACCAAATGAAGACACTCTTCGTGCTCATATTGTGGACGGCTGTGATACAATACGCCATTCTCCAGGGCTGCATCAGCGCATCAGGGACTCCATGCGACGGAGGGTGGATGCATGTATCCTCGCTAACGGAGGACATTTTGAACATTTCCTGTAACAAAGTGTTTGAAGTCACGCTGGTACGTTCTGTTACTGTGTGTTTCCATTCCATGATTAATGTGGTTTGAAGAGAACTAATAAAATGAGCTCTAACATGGAAAATAATCGTTTTCGGACACATGTCCACATAACATATTTTCTTTCTTTGTGTGTGAGAAATGTTTCGTGAAAGTTTGGCCGTACCTTTTTGTAACACCCTGTATAAACCCAACATGTGACGTGTACTACTGTACTTAAAAGAATTATTACTCATTTCAGTAGCTAACCGCCCCTATAAAACATACGTAAAACCCAATGTATTATTCAATGGAAGGAATAAATTAGAAATCCAACATAATAAATATATATCAGTATTTGGGATATTTTTATAAAGATTGTAAAAATAAGCACATGCTTTTATTGTGCTCTAGCAATTTCTTCAATTCTTGTAGTAAATCTTTACCTTTCTGCAGCGAATTGCGAAGATTATTTTATACTTTGTATTCGAAATATAGGTGTAGCTGTATCCTTTTAAGAGATACCCTTCATGTTGGCAAAAATATAGCGGGAGGAAGTTGAAAGGAAATTGTGTAGTTAAAGAGGAAGAAATCGATCATAGAAAACTAAAGTGGAAAAAATTAAGTAATTAAATCGGAAGTTGGCTTTGTCGCCCCGCCTAACATGCAAAGAGGGCAGATTATCTGTAACTCATTCTTATTATTGATAGTATCTTCCACGGAATTAGAGACAGCGCTGTTTGTATCTACTTTTTCATGTACTTCTTGCTCTACCATTTGTTCTAGACGCTTCTTCAAAGTAATAACGATATTTGAATCGCTAGAAATGTCAATAATTTTTTAAATTTAGTTCTAAGATTTCTACCCTATCTTGAATATCTGAGATCTGATTGCATTTAGTTTCGTAACTGCTCGAAGACGATTTTTCTAACTGTGTCATCTTGTCATTTACATTTTAAACTGTATCTGAGCCCCTGAGAAGCGAAGGGGTCTAAGTTAAAAAAATTTCAATTCATAGTTATATCACTAAATTTACTCACAGTTCACGGAACTTTATGGTGGGGAAGTGGTAAACGATAAATCCCACCGGAGCCAATTGAGAGCTCCAAACGCATCCTTCCTCTCGCGACATAGTGAAGTGCGTTCACGGAAATAGTGGTATAAGTAAAGCGATAAGGTGACTTTAATCTTGTTGCTCTATGTTTATTTACGCTCTAAAATCGAAATGGAATTGTAACAGTGCTAGTAAGTACTAAAATTGTTTTCTTTCTTTAGATTTATAATATCCAGTTGTTATTATAGCAGAAATTGTCTTTATAAGGGACGTTTACACTCCATGTTGTAGTCTAGGTTAAAGCCTACGTGAATCAAGGAGTGATGTTTCGCATTAAATACGTGAACCATAAAACTTTCAACAATGCTGTGCAACCTGTTACCGACGCAGAGAGGAAAGACATAATAACTCTTCTTCCGTATACCCTTCCGGTGCACCTCGCTTTCTTCAACCAACTGACAACCGCAGGCTCAGGAAACTGGACCCGGACACGTCGACCCTTTAGCAGAGGAAGATGATGTGGACGGTGAAATGGAGTAAACAGACATGCTCCGCTATGAAGCTTCTTGAAATATCAGCATGAGAAGAATTACATTTTAAGAAATTTCGACATATAAAAACGAAAATTTAGTTATAATCCGTAGACGAACGCCCTACTGAACTATTAGACAGACTTGGTAGGTACCATTCTAGTAGTTAACAACAATAATGCAATTATTTTAACACAATTTGTGAGAGAAAAGTGCATAATGGGAGCAGCAAGTGCAGATTCACATTTACATTTTATAAATAGATTGCAGTTCCGGAGATTAAAAGGCAGCATATTCCTTCTCAGATATTCAACTACACCAAAACGTCTATAAGAAGAGTGGTAGTGATCTTAATTTATACCACTTTATCTTTCGCTATAATCTCTGAGAGGAAAAGTGGTACTCCAACTTTTAGGGATTATAAAAAGGAATTTAAAGTACAACTGACTAAGATGTCTGTAGTAAACGGAATTATAATGTTTCATTTGTACATTTCATCAAATGAATCACTAATTATTGTGAAGCATGAATTAACATTAAGCGATACGTCAAAACGTTTCATTTCTCAAAAGTGGAAAGAAATGAGTCTCTCAGCGGCTCATATTTACTTCTTGTCTAAGTACATAACAATGTTCGACTATTTTCGTTTCGAACTCGTTAGCTAAATTAGCTAAGGTTTCCTTTAATCTCGAAGTTTTAACAATTTTTATGACTAAATCGTCTAATTTTTTCTATCTTGAGATAGTTCATGTACTTTATCTGATTGACTTTTGTTGTTTCAAGATAGTTCATGTACTTTAATTACTTGACTTTTGCTGTTAGAGATAGTTCCTCCAGTTTTTTCTAATGCTTTAAGTTTGTCTAGAATTTCCGAAAAACCACACTAACCATAAATCTAGCTGTGATAGACATGTAATCTAAATTACCGTACAACTTAAAGCGTTTATCACGCTAGAAACCTTGGTTGTTTACCAATGTATTTACATCGCCACCCAGTGCTAATCGACGTCGTTCACAGTCAATTATTGCATATTAAATAACTACAGAAAAATTCTGGAGGCGGTACACTATACAGCACACCTAATTTGCCACACCAGCTGCCGTACCGCTCAGCCGATGACGTCGTGTGTGTGGCGCAGTCTCGGACAGTCGGTGTGAAGCCGCTGCCATAGTCAACTGCCGCCAACTGCGAAGCGATGGAGTGTCACAGCACTCGTCGTCGTCGAAACCGCTGGACGTAAATCTTCTCTGTAGTCGGCTTATCTTCTCATGATTTACGTGCCGAGAACGTACACGTGAATAATATTCGCCGGCCAGTGTGGCCGAGCGATTCTAGGCGCTTCAGTTTGGAACCGCACGACAGCTACGGTCGCAGGTTCGAATCCTGCCTCATGCATGGATGTGTGTGATGTCCTTAGGTTAGTTAGGTTTAAGTAGTTCTTAGTTCTATGGGACTGATGACCTCAGATGTTAAGTCCCATAGTGCTCAGAGCCATTTGAAGCACTTTGAATAATATTCGTTGCTGACTGGTTGCTATGGCCAACTGGTATTCCTTTTGTCAAAGATCGTGACAATCTCAATTCTGTAAGTCAGATCTCTGTAGTTTGAATAATATTGCTGTCGTTTTTACCGCTACAGCGTAAATGCTTACGAAACATACTTCAAATAGATCTAAACATTTAGTAAAACGCTTATCAGAACTAAAATACATTAATATAGGGGTTCCGCTAGGTAGCATATTAGGACCAATACCATTCCTGATATACAGCCATCACTTTTCTACTATTGTTACTCATGGTGAAAAAATTCTCTTCGCTGACGACAGCAATATCAGTCACTGAGAAAAGAAGAGAACCGATTGCTGAGAAAGCAAATGAAACTCTCAAGGAAGTTTATGATTCCTGAATGAGATTATCACTCTGCAGCGGAGTGTGCGCTGATATGAATCATCCTGGCAGATTAAAACTGTGTGCCCGACCGAGAGTCGAACTCGGGACCTTTGCTTTTCGCGGACAAATGCTCTACTCAAAAGGTGTAGTAGGTCAGGGGGCAGAGTGAGCAGGGGTCGTACTTGGAGGCCTGGACACAGTGTCCCCGTCTCCTGACAGGGCAAGGGAGAGGCAGCGGGAAGAAAACATTGAAACAGCCGACCAGTTGCAATGGATAAAGAATTCTTTACCTAGGTTTCAACAAATTTAAATTTGTCTTCTTCAGAAGGAGGCCTAAGGAGAATGAATATCATAGCTTACATTAGAAAAGTATGAAACTTAAGTCAAAAATAGATTTTAACACAAATTAGAGAGCTCTTGCATTACAGAAATATGAGAACGACGACTGGTACTTACAATTTTACATTAGTAAGGACTAATGTACCATCGCCGTTTTTACAAGTGTCGGCGTAGATCCATTTGTCAAAATTAAAGTACAGCCCTAGAAATAGGGTTTGTCACGTAAATGTAAATTAGTACATGGATCTTGCAGAGCTCACAACTGACTGAGTGTAATCGGCCAGCGTAGTTACTCTGCAACCAGGGCAGATGTCGGTCATGGCGCGAAACACGTGCCAATTGGCGTACAAAAGCAACGTGTAAATTATCGGTATTAATAACGTCCTTAGATAAAGTAACAATAAAAAGGAGGAAAGAGTTTAATACTCCCGTTATAACAGTATGGCAGCATTGGTACAATTAATGTAGTTATACATCAAAAAGGCAGATGGCGCTTACGCCGAGAGAGTTACGCACAGTGGTATATACAGCCAAAATATAAAAATTACATTACTATATTAGTGAAGCCCACAAACGGTATATATGTCAGAACTTTAAAATTGACAATGATGGCTCTTAAGACAGAATTACGAACCCTGGTCCACAATCCAGTTAATACACATTCGCAGGGAACCAACGTTTTAGAGCCAGACAAAATCACAAAAGGGCCGACGTAGTGGCAGCCATACATCGTGAGAAAACCACATTACATATATGGTAGTGTGCTTAAAGCATTGAAAGTGCATCATAGCTTCCTGAGAAAATAGACCACTAAGGTTACCAGCATTAATGTTACAACATAAACAGTACAGACTTAAAGCCTTCGCAAAATTGTATACAAGCAAGGTTCAACTGGTCGATCAGTATATTACCGTCCTTGAGCTCTAGATGTTTCAAAATTTGTAACTCTTCCCACAGATCTAATCTACGCCCTTTGACTTCTCTGTGTAGGATAACAGTGTCTTCTAACTGTTTAGGCGTATGACCGGCTATCAAGAGGTTTTCAGCAAAAGTAGAGCTGTGTATATTCGCTCCTTTTTTACCTAATAGGTGTTCTTTATATCTTGTTTTCACAGCTCTGCCTGTTTGACCAATAAATTATGAAGGACAGTTATTACAGGTTAGTTTGTAAACACCTGAATTGTTAAACCAATCGCTGGCAATCTCTACTGAATGTACAAGATTTCTTTTTAAACTGTTATCTGTAGAGAAGGAGACGTTACAGTTATATTTTTTCCTTAGAAGACGTTTAATCCTATACGATACATTACCCAAGAAAGGAATGGAAATAAATTTTTTAGCTTCTTTGCTATCAGTGGGGAGGTTGTTGCTCAAAGTCGAACAGTTTTGGAAAGTTTTCTTACTGAACAAGTAATTAATCATATTCTGATTGTACCCATTATTAGCCGCAATCGCTTTGATGACGTTCAATTCCTTTTGTTGATCGGCAGGTGATAAAGGAGTAGTTACCATACGGTGAATGGCAGAATGAAAAAAAAACGCCAGTTTCTGAGCTTTTGGATGAGTTGAGTCAGCAGGGATGACATTATTGGAATACGTTTCCTTACGGAAGATATTGAAACTGACGGAACCATTCTGTATAGAAATTGTTAAATCGAGGAAGTTCACCTCTTTCATTCTGAAGTTCTTTTGTGAAGGAAATCTTTTCATGTAAACCATTGAAAGTATTGAAGAGAAGCTCTAACTCATGATCAGTACCGTCAAAAGCAATGAAAATGTCGTCAACGTAACGTGCATAATAGCGGATTTTGTGGCGTAATTCTGAACTTGAATTGAAGAACGTTATTTCCAGGGCGTTGGTAAAAACATCTGCTAAAATACCGGCGAGGGGGCTACCCATTGCTAGACCATCTGGTTGCACATACATTTTCCCATTGAATGTGAAATAATTGTATTTAAAAATGACCTTGAGCAAACCAATCAGTTCCGCAATCTGAAATTCACTTAGTTTTTTATGTTTTAGAAGATCCTTTTTTACAAGGGCTATGGTTTCATCGACCGGGACATTTGTATAAAGACTGACGATGTCAAAATAAACCAGTCTAGTGTCAGGTGAACATCTTACAGTTTGAATATTGTTATTTAATTCCTTGCTATTTTTAACAGAAAAATTATTTTCAAATGTGAAAGCATCTTTAATTTTAAAATGGATACGCCTAGCAAGTGTGTGATGCGTACTACCTATTCCATTCACTATAGGGCAAATCGGGTGATTTTGTTTGTGCAGTTTAAACTGACCTCTGAGGACGGGTGGTTTTGGGTTCATATTTATAAGCCCTTTCTTTTGGAAGTTATTGAACAGGCTGACAGAACTAGCTAAAGTACGCCGGATTTCATTTTGCAATTCCGCGGTTCGATCTACGGTAACCTCAGTGATGTCATTTTCCTCAAAAAACTTTACAGTGTTTTCTATATATTCATTTTTATGAGCCACGACAGCAGTGTTCCCTTTGTCACTCTTAGTGACTAAGGCGTCGTGTTCTCTAAGCTTACGATTAATGCTTTTTACTATACTATATTCGCCCAACTGCCCATTAGGAAGTAATTTATTTTCTTTTCCTATTATGTTATTCCATTCATAGGCACATTTGACTTGCTCGGTTTGCTCTAATTTCAGGGATTCCAAACCGATTTTAAGATCTACAATAAGATTACATATAATTGGATATTTATCGAGTTGAGCAGGCAAATTATATTTAAGGCCTCTACATAAGAAGTCATTCTGAGCCTGCGTAAAAGTAATATCGGTTTTATTCAGTATTCTAAGGACTTTATTAATACTGATAATTTACACGTTGCTTTTGTGCGCCAATTGGCACATGTTTCGCGCCATGAGCGCCACCTGCCCTTGTCGCAGAGTAACTACGCTGGCCGATTACACTCAGTCGGTTGTGAGGTCTGCAAGATCCATGTACTAATTTATATTTACGTGACAAACCCTATTTCTAGGGCTATATTTTAATTTTGACAAATGGATCTACGCCGACACTTGTAAAAACGGCGATGGTACATTAGTCCATACTAATGTATAATTGTAAGTACCAGTCGTCCTTATAATATTTCTGTAATGCAAGAGCTCTCTAATTTATATTAAAATCTATTCTTGACTTTCCTACTTTTCTAATGTAAGCTATGATATCCATTGTCCTCAAGCCACGTTCTGAAGAAGACAAATTTAAATTTTTTGAAACCTAGGTAAAGAAATCTTTATCCATTGGAACTGGTCGGCTGTTTATAATTTTATTACGTGGAACCGTTGCTCTTGTGCAGCTATGTTTAAAATACTGACATTCCTGCCCGCCGAGGTATCAAAGGCTGCAACCTGGTACATGGACATCAAATTAAAATTTGTGAAAGCACGTATGGCTATTGACTTTAATTAAAAGTGCCTAAATAAAGACATTACCCCTGATTATGTGAAGGCGTACTTAAACATCAAACAGTGTATCACCTGTTTTTAACTAAAGCCTTTAAAGACCTTTGTAATTTTCAAATTGACCACCTGTGGAATAATATTAATTAATGACTCTATAATCGTAAAGAAGAAATCAAGACCAGACATGAAAGAAAGTTGTTGAAGTTCAATAATAGGACTACAAGTAAAAATGTTAATATAGCAGTGAATAGTGTCAAACATCAATTTTACGAAAGACTACTGAATAAAATCAACATTACTTTTACGCAGGCTGAGAATGACTTGTTATGTAGAGGCCTTAAATATAATTTGCCTGCTCAACTCGATAAATATCCAATTATATGTAATCTTATTGTAGATCTTAAAATCGGTTTGGAATCCCTGAAATTAGAGCAAACCGAGCAAGTCAAATGTGCCTATGAATGGAATAACATAATAGGAAAAGAAAATAAATTACTTCCTAATGGGCAGTTGGGCGAATATAGTATAGTAAAAAGCATTAATCGTAAGCTTAGAGAACACGACGCCTTAGTCACTAAGAGTGACAAAGGGAACACTGCTGTCGTGGCTTATAAAAATGAATATATAGAAAACACTGTAAAGTTTTTTGAGGAAAATGACATCACTGAGGTTACCGTAGATCGAACCGCGGAATTGCAAAATGAAATCCGGCGTACTTTAGCTAGTTCTGTCAGCCTGTTCAATAACTTCCAAAAGAAAGGGCTTATAAATATGAACCCGAAACCACCCGTCCTCAGAGGTCAGTTTAAACTGCACAAACAAAATCACCCGATTTGCCCTATAGTGAATGGAATAGGTAGTACGCATCACACACTTGCTAGGCGTATCCATTTTAAAATTAAAGATGCTTTCACATTTGAAAATAATTTTTCTGTTAAAAATAGCAAGGAATTAAATAACAATATTCAAACTGTAAGATGTTCACCTGACACTAGACTGGTTTATTTTGACATCGTCAGTCTTTATACAAATGTCCCGGTCGATGAAACCATAGCCCTTGTAAAAAAGGATCTTCTAAAACATAAAAAACTAAGTGAATTTCAGATTGCGGAACTGATTGGTTTGCTTAAGGTCATTTTAAAATACAATTATTTCACATTCAATGGGAAAATGTATGTGCAACCAGATGGTCTAGCAATGGGTAGCCCCCTCGCCGGTATTTTAGCAGATGTTTTTACCAACGCCCTGGAAATAACGTTCTTCAATTCAAGTTCAGAAATACGCCACAAAATCCGCTATTATGCACGTTACGTTGACGACATTTTCATTGCTTTTGACGGTACTGATCATGAGTTAGAGCTTCTCTTCAATACTTTCAATGGTTTACATGAAAAGATTTCCTTCACAAAAGAACTTCAGAATGAAAGAGGTGAACTTCCTCGATTTAACAATTTCTATACAGAATGGTTCCGTCAGTTTCAATATCTTCCGTAAGGAAACGTATTCCAATAATGTCATCCCTGCTGACTCAACTCATCCAAAAGCTCAGAAACTGGCGTTTTTTTTTCATTCTGCTATTCACCGTATGGTAACTACTCCTTTATCACCTGCCGATCAACAAAAGGAATTGAACGTCATCAAAGCGATTGCGGCTAATAATGGGTACAATCAGAATATGATTGATTACTTGTTCAGTAAGAAAACTTTCCAAAACTGTTCGACTTTGAGCAACAACCTCCCCACTGATAGCAAAGAAGCTAAAAAATTTATTTCCATTCCTTTCTTGGGTAATGTATCGTATAGGATTAAACGTCTTCTAAGGAAAAAATATAACTGTAACGTCTCCTTCTCTACAGATAACAGTTTAAAAAGAAATCTTGTACATTCAGTAGAGATTGCCAGCGATTGGTTTAACAATTCAGGTGTTTACAAACTAACCTGTAATAACTGTCCTTCATAATTTATTGGTCAAACAGGCAGAGCTGTGAAAACAAGATATAAAGAACACCTATTAGGTAAAAAAGGAGCGAATATACACAGCTCTACTTTTGCTGAAAACCTCTTGATAGCCGGTCATACGCCTAAACAGTTAGAAGACACTGTTATCCTACACAGAGAAGTCAAAGGGCGTAGATTAGATCTGTGGGAAGAGTTACAAATTTTGAAACATCTAGAGCTCAAGGACGGTAATATACTGATCGACCAGTTGAACCTTGCTTGTATACAATTTTGCGAAGGCTTTAAGTCTGTACTGTTTATGTTGTAACATTAATGCTGGTAACCTTAGTGGTCTATTTTCTCAGGAAGCTATGATGCACTTTCAATGCTTTAAGCACACTACCATATATGTAATGTGGTTTTCTCACGATGTATGGCTGCCACTACGTCGGCCCTTTTGTGATTTTGTCTGGCTCTAAAACGTTGGTTCCCTGCGAATGTGTATTAACTGGATTGTGGACCAGGGTTCGTAATTCTGTCTTAAGAGCCATCATTGTCAATTTTAAAGTTCTGACATATATACCGTTTGTGGGCTTCACTAATATAGTAATGTAATTTTTATATTTTGGCTGTATATACCACTGTGCGTAACTCTCTCGGCGTAAGCGCCATCTGCCTTTTTGATGTATAACTACATTAATTGTACCAATGCTGCCATACTGTTATAACGGGAGTATTAAACTCTTTCCTCCTTTTTATTGTTACTTTATCTAAGGACGTTATTAATACCGATAATTTACACGTTGCTTTTGTACGCCAATTGGCACGTGTTTCGCGCCATGACCGACACCTGCCCTGGTTGCAGAGTAACTACGCTGGCCGATTACACTCAGTCAGTTGTGAGCTCTGCAAGATCCATGTACTAATTTATATTTACGTGACAAACCCTATTTCTAGGGCTATATTTTAATTTTGACAAATGGATCTACGCCGACACTTGTAAAAACGGCGATGGTACATTAGTCCTTACTAATGTATAATTGTAAGTACCAGTCGTCGTTCTCATATTTCTGTAATGCAAGAGCTCTCTAATTTATGTTAAAATCTATTTTTGACTTAAGTTTCATACTTTTCTAATGTAAGCTATGATATTCATTCTCCTTAGGCCACCTTCTGAAGAAGACAAGTTTAAATTTGTTGACACCTAGGTAAAGAATTCTTTATCCATTGCAACTGGTCGGCTGTTTATAATTTTATTACGTGGAACCGTTGCTGTTGTGCAGCTATGTTTAAAATACTGATATACATTTTTTAGTAACAATAGTATTTTATTTAATCATTTAATTTTAATGTCCGAAAAGAAAAATCATATATGAAAAAGAAAGGAAAGAAATATAGGGACGAAGTGACATCCTCGTCACTTCACTGGGAGTAAATCCCATCCCTCGAAACAACGTAAACCTGAGACTCCCCACCGCCTCGGGGGTTTATGAAACATGCGGCCTAGAAAGTTCGCAAAATGCGTTTTATATTTAGAGTGGCGTCGGATGATTTCGTGTTCTAGTAGATAATGCCAATAGTCCATGCCCGATATCAAGGCCCGCGAGAGCACGTAGTGCGATGCGTGTCCTCCAATCCAGCGGATTGCCGATGTTTTTTGTGAGGGGAAAAAGACAGCGTCAGGGAAAAATAAAGCGTCCGTCGTGATCGTGGAGTCGTCGGTGCGTCGGAGGAGGGCCATGATGCGTTGCGTCAGCCGCCAAACATCCTTTGCCTCACCGCACTGCAGAGAATGTTCGTCGGTGTCCTGCATGCCACATATAAGGCAGAGCGGGGAATCCACCATGCGAATGTCGTACAATCTTTTACGGTGACTGTCTTGCGGTTGATGAATGTATACCATGACTATCTCGCTGCTGTGGTGAGGAGAGGCGTGTGGACTGCTCGCCAAATCTGTCGCCAGTCTCGCGTTCGGTATTTAAGTTCGACAACCTTGCTGCCATTATGACGCCGCAACTATCGATATATCTCACGGGTAGTGGGGATTCTTGTAGAAGGTATCTGTAACTGAACATAACTAAAATCAACATAGAATCGCGCGACGTGAGAAGAAGAGGGCGAAATTGTGCCTACCGCCACCGGCGGTTCAAAGGACGTGGGAAGAAGCACATCCAGGATGGCCGATGTGATGGCGTGTTGCCGTTGGTTCCAAGTTCGGAGCGCCGCTCGCAGGTATAGAGCTAGATCCTTTTTCCACACATCCGTGAGGTTAAGTCCTCCAGAATGGTGACATAGTATCCAAAGGCCGCCATTAATCTGACAGCAATACTATGAAGCATTGGCAGTACCTGTGCCAGGTGCGGTCTAAATTGATGGGCGCTGACACTCGCTGTCGATTTCGGTATTGGTATAAGCAGTTCCGCCGTGAACTGCGACGGAATGTCCGTGTCAGTGCTCAATAACTCATTATACATCAATACCAACTGGGACATCATTAAATCCGCAAATGCGCGATAAAATTCGAGTGTCAACCCATCTGGCCCAGGGGATTTATGCACCGCACCCTTCGCGAGTGCCCCCGGATGTCATCTTCCGTTAGGGGTTCCAATAGCGCCTCTGCATCCGGACCATCCACCTCCGTTTGCATCTGTCGCAAAATTTCTTCTCCTGTCCGATTGTCTTTCGGCGTCCCAGTGATAAGGAGGCGGTAATGCTCTAGAAACTCAGCAGCAATGTCCTGTTGTGACGTCAAGGGCCGACCATCGTCATTATGGAGCATTGTGATCAGGGATAGGTGATTACGCGCATGTCCCTTGGACACATGATGCATGCTAATACGTTCTCCATCGACGTCGTCCAAGCACCGAGCACGGATCGAAAGTCCTTCTAGTCGACGTCTCGTGATCGATAAAATGCAGGCCTGAATGCGATGGACTTCCGCTTGACGCTCGGGCGATGGGGCCTTTGAGGACAGGTCGCGGAGCACCATGTAGTAATAATCAAGTATATCTCGGAACCATGTCGCTTTTTCCTTGCCATACGTTATGAGAGCTCTTCGTATCGCCGGTTTTTCACATTGTAGCCACCATGAAAGAACCGTACGGTGCAGCGTCAGACGGCGAATGCATGTCTGCCATGTTTCTTCGATCCGCTGGCGACATTCGAGGTCCACCAATAAGGATGAATTAAGTTCCCAGGAACTACGACTCCGCCAGACCCGCTGCCGTGGGGGGGGGGGGGGGGGGGGGTTAACGTGCATAAATATGCAAGGTGATCCGTAAAAGCTGTGGGCCAACGTTCAGCAGCCAATCCGATCCAGCCTGCTCGCCGAGTTCCTAGTAAAATACGTGTAGCCCTCTCGCTGCCCATGGATCTTTCCCCACGTGTCCATTAGGGCCATGTCCCGGCAGATGGTGTTCAAAGCTTGGCAGGAGCTGAAATTAGGAGTTTGATCCTTCGGTGCCAGTACACAGTTAAAATTTCCCCCCATGGAATAGGGGGGCAATCTCCTCCGAGTAGAATCGTGCACGCGCCTGTCGATTGTCAGATCCGGAGGGTGCATAGATGTTGACGATACGAATGCCGTTCACGGTCATAGCCAAACCCCGAGCCGAAGGAAGGTAATCGAGGTCAAACATCGGAATCCCATCCCGGACTAGTATCGCTGTGCCACGTCCTCCATCTGGAGTCGGCGCTAAATAAGTGTTGTATCCATGCACGTCGGGAAAAGCAGCATTGCAGGTTTCCTGCATCAGCAGAATATCAACGTCTGTGGAGTAAATCATGTCCCGGAGAAGTTGCATCTTTGCAAGCGAACGTGCGGTGTTAATGTTCACTGTGCCCACCTTATATACTTCGTCCGTTTACTTTGTCATTCTCGTGTCATGTCATTGAGAACTCCAAGGGCTTTAGTCCACTATTCTTGCTCAGAGGGGTGCCCGCCAACGGGTTGCCCTCCGTTGTTGTAGTTCCATGGTGTGCATCCTGTAAGTGAGTTGTCAAGATTTGGGGGTTGCAGTTCCTGTATGTTTTCGACTGGTTCCGCCCAGTCGCAGTGGTCATCAATCCTAAAAACGTCCTCTGATGTATTTCGATGTGGCTGCCGGGACATTGGCGTCCCTGACTCCTTCGTCGGCAGCGCTGGGTCAGTCGGTGTCAGCCGGCCGAAGTGGCCGTACGGTTAAAGGCGCTGCAGTCTGGAACCGCAAGACCGCTACAGTCGCAGGTTCGAATCCTGCCTCAGGCATGGATGTTTGTGAAGTCCTTAGGTTAGTTGGGTTTAACTAGTTCTAAGCTCTAGGGGACTAATGACCTCAGCAGTTGAGTCCCATAGTGCTCAGAGCCATTTTCAGTCGGTGTCAATGAAGAGGGACCATCTGAAAGGCAGGACATCCGGTCACCATCTGACGGAATCCTGTCAGCGTCAGTCCGCATCTCGTGGTCATGCGGTAGCGTTCTCGCTTCCCACGCCCGGGTTCCCGGGTTCGATTCCCGGCGGGGTCAGGGATTTTCTCTGCCCCCTGATGACCGGGTGTTGTGTGCTGTCCTTAGGTTAGTTAGGTTTAAGTAGTTCTAAGTTCTAGGGGACTGATGACCATAGATGTTAAGTCCCATAGTGCTCAGAGCCATTTGAACCATTTTTGAACCTGTCAGCGTCCTCTAAAGGCACGTGTTCCGTGTCAGACAGTTCTTCGGCTAGGATAACTTCCGTGTCTCCTAGGCTAGGGGGGGACGTGTCACCCGAACTATGGCGACGCTTTTTGCGACGCTTCGGCGATCGCTGTTTGCGTGCCCTGCCCTCAGTTGCCTCACTGTGTTCGTCGATCGTTCGTTGGTCCGTTTCCGGTGCCACTGTCTCGACCTCTACTTCCACGCCGCGTGCTACATGTGAATTTTCGGAGGGTTCCTCCCTCATCTGGCGTGACGTGGGTCTAGGGACAGTCTCCGAGTCACCTCCATGCTCCCGTAACTCGGTCTGCTCTTGCATAAACACGTCCTTGTCACGCTCCGAACTTGGCAACACCTCCCGGCGGGCCACCGACACGTACGTCATCGGCAGTTGCGTGGGAACTTTTCGCTGTGACGCTTCTCCGTGTGGCAGTTGCACGACGCGGCGTTGTATGCACTCCGAGCGGATATGTCCTTCTCCACCACAGCCAGAACAGGTGCGTGGCTGGCCATCGTAAATCATAATAGATCGACATTCTCCAATGTATAGATAAGACGGGATATGTTTAGTAAGGACGATCTGCACCTGTCGGACGCCGTTTGGCGCAGGGTAGGTGCTAAAACTTGCGTTCAGGCGTATGACTAAGTACCGTTCCATATGGTCGCATCGATTCAGTAACCATCGATTCAGGCACCTCAAACGGCAATTCTAAGATCCGAATGAGCCTCACACCCAATCCTGAAGGAGCTACTGTTACATCGCTGGTATGGTCATCGGAGTGTAGAAATTTAAATCCTCTTTGAGCAGCGCAGAGATCTCTTTCACACGCAGCTTCATCGGTCATCTTTACGTACATTGTACTGCTTACACTGAACAGGTGTATTCTAACGTCTGCAGCAGGTAAACGAACTTCTTCCCTCAAAAAACGCTCTATTTCGAAAGCTTTGGGTCTGGCATATTCGTTGTCGAACGTAAACTGGATCGTAGTCTTTCGAAAATTGTGTGCCATGGCGCCGGCCGCCGGTGGCCGAGCGGTTCTGGCGCTACAGTCTGGAACCGCGCGACCGCTACGGTCGCAGGTTCGAATCCTGCCTCGGGCATGGATGTGTGTGTTGTCAGGTTAGTTAGGTTTAAGTAGTTCTAAGTTCTAGGGGACTTACGACCTCAGCAGTTGAGTCCCATAGTGCTCAGAGCCATTTGAACCATTTTTTTGTGCCATGGCGATCGAGTCAGACAACAACACGCGCGAGTACCGGCGGCGTAAACACTTCCTCGTCCACGCGCGCCCGCGACCGGGACAACAGGTCCGTGCCGCGCCACCGCCGAAAGCAGACTTACCAACTGAGCTACCCAAGCACGACTCACACCCTGTCCTCACAGCTTTACTGCTGCCAGTACCTCGTCTCCTACCTTCCAAACTTTACAGAAGCTCTCCTGCGAACGTTGCAGAACTAGCACTCCTGAAAGATGTTTGGAAGGTTGGAGACTAGGTACTGGCAGCAGTAAAGCTGTGAGGACGGGGCGTGAGTCGTGTTTCGGTAGCTCAGTTGGTAGAGCACTTGCCCGAAAAATACAAAGATCCCGAGTTCGAGTCTCGGTCCGGCACACAGATTTAATCTGCCAGGAAGTTTCAAAAATACACTTATTTAAAAAGGCAGCTAAAAAGTACTTGTTAGGCAATACATTTTATACACTGAAGGATTACTTACATAAAACAGTGTAGGGGTTTGATAAAAAATTTTGTACAAATAAATAATATTAATAATGATTATAAAACATCCGAAATTCCACATGAGGCCTTCACTTTATGCTTTTTTCCTTCTTTTTCCTTTCTAGAAATACGTACCCCCAAGCTATGCATAGCACGATACTAACACCTCTTCCTCTTTCTGAGCTCAACATCTCACTCATTATGGAGAGACGCTGACTCAGTTCTTTAGGGTAGCAAATGGGAAGGTGCGCTACAGAAAATGGCCCAGAGATCACCAGTGTGTGTGCGTGTGTGTGTGTGTGTGTGTGTGTGTGTGTGTGTGTGTGTGTGTAGTGTGTGAAGTGTTATGAAACAATGTGTGTATAGTGTGTGCAGTGACTGACAGTGAGATATGAGTTAACGGTGTGGCATTACATTATTTAATAAGTTATTTGCAAAACTAGTATTATATATCAGGAGTAAATCTATAGATTATGTCTAACTAGAAGTCTGCAAATATATGTTTATACGAATTAGCTTATTTTAAATTGGTCTAAACTTGTAAATACATTGACATGTCCTATATCCTTGTAAAAAGAGATCTACAGATGAATAACGCTACTACTACTACTGCTAGTACTATACTACCACTACTACTACACAGTTCTTGATAGCTGGTTTACTTCTGTCGCCTTAGGCAACGACGTATATCTTCCCATTTTTCTAAAATTTTAGTTTTAATTTGTTGTTATAGTTCTCTTGTTGTATTTCCTATTGTTCGTGTCCCTCACTTAGCACGCCACATGGGTTGACTTTAAGGGGATACGGAATCACCTATCCCCGCAATGTTAATATATGCCTACTATAGGGAACATTTTCTCACAAACTACTGGAGACAGAGAGGTAAAAATTTTACTGTATGTGCATTCATATGTTACAACAATACTGAAACAACAGTTTATTGTCAAAGTATTTTCTTACAGAGATATTGTACATTTATTTTTAAGTAAATTTTTTCCATCGCTTTTTACTAGACTATCACCCCTAAGTCTTTTGTAAATCAAGTAATTAAAAAATCGTTGTTTCAGTATGTAATAGGGACCTATGTCACTACGTCATAAAAATTTCAGACTTCTAGGTTGACCAGTACCTGAGATAATGTTCCTAGATGAAGTAAAAAGTAAACTTACGGGAAACGGAGAAAGAAGATTAAAACATTCCTGATCCGTAGCTAATACCCCCTTCACAGTCTTCATAATCATCTTCAAGTCTTCTTTTGGCACCCCTCTGCACCTGTCTTGCTTTTTTCACTAATGTCTTGATTATATTATCAGCATGCCTTAGTCTGTGCTGATCTAAAAAGAACATAGCACGTACCGTACGGGAACCAACACACATACCCAACTTTTGAAGGACCTGGCATTTAGTTATATTTCCAAGATTGAAGGTTGCCACAGCATCATACACACCAAAATGTAGTGTATTAATTCCGACAAACACTGTTTTTGGGAGACGATGCCATATCACACTATTCAAGCACTCGTTGGGGTTCTGCGTTTTTCCGTGAAGACATTTCATCAGAAGACTTCTGTCAGCCAGATCTCTGAAAATGGGCTTTATTTCTGCCATGATGGCTGATGGTAGACTGTGGTGGTGAATGTATTTCTCTCCTGTTGTTAGTCCCCTATTGTATTTACACCAGCTGTTTTCACCTTTGGGGCACAAACCATGTTGTGGATGCTCATCCGTGGATGCGGTGTGGAAATATAAAGCCCATATAGCTCTCCTCATTTCTTCAAGATTGCCTGTATTTTGCCTGATTGCAAGGCCATAGCAGTTCTGAATGTGGTCTATTATGGAATCAGTCAATCTTCCTCTGCCATCCAAGGTTTTCCCATCATCTAGTTTTTTCCCTTTCATAACTGATTTTAACCTTCTCAGCCTGGCACCCATTCTCTTCTGCACATGTCCTATACATTCAAGTTTGCTTATATTTACACTGTTCCCATATGGTTTGCTTTCCAAAACTTCTTTGAATGCTTTAGAGTCACCATCTCCCAGATATTTGACATAGCGAACATTATACCACTGTGAAGAGCGATGAAAAATTTTCTTCACCCCAGCAACCTCCATGCCACCACTACTACCATAATAATTAGCAATACAGTCATCACTGTGTTCATTTTTCAGCCTGCCTGTGCACCTACAGTATTTAGACATTATTGCAACATCAATAACCTTGCCAGTATCAACACTAGTTGCTGTTACAACACCATTGTTGGAGGTGTGGCCCCTTTTCTGCCACGTGCCATCAAACGCCACTGTGAGGTCACGACTGCCGTCATTTTCTTCCACTGCTTCTTCCACAGCAACCTGCATTGACTTCTGTGCTACATCTGCAACTGCAGATCCTAGTACATAATTGTAAGCTTCAAACTTTGAAGGTGCACTTGGAAGATTTAGAACATCACATAGCATATCACCAGCTGCTTTGCCCTTACCAATTGCTCGCAATCCATAAACTAACCTAATATTTACACTATAAAGTTCAGTTTTCTTGTATCCATTATTTACAGTTACTGAAACCGAACTTGGAAACTTACAGCTGTATTTACAAACACTGCATATTAAATTAAACTGGGCAGCCAGGCCAACATGGGATTCTACTTTCAGAGAAACGTTTCCATGACATTTTTTGCAGCACAAACTGTTTTCAAGAGCTTCACACAATATATTCGTATCAATGAGTTCAAAAACTTCATTCCCTCTATCAAGTAAATTATATTTCTCTTCCAAATCTCTTAGTTTTTTATGAGAAGCACTGTTTTCATTTGGTGTAAGTTCGTTCGGCAAATCAGTAATAAGTGGATTCACATTTTCCAACAGTGATGATGATGAACTGCTTTGCTTTGCTAATGAATCATTATTTCTTTTCTTCTGCCAGTTCACACGCTTTTTAAATACTTTTGCTTTAGCTCTAGGCATTTTCACTGCGAAAAATGAAGCACTAAATACGAAATAACTCAACAACAACTACTTTCTTATATCACACTGTTTACAAAACAGTCCCGTCACAAAGTCAAAGAGTAACTTGAGGAAACCAGAGAGAAACATTTTCGGGCAACTAGTGTATAAATAGTCGCTGGAAACCGGGATATTTGAATTCATGTCACTTTAAAGGTACTGCCAAAAAGTTCATGGTCAGCCACGAGAGACGTGTATAACTAAAGCGCAATACCCGATCTCACAAATATATAAAAATAAAATAGTTATAATTGTAGTAGAGCTATGTATGATACGTCATTTTAAAGAGGAAACATGGCAGAATATAATACGCCAATAAAAAAAATTCGATTTTTTAACCCAAAATCCGATTCCGTATCCCCTTAAGTGGTCGATGCATTGAGAGGTACCAAGTCCTTACACTTTCCCATTCAGTAACAGTTACTTTCTTTCCCGAACTTACCGGTCGCTATCTTGCTTTCGCTTGATCTTGTGGTCCAGCTATGCAGTGCCACATATTTAATCGCTGACTTCGTTTGCGATTGTAGAGGAGCGGCCAGGGCTGTAAGGGAGCTTATGCAGTTAAATACCTCGCTACTAAATTACAAAACACTGTTTCCATAATTCTTCTTATTCGAATAAGTTACCGATTCACAACAACTGACAATTAAAACAGCTTCTCAGACAACATGTTCGTAATGATGCTTCATTTCTTCACAAACCGTAAGTTCGTAGTTAACTCGATATAGCATAGCACAGAGTCCATATAACAACACTGATTTTCCTTTAGTGCTCGACCATTGCCGTCAGGTCCCTTTCTCCTTTGGAGTCCACAGCAGCAGCAAAACACGATTGCAAAACTGGAAGTCCAGTCCAAATTGCTTTCTGCGCTGTGGCCGAATTCTTTTTCTCATATCTGCCCATAAATTCCAGAAAACCCACGCACTGTATAAGCACTTTACGCTACTACCAATTAAAGTCGCGTTTTTCACACCCACGTCTTTCATCTGTCTATTAAGAGGAAAGTGAGACGTGCTACTATGCTTTACAGCAATATGTACCACTACAAGATAAGCGAATAGACACTAGTTTTTCACGCTCGACCTGTCCCACCTGTAATACGTGAGCTAGCTGTTCTTAATTGCAAAGATGCACGACAATGGAGTTATCAAACACGTTCCTACATGCCAGTGGGTATCATCCTTGGTCATCCTGAATTACCTTCAGGTGCTTTACGTTTGTGTGCTGACTTTAAGGCAACAGTAAACCCACAAACTGTATTGGATTCCATGTGAGGAGGAAATGATGAACATATTGGGACAGAGCTGATGTTTTTAAAAGGCAGATCTGAGATAGGAAATGTACATTTACCGCTGGTCGAACAGTCCAAACTATAGTTTCTTGTAAACACTCACGTTTATTTCAAGGACTACCGTTTGGAAATTCTGCAGCTCCTGTAATATTTCAACAGTTCCCAGGACGGTTAACAGCGAAAGTCCCTTCTTGTACAATCTGGATGATACTGTCTTCGTGGGTCTTAACGTTTAGCAAGTTTAGGCTGTTTGTTTCAAGTTCTTTCTGCAGCTGGCTTAAGGTGCAACACGGGAAAGTGCCTCTTCTTCTGGGAAAAACTCTACTGTTTAGGTCACGTTATAGATACACAGGACTACACTGGACTACATCATACATGTACGGCGCCCCGTAACATTAAGGAACTCCAATCAGTTATGGGGAAGCTCACCTATCATATCAAATTTCTTTCTAACGCTGTGAAAATCATTGCTCCGCTTAACCAGCTGCGATGGAAAAATATTCCTTTCGTGCGGTCCAAGGAATGCCAGGACGCATTTCAGCAATTTAAATGAGAATTTTTGAGTCGTAGATGTTTGACGGCCTTGTTCATTCCTGCCAAGCCTGTCCCTTCTCGGACATCGCAAAAATTGCTACGTTTGGTTCCTATATTGTCTAATTACCAGGATAAGTAGCTCTACAGGCCCACTACCCCTATATTAGAAGGCTGACGTGTTGTCTCAGTTACCAGACACTACCGGCACAGCATTTGACTCACCTGAGGTATCATGTTTTCAGATCGATTGTCAGCGTATTGACTGTTTTCGAAACTACCCTCTCGACATACGGCGAGTTACCGCAGCAACTGCTCCTTACAGAGGTCTTCATGTTGTTTTGCAACACGTGTATCATTGGTGGCCATACGGTTTGAAAGTAATTCTCCACGCAGTAGCTCGTCGCAGCTTCTCACATCGTCACGCACTTTTCGCGGGTCAGATGGTCTTCTCTGGCACGTAGAAGACGACCTGTCCTCAATCTCTACAGCGGGAGTTCTCTTCGTTGTACCAAGGTCATCGGGGTGTAGTTCGCACAAAGCAAGTCGTCCGCAGTCATTGTATTTGGCAAGGCACGGAAGCTCAGACTGAGCAAATGACTTCTCGTTGCAAGGTTTGTTTGGAAAATTAGCCTACTTCGCCCCTAGGCTTGTTGGTTGTCGGAGTGGCCACGTCCGTCCGGACCGTGGCAACACATTCATGCTGATATATCGGGTCCATTCTGAAACACTTGATTGTTTCTTTTCGATGGTAAAACCGCTTCAGCTGTAAGTACTTTATTTATAAGGATGACCGGTTGCGCAGCATTTTAGCTGCATCATCATGCTCAATGAAATGAAGTCATGTTCTGATCAAAAACGATAGTGGGATGACCCAGTGTTCATAGTCAGCAATTTTTCGCTATGATTATGAACGGTGGGTCATTCGTCTTTGTTTCGTTCAGAATATGACTTGATTTTTGTTGTACCTGATGATGGAGCTAAAACGCTGCAAAATCATACGTTCTTATAAATAAAATACTTACAGCTGAAGCGATTTTATCTTCAAAATGATCTTTCCAGGCTTTGGTTGACCTGAATACAAAGTCTTCTATACTATAGTGGTAAATAGCAGACGCTTACACTAAGTTTCCTTTTGTTGTCGCCATGACATCTACCACTACTGCCAGTACGGATCGGCTTTATGATCTGCTTTGTCTCGTACAAGGTCTTCCTGATGTCGTTGTTCAATGGTCCATAAATCACATCAGCTGATTTCCAGCAGGTTTGTGCTGCCAATGGCATACTCTATGTGACCACTGCACGTCTGCAGTCTAAGGGTGAAGCTGAACGGTTCGTTCGAACGTATGCAAGCCACATGGAGGAACTGTGTTCCTTACACACACGGGCCTAGGCACTGAAAATTGTTGCTGCTTGCCACATGAGGTCGCTGGCGTTCGCAGAAATGAAGACAAGGGGCAAGACGACACGAAGTGTTGCGGACAAGTCCAGTATGTGACGAAGTCTAATGACGGACCCATCGGACAGCTCTTATTGTGCCACTTACATGAAGTTACCGTTGTTACCAAAATGATTATCTCCAACCGTGAGTTTCTATCGATTACCTTTCAATTCTTGCTCTAAGGGTGATAATATGGCTGCTAGCTTGTTACTGTACAGAATATCTAATAAGAAATCAATACTTAAATATACTGCTCTAGAGCAGACAGTGTATTTACAATGTGCAGCCTATGTTTTTATAGGCCGGTATATAGATATTTTATCCGTCGATATATCGATACTTATTCCATATACCAAGTGCCCTAACGATATTTTCTTAAATATCGTTATATCAGATTCCCGACACTTTCTAAAACATCAACAGTTTAGTGTCGAGCATGCAAGAGCTCAGCCTGGTTCACGATCTTATCTGAATAAGTCAGCATCACAGTTTGTGACCAATAAGTCGTTAAGGCTTGATATGAAGTCGTACTGTTGTAAATATCGAACATTGTACCTCTAGAGAACATTTTGTTACTTAGTGTATCAAGGTTTCATAGTCAATGACAGTTGTAAACTATCCAGTACTCCGGTGTCAAAGTTAAGCACATCTTTTACTCATTAATGCAATAAAGTGAACTAATATTTCATGTGTTCTCGTTTAATGAGCGTTCTACCAGTACACTCAAAGTAACCACAGTTGCGGCCGTACAAGAGTAGTTTCGTCTGGTTCCAACAATGTCGAACACAGGCTGTGGTGCCACGAATGTGACTGGATTGGGTAGAATGAAAATATCGCATTTGTTACTTATACTGCGGTTTCTTTATATTTGCCTAGTTTACAAAAAAGTTTGGAAAACTCTCACTTCAGCACTACAGCTTGTTTAACAATTAAGAACAATATTTCACAGCTATATATATATATATATCCCAGTAAGCAGCAACACTGAACAGTGGTTGTCGACAGATTAAGTGTGTACTCTGAGCAGTTGAAGCAAGCGCTGTAATCAGAGCACTGCCTAGCGAAAAGGGTAAGGCAAATATCTGTGCTTATAGCTTGTGAAGACTGGGTTATAACGGAAACGGTACAGCTAACCGGCAGTCATAAGGCCACATGCATTCCTTCGGACCTGCTTTGCAAATGTTGGACGAAGCCTAGTCACTGAAACGATTCCTATTTAATGCCCTCATCACTTATATATAATCCTAGCATTTCGGAACACCAAGGTCTAGAGTCCAATACTGTGCTAACGTTAAACTTCCGCGACTGAAGATATATGGTCAGAGACTGAACCAACATGAGCTGAAACGAAATCCATAAAGTGAGCCAAGTTAGCCAAAGGAGTTAAACGAGAGATAATCGAATCGTATTCGGCCTTCTACTATACCTCTCTCCTAGAGAACTGACGTAAGCTCCCCTCTCGCCCCCCTCCCAACCCACTCAGTTCTTCCTAACATCAGTACGTGGAAACTTCCTATAGGGGCAGTTGGTGTAAGCCTGCTTTCCGAAGTAAGTAGACAGAAAATAACAGGCTGAGCGAACGTGGAAACGTTAGGAAACCACAGTCCACTTCTTTTCGACGGAAATTTTCTTGGAGATTTTTCCGTACAATGGTTATTGCAGTGCCCAAAAACGACTGTGCTAGTGAAATCATCCATCCGCCATCTAGTTTCTTAAATACTTCAAAGTGGGATGATAACAATACAGGAAAGCGTAAGATAATTCTTTAGACACTCAGGAACACACTGGCATGGGTTGTCGAATTTTAAACCATACATTTCTTGCGAGATTAACCTATCGATTTATATGAATTAGTAAACAAAATTTTAATACAAATGTTCTCTTCGTCATCGACTCCGCAATCAATCGTTAGAAATGTTAATGCTGTGCTCGTCCCGATCTCTCCATTTCTCGGAGAACCGAGGTGTAACAAATGTTCTAGGACCATAAATGTTCACAATATACACTACCAGCTATTACCATAGCAATAGCTAACAGGGAAGCAAACAGCGAAATTTTACTAAATTTGAATGTACAGCAAGAGAAGACTGCTGTGTTTTATCACATGATAAGGAAAGCGTTTGAGAACAGAAGGGGGATCAGGTGAGGCTGTAATTTCCGGGAGGTCAGGAGCAAGACAAGTCCTTCTGATGGCTCGACCCAGCACCAAACACTGTCTCAGGGCACCTACAAGAAGTACGGATTTTGGGACTCGGGAGCCCGTGGAATACTACGGTATGGCTGCCCGAATCCTCGCAGACCCCCCGCCGTGTTTCACTCTTGACGTTAACTCGGCTAGAAGTTAGAAACTGTGTGGAACCAGACTCATCCGACCAAATGACTCTCTTCCATTGCTCGATAATCCGGGTTTTTATGTCTTCGAAGACACGTTTTCTTGTTACAGGCGTCAGCATCACTGACGTGTCGTTTTGTAATTCCGGCGCGCCCTGCAGTTACCCGCTCATGAAGCTCCCTCCGTGCTGTTTTGGTGTTCATAGGTTACGAGAGTGCGACATTCAGATCTGCAGTGACTTTTGCAGATGTAGTCTTCTTTATTTTTCATCAGAATCATCTTCAATGTGATGTGGTGTCACCGCCAGACACCACACTTGCTAGGTGGTAGCCTTTAAATCGGCCGCTGTCCGTTAGTATACGAGGTGTGGCTAGAAAAAAAAAACGGACTAGTACTGGTGAAACAATAAAACGAATGCAATAAGGCTGAAAGTCGCGTGGCCTGTCACGTGACTCTCGCTCCGCCTACTGCTCGAGTTTCATCTGCCTCCTGCACTCAGTCTGCCCGTGGCGTCTGTTTTAAGTAGTTGACGTTTTGTCTGTGCGTCGGAAAATGTTGAGTGTACAGAAAGAACAGCGTTTTAACATCAAATTTTGTTTCAAACTAGGAAAATCTGCAAGTGAAACGTTTGTAATGTTACAACAAGTGTACGGCGATGATTGTTTATCGCGAACACAAGTGTTTGAGTGGTTTAAACGATTTAAAGATGGCCGCGAAGACACCAGTGATGACACTCGCACTGGCAGACCATTGTCAGCAAAAACTGATGCAAACATTGAAAAAATCGGTAAACTTGTTCGACAAGATCGCCGTTTAACAATCAGAGCAGTGTCTGAGTTAACAGGAGTTGACAAGGAAAGTGTCGAACAAGTTTACCGATTTTTTCAATGTTTGCATCAGTTTTTGCTGACAATGGTCTGCCAGTGCGAGTGTCATCACTGGTGTCTTCCGGCCATCTTTAAATCGTTTAAACCACTCAAACACTTGTGTTCGCGATAAACAATCATCGCCGTACACTTGTTGTAACATTAAAAACGTTTCACTTGCAGATTTTCCTAGTTTGAAACAAAATTTGATGTTAACACGCTGTTCTTTCTGTACACTCAAAATTTTCCGACGCACAGCTAAAACAACTACTTAAAACAGACGCCACGGGCAGACTGAGTGCAGGAGGCAGATGAAACTCTAGCAGTAGGCGGAGCGAGAGTCACGTGACAGGCCACGCGACTTTCAGCCTTATTGCATTCGTTTTATTGTTTCACCAGTACTAGTCCGGTTTTTTTCTAGCCACACCTCGTACGTCGGACCCGCGTGTCGCCACTATCAGTGATTGCAGACCGAGCGCCGCCACACGGCAGGTCTAGTCTAGAGAGACTCTCTAGCACTGCCCCCAGTTGTACAGCCGACTTTGCTAGCGATGGTTCACTGTCTACAGACGCTCTCAAATGCAGAGACGACAGTTTAGCATAGCCTTCAGCTACGTCGTTTGCTACGACCTAGCAAGGCGCCATATTCAGCTACTATTGATATTGATATTGTGAATCATGTACCGTCAAGAGTGACGTTCATCATTAATGGATTAAAGTTAAGTATCAAACTAATTATGTCCAGACCTCACGTCAGCATAGTCCCTCCCCTCTCACGTCAGCCTGCGTGAGCTAAAACGCGTGCATTTCGGCCTCCATTAGTCACAGTGTTGGCTCTTCTGGCAGCACAACGGATGAATATACAGTTACGTCACTGTGACTTAGCGGATGGTGTTTTTCCGCTTTTCCTTGTATGCGGTGTAAATTTTCGATACGGTCCTGATGAAACACCATATCTTCGGCTCCCTCGATTATGGAAGCAGCCACCATTCTGATACCAACAATTTTTCCACGCTCGAATTCACTTAGCTCTACATAATGCACTCACAATACAGAGAACACTGATCTGAGCACGACAGACGCTTGCAACGTGTTGAGGACATTTCACAGGTTTCGTTCCCTGTCAAATACATCAGTGCAAATTGCAGACTTGGCGAGCATCTGCATTTATGTTTAAGCATGGAGTTTCGCGGATTATTTCGATATTGTTGTTCAAGCCACGTGGTAAGGCACCAAGGCAAAGCAAAACAAAGCAAATATACGTGCAGCAGTTTATTGAAAGTTTCACGGGCAACAGAACTTTGGTTACTTATGGTGCCTCATGAGGAACAAAATACAGAGTACTGTTTGTCCATGGCATCTGTAAACAAGGTATTACAATTCAGAACTGTGGATCGTTGTGGCCGCTGACACACATCTTCGCGTCTGCAGTATCCAAAACTGTAAAAAAAAAAAAAAAAAAAAAAAAAAAAAACCGTTTCACACTTTTAGCTTTGTGAAAGGGATGCTAGTATTTTCGGTTAACTGGACATCACAGTTTTTGTGTGAACCTTAACTTTAATTTCGTCATCATCATAATAAAAGTTATTATTACCTGTTTTTTCTTTTGGGTTTCAGTGCTCTGAATGGTTTGATGTTGTCCATTGTCAAAATCTTCATTTAAAAGCAGTAATTATACCCTACGTCCTCAAATATTTATTGGATTTAGTCCAGTTTCTCCTTTACCCCACAATTTTTAACTTTTACAGCTACCTCTAGTAGAATGTAATCTATTCTCTGATGTTTTCACGTACGTCCAGTCACCCTGTCCCCTCTTCTTGTCAGTGTTTTCCACATATATCTTTTCCAGCCTGAGAACCTCATTTTTCATGTTTTAACATCGTTAGACAGAATCACATGACGAACTATTCGATTACCTCCTTTTCCGATTTTCCCAGACTGCGTACTAAATTTGATTAATACTGAGGGCGAAAGCTGTGGCACTAAATAAAACAAATCCGAAAATTCATATTGTTGCTAATTGACTAGAGGTTCAGTAAAATTTCAGTAACAAAAATAACATTTGAGAACACTGTTGAAAGTATGGCAAATAACGGTTAATTTTTCTTTATATTTGACTACATTAATTAATTTCCTGTGATTTTCCAAAGTAAATGATGACTAACTGACAACCTCAGCTGCCGACAGGTGTTGTTGTTATACCTCGATGTGGACAGCTGAAAATGTGTGCCACGACCAGGACTCGAACCCGGGATCTCCTGCTTACATGGCAGACGCTCTATCCATCTGAGCACGGGAAGCGTACAAGGGATAAGTCCCTTCAGTCGCGCTATTCACCTGTGTCCTCGGTGGCTCAGATGGATAGAGCGTCTGCCATGTAAGCAGAAGATCCCGGGTTTGAGTCCCGGTCGGGGCACACATTTTCAGCTGTCCACATCGAGGTATAACAACAACACCTGTCGGCAGCTGAGGTTGTCATTTAGTCATCATTTATTCCAGGGAAAAGCTGCACGGTCATCAACAATAACTGTGCTTTCGAGAACAAGTTACTGTCTTCATATATATATTTTCCAAAGTATTTGTATTGGTAACTTGACCATCGCATTTGAACATTGTCTTTGTGTTTTACTGTCTCTTTGTAGCGATTAACGTTTAAATGAAATCATGTTGAGAATGTAGTTTAAGTATTTGGAATAGTTTGATTATCAAAATTCGTAACAGTGAAGGAAATTGTGAGACCACTTTACATCATCGGTAATCCTTTCAGTTTTGATTTTGCTTATCATTACTTTAAATAATTTTAAATTGTATTAATTGCGTCATAACGCTTTCATAGTAAATAGCAGACGTATTTGCCACGAAACTTATATTCAGTGTGGAGGGTTGCTACGTTTGTATCTCACACATGATGTCCCAGAAGGAATGGTCAATACTGAGGGATATGACAGGAATGCCGTTCCAAGCAAGGAATGGGCTCTAGAATGCAAATGTTAGGAGCTATCAACACTTGTTCATCTTAAATGATGTGAAACAAATCTCTTCTAATGGACAAGTGTTTGCAGCTCTTAAGGTGTGCTGTTTATAGAGCATATTTAGTAGAATTATTTGTTTAGAATGATCGTTCCTCTCATATCTCTTCATATTGGCTATTTCTTGTAGGGCGTCCTGTGTAGGCGGTTGAAAATGAACACTGGAGTGGCATCTGTTTATAGCTGAGACAGAGCATCTCTTTAACGAAACTAAAATCAGGTAATCATCTCCAAGATTGTCCGAAGTGATAACTGTGTTCCTTAAAACTATTTTCGACAACATGTTCCGGATGGCTTGACCCAACAGCAGGTCGCGTTGCCATTGCAGGGATTCTGACTGGGTAGGACGTACATTGAAGTACGTGATCAGCCTTTGTGAAGCCACATGTGTGGTGAGAGAATAAGAAAAAAGTTGCTCATCACAATAAATACAGCAGTGTACTGCGTCGTGTCGTTGCGGTCAGTGTTCAGCAGCGAGGGATGACCGTGGGAGGCAGTGTGTCCTCGGCTCAGCACGCAGCAGCAGTTGGAGGTCAATGGCACACTGCCATAAGGTAACACAGTCGCCCATTATCAGCCACGTGTAGGGTGCAGGGCTGCGGCAGGTCTGGGCAAGTATCACTCATCCCTCACCAGCAGGCTCAGATCTAAAGCTGACACGCCTTTTGACACAAAATTGCGACCAACTAGCAGCCTGTGGTGAGCCCGATGGAGGATGCACCCAGCTACGGCTGTGAACCGAGGATCCCAATGTAGGATGCAGCATCAGTGGCCCACGGATGCAGTGCCTCAGTAGAAGACTGTGTACATGCTGGGCAGGCCGCGATTCGGCAGTGACTTAGGTGTGGGTGGCACCTGTGCACAGGATGTGAACCATGGACCTCTTGCTAGGTTCCTTGAAGTCGACTGCAGTCAGCCAGCAGTTGGTCCCCAGCTGGAAGGAACCTCATCAGATCCCAGCTCATCAGGACGTCAGGACTAGGCAGAGGCTATAGACCTATAGCTGCTGGAGGCAGCGTCTAGTGGTAGTTAGTTAGATGGTACATACCAAGTCGACGATGCAGAGTACTTGTCAGTGCTTGCTGTGGACGATTACACATACTACATGATAGGAGCTGGTGGTTTTTATAACAACCCCATTCACCCCCCCCCCCCCACCCCCCAATGTTGTGACAGGACTTTACAGAAGTGGTACAGTAACATGCTTGGATATGGCGCGTTCCAGCTGGCCACTGTGACTGTCTGGACCTTGTACTATGATGCTTCGAAAATGTTCCGACCCGGGCAGCAGTAAGTGGAACTAGTTATGCGTCCCGACTCACTTTAGTGCCAGGGCAGAGATTTTCTTCATATCAGCTCTGACCCTTTCAGCAGCTGGGCGTGAAATACCTTGACAGCTTTCTGCTCACTTGGCTTCAGGTCATGAACACCATTTCGTAATGCAGTGGCACAACAATTATTATGTTCATCAGTAGTTTTGCATTTCTATTTCGTATGATGTACGTATCTAGTCTTCCCCCCATGAACCATGGACCTTGCCGTTGGTAGGGAGGCTTGCGTGCCTCAACGATACAGATAGCCTTACCGTAGGCGCAACCACAACGGAGGGGTATCTGTTGAGAGGCCAGACAAACGTGTGGTTCCTGAAGAGATACAGCAGCCTTTTCAGTAGTTGCAGGGGCAACAGTCTGAATGATTGATTGATCTGGCCTTGTAACATTAACCAAAACGGTCTTGCTGTTGTGGTACTGCGAACGGCTGAAAGCAAGGAAAAAATACAGCCGTAATTTTTCCCGAGGGCATGCAGCTTTACTGTATGGTTAAATGGTGATGGCGTCCTCTTGGGTAAAATATTCCGGAGGTAAAATAGTCCCCCATTCGGATCTCCGCGTGGGGACTACTCAGGAGGACGTCGTTATCAGCAGAAAGAAAACTTGCATTCTACGGTACGGAGCGTGGAATGTCAGATCCCTTAATCGGGCAGATGGATTAGAAAATTTAAAAAGGGAAATGGATATGTTAAAGTTAGATATAGTGGGAATTAGTGAAGTTCGGTGGCAGGAGGAACAAGACTTCTGGTAAGGTGAATACAGGGTTATAAATACAAAATCAAATAGGGGTAATGCAGGAGTAGGTTTAATAATGAATAAAAAAATAGGAGTGCGGGTAAGCTACTACAAACAGCATAGTGAACGCATTACTGTGGCCAAGATAGACACGAAGCCCATGCCTACTACAGCAGTACAAGTTTATATGCCAACTAGCTCTGCAGATGACGAAGAAATTGATGAAATGTATGATGAGATAAAAGAAATTATTCAGGTAGTGAAGGGAGACGAAAATTTAATAGTCATAGGTGACTGGAATTCGAGAGTAGGAAAAGGGAGAGAAGGAAACATAGTAGGTGAATATGGATTGGGGCTAAGAAATGAAAGAGGAAGCCGTGTGTTAGAATTTTGCACAGAGCATAACTTAATCATAGCCAACACTTGGTTCAAGAATCATAAAAGAAGGTTGTATTCATGGAAGAATCCTGGAGATACTAAAAGGTATCAGATAGATTATATAATGGTGAGACAGAGATTTAGGAACCAGGTTTTAAATTGTAGGACATTTCCAGGGGCAGATGTGGACTACTGACCACCATCTATTCGTTATGAACTGTAGATTAAAACTGAAGAAACTGCAAAAAGGTGGGAATTTAAGGAGATGGGACCTGGAGAAACTGACTGAACCAGAGGTTGTACAGAGTTTCAGGGAGAGCATAAGGGAACAATTGACAGGAATGGTGGAAAGAAATACAGTAGAAGAAGAATGGGTAGCTCTGAGGGATGAAGTAGTGAAGGCAGCAGAGGATCAAGTAGTTAAAAAGACAAGGGCTAGTAGAAATCCTTGGGTAACAGAGGAAATATTGAATTTAATTGATGAAAGGAGAAAATATAAAAATGCAGTAAATGAAGCAGGCAAAAGGGAATACAAACGTCTCAAAAATGAGATCGACAGGAAGTGCAAAATGGCTAAGCAGGCATGGCTAGAGTACAAATGTAAGGATGTGGAGGCATATCTCACTAGGGGTAACATAGATACAGCCTACAGGAAAATTAAACAGACCTTTGAAGAAAAGAGAGCCACTTGTATGAATATCAAGAGCTCAGATGGAAAACCAGTTCTAAGCAAAGAAGGGAAAGCAGAAAGGTGGAAGGAGTATATTGAGGGCCTATACAAGGGCGATGTACTTGAGGACAGTATTATGGAAATGGAAGAGGCTGTAGATGAAGATGAAATGGGAGATACGATACTGCGTGAAGAGTTTGACAGAGCACTGAAAGACCTGAGTCGAAACAAGGTCCCGGGAGTAGACAACATTCCATTGGAACTACTGACGGCCTTGGGAGAGCCAGTCCTGACAAAACTCTACCATCTGATGAGCAAGATGTAAGAGACAGGCGAAATAACCTCAGACTTCAAGAAGAATATAATAATTCCAATCCCAAAGAAAGCAGGTATTGACAGATGTGAAAATTAGCGAACTATCAGTTTAGTAAGTCACAGCTGCAAAATACTAACACGAATTATTTACAGACGAATGGAAAAAACTGGTAGAACCCGACCTCGGGGAAGATCAGTTTGGATTCCGTAGAAATGTTGGAACCCGTGAGGCAATACTGACCTTACGACTTATCTTAGAAGAAAGATTAAGGAAAGGCAAACCTACGTTTCTAGCATTTGTAGACTTAGAGAAAGCTTTTGACAATGTTGACTGGAATACTCTCTTTCAAATTCTAAAGGTGGCAGGGGTAAAATACAGGGAGCGAAAGGCTATTTACAATTTGTACAGAAACCAGATGGCAGTTATAAGAGTCGAGGGGCATGAAAGGGAAGCAGTGGTTGGGAAGGAAGTGAGACAGGGTTGTAGCCTCTCCTCGATGTTATTTAATCTTTATATTGAGCAAGCAGTAAAGGAAACAAGAGAAAAGTTTGGAGAAGGTATTAAAATCCAGGGAGAAGAAATAAAAACTTTAAGGTTCGCCGATGACATTGTAATTCTATCAGAGACAGGAAAGGACTTGGAAGAGCAGTCGAATGGAATGGAAAGTGTCTTGAAAGGAGGATATAAGATGAACATCAACAAAAGCAAAACAAGGATAATGGAATGTAGTGGAATTAAGTCGTGTGATGCTGAGGGAATTAGATTAGGAAATGAGACACTTAAAGTAGTAAAGGAGTTTTGCTATTTGGGGAGCAAAATAACTGATGATGGTCGAAGTAGAGAGGACATAAAATGTAGACTGGCAATGGCAAGGAAATCGTTTCTGAAGAAGAGAAATTTGTTAACATCGAGTATAGATTTAAATGTCAGGAAGTCGTTTCTGAAAGTATTTGTATGGAGTGTAGCCATGTATGGAAGCAATACAAGGACAATAAATAGTTTTGACAAGAAGAGAATAGAAGCTTCAAAATGTGGTGCTACAGAAGAATGTTGAAGATTAGGTGGGTAGATCACGTAACTAATGAGGAGGTATTGAATAGGATTGTGGAGAAGAGGAGTTTGTGGCACAACTTGACCCGAAGAAGGGATCGGTTGGTAGGACATGTTCTGAGGCATCAAGGGATCACCACTTTAGCATTGGAGGGCAGTGTGGAGGGTAAAAATCGTAGAGGGAAACCAAGAGAGAAATACACTAAACAGGTTCAGAAGGATGTAGGTTGCAGTAGGTACTGGGAGATGAAGGAGCTTGCACAGGATAGATTAGCATGGAGAGCTGCATCAAACCAGTCTCAGGACTGCAGACCACAACAACAAACAACAACGTATCCAGTTAACCTCATAAAAAATATTGCTTTGTGATATGTAAAAGCTATGCTGAATCTAAGTTGAAAGTTAGTGTGAAGTATTTCATGGTTTTCGTTGCCATGACAATAAATATGTTTTTGTACTGATTTGTTACACCTTCTCCACATTTACCGTCCTGATAAAGTACCTACAAAAAAAATTCAAAATATTAGGTACAAACGAAAACGGATTTAGATTCGTGGGCCACATGTGTCTTACTACAATGATTTTTAAAACCAGGCCACTTAAAGTTTTTTCGTTGGTGGGTGAAACGTCCTGGTGGTATCTGACCTCTTACTTTTTTATACAATGTGTAACAGAAATAAGTGCAGATATCTTTATATGTGTTACCTTAACATGTGCGCATCAGCGTTTTGGTTGTTTTTTCCTCGGTGTGAAGCGGTCTACCCACTAACACGTCGAAAACGTTACTACCTGATAGACGTGCAAGGACATAGCTGCACCATTAAGTGGACTACACCAGTCGGTATGGACTGATCGTTTTGCATCGACGTGTCCACACCTCAACACCTGACCTACTACTCAGGAGAAAATATACATGAAAAACTTTATCTTGCTACACATGCTTGGAGGTACTAACCAAACCAAAATCATAAGATTTGTAACACCTATAATTGTTACTCTGTAAAGAATGTAAATACTGATATAATATTGTTCAGTACACCATTCTCAGTCAACAACAGAAATATCTACACCTATACACGTTACACCCTGCATATGTGTAGAAGTTGCACTGCATGTGTTGCAGCACTAGCACTCATGGGACAAAGTCTAGCCCCGTAAGGTATGCAGGAGAACATGTGTGAAGTCTGGAAGGTACGAGGTGAGGTACTTATCGAAGTAAAGCTGTGAGGGCGCGCCGTAAGCCGTGCTTGGGTGGCTCAGTCGGTAAAGCATTTGTCTGTGACAGTGAAATGTCTCCGTTTCATGTCCAGGTCAGACACACAAGTGTGATCTGCAATTTGAATCACATGACAATTGTTCAACTTTTGCTGGAAATATCTTGACTGGAGTTCTGGATTCTACAATTTGACAACATTAGATTATTGAAATTATTTATTAATGTATTCACATAACCATTTTGAGTGGTTCGATGAATTAACTTTTATTGTGCTTTTTTGTGCTTAATTTTTGTTTCTCCCACACTTGTTTCATCCTTCATGACCACGTTTCTGTTCTTGCTGGGTCCACTTCCATTTGCAGACGTCTTCCTTCACTGATATCCTGTCTTTTGTGTTACTACTCTAAGACTTATTCTGTTATCTATTACGTCTAACCTAATTCCAGTATCTTTTCTTCATTGTCAGTGAATCTAGTAGATTTGGATTTGTAGATGTTTAGTTACTTGAAGCTTTGCTTTGGTAGTTCCGTTATTAGCCTTTCGGTATATGTGTCCATAAAAAATGTATTCTTCGATTTATCAGTGCATCAGTTAGCTTTTTGATTTTCAAATGGAACTCCCTGTTTGATCTTAATTTTTATTCAGCATTACTTTTAGGTCACAGTATTTTACATGGAATCCTTTTTCCAACTTTTTCCAGCTTTTAAAGATCCTCAGGTCTTGTTAGCTAAAGTGTTTCTGATGCATACAGTGCTTCAGGCCTTACCGCTGTTTGATAGTGTCTTAGTTTATGTTCAGGAATTTGTGTTGCAGAACAAAGATTTTTTATTGTATGTATTTTTTATATTTGATGATGTGGCATTCCTTTGTATCTTATGGTCTATATTTTCTGTTGCTATATTTTCTGTTGTACTGCTCGTTATCCACACTTCTAGGTATTCAGAACCGTTCTAGATACTGCGTTGTTATGTTTTAAGATTTAGGGGAGATTAATTGATATAAGATTGTTATGAACAGTGTTCTTGTAAGTTAGAATTTGTCCTATTTTGACTGCTTGTTTCTGGATGATTTTATTTGGGTTTCTTAGTAGCTGAGCAACCATAGGATTGATGGATTTATTCCATTCTCGCGCTGCCATCCCTTATGCGCAGTTTAATAGTAAAGGTGACATCTCTCTGTCTTACTCCTGACTTCATTTCAAAATGTCTTGACATTCCCACGACCCCCCTCTCCGCACCCCTCGCCATCAAATTATTATTATTATTATTATTATTACTATTTCGAAACGGTACGTGTCTAGAGAATCACTTATCGAAGGCTAATCATTCATATTTTATAGCCACCGGTTACCGTAACAATAATGAAGAACTTTACGTGGCCTACAGTAGATGAGACAGAGATCGACGTTCCTAACGTTACTCTTACTTCTTTTTCTAACCCATGAGTTTTGCGGTACTAAAATTTGGTAACATTAATCTGTTCGCATTATTCTGTACTCCGTGAGAATCTACTAAGTCAGCCATTTCCGCATAGATACTTCCTATTTTCAGAGTTATGAAGAGTAATCCGAACTTCAGCATTAGCGAAACGCACAGTGTTTTATAACATAGGTTTAAAATAGCTGAACCCTTGTAGTAACACTGTCCATTACCGCTAAGAGATTAAACTCATTAAAAGAAGGACTCTGAAGTATAGAAAGTAGGTCAAGTGTTAATTGAAAATGACACTGACAGATTATGAAGAATTATTTTCCTGGACGTTGCGCGATGGACAGCAGAAATAGCGACAAAACAACTGGGGCAGAAGCATATAACTAAGACAGAACTTTTACACTCAACAACTATTGTAACCGTGGAACTACACTGAAGCGCCAAAGGACCTGGCATAGACATGCCTATACAAATATTGGAACAGACAGAATACGGCGCTGCGGTCGGCAACCCCTATATAAGACAACAAGTCTCCGGAGCAGTTGTTAGATCGGCTACTACTGCTTCAAGATTTAAGTTACTTTGAACGTGCTGGTACAGTCGGTGCATGAGGGATGGGACACAGCATCTCCTAGGTAGCGATGAAAAGCGAATTCTCCCGTGCGACTGTTTCACGAGCGTACCGTGAATATCAGGAATCCGGTAAAACATCAAATCTCCGACATCGCTGCGGCGTAAAGCGTGTGTAAACGGTGGTTTTGTAAAATGGGGGTACTGTTTCAGTTCACCTGGTTTTAATCATTGGATTGACACTCTCCACTTGCTTTTCTAGGGCGAACATGCGAAGGACGCACATCAACCCAGAAACTTCTATTTTGGGAACTATGTCACTGTAAGTACTGAAAGTGTCGACACACTTTGGTTCAAACAGATGTTCAGCGTACGTTCTCGTTAACAGCTAGTGCTTCTGTGCTCTTCAGATTAGTCGGCCTTTAAACGTTAACTGGTGTCAGAAATACATTGTCCACCTTAGAATTGGCGATCGAATTATATCATCGAATGATTGAAATTTTGTTAAAATATTAGTTTTAATTAATGAATTTGAGTTTGTAATTACATATATATGCGCTTAGTCTTAATTAGAACAGTGCATTTAATTCTCATATTGCTGATAAGTTGTACAGTGCCCACAACGTTGACGTCAATTCTTTTCGGAGTAGATGAGTTTCCACAAATTAGGCACACAAAATCACGGTTCATTATATCGTACAGCCGACGAAATGGGAGGGTTACAGTACCTCCTATTTTACTGGAATGTCTACAAATAACTTTCTGCTCTCACATTAACAGCACAATAACATCGTGTACCATATAATTCCTAGACTTTCGGCCCTGATCTCAGTCCTCAGCAACGTTCGGCTCTGCCCTTGTACCGTGAAGGTTACATTTGTAAAATCATCATAACTTACTTCCATTCACGATTGGAAATTACGTTTAAATTTGTTGTATGTCGCTAAGGAAATCAAGAAATAACGTGTAAACATTTAAAGTGAGTTGAAACTGAAAGTTTCCTAGGGTCAGACAAGATAAAGCGCAGTTCGCTATTAAACTGTGTTATGATCGAATGTGTAATTGCTCTTACCACGATGGGTAACATACTGAGTGTCTCTTTGGAAATAATTGATGATATGAGACTGATGCCCAGTTATACCACCAGGAAGTGCCCCCCTCCACCCCCCCCCCCCCACCCGCACCTACCCACGGTCCTACTGTCTCACTTATGTCAGTGCGTTTGTTGTAGTATGCACGAAGCCGCTCCTGACGATTCGCCGATAACGTGTCTAGTTCTCGTATATGACGCCTCAGTAGGTGTAAAGGTAATTCATGGAGTGTCCGAAGGGAGTGTTATAGGGTCATTAGTATTCGCAATATACAGGATGAAGAAAAATTTGCGCACTCAGAATCCGCAGCGGGATTCCTCCCATAAGAGCAATACAAAACTGTGTCTCGCTAAATTTCGTTCTGCGCATATTTCGGGCAGTAAATGGACGTTAAAGATTGGAAATCTGGCAACACTGTAATCACGTGTAAGGTAACTACCTCTATCAGAAGAGAGCAGCAGTGATGTGCAGTAGATAGAGTTTCGGACTATATGCAGGAGATCGAGCGTCTGATCCTGGGTTGGAAAACCTGCTCCATCGCAAGTCTCTTAACAATTGGAGAGGTTGTTGTGGCGTAACAAGCTAGTCACGCCACACTGAGGAGGAAGCCGAAAGGCACGCGTACACACACGCCGACTGGCGTCAAGTCTGGAACAGGATAAGTTATGACTGCTATAAAGAAAATACGTAGCTTTGGAATATACTTAACTTTTAATGCTTCCTTTGGTATACAGCATTCTTGACTATACAAATGAGACTCGTAAGATACATGCACTGTGACAATTGGCGCCTTGCTAAGTCGTAGCCATTAACTTAGCTGAAGGCTATTCTAACTGTCTCTCGGCAAATGAGAGCAAAGGCTTCGTCAGTATAATCGCTAGCAACGTCGCCGTACAACTGGGGCGAGTTCTCGTACGTCTCTCGAGACCTGCCGTGTGGTGGCGCTCGGTCTGCGATCACACAGTGGCGACACGCGGGTCCGACATGTACTAATGGACCGCGGCCGACTTAAGCTACCACCTAGCAAGTGTGGTGTCTGGCAGTGACACCACAGAGGTACCCTGAGAGAATTTGCTGAGCGTTTATGGGAACTGAATGCAACTTAGATGATGAGATAATGGTTTGTGCAAGATTAAGTCAGAGGATACAAGAAACCTTGTCCGAAAGTCTGACTAAAGATAGAGAAGCTCTAATGGAGGTACCAGAGCAATTGGAGTCTACTAGTGGAGAATAGTCAAGCAGGTGAGCATTGCAAAAGAGAAAAGAATTACCAACGGAATAAGTTTAATAATCAATCGTTCAACTGAGGAAGATGACATTATAATGGGGGTAGGGGCCATGGAAGCGGCTGTCGATTCCAAGGCGATTGTAGAAGAGATGAAAATACAAGGGAATATGAGAGAGAAGGTGGCCGGCGAAGAAATAGGGACACCCAAGATCAGGAGGAAAGGAATTCCGTAAATTTGACACGGTCCTGATGAGTTCCAGTCGGGAGTGGGACAGAGGAGGACCCATACAAATCTGATTAAACATGATGATGACGATTTGACAGACGACCTCATGAGGGAAAAGGAACGGAGTTCCAAAGAACCGAGATTACCTGTAGTCAGGATAAATATGTGTGGATTAGATGTTGATGCCCTAGATGACATCGGGAGTAAAGCATGCCCTGTATCTCTAAAGCTATATTAACGGATACTGGATACTATGGCCAACTTACTAGGTTTCCTACAACTGGAGTCCGAATTGTAAATGCTGTAGGTGCTAAAAGTAAGCCCATTAAGGAACAAGCATTGACTGGATTTGAAGTAGAGGGAGAAGTATATGAAGCGACATTTTTGGTGGTCAAATGTCTTAATATGGCAGTTATTTTGGCAATTGACTGGCTGAAAGAAGTGGAAGCAACCATGAATTTCGATGAAGGCACACTGAGTGTAAAAGGACATGAGGGAGAAAGGAGAGAACTGACCTTCGTAGAAAATAAGAAGTCAGAAAAGGAAGAAGGTTTCCAACAGGTGAATTTGTGTCATCAGTAGGAGCCTACAGAAGAACAACTGGGTGATGAGGAAGTATTGACATTTCACGAGGGATTGTCACAAGCGGATGAACCTAGTGAAGATGCTATAGGCCATAAACTAGAAGATATGATACATTTGGATGAAGTGATTTGGAAGATGTTAACAGAGAACTTTCATAAGCGCAGCAAAATCAGCAGCCAGGAATCATGAAAGGGGTAGAATGTAGATTGAAAATTGAGGAACACAAGCCTTTCAATGTTAAACAATACTCCATCCCTCAGGCTAAAAGACAAGCGACAGAAGAGGAATTACAAAGAATGGTCGACCTTGGGGCTATTGAGAGAACCATGAATAGTTTTGGATGCATGATAAATAAACTCATTGTACGCAGAGCGAGACAAGCCAGAAACGATGGACGAATCAATTCAAATGTTTTGTGGTGCAAAGATACTTAGTAGCATTGACCTGACTACCACATACTGGCAAATACCTCTGGCCCCTGAGTCTTGTCAGTATATTGCCATCACGTATGTTGGCAGAAGTTATCATTTAAGTGTATTGCCATTTGGGCTTAACGTGTCAGTCTCGGAATTCATTAGAGCATTGGACAAGATTTTGGTCAAGAATTACTTAAGAAGGGGTTTGAGGATGTTGGGGTGGAAGCAAACTTAGATAAGTTAGAATTTGGTAAATCGCAGATAAAATTCTTAATTACAGAAGAGGGTATTTACTCTGACCCAAATAAGCTCGAGACCATTAGGCAATTTCCAGTTCCTCATAACAACAGGCAGCTGAGAGCATTCTTAGGAGTCTGTGAGTTCTATCGAAAATTCCTAAAGGAACTTGTAGTCACTGCCCCCAAATTGAGAACACTTACTAAAGCCAAAATGACCTGGCACTGGAATGACGAATGTCAAGAAGAATTTGAAAGGATTAAAAAAGCATTGTGTAATGCACATATATTACGCCATCCTGATTTCGCTAGAGACTTTTATATGGGAGTGGATAGCTGAGATTATGAACTATGGTACATTTACAGCAGATCGAGAAAGAAGGAGATACCGAGGAGTAAAGACCATTGCCTTTGGCTTGAATGCATTGGAAAGGAAATATAGCCTTACAGAGAAAGAGGCACTGGCTATCGTGTGGGGTTTTAAGCGATTTTGTTATAATCTAGCAGGTCGACATGCAAAGGTGGTAACGGACGACAAAGCCCTAACATTCTTAACTCAAGTAAACTGAAACACAGCAGCTTGATACGATGGGCATTGGCGTTGCAAGATTATGACTTCGAAGTGATAAACAAGTCTGGTAAATCACATACCATACCTGGTGCGCTATCAACGCTGCCACTCGATTCATGGGGAACAGTTGTGAGGAGACCAGAAGGAAGAGAAGTTCGGATAAATTTAATGAAAGGAGAACACCATGAAGACTGTGTGAAGAGGTGCTTGAGGAAGATAGCAGAACCAGGACGAAAAACTGAAATTCATCAAGAGTAAGTATAGATGTGCTGATGAAGAAAAGATTAGGACATACTATTTTATCCACCAGGGAATACTGCACAAGAGAAGAAGAGAGGACGAAGAGAGCTGGAGATTATGTATACCAGTGAATATGATAGACAAGTTAATCTGGTACACACATTATAGCAATGCCCGTTATGAACCTAAGAAATGCCTTGAGAAACTGAAATTGGTGTCCATCATCAACAACATGGGAAGGTGAATACGCAAGCTGCTGAGCACTTGTGATACCGGCCAGAAAACTAAAACTAACACTGTTCAACATAAAACTCATACCAGAATCAATTAGAGACATCGTGGCAGTATACCTGTTCGGTCCCTTGCTCGTGGCAAAAGGTAATTACATCCAAATTCTAGTTGCAGAAGCATTAGTATCTAAATTTGTGAAGCGTATAGCAAGGCCGTCATTAATAAGTTTGAAAAAGGTTACTTCAGCAATGTATGTAAACCGAAACGAAGCCTAAGTGATAATGGATCCAAATTCTGATCCAAGGAGTAGAGGGAAATGTTGAATAGGCATAAAACAGAACAGATCGCCATCTGCAGATACAGACTGGCCTCGAACCCGGCTGCGTTAAATCGTTTGTGTCGGACCTATTGTCACAGGAAACACGGTGCTTGAAAGGAATACCTAGAGGAACACGAGTGTATTCGGAACCACCTACTACATGATTCAACACGATTTACACCATGCGAAATCTTACTTAATCATGAACCTGATAGTGTTTTTCGTGAGTTGGTGGAATATCGACAAGGGGATAACCTAACTTGGGAGAGGAAACTTGAACTAGTAGAAATGAACATGAGGAAGAAGGCGAAAAGGAGACAGGAAAGACATGATAAATTGGTGAAACCTATAACCTACGGGGCAGGAGACCTAGTGTTGGTAAAAGTGACCACTAAGTCGAATAAGACAGATTCCGAAATACATAAATTTAACCATGTATACAATGGACCATATATAATTATCAACTTCGGACACCCGAATACTGTGGATCTGGAATATGCTCAAATCAATCGAGTGCATGGCAAGGAACATGTCGAAAATATAAAGAGATAATATCTGCGTGAAGATCGGGGCAACCCAGGAGAGAGAAGTAATTAGGACGATAAGTAGGGTCTAGCCAGGCACAAACATAAGTGTGTATGGGCGTTTTTGTTGTGGTTATTATGTGTATTTGGAGAGTGAAGATCATGAGAACTGGTGTTGAAGCGTCAGTCGTCTTTTAGTTACTATATTTGCACCTATTCAGGATTACGGGTTTTCATGATGAGTAAAGACATAACCATTTTTAAGGGATAAATTGCATATAAGATATGAGATATATTTATCCTTTGTAGTGTGAGAAGTATTAGTATTTAGAGTATTGTAGTGTGTATTAATATGACCTAGATATGGACCATTCTTTGAACTGTGTTAATAATAGACGCTCAAAAGCAGGAAACAATTGTAACCAATGAGAAAGACATTTATTTAGAGATTGATCTTTTAATGATCACACTGACGATAGATTCACATGTACATTATTGAGTAGAGAGTAAATTATTGTCATTTATCTGCATTTGTATTATTATTTATTCTTTTCCACCTCCCGTTCCAAAGAAGCCCTTTTGGGGGGGATGTAAGGGGTCAACCGCTCCGTACGTATTGAGAACAATATATCTTTGCCTCATGCAGGTCGCAGAAAATACTATCGATAGTCGAGCGCACAGTGCGCGAGAGTAGTTAGTGTTGAGACTCCGAGCAAATAAGTTGGTTGGCAGCTAAACGAGCAGGGCGGGTTTCGGCAGGATGACCGAATGTATTTACAATTGTATATTGGCTATGTGTGTCACCGAACGCCGTTGGGCTGACCTCCAGCAATTCCGTAAATGGCATTAACTGAGTGATTTGTTGATGTGTTTAAGTGTTCAGTTGTGCACCGTGAGTATGCGACAACCGCGCTGGGCACCCAATATTTGGACAGAAGTGAGGATTGTGGATTCAATGCCAAAGGAAGAATATTGGCGTGTGATGACATTAATAGGCGACCTGTGATGGGTTAACCGTTACTACTTTGTGGACGAAGGGAGTAACTGCCTCATTCGTGCTGTTTAGACAATAGATATAGAACATTAACGACAAAGTATGTGCCGATTATTGCTACCTGACATCCTAATTAGCTTTGTTGGATTTGATATGAAACAACTCCCGTACAAATATTAACCGATTAGCTTTTATCAGTCGCGCACGGCCAAACTATTCTAAACTGTTAGGCTATAATCCACTGGTCAATTACAGTAGGTTAATAAGGGAGTGTTTGATAGTTCTATTCTCTACAGGAAACTGCAGTGCAAGAAGGCAGTAGCGAAGTGTAGGAAGACCAGCAGAGGGTCGGGACTGATGTAATGTCCGGAATTACCCTGAACGTAAGGAAATATGACTTATTAGACATAAAAAGGCGGAGGCATCCATAACTGTTCGATTATGCTGTTGGTAAGAAACAGTAGCAACCGCAAGACGACTATGAGTAACCGCACATAGGATCCTAAAATGTGTATCCATGTTAAATTAATTGTAGGATGAGATTTCTTGCGATAATTTTACGGAACTGTGATTCGTGCACGAAACAAGTGGCTTACAAAACACTTATTCGAGTAATTCTATAATACTGTTAAACAGTCTGTGATCTTTACCAAAGAGGTTTAACCAGATACACTTAGAGCATCTAACAAAGAGCGGCACATTTCCCCATGGGATATTTAGCTGGCGGGAGAGCATTATGGATATACTCAAGAAACTCAATTGGCAGTCGCTGCAACGAAGGCTTTGTGTATCATGATGAATGTCAGTTTTGGAGTTCCGAGATCGTGACTTTGAAGAAGAGTAGCACCACACACCACAAGTTGGCTTTCTGAGTGTAGATGTAGAACTTCCTGGCCCCTGTTATCTGTGTGCCTAGGAGAGCAGAGTAACCTTTTCTCCTTTGTTGTCACTGTTATCAACAGTTTCTTTCCATCAGCATAACTGTCAGTTTCTCTGATTTATTTTTTCTCTATTTGGTTGGTTGGTTGATTAGGGTGAAAGGATCAAACAGCGAGGTGATCGGTCCCATTGGGTTTGGGTTATTTAAGGATTGGGATGATATCGGCCGTACCATTTCGAAGGAACCACACATTACTGAGCGGGACACACACACACACACACACACACACACACACACACACACACACACACACACACACACAACATTTTCTATCATATGGTGGGAAAATTTTGCAAGTCTTTATTGCATCATTGGGCATTAAAATCTGAGACTTCATAGATGCAAGTGTTTCACATGCATATGGTACGTAATGTTCTTCATTGTGAGCAAATCAAATAGTTATGGGGGGGCACCAGGAACATGAAGTAATATCACTTCAATATTATTCCACACACGTAGCCAAGTAGCGGTAGCCAACAGAAATGCAAATATATGGACACACATGATCGTTCCTTCCCTATCTTACACTCGCCCACTATCCTATGGTTATTCACTCGTCTACTATACATTTTCAGACCGAACCTGGACTTGACCAATGTGATGGTTGCTCCAACCGACCACGTGGCGGGAAACCAAGTACACAAAAAAAAATATGAAAATTAAATAAAAAACCCCAAAATATTACTGGAAAAGAAAGACCACATTAAATTGCATTAAATGAGTGAACTTCCGTAGAGCACAGAGCAATAATACGACCGTGAGATTAAGGCCCCTGGTGCGTGGCTTGACCAAGGCAAAAAACGCAAAGTTCGTTTGAAATTGGACTAAATTATTAAAATAAATTGCCTTATGGGGGGTTTAGTGGTAATATCACACCTGATTTCAACATCTGGACCATATTAACGAGCAGATTTTAGACACTCTAATACCTATGTTAACATTACTAAAATCGAGAGCAGCGTCTCCACGTCTGTCCAGCTCCTCTATACAGGAACAAGTGACACGTCGCCTAACTGTTCAAAAGGTGGTGGAGGGAATGGTTCGCCAACCTAACAGAGCCAATACTCGTCCTTCGCGACCTCTCTGGCCTGACTTTCACACTATCTTTGTTTAGGGGGTTGGTACTGTCCAACCACAGAAACACTCTACTCATGCAATGCTAGGACATCTGCCCAAAGCTTTCTGCTATTTCACATAACATCTTTCGTACAGTCCCTGGTCGCATAAGGGAAAGATGCAAGGAAATGTGGCACACACGAAATAAAAAATCAGTGAATAAATATATAAACAACCGCTTGGTCCATTCTCTCCTGCTTGTTACCCACAGATTTACTTCTGCAGAGTGAAAACATTCTCACTATAATTCGCCTGTACCGGAATTCATTGAGAAAAATGTGGAACGGGACAAGTACCGTTTCAGTATTATTGGGCACCTCTAGAATACTAATTTTGAATTCAAGATTAAATACTTATTTTGAATACATGATTACTTCATAATCTCTGTTAAGATGGAGAAAGTAAATGTAGGTTCTATACATGGCCTTAGGCGTACAAGTGCAGATAGTTTTATATGTGGTACCTTAATATGTACATACGTTAGTATGCTGTTTTTTTTTTTTTTTCTGCGTCGAATATTCTTCCCGCGAACATGTCACATAATTCACGATTTGAGCCGCGCGGGATTAACCGAGCGGTCTGGGGCGCTGCAGTCGTGGACTGTGCGGCTGGTCCCGGCGGAAGTTCGAGTCCTCCCTCGTTCACGGGTGTGTGTGTTTGTCCTTAGGATAATTTAGGTAGTGTGTAAACTTAGGGACTGATGACCTTAGCAGTTAAGTCCCATAAGATTTCACACACATCATCATCACTACCTGATTTTTTTTTGCATCGTCATAACTTAACAACTAAGTGACTACCCTTGCTTGACGGAATCTGGTAAATAGATTTAGTTCCAGTTGAGTTCCTATCATGAGGAAATCTAAAATAAATGTGGTTTTCTCTGTAGTTGGACCTGCTATGTCACTCATAAATATTTACCTTCACCTCGGAAATGTAGGCACAGTTTCTGCAAACTTCATCGATTAGCAAAAGCAGCGAGCTGTGCAGACGTCATTCCAGAGAACAGGCGCTTAAAGCTACTAAAGAGACAGAAATGAATTTTCCCGGAAGGTAAGAGACCGGAGGAGGAGCTTATCTCTGGGACAGAAAGGCTGACATGCAATCTGGAAGGCAGAGCAGCACAAAGCAAAGAGGATTACCTGCCGAGCGTCTGGCGAGGGCTTCGTGTGGGCAGGAGGCTGCGGCGAGCAGCCCGAGCTAAAGGTCGCCGTGTCGCGCTCCGCCGCCGCCGCCGCCACCTCTACCTGGAACTGGAGCTGGAAGCGTCTCTGCAGCCGCAGCCGCAGCCGCAGCCGCACGTGGCTCCAAAGAGTGGCAGGTGCCATTGTGGCGTCAGGTGCTCCACTCTGTCAAAAGGTAGAGGAATTCGTACGAATTGGTATGCGCTCCCTTCGTATTCATCAGTTACTCAGAACAGCACGTTTGACCTTCTACTCTTAACAAAGCACCGTATTCTAGCATTCCTCTTACGCAGGAGGACATTAAAGTTGCAACACAATAAGGACGGCACGAAACAACCGTCAAACTAGCATTTGTAATTACTGTACATGTGCCAGGTTTAAACAAAGAGATGGAGTCGATCACCAAATCTCACAAGGAGAAGTTTCCAGAGGTGATATCGACTTTTTGAAACCATCCATATGGTGACTGAGCTATGATTCCAAGTATAGTATCCCACTGCCATTCACCTTTGATAGCACCTCTTTCGCGAGTAAACGACGAAAATAAAAATGGAATTTCACATGTCGCTCAGCAGTGTTGAAAATGAATTTTATAAACCGTGTGTGGTATAATGAATAGAGCTGACGGTTGTAGTTTTGAATCTCGCCATCTTTTTTCAATTTTTAATTTTTTTTTATTTTTAATTCTCCATCGTGATTATTATTTTTATTCAGTCAATTGCTTTAAATTAACTTTTTTATTTACATTTCTTTGGCACGTCATTTTAATCATCATATGAAATTTTTCATTTCTTCACCTTTTTTCTTCGTATGATTCTTATTTCATTCGAAATTTTTGTCAGTGTGAATTTAATTACATTTATCTATTTTAATACTTAAATATTTGACTACCGACGTATAGATTAAAAAACAAAATATGAAATAATGTAAGTTTATGAACTTTGCAATAGTGTCAAAATATATTTCTCGTTGAAAAACGTGCATTTCTTTTGGAAAGTTATCGTTGTACAGACACTTAAAACACAGCCTAAGTTCCTATTGCGGTATGCACACATAAACACAGAAGACGATTTAAATGAAATAAACGATTATAAGCAAAATGAAATTAAAAAAAAGAGAGGAATAGAAATAATGAATGCAATAACATGGACAAGAAATAGAATGATAAAACGAAACAAATTACACCTAAATCAACATCTAAAACTGAAATAGTTTCAAGTTAGAAAAAGAATGATAGGAAAGAAGGAGAGCAAATGTAGAAGCTGATACAATGATTAAAATGGTTTGACAAAGGACTACAAACATAAAAATGCGTTTAACCAAATAGTGAATATGAATAATGCTCAAAGTAATTCCAATAAAAATTTAAAAATAAAAATAATTTTAACTACCTGAATAAATCTGAACCCATAAACTGCTGCACATCAAGGCCTTACCCTGTCCATTACACTACGAACCACTCAATATGATACTGCATTTTAATGTTATTGAGCGTCTCTAAAAATTCCGAAATTTTGTTTTCTCAAGAACTCACAGACTAGAGCACACCAGAGTGAATAGATGCAAGGTGTGAGAGCTGGGATCTTAACCTATATCACCGTATGAGTGGTTTCAAAAAGTCGATCACACCGCTGGGGACAGTTACATAGTTGAAAAATTAAATCGCGTAAATTGCAACACAGTTTCATAATTTGAACCTCAGAACAAAAGTGACACACTGTAAATAAACCGATATCAACAGTAGTACAAAAATGCAATATGGAAACTTACCTCTATAACCAACTACATCTGAGTATCTAATAAGGAATGGACACAAGTTATTTATAATGTTTTATTCGAATTAGTCTATACTACCACCCCTGAAATATTTACCACTCCTCCTGAAATATTCCCTGTACGTAACGATAGTCACATAGTTCCTGAGGACGAGATATAGAGTCCTTTCAAGAATTCTTTTTAAAATGTATCTAATTCGTAAGACACTAGCGCACATTAGTTTGATATTGCATTACGTAAATGATATTCCATGTTTCCTAAGGACGGTATTGGCAAGATAGTGGAAATATGAGGGGGAGATGTTAATTTAAACATAATAAAATTAATAAGAAGTTTAAAATACCATATCGCAGTGCTTATATGTATTGTATTTCTAAATATCTATTTTCTGAAATTCCTGGGAGGTGATTCAGTGAAATAAGAGGATTTAGCAATGAATATATTCCGTAATTGTAACTTAAACTAGATCATATGACGTTAAGGACATTTAATAAGTTGTGACAATGCTTGAGCACGGTAGCACTCCTTACTTCTTTCAGCACTACTTTGAAATATTTGATGTCTTTGGAGAGACTGTTTATTGATCCAGGTGTAGTAGCCATGTATTGTACTAGGCTTTAGGAAAGAAAATTTTGGTGATCAGGGGTGACAGTAGTAAGTTTTAGTGTTGTGGAATAGAACTCACAATACGAAGCAGAACATTCTAAAGGTAAAGGACAATAATGAGAATATACGTTGTGCAACTCATTCTGAATATGCAGCTTTTTAGAGAGCGTTCTGCACGACATTTGTAACCCACGCAATAAAAAGAAAATAGAGGGAGAGAATTTAAAATGTTTTACAATACTCTGTAAGAACTGAGAAAATTACTGATGTTGCATTCTGCCGTACCTTAATTGTTCAGATCTCAGTATGAGTCAAGGAGACAATCACAGAAATTAAATATAGAAAACACTACTGAACGAAGCAGAAGGTGGGAGGAGAAGATTAGTGTTTAATATCCCGTTGACAATGAGGTCATTAGAGACGGAGCACAAGCTCGGATTCGTGGAGGATGGATAAAGAAAGCGCCCTTGCCATTTCGAAGGAAACACCCTGGCATTTGCGTGAAGTAATTTAGGAAAATCATGAAAAACCCAAATCTGGATGGTTAGACGTGGGTTTGAACCGTCGTCCTCCCGAATATGAGTCCAGTGTGCTAACCACTGCGCCACCTGACTTGGTAACTGAACCGAATAATATCGATGAATTACAAATTCTAATGTGAATAGTCTGTTATAATTAATACGGTTACCTACTTTTCTGGTAGTCAGGCACCGAATCGTGGTAGGCGAAGAGATAAGTTTGGTTTTGGCGCACCATGTTTGCATCAATTGCAGTGCAACAAAAAATTTTGTAACGTTAAATAACATGAATCGGACTTCGCATACTAAACTTAGATTGCAACGGTTCGATATTTCTGTTGTGTACAAATTTGTACGTAATTGTTTGTGGTTGGCACGCAGATCGACATATCACCAAAGTTATCTCCTTTCAATATCAGCTACGATGAAATACAGGAACGTTTTATATCTTTTGTGACAGAAACTAGTAAGAGTGATCTATAGACGAAACAGGGGCAAAAGTAGAGATTACTATTATTATTGTCAACGTTCTTAGTGTCAACGTTCTTAGTGTAATTGAGAAGATGATTACATGCGAAGCTGCTGCCATAGAAAGAACCAAAAGAAAAGTGACAAAAGACAAAAAGCGAATCATGCCTCTCTTATTTACAAAGGAATGTAATTGCAACATCTTAGGTCAAACTGTTATCGAAGAATATACTTATACGTTCTAGAACTTACGCCGTATATCAGTCTTTACCACACTTCTGTATTCTGAAAATGTTATCGTTTTAAATAAGGATTTTTCAAGAGGTAGCTCATTAGTGATTATAAATAGCCCGAAAATAATTTTGTCTTCTTTTAAAATCACTTATATCTAATCATTGTCTCTGCAAATGTAGGTGAAGTATTGCACCGTCTAGGGTGTGGCTAATCTGGTTTATGTAATAATTTATTTGTGCTCTAGAAACTAAATACTATCTACTTCTCTATATATTCTATAAAGATGATATACATATCTCCCAGTTCTTCTTTAAGCAACTAAATTGCCTACATATAAAGACAATAAAGACAAACTTTTGGCGTCGTTCATTTGTTGGCAGAGTCAAATAATTCATTAATTTGCTTCTCACTAAGGACGCTTTTTCTTTTCTCAACCATTTCTTTCTATCATCTGCAAGAAGTTACATAGAGTTTCGTCTTCTGGGAGTGTAACAGAATGGAACATTTGTTACAAAGAATTCGATCCCAAAATTGTCTTACTTTTTACACCCTGTCTGTTTACTTTCAAATGCTATCTGATGTCCACCCAACAGTTTCTATACATTATTACCTTCACCACGAAAATAGCACTACGATTTTCTCGGTTTACCTTAATGTGACTGATGTACGTACGTTTCCAAGTGTGCATACAGCTTCCATTCTGAAACAGAATACGGGTCGGCAACATAGTGGTACACAAAAAACATGACGTCAATATATCATTAGATTAGTAGAAACCTATGGCGTAATATATAAATAATTTCATAGCCATTCTTAGGTAAGGGAATTTATTTACTAACATTCCGTCAACTAACGATTGGAAGAAAATGCGCCTTAAGCTGAAGAGAAACTTCACCTTCGAAACATCCGTAACTCGTTGCAGGTGTGTTATCAGCTACAAAATGTTAACATGGCACGACCGTTTATAAATGGTCTATCAGGCAACACGTAATATGCAAATTACTGTATAAATTTCTTTCGCTTAAAATTTTTTTTTAAATTTGCAAAATACCTGTACGTGGAGTCTTGTGGCGATCGATGGGTAGTTACGTCTGTTTTGGAGATGGGTACCTCCGTAAGGGAACAGTAAGCACATCTCAGGAAATAAACAACGTATCTAAAACCACGTGAGATGCCAGTTTTCTTATTTTAAACTTTACAGTTACGTAAATTATTACGTGTAAACATCGCTTTTTACTAATAAGCGACCATGGTTCGAAGAAGTGTCCCTAATTTGCTGGGAAGTGGCGGTGCGGTCCCCTACGGCACTGCGTAGGATCCTACGGTCTTGGCGTGCATCCGTGCGTCGCTGCGGTCCGGTCCCAGGTCGACGGGCACGTGCACCTTCCGCCGACCACTGGCGACAACATCGATGTACTGTGGAGACCTCACGCCCCACGTGTTGAGCAATTCGGCGGTACGTCCACCCGGCCTCCCGTATGCCCACTATACGTCCGTCAACTGCACATACGGTTCACGTCCACGCTGTCGCGGCATGCTACCAGTGTTAAAGACTGCGATGGAGCTCCGTATGCCACGGCAAACTGGCTGACACTGACGGCGGCGGTGCACAAATGCTGCGCAGCTAGCGCCATTCGACGGCCAACACCGCGGTTCCTGGTGTGTCCGCTGTGCCGTGCGTGTGATCATTGCTTGTACAGCCCTCTCGCAGTGTCCGGAGCAAGTATGGTGGGTCTGACACACCGGTGTCAATGTGTTCTTTTTTCCATTTCCAGGAGTGTATATGGTGTCCCATTTATCTTGACCACCCTAAGTAGCTGTTTGTCCAGATACAAATTACAAAACGTTTCAAGCAAATGTTCTTCAGCCGTCAGGGGCACATCAATCTGCATGATTTCTTTCGTTGTAGCGTTGTTTTTTTACAAAGAAATGAACAGCGGTATCACTTTTTTAAATAACACTCTGTACTTTTTATTCGGTAATTTATTTCGTATCCTAAAAACCTATTGAAAAATGTATCACAGTGTACAATTCACTGAAACACAACGTTATTAATTACATAACACAACATTGACGTTGACGCTCCCAGCGCTTAGTGCAGATACTCGGGGCAATGGAACACATCCAAGTGCTGACGTTGAAAGAGGACAAATGTAAATATAAGTAGAATGCACACCCATCATTCCGTCAACCATCGCCAGTTGAAGAGTTGTGTGAGCAGAAGGTACACCAAGGAAGAGAAGGTAGAAATGCTACTCAACTATGGGGAATGTACGTTAGCAGAACAGTAATTGCAATACTGTTTTCTTTTGTATGGGTATATTTAGTACAGAAGTTTAGTCCTTTTAAATAGTGTTGTGTAGAGTAGCCATACAGTAAAGGCTATCCTTCCTATAAACTGCACCGACATAACGTTTCTTTTGTTGTTGTTGTTGTTGAAGGTAGGTGAAATGCTACGCAGGACACGGAACTGTACAGAGAGCGATATCCTACGAGAACTCGCCTTCCCAATGGATATTTTCTCGTCTTGTTGCGACGCTTAAGGAAACGGGAACTTTCAACCCACGACAAGACAATCGTCGTAGCACTTGCTCAGACGAAGCTGTCGAAGGTACTATTCACGCTTCCGTTGCTGTGAATCCACATGTGAGCACACGACAGCTTGAACACGAGATTGGTATTCCTAAAACTAGTGTACATCTTATTCCTGCACGTCACCAGTTCCATCTTTACCATGTACAGCTACATCAAGAATTGCATGGGAATGATTTCCAGAATCGTGTACAGTTCTGTCAGTGGGCACAGCAGCAAAACCTCGCCATTCCGAACTTCTTCTTCAATGTTCTATTTGCTGACGAATGTTCCTTCTCAAACAAACGACAGGTAAATACAAGGAACATGTATTATTGGCTCAGCGACAACCCACTATGGTTTAGACAGGTGGAACATCAGCATCAGTGGCACGCTTGGCACTACAATTATTGGTCTTTATTTCATCAATGCTAGTCTAAAAGGCACAGCGTATGCCAACTTCCTCAGACGATCAATAAACACTTCCGGGCTAAGTTGCCGTGGTCGATCTGTAGAACTTCTTCTCCCTGACGTTTCGTTCTCAACTACGGAGAACATCTTCGGAGGTGAGTCAACGACTGGCTGCTAGGAGCTGGGGCCGCCGCTTATATGGATATCGTAGAGGGCGCCACCGCACGTCACGTGGCGTCGATGTGCAGCTATCTCTGGTTATCGTCTGTTCTCTCGATTGTCACGTGATTGATGCAACGTCGACCGCCATATCTTATCCAATTTTAATCCTTCTTCTTTACCATTAAAATTGTATTGATGTTTGTGGATTTCAATTGCCTCTCTATACATACGTGTATAATAATGCGACGTCCTCGCTAGCACGCTTGTTTCACCAAATTTTATTTCGTGATCTCCATCCTTAAAAACATGTTCCGCTACTGCCGATTTGTCGATATGTCCCAAGCGACAGTTTCTTTTGTGCTCCGCCAACCGTGTATTGATGCTTCTTTTTGTAGTTCCTATGTAAACCCTGCCACAACTGCACGGAATTTTATATACCCCTGGGGTGGCTAGGGGGTGACGAGCATCTTTTGTTGATCTTAGGCATTCACTAATTTTCTTAGTAGGTCTGAAAATGGTCTCTACGTGAAACTTGGCTAGTACTTTCCCAATGCGATCCGTGATATTATGGATGAACGGAAGAAATACTTTTCCAGCTGATGGTTGTTGCTGTCTCCTATTTTTAGGCATTTTTCTATTTGGATGAAGTGCTCGGTTAATCTCGTTTTTCGTATAACCATTTTTCGCAAAGGCCATTCGTAAATGATTTAGTTGTTCTTGTAAGTAGCCTGGTTCACAAATATTATTGGCCCTATCCACTAATGTTTTTATGACCCCCCACTTTTGCCTAGGGTGGTGGTTTGAGTTCTTATAGAGGTAGCGATCAGTATCTGTACCTTTCCTGTAGACCTTATGGCCTAAGGTCCCATCCGCCCGTTTGATAACTGATACATCCAAGAAGTTAAGTTGCCCGTTCTTCTCCCTCTCCTTCTCCTAGCAGCCAGTCGTTGACTCATTTCCGAAGATGTTCTCCGTAGTTGAGAACGAAACGTCAGGGAGAAGAAGTTCTACAGATCGACCACGGCAACTTAGCCCCGAAGTGTTTATTGATGAAGACGCCGGCCGTGAAAACCTACATGGAATGATTCGACGCCTCTACGGGGAGGAAATGTCAACTAGGGTACGACGACTGGAGAACCTACGCAGGAAGAAAGGTCAACAACTTTGCTCACACTTTTCTGCTACGCCTTCGTGATACCGGTATAGTTCCCAAGTTTATTTTTTAAAAGTTAGAAGAATGTTTCATTCGGCACAAGCTAACCGTATTTACTCTCGTATGGAACTGGCATTACTACGTGAGCGGATACATCAGACACGACGAGGACTGGCGGTATGTGATGGTCAACTGCTAAATCTTCATTTACTTATTAGCAATACTATGCAGTTTTGTCATTGGAACAAAGTGCACAGTTTAACATTTAGATCTATGGAGATTAGTGCAGAAGTGTCTTCCAATAGGCAGAAGGAGAAGTTTGATCGTCTACAAGAGGGTCGACAGGAAACACCGATTCCAAGCAATTCCCAAACGGTTATTAATTTATAGAAAAAGAATTGTCTAAGGAAGAACTTTCTGTTCTGTCCAAAGGAGGGAATTTTGCAATAACTCCATCCAAGATTCCTATGGAGGACATTATTGCTAATATAGAGGCAGGAATCCGTCAGTTACCATCATATTCTGCTGACGAAATTAGAATGGAAACCTCCAGGATATTACGCAATGCTAAGCCACCCAGCAGCAATCTGTCTCAAAGGGAAAGGAAGGCATTGCGAGAGATCAATGCAGACAAGAATGTTATTATAGTTGCCGCTGACAAGGGAAATGTTACTGTTTTAATGAATACTGAGGATTATCGCAAGAAGATCAGTGATCTCCTGGAATCCAGCACATACAAGAAGTTGAAAAAGGATCCCACAACGAATGTGCTGAATGCCACCAATCGTCTGATAAAACATTCCATTCCTACAGAAGTTAAAAAGTATCTTTGTAAAACGGAGGCTTATCCTCCGAGATTATATGGATTACCAAAGATACATAAGCCTGATGTTCCTTTGAGACCAATAGTCAGCGCAATTGGAGCTCCTACCCAAGAACTAGCCAGACACCTTGCCTCTGTGTTACAATCTTACATAGGCAAAACTGAAAGTCATATTAAAAACTCTCTACACTTCATTGAGAAATTGAGGGAAATTACTGTCGGTCCTAATGACATCCTTGTCAGTTTTGATATAGTGTCTTTGTTCACGATGGTTCCAGTTGATGAAGCTCTCTCCCACATAGCCGATATGTTCCCTACTGATGTAGTAGCCTTGTTCCAACACTGTCTATCCTCGACCTATTTTCAGTACAATGGTGAATTTTATGAACAGATCGATGGGGTAGCCATGGGAAGCCCCCTAAGTCCCGCAATTGCGAATTTATTCATGGAATATTTTGAAAATCAAGCACTGCAGTCGGCCAAAAAAAGCCCCTCGAAGTGGTATCGGTATGTGGATGATACCTTTGTAATATGGAATCATGAGGAAGAAGACTTGAATGATTTCCTGGTACACTTAAATAGCATCAACCCAAAGATTAAATTTACTATGGAGAAGGAGAAGAACGGACAACTTAACTTCTTGGATGTACCAGTTATCAAACGGGCGGATGGGACCTTAGGCCATAAGGTCTACAGGAATGGTACAGATACTCATCGCTACCTCCATAAGAACTCAAACCACCACCCTAGGCAAAAGAGAGGGGTCATAAAAACACTAGTGGATAGGGCCAATAATATTTGTGAACCAGGCTACTTACAAGAACAACTAAATCATTTACGAATGGCTTTTGCGAAAAATGGTTATACGAAAAACGAGATTAACCGAGCACTTCACCCAAATAGAAAAATGCCTAAAAATAGGAGACAGCAACAACCATCAGCTGGAAAAGTATTTCTTCTGTTCATCCATAATATCACGGATCGCATTGGGAAAGTACTAGCCAAGTTTCACGTAGAGACCATTTTCAGACCTACTAAGAAAATTAGTGAATGCCTAAGATCAACAAAAGATGCTCGTCACCCCCTAGCCACCCCAGGGGTATATAAAATTCCGTGCAGTTGTGGCAGGGTTTACATAGGAACTACAAAAAGAAGCATCAATACACGGTTGGCGGAGCACAAAAGAAACTGTCGCTTGGGACATATCGACAAATCGGCAGTAGCGGAACATGTTTTTAAGGATGGAGATCACGAAATAAAATTTGGTGAAACAAGCGTGCTAGCGAGGACGTCGCATTATTATACACGTATGTATAGAGAGGCAATTGAAATCCACAAACATCAATACAATTTTAATGGTAAAGAAGAAGGATTAAAATTGGGTAAGATATGGCGGTCGACGTTGCATCAATCACGTGACAATCGATTGCCTGCAATCGAGAGAACAGACGATAACCAGAGATCGCTGCACATCGACGCCACGTGACGTGCGGTGGCGCCCTCTACGATATCGATATAAGCGGTGGCCCCAGCTCCTAGCAGCCAGTCGTTGACTCACCTCCAAAGATGTTCTCCGTAGTTGAGAACGAAACGTCAGGGAGAAGAAGTTCTACAGATCGACCACGGCAACTTAGCCCGGAAGTGTTTATTGATGAAGACGCCGGCCGTGAAAGCCTACATGCAATGATTCCTCAGATGAATTCTTCCTCCCCTTCTGGATGAAGGGCCGCTAACAACCAGAATGCTTATGTGGTATCAACACGATGGATGTCCAGCGCGTAATGCCTTGTGTGCATGTCGTGTTCTGAACCGAAGGTATCCTGCCACATGGATTGATCGAGGAGGAACAGTTACTTGGCCTGCTAGGTCTCCTGATTTAAATCCTCTGAAATTTTTTCTTTGGGGATGCATTAAAGACGTTGTCTATCCCAACAACTCCAGAGGACATGCAGGAACGTATCGTGATTGCTTGTAATTCTCTGCAGTAGCCAACACTGGAAGCAGTAAATAATTGTACCATTTAACGATTGTACCAGTGTATCAGTGTCCAGGATCATCACTTTGAGCACCTTTGAACTACTCCTGAGAAATGGTACAGGAGAGTCAATTTTGTGTTTTATATATATATATATATATATATATATATATATATATATATATATATATGCTTCTGTTGGATATAGGAGGTTACTCCACTGTGTTGATACTGGTAAAGGTTGCTGTTCATGGGCCAGATTTGCTTGAAACTGTCCTGTGGTTTAGCTGGAAATTCTGGATATGCTTATTTCAACCAGATTTGGCACACAGACAACATTTTCCTTTTTATTTTGGCGGTACCAGTGCTGTGGAGTTTATAAACTCCTATCTCTCATAGGAGTGGAGATATAGATGGAAACATTTTTTCAGCCCCTGCTGTGTAGGCTATCTTGCATGACAGACATGTTGTGTGGGTATAGTATTGGCCTCTCATGTCACTTCGCTTTGCAGAGCTGTCTACATGTCAAGGGCAAGAAACAAGTCTCCAACCCCTGGTGTGAACTCCACCTGGTATGCCAGGCATGATGCTGGAGTAATTCTGGCGTTGTTTAATGACCTGTTTTGCAGGGAAGCCTACATGTCAAAGGGAAAAAAATAATTTTAAAGCCCCTAAAAGCCTGTCAAGTACAACAAGTGTGAGGTGTATTGTGAGAGTAGTATTGGCCTGTTTTTTAATTCTGTTTTGCAGGGCAACACATTGAGATGTGCACAGTTTGGAAAATGTTAAGATGGATAGAGGAAGGGATGAACAGAGAGAGGGGTTCTGTAGGCAATGGATAGGGAGAGAGGAGAAGGGTGATGAGTGAAGGAAGGGATGGACAGAGAGGAGCAGTTGTATAGGTAAATGGTAGGGAGGATTAGATTGATAGGGTCAAGGGGCAGGAGGTGATGGACTGAGAGAGGGCAGGGAGATGGATGTAGCGATGAGGGCAGTAGGAGATGGAACATGGGGAAGGGCAGGAGGAGATGGACAGACAGGGAGGAAATGGCAGAGGGGAAGGATTAGGAGGAGCAGAAGATATGTAGAAAGAGGGATGCAAGGACTTTGACAGAGAGCGAGTGATATGGACAGAGGGAGTGAGAGGAAGCTACGATCAGGAAGAGGGGTTGGAAGAGATGAACAAAGAGGGAATGGAGGAAGAATGGAGAGACAAAGAGAAAGAGTGGAGAGGGAAATCAGCAGCCAGAGTGACATACGTTAAATGTGTGTGCCAAACGCAAATGCAAGCAAAATCACAGGAAATAGGCTATACAGTTTTTTATTTATTGCTTATTTAGTTTGGGCATATCTGGCCCTTACTGCATTGTCTTCAATTTGACCAGGAACAGCAGATACCAAAGATACTACAAAACATTCTCAATAATGATAATAATAATATTAATGATGATAAAAATAATAATAAATAACTGTAATAATAATAAAGATAATAATATCAGCAACAGTAATAACTGTAAAGGGGATTTAGAATGATAGACGCTTTCGCACTTTTGAAGACATGTTTAGAATAATCAGAAGTGGAATGGATAAAGAAAGAGAACAAGTCTGAAATAGAAGTAAAAGTTTGTCTTAGGAGAGAGTGATATATAAATAAAGAACTCTTCCGGCAAGGGGTAAGGAAAAGTTGTCGGGGAGTGGCACTGAGAAGAGTGAGCTGCACACAATGTGCGAGAGACGGCTATTAGGAAGTAAGGAGAATCATTAGCTGTCTTTTTAAGTTTGGGAGGAATTTAATTTCTCTGATATTTCGAGAAGATTGTTCCAAAGTCTGATTCTTGACGGAGAAAATGATTTACAGTGCATGCCAATGAAATGTGATAGTACAGAGAGAATTTTACTTCGTTGAGAACAAGTATTTCTGTTCTGCTGTTCAGATAATAGTGTAAGAGTTGAAATAAAAGTGGGTACAGTGGGAGTATGGTGGTGTGTGCGGTTATTCGCACGAAGCCGTGATAATTTTTCATAAGTCGGTGGAATGTGTGCGAAAAGGCATACGTCACAAATGTATCTTGTAAACGCATTCCTCACCCGCTCCAACCCGCCTGACCTTTCGTACGAACGTCTTTGGAGAAAGGTTAATGTTATTGTCTCTATGAGCTTCCATTAAAGCGCAAAATGAAATACATTTTTACATTTCTGTAGTGGCTGAAATGAGGCAGACACCTTATATATAGCAGTTGTGTGTTTTGTCCATCGTAAGTGATGGTCCAGAATTATCCCCAAGTTCTTAGTGGAAGAAGAGGTTTCTCTGCGCCGTTTAGGCTTAAGGGTGGAACAGATTCTCTGGACAGCGTGGTAGTACGTGTATGTAAGGGTCGAGGTTTACATGTGTTTTAGATAGGGTACGTTTCAATGTGATGTTCTGTGCCTACTCTGACTGGGCAAGTAAATCAGCATATACGCAGTGGTTGTCTGTGTATAGTATCGCCGGTAAGCAGGCTGGTATTCGTCTGAAAGCTGAACTGATGTTAAGTAATTAGTGTGCTGTTTGTGAAATACGTCTCCTACAGTCTTGGATAATGCTGGTAGAATGTGGCTCTGAGCACTATGGGACTCAACTGCTGAGGTCATTAGTCCCCTAGAACTTAGAACTAGTTAAACCTAACTAACCTAAGGACATCACAAACATCCATGCCCGAGGCAGGATTCGAACCTGCGACCGTAGCGGTCTTGCGGTTCCAGACTGCAGCGCCTTTAACCGCACGGCCACTTCGGCCGGCTAGGTAGAATGTAAATAGGCCTGTAGTCAGAAGGCTGTTGCGCGGATTCTGAAGGTCAGAGGATCCAAATGAACCGAAATAATGCTCAGTACACAGGTATGAAAAGGAAAGGCGAAGGAAAATTCGGGATTACGAATAAATTTACTACAAAGACACTATCTACAAGAAGATAAGTCGACGTCAATCAAAATACCAAATTGCCAACAGTCTACTTATGCCTAAAAAACGGTACTTTGGAGCGAGAATTAAAACCATGGTGGATGGTTCAAATGGCGCTGAGCACTATAGGACTTAACATCTGAGGTCATCAGTCCCCTAGACTTAGAACTACTTAAACCTAACTAACACACATCCATGGCCGAGGCAGGATTCGAACCTACGACCGGTTCCGGACTGAAGCGCCTAGAACCGCTCAGCCACAACGGCCGGTTAACATGGTGGATGAGCACGCAGCAAAATATGGGAGTGTAGTCATTACTTCATCAAAATTTAGGGCACTGAAAGCTGGCTAAAGCCAGAGATAAGTTCAGTCGATATTTTTGTGAAGAACCCAATGGTAGGCTAAACACGGTTGGCGGTGGCGTGTTTGTTGCTGTTAGAAGTAGTTTCTCTTGTAGCGAAATTGAAGGAGATAGTTCCTGTCAGTTGGTGTGGGCAGAGATCATTCCTGGCAACCGGAATAAAATAATAATTGGATCCTTTTACCGACCTCCCAATTCAGATGACACAATTGCTGAAAGGTTCAAAGGAAACTTGAGTTTGATTTCAAACACCTACCCGACACACACAAGTATAATTGGTGGTGACTTTAATTTACCCTCGATAAGTTGGCGAAAATACATGTTTAATTCCGAAGATACGCATAAAACATTATCCGAAATTGTCCGAAACGCATTTTCTGAAAATTATTTCGAGCAGTAGTTCATGAACCCACGCGAATAGCAGACGGTTGTGAACACACCCTTGACCTCTTAGCAACAAGTTAATAACGAGCATCCATACGGATATAGTGATTAGTAAACACAAGGTTGTCGTAGCGAGACTGAATATTGTAACCCCCAAATCCTCCAAAGAAACGAAAAATATACATATCCAAAAAATCAGTTAAAGTTCTCTTGGCGCCTTCCTGAGATACAGTCTCCAATCCTTTCAAATTATCAATGTAAGTGTAAACCAGATGTAGCATGAGTTCAAAGAATCGGCAGCAATTGAGAGATTTATACCAAATAAATTAACGAACGACGGTATTAACGAGTCTGCCTACCCTACACTTCTGCCTCCTCTTTTAGAATACTGCTGCACGTCGTGGAATCCCTACCAGATAGGACTGACGGAGTACATCGGAAAAGTTCAAAGAAGGGCAGCAAGTTTCGTGTTATCGCTAAATACGGGAGAGAGTGCCACTGAAATGATACAGGAATTGGGATGGACATAATTAAAACAAAGGCTTTTTTCTTTGCGGAGGAATCTTCTCACGAAATTCCAGTCACCATCTTTCTCGTTCGAATGCGAAAATATTTTGTAGATGCCGACCCACATAGGGAGAAACAATCACGGTGATAACAGAAGGGAAATCAGAGCTCGCAGGGAAATGTAGAAGTGTTCGTTCTTTCCGTGCGCTGTACGAGAGTGGAATAATAGAGAATTGTGAAGGTGGTTCGATAAACCCTCTCCCAGGCACGTAAATGCGATTTGTAGAGTATCCATGTATATGTAGATGTAGATGTAGATGTAGCGAACTTACAACAGTTCTAAACAGAACGTTTCTGAATAATGTGATGAAGCTCTACCTGCAGGAGAAAAAACTTAGTCAAATAACTGACTCGTCGGAAGCACACACAAATCCACAGTTATACTACGAGATATTTCAGATTGACGTGGATTGCCTTTGTGGAGTATTAAATTGATTTGCCCCCAAAATGCACTCATCTACTGCGACCCTACGATGTCTGTTTCTACGGTCAGATAAAGATTTTTATCAAAAAGCTTAGAATCTGCCCTTATCTCATTAGAAGAGAAAAAGAAACAGCATTCCGAGAAGAGTGTAACATAGTAAATTACAGTGTACATAATCAGCTACCCTTGCCAATATTCGGCGCAAGGATGTCTTAAGCATGATTTGATGGCAAGTTGTGAGATGAGAGATACCCTTTCATGAATTTAAAGAAAGTTTCTTTTGCAGAAACTTTACAACAACCATGTAATTGGTAAAATGTGGTATCTATAACGCGTGGAAGATAGGGAGAAAATTATTGCTTCCTCTGTTTTCTCGACGAAAATCACAGCAGCACGAGTAAATCTTGAGCTGTAAAAAGAATAAAAGAATCTAATTCTGTTTACGATGAATTCCTGGGATTTATTTACGATTACAAATTTTCCTTTGCCCTTCATTTTCGTTCCTTTTATAAGCAGAGGAGGCTGGCGATGCCCAGGTATTTGTTTACAGCTGTGCGTCCACGCCCATACCACGCAGCGTCTGGCCTTGTGCTTAATGTATATGACGTCATATCTCATGAGTTACTTGTCGTCTAAATGATAGAATTTTGTAGATACATTCAGCGGCATATCTGACTTTTGTAATGTCTTTGTTTTTCCCCGCGATTTTGTGACTTCTCGTTGAATCGGGTGTACTGCCGGTGGTCTGCGTTTATCTAACACAATATTTCGACATCGTACCTCGTCGTCTTCATCAGGTGCTTCCTGTGACTGAACGACAGGCTGACCGTATCCCGTATTTGAGTCTGGACGGTGTCTGGCCTTCCCTACGCCGTCCGCTCCCGCTGCGACCGTGTCGGTTGGTCGCAAGATGTTCCGTCTTCCGTCCGCGTTCGCTTCCGCTGTTTTCCCCGGTGGCGGCCGTTTCAGGGCGCTCCCTACTAGGTCCGCGCCCGCCAGGCGCGTTCCTCGCACTGTCGACAGGCTGCGTTTGCTGCTGGTGACCGTTCCGACTTCCTCCTGCGCCCCTGTCATTCTCCTGGCGATGTGTTTTCTTCCGTTGTTTTTGTAATATGTCCAAAGACAGGTTCCACGCCGTGCTAACTTGGTATCCAGCTTCCCGGTTTATCAAGTTCTATGTCATCTTGATTTCGATCGATTCAGTGATGACGCTGTCCCAAAATTTGCGGGTCTAAGATCCTGGTTTTATCATAATTCATGGTGTGCTCAGGTTCCGAGCAATGTTCTGCTATTGCCGATTTAGTGGCTTGTCGTAGCCTGGTATGCCTTTGGTGCTCTTTACATCTTATATCAACGGTCCTGTGGTCTGGCCCATGTAAGACATACCGCATTCACATGGTATATGGTAGATACCAGGTTTTCCCAATCCCAGGTCATCCTTAACGGTTCCGAGAAGGGCCCTGATCTTGTTTGGTGGGCAGAACACATTCTTGATATTGCGATTTTCCAGTATTCTGCTGATCTTAGGATATATAGGTCCTGCATACAGTAGAGAGGCTACCCTCCTGGTCTCTTCTTCTTGTTCTTCTCCCACAATAGTTCGTCTGGAGGGATGTAGCGCTTTGCGGATGTCCCTTGTTCAGTATCCGTTATCTGCAAACACCTGCTGTAAGTGTTCGAACTGTGCTGCCAAGCTGTCTGAGTCGGAGAGTGTTTTGGCTCGGTGAACAAGTGCTCTCGGCACTCCATTCTTCTGTGCCGTATGATGGCAGCTGTCAGCCTGTAGGTATAGTTTGTTCACCGAGCCAAAACACTGCCCGACGCGGCAGCTTGTCACATATCTCATTGCTTATGACGTCATATCACTTGAACTACATGTCGTACAACGATATAATTTTTAAATCCATTCAAGGGCCGGCCGCTGTGGTCGAGCAGTTCTAGGCGCTTCATTCCGGAACCGCGCTGCTGCTACGGTCGCAGGTTCGAATCCTGCCTCGGGCATGGATGTGTATGATGTCCTTAGGTTGGTTAGGTTAAAGTAGTTCCAACTCTAGGGAACTGATGACCTGAGATGTTAAGTCCCATAGTGCTCAGAGCTATTTGAACCATCCATCCAAGGCTATATGCGAATACTTCCAGCAAAACGTGTCGTGAATACAGAAAGTAGTAAGTAAATAATGGATTATAACGTTGTGTCTCAATGCAATACCTTTATTGCATGTAAAGCTGAGAAGTAGTAAGTGATAAACTTTATTTCGTTCATCATTTTGTAGGGGTTGTCAGGGAGGAAAAATCTTACAATTTTTAAAATTATGAGTAAAGTTTGTTCCAAGTCGGTAAGTGCTCTCATTCTGAAATATTGGGTGAATAAAATCTGGGAATTTACGCTGTCACAGGCTACATGTCTTCTCCGCCATCACCCCTTCGACAGGTAGGCGTTCTTACCCCGACAGCCTGTCACTAAGGTATATGTGTACCAAGTTTGGTTGAAATCGGTCAAATGGTTTAGGAGAAGATGTGGAACATACACACATCCACAAATACACTCCTGGAAATTGAAATAAGAACACCGTGAATTCATTGTCCCAGGAAGGGGAAACTTTATTGACACATTCCTGGGGTCAGATACATCACATGATCACACTGACAGAACCACAGGCACATAGACACAGGCAACAGAGCATGCACAATGTCGGCACTAGTACAGTGTATATCCACCTTTCGCAGAAATGCAGGCTGCTATTCTCCCATGGAGACGATCGTAGAGATGCCGGATGTAGTCCTGTGGAATGGCTTGCCATGCCATTTCCACCTGGCGCCTCAGTTGGACCAGCGTTCGTGCTGGACGTGCAGACCGCGTGAGACGACGCTTCATCCAGTCCCAAACATGCTCAATGGGGGACAGATCCGGAGATCTTGCCGGCCAGGGTAGTTGACTTACACCTTCTAGAGCACGTTGGGTGGCACGGGATACATGCGGACGTGCATTGTCCTGTTGGAACAGCACGTTCCCTTGCCGGTCTAGGAATGGTAGAACGATGGGTTCGATGACGGTTTGGATGTACCGTGCACTATTCAGTGTCCCCTCGACGATCACCAGTGGTGTACGGCCAGTGTAGGAGATCGCTCGCCACACCATGATGCCGGGTGTTGGCCCTGTGTGCCTCGGTCGTATGCAGTCCTGAATGTGGCGCTCACCTGCACGGCGCCAAACACGCATACGACCATCATTGGCACCAAGGCAGAAGCGACTCTCATCGCTGAAGACGACACGTCTCCATTCGTCCCTCCATTCACGTCTGTCGCGACACCACTGGAGCGTGAGCGTGAGCGGAAGACGGCCTAACGGTGTGCGGGACCGTAGCCCAGCTTCATGGAGACGGTTGCGAATGGTCCTCGCCGATACCCCAGGAGCAACAGTGTCCCTAATTTGCTGGGAAGTGGCGGTGCGGTCCCCTACGGCACTGCGTAGGATCCTACGGTCTTGGCGTGCATCCATGCGTCGCTGCGGTCCGGTCACAGGTCGACGGGTACGTGCACCTTCCGCCGACCACTGGCGACAACATCGATGTACTGTGGAGACCTCACGCCCCACGTGTTGAGCAATTCGGCGGTACGTCCACCCGGCCTCCCGCATGCCCACTATACGCCCTCGCTCAAAGTCCGTCAACTGCACATACGGTTCACGTCCACGCTGTCGGGGCATGCTACCAGTATTAAAGACTGTGATGGAGCTCCGTATGCCACGGCAAACTGGCTGACACTGACGGCGGCGGTGCACAAATGCTGCGCAGCTAGCGCCATTCGACGGCCAACACCGCGGTTCCTGGTGTGTCCGCTGTGCCGTGCGTGCGATCATTGCTTGTACAGCCCTCTCGCAGTGTCCGGAGCAAGTATGGTGGGTCTGACACACCGGTGTCAATGTGTTCTTTTTTCCATTTCCAGGAGTGTACATTCATCAATGTTAATTGTATGTATTGATTAATATATGCAATATATTGAACATTATTTCGGTTTATTTGCAGAGTAAGTTGTAAGCCGTCACTTTTTTTAATAGTAAATACATGTCGGAGTGAAGCTAAATGTTATTATCTTTAAATAACGAAAAATATTATCTTGGCAATAACCTTCAAATTGTGTCCACACTTTAATTTTTCTGCGTGAATTAGTGCCGTTACTCATTGCACTTTTGGTGCCATATATTTGTAATCGCTTTCAGAACTCAAATTAATGATCAAATTAACTAATTTAATAAGACTAAACCTTAAATTTCTGGTGTACCTATGTTCCAACACAATAAGATAAAAACAGTGAATAGTAGACGGAATGTAAATGAGAACAGTGGCGCACTTAAGTTTACAAAGTAATGACAAGTATTATTAAATTTTTAGCAACTACGGATTTCTGGAGAACCAGTCGATAAATCTTACACAACATTGACTAACACAAATCAGTTAAGGAATAGTATTTGATAGGAAAAGCATACATTGGGGTGGAAGCTACAGTATTTCTCACATCAATTAATCCCTTTCACAACGCATTCTGACTTTGTTTACATGAATCCACTGTGATGTCCAACTCTATTCAAATGGAATCAAATATGATCAAGTATACCACAACCTATGGTTCGCCTAAGAACAGGGAGTTGTGAATATCATTTAACAACCCCACGCCGGTGCAGCAATACTTTATTCTTCCACCTTGATTCAGGTGGCAACAGAAAACGGCGCGCTGTGGGTGAGGAGCGGTACGTTGTGACAGTGTTTAGACGCATCCACGAAAATTTGCTGACTACTCGACCCGGCGTTCTTATTATCAGAACGCGGGAAACTTCCCTATCAGAGTCCTGAACTCCGGCAGATATCAATATGAGGTGCACCCGTTCACTGGTCTGGCCAAAACACACTCACAGGCACGATCGTGTGTGCTGGGATTGTCAAACGTCGGACGACCGATTCCGGATGTATAAGTTCGCCCTCGTGACACACAATATGTCCGAGATGAAATACAGTTCCACTGTCGTTACAGTTGCAAACTGCCTCTGCCATGAAGTTCTCCACCGGCGGAGAGCCAGAAAACCAAGAAGTCAAAGAATCAAAACAACTTTCCACCAAACCTCGGTATGGTGGCCGACTTCACAAAAACGAAACTGTCCCCAAACTTCACAAACCAATCGAAGTATCGTCCTCATTGAGTCTCACCTCTTGACTATTTTGTTGGCCTGGTAGCCAATCCAGACGCAACACCAGGGCTCCCACGCTAGCGGAGCAAGAATCTACTTTGCGTATCCCGAGAGCAGCTTCTCAGTGACTCCAAATCTCTCTTGTCTGGAAAAAGAAGATTTTATACGAGGGAGGAGTCGTTCTCACGGTAAGCATGGCCATGTTTTGGCAAAAAAATATCTACCTAGGCAGGACCGCAGTCCCTCATTTACAGAGTGATCTCATCATTCCAGGCTAACTACTTCCAGTTCCTCAGAGAAGGCTGTTAAGCTTCCCAGACAGTCGTGCCCATGAAACATATACACTCCTGGAAATTGAAATAAGAACACCGTGAATTCATTGTCCCAGGAAGGGAAAACTTTATTGACACATTCCTGGGGTCAGATACATCACATGATCACACTGACAGAACCACAGGCACATAGACACAGGCAACAGAGCATGCACAATGTCGGCACTAGTACAGTGTATATCCACCCTTCGCAGCAATGCAGGCTGCTATTCTCCCATGGAGACGATCGTAGAGATGCTGGATGTAGTCCTGTGGAACGGCTTGCCATGCTATTTCCACCTGGCGCCTCAGTTGGACCCCGCGTGAGACGACGCTTCATCCAGTCCCAAACATGCTCAATGGGGGACAGATCCGGAGATCTTGCTGGCCAGGGTAGTTGACTTACACCTTCTAAAGCACGTTGGGTGGCACGGGATACATGCGGACGTGCATTGTCCTGTTGGAACAGCAAGTTCCCTTGCCGGTCTAGGAATGGTATAACGATGGGTTCAATGACGGTTTGGATGTACCGTGCACTATTCAGTGTCCCCTCGATGATCACCAGTGGTGTACGGCCAGTGTAGGAGATCGCTCCCCACACCATGATGCCGGGTGTTGGCCCTGTGTGCCTCGGTCGTATGCAGTCCTGATTGTGGCGCTCACCTGCACGGCGCCAAACACGCATACGACCATCATTGGCACCAAGGCAGAAGCGACTCTCATCGCTGAAGACGACACGTCTCCATTCGTCCCTCCATTCACGCCTGTCGCGACACCACTGGAGGCGGGCTGCACGATGTTGGGGCGTGAGCGGAAGACGGCCTAACGGTGTGCGGGACCGTAGCCCAGCTTCATGGAGACCAGTGTTAAAGACTGCGATGGAGCTCCGTATGCCACGGCAAACTGGCTGACACTGACGGCGGAGGTGCACAAATGCTGCGCAGCTAGCGCCATTCGACGGCCAACACCGCGGTTCCTGGTTTGTCCGCTGTGCCGTGCGTGTGATCATTGCTTGTACAGCCCTCTCGCAGTGTCCGGAGCAAGTATGGTGGGTCTGACACACCGGTGTCAATGTGTTCTTTTTTCCATTTCCAGGAGTGTATTTTCACCGCTTGATAAAACAAACTGACGACTTCCTGGTACCAGGAGGGGGCGGGGGGGGGGGGGGGGAGGGGCTAGAGTCCTGCTATCACTAAACAAATACACCAGCCGCTCTATAGCTTCTAACATAAGAATGCATGGAGTTTTATGAGCAAAAGCTCAGTTTACAGCACTCTCTGTTAAATGTTTCCCTCCACCCACATGCAGCCATGCAGCCGCCATAGCGACGGACTGCTCCCCGGCCCAGGTAAAATGTTTTCTGAACCGGCGCCTTTCTGTCCAACGTTAAGTGGAAGGAGGAGAGACCTCGGGCCAGAAGTCTCTCTTCAGGTAAGATCCACTCAGCACTGCTTCCCGGAATCACTCACACTGCCCGGTTGCTGCACTCAGCATTTGTGGTTCCCAACTCAACTCTCTCCCTTTCCTCTGTCACTTCCACTACAGCCCCTTGTATACAATTTCTCTACGTGTTACAAATGCTGTTATAAGAACATTCTGGCCACAATTTCCCCACGTAAAATATTCATGAACCATATATAGCAAATCTAGCACTGGGGAACACCGAGATCATGACGTAAAATATGAATGTTAATCTCACTGACAACGTTGTTCAAGTGAGAGAGTGGTATGCTGTCTCTTTCTACCACCTTATTCAATAATATCTGCATGGAGAGTGTCATATTTCAATTAACAGGTCAGTGTGACGCAGAGCAGAAGAATTAACTGTGTCTTCAAGGATGACATGCCGTTCCATTGCAGCTTTGCACCCAAAAATAAAAGGGTGTGAAACCCTGTGCTGACCTCATTAAACCAGTATTAAAAAATGACTAAATTCCTCCAGCTGAATTAAGGTGTAGGTTTCATTGGCAACTAGTTTCGATGTTGGCTACGAAGTCTTTCGCGATGTATTTCATGAATAAAAATCTCTCGGTGTACATGCCGCGTCAATTGAGGATAAAACTCCAAGCTTTCGACCACTACCTCCATGGTCGTCGTCAGGGCTAAAACTGACTGTCGTGAACTAGCGAGGTTCCCACACGCTGCAGCAGTTCGTCGAATATTTAAATGGTGTACATCCAAACATAAAATTTACATTGGAGGTAGAGAAGGAAGGGAAGTTACCTTTTTTAGATGTGTTGGTAGAGCGAAAGCCGGATGGACGACTGGACCATTCTGTGTACAGGAAGCCAAACCATACAGACTTAAATCTGCACAGCCATAGCTTCCATCATCCGTCTCAGAAGAGAGCTATGCTGAATACTTTAGTACACAGAGCCAGGACTATTTCCGACAAGGACCACCTCGGTCCCGAGATTAACCATTTGACGACTGTTTTCAAGAGGAATGGTTATTCTGCCGGTGAAATTAAATCAGTGTTGTCCAAGAAAGTAAGACACGATGCCAGCCATATACAAGTAGAGGACCAACACATAGCGCAGCTTCCTTTTTGCGGTGCTACAACGAGCAAGATAGCCAGAGTCCTGAAAAGACAAGGAATAAAACCAGTTTTCCGACCACCTAGGAAAATTAAGGAAGTGTTGCAATCGGTCAAAGATAGTCTCGGCTTAAGAGTGCCGGGAATTTATACTATTCCTTGCGAATGCGGCAAGAATTACGTGGGCCAGTCTGTAAGAACCGTTGCCGACCGCTGCGTCGACCACCAGCGCCACCTAAAATACAGGTATTTGGAAAAATCAGCGGTGGCTGAACATAGCCTGCTTAACAAGCATAAGATTTTATTTGAAGAAACCAGAGTAATAGCCCACGCATCGAATTACTGGGACTCTGTGACCCGGGAAGCAGTCGAAATTAGACTCAGCGATAATAACTTTAACAGAGACAACGGCTATGCACTTAGCAACACTTGGAAGAGTGCTCTGGATAAAGAAAAATCGCAGAGAAAAACTTCCCGCACTTTACCTCCTGATTCAAGGGATGGCGCTGCAAGCAACGCAGGATAGAAACTACATATATGGAAGTAAAGGGCACCAATTCACTACGCGCCATATCGCTGTTGCTATGACGTATTCCAGCCAATCAGAAGCCGTCCTTGGCATATAAAAGTGGGAACCTCGCTAGTTCACGACAGTCAATTTTAGTCCTGACGACGACCATGGAGGTAGTGGTCGAAAGCTTGGAGTTTTATCCTGAATTGACGCGGAATGTACACCGAGAGGTTTTTATTCTAGTTTCGATGTTGTTACAACATCATCTTCGGGCCTTAAATACAACATACCATACATATAAAACCAATTCAACAACAGTAATTTATGAGTTATTATGCAAAACAATTCTATTATAACCATATTAACTACTGGATAATTTTAATGACACTTCTTATATTTTTGGTTATTTTCGTTCAAATGCCATCACTCTGGACATGAGCTATTTACGTGGTATCATTGAATACAAATGAAGCTGTATATGCACAATCGTTTTATTGTAGGTTAATATCAGGTATTAAAAATGGGAGTATATAAGAGCTTAAGCTACAAGCCGTTATTCTCATGGATAATAATATAGGCGTGGAACATTGCAAATTTTTTAAATAATGAACTATAAAAAGGAGAACATACGCATTGCCAATCAGACATATGTTAGGTAAACTTCATTGTTTACTAGTAGTGAACGGTGGGCAAGGTGGACTAGAGTTACGTTTGAAAAATTCTGTACTGTAGTCGTGCTAAAGTAACAGTGGCGTAATTTACTTAGAAAACTTCGTTCCTAACTCCACGAAAGAAATGGTAAGGGACCGAAAAAATGGTGTGAAACCCAGTTGACACAAGGTAGTCAATAGTGTAAAACACATGTTAATCAATTTAAAAAAACTATTCATTCCAATAAAATTATAAGTTAACACGTTGCTGAAATAATTTCTATGTCCGTGTCTCATCGAAGGTTATGACCAGGGTCTAAAATAATCAATTCCAATAAGTTTACATGGTCAAAAGTACGATCAGGTACATGGCAATGCTCTAAGTCAGGGCTTAACAACTGGCCGGTTTTGAGCACGAGTACTCGCGTCTGCTCAGGCACGTGCTCGCGAGCAGCTGCAAGGTCGCGGAGTGGGGACGGAGGGGAGGGAGGGGAAATGCGCGCGCACGTTTGAATACGGCCGCAGCGTGCCTATTGAATTCGCGCCGACTGTGTAACGTTTAAAGTACTACGATCAGCTCGTAACAGTCACTTCGCTGGTTAAGAATCATGTGAAGTCGCCGTTGTGTAACCCCAACGATGCTTTCGCAGTTCAACCCCCATTGGGAGGAATTGTATCTGTTTACTGAAAAAGATGGTGTTGCAAAATGATTAGTATGTCACAAAACGCTGAATTCTTTTACGAAATTTTATTTGCAGCGACATTATATGTCGTACCACGCGAAAGACTACGGACGTGGAAAATGTGATTGACCAGATCGTGCACAGGAAGTTATTAAACTTAAAAGGAAGCTATCCGAAGAAGATCTGGACAACGAAGAAAAATCAACTGAGGCAGCTCTCAGAGTGGGTTACAAAATTGCTTTGCTTTTAGCAAAATCCCTGCGCCCCTTAACTGATGGCGATTTAATAAAAGGATGTTTGGTAGCTGCAGCGGAACATTTGTGTCCATCTCAAGTTGAACAGTTTCTGATTGTGCCATTATCTAACATGACCATTATGCGTCGCATCCAGGACATGGCAGACGACGTCCAGAGCCAGTTTGCAAATATCTGAAAAGATTTTATGGCGTATTCTCTAGCTCTGGACGAAAGTGTTGATATCACTGGAACAGCGCAGCTTGCCATATTTATTAGAGGTGTTAATAGAGATCTTCAGGTGAGGGAGGAGCTCCTCGATGTAGTAGCCATGAAGAACACTAAAACCGGAGGTGATATTTTAAGTAGTGTTGAAGAAAGTGTTGAAAATATAGGATTGTCGTGGAATTCTTTAGTTTCAGTGTCTACAGATGGTAGAGGCATACACTAAGCTAATAAAATTATGAGGCACGTGTACATTCTCCTTTATTTGTTTCATTTGTCGCAGTAATAATTCGTGAGTGATATCCCTGCAGGTGGCCGCGGATTTACATCGACTGGTGGCAGCTGTTGTGTACCCCACGTGACTCTCCCCACTCTCCGCTCTGGTCCGGTAGTGGGGGTAGCGCGCTCGCGCTGCTCCGTGCTCCCGCCTTGCTGCTCACAGCTTGCTCCGCGAGCACGTATGTTGTGAAGCCCTGCTCTAAGTAGAAGCAATCTAGGTAATGTCAGTTGAAATAAACGGTTATATATGTAACCTATTTATTGTTCCTCTATTAAATACACACAAGCACAGCCACTTAGTAAAATATACGATGTTTAACTCTTATATTAAGTATGTGATCTCGTCGAGTGTCAATTCGAGTTAATTAAGATCAATGATGCGCTTAATCTCTATTTACTATGGGGACTCATTCATTTTACTTCTCTTTATAATGCAGTTGTTGTATAGAATTGAGGCGACTGATGACCTCAGCAGTTAAGTCGCATAGTGCTCAGAGCCATTTGAACCATTTGTATAGAATTGGTTTACGAGAAACGAGCGTGAAAGTTGTAAGCATAATTATTTTGACTATAAGACCAATTTACTGATTAAGATAAATTGACTCTAATAACGGAAGTTGATAATGTACCAAACCAGGTTGGCCAGAGTGGCCGAGCGGTTCTAGGCGCTACAGTCTGGACCCGCGCGATCGCTACGGTCGCAGGTTCGAATCCTGCCTCGGGCATGGATGTGTGTGATGTCCTTAGGTTAGTTAGGTTTAAGTAGTTCTAAGTTCTAGGGGACTGATGACCATAGACGTTAAGTCCCTTAGTGCTCAGAGCCATTTGTACCAAACCAGTGGTCATACACACATTCATTCCTGCATGCCTGCAAAAAGGTAGTGATCTGATGGATGTTAGAACTGTTACTGGGGAATCTCTGGTCTTTGACATACGCCCTTGACTAAATAAAATGATTGAATGGTTAAAAGTCACGCGTACATTTTACTAACCCATTCACATCGAAGCTGAGATCATAGATGATTGGTTTCGCTAACCACAATCACAATATCGTTTGTTACTCTGACTCAGAGATTTTATTACCCCTGCCCAAACATTCACAGTGGTTCAATCTTCAGCAGAGACAAATAACACGACAAATTCTATCGAAGCATTCAGCAAACCTAGGCAAGGCACATGTGTGTTATTTTGACATATGTCATCTGTCAGGTTTGTCTCATAGTAAGATGTCTTTCTGTTCTTTTAGTGCAATGGTATAAATGGTGTTAACAAAAAAATAAACAACATTTAAATGACAAGTGAAACTTAGTGAGGCTTTTCACAAATTACAAAGACAAAATAAAAACATGAGTCAGTTTCAAAAAGTGATTTGAATGTTAGTATATATGTTGTGTGTGATCTTTTGTCAATCTCAAATTTTAGATGAGAGTGGCCTGGTACCACTGTACCCATCTGAAAATGGTATTGTCGTTCATGACAAACATAGTAGGAAAGCAAAGTGAAAAATTCCATTTAACCTAGTAAAATAAATACGGCAAGGCATACAAAAATAAGAATTTAAAAAAATCATGTTTCCTCTAGTGCTCTCTTCTCAAGGGTTTTTAGCCAGTCCAAAATTAACTTTACATTAGTCACATGAATAAACACAGCTGTACACAGGTTCGACATGGCAGCTATAGAGGGTCAGTTGGTGCTAAGAAAAGGGTTACCTCTTTACTTAACATGTTCAGTGGTGGCAGCGGTGTCTGTGACAGGACCTTTCTCCAGTGTATGGCAGCAACAGGTAGGTATCTGGACTATTGACAGAGCTGGCCGTGCAATTGACAAACTGTCTCTCTTGTTGAAGACAGTCCTCCAGCAGCACTTGTCAATGTTGTCGCCAGTGTCCAGAGATGTCAGTCTCTTGGTCCAGTGCTCTCAAAAGTCCCTCCTTTCGTATGGGCAGTGGCATTACATTCAGATCCAGTTTCTCCAGACTGTTGTGTCAGACAGTGATGGTCCCAGGTGCTCGCGTGATGTCGGGGGCGAGTCTCCGTTAAATGCTGGCTGCAGGCGAGGCACGACTACTGATGCTTTCAGTGGTACCGCCTGAATTCCTTTCACTCTCCGTTGGTACGAGTGAAAGGGACAAGCAGGACTCTGTGCATGCACTGCCACCTCGTGGCAGGATTTCAGTGTTTGGAGTTACAACGTGTTTGGATGGGCTGTCCTACAAACTCGAATGGATCCGATGTTGTATAATAGGTAAAATTTGTAGTAGAGGTGCTTTTGTTTATTTGATAGTCGGAGCTTTTGACGAGGTCATTTTGTCCGATCAGAAACTCTCTTTTCCGAGCTTTCCTGTCTCATGCATCCTTTCTCTTTGCACCCGCCACCTGCAGACGACTCAAAGCTAGTTCTACAATAAATTTGTGTTGTTTCTGAGCTCGCCGTGGAAAGTCAAACACTTCGCGAATCAGGTCTTTTGGTTGCCTATTTTCAGCACGGTCACTGGCACCGTTCCCGTAACTCCGTGTGGAAACTCATTCATTACGTCCTGGAAATCATTTAAGAAGGTGTCCCAGGTGGCCTTCCTTTTCGCGCAGTGGATGCGGCAGATATTCCCCAGCCTTTTCATTAATCTCTCTGGCGGCGACGACCTTACAGATGCATCAATCAGTCTTATTCTGTGCCGTCTCAACATGGCCTTTCGTATGTTTAAGCTAAACTGGGGTCCACTGTCAGAGATGATTCTGTCCATATGTCCTACTTAAGACGCTTTTCTCGCCGTTTGCGCAGTAGCCTCCTTCAGTGGCGTTAGAGAGACGTATTTCGACGTTAGCTGCATGACAACTGTAATGTAGCTGACCCACGACTCGTGTGTGGGAGAGGTCCCATGGGAGCCGTGGCGGCCGTATGCTTTAACTTCGTCGGAATGATGCGGTACTGAGGAACCTGCGTCGTAAATGTTGTGTGTTTAGATTTCTGATATGCCTTACACACCGCCAGTACCATCCATATCTGTAAAACAGCACATTGAGCGTAACTTTAAATAACACTTCATGGCACCAAAGAGTGCGTAACTGAAGTGTACCATATAACCTCATATATACAGGGAATGCAGACGCGCCAGAATGCTTCTCCCCCTTCGACAAGGTAGAAAAGCACCGTTTAAGTAATAAATCGAACTGCATAATGTTTCTTTTTGCATGGTCCTTGACTCTCTGCATCAAGATTGACAGAGCTGGGTCTTTCTCCTGTTCTCTGCCAATGTCTCTCAAGATCGCGGTCACATAATTTTCAAATACTTCACTTTTTATATGGAACAGACTGAAGTACTCCTCGTGTAATGGTTTCACACTATCTCCCTCCAATCCTATAGGTGATAGTGATAACGCATCCGCAATGGTATTCTCTTCCCCCGGTATTTGGGTCAGCGTAAAATCAAATTCCTGTAATGCGAGAGCTCGTCTTGTCAGCCTTCTATTGCGGATTCCTGCCGTGGGAAGAAACGCTAACGCCCCGTGGTCGGTATCTGGTCTCGATTTGCGACCCTACAAGAAGAATCTGAATTTCTCGAAGCCCCAGACGACCGCCAGTGCTTTCAACTCGGTGACTGAATAACTTTTTTCGCATTTGCTCAGGGCACGGCCTCCGAAAGCTGTGGATTTGTGTGCCATATTACCAAGCCCCAGACGGGAATAGGAGCTGTCCGCGACCACACAAAATTTCTCTGCTAGGCTGGGGTGAGACAAGATTGGCGCGCTAACGAGCGCCATTTTGAGTCATCGAAACTCATCCTCAACCGCATCGTCCACTACCAATGTGCACCTCTTTCCGGTCAGTTGGCAAGGCGTCGTGTTGCCAACTGTTTTATGCGTATGAACCTCTTATGGAAATTGACAACACCAAGAAACCCACGGAGTTGCTTTTTTGTTGTTGGGGTAGGAAGTCTCGCTATCGCTTCTGTTTTTTCTGGTTACAGCGAGATTCCCTCTGCCGTAATGATGTGGCTTAGGAATTCAGCTGTAGACGTCCCGGTACGTGATTTAGTAATATTCGCTGTCATACCACGCTGTCTGAAGATACGGAGGATTTTCCCAAAACATCGTCTTGTGTTGTCTCCACACCGGCTCCACAGTCAGTAGATCGTTCAAAAAGCTGGTTATCTTCTTCTTAATAGAGTCACTAAGGATTCTGCCTAGTTCCCTAATGAAGGCAGCCGAAGAGACATTCAAACCAAATGGTAACTGTTTGAACTGATAGCACTTACCGAATGCAAGAAATGCCGTGTATTTCCGGGAGCCAGGTCGAAGGGTTATTTGCCAGAATGTTGATGTTAAATCAGTCGTGGAGAAATCAGTGCCTCCGTGGAAATTTTGTAGCAGCTCTTCTAGCTTTTGCCGCTGATCCGGTTGAATTATTGTGTTGATTTAGCTTGAATCTAGCACCAAGCGAATCGAACGTCTTCTTTTTCAATAAAAGTGATAGGATTATTGCACGTGGAGGCCGCTGGTTCGATAATACCATCGTCCAGCATTTTTTAAATCTCCAAGTAGACTTTCTGCAGTTGTGCCGGTGGTATCGAGTAGAGAGGCACAAAAATTTTTGTTGTGTTCCCGTACTCGGAAGGCATATTAGAAATTTGTAATTGCACCTGTCTTTGGTAACAATACATTTGTGTTCTCTTCTAGCAGACTTTCCATATCCACCTCGTCACGTGGTGGGATATTGTCTGGGTTGCTCAGCATGCTATCTATTGCATCGTCACCTGTTGCTGAATTTGTCTCGCCTCTTGTTCTGTCGGTTTACTTCTGTAACGACGCGGTGGCCATACGTCTCTTTTCCTATTGGTGGTGTAGCTCAGGTTTAATCACTCTACCGGGATCTGTGGTCGTATTGCGTCATCTGCAAATGACAATCTGATCACGGTCTCTTTTTGAGATAAGTTCACCTCGTCCTATATCCAGAAAGCCCTGCTGTTCATTTAAAAAGTCCATTCCATACACTATGTCGGTAGACAGAGGGCGACTAGCAGGAAGCTTTAAGTTTCCTTTAATTTACGTCTATGGTCACAATTTTTTGTTAACAGATTACCGGTTTCGGTCTTTAATGACCATATTCAGATCTGCAGCAAAAATGGGAAAAACATAAATACACTCGCAAACTGTATACAGCTTAGGAACAATACATAGACCATAATGAAAAGGAGTACTGACAAAATTTACATATGTGCGCTTTAAATATGAAGAGGCATACCTGTTTCATAAAAACAAAGTCCTAATGTACTGCAGCCATAGTGGCATCGTCAAATGTTTAATGGGGAATCAGTACCAGCATCGTCAAATACATATAAATAACATCACATGCACGAGTCATGTTGGCAGTAGTACTACTGTTCAAAACAAGCAGCCGTACAGTAGCCACAAGATGTTTATTTTCATTAATGCTCAGTACAATACTTGTTAAATTAGCTACCCTGTGATTGAAACTTTGTTGCCTAATGCCATCCTTACTTTTTACAATATGTACATTCTTAAGTTTGATCAATTTACCCAACTTTTTGTTATGCCTCTCTGTAATATTCTCTCTTTCCACACAAACTGAAACTGGCTACAAGAAAGTTCGTTACTCAGTTATAAATGTAGTTCGAAAGATTCTCTATTTAGCAAGTCCTTATGTTTATATGATTCACGTATCTGGGCCCTAACCCAGTTGATCTCAGTTTTAGATTTAATTGATAAGGCGAGGGTTGACCGCTGTTTAATTTTCGCTTTGGCATAGTTCGGTGTGACACCAGTTCCGAGACAGTGCTTATTGCATTTAATCTTCATTACCTCGTTACTGATTTGCAGCACTAAGTTTTCTTTCATTTGTGGCTCCTTTAGCGATTTGTTTTATGGTTGTTTAATATTACCAGGTGAACTATCAACGATGTTTAATATTTATGTCATTATCTAGAATATTGGCACTAGAGCACATGTAAACGACTGTTTCTTAACTCTTCCTCTTTTTAACAATATTACTTTTGTCGTGTTCTTATTTTTATTGTTTTTTATTACTGTAATGCCTTTTATACGTATAAGCTTATTACAGACTTCAACTATTTATCCCCCTTCGCCGCTTCAATTAATTATTGAAAACTAGTGATGCCGACATTAGCGACATCTGGTGAACTTACAACACAAACGTCTTGTGGCTACTGTACGGCTGCTTGTTTTGAACAGTAGTACTACTGACAACTTGACTCATGCACGTAATGCTATTTATATGTATTTGACGATGCTGGTGCTGATTCCGCATTTAACAAATGGTTCAAATGGCTCTGAGCACTATGGGACTCAACTGCTGTGGTCATAAGTCCCCTAGAACTTAGAACTACTTAAACCTAACTAACCTAAGGACTGCACACAACACCCAGCCATCACGAGGCAGAGAAAATCCCTGACCCCGCCGGGAATCGAACCCGGGAACCCGGGCGTGGGAAGCGAGAACGCTACCGCACGACCACGAGATGCGGGCGCATTTAACATCTGACTATGCCACAATGTCATGTTTTTATGAAACAGGTATATTTAAAGCGCACATATGTAAATTTTGTCATTGCTCCTTTTCACTATGGTCTATGTATTGTTCTTAAGCTGTATACAGTTTGCGAGTGTATTTATGTTTTTCCCATTTTTGCTGCAGATCAGAATATGGTCATTGAAGACCGAAATCGGTAATCTGTTAAAAAAAAGTTTGACCATAGACGTAAATTAAAGGAAACTTATTACACATACGGGTCACTGTTTTTTCTCGACGATGTCGCAGCTTGTGAAAGCAGGAAGTTTGTCTCTAGCGTATTCCCTTGATAGTGAACCACCAGTCCAGTTTGAAGCTACAGTTCAGTGTGCTTCCCAGATAAGGGACGTTTTATTCTTGTTTCAGTGATTTTGGGCGTAGGCCATGTAGATTTTCAGTGCATCTATTGTATGCACTCTCTGATTTATGCGGCTCCCACTGCGGCCGATAATTCCCGTCGACCGAACTCACCTGCGCTTACGTGACAGATGGGGTGTACTTCCTGTCCACTAATCACCACTCTTTTACGCAAAATTCCTCCGATATCCTCATGCTCTATTAAGTCAATGTTGCACGTGGCGATATTATGTGCGGCTTTGTTTTGGGCTGAGGCCGCATCGGCCAACTGTCAAATCCTACTCCGGCTTCTGCTGCGGTTTCTGTTTGAGGGGAGAGGTGGCTGGATTTCCACTATGTCATTCTGGCAATCACGTTGCGTATAATTACGTTGCGGAATTCGCCTACCAAACCCTCCATTATTCATTGTTTGCTCTGAGTTCCACATCGGCTGCATGAAGTACTTAGAATTTTGTATTTCGCTCCTGTTCCTCTTTCTGTTTTATTCCAAGTTACCGCCATACATTCCCCGTCTGCTTCTACTGAGATCATTATTAGATCTTAGGTCTTGCAACTGGTGTCTTGTTGCTCTGTTTCTATATGTATTTTGCCCGTCATTATTTCCACCAGATTCACCTTGCGAATTTCGTTCATTATGTTTCATTCGGTCCCTAGCGTTTTGTGATTCCCTGACAAAGTCTAATTTTCGTAGAGCGCTTTTGAATGAAGCTATTGTGCCATTACAAATGTCAGTGAGTAGTTCTTGGAACATAATCGCAGTTTCATGCGGCAGTGTCTCATTATCTCCTTATCACTGTACTGTTGGTCCAGGTAATGGTTCTTGTTGAAACTTCCTCGCAGATTAAAACTGTGTGCCGAACCGAGACTCAAACTCGGGACCGTTGCCTTTCGTGGGCAAGTGCTCTACCAACTGAGCTACCTAAGCACGACTCACGTCCCGTCCTCACAGCTGTACTTCTGCCAGTACCTCGCCGCCTACCTTCCAAACTTTACAGAAGCTCTCCTGCGAATCTTGCAGAACTAGCACTCCTGAAAGAAAGGATATTGCGGAGACATGGTTTAGCCACAGCCTGGGGGATGTTTCCAGAATGATACTTTCACTCTGCAGGTAGGAGACGAGGTACTAGCAAAAGTAAAGCTCTGAGGACGGGGCGTGAGTCGTGCTTGGATAGCTCAGTTGGTAGAGCACTTGCCCGCGACAGGCAAAGGTTCCGAGTTCGAATCTCGGTCCGGCACACAGTTTTAATTTGCCAGGAAGTTTCATATCAGCACACACTCCGCTGCAGAGTGAATATCTCATTATGGAACGGTTCTTGTTGACAAGCGTCTCGAAAAACTACCGGACTCCACCACCCCGATGCTCCGGATTCCTTACCTAACATAATCTCCTGTTTAATCCTTTCTTGGGTGTCATGTAACTAGTAGGTCTCTCTGAATTCACCGTAGCTGCAACAGTTTTCTGCAAATTTACGCATGTGCTCTGCTATTGAACCTTCCTAGTATCCACAGACAAATTCCCATTTGAATACCACTGGCAATGACTCTGATGGTACCCTATCGTATGAGCAATCCACGTCTTGGGTTGTAACGAAGTGTGGTTTTCTTTGTAAACCTGAAAATTTTGAATAATGAGAAAATGTTTAAGTCGAAATATTCATAATCTTGCACCCACGGAGTTTCTCTAACTTCTGGCGCGAAGTGCACGCTAGATTTCATGGCCGGCGGATCCCTGAATACTGTTGTACCCTCGTCTCGTGTCATCAGATTCATGTAGTAATGTTTCCGTACGTCTGAGTCGCGCGCTGTGGTCCGGCTCCGTACTTTGTGTACTACGCGCCACTGACTGCGGGCTCTCGGTCGACCCCAGTAACCCGTTAAGGGAGCGCTCCTGCACTATATCGGCCTATGTCGAGGATGAGGCTACAGGCTGAGTCGAAAAATATTGTCGTTGACATTTCTGATGAACAACTAACTCACGGCGACATTTCTGCACAAGAGACCCTTTCGCAGATGAGCTTCATCTCATCTGCCAGCTCTTTCTGCTGGCTGTTGAGACGTGTTTGCTCCTCCTTGATTTCTAACATTTCTTAGTGTGTCTTTTCAACTACTTTCTATCCCTGTTTAAGAGCAGAAGTATCCTTCTCGGCTGAGCTCACTTCGACCTTTGCCAGCGCTTCCTGATCTTGCGCAATTTGGACATATTTTTCGCGCATCTCGTGCTATTAATCTGGCTGTCCCAGCCTCACGCTTGGACTATACCGCCATTTCTCGCGTCTCATCTAATGTTTTTTCTAACGTCTTCAGCCTCTGATTTTAGACTCCTAATTTCTTTTCTGACCCGATTTACGTTTTCGACAAACTTATCAGCCCTCCTTTGAATTTCTTTAATTTATTTCATGACTTTGTCCTGTCTCTTTTCCTTCTTGTCTTCCCGATTCTGAATTTTCATTACTAAGGATCTCCTGTCTTTTCTTTCTCCCGTCTCTTCCCTTTCCTGTCATCTCCTCTCTGCCTCTTGCATAAAATGAACGATAGATTCTAATTGCGCTTTTCCAGTAACGTACCCAGGACTAGACGCAGGCGATTCAAATGCTCTACGACGTCTTGTCCGCGAAATTGGACTTTTACTTTCCCCTGTCTGTACCTCTTTCCGTGTTTTCTGAACTCACGTAACCTGCCACCTCGACATCGTTTTCACTTTCATTTCCTGAGTGAACTGACCCCTCATTATCGGAGCATTCTGCATTTGACATTTGCGCCCTATTTGAAGATTGATTTTAATGAACTCCTTCCACCGTTCTGTCTTATTTTGCATCAATGGCTGACTCGTGTTCCATTTTGGACGACATACGTGTGCAGCATTTCATACTACACACATGAACTTTGCTTCTGTTAAGCATTCAAACCGACTGCTATTTCCGCAAGTAACCGAGTCTCTCACATTACGCGCCATAGCTCTACTCTGATCTTTTAAGCAATGCACTCATTTCTGCCTAAGGCCATGAAACAAAACCTTATCTAAAATGTCGTACAAATCCACATTAGCAGTTTTGTTTCGCGTTAGCAACGATGCAACAACATACAAGAAATGACCCAAAAAGCACTGACAAGCCACAAAAAAAGACACAAACAGTACACATACTGAAACAAAATTACTGCAACGTAACACAAATTTAAACGTAGGCTTCAGCGGCTATTGCGACATTCAATAAAAATTTTCTCGGTTTGTGGTCGCATTGTCAATATATATAAAACTACAGACGTTTCGGTCCCTGTTGCAAGATGACTTCTTCAGGGTGCTTTTGTTTACTGCTGAATGAGAAAACTTTGTTTCTTATATACCTGTAGACGCGGCTGTTATCTAATTCTGATAGGCTGTTTAGTCCAATAAAGGCTCGGCTGTTATCTAATTCTGATAGGCTGTTTAGTCCAATAAAGGCTTCTGACTTCCCCACCCCTTCATCCTAAACAGCCTGTCAGAATTAGATAACAGCCATGTCCACAGGTATATAAGAAACAAAGTTTCCTCTTTCAGCAGTAAACAAAAACATTCTGAAAAAGGTACCTTGCAACAGGAACCGAAATATCGGTAGTTTTATGTATACTGACAATGCGGTCAAAAACCCAGAAAAAAGTTTATTGAATAACACAGATTGTTGAGATACAGCGTTTAGCGCCAAGCCCGAGTCCAAATGTTCTCAGTGCACCAGAGTCTCACTTTGAAAAAAGAAAGAAAAAAAAAAGACCAACACGCGCCTGTTCCGCAAGATAACGCACTACCTCACAAAAGTTCCGTGATTCGAGATCCCGGCTAAGGGATGAAGATTGCAAGCCGTGACTTGCCTTAATCATAAATATAAGTCAGAGTCATTTTAAATGTTATTATCTTTACATACACAAAAATATTTTCTTGGCAATAACCTTCAAATCGTGTGATACTCCCTTAATTTGTATACCTGAATTAGTGAATTTGTTCAGGGCACTTTTGTTGCCTTTGCCTGTCTTCTCTTTCAGAACTCAAATTAACTAATTTAATATGACTGAACGTTGCTGATGTACCCATGTACCATCACAATAAAAGAAAAAACAGTGAATGGTAGAGGGAGTGTCAATGAGAACAGTCGCGTATTTAAGTTTACAAAACAATGGCAAGTTTTAAAAATCTTTAGTAAGTATATTCTAGAGATCCAGCTGATAAATGTTACACAAAAATTACAAACACAAATCAGTTAAGGAATGGTGTTTGATAGGCAAAGAGTACATTGTGGTGGAAGTTGTACTAATTCTCCTCTGAATTAATCCCTTTTACAACGCAAGCTGACTTTGTTTAAATCAATCCACTGCGAAGCCCAACTCTACTCAAATGGAATCAACTACGATCAACTATACCAGAAACTTGGTTCACCAGAGAGCAGGGAGGTGTGAATATCATTTAACAACCCTACGTCGGTGCAGCAGTACTTTCCCTTTCACCGTGATTCAGGCGGCAGCAGCAAACGGCGCGCTGTGGGCGAGGAATGGTGCGCTGCGGCAGGTGTAATGTTCTGACGCGTCCACGAGAATTTGCAAACTACGCGGTCTGGCGTTCTGATAATCACAACGCGGGAAACTTCCCTATCAGAGCCCAGACATCCCGGCAGATTTCAGTGTGAGGTGCATCCGTCATCTAGTCTGGCCAAACGAATTTGACTCATAGGCACGACGGATCTGGAACTGTCAAACGTCAGATGGCCTGAACGGGACCAATAAGTTCACCCTCGTGACACACGATATGTCTGAGATGATATGCAGTTCCACTGTCGGTACAGTTGGAAACTGCCAGTGAGTCTTAGTCCAAGGTTGTCTGGTTGGTTCGGCGGACGGGACCAAACTCTTAGTCCAACATGAGATACAAACCACAAGTGTAACCAACTAGGTAAAGCCCTGAAGTTCTCCACGAGGGATGGACCTGGACGTAAAGAAGCCAATGAATCACGCGCACTTTTCCATCAAGCCTTAGTACGGGAGCCGAATTGTCAAAACCGAAACCGCCCCCACATTGCAAAAACCAGTAGAACTATCCCGTACTCATTAAATCTCCACTCTTGACAGTTCTCTTGGCCTGGTAGCCAATCCAGACACAGGACCATGCTTCCCACGAGGGGGATCGAGTGCCTACTTTGCACATCCTGACAGGAGGAGATCACCGACTCCAAATCTCTCTTGTCTGAGAAAAGAAGATTGAAACGTCCTGCATAAGTCCGCAGGACAGAACAGGTAGTTGGAATTGTGGGAAGGGGCTACAAGTTGGCTGTCAGTTACACTCAAACACATATAACTTTATTTAGTTGTCCAAACTATATAGCAAAAATTTTTGAACTTAGTTATCGGCTGGATAGACGACACTATCTTATGCCTTAAGGGCACAACCACTTAAATCTAAAAACGGCTTAAAATTCAGACTCAGAATATTTAGAAAGCAGTAATAAGTTTCTATAACTTGGCTGAAGTCCCAACAAATCTAATACTTGAAAAGCAAACAAGTTTAATTTAATGACGGCTGAAGGCCCATGATTTAAGACTGCACCTAAAATTCATTTAAAAAAGCACAAGTTAGAAGGCCTGATCTTCAATTAGGCTGAAGGCCCCACACAGTCTCATACTTGAAAGACAAGAACTTTAATTTAAAAACGGCTGATGGGCGATTACTTAAAACAGCTAAAATAATTTTTAGTAGGCAGTAGGCCCAAAGCTTTATCTATAAACAATATTTTGCACAGCCAGTAAGCCAAAACAAACTAAGATTTAACAAGTAAGCAATTTAAATTTTAATGCGGCTGATGGCCCATTATTGAAAAACACAACTACAATAAATTTTCAAAAGGCAGAAGGCCAAAGCTTTATCCAAAAAAAATATTTTAAATGAGGCTGAAGACCCGAACAATGCAAGACTCGACAAGTAAGGAAATTTCAATTTTAAAGCGGCTGAAGGTCAATTATTTAAAACCCAACTAAAAGCATACAAATTCAAACCATCGGCTATAAGCAATTAAAATACATAATTAAACACCAATAAGAAAAGGCAATACAGCCAGCGGCGCTCAGAAGTTTCAGGGGGTCGGTCTGCACTTGAAATGTTAACGTCCGGAGACAGGCAGTCGGCCCAGCTATATCCGACGCGCCGGCAACTCAACCAAGAGACAGTCAACGGACCCAGCGACAAGACGACTTGCTATCCACCCGACCTGCGCACAAAGAACTCCAAAGCCAAAACGTAAAAGGCGTAGCCACCCACAACCAAGTATGCATAAGCTGTCAAAACTACACACACACATGTTGGACAGCGACAACACGGTGAGGAAAGGACGCTGCTTTAATTTTACGTCAGCGGCCAGGGCATATAACCGGAACGCTAACGGCCACAAGGCAGAAAATTCCGCTGGTGCAATTGGACTTCAAATAACAAAAACACAGTTAAACTCTACCGGATGGTGGCCAAACTTTCGCCAACTCGCACTCACTGTTTCTCACTGGAATACTCCGAACAGCCAACCATGAAAACCAACGTCACAATGTGAACAGTCTGGCTTCTGTAATTAAATCACCACTCAACTTTGATGTCCTACGTCGGTGAGCCACGAACCCCGTAACAATCTGAACAGCTCCCACACACTCCGATACTGCCTAGAGACCGCCAGCGGCCCGGTCCATTGCGATAACCCGGTCCTGGCTGATCCACACCAACCGACCGACTGCCACACATCAGCACGCAGACAGCATTAAAATAACAGAACAGTCAACATCAGAAGCTATACACAGTTTCATGAACACTTGCACGAAGGACTAGACAATACTATCGGCAGCGACTGTGCAATAACAAGGACGAATCACGAGTCGGCACATCCAGGCAACCCATAAGCGATCGCCGGCCAACATACACGTCGTCCGACAAGACGACCGACCGACGACCGTGGTCCGCACTCAAGTGATATGTATCGGCAACCGTCGGGCGAGTAATGTCTGTCTGGACTTCACTGCAGCCGCGCCCCGACTGAACTTCTGACGCGTCCTAAGTCAAACACTGCCAGGTCCGAACTGCACTGGTAGCGCCTCCCAACTCACTGGCAGATCCGAACTGCACTCCTGGCACATTCCAACTCACCCCCGACACACGACAAACGGGAAATAATAGCAGTGCAGCAAACATAACACTAACCACGAGCGCGTACGGACGTGTCTCGCGCCCCCCCCCCCCCCCCCCCCCCCGCAACTACGGTCTTTTTGTCGGTTCTATCGGGAACAATCACGCCAGTGAACGAAAAAACAGTGATCAGTGATGGATAATAGTGAAGTGAAGCAGTCCTACAAAATTTTCTCGTGTTTCGACTAGAGAAATAGTGCAATTAGTGACTTCGCGGGCACATTTACAGCATGTCGGACCTCATCGAAGGTATTTCACTACAACTAACATCCACAAACACTGCTAATACGATTAGGAACGCTTGACATTACTAACATTACTAACCGCAGTGCTGTGAAAGTGTTAAAAACAATATGGAAGGAAAGTTAGCGTGTGACGAATCATCAAAGTAACGTATAGTAGGATTTTTCTCCGTAATTAGACGTTAAATATCTACCAAACTCACGATAACATGTTAGAACAGTGAAGGGTAGCATCCAAAAGTGTCCCGAATTTAAAAAAAAACTGATAATAACGGACTTAGACTAAAAACGTGGACTAACATATGGTAGCAAATCTCGCAGAAAAGACTAGCTTGTTGTTGTTGTGGTCTTCAGTCCTGAGACTGGTTTGATGCAGCTCTCCATGCTACTCTATTCTGTGCAAGCTTCTTCATCTCCCAGTACCTACTGCAACCTACATCCTTCTGAATCTGCTTAGTGTATACATCTCTTGGTCTCCCTCTACGATTTTTACGCTCCACGCAGCCGTCCAATGCTAAATTTGTGATCCCTTGATGCCTCAAAACATGTCCTACCAACCGATCCCTTCTTCTAGTCAAGTTGTGCCACAAATTTCTCTTCTCCCCAATCCTATTCAATACCTCCTCATTAGTTACGTGATCTACCCACCTTATCTTCAGCATTCTTCTGTAGCACCACATTTCGAAAGCTTCTATTCTCTTCTTGTCCAAACTAGTTATCGTCCATGTTTCACTTCCATACATGGCTACACTCCATACAAATACTTTCAGAAACGACTTCCTGACACTTAAATCTATACTCGACGTTAACAAATTTCTCTTCTTCAGAAACGATTTCCTTGCCATTGCCAGTCTACATTTTATATCCTCTCTACTTCGACCATCATCAGTTATTTTACTCCCTAAATAGCAAAACTCCTTTACTACTTTAAGTGTCTCATTTCTTAATTTAATTCCCTCAGCATCACCCGATTTAATTTGACTACATTCCATAATCCTCGTTTTCCTTTTGTTGATGTTCATCTTATATCCTCCTTTCAAGACACTGTCCATTCCGTTCAACTGCTCTTGCAAGTCCTTTGCTGTCTCTGACAGAATTACAATGTCATCGGCGAACCTCAAAGTTTTTATTTCTTCTCCATCAATTTTAATACCTACTCCAAATTTTTCTTTTGTTTCCTTTACTGCTTGCTCAATATACAGATTGAATAACATTGGGGAGAGGCTACAACCCTGTCTCACTCCTTTCCCAACCACTGCTTCCCTTTCATGCCCCTCGACTCTTATAACTGCCACCTGGTTTCTGTACAAATTGTAAATAGCCTTTCGCTCCCTGTATTTTACCCCTGCCACCTTCAGAATTTGAAAGAGAGTATTCCAGTTAACATTATGAAAAGCTTTCTCTAAGTCTACAAATGCTAGAAACGTACGTTTGCCTTTTCTTAATCTTTCTGCTAAGATAAGTCGTAAGGTTAGTATTGCCTCACGTGTTCCAACATTTCTACGGAATCCAAACTGATCTTCCCCGAGGTCCGCTTCTACCAGTTTTTACATCCGTCTGTAAAGAATTCGCGTTAGTATTTTGCAGCCATGACTTATTAAACTGATAGTTCGGTAATTTTCACATCTGTCAACAGCTGCTTTCTTTGGAATTGGAATTATTATATTCTTCTTGAAGTCTGAGGGTATTTCGCCTGTCTCATACATCTTGCTCACCAGATGGTAAAGTTTTGTCATGACTGGCTCTCCCAAGGCCATCAGTAGTTCTAATGGAATGTTGTCTACTCCCGGGGCCTTGTTTCGACTCAGGTCTTTCAGTGCTCTGTCAAACTCTTCACGCAGTATCTTATCTCCCATTTCGTCTTCATCTACATCCTCTTCCATTTCCATAATATTGTCCTCAAGTATAGCTTAATATGAAGGAAACCAGTGTGAACAATACCCATACAGTGAAGGGAAACGAGCATAATTCTGAACAATAGACATATGATAGGTAAAAGTCATAAACTGTCGAAAGTGAGGAAAATTGATTACGAGTAACGTAAAGCGATACGCCGAGTGCGGAATGCAAAGCCCCAAGAGTAGGTCGCAGTGCGCCAGCTGACACGCACTACGCGTGAGTTTCGCAAGTAGGTCAAATTGCGCTGGCCACAGCGAACCGGTGTTGCTAAGCACGACTCGTGTTTCCGCGCCCAACCGCGGGAGTCAGCAGCTTACGCGAGCTCACAGTGCCCACCTGGTCCCGCGAACCACGTGGCCGGCTGACGTGCGGAGCTGACCGCGGCGCTCGGTGTCGATCGGACATCGCCGGCGAAGCCACCCAGCCAACATTCGGCCTCGCTCTGTGACGTATCGCTTTTGGGACTTACGTGTCACAATGTGGTGCCGTACACGCAATACACACCAAATAAAGGTCACTCTTTAAGAACCTTTCGTGGACTAACACCACACCCAAGTCCACGAAAGTAGAGCGCAGAGCAGCACCAGTTGCAAAGTATCGCCTATAGGCATGGCGTCTGGTGCCCACGAATATGCCGTCATGTCACCGAGCCAGAAGATCGCTGCAATTGACGAGCTATTAAATGACATTGGGGCGGAATTAAAGGCCAAACACGTATCGAGTAGCGCACTGAATACGATAAGGAATAAAATATTCCCTTTGGCTTTCCAACTCACGTAAGCAGAAGGAAAGGTCGAGCTGCTGCAAGAGCAGAACAAAGATCTACTGCGCGAACTTGAGCACTCAGCTGACCCAGTTAAGGACCTTAGAATTGAGTCTCTCACAGAACAGGTCAACAAACTCGAGGAAGACAATACAAAACTCGCTGAATTAAACCAAGAGGTCAGGGACCAAATTAGGGATCTGACAGGAAAGGTTACTGAACAGGCACAGCAACAGGCCAAGACACTAACATACGCTGCGGCACTCTCCACCGCACCCAAAGAACATAAACGCATTGAGGTGGCAAAAGCCAAGCAGGCAACCACTCTCTTCATAAAGTCTACCAACAACCAAGACACGAAAACAATAAAACAAACGTTGACAAAAAACATCAACCCAAGACGAGACAACCCACACATTAAGTCAATAAGAAACACAAAGACAGCTGTGATTATCGAAGCAGCAACACAGGAGGACTGTAGGAAAATAATAGAAAAGACGGAAGATATTGAGAATATCGCGTGTGAGGGGCCCAGAAAGCGGAAACCTTTGGTGATAGTCTATCGAGTGACAGACACTATCTCGGATAGAGAATTTCTTGAGTGTCTATACGACCATAATCTCAGTGACGATTTCACAAAAGACGAATTCGACAAAGACGTGAAAATCAGATTCCGCACAGGGCCCAAAGGAAAGGGATACAACCATCAAGTGTTGGAAGTCACACCCAGAATTTATTGGTACCTCACCAAAAAAGGAAGGGTGTACATAGACTTCCAATCCCTATCTGTCAAAGACTTTACGTCAGTGAGCCAGTGTTACAACTGTTGTGACCTTGGCCATACAACCAAAGCCTGCGCAGAGACAGGTACGACCTGTTCAAGGTGTGGCAAAAAGGGCCACAAACGCGCGGACTGTCGAGCATCAGAGCCCATCGATTGCATTCCGTGCAGGAACAGAAAACGAATTTGCAATAAGAGCAGTGGTGGCGTCTGCCAGACCTACAAACAGCTGCTTGATAGACTAATTGACAGTACTGACTATGGCAACTGAACACCCCCCTGAGTCAACCAACATGCTCCATAAATCAACCCCTGAAAAAACAAGATCATACAAGTCACCATCCACCAGGCACAGAAACCATCTACGTGCAATACTCTGGCGTAAGAGGCAAAAACTATTACCTGACGACTACCCCAACAATGGTCACATTCCAGGCTTGATACACAATACAAACCTGGAGGACAGCCATCATGCAATCACTGAATACATAGGCGACCTAACACTCACAGGACAAATGTTACCAGAAGCCGCAAACTAATCAAAAGACAAATAATGTACTGGATGACATTCCAGACGACCCTTATGAACAGGATAGACGAACTCGAACTACTGAGAATAGACATGATAACCCCAAATACTGATACCGACAGACCAGAAAACCATGCCACACATGACCAACCAAAGCAACTGCACAAAACAGCGTTGCTAACGACTCAATATTACCCATCCACTCCAGCACAACGACGCACATACGACACTACAAAATGCGAAGGACGCATCAAACCAAATTCATACAAGGTGAGACCTTGAACCCATCGGTGCTAAACACAACCGTAACGCAAGCCAGCACAACTGGAGCCCAAACGGAAAACATGGACAACTCAGACTCCTCAGACTGTAATAAAAAAAATGGCTCTGAGCACTATGGGACTCAACTGCTGTGGTCATAAGTCCCCTAGAACTTAGAACTACTTAAACCTAACTAACCTAAGGACATCACACACATCCACGCCCGAGGCAGGATTCGAACCTGCGACCGTAACGGTCGCGCGGTTCCAGACTGTAGCGCCTTTAACCGCTCGACCACTCCGGTCGGCAGAAGTAATCAAATCAAACGCAAAATAACTCTCTCTGACTCACTGACAGAGGAAGAAGACGACGTCTATTATTGCCCTTACGCCAGAGATTGTAGTGTTCATGACAATGATATTCTAGACCGTAATACCGACCTTGAACAGGCCACAGCGCCGGCAGACACCTCGAATGCCACACAAAAAGCCGCAGCAACAACCGCAACAAAAGTCTGCGGAGGGTCTGGAATCAGAGGCGACAGTGCGCGTAACATACCAAAAGCTTTTATGTCTGTCACAGCGTAGACGAGCAGTCAAGTGGGAACCAAATCACATCAAATCAATGCAGAATGGAGGCACAAACAACCAACACATCTGATACACATCAAGACCGCACAAACGAAACACACAAAAAAAAAAAAAAAAAAACGAATCATCACAGCCTTCAGGAAACTAAAACCGCATAGAAAACCCAAACAGCCTAAGAGAGTCAGGAAAGTGAAAGCGTGTGACGACCAATCGCAGCAATCGCAGGCTGCCTCAAAACCTAATGATACGAAAGTGCATACCCCTGATGACACCAACACCTTCGCAGCCCCTCAACCAACGACCTCAATGCCAACGCCCAAGGAAACCCCCACAACAACCAACGAGGAAGCCAATCCAGCGCCCCCCCCCCCCCCCGCAGAGGTGCACAACAACGCCACTACACCATGACGACACGTCACGGCTGCAGAGACGCCAACACACGCCATCGACACCGATAGTTTTAGTTACGACAAGCTAGATATAAATGTAAAATTAAGTAGGCTAGAAAAAAGAGACATCTTAGAGACGGCACAGCGGATGCTCATCCGCACCCTACACCCGTACGGCCAATCTGTTTGTTTCCGTACATCAGAGCAAACCGATAGACTGATTCTCAAAACGGAGAATATTCCAACAGATCCAGACAGCCTACTAGACCTGCTCATGCAGGTGTGCGCCCGCAGGGAGGAACCATTCGATATGGACAAGCTTTACAAGGATCACGTAAGGGCTCATGGGAGAACATACTTCGATTACAGTCAAACTGGCAGCCAGTGCTACGCCACAGTTAAACACCCAAACTGCTAATAGCACAGCTTAATGCTATGCGGAGTATACTTGTAAATTCGGAGCTCCCACGGGTCCTACGTGAACTAAAAAGTGACATTCTGTGCATACAGGAGCCCTACATTAGACAAGGGCATATCCCCAACTTTCCTCCAAGTGCGGTGACAGTTGCAGAGGGGACAGGCTGCATGGCATCTGTCATAATCCTAAACAAAGAAATACATCCAGTCAAAATTACAGAACTCTGTTCCGAGCACCTAGTTACAGTTGAAGTCACACACAAGGGGAATACTTGGATCATCGCGTCGCTGTACCCCCAATTCTGTCATTGCATCAAACCATACGCAGACCTTATCAGAGATGTTGCGCAATACGCTGGCAACAAAAAACTTCTCATTTGTGCAGACATAAATGCCAGATCAACCCTGTGGCATTCAGACAGAACTGACGACAGAGGTAGAATAGTAAATGACATCATCCAAGAAAACAGACTACACGTACTCAACAAGGAAGGTCATCACCCGACTCACATCGGACACAACGGTCATTCATCAAACATAGACATCAGCCTCGTTAATAATGCCGCCATCAACCACGTACGAGACTGGGCCGTACATGACCAGATCACTGCTAGCGACCACAACATCATCACACCAACCTTAAGTGGTACACCAAATGTCAACACAGAAGCACTACCAAAAAGACTATTATTTGACAAAACAGACTGGGACAGGGTCAGACAAAATTACATGAGCACATACCGCAAGACATCACCGGCAGTGTTGATTACAGAGCACACATGCTGACAGATATCATCACACACACACACACAGAACACCTGCATACCCACACAAAGAATGACAAAACACCAAAATATTCCCTGGACTACACAATTAACACGACTCAAACAAGACTCAAAACGTAAACGTAAGCTTTACCAACGAGCAATTTCAGATAGAGAAAGACAATTACGACTACACGACTACCGGCTTGCCAAGCACAAATATAAACTTGAGCTGAATAAGACCAGGAAAGACCATTGGAACAGCCATGTAGCAGCACAAACACGACTAAACATTTGGGGGGAACCATACAAAATCGTGACAGAGAAAATTAGAGCTCACTGGTTCTGGGAACGCTGCGACAGGAGGATGGTGAGATGACTAAGGGCTGGAGACGCACAGCGGAGTTACTGCTGAGCAAACTCCTGCCCGACGACATCGCAGACACACACACCACAACATGCAGCACTGAGACGCGAAGTAGACACAGTATACACCACACCAACCGTCACCTGTCCATTTGCGCAGGAAGAATTGGCGACAGCGTTCTCAGAACTCAAAAACCAAAAGACGCCTGGACCGGATGGTATCCACTCTGAGGTACTGAAACAAATTGCACCGTAGATCACCCCGTTTCTCACAACGTTGTTAAACGATGCATTAAGGCTGGGCCGTGTGCCTGCAGTGTGGAAGACCTCGAAGGCGGTTATCATCAAAAAGGCTCCAGACAAAGACCCATCAGACCCCAAGTCATACAGACCAATTTGCCTTATCAATACACTCGGTAAAGTACAAGAAAAACTACTCTGCAAAAGACTACAAGCACACCGAACACTACGGGGACGGACACCACACCAATACGGCTTCAGGGAAGAGAAATCTATAGACGACGCAATTAACAGAGCACTCCAATTAGTACACGACACACCCTCCAAATACACACTTGCAATTATGATAGACATCTCAGGTGCCTTCGACAACCTCTGGTGGCCGGCCTTGTTCAAGAGGCTCAGACACCTGCAGGTACCGGAGTCTCTGTATAATAGTTTCATGGACTACTGCAGAGACAGAACGGTCGTTTGGCAAATGGACAACCAGAAAGTGATTAAACGAATTACAAAAGGCTGTCCACAAGGGTCGATCTGCGGCCCCATCTTCTGGGACATAGTTATAGAACCGCTCCTACAGTTACTAGAGGAGCACATCTTGACAGATGGAGTTGTCGCTTATGCTGATGATCTACTCGTCGTAGTTTCAGCAAACAACCGTGCCCAGCTAGAAGAAAGAGCTAATGGAACACTTAGGACAATAACCCAATGGTGCACAGATAATAAATTAAAGATAGCAGGAAACAAAACAACTTATACATTGCTAAAGGGTATCCTGCGCAGGAAACCAATAGTCAAAATCGGGGACACAAACATAAAAAGACTAGCAGTCACACGCTATCTAGGAGTATACATTGATGAACGATTGAACTTCCACGAACAAATGCGAATATGCACAAAAAAGCAGAAAAGATACTACACAAACTGGCTAGGCTAAATTCGGAACAATTCAGACTACCCCTGTCAGTGACACCAACATACCATTGCGCTCTCTTCGAGTCAGTACTATGCTTTGCTGCCAGTACGTGGGCCCACAGGTTAAATCTCTCAACCAACAGAACCACTGTACGTCGAGGCCAAAGAAGTGTTCTACTTCGACTAACAGGGGCATTCAACACAACATCAAATGACGCACTGTGTGTCGTCATGGGAATCTTCCCCATAGATATCACCATCAGGTACCGCGCAGCAATGTACTGGCTCAGGATGGGGAGAATAGATCAGGTTCGGCAGATCACTGGTGTACCGATTGAGACAACATGCCAACTCAGAGCATGGCGAGTGGATACGTGGTAGAGCGAGTGGGCCAACAGCGATAAGGGCCGCCGTGTATACATCCGGGAAAGACTAAAACTAAAACATATTGATCCCAGCCACGATATGGTACATTTCATCACGGGACATGGCCCTTATCCCACGCACCTGTACCGTGTCAGTCTGCAGCAGACCAATAGATGCACATGCGGGGAAGAAGGTTCCCCTGAACATACTGTCTTCTTCTGCGGACAACGCACGAACATAAGACACACAGTACACATAAATAGCCTGAACACACAGAACGAACTACGAGCCATAATACGCGACCCGGAAAGGTGGACTGAACTCAACAAACCAACGGACGAAATCTCGAAGATCCAACAAATAGAATACTTGCGCAACAGACCCTACCGAAGGCAAGTCGGTCCAAACAGACGTAACGATGCCCAGGGGGACACAGATATGATTAGCACCACGAGTGATGAAGAAGAAACAGATACAGACCAGGGCACCAACACAGATATTGAAGCGTCCATCGCGGATGATCCATAGTGTCAACCAAGTCAAATTCAAAGAACAGAGTGGAACAACCGACAAGATGTGCACAAGTCACACACAATCCTAAAAACAGATTGCACCTTATATGTAAATAGTTAACAGCATCTCCATGTCTAATAAGAGCTTAAAGCTAGGTACGTCTTCAAGGGACCTACGCCTTCCGTTAAGAGGCAGCGCACAGTCTGGATGGAAGGATCTTGATTGTGGTCCCTCTCTTTTGAGCCCAACCTGACGGATACCTATGGTAGATCAGGGAAAACCACCGTTCAGGTCGTGTTGTCGGCGGGGCCGGGAGGTGTTTGCGCCTGATGTACTCTACTAGGGGCCTTGTAGGCTCAACACAAACCGTTAGCGTCATTACCTTATTACTTTTACCACAAATACCCTTTCATTAGCAACTTTGAGCCAAGCACAAAATCAGTTACCTCTCTATTGTATATCGTAAATAGTTTAGCAGGCTGGACATGGAGGTCTTAGTCTTAGTTTCTAGCTTTAACGTACCCTAATCTCTTCTAGTTAAGGTAGTTTTTAGGATGGTAGATGTTAAAGGCATGGTGAGCAACGGCCAACGTCTTGAGGGTCATTCCAAGACCCGGGCCGCCGCCCACAACCAGGTGACGGGCAATATTATACCTATCCCTTCTCTATTCAGTTCTCTCCCTTCCCACTTTCTAAATATTTAATTTCGTTTTGTTTATTAATATCTTACTTGATTTTGTATTAGTTATAAGTTTTTCTAATGCTGCACAAAAAAAAAGATATCAAATGGATGTAAACAAATAGAGCCCCCCTCCACGTGGCGGGACACGCGCAACGGTGTGAGTGGGGACGGGAGCCGGGGTGGTGTTACTTTCAGTCACCCCGGACCCCGGACCCAGTCACAGCGGCTAAGTGGCAACATACGACCCACCATAAGAAATTAGACGGTGGGTCATAAAATATAAGCAGGTAGTGAAAAAAAACGATGTAAAATAAGAGATGGCACGAGCGCGAGCCACGCACGTCTCAAAGATATTAGACTAGGTACGTGTTCTCACAGTAAGCATGACCATGTTTTGCTAAAAAACATATACCTATATGGTACCGCAATCCCTCATTTACAGAGTAATCTAATCTTTCTCGGCCGATAATTTCTGAAAGAAGCCTGTTAAGCTTCTCAGACAGTCATACCCCTGAAATATTTGTTTTTGCCGCTCACTGCAAGAACCTGGCGACCAAACAAATACGCCAGTTGCTCTGTTCTTATTGTCTCAGCTACTAACATGACATTCCCACCATCTGCATAAAAGCTCAGATTTCAGCAGTCCCTCTCAAATGGCTTCCTACACCAGCTTTCAGTTATCCAGCCGCCTTCCGGACTGTCTGCTGCTTAACCAAGGCAGCGAACTGGTGCCCTTCTGTCTGTCCCTAAGCGGAAGTCCCTCTGTAGGTAGAATCCGCTGAGCGCCGCTTCCCGGAATCACTCACACAGCCAGGTCGCTGCACTAAGCATTTATGGCCCCAAGTTCATCTCTCTCCCTGGTCTCCCTCTCCTGCACTACAGCTCCATGCGCACAATTTCTCTTCAGGTTACACAAGCAGTTATAAAAATATTCTGCCCACAATTTCCCCATGTAAGAAAGTCATAAACTACATATAGAAAACGTAGTACTGGGGAACAATGAGATCATGATATGTTGTTGTTGTTGTTGTTGTGGTCTTCAGTCCTGAGACTGGTTTGATGCAGCTCTCCATGCTACTCTATCCTGTGCAAGTTTCTTCATCTCCCAGTACCTACTGCAACCTACATCCTTCTGAATCTGCTTAGTGTATGCATCTCTTGGTCTCCCCCTACGATTTTTACCCTCCACGCTGCCCTCCAATACTAAATTGGTGATCCCTTGATGCCTCAAAATATGTCCTACCAACCGATCCCTTCTTCTGGTCAAGTTGTGCCACAAACTCCTCTTCTCCCCAATCCGATTCAGTACCTCCTCATTAGTTATGTGATCTACCCATCTAATCTTCAGCATTCTTCTGTAGCACCACATTTCGAAAGCTTCTATTCTCTTCTTGTCCAAACTATTTATCGTCCATGTTTCACTTCCATACATGGCTACACTCCATACAAATACTTTCAGAAAAGACTTCCTGACACTTAAATCTATACTCGATGTTAACAAATTTCTCTTCTTCAGAAACGCTTTCCTTGCCATTGCCAGTCTACATTTTATATCCTCTCTACTTCGACCATCATCGGTTATTTTGCTCCCCAAATAGCAAAACTCCTTTACTACTTTAAGTGTCTCATTTCCTAATCTAATACCCTCAACATCACCCGACTTACTTCGACTACATTCCATTATCCTCGTTTTGCTTTTGTTGATGTTCATCTTATATCCTCCCTTCAAGACACCATCCATTCCGTTCAACTGCTCTTCCAAGTCCTTTGCTGTCTCTGACAGAATTACAATGTCATCGGCGAACCTCAAAGTTTTTATTTCTTCTCCATGGATTTTAATACCTACTCTGAATTTTTCTTTTGTTTCCTTCACTGCTTGCTCAATATACAGATTGAATAACATCGGGGAGAGGCTACAACCCTGTCTTACTCCCTTCCCAACCACTGCTTCCCTTTCGTGTCCCTCGACTCTTATAACTGCCATCTGGTTTCTGTACAAATTGTAAATAGCCTTTCGCTCCCTGTATTTTACCCCTGCCACCTTTAGAATTTGAAAGAGAGTATTCCAGTCAACATTGTCAAAAGCTTTCTCTAAGTCTACAAATGCTAGAAACGTAGGTTTGCCTTTCCTTAATCTTTCTTCTAAGATAAGTCGTAAGGTCAGTATTGCCTCACGTGTTCCAGTATTTCTACGGAATCCAAACTGATCTTCCCCGAGGTCGGCTTCTACCAGTTTTTCCATTCGTCTGTAAAGAATTCGTGTTAGTATTTTGCAGCTGTGGCTTATTAAACTGATTGTTCGGTAATTCTCACATCTGTCAACACCTGCTTTCTTTGGGATTGGAATTATTATATTCTTCTTGAAGTCTGAGGGTATTTCGCCTGTTTCATACATCTTGCTCACCAGATGGTAGAGTTTTGTCAGGACTGGCTCTCCCAAGGCCGTCAGTAGTTCCAATGGAATGTTGTCTACTCCGGGGGCCTTGTTTCGACTCAGGTCTTTCAGTGCTCTGTCAAACTCTTCACGCAGTATAGTATCTCCCATTTGATCTTCATCTACATCCTCTTCTATTTCCATAATATTGTCCTCAAGTACATCGCCCTTGTATAGACCCTCTATATACTCCTTCCACCTTTCTGCTTTCCCTTCTTTGCTTAGAACTGGGTTTCCATCTGAGCTCTTGATGTTCATAGAAGTGGTTCTCTTATCTCCAAAGGTCTCTTTAATTTTCCTGTAGGCAGTATCTATCTTACCCCTAGTGAGATAAGCCTCTACATCCTTACATTTGTCCTCTAGCCATCCCTGCTTAGCCATTTTGCACTTCCTGTCAATCTCATTTTTGAGACGTTTGTATTCCTTTTTGCCTGCTTCATTTACTGCATTTTTATATTTTCTCCTTTCATCAATTAAACTCAATATTTCTTCTGTTACCCAAGGATTTCTACTAGCCCTCGTCTTTTTACCTACTTTATCCTCTGCTGTCTTCACTACTTCATCCCTCAAAGCTACCCATTCTTCTTCTACTGTATTTCTTTCCCCCATTCCTGTCAATTGTTCCCTTATGCTCTCCCTGAAACTCTGTACAACCTCTGGTTCTTTCAGTTTATCCAGGTCCCATCTCTTTAAATTCCCACCTTTTTGCAGTTTCTTCAGTTTTAATCTACAGGTCATAACCAATAGATTGTGGTCAGAGTCCACATCTGCCCCTGGAAATGTCTTACAATTTAAAACCTGGTTCCTAAATCTCTGTCTTACCATTATATAATCTATCTGATACCTTTTAGTATCTCCAGGGTTCTTCCATGTATACAACCTTCTATCATGATTCTTAAACCAAGTGTTAGCTATGATTAAGTTGTGCTCTGTGCAAAATTCTACCAGGCGGCTTCCTCTTTCATTTCTTAGCCCCAATCCATATTCACCTACTACGTTTCCTTCTCTCCCTTTTCCTACACTCGAATTCCAGTCACCCATGACTATTAAATTTTCGTCTCCCTTCACTATCTGAATAATTTCTTTTATTTCATCATACATTTCTTCAATTTCTTCGTCATCTGCAGAGCTAGTTGGCATATAAACTTGTACTACTGTAGTAGGTGTGGGCTTCGTATCTATCTTGGCCACAATAATGCGTTCACTAAGCTGTTTGTAGTAGCTTACCCGCGTTGCTATTTTCCTATTCATTATTAAACCTACTCCTGCATTACCCCTATTTGACTTTGTGTTTATAACCCTGTAGTCACCTGACCAGAAGTCTTGTTCCTCCCGCCACCGAACTTCACTAATTCCCACTATATCTAACTTAACCTATCCATTTCCCTTTTCAAATTTTCTAACCTACCTGCCCGATTAAGGGACCTGACATTCCACGCTCCGATCCGTAGAACGCCAGTTTTCTTTCTCCTGATAACGACATCCTCTTGAGTAGTCCCCGCCCGGAGATCCGAATGGGGGACTATTTTACCTCCGGAATATTTTACCCAAGAGGACGCCATCATCATTTAATCATACAGTAAAGCTGCATGCCCTCGGGAAAAATTACGGCCGTAGTTTCCCCTTGCTTTCAGCCGTTCGCAGTACCAGCACAGCAAGGCCGTTTTGGTTAATGTTACAAGGCCAGATCAGTCAATCATCCAGACTGTTGCCCTTGCAACTACTGAAAAGGCTGCTGCCCCTCTTCAGGAACCACACGTTTGTCTGGCCTCTCAACAGATACCCCTCCGTTGTGGTTGTACCTACGGTACGGCTATCTGTATCGCTGAGGCTCGCAAGCCTCCCCACCAACGGCAAGGTCCATGGTTCATGGGGGGGGGATCATGATATAAATTCATATTTTATATTTTAGATCATGATATAAAATATGAATATTAATCTGACTGACAATGTTGTTAAAGTGAGAGAGTGGCATGCCTCCTCTCAAAGTAACGTAAAAGCTGAAAATGAAAAGTAGTAAAAGGTAGTCCCAGGCGGACTCGCCTCCAAGACTCTCGGATTACCGTTTTGTTCGCCATCTGCTGCCCCAAGCACTGCCTTAAAAACTACACAAACCACAGTGGCTAATGGCTCTACTAACCTACACCAAAAATGATGTTTCTTTTCTTCTCTCTCTCTCTCTCTCTCTCTCTCTCTCTCTCTCTAAACGATTGGCCAACTGGAGCTTCCACTTCTCACTTCTGTCATTTTCTTTTCTTACCAAGTCCTGCGCACACCGTAAGTTTGGATGAAATCAGTGATGATGAGTTGTGAGTTACTCACACACTAAGGATACTACACCCTCACTTCTTTAATTCCGCCAATTCGTTATCTCCTACATTCCAAACTCCACAGTTCGCCATGTACCTAGCGAGAGTAGCACTTCTGGAAGAGAGAATATTGCGTAAAAGTGGCTAAGCCACAGCGTAAGAGATTTTTTTTTCTTTATTGATTGGCGATTCCCCCCGAAGGGGGCGGGCTGGCAGCAGCTTACTACGCTGCTCTACAGCCTACAGACTTTTTTTTAAATAAAGGAAGAAGAAAGAAACAGCGAAAAACAGGCGATAAAATGGTGATTTAAAGTGTAAAATGGCGTAAAAATGCGGAAAGTTAAAACAGAAAGCAAAAGGGGTTGGCAATGTAGATAAAATACACAGGAATCAGACAAGTAACATAGTAGACACACAATTAAAAAACATGGCGACAGTCTGGTTTCTGTTAGCAAGAGATAAAAGGCACACACAGCGACATATGATGGCCGTTCGCAACAAGTCCCAAAAAACACAACATGGAACACTCACTGTAAAACATGCACTGTAGAACACTCACTGTAGAACACTGCACGAAAGTGGCAGCACAAAGATGACACTCCCGAGCCAAAGGCTGATGGGGGGGGGGGGGGGACCTGCAGGAGGGGGAAAAACAAGGAGGGAGGAGAGGAAAAAACGAAAAGGGGGGGGAACCAAGGAGGGAGAGGACTAATAAAGGGGGAGAAGGGCAGACGCGAGAGGGAATGAGAGGAGGCAGAGGAGGGAAATGTAAAAGGACGCGGGGGAGAGAAGGGGGCAAAGAGAGGGGAGGTGGGGAAGAAAGAGGAAGGAAGGGGGGGCGTAAGAGATTGTTCCAGAAAGCTTAGATGCAGAATGAAAGGTAAGGAAAGTTACGAGGGTAAGTCGTGAGCAGTGGATAGCTCAGTCTGTCGATTACTTGCGCGCGAAATACAAAGATCAAGACTTTGAATCCCAGTCCGGCATATGGCTTAAATCTGGCAGGATGCCTGAATCTTGCGTCCTTTCACTGGTGAATGTTTGGAACTGGATGGATCGCTCAGAGCATTACTACTGCATTAAGACACCAACAGGTGGAGCTGCGGCATCACGGCATCAGCCGTGCCCCCTCCCACCCACCCCAGAGCACAGTGTGGACGGGCAGGGCAGCCACAGGCGCCCAGCGAGGTCACCGTCTGACCCAGTGACCTCCGCCTGGGACCGCGCCGCCAGTAAATACTCGCTGCGCGAGCCCGGCGTATTAAAACGCCAGCTAAGGCATGCAGCCGGGAACAAGAGAATACATCCCTTTTGTCTTTGTTATACTGAAAAGCAGCAAGCACAAAGAAGGAATTGAAGTCATTCCCATATATGAAGACGTATTTGGAATTTATGGACTGCCAATATGTTGTATAGAAAAAACTTGCCGTCACTCTCTGGCCACTTGTGCTGATACTAAAATATCTAGCGCTCATAAAGTAACAGATTTCACGGTAATTTGAAAAATAGCGGAGTCCTGCGCTATAGCAAGTAGAAGTGACGATTTCACCGGAAGACCAGTGCAATGATGTCCTTTAGATCAAAGGAATGACCTAGAATGTATCTCTAGAAATTCATTAATTTATTTGATACGCATATGCAGTGACGTTTGCAAAAAGACTGCAACACACAAACTGCATAATGGGCAAAAATAAAAACGTGGTTATATAAAAAGCTGTAACAGCAAGGAACGATTAAAATGACAGTTGAAAGAATAAAGAGGGAAACATTAGGTGTTTCCTAAAGAGGAACGGACAGAAAATTGAGTGAAACGCCAGAGTGCTAACCGGTGTACTAGGTCCACCTCTTTGTCTCGTACGTTAAAGCTCTATTAATTGCACATGTAACATTCCTTCCCTAAAAGGAGAAGTAAGCAAAAAAAAAAAAAAAACAAAATGTTCAAATGTGTGTGAATTCCTAAGGAAGCAAACTGCTTAGGTCATCGGTCCCTAGACTAATTAAACTAACTTAAAGTAACTCATGCTAAGAACAACACACACACCCATGCCAGAGGGAGGACTCAAACCTTCGACGGGAGGGGCCGCACAGTCCGTACGCAGCGAGGCGTAAGCGTGGGCACTTCCGTCATCATGACAACGATCTAGTCTTGCTTTAACACTGAAATACACATTGTATACAGAATGAAGGTAAGAGAAATTCAATAGAGAGAAATCTATTTCGAGTGCACTAAACTGAAAACTAAACATAAAAAAAGTAATTGCGTAGGATTCAGATAAGTGTTGAGCTAGCTGTGTGGCACACCGTGTTTGGAAGCTATTGTTAATTTGCTTACTTAAATAATATTACGTGTATACTCGAGAAATAGAGAAGTAGCTGTGAGAACTGATCACCAGTTTCTAAGAAATAATAATTTGGAATTAGATAAAGATATTAAAGTATTTACATGACGTAACATGTGGATAGAGCCTAGAGCCGGCCGGAGTGCCGAGCGGTTCTAGGCGCTTCAGTCTGGAGCCGCGCGACCGCTACGGTCGCAGGTTGGAATCCTGCCTCGGGCATGGATGTGTCTGATGGCCTTACGTTAGTTAGGTTTAAGTAGTTCTAAGTTCTAGGGGACTGATGACCTAAGATGTTAAGTCCCATAGTGCTCAGAGCCATTTGAACCATTGATAGAGCCTAGATTTCTTTCATAAGTGATGAAAATAAAATTTCTGTGGTTAAATATAATTTTATGTCCGGATTAGGCTTACGTAAATTTTCGTTACACTTTTAAGCTAACAAGTCCGAAGACGGTGCATACGAATAACGTTGAGCAGCGTAACGTAATGCATAATGGATAATACGTCTGAAATAATTCATAAATTGTATTAAATGATTCTTTCTGAAAGAAAAAGGGAACTTGTGAAGAATTTCATTCTTTAAACTTAAATTTATTTGAATAACGATTTGTACAGCTTCGATGTCCCAGTATCTTCAGGTGAACCATCACGCGTTAGATTTGTTGACGCCTTCACAAAAGGAATCTCAGTGGATGGAGCAGAACTGTCTTCTGTGATGAATCTCGCATCGAAATGAACTCCGAAGAGCAGCGAAGACGTGTCTGGAGACACCTATTTTAAAAAATGAGACCTGAATTTTTTTGAAAGGCAAATGATGTCTTCAGATACCAGGCACTAAAGTTCAGTAACACATTTTCTTGGGTGAATCACCGCAACAAGGGGCCTAAAACTACACTCCTGGAAATGGAAAAAAGAACACATTGACACCGGTGTGTCAGACCCACCATACTTGCTCCGGACACTGCGAGAGGGCTGTACAAGCAATGATCACACGCACGGCACAGCGGACACACCAGGAACCGCGGTGTTGGCCGTCGAATGGCGCTAGCTGCGCAGCAATTGTGCACCGCCGCCGTCAGTGTCAGCCAGTTTGCCGTGGCATACGGAGATCCATCGCAGTCTTTAACACTGGTAGCATGCCGCGACAGCGTGGACGTGAACCGTATGTGCAGTTGACGGACTTTGAGCGAGGGCGTATAGTGGGCATGCGGGAGGCCGGGTGGACGTACCGCCGAATTGCTCAACACGTGGGGCGTGAGGTCTCCACAGTACATCGATGTTGTCGCCAGTGGTCGGCGGAAGGTGCACGTGCCCGTCGACATGGGACCGGACCGCAGCGACGCACGGATGCACGCCAAGACCGTAGGATCCTACGCAGTGCCGTAGGGGACCGCACCGCCACTTCCCAGCAAATTAGGGACACTGTTGCTCCTGGGGTATCGGCGAGGACCATTCGCAACCGTCTCCATGAAGCTGGGCTACGGTCCCGCACACCGTTCGGCCGTCTTCCGCTCACGCCCCAACATCGTGCAGCCCGCCTCCAGTGGTGTCGCGGCAGGCGTGAATGGAGGGACGAATGGAGACGTGTCGTCTTCAGCGATGAGAGTCGCTTCTGCCTTGGTGCCAATGATGGTCGTATGCGTGTTTGGCGCCGTGCAGGTGAGCGCCACAATCAGGACTGCATACGACCGAGGCACACAGGGCCAACACCCGGCATCATGGTGTGGGGAGCGATCTCCTACACTGGCCGTACACCACTGGTGATCGTCGAGGGGACACTGAATAGTGCACGGTACATCCAAACCGTCATCGAACCCATCGTTCTACCATTCCTAGACCGGCAAGGGAACTTGCTGTTCCAACAGGACAATGCACGTCCGCATGTATCCCGTGCCACCCAACGTGCTCTAGAAGGTGTAAGTCAACTACCCTGGCCAGCAAGATCTCCGGATCTGTCCCCCATTGAGCATGTTTGGGACTGGATGAAGCGTCGTCTCACGCGGTCTGCACGTCCAGCACGAACGCTGGTCCAACTGAGGCGCCAGGTGGAAATGGCATGGCAAGCCGTTCCACAGGACTACATCCAGCATCTCTACGATCGTCTCCATGGGAGACTAGCAGCCTGCATTGCTGCGAAAGGTGGATATACACTGTACTAGTGCCGACATTGTGCATGCTCTGTGGCCTGTGTCTATGTGCCTGTGGTTCTGTCAGTGTGATCATGTGATGTATCTGACACCAGGAATGTGTCAATAATGTTTCCCCTTCCTGGGACAATGAATTCACGTTCTCATTTCAATTTCCAGGAGTGTAAAATAATCTCCTGAGAAATTGAAGTTACCGGTCTGAGAATCATAACTTGGATCCTAGAATACGAATCTGACTGCATTCAATAATGTTCCACTGCAGATCGAAAGAATAATGAGTGATAAAAAGGGTGAATATCAGTTTGAACTTCATGCACCAATTGAAAAAATTGCACATAGCACTAAATCATTGGAAAGCCCATGAGAAGTCTTTCATTTCAGCTGAGAAAAATAACACCATTGTTCTCCGAACTAAAAACACGATCCATTTGTACTGGGACGTCGCTGCCACATATCACTATGCAAGATTAATTCGTTTTTCTGCCACCCCTGCTAGTGATTCAGGCTGTCGGCAGAGGTCAGCCATCGAATCTCATTAGGTCAAACATGTTTCCCTGGAATGCTGAGTAGCTTTTATGGAATTAAGGTTGTGGCCGACATTGGACACGGCAGGCAGCTGGCCGTGTGCTGGGCAATGAATGCCACGCTTTCCCTGCCACCCCCTCGGCATAATTTGAGCATGACGTTCCTGTTTTTCTGTATTAACTTCAAATGTCCAAACACTCAGAGAGCGTGGGGGAGTTGGTCCTGGTTTTGCTCCAAAAATTGTGTTTATCTGACGACGTTGCATCATGCCACCTAGTGCACGCCATGCATGGGTCGTTCAGTAAAACTTCTTCCTCCCAACGCCGCCACTTGAAGGTAAAACGTGCACCTTCTACGCAAAAAACTGGGGAATTTCTTATCCTTGCGCATATTTTTCGTAAATTTTGATACGTTTCTGGTCTCTCCCATCGTCAATAGTTTGGAGTTCTTCCCTCCACACTGGATTCTTGAAAAAATGGGGGCTGGGGCATTTCATGACTACCCTTGGAGGAATTTGAAGCTGACCGCTCTCTGCGTGTGGTTGGTGCACTTTGCTTATCTTGAGGAGAAGTAAGCTTTCTCAAGCAACTATAGCATGATCCACTATCTGAGCAGCTCGCTTTTCCTCATTTTTTGATACGCAACCTGAGTCGCTTGGCCGGCCGAAGTGGCCGCACGGTTCTGGCGCTGCAGTCTGGAACCGCGAGACCGCTACGGTCGCAGGTTCGAATCCTGCCTCGGGCATGGATGTGTGTGATGTCCTTAGGTTAGTTAGGTTTAACTAGTTCTAAGTTCTAGGGGACTAATGACCTCAGCAGTTGAGTCCCATAGTGCTCAGAGCCATTTGAACCATTTTTGAGTCGCTTGTTTGATTTCAGTTTATATTTTGTTTCTTTATCTTGTATCTGTAAGTTTCACAGAGTTGGTTGTCTATCCAGGAAGTCTTCTTTTCATGTGGCTCTTCTCACAGTCGCATCGTCACATATGTTAACGTAGTTTAGAAACTCAGTTGGACTCGTTCTTTGATAACTTTTGATAAACCATTTCGAAACTTGAGCTTCAATAAGGTACTGTTAAAGGTAGGCGTACCGCCTATTTTAAGATCATTTATTTGTAATAGTCTTTTGATTAGCGATCCATAAAAATCGAATATAGCGTGGTACATTAACACGTTGTATTTTGCTGACGGCGTTGCCATTTGTGTACAGTGATCATGATGATAGGTTATTGATAATTTAATTTTGTCATAACAACGACTTTCGCAGGACTTCTGTATATACCACAGGAAAACATCACTCAAGGACACAAACAAAAATGGAACACACCTGATAGACCATTGCAAAAGCCACGACCTCGCCATTGTGTCAACAAAATTCAAGAAACCAACACGGAAACTTACCACATGGAAATTTTCCAGCGGGAAGCAAGAACTACAGATCGACCACGTAATAGTCCAGAAAGACACACAAAAAGAAATTTTGAACATAGACACGCGTAAAGGCTACTTCGGCTCAGACCACCACCTACTACAGATCAGGAATCATCTTTTTACCGAGCAAAAGCTCCAGAAGACCAGATCCAGAATACCTTACTTTAAACCATACACAAATATTAGACAAAATTAAAATGGAGGAAACGACAGACTTGACACAACATTCAGGAAGAATCCGAGAAGCTATGAAACTAGCACAAGGAAACACCGTTGGTAGAACCACACATGTGACCAAGCTACTGACCAACGAATCAGTGCATAGAAATATTTAGTAGCCATATATCCCAAGGGAATTTCATTCGCAGTGAAAAACGACAGTATGATAAACGACGACTGACGGAGATCAAATCGGACTTCACGAAGAACAATACAAGAAACTTCTACAAAACGTTCAGAGAAAATATGACTGGATATCAACACCCAACTTGTGTTTCTGAAGACCGGATGGAACCCTAGAAACCAATACCAAAAACAGTTATGACATTCTGGCAAAGTATTTTGAAAAATTCTCAACACGGACTCCCCTATGGAAGAAATGATGACAGAACCGAGCACGTACAATCCATATAGTGAACCTCCAACTCTAGAAGAAGAAAAAGAAATAATCAACTCACTCAAGAATCGTAGAGCACCAGGAGAATACGGCATCGTTACGGAAACCTGGAAGTTACCAGACCCAGAACTCACCAAAGCCATCCACAGGATCTTGGAAGATATCTGGAAGACCATGAAAATTCCTGACGACTGGAAAACTGCCCTGGTACACAAAAAAGGGGACAATACTGGCCCAAATAAGTACAGAGGAATATTCCTACTACCGGTCACTTACACGATCCTCTCTAAAGCTTTACGTAACAGACTAGAATGCCGGACCGACCACTTGATTGGGGTATACCAAGCAGGCTTACGTAAAGGACGGTCTTGTGCGGAACAAATTTGGAACCGGCAAATGATTTTACAACACAAACAGAACCTGACCATTATCTTTGCCGACTTCAAAAAGGCGTACGAATTTATCGACAGGAAGACTCTCTTCAAAATTCTAGCAGAATACAAAGTAGACAACAAAGCACGGACTATCATAGAGCAAACCTTGACCAACACGACCTCCAAAGTAAACTTCTGTGGGGAATTATCAGAGCCATTTGAAATTCGCACAGGTGTCCGACAAGGCGTTGGCCTCTCACCTCTCCTTCTCAATCTAGTGTTAGGTAAGGTAATAAAAGAATGGGAAACTTCACAACAGGGGATAACCTTAGGAAACCTGCACTTGGCTTTTGCAGACGATTTGACGATTGTCACGATAGGTATCTGTGGTGTCACCGCCAGACACCACACTTGCTAGGTGGTAGCTTAAATCGGCCGCGGTCCATTAGTACATGTCGGACCCGCGTGTCGCCACTGTCAGGATCGCAGATCGAGCGCCACCACACGGCAGGTCTCGAGAGACGTACTAGCACTCGTCCCAGTTGTACGACGACGTTGCTAGCGACTACACTGACGAAGCCTTTCTCTCATTTGCCGAGAGACAGTTAGAATAGCCTTCAGCTAAGTTAATGGCTACGACCTAGCAAGGCGCCATCAACCATTTGTAACGTTGCATGTACCTCAAGATAGAGTCTCACTTGTATCATCCAGAATGCTGTATACCAAAGAACAATATAAAAGTTAAGTGTTCTAGTAGCTACGTTCTTTTCTTTATCACATTCATTACGAATCCTGTTCCAGACTTAACTCCAGACGGCGTGAGTTGACGCGTGCCCTTTCGGCTACTTCACTGTGGACTGGCTGCCTTAACAGTCCACTACATTGGCGACGCGGGTTAATCAGGATCTTGTTCTTTCTCATTGCTTACATTTACTTGTGTAATGGCTTCGCCACATTCTCCAGATGTACTGTCCGAATTTTGTCGCTTGCAGAATCAGCAGACGCAGGCGTTATTGGATGCCCTGGGACAGCTCGTCCAGGGTCAACGTGCGCTGCAAAACGATGCGGCCGCCGCCGCTTCATCGCTACTGCAGCCACGAAACGCAGTTGCACCGTCCTTCCGTAATTTTGATTCAACCCAAGAAACGTGGACTGAATGGTCCCGACAGTTTGGATTTCATCTCGCCGCCTACAGAATTCAAGGTAATGAGCGGCAGCCGTTTTTGCTTTCGTGTGTAGGTGTGTCCACCTACCGTGTGATAGTGAAATTGTTTCCCCGACGCGACGTAGCAACTCTGTCATACGAAGAAATTTTGTCTGCTTTAGATGCCTATTTCAAAGAAACAGTAAATGTCGTTGCAAAAAGGTATACGTTCTTTCGTACAAAACGTACGGCCGGTCAGACTAATAGGGAGTGGGTTGCAACTTTGCAAGGACTTACTAGGGAGTGTGCATTTGAATGTGACTGTGGACTCCCTTATTCAGATACTATGGTGCGTGATGCAAGAGCACAGAACGTTTCTGATGTTCGCATATGGGAACAGATTTTGAAACTAGTTAATCCCTCCCTTCAACAAGTGATAGACATATTAGATAGGCAAGACACACTTGACTTTGCTCAGGAACCATTTGCAACTTCGCCAGCAGTGTGTCGCATTCACTGGCCTGCCGGGCGCGCTGCGCGGAACTGTAAACAGCCTTCGCGCACGTCCGCACCACCACGTGTCCCGCGAAGGCAAGCAAATGCAGTGAAATCATGCCCGCGGTGTGCAACTAGACATTCGCGTGAGAATTGCCCGTCACGCCAAGCTATTTGCTTTTACTGTCATAAGAAAGGACATGTTCAACGTGTTTGCCAGAAGAAGCTCAGATCAGACAATCGCAACCCTTCCAGGCCCTTTGCTTCGCGCCGGAATCGAACCAAGGACACTCAGGCTCGGGAACCTTCGCCCATGGACATTCATGTAGTTAGTGCCACTCCGCCCGGTGTTCCTCTCGCTAACAGTGACTGTGTTCGTCCCACAAGAAGTGTGCGTCGACGTCGACGGAAGTACCCGTCACGTCGCACGTGATTCTGTACCAGTGTCTGTTCACGTTGCACAAAACAGTCGCTCTTGTCGTCAGCAGGACAATAAACTTTTTGTAGATTTGGACATTGCCGGGCAAGTGATACCGTTCCAGCTCGATACCGGAGCTGCAGTTTCATTGCTCAATCACGCCACGTACAAACAACTGGGCGCACCTCCGTTGCGTGCCGCATATGTTCAGCTCAAGAGTTATTCCGGACAAGCTATCCCTGTGTTAGGACAGTGCACTCTTCTTGCTACATACAAGGAACAAACAAAACTTGTGTCATTTTACGTTCTTCGTTCTTCTACTGCAGTGAACTTGTTTGGTTTAGATTTATTTCAGTTGTTTAACTTGTCTATCGTCAATCAGGTCCTATCAGTGAACCAGACTGGGCCTTCCGCCAGTGTTTCTAGTCTATGTGACGAATTTGCAGAAATTTTTGCACCGGGCCTTGGTTGCGCTAAGAACTATGAAGCACATTTGGATCTGAATGTCAACGTGCAACCGAAATTTTTCAGAGCGCGCAATGTTCCCCACGCATTGCGTGATGAGGTCGCCAACCGCTACGATATCTTGTATCGGTCCACTGCTCAGCTCGGAAACGCAGATGCGTTGTCCCGTTTGCCTGTTGCTACGGATAAAGCATTCGATTCTTCCGAACTTGCTTGCATGTTCATTGACTCGGAAACAGATGACGTGGTCGAATCGTTTCCGATTGATTTTCGTCGTGTAGCTACAGCCACAGCTTCTGACCCTGTCCTTGCTACTGTTTTGCGTTTTGTTGCTACGCAATGGCCCTTGTCAAAGTCACGGATCGAGGATCCGTTGGTTCGCCGATTTTTTGCTCACAAGGAGAGACTTTTTGTACGACGTGGTGTTTTGTTGTTGCGTTCTGATAATAATCAGTCCAGAGTAGTGGTCCCACGATCGTTACAGTCCTCTGTCTTACGGCTCCTTCACCAAGGACATTGGGGTATAGTGCGAACGAAACAACTTGCTCGTCAGCACTGTACTTGGTTCGGAATCGATGCTGCGATTACGAATATGTGCTCTTCTTGCATGGCGTGTGCCGAACAACAATCCGCACTGCCGCGGAATTTCTTTGCATGGCCAAAAGCCACTTCCCCTTGGCAACGCTTACATATCGATTTTGCTGGTCCATTCTGGAGTGCTCGATGGTTGGTTGTGGTCGATTCTTTCAGTAATTTTCCTTTTGTTGTCCGGATGTCTTCCACGACGTCTTCTGCCACCATCCAAGCGTTATCTGCTATTTTTTGCATTGAAGGTCTTCCGCAGACTATTGTTTCCGACAATGGCCCACAATTCATGTCCGCAGAATTTCAGTCATTCTCCAGGGCCAATGGTATTCAACATCTGACATCCGCGCCGTTTTCGCCTCAGTCAAACGGTGCCGCTGAACGATTGGTCCGGCCTTTCGAGTCACAGATGTTGAAGTTGAAAGAGTCGCACTCTCGGGAGGACGCATTGTTGCTCTTTTTGTCCTCGTATCGCTCTCAGCCCCGCGATGGTCGGTCGCCGGCTGAGTTGCTCCACGGTCGTCCTCATCGAACCTTGATGTCTTTGCTGCATCTGTCGCATCAGGTTCATGTGCAGCGGCAGACACCTGCTTTTGCTCCTGGCGACGTTGTCTTCTATCACAACTATCGAGGTTCACGGCGTTGGCTCGCAGGGCGCATTCTTCGCTGCCTCGGCCGCGCGATGTATTTGGTTTTGGGGGCCTCTGGTGAGGTGCGTCGGCATCTCAATCAGCTGCGCCTCTGTCGTCGCCTGGGTTCTGCCGCTCCCCGTCTGCTTTCAGCGACGGTGCCGTCCGGTCAGCGCCCTGGGGACCCATCTACTGGCTCGCCTCATCCCCAGGTGTTCCCGACGATGCCTTCCATTTTGCCTCATGGTGTCGCGCCGCCGCCGCAGCCGCCGCAGCCGCCGCAGCCGCCGCCGGCGCCGCCCGCAGTGGACGCTTCGCTGCAGCCGCCAAGCGCCTCCCTGGGTCACGCGCCGCCGATCGCTTCCCGTGACCAGCTGTCCTCCGCCATGGAACTCTTGCCCGCTCCGGCCCAGATGTCGTCATCGCGCGTCGGATCCCCCGACGCCATGGAGGTCGACCCTTCGGCCCCTCCTGTCTCCTTCCGGGCGCATACACCGCATGTTGACGTGCACCCTGGACTAGGTTTTCTGGCGTTTCCTAGCTCCCCTCGGACCGAATGGCAGGGTGCGGGTTGCACGGCCTCGCCTGTTGTTAGGCTCCCCACCCCATCGCATACGTCAACATGGGGTCCTCCCCGCGGCGGGCGGAAGCCTTATCACACGACCGTTCGCCGATTTGCGGGGGAGGAATGTGGTGTCACCGCCAGACACCAAACTTGCTAGGTGGTAGCTTAAATCGGCCGCGGTCCATTAGTACATGTCGGACCCGCGTGTCGCCACTGTCAGGATCGCAGATCGAGCGCCACCACACGGCAGGTCTCGAGAGACGTACTAGCACTCGCCCCAGTTGTACGACGACGTTGCTAGCGACTACACTGACGAAGCCTTTCTCTCATTTGCCGAGAGACAGAATAGCCTTCAGCTAAGTTAATGGCTACGACCTAGCAAGGCGCCATTAACCATTTGTAACGTTGCATGTACCTCAAGATAGAGTCTCACTTGTATCATCCAGAATGCTGTATACCAAAGGACAATATAAAAGTTAAGTGTTCTAGTAGCTACGTTCTTTTCTTTATCACATTCATTACGAATCCTGTTCCAGACTTAACGCCAGACGGCGTGAGTTGACGCGTGCCCTTTCGGCTACTTCACTGTGGACTGGCTGCCTTAACAGTCCACTACAGTATCAACGAAACAACAGACGCTATTGAAAAACTACACGAAATCGCTTCCAAAACGGGACTACAGATCTCTAACGAAAATACACAGTTTATGAGCACAAAGAAACACTCGTCTCTGAACACAAAGTACGGCACGATTTACAAAACGGCAGACTTCAAATACCTCGGTGAAACACTGCAAATGAGCGGACATAACAGATACTCAAACGAAGGAAAGAAAAACTAAAGTGGACAATGCATACAAATTAGCGTGGAATCATTACACCAAGACGTCTATCTCACAAAAAGCCAACTTATGTCACTACGAAACGGTGGTGCTCCCCGAGGCACTATATGCAGCATAGACCACACTAATACTACGGAATACATGTATCAGACAACTAGAAAAAGTAGAACGGAAAATATTTAGGAAAATATTTGGCGCAACTAACAACTATGGAATATGGACCAAGAAACCTACAGAGGAACTATACAAACATACGGAGACAATCACAAAAAAGATGAGAAAAAGCAGACTATAGTTCTATGGACACCTATACAGAATGCCATCACACAGACTGACCAAACAAATCTTTGACTGGGTAACCACTAGAAACAACAAATGGGTGACAGGTAAAAATCGACCTGAACGAACTTATCATAACAGCAGACACAATAAACGACAGAATAAAATTCAGGAACTTCGTTAAGAAAAGGCAACTACATGAGATACACTGTGGCAAACGAACAGGCGTAAAATGGACCGAAGTACGCAAGCAAGACCACAGCCGGAAGATGAAAGAAATATAGGCAATCAAAAAGGCAATCAAGATGATGTCGAAGACACGAAGCCGACCAGAAGCATGGACAGAAGACCGGAAACAGAAACGCATACACACACATCCATGCCCGAGGCAGGATTCGAACCTGCGACCGTAGCAGTCGCGCGGTTCCGGACTGAAGCGCCTAGAACCGCTCGGCCACCGCGGCCGTCAAAGAAGATAATAGGAATCTAATCACATTGCTGTGTACTTATTTATTTACATTAGTTACAGTTAACTGTAAATGTCATCGTTGACACAATGAAAGTACTATTCTTACTGTATCTTACAAAAGGTGCTGAAACTGACGGTTACCAACCTTAATGGAAGCATGACATAGGCGAAAAAGATTCTGACGCATCTTCACAAATATCTCTGTCGCGTTTCGAATCACATCGCAGGAAGCTATAATTCTGGCAACTAATTCCATCTCCGTATCGACTGGGGTCTCTTGGAGACTGCGTGATGTAATACTACTCCACGATAACGCACAGTAGACTGACAGAAACACTATACAGAAGTGGGTTGGGAAGTCATGCCGCACTCTCCTTATTCACCTGATCGTACACCCTAAGATTTTCATGTTTTCCGCTCTCTATCGAACAACCTTCAAGGAACTTACTTTCCGGATGAAAATGCACGCCGAACGTGGCTCGACATGTTCTTCGTCACACAATCATTTCTATAGCCGATGAATGTTATAGCTACACCATCGTTGGCCGACTGTTCCGAATAGTGAAGCAAAAAATGGTTCAAATGACTCTGAGCACTATGGGACGCAACTGCTGAGGTCATTAGTTCCCTAGAACTTAGAACTAGTTAAACCGAACTAACCTAAGGACATGACAAACATCCATGCCCGAGGCAGGATTCGAACCTGCGACCGTAGCGGTCTTGCGGTTCCAGACTGCAGCGCCTTTAACCGCACGGCCACTTCGGCCGGCAATAGTGAAGCAGCATATATTATTGACAACTAAAGTCTCTGTTATGTGTATCTGTGGTGTTTATTAACAGCTACGAACTTATGTATCGACCCAGTAGGTGAATGACATTCATTCCATATACATGGAAAAGGCTACTCTTTTTGTTTTATACTTTTATTTTGACCGGACGTGTATCGGCTGCATGCTCGTCTTCAGCGGTTTCACTGAAGATGCACGGTAACATATATAACATGTAATACGGGACCCGTATTAAATTTTTGGTTAGTGTCCTCTGCATTTACGAACCATTTATAAAATTTGCGTAGATATATTTGTAAATTTTAAGTTAATTTTTAATTGGCTTTTATTCCCACTTCTTTGCGTTAAGGATGAGACAGCGTGCTTTATACACTGAAGAGCCAAAGGAACTGGTACACCTGCCCGATATCGTGTAGCTCCCCCCCCCCCCCCCCCCCCACGCCCCCCGAGCACGCAGAGGTGCCGTAACACGGCGTGGCATGGACTCGGTTAATGTCAGAAGCAGTGCTGAGAGAAATTACACCATAGATGGTGGATATCTCTTCTGAACAGTGCGTTTCAAGGCATCCGATAACCTGTGGCCTTCTCCACTAGACATCACGGCGCCTAGAGTATCACATTTCTATATTATTCTTGTATGTAGTTGTGATTCGAAGACGGATCACTGTTTTGTGTTGGTTTTATACTTGGAGAATTTGTTTTGGTTAATTTAACAGTCCAATAAATTGTTTTCGGACTTTGATCGTTAGTTTCTTCTGCTTATGCAGACATAGCACGATATATGCACAATAACGTTGGTGGCCAACGGAAGTGTTTAAACTCAGAAGATTGTTCCTGGAGACACTCTGCAGCAATTCACGATGTGTGGGGTGTCGCATTCTCCTGCTGGAATTACCCATGTCCGTCGGAAAGCACAATGGACACGAATGGATGCAGGTGATCAGACAGGATGCATACGTACGAGTCACCTGTTACAGTCGTATCTCGACGCATCAGGGGTCCCATATCACTCCAACTGAACAAGTCCTGCGCCATTACAGAGCCGTCCCCAGTTCGAACGGTCCCCTGCTTACATACAGGTTCCTTGAATTCGTGAGGTTCTCTCCACACCAGCACACGTCCACCCGCTCGATACAATTCTAAACGAGACTCTTCCGACCAGGCAAAACGTTTCCAGTCATCAACAGTCCAATGTCGGTGTTGACGGGCCCAGGCCAGACGTAAAGCTTTGTAGCGTGTAGTCATCAACCAAACACGGGCGAGCTTCGGCTCCGAAATCCCATATCGATGATATTTCGTAGAATGGCTCACACGCTGACACTTGTCGATATCCCAGCACTGAAATCTGCAGCAGTATGCGGAAGGGTTGCACTTCGATCATTGAAACATTCTCTTCAGTCGTCTTTGGTCCCGTTCTTGCACGATCTTTTTCCGACCGCAGCGATATCGGAGATTTTATGTTTTACCGGATTCCTGATATTCACAGCACACTCGTGAAATACTCGTACGGGAAAATCCCCACTTCATTGCTACCACCGGCCAGGGTGGCGGAGCGGTTCTAGGAGCTACAGCCTGAAACCACTACGGTCGCAGGTTCGAATCCTGCCTCGGGCATGGATGTGTGTGATGTCCTTAGGTTAGTTAGGGACTGATGACCTCAGCAGTTAAGTCCCATAGTGTTCAGAACCATTTCTTTTTTCATCGATACCCCGCAGATGCTACGTCCCATCGCCTACTGAAATCTTGATTTTATTTAATCGTTTGGCTGTGGCGTCCGTCGGGCAGACCGTTCGCCGGGTGCCGCTCTTTCAATTTGACGCCACTTCGGCGACCTACAGTCGATGAGGATGATAGGATTATGATGACGACAGCACAACACCCAGTCCCCGAGCAGAAAAGATTCCGCGACTCAGCCGGGAATCGAAACCGGACCCAGAGGATTGACAATTCGTCACGCTGACCATTCAGCTACTGGGGGCGGACGAAATCTTGATAACCTGCCATTGTAGCAACAGTAACCGATGTAGCAACTGCGCCAGACACTTGTTGTCTTACATAGGCATTGCCGACCGCAGCGCCGTATTCTGCCTGTTTACTTATCTCTGAATTTGAATACGCGTGCCTACACCAGTTTCTTTGGCGCTTCAGTGTATTACCATCGATGTATTTATTCGTAGTTTCTGTGTTATTCGCAATATGATTGTTTTCTGTCACTTAGATGATTTGCAGATATGATTTATTGAACTTCTTTAACTGTTTCGATTATTGATAATGAAATATGTGGAGCATAATTAGCATAAAAGTAAACTGTACAACATATAATTTTTGTAAAATTCAGTAGTTCGTAGTTTATGAGGTCTTTCGTCGCTTGGCGAGGTCTTTAAGTATGACGAGATTTACGGAATTTTCGACAAATATTTCTTTTCTTAGGTCTATTTCTGTATTTTGAATATTTTTCGTATTTTTTCATGTAAGTTAAGATTTTTATTTCTTCGTAGATGCTCAGATACACGCGTTTATTAACTGTGAGTAAAATCGACGAACGCTATGATGCGTCTGTGACGTCATGAATTTATACATTGTGACGTGTGCTCAAACGCTCGCGGATTATTTTTACCATTATTCATGTATTCACGGACACTCATATTAATATTTCTGATTGTTTGACCGCTACACGCGTTTTTTACAATTTTTGCATTTTAGTTTATAAATTCTATAGCGAGAAATATTGTGTGTTATTGTAGTGAATAGTAAATGTGTGTGCTTTTACTGTGTTCTGTGACCTGAATGCGGTTTCTAGAATTATTTTCTATGGGGGGGGGGTATCCGGATTTATTTGATACTTGTCTCCTATATGATATCCGCAGGAAACTATTCCGACATTTTCCAAAATACAGGTAATACGAACCTGCAACATCGATATATTTATCGACTAAGTACATTAAAGCCGTGTTGCCTCATGTGCGACACGACGACGTGCTAAAAATCAATTAAAACTTATTCCAAAAATTCTACGGAAGTTCTATGTGGGCACAATAAAAAAAAAATCACAGCACCAGCGAAATTTGGTAGTTGTCTTTCCACATCTGAACGATGAGGCATATACATATTTCGGTCTTCTTTAATATGAATGCCACTAGTAGTGCCACTATACGAATTCAAATCAGGTTTGCCTTAAATACACGAGAACGTTAATTATCTTTGAGACAGGACATGGTGAATTGATGTAAGTCAAGAATGCCTTTATGGCGACATTATGAACGCCTCGCTAACTTTGAACGACGACATGTAATAGGATTACGAGAAGCTTTATGTTACTCCGCGATATAGCTGAAAGAAATGGCAGGCATGTAGCAACTGTACATGATTGCTGGCAGCAGTGATCACGACAATGTATGCTCGCGAAAAGACGGGCTCCGGACGGGCACGTGGCACTGCCGAGATGAAAGACCATCGTTTCTGCGTAGAACCTGTAACGTCTAGTAAGAAACAAAAATCAACATATTATGTAGTAATGAGAAAATTATATGTATCATATTGTGTTATTGTATAAAATTATGTATTTTTTTTATTATTTATTTTTGAGCACATCTGCGTCGGCGAGTAATGAAACCGCCACAGACGATAAATGTCGAACAAAGATTAAAATAAGTAACTAGTATATAATACGTGATGAACATTAATTTCTTTGTCTTTTTCATCTGGGAGTCGAGCGAGTAAGATATCCTGTGTCCTAGTAGCGAACGCTAGTGTAGCATTCTTTTGTCGAGACTAAGAGATGTACGCCATTACGTGTGAATTCATAAAGGTGTGTAACAATTGAAATATTTAAATGTTTTAATAGAGTTATTTAAATGAAAACTTGCATAATTAATTGTTAAAGCTTGCTTGCCTATTATCCAATCCTGTTGAGACATTTTTCAGTTATATAAATATTATCTGTGGTTCTGAGCTGCGTGGCGAACGAAGGAGCCGCTGCCGCGACGTATTCAAACGACTTCCAATATGGTGTATCATACCGCAAGGAAGCGGTAAAGTATTAGTAAAATAATATTATTTCTTTTAGCTTCCAGACTTGCAGTGCAGATCAGCAGATTTTATGATGTGTTGCAGGTTGACGCGGGCTGCTGATAGTATATAATTCACAGTACAAATAAGTTAATGTACCTTCAAAATCTAATAGGAATCTTGCTGTGCTCCGTTCTGGTCTGGCAAACTTTATAGTGAAAACGTATTTTTTCATTAAGAGTCTCATGTTCTTGTGCTAGTCGTGGTATTGAATGGTGTTTTACCGAGAAACAAAATCCACTGCAAAATTTTGTTGTTGAACGATCATACGAACTGTAACATCAGTATTCATAACAGAGTAATTTCCATTTTCAATAATTATAAAATATGGAAGATATGTCGATTTTTAGAATGAGTTACAGTCACGAAAAAACGTTCCTTTAACTGTAGGCCAGATACAGAACAATAAGATCTCAATATATATATTTTGTTTTGTTAAAAGGTAATGATGGTAAAGAAATTCAAAGCACAGCATTATTAACAGATATTTCGCGGCTCTTTTCATATATGCGTAGTTACGCTAATAATCATAATAATAATAGAAAAGAGTTATAACGAAACAATTACGACAGAGACGCGAAAAACCCTGACGCATCACACTACATCTGCAGCAGCAACTTGAGCAGCAGCTGGCACCGCAGTGACACAATGAACTGTCCCATTTCGATTACTTCAAGGACAACTCCGAGCCATTCGCTCTCTAGCGTGCGCTCCACTGACCGCAAACCACCGCCATTTGCGACTTCAGTGATACCAAGCTAGTGCTCATTGAAGGGCAGGGTGGAGGTCTGTTGTGTTTTCTGATGAAAGTTGTTTCTGCCACGCTGCCAGTGATGAGCGTGTGTTGGTTCCAAGGAGGTCAGTTGAAAGCCTGCAGCCAACCTATCTGTGTGCTAGACACAATGGAGCTACACCTGGAGTTATGGTCTGAGTTGCGTTTTCATACGACAGCAGGACCGCTCTCGTGGTTATTCCACCTACCCTGATTGCAAATTTGTACTTGTGCCGTGGCGGCGGTATTCACAATCGATTCTCGATCGTTGGGCCTCCGAGTGTTGTTTCTTTCTCCGTCGCGGGGCGCCTCCTGGCGGCGGGTGTCACTGCCTCTGCCCGGCGGCGTGCAGTGCGCGCGGGCAGTCAAGTTTGGGCGCGAGCATTGCCTTTCGCGTCGTACGCAGGGGTCCCTCCGCGCTGTCGCTGGCCGGGGCTGATGTTACTTGCTCCTCTCCGGGTCGGTGGTTGGAGTCGTCGCCTGATTACCAGCTTTACTGCCCTCTCTGACTGCCCCTTGATGAGGTCTCGGTGACGACGCTCGTGCCGGATCATCTTTCTCGCGGCGATTTCCTTGGACCGCGCCTCGGCAGGAGCTTGTGGCTGTGCTGCTCTCGGGTATAGTTTACAGGGGAGTACTTTTCCGTCCTCGGAAGTTTGGTGCTGTTTGTGTGTTTCAGCGTGCTATGGCTAAGAAGATTATCTTCGTTGTTATGATTTTGTCGAAAACGTGGGCAAACCCCAGTGTTCGTGTTTCTCGGCATTCTGTAGGGTGATGTACCTTACTTGGTGTGTTTCTCTTGGCGTTCTATTGTGCCGTTGCAGAACTTTGTTTAACCTTTTCCCTCCTTACTCTTCTGCAGAGTACCTTTGGATCCTGTGGCCTGTAATTTCTCTTGTGCCAAGTTCCGGGGTTTTGGGGGATAATTTATTAAATTATGTTTTGGAACTTATGGGATTCTGTGTGACTGTCTGGGGTTTTTTCTGGCCTTTGCCCGTACGTTTTCCCGTTTCCTCGCCCGGGCGTCGTACGTAAAGTTTAAGGTGAGTGAATTTTGGTAGTTCCCCTCCTGTGGTTCGGTGGGCCCCGTGACGAATTTATCTTTTTTCTTTCTTCTCTTTTTTTTTTTTTTTTTTTGCATCCTGCCTGTCCTATCTCCCTGGCTTAAGGTTGGCTCCTCTATGCCCGTGCGCGAGTGTGTATGTGGGCGACGGTGATCGTTTGCTGACTTGTTTACTGTTTCTTGCCGACTTCTCTGCATAGACTGCCGAATCCATAATTTGGTCTATGCCATGTTATAGTTGCTTCAAGTTGGTTCGCACACTCCCCTTGGTAATGACATCTGCGCACCTATGAGATTGAATAATGTTTTGAACTATTGTAAGCTGGCGGTTGTCGCCGTGTGTGTTAAATTTTAACTTGTATTTGAGTTTTGGTGTAATTTTATTTTGTTAACTGAGCTAATTTTATCTTGCCTACTGCTGTGATGTCAGAAACGTTAAAATCCAGCCTTGGGCTCCTTGTGAATTTTTATGTTGGTAACTGATGCAGAATTTTAGTGTAATGATTTATCTTTTACGTTTTGGGGAAATTTTATCTTGGCAAATCGTTGGGGTTAAATTGTGCAACTTGTGTTTATGATCTATGGAAATGTTGGGGTGGATTGCACCTTCTCGTTAGGCCTATCACTTATTGTTTTACTAAAGGCATTAAGGGATATTTGTTGAAAGATTTTTTTAAATTTAATCAATCATAAATTTAATCTTACCTGTGAAGCCATATTTGTGAAGACCTGTTATTTAAATTTCATTATCTTCCCAGCTTGCCCTTTTGCTATTGTATTAAAAGTGAAACTTCCTGGCAGATTAAAACTGTGTGCCCGACCGAGACTCGAACTCGGGACCTTTGCCTTTCGCGGGCAAGTGCTCTACCATCTGAGCTACCGAAGCACGACTCACGCCCGGTCTCACAACTTTACTTCTGCCAGTATCTCGTCTCCTACCTTCCAAACTTTACAGAAGCTATCCTTTCTTTCAGGAGTGCTAGTTCTGCAAGGTTCGCAGGAGAGCTTCTGTAAAGTTTGGAAGGTAGGAGACGAGATACTGGCAGAAGTAAAGCTGTGAGACCGGGCGTGAGTCGTGCTTCGGTAGCTCAGATGGTAGAGCACTTGCCCGCGAAAGGCAAAGGTCCCGAGTTCGAGTCTCGGTCGGGCACACAGTTTTAATCTGCCAGGAAGTTTCATATCAGCGCACACTCCGCTGCAGAGTGAAAATCTCATTCTGTATTAAAAGTGTTTGTTGTTTTGATTAATAGCAGCTGCTTGCCTTAAAGAACTATAATTGATTTTGACAGATAGAGAATTAGTGTAACTGTTCACTCCAATAAAGCCACCCTGTTAAAAGGAAAATTTTTGTGTTATCATTTGTTTCCCCCTTGTTCCCCAACCACGGCTCAGTACTCAGTCTGGTGATTCGACATGTTGGGCTGCCATTCAAGAAGAGCATTCCAAGGGCTGCTTTCCAACAGGATAACGCTCGTCGACGTACCGCTGTTGTAGCTCACCATTCTCTACAGTGTTGACGTGTTGGCTTGACGTGCTCGATCACCAGATTTGTCTTCAATCGAGCACACATGGGACATTATCGGACGACAACTCCAGTCATCTTCAACCAGCTTTAACCGTCCATGTATTGACTGAGCGAGTGCAACAGGCATGGAAGTCCTTCCTACAAACTGCCATCCAACACCTGTACAACACAATTCACGCACTTCTGTACGCTTGCATTCAACATTTTGGCATTAATGTACCAGCATTTCGCATTTGCAATAGCTTATCTCGTGCTTACATTAACCTACGACAATCACATATATTATCTAGAGAAATGTGTTCCCGAAATTTCATTACTCTAAATATTTTTTGGTGATACGATTTTTTGTCAGCGTAGTATTATGTCTTAATGTATCTTATAGTGTATTTTCTTCAGGACCGCTGAAGATTGGCATGTAACTTGATGCTGATGGCCAAAATAAAAGTAAACGATATAAGATTGGTTGGTTGGTTGTTTCGGGGAAGGAGACCAGACAGCGAGGTCATCGGTGTCATCGGATTAGGGAAGGGCGGGGAAGGAAGTCGGCCGTGCCCTTTGAAAGGAACCATCCCCGTATTTGCCTGGAGCGATTTAGGGAAATCACGGAAAACCTAAATCAGGATGGACGGACGCGGGATTGAACCGTCGTCCTCCCGAATGCGAGTCCAGTGTCTAACCACTGCGCCACCTCGCTCGGTAAACGATATAAGAAAGAGCTTTGTCTATGTATATACAAATTTCATTAATCTGTGTGGCGCTACGTTTTTGTAACGACTTCCTAGCGCCGTGATGTTGTTCAAATGCTGTGGCACGTCGCTCTCATTACCACAGTTTTCTTTCCGTGTCATAGGACTTCTGTTGTCGTTCTTTCGATGACTGTTTCATGGAGCTCTGCACGGCACTCTGTTCTGTGCGAGCCCCTTCATCTTAGAATAACTACTGCAACGTGCATCCATTTCAACCTGTTGACTATACTCATCCTTAGGACTGCTTCTGCGTTTTCCAATGAATTCCCCACCTCACAAAACTGATGATTCCTGTCCTATTAAGCGATTCCTTTAGTCAGATTGTGCTACAAATTTCTCTCCTCCCATATTCTGTTCGGTACCTCCTCATTAGTTGCTCGACCTACTCATCAAATTTGCAGCATTCCTCTGTATAATCAGATTTCAAAAGATTCTATTCTCCCCATGCCTGAACAGCGTTTCACTTAAATACAGGGCTATACTACATAGAAACACCTCCAAAAACGACTGCCTAGATCTTAAACATATATTCGATGTTAACAAATTACTCTTTCCCGGAAGTGTTTGTGGTTTTCTTACTGTATCCAGTCCGATTCTTATATGGAGCAGTTGGTAGCATGTAGGGCTTCCATTCAGCAGGACGACGGTTCAAATTCGCACGGCGTCATCTAGATATTTACTTTTTCCGTGATGTTCCTAAATCGCTTCAGGCAAATGGCGGAATGCTTCCATACATGACATATCTTTTCCCATCCATCTCTAACGACCGAGCTGTTGGAAGCAGGTTGAACCCTAAATCCTCTCTGTCAGAAGAATGGAAAAACTGGTACAGTTAACCCCGGGGAAAATAAATTTGGATGCCGGAGGAATGTAGCGACACACGAGACATTGCTGGCGCTACGGCTTATTTCAGAAGATAGGTTAAGGAAAGGCAAACCTACATTTACAGCATTTATAGACTCAGAGAAAGTGTTGACTGGAACATTCTCTTTAAAATTCTGAAGGTGGGAGGGGTAAAAACCTGGGAGCGAAAGGCTGTTTACAGTCTGCACAGAAACCAGATGACAGCTTTTAGAGTCGAGGGGCACGAAAGGAAAGCACTAGTTGAGAAGGGAGTGAGACAGGGCTGTAGCCTATCCCCAGTGCTATTCAAACTGTATACTGAGCAAGCAGTAAAGGAAACAAAAGAAAAATTTGGAGTAGGAATTAAAGTCTAGGGAGAAGGAATAAAAACTTTGAGGTTAGCCGATGACATTGTAATTCCGTCTGACACAGCAAAGGACTTCGAAGGACAGTTGAATGGAATGTACAGTTTCCTGAAGGAACAAATAAGATGAACATCAACAGAAGCATAACAGGGTTAGAATGGAAATCAAGTGATGGTGGGGCAATTAGATTAGGAAACGAGTCATGTAAACTAGTAGATGATTTTTGTTATTTGAGCAGCAAAATAATTTATGATGGCTGAAGTTGCGAGGATATAAAAAGTTGACTGGCAATAGCTAGAATAGCAGTTCTGAAGAAGAGAAAGCTAGCAATATCAAATATAGATTTAAGTTTTAGAAAGTTATTTCCTAAAAGTATTTATCTGGAATGCAGCCATGAATAGAAGAGAAGGAAGGGCGATAAAGAGTTTGGACAAGAAGAGAACAGAAGCTTTTGGAATGTGGTGCAACAGAACAATGCTGAAGATTAGATGGGTAGCTCACGTAGCTAACGATGAGGTACTGAATAGAATAGGAGAGGAAAGAAAATTGTAACTTGACCAGAAGAAGGCATCCGTTGGTAGGATACATTCAGATAGATGGGTATCACAAGTTTAGTACTAGAGGGAAGTGTGGACGGTAAAAGTCGTTAAGGGGGACAAAAAGATGAATACAATAAGCATATTCAGAAGGCTGTAGGTTAAATAGTTATTCAAAGATGAAGAGGCTTGCGCAGGGTAGGATAGCGTGGACAGCTGCAGCAAACCATTCTCCGGGCTGAAAATCATAGCAACATCGTCTCTACCAAGGGCGTGGCCGTTATTTTGCTGCATATATAGCTAACCTTTTCTACTACTGTTAGTCTCTAAATTTCTGATGTAGTTCTCTATGCGTCATTTGTTTTAATTCTTCATTCCATTAAAATTCTTATACTTTTATTGATACAAATCTTACAAAAACGTTTCAAGATACTACAGATTCCGTTCACCAGTTCTTCCAAGTCAAGTCCTTTGCTGTGTTTGACAGAATTAAAATGAAAATGGTAACCCTAACTCTGTTTCATGTACGTGAACTGTAATTCGCTTTGAAGTACTTTACACTAACGAAAACGTTTATGAGTCTGATACGAAACAACGTGGAAGTTAATGAGCACCAGGACGCATTAGTGCTGTGAGTGCGTAGTGTTGCTACTTAGCCTTGTGGGGGACGTAAGGACTTGAATGGTGTCAGATGTTGAGTGATCACCGTGAAAGATACGGAGATGCTGCGTGCTCGTGTGAGACTGCATTATCAGCATCTGAAAGAATTTGAAAGGGTATTCACTCTGGACCTCAGTTTGGCTGGCATGTCGAATTTCCAGATTTTTGAGGCATTAGGACATAGCAGTAGTGCAGTGTTGGACTATATGGGAACCTAAGGGCCGGCATATTCGTCGTCAAGGTTTCGGTCTATCACGTCAGAACACCATAAGGGAAGATCGTCGTATTGTACATCAAGCACATCATAACGCCTGCATATCTGTGCTTGCGACGCGAGAAACTATACAGGGTGATTTTTGCTACCGTGTAAAAACTCTTGGGATTGACTGATGAGAGGATACGGGGAAAAAAAGGTCTAATGAACTTTTTCCCGGAAATGCGTGGCTTCTGCGCTACATACTATTTACTCAATCATACTGTGTTACAGAGACTGCTGTCTAATACGCGCTGTACCACGTAGCCACAGTTACAGTATGCATGGTTTCCTCCTAGAGGGTGGTACTGTTCCTCATACGTCATGCGCTAGCGCCCTCTCCTGCCATAGTACCTAGTAGCGTTGCACCCGATTCACTTCTCTTGCTGACTCGACTTGTAATGGATGTGATAGAGCGTAGTAGACATTGCTTCCGTATTCGAATCGAGAGCTCACCGACATGGTGTTTACTTACAGAGAGGCAAATGCCACCGGACGGCGGGCAGCAAGGCTGTATCAAGAGACCTATTCCCGCTGACAGAAACCACAGCATTCAATGTTTCCAACAGTTTCGCAGTTTGTCTGAGACAGGGTCGTTTTGGGAAGCAGGAAATCATGAAGGACTTACCTGAAATGTTCTGACACCAGACTTGGAGGAAAATGTGATTAACCATGTGGAAGACGACCGCCGTGGCAGTGCCAGGCAGTTGGTCCACCAGTACAGGGTAATCCAGACGACGGTGCGTAATACTCTCCATGACAACTGTTACTACCCATATCACTTGCATTGTGTGCAGGGCTTACTAGCGACGGGCTTTCCACATCAGGAGCAGTTGTGTCACTGGTTTTTCAATAGGCAACCACGATTCCGGGATATGTGTCACTCATCATATTCACAGGTGAGGCAACCTTTACGAGCAGTGGTATTTTGAACTTCTGTAACGGTCGTCTGTGGAACAGTATGCAGAACCCCCATGCATGGTGACAGAGAATCATCAGCACCACTGCAGATGGAATGTGTGGGTCGGTTGGAGTAACTGGCGACCATGTTTAGGGGCCGTCTTCCTCCCACGTCGCTTAACAGGCAAGCACTATCGGGTTTTCTTGCAGGTAACTTTGCCTGCCCTGCTGGAAAAATGGTTCAAATGGCTCTGTGCACTATGGGACTTAACATTTGAGGACATCAGTCCCCTAGAACGTAGAGCTACTTAAACCTAACTAACCTAAGGCCATCTCACACATCCATGTCCGAGCAGTCGCGCGGTTCCGGACTGAAGCACCTCGAACCGCTCGGCCACCACGGCCAGCCTGTCCCGCTGGAGGAAGTGCCATTGGTGATTCGAACGGTTACGTGGCAGCTACATGATGGTGCTCCAGCACACTTCGCCGTTAACGTCCCGACACATCTCAGTCGCTTCTTCCCTGGTCAGTGGATCGGAAGGGGGGTCCAGTTGAATGGAGTGCTCATTCATCGTACCCAACCCGTGCAGTTTCTGCTTATGGGGCGGTGTATGCAGAGCCCATTCCAGATGTGGAGACACTGGAGTAGTGTATTCTTGCTACCTTTGACACTGTTCGGATGCAACCTGGCCGATGTGATGGTGTGAGCACATGCTGCAGCGCATACACGCATGCGTTAGGACAAGTGGGAACCATTTTCAATACATCCTAATAGTGGCTGTAAGGTACAGTGCCAATTAGACCTCAGTCTCTGCAACAATGTATTACTGAATTAATGGTCTCTAGCGTGGACACTACGCACTTTCTTTCCGCGTGCTTTGATTTATCAAGTCCTAGAGTTTATATATGATGGGAAAAAAATCACCATTAAAAGACGGCCTACAAGATTCTATGTTGTCCCGCACCACTGGTAGGAGAGCAGTAGTAGCCAAACCGGGGGACTACTGTGCCGTGCGTAGGCGACCGCCAACACCACAACACAAATGGCCGCGTTTGGAGTGGTGTCGTGACTGTGACTGGGACTGGGAAGCGTAGACTGTCGATGAACGCCATATCCTTGTGTACTAAACCAGAGAATCGTCATCGACGGGCGTGACAGCGACCCGGGGAGAGGCTCGATTCTTCCAATGTTTTGGACAGGCACAGCGGTGTTACTGCTTGTGTTGTGGTGTGGGGAAACACAGCTGGTAGCGATCAAGGTAGCTCTGATGGGACAACGAAACATCACGGACATCCTGTCTCCTTGTTTTAATTTTCAGGCGGCTGTGTCAGGGTGCAATGTTTAAACAGGCCAATGGTCGCTGACATGGAACCTGTCTCTACGAGTTTCCTGCGTGATTTGAAGGTACTGCTCTTGCCAGCTAGATCCCCGGATCTGTCAGCGATAGAAAGCACGTGAGACCAGCTGGGAGGTCTCCATGATCCCAGTCGTACCGGTATCCGGGCTAGCGATGACCACGCACAACAGCTGGGGGCCAGCTCGTCTCAGGAGAGGATATGACGGCGTTATGACAGCCTTCTCAACCGGATCAGTGCGTAAATCCGGGCCAGGACAAGTTTTTTGTAAGTTTGTCTCGATCTTGTAATCACTGAAATAGCATCATACACCACATGAAACCGTGAAGTTTCGTTTCGTTTCATCCTCTGCTTCTGGATGATACTCCTTTTTTTCTGGCAATGTTACTGCTACAAATTGGTATACATGAGAAGATAATCCGGAAGTTTAAGGACTTTTAGTTTATGTGGCCACAAGCTTAGCACCCGCTGTTTCGGTCGTGTGGCCTCTATGGTCTGGACAGATTTTTTTTTCTGTTTTTCTTTAATTGAGTTTTTAAGTTTTTCACAAATAGTAACATCTTCTAAACTTTTCACGCTAATTAAAGCCATAGAATCATGGTATTCCCAAATGAACTTCTGACCGAAAATCGCTTCTGATAGCTGGAGACCAAGGTGTTTGTTAATGATGCCTTTCGCGTTTTTGTGGTGATATTTTCATAGAAATTTTCACTCGCTAACACATATTTCCTTGCATTTAACCGAGAGGTAAAACACCAATTTTCGTAGATTTAGCTTTAAAAAAGTTTTAATGTAACAGAATTATTTCTCAACATTTTTCATTCTCTATTTCACCCCCTAAGGCGTTGAATTTCCAAAAACATTGAAACACGCATTATTTATTTCCAACCAAGAAGTGAAACACCATTTCCAAAGTTATAGCTTTAAAAACCCTTCATGAGTTCTTTAATAATGATTCATTTTCAAAAATAAGTTTCACACACTGTTTTACCCCACTACTGGTTGAATTTCCAAAAACGCTGAAACATGCTATTCTTTTTTTTATTTCTGACTGGGAAACCAAATACCAGTTTCCACAGCTCTAGCATCAAAACTGCCTCAATAGCGAGATATGTACAAACGGTCTTTCATCCCATATTTCACTCCCATAGGGATGGATTTTCCAAAAATCCCATCTTAAACAATGCCTACAGCATAAGTTCCACGTATCTATCCTTCGCAGTTTGGGCCTGGCGATGACTCAGTGAATCAGGGCATTGCATATACATACTACTAGTCATTAAAATTGCTACACCACGAAGATGACATGCTACAGACACGAAATTTAACCGACAGGAAGAAGATGCTGTGATATGCAAATGATTAGCTTTTCCGAGGATTCACACAATGTTGGAGCCGGTGGCGACACCTACAACGTGCTGACATGAGGAAACTTTCCAACCGATTTCTCATACACAAACAGCAGGTGACCGGCGTTGCCTGGTGAAACGTTGTAATGATGCCTCGTGTAAGGAGGAGAAATGCGTACCATCACGTTTTCGACTTTGATAAAGGTCGGATTGTAGCCTATCGCGGTTTATCGTATCGCGACATTGCTGCTCGCGTTGGTCGAGATACAATGACTGTTAGCAGAATATGAAATCGGTGGGTTCAGGAGGGTAATACGGAACGCCGTGCTGGATCCCAACGGCCTCGTATCACTAGCAGTCGAGATGACAGGCATCTTATCCGCATGGCTCTAACGAATCGTGCAGCCACGTCTCGATCCCTGAGTCAACAGATGTGGGCGTTTGCAAGACAACAACCATCTGCACGAACAGTTCGACGACGTTTGCAGCAGCATGGACTATCAGCTCGGAGACCATGGCTGCGGTTATCCTTGACGCTGCATCACAGACAGGAGCGCCTGCGATGGTGTACTCAACGACGAACGTGGGTGCACGAATGGCAAAACGTCATTTTTTTGGATGAATGCACTTTCAGTCTAAAGCGTCGTGATGGTCACATCCGTGTTTGGCGACATCGCGGTGAACGCACATTGGAAGCGTGTATTCGTCATCGCCGCGTGGAGTGACCGATCGGTTTGAGGCGCCGTGTCACGGACTGCGCGGCCCCTGACGTCGGAGGTTTGAGTCCTCCCTCGGGCATGGGTGTGTGTGTTGTTCTTACCATACTATAGCTTATGTAGTGTGTAAGAATAGGGACCGATGACCTCAGCAGTTTGGTCCCATAGGACTTCACACACAATTTCTGCAATAAACAAAAAAAAATTCCTTGTCGCCTTTTTTTACTCTGGAAAACTACTAACGTAAAAATTTGACAACTTTGACGACTAGGAGTGGTCTGGGAAATACTAAAAGCGTCGCTGTGAGATAAGAGTTCAGTGGTAACGGTAGCTAGGTACCATCGCGAACAAAGATAACCAGAAGATACCGAAAGCAAACAGGCGTTAATCTTGATAAATGTCGCATTAATAAGTTATAATTAAATTTGTATAACAAAGTTTTCTAATGACATGATAATTTCAGTGACCTTGCACTTTCTAGGTTTGTTTCTATGATGTTTTTAGCTCACGCAGTTTTAATGTTCTCGCACTAACCCGACGGCTTTTGGATGAAAGCAGTAAAACTAGCAGAAAAACTATCAGAAAATAAAGTGAACTTTTGCGACAACAGTCAAGAACGCAGGAGTGGAAAGTACGTCCTTCTCCCAAAGAGTTCATATGTACTATTGTATTTCGAATATTTGCTTCACTCTTTAACAAGTCTCATTCAAGCATGGGTTTCACAGCCGCACTGACTTGAGTTACATTCTACTGAAGTCGCTGCTGCTCATCTGTTAACGCATTCCTCAAATACAGAATGTGTAGACGTTCCTGATTCTCTTTCTACTAGCCTTTCTGTCAACGATTAGTTAACGAGCACTCTTTGGCTCCTGACCATCAATATTCTTATATTTCAGTACTATCTCCTAATTCAAAAATTCTTATTGCAGAGTTTGAAGTTCGAGAACAACACCTATCTAGCTTTTCAGATCAAAATAAATCCCTCTATGTGCTATACCCTGGTATATCCCATACTTTGCACACAATTCAAACCACTTTCGAATAACAAAAGAACTCTGGAACCGTAACGTAACACATGTCCCAGAACGTTCATTGGTCAATATGGGCAATCTGTAACGTGAACAGCATGTAAAAACAGGTAATAACATGGAATTATTGCTAGGTTACAACTATGGGAATTTCAAGTAACAAAATATATTTCTTGAAAAACACTTTGTTGCTTCATTTCAGTTTTGTTATGGGAACTGACGTTAATTTCTGAACACACAAATAACGCAACCTTAAATAATTTTTCTGTGTACACGTCAAACAGCTATATTTTTAGAATTTTGGTTCACATTTTTGGAATATAGTGATCAATAGATTATTATATTGTAACTAAAGGTCAGTCTTGATCACAACATTTATGTGTCAATAACATTGGTGACCGGTTTCTTTTATATTTATATAACCATCTTCAGACCCAAGGCTTTCTTGGATGATGGTAGGCGGAGATCTTATCAGTTGACGTCATAGCAGCTGAGGAGAACTCCGCCTACCATCCTCCAAAGAAGCCATGGGTCTGAAGATGGTTATATAAATACACTCCTGGAAATGGAAAAAAGAACACATTGACACCGGTGTGTCAGACCCACCATACTTGCTCCGGACACTGCGAGAGGGCTGTACAAGCAATGATCACACGCACGGCACAGCGGACACACCAGGAACCGCGGTGTTGGCCGTCGAATGGCGCTAGCTGCGCAGCATTTGTGCACCGCCGCCGTCAGTGTCAGCCAGTTTGCCGTGGCATACGGAGCTCCATCGCAGTCTTTAACACTGGTAGCATGCCGCGACAGCGTGGACGTGAACCGTATGTGCAGTTGACGGACTTTGAGCGAGAGCGTATAGTGGGCATGCGGGAGGCCGGGTGGACGTACCGCCGAATTGCTCAACACGTGGGGCGTGAGGTCTCCACAGTACATCGATGTTGTCGCCAGTGGTCGGCGGAAGGTGCACGTGCCCGTCGACCTGGGACCGGACCGCAGCGACGCACGGATGCACGCCAAGACCGTAGGATCCTACGCAGTGCCGTAGGGGACCGCACCGCCACTTCCCAGCAAATTAGGGACACTGTTGCTCCTGGGGTATCGGCGAGGACCATTCGCAACCGTCTCCATGAAGCTGGGCTACGGTCCCGCACACCGTTAGGCCGTCTTCCGCTCACGCCCCAACATCGTGCAGCCCGCCTCCAGTGGTGTCGCGACAGGCGTGAATGGAGGGACGAATGGAGACGTGTCGTCTTCAGCGATGAGAGTCGCTTCTGCCTTGGTGCCAATGATGGTCGTATGCGTGTTTGGCGCCGTGCAGGTGAGCGCCACAATCAGGACTGCATACGACCGAGGCACACAGGGCCAACACCCGGCATCATGGTGTGGGGAGCGATCTCCTACACTGGCCGTACACCACTGGTGATCGTCGAGGGGACACTGAATAGTGCACGGTACATCCAAACCGTCATCGAACCCATCGTTCTACCATTCCTAGACCGGCAAGGGAACTTGCTGTTCCAACAGGACAATACACGTCCGCATGTATCCCGTGCCACCCAACGTGCTCTAGAAGGTGTAAGTCAACTACCCTGGCCAGCAAGATCTCCGGATCTGTCCCCGATTGAGCATGTTTGGGACTGGATGAAGCGTCGTCTCACGCGGTCTGCACGTCCAGCAGGAACGCTGGTCCAACTGAGGCGCCAGGTGGAAATGGCATGGCAAGCCGTTCCACAGGACTACATCCAGCATCTCTACGATCGTCTCCATGGGAGAATAGCAGCCTGCATTGCTGCGAAAGGTGGATATACACTGTACTAGTGCCGACATTGTGCATGCTCTGTTGCCTGTGTCTATGTGCCTGTGGTTCTGTCAGTGTGATCATGTGATGTATCTGACCCCAGGAGTGTGTCAATAAATTTCCCCTTCCTGGGACAATGAATTCACGGTGTTCTTATCTCAATTTCCAGGAGTGTATAAAAGAAACCGGTCACCTGTGTTATTGAGACATAAGTGTTGTGATCAAGACTGAACTTTAGTTATAATATAGCTATATTTTTCACTTGCTGTCCTTATTGAATCTTTGTTGTTCGTCTTGAATCTATAGAGTGAAGTCTATTTTGCTCTCTGATTGCATTTTAGATCACTGACATGCGCCATTCATTCTTAATGGCTTAGAGGACCAATGACATTTGTCGTTGAAATGATACTGGACTTTTTAATATCAAAGGAAAAATCTAACGAAGGAAGATTGTTCTCCTATGCCAAGCCGAAAAAACAATTGTTACGAGGTCTTTTACGTCTAGGATTTATGAGGCAAGTAGTAGTAGTAGTACTACTTTGGTTTCGTGGTGTGTGAACACCCATCCTCGACTTCCTCCTCATTGTCCATTTGGATGATTAAAAGACGGTTTTAGAAGTCATCGTTTTCCTGCGCAGAACTAAGAACGACAGTTTTCGAAGAAATGACTGCTCAGTCAACGGAAAAAGTTATTATTCAGAGTGATATAGGCTAGTGATATGGACCTGAGAGGAGCGTAATTTGCATTAACCGTGTCCGCTTTGAGCATGTCCGGGATTCAGTGGTACTGAGGGTAAGGAAATACATGACTACATGTAGGGCTACAAGTAGAAATACATCAGAAATAATACGTTACTATAGGTTGACAGTGTCATCCACCGTTCATACCTTCAAAGGAAACAGATCGTATGCGACCTGAACCAATTGAATTGAAGAATAATAATTGAATTTATTTATTCGATTTACTTTATGTATACTGACGTCTCTAAATCTTGAACAAAATAACGTTTGACGATAATATTAATGCAAAGATAATACTTAAATGTATTAACGATGTATTTTTTCTGGCGGATAGCGAACGATTATTCACTATTACTGTCGAAGTGGTAATGTGCGTGTGGAGTTCACTGGGAAGTAGAAAAATGTGCTCGTGAGGTAATGAAGTATTTTCATAAGTGCCGCGAGTGATGCTGGCCTGTGCTCATGACCAAATGTTGTTTGCGCCTGGACTGCATCTCCGAAAAGTGATGGGTTGTGTTCCGTTAATCAGTTCAAAAATGGCTCTGAGCATTATGGGACTTAACTTCTGAGGTCATCAGTCCCCTAGAACTTAGAACTACTTAACCCTAACTAACCTAAAGACATCACACACATCCATGCCCGAGGTAGGATTCGAACCTAAGAACGTAGCGGTCACGCGGTACCAGACTGCAGAGCCTAGAACCGGTCGGCCACCCCGGCCGGCGTTAATCAGTACCAGTGTACATAAATTACAGCATGGCATGTGGTCCCGTTTTATATGTTGCGGCATGTGAACATTTTACAGTTTGCGATAATTTATTTACTGTGGATTATATTCAGCCATAACGAGGCGTGCAAAGACACAACCTGTGTATATGGTGGTGCGCCAGAAAGTTGTGTAATTGTGACTGTTGGCTGAAACATGGAGAACTTTGTTCGTTGAATATCTCAGCAAAATAAGATTCCTAACTGCAGACACAAGTGCCCGTGGTCTAGGGGTAGCGTCTTTGATTCATAATCAAAAAACGTCTTCGGTCCCCACCACTGCCTAAATTTTGATAAATGATCAGCATTGGCGGCCGAAGACTTCCGGCATGAGAAGTCAGCCTCATTCTGCCAACGACCTTGTCAAAGAGAGCGGAGGAGGGGATAGAGGTTCAGGGCACTCTCTTGTCCTAGGGGTGGGAAATTGCCCCTAAAGGCGCAAGAATCAGCAATGATCAACGACATGAGGATGCAGAAGGCAAAACCACTGCATTAAAGACACGTAACGTGTATCCACAGGACATGTGGCCTGTAATTGAAGAAGTGTCATGATGATCTCTCCATTAGCAAAACATTCCGGAATAGTCCCCTATTCGGATCTCCGGGAGGGGACTGCCAAGGGGGACGTTACCATGAGAAAACGATTTAATAATCAACGAAAGGATAACGTTCTACGAGTCGGGGCGTGGAATGTCAGAAGCTTGAACATGGTAGGGAAACTAGAAAATCTGAAAAGGGAAATGCAAAAGCTCAATCTACATATAGTAGGGGTCAGTGAAGTGAAGTGGAAGGAAGACAAGGATTTCTGGTCAGATGAGTATCGGGTAATATCAACAGCAGCAGAAAATGGTATAACAGGTGTAGGATTCGTTATGAATAGGAAGGTAGGGCAGAGGGTGTGTTACTGTGAACAGTTCAGTGACCGGGTTGTTCTAATCAGAATCGACAGCAGACCAACACCGACAACGATAGTTCAGGTATACATGCCGACGTCGCAAGCTGAAGATGGATAGAGAAAGTGTACGAGGATATTGAAAGGCTAATGCAGTATGTAAAGGGGGACAAAAATCTAATAGTAAAGGGCGACTGGAATGCAGTTGTAGGGGAAGGAGTAGAAGAAAAGGTTACTGGCGGATATGGGCTTGGGACAAGGAATGAAAGAGGAGAAAGACTAATTGAGTTATGTAACAAGTTTCAGCTAGTAATAGCTAATACCCTCTTCAAGAATCACAAGAGGAGGAGGTATACCTGGAAAAGGCCGGGAGATACGGGAAGATTTCAATTAGATTACATCATGGTCAGACAGAGATTCCGAAATCACATACTGGATTGTAAGGCGTACCCCGGAGCAGATATACGCTCAGATCACAATATAGTAGTGATGAAGAGTAGGCTGAAGTTCAAGACATTAGTCAGGAAGAATCAATACGCAAAGAAGTGGGATACGGAAGTACTAAGGAATGACGAGATGCGTTTGAAGTTCTCTAACGCTATAGATAGAGCAATAAGGAATATCGCAGTAGGCAGTACAGTTGAAGAGGAATGGACATCTCTAAAAAGAGCCATCACAGAAGTTGGGAAGGAAAACATAGGTACAAAGAAGGTAGCTGCGAAGAAACCATGGGTAACAGAAGAAATACTTCAGTTGATTGATGAAAGGAGGAAGTACAAACATGTTCCGGGAAAATCAGGAATACAGAAGTACAGGTCGCTGAGGAATGAAATAAATAGGAAGTGCAGGGAAGCTAAGAAGAAATGGCTGCAGGAAAAATGTGAAGACATCGAAAAAGATATGATTGTCGGAAGCACAGACTCAGCATACAGGAAAGTCAAAACAACCTATGGTAACATTAAAAGCAACGGTGGTAACATTAAGAGTGCAACGGGAATTCCACTGTTAAATGCAGAGGAGAGAGCAGATAGGTGGAAAGAATACATTGAAAGCCTCTATGTGGGTGAATATTTGTCTGATGTGATGGAAGAAGAAACAGGAGTCGATTTAGAAGAGATAGGGGACCCAGTATTGGAATCGGAATTTAAAAGAGCTTTGGAGGACTTACGGTCAAACAAGGCAGAAGGGATAGATAACATTCCATCAGAATTTCTAAAATCATTGGGGGAAGTGGCAACAAAACGACTATTCACGTTGGTGTGTAGAATATATGAGTCTGGCGACATACCGTCTGACTTTCGGAAAAGCATCATCCACACAATTCCGAAGACGGCAAGAACTGACAAGTGCGGGAATTATCACACAATCAGCTTAACAGCTCATGCATCGAAGCTGCTTACAAGAATAATATACAGAAGAATAGAAAAGAAAATTGAGAATGCGCTAGGTGACGTTCAGTTTGGCTTTAGGAAAAGTAAAGGGACGAGAGAGGCAATTCTGACGTTACGGCTAATAATGGAAGCAAGGCTAAAGAAAAATCAAGACACTTTCATAGGATTTGTCAACCTGGAAAAAGCATTCGACAATATGAAATGGTGCAAGCTGTTCGCGATTCTGAAAAAAGTAAGGGTAAGCTATAGGGAGAGACGGGTTATATACAATATGTACAACAACCAAGAGGGAATAATAAGAGTGGACGATCAGGAACGAAGTGCTCGTATTATGAAGGGTGTAAGACAAGGCTGTAGCCTTTCGCCCCTACTCTTCTATCTGTACATCGAGGAAGCAATGATGGAAATAAAAGAAAGGTTCAGGAGTGAAATTAAAATACAAGGTGAAAGGATATCAATGATACGATTCGCTGATGACATTGCTATCCTGAGTGAAAGTGAAGAAGAATTAAATGATCTGCTGAACGGAATGAACAGTCTAATGAGTACACAGTATGGTTTGAGAGTAAATCGGAGAAAGACGAAGATAATGAGAAGTAGTAGAAATGAGAACAGCGAGAAACTTAACATCAGGATTGATGGTCACCAAGTTAATGAAGTTAAGGAATTCTGCTACCTACGCAGTAAAATAACCAATGACGGGTGGAGCAAGGAGGACATAAAAAGCAGACTCGCTATGGCAAAAAAGGCATTTTTGGCCAAGAGAAGTCTACTAATATCAAATACCGGCCTTAATTTGAGGAAGAAGTTTCTGAGGATGTACGTCTGGAGTGCAGCATTGTATGGTAGTGAAACATGGACTGTGGGAAAACCGGGAGAGAAGAGAATCGAAGAATTTGAGATGTGGTGCTATAGACGAATGTTGAAAATTAGGTGGACTGATAAGGTAAGGAATGAGGAGGTTCTACGCAGAATCGGAGAGGAAAGGAATATGTGGAAAACACTGATAATCAGAAGGGACAGGATGATAGGACATCTGCTAAGACATGAGGGAATGACTTCCATGGTACTAGAGGGCGCTGTAGAGGGCAAAAACTGTAGAGGAAGACAGAGATTGGAATACGTCAAGCAAATAATTGAGGACGTAGCTTGCAAGTGCTACTCTGAGAAGAAGTGGTTAGCACAGGAAAGGAATTCGTGGCGGGCCGCAAAAAAAAAAAAAAAAAAAAAAAAAAAAAAAAAAAAAAAAAAAAAAAAACTGCTGACCCTCCAGATACCGTGTTTATGCCACAATCAGTTATGCAGAATTTCTATTCTGCTACAGGCACTTAGAACAGACAAAAAGTTAAAGGTCTGCTGGGTGAATATTATGTGAGTACGCTTTCCAGGTATAACCCAACCCATTCACTTCTCAGAGCATCCGTTTGACTTTGTATGTCCTACGTGGTTTGCCTGATGGAGACTTGCGTACATTCGTTATACGTTTTCTGTAACCTGTGTATTGTGTACATGTACCACAGATATTGAGTTAACTGAATGTGCTCTGTTCAAACGTGGCAGGATATTCATTTCGTGAGAAGGCGGACATAATTTATATACATTACCTAGCAAATTGTAATGGACGCGACTGCACCGGTGTATCGGACGGAGTTTAGAGACCTAAGACAGCCGAGTCATCCAACCTCTGGTGCTGTGTGTCGTCGCTTTGCCGAGACAGGATCCGCGGCACTATAGACTTTTTTGTGGGGTCCATCAGCCTTTCGATTGGTTGGATGCAGCCCACCTCGAATTTCTCTCCAGTACAATCGTCTTCATCTCAGAGTATCACTTGCAATTATTTGCTGGATGTATTCCAATCTCTGTCTTCTACAGTTTTTATTCTCTAAATCTCTCACTAGTATCATGGAAGTCATTTCGTGATGTTATAACATCTGTCGTACCATCCTGTCCCTTCTTCTATTAACTGATTTCCAAATATTCCTTTCCTCTCCGATTCTGCTCAAAACCGTGTCATTGTATACCTTAATAGACCACCCAATTTTCAGTACTCTTCCGTGGCACCATATCTCAGATTCTTCGATTCCCTTCTGTTCCTGTGTTCCTACAGTCCATGTTTCACTACCATACAATGCTGTGCACCAAACGTACATTCCCAGAAATTCCTTCCTCCAATAAAAGGCCTATGGCTGATATTAGTAGACTCCTCTTGCCATTGGCCAATGCTAGTCTGCTTTTTATGTCTTCCTTTCTCCGTCCATCAAGGTTATTTTGATGCGTAGGTATTAGAATTCCTTATTTTCATCTACTTCATGACACCAGTCCTGATATTAAGTTTCTTGCTGTTCTCGTTTCTGTTACTTCGCATTACTTTCGTCTTTTTTTTCGATTTATCCTGAACCATATATTGCACTCATTGGTCTGTTCATTCCATTTGACAAATCCTGTAATTCTTCTTCACTTTCATTGAGTGTAGCAATGTCATCAGAGAATCTTACCATTGATATCCTTTAATCTAGAATCTTAATTCCACTCTTGAACCTTCCTTTAATTTCCGTCATTCCTTCGTCGACGTACAGATTAAACTGCAGGGGCGAAAGACTACATCCCTCTCTTACTACTTTTTTAATCCCAGCACCTCATTCTTGGACTTCCACTGTTGTTCCCTCTTGACTCTGGTAGATATTGTATATTACTCGTCTTTGCCTTTAGTTTAACCCTATTTTCTCACAATTTCGAAGATCTTGCACCATCAGGTATTGTCCAACGCTATTTTAGGTCCACAAATTCTATGAATGTGTCTTGATTTTTCTTTAATCTTGCTTCCATTATCAACCACAACTTCAGAACTGCCTCTCTGGTACCTTCACCTTTCTTGAAACGAAACTGACCGTCATCTAAGAGATCCTTTGTGCAGTCCTATAGCATGGACTGTACACCGACCAGCGCAGCGCCGCGAAACGCCATCAAGAAGGCGCTGACCCACGCGCCAATGGAAAGAGTAGGCAGCGCCAGACCAATAGGAAGACATAGCTGAGCGCCGTCTGTCAACGCTGATTTAACGAGTCGCCCGTCGCGGGTCATCTAGTTCGCTCGCAGACTTTGAGAGCACAAGAACTATCAGGAATACGATACTTAGCTTGCGTTCTGCGAGTAGTAATAAATTGTTAACATACTTGAACATAGAAGGCACAACAAGTTAAGTAATAATTTTCTTTTCAGAATTAAAATGTTTTATTACTCTGCAAGTGTTGTTCACAGATCATTTTGGATTCCTGCCACCGCCCATCGCAACTTCTCTCCTTCCTTGTTTGTATCCGTGCTGACTCCCACAGAAGCCGACACAACATCCTCAGTTTACTTTTCCTGTCTTCTACATCTACATCTACATATACATGACTACTCTTTAATTCACATTTAAGTGCTTGGCACAGGGTTCATCGAACCACACTCATACTACCTTTATACGATTCCACTCCCGAACAGCACGCGGGAAAAACGAACACCTAAACCTTTCTGTTCGAGCTCTGATTTCTATTATTTTATTTTGATGATCATTCCTACCTATGTAGGTTTGGCTGAACAAAATATTTTCGCATTCGGAAGAGAAAGTTGGTGACTGAAATTTCGTAAATAGATCTCGCCGCGACGAAAAACGTCTTTGCCTTAATGACTTCCATCCCAACTCGCGTATCATATCTGCCACACTCTCTCCCCTATTACGTGATAATACAAAACGTATATTGCTTTAGTTACCAATTTAGGTGCATGAACTACTAAACTCACTGTTTGGTAATTCTCACACTTGTCATCTCTTGCTGTCTTCAGAATTGTGTGGATGATATTTTTCCGAAAGTCAGATGGTTCAAATGGTTCAAATGGCTCTGAGCACTATGGGACTTAACTTCTTAGGTCATCAGTCCCCTAGAACTTAGAACTACCTAAACCTAACTAGCCTAAGGACATCACACACATCCATGCCCGAGGCAGGATTCGAACCTGCGACCGTAGCGGTCGCGCGGTTCCAGACTGTAGCGCCTAGAACCGCTCGGCCACTCCTTCCGGCAAAGTCAGAAGGTATCTCGTAAAAAACAGCCTGAATAATAGTTTAGTTTCCACTTTCCACCAAAGATTTTAGGAATTATGATGGAATGTTATCTATTCCTACTGCCATAATCTTTTCTTACAGAGCTCTTTTAAATTCTAATACTGGATCACCTATCTTGTCTATATTGACTTTTTCTTCTTGTTATACATCATCAGACAAGTCGTCCCACTCACAAAATTCTTTAGTGTACTTTAGTGTACTCTTCCTATCTATCCGCTCTCTCCTCTGCATTTAACAGTCGAATTCTATTACACTATTAATGTTGTCACCCTTGTTTTTGCCCGCCCGGCTAGCCGAGCGGTCTAACGCACTGCTTCCCGAGCAGGAAGGCGTGCTGGAATCCGCCCGGCGGATTAGTGTCGAGGTCCGGTGTGCCGGCCAGCCCGTGGATGACTTTTAAGGTGGTTTTCCATCTGCCTCGGCGAATGCGGGCTGGTTCCCCTTATTGCGCCGCACTTACACTATGTCGGCGATTGCTGCGCAAACACTATCTCCACATACGCGTACACCATAATTACTGTACCGCGCTAACATTTGGGCGTTACACTCGTCTGGTATGAGACGTTCCAGGGTGGCGGGGCCGGGGGGTGGGGAGAGGAGGGGGCTCCACCTTGGGCCGAACTGCACAATAACCCTGGGTTCGGCATGGAGCGGAGGTGGGGTGGGTGGACTGCTGTAGCCTGTTTTGAGGTTGTGAACCACTCTCCGTCGCTTCTAGCTCCCCGATTTCATACATACACACACACACACCCTTGCTTTTAATTTCATCAGAAGTTGTTCTGACTTTTGTATATGCAGAGCCAGTTCTTCGTCAATTTCTGTTTCGCGTTTTTCACATTTTTGATGCAGCCAGCTTCACTGTACTTCCGATTAATCTCGTTCCTATGTGACTTTTGTTTCTACAATATAGGAAAAGACAGACTGATACTTAATACAAAGAAAACACGTTAAGGTGCAGACAGGCACAATTAAAAGACACTTACATGAGCTTTCGGCCATGTCCGCCACTACACCACTGGTGCAATCAACCACAGACCACTGATCGAAAAAGACCACGTGTTGCTCGTACGCCTGACGAGGAAGAGTACGGTCTACGGATTGTCAGCGTACGGCAAGTGGGTCTGGCATATGGCATATCTCTTAAGTTCATCATGTAGCAACATCACGAGATACTCGTGTGTCTGTATCATCTTCAATGAAGGCAGTGAATTATGACTGCCGACCACAGGAGATCTTTTGTTGATAGTTTGTTGCACGTCCTGGCAATCCGTGTTTGTCTCCTCAGTTCTTATTTACAGACGAGGAAACGTTTGGAAGAGAGGGAATAACAGATTTCCACAACCAACTCATGTGAGCCGATCGCAATTCTCGTGTTACAGTACAGGCTTCAAATCGGCATCAGTTTAAGATTAATGCTGTAGGTTGCTGTCTGGTAGGGACACACATTCTTCCAGCACATCTTACAGGTGCTGTCTACAGGGAATTTATTAAGAACAACCCCCAAGACATACTCGAAAATCCGCCCCTCCAAATAGGAAGAAACTTGAGATTTATGTGTGATGGAGCTACAGTGCATTTCAGTCTCAGTGTTCGAAATGCTCTGGCTCGAATCTACCGTGGCATATGGATCAGTTCTATGGCCTGCACATTCGACTGACCTCAGTCGTTTGGACTATAACCTATGGGGGCACGTGGAGCAAGTGGTCTACGCAGAATGGATGGATGCATAAACTGAACATCGACTTCCCGTAGAAGCTGGCGAAACTACTGGAAACCATAAGGGGGCATTTGAAATGGTGTGAGTGTCCAAGATTCGGCGAATGTATCCGTGTTTAGATGCAAGAGGAGGACATTTAGAGCATTTATTATGAATTTATGTATTCATGAACTCCACTTCCTAAGTTGTGAACTTTCGTTACTAACCGGAGATGAAAGATTTTTGGATTTATGTTTATATGAACAACTTGTCCACAAAGTTTTTAAAACTATTTATGAAACACCCTAAACAGAGGTGCTTGATCTTTAAACGGAAATGGGTAATGACTGGGTACAGTGAAGGAGTATCAAATAACTTAGTTGATTAACGTACTCTGTGGCGACAAAAGTCATGGCACGCCATCTAGTATTGTGTCGTACCACTTTTTGCCCAGAGTGATGCAGCAAGTCGATGTAACGTAGACTCAACAACTCGTTGGAAGTCCTCTAAAGACATACTGAGCCATGCTGCCTCTGTAACTATCCATAACTGCGAAATTTTTGCCGGTGGAGGGTTTTGCGCCCGAAGTCACCTCTGGATTATGTCCTATAAATTTCCGATGGGACGCATGTCGGGTAATCTGGGTAGCCAAATCATACCCACATTTTGTCCAGATTGTTCTCCAAACCAACTGAAAAAAGTTATAGCACAGTGAGACGGCGCATTGTCATCCATGAAAGTTCCATCGTTGTTTGGGACCATGAAGTCCCTAAATGGCTCCAAATGGTCTACAAGTAGCGGATCATAACCATTTCCAATCAATGATCCACTTAACTCGGGTCCGTGGCTTCGTGTGGTCTGCGCTGCACTCTAAACATACCATCCAGTCTTACCAACTGAAACCCGGACTCATCTGACCAGGCCACGGCTTTCTAGTCGTCTACGCTCCAACCAGTATGATCACCAACCCAGCAGAGACGCCGCAGGCGACGTTGTGCCGTTAGCACAGGGACCCGCGTCGGTCGGCCGCTGTCAGAGCCCAAGTACACCAGATTTTACCACACTGTCTGTAACACTTACAGTGCCTCTCGGCGTTGAAAAACAAAAATAGCTCCCAGATTAGCGCCAATGTCCTTAAAATATCAATTCACAAAATGACCCAAGTCCCTCCACAAGTAGTAATTACAAAAAATAAATAAAAAACAAATGGAGGGGAATATCTATTATAGAGAGCAAAAGAAAAGAAAAGGAAAGGAAAATTTAATTATAAATTTTAGAAGCATGTGAAGGGAGAGAAACAGTAGAAAATATTAAAATATTAGTTATTCCAACACGTAAGAAAATCAATATTATAGTCATAGAACGTAGGTCTGGGGCACCAAAGGTAGTGTTTATTAAAGTATAAATAGCCATACGCTGTAATTACGATACTCCAGTCTCTAGTCTGTTCTAGTTCGGAAGTTATTTAGGACGTACAGCTTTAGAGAACAACAACTGGGACTTTAATCAACGGGGATCAGGAATAGATCGTGACGAGACTGTTTTTGAGGATTGTCAATTCAAGACTTTAATTTGAACGTTTGTCAGATTAGATAAACGGGAAGGTGAATAGTAATCTCTTTGGTTTTAATGTCAATTCCTGTGAATATTTAAACGCTTTACTGAATTAAGAATTTTAACCGGATTCGGACTTTGAATTGTGATAGTGGGAAACTAACTTCACGCGACTAGTGATCATAGTTAATGACAGTTTGCGGATATTAAGTAGAAATAACTTATTTACCGAAACTGACATGATATTATCTAACATCTCTGATGCTAGCGGGAATCCTACTTAGATATCTAATTAAAGAACTTCTTTGAATGAGATCGTATAAGTGAACCTATTTATTAATAATTCCTGTCAATAAACTGACGTTGTTAATTTGAAACATAATACAAGTCTTGAACATTAATTTAACTGAGATTAATAAACGTTAAGGTTGCGTGATCTATGCCAAGAACAAACTAGCGGTTCGTAACTAAAACAACTGAACGAAAGGTTAAAGTATCGTCGTCTGTAAACACTGGTATTAAAGCTACTAAAGATTTTTTCTCTCAGAGTTGGGAAGACTATACGTGTAGTGACCCACGTTTAACATTGGGTATTAAAAGTAATCAAACTGATACTTAGCCGGAACAATATTAAATAAAAGTAAAACCCTTCAATGGCAGTCAATGAGTAAAAAATAAAATCAAACTTTCACCTATTAGACGAAAGAGCGAAAACAGAAAGAGGGTTCCTACATGCCCTGACGAATACGTTCGTCGCACGCCCCACATTGATTTCTGCGGTTATTTCACACAGTGTTGCTTGTCTGTTAGCACTGACAATTCTACGCAAACGTCACTGTTCTCCATCGTTTAAGCGAAGGCCGTAGGCTACAGTGATGTCATTGGTTAGAAGTAATGACTGAAATTTTGTATTATCGGCAAACTCTTGACGCTGTGAATTTCGGAATATAGAATTCGCTAATGATTTCCGATATGCAATGTCTAATGCGTCTAGCTCCAACTTCCTTTCCGCTTTCAACGTCTGTTAATTTTTGTCGTGCGACCATAATCCCGTCGGAAACGTTTTCACATGAATCACCTGAGTACTGTAGTGGGACGCGAAATTGAAGCGTCACCCATCCACCAGTGTCAGCCCAATTTGCAGGTGAATATAAGTTTAATTTAGGGTTTTGCTTATGTATTTTTGTAATATTTGTAATTGTTGTGAATTATCTAAAGTTTTGTATTTATTTTTTATGTTTCATGTACGGAGAGGGCGGCGCAACGAACGGAGACAGCATCTTCACTGCCGGGACCAGAGAGAAAATTGCTGGCCACTATACGTCGCGGGTCGACAGCCAAAGAGCAACAGAAGATCCTGAAACCGAGTTGTTGCGTCGTGCTTCTAAAAACTGAAAAAATAAGAATTTGTAATGTTTCTACAACAATGATGTCATAGAAAGTTTAACCATGTTGTAAATGTTCAGTCCTGTCAAGGCTCAGGTTCACGTCTATATGTAGGAAGATAATAAACTAGTGGATGCTACTAAAGTTTAAATACGTGTTCCGATAATTTATTTATGAAGAATTATGTTAATGAATTACGAATATATTTGACAAGATTATTAATTTTGACAACGTTCATCGCGAGTTTGAGTCTTGAAAGTTTATTCAATGTGGTTCTACTATTTATTAAATCAGATAACTTGCATTAATATAATTTCTGAGAAGAAACAAAACGACATCTAAATTGAAAAAGTTTGCGCAAACCGATTGGACCGAGTGACGTAATTCTGCGCATACGACTCAAATCATGATGTTTTTCAGTTTCGTTCAAGAACCATTCAGAGACAATTTTAAAAAGAATTTAAATAATTTTGAAGTGTGTTGTAACTGACGTAGGTGACGAAGTCTGCACATGGTCATATGTCAAAAGAAAATCATTTGTACAAAACTTACGTCGTAACACTACAGCTCTTCCTTATGCAACGCCCTTTTGTACCTCTCGTACGCGATACTAACGTCATCTGTATATATGCATATCGTTATTGCACGACTTTTGTCTCCACAGCGTATTTATTTCAAAATACGATTCATACATTTTACTTCTTCGTAAAGGAAGACAATATTGTCGGCACGTTATTCTTTCACCAACTGAATGAAGAGATCACTATTCATATCAATGCTCATGTTGGTGTTAAGCTGTAACGACGGAACAAAACACTATTAGGTTTGCTTGAATACGGAGTAGTCAACAGATGTCGAACCATTCCTCTAGAACAGAAAACAGCTGGATACACAGACATTACAAGTCAAGAATTATGAGCGGGGAGAGGGGGAATATCTCTGAAGCAATGTTGTCAATAAGGTCACCGTTTTGGAACCCGTCGTCCCGAATGGATCTCGTAATTTTGAAATGGAAAGTGTATCATCTGACATACAAAACAGACAGACAGCTACGCGACAAAATAAGTGGCTTTCTTCATTTCAGTACAATTTCATTCGTTCTCAAGTAAATTGAAACCTGATGGCGATTACGTAATTCGAGCGCGCCGGGATCGTCCTGACTGCAGGAGAGAGAAGCCTCCGTGTTATCGCAGATAATTTCAATCAGTGCCACCCAAGCGCACCATCCCGTACTCAGACTGCGGTGGTGAAACTTCTCGCAAAATTCCGTGAAACTCGCTCTGTCACAGACGAAACGAAAACTTGACGACCGGAAAGGGTACCGATGAAGCGACGGTAACCACAGCAACCACTGATGTGGCATCATTCAGTAAGAGTCCGGAATACAGCAGTACTTGCAGCATCTCGCACGGAAGTGGCGTCAGACGAAGATCGTCTCAGGTAGCAGGTTTGCTGATGTTCGTGCTCACGTCCCGGTACACGTGTTGGTTATCCTCTTGAGGAGTGGGTGAAGCGGAATACGACAACTATACACATGCTGGACAACATTTCGAGAATATTCTGTAGAATTTATGTATCATCGCCGTCATTTGCCTTATTCTGTAAAAAAATACTGCATAATTAGACAATGACAATAGTTATGCTCGAATGAAATACACCATCGTTTTTCTCGTGCTGTTTTCAGTCTGTCAGGTACGCTAGCAGGCCGGTTTCCCATTTCAAAAGAACGTGATGTATCCAAGATGGCAGCTTCGAAACTCGCTGTCTCACAGGTTTTGCCTCTCATCCATCGCATACTGACTTTAAAATTCTGTTTATCTATCTGTTTAACGTTCAGAAAGGAGTTCCTCATATATGCACCGAGCGGACATTTTACAATATTAGTTTTTACAGAATAGCCTCTTTTTATTCTTTTACTTGTTATTTTTCTTTACCAGATCGTCTTTTCCTCTAGCGGCAGGTATCACGACGCCGTTCTCTCGGAATCGGGCAATTCTGAACGAAATGATCCTGTTCCCGGCAACGAAAACACCACACTCCATCCTTCTTTTATTTATTCGCACCAATCTCCTTATCCCGCTCTGCCCCGACTGTCCTTTCCCTCTCAACCATAGCCAGGCGCTGTTCATCCAATAAGGTTACTGACGCTGTTGAATCAATAATTTGTTGAATTTGTCTAAATGAATCAGGACGCTGCACAAAGGCCAAATACGATCTATGCTGGGGATGCATTTCATCCAGCATATGGCCTATCGCTTCCCCTATTGAGACTCTCATATCCAAAGCCACTAACGCAATCCTGACTAGCCGAGCGGTCTTAGGCGCTGCAGTAATGGACTGTGCGGCTCGTCCCGGCGGAGGTTCGAGTCCTCCCTCGGCCATGGGGGTGTGTGTTTGTCGTTAGGATAATTTAGGTTAAGTAGTGTGTAAGCTTAGGGACTGATGAACTTTTAGCAGTTAAGTCGCATAAGATTTCACACACATTTGACCTTTTTTTTGTTTTTTGTTTTTTTTTTTGTTTGCAATCCTGGCAGGATCAAAATACTGTCCCAGAGATTCATCCTGCCCGTGCACCTTCCAGTAGAACTCAGATTCCAAACGGAGACGCATACGCACAGGTAACTTTCGCGCTACTGTTTGTCTACGTAACTGTTCCAGTCTGCTTTGAGCTTGCAATATTTCAAATATAATTTCAATGACGGGACCTTTAGCTAATGGAAGCAACAGTGCCAAGCTTTAAAGCATCTGAGTAATTTTCCAACCGCACTAATAACCACAACTCCAATTGAATTTAATATAGCTGATCAACCATCAATTCCTTTACATCACGGAACAACACCATTACCGTATTGGGCAATTTCGCCAAATTATTCATAAGGTTAGAATTTCCTCGTGTCTCAAGGGGTAGATTATTGAAACTGGGTTCACAACCCATACCTCCCCCCTCTAAACTTAAGGCAACAACACTAGACTGGAATTGTTGAATTTTACTGGTAAGTACCGCATGGGTTTTTGCCTGAGCCTCAGTAAGTTGGATGGCTGATAAATCCGAGAGACAATTTAAATAATACGCCATATGGGCTTGTACACGAACACTGTGATTGTCTGTGGGCTGGACCGACTCAAGGAATGAAACCGTACTTTCAACTTCCTCGACTGAAGTAGTCAAACGAGGGAAAATTTCACCCACCTCTTGAGATGCTGTAGTCTACAGCGAAACCGGAGTGCCAATAGCTGTGCGAAGACGAGCCGCTAATTCGACGACACCACCGTCCGTCGGCGCGTTCCTGACTTTTAATTCGTAGATGGTTCAAATGGCTCTGAGCACTATGGGACTTAACATCTGAGGTCATCAGTCCCCTAGAACTTAGAACTACTTAAACCTAACTAACCTAAGGACATCACACATATCCATGACCGAGACAGGATTCGAACCTGCGACCGTAGAAGCAGCGCGGTTCCGGACTGAAGCGCCTAGAACCGCTCGGCCACAGAGGCCGGCTTTAATTCGTAGAGAAGGTGTTCGCGCCGAAGGTGCGAGATTCCCGGACAACCTCGTGAGAGCATGATGTACTTGCTTCCTGAAATTTCGAGCCAATATTAGAATTACCAAAACAACATGCCGTCTATCAGGGCACATGAGAATTAACACAATTCAGAAATGAAATGTTCGCTCTTCCCCACCCCCCCATTATAGGTCAAAGGTCTGCTACCATTGGAACGTTATTACCAAACACCTGCTTTGTTTAACCTTTAAATCTGAAGGTAGTGGAAGAGCTGACGCAATAAAGTGAACATTTCAATTCCAATATCTTTATTAACTACCAAAAACAATCTCACATAAAAATTAACAGGCACCACTCAGGTAAGATTATTTACGAAACGCTCATTACATACAATCATAAGCAAGTTAATAAATCATTAGATAACGCTCTCTTATTAACATTGAGAAACACCACTCAGGCAAATTATTTAAGAAACTCTCTTATTCCATAAAATCATTAATCAACTAATATACCATTAGCAACGATCTCGTATAAAAATTGACAGAAGCCACTAAGCTGAATTTGACCATAAATTTAACAAAACAACTCTAGTTAAGACACGTTATTTAAGACCCTTTCAATTCCAATACTTTAACATTACATGCAAAATAACAGTGGACGCACCGCCTCAATTTTAACACGAATACTTAGAACATATTTATTATAACGTGTCTTGGGCAATCTTGCAAATTACTAGACTAGAGGACCTTGCAGAACGAACCCCGAAACTATTCAAATGCCCATTGGCTTGTAAGATGGGGTTTTAGGGCACAGGAAGTTACAACTTTCTTCAATCATAAATGTGTAATAACACAAGTAAGGCCCAAGCTTGTAAGGCCGAAGTTTAACCACGAACGGTGGAACCGACTGTGGGAAGTAACACGTAACTTGGAACCAAGATGTGCTTCCGTTTGCAACGCCACGTCGAGTAGGCCACCGAAATGTGAACCCAGCAAACGCTACCGAAGGGGAACACACGAGCTCAGCCGAAGTCCACCGACCGTAAGCCAAACTTTTAATCTAAAGGGAAGCTCTGCGCTTCGGTTGCCCGCTGCCTCAGTTCACTGAATCACACACCACACCCGAAAACAGGCCGAAAAGACTTTTCTTAACTTTAACATTCAAGATTGACCAGTAAATTAACACTATAAAATAAAGGCTCGACAACAACTAATTTCACTTGCAAGTCCTTTGCTTACGTGAAACAATACCTTATAACAAACGCTAATAGTGGGAAATGAACTGGCCCACGAGAACCGACACTTACTAGTACTTAATGACACACATATTAGCCACCTTAAGTGGGCCTGCAAAGCTCAACACGGTAACCTTTAGAAATAAAAACTCAGATTTCCCGCAGATATTGACATGGATTAACCGATATCGTAAGCATATTAAACACGTACTAATAATAGCTAATGAACTAACATTCTACAGATACATCAATATTATGCGAAGCACAGCACACTCTTAGTAAGACGCATCAAATTAAATCGAACACACATGATATCACACGTCCTGCAACGTCTTAATGTACCAAGAGCGATCATAATCACACTTAACTAAGCGTTCTTAGCAATTAGAGTACTTAACTCGGTGTCTTGTTGCTGGGAAGACCATCACTTCGCAAGACAGCGTGTCCCTCCTAGGAAGCGGGCACATCCACAGCTCACGAGGTTGCCGGAGAATGCACAGCGGCGGCCAACTCCCGCCGCCTCCAGTACAACCACGTGATAACCGCCGCCAGGCCTCAGGCACGCCGCCTTCGCTTCTGCCCGCCAGCCAACCGCCGACTCCTCACCGTTGCCTTCCGTTCTCAAAGCGTTGTTCCCCTTACTCGCGGTTGCCACTCTCTTATATCCCAGCCGGCCCAAGCCCCAAGACAAACCTCCGTACTAGGAAATCGATTGTACTCATGTCAGAGATACTACTGGCCTGCTCGCCACGGCTCAATGCATATGTAAGACTCAGCATTATAGTGTTTTAGAGGAAAAATATCGACACGAAGTACGTAAACAGAAAACAAAATATACGCTATTTGTGTGCCCGTGATGACTGGGTGTTGTGTGTTGTCCTTAGGTTAGTTAGGTTTAAGTAGTTCTAGGGGACTGATGACCATAGATGTTAAGTCCCATAGTGCTCAGAGCCATTTGTGTGCCTCAGCACAGATGTATACTTATCCTAACTCCAGGAGGCACTTACAACTGCTTCTGTACTATAATACATGCCATTGCTGCATGTCTTTCAGATTTTACGATTTATAATTCTATAGTACACTAGAAGAAGGGATCGGTTGGTAGGACATGTTTTGAGGCATCAAGGGATCACAAATTTAGCATTGGAGGGCAGCGTGGAGGGTAAAAATCGTAGAGGGAGACCAAGAGATCAATACACTAAGCAGATTCAGAAGGATGTAGGTAGCAGTAGGTACTGGGAGATGAAGAAGCTTGCACAGGATAGAGTAGCATGGAGAGCTGCATCAAACCAGTCTCAGGACTGAAGACCACAACAACAACAACAGTACACTGTATTACGATAGACTACACTCAGAGATGTGTGAAACAGTTTATTAAAAGTACGAGGGTTATTCGGAAAGTAAGGATCGATCCGTGGCTAAATGGATGAAGTTTTGCACAGATGCGTTGGGCACTGTGCCTAATACTTCCGTCGATCGCATCATGTCGCTCTTTTCGGTTCTGAGCTCACAGTGAGAACGTAAAGATGGCTAGAAATTAGCGTCTCCCGCCAAGTATGAGGGCCTGGAGAAAGATTTCGCCTGAAGCTATGCAATCCACATAACATAACTGTCATGCGGTTCGTTCTACACGACAATTCTCGGCCGCAGTCTGTAGGGGCAATGCAGAAGCTCCTGCAGCGTTTTCAGTGGGAAGTGTTTCATCACCCACAATACATCCCGTAATTGGCTACCCCTGACGTCCATCTCTGCTCATCTGAACCGCTGGCTACGAAGACAATATTTTGACACAGACAACGAGCTGCAGTACAGAGTAGAAAACTGTCGAAAAGCACTGGCGGCTGTCTTCTGTAATTGAGTTCAATTGAATTGATAAGTTGGTACAACGCTACGACAGATGCCTAAGTCTGAGCGGCCACTGGTTAGAGAAGTAGCTGGAAGGTGTAGCTAACCTCTGCAAATAAAACAGTTTTATTTTCACTGTGGTTTCCATTTCGCGACCTATCGTTCCTTACTTTCCGAATAGCCCTCGTATTTGCAGTCAAAACGCGAATACTTATTTATTTCTTCTGTTCGAAATTTAAATAGAAAATGGTTTTAAATAAAAGCATTTAAACAAAAACGCAAAACATGTGTTCTTGAAATACCTCTATTCAAACAGCCAACGGCCTAGCTAAAGAGGTAACACCAGCTCCCGTCAGACCAGTACTTGGATGGGTGTCCGACCTGGTGTACCGAATTCTGCTGGCAACCGGGATGCACTCAAACCTTGTGAGGCCAATTGAAGAGCTACTTGACAGAAGCAGCGGCTTCGGTCACGAAAGCTGACAACGGCTGGGAGAGCTGAGTGCTGACCACGTGACCCTCCCTATCCGTATTCAGCGAGCCTGCCGGCTGGCGATGACACTGCGGCCAGTAGGTAACGTCGGGCTTTGTGTGGCCTGTTCGGACGGAGGGTTTTATTCTGATAAAACATCTGTAGTTAGTGAACATTTTACATGCCATTTATTTCATTCACTTTAACACTAATAATCTTCACTTTCATATCGACGTTGAAAAAGCGTTCGAAAATCTAAAATGGTGCAAAATGTTCGAAATTCCGAGAAAAATAGGGGTAAGCTATAGGGACAGACGGGTGACATACAATAAGTACGAGAACCAAGAGGGAATAATAAGAGGGAACGACCAAGAACGAAATGCTCGGATTAAGAAGGGTGTAAGACAGGAATGTAGTCTTTCGCCCCTACTGTTCAATCTCTGCCGCGATGAAGCAATGATGAAAATAAAAGAAGTGTTCAGGAGTGGAATTAAAATTCAAGGTGAAAGGGTATCGATGATACGATTCGCAGATGACATTGCTAACATGAGCGAAAGTGAAAAGAATTACACGATCTGCTGAATGGAATGGACAGTCTAATGAGTACACAATATGGATTGAGAGTAAATCGAAGAAAGACGAAAGTAGCGAGAACCAGCAGAAACGAGAACAACGCACACTTAACAACAGGATTGATGCTCAATGAACAGTGCTTATTTTCAAAGAATATTCTTAACAATTTATTTTATTTACTAGCGATTCATCAAGAACATTAAAAAATTTATCACACTATGTAAGCATGGAAGTAGTTGCAAGGGAGTAACTGATGAAATCATAACCAAATTCCTTTTAACAAATGGGTGTTTATTCACCTTAATAGTGCCTAAAAGCATTTTTTAAAAGGAACAGATTTAAAATTATAATCAAAAAGCACCGTCTAAATATCAATTCAGAGGCAGAAAGAAACAAGTTTTGACTGTATGAGCTTTCTGTCAGAGAACCTTGCCGCTCCCTTTTCACACGGCCGTAGTTCGACCGCTCACAACAGCCTCTGAAAGACTACACTGGGACAAATCTCCAACACACCAGATAACTTTAAACTAAGAGTTTTAACAATTTACACAAGCACACAAACTATGCACACCCCCCCCCCCCCCGTAGGAGGGATATAAATGGTACAAAACACTAACGATTAAAATATTAACCTTTCCACCGAAAGTGCAGCTTGATTTTAACTTCTAAGAAAAGTCTTGCGGTGAAAGGGTGGCAACTTTATATACTAAAATGATCATTTAAATAAAAGCTCATGAAATGCAAACTTATATAAAATTATAGTTGGTCAAACAATAGTTAAGGTGCTCTACAGTACACAGATACCGCCTCTCACTTTCATACGCAATAATATCAAAGTTTCCAAACATCAAAACATATTTCAGGTATTAGGCCGTTACACTCCAAGCAATAAATTCGTTAACACACCAAATCCGACAAACATGACAGAGGCAGCTACTAACGCAAGGTAGACCGATAGGGAGATTACCGAACAACCCGAACCGCAGGTTGCTCTAACCTACCCCTACTCCACAAAGGAAAAAGGGACCACCCAATTTATAAACAACCACCTTCCCGCGGGTGGACAAACGGAGAAGAATGGTGGGACGACCCCAAAGAAAAACAGCTGATCACCTAACCAAGAAAACAAGTAGAATTTAACAAGAGTAAATCAAATAAGATATCACCAATTACTTCCAATAAGCAGCGATTTCTCGAGAAGACCTGACGCAGCACCCCCAAATCGCTCTGCCGAACCGTCCGCTGCCAGCCACTTCAACGGACGCAGGAAGGCGCGCCGATCTCCCGTATCATTGCGTCGCAGCTCGCACCGGCCAGACGGATGTCGTGGGTTGACTCATGTTGCTCTCGTGTCGACCGCGAAGTCACTACCCCTCGCTATACGCTGCGGCCCACTGGACTCACGTGGCGACCTCACATGCGCCGACGCTCAAGATGGACAAGTCATCTTGTGTCTTAGTGCGTGACCGACCAACCGATCGATCCAACCGCCCATGACCATTGCCTGAGCAAACTCGAGCAGACTGGCGGCCTAACGCGCAGACTCAGATGCAGGAACTATGAACCGACCAGGCCACCACTCGCTGAGTTCTCTTACTGGCGGGGTGGAAACATTCTCATTTTGCCCGCTTTAAAGGTTGATCCGAACGACAGACATAACAGCACTCCGAACGACAGTCACTAACTGCCTAACAAATGCGGACGAGAGACAGACTAGGAAGCTGGGGACTTGAGACTGACCCAGACTGACCGACTGGCGAGCTCATAGCGCCCCTTAAATGCACGTGAACATGCAACCTTTCCCCTTTCCCACCAGAGTGCGACACCAAAACTACGGTTGCCACAGCGGCGCCACCGCCAGAAACGGAGGGTGACTGCTTCACATTACGCGCTGCGGCGCGCTCTTCAAAACAGCAATTTTTACCGCAGCTCAAGAAGAACTCGAGATGTGGTGCTGCAGATGAATGTTTAAAATTAGGTGAGCCGGCCGCGGTGGCCGAGTTTTTCTAGGCGCTTCAGTCCGGAACCGCGCGACTACCTCGGGCCTCGGTCTTGAATTTGTGTGATGTCCTTAGGTTAGTTAGGTTTAAGTAGTTCTAAGTTCTAGGGTACTGATGGCCCTAGATGTTTAGTCCCATAATGCTCAAAGCCATTTGAAACTTTTCGTGTAACCTCCCCTCACTTATCGACCTTAATGACAGTGAAAACTTAAACCGCGTGTACCTAATGGAAATTTGGGAAAAGCAATCGTCACCGAAGTTAATTTGTCGGTAAAGAGGGAGTAAGGGTTACATCTAAATGAAAGGAAAAATGCAAATGAAACTAGAGGAAATTAATTTTGAAAAGGGGTAAAGTTAATAAAGAAAGTAAATGTGCGGCCGTTACGTTAACAATTAACTAGCGGTATTTAGACATTTGAGATTTGGGGGAAATTACGGTCACCAGTCCTAAGGACAATTACTATAGTAACTGAAAAAGAAAGGTTTATTACACATATAATTAGCACTAGAAGCGTGGCAACTGAAGGTTGACACGTGTTGTGTGAAAACTGAAAGTTTGTCAGAAGTAATAAATTTCGCTACACTCTGACTTAATTTAGCAAAAGAATTAATAAAACCGGAAAATTGAAAGTTAATTTAGTGACTGAAATTAACAGTGAGCTTTGTTTCTGAAGCATATAGAAATTCAGTAAAATAAAGTTAGTCTTGGGCTACCTCAACAATCATTTCAAAAGCTACTTGAATCTACGCAATTTTGAAATAAGAGATTTAACTTTGAACTTGAATTAAATGATTCTGAACAATCAACAATAGTAAAATTTAGTACGTACCAAGCTGAGCTGCAGTCACAGGTAAGTTAAAATATGCTAACAAAACTCCCACTCTTAATTTGTGCTCGTGTAATCTAAATATTGTAGCCAGCTATGAATACTTTATCTGAACTTTGAAATTAAAGCAGTGAAATCGAATTATATTATTTTAATGCTGTCGTTTGAATTTCAACGACACTTGGGTTCATTCCGTAAGAGGAGGGGACCCTGCTTGGTAATGCAGTTGGGACAATGAGCAACAAAGGTTCATGCTAAGTTGCTGTAATTTTGTGATGCAACAATTTTAAAAGCTGAGATCTGCCATACAGTTCTAAAACTTTACGTGCTTCCAGTCTTCCTTGTTGGTTGATTGAAGGTTTGAAGTCGTCGGTCGAGGAGGTGGTGACAGTCACTCATTGTCGGCCGTCGCTGTTGCAAAAGCTGGATGTTGGCGCGCCTTCTTCTCGACACTGTCGCCAGGCGAAACGGGCTCTTGATGTGCGCCAGCTAATGCTTCCCGTCCGCGACACGGTGTCAGAAACTAACATAGCAAGTCGAGCGCAATTACATGCTGCCAAACCCAGAACGCGCGGCAACTCGCGGGGGCGTCACACAACACACCTGCTCCACTGCACTACTCCAGCCAGACTCTCTCTGCCCGCGCTCCACGCGACGGAGTTAACACTACCAAAAATCCTAACTTTCGTTCTTCACACGACCTATCGATGTATTCGTTCGATAGCAAAGTTTTCCATAGGCAAGACCCAGCGTAAAATACAAAAAAAATTCACAAAACAAACCAATTATACATCGACATAAATGCATAAATATATATATATATATATATACAAATAGTAAAACAATTACAATATATAAAGACACAGAAATGTCATATCTTGAGGTAACAAAACAAGGAAAAACATTATAGTACAATAGATGGCAATAGGACGATATGCATTTCCGGCGTTACACGTGCCCCACGTTGTCTGAGGATGTTCGTGTAACCTGAACAGACTCAGAAAATGTCCCAAAAAAGAAACAGCGGAAATGCATATGCTCAAAACATAAACAAAATTTAGCATTCGTCTAATTAAGCATAAATCAATTTTTAGACCATAATAATTGAGTGGAGACACTCCTAATCTTACTCCACTCTGTCATCTTGCACAAAATAAAACAGGTTGACAACATACTAAAATTCATAGAAAACATAGAAAATGGTTTATTCTAAAATCGTCAAAATTCCTAACAGTATCAAGAAATGGAATTCTATTTACAAAATTAACCAGAGTACATGGTCATAAAAAAACAGGTACATCAAAATACGCAAATTAATAATTAATTATATAGAATACACATTGTTATGTAACCTTTTTATAATTAATTTTCTCGACATGAGAGTCCACTTAACGCTAAACAAGAAAATAATATTCAGCAGATCGAAAAAAACATAAATATTGACTGCAGAACTCTTTCACATCAGCTGTCCGGGAAGAAAAACTATTCCGCCTTTCGTACCCGCAAGTACAAAGAATGCTGAGAGCGGCACAAGAGCCGACAGCGGCTCCGCCTCGCCAGTATTGTTGCGCCCGCCTGTGCGGCACGCTTGATCTCACTCGCCTGTCTAACGGCATTTCCAGAACGTCCGTTTCACTGAATTCTTTGGGAAAAACTCACTCCCGAGTAATCTAAAGGAGTCCATTAACACTATCACAGTGGATAATTCAACACTGTCCATCATCACACGCATGTACTAGCGTGAAACTTAAAACAGCGTCTAAGTACATCGGCAATGACTAGTAAAACACATATTCATGAAATCTTACAGCTAGTTACAAAATCATATTTACTGTGACTCAGCTGAGAACTTAAACTAGCAGCTTGGATTTTTCAATTGATAAATAATCACTCTCTCTTAAACCATTTCGTAAAAATTAATTACTTATTAATTACAACTTCTTTAATGTCCTCTTGGTCAGGCAAAAGCATGGCAATCTAGCAAATCGTTTAAATCTTACACTCTATATTTACATACTGTACAAATTACCCATTCTGTGGTATTAATCAATCCTAGGTTGGTACAATTTCAAGTGCACAATGTTCCGTATACCTAATAATTTTCCAGAGCTTGGATACTCTAAGCAATAAGCATTTGTGTGAGGTGTACCAATGACTTTACATGGTCCATTATAAACAAACTTAAATTTAGAGATTTTATTGTCTATCTCGCTCGATTTCTCATGAGCTTTTACAAGTACTAAGTCTCCGATTGCAAACTTAGCAAAACTCGCTTTAGCGTCATGACGACGTATGCGAGCATCGGCTTTTAGCTTCATTATTTCTCGCAAACGATCTTTTTTCACACCAATACTAACGTCAATCCGAGGAGGGAATTTGATTATTTCTTCCACTAGTCCCGGTTTGTCTGAAAACACACTCTTATTCTTCATTATCACTTCATACAGGCCTCGTCTTTGTTCGTGTGTTACGTTTGACACACCGTCTACAATACTTTCCAAGTCACTTTCTACACTATTGTCAGTGCTGAGATTCCTCACGTTACAGTAGTTCAAATTCATGCCCACGTCAATGGCATCCAGCCAGTTAACAATGTGTATAGGCTGGTTTTGCCTATGCACGCCGTCTCCCGCTTCGTCAAAACTAACTACTATTGTTTTATCTTGTGATGTACATGTCAAAGTTTTGCTTTCGCAATTTATCACTGCACGGTACTTTAATAGCCAATCTAACCCGATAATTACTTCCGTAGTTAAGTCTGGCACGACGACAAACTCTTGTTCAAATCGTGCCCCACATATCTCGAAGTTAACAGAAATCTGTTTTGTGTCCGGTTTACTGGCCTTCCCAGTAGCACCGATAATTTTCACCCCTGTTACTGGCATAACTACGATACTAGGTCTGTCTTTCAGTAGCTCAAATATTTTCCCAGATACAGCACTCAATTCTGCACCGGTGTCAATCAATAGTTGTAGCCCGTGCATATTAACAGACACTACTGTCTGTCTACACTTGTCCTCGACTGTTTCTTTATTTTCCCACAATAAATCCTCGTCTATATCCAGGTCATTCCAGAAAAAACCATCCAGCTTTGAGCCTAAATCCGGCTAATCTGGCGGCTTTTTCAGCCTCTGTTCACATACAGTTTTAATTTTAACACGTTTGTCCTGAGGCTTAGTCTGTAGCTTCGCCTACAATACCGAAACCTTTTCCTGTAACTCGTCAACTAGTGAGTGTTGCTTTGCTATCAATTCACTAATTGTCACCTTCGGCAGAACATAAACACGCCACGATAAGACCACGAGAAATATTGCTGACACTCGCCTACTTCGTTAGAGCGACGAGTCAGATAATCTGATGGTGTGTGTACCGAAGGTCTTACAGTACGCACACCACAATAATAAAAACTGAACCCCTGTTTTAGCCACAAATCGATAGTGGTGCTATGTGATAGAGAACTTTTGACCAGTATTGTACGAAGTGACAACGCGGCGCTGCGACACAAACTTGTTGGCGCATGTAGCCCGTTCCCCCCACCAGCCACCCCTCTGCTGCTCCGGTTGCGGGACACGTGTGCCGCTGGGTGGACGCGCAGGTCGCAGGTAGGCATTAGCCTGGGAGCCGCGGCGCAGCCCGAGTTGCCCGCGGCCCGTAACCATGATTTGCACAGCGCGGGCCCCGGGGACAGCTGCTTCTTCGTTAAGCCGGCCGACTTCTGCCGCAGTCTCCTCAGCGCCGCCGCCATACTGGGCCCGACCAGCAGGTAGTTACTGCGACACGTTGATCCTCATTTTCACCGCCACGAAGCCCACACACTGCCTCTTAGTTCCGCGGAAAACACAGCATATACAGGGTGTTCTTTTCCACCGTGTACAAACTCTAGGGCCCGATCGATGAGAGGATACGGAAAGGCATGGTTTCCTTGCTATATACCATTTATTCAATCATACACTGTTACAGAGACTGTACCAGGCAGCCACAGTTTCAATACGCATGGTTTCCTCCTAGGAGGTGGTACTGTTCCTCATACATCACGCCCTAGCGCTGTCTCCCGCCGTAGTAATTGGTAATGTTGTGTCCGACTCACTTCTCTTACTGACTCATCTTGTAGTGGACGTACTACAGCATTGTACACAATGGTTCAGTATTCGAATCGACTACTTGACGAAATACTGTTTACATACTGAAAGACAAAAGGCAACGAAGTTGGTTATCACTGTTAGCATTCAACCGCGATTCTTATACATATTTTAACAACGCGTTTCAAGAGACAATGCTCTCATCATCAGGTTGTAAAATCTATGTCATGAAATTAAACGGATTAAAAAGACAAAATACCATCACGAAGTTTAACGCGTTCCTTTTATCACTCATGTGGATGACCTCACACTTTTCGTTATTTAATGTCAACTGCCACTTTTCGCACCATTAATTTTTTCTAAATCGTTTTGCAGTTTGTTTTGATCTTCTGATGAGTTTATTAGTCGATAAACGACAGCGTCATCTGGAAACAACCTAAAACGGCTGCTCAGATTGTCTCCCAAATCGTTTATATAAATAAGGAACAGGAAAGGGGCTATAACACTACATTGGGGAACGTCAGAAATCTCTTCTGTTTCACTCGATCAATTTCCGTCAATTACTACAAATTGTGACCTCTCTGACAGGAAATCACGAATCCAGTGACATAACTGAGACGATATTCCACAAGCACTGCAAGTCGCTTGTGAGGTGCAGAGTCAAAAGCCTTCCTGAAATCCAGGAATACGGTATGCATTTGAAATCCCTTGTCAATAGCACTCAAAGCTTCGTGCGAGTATAGAGCTAACCGTGTTTCACAAGAATGATGTTCTCTAAATCCGTGTTGAGTATGTGTCGATAGACCGTTCTCTTTGAGGTAATTCACAATTTTCGAACAGAATATTTTTCCAATGTCCTGCTGCATATCTTCGTTAATGATATGGGCCTGTAATTTAGTGGATTACTCCCACTACCTTTCTTGAATATTGGTGTGACCCGTGCAGCTTTCCAGTCTTTGTCCAGAATGATCTTCAAACCAATGAGAAGGAATTGTGGTCCGGCGACATGACGCATTTTCACCCAAAAGAAAAACCTAAATCGTCGTTTTTGAACATGGAGTCAATGAGTGGCTGCAAATAGTCTCCGAGTAACCGGACATAGCCATTTCCAGTCAATGATGATCGATTCAGTTGGACCAGAGGACCCATGTCATTCATTGTACACACACCGCACACCATTATGAAGCCACCAACATATTGGTTTTCTTTCGATGTTAAATAATAAAGCGATTCAAGGTACTCTTGAGGGATTCTCCGAGTATATTTTGCACAGTGCCTGCTTAACAACTTGGATCCATGACTTCGCGGGATCTGCGCCACACTGTAACATTACTACTAGGTATCACCAACTGAACTCAGGAGTCATTTGACGGGGCCACGGTTTTCCAGTCGTCTAGGGTCCAAGGGAGATGCTCACCAGCGCAGAAGAAGCGCTGCAGACGTTGACGCGCTATTAGCAAAGGCACTCGCATCGGCCGCCTGCTCCCATTGCCCATTCACACTAAATTTCGCCTCACTGTCTTTACAGACATGTTCTTCAAACGTCCAACATTCATTTATGCGGTTGAACCGTTGAGTGATCGATAGCTTGCGCCACGTCTTCTGAAACACGATCTTTGGCGTGAAAGGGGAGTGGCACATTTGCCGTGAGTGACGCTGAGGCGAGTTTTCCGGAACAGGACACACACAGCGCGGTTCCGCGGTGCAATGGGCTGGCTGTTCTACCAACCTTGTACTTTCCAATTTTGTCTTGCTGAACATCTTCCGAACACGAGGAACGTGCACCGGAAGAGGGATTGGACACACTATCGCAATTTAGGGACTGTAAGACGCTACGGACTACAAACCACCCCTTAGTTTTTAAATAGTTTTAAAAAACAAATTTTATCTATTTCTATTATTAGTTCGCAAAGCCAGACTAAAAAAAGTGTTCTTAGTCTATAAAGACCTTTAAAATCCCCGAAAAATCGTCATCTAAGGTTTCTTCTTCTTCTCTTCGTGTTTGTGGTTGTCCTCTTCATATATATGATGGTCTTCACTGCCATCGAGAGCGTTACGTGTGCCAAAATTCTTAAAAGATTTAACAATAACGTCTTCTCTCACTCTGGAGCACGACTGTTTTATTCACTGATACTTGTTTGACTGTACGTTGTTATAAAGCTCCCTTCGGCGTGAATTCATGCTGGGTTTCACCCGTCATCCATTTTTTCCATCCTTCCCTCATATACACTTTTAATGGTTTATTTATTGAGACATCAAGAGGTTGCAATTGTACAGTAAGTCCTCACAGAATAACAGCAAGCTCTGTGTTTCAAAGTCTCAATTTCATTTTCACAGATTTTTTCAAAGGACTAAACAAAACTGATGTATTACAAGAAGCGACACCTTTTTCAATAAAGCGCCTTTTGTTCTCTCCCACATTCTGGTAATCCAAAATTCAATACCAGAGTTCTCTATTCAACCCTTGTCATGTACTCTGGACAACAACACCTGACCGTATTTCAGAAGGTTTTGGCATAGTTTAGCGCTTGAAAATAATCATTGGATTAAGTTTATTACAGTCAGCGTAACATGAAAGAGCAACAGTGTAGTGCATTTTCTCGTGTCCATTTGTTTTTATATTTACAGTTTTAACATCTTTCATGGCACCAGTTCTGTCACACTGCACATCAAATGTAAGAAGAGTTTCGCCCATATTCTCTATTTGGCTTAAAACCATACTGGTTTACTTTCGATGTTGAATAATAAAACGATTGAAGATAATATTTTCTGTTCATACTCTTGTGGAATTTTCGGGGTATATTTTAGTTTTTGTTCTCAAGCTAAGTCCATGACCCTTCATCAACCTGTAGCACTAACCAACTCCACCCTTAATGTCAGCTAAGTTACAATGTGGCGCTAGCTTAGGAGCGTTTATTTGAATCATTTTTTCAATAATTTTAATGCCATTTTGACGGCGTCATGAAATGAATTTCAACACGCCATCTTCTAGCTTTGGCCATTTTGCATTCTCTTCTCTATTTGCACATTTAGCCTTCCTCATTTTTTTCCGTTCTTTAGTACTAGCCATCCATTCGCTCGTGTTTTTTTTCTGTTGGTGGTGGGCCTAAATTCCGATCAGCTGCTCTGTTTCCATATTCTTTTGCATATGCTATTACTTTCAGTTTATAGTGCGCGTAATATGAATACCTTTGATTTGTTTATATTAGGTAATCAGTTACTTACAAAAATATTGTACTGTTATCAATAACACGATTCACTTTCGATTGAAGTACACTAGCTAAATGGAGTGCAATGACGTGCCATAGGTTAGGCAGTGTTCTGGGTTTGTGATGGCGGGATGGGACGGAGACAATGTTAGCAAGCTTTTGAATACCCGTAGCTCATTTTCGTCGCATCGGTGCACTGCTCCTACCAGTTGAATCCACTGTCGCCAGATGGAAATAGGTTTCCCGCGGCATCGAGTGTATGACCACTTTGAAGACTGGCGGGAATTTTAAATCAAATACTGCTAAATTTTTATATTAATTTCGAGTGTAAGACGTACAAGAATTGAGGAGACAATTTTTCGAAGAAAAAAGTGCGTCTTATAGTCCCTAAAACACGGTATTCCTTTTCCAACCAGATTTAGAGGCGAGCTATGGGTCGCTGTCTTCTACGCGGTTTCATGGCGGCTTCAAGTTTTCCATTGTTTATCACCACTCATCAGTTGTGGATGCCCGGTAAGCCACTTTTGGTTCGTTGCTTCGGTGCCGAGAGCACACATCATTCGTAAAGACTGACGCTGCTCCCCGCTGTGAGCGTGATAATTGTCTCGATTCCTGCACCTTTTTGTGTTTTGCTGTTTCTGTACTGAACTAGGTACAGCCTCTTCTTATCGTTGTTCACTGATCCTGTGTCTGTCCAGGTTATTTAAGGAGCTGGTGGCTCGTATAAAAATATAATAGCTTTCGTTTGGTAATTGGCATGGAGCTATGATATGAGTGTGTGTTTCAAATTATTGGAGTTTTGGACTGATTGGGGTTACGCAAATTTCTCGTTGCCATTATTGGTGACGTACAAAATATTTTTATTGCTTGATACCTTGCGCACTAAATCGCCAACTCTCTTTATTTGGAGCTAGCAAGCGTATGCATCTTGCGGGGGCAAATCTTGTCTGTGTATATTGCTGGGTTACACTTCAAAGCCAAGCTTGCGTTAAACATAGGTGGGGTTCATCAGCCAACCGTTCTTGCCTTCCTTCCACCTATGTCTTCCGTTCCGCGCGACCGTTAAGTATTCATCGTTCTCGCCTTGCAACAGGATTTGAAGCTGAGTCTTGGTAGGTCGCTGTACTTTACAATCAGGTGTTAGTGTGGGTGCTTGCCGTTGGCAGTTAGTTTATCATCTTTTAATGACTACAACTGTTTTGCCTACGCTGTCAGTGTATAATCTGATGACTTAAGTTTTGCTCGTTTTATTTAAAAGTTACTTCTCTGGTTAATCAGGCTATAATTGTATGTCTGTGCCTTGGGGGTGTGTACGCACTGACTATTTAGAAATGGCGTAGTGTGGTGAGCAACATATCGTGCCTGCTCTAAGAAATTTCGAGGCCGTTAGTCCGGATCGCACTGCCCAGTGCATGTTTGTTTCATATCAAACAACTTTAATAGTTGTACTTTCTTTTCAATGAACTCCTTTAGGCAAACCTGATTTTGTTAAATATTCAATGAAGCATATGCTAAACATTTTTACTGTCTGCCCGTTGTAAAGACTGTTTTCCCATCATGTTATATTTGTTATAAAACGCTGTTATTTGGAATATTCTTGAGTATTCTGCTTAAAAGAATTGTTTTATCGATTATGAATAATTGTTCTTGTTTTATCTACTCGGATGATTTCCTCTTAATATGTCAAGTCCCTATTGACCTAATTAATGAAGTTATTTTTTCTGAGAAATATTAATAAAAATTTTGATATGAAAATGATAAATGCTTATTTTATCCGGTCCTCCCACTCTCAGGCAAACCTTACACAAGTAGTGTGTACAACTCTTTCGGTTGTTTCTGGAAGTTGAAGGATTGAACTATACTAAATATAATATACAGGATGGTCCACTGATAGTGAGCGGGCCAAATATCTCACGAAAGAAGCATCAAACGAAAAAACAACAAAGAACCAAACTCGTCTAGCTAGAAGGGGGAAACCAGATGGCGCTATGGTTGGCCCCCTAGATGGCGCTGCCATAGGTCAAACGGATATCAACTGCCTTTTTTAAAATAGGAACCCCCATTTTTATTACATATAGTACGTAGAGAAATATGAATGTTTTTTTCGACCACTTTTTTCCCTTTGTGATAGATGGCGCTGTAATAGTCACAAACGTATAAGTACGTGGTATCACGTAACATTCTGCCAGTGCGGACGGTATTTGCTTCGTGATACATTACCCGTGTTAAAATGGACCGTTTACCAGTTGCGGAAAAGGTCGATATCGTGTTGATGTATGGCTATTGTGATCAAAATGCCCAACGGACATCTGCTATGTACGCTGCTCGGTATCCTGGACACCATCCAAGTGTCCGGTACGTTCGCCGGATAGTAACGTTATTTAAGGATACAGGAAGTGTTCAGCCACGTGTGAAACGTCAACCACGACCTGCAACAAATGATGATGCCCAAGTAGGTGTTTGAGCTGCTGTCGCGACTAATCCGCACATCAGTAGCAGACAAATTGCGCGAGAATCGGGAATCTCAAAAGCGTCGGTGTTGAGAATGCTACATCAACATCGATTGCATCCGTACCATATTTCTATGCACCAGGAAGTGCATGGCGACGACTTTGAACGTCGTGTACAGTTCTGCCACTGGGCAGAAGAGAAATTACGGGACGATGACAGATTTTTCCACGCGTTCTATTTAGCTACGAAGCGTCATTCACCAACAGCGGTAACGTAAACCGGCATAATATGCACTGTTGGGCAACGGAAAATCCACGATGGTGCGACAAGTGGAACATCAGCGACCTTGGCGGGTTAATGTATGGTGCGGCATTGTGGGAGGAAGGATAACTGGCCCCCATTTTATCGATGGCAATCTAAATGGTGCAATGTATGCTGATTTCGTACGTAATGTACTACCGATGTTTTTACAAGATATTTTACTGCATGACAGAATGGCGATGCACTTCAACGTGATGGATCTCCGGCACATAGCTCGCGTGCGGTTGAAGCGGTATTGAATACCATACGTCATGACAGGCTGATTGGTCGTCGAAGCACCATACCATGGCCCGCACATTCACCGGATTTCTTTCTGTGGAGAAAGTTGAAGAATATTTGCTATCGTGATCGACCGACAACGCCTGACAACATGCGTTGAGAGGAATGTCGTTACACGTATTGCCAAATGCATTGAGGTTGACGGACATCATTTTGAGCATTTATTGCATTAATGTGGTATTTACAGGTAATCACGCTGTAATAGCATGCGTTTTCAGAAATGATAAGTTCACTAAGGTACATGTATCACATTGGAACAACCGAAATAAAATGTTCAAGCGTACCTACGTTCTGTATTTTAATTTAAAAAACCTACCTGTTGCCAACTGTGCGTCTAAAATTGTGAGCCATATGTTTGTGACTATTACAACGCCATCAACCACAAAGCGAAAAAAGTGGTCCAACTAAAACATTCATATTTCTTTACGTACTACACGAATATGTAATAAAAATGGGGGTTCCCACTTAAAAATGGCAGTTGATATTCATTTGACCTATGGCAGCGCCATCTAGCGGACCGACCATAGCATCTGGTTTCCCCCTTCAAGCTAGACAAGTTTCGTTCTTCGTAGTATTTTGTTTGACGCTTATTTCGTGAGATATTTGGTCCGGTCACGATCAGTGGACCACCGTATATAACTTACTATTTGTACTGGGTCGGCTAGGCACAATCTGCTGCTTTTCGTTTTGGATTTCAGGTCCATTCGTCTGTTATGGAACCTCGATTCACGGTGGGAGTGGGTCGCCTTCGAAAGGACAAACAGAGATACGAGAATAAAATCTGAGGACAGGCAGAACACGAGTACGTCGCAGTGCTACCGGCGGTGCAGGAGACGGCGGAGAGTACTGGTCAGATGAACGCAGGCATCAAGCTTTCCTGTCAGAGATAGAGCAGACCTTGAAAGTGATTCGTGCCCCATCGCACGCTCAGCTGCACCGCATGCAGCTGCAAATTACGCGTTGGTTGCGGAGAGTTGATGACCTGGCTTTGGCAGTCGCGCTTTCCCAGTTCTAGCCTGCTTCTGATCAACTCCATAACAGAGTGATAAATTTTGAAATTAATTTGAGTGCCTAAGAGTTTGTGATCAGGAGCTTAGTAAATTGCGAAATTCAGTGGTTCCTGAAAACAGAACTTTTTTGTTGTTGTCCAGAAGTAGCGATGTAGAGAATCCTCAGTTTTATTAAATTGCCTGGGCCCCTCTTGAGCGTGTTGTGCGAGATGGAATGCTTTGCTATTGATGCTCAATAGGAGGTCGTCAAATTTTTGTGGTTTTCTTTTATATTAGAAAAACCGGTTAATGTTACGGAATAAAGTCAAGTGCCGGCAAGCCAATCGGGAACGACAAGGAAGGGAAGGCTGTGAGAGGAAGTCAGCTAATCGCTCGCTGACATACCCACTCTCCAGGACGACAACGCGACAGCAGCGACTCCTGTGTAAAGAGGACATAAGCGCCGCCTCCGACTGGTGACGAGCCAATAGCAGCCTCAAGATTAGGCACCTGTCTTGCACATTCTATATACTACACACTTGGACTGCTTCTTTCGTATGTCGCCCTTTGCTTGTGACACATCTGCGTAATTGCAGAAGTTAAGTATTGTAATTCACTTTTGTAATAATACTCATTAATACGATTTGTTTAAATGATTGTGTAGCGAACAAGGTGCGCAGGATTCCGAGACACCACTGTTAACATTTTTAAAGTGGCAGGGAAAACTGTTTTTCAGTTGATGTATCGTTTGCATCAAGCGTCCTTGGCTAAAATGGACGGTGTTAGAGAGGACTTAAAGGGAATTGCGCACTGACGTGCTAAGGGAGCCTCTGTCTGCCAGGGTTGAGAGCCATCTGGTTCATCAACTTTTTTTTCGTGTCTAGTTCGATTATGGTAATCTAGTTGAATAAATTCGTGATGCACGCACGCGGCTGTGGCCTTTGATCTAGAGTTGGCTGAGCACGAGATTTTTGCCATCATTTTGCAAGGGGTAGAACCAAACGTTAATTGTACTGTCTACCTACCGTGACTTGGATAGCTTAGTCTCTCTTGTGGAGGGGGTTGAACAAGCCAATCAATGTCGAGGCTGTGAGAAGGCGTAATCTCCACCTGATCCAAACCCATCTCGGGAGTACGACGAGGTTCTCCCTAGGTAGGTGTCATCGCTACAGTCAGCAGGGGCATTTTCCTCGCCAGTTTGGGGTCAATGGAAAAACGCCTTTCGACAGTTGACGTCATACTGAGGGACGGGGTGCACCTTTTTGAGAGTGCGTATAATAAAGTGAGTAACCCGTAATCCTCTTCCTTTTGTCTTTATATACGTCAACCATGAACTGCTCTGTGCACCATTCGACTCCGGTAGCAGTACTTTCTTAATGGATCGTAGGCGGTACTCCAGACACCGCACCATTTGTAAGTTTCCCAATTCAAAGCCTGCAGGTAGAACTAGTACAACTGTTAATGGTCAAGTTCCACCTTCGATAGGATTCATCCGCATTCCTTGTCTTGTCGGTGAATTTTGTTGGCCCATGGAGGTGTTGGTGGAGGAGAGATGATGCACAGACCTCCTCTTGGGCTGTGATTTTGAAAGTAAAACAGGATCACTTTTGGGTTCTGCCCTTGGGAAATTTTATTTTGAGTTTCGGCCTGAGGTGCAGTTTCTCTTGGGCTCTGTGACAGTAGCGTTGGTGAAGCAGAGTTCGACGTTTGGCACTTACATTCTGAGCAGGCTGAGGCTCTCCTTCAGATGTCGTGTGGTTTCCCCGAAGCGTTGACAGATAAATTAAGTGTGCCTGATCGTATTAAATCTCCACCCAAGATGAAGCTATTGCGTGAGTTTTGAGAAAAAATGCTAGCTGAGGGGGTTATTAATTGTGGAATCAAAAATGGGATTAGCAGAAAATTTCGAAGACTGGGTTTACCAAGAAGTTTTACCTTCAGTTCGTAAACATGGAGAAATAAACATGGAGAAATAAATACATCAAGATAAAATAATGCACTTGCAAAATTTAAATAAAGTTAAAGGTAATGGAATTAAAACTAGAGATGAACATATGGAATGTTTAATTGCATAAGCTGATAATGCTTTACAAATAACATAACAAGGAAGCACACAAACAGATAAATTATTACCTCATGTTGCTTCTCAAACAGTTAATAAAAAATTGAGACAAAATTTGTTCTCCTAAGATTATTGACTATGGATATAATTATTAAGTTATCAGAACAGAAAGAAGCCTACAAAGGCAATTAAATGTTATAAGATCCATATAGAAATCGAGGAAATGTTAAGATGTACTTATAATTCTGCTTCAGTTAACTTGTACCAGAGAATATGTGAAAATTTACCCATTGTTTGGTGTTGTAACCATTATATTGTTAATAAATTCTTCTTGTGTGTTATCGCTCAAAGGAATTTTTTCAAACACCCACATGAAAAAATTCCTTTGAGCGATCACACACAAGAAGGATTTATTAACAATATAATGGTTACAACACCAAACAATGGTACAGCCAATAAATCTTTCCCACCAGAAAAATTGATGAGATTAATTTAAAAATGTTATGAAAAAGTTGTCTATTAAATGGCAGCATCTATATTGCTAAGGCGACTATGATGAATTTTTTTGAATTTATTCAGAAGAACAACTATTTGCACAGGTGTTCAAGGCTATTTGAGGTATTTTATTTCAGGGAAAAAATGTGTGATCATTGTTTATATTTTGTTTTCTTCACTATGGAATGACAGACCTTGTGAGTGGAAAAAACCAAATAAACTCAAATTCTATTAAATATGTAAACAATTACAAATTAGATTATACTGGAATAAAATATGACAATCCTCTTGATATAGAATACAATACAATCAAAATTTAGCAAAAACACTAGCTCCTACTAATTTAGTTAAAAAAACATATGTTTCATTATCTGGTAAAAACTTCAAGTAATTAATGATGAGTTTAGAACCAAGGCTGCAATTGGAATTAAATATTATTTTACTGATCTTGAAGAAATATTGTTTCCTTATCTTAAAAATACAAAGAAGTACTCGAGCTCAACAGGGGAAAAAACCAGATATAGAATTTCTAAGCGAATTAAAAAGAGGAGGAGAACAGAAACAACAACTCTCTATACAACCAGAAGAAGAGCAAGAAAAGTTTAAACACTTAATACAGATGAACTAAGAAATATCTAATATAGAACTGAATTGTATAATCTGTATTATCACCACAGATAAACTATAAACAATCATTTCTTTAATGTTGATGGAACAATCAATCAAGTCTAGATTATCTTTGTAACACAGGAGAGAATCCTCATGACAAATTTTATTATGTTTACACCAACGTGTATACATCTAGTTCTATATTTGCAGAATCAGGTACTTGAGAATAATCTGCATTTTATTCTAATCATCTTTATTTTGGGAAGTAGTCATCAACAATTTTATCAAAATAATGTATTTAATAAATCTAACTGAGTTTACTTTATTTGGATACTTTTCAGAGTATAATGCATGTGTATAAAAAAATATATTTGCAGAATTTCATAAATCAACACCATCAAATTTTTCATCCATATCAGCTAGAGTTTTTTTTTTGTTATTTTACAGATTTGTTACTCAATCTGTATCTTCATACTCCTTTCAATTGATCATTAACTTATCTCCATTAAATTTTACTGCTTTGTTCCCAATATATTTAAACATACCAATAGATTTCAATCCAAAAAACTTTATTCTCACTTTGGTTGATATGTTTTTACATTCTTTCACTTACATTCATTTTCTTAATATCACACTCCTTTATTTTTTTAACAGCATCCTCAGGAACAATTTGTTTTTCAGTTTCTGTTTTCTTCAGTAGCTTTCAGCAAATTTACTCCTTCAATTCAGTCACTAACTTTTTCGATTGCATCAATAACAGGATGACCTTTTGTCTAATATTTTTCATACTCTGTTCTTTGTTTTTCACCCAAAACTTGAACCCTTCCTTTAATTATTCAATTTTTGTCTTTTTCGCTTTGTTCTTTTAATAACCTCTGGGTCATATTTCAAAAACATTTTCTATGGATAAAACATATTTATTTTTGTCTATAGATTTATAAAACGCTTTTACACTTACCAAAAAGATAGCAACTGCAGAAGAAGTCGAAACTGATCATTCCAACATTTACTACACATTTCTTTAAAAGTGATCAAACCTTAAATATCCACCAAAAAACTCATGGTAAATAGGATTTAACTGTTTTAGCCTCTTTTAATTAAAAAAAATATATTATCTCTGACTCATTGTTTGGTATTTTTGAATGTGCCTGAGCTACATAAATACAATCTATTGCTTTATGTCTTCCTCTAGTAAAATATTCTCCAATTACATCCTGATTTTCAACAATGAAATCATGAAAAGATACAAGTGAATTATCTTGGAATTGACCTAATGGTATAATTACATCACTGATGTCAATAAACATAGTAATCTTCTAATTATCTTTGACTTCAACTTTTTATGTGTTTTTATAAATTCTTCATTTTTGGTTGTTTTAAACTTTTTGAATAAACGTACTAGTGATTTATATTATTCCAATTCAACCATCCTGAAGCTAGAATATAACTGACAGTCATTGATGTTGTTTTTCAGCAATCACGTGGACCTATTATAGTACATCAAATAAAATTGAGTTGGAGCTTACTGTGTTAATTTTATTTTTTTCTTCTGTGGAATTCTTATCTTTTGTTTCCAACCCAGTGTCATTTTATTAATTTTGTGCTAAGTATTTTTTTTTTATAAAAGAAGACTGCCTGTAATAATGTTGACCTAGTTTGTGTTTATACATTTCTAACTCCATATGATACATAAAAAATACTAAATTATACCGTGATGTAGAAGTGATAGAGTTTCCTGATGGCCAGTATAATTTGAAATGCTTGGAAAAATTTATTCGTTCATAGAAGCCTACTTTACACACTAAAGCAAATGAAATTTTAAATAGAATTACTATTGTGATATGAAATTACAGGTGGATATAATAGACATTTCTGGAAGTGTGCTTGGATTGAAACCAAATTATTCAATCTGATAAGAAGCTGTTGCTAACGATGTTCCTAAAATTATATCCCTTCACTTAATCTATATAAATTTTAATCTTGCTCGTGTAATGATTGTAAAATATACTGATAATTTTTGTTGACAAACTTATATTATTGCTTCACGGAAGCTTAATTCTGAATTGGGTGGACTAATAGTTCATGAACCACATTATATTCCAAATTTTATACTAAATAGTAATTGGAATTAACTATAACTGATGAAAATTATAATTTAATTGAATTTATCCGTAATAAATTATGAGAAAGATCGAGAGTGATCAGATTCATTCATTCCCTGTGAATGAGAAAAGTAAAAATAACTTAAATGTTCCTAACAAGGATACTACACTTAACCCAGTTATTTATGAGTTTTGTTATTGTTACAGCTGATTCATCAGATTATCCTGCACATGATGGAAAATCCAATTAAAAATTAATCTAATTTTATATGGCAAAGCTGTTTCATTCTAGGCAATAATATTCTGACCAGAATAGAACATCCATTAATTTCATCATCGGTTTTGCTACATTTAACTTTATGTTATGCTGATAGAATAAACATGGAAGGATGTATACTTAATAACTGAAAAACAAAGACTAAGAAAACTGGTGTGCTTTATCCACTCTCAATGCTATAAATGCATGGTGGATTTGTTGAAGATTATAAAGAAAATAAGTGGGAAAATGACCATAAAGTAATGCAAGTGCTGCAGATGCTATTCTAAGATGGTCTGATTGTAATGAAGCTGGAACTGAAATAAAAGATACTTTTACGATAGAAAGTAAAATTATTATAACAAATATTGAAATTTGTGTACCTACAGTTAAATATAAAGCAAATTATGAGCATCAACAATGAGAAAATACATTAAATAAGATAAAGTGCCAAATCCTTTTATGAACTTCAGACAGTTCTGGTAAGAGGATGAAGGCAAGAAATTTTTGAAGCAAGATATCATAAATTGCTTTAATTAGGTAGACTTTCATATGCCATATTTTGTTTCTGTTGTTTCAAACTAATCGTAAAAATAACCAGCTGGTTGTTTCATCACTATATGATCATGTTAAGGTACAGAATGTCTACTTGAAAAGTGGGAGAAATGAAGTTTTCCCACACGAAATGTGGAGTATTAACCGACTAAGTATTTATCCGAGTGCTGGTTTTTAACATGTCAAACAGTTGAAGGGTGAGGTAGATATAAATCCACATACTCTCATTATACACTATCCTATTATCAATATGACAAACAGAAGAAATATTGTTAGAAATCAGAAGACCAGAATGTAGCTTTGTGCTAAATTTAGTGGTAAAATACCAGCTAATACCTGGTCATATGTGATAATGTACAGTAAGGTAAACCTCACATACGATACCCAACACAGAATAGTAACTGAAAATTATGGAATGGAAAAATTTTATATGGCAATTAGAAAAAAATGTTTAATTTTATCCATTATTATTTTTCTGCGTAGCTCTTTTTATGTAGATTACCTGAGCATTTTGAATTTTGAAATTTGGTCAATATTTGGCTGAGAAATTAACAGAAATCAATCTATTCAGCTGGCGCTGTTTGTGGATGCCAGCAGGCAGGAGATATTGTGTAACTCCTGCCTCATGTGGGCCTTGTGGCTGACTGAGTTTACAGGGGTGAGTGTTGAGTGTTACTTCTGCCACTCCACACTATCAATTTACAGTTTTCTGGCCAGCTTTAACTGCCAGAGCTGGTTCGTTCTCAATCAACTTTATTCTTCAAATACCAACCATATATAGAGTTTGTGAATATTACTTTACTGTCTGTGTGGCAAAGCTGAATTGCTATACAAGTGGTATGACTGGCCAGTACTACTGTAAAACGTTATTGTTGTTTGCTGCTCAAGCTCATCTAGAAGAAGATGAAGATATCTTCCATCAGCAACTCTACCATCTAGATAAGTTATTGCCAAGAACCTCTCAGAAGAAGAAGAAGATAGGTGGATGAAGTCCAACAGCAATGTTCAGCTGATAAAACCCTGTGGGGTGAAATCAAATGAAGAGAATGAAACCCAAATGATTTCCTTTCAAATGGTGCTGAAAGGCTTTGCACTTTTTGAGAATCAATTTATTTTTTATCCAATTAAAAATTTTAATCTATATAAGTGGAGGCTCTGCTCAAGAAGCTAAACGATTCTATAAATTCAAGTTCGTTCAAAAAATTGGTGAACAGGAAGTAAATGTATTTATTATAGTATAGACGTGAATATTTAAAAACTCCATATTGTAAAACCGTTTTAAGGTTCTCCACAATACATTTAAAATTATTATTCCAAACAGACATTGTTAATTAATTATATGTTGAGATTTTCAATGTTTTGAAGAAGGGAATATCAAACTGATATTAAATCGAATGAAGAAACTGAAAAATAGTGAAGAATTTTATGATCAGGAATTTCTAGTTTGAAAAATTTTGTTTTTAGTTTTAAATTTTACAACCTTTAAATGGACACTACCAAACAGTTGAAGCAGCATGATGAATGTCTGAATAAAAGAAAAAAAGTATTCCACAAAGATAAATATCGAGTAGGTGGGTGCTGTAGTGTATATAACGAATGTAATAGATATTACCAGAAAATAATACACTCCTGGAAATTGAAATAAGAACACCGTGAATTCATTGTCCCAGGAAGGGGAAACTTTATTGACACATTCCTGGGGTCAGATACATCACATGATCACACTGACAGAACCACAGGCACATAGACACAGGCAACAGAGCATGCACAATGTCGGCACTAGTACAGTGTATATCCACCTTTCGCAGCAATGCAGGCTGCTATTCTCCCATGGAGACGATCGTAGAGATACTGGATGTAGTCCTGTGGAACGGCTTGCCATGCCATTTCCACCTGGCGCCTCAGTTGGACCAGCGTTCGTGCTGGACGTGCAGACCGCGTGAGACGACGCTTCATCCAGTCCCAAACATGCTCAATGGGGGACAGATCCGGAGACCTTGCTGGCCAGGGTAGTTGACTTACACCTTCTAGAGCACGTTGGGTGGCACGGGATACATGCGGACGTGCATTGTCCTGTTGGAACAGCAAGTTCCCTTGCCGGTCTAGGAATGGTAGAACGATGGGTTCGATGACGGTTTGGATGTACCGTGCAATATTCAGTGTCCCCTTGACGATCACCAGTGGTGTACGGCCAGTGTAGGAGATCGCTCCCCACACCATGATGCCGGGTGTTGGCCCTGTGTGCCTCGGTCGTATGCAGTCCTGATTGTGGCGCTCACCTGCACGGCGCCAAACACGCATACGACCATCATTGGCACCAAGGCAGAAGCGACTCTCATCGCTGAAATGACACGTCTCCATTCGTCCCTCCGTTCACGCCTGTCGCGACACCACTGGAGGCGGGCTGCACGATGTTGGGGCGTGAGCGGAAGACGGCCTAACGGTGTGCGGGACCGTAGCCCAGCTTCATGGAGACGGTTGCGAATGGTCCTCGCCGATACCCCAGGAACAACAGTGTCCCTAATTTGCTGGGAAGTGGCGGTGCGGTCCCCTACGGCACTGCGTAGGATCCTACGGTCTTGGCGTGCATACGTGCGTCGCTGCGGTCCGGTCCCAGGTCGACGGGCACGTGCACCTTCCGCCGACCACTGGCGACAACATCGATGTACTGTGGAGACCTCACGCCCCACGTGTTGAGCAATTCGGCGGTACGTCCACCCGGCCTCCCGCATGCCCACTATACGCCCTCGCTCAAAGTCCGTCAACTGCACATACGGTTCACGTCCACGCTGTCGCGGCATGCTACCAGTGTTAAAGACTGCGATGGAGCTCCGTATGCCACGGCAAACTGGCTGACACTGACGGCGGCGGTGCACAAATGCTGCGCAGCTAGCGCCATTCGACGGCCAACACCGCGGTTCCTGGTGTGTCCGCTGTGCCGTGCGTGTGATCATTGCTTGTACAGCCCTCTCGCAGTGTCCGGAGCAAGTATGGTGGGTCTGACACACCGGTGTCAATGTGTTCTTTTTTCCATTTCCAGGAGTGTAGTTATATGTGAATTTGGTTGAAGTAAAAACAAGTCTAATCTCAAAGAACATGTACAATCATTAGTTCACAATTAGTTCATCTAATGGCTGCAAAAGGTGAAAGAATTTGGAAAATTTTAGGAAAATGTGAATAATTTATCTCTGTTAACCAAATAGGAAAAATAATTTATTAAAGAGAACATCTGTAAGGAAAAAACTTGAATTTCTCTGAAAAAGTTGAATATACAAAAAAAATAAAGAATTGTATGAAGTTTTTATTTGAAAAGTAGCAGTATTCTGTAGGTTTTAGGTAAATTTTTGTACTGGTGAAAGACGCTGGGAAAAAGTGTGCCAAACCATAGAGAAAACTGTTACTTATGTACATAAATGTACTTGTGGACACGGGGTGGGTAACTACCAGCAGCTGTTTTACCATAGTATATGGCAGTGTGTCAAAGCTGAGTGAGAGGAGGAAGATACAAGATGACTTAGACCAAAATTCTAGTTGGTGTCATGAGTGGCAGCTAGCTCTAAATGAAAGCAAATGCAAGTTAATGCAGCTGAGTAGGGAAAACAATCCCACAACGTCAAATACAGCATGAACAGTGCCTTGTTTAACACAGTCGCGTTGTTTAAATATGTGGACATAGGGATGCAAATCGATATGAAGTCAAACAAACATGTGAGGGTTGTGGTAAGGAGGGCGAACGCTCAACTTCGGTTTGTCAGGAGAATTCTAGGGAAGGGTATGCCATCTATAAACGAGATGACATATAGAACATTTGGGCGATCCCTTCTTGGCTACTACTCGATTACCAGCTCGGATTAAAGGAAGACATCGAAAACATTCAAAGGCTGCCTGCTAGACTTGTTACTGGTAGGTTTGAACAACAAGAAAGTGTTAAGGGTACGTTTCGGAAATTCAGATGGGATTCTCTGGAGGGAAGGTGACATTCTTTTCAGGGAGCTTCTTCAGGAAACCTAGAAAATCGGCATTTCAAGCAGACTACTGAACGATCCTAACGCCACCAACATAAATTTTGCCTAAGGAGCACGAAAATAAGAGACAAGAAAGTAAGTCTCACACAAAGGCGTATAGACATTCACTTTTCCCTTGCTCGATTTGCAAGTTGAACAGGAAAGTAAAGGACTAGTAGTTGTACAGGGAACCCTCCACCACGCTCCGTATGGTGATTTCCGGCGTATGTATGTAGACGTAGATGTATGTATATGAAGAACCGGCATCTCTGTCTATAATGTCATTAATAGCAATTTTACAGGATGTCTGTAGGAAAAATGGTAAGGCTCAAAACATTCCTGTTAGTAGTTGAAACGAGTGCAGCGTTAGTGTCAGAAATATGCTTTTCAGGGACGGTTTGTACAAACACGAGAATGATGTGGGTATGTACAACTCATATAAACATTCTGAATATATTCCTGAGTGTAAATGTGCTGGAAATGTTGTTGGTAAACGGCAAAATGTGTGTAACATTTTAAGCGAGGTAACAATCTTAAGTTCTCTCCGTTACCGTAGTTTACCTGAATTCAGCGAAAGTGAGATGTCATAAACGTTAAGAGTCATCCTTAAGATTGTGTACATAGTGCAGTAAAGCGAGAACCAAATTAATTTTATATTGTGCTGAATTACGTATTGATTTTTGAGATTTTTTTACTTCATTATTTCAAAAAAAGAAAATCGTAAAGCACATATTAGTATCATAAACTGGAACAATCTGGACCTTTTGAATTTTTATTATTGAGAGGGTACACAGAAATCTTTGTTTACACAAGTTTGTTTACCACACAGTGGTAAGACAATGATAACTTATATTAAGAGTACGGAGCTTCCAAGAAAACAATGTTAGACAGATACTGACGTATTTTTAAGAACAAAATTGTGGATAAGAGTAAATTCGTATGGCACGAAAGGCTGGGGGTCTTCGAAGGACAGGTTCAGCCTCTTAATTGGAAAGGTTTTTCCTGTTCATCGGACTCTGCAGTAAACTTTCTTTGTGAGGTATGAACTGTGTGTGTAAGCGCATCTGTTAAGCGATGGTGACCATACTGGGTGTGTGGATGGGTGAGAAGTGTAGCGTCCTGTTCGTGTTGGAGGGGATGGGAGGAGTGAGGTGGAGCTCGGTGTGAGTGCATAGGCTGCTTTTCACGAATAGCACCATCAGGGCCGCCGATGTCAACGTCCCCATGGACAGACTGATCACCATGAACAGAGTCACCAGTGACACTTGCCCTCCCTTTCCGAGGCACTGAGGCGAGTTTTGTAGTTAAATCGAGAAACTCCAGTGGCCAAGTACCACCGCCTCTCCTCCCAGCCAAATACAGGTAGCGAAAATTTCATCAGGATTTTAACTGGCTTATCTCTGAGTCGAGCGTCAGCGCATGGGTGTGCATCTGCGACGTCGGGTACGTAGACGGTAAAGTTATGCATAGATTTTCCGATATTGAAAATATATCGTTACTCTAGAAATCTCTGAAAACAACGACTTACCTGGAAAAATATCACAATGAATGTATTTTAAATATCTTACTTATAGGATTTTATTGGTTCTTTACTATCGATTTCTCAAAAGAAGAAAACTTGTCGCTTATCATTCTTTACAGCAGAGAACTTCAGTTTATTAATGATACATGCATTTGTTATACACTGAAGCGCCAAGGCAGATGGCACAGGCATGCGTAATCAAATACAGAGGGATGTAAACAGGCAGAATATAATGCTGCGGTCGACAACGCCTGTATAAGACAACAAGTGTCCGGGGCAGTTACTGCTATTACAATGGCAGGTTATCAAGAGTCAGGTCGGCGTGCGAGCGATGGGACACAGAATCTCCGAGGTAGCGATGAAGTAGGTATTTTCCCATACGACCATTTCACGAGTGTACTGTGAATATCAGGAATCCGGTAGAACACCAAATCTCCGACATCGCTGCGGCCGGAAAAAGATCCTGCAAGAACGGGACCAACGACGACTGAAGAGAATCGTTCAACATGATAGAAGTGCAACCTTTCGGTATATTGCTGCAGATTTCAATGCTCGGCCATCAACAAGTGTCAGCGTGCGAACCATTCAATGAAACATTAACGATATGGGGTTCCGGAGCCGATGCCCCACTGATGTAGCCTAGATGACTGCAGGACTCAAAGCTTTACACCTCCGCTGGGCCCGTCAACACCGATATTGGACTGTTGATGAGTGGAAACATGTTGCCTGGTCGGACGATTCGCGTTTCAGATTGTATCGAGTGGGTGGAACTGTACGGATATGGAGACAACCTCATCAGTCCATGGACCCGGCATGTCGGCAGGGGATTCTGCAAGCTGGTGAAGGGTCTGTAATGGTGTGGAGCGTCTGTCGTTGGAGTGATATGGGTCCCCTGATACGTCTAGATACGGCTCTCACAGGTGAAACGTACCTGAGCATCCTGTCCGACCACTTGCATCCATTCACGTCCACTGTGGCGGACTTGTGCAAATCCAGCAGGACAACGCGATACCACACACGTCCAAAATTGCCACAGAGGTGCTCCAGGAATACTCTTCTGTGTTTAAACACATCCGCTGGCCATCAAACTCCCCAGAAATGAACATTATTGGGCATGTCTGGGATGCATTGCAACGTGCTGTTCAGAGATCTTACGGATTTATGGACAGCACTGCAGGATTTGTGGTGCCAGTTTCCTCTAGCGCTACTTCAGACATTAGTCGAGTATGTCCCATGTCGTGTAGCTGAACTTCTGCGTGATCGCAAGGGTCCTACACGATGTATGGCAGGAGTAGCAGTTTATTTTCAGTGAAATAAGTTGTAGCTTCACTAGATCAGAGTTTAATGTGAGTACTTCGATTAGTAGTCCAATTGCAGAAAATTGACCGCTTGCAAGTCAGACTATGATTGAGAATTGTAGAGTGATGAGAGCTCCCAGGAGACTGCTACACTTGATGTTTTTTTTCAAATCAGCTGATGCTTGCCACTTGTGGTAGATGCAAGCAGCTCATCCCACTTACTGGCCCCGAGCGCGCTGTAGATGCAGAGTAGGCGGCCCGCAGCGCAGCGGCGAGCAGCGGGCCGGTGACAGCAATCGCATTAGCCTGCCGTTGCTTCGCTGCCACCGCGCCGCGCCTGCTGCTGCGCTCTGCTCCGCCCCCCTCCGCCCCCATCACCGCCATGCCCCAATTACAGCGCGGCTTAACTGAATCTCGCAGATTAATAAGCTGGCGCAGCGCCCGCGCCGCAGGTACTGCCGCGCAGTGTCAAGGCTCGCAGCCTGCTGCTTACAATGTCCGCCAGGCAGTAGCCTCGACAGCGCGTTACGCCGAGAAGCAGTTCCGGTATCTACACGAGCTGCGGCTGTCGCTCACCTAGGCAGGCGTATGGGCTGAGATGGACGGTCGATACAGGACACTGGCCTTCTGAGCGTCAGTTTTCCTTCACACACTAACGGCTACATACCCTCAGATAAGTCAATGGATAACGATACGCACATGTACAGATTGGGAAGCATCGCGGACACAAGGTATAACAGGATAGTGCGTAAGCATCAGTTGTACTCGTGTGGTTCGTGTGAAATGGTGTCCGACGTTATAACTGCCGCACGACGGCAATTAACAGATTTTGAACGGGGAATGATATTTGGCGCTTGACGCGTGAGACATTCCATTTCGGAAATCGTTAGTGAATTCATCTGTCTCAGATAGACAGTGCCAAGACTGTGTTGAGAGTACACCTCTCCCCACGGACAGCACAGTGGACGACGGCATTCACTTTATGACCGAGAGCAGTAACATTTCCATAGAGTTGTCAGTACAAACAGAAAAGCGACATTGCGTCAATTCCACGTGGACGATAGGACAGCGGGACGAAATTTGACGTCAGTCGGCTATAGCAGCAGACGAACGACTCCGGTGCCTCTGCTAACAGAACGACACCGCCTTTAGCGTCTCTCTCCGGCTCGTCACCATGTCGGTTGAACCCTAGACAACTGCAAAACCGCCGCCTGGTCAGATGAGTCTCGATTTCAGTTGGTAAGAGCTGATGGTAGGGATTAGACTCTGGTGCAGACCAAACGAAGCCATGGACCCAAGTCGTCAACAACGGACTAGCAAGCTGGTGGTGGTTCCCTAGAGGTGTTGGCTTTTTTACATGGAATGGACTGGTTGCTCTGGTCCAATTATCATTCACTGGAAATGGCTATGTCCGGCTACTTGGAGATCATTTGCAGTCATTGTTGGACTTCACGTCCCCAAACAATTATGGAATTTTTATGGATGACAATGCGCCATATCACCGGGTCACAGTTTTTGGCCATTAGTTTCAAGAACATTCAGGGCAAATCGAGTGAATGATTGATTTGGCCACCCACATAGTTCGCAATGAATGCCATCGAACACTTATGGAATATAATCGAGAAGTCTTTTTGTGCACAGAACTCTACATTGGCAACGCTTTCGCACTTATGGACGTCAATGGAGGCAGCATGGCTCAGTACTTCTGGGGGGGGGGGGGGGTCTAACGACTTGAGTCCATATGACGTCGAGTAGCTGCATTATACCAGGAAAAATGAGCTCCGGGACGATTTTAGGTGGTATCCCACGACTTTTAACACATCAGTTCAAAATGGCTCTGAGCACTATGGGACTCAACTGCTGTGGTCATAAGTCCCCTAGAGCTTAGAACTACTTAAACCTAACTAACCTAAGGACAGCACACAACACCCAGCCATCACGAGGCAGAGAAAATCCCTGACCCCGCCGGGAATCGAACACATCAGTGAACATTTCGCCACTGGATACTACAAAAGGCAGGCTGTGCTTTTAGTAGGGTATATGATCACCAATGCATAATGTGCAACGCGCTCCCGTGCTGATCACATGCTCCACCAGTGCGGCTGACAACTGCAGCATGGTCTTTAGTGCATGTGAAAGTGCCGCAATACGTGTCTCCAACGTATCGCACAAGTGTTCCGCGGGATTTAAATCGGGGCAACAGGCATGACAGTCCTGTCACTGAGTAGCCTCTAGTTCAACAGCTGCCCCTCCTGTGCTGCTACATACGATCGGGAATCCATGACACCTCGACGATCGAAATGGTCATGTTCATCATTACTCCAGGGCGCATTACATGTTCGCACCTTTTGTCGTATAAAGGTTCATCCTTCATGGCCGAACGTGATCGTTTTGGTGGACCAGGTGTAATGATGTGTCAAGCTATAATATTCTGTAGGCGTACTATGCTCCAAATCTTTGAACACAGTACACTCGCCGGTCAAAGTTATTGCGACGCCATACACCTAACCCATTTCCTTCTTTTAGGGGGTCAGTTCGGCCCTGACTTCGTTTTTACAGATCACAATTTTGCTACCGCTCCGAACTGCCCAGAAGGTGGAGCAGCTCTTGGAACGAAAGGATATTCGGTGAACTGACTGGCCTTCCTTTTGCCTCGACTCAGATCCCATCTCACAACACGTGTCTAATAAGTTGGTGCACCTATTGCAGCACGTCCACATGTTTAACACCAACCAGAAGTTCTCTACTGTCCTACCACTATAGCTCTTTACTAACCTTATGGCGAGTATGGGAGCACTTTGCAGACTATGCAATCCCATACGTGGTGCTCAGAGATACTATTAAGAACCATGTCCCGGCTTTTGTAATGTCCAGGGGAGCATCACAAATCACGGCGACTTTAGTCTAATAATTGCCTTTGAATAACAGCATCGTTCTTATTCCTGTCATTGCATATTTATCCCAGTTACCTTTTAACTACACTGTATAAATTCTTTCGATGCATGGACCAAGTTTCATCGAGCTTTGTTTTTTAGTCATTTAGGAGCGCAACCCACTGTAGTAAGCATACGCAACATTGAATGACAACACATCTCGTTCAACACGGACAGTAAGAGTCGAGGAATATGCCAACCAATACTAAAGACTGGATACTGAGCTTTTCCCTATTGTTGACATGTCTTACGGTTACAGCGGAAGAGTTTGACCCACAGCAAAACTGGAATGGAACACGATGACAGTGTTTCAGAAAATGTAGCCGAAATCTTTCTTTGATGAAGAAAAGAGAAGTCGAAAGCAAATTTCTTCGAAACTTTCGTATTTGATTGTAAACTGCGTGTTTCTCAGGGGTATGATTCGACAGTTGTTCATATGTGTATTTTTACAAATGATACAGAGATAAAGTGGCAATTCATGCATTCCCTCTTCTCCAGGAGCGATGAAATCATATATGAGTCATTCGAAATTGAATAGTGCTTATTGTTAGCATTGATACTCCAGAATTCATACGTAAGATGACTTAGGTTTTTGATTTTAGATGATAAGAAAGTCCTGCCAACAGGAGCCGTTATAGGCGTTTGATGTAGTTTTAATTTTGCGGTTGCTTAGCCCTCTGGATTAATTTTGGTCCCGTCAACCGAGCAGTGCAAACATACAATCTCTTTCAACTATAATGTCGAAAAATACGTCAGAAATAACCGTGCAGGTTAAGGAGGATAAGAAGTGGCCATATTGGAAAACAAAGACAAACAAGCTACCACTACACTGCAGATGTTTCAGACATGAGAAGGATGAAATAAACTTCCTGGCATAATTTATTCGCATTGAGATGGTCAAAATGACTGCCTCTCCTACTTTCTATCAATCTACAAATTCCAGAACGCCACTCATTCCGCTTTGTTTTGCGAATCCGCTTTCCCTCCTCTACAAGAATCCTTAACCTGCTCATAACTATTCCCCATGTCCCTAACCACAGTGAACACCACCCTATATCCTATATTTGCCGTAAACTCGACTCCGACAACCCTTCTGTGTCTCATCTGGTATGCTGCCGCACAGGTCCCAACACGACCCACCCGCTTTACGCTTACAAACCATACGTATTCTCTCACAGTACAATTTTAACGACTCTCAGTTCTGGCAAAGTATTCCGTCCCGACAATTACCACTCTTGTCATATTTAACACACTCTTCCCTATCCCCTTCCCGATTTCAATACTCTCATCCCTCCCCATCAGTCTCTTCTTTCCTCCTCACGGCCATGGTCTCACCCCCATCCCATCTATCCATATACCAAATACCATGGTTCCCTACTAGCAGTCCTCCTGCATAATACCTTTTCTCAAAAACCGATCCACCTGAACACATATTTCAATAAAACTTAACTAGACTGAGAGGTAGTGAAATAAAGTACAACGTACTGCAGTATTTGTTATAATACTGTCTCAACACATTATCAGTTTCTTAAATGATGGACAGCGTTTCCGCATTTCTCATTTTAAATATCGTCACTGAAACGAATCTTCTAGTGCACTTTAGTTCATCCATTCCCAGTTTTTTTATTTCATCTTCGTATCTGTTCAACTCTTTTGGCTGAAGAGTGGATTATTCATCCTCTGTCAAAGGTCAGAATGAGAGTTCGGATGACATACGGCAGAATGAAATTTAATTTCATAATGCAGCATAGGATAAGACGTACCTCATTCTGCTGAGATAACCGACTGCAGCTTTTGTGGAGTGGAAGGAGTGCCAATTACGAGAGTCCTCTTCGAACCCTTCACACAACTATTTTAGACTGAATGCTGGCTTCTTTTTTCAGTACATGACTTGGGTTTATCGAAATGTACCGCAGATAGGTTACTACAAATCTAAAAGATTCATGTAAGGAAATAAATAAAACGATTTGCACGATGGTCTGAAGTTATTTACAAGTACCCAATTGGCTCCGAACTTGTTTTTATGTGATACCCAACTGTGGGAAAAATAAATTTAATAAATAGCAACTCAATGGAAATTGGGTAGCACACGAAAGATAATCACAATGCTTTAACTCATCTCGAAAAAATAAATTTACAGTACTTGTTTTTTCGTTTGTTTGCAAGTACATGTCCGCAGACCTGCTACACATTTAAATCCCAGCACCAAAGTACCGTTACCTTTCTTTCCTTTTCTTTTTCTCGCTTTTGTTTTTTGAAACATTCTGCCTCAATGTCTATATAGAGGCATATAAAGAGTTTCATCAACGATTTAACATTATTTTAGAGTATATACTCTGGCAGAAAGTACGTACACTCGACAGCGGAGTACGTGTGTCACCGCTGAATGCAAACAACGTACGACAGCTGTGTCACATGTCCTCTAAACGTCCAAACACTGCGGGGTACTGTCGTTTGACTACACAATTGCCACCACAAGAGACCACTAGAGAACGCTAATCGTGACAGTTGGTCCAGGAGTAAACTAATACCGCGATACGACAAATAATAGAAAACACGTAATGAGGGATGAGACAGTACCTACGCCTTGTAAACTTCATAACGATGAGTGACACTTCAGAAGTCTCATCAGACCCATTAAATGACGAGTATTTGTTCGCCATAACCATTGTTAACGAAACAAAGCAAGCGTGCCTGGTCTAGACTCGACTAGGCCTAAAGAGACGTAAAATATCAAAGTGTTCACCAGTATTAGTTTACAAGACCAAACGTCCGAACCTAGAAATAAATGACGGTATATTTAGGACTGCACCAAGAACTCCATGAAGCTTATATTTCCCCAGAGAAGTAATCTCGAAAGGTATGTAATATGGTGTAATGCACAAGTGTGAAACACCATGAAATAAATTTGTGGTGAAGGACGGGGAATAGAACCCAGTACCTATTTACAAGTTGCTAACTAAGACACTCACACGTAAGATATTAAATATGTTCACCAACAGCGTGATATTGGGAGCTGAAACGACGTTACAACTGATTTTTATCTCGTAGGGATTCGAACCCGACAACTTTCACTGTAGTCTTACAGCTGCGACTAGGCACGAAATATTTATTGTTTCTTTACCAGTAGCGAGATGTGCACATGTTCGGATGGAGGTGCTGCATTGAATAGACCTGTATTGACTGGGGCTCCAACTCGGAGCATATCGTCTTTGTTGACACCACACGAAGAGGTGTCAACTATCAAATTTCCCTTCACTAATAGTTAGGATTGCGTCGTTTGTAGAGCCCTGAAGGAGTTTGACGTCGTGAGGAAATAACGAAGTGATGGAACAGTACCGTCTCGAAGGGTTCGAAACCAGAGAAAAATTTGAATTGGAGCTCGAGTCCCAGTCCAGTGCTAATACTTTCAAAACCTCAACGTCACTTGAAATAAGAAATGAAGGTCATATGACCTTACATGACAATTGGTTCGTGAACTAAAATAACATTGCTAATGTAAGAAAGCTTAATAGAGACAGAGTTTCTGTAAGCAGCCATATCAGCCTCTAACAGCCAAAAGTAATCCAACTCTATTCTAGACAGTAGCGAATGGACGTGTTCAACGTTGATTTGGAATCACGATACACTCCCGCGTTTTTTACTTGGCGTTACTGGAGTTTAGGTGGGTATTTTTGTGGCTGGTACCCCAGTAGGAACCAAACCCACACCTTAGCCTTCAGTCTAACCAACCATCATATTTTTGTCACAATGCGGTACGCAGCACATGGTACGGAAAGTGTTGACTTCCCCTTGAGCTGTAGTTGTGGAATATTTATTTGTGGTCTAGTAGTAAATGTAATGAAGTGCGAACACAAAACCATTATATCAAACCTTTTCTTTTCCTTTCTTTTTTAAGCCGTGTTCCATCTGTTTGCTACGAGGATCAGACTGACAGAAAATAAGAGACAGTTTTGTTCATTTTCTAACCAGCAGTAATCGAAAAATCTTGCAGAAAAATGTTTGTGAAAGGGCTCATGGGTGTCTGTCATGGTAATACAAATTACAGTGTCATCAGCCAGTGGCCACTTAATACAGAACGGCGTCAGCCCCAGAGATCGCGATACATCCAGCATTGAGCCTGTGGTCCCCAGAGGACATTTTTACACTCGAATTAGGAAGTACAACATTCCGTAATGTTGTGCATTAAATAATGCTATGTTTCTGCATGTTCCGTGGCGAATTTGTATATAACTATGGTCTTATTTTGTTCAAGTTTGCAGTATAGCTCATGCCATGACAATCTGGATATTTCTCATTAAGTTATGAGGAGAGTCGTTTATGCATGAGAAAACGAAGTCTCCAACGGAGTAAAGTCTGACATTTGTAGAATTGTGTTGTTTGTGTTTAATAGAAGGATGAAAGCAGTGGAGGCTATTAGAAACACCTGTGCCCAGTATAGAGTGATGGCTATCGAGAAATACAATTTGCATAGTTCCAAGTACGATCGTTTAGAGATAAATAAATCGCCACATTCAGGAAGGTGTTGATGAAAGCTGTTTCTCCAATTTACTGCTATGTTCGACGACAGCGTATCCAATAATTGGGAAGCGTGACGACCAAATTAATCTTCATTCAACACTCTTCAGTAGTCATATTGAGGTTAAAAGAAAGGAAGAAGGATTTCGCTACAAAACCTAGTTGAAAATGAGATTAGACGCGAAGCAGAATCTCGATCTCTGAAGGATGCGAAAGAAAGTCAAAGACTCATCCCGGCAGTTGCCATAATAGATTCAAGGAGGTCACTGTACAAGTAAGCGCATGCTGATGGCGATTTTAAGTACAAAAAAATGGTTCAAATTGCTCTGAGCACTATGGGACTTAGTGCTGAGGTTATCAGTCCCCTAGAACATAGAACTACTTAAACCTAACTAGCCTAAGGACATCATACACACCCATGCCCGAGGCAGGATTCGAACCTGTGACCGTAGTGGTCGCGCAGTTCCAGACTGAAGCGCCTAGAACCGCTCGGCCACAGCGGTCGGCTTCGTAAGCAAAGAATAGTGGGTAAACCATGGCAAGGATTATGCGAAACGATGGCCTGTATACTTCCACAAAATGTGTTATTGACATACATCTGACGGGATAAAGAAGGTGTTTTGTGTTACGAACTGCTTCACAAGGATGTGTCCTACGCAGTTGACATTTGTTGCCAACAAATGAGATGCCTTGCAGTCACAGAGTTGCAAATGCTACTTGAAGGGCAACACAAAGGATCTTAGCTGTCAAACTCACCTACCGCACGTCTTTTAATATGGCACCCACACGTGTTTACCGTTCCCAACCGTTATGGATAAACCAGCAAGAAAGTTAGCTTTTCGTTTCTTTCGTTTGTTTTGTTTTGGCGATTGCGCTTTTAAACATGGCTTAACTCAAAACCATCAAGCCGCTACATTTGTGCGATCGAAAAATTATCTGCACCTCATCAGACGGTTTTCGCTAACGAGTTGGAATATATTGTTGACAATTTCTTTGATATTTGTGTCTATTTCGTTTAATAACCTAACTGGAAACTCTACAGATATGCAGTACAGTAATGCAACTGGTGCCTCATCATAATACCATACAACGAACGGTTAACTAAACATGAATTCTTTCGTCATACCCAAGCAGAAAGTAAATGCGACAATGTGGCTGTGAGAGTAATTGCTGAATGTAACACAGTTAATAGAGTATTCATAGATATGATTTCATTAACAGATTTGTGAAGTTTCAATAGTAGTTCCGCAGCATTTAATGTTTCTTTCCTCTAGCTCTACTGATTAATGAACGTAGCGAGACATCCTATGATGAAAAATTTTCTGAAGATGTCGTTTTGAGTTCGATATAACGGTTCGTAGCTTTGTCACAGATTAGTTAAAATGATAATCTCGCGTCATTTTGGAACTGAAAGCTACTGATTATTTCTCTTTACAGCGCATCGACATTTTCTTGGAGCAATCGACCGACTGTAGCGTTCATTGCCTGCTCACTACCATTGTGATGGCTGATACATGTAATTCGCAATGTAGACAACGCGATTAGTTGTAGTTGCTCTGCGAAAAGAAACTTCTCTGTCTACGAACATAGATTTGACAACTCGGTGACACACCATAGCGGAATGAATACCGAATCATTGATTGGTATAACAGGAATATGTCAAGTGAATCTTGCAAGATAAATCTGTCATTCCAGGAAGTAACAAAACCATCACAGCGTCACCAGACATGTTCCACTATGTTATGACTATCGTAGTTTTGGCAGGACTATTATGTATCTAAGGGCAATGTCTTTCTTATGTGGGGCAACAGTTTAGGAGTACGTCTTGTGCATCAAAGATTCAGCGGCTTAATTACTATTCCTATGGCGTCATGTGAATTATTGTAGTATTTAAAGTGAGGGAGAAGAATTCAAAGTTGCGCAGAACACCGCAAAGATACGAAAGAAAATAAATTTAATCCACTGGTTAAAGATCCATTTCATTGACATCGACATGTAGCAGGAAGTATGAAAAATTATTTCGTTCCAACGTTATGAAATAGCCAGAATATGTTACATATTGACGTCAAACCAGCATGAATTTCGAAAGAATTACGCTTGTGAGAACAGATGGCACTTTATTCTCATGAAGTATCGGGCACACGAGCTGTCAAATTGATTTTTCCTCTTATTTTCCACATCTGCACTCCTATTCATTCCTAGATTCCTTTCTCCTTCCTTCTACCCATCTCTTGAAACCTGAATAGTCTACAGTTCACAGTTAAGTGCTGGCAGGGAGTTCTTTGAATCACTAGCACATTATTTCTCTACCGTTCCAGTCTCAAAAAGTAGATGGAAATAATGACCAACTAAGCCTTACCATGCAAGCACAGATGTCCCTTATCACAATGGTCATGTCCGTAGTATCTTGTACCGTAGGAAACAAGGGAGAGGGTGTTGTAGGTGACCGGTATCCACTTTCTACAACACAAACGCACATGTTGAGTAATACTGTTCTTTATTTACATGACCTGGATACTTAACTTTGATTGGAGGAGCAGTGCCTGATGATTACATCATTTGACAGATGTGAGTGTGATACCAACAATCATTCTTCCCACGAACAATACGAGACTGGAATAGAAGGGAGAACCGATGCAGATACTCAAAGTACCCTCCGCCACACACCGTCAGGTGGCTTGCGGAGTATGGATGCAGATAAAGATGTAGATGTAGATGTAGAAATGGCGATTGCAAGAATGGAATTATTTGAGGCGTCATATTATCGCAAAATGTTTCTAAATCTTGTGAAAGATCACTGCGCTCTGATTTGTTTCAGCTGCTTGAGAGAACGAATAGTCTACGTGGAACGTTATTTCTATTTTGAACTGCAATTTCCTTAACCTTTAATATAAAAGGAGTGGAAGGACTTTACCCATACAGTGACCATTTCATTTCAACATATTTATTTGCATAATAGATGAATCATTAAGAGAATTACAATCATAAATCAGATAATAATTTCTTTAAGAAACGCCATTCAGGCAAACTTTACAAACTGCTTGTTATATAAAATCACAAATGAATTAATTTCTTTGAAAACATTTAAAAAAAAACGCCACTCAGGTCAATTTTACAAACTGCTTGTAATATGAAACCACAAGCGAATTAATCTCTTTGCAAACATTTTAAAAAACCGCCACTCGGACCGAGTAAATCATTTAAAATAAACTTTAAATCAAATAACCAGGAAATCAATTATTATTTCCACATAGATTGAAAACCGCCCCTCCCGGACGAGATATTAACAAACAACTTTACAAGGTTATAGACAGTTTGATCAATAATAACCCAGTTATTTCCCCATCAAAATTGACATACCCCACTAAAGCTGAATTGCACCGCAATTTTAGAAAACGGTTTAAATTAAGACACATTCTTCTAGAAATCCCTCAGAATTCTTAAGACAAATATTTAAAACATTTAACCCGGGCAACCTTGCAGAGCCACCACAAGTTTTAGAACACTGCTGCTTGTACAATAACTGAGGCCCGAGATTGTGAGGCCGCGACTTGGCCACGAACGGTGGAGGCGACTGAGTACTTATCTTCGAATTAAGATGTAGACTCCGGTTGTACTTCCACTCCGTTCAGAACGCCGAAATCGGAACCAAACAGCACACGCGAGCTCAGGCAAAGTCCACCGCCCGTACGCCCGCTAGTAATTTGAAAGGGGAGGCTCTGCACTTCGGTTGCCCACTGCTTCCGATCTCTCAAAGATAAATCAGAAGCGACAACAGGGAACCAAACAACCCTTCCTTCACCTTAATGCTCAAACTTATACAGAAAGCTACTTCGATAAAATTGACAATAATAAAACTGATTTTATTCCTTTAAGCAGAACCACATACACGAATGATGCAAACGGAACTGGATCATTAAACCCAAGCATCACATGGAGCACCTTATGTGGGCCTGTAATGTACCACACGGCAATCTTTAGACACGGAATATAGATCGTTCGGTAAGGCTGCGCACACGTATCAATGTTTTAGACACTTGCCAGCTGAAGTAAGAACAATACTATTAAGGAGCGAAGCACACACTTAAGTGGCATGAAATACCACATCACAGTCCTTGCAACGTTTTGCTGCCTCGTAAACAATCATCATTATTTTCACTAATCGTTGGTAGGACTTGGGTTACTTAACTTGATGCCAGCTGCTGGATCGATATGGCGTAGACATCAGACGTTGCTTAGTCCGATAGTAACAGCGTGCTCCTTCACGGAAGCGAGCACATGCACAGCCTCACGAGGTTGCCAAGAAGCCACAGCGCCGGCCCGCTGTTACTGACCCCAGTACGATCAAGCGCTAACTGCCGCCCGTACTCGAGTACACCGTGCTCGCTGTCATTTCTCCGTCTCGCCAATACGCGCACTTCCGCGTGCCGTGCCCACCGTTCCTTTCCACTCCGTACTGCCAGCTATATCCTGAGCCGGCCCGGGCTCCAAAGACAAAAGGGAATCGATAGTGCCTAACCAAAGATAGCCCTGGCACCAGTCCCGCCACGGCTCGCTACTGCTGGCATTAGTTACACTCTGCCAAAATACGTCGTTGTAGTAAAAGTGGACATTGGGCGAACAACAAGTTCCTCCTGAAACTCAAAAGGTCGGGCATGCAGATAGTTCAGATACTTTCAGAACTTCAATGTCACAATAGTTCTTTACGTGGTAGCGTTTTCGAGTGTCATGAGAGGTTTTCTGACTACATGGACTACATGGCAATAATAGACCCTATAACGTAGCCAGATATTACTAAAGCTACCTTTCCTGTGTTGAAAACAGTTCCAGGTTACCACTATCACATAACTGAGTGTTCACCTGAATTTGTATTTTTTCGATCAGTACTTCGCTTGACCTAATAAACAATACCACTTCTCCACAGTGAGAGTTTTTATTTTTTTTTATTTTTTATAGTAGAGTTTAAATTGCTTTTCACGTTTCTAGCACGCATTCAGTCGGAAAACACTCAGCACGTGATACGGTATCGAATGTATGAGCACGCGTTTATACGTCTCTATATTATATAAATTCCGTTTCTTGTAATTAAAATATACCGTGTGATTCCGTGACGATATTGACGTGGTACAGGAAGTACGCTACATTTAAATATTTGCAAGCACTTTTGTACGATAATTTTGGCAGCATAATGGCGAGCTACAAAGCAATTCTTTATTATCCCATGGGCAGTACAATGAGGAAATGTCGGCAAACTGTATTTATTTTATCACTTTTGTCACACTTCCTTTATTCCGTACTCCCTTTCGTGGCAGGCGTATGAATACATGAAAGTATGCGTGCGGACAACTAGCAGACGACTAAGCAAAGATGTGTAGAACGTGGTGGCTCACTAAGACAGAGCAGAAGGGAAGGTTGAGCAAAGACGCTAGCAGAGGCTCCAGGCTATACCGACAGTCTAACGAGAGTTATGCAGGTCATCAAAAATGTTCAAATGTGTGTGAAATCTTATGGGACTTAACTGCTAGGGTCATCAGTCCCTAAGCTTGCACACTACTGAACCTAAATTATCCTAAGGACAAACACACACACCCATGCCCGAGGGAGTACTCGAACCTCCGCCGGGACCAGCCGCACAGTCCATGACTGCAGCGCCTGAGACCGCTCGGCTAATCCCGCACGGCATGCCAGTCATCCAATGAGAACTATCCTCTTCCCACAGCTTTTGGACGAAGGTACGTTGATTTCCAGGTGGCTTTGTTCCTCACACTATCGCCGAGAGATGATATGTGCAGTCGTCTCCACGCTGGATGTCGTTCTGGCAAGACAATGCAGTAGCAAAATGAACTACATCATCGACGAAAAGGGTAGAAATTTATTTATTAAAGTTAAAATTGACAGGGAAATATCTGAAGGTGGTGTAATTTTCAAGATTTTGACCATTCAGATAGTCAGAACTTCAAAATACCACATAGGTCGGGCAACCAGAGCTATAAAATTTGTACGTAATGTGAAGGGTAATCAAACAATTTAAAATCGGAATTGGTGAAACAGTCTATATTAAACCGTGTAGAAGTCCAAATCCGCAATAGCTATTTATTGAATTTTCACTGTATGACGACCGGTTTCATACGCTGCATGCAGAATGAAAATACATAAGTCAAATCGCTGACAGTCAACATAAACTACCGAACAAAGCAGTCGGTAAAGCGATGTACTCATTAAACTAATATTTCATGTGCGATGACTTCCAAGGTGCAAGTGCGCATAACAACCATGGATGAAACGACAGATGGGTATCCGATCCGAACCATGTATTGTCAGCAAAACATCTAGAAAACTCTGTCAAAAGACGAGCCCGGACAGCACATGACAATCCACGTATGATAGGATGAAACCTATGAGCACGAAACGGTGCAGAATGAACGTAATTTAAATAGAAACGCAGCTCGCGGTGTCAGTAGTGTACAAAAAAGGACAAACCTACTGTCGTCAAAATCGGTGGGAGTACGCGCAATTCCTGGGAGTCGTCAATGTACAAAAATACACTCCTGGAAATGGAAAAAAGAACACATTGACACCGGTGTGTCAGACCCACCATACTTGCTCTGGACACTGCGAGAGGGCTGTACAAGCAATGATCACACGCACGGCACAGCGGACACACCAGGAACCGCGGTGTTGGCCGTCGAATGGCGCTAGCTGCGCAGCATTTGTGCACCGCCGCCGTCAGTGTCAGCCAGTTTGCCGTGGCATACGGAGCTCCATCGCAGTCTTTAACACTGGTAGCATGCCGCGACAGCGTGGACGTCAACCGTATGTGCAGTTGACTGACTTTGAGCGAGGGCGTATAGTGGGCATGCGGGAGGCCGGGTGGACGTACCGCCGAATTGCTCAACACGTGGAGCGTGAGGTCTCCACAGTACATCGATGTTGTCGCCAGTGGTCGGCGGAAGGTGCACGTGCCCGTCGACCTGGGACCGGACCGCAGCGACGCACGGATGCACGCCAAGACTGTAGGATCCTACGCAGTGCCGTAGGGGACCGCACCGCCACTTCCCAGCAAATTAGGGACACTGTTGCTCCTGGGGTATCGGCGAGGACCATTCGCAACCGTCTCCATGAAGCTGGGCTACGGTCCCGCACACCGTTAGGCCGTCTTCCGCTCACGCCCCAACATCGTGCAGCCCGCCTCCAGTGGTGTCGCGACAGGCGTGAATGGAGGGACGAATGGAGACGTGTCGTCTTCAGCGATGAGAGTCGCCTCTGCCTTGGTGCCAATGATAGTCGTATGCGTGTTTGGCGCCGTGCAGGTGAGCACCACAATCAGGACTGCATACAACCGAGGCACACAGGGCCAACACCCGGCGTCATGGTGTGGGGAGCGATCTCCTACACTGGCCGTACACCACTGGTGATCGTCGAGGGGACACTGAATAGTGCACGGTACATCCAAACCGTCATCGAACCCATCGTTCTACCATTCCTAGACCGGCAAGGGAACTTGCTGTTCCAACAGGACAATGCACGTCCGCATGTATCCCGTGCCACCCAACGTGCTCTAGAAGGTGTAAGTCAACTACCCTGGCCAGCAAGATCTCCGGATCTGTCCCCCATTGAGCATGTTTGGGACTGGATGAAGCGTCGTCTCACGCGGTCTGCACGTCCAGCACGAACGCTGGTCCAACTGAGGCGCCAGGTGGAAATGGCATGGCAAGCCGTTCCACAGGACTACATCCAGCATCTCTACGATCGTCTCCATGGGAGAATAGCAGCCTGCATTGCTGCGAAAGGTGGATATACACTGTACTAGTGCCGACATTGTGCATGCTCTGTTGCCTGTGTCTATGTGCCTGTGGTTCTGTCAGTGTGATCATGTGATGTATCTGACCCCAGGAATGTGTCAATAAAGTTTCCCCTTCCTGGGACAATGAATTCACGGTGTTCTTATTTCAATTTCCTGGAGTGTATTTGAGCAAGCGTCAAATACAACTGCACGTTGCACCGCTAGCCACACGCTGGATACTTTGAAGCCAAGCACGCGCTACCCCATCGTGGGTTGAAGATCGCGACATCTAACGGTAGAAGCCAAATTAAAAGGACACGCAGACTGGACCTTGAAAATAGCAGTCTCAAAATGGATCTCAGTGCTAAATATCAATCCAGTACAAGAGAGAGAAAATATTAACAATTACACTTATGGGAAGTAAGATACACTTAAAATTACTTACAGCTAAGGAAACTGAACTACCGAGTTACATCCACAACAAAACATACAATCCGAGTGGAATACTAGTTTTTGATGTCAAAGTACACTGAACCAATAAGAATATAAAAATATATATAAAATATATAAAAAGGTATGAAGTGTACAAATATAAAAATAAAATCTCTAAAATGGTCCTAAGTAATTCTAGACCCAATTAAATCGGCCCCTATTATTTTTTGCACAGTCCAGATCAACATTGAGGGTCTAGAGACTATATGGTGGATCTTAATGAAAGCAGACGAGAGATGATGAAGACAAAGTCATCGACAAAACCCTCCTAAAACTAATCTCTCCATCCGACCAAAAAGCCCCAATGTGCAGAATGGGGGTGGGGAGGGGAAATGGATCTAGGTGATAGGAACATCAGTGTGAATAAGTCAAGGTCCGTCTTGTTACATTTGAGGTACACGGAACATTCAGTAACGAGTGTAGGAAACAAACTTGACATTTTATGCATTGAGAATAAAGGGACAGTGCTACATATTTTAGAAGATATACACATTTTTAGGGCTATCAAGGAGTCCCCCTTTACAATGAACAGCAGACGGACCTAAAACATTTGTCGTCTGTTATTGAATCTGGACTACTTACGGTCTCTCGCTACTGAAAGTGTCCACGTGTGTCTCCATTCATCCTGGTATATTACATTTTGTTTTCGCCTAGATCCAGTTCTCCTACATTCTGTTGCGCAGCTACTTATTTTGTGATTATAGAAGTTAATACAATTAGTTTGCGTTGATTTATCAGGCCATATAAAATTATTGACCCTTAAAAGGGAATTCCTATTGTGATTTACCAAGACAAACGGAACGAAGTATGTTGACGATAAAATATCATACAAATATCTGTAATGGCCATAGAATAAATGAGAATATAAAACAAAAGCGAGCAACCGGTGGCAGATCGGCTTTAGGAATAACAGCATACGGAAGAAAAGCTTTCGTGACGACTATTACAAGCTTGCGTTTGGCTACCCTTAACCAGGATTCCTGTAGAACTGTTGGGTCGCTTTGTAAAGGAATAACATGCTTATTCTGTATGCTGCATTAATTATTCTGTTAATGAGATGCATTTTTTTAGTTTTTTAATGTCTTTTTAGATTGTGTTTACGTCAGTGATTAATTAATCTGTCGTTTGGGTTTAAATGTTGGTGAGTTTACAGAAAACAGTAAACTCCGCCGATCTAATGTTGACACGAGCGAGGAGTAGGAACTGTAACAACATGGATACCGACCAGGTTGCAGGTCAGGACATTAGCATTGGAAACTAGCACAGAATTAAAACGACCACCGAACCCAGCGTAGAACGAGAAAGTGTGGAACAGCAGTACGGTCTGCCATGTTCTAAGGCTAGTCGAGAGAGAGAAGTGTTGCCACGCCTTCCGAGTCCGGAGCGCAAACTCAAGACAGTGATGTGTTTTTGTCAGAACTAGGTACAGAGAAAGAAACAGTGATACAGGTTCAAGTAAGTAAGACGAGCAGTATAAATAATGGTCAACACAGCGATTTGTTTGCAAGTAATTTTTTCGAGATGAGGTGCACAAGGTGATCAGTTAAATAAAAAAAAGTTAGATGCAGAAAATGAAAAATTAGACGTACAGAGTAATCAACTTGAGGAAGAGAAGAGGAACCAGAAGCAAAAACAATGCCGGAATTCGGTAGTTGAATGATAGAATTATTGTACAAAGCGAAGCGTTCGAACAACGATTCAAGGAACAAGTCAACAAAATCACTCAGCAGGATGAAAGGATAGGTAAGTGCCAGTAAGAAGTCGAAAATTTCAGACGAGAGCTAAAGGAAGTAAATGACCGTATAGAAAACAGGTTAGTTGTCATTGACCACGACTTCAGAGAAAAAGCAAGATAGCGGTAACAGATAGTGAAATTGGAGAAGTGGTCAGCAAGTGGTGTGGAAACCGAAATAGTCTTATATGAAAAGTGTGTGAACGGGTAAAGTTAAAAGGAGAGAGTTTAATGACACAAAACGCTTGTATACATATGGCTTAGAAAAAGTTAGACGAACTGTCAGCTGCCAAGGAATATATTACTATGAACCACACTGCATCAGAACGCACACAACCTGTGACAGTAGCAGTCAGTGAAGACAGTGAAGACTTTATCTGTCTCTTTCGGTTTAAAGATGAACAGGAGGCGGTAAATAATGCTAACAGAAGAAGCAAACGCTAACTTATACGCAAGATTACATGCAGAAGATAGTCAGACTCTAGAGTGTTGGGGAGAATTGAATAACACAGCTCTGGCAGGGTATAAACGCCAGAGACGCGATGACGAGGAACTTCGGGAACTAGAAGAAAGGCTATGTCATTTGCCTGCATTTGAACTAGAGATTAATGACACACGGCGAGAGTGGAGCATAGATGTGAAGACGAATGCGGCAGAAACTTCATGTCAGTAGAAAGGTAGTCTACTTTTCCGGACGAAAATATCCGCATTCACATGGTAGTGTTCACAAACCAGTATGAACATTCATTACCAGTATATTGGGAATTTAGTTTGTCATCATTCATATCAGAGATGATGATGCATCACGCAAGAAAATGAGAAAGAGAGATCTTCGAACATTTAAGACATTTCGCTCTGGGTTTTTTGATGAATTTTGGTTTAAGAACACACAAGAGAAGGAAAAATTCAACATTCTTATGAAGGAGAATTATATGGGAAATCTTCGTGAGAGTCCATTAGAGATATAGCTATCGCGTGCAGAAGCATGAATGACGTAAAGAGTTTTCAACAATTATTGCAAGAGTTAGGAGCGGATCAGATGCGGCGTGAACCGATCCCTAATACAGTGAAGTTCGTACTTCCTTCACACAAAATTGGGGAGGGAAAACCACCAAACTAGACAGGGCAGTGGGAAAAACCACAACAACTGTAAGAACCGTGGTAGATGGAGCGATAGCAGGGGCGGAAAAATGAATAGCAACAATTATTATGGCAGAATTTTTTATAACAGTGAATACTAACAGAGAGACAAAAGGGGCGCTGCACAGTTCACTGACCAAGGTGCAAGAGAAAGAAGTGAAAGGGACGAAGGTGAAATGCAGATCGTAGGATTGTAAGGGGAAATATCGAGTACGACCACAAAGAATATGTTAAAAGTTTCTACGTAGAGTTAGAAGACGTAAGAGAAACGTTATTAGACGAAAATGTAAGGCTTAGTATAATAAGAGCCCAATGATTAATATAAACTCTGATAGTTTTAGTTTTCCATGTTTGCCTGATTCGGAGGGCTATGTTTCAATCATGAGGGAATACATTAAAACAGAATAGCTACCCACTGCAAAGGGCGAAAATCCGAGGTGCAGTGCACAATGAAAGTGCCGATGGGAAGCAACAGACGGAAGTAGAGCTCCTGTGCCAAAAGTACTGATTCACTTGTGTATTTATAATCGTCTCGGCACTGACAGAGGGAGTGATAGGTTTAGATTTCCTCCATGAAAATGATACCATTTTAAACCTTACGAATGCATGTGCAAGAGGATGGTTATAGAGTCTTACAGCATTTTAGTAGAGGAGGAAGACGAGGGCGAACATCAATACTTGTGTATGTAAATGAATAAGATTGACAGTAGAAATAGAGAAGATAGGACTATAGAGGAACAGCGACAAGGTAGCGCATGTAGAGGCAAGTGAGGAACGAGAATAGTTGCATAGGATACTGTTAAGGAGAAAAGGAGCGTTCTTGGCGGGATCTGGACTAATCCACCACTTGCAATCTCGATTTAAAAAAAATAAAACGTTTTCAGCTCAAAATCTGTCCTTTACCTATTGTGTATAGAGAGAAAATAAAAAAGGAATTACAGGAAATGCTATTGATAACACAGGCCAACGATGGAAAAACTTTTTTTGCTGCAAATACAAGGTCCGGCAGAAAAGCCTGCCCTTTAAGGAAAGCTAATAAAAACAAAACCAAATAAGGTAGAACAATTTTATTTATACTAAATAAAAGTACATATTATGCCATTTTAGAAAATACTCTTATGGTCTTACTTTTTAAATAAAACATCCCTTAAATGGCTTCCTGCACTGTCGACACACTGATTGAGTCTTTCCCTGAAGTTATTCATTACTCTTTGAGTCATTTCAGGTCGAATAGCTTCAACCTCTTGTGTAATTGCTTCTTTCAGGGCTCGTAAAGATTGTGGACGTTGTTCATAAACTTCTGCTTTTAAATAGCCCCAAAGAAAGAAATCACGGGGCGTTAAGTCCGGCGATCGTGGGGGCCAGCCAATGTCTCCACGCAACGAGATCACATGTCCAGGAAACATTTCCTTCACCAATGCCAGTGACTGCCGCGCTGTGTGGGCTGTAGCACTATCTTGCTGGAACCACACGTTCTCTATTTCACCAAAAAGCTCCCTTAGTTGCGGTTGGAGAAAGTCGCGGAGCATGGCACAATAGCGTTCACTGTTGACGGTTAAATTCCTGTCATTTTCTTCGAAAAAGTAAGGACCGATCACTCCGGAATTGTAAACAGCACACCATACTGTTACTTTAGGGCTATGAAGTGGTCGTTGATGAAGTTCTTGGGGATTGTGATCACACCAGTACCTGCAATTTTGGCTGTTCACTGTTCCGGCAAGGTGAAAGTGTGCTTCATCAGAAAAAATCACAATATCGTTGGGACGAATGTTCCGAAGAAGGTCTTGGCACAAACTTACACGGACACCACAGTCTCGTTCACTCAGTTCCTGCGTAGTTACAGTTTTGTAAGGATGCATTTTAAGATCTCTATGCAAGATTCTTCTCACACTTCGATCAGATATCCGTAATGCTGCCGCATGCTTTTTAGCGGATCGTCGAGGAGGTTGTTGAACTGAAGCTCTAACTGCATCAACATTTCCGGGGCCTGTTGCAGTCCGTGGTCGTCCAGGTGGTTTCCTTTTTAATGCGGAACCTGTCTCACGAAAGTTAGCAACCCAAGAATAAATTGTTTTCTTATCGGGAACAGGGTCCCGTCGTCCGAGCGCAAAGCGAACGCGAAAAGCACGTTGAGTATTAATAGGCGATTCGCCATTTTGAATAAAATCTTCCACTACGAAGGCACGATGTTCACCAGACCACGCCATGGCGTACTCTGAAAACGGCTCGTAGGCAGCTACTTAACGACGCGCCCTCCACCACTCTGCTCCTTCTACTGTCCGCTGCACGTTACTTTGTAATCGGGGAGTTTTTTATGCCGGACCCTATACCTTATTCTTAAGCTTTTTATGGTGATATATCAAAATATGATACTTAAAAAACTGTACCACTCACCATTTCTTCACATTTTATAGTTAAATTTATTAAATGAAGCGATTTTACAGAATTTAACTGCTTTTATATGGTTAAAATAATTTAAAAAGGAGGTGTAATGAATGTAGATGATGTTGGTAGCATTGCTGCAAAACATTTGCTCACCAAAAAAGGTCGATTCTATTTTTGTGTTAACAGATGCTGTTTCGTTTACTGTCAACCGTACCTCACTTTCCTCTTTCCTGTAGATGTGCTCAGTACAATGTCTAAACGTGGTGGTAGAATTTATCCTGACAGGTTGTCATTTTTGTGGTGAATTTGTCATTAAAAACCACCAAAGAAACATTACAGAGTTTGTGAAAAAGGTTTATCTATCATACTTTGGATCTAAACTTGGTGATCAAGATAAATCTCGGGCGCGGGGTAAGGTATGTTATATGTGTGTTGAAGACCTGACAAAATGGCCCAAAAAGAAGAAAAGGTCCTTTAGATTTGCTGTTCCTATGACACGGAGGACCTGGAAGAGCAGTTGAACGGAATGGATAGTATCTTGAAAGGAGGATATAAGATGAACATCAACAAAAGCAAAACGAGGATAATGGAATGTAGTCAAATTAAGTCGGGTGATGCTGAGGGAATTAGATTAGGAAACGAGACACTTAAAGTAATAAAGGAGTTTTGCTATTTGGGGAGCAAAATAACTGATGACGGTCGAAGTAGAGAGGATATAAAATGTAGACTGGCAATGGCAAGGAAAGCGTTTCCGGTGAAGAGAAATTTGTTAACATCGAGTATAAAGTGTCAGGAAAATATGGTGCTAAAGAAGAATGCTGAAGATTAGATGGGTAGATCACATAACTAATGAGGAAGTATTGAATCGGATTGGGGAGAAGAGAAGTTTGTGGCACAACTTGACTAGAAGAAGGGATCGGTTGGTAGGACATGTTGTGAGGCCTCAAGGGATCACCAATTTAGTATTGGAGGGCAGCGTGGAGGGTAAAAATCGTAGACGGAGACCAAGAGATGAATACACTAAGCAGATTCAGAAGAATGTAGGTTGCGGTAGGTACTGGGAGATGAAGAGGCTTCCACAGGATAAAGTAGCATGGAGAGCTGCATCAAACCAGTCTCAGGACTGAAGACCACAACAACAACAATGACACGGAGGTAACCAAGGAAGAACTGGCCTTTAAAATCTAGTGAGAAGAACATTCTACGCAGAAACCTTGTAGATCCAAGAACGTACTCCTACCACCTCCTCATATAATGCCAGGCCTAATGAAACAATTTGTAAAGGCTTTGCCTAAATATGGACCGTGTTTTATGCATCTCTGCTATAAGTTTCCACACATTTCAGAAACTAAACTAAAAGACCTGACATTAGAAAATTGATGTTTGATGTTAACTTTGAATTCACAATGACCTTAAATGAGAAAGAATCATGGGTATATTTCAAGAAAATCGTTACAAAGTTCTGAGGTCATCAAAAAGACCTAGAGTATGGTTCTATTATAGCTACAGTTTTAAAGAAGTGAAAAACCTTAGGATGTTTAATGAGCCTGAAATTTCACTTTTTGAACAGTTACCTTGATTACTTCCCTGACAATATGGGAGATGTTAGTGAGGAGCAAGGAGAGCGTTTTCACCAGGACATTAAAGTGATGGCAAAACGCTACCAAGGCCGTTGGAACACCAACGTGATGGAGGACAGACAAATGTTGGTCACTTCACCAGGAAGTTCAGCAAGCACCACATCGTAGAAAAAGCTACATAAGAAGCTTCAAAGAAACAAAGAGAAAGAAAATACAAACCAATTCCAGCCGACAAGTGAAACCTCTATTAACACATATCATTGTAGCTTACCTTAATTAGAAACCAGCTTATGTTGTAACAAAGTGTTTCATTGATTTCCCCGTTTACTGTATAGCATAGGATTTTTATACCATCTAGAAAAAACCATATTGTTCAAAAACTATGGGTGATACAAGAAAACTAAGGTTAGATTTGGATTCTGGTCATAAAAATCTGTAATGATCAGCTATCAAAGCAAAATAAGTTTAAAAAAAAAATATTCGTTGGCCTGTGTAATCGAACGAGGGATCAGCTCATACAACGGTCCGATTCACCAGGTAGAAAAAATGTAGATGCTATCGGTCTATTATTCGACTCGAGACAAATTAGTAAGCTCATTGAGACGCTAACAGATAGACTCGAAACCTTAGATGAAATTATTACTAAAGTTCCACATATCTTAAAAGTAGCATTTGGCGAGTAGAGCTGGAGCCCTCTTGAGGAGATTATCTTTCGTATTAAATCTGCCTTATGCCGTCATTGGACACGAAATTTCTAGAAACATTATGAGAACGCATTACTTGCTGTGTAGATTACGTCTTAATTGCAGAGAAGAATTCGAAAGAACATAACAGTGTTGTCGCTGCGGTATTAGGAATTTTCGAAATGAGCAACATGTGTGTAAACATCAGAAAGTCCAAATTCGGAAAAAAGTAATTGAATTTCTTGGGTCATATAATTTCGCTGCAGGTAATTCTGCTGGATCCTAGGAATGTCACAGCCATACAGGATTTTCCCGGGGCCTGATAAAGGAAAGAACTTTCGACTATACTTGGGGCTGGAGAATATTATCAAGCGTTTCATACATATTGAAGGTGTAACGACACAATGTCTATGCAAGCTGACGGGAAAATGGACAACTTTGGAATGGGATTACAGGGCAGAGCACGAGTTTAATGAGCTCAACAGAGCGTTGTTAGCCGGCCGCGGTGGACGTGCGGTTCTAGGCGCTGCAGTCCGGAACCGCGGGACTGCTACGGTCGCAGGTTCGAATCCAGACTCGGGCATGGATGTGTGTGATGTCCTAAGGTTAGTTAGGTTTAGGTAGTTCTAAGTTCTAGGGGACGGATGACCTGAGATGTTAAGTCCCATAGCGCTCAGAGGCATTTGAACCATTTGAACCAAGAGCGTTGTTAAACACGCCTTTTCTCATTCATCCAGACCTAACCAGTGAGTTCCGCATGGTTACGGACATTTCTCGGGACGGACTCGCTGTGATGCTATTCCAAGAAACTGAGATAAAGGGCACAGCTATCCCCCAGCCTGTAGCTTTCGAGAGCCGTGTGTTGAACAAAGCAGAGAAGAATTACAATGTCAAACAGAGCTACTGTGTGGACCACTATAAAATCGCGTTGTTACCTCATCGGTAGAAAAATCAAAGTGTACAGTGACTCCAGAGCACTGCAGTTTTTTCCGTATGCAAAATTAACAAAAAATGGTTCAAATGGCTCTGAGCACTATGGGACTCAACTGCTGAGGTCATTAGTCCCCTAGAACTTAGAACTAGTTAAACCTAACCAACCTAAGGACATCACAAACATCCGTGCCCGAGGCAGGATTCGAACCTGCGACCGAAGCGGTCTTGCGGTTCCAGACTGCAGCGCCTTTAACCGCACGGCCACTTCGGCCGGCACAAAATTAACACATAAACGTTTATTAAGCTGGGTTTATATCTATACGAATTTCAGTTTTAAACTTTGTACATACGCTGTTCAGAAGACGTAACTGCAGCCGCGTTATCCCATAAAACCGTGGGGCTCTTGAGAGTACATGACACAGAAACAGAAAAAAAACAGGTTTGATATCATGTATCTTAAAAATGTACGTTTTGAAAATTATGTGGATACAGCTTTGCACAATATAAAAAGAGGACAGGAAAAGGTCGAAAATTGGGTATTGCTAGGGAAAGGTTAAAAAATACTAAGAAGAATCAGTTAAGGAAATATTACTTTCTTAGAACCGAGATTTCTTTTTTTTTCTTTTTTTAGTCATGAGAAGAACGAAGCGAGGTTACTGTGCATCCCAGCTATTGAATTAGCCCATACGCTACACATATCCGTGTCATGGTCAGATAGGTGCATGGAAGTTCCCATTGTACCAACAAAACTAAGACAATTAAGCATGACTGCTCTCCTAGAGCCGTTGCCAAGATCTATGAAAGGTCACGGGTATATACTTGTGGAGACAGAACTTGTGTCACATTCACTACCTTACAGAACTCTGCAGGAAGGAAACTACCTGCTGCATTAAAAAATCACTCCTCAACGGAATTTGGCAAAATACAGAAAATTAGGCAGTGCGCCAGAGTGTAGATTGAAGGAATGATTAACAATGCCTAATACAAAGAAATTCTAACCACTTTTTGTATCATGGTGGAATCAAGCATCTAGCCCTTACTAAAGACTTAATCAAGTTTTGTAGAGTGTACTATCACAACCAACATATAAACTGGGATTTGCACCTCAGCGCATTTGGTAAAATAATGAATGAAATGTCGCATGGATCAACAGGACTATGTCTGGTAGCTGTACTAAAAACTTAAAGAGGTAATTGAACAGGCCATGGAGAATATCAGGAAGGAAACAAAAATGAGTCAGAGAAATAAAAGGCAAAATCAGGAATTTAAAATTATCATTTGGAGATAAGCCACAAGGCTCATCGATTGTCAAAAGGAGGTAGATACAAATGCAAAAAGTTCTTCAACATGTGTGCAGGTCTTCGTAGGGTTAAACGTATAGCTCACCACAACGCGATAGAGAAAGAAACCATTAGAGCATGCAAGCCTAAAGGAGTACAGCACATTTAAAATGTGAAACTATGGAAGAAATCATTGACACATAACAAGGTATTAGTGAGGTAATTATTTAATTTTCAGTTGTTTTTATCTGATGATGCTTAAGGTACTAACGGAGAAATATATGATGCATTATGCACTGTTTCATTAAGATTTACTTTTGTATTGAGGCTGTATGCTGCATAAGAAGGATGATCGCCTGAGAGGCAATACGCTAGAATAAGTTAAGTTGATGAAGAGAGATGAAATGTAGGCATCTGGGATACGCCAGTAAAGTTGCGCCATGGGAGCGCTGTGTGTTCTTAATAAGTAGTCAAGGGGAATTGAAATATTTCCTTATGTTGCAATAATTGCAAAATTTCTTTTTTTCATTTGGAGTAGGAGAACATAGAGTTATATAGTAAATGAACGTGAGGCACCTGGAAGGTGGTCTTAAAGTGAAAGCAAATGTACCGCAGGATGGAGGGAGCAGTACAGAAGGAAAAAAGAAAGTACCAGAACTGTGGATAAGATCATCAGACTCTGTGATAAGAATGTAATACAGTGACGTAAATTTAAGAATCATTCCTTACAGTGTTACGAAAGCATCCTATGAGAGTAAAACGGAATACCGAATGTGTTTTGTAAGACGATAAATTGAGATTTTATGTTGACAGAAACGCTTAGAAAAACGCGAGTTTAAAGCGTAAAAGAATACCGATTTGCAGAAGGAAAAGTAAGACGACGTCCTAACAAAACATTAAAAAGAAGCCAACACGAATATTCATTTAAATTGTGCGTTTCTAGGTATAGATAACGGTAAAAGAGAAGATGAGGTATGTGTGGCAGTCTACGGTACCCCAGATAGTAAGAAAAGCCATGAACTGTTTTGGTTCACGCAACATTTAGTAGCAAGATAACTCAGAGAGCAGTTGTGGTTAAACAGTTTCGAGCATAGCTCAAACTGTTGTCTAATACGGTTAGTAATCGGAAAAAAGTAAATTTTTTGTGTAGATTGCAAGGACTGGTGCATCTTTTGTTTGAGTATAGGCACGTAGTGGGAGTAGCTGCGGTGATGTGTTACTAACAATGAAGCACAAAGTCTGAAATTATTCCTAATCCGTTACATACCCTGTTCCTCACCTTCCCAAGGTGGTCATATCTGTTAAGCGCTTTAGGCACGAGAAATAATAAATTAATTAGAAAATTTATATATAAAAGTATTGCATATTTAGATATGATAAAAAATAGGAAACTACAATACCAACACAGTCAATAACTTTAAGTTCAGTTAGGTTAAGAAAGATCCTCCATTACCTTTGTAAAGACAACGGAGAAAAATCCCACACGGGAACACATGTTTGTACTTTCTGCATAGCTAATTTTTTTACAAGTTTGTCATGTAGAATGTTTATTATAGCAGTTGGGACTCAGAAAGGGACTTATCATCCTGAGAACATGTGGTTCATGCACGATGGAGCTCCTGCACATTTCAGCCGAAGTGTTCGTACGCTTCTCAACAACAGATTCGGTGACCGATGGATTGGTAGAGGCGGACCAATTCCATGGCCTCCACGCTCTCCTGACCTCAACCCTCTTGACTTTCATTTACGGGGGAATTTGAAAGCTCTTGTCTACGCAATCGCGGTACCAAATGTAGAGACTCTTCGTGCTCGTATTGTGGACGGCTGTGATACAATACGCCATTCTCCAGGGCTGCATCAGCGCATCAGGGATTCCATGCGACGGACGGTGGATGCATGTATCCTCGCTAACGGAGGACATTTTGAACATTTCCTGTAACAAAGTGTTTGAAGTCACACTGGTACGTTCTGTTGCTGTGTGTTTCCATTCCATGATTAATGTAATTTGAAGAGAAGTAATAAAATGAGCTCTAACATGGAAAGTAAGCGTTTCCGGACACATGTCCACATAACATATTTTCTTTCTTTGTGTGTGAGGAATGTTTCCTGAAAGTTTGGCCGTACCTTTTTGTAACACTCTGTATATGTCAATGGATTATAACCAATGCAAGAAAATAGCAGGGCCAGTGTTCAATGGAATAAGCTGTAAACTTCGGCCTGAACACTCAAGAGGATGGAACAATCAACAGATAACGGCAATATGGGGAGAACGAGGGCAAAGCATTAACGTTAACTTTGTGTGACGACTTTTTCCTCCAAGTTGCTTGAAAGAATGTCCTACCAGTTGACCTTTAGGAATGAAACGAAAACTTCATCAATGTTTCTTTTTACATGGTGACGTGAAAACAGTTAGTTTTGCAAGAATGTATTTTGTCAAATTTTTATGTACAGAATGTAGCACATAGCCTGCAACTCTATAAGATAGTCTTGTATTTAACCTCCTTGTCTAACTTGTGATCACATTGTCTTTACCGATTATTGTGTGTAGTACGCTAACCTCCTTATACATGTATATTGAAATCAGTAGCTGTCTGTAAAATTATTGATTATCAGCAGCAGATTAACTCTTTGTCTGCAAAAGATATTATTTGTTTGGTAGTATTGCATACATTTTTACGCAACTGCACGTAATGATCACATGTAAATTTTTGCATAGTGTAATATGATCGTTTCTAACAGTACTGGTATGATCTAGATTAAATTAAGCAGAATACTAAAAGGCTAGACTAATAAGCAGTTTTGTGCTTTGGTGATACACCACAAACACGAATAAAATTGAGTTTTATTCATTGGAATACATGTCATTTTCTTTTCTTACATTATGTTTCAAAAATATATGCTTTCAATATTTTCTTTTTTTTCATGAAATATTACTATGAATAACCAGTTAATTTAGTGTATACAAATATACAAACACATAACTGAGTATAGTTCGTTACAACTTTTAAGAGATCAGTTGGGTTTAGTAATACCTACACAAATAATCTTGATGAGGTAAGAGTTCTTTTGTAGTACTAACGTTCAATTTTTATTCAACATTTTTTTAGATCACTGTAAAAGGGTTAGTAAGCGGAAAAATTAGTCATAATGATGTCAATTTTGGAAAGTGACAAGCAGCATAAGTTTCTCTTCTGGAATGTTAAAACTACTGATTTAAAAGTCAGTAAGATAAGGAATTCAGATTGTCTTATCACACTTTGTGACAGATAATAGATATAATGAAACCTTTGACACTTAATTTACCGATATAGAACTTTAGCGAATTCTGAAGGTTTTAGCTAGAATTTCAGGTGTAATGTGGATATCTTTGTAGTTCATTAGATAAATTCGATGTATATTTTTAAGCATCTCTATTCATTTGATAGATTTCCACTTCCACATGATTTAAATTTGAGGAAAATACGCAATTGGTAAAAAAAAATAGTGGCTTGTTTTGTGACCTGAGTGGATAACACAAAGGTAAAGGCTCTTGTAACTTCTCTATTAATGATACAAGGCAAACATTTGATATGAAAAAAAATTTGTGAGCTTGTTACAGCGATAGGGAGATATCTTAGCAATGTATATTTGCAGTAAGGTGTACTCCAATCATGCACCTCAATGAAATTACTCTTCAGCTGAATATGAACTCTGTAGTGTCTATGGTCAGCCACATGACTACTGGTCAATGCATTGTTGACTCTTAATGCTAAATGAATCGCTACACCCTCGAAGGGAACCATAAATTACTGTGACATAGAAAGATGTGTCCTTGTTTGATACTGAAAACTAAATTCACACGAAAGGCCTTGGCATTGTTACTCAGATATGTGTTCTTGAAATATAAGTAATCTGAGAATTCTTAGTTTGGGAACTACCTTATATTGATGGACTGATATAAAACATTTTGTGGCGCACCTCTTGGGCGTCTTCATTCATTTCATTGGATTTGTTGCTGCCGTCACAATTCGCATCACGATTGTTTCCCTCGAAATGAGAGCCAATCTAACGATTTTGTCCCGAGATACCAGTTTTCACCCTCAGTGTATTGTTTCACTGGTATTTGGTTTCTTTGATTTTGTAATGACAACAATAAAAAAGTGTGAATCGTACTGCCCTTTTAGCAAATAAATAAACGAATGTGCTGATTTTTTCGCCAGCCTATAAATACTCACTTATGTCTGCTCTAGGATTGAATTTAACGATTTTGTTCCATTTTCGTTATAATTCAAAAACCTTACTGGCACGATAGATTTACTTGTGTGAAATTTTTGTACAAGTGTTAAATGAAACGTTTAAGGCAAAATTACGTTTCAGTCAGATTTACCCGGTGGAAACACCATTATAAGTTAAGTACAACATGCGCCATTACGTTGTATACGTAAAATCTATTTCCCTACATGTTTTAAAACAGTCCTTCTGAGCGTAATGCTCTAAGACTAAACGATCGCAACGGCTATGGAATTTTCCGAGTAGTTTATCCAGATTCCAATAAGCAATGCATTGTAAAGGTGTACAGAAACGATCATCCGTTAATGCAGACTGCAGTGAAACGTGTGACAGTCTTTGCTACCACTCGAGGCGCCGGGGAATTCTCCGCCGAAATTCTAGCTCCCTGTAAATAGCCTTGGCACTCCTTGTCGGCGTAGGAGTAATGAACGGTAGTGGCGGGCGGAAAGGGAAGCAACTCCCATGACGTCACTTCCGTCCCCTGAAAGGCCCTCTGAGATGGGGAGGTAGAAGTGGCGAGTTCCTCTGCAGACAACTTTCTGTGTGCCAGGCTGCCTAACCGAGTTTCCGCAGGGGACACTGCACCGCAGCCACCTCGGCACACCAAGGGTCTATTCAGCTGAGTAACGCTGGCGCTGCCTTACAGAGTCATATATTACGGAGAAGATACCACATTTGTACACTGGTGGTCGAAAACTGCAGCTCATGAACGGAAATACAACAAACGAGAAATTACCAAGAAGCATACGATACGATCTGATGTGCAGATGCTTAACATTTCAGTGTAACTACACAAGGAAGTTATGATAAACTAAACCTACGTTATGTAGATTAAGAAAGATAATACAAAGGATATCTCATTCAGAAATCCATAGTGAATATTGTTTGTGTGTGAGAAGATCGTCGTATGCCTCGTGTAAGAAACTTCCACTAGCAATGTCGGAATTCGTAAGCTGGAAGATCACGGCCTATCGAAACTACTGATGCTGTTCTGTGATATTTCTGCTTGCATTTTTTGAAATTTCACGATTGTCTACGTATACATTTACATAACCACTCTGTAATTCCTTTTGAAGTTCCTGGCAGAGGGTTCACAGAACCAATTTCAGCCTTTTATCGACCATTTCACTTTCGAGTAAAATATTTTTCCAAAATATTCTAAAACGTAATGTAGTCAAAAGTAGTCTCACATTTAAGAAGGCAAAATTTATTCATCAGATCATAGTTTGAATCACAGAAGGCTTGCTCGACTGAGGATCTTATTTCTACACTCTTCTATCCAATATTACAAGCCTTAAACAATAAAACATCACCAGTTACAATAGGGGAGCTCAAGTTTTATGAAACTAATGTCTTTACACACAAGTGATTTGAATCATGCTGAAGAGAATTGAAAGATTGTGCTGAACGAATAATATCAGAATTTTAGAGACTGGGAAGACATGGCAAAGGAAGTCCCGTTGCGTCCATTTGTGGGTCCATTCCTTTTGTTTCTGTGTACGTATGACCTTTCACTTAAGATTCAACTATCACAGTTGGTACTTTTTCCAGGCGATGTTAGTGTTATGATAAAACTCGATAGAGACATTGCAACATACGGCACTGTTAATGATAGTATTCAGAAAATTATTAAGTGGTTACCTGAAAATGGATATTTCCTAATTTTTTTAAAAAAAACTAACTATATTCAGTTCTGTGCGAGAGATAGAGCCATATCATCAATTGACTTAGCACATGAAGAGCAGTCAGTAAACATTGTAGAAGGTTCAAAATTTTTAGATGCACATAATGATGAAAACTTTAACTGGAAGAAGCATATTACTGCGTTTCTCAAACAACTACAAACAACTGCTTTAGATCTTCACATAATTGCTAGACTTAGAGACAAATAAATCAACCTCCTGAAATATTTTACATATTTCTGGGCAATAATGTCTTACGGTATAATTTTCTGGGCCGACTCATCACTTAGAAAGGAAGTACTTACTGCACAAAAGCGAACAGTGATAATATGTGGTATGAAACTACGGTCGTCATGTAGATGTCTGTTCAAGGAGTAGGGCAATATAAGTGCACCATCACCATTCGTACAGTCTGTAACGAATTTCGTCGTAAATATGAAAATACAATTTGTGAAGTGCAGCTCTACTCAGACATACAAAAGCAGAGAGAAAATGACATGTATTTCCCAGCGTTAAAGCCATTAGTGGATCAGAAGTGACTTCAATATGCAGCAACAGAATTTTTTTATCTATTACCCAATAACGTAAAAAGTCTCATAAGTAGCATACAAAGTTTTAAATATAACCTAAAACCCTTTCTCGTGAACAAATAATTCTCATCTGTGGACGAATTTCTATCAAAAACTGTTAACCTGCTTAAAACAGTAGCACTTTTCACTTATAGTTACATGAGTAGAACTAAAACACAATGTATCTATTAATGTTAACAATAAACATGGATGAGTGTGCTGTAAACTGACTCATTCGGCATCATTTCGATAAACGAATTGTTCAATTGAGCACTGAACCATGTAACTAAATAAATATTTCTGCGCGAGCTCTGACTTATCTTTACTTTATTAGTATGGCCATTTCTGGCTATGTAACTGAGAATCAACAAAATATTTTCGCATTCCGAGGAGAGATTTAATGATTAAAAACCGTGAAAATATGTCGCTGCAACGGAAAACACATTTCTTTGAACGATTGCCTTTCGGACTCGCGTAGCACATCCGTGACACTCTTTCTCCTATTTCACGATAATGAAAATCGAGCTGCCCTTCCTTTAGCTTTCTTGATGTCGTCTGTTAATCCTGTTGGTAAGGATCCCATACCTTTCACCAACACTCCATTACAGGACAGATAAGCGCGTTAAATGCAGTCTACTTAGTAGGTTTACTGCATCTTGTTATAATAAAGCGCAGACTTTCATTCGCGTTACGCACAACATCTTTTGTGTGATGGTTCCAATTTAAGTTGTTCGTAATTGTGAAACCAAGTTATGTTATTGAATCGACAGTCTTTAAGTTTGTGTGATTTAGCTTGCATCCGAAATGCAACCGATTTTGTTTTGACATTCATGTGTAAGACCTCACTCTTTTCTTATTGCTTGGGGCCAATTGTCACCTTCTGTACAATAAACACATCTTTTCTTAATCATTTTACAAATATTTTTGAGCTTCTAATGTGATTACTGGAGGTTGTCATTGGGGGAGCGATGCATTCAGCTCCAGGAAGGTTTTCAACTGCTCCATTCCACCAGCGCTCTAGAACACGGAACTACTTTGAGTCAGGAAAGGGACTTGATTGCAAAGGAAAAGTGCACAGTCCGATTCCAGCCATCTACTTTACATCAATTGCTAAGACAATCGCAGACAACATTTAATAACAAGACGCCTGCACTCTTCAAGATGGAGACTGTAAGTCACATGAAATTTCCTGACAGATTAAAACTGTGTGCCGGACCGAGACTCAAACTCGGGTCCCGAGTTCGAGTCTCTGTCCGGCACACAGAAATAATCTGCCAGGAAGTTTCACATGCTTGCACACTCCGCTGCAGAATGAAAATCTGCGAATCCGGACATACATAAGTAGCATGCGAAATATTTCTGTCACCCAATGAAATGAAAGTAAAGGGCAACCGCGGAAATTAGGGGGTTTTTGGGATGGGACGAACTAAAAAGACTATAGCAGTGCTGATGTCATTCCAAAGCAGTCACATAATCTAAAAATATGGCACATGAATTACTCCAGAAGAAACAGAAAAATTACAAAAAACACACACTTGGACTCGAATATTTCACTTCATGTACAAAGCTTAAAGGAAGATGGCTATACCAAAACCCTTCCCCCCATATATATTTAGTGTGTGGTAGCGGGACCTATGTATTATTTCTTCAACTATCTACTATTTTCATCAGTGAAATTTGGACCTGATCAAGCCGATGGACTTTGGACGACGAGTCTTTTTATGGACATCCAAACAGGGCAATATTGATCACAATGAACGAGATAAACTGGTCTTCATTACTCCAAATTGTATCCACCATCCATTTACAATAATGATGATCCTGATAATTAGTGTAATGGTGGTCACTCTGTAATCTGAGCGTCCTTGCCCGCTTTCCAAACAGTATGCAGGCTAATGTTGATCACCCTTGAAATTGGGCATAATTCGTAGTAGTGAATGTGGCCCAGCACCAGCGGTCTTCCATATTTAAGAGGCACTGAGTGTGCTGTCTTGTCAGGTTCTGTTTCCATGTCAAATGCGTGGCATGTTTGAAACCACAGTGCAGATCACAATTCATTGGTTGTTTCACTGCGTCTCTCAACATACTATTGATTTGAATTTTAAAATATTCCTGGAGAATTGAATGGTCAAAAAACTTTCGAGCATACAGCCAGTTGTCGTTTGATTCATCCCACGATGTTTCAACTGAGCCCCTGCCAATCCATTCAGGTGGGCCACCCAAGACTGACGAAGACTTGCTCCAACCTGTATTAGTCAGCATGCTCGAGTATTCCACACAGGCATCAAAATAAAGATGTAAAGAGACCACACTTTCGTGGCAGCGCCCTCGCTGGTAGAACTGTGGAACGCAGCTGTCCTCCGTATTATCGCTCACAGAGACCTTTGGTGTTCTCTGTGGTCTTCGATTATAACAAATCAGGGAGATGATCGGATTCCATGTACTGGCCAACTGGTAGCCACTGTCACGGTTTATCAACCTGTCCACCAGCCAAATTTCCACACATTCTTTAGTAATGGAGTCCAAAAAATGTTGCTGTGATCAGAATAATAGTTTTAAGATACTCCATTGAATATCTAGTGGAAATACAGTGCTCGCCAATAGCAGACTTGTATGGTTGGAAGGGGCGAGTGCAACGTTAATGTTCTGCGCACCATTCTTTCACAGCATTCATTGCCTGCCCTTTGTAATCTGTACCACACTGACAAGGTATTTTATAAATTCCAGTATCCTGTAATAACAACTCTTCCTTCACTGAGCCCAGAAGGAAAGCATTTATTAGATGATGGACGGGAAAATGACCCTCACCTGATATTTATACAGGATTCTTCCTATTTTGAACGAAATATTGCATACAAAAGGAAAGAAAGTTAACAAATTTGGTGGCATGTTGCCCACTTTATCCACTTCTGATTCTTGCTTTTAAATGGCAGTGTGCCATTGGCCATGGGGTCAGTAATGTAGAGGGCATCTGAGTTTTCTGGTCCTGCTAGCGAGGGCGCTGCCACTGGGAACTGTGGTCTGTCTTGAAGTTGATTTTAACACATGCACTGAATACTCACAGTACATTAATTAGTGTAGAATGGAGCAAATCTTTGTCACTGTTTCATGACTCACTACAGATAACTGACAAGGCAAAGTCTAAATATCGCTGGATGAACTGAACAACTGGCTGAAATCCCGAAACTTGTTTGAACATACTATTGTAATGTGATAATCTTTGTCACTGTTTCATGACTCACCTACAGATAACTGACAAGGCAAAGTCTAAATATCGCTGGATGAACTGAACAACTGGCTGAAATCCCGAAACTTGTTTGAACATACTATTGTAATGTGATACAGAACATTTAACTAATACTCATTAATTTATGGAATAAAAAGCAGTTGCTAGTGCTGTTGAGCTTCTTGAGTAGCCTCCATTTACATGGAAAAAAATTTTATTAATAAAAGTTTAAATTTTAGTTTAAAACAGCAAAACCTTTGAGCCCATGAAGGAAACCCTCAGATGAATTTTTCAACTTCTCTCTTCCATTTCTCATCTGTTACCTCTCTGGGGTTTACTTTCGAAGTCGTGATAGAAGTCCAGTTCCATTGACAAGTCATGATGATCCAGCAATGTGATGGTAGCTGCCCTCTTTCATCTGCCACCTATTATTTTTAATTGAGGGGCAGAGCTAGGAGTGCATCAACTGGATGAACGATGATCGATGAACCTCATGGCCTGGGTGGGCGGCTCACAGCGCGCCTAAGCCACACTGGGAACAAAGAAAGCGACTAGCAGCTTGTTTATATAATGCATTACAGCAGTAAAATTACATTCTTCAATGCTCTATATTTTTGGTTTAATTTGGATGTAAATAGATAATATTCTTCCCATTATTACATTTCTTTGAAGACACGAAAAATAAACATCATGGAAGTACGATTGTAACTACTTAAATTAAGATTAAAAAAGAATATTTTATGTTTAAAGTAAAGTATGTAGCTCAAACATGTGTCGACTTTAAAGTGCATGAAATTTGTTTTTGTTATAACTTTTTTATATCAGAGATAATTCAGTTCTGACTGCATTTTTGGATGGGACCCAAGCTCTGAAAAACCGCTACCTGCAATACATGGAAGTAAGTTGGGTTGCATAGCTCACAGAGGCAATGATTAAATCATATTTGTTTCTTTCTCAGTCGAACATTAAACGATTTCAAAAATTCAAAATACTAACATAATCTACATGAAAGAGCTATTTTTAAAAATAATAATCAGTAAAATCGGAAATAATTGAATGTGTAACGTACTAAATTTTTCACTATGTATATTCTCAGATAATATTCCATTACTTTGCATCAAATGTTAGATACTTCTTGCCATATATCTCAAAGTTCATGTCGAATTTTATCAATAAATGTGGCATACATCTTTGTACTTGTCTTCTGAATGGTAACAATATTCCTTCTGTGAGTCATGTTTGTCACATAGGCAGGATAGCCCTTTATGAAAATTAATCGACTTATATCTGCATCACCCTTCAACTGTGTAACTCATTTAAAATCAAGAAATGCAAGATAAGCATAGAGCAAAACATTTGGTCGATCTAAGTTTCACATTTACTGTGGGAAAACTTAATTCCTAAAATTTCTCAACAATAGTACATGTAGCTTAATATGATCAATCAATGAGCTGCTAATTTTTACAGCAAGTTTCAAACTCAACAATTACAAAATAAGGCATATCAAACTTTTCTGAGTTATGGAAATTTCTTGTATCTAATTCAAAAATTTTCTTTTTACTTAATCCAGCTACTTGTGAAATTTGTAATTCCTAAAAATGCATCGGAATTCTTTAGTATATTTTTTGTTTATCTTGCTTGTAATTTGGTTTATATTTAATAGTAGGTACACAATTTTCCATAGATACTACAACACATGGAAAAGTACCTTTCATTTCAATTCCATCATTATTGTTGTCAAGCAATCGAAGGGAAGCATCTCCAGCACTGTAATTCCAAGCAAATATTACAGAATTGTCACCTTTACACATAATTTCTTTATAATCTTTAAAAAATCCACCATGCACATCTAATGGATAAAAAATCTACTTTTCTTACTCTAATCTTTACCATTCTTAAGTATATGGCCTTTCATACTTATTTTATCATTAAGAGATGAGGTCAAATACAGCAAAACTGATGAGGGAAATGGTGCTCCATTCTAGACATAACATTATTTCCTTTATTTATGTTTATAAAATCAAGTCGCTTTGCCACATAATTGTATATATTAGAGAATCTGATCCATCATCTGTAGCGTTCCTAGAGCTTATGTAAGATTGAGGATGATTCGGATGCAGCCACTCATCTCCTATATTGACGTTAGTTTCAGTTCCCTTATTAGGAACATTTAGGCTATATTCATTTTTCTCATTCACAGGCAATGAGTAAAACCGGTAGCCCTTGCTCTTATTTATTTAACGAGAGTAAAATTCTATTAAACTTTTTCTAAAATAGCTGTTGCAGTAACACCACTGAAGTGAATTAAATTATCATTTTCATCCATTATAGTTACTTATAAATCCCATATAGTATCAAAACATGGAATATATATTAGATATTATCCAAGATTTTTATCGTTATTGTTAAACCAAATTAAGCATTAGGCTTGAATGGAGCAATAAGATTTGTTCCTCAACGAAAATGATCAATATGTGTCACTAACATTCCATTTGTTAGATTAAAATTTATATTGATTTATTTGAATGGAATCATTTTGGGGCATCATTATCAACAGCTTTTTTACTAGCTTCAGAAATTTGGTTACCAAATGCTAGCAAAGTTCCAACGCAATCCTTTGTGTCCATCATAATTCAACATCAATCTCATTAATAACTTTAATAAAAATTTCGTCTACTTCAGTATTTATATTAGACTGTAGTGAATGGATAATATTTTTCGTGTTTTTCAAACTATATTGACCAGCAGTAATTTCAATTGAGGGAGGAAAAGTCAGCCTCTCACTGACATTCATATCCAAGACTATTCTTTAACGTTATTACACCCTGACATCTTTTTTTATGACAGCCACTTGAGGAGGCACTGATGGGAGCACGTACACTGTACATGCAGAAGGGATCTTTATGGTAGCTCTCATTCAAATAGTGTTTTCTGGAGTTAAGACGTATGAGGTGGTTTGGTTATTTAGCTGTAGATCTTGTAGTAGACATTTGGGACTTGCAACTGTGTGCTACTCTTAGGGAGAGGAACATCTCAAAGCACTAACCAGGAATGGAATGCTGGTCCCAAGAATTTCTCACAGCAGTGTGCAGACAGTGCTTTTTGCGGAGGATGCGGATAACTGCCGACCTGGATCTGCCTGTTAGGGGTTTCTGTCGATGACAGGAACATGGGAACAGGAGAGAAAGTGAGTCACCCATCCAAGGCATTGTGTAAAAAGCGGACGTCCATAAAAATCCGCGAGTTTCCATGTTTTCCTTGGAACAGACACTGTAGATAGTGCCATCAAGTGGTGTCATTCTCTTGCCTGCTGAGTTTTTGGGAAGCCCTGGTCCTATGGAAGAATTTTAGGGTGGGTGGCGACATTTATATCAGCTTTGAACTGGTCTACATTGGGACACAAAAGAACATCTCTCATTTCAGCTGAGGCCTCTAGTCAATCATGGTGCAACATGCAGCGTATCAAGATTATGATCCCTGTGACAAATGTGTTGTTCCCTTTAGGCCTAAACGAAAACTCTCATAACATGCTGTCTAAAGTGACTGTGGGAAACACATTTTGGGAGCATAAAGTCTTCTCCTCCCCATGAATAAATTTGAGTCATGGATAAGAATATTATTAGCTTCGGCTGGACGGCCAGAAGGGCTAGAGGGGAGATGTGGAGCTCATGGAGTCTTGTAATTGGCAAAAAACTGGTGTGTGGACAGCTGCACATGACTTCACATTGGCATTTGTGTTGACTGGGAAGCATATGGTGGTCATAGTAGTACCAATAGTTTAGGCCTCAGTCATCCCAGACAACTACCTGTGCTGAGGATGATGTTATTTGTATCTGGTCTGCTACCTTTGATCTCCTTTTGTGAACAGCCATATAAGTGAATCAAATTGGTCCACGGTAAGACCGGTGAATGGGAGTGTTACATGCTGGAATCTGCCTAGATTTCAGGCTCCATACCAGAATAATTGCAATCCATCTAACAGATCGTCTGCTCACGGCGTTTAATATTTCTTACTCATGATAACGAATTACAACCGCTACACATCGTTAATTTGCAGACGCTTACGCTACAATCATCACCTGAGACAATGCTGCACGTTGAGAAAGAGGTATAGTATTATTGCTCTGGCTTGTTAGGGCATACATTGTCACAGTTTCGCCACTTGTTCTCTGCTGCACTGACGGAAGACAGAGAAAACGAGAAGATTAGTACTTTTATTGACATTAATGATGAAATTATATCCCTGATCAAAGTGAAGATAATTCCCCTGCAATATTTGATTGTTTTATTCTTGAAAGTCAGAATGAAGTTAGAGAATATTTTACTAAATGTGGACATAAAGGAATATCCCAAAGATACACAAAAATATGCAAACAATTAGTCACGGATAATCTAAAATTTTTAAATACTTTTAGATGTGATGACAAAAATTTAAATCGTATATACCATGATTTTGGTGTCAGTGATTTAACTTTTGATAATTTTTAAGGAACATTGTGATAAATGTTGGATTGAGCATCAGTTTCGATTTTTTACACTACACATGGCTACGAGACCTAGTGATGTTAAGTGTAGTGAAAAAATATTAAACATGTTCAAGAAGAACATGTAGTTTCTTAATATTTTTATCTTTAGTAAGTGTTTGGAAATTGTGTCAAAGAAATTGTTAACCAAGCCAAAAGAAGAATAGTAATTTGAAAAACTGAAAGGAGGATTCAAACATTGGATCCAAGAACAGAACATGAAAAATATCAAAAAGTTAGTCAGCCTGTTATTCGTGCAAACTAGAAAGTAAAACAAAAAACTGAAGTATTAAATGATTATGTTCTTAAAGCAATTGAAGGTAATAGAGAGAGATCAAAAACAGATGGTTCCATTTCATGGAAAATTACCAGCCTACCAAAGCCCACATTATGCATGGTCTCATGATAACACTGCTACATGTTAGCACACATTAAATAAATCGGGAATACAAGTTTCACTGAATATGAAGAGGAGATTGAAAGCAGAAAAATGTTAAAAGATCAAGCTAAAGGTTGCATACTAAGTGAATCACAGACTAAGAAGTTATAAAGTGAAAAAAATAAATATAAATTAAAGTACATTAATGTATATAAGCATAGTAAAGATAAAATTTTTGGATTATATCCTATTGACAAATTTATATTTGTTGGTTCTTTGCTAGTTCACTTCAGTGTAGATAAATTAAATAATGGTGGGATAGAATTTGAAGCTATAGATGGATTAATGAGTCTGTTAACTAAAAAAATATTACTATAGGTAATATAAATGGAAAATTTATTGGTGTTGATTTATGAAGGTACGCAGATAAATTGTGCCCATAAGAAGCATTATAACTGATAATAATGGAGGAAAAATAATATCTAATACAGGTAAAAAATACAAAGGTTTGATAAAAGACTAGTGTTTCATACATGCTGCATTTTGCACATCTTAGTTGCATCAAGACAGTAGCTTGAATAAGAAATATAGATTACTCTGGTGACATTATGAATAAAGAGTAAAGACTATTACCTAATAAAGTAAGTACTGACAGTATATTTAAAACAGCTGGTATACACAAAGATTATGATAAAACCGATAGTAATAACAGTAAAAGAAAAAGGGAAATAGTAATGTTAAACATGAAAAAAATGGCAATATTAATGAAGATTTGTGCAGATGTACATTAATGTATAGGTGTATAAAGTAGATGTTTACTGGTATAGCAAGGTTTGGGAAAGGGATATGTAAGGAGGCCGCATCAAGTAAGAAAAAATTGTGAACTGAAGAAGATCTAGTAGGAAAGAAGGAAGCAATGGGGTAAAGTGCATTTGTGTACAGAGGAAGGGATTACTGTTTCTCAAGTAAACAAATCATTAACTCTTTTTTGAAGCCAGACGTGCCTTTAAGTTCTCTAATACAACTAGGGGGGTTATTCCAGAGTCAGGTTCTTGCTACTGTAAAGGACTTCAAGAAGGTGACTGAGTGATGTAGAGGAACAAAGAGGATTTTATTATGATGGGAAGTGTTTGTCTGTCATGTTGTTCAGACATGAGCGTTAAGGAAGAGGAGAGATATGAGGGAGTGATATAGTAGAACAGAAAGAATTTTATCATGATGGGAATGTGTTTCTGTCATGTTGTTCAGACATGAGCGTTAAGGACGAGGAGAGATATGTGGGACAGAGTACATTTATAAGGCAGTAGATGAGACAGAGTGTATGGAAATATCTGCATTTGTCTGCATGCAGCCAGGACAGTGGTGCATATGCTTGTGAATCGTGATCAAAAAAGTCGAACGTCACAGATGTATCAGACACAGGTATTTCTGAGCAGTTCCAGACGACGCGAACTTTCCTGAGAGAGACCTTGTAGGGTAATATCGCTGTAGTCAGTGACTGGGAGTATAAACGTTTGTATTAATTTATTTTTTTTATATATTTTTGTAGGGCATGATGCACTGCAATTATGTGGTCTGCCTAGTTTGGATCTTCATCTATTATTGCTCCCAAACTCTTTGCTGAGGGAGAAAAGTTGATACTTGTTCCATTTAGGATTAGAGATGGTACGTATTCCCGATTTTTTGGGCTAATGAGCTTAGAGTGACCAACATGTACCACTTGAATTTTAGAGGGGTTGAGTTTTATTCGTATGTTCTGTGCCCATTTTGATAGTACATCGAGGTCAGTATTGAAATTTTCAATAGCTTTCTTAAGATTGATTGGTTTTGCACTTTGATACAACAGAAGGTCTTGACCATAGGTCAGAACCGATGACACATCATTGACATACAGAGAGAAGAGTATAGGATCTTGGGGACCTCCTGACACTGCCTGCCGGCGTTCTCATTTTATATTCCCGGACAGGGAGCGCTGCTGACGAGACATCATGTATAAGTGAAACCACTGCACTGCACTTGGTGAGAAATTTACACCGCTATATTTGGCAAGTAAGACGTCTAAGTCGACAGAATGAAATGCTCTGCTGAAATCTAAGGAGTAAATGATAGTCATTACTTGTCTATCCGTGGTAAGTTTCAAGTCATCTGTCACATTTATCAATGCCCATGCTGTGCTTCGATGCTGGCAGCTGTAGACGAGTGGTTGTAGGCTCTTCTGATGTTAAGTCCCATAGTACTTAGAGCCATTTGAACCATTTGTGCTTTGATCGTTACGGAAACGTGATTGGTATTCGTCTAGTAGGCTGTTAGTAGTTAGGTAGTTGGTGAGCTGGTCATGGACTATATATTCTAAGGCTTTTGATGTGCTGATGGGGAGCTAGTAAGAGGGTGCTGTGGCAATGTCCTTTTTAGGCAGAGGCTTAATTTGTCCCAGTTTCCAGGCCTCAGCGGAGACACTTGTGATTAAGGAATCGTTGAAAATGTTTGTTATAGAGGGCAGTAGTGGATGAATAATAAGTTTTACCATCTGGCTAGTGATACCATGATGTCCAGTAGATGCTGATCTAATCCACATGATGGCTTTCTTGACAGTATTTGCAAATCACATGCTGTAAATAGAATTTTTCTTTGCTACAGTCATTCGTCTCCATGAAGTAATCAATCATTATCTGTTTTCTTGCGGTTCAGTTGTGCTTGTAGGTAATGTGAAGAATCGGTTTGGTTCTTCAGCTTCGACCATGGGATTCTCTCTAACTTTTATTTTGCCTAAACAGAGACTACAGAGATGTTTCCAGAGGATAGCTGGTCTAAATGTATTGTCAGGAAACGTACTGGCATGCCTGAGCTTCGTGTTTCTCACTGCTTGACTATGTTCCGCTTCTGCTTGTAAACAGTACGATTACAGGTGTAGGGTATATCTTGTATGATCGATGTGCAGCGTCTCTGAGATTCATGAGCTGTTGTAGTTCAGCAGTCAGCCAAGGTGCAGGTGTCCTTTTTACTTTTCTGGTATTTATTGGGCATATTTGTCATCCAGTTGATAATTTTGTAAGTGAAGTCCTGAAGTTTTTCGTTTATGTCCATGAGGGGAGTAGAGGTCATCCCTCAAATTATTTCTTGTGCGTCAGTTTTGAGTTCAGGCTAATTTATGCGTTTGAAGTCTCGGTATGTAGATAGTTTTTGTCTCTTTCTAGGAGATTCTGGTGAATACGTCAGGAAAATAATGTCATGGACAGACATACCAGGCGCAGATATTTGAGAGATGCGGAGTATTCTGTTTGGAGATTTCGTTACGAATATATCTATGAAAGTGTTACTGGTAGTCGGGTGATGAGTAGGTGCCAGCTGAAGTAGCGACATGTTCGAGGAAGAAAACATTCTCTTAAATTTCCCACTGGAAGGACTATTGGGCAGAAAATTAATATTAGTGTCTCTTGCTATAATTACATTTTCATATGACGATTCGAGACTAGAGAGGGCAGTTTCGAAGCAGGTGAACCCACCCACTTTAGGAGGTTTGTAAAGGACACATATTAACCACTTTCTGTTAAGGAATTTCATCGCCATGAACATATATTCCTCTTGTTTATCTATATTATTATCAGATGTATGTAGCACAGTAGGTGATAAATCAGAGTGCCTGTACGAGGTGCATTCAAGTTCTAAGACCTCCGATTTTTTTTTCTTATTAACTACTCACCCGAAATCGATGAAACTGGCGTTACTTCTCGACGTAATCGCCCTGCAGACGTACACATTTTTCACAACGCTGACGCCATGATTCCATGTCAGCGGCGAAGGCTTCTTTAGGAGTCTGTTTTGACCACTTGAAAATCACTGAGGCAATAGCAGCATGGCTGGTGAATGTGCGGCCACGGAGAGTGTCTTTCATTGTTGGAAAAAGCCAAAAGTCACTAGGAACCAGGTCAGGTGAGTAGGGAGCATGAGGAATCACTTCAAAGTTGTTATCACGAAGAAACCTGCGTAACGTTAGCTCGATGTGCGGGTGCGTTGTCTTGGTGAAACAGCACACGCGCAGCCCTTCCCGGACGTTTTTGTTGCAGTGCAGGAAGGAATTTGTTCTTCAAAACATTTTCGTAGGTTGCACCTGTTACCGTAGTGCCCTTTGGAACGCAATGGGTAAGGATTACGCCCTCGCTGTCCCAGAACATGGACACCATCATTTTTTCAGCACTGGCGGTTACCCGAAATTTTTTTGCTGGCGGTGAATATGAGTGCGTCCATTGAGCTGACTGGCGCTTTGTTTCTGGATTGAAAAAGGGCATCCACGTCTCATCCATTGTCACAACCGACGAAAAGAAAGTCCCATTCATGCTGTCGTTGCGCGTCAACATTGCTTGGAAACATGCCACACGGGCAGCCATGTGGTCGTCCGTCAGCATTCGTGGCACCTACCTGGATGACACTTTTCGCATTTTCAGGTCGTCATGCAGGATTGTGTGCACAGAACCCACAGAAATGACAACTCAGGAGGCGATATGTTCAATAGTCATTCGGCGATCCCCCAAAACAATTCTCTCCACTTTCTCGATCATGTCGTCAGACCCGCTTGTGCGAGCCCGAGGTTGTTTCGGTTTGTTGTCACATGACGATCTGCCTTCATTAAACTGTCGCACCCACGAACGCACTTTCGACACATCCATAACTCCATCACCACATGTCTCCTTCAACTGTCAATGAATTTCAATTGGTTTCACACCACGCAAATTCAGAAAACGAATGATTGCACGCTGTTCAAGTAAGGAAAACGTCGCCATTTTAAGTATTTAAACAGTTCTCATTCTCGCCGCTGGCGGTAAAATTCCATCTGCCGTACGGTGCTGCCATCTCTGGGACATATTGACAATGAACGCGGCCTCATGCGCATGTTTCTATCTCTTTCCAGTCCGGAGAAAAAAAATCGGAGGCCTTAGAACTTGAATGCACCTCATATGCACCTACTCCACCCCTTCGTCTGTTGCATCTGTTGTGTCTAAGAAAGATATAGCCATCTAGGTTTACTGAAGTTGTGAGAATACGTGGTTTGAGCCAAGTCTCTGACGAAAGTATTATGTGTATAGTTTGAAATATATATTTGAACTCATCAAAGTGAGCTGGCAGAGATTGGACATTTGTATGTGCAATATGCAGCTTGGTGTGTTCGGGTATTGATTGCCCTAGGTGGCTGCTGACATATGGATGCAGGTAGTGGTTAGCGCTGGCAAGAGGGTCTGGCATGAGGAATGCGGAAGGCGTGAGGAGGAGGGGGAAAAGGAGTGTTTTCTGGTTCTTTGCAAGGAAAGCGTGCGGGAGGGAGTAGGGGGGGGGGCAGGTCCCTGGGGAGGTGATGGGAGCTGTGGCCAAGGTCAGTGAGGCTTGCAACAGTCCTGAAAGTAGCCATGTGCTGGCAAGGGAAAGAATCTTGCTTAACACAGTGGGAGTAATCTGCATGTAACGGTTTTCAAGACAATGACAGAGTGTGATATTGAAGGCACTTATCAAAATAACAACTGGAATATGATATTGCGTTGCTAATGGATGTAAGACTAACTTACGTAATAATTAACAAAATTACATGAGAAAACAATTAGAGATAAAAATAGAGAGACTCGAAAAAGTTGATAATACATTAGTTAACTTATGGTTGACAATGGAAACAATATAAACATACAGGTTAGAGGCAGCAAGATTTGACATGATTTAGCTTCTAAAGCACAGTCTTTCGAGTTTTTTAACACTGCAAATTGTTCTCTTTCCGTTTTCAGTTTTAACCTACATACTGCTGTCGTTTGTAAATATGTTCTGTAGCCCAAATTTCGAAATTGCGCTGTTCAAAATGTTTAGTCTTTCAGAGGTGAGATCCTCACATACTGTCAGACCTGACTTCGTGAGATTCTTCTTTACTCTGAAGATTTTAGATCTTTTCCTATAGGATACAAATTTCATTATTATAGGTCATGGTTTTGTAGAATCTGGTGACCTACGACCAACTCTATGACTTCTGTCAATGTCACTCACAGTCACCTGCACTCCTAGCTTTTCGTGGGCAAGATTTATCACTAGTTCATCCATGCACTCTCTGCTGCTTTCTGGAATGCCTAACAGTCTGAGGTTATTGCGTCTCTGATATTGTTCGAGTCCGTCCGACTTCTCAATCAATTTCTGTTCGAGTAGTCATGCTCTCTCCTCACTTGCTTTTAACCATGTGTCTAGGGCACGGATCTCGCTCGCACTCGCCTCCATAGTTTTCTGTATTTGGTCCATCACTGCTGCAGTGACAGCATCAGTGATGGTTTGAACAACGAGCCTGAGCTTCACCTCAGCCTTCACGAGTGCGGCGATGTCAGCGAAGCCCAGCGGAGCAGCCGCAACTCCCAGTGTAGACTCCGCTCCTGCGCTGTCGCCGGCCTGGCCGTTGGCTGCACTGCACGTTGTTCGCCGATCTTCCATTTTAAGTGCGATTTCGTGTAATTGGTACTCAGTATGAGATCCAAAAAACGACACTTGGCATTAGATACATGACTGTAGTATATGCAGACTAGCCTAACTGCTTAAAAAGGCCTCCAGATTTCACATAAACTTGCGAGTCAAACTAATGCACGTCACTCACTCGCCACCATATTGAACACATTGTAGTTGATATAAAAGATCATACAAATGATTATGATGCAGTTACCAAACAAGATTTGGAAAGTGAATCAGCATCAGCTAAAGCAGACTTCAGCCAGAAACTAAATTATCTTGTTTCCAAATCTGAATATGCAAGTATTCTAATGTAGTTTGATAACTATGTTACCACCACATGTCTCAATCAGATTCTTAAGGATTACTTTACAAAAAGGGAAGTGGAAAAAGCTTTCACACATTGCTTCTAAAATGCAGATTTAACACCATACTCAATTCATTTAAGTGATCTACAAAGAAGAATGTGTGGCAAAAATAAACTGAAATTTTATTTTGTTGTTTGTGATGAAATATTGAGATACACATTTGGGTATGATGTAAAAATCAAGAGAATTTTCACTTTTGGAGCCGATGTAAAAGATGATCTGCCACCTATTGATATTCAAATTGAAATAAAAAGATATAATGTGGATTCAATGCAAATTTTATATCCCACTCTACTAATAGATCATTCACTTGAAACGAAAATGGAAGATAAAATGATTATAGCTCTAAATAAGTTTGCTAATAGTGTATCTGTTTCAGATGAATAACTCATGTTTGGCGAATTTATTTTACAATCACATGATGATGATGGAATGAAACAGTAATTAAAAAGTTCATAAATTTTTAATCTATATAAATGGATAGTTGTATCTGGTTCTTGGAGTGTAAAAAATTAGAGAATTGAAGTTCTTTGTACAATTTACACATCTAAGAAGAATTCATCTGTAAAAAAAGAATTGTAGGTGATGAGGTGAACATTAGTCATGATGAAGTTAATCAATTACATAAACCAATGAGAAATATCTTAAAAGATGAAATGTTGTCACATTCATTTCAAATGATTCATATAAAATTTAGTAGAGATGGATTCTGGACAGGCAAAGGAATTTTAAAATTAAATTCATTTATTCAATGTTATTAATGATTTTTCAAAAATTGGCTTGGGTTTTTCCAGTTGAGAACAAATTGGGTAAAAATGTAGTGGGTGATTTTGAAATAGCATTTAGACACAAAACGCAAGATATCTACAGACAGAATTCTACTGTAAAGAATTTCAAGAACTTATAAATAATCGTAATATTCATCATTATTGTACTTTTAGTGAATTAAAATCATCTGCTGTTGAAATATTCAGTAGTACAGCAAGAAGATAAGGAAGAGATTTGCTCTTCAAAGAAATTATAAGTGGGATAACTTAGTTACAAAACTACTTCATGAATATGAAAACACAAAACATTCAGCATTAAAAATGAAGCCAATAGAAGTAAATGGCAAAAATTATAAGCCAACTGCTGTTCTGTGTAATGATGAACCACAATTTAAAATAGAAGCGAAAGTTAGAATTAGTAAACCTAAAAGAATTTTTTAAAACGGCTTTACAGCCATATGGTAAAGAGACATGTTCGATATTATTAATGTTATTCTTTCAAATCCATCCACACACTAAAAGAAGACACTGGATGTAGAAGAATGTGAATTCTTTATTCAATATAAATGGAGATGAAATATGTATTGTTTAGGAATAGTTTAAAAACATATTACCAGTGCTTAAATATTGGAGTTAACTGCTCTTAAAATATTTGATACATCATTCTGTATCATTACTTTTTCATTAATATTGTATCCTTTAGATTTGAGAAGATCTTCTTGTGTTTTAACAACGACATTAGCTTGTTTGGATTTTCTTTGTAGATTTCAGAAGTAATTAGAGCTAGTTACTCTCCAAGAAAACATATAACTTAATATGTTTTGATCTTACTTCTGACCCAATTAAAATTTGACCAAATTCTATACTAGGCTCAGTCATAATTTCTTCATAAATATTTTCTCTATTCTCATTGATTTAATCACAGTGTCTTTTGATTGTCAGCATAGCTTCTCAACAAAATAGGATTGACTACTGAAGTGAATTTCTTTACGTTTATCTAGTCCATGTATGCAAAATAAGTAGTATGCATATCTTCTCTAATTCATAATCCATACACTCTTAGATTTTCACATAAAATGTATTATCTTCTTTATGGTTTCCACTGTTATAAGTAGGTAATCTTCCTGAAAGATGATTTTTAGACAATACACCACCAACTTGAATATAACTTACTTAGTGTACTGCTTCGATGTAGCAGTGTAAATAATATGAACTCTCTTCATCTCTACAATGTCAGATAAGATTTTTTAGTTGTAGTTTTTACCTTTATCTTTAATTGTTATTGTAATAGTCGTTTTTTATTGTATTTTTAGTTTGTTGCCAAATTGTATAAGTTGTTCTTCGATAATTTCTTGAGACAGGATAACTTAATATTACATTGTATACATCACATAATATACCAATCCTTTCCCAAGGAACATATAACATTTTCTAATTATGATGGAAGCTGAAGAAATGAATTAAAATCTCTGCCATAGCCAGGACTCATACCTGGGTCTTATTGCTCACTAGGCAGAAATGCTGACCACTATAGAATAAACCTGAATATTACATTGGCAACACAATATTCATGGGAAATTTTTGTGAGAGAGTTTCAAGACAAATTGAATTGGGCACATATATCAAGTGATCAAGCATTCACTGTAGATTTTCAAATAGAATATAAAGATAAATTTGTTTGGGATACCACTTTGGAATGAAAAAAATTGTCTGAATCTTTCAAGTAAAGAATAAAACGAATTGCGAAATAATAGAGCAGCTTGAAGGCAGCGACTGCTCTGTATGCTTAATCAATCAAAATCATCGATCTGCGAAAACGAAATGTAATCAGATATGTCATAAAAGACATGTTGATAACTGGTTAGTACAGCATTTTTCTTGCCTACTGTGTGCATATCGTATTAAAAGTTGTAATTAAGTTGGTAGTGGGGAAATATTTCTCACTATTAAATACTGTACTGGGGTTTAATTATATCATTATTCAGATGTTCTTTTGTGTAGTTGTGAAAAATATTAAAATAATTATGATAGCAAGGAATGCATAAATTTTTTCTCATTCTTTGTTCTAAGTTTATCAAATTAAGGTCATAATTAAGTCTTCCCAATTCTTCCCAATTACAATGTACACCTGTAATATTACTGAATTCATTTTGTACGTTTCTTCTTTGTACTATAATGACATAATAATCACATTTGCAGTCAAATAATTTTAAAAGAACAAAATTTTGTCTTAAATTCTAATTGATTGTTTCAGTATAACATGCAGTATTAATCTATTTATGAAAATTCTCTGTACCATGTTTGTATTGTTCCTATTGCACAATGAATTACTTCATTGAATCATTGTACACTTTCATATTTGATTTGGGTTTAATTTTCCAAGAGACTTATTCTCTCTATCTTTTTACGTTATCCATGTTTATGTACTGATGATAAAACTTCATCAGTTACCCAATCATGGAATTGATCAGATAGTCTAATTTTTATTTAAAAATGGTGGAATATAGACCTGATTCGTATATAAATATTTTGTTTGGCGGCATATCTAAAGGAATGAACAGTTTGTTCATCCCTGTCTCATTGTATATTGCCCTAAGTGTTTCTCTAAAATGGTCATGAATCGCTGTTTGAGGACTTGCGAATTCCAAAATTTTGGTATCATTTTTAGTTTTAAACCAATGATTACTTCCTATACCGATTATCACAAATCCTTGCTTACTATTGTACGCGAAATTGCTGCTCTTGATGTGGAGAAATGGTCCACTGAATGTAAAACATTTAGAAATGTATTTTTTGTGCATTTAAAGGAAATCTCTCCCTTGATGGAACGCATTTTAATCACATCTTATAAAATTTTATGTGTACACAAGTGATACTTCTACAATTACTGTTTGTGAAACAGTAGTTACAGGTGACATTTGTAAAACAATGAACTATTCAAATGATTTCGGTCATGTGGATATTCCATCAACAGCTGATACAACTGAAGTTATTGAAGATGTATTTAGAGAAAAATTAATGTTATTGTAATTAACACATAATGCTGCGTTATATGGTGAGTTTAGTGAAGAGAATAAATTTCATGAATAGGCCTAGACATGTTGTAAAAGATACATTTGGTAACTCTAGAATTACTAAGTATAAAAGGAATAAAAAAAATACAAAATGAAGGATGTAATAGAATATTAGACATAAGAGATGCAGCATTTCATTTATGGTATAAATATGTTGATATTCAGTTTTCTCATCACATTAATAATTCTGGTATTTAAATTACAAGTTAGAGACAAGTAAATGCATAGGAAATATGTTCAGAGGATCTAGAAGCGAAGGTATTGTGTTAGGTCGCACTTTTTTCGAAATATAAATAATAATAAACTAGAAATACATATGGACAAATATATAATATTAATACTTGTGTATTGATGAGAATATACCAAAACACCAAACAAATCTCTTTAATGTTTTAGTTCACGAAATTGGTTATTGTTACATTTGTTGCATTCAGATGCTGATGGAGCAATAACGTATCGGTGCTCCAATGGCTTAAATTTAGAATTACCTCAAGCTGATATTGGTGCTATTCAAAGCTTATATGGTAAAAAATATTGGAGTCAACAACACAGCCATATATAATAAAAAAGACATCATTTGTGTCATCTGAACCAAATGAATCATTATGTGAAATCGAGACCACCTGAACCAGGTGAATCAGTGTGTCAAAGGTAGTTGTTCGATCATTTATTATTTATGAATGGATGTGTAATGATGTGAAGTCCCAATCAGTTACTACCTGACCAAAATTTTTATCACAAGATTTACAAAATATATATGGAGTATATTAAATATCAATTGGTGAAATTGTGTTATTTCTTGACTGTATAATATAAATGGCAAATTTGGCGACTTTGCAATTAATTTCAGGTTATTCCAAGCTTCTGTCTAGTAAATGATTACATCAAGATTTTCAAATAAATTGTGTAGTAAACACACATTCAGTTAAAACATATTATTCTTTAATGATATCCTTCTTTTGGGAGATTAATTAATGTAGTTTAAAAATAAAATATTTAGCACTATGGACAAAGAACTTTCTGCACTGCCCATAGGTGTAAATTCAGTATTCATACATATCAATGGGTTGTTGTATTTATTCACAGATATTTCTTTTTATGAATATAATGAATTTACAAAAAAGGAATTTGGAGCTGTTTCAACATATTTATATTTATTTGGTCATGATTGCAATAAATCATCAGGTAATGAATACATTAAAATGCACACAACAAAAGCAAGAAACTATGAATTTTTCACTTACCTATTAAATTTATTTCGAAATATATAGAAGTCATTCAGTCAATATATTGTAAAACCGAGAAGTCGATAACTGTACTTCACAGAAATACACAAAAGATGGTTCCAGAGCAATGTGTAGACAATATATAAATAAAGATTTTACAAGAGTGTTCAGTAGTAAATGAATTCTTCCTGTATATGATACAAAACATTTCTCTATATTATCTATATAGATAAATAAATAAATCTATATTATTATGTTAATAACTTGAAATGAATTCTAAGCCAAGAACATTCAAAGGTATTGTTGACACTGACAACAACAAATTGAGGGTGTAAAAATTTTTAACAATTTTCAAGATATTAAACAACTAGGGTTCACACATACTGTGTAAAGACACACTCAACTACATGTAGAAGATGTATTCCAACAAATATCAAAAATAAGAAATTCATACTTATGAACCATTGACCTTGCCGTTGGTGGGGAGGCTTGCGTGCCTCAGCAATACAGATAGCCGTACCGTAGGTGCAACCACAATGGAGGGGTATATGTTGAGCGGCCAGACAAACGTGTGGTTCCTGAAGAGGGGCAGCAGCCTTTTCAGTAGTTGCAAGGGCAACAGTCTGGATGATTGACTGATCTGGCCTTGTAACAATAACCAAAACGGCCTTGCTGTGCTGGTACTGCGAATGGCTGAAAGCAAGGGGAAACTACGGCCGTAATTTTTCCCGAGGGCATGCAGCTTTACTGTATGATTAAATGATGATGGCGTCCTCTTGGGTAAAATATTCCGGAGGTAAAATAGTCCCCATTTCGGATCTCCGGGCGGGGACTACTCAAGAGGATGTCGTTATCAGGAGAAAGAAACCTGGCACTTAATCGGGCAGGTAGGTTAGAAAATTTAAAAAGGGAAATGGATAGGTTAGAGTTAGATATAGTGGGAGTTAGTCAAGTTCGGTGGCAGGAGGAACAAGACTTCTGGTCAGGTGACTACAGGGATATAAATACAAATTCAATTAGGGGTAATGCAGGAGTAGGTTTAATAATGAATAGGAAAATAGGAATGCGGGTAAGCTACTACAAACAGCATAATGAACGCATTATTGTGGCCAAGATAGATACGAAACCCACACCTACTACAGTAGTACAAGTTTATATGCCAACTAGCTCTGCAGATGAAGAAATTGAAGAAATGTATGATGAAATAAAAGAAATTATACAGATAGTGAAGGGTGATGAAAATTTCATAGTCATGGGTGACTGGAATTCGGTAGTAGGAAGAGTGAGAGAAGGAAACGTAGTAGGTGAATATGGATTGGGGCTAAGAAATCAAAGAGGAAGCCGCCTGGTAGAATTTTGCACAGAGCTCAACTTAATCATAGCTAACACTTGGTTTAAGAATCATGAAAGAAGGTTGTATACATGGAAGAACCCTGGAAATACTAAAAGGTGTCAGATAGATTATATAATGGTAAGACAGAGATTTAGGAACCTGGTTTTACATTGTAAGACATTTCCAGGGGCAGATGTGGACTCTGACCACAATCTATTGGTTATGACCTGTAGATTACAGCTGAAGAAACTGCAAAAAGGTGGGAACTTAAGGAGATGGGACCTGGATGAACTGAAAGAACCAGAGGTTGTACAGAGTTTAAGGAAGAGCATAAGGGAACAATTGACAGGACTTGGGGAAAGAAATACAGTAGAAGAAGAATGGGTAGCTTTGAGGGATGAAATAGTGAAGGCAGCAGAGGATCCAATAGGTAAAAAGACGAGGGCTAGTAGAAATCCTTGGGTAACAGAAGAAATATTGAATTTAATTGATGAAAGGAGAAAATATAAAAATGCAGGAAACGAAACAGGCAAAAAGGAATACAAAGGTCTCAAAAATGAGATCGACAGGAAATGCAAAATGGCTAATCAGGGCTGGCTAGAAGACAAATGTAAAGATGTAGAGGCTTTTCTCACTAAGGGTAAGATAGATACTGCCTACAGGAAAATTAAAGAGACCTTTGGAGATAAGAGAACCACTTGTATGAACATCAAGAGCTCAGATGGATACGCAGTTCTAAGCAAAGAAGGGAAAGCAGAAAGATGGAAGGAGTATATAGAGGGTCTATACAAGGGCGATGTACTTGAGGACAATATTATGGAAATGGAAGAGGATGTAGATGAAGATGAAATGGGAGATAAGATACTGGGTGAAGAGTTTGACAGAGCACTGAAAGACCTGAGTCGAAACAAGGCCCCCGGAGTAGGCAACATTCCATTAGAACTACTGACGGCCTTAGGAGAGCCAGTCCAAACAAAACTCTACCATCTGGTGAGCAAGATGTATGAAACAGGCGAAATACCCTCAGACTTCAAGAAGAATATAATAATTCCAATCCCAAAGAAAGCTGGTGTTGACAGGTGTGAAAATTACCGAACAATCAGTTTAATAAGCCACAGCTGCAAAATACTAACACGAATTCTTTACAGACGAATGGAAAAACTGGTAGAAGCCAACCTCGGGGAAGATCAGTTTGGATTCCGTAGAAATACTGGAACACGTGAGGCAATACTGACCTTACGACTTATCTTAGAAGAAAGATTAAGGAAAGGCAAACCTACGGTTCTAGCATTTGTAGACTTAGAGAAATCTTTTGACAATGTTGACTGGAATACTCTCTTTCAAATTATAAAGGTGGCAGGGGTAAAATACAGGGAGCAAAAGGTTATTTACAATTTGTACAGAAATCAGATGGCAGTTATAAGAGTCGAGGGACATGAAAGGGAAGCAGTTGTTGGGAAGGGAGTAAGACAGAGTTGTAGCCTCTCCCCAATATTCAATCTGTATATTGAGCAAGCAGTAAAGGAAAGAAAAGAAAATTTCGGAGTAGGTACTAAAATCCATGGAGAAGAAATAAAAACTTTGAGGTTCGCCGATGACATTGTAATTCTGTCAGAGACAGCAAAGGACTTGGAAGAGCAGTTGAACGGAATGGACAGTGTCTTGAAAGGAGGATATAAGATGAACATCAACAAAAGCAAAATGCGGATAATGGAATGTAGTCAAATTAAGTCAGGTGATGCTGAGGGAATTAGATTAGGAAATGAGACACTTAAAGTAGTAAAGGAGTTTTGCTATTTGGGGAGCAAAATAACTGATGATGGTCAAAGTAGAGAGGATATAAAATGTAGACTGGCAATGGCAAGGAAATCGTTTCTGAAGAAGAGAAATTTGTTAACATTGAGTATAGATTTAAGTGTCAGGAAGTCATTTCTGAAAGTATTTGTATGGAGTGTAGCCATGTATGGAAGTGAAACATGGACGATAAATAGTTTGAACAAGAAGAGAATAGAAGCTTTCGAAATGTAGTTCTACAGAAGAAAGCTGAAGAGTAGATGGGTAGATCACATAACTAATGAGGAAGTATTGAATAGGATTGGGGAGAAGAGAAGTTTGTGGCACAGCTTAACCAGAAGAAGGGATCGGTTGGTAGGACATGTTCTGAGGCATCAAGGGATCTCAAATTTAGTATTGGAGGGCAGTGTGGAGGGTAAAACTCGTAGAGGGAGACCAAGAGATGAATACACTAAGCAGATTCAGAAGGATGTAGGTTGCAGTAGGTACTGGGAGATGAAGAAGTTTGCACATGATAGAGTAGCATGGATAGCTGCATCAAACCAGTCTCAGGACTGAAGACCACAACAACAAACAACTTATTATTTCTTTTATTTTAGCTTATCAGATTGTATTTTTATTAAATAAAATACTCATGTAGAGCAATTAAGGGTTGCTCAAATACGTGGTGGAAATGAAACTAAATTATGAAAATATTGAAATATTATCTAAAAATTCATCTAGGACTTAAAATTGTTTTTAAATGTCTTGAGTACAGAACTTAGACAAGTAGTAGTATTGTGGAATTTCAGACACACGAAACTATAGAATCATCAGAGAGAGAGAGAGAGAGAGAGAGAGAGAGAGAGAGAGAGAGAGAGAGAGGGAGTGAGAGATAGAGAGGGGAAGAGAGAGAGAGAGAGAGAGAGAGAAAGAGGGACAGAGGCAGTATGCTAAAAATTTGAGAGAGGTATAAAAATATTTTATCAAAAATGCCTAATTTTCCATTTCTTTGCTCTGATTAAAAAAGGATTATTGGGTCGGTGTTAGGAATTAGGATATGTTGTATTACATCGATTTATCAAAAGAACATGTATTAATAAAAAATTATCAAAAAAGTCTTTATAGGCTGTAAAAGCTGCATTGCTTCCTGTAGATAAGATAGCAGACAGAGACAAAACATAAAAATGTTTGTCTTGATGTGAATCACAAACTTTTAACTAAATTTATTAATTACAGTGTTTGATAACATTCTAAAAAAGAGACTAAATTTAATATATATATTAATGTTTATTCATTTGATGAAAAATATGAAGTTTATCTATTAAAACTTTGAAATAAAAACTAAGCAACATGTAAATCTCTCTTATTTTAAGAATGAGACCTATTCACACTCTTGTGAACATGTCACTGCAAAAGGTAGATGAAAGCGAACAATTAATATATTAACAATTATGAAGTAAAAAACATATCAAATTATTTAGCATATTTAGGTGCAAACCATGTGTAAAGCTATACTATAAGTCAGTATTTAGGACATTGTTGATCTGTGTCTGCTGATGCAAATAACTTTGATTAAAAAAAAGAATCAAACTGTCAAAGTAAAATTGCGCAAGATTTTAGAGAATGCAAGTTGCTGCTACTCTGTACAGTGAGTATAATTATGTCTGAAACAGTACCTGTCTCTAGGAATGAAAACAACGAAAACTCAGTATTTGGTTAAAGAAACATAGATTTGAACAAAGGAAAGAGGATGAAAGCGAAGAATTGTTTGGAGAAATATTTTCATAAGTACATGAATAATTGTACGGCTGGGAGGAAGGAAAAGGAAGATTGCATTTAACATCTCTCAAAATCAAGGACACTAGAGTTGGAGGACAAGCTCGGATTTTGTCAAGGATGGAGAAGGAAATTGGCTGGAACGATTTAGGAAAATCACAGAAAACCTAACTCTGGGAGGCCAGATGCAGGTTTGAACTGTCGTCCTCCTGAATATGAATCCAATGTGCTAACCACTGATCTACCTCACTGAGTTTATGTTTGGCAAGATGACAGAGAACATAACAATGGCATAGATATAAAACTATTGTCAGATGGAGAAAAGTGTGATCAACATTTTGCAAACGTAAATTTAAAAAATGAACATTATCTAATGAAAATCTTACTGCCATAAACATGAGCAAGACAATAATGACCAATAATGACCTTCAGTAAACTAATCTATGTTGGTGTGAGTATATTTGATTTACCTAAAGAACTGATATATGGTTCTCACTTTAGGATTATAAAACCAAAATACTTTGATAATGAGGAGTCCTGTTATCAAGACACAGACAGCAATATACATAATATATAGAGTGAAGGTTTTTATGAAGAAATGGAAGCAATGATTATAAATTTGATGCTAGTGATTATCATACAGATAATATACACAGTATTCCATAGGTAAACAAGAAAGTTTTAGGGAATATGAAAGATGAAAGTAATGCAAGAATAAATGAAGAAATTTGTGGTTTGAGAAAAAACATGTATGCTTATAAAGCTGATGAGAAAACAGAGAAAAAACCTAAGGCAGTCAAGAAACGCATAGTGAAAAATAAAATAAGCTTAGCAGAGTACAAAGGTTGGTTGTTGAACAATAAATAGCAATGTGTAACAATGATTTGGTATCATTAAACATGAAGTTTATTCAATTAAAATAAATAAAGAGGCATGGAGGCCATAAGATGATACCAGAAATGTTTTTGAAAATACAATATTTACATTACCATTGGGACATCATCAATTTTTATCATAGTCTACATTTTCTTTAAAAATAAATTGCTTATACAAAGTTTTTGTATATAACTGGAAGCTTTACTCAAGAAGCTGAACAATAGTAAATGGGAGAGTATGGAATCTCATTGAGTGGAGTAGAACTGTCTTCAGTGATGAGTTCTGCTTCGAGTTGAGTCCTGATGACTGGCAGAGATGTGTTTGGGGAAGGTTTGGACAGCAGTAGGATACAAGCCTGACTGACAACCGCTATGTAACCCAATAACTGCCGGCTGGAGTGGCCTAGCGGTTCTAGGCGCTACCGTCTGGAACCGCGCGACCGCTACCGTCGCAGGTTCGAATCCTGCCTCATGCATGGATATGTGTGATGTCCTTAGGTTAATTAGGTTTACATAGTTCTAAGCTAGGGGACTGATGACCACAGCAGTTAAGTTCCATAGTGCTCAGAGCCATTTGAACCATTTTAACCCAATAACTGGGACTGATAGTATGGGATGGCATTTGTTTTCATAGCAGTAACCCCTTGCTTGTCATCCACCACACTCTGACAGTACAGCGGTACTTCAATGATATTTTGTTGCCCTTCATGGAAAGCAATTGTCTTGCATTCCAGCAAGATAAGCCCACCAGCACAGAACAAGAGTTGCTATTGCTTGTCTTTGTGCTACCAAACCTTTCTTTGGTTAGCAAGGTCGTCGTATTTCTCCGCAATTAAGACCGTTTGGTGCATTATGACAGGACCCTCCAACCAGCTCGGGATTTTGATGATATGAAGGATCTGTCTGATAGAATTTGGAATTATATCCCTCAGGAAGACATCCAACAAATTTATCAATCAGTGCCAAGCCGAATAACTGCTTGGATGAAGGCCAGAGGTGAACAAATGCTTATTGACTTACTCAACTTGTGAATCTCTTTCTCTTGAATAAATCACTTTTCCTTCTTGAAATTTTAATCATTCGTTTGTCTCTACAGGTACTTACAGCAATTTATTTAGCATTCGAATACTTCCATCATGGTACATCTTTTTCTCTTTTCTTAGAGTGTATAAAAGATATTAATGTTCATCTTCTAGAGGGAGGTTGTTATGGATCAGCATTTAATTTGGAGAAGTATTTTGTTGTCACATACAAATTCAATAGATTTCACTCTAATTGAAACGTTTTTAAAAATTTGAATTTTAAGTTGATATAGTTGTTTACAAGGGACTGCTTTACAGATTCTCAGCACTTTTTTGTTTTTGAAATGTATGATTGGTGTGAATGTATATATCAAACTGAAGAATGTAACAAACTGTAAAGCGCTACATCAAGGACGTATTGTTTGTATTATATACAGTTTGCCCATAAAACATAATTCACTATTATTTCGATTTTATTAATGGAGGTACAGCTGCCAAAATCTGGTTATCTGGTGGGGATATCCCAAATATTTACTCACATTTTAAGGACACACTGCTTACAACAGATTATATTCTAAAAAGTGTTAAGGCTGAATTAGAATGCATATTAAATACATATACTTTGTAACAACAACAACTGTACATATAATAATTTTTTTCTTCTGATTTTCTTTAAATTAGTGTAATCGATGTTCTGATTTCATTTCTTTTTCTTTTAATGCCATGATGTTAAAGGAACTGTAACTAATTTTCGATGTGAATATTAATGTTTATGTCAAATTGCAAGCAACATTATAACAAAATGGAAATGTAAGAAATGTTGAAACTGTTGTAAGATGTTAAAGTTGTATTTATGCGCATGGTCCATACGTAGGCAATGTATTAGGATATGTGGAATGCAAAACCTTTGGTGAATACCCTGTCTGTAGGGGAGCGGTAAAAGGTGGATGGCAGGCGAGCGCGGGAAAATGCACACGGGCGCGGCACGGCATAACGGGCTCAGCAGTGGTAGTCGGAGTTGGGCATCGGTCTGAGTAACACGTTCTGGACTGAGGAGGCTCTCCTGGAAGACGTAGTTTCATTGAGCCTCGGATGTGCCGTTTCCGACGGCTATACAGCATGGCAAAATTACATAGGCACTAAATGGAAAAATATTGCGACGCTATGAAGAAGTAAAGTGCCGATACATCAAGAGCCATAGCTGTGATTGTATGTGTGCTCTGTGCCTCGCCATCTCGCCGCCCGCCAACGGCCGCATCGATACGAACAGGTTGAATCTTTTAGTACTGTATTCGTGTGGACCAGTGTTACTTTTGTTCCTTACTGTTCAATAACAACTTAACTTTTACCAGAACTGTCCTATCATTTATTTATCCTCATCACTAACCTAGACAGGGTCCTTTCCAAATGTTGTGCAATCCGAGTGTCCCGAGATGAAGATTTAAAGTTTATGTTAATAATAATTACCTGCAGACCTAGCGGTGTTAGTATGATGTTTAAAGAACTTTGTTGTTAATGAATATATAAGTAAAGAACAAAGGTCTGATAAAGTTGGAAGATAATGTTGAAATTGGTTTGGCAATGAAGTTTAATTAATTTGAAACAAAAATAATGGTTGTTAAATGAGCAGGAAATAAGGCTAAAAAGAGTAGTAACTCATATATTGGAAATCTTGAGTGCTTCATGATCTCAATAATTAAAATTGCAGTACAGTGATCATAACAGTTTCAGCCCCCCCCCCCTTTCATTTCTATTCATTTAAATTCTGAAGTGTACTGAACTGATTTGAACAGCAAAGTTAAAGTCAATATAAAACCAAAATTTATTAGTGTTTTACCTTGTTCAAAATTGACATTGTATGTGTGTTTCGAAAGTGCTATTTCTAGGGTAACCTATGCCCGATTTTAATCAGATCAATGGACAGTACGAAGTTTGTAGTAAACATTATAGTGTATTGTTGTGTATTTTTGGCTTGTCCATATTAGTACAGCAAGTGAAATTATTAGTTCAGTAGATTTTCTGGTTCTAAAATTTACCATATTATGCAGTACTATTACGTTGTTTTGTATGAACGTACATCAACTTGTACTGGGAAGAAACTCAGTTAATGCCTAATTAGGCTGGCGATCGTATTATTAACAATTCGGCAGCATCTGCTGTGTCGTTTCTTGTCCTTCCTAACGTGTAGTGGCACTTCAGACTTGCTTGACGTATCATTGTTGTCACTGAGTGTGTGAAAGTCTGATTTTGCCTCCATTCAGGTACACGCGGTCAACATATATACCAAAATCCTTTCTTATAAGGTGAAGCCCGTCAACTTACTATAGTACAGGCTTTAATAAGTATCATACACAGTAGCGTAGTGTTACAAGTGGCGACCGTGACAGGACATCCAGTTGTTGTCGGTCACAAATTAACGTGAATACCGAACAGTGGATGTTCAGAGGCACGAATTGTAATAGTATTCAGTAAAATAAATAGCAGTGAACGTCAAGTACGCTAGGGTGGTGTAGTTTGCATTCAGTATGGACAAGAACGTAGAAACAGTAGATGTGCCGAGCGAAATGGAAAATGCGGCTGGCAATGACAGGAGTTTACGCAGCCAGATAACAGATGGCGTTTGCGGTAGACAATTGGCGTACATACAATATCACGAACATGTTAACGAACAGATTGTATGTCGAGAGTGCCTCGAACACAGCAAGGGATGAAACAAGAAGTAGAGGGTGACTTTGTAGACGATAGTGTGTATGTGAATGAATCCACTGACATATTTGATTCTCCACAGATAAAGAAAGAACCGAAAGAAACTTTTGAAGTAGGATTGGAACACACAGATTCCGTAGAACAAAACAGTGTGAAAATTTTAAGCATGAACGATTTATTTGAACAATTAACCAAACAAATTGCGGGACAGAATAATCAGCTTAAAACACACGTTGCAGAGCAGCTCAAAACGCAGAATGAACAGCTTCAGAAACAAGTCAGTAATCAGGTTAGTCAGCTTAAAACACACGTTGACGAGCAGCTTAAAACACAAACTAATCAGCTCAAAACACAGAACGAGCAGCTTAAAACACACGTTGTGCAGCTTAAAGCACAGGTCGAAGAACAAGGAATTAAAATTAGTAAACAAATAGAACAGGTAGAACAAAAAGTGGGTAATTTAAGTTCTGTGGTAAATACTATGAAATTTGAAATTGACACCATTAACAAGAATATGGATACTATGCAGGGGGTAATTGACAACATTAACAGTAGATTTGATGTTGAAATCCTCAACATCCAAGAGAAAGTAGAGCCTCTAGTCGAAACAAAAGTAGACGAAAAAGTTTTCAGTCTTTAAACTGAGATCATAAACGAATGTCAACACGGAATCGCACAGTTGAAATAGGCTGTTTCAGACACTGAAAGAGATTTAGGTGAAAAAGTTACCGGATGTGTACAAAAATGTGAACAAAATACTTCGAAAATTCAAGGCAAAATTTTCGATCTTGAGAGTAAAATTAAAGACAGACCTGGTGTTGTCTGTAATGGCACACCATTTACGAAGCTGTTGGAAGATGAGGAACGCTTCGAGCCCGCCAAGAAACATAACTGATGGCATCCGTTAGATTTCATCAAAAATTGCGAGAGGATATTTCCTGAACACTTGTCTGATCAGGAAAAGATAAACGTTGTAATTAGCGCCTTAGCAGGTGATGCTAAGCGCTGGGGAATTAATTTAAATACCGAACAAATGACGTTCGAAGAATTTAAGCAAAAGTTTACGGAAGAATATTGGTCCGAACAAAAACAGGATCATTTTTGGCGCGAGTTTATCATGGCCAAGCTTCATGATAACAGGGGCAGAAATTCTTTGAAAGATTTCTGCGAGTATTGGTACCGAAAGTTGACACACTTAAGAGGGAGAAGATCCGATTCTGAAATAATATGGGAGCTATACAAAAAGCTTCCAGGAGATTCAAAGAGATACGTCGGCAGCAATCATCGCAGCTTCCAAGCATTTCTCGAAAGGGTCGAAGACGAAGACCACTGGCGCGAAAGTCGTGCCAATTTTCAGAATTTTGGTAACAGGAATAACCGCAATAATGACGAGAGAAATGACGGCGATGGTTTTCGCGTCAACGTAATACAAAGAGGTAGAGGCAGAGGAAGAGGAAGAGGAAGTTATTCAGGTCGCGGTAGAGGGTACACCGCGCGAAATAATAACGACGCGGGAAACTGATTTCCGCAAACGTTGCGGGCCAAACGGAAGCGGACAGTATATACCGGCCCCGATTTGAGAAATGTTACCGGACCGACAGTAAAGTTATGAGACAGGTTAGAGACAGGCGTGGAACAACGCAACGTGTTGTTGCGAAACAAGCGTCAGGTGCGAGCGCGAATGAGTCATCTTTGCCGCGCAGAGCGATACTTGTTAACAGGCTAGTGGAGCATCAGAGGGCAATGACCCAGCCTAGCAGAACAGCTGTTCAGAGAGAAGCCGCTAGCGATGAGGCAGCATTAAATACGAACATTGCCGTAAGAGCTGGTGAATACATTACGAGTGGTAATTCTGTGGCGAAGGAAATAATAGATGAAACTGTGGATACACAGAGAGGTGCGGTTAGCAGTGTTAGCAATGAAGTAAATGGCGAGAATGAATTAGCAGAAGTAACTGACTGGAGTGTACAGATCGACGATCTGTACAAGTGGGAGGATTTTAAGAAGCAGTATGAGACAAGGAGGTTAATTAGTGAAAAAGGAGATAGTAGGGACGTAGATAAGGTGACGTGGCCCGAATTTGAAGAGGAGAGAGTAAATAGCGCCGCGCAAAGTACGCGTGCTGCCGATAGGACGAAGGTTAAAGATAGAAAGGAATTGGAGGATGAAATCCTAAGCATTGACGAGGAAGTAACTACTGTTAACAATCCGCCAACAGTACAAGCTGCTACCGAAAGGCACCGTGGGGAAGAGGCAGGTGATTACCTAAAAGTAATTGAAGTCCACGAGGATTACACTAAATATGAAGTAACAGTGGATGTGAGTAAAGCTGATAATGAGGCCGTTTTGTCAAAAGAGGATATTGAATTAAAATTAAAGCCTGACGAAAATGCAGAGGGAGAACTTAGTGCCTGTCTCAGAAAAGCTTTTATGTTAGAACCTGAAAGCGATCCAGAATGGTCGGATTCTGACGATAGTTCAGATGACGAATATTTCGGTACTACTGAAAATAATGGGGTACAGCTAATTGCGATATTGTACCTAATGATGACGTAGTTTCAAAACAAAATCCAGATCTACATCTACATCTACATTCATACTCCGCAAGCCACCCAACGGTGTGTGGCGGAGGGCACTTTACGTGCCACTGTCATTACCTCCCTTTCCTGTTCCAGTCGCGTATGGTTCGCGGGAAGAACGACTGTCGGAAAGCCTCCGTGCGCACTCTAATCTCTCTAATTTTACATTCGTGATCTCCTCGGGAGGTATAAGTAGGGGGAAGCAATATACTCGATACCTCATCCAGAAACGCACCCTCTCGAAACCTGGCGAGCAAGCTACACCGCGATGCAGAGCGCCTCTCTTGCAGAGTCTGCCACTTGAGTTTATTAAACATCTCCGTAACGCTATCACGGTTACCAAATAACCCTGTGACGAAACGCGCCGCTCTTCTTTGGATCTTCTCTATCTCCTCCGTCAACCCGATCTGGTACGGATCCCACACTGATGAGCAATACTCAAGTATAGGTCGAACGAGTGTTTTGTAAGCCACCTCCTTTGTTGATGGACTACATTTTCTAAGCACTCTCCCAATGAATCTCAACCTGGTACCCGCCTTACCAACAATTAATTTTATATGATCATTCCACTTCAAATCGTTCCGCACGCATACTCCCAGATATTTTACAGAAGTAACTGCTACCAGTGTTTGTTCCGCTATCATATAATCATACAATAAAGGATCCTTCTTTCTATGAATTCGCAATACATTACATTTGTCTATGTTAAGGGACAGTTGCCACTCCCTGCACCAAGTGCCTATCCGCTGCAGATCTTCCTGCATTTCGCTACAATTTTCTAATGCTGCAACTTCTCTGTATACTACAGCATCATCCGCGAAAAGCCGCATGGAACTTCCGACACTATCTACTAGGTCATTTATATATATTGTGAAAAGCAATGGTCCCATAACACTTCCCTGTGGCACGCCAGAGGTTACCTTAACGTCTGTAGACGTCTCTCCATTGATAACAACATGCTGTGTTCTGTTTGCTAAAAAATCTTCAATCCAGCCACACAGCTGGTCTGATATTCCGTAGGCTCTTACTTTGTTTATCAGGCGACAGTGCGGAACTGTATCGAACGCCTTCCGGAAGTCAAGAGAAATAGCATCTACCTGGGAGCCTGTATCTAATATTTTCTGGGTCTCATGAACAAATAACGCGAGTTGGGTCTCACACGATCGCTGTTTCCGGAATCCATGTTGATTCCTACATAGTAGATTCTGGGTTTCCAAACACGACATGATACTCGAGCAAAAAACATGTTCTAAAATTCTACAACAGATCGACGTCAGAGATATAGGTCTATAGTTTCGCGCATCTGCTCGACGACCCTTCTTGAAGACTGGGACTACCTGTGCTCTTTTCCAATCATTTGGAACCCTCCGTTCCTCTAGAGACTTGCGGTACACGGCTGTTAGAAGGGGGGCAAGTTCTTTCGCGTACTCTGTGTAGAATCGAATTGGTATCCCGTCAGGTCCAGTGGACTTTCCTCTGTTGAGTGATTCCAGTTGCTTTTCTATTCCTTGGACACTTATTTCGATGTCAGCCATTTTTTCGTTTATGCGAGGATTTAGAGAAGGAACTGCAGTGCGGTCTTCCTCTGTGAAACAGCTTTGGAAAAAGGTGTTTAGTATTTCAGCTTTACGCGTGTCATCCTCTGTTTCAATGCCATCATCATCCCGGAGTGTCTGGATATGCTGTTTCGAGCCACTTACTGATTTAACGTAAGACCAGAACTTCCTAGGATTTTCTGTCAAGTCTGTACATAGAATTTTACTTTCGAATTCACTGAACGCTTCTCGCATAGCCCTCCTTACGCTAACTTTGACATCGCTTAGCTTCTGTTTGTCTGAGAGGTTTTGGCTGCGTTTAAACTTGGAGTGAAGCTCTCTTTGCTTTCGCAGTAGTTTCCTAACTTTGTTGTTGTACCACGGTGGGTTTTTCCCGTCCCTCGCAGTTTTACTCGGCACGTACCTGTCTGAACTGTTGTTGAGACTGAACAAAGAAAGAAAGAGCCGCCTGACGACTCAGGGTCTATTTTACAAAGAGTTCAAGTAATTAATGACTTTGAACTCCCGGAACCAAAGAAACCGCCAAATATAGGTGAGGTGAATGTTAAAAGCGTATCTTGGGACGATGTTATCGTCGACCCGGATTTGCTTAGAGAAGACCACAACAATGAAAAACATTCGACGGTTAAACAAACTGTAATACCAGTTGAAATTTATAATGTGAAATTGCAAGTACTTCTTGATACTGGATCTCAGATAAGTGCAATCTCCCAGTCGTTTTTCGAACACATTTGTGATAAGCCTGGACTAGTAATTATGTCAGTGACGGGTGTAAAAATTGTTGGTGCTACTGGCAAGACTAGCAAGCCGGTAAAGAACCAGATTTTGGTTGAATTTAGTATAAAAGGACAAACACTTGAACACGATTTTTTGGTTGTGCCACACTTCTGGGAATAGATTGGTTAGATAAAGAAAAGGTGATTATTGATTGTAGCCAGGAAGTGATTAAAATTAATAATGCATCTAGAAATTTGGAATTAAAATTTGAGGAAAATGGGAAGGTGTTCGATTCAGAAATTGATTCTTTATTGTTGGAGATCGACCAAGGGAATGATGGTTTGACAAATATGTATGAGGTGTACCATGTACAGAGGTTAATAGATGAGAGTGACAAGCAGGGGCATAATTTTAAAGAAATTGTGGAAAATTTGAAGGAGATATCTCCTGATCAGAAAACAGAATTGCTTGATATTTTAGAAAGTAATAGCACCGTATTTTCGGACAAACCTGGCTCAGTTAAGAACTTCGAATACCAGATTGAGACAATAGAGCATAAACCTTTCTTTGTAAAACCGTTTTCGGTACCCATATCAAAGAGGCAGGCAGTGGAAGTGGAAATATATAAAATTATAGAATGGGGTGTAATCGAACGGAGTAACAGCGAATATGATCGTCCCCTTATCATCGTGAACAAAAGGGATGGGGGAGTAAGAGTAGTTATTGATGCCAGGACGTTGAACAAAATTGTAAAGAAAGGAATAGACAGACCTGAAAATCTGGACGAAATGCTTCAAAAATTTTATAATGTGAAGTATTTAACCAGTCTGGACATGACCGCCGGATACTGGCAAATCCCACTGAGTAAAGAATCCCGTAAATATACCGCTTTTCTATTCGCCGGGAAATGCTATCAGTATAAAGTAGTGCCATTTGGGCTTAGCACTTCTGTGGCAGTATTTATTAGGGCACTGGACTTTGTATTAGGGAGAGAATTAAGTTCCCGGCTAACCATTTATGTAGATGATTTACTGATTGCTACAGAAGAATGGCAAGAGAATTGTGAATTATTGCAGAAAGTTTTTGTTGCTCTACAAGCAGGGGGCATGACACTTAGTGGAAGAAATGTGAATCTGTGAAGTCGGAAATAAAGTTTCTGGGGCACATTATTACTATGACCGGTATTGGCAAGGACCCGGAAAAGTTACGTGCAATAGCAGGGTGTCCAGCTCCTAGAAATAGAAAACAGTTGAAGGCCTTTTCAGGTTTATGTGGGTTCTATAGAAAATTCGTCAAGGGGCAAGTTTTTAATAGTCCTCATTTGAATAAGCTACTTAAGAAAAATAGTGCTTTTGTGTGGACTGAAGGGTGTATGAGAGATTTCGAAAAATTAAAAAGTGAACTTTTGAATGACAATATTTTGCATCACCCCATACTGTCAAAACCTTTCCACGTGAGTACTGACAGCAGTGCTTATGGAATTGGTATAGAAGTTTTCCAAGAAATCTGTGATGGCAAAGACATCGAACACAGGACTATCGTGTTTGCAAGTAGAACTCTAACAAAATACGAGAGAAACTACACTATATCTGAAAAGGAAGCTTTAGCCATTATATGGGGGTTAAAGAAATTCAGAAATTATCTGTGGGGCCATAAGCTCATCATACATAGTGACCACAAAGCTTTAACTTTTCTTAAATATTGTCATTTACTTAATAGTAGGCTAACTCGTTCGGCTTTGTACCTGCAACAATTTGATTACGAAATTTGCTATGTTAAGGATACTGAGAATTATGTGGCAGATGCTTTATCTCGATTGCCTAATGGTATGAGTAAAGTGCCCAATGAAAATGGTGAAGACGGTACTTTTCAGATCAGGTATATGAAAGAGGTTTCAGGAAAGAGGAAAATTGAGCAAATATGTAAAAATATGAGATACCATCAGAATGAGGATCCGACATGGAAATCTGTGAAGGTAAATTTTGACAGTGTGCAGTATCCTCAAATTAAGAAATATTACAAAAATTTTAAAGGCATTTTATATAGGAGGAAAGATTTAGTCACTGAGGAATGGAGAGTATGTTGGCCACACCAGTTTGATACTGATGTCGTAGATTATTTTCATTTAGTATTGGGGCATAGTGGGCCAAAAAAATGTTTGGATAAATTGAATAATGTAGTAGTGATTGCTGGTAGTGTCAGTAAGAAGGTAAAGGAACGGATTAAGTCGTGTGATGTCTGTCAAAAGGCCAAAGTACCGAACTGAACTAGTAGAGGTCCAAGGCAAAGTACATTACCTGAAGACACCCTAGAATTATTATCTGTAGATTTGTATGGTCCCCTCCCAAAGACTTCGGGAAATTGTGCATATATTTAGTTATTTTGGAAGTATTCTCAAAGTTTGTGAAATTATACCCCTTGAAAAAAGCAACAGCAAAAGCTGTCTTTAGTAGCATGGTTGAATAATTCAGAACCATTGGGAAACCCAAGGCAGTACTATCTGACAATGGTCCCCAGTTTATATCCAATATTTGGAAAGAAGGAATGGAGCAAAATTAAGTGGAGGTTAAATATATCGCAGCCTATCAACCTGCTAGCAACCCGGTTGAAAGGTACATGCGAGAAATCGGGAGATTGTGTAGAACGTACTGCAGTCATAACCATAGAGCCTGGGGTAGATTTATATCGGATTTTGAGAATGTCATGAACACCTTACATCATGAATCTACTGGATTCCCACCGGAAGAAACTTTGTTAGGCAGCAGAAGTAAAAGTTTAATTGAGGAAAAACTAGAGTTTCCACCTTGTACAAGTTTGGGGTTGAGTCAAAAGAATGAATTAGTCAGAAAAGGGGCAAAGCAAAAAGCTGAATCTAGATCTAAAAGACATGATAAAAATCTGAAAGTTTCAAAATTTAAAATTGGGTATATGTTCTTTTAAAAACCCACGAAAAGTCTAGTGAACTGAACCATGAAATTTCCAAATTTAAATACATTTATAATGGACCGTATATAATACAGAGCATTCCAAACGATAATGCTTACTACCTGATCTACCCAAAATCCTAGAGACCTTTAGGTGTAAGAAATATTGTGGACCTGAAACTGTATGTTCCTAGGAGTGAGTGACCTAAGTACTCTCAGAGAGCAATTTGCGTTAAATATGCTGTATCTTATGGTGAAACTAATTTATTCCAAATGTAATTAATCTTTGTAAATGTATGTATAATGGTTCAAATGGCTCTGAGCACTATGGGACTCAACATCTTAGGTCATAAGTCCCCTAGAACTTAGAACTACTTAAACCTAACTAACCTAAGGACATCACACACACCCATGCCCGAGGCAGGATTCGAACCTGCGACCGTAGCAGTCCCGCGGTTCCGGACTGCAGCGCCAGAACCGCTAGACCACCGCGGCCGGCAATGTATGTATACCAATGACAGTGTGCTAATGTACTTATGTGAGTTTCAGATTACCGAATGTACTGTAAATGTAAAGATGTATGGAGAAATGTACTGAAAAGAAAGGGTAAATGCTGCAAGCCAAATAAAAGATGGGACTGTAAAAAATTAAAGTGGGCAGTGTATGAGCCATAATATAAAGGACTGCCAAACACCAATGAGGGCAGATAAATGGTCAATGGAGAATTGTCAGCGTGGTACAGGTGATGTGTTAAAATGATGCGAAATGGACTGCCCAAAATCTGAATAATAGGCAGCAAATATATGTAGTGATTTTTCTAAATATTATTGTGTGTTTTTTTTTTGTAAGTAAGGAAATGGACTGCCATTCAATGCAAGCAGCAATAAATTGTCTTATAGTGTATATAGATATTTGCATTTGCTTTTGTAGTTAAATGTTTGTGTTCCAGATTTTGAAATTATTTCTTTGAGAAATTTAGTAAAAATGAGTAATTTGCTATTTAAATAATGTTGTGATAGGAGATTGGACTGTGCCAAAGGCACTTAAGTAAATGATAAGTAAATGTTCTTGATATGTTAAAAAGTGTAGACCTATATAATGTGACAGGAAGCTTGTGGTATAAATTTTTTGGATGAGAAATTCACACAAAGATTCAGAACCACTGTATAAATATAAAAATTAGTGTTCCCATCAAATTTGCACTTAGTGAAATTTACTGTAAACAGGGGCATGTGTAACAACAACAACTGTACATATAATAATTTTTTTCTTCTGATTTTCTTTAAATTAGTGTAATCGATGTTCTGATTTCATTTCTTTTTCTTTTCATGCCATGATGTTAAAGGAACTGTAACTAATTTTCGATGTGAATATTAATGTTTATGTCAAATTGCAAGCAATATTATAACAAAATGGAAATGTAAGAAATGTTGAAACTGTTGTAAGATGTTAAAATTGTATTTATGCGTCTGGTCCATACGTAGGCAATGTATTAGGATATGTGGAATGCAAAACCTTTGGTGAATACCCTGTCTGTAGGGGAGCGGTAAAAGGTGGATGGCAGGCGAGCGCGGGGAAATGCACACGGGCACGGCACGGCATAACGGGCTCAGCAGTGGTAGTCGGAGTTGGGCATCGGTCTGAGTAACACGTTCTGGACCGAGGAGGCTCTCCTGGAAGACGTAGTTTCATTGAGCCTCGGATGTGCCGTTTCCGACGACTATACAGCATGGCAAAATTACATAGGCACTAAATGGAAAAATATTGCGACGCTATGAAGAAGTAAAGTGCCGATACATCAAGAGCCATAGCTGTGATTGTATGTATGCTCTGTGCCTCGCCATCTCGCCGCCCGCCAACGGCCGCATCGATACGAACAGGTTGAATCTTTTAGTACTGTATTCGTGTGGACCAGTGTTACTTTTGTTCCTTACTGTTCAATAACAACTTAACTTTTACCAGAACTGTCCTATCATTTATTTATCCTCATCACTAACCTAGACAGGGTTCTTTCCAAATGTTGTACAATCCGAGTGTCCCGAGATGAAGATTTAAAGTTTATGTTAATAATAATTACCTGCAGACCTAGCGGTGTTAGTATGATGTTTAAAGAACTTTATTGTTAATGAATATATAAGTAAAGAACAAAGGCCTGATAAAGTTGGAAGATAATGTTGAAATTGGTTTGGCAATGAAGTTTAATTAATTTGCAACAAAAATAATGGTAGTTAAATGAGCAGGAAATAAGGCTAAAAAGAGTAGTAACTCATATATTGGAAATCTTGAGTGCTTCATGATCTCAATAATTAAAATTGCAGTACAGTGATCATAACAGTTTCAGGGTCCCCCCCTTTCATTTCTATTCATTTAAATTCTGAAGTGTACTGAACTGATTTGAACAGCAAAGTTAAAGTTAATATAAAACCAAAATTTATTAGTGTTTTACCTTGTTCAAAATTGACATTGTATGTGTGTTTCGAAAGTGCTATTTCTAGGGTAACCTATGCCCGATTTTAATCAGATCAATGGACAGTACGAAGTTTGTAGTAAACATTACAGTGTATTGTTGTGTATTTTTGGCTTGTCCATATTAGTTCAGCAAGTGAAATTATTAGTTCAGTAGATTTTCTGGTTCTAAAATTTACCATATTATGCAGTACTATTACGTTGTTTTGTATGAACGTACATCAACTTGTACTGGGAAGAAACTCAGTTAATGCCTAATTAGGCTGGCGACCGTATTATTAACAATTCGGCAGCATCTGCTGTGTCGTTTCTTGTCCATCCTAGCGTGTAGTGGCACTGCAGACTTGCTTGACGCATCATTGTTGTCACTGAGTGGGTGAAAGTCTGATTTTGCCACCATTCAGGTACACGCAGTCAACATATATACCAAAATCCTTTCTTATAAGGTGAAGCCCGTCAACTTACTATAGTACAGGCTTTAATAAGTATCGTACGCAGTAGCGTAGTGTTTCAACTTCCACTGTGTTTGCTACAGTAAAAAGCGAGTTTCAATATTACAAACTACTCTTTGAAAGGATATTTTGCAGTGGGAAAAATTTAAAAAGATTGCATGTGTGAAAAATGTAACAAACATTAAATGAAAGACAAACATCATTGTACAATTTAATGTCTGAATATTCCTCATTGTGTACAAAATTACAGTCACCTAAGGTATGACTCCCACTTTCTTTTGAATTAAAATTTATTTACATCACATTTTAAATCTAGACCAATTCTCTGTAATATACTGATGATGAGATAGTACATTATGTTGGTATAAATATAAGTGCCCCCCATGAACCATAGACCTTGCCGTTGGTGGGGAGGCTTGCATACCTCAGCGATACAGATGGCTGTACCGTAGGTGCAACCACAATGGAGGGGTATGTGTTGAGAGGCCAGACAAACATGTGGTTCCTGAAGAGGGGCAGCAGCCTTTTCAGTAGTTGCAGGGGCAACAGTCTGGATGATTGACTGATCTGGCCTTGTAGCATTAACCAAAACGGCCTTGCTGTGCTGGTACTGCGAACAGCTGAAAGCAAGGGGAAACTACAGCCGTAAATTTTCCCAAGGACATGCAGCTTTAGTGTATGATTAAATGATGATGGCGTCCTCTTGCGTAAAATATTCCGGAGGTAATATAGTCCCCCATTCGGATCTCCGGGCGAGGACTACTCAAGAGGACGTCGTTATCAGGAGAAAGAAAACTGGCGTTTTATGGATCGGAGCGTGGAATGTCAGATCACTTAATCGGGCAGGTAGGTTAAAGAATTTAAAAAGGGAAATGGATAGGTTAAAGTTAGATATAGTGGGAATTAGTGAAGTTCGGTGGCAGGAGGAACAAGACTTTTGGTCAGGTGATTACAGGGTTATAAATACAAAATCAAATAGGGGTAATGCAGTAGTAGGTTTAATAATGAATAAAAAAATAGGAGTGCAGGTTAGCTACTACAAACAGCATAGTGAACGCATTATTGTGGCCAAGATAGACACGAAGCCCACACCTACTACAGTAGAACAAGTTTATATGCCAACTAGCTCTGCAGATGATGAAGAAATAGATGAAATGTATGACGAGATAAAAGAAATTATTCAGGTGGTGAAAGGAGACGAAAATTTAATAGTCATGGGTGACTGGAATTCGTCAGTAGGAAAAGGGAGAGAAGGAAACATAGTAGGTGAATATGGATTGGGGGGAAGAAATGAAAGAGGAAGCCGCCTTGTAGAATTTTGCACAGAGCATATCTTAATCATAACTTACACTTGGTTCAAGAATCATAAAAGAAGGTTGTATACCTGGAAGAATCCTGGAGATACTAAAAGGTATCAGATAGATTATATAATGGTAAGACAGAGATTTAGGAACCAGGTTTTAAATTGTAAGACATTTCCAGGGGCAGATGTGGATTCTGACCACAATCTATTGGTTATGAACTGCAGATTGAAACTGAAGAAACTGTAAAAAGGTGGGAATTTAAGGAGATAGGACCTGGATAAACTGAAAGAACCAGAGGTTGTAGAGAGTTTCAGGAAGAGCATAAGGGAACAATTGACAGGAATGGGGGAAAGAAATACAGTAGAAGAAGAATGGGTAGCTCTGAGGGATGAAGTAGTGAAGGCAGCAGACGATCAAGTAGGTAAAAAGACGAGGGCTAATAGAAATCCTTGGATAACAGAAGAAATATTGAATTTAATTCATGAAAGGAGAAAATATAAAAATGCAGTAAATGAAGCAGGCAAAAAGGAATACAAACGTCTCAAAAATGAGATCGACAGGAAGTGCAAAATGGCTAAGCAGGAATGGCTAGAGGACAAATGTAAGGATGTAGAGGCTTGTCTCACTAGGGGTAAGATAGATACTGCCTACAGGAAAATTAAAGAAGCCTTTGGAGAGAAGAGAACGTATGAATATCAAGAGCTCAGATGGCAACCCAGTTCTAAGCAAAGAAGGGAAATCAGAAAGGTGGAAGGAGTATATAGAGGGTTTATACAAGGGCGATGTACCTGAAGACAATATTATGGAAATGGAAGAGGGTGTAGATGAAGACGAAATGGGAGATACGATACTACGTGAAGAGTTTGACAGAGCACTGAAAGACCTGAGTCGAAACAAGGCCCCGGGAGTAGACAACAATCCATTAGAACTACTGATGGCCTTGGGAGAACCAGTCATGACAAAACTCTACCATCTGGTGAGCAAGATGTATGAGACAGGCGAAATACCCACAGACTTCAAGAAGAATATAATAATTCCAATCCCAAAGAAATCAGGTGTTGACAGATGTGAAAATTACCGAACTGTCACTTTAACAAGTCACGGCTGCAAAATACTAACGCGAATTCTTTACAGACGAATGGAAAAACTGGTAGAAGCGGACATCGGTGAAGATCAGTTTGGATTCCGTAGAAATGTTGGAACACGTGAGGCAATACTAACCTTACGACTTATCTTAGAAGAAAGATTAAGGAAAGGCAAACCTACGTTTCTAGCATTTGTATACTTAGAGAAAGCTTTTGACAACGTTAACTGGAATACTCTCTTTCAAATTCTGAAGGTGGCAGGGGTAAAATACAGGGAGCGAAAGGCTATTTACAATTTGTACAGAAACCAGATCGCAGTTATAAGAGTCGAGGGGCATGAAAGGGAAGCAGTGGTTGGGAAAGGAGTGAGACAGGGTTGTAGCCTCTCCCCAATGTTATTCAATCTGTATATTGAGCAAGCAGTAAAGGAAACAAAAGAAAAATTCGGAATAGGTCTTAAAATTCATGGAGAAGAAGTAAAAACTTTGAGGTTCGCCAATGACATTGTAATTCTGTCAGAGACAGCAAAGGACTTGGAAGAGCAGTTGAACGGAATGGACAGTGTCTTGAAAGGAGGATATAAGATGAACATCAACAAAAGCAAAACGAGGATAATGGAATGTAGTCAAATTAAATCGGGTGACGCTGAGGGGATTAGATTAGGAAATGAGGCACTTAAAGTAGTTAAGGAGTTTTGCTATTTAGGGAGTAAAATAACTGATGATGGTCGAAGTAGAGACGATATAAAATGTAGACTGGCAATGGCAAGGAAATCGTTTCTGAAGAAGAGAAATTTGTTAACATCGAGTATAGATTTAAGTGTGAGGAAGTCGTTTCTGAAAGTATTTGTATGGAGTGTAGCCATGTATGGAAGTGAAACATGGACGATAACCAGTTTGGACAAGAAGAGAATAGAAGCTTTCGAAATGTGGTGCTACAGAAGAATGCTGAAGATAAGGTGGGTAGATCACATAACTAATGAGGAAGTATTGAATAGGATTGGGGAGAAGTGAAGTTTGTGGCACAACTTGACTAGAAGAAGGGATCGGTTGGTAGGACATGTTTTGACGCATGAAGGGATCACAAATTTAGCATTGGAGGGCAGCGTGGAGGGTAAAAATCGTATTGGGAGACCAAGAGATGAATACACTAAGCAGATTCAGAAGGATGTAGGTTGCAGTAGGTACTGGGAGATGAAGAAGCTTGCACAGAATAGAGTAGCATGGAGAGCTGCATCAAACTAGTCTCAGGACTGAAGACCACAACAACAACAACAAATATAAGTGGAGTGGACTATGAAATTTACTGATGAGTAGGATGTAGGATGAAATTTACTGCTAAGACAGCACAGTAATTAACATCATCATCTAATATGGAAATGAGTACAGTATAAAAGTAATGAAGTTTACTAATGACGCTACAGTATTGGATATATATATATATATATATATATATATATATATATATATATATATATATATGTGTGTGTGTGTGTGTGTGTGTGTGTGTGTGTGTAAGCATGTGGATGTAATGTGATTGGTTGGAAAAAATATCTGCCATCTTAAATTTAGTGTTGTCGCCATTTTCTATTTATTTTAAATTTCCGAATAATTTTGAAATGTCCTAATTTTATCTTTCGATGACACCATTCTGTGGCACGACGAAAATGATGTCATCTAAATGGTCACTGACCCATAACCCAGAGAATATCAATGACGTAAGTCACATTACAGAAGTAAAAACAAGGGCGCCATAGATGCAACAACCATACTACTAAGCATCTTCCCTGAATTTTAAAGAAGTCTGAGGCAGGTAAGCTTGCCTTAAATCTTACTATTAAAGGTCAATACACTGAAGAGACCAAGTATTATGACCACCTGCTAAGTAGCTTTGGAACGCAACGATCGTTCCCAACATGGAATCGTAATGCCATTTGTAGGTTTGCAGAAGAATGTGAAAACAAATTTCAACATACAGGCCACGCAATTCCCGAAAAATGACGGGCCAGTAATTTGTGTAGTGCCCAATAACCTACATGACCTGGTAGACTATGTTCAGTTCAGCCAAATATGGTAATGCAGAAATAAATTGACGTTATTATTATTCTCCCCGAACAACTAGTCTTGTGACATGAGCAGCTATCATGCTAGAAGATTCCATCTCCATTGGAAAAGACATCAAGCAGGAAGGGATGCAGGTTGTCCGCCATAATATTCCCGTAGTCCACAACAATTGCAGTGCCTCCAATTAGTACCGCAGGTTCCACGGAAGTCAAGGCGAATGCCCCATATCGTAATACTACCATCACAGGCCTGCGTTCATGGCACAGTTTGCATGTTACGATTAGATGTTCGCTTGGAGGATGGCGAATCCCAATACGACCATCGACCTCGATTCATCCAGTCTAGTGGCAGCCCAGTCTCGATGATTCTGTTCCCAATGGATTTGTCATTGAGTATGTCGTTGGATGGGCACACTGGGAGGCCGCCTGCAGCAGAGCCACATGTTCAATAATGTGTGCTGAACGATGTGATTCGAAACAATTTTGTCTGCACTAGTATTGTCGCTCCGTCTGCCACAGATCCCCAGCTATTATTGCTTATAAAGCAGGAAAGCCTTTTCTCCACGTTCTTTGTTGTAGGTGGACGTCCAACGCAGTGTCGACTACTGGTGGTCTGAGCATTGTTGAAGCAGTTTCCATAAATATTTACTAGAGTAACACTCGAATATCCGACAAGCTTCGGCGTTTTCGAGATGCTCGTTCGCAAGCACCAGGTTGTAACAATATGTTCTTTGTCAGAATCGGTTATTTTAGCAAATTTCTCAGTTTGTTAGCCGTATCATCACTAGAATCATTTCCTAGTATGTGTTCTGCTTGTAACTGTATACTTTACTCGCTGTCTTACGCGCCTGCCAAAGCAGGCGGCATCCAGTCTTGCGGTGGGCAACCGTCATATTGAAACTTCCTTGACAGTTAAAACTGTGTGCCGGACCGAGACTCGAATTCGGGACCTTTGCCTTTCGCGGGTAAGTGCTCCACCAACTGAGCTACCCAAGCACGACTCACGACCCGCTCTCAGAGTTTCAATTCTGCCAGTACCTCGTCTCCTACCTTCCAAACTTTACAGAAGCTGTGAGGGTGGGTCGTGAGTCGTGCTTGGGTAGCTCAGTTGGTAGAGCACTTGCCCGCTAAAGGCAAAGGTCCCGAGTTCGAGTCTCGGTCGGGCACACAGTTTAAATCTGTCAGGAAGTTCCATATCAGCGCACACTCCGCTCCTGAGTGAAAATCTCATTCTGGAAACAATCCCCAGGCTGTGGCTAAGCCATGTCTCCACCATATCTTTTCTTCCAGGGGTGGTAGTTCTGCGAGGTTCGCAGAAGTGCTTCTGTGAAGTTTGGAAGGTAGGAGACGAGGTACTGGCAGAATTGAAGGTGTGAGGTCGGGTCGTGAGTCGTGCTTGGGTAGCTCAGTTGGTAGAGCACCTGTCCGCGAAATCCAAAGGTCCCGAGTTCGAGTCTCGGTCCAGCACACAGTTTTAATCTGCCAGGAAGTTTCATATCAGCGCGCGCTCCGCTGCAGAGTGAAAATCTCATTCTGGAACCGTCATACTGTTTTTACTTGTCAGCGTATGAAGCGCGTTGGGAACTGCGAGGGAAGTTCAAGAAACTTTTCTTTCTTGACTAGTTTCAGTTGAAAATTGTTAAACTTGTTGTGGGAAATAGTGGAACATTCCCCCTTCAGCCCCAATAATTTCATGAAAGCCTGATGCATGGCGGCCTTATTGTAGCCATTCAAATGGCGTCTGTAACAGAGGTACGTTCCAAGCAGAGAGCTGTCACTGAGTTTCTTTTGGCGGGAAACAAGAGTGTCACAGATATTCACAGGCGCTTTCAGAATGCCTACACAGACCCGGCGTTGAACAAAAGCTGGTGAGTCGCTGGGCGAGGCGTCTGTGATCATCACAACAAGGTCGTGAAGACCTGTTCCGAATGCGACCGGCTGTGCATAACTCTAACTCTTGCAATGTTGGAATGCGTGGACACTCTCATTCGAGGTGATTAATGTGTCACAATCAAACACTTAACCACTTAGCTGCTCAAGTGGACGTCTCTGTTGGTAGTGCTGACACACTCGTCCACCAGTTGGGGTACTCAAAAGTGAGCGCTCACTCAGTTCCTCACCATCTAACAGAAGACCATAAAGGGCAGCGAAGAACCATTTGTGCGGAATTTCTTGCGTGTTACGATACTGACCGTAACAATTTTTTGTCGAACGTAGTCACAGTCGATGAAACATTGATTTATCAGTTCGAACGGGAAACAAAACTGCTGTCCATGGAATTGTGCCACACGACATCTCCATCGAAGGAAAAGTTCAAAGCTGCACCCCCAGCTCGTAGAGTCATGGGGACAGTCTCCTGGGACACTGAAGGAATTCTTCTGTTTGATTTTCTACCTCATGGTGCAACGATGAACTGTGAAGTATACTGTGCTACCCGCAGGAAACTGACTTAACTACTTCAGCGTGTTTACCGCCAGAAAGATGCGAATGCTCCTTTTGTATGACAACGGAAGCCGTCACGTAAGTCTGCACACCCGAGAGTAATTCACAAAACTTCGTTGGACAGTTCTTCCTCATCCATCCTACAGTGCGTGTCTCGCACCTTCCGCTTTCCATCTGTTTGGCCCATTGAAGGATGCACTCCACAGGAAGCAGTAAATGGAGAAGTTATTGATGCAACAAGACGTTGGCTTCATCGTCGCTCAAAAGGGTGGTGACATGTAGAAATACAAGCCCCCTCACTAAGGTGATGTAGGGCCATCGCAGTGAATGGAGGCTGTGTTGAGAAACAGGCTTTTCTAGCCAAAAGAGTTGGGAATAATACGGTGTATTGGGACTGTGATAAACACCAACCCGCTTTCGGAAAATGGAATTTGTTTCATTACTTTTTGAATTCCCCTCGTAACTTTCTCGACTAAAATAAAAAATGCATAGTCCCGGGCTTAGAATATAAGTTCCTGATCTGTTGCTCAGGTGCTTCTGTTATCTTTATAATCATCTGTAGCATTCATAATTTAGCGAATTTCTATGAGATGGTGCCGGAGAGGGTTAATGCTGTGTATAAATTATGCAGCAGCGAGATCGTTCAGTGGTTCAGGTAATTTGTCTCGGATATGGGTGACTGCCATGAAAACTTGCGTGGCAGTAAAGGCGTAACAGGTCGTAAGCTGCCACGCACTGCAGATCACCCAGCAGGCAGAAGGGGCGCTGCCTCCCTTAACGGTGTTTGCGGGGGCGGGGCAGACTGCCAGCAGCAGGTCGTAAACTCTGCGAATGTGTGTGTGTGTGTGTGTGTGTGGGTGGGTGGGTGGGTGCTGTCGCCCTAACCTGCTAGCTCGTCCATCCTCGCCTCACTGTAGACGTCGGCTTCACACCCCACTGAGTTCACGCTCAGGCAACAGCAGACGGCGGGAGATCACCTTCCCTCTGAAGTACGCCCGTAGGATCCTTAGTATTTTCTTTCTGTCCGCAAAAGACTCTGAAAATTAAGTGTTTCGAGACAATTTCAACAGCTGCAGTTACGTGAAACAAGCTAGCAGCAAACTCACTTAATGATTAAATAACTGGTTAGTATGATGAAAAATGAAGTAGGCTCATGGAGATCTGTGCATGTAAGCAGTCAGATATGCAATGTGTCCCTCAGCTGCTTTCAGTTCCTGTACAGTCTAGCGTAGTCATTAACGGACGCACTTCACCCGTCAGTCTACCTCTACCTACATTATCTACCAAACTACTTTGAAGGACATGGTAGAGGGTTATTACCATTATACCACAAGTAAGGGTCTTTTCTCGTTACAGCGTATGGTGCGCGGAGAGAATGGACACTTAAAAGCTTCAGTGTATACCGTTGTTAGTCTTCGTCCTCAGCATACTTGCATGAGCAGTGTATAGTCGACTGAGAAATATTTCTAGGTTTTAATGTAGTGCAACGAGGGTTAATTTCAATGTATCTTCAGAAATCTGCCATTTCAGCTTTTCCATCTCTGCTTTGTCACTCTCGCACAAGTCAAACAAATATCCGAAAATTCTTGCCACAGTTTCAGTTCAGGTTCAAAGTCCCTTTTAGACCTATCTCGTATGGATCCCACGCACTTGAATAATACTCTAAGGTAGGTGACACAAGTGATAAGTAAGCTGTCTATAATTTGTAGAGTGGCTGTATTCTTCAATTATCTTGCGAAGGACATAGATGTCTGCCTCCTGCCTGTTCTAAGTCTGAGCCAGTGTAATCCTTCCATTTCATATCCTTCCGTACTGCTAAAGAATGAACAAAATACGAGCTTACAGATAACTGGATTGAAGAGTTTTAAACAAACGCAGCATGTCTTGCTCAAAGGAGAGAAGTCTTCGGACGTAAAAATGACTTCGCGTGTGCCCCAAGGGAATGTAATTACATGATTGCAATACAATAACTGAAAGCAGTTACTTCCACAAAATCTCTAGGGGTATGTGTACAATGCGATTTGAAGTGGAAATACCATACATCATTAATAAGATTCATGACAAGAGTGCTCAGTAAATGTAGTCATTCAATAAAGCAGGTAGCTTACAAAAAGCTTGTTTGACGAATACCTGAATATTACTTTTCACTGTAGAACCTGCATCATATTAGGTTGATTGAGGATGTAGAGAAGATCCAAAAAAAGTGCAGCACATTTCGTTAGAGGTGCATTTAGTAAACTTGCGTCACGGACGTGCTCAGCCAAGTACAGTGGCTGACTCTGCAAGAGAGGCGTTCTGCATCGTGGTGTTGTCTGCTGTTAAAGTTCCAAGAGCGTACACTACCAATATATTCCTTCTTACAATATTTATCTTGCAAGAAGATAGTGAAGATAAAATTAAAGAGATTCAATCCCACATAGAGGGTTACCTGCTATTTTTAGTAGGTAGACAAGGAGAGTTCTGGCGAGTTCTGCATTTTTCCTTGCACCCACACTACCACTATGGGGTCATGTGCCATTCCCGGTTTCTGACAAAGGACAATTCCCCTATGTATAAAATAGCAAAAAATTCAAATTTTGGTGGGATATTCAAATTTCCTTGCTAGTTAGCTTTCACCCACTCCTGTGACATTACTGTGGTTCAGCAACAAAAGGCAGGTAGGTCTTCACACTCCCATGTACAACATCTAAGACAAAAGGTGCTTGTTTTCTCTGCAGTTCCAAACATGGCAGTTAAAAAAAGAATGCCAGTCTGCTAACCTGCTTAATCCTTTCGCTGCTGTGGTTGGGGGTACACAAACGCCTATGCCAATCCCCAGTTGCTGTGGCCATGCATATATGAGTGCTGCATGCCTTTTCCTAATGTGCTAGGACGTCTATATTATCATCCTACGCCACTGACCTCTCGCTGCTTCAGACGAGTTGCTTCCATTTCTCAGTGAATAGAAGGGTTTCGAGTATTTATCATACTTCATGTGTGTCTCTCTACATACTACCATTTACAAAAAACTCGTTTCGATGTCTCGAATCGTTTACAAGACATGAGATTGTTATGACAACACGAATTGCGATGTACAAGTTCGTCATTGGTTGCATTACACACGACTGTTCATAGGATATAAAACCCAATAACTCGAGAACGAAATGAGATATCGTTGCGCTCGTAACTTCAAGTAACATTTAGATATCTTATCTATATCTCATGCAGTGCAATTATGAGCTAAAATCAATAATATTCAGAGTTTAAGGTATATGTTTTTATCTTCCCAAACTCTTTCAAATTTCGTGCAGTGTTTTATGTAATTCGATGCAGCACAATAAGTATGATGGATAGCTAGAAGAAATTCAGCTCTCTATCGAGTGAATATATTAGATTGTAAGACATGAAAAAAATGAAATTTTTTCACCAAATTCTTTTCGAAATATCAGATGATTAGTATTTCAAATCATCTGGAATGCCATCTCTCACTACAGGCACCAGCCAAGCAGTACAGGCATAACAAAAGCCACACCCAGCACAGAATGCAGAGAGAATGCCTATCACAGTGATAGGACTAACACGTTTCCCCAAGATGCTATTCACTGAGAGGTATATATTTTTGTAATGGTCAGCTCACTTATACATGATTCAATCAGATTAATGTGACCACTGCATATGTTTGACGTCCATGTGTAATAACTACTCGTGGTTGGAAGGTGGCAGCGATAGTATACAAACCATGTTGGGAATGAGCAACAGTGTAGTTGTCATGATGTGGGAACACAGTGTTGACATGATCACTGACTTTTACTCCAAATTGCTAAGACTGTAAGCTTTTGTGATGCCACTGTGGTTAAAGTGTACTGTGCATGACAAAATGGCACTGTCAAAAATGGTTCAAATGGCTCTGAGCACTATGGGACTCAACTGCTGAGGTCATAAGTCCCCTAGAACTTAGAACTACTTAAACCTAACTAACCTAAGGACAACACCCACATCCATGCCCGAGGCAGGATTCGAACCTGCGACCGTAGCGGTCGCGCGGTTCCAGACTGTAGCGCCAGAACCGCTCGGCCTGGCACTGTCCAAACTTGGCTCTGGTGCACCATGGGCTAGAGACGACAGGGGTGAATGATAGCTGTGTAGGTATGTACAGGTAAATGGATCTGCAACTGTTGAGCAACTGATCGCACAGATGAACCAAAGGGCCACCAACATTGTCTGCTCAACAACCACACAGCGAATAGCTTGTGCTGTGGATCCTCCTCTGAGAAACCTAGTGCACTGGCCCCATGTCTCCTGTTGGACCTTTGAGCATCTATTTGACTTCCTTCCTGCATGTCTGATGCTGTGGAGGGTGGCTATTCAGGCTTTTGACAAGTCTTCCTTCCTGCATGTCTGATGCTGTGGAGGGTGGTTATTCAGGCTTTTGACAAGTGGTCACATTAATGTGATCTTACATTGTAGAATTACTGCAAACTACTTATCCTAACTCCAAATGCTCGAAGTTTCTAACATGCCAATTGTGCTATGTTTATTTACTGAACATAACACCAGGAACAAAAGGGTCCTCCACACCACAACAACTGCCATCCTCGGTAGCTGATTATGCCCCTGATACTGCATGCTTCTCTGCACCATGCCCGACAGCAGGGTTGGGTCACAAGTGCTGTGAGACAACACCTGTGGCTGCTGCTACCACAAGGCATCTGGAGAGCCAGCCACTGCTGTCTTCACCCTGACCACCCTCAGCGGAATAGCCACCTGACTCAAGCAGACTTGAAAGTTCACTACTGATGCGATGTGTTACATTACATCAATAACTGTTCCTCCACTCTGCTGTCAGCCAGCAGCTGAGCGATGGCACTGTCAGAAAAATGGTTCAAATGGCTCTGAGCACTATGGGACTCAACTGCTGTGGTCATAAGTCCCCTAGAACTTAGAACTACTTAAACCTAACTAACCTAAGGACAGCACACAACACCCAGCCATCACGAGGCAGAGAAAATCCCTGACCCCGCCGGGAATCGAACCCGGGAACCCGGGCGTGGGAAGCGAGAACGCTACCGCACGACCACGAGATGCGGGCGATGGCACTGTCACCTCACATCTCCACCAGCTAAGACGTGATGAAGTAGCACACACAGACACTGCTGTGCTGTGTGAGATGCCTTGTGATGTCGCTTTGCATGCAGCAATAACTGGCCGCCTGTTATCAACTGGAGACATCGATACCACACTGTGCCTGCCAAGGTGCATGAATAAGCTGTTCGGTATATATGCTCACACATTATAGGTATTTCAAATTATCATAGGCTGCCTCCTATTTCTAATACTTGAGAGTTTCAAAGTATTTATAGCTATCTTGCTTCCCTACTACATGAAAATACTGTTAGAAAGGTGCAAGACAAAGGATTTTTATCGAAGCATGTTAGGTATTTCCATGTATTTCCGCCCTACAGTATGCTATTCTGGAGCATGGAACACTCCTTCAACATACTATTCACGCTGACATGCTTTTACGTAGTTACGAGTTCGCTTTATGTCGATGGCAAAACGTAAAACGGCTTAACACGCCTTCTCCTACTATTATTCGCCACATATGAATTTCAGGTCTACCTTCAGGATTGTGGGTAGCAGACCCACGAAAATTTCACTTCTCAAGAAACTTAACAAATATTACACTCAAATGGACAAATTCTGGTGACATTAAACAAAGACATTTTGTCAAATAATTAGTTAACTTTCTGATGTGGTAATCAAAGAATACACTGAGGACTCAATCAGCAAATAGAGAATCATTTTTCTTAGACCATAATTCTCCTAAAACGTCATTGTAGGACATTTGCTTTAGTTGTAGATTCGACATAGAGTTGTGGTAACATGACCGTCCCATAGATAAAGCAAACTTTTAAAATATCGCAAAGATTCTAACTTTAGGTTTCCCTTCACACATAAGTGCAACAGATCCATCACACAAATTTTTTTCATGAAATTACCAATACATAATGTGATATATATATATATATATATATATATATATATATATATATATATATATATATATATATATACCATCGGTCAGTAGTATTTTCAGTTAGCAATGTGCAATCAGCGAGGTAACATCACCATCGTAAAACATCAGGCTCCACCTAACCAGTCAACATCAGTTAAAAATTTTTTTTGCATACATGTAAAGGTGTAGTGTATTGTGAGTGCATGGATTAATTAGTCTTATTTTCTTATTTCTAAATGGTGTTGTGGAGTGCACCATAATGAAAACATCTCAACACAAGTACACACCCACTTTAGATATGTCTTTCACCCTACGTTCAAGTCCACGTAAACAGCGACGGAATATTCTCTGATAGCGAATTCACACCAGCTGCGGCTTTTGAAAACCCGCGCCACTGTGGTACGAAGGTAGTATTAACTCCAGAGAATGCTGATAACAGCCGGCCTTCAAGAATTTAATGTGCAGCATATTTGCCATATTGCACGCAGTCGAACAGAGATTTATCTGCCAGCCTTACGGTTATAGCTTCTTCAAAAGATTAGGGACCAGTTTACAGAAACTTCTGCGGCAAACGCCGAATCGCATGGAAGAAGACGTAACTCAATAATTGGATGCTTGTTGCACATCAGTGCGTTGAATTATGTATGAGTATACAACAGTTCGTCTAGCCATATAAATGAGATCTTATTTGTGTACGTATACATAACCCAGATATCTGGTAGAATTAAATGAAGCATGTGTATGCTATCTGTGTTGTTATTTTTTCCTATAAAACCACCTGCATGCTAGTGTAGTGCCATAGTATTCAAAATGAGCGGTACATAGTGATGATATCCTACTACCTGAAGGAGTAAAACCTAACAGAATATCGATATGCTACGATGTAATTGTGGAAAATATTGACCAAATATCGCGCGGGGTAGCCGCGCGGTCTAGGGCGCCTTTCCACAGTTCGCGCGGCTCCTCCTGTCGGAGGTTCGAGTCCTCCCTCGGGCATGGCTGTGTGTGTTATCCTTAGCGTAAGTTAGTTTACGTTGGATTAAGTAGTGTGTAAGGCTAGGGACCGATGAACTCAGCAGTTTGGTCCCATAGGAACTTACTATAAATTTACAAATTTTACATGATCAAATAAGTTAATACTGCTGCTTCAGCCGTTTTGGGTTCTTGATATCTTTTACCTAAGCCAGACGTATTCAAGGACCCCAACATAGCTAATGACAGATAACGTAACCCTTCTTACAGCATACAAACAGTATAACAGGAATTTATAACACATTTACCAGGCACAGTTAGGAACAGACATGACTTTCGATGAACTTACAAATTTATGTAGAGATTTCTGCGATCATTCACAGTATAGCTTTCTACCCATCGATAAGACGTGACAGTTGAATGATGTTCGATACCGTTTTTAAAAGTTGACGACGCATGAGTTTATATAGTGAAACAACAGAATAATTACTCCATTATACTTCATGGTATGGACAATTTTGCGAGATCATTCACTCGCAGTCAGTCTGAGAGAGGAGGTTGTACATTTGTACATCGACGTGAAAACTGCAGTATTAAACGTCATACGACTAGACTTTAGGCACTCAACAAACGTATCAAGGAATTAGATACTTATCCTCAAACCATTCTGAGATTAATCAACAAATTAACTGTACGGGAGTGTGTATAAGTTGTAGGCCTATATTATTCCTAAGTCTGCTTGGTATGTAACATGTCAACAAAACATATAGTGTTTGAAGCATATAAGCAATCTGTGGGAAACTGTGATTGCTGAAGTTAGGGCTTTTGCAGAGAGACCAGTCACTAAAGTCAAGTACGGCTCTATCACAGAATTTCTCGAACGACTCTCGATGGCTAAAGAAGAGGATGCAGAAGAAGCTATTGGTGATTTCATTAAACATTACTGTTATAGTCACATAGATAGAACGTACGAAGTAAACAAGGACACACCGTATATGCTGTGTACTCAAACTACAAGTTTAACTAAGAATGCAATACAGGTTGTTGCAGAGAATTCGAAAGAACACCCGGTTTAATGAATCTAATGGTCTTTGAAAATACTAAACTAGAGTGCTAATTACCGTAAGATATTGAAAACTATGGTCAGTTAACATGTATGAGTGAAGCGTACATGTTGGTCAGAAACAGTCTGAAAAACGTATAGGAGTGTTGCAGGGGAGGTTGTGTGGAAATAATACAGAAGGAAATTCGATACTTTGCGATGTTTACGAGTTATTTGCCACTGAAGTTAGCCAATCATATCATTGTGCGGGCAAATTCAATCACTAAATATGCTGAAATCATCTGTCGGTCTATGGGTCACTACTTGCTGAAATGCTCACTATTAGTTAAAATGTACTGTTTCGGAATTGATAAATTTAAGCTAGGTGGGCACAAGCTACATTTGTTCAGTGGGGAAACCAAACGCAGAACACGTTTGGCCACACTGTGTGTCGCAGACTGCTTAATTCTCTTTGCGCAACGACCCGACTGGCTGACTTCAGTCCTAAATAACTCAGAAATGGCGTAATGTCTCGAATGATTTTCCTTAACAATTATTTCTCAACACAACATCTCCTACAGTAACCTGACAAGTTTTTCACACTGCTTCTGAGCACCCTATATATAAAAAAAAGAACGGAACAGGAGGAAAACGCACCAACAGCTCGAAACACAAAAACACTATTAAAAATGTGTTTGTAGACGTACTTATCAGTTCCATTTTCAACATTCAGAACAAGAAAATTAACTACATATTTTCCCAATATATCTACGATGACAACACTAACGAAATGGGTGATCAATTATGACTACCTACTGTTTCGGCTGCAGCTCAGAATACAGTACATTCGAATGAAATCATTTCTGTAATTCCAGAGCTAAGAGAAAGATATACCATCAAATTATTATAGAATCAGTTGTTCGAACTTTCTTAAAAGTTGCGTACAAGACATTCAAAAAAATGGCTCTGAGCACTGTGGAACTTAACATCTATGGTCATCAGTCCCCTAGAACTTAGAACTACTTAAACCTAACTAACCTAAGGACATCACACAACACCCAGTCATCACGAGGCAGAGAAAATCCCTAACCCCGCCGGGAATCGAACCCGGGAACTCGGGCGAGGGAAGCGAGAACGCTACCGCGCGACCACGAGCTGCGGACAGAAGACATTCCCACGGAGGCAGGTTTTTATTCAAACATCCTGTGACTCATGGAAGTAGGATCTTATACATGTGAGGCAATAGGTTGCAAAAACATTTTAATGTTCACTGATACATGTTCCAAATTTGCATGAGCTCTATCTGTGAAAACACAAATGGGGAAAATCGTTAGTCCATTTTCTCTCAGGAGAAAGCAAGTATTATGGAACATTTAAACCGGAGGGCATAAGCGCAAACGCGGAAGCGTTTTAACATGCGCAGCTCTCACAAATGCAGTGATATATTCCAAAAATTTTTGACATGTACAACCTCTCTGTCCACAGGAGAATAAAAATCAGACCAATTGACGTCCATGATAATAAGCTCCTAAATACCATTTAGAGACGTATTTAAATGGTACATCCATGCAAGCAGAAATTTTGAACATATTTCATAATACAAGATATAAATGAAGACATTTACAGTCTCGAAGGTGCAACGAACAAATAATAGAAACCCAGAATGAGATTTTCACTCTGCAGCGGAGTGTTCGCTGATATGAAACTTCCTGGCAGATTAAAACTGTGTGCCCGACCGAGACTCGAACTCGGGACCTTTGCCTTTCGCGGACAAGTGCTCTACCAATTGAGCTACCGAAGCACGACTCACGCCCGGTACTCACAGCTTTACTTCTGTCGGTACCTCGTCTCCTACCTTCCAAACTTTACAGAAGCTCCCCTGGAAACATCCCCCAGGCTGTGGCTAAGCCATGTCTCCGCAATATCCTTTCTTTCAGGAGTGCTAGTTCTGCAAGGTTCGCAGGAGAGCTTCTGTAAAGTTTGGAAGGTAGGAGACGAGGTACTGACAGAAGTAAAGCTGTGAGTACCGGGCGTGAGTCGTGCTTCGGTAGCTCAGTTGGTAGAGCACTTGCCCGCGAAAGGCAAAGGTCCCGATTTCGAGTCTCGGTCGGGCACACAGTTTTAATCTGCCAGGAAGTTTTAAATAATAGATATCTTTTCCATAATGGTGTTAGTAGTTTTTATACATAATAATTACAGGGAAGAAGTGAACCAAGCATCTTCCTTCTGGAATGCATCATAATGCAGTGGAAAAAGACTCTTTTTAAATGGTTAGGTTTCCCTTCATTACCCTGATAGCATTTAAAGTTAAGAGCCGCAGAAAGTGGTACACCTGCCTAACATCGTGTAGGGCCCCCACGAGCACGAAGAAGTGACACAATAAGAGGTGGCAATGACTCGAATACTGTCTGAAGTAGTGTTGGAGGGAAATGTCACCATGAGTCCTGCATGTCAATCCATAAATCCGTAAAATTACGGGGGGGGGGGGGGGGCGAGGGAGGAGAGATCTCTTCTTAACAGCACGTTGCAACAAGGCCCAGATATTCTCAATAATGTTCATGTCTGGTCAGTTCGGTGACCAGCGGAAGAGTGTTCCTGGAGCCACTCTGCAGAAATTCGGGACGGAGGGGTGTCGCATTGTCGTGCTGGAATTGCCCAAGTCCGTCAGAATGCACAATGGACATGAATGGATGCAGGTTATCAGACAGGATGCTTACGTACGTGTCACCTGTTAGAGTTGTATCTAGACGTATCTGGGATCTCATATCACTCCAACTGCACACCCCCCACACCATTACAGAGCCGGCACCGGTTTGAGCAGTATCCTGCTTACACGCAGGGTCCATGGATTCATTAGATTGTCTCCATACCCGTACACGTCCATCCGCTCGATGCGATTTGAAACGAGACTCGTCCGACCAGGCATCATGTTTACTGTCATCAACAGCCCAATGTTAGTGTTGACGGGCGCAGGCGAGGCGTAAACTTAGTGTCGTGCAGTCGTCAAGGATACGCCAGTGGAGCTTCGGCTCCGGAGGCCCATATCGATGATGATTCGTTGAATGGTTTGCACGCTCACACTTGGCCGAGGACTGAAATCTGCAGCAATTTGGGCAAGGGTTGCACTTCTGTCACGCTGAACGATGGTCTTCAGTCATCGTTTGTGCCGTTCCTGCAAAATGTTTTTCCGGCCGCAGCGATGTCGGAGATTTGATGTCTTACCGGATTCCTGGTATTCACGGTACACTAGTGAAATGGTCGTACTGGAATCTCCCCTCTTCATCGCTACCTCGGAGATGCTGTGTCCAATCCTTCGCGCGGCGAGTATAAAAGCACGCTCAGATTCACTTACATCTTCATAACCTGCCGTAGTAACCGATCTAAGAACTGTGCCAGGCAGTTGCTTTATATAGGCGTTGCCGACCGCAGCAACGCAGTCTGCCTGTTTACATATCACTGTATTTGAATACGCATGTCAATATCAGTTTCTTTGGCGGTTCAGTGTATATGTCAGTGACGTCAGAATGTCACTAGGTTCCAGGATGAGATTTTCACTCTGCAGCGGAGTGTGCGCTGATATGAAACTTTCTGGCTGATTAAAACTGTGTGCCGGACCGAGACTCGAACTCGGGATCTTTGCCTCTCGCGGGCATGTGCTCTACTATCTGAGCTACCCAAGCACGATTCACAGAACTTCACAGAAGCTCTTCTGCGAACCACAGAAGAGCTTCTGTAAAGTTTTGAAGCTGTGAGCGCGGATCGTGGGTCGAGCTTGGGTAGCTCAGATGGTAGAGCACTTGCCCGCGACAGGAAAATGTCCCGAGTCTCGGTCTGGCCCACAGTTTTAATCTGGCAGAAAGTTTCATGTGACTAGATTGATTGCATTGGTACTTGGGACATAACAATAATGTCTTTATCCTCATGAGACATGGCCTTTGGGTATGAGAGTGAAACCATCTGAGTTTTATTTTAGTGTGTCACATTTGCCCATTCCTGTATAAGTCCTTCCGTGACTGTCTACTTGTATGAAGTTTGAATGTGATGGTCTATACCAGTGTTTTTCAACCTGTGGGTCACGACAGCCTGAGGAGTATTAAAGCCTTGCTCAGGGGGTCGCAGTCGCAAGAGAAAGCAGTTGCAGCATGGCTGGTAAAGTATGCTTCATGACGCTCATCTGCTATGGTATAAATGTCACACGAAAGTGACAAGGTTTTGTGAAAGTAACTTGCAAATTAGCTTACGTTCAGATCTGGTAGTTATTTATAATAATTAATACGACTTTAGTTTAAACTTGTTGAGTTCGAATACGCAAACACTTGAAGCAGTGAGAAGCAACACGATGTCTATCGATCTCTTCCCACTTCTGAAGAATGGGGCTAGGGTGGTGAGAGTCATTAAGTCTTGTACAGACGGTATTTACATGTGAGAGGTCTTCAGGAAGAGGGAAGGACCACATCAACTTCCGGGCTGGAACGGCGGTGCAGTGGCAGCGTCTTGTGTATTACTGACAACTTAGTTTATGTGCCCAGTCGTCTGATGTGATAAAAATATCACAAGGAACGAGAACAATTTACGAAAGCGCATTTAAAAAAATGTTCACGATCAAATGTTATACAAAATGGCTGCAACAACACGGACGCAACTCACGTGCAAGATTTGACACTAGAATTAGTAGAATGTATTTCAGTAAGAAGCTTCGAACCAAACAATAGATCGCTAGGATTGGCAGCAGTGACACAAGGCGCGAAGTACAGCAGTATCTACCGAGCGGATCTAGGCTGCCTGAGCTCAACTCAAACTGGACGTTGTCTGCGGCTTCATCGGGATTCCGACAAAATCGTCGTTGCTGGTCACCTGGTTAATTTCAAATTCCTTTCGAGTAGTTAATTGTGGCGATTGCCGTGAAGTAAATCATTGTTTTTTTGTTAGTGCTTTATAAAAGAGTTGAAAAAATTTTACAAAAAAAAAACCACAACCATCATTCGTAAATTTATGTACTAAATATTCTAGCAATTAACTAAAAAGAAATGTTGTCTCCTTACGTAACTGATTGAAAGTAAATGAAAGGACCATCCTGCTACATGTCTCAAAAATATGGGTTCTGTAGTACAAAAACATAGGACTGTGGTAAATAGTATTTATTTCTTATTAAAATTACGTAATTTCTTGTTTAACATCAATTCTGAATTGAGCATAATGTAAACTGTTTTATAATAAATACACGCTGTTAACGATAAATAAACACAAAACAGGAAAACTCTTTTCAGGGAACGATCGATAACAAAATGAAGAAGATCGATGAGTAACTGTGAGAAATTCGAAAAAAGATCTTCTCGTTTACAAACTGTGTATACAGTGGGACCTCGTTTAGCGAGGATAATTCACTTCTGAGTCTTACCTGCATTGCGAAACACTCGTTATGCGAAACATTTTTTTGTTGGAATTCACATAAAAAACGGATAATGCATTCCATTCCGAAAAATAATAAAACTGCTTATAAAATGTACAATCTTTTTTTACAAGAAGTCGTCTAAAGACATTTGTTTTCACCTTCTCTTCAAAATGAGTCATAAACAAAGAAGACGGCTAGCTGAGTGAAACATCTGCCTACGTATTGGTTAATGCACAGCTTTATTGAATTCTTGTTGATTAACGACGACATTTCGAAAATGGAACTCATATAGAGGTATTTGAAGGCCTCGAAGTAACATGAGTCTTGCCTGCAACACCGCCACAGAGAATTTGTAAACGTAGTCGAGGAGGCCAACGGCCTTGCCACAGTGGTAACACCGGTTCCCGTCAGATCACCGAATTTAGGCGCTGTTGGGCTGGGCTAGCACTTGGATGGGTGAACATCCGGTCTGCCGAGCACTGTTGGCAAGCGGGGTGTACTCAGCCCTTGTGAGGCAAACTGAGGAGCTACGTGACTGACAAGTAGCGGCTACGGTCTCGGAAAGTGACATACGGCCGGGAGAGCGGTGTGCTGACCACATGCCCCTCCATATCCGCATCCGATGACGCCTGTGGGATGAGGAGGACACGGCGGCCGGTCAGTACCGTTGGGCCTTGATGGCCTGTTCGGGAGGAGTTTAGTTTAGTTTTAGTCGAGGAGACCCGAGCGGAGGAATCGGTTACAACAATTGCAACCCGAGGAGTGTCGCTAACAGTACAGCTGAATACTGCATTGTCTTTGTCAGAGCGTGTAATGTACTTCGTTCGTCGTAATTATAATAATAACACTGATGTAAAACATTACGCTCTTTTTTCCTCCTCGTTTTCTGTCATTTCATTGTCATTTCTTTCACGCGGAGCATAAGCCATACCGTCAAGAGTAAAGTCAATAACAATAATGGCACGAACCAGCGATTATACGCAAATGCACAGCGCTTTATCGGCACAACTGCAATTTGATGCCTGATGATTAATGTCCCTCATTTGTAATATTAAAAAGCATACATGACACTTATTAAGATTTTATCGTTTTTAACAGTTTTTATTCAGAGGGCACTTAGCCAGATGAAAGTAAGCAAGGGTTATAGGTCCTATGCTGCAATAAAAATACAACAGTTTCAATGAGAAGGCTGTGCCTGTTTATTTATTAGTAATTTGTCAAATACTCGTTTTATTTTTGAGACACAAATCACCAAATCATTTTCTAGTTGAGGTCTATTTCTCTTCTTAGTTTTTATGTTCACAATTGAAGAGAACGCTAATTCATGAAGGTAGGAAGTGGCGAATGGCACTAAGAATTTCAGAGCTTCCTTTGCCAGCTGTGAATACTCTCTTCATCCAGAAGAAGTCAATCTTTTGCTAATTAAATTCCATTTTAAGTATTCTGTCAGCTGCTAAATCTATAAGTGTTTCTTTCGTCATCGTGCTGAGGTCAGCCAGTTGAACTGACATATCTAAGGATTTAGTACCAATCTATGACCGTTGTCAGCGTCAGAGTTCAGTTCTGGAAAGTAATTAACAGTTTCTCTTCCAAATTATGCAAGCTCTGTATCATGCAAGGAATGTGAGAACTTAGTACCACCGACTGGCCCATTGAAATTTCTTTGACAATTGTCTGAATACAAGGGAAAGACCCAAACATAATCTTTTGTAGAAACGTTGCCCACAAAATTAAGTTTTGCGAGAAATCCTTTGATTATATCCTTAGCTGTTATAATGTTGTCTTCTTGTCCTTGGAGGCTCATGTTTAAAATATTTAGGTGGTTGAAAAGATCAGCGAGAAATGCTAATTTTAATAACCAAACAGTGTCACAAAAGTCGTTCAGATATCCAGATTTAGAAACTTGTAAGAACATCAACAATTCACCTTTTGGATCCAGAACTCGTGTCAATACCTTTCCTTTGGAAAGCCACCTGACCTCTGTGGGATAAAGGAGATTTTGATGGAGCTAATCCGTGTCTTCACAAATGATCCTAAACAGTCGAGTTTACAACGCTTTACCTTTAATAGAGTTTATAGCTTCGATCACCTCTTTAAGTACATCATTTAAATAAGAAGTTAAAATCTTGGCTGCCAGAGCTTGTCGATGAATGAAGCAGTGTGTCCACAGAAAATTTGGTATTATTGATTTTACTTTCGCGACGAGCCCACTTTTACTGTCAGTCATAGCTTTATCACCATGAATGGCGATACATTTTATCCAATCAATCTCGTAGTTGCGAGTGCTCTCTAAAAACATGTCATACAAACACCGGCCGGTACTGCACGCAGTGAGTGCTTTCCAAAATAAAATATCTCCCACGATACTTTCATCTACTTCAAAGCGCACAAATACTGTAAATTGAACACGATTTGAAACATCTGTAGTTTCATCAAACTGCAAAGCAAAATGTCGGCTCTTCTTTAATTTTTCGACTAACTGTTCTCGAATGTCACCGGCCACATCGTTTATTCTGCGTTCAGTGGTATTATAAATTGGTATACTTTTTAGCTTGTTTACCTCTTACTTACCTACCATAATTTCACCCATATCCTGGGCTGCTGGCAAAATAAGATTCTCTTCATCTGTATGCGGACACGGAATGCGACTCGGTAGCTAGCTAGTATGGGTTTCTCTTTGATACTGGATACCTAGAAACAGACAAAAAATATTGTTAAACCAGAAAACGAATAAAAAATCAGAAAAATTAATACTATTTTAAATCAACAAATTACATCACTATTTCATTACCTGAATCATAGTAGATTGCAGCTGTTAAGTGTCTTCGGTTTGCTTTCGAAGAAATCCAACATTTTATCAGCTTCCTTGGAATGTATAGTTGAGAGGTGATGCAGGATCTTTGATGGCTTCATACTCTGACGTGACGATACTTCGCCGCAAATTACACAATGAGGTTTATTGTTCATGACAGGAAAAACATACTTCAGATAACCGTCTTCATAAAGTCTACGATTTTTCAATTTAGATTCGCTTCCGTCACTGCCACTTGTGGCAGACGTGGAGGGCTGCACAGATCTTTTATGAAACTTGTCCATTTTATATTCGCTCAGAGCGTAGCGCGAGGGTAATAATCACTTCCGTACTTGCTGGCGTACTCGGACAACTGACTGTAGTGACTGAAAGCGCGCGACTAGGGCCCCACTGAACCCTTCTCAGCCCCACGCCTGTACCGCGGCAAAAAATATAATCATATCTCTGCCCGCAGAGCACTGCGACCGCTTCTCACATTGCACTTTATTTCTCGATCATTATAGTATCAATATAAAGAAAATTAAATACGTTGCCTTTGGAATGGCTGACAAACTTTCATTATGGTTCTGGGGGTCAACACAATGTTTTTAATTGTAAGGGGGTCGTGTATTCAAAATGGTTGAAAAACACTGGTCTATACAAAGGTGAGGGACTAGCCAAAGATAGTTAAAGTGTGGTGGGCGTTGTCAAAGTATAAGATATGGGAAAGCTAACCAAAGAAATTTCCTACAGGCTTCGGAAAAACATCGACTGAGCTGACACTATATGGTGTCAGGTGCCTACAGCCAATGGGAATTGTTCCCTTGCGGGCAATTTGAAGAAGGAGCCATTGCCTCCGGATGTCCGCCATATTTGGGCACTGTTAGACAAGCTGGCGTGCGGTGCCGACGCTACTGTGGAGCTCTTGCCGATATGGTGGATACAAGGTACAAAAATGAGTTAGATCATAGTGGATAACGTTTGTAATGTGTTGTCTAGAGTCAGTTCAGTCTGGAAAGTTTTTGAAAACGGTTTCATTATCATAACTATGTTGGTATAAAACATATAGTAATGTCTAGTAGTGACCATTTAGTTTAAGTGTTGGCCGTGAGATATGCACTCAGTTTGAGAAAATTGTGAATAAAGTCTATTCACTTGATAGAAGGTGTAGAACTGTCACTAAATTAGTAATTTTTGCGGCATAAGATAAAATTTTATATCAGTTTCTGTGTAACATGTTACGGAGCATATGTTTGCACCGATTCTGTGAGCGCAGCTTAACAATTAGAAATTAAAAGTTCTGCTGGCGGATCACAGTAAATTCACTCAGTTGTTTATAAATTTGGGGCAGTTGCTTTGTGACCTGTACTGGAGCTGCGGTGTTCGCCACGTGGGTGCTATTTGTCAATAAATCGATTTCTGTGAAGTGATTCATGACGTTCAATTGCAGAGTACGTTCCAAAATCCTACTGAAAACCGACATTAACGATATGGGTCTGTAATTCAGCGGATTACTCCCATTCCCTTTCTTGGGAATTGGTGTGACTTGTACTACTTTCCAGGCCTTGGGTCTTTCTACGAGCAAGTGGTTTTATATTATTGCTAAATATGGAGCGATTTGACAGCATATTCTGAAAGGAACCAGACTGGTGTACAATCACGACAGGAAGCCTTACCTTTCTTAAGTGTTTTGAGATGCTTCGCTACATCGATATCTACTTCTAAGTTACTCATTCGAATTCTCGAGTATTTACTTCGTCTCATTTTGTGAAGGAACTTCGCAAAATCGTGTTTAGTAATTCCGCATCAGTGGTATTGTCATCAATAACTCACAATCGCTATCGGGCAGTGAAGCTGTTGATTGCATCTTGCCACTAGTGTACTTTACATACACCCTTGGAAGAATTAGACAGGAATTGGGAAATGTGACACACTAAAATAAAACACTGATGGGTTGATTCTCTTATCCAAAGGCCATTTTCTTGAGTATAAAATAGAAAAATTCGTGCTGGGCCCCAAAAACTCTTTCGTTTTTGTGCCAGATTTCGAGAGGGACTGTCATTGTGGAAACTATTAAAAGCATGTCACATTGGAGTTCGTGCTAAATTTCGAGTTTCTGTAAAACTTCGGCAGTCTTGGGAATTTTACGACCTTTCAATTTGGCATGCTTTTTTTGTTACATCTGTAGTATTGTTCTGACCTGACTTGTACACCATGGGCCATCTACATTGCCATAGATACTATTTCTTTGAATCTAAACAACATCTGGTCTAAGTATAGATAGTCAAATTGGAAGGAATGGAGACTGACTCCTACTAAGAAGTCAGACGAATTGTTATCTGCTTAGTTAAATAGATGTAATTTGCGTCTATGTTTGATGGTTTTGGATGTTGCGGTATCCAGTCTAGCTACTACAATATTGTGGTCAATAATAGCTGTATTTATCATGATGCTCCTTATTTGGTCAGGATTATTTGTAGCTAAGAGGCCAAGATGTTTTCTCAATCCTTACATTTCGTATGGGTTTCTGAACTAGCTGTCCAATATCACTTTATGAGAAGGCATTCAACACTATTTCGGACGACGTTTTATGCGTGCTGCCGACTTTAAACATGTATTTTCGCCAACATATCGTAGATTGAAGTCCCGCCAACTACAATTGTACGTGTGGGGTAACTATCTGAAATGACACTCAAGTTTTCTTTGCCCTCTTCACCAACTGTATCATCTGAGTCCAGGGAGTCGGTAAAAGGAAAAAGTTATTCATGTCTTCCGATCGTCATGTATAACTTCTACCCATACTAACTCCCAGAAGCTATCAACTTCAATTTCACTACAAGATAAACTACACTCCTGGAAATTGAAATAAGAACACCGTGAATTCATTGTCCCAGGAAGGGGAAACTTTATTGACACATTCCTGGGGTCAGATACATCACATGATCACACTGACAGAACCACAGGCACATAGACACAGGCAACAGAGCATGCACAATGTCGGCACTAGTACAGTGTATATCCACCTTTCGCAGCAATGCAGGCTGCTATTCTCCCATGGAGACGATCGTAGAGATGCTGGATGTAGTCCTGTGGAACGGCTTGCCATGCCATATCCACCTGGCGCCTCAGTTGGACCAGCGTTCGTGCTGGACGTGCGGACCGCGTGAGACGACGCTTCATCCAGTCCCAAACATGCTCAATGGGGCACAGATCCGGAGATCTTGCTGGCCAGGGTAGTTGACTTACACCTTCTAGAGCACGTTGGGTGGCACGGGATACATGCGGACGTGCATTGTCCTGTTGGAACAGCAAGTTCCCTTGCCGGTCTAGGAATGGTAGAACGATGGGTTCGATGACGGTTTGGATGTACCGTGCACTATTCAGTGTCCCCTCGACGATCACCAGTGGTGTACGGCCAGTGTAGGAGATCGCTCCCCACACCATGATGCCGGGTGTTGGCCCTGTGTGCCTCGGTCGTATGCAGTCCTGATTGTGGCGCTCACCTGCACGGCGCCAAACACGCATACGACCATCATTGGCACCAAGGCAGAAGCGACTCTCATCGCTGAAGACGACACGTCTCCATTCGTCCCTCCATTCACGCCTGTCGCGACACCACTGGAGGCGGGCTGCACGATGTTGGGGCGTGAGCGGAAGACGGCCTAACGGTGTGCGGGACCGTAGCCCAGCTTCATGGAGACGGTTGCGAATGGTCCTCGCCGATACCCCAGGAGCAACAGTGTCCCTAATTTGCTGGGAAGTGGCGGTGCGGTCCCCTACGGCACGGCGTAGGATCCTACGGTCTTGGCGTGCATCCGTGCGTCGCTGCGGTCCGGTCCCAGGTCGACGGGCACGTGCACCTTCCGCCGACCACTGGCGACAACATCGATGTACTGTGGAGACCTCACGCCCCACGTGTTGAGCAATTCGGCGGTACGTCCACCCGGCCTCCCGCATGCCCACTATACGCCCTCGCTCAAAGTCCGTCAACTGCACATACGGTTCACGTCCACGCTGTCGCGGCATGCTACCAGTGTTAAAGACTGCGATGGAGCTCCGTATGCCACGGCAAACTGGCTGACACTGACGGCGGCGGTGCACAAATGCTGCGCAGCTAGCGCCATTCGACGGCCAACACCGCGGTTCCTGGTGTGTCCTCTGTGCCGTGCGTGTGATCATTGCTTGTACAGCCCTCTCGCAGTGTCCGGAGCAAGTATGGTGGGTCTGACACACCGGTGTCAATGTGTTCTTTTTTCCAGTTCCAGGAGTGTATATCGGACATTCCACCACCGACTGTAATTAATCTGTCCTTTCTGAACACTGTTACGTCGATTGTAAAATTTTCGGCTGAACTTATTTTGGGCTTTAGCCAGTTTTCTGAATTTGAAACTATTTTTGGTTCAGTACTTTCTATTAGCGCTTGGGGCTCTGGTTCTTTACAAACACAGCTACTACAGTTTTCAACTGTTATATTAATTGTTCCTATATTTGCCCTCTACCTGTGTTCGTTCTGCACGCGTTGAAACTGAAACCCTTTCTACACTTTGCCGAGACCGCCTAGCCTAAAAGCCGCCCAGTCCCCTTCACACAGCCTCCGCTACCCGTGTAGCCGCTTGCTGCGTGTAGGGGACTGATGACCCATTTGGTGGAACTCTGAAACCCATCACCTGTGGCGAGAGAAACTGCGGCCTACTCTGTCGCAGAACCGTCTGATTGGGACCCTCCACTCGTTTCTGTACCAAACGTCCACAACAGGTTCTGTCGACGATACTACAGATGGTGAGCTTTGTCCTCATCTCGCAATCAATACTAGCAGTCCTTATTGCTTCGGCTAGCAGCCCGAAACCAGAGAGAATCTCTTCCGATTAAAAGCGATGTACGAGGGCAGTTCAATAAGTAATGCAACACATTTTTTTCCTGAAACAGGGGTTGTTTTATTCAGCATTGAAATACACCAGGTTATTCCCCAATCTTTTAGCTACACAACACTATTTTTCAACGTAATCTCCATTCAATGCTACGGCCTTACGCCACCTTGAAATGAGGGCCTGTATGCCTGCACGGTACCATTCCACTGGTCGATGTCGGAGCCAACGTCGTACTGCATCAATAACTTCTTCATCATCCGCGTAGTGCCTCCCACGGATTGCGTCCTTCATTGGGCCAAACATATGGAAATCCGACGGTGCGAGATCGGGGCTGTAGGGTGCATGAGGAAGAACAGTCCACTGAAGTTTTGTGAGCTCCTCTCGGGTGCGAAGACTTGTGTGAGGTCTTGCGTTGTCATGAAGAAGGCGAAGTTCGTTCAGATTTTTGTGCCTACGAACACGCTGAAGTCGTTTCTTCAATTTCTGAAGAGTAGCACAATACACTTCAGAGTTGATCGTTTGACCATGGGGAAGGACATCAAACAGAATAACCCCTTCAGCGTCCCAGAAGACTGTAACCATACCTTTACCGGCTGAGGGTATGGCTTTAAACTTTTTCTTGGTAGGGGAGTGGGTGTGGCGCCACTCCATTGATTGCCGTTTTGTTTCAGGTTCGAAGTGATGAACCCATGTTTCATCGCCTGTAACAATCTTTGACAAGAAATTGTCACCCTCAGCCACATGACGAGCAAGCAATTCCGCACAGATGGTTCTCCTTTGCTCTTTATGGTGTTTGGTTAGACAACGAGGGACCCAGCGGGAACAAACCTTTGAATATCCCAACTGGTGAACAATTGTGACAGCACTACCAACAGAGATGTCAAGTTGAGCACTGAGTTGTTTGATGGCGATCCGTCGATCATCTCGAACGAGTGTGTTCGCACGCTCCGCCATTGCAGGAGTCACAGCTGTGCACGGCCGGCCCGCACGCGGGAGATCAGACAGTCTTGCTTGACCTTGCAGCGATGATGACACACGCTTTGCCCAACGACTCACCGTGCTTTTGTCCACTGCCAGATCACCATAGACATTCTGCAAGCGCCTATGAATATCTGAGATGCCCTGGTTTTCCGCCAAAAGAAACTCGATCACTGCCCGTTGTTTGCAACGCACATCCGTTACAGACGCCATTTTAACAGCTCCGTACAGCGCTGCCACCTGTCGGAAGTCAATGAAACTATACGAGACGAAGCGGGAATGTTTGAAAATATTCCACAAGAAATTTCCGGTTTTTTCAACCAAAATTGGCTGAGAAAAAAAATGTGTTGCATTACTTATTGAACTGCCCTCGTACATCGTTAGCATCTGTATGAGCCACCCTCTGCAGTTTGCTGCAACCTTTGCTCTTCATGGCATCCGAAAGCGCCAGTTCCACATCTAAGATGACTCTTCCAGCTATGGTTTCCTTCCCCTTTACTAGAAGTCGTTAAGAAGTGCACAGGAAGTGTCACACAGGTGTAAGCCCTGGTTACATAGTCTAGAGTATGGAGAGAAAAAAAGAAAAAAGCAGAATATGAGAATATTTGCGATTCATTTACCATAGCTTCTTCATACCACCACCGAAAATGACCGCTTTGGCATAGAAGTTGGGTGAATGACACTGATTTACTAAAGAGCAAGGCCCGTAGGCCTCAAACAGCACAGTTGCATAACATGCGTGACTGGAAGCACACCAGCAAAGGTAGTGAATGGTACTGCAAAAAGAGTAACATCCTCGGAGTACTGAAGCAACTTAAATCACTTAATAAAAGCAAGTCTTCTGGTCCATACTGAATACCAATTGGGTTCCTTTCGGAGTATGCTGATGCATTAGCTCCATACTTAACAATCATATGCAACCGTCCGCTCGACGAAAGATCCGTACCCAAAGACTGGAAAGTTGCACAGGTCACACCAATATTCAAGAAAGATAGTATGAGTAATCCACTATATTACAGGCCCATATCGTTAACGTCGATATGTAGCAGGATTTTAGAACATATAATGTATTCGAACATATATATTACCTCGATGAATTCTGTATATTGACACACAGTCAACATGGGTTTAGAAAACATCGTTCCTGTGAAACACAACTAGCTCTTTGTTCACATGAAGTGTTGAGTGCTATTGAAAAGAGATTTCAGATAGATTCTGTATTTCTGGATTTCCGGAAGGCTTTTGACACTCTACCACACAAGCGGCTCGTAGTGAAATTGCGTGCTTATGGAATATCGTCTCAGTTATGAGACTGGATTTGTGATTTCCTTTCAGAGAGGTTACAGTTCGTAGTAATTGACGGAAAGTCATCGAGTACAACGGAAGTGATTTTTGGCGTTCCCCAAGGTAGTGTTAAAGGCCCTTTGCTGTTCCTTATCTAAATAAACGATTTGGGAGACAATCTGAGCAGCCGTGTGCGGTTGTTTGCAGATGACGCTGTCGTTTATCGACTAATAAAGTCATCAGAAGATCAAAACAAATTGCAAAACGATTTAGAAAAAACATATGAATGTTGCGAAAAGTGGCAGTTCACCCTGATTAACGAAAAGTGTGAAGTCATTCACATGAGTGCTAAAAGGAATCGTTAAATTTCGGTTACACGATAAATCAGTCTAATCTAAAAGCCGTAAATTCAACTAAATACCTAGGTATTACAATTACGAACAACTTAAATTGGAAGGAACACATAGAAAATGTTGTGGGGAAGGCTAACCAAAGACTACGTATTATTGGCCGGAAACTTAGAAAATTGTAACAGACCTACTAAGGAGACTGCCTACACTACGCTTGTCCGTCCACTTTTGGAATACTGTTGCGCAGCGTGGGATCCTTACCAGATAGGACTGACTGACTACATCGAAAAAGTTCAAAGAAAGGCAGCACGTCTTGTATTATCGCGAAATATAGGAGAGAGTGTCACAGAAATGATACAGGATTTGGGGTGGAAATCGTTAAAAGAAAGGCGTTTTTCGTTGCGACGGAATCTTCTCACGAAATTCCAATCACCAACTTTCTCCTCCGAATGCGAAAATATTTTGTTGACACCGATCTACATAGGGAGGAACGATCACCACGATAAAATAGGGGAAATCAGAGCTCGTAGGGAAAGATATAGTTGTTTATTCTTTCCGCGCGCTATACGTGATTGGAATAATAGAGAATTGTGAAGGTGGTTCGATGAACCCTCTGCCGGGCATTTAAATTTGATTTGCAGAGTATCCATGTAGATGTAGATGTCGTTAATTTCCAACTAGAACTTCTTATCCCTTCATACACCTACTGTGGACCTGGAACTAAGCTTAAGAAATAACTTTCAGATTTTGACAAGGGAATTAGTGTTGTAGACGAGGCCTGCAGACATCTCAATATCCCGTCAACAGCAAATAAATAGCCCCCATGACGTTACACCACAGATACAATATTATCCAATTGAGCAAAATGAAATACGTTCATGAAGGGATACTGTGCTGGTCAGCATATCGCTGCACTTTTAGTAGATAAAGCAGTGCACGCAAAACTCACACTGGGTATGGGGGTTAATTTCAGTTACGTATCCCGCTCGTCGTCCTCTGAGGAGTAAGAAAAAGAAGGCGAATATTATCAGTTATCACTGGCTACAGCTATTAGAGCCTCAAAAACAGTACTGATTAAAACGTCTAGAGTCCCGTGACTGGCAAGTCCATTGGGTGGAATCCTTCCATTCTTAAACCCAGCCTTGGCAGGGCTTTCAGTAGTTGGTTCCCTAGGGGGGGGGGGGGGGGTGACACCTATCGCCAGTACAGAACAGTGAGAAATGCGGAGGGTGCACAGCTACCTCTACTGTCAGGCAGACTACTTAGAAATATAATTCTCCTTCAATTCGTCCAAAAGTCCTCCATCCCAAGATTTCATGGAGAGGTAATGCGAAATGCACTACCCAACAATATGTGTAAATCTAATGAATGTGGAATTCTAAATATAGAGATTTCACTAGGACCTGGAACTCACTGAGAGGAGTAAGTTAGAACAAGAGCCCAAAATATTGTTTATCAATTCCATTTATTTGACGATTTGCTTCCGCCAAAAAAATTATTTCACTACTTTTCCAGTAACCGTATATTTTGCGGGTTTCAACGCTGTCAAAAGATCGTTACGTACCTTTGCGAACACCTATGTCTCATGTTCATCATACAGCTACAGTTTGTCTGTTGAGCTTGAGGAGTGATTTTCATTTTCATTTTAAGTGGTCGATCATCGGTACAAAGTGCAAATTACTTCCCAACAGTTGAACATAGCTGAGGGGTTTGAAGTACTGCACTGATTCGCTTATAAAGATACAGTAAAGTTCCAAACATCACTATATCAAGCTGCAATATACATCTTGGAAGTGGTAAAGTTGTTCATGCACCTCACTGCCTACACAAAATCGATCATTTAAACGAATATTTAAAGCAGGCAGTACTAGGTTTCGAGTTATATGTGAACGTCAACAACATTAAATCTGAAATAATAATGAGTGACACATAACAGGCTTTACAAAAGAAAGCTCAATAGGATAAGTACTCGGTTTTAGAAGGCCCCAAATGCCGCAAAAAGATCTGAATAAAGTTAACAAATCAACTCAGTTGCCGATTTTTGCAGTGAAGAGATCTTGAAATGTCTTCATCTCAAGCAGAATGAGCATACAATATAAAACCAGCACACACAGCCAGCAGTACTTCATTTTAGAACCAAAGCACAGTGTTAAACACCAAAGAGCCCTCAGTTCCTTAAATCATTCATTAAGAATACTTGCTACAGAGAACAGCGATAAGATCGGCATTGTGATCCAAGCAGTAGTTTCCTGTACTTCGAGGGTACATTCATGAAAAAGGGTGGGACTTCACCAGCATCATCTCATCTTACACATAATGCATTTGCTTTCCTGTTTTAAGAAACAAGGTAACAGCTGAACGGTGTTGAGATCGACTGCAGTAGAATCTAAGTATCACATCTATCTTAAAAACATTTATTTCAGCATAAAAATTAGACTTGAGCGGTTTATAGAAAGCCTTCATAAAGCAGGTAAAAAAAGATTTAATGCATGGATACCTCTCAAGATGATTATGGCATACCTTCAAGATAGGATTGTGCTTAATGTGAAACATGAACTTATATTAGTAAGAAATGGAACAGCTTGTAATGCATATACCCAAGGCGTCAATACAGAAGAGAACAGAATTACCAAGAAATTAATTTGCAAGGTACCTCACGTCTCTGTAACCAATGAAAAATATTTTAATTTTTAAGACTACTTGGAGATGGCGTTCAGCTGCCTGAAAACTTCAGATCATGGTAGCTTTTTGAATATCTTCTACTTCAAAGCCCATCTAAACAATCATGGACCATTAAGACGTAAGTTCAGTTAGAAACAGCTCGTTATCATCCTCGCATTTCAAACTGAAAGGTTAGTGAAAAACTTGATTTGCGTGAATATGATAATTATAATTTAAAAGGCTCCAAATATACTTATGATTTTTACTCGTATGACAATTTATAGCAAATTTGGCCTAATAACGTTATTAGGATGAACCAATCGTTTTAACATATGAGCTGGATTTTGTCCTGCATATAATGAAAGTGTGGAGAGTGCCAACTTCAAGAGAATGTAAGGTACTGGCTCCAGTTATAGTGACACATTATCCAAAACAGCAGTGAAGGGTAGTTCTAATGACATTTTTAATGAATTCGAAGCCTCGAACGTTTCCCATGAAACACAGCAGTATTAACGGTAATACTACGTGATTGGAACATCAACAACAGGCCATTTACTAGAATTTTGCAGAGACTTGTATAAATTAGTAGGTGTAGCATAACAAGTAAGCCACTACACGACAACATTTTAATATATTTATTCATGGGTGAAACTCAACGAAACCACACTGTCCGGCTCAACCACAGTCTCCAGCAAACTTTCAAGCACTGTATTATTGTATGCGAAGTATGGCCATGTAGTAAGTGTATGGCAGGAGTTCAACATTCTAATTTAAAAATAATATACAAAATTTTATATGCACACAGCTGTGCACTTACTTGTAGGTATTTCAGACGATTGTGGACAGTGTGCCTGGACACACACGATCTGAATCCTGCCTCCAGCATCACACCAGGTCATTCGCGGGACACTATGCTGAAAAAGGCGTATGTCAACACTGATCTCTTGGCTCTGAGCACTATGGGACTCAACTGCTGAGGTCATTAGTCCCCTAGAACTTAGAACTAGTTAAACCTAACTAACCTAAGGACATCACAAACATCCATGCCCGAGGCAGGATTCGAACCTGCGACCGTAGCGGTCTTGCGGTTTCAGACTGCAGACTGATCTCTTGGCCAATGTTGACATGCTGTTGTTTTTTGAATGAAGGATTTGTGGTACACTTTGCGAATGTGTCCATAAACACGTCAAGGTTGAACAGTTCCGTTCATATGTTGATTCAAGCTGCATCATGTACTTAGATGTAAACAATTTATATTGGCAAGGCATGTTACTACAATCTGTACCAGTTAAAGGGTTTTGGTGGCTGTCTGAAAAACAAATCACTGTAAAGGATAAAAAACCAAATATTTACCACCAGATTCTGAAAGGTCTGGAGGTAGATATAACATCCCTTGTCACTTTACATAATGTGCACACCGATTTGCACTCTATCCAGATTAGCAATTTCTGGAAAACTTATGACATCGCTGATGTGGAAAACGAGGTACATTTTACATTACCGTGATATCCAGCAATGTCTCAAGCTGTGGCTGAAACTGAATCGCCATCTGCATGACTTCCTTCGAGCAACATTCATGGATGAAGTATTATGTTGATTTAAACACTAGAAACTGGGCTTTCGTGACATGTACATTTGAGAAAGATTGTTACATATTGATGAATAATGCAAGTTTTGGTAAAAATGCAAAATGTCAGGAAACATCACGTAATCCATTGGTTATCCATTCACAGAGGCGTTATGGCCCAACATATTATATCACCAAGACAAATTTTAAACATGCCACAATCAGAACAAAGGTTTCGCTGCTCTGGAGATGACTAAGTTTTCGACAGAGTCCACAAAACGCGTTTACATGGGTGTGTGTATATTAGACCTGCCGAAACTCCACATGTAACAGCTCCATTATAAGTTTTGAAAACTCATTTCGCAAAACCAAAGTTACTTTGTATAGAATCTGACAGTTTCATCTACTAGGTTAACTAGTGTGATGCATATGAAGAAATAAGGTGCCACACCAATGCAATCGACATGTGTGGGTATGACACTGATAACAATAAGGTTATCGGCCTGATGAGAGACGAAGCAAATGGGATTCTGATTGTGGACTCTGAAGGTCTCTACTCAATAATGTTGCACACACCATTCAGACAAGTGTGCCGCCCTTAGACGGGCTAAGAGCGTGTGGTGTGCAGCATCACTAGCTCTCATGGTAGAAGGCTACCTGAAGAGCCTATGCAGTGGTGCTGGCAGTGCCCTGTCTCCCACTCTGTGTGTGGTGCAGAAGTTCGGTTCAAAAATGGTTCAAATGGCTCTGAGCACTATGGGACTCAACTGCTGTGGTCATCAGTCCCCTAGAACTTAGAACTACTTAAACCTAACTAACCTAAGGACATCACACACATCCATGCCCGAGGCAGGATTCGAACCTGCGATCGTAGCAGTCGCACGGTTCCGGACTGCGCGCCTAGAACCGCGAGACCACCGCGGCTGGCAGAAGTTCGGTATTCAGCTGTGAAGACATGAGCTGCACACAGTACCACAAGTGAGGCATTGTCTGCCACGAAATGATGATAGGCGACTCATTTGTGCTGATAGGGTCAAAACCTACTGTACACACAGAATTGTGTGTTGTATATATGGTGCAAAAAGTGCTTCCATATATTTGAAATAATATTAATCGCTTATCACAGTTTGTATAGGGATATGTGTCTGTGAGTGTATGCTATGTATGTGAGTAAGTATTGTGTGTGAATTACACGAATCTTAACAAACAATGTGTATAGTACCCATACAGTAGTTTAAGTTCGACTGCTGCTGGCCATACCAACGGACATTACATTTAGTTTAGTTTTTGTCTCACAGGAGGATTATAAATATAAACATCAAAGAAATTTTTGCTTCACTCCAGTTCACAGAAATCCTGAAGGTGGACGTTGACTGTGGATATTGTATTACAGACACAGTCCCTTTGACTGTTCAGAGACGTCACTACACCTGCCCAAAGATGTAAATAACCATGCATGAGCGGTGCATCTAAGGTGCTATGAGTGTTCCAAGCTGTTGGAGGGAAAAAACTTATAAATTGATCAACTGTATGTAAACTGTGCTATGAGTATTTGAAGCCGATGACAGTGCATCAACTTCAAGGGAAAATATAACCTGAGACAATTATTTTGTATATATATACTTTAAACTTGTTAAATTTTTTCGTAAATACTGTATATATTATACAGTTTTTGTACCATTTTCTGTGATAGAAACATGAAAAAATGTAGTATGTCAAAATTCAACACATGAGTTATAATATCTATTTCTGTGTTGAAACGAATATATTTTATGCAAAGATGAAACTGTCCTAGACGTGGGACATTTCTTTTGTAAGGAAAATCATAGTATCCACTATCTATTTTTATGAACAAATCAGTCTAGTCTGTTAATCTCTAATCATTTGTTTTCTTTCATTTTACCCCATCATATGTAATATATGTGAAAGTGTTTACAACGTGCTATTACATCTGCATTTCACACACCTCTTTCTATAACCGTGGATGCATTTACACTTGAATTTCTTTTTACAATAGGCTCATACACATGTCCACAAAGTGTTAAATTATTTTAGAACAGGCAGATACATCTGCATTCTACACAATCTTTCTGAAAGGAGGTATGCATTTATACTTTATTAAGAGTGTTTCCAAAGTTGAACACATACACCTAAACGTTAGATGCACTTTGGTCCAGGCTGCTGGTGGCCAGAGCAGCTGCTGCCTGACCCAAGGTGCTGCAGTGAGAGCAGCTGGTGTTGTCTCATAGTGTCAGAAGCCCGGCCCTCTCATACCTGACGTTTGATACTACAGTGACCATGTGGTGTTTAGGATGTGGGCACTGTCAGCTGTCATGGATGGTGTGTGTGTGTGTGGGGGGGGGGGTGAAGTGTGGTGTGGGTGGCTGGAGGAAAGGCTCTTCCCCTCCCAGTGTGGCGTTGAAGATATAAATACAGTGTAAGTTGAAAGATGGAAACTTAGCAGAAATGTAGTTAGGAATTCTATGCCACCAGACTGTTATAAAAATAGCTATACAACTTTGAGTGAATAATAGCTTGGAGAAATATGCTAAGTAACTAAGCAGACTGGCATCCTGTATTTAACATGCAGGTTTACACCTGAGGAGGAAACAAACACCTCTTGCTCTTGTCATAGAATTGGAACAGGTGGGAGGTGAGGTGACCTTTCCCTTTGTTTCAGTAACACGGACCTGCAGTGGAATCTTTCATTCTTTGTATCAGATGTGGTGGAGTCTGACAACAGAGGTGGTTGGTCCTGTGTCCCTGGTCAGCCATCTTGAATTCCAGTATGACAATGTGACATCTTGGTTTTCTGAATCTCACACCAGGTTGTAATATGAACAACAGCCCCACATCTATAGTGACATCATCGGAACAGGTGAAAGCCCACTACCATTATTAGGCTGTATTTCAATTTCCCACCAAACTCAAATTTGACCCTAAGTATTGAAAATATCGTCATTTTATACATAGGGCCTACAGCCTTTGTAAGAAGTCTGTGAACAGTGTATGACGCCACAAGGCTGAAGGGGAGGTGGGATGGGAAAATCTGGCAGCATTGTGATGTACACCAGAAAGCTCCTTGTCTACCTACAACCGACCTTCCCCACAAACTATTTGCGACTGGTACAGGGAAGGGTGGAACTGACACTGATATACAAATATCTCTCCACAACACACTGTCCGATGGCTTGTGGAGGATAGATGCAGATATAGATGATTACACCCAGATACTTGTACTAGTTGACGGATTAAACTTGTGACTCATTCATGTTGCAGTTGTAAGAAACTGATTTTCTGCATGTTGTAAAGTACATAATTTTACATTTCTCAAAATCGCCAACCGTTGCACGATTTAAAAATGTTATGAAGATCTGACTTAATATCTATGCAGCTATTTTGGGACAGAAAGACATTATGCTGACTTTAGCCTTTTACCTTTATCGATGAATTGTTCATAACTGCAACATCAGCAAAACGTTTGAAGTTAATATGAATATTGCCCGCTATGTTGTTAATATACGATTCGAACAAGTCTTCAGATACACTTCCACTGGAAACTCTTGAAGTTCTTCGGCCTCTGTCGATGGCTCACGATCCGAGATAACATGCTACTTCCTCAGTAATATGTAATTCTCAATCAAGACACAAATCTTGTGTCATGTCCCAAACAATTGTACTGTTTTAAGCGAATGCTGATATAGCCACCAAGTCAAAAATACCACTTCCGCCTGATTTTCTTGAGAAGTACAATGGAAATAATTTTCAGACGTATACGCCAACATGCCTGTACAACTGTTTTCGAAGAATTTCGTGAAAGCAATCTATGACAGAACTGTAACATATTTCCGTAGGCATATTTGATTGTCAGAGTTGCACTTCAGTCTCACGAAAGAAGCATCAGCGACGAATGCAATTTATTCGTTCGTGTGTGAGTCCCCTTCAGGGCTAAATGTTAAGTAGAGGGCGGTCATTTTCTCTGCTTTGGCGAAGAATTTGACTGTGTGGAAAATGATATACAGAGTGAGCAAAAAGTCCTGTCACCACCTATGTATTGTAGAGGTGTTAAATGAAATGTTGTTTCTCATTGTTGCAGGTGCTGCTATATAGTGAGGTGAGAACAGTCACGGGATACGTCCTAATGTCGTGCCGGGCCTCTTTCACCCGACGTAGTGCAGCAGCTTCACGTGGCACGGACTCGACAGGTTGTTGGCAGCCCCGCAGAAATATTGAGCCATGCTGCTGCTATAGCCGACCATAATTGCGAAAAAGTTGCCGGTGCAGGAAGTTGTGCACCAGCTGACCTCTCGATTACTCCCATAAATGTTCGATGGGATTCATCACGGCTGGTCTGGGTCTCCAAACGACTCGCTCGAACTGTCGAGAATATTCCTCGGATAGCCGGCCGGAGTGGCCGTGCGGTTCTAGGCGCTGCAGTCTGGAGCCGAGCGACCGCTCCGGTCGCAGGTTCGAATCCTGCCTCGGGCATGGATGTGTGTGATGTCCTTAGGTTAGTTAGGTTTAATTAGTTCTACGTTCTAGGCGACTGATGACTTCAGAAGTTAAGTCGCATAGTGCTCAGAGCCATTTGAACCATTTGAACCATTTTTCGGATGCATCACGAACAGTTGCCACCCGGTGTCACGGCTTAGTGCAGTCCATAAAAATTCCATGGTTGTTTGCGGACGTTAAATCCATAAATGGCTATATTAGTCTTCAAGTACACCAACACAGCCATTTCCAGTCAATGATCGGTTCAGTTGGACCATAGGACCTAGTCCATTCCATGTAAACACAATCCACACCATTATGGAGCCACCAGCAGCTTGCACAAAGTCTTGTTGACAACTTCAGTCCATGATTTCGTGGGGCCTGCGCTACACTTCAACCCTGCCATCAGCTCTTAAGTAAGATAACCCGTGAATCCTCGATTTCTTACAGAATCGAACTGCATTCTATAAAACAGCTACAAACTTCTGATTACTTTACAAAAGAGTTAACATGTATGCTAAGCATGAAATCAAAAGAAAATTTGGGAAAAGTTTCAAATGTCAATCATAAGGTCCCGGGTTCGATTCCTAGCTGGGTCGGAGATTTTTCTCCGCTCAGGGACTGGGTGTTGTGTTGTCCTAATCATCATCATTTCGTCCTCATCGACGCACAAGTCGCCGAAGTGGCGTCAAATCCAAAGACTTGCAGCCAGGAGGCCCTAGTCACACAACATTTACATCATCACCGTCATGATAATTAATGCAACTATGTTTAAAGTTTCTTAGAAACTGCGAACTGCTTTAACTATCAAACACTGGATGGATATAGGCTGGATAATTTGTGTTCCGTTTTAATCAAAAATTAGTTTTTCACGTGGCTGAATGTTTGTGACGTCATATCTCCAGAATTATGTCTCGTACAATGATGTAATTTCGGTTGTACAGTAGGGGCTAGTTGTGGACAGTGACTCCAAAACGGGTTGCGAATGCACTTGGTAGTAAAGAAGAAATAAATTGAAATGTCATATCTGATGCGGTAGTTTTCCCGAGGAAAAGTGACAAGCAACAAATTTTGTTTCGTCATTTTGTGGGTGATGTCTGCGGGACAAAATTTCGTATTTGGAATTATGTGCAGATTTAGCGGCAACTCACTAAGTACTCTCAGTCTCAAACTGGTTGCATAAAGTATGTTTAGTATGGTTATTTGCATGTGGTGAGTGATACTACCACAGAACAAATAAACAGACTGTAATTGTAATACGTACTTTTCTGTGTTGGGTCTTAAGGAGTTGATTAAGTTAGCATTTCAGATTTTTAATTCGCTCATTATTGGTATTAATATGGCAAATCAAATTTTTGTTGCCCTGGGAGCAATTATGTAGGCAGTCTGCAACTGGGCTTCGGTTGCGTGCCGTGGGTTAGTCGCTTAGGAACATGCTAGGTGTACATAAAAGAGAGTCCTAGTTATAATTTTTACTATCAGTAACTGTACCCCTTTTAGAGTGTTGGCTGAAGGTCATAATTAAATAGTAACCCAAACATAGATAAGAGCACACACGAGTACTGCTTTGTTGTTTTCCCACTTGCAGCACCACACACGCCACATACGCAAAATGGCGACTCCTGAGAGCAGAGCGTTTTGTGTTCAGTGATTTGCTCAGAGAGAATCTGTAATTTCAGTTCCATGCACGTTTCCTTTGAAGTTTAATTGTGATCCCCTGTGTGCCATAAACATCCCCCGATAATAAAGTCACTTCGGAACAACGGGATGCGTGTGGAAAGAGAAAAGCGCAGGACGACCTAAAGTGTCTAAAGATATGTTGACTGTGTTAGAACGTCAGCTGACGAAGATGACAGCATGGAAGTTTATATCGACACGTTTTCACATGCGTCCAATCCAGTTACAGTTGGTACCTGTTTTAAGGCCACATAACTATGATGTACGTTACAACTTTTCAAGTAAAGTGACCCACCGCGAAGGTGACTTTCTTCATTGTGCGGTGTTTAGTGATTGGAACGAAATATGAAGGGCTTACTTCAATAGTGGTACAAGTCCATTATCTCCACTTTTCTGTCTATAATGCATCTGACATTAATGGTCCAAACAAACAGAAAGAAAGATTCATCTCTAGCAAGAAGTCATATGCTTGAATATTTCTGGTATCTCAACTGCAGATTTTTCAGCGCTCATTTAACTTTAGGACTGTTTCTCAGAATGATCAAAAGTGGACTTCTACCACTATTAAAATAAGCCCTTCATATATAACTGATTCTGCGCATCAGGGATGCGACAGTTTCTTGGTAGGTTTGTGTAGATATGGAGCATGAGATGTTTATGCACAAGTAATTCGCGTAAATAACTGGCCAATATTTTGCGTACGCGGTGATGGCACCTGATAGCCACCCAGATGGGTTCCATAGGATTTACATCAGGCGAATTTGGTCGCCTGGACATCAATATGAGTTCACTATTAAGTCTCCTCAAACCACTGCAGCATGTTTCTGGCTCCGTGGCACGGACAGTTGCACCGCTGGTAGGTGGCATCGCTGTCGGTGAGGACATGAAGCATGAAGGAATGCAGGCGGTTAGCAACTGTGTATCCTCGATTACCACCACAGGCTCCATGCAAGCACAGGAGAATGCGTCCCATAGCATAGAAAAGCGCAGGAGAAAGCCGCCCATAGCGTAAAACTACTTCCAGCAGCCAGCGCTTGTGGCGCGCTGAGCCTCGATGATGGCGTTTATCGAGGTGACTGTCGAATTAGTGCAGCAAAAACGAGATTCAACCGAAGAACCGACAAGTTTCCATTGATTGACGGTCGAATCCCGAAGTCCCGTGTCCATTGCAATCTTAATTGACGATGTCGGAGGTCTACATTTGAACACGTGGTGGTGGTCTGCCACGGAGCTACATGTTCAAAAGCGTGCATCAGCATTATGCTCTTCTGGCAGAGCTGCCACAGATCACCACCTGTCCTACTTTACAGAGCAAACAAGCCTCCAAACCCCACGTTGTGTGAAGAGTGTGGTGTCACCGCCAGATACCACACTTGCTAGGTGGTAGCCTTTAAATCGGCCGCGGTCCGTTAGTATACGTCGGACCCGCGTGTCGCCAATGTCAGTGATCGCAGACCGAGCGCCGCCACACGGCAGGTCTAGCGAGACGTCCTTGCACTCGCCCCAGTTGTACAGCCGACGTTCATAGCAAGGGTTCACTGACAATTACGCTCTCATTTGCCGAGACGATAGTTAGCATAACCTTCAGCTACGTCATTTGCTACGACCTAGCAACGCGCCATTACCAGTTATATTGAGCTTATTATAAAACCTGTACCGTCAAGAGCAATGTACACCAATTATGGATTAAAGTTAAGTTTTACATCATCTATGTACTTTATTTGCAATTCTCAAGACATTGTCCTGTTCCAGACCTCACGCCAGTCTGCGTGTAATTAAACGCGTGCATTTCGGCCTCATCTAGTAACACGGTGTTGGCTCTTCTGCCAACACTTCATATGGCGACGAAGATTTAACGGTCGTATTGCTCTAATTTACATGTGTCATGGCTTCGCCACAATCTCCAGATGTACTGTCCGAATTTTATCGCTTGCAGAATCAGCAGACGCAGGCCTTATTGGATGCCCTTGGACGGCTCGTCCAGGGTCACCGTGCAATGCTAGATGATGCGACGGCCGCCGCTCCACCGCTCCTGCAGCCACAACACGCAGTTGCACCACCTTTTCGTCCTTTTGATGCGGCACTGGAAAGCTGGATGGAGTGGTCACGCCAATTTGGATTCCATCTCGCAGCTTACAGAATTCAAGGCCATGAGCGGCAGCCATTTCTTCTTTCCGCCATAGGCGTCCACACGTACCGAGTGATACTGAACTTATTTCCCCGACGCGACGTCGCAACTCTGTCCTACGAAGAAATTTTGTCTGCTTTAGATGCCTATTTCAAGGAAACAGTTAATGTAGTTGCAAAGAGGTATACGTTATTTTCTACAAAACGTACGGCCGGTCAAACTAATCGGGAGTGGGTTGCAACTTTGCAAGGCCTTACTAGGGATTGTACTTTTGAGTGTGAACGTGGACTCCGTTATTCAGATACTATGGTGCGTGATGCAATTGCACAGAACGTTTCTGATGTTCATATCAGGAAACAGATTTTGAAACTAGTCAATCCCTCCCTTCAACAAGTGATAGACATATTGGATAGGCAAGGCACACTTGACTTTGCTCAGGACTCATTTGAAACTTCGCCAGCTGTGTGTCACATTAACCGGCCCGCCGGGCGCGCTGCACGGAACAGTAAACAGCCCTCGCGCCCGTCCGTGCAGCTGCCACCAAGCCCTCCGCTACGTTTGCCGCTCCAGCAAGCAAATGCAGTGCTAAAGTCATGCCCGCGGTGTGCTACTAGACATTCGCGTGACAATTGCCCGTCACGCCAAGCTATTTGCTTTTTCTGTAATAAAAAAGGACATGTTCAAAGTGTTTGCCAGAAAAATCTTATATCGGACACTAACAACCATTCCAGGCCCTTTGCTTCGCGCCGGAATCGAACCAAGACTACTCAGGCTCGTGAACCTTCGCCCATGGACATTCATGTAGTTCATTCCACTCCGCCCAGTGCCACTCTCTCTAACAGTGACTGTGTTCGTCCCACACATAGTGTGCGTCGACGTCGACGGACATCCCGTCAAGTCGCAAGTGCTTCTGTACCAGTGTCAGTTCACGTTGCACGAGACAGTCGCTCTTGTCGTCAGCAGGACAATAAACTTTTTGTAGATTTGTACATTCATGGCAAGGTCATACCATTCCTGCTCGATACCGGAGCTGCAGTTTCATTGATCAATAAAGGCACGTACAAACAACTGGGCACACCTCCGTTGCGTGCCGCAAATGTTAAGTTAAATAGTTATTCCAGTCAGAATATCCCTGTGTCAGGACAGTGCAGCCTTCTTGCAACATACAAGGGACAAACAAAACTTGTGTCATTTTATGTACTTCGTTCTTCTTCTGCAGCGAACTTGTTTGGTTTGGATTTATTTCAGTTGTTTAACTTGTCTATAGTAAATCAGGTCCTATCAGTGAACCAGACTGTGCCTTCAGACAGTGTTTCTCGTCTATGTGAAGAATTTGCAGACATTTTTGCACTGGGCCTTGGTTGCGCTAAGAACTATGAAGCACATTTGGAATTGAAAGTCAACGCACAACCGAAATTTTTCAGAACGCGCAATGTTCCCCACGCATTGCGTGCTGAGGTCACAAGAACATTACACGATTTGGAATCACAAGGTGTGATTGAACGTATGCAGGCTTCTCTCTAGGCATAACCCTTAATAATTTTGCCAAAACCTTCCGGAAAATTGAGACTTTGTGTGGACTTCAAGGCAACGGTGAATCCACAACTAGTGATTGCAACTTTTCCTTTACCCCGCCGGAAGATCTTTTTGACAAACTGTGCCCGGGTAAATATTTTTCGAAGTTGGACCTAGCAGATGCGTACTTGCAAATACCGGTGGACGAAGAATCCCAGCATGGTTTGGTGGTTAACACGCATCTTGGTTTGTATAGATTTAAAAGACTGCCATTCGGGTGTGCATCCGCCCCTGCATTGTTTCAGCAATATCTGCAAACTGTTTGTGCGTCGGTCCCTACTGCAGCAAACTATCTGGACAATATTGTGATCTCCGGAAAGACAGAAGAAGAACATTTAGCCAATCTCAGAACATTATTTCAGGTATTGCGACAAAATGGTCTTCGCTTGCGGAAGGACAAATGTTTTTTACTCGTGACTTACCCTATCTGGGACATGTAATCAATGCCCAAGGCATACATCCCAGTCCAGAGCACCTCCGTGCCATACAAGACTTGCCTTCGCCACAGAATTTGAAGCAGCTACAGAGTGTGCTGGGAAAAATTAATTATTACAAAGATATGTTCGCCACGCCTCTTCTATTTCAGCTCCGCTTCATCGCTTACGCCGTAAAGGTGTTCCGTTCGTCCGGAAGACGGAATGCGAACGCGCCTTTCGCCAGTTGAAATCGGCGTTGCTTTCAAGTACTTGCCTTACGCCATTCGATCCCCAGAAACCCCTTTTGTTGATGGTAGATGCATCGGATTTCGGGATCGGTGCTGTGCTTGCGCACAAAGATGGATCGCACGATCGCCATATTTCCTTTGCGTCCAAATTGCTCTCGTCAGCGCAAAGAAATTATTCACATATCGAGAAAGAAGATTTGGCTCTTGTGTTTGGTGTTACAAAGTTTCATGATTTCTTGTATGGTCATCACTTTACCATCATCACAGACCACAAACCTTTGACATCGCTTTTTTATCCGAACAAGCCTGTACCTCCACGTACAGCGCATAAATTCATTCGCTGGTCTATTTTCCTCTCGCAGTACCGCTACGATATCTTGTATCGGTCCACTGCTAAACACGGAAACGCCGATGCGTTGTCCCGTTTGCCTGTTGCTGAGTATAGAGCATTCGATTCTTCCGAACTTGCTTGCATGTTCATTGATGCGGAAACCGATGACGTGGTCGAATCGTTTCCGATTGATTTTCGGCGTGTAGCTACTGCCACAGCTGCTGACCCTGTCCTTGCTACCGTTTTGCGTTTTGTTGCTACTCAATGGCCCTTGTAAAAGTCACAGATCGAGGATTCGTTGGTTCGCCGATTTTTTTGTCACAAGGAGTGTAGTGTTGGCAGAAGTGCCAACACTGTTTTTCTAGAGGAGGCCGAAATGCACGCGTTTAATTACACGCTGACTGGCGTGAGGTCTGGAACAGGACAATGTCTTGAGAATTGCAATAAAGTACGAAAATCTTGTAATACTTAACTTTAATCCACATTTGTAGAACATCTGTCGTTACGGTACATGCTTCATAATATTAATTATCAATTGAATACGGCGCCTTGCTAGGTCGTAGCAAATGTAGCTCAAGGCTATGCTAACTATCGTCTCGGCAAATGAGAGCGTATTTGTCAGTGAACCTTTCGTTGCAAAGTTGGCTGTACATTTGGGGACGAGTGCTAGAAAGTCTCTCTAGACCTGCCGTGTGGTGGCGCTCGGTCTGCTATCACTGACAGTGGCGATACGCGGGTCCGGCGTATACTAATGGACCGCGGCCGATTTAAAGGCTACCACCTAGCAAGTGTGGTGTCTGGCGGTGACACCACAAGGAGAGACTTTTTCTACGACGTGGTGTTTTGCTGTTGCGTTCTGATAATGATCAGTCCAGAGTCGTGGTCCCACGTTCGTTACAGTCCTCTGTATTCCGGCTTCTCCACCCAGGACATTGGGGTATAGTGCGAACGAAACAACTTGCTCGTCAGCACTTACTTGGTTCGGAATCGATGCTGCGATTACGAATATGTGCTCTTCTTGCATGGCGTGTGCCGAACAACATTCCGCACCACCGCGGGAATTCTTTGCATGGCCACCAGCCACTACCCCTTGGCAACGCTTGCACATCGATTTTGCTGGCCCTTTCTGGAATGCTAGATGGTTGGTCGTGGTCGATTCTTTCAGTAATTTTCCTTTTGTTGTCCGGATGTCTTCCACAACGTCATCTGCCACCATCCAAGCGTTATCCGCTATCTTTTGCATTGAAGTTTTTCCACAGACTATTGTTTCCGACAATGGCCCACAATTCATGTCCGCAGAATTTCAGTCATTCTGCAAGGCCAATGGTATTCAACATCTGACATCCGCGCCGTTTTCGCCTCAGTCAAACGGTGCCGCTGAACGATTGGTCCGGACTTTCAAGTCACAGATGTTGAAGCTGAAAGAGTCGCATTCTCGGGAGGACGCGATATTGCTCTTCTTGTCCTCGTATCGCTCTCAGCCCCGAGTTGGTCGCTCGCCGGCTGAGTTGCTCCACGCTCGTCCTCATCGAACCTTGATGCCTTTGCTGCATCCGCCGCATCAGGTTCCTGTGCAGCGGCAGCCACCTGCTTTTGCCACAGGCGACGTTGTCTGCTATCGCAACTATCGAGGTCCACGGCGTTGGCTCGCAGGGCGCATTCTTCGCTGCCTCGGCCGCGCTATGTATCTGGTTTTGGGGCCCTCTGGTGAGGTGCGTCTGCATCTCAATCAGCTGCGCCACTGTCGTCGCACGGGTTCTGCCGCTCCCCGTCTGCTTTCAGCAACGGTGCCGTCAGGTCAGCGCCCTGGGGACCCATCTACTGGCTCGCCTCATCCCCAGGTGTTACCGACGCTGCCTTCCATTTTGCCCCATGGCGACGCGCCGCCGCCGCCGCCGGTCCTCCCGCCGGCGACGCCCGCAGTGGATGCGTCGCTGCAGCCGCCGGGCGCCTCCATGGGTCACGCGCCGCCGATCGCTTCCCGTGACCAGCTGTCCTCCGCCATGGAACTCTTGCCTGCTCCGGACCAGATGTCGTCTTCGCCCGTCGGGTACCCGACGCGATGGAGGTCGACCCTTCCGCCCCTCCTGTATCTCTACAGGCGCATACACCGCATGTTGGCGTGCACCCTGGACTAGGTTTTCAGGCGTTTCCTAGATCCCCTCGGACCGAATGGCCGGGTGCGGGTGGCACAGCCTCGCCTGTTGTTAGGCTCCCCACCTCGTCGCATACGTCAACATGGGGTCTTCCCCACGGCGGGCGGAAGCCTTATAACACGACCGTTCGCCGATTTGCGGGGGAGAAATGTGGTGTCACTGCCAGACACCACACTTGCTAGGTGGTAGCTTAAATCGGCCGCGGTCCATTAGTACATGTCGGACCCGCGTGGCGCCACTGTGTGATCGCAGACCGAGCGCCACCACACGGCAGGTCTCGAGAGACGTACGAGAACTCGCCCCAGTTGTACGACGACGTTGCTAGCGACTATACGGACGAAGCCATTTCTCTCATTTGCCGAGAGACAGTTAGAATAGCCTTCTGCTAAGTTAATGGCTACGACTTACCAAGGCGCCATTAGCCTTAAATAGCTTGTATATAAAGAGTCACTTGTATCGCCACAATCTCCAGATGTCTCATCAAGAACGATGTATACAAGGATGTATTAAAAGTTAAGTATATTCCAAAGATACGTATTTTCTTTATCACATTCTTTAAGTCTCCTGTTTCAGACCTCACTCCATCCTTCGTGAGTTAGCGCGTGCATCTTGGCCGCCTCTTTCAATTAGTGTGCGTAGTGTTGGCAAGTCTGCCGACACTACACTCATCATATTCACAGGTGAGGCAACCGTTACGAGCAGTGGTATTTTGAACTTCTGTAACGGTCGTCTGTGGAACAGTATGCAGAACCCCCATGCATGGTGACAGAGAATCATCAGCACCACTGCAGATGGAATGTGTGGGTCAGTTGGAATAACTGGCGACCATGTTTAGGGGCCATCTTCCTCCCACGTCGCTTAACAGGCAAGCACTATCGGCTTTTCTTGCAGGTAACTTTGCCTGCCACACGGCAGGTCAGGCGTACTTGCACTCGCCCCAGTTGTACAGTCGACGTTCATAGCAAGGGTTCACTGACAATTACGCTCTCATCTGCCGAGACGATAGTTAGCATAGCCTTCAGCTACGTCATTTGCTACGACCTAGCTACGCGCCATTACCAGTTATATTGAGCTTATTGTAAAACCTGTATCGTCAAGAGCAATGTACACAATTATGGATTAAAGTTAAGTATTACATCATCTACGTACTTTATTTGCAATTCTCAAGACATTGTCCTGTTCCAGACCTCACGCCAGTCTGCGTGTAATTAAACGCGTGCATTTCGGCCTCCTCTAGCAACACGGTGTTGGCTCTTCTACCAACACTTCAAAGAGTCGTGGACGTCCAACCATTTAGCACATAATGGTAGTTTCACTGTCCTTCTACCCCTTTCCGCAGGTGGTCACGACAGTAGCACGTGAATATTCGACCTGCTTCGCCGTTCTACAGATACTCGTTCACAGGCTCTGCTTAATAATATCACCCACTTTGTCAAAGTCGCTTATTTCAATGTATTTCCCCCTTTGCAGTCCACATCATCGCTAGGACGATTCCCTGTCCATGTGTGCTCTGTTTACATACTTTTTTTTTTATCGCGTCTTGTGCCCGCAACACCCCAGGCTGCATCCAACGTCGCGGTGGACAGTTGTCACAATGTTTCGAGATATCAGCTGTAAGGTGTCAGGCAAATCCAACCCCTTCCATGGAAACCCTGACATGATAAGCAAATCCAGCAGTAAGTCACATAGATCTGAATAAATCGTGACATTAAATTAATCAAAGTGATACGAGTACTTTTATCAATATTGCAATTTATAAACAATGTTTTGTAAGCTGAATAAAATATCCAATGGTAAACTTAACTGCTTTTTCGACGTTATTTTACCAGCTAACTAAAAATAGGAAAGCCTTGAACCCCTTCCACTAAATTTAGTTAGTATTAAGATTCTTTTACAGGGAGTGCAGTGGAGCTGACGCTGAAATCATTAAGTATTTGGTTATATCATCGCTAGTCTCACTGAACTCTTCTGAACTCTACATGTCATGTGTGGTCTGGCGTCTCCTTACCAGCAACAGGTCCCAGGTTCAAACTAGTCAATTCCCTAAAAAACACGCTCAGAGCGTCGTTGCGCGAAAGTGGTAGGGAGATACGACTTAGAAGAAACATACACCACGCAGAATGTTAGAGAATGGTGATCCTGCCAGGATGGTAAAATACCATGATTGAAGGTCGACTACATGCCTAACTAGGTCAGAAAAATATCCTGTTGAAAAATTTTCGTAATTAATTTCTTTTTTAAAGTTATAAACAGTCGAAAACAGTAGCTACAGCGATAGATAGTAAGAAAGTATTCAAGAGAACGTGAGACATTCTAGCAGAGACAATAGCATAATTAAGTTATGAATTTTAATATTGTTAGAATTAAGTTCTCTCTCCAATGCAAGCGCACAGGTGGCGGATACATCATTGACAAGTTGGTTCTGACCCAACAAGTAAGTGATTGGATTATCAGTCTTGGTTATAATAAGTGTCAAGTCGTGTGAACAAAAAGTTTATTAAACGCGTGAGATCGTATGAGCGCATGTTGACTCGAAGTAGGGCGCGTGAATTGCTTTTAAAACAGAAAATAAGGGATTCGGAAAGATTAGCAATGGCAGATCGAGACCTTGACCGAATTGAAGTAGAGACCCAACATGAAGATGGACAGAGAATAGATGACAGTATAACAGATGCAGTATCGCGAGAAATAGTACAGATAACGCACCATAACGAGGATAATATACGCCAAGGCACAGAAAACCTAAGTCAGTATACGACAGAGGAGCAGGAAAGTAGAGAGACAGCCGATGAGGATTCTAACTTGCGTCTTGAATACGTAGAACCCATAGTACAAGTAATCAGTGCTCCCTCACCACAGAGTACAAGGAATTCTAGCAGAAACGTGTCACCGCACAGTTCAATGCAATCGGATGCAAATCAACACTTGGGCGAAAACACAGAGCGTAGGACGTCGGAAGAAAACGCAATATGACCCACCAATCCGGCAGAATTATTACAATTAATGACGGAAACCGTGACAAGACAAAATAAAGAAATTGCGAACCAAATTAAAATTCAGAATGCAGAAACGACGATCCAAATTGCAGAAACCACGAGACAAATGCTTGAGATTAAAGAACAAAACAAAAAAATTCAGTTACACCTAAGTCATATTGAAGACGAGGCAAAAGAATCTCGAGAAGTGATAGGAAACTTAATAACAGGTCACAATCAATTGAGAACAGACATTGGCAAGGTACAAGCGGACGTACAAATATTGCGTAATGACATTCAGGACGAGATCAAACCATTACGTAATAACACCCAGGGAGAAGTCAAGAGAGAAACAGATAAGAGAACAGACATTGGCAAGGTACAAGCGGACGTACAAATATTGCGTAATGACATTCAGGACGAGATCAAAACATTACGTAATAACACCCAGGGAGAAGTCAAGAGAGAAACAGATAAACGTAATTACTAGACAAGCAGCAGGTACAGCGCGTGAAGTTGTTGAAAAAAGTGTGTTACACAAACGTATCACAAAAGCAGCGCTGAAAAGAAATGATAACCGCATAGTCGAAATAGAAGCGCAAACGAAGCGACAATTTCAGAAATAACGAACAGAGTTGTTGCAAACCATTGAAGAGCGCAGTGAACAGGATCGAACAAGCACTGAGTGTGCAACCACATCCGTATCTGTAACAGCACCGGAAAAACAAGCAATTAACTAAGATATCATACATTCCAAAATCAAATAGGGGTAATGCAGGAGTGGGTTTAATAATGAATAAAAAAATAGGAGTGCGGGATAGCTACTACAAACAGCATAGTGAACGCATTATTGTGGCCAAGATAGACACAAAGCCCATGCCTACTACAGTAGTACAAGTTTATATGCCAACCAGCTCTGCAGATGATGAAGAAATTGATGAAATGTATGACGAGATAAAAGAAATTATTCAGGTAGTGAAGGGAGACGAAAATTTAATAGTCATGGGTGACTGGAATTCGTCAGTAGGTAAAGGGAGAGAAGGAAACATAGTAGGTGAATACGGATTGGGGGGAAGAAATGAAAGAGGAAGCCGCCTTGTAGAATTGTGCACAGAGCATAACTTAATCATAGCTAACACTTGGTTCAAGAATCATAAAAGAAGGTTGTATACCTGGAAGAATCCTGGAGATACTAAAAGGTATCAGATTATATAATGGTAAGACAGAGATTTAGGAACCAGGTTTTAAATTGTAAGACATTTCCAGGGGCAGATGTGGATTCTGACCACAATCTATTGGTTATGAACTGCAGATTGAAACTGAAGAAACTGCAAAAAGGTGGGAATTTAAGGAGATCGGACCTGGATGAACTGAAAGAACCAGAGGTTGTAGAGTTTCAGGAAGAGCATAAGGGAACAATTGACAGGAATGGGGGAAAGAAATACAGTAGAAGAAGAATGGGTAGCTCTGAGGGATGAAGTAGTGAAAGCAGTAGACGATCAAGCAGGTAAAAAGACGAGGGCTAATTGAAATCCTTGGATAACAGAAGAAATATTGAATTTAATTGATGAAAGGAGAAAATATAAAAATGCAGTAAATGAAGCAGGCAAAAAGGAATACAAACGTCTCAAAAATGAGATCGACAGGAAGTGCAAAATGGCTAAGCAGGGATGTCTAGAGGACAAAAGAAAGGATGCAGAGGCTTGTCTCACTAGGGGTAAGATAGATACTGCCTACGGGAAAATTAAAGAGACCTTTGGAGAAAAGAGAACCACTTGTATGAATATCAAGAGCTCAGATGGCAACCCAGTTCTAAGCAAAGAAGGGAAGGCAGAAAGGTGGAAGGAGTATATAGAGGGTTTATACAAGGGCGATGTACTTGAGGACAATATTATGGAAATGGAATAGGATGTAGATGACGATGAAATGGGAGATACGATGCTGCGTGAAGAGTTTGACAGAGCACTTAAAGACCTGAGTCGAAACAAGGCCCCGGGAGTAGACAACATTCCATTAGAACTACTGATGGCCTTGGGAGAGCCAGTGCAGACAAAACTCTACCATCTGGTGAGCAAGATGTATGAGACAGGCGAAATACTCTCAGACTTCAAGAAGAATATAATGATTCCAATCCCAAAGAAAGCAGGTGTTGACGGGTGTGAAAATTACCGAACTATCAGTTTAATAAGTCACAGCTGCAAAATACTAACGCGAATTCTTTACAGACGAATGGAAAAACTGGTAGAAGCAGACCTCGGGGAAGATCAGTTTGGATTCCGTAGAAATGTTGGAACACGTGAGGCAATACTAACCTTACGACTTATCTTAGAAGAAAGATTAAGAAAAGGCAAACCTACGTTTCTAGCATTTGTAGACTTAGAGAAAGCTTTTGACAACGTTAACTGGAATACTCTCTATCAAATTCTGAAGGTGGCAGGGGTAAAATACAGGGCACGAAAGGCTATTTACAATTTGTACAGAAACCAGATGGCAGTTATAAGAGTCGAGGGGCATGAAAGGGAAGCAGTGGTTGGGAAGGGAGTGAGACAGGGTTGTAGCCTCTCCCCGATGTTATTCAATCTGTATATTGAGCAAGCAGTAAAGGAAGCAAAAGAAAAATTCGGAGTAGGTATTAAAATTCATGGAGAAGAAATAAAAACTTTGAGGTTCGCCGATGACATTGTAATTCTGTCAGAGACAGCAAAGGACTTGGAAGAGCAGTTGAACGGAATGGACAGTGTCTTGAAAGGAGGATATAAGGAGAACATCAACAAAAGCAAATCGAGGATAATGGAATGTAGTCAAATTAAATCGTGGGATGCTGAGGGAATTAGATTAGGAAATGAGACACTTAAAGTAGTAAAGGAGTTTTGCTATTTAGGGAGTAAAATAACTGATGATGGTCGAAGTAGAGAGGATATAAAATATAGACTGGCAATGGCAAGGAAATCGTTTCTGAAGAAGAGAAATTTGTTAACGTCGAGTATAGATTTAAGTGTCAGGAAGTCGTTTCTGAAAGTATTTGTATGGAGTGTAGCCATGTATGGAAGTGAAACATGGACGATAACTAGTTTGGACAAGAAGAGAATAGAAGCTTTCGAAATGTGGTGCTACAGAAGAATGCTGAAGATAAGGTGGGTAGATCACGTAACTAATGAGGAGGTATTGAATAGGATTGGGGAGAGGAGAAGTTTGTGGCACATCTTGACTAGAAGAAGGGATCGGTTGGTAGGACATGTTTTGAGGCATCAAGGGATCACAAATTTAGCATTGGAGGGCAGCGTGGAGGGTAAAAGTCGTAGAGAGAGACCAAGAGATGAGTATACTAAGCAGATTCAGAAGGATGTAGGTTGCAGTAGGTACTGGGAGATGAAGAAGCTTGCACAGGATAGAGTAGTATGGAGAGCTGCATCAAACCAGTCTCAGGACTGAAGACCACAACAACAACATCATGCATTTTCGATTCCAATCACAGGCGGAAGGTAACATACGTGAAATCAGACAGCCTGCACCGCAACAAACACGTTTCGAAATTCTTGATGAACAACCTGCAGCACAAACACATGCAGAACCACAAATGTATGTTTCAAGACAGTCTGGATAGTGCAATGAAGCGGCAAGGTTAGCCAGACAAGATACCGAATCAATACGTGACAATGGAAAGCCAGGACGCGAAGAGTACAGTGCAAAGCATTCAGCTACACGTTCACAACCGATGGAAGAAAATTATTGCGTACCACTCCAACGATACTACGCAAAGGTACGCGAAAGTTACAGTGGACAATATCCAATGGATCTACCACAACCAGAAAGAACGACGGGAGAAATGACCAATAACAAAAGTGGCGAAGAATCGCGAATTTCATATGGAACTATGACGAAGTAAGACAACGATCATTTCCTCACAGTCAGAAAATTTCAACACTTTCGAGAAGGAAACTCCTTACATCCACAAACTTTTATTGATCAATTCAGAGTTGGATTACCAGAATACTGGACGCTAGCACACAAATTAGACTTTATATGTGCACACATGTCAGGAACAGTCGCAGAAACCATGCAGAATGTTGCAGCGACATGCCGATCGTACGAGGATTTCAGAGAGAAGTTTCTCTCACGATATTGGTCCAGCGAAGCACAGAACAGAGTGAAGTACGAATTATTACAGAACCCATATTTTGAAAATTCAGGAGAGAAGAGCCCCTTAAATTTTTCGAAGTAATTGCAAAGAAAAATCAATGCTTAGGTGTACTATACAGTGACGGAGACTTGATTAAATTATGCGCGATGAAGTTACCATTGACATACGAGCAATCATTAATAGGTCGCGGAGGCAATGACGTCGAAGCTTTTAAAGGTATTCTAAGGGAACTAGAGTTAATATTTTCGGAAGATGACGCAAGAAAAAGACGAAGCGCACGTGAAAACGAAAGCAAAAAACAGTGGAATCCACAAGACACAGTGCGAAGAACCAATAATTACGAACCACGTGATAACTTAGCACCAAGAAACGACAATAGATTTCAACAAAGAACCGGTTATGCATTTAGAAGAGAATATGGCAATAACTATAATTCACCCAGGAACGGCAACAATTATTACAGAGGGAATAACGACAACGAGAACGGGTATTGGAGAACCAATAGACCGACAAATTATCAACAAAGAAACCAACATCAACAAGCTGAACAAGAAAAGAGAATACAGATAGAAGAGGTGGAGGTAAGATCACCAAACCCCGATAAACGTTCGAATTGACAGCTAAGCGCCCATTGCCAAAGAGAATGACGCACTGACGCAGCACAATTACAGCACCTTGAACAGAGAAGTAAATACCTTATGACGAGAAGAGAAGAAGGAAGAAACAAATCCGCAGGGACCAGATGAAAACGAAGACAGGAAAATAACAATATCGTGTTGGGACGAAATTAATTGGGAGAATACTGACGAGGAAGATGAATTACCAGAGGCATGCACAACGAATGTAGGAGGAAAGGGCAAAGTAATGAGTATTGCAGAGCTATTTGAGATGGAAACCAGGGAAAGCGAATTCAATGAGGATAATGCGCCGTCGACAGAAGTTGAAAATAAGTAACTAGTGGGCACACAACACAACGTATATAATGAAGGAAGTTATGAAGCGATAATTAGAGCATTTAGATGCGATTATGTGGAAGTAGAGACGAAGAAGGAGAAGATAGACGAGGATGAGGAAAAAGTAGAGGATGTTGAAAAGCGTAAATGAAGGAAGAAATAGAGAAGAGGAAATAAAAGAGAGAGATGTAGCAGTCGAAGCTTATCCTACAGAAAGTTCGAATTCACAGGGGAAGTCGTGAAAAGACTCATGTATGATTCAGTATAGGATTCGTTGGTGAAAGAAAAAGAAGAACAGAACCAACCCGTTCAAATTCAACTAGTTTTGAAGGCCATGGTAAAGCATATCCCAGTCAATATTGTAATTGATAGCGGAAGTGAACTGACCGCGATCTCAGAAAATTTATTCATGCAGTGTAATGCCAATGAGGAATTTCCAGTTCTGAAAACACGTAAGATTAAAGTAAGAGGTCCTATTAGAAACAATGCTGCGGAAGTTACGAGACAAACAAGGTTAACTCTTTCGTGTCAGGGTCAAAAGATCGAAGCCAACTTCGTGATTATACCTAAACTAACTGTAGATTTGATTATAGGTGCAGATAATAGAATAGACGAGCGATAATAGATATGGGGAAAGGTAGCGTAACACTCGGGAATATCACAATTCTCTTTGAGCAAAAGCTAAAATTAGAAGAAATACCAGTTATAAACAAACAATTAAGAATGGTGCGAGATAAAGAGGATGAAGAATTAGAATGGTATGGTTCAAATGGCTCTGAGCACTATGGGACTCAACTGCTGAGGTCATTAGTCCCCTAGAACTTAGAACTAGTTAAACCTAACTAACCTAAGGACATCACACACATCCATGCCCGAGGCAGGATTCGAACCTGCGACCGTAGCGGTCTCGCGGTTCCAGACTGCTGCGCCAGAACCGCGCGGCCACTTCGGCCGGCTAGAATGGTATGCACAAAAGGGGGAATCGCCTCAACTCATGTTAGAAGTCCATAAAGAAATCGACGAAAAATTGCAAGAAGTTCAAGGTATTTAGGAACACAGTAAAAGAGAATTAGAGGGTATTTTACGAGATAAAGCAGAGGTATTTTTACCTAAGACTGGCAGTATTAAACACTTTCAGTACAAGTTTGAACAGCATAAACCGTTTAGAGTGCCACCCTATACAATCCCATTAAGCTACAGGAATAAAGTATTCCAGGAGATATCTAAAATGTTAGATGATGATATTATTGAACCAGCTACCTCCACATATAACAGCCCTCTCCATATTGTACAAAAACGAGATGGGAGCATCAGGTTAGTGCTTGATTCCAGACAGATCAGCACAATCATAATCACTGAGACAGATCGCCCAGAAAAATTAGAGGAATTGATGCAAAACTTCCACGGTGCTAAGATATTTTCATCAATTGATTTACAGAGTAGTTTCTGGCAAATAGAATTGACCCCAGAATGTAGAAAATTTCCTGCATGTATCGTATTCGGTAGATGTTACCAATTTAAACGATTGCCATTTGGTTTAAACATATAATCGGCAGCGTTTATTAGGGAATTTAATACTATACTCAGTCCTGAAATTTTACAAAAAAATACTTGTTATGTTGATGATGTGATTATAGCAGAACCCTCTAGGGAACATTACAACGACACATTAAATCAATTTTTACAGATCATGAAAGAGCATGGTGTCACAGTAAATATAACAAAATCGAAATTTGGAAGGCGAGAGGTCACATTTCTAGTACACATAATTTCAGAGAAAGCGGTAATGCCCGAGCCAGAAAAACTAACGGCAATCAAAGAATTCTGTACTCCATATAATAAGAAAACTCTCAGACGATTTCTAGGTCGCACCGGATTCTATAAAAAATTCATTTGGGTCGACTCTCTCGCAACACCACGCCTATGTGCATTGACTGGAAAAACACACCATGGGTATGGGCTCAACAAGCCATTGAAGAATTTTTAAAAGTGAAAAACGCACTAAGAACAGCACCGATTTTAGCACATCCTGATCTAACACAAAATTTTTGTATGGCCACAGATAGCGCGAAAACAGGTTTAGGAGTTGTTTTATTCCAAGATTACGAACAGGCAGGGCTAAGATCATGTAGAACAACTGCATTTGCCAGTCGTGTACTCACAAAAAGCGAGAAAAACTATTGAGTCACGGAGCTGGAAGCATTGGCCATTCTATGGGGCTTCCAACGTTTTCGATACTTCCTATTCGGAAGAGTAACAAAAGTATACACTGACCACAAAGCATTAGAATTTCTGTTATCCGCTGAACTAACTCATGGGAGGTTAGCCAGATGGATGTTAATACTACAAGAATTTGACTTCACTATTACACACATACCAGGACCAATGTATTAGCAGATGCTTCATCACGATGTCCACAGGGTGCATCGAATAACATGGGTTTGGAAGCAGCAGAAGACCAGTTTACAATGTACTACATGAAACAAGTACCTTTCGAAAACTACATTACGACAGCATTGAAAAACATAGGCAAAGAACAGGACAAGGATCCCGAAATACTAGGAATCAAACACAAGTGGAGAAGTAACGATTTTCCAGACATTCGACAGCACTATTACGTAAAATATAATATTTTATTTCTTAGACGAAATGTTGCAACGAATGAATGGTTAATTTATATCCCAGATGAACTAATTAATAAGTACATATGGTATACACATTTAAGTAATGGCCACTTTGGACCAAAGAAATGCTTTTTAAAAACAAAACAAACATGCCATTTTCCTAATATGGAAAGACGAATTAGAACAGTATTAGGTAAATGCAAAAAATGTATGAGGGCTAAACACATCACTTTCCAAACCAAACCACCTATGTTTCCAATAATCCCTAAAAAAATTAAAACAAATAGCTGCAACAGATTTGATGGGGCCCCTCCCATGGACAAAAAATGGATATATTTTCATATTTGTCGTTTTGGAACTTACTTCTAAATATGTTACCTTGACACCACTAAAACAGGCAACAGGTCTTACTATAAGTGAAGCATTTAGACAAGATTTTCTCAGACAAGTAGGTCGAGTGGAACGAATAATTTCGGATAATAGCCCACAATACAAATTAGTGCAATGGCAGAACATGTTAAAACAACACAAAATAAAACCCATTTACATATCTAAGTACAAACGTAGCGTAAATCCAGCAGAACGATCTATGAAGGAAATAGGCACTTTATGCCGATTATATGCAGGCAAAAGACACAACACTTGGGATATATACCTTAAAGATATTCAAGAGGTAATAAATGAAATGCCACATAGCACTGCACTACTACCTCCAGTTACTGTACTTAAAAATATTGAACCCCCAAACATAACCAGAGAAAGATTTCCTATTGTAACACGTAGACAGCACAAACAAGTCATAGCAACAGCACTCTCCAACATCAGAAAGGCAGCCATTAAAAGGAAAGAAAGAGGAGATAGAACAACAATTAAAGGAACATTCACAGTAGGCCAGAAAGTATTTGTAAAATCACACCATCTCCCCAGCAAACAGAAACACAAAATACATAAGTTTTACGCTGCATACAAAGGACCTGTCATAATTAGCCAAATTGCTCATGATAATGCTGTGGAACTAATGAACCCGAAAACAGGCAAAACCTTACGACTTCACCATGTGAGCCATATCGAAAAGTTTGAAGATTAATTTTATTCCTGGTAAATAATCAGCACAATATTTCAAGATTATTTTGCAGATAAGATCGTCAGGAGAAAGAAGAATGAAGTGAGAGGAAGGTGGGAAAAAGAAAGTAGTTTCAATAAAAACAAAAACAAAAATAACACCTATCGTACAATAGATTAAGGTGAAGATATAAAGTGTAGATTGTCTAACAGCATGAAATACTAAAATGCTATACACCACAACACTACATAAAAATAAAAAACGAATTTGAGGATTCTTGTAGAAGTTAAGACTCGAAATATCTTAGAATTGTAACATGGAAAGGGCGCCGAAATTTGTAAAGCTTTTTAAAAAGGCGTAAAACAATGTAGGTACTAGACATATGTTAGATGAATATAAGTAAAACTTTTTCTAAGAACCCTTGTAAAAAACTCCAGCAAGAAACCAGATGCAACGACCCACAAGTTGCAACCAGAGAAGTATCAAGAAAGGAAAGGACATAATTAGCAAGACATGAATCCTACAAGGCAGAAGTGTCGAGAGAAGGGAAAGGACTGTGAGACCAACAAAGGGCACTTGTAAATCTACTGCTGAAGGGACAGACAAGCAAACACCGGACTTTCACCATTTGTAAACCCCGGGACGCCCCGACTCAGTGGAGCGAGCAAAAAACGGCCCGATGAGAAGACCGCTTGGGCAAGCCACCACTGGCAAAAAAAAAAAAATATTTGTAAAAGTCACACTACTGCTATTAAACAGCATGCTGATGCACGAAACTGAAGAAAACTTCCACAATGTAGAACTGACACGTCCAAACAATTTATCGAACTGCTACTAAGAGGAGATCTTCAAAGCGACTAGTTATCAATAAATATTCCCATATCCTGCCCAGAGAAGAACCAAGAATAAAGTAAGAAGCAGAGAAAAAGCAATAAGAACAGAAGTTGAAGATTCGCAAGATTGAGACCAAGAAAGAAGATGGGTGAAGAATAGATGACATACCTTCCCAAATCCCTATCCCATTGTAATCTACTCGTCTGCGAAGTATCACAATGAAAAACGACCGCTTTCAGCAGCACATAACGATGACTTTCACGCATATAAAGCCAGTAAACCACGAGATTCTGCAGACACAGCGGCATTCCATTATGGGACCTCCACAACAGCAACACACTGTTGCAAAGCCAACAAGGAATGACGAACGAAGCTGTACATCAAATACTTGCCCACATCCATCTCGCTCAAGTCCATCACCTTCATGCAAAAACATTCGCCAACCTCATGCTTAAACATTCATAGGATTGTGTGAATGTGTGAAATCAAATTATGTGATGTAGGAATTGTGCAAAAGAAATGTGTGAAAAACTAAATAAGTTAAGCACACCAGACAGCTAATAAACTACAAAATAACAGTCATTGATTATGGACTTAAATAAAAAATAACACATCGATAAAAAGAAGTCATTAGTTCAGAAATGGACAGTATATAAAGAACAAAGGTAAGGCATAATAAACACTAAAACTATATGCCACTTATTTTCTCCTCATAAAAATAAAAGAATAACTATATTTTACTTATTTTCTCCTTATAAAAACAAAGAATAAAAATCTTGTTGGATTTTCTCCTTTTTTTATAACATTTGTATCATTTGTTAGGATAATATCTCAATAGTAGTGAATGTATATTTCTTTGTCAAAGCAATTCTTGGAAATAATTCTTATTTGTTAGTGTAACAATATTGAAATGAGTGTCTAGAAACAAAAACATTTTACTTGTACATGATATTTAAAAAATGTGTTAGGGAATAGATTTTACTTCATTACTACATTTACAAAAAAAATATTTCTAAGAAAATCGATATGAAAGACTCATCACTTTCGATAACAAACTTCTTAAAAAACAAACTTCGCACTTAAAGAAAGAAAGAAAATAATTAAAAATTAATAATAATAATAATAGCATAAACATATTCTTCTCTTGTCAATAGAAACATATTTTTGAGAATAATGTGAAAGAATATAAAAATATAAATTATTAATACAAACTAGCATAGAACCAGAATAACGTGGCTGAACAGTAGGCAACAAAATTTAGATAAAGGAATAATTTTTGACTGACTTAGACAATGAATCAATCATTGCCTAACTTCAGTGCAAAAATTAAGTTCGAAGGGTGGTGATATGTAAGGTGTCTGGCAAATCCAACACCTTCCATGAAAACCCTGACATGATAAGCAAATCCAACAGTACGTCACATAGCTCTGAATAAATCGTGACATTAAATTAACCAAAGTAATACGAGTAACGAGTGAGCAAATGGAATACCACAGACTAACACAAGACTGCCTAAATGCATGTCATATCTTCCCACCATGAGACAGACGCAGTTCCTAGGGGAGAAACGAGAACAGAAGCCGAAAGCAGAACCGTGTTAAGCTAGAAGGCCCTACGATAAGGGACGGACACCAACGTCGCCAGCCAAGCGCCAGGACCACCCCCCAGCCCATGTTAAAAGATAGAGCCCTCCAGAAGAACAGTATAGATCTTACGATAACACTAAAACGGCCACACCAGCTGCAAGTCTTAGCGTGAGACTTTTTCTCGTCTCTGTTACTTTGCAAACGTTAAAAACATTGCCCCACCACGAAAAGTATAACGTTTCTCATTGGATGGACAGACTTTTGTAGGCAGAGCTTAAGGTTAACATTGCGATCCTGATTGGTCAGATAAAAACACAGCCAGATAGTTTTTTTAAACCAACTTCGGTAAATTGTGGTAAGGAGAAGTTAGGTGAGAGTTGCTTCCGAGACGGCGAGCTGTATGGAGTTGCGACGCCCGCCGACCCCTAACACTGCCTAACCAACGACAAGGTAATGAACGCACGTGATGCCGCATAACAGCGCATAAAGCTTCACTCAGAACTGCAGAAGTCTTATCTGTTACACCCCCTTTCTGCGTGATACTTGCGTCGTTCGTCAATTAAAGCTCCTGGTATTCACATTTGCTACGTAAGTTAAAATCTGAAACGCGATGATTTTTCTGTTATATAATTATTGAGAAGCCACATCAGCCACTGTAATTTACGACAAGTTAGATAAATAATTAATGATAATTGAGGGTCACTGTAGACCATTTTGATAGTTTTCTCTTTTGTGAAACTTAATGTAAATCTAGATTATAGATGTGATATGGCATAGGTCATTCTTCGATCCATTGTAGAACTTGGAAACCCACTCAGGAAATATTCGTTCACATTTTTGTTGAACGCAGTTGGTTTTTATCATCCTGTATTAAAATATTTCCCTTTATTAATATTGCAATTTATAAACAATGTTTTGTAAGTTGAATAAAATTTCCAATGGTAAACTTAATTGCTTTTTCGACGTTATTTTACCAGCTAACTAAAAATAGGAAAGCCTTGAACCCCTTCCACTAAATTTAGTTAGTATTAAGATTCTTTTACAGGGAGTGCAGTGGATCTGACGCTGAAATCATTAAGTATTTAGTTATATCATCGCTAGTCTCACTGAACTCTTCTGAACTCTACATGTCATGTGTGGTCTGGCGTCTCCTTACCAGCAACAGGTCCCAGGTTCAAACTAGTCAATTCCCTAAAAAACACGCTCAGAGCGTCGTCGCGCGAAAGTGGTAGGGAGACACGACTTAGAAGAAACAGACACCACGCAGAATGTTAGAGAATGGTGACCCTGCCAGGATGGTAAAGTACCATGATTGAAGGTCGACCATATGCCTAACTAGGTCAGAAAAATATCCTGTTGAAGCTATAGAAATAGAAATTGCTTATCTGGATACGTCGTAAGGACGGCACTTTCCCCATTGAGGAGGTGCACCTGGAAACCTCATTTTGCAACGATAGAGAACCCATCACCATTGACATCTCTTTGTTAGAGAGACGTTGAACATCGACTTTCTAGACCGTTGGATTGCTAGTAATGATCAACACGACAGAGCTCTTTTCCTCTGACCTCCACGTTCACTTGACCTCTCTTCATTGGACTTTGTCTTTGGGTATCTATAAATGATCGTACCTACCTTCCACCACAACCTGATGATTTGGCAGAGTTGAGGCATAGACCTCAAGAGGCTTTTGATTCTATTACTCCTAGCTTCTTAAGTAAATTGTGAGAGAAATTAGATTTAGGATTGATGCATGCCACACAACTAACGATGCACATGCTGAACATTTCTAGGAAAAACTGAGTTAGCTGACCTTCAGTTTGATGTAGGATTATACCGTTATAACATGCTTTTGCAACTAGGGAATTCTTTTATGAGCCTCAAAGCATGTACAAGGTTTCCTGCTTTACTACTTCAGTTACTATGTTAAACATATAACGTAAGATTATACTCCTTAGTGAGTAGACTATGAATGCAGTTTTATTTTTTAAATTCGGTCAGTTATTATGTGACATACTGGAAACCAAAGTATGTTAACCCTGCAACAGTATGAGCACCCTGTGAACTACTCACACAGTCTTACACTTTGCAACGTTTGTTCACCAACAGATTTCCACCAGTTGCGTTGAGGCACGGTAGGAAATTACCCAGGATTTATCCGTCCATTATTTGTGAATGAGAGAATTTATGGACCTTACAGGAAATTTGAAACCTTTCAAAAACCTTTTCTCGCTGACACTGTCGCAAAATAATGAAATAGAAACTTTTTGTCGCTTACGACATTTTCGCTGATCACGCGGCGAAACATCAGCAGCAGGGATGACCTAATTTATTGCTTCTTTGCTACTAACTCTGCTCGTAATAAATAGTGCAGACCGTATAAACCCACATCACTGAATCTATCTTCATAATTATAACATTCTACGACATGTAGCTCAGAAGATATGATGTCGTAAATGTTGAGATGTGTGAAAAACTTACTTTCAATGTGTACATTTAGGTTAGGCTTTACAGTGACTGTTATTGACATCAAGTGAAACAATAAATTTACTGTTACCAGTCACAATTTAGCCGGCCAGTGTGGCCGAGCAGTTGTAGGCGCTACAGTCTGGAACCTCGCGATCACTACTGTCGCAGGTTCGAATCCTGCCTCGGGCATGGATGTCTGTGATGTCCTTAGGTTAGTTAGGTTTAAGTAGTTCTAAGTTATAGGGGACTGATGACCTCAGAAGTTAAGTCCCATAGTGCTCAGAGCCATTTGAACCATTTTTTGAGTCACAATTTATCTGTACGGCGCGTTTCAAAGGTTTAAACCTCCATCATCGTGTGGATCTACATTTCTCAGTATGACATATATGTGTGTTGTGTTGCAATTTTTTGGAGGAACACATGGCTCTGTCGCCAGGTGTCACATGCTCCTCTTACTGTCGAAACACGTCACATGTATATCGTCATATTTTATAAACAGATATGTCGTCTGGAAACTACTACAGTTTGTTTAAAAGTATGACAGTATACATGTGATATGTTACGACAGTGAAACAAACCTGTTCCCATTGGAGACAGTGCTATAAGTTCCTCCAAAAATTATAACACAACGCACACATATCTCATAGTAACAAATATGAATCCACCTGATGATGGAGGTTTAAATCTTTGAAACGCGTCATAGAGATAAATAAACAGTGACTGGTAACAGTAAACCTGTTGTTTCATTTTAAAGTTACTTTTCTTAAAGCAGAGCGTCCAAAACAATTTTGAAGATTTTTACACATTGACTTGTTTGTAAAGTATCAGATTTTTGAATCTGTTTTTTCCATGGGTGTTGGATACTTTAAAAAATCCTCCAAAATAACCGTGCTTCCGGGATGGGAAAGTACGCTGGCCCTGGAGAGAATCTGTTCGGTGGATTAACGACGAGGGTCGATGACCTGGCCAACATGAATGTGGTTCTTAGGTGGTTTCCCACATCCCCGTAACTAAATACCAGGCTGATACCCAAACCCCACCACAAAACTCGCAAACATCTACAAAACTTCTGCACCCACTCACATGAATAATACTACACGCAGACGATTGTGATACACCTGTTACGCTCCAGGGAGAAATGAAAGGGGGGGGGGGAGGCGACAAGAAGGTCATATGGCGAGCCTTTAAACTAACCATGCCAAATCCGTTAATAGCCATGCCGACTCTACATCGAGCGGGAGAAAAGCACAGGGGAAAAGAGGAAGAAAATAAGTTGAATTCATTGAAGAACCGACGACTGTGTGTGTGTGTGTGTGTGGGAGAGAGAGAGAGAGAGAGAGAGAGAGACAGAGAGAGAGAGAGAGAGAGAGAACGTTGTGGAAGGTAATTGTTTACCAAACAAAAAAATTGGCCAGATCCGAGTACGACCGGTGCACCGAAGATTTCGTACACAGTTCACTCATACCGAGAATCGAAAATCACGACCATTTTTACCTGTATATAAATACTGGCAAGGTATCTGTTCCAGGGATTCCTAGATTTTCGAGAATGCTTTAATTTCAATAATCCAAATACGATATAAAGTGAAGCGGGAGCAAGCGACCATTACTATAATAATCGAGACTTCTTGCTTCGAGCTGACTGGGTCGCAGTGATAAAAGTAAAACATCAGGCAAGGAAAGGCTTATCTGCTCGTATGACGCGGAATTTATCCATTATCAGATATTCAGAATTAATGTGCGAATCTTTGTTTCACATACAACTTGAAGCGCCACATCTATGTGCAGCAATCGGTCCTGAATACCTGATGATGAATGAACTCAGAGACGCATCATACGGGCAAATAAATCATTGACTTGCCTGGTGTTTGACTTTCGCCACTGCGATCCACTCAGCCTAAATGCAGGATTACACAGTGTTTTAGTTTCAAGTTTGACGTCGGATAACAAATGAGAAATGAAATACTTTTTTCATGTGGTATAATTACAAATGAAAAAATTTCCGATTGTTTTACTTGTACTGTGAAACCTTATTTTTTGCTGAATTTCATCGTTGTAGATCAACGGGAAGTATGCTATGGATTTTGATAAGTGAGTGTTTTAGTACAAAATGTGACATAAATGCGGGACATTCTGACTGCATTGACTTTAGAAGCTGACGTTTACTATACCGCCAAGGGATCATTAACCTTAGGATATGACATAAATTCATTCGTCTACCCTTACCTGAGTAAAACGGTTCTTAACAGATGGACGGACAGACGGACAGTCTGATAACAAATGATAAAAAATTGTTTTTCGTCTGATATAATTATAGATTTACAGTTTGCTGATTTTTTCCTTTGGTAATACTGTATACCTCGCTTCTTGCCAAATTTCGTGATTCTAGATCAGTGGGATGTACCCTACACGTTTTGACGAGTGAGTTTGTGAGAATCAAAGTATGCCACATAAATGGCTGCATCTTTTGTTTCGTCTCAGGAGCTTTAGTTTCGTACACCGCCAAGGAAGCATGAACCGCAGTGTGTAACAAAAGTTTCAGCTCGATACGTCTATCCTTTCCTGAGGAAAAAGGTTTCTAACGGTCGGACAGACAAGAAAACAACAGACAGACAAAGCGATTCTACAAGGATACCCTTTTTACCGACTGAGGCATGGAACCACAAAAATGGAACAGGAATTTTCATCTGTATTCTACCGTTTGCACTAAGGGTCCGACTATCATATCTGTCTCTTTGTCTCCTTAAGAATGACGTGGTTGATCATAGTGCATTCATTAAAAATTCTTTTCTGATACTCCCTAACCTCGTATTTTCGTTACTAGATGACTGAGTACAGCTTGTTCAAACTTTTCCTTAGCTGCAGTGTTTACTGATGGAAAAGCTATGTCTAGCAAGTATTATATGTACGTTTTCCATAAATCGCTCGAATGTCGAGCGGTACATCGGTGACGAACGACAAAACGGAAACCCGTTTCAAAAAATGGTTCAAATGGCTCTGACGACTATGGGACTCAACTGCTGAGGTCATAAGTCCCCTAGAACTTAGAACTACTTAAACCTAACTAACCTAAGGACATCACACATATTCATGCCCGAGGCAGGATTCGAACCTGCGACCATAGCGGTCGCGCGGTTCCAGACTGTAGCGCCTAGAACCGCCCGGTCACTGCATCCGGTGGAAACCCTTTTCGAACGAGCGCTCCTGTTAGTGACATCAGTTGGCAGAAGAAACACAATCATCGTATTACCACAAAGTTTCTTACTGAACTGCATCGAATCATCTGCTTTAGTCCATATAAAAGCTAACATACAAGAGTTGTGCAAATTTTACGATTCATTACCCGATAATTTAGAAATTTCGGTACTTAAAACTGCAGTAGTGGCATTTTAGGAAAAATACTCAATGAGATCAAAGGTAGTTAATTATCAACAGAAAACTTCAACAACAAATCTCTCTCTTTTCTCCAATCTGGGACCAGATATGTTTGGCAGCGACTGAAATCTAAAGATGAAGATTTAACGCTCTGAACTATAAACAAATCGTTGAATAACAAGACAAGAATGGACACCAGAATCAAAATTTATCGACCAATGACAACATACCAGTTGGAGCGAGGCTTGGGTGTGTACATAGTAGATGAGTAAGATACAAACAGCGGAAATGAGATTTAAAGGAAGGTTAAATGATAGTCAAGATTAGACAGTTTACATAACGGATACATAAAATCACCGCTTAATGTTTGTATTGAAATATTTGGCAAAAGTGCACGATTGCAGAAGAAAATGGGTAAAAAAACAACAGAAGCAACGGAGCTAGACTCACAATTTACTTAAGTCTTTACAAGACAAAGAAGGAAAGATCCTGCAAGATCCATGGAAAGATGGGAATGATACTGAATGTGATGTCGGAAGAGGCGTTTTGCTACACCACGAAATACAAAACAAGGTGAAGGCTAAGAGACAACTTGAAACAAGACAGATATCAGCAAGCACGACTAAATGCGGTGTAAATCAGGGCGACGCCTCGCTGCTGGTGTTTATGTTCTTCTTGGCAAGGCAGGCGCTCAGCACGACGTTTATCGTCTGACGGTGGACGCTGCTATCAGGACGATAATCCGCGCGTGATCGACTTTGGCTACGGTGTGATTAGCACCGCCACACGTGCCTGCTGCCCTGTTTACTTGCCCTCCCGGCTGGCAGTTTCCGCCAGCTAGGATAGTGGCAAACAAGAAACACCGCGTCCGCCAAATGCAGTTTCTGCTTAATCGTACCCCCTGTATACTTCACGCTGTCCGCTACCGGTACAAGGGCACTTCCTCGGTATAATAAAGAGCCTATACTATAACCAGTCACGATGTTTGAGCATCAGTGTTGCGTGGCAGCGGTAGCATTTGAGATGTGCTGTAATTAATAAATCACACGCAGCGAAACTGATACACTTTAGCGCCGTATTTAATGAAATAATGTAGTGCACCACTGAATAAAAGGCGCACCACCACAAACATTGAGAATTAAGGAATACATTGCACAAAACAATACGGAAAGGCCTCATATTGAGCGTTACTGAGGAGCATCGTTTCAAACCGTATTGGGTGTTTAGATGAGAATTTTACAGGAAGGGGAAAAAAACGATTCGTTTCCTAACTGAAAGATACAAGGCAAAATTCTCTGGGCCGGATGCTGGTATGTTGTTTACGTTCCTGAATTAGTTATGACTGAAATCATTTACCAGTGCATGAACGCGCCATTTTTATTTTTATATTGCACTTAATTCGTTTTGAAAGACTACACTGAACAAAATACATTTCGATCCAATCAAACATTCACATAATGTGGTTTGAAACACTCATTTCAGTTTTTTATTGATTTTATTGTTGGAGACAGGGCATGACGTAAGAAAACAAAGTTATTAACATGTTGTTAACGGGAGATCGATGTGTTATAGTATTGCACTTATTACTTCTACCTCGTGCAAGAGAAGGATGAGGTGCCAGGCTGTAATTATTCAGCAATGATGAGTTACACAGCACTTTACTACAGAACGATAACGACGTCTCAAAAATAGCATAAAAATTTAGCGCTTTAGAAACAGTATTATAAAAAACACTGTAACTTACCTCTTACGTCACAAGAACGGATTTTCGACTGCGCTGTCCTGCATAATGGTTTCCAGTCTTTTTGTGATTTCGAAGATGTAACTCATCACAGAATTGAGTATGCGATATTTATTTTTTCTTTCGACAGGAATAATTCTGAGTTGCTTCTACACTTAAATCTGCCATCTTTGCGATTACAAGGCGGCCCAAAGTTAATTAAATGTGAATGTCCCTTAATTAACACAAAGCGGAATAAGTCTGCTCATGTCATAACTACAGACAGCAAAACTCAATCAGAGTCAGAAAACATGCATTTACTTAATATTTTCCACATGAATGAGACATCAGTGCTCTGACATTACGAATTTCACTGAAAATGATCATTCGTAAAGTACATCAGGTGTTATTATTTACTGAGCTTCTTTTTCACATTGTCTTTTCGTTTTTGCTGTTATAATGCTCATTCTACTTCCTTTAGACTGCCATTCCACGAGTAAACAGTCGCTCCCACCTCCCCCAACGATGATCGAATGAGCACAGTCATGCAATGAGCACCACACTATGAAAAAAAAAATGGTTCAAATGGCTCTGAGTACTATGGGACTTAACATCTATGGTCATCAGTCCCCTAGAACTTAGAACTACTTAAACCTAACTAACCTAAAGACAGCACACTACACCCAGCCATCACGAGGCAGAGAAAATCCCTAACCCCGCCGGGAATCGAACCCGGGAACCCGGGTGTGGGAAGCGAGAACGCTACCGCACGACCACGAGATGCGGGCCACACACTATGAGTTGCAAGACCAAAATAGTGGGAAGAGCCAACAAAAAAGAGGCCTATTAACGCAGGCTGGAAAATATATCCTAAACAGACACCTTTTGAACCGTCGGCTGCGGTAAACGTAATACCATTTGAACGGGTTCATGTTTTGCAGTACTGAATTACAGTGGGAAAGAATTCGAAATGACACGATCTGATCCAACAGCGCTATAGAGAACACGACAGTTTTGGTAAAAACGCACCAAACTTTATTTTGAACCAGGCTGCATTTAACGCGTTTTCAAACTATGCTCATTTGTCATAAAAATATAATACTGCGCATGATCGCATGATGTACACGACACACACATTGGGAATGAAGCTGAACATGATGAGATTGGGCCCGTAATCATCATCTTCATGATTTCTACTGAAATAGTAGGACTCTTGCGTCTCCATCTTCAGCGGTAAGCCCCTTCGTTCTTAGCATTGCTGAATCTGCTGCCGTTCAGCACATTGTCCAGAATGTAAACTTTTGCCTCCTTTGTTTCCTTTTTCCCGGCACATACCGTACATCTCTGTTAATATAGGCCATATCCAATTCATTTTCCTTCTTACGCCGTGGCCATAAACGACTTTTTATGATATGTAAAGGTGAAAACAAATTAATTCCGACCTCACGAAGCTAACTACACACAGACAAAAGTCTTCAGAAACTGATATTACAATTGCGAAAATGTATACATTATGTATGATCCAGAAACGACTTACACCGAAACACTGTATTCGTCATGAACAATGAAATCGTGCAGAAGTCGTTATGCTTGCTCGTTGAAATTGAAGACAGTTTTTAACTAATGTGTTCAGTGTCCTCGGTATCACTACGCCACAATGGATAAGGTGAAACCTTTAATCAGTAATGTGAAGAAATGGCAGGAAAACTGCATACACCTATGATGAAGAAACGCCTTCATTTCTGGTGGATGTATTTCCCATATGGAGAAAAATGGCTATCCCTAGTGAATTTCCTGTGTAACAGTTGATAAAAGTAGGTATCATCATTTACAGTTGGCTGTTTGGTTAAATACATATTCCACTTTGGTATTACTGGCCAGTTTAGAAATTTAGCTGTCAGGAATCACGAACGCAAAGACCTGCTTGTATAGAGTAAATCCTTCGGCACACGGACAGTGCATCCGAAAGTTGAGCGTGCCGAGTTTCTGACGTCATAGCGCGGAACGGCACGTTTGGGAGTCTTTCCAAATGTGCAGAGCAATATCTAGCATGTCGTTGACCAATCAGATGGCAGAACGCCACCTACGTTACACGCACGCCATCTCCCTTCAGCGCAGAGCTGTGAGGCGCCATATTGGCATTCAGTTCAAGCCTATACGTATATATGCCGTTTCTGAGCACCAGCAAATTTAGGATCATTCGAAAACCCCTTGATTAACTGTGTGATTCATTGCAATAAAATAATGAGAGACGTCATATTCGTGGCAAAAGAATGATTGCAAGCTGCGTGTTATGAGAGTACTTGCATGTCATTTGAAGGCAGCAACACTCTGAGAAACCACCAAAAATCCATTGTTCTTGGTACAATTTGTTATAATTACATTTCAGGTAGTGACATAGCTATGATTAAAGCACTTAGCACGTGGTAACATATTAGAATTGGCCGCACATCAATTGTTAATTAGTGTAGTGAGTAGCGTCAATGATCCCAGATGGGGGTTTAAAGGATGGTTCGTATCTCGCGAAGCTTAAATAATTTTTTTGTTCTAACATTCGCGTTTTTAATAGGTTCTGATGCTTTATCATTAGTTTAATGTAAGTATATACTACATATTTGATGTTGCGTAAATATAAGTTCATATGTTTTTGAGGAGTGAGTTTGTTCGATTGGCGTAAGCTACAGCACAGCTTGCGCTACTTGTATAAATCTATTTTGTTCCTATTTCCTTTTGAGTTTCGTAATCCAAGTCTTCTAAAGATTCTGCTACTGGGTAGGAGCAGTGATCAAATAAGAATGACCTTAGGGTTTTACCAAAATGTGGGAAAGATAAAATAACGTTTATCTTATGTGGAGAACTGTTGCAAATTTGTGTCGTACTGTATGTAATGGCACTTTTATAAGCCTGTGTCCTTATTGGTTGGACATGGTACTTGCTTATTGGAAAACAAGATCACAAGGGATGGCAGAAGTCCAATGAATTGTGAGTAGGACACGGCTGGCCAAAACTGCATTTAATTTGCAAAATAATCTACCCAACGGCAAGAACATCACTTTCGGAACAAGTAAATGGATCATGAAAACATTTGTTTGAAATGTAGCCCTATACAAGTGTGAAACTTGGACTATAGGAAGACAAGACGTAAGACGAATAGAAACGGCACGGATGGTCAAGATCAGCTGGAGAGAAAGTTACCTTGAAGACATGCTGACGGGAGTACAAGAAACCAAGTCTATCTGGAACCACGTTTTAACAAGAAGAGACGAACTCGTACGTTACATTGTAACACACAGTAGCCTCATTGGAACAACGGAGAAAGAAAATATTGAGGAAAATAATCGCCAGGGAGAACCAAGCATGTCACACGTTGAGAAAATCATGAATGCTGTACTTGTATAGTGTGCTACGCATGCGGAAATGAAGAAGAAAGCAGACAAAAGAGCAGAATAGTCTACTGATCAGAACCAACCTCAGAGTGGAACACAAAAAAAGTTTGTATCGAGTCATAAGCCATAGTGTATTCTTCAGATTTGGATAATGAAAGCTGATAAAAAAGGCTTGTTTGGTCTACATGCAGGAAGCTACCTCTTCCGTGATTGCAGAGTAGCGAGTTACTGTATACTAATTTACTTGATGATGGAGGTCAGGGCAGACAAAAAGATTTCATTTTGATTCGAAACACGGATAACGAACCATATAACATACCAATATTAATAGTGGCCCGCTGGTGTTTTTACATTATTGTAAGAATTTATAGATTTCTTTCACACAACGATAGTCTGTGCGTGTATATTTTAAAAATGAAAAACAATAAACCACACACACACACACACAGATGGTGTCCCACAGTTCATGATTCACCACCGAGAGCTTTGACAAAACTGATTAATAATACGACCAATTTAGGTTCCAGACGATCGTAAGGCTTCGCAAAACATTTCGTAAGAGCTTACAGGGAGATACAAAATGTACGTCGTCAAGGAAGGCTATAGAAGTCACCCGCTCTGCAGTCGGCGCAGTCAGCAGTATGTAGAGTTCCTCCTGCCGTAATTTTGTAAGCTGGGTGTTAGTATAACATTAACAATAGCAGTTACATTTTTACTGCTGACGAGGTAATTCTTATTCTTACTTGACAACAGTGACGAAATATGGATTACATATTTTTTGACACAATTGATTTTGTATAAACTTGTAATACACTCCTGGAAATTGAAATAAGAACACCGTGAATTCATTGTCCCAGGAAGGGGAAACTTTATTGACACATTCCTGGGGTCAGATACATCACATGATCACACTGACAGAACCACAGGCACATAGACACAGGCAACAGAGCATGCACAATGTCGGCACTAGTACAGTGTATATCCACCTTTCGCAGCAATGCAGGCTGCTATTCTCCCATGGAGACGATCGTAGAGATGCTGGATGTAGTCCTGTGGAACGGCTTGCCATGCCATTTCCACCTGGCGCCTCAGTTGGACCAGCGTTCGTGCTGGACGTGCAGACCGCGTGAGACGACGCTTCATCCAGTCCCAAACATGCTCAATGGGGGACAGATCCGGAGATCTTGCTGGCCAGGGTAGTTGACTTACACCCTCTAGAGCACGTTGGGAGGCACGGGATACATGCGGACGTGCATTGTCCTGTTGGAACAGCAAGTTCCCTTGCCGGTCTAGGAATGGTAGAACGATGGGTTCGATGACGGTTTGGATGTACCGTGCACTATTCAGTGTCCCCTCGACGATCACCAGTGGTGTACGGCCAGTGTAGGAGATCGCTCCCCACACCATGATGCCGGGTGTTGGCCCTGTGTGCCTCGGTCGTATGCAGTCCTGATTGTGGCGCTCACGTGCACGGCGCCAAACACGCATACGACCATCATTGGAACCAAGGCAGAAGCGACTCTCGTCGCTGAAGACGACACGTCTCCATTCGTCCCTCCATTCACGCCTGTCGCGACACCACTGGAGGCGGGCCGCACGATGTTGGGGCGTGAGCGGAAGACGGCCTAACGGTGTGCGGGACCGTAGCCCAGCTTCATGGAGATGGTTGCGAATGGTCCTCGCCGATACTCCAGGAGCAACAGTGTCCCTAATTTGCTGGGAAGTGGCGGTGCGGTCCCCTACGGCACTGCGTAGGATCCTACGCTCTTGGCGTGCATCCGTGCGTCGCTGCGGTCCGGTCCCAGGTCGACGGGCACGTGCACCTTCCGCTGACCACTGGCGACAACATCGATGTACTGTGGAGACCTCACGCCCCACGTGTTGAGCAATTCGGCGGTACGTCCACCCGGCCTCCCGCATGCCCACTATACGCCCTCGCTCAAAGTCCGTCAACTGCACATACGGTTCACGTCCACGCTGTCGCGGCATGCTACCAGTGTTAAAGACTGCGATGGAGCTCCGTATGCCACGGCAAACTGGCTGACACTGACGGCGGCGGTGCACAAACGCTGCGCAGCTAGCGCCATTCGACGGCCAACACCGCGGTTCCTGGTGTGTCCGCTGTGCCGTGCGTGTGATCATTGCTTGTACAGCCCTCTCGCAGTGTCCGGAGCAAGTATGGTGGGTCTGACACACCGGTGTCAATGTGTTCTTTTTTCCATTTCCAGGAGTGTAGTCTGTGGTCGTAAAAGATTTTAACAGCAGCTCGTACGGCGAATCATGACTTTTTCAAACCAGATAATATTATTTTTTTAATGCTGATGCCGGCAGCGCCTGTGTCATACTAAGCACATTTTGACGATGCGAAGGACTATTAATGACGAAATTGTCAGCGACGATTTCGAGAATTTTCTTTCTGGCAGGATACTGAAATTTTGCTCATGTCACCTTAATACACAAAATCCTCATGCAAAGAAGCGTGTAAATATACGGTCATCGAGAAAGGTACTCACACACCATTGTTCATGTACAATAGCTTTATTTGATAGAACTGAAGATCGCAACCACAGATATTATTTGGTAAATAACAGTGAAAGGTTTCCTCCCAGATCTGTACGTGTAAAATGAGTAACTAGATTAGACGTCTGCAAAAAAAAGTAAAAGTTCTGTATCAGCTAGCTTCACACAGTGGGGAAAAGTATTTCATATACAACCAGAAATGTAAATATAGGAACGACTAACGAACCGCTTGCTGTGACATACGCCTTCAGTGGAAAGATATACCTCGTGCATGAATGCCGTGGGACAGCAAAATGTGCCTCAAAGGGAAGGAAGCAACTGTAGAAGAAAGGCAAATAATTATCTGACGACAGGGCAAGGGAAAATCATTTTCAAAAATAGCTGATATTTCTGGAAGGAGCTAAGCAGCAGTGCAGTTCATAATATCACGATTTAGAGAAAGAAGAGGTCCATCGTAGAAGCGATTGGAAAGAGAACGAAATATGTCGATAATAATGGTCAAAAAAGATCCTAAAATGACAGTTTCTGCGTTGTCTGTGCATATTAGTGATCAGTTCGGGAAGGAAATCACACCAAGGGCTGTCCGATATATTCTGTGTAGGTTATGGAGCTAGAGTACCTAGAAGAAAATCAAACATTAGCAGGAAGAACAAGGAAGTGCGACTTGAATTTGCTCGAGAGAGTATATGCAAGAACATAAGTTTCTGCAACAAGCTACTGCTCACAGATAAAGATATATTTCACATATTTGTAAATGTTGGCCGAGCAGTTCTAGGCGCTTCAGTCTGAAACCGCGCGACTGCTATGGTCGCAGGTTCGAATCCTGCCTCGGGCATGGATGTGAGTGATGTCCTTAGGTTAGTTAGGTTTAAGTAGTTCTAAGTTCTTGGGGACTGATGACCTCAGATGTTAAGTCCCATAGTGCTCAGAGGCATTTTAACCATTATTTTGTAAATGATGTCAGAATTCTGGTGTGGAAACGGCTGAATACTAAGCTGGATCCTAAACAAATTCAGCCCACAGTAAAGCACGGTGGTGGCGGAATTGAGATATGGGGGTGTATTGCTACTTATGGTGTAGGACAACAGATTTTAGTCGAAGGTAACATGAATTGATTTGAGTATTTAAAAATGGTTAAGAAAATCTACAAGAAAGTGTTAATAGCTTGGGATTAGCCCCAGATCGTTACTTTCAACAAGACAGTAACCGTAAGCATACAGCGGAAGTTGTTCGTCTATCGTTGTTGTACCATACTCCTCAAGTTGTCAAGTTCCCGGCACAGAGTGCAGATCTTAAAGCAATTCACCATTTTTGTAGTATGTTTGAAAGAATGGTCAGAATACACGAAATATGGATCAAGACTGCTTGGAAACAATGTCCACACAACGAATCCCAAGATAATAGTATAACCTCTGAGACTACCAAAAACTGGTCATTCCATACCAGCTGTGGTGCATATAAGAATGCCTACAAAATATTAAAATTGTCAGTATATTTATGTATATACCAATTTTATTTTTATGTGTGTGTGATGCGCATACTGTAAGACCTTCGGTAAACACACCATTCGATTATTTGACTTGTCGCTCTAACGAAGTAGGCGAGTGTCAATAACATGTCTTGTGGTCTTATTGTAGCGAGTTTATCTTCTGCCGTTAGGTCAGACGATAGAAATGCCATTTGCACGCTTAGAGTAGCAGATTGACGGTGACCAACTTTAAACAGAACTTGATTAATTTTCAAACACATTTATTAAAATAATAACCAGCATAAACATTACTTAACTTGGTTCTGGATGCTATTTACAATTGACAATCTGAAGTTCCTTTGGTCTTGGTACGTTAATCTTATTCTCGCATATCTCTGATACTTGACAAAGTGTCTATAAATTTATCTTCATGGCTATGTACAGGAATATGATAATCTTATTAGGAGCAGACGGAAACTTGACTATAGACTAATGCAGACAAATGCAGACTGGTACAGACTAATGCAGACAAATGCAGACTGATGCAGCCTGACTAATCGGAGGTCTGTACACTCATTATAATACCTCGAGCGTTCAGGTATCTCTGCGCGAGTGTGATTCGCGAGGAGAAAAGATTCTAGGTTAGCAGCAATCTCATTGGCTGCGATACATATTACACTCCTGGAAATTGAAATAAGAACACCGTGAATTCATTGTCCCAGGAAGGGGAAACTTTATTGACACATTCCTGGGGTCAGATACATCACATGATCACACTGACAGAACCACAGGCACATAGACACAGGCAACAGAGCATGCACAATGTCGGCACTAGTACAGTGTATATCCACCTTTCGCAGCAATGCAGGCTGCTATTCTCCCATGGAGACGATCGTAGAGATGCTGGATGTAGTCCTGTGGAACGGCTTGCCATGCCATTTCCACCTGGCGCCTCAGTTGGACCAGCGTTCGTGCCGGACGTGCAGACCGCGTGAGACGACGCTTCATCCAGTCCCAAACATGCTCAATGGGGGACAGATCCGGAGATCTTGCTGGCCAGGGTAGTTGACTTACACCTTCTAGAGCACGTTGGGTGGCGCGGGATACATGCGGACGTGCATTGTCCTGTTGGAACAGCAAGTTCCCTTGCCGGTCTAGGAATGGTAGAACGATGGGTTCGATGACGGTTTGGATGTACCGTGCACTATTCAGTGTCCCCTCGACGATCACCAGTGGTGTACGGCCAGTGTAGGAGATCGCTCCCCACACCATGATGCCGGGTGTTGGCCCTGTGTGCCTCGGTCGTATGCAGTCCTGATTGTGGCGCTCACCTGCACGGCGCCAAACACGCATACGACCATCATTGGCACCAAGGCAGAAGCGACTCTCATCGCTGAAGACGACACGTCTCCATTCGTCCCTCCATTCACGCCTGTCGCGACACCACTGGAGGCGGGCTGCACGATGTTGGGGCGTGAGCGGAAGACGGCCTAACGGTGTGCGGGACCGTAGCACAGCTTCATGGAGACGCTTGCGAATGGTCCTCGCCGATACCCCAGGAGCAACAGTGTCCCTAATTTGCTGGGAAGTGGCGGTGCGGTCCCCTACGGCACTGCGTAGGATCCTACGGTCTTGGCGTGCATCCGTGCGTCGCTGCGGTCCGGTCCCAGGTCGACGGGCACGTGCACCTTCCGCCGACCACTGGCGACAACATCGATGTACTGTGGAGACCTCACGCCCCACGTGTTGAGCAATTCGGCGATACGTCCACCCGGCCTCCCGCATGCCCACTATACGCCCTCGCTCAAAGTCCGTTAACTGCACGTACGGTTCACGTCCACGCTGTCGCGGCATGCTACCAGTGTTAAAGACTGCGATGGAGCTCCGTATGCCACGGCAAACTGGCTGACACTGACGGCGGCGGTGCACAAATGCTGCGCAGCTAGCGCCATTCGACGGCCAACACCGCGGTTCCTGGTGTGTCCGCTGTGCCGTGCGTGTGATCATTGCTTGTACAGCCCTCTCGCAGTGTCCGGAGCAAGTATGGTGGGTCTGACACACCGGTGTCAATGTGTTCTTTTTTCCATTTCCAGGAGTGTAATACGCAGATCGGCGAAAGCAGAATTTGGTCCGTCTCTAAGACAGCGCCATCTCGTAGTGCGGAGGCGAACGAGCGCTGCGCCTGCGCTGTTATGCTTAGCGGGGCGCGCTCTATTAGGAAAGTTGTGTACGCGCTGACTACGCGGAACTATGTACACAACAGTGTGCTAAAATTTTTCTCGACTGTGTGAAGCCAGCTGGTACAGAAATTTTATTTACTTTTTCCAGAAGGCTAATATAGCGTATCGTTTTATATGTAGGAAGGCAATTCTGTACTGTTAGTTTGCCAAATAACGTTTCTTATAGTGATCTTTAGTTCGAATAAACGAAGTTATTCTACATGAATAACGGTGCTGTGAACATCTTTTTCCATGACTGTATGTCCTGATCAGCGCACTTCATTCCCCACGTATTTCTGTAATTGAAATTCTCCTCTAGCAGAGCGGCGTTCCAACGCGACAAGCAGATAGGATGTGTGTGCCGAGAGCACGGAAAACACGGGCGCGCACACACATACACACACACACATACAGGGTGGGCGCTAAGCTGCGTCGATGCGGCGTAATCCCTCCCAATGGTCGGCTCTCACGCCCGGCTGCTGCTGTGACGTCAGGCCAACGCCACCTCCGCGCTATTGGGGCAGCCACGCGCGCGCTGCCTCCGCCGGCGCCGCCCACGGTTTCCGCCCCCACAGGTGGTCGCAGCAACAGGCGGCCCAAGCTGCGGCCCCCGCCGACATTCCTGCTCGCCACTTCTGCGGCAGGCGCCCCTAAAAGACGAAGCTGGGAATGCTGCAGCCGCCTAATCAAAATTACTGTTCACACGGCCTCTGGTGCGTACCACTGCTATACTGTCAAAACGACGGCCATCTACCTCCGTATTATTAGAGACACAGGCCACGGGATTGGGATACGTCGCATACTACTGTGCGAATAAAACTATATGTTTTGTATTGCCCTACCTGAAAGTTCAACTGACGACTCAGGAGGGATGTAGTAACGAGCCATCTGTTTGGTTGGGATATGATCTAAAGTAACTTCTTCCTTCACCCAAGCTATATTAAAAATGGGAACCACGACGAAAACTTCCTCTAAAAATTGGAAACTAAGGAATTATTGGCCCTTTTCTACTAGCAAGTTCATCTAACGTCACGGCATTCTCTCAATCTCATTGGACGTGATTTGTGATACATCAAAATTTATGGGAGAGGTAAAGTTGTTTGCAAACACTATCCAAAAAAGAGACGTAGCATATTGTTCTTTTCAGCCCGTAAACTAGTTTCGTGCATTTTTTCATCTTTCATCTTTAAGCATCTCTGCAAAACTCTTCCAACATACATCCATTTCAATATATTTAATGCATTTAAGCGTTGGTCATTCTCTAGAATTTGTAATGGCCACAATTCCCTTCACTGCCAAATTAACATACTTGACTCCTCAGGGCGTGTTCTTTCCTTCCTTTTACTGAAGTTGTACCACAAACTACCTTTTTTCCGGATTCGATTCAGTACCTCCTCAGTACTTTTCCGGTCTGCCAGTGTAACTTTATCATTTCAGAAACTACTCTTCTCTTGTCTGAAGTATTTATGTTTCACTTTTGTACAAGGCTAAGTTCCCACAAATACTTTCAGAAGAACCTAACTAATTCTTAAATCTATATTTGACAAATATTTTTTCTGTTCTTGCTTTTGCCTGTCTGCATTTTTCATCCTATCTACTTGGGCCATCCTCTGCTATTTTGCTCCCTGAATACGAAAACACGTTTGCCACTTTTTGTGTGTCATTTCCTAATCTAATTCCCTCAGTATCACCTAATTTACTTCGACTATATTCCATTACACTTACTTTTGTTGTATTGATGCTTATTTTAGAAATACCTTTCGAGGCACTCAAGACACTGTCCATTCTGGTCAACCATCCTCTAAGTATTTCACCATCTCAGAGAATTAGAATGTCATCGTAGAACATTACAGGTTTCATTTAGTCTGCTTTAACTTAAATTCCCCTTTTGAAATTTGTCCTCTTTTGCAGATATAGGGCAAAGTTGCGGAAAAATTCGAATTTTTTCTTTGCGTCATTTATTAGATTGATACTTTAAGAATGACATCGCAAGGTTTCATAATCGAATTCTGGCTAGAGATATGTTTTAAAAAAGTTTGTTTGGGCGTTTGCTCCTGTCACACACCCTCTTTCAATGCTATGATCCACTCTGTCTCTACGCTAGGAATTTTCTGTGCGATTATTCGTTCGCACAGTGGGAATGAACTGCAGAGGAGTGGAGAAGGCATGTTCCTTCGTTTACAGCGCGGTTCTTTTTTAATGGTACGTGCTACAAACTTGTTTCATATTTTAGTTTTGAATACATCAACCTGTTTTGGTCTAAATGGGTCGTAACCGTGGGTGAGTATTCAAAAAAGTGAGGAAATGTCGAATTTCACATTTAAAAGGTACAGGAAATTTAAATAACAGTGTTTCAAGTGTTGATCCTAGGTGTGAAGAACATTTTTCAACATCGAAGAAGAAAATTAGACCATTATGGAGGAGGAGATGGATATCTCGCCGTCCCCGTGTAGTCCGGAGACGCCGGTATGGGAGGTCTCGTCGCGTCGTGTTATTCGCAGGAGGAGACGATGGAACCGTAGGAGGCCTAGTATGATATCAATAATTAGTCTTGGAAAAGACGAGTTTTCCAAAGGATTTACGTTACCTGACTTAGAAATACTTGCCCATGTGATTATAGTTTAACGTGTTTGTGGTAACTGCGCGTCAAAGGGCCTTAGACTGTATGACAACAGTGACAGAATTGGCACTGTAAGTAATATACACATTTTGTGTAAAATTTATAGATGTGATGTTCACTTCAAGATTTCTGCTCTCCATGGGAATATGTATGAGGTGAATACAGGATTGTGTTACGCCATGAGATGCATCGGTATAGGCAGACAAGGCACAAATTTGTTCTGTGGCTTGATGAACATGTCTGCACCAGTGACTAGATTCAGTGATTACAACAGAACACTCTTCAGTGCTCTTGAAGTTAATGCAAGAAGGATATGAAAGCAGCTGTCGAGGAAGCTGTAGATATTAGCAATGAAGGGGAAGAAGGACCATTCGTTGTGAAGAGAGATATGTGTGTCTCTTAAGATGGAACCTTGATTAAAAGGGGCCATACATCACATTATGGAGTATCATCTGTCATTAGTGAAGATACAAGGAATACAGGGGATACTTCTCAATAATGAGCAAATATTGGTCTCAGTGTGGCACAAGAAGGAACAGTGATGGCAGCAAAGAAGAAAGGTGGGAGCAGAAACACAAGAAAGCGTGCAGCAAGAGTTACCAGGGGTCAATTGTTGAAATGGAAACAGCTGGGATGAAACTAGTATTCAACTAATATTCCAGAGGTCAGGTGAACAATATAATATTAGGTATGTGAAGGATCTAGGTGAAGCAGATTCCATTGTTTTCAAGAATGACTGTTTTAGGGAGCAGTCCTTATGGTTCACGAGCTAGAATTGAAAAAACTGGTATGTGTAGGGCGTATTCAAAAGCGAATGGGAGGCAGATTTCTCTGGTTGAAGAAAGAATTGAAAGGCAAGAAATTACAAGATGGAAAGCTACTCGGAGGTGTTAACAGACTGACAGACAGGGAAATTCACACTTCACAAATATATTATGGAAAAGCTATCAGGAATAACATATATAATGTTAAAACAATGCAGAAAGTCGTGTGCGGAATATCATCATCATCATCATCATCATTTAAGACTGATTATGCTTTTCAGTGTTCAGTCTGGAGCATAGACCCCTTATAAAATTCCTCCATGATCCCCTATTCAGTGCTAACATTGGTGACTCTTCTGATGTTAAGCCTATTGCTTCAAAATCATTCTTAACCGATTCCAGGTACCTCCTCCTTCGTCTACCCCGACTCCTCCTACCCTCATCTGCTGAACCCATGAATCTCTTGGGTAACCTTGCTTCTCCCATGCGTGTAACATGACCCCACCATCTAAGCCTGTTCGCCCTGACAGCTACATCTATAGAGTTCATTCCCAGTTTTTCTTTGATTTCCTCATTGTGGACACCCTCCTGCCATTGTTCCCATCTACTAGTACATGCAATCATCCTATCTACTTTCATATCCGTAACCTCAGCCTTATTGATATGGTAACCTGAATCCACCCAGCGTTCGCTCCCATAGAACAAAGTTGGTCGAGAGATTGAACGGTGCACAGATAACTCAGTCTTGGTACTGACTTCCTTCTTGCAGAAGAGAGTAGATCGTAGCTGAGCGCTCACTGCATTAGCTTTGCTACATCTCGCTTCTAGTTCTTTCACTATGTTGCCATCCTATGAGAATATGCATCCTAAGTACTTGAAACCGTCCACCTGATCTAACTTTGTTCCTCCTATTTGGCACTCAATCCGTTTATATCTCTTTCCCACCGACATTACTTTCGTTTTGGAGATGCTAATCTTCATACCATAATCTTTACATTTCTGATCTAGCTCTGAAATATTACTTTCCAAACTTTCAATCGAATCTGCCATCACAACTAACACATCGCATATGCGAGACTGCTTATTTTGTGTTCACATATCTTAATCTCACCCAGCCAGCCTATTATTTTCAACATATGATCGATAAATAATATGAACAACAGTGCAAACATGTTGCAGCCTTGTCTTATCCCTGAAAATATTCTGAACCATGAACTCAATTTACCGTCAACTCTAACTGCTGCCTGACTATCTATGTAAAGACATTTAAATGCTTGCAAAAGTTTGCTCCTATTCCATAATCTCGTAGAAGAGACAATAACGTCCTCCTAGGAACCCGGTCATATGCCTTTTCTAGATCTATAAAGCATAGATACATTCCCTGTTCCACTCGTAACACTTCTCCATTATTTGCCGTAAACTAAAGATCTGGTCCTGACAACCTCTAAGAGGCCTAAACCCACACTGATTTTCATCCAATTTGTCCCCAACTAATACTCGCACTTTCCTTTCAACAATATCTGAGAAGATTTTACCCACAACGCTGATTGAAGAGATACCTCTATAGTTGTTACAATCTTTTCTGTTTCCATGTTTGGTGTGATTACTGCTTTCGTCCAGTCTGATGGAACCTGTCCCGACTCCAATGCCATTTCAGTTATCCTGTGTAGTCATTTAGGACCTGACATTCCACTGTATTTGATGAGTTCCGACTTAATTTCATCCACCCCAGCCACTTTATTGCACTGCAATCTATTGACCATTTTCTCCACGTCCTGAAATGTGATCCTAATTCCATCATCATTCCTATCCCATTGCACATCTAAATCTGAACCATTACTGATTGTATTTTCACCTACATTGAGCAACTCTTCAAAATGTTCCCTCCAACTGCCCCAGCAGTTATCCTGGACTGTCCAGAATATTTGTCATTTCCTTCTTACCTCCCTTTCTAAGACTGCTAATTACACTCCAGAATGGTTTTGCAGCAGCTTGATCCAAAGTCTCCAACCTGTTTCCAAAGTCTTCCCAAGATTTCTTCTTGAATGCTGCAATTATCTGTTTGGCTTTGTTTCTTTCTTCAACATAACTTTCTCTGTCTAACTGAGTTCTAGTATGCAGCCATTTTTGATACGCCTTCTTTTTCCTTTTACACACTGCTGTTCCAAGACACTCTTTAGTCACTTCTATGATTGTGTCCCTGTACCTTTTCCATTCCTTTTCCAGTGACTGTAACTGACTACATTCAACTAACTGGTACCTTTCTGAGATCACTGTTATGTACTTGTGCCTGATTTCCTTATCCTGAAGTTTCTCCACTCTTATCCTCCTACATATGGACCTGACCTCCGGCACTTTCGGTCTCACAATAGCAATTTCACTGCAGATTAAATAGTGATCAGTATCATCAAAGAATACCCTGAATACACGTGTGTCCTTCACAGCCTTACTGAATTCCTGATCTGTTATTATATAGTCAATGGCAGATCTGGTTCCCCGGCCTTTCCAAGTATACTGGTGAATGTTCTTATGTTTAAAAAAGGAGTTTGTGATTACTAAGCCAATACTGGCACAGAAATCCAAGAGTTGTTTCCCATTCTTGTTGGCCTCCATATCCTCTCCAAATTTACCCATAATCTTTTCATACCCTTCTGTTCGATTTCCAATCGTGGCATTAAAATCACCCATGAGCAGAACTCTATCCTTGTGCTTTACTCTGACAACTACATTATTGAGTGCGTCATAAAAACTATCCATCTTATCTTGATCTGTCCCTTCACAATGCGAATATACTGACACAATACCAATTTTCTTGCTAGACAGTCAAATCTATCCACATCAGTCGTTCGTTTACATACCCTATTGCAACTACGCTGGGTTCCATTTCTTTCCTGATGTAAAGCCATACACCCCATTGTGCTATTCCAGCTTTGACTCCTGACAGGTAGACCTTGTATTCTCCCACTTCGTCTTCTTTCTCACCCCTTACCCAAATGTCACTTGCAGCTAAAACGTCCAACCCCATTTTACTTGCTGCCTCTGCCAGCTCTTCCTTTTTCCCAGAGTAGCCCCCATTGATATTAATAGTTCCCTACCTCGTTACCATTCGTTTGCCGAGTGGTATCTTAGGAGTCGCTGGTTTGTCAATTAGAGGTGGAACTCCATCACCTCCAAAGGTCCGAGGCATTTTGCTCTGATTGTTGCCAGCATCATATTTAACGTACCAGGGAAGGTGGTTGCTAGCCTTATTTGCCCCGGGTCCCATTGAGTTTTACCTCTAACGGTTGAGGGACTAATCGGTGGATTTGGTAGTCTTTGCTGTATGAGCACAAAGGTGACCACAACTCAGAATATGTCCGAGATGCCCAGCTTTATTACAAAGTAACTGGTATCCCGACTGTCAGGACCACTTACTTGGCCACTCATACGTTGCCCGTGGTTCATGAACTAGGACATGACACCATGAACCATTATTTCACAAATTTTTCACACATCACAATCCTCAACATTCCCTTTGGGATATATCGTGGTGCTAACATCTTCAGACGGAAGCCACTGGAAAACCACACACCCGCAAATATGGTTTGCTACTTGCTTCTTAAATGTTGTAAAGCAAATTTTCAGGTGCCTAGCCATTGTTGAACTGCTGAAAAAATGTGAACATAGGAAAACACAGAATACACATGGGAGCTACAATTACCTTATGTGGATGAGTAGTCCTAAACAGTATTTGTGTCCTCAGTTGTTGTGAAGACAGCTGCATGCGATATCATCCTAGCGTTCAGTAGCGAAAATGTAGGTAGGATTAAGTGCCTGCAGAGGCTCGACCTCCATCCAGGTGTATTCACGCTGAAAATGCTCAGAAGCATCCATGAAGCGCGATTGGCCAAAGCTCATGTAGCAAAAGAAAAAATGCAAACATTGGCTAGGCAAAGGAGGCAGGGAAGAGATTACTCCACAAAGACAAGGAAGAGGATGTGGATATGGACAGGATTAGTCACTAGAAGTACAGCAATACTGTTCAAATTTGAAATGAAAACTTTAAATGCGAAATGTCGCAAACAGACTTTTTGAGATACACTCCTGGAAATGGAAAAAAAGAACACATTGACACCGGTGTGTCAGACCCACCATACTTGCTCCGGACACTGCGAGAGGGCTGTACAAGCAATGATCACATGCACGGCACAGCGGACACACCAGGAACCGCGGTGTTGGCCGTCGAATGGCGCTAGCTGCGCAGCGTTTGTGCACCGCCGCCGTCAGTGTCAGCCAGTTTGCCGTGGCATACGGAGCTCCATCGCAGTCTTTAACACTGGTAGCATGCCGCGACAGCGTGGACGTGAACCGTATGTGCAGTTGACGGACTTTGAGCGAGGGCGTATAGTGGGCATGCGGGAGGCCGGGTGGACGTACCGCCGAATTGTTCAAAACGTGGGGCGTGAGGTCTCCACAGTACATCGATGTTGTCGCCAGTGGTCGGCGGAAGGTGCACGTGCCCGTCGACCTGGGACCGGACCGCAGCGACGCACGGATGCACGCCAAGACCGTAGGATCCTACGCAGTGCCGTAGGGGACCGCACCGCCACTTCCCAGCAAATTAGGGACACTGTTGCTCCTGGAGTATCGGCGAGGACCATTCGCAACCGTCTCCATGAAGCTGGGCTACGGTCCCGCACACCGTTAGGCCGTCTTCCGCTCACGCCCCAACATCGTGCAGCCCGCCTCCAGTGGTGTCGCGACAGGCGTGAATGGAGGGACGAATGGAGACGTGTCGTCTTCAGCGATGAGAGTCGCTTCTGCCTTGGTGCCAATGATGGTCGTATGCGTGTTTGGCGCCGTGCACGTGAGCGCCACAATCAGGACTGCATACGACCGAGGCACACAGGGCCAACACCCGGCATCATGGTGTGGGGAGCGATCTCCTACACTGGCCGTACACCACTGGTGATCGTCGAGGAGACACTGAATAGTGCACGGTACATCCAAACCGTCATCGAACCCATCGTTCTACCATTCCTAGACCGGCAAGGGAACTTGCTGTTCCAACAGGACAATGCACGTCCGCATGTATCCTGTGCCACCCAACGTGCTCTAGAAGGTGTAAGTCAACTACCCTGGCCAGCAAGATCTCCGGATCTGTCCCCCATTGAGCATGTTTGGGACTGGATGAAGCGTCGTCTCACGCGGTCTGCACGTCCAGCACGAACGCTGGTCCAACTGAGGCGCCAGGTGGAAATGGCATGGCAAGCCGTTCCACAGGACTACATCCAGCATCTCTACGATCATCTGCATGGGAGAATAGCAGCCTGCATTGCTGCGAAAGGTGGATATACACTGTACTAGTGCCGACATTGGGCATGCTCTGTTGCCTGTGTCTATGTGCCTGTGGTTCTGTCAGTGTGATCATGTGATGTATCTGACCCCAGGAATGTGTCAATAAAGTTTCCCCTTCCTGGGACAATGAATTCACGGTGTTCTTATTTCAATTTCCAGGAGTGTATAATGTACCTTTTCTCAGAAACTATAAAGCTAACAGCCTGAAATTTGGTATAGTTCTTAAAAATTTCTTATTGGATAGTTCTATGCAGCACTTTTCCGTGATGTTCTCTCCGAGAATAGTTCCTCTGTAAACTCTGAGAAAATAAAGCAACCCTGGGTAACACAAAACTGAAAAATTAATTTCAAAGCAACTATGACCTTAAAGAAAAATCTGTTCCACACATTTTATGAGCCCCTTGTGCGGATTTAAAAAGTGGAATTTCAGTTCTATTGCTTGATTAGTACGAGGAAAGGTACATTATAGAAACATTGGTAATCAGAAATTGAAATTCTTATGAAAATTATGTCGATTCTCAAACAAAAATTGCAAAAAATATCAAGCTTTATGTTGGACATAATATTCTCAAGTTTCACTATTTTAGTTGAAATATTTTTAGAGATATATACGTTTAAATACAAGAATGCATTTTGCCCTACGTCTGTCCCTAATACTTGCTCATTGTACAGATTGAACAACATCGAAATGTGCTGTAAACGTGACTCATTCCCTTCGTAACTACTGTTTCCTTTCAATGTCCTTCGACCCTAGCAGCTGTAGTGTGGTTTCTGTACTAGCTGTACATAACTTTTCGCTCCCTGAATTTTCTCACTGCTGCTTTCAGAATTTCTAAGAGTGTGTCTCAGTCAGCATCGTCAAAATTTCTCTCTAAATCTTTCTTCGGTGTATCTTCTATGATAAGTCTTAGGATCAGTACGGCGATGTATGTTCCCAAGTTTCTGTGGAATCCAGAAACACAAACTGGTATTCAAAGTCGGTTACAAGCAGCTTTTCCGTTCTTCTGTAACTACGCTGAAGCGCCAAAGAAACTGGTATAGGCATGCGTATTCAAATACAGAGATATGTAAACGGGCAGAGTACGGCGATGCGGTTGGCAACGGCTATATGAGACAACAAGTGTCTGGTGCAGTTGTTAGATCGATTACTGCTGATGCAATGGAGGGTCATCGAGATCTGAGTTTGAACGTGGTTTTATACACGGCACACGAGCTATGAGACACAGCGTCTTCCACGTAGCGATGAAGTGGGGATTTTCCTGTACGACCATTTCACGAGTTTACCGTGAATATCAGGAATCTGGTAAAACTTCAGATCTCCGACATCGCTGCGGCCGGAAAAAGATCCTGCAGGAATGGGACTAACGACGACTGAACACAATCGTTCAGCATAGCAGAAGCAAATCTTCCACAAATTTCTGCAGATTTCAATGCTGGGCCATCACGAAGCGTCAGCGTGCGATCCATTCAACAAAACATCGTCGATATGGGGTTTCGGAGGCGAAGGCCCACTCGTGTACCCTTGGTGACAACATGACACAAAACCTTACGCCTCTCCTGGGCCATTCAACATCAGCATTGGACTATGCATGACCGGAAACATGTTGCCTGGTGTGACGAGTCTCGTTTAAAATTGTATCGAGCGGATGGACGTGTACGAGTTTGGAGACAACCACATGAATCCATGGACCCTCCATATGAGCATCTGGGATGTTTTGCAATGTGCAAAAAATAGCTACGATTGCAACTGCCGACGACTTCAATCTACTCTCGATATGTTGGCGAAAATATATGTTTATAGTCGGTGATACGCATAAAACGTCGTCCGAAAGCGTACTGAATGCCTTCTCAGAAAATTATTTTGAGCAATTAATCCAGGAGCCCACACGAAGTGTAAATTGTTGCGAAAACATGCTTTACCTCTTAGCAACAAATAATCCTGACTAAATAAGGAGAATCAAGACAGGTACAGGGATTAGTGACCACAAGGTTGTTATAGCTAGAATGAATTCCATAACATCCAAACCCACCAAAAATGAACTTAAAATACATTTAGAAGAGCAAATGATAATTCGCTTTATACCTTCCAAAGAAACAGTCTCCACTCCCTCTAGTCCGGCTATGTAAACGTAGACAAGGTGTGATTTAGGTCCAGACATCACTATCGACGGCAGTTGAGAGATGTTGTTGTTGTTGTGGCCTTCAGTCCTGAGACTGGTTTGATGCAGCTCTCCATGCTACTCTATCCTGTGCAAGCTTCTTCATCTCCCAGTACTTACTGCAACCTACATCCTTCTGAATCTGCTTAGGGTATTCATGTCTTGGTCTCGCTCTACTGTTTTTACCCTCCACACTGCCCTCCAATGCTTGATTTGTGATCCCTTGATGCCTCAGAACATGTCCTACCAACCGGTCCCTTCTTCTTGACAGATATACACAAAATAAATTAATAAGAGATGATTCTGATTCTTCATGGTAAACAAAACAGGTCAGAACACTTTTGCAAAGGCGACGGAAAAAGCAAGCCAAAATTAATAGAACGAAAATCCCCAAGATTGGCGAAATTGTACCGAAGCTCAACGTTTATAGCGCGAAATTCAATGCTTTTTCACAAAGAAACTGTGTCTTGACATGTGGCAGGAAGCTCAACGAGATTCTGTTCGTATGTAAGGTACACCGTACGCAATCAGTACCTTCACTGCACGATAACAATGGTGATCTACAGGTGACAGTCTCATCAAGTAGAGTTACTAAATACGGACTAAGTAAATATTCGAGAATCTGAATCAAGAACAACTGCCAAGATCAATAACTTAGAAGTATGTATCCTCGGTGTAGTGAAATAGCTTAAAACTAGAAATCAAGGCTTCCGGTCCTGACTGTATACCAGTCAGGTTCCTTTCATAGTATGTTGATACAATAGCTCAATACTGTGCAATCATATATAACCACTCACTCGTAGAAATATCCGTATGCAGACTAGAAAGTTGCACAAATCACAAAAATATTCAAGAAAGAAAACAGGAGTAATCCGTTGAGTTGGAGACCCATATCACTAACGTCGTCGTGCATTACGATTCTGGAACATATACTGTTCTCCAACATTACGAATCACCTCGAAGAAAACGAGTCATTGACAAATAGCCAACACGGATTCAGAAAATGTCGTCCTTTTGAAACACTACTAGCTCTTTATCCACACGAAATAATAAAAGTTGTCGACAGGGGATGTCAATTTGGTCCATATTTTTAGATTTCATTGTAAATTGTGTGTGTGTGTAAGTACAATCTAACTTCTGCATCATTTCATTGCGATATTTCGGCTAGAAACCTCCCAGCCATCTTCAAGCGGAGTCGGAGACTGAGTTCATAGCTTTTATTTTTTTTTCTTTATTGATTTTCAATTCCCCCCGAAGGGGGCGGGCCGGCAGCAGCTTACTACGCTGCTCTACAGCCTACAGACTTTTTTTAAATAAAGGAAGAAGAAGGAAACAAGGAAAAACAGGCGATAAAATGGCGATTTAAAGTGTAAAATGGCGTAAAACTGCGGAAAGTTAAAATAGAAAGCAAAAGGGGTTGGCAATGTAGATAAAATACACAGGAATCAGACAAGTAACATAGTAGACACACAATTAAAAAACATGGCGACATGCTGGTTTCTGTTCGCAAGTGATAAAAAGCACACCCAGCGACAGTATGATGGCTGTTCGCTACACTTCCCAAAAGACACAACACGGAGCACGCACTGGAAAAACACACTGTAAAACACTGCACGAAAAAGGCGGCACAGAGATGGCACTCCCGATCCAAGGCAGATAGGGGGGGGGGGACCTGGAGTAGGGGGAAAAACAAGGAGGGAGGAGAGGAAAAAACGAAAAGGGGGGGGGGAACCAAGGAGGGAGAGGACTAATAAAGCGGGAGAAGGGCAGATGCGAGAGGGAATGAGAGGAGGCAGAGGAGGGAAATGTAAAAGGACGCGGGGGTGAGAAGGGGGCAAAGAGAGGGGAGGTGGGGAAGAAAGAGGATGGAAGGGGGGGAGAGGGAGCCCGGGAAAAGGACAGAGGAAAGGAGGGGGAGTGAGGATCAGAGTTGATAGGAGGGATAAATGGAGGGAGAGAGGGCATCATCCGGGAGGGGGAGTTGATGGAAGCCACCTTGGGAAAGGAGATTTAGGGTGTAGAGATGGAGGGTAGGGGGGACACAACAGTGAAGATGGGCAGGGGGCGGGGATCGGAGAGGAGAGGAGCAACCAGGCGGTGAGGGGGTTCAAGACGGCGGGAGGTGTAGAGGATGCAGAGATGTTCGAGGAATAGGAGCAGATGGGGGAAAGGAATGAGATCATAGAGGATCCGCGTGGGGGACGGGAGGCGTATACGGAAGGCGAGGCGGAGTGCATGACGCTCAAGGATCTGGAGGGGCTTATAGAATTTGGGGGGGGGGGGCAGATATCCAGGCAGGACTGGCATAACAGAGGATGGGACGGATTAAGGATTTGTAGGTGTGGAGGATGGTAGAGGGGTGCAACCCCCATGTCCGGCCGTAGAGGAGTTTGAGGAGTCGGAGGCGGTTGTGGACTTTGGATTGGATGGAGCGGAGATGAGCGATCCAGGGGAGGTGACGGTCAATGGTGAGGCCAAGGTAGGTGAGGGTGGGGGTGAGGCGGACAGGACGGGCGCCGACAGTAAGGGAGCAATCCAGGTGCCGGAAGGAGCGAGTGGTACGACCTACGATGATTGCCTGGGTCTTGGAAGGGTTGAGTTTCAGGAGCCACTGGTTACACCATGCAGCAAAAAGGTCAAGGTGATTCTGGAGAAGGCGTTGGGACCGTTGGAGGGTAGGAGCGAGGGCGTCGAATGCGGTGTCATCAGCATATTGCAAGAGGTGTACTGGAGGGGGGGAGTTCATAGCTTTTGCGCGTGCCTATTTATACGGAGAGTCACGTGATACAAAGCTGCTGAGGATTGAAAGCGCATGCGTCAAAGATATCAAAGTCGCCACTACTGCGTTAGTCATAGAAAGATGTATATAGCAAAGATAAACATATAAGCGCAGAGTGCAAACAAAATAGTGCTGCTGCGAATCCACCGTGCTTGTAAATACATAATTAATCTTTAAAAGTGGTAACATCTGTCGGAAGTGAAGATGCAGAAATTCTTTCCGAACGAAGGTGTGAAATAAACGGTTTCCAAGCATTGTCAAGATGAAATCCTTCGTCACGGTTTAGCAGGTTGTCGGCTAGTTGCATTTCTACAGCTTCCTTAACAACTGATTCCCAGAAAGATGAAGCAGTAGTTAAAATCTTAACATCTTTATAATCCATGGCATGGCCAGTAGAAATGCAATGTTCGGCAACTGCTGATTTGTTGGACTGAAGAAGACGTGTGTACCGCTGGTGTTCGACGCATCGTTCCTGTACAGTGCGCGTGGTTTGCCCTATGCAACGTTTGCCACACTCACAAGGGATTTCATAAACTCCCGCCTTTCGCAAGAGCAGATCATCCTTAACTGATCCCAACAAGGCCGCAGTCTTAGCTGGTGGGCGGAATATCACATCCACTTTATGTTTCTTCAAGATTCTTGCGATTTTAGAAGAAACATTACCCACCTATGGGAGAAAGGTTGTAGATTTCACTTCCCTTTCCACTTCCTCATCCTTTTCCTGTGATTTTTCTGCGGTTTTTATTTGCAGGGCTTTCTTAATCTGCTGTTGCAAATAGCCATTTCTCCTAAAAACTGCCTCCAGGTGTACAAGCTCATCCTGCAGGCTGTCAACATCAGACACTACATGAGCCCTGTGGACCAAAGTTTTCCGAACACTCATAATTTGCAACGGATGGTGGCAGCTAGACGCCTGCAAATACAGGTCTGTGTGTGTGGGCTTACGGTATACGCAATGACGTAGGGATCCATCTTCTTTCCGGCGAACCAGCACATCCAGAAACGGTAAACAGCCATTCTTCTCTCGCTCCATAGTGAACTTGATGTTTCCGTGAATGGAATTGAGATGTTCCAAAAACTCTATCAGTTTATCCTCTCCGTGGGGCCACGCTATGAAAGTGTCATCCACGTATGTCCAGAAGACCGTCGGTTTTAATACTGCGGAGTTGAGGGCTTTCTCTTCAAAATCCCCCATAAACAAATTAGCCACCAGGGGAGAGAGAGGGCTCCCCATAGCGACACCGTCAATTTGTTCGTAATATTGTTCATCGCCTTGAAGATGGCTGGGAGGTTTCTAGCCGAAATATCGCAAGAAGAATTGTCGCTGTCCCGAGTGCACGCCCGAAAGATGATGGAACAAGTATTATAGTAGTTGTATTTCACGTTTATTACCTTATAAATAAATAAATAAACTTTTTATTTTAAAGTCATGCATTAGTATTTGTAAAATGATTCTTTCATATAACGTTCATTAAAAAATGACGATCATTCCACTTGGGACCTGTGGAATGGTACCTAAGCTTATTTGTTTGAGTTGTAAATATTTGTCATCTATTGTTGTCTTTCTGACATGTTCTACATCCTGGAGGACCTCACTACGGATCAATTCGAATGAAAGTAAATCTAATCTAATCCAGCAGGCTTCTGAGACCGTTCCTCACAAGTGACTTCTTACTAAATTGCATGCCTATGGAATACTGCCTCAGTTGTGTGACTGGATTCGTGATTTTCTGTCTGATAGATCACAGTTCGTTATAACTGACGGGAAATCACATAGTAGAAGAGCAGAAATAACTGGCGTTCCCCAAGGAAATTCTATAGGGCCTTTGTTGTTCCTGATCTACAAAAACGATTTAGGAGACAATTTGAGCAGACCTTTCACATTTTGTGCAGCTGGTGCTGACGTTACCGTCATATAAAGTCATCAGATGGCCAATTTCAAAGTGATTTAGGCAAGAGATCTGTGTGGTACAATAAGTGACAGTTGAGTCCAAATAATGAAAATTGTGAAATCATGCACATAAGCACTAAAAGGAATGCGCTGAATTTCAGTTACACGATAAATCACACAAACCTAAAGGCTGCAAACTTAACTAAATACTTAGGGCTTATAATTACGATTACTGAAACAAGAACGATCACATAGATAATGTTGTGGGGAAAGAAAAGTAAAGATTGAAATTTATTGGCAGAACACTCAGAAAATTTAACAGGTCTACTAAAGAAGCAGCTTACATCACACTTGTGCGCCCTCTTCTGGAGTACGGCTGTGCGGTGTGGTATCCTCATCAGGATTGACGGAGGATATAAAAAAATTCAAGGAATGGTAGCTCGGTTTTGTATTATCGTGAAATAAGGGAGAGAGTGCCACGGCTATGATACACGAATTGGGGTGGCCGTCATTAAAACAAAGGTGGTGTCGCAGGACGTTCTAATGAAATTACAATCACCATCCTTCGCCTCTGTGTGTGAAAATATTTTGTTGGCGCCCACCTACATAGGGGAAAAAGATCATAATAATAAGAGAAATAAGAGCTCGGAGGGAAAAATTTAGGTGTTCGTTTTCCCGCGCGCTGTGGAACGGTAGAGAAAGAGCTTGAAGGTGGTTCACTGAACCCCCTGCAAGGCTGTAGCAGTCAAGTACATGTAGGTGTAAGATATGTGTGGTGGAACTGCATGTGACTGCAATATACGAGATACACTTTTCTTTTATACTACGAACCCGAGACATTGAGTGAAATCATACAGTTAATGTTACATGTACAGCGTGACAGTTACTGAATTACATGAAATAAAATTGTCATAACTTCTGATCGGTTAGCGTTAGGGTGTTCAAACTGCGCGCTTGGCGCGGTGCATGATGGGAGTTAGTATGCGCATTGTGGTTTGCTTTAGCGACGAAGTCCAGTTCCGTTTGGATGGGTTCGTCAATAAGCAAAATTGCCGTATTTGGGGGACTGAAAATCCGCATTTCGCGATCGAGAAGTCTCTTCACCCTCAACGGGTGAATGTGTCTGTGCATTGTCCAGTCACGCGACAACCATTACGAAATTCCTGGATGACACGCTGACTACCTAACGTGAAGGTTTTGGAAGATGAATTCATCCTCATTATCCAAAGTGACCCTGATTTCCATATTATAGGGTACATGCAAGACGGACCTCCACCCAAACGAGGCAGGGGAGTAACGTCCTGGAGGAGTCCTTTGTGGACCGCATTCAGGTTCAGCAGTATCCAGAGGCCAGTAGCACGGGACTCGAATGGCCACCATATTCTCCAGATCTGAACACATGCGACTCCTTTTTGTGGGGCTGCATTAAAGCAAGGTGTGCAGCAATAACCCAAAACCATTGCTGAGCTGAAAACGGCCATTCAGGAGGTCATCGACAGCATCGATGATCCGAAACTTGAGCGAGTCATGTAGAATTTCGCTGTTTGTCTGCGCCACATCACAGCCAATGATGGCACGGATACCGAACCTGTCATAACCTGAATCAGAATACACGTAGTGACCTTTATGTAGTGTTAGCAGTTAGCCAACACTACGCACACTACTTGGATGAGGGGGCCGAATTGCACGCTATAAGCTCACGCAGGATGGCGTGAGGTCTGAAACAGGATACGTAATGAATGCTATAAAGAAAAGTACGTAGCTTCTGGAATACTTAACTTTAATCCATCATTTGTATACATCGTTCTTGATGAGACATGCTTCATACGATAACTAACAATTGCTATGGCGCCTTGCTAGGTCGTAGCCATTGACTTAGCTGAAGGCTATTCTATCTGCTCTGCAAATGAGCGAGGCTTCGTCAGTGTGCATCGCTAGCTAAGTCGTCCGTACAACTGGGGCGAGTGGTAGTCCGTCTCTCGAGACCTGCCGTTTGGTGGCGCTCGGTCTGCGATCACTGACAGTGGCAACACGCGGGTCCGACATGTACTAATGGACCGCGGCCGATTTAAAGCTACCACTTAGCAAGCGTGGTGTCTGGCGGTGACACCACACTTTACGTGTTGAATAAAGTGTGTGCACGCCGTAGGTTGTAAGTAATTTAAGTTTTTTTTTTTTTTCATACAGTTCAGTAATTGTCATCATGTGGGTAAACTGGCCGAAGCAGTGGCAGAGAGTATTCACCTTTCTCTGTTCAAGTCAAAGTTGTTTATCTAACTGAATACCGTTTTTTGTTCACTGACTCGTAGCTCCTAGTGTGCTGATGATTGCGGTGCAGGTGAGGACTCCCTACCTCGATGAGGCTTTGATGATAATCTTCAAGAGTTCTTTGGGTCTTCTCCACCGCCGACCGATAAGGAAGTGCGGAAGAATGTTATCAGCAACGTTGAGGGCGCAGCCAATAGTGGCGACCTCTGTTTGCATGTGCAGCGCTTTCCGTCGCTCTTAGGGTGAGTGACGGAGTGTCCAAAGCAGACGAGGCGCCCACTAGCTGCAGACCTGGACTTAACTCTACTCGGCTGACCTGGTAGCGGCGCAATGGGGCAGTGTCGTGTGCAGTCACCGAAAACACCGTCTATTCCAAAGAACTGGACCACCTTGCAGCCATTTTTGAATAAACCAGTCTGTGATGGTAGTGTTGCACCCCAGAATGAATTCAGTGTGCCAGCCGAAATTTTGAGGTTTTTACTTGGATAGCTCTGAGCGAGAAGCCAGTATGGCCCTAAGGCTCATAATAGAAAAAAGAATGGAAAAAGGAAAGGACACCTACATAGTATTTGTTGACCTCGAAAAGGCCTTTGATAAGGTTGAATGCAAAAAACTATTCCAGATATTGAGGGAAACTGGAGCTAAGTACAAGGACAGGAGAACGATATGGAACATATACAAAGAAGAGGTGGCAATAGTGAGATGTGGGGAACATCAACAACAAGCAAAAATTAAACAGGGTGTGAGACATGGATGTGCACTCCCCCCTGTCCTCTTTAATATGTACATACAGAAAGCAATGGACGAGGTCAGAGAAAAGTTAGGACAAGCTAATGGAATCAGGATCCAGGGAAAAATAGTTGATATGCTGCGTTTTGCGGATGACATTGCTGTCCTAGCGGAAAATGAGGAAGAATTACAAGTAGTGTTGGAGGAAATGGAAAACACTCTTGCTACACGGTACAACATGAAAATTAATAAGCCAAAAACAAAAATCTTAGTTGCAAGCAAACAAAATAATCAAGCAATTACGAATATAAGGCTGAATGGAGAGAAGCTGAAAGAAATACAAGACTTTGTCTACTTGGGAAGCAGAATAACATCAGATGGTCGTAGTAGGAAAGATGTAATAAGTAGAATAAATCAGGCAAAGACTGCATTCTATAAAAGGAAAGGACTCCTCACATCAAATATGATAAGCCTGTCGTTAAGGAAGCGGTTAATAAAGACCTTTGTTGGGAGTGTGCTTCTCTACGGCAGCGAAACCTGGACACTTGGAGAGGACGAAAGAAGAAGGATTGAAGGATTCGAAATGTGGTGTCTGCGAAGGATGTTAAAAATTCCATGGACGGCCAGGATGACAAATGAAGAAGTCCCGCAGAGAGCGGAGGAAGTTCCAGTTCTTTGGAAGACGGTCAAGAAGAGGAGAGATATATGGATGGGACACATTCTGAGACATGAAAGTCTTCTCCACACTATAACGGAAGGCCTTGTGGAGAGCAAAAGGGCAAGAGGCAGACCTAGAAGAAAGTACATAAGCCAGATAAAGCAGGACCCAGGATGCGGAAGTTTCACGGAATTGAAGAGGCTGGCCGACAATCGCACTGAATGGAGAGCTGCTGCAAATCAATCTTAGGATTGGCAACTTAAGATGAAGAGCTCTGAGCCAAGCAGACCAGCTCAGAGCTAATGTGTCAATCACTTTGCCATCACAGCACGCCGCGAAAGTAGCAGAAGGCAAGGCACTATACGAACATTACTACACAACCTCTTAGCGAGGACAGACCGCAGTACTTGATAACAGTGCAGTACAAAGTAATGCTCCGTAACTCCAAGCACAAGAACTCCGACGTAGTAGTCAAACGTTGCAGGTAAACCCGAGCTCCACAACCAAGTACAAAGGCAGAGAACTCTGACGAGTCCAATACATGAGGGCAAACTCGCTCACCCACCTCACCCAACGTGTCATAGCAGAAAGTTCTGCTGTTTAAATAACTAGGGATTTGGAGCTTCCGATCACATGCACTCGTGGAGCCGTTTCATCCCTGTTACCAGAAGCAGAGAAAATGATGGCCTATTGAGTTTCAGTGAAACCACGACAGGCTGATCGATGGCTGTCTGCCTACTTTCTGCTTCCTGGATTCTACTCCGAGACGCAGCCATTCCAGTTGAAGCCACACCTTTGGGCGGCCGTTGGAGTCTACTTGGACATCAGGAATGAGGAGAAGTCTGCTGCCAGAACAGCACCTACTGAGGGTCGTTCGTAAATGGTCTGCAATCTGTTATCTCCACAGTTCCGAGACGTGATGTATTCGGGCAGCCCTTTGGCCATTTTGTGAGAATCAGATACTGTCGTGATCGTCCCACGGTGGGAGCCTAGATAATGTCATTTACAAAAGTCCTCAGCCTAGACCGGGCAGTCGGCTACACTTATGTAAGTACACACTAGGCCGTCCACGAGAGCGCCCTCTCGCACAGTACCACTCAGTTCGCAGTTGGCCAACATGAGTCACTACAGTACGCTGTTGGAACATGGTGATTTTTTCCTGCTGATTGAATCTTGTATGTGGATGACTGTGTTTATGAAAGTGGGCATCACCCATCTTAGGGCTTTTTTTAAAAAAGACCGTCAGCTTTGCGGTAACTGATAATTCAATAAGGGCAACATCTTTGTGAATGAAAAGATCGGTGGAGATTACTAATGCAGCTTGAGGACATTATTGTATTTTTATCAGCTCTTAGTCATCAACGGAATTCAATTAAACAATATTTACATTTTGGTACATAACTTTAATTACTTTTGATACAAATTATTTCCTTAGTTAATGTTTAATGTTTGTTTTTACGTGAATTTATAGTGCTATTGGCACACGTAGTGTGGTGCTATCAGAGTATGGCAGTAGATATGCGTTCACATTCAGGTAGGGGGAAGAGACATTTGGTACCTTCCATATTCCGCTTTTCTAGAAAGTGAGAAGCTCTAATGCACTGAACTCGTAAATTCCTAACAATTATTGGATGTAGCTCAACATAATTGATTTCCTACACAGTCAGTATGTCAGCAACTATTTACAGTGCCACGAGGATCAAATGCATAAGATAGAACAATTCGTAAACTGAGTAGTTGGAGAAAAGTAAGTGTAGTCAGAAAACAGTATCATTTATGTTATTGGCGTAAACGACTTAGATGACGACCAGTTTTCCTTTAGGAAATATAAAGGCATCAGAGAGACAGTTCTGACGATGAAGTTGGAAGCAACGCTTAGGAAACCTAACACATTTTCCTAGGTCATCCTAGAAAAAACGTTGGACTGTGTATAACAGGTAAAGATATTCTAAATTCGCATAAAAGTAGGTGTAAGCTATAGGGCAAGGCAGATGAGATACAATATGCGTAATAACCGAAAGAAGCAATGACGATGAGAGGCCAGAACGAAATGCTCTCATTAAAAAGTGTGTAACACAGGGATGCAGTCAGTCTCGCCTATTATTCAGTCTATAATTCTAAGAAACAATGTCGCAAATAAAAAATTAGTTTCGGGAATGAGATTAAAACTAAGAGTGTAGAATATCAAGAATAAGATATGCTCGTGGAACTAGTAATCCATTTTTTATGAGGAGGATATAATTTTGCAGTACTTTCCACACTGCACTCTTTATAATATGCACTTTAGAGACAAGTTAAGGAGTGTTTTTCGATTGGTGTTCCCCACACATCAGATCCAACACCATCTCCTGAAAGTCTTCATTGCCATGACTTCACTGTAGAGTACATTGGCCGTGTGCCTGAGACTTGACCGACCCCATTTCTCTTACTTGTCCATTTATGACTACAAATTTCCTCTAGTTTGAATGACCCCTGCTGCTAAGAATTTATCTATTTATTTCTTCGACTTTTCTGGGGATATATCTTTCTGCACCATACAATAGGCTATATCCACTCAACCTTTACTTTTTTTCAAAAACTGGCCTTTTCTGCACAGCTTCTCCCATATATGAGTTCGACACATATATTGGACACACCTCTCCATCCTCCTATCTGTGTCCACCTCATCCTCGCTCTTTCTGTCCAACTCATCTTCTCATCTCTATCTGCCAATCATCTCCTCCCATTCTCTCTTAACCTTCATCTGCTCTACTCTCTTTCTATTTCTCACTCTCACCGTACATTACACCCCCTTCATCTGACCATACTCCCCTCTCTATCTCCAATTCTGCCTCAGGCTTTCCCATCGTGGGAACCCTGGTGCTATGTATGGATCGACTACCACATAAAGAAAACTTGGGAGATTCAGTAGGCTGAGGATAGTTTGATTGGTTTGTGCAATGTGGGGGAAGTTTCGTTTTTGCTAATTCAGCTTCTGTACCAGGACTTGGGGGAAACTGATGGAGATTCTTTGCCTTCTTCGTCTTCTCGTCCTCCCCTGAAGGTGATCTTCACGTCTTTCCGTAGTGGGAGAGACTTGTAGGCTATATCTTGTTGTGAACTAAGAGCCAGTCTAGTTTCCAACTTTGCTGACAGTGGAACAGCACATCATCTTGGACATATCGTGTGTTATGAGGGTGAACTTACTGTTTTACATTTCCAGCACGCTCTGTCGTGCTTGTGAGTCAAATTGGTTTGGCCAGACCAGTGAACAAATGCGCTTCACACTCAAAATCTGCTATGGTTTGATAGGGAAGTCTCCCGCGTTGTGATAATCAAAACGACAATCTGCGTAGTTTGCAAATTTTCTTGAATATATCATGTCACTACATCTGCTGCAGCGCACCGCTCCTCGCCCACAGCGCGCCGTTTTACGCTGCCGCCGGAATCAAAGTGAAAGGGTAAAATACTGTTACACCAGGGTAGGGTTGTTAAGTGAGATTCACAGCTCCCTGTTTGTAGTACACTTGGTCATAGTTGATACCAGTTTAATAGTGTTGGGCTTCACAGTGGATTCATGTAAGCAAAGTCAGATTGCGTTGCAAAAGGATTAATTCAGGGTAGAATTTGTATATCTTCCATCCCAAGGAATGTCTTCCCAATCAAGAACCACCCCTTTTTTGTGTTTGTCATTTTTTTTGTGTAAGATTTATGAGCTACTTGTAGTTATTGTCCGCAGGTCGTGGTCGTGCGGTAGCGTTCTCGCTTCCCGCGCCCGGGTTCCCGGGTTCGATTCCTGGTGGGGTCAGGGATTTTCTCTGCCTCGTGATGACTGGGTGTTGTGTGGTGTCCTTAGGTTAGTTAGGTTTAAGTAGTTCTAAGTTCTAGGGGACTGATGACCATAGATGTTAAGTCCCATAGTGCTCAGAGCCATTTGAACCATTTTTTTTGTAGTTATAAAGGGAGTAATAAAACTTGTAATTATTTTTGTAAACTTAAATACGCCACTGCTCTCGTTCATACTGTGAGTAGGCTGTTTAGGGTTTTATATTGGTAACGCCACGTAGCGGCCTGTATGAAAATCACTGACTGTGCTGTGTGCAGTCTGTGGCTGGTTGGACACATTGTTGGAATATTCGCTAGTGTAGTGTTGAGCAGTTGGATGTGAACAGCGCGTGGCGTTGCGCAGTTGGTGGTGAGCCGCCAGCAGTGGTGGATGTGGAGAGAGAGATGCCAGAGTTTTGAGAGGTTGCTATAAGTTGACGATCTGGACGTGTGTCCGCCAGAAAAAGGAAATTTGTAAAGATGGATGTCGTGAATTGATAAATATATTTATGATGACTTTTGCAAACTATTAAGGTAAATATATTGTTTGTTCTCTATCAAAATCTTTCATTTGCTAACTATGCCTATCAGTAGTGTGTGCATTCAGTAGTTAGAATCTTTTATTTAGCTGGCAGTATTGGTGCTCGTCGTATTGCAGTAGTTCGAGTATCGAAGATTTTTCTGAGGAAAGTGATTCATGAAAGGTATAGGTTATTGTTAGTGAGGATATTCTTTTGTAGGGATTTTTGAAAGTCAGATTGCGTTGCGCTAAAAAATATTGTGTGTCAGTTTAGTACTGATCAGAATAAGTAAAGAGAGAAATGTCTGAGTACGTTCAGTTTTACTCAGCTGCCTTTGTATCAAATAAAGTACAAGTTTACTAGCACAGTTATTCATAGTTTTTCTACACCTGATCTGATACAGAAATTCAAAAAGAAGAATGAGTGGGTAAACCTGCTTCCAGGAGTATGCAGAGAAGAATGTACCTGGAAGGAATAAGTAAGACAAATATTAGCTACTCTCACACGAGACGCTCACTTTCATCAACTGTAGAGTGATTGCAAGCTCAAAAATATACATGAAATTACATTCTCTTAAGAACTCACCCAAAGTCGTCATTTTTGCATCAGAAAAATTGTAAGATACAGCTTCTGTATATTTCTTCTTACAGGATTTTAAAAATACCTCTTCTTGGAAGTTACCTTCTGGCTTATTCTAAAAATGATAAAATAACAGGATTATATTCCCATCGGGATTTGAAAAAGTATTTTCACAAGTAGTTGATCTTATTTCTGTATATTGAGATAAGAAAGTGAGCAGATTTTGACCGAGTACTACACATTCAATTTTCATGAGCTGCAAGAGTATCTTACATTATGCTTATCCATTACGGATATTTTAGAACCGTGACTGTATATTGAATGTAAATAAGTTATACACAACTGCAACCAGTCACTTTTTTGAGTAATAATGCTTTATTCCATAAACCGGTTTTCAAACCTTTTCAGGTTCATCTTCAGATGGTTTCGGGAGGATCCGGGAAGTTACATCATTATTGGTAGGAGCCTAATGCTGGGTGGATCTATGGCAGAAAGATGGGTCACACTTAATGTATCGCCATGACTATACCTTATCTGACGATATGGATGTAAATTTAGTTTTTACTTACTGTGACAGTATAGGCGGCTTTTTTCGGATCTGTCTGCCTCCATTTTGATGTCCAGAACACTTTCACACGAACTATATTAGTTTACACTTTACCAGCATCCAGCATGCGCTTTACAACTGTTGCTTGTAACAAAGATCTTGACAGAAAGATATGGCATAACCTACTTTGTACAGAGATGTAATTTGTTGTTCTTTACATGTGTTACAGTCGATATAAGGGCAAGTATTTTAATGGCAATTACATGAGAGCACGAGATAAAATAAATAAATTACTACAAGAACAAATTTCAGGTGATCTGATATCTTATTTCTACTTCTATATTACAGGCAGTTTTTTTAATAGCAATTATCATGTTTGGCATTAACATGAATCCCAAGGAATCAATAATACAGGGTTATTGTATCTGCAGTGAGATGCAGCTGTCTGTATGACTAGAGCCTGTGTATTTAAATTAATAATAAATCTTCACATGAACTGTTGGCTTATTTCTGTTGTTACTTTAACATGATCTGGGGAATTATCAAGAGCAGATTCTGTTTATTTTAGCTAAAGGTACATGTGTAAGAGACATAGTGATTGTAATGGACTAACGCGGTTTGTATGGCTATACATTTAATATTTAAAAAATCATGAACAAAAATTCTTTAACTGTTGACTTATTTTTATTCTAACATTAGAGTGATCTGGGATATTGGTAGAGGCAGCTTCTGTTTGTTCCAGCTAGAATTAATATGTATAAAGTACTGATTTATGTTAGCAGTGGAGAGCTTTAACATTTAGAGATATGGTACAGGTCTTATTTTGTGGTAGTATATTACATTGACACCAGTGTAGTTAGGATGTAAGGAGAGGGAGGGGGTGGATCATTGGAAGCGGGGTGGGGGGGGGCGGGGAGCTGGTGTGGGGTTCGTTGGGTGGTTACTTGCTTTGAACTAGTAGATCTTCAAAGTTCTGAAGAAAAAATTTGTTTCTCAGTTCAGTTTGATCATTGAGTAGGTAGTCAGGTGCTGTATTTGTGCAGATAAATATTTCAATTTCTTCAAGAAGGTCAAGTATTGTGCCTTTGTTGGCAAAATGTAGTATTCGAAGATTCTGTTCTATGTTGTTTGCAGAATGATTGTGTTGGGCAAGATGTGAAGCAAAGCTGGACTTGTTCAGGTTGTTGAGATGGAGTGCATCAATGTGTTCTTTAAATCTCGTTGTGAAGCTTCTACCAGTTTGTCCAATGTAGAAGCTTGGACATGAGTTGCAAGTGAGCTTGTACACACCTGACTTTTGATACTGTTGTATTGTGGTTTTGGTGCTGTGTATGATTTTATTTTGTATTTTGTTGTTGGTGAAGAAACTTATTTTTATGTTTTATGTCTTGAAGAGGTTGGCAATTTGGTGAGAAATCTTCCCTAGGAAAGGCGGGCTAACAAATGTGGTTTTCTTCTTTGTGGGTGGTTGTTTAGCAGTTGGTTGATTTAGTTTTGCTGTTTGGATTAGTTTATCTATTATTGCAGGGTTGTACCCATTGGTGGAGGCAATTGATTCAATAATTTCTGTTTCTTTTTGTCTTTTATTTGTGTGCATTGGGACTTTAAGCATGCGATTAACCATTGTTCTGAAGAATGCTTTTTTATGTTGGTCTGGATGGCAAGAGGATTTGTGTATGGTAACATTGGTGGTTGTTGGCGTTCAGAAAATTTGAAATTTATGCTTCTGATTTTTATTTGAGATTGTTAGATCAAGATAGTTAATGCCTTCTGGTGTTTCATGTTCTACTGTGAATTGGATTTTTTTGTGTATTTTATTAAGTTCTGTGGCTAGATTATCTATTTATTCTGTTTATTTATTTTATATCGTGCTCTCATGTTATTGCCATTAAAATACTTGCCCTTATATCGACTTTAACACATGTAAAGAACAACAAATTACATCTCTGTACAAAGTAGGTTATGCCATATCTTTCTGTCAAGATCTTTGTTACAAGCAACAGTTGTAAAGCGCATGCTGGATGCTGGTAAAGTGTAAACTAATATAGTTCGTGTGAAAGTGTTCTGGACATCAAAATGGAGGCAGACAGATCCGAAAAAAGCCGCCTATACTGTCACAGTAAGTAAAAACTAAATTTACATCCATATCGACAGATAAGGTATAGTCATGGCGATACATTAAGTGTGACCCATCTTTCTGCCATAGATCCACCCAGCATTAGGCTCCTACCAGTAATGATGTAACTTCCCGGATCCTCCCGAAACCATCTGAAGATGAACCTGAAAAGGTTTGAAAACCGGTTTATGGAATAAAGCATTATTAGTCAAAAAAGTGACTGGTTGCAGTTGTGTATAACTCATTTACATGCAAGCGTATCTTCTGCTGAGATTTGAGTCTTTGTTTTATTCATGTTTTTGCTTTCTCTGAATTCTGTTACTGGCTTGGTCTGGCACTCTGTAGAAAGGTTGACTTTTACACAGTAATTGTCAATGTTGTCCTCTCCTATGTGACTGTGTTATCGTCCCGAAACAATATCTGAAGAGTAAGGCCAGGATCACAAACAGAAAGATACTAAACGAATGTAAATATATTTACGTGCAAAGTCGATAAGCAAGATTCCTTGTTGTTGTTGTGGTCTTCAGTCCAGAGACTGGTTTTATGCAGCACTCCTTGCTACTCTATATTGCGCAAGCTTTTGCATCTCAAAATACCTACTGCAACCTACATCCTTCTGAATCTGCTTAGTGTACTCATCTCTTGCTCTCCGCCAGCTGGTGTGGCCGAGCGGTTCTAGGCGCTTCAGTCTGGAACCGCGCGATTGTTACAGTCGCAAGTTCGAAATCTGCCTCGGGCTTGGATGTGTGTGATGTCCTTAGGTTAGTTAGGTTTAAGTAGTTCTAAGTTCTAGGGGACTGATGGCCTCAGATGTCAAGTCCCATAGTGCTCAGAGCCATTTTCTTGCTCTCACTCTATGATTATTACATCTACATCCAGATACATACTCCGCAATCCACCATACGGTGCTTGGCGGAGGGTACCTCGTTCCAAAACTAGCATCTTCTCTCCCTGTTCCACTCCCAAATAGAACGAGGGAAAATTGACTGCCTTTATGCCTCTGTACGAGACCTAATCTCTCTTATCTTATCTTTGTGGTCTTTCGGCGAAATATAAGTTGGCGGCAGTAAAACTGTACTGCAGTCAGCCTCAAGTGCTGGTTCTCTAAATTTCCTCAGTAGCGATTCACGAAAAGAACGCCTCCTTTCCTCTGGAGACTCCCACCCGAGTTCTTGAAGCATTTCCGTAACACTCGCGTGATGATAAAACCTATCAGTAACAAATCTAGCAGCCCGCCTCTGAATTGCTTCTATGTCCTCCCTCAATCCGACCTGATAGGGATTCCAAACGCTCGAGCAGTACTCAAAAATAGGTCGCACTAGCGTTCTATAAGCGGTCTCCTTTACAGATGAACCACATCTTCCCAAAATTCTAGCAATGAACTGAAGACGACCATCCGCCTTCCCCACAACCGCCATTACATGCTTGTCCCACTTCATATCGCTCTGCAATGTTACGCCCAAATATTTAATCGACGTGACTGTGTCAAGCGCTACACTACTAATGGAGTATTCAAACATTACAGGATTCTTTTTCCTATTCATCTGCATTATTTTACATTTATCTATATTTAGAGTTAGCTGCCATTCTTTACACCAATCACAAATGCTGCCCAAGTTATCTTGCATCCTCCTACAGTCACTCAACGACGACACCTTCCCGTACACCACAGTATCATCAGGAAACAGACGCACATTGCTATCCACCCTATCCAAAAGATCATTTATGTAGACAGAAAACAACAGCGGACCTACCACACTTCCCTGGGGCACTCCAGATGATACACTCTCCTCCGATGAACACTCACCACCGAGGACAACGTAATGGGTTCTATTGCTTAAGAAGTATTCCAGCCACTCACATACTTGGGAACCAATCTCATATGCTCGTACCTTAGTTAGGAGTCTGCAGTGGGGTACAGAGTCAAATGCTTTCCGGAAGTCAAGGAATATGGCATCCATCTGATACCCTTCATCCATGGTTCGCAAGACTTAATGGGAAAAAAGGGCGAGTTGCGTTTCGCAGGAGCGGTGCTTTCTAAAGCCGTGCTGATGCATGGACAGCAAGGAAATTCATTATATTCGAACTGAGGATATGTTCGAGAATCCTGCAACAAACCGATGTTAAGGATATTGAGCTGTAATTTTGAGGACCCATCCTTCTACCCTTCTTATATACAGATGTCACCTGTGCTTTTTGCCAGTCACTCGGGTCTTTACTTTGGGCAAGAGATTCGCGATAAATGCAAGCTAAGTAAGGAGCCAATGCAGTAGATTACTCTCTGTAAAACCGAATTGGAATCCTATCAGGACCTGGCGATTTATTTATTTTCAACCCATTCAGCTGCTTCACAATCCCAGGGATGTCTATCACTACGTCCTCAATACGGGAATCTGCATGAGACTCAAACGGCGGTATGTTTGTACGATCCTCTTGCGTGAAAGATTTCTCATATGCTAAATTTAAAATTTCAGCTTTCGTTTTGCTGTCTTCCGTTGCCAGGGCAGACTGATCAGTGAGTGACTGCCTGGAAGCCTTCGACCTGCTTACCGATTTTACGTAAGACCAGAATTTCCTTGGGTTTTCATCAAGATCTTTCGCTAAGGTATGACGGTGGTAGTGGTTGAATGCTTCGCGCATCGTTCTTTTTACAGGAGCACGAACCTCTACCAACCTTTGCCTGTCCTCATTCACCCAATCTTTCTTGTACCGCGAGTGCAACTGCCTTTGCTTCCTGAGCAATCTCCGAATTGCGCTGTTAAACCACGGTGGGTCTTTTCCGTTCGTAACCCACTTTTTCGGCACATACTTGTCCAATGCGTGATTTACAATGTGTTTAAAATTTGCCCATAATTCATGTACGTCCATCTTACCGGAAGTAAATGAAGTCGATTCATTTACCAAGTGGGATTCTAACAACCGCTTATCTGCTCTTTCTAGTAAGAATACTCTCCTAGACTTCTTGACCGACATTTTAACTTTCGTAACTATAGTCGTATTGACAACGTCATGATCACTAATCCCTGTCTCAACACTGACACCGTCGATGAGGTCTGGTCTGGCCGTGGCTACCAGATCTAAAATATTTCCATTACGCGTTGGCTGTCAATTTAGCTGCTTAAGACAGTTTTGGGATAATGTGTTCAAAAGTAATTCACACGACGGCTTCTCTGTACCACCTGTAATGAATGCATAGACATTCCAGTCTATACTAGGTAGGTTGAAGTCGCCTCCGACTAATATAGCATGATCCGGGTACTTCTGCGATACAGAATGTAGACTCCCTTTGAATGAGTCTAGAACTGTCACGGTGGAACCTGATGGCCGGTAATAACACCCCACAATTAACTTTATTTCCCATAGCCCTATTAAACGTGTCCAGATAACTTCACAATCACACTGTACTTCGATCTTAGTAGACACAATATTTTCGTCAACTGCAATGAAGACACCACCTCATACGGTGTCTAATCTGTCATTCCTTTACACGTTCCAACCCTCACTAAATATTTCAGAACTTCCTATCTCAGGGTTCAGCCAGGACTCAGTCCTGAGAATAATTTGCGCGCCACACGCTTCCTGGAGGGCAGTAAATTCACGAACTTTATTCCGAACACTCTGAAAATTTACTGCTAATATCTTGATAGTTGAAGTGTCTTTACTCCGAGCGCGTCCTGATTTCCCTTTCTGCACGTCCACTGGTGAGTGTTCATCAGGACACCTCGCACTACTGTCTAGCCTAAAACCTTAATGTGCACGCCACAAGTGCTCTGCTACCCGAGTAGCCACTTCCCTTATTAACCTCCACGCTACCCTCCGGTACTAAATTGGTGATCCCCTGATGCCTCAGAACATGTCCTACCAACCGATTCCTTCTTCTAATCAAGTTGAGCCACAAGTTCTTCTTCTCCCCAATTCTGTTCAGTACCTCTTCATTAGTTATATGATCTACCCATCTAATCATCAGCATTATTTAGCAGCACATTTTGAAAGTTTCTTTTCTCTTCTTGTCTTAACCATTTATCGTCCCATACAGGGCTACACCCCATACAAATATTTTCAAAAAAGACTTCCTAACACTTAAATCTACACTCGATGTTAACAAATTTCTCTTCTTCAGAAACGCTTTCCTTGTCATTGCCAGTCTACATTTTATATCCTCTCTACTTCGACTATCATTAGGTATTTTGCTCCCCAAATAGCAAACTTCAACTACTACATTGTCTCATTTCCTAATCTAATTCCCACAGTATCACCTAATTTAATTCGACTATATTCCATTATTATCGTTTTGCTTTTGTTTATGTTCATCTTATATCTTCCTTTCAAGACATTGTCCATTCCTTCAACTGCTCTTCCAGGTCCTTTGCTGTCTCTGACAGCATTACAATATCATCGGCAAACCTCAAAGGTTTTATTTCTTCTCCGTGGATTTTAATTCCTGCTCCAGATTTTTCTTTTGTTTCCTTCACTGCTTGCTCAATATACAGATTGAATAACATTGGGGATAGGCTACAACCATTTCACACTCCCTTCCCAACCAATGCTTCGCTTTCATGTCCCACGATTCTTACAACTGCCATCTGATTTCTGTACAAATTGTAAATAGCCTTTAGCTCCCTGTGTTTGACCCCTACTACCTTCAGAATTTGAAAGAGAGTAGTCCAGCAAATATTGCCAAACCTTTCTCTAAGTCTGCAAATGTTAGAAACGTGGGTCTACCTTTCCTTAACGTAACATGTAAGATAACGTATAGGGTCAGTATTACCTCACGTGTTCCTATATTTCTATGGAATCCAAACTGATCTTCCACGACGTCGGTTTCCACCAGTTTTTTCATTCGTCTGTATTGAATTCGTCTTAGTATTTTGCAACCACGACTTATTAAGCTGATAGGTAGTTTTGACACCCATCAACACTTTATTTTTTTGCGACTGGAATTATTATATTCTTCTTGTAGTCTGAGTGTATATCACTGTCTCATACATCTTTATCATCAGATGGAAGAGTTTCGTCAGGGCTGGCCCTCCCAAGACTATCAGTATTTCTAATGGAATTCTACTCCTGGGCCTTGTTTCCACTTAGGTCTTTGTTTTGTCAAGTTCTTCTCATATTATCATACCTACCATTACTTCTTTCATCTCCATAACATTGCCCTCAAGTACAGCGCCTTTGTATAGATCCTCTATATATTCGTTCCACTCTTCTGTTTTCCCTTCTTTGTTTAGAACTGATTTTCCGTGATGTTCATACAAGTGGTTCTCCTTTCTCCAAAGGCCTCCTTAATTTTCCTGTAGGCAGTATCTATCTCACCCCTAGTGATATATGCCTCTACATCTTTACATTTGTCCTCTAGCCATCACTGTTTAGCCATTTTACACTTCCTGTCGATCTGATTTTGAGACGTTTGTACTCCTTTTGGCCTGCTTCATTTTCTGCATTTTTATATTTTCTTCTTTCACCAATTAAATTCAATATCTCTTCTGTTACCGAAGGATTTCTACTAGCCCTCGTCCTTTTACCCATCCTTCTTCTACTGTATTTCTTTTCCCCGTATTTTTCAATAGTTCCCTAATGCTCCCTACAAATCCCGGTTCTTTCAGTTTATCCAGGTCCTATCTCCTTAAATTTCCACCTTTTTGTAGTTTCTTCAGTTTTAATCTACAGTTCATAACTAACAGATTGTGGTCAAAGTCCACATATGCGTATGGAAATGTCTTACAATCTAAAACTTGGTTCGTAAATCTCTGTCTTACCATTAGATAATCTATCTGAAACCTCCCTGTGTCTCCATGCCTTTTCCACGTATATAACCATCCTTCATGATTCTTAAACCAAGCGTTAGCTATGAGTAAGTTACGCTCTGTGCAAAATTCTAGCAGGTGGCTTCCTCTTCCATTCCTTACCCCCATTCCATATTCACCTACTACTTTTTCATCTCTTCTTTTTCCTACTATCCAATTCCAGTCCCCAATGACTATTAAATTTTCGTCTCCCTTCACTGTCTGAATAATTTCTTTTATCTCATAATACATTTCTTCAGTCTCTTCATTTGCGGAGCTAGTTGGGATGTAACCTAATACTACTGTGGTAGGTGTGGGATTCGTGTCTATCTTGGCTACAATAACGCATTCACTTTGCTGTTCGTAGTAGATTACCTGCGCTCCTATTTTTTTTATTCATTATTAAACATACTCCTGCCTTACACCTATATTCACCTTACCAGAAGTCTTGTTCCTCCTGCCACCGAACTTCACTAATTCCCACTATATCTAACTTTAACCTATCAATTTACCTTTTTAAATTTTTCTACCTACCTGCCCGATTAAGGGATCTAACATTAAACGCTCCGATCCGTAGAACGCCAGTTTTATTTCTCCTGATAACGTTGTCCTCCTGAGTCGTCCTCGCCCGGAGATACGAATGAGGGACTATTTTATCTCCAGAATATTTAACCTAAAAGGACGCCATCATCATTTAACCATACAGTAAAGCTGCATGCCCTCGGGAAAAATTGCGGCTGTAACTTCCCCTTGCTTTCAGTCATTCGCAGTACCAGCACAGCAAGGCCGATTTGGTTCATGTTACACGGCCAGATCAGCCCCTCATCCAGACTGTTGCCCCTGCAACTACTGAAAAAGCTACTGCTCCTCTTCAGGAACCACACGTTTGTCTAGCTTCTCAACAGATAGCCCTTCGTTGTGGTTGCAGTTACGGTACGGCTATCTGTATCGCTGAGGCACGCAAGGTCCATGGTTCATGGGGGGGAAAAAAGATTCCTAAGAGGAGTGTAACATCATAGATTAAGGGTCGACCTGCGACAGCAATCGCACAACTTGCGTACTGGCCGCTAGACGCCGCCGCGGGCGCTAAGAGTGCATTGCGGTCGCAGGCGCGCGTGTTGCGTACGGGCCGCGAGGTGCCGCCACGAGCGCAACTGTATAAGTGCCGACGGAGTTCGGCCAGCTCTCATTTTGTTGCCATCTCATTCTTGCCTATTCTCTTATTTGCTTAGTTGCCTAGCTTTTATTCGTTTATGGCTCATGTTATTGTGCTCTCTTTCAGCCATTCTGATTGTTTTGATTTACTCGCAATTGAGAAGTGCTCATTTTAACATTTCACTTTTGCATATTTCTCATTTTGTTAATAATATGCTCCTTAGCTTTTTACAGTTAAAGTGATTGACAAAGTCTCATGTATTGTTTATTCATTTCAGCCTGTTCATTTTTTGATGTTCTTTAAACACTGTAATAATTATCGGAAGCATTTCTTCCCTTAAACTTGTGTAAAGTGTTCTCGATGTGGGATTTGTTCTGTGACACAGGTGTAGGGTTTTGAATATAAATTATATAGAAAAGGAATTTATTTTTTCAGTTTGTACTACAACAGACGACAATTTTGTGATATGAGGGAGGAATTTGAGGGGCGAACCCGTGGAAATAGTCTTAAGTGATCCCCTTTAAGTCCGCAGCTCGTGGTTCGGCGGTAGCGTTCTCGCTTCCCGCGCCCGAGTTCCCGGGCTCGATTCCCGGCGGGGTCAGGGATTTTCTCTGCCTCGTGATGACTGGGTGTTGTGTGTTGTCCTTAGGTTAGTTAGGTTTAAGTAGTTGTAAGTTCTAGGGGAGCCGGCACGGTAGCTCAGCGTGTTCAGTCAGAGGGTTAGCAGCCCTCTGTAATAATAAAAAAAAATCTGAGTTAACCGATCAGAGACGAACTTAAACGGATGTCTTACGACGTCCGCCCCGAGCACATACAACGAACGAAAACGAACAAAATGAGAATTAAAAAAAAAGGGGACTGATGACCATAGATGTTAAGTCCCATAGTGCTCAGAGCCATTTGAACCATTTCATCCCCTTTAAAAATAAAAATTTGTGTGACACTGAAAGACGTGACATTGTAGGCACCGAAAATTTTTATACGTCGCAGGAGGTATCAGTATGTTTTGCTTTTGTGAGAAAATTACCTAGTTATGTTATACTGAAAATCTGGAAATGCATGCGTGAAATCACGAGAGCATGGACTGCAAATAATAAACTGTATTATAGTGAAGTATAACCTCAAAGGATTGCTGTGATCGTAAATACGACAGAAGGTAGGATAGGACAGTGATGGATGCGTTCTCTGTGTGAAGTTCAACGGCAGAGTTAAATTAGTACGGTGCCGGTGGGTGTTATTACGGACGACAAACTGAAATACTGGCATATGCTTTGCGATGGCTCTAGATTTACCTAGAGATGGACTTAGCGACTCGCTAATTAGTGTCGCGCAGAACAGTGGAAGCTGGACTCCCTGCGAGATGTAGCTCCTTTCAATCACGTCTCGAGTACTCACTCACGAATTTCACACGGCCGTTGTCATAGCTGTTCAGTGGGGCCGTCTAATAGATGAAATTTTATTTTTTAGTTACTAGTATGCGGATATATGTATGGATCCTTGATCTCGATGTACTGGAAACCATGGATTCCTATCGTTCATCATTTTTTATGAAAAAGAAAACGAGGCACACATGGTGTCTTTCTCTGTACCTAATTTTCCTCTTGTCTCCATCTATGTAAGTGCTCCATTTTGTTGTTCTATGTAGTTTTACATAGTACGGATCAGATTCATTCTTAAAATGTTGTTGCTTCATTATGAAAGTACCTTAATTGTTACTTTTTTTTTTTTGGTTCATCACTCTTCTCACTGGTTTATGCGGCCCGCCACGAATTTCTCTCCTGTGCTAACCTCTTCATCTCAGAGTAGCACTTGCAACCTACGTCCTCTATTATTTGCTGGATGCATTCCAATTTCTGTCTTCCTCTGCGGTGTTTGCCTTCTACAGCTCTCTCTAGTACCATGAAGTCATTCCCTCATGTCTTAGCAGATGTCCTATCATCCTGTCCCTTCTCCTTATCAGTGTTTTCCATATATTCCTTTCCTCTCCGATTCTGCACAGAATCTCCTCATTCCTTACTTATCAGTCCACCAATTTATCAACATTCGTCTGTACACCATATCTCAAATGCTTCGATTCACTTCCGTTCCGGTTTTCCCACAGTCCATATTTCACTACCACGCAATGCTGTACTCCGGACGTACATTCTCAGAAATTTCTTCCTCAAATTAAGGCCTATATTTGATATTAGTAGACTTCTCTTGGCCAGGAATGTCCTTTTTGCCATTGCTAGTCTGCTTTTGATGTCCTCCTTGCTCCGTCCGTCACAGGTTATTTTACTGCCTAGCTAGCAGAATTCCTTAACTTCATCTACTTCGTAACCATCGATCTTGTTATTGAGTTTCTCGCTGATCTCATTTCTACTGCTTCTCATTACCTTCGTCTTTCTTTGATTTACTCTCAATCCTCACTCTGCAGATCATCTAAATCTTCCTTACTTTCACTCAGGATAGCAATGTCATCATCGAATCGAATCATTGATAGCCTTTCACCTTGAATTTTAATTCCAGTCCTGAACGTTTCTTTTATTTCCATCAACGCTTCCTCGATATACAGATTGACCCGTAAGGGCGAAAGACTATATCCTTGTCTTACATCCTTTATATACGAGCACTTAGTTCCTGGTCGTCCACTCGTATTATACCCTCCTGGCTCTTGTACATATTGTATGTGACCCGTCTCTCCCTATAGCTTACCCCTATTTTTCTCAAAATTTCGAACGTCTTGCACCATTTTACATTGTCGAACGCTTTTTCCAGGTCGACAATTCCTATGAATGTGTTTTGATTTTTCTTCAGTCTTGTTTCCATTATTAACCGCAACGTCAGAATTGCCTCTCTCGTGCCTTTACCTTTCCTAAAGCCAGACTGATCGTCATCTATTGCATCCACAATTTTCTACTCCGTTCTTCTGTATATTATTCTAGTCAGCAACTTGGATGCATGAGCTATTAAGCTGATTGTGCCATAATTCTCGCAGTGGTCATCTCTTGCCGTCTTCGCAATTTGGTGGAAGATGTTTTTCCGAAGGTAAGATGGTATGTTGCCAGACTCATATTCTATACACCAATTTGAATAGTCGTTTTGTTTGCCACTTCTCCCAACGATTCTGATGGAAAGTTATTTATCCCTTCTGCCTTATTTGATCCTTCAAAGCTCTTTTAAATTCTGATTCTATTAGTGGGTCCCCTATCTCTTCTGAATCGACTCTTGTTTCTTGTTCTATGACCTCAGACAAATCTTCCCCTCATAGAGGATTTCAATGTATACTTTCCACCAATCCGCTCTCTCCTCTGCATTTAAGAGTGGAATTCCCGTTGCACTCATGATTTTATCACCCTTGCTTTTAATGTCGCCGAAGGTTCTTTTGATTTTCCTGTATACTGAGTCAGTCCTACCGACAATTATTTCTTTTTTGAATTTTTCGCATTTTTCAAGTAGCCATTTCGTCTTAGCTTCCCTGCACTTCCTACTTATTTGATTCCTCAGCAACTTTTATATCTGTATTCCTGAGTTTCCCGGAGCGTTTTGTACTTCCTCTATGGTTTGTTAGCAGTTACTTTATTTGTACCTATGTTTTCCTTCTGACTAATGTCTTGAACTTCCGCCTACTCTTCATCACTACTATGTTGTGATATGAGTCCATATCTGCTCCTAGGTACGCCTTACAATCCAGTATCTGATTTCGGACTCTCTGTCTGACCATGATGTAATGTAACTGAAATGTTCCCGTATCACCCGGCCTCTCCAAAGTGTACCTCCTCCTCTTATAATTCCTGAACAGAGTATCCGGTATTACTAACTGGAGCTTATTACAGAACTCAAGTAACCTTTCTCCTCTCTCATTCCTTGTCCCAAGGTCACAATCTCCTGTACCTTTTCTTCTACTCTTACCTCTACTACTGCATTCCAGTCGCTCATGAGTATTAGATTTTCATCCCCCTTTACGTACTGTGTTACCATTTCAGTATCCTCATATATTTTCTCTATCTATTCATACTCAGCTTGCGATGTCGGCATGTATACCTGAACTATTGTCGTTGGTGTTGGTTTTCTGTCGATTCTGATAAGAACAACCCGGTCACTGAACTGTTCACAGTAACACACTCTCTGCCCTACCTTCCTATGCACAACAAATCCTACTTCAGTTGTACCATTTTCTGCTGCTGTTGATATTACCCTATACTCATGTGACCAGAAATCTTTGCCTTCTTCCCACTTCACTTCACTGACCCCTACTATATCTAGATTTAGCCTTTGCATTTCCATTTTCAGATTTCCTAATATCCATACCACGTTCTAGCTTCTCACATTCCACGCCCCGACTCGTAGAACGTCAGGTTTTTGAGCCGTGTATCGACTCGTGCTACACCTTGCGTTTGGATTGCATTGGTTTTCCTTTTCTTCCCCTGACATGTTTGTTCGATATGTTTGAAACGTCCCCTTTTGAACAATTTTACAGGGCTGTGCTTATACTGACACACAGTATTTTTAGCGCAACGCAATCTGACTTTCAAAATTCCCTACAAAAGAATGGCCCTGACTAACATTAAACTATACCTTTCACAAATCACTTACCTCACAAAAATCTTCGCTGCTCAAGCTACTGCAATACAGCGAGCGCCACTACTGCCAGCTAAATAAAAGATTCAAACTATGGAAGGCACTAACTACTGATAGGGATAGTTAGCAAATGAAAGATATTAATAGAGAACAAACAATGTATTTACCTTGATATCATCATATATATATCAGTTCATGACAAATTACAAAACTCCGCCATCTCTCTCCCCACATCCACCACTGCTGGCGGCTCACCTCCAACTGCGCAACGCTACGCGCTGTTCACAGCCAGCTGCCTAACACTACAATGGCGAGTATTACAACAATGCAAAGCAGCCACAGACTGCACACAGCACAGCCAGTGATTTTTATACAGAGGTGGCGTTACCAATAAAAAAACCTAAACAGCCTACTTACATGTTGTCTGTCATTAAGTGGCTGCCTGATTGTCTTTTCCCTCTGCTATCGATATCTGCGTATTTGCTGACGGGAAACTGCTATGGAGGAAGTGAGATCTTTGACCGGTTGTAACCTCGTGTGGTGGCGCGGAAGTAGGGGCGTTGCGCGCAAAGAGTGTGGTGGAGACGGGAGGGCAGTGTGGCTCTCCAGCGCGGAGCAGGCGTGGTCGGTTGTACCGAGTCGCCACGTGATGTATGTCGGTTGTGTGTAACGAGCGGGTCGAGTTGACGGAAGAGCTCCCCACGTGTTAGTTGTATACAGAATCGCCCCACGAGTAGTTGCTGTTCAGTTCGACTTGGTGGGACGTTAACAAGCATCTTTAAATTCTCCGTTTCAACACTGGAGTTTAAAAGGAGACACCTAACATGAAGGAGCGGTCACTACCCGTCAGCGTTGCAGAGAAGGCGTGAACTCCGGTGACAGAGCGTGTTGTCGCGTGACCGTGGCGTGTTGGGTACGGTGGCGACGCGTGCGTGGTCGGGTGTGTGGATCCTTGCCATCGGAGGTCGTGTACTGCCTGTTCGAGCATAATTACAAGTTAAGTTCGTGGAAGGTTTAATCATTAAGTAATAATTTGGTGTAACCAGCGTCTCTTCTGCCTTGTGGCCTCCGGCGACCGGGTTTCTTGTCCTCGCACCGGTGTAATTGAAGACAGTGATCTTTCCTCCTCCTCTCGTTACTGCCCGATGGGAGCTGTAGTTGTGGCAGTTTCATTGTTTCACTATTCTGTCATGTGTTATGAGTAAATTCATGCTTCTTGTTGGTTGATCATGTGGTCACTCATTCAGGACTGTGTGGTGTAATATTTTCTTGCGCGAGGTTAACTCTAATTCTGTCAGCAAGTTAAGCCATCTTATAACAATTTGTCGCTGGCTAAAAGTCGGTGCAGTGACCAGCCTGCGAGTGGCAATTGAGTTTACGGGCGTATTTAAATTGTTCAGTATTCTGTCTAGCCTGAGCAACCCAGAGTGGGTGATTTGTGGCCGCCTTATACGGGTCCGTCATATCTGTTATGTTCTAATGATCTTCCAGGACACTTAATTTTTTTAAATTCCTCCAAGTATGTAAATTACTTTTATTGCCATTAATCGTGTTAGCTGAGACCTGTTTAATTTTTTAAATGGGGGTGTTGGTAGCTTCACTACCTCACCGTACTTTGTTAATAAAGTTCTATAATTACTTAGTAGCCTGTTTACTAATGTTCTTTAATTTTTTTTAAATTGTTTTATTGCTATAAATTACTTTGATTGGTGTTAGCGGCGTGTTTTGAAAGGTAGTTTATGGCCGTACTACTAGCTTCTGTGTTTTTTAAAAAAAAATTGAACTGTTGTATTGCTATAAATTACTTGATTTCCGTTAGCGTCTTGTTTTAAAAGGTTGTTTATTGCCGTACTGTGTTTTTAAAAAAAGTTTTAAATTGTTGTATTGCTATAAAATATTGGACTGCCGTTAGCGGCGTGTTTAAGAGGCTATTTATTGCCGTACTGCTAGTTTCTGTAAGATACGAATAAAACATTTGTGAAAATCTCAACTCGACAGTAAACTACTAGAAATTTGGTGTTGCTTGTAGTAACCGTAACTACAATGCGTGTTATTTTTCTTTGATTATTCAGTCTTTCTCTCATGGTAAACTCCCCTTTGACAGTTCCCTCCCGGAGATCCGAATGGGGGACTAGACCGGAATCTTTTGCCAATGGAGAGATCATCACGACCCTTTTTCAATTACAGGCCATGTGTACTGTGGACACACTTTATATGTCTTTAATGCAGTAGTTTCCATAGCATTCTGCATCCTCATGCCGTTGATCATTGCTGATTCTTCCGCCTTCAGGGGCAGTTTCCCACCCCTAGGACAAGAGAGTGCCCTGAACCTCTATCCGCTCCTCCGCCCTCTTTACTAATAATTTCTAAAGATTTATTCTTATGTTTCAGCAACTTAATTACGCAGGGGATGCCGTACGGTGTAGCCGGACGGTCTTGGGCGCCTTGTCACGATCCGTGCGGCTACCCCCATCGGAGTTGAGAGTCCTCTCTCAGGTATGGGTGCGTCGGTTGCACATAGCGTAAGTTAGTTTAAGCTAGATTAAATAGTGTGTAGGCTTGTGTGTAGACTAAGGGACCTTTGGTCTCAGCAGTTTGATCCCTTAAGACGTTACCACATATTATTATTTTTATTTTATTTTATTTATTTATTTTATTTTATTTTATTTTATTTTATTTTTTACGCAGGGAAGCGTAAGTTTGGTGTTGTGAGGAATACGGTCAATAAGTACGGTATCAGGTATCATATATATGTTGGCATCCCTGTTATTAGAACCTGAAGTCTAAATTGTTTATTTCCTTAGTGAGATTATTCTTTTTTAGCACTGCGATGTTTTATCGCATTGTACTTCATTTTAACAACTTAACATTCTTCCCTCAACACTTCTTAGGGTTAGCAGGAATACCACGACGATATTCAGACTACCCAGACGCAATACATCATGAAATGTAGTACCAAGAATTGGATCTACAATTTCTATTGTAGGAATTATTATATTCATTGTAATCATATGAGAAAGGATGGTTAAAAACTGAGCAATTATGTTCAGAGCTAATATAAGATGATCAACTTCCATCCAGGTCATCACTCTTCTTCAACGATCTCTTTTCCTGGTCTCGTCACAATGGGAAGAACAATGCTAACACGTGCGAAGTTGGCTACAGTAGCAGCTCGGTTAAACCAGATCTTAATTCAAAATCAAACAAAGTAATTTTCATTCCCGCTACAGCCCTTGTAAATTTATCCACCTCAGAACGATAACAGGCCGTTCTGAGGCACAATGCAATCTAGGTTTCAATTTCTATTCTGACTACAAATCATTATACTTTTTCTTTTATTGGGGGGGGGGGGGAGAGGGGAGGGGGAAATTGATGGTGGTGAAGGAATATGAGAAGCTGCCTAGTCGTCAAAACGTAATTGACTTTTACTTTCATCTTTAATAATATTAGTACAAACAGTGATAATTGTACACACTTAGTAGTCATTATGATGAATCTCATTACGTAGAACGTGTCAATCTACTAAAGCATTTTCACAAATGTGGTTAAGTTAAAAAGTCAGAGGAAGTAAGTCTGTTCAGAGACTCAACTGTTTTCAGTGATTCACGTAACAGTCTTCAAATCAATAAATATCTTTTACTGCACACTTCCTGAGGTAACCTATTTACTTTCTCTGTGTTCAAGTTATGTCCGTACCAGTTTCATCACCGGTTTACTCGCGAAAACACAACAGATAAAGGTACTTTCGCATATGTAATAAGAGTGTGGATGTTGTTTGCAGTGTTTCGTGGTAACCTAGAACAAATATGTCAACAGTATTCATTCGCTAATGAACCATCGAGAGTTGAAATCGTTACCGGAGTATCGCTGCCATTTTTAAATCGTAAATAATTATAAAAGTCTTCCCTGGTGCTGTCTGTGTGTTGAACACATTCTGAGAAGCTGAAAGAGAAACGAAATACTGGCATTCACTCGCCTGCTCATTAGAGACAGATCGCCAACTCCGATTGGTGTAAAAGAGTGAAATAAATAGTCAAAAGAATGCATCCTGACATTAGTTATAAAAAAAGAAATCCATGGAGCGATATCCCGCCTGCGGAACAAGGCACTGATATCCATTCCCCGTTAGTGCTTCTTTGGTGTATAATTAGTCGCTACTTGATTATTTTCTACTCCTCTTATACTGAGCTATTCCCGACGCTCTTGGTTAGGTCACAGTTCATAGTATGACAAATCCTAGACGCGAGCTCATTTGCTTCTCGTTGTGGATTTGGAAATTTCGGTACTGTTTTCCCTGCTTGTGGTATGACGTCGCTCGTACCAGTGTCCGATTTCAGCAGGCTGATTAGGGAGAGGGGCGCATGGGTTGAAAATGGTGAAGCGATGCCTGAGCGTGGGTTGGAGGTGCGGGCGCGAGCGCGGCCACGGGAGGACTGATTAATTGGATGAGTGTCGCGGAGCGCCATCTGCATCGCAATTCGAGAGGACAGGCGGCTAAGCGGCCCACCCACCCACTACTCACCGCCCGTCTGCCCACCCACTCTGCCGGCGGCCCTGATAAGCGGACGGCAGCAAGCGCCATTGGCCATTCATTCTTTCGGCGTTGTGCCGCAGTGGCAACGAGGCTACCAGGAGCAAAAAAGGTCTGAGTCACGCGCGCTTAAAAAGCTTCTGCGGGAATTTTCGCCCTAAAAGCCGAAAACTGCGTGGGGCGATTAATACGTGTGAGCTCATGAATCGCTTTATTCACTGAGCAGAGTAAAGTGCGTTGGAAGTAACGAACGACAGAGAGTAAAAGTAGTAGCGCAGTTAACGTATTCTGGTTAAGGGGCTCCGGAAAGGCTCAAAATCATGAAAAGTTCAATTTTTACTTTTTTGCGTTTTCTGAATCTGCAGACTATTACCTTTTAATAGATATATAATTTATTCAATTCCGAAGACAACTATTTTTAATTTTTTTTTTTTTTGAAATGTGTTCTACATGGGCGTGACCCACTGTGGCGCTGTTAAACTGCTGTCAAATGGTGTTATTATTAACGTCCGTGTTCATCAGGTACATTTTAGTGATGTGAGATAAAGTATGTGTTGTGGCTAACCTGTGATGGTTCAATATATATCGCTGGTGTGATTGTCGATTGTTTCATGTTTATTTACTGTGTCGTTATCTCGAAAATATTCGTAATTAATTCTGTTTCTTGAGTCTCTGTTTTGTTGAAGTATAATAATGAGTAAAAGTAAAGTTATTAGAAATCCTCTGAAGGCTTTTAAGAAAAGGAGAAATGTTGGAAAGCCAAAGATATTTAGAAATATGGGAATGAAGATAGGTTCTAACATGGTACGAGCGATGCTTGCTTTAGACAAGTAACGCCTTCGGGCTGCAGACAGGGCTGTAAAGAGTCTAGAAATACAAGCAAGAGTAAACAGGAGGAGGAACAAGAGGAAACTGGAGGAGGAGTTTGCAGAGGATGAAGATAATCCATCCTATGGACCTGGAATGCACTAAAAAGTTAATCCAATCTTTGTCGCTCGGTTCCCAAAACTTTTATTTTCTCATACTAATTACATGTTTTCTAAGGATCTTCCAAACATATTTGTTTCAAACTTTCAGTAAATGTTACACAGTACCTTCTGCATAATTTAACACAGCCTTTTTCCAAAAAACTGTATATTTTTGAATATATAAATAAAAAATTGCAAAAAAATGTTGTGAATTTTCATTACGATTGAAAAAAATCATCTTTAATAACTGAACTAAAATTTTATAAAATCCCTGTGTTAAGTTGTAGCCCATATTCCAATAAATAATCTATAAAAAGTTCAACATCCTACCTCAAATACTTTGTGAGGAAAGATGTATTTTATAAGCGTTATTTTAACATTGCAAGCATAGGGCGTTCCGGAGCCCCTTAATACCTCGTTTAGGTGAGGCGGATTTGCGTTTGCGTTGTGAAGACAGAAGGGACGCAGAATTCTAAAGTTTGTTACTTTATTAAGAGCACATTGATAAGCAATTAAGGTACACGAGGGTCGGTCAGAAAGGAGCAACAACGAGTGCCATTATGTAATAATTCGCAATAATATGAAATGAAATATACTTTTCCTGAGTAATTCTTGATTCCTCTATAAATTTTCATCCATTTTAGCAGTTTGAACTCGGAGGCAACATCATGGCCTCGTTTCGTCAGTTTTTGGGCCAGGGAATTTGCAGCCACAAGCAGTGAGCACTGTGACTAATACTAGGTGCTGACACAAATACATCACCTCTTGAATGAGATTTTCTCTCTGCAGCGGAGTGTGCGCTGATATGAAACTTCCTGGCAGACTAAAACTGTGTGCCGGACCGAGATTCCAACTCGGGAACTTTGCCTTTCGCGGGCGAGTTTGGAAGGCAGGAGACGAGATACTGGCAGAAGTAAAGCTGTGAGGACGGGGCGTGAGTCGTGCTTGGGTAGCTTAGTTCGTAGAGCACTTGCCCGCAAAAGGCAAAGGTCCCGAGTTCTAGTCTCGGTCCGGCACACAGTTTTAATCTGCCAGGAAGTTTCACATCACCGCTTGGTTGCGTGTTGAATACTCATATCGGGCACATTTGATGCAGTCTACTACAGCGTCCTACTGATGTCTGAAAAGAGCTAGAATTTCCTCTTGGTCACCTGATTTCTACTTTTCACTCAAGAAGTTTGGTGGGGCACATCGTCTGACTTAGTAAGGCTTGCTCATTAAATCCTACCTGTCAGTTCGCAAAAAAAAAAAAAAAAAAAAAAAAAAAAAAAAAAAAAAAAAGAAAAAAAAGGCGGGTGTTTGCTTTACTGCCTGCATGTTCTCACTCCTTTAAAGAGTGATTTTGCTGTTGAAACTTGATCACAAGGGAAGATATCAGAAACAAAAAACGATTCAAATGGCTCTGAGCACTATGCAGTCATCTGTCCCCTAGAACTTAGAACTACTTAAACCTGACATAAGGACATCACACATACCCATGCCCGAGGTATGATTAGAACCTGCGACCGTAGCAGTCACGCGATTCCGGACTGAAGGGCCTAGAACCACTCGGCCACCGCGGCCGGCTATCAGAAACACTCCATTTCTTTGTGACAGAAGTATAATGTATCAGTAGACGGCTCTGTTTCTGTTTTGAAACAGTTTAGTAGTTGCTATCAGCAAAGCTTTTCGTTTTTCTCTTTGGCAAAGGAAGAAGGTCCTCAGCGAGCTGGGCAGTGAGGCTATAGTCTGATCCTGCTTTTGTCGGAGAGCTGGCGCTTCTCCAAGCCCTGAGCTGAAGGCACCGTTCCACCACTGCCAACTTCAGAGAATAATTGAACACAACATCTTTGGCTATTCTGTTTGGCAGCAAAGGACGGCACCCAACCAATGAGGGAAAATCCATTGCTTTCGTTCCAAAATTTTGTTTACCCTATCGAACTTAGTTGCTACGCCACCATTCTTGACACGAAGGAGCTCATCAGTCGATGGGACACTGCTCTCTCCCAGTACCAACCGCTTATTTCTTAAGGTGCAATTGGTGTGCCAAGGGTGAAAATTTCTGCAGTGTTTCCTCCATTTTTCCACGAAGAAAGAAATATTCTTTTCCGTTACATTGGCAACAGTATTGTGTCGAGTTCTAGCTGGACACTATGGTTTTTGGTCATTCTGTCCCGCCTGACATGAGGGTCACTGATATCCCCGCAGCCATTTGGTGCTTATGGGCGCATCCTTTGATGGTTTAGGGAAAATACAATAGTAGCAGTTATGGTAGCATGATAAACACTCTGATCAACAGGTTACTTGTTTATGTAAAGGTTTTTTTATTGTAAATGTTTTACAACACAATTAAAGCAACACATATGAAGAAACTAGGTCAACTCAGACAACCAAACACTTATCTCACTTAAAACACCAAAAGTCAGACTTCCCATAAATTTTCCCAACAGTAGTCAATTCCACAAACATTAATTTTAACAACAACGAAGTCTCTCTACTAAACAAAGAACTTAAACATAACCTAAAACCTGAACTCAATCAGCAGAACATTAAAGACACCATTTGCTAAGTGAAAATGGCAGCAGATACAGCCAAACTAAAAAAAGGAACAAACAGTAATAGGACATTAAACTAACAAATTAAAAGAGAAATACCTGAACAATAATCCACTAAAAGAAGCTAAAGAAAAGAACCAGTTACTTAAAAACACCAACAAGAAGCTCATTGAGGGCAATGCACTAACAGTAAAATCTGACAACGGCAATACAGTAGTTATCATGGACAAACATGAATATTTAAATACAACATTTGAGTTATTTCAGAATAACCATACACAAGAAATCTCTCATGACCTCACACAGAAATTCAACAGTAAACTAAAGAAACAGTTGCTTCTTATTAACAAGGGAAGAAACACAGAGATTAACAATTATGAACCCAAAGTTAAGAGCCCAGCCTAGGATCCATAAACCTAATATCCCTATCAGACCAGTTGTCAATGCTATCAATCATCCAGGCTACAAAGTTACCTGTAAGCTGCATTCAATTTTACAAAAACAATACAATTGAAAGTATTAAAGATCATATCCCATCCAATGCAAATCTCATCTCCCTTGACATAGTAAACTGATACAGCAGCGTACCCATCAAATAATCGATAGATATAATCAAAAATAATTTATAGAAAGGGCAAACTACGTCCACAGCTGAAGTAGTTGATTTAATAGAATTGCTAGAGCTTGTTCTTTCACACAGTTATTTCACATTTGATGGAAAAATGTACAAACAAGATGGAGGCCTAGCAATGGAAAGTCCTAAAAGTGGAATCATTACAGAAATTTTCATTAATCACCTTGAAAACAAACTTCTCAACAACAAGGACAGAATAACCCAGAAAATAGTACACTACTGCAGATATTTTGATGACACATTCATTGTATACAATGGAACTGATGAAGAAATAGAAACTCTATCAAACAGGTTCAGTAATTTACACAACATCCAGTTCATGATAGAACAAGAGAAAGACAACAAAATTAATTTTCTAGACATGACAATAAGTAACACAGACCAAACCCTAAATATCAATGTACACAGAAAACCAACATAGACACAGTCATTAATAAATCTTCCACACATCCCAACTCATATAAACAAGCTGCATTCAGATTCTTCTTAAACAGAGCACAGAAATTCGTACTTAATGCTGCCGACTATGAGACAGAAATGATCAAATACGTTGCACGTAATACTGGCTATCAAGAACATGAAATACACACCATCACAAAGCACAATTAAAAATAACAACTAACAATGTGACAAAGCTTCCTCATACAACATCCAAAAATCCAAGTACATAACGTTACCATATTTAAGTCTCATCTTAGACAAAATAGCCAAGCTGTAAAAAAAAGGAAAAAGAAGAAACAGACCTCAGGATCACCTTTACCACCAACAACAACTTAAAAAAAGAAACTGATACATGACATCTACATCTAACTGATTACTCTGCAATTTACACACATCCCACAGAGAAACTTAACAAACCAGGAATTTATTAAAATAGATGAAGTCATTGAAACAAATATTACATTGGCCAAACAGGAAGAAATTTTAAAACCCGCTTTAAAGAACACATTGACTGTTTCAGACTTGGCAAACCAAATAAATCAGCTATAGCGAAATATATAAATGAAATAGGACACAGTGTTACAATAGACAACGATCTCAAAGTACTACATAATTTAGAAAAGAACTGGAAAATGGACATCTCGGAAGAAATGGAAATGTTAATCCATGGCCACATGGGGAATAACGAGATCCTGAATGAAATGGCAGACTTCGAAAATTCACATTTATTTTTCAGTTTTACTACAGTACTCCTAGAATAAAAGATACATAACATAACAGTCGTTTGACTCTATCCCCAGCATTAGCTTAGAAATATGTAAAATAAATAGTTTATATCATGCTGTGTTCAATAACATTGTAACAGGTGCTCAGTTTGTAATGTATTTCGACAACCTAAAACTGTATTACAACGAGACGTGCAAAGGGCATGTAAACATCTGACACCACATAGATCGACAAATAGATAGTCAAATCGAAACCAGCAGTATTTCGACCGCCATCTTGTCCACTGCACTACATAACTGTTTGCAATCGTGTTTCCAAGTTACTGCTATGTTAGTGACCATTTGTGAACAGTGACCAAGAGAGCCACGGAAATGGAAACATCGCAACGCATCACAACGAGACTACCACGCCTGAAGAACAAAGTGAGTGACCGTTACAGAACATTTTCGTGCAAACATCAGACCAGCTTTCAAAGTGACATCGTCTCTTACTAAGTTTTCTATTTTTCCACAGGATGACCACAGCATTTTCGAAAAAACTATGTAACATACGTATGACCTTATTGTAAAGTTGTTTTTGTAATGTCATTTAGCCTGAAGATGAGGTTTAACCCTCGAAACATGTTGCTAAATAAATAACTAATACAATAGTTGACAAGGTTTGTGACTGGTACCGGTAATTAAAAAAAAAGCTCTACATATTTCTTGAGACAGTCACGGTTGCAAATTAATCAAAATGGCTTCAAATTCTAGGTTACTTGTTTACTTTAACAAGCAGCGGGTTTTACTTAATTCGATTATAATATTTGACTTCCTATTGCATTGTTAACTTTGATTTTGCGAGTTGTCCAGATGAGAGGTTGTTGCGCTTTATACAGTGTTTCACACTTTATGGCACTAGTGTAGTCCATGACAGTATGTTCTCTATAGTGCTGTACTGGGGTAATCGCGAACATTCCTACGTATTAAACAATGAGAATCGAATTCAAGTCCCGGCCATGGCACATTTTTTAATTCTTTTTTCGGTTTCCATCATTATCGTAAATAAAGATGAGACTCTAAACTCTCGACGATCTATTTTGTAACTTGATTTGAGTTTTAAAACACTTCCTTGTCTATTAAGTTTTACTGTGACTTTTCTCAGTCAATAGAGCAAATAAATACCTTCCAATCCCTATCTTGACTTACTCGTAGATTCCAAGATCCTTTACATTGGCCTACAACTATTCTATGGTTAGGTGACCCACAAATAAGAAATACAGCCTGGTGCACATTAAGCCACTTGGTCTCACTGGGACAGCGTTATAGTTCTGCACAATGGCCAAAGTCAGCGATCAGTTCTATTAACAATTCAGAGAAAAGGACGAGCATTGCACTCGCTGGTCGTCTGTGATCAAAGCTTTGTTTTATAACAAGCATTGCACTTATGCTCCTCGCATTCAGAACTGGGACGTAACTACCGTAATTAAAGGAGTAAAAAAAGAGGTTATAGGTGTATCAGTATACTGTAATACAGAAAAATATATTCGATACTATTTATAATTTAAACAGGAACCATCCGCAAGTATGGCTTTAAAAAGTTGTCGGTTTCGTATTTGTTACGAATCCATCTTCAAATAGTTCTTACAACTTTTTGCTTACAAGCAGGAGCCTCGTTTTGTGTTCGTTACTGGGTAGGTTCAGTGGTCTATATTTGCAACGAATTCATTCTGTATTTATGTTATACCTTTTTTAAGTTAATGTTTCTTTGCACGAGCATTATGTCGCAGAGTTTAGTTCTCTATTCAAACGGTCAGTACCGTACATCGGTTCCGTACCGAAACTTCATCTACTATGTCCCCTCTACAACTAATGAAAGCCTGTAAATAGGAGTTTTGAGTTGTCATGCATATGACTGAGACGTAATCAAAACAGTCAATACAAGTTCCATTCAGCAAGAAATGATTCTTCATTGAACAAAGAGTACCTTTGCACTATTGACAGTGGACGTTGAAACCCATCCGCTGCCTGTGGACCTTAACTTGAGTACATAACTGGTACGATTCCACTGTTACTGCCCTGAGATTGTTCAACATTTTGAGCCATGAGTACAGGGCAGTGCAATCTGACATCCCCTGGTCAAATATTACGTTTCGTGTAGTCTTTCATAGAGCAACGAGTTGTATGAAGGGGCCTCTAATTTGTATTAAGCTAATACAAAATTTTAATCAAAGTATTCATCTATTCTAGTGCAAACCAAGAGCATGGAAACTTCTTCTCTTATAAAGAAAATGTGTAGTGTGGAGACGTAAATAGCACTTGATATTGCTAATGCTTGATAAACGAAAACATTTGACAAATTAAGTAACCCTGACATCTTCAGAGCAGCAGTAACTGTCTCGAAGTTCTCTTATCTCAAACCTACCTCATATTGGCTGTAGTATGAATGCAAAAAAAGAAAAATCTTGTCTGCCAATGGCAGTTTATCGTGATTGAATACACTGTGCTCTCATTAACTATGAGCGTAGACAGCTGGTAAGTAAGCACTTATAACTTGAGCACAACAAATGTAGTAAATTGTAAATAACTTATGGACTGGAAATATTTAAGGGAATTTGATATAACTTTCGTTTTTCAATAGACACATACCAATGTTCATTAAAAGGGTTAGGTATGTGCTATAGCAGACCACGTGGTAATACAGTGCCACATATGATCAGATATGGATCAGAAAGGAATTCGCTATATTTTCCCTGATACTATTAAATAAGTTGTAAAGTAACACGAGGCGACCTAAATCCGCAGACGACTTAATGAAAACCCGGTATTGAATCTTGTTAATTGGACAAAGCCTCAATCAGAGCGAAGAAATTCTTACCTCACGTACACAATAACACATCTGCAGAGTTGAAAAATCATGTAACAGAAAATTACAACAACGTACCCTAGCGTGAAATGCTCTCACCAGAAATTACTGAATGTTGCAGAATAAAATTTTTCATCTCTGAAAAACTGACAGGGTGACCATAAGGCACACCGGTTTTTGGTAATTATTTTTATTTTGAGAACTCAAATATTAATCGCCCCTCCCCTCCGGCTCGTTGCAATTCTCAAAACTTCTCGAAAAAATAAACTCTGAAGTTTTTTGACCGACCTCAATATGTTCAACCAAGGTCGATTTTTCTAGACAGGTCGTGTGGAAGTGTGGTAGAATGATTACATGCCACGTACGGGTTTTAGGTTCGATTTCTGGCTGATGCAAATTTTTGAACATAGGTATATATTCTACCAGTAGTTTCGTGAAACTTAATCTATATACATATGGAAAATAATCTGTAGGACTCGAGATCAGCGCTCGCTGTTTCAACTCTCATGTAGGTTATTATTTTTATGTATTTCTTTTTCGATTACCTACTTCATTTAAACACAAAATTATTCAAATATATGCTAATTAATAGAAACATAATTGCTATTTTTATGAAAATGCAGCTCTTCTGATTTCTAGTTACATACCACACACAAAACTCCAGTTATTGCTAATATAAATCCTTTATTGCTAATCTTTTATAAAAGATTGTTTAAATAAAAATACATTATAAAAAATTCCTTTTCATCCTTACACATTTTGTGATTCAGGGATATGTTTATAGAAGACAGTCACCCATATATATATATATATATATATATATATATATATATATATATATATACATATATATATATATATGTATATATGTATATATATATATAGGTTCCTTTGTAATACATAAACGTATGAATTTAATGTATCGAGCATGTTGGCTGCTAGCGGCGTCCACACTAAGAAGGAATCAGGCCCAGGATGTGTGGAAGAGAAATGGCGGTTTGCCACCTCGTCTGCTGGTGAAACACAAAAGAGTATTGCATCTGTCACCAGGGAATTAGTCATGCAATTGCACTCAAAAGTTACAATTAAGATAACTAATGTCCTCTGCGATTTCACGGAAAATCAGGTTCAATACAGTACAATAAAACTGAGGTACCAAACCAAGTAAGGTAACCTTCGGCCTTAGAGCTCCATTAAAAAGTCTCACTATATTTGAGTTCAACAAATCCTTTCAGAGAAGAATAAACACTCTGCAGTGAGGGGTTTCTAAGACAAGGTTCCATTTGTAACAAATGACCCCTAATGATTTATTTCGCTTCAGGATTACTAATAAGCATAGCTGAGGATTTCCACAGTGTCACTAAATCTAGGAAACATATCCCCTATTACCTTATCTGCTGCTTAGTCCTCACTCCTAGGAGTCAAAAGACAGCTGTCTGGTATGGAGAGAAAGGGGCTGTTTTCCCCGTATTCTATTACTTAGATGCCTTGCATGAGTATAACTTAAATTTGCTCTCACCCGCTGCGTTGATTCTCGGATCATGAATGAAAATTCGATTTGTGTCAAAATAAAAATGTTTGTATTGTTATAAAAATACGTAAACATTTCTTCTAGAACACTACAAAACATGTGTGGTACTACTCTTGTAAATTAATTGTTCTGAAAGAGTGGAAAGTGCATATGGCTTACATATTGGCACTACTGATCTAATTTACAACTGAACTTGTCAAAGAGAAGACTTGGATCATCGTGCCTCAGTTTACAGAAAGCAAAAATTTTCTGTTATTTATCACAGTACATAAAGATTTGTTCTGTAGCATTAAAAATACACATGACGCTATTTATCTAAGTTACGTGCTGAAAGTGATATGTGTCTGAAAAAGAACAGGTTACTCCCATATGTAGCGCTAATGAACGCCTGTAACTTTAATGATATGGAAAATGTGCAGTTCTAGTTCCCAAGAACTTTGGTTACAGAACCATTATGTACCTCTTACAGTGCTTGTGAGTGTCGTTTTCTGCAGGAGCCTGCATACGTGCTCTAGATATCACTGCATGTATAGCAGCAGCCAAAGGCAATGCAGATGTCTTAACTATAAGGGCAATCAAAAATTTTCCATTCGAAGAATAACAGCACGTTGGTCCTGCACGGACAGATTTGGTAATAACGTCGCCCTACTTAACGTTTCCGCATTTACAGTATGCACTTCGAAAGACACGAATCCTATACAGATCTCTTGGCCACATGTTGATGCTTATACAGGGTGTAAATTTTAAGTTGACAAACCAGAGTAACTCGAAAAATAGGATATGATTAGTATGATAATTAAAATTTGTGTGGCCTCATGACCACGAAACAAACAACTTATCCGAATCTACGGAAAAGAATAATATTTGAGTCAACATTTGTAAAACTCTAATTCCTCTCTCTCAAACCCCAATCTATGGGGAGACAGGGAGAGTTTTAGTTTTAGCGAATCAAAATTTAGGAAGTAAATAAGTTTTTTTTATCTGTTACCATTTTCCACCCAAAAATGAGAACATGGATTTTCTTGAATTTCACCGACAACTACCAAGAATAAAACTAATGTTTAAGACAAAGTCTACGTAGTTTTTTTGTGTAGGATCTGATTCAGCAATAAAAAAATTGGTGTTCCCATTTGAAATTTTAAAGTTGCCTCACATCCCACCCCACGGGGCTGGGGTGGCGGGCTAATTTTAGCACCAGCAGAAGTCCCCCCTCGAAAATAATAAACTTCGGATTCTACACATTTTTTCGTGTGAAGCTTATTTGCCGGCCGTTGGTGGCCGAGCGGTTCTAGGCGCTTCAGTCCCGAACCGCGCGACTGCTACGGTCGCAGGTTCGAATCCTGCATCGGGCATGGATGTGTGTGATGTCCGTAGATTAGTTAGGTTTAGGTAGTTCCAAGTTCTAGGGTACTGATGACCTCAGAAGTTAAGTCCCATAGTGCTCAGAGCCATTTGAACCATCTTTTGAAGATCACTTTTCGAGTTATTCTGGAGTCGCACAAAGTTGCATATACGCTACGGCAAAGTCCTCTAACGGATATATATATATATATATATATATATATATATATATATATATATATATATATATATAATGAGGACTTTCAACAAAATGCTTAAAACAATATGAATGGATACAAAACGCACTACGAAGAGGAAGAGTTGCTGCATCTGGATATTATTCGTAACTATGATTTAGAACCAAATCATAGTTACATGAATGCGAATGAAACTCATTGGCCTACTCTTTAGCTGTTTTGGCTGCCAGTCAATGCGGTAGGGGCTGGTACCGCCACATCTTCTGATCACAAACATCCCAAGTTTTAGCCAACTCTAGAAAGACATTGGCTGTACAAACGTATCTTCCTGTCAATGGTCCAAAAGATGTTTGTCAACACTGAAGAATACTTGAGGGAAGTCTTCGTTCTAAATAGACTGTTTTTCTTCTTCTTCTTCTTTCGATTTCGGCCATCTTTGGACCACGTTCAACAATTCACTTGCCCGGCTTTGTGATCTTTTTTCTCTCTTCCCAATATTTCCTCATCATTTTCGAATGGTTCCTCCTCCGCTCTTCCGACCATTTCCTGTTATTATTCTTTAGTTTCGTTTCTTCTGGAAAACACTTAATTTCGTTCACTATTTGTCTAAACTTTTTCCTGTCCCTGATTGACTCACGGGTGACATTAAAATAGGCCAAATCCTTTTTCACCATCTGTATCCATTTATTGTTGGTTTTTTCGTTCCTGTTACTATGTTCAAACACTTTTCTTGTTAGTCTGTTTCCATCCATCCTCGACAGGTGACCATAAAACGTTAGTCTGCGTTTACGCATTGCATCACTCACTTTCTCAATAGTTTTGTATATTTCCTTATTACTCTTTAGCTTGTACTCTTCTCCAATCTTTCTCGGTCCTAATATTTTTCTCAAAATTTTCCTTTCTTTCCTTTCCATGTTTTCTATTTCCCCCTTTTTGTTAAGAGTTAGGCACTCCGATGCATACAGGCATTCTGGTCTAATGACAGTTTTATAATGTCTTAATTTAGCTTGAATCGAAATGTTTTTTTTTGTTATATATGTCTTTGGTTTTTTGAAAAGCAAATTCCATTTTCCTTGCTCTCGCCTGGTTTGCACTCTTGTCTAAACCATTCACTTGAATTATTTCACCTAAATACTTAAATTTTTCTACTCTCTTAATATTGCCGTATTTAGTAATAAGATTTTTCTTGTTATTTCTATGATTAGACATATACACGGTTTTTTCAAATGAAATCTGCAGTCCAGCTCTGGCCGAAACTTCTTGTAGTTTCTCCAAGTAATTCTGAGCTATTTCTTCGTTTTCTGTAATTATTGCCAGATCGTCTGCAAAAGCTAAACAGTCCACTTCTATTTTTTCTTTTTTTGTTCCAATTCTGATGTCATTCTTGGTGCCTTTGAGTTCTTCTTTCCATATTCTCAATATCTTTTCCAGTACGCAGTTGAAGAGGATTGGGGATAAACCATCACCTTGTCTAACACCTGTTTTAATTTCGAACTTCCTTGAAATTTCACCCATAAATTTAACTTTGGCCTTACTGTTTGTTAGCGTCTGTTTGATAATTTGAATTGTTTTCTTATCGACCCCAAATTCTTCCAATACTTTCAGTAATGTTTCTCTATCTACCGAGTCGTATGCTTTTTTGAAATCTACAAATACTATTGCAAATCTCTGGCCTCTTGAGATTCTGTAACGAATTAGTGTTTTCAGGTTAAATATTTGTTCAACACAGGATCTACCTTGTCTAAAACCTGCTTGATATTCACCTATTTTTTTATCCAGAACTGGCTCCACGATTTGAAGTAATTTCCTTGACAAAATTTTGTATCCTACTGGTAGTAGCGAGATCCCTCTATAATTATTAACATTCATCTTATCCCCCTTTTTGTGTAGTGGGTGTATCAGGGCACACTGCCAGTCTTCAGGAATTCTTTATTCGTCCCAGATCTTCTTAAACATATGTTCCAAAACTTGTGGGAGGTTGGTATCCATTATTTTTAGGATTTCTGGTACTATGGAGTCTTCACCTGGGGCTTTATTGTTTTTTAGACTGTGTATTATGTGTTTTATTTCTTCAGCGCCTGGAGGTTTTGACTCGGTATTAGTATTTCGGTGGTTTTCAAAACTCATTTTATCTTTGGGGGGTTCATAATTTAGTATATTCTCGAAATATTTTGCTAATATTTCACAATTAGTCTTGTTTGTCAAACCTAGCTTGTTCTCTTCATCTTTAAAACATAAATTTGGGGATTGGTATTTGGTTAGCTGTTTTCTAAAAGTTTTGTAGAAATCTCTAGAATTATTTCTTTTAAAGTCTTCCTCAATCTGTTCTAGGTTATCCTGAAATTGTCTTCTTTTTTTATTACGGAAGAGCTTAGCTGTTTCTCTTCTCTGGATTTTAAAATTGTCAAGATCTTGAGGATCTTTTGTGGAGTTCCATTTCTGCCACAATTTCTGTCCTCCAGGTTCTCATCACATTCATTGTCCCACCATGGATGTCTTCTTACTCTTTTCACGAGACAATTTTCTTTTGCTATTTCAACTATTTCGTTTTTGATCTCCACCCATCCCGCTTCCTTATTTATTGTGGATATGCCATCGCTATCTTTGTGCAATGCTCTTTGAAACCGTTGTTTAATTTCTTCATTTTTTAAAGTTTCTGTGTTATATTTTGGAATTTTGTAAAAGGTTTTCTTCTCTTTTCGAAATGGGAGTGGTCTGAATTTAATCGTAGTCAAATAGTGGTCTGAATCAACATCAAGGCTTTTCAGCACTTTAGTGTTTTGAATTTCTTCTTGACAATGAAGTGAGATAGCCACATGGTCAATTTGGAATTCTCCGAGAAGTGGATTTGGTGATCTCCATGTTTTAGTTTTTCGGCTCAGCTTTTTGAAATGTGTTGTCATTATTTTCAAGTTGAAATGCCTACATACCTCTATAAGCCTTTCTCCATTTTTTGAAGTTCTTTTGTGACCTGGGAAGAGGCCTACTGTTCCATGGTATTTTTTCTCCCTTCCTATTTGTGCGTTAAAATCGCCTACTAACATTTTGATGTTCTTCTTTGAGCACCTATCCAGTTCCATTTCAAGTATCTCCCAAAATTCTTCAACTTTCTCCGGGTTATTTTTGTTGTCCTGGTTTATGGGTGCATGGCAGTTGATTATAGAGTATCCTTTGTTTTTACATTTAATCTCAAGAATGGATAGTCTCTCAGAACTCGAGTAGAAGTTAGTAACTGAATCTAAAATTGAGTGATGTACCAGAAATGCTGTTCCCAGGTATGGCATTTGTTTCATTAAGATTTTACCTGGTTTTCCTTTAAATAAACGATAGTTTTCAAAATCTAAAGCCGTTTCATCTAAAAACCTTGTTTCTTGCAATGCACATATTAAAATTTCTTTCTGGTTCAGCTTTTCAATCAATAATTTCAATTTTCCTACTTTAATTAGAGAGTTTACATTTAGGGTTGCAAACATAGTTGCTTTCTTAAATTTCAGTGTTGAGGGCTGCATACATGTTGGTTGGGGTCCTCCAAAATCCTTTGACCCCTTTGCATTGTTTCTACGAACAACGGAGGATTTGCCATTCGGTCTACCTCTTGGAGTAGTGTCTATCTTTGACGACGTTCCCATCATGCTTTGCAGTAATTGTTGGATAATAAATTAGGGGATCGGGTTGCCCCGAATCCGACATTAAAACCAAGGTAGTAAGCCCTGGAGTTAGCTCTTCCGCTCTCTCTGCCGTTGGGAAATTGTTCCTCTTCCGCCATTGAGACCGTTGGCTGGGTTTCACCTAGTAACCCTAGGCAGGGGCCCTATGACAGGGTGCTACCATCTGGAGCCGGACGGACCCTGGTTTTTTTACGAGGTTGTTACTCCTCCCCCTCCACACTTCCCCATCCTCTTGTTTTTAGATGGGCCCGGGCTTGGGACCGGCTTGCGGATGTTTTTATTTTTTAAAGTGACGCTTTATTTCCTTTTGATTTCTCCCCCTTCGGCAACTACCCACATGGTATTTTCTTGTCATTCCTTTAAAAACAAGGTTAGGCACGTTGGGTACTTTGTGACATCCCAGCTCGTACTTGAGGCTGGCTGTGTGAAATAAATGACATAGTGACATACAGTCAAACGGCGGAAATGTCTTTCCAAAAGGGATGAATGTTTTGAACAGAATGTACACCATCTCCAGGACCCAGTATTCCACCAAGTGTACTGTATTTCTTGTTATTAGAAAGTCATGAGCCAGATAAATATGTAGTTTGGTGATCTATTAGAACGATTCTAGCTTTGTATGCTTAACGTCTGGTTTCGTCTGTACTACAACTTTTAACAAGCACGAAGAGACGCTCCTCATTTCTGGTAGCGCCAGATGAACAATATAATATTGCATCACGGCTCCTGATCCACATTAAACACGATGTCCCTTTACTATCGGCAGGAGCAGAGTGGGTGTAGGTTGGGCCATGACACAGGCGAACGGCATCGCAAGTAAAAACTGTGGTGCACACTTTCTTACACCAAACATGACATTTTGTGCCGCAGGGCATAGGTTTCTTATTGCGAGTGAACTTGAGATAATTGCGTAGGCTTTCGCGGCCAGAGTCAGTAGACATAAAATTTTTCTAAGTATGGTACCATGTCATATTGTACAAAATTACTGCTGGAGAAAACCAACGTTTCAGTCACGGTTGCAGCGGCCTTCTTCTCGGTCTACTGGTGGGTTCTAGCTGTGGAGTGTCCCTTATATATTGTTATTACTGTTCACTCTGCATGCTTTCACGGCATAGTTTTAAAGAGATAGTTCATTCCATTGATCACTTAGGAAGAAGGGGGAGAGCTTTATTTTTAATAGGTTACTGCGATGGAGGGAGAGCGTAACCTCTGCTGTCTATTGGCTCTTGTATTATGTCACACGATTGGTGGTCACCGGCGAATGAGAAGTTGGCTCCTGTTTACCAATGCTGGACATCGGCCACGCGGTATCTGCACGCCCAATCCCAGTATCACCCAGCGTATAAGAACTCGGTCATCCGTTCTTTGGCAATCCGTGCGCAGCGTGTAAGTGATGCTTGAAACGTAACACTTGAGCTTAAAAGGTTACGCACAGCGTTTCTAGCCATTGGCTACAGGCGTAAGTCGATACACACGGCCTTCTCGACGAATACAAGTAAGTAAGATAAGCAAGGAAAAGACAAATTGCAGCCGTCAGTGCGCTTACTAAATATGTTGCAGACCGAATAGGCAAACACCTTCGCCTGGATGGGGTGCAGCCTGTCTCCTATAGTGGTCGCAGGATCCAGGACGTGCTAGGCTCCACTAAGGACAAGGTGGATGCATTACACACTGCAGGCGTATACATGATGGAATGCGGATGTGGAGAGGCATACATCGGCGAGACTGGTAGGCCAATAGCAACGCGCATTCGGGATCACGAACGCTGTATTCGTCTAGGGCAACATAACAAATCTGCAGTGGCATAATATAAGCAAGATTGCGGAAAAGACAAAAAATCCAGTGAAGCCTGTGAGTAGGCAAAGCAGCCAGTTACGACGAAAAATTAGAAAGGCCATAGAAATACTTAAACATCCTAAGAATATGAATGCAGAGGATAGACTCAGGCTTGCCCCATCATGGCTGCCAGCAATCAGAGCCCAACAGACCGCATTGCCGGCGAGTAACTGCCGCGGCGCGGCCGACGTCCAGCACTTGGTAAACAGGAGCCAACTTCTCATTCGCCGGTGACCACCAATCATCTCACATAACAGAGGAGTACCCGTGGTCTAGGGAGCCGGCACGGTACCTCAGCGTGTTCGGTCAGGGAGCTGGTTGGCCACTGTAATAAAAAACTGAGTGGAAGGATCAACAAACGAACTTTGACGGATGTCATGTGACGTCCGCAACGACCAAACCCAACGATCAGCAACGGACAAAAATACAAAAAAAAGGGGGGTAGCGTCTTTGATTCATAATCAAAACGTCTTCGGTCCCGGGTTCGATCCCAGCCACTGCCTAAATTTTGAAAAATAATCAGCATTGGCGGCCGAAGACTTCCGGCATAAGAAGTCAGCCTCATGCTGCCAACGACCTTGTCAAAGAGGGCGGAGGAGCGGATAGAGGTTCAGGGCACTCTCTTGTCCTAGGGGTGGGAAATTGCCCCTAAAGGCGGAAGAATCAGCAATGATCAACGACATGAGGATGCAGAAGGCAATGGAAACCACTGCATTAAAGACACGTAACGTGTATCTACAGGACATGTGGCCTGTAATTGAAGAAGTCTCATGATGATCTCTCCATTGGCAAAAGGTTCCGGAATAGTCCCCCATTCGGATCTCCCGGAGGGGACTGCCAAGGAGGAGGTTACCATGAGAAAAAGATTGAATAATCAACGAAAGGATAACGTTCTACGAGTCGGGGCGTGGAATGTCAGAAGCTTGAACGTGGTAGGGAAACTAGAAAATCCGGAAAGGGGTCAGTGAAGTGAAGTGGAAGGAAGACAAGGATTTCTGGTCAGATGAGTATCGGGTAATATCAACAGCAGCAGAAAATGGTATAACAGGTGTAGGATTCGTTATGAATAGGAAAGTAGGGCAGAGGGTGTGTTACTGTGAACAGTTCAGTGACCGGGTTGTTCTAATCAGAATCGACAGCAGACCAACACCGACAACGATAGTTCAGGTATACATGCGGACGTCGCAACCTGAAGATGAACAGATAGAAAAAGTGTATGAGGATATTGAAAGGGTAATGCAGTATGTAAAGGGGGACGAAAATCTAATAGTCATGGGCGACTGGAATGCAGTTGTAGGGGAAGGAGTAGAAGAAAAGGTTACAGGAGAATATGGGCTTGGGACAAGGAATGAAAGAGGAGAAAGACTAATTGAGTTCTGTAACCAGTTTCAGCTAGTAATAGCGAATATCCAGTTCAAGAATCACAAGAGGAGGAGGTATACTTGGAAAAGGCCGGGAGATACGGGAAGATTTCAATTAGATTACATCATGGTCAGACAGAGATTCCGAAATCAGATACTGGACTGTAAGGCGTACCCAGGAGCAGATATAGAGTCAGATCACAATATAGTAGTGATGAAGAGTAGGCTGAAGTTGAAGACATTAGTCACGAAGAATCAATACGCAAAGTAGTGGGATACGAAAGTACTAAGGAATGACGAGATACGTTTGAAGTTCTCTAACGCTATAGATACAGCAATAAGGAATAGCGCAGTAAGCAGTACAGCTGAAGAGGTATGGACATCTCTAAAAAGGGCCATCACAGAAGTTGGGAAGGAAAACATAGGTACAAAGAAGGTAGCTGCGAAGAAACCATGGGTAACAGAAGAAATACTTCAGTTGATTGATGAATGGAGGAAGTACAAACATGTTCCGGGAAAATGAGGAATACAGAAATACAAGTCGCTGAGGAATGAAATAAATAGGAAGTGCAGGGAAGTTAAGGCGAAATGGCTGCAGGAAAAATGTGAAGACATCGAAACAGATATGATTGTCGGAAGGAGAGACTCAGCATACAGAAAAGTCAAAACAACCTTTGGTGACATTAAAAGCAACGGTGGTAACATTAAGAGTGCAACGGGAATTCCACTGTTAAATGCAGAGGAGAGAGCAGATAGGTGGAAAGAATACATTGAAAGCCTCTATGAGGGTGAAGATTTGTCTGATGTGATAGAAGAAGAAACAGGAGTCGATTTAGAAGAGATAGGGGATCCAGTATTGGAATTTAAAAGAGCTTTGGAGGACTTACGGTCAAATAAGCAGAAGGGATGGATAACATTCCATCAGACTTTCTAAAATCATTGGGGGAAGTGGCAACAAAACGACTATTCACGTTGGTGTGTAGAATATATGAGTCTGGCGACATAACATCTGACTTTCGGAAGAGCATCATCCACACAATTCCGAAGACGGCAAGAGCTGACAAGTGCGAGAATTATCGCACAATCAGCTTAACAGCTCATGCATCGAAGCTGCTTACAAGAATAATATACAGAAGAATGGAAAAGAAAATTGAGAATGCGCTAGGTGACGATCAGTTTGGCTTTACGAAAAGTAAAGGGTCGAGAGAAGCAATTCTGACATTACGGCTAATAATGGAAGCAAGGCTAAAGAAAAATCAAGACACTTTCATAGGATTTGTCGACCTGGAAAAAGCGTTCGACAATATAAAATGGTGCAAGCTGTTCGAGATTCTGAAAAAAGTAGGGGTAAGCTATAGGGAGAGACGGGTCATATACAATATGTACAACAACCAAGAGGGAATAATAAGAGTGGACGATCAAGAACGAAGTGCTCGTATTAAGAAGGGTGTAAGATAAGGCTGTAGCCTTTCGCCCCAACTCTTCAATCTGTACATCGAGGAAGCAATGATGGAAATAAAAGAAAGGTTCAGGAGTGGAACTAAAATACAAGGTGAAATGATACGATTCGCTGATGACATTGCTATCCTGAGTGAAAGTGAAGAAGAATTAAATGATCTGCTGAACGGAATGAACAGTCTAATGAGTACACACTATGGTTTGAGAGTAAATCGGAGAAAGACGAAGGTAATGAGAAGTAGTAGAAATGAGAACAGCGAGAAACTTATCAGGATTGATGGTCACGCAGTCAATGAAGTTAAGGAATTCTGCTACCTAGGCAGTAAAATAACGAATGACGGACGGAGCAAGGAGGACATCAAAAGCAGACTCGCTATGGCAAAAAAGGCATTTCTGGCCAAGAGAATTCTACTAATATCAAATACCGGCCTTAATTTGAGGAAGAAATTTCTGAGGATGTACGTCTGGAGTACAGCATTGTATGGTAGTGAAACATGGACTGTGGGAAAACCGGAACAGAAGAGACTCGAAGCATTTGAGATGTGGTGCTAGAGACGGATGTTGAAAATTAGGTGGACTGATAAGGTAAGGAATGAGGAGGTTCTACTTAGAATCGAAAGGAATATGTGGGAAACACTGATAAGGAGAAGGGACAGGATGATAGGACATCTGCTAAGACATGAGGGAATGACTTCCATGGTACTAGAGGGAACTGTAGAGGAAGACAGAGATTGTAATACGTCAAGCAAATAATTGAGGACGTAGGTTGCAAGTGCTACTCTGACAAGGGGAGGCCGCCAATTGTGAATTTCAGATTCGATTCATACTGCGCATAATAAAAGCTCATGGCCAGAGGTGTAATGTGGCAAAGCACCAAGATGCACTTCTCAGCCGTTGTCGAGAAAATCGACAGTTAAAAGATAAAAGAAACCGTTGCGGTGAAATACTCTCTACGATTAATAATTTCCTACAGCATCGTGGCGCAGCGGTAAGCGCTCGGGTTTGTAATCCGAAGGTCGCTGGATCGAATCTCACTCCATGCAAGTTTTTCTTTAGTATTTGTTTTTTGTAATTCAGATATATATATATATATATATATATATATATATATATATATATATCCCGCAATTGTTGCAATCAGTTGCAACAATTATGCATATAATAAGTTGTTGAAAGTCGTTTGTCGTGGAAAAACTGGCGACTTCGAACATCGTTATGTTTTCCGCAAACAAAGTCCTATTTCACAAATGTTATTAATTGTCTTCATAATGTTAACCACGTATAGTTAACGGAAGACGTAGAAACGATATTCCGAAACGAATACGTATAGCGTAAGTCAAACGTTCGAATTAGAATAGAGACCCCACGAACAAAAATTCGCTGTGGCAGGTATGAAATATAAACTCCGTTACTCGGTCGTTACACTTGAAGGACAGATGTTGAATGGGCCGAAACGAGCCGCCGCATAACAGCGTAGTTACCTGCTAACTTCGAAAGAAGGTAGATGCGGTCCCTAGCGCAACTTATAACATCGTCGAAAATCAGTGCGGACGGGAGAGCTTTGGTACACCCTGTTAAAAAAACGGAAAAATGGAGGCGGTACAATTGGAGAGCGATCCGCCTTCACCAACATGCATCAGCAATTCATTAATAGTTTATATATATATATATATATATATATATATATATATATATATATATATATATATATATATATATATATATATTTGAATTACAAAAAACTAATAATAAAAAAATAAATTTGCATGGCGGGAGATTCGATCCGGCGACCTTCGGATTATGAACCCGAGCGCTCACCGCTGCGCCACGACCCTGTAGAAAACTATTAAGCGTAGAGAGTACTTCACCGCAACGGTTTCTTTTAACTGTCGATTTTCTCGACAACGGCTGAGAAGTGCATCTTGGTGCTTTGCCACATTACACCTCTGGCCATGAGCTATTATTATGCGCAGTATGAATCGAATCTGAATTTCACAATTGGCGGCCTCCCCTTGTGAGATGAAGAGGTTAGCACAGGAAAGGAATTCGCGGCGGGCCGCATCAAACCAGTCAGTAGACTGATGACCAAAAAAAAAAAAAAAAAAAATAGAGGACCAATAACAACATAGGTTACGCTCTCCCTCCATCGCAGTAACCTATTAAAATAAAGTTCCCTTTCCTTCTTCCTTAAGTGACAAATGAAATTAATTAATGACGTAATGGCATGCGGAGTGAACAGTAATAACAAAATATAAGGGACACTGCATAGCTAGAACGCACCAGCAGACCCAGAAGAATGCCGCTGCAACCGTCGTCGAAATGTTGATTTCCTACAGCAGTAGTTTTATACAGTAAGACGCTGTACAACACCCATAAAACGTATGTCCACTGAACTTGAGATGTTTATAATATTGGCGCAAGACTGGTAACCAGTTTCCGATCTTCTGATATGTGAGTTCCGGAAAGAACGATACAGTTAACCCGTTTCATTGTTTCCTCAAGGTTTCAAACTCGTCAATGTCTCCACGAAGCGTGCATGTCTCAATTCTGTTCTTGGTCTGGGACATAAGTTTCCATCATGTCATTTCAACGGGTAGCATGAGCACATCAAAATACATGTAAAAATAATCATGATTTTCTATGTCCTCTCATCCAAGTAAAGACGGGTAAATGTTTAGAATGACAGTACATACAGTCAGCCCATCAAATTACATGATGAGGAGGGGGAGGGGGATTCGGAATGACTGTGCACCACAAACACTACCCATATTGCATCTTCCCAAATTTCCACATAAAAGTCGTTGAATATTCACAATACATGAAGTCGTGAAGGTTGCCAATACGTACTTAGTATTAATTCGCTATTCACCAGCACAGAGGGTGCGACAGTTAGGTTAGCTGGATGCTTGCGCCCTGCGTGTTTAGTTTGGGAGAGTCAGTTAGGGCTTGTGCCTGAAGCCAGAAACGTCCATTCGTTCTGGTCACCGGCCACCTTTGCCACACACCCGCACGCCAGGCACAGCCGTACTAGGAAACCAACCGCATATTTATCAGCAAAAATATAATTAAATATTACTATCATAGCCTAAATCTAGTGATACTCGAAATGGGCGAAGTAGTGGAATTGCCTGCGTCTGACGCCTGTGGCTCTAGAAATATCAATTTCCCACATAAAGCGACATCTTTCCTATCACTGGGAGTAATTTTCCACATAGAATCCTTCACCTGTCTTGGACTACCGTTGCACCGAGACCACAGTTTCCCATATCAAATCTATAACGTCCATATAACTAGACATTGTATTTTCTTTACACATGCTGGAACACTGATCACAGTCATGTGACGTTCCTGTGGTGTGCGTACTGTTAAGACCTTCGGTACACACACCATCAGATTATTTGACCTGTCACTCTAACGAAGTAGGCGAGTGTCAGCAATATGTCTCGTGGTCTTATCGTAGCGTGTTTATCTTCTGCCGTTAGGTCAGACGATAGAAATGCCACTTGCACGCTTAGAGTAGCGGATTGACAGTGACCAACTTTAAACAGAACTTGATTAATTGTCACACACATTTATTAAAATAATAAAAAGCATATACATTACGTAACTTGATTCTGGATTCTGTTTACAATTGACAATCAGAAGCTCCTTTGGTCTTGGTACGTTAATCTTATTCTCACATATCTCTGATACTTGACAAAGTGTCTATTGATTTACCTTCAGGGCTATGTATGGGAATATGGCGCAGTCTGAAACTTGACTATAGACTGGTACAGACTAATGCAGACTGGTACAGACTGGTACAGACTGGTGCAGACAAATGCAGACTGACTAATCGGAGGTCTGTACACTCGTTATAATACCTCGCACACTCAGGTATCACTGTGCGAGTGTGATCCGCGAGGAGAAAAGGTTCTACGTTAGCAGCAATCTCATTGGCTGCGTTACATATTAATACGCACATCGGCGGAAGCAGAATTTGGTCCGTCTCTAAGGCAGCGCCATCTCGTAGTGTGGAGACAGACGTGCGCTGCGCCTGCGCTGTTGTACTTAGCGGGGTGCGCTCTAGTGGGAAAGTTGTGTACGCGCTGACTACGTGGAACTATGTACACAACAGTTCCAAAAGCATAAAACTCCAGACAATAAGTGTGATTATTATTTATAGGCATGTAGTGTCCGAAAGATTATGGTCTGTGCCTTCTCACAGTAGCTGGGTGTTGTTACACATAGCTTCCCAGTAGCAAAAGCCCTCGTGTCATATTGTCATTATCACATGGTTATAGAGGAATAAAAAGGATAATTACTATTAAAGAACCCTAACATCTTTTATTTATGTTACACATGCTCTTCCATGATAGCGGATGTTTGTGGCAATATGAAGAACTGATACATCCAGCTGAGTCACAGACCCCTGCTATTTCTCTCGAAATACCAACACATTCCGACAGCACCGTTACATAGTTGGAATGATGTCTAGTCATCCATCTGTCACTGACTTGCCAGAAAGGTACCGCAACTAGAAAAATATCACACTAACTTACAGTGCACAAAGAAATTCAGAACCATAACGCCTACAATTCAATGACAGCGAATGAGTCTATATTCTCCTATACATGTCCTAATATCCTTAACCGGATTAGTATGTTCATCACGCTATAAGTACCACAGTGTAATGGCATCACAGTCTTTCTCGACAGGTTATTCCTTGTACATGTATATCTCTTCCGTCCCCCCCTCCCCCTCTCTCTCCCTCTCTCTCATTCCCCACATTATTTTTGTAACATCCAATGGAGTAAAACTGTGCACTAGAATAACTTCGATAAGGTCACCTGGTAGAAACAAAACACAATTTTACTGCAACTCTGTCTTCCAATGGATCAAAAAGAAATACCATATCTATGTTGACATCAATAATATGTGGTGATCCAATTAAATATACATGCATTATCTCATTTGAGCAGTTGGTCAATGATCGAAGTCGCTTGCACGGACGTGTATAAAGTTTTGTCACCTGTACTGGAGGAAGACCACATCCAACAGACTATCAATCACAATAGAGGGTCCTTTTTCTTTTGTAAGCAGTTTGATACATTGTTTTTTGCTGTAATACACACAAGCAATGTGTTATTACAGCTGTGTACACATCTATACATTTCGTTTTTCTACCATGACTTTGAGATTTGTGTTCAGTTCCAGAACAACATAAACACTTTCTGATGCATTGGCTCACAGACAGCTGAACATCTTATAGTGTAAACTAAGCTGCTCCCACAATACACAGGATGGTTGAACTAAACCACAAAATGGGGAGTTCCTCTTTGATAAAAATGTGAAAGACCACGCCGTAAATGGAAACGAAGAGTTTGTGGCTTTGTGAAGCGTTTCCAAACAGCCATCCAAAGGTGATGACCCCTACATTTAATTTCATCTTTCAGAGTGACAGGGTAGCTAATGTCTTGTATCTAATGTCTTGGTGTTCCATTTTAGAAGAGACCCAGAGAACTGATTTCTCATACTGGTTGTGCATCTTATACCTAGTTGTGTAATCGTTGTTTCACCTTCCTATGTGGTAGTCGTCCTGACCACCAAATCTTTGGACACTATGCCTTTCATTTTTATGATATACAGTGAGTAACCTCATGTGGAACAAGGAGGTATTCAGCAGGACTTAAACCTATAGCGCATGTGTAGTATGCACCATCTGTTGTCCATTCAACTGGTGGAGAAATGGAATGATTTTCGTACCCCCAGGAGAGCAGGTAACGACCCTCATCCCCCACATTTTTGTAATATTTTGATCAATATTATGGATTTTAATCAATATTCGCAATTTTATCAACTTTTTCATAATTTCAACTCAATTACACCAGGTAAAAACCACCACTACAAACGAATTGTCACGTCAGCAAAATGTCTCATTTCATGATGGAAACAGCCAGTGGTATTGCAGCAGCGTTCTTAATTTCTCTATCGTTGCTAAACTATATCCTCTATTATTCTGCGAGTGTTATATACATGTCCACATATTGCGGACCCTCTTCCACTGCCCACATCGCATGACACAAATATTGTTTCCTAGTGTAGGAAATAGCCATTAGCAGAGAGGAAGTGCAAAAACTGCGTTTCTTAGCCAAAATGCTTTATAAATGTGGTAAAATTTTATTACAATTTGCCATCTCCCTCTGTGAAGATGAGAGTCAAAAACGATTGTTGCATTCATGCGATAAAGTCAGAGATTGTTCTCATGGAGTGTGTCAGTTGTGCGGCATACCCTGCGGTCAACTTGTATACAAATGAGTGTTCTGTGTGTGACTTGAAGCGCTATCTTCCTGCGGCCGATAACAGCAAATTTCTCCATACCATAGTGAGCAGAAGCCTTCCAGCTGTTGTGTGATGAGTCATGCTCACCCAACTGATGGAAAAACCTATTTCGGCACCCTTCTCTACAAAAATGAAGATGTATGCAAAGTATTCCATTCATCTGCCATATGTTGGACAGTAATCCAGTGTTCAGTTTCATAACTGCAGTCATACTAACTTAGTGACATAGATTTGTGACTGCAGTGATACTAAGTGACATAGGTTTGTGAGGTACTGCGATTCCTGTGTATACATTTGCTTAGCAGATGTCGTTGTGGAAGAGACTGTGTACTGTTTATGGATTTAGAACAGCAAGGCATTTAATTTGACTGTCAAACACTGCTGCAGTGCGTTTGTCTATTTCCTCATAAGATTTCATTGTTTCATCCATTTTCCAATGCTGACGACCATTTTATAGGACTAATGTGAGAGCAGCATAATTTCCGAACCGTAACAGTGATCGTTATTTACCTGCGCAAAGCTACGCAGTGCATGGATCACAAACAATGTATGTTTCTATTTCCTTCGGTGTAGAAGGTAGTGGCTTTCACATCTTAAAGTTTTTCACCATAGTTAGTGGGATAGATAACGTGCCAGGTGAACGTATGTCGATTTTTGGAAGTATATTTCCTGCACTGGAGTATTAACAGCGTTTCATTTCACTGCTTTAACATCGTAGCGTGCTTAAGTCCAGACCCGTGTAGCCCTGGAGTGTGTGTGTATGTTCTACAATCATTTCTCTCATTCCAGTACCTTCTTGATATGGAATACAAATACTACAATAATTCTGCAGAATTCAAAGCACAAGTGATTTACATAAAATGTTTCAAACATCTTCCATCTGTAGCTCCATTGTGCAAAAATCTCTTGTTTCTTCTACTTAATTGTCTGTTATATCACCACAGTACTCTCAAATGTATCAGGCTCGTATCTGCTGTTCACCAATAGGGGGTGCTAAATCCATTAGCACGCAAGCATCTCGAGAGATGGTGTGTAATGGAATGGATGACATCAGCATAACTGGCAGGGAACAGTCAACACGGAATGGCTGTTAAAGTATTGGAATAATAATACTAGTCTATGTTACTAGCTTTGGTCAGTACAAGTTTGGAACACGTGTTATACTCTTTGTGATAGCAAAATATTGAAGTGTATTGACTACGTGGGTCTCAGCTCGTTCTGTCCCTGCACAAGATGTCAAATGTGGTGGGTATAGCACCCTACTACTTCTGATCAGTTCAATATTAAGTTGGATACATTGTTGCTGGGGGGGTGGGGGGGGGGGGGGGGTTGGTTAAAGACAGAGGAAGAGTCGCGAGGTGCACAGAGTTAGGCCATCTAGAATTTTGTTCAGGATCCTTAGCCATAAAGTCAACGAAGATGTGGCTCGTTTCAAAGTAGAGGACTTTGAAAAACCGACGTTATTCTACGAATGTGTGAATACATTGTGACTACCATCCACAAGGGGGAGATGGCAAATGTAATAAAATGTTACCGAATTTGTAAAGCGTTTCGGCTAAGGAATGTAGTTATTGCACCCCCACTCTGCTGATGGCTATTTCCTACACTAGGAAACAGTAATTGTGTCACGTGATGTAGGCAGTGTAACACGGTCTGCAATATGTGCACATACACTCCTGGAAATTGAAATAAGAACACCGTGAATTCATTGTCCCAGGAAGGGGAAACTTTATTGACACATTCCTGGGGTCAGATACATCACATGATCACACTGACAGAACCACAGGCACATAGACACAGGCAACAGAGCATGCACAATGTCGGCACTAGTACAGTGTATATCCACCTTTCGCAGCAATGCAGCCTGCTATTCTCCCATGGAGACGATCGTAGAGATGCTGGATGTAGTCCTGTGGAACGGCTTGCAATGCCATTTCCACCTGGCGCCTCAGTTGGACCAGCGTTCGTGCTGGACGTGCAGACCGCGTGAGACGACGCTTCATCCAGTCCCAAACATGCTCAATGGGGGACAGATCCGGAGATCTTGCTGGCCAGGGTAGTTGACTTACACCTTCTAGAGCACGTTGGGTGACACGGGATACATGCGAACGTGCATTGTCCTGTTGGAACAGCAAGTTCCCTTGCCGGTCTAGGAATGGTAGAACGATGGGTTCGATGACGGTTTGGATGTACCGTGCACTATTCAGTGTCCCCTCGACGATCACCAGTGGTGTACGGCCAGTGTAGGAGATCGCTCCCCACACCATGATGCCGGGTGTTGGCCCTGTGTGCCTCGGTCGTATGCAGTCCTGATTGTGGCGCTCACCTGCACGGCGGCAAACACGCATACGACCATCATTGGCACCAAGGCAGAAGCGACTCTCATCGCTGAAGACGACACGTCTCCATTCGTCCCTCCATTCACGCCTTTCGCGACACCACTGGAGGCGGGCTGCACGATGTTGGGGCGTGAGCGGATGACGGCCTAACGGTGTGCGGGACCGTAGCCCAGCTTCATGGAGACGGTTGCGAATGATCCTCGCCGATACCCCAGGAGCAACAGTGTCCCTAATTTGCTGGGAAGTGGCGGTGCGGTCCCCTACGGCACTGCGTAGGATCCTACGTTCTTGGCGTGCATCCGTGCGTCGCTGCGGTCCGGTCCCAGGTCGACGGGCACGTGCACCTTCCGCCGACCACTGGCGACAACATCGATGTACTGTGGAGACCTCACGCCCCACGTGTTGAGCAATTCGGCGGTACGTCCACCCGGCCTCCCGCATGCCCACTATACGCCCTCGCTCAAAGTCCGTCAACTGCACATACGGTTCACGTCCACGCTGTCGCGGCATGCTACCAGTGTTAAAGACTGCGATGGAGCTCCGTATGCCACGGCAAACTGGCTGACACTGACGGCGGCGGTGCACAAATGCTGCGCAGCTAGCGCCATTCGACGGCCAACACCGCGGTTCCTGGTGTGTCCGCTGTGCCGTGCGTGTGATCATTGCTTGTACAGCCCTCTCGCAGTGTCCGGAGCAAGTATGGTGGGTCTGACACACCGGTATCAATGTGTTCTTTTTTCGTTTTCCAGGAGTGTATATGTGACCCTCGCAAAGTAATAGAGGAGATGGTTTAGCAACGATAGAGGAATTACGGACCATGCTGCAATGCCATTGGCTGTTACCATCACGAGAGCAAACCGATGAGACGTTTTGTTGACGTGACAGCTCGTCGACAGCAGTCGGCTGGACCATATGTAATTGAGAAAATGCGTTGAAATTTCAAAAAAAGCTGGTAAAATAACGAATACTGATTGAAAAATCTGTAAAATTGAGGAAAATACGACAAAAAATGTGGATGGGTGAGGGTCCTCCATGGTCTCCTGGGTGTATGAAAATCATTCCATTCCTCCACCAGTGGGATAGACAGCACATGGCGCATAGCATACATGCTTTATGTGTATAAACCCGCAGAATACCCTCTTGTTGCACATGAGGTTACTCACTGAATGTCATAAAAATGAAAGACGCCGTGTCCAAAGATCTGTTGCTCAGGAAGACTACCACCTAAGACACCAAAACAGCAACACATACCTGGGTGCAATATGCACAACCAATATGAGAAATCAATGCTCTGTGTCTCTTAGAATACCAAGACATATGCTACCCAGTCACTGTGGAAGAAAAAATGCAATGTGGAGGTCATCACCTTTGAATAGCTGTTTGGAAACGCTCCCCAATGCCACAAACTCTTCCAGTTGTCATAGACTGAGATGTCTTCCATATTTTTGCCAGTAAGAAATACCACTTGTTTGTTTTAGTTCAATCATTCTGTGTACTGCAGGAGCAGCTTACTTTACACTACATGATGTCAGCTTTCTGTGATAGACAATGGATAAAAATGTGTTCATGTTGGTTTAGTACTAAACGCAAACCTCAGAGTCATGTATAGAAAACAAAATGTACGGATGTGCACATAGCTGTAGTCGTACAATGCTTGACTGTATTACAGGTAAAAACAATGTATCAAAGTGCTTATGAAAGAACAAGAACCCTCAGTTGTGAAAGTGATTTCGATCATTGGCCAACTGCTCAAATGGGCAAATACATGTATATTTAATGGGATCACCGCATATGGTTGATGTCAACACGCATATGGTATTTCTTTCTGATCCATTGAAAGACAGAGATGCAATAAAATTGTATTACGACTTTAGCGAAGTTATTCTAGTTCATAGTTTTACCCCATTGGATGTTACCAAAATATAGTATATATACAAGGTGAGTCACCTAACGTTACCGCTGGATATATTTCGTAAACCACACCAAATACTGACGAACCGATTCCACAGACCGAACGTGAGGAGAGGGGCTAACGTAATTGTTTAATACAAACCATACAAAAATGCACGGAAGTATGTTATTTAACACAAACCTACGTTTTTTTAAATGAAACCACGTTACTTTTGTTAGCACATCTGAACATATAAACAAATACGTAATCAGTGCCGTTTGTTGCATTGTAAAATGTTAATTACATCCGGAGATATTGTAACCTAAAGTTGACGCTTGAGTACCAGTGCTCCGCTGTTCGATCGTGTGAATCGGAGAGCACTGCAACATACATCGCGTTTCTACAGAATGATCTGCCAACGTTGTTCGAAAATGTCCCACTGGAAACGCGTCGACGTATGTGGTATCAGCATGATGGTGCACCTGCACATTCCGCAATTAACACTAGGCTGACCCTTGACAGGATGTTCGACGGGCGTTTCATAGGACGTGGAGGACGCATAAATTGGCCAGCCCGTTCTCCTGATCTTACACCTCTGGACTTCTTTCTGTGGGGTGCGTTAAAGGAGAATGTGAACCGTGATGTGCCTTTAACCCCAGAGGATATGAAAGAACGTATTGTGGCAGGCTGCGGCGACATTACACCAGATGTACTGCGGCGTGTACGACATTCATTACGCCAGAGATTGCAATTGTGTGCAGCAAATGATGGCCACCACATTGAACATCTATTGGCCTGACATGTCGGGACACACTCTATTCCAATCCGTAATTGAAAACGGAAACCACGTGTGTACGTGTTCCTCACCCCTCATGGTAATGTACATGTGCGTTAGTGAAAAAGACCAATAAAAAGGTGTTAGCATGTGGACGTAATGTGCTGTTCCAGTCTCTTCTGTACCTAAGGTCCATCACCGTTCCCTTTGGATCCCTACGTAATTCGGTGCTCTCCGATACACACGATCGAACAGCGGAGGAGTGGTACTCAAGCGCAAACTTTAGGTTACAATATCTCCGGATGTAATTAACATTTTACAATGCAACAAACGGCACTGATTACGTATTTGTTTATATTTTTGGATGTGCTAACAAAACTAACGGCGTACCATTTAAAAAAGTTAGGTTTTTGTTTAAAAAACATACTTCCGTGCATTTTTTAATGGTTTGTATTAAACACGCGAAGACCGTAGGATCCTACGCAGTGCCGTAGGGGACCGCACCGCCACTTCCCAGCAAATTAGGGACACTGTTGCTCCTGGGGTATCGGCGAGGACCATTCGCAACCGTCTCCATGAAGCTGGGCTACGGTCCCGCACACCGTTAGGCCGTCTTCCGCTCACGCCCCAACATCGTGCAGCCCGCCTCCAGTGGTGTCGCAACAGGCGTGAATGGAGGGACGAATGGAGACGTGTCGTCTTCAGCGATGAGAGTCGCTTCTGCCTTGGTGCCAATGATGGTCGTATGCGTGTTTGGCGCCGTGCAGGTGAGCGCCACAATCAGGACTGCATACGACCGAGGCACACTGAATAGTGCACGGTACATCCAAACCGTCATCGAACCCATCGTTCTACCATTCCTAGACCGGCAAGGGAACTTGCTGTTCCAACAGGACAATGCATGTCCGCATGTATCCCGTGCCACCCAACGTGCTCTAGAAGGTGTAAGTCAACTACCCTGGCCAGCAAGATCTCCGGATCTGTCCCCCATTGAGCATGTTTGGGACTGGATGAAGCGTCGTCTCACGCGGTCTGCACGTCCAGCACGAACGCTGGTCCAACTGAGGCGCCAGGTGGAAATGGCATGGCAAGCCGTTCCACAGGACTACATCCAGCATCTCTACGATCGTCTCCATGGGAGAATAGCAGCCTGCATTGCTGCGAAAGGTGGATATACACTGTACTAGTGCCGACATTGTGCATGCTCCGTTGCCTGTATCTATGTGCCTGTGGTTCTGTCAGTGTGATCATGTGATGTATCTGACCCCAGGAATGTGTCAATAAAGTTTCCCCTTCCTGGGACAATGAATTCACGGTGTTCTTATTTCAATTTCCAGGAGTGTATATATACACTGCTGGCCACCGTAAATGCAACACCAAGAAAGACAAGAGGTAGCACAACAAGATCTATTTTGTAGATAACATGTTGACCAAGTATCAAATGATTACGTTTACAGACGTCTGTGACATGTGGTTCCTGCCAGAATCAGTAGCCAGAGTAGCCGCCATTGTTGGAGATCACCGCTGCCACACGTCTCAGCATTGAGTCAAAGAGACGTTGGATGTGTTCCTGAGGTACAGCAGCCCAATCAGCTTCCACACGTTGCCAAAGATCATCTGGTGTGGCAGCTGGGGATGTAATCTGGGTCAGTCGTTGAGCAACCATGGACCACATGTTTTCTATCGGCGAAAGATCCGGAGAGCGAGCCGGCCAGGGAAGCAATTCAATCTGGTTATTGACGAAGAACCTTTGGACAATGCGTGCCACGTGTGGTCGCGCATTATCCTGTTGAAATATGGCTGTGGCCGAGCCCTGAAGGTAAGGAAGGACAACTGGCTCCAGCACCTCGGATATGTATCGCCGGCTATTTAAAGTACCGGCAATGCGTACTACAGGCGTGCGAGAGTAATATCCAATGCCGCCCCATACCATAATACCAGGTGCAAGACCAGTGTGGCGGTGCATAATGCAGCTGTCCAGCATCCTCTCTCCACGGTGTCTCCACACTCGAATCCGACCATCGTGGTGCTGCAGACAGAAGCGTGCCTCGTCAGTAAAGACAACGTCATTCCATCCAGCTGTCCACATCCGTCTGTCATCACACCATTGGCGACGGAGAGGTCTGTGGTTCTGCGTCAATGGTAGACGAAGCAATGGACGTATTGCGGACAGACCACTCTGCTGTAAACGGCGTCGAATGGTACGCGCAGACACTGGATGATGCGTTACAGACGCAATGTGCTGTGCTATGGTTCGGGATGTCACTGAGCGATCCGGCACTGCCATGCGCACAATTTGCCTATCAGCACGTGCAGTGGTGCACCGAGGTGAATGCGATCGACCACGTCGGTCCGTCGTACCTCCTGCATCCAACGGTCACATATCCGCATTACAGTTGTTTGGTTTCGTCCAACACGACTAGCGATTTCTCTGTATGATAATCCACAATCTCGGTAAGCCACTATCCTTCCTCTGTCGAACTCGGATACTTGATCAAAAGATGTTCGCTGTTGTCTACGAGGCATAACTGATCGTCTTGTGAAACAACCACAAGGTAAACACACGTGCCGAACGTACACTCGTCGAAATCGCCAAGCCGTAAATGGCGCTATGAGGTGGCGCCACAGGCGCGCCTGATGTGCGTCTGCGCTGAAATTCTAATCAGTTGCATATCTCATCGCTGCAAACCCATGGTGTAAATTTCACTTGATTTGGATGCTTCCTTCAGGGTGTTGCATTTACGGTGGCCAGCAGTATATATATATATATATTTGTGTGAGTGTGTGTGCAGGGACTGTGCTGTCGAGGAAGACTGATACAATTACACTGTCGTATTTATAGCGTGATATTTTTATACGGTCATTCGCTATCGAACGAATTGTAGGCCTTATGCTTCTGAATTTCTTTCTCCACTGTAAGTTAGTGTGCTGTTTTTCTCGTTGCGGTAGTTCTCTGCCAAGTCAGTGACAGATGGAGGACTAGACAGCCTTCCAACTATGAAACGGTGCTGTCGGAATGTGATGGTATTTCGAGAGAAATAGCAGGGGTCTTTGACTTGACTGAGTGTGTCAGTCTTCGTGTTCCTGCAAAGGCTGCTATCATGCAAGAGCATGCGTAACATAAATAAATAGCATTAGGCCTTTTTAACTGTAATTATCCTTGTTATTCCTTGAGGAATGTGTGATGGGTGGGTTTTACCACTTGGAAGCTATGTTAGGACGAGTGGAGTGACGTTCAGCTGGTGTGAGCGTGCACATAAGTCATTTTTCTGACACTATACACCTATAAATGATAATGACAGAACATGTTAGGAATGTTATGCTGTTGGAAAGTAAAGCGATTGTGATCAGTGTTCCAGCATGTGCAAAGAAAATGACAATGTGCAGTCATAAGGGAGGTACCGTAAGGCAGATGAGGGATTTTAAGTGGATATTCATGTCAAGTGATAATAAGGACGTAGATTTATGTGAGATATTTACATTTCAAGAGCCACAGTCGTCAGGAGGCAGAATTTCCGATACATCGTCCATGTCGAATAACACCAGATTTTCGCTGCGGTAATAATATTTAATTATATTTACACTGTTCAATATGTGGTCCGTTTCCTCGCACGACTGTGGCGTGTGGGAGAATGGCGGAAATAGCTGGTGCTAAGGACGAAGCGATATTTCTGGTTTAAGGTGCAAGCTCTCGCCGGCCGCGGTGGTCTCGCGGTTCCAGGCGCTCAGTCCGGAACCGTGCGACTGCTACGGTCGCAGGTTCTAATCCTACCTCGGGCATGGATGTGTGTGATGTCCTTAGGTTAGTTAGGTTTAAGTAGTTCTAAGTTCTAGGGGACTGATGACCACAGCAGTTGAGTCCCATAGTGCTCAGAGCCATTTGAACCCTTTTGCAAGCTCTCATTGAATGTTCCAAACTGATCATGTGGAGCCCAAGCGTCCAGCTGACCTAGCTGTGTCACCCTCTGTGCTGGTGAATAGCGAATTAATACTCATTATATATTGGCAGCCTTTGCAATTGCATGTTTTGTGAATATTGTACGATTTTTATGTGGAAATTTGAGAAGATTGAAGATGGTGATTGTTTCTGCTAGACTATTATTCCTTGCCTCTCCATGCAAATTGCCCAGTTGACTACTTGTGCTGCCATTCTACTGATTTACCACTATGTATCTGATTGACAGAACATCGACTGTGATGTTTGTCTGAACATAAAAATCGTACAATATTCACAACACATACAATTGCGAAGGCTGCCAATTCATAATGGGGAATAGACATTTGGTGATTCTACAGACATGAGAAACACATACGATTGATCATCATCATGATGGAGAAACACATATGACTATGAGTGTTAAAAAACTAATTCGTTTTGTAAAGATCAAGGATGACTTGAAACCTGTCATATCATTGACATGGGTATTCCTTAAAAAAAAACTGAGTGTAACTACCAGTTACCTCTGTTTACGAGTTTTCACGTAAAAATATTCGCAGACATAATACGTTTATAGTTACTAGGTGGTCTGCAGCACACCCCACATAGTGGCTTCACTAATATTTTTGCTTTCTATAGAACTAACTTCCACTCTTAGCCCATCCAGCGAGCCGCGCGGTCTCACTCGCAGCTTCCCTAGAGGGAAGGCGTGCTGGTCCCCGGCACGAATCCGCCCTGTGGATTAGTGTCTAGGTCCGGTGTGTTGGCCAGCCTGGGGATTGTTTTTAAGGCGGTTTTCCATGTACCTCGGCGAATGTGGGCTAGTTCCCCTTATTCCGCCTCAGTTACACTATCTCGGCGATTGCTGCCCAAACACTGTCTGCATGTACGCGTACACCATAATTACTCAACCACGCAAACATTTGGGGTTACAATCGTCTAGTATGAGACGTTCCCTGGGGGGCCGCACAGGGATCCGAACCGCACAATAACCCTGGGTTCGGTGTGTGGCAGCGGTGGGTGGGTAGACTGTTATGGCCTGTTGTGGGGTTGTGAACCACTTCGGGCTATGGCGGGACGAAGCCACTCCGTCGTTTCTAGCTCACCAGTACAATAAACAATACACAACTTCCACTCTTTGTCTTCGGAATTATACAGTGAAAGCAATCGGTAGCACACTGCCATGAGGTTGATATCGAGAACATTCACATAAACAGTATGATTTTCTTTCACACCATGTGAAAATTTATCAAATTGTGTAAATTTTCAAATTCTACGCTATGATTTTGGCGTGGAAAATCGGAAATTGAAGCTGATAGCTGTAAATTAATTAGCGTTTGAGGAAACCTTTCTCGACAGATTTTAGAAAGTAAATGTTCTTCTAATCTCAGAGCTTGAAGGTGGTCGCAGCTCGCTGGAGAAACCACGGCAGCAAGCAGGCCATACCAGAAACAGTACCGTCAGTGGACGCCTTTGTGCCATCACAGCCTTTGTACTCGTACACCAAGTCAGAGAATGGCCGCTGTCTGCACAGGGCTCTCTGATCGCGCATCAGGCAAGCGTCTGCGGACGCAGTTGCCTTGTGGCTGTTTGCCACGGTGGATGACTGACCAACATCACGGGTAATGTGTAGCGCTGTGGCTATATATGGCGCATGTCCTTATGCTTTTGGACTCTGTGTGTCTTCACAGTGTATAAATGAATGGTGGTTCATTGCTTTGATTTATTTTGCATGGTGCAGGATACGAATTGTGTTCGCTACAACGATATGGTATGGTGGTGCAATCGTTTGACGTGATATATCCTGGTTGGAGATTGGTTTCACGCCGAAAAATTCGAGCTTTCCTCGACAGTCTTTGGAGACAGTTTCTGTCTTTTCTGATGTGTAGACCACTTTTGTGGGGTTTAACTGTCATTACAACATGACTGCTGAATGTTTTTCGATCTGTCCAAAGTACTTATAGCTTTCCGTTGAAGTTCTCGTAATTTGTCCATCTGTAGAAAGTCCGTCTCACAGCAGCAGGAGCAATTTTAGAGGTAAAGTCAGTAAGAACCAATTAGGATGCTCAATTCACAAGAAGTTTGATGACGCCAGAGAGCCACAAAGCATCACTTCTGGGCAGCATAGGAGTGTATAGAGACTGGATGGAACAAGACAGCGTCACAACAAGGTATCTACAGAAAGTTCTATGGCATAAGAGAGTTATGTGATGTCTTCTTTGTTCGAGCGTTAGGGACAAGTCCAGGCTGACCAGCCTCCTCCGGTTTGGACAGGTGGGATGTTGCCCCCACCCTCCATTGTGGGTTTGGAGCATCTCCATACCAGTAGCTATAGGGCACCGAAAATTGACTGTAAATTACAGTCATTTTTCTCGTCTGAAGGACAGTGCGTCGAATCGCAGAGGAATCTTTTAGACATCCGATCTGCTGTGTGTCTGTGTTTTTCCATGATCTGTTGTGGGTTTCGAAATATGTCATGAAATTTCAGATATGTAATTGTTCAGATATGTCCCTAATGTGCATACACATCAGTGTGCTTCGAAGAGTGAGGAAAAATAAAAAAAAAAAAATAAGTACCTTAACATCCCAGACTCCAGGAACAAATGCAAAGAAAGCCCACTCAGCGTTTCAGCAAAGTGATCAGCGGAAAATATCCAGCTGTAGGACTCAGAGATTCTTTTGTCTGTGACCGTCCTTTAAAAGAAGCACTGTTCGAAAAGTGCTGAGCATCCTGTTTAGAGTTAGAGATTTTTTTCTGGTTGTAGTTGAAAAAAGCGCTCTTTGTGGATTTTGAATCAGTATGCGGCTAGTTTAGAATGGTAAAGTGAATTTTTTTCCCAGGAGAATAACACCAGTAGTGCAACATCGTCAATTTCGAGCTATACTGTGGTTTTAGAAATAAACTGCGTGGGATATATCCCTGCAAATTGTTTAAATAAATAATATTCCACGCTGCCTTGGCTCCTGAAAATTGTATAAATAAAAAGCATCCCTCAAAATTGTTTAAGCAATATTCCAAGGCCTTTAATTGTTTAATGCAATGTCCACTGTCGTGAGATCCACGCCGTCCAACAGTCCAACACTGACTTAGAGATTATTCCCGCAATTTCCATGGGTGGTGGATGGTGGTGGTTGGGTGACGTGATAGGAATGGGAAGGGGGAGTTAGGTTAGTGGAGGTAGCTGAATTGTTCTATTTTCACGCTAAAATTTGAATTTTCCGTCATTTTTTCCTTGGTGGGGGAGGGGAGTGGCATGTATTTCCCATAGTGTTGGTGTGGGAATGGGGGACATGCCAGCTCGAGAAAACCCATGATATCATCTGGGGGTGGGGATAGTTAATTTATAAATTAATTAATTTGTATTATTAATTTCAGTTCAATTTGATATCAAATGTGCGCCAATAACTCCTTTATTCCACTACTATTGTTTTTGTTTCGTCAGTTCAGTTTCAGCTTTTGTCTCGTCAGTTCAGTTTCAGTAATCTAACAAAAAATTCTATGTCTAACAACGTTTATTTAAGAACCATGTTAGGTCCTGCGTTAGAAACCTGGACCTATGAAAGCTTTAAACCACGTCCTTTCAAGTTTAAGCATATGCGGACTTGCTAACTTTTGTCTGAAACCATGTTTAAGATCTTTTGTGCCTAGGTAACAGGAGCATTAGTTGCTGAATAGGATTTGGGTCCCTGTCCATTCCAAATTTTTGTCTTGTCATTTCAAACTGAGACTTGTTTCCTGGAATGTTATTTATTGGAAAAAGATCGCGTTTACAAGTGTTAAAGGCTGTTTCCTGATATTTGTAATACGCTGGTATTAATTTACATCTGATAAGTAGAGTTCTCTTGCAGTACCCGTTTTGTATAGTCAAACGACTGTTCTGTACGGGGATTAGAAGACCTGTAAGAAAGTGGCGTTTTGTGAGTTGCATAAAAATCAGGTGGAAAGGAATTCAGATCCTTCGGATTCTTCTGAGCATGATAGAACAGGTATCAAAGTTCAGCATCACGCCGATATGTGGTGCAAGTGTTTTGGATTTGTGACTGTTCCTGCAGTGATCGAAACGTCACCTCTGACGTCAACATACAGTTACCGTGAGCGCTACCTCCGGATAGAACGCCGCTCTTGAATAGATTGCAGCAGTTAAGTTGAAAGTAAAGCACCATGAGAGACGCATCAGAAACGCCTTTGGAACATTAGACAAAATATCCAACATACCTCGAAGGACAATCGTCACCTGTGTTTCGGGTCCGCAGCATCACGTTACGCAGAGGCTTGTCAGCCAGGTAAGCTCCTTGATCTGTGCACCGGAGTCAAAGTGACTTACTGCAGACATGGTATCGATTCCACTTGACAGGTAGTGTCGAGGACTTACATTGCACAGACGGTCCACGTGCCACAGGTGTACAGGGCGAGCAATATCTACTTCTGAGTGAAAGGAACCTTGAGAGGAGTGCTGCAGAAGTTAGTTCGGCGTTCGAAGATGCTACAGGACGTCATGTACCGCATCATACTATTAGGAGAGGATTGTATGATGCGATTCCCCATTTCTGACCACCATGTTGAGCAGCACGTCATACACCGCATTACCATGGACTCCGTTACGAAATGGACAAGAAAGCATGAAGAATGGATGCTCTGCGATTGACGTCGCGTGTGATTTACGGTCGAAAGTTGGATATGTTTGAATCATGATAATCGCAGAACAGTGTTGAGAGAACCCCGTAACATCGAACGTCTGCAACACTGTGGCCCACATGGGAAAGACTGTGGTGGTGGAAAGATATTCTGGGATGCCAATATATGGGGTTATCGTACACTTCTAGCAGTTGTTAAGGGCAATCTCACTGCTCCAGGGACGAAACTGTGCGAGCAATACTGGGGCTCAATCGCCAATATTTTTCTACAAGATTTGTCTTGAAGGATGGTAACTTGTGTGCCTATTGTGCTTTTCTTGCGAAGACGTTCATTCACCATGATAGTGGCCCGCCGTTTTCTCGTTCACGAACACAATAGAACATATATGTGGTCGACTGAAACAAGCAATTTTGGACGTCGACAGCGGTAAAGTACTTTATGTATGCTTATGTGTCTGACACAGAATTGTCATCGAAGTGTGGGGCAATTTGGACCAGCGCTGGTTTGATGATCTGATCGAAATTATGCCCCGCCAGCTTCAAGCGTGCATTCGAACAAGGCAATGTTCCACCACGTTTCTCAGGAATGTTGTGAGAAACCCATCATGGGAAAGAGGCGATTTTGTGGTTGCAAAAATTTCTGTTTTTTTCATTTGGTGATCTGAATACAGTGCAAGTGAATGTACCAGGCGTTTCAGCTGCCCCTAACGATGTCTTATGATTATTATTTATTTATCGAATGGCAGTGCACATCATTTTATGCTTCTGACAGATGTTTAAACAAAGATATACATAAAAAGCACAGTAAAATTTGCTATATAAGAAGTATAAAACATACAGATAATGGGCAATACAATTATATACAAACATCAAGATTATATATGGTCAATACAATTATATACAAACATCGAGATTATATATGGTCAATACAACTAAATACAAGCATCAAGATTATGTATAAAGTCTTTTGCGGAGTCTGTTGCCATTAGAAAATCACTAACTTGCGACTGTATGCGCTTCTGTCACACTCTTGGACGATGTGGCTGTTGGCTCCGCAGTTACAGTTGGTAGTTGTCGTTTTTCCCCATCTGTAAAGGGTATCTGCACACCTTCCGTGATTTGTACGTATTCTGTTACAGGACGACCATATTTTAAGGTGTAGTTCATATCCGGGCGGTCTCTCAGTGATGCAGGGGAGGACTTGGCGGTGTTCGGGGCACACCTGTCGCCATTGTTCCCTCCAGGTCTTTATAGCATTAAAGTTTATACTTCGCAATTCCTTGGCAGTTATCATTGTTGGATGTCTAGACCGAAGTCTGTTTCTTTCCAGGTCAGGCATGTCGCAGTGTATTTGAGCTGGGCGTTGTCGATTATATTCCTATAATCCCGGAGAAGAGCTTTCTTCCGACGTAGGTTCAAATGGCTCTGAGCACTATAGGACTTAACTTCTGACATCATCAGTCCTCTAGAACGTAGAACTACTTAAACCTAACTAACCTAAGGACATCACACACATCCACGCCCGAGGCAGGATTCGAACCTGTGACCGTAGCGGTCGCGAGGTTCCAGGCTGTAGCGCCTAGAACCGCTCGGCCACCCCGGCCGGCTCCGACGTAGGTCCGCATGTGGTATGTGGCTCAGAACTGGCAGACAATGTGTTGGGGTTGATCTCATGATTCTGCTGACAATTCGCATCGTGTTATTCAGCTGTACGTTTTTTATTCTGTTTTTGTGTGAACACTGTTCATCCAGACCGGAGCGCAGAACTTCGCGGCCGAGTAGACCAGTCCGAGTGCCGACGTGTGTAGCGTGTCAGCCGAGGAGCCCCAAGTAGTGCCGCACAGCTTCTGGAGAACATTATTCCTCGTCTTTAGTTTGGCTGAGAGTATTTTCCAGACGTCGTTTATAAGTGAGCGCTCTGTCCAAAGTGACTCGAAGGTACTTTGGATGCTCATTAGATCGGAGCCGATTTCCCTCGAGACGAACGTCACGTTATTTGCTTGCTAATTTATTACTGAGATAGAAACATGTAGTTTCGGTTTTTGTAGGATTTGCCTGTAATCTCCATTTACGAAAGTATGTACTTAATGTCTCCAAGTCAGATGTCAAGGTTGTTTCAATGACCTCAAAGTTCTTGTATTGTGTTGCCAAGACCCAATCGTCTGTGTACCCAAACTTCCTGGAAGATGTGGATGGCTTATCGGCAGTATATAAGTTGAACAGTAGTGGAGCCAACACGGATCCCTGTGTTAGGCTTTTGTTCAGGGTTCTTTGGACGCTTATCTGTTCTCCTATTTCTACTAGGAATGTTCTGGCAGCAAGCATGGCAACTGTAAGTCTGTTAGTTCTCAGGCAAGGGACTGTTTTGCATGAATTTGTACAATAGGTCATGTCTCCAGACAGTGCCGTAGGCAGCAGACAGATCTATGAAAATAGCCGATGTTTTTAATTTCCTTTCTTACGCAGCCTCATGTACATAGTTAGTGACATAACCTGGTCTGCACAGCTGCGCGCAGGTTGGAACGCGGCTTGCTCCAGGGAAACTTACTCCAGAATTTTGGTGGCAATGCGGTTATAGAGAAGTCTTCCAGGATCACAAGCTGTGACATCGTCGCGAGAAAACAGTGACCCGTATATGTAATAAGTTTCGTTTCATTTACGTCTATGGTCACAAACATTTTGTTAACAGATTACCGGTTTCGGTCTTTAATGACCATCATCAGATCTGTTTCATAAAAACAAAGTCCTAATGTACTGCAACCATTTTTATGAAACAGATCTGCTGATGGTAATTAAAGACCGAAACTGGTAATCTGTTAACAAAACGTTTGTGATCATAGACGTAAATTGAAAGAAACTTATGTCTTTCCAGGGTTTTATAGACCTCAATAATGCGACTTGGTGGTAGCTATTTGGTTCGTTACTCAGTTTCGCAGGCCTTAAGAGAGCTACGGTTTTTGATCTTTTCATTTGCTGAGGCACTATGTCGTGTATTATAATATATGTAAAGAATTCTTCTAACCATATTTTTCCATACTTTCCGCAGTTCAGAACAAACTCCGAATGGACTGCATAAATTCCATGTGCTTTCACCGATTTTACGTCTAAGAGAGCGCTCGTTGTGTCTTCCGCCGAGAATGGACCGGAAAATCCCGTTTGGTCATCGCAGAAAAATTTTAATGTTGTGAGCTCATGTTTAATCTGAGCGGTGTGAGCCCTATCTCGCGGTTTCAGAGTTTGATACTATAGGGGAGGCAATCTTGTTTGCTGTTTCTTGTAGACGCTCTTATTACCGTCATTTAGTTTTCTTTTTCTACTAGACGTTTTGAAGTCTAATTCTTGAACGGTTTCCATCCATCGTTCTCGTCGAACCACATCAAGATTGTGTAGTAGGTGGTCAGAAATTACTTGGTCGTTGCTGTTGAGGAATGCCTGGTATTGATTTTCACATTCTTTGTTCCATCCTGAGATATATTGTTTACGGTACCCTCTAGGTATTGCCTTTTTTGCGGAGCTTTTGGCCGCTTCAACAAACCTCTTGTAGTTCTTTATTTTAGAAGGTATCCATCCCAGGTACTTATCCTCGTTGTTCGAAAAAATTTCCGTTTGCTTTCTGGAAATTCCACCGTGGGTGAAGAAAGGACGGGGAATTGTTATTCCAATCTCTGTTAGAGCGGGTCGATGTTGACTGTGTAGGAAGTTAGGCAGAATATTACGAGATAATCTCAGCGGCATGTTTTCGTTGCCTGTAGCAACAAATCATGGATCCAGGCTATATCCTCGTCTCCATACTGCCGAGTAGAAGGAATCTCTATCCTTTATGTCTAAGGCTGTACATATTGTTTTCATCCTCCCAGTTTGTCAGTGCCTCACCACTGTCATCGTTCTCTTTGTATTTCCATTGGATGTGATGACTGTTGTAGTCACCGACATGTTAGTAATGCTAAGACTTAAGATGGCCATGAGGCTGCAGGAGAATTGTATGTATTACATACGGTGTTCACTCCGATTTGAATAACTACTTAGTGCATGTTGTTATTGGTAGATGTTGAATGCAACTGAACATTTTCGATACTGAATCTCACAGAAATTGCCACACCATATGCGTGGTGGTATGTGGTACCAACTAAGTTGTAGCCGTATATTTTACCTCTTTTTCTTGGTTGTTCATCGTTCTCCGTGCGTGTTTCCTGAATCGCAGCGACGTCAATGTCGTTATCGTTTAGAACCTTTTGCAAGACGTCACTCTTTTCCCTGCATATTCCTCGTATATTTAGCTGTCAAATCCTGAGGCATGGTCCAAGTTTTCTTGTGAGCTGGTCATGAGGATGGCCAATGGGTTTCGTCTGCGCCAGTTCGATTAGGATGTGCTATTAAACAGCCAGGAGATCAATACGATTGTCTGGCTGTCAGTTAGCGCTAGTTCATTTCCTTCACGTCTATAATCATATAATTCACGTCTGTAATTGGGCGCTATCCAGGGTGCACTTGCAGTATTACACTACGGACGCGAACTAGCCGTAGACCCCAGCTTTATGATGCTACCCGCAATATTAAGTCTGGATTTCAAAAACCACGTGGGAGATTTTCATATTGTCTAGCTTGCTACACTCAGACTGTTAGTCCTACAGAAAAATTAACTAAATCTGTCTGTAGAAAATTTGATGTAGCTCATATTTGACCAGGGAAACGTTTCCGCTAGACGTCGCAGTTTTCTAGTTATTCAAGAGAGACGTACAAAAGTGACCTTAAACTGTTCCCTCACTCACACACTTAGCCACCCCTCTCGTCGTCTGGAGTTCTCGGATGTTGTTCATGGCACTCGCTCTGTACGAAAATTTGTGACTGTACGAATCATTTCACACATTCGACCTCTTTTTGCCTTCATTACGAAATGCGCGTAGTGGGGCACTTACAAATTGTAAAATTGATCTTTGTATAAACTGTACCTAACAATTTTGTGAATCTTAACAGCATAAAATTAATATTCGAAGGGCCTTCCGACTACGAAACTGCTATGTTTGTAAGGGTTACATTTTGATGGAATTGTCAACGTGATTAGTTTTAGCGTAAAGTTAACAAAAGTCAGTTTTCATTCATTACCCTCACGGCACGTTTAAATTAATAATGTTAATGAAACAGATGTGTAAATTACCGAACTATCAGTTTAATAAGCCACGGCTGCAAAATACTAACACGAATCTTTATAGACGAGTGGAAAAACTGGTAGAAGCCGACCTCGGGAAAGATCAGTTTGGATTCCGTAGAAATATTGGAACACGTGAGGCAATACTGACCCTACGACTTATGTTAGAGAATAGATTAAGGGAAGGCAAACCTACATATCTAGCTTTTGACAATGTTGATTGGAATACTCTCTTTTAAATTCTGAAGGTGGCAGGGGTAAAATACAGGGAGCGAAAGGCTATTTACAATTTGTACAGAAACCAGATGGCAGTTATGAGAGTCGAGGGGCATGAAAGGGAAGCGGTGGTTGGAAGGGAGTGAGACAGGGTTGTAGCCTATCCCCGATGTTATTCAGTCTGTATATTGAACAAGCAGTAAAGGAAACAAAAGAAAAATTTGGAGTAGGTATTAAAATCCATGGAGAAGAAGAAGTAAAAAATTTGAGGTTCGCCGATGACATTGTAATTCTGTCAGAGACAGCAAAGGACTTGGAAGAGCAGCTGAACGGAATGGATAGTGTCTTGAAAGGAGGATATAAGATGAACATCAACAAAAGCAAAACTAGGATAATGGAACGTAGTCGAATTAGGTCGGGTGACGCTGAGGGAATTAGATTAGGAAATGAGACGCTTAAAGTAGTAAATGAGTTTCGTTATTTGGGGAGCAAAAGAACTGATGATGATCGAAGTATAGACGATATAAAATGTAGACTGGCAATGGGAAGGAAAGCGTTTCTGAAGAAAAGAAATTTGTTAACTTCGAGTATAGATTTAAGTGTCAGGAAGTTGTTTCTGAAAGTATTTGTTGGAATGTAGCCATGTATGGAAATGAAACTTGGACGATAAATAGTTTAGGCAAGAAGAGAATAGAAGCTTTCGAAATGTGGTGCCACAGAAGAATACTGAATATTAGATGGGTAGATCACGTAACTATTGAGGAGGTATTGAATAGAGTTGGGGCGAAGAGAAATTTGTGGCACAACTTGACTAGAAGAAGGGATCGGTTGGTAGGACATTTCTGAGGCATCAAGGGATCACCAATTTAGTATTGGAGGGCAGCGTGGAGGGTAAAAATCGTAGAGGGAGACCAAGAGATGAATACACTAAACAGATTCCGAAGGATGTAAGTTGCAGTAGGTACTGGGAGATGAAGGAGCTTGCACAGAATAGAGTAGCATGGAGAGTTGCATCAAACCAGTCTCTCGACTGCAGACCACAACAACAACAATGAAACAGCGCAATGTGGTGGTGGCGTACTAGTCCAGTTAGTTGAAACCAAAGAAGGTCAGTATTGGGAATAGTACGTGTAGTGGGAAACTTTTGTACAGTGATAAGAGTGCTTTCCTGGCCAAGAGTAGTTTAGTAGTATCAAATATAGACCTAATTTTTGTAAGAAATTTCTGAGAACGTACGTTTGGAGAACAGCATTGTATGGTACTGAAACATGACTGTGGGGAAACCGGCACAGAAGAGAATCGAAATATTCGAGATGTGATGTTACGGGCGAATTAGGTGGACTGATACGCTAAGGGATGAGGAGGTTCTGCATAGAATCGGAAAGGAAAGGCATATGTGGAAAACACTGACGAGGAGAAAAGGGACAGGATGACAGCAAATCTGTTAAGAAATCAGGAAGTGAATCCGTGGTACTAGAGGGAGCTGTAGAGCATAACAACCATAGACGAAGACAAGGGGTTGGAATACATCCAGCCAATAATTGAGGACATATTGGTCGTGGATTGCAGGTGCTACTCTGAGCTGAAGGTGTGGGACAGGAGAGGAATTCGTGGCGGGCCGCATCAAACCAATCACAGGTTTGGTGAGTCCAAAGAAAAGGAAAAAGGGAATGCAAAAAAGAACATACTAGAAAATATGACTAGTGAGGGATGAATTTGCGAGCGAAAGTTTGTCTGAAGGTGCCTAACTGGAAAACCGCGACCTCCAGTAAAAACGTATTGAGCCGCGATACGCGTTTTCTGGACACCAGCTGTTCGCCACGACACTATCGATTACCCGGCTGCACTAGGATCTTTGCTCTGTTGTAATCTCGCGGGTGTTTCGCGCTCGCGGCATTGGCTGTTGTAGTCGCTACGGGGCACAAGGACGTGCTTGAGTAGACGAAAGAGGAAAACACGCGTGCTCGGCCAGCAGCAGCACGCCGGGTCTACCTCGTAAGACGGTCGCGAGTTTGTGGTGGACCTGCCTGATCTCAACTCTGGGCACTGTTCGTCGCATTGCCTCGGTGCCTGTTTTCTCGGAGAGACCCACCCCTGGAGACCATCTCGAACAACGCTCTCCATCGAAGGCGTAAGTGATTTTGGTGCCATCGTTTCGTTGAACCATTTGCGTTGCAGCCAGTGTACTTGTTGCATGGTTGCGCTAATGAACGTGTCGTTGAAGTAAGAGCAGGCGGCAAAGTGTGTGACTGCATGGAGACCAGCAGTTAATACTTCCTTCTACAAATCTGCTGGTTCGATTACTATTAGGAAGCTCATTAGCACGAAGGTGTGTGTGTTATATATTTTGGCTTTGGGACAATATCCAGAAGTTTAAAATTTGGGTCACTTATGTACGTATATTTATTTGAAGGCACTGACTCAGTTAATAGTAAAGACTTGTATTTTGTAAAGCTAGTCATTTATACGTAGTTCCTTTATATACGTGCATTTATTTGAATGAACTCAAGTATAGAGCAATTACTTCTTCATTGGTCTCTTAACTTATAGTAACTGATGTTTGGTTGGTGTTTGCCTTGTTTTCTGCGGTCTGTTTGTGTTCCAATTTTCTGCGAGTTGGGGTGTGTGGGAACGGCGCCACGTTTCGCTTCGGTGCACAGAAACTGTGACGTGATGTCTAATGGGAAGTGACTCCCGGTTGGGCCCCGGCGTTTAGGTGTTGTTTCTGACGGCTGGTCTGCTGCTTCCGGCATTTTAAGTTAAGTCACCGTTTGCCCAGAACAGCCTGGCGTCACTGCCCTTCTGGTAAACTTTTAACGTGTTTCATGTAATCTTTAAAAAAAAAGTTTTAAAATTTGCTTGGGAATGAATTGTATTAATTGGTAACTTGTTCCGCTGTTTGTGTTTTTCGGGCTCTTAATGAACTGGTGTGCGTTTCATCAATCACTTTCGTATTGAAAATTTTTCCTCATTAAAAAGAATTATCTGTGTCACCTTTCTTAAATGACCACCAGATTGTAATTTATTGTTCTTCTTGTGGTGTCACCGCCAGACACCACACTTGCTAGGTGGTAGCCTTTAAATCGGCCGCGGTCCATTAGTATACGTCGGACCCGCGTGTAGCCACTGTCAGTAATTGCAGACCGAGCGCCGCCACACGGCAGGTCTAGAGAGACTTACTAGCACTCGCCCCAGTTGTACAGCCGACGTTGCTAGGAAAGGTTCACTGAGAATTACGCTCTCACTAGCCGAGACGATAGCTAGCATAGCCTTCAGCTTAGTCAATTGCTACGACCTAGCAAGGCGCCATTTATCCTTTGCTATGTATCTAATGAAGCATGTACAGTACCAAGACCAATGTTCACCAATTGTGGATTAAAGTTAAGTATTCCAGCAGCTACGTACTTTTCTTTATAGCATTCATTAAGTATCCTGTTTCAGAACTCACGCCATCCTGCGTGAGCTTATAGCGTGCATTTCGGCTTCCTCAAACAACACGGTGTTGGCAAATCTGCCGACACTTCACTTCTAACTATTGAGGTCTTTGTGGCTCATCTCTTTAAGTCACTCTTGGTGATTATTATAATTTGCGGCCTTGCTTAAGAAGCAAGTTATCTGTGATTTTGGTATTGTCTTAAACATGGCCACATGTTGTTGTCTCTTAGCTGTTTTATAAATATTGTCTTGAATGAATTGTTAATTTATTGTTTTGGTAGTTGTTGTGTTCAAGTAGTGACATTATAGGGGCCTTGACCTTCCTTGCTAAGTGAAGCCCTCATCCCGACTTCCTAAGTCACACATATCGCAGTAGATAAAATTTCACACAGTAAGGTCTTGTTCTTTTTTTCTGTAGGGCTAGTAGTTTGCGCGGGGCGAGCGGGAAAATACGAAAATCTCGCACGTGGTTTTTAATGGCCAGTTATAACGTTGCTGGTTGCTTAAAACGACGCCGGTAGGGGCAGTTGAATCGCCCTGCATACGCAAGCCTCAGACCCTTTTTTTGTGTGGCACAGATTTCAAATAAAGGGATGATGGAAAACCTTTGTTGGTGCGTGTACATACAGAAATAGAGATACGCAAACAGTAAGGCAGTACGTGTTCTAGGTAAGCGCAACGACAAGATGTGAATGAGATCGGCGCAGCTTGCGAGATGGTGCAGTTCTCGAGAACAGACGATGGAGGAGGGAGGGCTCAGGCCGTGCGACAGACGAGTGAGCAGAGCGTGGCAGAGCGGATTGCGGCGCAGGTGTTTGTGGACCGGGTAAGCGGGTTGCCGGCTCCCGCCGTGTCGCGCTAATAGGCTTCCGGTCGCTGAGGCGGGCGGGGCGTTGCGGCCGTGTGGTGTGGTGAGGCGTGGTGCGGCTACTGTGTAGCCCGCGCTGCCTGTATTCTGCCCTGCCTCGATGTCGCGGACACTGCTCTGTGGAAATACTCTGCTGTCCAGTAAAATTTAGTCACTACGAAGGCAACATGCAGCAAACGACAAATCGGCATGAAGCGTCCTACGCACTTCAAGAAGCTATCTATTAGCTACCCAAGGGGAGTACGTACATCCTATACCTGTTGTTGTTGTTGTTGTTGTTGTTGTTGTAGCCTTCAGTCCAGAGGCTGGTTTGATGCAGCTCTCCATGCTACTATATCCTGTGCAAGCTCCTTCATATCCCAGTTCCTACTGCAACCTACATCCTTCTTAATCTGCTTAGTGTATGCATCTCTTGGTCTCCCTCTACGATTGTTACCCTCCACGCTGCCCTCCAATACTAAATTGGTGATCCCTGGATGCCTCAGAATATGTCATACCAACCTAACCCTTCTTCTAGTCAAGTTGTCCCACAAATATCTCTTCTCTCAAATTGTATTCATTACCTCATTAGTTGTGTGATCTACCCATGTAATCTTCAGCATTCTTCTGTAGCCCCACATTTCGAAAGCTACTATTCTCTTCTTGTCCAAACTATTTATCGTGCACGTTTCACTTTCATACATGGCTACACTCCATACATATACTTTCATAAACGACTTCCTGACACTTAAATCTGTACTCGATGTTAACAAATTTTTCTTCTTCAGAAACGATTTCCTTGCCATTGCCATTCTACATTTTATATCCTCTCTACTTCGACCATCATCAGTTATTTTGCTCACCAAATAGCAAAACTCATTTACTACTTTAAGCGTCTCATTTCCTAATCTAATTCCCTCAGCGTCACACGACCTAATTCGACTACATTCCATTATCCTAGTTTTGCTTTTGTTGATGTTCATCTTATATCCTCCTTTCAAGACACTGTCCATTCCGTTCAGCTGCTCTTCCAAGTCCTTTGCTGTCTCTGACAGAATTACAATGTCATCGGCGAACCTCAAATTTTTTACTTCTTCTTCTCCATGGATTTTAATTCCTACTCCGAATTTTTCATTTGTTTCCTTTACTGCTTGCTCAATATACAGATTGAATAACATCGGGTATAGGCTACAACCCTGTCTCACTCCCTTCCCAACCACTGCTTCCTTTTCATGCCCCTCGACTCTCATAACTGCCATCTGGTTTCTGTACAAATTATAAATAGCCTTTCGCTTCCTGTATTTTACCCCTGCCACCTTCAGAATTTGAAAGAGAGTATTCCAGTAAAATTGTCAAAAGCTTTCTCTAAGTCTACAAATACTAGAAACGTCGGTTTGCCTTTCCTTAATCCATTTTCAAGTCGTAAGGTCAGTATTGCCTCACGTGTTCCAACATTTCTACAGAATCCAAACTGATCTTCTCCGAGGTCGGCTTCTACCAGTTTTTGCATTCGTCTATAAAGAATTCGTGTTAGTGTTTTGCAGCTGTGGCTTACTAAACTGATAACCTACAGTGTGAAATTTGCAGTGTTGACGATCTGTTATCTCAGAAACTTTGACAGACAAATAAGTAAACCTGCATTCTAAATACGGCTCACTATAATATGTCACGACATGTGTGTAACCTACGATGTGGCCTGTGTGCACTGATGATAAGTCTGTCAAAGGGCCTCTAAGTGTCTCGTAAAACTTAGAAGAATGGAAGTTTAGGGTAAACATCATCTCGGATTGGTGAAGAATGGGGGTAGTGATTGGATCATGAATTTTCAAAAGAACGAAGCCAGCGTCTGTATCAAGCGATGAATGGAAATAGCAGAAAACCTAAATCTTCACAGACAGTTGGAAATTTCAACTGCTATCTTCCCAAAAACGAGTCAATTCTCTTTACGGTTCACCATCTATTTCTGTCTGACTTGGACCAAAAACGCATCTGCAAGAAATGTTGCTGGTTGAGTTGGCGTACGGCTGGCCGGTGTGGCCGAGCGGTTCTAGGCACTTCAGTCTGGAACCGCGCGACCCCTATGGTCGCAGGTTCGAATCCTGCCTCGAGCATGGATGTGTGTGATGTCCTTAGGTTGGTTAGGTTTAAGTATTTCTAAGTTCTAGGGTATTGATGACCTCAGATGTTAAGTCCCATAGTGCTCAGAGCCATTTTTTTGAGTTTGCGTACACCTCAGGGACGTAATTTCAACATGAGACCACTATCATAAGACACAAAATACTGATAATCCCTTTTTGAGGGAGGCGGGGAGGACTTCGTTGACCCAGACAGTACATAGTCTTCGCTACGCTGTTTTGCCTCTAGAAGTCCTTTAGATACAGCAGTAAATGTTCCCAGCAACATAGTCCGCGAAAAAGGTATGTAGGCTCCCAGGAGTGGTCTCTCATTCAGTGGCGTTATGTTCTCTTCTATATGGAATGTGGAATGCAAGATTTGTGTGACGCCTGATGGTCGTCGACGAAGAATGTAGACGGGATCGGGTACTTATGATCACCTACGGCATGAAGCCCCAAATGCAACAATAAGTTATATTCCGAGTCACTTGTATGAATGCTGGCCACCACTCATCGTTGCTGAGTGAAATCTGAAGATATGAGCTTTGAACCTAATCTGGAGCCCTAGTGTCACAATTTTAGCACTGGTTCGACTTTGAAGAAAACGCTGCACCTGCACGCAGCAACCACCTTCTGATCACATGCATCATCAATCAAATGAAATAGCCTGTATGCTGACATGCACCCGGATGACCATGTTTGGAGCCAGTTGAAATTTGGATTGCGTCATCACACCGGTTGGCGTAAAGAGGGCTGCTGTCCAAGAGCTCGACATGTTCGACCACTTTGTGGACAGCATGCATGCCAAGGACGGTCGAGGCAAGTTACAGCGCACAGGGTGGAGCGACAGCATACTGACAGCATACTGAATCTTTCCCAGCAGTAGATTTTGATTTTACAAATGTGGAAAGATGTGCTGTTTCCAAGAGACGACCGTTGTTTTCATTACTGTTTCATTGTTATTTACAGAAAAGTTATTTCATGTTTTGTTGCCTAAGCCTTATTCTTGCGTTCCCTCCTACGCTTGAGTCTACGAGTTAACAAGTGTGCAGATGTGCAAGTAGTGATCAATTATTTTCAGTAAAGTCACTCGGGCATAAGCGGGTACCTTTGATTTTAATGCGCATCTACAAAGAATCAGTACATGATATAATTTTTGAAAACGGTATTATGCGTTAACGACACCCTCTACATGCAGACTAAACAAAAATCACACTTATACAGCGTGTTCGGAAATTCCCGTTACAAACTTCTAGGACTTGTAGAGATGAATGAGTACATCGTTCTCCGACGGTTTCAGTTCAGCTCACCCACTTCTGATTGAAAAGTGGAATTAGGCATGACATAGTATAGTTATTAGGTAAAAATTCGAAAGGAAACGTAATGAAACGCCCAATCGTCACTTAATCACATTTGTTTGCATTAACACTTAAAATTACGTGTTTACATTATTCCAAAAGAAGAAAGGACCCAGCATACTCTACGCACAAAACAGTAGCGATGCATTACAACACCGGCTCGATGTGGCGACCACCAACGTTGTTCCAGACATCGTACCTACGAAGCGTGTTCTGGTACACACTTTCCATCCCAACTGCAGTTTCTAGCGCAGTGGCCAGAACTCATGCCAACAGAGCTTCCTCTGTCCCTACAGGAGTCTCGTAAATTAAACTTTGCATAGGACCCCAGAAGTAGTCCATAGGCTTCAAATCTCGCGAGTGCGGCGGCCACGTGAGTGGACCACCTCGATCAATCCATCTATCACCATACTGCCCGTTGATACGTCTTCGACTGCACGTGAGAAGTGAGGCGGTGCGAAATAATGCTGAAACCACACTCTTGACGGACATTCTGTGATACATTTTCCAAGAATGATTCCAATGCGTTTTGTAGGGAGATCAAGTACGCAGAACTGGTGGAGGGAGTTTTGTTCCAACCGCATGACCGTCCACGTTTATATCAAACCGGTGCTGAAATCCCTGAACATGCGTGGCACAAGGGTTTTCGTCTGCCCTGTTACAGAACGGACTGCCACAAAATCCACATAAGTCCGAATCCACGTTTCTACGCTCAAGGGTCTGTTCCCTTGGTTTTCACCCTCACTCCTTCCACACATTGAACATTCCCGTAGCTTTGCCGCAGACAACTATACTGACACTTTCTGCCCTTTTCTCGCATGTTTCCCTTTGCCCTTTACCAGCAACGGCTAGAGCAGGAGGAATGTTAATGAGAGTTGCACCACTCTCATCAACACTGAAATTTTACAAAGAGAACTGTACGGCATTGGCTCCTTACCTAGCTTACACTTATCGTGAATCTCTTGCCCAGCACAAAGTCCCAAGAGACTGCAAAGAGACGCAGCTGACTCCAGTATATAAGAAAGGTAAAAGAACGGACCCCCAAAATTACAGACCAATAAGCCTAACTTTTGTTTGCTGCAGAATTCTTGAGCATACTCTCAGTTAGAAAATATTAAATTTTCTTTAGGCTAAGAAGCTTATGTCCATGAATCAGCATGGCTTTAGAAAGCGTCGCTCGTGCAAAATTCAGCCTGCCGTTTTCTCACATGATATACTGCGAACTATGGATCAAAGGGGCAACATGCAGATTCCATATTTCTACATTTCCGGAAAGCATTTGACACGGTGCACCAATTGCAGGCTGTTAACGAAGGTATGAGAACATGGAATAAGGTCACAGACATGTGAGAGGAACGAAGACTTCTTAAATAATAGAACCTAGTATGTTGCTCTCAATGGCAAGTCTTTACCAAAGACGAGGGTATCGTAAGGAGCGCTCCAGGGAAGTGTGGTAGGTGTCTGTGACAGGTGTCTGTATACATAAATGATTTGGTAGACATGGTAGGCAGCAATCTGGGGTTGTTGGCTGATGACAGTGTGATGTACGGTAAGGTGTAGAGGTTAGGTGACTGTAGAATGATACAAGACGATTTAGACAAAATTTCCAGTCGGTGTGATGAATGGCAGCCAGTTCTAAATGTGGAAAATTTAAGTAAATGCGGATGAGTAGAAAATCAAATCTGTAATGTTCGGGTACAGTATTACCAGTGCCCACGTAGTTTAAATATCTGGGCGTAGCGTTGCAAAGCGGTAAGACATGAACGAGCATGTGAGAATTGTGGTAGGGAAGGCAAATGGTCGACTTCGGTTAACTTGGAGAATTTTAGGAAAGAGTGGTTCACCTGTAAAGGAGACTGAATAAAGGTTGCTGGTGCAACCTATTCTTGAGTACTGCTCGAGTGTTTGGGAACGGTACCAGGTCGCATTGAAGGAGCACATCGAAGCAATACGGAGGTGGGCTGCTAGATCTGTTACCGGTAGGTTCGAACACGTAATTGCTACAGAGATGCTTCAGGAAGTTTTCAGAATGATATTTTCACTCTGCAGTGGAGTGTGCGCTGATATGAAACTTCCTGGCAGATTAAAACTGTGTGCAAGAACCGAGACTCGAGCTCCGGACCTTTGCCTTTCGCGGGCAAGTGCTCTACCTACTGAGCTACGCAAGCACGACTCACGACCCGTCCTCACAGCTTCAATTCTGCCAGTTTCATACTTCAGGAACTCAAATGGGTATCACTGGAGGGATGTGACGCACGTTTCGAGAAACACTGTTGAGAAAATTTAAAGAACCGTTATTTGAAGTGCCGGCCACGGTGGTCTCGCCGTTCTAGGCGCTCAGTCCGGAACCGCGTGACTGCTACGGTCGCAGGTTCGAATCCTGCCTCGGGCATGGATGTGTGTGATGTCCTTAGGTTGGTTAGTTTTAAGTAGTTCTAATTTCTAGGGGACTCATGACCACAGATGTTAAGTCCCATAGTGCTCAGAGCCATTTCAACCATTTTTTGATATTTGAAGCTGACTGCCGAACGATTCTGCTGCCTTCAACATACATTTCGCGTAAGGGCCACGAAGATAGGTACGAGAAATCAGGGCTCATATGGAGGCATATATACTGTCGCCTTTCCCTTGCTCTATTTGCGAGTTATTGGCTGATTGATTGGCTGATTTAGGGGGGAGGGGATCAAATAGCAAGGTCATCGATCCCATCCGATCAGGGAAGGATGAGGAAGGAAGTCGTGGCGCCCTTTCAAAGGAACCAACTGGGCATTTGCCTGCAGTGATTTAGGGAAACGTAAATCAGGATGGCCAGGCGTGGCTTTGAACCGTCATTCTTCATAATGCGAGTCCAGTGTACTAACCACTGCTTCACCACGCTCGGTCTTGCGAATGGAACAGGAAAAGAAATGACTAGTAGTCGTACAGGGTACCCTGCGCGGCTCACCGTACGGTGGTTTGCGGAGTATCTATGTAGATGTAGATCCGCTTGCTTTTTCCCGACAGGTTCAAGTCAAGCAGTACCGATTTCAACAGATAGACATTTTGTTTCCCCTGTCAACACGGAAATTCTCGATAGTGCCACACCCAAAAGCTCTTCTGGAGATAATTCCCTGCCTCAGCTCATAAATTTCTGGAAACACTCGTACCCAGCTGATTTATCTTTTCTGTTGAAACAGGAATGAATTTTCAGATTTTCTGCGTAATTGAATGCTGCCTTACGACCATCCTGAAAGGTATTAGGGAAACCTCTCTTGGTCGTGCTTGAAGGCCTGTTTGCCAGAGGTGTTTTCTGCCCTTTTGTGTAAATGGGCTGTTTTCCCATATTCTGCGGTGTTTTGTTTTCTGTAGCGAAAATATTGAATAGTAGCTGGATGAAGAGTGGCCTTATTTCTTTCGCATTCCATTGCTCTCTCCAACTACGCCGGATTCAATAGAGCACTACAGCATTCCTTCACGTACACACATATCATCCACAGCCGCGCGGGATTAGCCATGCGGTCTGAGGCGCTGCAGTCATGGAATGTGCGGCTGGTCCCGGCGGAGGTTCGAGTCCTCCCTCGGACATGGCTATGTGTGTTTGTGCTTGGGGTAATTTAGGTTAAGTAGTGTGTAAGCTTACGGTTCAAAAATGACTCTGAGCACTATGGGACTTAACATCTATGGTCATCAGTCCCCTCGAACATAGAACTACTTAAACCTAAGGTCATCACACAACACCCAGTCATCACGAGGCAGAGAAAATCCCTGACCCCGCCGGGAATCGAACCCGGGAACCCGGGCGCGGGAAGCGAGAACGCTACCGCACGATCACGAGCTACTGACTAAGCTTAGGGACTGATGACCTTAGCAGTTAAGTCCCATAAGATTTCACACACATTTGAACATTTTACGGACACAATATCATCCTAGGAAATTCTGATGCACTCTACCAAGTGTATAAAGCACGACAGAAACCCCATCAGAGGCTGCCAGTATCCTGACGAGAAGCATTCCTTCGTCTGAAATTGATGTCACGTGCACCAGGCTACTGATATGTACTCGTTTCGATGCAACGTCTGGGATACGTGATACTGAGTACATCATTTTCTTGCACAGAAATGTGTGCTGATTCTCCGTACAGTTGTAGCCACATTTGACCACGCATGTCAGATGGTGCATGAAGTTGTGTATACACACAAATAGCACAGTAGCCTTGCTGAACTTAAAGCGCTATGCATTGATTTTCCTTGCTGCTCCTGACTCCGTATTGTTCCTAGGACCGTAAGTTCCTATTCCAGAGTTGTTGTATTGCGTCTCCTGTAACAGGTCCTTCACTTTGTGTTCAACCTTTGGAACACCTCGTGTAGTCAAATAAAAGTTCGTGTGTCCCACTAAGCAGCGGCAGATTTATGCCTATACTCGCAGTGACACGGATCTACATCTTTATTTTGCACTCGTGACTGGGGTATCTAACAAGCACAGCAATAACTACAGTAGCGACAAATGAGAACCACTGGTCACTGCTGTGGTCATGAGCAAAAGAAACCCATTATACTCGTAAAAGCCCAGATCTGATATGTGGACAGCAGTCACCGCCCCTTAGAGCGCTGCTCGGCAGTGGTGCCTAAATATAGGGGCCAAATGGTAGCGGCCTTAATCACCGCCGCTCGACCGGAATAGCAACAGCTGGGGAACGAACGCCTCCACAGCATGCAGCCCGCCTGTCACAGGTTGCCGGAATTCGGGTCAACAGGGAACCCGAAATGGATGACGTAGCATTCCGTTAACAGGCTGGCCGCGCTAGCGATCGAAACGAGCGGTGGTCACGGTCCACTGAGTTATTCCGTACAACTTTACGTCATCTCAAAAGCAACCGATTGAAATGTTACTAGAATAAAGCAGCAATCGATGTATTACTCATTCACTGTGCAGCTCCTTCTCATTTCCTTGTATTACACTACTGGCCATTAAAATTGCTACACCACGAAGATGACATGCTACAGACGCGAAACTTAACCGACAGAAAGAAGATGCTGTGATACGCAAATGATTAACTATTCAGGGCATTCACTCTAGGTTGGTGCCGGTGGCGACACCTACAACGTGCTGACATGAGGAAAGTTTTCAACCGATTTCTCATGCACAAACAGCAGGTGACCGGCATTGCCTGGTGAAACGTTGTGATGCCTCGTGTAAGGAGGAGAAATGCGTACCACCACGTTTCAAACTTTGATAAAGGTCGGATTGTAGCCTATCGCGATTGCGGTTTATCGTATCGCGACGTTGCTGGTCGCGTTGGTCGAGTTGCAATGACTGTAAGCAGAACATGGAATCGGTGGGTTCAGGAGGGTAATACGGAACGCCGTGCTGGATCCCAACGGCCTCGTGTCACTAGCAGTCGAGATGACAGGCATCTTATCCGCATGGCTGTAACGGATCGTGCAGCCACTTCTCGATCCCTGAGTCAACAGATGTGGACGTTTGCAAGACAACGATCATCTGCACGAACAGTTCGACGACGTTCGCAGCAGCATGGACTATCAGCTCGGAGACCACGGCTGCGGTTACCCTTGACGCCGCGTCACAGACAGGAGTGCCTGCGATGGTGTACTCAACGACGAACTTGGGTGCACGAATTGCAAAACGTCATTTTTTCGGATGAATCCAGGTTCTGTTTACAGCATCATGATGGTCGCATCCGTGTCTGGCGACATTGCGATGAGCGCTCATTGGATGCGTGTATTTGTCATCGCCATACTGGCATATCACCCGGCGTGATGGTATGGGGTGCGAGTGGTTACACATCTCGGTCACCTCTTGTTCGCATTGACGGCACTTTGAACAGTCGACGCTACATTTCAGATGTGTTACGACCCGTGGCTCTACTCTTCGTTCCCTGCGAAACCCTACATTTCAGCAGGATAATGTACGACCGCATGTTGCAGATCCTGTACGAGCGTTTGTGGATACAGAAAATGTTCGACTGCTGCCCTGGCCGGCATATTCTCCAGATCTGTCACCAACTGAAAACGTCTGGTCAATGGTGGCCGAGCAACTGACTCGTCACAAAGCGCGAGTCACTACTCTTGATGAACTGTGGTATCGTGTTGAAGCTGCATGGGCAGCTGTACCTGCACACGCCATCCAAGCTCTATTTGGCTGAATGCCCAAGCGTATCAAGACCGTTATTACGGCCAGAGGTGGTTATTCTGGGTACTGATTTCTCAGGATCTATGCACCCAAATTGCGTGAAAATTTAAGCACATGTCAGTTCTAGTACAATATATTTGTCCAATCTGCAGTTCTTCTTGGTGTAGCAGTTTTAATGGCCAGTAGTGTATAAACATGTATATGTAGTTACAGGATCAGTTTCACTGTATCAAAAGGTTATCTGAGGTTTAAAAATTAAAATAACACTGGTGTTCTAAATTAAAGCCACAGACTGCTGTTTCTCGGTCCTGTGTTTAATACACGATATTACAAACTGCCAGGAGATGTCCGTACGATCGTATTCTGCACGGATGATGGCGTTCCGAACAGCGATCGCAGTGACGTCAGAGCACTTATCAACCGGGGTAGTGTTTGCAGGGTAGTCCAACATCCACAGTCGCTGTGTAGGCAGCCACAGACGGTTCAGTATGGCACAGAGGACACGCCTACCAGACGCTCTGCTATGGAGGGTCATAAGAAGAATGGAAGCAGAAGAGTCGCAAACTGATGTGGCCCTATGGCTAATGTGAATCGTTCTGTTGCTTCTCGCGTAAGGCGACGGTTTATGGACACCGAAACTGTATCACGGAGACCAGGACAAGGCCGACCACGTGTAACGTTAGAAAGATTGGACCGTTATTTGGCTGTAAGGGTACGACAGTACCGTCTCACTGCAAGTGGCATCTGAACTCTCACCATGGCCTAGAAGTGTTGTATACGGGAAAATACGGGAAAGGGTTGTACAGGAGTCTTCAGCGGAGTGGCCTTTATTGTTGGAGACCTGCTGTCTGTTTAACTCTGGCGAGTCTTCACAGAAGGGATCGTCTACAGTGAAGCAGTCACATGGACGGTCGAATGGTGGGCCAATTTCTTTTCACAGATAAGTCCTGACTTGGTCTGGAGAGTGATTCACGACGGATTCGTATCTTGATGCTAGGTGGAATACGAGCTCGAGACTCAAATGTTGTGGAAAGAGACTGATATCGAAGAAGATACCTATCAGTGTGGGCAAGGATTATGTTGACCACTCGAACACCTCTTCATGAAATTGTACGAACCAGCAAGATTTAAGTGCTGTCAGGTACCATGAGGAGATCTTGGGACCTCATGCGCGGTTGTTGCGAGGTGCTGTGGGAGCAGAATTCGTATTGATGAACGATAATACGTGACCTCATAGAGCACGGGTGTTTAACGTTTTCTTGGAAGATATTGGACATACGGCGTGGTCTGCTCGCCCTCCCTATTTGTATCCCAAAGAGCATGTCTGGGATGCACTAAGGAGACGGGCTGCATCATGTCAGCTTCCACCAACCACTCTCCAAGACTTAAGAGCAGCTCTGCAGGAAGAATGGACGTTATTGCTCAACACGAGATTCATGACACACTCACAGCATGTCCCGTGTTGTCAGACCTGTATTGTTGCCAGAGCTGGTCACACCCCACACTGAACACATTACCCAGTTCTCAGAATGTGTGTGCAAGTCCAATAAGTTGGAAAAAAGGGAATAACATTTTGTCTGCTGTAATAAATGTTGCAGTTGATTATGTTCTGTATTATTTACATTGTTTCTATTTTATTATCACCTGTTTGTGACAAAGTAAATGCAACCTTCCAAAATTTCCTTTTGTTGCTTTACTTTTGGACAGCAGTGTAAGGATTACAAACTACTACATAATTCGTCATGTTGGATTCCGTGGGAATGATTCTGCCTCACGAATGTGACACAATCCAGGACAGGAAGAAGGTCAGCGTAGGGTCACAGAGTCATCTTGTCCTTCTTATGGCACTCCAGTTAGAGATGTGAACTGACACTGCAGCTATCATCATGCTTCACGTGGACTGAACATAATAATAATCAGTTGAAATCTAGATCTGCAATGCAATAAAAAAGACAAGACGACATTACGACCAGTACTGGACAGCTTTCTGTCTTGTTACTATTAACTGTACGTATGCTGTAAAAATACATTCAGTATTATAACACAGCAAAACTGTGAGACCAGTGCGCAGCACTGAGGCCTTAGCCCTGTTCAGGAACACGTACCTGTCACTAACTGCCAGACTTCCTGTAGAGAACCAAGAGAAAAATGATGTTATCTAGAATTATCTTGCACAATTTACAAAGTTATAAGTAAGGCTGTACTATTTAACCTATATTAAAATATGAATTATTACCATACAGAGCATAACACTTTTACTAAAATTTTATATGAGGCATACACTTTGACACTATATGAGTATCATGAATGTAGATACTAAAAAGTTCCGACAAAATAAGTAAAGTAACAACAGGAATTTTTAGTGACAAGGCAAACTATTATTTTTCCTGCCGGTTGCAGAGCAGAGTCTTGAAATCTTTGAATTCTTGTACAAAGTTTTCAGTGCTCTTACTTGAGAATGGTATCTGCAGCTAATAACAAAAATCTGTCTTTTTTTTATCATCTGTGACATAGTAAATTACAAATCAACCGACTAAAATCGCAGTGTAAAATCTTCAGCATCATGTAATTTTCATAGATATGTTTCTATCTTGGTGCACTATTCTAAGCTATGGAAGCACCTATCAACAAGATGAATTGAACATACAAACTCATTATGTTCTACAAGAAGATGAATCTGTGATCTGCACTAAATTTGGATTAGCCGTCAGTGATTCCACCTGAAACATTGTAAGCATCAGGCAGAACAAACTCATTTGTGACGCTATATCTTGAGGAACGAAAGATTTTCTGGAAGTTAATCCGACCTGAGGAACAGGAGACGATTCACGTAAAACATAAGTGAATCAGTAACGGTATATCTAGACAGGATCTCCAATTCCATCAGGAAAAGTGAGATTACGTTCTTCCGACATACCCACAACATGAACATGGAGCGATTGACTCATCAAATTCTGAAGTTTGTTGTGAGTAACAGAAACTAAGTAGATACAGGGACTCGTACGAAATGGGAGTACCGGAAACGGACGTTTATAACAGGTTATCTTTCACAGGTTTTCTTTTTCTTCTTTTGGGGCAGAATTTGCCCCAGGTTGTCAGAGAAACAAAGACGTCTGTGAAGTGTGAAAGAATGCGGGAAAGAAATTGATCTGAGTTAAGGTGGTCATCGGAAATCAAAAACGAAGGATGAGAAAGTAGAGATAGCCTGTTGTAAGCAACTCCTTTGACCACAGATGACCATCTGTAATTTATATGTTTGAGTAAGACCTAGATGGTAACGTTCAGATTAAGTGTGGCTGTTTCATCCTCTCTGGTCTAGCACCTACTTGGTGTAGGAGTAAAGATCATTAGACACTGACAGACAGTCTCATATTTGGACGGATAGGGAAGAAAGTCAACCGTGTCGTTTTCAAGGAACGTGTCTGAGGATTTGAGCTGAGCGACTGATAAAAAATATAGAGAAACTATATCTCCATGGCCAAAAGGGGTTTGAACCGAAGGCCTTCAGAATTAGAGTCCAGTGTATTATTGCTGCAATGACTTGATCGATATAAACCATTATACATTTGTTTCTCATTTAAAGAGCTTTTTAAAAATATTTCAATTCAAAAGGGACACGTTATACAAATAGACGTTCGTTAGTAACTGACGGCTGTCCTTTCCAGGTGCATTTCATTTGTTTCCTCCTCATTGTTAGGAGTCTCACTCTCAGAAACCTGGCCACTATATACGTAGACTGAATGTGCTCCCCTGCCCAAGTTGGTTGAAGTGAGTCGAATCCTTTGCGGGCAGCTGGATGTTCCTCTCTAAGTGGATTAATTTTTTAACTAGATGCGAGTGCGTCGACGTCACTGACAATACACCTCAAATGGTAATCTACTACCTTAAGCGTTATAGGTACTATTATCTCCTCACTCGCATCTTTCGAAACTGCTCTCCCATCTATGATACAGCTAAATCTTCAACCCTTAATCGAGCGCTGAATTCACATAACTATTCTTAACACTCTGTACATGGGATTCATCAGCGTATTATTTATTTTAGTTTAACGGGAGGTGGTATCCAAAGCAAACGTACTAATTGCTCTACACAACAACAAAATCACAACGTCATTGTCCGTTTTGTGTTCTCCTAAAGCGAATTTTTCTTGTCTTCTGTCGTTACATTTGTATGGTTTCGTTCTTTGTAAATTTCTAATACTAACTTGTTCTGTGTTTACAACCTTGAATTGTAGGACACGTCCAAGGTGCCTTTCAACAGAATGAACTATGTCTTCAATAGTGGTCTACGAAGGCGTCAGTGGATTCATTCACTTCAATAAAACTGTCCCTGATTTGATGTTAGACGTGTGAGGTTTAGAACAGCAAGAAAATCAAAGAGACTTGACTGCCTACCTTCTGTTTTATGTGACAGCATATCCAATTTATTCTTCTACTAGTTTCTGATCAATTATTTTTCCCCTTTTACTTACTTCTCAGTCATTAGTCAGCATTTTTATTGTTCATCATTAATATCTGTCCAAACTCTGACAACAAAGTTTGCCAGAAACGTACTTCACAAACTAGCACACGTATCATATTTCAAGGCTTCCTCTTCTTTTGTTCACGTTGTACATACGGATACAATGTCAATGTAACGGCAGTACGGCGGGACGGGTTAGTCTCTCACAATCCGTTAAACAATCTGTCCACCTACCTGGATAGGTTTCAGGTTATCTGGCCCATCTCTCTGCGATGATAGATACTGGTTTAACCGACAAAAGTCCCGTTGATGAAAGTTTGACAAAATGCCTACTACGGAAGGGCCACGTAACTGCAGTCCTTGTACAGAAGCTGAAAATGAGTTAAACTATATAGTATTTGAAGGAAGTGTGGGGGGTAAAAATTGTAGAGGGAGACAAAGAGATGAATACAATAAGCAGATTCAGAAGGATGTAGACTGCAGTGGTCATTGGAAGATGAAGAAGCACGCAGGGGGAATGGAAAGCTGATTCAAACCAGTCTTTAGACTAAAGACCATAACAACATATGCTTGTCAGCAGCTGCGTTATTTTTCTGGCAGCGAACACATCGGTCACATTTGACAGTGCCTGTTAACGTGATAAATTCGTAATTATACCACATTAAAGCCTGCGTACTCTTGTAACTGGCTGTGTATGTCAGTTCAAAGATTTGAGAAAGACAAGGGAGGGCATAGAACATCTGTTGTGGCCATGCCTGGTAAAGTGTGGTGTTCAAACTAGCCTAGGGGTTGGCGACAGCTTTATACCACTAACTTTGATGCGTGAGCTGCTAAGTTGCTTCTGCTCTCACATTTATCTGTCTTTTCTACCTCCTGGATTATGTGGAAGACATTCTTCTGAAAGTCCGGCGATATCAAGCTAACTTTCTATACAATTAAATTTATCCTGGGCATGTTAGACGCCGAAGAGAATTCCGAGAAAAATACGAACGCTGCAGGCATATGTGTTATACTATGTGGGTGTGATGTTGCCTACACAGACAAACTATGCAGGGCAGGTAAAACACAGCCTGCTTTTCACTAAAGCTGTAAGTGATTTGGACATATGGGAGCTAGCGGAACTTAACCGCGACTGTGCTCGGTTTGTACAGCTATAGCAGACTCATTTCCTGTAGACGCCGGTGGATGTACCAGCATGGGGGAGTAGAGGCTATCGTGGTCTTGAAGCAGCCCAGACGCCCTGGTTGTCTTAGATCCTAACTGAAACGGGCAATGGAGTGGTCGCTGTCATATTTCAACAGAATATGTTGTTATCAACAATACTGCAATGCAAGTATTACATGATTACTAGTCTATGTTTTATGACAAATCATCTTAAAATCTAGTTGAAACAAGTAGATAATTAAAAAGTATTCGATTGCTCATACGTTTATTCTCGATAGCCCGAGAGAGTATGGCTTAGATAACAAAACAAAGGCTGTTATCCAGCAGACTCTTAATGACAACCTCCGAAGTGAAATCTATGGGAGTAATCAGGATGACAGTCAGTCAAGATGATGGACTATCACCGCTACTTTTCAACTGTGTGCTCGATTAAGTAATCCACCAGTGGAAAAAAACCAGTGAGTGACAAAGATGTTGAAAACGTCCTCAGGTTTAGCTATAGAAATATGAATTTGACAGTGGACTTTGCACTTGACCTTGCAGTTTTTTTCTGCTTCACTGGACACTGTTGCAGAACAAATCAGTGGACAAAATGTATTTCTTGAAGTTTCAGAAGTGCTGCTTGGTGACGTCGAAGCCTTGGCGCCATATTTCGGCTGAAAACCATTCATCCATATTCAGGTGTGTCTTACTCTGCAAAACCTCCACGTGAATATTATTGAAAGCTTGTCAGCCGAAATATCTAGGCAAGCTTTTGACTCAGCCGGCTGCAGTTCTGAAAAATCATGGCATACTCAATACGCCGGCAAAACTTCACGATTTAAGAAACTTGACACAGATCTCACCGAATATATGATTGTTATGTCATCGACCACAGTATTAGAAGTAGAAGACGGAAAAGTCAAATGGAAGAGTCGACTGGTTTCAACATCTCCGACAAGTAGCCCTTGCATCATGGATGACGAGACCGGAAAAATCAAAATATGACATTACCGTACAGTAATGTCCCCTGAGTCCCTACACGCAGCAAAATTCTTCGGATTGGAACGTTCTGCTCGATAAACTAGAAATAAGAGATACCCACATCTCGAATAAATTCAGAATATGAGACAATCATGAAGTGTAAACACAGGTCGTAAAGGTTACAGACGCAGTTCATAGGAGCAGTTTTGGTTTTCATGCCAACCTCGAACATATAGTCCCTAAGAGACTGTGTAATTGGATCTTTTATTACTTCCTCGAAAGGACACTCAATTAAGCGTGATTCATCAATGTAGAGAAGAGAGAGAAGAGCATGTGGAAGGCACAGCGCAGAAGGATTCCCAAAAATGCAGTCCGCTCAAGAAGGAAGTCCTAGACCACTTTGGTTTCCAACAAAAGCGAAACCCGAAAACCGACGAAATGTGGATTGTAGCGCCGAAAAGACATAGGAAACGCACAAAGGATACTGAGCTAACATTAAAGGCTAAGAGCAAAGGAAAGGGAAAGCACAGCTGAAACAGTGAGTTCAGTAGATGAGCGAAACGACGACCTGATACAGAGGGAAGTGGTATTTCAAATTACATTAAAACTCACACAGATTAATATTTGTGCCAAACAAAAAAAGTTCGCATGACGGAAATTGCTGATCCACAGAGGGTTAGCAACTATCATCATTCCTAGAAAATTCATATGTAGCTCCCTTTGTACCGAATTTCTATAATTTATATAGGCTACTGAGTAATGATATTGTAGGTATAATATAAATGCCAACAGAACACACACTCTATGTCCTGGAGGAATAACGCTATAAGACAAATATTTTACATTACAGTTAGGATACACAGCCAGAAAGATTTTAATGAAATTTACACCAGCCGCGAAAATCTACGTTGTGCAATATCAGTGTATAACATTAAGGGAGTATGTAGAGGGTAACTGGAGGTTAAGAATGAAACTGAGTGAGCAGTTCTATCCTTTGACAGAACCACTCGCACTGTCAACTAAAACCACTCGATGACAGCTTACCAGTACTGGCGAGTTAGTCGTATGCTTAAAGAAACATGAAAGAAGTAAGTAGTTGTGGTTACAGGTACGTGATGCAAAAGAGTAGTAAACGATGTGTGTTCATTTAAAAGCAAAACAAGAAGTATTTGCGTAGATGGAGACAGAACTGTATCAGACTTCTTGTCGCAGAAGGGGACACTTTTTGTTGGAAAGATCTGGTGATATGCAGCATTAGATATTTGGCTATGTTTAAAGCGAATGACTGCTGCTGTAGGTGTCAGCTAAGAAAGCTGAAGTTATGGCAGATGAAAGAAATCCAGAGAGGTCATTTAATTCATCTTTATAAAATGAAAAATAATTAATATTATCTGCTGGAGATGCACATCAGGCGGGATGTTTGTGGGTTTTACTGTTTGGCCTGCACGCGGCCTGCACGCGGTTCATAAATGCAAATTGCCGCTGTGAGCGCCGGAGGCGCCAAACAAAATGAGTAATGATTATAAATTCCCAGCGTTGGTGGGGCTCAGTGGGGCCGCAGAACGGTAACATATGGTCCGGACACCAGCGTATATATTGCTGGCCGGATTAAAAGCTCTCACTGTTTTCAGTGAGTTCCCAAATCGCGCGGTTTTTCACTGCGCTAGTGTCTGTCATTAAGAAGAGCAATCTTTTATTGTTAAAACACCAGTGTTTCATTATATGGTAGAGGGAGTAGTTAAGAGTAAATTGTGACAGCTCTGTTGTGCAGTCGATGCCACTAATCCACACTACAACGCTGACACTCGCCGCATAAATGTAGGTTTCAAGTTTGTGAAAAAAAATATTGATTACATAATTCGGCTGAATAGTGGAGAATAGGCGATGCCGTGAAATTCTTGATGACCAGTCGATTTGTGATCATCGGCTTTCAGGCCAAGTCTGGGAGCATTTCCGAAACAGCTAAGTTTTCAAACATTTCACGTGCCACGACGATTAAAGTATAATGTTGCATGGCAAAATGACCGGCACCGAAATAACAGTGAAGGGTGTAACGGAACCTATTAAAGGCTTCACTTTACCGAAGTATGCGATACCCTCCAAATTAAACCAGTTAAACGAGTATTTATGATTATAGAAAAGTTATTGTGTATGTTAGCAATGATTGCATAACATGTCTCCATAAACAGTCAACCCATTAGATTATACTGAATAACTGACCCACACAAAAGTTAATATCACTTTATCACTGATACAGCAAATGTCATCATGTAAAAACACTAAGTTTATCTTAAATAATTAATATGAAGTACGAAAAATAGTGGCCAACTTACGTATTTTGGATCTCCTTAAATAAAAATCACCCAGTGAAAGCTATTTGTTTACTAGGACTGTTTTCACTCAGTAATCACGTAAACATTCCTATTTTAGACGAAAACCAATGTAATTCCTAATAATTCATGTTGTTTACTTATTTATGAAAATTATAGAAGTCAATTGACAATCTTCTAAAAAACGGCCTTTTTGTAACAAAGAATTATTCTGTCAAGTCAACAAATCTGTTTGTCATTTTAATAACCTGTTAAATTATGTCTGTCGATATAAATTAATAACTTTCCTGCACAAATTACGATAACAGATGTACATATGACTTATAAACTAAATCTCTTTTTAGTAGTTCTTTGATAAGGTTATAAATACAACCAGCAAGAAGGGTCGGGAGCGGAGTCTGAATGTCACTTTGATAAAGTGTATGTGTGTTATTGTTCGAGGTGGATAAACATTGCAAAGAACATGTAAAATAAGTGCTACTTTGTGTTGGGTCATTGTCTTTGGTGGACAGTGGAATTAAGATGGCCACCAGAGTAATAAATATTTGAAGTTTAAATATTTGTTGGTTTCGTTCATTATTTATCATCAAAAACACGGGACCTCATCTTTTTACCCCTAGACAACCAGATTTAGAGCCAGCATTAGCATCGAGACACAGCAGCGGTCCAGCAAGCAGCAGTGATTACTACAATGCATTTTAATGGCGCCAATCTCACATCAAGTGCTAACAAACTCCGTAAATGGGAGTGAAATACTGCGATTATAGCAATATCTACAACTAGGCGACCATTATAAGGGCCACGGGCCGTAGATGACTGGGGTGAACGGTGGCTGTGGAGATGTGTAAGGGCGCAAAGATGCGAACTGTTGAGCAACTGACGGCCCAAATGAACCAAGAGGCTGCCAACAGTGTCTCCGCAACGAAAGTTTCTGTGTATGAGCCACCGCAGCTGGTGCCTGGTGCATGCATCCCTGCCGACAGCTGTTCATCGGCTGCGAAGCTCGAATCTACACACCAGTACCGCACATGAACGTCCACTGAGTGCGGACAGATGGTCTTTACAGACGAATTATCTTTTAGGCTCCATCGGCGGGAAACATATGTGAACAAACACACTGCAACAATCTTCGGAGGGATCCAGGCCAGCGATTGGAGCGTAATGTCTGCGGAATGTTTCCCTGAGATTCCCTAGGTAATCTCGTCATTATGGAAGGTCTGTGGATGGACACAAGTATACATGTATCATAGGGACCGTGTCTACTCGGCACAATGGCATCTACCAACAAGACAATGCAACGTGTCACACACCTACAACGTACTTCTGTGGTTCGAAGAACGCTAGGATGAGCTTACTGTACTCCCCTGACAAAGAAATTCCCTGTATTTAAACCCAATCGAAAATTTGTGGGACGATTTCGATCTTTTCGCACCATGGACCTTCAACCGAGAAACCTGGTGCAGCTGCCCACGGCACTTGAATCGGCATGGCTCCACATCTCTTCCAGAACCTCACTGACTCTCTTGCTGCACAACTCGCAGTGGCCTCCGCTGAAAAAGATGGTTATTGAGACTTTTGAAAGGTGATCATGTTAATGTGACTGAACACTGTAGTATGATAACTAGTCTCTTGTAGCGGCTTTGTACTGTAAAATATATAATATGGTAACTAGTTTCTTGTACTGGATATATGTTCTAAAAATTTTTAGCTGGAAAATAAATCATTATTTTTGAAATATAATTTATTATGACCATTTCAATTTCGGAAATATACGAAAATAAAAACAGTATATATTGAAACGTTACAGAAAGCGGGGAAACCCATGGAAGGAGACACGAATTTGTTTGAAAATTGACGGAGATTAAACCAGGAAGGCGACAATGAAAAGTGGGAGAACTTAAGTAATTTGAAAGAAGCAGCAAAACAAGTACTAGGTGCTACGTCCAATAAACACCACGGGCAGAACAGGTAGTAGGATTGTGGAAAGGGTCAAAGGTTGAGGTCAGTTTCTTTTTTTAATTATCATTTATTGTAATTTAATAACCTTAACAACCAAAGCGCCACATAGCCGGACCTTTACCGAATGCAACTATTTCACGGCTGAAGGCCTCCAAACAAGAACTCTTCACAAATCAACAAGATAAAATTCCAATCAAGATAGAAATAAAATAATTTTAAAAAACCAGCAAACATATGCAAAGTGCAATACAAATGCCTGAGGGCCACAATTAAATTTCAAAATTTTAGAATATATTACCATAGACTTTTAAAGGCAGAATGCCAGAATGCTTAAAAACAAGATATCTTTAAAATCAACAAGATTAAAATGCAATTAAGGAGGCAAATCAAATTAATAAAGAACGTATCATGGCTACGTCGAAGGGCTTTAACGCTAAGCAGATAGAACATACATATGCAAAGTGCAATAACATTGGCTGAAGGCCACAATTAAATTTGAAATTTTTAAATATATTACCATAATCCTTTAAAGCCAGGAGGCCGCAGTGTCTAAGCTTGAAAGATAAATTTAAAAATTAATTTTGAAACATTTTTAAGAAAAAAGAAAATATAACAATAAGCCTTGAATTTAAAATAGCTGACAACATATAATTAAACACCTGTGGCAGTCAGAAGGCCTCCAGGAAGGTCGGTCTGCCCTCGTTCACTTAGGTGAGACAGGTGGTGAGCCTAACTACACTTGATCCGTCAGAACCCAACCAGGGGACAGCCACGGACCGACCGACACAACGACTTGCTTCCCGTCAATCAGTACATGAGAACTCAAACCGGCAATGTTACAAACGTGATAATCCACAATGGAGTATGTATTAGATGTCAAAATTACACACCATGTTGGACAGCGACAACAGGTGAGGAAAGGACGCTGCCTGAAATTACGTTAGTGGCCAGGGCAGGTAACCGGAACACTAACGGCCACTAGGCAGAAAATTCCGCAGGCACACTTGAATTTGAAACATGATAATAAACTTCACTCAAAAGAACACTGCCTTAATTTACGTCAGTGCCCAGGGCAGGTAACCAGAACAGTAACGGGCACAAGGCAGAAAATTCCACTGGTGCACTCAAATTGTAGTCAACCCAAATATTTAATTGCACCGTATGACGGCTAAATTTCAGCAGTAGAAACACTCCGTGTTACTTATGGTGTCACCGCCAGACACCACACTTGCTAGGTGGTAGCTTAAATCGGCCGTGGTCCATTAGTACATGTCGGACCCGCGTGTCGCCACTGTCAGGATCGCAGACCGAGCGCCACCACAAGGCAGGTCTCGAGAGACGTACTAGCACTCGCCCCAGTTGTACGACGACGTTGCTAGCGAATACACTGATCGAAGCCTTTCTCTCATTTGCCGAGAGACAGAATAGCCTTCAGCTAAGTCCATGGCTACGACCTAGCAAGGCGCCGTTAGTTACTTCATGAATCTAAAGAGTCTCACTTGTATCATCAAGAATGCTGTATACCAAAGGACGATATAAAAGTTAAGTATATTCCATAGCTACGTTCTTTTCTTTATTGCATTCATTACGAATCCTGTTCCAGACTTCGCGCCAGTCGGCGTGTGTGTACGAGTGCCCTTTTGGCTACCCGTCTCTGTGGACTGGCGGCCTTGTCAGTCCACTACATTGGCGACGAGTCTCAAAAGGGACTTTAGCGTTCGTATTGTATTAATTTGCTTGTGTCATGGCTTCGCCACATTCTCCAGATGTACTGTCCGAATTTTATCGCTTGCAGAATCAGCAGACGCAGGCGTTATTGGATGCCCTGGGACAGCTCGTCCAGGGTCAACGTGCACTGCAAACCGCTGCGGCCGCCGCCGCTTCATCGCTACTGCAGCCACACCATGCTGTTGCACCTCAATTTAGGCCCTACGAGGCGGCCAACGAGACATGGCCGGAATGGTCCCGACAATTTGGATTTCATCTCGCCGCCTACAGAATTCAAGGTAATGAGCGACAGCCGTTTTTGCTTTCGTGTGTAGGTGTGTGCACCTACCGTGTGATAGTGAAATTGTTTCCCCGACGCGACGTAGCAACTCTGTCATACGAAGAAATTTGTCTGCTTTAGATGCCTATTTCAAGGACACAGTAAATGTCGTTGCAAAAAGGTATGCGTTCTTTCGTACAAAACGTACGGCCGGTCAGACTAATAGGGAGTGGGTTGCAACTTTGCAAGGACTTACTAGGGATTGTGCATTTGAATGTGACTGTGGACTCCCTTATTCAGATACTATGGTGCGTGATGCAATAGCACAGAACGTTTCTGATGTTCGCATACGGGAACAGATTTTGAAACTAGTTAATCCCTCCCTTCAACAAGTGATAGACATATTGGATAGGCAAGACACACTTGACTTTGCTCAGGAATCATTTGAAACTTCGCCAGCAGTGTGTCGCATTAACCGGCCTGCCGGGCGCGCTGCACGGACCTGTAAACAGCCTTCGCGCACGTCCGCACCGCCACGTGTCCCGCGAAAGCAAGCAAATGCAGTGAAATCATGCCCGCGGTGTGCAACTAGACATTCGCGTGACAATTGCCCGTCACGCCAAGCTATTTGCTTTTTCTGTAACAAGAAAGGGCATGTTCAAAGTGTTTGCCAGAAAAAGCTCAGATCAGACAATCACAACCATTCCAGGCCCTTTGCTTCGCGCCGGAATCGAATCAAGGACACACAGGCTCGGGAACCCTCGCCCATGGACATTCATGTAGTTAGTGCCACTCCGCCCAGTGTTCCTCTCGCTAACAGTGACTGTGTTCGTCCCACAAAAAGTGTGCGTCGCCGTCGACGCAACTCCCGTCACGTCGCACGCGATTCTGTACCAGTGTCTGTTCACGGTGCACAAAACAGTCGCTCTTGTCGTCAGCAGGACAATAAACTTTTTGTAGATTTGGACTTTGCCGGACAAGTGATACCGTTCCAGCTCGATACCGGAGCTGCAGTTTCATTGCTCAATCACGCCACGTACAAACAACTGGGCGCACCTCCGTTGCGTGCCGCAAATGTTCAGCTCACGAGTTATTCAGGACAAGCTATCCCTGTGTTAGGTCAGTGCACTCTTCTTGCCACATACAAGGGACAGACAAAACTTGTGTCTTTTTACGTCCTTCGTTCTTCTTCTGCAGTGAACTTGTTTGGTTTAGATTTATTTCAGTTGTTTAACTTGTCTATAGTAAATCAAGTCCTATCAGTGAACCAGACTGTGCCTTCAGACAGTGTTTCTCGTCTGTGTGACGAATTTGCCGACATTTTTGCACTGGGCCTAGGTTGCGCTACGAACTATACAGCACATTTGGGACTGAACGTCAACGCGAAACCGAAATTTTTCGGAGCGCGCAATGTTCCCCACGCATTGCGTGATGAGGTCGCCAACCGCTACGATATCTTGTATCGGTCCACTGCTAAGCACGGCAACGCTGATGCGTTGTCCCGTTTGCCTGTTGCTGAGGATAAAGCATTCGATTCTCCCGAACTTGCTTGCATGTTCAAAAAATGGTTCAAATGGCTCTGAGCACTATGGGACTCAACTGCTGAGGTCATTAGTCCCCTAGAACTTAGAACTAGTTAAACCTAACTAAGCTAAGGACATCACAAACATCCATGCAGGAGGCAGGATTCGAACCTGCGACCGTTGCGGTTCCAGCTTGTATGTTCATTGACTCGGAAACCGATGACGTGGTCGAATCGTTTTCGATTGATTTTCGTCGTGTAGCTTCAGCCACAATTGCTGACCCTGTCCTTGCTACTGTTTTGCGTTTTGTTGCTACGCAATGGCCCTTGTCAAAGTCGCGGATCGCGGATCCGTTGATTCGCCGATTTTTTGCTGACAAGGAGAGTCTTTTTGTACGACGTGGTGTTTTGTTGTTGCGTTCTGATAATGATCAGTCCAGAGTAGTGGTCCCGCGTTCGTTACAGTCCTCTGTCTTACGGCTCCTTCACCAAGGCCACTGGGGTATAGTGCGCACGAAACAACTTGCTCGTCAGCACTGTACTTGGTTCGGAATCGATGCTGCGATTACGAATATGTGCTCTTCTTGCATGGCGTGTGCCGAACAACAATCCGCACCGCCGCAGAATTCTTTGCATGGCCGAAAGCCACTTCCCTTTGGCAATGCTTGCACATAGATTTTGCCGGTCTATTCTGGAATGCTCGATGGTTGGTTGTGGTCGATTCTTTCAGTAATTTTCCTTTTCTTGTCCAGATGTCTTCCACGACGTCTGCTGCCACCATCCAAGCGTTGTCTGCTATTTTTTGCATTGAAGGTCTTCCACAGACTATTGTTTCCGACAATGGCCCACAATTCATGTCCGCAGAATTTCAGTCATTCTGCAAGGCCAATGGTATTCAACATCTGACATCCGCGCCGTTTTTGCCTCCGTCAAACGGTGCCGCTGAACGATTGGTCCGGACTTTTCAAGTCACAGATGTTGAAGTTGAAAGAGTCGCATTCTCGGGAGGACGCATTGTTGCTCTTTTTGTCTTCGTATCGCTCTCAGCCCCGCGATGGTCGCTCGCCGGCTGAGTTGCTCCACGGTCGTCCTCATCGAACCTTGATGTCTTTGCTGCATCCGCCGCATCAGGTTCCTGTGCAGCGGCAGGCTCCTGCTTTTGCTCCTGGCGACGTTGTCTATTATCGCCACTATCGCGGTTCACGGCGTTGGCACGCAGGGCGCATTCTTCGCTGCCTCGGCCGCGCGATGTATTTGGTTTTGGGGGCCTCTGGTGAGGTGCGTCGGAATCTCAATCAGCTGCGCCTCTGTCGTCGCCCGGGTTCTGCCGCTTCCCGTCTGCTTTCAGCGACGGTGCCGTCCGGTCAGCGCCCTGGGGACCCATCTACTGGCTCGCCTCATCCCCAGGTGCTATACCGACGCTGCCTTCCCTATTGCCTCATGGCGACATGCCGCCGCTGCCGCCGCCTGCTCTCCCGCCGGCGCCGCCCGCAGTGGACGCTTCGCTGCAGCCGCCCAGCGCCTCCCTGTGTCACGCGCCGCCGATCGCTTCCCGTGACCAGCTGTCCTCCGCCATGGAACTCTTGCCCGCTCCGGACCAGATGTCGTTATTGCGCGTCGGATCCCCCGACGCAATGGAGATCGACCCTTCGGCCCCTCCTGTCTCATTACGGGCGCATACACCGCATGTTGACGTGCACCCTGGACTAGGTTTTCAGGCGTTTCCTAGCTCCCGACCGAATGGCAGGGTGCGGGTGGCACAGCCTCGCCTGTTGTTAGGCTCCCCACCCCTTCGCATACGTCAACATGGGGTCCTCCCCACGGCGGGCGGAAGCCTTATCACACGACCGTTCGCCGATTTGCGGGGGAGGAATGTGGTGTCACCGCCAGACACCACACTTGCTAGGTGGTAGCTTAAATCGGCCGCGGTCCATTAGTACATGTCGGTCCCGCGTGTCGCCACTGTCAGGATCGCAGGCCGAGCGCCACCACAAGGCAGGTCTCGAGAGACGTACTAGCACTCGCCCCAGTTGTACGACGACGTTGCTAGCGAATACACTGATCGAAGCCTTTCTCTCATTTGCCGAGAGACAGTTAGAATAGCCTTCAGCTAAGTCCATGGCTACGACCTAGCAAGGCGCCATTAGTTACTTCATGAATCTAAAGAGTCTCACTTGTATCGTCAAGAATGCTGTATACCAAAGGACGATATAAAAGTTAAGTGTTCTAGTAGCTACGTTCTTTTCTTCATCACATTCATCACGTATCCTGTTCCAGACTTCGCGCCAGTCGGTGTGTGTGTACGAGTGCCCTTTCGGCTACCCGTCTCTGTGGACTGGCTGCCTTGTCAGTCCACTACATTACTCACATGAAAACTTCCACAACAGTAAAACACCGAAACGACCGACCACAACATGAATGAACATGGCTTGGGTAGTTGAAACCACTTCTCAACTTTGACGTCCTGGGTCGGTGAACCACGAAGTTCATAATAGCGATCGGACAGCTCCACACACGCTCCGACACTGCGCAGGGGCTGCCAGCGGCCCCAGCCGACTGCACCGCGCGGAGATAACTTCCTTCGTCCGCAACAATCGACCGACTGCCTCCAGACCCCCTAGCCGGAAACTACATGCACCAAACCAAAGATGGTACACGGCGCAAATATTGATACACATCACTGCTGCCGCACGTAGAAGGGAGAAGATCCATGGCGTAACCGCATCAAGGGCGGGAAACCAAACACAGATAGACGGCGAAGTTCACGAAAACGCATAGTTGGGGGTGAACACGGCTCACTAGGAATAAAACGAAGAGAGAGAATAAGGGAAGTGCGGATAATCGATCAAATTATTAATAAAATGGAGGAAAGAAGAGAGTGGGAGAATGTTAACACGGAAGGGGGACGAATACTATCCAAGACATGAAATAACGAATTGAGAAGGGCGACAGATCGAAGCAGACAATAGTGGATCGAGATGAACGTAATATCCTCGAAGGCAGCTATGTTATAAGGTGTAAACAAGCGTTAGAGTTGTATGAGGAAAAAGGGCGAAACAGTCTCAGGGGGACTGAGGTCTCTAGGATGGTGAAAGATCCCCGTAAAGCAAAGGAGAGGTGGAAGAAGTACATCGAATGGTTATACGAAATATGAAGATGACCGGACCTGAGAAACTTCATCTCGAAGTAGAAACAATAGCGAAGGAACAAAGTAAGAGCATATGGAATATCAGACCAATTGTGTGATTGGATTGAAGAGTTCCTAGATAACAGAACGCAGCATGTCATTCTCAATGGAGAGAAGTCTTCCGAAGTAAGAGTGATTTCAGGTGTGCCGCGGGGGAGTGTCATAGGACCGTTGCTATTCACAATATACATAAATGACCTTGTAGATGACATCGGAAGTTCACTGAGGCTTTTTGCAGATGATGCTGTGGTGTATCGAGAGGTTGTAATAATGGAAAATTGAACTGAAATGCAGGAGGATCTGCAGCGAATTGACGCGTGGTGCAGGGAATGGCAATTGAATCTCAATGTAGACAAGTGTAATGTGCTGCGAATACATAGAAACATAGATCCCTTATCATTTAGCTACAGAATAGCAGGTCAGCAACTGGAAGCAGTTAATTCCATAAATTATCTGGGAGTGCGCATTAGGAGTGATTTAAAATGGAATGATCATATAAAGTTGATCGTCGGTAAAGCAGATGCCAGACTGAGATTCATTGGAAGAATCCTAAGGAAATGCAATCCGAAAACAAAGGAAGTAGGTTACAGTACGCTTGTTCGCCCACTGCTTGAATACTGTTCAGCAGTGTGGGATCCGTACCAGATAGGGTTGATGGAAGAGATAGAGAAGATCCAACGGAGAGCAGCGCGCTTAGTTACAGGATCATTTAGTAATCGCTAAAGCGTTATGGGGATGATAGATAAACTCCAGTGGAAGACTCTGCAGGAGAGACGCTCAGTAGCTCGGTACTGGCTTTTGTTAAAGTTTCGAGAACATACCTTCACCGAAGAGTCAAGCTGTATATTGCTCCCTCCTACGTATATATCGCGAAGAGACCATGAGGATAAAAACAGAGAGATTAGAGCCGACACAGAAGCATACCGACAATCCTTCTTTCCACGAACAATACGAGACTGGAATAGAAGGGAGAACCGATAGAGGTACTCAGGGTATCCTCCGCCACACACCGTCAGGTGTCTTGCGGAGTATGGATGTAGATGTAGATGTAGAGGAAGAAGAGACCGGCCACAGCGTTCTAAAGAGTGAAATTGAGGCAGTCCTTAGGAGGAGAAAAACGGACCACAGGGATTGATAACCTGTTGGGAATACACAAGGAAATTTACTCAACAGAGCGGCCTAATGAGAGATGTTTTAATCGCTCCTCACACTTATCGAAAGGACAAGCTACTCTAGAAAATGTAAATAACATTGCCGAATGTCACATGCGGCCACAATTTTACTGAGGGCTGTGAGTAGAAGAATGACTAGAAAGAGTAGGATTAAAGGAGAAGATCAGTAAGGTTTTAGAGAAAGGGTAGGAATGAAACGAGAGAGGCTTACTGTAAGTCCTAGGGGAGAGACACTGAAAAGAATAGGAAGATTTGCCGAGTTTTCATTGTTTTGGAAAAAGTTTTTGGTAGGACCACGTGGGATGCTTATCCTAAGCATCCATGGTATCGAGTGGAGGATTAATTAAGAAGTCATGTGTGGTGGTGAACAAACAGAGGAAATGGGGATAGGGAGATTTACGGAGTTTAAAATATACCTGGAAGAAATTACAATAGAGTTCAAGGATGGAAAGAGAGGAATGCTTGCATCGGGCAAAAGAGTAAAGTGTATGGTAATCATATATATAGTATAGAAACACATAAAGCACGAACCAAGGAATATTCATTTTTGTATATTAGACTAGGTGAGTAACCCGGCTTTGCGCGGGAGTTCATTTTGGGGGTTTTCTGTACTAAGAAAAATAAATATTAAACTGAGTTTGCAGTGTAATATCGAAAACATTTCATTTCCCTATCTTGATGAAAACACCTCTGAAACTATGAACCAGTCATACAAAGAAATATGCGTAACGTACGGATGTATAAATAAAAGTGTCCCGGACGGTTTCTATACGCTGGATGCAGCTTCTTCGTGTGTCTACGAAGTGATTTTGTAGACGTCTCTATAGCAATGCCTCTTCATAACTCTATGGACTGCTATTGTTTTCGCCTACTTCCGTCTGCCCTTTGCAGTTGAAAGCTGTCAAAAGGGCTGCAAGATGTGAAGGATTTCCTTAAGATGACTCGACTGTGGGACTGTGTTAGTATTAACGAATAGAGGCATTTTTTCACGTATCTCAGATTTTATGATGTAATATCTCTTGAACTATATGTCGTACAATGATGTAATTGTGGAAAGTGAACACTATCTGTGACCTTTATTGTGAACAGAGTCTGCAGATTTAAACGTCATGTATGATGCGGCAGTTTACCACACGTCTCAAAGCACGTTATACACTGAACCGCCGAAGTAACTGGTATAGACAAGCATATTCAAATACAGAGATCCGTAAACAGGCAGAATACGACGCTGCGGTCGGCGTCGCCTATATAGGCCAACAAGGGTTTGGCGCAGTTTTTAGATCGGTTACAGCTGCTGCAAAGGCAGCTCATCAAGATTTCAATGAGTTTGAACGTGGTGTTATAGACGGCGCATGAGCGATGGGACACAGCAACTGCAAGGTAGCGATAAAGTGTGGACTTTCCCGAACGAACATATCACGAGTTTACCGTGAATATCAGGAATCCGGTAAAATATCAAATCTCCTACATCGGTGCGGCCGTAAACAGACCCTGCAAGAACGGGACCAACGACAACTGAAGAGAATCGTTCAACACGACAGAAGAGCAGCCTTCCGCAAATTGCTGCAGAGTTCAGTGCTGGACTGCCAACATATGTCAGCTTGCGAACCATTCAACAAAACATCATCGATATGGGCTTTCGGAGCGAAGGCCCCCTCTTGTACTCTTCATTTATTTATTTAATCGTATTTATTTAACAGTATGGCAGACCGTTCGCCGGGTGCCGGTCTTTCAAATTGACGCCACTTCGGCGACCTGCAATCAATGAAGATGATAGAATGATGATGAGGAAAGCACAACACCCAGGCCCTGGGCGGAGAAAATTCCCCAACCCAGCCGGGAATCGAACCCGGGCGTATAGGATTGACAATCCGTCACGGTGACCATTTTTGTTTTCTTTTAAATGAACCGGAGGGGGCTACGGGGGGGGGGGGGAGGAAGGCAAAGTGGGCAGCGGTCGAAACCCGAGACCTGGCCACAGTGTCCCCCTCACCACCACCGCGCCTGTGGTGCTTAGGGAAGTGGGAGACACAGGAATCAACAGTAGTGGAAGGCGTTGTTGTTATTTATTTATTTGCATGTGTTTTTGTAATATTCACTATTATCATGAAATTATGTGAACACATCGGCGAAAGAGAAAAGAAATATAAATTCTGGTTAAAGAAAAAGAAAAGAAAAAGGAAAAGCAAAAAGAAATAAAATCCGCGCAATCTGCGACGCGCTCTCCCATCCGCGGAGGTCATAAGTACAATCGATCGTAGGCGGTTTAAACTCAGACACCGCCGGAGGAGGAGGGTTAGGTGCCCTCTGAGCCAGGCACCCCCCAACTCAGTGGAGGTCTAACAAAGACCGATCGAAGATAGTTAGCAAATAATGTTCGGTAACGTGGCGCGTTTTCGAGAGCTGCATGAGCTGATCGTAAATACGAGTAGGTCCAGAAGTCGAGGCGGGATTTAGGTCCCACCCTTTGACCCACGTAATAGCATGAAATTTGGCGGCGGGAAAATGTCTGTCCTCCGGGTATAGAAACATTCGAGGTTCGATTGTGTCTGGTGGCACCCGGAGACAGAAGGAAATGATTTGTGGACGAAGCACCATACATCTTGCGATGAGGCGCATGTCAGACGGTGTTCATCAGTGTCCAGTTGCTGGCAAAGGAGACAAAGAGGGGATTCTGACAAGCCAATGTTGTGCAGTCGCTGCTTCGTGGCAAATTTCCTGTTGACTACGTGATACCACATATCCCGGACGTTCGTAGGGAGGAAGGGCTGGTGGACGGTAGTCCACACTATGGGCCACTGGATGGAGGGATGTTTGGTCCCCATCACATTCCGGGGAACACAGCGCAGCAGCAGGCTGTAAAAATCCTTAGTCCTGGGTGGGCGCGTACCTGGGAGACTGGTATGTATGTAACTGTAGTCGACGAGAAAGGTCGAAATATGGGACAAATGAGGCACGATATGGCCGACAAACACCGGTGGTGAGGTGGAAGCAGGTAGGAGGACTTCAAGCAAGCTGCATGTTAGAGATGTACCCCGGGCAATCCACTGTTTTCTCATGGTACTCAGGTACAAGGCTACAGCTCGCATACGGACACCGACGAGCCCGACGCCACCATCCCGTGAGGGCAGGGTAAGTGTCTTATAACGGACTTTAAACATGGAACCAGCCATGAGATAATAGCCAAAAGCCGCCTGAAGGTTGCGCCCAATTGCAGTTGGCAGAGGGAGAACTTGCCCGATGTGAACTAATTTTGATGCCACATAAAGATTAAGAAACTCAACCCGTTGAAGTGTGTCCTGGCGGCGAATGAGGAGGAGGAGGTCATCAGCATATGCCCGACAGCGAAAAGTGTGTTGGCGTAGGATGAGGCCAGAGAGCTTGGTCATCAAGCCCCCAATAAGGGGCTCAAGGGCAATGGCATCCAGGAGGGTAGAGAGGGGGCACCCTTGCCGTATCGAACAGCAGATAGGTACCGGCCCTGCTAAACGTCCATTGACTTGGACACGTGAACTGGCACTGTCGTAAAGACACGGATGACGTCCAGAAACGGAGGGGGGATGCCCATTCAGGCTGCCACCGAAAACAGGAAACGATGACGCACTTTATCGAAGGCGCTGTTGAAGTCTATAGCGACGACCGCTGCACGGAGTCTGCAGGCCGCCGCCATCGCAATTAAGTAGCGGCATTCCCCTGTGGCAGTCTGTATGTTAACCTGTCCTCCAGGCGTCGGTTGCTCTGTCGAGAGGATATTAGGGAGTATTGTTCGGAGCCGCATTGCCAGTAACCGCGTGAAAATCTTGTAATCGGCATTGAGTAGGGTGAGCGGTCTGTAACTCGTGACCATCGAACCACGGGCTGGTTTGTGGACTGGTATGATGATACCCTCAGCAAAGGCGGGTAGGATTGCTTGGTCAGATGTCATCAGTTCTTGATACATAGTCGTCCACCGTGGTGCCATGAAGTAAAACTCAATCGGTAAGCCGGCAATGCCGGGCGATCTGTTGACAGCACCCTTGGCGATTGCGTTGTTGACTTCGTCTCGCGTGACCGCCCTGTCATAGGATCCACCTCCGTGTGGGGGAGGGTGCGCGTGACGTAATGCAAAATGGTGTCGTCTGTTGCAGTTTCAGCGTCTTCTTCACTATAAGTACGATGGTAGTACTCGACGAATGCGTGGTCACCCGCGTGCCATGAGGCGTGGTCAGAGTGCTGATGATCTGCCGACGACGCCGTCGTTCGTCGGACACTATATGATGCATGGATGGAATTTCTAAATCCGCGTGATCGTGGCGTCGCGTCCGTATCACGACCCCTTGCAGTTTCCGACGTGACAGCGCAATTATCTTCGCCTTAGTTCTTTGCCGTTCCAACTGGTTGTCCGGGGTTGGCGGTTCAGCGTCCAGATCTCGGAGAACCGCATAATACAAGTCAACAGTGTTGCGATGCCAGTCGGCCATGTCCTTTCCGTATCTCATCAGTGTCCTCCGGATCGCCGGCTTGGCGCAGTTCAACCACCATGTCAATGTCGAGTGGTAGCGGGAAAGGCGTCGTTCGCATACTGTCCACGTTTCAGTGACTTGTTGGCGACATGCCAGGTCATGCAAGTGTGACGTATTGAGTTTCCATGGCGCACGGCTGCGGCATACTGATTGCGGCGGAAGGAGGACCGTACAGATGTAAGCGCAATGGTCGGAAAAGACCAGCGGCCAGCGTTCGGCACCCCGTATCGCAGATCTAAGAGTTTGTGAGACATATATCCTGTCAAGTCGGCTTGAGGAATGACTGGTAAGAAAGGTATGGCCAGAAAGGTCGCCGTGTTGAACTTCCCAGGTATTGTGAAGCAGGAGGTCTCGCACCACTTTACGTAGTTCCTGACATGTAGTATAGTGGGGAATCTGATCTTTGGGATGCAGAACGTAGTTAAAATCACCACCTAGTAGGCAGTGGTCATAACGCCCTAAAAACAGGGGAGCGATTTCCTCGGAATAAAACTGGGTTCTTTCATGCCGTCGGTCGGTGCCTGAGGGAGCGTAGACATTAATGATGCGTGTCCCCATGGCAGTGAGTGCCATGCCCCGAGATGATGGAAGGAAGGTGACGTCGGTCACAGAAATCCCGTGGCGGACGTAGATGGCCACTCCGTGGCCCATAGGATCACTCGCGGAGGCGTGGGCGGTATAGCCATTGATATCCGGGACACTAGCCAAGTGAACTTCCTGCAAAAGGGCGAAATCAATATCCGAAGCCCAGAACATCTCCTGCATAAGGCGGATTTTCACCCTGGAAGGGATGTTGTTGGTGTTGATGGTTGCTATACGGTAGACCTGGTGTCGGACTGCTGGAGGCTGGTCCACTCCGCTGTCCGCGCAAGGGCGTGGGCGTTCCAGCGGAACATTATTACGCTGGCCCGCAGGGCAGTCTGGGGAAAGTACGATTAGTGGTGCGGCCGCAACGGCGCAGGGTCCCGCAACGGGTCCTGCTCCTCGACCTCCTCCTCATGCCACGCCGTGGAAGCGGACACTGGTGTATCTTCCATTTTGTCTGCAGAAGATGTTGTAATGGTGCGTGGTGTAGTGTCATGATTTACTTCAGCGTCAGCACGGGGCGCAGGCTCACCGACAGGTGTCTCCGCGCTCATAACGTCTTCGTCAGCAGTAACGGGTCTGAGGCCTCGTGCTGGTCGACGGTTGCGTCCTCCTCGATTTGTAACGTCTCCTCTTGGCCGGAAACTGTGCGACGTCTTCGCTTGCGACGTTTCAGAAAACGTTGTTTCCTTGTGCGACCCTCCGTGTCCGACGACGGAAGGGAGTCGCGCCGCTCTGGCAGAAAGGCCGCTGTAGGAACGATGAGCGAGTCGATCTCGATCGTGTTGCCGAGGTCAGGGTCAGCGTCCAGTTGCGTCAGCATCGTCGGAGCGGCGTCGATGGCCGGCCGAGGCGGCGGGCCGTCCGAGGCGTTTTCCGTCGGTGTCTGGTCGGGCTCGTTGGTGGCGTCGTTTGTGGCGACCGGGCGACGTTGCAAAGCGGTAGCAGAAGCTAGAGCAGCGGCGTAGGTCACCGGTAGCACTGTAGGTTGTGACGTAGCTGGTTCTTCGGCAGCTGGAAGTTAGGCATTCGAATCTTAGGTGGCCTTCTTTGCCGCACCCGGAACAGGTCAGAGACTGGCCGTCGTATATAACTATTGCACGGCATCCGCAGATCTGTAATTCTGACGGGACGTGGCTTCGGAGATCAATGGTGACCTGTCGGACCCCGTATAGCACAGGATACGTCCGAAACTGTGTCCACTTCTCCGCAGTGTGGCCATGGACTGTGCCGTAGTGCCGCGACGACTTCCTCAGCAGGAAGTTCGAATGGCAATTCGAAAATGCGTATCGTTGGCATACCTAAGCCTGCGTGATCGACGGTTACCTCCCCCACATTGCCATCAGCAAGACAGAAGCGGAGCACCTGTTTTGTCTCACGTAGTATGCGTTCGCACGCCGCGTCGTTAATGATTTCAACATAGGCCGTGCTGCTCACTATTGACAAATGTATGCCGATAATATCGGTCGCCGGGATCTTCACTTCCTCTCGCAGAAAACGCTCCACCTCGAGTGCTTTGGGTCGGGCATAATCGTTGCAGAAAGTAAATCGGAGTGTTGATTTACGGTAACGGTTCGCCATGGATCGTGCATGGAAGCCGGCACTTAAGCAACGGTCGTCAGAATGTAAACAAGGCGAGCTCGCGCTCCGCACGCGGTGGACACGGATGCGTCCGCTCTATTGCCCTGCCGAAGGCAGACTGACCATTCAGCTACCGGGGGCGGACTATACTCTTGATGATTGCACGACACAAAGTTTTGCTCTCCACCCGCACACGTCAACATCGACATTGAACTATTAAAGACTGGAAGCATGTTGCCTGGTCGGTCAAATCGTTTCCAGTTGCATCGGGCGGATGGACGTGTACGGGTATGGAGACAACCTTATGAATCCATGGACCGTGCATGTCAGCAGGTGACTGTTAAAGCTGTTGGAGGCTCTGTAATGGTGTGCGGCGTGTGCAGATGCAGTGATATGGGATCCCTGATGCATCTAGATACAACTCTGACAGGTGACACGTACGTAAGCATCCTCTCTAATCACCTGCATCCATTCATGTCCAGTGTGCATTCCGACGGACTTGGGCAATCCCAGTAGGACAATGCGACACCACATGTCCAGAATTGCTACAGAGTGGCTCCAGGAACACTCTTCTGAGTTTAAACCATTCCGCTGGCCACCATATTCCCCAGACTTGAACATTATTGAGTATATCTGGGATGCCTTTTAATGTGCTGTTCAGAAGAGATCTACACCCCCTCGTACTCTTACGGATTTATGGACAGCTCTACTGAATTAGTGGTGTCAGTTCCCTCCAGCACCACTTCAGACATTAGTCGAGTCAAAAAAAAAAAATGGTTCAAATGGCTCTGAGCACTATGGGACTCAACTGCTGTGGTCATAAGTCCCCTAGAACTTAGAACTACTTAAACCTAACTAACCTAAGGACATCACACACATCCATGCCCGAGGCAGGATTCGAACCTGCGACCGTAGTGGTCGTGCGGTTCCAGACTGTAGCGCCTTTAACCGCTCGGCTTAGTCGAGTCCATGCCAAGTCGTATTGCGGCACTTATGTGTGCTCGCAGGGGCCTCTACACGATATTAGATGGGTGTACCAGTTTCTTTGGCTCTTTAGTGTAACTCCTCAACTAAGACAGGTAGGTGGTTCTTGCCTCTTACAGCGATTGTTGCTTGACAGTAAGGGATATGTGTACCAAGTTTGGTTGAAATCGGCCAAGTTGTTTACAAGCAAACTTGGAATATTGACACGTACACACATATAAATCCATTTCTATAATATGCGTTGAATTAGGTACCAAAAAAAAAGACAATTTCTTAAAACTCGTTAACATGAATGATACACTGATTTTCTTCTCCATCCTTGTCAACGCTAAACTTTTGCGCAATCTCTAATGACATCTTCGTCAGCTATACTTTAAATCTTAAACTTCGTTCCCTCCTTCTCTGTGCGTCAGGGTGTTCACAGCAAACGTCTCACCAGCGATGTGGGTGAGTACACCAGACAAAAAGTTAGTCACATCCACCAGACAACATGCTAATACGGCGCCGTACCACCCCTAAACTCAGTTTGATCACAGCTTCCTTCAGGTATACTGCTACAAATGAAGATCCCCCAGAGCCACCGAATAACGGAGATACTGAATGCTACGCCTCATTCGCTGTTACAAATACTCCCACACGTTTTACTCGATACAAGAAAGCATCGTTTCGCTTAATATTGAACAGAAGAGGAAACAGTTATTTCCGGCAGTAGCTATACATTTTTCCCCAACTCATTTTGGCCGTAATTCGGAACTGATTGTTTCATTTCTGAGCTGTTAAGCCGACGATCACATGGCCATTGTGATTTAACCGATTAGGGCGCTACAGCAGCATAGCCTCTATATGGCGTAAGTTAGGTGTGTTAGTGTTCCGTTCAAGCAGAAGTTATTAGGAGAAATAAAATTTACGGTGCATTACTACTATTATTATTATTATTATTATTATTATTATTATTATTATTATTTTACAGTAGGCATGGCGTCAAAGCCATTCGAATTCTTTGAGCTTAATATTCAAAATTATTGAAGGTAAATCGCTTCAAAAGTGCCTTGGGCTCACGTTGTCCGTGTAAAACTGTCCCAAATTCTGGCTATGAACAAAACAATTCCTCTCTAAATCGATTTTATCTTCCTCTGGCGCCATAAATATCTGCGTGGGGTTGTAGCCAGCGCCCTCGGTGACGAGCGGGCGTCGTCAGCTGTGCCGATCCATCATCCGTCAAGTAGTCTGCCGGCAACACTCGGTTTGGCTCGCGGCAGCTGAACCACGCAGAGTATGGGCGAGTGCTGGAGGGCCACTGGAGACCCCAGTCCGGTTGTGAAAACCTGCGGACTCTAATTGGACGATGAGAGGCAATAAGAAAGCTGGCGACGCACTTGCGAATCGAGATGAACGTAAGAGTGATGGTTGTAGAGGAGGATAAATTCAAGAGATGAACAGCATTTCCGTTATTGGCGGACAAAGTATAGACTGATAGATGTTGTGTAGAGCCTTTATCATAAGCACTGCTCCCGTTTCGTGTCCTCATGACATCGAATAGTGAAGGACTAGATTCCAGCTATTGGTACGTTCGCCGATCAACAGCATCGGTGTTGACTATGCTACCTTTCGCCTGGAGGTGTTTCGCTACTCCGTTCCACCGCCATGCAGACGAATCAGTTTGGCCTGTAAGTAGTCAGTGCACTGTGTGTGAGCGATCGATGTCTCTATAACGACAAGTGAAAAGGGCCAGAAGCTGTTAATGCCCTTGGAACTAGATTTGTTGATATTTTTTAAAAATCGGTAATTCTGTAGATAGATAAACTACTGGTCATTAAGATTGCGACACCATGAAGATGCCGTGCTACAGACGCGAAATTTAACCGACAGGACGAAGATGCTGTGATATGCAAATCATTAGCTTTTCAGAGCATTCACACAAGGTTGGCGCCGGTAACGACACCTACAACGTGCTGACATGAGGAAAGTTTCCAACCGATTTCTCATGCACAAACAGCAGTTGACCGGCGTTGCCTGGTGAAACGTTGTTGTGATGCCTCGTGTAACGAGGAGAAATGCGTACCATCACCTTTCCGACTTTGATAAAGGTCGGATGGTAGCCTATCGCCATTGCGGTTTATCGTATCGCGACATTACTGCTCGCGTTGGTCGAGATCCAATGACTGTTAGCAGAATATGGAATCGGTGGATTCAGGAGGGTAATACGGAACATCGTGCTGGATCCCAACGGCCTCTTATCACTAGCAGTCGATATGACAGGCATCTTACCCACATGGCTGTAACGGATCGTGCAGCCACTTATCGATCCCTGAGTCAACAGATGGGGACGTTTGTAAGACAACAACCACCTGCACGAACAGTTCGACGACGTCTACAGCTGAATGGACTATCAGCTCGGAGACCATTCCTGCGGTTACCCTTGACGCTGCTTCATAGGAGCGCCTGCGATAGTGTACTCAACGACGAACCTGGGTGCACGAATGGAAAAACTTCATTTTTTCGAATGAATCCGGGTTCTGTTTACAGCATCATGATGGTCGCATCCATGTTTGGCGACATCGCGGTGAACGCACATTGGAAGCGTGTATTTGTAATCGCCATACTGGCGTATCATCCGGCGTGATGGTATGGGGTGCCATTGGTTACACGTCTCGGTCACCTCTTGTTCGCATTGACGGCGCTTTGAACAGTGGACGTTACATTTCAAGTGTGTTACGACCCGTGGCTCTACCTTTCATTCGATACATGCGAAACCCTACATTTCAGCACGATAATGAACGACCGCATGTTGCAAGTCCTGTACGGGCCTTTCTGTATACGGAAAAAGTTCGACTGCTGCCCTGGCCAGCACATTCTCTAGATCTCTCACCAATTGAAAACGTCTGGTCAATGGTGGCCGAGCAATTGGCTCGTCACAATACGCCACTCGCTACTTTTGATGAACTGTGGTATCGTGTTGAAGCTGCATGGGAACGCCATCCAAGGTCTGTTTGATTAAATGCCCAGGCGTATTAAGGCCGCTATTGCGGCCACTGGTGGTTGTTCTGGGTACTGATTTCTCAATATCTATGCACCTAAATTGCGGGAAAATGTAATCGCATGTCAGTTCTATTATATTTGTCCTATGATACCCGTTTATCATCTGCATTTCTTGTTTGTGTAGCAATTTTAATGTCCAGTAGTCTATTTTAATAAGGAAATGCCATTATCAGCCATAGATATATCGAAAAAATTATCGATATATCGATATGCACATGGAAATTAATAAATGTACCGGCCAAACAAAATATCGGCTGCACATTGTAAATATACTGCCACTTTTAGAGCTGTATATTTAACAAATGATTTAGTATTACGTATTTTGTACATAACATCTAGCAGCCTGCTTATCCCCCATAGAGCAAGAACTGAAAGGAAAACGATGCGCGTTTTCGTTTGCTAATATCCACTTTGCTAACAGTGGTAACTGCAGGTGAGTGTCACAGTTAAAGGTGTCGGATGGGCTCGTCGTTCAGGTTCGTCACATCTGTATTTCCCACAATCTAGCAGTTGTATTGTCAAAATTGCGTGGTGAAGCTAAACGTTGCAATTTCTGTTGGAAGCACCGAGCGCCAATTGCGTCAGCATTTCACCTCACACGTCTCCGCCCAACGCATATACCAATCTTGTCATTTACATTTTTGTTCATAATTTTCAGCAACTGTTTTTGAAGACTGCTGACGTGAAGGGATAGCACACCAGTTGCCTTAAAAATTGTTTTTTTAAGGCAACTAGTGTGCTTTTTCTTCACATAAGATATGTTGTCATTCCATTCACACTACTACTCCACCAGTGCAGTCGGACTTCTTCTTTTGTGCCACCTATATTTGTTTCACACAGTCAAGGAGAGAGGATGGACTCCTTCACACAGTGAACGTAAAATAATGTTGTACTACAATTTCAAAAGAACAACTTCAAATGTTTATCGAAAAAAGCGAAAAAAATAAAAAATATCGGCACTCGATATTACCACTTCGGTATCGACACGTCATTGAGGAAATGTCCCCAGTAAGTATCGATGGTTTTTATGAAGACATCGATATATCGATATTTTATCGGCGGAACTAGTTCACAGGTCCTAGCGTACGAGGCGAACATGTAAGAGTTTTGTGAAATTAATTTCTTTATTTTTTTGTCGGTTCGCAATTAGTCCTTCATTAAATAGCAGTAATATTGTGAAGACAAAGATGGAAATCAATTTGTGTGGGCGCGCCTCCAAACGTATACGCTATGAGTTAGCAAATGGTGATATTGAAGTTCTCCGAACTCAGTATTTGGTTCGATAACGGAAAATATTACTGTGACTCGACTACATAAATTTCCAAAGTTGCCCAATAACTCACCACAATTAGATGAAGAACTGTCGATAAATGTTTTCCACACAAACATACGAGAAAATATTAATGTTTATGAACGACTCTGGAAAGGATATTGGGGGTTTGTCATGCCAAAGCAGTATGAATTGTCTGAAAGAGTCGATAACCCTATTTATATTCGAGACCTTCAAGACATGTCCAAAACTGTTTCTCCAAATATTTATTTTTTCCCCACTGGTGTTTTCCTTCCTTCTGTTTGCTCCAAAACAAGAAAATGAAACATGTAAGGAAGCTTTGTCCTTAATTGCAAATGACATCAATCTGGGCATAATGTGAGATGGCACATCACCAGGCCACAAACGAGTATAAATGCCTCCAGATTTCATCTCGCGTACACTTAGTAGAGAAAGATCCAATCTTTAGGACTATTCAATGATTTTAAATCAAAGGAATCTAAAATGTTAAAACGCCCTGCTACACCCGCAGGACAGGACAGGCAATTTAAATTGCGGAAAGGGGCCAAAATGAGCGACTGTCAGTTACACTTGAACATACAAGTTTATTTATTTGACCAAAAATTACAAGAGCCAAGAAAATTTAAAAAAACCACAGCATTAATTTTTGGAACTTAATTACCGACTGAATGCGCCATTAAGGGCAACCCCCCCCCCCTTTAATTTAAAATCAGCTGAAAGCCAATAACGTAAGACTCAAACTAAAATCAGAAATTTAAACGGCAGATGGCCTTATCTTAAATCAGTTCTTTCAATTAGGCAGCAACCCCAAACAATCTCACACCTTAAGAGTAAAAAAACTTTAATTTAAAAATCTGCTGAAGGCCCATCACTTAAGACTCAAACCGAAATAAATTTTTAAAAATCCAAAACGTCTTATCTTAAAACAGTTCTTTAATTAAGCTGAAGGCCCAAATAATCTGACACCTTAAGACCAAAACAACTTTATATCAAAATCGGCTGAAGGCCCATCAGTGAAGACTCATCAAAATTAAATTTTTAAAAAAGACCAAAGGCCTTACTTAAAACTGTTCTTAAAATTAGGCTGAAAGCCTAAACAATCTTACGCCTTCAGGGCAAAACATCCTTAATTTAAAAATCAAGAACAAATATGAAAATGCAGTACACCCAACGGCTCTCAGAAGTTTCCGAGGGTTGGCCTGGAATTCAAACACTAAAGCTCGTTTAGGTGAGACAGGCAGTCGACCCAACCATTCTCGATCCGACAACAACCCAACCGACAGACTGTCAACGGAGCCACCGACAAGCTAACTTCAGCTCCACCCGGCCAGCACACAAAAAAGAGTTCAACGGAATAACATAGAAAAAATGGTTCAAATGGCTAGAACACTATGGGACTTAACATCCGAGGTCATCAGTCCCCTAGAACTTAGAACTACTTAAACCTAACTAACCTAAGGACATCACACACACCCATGCCCGAGGCACGATTCGAACCACCGACCGTAGCAGTCACGCGGTTCCGGACTGAAGCGCCTAGAACCGCTCGGCCACCGCAGCCGGCGAACGTAGAAGGCAGCAGTAGCCGACCGAGACAGGCGCAGCAACAGGGAAGTAAACGGCTTTTGTTATTTACGAGTTCCTAACCAGGAGCGAATTTTCTTATATCATCTGTGTGCTTTAATAGTTCGTTCTCTCTTGATTCTGTGTGTAAATTTAATAACTAACAGCCATAGTTATCGTGTTTTAGTTTGCGTCGGAAAGTAAACCGATTTTTGACATATTAAAAGTTGCTAATCAGGGGCAAATTATTTAGTTTTACCTGAGTGCTACGGTAGATAAGTTTTTTAAATATCGGCGTATTACTAGACACAGTTCGTGTGTTCTCGTCAGGGTGTACAGTAGAGTTGCATAGCACGTGCCGGTAGTCCGTTTTAGTTTTCCACTGCCTTTAGTATGGACAGGGTCTTTTGGTTGGCAGGAGAGCCAACACCGTGTTACTAGAAGAGGCCGAAAGGCACGCCTTTTAGCTCACGCAAGCTGGCGTGAGGTCTGGAACAGGACAAGGAAATTAGAATTTAGAAAAACGAACGTAGTTGGTGGAATACTTAACTTTAATCAGTTAATGGTGAACGTCGGTCTGGACGGTACATAATTCACAATATCAATAGTAACTGATAATGGCGCCTTGCTAGGTCGTAGCAAATGACGTAGCTGAAGGCTATGCTAAACTATCGTCTCGGCAAATGAGAGCGAGGGGACTGATGACCATAGATGTTAAGTCCCATAGTGCTCCGAGCCATTTGAACCATTTTTGAAATGAGAACGTATTTTGTCAATGAACGATCGCTAGCAAAGTCGGTTGTACAACTGGGCGAGTGCTAGGAAGTCTCTCTAGACCTGCCGTGTGGCGGCGCTCGGTCTGCAATCACTGATAGTGGCGACACGCGGGTCCGACGTATACTAACGGACCGCAGCCGATTTAAGGGCTACCACCTAGCAAGTGTGGTGTCTGGCGGTGACACCACACAGGGACTGCGATTGTTGTGTGCGGATGCGAGCCGAGTTGGTGACACTTCGCTCCCAGCTTCAGGCTGTGACGGTTTCGGTTACACAGCTTGAGGCTGCAGTGGATGGGCACCACTGTTGTGGGCCGACCGTGGGGATCCAACGGACGTCCAAGACGTCAGAGCCCTCCGATCGGTCCTCACCGGTGGCCAACCCAGTTACTGCTGGCACTGAGGCTGACCCCCCACCTGTGGTCGAGCTGGAGGTCGCCCCAGGGCGAAGCAGGCGGCGAAAGACTTCCCAGGGGCCGCAAGTAAGGCCTCCCCGGTTTGTCTGACAAACAGTTTCCAGGTGCTGTCTGTGGCTGACACTGTCGCTGTGGCCTGTACTGTTTCAAAGGAAACCACTCAGCCTGCAAGATCCGGGCAATCGCAGAGTGTGGGATTATTGGTAGTTTGGAGGTCCAACATTAGGCGCGTTATGGGCCGACAAGGAGGGTAAGAAATTCAATGTGCACTCCGTGTGCATACCGGGTGGATTCATTCCAGATGTGGAAAGGGTCCTCCCAGATGCCATGAAGAGCACAGGGTGCAGCCAACTGCAGGTGGTTACTCATTTTGGTACTGATGATGTGTGTCGCTTTGGATCAGAAGAGATTCTCTCTGGTTTCGAGTGGCTAACAGAAGTGGTAAAGGCTGGCAGTCTTTCAAGATGAAAGCACAGCTGACCATTTGCAGCATAGTCGACAGGACCGATTGCGGGCCTCTGGTACAGAGCCGAGTGGAGGTTCTGAATCAGATGCTCAAATGGTTCTGCGACCGTGTAGGCTGCAGATTCCTCGACTTGCGCCAAAGGGTGGTTGGGTTTCGGGTTCCGCTGAATAGGTCAGGTGTCCACTACACGCAGAAGGCGGCTACACCGGTAGCAGGGGCTGTGTGGCGTGGACTGGGCGGCTTTTTAGGTTAGAGGGTCTCGGGAATACACAAGAAGGACTTCAGTCACAAAGGGTGCAGGCTGAACACAGGAAGAACGTAGATACACGAACCATTGGTATAACAGTTGTAAACTGTCGTAGCTGTGTTGGGAAAGTATCAGAGGTCCAAGTGCTAATAGAAAGCACTGATGCTCAAATCGTTATACGTACTGAAAGCTGGCTAAGGCCGGATATAAGCTCAGCCAAAATTTTTGCGGAGAACTTAACGGTGTTCCGAAAGGGAAGGCTAAGCACGGTTGGTGGTGGCGTGTTTGTTGCTGTCAGAAGTAGTTTAACTTGTCGCGAAATTGAAGTAGATACCTCCTGTGAGTTAGTATGGGCAGAGGTCATTGTTTGCAATCGGAATAAAATAATAATTGGATACTTTTACCGACCTCCCAATTCAGATGATACAGTTGCAGAAAGGTTCAAAGAAAACTTGAGTTTGATTTCAAACACGTACCCGACTCATACGATAATAGTTGGTGGTGACTTTAATTTACCCTCGACATGTTGGCGAAAATACATGTTTAATTCCGGAAGTACGCATAAAATATCATCCGAAATTGTGCTACACGCATTCTCTGAGAATTATTTCGAGGAGTTAGTTCATGAGCCCACGCGAATAGAAAACGGTTTTGAAAACACACTTGACCTCTTAGCAACAAATAATCCTGAGTTAATAACGTGCATCAAAACCGATTCAGGGATTAGTGAACACAGAGTTGTCGTAGCGAGATTGAATACTGTAATCCCCAATTTCTCGAAAAATAAGCGAAAAATATTCCTACTCAAAAAAGCAGACAAAAATTCACTTGACGCCTTCCTGAGAGACGATCTCCATTCATTCGAAATTAATAATATAAGTGAAGACCAAATGTTGTTTAAATTCAAAGAAATAGTATCGGCAGCAATTGAGAGATTTATACGAGTATCAAATAAATTAACAAACGACGGAGCTGATCCTCCTTGGTACACAAGACGGATTAGAACACTGCTGCAGAAACAACGAAACAAACATGCCAAATTTAAACAGACGCAAAATCCCAGAGACTGACGATCTTTTACAGAAGCTCGAAATTTAGCGCTGATGTCAATGCGAGATGCATATAACAGTTTCCACAACGAAACTTTGTCTCCTTCTCTGCACGATGGCAATGGAGATACTATCGAAGACAGTGCTGCCACAGCAGAGTTACTAAACACAGCCTTCCAAAATGCCTTCACAACAGAAGACGAAGTAAATATTCCAGAATTCGAGTCGAGAACAGCTGCCAACATGAGTAACGTAGAAGTAAATGTCCTTGGCGTAGTGAAGCAACTTAAATCATTTAATAAAAGCAAGTCTTCTGGTCCAGACTATATACCAATTGGGTTCCTTTCGGAGTACACTGATGCATTGGCTCCATACTTAACAATCATATACAACCGTTCGCTCGACGAAAGACCCGTACCCAAAGACTGGAAAGTTGCACAGGTCACACCAATATTCAAGAAAGGTAGTAGGAGTAATCCACTAAATTACAGGCCCATATCGTTAACGTCGATATGCAGCAGGATTTTAAAACATATATTGTGTTTGAACATTATAAATTACCTCGAGGAAAACGGTCTATTGATACACAGTCAACATGGGTTTAGAAAACATTCTTCCTGTGAAACACAACTAGCTCTTTATTCACATGAAGTGGTGAGCGCTATTGACGAGGGATTTCAGATCGATTCCGTATTTCTGGATTTTCGGAAGACTTTTGACAATGTACCAGACAAGCGGCTCGTAGTGAAATTGCGTGCTCATGGAATATCGTCTCAGTTATGTGACTGGATTTGTGATTTCCTGTCAGAGAGGTCACAGTTCGTAGTATTTGACGGAAAGTCATCGAGTAAAACGTAATTGATTTCTGGCGTTCCCCAAGGTAGTGTTATAGAACCTTTGCTGTTCCTTATCTATATTACCGATTTTGGCGACCATCTGAAGAGCCGTCCTCCGTTGTTTGCAGATGATGCTGTCGTTTATCGACTAATAAAGTCGTCAGAACGAAAAGGTTGAGGTCATCCACATGAGTGTTAAAAAATGGTTCAAATGGCTCTGAGCACTATGGGAGTTAACATCTGTGGTCATCAGTCCCCTAGAACTTAGAACTACTTAAACCTAACTAACCTAAGGACATTACACACATCCATGCCCGAGGCAGGATTCGAACCTGCGACCGTAGCAGTCGCGCGGTTCCGGACTGAGCGCCTCGAATCGCGAGACCACCGCGGCCGGCCACATGAGTGTTAAAAGGAACTCGTTAAACTTCGGTTACACGATAAATCAGTCTAATCTAAAAGCCGAAAATTCAACTAAATACCAAGGTATTACAATTACGAACAACCTAAATGGGAAGGAACACAGAGAAAATGTTGTGGGGAAGGCTAAACAAAGACTGCATTTTATTGGCAGGACACTTAGAAAATGTAACAGATCTACACTACTGGCCATTAAAATTGATACATCACGAAGATGACGTGCTACAGACGCGAAATTTAACCGACAGGAAGAAGATGCTGTGATATGCAAATGATTAGCTTTTCAGAGCGTTCACACAAGGTTGGCGCCGGTGGTGACACCTACAATGTGCTGACATGAGGGAAGTTTCCAACCGATTTCTCATATATAAACAGCAGTTGACCGGCGTTGCCTGGTAAAACGTCGTTGTGATGCCTCGTGTAAGGAGGAGAAATGCGTACCATCACGTTTACGACTTTGATAAAGGTCGGATTGTAGCCTATCGCGATTGCGGTTTATCGTATTGCGACATTGCTGCTCGCGTTGGTCGAGATCAAACGACTGTTAGTAGAATATGGAATGGGTGGGTTGAGGATTTACGGAACGCCGTGCTGGATCCCAACGGCAACGTACCACTAGTAGTCGAGATGACAGGCATCTTATCCGCATGGCTGTAACGGATCGTGCAGCCACTTATCGATCCCTGAGTCAACAGATGGGGACGTTTGCGAGACAACAACCATCTGCACGAACGGTTCGACGACGTTTGGAACAGCATGGACAATCAGCTCGGAGACCATGGCTGCGGTTACCCTTGACGCTGCATCACAGACAGGAGCGCCTGCGATGGTGTACTCAACGACGAACCTGGGTGCACGAATGGCAAAACGTCATTTTTTCGGATGAATCCATGTTCTGTTTACAGCATCATGATGGTCGTATCCTTGTTTGGCGAGATGGTGGTGAACGCACATTGGAAGCGTGTATCTGTCATCGTCATACTGGCGTATCACCCGGGGAGATGGTATGGGGTACCATTGGTTACGCGTCTCGGTCACCTCTTGTTCGCAATGACGGTACTTTGAACAGTGGACGTTACATTTCAGATGTGTTACGACCCGTTACAGGTCCTGTACGGTTCTTTCTGGATACAGAAAATGTTCGACTGCTGCCCTGGCCAGCACATTCTCCAGATCTCTCACCAATTGAAAACGTCTGGTTCATGGTGGCCGAGCAACTGACTCTTCACGATACACCAGTTACTACTCTTGATGAACTGTGGTATCGTGTTGAAGCTGCATGGGCAGCTGTACCTGGTCACACCATCCAAGCTCTGTTTGACTCAATGCCCAGGCGTATCAAGGCCGTTATTACGGCCAGAGGTGGTTGTTCTGGGTATTGATTTCTCAGGATCTATGCACTCAAATTGCGTGAAAATGTTATCACATGTCAGTTCTAGTATAATATATTTGTCCAATGAATACCCGTTTATCATTTGCATTTCTTCTTGGTGTAACAATTTACGCTTGTCCGTCCTCTTCTAGAATACTGCTGCGCGGTCTGGGTTCGTTACCAGATAGGACTGATGGGTACATGAAAAAGTTCAAAGAAAGGCAGCACGTTTTGTATTATCACGAAATATGGGAGAGAGTGTCACAGAAATGATACAGGATTTGGACTGGACATCATTAAAAGAAAGGCGTTATTCGTTGATACGGAATCTTGTCACGAAATTCCAGTCACCAACTTTCTCCTCTGTGCGGCTGGTGCAGGCGGAGGTTCGAGTCCTCCCTCGGGCGTGGGTGTGTGTGTTTGTCCTTAGGGTAATTTAGGTTAAGTAGTGTGTAAGCTTAGGAACTGATGACCTTCGCAGTTAAGTCCCATAAGATTTAAAAAAAATTTTAAAAATTTCTCCTCCGAATGCGAAAATATTTTGTTGACACCGACGTACATAGGGAGGAACGATCACCAAGGTAAAAGAAGGGAAATCACAGCTCGTACGGAAAGATATAGGTGTTCCTTCTTTCCGCGTGCTATACGAGATTGGAATAATAGAGAATTCTGAAGGTGGTTCGATGAACCCTCTGTCATGCAGTTAAATGTGATTTGCAAAGTATCCATGTAGATATAGATGTAGATAGATGCATTGGCGCCCACAACCAATTATACATTCAGCAGTCAAACTACACACCGTGCTGGACAGCGACAACGCGATGAGGAAAATACACTGCCTGAATTTACGCCAACGACCAGGGCAGGTAACCGGAACGTTAACGGCCACAAGGCAGAAGCTTCGGCTGGTGCACTTAAATTCAAAATAACCAAGCACAGTTAAACTCCACCGGAAGGTGGCTAAAGTTTGCCAACTTGAAAACACACGTTGTTGCTCGTGGAAAGTCCCAACAGCCGACAATGAAATCCAAACGACACAATGTGAACAGTCGTGACTTGCTGGTAGATTAGGTCAAAACTCAACTTTCCTGTCTAGGTTCGGTGGCCCACGGACCTCGTAGCAATGGTAACAGCACCACACACACACCGACCGCGCGTGGACGCCGCCAGCGGCCTCGGCCAAACTACGCGCCGTGCAGATTTCCTCGCTGCTCCACGCCAACCGACCAACTGCCCAGGCCCGGAAACGGTGAAAGGACCAAATATACGTCGGCCGATGAGACGACCAACCGCACGACCAACCAACGATCGTCCCGCTACAATCTGCCTCCGTCAGACAGTTCATGTGTGTCGCCAGCGGTCGGCGAGCATTGACTGCCGGCGCCTCACCGGGGCTCCGTCCCCGACTTCACTGCTGCTGCGTCCCGACTGCATAGATGGTCCAACTGACTGCCAGACACACGACGACCCGTAAATACTATCGGTCCCTCCAGAGATGGTACGACAGTGAACTAATCGATACGCGCTGCTGCTGCCGCTCACGGACAAGTATGGCAGGAAGTTAGTGACGCCAGTAAATGGAATAAGAAAACGAGGCGGCTGTATCGTAATACAAGATGACAAACAATAAATGGCATGAACACGAGCCACCGCTGACCAAATTGGAGATTGCTTCGTCGAAGACCTAATGTCCCACGAACATAACGTTGAACATCTAGATGATTTTTTGATTACTCATACCTACATTCTTGCAGATAGTGACTTTCGCCCATTATGTGGGCCGACTTCAGTAGTAGCTTTAAATGTACTACTAAATGCTGTGAGGCATTCCACTCTAAAGTGAGCGCTCAGTTTTACTCTTCCAACCTCACGATATTCCATGTGTTAGAGACGTTAAAAGTGTGTTCTAAGATATACTGACCTTAAAATGAGAAACAACGAGGAAACCACAGCAAAAAAATGCTGGACAAACAAAACTAAAGAAAAGAACACGTAGAAAAGCTGTCTAAGACAACCATTACCCGGTACAAATGAGAAAGCCAAAGAGTCAAACATTCTGAGCATACAGACCTATAAAACTGAAAGGGAAATGTTATGGCACTGTTGATAGCTTATGGGACTATGAAAAAATAAGATGCCAGCTAATGGGAATCAGTTTGTCCGCCGTCGGATAAATACGGTGGTTGGTTATGGGACACGTCCATTTCTAAATCATTTTCGAGTTAGCCATCATGAAGTGTACCTGATCGGCAAAATAGCCAATAAATATAACTGAAAGCATCGCTCACTTGCTGCCATCATGCACGAACAGAGAGGGATGAGGTTATCGCTTGCCTTCCCTGCCACCGTAGTCACTAAACGGAAAGTGTGGGCACCCAAAAGCTCCTGTAGAGTGTTTGCTTGTGTACGAACTGTCCTCGATGTGTAGCCGCATTCTGGTATGGAATCTTAAGTAGCGTTCAGAAAGCTGAATCATTTCTTTGTTTTGTTGTTTCCAGTTAGTTATATCACCAACAAAAGTTTACTCAGTCGCATTTTTCTAAATTTTGTAAAACTGAACACCGGGACATTACGTGTATGTTATCCTTGTAGTAACCATAGTCACACTGTAATAAAAGGTGAAATTCACTGGCATAGATGCATTCAAGATTTGCGGCTTATGCTACTGAAGCTGGCATGCACGTTGGTATCCTTGTTGAATTTATCTCAGTAACTAATTTTCTTTCAAATGTTAGCGTATGTAATGTCGTTAAGCCTTTCTTAATATTCGATATGGATAATTTCCAAACGTAATACTCATGTACTTCCGTGTGCGTCTGTTGCACTGACGTGGGTTTCATGTATGATTTAAAAACTAAAAAATAAGCCTACGCTGGGTGTTTGACAAACTGTTTTGCAACGAGTTGCTATGTTTCTATTGGCACCCGTCCCTTCATTGTGCTCCGGGTCCACAAACCACAGACCTGTAACCTACGGGACCTATGCCGCCTCTGGTGCCACATACCTCCGCAAGTGTATCAAGGACCTGTCGAGTGCATGACACGTAGAAGTTTTGTGAGGTTCATCAACAAGCTATTACTGGTTCATTTTCGCTACTGTGAGACATGCCTCTTCTACTGAAAACTGCTTGCTTTTCATATGTGGAGACGTGGTAGTACTGACCAAAGCAAAAATAGTCCAGTAAACATGGGTTCTAAAGTGCATACCTTAAAAGTTTTGAACACTTGTTCATATTCACTACTGCAGAAAAAATTTGGAACTCTCCAACCCAGCGCCTCACATACATCTGAGCTACTTACTTCAATGAGTTTAATACCATTGTTAGTAACTACGTGCGCTCTGAGGCGCTTCAGTCATGGACTGTGCAGCTGATCCATGCCATCGGGCATGAGTGTGTGTGTTTGTCCTTAGAATAATTTAGGTTAAGTAGTGTGTAAGCTTAGGGACTGATGCCCTTAGCAGTTAAATCCCATAAGATTTCACACACACACACACACACACACAGTAACTACGTGTATTTATGAATATTGTCAACCATTAGTGCTTACGAAAATCTAATATATGCTGGAAGAACAAGTATGAAATAACTGCGTCATATCGTCGTAGTAAACACTTGGCAATGTCAGGGAAATTTATATTTTTCGAAACGCAAAGAATATCTTTCATGTAACAATAAGATGTTTGGCACGACACAGCGCAATCGTAAAAATGAGATCAGGGATTAATTGCGAAGTATATGTGGTGTGATACAAGAGTGTGTGTACGATCGCGGTTGCCAAATGGATATTAGACTGAAAATTGTGTACAGTATGTAGCAAAGCAAAATGTAAGCGAGCGATCGCATGTATAGCAAAGTACATGGTCGCAAGAACATATTGTAATTAATGAAAACTGTGTGGCCGAAATTTATACAAGCTGCTCGCTAATCAAGAAGAGTCTATTTCCATTAATGAATTTCATAATAAACGTTAGATCGCACCACGAGCAACTAATCGCAAAGTAAGACCCATCCTGTATTTTTATAGCTTTCTAATAGGCATGTCAGGCCAGCGTAATAGTAACTCTTTTGGAACATCACTATGTGTTTAGTCAAAGTATGTACATTACATGTGAAACATTATTGACCAAAGTCGTTAACATCATGAGGGTCCTACTTCCGACAAAACTGTTACTGAAGTAAATAATTGAAAGGAAACAGTTTCAGTTAAATTTACAATTCATTTCCAACAATTAACTATTGTTGTAAAACGCAGCAGTAAGTATAGTTGTTCATACAGTGTTCGACTCATATTGAGACAATCAGTTCACACTGAAATTGATTTAAATGCAATTCATATTTCTATGACAACAGTAGTAGTCAAAATAATTTTGTCATTTTACGTTGTGTTCTGTAAATGCCATTTTGTGCATATGTTTACGCAACATTACCATTGATAAATAGTTGAAGCCATTAATGAAAGTTTTTGCGGCATCAGTTCAAAAGTAATTAGCAAGAGCAGTAAATAAACTTATTCACGATTGTGTAAACATCCAAACATTATCGTGAGTTTCGTAATACAGTACAGTTTCTATGAAGTACTGCTAGTTGTTGCATATTATAGGTTTTTCTTAATAATGACTAACATCACTGAAATAAAAATTAATGTCTTTAGTGTTCATGTTAAAGCATGTTTTTTTACACCTAAGCTCGCCCTTGTATATTTTGTTCAGTTGCTGGATTATCATTCTTGAGCAGTATTTGCATGATTTGAAAGTCATTAGAGTCGTATAAGAAACTTAACTTTTGTTCGTTAGGGAACTGGCGACCGTTTTTATTCTACGGCCGAAATTCATTCCAACATATTTTGGTGTACAAAAACACTGCTAACTACACTGAATCTTTAAAATATTACTTTTCTTCAAATTTCAATCGTGGTTTGCACACAGTAAACTCTTGTGAGATAGTGACCAGGTTGCAACTGCCTCTATTCTATTTGTAGCCAATGAAAATGGATTCGATGAGACGTTTCCTACACTTACGGAACTCTTGGTATATGTATCTTAAAAACCTTTCTAATCACCAGAGAGTTTTCAAGATAAATACTAATATGTGGGTACCAGCCACCACTGAAATACATTCGTGGTGCACATTAAGTCGTCTTGGTATTTGCACCAGGGATCAATCCGCGATATGATGTTGTTTGCATTGCCGAGAACTGGAACTGTAATTAAACCTTCTGAATGGGACCTACAGAATGAATGCAACACACAACAGTAGCAATCACGTTATTTGTCTTAGCAGTGTTATGCGTGCTGAAAATGGAACCTTGCGTTGAGTTTGTGGACACATATGGCATACGTAGTGGGTCTGACGGTAATGTTTCGGAAGCTGTACATTCGTTCTGATAAAAATACCGTGATGTAAATCCTGAAAGTCGGACATTTACGAGAACCCATCAGCCTCTCTGAAGCTTGACACCTGCAGGGTAATCTGCATGTATAACTTCAGAAACTGAGGACGTAATCTTCGAAGCAATACATCTGCCCCCATGAAACTGGACTTGAAGAATAGTTGAACAACTGACTCTAGAAAGCCACAGTGGTGTATGGAGAAGTTTTCTTCGCAGCACGCAATACTGGTACCATCACCAACGAATTCAACGTCTGAGTGAAAGGCACATAGATTCCGTAGTGGTCTTTGTCAGTGGATGCAACAAAACGCTACAGTTAACCAATTACACTGTTCAGAAGAATTAAGGGTCTTCCATAAGTCGAGCAATAATTGAGGACTAGGTGTGTTACCAGATTATACCTTTACACTCTTAAGCCACAACATTATGACCACTGCCCACCGCGACGCTCGATGCCACCTGGTGGAGTTGCTGTCACGTGACGCGGTAACAAAAGTTTGTAAGCGGAGCAGACACGGACGGAGGATCACCCTAGCGAAGATATTGGCTGGAAATAGGGAAATCTATTGAGATAAGCAACTTTGGCAAAGGGCAGATTATTATTACACACTGACTGTGAATATCTCGAAAACGATGAAGCTGGTCGAATGTTCAGATGCTACTGTCGTGAGCAGCTACGAAAAGAGGAGAAAGATCGGTGAAAGTACCACTATGGCTAATTCTTTGGACATCCACGATTCCTCAGAGAACCACGGGTTCTGAGGCTTGTCTGCTCTGTAAAGTAGAATAGGTGGTGATCTCTGGCATCTCTGCCGAAAGAGCACAATGCTGGTGCACGGACAAGTGTTTTTGGGCACATCTTTCATCGTGCATTGTTGAAGATATAGCTGCGTAGCAGACCACCAGTACGTGTACTAGCGTTGTTTTACATAGAAAGAGGTTTAGAGGGAATCCCTGGAAGTGTAGAATCTGTCAAGTCCTTGTGAAACAGAACCCTATTGGTAGAAACATCTAATTCCCAACAAGTGAAGAACAAGACAAAATAAACTATACAACACCTTGAATTATAGCAAAGGTCTTGTGACTCGGAGGCACCTGACATTCTACGAGGAGAAATAAAAGCTGAGTGCTCCCAGGAAGACAGTGTATATGTGCAAAACATAATAAAAAGGTTGGACAGCGATCTTGTGCAATCGGACTGGTATTTACAGGCTTTCAGCAGTACGAAACTTCCAGAGAACATTAGTCTGGTTTCGTTCATCACAGTGTGCATCCTTATTTTATGAATCCATCTCGCCCCAAGACTGAGCCTCCACCCATTACAGTCTCCCTTGTTGGCGGAAAGACAAGGTGCAAGTCCAACCTGGTGATAGACAGTTCCAATTTTGCAGTGGAACATTAATGGTTTCAGGACATTCTAGCAGAGGACTGCGGCCCGTGCCTGTGTTTACAAAAAGCCACTGACACCCCTGTGCTCTGGAGCTATACCCTTCGCTGAACAGATGACCTGACTGGAGACAAATCCAAGGGAGGAGTTATTGTGTTTGTCAATAACTTGCGTCACTCCGCTGCTCTCCCCCTGGCTACTGACATGCAAGCAGTTTGTCAGAGGATCACTGTTTGCTCACTGTAATTCGATCTTCAGGATGCGGTAGACTGTGAGGCTCTCACAGATCCTGTGGAACAACTTCTGTGACCATTTTTCCTGCTGTTAGATTTCAATACCCATCATGTCTTTGGGGCTATACCTGTATTTGGCCTTGAAGTCGGATTTTGGAGAGCATCATGATGTCTCAAGAGCTGTCCATTCTCAACGCAGGTACTCACACTCATTTCTGTGCTGTTCAAAATGTTCAAATGTATGTAAAATCTGATGGGACTTAACTGCTAAGGTCATCAGTCCCTAAGCTTACACACTACTTAACCTAAATTATCCTAAGGACAAACACATACACCCATGCCTGAGGGAGGACTCGAACCTCCACCGGGACTGTCCGCACAGTCCATGACTGCAGCTCTGTGCTGTTACTGGGTCATTCTTAGCAATAACCTCTGTTTCTGTTCTCGAGCTCTCAAGTGGGAGGTAATTGACGACCTTCATTCTAGTGACCACGTCCCTCTCTGCATTCGCTTACTGGACAGAACCTTCCCTAACGAGAAGCCACCAAAATAGATGGTCAGCAGGCTAACTGGACGCTATTGAGTCATCTTGCTGTGTTTTTACACCATGACATTGTTTAGCAATGATTGGACCACATTATATGTGTGATCCATCATCATACTGACTTATACATCCCAGTGTCCTCATTTCATCTTAGGAGTCACGCAGCATCTTGGTGGACCGGTCAGTGTCACTCAGAAATCCAGATCAGGGGATCTCTTCAGCATTTAAGTATCGCCCAACAGCAGAGAACCTCACAGCATTTCGGTTTGCAAAAGCCAAGACCAGATGCATAATCAAGAAGGGCAAGAAATGGTCATGGCATGTGTTCCTGGATGCAATCAACCATTTCACTTGTTCAACTAAAGTTTGGGAAGCCATCCAGAGGATTTCTGGTAAACACAGTCGTTTAGCAATAGCAGCAGTGCTCGAACAGGACCACGTCCCTCTCTGCATTCGCTTACTGGACAGAACCTTCCGTAACGAGAAGCCACCAAAATAGATGGTCAGCAGGCTAACTGGACGCTATTGAGTCATCTTGCCGTGTTTTTACACCATGACATTGTTTAGCACAACACCCAGAGACATTGCACAGATACCGGCAGAGAATTTTGCAGAAAGTACTCCCAATGCCAGCCAGGATCGGTGTTCCGCCTCTGTCATGGGACTGCAGAGGGGGGAAGGTGAGGGGCGGCAAGTTGGAATTTAGATCCCACAATTCTGAGTCTTATAAATGCCCTTTCTCCACGTGGGAGCTGGAATCGGCACTGTCTGAGACTTGCCATGTTACACCCAATCATGACCGAATCCAGTACTGCATATTTCGACATTTGCCACCAGCGTGAAAGGAATTCCTCGAATGTTTTAATTTGATATGGCCAACAGGTCACTTCCAAAACTCTTGGAAAGAGGCAGTTCTGATACTTATCCTCAAACCAGAGAACTACCGTACATGTCGCAGTAGTTACTCGAGTATCGCCTTAACGAGCTGTGTAGAAAAGACTTTGGAGCGAATAGTCAACCGTAGTGTGCTCTGTTTGTTGAGACCAGGAAACTTCTATTCCACTCTCAGCGTGGATGCTGGAGATTTCGGTCCGCTATCGACAGCCTGACACTGCTAGAGGTGGCTGTTCATCAGGCTTTCGTATGTGAAGATCAGTCGTCAAGTTCTTTGATATCAGTAAGACATACGATACTACTTGGAGACACGATGTTTTCACACAACTGCAACAATAGACCCTTTGTGGCGCGTCTTAATAGTGTCTTTCCTTTCTCAGCAGGTTTTTAGGTCCTGTGTTGGTGAACAAGATCGTTTTGAGCAGGAGAATGGTGTCCGTCAGGGTAGCGTTTTATGTCATAGCCATAGGCATATACATTTACCGTACAGAGTCCTGTACAGCTCTCCTTAATTTTGGACGATTTTGCTGTTTTCTCTTCCTCCTCCAGAGTTGTAACACCAACTCGTCAGTTGCGACTGACAGTGCGGAATTTAGAGGAGAGGCTTGAAAAGTTGGGTTTTCAGTTTTCTGTAGGTAAATTCGTGTGTGTTCATTTTAATCGTTCTCGTCGTATCTTTAATCTACCTAGCTTGCATACGAGGCAAACTATTTTACATTTTAAAGACACAGTGAGGTTTCTGGTCCTCAGTTTTACTCCAAATTGTTGTGCTTACTACCTGAGACCTGGGCAGCAAATCAGGCGCGTCGCCTCCAGTACGTATTACAGAGCTTACGTGTATTCGAGGCTAGACTATGGGTGCACAGTGAATGGATCAGCGAGGCCTTGTTGTTTGTAGATCATTGACGCTGTCCACCGTGAAGGGATCAGGTGGGCACACGTGCTTACAGGACCAGCCCCATGTGGCTGGGGAACCATGATTTACGATCTAGCGGTAAGTCCTCATGGTGCGTCAGGCAGGTATGTTCCTCGCAGCTCCGAATCCCACCTCTGGAACGCTTTTTTTTCCAATCGTCTACGAGAAACAAGTCCTTGTGGTGTCAACGCAAGGCACCGCACTTGCGAGGTTGTAGGCTTCAAATCGGTCGCGGTCAGTCAGCACACATCGGACCCGCGAGTCGCCACTGTCGACGCTAGCAGACCGAGCGCCGCCACTCGGCTGGTCTTACGAGACAAGCTAGCGCACTGCGTAGTTCTACAGCCGACTTTAATAGGAATGGTTCACTTGTTATAGCTTCAGAGATCTCATTTGCGGAGAAACTAGTTAGCATAGCTTTCAGCTAAGTCAGTAGCTACGTCCCAGCCAGGTGCCACATACAGTTTATGCATTGACAATTGATCTAAATGTGTGAATCAATCAGAATTGTAAAGAAGTATTCGCAGTTCAGTCTATAGCTGCACTTGTGAATATTGTTGTACCAAGTCACGATCGACATTCACCGCGATGCTGAATTAAAGCTAAGTATTCAATTGTATTCCTGTCTACTATCTAATCACCTAAGATGTTCCAGATGCATCCCGTCAAGTATGGTTCATTCATCCTCACGTCAGCCTACGTGATCAACGCGTGCAATTAGTGGCCACACCTCGTGATCAGACTAAGAGTGAAATTGAGTGATTCAGCCGGGTCACCCTTTTTCCATGAGGCCCATAGTTCTGCCTCATACATAATATTGCTCTCCTGCATACGTTTTAAATACATTATTTTATAACATTTTATGTGAACACAACAACTCCACTACTGTCTTTACGGATGGGTCAAAACAGAGGGACTCTGTTGGTTGCTCTGTTGTTTTCCCTGATCGTGTCCTCAAGGTCCGAATGCCTCGAGACTTTACTGTCTTCGATGCAAAGTAATACGCTATCTTGCGATCATTGGAGCAGATGAGACGTGTTTCGAGTGTTAAATTTCTTGTTTGTTCCGATACTCTGAGTATCCTTCACTATCTCTGACGCTTATTTCCGACAGATAAAGCAGTCCAGAATATCTAGGGCACCGTCAATGGCTGAGGAAGGAGGTATCTATCTGCTGAGTACCTGGGAGCATGAGTATTACGGGGAGTGAATGGGCCAATGTAGCAGCCATGTAGGCGTGTCGTGATACTCAGTTATATCAGTGCACCATCCACCTGCATATCACCTCGCTGTTGAGACACACTCATGCGTCGATGGGAAGGTAAGTGGCTGCAAGTGACGGATAATAAGTCTCGTCTCGTAAAGCGCCCTACACGGCCGTGGAGTACCTACTTCGGCCACGAAGGCGGGACGAGGTCGTCCTCACTGGTCTTCACATAGGCCACAGTCATCTGGCGCATGGCTTCTTGCTGTGGTGAGATGCTTGCGGCGTTAAGATCACTGCGCACAACATTTTAGGAGAGTATGTTCCTTGTTTCTGAAAATTTTAGGATGAGCTTTTAGTGTGTTAACAGGGTGACTGGTTCATTTATGTTTTCTGTTAGTGGACAGCCAGAACACATTTCCATTTGTCTTCCTTTTAGCTCTTCTATGCTTTTACATCTGTTTTATCTCACCTGTACGACCTTCCATCTTTTCTCATTAGTGCTCAGGCGTGTGAAACAGTGTGACTAATGCGAGTGAGGTGAGAGTGACCGAATGGGTGCCATTTTGGAAAATTTATACTCACTGTGTGCAACAAGTGAGCCGTGGCTGGCTCATGCTATGCATTGGATTAAACCTTGGTTGCTATTCTGTGTTTAGTCTCCCATTGTTATCATGATTATGCTGTTATCCTCTCTTTCCGCGGGTGGCAGCAGCAGTGTGCATCGATATTCGCACCTTGGACTATCTTTGGCCTGGCGCTTATAGTTTCCGGCTGGGCTGTGTGCGACCAGTTAGTCGGTTGGCGTGGAGCAGCGAGGAAATCTGCACGGCGCGTCGTTTGGCCGGGCCCTCTGGCAGCCTCTATGCAGTGTCAGACGGTGTGGTGCTGTTCCCATTGCTACGAGGTTCGTGGATCACCGATCCTGGACGTGAAAGTTGAGTTTTGACTTAATCTACCAACAAGTCACGACTGTTCAAATTGTGTCATTTCGAGTTCGTTGTCGGCTGTTGGGATATTCCTGTGAGCAACAACGTGTGTTTTCAAGTTGGCAAATTTTAGTAACCTTCCGGTGCAGTTTAACTGTACTTGGTTATTTGAACTTAAGTGCACCAGTAGAATCTTCTGTCTTGTAGCCGTTAACATTCCAGTTACCGGCCCTGGCCGTTGACGTACGAGGTGAATTCAAGTTCTAAGACCTCCGATTTTTTTTCTGACTAACTACTCACCCGAAATCGATGAAACTGGCGTTACTTCTCGACGTAATCGCCCTCCAGACGTACACATTTTTCACAACGCTGACGCCATGATTCCATGGCAGCAGCGAAGGCTTCTTTAGGAGTCTGTTTTGACCACTGGAAAATCGCTGAGGCAATAGCAGCACGGCTGGTGAATGTGCGCCACGGAGAGTGTCTTTCATTGTTGGAAAAAGCCAAAAGTCACTAGGAGCCAGGTCAGGTGAGCAGGGAGCATGAGGAATCATTTCAAAGTTGTTATCACGAAGAAACTGTTGCGTAACTTTAGCTCGATGTGCGGGTGCGTTGTCTTGGTGAAACAGCACACGCGTAGCCCTTCCCGGACGTTTTTGTTGCAGTGCAGGAAGGAATTTGTTCTTCAAAACATTTTCGTAGGATGCACCTGTTACCGTAGTGCCCTTTGGAACGCAATGGGTAAGGATTACGCCGTCGCTGTCCCAGAACATGGACACCATCATTTTTTCAGCACTGGCGGTTACCCGAAATTTTTTTGGTGGCGGTGAATCTGTGTGCTTCCATTGAGCTGACTGGCGCTTTGTTTCTGGATTGAAAAATGGCATCCACGTCTCAGCCATTGTCACAACCGACGAAAAGAAAGTCCCATTCATGCTGTCGTTGCGCGTCAACATTGCTTGGCAACATGCCACACGGGCAGCCATGTGGTCGTCCGTCAGCATTTGTGGCACCCACCTGGATGACACTTTTCGCATGCAGGATTGTGTGCACAGAACCCACAGAAATGCCAACTCTGGAGGCGATCTGTTCAACAGTCATTCGGCGATCCCCCAAAACAATTCTCTTCACTTTCTCGATCATGTCGTCAGACCAGCTTGTGCGAGCCCAAGGTTGTTTCGGTTTTTTGTCACACGATGTTCTGCCTTTATTAAACTGTCACACCCACGAACGCACTTTCGACACATCCATAACTCCATCACCACATGTCTCCTTCTACTGTCGATGAATTTCCATTGGTTTCACACCACGCAAATTCAGAAAACGAATGATTGCACGCTGTTCAAGTAAGGAAAACGTCGCCATTTTAAGTATTTAAAACAGTTCTCATTCTCGCCGCTTGCGGTAAAATTCCACCTGCCATACGGTGCTGCCATCTCTGGGACGTATTGACAATGAACGCGGCCTCATTTTATAACAATGCGCATGTTTCTATCTCTTTCCAGTCCGGAGAAAAAAATCAGAGGCCTTAGAACTTGAATGCACCTTGTAAATTCGAACAGTGTATTTTCCTGAATGTGTTGTCACTGTCCTGCAAAGTGTGTAGTTTGTCAGCTCAATGTATAATTGGTTGTGGGGGTCAATACCTCCTACGTTTAAGTTTCCTTTAATTTACGTCTATGGTCACAAACTGTTTGATAACAGGTTACCGGTTTCGGTCTTTAATGACCATCATCAGATCTGTTTCATAAAAACAAAGTCCTAATGTACTGCAGCCATAGTGGCGTCATCAAATGTTGAATGCAGAATCAGCACTACCATCGTCAAATACATATAGATACCATCACATGCACGAGTCATGTTGTCAGTAGTACTCTGTATTTGACGATGCTGGTGCTGATTCCGCATTTAAGATTTGATGATGCCACTATGGCTGCAGTACATTAGTACTTTGTTTTTATGAAACAGATCTAATGATGTCATTAAAGACCGAAACTGGTAATCTGTTATCGAACAGTTTGTGGCCATAGACGTAAATTGAAGGAAACTTATTACATATACGGGTAATGTTTTTTCGCGACGATGTCGCAGCTTGTGAAACCTCCTACATTGTTCCATTGAACTCCCTGTTGTGTGCTGGTCGGGTGAAGTGGAGGTTATCTTGCAGTGGATCTGTTGCCTGTTTGTCGGTTAGGTTGTCGTCAGATCGACAGTCGTTGGGCCGACTGCCTAAATGTGCGTTAGTGTTTGAATTCCAGGCCGACCATCGGAAACTTCTGAGCGTCCTTGGGTGTACTGCCTTTTCTTGTATGTTCTTATTGTTTGTCCTTGTATGGCTTCTGGCCGATTTTTAGATTAAGGTTGTTTAGTCCTTAAGGCGAAATATTGCTTGGGCTTTCAGCCTAATTTAAGAACTCTTTTACGTAAAGCCTTTGGCATTTTTAAAATTAATATTAATGAGACTTAAGTGTCGGACCTTCAGCTGATTTTGAATTTAAGTTGTTTGCTCTTAAGGTGTCAGGTTCTTTGGGCCTTCAGCCTAATTAAGGAACTGTTTTAAGATCATATTTTGCCTTTTAAATTTCTGATTTTGGTTGAGCCTTAAGTTATTGGCTTTCAGCCGTTTCTAAATTAAAGGGTCTTGCCCTTAAGGCACGAGATTGTGTGGCGAATTGAGCTGCTAATTAATTTCCAAAATTTAAGCTGTGTTTTTTTTTAATTTTCTTGGCTCTTGTAATGTTTGATCAAATAAAAGGTTGTATGTTCGAGTGTAACTGACAGCCGCAGGGGGTCTTAACAAGTTCAGCGATTTTATCCACATTCGTTAGTTTCATTGAGTGAAAGGGTGCTGATAAACTTGCCAGTGAGTGGCGATCAGCGCCAAACACACATACACACACTGACACATAGCCGACCGCACGATTCGCGAGACAACACTGCTGACGACCGCCATATAGGCCATGCTATTACAAGGAACTTGGAGCAGCTACCACCCACCACTGGGTCAAAAGGATCTGTTCGATGTACTGCCTGGCGGTAAGGCTACCATGCACAGTGACAAGATACATATGGCTGTCAACCCTGAAGGCTCCACACAAATCCCAGAACTCTGGAAATCTGTCGATTTACTGACAACATTTGGGAGGTACTGTTTACCACGGGTCGCCGCAAATGAACACAGGCATCACCTTGGCATCAGAGGATATCTGGGGTCGTCTGCAAATCACACGTTTCAGTTCTGACAAAGTTTCCATTTTGCATGGGAACGGAAAATCTGAGGATGACCAGCAAGATGTTGTGTCAACTGGGCTACTCGGACAGGACGTCTGGGTCATAACGTCCTTTCTGGTAACTGTTCATTACAGTCTGATCGTACACAGCGGCTCCAGTGGCCCTCATGTGACAGCCTTGTAGTGCTCTGGTGGTAAACTTACGACGCAGGAACGTAGAGATGGACAGATATCGTTCTTCACGTGGGGTTTTCCAGCTCACCTTGTGTCCCTGTAAGGTGTCCACAGATTGTGGATGACACATGTAGAGACATTGAAACCTGCAGCAACACGACCAGTACTTCATTTTCAATGGCAGACCGCGCTTGCAAGTTTCCCACCATTAAGATGTCGCATTACATGTGCTCGGTTGAGTACAAAGTCCACGTGTGACAACTATCATCTGTGCACCTTGCTAGAAAACACTAGAACACCTGCAATCTTTCTGAGTGGTAACAGTGTAATGCATAAAAGAGCCTACCGATGGCGGATGATTTTAATTGTTGCCAGCGCTGAAAGCCAAGATCGCAAGCCGTGCAATAAGACCACAGGCACCGCCTGCAATAATACCACCTGGATCAAAATAGATTTAACATACTGTATACGAGTATAATTTTAATATCCATGATACTCATTTCATAAGTCACTTAAATTCACACGCTCCTCAGTGTCAGCACACCAGCAAAGTTTGTCATTGTATGTTTGATTACGGGAACTAGCTGACTGTCTGATCTACAATTATTCCAAGAGCGGAGCTGAAGGACGGAGGTACCTTCAGTTTCTTCTAGGATTTCCTGAGAACGTTCCCTTGAACAGCTTTGGAGAATGAGCAGGACACATGGTGTGGCTCCGCCACATTTTGTGGCTCATGTAAGACGACTGCTTACATGCCCGTGTGGCTGCAACAGGTCCTGCACCTACCAGATGAACTGACCTCAATCCACAGGCATTTTCCGCGTGGTGTCATGTCAAATATGCAATGCACAGCATTCCTACTGATTGAAGAACTGCGGGACTAAATTGCGCATTCTTGTTGAGCTTTACGAGCTGTTCCGGAGAGTGGGTATACAAGTGCCTGTTCCTTAACTTTTGAGATTTAACGTGCTGAAGTAGTAGTGTATTTCTTGTTGAGGTAGACAACGGATGACATTTGAGACCAGTTGTAAGGGACATATTTCAAACTGATGTCGGTGACGCCTTGTTATCACACATTCAGTTACCTCGATAATTATTCCCATAAAATACTTACGTAAATTGGAAAGCTTTTGATTCTATTAACGTGCATTTTTACCTGTAGCCAATTTTTTTGTAAACTAAAATATACTCAGAGTATATGCCGTACATAGTACACGTAATGCATTACATCGACTTACTGACTGGGATAAGACCATAACAGCAAATTCAAGTACATACTTCAGGTGAATACAGCACAGCCACCCATAATAGCACAGCAAGTGATAACTGAAACAACTACAATTAGAACCCACATGCTATTTTCAAAAATATGGAATTACGATGCGTCAGTGTACGGTAAACACTTTTCTGGAATACCAAGGTGGTTTTTACACATTCTTCTATTACCTGGGCGATAGCGAACAATTGGTAGCAAATTGATATGCAAAATACGTAAATCACAGCAATAGGTCACGTAATATGACATGTTAATTACGTAAAACATCGTTTTGCAATAAGATTATGAAGCGTGTTTGTGTTTGATTATACCTTGCAGTCGGAGTATACTATAGCAAATATCTTGTCTTCTCCCGCCAACGGATTCTGCCTACCAAATATTAGTCTCCGAGATTCTGGAAATTGTTGAACTCTGAAGGTCTTTGTTCTCTCTTGTTTTAAAGAAATTACTACTCGCTATCACCTATTCGAACAAATATAGTCGAAATCCTGGCGGTTAACGAAGACTGTATGAAAGGATTTGCAAATATGAGCCAATGAATGACTTGTAAACGTACTGCTGATATTTTAATACACTTGAATTTTATGCGTGTTTTGAATGCATTATTACAGATCTAATATGGTATCATTGAGCTCTATGCAGATGAAGTTTATATGGAATTTATGACGTGTGTTATTATAAATGTTTGCAATATTCAGCGGCAAACTGAATTATGACTGGGTAATTAATGAATTCCTGCCTCGAAGCTCACGTCGGATAATTGAGTGATCAGTGACAATTATGTCGACTAGGACTTGCAGCCATTTGAAATCGAACTAGTGTAGCGCTTTGAGAACATAAATCAAACTGCCTACAGTGTCTAATACTGAGACGTGTCTAAGGAAGGGGTTATTGTAGGGTTCTGAAATTATTTATTTCCACCTGCCAAGATACACACAGGAACCACAATTCAAGTGAGAATGCAGATGGAATAGTCATTGGAGTTGCCACGACCAAAATTAAGGAACAGCACCTAATCACTCAAATAGCCAAAAAGTAAATAAATTAAAGAGAATTTAATTTAAGAATGTGTAGCAACTACCACAAGGGATTTTCTTCCCCGATTGATTGCGCTTGCTGGTCAACTAAATTCATTATATGAGTTATCCATATTTGTCGTAAATCCATAGTCCTGTTCACGACATTAAAGGAAATACAAAGAAAACTAATTTCTTTTAAACATAATTAACTTTAGTTATATTGCACACATCCACTAAATTCATAACATCGTTTTAATTAGGCACAAAAATCTATTGGCATTTAAAGGCAATTTTCACTGGGTGACAAATTTCATTATTTACTTGCCCCAACATACCACCTAGCTAAACATCTGGCATCTCTTCTGAGTCCCATGGTGAGGAAATGTGAACACCATATTCGAAACTCAGAAGATTTTATACAGCGACTGAAGAACCTGCGTCTTGAATCTACCGACTTACTAGTGAGTTTCGATGTGAATCTTTATTCACACTGGTGCCTCTGATGGACTCATTACAACTCATAGGAACTAACCTGGAAGAGGACGTCTTACACCTTTTCAAACACGTGCTTACCTCGACTTACTTTTTATTTAACGACCAGTATTTTGAGCAGACTGACGGAGTTGCTGTGGGTAGCCCTCTGTCTCCCATAGTAGCAAATCTTTCTATGGAAGATTTCGAGGACAAAGCACTTCAGACGGCGGTCTTGAAACCCAAATGATTTTGGAGATATGTAGATGATACGTTTGTAGTATGGCCGCATGGGACAGCAACGCTTCCTTCTTTCCTGGAACATCTGAACTCCCTCCATCCAAGCATCTGTTTCACCATGGAGGTAGAAGAAGATGGTGAACTCCCGTTTCTGGATGTTATGGTTCGTAGAAAAGGAGACGGCTCCTTGGGTCACAGTGTGTTCCGGAAGCCCACGCACACATACTTGTATTTACAAGCTACGAGCTGTCATCATCCCTCACAGCGCAGCGGTGTATTACGGACGCTAGTGCATAGGGCTAGAGCCATCTCAGATCAGGACAGCTTATCGGCAGAGCTTAGCCATCTCTGCTCTGTGTTTGCCCAGAATGGGTACTCCGAGAAACAGATCCGGAACGCATTTCGACCAGCACGCTCCAAACCTGAAGAACAGCCTGAAGAAGCAGAGAACACCACGAGGTTGGTTTTTCTACCGTATGTCGGTGGCGTGTCTTTTAAGATGGGCAGAATTTTCAAGAAATACCGGAATAAATGTGTTTTCCGGCCTCCAGCACGAGTTCAATCAATGCTGGGCTCTGTCAAAGGCAACATCGGTCTGAGGAGACCAGGAATATACAAAATCCGGTGCCAATGTGGGAAATCTTATATTGGCCAGATGTGTCGTACGGTCAAAGACAGATGCGACGAAAATAAACGTCACACGAGGTTGGGTCAGACAGAGAAATCTGCGGTTGCTGAACACTGCCTTGACACGGGACACGGCATGAATTATGAAGAAACCAAGATCCTCTCGCATGCTTCCACATACTGGGACTTCATCATCAAAGAGGCGGTCGAAATACGTATAAACAGTGACCTAATAAACAGAGACACGGGATTTCACCTGAGCAAAGCCTGGGAGCCAGCCTTGGCGGCACTAAGGAATCGTTAGCCACAGATTAGCAACCGGACCGAGTCAACGCAGATGGGAAGCCTTAGCGCAGATGCTTAAATCGCGCGCCAGAACCCCGCGCGCGCGAACGGGGTCCGTCGCTCCCGGACGCATTTTCCCGCGCCGCGGCGCGCTTCCGCAGACCGCTGTCTACGATTAGTCTTCGATGACGTTGTGCCCCGCTGGCGCCAGCGCTGTTCTAGAAAGCCAGCATATAAATTGGCGAGCTTCTCAGCGACGCGATTTACATTGTCCGTAGGCTAGATCCCCCCCACCCTCTGGTTTCCTCCTTCCTCTCCACCCCCCGCCCGTTGCCAAGCCTCTATCGCTGTATCCCTCCCTCTCTCTACCTCCACACCCTCCATCTCCTTCATCAGGGCAATTTCCAACGCCTCCCCCTCCCAGATGAAGTTCGCCGTGACATCTACCCTTCCTTCCAACTATAACCTGGCCTTGTCCCCCCTCCCCTCCCCACGGCCCCCTTTTTCCTCTTCCCTCCTTCTCCCAGAGCGGACTTTCCTCCATCCCCCCTCCCCTGAGACCCTGCACCCCATACTTGCCTCTTTCCTTCCCACATCCCTCCCTACCTGGCCCTCTTCCGCGCGCCCCCCCGCTCACCTCCCCCATCTCTTCCCCGCCCTCCCTTCTTCAGGTCTCCCTCATCTCCTAGCGCCTGGCCGATCCTCTGTATTGATCATCCTCAGTGTGCCACATCAGTGTCGTGTTTAGTGCTGTTTCTCTTGTGCATCAAGAGGTGTGATTTTAATTGTGTACTGCCTTGAGGTGCGCCGTCAGTGTTACGTTATGTGCTATGCCTTCCGTCGCTACCTGTATGCTCCAGTCATACTGTGCCTTGTGTTCTTTTAATCGTCGCAGTGTGTGGCTTTTTGTGTATGCTACTTTTAAACAGTTTCTTATCTCCTTTTTACAGTCACCCCGTATTTTGTCTATTGCCTTCCATGATGTTCCCCCTTTTTTATATCAATGTTCACCATGTTCTCTCCTTTGCTATTTTTCAATGTCTTCTATTGTTTGTTCTATGTCTTTCGGCTGAGGAGCAGCGCATATGCTGCTGCCAGCCCGCCCCACTGGGAAATTGAAATACAACAAAGAAAAAAAAAAAAAGCGACGCGACAGTAGCACCTGAAGATGGCGGGCAGTTGTCTCGCTGAAATATTGTGCGGTTTCTACAATATTATCCGGCGTAATTCCCGGGAATCTATCAAGCAGATGCAGCGCCGGGAAAGCCTCAAACAGCACATACTTGTGATGGCAAAATTACGTGTCGTTGAGTGGTAGTGGCGATATTGCTAACCAGGAAAGAAGCGTATTATAGCGGCTTGTAACCTGATAATTGCGTAATGGAACTCTGAAATAAACTCTATACGCCAAAATTGTTCAACATACCATCAGTCTGACATATATAACACGAGTTGGCTTTGAGCACTGTGGGTCTTAACATCTATGGTCATCAGTCCTCTAGAACTTAGAACTACTTAAACCTAACTAACCTAAGGACATCACACAACACCCAGTCATTACGAGGCAGAGAAAATCCCTGACCCCGCCGGGAATCGAACCCGGGAACCCGGGCGCGGGAAGCGAGAACGCTACGGCACGACCTATATAACACGAGTGTTGGGCACTTTTTTCCACTAGTGTCCAAAATACTAGTGGCTGCTGTAAAAGTCATTCTGGTTGTACAGGTTGTGTGTTCAACTGTGTCAACCGAAAAGTTCGTTACTAAAATATCGTTTATCAAACGACCTCTATAAACAAGTGAAACCAGCACCAAACTAAGAAACCGGGGCTCGAGTGTTCTTGGCTTCACAACATGGATGCGGATATTTAAATTTACATCAAGACCTGTACGATGATTATGGAAGTGGGCGAATCTGAGGAGATGGTAACTGTGGTGTCACCGCTAGACACCACACTTGCTAGGTGGTAGCTTAAATCGGCCGCGGTCCATTAGTACATGTCGGACCCGCGTGTCGCCACTGTCAGGATCGAAGACCGAGCGCCACCACAAGGCAGGTCTCGAGAGACGTACTAGCACTCGCCCCAGTTGTACGACGACATTACTAGCGACTACACTGACGAAGCCTTTCTCTCATTTGCCGAGAGACAGTTAGAATAGCCTTCAGCTAAGTCCATGGCTACGACCTAGCAAGGCGCCATTTGTACCATTGCATGTATCTCAAGATAGTCTCACTTGTCTCATCAAGATTGCTGTATACCAAAGGACGATATAAAAGTTAAGTGTTCTAGTAGCTACGTTCTTTTCTTTATCACATTCGTCACGTATCCTGTTCCAGACTTCCCGCCAGTCGGCGTGTGTGTACGTGTGCCCTTTCGGCTACCCGTCTCTGTGGACTGGCTGCCTTAACAGTCCACTACAGTAACTGCCCAGAAATTATGTAGTTTATCCTTGTGTATCATAACTTCACCTCCTGGAAACGCTGAGGGAAGCTGGTGACGGGAATGGTTGATGGTGGCAGGGCGGGTGTGAAAATTCTACCCTGAACAAAAGTTTGTGCTACTGTAAGCTCCTCTATTTATTTTAATTGCGTGTTACTTTTTCTTCTAATTATATTGCATGTCTCCGGTACATTTCTTTAGTTTCAACTGGAATGTTTTCTATATGCATGATTTATTCACACTGACTTGACAAAAGTCATGGAATACGACATAACATCGCGTCAGACGTCCTTTTGCCCACCGTAGTGCAGCTGCTATCACAAATTTTTTCATCGTAAAAAAGAAATGGAAAAGATGAGAAGAGGAGAAACGTAAAGTTCTGAGAGCGGAGTTTTAATACTTGATATTTGCAAAGATAAGTGCGATGTTTGAAATGATATCAGATTGTCAGACACTGTGTCTTTCTACTCTTCTGAATGCTTCTTTCACGACAGCTCAAAGGTGTCCGCCGGGAGTCGCTGTAATACATTTTCGTGGCCCACTACGCCCTCTGAAGGTCTCAGCGGGAGCTGAGCGATGGCTCGATTCTGGAGACTCTTGAGATGTGAAACGAACTGCGTTCAGCACACTAGCGATAGCTTCAGAATATTGGCGTGGCCGCGGCTGTAGGACAAAGTAAAGCCGCCGAGAACTGGTGGGCTTTCCTTACAACGCTAAACCTGTTTATAGGGCCCACGATAAAGCTCCGTTCATCCAACTGTCGTGGCACATCCTGTACTACAGCTTTATGACAGTGGAACCGTATTATCTTCTCAGCTGATCATATGTCACTATAATTGCAATTATCCTTTCGAGTCATGAGTTTTTGCGGGAGTTTCTGAGACAGCAGTGCCAAATACAACTTCGCAAAACGCCTCGGGTTGATTGCTAGACTAGTCTGATTGCTCAGAGGTAAAATGCGAAGTTCATTTCAGTAATCTGAGTTTATCCAGTCATTTCACTCGTTTTACTACGTCTCTCAAATTTATGGCATATTGCGCTGAAAGACGCAGAGCACTCGAGTCTGATAGTCACATGCGATGGGGCAGATCCTTCCCCACTCTATTATTCCGATCTGCGATGAATTTTACACAGCAGAGTGCCAGTCTTGGTCATTCAATGATATTTTAGCATTCTCCAGATAAGTAAACTGCAGCCCTGTAGTACTCACTCAGCGAATACTAATATGCCACTCTTTTATCTACAACTGATGTGTCTAATCACTCCTTTTCACATTTAGATAAATTGTTGCGACTAGATTCTTGCTACTAGCGGTTAATTTCAACTGCTACTAACTGATTTCGTTTGAATATTGAGAGTTAGCTAGCATTCATTCCACCAGATGTAGCTGAATGTAACTAATTTTTTTTAAGGACAGCACTTCCCCACGAATAAACACATTATGTATACGAGATTTGCAGCACAAAGTCTATGACAAGTCATGTTTCTCATATTGACTCATCCGTCTCCTGATTGGTTCGATTCAGTTTGAAATGAATTCCCCATCTTGTGCTAAACCCTTCATCTAAGACTAGCATCCTATGACCACAATTATTTTTTGAATGCGTTCCAACCTTTGTAACCCCCTCCATTTATACCTTGTACAGGTTCCTCTACTTCCATGAAAGTTATTCCCTTCCATCTTAACAAATCTCCTACCACACTGTCCTTTCTTACTGATAGTACTTTCCACCTGTCTCTTGTTCGCCGATACTGCGGAGGACTTCGTCATTCCTTATCTTCTTAGTTCATCTAATTATTAACATACTTCTACATTACCACATTTGGAAGGTTTAGATTCTTTTCCAATGTTAGCGGAGTACATAATCTCTGTAACACAATGCCGTATATCAAACATATATTTTTTTTAAAATTTGTTTCTTAAATTATGGTTGAATTTTGGTACTAGCACACGTCTTTCGACCAGGGATACCGCCTTTGCCCCTGCTAACCTGTTTTTCATGTCATCCTTGGCTCTTCTATCATGTGTTATTTTGCTTCCAACGCAGCAGCATTCCTGAATTGCGTTTACTTCATGGTCCCCAGTTTTCATTTGAAGTTTATCACTAATCTCGTTCCTATCATTCCTCACTACTTTCTACTTCATTTAGTTTACTCTCAATCCATGTTGTGTAGTCACTCGACTGGTAATTCCACTCAGCCCTTCCTCAGTTCTTATTCTCCTATACTGAGGATATCAATGTCATTGGTGAATGGTATCATTGTTATCCCTTTTACCCTAAATTTTAATCGCACTCTTGAACGCGTGTTTTATGTCTCTCATTGCTTCTCCAATAAACAGTGTGAACCAGAAGTCCACAGACAAATTTTGAGGTGGTAGTAGGGAGTAAAACAAGTAAAAAAATCTAGTAAACATGGGCTTGTAATGTGCCAAACCGTCTTCTGTCAGAAAAAAGTGCATCTCTTGTTTGTATCGCCTCAATTTACGATCGAATTTTATGTCCTCGGAGAATGAAGAGTTTGTCAAGTTGGTTTCATACTTTGCTTATATTTTTGTGTTAAAGTGTTGTAGATACGTGACACCTAATGTTCGAGAAATGCTGTGTCCTGTCAAGTCAGCGACTGGTGAATGACGGCGTGCAGCAAAGATGACAACTACGATGCCGGCAACTGCTAAGAAGACACATTTATTGTAAAAGAGAGAATTACCGTGATGTGTTTGTTAGCAGAGAATGGTTCTCGGTTTGTCCTTTTAGAATTTCGGAGTAATATCCGAGTACTGTTCGAGTAGTGAGCCTCGGGAGATATTACCTCAAGAGTGAGATGAGATCGGCTCACACGTACGATACGTGATTCAGTCTGCGGTGAGAATAGAACTCAAACGTGTTTAAATCAGTTCTAAGTGGTTTAGAAGGATATTTTGAGAAGATTATCGGATTTTGGTACAGTGAGAGCTCGCCAGGTATAGACAAAGCTCCGGTTTATTGAAGTGATTACTGATGCTTTGTGTTGTTTAATAACGACGCGATGGTAGGTGAACCGTGTCTCAATATTTTTGTTAGATTTTCCGTTGGAGATTTTATGAGAAGAGACACGTTGGCGCGACGTCGTTTTGTTATTTTGTGGTTGAGGATTAAAGGGATAGTAGCGTCGCATTGTTTTGTTATGGTTATTGTATAGGCGTACGCAAGCACTGAGGAATAGTGACTTAGTTATATTTGGTTGGGACTTATTGTGTGATTTCAGCGTGAGCGTCGTAATACTGAAAATTCCGGAAATCTCGTTGGATGCACCAGATGTGTTGTCTACATTAAATGGAACGGTCGTCCTACGTAATCGGAAGTTTACTGAGAATTTCATGGGGTTTACCTCCGTCCTTTAACGACAAATCAAGTAGCATTTATAAGAGAACACTCTAATTCTGTCTAACAGAGTTTATCGAGTGCTGGGTTTTGAGTTTTAAATAGTAATGGGTCGTGGAAGACAACGCCTAAAGTGTTTGAGGTTTGTTTAATTTTCTACAGTTCATTTAGTCGAAAAGCGGTGATGACATTTAGGCTTTTTGTTTTATTTCTTTTATTGCATTTCCGCTTAGTGGGGTGGGGTTTGGAATATAGAAACAGTTCTCGTAAAATCAAACGTACATGTAAATGATCGAATTGCTGGAAATAAAGGAAACGGTTCTAAAGTGAAAAATTCAGTACCCGACTTTTCCTTTATCCCCAAACTATGATCAAATGATTCTTTCAAAGCAGACTAGTATCTCGAATATATCTTTTCGTAACAAAGTAATTCCAAAGGCTCATAAAGTAAAAGACTGGAATATTGGTAAATGCAAAGTTCAAAGAAATCGAAGAGAAGGAATAGTATTTTTCAGTTTATAACTTGCAGTGAAAAGACGGAAAAGGCAAATTTAAGTTCCATTGAAAAGTGATTAATTATAAATGAAAAGTTGTTCCATTTAATCTTGAATGGTTCAGATTAACGAAATAGTTCATTACGATAAAATTTCAACAGAGTTATGAATATTAATGAAGTAAGGCGCTACTTATATAGGTTATCATTGATTGACAATGAGGGATAAACAGTATTAAATTATATCTTTGCCTTGTGAACGTATTCACCAATTTACGTTAAAATTTATAACGTTCACACTGATTAAGTGTATATACGATTACGTGTTGCAGCTTTAAAAGAGGAACAACTACGAGAGGCAAAGGATCTATATGATATTTCATCACTTATATACGAAAGCAGTCGTTTCTGGTTGCCTATGTTTGTGAGAAAGTGTTACGCTGTGTCGTCATAGTACCTTGAGTAAGCTTAACTATAATTTGCTGTTATTGGTAAAGTAAATACGTCATTCCTACTCCCCGTAGATTCTAACATTTAGTACTTTTCTAGCGATTGATACTAGATTAGGTGATAGTTTATCTTTCGAACCTAGGGAACCCTGATAGTCATACGCGTTGTTGTAATTAATACCCAGATCGCTACCACTGACTCCAGTATACTACAAAAAGTGTTATTGTGTCCACCCCTTTGTACTTAGTGATGTCGTAGCGAGCTTTACTGTGATTTATAGCGTGAGAAGCTGAATATCACATCTTACGTGACGTCTTTATGTTACTACAGACGATAATTTCCCGTTACACAGATTACGTGGTTGAGTGTAGGCATAGTCTGGTCAGGACCACTTATTTTAATATGAAGAATGAGAGATACATTGCCCGACGTTGCTTTTCACCTATGTATTGCAGTGCTGTAGGGGCTATTCATACAGATCTCCTACGGGTTAGTGGTATCTAAAGCGTGGCTCAGTACAGGCTGTAAAATGCGTACCATAAGAACTAGTACACCTTTGCTGCTGTGGAACACATCTCTTCGACATAACAAGTGCTCATTGCTCTGAAGATATGGATTTTAGTGGTCGTTTTCTCCTTGTTTTGGTCCACACTATCTCATCCCAAAATATGAGGAACAAAAGGCTTGCAGTATATGAGATCAACTGTCAGACGTATCTCAACGTTATTCGCTTATAACTTTTGCTCGGTCGTTTCCGGACGAGGGTCTCTTACCTCAGACTGGTACATTTACGCTCCTTCATCATCAATGAAAGTTTGTAAAACCGTCACAGAATCACCCTATTTTATGTTTAGGGTCTTTTCCTATAATTTACTCCTATTTTTTCCAGAATTCGGAAGATCTTATAAGATTGTATTTTGTCGAAGGATTTTTCCAGGTCAAAAAATCGAATTAACGTGTTTTTATTTTTGTTAAGTGTTGTTTCCATTATCGATCGCGACGTCAGATCTTCATCTATCATTTCCTCGGTTTTCTTTTCAATTGTTCTGTCTACTCTCTTGCCAGCAACTTGGATACATTAGCCGTTAAAGTGATAGGACGACAGTTCTCATATTATCTGTCTTTGCATCTTCGAGATTGTGTCGGTGATAGTTTTCCGATATATTTCTTCTATATCGGCTCCCATTTCTACCCGAATCATGTCGTCACAGATCTTCATTGTTCACTTTACGTCTATTCGCTCTCTTCTCTGCCTTTACTACTGGAATGACCACTGCACTGATGCCCTTGCTTTTCATTTCAGCAAAGACTGTTTTGACTTTTCTGTGTGCTTACGTAGGCCTTTCGGTGACCATTCTTTTTCGGTTTTTATGTTTTTCCTCCAACCATTTCATCTTTGCTTCCCTGTATTTCCGACTTTATTTCACTCGTAAGTGACTTATGTCTGTATTCCGAAATTTCCCTGAACATTTCTGTAAACAAGTTATTCCTATAAGTATAATACTCACAAAACGATCGTATTTCGCAAACTTGCGGCAGGCCATTTATATTTTTGACGCCTTCAGCCTATTCTGCGCCTTATTCTATTGAAAAAAAACTGTTCAGTGTAAACCCAAGCGAATACTTCTGTGTGAATGTCTATAAACATATGAAACCGAACATGAATAATAGCAGTAAACTTTAGATAAGCTAACGTGTGATGCCATTGAACCTTAAGCTTCAATTCTTGTTTCAGTCCGTTTTGTAAGGCGTATATTTCAGTTTGAATGCTCGTACACCAAACATTGGAAACTGACTGCCATAACAGAGTAATCAATGTGAGATGTCATAAAACATTTGTCGCCGTTCCTTCTTGTATGATCTTTTGCATGTCGAATACTTGAGTATGAGTGCTCATGAAAATAAACATGAAATATTGATTACCAATCATAGAAATATTAACGTGAGATTACGTATAAAAGTTGTCGTCAATTCCTGTACTGTAGCCTCATTATTCGAATTACATATTTTCCGGATGTCTCAGGGCTTGTAACATCCCAACTGCATAGTCAAAACACATGTAACCAATGGCCTCTCTTACCAAGCGAATTTGAATGTCGGCGTGCAGTGGAATCATAAAACAATGTCTACACAAATTAGTAAGAACATCATGTTACATGTTGATCTTCAACAGCCGTCGGACGGCCGAGCAAATATGCCATCCGAGAAACCGGCGGTCATCCACCATGGGCCTCAGGAGGGAACTCTATGGTTGGTTGGTTAATTTGGGGAGAGGGGACGCAACAGCGAGGCCGTCAGTCCCGTCGGATTAGTGAAGGATGCGGGAGGTAGTCGGTCGAGCCCTTTCATAGGAACCATTCCGGCACTGGACTGAAACGATTTAGGGAAATCACGGAAAACCTAAATCAGGATGACCGGACGCGCGTTGGAACCGTCGTCATTCCGAATGCGAGTCCATTGTGCTAATCCCTTCGCCATCTCGCTCATTTCTACGTGTCTTATGCAGGATAGTATATCTCTACCGACTCTAACTTAACGTGGCAGTGGTTAGTTAATTAAAAAGATAATTATTCGCACCGTTGTGAATTCCAATTCTAGTTATCAAATTTCTTTCAACGACGCCTCCAACTTCAAATGTAGTTGGTGCTGCCACTTTTATAATTATTTTTCTTTTATGATTTGAAATGCCATTGCATCACATCACACGAAACAGGTCCCGCGCGAAAAAAAAAAATTAAAAAAAATAAAAATAAAAAAAAAATTTCAGTATGATTGAACAAGTTAACTGTATTTCGTATGCAATGGTTAAGAATGACTAAATGCTTCCCAGTGGAGTAAGAGTTGACCGATGGAATATTCTTATACTGAGCTAAAGTCATCTATAATAGTCTCAAAATATTTAACTCGTCATGACTGGGTACAGAGTACGTATTTATACATCTCTCTAACTAGTTTCAGCTTCAATCCTAAACCTCTGAAATCTTTATAGAGATCATGCGTTTTACTGGAAACGATGAGAAACATTAACCAATGTATTTTGTTACAGTTGTCAAAATACCAAGTTTTTTTGAAGAGATCTCTGCATTGATTTCCAGTACATTCTCATCACCTCCATGAAGCAGATTCCACCCATTTTTTCTACTCAACGACTAGTAGGTAAATCTACTCACATAGTATCAAACAATCTTCTAAAGCTATCTGGTAGTACACCACGACTTATTCAGTAATTTATGGAATTTTCAGGGATTGAAAAGAGCACAGACGATGCTTCCTGAAACGAAAAAAAAAAGAAAAGACGTTGAAATGTGTGTGAATTCCTAAGAGGACCAAACTGCTGAGGTCATCGGTCCCTAGTCTTACATACACCCATGCCCGGGAGAGGACTCGAACCTTCGGCAGGAGGGGCCGCGCAATCCGTGACATGGTACCTCTAAGCGCGCGGTCGCTCCGTGAGGCCCTGAAACGAGGTAACGATGTTTTTAAGGCTGCAGTGTTACTTTGAACAATGTATGCCAACAATGACAGTTGTCTAAATACCAAATCTTATAACTGTATAAAAATACGGTGGATATAAAAATGGTAAACACCAATATACAACTGAGTAACCAAATGAAATATTTGAGAGGCACAATTATGAAAAATTAATCTCTAAATAAATCATTGATAACTAAACCACACACTGCAGTGGATTTCTCGAATTGGACGTTTTATTGTATTTTATTTAGTATTTACAGAACTAGTGGAGAACTTAATCTACATTACATATTGCTTTTATTTTACACAGATCGAATGTAATTATCTTGAGAAGGTGCCCTACGATTCAAGAAAGTAAAGGATGAACCAATTTTATATTAGGCACTACCGAATATATGGAATTCTTAATCAAATTTTAGCGGTATATTGTAGCGGTTAGTTAATTATAAGATAGTTATGAGACCATTCTGTCATTTTCACATTACAGCATAATGACATGGAGCGATTTAACTTGTAGGTTGTTATGCTAATTTACGTAAGTATGGTTGCTAATCACCATTTACAGACGGTTCACAAAAAATATGTACTGCGCTTACATAAACATGCATGCGTTTCTCTCACAGAAAATAAGATAGAAATGTCGATGTAAAAAATATTCTGTGAATTGTGAATTGAACGGTCTCGTCAGAATGAACTCATCATGGCAAAAAAGACTTCATATTTCCACACGTTAGAAGCGAGTAGCACTAGACAAGACATGACAACTGAAAATTGTGAGGAAAACACTGTTACAGACTTATGAAATATTTTACTCTATATTTGAGCCAAAGATCACATCAATGTCAGTACCAAGAGATTATGGAAGTCATAATTTAATGCTGTAGATATGTCTTTGATAGAGTCATATTATGGAACTAGTACTTTAGACGAATTAGACGAATTAACAGAGGCTACTATTAGTGTAATGCATTTCAACCTGAAATCGAATTCTCGTTATAAACAAAGAAAAATAAGTGCAGCAATTTCTTAGAACTTATCACTTGAAAACAACATACTAAACACTAAAAATGTATGTTTGTGTCTACAGTCGCAATTTATTTATTTTTCCAATTGGCTATAGATTTAAAAGTACCATCTTCAGGCCATCCTATGATAAAAAAAATTAGATCACATAGTTAGAACACTAGTGCAACAGCAGTTTACATTATTGCAGCAAACACATACAGTGAATCTTAAATGTACAGGTAGCCTCTTACCCCTGGCATGCTGTTGCCACTCTTGCTTCCCAAGTACATGTGTGTCAAATACTAAAGGAAGATGTCAATATTGAGTTTTAAGTAGATGCAATTGCGGCCAGCAGTTATAAGAACGCCCCCTACGTGGACTTTTTTTTTACTACGTAAATTTATTGTCATTATTATTATTATTATTATTATTATTATTATTGAACCTTAACATTGTCTCTGGGTGCACTCAACCTCGCGATGCCAATTGAGGAGCTACTCGACCGATTGGTAGCGGCTCCGGTCAAAAGAAAACCATCTAAACGACCGGGAGAGCAGTGTGCTGACCACACGCCCCTCCTATCCTCATCCTCAACTGAGGGTGACATGGCGGTCGGATGGTCCCGATGGGCCACTTGTGGCCTGATGACGGAGTGCTGTGCTTAACATTGTCTCAGTGTGAAAGGTATGTAAAATAGCGTAAGATTTGAAAATAAGAAATTACATATCAAATTATTCCCCATTGTACGAAAAGATTAAATGCATAATTGTAAGCGTATTAGCTAGGTTGACTGAATTAGTTACCTGGCCTATACTTTTTAAGCTTCTCTGTATGCTGTATGTTTGCTATCATAGTGGATAATATTTCTGCAAAGTGCTCTTGCACAACTGTTCTAAGTATGTAATCGAATTTTTTGATTTTAGCATAGCTTGAGGATGGTACTGTACACCTAAACCCAAAGCGAGAACGCAAATTAAATAAACTGAAACTGTAGACAATATATATATATATATATATATATATATATATATATATATATATATATATATATATTCAGCACTGTACTGGTCGCTGTTCCATCGACAATATCTCGGGAATATTTAACGCTAAACACAGTTTCTCTGTCTACCGTAAGCTGACCTGTTCAGATGACATAATTAGTCAGAAGTAAATGAATTTCCCGCATTATTAGTGGAAGTATTTTCGATCTGTGGTACACGCATTACGTAGTCTAAACGGCCGTTATCTTAAAAATGTACTTATTAAAGAAATGAAGGAGCAATGTAGATGATAAACGAAGAAATGAAAAATAGAAGAAATTAGTTGAATTGACTGACAGAAGAAACGTGTCTGAATAGAAGGGTTCTTATTTTTCAAGAATAAAAGGAGAATAATATTTTTAACGAGAGCAATCTTCTGTATTGGCGGTAAAGTTTCTTATAAAACAGTGCTTGAATATACAGCATTTAACATTAAATTCACAAAGTCAGACATGTAAAACAGCACTTTGGCATCTTTCCGAAATCTTATGTAGGCGAGTCAAGGAGATATTTTGATGTTCGCTTTAGAGAAAATTGCAACATATGTAGTAAAACGCATGTCCTCTCTTACACGGATGCGTAAGCACACCGAATAGTTGTACGTCCTACATCAAACGGAACCGCTTGTCAGCAAATTTTCAGTACAACCACATTCCATCTTGAATGCCTTAAATATTCAGAATTTTCCTGACTCTTTTTTTTTGAGGGATTCGTGAAACTCGCTTCTCTTATTTGAGTTCTGTGTATCTTAAACAGTTGGCCAATAGGCACTCAGACTCAAGGAAATGATATTAAACTGAGAAAACACGCAATTTTTGTATAGGATATTTCTGGAGATCTGTGCAATTTCTACACTAATATTACAGTGCAAAATTGCGTGCACGACAACTGAAATGAAATGAGGCTAATAGTTGTGTAACTGCTGTAATAACTAAAGCAAGCTTTGGAACTAGCTTTCAAATTCAACCACTGCGGTTCTGGCTAGAGAAAACGCTTAAGTCAGAAAGAGAATTTTGAAACTGCCGGTAGCGTTGAAGAGATTAAAGGAAAAAGGTATTTCGCTGCCATACTGAAATTAAAAAGTGGGAAAACTTTTCCACTTAGCTGGAAATCGGAGGTTACGAGGGAGGGAGGTGCAAGCTCTGTGGTTCCAGGGCGGCGAATTCGGCGCAGAAAAGTGAAGGGGTGGTGGTGGGGGGTGGGGGGTTGTCGCGACGCAGACGGGAATTATAATCCCCAACGAGCGCACTCTCCGGCCCGAGCCGTACAATTTTATGGATCGATACTCTGAGGCAGGCCAAGTCCCGGCCGTAGACCGCCTTATTGCGCGTCTTTCATTTTCCAACGCCCACACTAATCAGCGGGAAGTAGCAATATTGCTCCGTAGTAGCGAACGAGACAGCACCCTCTGAACAGGTTCTGTTAGTCGAAAAGGCACGGGTCAGACACCGTGACGGCATAAGCGATGAGAAGATATTGGAGCACGATTTCTTGCCTGCCAAAGCTCTCTTTGTTCAGTTCCTTTAAGATTTAAGATTTGCGTAAACTGTTTACTTGCTTCTGTCTACGATAGTGAAATGCGAGTCTTTCTAAAGAATAATTTAGATTTAACTCAATGGAAAGAAATTTTGAGAAGTGACAAAACACTCCCGATTTTCGTAATATAGAAGGGAAATCAGAAAGAGATATTAACATATTCTATCATGGGATTAAATCAGTAGCGAGAGAGAGATTAGCGAACGACGTCTTTTCATTCATACTGGCTCACAGATTCCGCTCTGCTAACGAAATTAAAAGCTAGAAACGAAGAGCCGCCGGAGTAACGACGTCTTAGGAAAGGGAAAATCCAGTTGCGATTCACCTGTCGCTGAGGTAAAGGCATTGGACTGCTATTTTGGAACACTGTGTTCCTTATCGTTATCTATCCGACTATGTCTCTTTTTCTGCTCTCTTTGTGCCCTTAAAACATCTCTTGCTAATGACAGCGTGATCCTTTCAACAGTGCTCCAGAAAAGCGTCTATTTCCATTCGACACAATGCTACCCATCATTAACAGTTTTTTCTGTCCAGTTCTCTCATAAAAATAATAGCACATGATGCCCAGTTAGTGATATCAGACAAAGCTGCTGACAATATTTGGAAATATTGTTGCTTTTATTTTGAACTACACGTTAGTTGAACCCTGTTTACAAGTGAAAATAAATTCCAGCCTGGTATTCGAAATTTGCAAGGCAAAGCAATTACCAATATACATTGTCTTTCAAGAGCAATAGTAATATTTTAGGAAGCGGTAGAATAGACCAATTGCAATAAAAATGTCATGTAACATGTCAGAATTTTATTTAGTACTGAGATACAGCTGTTAGTATGTAATCCAAACATACTTAAAGCAAAGGCAAATGAGGACGTTCACAGTTGATTTTCCAAAATTCCACCGCCAACTTCAATGCACTTTTGACTTCTCTCGATAACACGACGTATAGCTGTTCTGAGGTCGTCTTTGCGTTCTTGTAACGCACTATTCATAATCAAAACGATCAAATCGTCTCTAGTGGTTACATTTGCTTTGTAGACTTCGCCTTTCAACCATCCACACAGGCAAATATCCAAAGTTCGGGGGACATTGGTGGCCAAGAAACGTGCTCATATCTAGCGATCCATCTTCCGGGGAATGTTGGTTTCAGATGATGTGCCTCCTGACGACTACAATATCCAGGAGCCCCGTCATGCTGGATGAAACATATGCAGTCTTGTAGCCAAAGGGATCTCTTCCAATAATGCTGGAAGCTCATTTTCAAGAAGGTGTAGATAACGGGGTCCTGCAAGACGAAGCCGTAACATAACAGGCCCAGTCAACTGATTGTCTACCAAACGACACCACACATTTGCAGAGAAGCGTTCTAGAAAATGTCTCTCCACAATGGCGTGTGGTTTTCTTCAGACCACTAACGCGAGTTAAGAGTGTTATTGACGCCGTCACGAGTGAAAATGGCTTCATCGATGAAAAGTAAAAATGGGATTACCTGGTGTTTTTCAAGTATCCAGTGACAAGGTTCCAATCGTCTACCTTCGTCTCCGCTCGAAGGTGTTGAATGAGCTGTAAATGATGCGAACAGAACCCATTCATACGTATAAAGTCCTCCATCCTCTTGTATGTAGAACACCATTCGGTGCAGAAATATTATGTGTTCTTCTTGAAGGACTACGTTCTAACGACTGAATAACGTCTTGTACTTCATCCACAATGTGTTCATTTACACGTTCAATTGCAGGATGACTGGTGACCACCGTACCAGTGCTACGCAGCGCATTGAACACACGAGTAAACACTCATGAATCTGGCAGTCCTCGGTTAGGAAATCGCATGCCATATTCCCTACAAGCAGCGTTTCCATTGTCAAATCCGTTCACAAATACCATATCAGCATACTCAGTATGTGTAAATGCGTGTGGCGTGTTTACGCGCAACAGTACAGTGCACTTAGCCAAAAACGTGCATTGGAACTTCAGTGTAAACTAAAGCACAACTTCACAACGTGAACGTCAATACTCTTCTGCTGACATTCGATAAATATGTCCATAGCAACCCATAGCAACTGCTGTGCCAACACACGAAACGAAAATTCATTTAAGTCGGCTGTATCTCCATACTCAATAGAAATTGAAAACATGTTATATGGCCTTCTTTTATTGCAATTCGTCTATACTTCCACCTCCTAAAGTATTTAGATTCGTTCTGAAACACGATCCCTATGGATCTAAAGAAGTAATATTGCATTTTATTCGATCTTTCTCACATTCCATACACGGACGTGTATTGATAATAAAACTACGTTGTGAAAATCTCAGTTTAGTGTCTGCAGTACCTATCGAGACATAAAATTTTGTCTAAAACCTGTAATAACTTTTCTACTGCTGCACAACCAAGCTAGGGATTGTAAAGTAACAATTTTTACTGAAGAGGCGAAGAAACTGGTACACCGGGCTAATATCGTGTAGGGCCCCCGCGACCACGCAGAAGTGCCGCAACACGACGGGGCACCGACTCGACTAATGTCTGAAGTAGTGGTGGAGGGAATTGTCACCGTGAATCCTGCAGGGCTGCCCATAAATCCGTAAGAGTACGAGGGGGTGGAGATCTCTTCTGAACAGCACGTTGCAAGTCATCTCCGATATGCTCAATAATGTTCATGTCTGAGAAGTTTGATGGTTAGCGGAAGTGTTTAAACGCAGAAGAGTGTTTCTGGAGCCACTCTGTTGCAATTCTCGACGTATGGGGTGCCGCTTTGTCTTGCTGGAATTGCCTCAGTCCGCCGGAATGTACAATGGACATTAATGGATGAAGGTGATCAGACACGATGCTTATCTATCTAGACGTGTCAGCGGTGCTGTATCACTCCAGCTGCACCGACTCACACCATTACAGAACCTCCACCAACTTGAACATGCAGGGTCCATGGATTCATGAGGTTGTCTTCATACTCGTACACGTTCATCAGCTCGATAAAATTTGAAACGAGACTCGTCCGACCAGGCAACATGTTACTAGTCATCAACTATCCACTGTTGGTGTTGACGAGCCCAGGCGAGGCGTAGAGCTATATGTCGTACACGAGTGGGCTTTCGGCTCCGAAAGTCCATATCGATGATGTTTCGTTGAACGGTTCGCACGCTGACATTTGGTGATGGCCCAGAATTGAAATCTGGAGCAATACGTGGAAGGGTTGCACTTCCGTCACGTTGAACGATTCTCTTCAGACGTCGTTGGTCCCGTTCTTGCAGGACTTTTTTCTGGCTGCAGTGATGTCGGACATTTGATGTTTTACCGGATTCCTGAGATTCACGGTACAGTCGTGAAATGGTCATACCGGAAAATCCACACTTCACCACTACATCGGAGATGCTGTGTTCCATCGCTCATGCGTCCACTATAACACCACGATCAAATATAAATCTTGATAACCTGCCCTTGTAGCACCAGTAACCGATCTAACAACTGCGCGAAACACTTGTTGCCTTATACAGGCGTTGCCGACCACAGCGCAGTATTCTACTTGTTTACCTATCTCTGTATTTCAATATGCAAACCCATAGCAGTGTCTGTGGAACTACAGTGTATCATACCAATTAATACTTAATATTAAACGGCCCATTTCGTAGAAGTTAATTTTTGTAGACTTTATCTTTGTTTTCATTACAGTAGCTGATATCTAATAGTAACCAGTTTCAGAACTATTATGTAACTACATTATCTTGTTTGTACATCGACATGAGTGAGTGTATGGGGGGCATATGTGAAGTGTGGTTGTTTTATTTTGTTAGGAACTATGTAAAATGTATTCGTGGAAAAGTTCTTCTACAATCGTGAATCATGTGACGTGTGTGACGCACGTCCTATTGTGCGTGCTTTCGTATAAAAGCAGCCAGGAAAATGTTGGGTGTTAAATGAGTTAGTATTTCGTTTCTGGGGATAATTCGAACCTCATTTTATTTAAATTTGGTTTCGTGGATTAGTAATTTCTTACATCAATTCTCCCTGTAATGCTGTTGATAACTTCCCGCGGTTTTTTCTTGTGACTCGAAGAGTCGCTCGGGATCTGTCAGACGGTACAGATCCATGTGCTACTGTGCCACTCATGTTTCTGTTAAAAAGAAGAACATCATGCATTTCATCAATTCGTTTATCGTATTTGTGAAGCGACTACAGTTTTGAACGTTTTGGTGAAAGTTTGGAAATTTTGAGTAATTTCGTTTCGAAGTTACCGGCGCATGATCCTGTCATACCGAAAATCTGCGTGGCATATTTCGTGAACATTTCGGAACATTTAGTCGAGCAACTCCTTTTTAAGAAGTCTGCTAAACGACTTGATGTTGTAGCTCACTAATAGCCATGGATCAGTGACTGTATAGGTCAGTGACTGTATAGGACGTGAAAATTGTTGATGTTGGCAGGAAAACTTCTGGCTGCTTTCATGTGAGACATCACAGTAAGAACAGTAACGAACTTGCACCGATAACAGTTTTGACAGTAAGCCATTGAAACCTGTTTTGGAGGCAGTAGAGCCTAGTTAGGTGAACTTTAAGAAATTGCTCGCAAATTACACTACTGGCCATTAAAGTTGCTACACCAAGAAGAAATGCAGATGATAAACGGATATTCATTGGATAAATACATTATACTAGAACTAACGTGTGATTACATTTTCACGCAATTTGGGTGCATACATAGACCCTGAAAAATTAGTACCCAAAACAACCACATCTGGCCGTAATAACGGCGTTGATACGCCTGGGCATTGAGTGAAACTGAGCTTGGATGGCGTGTACAGGTACAGCTGCCCATGCAGCTTCAACACGATACCACAGTTCATCAAGAGTAGTGACTGGCGTAATGCGACGAGCCAGTTGCTCGGGCACCATTGACCAGATGTTTTCAATTGGCGAGAGATCTGGAGAATGTGCTTCCCAGGACAGCAGCCGAACATTTTCTGTATCCAGAAAGGCCTGTACAGGATCTGCAATATGCGGTCGTGCAGTATCCTGCTGAAATGTAGGGTTTCGCAGGGATCGAATGAAGGGTAGAGCCACGGGTCGTAACACATTTTAAATGTAAGGTCCACTGTTCAAAGTGCCGCCAATGCGAACTAGAGGTGACGTTCTGCCATACGTGCACCCAGGTTCGTCGTTCAGTACACCATCGCAGGCGCTCCTGTCTGTGATTCAGCGTCAAGGGTAACCGCAGCCATGGTCTCCGAGCTGATAGTCCATGCTGCTGCAAACGTCGTCGAACTGTTCGTGCAGGTGGTTGTTGTCTTGCAAACGTCCCCATCTGATGACTCAGGGATTGAGACGTGGCTGCACGATCCGTTACAGCCATGTGTGTAAGATGCCTGTCATCTCGGCTGCTAGTGATAGGAGGCCATTGGGATCCAGCACGGCGTTCCGTATTGTCCCCCTGAACCCGCCGACTCCATATTCTGCTAACAGTCATTGGATCTCGATCAACGCGAGCAGCAATGTCGCGATACGATAAACCGCAATTGCGATAGGCTACAATCCGACCTTTATCAAAGTCTGAAACGTGATGATACGCATTTCTCCTCCTTACACGATGCATGACAACAACGTTTCACCAGGCAACGGCGGTCAACTGCTGTTTGTGCATGAGAAATCGGTTGGAAACTTTAGTCATGTCAGCACGTTGTAGGTGTCGCCACCGGCGCCAACCTTTTGTGAATGCTCTGGGAAGCTAATCATTTGCATATCACAGCATCTTTTCCTGTCGGTTAAATTTCGTGTCTGTAGTACGTTATCTTCGTGGTGTAGCAATTTTAAAGGCCAGTAGTGCGTTTAGAAACTTGGATGCTCGATAATTTTACGACCTTACAGAGTCTGCTTCCAAGTTGGAGTTATGTGGTGTTTGTTTAGTAGTTATTTTCTCGGTGATTTCTTCAACGCTGTTTTTCCTCAGCTGATTGAGTATCTTCTAAAGCTAACTGAAGGCGATTGACAACAAGAATCTTACTGAGCTAGGTGGACTGTAATGTCGCATGAGAGATGAGAAGTTATTCCCACTACACCACAACCAAAGCGATCTGAGATTTGCAAGATCTGTATTTGCGGAATCTATGTTGGTTTTTTAGAGAAGATATTCGTCGGCCAAAAACGTCATCTTATTGACTATAGAACATTTTCCGTAATTCTACGACCGATTTACGTCAACGACATAAGACAATAGTTATAAAACAGTAATTACATGCACGTCTTTGCAGTCGTTGTGCATCTTTCGTTGCTTCGGAGATCGACGACGTACTGCTGCTAGAAGGTGACCAAGTACTTTCTCACAATCTTTGTAGAAACTTGTGGGTATCTCAGCTGGTCCTGAAGCCTTTCCACTACTAAGATAGTGTAGTTGCTTTGCTCTTCCGCCATCGATTGTCTCAATATCTGCCATTTCAGCATTCGTTCGATAGTTGAAAGTCGAGAACGTGTTACGACCTTTCACATGTACCAAAGTCTCCTAACTTGTTATCATATCTACGTGAGATATGCGTCCTTGGTATCACAATGGTTCAATTGTATTCTTCAAATACAACTGCTCCAAATTTTCTGGGTAAGAATAGTCGGCCGGCCAGAGTGGCCGTGCGGTTCTAGGCGCTACAGTCTGGAACCGAGCGACCGCTACGGTCGCAGGTTCGAGTCCTGCCTCGGGCATGGATGTGTGTGATGTCCTTAGGTTAGTTAGGTTTCATTAGTTCTAAGTTCTAGGCGACTGATGACCTCAGCAGTAAAGTCGCATAGTGCTCAGAGCCAATAGTCGATTCAGATCCCCGGGTAGCTGTGTTCCACTGTAACTCATCCGCAGTAAGATGAAGAGTGTGGGAGAGAGAGAAATTAAAATTGAGAAACTTGCTGTTGTAGCAGTCTTCCGAATATACGAGGGCAGTTCAATAAGTAATGCAACACATTTTTTTTCTGAAACAGGGGTTGTTTTATTCAGCATTGAAATACACCAGGTTATTCCCCAATCTTTTAGCTACACAACACTATTTTTCAACGTAATCTCCATTCAATGCTACGGCCTTACGCCACCTTGAAATGAGGGCCTGTATGCCTGCACGGTACCATTCCACTAGTCGATGTCGGAGCCAACGTCGTACTGCATCAATAACTTCTTCATCATCCGCTTAGTGCGTCCCACGGATTGCGTCCTTCATTGGGCCAAACATATGGAAATCCGACGGTGCGTAATCGGGGCTGTAGGGTGCATGAGGAAGAACAGTCCACTGAAGTTTTGTGAGCTCCTCTCGGGTGCGAAGACTTGTGTGAGGTCTTGCGTTGTCATGAAGAAGGAGAAGTTCGTTCTGATTTTTGTGCCTACGAACACGCTGAAGTCGTTTCTTCAATTTCTGAAGAGTAGCACAATACACTTCAGAGTTGATCGTTTGACCATGGGGAAGGACATCGAACAGAATAACCCCTTCAGCGTCCCAGAAGACTGTAACCATGACTTTACCGGCTGAGGGTATGGTTTTAAACTTTTTCTTGGTAGGGGAGTGGGTGTGGCGCCACTCCATTGATTGCCGTTTTGTTTCAGGTTCGGAGTGATGAACCCACGTTTCATCGCCTGTAACAATATTTGACAAGAAATTGTCACCCTCAGCCACATGACGAGCAAGCAATTCCGCACAGATGGTTCTCCTTTGCTCTTTATGGTGTTCGGTTAGACAACGAGGGACCCAGCGGGAACAAACCTTTGAATATCCCAACTGGTGAACAATTGTGATAGCACTACCAACAGAGATGTCAAGTTGAGCACTGAGTTGTTTGATGGTGATCCGTCGATCATCTCGAACGAGTGTGTTCGCACGCTCCGCCATTGCAGGAGTCACAGCTGTGCACGGCCGGCCCGCACGCGGGAGATCAGACAGTCTTGCTTGACCTTGCGGCGATGATGAAACACGCTTTGCCCAACGACTCACCGTGCTTTTGTCCACTGCCAGATCACCGTAGACATTCTGCAAGCGCCTATGAATATCTGAGATGCCCTGGTTTTCCGCCGAAAGAAACTCGATCACTGCCCGTTGTTTGCAACGCACATCCGTTACAGACGCCATTTTAACAGCTCCGTACAGCGCTGCCACCTGTCGGAAGTCAATGAAACTATACGAGACGAAGTGGGAATGTTTGAAAATATTCCACAAGAAATTTTCGGTTTTTTCAACCAAAATTGGCCGAGAAAAAAAATGTGTTGCATTACTTATTGAACTGCCCTCGTAGATTATTCGAGAGTTGAATGAGTCCCACAGTCCACCACAGGAATCAGATGTGTAAATCAGAGTTAAATCAAGCAATGCTGATACATTACAGTTTCTACTGCTATTGGCCTGTTTTGTTTGGTACGATTACCGAATGTGCTGGTAATCTTTCTTTCTTTCTTTGGCTTACGCCATAGTCCCGCAGCGATCGCAGGGTCGGCGCGGTTGTAACGGATTTGGGAGTGTTAGTGTTAGGGATGGTCGGATGCCCTTCCTGCCACCAGCCCGTACCCCCCAGGAGGTAATCAGTGTACCCCAACTGCCTGCGTCTAGTGTAAATCGGGAAATAGTGCGGCCGAGTGGCAAATGTCTGCGATGCGTGTAACTGAGGCGGAACATGGGGACCAGCCTGGTATTTACCTAGCGGGATGTGGAAAACCGCTTAAAAACCACATCCACGGTGGCCGGCACACCGACCCTCGTCGTTAATCCGCTGGGCGGATTCTAACCGAGGCCGGCGCGCCTACCTGAGTCCAGGAAGCAGCGCGTTAGCGCGCTTGGCTACTCTGGCGGGTACCGAATGTGAAGGTAATCTGGTGCCGAAAATGGTTGGCGAGCAGGTAAGTTTGATGGCAGCGGATCGTGTTTGTATTTCACATGATACAACAAATGATTTGGCATTTTGTGGAATAGTGTAGATCGGGCTTTCTGGAGTAAGTTTGGACTCCAAGGGCTTGAATTTAATGAGGTGTGCAAATATGAACATAATGACGCGTCGTTCGAGCGCTAATCGACCCGTCACGTAACTGACGTCCTTTCAACTTCAACTACACTAAAAAGGATTAGCACAGTTCTTTGAGTGTGAACCATAAGCTAAGTTACTGATTACTGTTATTATTATTCAACTCCTTCATTTTTAGTACAAGGATGCTAACATGCTAAGCTGCTGCGAGCAAGAAGACTAAAGAAGAAGAAGTGGGGACACGAGAGAAGAAGCGAAATTTGCCTCCCTCATTTAGAAAAAGAATGTCGTAATTCACATCAGCGATTGCTGTAGAAATAATATTTGACATCGAAATAGTCATGTCTCCACAATATACTTTCTTCCAGGAGTGTTACTCTTGTAAGGTTTCTGTTATGTTTGGAAGGTAGGAGACGAGCTAGTGGCGGAAGTAAAGCTTCGAGGACGGGTCCTAAGTCGTGCTTGGGTAGCTTAGTCGGTAGAGCAGTTGCCCGCGAAATGTGAAGGCCCTGAGATCGAGTCTCGGTCCGGGACACAGTTTTAACCTCCGAAGAAGTATCCTATCAGCGCACACTCCGTTGCAGAGTGAAAATTTCATTCTCCACCCAAACGCTTTGATAGAGACGGTATCGAATTTCTACGACCCTAGCAGCGCGATCCTCTATTAGTTCACTGTCTGCTTCACGAGGAAGTGGTTGTGTAACAATCAAGAGACATGCAGCAAGTACTGTTGGAGGCCTACACTACACAATCACAACAACTACGCTTCTCTATAACGGTTGCCTTGTTTCCCGTCGGTCTCAAATTCTCAGCTTGTCACGTGCCAGTAGCACTGCTTGTAGCATTCTCTAAGTCCGCAGGGGTTTCAAAGATACGGCACATCCGCACTGAAATGTACCTAGAGTCGTCTTCGAGCATGTCCGACTGAACACACACCATCGGTGATACAGCGGCTGTACAAAATACATTACCTTCGACCACATTTAAGTAGCGCTCATAGTCATTACACCAAGTGGTAATTCTAACAAACTTTCTTAACATTCCTTTACAATCGTTCAACAACTATACTTTACTGCAGAAAACTGTCTATGTATAGTCTTATACACTACTGGCCATTAAAATTGCTACACCACGAACATGACGCGCTACAGACGCGAAATTTAACCGAGCTGTGATATGCAAATGATTAGCTTTTCAGAGCATTCACACAAGGTTGGCGCCGGTGGCGACACCTACGACGCGCTGACATGACAAAAGTTTCCAACCGATTTCTCATGCACAAACAGCAGTTGATAGGCGTTGCCCGGTGAAACGTCGTTGTGATGCCCAGTGTAAGGAGGAGAAATGCGTACCACCACGTTTCCGACTTTGATAAAGGTTGGATTGTAGCCTATCGCGATTGCGGTTTATCGTATCGCGACATTGCTGCTCGCGTTGGTCGAGATCCAATGCATAGCAGAATATGGAATCGGTGGGTTCAGCAGGGTAATACGGAACGCCGTGCTGGATGCCAACGGTCTCGTATCACTAGCAGTCGAGATGACAGGCAACTTATCCGCATGGCTGTAACGGATCGTACAGCCACGTCTCGATCCCTGAGTCAACAGATGCAGACGTTTGCAAGACAACAACCATCTGCACGAACAGTTCGACGACGTTTTGCAGCAGCATGGACTACCAGCTCGGAGACCATGGCTGCGGTTACCCTTGACGCTGAATCACAGACAGGAGTGTCTGCGATGGTGTACTCAACGACGAACTAGGGGGCACGAGTGGCAAAACGTCATTTTTTCGAATGAATCCAGGTTCTGTTTACAGCATCATGATGGTCGCATCCGTGTTTGGCGACATCGCGGTGAAGGCACATTGGAAGAGTGTATTCGTCATCGCCATACTGGCGTATCACCCGGCGTGATGGTATGGGGTGCTATTGGTTACACGTCTCGGTCACCTCTTGTTCGCATTGGCGGCACTTTGAACAGTGGACGTTACATTTCAAATGTGTTACGACCCGTGGCTCTACCCTTCATTCGATCCCTGCGAAACCATACATTTCAGCAGGATAACGCGCTACCACAAGTTGCAGATCCTGTACAAGCCTTTCTGGATACAGAAAATGTTCGACTGCTGCCCTGGCCAGCACATTCTCCAGATCTCTCACCAATTGAAAGCGTCTAGTCAATGGTGGCCGAGTAACTGGCTCGTCACAATACGCCAGTCACTACTCTTGTTGAACTGTGGTATTGTGTTGAAGCTGCATGGGCAGCTGTACCTGTACACGCCATCCAAGCTCTGTTTGACTCTGTTGGCCAGGCTTAGGAAGGCCGTTTTTACGGCCAGAGGTGGTTGTTCTCGGTACTGATTTCTCAGGATCTATGCAGCCAAATTGCGTGAAACTGTAATCACATGTCCGTTCTAGAATAATATATTTGTCCAATGAATACCCGTTTATCATCTGCATTTCTTCTTGGTGTAGCAATTTTAATGGCCAGTAGTGTACTTCTGCTAACATTGTATGATAAATCGCTCTTCCTTAAGTCACAGGCGATCTCACTTTCATCTTCTATAAAATACTCTCCGTCATGTGGAGCGTAATGTATTGTATTAGCGAAACTCTCATCGAGTCGCGCGACGACACTCTCTATGATCATATGTTAGTAGTCGACAATGTCATACTCTCGATCGACTTTCGGAAATATAGGAACCTTGCCAGCATCTACCCACTGCAAGATCCATTGAGGTGACAGAGTCTTGAGACAAGCGATATGCACATATGCGGATTGCGGTAGTACCGCGTACACAAGCTATAAAAGGGCAGTGCACTGGCAGAGCAATCATTCGTACTCAGGTGATTCACATGAAAAGGTATGCGATGTGCTAATGGCCGAAAAACTGTGAACTGAAAGACTTTAAATGCGAAATCGTAGTTGGAGCTAGACGCATGTAACATATAATCTCAGAAATCGTTAGGGAATTCAATATTTCGAGTAAAGAGCGAATCGAGAATATCACATGTCAAGCGGTACCTCTCACCATGGAGTACGCAGTGGCCGACGGATTTCTCTTAACGACCGACATCGAGGGCGTTCGTGTTGAGTTCTCAATGCTAACAGATGCAATACTGAGTAAATCAGTGTGGGACGTACGACGAACGTATCCATTCGAACAGTGGAGCTAAATTTGGCGTTAATGGGGTATGCCAGCAGACGATCTATGCTTGTGCCTTTGCTAACACGACGACATCGCCTTCAACGCCTCTCCTGGGCTCGTGGGGATGTCGGTTGTACCGTAGACGACTGGAGAACCGTGGCCTGGTGGGATGAGCTCCGATTGCAGTTGGTAAGAGCTGATGGTGTAGTCCGAGTGCGACGCAGAACCCACTAAACCATGGGCCCAAGTTGTCAACAACGTACTGTACAGTCTGGTGGTGGCCCTATAATTGAGTGGGCTGTGTGTACATGGAATGGTCCTCTGGTCCAACTGAACCTATCACTGACCGGAGACATGTTCGGCTACTTTGAGACTATTAGCAGCCATTAATGGACTTCATGTTTACAAATAATGATGAAATTTTTATGGATGACAATGGCCCTTATTAATGGGCTACAATTGTTCACTATTGGTTTGTAGAACTTTCTGGATAGTTCTAGCGAATGATTTGATCTTCCAGATCGCCCGACATGAATCCCATCGAACATTTATGGGACACAATCGATAGGTCAGTTCGCGCCCAAAATGCTACACCGGCAACACTTCCGAAAAATGGACGGCTATAGAGGCTGAGGACTTCCGTGCCACATCGGGTTGCTGCACTATTCCAGGCAAAGGGAGCTCCTACACGTTCTTTGGAGGTATCGAATGACTTCTGTACCTCAGTGTATCATCTATGAACTAGACACTCTGTACTTCCCCCGAGCGAATTTTCTTGAATCCGTACTGATTCATTCAGAGAAATTTCTATTCCTCCAGAAAAGTCATGATTGTTGAGCACAGAAATGCTCTACGATCCGAATCTGTAATATTATGTATCCGATTTTCTACATCTTCTGTAAGCAGTAGTGAGCTGCGCTCTTGTCCACTCAAGCTGCAATATTAGCTACGCAAGAGACTTCCCTTAAATATGAGTACCTTCTTCTAAATAAAATTCTAGCCGTCCACCATGAAAACCTGGTAACTTGCTGCCTTAAAAAATTAATTGATTTTGTATGCATGCTCCCAAAAAGGCTTCGTAGCTATGAGAAGATAACCTTCGGGCAAAAACTTTCACCGACACAAACACCATGAAAACACTGTCGTGTCTCAAAAATTAGACAAAGCTAAATTGCTACAGCAATTTCAGTGTGACAGGCTAATCGCAAAATATATCATGATGAAAAGGTCACTCAGTGATTCACTAAGATCTCCACTGTAAAAGTTTAACACGGTCCAATCATATTAATATAATCACCTTCTACGTTCGACGTCAACGTGCAATAATCACATATGGCACGTGGCAGCACTAGTAGTGGAGGGTATATAAACCATGTCGGGGGGGAGGGGGTCACGGAAAACAGTGCAGTCGTTGTCGTTGAACCGTGGATATAGCTTCAAAGAATATTCTTAAAAGTTTATTTTATTTACTAGCGATTCATCAAGAACATTAACACATTTAATCACACTATGTGAGCGTGGAAGTAGTTGCCGAGGAGTAACTGATGAAATCAAAATCAAATTGCTTTTAACAAATGGGAATTTTAATCCTAAAATTTTTTTTAAAAGAAACAGATTTAAAATTATAAGCAGAAAGCACCCTCTAAATATCAAGTTACAAATCATTCAAAGGCAGAAAGAAACAAATTTTTGAGTATATGAGCTTTCGGGCTGAGAACCTTGCCGCTCCCTTTTGACACGGCCGTAGTCAGGACCGCTCACAACAACCTCTGTAAGACTACACTGGTGCAAATCTACTACACACCAGATTACCTTAAAGTAAAAGTTTTGACAATTCACACAAGCACACAAACTATGCAATCCGTAGGAGGGATGGAAATGGTACAGAACACTAAAATTGAAAGATTAACTTGCCACCGTAGGTGCAACTTCATTTTAACTTCTAAGAAAAAGTCTTACGGTGGAAGGGTGGCAACTTTATATACTAAAATGACCACTTAAATAAAAGCCAATGAAATGCAATCTTATATAATATTATACAATGTTGGTCAAACGAGTTAAGATGCTCTACAGTACACTCATACCGCGTCTCAAGATGATAGGCAAGATAAAAACATATTTCAGGAATTAGGTCGTTACACTCCAAGCAATAAATTCGTTAACACACCGAATCCGACAAACATGACAGAGGCAGCTACTAGCGTACGGCAGATTGATAGGAAGATTACCGAACAACCCGAACCGCAGGTTCCTCTAACCCGCCCCTACTCCACAATGGAAAAACGGACCACCCAATTCATAAATAACCATGTTTCCGCAGGTGTGCAAACGGAGAAGAATGGTGGGCTGCTGACCTCACCAAGAAAACAAGTAGAATTTAACAAGAGTAAATCAAACAACATATAACCAATCACTTCTAATAAACTGTGAATTCTCGAGAAGACCTGGAACAGCACCCCCAAATCGCTCTCCCGAACTGTCCTCTGCCAGCCGCTTCAACGGACCCAGAAGGCGCGCCGATCTCCCGTCTCACGGCGTCGCAGCCCGCACCGGCCAGATTGATGTCGTGGGTTGACTCCTGTTGCTCTCGTGTCGGCCGCGAAGCCACTAGCCCTCGCTATACGGCGCGGCCCACTGGACTCCCGTGGCGACCTCACATGCGCTGACGCTCAGTGCGTGATCGAGCAACCGATAGATCCAACTGCCAATGACCATTGCCTGAGCAACTCGAGCAGACTGGCGGCCTAACGTGCAGACTCAGATGCAGAAACTAAGCCCCGACCGGGCGACCACTCGCTGAGTTCTCTTACTGGCGGAGTGAAAAGACTCTCATTTATTCGGCTTTAAAGAATTGATCCGAACGAAAGACAGTATAGACAGACCCTAACTGCCCCACAAATTCGGACGAGAGACAGGCTAGCAAGCTGGGGACGAGACACTGACCCCAGACTGACTCCAGACTCACCCAGACTGACCCGACTGAACCCCTGGCGAGCTCATAGCGCCCTTTAAATGCACGTGAATAAGCAACTTTCCCCTTTCCGACCAGAGGGAGACACCTAAGCTATGATTACCACAGCGGCGCCACCGCCAGAAACGGAGGGCGACTGCTTCACACAACCCGCTGCGACGTGCTCTTCAAAACAGCAATTTTTACCACGGCTCAGTCGTAATGCGGAAACGGAGCGATTTATCTGACGTCCAAAAGTGCATGATCATCGGCCTTCAGGCAAAGGGTGCAGGCGTCCCCGAAACGGCTTAGTTTGTAAACTTTTCGCGTGCTGCCGTGGTTAAAGTGTACCGTACATGGCTCAAAATGGTGCTATCCAAAACCATCCTCGAGGCCAGTGTGGTGCCCCGCAAGCCATAGACGAGTGACAGTTACAGACATGTATCCTGGCGAATAGCAACTGCCCGCCCAGATGAACCAAAGGGCTAATAACAATGTCTTCTCAACGATCGTTCACCAAACGTACCTGCCTATGGGGCTCCCAATAGGCGCCTGGTTCATGCCATTATGTGGACTGCAGTACCACAATCGGACATCTGTTGTGTGACGAAAGGTGGCGTGTTCAGATGAGTCACATATTTTTTTGCTCCATCGGACAGATGGCTGTTGGCTTGTACAGCATAGAAACGTCTGAAACCAACCACACTTCAACAATCGTCAGAAGGGTCCGCGTCAGAGGGAATTCCTCGGGTGATTTCGTCACTCCGGATGATTTTTTTTTCTTCGAGTCATCAGTCTTCAGACTGATTCGATGAGGACCGCCACGAATTCCTCTCCTGTGCCAACCTCTTCATCTCAGAGTAGCACTTTCAACCTACGCTCTCAATTATTTGCTGAATGTATTCTAATCTCCTGTACAGTTTTTGCCTTCTACAGTTCCCTTAAGTACCTTAAAAGTTAGTCCGTGGTGCCTTAACTGAAGTCGTATCAACCTGTCCCTTCTCTTTGTGAGAGTTTTCCACATATTCCTTTCCTCTCCGATTCTGCGCAGAACCTCCTCATTCCTTATTCTATTAGTCCACTTAATTTCCAACATTCGCCTGCACCACATCTCAATGCTGTGCTCCAAACGTACATTCTCAGAAAATTCTTGATCAAATTAAGGCCTACGTTTGATACTACCAGACTTCTCTTGACCAGGAATGCCTTTCTGCTCTTGATGTCCTCCTTGCTCCGTCACCACTGGTTATTTTGTTGCCTAGGTAGTAGAATTCCTTAACTTTGGCTACTTCGTGACCGTCAATCCTGATGTAAAGTTTCCCGCTGTTCTCATTTCTGCTACTTGTTATTACTTTCGCCCTTCTTCGATTTATTGTCAGTCCATATTCTGTTCTCATTTGACTGTTTGTTCCAGTCAGCAGATCACGTAAATCTTCTTCACTTTCACTGAGGACAGTAATTTCATCAGAGAATCGTATATCCTCTCACTTAAATTTTAACCCCACGCCTGAACCTTATTTTTATTTCCATCATTACTTCTTCAATGTACAGATTGACAGGTAGAGTCGAAAGGCACGATCGCATCTACCACCAGGAAAATGAAACGTGGTACTTGCTTCATTCAAGAAGTACCAGGATGAGTTTACCGTATTCCCCTAGCCACGAATCTTCCTGGGTATAAACCCCTAATCGTGAATCTGTGCGACCAACCCGAGCGTGCTGTTTGCACCTTGGATCTCCAACAGAGAAACCAAGCGCAGAGGGCCATTTCACTGGAATCAGCATGGTTCCACACTCCTGGCTCTACCTTCCTGAACATCACTGACTCTTCCTGCACGTCTCGCAGTGGTCCACGCTGAAAGAGTTGTTTATTCAGGCTTTATATTAGTGGACAAATTAAGGTGACAGGACTGTGTATATTTTGCTCCAAATAAGTTGCAGACTTTATTATAACCTTCTTATTGTCAGGTGAAATACATCGAAGAGCCGAACACAAGTTTACTTCTACCCTCTTGTCAGAATAGATAATGCTCTCCGCTAAAAAGTGGCACACTTCGAAAACTACGTACTGAAGAACACTATTAGATCTCCTAGCCTCATTCATGCAATGGGTGGAGAGTCTGTCTCTTGCAGGCACCCATGTTCCAATCGGTGACCGACTTCTTTGCTCGACAGTGAAGGAAGAAGTGCGGCACTGCGTCTTATTGAGATTCCCCGCTGTCTGCTGTGTCAGATTCTTCACTCTCTTCGTTCCCAGGGTTCTTTAGTAGTTATCACAATGCTAATTCTTTTCACTGACCCTTTTAAGAGGATAATGAAATGGTCAATCACCTTGACCGATTTCCCTGATGGATTGAAAAGAACTCTGTTCCAGGCGAATATACAAATCGATATTTGACACATTGCCCTTTAGTGCTAGCGACGCCCGTTTACTATTATCCTATACTTCCAGCCGCGTAAATTTTCGTTATTACTGACTATACACACAGTACAGAAGGAATAATTGAGTACGCTGGGTGTAGGTCGTATATCGGGATGAATACTTTGGAACAAAATAGGAAACAACGGGAGGTCACATCAAGCCAGATGGAAAACCGAGGACGTCTAGTGCTGTAATAAGCTGACTCTCTTGGAGATCACAAGTGGGCTTGGTAAGTTCATTCAAACGGTACTTCTCGAGCCACTGTATAGTTGCAACTGGCTTGAAATGGCTGGAGGGTAGAAGAATTCTGGAAAATTAAAAAATCTTTCAAAAACATGGAGAGTGTAATAAAATCAAATTTAAAATGATATAGAAGGACACAGTTATATGGTTCACAGTGATCTAATAACATGTCATGGAGTATATGTATATAACAAAAATACAGTGATTAAATAAAATAAAGAAATACACAGATATCCAATGCATCAACCTAACTGAGAATGTTATACCAACAAATGGTATTGTAGATCTTGTCAAGGTGCAAGATAAAATTTATAACTGATGAGTCCATCCCTTCAACGGTGGAACATCGCTGGACTCATGCTGAAAGCAACTAAACAGATATCTGTGGTGGTGACGTCTTACCATCGGGGTCTAGGATATAAAAAGAATAAAGTGACCACATCTCGCTGTTCCTACTCTTTCTCGTCCTAGTCTAGAGATTTTGTGTGTGTACAGAGCGCAGATAGACAGTCTGTGGTGTAGTCCAGTTCCAACAGATAGAAGAATGAGGAACAAGAACATGCAAGACGACTGCCTTTCCAAGCAGAGTGGAGTCAAATGTGAGCTACTTTATTCGATCACAGAGCTGGATGTCTGCCATCGTGTGGAGTTTCCAGAAGTTTTCTTGCATTTTGTTTGATGGACACAGCAGAGTTTTGAAATTCTTGTTAAACACTAAACTTACGAACTGACAACTTGCATGATGGGTACTATATCAGCAAGCATAGGATTTTACTTTAATTTACGTCCCTGAATGCACGAACGTTGTTCATGATTCTTTATCTCATTCACTGATTAGTGTCACTCAACGAACAGAAGAAGATATACAAGAGTATCATTTTAGCTTATTCCCAGGCCACGCACTGAATTTCCGCTGTTTGGAGCTGCACCATGACTACCATTTTCACTCTCGCTCCCTTGAAAGCTTCGTCGTCATTGACCATTATGTGCATTTTCTCGCACTGCCATTTGCTTATTGTCCCTGATTCTTCTGGAATTTTAGGAGGGGCTTCACTTCCTCTGTTTCTGCAACAGAACCCCCTCTCATAGTATGGACTCATCGCTCGCTCACTTCTCGTTTACTAACAGTGACCGAGCGAGGTGGCGCAGTGGTTAGACACTGGACTCGCATTCGGGACGACGACGGTTCAATCCCGCGTCCGGCCATCCTGATTTAGGTTTTCCGTGATTTCCCTAAATCGCTCCAGGCAAATTCCGGGATGGTTCCTTTCAAAGGGCACGGCCGACTTCCTTCCCCGTCCTTCCCTAATCCGATGAGACCGATGACCTCGATGTCTGGTCTCCTTCCCCAAGACAACCAACCAACTAACAGTGAGCCTCTCGACTGCTCAACCTTATCTGGAACTTTTAGGGTCCCTGCATTTAAAAATCTTCTGAAATTTAAGCTCTTTCGACAATATTAATCTGTTTCTGCTGTTCTATAACACTCTGTTCCACGTTGCACACCTTTTCCTCTACTGTCACGATCGGACCTGGCTGAGCCCGCACATCGGCCAGCCGGCCCTACAAACTCCTCATTTTTCCTTCCCAAATCCTAGTAGTCTCCTGCCACAGCATAATATTCTCGTCTTCGTTTTCAGACATGTTTAAATCCAACCCTACTATTCCACCAAATCTCTGTTAAATCTTCTGTCTCCCTTCTTAATGCTAGTATGCTATTTCTTGTAACTTCTTATCTGACTCTTGTTTAATTTTTTTCCTGGATAGTTATCAATCTCTGACTGTTTAGTCTGTCCTGTCTCTTTCTTGCTGGCACCTTTGCCATCCCCATGATTACAGCTTTCAGTGGAGAGGAGGATTTCGAAGTGGGAGCAGGAAGTTGTGTGGTCACCTGAAAATTGGCGTTCGTAATGGGAACTAACATAACGCTACATCTTTCCTCTGCATTCTGGTAAGCAAACGCAGAGCATGTTTGCTGATACATTACGGTGCCTTCAGCCTCACTTTCATAACTAATTACGGCTTCACCTGCCTCACAATTTTCTGCATTCATTAGACCTGCCTGACTCAGCTCTTTCCTACGGGCATTGGTATACATCATGACTGCATGTCATTTAACTGAAAGGGCGACCGATTCTCCATTTTATACAAGAGCCTAAGAAACGTTTGACCGTTATTCAAGCACTACCATGCCAAAAGTATCCGGACGATCTCATTAGCGTTTCGCCTGTCTCGCATGCAGTATAGATAACGCAGCTTTCTCAAGGATCCGCCGATCTCTTTGCGGTACAGTCGTTTGACTATGCAAAATGGTTACCACAAGTGAACAGTTGAGAAAAATGCTCTGTATGGCGATCAATCCAGTTGTAAATTAACCAACGATGTTCCAAATATTAGGAAACGTGTTATTAACGGTTAGAAACTCAACTTCATTGCAGTAAGAGACATTTAAAAAGATATTATCAAACTTATTGGAATCTGGAACTAGCTCTCATACATACAGTCTACAACCCTTAGTCAGAAGAAGAGATTATGTGACCATACCTGGAATATTAAAGTTCTACGACAGTTCGAAGTATTTCTGCTGTTGAAAAGCTTTCCCCACCATCTGCTAAACGTCGTTCCTGTGACGGGAAGTTTTGCATAAACTGATTATTGAACTAACCAGTTAAAAAACGCGATTATTATTGGAAAGTGCTTAATGTAAACCTCAACATTGACAGCGTCTCGGCAGTAATTTCGCTCTACTCGTGATTCATAATACACTCCTGGAAATTGAAATAAGAACACCGTGAATTCATTGTCCCAGGAAGGGGAAACTTTATTGACACATTCCTGGGGTCAGATACATCACATGATCACACTGACAGAACCACAGGCACATAGACACTGGCAACAGAGCATGCACAATGTCGGCACTTGTACAGTGTATATCCACCTTTCGCAGCAATGCAGGCTGCTATTCTCCCATGGAGACGATCGTAGAGATGCTGGATGTAGTCCTGTGGAACGGCTTGCCATGCCATTTCCACCTGGCGCCTCAGTTGGACCAGCGTTCGTGCTGGACGTGCAGACCGCGTGAGACGACGCTTCATCCAGTCCCAAACATGCTCAATGGGGGACAGATCCGGAGATCTTGCTGGCCAGGGTAGTTGACTTACATCTTCTAGAGCACGTTGGGTGGCACGGGATACATGCGGACGTGCATTGTCCTGTTGGAACAGCAAGTTCCCTTGCCGGTCTAGGAATGGTAGAACGATGGGTTCGATGACGGTTTGGATGTACCGTGCACTATTCAGTGTCCCCTCGACGATCACCAGTGGTGTACGGCCAATTTAGGAGATCGCTCCCCACACCATGATGCCGGGTGTTGGCCCTGTGTGCCTCGGTCGTATGCAGTCCTGATTGTGGCGCTCACCTGCACGGCGCCAAACACGCATACGACCATCATTGGCACCAAGGCAGAAGCGACTCTCATCGCTGAAGACGACACGTCTCCATTCGTCCCTCCATTCACGCCTGTCGCGACACCACTGGAGGCGGGCTGCACGATGTTGGGGCGTGAGCGGAAGACGGCCTAATGGTGTGCGGGACCGTAGCCCAGCTTCATGGAGACGGTTGCGAATGGTCCTCGCCGATACCCCAGGAGCAACAGTGTCCCTAATTTGCTGGGAAGTGGCGGTGCGGTCCCCTACGGCACTGCGTAGGATCCTACGGTCTTGGCGTGCATCCGTGCGTCGCTGCGGTCCGGTCCCAGGTCGACGGGCACGTGCACCTTCCGCCGACCACTGGCGACAACATCGATGTACTGTGGAGACCTCACGCCCCACGTGTTGAGCAATTCGGCGGTACGTCCACCCGGCCTCCCGCATGCCCACTATACGCCCTCGCTCAAAGTCCGTCAACTGCACATACGGTTCACGTCCACGCTGTCGCGGCATGCTACCAGTGTTAAAGACTGCGATGGAGCTCCGTATGCCACGGCAAACTGGCTGACACTGACGGCGGCGGTGCACAAATGCTGCGCAGCTAGCGCCATTCCACGACCAACACCGCGGTTCCTGGTGTGTCCACTGTGCCGTGCGTGTGATCATTGCTTGTACAGCCCTCTCGCAGTGTCCGGAGCAAGTATGGTGGGTCTGACACACCGGTGTCAATGTGTTCTTTATTCCATTTCCAGGAGTGTATGTGACATGTGTACATGTTTGAAGTCTATACGGCACAACGAACTTTTTTGTTCGGGATCTGGATACAAACTCAGCACCTATAGCGTCTAACATTTTTTCCCCAGGAGGTATGAGTGGAGTGTCTGAACATGAAATGCTGCTGTGGAAAGTTCATTGCCTGGCAGCAAGTTTATATCAGCACCTATCGTTAGCGTTGACAACAGAAGAAGAGATATTTAAAAAGTCTATCACCAACAGTTCGGTGTGCGGAAGATAAGGCTTGAAATGAAATGATACTATTCTTGTTCTGCACCAGGACTCGAACGTAGATACGTGATTTACTTGAGATCCTAGCGGAGGTCTCTACCTTGGGGAAAACAACGAAATGATGGCACTCTATCGTCCTGGGAGAGTCAAGTAGAACGAATTCGAATTCCAGTCTAGCACTAACGTCTCGACTTCAAATCAAATACACGAAATAAAACAAAATTTGTGTTGTAAGAAAGACTACTGTGACGGCGTCGCTGTCCGCTTTTCATGTCGCAACATAAACTGGAGATGCAGTTGGATGCCGTATTTAATGCGGATTCTGAATTACGGTGCAACCTGACTGCCTGCACATGACGTTACCAATATGCTGTATATACTCTACGACGAAAGAACGATACATCGCGAAAGAGTTAGCCGAATGGGACGGAAATCCGTAGATGAGGTAAGCATCTACAGACATTGAAACGCTTACTATTTTTTTAAAAAATGGATGATCTATTCAAAAGAAAGAGCTTCTCAAATTCAACAGCTCAATAACGCTTTGGTCCACCTCTGGCCCTTATGAATCATTTATTGACGCCCTCCTGACTGAAGTCATGCCAAATTCTGTCCAAATGGCGCCTTAGATCGTCAAAATCCCGACATACACTGCTGGCCACCGTAAATGCAACACCCTGAAGGAAGCATCCGAATCAAGTGAAATTTACACCATGGGTTTGCAGCGATGAGATATGCAACTGATTAGAATTTCAGCGCAGACGCACATCACGCGCGCCTGTGGCGCCATCTCATAGCGCCATTTAAGGCTTGGCGATTTCGACGAGTGTACGTTCGGCACGTGTGTTTACCTTGTGGTTCAAATGGTTCAAATGGCTCTGAGCACTATGGGACTTAACATCTATGGTCATCAGTCCCCTAGAACTTAGAACTATTTAAACATAACTAACCTAAGGACAGCACACAACACCCAGCCATCACGAGGCAGAGAAAATCCCTGACCCCGCCGGGAATCGAACCCGGGAACCCGGGCGTGGGAAGCGAGAACGCTACCGCACGACCACGAGATGCGGGCTTACCTTGTGGTTCTTTCACAAGACGATCAGTTATGCCTCGTAGACAACAGCGAATATCGTTTGATCAAGTATCCGAGTTCGACAGAGGAAAGATAGTGGCTTACCGAGATTGTGGATTATCATACAGAGAAATCGCTAGTCGTGTTGGACGAAACCAAACAACTGTAATGCGGGTATGTGACCGTTGGATGCAGGACGGTACGACGGACCGACGTGGTCGATCGCATTCACCTCGGTGCACCACTGCACGTGCTGATAGGCAAATTGTGCGCATGGCAGTGACGGATCGCTCAGTGACATCCCGAACCATAGCACAGCACATTGCGTCTGTAACGCATCATCCAGTGTCTGCGCGTACCATTCGACGCCGTTTACAGCACAGTGGTCTGTCCGCAAGACGTCCATTGCTTCGTCTACCATTGACGCAGAACCACAGACGTCTCCGTCGCCAATGGTGTGATGACAGACGGATGTGGACGGCAGAATGGAATGACGTCTTTACTGACGAGGCACGCTTCTGTCTGCAGCACCACGGTGGTCGGATTCGAGTGTGGAGACACCGTGGAGAGAGGATGCTGGACAGCTGCATTATGCACCGCCACACTGGTCTTGCACCGGGTATTATGGTATGGGGCGGTATTGGATATTACTCTCGCACGCCTATAGTACGCATTGCCGGTACTTTAAATAGCCGGCGCTACATATCCGAGGTGCTGGAGCCAGTTGTCCTTCCTTACCTTGTGGGCTCGGCCACAGCCATATTTCAACAGGATAATGCGCGACCACACGTGGCACGCATTGTCCAAAGGTTCTTCGTCAATAACCAGATTGAATTGCTTCCCTGGCCGGCTCGCTCTCCGGATCTTTCGCCGATAGAAAACATGTGGTCCATGGTTGCTCAACGAGTGACCCAGACTACATCCCCAGCTGCCACACCAGATGATCTTTGGCAACGTGTGGGAGCTGCTTGGGCTGCTGTACCCCAGGAACACATCAAACGTCTCTTTGACTCAATGCCGAGACGTGTGGCAGCGGTGATCTCCAACAATGGCGGCTAGTCTGGCTACTGATTCTGGCAGCAACCACATGTCACAGACGTCTGCAAACGTAATCATTTGATACTTGGTCAACATGTTATCCACAAAATAAATTTTGTTGTGCTACCTCTTGTCTTTCTTGGTGTTGCATTTACGGTGGCCAGCAGTGTAGTTGAAAAGCCTTACTTATAATTCTGCAAATGTTCTTAATTGGGGAGAGATCCGGTGAGCTTGCAGGCCGAGAGAGGTTTTAGCAAGTACGTCGACGTGCAGTAAAAGCTCTCGCGTCGTCCGGGCGGGCATTACCTTGCTGAAATGTAAGCCCTCCATGGCTTGCCATGAAAGGCAACAAAACGGGGCGAAGAATATCGTCGACGCACCGCTGTACTGCAATCGAGAGGCGGATGACAGCCAAAGGGTTCCTGCTATTAAAGAAAATGGCACACCAGACCCTCAATCTTGGTTGTCAGATCATTTGGAGGGTGACAGTCAGGATGGTTTTCCGGCCGGCCGGAGTGGCCGAGCGGTTCTAGGCGCTACGGTCGCAGGTTCGAATCCTGCCGCGGGCATGGATGTGTGTGATGTCCTCAGGTTAGTTAGGTTTAAGTAGTTCCAAGTTCTAGGGGACTGATGACCTCAGAAGTTAAGTCCCATAGTGCTCAGAGCCATTTGAACCATTTGATGGTTTTCCACAGTTGTCTGGGCCGTCTCCACACACGTCTTCACTCGTCATCAGGGTTAAATTGGAAGCGGGACGCATGCCTAAGACAAGTTTATTCCAATGAGATTCCACATCGAATATTTTTCTGGAGACGCCCCAGAGAGCAGTGGAATACCAATCTCACTGTCACCCACTATACGGCCAGAGAAGTAGGTGCTATGGTCTGGTGTGACAGCTCTTGGTCGCCATCTGCGGCCCTCTTACAGCACAGCGGTACGTCGACTGTATTCTACTCCCCGATTCTTCGCCCTTCATGGCAAGCCAACCTGGGATTACATTTGAGCAAGATAATGCCCGCCCGCTGACAATTAGAGTTTCTGCTGCTTGCCTTCTTGCTTGCCAAACCTATCCCAGTAGGACACTAAGACAAAAAAAAAAAATAAGGAAGGAAGGCGTCGCACCACGAAAGAATAGCAAATTGGTCAGAAATTAGTATCCATACTCATGTGGACGGGAAATGCAAAACTGTTCTGTTTGGTGGTCGATACATGAATGTGTGACGCTGCAGCGCAGTTTCACCATGGAGCTGACAAATAAGTGGATACGATTGAAAGGTGTAAAGTCTTTGCGAATTTCATTCCGTGTTTTTAGTCGCACAGTAATTATGCTTTACAGACGGGGCATGCAGATGTCAACATTTGAGAGGGAACGTATAGCTGGGCTCAAGGAATTCGGTTGGGGTAATCGGCGGATTTTTCGACATTTGAATAGGAGCGATGACGCTATTCGACAATGTTTACAGGAATGGGTGAACTATGGCTGATCAAAGCGTCAAGAAGGAATCGGACGACCTAGAAAAAAATGGCTCTGAGCACTATCGGACCTAACTTCTGAGGTCATCAGTCACTTAGAACTACGTAAACCTAACTAATCTAAAGACATCACACACATCCATGCCCGAGTCAGGATTCGAAACTGCGACCGTAGCGGTCGCGTGGTTCCAGACTGTAGCGCCTAGAACCCCTCGGCCACTCCGGCCGGCGACGACGTAGAGAAGCGACAGAACTTGAGGAGCGAGAAATGCTCGGAGTGACACTCAGACCCAGAGTTATCATTATGATCGGTGGGACGAGCAAATGATGCTCCAGTGACCACGCGCACCGTTAATAGACGGCTTACAGTAGGAGAGCTGAGCTGAGGTGCGCCGACTACCGCTGACCTCTGTACACCAAGAAGCCTGTTCGTAGTGGTGTAGGGCACATTCGGCCTGGGCTCTCATTGACTGCAGTAGAATTGTCTTCCGCACCGCTTAGAATTGAGTCTCGATGAACAGCTAACACGCGTCTGGAGGCATTTGGGATATTTTTTTTTACGGTACCTGAGGCTCAGAAGTCAAATACGAATCCACGGAAACAGTATGATGCAACTATCGAAACATCTTTGAAGTTTTTTTCCCTTCTTTAATGTGATAAAAGAAGTAGGTTATTTAACAACGATGTGGCTCTATAGTAGAGCGCTTGCTTGCCATTGTATAGAGAGGGAAGGGATGGGGTGTGGGGGGTGGGGGGAAGCAGGGTGGGGGGAGGGGTGGGAGGTGTGGTGCGGAGTCAGAACTTTAACAAAGATGTCCGTCTTACGAGTATTTCCGTGACGCTTAGAACAGATAAAGATGGGGAAAAAATCGGTAGTACTCGAGACGGGTAATCACTACTACTAGTCTTGTTGTGGCTACAATTTTTCCAATTTTTTGCCGTTCCATTCGAGTATCTACGTAATTCAAATACAGAATTCATCAAAAATATGCTAATGAACACAAATAACTCTTATTCTTCGAAAAATGTACGTACTCGTATTTCTAATTCGACATTGCAACACAAAAATCCTGCATTCATAGCAAACATGCAGGGTAACAATGATTGAAGGGTACGAAATGAAATGGTCATAATTTCCGAACGGTTTGCATTAGTCTGTTCAAACTGCACGGCTGGCCGCGGGGCGTGATGGAAATTAGGATACGCAGTATAGTTAGGTTTAGCGACGAAGCCCTCTTTCATTTGCATGGGTTCGTCAGTAACCAAAATTGGCGGATTTGGGTCACAGAGAAGTCTCTTAACCCTCAACGGCTGACCGTGTGGTGTGCAATGTCCAGTCACGGAATAATCGGTGCGATATTCCTTGATTGCATGGTGTTCACCGAACGGTTTGTGAAGATTTTCGAAGACGATTTCATCCCTATTATCCAAAGTGATATGGATGTCGACTCGACGTGGTTCATGCAAGACGGACTCGACCCCATCGAAGCAGGAGAGTGTTTGATGTCCTGGAGCAGCACATTGGGTACCGCATTCTGCCTCTTGGGTACTTAGACGCCACTGGCATGGGCCTAGATTGGCCTCCTGAACTCACGCGACTCCTCTTTGTGAGGTTATATTAAAGACGAGGTGTACAGCAATAACACTAAAAGCATCGCTGCACTGAAAACAGTCATTCAGGAGCTCATCGATAGCATCAATGTCGCGACACTTCCGCGGGGCAAGCGCAATTTCGCAGTTTGTCTACGCCACATCACCGGCAATGATGACAGCCATATCGAACATGTTTTAACCGAAATCCGAATATTTGTAGTGACGTTGACATGTTGAATAAACTGTGTGCACGCCGTAGTTAGTTGTTAATTTACGCTTTTTCATATAGTTTAGTAACTGTCACCCTGTAAATTCCTGATTAGTGATCTTCTGTAAAAGATCGTTAATCAAGATTCTTCAATTCGAAATAATACAAATTATTTTCTTTTTTCATGTTTGTGTATTTCAAGATTCTCGGAAACGGTCGTGGAGCATACATCTTTGTCTAAAAATTTGATTCCACTGTAAATCGAACTCATGGCCCCACATATCGCAAGCACTCTACGACATAGCACAGCTGCTTATAGAATATGTAAATTACTTTTGTGTATTAAAGATGATCGGAAAACTTCTGAGTCGCTTTTCTCGAGATCTTTTGCGAGTTGCATGTAAATGCTTTGACGGACTGCTATTTGAGTTCCGAAGTTCACGTACCGTAAATAGAGAAAATTACAATAATCTGATTTCCGTGTTGTCTCGTTGTTAGTAGCCAACCGGAAATTCTGACTGTATGATACACGAGTTTCAGTAATCCGATTTAGCGACGACTCTCTGTAGCGCTCTTTCTCGCCGGAAAACAGACATTTGCATTACTGGGCTCCATACCTACAATGTAACAGTAACTTCGTCTGCAAGCAATGCTTTCGGAATGCAAAATTTAATAGTGCCGTGGCTTCCAGCTATGCATACGCCTGACCAAAACTAGCTGTGCATAAATTCAGGCCCCAGGTCATGGAACATCATACAGACAATAGCAATATGCTAGTACTGTCAATTGCGTGGTTCATTCGCTAGATTCAGGAATGACTAAAATAATACAACGTGGGGAGCATCGTTTGAAAATATATTAAATGCAGCCGTTGTCAAAATACAGTTTGATGCATTTTCATCATAATTGTGTTATATTCTCTTTGACGCTGTTCAGTCAAATCGGGCCATTTCGCATTCTTTCCCATAGCACTGAATCGGATCAAATCGTGTTATATACATTTCAGCTGACGGTGCAAAGGGTATTGTGTTCAAGACCTATTTCAAAGTCTGTGTTTATTAGGCCGCTCTTTTGTTTTCTGTTTCCACTATTTTGAATATGCAGCTTGCAGCGTGGTGTTGATTACGTGACTTTGCTCTTTCCATCACCATTGGGGACTATTCACCTGTGGGAGAGGGTCGGAAGGAAGCAGAATGGGAATAGGGTTTCGAAAACTAAAATACAGCGTGAAAAAGGAGCTCGGAAAGTAACAACAGCCCGCCCGGTTAGCCGCGCGGTCTGACGGACGGCTTTCCGGGAGGGAAGGAGCGCCTGGTCCCCAGCACGAATCCGGCCGGTGGATTTGTGTCGAGGTCCGGTGAACCGACCAGTCTGTGGATGGTTTTTAAGGCGGCTTTCCATCTGCCTCGGCGAACGCGGGCTGGTTCCCCTTATGGCAGCTCAGTTACACTATGTCGCCGACTGCTGCACAAACACTTTCACCACGTACGCATAATTACTCTACCACACAAACATAGGGGTTACACTCGTCTGGTGTGAACCGTTCCTGGGGTAATCCACTGGAGGCTGAATCGCACAATAACCCTGGGTTCGGTGTGGGGCGGCGGTGGGGTGGGTGGACTGCTGTGGCCTGTTGTGGGGTTGTGAACCGCTGAGGGCTACGGCGGGCACGAAGCCTCTCAGTCGTTTCTAGGTCCACAGTTTCATACAGTACAACAAGTAATAACACCTGGTTTAGTTAACGAATGATAATTCTCAGTGAGATTTGTGATGGTCGTGCATCGATGTGTTGTTATTCGTGTGGAAAATATTGCAAAAAAAAAATGGTTCTGAGCACTATGGGACTCAACTGCTGAGGTCATAAGTCCCCTAGAACTTAGAACTACTTAAACCTAACTAACCTAAGGACAACACAAACATCCATGCCCGAGGCAGGATTCGAACCTGCGACCGTAGCGGTCGCGCGGTTCCAGACTGTAGCGCCAGAACCGCTCGGCCACCAGCGGCCGGCAAATATTGCACAAATTCATGGTTTTATACTCTGACCTTCACTGCCTGTAGTTTGACTCAAGAAGACGTACTTCGCTTCAGATACTTCAACTGAGATCGATATTTAAGTAGTTTTGAGCTACCTTGTAATCACGAAAAAGGCAGATTCAAGTGTGGAAACATCCCAGTATTTTATCTGGCGAAATCAAAAATAAAGTTTTCAGCGTACCGAACAAAATGGAACAAGATCGGTGTCTCAGTTGAGTTATGGAAGTTACATTTTCAGAAGCGCAATGACTTGAAACCATTATGCGAGACAGCACAGTCGAAATTCCATTGTTGTGACGTATGTGGTAGGTTACAGTGTTGGTTATAATACTGCAACTCAAGCGTTAATTTGGTGTGCTGCTCTTGAGAGGTCCTTTTCATTCTGCAGTAAAGAGCTGAGCAGCTCATTATTGTGCAACGACAAAAAGGTCTGGCACCTGATTATTCTCTTCCACGAGGAAGGAGAACTAAGTGTAAGACTGTAACACATCGATCTACCGTCAACAACATGTTACTAACTTTACGTTTTTAAGTGATGGCCTGTGTGCAACAACAAATCCATTATAAAAATTGAAATGAACATTTCAAACCATATAATGTGAAAACATTTTTGGATCGAAATGTATTTTGTTCAGTGAACCGGTTCAGAACGTATTAAGTGCAATATAGAAATTGAAATGGCGCATTCACGCACTGAGAAATGATTTCAATCATTGCTAACTCTGGAACATAATCTAAATATATAAGTCCTGCCGTCGACAATTTTCATACATTTCGTTTGGTTAAGAAGCGAAGTGTGTTTTTCTTTGTGCACTTAATACAATTTGAAACGAAGCTCCTCCAATGTCCTTCCATCCTGAGAGGTTTCATTCCGTTCCTCTTTTCCTTCTGGGAAATTTTTTGGTCACTCAGCTTTCTTCCTATCTACCAGCGAAATGCTGCAAAATGCGACCAGTAACCGTTCTACAAACCGCTGATTAGACAGTTGAGAAGATTTCTTTTAACGTTCGACGTTGGTGGAGAAATTTAATTTCTTCGGAAAACGCCTTAAGAAACACCGACCACATACTTCTTGAATAGGAAAAGCTCATTTTCCATATAGGAAGAGGTTTAGAGACGAATTCCGTACAGTGTGAACAATGACCCTCTTTTCGTTGATAGTACTGCGTAAGTATTTTGCCTCAGGCAGATGGCACATGTTTCTGCACCGTTTCAAACCATTATTTGAAACCGTGTATTGCACCTAAGGTTACTAAATGCTAAAAAATACAAAACAGTTGTCAGTCGAAGGCTGAACCTATCCTCAAACTGAGGCGTATTCATCTCACGTAAGTTGGTGGAGTCTCTTCTGTCTTTACCTTCCGCCAGCTAGTGTTGGAAATTATATGTACAAATCTACGCCACACATTTGAATGCTAGAATTGAAATTCTCCTCGTAAACTAATAACTCTACAGCGAATTAAAATCTGTAGGAATAGCAGTATTTGAGCCCTCTTCCTACAGACTGGAAATTACCAATTAAACCACGACGCCACACTAGCAACAGGCTAATTGGTAGTTACTGTATTGTATGATATTGACTATGAGGTCACACCTTTTCTTAAACAGCTGCAATAGCCGGATAAGCATAGCATTAAGTACTGTGCGGATATAAATTGTCTTGTAAAGTATGCAACTTCGATAGCATTAGAAACACTACTGTATTTCACATAAACATTACTGGGCAACCTCCTCTGCGTCTTAGACCCAAACTTTTCGCTATGTGGCAAACATGGCTATCCTCAGACCTTTGTGTCTGTCAGTATGCATAAAGAGGACACACCGTACTATGCAGTATTTGCTAGAGGAAATGTTATTATCTGTTACAGCAGTGTAATGCCGCGTCTCCTAGTGATCTTGTGGGAAAAGGCGCTAAGAAGACATAATTAATTTTGCATAGTTACACAATTTATATGTCTAACGGAAGCACAAGAAAAATTTGACATTTTACCATGCCACGAAAATATATTCGTGACAGAGTTGTAGAGTGGAATTTCCCCTGTGACCGCTTCTTGCTCCTGAGTTCGCCACCAACACAACGGGTATAGGAGCTGGATGGGACCATAGGCCCCCTAACAGCACGGGGGTCGCCCGCGTGTCACAGCGACTGCTCGCGACCTACGGCGTATGCTGCTGCTCTCATTTTGGCTGTCACAGTATCATTATAGTTACTGTTTGAGTTTCTACGGAGGAAGACTACAATATAACGAGTGAAAGGATCGCAGTGTGTCTTTGACTGAAACGCAGACAGTCGGTCTGACTTTGAATTCTATGAATAGAAACTCATTTTCTGGAGAAGAATTGCCTTCAGTAATGAGTCCCACTTCGAACTGAGCCCCGATGGCCAGTGAAGATGTGTCTGCAGACGTCCCGGACAACGGTGGGGTACCAACCTTATAATGTCACCCGCCACACTGCCCGACAACCGAGAGTAATGGTCTGGGAGTGCATATCTTTCCATTTCTTTTCATTGTAGGACAGCTTTGGTTGTTATCTGCGGAATCCTTACAGCACAGCGGTGCGCTGACGATATTCTACGCCCAGTTTTGTTGTCCTTCACCGAAAGCCGTCCTGGGCTTACATTTCAGCAAGATAACGTCCGCCCGCACGTGGCGACAATTGCTACTGCTTGCCTTCGTGCTTATGAAACACTACCTTGGCCATTAAGGTCTCCAGGTCTCTTGCCAATTGGAAACGTTTGGAGTATCATGGCTAGAGCCCTCCAACCACCATGGAATTTTGAAGATCTAACTCGCCGGTCGGACAGAATCTGGCACGACATCGCTCGGATCGGTATCCAACAACTCTTTCAATCATACCAAGCCGAAAACTGCTTGCATAAGCGCCAGAGCTGGACCAACGCGCTATGGACCTGCTCAATTTGTGAAGCTCTTTTCTTGAATAAATCATGCAGTTTTTCTCAAATTGTAATCGTTTGTTCGTCTGTACATGTACGACAAATCTTCTGATTCCCACCCTATTCGGATAATTTCTTCGTCGTGCGTCGACTTTTTGTCTCAGAGAGTAAAATCTACCATCGTGACTAAAATGTACCAGGAAATGAAATTGAATTATACACTTGGCACAGCATCTTACGTCGAAAGATTGATGTAATGATAGGAAAAGGTAAACTGTTTGCAGTTGGGAAGTGATTCAAATAGTACTGACCAGTTTGAGCAGCTAGAGCCATCTTCGCACAAGTGCTAGTGCCTCTGAATGGAATAAATCACATTTGTCGCCATGATGGCTGCCATAACATTAGAATATTAAAGGACTATACGTCTGCCTTGATGGAAGTGACTACAAAATCAACTTAGCCACACATCTGGAAGAAATAATATACTACGCACTGTTGATATGTGCGATCAGGAGTCACACACAGATAACGTTGCAGGACTCTCGCCATAATGTGGTAACATGGTGGTGGGAGTAGAGGTATAAGAAAGCGTAACAAGCAAATTATTCAATATCACACAGTAATCCAATTTGTATTCACAAGGAAAACCTATCTCGCCTGATGCAGGTATAAAAATAAAGGTAAGAACAAGAGTATTCCAGAAATTTTTCACCTCCAGATTTTTCATAGCCAGATGTTATTCAGTGTGTTTATGGCTTCCATAACTTTTGTCCGGGATGATGACTCCATAAATTACGAACAGAACCAAAATAACTGTCATAAAAAATTCCTTTGAAGTCTTTTCAGAACCTTTCTTGTGAAGTGACTCATTTCCTCCAAAGGAGACACTTATGGTTACGCAGTGAACACATGGTGTGTTGTGGGGCGATCACTCTGTTTTTAAAATAACTGAAAAGCAACGATCGCTTCAATATCGTTTACTACATGACCGGTTTCATAAAGAATGTATGGATGGTGAGAGACTTTATAGCAAGTTAATACGTTCTTTTTTAGCGCTTACAATGCCTAAGACCATAGTGCCTGGACAGGTAAAGCCCAGCATACAGGTTTTAATCACCCGTCACATTATACCTAAGTCGTATTATGAACAGATTTCTGTGTGCATATTCCTGACGTCCTTATATGAGTAAAGGTAAATTTTAATACGTAGTTTTATAAGGCGCTAATGGATAACGTGTGCCTCAGATGCTTTTACTTTGTAATTGACGTACTTGATAGTGATTATAGTATGTGCAGGAAATGTATTCGCAAATGTGAGCTCTGCATGGATATGTGATAAGCAGTTATAGTAAAGTTGTATTTTAGTAGTAATGAGTGGTTATACCGTGGGACTGTGTGTGCGCTGCTTGGACAGCGCTATCTGGTGGCCGGTTGTGAACCGCTAGAATCACAGCAGGTGGGCCTGTGCGGAATAGGCCAGTGATGATGGCGACCGGTGTTAGGCGAGCAGTGGTAGTTTTATCTGGTGATTTCAGTTTAATATTTTATGGAAAGAACGACCATGAGAGCAGTTTTCTATTATTTTTTATTGGTTGTGACAATGATTTTTATCAGATGGTCTGCCTCATGTGCCATGATGTCCATATGGTTTTATGAAAATCCACGTTTCAGGTATGTGGTTCTGTAGTAATTGTGATGTATATAGTTAACTCATGTAAGACCTCCCTCAAACCTGTTACGTTATACCTTCACAGATCCCATGATGGCACCTTCAGAGTGCTGAAACCGGTCATCTAGTAAACGATATTGAAGCGATCGTGGCATTTCAATTATTTTATAAACTTATGGTTACTCCTAGAAGGTACCGAATCCCGACTATGAGATAGCGTGCGATGCAAACATTCTCTTATGATCATTTGTCAATATTTAGCTGCTCAATTTCGTTCTCGCATATCGAATAAAAAGAAAAACGGGAAAAGTCTTGAAAACTGCGGAATTTCCCAGCGAGGTACGGGCTGACATGCCTCCAGCGCAGCAGGGTTCGAGTGTGTAACGCTCACCCAAAGAGACCGCTGCAGAATACCAACAATCATTACTTAAATGGTGCCTGAGGGCTGGAATACATGTGAGAGGTTTTGCTCTCAAGACAGTTCAGAACTCCAATACTCTCGGATAGTACTCACAGTATTGTTTATACTGGGAGGAGAGGAGAACTGGGGTTGAATCATCGCTGATACTTTGATAGTTACTTGCCAATACTTTCTGTAAAAGTCCTAGAGCCTTACGAGAGCAGATGTCGGAAGAGTTAACACACAGCAGGGCGAGAGCGTCTGTGACAGCTGTGTATATGTTCTTCAGAAGCATCTCCTCTTCCCTAAGTTCAGTTTGATGTTTGGTAATGTTCAGTTCATTTAGATCCATTTCTACTTCTATAAACCATTTGATTTTTGGCTTGCTGTTCCAAATGTAGTCTAAAAGTTGTTTGTGAAGTCTAGAATTTGGTAAGCGATTAAAGTGGCCACAAAATGATACCAATTTTTTTAGTATAGTTTCAACAGTGGATTACTTTCCTGGTAAACCACCTAGTTGGCAACAGTCTCCGCGGCACATTAACTTGGCGTTTTTGTATTGACAATCGTTCGGAGTAATCTGCTATCAACTTTCTGCAATTTATCATTTGCCTGAGTGTTAGTTTAAACGTGTTTCACTTGCATGTGTAGTCTCCCTTTTAACGACGTAAGAAAAACGCCGAAGTGCAGCATTTATTAAAAAAGATCGTTATTTATAAGTTCGCCAAGTAGTACCTTTGTTCATTGTAGTTTCAATGTCCTGTTGTACACTACTGGTCATTATAATAGCTACACCAATAAGAAATGCAGATGATAAACAGGTATTAATTGGACAAATATATTATACTAGAACTGACATGTGATTAATTTTTTACGCAATTTGGGTGCATAGATCCTGAGAAATCATTACTCAGAACAACCATCTCTGGCCTTAATAACGCCCCTGATCGACCTGGGCATTGAGTCAAACAGTTGTTGGATGGCGTGTACAGATACAGCTGCCCATGCAGCTTCAACACGACACCAGAGTCCATCAAGACTAGCGACCGGCGTATTGAGACGAGCCAGTTGCTCGGCCAGCATTGACCAGACGTTTTGAATTGGAGAGATCTGGAGAATGTGCTGGCCATGGCAGCAGTCGAACATTTTCTGTATCCAGAAAGGCCCGTATAAGCCCTGCAACATGCGGTCGTGAATTATCCTGCTGAAATGTATGGTTTCGCAGGGATCGAATGAAGGGTAGAGCCACGGATCCTAACACATCTGAAATGTAACGTCCACTGTTCAAAGTGCCGTCAATGCGAACAAGAGGTGACCGAGAAGTGTAACCAATGGCACCCCATACCATCACGCCGGGTGAGACGCTAGTATGGCTATGACGAATACACGCTTCCAATGGTCGCTCACCGCGATGTCGCCAAACACGGATGCGACCATCACGATGCTGTAAACAGAACCTGGATTCATCCGAAAAAATGACGTTTTGCCATTCGTGCACCCAGGTTCGTCGTTGAGTACACCATCGAAGGCGCTCCTGTCTGTGATGCAGCGTCAAGGGTAACCGCAGCCATGGTCTCCGAGCTGATAGTCCATGCTGCTGAAAACGTCGTCGAACTGTTCGTGCATTTGGTTGTTGTCTTGCAAACGTCCCCATCTGTTGACTCAGGGATCGAGACGTGGCTGAACTATCCGTTACAGCCATGCGGATAAGATGCCTGGCATCTCGACTGCCTTTGGGATCCAGCACGGCGTTCCGTATTACCCTCCCGAACCCACCTATTACATATTCTGTCAACAGTCATTGGATCTCGACCAACGCGAGCAGAAATGTCGCGATACGATAAACCGCAATCGCGATAGGCTACAATCTGACCTTTATCAAAGTCGGAAACGTGATGGTACGCATTTCTCCTCCTTACACGAGGCATCACAACAACGTTTCACCAGGCAACGACAGTCAACTGCTGTTTGTGTATGAGAAACCGGTTGGATACTTTCCTCATGTCAGCACGTTGTAGGTGTCGCCATCGACTCCAGCCTTGTGTGAAGGCTCTGAAAAGCTAATCATTTGCATATCACAGCAAATTCTTCCTGTCGGTTAAATTTCATGTCTGTAGCATGTCATCTTCGTGGTGTAGCAATTTTAATGGCCAGTAGTGTATCTCGATGATCTTTCATCCCCATTCCAAGTAATAATCTCATCAAGATGTTAAAACTTTCTTACCACCTTCATTTTTTGTGCATTGAGGAGTATAATACAACTGGGAAGGTGGGCAGCATTTCCGGTTTCTCAAGAAAGGAACAAAAAGGTAACGCCACGTTTAGCATGTCAGGCTGCCCGTAGTTCAGAATCTGCACTAAAATGTATTCCTTACCGATTGAAGCACAGTCTGTTGGTCCATGACAGTGGTGGAATTCACGGCAAACAGAACCCCTGTCACCAATAAGCTTTCTGAAAATAGAAATTTAATTTTGTTTTATGAAACAATGGTAATGTACCGGATCTTACTTGACGTAATTGACACACTGGAAATTTTGACGCTGGACAGGTATTCGAATTCGGATCTCCCGTTTTATATTAGACTACATGATCCTCTCGGTACGATACGGACCCATCATTTCCTCGTTTTCCCCACGGTGGCAAACTCCACTACGTGTCGAGTTAGGGCGCACCACAAAATATTCATCATTTCATCTCAAGCCCTAGCTGAGCACAACGAACTACTGGAGGTTATTATTTTTCACTCTTTTGTGTTGTCAACAATAGCGGTAGGTGCTGGTTTAAACTCTTAGCTGGACAATGAAATTTTCATCACATCATTTGAAGTTCATATATTTCGCTACATTATTTTAAGTTCAACAATCCACTACTAGCTTCTGATAGAACAACTCTTGGAATTTCATAGTTAATATGTCTGCGTGGATATGTGCTGGGTTGGAACACAGTCAACGGAAATATTCATCGCGTTCTCTGAAATAAGACATGCACACATGTCGTGCTGGTGAACAAACAATTGACATTTAATGTCTATTGATTGCTACAAAAAAATGTGGGTGATGCCACTTTCGAGTCCATGTGATGTAAAGAGAACTTCATTTCAGGTTCACACATAACGCTACAGGTGAAAAAATTACGATGTCTAAGACCTGATTCTACTTAATTAACATTTGATTTGGTGCTGGGTTCTAATCCGCGTCACAAAACATTACGTCGTGGTATTGCAGTTTTAAACACGTGAACACTTTGCTGCTTGTGAATGAAGCTAAAACGTCTTTCGTGGTTAGTTAATCGGAAGGTAAGGGTCGTGATAGGATTCCCAATTAAGTACAAAAATTTTCATTTATTTTCGAGTATAGGCTTGATAACTGATACAGCTGAAAACTTTTATTCTTCACATTCTGTTATACCTAATCATCAGTGACATCCGTTGTCGTTATTGAATCTGTCGTGGTCCTGTGTAGAGAGAATCCGCAGGTCGTCGTGTAGTGGCGTTGCTGCCTCTGGATCACGGGGTCCCGGGTTCGATTCCCTGCCGGGTCGGGGACTTTCTCCGCTCGGGTTCAAATGGTTCAAATGGCTCTGAGCACTGTGGGAGTTTACATCTGAGGTCATCAGTGCCCTAGAACTTAGAACTACTTAAACCTAACCAACCTAAGGACATCACACACATCCATGCCCGAGGCAGGATTCGAACCTGCGACCGTAGTGGTTGCGCGGTTCCGGACTGAAGAGCCTAGAACCGCTCGGCCACAGCGGCCGGCCTCCACTCGGGGACTGGGTGTTTGTGTTGTCCTCATCGTCTCATCATCATTCGGGTAGTGGCGAGACTGGAAATGGAAAAGATTGGAACTTGTACGGGCGATGATAACCGCACCCTGTTGATAGAGACCTGACTGTCTCCACACGCCAGACCCTTACAGCTCCTGAAGAAGGAAAACAGGCGCCGACAGATGTAAAACGTCAATAGTATGTTTTCTTCTACAAGTTCTGTGTCGTATACTGGAATTCATGACATGCTCTAAACATGAGACGTGACCATTATTTACATAATGAAAAATTTGATGTGTTTTAACTCGAAGTCGTAAATATGGTATGTGACTGAAACCGCTCGATATTTGGATTTAAAATATAGCAGCTAACTGTGAAATATGCATTTTATAAATTATTTTCTGGTCCGCTGTGAAATCCTATTTCAAATATGTCACTACTAACGAAAATCAATTGTAAAATTTAATTAGTGAACCATGAACACATTTCAGGGAAGATTTAATTTGCAATCAATGATGTAATGGAACCACTTGATCAGTTTTTGTACGCAGAACAAATAAAGACAAGTATTTGACAGGCAGTGATAGAAATAAACCGAAAAGTGACGATTGTCTGCAGTGCTTTTAGTAAAATAAAAGCTGGATCTATGCTTCAAATGTGTCTGGAAAGGAACGTTTAAATTCAGTGATTATTACAACTTAACGCAACATGAAATTCTAATGTGAAAGCGTTTTAGAAATTATTACTGTGTGTACATTAGAAAAAAAAATGTACACAGGCGAGTGAATAGTAAATGTAAGCATGAATTTCGTTCACTTGATTCATTCCAAGAAATAAGAAGAGTTGGCCACTTCGACCTAACGGAAACTGCATGCATGTACAACATCAGATAACGTAAAGGAGCAGCTTTGGTACGTGTAAGGACTGTAAAACGTTGAGAACACGAGAGCTGGCATTTATCCTGCAGTAGGTGTTGTTTGCCTCGTGATGTCGATGATGGCGGTGTGCATAAATCTGCACGTGATCATCATTAAGCAGCGCTGTTGATTCTGCAGTGCTGCGAACACATGACAAGTTAAATACGCCACGCAAAGTACGTGAGGCGAGTAAGCGGTGGTTAGCCTATTAAGCGCCTCCCAGTGGGTTGGTAGGCCTTCTCTGCCCCGCGGGATGGGAGCTGTTCCGGGTGGTGAACAGCCAGCGCCGCGCGCTGATCCCTGCATCGCTAAACCGACTCACCGGTGCGTAATTATTCAGCCGTGCCGCTTCCAATTTTCACCGCTCCGATCCCCATCCCAGCGGATTGCACAAATACGCAGTCCATAAACTCTTGCTGAAGTTAACACGACCATTTTGTGCTGTAGAAGGAACAGTGTCAAATATTGTTAGGAGCGTGAGGAAGTTTAAATGCTCATCAAATCATATCACCTGTCTAAATGTTTCACTGTATGATCCATTGAAGAACTTCCCCTTTCAAAGTGCAAGTGCAGCGATGTGCAAATATTAAGGGGAACCGGAACGATCCACCTCCTCCATGTTAATTTTAGCAAATAGAAGGAACATTTTTCTAGAACATTAAACATATTGCTCTGAAATATGGACTACATGTTCACTGAATATTTCTCTACAAAGTTATAATGCCATGTTAAGAAATATTTATTGGTTATTGTTTTACATTTTTTTTAAGCAGATGCTTATTTTTTTCTCTAAAATTTTGCACTTTTTCTTCTGTAACCCTTGAATTATACAATATTTGTTTACAATTTGTTATAAAAATGAAGGAAAAGAAGTAAAAAACATTGTGTATAAATTTCATTTTTATAGTGTTAGCAGTTTTTGAGAAAATGTTCCTCAAAGATGAAAATTTTAAAGCTATGGAAAATGGCTTCCAAAGTTTTTGAATATATTCCTGGCCCATATGATGAATTATCAGCATCCTCTTCTTTTTTCAATGTTAGTTTCCTTCTCACTGGTCTCTTCTTCCCTTTTGCTGCATGTTGTAGGCTTTTGTCTCTTCTTCCTGCACCTCTTAGTCTTTCTTCATCAATTAGACGCATTGTGGAAATGGTGTTGTGTCCTGGTTGGAAACCTAAACGTTTCAGCACGTCACATTTGATCATGGTTCCTTGATTGTAAGTTGACACTGCATCATACACTCCAAAATGCAATGTTTTTACACTTCAGTAACATTTTACATGCGAAACCAATACGTGAAGTTATTTTCAATTCCAGTCCTCTTTCTCTTCAAACTTGGCATAATACTTTGTTTCAAAATATTAGGGAGCAAGGAAATGTTAATTATTTCAATCACATCACTACTGCTACTTTCATAGTTTTCAAATATTTTTTTTTCTGTGACAAAGTTTCTTGCTGGAAGAAGTTCTGTCACATTCATTTGGAGTAGTCGGTGAAGCAGTCTGAGCAGCATCTCCCTTCGAAACAACAAAAGATTTCTTCTTCCACTCATTGTGCCTTTTCTTAAACACTCGACTGCTGAAACGGAGCTCATTGATGTCCACAAACCGAATACGTAAAGCAGATACGAGCAAAACTCGTCAAATACGCAAAATTGAGCAGCTAAACAACACAAAGCAAACTCCACCAGTCAACACACACGGTATAGCGTTTATGTTTACCGATATGAACAGTCACTTGTTACACAGATAAATCCAGAGAACTTTGGAAAACAAAACACTGTCTAATTCGGCAAAGATACCCTGCTTGCAGCCAGCGTGCGGCGCCGTCGGAGGTGACACACCAAGTCGCAACAACAGCTTAGCGGCGCGTCAACTTTGCAGCGATAAAAAAAATACACTCAGAATTCACATAGACGGGTGAAACTTGATTTGTTTTATTCAGAAAACTCCAAATAATTTTGTAATGAAAAAACCAAAGTCGTTAATTTTGTCATTTTCATTGTTCTGGTTCCCCTTAAGGACAAAACTACCTTGAGCATTATCTGTCACTGCCACGTAATATATCTCTTTAAAACACTGGCCATACATAGAAAGAATACATACAGTGTAGTACAGAAGGTAACTTACAAGTGTCACATGTAATTTTGCATATTCGTGGATTAGCGTGTTCCGGTATTATGGTTCTTCCGAGTGGATTTTCATTTCTAGGTTGCTAGTAGTTGTGAATGCTAGCTCTGTGGGTGCATTTTTAGTATAATTTTCGTCTTGTTTGACATTTCACACATGTAGACAACTGGTACGCATGTGTCAATTTTACATTGGACAAACAGGACAAAATTCAAACATCGGATTTAGAGAGCATGCCAAAGATGCACATAGCAATCAATCGAATTTGTTGGTGTATTTAAAGAAAACCAGTACCGTAAATTCGACAAAATCGAAATTTCAAATCCTGCACATCATAAAAAACGGACTCGCCATAAACACATTGTAAAATTAGAAATTTATATAATTATGGAAACTTAACGCATGACATAGTATACGAAAAGTCCGACTTCAAACATAAACATTACGTGGAAAATTTTATTGATGATCTATAACATGCCAACGGATAAAAAATAAACAACCAAAGATTACATAAGCGACATTATTATCTCTGCATGGAAGTAAAAAGAGAAGGGAAGTGGAACTACAGACTTATGCTGTACGTTGTTTTGAAGCCAAAGTGGGGTGGGGCCTGCTGCAATCTTAAATAGCGCAAAACATTAGCGACTGCTGTTTACGATTGCTTCTTGTTCATTGTTCAGTCGCGTGCACTCAACAACTCTTTTAAATACTAAAAATGACAGTGCTTACGTGCAAACAAGTGTCAGAAAGGCAATTTGTCAGGAAGGCAATTTCTAATGTTTTTCTGTTCTTGAATGTGTATTTGTTCTAGTAACACGGCACATTTTGCCTCGTTAATGTAACTTGTTTTTTTGTTGATATATTTCGGATAACCAAAGAGATTAGGAAGTGATGTGAAAGGCATACTTTCGTAATACATTTAATTCCTCTTTTACTGTACTTGCATTGATAGCAAATGAAACTAGAACTCCGAAGCCGATGCTTGGTTGCTTGCTGCTAACGGTACTTTTTCTGTTTCCTTACATTTTCAGCTTTCAGCTCATATGCGCAATATTTTTAGTTTTCATGTTTCAAAAAGTCTTGCCTAAGTGTTCTTTGCGAGTTCATAAACATGTGCAATAAGTAAATAAGTACGGTATACTATCATATCTTGCGCATTTCAACAAAGTGAGCATTAAGTGAATTGTCAAAGAAATATAACGGCGTAGAGGTATACTTCCATGCAGAAGAGAGGTTTTTTTTTTTTCTCACGTTTACACATCACCTCACTTTTAAAGCTTAACTATGTTGTGCTATCTAGTGTGTGACCAATAATAGCAGCCGGCCGGAGTGGCCGAGCGGTTCTAGGCGCTACAGTCTGGAACCGCGCGACCGCTACGGTCGCAGGTTCGAATCCTGCCTCGGGCATGGATGTGTGTGTGATATCCTTAGGTTAGTTAGGTTTAAGTAGTTCTAAGTTATAGGGGACTGATGACCACAACAGTTGTCCCATAGTGCTCAGAGCCATTTGAACCATTTTTAAACCAACCAATAATGGCAAATTACAGGGTAGAAAAACGATATAATTTTTAAACATGTTCCAGCATTGCGCAATATTATAAATGTGATTAAGCAAATAGTCTCCAATACCTACACCCCGTAAAATGGATATTTTGCTTTGACGTATATATAACACACTATTTTCGTAATGATAGCCTAACCTGTGTAACATATAGGCGTACCTTTCCAACAGTAGCCTGTTTGCTTCCTTTCTCGGAGTATTTCTCGCCAGTAACTCTGCCAGTTTTTCAGGAATAACCAAACATATCACAATTGCAATGTACGTCTACTTTGATCACCGGCTTCATTTTACCTCTGAATTTCATTTCGAGATTTTCAAAGCGCTTTCTGATATATCAGAAGTTGGTTTCATTTTCTACGTATCATTTGTACGATAAATGTTAATAATGTGGGACGAGTCATTTTGTATTAACATCAATTTATTTTTTAAATATACCTCCACGCTGATCATTTATTAGTTTTTTTTTGTTTTTTTGTTTTTGTTTTTTTTAAGTAAAGTTAAACGGAGGTTAATCAGCAATCCCTAGCCAACACCATTTACACATTACTTCTGCGGAATAGTGGGGATTGTCAAATAGAAACGTTTTCATTTTAGCTTCGTATTTTACTTTCCTCCCCATCAGGCATTTCATATTGTTGGGTAAGTGATCAAAACTTTTAGGTGCAACATTGTGAACCCCTGTTTCTACTACAGCCAACCTTAATGTGACTTAATGAATGTCATTTTTTTTCTTCTGGTATTGTAATTAGTACATTATTGTTGCTGTTGAAGTGCAGTAGATTATTTACAACAAACTTAACAAGGGAATAACTATACTGTGAAACAGTTAGATTGCTACTCACACACCGAGGAGCAGGCAGGCAAGACGAAAAGTGTGGTCACGTAAGTTTTCGGCCAAAGGAAGCAAAGCACACACACACACACACACACACACACGTGCGCGCGCGCGCGGGCGTACACGCACACACACTCACGCACGCATTCATACAATCATACAAATAAAACTCACAACTACTTGACCACTGTCTCCGGTTGTTCTAACAAGAATCGTTTTTAAAGGGGGAGGAAATGTGAACAATGAATAATTATCGGAGGGAGGAATTTAGAGTATGGGATGTTGCCCCAACAATCAGCGCTGTTACGTAGACGTGTGTTGTGCGGGGCCAAGATCAATGATACAGTGTGGTTCGGATATCGGAATGTCTGAGATCTGATGGGCAATGAACAAACAGGAAACAAGAAAGAGAACGGACACTGCGTGAAGTTAGGAGAAAGTCAAAAAACAGAAATAAAACTACGACAGTAAAAGCAAACAGTGCAACCATAATTCATGTATACAAAAGAAAATATTGCTTGAACGAATCCACTTACCAAAGGAACATTTAACTTTATAGTACGATCGGGTCTATTAGTAATTCCTTAAACAACTCAAGCTGTCACGTTGGATGAAACATAATCAAAGCGCCCATCACCATCGGAACTGGGCTGTGCACGTTAGAATGACGTCACGGGGAAGTATGACTGCGGTGAACCATGGAGGTATTGAAACATTCCCTTTGAAAAATTAGTGAATTACTGTGCTGGTAAACCAACCTAAACAGCCTACTTACAGTATCAACGTGATGAACCTTATGTTCTGAGCTACTTAAGATGGCGGACGTCGGCTTCACGTTTGTGACGTAATGTACTGTACTGTAGCAGTTCTTCCTGTGTATGCTCGAAGTTTCGTCGAGATATGTGGCTTGATAGTAAAACATAACGCGAAAGTTACTTTCGTCCTTACATTTTGCACAGCATGTACTATTGTAACAGGAGTGGTTATAAAATTCTAATTTTCGCCTCTGAAAACTAAATGTAAGTAAATCTTTTCGTTTCTTCCGTAAATACTTGTTTACAGTCATCGTACACATGGAAATCTCCGCGGTCACATATGCTGGACCCTGTTACGGGAGCAAAAACCAACATGGCGCAAGTAATTGATGAAGTGTAGTACCGTGTGATAAATCAGTTTTCAGCACTTGAAGTTGAACAACACTGCAGAAACACACGATGCGCTGGTGAAAGTGAATGCAACACACAGCCGTTAGATAATGCTGACGGTTTCCCTATGGAGAGTCAAGTCTGAGTGACGAAGAGTGAAGAGCCAGACTGTGTCTTAGCAAAGGAACGGGCAACGGAAGAGAAGTGCTCTGGCCCTGATATCCAGAGGCCAGCCTGTGGCAATCGAGACGATTTTTGGAAAAGTAAAAATCAATCATAGCCAGTTATGGATCAGGTTTCAACACTAAGCACGTCATTCCGAACGTGAAAGGTCGTCGCCCACTGGGTTCCGTTCAGCGGTAAGAATCCAACTCATTCCTCACAATACTCAGTCATGCAAGCTGATTATGTGGGCTGTCAGATTTTACCCCCACACCACTCTCCTTATTCTCTTGACGTGGTCTCGAGTGACTTCCCACTGTTTTCTCAAATGCGGAAAACATTGCTTGGGAGATGTGACCATGGCGATGAAAAGATTATCTTAAAGGTGGAGCGTTACCTGCAGAGTCAGAATGCAGACTACTAGCAGCAACCTCTCCACCAAGTCAGCCATCGTTCGGAAAAACGTGTCGCATTGTAGGACGAATGTGTAGTAAACGCGTAACACACAGTGTCACCTCCTTCTCACGGAATGGGACGTGATACAGCCATCTGTCTGCACACAAATGTCTAGGAGAAACTGCATGTGGTTTGAAAGTTTCCTCCTCCGACACCCACCGATTCAGACCACCAGTCGGTTATATCTCCAACATCGACCATTCCATTCTCCTCCTTGCAAAGGAACCAGTAACGTACACCCTAACGTGTCTCATATTCAGTATCCACATCTTCGATGCAATAACGATGTGTATCGTTTTAATCCCACGCCTAAATAAACAAGCAGGTTCTACATATTATAGGCTCACAAGCAAAAAAGGAAAGAAATCAGATTATGAATACGAGGTCTATTCGGAAAGTAAGTTCCGATTTGTCGCGAAATGGAAACCACTGTGAAAATCCGATGAAGCATTGCACAGAGGTGTTAAGCAGTGTCTCTAGCATGCCCGGCGACCGCGTCACGACGATCTTTTCAGATGGGAGAGCACAGTGAGAACATAAAGATGCCTAGGTAATAGCGTCCCCCGCCAAGTACGATGGCCTGGTGAGAGACTGCGCCTGATGTCGTGCAGCCCACATAACACAACTGTCGTACTGCTCCTACTTCATGACAAATCTCGGCCACACTCTCAGGAGCAATAAAGAGGCTCATGCAGCGTTTTCGATGGGAAGTGTTTGAATACGAGCACTACAGTCAGTAATTGGCTGCACGTGAGTGTTAGCTCTGCTCACGTGAACCACTGGTTTTGAAGACAACATTTTGGCGCAGACAGCGGTCTGTAGACCAGCAAGGAGTATTGCCAGAAAGCACAGGCTGCTGCCTTCTATGATTACAGTACTGGAAAGTTGGTACAACGCTATGACAAATGTCTCAGTCTAAGTAGAGTAGTAGAATAATGTACCTAACTGTTCCAAATAAAATATTTTTAATTTTCACAGTGGTTTCCATTTCGAGACCGAGTGGAGCTTACATTCCGAATAGTCCCCGTATGTTGGAGTAATTCCCCGTGGCTTCTGAACCGTGTGAGGTTCGCGGTCATTTCGTTTATTCCTCATCTTGTCTTCGTGGTTCTGTCGCATCTTTCTTATTCAATTTTTCGGCGTCACTATGTTGCTGGTTGCTTGCCCGTGAGTGGCAGCAGCAGCGTTTATCAATAAGTCACTGTCGTACTATGTCTGGAGCGACCGCTAGGATTTCCGGGTCGTCGTCTGTAGGAGTCCAGGGAGGGGGGGGGGGAGCACCAGTGAGGCGCGGTCATCCGTACTTCCCGACCGCTGGCCACACACATGGACTGTCCGACGGGAGGAGATTGGAGCAGGAACGACCGCCAGTTGATCGTTCCGTTTGTCGCCTCATTGAGTGATCATTGAGTGACTTATATTTGATCTTTTGACCGTTTTTGGGCCTCGTCGGTTCCTTACTCGTGCAGAGATGTCGCCGCCGATGGGCAAGAGTTACCCCAACATGGGTGGGTCCGGGCCAGTGTGCCCGGGTCGTCGTGTCTCCGAGTTCCAAACGGACATCGAGTTGAGTCGGATTGGAGCTGCAGTGACCTCTGGACAGCCAAGACTCGCCTGACCATTGCCGACACTCATAACTTGAATGGGGACGACCTTGGTCGGTCGTTCGGTTGGTCGTGTCATCGGACGACGTGTATTTGGTCGCCGACCGCTTATGGAAACTCTGTGTGTGTGTGATTTGTCATTTCTCCTTGGGTGTTCCACGGTTATTGGTTTTAGGACTGTCAGAGCTCTTGGTGCAAGTGTATGGTGTGCTGGAGTCGGCAAATTTTGCAGCCATCTTTCTGAATGGTGTTTAACTATTGAAATGATTGTAACTTATTATTGAAGAGCACCAGAGGTATCTTCTGCCTTGTGCCCTTTAACGTGCCGGTTACCTGCCCTGGTCGTTATCGTAGTTTTCCGGCAATGTGTTTTCCTCGCCGTGTTGATGCTGTCCAGCATGGCGTGTAGTTGGTAGCTTGATGTTGTTCTCCTTTTTTTTTCTTTGAGTGGATATTTTGCCTTGACTGTGTTTACATGCCAGTTATCAAGACGTAGTGCTGCTGCGATCTTCGTGCTCGCTGATATTTTCGGATGTCGTGCCGTTGGTTATGTGGAAGGGAATTGATTAGGTTGTTGGTTGGTTTGCCAGCCGTTCCTAGGTCGTGCTGCAGCCAGATTCTGTAGTGTTACGCTTGGCTGCCTGTCTCACCTAAACTGTTGTTAGAGTTTCCTCCCCAGGGCGCTGTGCACCACCGTTCTGTTGTTTAGGATTGTGAATTTCTTTTGTCTCAAGTACTATGCGAGGCCTTCAGCCTTGTATTAATTTAGTTTGTTTTAATGTTCAGTATGTGGTCTTCAGCCGAACTTTATATGAAATACACTCCGGGAAATTGAAATAAGAACACCGTGAATTCATTGTCCCAGGAAGGGGAAACTTTATTGACACATTCCTGGGGTCAGATACATCACATGATCACACTGATAGAACCACAGGCAGATAGACACAGGCAACAGAGCATGCACAATGTCGGCACTAGTACAGTGTATATCCACCTTTCGCAGCAATGCAGGCTGCTATTCTCCCATGGAGACGATCGTAGAGATGCTGGATGTAGTCCTGTGGAACGGCTTGCCATGCCATTTCCACCTGGCGCCTCAGTTGGACCAGCGTTCGTGCTGGACGTGCAGACCGCGTGAGACGACGCTTCATCCAGTCCCAAACATGCTCAATGGGGGACAGATCCGGAGATCTTGCAGGCCAGGGTAGTTGACGTACACCTTCTAGAGCACGTTGGGTGGCACGGGATACATGCGGACGTGCATTGTCCTGTTGGAACAGCAAGTTCCCTTGCCGGTCTAGGAATGGTAGAACGATGGGTTCGATGACGGTTTGGATGTACCGTGCACTATTCAGTGTCCCCTCGACGATCACCAGTGGTGTACGGCCAGTGTAGGAGATCGCTCCCCACACCTTGATGCCGGGTGTTGGCCCTGTGTGCCTCGGTCGTATGCAGTCCTGATTGTGGCGCTCACCTGCACGGCGCCAAACACGCATACGACCATCATTGGCACCAAGGCAGAAGCGACTCTCATCGCTGAAGACGACACGTCTCCATTCGTCCCTCCATTCACGCCTGTCGCGACACCACTGGAGGCGGGCTGCACGATGTTGGGGCGTGAGCGGAAGACGGCCTAACGGTGTGCGGGACCGTAGCCCAGCTTCATGGAGACGGTTGCGAATGGTCCTCGCCGATACCCCAGGAGCAACAGTGTCCCTAATTTGCTGGGAAGTGGCGGTGCGGTCCCCTACGGCACTGCGTAGGATCCTACGGTCTTGGCGTGCATCCGTGCGTCGCTGCTGTCCGGTCCCAGGTAGACGGGCACGTGCACCTTCCGCCGACCACTGGCGACAACATCGATGTACTGTGGAGACCTCACGCCCCACGTGTTGAGCAATTCGGCGGTACGTCCACCCGGCCTCCCGCATGCCCACTATACGCCCTCGCTCAAAGTCCGTCAACTGCACATACGGTTCACGTCCACGCTGTCGCGGCATGCTACCAGTGTTAAAGACTGCGATGGAGCTCCGTATGCCACGGCAAACTGGCTGACACTGACGGCGGCGGTGCACAAATGCTGCGCAGCTAGCGCCATTCGACGGCCAACACCGCGGTTCCTGGTGTGTCCGCTGTGCCGTACGTGTGATCATTGCTTGTACAGCGCTCTCGCAGTGTCCGGAGCAAGTATGGTGGGTCTGACACACCGGTGTCAATGTGTTCTTTTTTCCATTCCCAGGAGTGTATTTTAAGATAAGGCCTTCATCGATATGTATTCCTCAATGCAATTTTAATAACTTGTGTTCTGGCCTTCAGCCGTATTGTTTCTGAATTATTTAAGGGCATGTGTGATTAAGTGTTTTTATCAAATAAAGTTGGATAGTTCGTGCAACTAGCAGGAACTGATTTGGGCACCATTCCACAACCTGATCCGCTCTGTCCTGCGAAACCAGATTCCAGCCTCAGCTAACAGTTTCATGCCGATTTGTTGACTCCCGCCGTATCTCCACAGAATGGTTGATGACGTACAAGTTGAATTAATATATGCGGTGCATGTACAATGAATAACTCAATCTATATCTCGTATTTCGTATTTGCTGACATTTATTGCTATCAAACATCATTGTTATCGACTGCTTTCTAATTTCGGCAACTAGTAGGCAACAAACGCCTCGTGCTAAGCGGACGGACTCCCAGCCCAGAGTTGACTCAAACGCAAAGCAGTTTGACGAATGCCACACTTCTGCTCACCGGCTGGATCGTTGCTCTTAGCCTGATTAGAAAATTCGTGAGAACGAGCAGTGCAGAGTTTCTGTTAATTGACCTCTCACGGTGAACTGGGAATTCTCCAAGGTAGCGGTATAAACCCGATGCTCAGTATCACGCAAGTGCAAGGCCGTCCGCACACGAAGCGACTGAAAAGGAACACAACGGGCAGGCGATCTAAATCGGCAACTGGTTTCCGCCTTCCAGGCAGCGGAATTCCGCGCACGGCACAAATCTGGAGAGAGAAACGGCAGTTGTCTTGCGCAACTCTGGTGGAGGGTGTGTGCTGCTTGTTGCACTCGCCGTGTCGAATACAAATTTAGGGTCATAGAAAGATGAATTACACAGAAATGAAAAGCTAAGAAAATTCTGAATTAATCTGGACATCCAGAGAAACAAACTGTTGATTGCTTGTAGCAGCCAAGGAGCCGCAGACAGATTCGAAATTCATTGATTTTGATAGAATCACTCTATAGGGTGTTTCAGGAGGAATGGTAAATATTTTAGGAGGTGGCAGTATAGACGAATAAAAATGCCATATTACATGTGTCCCATTTTTATTGAGTACAGCCATACAGCTGGGTTCAGTGCATTTTCGTTTCGTGTGTTGGTACACAGGTTGCTATGGATTGCTATGGCTGGATTTATCGGATGTCAGCAGTATTGAGTCTTGGTGTTCACGTTGTGGAGTAGTGCTTTAGTTTTCATTGTGATTTGTTAGCCAAACCTACTGTACTGTGGCGTGTTATATTTACACATACTGAGTATGCTGATATGTAATTTGTCTACTGGTTTTTCAATGGAAATGCTGCTGTTGCTTGTAGAGAATACGGCATGCGATTTCCTAGCCGCAGACTACGAGATTCAAGAGTGTTTACTCGTGTGTTCAACACTACGTGACATTGGTACAGTGGCCAGCAGACATATTGCATCTGTAGGAGTAAATGAACAGTTTGTGGATGAAGTGGAAGACATTATTCAGTCGGTAGGAGGCAGGCCTTCAACAAGCACACGTAGAATTTCTGCATATATCGGTTTCCACACACAAGAATATGGTTGACACTACGAATGCACGGGTTCCGTTCGTATCATTTACAGCTCGTTCAACACTTTCGAGCAGGAGATGAAGATAAGCGATTGGAATTTTCTCATTGGATACTTGAAAATCGCTAGGTAATCCCATTTCTACTCTTCACGCATGAAGCCACATTCACTCGTGACGTCTTTAATAACACTTGCAATTCGCTTCAGTGGTCTGAAGAAAACCAACATCCCATCGTGGAGACGCATTTTCAAAAATACTTCTATGTAAATGTGTGGGGTCGTTTGGCAGACAATCAGTTGTGTGGCCTGTTGTGTTACCGCATCGTCTTACAGGCCCCGTTATCTACACTTTCTTGAAAATGAACTCCCAGCATTGTTGGAAGAGATTTCTTTGGCTTCAAGAAAGCGTGTTCATCCATCATGACGGGGATCCTGCATATCGTAGTCGTCAGGTGACACATTATGTAAACCTAGCATTCCCTGGAAGACGGATCGGTAGATATGGGCAGGTTTCTTTGCCAACAAAGTCTCCGGACCTTATCCCTTTGGAGTTTTGCCCTTGGTGATGGCGGAAAAGCGACGTCTACAAGAAAAAGTAACCACAAGAGCCGATTTGATGGTTCAAAATATGAGTAAACGAATGCAAAGACGATCTCTAAATGCGAACATTTTAGGTTAGGCTTTACCGTGACTGTTATTGACATTAAATGAAACAACAAGTTTACTGTTACATGTCACTGTTTATTTATTTCCACTACGCGTTTCAATGGTTGAAACCTCCATCATCAGGTGGATTTACATTGGTTAATATGACATTTGTGTGTGTGTTATGTTGCGATTTTTTGGAGGAACTGGACAGTGTCAGAAGTTCTTCCAAAAATCGTAACACAACATACACAAATGTCATATTAACAAATTTAAGCCAACTGATATTGGAGGTTTAAACCTTTGAAACGCGTCGTAGAGATAAATAAACAGTGACAGGTAACAGTAAACTTGTTGTTTCATTTAAAAATGGCTGAAATGGCTCTAACCACTGTGGGACTTAACATCTGAGGTCATCAGTCCCCTAGACTAAACCTAACTAACCTAAGGACATCACACAGATCCATGCCCAAGGCAGGATTCGAACCTGTGACCGTAGCAGCAGCGCGGTTCCGGACTGAAGGGCGTAGAATCGCTCGGTCACAGCGGCCGGCTTGTTTCATTTAAAGACGGTCTAGTAAGAGTTACATGTGATGTTATCAAGAGAAGTCAAAAGTGCATAGAAGTTGGCCGTGGAATTTTTGAAAATCAATTGTGAATGTCCTCATTTGCCTGTGCTTTAAGTCTATCTGTGTTACATACTAACAGGTGAATCTCTGTTCTCAATAAAAATTGGACACATTATATATGGTATTGTTATTGCAATTTGTCTATGGTACTACCTACTATAATATTTACTGTTCCTCATGAAACAGCTTGTACAGTGCTACAATGATTTGGCACAGTTGATTTCTTCCGCCACAAGAAGGCGTTACCTTTGTTTGAAAACCCTGAGGTCTTGAGATCTACACACGCCAAAATATGGTGATGAAGGTTTGTGTCATTTAAATCACTTTTATGTAAAAACCGCCGTGTTTCCACGAATCGGAAATTTGTGGCTTTGCTGTCGTTTTCCTTCCGTTTCCTTTATTCGAGAGGACAATACATACCTGTCACTTGAACTTCTTTTCCCAGCCCACACCATTCTTTCTGTCAAAACCCTTCTTCAGTAGCCTGGGAGATTGTAGTTATATAAAATTTGGTGTTTCTCCACTTCTCATACAAAGATAATGTCAACAACCCGCTCGTTCATTTTCAGATTAAAACTACACAGCGCTAGTTTTCAAGATACAACGCAACTCACATCGCTTATCGACGTGGACGCCGAGTCGCTGGCAACTGGTCTGTAACACGTTGCAAGCGACTTGCTCTTGAGTCACTCCGCAGTCGCGCCACCAGCGGAGACGCAATTACCTACGCTGGAAGTGATTCGCAAACGACCTGTTGCCAACTCGCATCGTCAGCGGTTCCATGTGACACACTTCTGTCACGTGTATAAAAATTACTATTAGGAGGTCTTCCCCGAATGCAGTTTTTTGAAGTGTAGCCCAATGCGGAAGTGAAACGTTGTTGATAAACGGTGCAGTAAGGACAGGATAGAGGCTGTTGACATGCGCTGTTTCAGAAAAATGTTGAAGATTTCATTTTTAATAGAAATAATAAAAATGTACTGAATCAAAAGAGACTGATGGTGCAATCTGACTAAAGAAAAGGATACGTTTTTATGAAGCCTCCTAAGCCGAGGATTGGTCAGTTTGGAAGTGAAAGGAAATTGGTGATTTTTTTTTTGGCAGGGGGGGGGGGGGCGGGATTGAGGAGGAAGGGATGGATTTAAACACTATAGGCCGAAATACATGCAAATTTAGTTGGCCAGATACGAAACACTATAGGCCGAAATACATGCAAATGTAGTTGGCCAGATACGAAAGACTTGTAGAAGGTACATTTTCGTGAAAAGGTATGTCAAACAGTCCTCGGAGTGATCAACACAAGAACAACAAACTTGACTATTGTCCATTGATCGAAGACCAACGATGACAGCGATACTATACACGTATTTCATTTGGAGGAATTTACTGCTTACAGTATAGACTTAAATACTCAGAGAAGAATTAGCTGTGAACAGAATCTCTTTGGATGCAACAAACTGTGTGCCTCATTGCTGACGAGTTGGGTGAAATTATTTAATAATTCAGCAGTTTGTGAGCTCAGTAAGTGCAGTAATTACTAATTTTTGCAGAAGTACTGCCAATACGGTGACTAAATGACGGGAAAAGAGTAACATCACACTCAGTCAAAATTTAGGTTCAGTAAAACATGGCTAAACTAAATTCGGAACTTACGTAAATATTATTTTTATAACGAACTTCAAATGGTTCAAATGGCTCTAAGCACTATGAGACATAACATCTGAGGTCATCAGTCCCCTAGAACTTAGAACTACTTAAACCTAACTAATCTAAGGAAGTCACACACATCCATGCCCCAGGCAGGATTCGAACCTGCGACCATAGCAGTCACGCGGTTCCGGACTGAAACGCCTAGAACCGCTCGGCCACCACGTGCGGCTATAACTAACTGTAACAGAATAAATAAATGAATAATATAACTAAACTTCAGAACCACAAACCATTCACTGACCCCTAAATTAAGCCCCATTGCTCCATCCCTTGTGTTGCGGACGAGGCGGTAGGATAACTACACAGCCACAGCTAAAACCGTAGGCTTAGAAAGGGTTATGACGGAAGGACAAAATGTATATACATTCAGTCCATGGCACAGCGTAAGAAAGTTTGCGGAATGTCGCCGTAGATGCAGAGAACAATGTCTTCGCAAACACATTCCACTATCTACATTGACGTCGGTCCCTTCTGCCCCACCGCGTTGAGCGTCATCTCGTGCTTGTGGTGTGCTACACGCGGCTAATGGACAGGCGCAGCCGCCGCGTAATGTCCGACGATTTCTAATGCACTTCTGGTGTCTCTGAGGTCTGACTCAATATCGTCCTCAGATGCTCTCTGGAGACATGATGTGGCATCATTTCCTCTCCATCTTCAGTTCACTGCAATGAAGCTACCGCCATGATGTAAATCTGGAAATCTGGCGCCATGCTTACTAGCAACAAAATTTCTTCGCTAGCATTTTTTGCCATACACTTATTTCACTGTCTCTCGCATGGCAAAGCTAATTTCTCACGACTAGAGGAAAAATTAAAATATTTAATTAAATAGGTAGGGAAATAGACGACATCTTAAATGAAATTTCCGAGAGATCTGACATATTACCGGATTTGTTTGGTAAAATACCTGGGAATGGTGACTGAATGCTTCTTTTGAATCGAGTGCAGAACTGCCACGTATTTAAGCGAATACTGAAATAGGAGCAGAACGTACATTTTCAGAACCTGATGTCACTTTTTTCTTCCATCTCTGTCACCACATAGCAATATCCTTACATTTCATTTACAAACAGTTCGCGGATGATGACTTCAACTTGTTCCTCGACATAGACGGATGTAGCGACTACGCGTAGCTAGTCGGAAAGTCTGGGAGTATGTGTATGGAACGATTTAAAGTGGAACGGCCGAATAAACAAATCTTAGTACCACAGGTGCCAAACACTTTCATTCGAAGAATCTTCGTGAGGTGTATACCACCCACACATTCACATTTGGTGAGCTTCTTTGGTATTTAATGGTAGCGTGAGGTGGTCCTTTACCCCATTAGTGGCAGTTACATTTACTAACTTTACCGCAGATATGAAATGTGGTCTCATCAGAGCCGGCCGAAGTGGCCGTGCGGTTAAAGGCGCTGCAGTCTGGAACCGCAAGACCGCTACGGTCGCGGGTTCGAATCCTGCCTCGGGCATGGATGTTTGTGATGTCCTTAGGTTAGTTAGGTTTAACTAGTTCTAAGTTCTAGGGGACTAATAACCTCAGCAGTTGAGTCCCATAGTGCTCAGAGCCATTTGGTCTCATCAGAAAACAAATGTCATTCATGATGAATTCGTTGAATAACCATGTTTCCTGTGTTACATTAACACTCAACGAACAGCTCATAGATAAAATTTTGTTTACTGGTGAGGACGTATTCCACATCTGCGGAAAAGTGATGAACTTCTTCGAGTTCTACATAACCACAGAAAACGGAAATGGCGAGGAGGCTCCAGAGAGTCTCCATTTCATCCATTCGAGGCGCAAAGCTCGGCAACTAATGAAGAAACTGGGCGAAAGTTCTAAGTCTGCGACATATCAGAACATTCAATTTTCAATTTCAGTGGTGTAATCTTGCGTTGTGTAAATTCAAGCAATTCGTAGCGCAGTGGTTACTTAATTTGCTTAGCCGGCCTGTGTGGCCGAGCGGTTCTAGGCGCTACAGTCTGGAACCGCACGACCGCTACGGTCGCTGGTTCGAATCCTGCCTCAGGCATGTATGTGTGTCAGGTCCTTAGGTTAGTTAGGTGTAAATAGTTCTAGGGGACTGATGACCTCAGAAGTTAACTCCCATAGTGCTCAGAGCCATTTGAACCATTTGAACTTATTTGTTTGTTCTGAAGAAGCAGCAATTGTTCGCTTCAGCCCAGTGAGGTTTCAACTTTTGCCTGCTATACACCTATAGAACTACGAATTACGTATTAAGCTGTTTCGTGTTTTCTTACAAGAAAGTGGTAACAGGCCCCAGCGGACAAAAGAGAAATAGATCAAATGGCTCTGAGCACTATGGGACTTAACATCTGAGGTCATCAGTCCCCTAGAACTTAGAACTACTTAAACCTAACCAACCTAAGGACATCACACACATCCATGCCCGAAGCAGGATTCGAACCTGCGACCGTAGCGGTCACGCGGCTCCGCGCTAAAGCGCCTAGAACCACTCGGCCACACCGGCCGGCAGAGAAACAGATAGTAGTTCAATACGAAGAAATGCAATATAGAGCAGCGGGGTATAAAATGGCGTCGTTAGTTTAGTGGTTACCGTGTTGGACACTTTAATATATTTTTGTATGGGATCTAAAATTTAAAAACCTCTCTCACACAGGCCTGATTTAGCTTCACTGATCAGGATAGTAAAAACATGCGTATACTAAGGGAATTTTCATTGACAAAGCAGGCTTATCACATTCACACAGTTCAATACTGTTCTATCCTGATTAAATTAAGCTTAACTTAAATTCCATAAGGCAGTGAAGCAATTTCTCGGTGCGACGAAAAATGTCAGTCGATCTCCTGGAAACATTTGTAATAATTATTAACTTTCGGTGATCACATGGGGAAGACCGGAGATCTGCTGGTAAGACCGTGTTTGCCTATTTATTTGAAGTAACTGGATATCTTGAGCATACAAAACGGCAGGTTCGTCCAGTGTAGATCAGACGTTCCCCACTGATCCCGTGCAACACAGCGTAGTAAGCAGACACTGTCGATAATAATCAGTTAAATAATACGCGGACACACTTACTTTAGTTTAGTTCATGTATTAAATTCCTTCTCATACAGAATCTCATCAAGATGGCGACTAGCTCAACAATACATACATATACATCCTTCTTTCACGACTAATCGGCAAGAAGTCCCCCATTCTTTTTCCTAAGAGAAAACGTAGATAGCAGAGAAGCTAATCCATGGAGTAAATGGACGCTCCAGAGGAATAATTGGGCTTGAAACTACTTTGCCTTGATAATCGGTAAGATAAGAAGAGATATTTCGAGATATGTACTGAGTTATATGATTTATAAAATTTCTGTAAATACCGCGGAGAGACCGCTGCAAGAGACATTACAACACCCTTTGAAACCTCCCACGCCTCATTTTCAGTTTCTTTTTTCCGTTCGCTGTATTCAAATTGTTGCCTGTGTCGTAGTGTAACATTCGCCAGCAACAGCAGGGTGTGAGGTAGGGACATATGACAGTTCATTCTGCACAACTTATCTATTAACAGCGGAATTGCAGTGGCTTCAGAACGGGAACCGCAAACGTTTGATGACAAGGTGACAAGTCAACCGAATACTCCACCGGTAAACACGTATGGTGTGTCATACACGGCAATAGTGACAGTACGTTTGTCAATTGTCAGGAATCTCTTACCGAAGAACCTAATTTGTACGACTGGTAAATGAGTGAGATACACTCCTTGCAATGTAAATTGCTACTCCAAGAAGTTATGCAGATGATAAACGGGTATTCATTGGACAAATATGTTATACTAGAAATGACATGTGATTACATTTTCACGCAATTTGGGTGCATAGATCTTGAGAAAACAGTACCCAGAACAACCACCACTGGCCGTAATAACGGCCTTGATACCCCTGGGCATTGAGACAAATAGAGCTTTGGATGGCGTCAAACGTACAGCTGCCCATGCAGCTTCAACACGATACCACAGTTCATCAAGAGTAGTGACTGGCGTATTGTGACGAGCCAGTTGCTCGGGCACCATTGACCAGATGTTTTCAATTGGCGAGAGATCTGGAAAATGTGCTTCCCAGGGCAGCAGCCGAACATTTTCTGTATCCAGAAAGGCCCGTACAGGACCTGCAACATGCGGTCGTGCATTATCCTGCTGAAATGTAGAATTTCGCAGGGATGAAGGGTAGTGCCACGGATCGTAACATATCTGAAATGTAACGCCCGCTGTTCAAAGTGCCGTCAGTGTGAACAAGAGGTGACCGAGACGTGTAACCAATGGCACCCTATACCATCACGCCGGGTGATACGCCAGTGTGGCGATGACGAATACACGCTTCCAATGTGCGTTCACCGCGATGTCGCCAAACACGGATGCGACCATCATGATGCTGTAAACAGAACTTGGATTCATCCGAAAAAATGACGTTTTGCCATTCGTGCACCCAGGTTCGTCGTTGAGTACACCATCGCAGGCACTCGTGTCTGTGATGCAGCGTCAACAGTAACCGTAGCCATGGTCTCCGAGCTGATAGTCCATGCTGCTGGAAATGTCGTCGAATTGTTCGTGCAGATGTTTGTTGTCTTGCAAACGTCCCCATCTGGTGACTCAGGGATCGAGTCGTGGCTGCACGATCCGTTACAGCCATGCGGATAAGATGCCTGTCATCTCGACTGCTAATGATACGCGGTTGTTGGTATCCAGCACGGCGTTCCGTATTACCCTCCTGAACCCACCGATTCCATATTCTGCTAACAGTCATTGGATCTCGACCAACGCGAGCAGCAATGTCGCGACACGATAAACCGCAATCGCGATAGGCTACAATCCGACCTTTATCAAAGTCGTAAACGTAATGGCACGCATTTCTCCTCCTTACACGAGGCATCACAACAACGTTTCACCAGGCAACGCCGGTTAAACTGCTTTTTGTGTATGAGAAATCGGTTGGAAACTATCTTCATGTCAGCACGTTGTAGGTGTCGCCACCGGCGGCAACCTTGTGTGAATGCTCTGAATAGCTAATCATTTGCATATCACAGCGTCTTCTTCCTGTCGGTTAAATTTCTAGTCTGTAGCACGTCATCTTTGTGGTGTAGCAATTTCAGTTTCCAGTAGTGCATGCCTCCTTGCCCGATATTGGCGCTCGTATGAATGTGAATGTGGTCACTTCCAAGGAAATGATGAAAATAAATAGTATGTCACATAAGCTGCAACAAATCAACTCAACTGTTCCACAATCGCAGAGCTTCTCCGTGGTCTGTCAACATATGTTTTTAACTTTTTTGAAGTTGCGTTCCTTTTTGGAAGCCATGACCCTTGAATTCCTTTGCTGTAATATAGTTCACACAAGTTTGTTTGTCCTTTTCATTTGTGTGAGACGTCTTTGTGGCACCTAGCCTGCTCTAACTTTTTATTACGGTTACTTACGTCGGTAATGTATTCTTACCACACGATTCATAATCTATATCCAATGTATAGTATGATAACTAGCAAAGACTACAGAAAGACAACAAAGATTTCAGTGACCGGACAGCCAGTTCATAATGTTGTGGGGAAAAAAATATGGATCGAGGGAGGTTTGAACACTGCTCGTCCTCTTGGCAACACCGTGACCACTTACCAACGACCCCGTTGCTGTTTCAGACTGCTATTTATTGCACTTGTTGTTCTTGAACCGTTCACTGTTTCTTCTTTACTTTTTTTTCACAGTTCAGTACACCTTCTTCCTGTTTTCAAGCTTGATCTGTGTTTAGCTTATGTCGGGATATCCACTGGGCCATTTTAAAATTAAATCTGACGGGCGTACGATGGGGATTTATTTCCTAGATAGTAGGGCCGGAACGGATCGGATGTGTGCATGCTGTGTGCAGATGCAGGAAGCGCTGGTCACAGTTTGTGAATAACTAAAGGTGGTTTTGTCTACGGTCACACGTCTTCGGGCTGCTGCCTCGGGGTGTAGCAACGGTGAAGCATCTAACACGTCTCATTGGGGAAATTAAGTATCGCTTCTTTCGGCAAACGATTCTGCTGGCGAGGCACCTTCTAGGGGACCCGACGCGGGGGATCCGCCTTGGAGACCGGACCATAGAGAACAAGACCTGACGTCACTGTCAGCCGTTGAAATGCTCCCTACTGTGCCGTGCTGGTCGTAGAAAGTGCGGGTTTGACACGGCGTTGGCCGGTGGGCGGCGACTTGGAATACAGATTCGCCGCGGACCGGAGCGGCTGTGTTGCCTCTATTGGCGAATTTGGCTGCTGTGGAGCGGCAGCAGATGGAGGCAGCTCTGTCGTATCGCACTACACGTGCAAGCAGCTTATGAGGTTCCGGCCGTTTCCACAGTGTGACAGCTGACGTAGCAACACACAGGCTGGCCGCTTTCAGTCTGGCAGGGTGAGGGGCGGACCATAGCTCGAGGCGGAGGGCCAGTATGGAGACTGGCTGTCTCGCTCGCTCATTCACCCTGTGAGTCGACAGTTGGCCCTTCAGTAGCAATCGAGCAGGCACACGTAGGGAGTGGGTTTGCTAGTTACTGCAGCTCGAATGTAAGGCACGTTATGTAGCCTCTTAAGCCGTTATTACACCACGATCCGCCGCGAACGGTACTGGTCTAGCACGACAGCCATCTAGCGGTAGAACGGGTGAAACTACGAAAATTAGCAGACGCATTTTCCGCGCGCCGGAATAGAGAACAGTTCTAAACTGCCGTCAATCCGCGCATGCGCACTAGGCAGCGATAACCAGCTCATGCGCAAAAGGGGCTACGACAGTGTTTGCTTGTTATTTGCGTACTGCTTGGTAGCTAGTAGCTCATTTCAGATTTTCGTGTTGGTGATTTTCCGCGTTTTTTTTCAGAAAGTAAGTTTTCATAAATGCAACGAAAAAACTTTTTTTGGTAGTAGACTTTCTTTTATACTGGCTGTTTGTGAAAGTATTAATTCTATTGATCGCTTTGTATTCCAAAAATGAAATGGAGCAAAGAGGCGTTAAGCGTCTTCGTTCAGGCATACAGCGAGGAAAAGTATACAAGTGACTCGCTGTATCATAATACGATATGTCGGCAATCGTTTCTTTCTGAGTAATATGCATATAACGTCACATTGTGATTTTCGATTTGTATCGTAATGCCTTAGCTTACGAAAGAAAGTTCATGTTTGTTTTGATAGCATCTCTTGTTTATTTCAGCATGCCAGAAAAGAGAAACTGGCTGTGATTGGCGACAAAGTCCCTGCAATTTCACCCAGTGCGATGGATGAGGTCTGAAAAACTCTGAGGAGCACTTATATACCGTATATTCAAAACTTGGAAAAATAACGCAAGTACATCTTTAAGTATAGATCCTTTCAGGTGCTGCAAATTGCAGTGCATACATCCCCAACAACTTATGTGCTATTCTGTGGCTAAAAGCCAGTTTCTTAAAAAATTCCCGATTCGCCAGGAAACGTACTGTTATTAACAGGCCGTTGACCGGTATTTTATCAGTGATCTTCGCTGACATGATCATAAAACTTACAAACATATAATTCTTACCTTCGAGAAGTTGAGACAGCCCCCCTATATACAGGGTGAGTCACCTAACATTACCGCTGGATATATTTCGTAAACCACATCAAATACTGACGAATCGATTCCACAGACCGAACGTGAGGAGAGGGGCTAGAGTAATTGGTTAATACAATCCATAAAAATATGCACGGAAGTATGTTTTTTACCACAAACCTACGTTTTTTTAAATGGAACCCCGTTAGTTTTGTTAGCACATCTGAACATATAAAAAAGTACGTTATCAGTGCCGTTTGCTGCATTGTAAAATGTTAAATACATCCGGAGATATCGTAACCTAACGTTGACGCTTGAGTACCACTCCTCCGCTGTTCCATCGTGTGTATCGGAGAGCACCGAATTACGTAGGGATCCAAAGGGAACGCTGATGGACCTTATGTACAGAAGAGACTGGAACAGCACATTACGTCCACATGCTAACACCTTTTCATTGCTTTTTTTCACTGACGCACATGTACATTACCATGAGGGGTGAGGCACACGTACACGCGTGGATTTCGTTTTCAATTACGGAGTGGAATAGAGTGTGGCCCGACATGTCAGGCCAATAGATGTTCAATGTGGTGGCCATCATTTGCTGCACACAATTGCAATCTCTGGCGTAATGAACGTCGCACACGCCGCAGTACATCTGGTGTAATGTCGCCGCAGGCTGCTACAATACGTTGTTTCATATCCTCTGGGATTGTAGGGACATCACGGTACACATTCTCCTTTAACGTACCCCACAGAAAGAAGTCCAGAGGTGTAAGATCAGGAGAACTGGCTGGCCAATTTATGCGTCCTCCACGTCCTATGAAACGCCCGTCAAAGATCCTGTCAAGGGTCAGCCTAGTGTTAATTGCGGAATGTGCAGGTGCACCATCATGCTGATACCATCTACGTCGACGCGTTTCCAGTGGGACATTTTCAAGCAACGTTGGCAGATCATTCTGTAGAAACGCGATGTATGTTGCAGCTGTTTGGGCCCCTGCAATGAAGTGAGGACCAATGAGGTGGTCGTCAATGATTCCGCACCATACATTTACAGTCCACGGTCGCTGTCGCTCTACCTGTCTGAGCCAGCGAGGATTGTCCACGGACCAGTAATGCATGTTCCGTAGATTCACTGCCCCGTGGTTTGTGAAACCCGCTTCATCGGTAAACAGGTAGAAATGCAACGCATTCTCTGTTAATGCCCATTGACAGAATTGCACGCGATGATTAAAGTCATCACCATGTAATTGCTGATGTAGCGACACATGAAACGGGTGAAAGCGGTGACGATGCAGTATGCGCATGACACTACTTTGAGTCAGTCCACCGGCTCTCGCAATGTCCCGTGTACTCATGTGTGGTTTCATGGCAACAGCAGCTAACACACCAACTGCACCCGCTTCTCCTGTGACGGGCCTGTTACGGACCCGTTTGCGTTCTACGACCATACCTGTTGCATACAGTTGGCGGTAGATGTTTTGCAATGTGCGGCACGTTGGATGCTCTCTGTCCGGGTACCGTTCGGCATACATCTTGCAGGCTTCAGCTGCATTTCGTCGACACTCGCCATAGATGAGTATCATCTCCGCCATTTCAGAGTTCGAATTCACCATGTTCACAGTTCCTACAACACTACACCATCACAGACGTCTGGTAACACGGTGTACTACAGTTGGTCTGCGTGCGGAGACGAATGCAGAATAACAATAGCAGCAAGCGCTACATGCGGACACTGCGACAGCTACACTCCTGGAAATTGAAATAAGAACACCGTGAATTCATTGTCCCAGGAAGGGGAAACTTTATTGACACATTCCTGTGGTCAGATACATCACATGATCACACTGACAGAACCACAGGCACATAGACACAGGCAACAGAGCATGCACAATGTCGGCACTAGTACAGTGTATATCCACCTTTCGCAGCAATGCAGGCTGCTATTCTCCCATGGAGACGATCGTAGAGATGCTGGATGTAGTCCTGTGGAACGGTTTGCCATGCCATTTCCACCTGGCGCCTCAGTTGGACCAGCGTTCGTGCTGGACGTGCAGACCGCGTGAGACGACGCTTCATCCAGTCCCAAACATGCTCAATGGGGGACAGATCCGGAGATCTTGCTGGCCAGGGTAGTTGACTTACACCTTCTAGAGCACGTTGGGTGGCACGGGATACATGCGGACGTGCATTGTCCTGTTGGAACAGCTAGTTCCCTTGCCGGTCTAGGAATGGTAGAACGATGGGTTCGATGACGGTTTGGATGTACCGTGCACTATTCAGTGTCCCCTCGACGATCACCAGTGGTGTACGGCCAGTGTAGGAGATCGCTCCCCACACCATGACGCCGGGTGTTGGCCCTGTGTGCCTCGGTCGTATGCAGTCCTCATTGTGGCGCTCACCTGCACGGCGCCAAACACGCATACGACCATCATTGGCACCAAGGCAGAAGCGACTCTCATCGCTGAAGACGACACGTCTCCATTCGTCCCTCCATTCACGCCTGTCGCGACACCACTGGAGGCGGGCTGCACGATGTTGGGGCGTGAGCGGAAGACGGCCTAACGGTGTGCGGGACCGTAGCCCAGCTTCATGGAGACGGTTGCGAATGGTCCTCGCCGATACCCCAGGAGCAACAGTGTCCCTAATTTGCTGGGAAGTGGCGGTGCGGTCCCCTACGGCACTGCGTAGGATCCTACGGTCTTGGCGTGCATCCGTGCGTCGCTGCGGTCCGGTCCCAGGTCGACGGGCACGTGCACCTTCCGCCGACCACTGGCGACAACATCGATGTACTGTGGAGACCTCACGCCCCACGTGTTGAGCAATTCGGCAGTACGTCCACCCGGCCTCCCGCATGCCCACTATACGCCCTCGCTCAAAGTCCGTCAACTGCACATACGGTTCACGTCCACGCTGTCGCGGCATGCTACCAGTGTTAAAGACTGCGATGGAGCTCCGTATGCCACGGCAAACTGGCTGACACTGACGGCGGCGGTGCACAAATGCTGCGCAGCTAGCGCCATTCGACGGCCAACACCGCGGTTCCTGGTGTGTCCGCTGTGCCGTACGTGTGATCATTGCTTGTACAGCGCTCTCGCAGTGTCCGGAGCAAGTATGGTGGGTCTGACACACCGGTGTCAATGTGTTCTTTTGACCATTTCCAGGAGTGTAGACCAAACCACAACAGTGCACTACAGCCACACTCGTAAACACGGTCGTCATCGTAAACATGCAGATGCTGCTCGCCGACCGTGGCCCGTGTTTGTTACAACACGCAACTGAAAGTTTGAGGTTTCAAGCGTAAACTTTAGGTTACAATATCACCGGATGTAATTAACATTTTACAATGCAAAAAATGGCACTGATTACGTATTTGTTTATATGTTCAGATGTGCTAACAAAACTAACGTGGTTCCATTTAAAAAACGTAGGTGTGTGTTAAAAAACATTCTTCCGTGCATTTTTGTATGGTTTGTATTAAACAATTACACTAGCCCCTCTCCTCACGTTCGGTCTGTGGAATCGGTTCGTCAGTATTTGATGTGGTTTACGAAATATATCCAGCGGTAACGTTAGGTGACTCACCCTGTATATTCCCCTGCCTTCGTCCCCAACAACGTCACCGTTCTGCCTAATTCGAAGATTTACTGTCACTGCCAGGGCAATAGCTTCAAAAACAAGTGGAATTTCCATGTGCAATATACTGTATGAACGTAGATTTCGAAGTACATATATCTGTGCAACAAAGTCTCGTAATATAAAACTGTTGAGTCTGTAATTCAGAACAGTACTAACCTACATAAGCGAAAACAAGAACTTAATAAATGATGGCAAAAAACAACTATCTTATCAAATAGGAGCATTGAGATCACAGAACGTATGACGTTATAATATATCATACAGCCGCCTTTGAGTTGCGTGCAGTAGAAAGAACGACTTTACAAGATATCAGACAGCTCTATTTTCCTTTCGCGCTTATCATCTGATGGTGCGCATGCGCACTAGGTATATCCCACGTCGATGGTGTAATAGGTCGGAAGTGAACCAGTCTGTAGCTACAGGTATGCACGTTATGGGCGCTGGTGCATAGGTGTACGGTTTAGGCGCATCATGTAATACGGGCTTTAGGCTGCGTTAATAGAGGCACTAACAACGACGGTCAGGCGCCGTTGCCAAAGGTCGCCCGATAATATCGGCCGACAGCTTCGTCACTGTGCCTCCAATCTCATTCGTTAGTTTTTGACAGGATCGAGAAGATTATGTTAGATTAGGTTAGATTAGAATCTGTTTTGTGTATGAAGTAGGTTTTATTTTAACCTCTATGGGGGATTGTTACCCCGATGCCTCTGTGCTTGGTTACGAGTGCTGCATTGTGCCTTTTGCTATTAAAAGATGCATGTAAATGAGCTGTAACTGTCTCGAAACGAAGTTGGCAAGTACTGTGCAATCTGTCCTGTGTTACTGGAATTGGTTCAAATGGCTCTGAGCACTATGGGACTTAACATCTTTGGTCATCAGTCCCCTAGAACTTAGAACGACTTAAACCTAACTAACCTAAGGACACCACAGAACACCCAATCATCACGAGGCAGAGAAAATCCCTGACCCCGCCGGGAATCGAACCCGGGAACCCGGGCGTGGGAAGCGAGAACGCTACCGCAGTTACTGGAAATACAACACATGTTTTACGAATATACGCCACGCCACAAAACTTAAAAACGCTTTAACTTTATGAAGCCACTTTACTTCTCTCACTAGCGATTAGCGATTAGCACCACCTCAGAAACTAAAAATCCGTAATTGATGTTTTTCGTATTTATACGTGTGTATTACGATAATATGTAGTTTCAGTGATACACTGCGCTAAAGATCTCTTTACAACAAGTTCTTCAGAATGGGGTTTGTTATCCTACAGTTGCAGGATGTGCGACATCAGTCTGTAAAGTTCTTGCCAGTGAGATTATGAGCACATAAACTGTAATTTACGTAGTGAAAGCACGTTTCTCTGCTATAGGATGCATGGATAAAATTTGTGAGTAAGGAAGCAAGTATTATCTCATTTAGAATTGTTAAGGCTTTTGTGGCCACATGATGAAAAACTGCCTGTTGGCTTCTGTCTCGGGTTCCTTGACCGACGTTCATCTAATGATTTTTCTGACGTTTCGCCAGCACGAGTGTCTGGCATTGTCAAAATTTCAGCCTCCATTGCTGGTGGTGCACTGGAGCCGAGGTCGCGGCCCCGACTATACGTACCTGGCGCGCCAACATCCGAGGGCTCCTCTGCGGTCGTTTCGGGTGCGGTTCTCTTGCTACCTGCGACGGTCGTTCGCTGCAGTACGGAAAGCCAGGATCCATATACCTTGAAGCTTTCTTCTTTCTTGTTGAAGCTGTTTTCGTGTTTTTGTATTTCTATAGCTTCTCTGAACTAGCGGGTGTTATAGTTCTCTACATCCATAACTTCCAAATGGTTCAAACGGCTCTGAACACTCTGGGACATAACTTCTGAGGTCATCAGTCCCCTATAACTTAGAACTACTTAAACCTAACTAACCTGAGGACATCACACACACCCATGCCCGAGGTAGTATTCGAACCTGCGATCGTAGCGGTCGCGCGGTTCCAGACTGTAGCGCCTAGAACCGCACGGCCACCCCCGCCGGTCGTAACTTCCATGTCGGCGAATTTTACTACGTGGTGGGTCCCACAAAGCACGTGCTTGCCACAGCCGATTTATCCACCTGTCCTTACCTGCAGTGTCGCTTATGTTCTGTGTTCCTCGTGTTAACTGATCGTCCATACATTCCAGTATAAACTTTTACACATGAACGGTATATTTCCGACATTGCAAGTGGGTCCCTTTTCTGCTTTGCCGACAGTCTTTGATCTTCTTTGCCGGTTTGTAAATAGTCTTTACGCCGTGTTTGCGCAATATACGGCCGATTCTGTCCGTCATTCTGGGAGTGTATGGAAGAAAGGCCGTACCCGTCATTTGTTTTTCTGATTTGTACTTCGCCGATTGTTTGGCTGTGTTATACTTCTGACACCACTTGTGGAGTACCCATTGCTTCTGAAAACACTTTCGAAGTGCTGCATTTCGCGTCTGACGTGCTGAGGCTCATATATTCGTCTTGCTATAATTAATGAAAGGTAGAATTGTGGTTTTACAACAGCTCACTTTATTCTAAAGATGGTGAAAATTAGTGCAGCACAGGCAGGATATTCAGATAATCAGATTGTAGTGCACTTCACTGCTTTCTAAACACTTACCCAGTGGATTTGAAAAAGATAGTGACAATATTCCTGGGGGCAGTATTATTTCAGTTTCAGTATCGCTTTTAATACAGAAAATCAAGAACATTACAGTGCGTTTTCCCATCCGCTGGGGGTCGAGCAGTTCTAGGCGCTACAGTCTGGAACAGCGCGGCCGCTACGGTCGCAGGTTCTAATTCTGCCACGGACATGGTTGTGTGTGATGTCCTTAGGTTAGTTAGGTTTAAGTAGTTCTAAGTTCTAGGGGACTGATGACCTCAGATGTTAAGTCCCATAGTGCTCAGAGCCATTTGAAGTGCCTTTTAGTGCAGTTGGATAGCTTCAAATTTCGGAATAGGAAATTTAAAAACTTCATGGTAGAGGTACTTGAGGTGCAAGAGTGAAAATGTTAGATTTCAAATTAGTATTTAGAGCATCGTAAATGGCATGTAACATATCACACAAAAACTGTAAAACTGTATTTTTCAGATGGTGGTATATACATAATTCTTAAAAAGATGTAATCGACAGATGTCAAGTATCAAAGTGTCGGATCTGATTGTACTTGAACGAGAACTGCATCTTTAATATGAGAACTGGATTTTGAAATAGACGTCGAATCACATCTATACAAATAGGCACGTACTAGAAATCAGTTTTGTTGAATTTATGTAGAATTGAGCAGGCATTGTCAGTTAACTTTCAATTACTGTCATTCCCAAACATAAAGTTCAATTTAAGGTACTCTGAACACCTAAAGCACTGGAAAGTGGAAACACGTACTTCCACTACATTCGCGAACCTCTGCGTAACAGAATCACCACCCTACTGCCATAAAAACAACGCCAGTAAGCAGTAATAATGATTTGTAGACAGCTGATGTCCACCTACCACGACCCAAAAGTGTCCACTGCAGTAATCTTAAGCGAAAGATAAGCCATCGCTTGAACAAATTATTCTTCCAGGCTATAACCCACAACTAAAATTTCTGATAAAGATTTTGCCCACTTGCGGTTTCCAATAAACCGGCGATATCACTCCATAGATTCCGAACTGTATCTTGGTTATGATATTATTTATGCTCTGGATGCCACATACTGCGCCTTTGACTAGACTTACCAGTTTCTCACAGTTCATATTTCGTTTCGTGTCGACCATTATGACCGAAAAAAACAAACTAATTTCAATTTGACCCGTTGTCGTCCGAAATACGAGGGCTATCCACAAACTACATTACGTTTTGGAATTAAAAATAAATAAACTATTGGAATTTTTTTTATTACATACAGATGAAAGCCACACTTAAATACTACTTTTCTACATAGTTGCCATTTAAGTTAAGGCTCTTATCGTAGCGATGGACGAGCTTGGAAATTCCTTCGTCGTAAAATTCGGCCGCCTGCGCCTTCAACCAAGTGGTTACCTCTTCTTAAATCTGTGCGTCGTCATCAAAACGCTGCATAGCCAACGACTTCTTCATTGCTGGGAATAAGTGGAAGTCGCTCGGTGCCAGGTCGGGACTGTACGGCGGATGAGGAAACAACTCCGACTTAAAAGATTAGAGAACTTCACGAGTGGCATTTGCCGTGTGGGCCCGGGCGTTGCGTGAATCAGCAAGATCTTTGAGCCCAACTTTCCCCTGCGCTTATTTGGTATTGCTCTTCTGAGGTTGTGCAGAGTTTGGCAATACCTTTGAGAGTTTATTGTAGTGCCTCGTTCCAGGAAATCCACAAAAATCACACCTTTTCTGTCCCAAAAGAAGAGGTAACCACGTGGTTGTAGGCGCAGGCGCCCAATTTTCCGACGAAGGAATTTCCAAGCTCGTCCATCGCTACGATAAGTGCCTTAATTCAAATGGCGACTATGTAGAAAAGTAGTATTTAAGTGTGGCTTTCATGTGTATATAATAAAAAAAATTCCAATACTTTATTTATTTTTAATTCCAAAACGTAATGTACTTTGTGGATAGCCCTCGTATGTACGTTTGGACGCTGAGGCCGGCTACATTGTGACCGCATATTGTAGTGGCGCACTGATTTGAAACGATCGGACGTCTTTGGCCGATGTCGATCGTTGGCGGAATCAACAGATATCGGTGACCGCAACCCCTTAGGGCCCTGCCGCACCACGCCATAGCAGAGAGACCAAACAGAAGCGTGATACGCGATGGACGCTGTCGCGCCTGGTACCTACTGTATCTAGCGGAGTGAATCGGCACTGACGGAAGAGCGGTCGCCGCGAGGTTCTGCCACAATGGCGGCGCTGCTATTTTCTTTTTCTTTATTGATTTTCAATTCCCCCCGAAGGGTGCGGGCTGGCAGCAGCTTACTACGCTGCTCTACAGCCTACAGACTTTTTTTTTAAATAAAGGAAGAAGGAAGAAACAAGAAAAAACAGGCGATAAAATGGTGACTTAAAGTGTAAACTGGCGTAAAAATGCGGAAAGTTAAAACAGAAAGCAAAAGGGGTTGGCAATGTTGTTAAAATACACAGGAATCAGACAAGTAACATAATAGACACACAATTAAAAAACATGGCGACAGTCTGGTTTCTGTTCGCAAGAGATAAAAAGAGCACACCCAGCTACACTTCCCAAAAGACACAACTCGGAACACTCACTGGAAAAACCACACCGTAAAACACTGCACGAAAATGGCGGCACAAAGATGGCACTCCCGATCCAAGGCAGAAGGGGGGGAGGATCTGGAGTAGGGGGAAAAACAAGGAGGGAGGAGAGGAAAAAACGAAAAAGAGGGGGGGAACCAAGGAGGGAGAGGACTAATAAAAGGAGGAGAAGGGCAGACACGAGAGGGAATGAGAGGAGGCAGAGGAGGGAAATGTAAAAGGACTCGGGGGAGAGAAGGGGGCAAAGAGAGTGGAGGTGTGGAAGAAAGATGATGGAGAGGGGGAGAGGGAGCCCGGGAAAAGGACAGAGGAAAGGAGGGGGAGTGAGGATCAGAGTTGATAGGAGGGATAAATGGAGGGAGAGAGGGCATCATCTGGGAGGGGGAGTTGATGGAAGCCACCTTGGGAAAGGAGATGTAGGGTGTAGAGATGGTGGGTAGGGGGGACACGACGGTGAAGACGTGGCAGGGGCGGGGATCGGAGAGGAGAGGAGCAACCAGGGGGTGAGGGGGTTCAAGACGGCGGGAGGTGTGGAGGATGTGGATATGTTCGAGGGAGCAGATTGGGGAAAGGAATGAGATCATAGAGGATCCGCGTGGGGGACGGGAGGCATATACGGAAGGCGAGGCGGAGTGCATGACGCTGAAGGATCTGGAGGGACTTATAGAATTTGGGGGGGGGGGGGCAGATATCCAGGCAGGACTGGCATAGCAGAGGTTGGGACGGATTAAGGATTTGTAGGTGTGGAGGATGGTAGAGGGGTGCAACTCCCATGTCCGGCCAGAGAGGAGTTTGAGGAGTCGGAGGCGGTTGTGGGTTTTGGATTGGATGGAGCGGAGATGAGGGATCCAGGTGAGGTGACGGTCAATGGTGGGCGCTGCTAGTTAGGACTGTCGATATATTATGAACGGCCCTACTGCTAGTGGAAAGTACGGCGGCGGAGGGCCGCTCCCGCACAGGGACGTCGGCAAAGCTGCCGCTCGCTCTGCCTGCCGCTCACCTGTAGCCAGGTTTTTTTCCGGGTCAGGTGAGCGCTGTGGACAGTGTTCATACCGAATCTTTGATCTCCGAGATTCAGGTGACATCAGCAATTAGAGACACCCACTCTCACCGGTGGTAGCGAATTTGTACATGGAGAACTTCGAGGAGGAAGCCCTGTCGTCATCCGTATGGAAACCCACTTGCTTTTCCCGTTACGTGGACGACACGTTCGTCATCTGGCCACATGGTATGGACGAACTCCATGACTTCCTTACACATCTAAACTCCATACACCCCAACATCAAATTCACTATGGAGACTGAAACGGAGGGTAAATTACCTTTCCTTGACGTCTTGGTCAAGAGAAGGGCTGACGGAACCCTAGGTCATGGGGTGTATCGGAAGACAACGCACACTGATCTGTATTTGCACGCAGACAGCTGCCACCACCCTTCACAGAGGAATGGGGTACTTAAAACTCTAATACACTCCTGGAAGTGGAAAAAAGAACACATTGACACCGGTGTGTTAGAGCCACCATACTTGCTCCGGACACTGCGAGAGGGCTGTACAAGCAATGATCACACGCACGGCACAGCGGACACACCAGGAACCGCGGTGTTGGCCGTCGAATGGCACTAGCTGCGCAGCATTTGTGCACCGCCGCCGTCAGTGTCAGCCAGTTTGCCGTGGCATACGGAGCTCCATCGCAGTCTTTAACACTGGTAGCATGCCGCGACAGCGTGGACGTGAACCGTATGTGCAGTTGACGGAGTTTGAGCGAGGGCGTATAGTGGGCATGCGGGAGGCCGGGTGGACGTACCGCCGAATTGCTCAACACGTGGGGCGTGAGGTCTCCACAGTACATCGATGTTGTCGCCAGTGGTCGGCGGAAGGTGCACGTGCCCGTCGACCTGGGACCGGACCGCAGCGACGCACGGATGCACGCCAAGACCGTAGGATCCTACGCAGTGCCGTAGGGGACCGCACCGCCACTTCCCAGCAAATTAGGGACACTGTTGCTCCTGGGGTATCGGCGAGAACCATTCGCAACCGTCTCCATGAAGCTGGGCTACGGTCCCGCACACCGTTAGGCCGTCTTCCGCTCACGCCCCAACATCGTGCAGCCCGCCTCCAGTGGTGTCGCGACAGGCGTGAATGGAGGGACGAATGGAGACGTGTCGTCTTCAGCGATGAGAGTCGCTTCTGCCTTGGTGCCAATGATGGTCGTATGCGTGTTTGGCGCCGTGCAGGTGAGCGCCACAATCAGGACTGCATACGACCGAGGCACACAGGGCCAACACCCGGCGTCATGGTGTGGGGAGCGATCTCCTACACTGGCCGTACACCACTGGTGATCGTCGAGGGGACACTGAATAGTGCACGGTACATCCAAACCGTCATCGAACCCATCGTTCCACCATTCCTAGACCGGCAAGGGAACTAGCTGTTCCAACAGGACAATGCACGTCCGCATGTATCCCGTGCCACCCAACGTGCTCTAGAAGGTGTAAGTCAACTACCCTGGCCAGCAAGATCTCCGGATCTGTCCCCCATTGAGCATGTTTGGGACTGGATGAAGCGTCGTCTCACGCGGTCTGCACGTCCAGCACGAACGCTGGTCCAACTGAGGCGCCAGGTGGAAATGGCATGGCAAGCCGTTCCACAGGACTACATCCAGCATCTCTACGATCGTCTCCATGGGAGAATAGCAGCCTGCATTGCTGCGAAAGGTGGATATACACTGTACTAGTGCCGACATTGTGCATGCTCTGTAGCCTGTGTCTATGTGCCTGTGGTTCTGTCAGTGTGATCGTGTGATGTATCTGACCCCAGGAATGTGTCAATAAAGTTTCCCCTTCCTGCGACAATGAATTCACGGTGTTCTTATTTCAATTTCCGGAAGTGTACATAGGGCGCGTACTATCTCTGACGCAGAGAGTCTACCCCACGAATTCCACGAATTGGAGCATCTGAGAACTGTATTTCGAAAAAAAAAAATGGGTACTCAGAGTGTCAGATTCAACGTGCTCTCCGCCCAACCACTGCAGCACAACCTGTTGAGATGGATGAAGTCACGAGGGAGGAGGTAGGCTCTGCATTTATTCCATACACAGGCGCACTCTCGGGGAAAATCGCCCGCATTCTGAAGAAACACCGGGTCGGAACTGTGTTTTGTCCTCCGAATAAAACGCGTGCACTGGTGGGGAGCGCCAAAGATGACCTCGGTTTGAGGAAGGCCGGCGTGTACCAGATTCCGTGTCAATGTGGCAAGTCGTATATTGGTCAGACGATGCGTACCGTCGAGGATCGATGCCGTGAACACCAGAGGCACACTCGACTGATGTATCTGAGGAAGTCGGCGGTCGCTGAACATTGTTTGTCGGAAAATCACGCTATGGAGTATGACCGCATGAGGATTCTGGTACAGACGTCGAGATACTGGGACAGCGTTGTTAGAGAGGCCATCGAAATTCGCACCAATGACGACCTCATAAACCGTGACTTTGGCTATAATCTTAGCAACGCTTGGGAACCAGCGATTGGGTTAATCAAGAGTAAATCGAGCAAACGTATAGTTGTAACGACCACGGCGGACAGAGCCATCACACCGACGTCATCTCAGACGCCGTCGCAATCTGTTCCACCGCGCGGCGCGGACGGCGGAGGGAGCGCGCCGCGGGCGGAGGGTATTTAAATGGGCCGCCACCGCGACCGAACCCAGTTCCCTCTGAGCAGCCATAGCGTACGGATCTCCGTGCCGGCACGTTCACAGGAGCTCAGTCCGTCAGTTCACCTGATGATGGCGACATGTATGATCGCCGAAATATTGTGCCCGTTGGACACTGTAGACCGGCAGCACACCCCTGGATATTTTGATTATCAAATACGCCGGGAGAAACTCAAGAATCACAGTTTAAAAACTGTTTCAAAATTTCTGTGCGGCATTGAGGTAAAGTTAATAGGCAACCTTTAGCTCCCAGAATGACAATAGAGGAATATACCAACTCGAGTATCAACACGTGAAGTGAAAACTTACACTATCTGATTAAAAGTATCCATAAGTCCCTATGTAATGCGAACTTGACCACCAGACGTAATCAGGGGAGGACTCACCAGTATAAAAGGAGGCTGGGAGTATTGTGTTTGTCAGCTGGCAATAAGACTGTTTATTTTTCAAAAATATCGACTCTCGATATATCGTAGTATCGATATATCCACGAAAAAGATACCGACGTACCTGCCGATAAAAATATTAGCTACAAATTGTACATATACTGCTGCTTTTAGAACCGTATATTTAAGTATTGATTTATTACTTGACATTCTGTACAACAAGTTAGCAGCCTGCCTATCCCACTTAGAGCAATAACTGAAAGATAAACGATGCACGTTCACGCTTGGCGATAACACTATTCTAACAATGCTAACTGGTCGTATGTGGCACAATAAAAGGTGTCCGATGGGCACATCGTTCGCTTTCATCACATATCGCATCCGCCCGGAACACGTCATGTCGATTTCCCCTTTTTTTCATTTCTGCTAATCCCAGTTGTTGTGTCAAAATTACGTGGTGAAGATATAGGCTGCAGTTTCTGCTGGTAGGGCCGATTACGTCAGCTTTTCCCCTCACATGTCTCCGCCCACCACAAAGAACGATCTTATCATTTAGATTTTTCTTCGTCATTTTCAGCCACTGTTTTTAAAGAACGCCGATGTGAAGAAATAGTACACTAGTTGTGTCAACAATTGTTTGTAACGCAACTGGTGTGGTATTTCCTGACATCAGAAATTTTGTTATTCCATTAACACTGCCACTCCCTCCCCCCCTTCCCCCAGTGCAATCGGACTAATTCTTTGTAACGCAGTCAAAGAGAAAGACTGGACGTGATTAAAGCTCAAAGAAAGGTAAGACCCCTCCACACCGTGAAAGTAAAATTTTGTTCTACTACAATTTCAACGATACTGCAAATTTGATATCGATATATTGATGGACAAAACATCTCACACTCATATCCATACGTTTTGTAAACGGTGTCGATATATCGATAGTTTATCAACGGCCCTAGGATATAAACAGGAACAGTGGCTGCGGAACATGGACTACTCACTGGACGTCATAGGGGCAGCAGATCCATGGGGGACATTTCAACACTCCTATTGCTGCGCACGTCGACGTTCTGTGAGGCGAATGACACGTGGAAACGCGCAGGAAGAACCACAGATAAAGCAAGCCCAGGGAGACGTCATTACTGACGGACAGGAACCGTCGAGCACTGCAGACGGCTGTTGTGAAATCAGCGGTGGAGAGTCACTGGTGAGTCTCAGACTTCATCCAGCAGTCCAGCTAGAACGGTCACTATGTACAGGGAGTTAACTATGTACAGGGAGTTAACTATGTATAGGGAGTTACGGAGTACTCGGTGCAGTGGTCGAGCAACTCTTAATAAGCCACACAGTTCCGCAGCCGATGATAAAGCGACGCATCAGGTAAGCAACGTAGCCACTGGACTACGGATGACTGGAAACCAATGCTTAGGAGTCATGAATCGCACTGTAAATATCCATCGGAAGGGTCTGAGCTTCGTGAATGCCGAGGTTGCCGCCTGCCGCCATTTGCGCTGCCAACAGTGGCGTACAGAGGAGGGGTGGATTAAAAGTGGTGATTGGGAGTACGTGGGTGGCGGTGGACGGAGAGGACGATCGCCCCCTCAGAGAGATGAAGATAAAATAAAATAAAATAAAATAAAATGATAATTTTTGTTATCTGCAGCGAAGTTAAGTATGCGAATTTAGAGTCTTGGTCAGTGGATTTGATCACTTAATTCAGTCTTTCCCAGGCCGCCTTACTTTGTGTGCCCGAGAGAATGTACTACCGGTGACTTGTGCTGCCCCTTCCCGATCTGCCACAGCACCACGCTTTACAATTATAATTTTCAATATATATTATATATCACTCAAGAACCATGGATCTTGCCGTTGGTGGGGCCGAACGCTTGCGTGCCTCAGCGATACAGATGGCCGTACCGTAGGTGCAACCACAACGGAGGGGTATCTATTGAGAGGCCAGACAAACGTGTGGATCCTGAAGAGGGGCAGCAGCCGTTTCAGTAGTTGCAGGGGCAACAGTCTGGATGATTGACTGATCTGGCCTTGTAACACTAACCAAAACGGCCTTGCTGTGCTGGTACTGCGAACGGCTGAAAGGAAGTGGAAACTTCAGCCGTAATTTTTCTCGAGGGCATGCAGCTTTACTGTATGGTTAAATGATGATGGCGTCCTGTTGGGTAAAATATTGCGGAGGTAAAATAGTCCCCCATTCGGGTCTCCGGGTGGGGACTACTCAGGAGGATGTTGTTAACAGGAGAAAGAAAACTGGCGTTCTGCGGATCGGAGAGTGGAATGTCAGATCCCTTAATCGGGCAGGTAGGTTAGAAAACTTCATAAGGAAATGGATAGCTTAAAGTTAGATATATTGAGAATTAGTGAACTTCGGTGGCAGGAGGAAGCCGGCCGAAGTGGCCGTGCGGTTCTAGGCGCTGCCGTCTGGAACCGCGAGACCGCTACGGTCGCAGGTTCGAATCCTGCCTCGGGCATGGATGTGTGTGATGTCCTTAGGTTAGTTAGGTTTAACTAGTTCTAAGTTCTAGGGGACTAATGACCTCAGAAGTTGTCCCATAGTGCTCAGAACCATTTTTGGCAGGAGGAACAAGACTTTTGGTCAGGTGAATACAGGATTGTGATACAAAATCAAAGAGGGGTAATGCACGAGTAGGTTTAACAATGACTAAAAATAGGAATGCGTTTAACCTACTACAAACAGCATAGTGAACACACTATTGTGGCCAACATAGATACGAAGCTCACGCCTACCACAGTAGTACGAGTTTATATGCCATCTAGCTCCGCAGATGAATAAGAGATTGATCAAATGTATGATTACATAAAAGATATTATTCAGTTAGTGAAGGGAGACGAAAATGTAATAGTCATGGGTGACTGGAAGTCGATAGTAGGAAAAGGAAAAGAAGGAAACGTAGTAGGTGAATATGGAATGGGGGTAAGGAATGAAAGAGGAAGCCGCCTGGTAGAATTCTGCACAGAGCATAACTTAATCATAGCTAATACTTGGTTCAAGAATCATGAAACAAGGTTGTCAACATGGAGGAAGTCTGGACATACTGGAAGGTGTCAGGAAGATTATATAATGGTTAGACAGAGATTTAGGAACCGGGGTTTAAATTGTAAGACTTTTTCAGGGGCAGATGTGGACTCTGACAACTATCTATTGGTTATGAACTGTAGATTAAAACCGAAGAAACTGCAAAAAGGTAGGATTTTAAGGAGATGGGACCTGGACAAATTGAAAGAACCAGAGATTGTAGAGAGTTTCAGAGAGAGAATTAGGGAACAATTGACAAGAATAGGGGAAAGAAATATAGTAGACTATGAATGGGTAGCTTTGAGAGATGAAATAGTGAAAGCAGCAGAGGATCAAGTAGGTAAAAAGACGAGGGCTAATAGAAATCCTTGGGTAACAGAAGAGATATTGAATTTAATTGATGAAAGGAGGAAATACTAAAAAGCAGTAAATCAGTAATTCCAATCAAGCAGGAAAAACGGAATACAAACGTCTCAAAAATGAGATCGACAGGAAGGGCAAAATGGCTAAGCAGGAATGGCTAGAGGACAAATGTAAGAATGTAGAGGCGTATATCACTAGGGGTAAGATAGATACTGCCTACAGGAAAATCAAAGATACCTTTGAGGAAACGAGTATCACTTGTGTGAATATCAAGAGCTCAGATGGCAACCCAGTTCTAAGCGAAGAAGGGAAAGCAGAAAGGTGGAAGGAGTATATAGACGGTCTATACAAGGGCGATGTTCTTGAGGACAATATTATGGAAATGGAATAGGAGGTAGATGAAGATGAAATGGGAGATATCATACTGCGTGAAGAGTTTGACAGAGCACTGAAAGATCAAAGTCGAAACAAGGCCGCGGGAGTAGACAACATTCCATTAGAACTACTGATAGCCCTGACAAAACTCTACCATCTGGTGAGCAAGATGTACGAGACAGGCAAAATACCCTCAGACGTCAAGAAGAATATAATAATTCCAATCCCAACGAAAGCAGGTGTTGATAGATGTGAAAATTACCGAGCTATCAGTTTAATAAGCCACGTCTACAAAATACTAACGCGAATACTTAGCAGACGGATGGGAAAACTGGCAGAAGCCGACCTCGGGGAACATCAGTTTGGATTCCGTAGAAATGTTGGAACGCGTGATGTAATGCTGACCCTACGAGAAATAGATTAAGGAAAGGCAAACCTACGTTTCTAGCGTTTGTAGACTTAGAGAAAGCTTTTGACAACTGTGACTGGAATACACTCTTTCGAATTCTGAAGGTGGCAGAGATAAAATATAGGGAGCGAAAGGCTATTTACAATTTGTACAGAATCCAGATGGCAGTTAAAAGAGTCGAGGGGCATGAAAGGGAAGCAGTGGTTATGAAGAGAGTGAGACAGGGTTGTAGCCTATCGCCCTTGCTATTCAATCTGCACATTGGGCAAGCAGTAAAGGAAACAAAAGAAAAATTCGGAGTAGGAATTAAAATCCACGGAGAAGAAATAAAAACTGTGAGGTTCGCCGATTACATTGTAATTCTGTCAGAGGCAGCAAAGGACCTGGAAGAGCAGCTGAACGGAATGACAATGTCGAAACTAGATTAGGAAATGATACGCTTAAAGTAGTAAAGGAGTATTGCTATTTGGGGAGCAAAATAACTGATGGTCGAAGTAGAGAGGATATAAAATGTAGACCGGCAATGCCAAGGAAAGCGTTTCTGAAGAAGAGAAATTTGTTAACATCGAGTATAAATTTAATGAGGAGGTATAGAATAGAGTTGGGGAGAAGAGAAATTTATGGCACAACTTGACTAGAAGACGGGATTGCTTTGTAGGACCTATTCTGAGGCATCAAGGGATACTAATTTAGTATTGTAGGGCAGCGTAGAGGGTAAAAACGGAAAGGGAGACCAAGAGATGAATACACTAAACATATTCAGAAGGATGTAGGTTGCAATAGGCACTGGGAGATGAAGAAGCTTGCACAGGATAGAGTAGCATGGAGTGCTGCATCAAACCAGTCTCTGGACTGAAGACCGCAGCAACATATTTATATAGGGTGGTCCATTGATAGTGACCGGTCAAATATCGCACGATATAAGCATAAAACGGAAAAAGTACAGAGAACGAAACTCGTCTGTCTTGAAGGAGGAAACCAGATGGCGCTATGGTTGGTCCGCTAGATGGCGCTGCCATAGGTCAAACGGATATCAACTGCGTTGTTTTAACTAGTAACCCCATTAATTATTACGTATTCGCAATTTGTGTGCTACTGATGTTCGGATTACCCGCGACACCAACTACTTGGGCATCATCGTTTGTTGCAGGTCGTGGTTGACTTTTCACATATGGCTTAACACTTCCTGTTTCCTTAAATAAGGTAACTATCCGACGAACGGTCCGGACACTTGGATGATGTCGTCCAGGATACCGAGCAGCATACATAGCACACTCCCGTTGGGCATTTTGATCACAATAGCCATACATTAACACGATAGCGACCTTTTCCGCAATCGGTAAACGGTCCATTTTAACACGTATAATGTATGACGAAGCAAATATTGTCTGCACTGGCGGAATGTTACGTGATACCACGTAGTTATACGTTTGTGAGTATTATAGCGCCATCTGTCTCAAAGCGAAAGAAGTAGTCCAACAAAACGTTCGTATTTCTTTACGTACTACACGAATATGTAATAAAAAATGGGGGTTCCCATTAAAAAAAACGCAGTTGACATCCGTTTGACCTATGGCAGCGCCATCTAGCGGGACAGCCATAGCACCATCTGGTTTCCCCCTTCAAGCTAGACGAGTTTCGTTCTTTGTAGTTTTTTCGTTTGATGCTTATTTCGAGGGATATTTGGTCGGGTTACTATCAATGGAACACCCTATATATATATATATATATATATATATATATATATATATATATATATATATATATGTGTGTGTGTGTGTGTGTGTGTGTGTGTGTGTGTGTGTGTGTGTTTGAACTGGACTGGCAAAAATTTAACTTTCATCAAATTAAGAACCAGGGTTTTGTAAGTATTTAATTCTAATTTCTTTATATTTCTTTTAATTTGCTCGTCAACCTGTATTAACCAAAGGCTTATAAACTTGTTGCTGTGTGTTAACATATAAAAGAAGTTACTCACGAAAAGACTGTGAACGCTATACATTTTAAGAAATTTAAAACTTTTTTGTCTAAAATAGAACACATTTTTGTAATTGTTTGATATTTTAAAGTATCAAAACAGCTTAAAACAGTAGTTTTTGAAGGCTTTTATTCTTAACTTTTAAGGAGAGGGCCACTGGGTCTTCTTTCTGATCAAGACAACCGCACCTACCCACAAAACTTCGTTAATGCGACCCTGATTCAGAGGAGTACTTTTACAGTATTGGAGTGTTTTTTGGACTTAGGGTGCGGTCCTCTTATTGTGCTTGGGAAAATTCTGAATGTGGAATGATATGAACACATTTTCCAGTTGATGAAAATCTTTTCATGTTTTTGGGCTACTGTTGTGTACGTAATAAAGTTTGAATGATATTTCCGCCATTTTACTGCATAAAACTCTTTATTGTGTATTACTATCATGACATTGGCCTTAAGCCAGTATCGAGTAGAACACTGTTGGTTATAATTAGGTTTTTGTAAAACGTAGTTAGTTTTGATATCATATCCCTATTCACTAAGGTTCCGCTCAATGAAGTGTTGCAACAGTTGAATCGCATTTTTCCTCCCAATGTTGCGGAACCGTTTAAATATTGCCTCACAACTACGTTTTTCAAATGGAACGAAGAGTTCTATGAACAGACGGATGGTGTCGATAAGGACAGCCCCTTAAGCCCGGTTACGGGGAACTTCTTTATGGAAAAATTCGAGGAGCAGGCTTTGGAAACTGCGAACAAGAAACCGAATTTTTGGTTCCGTTACGTGGACGATACCTTTGTTTTGTGGCGGCATGGCAGGGAGGAACTGAATCGTTTTCACAAACATCTGAACTGGATTAATAAAATGGTTCAAATGGCTCTGAGCACTATGGGACGTAACATCTGAGGTCATCAGTCCCCTAGAACTTAGAACTACTTAAACCTAACTAACCTAAGGATATCACACACATCCATGCCCGAGGCAGGATTCGAACCTGCGATCGTAGCGGTCGCGCAGTTCCAGACTGTAGCGCCTAGAACCGCTCGGCCACACAGGCCGGCGAACTGGATTAAGCCGAAGATTCACTTTACCAAGGAGGAGGCAGCAGGCGGAAATTAAATTTTCTTGCTGTGCTAGGTTTGGGCCATACCGTTTACCGAAAACCCACGCACACAGACCGTTACCTATACCGGAATTCGAACCACCACCCACAACAAAAGCGAGGCGTCATAAAAACGTTGGCGGTTAGAGGAAGAAAAATCTGTGAGCCATAGCTGATTGATGCAGAGTAAAACATCTCACAACTGCATTGCTCAAGAATGGTTATGGGTTCATTGAGGTGAAATGAGCGTTAAGACCACCGCGTAGAAATAATAGCGATGCTCAAGCGCCGGTGAAATCTAAAGTTTTCCTACCATTCATTAAGGACATGACTGACCTCGTAGGAAAAATCCTGAACATTGCGGTAAATTACGCACGTACACGGTAGATACAAGATCATCTAAAGTCGGCCAAGGGTGGTCGTCCACCGCTGTAAAAAGCTGGAATTTATAGGAGTACGTGTAGTTGTGGGAAAGTGTACGTGGATACTGCAAAAAGAACTGTCAAAAAACGACTCGAAGAGCACAAGGGAAACTGTAGAAGAGATGAGATTGACAGATCAGCTGCTGCAGAACATGCTTTACAGCCAGGGGACCACCACATACGTTTTGACCGCACTCAAGTACTTGCAGCGACAAACGGATACCAGGAAAGGCTATACAGAGACTCCATAGAGACTGTGAAGCATGATAATAGGAACGAGGAGGGCTTGAAATAGAATGAAATTTAGATTCCGGTGCTGGAGAAGATCTGTACCAGTCTTCCACCATTGGGATGAAAGCTACAGCGGACGACGGCAGTCGACAACGCCAGTTGCGCTCGCGTAATCAAAACATGTGACGTCACGCCACTGCGCAGAATGTCGCGGAGGAGGAATTTTGTTGTAGTCAGTAGCGAGCCAAGGTGTGTATCTGACATTCAACAAAGCTACGATTCCCCTTGAAAATGTCCTCCGCAGATAGGGGCTAAACGTCCTGTTTTGAAGTGAAATCCCTTAGACCAAGGCTTAATAGCCCGGAATATTTGATTAATTGTGATAATTTAGCTTTGTTGCACTGGGGTCCTATCGTGTAGATAAGTACAAAATGGTTCAAATGGCTCTGAGCACTATGGGACTCAACTGCTGAGGTCATTAGTCCCCTAGAACTTAGAACTAGTTAAACCTAACTAACCTAAGGACATCACAAACATCCATGCCCGAGGCAGCATTCGAACCTGCGACCGTAGCGGCCTTGCGGTTCCAGACTGCAGCGCCTTTAACCGCACGGCCACTTCGGCCGGCAGATAAGTACAAAACCACCGAAATCTTTGGCAGACAGTTAGCAAACACATTCTCCAGCAATAAAACAACTGAGACAAAGAATGAACATCAATACAGTAGTTGCATGTGCGGAGAACATCGTCTACAAATCGTGACAGTAACAGAAAATAAAGAATGTTGTACAACCAGATGGCGGAAATGTCATTCAAACATTTTACACCATAGTGTACTGACTACAGTAGAAGAACAGTTTGGAGACAAAAACTCTATTAGCATGACAGTGCGCCGTTTCATAAAGCTGTAGCCGCGGGGAAATGATTTGTGGACAATAACATTCCTGGGAGAGCCAGCCCTGACAAAACTCTACCATATGGTGAGCGAGATGAGTGACACAGGCGAAATACCCTCAGACATCAAGAAGAATATAATAATTCCAATCCCAAAGAAATCAGGTGTTGACAGATGTGAAAATTACCGAACTATCAGTTTAATAAGCCACGGATGCAAAATACTAACACGAATTCTTTACAGACGAATGGAAAAACTGGTAGAAACCGACCTCGGGGAAGATCAGTTTGGATACCGTAGAAATGCTGGAACACGTGAGGCAATACTGACCCTACGGCTTATCTTAGAAAATAGATTAAGGAAAGGTAAACCTACGTTTCTAGCATTTGTAGATATAGAAAAAGAATTTGACAATGTTCACTGGAATACTCTCTTTCAAACTCTGAAGGTGGCAGGGTTAACATACAGGGAGCGAAAGGCTATTTACAATTTGTGCAGAAACCAGATGGCAGTTATGAGGGTCGAGGGGCATGAAAGGGAAACAGTGGTCGGGAAGGGAGTGAGACAGGGTTGTAGCATCTCCCCGATGTAATTCAATCTGTATATTGAGCAAACAGAGAGTAGGAATTAAAATCCATGTAGAAGAAATAAAACCTTTGAGGTTCGCTGATGACATTGTAATTCTGTCAGAGACAGCAAAGGACCTGGAAGAGCAGTTGAACGGAATGCACAGTGTCTTGAAAGGAGGATATAAGATGAACATCAACAAAAGCAAACCGAGGATAATGGAATGTAGTGGTATTAAATCGGATGATGCTGAGGGTATTAGACTAGGAAATGAGAGACTTAAAGTGGTAAAGGAGTTTTGCTATTTGAGGAGCAAAATAACTGATGATGGTCTAAGTACAGAGGATATAAAATGTAAACTGGCAATGGCAAGGCATGCGTTTCTGGAGAAGAGAAATTTGTTACGATCGAGTATAGATTTAAGTGTCAGGAAGTCGTTCCTGAAAGTATTTGTGTGGAGTGTAGCCATGACGATGAATAGTTTAGACAAAAAGAGAATAGAGTCTTTCGAAATGTGGTGCTACAGAAGAATGCTGAAGATTAGATGGGTAGATCACACAACTAATGCGGAGGTATTGAATATAATTGGGGAGATGAGAAATTTGTGGCCCAACTTGACTAGAAGAGGGGATCGGTTGGTAGGACATATTCTGTGGCATGAAGGGATCAACAATTTAGTTTTGGAGGGCAGCGCAGATGGTAAAAGTTGTAGAGGGAGACAAAGAGATGAATACACTAAATAGATTCAGAAGGATGTAGGTTGCAGTAGGTATGGGGAGATGGAGAAGCTTGCACAGGATAGAGTACCATATAGAACTGCATCAAACCAGTCTTTGGACTGAAGACCACAACAACAACAACAATTTTCCTGAAGTGGAATGTCCTGATCAGAGCCCCGATGTATATCCAACGAAACGTCTTTGGGATGCGTTAGAAAGCCGAATTCGCTACAGAATCCAACGCCCAACTTCCTCTACCTTCTCTGGTTTTGTCGGATTTCGGCTATTGAGAAAGTGTTGGCTGCTGTTCCTCAACAGGAATTCAGACAGCTCACTGAAACTGTGGGCTGCAGAGTTTGGGGTATCGTAAGTGCGAAGGGTAAGCGCTTTCTACATTAATGTCAGTAAAGGATTTGCTTATACTTCTGATAAGATTGTGTATCTCTGCTATATGGAATCTTTTCTGTTACTGCTGAGAAATTTCCAGCTTGCCCTTGTAGTTGAGACGGACCCACCCAATCAGACGGCCCGTCTGGCCCATTGCCCTAGAGGCAGCGCTTGACCGCGGCGGATGTCTGGCGTTGCAGCAGCGAGGGTAGGGAAGGGTATGGGTGGCTAGGCCTGTGCTGCCGCAGACGTATGCGTTTGCCTCGGGCAGCTGCTCTGTGCGGACAGCCCGCGGGTCGGCCGCTCCGTGCCTACTTGTTGCTGTCTGCCTGTATGCTCTCTGTGCGACGTCAGAGGCAGCGGGGCAGACAGGGGCAGGGGGAGGGTAGGCAGCCCGCGGCACTCTGTGATGGGTCGGGCGCTCCGCTCACAGGAAAATCAACAGCCCCGCCGCACCTGGCCGGGCCGCGAGCTACGGTGCTGGGCAGCGCAGGTCACGGCAGCAGGGGCGCTGCTGCGGAGCTGGAAGCGGCCTGCGACCTGCTGTCCACCCTAACGAGGCAGCGGCTACTCCGGCCAAGTGAAACGCTTCTGGATTCGTTTCGACTCGTTTCATTGACAAGTCAACATGGTGCTATCCCGTCCCACCGAAAGAGGTAGACACGCTGGTACCGAGGTGTACCGCCCAGTGCTGCTCTTTGACCTGGCCGGAGGCATAACATGTCTTTCGGGATGTTCTTTGGTTTGAGGCAGCCAGACAATTTGCCTCGACCATTCCGCCGAAACTCGACATCACGTGCGCCCACCTTTCATCTGCCTATTACAGTGGCTCCCAACCTTTCTTACACCCTTACCCCTTAGTGCAATCAGACATTATTTACTACACTGTCCTCTCCTCCAGCCCTCCGTTGCCCCTGCCCTCCACCACATTATCACCAATAAATAAACTGTAGAAAGGAAGATGTTTCTTCGAACACTTCCATTTTTAAAAGGTTGGAAGATGTGAAAGATGAATGATACTGTATTTAGTGTGTGTGTATCTATGTATGTACGTATGTGTGTGTCTGTGCGTGTGTGTGTTAGAGTAAATGATACATCAATCTGTGGTGCATCGCAAGTGCTATCCAAAACTCCTAATGAGATGAGAAACCTCAGGATCCACAGTGAGGGTACACATGTCCCACAAAACATACTTCCTCTGCATTACTCCTATTACAGCACTTACTAGACCTGCACAATGGAATCCCATTTAAAATCAAAAGTTGCAAGAAGTGTGCACTATATTTACTGTTTGTAAATCATCTTATTGCAGGTCTCCTTACGTCTGAACTGGCACAAATTGGACAACCGAGGGCAGTTAATGCTTTGTGTCTTACCATTCTAATAATAATAATAATAATAATAATAATAATAATAATATTGTGTACAGAACTATGAAGCTACTACTCCGTTGCGCTGTCAATTAATGCATTTATCCGATTCGATGCGAGAAGTGAAGCAATTTTTGGTCGACTGCAGGTATTATCTGCGACTTGGAGAAGATATTTTCTTGAGATGTTTAGCTTTTGTTACGTATCTGTCTCCCTTTTATCATCAGCAATGTACAGCACAACGCACAACATAAGTGTACAGTGGGCAGACCACGGGAGGAACCTGTGACTTCCACCGCATTAATGATATGATGATGTTTGGTTTAGGGGGCGCTCAATTGCGCGGCCATCAGCGCCCGTACAAATTCCCAATTTTTACACATTCCAGTTTTTTTTATAGAGTCCAGTCTAGCCACAGTCACGAATACTGTTGATGATGAAATGATGAGGACAACACAAACACCCAGTCCCCGGGCAGAGGAAATCCCCAACCCAGCCGGGAATCGATCCCGGGACCCCTTATCCAGAGGTAGCCACCAGACCACGAGCTGCGGACGGCGCATTAATGCTTCTAACTGAGGAAAAGTAATTATTGATAACTCCCGGAATCAATATTAGTCGTACAAAATTGTGACAATGTTAATGATCTTTTCAGAATAATTTAGTTTCGTCACTGAAACAGAATCAAATCGTTTTGTTTTTGCATTTCAGAAAATTTCATTTTGCCCCTAAGATGTAATTGAATGGTTCAAATGGCTCTGAGCACTATGCGACTTAACTTATGAGGTCATCTGTCGCCCAGAACTTAGAACTAATTAAACCTAACAAACCTAAAGACATCACACACATCCATGCCCGAGGCAGGATTCGAACCTGCGACCGTAGCGGTCGCTCGGCTCCAGACTGTAGCGCCTAGAACCGCACGGCCACTCCGGCCGGCCAAAGGTAATTAGCCCCAGGTTGGCAACCACTGGCTTATTAGGTCATGCAGTAGCAGATCACTCTTTCAGGTCGTGGTGCTACAAATCCGTTGATGAGATTGCTACTTGCTGTTGGGTTAAGCAACAAACTGCAAACGTAAGTCGCCCTGAATGGCCGCGCGGTTACAGGCTCCATGTCATGGGTAGCATGTCCTCTCCCACCAGAGGTTCGAGTCCTCCCTCGGGCATTGTCCTTAGCATAAGTTAGTTTAAATTCGCTTAAGTGGTGTGTAAGTCTAGGGACCGATGACCCCAGTAGTTTGGTCCCTTAGGAATTCATACACATTTAAATTTTTTTTGTTTGCAAATGTAATGGGCTGCAAATGTGGGGCGAGTCTGCTTAAGGATGTCGGTATAGGCACGGTAAAGCTCGTGCTATTACTTCCGATTGAAAATGAAAGTTCGTTTCCCTATGGTAGTCATGTGTCCATACAAGCAAAAGTAACCGAGCTTGGTATTCCCATCCATACTCACGCTAAATACCAGATCAGTTATTATTTGATTTCATTACTTTTTGTTACTCTGTAAACGGTTTTAATATTTCTCCTGTGATTAGTTTCAATTTCTTATTGAATGAGGAGTCCAATGTATGTCTGTATATTTGCTCATCTGTCTACTTATTTTTTTAATCTTCCTGGTTCACGTTACTTAAGGTCATAGTCTGCAAGGGCCACACAGTGATGGCATCGTCACCTATTTAATTCCACGAGGAACATTAATACACTCCTGGAAATGGAAAAAAGAACACATTGACACCGGTGTGTCAGACCCACACTACTTGCTCCGGACACTGCGAGAGGGCTGTACAAGCAGTGATCACACGCACGGCACAGCGGACACACCAGGAACCGCGGCGTTGGCCGTCGAATGGCACTAGCTGCGCAGCATTTGTGCACCGCCGCCGTCAGTGTCAGCCAGTTTGCCGTGGCATACGGAGCTCCATCGCAGTCTTTAACACTGGTAGCATGCCGCGACAGCGTGGACGTGAACCGTATGTGCAGTTGACGGACTTTGAGCGAGGGCGTATAGTGGGCATGCGGGAGGCCGGGTGGACGTACCGCCGAATTGCTCAACACGTGGGGCGTGAGGTCTCCACAGTACATCGATGTTGTCGCCAGTGGTCGGCGGAAGGTGCACGTGCCCGTCGACCTGGCACCGGACCGCAGCGACGCACGGATGCACGCCAAGACCGTAGGATCCTACGCAGTGCCGTAGGGGACCGCACCGCCACTTCCCAGCAAATTAGGGACACTGTTGCTCCTGGGGTATCGGCGAGGACCATTCGCAACCGTCTCCATGAAGCTGGGCTACGGTCCCGCACACCGTTAGGCCGTCTTCCGCTCACGCCCACACATCTTGCAGCCCGCCTCCAGTGGTGTCGCGACAGGCGTGAATGGAGGGACGAATGGAGACGTGTCGTCTTCAGCGATGAGAGTCGCTTCTACCTTGGTGCCAATGATGGTCGTATGCGTGTTTGGCGCCGTGCAGGTGACCGCCACAATCAGGACTGCATACGACCGAGGCACACAGGGCCAACACCCGGCATCATGGTGTGGGGAGCGATCTCCTACACTGGCCGTACACCACTGGTGATCGTCGAGGGGACACTGAATAGTGCACGGTACATCCAAACCGTCATCGAACCCATCGTTCTACCATTCCTAGACCGGCAAGGGAACTTGCTGTTCCAACAGGACAATGCACGTCCGCATGTATCCCGTGCCACCCAACGTGCTCTAGAAGGTGTAAGTCAACTACCCTGGCCAGCAAGATCTCCGGATCTGTCCCCCATTGAGCATGTTTGGGACTGGATGAAGCGTCGTCTCACGCGGTCTGCACGTCCAGCACGAACGCTGGTCCAACTGAGGCGCCAGGTGGAAATGGCATGGCAAGCCGTTCCACAGGACTACATCCAGCATCTCTACGATCGTCTCCATGGGAGAATAGCAGCCTGCATTGCTGCGAAAGGTGGATATACACTGTACTAGTGCCGACATTGTGCATGCTCTGTTGCCTGTGTCTATGTGCCTGTGGTTCTGTCAGTGCGATCATGTGATGTATCTGACCCCAGGAATGTGTAAATAAAGTTTCCCCTTCCTGGGACAATGAATTCACGGTGTTCTTATTTCAATTTCCAGGAGTGTACACTGAGTTGACAAAAGTCACCAGATACATTCTAATATCGTGTCGGACCTCCTTTTGCCTAGACCAGTGCAGCAATTCGGCATGGCGTGGGTCCCACAAGTCGTTAGAAGCCCACTACAGAAATATTGAGCCGTTCTGCCTCCATAGCCGTCAATAACTGCGATAGTGTTGCCGGTCAACGACTTTGAGCACGAACTTACCTCTCGATTATGTCCTTTAAATTTGCGATGAGACACATGTCCGGCGATGTGGGTGGCCAAAGAATTCGCTCGAATTCTCCAGAATATTCTTCAAACCAACTGAGAAAAATTGTGGCCCGGTGACATGGCGTATTGTCGTCTATCAAAATTCTGTCGTACTCTGGGGAGATGGTGTCATTGAAAGGCAGAAAATCGTCTCCAAGTAGCCGAACATAACCATTACCAGACAATTATCTGTTCATCTAGACGAGAGATTTCAGTCCATGTAAAGGCGGTCCACACCATTATGGAGCCACCGGAAGCTTGCACAGTGCCGTGTTAACAACTTGAATCCATGACCTCGTGGGATCTGCATCACACTCGAATCCTACCGTCACCTCTTACCAACTGAAATAGGGACTCAGCTGACCAGGCCAACCAAGATGGCGCTGAAGGTGATGTCGTCCTGTTAGCAAAGGCTCTAACGCTTCAAATGGCTCTAAGCACTATGGGACTTAACATCTGAGGTCATAAGTCCTGCCGGCTGGAGTGGCCGAGCGGTTCTAGGCGCTTCAGTCCGGAACCGCGCTGTTGCTACGGTCGCAGGTTCGAATCCTGCCTCGGGCATGAATTTGTGTGATGTACTTAGGTTACTTAGGTTTAAGTAGTTCTAAGTTCTAGGGGACTGATGACATCAGAAGTTAAGTCCCATAGTGCTCAGAGCAATTTGAACCATAACAGCAAGGTGGTTCCAGACTGAAGCCCCTAGAACAGCTCGGCCACAGCGGCCGGCTTAGTGAAAGGCATTCACGTCAGTCGTCTGCTGTCATAGACCATTAACGCAAAATTTCGCCGCACTATCAACCCACTGACAATTCTACGCAAACGCCGCTTTTATCGGTCGTTAAGGAAAGGCCGTCGGCCACTGCCTTGTCCGTGGTGAGAGATAATGCCTGAAATTTGATATTCTCGGTACACTCTTGATGCTGCGGATCTCGGAGTATTGAATTCCTTGACGATTTCCGAAATGGAATGTCCCATCCTACCATTCCGCCTTGAAAGGCTGCTAATTGCCGTCGTGTGGCCACAATCACGAGGGAACCTTTTTATGTGAACCACATGAGTACAGATGGCAGCTCTGCCAATGCACTGCCCTTTTATATGTTGTCTACGTGATACAACAGCCATCTATATACTGTACGCGTATTTCGCTACCCCATGACTTATTTCACGTCGGTGTATATTCACCTAAGACCCATTTGGAACAGTTTCTTAACTTGAGTGGCAGGCGGAGGGCGCTCCACGTATTCTGGTTGCTACGAGACCGTGTATGTACCTAAATGAATGTTTGAATTGCAGCGACAGCAACTGGATCCCAAAAAAATATGAGACAAAGAAGCACTATAGCTTTAAGCACTATCTTCACCCGTTTTACCTGAAAGCTCTTTTTCTTAAATCGCTTAGCTCTGTATCTTGTAAACCTGAATTAGTCTTTGCCCGTTTTAGAATTAAGATTAAAGACACAAAACTACTATCCCTGAGTGTAACGACTCACGTGTTGGAGGAGATTGCTCTTAACTTCTGTTCGTTGTGGCGCTGTGGTTAGAAGTGCATACTGGTAACTTGTAAATGCAGGGTTAGACTACACCTGTTATCACTGTTACTATCGCTTCAAGGAACGAATTCACGAGAAAGGAAGATACGGAGGAATTTGGAACAACGTTCATCCAAATTATGAAGCAGAGAGTCTAACTAACGAAATAGAACGCCTAGTTGCATATCGGCTATGCCGAAATTCAAATATTTTTTCTTGACTAACCAAAGTAGTGAAAGATATGGTGTCTTTTGTCGAACAAAGTGTCCAACCACTAAACCAATCTTTGGAGAGATATTCTTAAGAGAGAGACCCGAACATAAAATCATTACCAGTTCAACATAAGAAATAATATAAATCCGTAATCGATAACCAATATTTATTATCCCTGAAACAGTAATTATACTTTCCTAATAAATTAACGACAGAATGCTCCGAAAAACAGTGAACGAGTAAATATGTAACAAGTACTTTCGCTCTTACAAATGACCTTTAAAAATCTCATGAATGAGCAATATGTTCAAATCAGGAACGCAAATTTACTTTAAAAAGCTTGTCAGAAGACACTAAGCACAGGTTAGCGCCCACAGCTTGCCTCACTTTTTTATGTTGTTGTTCTTGTGGTCTTTAGTCCTGAGACTGGTTTGATGCAGCTCTCAAAGCTACTCTATCCTCTGCAAGCTTCTTCATCTCCCAGTACCTACTGCAGCCTACGTCCTTCTGAATCTGCTTAGTGTATTCATCTCTTGGTCACCCTCTACGATTTTTACCCTCCACGCTGCCATCCAATATTAAATTTGTGATCCCTTGATGCCTCGGAATATGTCCTACCAACCAATCCCTTCTTCTAGTCAAGTTGTGTCACAAACTCCTCTTATCCCCAATCCTATTCAGTACCTCCTCATTAGTTATGTGGTCTACCCAGGTAATCTTCAGCATTCTCCTGTAGCACCACATTTCGAAAGCTTCTATTCTCTTCTTGTCCAAACTAGTTATCGTCCATGTTTCACTTCCATACATGGCTACACTCCATACATATACTTTCAGAAACGACTTCCTCACACTTAAATATACACCCGATGTTAACAAATTTCTCTTCTTCAGAAACGCTTTCCTTGCCATTGCCAGTCTACATTTTATATCCTCTCTACTTCCACCAACATCAGTTATTTTGCTCCCCAAATAGCAAAACTCCTTTACTACTTCAAGCGTCTCCTTTCCTAATCTAATACCCTCAACATCACCCGACTTAATTCGACTACATTCCATTATCCTCGTTTTGCTTTTGTTGATGTTCATCTTATACCCTCCTTTCAAGACACTGTCCGTTCCGTTCAGTTGCTCTTCCAAATCCTTTGCTGTCTCTGACAGAATTACAATGTCATTGGCGAACCTCAACGTTTATATTTCTTCTCCATGGATTTTAATACGCACTACGAATTTTTCTTTTGATTCGTTTCGTCGTCGTGCGGTAGCGTCCTCGCTTCCCGCGCCCAGGTTCCCGGGTTCGATTCCCGGCGGGGTCAGGGATTTTCTCTGCCTCGTGATGACTGTGTGTTGTGTGCTGTCCTTAGGTTAGTTAGGTTTAAGCATTTCTAAGTTCTAGGGGACTGATGACCATAGATGTTAAGTCCCAGTCCAGATTGAATAGCATTGGGGAGAGGCTACAACCCTGTCTCACTCCCTTCCCAACCACTGCTTCCCTTTCATGTCCCTCGACTCTTATAACTGCCATCTCGTTTCTATACAAATTGTAAATAGCCTTTCGCTTCCTGTATTTTACTCCTGCCACCTTCAGAATTGGAAAGAGAGTAATCCAGTCAACATTGTCAAAAGCTTTCTCTAAGTCCACAAATGCTAGAAACGTAGGTTTGCCTGTTCTTAACGTAGGTTCTAACATAAGTAGTCAGAATTTTTATATTGGCCTCAAATTGCAACATCTTCTAAACTTTGGAAGATAATTAATTCCATATTAATTCCATAGAAGCATGGTCATTTGAGAATTTACTTCCCACCAAAAGGCGATTCTGGCTGCTACAGTCGGAGATCTTCGTTAATGATAACTTTCGAGGTCTTCTGGTGCTATTTCAATAGAAATATCAAGTCAAATGCAAATTTTCATGAGTCTAGGTTTGAAAACATTTTAATATAAGGAAATAAATTCATAAAAACTTTCATTCCCAATTTCAGCCCCTAAGGGGTTGACTTTACCAAAAGACCAAAATACTTCTTTTTCCTAACAAATTTTCCAAGATTTTGTGTATAAATTGTTTCGTGAAAAAACATTTTCATGATGATTTCCATCTCCTCTTTCACCCCCTTTCGGGTTGAATTCCCAAAAACACTGAAGCACCTATTTTTTTTATTTCTAACAGAGAACTCAAATTTCAAAAAAAGTTTTCACCACCTCTGAACCGTGATTTATTTTCAAAGAATACTATTAAGAATTTATTTTATTTACTAGCGATTCATCAAGAACATTAACACATTTAATCACACTATGTAAGCATGGAAGTAGTTGCCAGGGTTCAAATCGTTCAAATGGTTCTGAGCACTATGGGACTTAACATCTGTGGTCATCAGTCCCCTAGAACTTAGAACTACTTAAACCTAACGACATCACACACATCCATGCCCGAGGCAGGAATCGAACCTGCGACCGGAGCAGTCGCGCGGTTCCGGACTGCGCGCCTAGAACCGCTAGACCACCGCGGCCGGCAGTTGCCAGGGAGCAAGTGATGAAATCATGACCAAATTCCTTTTAACAAATGGGAATTTTATTCAATTTAATAGTGCTTAAAGCATTTTTTAAAAGAAACAGATTTAAAATTATAATCAAAAGCACCATCTAAATATCAAAGTTACAATTTATTCAGAGGCAGAAAGGAACAAGTTTTGACTGTATGAGCTCTTGGGCAGAGAACCTTGCTGCTCCCTTTTGACACGGCCGTAGTTACGACCGCTCACAACAGCCTCTGAAAGACTACACTGGTGCAAATCTGCAACACACCAGATAACTTTAATCTAAGAGTTTTAACAATTTACACAAGCACACAATCTATTCACCCCCGTAGGAGGGATGGAAATGGTACAAAACACTAACAATTAAAATATTAACCTTGCCAACGAAGGTGCAACTTGATTGGCTCTGAGCACTATGGGACTCATCATCTGTGGTCATAAGTCCCCTAGAACTTAGAACTACTTAAACCTAACTAACCTAAGGACATCACACACATCCATGCCCGAGGCAGGATTCGAACCTGCGACCGTAGCAGTCGCGCGGTTCCTGACTGAGCGCCTAGAACCGCTAGACCACCACGGCCGGCTGCAATTTGATTTTAACTTCTGAGAAAAGTCTTACAATGAAAGGGTGGTAACTTTATATACCAATTTGGTCACTTAAATAAAAGCCCATGAAATGCAATGTTATATAAAATTCTACAAAGTTGACCAAAGAATAGTTAAGATGCTCTACAGTACACAGATACCGCCTCTCAAGATCATAGGCAATAATATCAAAGATCGAAAGATGTTTCAGGTATTAGGCCGTTCCACTCCAAGCAATAAATTCGTTAACACACCAAAGCCGACAAACATGACAGAGGCAGATACTAACGTACGGTAGATTAATAAGGAGATTAACGAACAACCCGAACCGCAGGCTGCTCTAACCGCCCCTACTCCACAAGGGAAAGACGGACCACCCAATTTATAAACAACCACCTTCCCGCGGGTGGGCAAACGGAGAAGAATGGTGGGCCGACCCCAAAGCAAAACGGCTGCTGACCTCACCAAGAACACAAGTAGAATTTAACAAGAGTAAATCAAACAGCATATCACCAGTCACTTAACTTCTAATAAACTGCGATTTCTCGAGAATACCTGGCGCAGTATCCCCAAATCGCTCTCCCGAACCGTCCGCTGCCAGCTGCTACAACGGACGCAGGAAAGCCCGCCGATCTCCCGTCTCAAGGCGTCGCTGCTCGCACCGGCCAGACTGATGTCGTGGGGTGACTCCTGTTGCTCTCGTGTCGACCGCGAAGTCATTACCCCTCGCTATACACCGCGGCCCACTGAACTAAGTGGCAACCTCACATGCGCCGACGCTCAAGACGGACAAGTCATCTTGTGTCTCAGTGCGCGACCGACCAACCGATCGATCCAACCGCCAATGACCAGTGCCTGAGCAAACTCGAGCAGACTGGCGGCCTAACGCGCAGACTCAGATGCAGGAACTAAGCCCCGACGGGCGACCACTCGCTGAGTTCTCTTACTGGCGGAGTGGAAAGACTCTTATTTTGCCGGCTTTAAAGGTTGATCCGAACGACAGACATACTAGCACTCCGAACGACAGACAGACACTAACTGCCTAACAAATGTGGACGAGAGACAGACTAACAAGCTGGGGCGAGAGACTGACCATGACTGCCCGACTGGCGAGCTCATAACTCCCCCTTAAATGCACGTGAATAGGCATCCTTTCCCCTTTCCCACCAGAGGGAGACACCAAAGCTGCGATTGCCACAGCGACGCCACCACCAGAAACGGAGGGCGACTGCTTCACACTACGCGCAGCCGCGCGCTCTTCAAAACAGCAATTTTTTACCACGGCTCAACCTCGGTTCCAAGATTTCCGGAACCTGTACAGAAAATTGGAATAGAGATCAAGATAAATATCATTTCAGCTCTTTTTATTGCTCATGAAAACCAAGCATTGCATGTTGTGCCACAATACAGCGAGGCCTTCAGAGGTGATCGTCCAGATAGCTGCACCCACCAGTATTTCTAATAGCCAGTATTACGTTCTCTTGCATTGATGCATGCATGTATTCGTCGTGGCATACTATTCACAAATTCATCAAGGCAGTGTTGGTCCAGATTGCCCACTTCTCAACGGCGATTCGGCGTAGATGGGTCAAATGGCTCTGAGCACTATGGGACTCAACTGCTGAGGTCATTAGTCCCCTAGAACTTAGAACTAGTTAAACCTACCTAACCTAAGGACATCACACACATCCATGCCCGAGGCAGGATTCGAACCTGCGACCGTAGCGGTCTCGCGGTTCTCGGCGTAGATCCCTCAGAGTTGTTGTTGGGTTACGTCGTCCATAAACAGCCCTTTTCAATCTATCCCAGGCATATTCGATAGGGTTCATGTTTGGAGAACATGCTGCCCACTCTAGTCGAGCGATGTCGTTGTAATGAGGGGAGTCATTCACAAGATGTGCACGATGGGGGCGCGAATTGTCGTCCATGAAGACGAATGCCTCGTCAATAGTCTGCCTATATGGTTGCACTATCGTTCGGAGATGGCATTCACGTATCGTACAGCCGTTATGGCACCTTCCATGACCACCAGCGGCGTACGTCGGCCCCACATAATGCCAACCCAAAACAGCATGGAACCTCCACCTTGCTGCACTCGCTGGACAGTGTGTCCGAGGCGTTCAGCCTGACCTGGTTGTCTCCAAACACGTCTCCGACAATTGTCTGGTTGAAGGCATATGTGACAATCATCGGTGAAGAGAACGTGATGCCAATTCTGAGCGGTACACTCGGCATGTTGTTGGGCCCATGTGCACAGCATGGTGTCGTGGTTGCAAAGATGGAGCTCGCCATGGACGCCGGGAGTGAAATTGCACATCATGCAGCCTATTCCGCACAGTTAGAGGCGTAACACGGTGTCCCGTGGCTGCACGAAAAGCGTTATTCAACATCGTGGCGTTGCTGACAGGGCTCCACCGAGCCATAATCCGTATGTATCGGTCATCCCTGGCAGTAGTAGCCCTTGGGCTGCCTGAGCGAGTCATGTCATCGGCAGTTCCTGTCTCCCTGTAGCTCCTCCATGTCGCTTGGTTCACTCCGAGACGCCTGGACACTTCCCTTGTTGAGAGCCCTTCCTGGCACAAATTAACAAGGCGGGCGCGATCGAACCGCGGTATTGACCGTCTAGTCATGGTTGAACTACAAACAACACGAGCCGTGTACCTCCTTCCTGGTGGAACGACTGAAACTGATCGGCTGTCGGACCCCTCCGTCTAATAGGCTCCCGTTATGCGTGGTCGTTTACATCTTTGGGCGGGTTTAGTGGCTCAAAATGCTCTGAGCACTATGGGACTTAACATCTGAGAACTAATTAAACCTAACTAACCTAAAGACATCTCAGACATCCATCCCCGAGGCAGGATTAGAATCTGCGACTGTAGCAGTCGCGCGGTTCCGGACTGAAGCGCCTAGAACTGCTCGGCCACGGCGACCGGTGCGGGTTTAGTGACATCTCTGAACAGTAAAAGGGGCTGTGTCTGTGATACAGTATTGACAGACAACGTCTGTCTATCTTCAGGAGTTCTGGGAGCCGGGCTGATGCAAAACATTTTTGATGTGTGTAGATTTAAAAACGCCTTATTAGGACTTTAATAGGATTTCCCACTTTTCGCGAGTAATTTCCTTTCCATTTTTTTTTAAATTGCGAGTGGTCGGGTTACGATTTATTTTATTTATTCAGTATTTGATTATTATAATTTCCATATGACAAAAATATTCAGTGTAAATGAAACTAAAACGAAAAAAGGATAAATTGCGATTCAGAAGATTCCAATCAGACACTCACAAATTAGCAAACTATGGCCTTTTGTATTTTTTGTTTTTTTTGTGAAAACAGTACATTTTATTATCAAACAATGTAACAGACTACATTCATACTTCTCGTAGTATAATGTAAGATCCAAATCACTCGAAAAATCAGAAAATAAACGCTGTCGGCTCGCAGCTCTCCACAGTGGGGATTCGGAAACGTCTTCTCGGAATAAAGTCTTGTTCAGTTGTTCGTGTTGAGAATCAAATTAGTGTCCACCAGAGTCAACTTCTCTTTCCCGGTTCTACAGAGCTGCCGGGTGAGGGATCCTTGAATACACTGTTTAAGTAACTCGGAGAGTTCTGACTCTATATGGAATTGTAATACAATTGTTCGTGTCGTTCCTGTAAGAAAGTCCAAAAGTCAAGCACCTCTTTGAGACCGTCCCAGCATAGGTACTGCACAGGAATTCCTCTAATCCAGTTAATCACCAGTTTCTTTTAATCTTTCATTGGGGAAAGTAGGTCTTAACCAGGCGGAGGAGTATCCCAGTCTCGATAATGTGCGGCGGCACTCGGAGACAGAAGCCAAGCATCTTCTGAATTAGAAGCCACACATCCACAGAGGGTCCCCATTCCAGGTGATATTCATCATGTCTATCACACAGCACTGCATGCACATTGGAGAGTCAGCTAGAGCAAAGTTGTGCGCTCTTTGCCTCGTCGGAAACTTTAAGTTGACGACGAAGTAGCAGGTGGCGCGGATCTGCGTCATGAAACACTGTTGGTGGATCGCCACTCCTGGTTGGTGTCTTTCAACACTTTTCGAGGATGATTCGTCATCAGCTGGCCGTACACATCAAGTACCGTAGGAGTCCTGGTAGAGGGGATATTCACATGCACTTATCTATAATGGGAGAAGAATGTTTTGACGAGGTAGAGGGCAGGCGCTATCTGAGTGAGTGAAATAGGGGGCAGTTCGACATTGAGGAGACTGGTGGAACGGCTTCGACGATGGGCCACATCTTGATTATGGTGCTGAAGTGAAGGGCTTTCGCACGTGCTCTGACGTTGATTAGACCCAGTCCTCCGCTGCGAGGAGGAAGGGTGAGGGCATCGTATGGCATCTTGAAGAGAAGTACACGACTGACAAAGCAGCCAAAGGCCGCACAGATCTGCTGTGCCATCACTGCAGTTGTCGGCAGAACCTTCTCAGTTTCACTAACCCTTCTACGCCAAAAATGTCTCCATTGCTTCATGTGGTTTATTATTTTACTCTGAGTTTCGTCGTATACGGTAATGTCTTAGACGCAAATTGTGACACACTGTCAAGCGTATAGATGACGATGTGATTACTTAGAAACAAATAAATATCAGACTTCTGGTACCGCGTGGCGCGAAATTTGAGTCGCCGCTAGACGTCATGGACGTCGAAGACCCCAAGAGTCCTCTGCACCATCGCGACGTAAGCTGTTGCGGCACGTGCCTCCTGGCCCACATTTAGTGTGAGGGCGTCACAGTGGAACACGCGGTTGCAGCGGCCAATAGCGCCCCCCCCCCCCCCCGATAGAGTATTTAATCGCATGCCTCTCGCTCAGCCTCCCGCCCCCCTCCCAAATTCTATAAGTCCCTCCAGATCCTTGAGCGTCATTCACTCCCTCTCGCCTTCCGTATACGCCTCCCGTCCCCCACGTGGATCCTCTATGATCTCATTCCTTTCCCCCATCTGCTCCTATTCCTCGAACATATCCGCATCCTCTACACCTCCCGCCCTCTTGAACCCCCTCATCCCCTGGTTGCTCCTCTCCTCTCCCATCCCCGCCCCCTGCCACGTCTTCACTGCTGTATCCCCCCTACCCTCCATCTCTACACCCTACATCTCCTTTCCCAAGGTGGCTTCCGTCAACTCCCCTTCCCGGATGATGCCCTCTCTCCCTCAATTTATCCCTCATATCAACTCTGACCCTCACCCCCCCTCCTTTCCTCCGTCCTTTCCCTGGGCTCCCTCTTCCTCCACCCTTCCATCCTGTGTTTTCTCCCTGCCCAACCTCTCCCTATCTCCCTTCTCCCCCCCCCCCTGAGTCCTTCTGTATTCCCCTCCTCTGCCTGCCCCACTCCCTGGCATGTCTGCTCGGCAACCCCCACCCCTCTTATGGGTCCTCATTCTCCATTGGCTCCTTTCCCCCCTCCCCCCTTCACTTTTCCTCTCCTTCCCCCCCTTTTATATTTTCCCATCATCTGTCCAGTTTCCCCACCACCTGCTCTCGGCTGTGGTATGTCATATTTGTGCCAACTTTTTAGTGCAGTGTTTAGGTGAGTGTTCAGTGTTGTGCGTCTTTCCACAGTGTTGCGAACAGAAATCATGCTGTCGCTGGGTGTGCATTTTATATCTATTGCGAACAGAAACCAGACTGTCGCCGTGTTGTTTAATTGTCTGTCGGTTATTTTTCTGCTTCCTGTGTATTTTCTTAGCATCATCAACTCTGTGTTTTATGTTCTAAGTTCCAGAATTTTCTGCCATTTTACCTTTAAGTAACCGATTTTATCGCCAACTGTTATTTTTCATTATCTTTATCTTTTTAAAACAAATTCTGTAGGCTGAAGAGCGGCGTAGTGAGCTGCTGCCAGCCCGTCCCCTTCAGGGGGAATCGAAATTCAATAAAGGAAAAAAAAGCTCAGCCAGCCAGTCTAACCTTGCATACGTCTCCGGACACATCGCCTCGCCTTAGACAGATTATTTACTTCCTTGTTCAGTGTACGAGTGGACGTGGTTGTTAGGTTTTCGTGTGACTCCGTTGTTTGGATCTTGTCGTTGGTCGTGTCCGTCCACTCCCGTTGTGATGCTGCTCGCGGGCCGCTCCGCGGGTCCCGCCGCTCTTTTCGTCACTTCAACCCCGTGACCGTTCCGGTCGCCGTTACAACAACACTAACTGCCCTAAAGGGAAAAACGACATGGGAAGATGACGAAGATGATAGCGAGATGAGCTGCAGTCATATGGTCGACCATTATGGCAACAGTAGCAGGGGACAAACAGCAGTGGAAGAAGTTAGGCGACACCTTTAACAATACCGGGATATTAAATGCTACTAACAAACATGATCAGATGAATGCATCACCGGATGTCATTACCCACGCCCTACGTTCAAATACAACTGTTGACCTCTCATTAACCGTAATGAGCTCATAGTGCTGATTACGGATGGACGTCCACAACTGACGGGTTGTCAAAGGGGTTCATAATTTACGTCAACTGCATTTTGATCAGGTGTTGCTTTAGCTGTCTGGTCATGCTCATAATGTTCAAGGTGTGGCGATTGTTTGAAAATATTGTTTGTCAACTCCATGGCTGAGTCTCAGTCTGTTATAGAAGAAATTAAGTTTTCTATCTATTTAAAGAATAGCTCAGGGCAACATCATAATAAATCAAACTATGGATTCAGAAAAGAAATTAAATTTTGTTAGCTGAAGCAGAAAAAAAGCTGATGTACCTCATGGTTTTCGTAATTTTTCACCTTCAAATCTACAGTTCACCAAATATTTGTTGTGAGAAAGCTTAGAACGTAGTTGTTTTCCTCAGATTTCATTGTCACTTTTCAATCTGGTTGTCTGCCATTCGTTTAAAGAAAGGGAAAAACGCTGACTCAGTATGCTAATCTCCAGACAGACAGGAATCAGCAGGTAATGCAGCCTTCGTTCCAGATAGTGGCTGTATGACCACTCATCTAGCGAGCCACTGCGGTATTCTATGCTCTGACATTGCCGCAGTGGTGGCTAAGCTAGATAATTAGCACGTGAGTGACGAGATGTGTTTTGTTTTGTTTTGTTTTGGTCACGAAACTATACATCTGATAACTTTATGTCACATTATTTTAAGTAAAAGTCACTCAAATTATTTAATGGATATCAAAAGACAATATCAAATCAAACTGGTGGGATGATTAAGTGTCACTGCTGGAAGTAACTCGACAGTCACAGAGTTGCCAGACGCATTTTACAATGCTGGTAATTATAATAACCGCAAGAAGAATATGTGCTGGCTCGAAACTAAGGAGCTGTGGGAGCTATTTATGAACGGCTTCGCTATTTAAGAAAGATTTTCGGTTTTCAGAGTTATTCTAATTCTATAATGCAATTACAATATACGTAAAGTGTCATGTTTGTCTAAGAATAAGCATAAAGTAAGGAGACAACGCTCATGGTTTGTGTAATGCCTCAGTATATATAATTATTTGCGACAATGGCTCGTTCGTTCTACTGCATTCTCTTCTGTTTGTTTTTTACGATTATCACTGCGATTGCTGTCTATGTTCTGAAGATGAATGAAATAATAAAGACTTCTTTACGTCATTTCCTATTGCTTACTACTCTGAAACATTTGAGTTAAAATCGGCCACTAGTGGACTATAATGTGGTTTTACGTAACGCTATTAACTTCTTTTCATTCTTAATAGCCATTACTTGTATCTACCATACAACAGAAACTGCGCGCAGTTTATTTGCTGTCTAAGTCTGATACTTCATGGGGTTACGCTGTGTAGATAATTTTACAGTTGATATCTAAATGGTTCAAATGGCTCTGAGCACTATGGGACTCAACTGCTGAGGTCATAAGTCTCCTAGAACTTAGAACTACTTAAACCTAACTAACCTAAGGACAACACACACATCCATGCCCGAGGCAGGATTCGAACCTGCGACCGTAGCGGTCGCGCGGTTCCAGACTGTAGCGCCAGAACCGCTCGGCCACCAGCGGCCGGCAAAATGGTCTTCTAATTCTTCCTCACTTTCACTGGAGATAGCAATATTATCAGCCAATATTATAAATGGTATGTCTTCACCTCGACTTTTAATCTCACTTATGAACCTTTGTTTTATTTATTCAGTGCTTGATTTGCAATTTTGGTTGATATCTATCTGAAATGCAACCACACAAGCCGAAGTTACTCAGTAACTCTGGCTTGAGCAGATATTGATGCATCTCTCCCGAGAAAAGATAATAATTGGCTCCAGATGTGAGTGAAATGGAAGTGCTAATAATTACACGATACTTTCACACCCAAACCTCAAGATGTCAGACACTCAGATCGGTACCAATAGTTGTATGTCGATAGAGTATCAACCGAAACAACGATTCAGTTCGTTCTATGTGCTGTCGCAGAACTATGGAGCACAGAAAAAACACACCTGTGAGTGTGTGTTTTGTAGATCTCGCATGGGTTAGTTAGCAGAGCGTGAGGTCATCATACCAAAGGTACCGCGTTCAAACCCTATTGATGATAGTTTTTTTAACTATCTGTGCAATGAAGGGCTGCCCGGTTCGCCCTCCCACGCGCACAGACCCCCGCGTTTGCGGCTCGCTCCAGCGGCCGGAAACTTCTCCAGACGGTATGCTCTTTGACTTGCCGCACCGCACGAACGTTAGACACCGACGAGCGCACGCCAGGTGGAGCGGAATCGTTCGTTTGTGACCAAGTGAATGGACGAGAAAACTCAAACGTTCAAATATTGGCTTAACGTCGAACATCAGCCGAAGCCAACCCAAACATTTGCACATCACACGATGTATGCAATGAATAACAGATTTCGCACTAGATGTCTTGCATGCATGCACTAGCTGTATTGTACGCATGGAAATGGCAGTGGGAAAGTGGAGAGTTTATGTCTTTGAAGGAGAAGTGCAATCATACTACGATGCGTGTGATGCAGACCTTCAAACATCATCGCCAGGAAGGTCGACGGGTCTACTATGAAGACATGAAATTGTGGACGAAAACAAAAGCAAGACAGTTACATTTCCTAAGATTTGACGCCAGTGACAGTAAGATATTGGGCATGAAGCATAAAAACAATAATGTAAGCAGTAAAGTCAAATCTTTTGCTGCAGTGAAACTGTACCACAACAGAAACGATATCCAGAAAATGGTGCACGACTGGCAAGAAGAAGCTCTTGCACTAATGACAGGCTTCACAGACATATATATCTACACGATGGTGAAAGTGGATTCAACAAGGAGATGTCTGTAGGTCGCTTTTTTGCAACCAGAGATTCTAAAGGTATTCCAAGAGTAGTACAGTCAGTTCACGTGACAACCTATAATACACAATTATTCCATTGCTTTCACAGATGGACAAAATTGCTCCAAAGCTGATTGTTGTCCTTCAAGAGCCTCGTTCTCTGAGTACTCATACACTTCAGTCCATGTTCCTAGCAGCAGATTTAATCGTCCACTCTCACGCCTCAGCCAAAATGACCAAAGAACTGTTCACGACTTTTGTACAAGAAGCAGTAGTGGAATAAATCAGTGAAGAGGAATTTCTGCTAATAATGGATTCTTACTGGTCCCACAAAGACACTAGTGTTCTTCGTGGCCTGCACGAAATAACCAACCAGGAAACAAAATCACAATTGACATACTTCCAATTCTACCTATATGCAACAGTCATCAGAAATTTGAGCAATACAGAATGCAAGTTAAACAAAATTATAAGGTTTATTCGCGGTTTAACAACCCTCATATCGATCATTAACTCTCTATGCTAGTTATTTGCTTCATAAGGCTACTTTAGATAAAAAACACTACCTAAGTCTCCATACACTCTACTCTGGGGAACAGAGAACTTTGTCAAAGGCTTGATCTTGATTTCTTCAGAATGGACAATCATGTGGTTCGTAAAATGTCCGATGTTGCTCGAAATTAATTGGAAGAGATTAGTCTGCAACAACGAAGTAATCTTCTTAAGCTGCAGTCCCTCACATACAATCAGTTGTGTTCTCCACGTTTCTATGATGCTCAACGTCACGGATAACGGCTAAGCTGATTGATGAACCTGGACCCTTAGAAACTTCAACAAAGTTCTGTCTCAGACAACAGTTTTCATTCTGCAGCGATGTGAAAACGTGGGATTCATCAAGCTTGGTGTACGAAAGTAATGTACTTCACACACTTCTTTGTATGCAACCATTATTGTAAAGCCTTTGTTCCTGAATGAAAGACACTTTGTGTGTGTGTTCTTACTATTGTGTTCATTATTACTACTATTAGTTTTATTATGTGTATTGTTATTATTATTATTATTACTATTACTTCCGTACGTGTGATGCAATTGTTTCTTTATTTTCCTTTTCTCATTCTATATTCTGTGAAACTACAAATGGATTCTATAGGTTTTTTACTTTCAAAGAAACGAAACAAAAGTAGGCTGCTAAGAGAACACTGCTGTAAACTCGAGCAGTCCTTTTAGATATGATAAAGGTATTGTCCATACAACACATTCACACATAATACAGAAAAAATTGTTGGGATATGAACCCAGGGCCCTAAATACGACGACCTAATGCCATACCAGATTCCCCAGAGCAGCTACACGTTTTAGATACTGATAGCTATGCTATTCCTGTGCTCCGTAGTTCTGGTGATACTTTTAATTACCATTTACGCAAGTTCTACTGGACAACAGCACATAACGCGAACTGAATCGGTGTTTTGGTTGATGCTCTATCTGGCCGATCTGAGTGTCTGACATCTGAGTGTTTGTGCGTCAGTGGTATCACTTAGATAACCGTTTCTCTCAACTGCGGTATCCTCTTGGAGTTCATCTTGAAATATTACTGATAACTGTAAGAGAAAGTTTTTACGATCTTGTTGTTGTGAGATAAATTTAAGTAATAATAGAGGTCAGTTACAGAGAACAGCTCGCGTTTCAAAGTCGCCATCGCTGAGTTGACCCAGGGCCCAAATATCAAATGTATTAAGGGGCTCCGGAAAGGCTCAAAATCATGAAAAGTTCAATTTTTACTTTTTTGCGTTTTCTGAATCTGCAGACTATTACCTTTTAATAGATATATAATTTATTCAATTCCGAAAGACTACAACTATTTTTAAATTTTTTTTGAAATGTGTTCTACATGGGCGTGACCCACTGTGGAGCTGTTAAACTGCTGTCAAATGGTGTTATTATTAACGTCAGTGTTCATCAGGTACATTTTAGTGATGTGAGATAAAGTATGTGTTGTGGCTAACCTGTGATGGTTCAATATATATCGCTGGTGTGATTGTCGATTGTTTCATGTTTATTTACTGTGTCGTTATCTCGAAAATATTCGTAATTAATTCTGTTTCTTGAGTCTCTGTTTTGTTGAAGTATAATAATGAGTAAAAGTAAAGTTATTAGAAATCCTCTGAAGGCTTTTAAGAAAAGGAGAAATGTTGGAAAGCCAAAGGTATGTGTTATTACTGTAAACAATAAAGACGATGAAAATCCCCAACATAGCTTGTGTCCCAAAGAAGAAGACAGTTGCTGTAAATATAACAAAGGATTGTTAACTGGTGAAGTGTACACTCATAAGCATAGTCTGCCTCATGCAATAATGGAGGTGATAAAACCTATTTTCAGAGACTTAGCAGCACCTGACTGTTGAAAAAGTGTATTCACGGAAAACTCAAAACCCCAATGAAAGTGTAAATAGTGTTATATGGTCGAGAATCCCCAAGACTGTATTTGTTGGAATAGAAACACTTCACTTTGGTGTGTATGATGCTGTTGCGACTTTCAATGATGGCAACATTGTAAGGTGCAAGGTATTTAGAAATATGGGAATGAAGATAGGTTCTAATATGGTACGAGCGATGCTTGCTTTAGACAAGGAACGCCTTCGGGCTGCAGACAGGGCTGTAAATAGTCTAGAAATACAAGCAAGAGTAAACAGGAGGAGGAACAAGAGGAAGCTGGAGGAGGAGTTTGCAGAGGATGAAGATAATCCATCCTATGGACCTGGAATGCACTAAAAAGTTAATCTAATCTTTGTCGCTCGATTCCCAAAACTTTTATTTTCTCATACTAATTACATGTTTTCTAAGGATCTTCCAAACATACTTGTTTCAAACTTTCAGTAAATGTTACACAGTACCTTCTGCATAATTTAACACAGCCTTTTTCCAAAAAACTGTATATTTTTGAATATATAAATAAAAAATTGCAAAAAGATGTTGTGAATTTTCATTACAATTGAAAAAAAATCATCTTTAATAACTGAACTAAAATTTTGTAAAATCCCTGTGTTAAGTTGTAGCCCATATTCCAATAAATAATCTGTAAAAAGTTCAACTTCCTATCTCAAATACTTTGTGAGGAAAGATGTAATTTATAGGCGTTATTTTAACATTGCAAGTATAGGGCGTTCCGGAGCCCCTTAAGAGAATGACCTTTACTCGCATTTTTGTAAATACGCTTAGGACCAAGAGCGTAGTAGTTATATTACTCAGATGCACCTACTCTAAAGTAAACACCACACGTAAACAGCTGTCACAATTTGTTATTTTTTTAAGCGTACTTCAAAACGAAAATCTCATTCAACAGCTCAGTATCGCTTTCTGGACCATGTTCAGTAGTCAGAGTGTAAATATCATTGTCGATAACACATCTTTTGATCGTTGGTGTCATTGGCATTACATCCAAAACAGAAAAACGTAAATGAAACAACAACAGCAGAGATCTGACTCCAAATTGCGACTGCCCACAGAGAAATTTTCTATGCTACTAGTAATCATCAGATCATTCGAGCGAATGGTGCAAAGAAACAATGTTCAGTGACCGAAACAGTGTGCTGCAAAGACATACAGAAATGTGAACATAAAATGTAAATAGGAATACAATACGCAACATTAAAGTATTTAATTGGTCATTCTTAAGTGAAACTGTCATTTGGTATACAATAATCACAAGACCGGAAAGTGAGTTGTACCCATAAATATTACAAAATAATCACTAGCGATGCTTTGTCTATATAAGGGGAAACCTTCTGTTCCATGAGCTGTTGAGTTTTCAGTGGTATAATAACAGAGAGAAACTGAGGTAGCCATTAGAGCGTGGGGCACACGTTCAATGTAAAGCCTCACAGCTCGAGCAGTTGGCTTTTAACGTATTGTCTGACGATTTCAGATTAACAACTTATTTAGGCTATCACAGCATTTATATCAGAATCATAGAGCAGTATGTGCTAAAACAGACTGCTCTGTTGAATGGTAACCAGCATAATAAGGTTTTACTTACTGTTTGGCCTCAACCCGTGATGTGTTCAAACTATCCCGAACCGGTCGTAAACATTGTATATTAATGTATAGGCCTTCGAGATAGATCTAGAGCGCATTTAATTGTCTGCAGATATTACTGGTCTCCATTTCTTTTTAAACTGAATTACCTGAGTGCACAAATATTGCAAAAATAGAATGACAAATTGAGATGGAGGCTAGTTGTCTCTCAAATGACATCAATAAGGGCAAAATACTTCAGGAAATCGTAAAATGTTACAGAAAAATTATTTGGATGATATAGGAGACCAACAAATTTAATATTTCTATAACGAAACAAAATGCATTACTTCCTTAAATGTTCTCATGTTTATTTGCGCATAAATAACTAATGTACCCCTAATAGGAGTCAATGATGCTTTGTTCGTGTCTTTGGGATACTCACTTTAGTAGCTTGAGGTTATGATCGCAGTGAGTTAGGACATGTGGAGTGAAGATGCCATAACGTGGTAAGTTACCGAGGGACATCGAATCGACTCCCAGCACGTTTGTAATAGCCAATTAGTCTAAATAGTGCTCACCACACTCACCTTGACAAATGTGCAACTAAAGTATCTGTGCAGTTTGACTGCATTTATATAAACTTATAAACCCCTATCACTAAAACAGAAATATACGTCGCTTAACTCCCACATGGTGCCCTGCAATAGTCATCAGAAATAACAGCAATACAAAATGGAGGTTACACAAAATTATAAGGTTTATTCACGGTTTAACAGCCCTCATATCGCTTATTGACCATCTACGCTATTTATTCGCTGTATAAGGCTACTTAAATACGCCATATACGTCTCCACACACTCTACTGCGGAGAACAAAACATACTCATCACGTATCCATAAATGACGCTCTCCTCGTAAAGTCAAACGCTTCTGTGCTATACCTTGACACTCACCTTCAGATTGCGTATATTTCTGATGAAACTCACCACAGATACACAGAAAAAAAACTTAGTCTTGTACTTTTTCTGCACCCGAAATGAACTTCATCAGTCACAATGTCAGTTTCGAGAAACTGACAAACTATCTATGCTCGACGAGCGAAAACAACTGATTCATTGCTTCCACGCATTCCCAGTGACCTCTACAGTTTTGATAGTAGCTAGTGTAGCTGCAGTGTGTTTAGCATCTTGCCCCAATCACAGGCTTTTGCACAGGTCCGGCCTCCTATGACTCTGAAAGCACTACTCCATAACGTGCTGCATTCTGATCAAATCTGCAGTAACTCTTTTCCCACAAGCATTAGAAAAATTCTCGTGACATCTTAGGAAAACGTCACATCGACCCCACGGCAACCGATAAAAGTAGGATGCCATCATTGTAAGTTTACTGAAGTGGAGACTCGTTTAATCCTCAAAGCTCCCACAGTTACTTTAATGGTTATAGAAATCGTATTTCAACTATGAAAGAAACTGGCTAGGACAAATTATTCCTCGACCAGATCGTTACTTTAGGCTCTTAACATAAATCTTAAAAAGTAGATCAGTATTCTCGTACTAAGCAACTAAGACTGTTCCTACAAGTACTGAATCAAAGTTGCCAGGGGACTTATGAATAATTTTCTGTATCATACATCAGAAGAGAATCTCACAGCCCGTAGCTCTTTGTTTGAGCCAAAAGCCAGAGGTGCCCAGTACTTCGACTTTATCACACCCCATAAGAAACGCATCAGGTATTCGCATCAGGTTTCTTGCGTCAGTAAACAATTGTCTACCATTTTCAGGTAATTAAATGAAACCAGGAGCTAAAACAACAGTAATCGCTGGGAGCGATATGTAGCAAGGAAAGTCGACAGCCAAAACAACTGGTTTGAAGGGATCGAAAGGAATCAAACAGAGATCACTCAACAAAGCAGATTTGAGCTTGGGGAAAGCAGCGTCACATTCCGAAGAACAAACAAGACGAACGTTCTTACGCCGAAGGCGATGCAAAGGCGCTGCGGTCTGCGCTGGATTTGGTATAAACCGAATGTAGTATGTAATTTTGCCCAAGACAGACTGAAGTTCTTTCAAGTTCCTGGGTGCTGGTAAGTCTCTAATCGCACTGAGATGTTAATCATATGTCCTAAATACTGAATTTCAGTTTGAAAAAAATTGCACTTGTCTTTGCTACACTTTAGTCCTGCCTGCAAACGTACAGTAAATAAAGCACGCAAATTCTGCAAATGTTCGTCAATGGTGCGACCTGATACAACTATATCGTCCAGATAATTGGAGCAACCAGGGACATTGGCACACAACTGCTGCAAACAAGTCTGGAAAATAGCAGGAGCTGAAACACAACCGAACTGAAGGCGGCGAAACTTGAACAATCCGAGGTGGGTGTTGATTACAAAATAGCGCTGCGACTGTTCGTCGAGCGGATTCTGAAACTATGCGCCCTGCAAGTCGATCGTGGAAAAGAATTTTCCTGCACCGAGCTTATCAAATATGTCTTCAGGACGCTAACACTGTTTGGGGATTTACTGTAGACTTAACGTCAGCACAAATACGGAGACGACCGTTTGGTTTCTTCACACACACTATAGGCGAGGCCCATGGCGAATCAGAAACATGTTCAATGACACCACTGTCTTGCAAATGCGTAAGTTGAGCAGCTACGGCGTCGCGCAGTGCCTGCGGTATCAGGCGTGCTCGCCGGAAAACAGGTATGGCATTGTCTTTAAGTACAACATGCGCTGCAAAGTCTGCGGTGCAACCAAGGCCATCAGAAAAGAGTTAAGGAAAATCATCGCATAGTGCTGCAACACTAGGGTTGATGCAAAGTACATTGTCCTGAATTGCGAGGCCAAAAGTTCAAATGCGTCCATGCCGAAAATGTTCGTAGCATCACGAGAACGGAGCACATGGAAAGACACTGTATGGGTCGTGGCACCATACGTGGTTAGCAAACTACACACGCTGAGCACCAAGATTTCCTGTCCAGTAAATGCAGTCAGTGTGGAATTTGAACAACGAAGGGGGGGGGGGGGGGAGGGGGGGGCGAAGCAAGCAAGTCATACGTTGATTTGTCCAGTAAAGAAACTGACGCACCAGTGTTCAACTGCATGCGAACAGAACGTCCACACATGTTCAAAGTCGCAAAAAGTTTCCTCGCATCATGGTGAATGCGAGAGGAAGTGTCTGGCAGAACTTGATTCACACGACGAGCTGTAGAAGCACGTGAAGCAGAAGGCTGTGAATAAATGGCATTAAGGTCCATAGGCTGATGTGAATCACGATCACGGCTGTTTCCGTTGCGGAGACACCAACGAGTCACATGAACGGGAGACAAGTTGTGAATTAGAGTTTCTCTTACTACACACAGCTTGCACATGTCCTTTCTTATTACAAAAGTAACACTGTGCTTGACGGGATGGGCAACTGTCCCGTGGGTGGGCACGAAAGGTGTTCGGACAAGATTTCCGTTTCTTACAAGGGAACCTCCCCATCGCACCCCCCTCAGATTTAGTTATAAGTTGGCACAGTGGATAGGCCTTGAAAAACTGAACACAGATAAATCGAGAAAACAGGAAGAGGTTTTGTGGAACCGTGAAAAAAATTAGTAAAATAAATAAACTGAGTAGTCCTTGAGAAAGATATGCAACATCAAGGAGAACGTTAGCTCAGGAGCGCCGTGGTCCCGTGGTTAGCGTGAGTAGCTGCGAAATGAGAGATCCTGGGTTCAAGTCTTCCCTCGACTGAAAATTTTACTTTCTTTATTTTCGCAAAGTTATGATCTGTCCGTTCGTTCATTGACGTCTCTGTTCACTGCAATAAGTTTGTGTCTGTGTTTTGCGACCGCACCGCAAAACCGTGCGATTTGTAGACGAAAGGACGTGCCTCTCCAATGGGAACCGAAAACATTTGATCGCAAGGTCATAGGTCAACCGATTCCCCCACGGGAAAACACGTCTGATATATTCTATACAACACTGGTGACGGCATGTGCTTCACATGACAGGAATATGTTGTCGACCCACCTAACTTGTACACTTGGCGAATGGGTAAAAAAATTCTTCTGCCTTGCCCGATTTAGGTTTTCTTGTCGATGTGATAATCACTCCAAAAAAAGTGATGAAAACATAAGAGTTTGTCACATAAACTGAAAATAAAAAATTAAACTTTTCACTCGAGGGAAGACTTGAACCTAGGACCTCTGCTTCCGTAGCTGCTCTCGCTAACCACGGGACCACGGCGCTGCTTGACTCCCAGTGCCTTGATGTTGCATATATTAGCATGGACTACTCAGTTTGTATGTTTTATTAATTTTTTTCATAGTTCCACACAACTTCTTCTTGTTTTCTCGATTGATCTGTGTTCAGTTTTTCAAGGCCTATCCACTGTGCCAACTTATAATTAAACCTGAGGGGGGTGCGATGGGGAGGTTCCCTTGTTAGTGGGTGGCAGGCGAGAAACGTGTTTACTTGGGCGCGAGCGGCGCGGCATGGCCGGCCGTGCTCGGGCCGGGCGGAAGGGCACGTGTTGTGCCGCGCTAACAGTACACACACCCGGGGTCACGTCGAACGCGGAAGTAGCCATGTCTGATGTATCTTGTCTGTTTATCAAGTCCACTACTTCTGCAAAGATGGGTTCTTAAATTTGAGAATTTGCTCACGGATGTGGTGATCCGCCACATGCTGCGCAGTACCATCTCTAATCATTATATCCGCATATGAGCGTCCAAATGAGCAATTAAAAAATGGTTCAAATGGCTCTGAGCACTATGGGACTTAACATCTATGGTCATCAGTCCCCTAAAACTTAGAACTACGTAAACCTGACCTAAGGACATCACACAACACCCAGTCATCACGGAGCAATTAAAGTCACAAGCAGTAGTTCGTCCTTGAACGTCCGTTAACCAAGATTTATTGGACTGAGTAGGGCCACGCCGGAGGCGCGAAGGAACTTGTAGCATACAGCTACCACATTTACAGTGTCACGGAAGTGGGAGTTCGCAGCATCAATCTCTTCGTCTAAGTTTCAGTTTCTGGGTGGGTGGAGGGAAACAACTGTATAACGATATAACACAACACCTGTGCTGGCAATGAAAAATGCATGCCGCTCTGTACCTGGTATGTTGTATGCTGCGAAGTGTGCCTCGAGCTGGGCGATGTATTCTGGCCAGCGTTCAACGTCAGGACTGAAGACATGAAATGGCGGCGCCGACGGCGACGGCGTCGGTACAGGCGGTGGCATCTGAGGCGCCGAAGGAGCTGCAGTTTGTAGTGTGGCCAGTCCATTTATGGCAGCTGCTGAGCGTGAAAACGTACAAGATCGGACAGCGAAGCCCGTTCCTGTGGCGAAGCCATGGTTTTGCACAAATGAAAGTCTTATAGCGAAAGGTGGGAACACTTAGATTCAGTCACTCAGTCACACGAGGATATACCATAAAAAAAACTAAAGCAGTACCGAACAAAGCCGGCCAGTGTGGGCGAGCGGTTCTAGGCGCTTCAGTCTGGAACCGCGTGATCACTGCGGTCGCAGGTTCGAACCCTGCCTCGGGCATGGTTGTGTGTGATGTCCTTAGGTTAATTAGATTTCAGTAGTTCTAAGTTCTAGGGGACTGACGATCTCAGAAGTTAAGTCCCATAGTGCTCAGAGCCATTTGAACCATTTTGTTGTCGTTGTTGTGGTCTTCAGTCCTGAGACTGGTTTGCTGCAGCTCTCCATGCTACTCTATCCTGTGCAAGCTTCTTCATCTACCAGTACCTACTGCAACCTACATCCTTCTGAATCTGCTTAGTGTATTCATCTCTTGGCCTCCCCCTACGATTTTTACACTCCACGCTGCCCTCCAATACTAAATTGGTGATCCCTTGATGCCTCAGAACATGTCCTACCAACCGATCCCTTCTTCTGGTCAAGTTGTGCCACAAACTCCTCTTCTTCCCAATCCTATTCAGTACCTCCTCATTAGTTATGAGATCTACCTATCTAATCCTGAGCATCCATCTCTAGCACCACATTTCGAAAGCTTCTATTCTCTTCTTGTCCAAACTATTTACCGTCCATGTTTCACTTCCATACATGGCTACACTCCATACAAATTGTTATATCCTAGCCAGTAATGCCACCCGAGCCCGCTGCCAAAAGGTTGGCAGCATCAAAGTCCGGACGCCGTCCGCATAAGCAGCGCCAGCGAGACAGGAAATCGCCGCAAGTCTGCGCGCGCCACCGCTGGCTTCTGGTTTCTTAAGCGCTGGAGTTGCGAGCGCTAGGAGTGCTGTACTCGCCGCTCAGTTGTATACTCGCCACCGAATGGTGTACTTGCTAGTCAGTTGTGTGTTCATCGCAGCAGAGTTGTTGTTTGTCGTCAGCCGACGCTGACCTAGCCGCTCCGACTTGAACTAGACAGATCTCTGTAGACACGGAGTTCACTAAAATGGTTCAAATGGCTCTGAGCACTATGGGACTCAACTGCTGAGGTCATTAGTCCCCTAGAACTTAGAACTAGTTAAACCTAACTAACCTAAGGACATCACAAACATCCATGCCCGAAGCAGGATTCGAACCTGCGACCGTAGCGGTCTTGCGGTTCCATACTGTAGCGCCTTTAACCGCACGGCCACTTCGGCCGGCACGGAGTTCACTACCGTGTTTTTGTATCTTCGTTAATAAAGATAAGTACCGACTTTTATTTAATCAGAGTGTTTGGGTTTTCATCTTTCTGTTCACTGTTCCAGCGGACCGGTCGGCCCGCTATTAAAAGTGTGGCGGTGACTTCGTAAGCCGTTTCTACAGCGAATTGTTTGTCGCTACGAACGCCGCCACAAAACTGGCGACGAGGGCTTCCGAACTCGTGTGCAGGGCTGGTTCAACTTGTTTCTGGTTATACTAATTATAGCGATAAAATTTTGGGGGCTGGTTTAATTTGTGTTCACTATGTCTGCCGAATTACAACAGTTGATCTTGTTACATAGTCAGCAAATACAAAGTCTGGTGGAAGCAATCGCCAAACAAGCGGCTAATCCTCCAACACAAAAGGAACAAGCACAGGCAGCACCGCCTTTCCGTGCTTTTGATGCATCAAGAGAAGAATGGCGAGAATATTTCGCGCAGTTGCAGGCGCACATGACAGTCTACAAAATCACGGGTACTGAGCGGCAGCTTTATTTAATTTCCACTGCAGGCGTGGAAGTCTATCGACTACTTTGTAAGTTGTTCCCGGAATCCAAGCCAGAAGCTTTAGACTATGACGTTGTTGTTAACAAGCTTGCTGAGTATTTCGAGTCGCGAGTTCATGTGGCAGCAGCCAGATTCAAGTTCTTCAGATTAAAGAAACTGCCACATCAATCTAATAAACAGTGGTTAACAGATTTACGGGGCCTCACCCGTCAGTGCCGCTTTAATTGTGTGTGTGGAGCTTCCTACAGTGATGTCATGTTACGAGACGCTATTACTCAAAACATTGCTGATTCTCGTATTCGTGCTGCTATCTTAAAGTTGCCTGACCCGTCATTAGAGACTGTGATGAACATTATTGAAGCCCAAGATACTTTTGACTATGATGAGTGTGAGTTGGATCAGCCATGTATTTCTCAAATTGCCTGTGCTAAGCAAGTTATGTCACTCCCGCGGCCCCACCGGCAGAGTCAGACTGTAAACACTAGCCGGCCGCGTTATGTTAAACACATTCGTCAGCCGCGTGTGCAAAATGATAGAGTTAAGTCTTGCCCTAAGTGTGTTCTTGCTCATCCTCGTGAACGTTGCCCGTTAAGAAACGCGGTTTGTCACTTTTGTCAAAGGAAAGGACACATCCAGACTGTTTGTTTGCGTAAACGCAAGAACAATTCTAGTGCTGCCCAGCCCATGGATATTCATGTTCTTCAAAGCCAGCCCGCCCAGAAGGTCGCGTTTAAAGACTCTTCCACGGTTCGTGTGGGTAATAAACTTGTTCGCAATAAGCCACCCACCCAGCCCTCTGCTATGCGACCCAAGCGTAATTAACACGCTGTAAAAAGTAATGTACAGACTGCAAGTGAAGCGGGAGTTGTTGTTCCACCCGCCCAACCCACGAGTTGTCGTAAGCAGCGAACACGCGCTAAACGCGCTGATTTTGTGTCTTCCGCCTCCGCAGCACCGATCCAGAGACAGTGTAATAAACTATTTGTGAAGCTACGCATCCAGGATAAGACCTTCAATTTTCAATTAGACACTGGTGCGTCTGTGACTCTCATAAATAGTGCTACGTATGCGGCTATCGGCCGCCCTAAACTTTTAGCGGCAAAACATTCTTTGGCTACTTATAGTGGAGAACACATTCCTGTGTTAGGCGTATGTAGCGTGCCGGCCACATTCCGTGGCAATACAAAAACAGTTTCATTCACAGTGCTCCGCGCTACAGACAGTGTAAACATTTTCGGATTAGACTGTTTTGACTTGTTTGGCCTGTCTATCCAAGACAATGTGTTGCAAATTAATTCTGTTGTTGTTCCTCAAGACAGCATAACCGATTTGTGTAAACAATACAGTGACATATTTAAAGACGAACTAGGTTGTGCTGCGAACTTTGCCGCTCATATTACGTTAAAAGATAATGCTCAGCCTCGATTTTTTCGTGCTCGTCCAGTGCCTCACGCCCTGCGGGCACCTGTAGCAGATGAACTTCGTCGTTGGCAAAACAACGGTGTTATTCAACCCGTTTCAGCGAGACAGTGGGCTTATCCCTTAGTTATTATAAAGAACCGTCTGGCAAGTTACGTTTGTGTGCTGATTTTAAGTCGACACTTAATCCTCAGACTGTCATTGGTTCTTTTCCTTTGCCTAGGCCGGACGAGCTGATGGATAAGTTAGGGGAAGCTCGTTTCTTTTCCAAAATTGATCTCCGTGAAGCATATTTGCAATTGCCCCTCGACGAGCAATCACAACAGTATTTTGTCATAAACACGTCGTTGGGGTTGTTCCGTTTTCTGCGTTTGCCTTTTGGTTGTGCGTCAGCTCCAGCTGTTTTTCAGCGTTTTTTGTCACAACTTCTGGCTAATGTGCCATCGTGTTGCAACTATTTAGACGATATTGTTGTGTCCGGTCGGACGCCTGCTGAACATTTCCGTAATTTGGAGTGTTTGTTTACAGTGTTGTCTCAGGCAGGCCTACGTTGCAACATCGATAAATGTTCATTTTTCCTTACGGAGATGGAGTATCTGGGACATGTTATTAATGCTCAAGGCATTCATCCCTCCCAGTCACATTTAGCAGCTATTCGTGATTTGCCCACCCCTCGCAATCTGCATGAATTGCAAGCAGTTCTTGGCAAATTGACATATTAAATTAGGTTTATACCTAATGCATCACAGATTGCTGCACCGTTGCATCGTCTCCGCCGTAAGAATGTTCCGTTTGTGTGGTCAGCTGATTGCCAATCAGCCTTTCAGCAGCTTAAAGAGGCTCTATTGAATGATCGTTGTCTGGTCCATTACGACCCTAACAAGCCTCTGGTGTTAGCTTGTGATGCCTCTTCTTTCGGCCTCGGTGCTGTGTTGTCTCACCGAGTCGGTACCACCGAACGTCCTATTGCGTTCGCATCTAAATTGCTAAACAAAGCTCAGTGTAATTATAACCAATTGGACAAGGAAGCGTTGGCTATTGTGTTCGGTGTCACAAAATTCCATCACTACCTCTATGGTAGACCGTTCTATTTAGTAACAGATCACAAGCCCCTGACGTCACTGTTTCATCCGTCTAAACCAGTTCCTCAGCGGGCAGCTCAGAGACTACAACGTTGGGCTCTTTTGTTATCACAATACCAGTATGAGATACTGTATCGCCCTACAGCTCAGCATGCAAACGCTGACGCGCTTTCTAGATTGCCGATTGCTGCGGATGATGTCTTCGATTCCTCTGACGACTCTTGCCATCAGATTGACGCCGATGAGCATCAATCCCTCCGGGATTTTCCGATTGATTATCGTCAGGTGGCACGTGAGACAGCTACGGATCCTCATCTGAGTTTACTATTACGTTTTGTTCGACGTGGTTGGCCGTCCAAGGCAAAGGACATATCGGATCCTGTGGGTCGTCGCTATTATCCGCAACGTCATCTGTTGTCTGTTTCACACGGAGTTTTGCTGTTACGCACCGAGAATGACCAGCTTCGTGTAGTGGTTCCCCAAGTGCTCAAATCCAAGGTCCTCGACTTGTTGCATCAAGGTCATTGGGGAGTGGTCCGCACCAAGCAGCTTGCCCGCCGTCATTGTACATGGATCGGCATTGATAAGCAGATTACGCAGATGTCTACAGATTGTTCGACGTGTGCCGAACACCAAGCTGCTCCGCCTCAACGCTATTTTGAGTGGGCACGCCCTGCCGGTCCCTGGCAGCGAGTACATATTGATTTCGCTGGTCCATATTGGCATTCTCGTTGGCTCATCGTGATAGATGCATTTAGTAATTTTCCGTTTGTTGTGCCCATGCAGTCTACAACGTCTGCACAAACTATACAGGCGTTGACTTCAATTTTTTGTATTGAGGGTCTTCCAGAAGTTTTAGTGTCTGACAATGGTCCACAATTTACCTCTGCTGAATTTGAAAGTTTTTGTTCTGCCAATGGCATTCGCCATGTTCTTACTCCGCCGTTCCACCCTCAATCGAATGGTGCAGCGGAACGTTTTGTACGCACATTCAAGGATCATATGGACCGCCTTCGTGCTACGCACTCTCGTCAGCAGGCCCTCATCACGATCCTGTCGTCGTACCGGACCACGCCACGCGACGGCCCTTCGCCTGCGGAGCTTCTCCACGGCCGTCGTCATCGCACCCTACTACGGTTGTTGCACCCCCCGGATCGACCCGCCGCTTCTGAGCATCGCACGCGTTTTCAGCGCAACGACGCCGTTTTTTTCAGAGTTTATCACGGTCGCCGTCGTTGGGAACGTGGTACCGTGATAAGTGTCCAGGGTCGCGGTTTTTATACTGTTCAAGGTGCTACTGGGGTGCACAGGAGGCATCAGAACCAGTTGCGCCGCGCTGGCCGCCCGGATTCTGCCGCTCGTTCTTTGTCCACAGATTTGGTCCGCGGCGGGTTCCAGCCGCGCCTTCCGACTTCACTGCCGCCCCCAGGGCCGCAGCAGCAGCCGTCGCCGCTACCACGCCGACAGCCCGTCCCGTTGATGCCTCCCGCGCCGCTTCATCCGGGAGCGCCCCAGGTGGTTGCTCCGGCGCCTGCGGTCCCTCTTCAGTCGCCATCGCCTTCGGAGCTGATGGACGTCGACCCCTCAGCCGGGTCGCCTTCCCAAGCGGTGGCTGTGCAGCCTGTCCTGCAGCCGCTTCCCTTGGGCACCCCCAAGGAGTCTGACACCGCAGCGCCTTGTCCGGCGCCCACTCGGCAGCCGTCGACGCAGCGTCAGGAGACGCTGCCTCTCTTCGCGGGTCCCGACGCCCCGTCGCGTCCAGACCCCTCCACCGCCGTCGACGCTCGCCACGTAATTATTCAACGACGGTGCGGCGATTTGGGGGGGAGGAGTGTTATATCCTAGCCAGTAATGCCACCCGAGCCCGCTGCCAAAAGGTTGGCAGCATCAAAGTCCGTACGCCGTCCGCATAAGCAGCGCCAGCGAGACAGGAAATCGCCGCAAGTCTGCTCGCGCCACCGCTGGCTTCTGGTTTCTTAAGCGCTGGAGTCGCGAGCGCTAGGAGAGCTGTACTCGCCGCTCAGTTGTATACTCGCCACCGAATGGTGTACTTGCTAGTCAGTTGTGTGTTCATCGCAGCAGAGTTGTTGTTTGTCGTCAGCCGACACTGACCTAGCCGCTCCGACTTGAACTAAACAGATCTCTGTAGACACGGAGTTCACTACCGTGTTTTTGTATCTTCGTTAATAAAGATAAGTACCGACTTTTATTTAATCAGAGTGTATGGGTTTTCATCTTTCTGTTCTCTGTTCCAGCGGACCGGTCGGCCCGCTATTAAAAGTGTGGCGGTGACTTCGTAAGCCGTTTCTACAGCGAATTGTTTGTCGCTACGAACGCCGCCACAAAACAAATACTTTCAGAAATGACTTCCTGACACTTAAATCTATTCTCGATGTTAACAAATTTCTCTTCTTCAGAAACGCTTTCCTTGCCATTGCCAGTCTACATTTTATATCCTCTCAACTTCGACCATCATCAGTTGTTTTGCTCCCCAAATAGCAAAACTCCTTTACTACTTTAAGTGTCTCATTTCCTAATCTAATACCCTCAACATCACCCGACTTAATTCGACTACATTCCATTATCCTCGTTTTGCTTTTGTTGATGTTCATCTTATATCCTCCCTTCAAGACACCATCCATTCCGTTCAATTGCTCTTCCAAGTCCTTTGCTGTCTCTGACAGAATTACAATGTCATCGGCGAACCTCAAAGATTTTATTTCTTCTCCATGGATTTTAATACCTACTCCGGATTTTTCTTTTGTTTCCTTTACTGCTTGCTCAATATACAGATTGAATAACATCGGGGAGAGGCTACAACCCTGTCTTACTCCCTTCCCAACCACTGCTTCCCTTTCATGTCCCTCGACTCTTATAACTGCCATCTGCTTTCTGTACAAATTGTAAATAGCCTTTCGCTCCCTGTATTTTACCCCTGCCACCTTTAGAATTTGAAAGGGAGTATTTCAGTCAACATTGTCAAAAGCTTTCTCTAAGTCAACAAATGCTAGAAACGTAGGTTTGCCTTTCCTTAATCTTTCTTCTAAGATAAGTCGTAAGGTCAGTATTGCCTCACGTGATCCAGTATTTCTACGGAATCCAAACTGATCTTCCCCGAGGTCGGCTTCTACTAGTTTTTCCAATTGTCTGTAAAGAATTCGTGTTAGTATTTTGCAGCTGTGGCTTATTAACCTGATTGTTCGGTAATTCTCATATCTGTCAACACCTGCTTTCTTTGGGTTGGAATTATTATATTCTTCTTGAAGTCTGAGGGTATTTCGCCTGTTTCATACATCTTGCTCACCAGATGGTAGAGTTTTGTCACGACTGGCTCTCCCAAGGCCGTCAGTAGTTCCAATGGAATGTTGTCTACTCCGGGGGCCTTGTTTCGACTCAGGTCTTTCAGTGCTCTGTCAAACTCTTCACGCAGTATCGTATCTCCCATTTCATCTTCATCTACATCCTATTCCATTTCCATAATATTGTCCTCAAGTACATCGCCCTTGTATAGACCCTCTATATACTCCTTCCACCTTTCTGCTTTCCCTTCTTTGATTAGAACTGGGTTTCCATCTGAGCTCTTGATGTTCATACAAGTGGTTCTCTTATCTCCAAAGGTCTCTTTCATTTTCCTGTAGGCAGTATCTATCTTACCCCTAGTGAGATAAGCCTCTACATCCTTACATTTGTCCTCTAGCCGTCCCTCCTTAGCCATTTTGCACTTCCTGTCGATCTCATTTTTGAGACGTTTGTATTCTTTTTTGCCTGCTTCATTTACTGCATTTTTTTATTTTCTCCTTTCATCTATTAAATTCAATATTTCTTCTGTTACCCAAGGATTTCTACTAGCCTTCGTCTTTTTACCTACTTGATCCTCTGCTGCCTTCACTACTTCATCCCTCAAAGCTACCCACTCTTCTTCTACTGTATTTCTTTCCCCATTCCTGTCAATTGTTCCCTTATGCTCTCCCTGAAACTCTGTACAACCTCTGGTTCTTTCAGTTTATCCAGGTCCCATCTCCTTAAATTCCCACCTTTTTGCAGTTTCTTCAGTTTTAATCTACAGGTCATAACCAATAGATTGTGGTCAGAATCCACATCTCCCAATGGAAATATCATACAATTTACAACCTGGTTCCTAAATCTCTGTCTTACCATTATATAATCTATCTGATACCTTTTAGTATCTCCAGGGTTCTTCCATGTATACAACATTCTATCATGATTCTTAAAATAAGTGTTAGCTATGATTAAGTTGTGCTCTCTGCAAAATTCTATCAGGCGGCTTCCTCTTTCATTTCTTAGCCCCAATCCATATTCACCTACTACGTTTCCTTCTCTCCCTTTTCCTACACTCGAATTCCAGTGACCCATGACTATTAAATTTTCGTCTCCCTTCACTATCTGAATAATTTCTTTTATTTCATCATACATTTCTTCAATTTCTTCGTCATCTGCAGAGCTAGTTGGCATATGAACTTTTACTACTGTAGTAGGTGTGGGCTTCGTATCTATCTCGGCCACAATAATTCGTTCACTAAGCAGTTTGTAGTAGCTTACCCGCGTTCCTATTTTCCTATTCATGATTAACCTTACTCCTGCATTACCCATATTTGACTTTGTGATTATAACCCTGTAGTCACCTGACCAAAAGTCTTGTTCCTCCTGCCACCGAACTTCACTAATTCCCACTATATCTAACTTTAACCTATCCATTTCCCTTTTCAAATTTTCTAACCTACCTGCCTGATTAAGGGACCTGACATTCCACGCTCCGATCCGTAGAACGCCAGTTTTCTTTCTCCTGATAACGACATCCTCTTGAGTAGTCCCCGCCCGGAGATCCGAATGGGGGACTATTTTACCTCCGGAATATTTTACCCAAGAGGACGCCATCATCATTTAATCATACAGTAAAGCTGCATGCCCTCGGGAAAAATTACGGCCGTAGTTTCCTCTTGCTTTCAGCCGTTCGCAGTACCAGCACAGCAAGGCCGTTTTGGTTATTGTTACAAGGCCAGATCAGTCAATCATCCAGACTGTTGCCCTTGCAACTACTGAAAAGGCTGTTGCCCCTCTTCAGGAACCACACGTTTCTCTGGCCTCTCAACAGATACCCCTCCGTTGTGGTTGTACCTACGGTATGGCTATCTGTATCGCTGAGGCACGCAAGCCTCCCCACCAACGGCAAGGTCCATGGTTCATGGGGGGGGGGGGGGGGGCATTTGAACCGTAGTACCGAGCAAAAAAAGAACCGAAGAGAGGAAACATAATTTTTTATCCTCGTCGCCACTATTTGCATCCTGCCTGGAAGGCGGCGCGTGGGTCTACTCCAGTAACTGAAGGGTAGGCCGAATGTGGAAAGCGAGTAGGAGCAGGACAACGTGAAATGCTTTGGTACTGCGTTTAAAGGTGGCTTTACTATTTTACTTAACTTTGGCTGATAGATGAGCACGTAGTTGCGAAGCTGTACATCAAGTTACAAAAGCAAAATCTGTAGTGGCTCGCCCACTATGAAATTGAAAACAATGTTGCTTGGTCGTCTTCTCGGCATCTAAAAGGGTAGAATCCGGAGCGGCGCTCGTAGAGCTACACAGCGCCGGCTTGAGGGTGCTGTCGTCGGTGTCGGTGTCGTAATGCCAACCTAGCAGAGCGCACCTACGTTGTGGCATCCTAGCTATCGATACCATGAGGCTGTTGCTAAGCGGTTGCATTCCTCTGCTACAAACTGAAATAAATCATGCTTTTCCATTACTTAAATAAGTCTTGGTACCTGCAACGCAAGACAGTTACATACCTGCATAATATAGATAAAAGTCAGATATCATCAACTGCGAATCCGAATTACTTTTCTTGGAAAATGTTTGATAAACAAGCTGGACCTTGCAGCTCAATGCCAAACAATAAAGTCTGAATTGTTACTTTGTAAAACAGATCAGAAAATATGAAGATGTATAACCTTTTATAGACAAATGCAATGACATTGAATATTGAACATAAATTTCGTAATATTTTAAGTTAAAACAGAGACTGCTTCACAATGATTGCTTTAAAAGAAGTGGGGTTAGGTGTAATACGGTTATTTTTTCTTTTTCAGTGCGTATTCTGTGTCACATGAGACAACGGTTCATATAAGGCAAACAATGCAAGTTACGAAAATTTACTAAACCAAAACTAAAAAGTGTCCCCTAAATATAACATCCCATTTTTGCAGCTCTAGCGCATGCAGATATCTGGTTGAACGTCACCTAATATATCAAAGTCCCTTTAATGCAACAGCATTTCAAAATTAGTCCTAGATACCAGCAGACATACAGTTCCAAGAAATTCTTAACACCAAACACTCTCTCTCTCTCTTTCTCTCTCTGTCTCTCTCTCTGCTCTCTGTCTGCTCACACGGGCTTACTACTTGACAAGAATCTAAACATCGTAATCGCGAGAGTCTCCTTTGTACGTGCATTCAAGAAAAGTGCTATCTGTGGCCAATACCACAAACAAAATTGGTAATTCCCATAATGTAACAACCTTTCATTACCCCCACCCTATGAAACAAGGAATTTGCAAGGCGTTCCTTGCTAAAACAAACAGCAAGGAATATTCAAAACAATTGCTATAAATAAGAAATAGGAATACTAATATATGAATATATAAGAGAAAGGCAAAAGTACATTATGTTGTGCATCATTGATTTCAAAGTAGAGTAAAATTCATTGTGTATTGAAACAGAAAATTCGTGAAATGTAATTAATAAGCGTGAGTTATGATATTGTATTGTGGGAGCATAATATCTACCATTTCACTAGTAACCGAAGAGAAAACTAACAATGATATATTTATGAGCAAATTAACAAATTAGATTTCAAAACTAAATACGTTATAGAAAACTGACTACTATAGTCATCGTCATAAATGCAAAACAATAACATGATATACGGAACAATAGCAAGAAATTATACACTCTTAGCAAAATAAATAAAGTGAATGACTTACAACTCTTGATAATATTTTGACAATAAAACAGTAAACGCCTAAAAAAGTGTAAACTATCTTACTAAAATGAAGGAGCAAATCTACTCTATGCGAGACAGTATCATGCAATGGGAAGAGAAAATGTTTAACTCATGACGAATGTCAAATGCATCAAATTTATTTTACTGTGGACAAACAGTTGTTGATTCATGTACTCACAATTGATCAGAAAGGTGGACTATGGGCAGACTCATGGAGATGTAAAAGTGATCATGTTCTCCATCGACAACCTGAATATCCCGGCGAAATAACAGTAGCACCGATCATGGCAGACTCACAGAGGACCATCAGCTGAGTCAGTTCCATCAGATGAGACACTTCCTCCACTACCAAAAGGATTCGTATCGACGAAATGACAGTAGTGTCAGAGTTTCCATCATCAATCATATGGTCCATTTTGGCTGACAGGGCAAGCACTGAGATAAGCCGGCGAAGCCACATTGTGATAATTTTTATGTAATGGAGCACTTGACATGGTACGTGTCTAACTGTCGCTGATCCTCCATTGAATGAAGCAGGATTGGACATCAGGCTTCAATGATTACATTGTCCATATAACTGCTCACCTCAAGACAATGTCCCATACATATCTTAACAGTATCGAGTACCTCGTATGCCTGACCAGAATACATGAATACTAAACCACAGCCAGCGGAAGTGGCCGAGCGGTTATAGGCGCTACAGTCTGGAACCGCACGACCGCTACGGTCGCAGGTTCGAATCCCGCCTTGGGCATGGATGGGATGTGTGTGATGTCCTTAGGTTGGTTAGGTTTAAGTAGTTCTAAGTCCTAGGGGACTGATGACCTCAGCTGTTAAGTCCGCATAGTGCTCAGAGCCATTTGTACCAGTAAACCACAAGTTATTAATCACTATTTTAACTTCACGTGTTCTCCATGGTGGAACAGAATGTTGAGTGAATAAATACATGGGGAGTCAGGAGGCAAGGTACATGCTTTGACGGGTGATACTACTGGTGAATCTGAACAAAAGACTTCTAATACTAGCCGGCCTAAGTGGCCGTGCGGTTAAAGGCGCTGCAGTCTGGAACCGCAAGACCGCTACGGTCGCAGGTTCGAATCCTGCCTCGGGCATGGATGTTTGTGATGTCCTTAGGTTAGTTAGGTTTAATTAGTTCTAAGTTCTAGGGGACTAATGACCTCAGCAGTTGAGTCCCATAGTGCTCAGAGCCATTTGAACCATTTGAACTTCTAATAAACATATGCCCTTTTCTTAAGCGTCTCCGGGTAAGTCAATCAAAACAGCTAGGAACTGGAAAGGTGCAGGTGACGGTAAATTAAGATGCAGCTATGTTATGGTTTGTTTAATTGTTTGTTTCCTCACAGAAGATGTTCAAACAGTCCACCGTCACCTTCAATGCATGTTGCTGTTCTTGCAGACAGATGTTGTGTCGCTATCGGAGCTCAGTTTTGCATTTCTTTACCTGCGGACAAGCACGTAAAATACGAGCGAGAAGTTCCTCTGTTGTGTCCACTGTGCGATTGTAGACGTCGCTGTTCAGCCACCCCCACAAACAGTAATCCAATGGGGTAAGACCAGCTGCCCGCATCTCGTGGTTGTGCGGTAGCGTTCTCGCTTCCCACGCCTGGGTTCCCGGGTTCGATTCCCGGCGGGGTCAGAGATTTTCTCTGCCTCGTGATGGCTGGGTGTTGTGTGTTGTCCTTGGGTTAGTTAGGTTTAAGTAGTTCTAAGTTCTAGGGGACTTATGACCACAGCAGTTGAGTCCCATAGTGCTCAGAGCCATTTGAACCATTTTCAGCTGAATTCGGTGGCCAAGCAATGACTCTACAACGACCCATTCAACTGCCAGGATACGTTGTGTTGAGATACTGTGTCGCTGGTCGTACGGAATGTGTAGGAGCTCCGTCATGCTGAAAGTACATACGAGCTCGTGTTGCCTAAGGGATATCCTCCACGTATTCCGGTAACACATTTTGAAGAAACTCAAGATACCGTGTCCCAGTAAGACGGTTATCTAAAACAACTGTACCGATGAGTTGGTCATGAATAGTACCGCAACACACGTTGCCTGAAAAACGTCGTTGAAAATTCGTTTCCACAACAGCGTGCATTTTCATTTGCCCATACATGAGAATAGAACGTGTTGTTGATTCCGTTGCGGGTAAATGATGACTCATAAACGAACAGAATACGTGGAATTAATCGTTCATTCGCAATGATCCATTCACAGAATTCTTGCCGGGCGACAGCATCTCCTTCATGCTGATGTTGTACACTCTGCCGATGAAAGGGATACAGACCTTGCTCGTGTACTGTGCGTATCGCTCGTGTTTGTGGAATACCAAGTTGGGCAGCAATTCTTCTAGAGCAGGGCTTCACAACTGGCCGGTTTTGAGCGCGAGTACTCGCGTCTGCTCAGGGACGTGCTCGCGAGCAGCTGCAAGGTCGCGGAGTACAGTGGGGGGGGGGGGGGGGGGGGAAATGCGCGCGCACGTTTGAATAGGGCCGCAGCGTGCCTATTGAATTCGCGCCGACTGTGTAACGTTTGAAGTACTGCGATCAGCTCTTAACAGTCACTTCGCTGGTTAAGAATCATGTGAAGTCGCCGTTGTGTAACCCCAACCATGCTTTCGCAGTTCAACCCCCATTGGGAGGAATTGTATCTGTTTACTGAAAAAGATGGTATTGCAAAATGTTTAGTGTGGTGTCACCGCCAGACACCACACTTGCTAGGTGGTAGCTTAAATCGGCCGCGGTCCATTAGTACATGTCGGACCCGCGTGTCGCCACTGTCAGGATCGCAGACCGAGCGCCACCACAAGGCAGGTCTTCTGAGACTGACGAGCACTCGCCCAGTTGGTTGGTTGGTTGGTTTGGGGAAGGAGACCAGACAGCGTGGTCATCGGTCTCATCGGATTAGGGAAGGATTGGGAAGGAAGGCGGCCGCGCCCTTTCAGAGGAACCATCCCGGCATTTGCCTGGAGTGATTTAGGGAAATCACGGAAAACCTAAATCAGGATGGCCGGACGCGGGATTGAACCGTCGTCCTCCCGAATGCGAGTCCAGTGTCTAACCACTGCGCCACCCCGCTCGGTCGCCCAGTTGTACGACGACGTTGCTAGCGACTACACTGACGAAGCCTTTCTCTCATTTGCCGAGAGACAGTTAGAATAGCCTTCAGCTAAGTTAATGGTTACGACCTAGCAAGGCGCCATTTGTACCATTGCATGTATCTCAAGATAGTCTCACTTGTATCATCAAGAATGCTGTATACCAAAGGACGATATAAAAGTTAAGTGTTCTAGTAGCTACGTTCTTTTCTTTATCACATTCATTACGAATCCTGTTCCAGACTTAACGCCAGACGGCGTGAGAGGACGCGTGCCCTTTCGGCTACCTCCCTTGTGTCTAGACTGTCTTGTCTAGACGCAGCATTTAGTATGTCACAAAACGCTGAATTCTTTTACGAAATTTAATTTGCAGCGACATTATATGTCGTACCACGCGAAAGACTACGGACGTGGAAAATGTGATTGACCAGATCGTGCACAGGAAGTTATTAAACTTAAAAGGAAGCTATCCGAAGAAGATCTGGACGACGAAGAAAAATCAACTGAGGCAGCTCTCAGAGTGGGTTACAAAATTGCTTTGCTTTTAGCAAAATCCCTGCGCCCCTTAACTGATGGCGATTTAATAAAAGAATGTTTGGTAGTTGCAGCGGAACATTTGTGTCCATCTCAAGTTGAACAGTTTCGGATTGTGCCATTATCTGACATGACCATTATGCGTCGCATACAGGACATGGCAGACGACGTCCAGAGCCAGCTTGCAAATATCTGTTAAGATTTTATGGCGTATTCTCTAGCTCTGGACGAAAGTGTTGATATCACTGGAACAGCGCAGCTTGCCATATTTATTAGAGGTGTTAACAGAGATCTTCAGGTGAGGGAGGAGCTCCTCGATGTAGTAGCCATGAAGAACACTACAACCGGAGGTGATATTTTAAGTAGTGTTGAAGAAAGTGTTGAAAATATAGGATTGTCGTGGAATTCCTTAGTTTCAGTGTCTACAGATGGTATAGGCATACACTAAACTAATAAAATTATGTGGCACGTGTACATTCTCCTTTATTTGTTTCATTTGTCGCAGTAATAATTCGTGAGTGATATCCCTGCAGGTGGCCGCGGATTTACATTGACTGGCGGCAGCTTTTGTGTACCCCACGTGACTCTCCCCACTCTCCGCTCTGGTCTGGTAGTGGGGGTAGCGTGCTCGCGCTGCTCCATGCTCGCGCCTTGCTGCTCACAGCTTGCTCCGCGTACACGTATGTTGTGAAGCCCTGTTCTAGAGCTAATAGTAAGGTTGCGTTCCACTACTTGAAGAATGACCTCAACTTCATTAAGAGTTTGTTATACGGGACGTTCAGAGACAACATTTACGCTGGGAAGCGTACCACACTCACGCAATACGTGAAACACCCCGATAAACACCCTGCTGACTGGCACTCTGCTATTCCGAAATCGCTTTTGGTATTCTTGCACAGCAGCTCTGGATTTCCCATTGGAGAAACCAAAGACGATCACTGTGTCAGCGTACTCTGCATGTGTGAAGATCCGTGGCATTGTCACTACATAAAGCTGTATTCGTTGTTCACGTAGTATCGTGCACGACGACAAGCACTGTCGGACTCAGACTTGTCGTAAACAACTGCACCATGTGCAAGTGAACTGCGTACTGACACGGTTAGTAAGGACGACGCTACGCGTTTCCCGTTCCTAATTGTTTTCGTTGGTTTACGTGGAAACGGTTAAGAAAAGAGCATATTTTTATGAGGAGTTTTTTGTTCGGAATCACCACTAGTATCACTCCTCAAAGGAAGTACTTTTCCTCTTGACTCACCCTGTGTACACCGTTTGACATACAGATAATATGTTTCATGAAACAGAACATGTAGGTTTATCATGCTAACACTAATGTCATCGGTTCCACGAATGCTGATGCTGACGTCAGCGAAATTCTTGCTAGAACTGCCTGTGACCCTCTGCAAACTACTTTTAATATTTTTTAATTGAATAAAATTCGCAAATTTATGTACATGTAGTCTGTAACGGATGTAAGTGATATTGGTGACTGAGGAAGGTGTACTCAATAACATTACATCAAAAAATGGTTCAAATGGCTCTGAGCACTATGGGACTCAACATCTTAGGTCATAAGTCCCCTAGAACTTAGAACTACTTAAACCTAATTAACCTAAGGACATCACACACACCCATGCCCGAGGCAGGATTCGAACCTGCGACCGTAGCAGTCCCGCGGTTCCGGACTGCAGCGCCAGAACCGCTAGACCATCGCGGCCGGCCAACATTACATCAATATTTCCATTATTTTAAAAATACGAGTTTGAAGGACAGCCACAGAATACAAACCAGTACACGGGCGGATATCAGATACACACTAGCGTTGTTATTAAATAATTCTACTGGTACCTGTCATGATTTTCTTTATTTTACTTTTCACACGACGAGTTTCGGGATATGATTCCCATTTTGAAGTGAGCTTTTTTTTTTTGTTTGTTATGCCATTTCTATGTGATGTTGTCGCTGTGTGAGAGTCTGCTTCATTTCGTTGACTTTACTGAAATATGTAAGAAACACGCGATTTTTAGTTGGCTGTCGATCTTTTTGTGAAGTTAGTGGTGAAATTTAGAAGAATTTGTATTTACAGATTTCTTATCGTCCGTTTGTGCAGAGTCTCACACACACTAAACATCACACACAACTTACTGTGCACTTTAAACATCGAAAATATCTTACATGAACGAAACAGTTACAAAGATATTCCTACAAGTAGTTAACAGAGGTAGCTTTACAGGTCTTCCACAGAGTACAGTATGCTTTTGTACGGAGGCCATTTATCTTAATAATTTGGATCATAAATTACTTATATCGATTTCACAATTGTGCTTATTTCTATGTGTTACTATTTTAAAGTAAGTATACTGTAGAAACGTGTGAAGAAATTTACTGATTCACTTTCAAGATTTTCAAATGGTTCAAATGGCTCTGGGCACTATGGTGGAAGGGTGGATGGTATATAATTCCCTCCTACGGCAGGCGACGCCCCCACGCCGCATCCGCCGTTCTAGAACTACACAGAGGTTGCGCCTTCGTCCCACGCTCTCATTTCCGACAAAGTGAAAAATCTTTCCCCGCTTATTAATTTCGCAATAGCAGAGTTATGCCTTTTTCCTTTAATCTCTTCAATGCCACCGGCAATTTCTCCATTCTATTTCCGACTTGGCGGCTCCCTCTAAGCAGAATCGCAGTTGTTGCATATGAAAGCTTTTCCCAAAGATTGCTTTAATTATTACAGCAGTTGCACAACTATTAAGGTGATTATATTTCAGTCGTCGTACACGAAATTTTTCATCGCAATATCAATTTCGAAACTGCGCAGATCTCCAGAAATATCCTCCACGAAAACGGCGAGTTTTCTCAGTTTAATGTCGTTGCTTTGAGTTTCAGTGTCTACCGTCCAATTAAGATATGTTACAAAAGAGTCAAATTACGAACCAAACTATAAGAAATCCCTGATAAGGAAGTACAAAAAAGTTTGAGTATCTAAAACTGAGAAATTTTAATATTGTTCGCTGTTAGAATTCCTAACATACGCTTCCTTTTGAGGCAGGTCTCGTTACCCATCTGTAAAAGAGAGGATGTGCGTTAACCGAAATAATGAATTGGGCGTAACAGTGGTGCAAGTACTGACTACTCAATTAAATGTCTTTTCGTCATTTCACTGATGGTTGCTCATATAGGAAGATCAAACCTGTAATGTTCGGATGCAGTATTACTAGTGTCCTGCTTGACACAGTCACGTCGCTTACATATCTGGGCACTACGTTCCAAAGCCATATTAGGTGGGACGAGCATGTGAGAACTGTGGTACGGAACGGAAATGGTCGACTTCGTTTTATTCGGGGGAATTTCAGTAAAGAGGAGTTCACCTGTAAAGGAGACCGCATATAGGACGCTGGTGCGACATATACAGGGTTATTACAAATGACTGAAGCGATTTCACAGCTCTACAATAACTTTATTATTTGAGATCTTTTCACAATGCTTTGCACACACATACAAAAACTCAAAAAGTTTTTTTAGGCATTCACAAATGTTCGATATGTGCCTCTTTAGTGATTCGGCAGACATCAAGCCGATAATCAAGTTCCTCCCACACTCAGCGCAGCATGTCCCCATCAATGAGTTCGAAAGCATCGTTGATGCGAGCTCGCAGTTCTGGCACGTTTCTTGGTAGAGGAGGTTTAAACACTGAATCTTTCACATAACCCCACAGAAAGAAATCGCGTGGGGTTAAGTCGGGAGAGCGTGGAGGGCATGACATGAATTGCTGATCATGATCTCCACCACGACCGATCCATCGGTTTTCCAATCTCCTGTTTAAGAAATGCCGAACATCATGATGGAAGTGCGGTGGAGCACCATCCTGTTGAAAGATGAAGTCGGCGCTGTCGGTCTCCAGTTGTGGCATGAGCCAATTTTCCAGCATGTCCAGATACACGTGTCCTGTAACGTTTTTTTTTTTCGCAGAAGAAAAGGGGGCCGTAAACTTTAAACCGTGGGATTGCACAAAACACGTTAACTTTTGGTGAATTGCGAATTTGCTCCACGAATGCGTGAGGATTCTCTACCGCCCAGATTCGCACATTGTGTCTGTTTACTTCACCATTAAGAAAAAATGTTGCTTCATCACTGAAAACAAGTTTCGCACTGAACGCATCCTCTTCCATGAGCTGTTGCAACCGCGCCGAAAATTCAAAGCGTTTGACTTTGTCATCGGGTGTCAGGGCTTGTAGAAATTGTAAACGGTAAGGCTTCTGCTTTAGCCTTTTCCGTAAGATTTTCCAAACCGTCGGTTGTGGTACGTTTAGCTCCCTGCTTGCTTTATTCGTCGACTTCCGCGGGCTACGCGTGAAACTTGCCCGCACGCGTTCAACCGTTTCTTCACTGACTGCAGGCCGACCCGTTGATTTCCCCTTACAGAGGCATCCAGAAGCTTTAAACTGCGCATACCATCGCCGAATGGAGTTAACAGTTGGTGGACCTTTGTTGAACTTCGTCCTGAAGTGTCGTTGCACTGTTATGACAGACTGATGTGAGTGCATTTCAAGCACGACTTACGCTTTCTCGGCTCCTGTCGCCATTTTGTCTCACTGCGCTCTCGAGCGCTCTGGCGGCAGAAACCTGAAGTGCGGCATCAGCCGAACAAAACTTTATGAGTTTTTCTACGTATCTGTAGTGTGTCGTGACCATATGTCAATGAATGGAGCTACAGTGAATTTATGAAATCGCTTCAATCATTTGTAATAGCCCTGTACATGTGTACTGCCTGAGTACTTCGGATCCATACCAGGTCGGATTGAGGGAGGACATCGAGACAGTTCAGAGACAGGCTGCTAGATTTGTTACCGGTAGGGTCGGACAACATATAAGTGTTACGAAGATGCTTCGGGAACTCAAATGGGAATCCCTGAAGGGAAGGCGACATACTTTTCGAGAAACGCTATTTAGAAAATTTAGAGAACCGGCATTGGAAACCGACTGCCGACCAATTCTACTGCCACCAACATACATCGCGTGGAAGGACCACGATGAGATACGGGAAATTAGGGCTCATACAGAGGCATACAGACTCTCGTTTCTCTCTCTGCATCTACGTGTGGAACAGAAAAGCGAATCACAAGCAGTGGTACACGGTACCCTCCGCCACGCACCGTACGGACACTTGCGAAGCATCTACAGGGTGTTCCATTGATCGTATCCGGGCCAAATATCTCACGAAATAAGTCAAACGAAAAAACGACAAAGAACGAAACTTGTCTAGCTTGAAGGGAGAAACCAGATGGCGCTATGGTTGGCCCGCTAGATGGCGCTGCCATAGGTCAAACGGATATCAACTGCATTTTTTTAAAAATAGGAGCCCCCATTTTTATTACATATTCGTGTAGTACGTGCAGAAATATTTTTTCGCTTTGTGAAAGATGGCGCTGTAATAGTCGGAAACATATGGCTCACAATTTTAGACGAACAGCTGGTAACAGGTAGGTTTTTGAAATTAAAATACAGAACGTAGGTACGTTTCAATATTTTATTTCGGTTGTTCCAATGTGCACTTATCATTTCTGAGAACCCATGCTCTTACAGCGTGATTACCTGTAAATACCACATTAATGCAATAAATGCTCAAAATGATGTCCGTCAATGTCTTTGGCAATACGTGTAACGACATTCGTCTCAAGAGCGAGTATTTCGCCTTCCGTAATGTTTGCACATGCATTGACAGTGCGCTGACGCCTGTTGTCAGGCGTTGTCGGTCGATCACGATAGCAAATATCCTTCAACTTTCCCCGCAGAAAGAAATCCTGGAACGTCAGATCCGGTGAACGTGTGGACCATGGTATGGTGTTTCGACGACCAATCCACCTGTCATGAAATATGCTCTTCAACACCGCTTCAACCGCTCGCGAGCTATGTGCCGGACATCCATCATGTCGGAAGTACATCGCCATTCTGTCATGCAGTGAAACATCTTGTAGTAACATCGGTAGAACATTACGTAGGAAATCAGCATACATTGCACCATTTAGATTGTCATCGATAAAATGGTGGCCAATTATCCTTCCTCCCATAATGCCGCACCATACATTAATCCGCCAAGGTCGCTGATGTTCCACTTGTCGCAGCCGTTGTGGATTTTCCGTTGCCCAGTAGTGCATATTATGCCGGTTTACGTTACCGCTGTAGGTAAATGACGCTTCGTCGCTAAATACACCGCGTGAAAAAGATCTGTCATCGTCCCTTAATTTCTATTGTCCCCAGTGGCAGAACTGTACACGACGTTCAAAGTCGTTGCCATGCAGTTCCTGGTGCATAGAAATATGGTACGGGTGCAATCGATGTTGATGTAGCATTCTCAACACCGACGTTTTTGAGATTCCCGATTTTCGCGCAGTTTGTCTGCTACTGATTTGCGGATTAGTCGCGACAGCAGTTAAAACACCTACTTGGGCATCATCATTTGTTGCAGGTCGTGGGTGAGGTTTCACACGTGGCTGAACACTTCCTGTTCCCTTAGATAACGTCACTATCCGGCGAACGGTCCGGACACTTGGATGACGTCGTCCAGGATACCGAGCAGCATACACAACCCAAGCCCTTTGGGCATTTTGATCACAATAGTCATACATAAACACGATATCGACCTTTTCCGCAATTAGCAAACGGTCCATTTTTATACGGATAATGTATCATTACCGCACTGGCGGAATGTTTCGTGATACCACGTACTTATACGTTTGTGGTTATTACAGTGCCATCTATCACTAAGCGAAAACAGTGGTCCAACTAAGACATTCATATTTCTTTACGTACTACACAAATATGTAACAAAAATGGGGGTTCCTATTTAAAAAAAAAACAGTTGGTATCCGTTTGACCTATGGCAGCGCCATCTAGCGGGTCAACCATAGCGCCATCTGGTTTCCCCCTTCAAGCTAGAGAAGTTTCGTTATTTGTAGTTTTTTTGTTTGATGCTTATTTCGTGAGATATTTGGCCCGGTCACTATCAATGGACCACCCTGTATACAGTATAGACGTATGTGAAGATCTTTGTGGTAAATTTGCACACACAAACATCATAATAAGTGCCACTACACACATAGCTACAAAATAAATATTAAATTATAAATTTAAAGCAGCTGTTGACTGGTTTTATGTAGATGTTCCACTTTTAAGTACTGTTCACACATTAACATAGTTCCATTCTTTAATAACAATCAGTGACACATTTAACTTGCTTACTACAATTGGTAATCTATTACGAATTAAAATTTCAGTACAAGGAAATTTGCAGCTCAAAACTAACATAGGTGCGAAGTGCCAGTTGAGCTGAACTTTCTTTCTGGAAAGGCGTGATGATCTGCATTTGTTGGATAGCTGATAGCAAGGTCGGTCACTGAAGAATGCAGACACGAAATGAACATGTCATGCAACAGATATTATTTAACGTATACATGATGAGTCACCTAACGTTACCGCTGGATATATTTCGTAAACCACACCAAATACTGACGAACCGATTCCACAGACCGAACGTGAGGAGAGGGGCTAGTGTAATTGTTTAATACAAACCATACAAAAATGAACGGAAGTATGTTTTTTAACACAAACCTACATTTTTTAAATGGAACCACGTTAGTTTTGTTGCACATCTGAACATATAAACAAATACGTAATCAGTGCCGTTTGTTGCATTGTAAAATGTTAATTACATCCGGAGATATTGTAACCTAAGGTTGACGCTTGAAACCTCCGACGTTCAGTTGCGTGTTGTAACAAACACAGGCCACGGTCGGCGAGCAGCATCTGCAGGGACATGTTTACGATGACGACCGTGTTTACGAGTGTGGCTGTAGTGCACTGTTGTGGTTTGGTCTAGCTGTTGCAATGTCCGCATGTAGCGCTTGCTGCTATTGTTATTCTGCATTCGTCTCCGCACGCAAACCAACTTAGTACACCGTGTTACCAGACGTCTGTGATAGTGTAGTGTTGTAGGAACTGTGACCATGGTGTATTCGAACTCTGAAAAGGCGGAGATGATACTCATGTATGGCGAGTGTCGACGAAATGCTGCTGAAGCCTGCAGGGTGCATGCAGAACGGTACCCGGACAGAGAGCATCCAACGTGCCGCACATTGCAAAACATCTACCGCCAACTGTATGTAACAGGTATGGTCATAGCACGTAGACGGATCCGTAACAGGCCCGTCACAGGAGAGCGGGTGCAGTTCGTGTCTTAGCTGCTGTTGCCATGAAACCACACATGAGTACACGGGACATTGCGAGAGCCGGTGAACTGAGTCAAAGTAGTCTCATGCGCATACTGCATCGTCACCGCTTTCATCTGTTTCATGTGTCGCTACATCAGCAATTACATGGTGATGACTTTAATCATCGAGTGCAATTCTGTCAATGGGCATTAATAGAGAATGCGTTGCAGTTCTACCTGTTTTCCGATGAAGCGATTTTCACATACCACGGGGCAGTGAATCTACGGAACATGCATTACTGGTCCGTGGACAATCCTCGCTGGCTCAGACAGGTAGAGCGACAGCGACCGTCGACTGTAAATGTATGGTGCGGAATCATTGGCGACCACCTCATTGGTCCTCACTTCATTGCAGGGGTCCAAACAGCTGCCACATACATCGCGTTTCTACAGAATGATCTGCCAACGTTGCTCGAAAATGTCCCACTGGAAACGCGTCGACGTATGTGGTATCAGCATGATGATGCACCTGCACATTCCGCAATTAACACTAGGCTGACCCTTGACAGGATGTTCGAGGGGCGTTTCATAGGACGTGGAGGACGCATAAATTGGCCAGCCCGTTCTCCTGATCTTACACCTCTGGACATCTTTCTGTGGGGTACGTTAAAGGAGAATGTGTACCGTGATGTGCCTACAACCCCAGAGGATATGAAACAACGTATTGTGGCAGCCTGAGGCGACATTACACCAGATGTACTGCGGCGTGTACGACATTCATTACGCCAGAGATTGCAATTGTGTGCAGCAAATGATGGCCACCACATTGAACACACTCTATTCCACTCCGTAATTGAAAACGGAAACCACGTGTGTACGTGTACTTCACCCCTCATGGTAATGTACATGTGCATCAGTGAAAAAGACCAATAAAAAGATGTTAGCATGTGGACGTAATGTGCTGTTCCAGTCTCTTCTGTACCTAAGGTCCATCACCGTTCCCTTTGGATCCCTACGTAATTCGGTGCTCTCCGATACACACGATAGAACAGCGGAGGAGTGGTACACAAGCGTCAACTTTAGGTTACAATATCTCCGGATGTAATTAACATTTTACAATGCAACAAACGGCACCGATTACATATTTGTTTATATGTTCAGATGTGCTAACAAAACTAACAGGGTTCCATTGAAAAAACGTTGGTTTGTGTTAAAAACATACTTCCGTGCATTTTTTATGGTTTGTGTTAACCAATTACACTAGCCCCTGTCCTCACGTTCGGTCTGTGGAATCGATTCGTCAGTATTTGATGTGGTTTACGAAATATATCCAGCGGTAATATTAGGTGACTCACCCTGTATTGCGAGGGTTGAATGAAAAGTAATGCCTCCACCTTCGTTGATTTGGTTTGGATGAGAATATTTTAATAAATCAAACTCAAAAATAATCCTTAGGATGTGATCTTTAATTACCAATATTCGCTTTTCTACATAATCACAAGCCAATTGGATACGTTTTTGCCAACGATGAACATGTTTTGTGAAGCCGTCACGGGGCTAGTCTTTGTGTCGATATTCCATAGACACGTTTCGTCACCGGGTCGTAATGGTGTACCCACGTTTCGTCTCCTGTCACAATTGAATGGGGAAAGGCGTCACCTTCATTCTCGTAATGCGAGAGGAGTTCCTGTTAAATTTCAAGTCTGTGCACTTTCATTTCAGGAGTCAGCATCTGGCGTACCCATCGTGCACAGACCTTCCGAAAGCCAAGCAAACAATAATGTGACCCACACTTTCTTGCGAAATGCCGATTGCGCTTCCATTTCTCTCTGAGTGTTACGACGATCGTCCTGAACCAATCTCTCAATATTTTGCTTGTGAAACTCTGTGGTTGCTGTCACAGGACGTCCGACTCTTTGTTTGTCACGCAGGTCAGATGTTTCCGCCACAACATCTTTAAAGATACTCACCCAACGACGCACAGTACTCACATCAGCACAATCACGATAAACTGCTTTCAATCTCTGATGAATCTCCTTTGCGGTGACACCTTCTTCTGTCAAGACTTCAGTGACTTCACGTTGCTTAAATTGCATTGTCCGACCGTCTGCGCAGGTTTCCATGCTTCATACTGTAACTACACAACCGTTCAATGCTAGGGCTTTCCGCCAACTGGAGCTGTAGAGAAGAGGCTACGGAACAAGCCAGTACCTGCCGCATATCAATGCTGCCAACTGTTGAAGATTTACGAAGGTGGAGGCATTACTTTTCAATCAACTCTCGTATTTAATTTTACTAAAAAGCTGGCCCTAGCACAGAGTCATGGGCACTGAAGCTCGCATAACTAAACATTAGCAGACAGCATGAAGAAACGATTCATTCACTATGAAATCAGAAATTTGGTCCAAGTGAACCCAATCTGTTTTACAAAATTATCAGTGTGCGTGTGTTAATAAGGACAATACTTAGAATCTAATTAAGAAATGAAGTTAAATTTTAGTGAACCTGATAAGTTTGGCTAAGTTATCTGGCAAAGAAATGGGCTCAGGGATAATCAGCTACCCGCCATAATAATTCAGGTCAACACAATCGAGAGTAATATCAGAGATTGTGCGATCATACCAGAAAGAGAAATGATAATAAACATGCAACTACGTCTGTTATGCCATGGATAAGCTTACGAGATTTTCCTGAAATAACTTTATTCCATCCTAACCAGATGATGCTGTTAGTTATTCTCACCACAGTTTTTGCGTGTTGATGAATAGACTGTCAATGGTGCAGAGGAATGCAGCTCATCTGCCAATTAAGGCTGCTTCACAAGCAACAAGACCTCTAAAACGACAGGCTTCCTTCTCCAAGTCTAAAATTCAAACTTCTTCGTCTCTCTGCTACCAAGTAAGTTATAACGCATCTCCTGTGCCTGCTCTGTTCAGAATTTGCGTGTAAAAATCGCCCACCAGTGAGAAAAAGTTCGCCCAGCTCTAACCAATCGCGTTATGTTTGTATCCCACGAAAAATGTGTGAAAACCATTCCCCAGCAAGTCAGCTTTCTACCTCTGCTGTTCCGAGAATTTTAGACTTGTGAGCCTACGCATCGCCTTGCTTCCTTATTCCACCAACGCTGTTTTCCTTGCGTACAAACATTCAGAAAGCGGCTCGTCGCCTCCCTCTCTAGCTGTTTTTTAAGAACGCTCAAAGTGTTTCTTTCATGTTCGTGAATGGACAAGAAATCTTCCATCCCACTGGTTCCTGGAGTCCGTATGCCAGCACGCGCTCCCACGAAGTCGTCGGCTTGTAGGAGACGCAGGCGGAAAGCGATCTTTTGAAATGGATCAGCCCTAAACCTGCATTCTGAGAATTGACTGGACGAGGTACAATGCCCTCAGAAGAAACCTCTTTAACGGAAGATTCTAGCTGTTAAATGGCCATTTATTTGCTGGCTTGAGTCTCTATTGGTCACGGTTCCTAGCGTTCTACTGGACTCTCGCATTTTACATTTTCTAACTCATGAGAAAACAATTTCTTGAGTGCAGAGCAAGCCGAAACATTATGGGCAGCATACTATCATGTCTGGGTGGGGTGAACACCTCATTCCCCCCGGTCGAAAAGTTCTTCAAAGGCTGCCCCTGACCACAGAGAGTAACACGCTATGCTGCCTTGGCTCACGTCTCCCAGTCGTTCTAACTACTGGGTTTCCAAAACTGCAGCTCACACAGGTGAAAAATCTACCATTACATGCACAGAAACTCAACTAGAATATGGAAAATAAGATTATAAGATGCTTTGACCTTTTCAATCAAACATCTTAGTTATTAATAACCGCTTCAGCTGTATTTAGTCCTTTTATTACTATATCACTGCCGGTTTCGTAGCACTAAAAGCTCCATCTATACGTAACCGCGTGCAGGTGACGCGTTTCCTCATTGATCGGACAAACGATGTTCACCAGGAGATGTGGCTTTTTGTGCCACGAGACCAGTAGTGAACCAGTAATAAAAGGACGAAATACAGCTGAAGCTATTATTAATACTGAAGATGAATACTCACAGCTGTAGTTGCCCCAGCTACAAGGGTGTCTGCAGTGTTTTCAAAACTATTAAGCTCGCAAACTGAATTAAAAATAAAACTGATTGGTCTAAAGATGATTTTAATCGACGATTAATTGCATTTTCGTATCAAAAATGAGGAGTGTTATGTCAGGAACGGCTTGACGTTTTTCATCACATCCAACACGGAATGAAAAAGTGCTTCTGGTTGTGCTACACAAACGATTGTGGTGTGACACTAACAATCAAGTTTCTTCTTCGTCTTTTATCAATTTCATTTGGTAGGTGGATACAGCAAACCATAAGTTGAAATAGGACGTGTCAGGGTACTGTAACAGGGTTACTTTGTCAATCTACGAACCACCCTAATTCATTAATTTTTTTGCTGGTAATGTCGCTGAAGGCTTTTACTCAGTGTATTGTTTCCCTTTACAATGTTAGTCACACCAGCTTCTTTCATGAATATGTCAAGCTTAAAAATCTTATTCCAAATGGTTTACAATGTAAAATAGTTTAATCCTCATTCATTCTCTCAAGTGTCTACAATTACACAAATACGTATTACGATTTAAGAAAACTGATCATAGATAGTATATCAGATTTTATCCTTCGTGGACAGAGCCATTGAAAAGTGTTGTAAATAACAATACACTATTACAGAAGAGGAAAACTCAATTCCGTTCAAGAAATATGTCACATGTGTGTTTGGCATACGGGGAAAAATATAGACACTGTCACGCAAGTATCGGAGGAAGACGGTGTTCAGTTCAAGAGAAATCATGTGGTGTCGTTAGTCGGCGGTAGTTGTGTGTGCAGCATTAGCCTGCTCGTCAGTGTGTCGTTTCAGTGGGCAGGCTTCCTTCTTTCAGGGAAAGAGTTCTTCAGACAAGGTCGTTGTTAGCGTATTTTGATGTGGAATGGCGGGTAGCGTTAACCTGAACGCGAGATACAAGTTTTCTCTCCCAACACTGCCTTCAATTTGTTGCGTAGACGGTACATACCTCCACGAAAATAGAGATCAGTTTAACAATAATGCACAAATCATGCACCTTGCATAGCCGTGTGTTTAAACTTTGTAAGCATCCACGCAAATTGATGTTTGATTTCTTTGCACAATGTTGCTCTTTTACTCAAAAGAATATTTTTTTTGGGGTGGGGGGGGGGGGTGTCATCAGTCTTGTGACTGGTTCGATGCGGACTTCTGCCCTGTGCTGAGTTGCATAGACGGTACATACCTCCACGAAAAAACGAGATCAGTTTATCAGTAATGCATAAATCATAAATCTTCAACTCTGAGTAACAGTTCCATGACACTTCTCTGATTATTTCTGGATACATCCCAGTGTCTTTTGAACGTGACTTCCACATCGACTTCCAAGAAACAGTCGGTTCCTCCCCCCTGTAGTGTTTAACAGTGGAATCACTACAGTAGTCTGAATGTTAACACATTTGCTTTTAATTTCACTGAAAATTATCTCGATTTTTCTATATGCTGTATCTGTCTTTCCTACGACCATTTCTTCTTTGAATTCTTCACATTTTTGATGCAGCCATTTCACTTCTGCGTCCCTGCACGTCACATTTGTTTTACTCCGTGACCATTCTTGTACTTCCTCTTTCCATCGCCCAGATAAAGTATATCTTACTTTACCCGAGGTTTCGTCGCTGTTGGCTGCATTGTATCTATATTTGTCCATCCAACTTCTGTGACTGCCATTTCTACAGATATCCATTTTTCATTTCCTGCTGTGGTATTCAGTATCCCACTATGTACTCCTTGGAGAACGCCAACCGAACTTCATCATTCCCCAGTACTTCAGGACCTCACTTCTTTTCACCTTATGTCTCTTGCTGATTCTTTAGACTTCAGTCTACACTCCCCACTAAATTGTGATATGAGTCTATATCTGCCCCTTGGTACTTCTTAAAATTCAGTACGTGATTTCGGTATGTCTTTCTCACCACAACGTTATCGAGTTGGTAACTACGAGTGTCTCAGGAAACTTTCCAAGTATGCCCCCTCCTCTTGCGAAATTTCAAATATGTATTCGCTGTTACTACCTGAAAATTAATGCAGAACGGAATTAGTGTTTCTTCTCCCTCATTCCTGTTTCAAATCCCACATTCTCCAGCAACACCGTCTGCTCCTCCTCTCCCTATTCATCCCTGTTTCATTCCGCCATCATTATCAGATTAACATCTCACTTCACACATAGAGCAGTGCTCTCATGTTCTTTTAGTGACTTCGGTATGTATACTTGAACTATTATTGTTCGTGTTGATTCGCTGTCGACTCACATGAGAGTAATCCTATTACTGAATTGCTCAAGTAACTCACCGTCTGCCCTACCTTTCTGTCCATAAACATTTTCTGCTGCCCTGCATTCGTCTTCTACTTCACTTCACTTCACTGGCATCCACTATATCCACGCTGGTTCTCAGCTGGCCTACCACATTAAGAATTAAGACCTCTGACAGTCCACGCCCCGGCACCTACATTTCGGTTTATAATTTAATTTCTTTTTCAGATGTTGCCACTTTCCTTGACAGTCCACTCGAGGAGATTCGAGTGGGGGATTTATTTAGACTCTTTTTCCAATTTGGAGATGATCGGCACTTTTATTTCATTTACGGGCCACATGTTCAGTGAATAATCTTTATGTGTTTTGAATACAGCGGATTCCATTACCTTCTATATCCTCATAGAGTTGATCATTCCTGATTCTTCAGTCTTTTAGGGCAGTTTCCCACCCGAAGAGCATTATAGTGCCCTTGTCCTCTGTCCGGCGCCGATTCCCTTTTGACAAGGACTTTGTCAGAAAAATAGTGACCCGTTTTGCCCTAAGATATGGGGCTGCCATTGATGAGGATTTTATCAAATAAATGGTTCAAATGGCTCTGAGCACTATGGGACTTAACATCTGATGTCATCAGTCCCCTTGACTTAGAACTACTTAAACCTAAGTAACCTAAGAACATCACAAACATCCATGCCCGAGGAAGGATTCTAACCTGCAACCGTAGCAACAGCGCAGTTCCGAAGTGAAGCGCCTAGAACCGCTCGGCCACTACGGCCGGTAGGATTTTATCCAAAGACAACACACATGTAACGCCTCGTTGTTTGATTTTACGAACTTCAGAAAGATACGACTTAATAACCGTTTGTTGCCAACATAACGAATTGGCAACAACAAAACGGAACAATTGATTCAGCTTTATGCACGATACTTGAGAGCCCATAGCACGTTTTTGTTCCACAGATCTTGAAAGGGAACGAATGTTTCGCCACGTTTTCCGGTCACAGGATGATGGGGGCAGGGACTGCAAGCGATAACGTAATCTCTGTGTCGTTACTCTCACAGAAAAGAACTTTTTTGCGCCAGGGAGCGAATGGTATGTTTACCAAAAGCAAAGAGAGGAAAAACTTTATTGTGGCGTAATTCGTGCCTGAAGGCAGCAATGGAGCGATGGTAAAACAGACATTTTAATTTTCTTTTATCCCCTATTGCGTCAATCGTGTAAACTTCCTACACCAGATGAGGCAATTAACATGTTGCATGTTAGTAACGGAATACCAATCACTTGAAATCATACACCTATGTAACAATTACTGCCAATGGCCTTGTCGCAGTGTTAACATCAATTCGCCGGCCGCGGTGGTCTAGCGGTTCTGGCGCTGCAGTCCGGAACCGCGGGACTGCCACGGTCGCAGGTTCGAATCCTGCCTCGGGCATGGGTGTGTGTGATGTCCTTAGGTTGGTTAGGTTTAAGTAGTTCTAAGTTCTAGGGGACTTATGACCTAAGATGTTGAGTCCCATAGTGCTCAGAGCCATTTCAACCATTTTGAACATCAATTCCCGCCAAATCACCGAAGTTAAGCACTGTCTGTCTGGACTAGCACTTGGGTGGGTCAGCGCTGTTGGCAAGCGGGGTGAACTCAGCCCTTGTGAGGCCAACTAAGGAGCTACTTGATTGAGAAGTAGCGTCTCCGGTAACAAAACTGACAACAGCCGGGAGAGAAGTGTTCTGACCACATGCCTTTTCAAATCCGCGGTCAGTGATGCCTATCGGTTAAGGATGACACGGCTATCGGTAGGTACCGTTGGGCCTTTTGAGGTCTATTCGAACGGCGGCAGTTATAACAGTTATTGGATAATTACGTTTGTCGTCTTTTGAAAGTGCGTCAGGAACCTTTCTGTTGTCTCTTATCGTCCAAAGTAAGCTTGCAGTTCTTTGCTGAAGTCGATTTTCGGAAACTCTGCACATGAATTTCTGTCATGACTCACTGTCAGATAATTGGACTGGATCTCGTAACAGCTGGACGAACTTCCTGTGGTCCTTCAACACTCAGCCACCCCCTGCACGGTTCAGTTGCCCCGAGAAACGCCGATGTTGCCAGTACGTCACGGGTGATGGATCGGCTGCACCGGTGACGTCCATTCGTCACCGACGGCCCTGGATACAAGACCACCGAATTTTTCATCATGTCAGAGGAAGGTGAAGTTTAGATGTAATACTGGGTGAGATCGGAAATCTTTTGTTTATAATTCAAATTAAGAACATTTTTACACGCACAACGCAAAGGCAAGACACTTTTTACAAAGAATTACTCAAAAAACTGTGAATTCTACTTTCGTGGCAGTCACAACACTTTAATGCCATGCCTACTGTGATCAGACAATGATATTTCACAAATTCAGTTCTTTACGTTATATGCCGAACAACTGCTTCAGGTGTACGTAACCGCCCGAAGGATGGCATACGTAAATTATGGGGCTATAGCACCCTGATCGTTTAACTCACGCCGCGCGGGGTAGCCGCGTGGTCTCAGGCGCCTTGTGACGGTTCGCGGGGTTTTCCCCGTCGGAGGTTCGAGTCCTCCCTCGGGCATGGGTGTGTGTGTTGTCCTTAGCGTAAGTTGGTTTAAGTTAGATTAAGTATATAGTAAATAGTGTGTAAGCGTAGGGACCGATGATCTCCACAGTTTGGTCCCATAAGACCTTACGAAAAATTTCCAAAAATTTAACTCACGATGACCGTGTTGATCGTCAGCGTAAAATTCCCGAAATAAGTAAATCGGTGCCTAATTGCGGCCAAAATAAGGTGGAGAAATGTTAATCTCCTCTAAAAAAAAGACTGTCTCCTCTTTTACTCAACTTCAAGTAATACAATACTTGCTAATGTTGATGAAAATATCTAGGACTATTTCGAACAGTAATTGAGACTTAGCTGTCAAAATTCCCACAATTTATGGAATATCGCCTCAGTTACATTACTGAATTAGTGTTCTTTTGTTAGAGACGTCACAATCGTAGTAACTGACCGAAAGCCTTCGAGTAAAACAGTAGTGTTTCCTGGCGTTCCCCAAACTAGTGTTATAGTCCCTCTGCTGTTTCGTATATATATTAACGATTTAGCAGACAATCTGACAGGCCGTCATAGGTTGTTCTGGTTGAAGCTGTCGTTTATCGTCTAGTACACTCATCAAAAGAAAAAAAAATGCAAAACGATTTAGGAAAGGTATCCGCATGGTACTAAATTTTTCAGTTGGCCCTAAGTAATGAAAATGTGAGGTCATCCACATGAGTACTGAAAGGTATCCCGTAAACTTCGGTTTTACAGTAAATCAGTCCAACCTAAAGGATGCAAATTCAACTACATATCTAGGAATTATAGTTACGAACAATTTAAAATGGGAAAAACACATACAAAACATTTTGGAAAGGCGGAACAAAAACTGCGTTTTGGTGGCAAAACATTTGGAAAATGTAACAGATTTGCTAAAGAGATTGGCTGCACTACGCTTCTCCGTTCTCTTTTTGAGTACTGCAGCGCGGTGTGGGATCGTTACCAGATAGGATTAACGAATTACATAGAAAGAGTCCAAGAAGAGCAGCAAGTTTTGTACTATCGAGTAACAGGGGATAAAGTTTTACGGACATGATACAGGATTTGGTACGGAGAACGATACATCATTGACGATTTTCTTTGTTCCAGAATCTTGTCACGAAATTTCAATCACCAACTTTCTCCTACGAATGCGAAAATATTTTGTTGACGTCGATTTATGTAGGAAGAAACCATCATCATAATAAAATTTGGGAAATCAGAATTCACACGGAGAAATATATGTGTTGGATTTTTTCCGCATTGTTCGAGAGTGGAATAATAGAGAATTATTGTGAAGGTGCTTCGATGAACCCTCTGCCAAGCACTTAAGTGTGATTTTCAGAGTATCCAGGCAGATGGAGGTGTAGATGCAGAATTTGGTGCGTTTACGGGATCGGATCATCAATGGCTTGCTGCAGTAGGTAACAATGTACACGAAGAAATTTGTAGGCTCCCTTAGTCAAGAATTTGAGCTTGAAAGTTATCCTGGAATGGGACGCCACAATGAAAGTTAACCTACTTGGGGGCTATATAAAAATGATTGAGAATGTATGCAAAATCTAGTTGGGGGCTATATAAAAAGGATTGAGAATGTATGCAAAATCTAGTTTACTGACAACATTTATTTTTCCAAAACCAAAGACTGACATAATTTATGCTAAACAAGTTGTGATAGAATATCGTAAACAACCTGCAGGTGGTGTAAGACCACAATGGACAAGGATTCTGTGTGCCAAATGTGAGTCCAGTAATCTGGCTCTAAAAATAGGGATAACGCAATGTGAATTGATCTGATGCTCAGCAGACTTTGATCGATAATCTACAGAAGTCTATATATACACTCCTGGAAATTGAAATAAGAACACCGTGAATTCATTGTCCCAGGAAGGGGAAACTTTACTGACACATTCCTGGGGTCAGATACATCACATGATCACACTGACAGAACCACAGGCACATAGACACAGGCAACAGAGCATGCACAATGTCGGCACTAGTACAGTGTATATCCACCTTTCGCAGCAATGCAGGCTGCTATTCTCCCATGGAGACGATCGTAGAGATGCTTGATGTAGTCCTGTGGAACGGCTTGCCATGCCATTTCCACCTGGCGCCTCAGTTGGACCAGCGTTCGTGCTGGACGTGCAGACCGCGTGAGACGACGCTTCATCCAGTCCCAAACATGCTCAATGAGGGACAGATCCGGAGATCTTGCTGGCCAGGGTAGTTGACTTACACCTTCTAGAGCACGTTGGGTGGCACGGGATACATGCGGACGTGCATTGTCCTGTCGGAACAGCAAGTTCCCTTGCCAGTCTAGGAATGGTAGAACGATGGGTTCGATGACGGTTTGGATGTACCGTGCACTATTCAGTGTCCCCTCGACGATCACCAGTGGTGTACGGCCAGTGTAGGAGATCGCTCCCCACACCATGATCCCGGGTGTTGGCCCTGTGTGCCTCGGTCGTACGCAGTCCTGATTGTGGCGCTCACCTGCACGGCGCCAAACACGCATACGACCATCATTGGCACCAAGGCAGAAGCGACTCTCATCGCTGAAGACGACACGTCTCCATTCGTCCCTCCATTCACGCCTGTCGCGACACCACTGGAGGCGGGCTGCACGATGTTGGGGCGTGAGCGGAAGACGGCCTAACGGTGTGCGGGACCGTAGCCCAGCTTCGTGGAGACGGTTGCGAATGGTCCTCGCCGATACCCCAGGAGCAACAGTGTCCCTAATTTGCTGGGAAGTGGCGGTGCGGTCCCCTACGGCACTGCGTAGGATCCTACGGTCTTGGCGTGCATCCGTGCGTCGCTGCGGTCCGGTCCCAGGTCGACGGGCACGTGCACCTTCCGCCGACGACTGGCGACTACATCGATGTACTGTGGAGACCTCACGCCCCACGTGTTGAGCAATTCGGCGGTACGTCCACCCGGCCTCCCGCATGCCCACTATACGGCCTCGCTCAAAGTCCGTCAACTGCACATACGGTTCACGTCCACGCTGTCGCGGCATGCTACCAGTGTTAAAGACTGCGATGGAGCTCCGTATGCCACGGCAAACTGGCTGACACTGACGGCGGCGGTGCACAAATGCTGCGCAGCTAGCGCCATTCGACGGCCAACACCGCGGTTCCTGGTGTGTCCGCTGTGCCGTGCGTGTGATCATTGCTTGTACAGCCCTCTCGCAGTGTCCGGAGCAAGTATGGTGGGTCTGACGCACCGGTGTCAATGTGTTCTTTTTTCCATTTCCAGGAGTGTGTATATATATATATATATATATATATATATATATATATATATATATATATATATATATGCATGTGAGAACAACTAGCAATTGTGATATGTACGCCCTGACAAAGCCGGAGCAGCAGTGCCTTCCCCTGTTTGCTTCGTGTAGCGATGGAACTCGCAGCTGGCGAGATGTGTGTGGCGGGGGCGAGGCGTAAAGCGGCACCAGTGGATCGATCGTGGCCGCGAAAGAAATGTAAAATCTCGCAGTCTAGTGAACAGGCAGAAGGATTGCAGTTTGCTATCTAGCAGAGCCCTGAAATCACGGTAGATTTCAATGTGTGACACAATCATTCACTGGTCGTGCCACAGATAACAAACGTCAAGACTGGTTTTAGAGGGGCTAAACCTCCCCTTTCACACGTCAGCACAAACTCATGTCGAACCAGCGTAAGAGTTAAGAAACCTGAGCCCCTGGAAAGAAAAAGAAAGCGCCAATTAGTGGCTTTTTTAAGTTTTCGCGGAGGGAGAAGATGTTTTTCTCTGTAGCCGCGTCGCTTCCCACAGCAACAAGCGAACGGATACAATCTTAAAGATCTTTATCTAAATCACCTATGCCTTGGAGAATGTTAGTCATAGCTGTGAGGAGTAATAAAGATTCTACCTCGAAACATTTGCCGGCCGGAGTGGCCGAGCGGTTCTAGGTGATACAGTCTGGAACCGCGAGACCGCTACGGTTGCAGGTTCGAATCCTGCCTCGGGAATGGATGTGTGTAGTGTCCTTAGGTTAGTCAGGTTTAAGTAGTTCTAAGTTCTAGGGGACTGATGACCTCAGCATTTAAGTCCCATAGTGCTCAGAGCCATTTGAACCATTTTTTTCGAAACATTTCTCAGACACCAGAGTTTCTTATACGACCGAGGCTGGTGATGGAAGTGGGTCACAGGCCTATTTGCAGTATCGGCGAACAAGAAAACTTGTGAATTTTTATTAGGTGTGCCACTGCACACAATGTCCGGTTTACAACTCCACTGTGTAGACATGTCCCTTCGATCCATCGCCCACAGCCCAGCCTTCGGCTGGAGCCAATGTAGGTATAGTGACATTGTCCTGTTGGAGACCTGTCTCGACTAGGGGGTGCTCTGTATGCTCTGTGTGGCTGTGGGCCTGTCCGGAAAGATTTGCTGAGGGATGGGCTCACCGCCACTAGCTTTCTACTTCCAACATGCCATTTTTACAAACTAGGAACCACAAAATACCTCATGCTTTTAGCACCGTACCAGGCTCCACAACGCTTGCTCAGGCTGTCCAGGCGGGCGCTGTGGTTGCTGGTCATATGTCCTAATGCTTTCGTTCGCCATGGGTTTGACCACCCTACTGGCTGGCCCGCCGCCACGCATTTGTGTTCCTATAATTATTTGATGGCACCTAAAAGATGAAGCTTGGTGCTTCGAAGCTGGTCGTGGAATAAAATAAGAAATTACTGGCAAATGAATCGGATTTTTATTCTACAAATACTTTTAAAGATGGTGAACTGCACATACTGATGCGCCTGTTTCATTTTAGTCAAGAAAAACTCTGTGCTGTAATGGAATGTTTCATTTTAATGTTGTTAAAAAAATTGCCGCTCGTGCCATCTTCATTTTTTTTTTAAATTTCTTACCATTGCATTCTTGTAATTTTAAATTTCCCGCTAACCTCTCGTTATTGCAAAAGAGATTCCTTGTGACACGTTGTTGATGATGATGATGATTGTCATGGCACTGACTTGTCCATTTGACATAAGAAATATAAACAAAGTGATTTAGAGGCCTCTTAGGGATTCTATTTCACTGTAAAATTTCCTCCTCACCTTTATTTCACGGTCGTCTGCCACCATCCTACATCCCCAGTCTCTATCTCCACAACATCCTTTCGCCCCTTCTTCCCACATGTACATCTCTCTCTAACAACTCCAGATCACTATATTTTTCCTTGATTCACTTCTGTCTCGTTCAGTTACCTTTCTTATTCATTTATCTTTCTTGTTTTCATATTTTCCCACTTCCTACGTTCCTCCAATTTATTAGTGATTTCAGTTGTTATCCACATTTGCATTATTCCATCTACGCTCCTTATTCTAACTGCTTGCCGGCCGGAGTGGCCGAGCGGCTCTAGGCGCTACAGTTTGGAACCGCTACGGTCGCAGGTTCGAATGCTGCCTTGGGCATGGATGTGTGTGATGTCCTTAGGTTAGTTAGGTTTAAGTAGTTCTAAGTTCTAGGGGACTGATGACCACAGCAGTTAAGTCCCATAGTGCACAGAGCCATTTGAATCATTTGAACCATCTAACTGCTTGGTATTCTGCTTCTTTTGAATCATTTTTGAAGTTTTCTCAGATTTTACTAGTGTTACCTGGCTTCTTGAATTTTCTTACAAATAAAAAATATAGTTCTTGAGATGTTCCCTTTTTCTTAATTGTTTCTAATTTCAGAATTTCTATTTTCGTACTTTTCCAACACTGAAATACGTATATTAAGTTATATTTTAGAAATCATAAATTGCCGGCAGGTGTGGCCGGGCGGATCCAGTCTGGAACAGCGCGTCCGCTACGGTCACAGGTTCGAATCCTGCTTCGGGCATGGATGTGTGTGATGTCCTTGGGTTAGTTAGGTTTAAGTAGCTCTAAGTTCTAGGGGACTGATGACCTCAGAAGTTAAGTCCCATTTGAACCAAATCGTAAATTATTTACAAACTGAATAAATTTTGAATCATAAATATGGTAGTAGATACTAGTTGTCATATTATAACCAATGTAGCTTTTACTGTAAAGATATGCATTAGTCCTATGGCCAAGCAGTTTCATTAGTTGTGTCATACACCTTGTAACACATGTACAATCGTAAGTGAGAAAAACGTGCAAGATTTCAAGTGATCACGGAATAGAGGGCCATACTGTGGGAACCGTCACGTCACTTATGACTAGTATGCCGTGGTATAGGAGGGCAGACTTGATCACTACACTGAATGCTGGACGCTGAAGTATTGTCTACATCTACATCTAGACCTAGATGGGGGTTTAACAATCTAGTCGATGACGAAGTCATCAGAGACAGATGAAGAACGTATATCGAATAGTTGTTGCGATGGGTTCATGTGCAGCGCGGAAATCTGTGTGATTATGGATACATTTTAAATGAAATGGGTGGATGGTGACCAATGGTGATACAGAGCTCACCCCTCTCACTGTTACCAGACGGTACCGGAGCGTCACATCTTCATCCGTCAGGCCGGTCGGAGTGGCCGTGCGGTTCTAGGCGCTACAGTCTGGAACCGCGTGACGGCTACGATCGCAGGTTCGAATCCTGCTTCGGGCATGGATGTGTGTGATGTCCTTAGGTTAGTTAGGTTCAAGTAGTTCTAAGTTCTAGGGGACTGATGACCACAGCAGTTAAGTCCCATAGTGCTCAGAGCCATTTGAACCATTTTTCATCCTTCAGACAAATCAACATCAACTGTTCCACGTGTCCTTATTCCATTTCACCCAGCCGACAGTTTTGCGACTGAACTTGGAACACTCACACGCTGTCTTTTGATCAAGAGTAATAGGTCATCACCGTCTTTCCTCCATTTGTCATCCTGTAACGTCTCCGCTCTTGCGTACGTTAACTCTTTAAATCCTGTACTATGATAAGTTGACGGGCTTCACCTTATCAGAAAGGATTTTATTAAATATGATGACCGCGTGTACCTGAATGGAAGCAAAATCGGACTTATACCCAGTCAGTAACAACAATGATACGTCAAGCTAGTATAAAGTGCAACTACACGTTAATACGGACAAGAAACCTACGTAGCAGATGCTAACAATTATTAATAATACGGTCGCCAGCCTAATTAGGCATTACGTGAGTTTTTTCCTTGTACAAGTGGATGTACGTACAAACATAACCACACGTAGTAATACTGCATTATATGGAAAATTTTAGAACCAGAAAAATCTACTAAACTAGTATTTTCCCTTTCTGTACTGATTTGGACAAGCTACAAATACACAACATTACACTACAATGATTACTACACACTGCATTTTGTCTATTGATCCAACTGAAATCGGGCATAGGTTTCCCTAGAAATAGCACTTTTCAAACACACATACAATGTCAATCTTAATAAGGAAAAAAACACTGATAAATTTAGGTTTTATATTGGCTTTCACTTTGCAGATTAAATCAGTTCAGAGCACTTCAGCAATTAAATGAATAGAAATGAAAAGAATGAAAAAAAGGGGGGGGGGAGACCCTGAAACTGTTATGGTCACTGTGTTGAAACTATTAACTATTGAACACATGAAGCACTCAAGATTTTCAAAATATGGGTTACTATTCTTTTTGTCTTATTAATTCCTCATTTAACTACCATTATTTTTATCTCTGATTAATTAAACTTCATTACTAAACCACTTGCAACATTATCTTCAAATTTGGTCAGGTCTATTATTTACCAAAATACTCATTAGCAACAAAGTTCTTTAAATATCTTTCTAGCATAGTTCTGCACGTAATTCTTATTAACATGAATTTTGAATCTTCATTTCGGGACACTCGGATTGCACAACATGCGGAAAGGACCCCGTCCAGGTTAGTGATTAGGATCATTAATTAATAGGGCAATTCTGGTAAAAGTCAAGTTATTATTGAACAGTTAGGAACAAATTTAACACTGGTCCATACGGATACACTTGTAAAGAATTGACCTGTGCAAGTCGATGCGGCGGTTGGCGGGCAGCGAGATGGCGAAGCGCACAGCACACTTACAATCACAGCTATGGCTCTTGTTGTATCGGCACTTTGCTTCTTCTTAGCGTCGTGATCCTTTTCAATTCAGTGCCTATTAGATATAGCCATGCTGTATAGTCGTCGGAAACGGCACATCCGAGGCTCAATTGAAACCAATTTTTCCAGGATAGCCTCCTCGATCCGGAACGTGTTCCTCAGACCGGTGCCCAACTCCGACTGACTTGCTGAGCCCGTTATGCCGTACCGCGCCCGTGTGCATTTTCCCGCGCTCACCTGCCATCCACCTTTTACCTCTCCCCTACAGATAGGGTATTCACCAAAGGTTTTACATTCCACATATCCTAATACATTGCCTACGTATGGACCAGGCGTACAATTACAACTTTCACCTTTTACAATATTCCCAACATTATTTAAACTTCATTTCTATTATAATATTACTTGAAATTTAACATAAATATTAAATTTTACATCGAAATGTGTTTACAGTGTCTTTAACATAACATGACAAGAAAAGAAATGGCATCAAAACATCGCTTATATTAATCTATCGAAAATAGAAGAAAAATTTTTATATGTACAGTTGTTGTTGTTACAATCCGAATGAATGCTTCTTCCACAAATAAGATTTGAAACTGCTACTTCTGCGTGGATTGGCGGCGTCGACTTAAGAAGAGAGCTGTCAAGACATACTCTTAGCTACTCCCTGTATCACAATACGTAGTGAAGCAACTGCCAGTTGAACAAAAAAACTTTGTTGCTTTTAAACACACGTCCCAGAGCCGTGTGAAACTGTCAAATTTGAAAAATCACAGAAAACAGCGAGAGCTTTTGAGCTGGTCAGTAATTAATGTGCCGGTGTCTGACCCAGCTGCTACCGCTCTGTAGTCCCACTGAACACCACCGGCGCTGGGAATTTATAATAATTATTCACTTCGTCAGCAGTTTGCATTTCTGAACAGTAAACACCACGACTATCCTGGTTGATGTGGATGCCACTGGATGTTATCAATGAAAATTTTTCTTTCTGTATAGCAATGAACAATTTCAGCCTGTCGTTCATTTCTTTCCTCCGCCATATCTTCTACTTTTTTAGTGACACTTAGCTAGTGGTATATGCCACACGCATCCCTTTCAGCTCTAGCCGTTCGCTTTAGTCATGAACGAACAACTGATACTGCGTGTCAATAAATATTTCCAACAAAACTGCCCCTTCCGTGATAAGAGGCCTGACACAATTATTTCTTCATTTACACAAATATCTTTTAGTTTGATTGTAAATGAACACATATCGTTTAGCATTCTTTTGAACTCCTGTCACCAACTGCGTCCTCTTTCTTCTTTTATAATTTTTTGACCGTATGATTAAATCACAAGATTTTTGTAATTAAGTCCTTTTAGCTGAAGATGTGACTGGTTCTCTCAAGGGACAAAGAGTTTATTTTCTTCATTATATCTTAATTACTGATTAACTACTTCGCTTTGCAATATTATAATCTCTTATAACCTATGTGGATAGGCCTCTGCAGCTGGTATAAGTTCCATTAAAATCTGTCTGGGTGTGCTCCTAACTGTAATATAAAATTATGCAAGTACTGAACGAACCAAAATTCTGCTCTTCTAGCTGTATTCCAAAGGCAGTTGAATGTGTGCACTGAAGGAAGATAACTGTGTATGAACTTGAAAACTAATTAGCCTTCCGGAAGTAGAGAGCAGAGCCCTACGGAGGCAGCTCTTGGATTTCTAAGTTAGCGGTAATTGCTAACCCACTACCGATGAACGGTTTACTTCTTGCAGACTTTATTTGCGAGTGTCGCAGATGTAGTGCAGTTTAGAAAATGCCAATTTCTTATTTTTCTGATAGTTGTTTCGGTCGTCTACTGACTTCAATTTTTCATCCGTGTCTCCCTCATTTCCTTGCGCTTGGACTTTAGCTTTAGCTCATTATCCGTAATTCTCTTCCTATGCATTTTTCTTCGTCGTTTCAGTTCTACTTTAATCAGTTTTCCGCTTTGGCTGCTTCTGGGAACCAAGGTGCTCCAGGTGTTTCTTCTTGAGTGGATGCACTTCTAGAAATCCTCTTGTGTTGTACTTACTGTTTGCAGATCTTTCTCTAGTTCGGTGAATCATGCCTACACGGTTATCTAGTCAAGAATGAAACGGAAGACAGGATTACTCAACATTGTAGAACTCATGCGAGAAAATTGGACATAAATAACAAATCTCTTTCTGCGAATTGTGCCTGTTGCTTTTCCTACATGTTTGTAGACTTCATGAGTATGTCGTCTTCTCAGTTCAGCCTTTCTTTACTGAATCTAGGATTTTGCTTTGTTCGTCAGTTTCGCTTGAGTTCTTTTAATTTCATCCTGTTTGATTTTCTAGTTTTTGGTTCCCTCCGCGCTTGTTCTTTGTCTCGTAATTTTGTCATTTTCTTGAAAGATTGGTAGCAACCTGGTGAGGTATTGAATTCAATATGATGGTTCTCGTTTTCGAGCGCACAATCGTTTTTCCACTCGGAGCTCTTGGGATATCATGAAACCCATTTGCTCAGATATATGATTTGCTGTTGCTGCTATTATCAATGTATAAACTGCGGCACGTCATCTTTCAAAGTGTCTGGAGCGGTGACACATCTACGTGAATCTAATGGTTATACGGAATACGGTACGTCATGAGAATTTAGAGACAGCTCCAAAACTGCAGACAGACCTATATAATGTGGAGGGACAACATAAAAGCAATCATAGGAAAGTCAGATGTCAGACGGTTTCTTTGAATAGCAGAAGTGTGAAGTACCTACGCAGGAGGTAGTTTACAAGACATTTGTCATATATTTGAGTATTACTTCTCTGATCCCGACTCTTAACAGGTAAGATTCACAGAGGAAATAGAGAAGATACAACATGAGTAACTTAGAAGTAGATATCCTCGGAGTACTGAAGCAACTTAAATCACTTAACAAAAGCGTGTCTTCCGATCCAGACTGTATGCCAATTGGGCTACTTTCAGAATATGCTGCTACAATAGCTCCATATTTAATAATCATATACAACTGCTCCCTCGACGAAAGATCCGTACCCGAAGACTGGGATGTTGCACAGGTCATATCAATATTCAAGGAAGGCAATAGGGCTGATCCACTAAATTACAGGGCCATATCATTACCATCGATATGCTGCAGGATTTTGTTTCATATATTGTGTTTTAACCTTATGAATTACCTCGAATATAACTATCTATTGACACAGAGCAAACACGGATATAGAAAATATCGCTCTTCTCAAGACAACTAATTCTTGAAACTTCCTGGCAGATTAAAACTGTGTGCCGGACCGAGACTCGAACTCGGGACCTTTGCCTTTCGCGGGCAAGTGTTCTACCAACTGAACTACGCAAGCACGACTCACGCCCCGTTCTCACAGCTTCACTTCTTCCATACCTCGTCTCCTACCTTCCAAACTTTACAGAAGCTCTCCTGCGAACCTTGCAGAACTAGCACTCCTGAAAGAAAGGATATTGCGGAGACATGGCTTAGCCTCAGCCTGAGGGATGTTGCCAGAATGAGATTTTCCCTCTGCAGCGGAGTGTGCGCTGATATGAAACTTCCTGGCAGATTGAAACTGTGTGCCGGACCGAGACTCGAACTCGGGACCCTTGCCTTTCGCGGGCAAGTGCTCTACCAGCTGAGCTACCCAAGCATGACTCACACCCTGTCCTCACACCTTTACTTCCGCCAGTACCTCGTTGGTAGAGCACCTGCCCGTGAAAGGCAAAGGTCCCGAGTTCGAGTCTCAGTCCGGCACACAGTTTTAATCTGCCAAGAAGTTTCATATCAGCGCACACTCCGCTGCAGAGTGAAAATCTCATTCTGGACGACTAATTCTTAACCCACACGAGGTGTTGATTGCTATTCACAGGGGAAATTTATTCCGTATTTCTAGACTACCGAATGGATTTTGACATTGTACCTCACAAGTGGCTTGTAATCAAACCTGCGAGTTTATAGGATATAGTCCCAGTTATGCGACTGAATTCGTGATTTCCAGTCAGAGAGGTCACATTTCGTAGTAACTTAGCGAAAATCATCGAGTAAAACAGAAGTGATTTTTAGTGAACCCCAGATGGTGTTATAGGCAGCCTGCTATTCCTTACCTATATAAAGAATTTAGGAGACAATGTGAGCAGCCTTCTTAGTTTGTTTGCAGATGATACTGCCGTTTATTGTCCAGTAAAGTCATCAGAAGATCACAACAAATTGCAAAATGATTTATAAAAGATATATGAATGGTGGAAAAATTGGCAGTTGAGCCTAAATAATGAAACGTGTGAGGCCCTGCACATGAATGGTAAAAGGAATCTGTTACACTTCGGTTACACGATAAATCAATCAAATCTAAAGGCCCCAAATCTAAATACCTAGGAATCACAATCACGAACATCTTAAATTGGAAAGAACACAGAAAATTTTGTGAGGAAGGGGAACCAAGCACTGTGATTTATTGGCAGAACACATGGAAGATGCAACAGATCTACGAGACACTGTCAGACTACACTTCTCTGTTTTCTTTTGGAGTTCAGCTGCGCGTTGTAGGTTCCTGACCAGACAGGAGTAACGGAGTTCATCGAGAAAGTTCAGAGATGATCAGCATATTTTGTATAATCGAGAAATAATGGAGAGAGTGTTGCGGACGTGATGGAGCATTTGGGGTGGACGTCATTAAAACAAAGACGTTTCTCGCTGCGGTGGAATCTTCTCACGAAATGGCAATCAGCAGCATACTGCTCAGAATACGAAAATATATTGTTGACGACGACCTACATACGACAAACGATCATCATCATTAAATAAGGGAAATCAGAGGTCGCACGGAAAGGTAAAGGTGTTCGTTTTCTCCACACGCTCTTCGAGAGTGGAATAACAGAGAATTATTGTTCGATGAACCCTCTGCCAGGCACTGACTGTGATATGCAGAGTATCCATAGACACACATCAAAGAAAGTTTCGCATCACATCCGTTCAGAGTTCTGGAACCTGTACAGAAAATTGGAATAGAGATCAACATAAACATCATTTCAGCTCTTTTTATTGCTCATGAAATCCACACATAGCATGTTGTACCATCATACAGCGAGACCTTCAGAAGTGGTGGTCCAGATTGCTGCACACACCGGTGCCTCTAATACCCAGTAGCACGTCCTCTTGCATTGATGCATGCCTGTATTCGTCATGGCATACTATCCACAAGCTGATCAAGGCACTGTTGGTCCGGATTGTGCCACTCCTCAAAGGCGATTCGGCGTAGATCCCTAGAAATTGCATCTAAGGTTTTCAGCCCGACAAGTTGGCCTCCAAATACGTCTCCATCTTCTGGGCGTTTACACCATTGGTCGACTGCTGGTGGTGCCCTGTCTATATAAGGGCAGTTTTTTTTATGATACTAATAGCCGCTTCTCTCCGCAACCATGTTGTCCAAAAATCCATTCGAGCGTCTTGACGACAGGTGTGGCCGTTGCTGATGTCCCATCTGAGGAGCATCCTTTCCACTGTCGGTGATCCCACGGGAAAGCGATGGATCCCATGGGGGGAGGTTCCCTAGATCCCGCTACAGCAGCGTCACCACACCTAGTCCTCGATGAGTGCGAGATTTGCCTGCCACCTGTTCCAAACTTCTGGGCTGACAGTGTTGACAATGGAGCAGATCAAGATAGTGGCTCACCTGGCAGGCAGTACCCAATAGCAGTGACTGTCTCTGCCAGACCATTTGTGCCAATAGTGGGAGCACGCCCACGACACTGCCGCATCGCGACGATGAATCTTGCCACTATTCTGGCTCCACATAAACCGACAGTCTTCCAAGACACCATCTGTGCTGCTGATGTAGACATTGTCCTCCTCCAAGAAGTGATCGTTGCTGACTTCTACACCCTCACTCGCTACATGGCCCATGTTTCCCATGCCTCTGACAGTGGTATTGTAGTCGCCATCCTCCTCCGCACTGGACTCCTCACTGAAGAAGTAGTGCAACTTCCTAATGCTAGAGGCATGTTCCTCACGCTGTTCAGCGTCCGCATCCTCTATGTACGTACACCGGCCGGCTCCAGTCCAGACCGTGAACGATACACCTTTTTTACTGACGCTTTTTGAGGGTCCTCTGGATGAAATGCTCCAAAGAAACAGGGTAGAGTTTTCTTGTTTGGGAAAGCAAATAAAAGTGTCATTAATGAATATCTTCATAGTCAGCTCCAAGCATTCACCTCGGGATAAAAAGATATTGAGCATCTTTGGTCGGAATTTAAAGATATTGCCCACCACGTGCTAGAGAAGTATGTGCCTAGCAAAAAAAAATAAAAAAATAAAAAAATAGGGGAAGGAAAGGATCCAACTTGGTACAGCAAACATTTTAGGAAGTTGCTGACAAAGTAGAGAATTTTGCACAGTCGTTTTAAACGTGGTCACTGCCCCACTGACAAACAGAAATTATGCGAAATGAAGGCAGCTCTCAAAAGGACAATGAGAGATTCCTTTAATGGAAGAAGGCCCATTTTTTCCATAGAATGGGACCCCTCCACGCCCACACCAACGTGGTGACCAAACCAAAAGTTCTGCTGTCACCTCCGTATAACATGTTAGTTTTTGATTCAAGAGTCACAGGGTGCGAACTGTGATGTTATCCATGCATCTGGGTAAGATTACTCATTTACATGGTCCATCAGGAGATAGCTAGTGGACGAAAGCGATCGAAGGGTAGCGGTTGTAACGGCAGAGGAAAAAAAAGTGCCAAGGCAAGCGCCAAGGGAAAAAAAACCTCTGCGACATTAGGACGGGTAGTAAGGACAGTAGCGGCAAGCTAAATGCGACAGTGCATGCAAGGTGGTGTTATGTTAGTGCGAGGTATCGTGCATCGTTACCTTTGTCGTTGCGAAAGCTCGCTGTAGGGATTGCTGCAGTTGCTGCGTCGTCATACATTAGTGGGCGATCGGTCATAGATCGGCTCACAGTGTAGGGGGTGTGTGTGGCTGGTTTTCGTGCTGTGTACAATACGGTTTCCTGCGATTGCCTGTTTTTCGGCGGGTCGAGCATCTGGGATTACCAGTAGTAGTTGTGATGCAGGGGCTCGCCAGTACTGTCGTGTTAGCGTGCTATGGACCATAGATGTTTAGTTCCTCGCTAATAGTGTCTTTGGTCTGTTATATTTCCATCTATGGTTGTGGCCGTAGTTATCCAGAGAAAGGATAAACGGGTTATGCGAGTGTCTCGTGTTATTGTACAGTCGTGTAGAGAGTTTTTGGAATGCCTGCAAGATAGTATCGAGCCGATATTACCGGTGAAGGTCTGCGGTGCGTGTGTAGCAAGGAACGTTGCTTATGATTCTGAGTACTTTGTTCTGTATGAGCTGCAGACGGTGCAGGCGTGTGGGCGCAGCGTATCCCAAGACAGAGGCTGCGTACGTCATTCAAGGATCGAATAAGTGTCATGTACATGGACCTAGACACCCTTCTATTCAGTGTGCTACGCCTGTTAGGCATTGGGTTGAGTTGTCGGAGCCTCTCGTTTGCTTTGTTGGTCACGTGTTGAATGTTGTCCTCCCAGAGTAGTTTCCGGTCGAGCCAGACACCATGGTATTTGACCTTCTCGCGGAAACATATTGAGCGTGCATGTAGTGTCATTAGGTTGCAGTGCAGATGTTTGCGCAGTAGTTTCGGTCTTCTAGTGAACAGAACGGCTTCGCACTTTTCGACGTTTACTCACTAAGGCCTAGGTCATAGCAATCTATAAATAGGGTAGAAAATCGGATACACATAATCATCGGCCAATTTCACTGACATCGATTTGTTGGAGAATCATGGAACATATTTTGTGTTCAGACATAATGACCTTTCTAGATTCTGAGAAGCTCATCTGCAGAAACCAGCACGGTTTTAGGAAACAGCGGTCTTGCGAGACACAGCTGGCCCTCTTTGTGCATGATATACGACAGGCTCTAAATAGGGGCTCCCAGATTGATGCCATATTTCTCGACTTTCGAAAGGCGTTCTACTCAGTTCCGCACTGTCGCTTGCTCGAAAAAGTGCGCGACTACGGTCTATCCGATGACATACGCGGTCGGATGGAAAGTTTACTAATAGAGAGAGAGAGAGCAATATGTCGTCCTGAATGGGGGACTTCAACAGAAACAAAGGCAACTTGAGTTGTGCCCCAGGGCAGCGTAGTAAGTCTGCTGTTTTTTGCGAGTTACATAAACGATCTGGTTGATGGTACTGACAGCCGCATTAGGCTGATGATGCTGTAGTCTACAGGAAAGTAGTATCACACTAAAGTTGTAATCAAATCAATGAGAGTGTCCAGAAAATCAATGCGTGGTGTAATGCATAGCATTTATCTCACAATATTAGTAAGTGTAACCTGTTGCGTATAACAAGGCGAAAATCCCCATTAATGTAAGAGTACAACACAAATGCCCGGTCTTTGGAAGCGGTATCACCCGTCAAGTACCTGGGTGTGACTATTCGAAGTGATCTCAAATGGAACGATCAGATTACACAAGTAACGGGCAAGGCGAACGTAGATTGCGGTTTATTGGTAGAATCATGAAGCTATGCAGTCCTTCAACAAAGGAAATTGCTTACAATACGTTAGTTCGTCCAGTCTTAGAGTGTTGTTGGTCTGCGTGGGACTTCTACCACCTGGGTCTAATTCAAGAGATTGAGAAGGTCCAAAGAAGAGCGGCAAGATTCGTGACTGGTACATTTAGCCATCGCGAGAGCGTTAGAAATCTCATTGAAAGTTTGAAGTTGGACACGCTTGCAAATAGACGATGCGCTAAACGGAAGGGGCTGCTGACTAAATTCCGAAATCCGATCTTTGACGAGGATGTGGAGCATATATTATTACCACCAACTTTCAAATCGAGCAATGATCACCATTTAAAGACAAGGGATATTAGAGCTCGTACTGAGGCTTTCAGACAGTCGTTTCTCCCTCGCGCGATCCGCTAGTGGAACCGGGTGGCGGGGGGGGGGGGGGGGGGGTGAATTATGACTTTGGCACGAATTATGCCCTCCGCCACACACCGCTTAGTGTCTAGTGGAGTGTATATGATGTATATGTAGATGTATATGGTGATTTAAACTGCACGCAAGGGCCTTCTGACCAGCTTGCGCATAATTCCCCAAATGCGGCTCTCTCTCTCATCATCGACCGAGTTCACTTTGTTGACGCATGGACAAAAGTTCATGGCACCCGTACAGGTTTCACATACTATACGACGCATTCGTCCAGACGCCTCGATAGCATATACCTCATACGTTCCGTTGCTTGCGACACCTGACATGCAGAAGTGAGGTCTCTGGCTTTCTATGACCATGAAGCCTACATCTGCGATGTCGTCCTCACCTGACAACAGGTGTGGCACAGTCGCAGCCTGTCGAATTTAAACGTTTCCCACCTGACTCTTCTTGATTGCCGATGGGCCGTCGAGGATGTGTGGACCCTCTGTCGTCGAAGTCGCCCAGCATACACATCCACCTTCTCCTGGTGGCTCTCCTGCGCGAAACCAGCTCTGCGCAGGGCACTGATGGCATATGGCAAAGACTTCAAAGCTTGGCATGCGAGCACCATGGACTTTTATTATGCGGTGCTACGTGACTGCACTTCGAAGGCAATTTCTCCTGTAAATCAGACGATAGTGCATCGTTCTAAAGCGCAGATTACTTCACTCATGCGACGACACTTGGAAGGGACCCTTGTAGGTCCTGCACCCGTGACTATATGCCTCATGAAACGCCATCGATGGACCACCTCCTCACAGAACGCTGAAGTCGTCGTCCACCTCTCATCCACGACCTCAGTGATGCGGAAGGACGACGATACACTATGCAATGCACCATTGGTCAAATTTTCCCCTCTCATTTCAGCCATCCGTACGATGCCGTCCCCCATCACCCGACCTTAATTGAAGAGGTATTGTATTGTACTCGATGGAACTGGGGACCTAGAAACGACGGAGAGGATTGTCCCCGCCGTAACACTCAGTGGTTCACAACCCCACAACAGCGTACAGCAGTCCACTCACCCCAACGCCGTTCCAAATCGAACCCAGCGTTATTAATTGAGGAGGTAGTGGCACTCACTGTCAACACCTTGCGGCAGGACGTGGCTCACGAATTTCAGGAACAAGTGACCTCCATGAAGTCCTAGATGCTGTCAAGGTAGGCGCTGCCAGTAAGTCCCCTGGACCTGGGGGCCTCATCCTCAAATTTTACAAGTGTGTTAGCTATCTTTTGGTACCTACTTCGATTCCCGCTCCAGTCTTCATTTTTTTAACTCTCGAACATATATATACCAATGTATACCGCACAGCGTCCTGTACCGGTCTACATATTTCTAGCACTTTGATCGTAGTGCGTAATTTGCGAGTACTATAGACCACCTTTTCCTATGCGGGTTGGGAGTCACTGAGCATTCTCGCATTCTTAGGATAAAGTTAGAGATTGAAATATCTCCCCGCATCGTCTTTGAGCAACTCTCCCTGCAATAATGTCGAGGATTCAATTTGCTGGTGACTAGAAAAAGACATCTCATGAAGGAACAGAGCGAGGCGAATCACTTACTCCTGTTCAGCGAAGACTGTTCCTCACCAGTCTTATTCACACCGCCTATCAAAGCGCAGATGTGCGCATTTCGAAGGGTTTATCGCCGCTCATCGGTGTGTAATAGATGTGAGAGTGTTGTGATGATATAACAGATGGTTGTTGTTGTTGTTGTGGTCTTCAGTCCTGAGACTGGTTTGATGCAGCTCTCCATGCTACTCTATCCTGTGCAAGCTTCTTCATCTCCCAGTACCTACTACAACCTACATCCTTCTGAATCTGCTTAGTGTATTCATCTCTTGGTCTCCCTCTACGATTTTTACCCTCCACGCTGCCCTCCAATGCTAAATTTGTGATCCCTTGATGCCTCAAAACATGTCATACCAACCGATCCCTTCTTCTAGTCAAGTTGTGCCACAAACTTCTCTTCTCCCCAATCCTATTCAATACCTCCTCATTAGTTACGTGATCTACCCACCTTATCTTCAGCATTCTTCTGTAGCACCACATTTCGAAAGCTTCTATTCTCTTCTTGTCCAAGCTGGTTATCGTCCATGTTTCACTTCCATAAATGGCTACACTCCATACAAATACTTTCAGAAACGACTTCCTTACACTTAAATCTATACTCGATGTTAACAAATTTCTCTTCTTCAGAAACGATTTCCTTGCCATTGCCAGTCTACATTTTATATCCTCTCTACTTCGACCATCATCAGTTATTTTACTCCCTAAATAGCAAAACTCCTTTACTACTTTAAGTGTCTCATTTCCTACTCTAATCCCCTCAGCATCACCCGATTTAATTTGACTACATTCCATTATCCTCGTTTTGATTTTGTTGATGTTCATCTTACATCCTCCTTTCAAGACACTGTCCATTCCGTTCAACTGCTCTTCCAAGTCCTTTGCTGTCTCTGACAGAATTACAATGTCATCGGCGAACCTCAAAGTTTTTACTTCTTCTCCATGAATTTTAATACCTACTCCGAATTTTTCTTTTGTTTCCTTTACTGCTTGCTCAATATACAGATTGAATAACATCGGGGAGAGGCTACAACCGTGTCTCACTCCTTTCCCAACCACTGCTTCCCTTTCATGCCCCTCGACTCTTATAACTGCCATCTGGTTTCTGTACAAATTGTAAATAGCCTTTCGCTCCCTGTATTTTACCCCTGCCACCTTCAGAATTTGAAAGAGAGTATTCCAGTTAACGTTGTCAAAAGCTTTCTCTAAGTCTACAAATGCTAGAAACGTAGGTTTGCCTTTTCTTAATCTTTCTTCTAAGATAAGTCGTAAGGTTAGTATTGCCTCACGTGTTCCAACATTTCTACGGAATCCAAACTGATCTTCCCCGAGGTCCGCTTCTACCAGTTTTTCAATTCGTCTGTAAAGAATTCGCGTTAGTATTTTGCAGCTGTGGCTTATTAAACTGATAGTTCGGTAATTTTCACATCTGTCAACACCTGCTTTCTTTGGTATTGGAATTATTATATTCTTCTTGACGTCTGAAGGTATTTCGCCTGTCTCATACATCTTGCTCACCAGATGGTAGAGTTTTGTCATGAGTGGCTCTCCCAAGGCCATCAGTAGTTCTAATGGAATGTTGTCTACTCCCGGGGCCTTGTTTCGACTCAGGTGTTTCAGTGCTCTGTCAAACTCTTCACGCAGTATCTTATCTCCCATTTCATCTTCATCTACATCCTCTTCCATTTCCATTATATTGTCCTCAAGTACATCGCCCTTGCATAAACCCTCTATATGCTCCTTCCACCTTTCTGCCTTCCCTTCTTTGCTTAGAACTGGGTTGCCATCTGAGCTCTTGATATTTATACAAGTGGTTCTCTTCTCTCCAAAGGTCTCTTTAATTTTCCTGTAGGCAGTATCTATCTTACCCCTAGTGAGACAAGGCTCTACATGCTTACATTTGTCCTCTAGCCATCCCTGCTTAGCCATTTTGCACTTTCTGTCGATCTCATTTTTGAGACGTTTGTATTCCCTTTTGCCTGCTTCATTTACTGCATTTTTATATTTTCTCCTTTCATCAATTAAATTCAATATTTCTTCTGTTACCCAAGGATTTCTATTAGCCCTCGTCTTTTTACCTACTTGATCCTCTGCTGCCTTCACTACTTCATCCCTCAGAGCTACCCATTCTTCTTCTACTGTATTTCTTTCCGCCATTCCTGTCAATTGTTCCCTTATGCTCTCCCTGAAACTCTCTACAACCTCTGGTTCTTTCAGTTTATCCAGGTCCCATCTCCTTAAATTCCCACCTTTTTGCAGTTTCTTCAGTTTCAATCTGCAGTTCATAACCAATAGATTGTGGTCAGAATCCACATCTGCCCCTGGAAATGTCTTACAATTTAAAACCTGGTTCCTAAATCTCTGTCTTACCATTATATAATCTATCTGATACCTATTAGTATCTCCAGGATTCTTCCAGGTATACAACCTTCTTTTATGATTCTTGAAACAAGTGTTAGCTATGATTAAGTTATGCTCTGTGCAAAATTCTACAAGGCGGCTTCCTCTTTCATTTCTTCCCCCCAATCCATATTCACCTACTATGTTTCCTTCTCTCCCTTTTCCTACTGACGAATTCCAGCCACCCATGACTATTAAATTTTCGTCTCCCTTCACTACCTGAATAATTTCTTTTATCTCGTCATACATTTCATCAATTTCTTCATCATCTGCAGAGCTAGTTGGCATATAAACCTGTACTACTGTAGTAGGCATGGGCTTTGTGTCTATCTTGGCCACAATAATGCGTTCACTATGCTGTTTGTAGTAGCTAACCCGCACTCCTATTTTTTTATTCATTATTAAACCTACTCCTGCATTACCCCTATTTGATTTTGTATTTATAACCCTGTAATCACCTGACCAAAAGTCTTGTTCCTCCTGCCACCGAACTTCACTAATTCCCACTATATCTAACTTTAACCAATCCATTTCCCTTTTTAAATTTTCTAACCTACCTGCCCGATTAAGGGATCTGACATTCCACGCTCCGATCCGTAGAATGCCAGTTTTCTTTCTCCTGATAACGACGTCCTCTTGAGTAGTCCCCGCCCGGAGATCCGAATGGGGGACTATTTTACCTCCGGAATATTTTACCCAAGAGGACGCCATCATCATTTAATCATACAGTAAAGCTGCATGTCCTCGGGAAAAATTACGGCTGTAGTTTCCCCTTGCTTTCAGCCGTTCGCAGTACCAGCACAGCAAGGCCGTTTTGGTTAATGTTACAAGGCCAGATCAGTCAATCATCCAGACTGTTGCCCCTCTCCAGGAACCACATGTTTGTCTGGCCTCTCAACAGATACCCCTCCTTTGTGGTTGCACCTACGGTACGGCCATCTGTATCGCTGAGGCACGCAAGCCTCCCCACCAACGGCAAGGTGCATGGTTCATGGGGGAAGAAAATATTACAATGTAAGGAATATATTCCCGGCGCATTACATACATTCTCCCTGCAGGTTTCTCTGCGATAAACTATAGTGTCAAACTGCAAAGTGATTAAACTACTAACTTGCACACCAAAGAAAACACCGATTCTTTGTAACACAAAACACTACATAAATTTCTAGAGGTGTATGACACCTGCTGTTCATGCCTGATTACAGTTCGTTAATTCTGATATGTTCAGAACAGCCTTATAAAATGATCGTCAACAGCCGAAAAACATACGAAGAGGCAGAGACATCTTAAGGCGAAATAAAAACCAGGATCCGTAGCCAGAGGAGACTTATTGCAGTTTCCCACCTCCCATGGTAACCATCATCTTGCACACAGATGACATAGTCGAATGTTAGGTTGTATTGCTCATGTGCGGGATACGAGTAATATTCCCGTTTAGCCATGAAGCCACGTCTCTAGAACGGCTCCACTACCCACTACTTTTAGCATCAGTTTACCCTCCTCCTCCAGAACACGCAATTCTATTGTTGTTGCCCAGGGCTCATTTCATGGTATTTGTCTCTAATTCTATGTATTCTCAGACAATTTCCATAATATTACTAGGTTTTTGCGATTTTACGTATTTGATGGTATTTCCCTCAATTTTTACGTATCTCACATAAATTTTTCGTGATTATACTGTTTCTCGATTTTTTCTGATTTAATACCATTTTCCATATATTTTAACAGTTTTCCATGTGTATGTGGTCATATTGCTCACATACTCATGTGCTGTTTGATTTTCTACGAGAGCGTTTGCGCATCTTATACACCAACCTACTAAAAAATCGTAAGGCTTACCCTCTCCCGGATGATACACTTGCATGCATTTAGGACAGAACGAGCATGAAAATTATAGCAACAGTAGCTACGTACCTACATGAAACTGAAGACTCTATTCATTCACAAGATGCGGCAGTTGACTGCAGTACATTGTATAAATCTTCGTTCGTCTAGAGCAGAGTGCCGAAACAGGTTTTCCTTCGATGGACCAGTTTCATCTGTTGAGTGGTACTTAAGGTAGGTAAATAAAGTAGTGAAATCAATGTGAAGTGAAGTAGAAATAAGAAAATAAATGAAAAACACATTGGGAAACAGCGGACAAAGCAGCAGTGGCAACGGCCGGCGCTAGCAAGTCAGCATAGCACGCCATCGCCCTCCCCACATAAGCGGAAGCTGTCGATTCAGCCGTCAGGGCATCGCCCGACCGGCTCATGTGTTTCTCAGTTGTCACATGTGACCAAAGGCCCTCGCCTACATTCCAAGAGCCAATAACCGACGTTAAGAAGATTCTTCGAGAAGCTTTTTAACGTGACAAAAGAGGTAATGACCGTGAAGTCGTTCACCTCCAGTGAACTGAAGTGAATAAATACGCGAGACGCAGTGGGCCCGACAAGAGGAAGAGTTTTTAGTTCAGTTTCGGAGCTGAAGACCGTCATGCAGGAAGAGACTATATCGTACACACAAGCACCAAGTCCGCCGCTGTGATGGAATAGCAAGCCGCAGTCTCGCCGCCAGAAGACAGAAGTAAAAGGTATTTAAAGGCTGATTTTTACGTACCCGGGTGACCGGTGAGGACGGGAAGGAGACTGCCTCACATCAGCAGTCACCTGTGAGCTGGGATGAAGATCTGAGAACCGAAGACTGGCAAACGGGAGTTCGTTGTTCGAGTCCGGGACACTGGCCTTCCCGCGCCGCGCCGCTCCGCTGGCCGACGCACAACACTGACACACGCGGCCGCTTAGCCCTTTGTTGCCTGACGGTACTTAAAAGTACCAGTAAGTTTTGACTCTCATTATTTTCTCGTGGTGCAGTTTCGTGATCTGCGAGCCTGCCGGTACGTAACAGTAACTCTGCTCTACTGTTTCATAGATGTTATTGTGCAATACATAGACCTCTCTGGCGGTCAGAGCTTGAAATTGTTTTTCGCGCGCTGCTGTGAAAACAGAAGATTGTATGTGCATGTTTCCATGCTGTTGCCTGAAATTGTGCGCAATTTATTGAAACTTCCGTTGAGTTTTCCATTGTACGTACTTATCTTCTTTGTTTTTTTATATTAGTTTGAAGCATTACGTTACATGTGAATGAGATAAAGTGGAAAATATAAGGAGGACTTATTAGTACCGTCAGGTTGTGCGAACACTTTATTGTAGCAACAATGCGTTACCTCTCACTAGTTGTTCTGTCCACTTTTTTTCACATAGAAATCGGTAAATACATTTGCCTGTGGAACAATTAGAACACACAGGAAAGGTTTGCCAGGCAATTTTTGTAAAGAAAAATGTCTAAATCAAATCACAGAGAGTCATCTTTAGACCTAACAGTATTTCAATGGAAGGAAAATAAAGTAGTGTATTTTCCGTCAAACTTCCGTGGCACTGAACAGAGCGTAGTGACAAGAAAACAGAAAGATGGAACTAGTAGGACTATACCATGTCCAGTTGTTGTATGTGATTACAATAAAAACATGGATGGTGTGGATCATGCAGACAGATTACGTTCAACTTATGGTCTTGACAAGCGATCAAAGAAATGGTGGCACCGTCTCTTCTGGGGAGCAATAGAAATTGCTTTTGTCAATGCTTACGTCATTTTCAGTGATATACATGGGGCACGGCTACTGCTGGAATTCTGGCGTGCTGTGGCACTAGGGCTAATGAATGAACAGCAAGTGTCAAATCTCAAAAAGAGTAACTCTGGTGAAATAACTCTCCCAAAGAGAAGGAAGGATAGCTTTTCTGTTTCGAAGGATGTACGTCTTGGCAACAGAGGAAACTATTTTGTAGTGTTCAGTTGTAAAAGAGGACGATGCGAAACGTGTGCGAAAAATAAAATTCAGTCGAGACCACATTCACAATGTAGTACATGTAAAGTGTATTTGTGCTGCAATGAGAAAAAGAACTGTTTCCTACAATTTCATGAGGTATCACTAAATATGTGATACGTATATACTGTCAAAAATGTATAGCTAAGTTACTATGTATTGTGAAGTTGCACTAGAATAAATTTATGTGAAATTTAAAAAAAAATTCAGAAATATCATATTTCTGTTAATTAATTTTCTAATGTAAAAATATTTAATATTTATGTGGAATAAAGTACAACTTATAAAAATTGGAGCATTTTCTGCGCATGTTGTGATTCTGTCCATGGAGTCTGACGGTACTTCAGAGTACCACGAGAGAAAAAAGTTGTGAAAAATAAAATAAAATTTTACAAAAAATCCTACCGTCATTTGAGAACACAATAGCATAAATTCTGCAAAGAAAATGTTAAAAAGTAAATTTTTTCTTATGTCAGGAAACAAAGGGTTAGAGAAGAGAAGCACTGGGACGCCACATCCAAGGTATCACCATCCGTTTCACGACTTCGTTCTCAATAATCAAACGGGCCATCTCTCGCTGCGCGTCTCCAGTCAACTGGGTGAGACGGCGACACGAGATACACACTGCCACGCGTAATCAGACGCCGCCGCTGCCGCAGCCCAAGGCTTCGCAGACGACACAGCTGCCGCTCTCCAAGCCAGAACATCCAGTAAGGGAAAAGTTGTACAAAACTTTCAATAAAATTTATCTTATGTAAATATGCTGTTTCATTCTACCTCATCCCCGAGCCAAGGAACAAGAGAGAGAGAGAAAAGGTAATTTATTTAGTATTTTTCATCCTGACATAATGCTTTAGAATCAAATGCCCTTTGCAGTAATGCTTATCCTGGCAATTGACTACCATCAAAAGAGAAAACCCAGTTACATTTAGTGTCAGAAGTGTTACACATCACACATGTGATGACTGTGGTATGCACAGGTTTGTTAACGAAAGTAAGTGGATATTGTTCTAAGTCACACACAGAACGCAAACGAAACCAGGTTGCACCACACAACTGATAATCCTAGAGAGAACAAAGGAGAAAAAAGTTAAATCCACGATTAACGGCCTGCAGTAACACCTACCTCTCTCTCTAGAATGCATCAGTCTACCATTAAATCATACCTCGTTACAACCGCATCCAAACCCATCACTCCATCCACTTTCTATTGTCCTTTAACGCAGTTGCAAGTCAATTTAGAAGCAGATGCTTCCTTTTCCAGGAATACATCAAAGAAAGCAGTCAACTTACAATCATCACTATTACCTAAATAGATTTACAGTGGAATGTTGTTAAAAAAAACATACAGCAACTGTTTTTGAGGTGTCTGTTGGCTGACACCACAATGTTATGACTGGTGGAGAATACAGAGAAGCACATTGTAAATACTATTTGTCAGGGTTTAAAACACCTGAAAGTCCTGCACAGAGTCAAACACGGTATGTATTCTGTAGTTGCATATTGCAGTCCCACATCTGGTAATGCACTGCTAAGGACACTTATGAGGTTGCCTATAGCTGTGGAGTCACATTTAATCTTGTGATCCGACGTATATATATTTATTACTCTATTTGGTGGTCAACCACGTTAAAACATTCTGTTCCAGCCGTCTTATCGTTGTCGACGAAAAACGATTATTTCCCTGGTTCCCGGTGCGCTGTTGACTTGCTGAATTTGAATCTCATTGTTTTGAATAAATCATCCTTTTTTTCTGAAAGTGTAATAATTTTTTTGTCTGTACACGTACATCATCTATCGATTTCCGTCCCAATCGGGTAATTTCTTCGTGGTGCGTCGCACTTTTGTTTTAAGAGTGTCGTTCGCTTGTGTCAAAAAGTTGTGATCCAAGGGTTAACGTCATCCGTTCTGCGCTTTTGTGAGGCTCTGACCAGACAGTCGTAGGCGATTTTGGTGTTGACAAACCGATTTTTCAGTCGAGTGCGCATACGATTTTTGGTTGTGATAGAGATTAGTTGGAATCGGGTGGATGCAAACGGAATTTTGAATTGTTCGTATGTTATAGTAATCGGTATGAGACACATGAATACGTGTTCAATGTTGGTGATGAATAAAGCAGGATTGAAAATAGCTACGTTAGGTAAAATTAACCATCAGGTGTGAATTAGCAAAAATTTATTTTTCATATACTATATTACAGTACGTTTTCCGTGTTTTTCATGACGAACAAACCAGAAGAACTTGACCACAGTGAAAATGGTAGTGCAAATGTAGTCGTGAGCCCGAGAGCGAGCTGCTACTGCGAGGACTGAAATGATAGTCAGGCAGAGATTATATTTATATGTCTTACGCCTTCTGAATTACAAGAACTGACCAGTCTCAGACCGTTAAATTAAAATATAATTATAATCAAACAATTTAAATCAAACCAGGGGAATGGGCTAACATACGGTCAAAGCTCTTGACTGTGCCTTATTAACCAGTGTGTGAGCTCTACACTACAAGTAATTTACAAATTACCTTAAATAAATTTGCGATTGTTAATGTCAGTGATATATACCATGGAGTGGGAACGGAAGTTTACATACTGCTCTTTACAGGAACTCACCACATTCGCCTACACTGAACAGATGAACTCACGACACATACACATTGCGAAACAAAGGTGTCATTTTCGCTAGCAAGGGAACGTCTTTGCTATTTGACGTCGGAAGAGGTCGGCGGGGGTCTACTAGGCAACAGTGCCACACGTTCTTTTATTAAATTTGCAGTTTAGGAGACATGTGTAGAAAAAACGACCAGGACTTAAAAGTGACATATGGCGTCTGTTGGTTGGGCACTGCCACTTCACGTGGAGAACAATTCTGTCGTACGTTAGGGTTGTAACTTTGTGAATAGAGTTTACTTGACTCAGTCTATGAAAGAAACAGGTGCGATGCTATCAGAAGATGATTAAATTCCTTGGACTTATCGCCAATTGCTCTAATAGTGAAACCGGAATGAACGATATGTGTCGAAATCAAAAGTAGTTAGAAGTGTTCGAATTGACACCAGACGCATTTCAAAGACTTCAGTTTGACGGCACCTTCGCGTCATTTTGCTTCATGGTGGCTACTGGTATCTTCCAAAAATCTATCGTGCTGTATATGTAAGTAATGCGATACGCTTACTTGTTTCATGATGAGCCACGAGGACGTTTTCTTCTTTATATACATGTTTCATGAGGAACAGAAAACATTTTAGGAGGAGGTAGTGTAGAATTATAAGGGCAAATGCATGGAGTGAACAGTATTTTGAAAATAGATTATAAGATGGATGACAATAAAAGTAAAACATCGGTAATGGAATGTAGTCGAGTCAAATCAGGCGATGCGGAAGTAATTAGATGGTTAAATGGGACACTGAAATAAATAGATGCATTTAGATATTTGGTGAGCAAAAAAGCTGATGATTGCTGGAAGTAAAGAGGGTATAAAACGCAGACTGGCAAATAGAAAGTAAAGTAGTTTTGAAAAAGAGGAATTTGTTAAAGTTTAATACAAATTTACGTGCTAGACAGAACAGATGCATTTTAAACGTAGTTCCATAGAAGAATGCTGAATATTCGATGGGTACATCTAATGATAAGGCACTTAATAAAAAAACGGAGGAAAGAAATCTATGGCACAACTCCACTAAAAGCAGTACTTGGTTACTTGGTTGACACGACAGATCCTGAAGCATCAAGAAATTATCAGCTGGGTAATTAATGAGAGAGTGGGAGGTTAAAATTGTAAAGAGAGACCTAAGCATGAATTTAGTAGGCTGATACAAATGGAGGTAGCTTGCAGCAGGTGATTGGGTATGGAGAGACTTAAACAACATATACCAGTATGAAGAGCTGCATCAAATCAGGCATCGGAAAACAGACCACTGCAAGTACGACAATGTGTTGTGGTTGGCAAGAGAGCCAACACCGTTTTACTAAAGGAGGCCGAAATGCACGCGTTTTAGCTCACGCAGGCTGGCGTGAGGTCTGGAACATGACAAGGAAATTATAATTTAGAGAAAATGGACTTAGCTGGTGGAATACTTAACTTTAATCCCTTAATGATGAACGTCGCTCTTGACGGTACATGATTCACAATATCAATAGTAACTTAATATGGCGCCTTGCTGTGTCGTAGCAAATGTAGCTGAAGGCTATGCTAAACTATCGTCTGGGCAAATGAGAGCGTATTTTGTCAGTGAACCATCGCTAGCAAAGTCGGTTGTACAACTGGGGCGAGTGCTAGGAAGTCTCTCTAGACCTGCCGTGTGGCGGCGCTCGGTCTGCAATCACTGATAGTGGCGACACGCGGGTCCGACGTATACTAATGGACCGCGGCCGATTTAAAGGCTACCACCTAGCAAGTGTGGTGTCTGGCGGTTACACCACATTCCTCCCCCGCAAATCGGCGTACGGGGGTCGCATACGGCTTCCGCCCGCCGTGGCGAGGACCCCATATTGACGTATGCGACGAGGTGGGGAGCCTAACAACAGGCGAGGCTGTGCCACCCGCACCCTACCATTCGGACCGCGGGGAGCTAGGAAACGCCTGAAAACCTGCTCCAGGGTGCACGCCAACATGCGGTGTATGCGGCCGTAGAGAGACAGGAGGGGCCGAAGGGTCGACCTCCATCGGGCCGGGGCACCCGACGGGCGAAGACGACACAAGGTCCGGAGCGGGCAAGAGTTCCATGTCGGATGACAATTGGTCCCGGGAAGCGATCGGCGGCGCGTGACCCAGGGAGGCGCCCGGCGGCTGCAGCGAAGCTTCCACTGCGGGCGTCGCCGGCGGGAGAACAGGTGGCGGCGGCGGCGCGTCGCCATGGGGCAAAATGGAAGGCATCGTCGGTAACACCTGGGGCTGAGGCGAGCCAGTAGATGGGTCCCCAGGGCGTTGACCAGACGGCACCGTCGCTGAAAGCAGACGGGGAGCGGCAGATCCCGTGCGACGACAGAGGCGCAGCTGACTGAGATGCCCACGCACCTCACCAGATACATAGCGCGGCCGAGGCAGCGAAGAATGCGCCCTTCGAGCCAACGCCGTGTGTAACCTCCCCCTCACTTATCGACCTTAATGACAGTGAAAAATTAAACCGCGTGTACCTAATGGGAATTTGGGAAAAGCAATCGTCACCGAAGTTAATCTGTCGGTAAAGAGGGAGGAAAGGGTTACATCTAAATGAAAGGAAAAATGCAAATGAAACTGGTGGAAATTAATTTTGAAAAGGGGTAAAGTTAATAAAAAAAGTAAATGTGCGGCCGTTACGTTAACAGTTAACTAGCGGTAATTAGATATTTGAGATTTGGGGGATTTTACGGTCGCCAGTCCTATGGACAATTACTATAGTAACTGAAAAAGAAAGGTTGTTACACATATAATTAGCACTAGAAGCGTGGCAACTGAAGGTTGACATGTGTAGTGTGAAAACTGAAAGTTTGTCAGAAGTAATAAATTTCGCTACACTCTGACTTAATTTAGCAAAGTAACTAATAAAACCGGAAAACTGAAAGTTAATTTAGTGACTGAAATTAATAGTGAGCTTTGTTTCTGAAGCACTACGAAATTCAGTAAAATAAGGTTAGCCTTGGGCTACCTCAACAATCATTTCAAAAGCTACTTGAATCTACGCAATTTAGGAATAAGAGATTTAACTTCGAACTTGAATTAAATGATTCTGGACAATTAACAATAGTAAAATTTTGTACGTACCAAGCTGAGCTGTAGTCACAGGTAAGCTAAAATATGCTAACCAAATTCGCACTCATAATTTGTGCTTGTGAAATCTAAATATTGTAGCCAGCTATGAATACTTTAACTGAACTTTGAAATTAAAGCAGTGAAATGGAATAATATTACTTTAATGCTGGCGTTTGAATTTCAACGACACTCGGGTTCGTTCCGGAAAAGGAAGGGACCCTGCTTGGTAATGCAATTGGGACAAGGAGTAACAAATGTTCATGCTAAGTTGCTGTAATTATAGTTACGAAAATGGAACAGTTTGAGAAGCTGAGGTCTGCCATACAGTTCTAAAACTTTACGTGCTTCCAGTCTTCCTTGTTGGTTGATTGAAGGATTGAAGCCGTCGATCGAGGAGGTGGCGACAGTCACTCATTGTCGGCCGTCGCTGTTACAGAAGCTGGATGTTGGCGCGCCTTCTTCTCGACACGGTCACCAGGCGAAACGGGCTCTTGATGTGCGCCAGCTAATGCTTCCCGTCCGCGACACCGTGTCAGAAACTATCATAGCAAGTCGAGCGCAATTACATGCTGCCCGACCCCGAAAGCGCGGCAACTCGCGGGAGCGTCACACAACACACCTGCTCCACCGCCCTACTCCAGCCAGACCACTCTCTGCTCTGCCCGCGCTCCACGCGGCAGAGTTAACACTACCAAAGATCCTACACACTTTGGTTGTCCACACGACCTATCGATGTATTCGTTCGATAGCATAGTTTTCCCTAGGCAAGACCCAGTATAAAAATACAATATTTACAAAACAACCAATTATACATCGACATAAATGCATAAATATATATATATATACAAATAGTAAAACAATTACAATATATAAAGACGCAGAAATGTCATATCTTGAGGTAACAAAACAAGAAAAAAGAATTATAGTACAATAGATGGAAATAGGAGGATATGCATTTCCGGCGTTACACGTGAACCTAGATAGTGGCGATAGTAGACAACGTCGCCTAGAACAAAAGCAGGTGTCTGCCGCTGCACAAGAACCTGATGCGGCGGATGTAGCAAAGACTTCAAGGTTCGATGATGACGACCGTGGAGCAACTCAGCCGGCGAGCGACGATCTCGAGGCTGAGAGCGATACGAGGACAAAAAGAGCAATAATGCGTCCTCCCGAGAATGCGACTCCTTCAACTTCAACATCTGTGACTTGAAAGTCCTGACCAATCGTTCAGCAGCACCGTTTGACTGTGGCGAAAACGGCGCGGACATCAGATGTTGAATACCATAGGCCTTGCAGAATGACTGAAATTCTGCGGGCATGAATTGTGGGCCATTGTCGGAAACAATAGTCTGTGGAAGACCTTCAATGGAAAAGATAGCAGATAACGCTTGGATGGTGGCAGATGACGTCGTGGAAGGCATGCGGACAACAAAAGGAAAATTACTGAATGAATCTACCACAACCAACCATCGAGCATTCCAGAATGGACCAGCAAAATCGATGTATAAGTGTTGCCAAGGGGAAGTGGCTTTTGGCCATGCAAAGAATTTCCGCCGTGGTGCTGATTGTTGTTCGGCACACACCATGCAAGAAGAGCACATATTCGTAATCGCGGCATCGATTCCGAACCAAGTACAGTGCTGACGAGCAAGCCGTCTCGTTCTCTCTATACCCCAATGTCCTTGGTGGAGAAGCTGTAAGACAGAGGACTGTAACGAACGTGGGACTACGACACTGGACTGATCATTATCAGAACGCAAAAGCAAAACACCACGTCGAACAAAAAGTCTCTCCTTGTGAGCAAAAAATCGGCGAACCAACGGATCTCCGATCCGTGACTTTGACAAGGGCCATTGTGTAGCAACAAAACGCAGAACGGAAGCAAGGACAGGGTCGGCAGCTGTGGCTGTAGCTACACGACGAAAATCAATAGGAAACGATTCGACCACGTCATCGGTTTCCGAATCAATGAACATGCAAGCAAGTTCGGAGGAATCGAATGCTCTATCCTCAGCAACAGGCAAACCAGACAACGCATCGGCGTTTCCGTGCTTAGCAGTGGACCAATACGAGATATCGTAGCGGTACTGCGAGAAGAAAATAGACCAGCGAATGAATTTCTGCGCTGTGCGTGGAGGTACAGGCTTGGTCGGATGAAAAAGCGATGTCAAAGGTTTGTGGTCTGTGATTATGGTAAAGTGACGACCATACAAGAAATCATGAAACTTTGTAACACCAAATACGAGTGCCAATGCTTCTTTCTCGATCTGTGAATAATTTCTTTGCGCAGTCGAGAGCAATTTGGACGCAAAGGCAATAGGGCGATCATGCGACCCATCTTTGTGCGCAAGCACAGCACCGATCCCGAAATCCGATGCATCTACCATCAACAATAGGGGTTTCTGGGGATCGAATGGCGTAAGGCAAGTAGTGGAAAGCAACGCCGATTTCAACTGGCGAAAGGCGCGTTCGCATTCCGTCGTCCAGACGAACGGAACACCTTTAAGGCGTAAGCGATGAAGCGGAGCTGAAATGGAAGAGCCATGTGGGATATATTTATGATAATAGTTGATTTTTCCCAGCACACTGTAGCTGCTTCAAATTCTGCGGCGAAGGCAAGTCTTGTATGGCACGTAGGTGCTTGGCACTGGGATATATGCCTCGGGCATTGAGTACATGTCCCAGGTATGGCAAGCCACGAGCAAAATACACACATTTGTCCTTCCGCAAGCGAAGACCATTTTGTCGCAAGACCCGAAATAATGTTCTGAGATTGGCTAAATGTTCTTCTTCCGTCTTTCCGGAGATCACAATATCGTCCAGATAGTTTGCTGCAGCTGGGGCCGACGCACAAACAGTTTGTAGATATTGCGGAAACAATGCAGGGGCGGATGCACACCCGAATGGCAGTCTTTTAAATCTATACAAACCAAGATGCGTGTTAACCACCAAAACGCGCTGGGATTCTTCGTCCACTGGTATTTGCAAGTACGCATCTGCTAGGTCCAACTTCGAAAAATATTTACCCGGGCACAGTTTGTCAAAAAGATCTTCCAGGCGGGGTAAAGGAAAAGTTGCAATCACTAGTTGTGGATTCACTGTTGCCTTGAAGTCCACACAAAGTCTCAATTTTCCAGAAGGTTTTGGCAAAATTACTAAGGGTGATGCCCAGAGAGAAGCCTTCACACGTTCAGCTACACCTTATGATTCAAAATCGTGTAATGTTTTTGCGACCTCATCACGCAATGCGTGGGGAACATTGCGCGCTCTGAAAAATTTTGGTTGCGCGTTTACTTTCGGTTCCAAATGTGCTTTATAGTTCTTAGCGAAACCAAGGCCCAGTGCAAAAAATGTCTGCAAATTCTTCACATAGACGAGAAACAATGACTGAAGGCGTAGTCTGGTTCACTGATAGGACCTGATTTACTATAGACAAGTTAGACAACTGAAATAAATCGAAACCAAAAAAGTTCACTGCAGAAGAAGAACGAAGGACGTAAAATGACACAAGTTTTGTTTGTCCTTTGTATGTTGTAAGAAGGCTGCACTATCCTAACACAGGGATATCTTGACCTGAATAACTAGTTAACTTAACATTTGCGGCACGCAACGGAGGTGTGCCCAGCTGTTTGTACGTGTCTTGATTGATCAATGAAACTGCAGCTCTGGTATCGAGCTGGAATGTTATCACTTTGCCGTAAAGTCCAAGTTTACAAAAAGTTTATTGTCCTGCAGACGACAAGAGCGACTGTCTCGTGCAACGTGAACTGACACTGGTACAAAATCACTTGCGACTTGACGGGAGTGCCGGCGATGTCGACGCACACTATTTGCGGGACGAACACAGTCAATCTTAGAGAGAGTGGCACTGGGCGGAGTGGAATGAACTACATGAATTTCTATGGGCGAAGTTTCGCGAGCCTGAATATCCTTGGTTCGATTCCGATTCCGGCGCGAAGTAAAGGGCCTGGTGTGGTGTCACTGCCAGACACCACACTTGCTAGGTGGTAGCTTAAATCGGCCGCGGTCCATTAGTACATGTCGGACCCGCGTGTCGCCACTGTGTGATCGTAGACCGAGCGCCACCACACGGCAGGTCTCGAGAGACGTACGAGAACTCGGCCCAGTTGTACGACGACGTTGCTAGCGACTATACGGACGAAGCCATTTCTCTCATTTGCCGAGAGACAGTTAGAATAGCCTTCAGCTAAGTTAATGGCTACGACTTAGCAAGGCGCCATTAGCCTTAAATAGCTTGTATATAAAGAGTCACTTGTATCGCCACAATCTCCAGATGTCTCATCAAGAACGATGTATACAAGGATGTATTAAAAGTTTATTCCAAAGATACGTATTTTCTTTATCACATTCATTAAGTCTCCTGTTTCAGACCTCACTCCATCCTCCGTGAGTTAGCGCGTGCATCTTGGCCGCCTCTTTCAATTAGTGTGCGTAGTGTTGGCAAGTCTGCCGACACTACACCTGGAATGGTTTTGAGCTTTCGATCTAAGCTTTTTCTGGCAAACACTCTGAATATGTCCTTTTTTATTATAATAAAAGCAAATAGTTTGGCGTGACGAGCAATTCTCACGCGAATGTCTAGTAGCGCACCGCGGGCAGGATTTGAGCACTGCATTTGCTTGCCGGCGCGGCACACATGGCTGAGAGCCTGGCGGCAGCGGCGCGGCCAGGCGCGAAGACTGTTTACTGTTCCGTGCAGCTCGCCAGGCGGGCCGGTTAACCTGACACACGGGTGGCTAAGTTTCAAATGATTCCTGAGCAAAGTCAAGTGTGTCTTGCCGATCCAATATGTCCATCACTTGTTGAAGGGAGGGATTGACTAGCTTCAAAATCTGTTCCCTTATATGAACATCAGAAAAGTTCTGTGCAATTGCATCACGTACCATATTATCTGAATAAGGGAGTCCACATTGACACTCAAAAGCACAATCCATAGTAAGGCCTTGCAAAGTTGCAACCCACTCCCCATTAGTCTGACCTGCCGTACGTTTTGTACGAAAGAAGATATACCCTTTCGCAAGTACATTGACTGATTTTGTTAAATATGCATGTAATGCAGAGAAAATTTCTTCGTAGGTCAGAGTTGCTACGTCGCGTCGGGGAAATAATTTGACTATCACACGGTACGTTTGTACGCCGACCGATGATAAGAGATAAGGCTGCCGCTCGTTACCTTGAATTCTGTAGGCGGCGAGATGGAATCCAAATTGGCGTGACCACTCCGTCCAGCTTTCCAGTGCAGCATCAAAAGGTCGAAAAGCTGGTGCAACTACGTGTTGTGGCTGCGTTAGCGGTGGAGCGGCTGCTGCCGCATCATTTTGCATCGCACGTTGACCCTGGACGTGCTGTCCAAGGGCATCCAGTAATGCAGGCGTCTGCTGATTCTGTAAGCGATAAAATTCGGACAGTACATCTGGAGATTGTGGCGAAGCCATTACACAAGTAAATCAGGGCAGTTTAGAGAAGAACGCGGTTTTGCCTCGTCGCCATTGTTGTGGTTGGCAAGAGAGCCAACACCGTTTTACTAAAGGTGGCCGAAATGCACGCGTTTTAGCTCATGCAGGCTGGCGTAAGGTCTGGAACATGACAAGGAAACTAGAATTTAGGAAAAACGGACGTAGCTGGTGGAATACTTAACTTTAATCCATTAATGATGAACGTCGCTCTTGACGGTACATGATTCATAATATCAATAGTAACAGAATATGGCGCCTTGCTAGGTCGTGGCAAATGACGTAGCTGAAGGCTATGCTAAACTATCGTCTGGGCAAATGAGAGCGTATTTTGTCACTGATCCATCGCTGGCAAAGTCGGTTGTACAACTGGGGCGAGTGCTAGGAAGTCTCTCTAGACCTGCCGTGTGGCGGCGCTCGGTCTGCAATCACTGATAGTGGCGACACGCGGGTCCGACGTAGACTACCGGACCACGGCCGATTTAAAGGCTACCACCTAGCAAGTGTGGTGTCCGGCGGTGACACAACACAATGTAGAGTAAATCCAGTGAAACGTGAGTGCGACATGTGCTACATCTTTAATGGTTATCGCTGTTAGAATGTCACCTATATACACTACTGGCCATTAAAATTGCTACACTACGAAGATGACGTGCTACAGATGCGAAATTTAACCTACAGGAAGAAGATGCTCTGATATGCAAATGATTAGCATTCACACAAGGTTGGCGCCGGTGGCGACACGTACTACGTGCTGACATGGGGAAAGTTTCCAACCGATTTCTCATACACAAACAGCAGTTGACCGGCGTTGCCTGGTGAAACCTTGTTGTGATCTCTCGTATAAGGAGAAATGCGTACCATCACGTTTCCGACTTTGATAAAGGTCGGATTGTAGCCCACCGCGATTGCGGTTTATCGTATCGCGACATTGCCGCTCGCGTTGGTCGAGATCCAATACTGATAGAAGAATATGGAATCTGTGGGTTCAGCAGGGTAATACGGAACGCCGTGCTGGATCCCAACGGCCTCGTATCACTAGCAGTCGAGATGACAGGCATATTATCAGCATGGCTGTAACGGATCGTACAGCCACGTCTCGATTCCTGAGTCAACAGATGGGGACGTTTGCAAGACAACAACCATCTGCACGAACGGTTCGACGACATTTGCAACAGCATGGACTATCAGCTCGGAGACCATGGCTGCGGTTACTCTTGACGCTGCAATGATGTACTTGCGATGATGTACTCAACGACGAATCTGGGTGCACGAATGGCAAATGAATCCAGGATCTGTTTACAGCATCATGATGGTCGCATCCGTGTTTGGCGACATCGCGGTGAGCGCACATTGGAAGCGTGTATTCGTCATCGCCATACCGGCGTATCACCCGGCGTAGTGGTATGGGATGACATTGGTTACACGTCTCGGTCACCTCTTGTTCGTATTGACGGCACTTTGAATAGTGGGTGTTACATTTCAGATGAGTTACGACCCGTGGCTCTACCCTTCATTTGATCCCCGCGAAACCCTACATTTCAGCAGGATAATGCACTACCGCATGTTGCAGGTCGTGTACGGGCCTTTCTGGATACAGAAAATGTTCGACTGTTGCCCTGGCCAGCACATTCTCCAGATCTGACTGAAAACGTCTGGCCAATGGTGGCCGAGCAATTGGCTCGTCACAATACGCCAGTCACTACTCTTGATGAACTGTGGTATCGTGCTGAAACTGCATGGGCAGCTGTACCTGTACACGTCATCCTAGCTCTGTTTGACTCAATGCCCTGGCGTATCAAGGCCGTTATTACGGCCAGAAGTGGTTGTTCTGGGTACTGATTTCTTAGGATCCAAATTGCGTGAAAATACAATCACATGTCAGTTCTAGTACAATATATTTGTCCAATGAATACCCGTATATCATCTGCATTTCTTGTTGGTGTAGGAATTTTAATGGCCAGTAGTGTAAACACTCAGACAAGGTGTTAAGCAACGGCAAATGATTAAGTGCAATGTTGGTTATAATTAATCCCGCTTCCGGCTTGAATGCACTTTTGAATTCTCTTGTCAGCACCACGTATAGATGTTTTGAGGTATTCATTGTCTGTTATTGTGACGGCTGCACTATTCAATAATCCAAACGATCATTTCGTGTCTTTACTTTCTCTTTGTGGTCTTTGCCTTTCAAACGTCACTGAAGGCAGTGGTCTAAATTAGTAACGTGTGGGGATCATGGTGAGCAAGAAGAGTAGCCATTTCTGTCGATGCTTCATTAGTAAACAGTACTATTGCGATTACTCAGCTATTTGCAATTAACCAACAACAAAATTCCTATCACCTTCATTCACCTTGAAAAGCGACAAGTCATTCGGTTCGTCTCTTCTCATTTGTTCACATAAATAATTCGACTGCCTCACTTAGACAGGATCTGTCAGCATAAAATTTCAGAAGGATTAATGAGATTACAGTGATTGTATGCACTAACATTGTTTACTACTTTTTAACGTTCTTTAATTTAAGCTGGTGCTGGCTAGGTTTATTGCTTTCCTGGCTGAACTTCAGAACTGAGCAGTGGTGTAGCTGTAGGACAGGAGTCACAAGTGGCGCGCGAAAAGCGGATCCTGTGGGGCTAGGGACGGAATGTGGCCTTCCTGTGAGCAGGGGAGCTAGCCACTTTCACATTGTCTTGGATATGTCCATTGAGCTGAGAGCCTTTGTTCCGGATCACGGAACTCTGTCAACCGCAGGTAGTTATTTGGACTATGTTCAGGAAAGTGCGTTCAACTGATAAACATCTCCCGCCTTTTGGGAAAAAAAAGCCAAACAGCTCTGCCATACTGCAGATTCAGAAGGTACTGCAGCGTTGGCGGCTAGCCTCAACCACAAATTTTCAGCTCTTCTGAGGGCTTGTGATGTGATGTGAGGCTGTCTGCTGCTTCAGAGGGCACAAAATGGCGAAGCTGATGTGAAGCTAATACAAGTCAAAGTTTTAGAGAAGAGGGGAAAAAATCGAGATTATTCATTTCTCAGTGGGATATTTTGTTAAGGAAACAATCACTCCATTGGAGGGTCGACACAACTTTTTACTGGGGTAAGGCGTCAGACAGACCGACTTGGAGCAGGACAGACACCACAGGTAATTTTCATTTCCACTGTCTATACTTTTACAAATAAATTCATACAGCTTTGTCACCATGACGGAGAAGGATTCAGGATCCACACTCATAGCAGTGAAAGTTCAAAAACGTAACAAAATAAATTATTTTTACATGTGAAGTTTCATCAGTTTTCACTTACTATTGGCTGCATTTGTTGCTGTAGGTACACTTTCCTTCATAAGTAAGAGAGATTCTTCGATGAATTTTGCGCAGCATACAAACCATAATTACAAGTGAATGAATCTCGAGAATTTTCCCAATGTATTAAACACTGTAGTAAAAAGTTGAGATAATTAATTATAAAATTTGAATATTTTCTGAACATGAAGTTTAAAATATAGCAGCTCATTCGTTTTTTTCATAAATTAACTCTAGAGTTTCATACACTTGTAAGTATGGTTTGTCATCATCTTCATCAGTTATCTGCTGTATTAGCAGGTCCTTTGCCTCTCCATTTTCTGCGATCCATTGCTTCCTTCTTAAGGCTGCTGTATGTTGTACCGTCCATCATGTCATCCAGTATCTGGAATCTCTTCCTTCCTCGCTTCCTTTTCCCTTCTACATAACCTTCTAAAACATTTCTTATCAGTCCGTCATTTTTTCTTAATATATGCCCAATCCAGTTTCTTTTTCTTCTCTTTATTACATCTAGTAACTGTCTTTTCTCTCCCACTCTTCTCAGTACCTCTTCATTCCTTACGCTGTCCATCCAACTTATTCTTTCACTCCCGCTTCCTTGTCCAGTTCTCAAAAGCCTCTAGCCTTTCTGTCTTTTTTCCTCATAGTCCATGTTTCAGCGCCATATAGAAGAACACTCCATACAAGACATTTTATGAGTTTCTTTCTGAGTTCTCTGTCCAGACCGCTGCAGAAAATTCTTCTTTTCTTATAAAACGCCTGTTTTGCCACTGCTATCCTTGTTTTAATTTCTGTGGTGCACTTCCAGTCGGTTTCTATCCTGCTTCCAAGATACTTAAAATTTTGCTCCCGTTCTAGTATTTCTCCATTCAGCATAATTTTATTTTCTTTTTTTTTCCTAGTGCCAATACTTTTCTTTTTTTGTGTTAATTTTCATTCCACAGTTTTTTACGTTAGTTGCAATGGTGTCCACCAAATCCTGTAATTCTTTTTCCCCTGTGGCTATAAGGACCATGTCATCAGCAAACCTCAAACACCCTACTCTTCTTCCTCCAATTTCTACTCCTTTGTCATCTAATGAGCATTGGTCAGTCATATTTTCCAAGTAGAGGTTGAAAAGAGTAGGTGATAGACAGCATCCTTGTCTTACTCCTTTTGCCGGCTGCGGTGGTCTAGCGGTTCTGGCGCTGCAGTCCGGAACCGCGGGACGGCTACGGTCGCAGGTTCGAATCCTGCCTCGGGCATGGGTGTGTATGATGTCCTTAGGTTAGTTAGGTTTAAGTAGTTCTAAGTTCTAGGGGACTTATGACCTAAGATGTTGAGTCCCATAGTGCTAAGAGCCATTTGAACCATTTTTTTTTTTCTTACTCCTTTTCCTAGTCTGATCCAGTTTGTACTTTCTCCTCTCACTTTAACTGAAACTTTTTGATTAAGATATAATGAGTTTATAAATCTTCTGGTTTTCCAGTCCACTCTCTTTTCCCTTATTACAGTCGCCAGCTTGTCCTAAACCAAATTGTCAAATGCCTTTTCTAGATCGATGAAGCACATAAATAGGTCTCTTCCTTTTTCAATATACCTTTCTCCCAAGATTTGTAGGAGCCCTATTGCATCTCTGGTGCCCGTATTCCGTCTAAAGCCAAATCTCCTCGCCAAGATTCTCCTCCATTACTTTTTCAAGTCTTTTATTAATTATTCTTAACATCACTTTGGCTGCATATGAAATGTGGTTGATTGTCCTGTGCTCGCTGCATTCCTTGGTTCCTTGTTTTTTCGGCAATGGAATCATTACTGTTGTCAGAAAGTCCTCAGGCCATTCACCACTGTCATATATTTTATTACATAACCTCAATATTTCTCTTATTCCATCTTGGTTCAAGCATTTTAGTATTTCTCCCGGTATTATATCTGTACCTACCGCTTTGCCATTTTTCATTGCAGCTATGGCAGACTTTACTTCTTCCATTATGATGGTCGGTCCTTTCTCGTCATCACTTACACTGTTGTGTGATTTAAGTTCCAGAGTTTCTGGTTTGCTATTTGTGTCATATAGCTCTTTTAGATATTCTTCCTAACTCTGGAGGACATCGTCACGATCTATGTACACTACCTCTTCGTCTTTACTCAAAATTTCCATAGTAGCACTTCCTGCTCTGTTTTGATCCCATATCATAGTCTTTACTCTGTTGTATAGTAAGTCATATCTTCCCGTCCAATCCTCTTTTAACCATTTTTTCCTAGCCTGCTCTGTTTCTCTTCGCAGTTCATTATTTAACCTTCGGTATATCTTTCTTGCATCTTCAGTGTTCTTGTTTTTCAATTTTCTTCTCTCCTCCATCTTGGAAATCATTTCTTGCGTGACCCATAGTTTTTTTTTCCCTTTTCCCTTTTACATATCCTATATTTTTCTGTTCTGCTTTAATGATTCCTTCTTTCAGCATATTCCAGTACTCGTTGGCATTGCCAGGTGGTTCTTTGTCTCTTAATGTCTTTAGAAACTCCCGATACAGCATTTCTGTAATTTGTTCTTTGTTGGATCTTCTCTAAATCCCACTTCTTCACCATGGTCGCCTTCTTCAGTTTTTTCATTCTTATTTCTATTTCTGCCATAAGTAAGTTGTGGTCACTATTAATATCTGCACCTGGCAATGTGTGCACCTTCTTGATTCCATTCCTGTATCTTTCTTCTATCAGTATAAAATCAATTTCGTTTGTATGCTGTGCAAAATTCTTCAAACAATCGCTCTTACTTATGCATAAAAGTGTAGCTATAGCAACAAATACAGCCAATAGTATGCGAAAAAATGATGAAATTTCACATGTAAAAAAGTTTATTTTGTTATGTTTTTGAACTTTCACTGCTATGAGTGCGAATCCTGAATCCTTCCTGCCCATGCTGACAAAGTTTTATGAAATTATTTGTAAAAGTATAGACAGTGGAAATTAAAATGTCCTGTGGGGCCTCTCCTGCTCCAAAGCGGCCCATTTGACGTCCTACCCCCCTTGAGGGGAGTACTTGCCGAGATTTTGAACAGCACTAAGGTTTGCAATAAGTTCTCTACTGATTAGAAAGAATCAACTTAGACCCTCGAGTTGGCAGTGAACACATCGGATCGTTACTCCGAAAGCTGCACCCCCAGCTGGAACAGCAGACTCCTCCTCAGCAGAGTAATTCTAGCGATGTACTGAACGGCAGTCAGGCACTTATCGCCATGTTGCTCACATCGCACTGACGGTAGTGTGAGCGTAATTAGTAGCTCTAGCATGTTAGGGCCTTTATGATATAGAAGTTCATATTAATGATCAGTTTTCCTTATCCACGTTCATCAGTGGATTCTCATTTGCATGCGTTTCTTTGGCTTTCTGTGCTGACAACAATGACTGTAAATTTTTAGACAACATATTTGTCTGGAGATAACAGCGATTAATTTACTTACAATCAATTATTCAAAATGACAGTCACAATCGTATTAGTTTATTTTGCCGCCAACCGGTTTCAAGCCGCGATGGGGTCATCTTCAGGGCAATTTACACTGTAAAGTTACAATATTGGCAAGTAATCATGTACGTAATCTACAAGCAATTAGTCAAAGTTACATAAATAAATAGATTTTAATACCCATTTGGTCGCTCGCTGGAGTCGTCACCCTGCCTGTGCACGGTTGGTAATTATGCATGGTTGGCTCTCTGCATGAGCTTACATAACGGCCAACAACACGTGGGCAGACGGTAACGCCCCCCCCCCACGGTGACCAATGGTAGTTACATGCTTAAGCAAGAAATCGTAAATTTTAAAGTTTGTTCCACCTGTAATGTAAAACATAATAAATAATAAATGACTAATCAAAATACCCACGGGTGTACTGCCGGTCTACAGTATCTAACGGGCACAATATTTCGGCGATCATACATGTCGCCATCACCTGATGATGGCGACATGTATGATCGCCGAAATATTGTGCCCGTTGGAGACTGTAGACCGGCAGTACACCCGTGGATACTTTGATCATCAAATACGCCGGGAGAAACTCAAGAATCATAATAAATAACTAATTAAATTTATTACGTTTTACATTACAGCTGGAACAAACTTTAAAATTTACGATTTCTTGCTTAACCATGTAACTACCATTGGTCACCGTGGAGGGCGTTACCGTCTGTCCAGGTGTTGTTGGCCATTATGTAAGCTCAAGCAGAGAGCCAACCATGCATAGTTACCAACCGTGCACAGGCAGGGTGACAACTCCAGCGAGCGACCAAATGGGTATTAAAATCTATTTATTTATGTAACTTTGACTAATAGCTTGTAGATTACGTACATGATTACTTACCAATATTATAACTTTACAGTGTAAATTTCCCTGAAGATGAACCCATCGCGGCTTGAACCCGGTTGGCAGCAAAATAAACTAATGCGATTGTGAGTGTCATTTTTAATAATTGACAATGACTGTAGTTGATTTGTAGCCAGGTCAAAATAAATTTCAAGCAATTTTGTAATGAACTGAACAGCTCATTTAAGTCATTTCCTTGACTGCACTAGATTTTGCCTCCCTTATCACAGTTGATATTATTCACTCATGAAATGCAAATTCCGCACCTTAGGATTCAATGTTCTGACCACGATCTTTCGTAGTATTAATCAATGCATTGTATACATTTAGTCTTTCATTGGGTGCCAGAAGTATGTCTGTATTACGATTACTTCTGCTTCAGCTATTTTAACTAAAGTTAAAAAAAAATGGTTCAAATGGCTGTGAGCACTATGGGAATCCTGCCTTGGGCATGGATGTGTGTTATGTCCTTAGGTTAGTTAGGTTTAAGTAGTTCTAAGTTCTAGGGGACTGATGATCTCAGATGTTAAGTCCCGTAGTGCTCAGAGCCATTTGAACCAACCATTACCAACACCTAAAATGGAATCTTAAATACAGGGTGAGGCAGTGAAACGGCACGATTTTGTAAAACCACCAAAGATTTATTTACAAGTAAAATCATAATAGTTGAACATGGATCTCAAGTACAAGAGTGGAAATTAAAGATTTAACTTAAAAACAATCATTTTTTAAATATGGTGTCAGTGAGGTGTCGTCCTTGGTTTTGCACACATTGTCTAAGCCTGAGATGAAATTGTCCCATGACGTTTCGTAGCATCTGTACTGGAATGTTGTTAATTTCCTGTCGAATTCGCTCCTTCAGGTCTTCTTTTGTTCTTGGTGGATTTTCCTGGAAGACTTTGCACTTGAGGTAGCCCCAAAGAAAAAAGTCTGGTGCCGTCAGATATGGTGAACGGGCAGGCCAGGGGAAATCGCCATTCCTGCTGATTAGACGTCCTGGAAATGCAAGTCTGAGCAATTCCATTGAGACATTAGCAGTATGGCTTGTTGCACCATCATGCTGGAAGAGTGTTTCAGCATCTGGATCATGTCGATCAATTCCAGGCAGACCAAAAATGGTCAACATGTCAGCATAACGTCCAGAGTTTACCGTCACTGTGTTGCCATCTTCATCTTCAAAAAAATAGGGCCCCACGATTCCACGAGATGACATTGCGCACCAGACTGTTACTTTTTCAGAATGGAGAGGTTTTTCATGAAGTTCGTGCGGGTTATCTGAGGACCAATATCTGAAGTTTTGCTTATTTACGTACCCACTAAGAAGAAAGTGGGCTTCATCACTCATCCATAAGTTATGCACTCTTTCTTCATTTCGTTCAATAACGTTAAGCATTGACTGGCAAAAGTGTATACGGTTATTGTAGTCATTAGGTTTAAGGGCTTGCACTACCTGAATTTTGTATGGATGATAGTGAAGGTCACTCTTCAAAATCCGTCTTACTGATCGATTGCTGAGACCAAGTTCTGCGCTGTGCCGTCTCGCGGATTTTCGCGGACTTCGTCCCAACGCTTCGCGCACACGATTAATGTTCTCGGGTGTCCGGATTGTTTTTGTGCTGCCGCCTCTTTTCTTTGTTGTGCTAGCAGTAGCTTCAAAGGTTTTAACCCAAAGTAGAATGGCTTTCCTTGATGGCACGGGAGCCCGTGGCGGCAGGTTGAATTCACGACGAAAGGCGCGTTGAGCACCAACCACACTATCCGCGTTTTTGTAATATGCCTTTACGGCATATGCACGTTGCGCACTCGACCAACGCTCCATGGCTACTGAAACTTCCACCGCTCTAGACGCCCAAGGTCACTTCCCCCACTCTCGCAACCCCCCTCCGCGCCCGACAACCACTATCGAAATCGTGCCGTTTCACTGCCTCACCCTGTAGTAAGGAGCTGTATCTCCCTAATCAACAAAATAGGTTACCTCTTATACGCAATGTACGTATTATTTGAATAACTCTATACTAATGATTCCTAATATATTTACTGTTCCTCCTTAACCCAGATAACCCTGACGTCCTTCTGGAAGGACGACGTCACACACTGTTGAAATTATTTATTTTTGCGAATAACGCATTGTTGCAACGGATGTGACGCATTGTTATATGAAGTAGGCAGAGCCAGTTGCGCGCTGCGACAGTCAGTTTGACGGTGTCGTTCATAGTGAGTGAGAAACTGTGTCTTGAAGATACGGCCGATTTTACCATGGACGAACTGACTGACCTTGTCATCGATGGGTATATATATTTTGTTTCATATTGCGTCAATAATTCTGAAACTTGTCATATAATTTCTTAAAGAATTAACCTATATTATTTATGGGTTTATCTTACGATTGAAAGTTTTCGTCAGTTGTAATTCAATTATGTTTTCAACCGTCCTTCCAGAAGGACGTCAGGGTAATAAGTTGTCATTTTGTATTCACAGAAAACGATCTACACTGATGGAATTTTTGGACATGTTAGAATCAAAATATGAGGATATACCTAATACTGGTGTGAATGTAACGTTACACCCTCCTCTAAATTCAACTAATGACGTAACAGATGAAGATTCTGGTGCTGAAGAAAATCCAAGTGTAGATAAATTACCAGCAAGTCAGCTCAATGCTACTGCGCTTTGTGATTTGGCCATTTTTACCAATGGTAACGCTGTGAATGCAACAAGGAAACAATCCTTCACCTCTGATGTTGTTCCAGGACCCTCCAGCAATACAAAAACAGCAACAATAACAACAACAACCACAAACAAACCAGCAAGGCTATCGAAGAATAAAGTTCTAAACCTCAAGAATATAACTGGAAAAGTGGTGAAATTGTTAATCCAACACCTGTATGGCCTCTAATGTTCACAGTTGGAATGAAGAAAGGGCGAACACCGCTTGAATATTTCCAACAGTTTTTTGATAACGAAGTGCTTCTAATGATGGTCACATAGACAAATTAGTACGCAGCCAAGAGAAATAGACTAGGTGATTGTTCAGAAGATGAGATGTTGGTGTTTATTGCAATACTTCTGCTAAGTGGATATGTAACAGTGTCACGCAGAAAGATGTACTGGCAATCAGATAAAGACAGTCATAACGACCTCGTAACAAATGCCATGTCCAGAGATCGATTTGACTTCATCTTTTCCAATTTGCATGAATGCAACAATGATAATTTAGATAAATCATACCGTTTTGGGAAAATCCGCCCATTACTGTGTATGCTGAATGGTAGATTCAAAGAATTTGCGCATCACGTGCGGCATCATTCTGTCGATGAATCGATGGTCCCATACTTCGGAAGTCACGGGAGCAAACAATTCATAAAAGGGAAACCAATCCGATACGGATTCAAATTTTGGTGTGGAGGCACAAGTGGAGGATATATTATTTGGCTCGAACCCTATCGAGGAGCTGGCACGTGTAGTAAGCATTATGAAACGAAAGGTATGTGGTACGGTGTGGTAATGACTTATGTTGACCAGCTACTTCCACATGTTCCATACCGAATATACTTTGATAACCTCTTCAACAGCGTTGAACTACTACATGACCTAAAAGAGAGGGGCGTGGAAGCAACAGGAACAATAAGAGGAAACAGAGTTAAGAATTGTACTCTATCACCTGTAGAAAAAATGATAAAAGAAACTAGAGGATCATATGAAGTTTGTTCTGACTCAGTATCCGGGATTTCCATTGTACGTTGGAATGATAACAATGTTGTTACTGTAGCCACCAACTTTGACAGAGTGCAACCACTACGCTCTGTAGCAAGATTTTCCAGGGAATAAAAGAAAAGGATTAGCGTGCCTCAACCTAACTTATTACACTCCTACAATACTCATATGGGAGGCATAGATCGAGCTGACCAAAATGTATCCCTATATAGATGCTCTATAAGAGGGAAAAAGTGGTATTTCCCGATCATTGCACATTTTATAGACATTGCAGAGCAAAATGCCTGGGATCTTTACAAGCACAACGAAGAACCATAGACCATCTGACATTTCGTCGTCGAATTGTCACTGCAATTCTTGAAAGTCACAAAAGAGTCACTACCAGCAGAGGACGTCCTAGTAAGAGGGCAAGACTAGATTCTAGATTTGATGGAAGAGAACATTATGTTGCTGAATTACCAACGGAAGAGGTAACAAAAAAGAAGAAGCAGCTGAAATGCGAAGTTGCCACAAAAAAACTACTACTATGTGCATAAAATGTGACGAACCACTTCATGTTTGTTGCTTTTTGTCTTATCATACTAGTGCATAAAATATGTGTATAGGTAATTTTCTTTGTTTTTTGTATTTATTAGCTGTTTTAGCCTATAATTCAAATTTATTTATGTTTATTTGAAAGCATAAAAACCGAAACAAGTTAATTGCGCAATGTCATATACTTTAAAAACATGTTCCCTTATTGTCCTGACGACCTTCTGGAAGGACGCCCACTTTTGGAAATACTAAATAAAAATAAATACTCAAAATTGTTTTTACTTTCATCCTTACAACCTTGTGAATGAATGTAGATAAGATATAAATCAATTTTGAAAAAAAAAATTCAGGACTATCTGGGTTAAACACAATGTGTGTATCAACTCAGAGACGTTTTATTCTGTGTAATTCTGTCACATATGTAAGATAGTGAAAGATGGCTACACTGAACCACAGCGCCAGAGATCGCGCCAGAGAGTTTTGTTTGGCCGCCTCCACTGGCTGTGATTCTTGAGAACTCGTGGTAGGCAGTGATTATTGAGATGTCGTAGTGGGAGTGCTTGTCGAGGACTCGTAGTAGTCAGTTCCTGTTGAGAGGTCGTGGTGGAGTGTGCTTGTCGAGATGTTGTAGTAAGGAGTGCTTGTTCCATGTTTTATGCAGTTGTTTGATGGGATAGACAGCAGATGGTTCAAATGGAAATACTGTAATGATCAGAGTGCTTTTCGTCAATATATATGAAGGTAAAATATTCTGCGTTTTTTTTCATTATTTCAGTGTCTTAAATAATGCGTCATTACAGGTTCAGTCAACAAAGCATCTGGCTTGTGTTCTTGGATTAGAGTGTAATTCTGGTTTTCTTGAGTAATTATGGTATTTCTATTTCCTTTAATTAATTCAGTATAAATGTTATTTAAAATTTCTTGTGTTATTGAAGAAGAACCGTGCCAGATGCGTACGTTGAGCCACACTTCCACACACAGAACAGTTATACTTGTGCTTTGGTTTCGTAGGTTTTATAGTTGCTGGGGACTTAATTAATTAATTGTGTTAATGAAAATTTCCATTTCATTCTTTGTTATTGTTCTATGCAGTCAGATAGCGAAATGATACTAGTCAGGGCCAACCGTTTACGAGACTTCGTAATCGGACAAACAACAAAAGCAAAAAAAAAAATAAAATTATTTGCATTATATTTTAATTAAGCCCTCATGCACGTGGCGACCGCTGCTTCGGATCGTCCCTTGGAATTCTTCTGATTGTAAAAATAGTAGACAGTAGTATTGTTGTAGTAATTTCTAGTCTAGTAATTGTATTCTATATTGTATGTGTAGATTTGGCAATTGGCATTCTTCTAATGTTTTTTTCAGAATTTAATTTTGTTGTCTTGTATACGCTTTTGACAATTTGGTGCAATTATCTCAATTGTTCGATTAATCGTGTTTGAGGGAAACATTTCGTGTGAATGGTATTGTTGGTGATAACGTGTTATATTCTCTGTAATTTTCATATAGTGACGAGTTTTGTATGTTTTGTAAATGATTACGCGATCGATGAAAAAGGCAAAAATGATGGATAGTGAGAATGACGAAATTGTTAACATGGCGAACTCGCCAACAGAGGAAAACAGTATCATGTATAATGAAGTGGAAAACAATTTAATAAGTCGGGAAAGTAGTCCGAAACCATTTCAAAATTTTTCTCAATCAGAAAATTTTCAGAATTCGAGATTAACGACAGAAGATTCTGGAATAGTATCGAACACAGATGGCTTTACAGCTATGACGAATGAAACTGGTTTTGCGGGAAATGTTAGGGGCGAAAGGAATTTCGAACAAGTTAATACAGAGCAGTTGATGGGTGTAATATTACATTTGGCATCTGAATTTAAAACACAGATGGGAACAATGGAGCAGTTACGATCTGAATTAAAAACAGATAGGGGAACAATGGAGCAGTTTCGATCTGAATTTAAAACAGAGATAGGAACAATTAAAACTGAGATAGGAACACTTAGAACTGAGATGAAAGCAATGACAACACGGTTATGCTCACGAATAGGGACATGTTTCAAAAATACGAATGATGAATCAAACAAAGAAATCAGAGAAGAAGTACAACCGATTTTGAATGCTCACAATAATAGATTAATTGCAGTAGAGATTAGACAAAGGGAACAGGATAGAGAACAGGAGGAAAGAGATCGCGTGATAGTTCAAAAGTTTTCAGAGTTAAATTTACAACGTGCACACGATAATGAAGAAGTATTTGAAAGAATCGAGGAATCCGTAACAAATGACTTAACGCAACAGTGTGAACAGTCAACTACTAAATGTGACAATACCGAAACCCGAGTAGCGACACTGACGGAAGACGTAAACTTATCGGAAAGAGTTGAGATTTCACACAAATTGACAAATCTTAGTTTAAATGGGGACAGAGATTCGGATGATACAGCTCCATTGCCATTTGCAGAAACTGAAGAGTACCAGAACATGAATAAGCATGTTGAAAATCAGGGAAAATTTAACGAACGCGTCAAAAGGGAAGTTGAGGCATTACGAAAGCAAGTCAAACAAATCGAAGCGAAATTGTAGGAAAAGACAGCAGAAGACATTTAGAATCACAGATAGCAGAGGGGTTTGAAGAAAGTAATTTGTTTCATTTACGGGATGCAACAAGAGAGCGCCAGGCGCGCGAACTTGACAATAATCGACATTGGGACTGGGACAGACGCAGTAGGTCTTTGTCGCCACCTGAATGAACTCACTAATGACTCAACTTCTTTACCGCCTCTATTGATATTAAAAAATAAAGTACCAACAAATCGCATTTCTGAAATCTTTCCTTTTCCGCCTTCACGGAAACTGCGGCATTCTGAAGTTGTCAACCTGGCTCTACGAAATATTGCGTCTGCGGCTGCTAGAAGAGAGAAATCAGCTACACGTCCTGGTCGTTTAAAAATCTTGTCAGTTGGTCAGAAGGTGTTAATTAAGTCTCATCGTTTGTCTCATAAAGGAAAAGGCTTATGTCGTAAATTTTTTCTGCTTTATAACGGTCCATATAGAATTCGCAAAATTATTCATGATAACACTGTTGAAGTAGAAACTCTTAAATCACGACGCTCTAAAGGAATACATCGTATATCAAACGTTAAAATTTTTGTGGAATGACATACTTTAGAGAAACTAACAGCTACATGTAAACATGCAGAGAATACAAGGATACCGCGCTGTGTTTTGGCGGCGGCACATACTCAAAGCAACAGTCAGTCTGCGCGCCGCACAAGGCTGTCGTAGACCGCAAACAATCACTTTCTACGTCACGCGTCTACAGCTGATCGAGCGCTCAGTGCGAATGCACTGACAGACGTAAACAAATACACAGTCTAATTTCTCCGACTAAATTCAGTATAAAGCTATGGTGACTTTATAAATTATGTTATTAACGTTCAGTATTTTTCAGGATACGGTTGTATAAAATATTTAAGACCTTCAGGTAAATTCTGTGCATGTCCGACGTTAAGACGACTTACTACGGAGAAAATTTCAGGAAGAATGTAATTTCGAAGAAAAAAGTAATAAACTAAAAAAGGTAACTGTTAATTGAGTTTATTTTTCAGGTAACATAATTCCACCTAGGTACGTACTTTAGACGTAATTTGCTGCTCGCGATTACGTGATTCATACTTTGTGCTGAATTTCATGTTCTATGAAATTACTTGTGAAGCGACGTGCTTGTGTACATTTTCTGATTTTGACAATTATTGATTAATGAACAGTGTTGTTACTTATGTATATTATGCATCGCTTGGCTGCTATGCCTTTTCACTGATGTCATATTTTTTTATTAGGTGCCTGCTGTGCTTATTTATTTAAATTGTAATTGTCAACTGATTAATTGTGCTGACTGTGGTTAGGTATGTAAGTTATACTTTGTGATTTATCTGCTTGCGCCTTCATGTTTACTTATTAAGGTTACATATGAACATTTATTTGCTTATGCTGATATGATGATAATGACCTGTTTATTATGTAAGGTACATATTTGCTGCTTTGCGTATGGATTGCGTATTAACACATTTCCTTTTGTTGTCATAACTACTCTTTAATTTGGTGTGCAGAATACTGATATGCGGTGTACGAACATGGAGTTTAGGTCACACTATGGTATTAATTATAGATTGTTTGCTTGGCAGAGCCTCGTTATAGGAATTGTGTTGCATCCACTTGTTGACATTCTGTTCTCTACTGGTATATTTACTCGCTATTGCATGTTTTGCTTACGCTCAGTGCCTTATATTTTTAAGATAAGAAAATGAACTGCTATAATTCTACGAACGACATTGGTACAAGAAACTGCATAGAAGTCACATGAACTGGAGGTTTTATGGAAGCTGTATAAATTTATGCTAATGGGAAGGAAGTTAACGACATGACATACCAACACTAGGTTAGACCATTCACAGTTATTACACTGCATTCTTCGTGAGCAATTGGAATAGGAAGTGACACTTGACACAAGAAATACTCCACATGTTTGCTTCTGTTTGCCATAATTTTTGAAGTGGTGTACACACTGAAATATCACGATCATTAACACTTCGTAATCGTACTTAATTACTGAGAGTTATTCGAACTAAGTCTGTTAGAGGTCATGTATGCAATTCTTTTATTTAATGATGGACAAGGAACCAAAATGTATCTTATAATTTATAATGAGTAGCAGATTTGGATCAGATCGATTACACGAGAGGTTGTGTGTTGACATTGTGTCTTCGGATTGTATGAGATGATGAATTGAGGTTTGCATTAGGATTTTGTCTGCACTTGTTCGAGGAGACTGACTAGAGGAAAGATTTGTTATGGAAGTGAAATGATATTGGCAATAAGGTTTATATGTTTCGACGTATTGAAGAGGTATTATTGAGATTATGTGAAGTTGATGATTATTGGAGTTTTCGTGGACAAGAGGTAAGGTAAATGATATTGATGATAAGGTTTATATGTATCGACGTATTGAAGAGGTATTAGTGAAGTATTGAGATTAAGTGATGATGATGATTATTGCAGTTTTGGTGGATAAGAGGTAAAGTAAGTGAGGAGCATATTTTTTTTTTGTTGGTCTATATGGAACAAGGAGTATGAAGATGGCAGACTAGAACACTCAAGTAGAAGGAAGATTGTCTACACACACACTTTGTTAAATCAATAAGCAGTACATACTTTTTTTTGAGAGAAGAAGCATTTGCATATCTTGGCTCACTGACAGTTGTTCAGCAACCATACATTTTGATCTGGCTTGGCAAACATTGGTCTTGACATGATCACTATGACGTTGACTAACTATTATTGACTGTTATACATTGCTGCCACTACTACTTGATACACATGATGAACATAAAATTTTGACAGAATTGCATTTACACAGTTAACACTATTCAACTACACAGTAGCACTAAATGTGGATGAAAGATGAGTGAGTGTGTTTTGTGTGTTTTCCTTTTATAATCCCAGAGAAGTGATCCCAACCTATCTCCTAAATATTATTTTACTTGTTGTTGTGGCTTGCACTGACACCCATAAATATTATAGGTTTACTGCTATTTGTGTATTGTAATAGTTAATGTGACAAGTACCTGATATCATTTGTGCGTTTATTATGATTTGTATGTTTAGTGTAAGAGCATTGATAATAATTTTGTTAATTGTGTGTGCACTCAAACTATTGTTCATGACTGAACTGTCTCATTAGTGATAGTGAATATTATGGACTGTTACCTGCACTTGTTCAACATAATGGGTGCCACTTGGAAATGTTTAATTTGTGCTAATGAACTTTGTGTAACTGACTGATTAGTGATAGTGAATATTATGGACTGTGATTTGCACTTTTTCTACATGATTGGTGCCACTAGTACATGTTTAATTTCTGCTGATGAACAGTGTGATTAGTGATAGTGAATATTATGGACTGCGGTCAGCACCTGTTCAACATTGCTGGGTGCCACTGATGGACTGCTTCTACTGAAAAGATGTCACCTGTTGATGTCTGCACCTGTTCAACATTGCTGGGTGCCACTGATGGTCTGTTTCTACTGAAATGATGTCACTTGCTGCTGTCTGCACCTGCTCAACATTGATGGGTGCCTCTGATGGACTGTTTCTACTGAAAAGATGTCACCTGTTGATGTCTGCACCTGTTCAACATTGCTGGTGCCACTAATGGAACTGCTTATCGTGAAATGGTGTTACTTGTTGATGTCTGCACCTGCTCAACATTGCTGGGTGCTACTGATGGACTGCTTCTACTGAAATGGTGTCACTTGTTGGTGTCTGCACCTGCTCAACATTGCTGGGTGCCACTGATGGACTGCTTCTACTGAAAAGATGTCACTTGTTGATGTCTGCACCAGCTCAACATTGCTGGGTGCCACTGGTGGACTGCTTCTACTGAAAAGATGTTACTTGTGGGTGTCTGCACCTGTTCAACATTGCTGGTGCCACTAATGGAACTGCTTATACTGAAATGGTGTTACTTGTTGGTGTCTACACCTGCTCAACATTGCTGGGTGCCACTGATGGACTGTTTCTACTGAAAAGATGTCACCTGTTGATGTCTGCACCTGTTCAACATTGCTGGTGCCACTAATGGAACTGCTTATCCTGAAATGGTGTTACTTGTTGATGTCTGCACCTGCTCAACATTGCTGGGTGCTACTGATGGACTGCTTCTACTGAAATGGTGTCACTTGTTGGTGTCTGCACCTGCTCAACATTGATGGGTACCACTGATGGACTGCTTCTAGTGAAAAGATGTCACTTGTTGATGTCTGCACCTGCTCAACATTGCTGGGTGCCACTGGTGGACTGCTTCTACTGAAAAGATGTTACTTGTGGGTGTCTGCACCTGTTCAACATTGCTGGTGCCACTAATGGAACTGCTTATACTGAAATGGTGTTACTTGTTGGTGTCTGCACCTGCTCAACATTGCTGGGTGCCACTGATGGACTGCTTCTACTGAAAAGATGTCACCTGTTGATGTCTGCACCTGCTCAACATTGCTGGGTGCCACTGATGGACTGCTTCTACCGAAATGATGTCACTTGTTGGTGTCGGCACCTGCTCAACATTGCTGGGTGCCACTGATGGACTGCTTCTACTGAAAAGATGTCACCTGTTGCTGTGTGCACCTGCTCAACAATGCTGGTGCCACTAATGGAACTGCTTACACTGAAATGGTGTTGCTTGTTGGTGTCTGCACCTATTCAACATTACTGGGTGCCACTGATGGACTGTTTCTATTGAAATAATGTCACTTGTTGGTTTTTGCACCTGTTGACCATTGCTGGGTGCTACTGCTGGAACTGTCAACTACTTGTTTCTTGCGCTATGGAAAGCGTTTATGTGAATATTTGTATAAACTGATTTTTTGTGTATTACTGTTTGTGAAAAGTTATGAGACTCTTACCTGCACATATTCGTCATTGATGACGCTATTGATTGAACTGTTTAACCACATAATACTTGTGTAAACAATTATGTAAAGTCACATGTATGAAAGAATTTGTATTGCTTACTGTATTCTATATATTAGGTTATTGAAAGGTCAGTGCGAAGCCAAAATTTTATCTAGTTATATGATATTTACGCATTAATATTATCTTTTATTTTTGTCTGTATTTTTTTGACGAATTTGGTGGTATTTTCACCACCAATGCTGGCAAAAATACCATCAAATACTAGCCCGTGGAGGAAGGGCATATGAAAGGTGGCTACACTGAGCCACAGCGCCAGAGATCGCGCCAGAGAGTTTTGTTTGGCCGCCTCCACTGGCTGTGATTCTTGAGAACTCGTGGTAGGCAGTGATTATTGAGATGTCGTAGTGGGAGTGCTTGTCGAGGACTCGTAGTAGTCAGTTCCTGTTGAGAGGTCGTGGTGGAGTGTGCTTGTCGAGATGTTGTAGTAAGGAGTGCTTGTTCCATGTTTTATGCAGTTGTTTGATGGGATAGACAGCAGATGGTTCAAATGGAAATACTGTAATGATCAGAGTGCTTTTCGTCAATATATATGAAGGTAAAATATTCTGTGTTTTTTTTTCATTATTTCAGTGTCTTAAATAATGCGTCATTACAGGTTCAGTCAACAAAGCATCTGGCTTGTGTTCTTGGATTAGAGTGTAATTCTGGTTTTCTTGAGTAATTATGGTATTTCTATTTCCTTTAATTAATTCAGTATAAATGTTATTTAAAATTTCTTGTGTTATTGAAGAAGAACCGTGCCAGATGCGTACGTTGAGCCACACTTCCACACACAGAACAGTTATACTTGTGCTTTGGTTTCGTAGGTTTTATAGTTGCTGGGGACTTAATTAATTAATTGTGTTAATGAAAATTTCCATTTCATTCTTTGTTATTGTTCTATGCAGTCAGATAGCGAAATAATACTAGTCAGGGCCAACCGTTTACGAGACTTCGTAATCGGACAAACAACTGAAGCAAAAAAAAAAAAAAAATTATTTGCATTATATTTTAATTAAGCCCCCATGCAATAGCAACTGATATAATCAGTGGTACGTCGATTGTAATGGACTGAAATGAAACTACTTGGCATGGTTTTCCGACAAGGTCGGCAAAGGTGAGCCAGCAGCAGCTGCCAGAGAATACCTCGCCACCGCCGAGGCGTTATTTTTCTTCCTGTTTTAGGCATGGCGAAAGTGTATATGAGACGTTTTCGTTTCCAACAAGATGTCACAATGCCACACACAAGCAAAATTTGCTCGAGTTCATTTCCACCCTCACTTCGATTTGTGTCATTATCAGGTAATTTAGCTCCTTTCACTGTTGGCATTTGTAGACTACCAGATTCCAGAGTTGACAAGTGGCGACGTTTTTATAGCGAAGGAAATCTGCAATTTTCGGCTCACAGATACTCTGCTCTGCATCCAAAGAGCGGCGACCCAACTGCTTTCGAAAACAGCACGGGAAAAGTATTTGGGAAGTCTTTTTGATGGGCTTCACTCACCGAACTCCAACCTACTTCTACGTCGATAGCTTGTAAGCTCGTACAGAGTGTGTGGCGGATGGTATGTACTGTGACGGTAATATTTTCCACTTTTTCCTGTTTCTGTCGTCGATGAAAGAAGAGAATATAAACAGTCGGTATCCCAAAAAAAAAATGAACGCGTATTTCTCTGATTTTGGCGTCGAGGTCTGTATGGAGTTTCATGTGACAACAAGTGGTTGATTTTTTAACTTGTTTGGAACATCCGCTCACGGAAGTTGCTGAGTAAGGCTCTTCACGTAACACAACATCTCGCCACACGTCGATTAGCCTCGCCGACTTGTTTAATGAGCACACCCAAGAGCGCCACTCGCCACCTTCCTGTTCTCTTCCAAAGCGTCATAGTTCTTACTGGTTGCCTTGCCTAGCTCACTGCCGTATTGCCTCGTATAGCAACACGTAGTAAGTCTCGCGGAGCTCAAGGTGCGCTTGGTAGAGCCAATCAGAGGTTTAACGAGAGCATCGGCTGCTGGAAGGGACACCTAGTGTTGTGGACGCTGATCTGCAATTTCCTCATGCTCCAGCATTTACTGGGGAGAGGTAGCTACTGTGCTCCTGGCTTAAACCATATTCTTACGTTTGCTTCACTTAACGTTTCCTGTAGAAGGCGTTATTTACGAAACATGTTTCTCGCAGAGTAATTTGTCACGAGGCCTATTTATTTAAACTGTAACAGAGCACAGTATGTTTGGAAACGTGAGTCCACGTGGGTACACATTCCGCATTCAACCAGCCCATGCTTTCCTGTTAGCCAGCCGGGCAAACACGTTATCAACAGAACGGGCAGGCTGCTTTACACCCGCGCAAGCCAAGCTATGCAGAACCCAAGAACGCTAAACGAATCTTGCTGTCTACCGTTCTTCCTGCTGTGCTACGCTATATACTAGCTTACTCTGTAGGGTTAGGAAGTTGGCGAAACGTGCTTTTAACTATCACAAGAAGAGGCTCGATGAAATATACTTTCATTTTGGGTCTCTGTGGGACAGAAAATGATGGATTTTACTTGGGTTAGGAAGTTGGCGAAAAGTGCTTTTAACTATCACAAGAAGAGGCTCGATGAAATATACTTTCATTTTGGGTCTTTGTGGGACAGAAAATGATGGATTTTACTTGTTCTTTTCTTTCTTTTCGACGTTTTTGGAGTTGTTTGTTTATTTAGATATGAATAGCTCTCTCAGCAACCTCACACTCTTTCGACAAGTAATGCCTGTCCTCAGTTCAAACCATCACAAGGTCATCTCTAATACGAGTACATGTTGTGGTTGGCTGCTTGCTTGGTTGATTTGAGGAGGGGATCAAAAGCAAGGTCATCGGTCTCATCGGATTAGACAAGGGTGGGGAAGGAAGTAGGCATTGCCCTTTCAAAGGCACCACACAAGCCTTTGCCTGAAGCAACTTAGGGAAATCGTGGAGAACGTAAAGCAGAATGGCCAGACACGGGTTTGAACCACCGTCCTCCCAAATGCGTGTCGAGAGTGCCAAGCACTACGCCACGTCGTGTAGCTACACATTTTCTGTAGTAGGCAGAACTATCTCATAAGTTGAGATCCTTTGCACCTAAGAAACCTAAGATGTCTCTTAGTAAGATGACTGAAGTAAGGGTTTCGAATCTACTTCCTGTAACCTTTGTGAGTATCAGATAATTATGGCCAGCATTATACCAGTTTTAGGTACTTCTTCTAGGATGTGTATTCGGTTTTGCTGTATTCTTTCGAAGTGGCGTAAACAGGTTATTATAAATTTCCCTAAAGCATTTCAGCAAAAACATAGTTCATTTACTTTAATGTACATACATCAGAAAAGTATTGCATCACCACGTTCCCGAGAGTTCCGGAACCTGCACAGAAAATTGGAATAGACATCAACATAAACATCATTTCCGTCCTTTTCGATCCTCATGAAAACCACACATTGCATGATGTACCACCACACAGCGAGATCTTTAAAGGTTGTGGTCCAGATAGCTGTACACACCGGTACCTCCAATACATAGTAGCACGACCTCTTGCATTGATGCATGCCTGTATTCGACGTTGCATACTATCCACAACTTCATCAAGGTACTGTTGGTCCTGATTGTCCCACTACTCAAAGGCGATTGGCGCAGATCCCCCAGAGCGGTTGGCAGGTCACGTTGTAAATGAACAGCCCTTTTCAAACTATCCCAGACATGTTCGATAGAGTTCATTTCTGGAGAACATGCTGGCCACTCTAGTCGAGCGATGTCGTTATCCTGAAAGAAGGCATTCACAACATGTGCACTATGGCAGCGCGAATTGTCGTCCATGAACACGAATGCCTCGCCTATATGCTGCCGATATGGCTGCACTATCGTCGGAGGATGGCAGTCACATATCGTACAGCCGTTACGGCGCCTTCCATGAGCACAAGCGGCGTACATCGTCTCCACATACAGCCACCGCACAACAGCAGGGAACCTCAGCAGGGCATTCGCTGAACAGTGTGTCTAAGACGTTAAGCCTGACCGGGTTGCCTCAAAACACGTCTCCGACGAGTGTCTGGTTGAAGGCATAACAAACACTCATTGGTGAAGAGAACGTGATGCCAATTCTGAGCGGTCCTTCCATCATGTTGTTGGACATATCTGCAACTCGCTGCGTGGTGTCGTGGTTGCAAAGAAGGGGTTCGCCATGGACTTCGGGAGTGAAGTTGCGCATCATGCAGCCAATAGGCTGCGCACAGTTTGAATCGTAACACGACGTCCTGTGGCTGCACGAAAAGCATTATTCAACTTGGTGCCGTTGCTGTCAGGATACGTCCGAGCCATAATCCGTAGGTAGCGGTCATCCACTGCAGTAGTAGCCCTTGGGCGGCCTGGGTGAGGCATGTCATCGACAGTTCCTGTCTCTCTGTATCTCCTCCATGGTCGAACAGCATCGCTTTGGTTCACTCCGAGACGCCTGGACACTTCCCTTGTTGCGAGCCTTTCCGGGCACAAAGTACCAATGCGGACGCGATCGAACCGCGGTAATGACCGTCTAGGCATGGCTGAATTGCAGACAACACGAGACGTGTACCTCCTTTCTGGTTGAATGAATGGAACTGATCGGTTGTCGGACCCTCTAATATAGGCGCTGCTCATGCGTGGTTGTTTACTTCTTTGGACTGGTTTAGTGACATATCTGAACAGTCACAGGGACTGTGAGTCAAATGGCTCTGAGCACTACGGGACTTAATATCAGAGGTCATCAGTCCCCTAGAACTTAGAACTACTTAAACCTAACTAACCTAAGGACATCACACACATCCATGTCCGAGGCAGGATTCGAACCTGCGACCGTAGCAGTCGCGCGGTTCCGACTGAAGCGCCTAGAACCGCTCGGCCACCTCGGCCGGCAAAGGGACTGTGTCTGTGATACAATATCCACAGTCAACGTCTCCCTTCAGGAGTTCTGGGAACCGGGTTGATGTGAAACGTTTTTTTTAATTTTTTTTTTATGTGTGTGTAAGAGGCGCACGTCTGGAAGAGGAAGCAGTTCTTTCATACTAAGCCATCTACGCAGTACTTTGCATACCACCAGAATATGGTTTTTAATATCTACTGAGCCATACTTTTTCCTACTTCAATCAATGTTTGCCCTGAATTTAGATAGTCTATTGTAACGCCCGCTAAACCCGCTGGGCAGAAGAGGTGATAAGGATTGTGGAAAGGGCCAAATATGTTTGGGGTCAGTTTCACCTTAAAATTGTAATTTATTGTAATTTAATTACATATTTACAACCAAAGCGGCACATAGCCGAACGTTTACAACTAGGAGTTTCACACTCCAAATCTTTCACGGCTGAAGGCCTCCAAACAATAAATCTTAAAATATATTCATATCACCTCTTCTGCCCAGCAGGTTTAGCGGGCGCTACAATAGACTTTCTAAATTCAGAGCAAACATTGATTGAATATATATATGCCCTTGCCTTGAGGCTTGGAGCCTAGCTGTACAATAAAATTTTCAAGATTTTAAAATATATTACGATAATATTTCAAAGGCAGAAGGTCGCAATGTTTAAGCTTGAAAGGTAGTTTTAAGAATAAGGTTCTCACCCACAATGTTAAAGCTTGAAAGATAATTTTAAGAATAATTTCCAAGGCTGAAGGCTCACAATTAATTTTACAAAATTAAAAAAAAAAAATATACCCATCAGCCTTAAGTTTTAAGTAGATGAAACTGGACTAAAAGAATAGACAACACAACGGCAATAACCCTTCATCAAATATCCACTTGCCGGGATTCAAACTTGCTTACATAAAACACAGTAAAACCAAGAATTTTTATTTATTATTGGTTATGATAGATTATAAACAGACCGGTGAGAAAGGCAGTAAGGACAACAGCACCCAGAAGCCTCCAGGGGGTCGGTCTGCCCTCATTCACTTAGGTGAGCCCAATTACACTTTATCCATCAGAACCCAACCAAGGGACAGCCTCGGACCGCCTGACAAATGACTTGCTTGCCACCAGTCGGTACATGAGAATTCAAACACAAAATGTTACAGGCGTGATAATCCACAATCAAATATGTATATGTATTAAGCTGTCAAAACTACACACCGTGTTGGACAGCGACAACAGGTGAGGAAGTGACACTGGCCAGGGCAGGCAACCGGAGCACTAACGGCCACAAGGCAGAAACTTCCGCTGGTGCACTTGGATTGCAGTCAAACAATATAGTTAAATCCACCTCGTGCCAGCTAAATTTCAGCAATACAAACACTCGGTGTTGCTCACAGGAACACCTCCGCAACAGCAAACCACCGAAACGAACTACACAACATAAATCGATGTGGCTTGGGTACTTACTCGTAAAACGCCACTTAACTTCAACGTGCTGGGTCGGTGAGCCACGAAGCTCGTAGCGATCAGACAGCTCCACACACGCTCCGACACTGCTCAGGGACCGCAAGCGGACCCAGCCGACTGCACCGCACGGGGATCCTCCCTGGTCCGCACCAACCGACCGACTATCCTCAGAATGCCGACAACATCTGAAATAACCGATAGTGGAAATAACACCACTACACACACAGCCTGACAAACACTGCACGAAGACCTGAACGATACCCAACAGTAACTAAGCACGCTCGAAGACAAATCGGAAGTCGATGCACACACACACAGCCCACTCATGAACGATCGGCGAGCCAAAACCCGTCGTCCGGTAGGACGACCGACCGACGATGCACCAAGACCGTAGCCCGGCTCAAGTGATGCGTGGCAACAATGGTCGGGCGAGCCATGTAGACGCAGACCTCACTGCTGCTACAACCCGACTGCACCAGTGCCACATTTGCATCTCCCGACTGGCAGGTCCGGACTGCGTTCCAGACACGTTCCAACTGACTGGCAGACCCAAACTCGCGAGCCGAACTCGCTTACGACTGACAACAACCGGGATGTAATAGCAGTCGAGAAAAGATACTACGAGTCAGGCAAAGTAGCAACTCAGTGAAACCAGTAATTTAAATTAACGTAGTGAGGTGGAAGTACGTAGAAAACAGGGTGTAAAATACATGATGGCTGGAACACGAGCCACACACGGCTCATCTATATACTGCTAAATAACTTCACGTCTATAGCACGTGTTTCCAGACATCGCTCAGCCTCTTTCAGAATACTGATGGAATGAGGAAACTGCTGGTCAAATTAACAAACGTGTTTTTAACATACTCGAGGTTCCCAAATGAGCGTGTAGTAACTTTTCACACGATCTGTGTTACTAGAGACCTGCCGATTTATTTGGAACTGCCTCATAAACGCATCGCAACTTTTCCCTTTCTGGACGGGGGCTCTGTTTCGTGACTGGTATGTATTCCCCAATTCTTAATTTCTCCTCGAGCTCCTTTAAGTCTGGTTTGTTCATTTCGCTGCTCCCATTGTTAAGATAGCTGAGCTGCAGTGAAACTACCTCCGCACACAAACACCTGGCTAGTAATGTTGGTCCGCAGCTTGTGGTCCTGCGGTAGCGTTCTCGCGTCCCACGCCCGGGTTCCCAGGTTCGATTCCCGGCGGGGTCAGGGATTTTCTCTGCCTCGTGATGACTGGGTGTTGTGTGACGTCCTTAGGTTAGATAGGTTTAAGTAGTTCTAAGTTCTAGGGGACTGATGACCATAGATGTTAAGTCCCATAGTGCTTAGAGCCATTTGAACCATTTTTGAATGGCTGCGGCGGAGATAGGGGCAGGCAGTCTGGAAGGAGAATTTTTACACGTTTGAAAAAGACATCTAGTTGTGCTTATCATTTTCGTGAGCCTAGGTGTAAATCACTCCCTCCCTCTTTCTCTCAACTATTTGTAAGCGGATTAAGTTGGTCGAGTTAGTTCCTCGCTTTCTTCTTAAAATTAAAACATTTGAGATCTTTTGCAGTCGTTCGTTTACGGCTGCCTAAAACGTAATCAAACTATTTGAATGTTAGATCGCCTTTACGGAAGGAAGAGAATTCGTCTTTTCACGATGTTAGAGATACTCTACCTCTGATCAGGAAACCACGTGACTTTGCTTAATCGTGACCAGTTCTGGCTTTCTCATGACTATTTGCACCATTTAACAGTGCTTCTGCCACAACTGATGCACACACTCTGTGCCGCCCCGACCTTTGCTTTACTTTACGTAATACATTCATCTTCACAGCTTGTCTCTCGATGTAGTTCTGCCAACTACCAAAGTTAAGAAGAGCCCACTGTGTAATTTCGTCTACAATTGCTAGGCTTTAATTATTTGTTATCTTGTACACTTAGATTCAAATCTTAAGCTGATTTCACTGACAGATTAACGATCAAACATTTGAGCAATACCAGTTATTTTCATCTGCGTCAACACGTTACATTAGATCTACTAAAAAGGTACATTTCCACAGGCCAAAGTTTACAGCATTGTGTGGCCCGAATGGCGTGTACGTCAACATTGCTGAAATGCGGCTGCAATACACAGGAGAACTGGGGTTTGGCCATGACGTATTGCTGATGGAGCAGGCTATTGCTGGTAGGTGCCGACGAATTGCCTCTGTTGCCCACCTAACAATGAACGATGAAATCTCAAAAAATCGTTTTACAGCCAGTCCTCCAAGAATGCGCCCTCTAAGTGAATAACTGCATTAGCGTATTTGCGGCTGGAATGTGACCCCTGAAAAACATTAAAAGGCCGACCGAAGTGTTATCATTGACCTCCGCTGCGTTTCCGGTGAGTCCTTCGTCACCACTGACGCGGTCCTGGTGTGCAGCCTGGGCTACGAGCCGAAGTAATTCTCTCTGGCTCCAGGTAGCGGGCTGGCCCGCAGGTATTTCCCACAGCTCACACGCAGACCGCAGACCTAGCACGCAGATGCCATTACTGGAAACATGATCTATACAAGCTTGATCTAAATTAATCAAAATGAACAGTTTAAGGGACCCCATAAGCTATTTAATTTATGTGATAGACGAGGGTAAAGGCTCTTTCTGAGCAAGTGCAGCAACCATTACAATCATTTTGTCTGCACAAAAGTTTCTCTTATAAATAATATCTTTACTGGCCATTTGTATAGAGTAACTTCGTGTGCAAATTACTGTAGCCCAAAGTAGTCAGTATCGTTTCAAATCATGATATTTTGTGTGATAATTAATTAAAATAACAGCGGTTTATGATATTGCCAGTCACACTTTGTTAGTAGGTTCATACACTACAGGCCATTAAAATTGCTACACCAAGAAGAAATGCAGATGATAAACGGGTATTCATTGGACTAATATATTATACTACATCTGACATGTGATTACATTTTCACGCAATTTGGGTGCATAGATCATGAGCAATCAGTACCCAGAATAACCACCTCTGGCCGTAATAACGGTCTTGATACGCTTGGGCATTCAATCAAACAGAGCTTGGATGGCGTGTACAGCTACAGCTGCCCATGCAGCTTCAACACATTACCACAGTTCATCAAGAGTAGTGACTCGCGCCTTGTGACGAGTCAGTTGCTCGGCCACCATTGACCAGACATTTTCAGTTGGTGAGAGATCTGGGGAATGTGCTGACCAGGGCCGCAATCGAACATTTCTGTATCCAGAAAGGCCCGTACAGGACCTGCAACATGCGGTCGTCCATTATCCTGCTCAAATGTAGGGTTTCGCAGGGATCAAATGAAGGGTAGAGCCACATCTAAAATGTAACATCCACTGTTCAAAGTGCCGTCAATGTAAACAAGAGGTGACCGATAAGTGTAACCAATGGCACCCCATACCATCACGCCGCGTGATACACCAGTATGATGATGACGAATACACGCTTCCAATGTGCGTTCACCGCGATGTCGCCAAACACGGATTCGACCATCATGATGCTGTAAACAGAACCTGGATTCATCCGGAAAAATGACGTTTTGCCATTCGTGGGCCCAGGTTCGTCGTTGAATACACCATCGCAGGCGCTCCTGTCTCTGATGCGGCGTCAAGGGTAACCGCAGCCATGGTCTCCGAGCTGATAGTCCATGCTGCTGCAAACGTCGTCGAACTGTTCGTGCAGATGGTTGTTGTCTTGCAGACGTCCCCATCTGTTGACTCAGGGATCGAGACGTGGCTGCACGATCCGTTACAGCCGTGTGGATAAGATGCCTGTCATCTCGACTGCTAGTGATAAGAGGCCTTTGGGATCCAGCACGGCATTCCGTATTACCCTCCTGAACCCACCGATTCCATATTCTGGTAACAGTCATTGGATCTCGACAACCCGAGCAGCGGTGTCGCGATACGATAAACCGCAATCGCTATAGGCTACAATCCGACCTTTTCAAAGTTGGAAACTTGATGGTACGCATTTTTCCTCCTTATACGAGGTATCACAACAAGGTTTCACCAGGCAACGCCCGGCAACTGCTGTTTGTGTATGAGAAATCGGTTGGAAACTTTCCTCATGTCGCCGGCCGAAGTGGCCGTGCGGTTAAAGGCGCTGCAGTCTGGAACCGCAAGACCGCTACGGTCGCAGGTTCGAATCCTGCCTCGGGCATGGATGTTTGTGATGTCCTTAGGTTAGTTAGGTTTAACTAGTTCTAAGTTCTAGGGGACTAATGACCTCAGCAGTTGAGTCCCATAGTGCTCAGAGCTATTTCCTCATGTCAGCACGTTGTGGGTGTCGCCACCGGCGCCAACCTTGTGTGAATGCTCTGAAAAGCTAATCATTTGCATATCACAGCATCTTCTTCCTGTCGGTTAAATTTCTCGTCTGTAGCACGCCATCTTCGTGGTATAGCAATTTTAATGGCCAGTAGAGTATATCGTTCTGCATTTGTTCATTATACTGCATAGTAGTTTTCACCAGCAGTAAGTGTTATTGTAAGACAGTGTGTACTGTTGCATTTGTTGGTCATTCTATTTTCTGCGTAAGAGTTAGCTGTTGTGTTGTTTGCTAGGGCAAGTTGCTCTATATTATTGAGAGTAACTGTGTTAGATGAGATTAGTTAGGGGATCAAGTATTGTTAGTTTTCTTCGGTGAAGTTTATTTCCGCATCGCTATAAAATTTGATACAGCGTTGCGTAATTAGGCTGGTGGCGTCAGTCTTTGTACATTCGTATTCGTAGAACGTCAAATCGGGACGCATTGGCTTTACTGTTGTTAGTGTTTCACTTACTTCGCGATTACGAAATTATACTCCGATTTCTTGTCGTTGGGTAGGTCAGGCTAAACTCTTAACAGAAGTTTAAAATTATCGGAGATTGCCAATTCGGTAATGGCGGTAGTGTTAAGACATCAGCAAAGAAAGGTGAAAAAGTTAATTCAGAGACATTGATTTAGAAAGGTAACAAAGTATACGTCTTAAATAAAGCATGCTTCATAGCTAAATGTTAGTTAAGTAGATGAGATTATCGCCTGATAAGAAAAGTGATCACTAATACAGCCGTATCACTTTCCAACATGCGTCACCAACATAATGCTTTTTGCAGAAACGTCTTACAACCAAGTCCAGAGGTGCCAGGATCGTAATTAATCACCATCTTCCTCAGCTCCTCGTCTCACTGATGCTGGCGGAATGCTCACACAGGTGTTCAGAGAGGCAGAAGCGAAGACCTGAAGATGTGACAGTGGTGCGTCAGTGTAGTCGAGGTCCTCCAGTCAGCAGCCACGTGTGTGCGCGTGATGTAGGCAGCGAAAAATATGGAAAGACAAAACAGTATGTAATTATGTTTTATGTTATTAATTAATTTGTTTCTAGTATTTACAAACACAAGTGTTCTGCACGTCAGATGTAACCTTCTGAGGCAGTGCACTTTTTATCCGGACATTGGCGTCGGATTCGGGAGGTTGGAACGTCACGCTTATTTCAGTATTCCTTGGTTTTCATTTTTGGCAAATGCAGACTTATTACCTGAACAAGGCTACGGCCAACTATCTGTTCCTTCCTCGTTCGATATGTTATTAGGATTCCGTATCCCAGTCGATAAAAAGAGAACCCTTATAAGATCACTTTAAAACCTTTTTTTGGGAGGAGGGGGTAGACCATCAAGTATAAATCTGTGTCACGTACAATATCTACAGGCCATTGGTGGCGAACAAATTTTAAGGTTTTAAGTCAATGTAATGAAATGATACGGCCATTTATGTCACATGTTTCGACACTCGCAAACTCTCATCAAAAACTACAAAGCACACCCTACTTCCCGTTGAGCTTGAATCATGAAATTTGTCAAGATGCAAAGTTTCACAGTACAATTAAGGGAAAAATCTCAAAATTGTTAATTTGTCGTTCTATGACACGGAAAAAAATATTTTTTAATTTCATTATCCGTTTGTTTCTCTGCCAGTCTCTTAAGAACATTTTCCTCAGAAATTACAAAGGCAATTGCAAAGTCTCAAAAAATTGAAATTAAAAATATTCTCGAAAGTCTCGGTATTTCTGGGAGCGATATATTGTCAGTACCGATGTTTATATCAGGCGAAATAATCGAGTTTCTCGATCACCGGGATGGATGAAATATCTGTATACATAATTATGTTTGAACGGAAACCTCAGATGGTGAAACCTATTCGCAATTGTCCAGTTTCTTCCTATATGACTTCCACTTGCCTCGTGATAAGTTTGACAACATGGCCCTTGGACGAATAAATTTATAATCGTTATATTAATGCCATATGCTTCACCTCCTTACTTTTAACTGACGTCATGTGGTCATCGTGTTTAATTTTGTATTATAAGATTGCGCATCATGCTGAAGCAGTGTGAGTGGCTACAAAAATTCACCATTAAGACTGCACGTATGTTCTGTTCCGTATAATGGTCGATGATGCCCGTATTTTAAAATTTCCCCTAAAACGTTAGTTTTTTTAATACATACATAAATAGTTTAATCATTTATATGATGACTTGTCTGTGAATTGTACGTAATTTAAGATCAAACATCTTCAGAATCACCTGCATAACGATGTTTGGGTTCTGAATGGTTTTACAGTTCCAAACAGTCATGATGCCAAATGCCTGCATAACACTACCAGTAAACAATTGTGGCGTCGTCTGCAATTCACAGCGATGTTGTTTAGTGATGGTCCATGGGAACGTTCGCAACAATGCACAGTCGGTGGAAAGTGCCTGTGTCGTTGCCTAGCAACACTGCGATTTCTGCCGAAGCTATATCAGTGTCGTTACGAAATCGTGCGCTTACACAAACCGAGAAGAAACTATCTACACTCCTGGAAATTGAAATAAGAACACCGTGAATTCATTGTCCCAGGAAGGGGAAACTTTATTGACACATTCCTGGGGTCAGATACATCACATGATCACACTGACAGAACCACAGGCACATAGACACAGGCAACAGAGCATGCACAATGTCGGCACTAGTACAGTGTATATCCACCTTTCGCAGCAATGCAGGCTGCTATTCTCCCATGGAGACGATCGTAGAGATGCTGGATGTAGTCCTGTGGAACGGCTTGCCATGCCATTTCCACCTGGCGCCTCAGTTGGACCAGCGTTCGTGCTGGACGTGCAGACCGCGTGAGACGACGCTTCATCCAGTCCCAAACATGCTCAATGGGGGACAGATCCGGAGATCTTGCTGGCAAGGGTAGTTGACTTACACCTTCTAGAGCACGTTGGGTGGCACGGGATACATGCGGACGTGCATTGTCCTGTTGGAACAGCAAGTTCCCTTGCCGGTCTAGGAATGGTAGAACGATGGGTTCGATGACGGTTTGGATGTACCGTGCACTATTCAGTGTCCCCTCGACGATCACCAGTGGTGTACGGCCAGTGTAGGAGATCGCTCCCCACACCATGATGCCGGGTGTTGGCCCTGTGTGCCTCGGTCGTATGCAGTCCTGATTGTGGCGCTCACCTGCACGGCGCCAAACACGCATACGACCATCATTGGCACCAAGGCAGAAGCGACTCTCATCGCTGAAGACGGCACGTCTCCATTCGTCCCTCCATTCACGCCTGTCGCGACACCACTGGAGGCGGGCTGCACGAAGTTGGGGCGTGAGCGGAAGACGGCCTAACGGTGTGCGGGACCGTAGCCCAGCTTCATGGAGACGGTTGCGAATGGTCCTGGCCGATACCCCAGGATCAACAGTGTCCCTAATTTGCTGGGAAGTGGCGGTGCGGTCCCCTACGGCACTGCGTAGGATCCTACGGTCTTGGCGTGCATCCGTGCGTCGCTGCGGTCCGGTCCCAGGTCGACGGGTACGTGCACCTTCCGCCGACCACTGGCGACAACACCGATGTACTGTGGAGACCTCACGCCCCACGTGTTGAGCAATTCGGCGGTACGTCCACCCGGCCTCCCGCATGCCCACTATACGCCCTCGCTCAAAGTCCGTCAACTGCACATACGGTTCACGTCCACGCTGTCGCGGCATGCTACTAGTGTTAAAGACTGCGATGGAGCTCCGTATGCCACGGCAAACTGGCTGACACTGACGGCGGCGGTGCACAAATGCTGCGCAGCTAGCGCCATTCGACGGCCAACACCGCGGTTCCTGGTGTGTCCGCTGTGCCGTGCGTGTGATCATTGCTTGTACAGCCCTCTCGCAGTGTCCGGAGCAAGTATGGTGGGTCTGACACACCGGTGTCAATGTGTTCTTTTTTCCATTTCCAGGAGTGTATATTCTTTTGTGAAGTGATAGACCTTTCCTTACAGCACGAGAGCAGCTGTCAGAACCCCATTGTGAGCTTGTGAGCTTCGCAAGAAGTCTTCGCTCCAGTTTTGGGGGCTACAGAGGACACACGTGCTAACAGGTATGACCCGCAGTCTTGCTGTCACTCAGTATTCGTCTTCCAGCACGTAATGTAATGTAATTACAGTCACCATAATGTAGCCCTTCTGTTTGAGCGTGAAAGTAGAGAATTAGCGAGGCACACCGCAGCTTTCTTTCCAACTGCTAATGCGAGTTGCCGACGCCTGTTTACTGACTGGTCTCCCTGTCGGAGGTAAATCTCTCAGTGACAATTTAGTATAGCAGCAATTACTGTGAGCTTGCCAAGTAGTTTAAAAACTTCGTTGAATGAATTTGTGTAACCTGCTTTTTCCATAACGTGATGGTGTAGATGTAGTGGATTCGCGTATTCTCAGAGTGTGTCAGAAGCTTAATGGGATAAAGTAGTGATTCCTGTACTATATGTCTATTTTGACCAGCGATGTAATGATCAAGGCACCTATGCGTCAGGATGCATAATCCACATGACATCATATACTTGAAAATATTTTAACAATTAATGAAAGAGAAAGTTTTCATCACGTGGGCTACACAAGTGGGTGAAAAGAAGCACCACTTACAAATACGACACACAGTAATAGTTTGATATTGTAGTACAGTTAGCAGAGAGAGACCGAAACGTATCGCAGAGAAAGCTGTTCAACGTTACAGATCTTTATTTATAGTGCAGAGCAGTATTACGTTTGACCCTCTGCACGGATTGAAAAATGAAACCAGTGAAAATGTGAAATCTAACATCGGTATAGAACAATTAAATTCGAAATGTACTACAAGAAGTGATGTCACAGCAAGTCATTACTATTACGTCACTGTTGAAAGCTGCCTATATAGCAGCATCTCAAATTCCTCCCGATCCGTTTCATGTTGACAAATTACCACCAATATTTTCCCTTGTCGATGACATATCGATATCGTCTGTGATTACTCTTGCATCGTTGTGGAGTGATAGTCGGGCTGAACACTGTTGCCCCGTGCATGGAGCCATGCGGAGTACACTTACCCGTCAATCCCTGGGGTGTTCAACATAGTTTCAGGTAAATTTGCTTAATTTTCACATTTCTGGGCATTTTCTCATTGCGAAAAGTAATTATTATGTTGTGGGTGTAGGTATCTATGCCCATGTGGTAGTTAAGATTTAATGTGGACCTAGGGCCGAATTTATGCTGCGAAATTTCAGCTCTATTCTTCCATGAGATCCATAGCGTTGTAGACATCGGCGCTCCGGTTGGTGTCGTGTTCCTTGACTTTAGGGTGGCATTTGACACTGTCGCGCACGGTTGTTTAGAAAAAAAAACGAAAAAAACGAAAACAACGAGGTTACTGTGCATCGGACCAGAGTGGTGACAGGATTCAGTATTTCCTCGCAGACAGAACTCAACATATCGATCTTAACGGAACAAAATCTGCAGACCTGAAGGTAATTTCTACCGTAGAAAGAAATGTGACAGGACACATTGATACGGCTTCCACTGTATATAAATGACCTAACAGAAAGCGTCCGGACCTCTTGGGGACTGTTCGCAGATGATGCAATTATCTATAATAAAGTACCAACGCCAGAAGGCAGTACCGATTTGCAAAATGACCGACAGAAGGTTGATTAATAGTGTACTCTCTGGCAATTGACCCCAAACGTAAATAAATGTAAATCATTGCGCATACGTAGTAAAAGAAATCCACAATTCTACCACTATACAACTGATGACAAATTACTGAAAACAATATACACCGTAAAATATTTAGGAATAACTGTCCATAGCGACCTTAAATGGAAACTACTACTTAGAACAAATAGTAGAAATAGCAGACGCCACGGTGAGATTCACAGGAGGAATTTCAAGGAAATGTAACTCATCTACGAAACAAGTGGCTACCAAGAAGCTTATCCGCCAGATTCTTGAATATTGTTCATCATTACTTTCAAAAGCAGGTACAACCGACGTTGTAAACCATCATATTGCTTTTCAACTAAAATCATTTGGTACTGTCGAAAGAACGTAGTGTATATAGTAGTGTTACATGTTTTTAAATGTTTAATGCTACATTTTGCCATTTATTTATGAAACTAAAGTTAAAGAGCGTCGGTGGTAGGTGGTATTCTAACCTAAATCTCTGGATTATTTCAGCTTCCGACATTCCGTTATAATCTTGATGTATGTTGTGCCATATGAACTTTTCATCACTCTTGCTGACTACAGCGGAAGATCCTTATTCTTTACGTCTTTGAATAATCTGTTTAGCTTAAACTTGTAAAATATTTTATAATTCTAGTAGCTATTAACCATGTTATGATGAAAACGATGTATGTAAGGTCTCCCTTTACAGGATCCGTTTAGTGCATAATTCACAACTGCTTATCCTCTTTCACTAACTGTTCCTCTTTCACTAACTGTTATCTGTACTTCGTGTGAAAGGAAAGAGGGAAGGTTAGAGTTTAATGTGCCGTTGACTTCATTAGACAAAGACACGCTCGGAACGTTTCAAGCATGGGGAAGGATATCGGCAGTGACCTTTCAAAGGAAGCATCATGGCATCTGCATGCAGCAATTCACAGCATTCACGGGAAGCAGAATAGATGGTCGCGGATCTGAACCGTCGTCCGCACTAATGCTAGTCCAGTTTTCTAACAACTACGCTACCTCACACGGTACTACCTGCGAATTTATTTCATAAGTTGTGCAAAACAAAGCTGAAACTCCTGGTTTTTCGTTGTGTGTGCGTTTTCAGATACGGAATACAAAAATCACACATTGCATTCCTATTGCACCTATTCCAACAACAGTTTAATATCTTTAAATGCTTTCAACTTTTTATGCACTGTTAAACAATGCAGAATTCCTACCATCACAGCCTGGATCTTTTTCTTTCTTACATGGAAAATTTTGAGCTCGAACGCTCATAACCTCACGAAACCATGCTTAGACTTAACACTCGGTCATAAGAACAACAGTGGTCTGTGTCATTTTCATGCAAAACTCCGGAATCGTCTGCTAGCGTCATCACATGGTGACCTGTTGTGGCTGCACTAAGTGCTCGACTGGCGTGAATGGTACAGCTGCAGTACGAATGAGTCTATTGGAGTGTTCACATTGCTGTGTGTACTGTGTACAGGAAAATCATGAAGAGAATTAATCGTACGAATATTAGGGGGCATGCTGCAAGGTGTTGAATACAAAATGAAATCGGAATCGAGGACAGAGAGTTCGCGAATGTATTATAATAACATAATAATTCAGAAACATAATGGGGACGACACAGATCTTGAGGAGAAGGAAGAACCTGAACCTGAAGTTAGCTGTTCAAGCAGTGCCCGACGCTCATCTCCAGAGCAGCAGCAACAGTCCAGGCAAAGTGAGTACCAACTGTCTCCACCCAAACAGTCGAGGCACAGTGTATTAGAAGATACTAATGACAGCGTACTGAAGAAAATTGATGAAGACTATTAAAATCGTGGCATCAATTACCATAGCAAAGTAATGAGGCGGTAGAAGTGCATTGAAAGTAAATCAAATTGCAGTGAAACCTTAAATCATGTGTCAAGTAAAGACGAGCAGGATCTCGTTTTAAAGGAAACCGACTGTCATCAGAAACTATAAAGGAGCATGTAAGAAGCGTTTAAAATGTTGGCTTGAACAATTTGAAAGTTTCTGCTTCTTTTATGGACAATATTCAGGCTGAATATGGGATTTCATTCAGGTATAGTCTTACATTTGTCACTCGTAAGGACATAGTCGACGATGGTAGTACACATCAGAAGGTATCTGATTTCTGAGTCTCTGTCTGACCATGATGTAGTCTAACTGAAATCTTCCCATACCTCCCGAACTTTTCCGTGTATACCTTCTTCTCTTGCTGTTCTTGAACAGAGCATTCGCTGTTACCATCTGAAATTTATTTCAGAAGGCAATTAATCTTTCTCCCCTCTCACTGCTAGTACCAAGCCCACGTTGCCCGGTAATACTTTCTTCTACTCCTTTCCCTATAACCGCATTTCCGTCCTCCCATGACTATTAGATTTCCATTTCCCTTTACGTACTGAATTACTCGTTCAGTCTCCTCATATACACACACCAAAAAAAGTTTTGCATCACCCCAGTTCCAAGAAATCTTGAAGATAGACAATTACTGTGGATATTGTATCAGAGACATAGTCCCTTTGACTGTTCAGAGATGTCAGAGATGTAAACAACCATTCATGAGTAACGCCTATCGGACGGAAGTGGTCCAACAACCGATCTGTTCCAGTCATTCAACCAGAAAGGAGGTACACGTCTCGTGTTGTCTGCAATTCAACCATGCCTAGACGGTCATTACCGCGGTTCGATTGCTTCCGCGTTTTTACTCTGTGCTAGTAAGGGCTCTCAACAAGGGAAGTGTCCAGACCTCTCGCAGTGAACCAAAGCGATGTTGTTCGGACATGGAGGAGATACAGAGACACAGGAACTGGCGATGACATGCCTCGTTCAGGCCGCCAAAGGGCTACTACTGTAGTGGATGACCGCTACCTCCGGATTATGACTCGGAGGAACCCTGACAGGAACTCCAACATGCTGAATAATGCTTTTCGTGCAGCCACAGGACTTCGTGTTACGACTCAAACTGTGCGCAATAGGCTGCATGATGCGCAACTTCACTCCCGACGTCCTTGGCGAGGTCCATCTTTGCAACCACGACACCATGAAGCGTGGTATGGATAGGCCCAACAACTTGCCGAATGGACTGCTCAGGATTGGCACCGCGTTCTCTTCACCGATGAGTGTCGCATATGCCTTCAATCAGTCAATCGTCGGAGACGTGTTGAGGCAACACGGTCAAGATGAACACCTTAGACACACTGTCCAGCGATTGCAGCAAGGTGGAGGTTCCCTGCTGTTTTGGGGTGGCATTATGTGGGGCCGACGTACGCCGCTGGTGGTTATGGAAGGCGCCGTAATGGCCGTACGATCCGACCGATAGTGCAACCATATCGGCAGCATATTGGCGAGGCATTCGTCTTCATGGACAACAATTCGAAACCCCATCGTGCACATCTTGTGAATTGCTTCCTTCAGTATAACGACATCGCTCGACTAGAGTGGCCAGCATGTTCTCCAGACATGAACCCTATTGAAAATGCCTAGGATAGATTGAAAAGGGCTGCCTGTGGACGACGTGAACCACCAACCACTCTGAGGGATCTACAACGAATCGCCGTTGAGAAGTGGGACAATTTGGACCAACAGTGCCTTGTTGAACTTGTGGATAGTATGCCACGAAGAATACAGGTATGCATCAGTGCTAGAGGACGTGCTACTGGGTATTAGAAATACCGGTGTGTACAGCAATCTGGATCACCACCTCTGAACGTCTCACTGTATGGTGGTACAACACGTAATGTGTGGATTTCATGAGCAATAAAAAGGGCGGAAATGATGTTTACCTTGATCTCTGTTCCAGTTTTCTGTACAGGTTCCGGAATTCTGGGAACCGAGGTGATGCAAACCTGTTTATATGTGTGTACTTCCTCTGCCTCTTCAAAAAAATGGTTCAAATGGCTCTGAGCACTATGGGACTCAACAGCTGAGGTCATTAGTCCCCTAGAACTCAGAACTAGTTAAACCTAACTAACCTAAGGACATCACAAACATCCATGCCCGAGGCAGGATTCGAACCTGCGACCGTAGCGGTCTTGCGGTTCCAGACTGCAGCGCCTTTAACCGCACGGCCACGTCGGCGGGCCCTCTGCCTCTTCATCTGGGGTTTGCGAAGTCGGCGTGCCTACCTGAACTACCGTTGTCTGTGTTGGTTTGCTGTGGACTCTGATGAGAACAAGGGTATCGCTGAACTATTCACAGTAACTTACTCTCTCTCCTGCCTTCCTATTCATAACGAATCCTACTCCCTCTATACCATTTTCTTCTGCTGCTAATATACCCTATACTCATCTGACCAAAATTCTTGTCTTCCTTTCATTTTACCTCACTGTCGCCTAGTATAAAGCGTGTTAGAAAAAGAATATACTTATTACAGAGTGTAATTTTGTAAAAAAACTATCGATCGCTGCCCCTCGGCTCGGCTATTGGAGAAACGAATACATAGTCTAGTATATATTAACAGTCGCTGGATGTCAGTTGTCTTCTGTCTTTCTTGTTAACCGTCATATGTTTAAAAAGGCTATTCTGCAGCAGAAATAATTTTGTTCTCTCGAGTTTGCGAAATGCAATCACGTGAATACGGTGCAAAGACGTTTCAGGTTGAGGTACCAAATTGATCCTCCGAGTGGGTGGAACATTCGCAGATGGCATCGAGAGTTTCTACATACAGAATGTGTATGTAAATGAATAGTAACCACCCTCGTGTTCCTGAAGAAAATGTTGCACGAATTCAAACTGATTTCCAACGTAGTCTTTCAAATTCAACTCGTCGTTCCAGTCGAAAGTTACAATTGCTACAAACACAGCTTAGCGTGTTATGAGATGTCGGCTGGCTATAAAGCCGTGCAAGTTACAGCTGTTACAAGCTCTGCGTCCTGATGACAAACACAAACCTGTGGCATTTTGTAACGAGATTCTTGATGCTACTGACAATGATAAAACTTTCGCACAACGCATCGTGTTCAGTGATGAAGCGACTTTCCATTGTATTGGTCAGGTAACGAACACAATGTTTGAATTTGGCGCCTACAGAACCCATATGCAACCTTTGAACATGTAAGAGATTCGCCCAAAGCGAATGTGTTTAGTGCGACATCCCGATCATCTGTTTACGGCCCGTTCTTCTTTGATGGAAACTCGGTTAACGGTCAGCAGTATCTCGCTACGTTCCAAAACTGGTTGTTTCCGAGAATGCACGAACACTACTTCATCTTTCAACAAGCCGGGGTATCCCCTCACTGGAGTCGCCAAGTGCGTGAATATCTGAACGAAACTCCACCGAACCACTGGATTGGTCGTCAAGGAACTGGCGACTTAGCATGTCTCAGCTGGGCTACACGATCACCGGATTTGACACCCTCTAACTTCTTCCTGTGGGGCTTCGTGAAAGACAACGTTTATGTACCACCACTCCCACAGAACCTGGAAGAGTTGAAGAACTGGATCCCCACTCCCATAACATCAATGCCGAAGGGCATACTTGCCCTAGTATGGAAGGAATTTCAGCATCAATGTGATGTTGTATTGAGCAAGTAGTAAAGGAAACAAAAGAAAAATTCGGAGTAGGTATTAAAATCCATGGAGAAGAAATAAAAACTTTGAGGTTCGCCGATGACATTGTAATTCTGTCAGAGACAGCAAAGGACTTGGAAGAGCAGTTGAACGGAATGGATGGTGTCTTGAAGGGAGGATATAAGATGAACATCAACAAAAGAAAAAGAGGATAATGGAATGTAGTCGAATTAAGTCGGGTGATGTTGAGGGTATTAGATTAGGAAATGAGACACTTAAAGTAGTAAAGGAGTGTTGCTATTTGGGGAGCAAAATAACTGATGATGGTTGAAGTAGAGAGGATATAAAATGTAGACTGGCAATGGCAAGGAAAGCGTTTCTGAAGAAGAGAAATTTGTTAACATCGAGTATAGATTTAAGTGTCAGGAAGTCTTTTCTGAAAGTATTTGTATGGAGTGTAGCCATGTATGGAAGTAAAAACATGGACGGTAAATAGTTTGGACAAGAAGAGAATAGAAGCTTTCGAAATGTGGTGCTACAGAAGAATGCTGAAGATTAGATGGGTAGATCACATAACTAATGAGGAGGTACTGAATAGGATTGGGGAGAAGAGGAGTTTGTGGCACAACTTGACCAGAAGAAGGGATCGGTTGGTAGGACATGTTCTGAGGCATCAAGGGATCACCAATTTAGTATTGGAGGGCATCGTGGAGGGTAAAAATCGTAGGGGGAGACCAAGAGATGAATACGCTAAGCAGATTCAGAAGGATGTAGGTTGCAGTAGGTACTGGGAGATGAAGAAGCTGGCACAGGATAGAGTAGCACGGAGAGCTGCATCAAACCAGTCTCAGGACTGAAGACCACAACAACAACAACATGTTATGTTGTTCGTGTCGCTGACGGAGGACATATTGAACATCTGCAATCTGAACTTCAGACGTTCGTAAATATGTGTGTAAAGTTTCATATTTGTATGTCTTCAAGTATAATAAATGTATGAATTCGAAATACGTATATTGTTTTTGAAACAACCTTTATTTAGACTGCCGTCCGCTGTCGCCGAGCGGTTCTAGGCGCTTCAGTCCGGAACCGCGCTGCTGCTTCTGTAGCACCACATTTCGAAAGCTTCTATTCTCTTTTTGTCTAAACTATATATCGTCCACGTTTCACTTCCATACGTAGCTACACTCCATACAAATACTTTAAGAAACGACTTCCTGAGACTTAAATCTAGCCGGCCGGGGTGGCCGAGCGGTTCTAGGACCTACAGTCTAGAACCGCGTGACCGTTACGGTCGCAGGTTCGTATCCTGCCTCGGGCATGGATATGTGTGATGTCATTAGGTTAGTTAGGTTTAAGTAGTTCTAAGTCTAAGGGAGTGATGACCTCAGGTGTTAAGTGCCATAGTGCTTAGAGCCATTTGAATCATTTCTTAACGTAACAGCATTGATTGGGACTTGATTTAAAATGTCATGGTCATCTGCATCTGGTTCGAGGGCTCGGCGAAAGCTTGGATCCAGTCACACGTGATGCAACGAGAGTAGAAGAAATGTCGCATATTCGGATAGTATTGCATACTATGAAATTGTGTACCAAACAGCTACATAGGGAGTTACATTTTCAGACTGATTTGATTTAGTGCTGTAGAACCTTCGCTTGCAATTGCTGTGTTTGTATGTTTATCTCGTCTTCACTTCCTGTGTGTAATATAGCATCCAATCCCGTATCTGTGTTTGTGTCTGAGTCGTTTACCATATCCTACTGATGCGTCAGAAGCGGAGCCAGTCTTATTCTAGCGTATGCTCTCTCCTGTTTGTATGCCACATGTAGTGCTTGCGATACTTCGTCTGTGATGTTGTTTATAGAGTTTTAGTCATCTTGTCTACGTATTAACGGTCCTGAGGCATCAAGGGATCACAAATTTAGCATTGGAGGGCAGCGTGGAGGGTAAAAGTCGTAGAGGGAGACCAAGAGATGAATACACTAAGCAGATTCAGAAGGATATAGGTTGCAGTAGGTACTGGGAGATGAAGGAGCTTGCACAGGATGGATTAGCATTGCGAGCTGCATCAAGCCAGTCTCAGGACTGAAGACCACAACAACAACAACCCTGGTTTCCTGAAGTCGGTCTTATGTGTCCTACGCATCCCAATGAGCTATGTGTTCAGGTGTACCATACTCATCACAGTCAAAAGTGTGAGTGTGTTTTAGGCAAAACCTGTGGAGATGCACAGGATACGGTCCGTGGCACGTGAAAAAGTTCATCATGCCGCTTGTTGCATTTATCTACTTCAAATTCATCCCCTCTCGTATACTGGGGAAGAAAGAGTAGACTCGTCTTTCCTTATCAGTTGTGTCCCATGCTCTCTACCATGTATCAGTTCTCCACTTGTTTGATTTTCCGTTTGTCGATCGCGTCTTGTCCAGTTATTTCTCGTATTTTTTCGCGTCTTCTCCTCCACAGCCAGCAGGCAGCTGCTCTGTGATGAAATGTAATACCATAGGGGAACTCCTAGAACCACGCACAGGGCCTCAATCGAGGTCGTGCCGAAACCCCCGAGATTATGAGTCGAGCACTCCTCCAGCTGTGCTTCATAATGGTTTTATGCGTACATAAGCATACTCGATGTGCCCTAGTACTAGGCGCAAAACAAGTTATTGACTCAAAGAGTGCTATGTAATATGTTCTCATTGTCTGAAGGGGTAGTCAGTGTGCTATCGTGTCCAGTCATGCAAGTTTATTCATGAGTTTCGTCCCTTTCTTAATTGTAAGTCTGGCATGTTTGTTAAAGTGTAAATGTCCGTCAGTATCAATGCCAAGGTATCTTGTCACAGCTTTCCTTTTTATAGATACGTTGTTTAACTTTTTAATTGGATATCTTCTCAATATGCCTGTTATAAGTAGGTAAACAACTTTGTTTGTTGCTGTTGTGAGTTTGTAGTTCGTGCACCATTCACCAATGAACGTGAGGAGCTGCGTGGCTTTACTCTCCAATTAACCCTTTGCCTTACGATTTAAGTTCCGTTAGCGTGAGCCATAAGTGGCTGCAACGTACGGATGCGCCTTACGATTCCCGACGCGTACACACTTTAAGGCTGCGGTGCACTACATCTGGTGGCGTCGGAAGTCGTGCAGACGCCCTCGCGATTTTTAAGTACGTGTGTGAGATACCAGTAACGTGACATTTCTACACGTTTCATAAGTAATGACGATTAGTTGCCCATTGGAAACGAAACATTCATTATCTCAAAATCAACGATATATTTACAAACGTTTTATTTCCCTTTATAAGCAAACATACATTGATGAAATACATCTTAATAATAATATTCACAACGACGCAATGATATAAGATTGTATAACATTTTGTTCAAAACATTCTGGGACCTGTTAATTTCGTACGTTGGCAAACATATTTTCAGACGCAACGTCTTCACAATGATATGTACACGAAGTTAATAGTCTTCGATTGTATGATATCGTTCAAAACAAATTGGCACATGTAATGAAACCCTGCACTTTTTGCATTCCCACGTTGTTTCGCTGCGTCGTTTGTGCTTCCTGCACACTACACAAGCTCTCGCAGGATTTACTTTTGATGGTGTTGGATCAATATGTTTGGGAAAATGTGCCCAATGTTGCGCGTGCAGTCTTTGTGGTATATCGCCGGATGCTAATCGTCCCTTCCGATTATATTCCGGTAAAGGTGTAGTTTTCAACAATGATTCTGCAATGTGTATCCTATATTCTGCGTAGTTCTGTCGTTTGCCGCAATGTATTTTGTAATACAAAATGAAAGTGTTAAATAAAGCAACATCAAATAGATAAAAGAATATCTTGCGGTATCTTTTCATGCATTTTGTCATCTCAGGAAGGCATGCGAGCATCTGATCTTGACGATCAATTCCAATCATGCCTCTATTGTATTCGACGACACATTTCGGTTTTGCACGACGCATTGCGGGGGGGTGGGTCTGTGGCAATCATTTCTGCTGTTGAATGTTTTGTGGAAAGCATGTAAACGCCTCGTTTATCTTTCAATTTTAGTGCCAATATTCCATTACAACTCCTCACTCTATAGTCTGTGGGCATACTTTTTCTGTTTCAGCGCACTGTTCCAGTCACATTAGTTTTATTGGCGAGGAGAGTTTTGAAAAGTTTCTCTCTAAATATAGAATATGCTCTTTGTGTAGTTCCGACTGTGATAGTTCTGGAACTACACTTTCAGAGGCACTACCACTAGCATCACTTTTGTCACTACCCGTCTATATCTTAAAACCATAGCAGTATCCTGAACTTGACTCACACAGTTTATAAATTTTAATACCAAACATCGCTCTTTTGATGGCTTAAATTATTTGTAGGATAAACGCCCATTAAATTTCATTAATGACTCAACAATGGCAATATTCTCTTGCTTTGTGTACACTTCCTAAAATTTTTGATTGAACATATCATCGTCTTCCTAAATATTGGCGTTTCTGTAACGGCCCTCCTAGACCAATACATCTGAATCGACGGTTCCCTTACTTCGGGCATGATTATACATAGCGCAGTGTATATTTTTATTTCATTACAGCCGATAGGAGACCACTTTTGGTCTATTTTTCGTCTCTTCTGTTCATTGTTGAGTACGCCTTGTGCATATCTATTCGTCTCAATTACGATGTTTTCTAAAAATGTAGTATTAAATATTACATAGCTCTTATGCTTGTACTCACGTGCTGTAAATCTGCTTCCTTTATTCCGGGAATTTCCGTATACACCCGGATTGTTGGTTCATTGTTTTACTTTTGTGACATCCACGACTCTGATTATTGCTGGTAGGTTTGCTCTTCTTCGTATCATCTTCAATCACCAGCCGCTTACACCGTTTTCGTACAGGAGGCAAAACGTCGCTACCACTGTCACTGCCGCTGTCAAAATATCCTGCAAAACCATTGTTGGCTATGCCACCACATGTCTCCCTTTCCTCAAGACACGTTTGCTACACGTCGGGAACATTGTGAAAGTATCTTTGTAATTTCGGCAGGTCCGAATGCGGCGAAGAACACTTCGTGTATGCCGCGTGTACTCGATCAGCTCCTGACCGTCGACGCCACTCACACGACATGCACTTGTTCGGCTCGGTAGACGTACCACGTCTCTGATATGTCTAGTTGATGTTTGGCCATGTCAGCACGCTACGTCTCTCACACGACATTGTATGCTAAGGGTTAAGACCGGCGTTTGCAGATAGCAACGTACGCAACCATCCCGTTTGCCATGTCATTGTCTGCTAATGGATTCAGTATCTTTGGAAAACTTCCAACAATCTAATTTCAGAATTCTATTTTTTTAGTGATTAGATTTAACAAATTTAACATAAATTTTTCTTTTTGTCCAATCATGGAAATATATTTGATGTTTCAAATGGTAATACAGTTCATAGGAATATTTTAATTTTGAACAGGAGACTGAAGAGCAACGATATAAGAAAGAAAGCAACACATGTGGAAAACAATCATGATAAAGTAACACCGACAATGGTCGTAACAACGGAATGACTCGTTCCTGTCTCTAGCTATAATGTTTTGCCCTGCGGAATGTCTGGATGACATCTAACGTGGTGTCCTGTTTGCACAGATGTTTGCACGTGTGAAGAGGTGGTTCTGCTGTCCTTCAGCAGAACAGGGCATGGAGGAGGAGACCCGCGTGGAGAACGCCAACGTCCACGTGGCGGCCAGCTCGCAGGTGAGTTACGTCTTAATACAGTGGTCGTGAGAATGAAACCCAAAACACTGCGAAATGATCGATACTTAGTGTTTGTTTCGAGTCTGTTCAGTGTAAGTCGAGAGATATACAGTGTAATGTAACCAAAATAACGGAAGAGACTAAAAGAGATCAAAAGGAAGTTATGTAAGGCTTAAGCTGCGAATAACTGCAACATAATGGCGACTTGCAGCAAGGCGGGGACAGGAGGTGTCCGAGTAAAGCATCTGATGGAGGTGTCGCATAGTTCTGTGTGAGAGGAGCCTCACTCACGAGACCTGGTGTAGGATCCGCCCCTGGACGACACCAGGGCCGGTTGTCTGGTCCATCAGGAGGTGGTCGGCTGCTCCATGGTTGGGTAGGAAACCTGTGCCAAGCGAGGAAGATGACTCTCATGTCCTCCACAGGGAAGCGACTCCTTTCTGGGAGGGGGTAAGACATGTACATCAGTCTTCTGACTCGTGTGAAGCGCCCGCCACGACTTTCACAACTCTGCCTACCTCTTCAGCTTAGAGTACCGTTACCCCCACCGCCTTAGATTGTTAGTTGTATTACAACTTCTATTTTGTGTTACGCATTTCATCCTCTGTGCCTCATTCTCATAAAATGGAAAGTATCACCTGACGTCAACACATGCCTTGTAGTCGTTTCCCTTCATATGATCATTTCATTCATATGTTCTTATCTCGTCTGCATACAATGTCCTCATTTCTTACCTTATCAGCCTCCTCAATTTTCTGTGCACCTCTGTAACACGACAAACCAATCGCTTCGATTCTGTCCTTTTCAGATTTCCCAGAGCACAATAACTATTCACTTTCACATAATATTCTCTGAAACTTTTTTCTCAAATTAAGACCAGTATTTAATATTATTTGATTTCCGTTTAGCGAAGGAATGCATCTACATCTGCCCTAGTCTGCTACTTAAATCGTCCTTGCTTTTTACTTCATACTTTATTTTGCGTCCAATGTACCACACAATTCCTTCACCTCGGCTTATACAAGGTCTCAAATCTGATCTCAAGTTTACCTCGAATATCATTTCTGATGATGTACTCTACTTTTTTCTTTCATGAGTTTCCACCCAACCCATATTCTTTGCTCATTACACAGTTTAATGCGTTCTACACGTTCTGCAATTCTTCCTCACTTTCACTGACGATGTTACTGTCATCTGCGATATATTTTAACCCGGAATATTAATTCTAATCCTTAAAGTTTCCATTACTTCCGTTGTTGCTTACTCGACGTAAAGGATGAACAGCTCTGGAGAAACACTGCGTCCATGCTTTATACCTTTTTTTTTTTAACGTGAGAGCACCGCTCCTGATATTCCGTTACAACTACTCCCTCTCGCCTTTGATAATTATGCTATATTACCAGTCTTCTGATAGAGCACGCATGTGTGTGTAACTGTCCTTGCAATCAACGTTGTGGACTTCCGGATACGAAACGACCGATGATGACTCGTATCCATGAATATGTCTTTCATACTTTCAACTAGACAATATAGACATCGATACTGTCGAGGCTCTAAAAAGCACGATTTCTGTTATAGTTCCGCAAAATCTATACTTGTTAACTATTACAACGTCCTAAGACTTCTATTAAATGCTTGTTGTCTACATCGGCATTCTCCTTTCCAACAGGTGCGAGCGTTCAATCTGGACGAGTTCTTTCTTCTGTTGATGGAAAACCGCCTAAATGGAGAGGAAGAGCTTGGAGGTGGTGGGGTGAGTACCACAGATTCGCTACTCTTCCGTTATAAGAGTGGTCGGAAGACAGTTACTGGATATTCCTTCTCCTCATTTGTGTTAGCAGTAGAGGTGTCATCTTGCACTCATTCAAGGAATTTTTTTGCCGATGTATTTATTCTGCAGCTGTTGATGACAGTCGCCATTTTGTGTGTATGTGCGTGTGGTAATGGATGAAAATTGTGTAAGGAAACCGTAGCATGATACACTAAGCAGGTTAAAGTGGATGGAACACATATAGTTCTGCTCAAATCAAGAGATTTGCACGCTAATGATCAGCTTCGAGAGCTGTATGAAACAAGTCTACGGGCTAAAGATAACAAAAATAGAAACAGCAACAACAACAACACTCACTACTAGGACGACACTAATAACAATGATAGTGCTATTGCTTTAAACACAATTAAACCACAATAACTTTAACTTGACGGGCCACGACAGACACAACTTGTTGCCAAGTTTGTATTCATAGTCGGTAACAAATTATTTTCGGTACTATCCCAGAGACTTGAGTTTACCGTTACTCTTAAATCTTACCAAACCCATCAAGCCATCACACAACGGCCTGTTGGCATTACTTTAATTTTTTTTAAATTTCTTCTCCAGGACACTGCTGGCGCCTCGTCTGCCAGCTCGTCTAGTCTGGACACCGAGCCGTCCCACTCTTCAGAGACACCACACCAAGTGGCGCGCCAGTGGCGTTGGCGCCCTCAGCCCACCGGAAGGGGAAGACGCCACAAGGTACGTCCCCCCGAAACAGCTGCCGTAATCTTTCGAATCCTCAGTTGCAGTTGCTATTCAGGCATATGCAGAGAATCACATGCTCTTACTGTTTATTTGGAACGGTAAAGTGAAAGAGAAACAGACGCGTGGTGTTGTTGGGTCCGAGACCTTTAGTAATCGTTGAGTATGTTGGATCGATAATAAAGAATATATTGGAATTTCTTTACAGACTGTACATGCTTCTTGCTAGTAACGTAGTTGCTTGATCTTCATCTTCAACGTTTATTTGCAACACTGACAGTTAAGCACTCTGAGGAATTAAGGTTCCACACACTGTGACACGCACTCAGGGGTCTTTCGGTGAAGAGGAGAAAGCACGTAATTCTTGCAGGGCGTGTTCTGTACTGAGTTACCTGAAAGGTTATACCGCATCGCATGTCCTGTGCGAAACGGCGCTTTAGCGCCTGGACACTGCCTCACACGTTGTTCTCTGTACACAGATCTTCCAACGCCTGAGGAAGATGAGCTGCCTGGGCGCCAGAGACCAGGAGACGGAGGAGGACGCGCAGGAGGAGGGGCAGAGCGGCGAAGTGCTGTCCGACATTCTGCAGGTGAGGCCTCTCGTGTTACGTCATTCTCCAGAGGGGCGAACAGAACAGTGGGAGTTGAGGACGACCTGATTGCATTTAATACGGCTACTAGTTACTAAACGCCATCATGATTTACTGTGTCTCGACCGAGACTTTGCTAGAATGACTTTCCGACACATTGTTAGAAACAACACGACTCGAGTAGTATGTCTCCTTTGTGTTCTCATCGCCCCAATTTACATTCACGTGTGTAGTATCAATCTGCGAATTACTTTCTCCAATTAGTGTTTGCCTCCCGAGACACTTAAGTCTTGCTGCTTCATCAACATCTACATCTGTGTTCCGCGAGCCATCTTGCGGTATGTGGAGGAGTACACTTTCAGTAGTAGCTGCTAAGTTTCCAGGCAGTTTTCAGAAACTGAAAACGATTACCTTAAAAACAAACACTTAAGAAAATTATTGGTTGCCAATCATTAACTGATTAACAAATTTGTCATGAAAAGAGAAACAATTTTTATTTGTATTACCAAACACCTTACCCTGTCCCAAAGATGTGAATTCCAATCACTTAGAATTTCTAATTGAAATCTGTATTTACGAAAAAAATTTCATATTTCTCTCTTCTGGCACATAAACTTAATTTATTTTTCCTTGTTTTTTTACATGAAAGACGTTTCTCTTTCAGATTATATATAATCTGAAAGAGAAACGTCTTTCATGTAAAAAAACAAGGAAAATACCTCCTTAGAAAAGGTTAATAATAATTTCGCCAAGTCTGTAAAACACACGAATGTTGCCACGAAGGCATATACTCTACATATGCTACATATATGCTACGAAGGCATATAGTCTACATATGCTAAATATAACATCGTCCTACCTGTTCGACTACATGTTCTGTATCTAAACTGGTGTGTTCTTTTTCAGCAATGGCGCCTTCTCACTCTGGTCAAGTTCCTGTTGCTACCGGTGGGACCCGGACAGCAAGGAAAGGAAGTTCGAGGTACTGATGGGGTGAGTACCGCACAGTACAGCTTACTTGTGACTGCGGCAGTGGTTTGTTGCAATAAGCATAATAAGCACTCTTACAACCACAGTGTTCCAGTATTATTAAACTTGGAGCTGAAAATATAATTCAATACCAATTTGCAGGTATGCATTACTGGGAAAACTAGTCGCTTCTACTGGATATGATCTACTGATACCTGATTTGACGGCAGTTACATGTTTGAACCAGACCAGCGTATTCTGTTACTATCCCCATAGTATACACTGTTAACTTGATGTAAGGATTAACCGTCGGCTTCGGTGATACCTGCACATACCTCCATACTCTGGAAATTACTCTGAAGTGCATGGCATAAGTTGCTTGCCATTGTACCGTCATCTTACGATTCCTTTATGTACCATTCACATCATGAATGCTAGAACAATGACTGCTTAAATGCCCGTTCGCGCTATGTAATTATTGCAGAACACAGGAATCTTGTTTAATGTCTTAATAGTACGCAGTTAAGGTCACAAAATTTTTTATTTTAAATTCTGGTTACTGCTTGCGGTCTGCAATACCATCCTCAGACCAAGACTCCAGATGACGTGAGGAGTCAGTGCACGGAGCTGCTTGTTGTACCGACTGGTACCTGTCACGAAGTGCAGTCTTCAACATTTCACTTTGTAGTGTTGTATAGCTCTGCAGATGGAATAGTTCAGTGTCTAATAGCCCCGAGTCATGGCTCTCAAACGTGAAGCCGATCAAGCTGTGCACTTTCGGCAGTTTGAAAATCTGAACAGCACCGTTACGACATTCACACTAGCTGATAGCCGTAGAAGTTACCGTAATTTTCAGAACTTTTTTATTTTTCAACAATTCACCATATAATTTACTAGTTGGTGGCATAATTTTGAAAGTTCTCTATTTCCCTTACCAGGACGCCGAGGACCCCCTTCCGTCCACCTCGGGAGCTGACCCCACCTGAGCGGCCAGCACTTCTGAGCCGCCGACACGCCCGATAAGTTTGCGCGGGCGTCGACGTCGTCGTCAGCGGCGCGTCATGCTGAAGCGAACCGGACACCAGACGCTTCGTCTCAGAAGCCGCAGCCATTACCGCCTGTTTTCGAGGCTTCAGTTGTTGTAAAGAAAATTTGGGGAGGAGGGGTGGGGAAGAAGAGATGGAGAGATAGAGAGGGATGAATGGTGGGGGCGGGGGGTTGGGGTGGTGAGAGCCAATTTTGTCTCACTCTTTAATAAAGTGTGATACAGACTTACTACCGCCTTTCCTTTATTTTCTATCTACTTATTTGTTCCTTCATTTTTCAAGTTTGTACTAACAACCACTACATGCTGCTATGGAGATGTCACGTTGCTGTAATTCTAAAATAACTGGTGCTTCGAAGATAAACAGAAATCAACAAAAGTGTATCGTCCTTAAAACGCCTTTCAAGAAAATTATCGCTTGTCTGTTTCGTTTCACTAGACATATCTAGACCTGAGCTTAGGAGGATTAAGGAAAAGTTAATGCTGTAACAATCCAAGTTACAGGAAAGTTGTAACAAATTATTTCACGATACTGCAACATTTTAACCATACATACACATCCGACATGTACAAATCTTACCACAACTGGTGACATCCAGTATAACAGTCTTCTAGTGTACCCATTTCCAGTATAAGCATTATCCCAGTGTAAGTGTTTTACATTGAAACCATTTTCTTGTGTAAAGGTTTTCCACTGTTCTAAGTATTTCCATTCTAACTGCTTGTCAGTGCAACTTTCAGTGTAACTATTTTCCAGTGTAATCATTTTTCAGTGCAAACATTTTCCAGTGTAACCTTTTCCCATTGTAATCATTTTCCAGTGTAGCTACTGTCTTGTGTAATTGTTTCCAGTGAAGGCATTTCCAACTTGATTCCATTGCAGGCCTTTCCAGGATAACTATTTTAAAGTACGACTGTTTCCAAAACATCACTTTTTCAGTCAACTCATGTTCTGGAGTAACTTTTGTAGTATAACCATTTCCCTGTTTTTGTGACCCAATGCTACCACCTTCAAGGATCAACACCTGACATGATGATGAAATAATTATGCTCGAAATTGTTATACTGGAATTACACTGGAAATCGGTTATATTAGAAGACTGTTATTCTGGAAAATTCTTATACTTTAAAAGGTTACACTGGAAAACAGTTACAATGGAAATGTTTACAATGAAACATTTGGTATTAGAAAAATAGTTTGGAAATGGTTAAGCTGACAATGGTTGCATTGAAAGATCGTTACATTCAAAATGAGTGTACCAGAAAATGGTTACACTGGGAATGGCTACATGAGGTAATGGTTACATCTGAAAATGTTTACACTAGTGAATTATTATAGTGGAAAACAGCTACAATGGAAAATTGTTGGAATGGAAAACTGTTACACTGGAAAACATTTTACAGGAAAATATTTAAACTGGAAAATACTTAAACTGGAAAATAGTTGCACTAGAAAATGGTTAAATGGCGAAATGGTTACACTGGAAAATAGTTACATGAGAAAATGCTTATACTAGGCATGGTCACACTAGATAACAGTTACACTGGAAAATGATTACACTGGCAAATTATTACAATGGAAAACAGCTACACTGGAAAATGGTTGATATATAGAACTAACAGAATGGAAAACTCTTGCACAGGAAAATGCTTACACTGGAAAATACACTGAAAATGGTTAAACTTGGAAATGGTTAATCTTGGAAATGGTTAAACTTGGAAATGGTTAAACTTGGACATGGTTAAACTTGGACATGGTTAAACTTGGAAATGGTTAAACTTGGAAATGGTTAAACTTGGAAATGGTTAAACTATGGGAATGGTTAAACTTGGGAATGGTTAAATTTGGGAATGGTTAAACTTGGGAATGGTTAAGATTGGGAATGGTTAAACTTGTGAATGGTTAAACTTGGGAATGGTTAAACTTGGGAATGGTTGAACTTGGAAATGGTTAGACTTGGAAATGGTTAAACTTGGAATAGTTGCAGCTGAAAATGGTTACGCTGTGAAGTGGTTACGCTGGGAAATGGTTATGCTGGGAAATGGTTACGCTGGGTTACACTCCAAATTATTACAGTGGAAAACACCTACGCTGGAAAATGGTTACAATGGGAAACCGCTATACTAGAAAACCATTTTGCAAGAAAATGCGTATCCTGGAAAATGGTTACACTGGAAATGGTTACACTGGAATATACTTTTTTCTCGAAAAGGCTTTCAGCGGAAAATACTGGTACTTCTACTGGAAAATAGTTACAGCGCAAAATGGTCATCTAGAATATGGCTACACTGAAAATGGTTAAACTGGGAAATGGTTATTACAGAAATTGGTTACACTGAAAAATGGTTATACTGGGTATGGTAATACTGGGTATGGTTATATTGGGTATGGTTATACTGGGTATGGTTTTATTGGGTATGGTCATACTGGGTATGGTTATACTGGGTATGGTTATACTGGGTATGGTTATACTGGGTATGGTTATACTGGGTATGGTTACACTGGGTATTGTTACACTGGGTATTGCTACACTGGATATGGCTACACTAGGTAACGGTAACACTGAAAATTGTCTACACTGGCAAATTGTTACAGTGGAAAAATCTACACTGGAAAAATTTACATAATGAATTGGTTGCACTGGGAAATGGTTATACTGGGTATGGATAATAGGATATTGGTTATACTGGAAAACTGTTACTCTGAAAAATGATTGTCCTAAAAAATGCTTACACTGGAAACGTTTAATCTGGAATATGGTTGCTCAGGAAAATGCTTCCACTGGAAACTGCTTCTACTGGAAACTGGTTCAGCTGGAAAATGAATGAACATGAAAATGGTTACACTGGAAATTGGTTACACTGGATAACAGTTTAACTGAGAAATGGTTACACTGGAAAATAGTTACTTTGGCAAACGGTTGCACAGGAGGAAGGGTATATTGGATATGGTTACACTAGGTAATGGTTACACTGGAAAATGGTTACACTGGTAAATTAGCTAAGTGGAAAACAGCTACACTGCAAATCTGTTGCACAGAAAAATGCTTATACTGGAAAATGCTTACAATGGAAAATGGTTTAGCTCGGAAATGGTTACACTGGAAAATAGTTACACTGGAAACTGTTACACTGGTAAACGCTTGCACCAGAAAATACTTACACAGGAAAATGTTTGCAATGGGAAATAGTTATAGAGGAAAATGGTCATATTGGAAAATGGTTACAGTGGTAAATAGTTACAGTGGAAAATACCTACAGTCGAAAAACGTTAAACTGAAAATCTATTAAGCTGTGAAATAGATACACTGGAAAAAAACTGGCTACATTGTATTACAGTACAGAAGACAGATTCCTTAAAAGTTGTCTATCTAATGGTTGTAGGGGCAAAATATTTGATTTTAAGTATCTCGTGTTTAAATTTTCAAATAGTGCCGATTGAGGGATATAATCTTATGTGAAGGTTCAACGAAGCGAGAGAAGTATCATAGTTACAAACTGTACATGTGTCTTGAGGCAGTGTAACGCACTCTGTGCAAATACCCAGAGTGTATTCACCCAGTATTTGAGAATGAGAGCACTTAGTGACTCGCAAAAAGGTTCACACATCATTTCAAACCTTTACGAAACTTATCCTCTCTCATGCTGCACAAAATGGTGTTCATGCAGTGTATCTGCCGCATCAGGTCTCTTGATGATATTTATTTATTCTTTACTACTAAGTGTATACGCAACACATTTCGCTGATGGAGTCCATGTATAGCATTAAGTTTACCTGGAAAATTAAGTCATCACACGACACATTCTCGGAAAGAAATGACTGTTATAGCACTGAGATGCGGGAAAAACTAGGTTTTGCTTAAAACTTACAGAGAACATACTCATCCATTTTCTCATAATGAGAGCACTAAACGATATCCATCAAAGTTTAAACTTATTTTCTAACCTTACTTAAACTTCTTGGCGCCTACATCTACATCAAAAACCCGTAAGCCGCATGAAGGTGTGTAGCGGAGGGAATTTTTGGTGCTACTAATTAATCCTCACCTCCAGTCCCTGTTTCATTTTTGACTGACGCTTGAGAAGAACGATTGCCTGTAAACCTTCGTATTCTCATATTTGTCGAGTTTTCTCGCTGTCGTCATTTTGTGAGACATATGTGGAAGGAAATGATATGTTGTCCGACTCTTCTCGGAATACTCTCTCTTGTAACGCCAATAACAAACCTCTCTGTGATGCGTAACGCCTCTCTTGTAGCATCTGACAGTGGAGTGTGATGAGCAGCTCCGTAAGCACGCAGCCTTTCGTTAAATTTTTTTCTATATCTTCTATTAGTCCCACCTGCTAAAAGTCACAAAGTTGGGGGCAATAGTCAAGAATGGGTCGAACAAGTATTTTGTACGTCACTTCATTCGTGGATGAGTTATATTTCCTTAAGTCTTCCTATGGAAGACTCTTAAGGAGTCTTAAGGAGATGCTTTCTACTTGATATTTTACGACAGACACTCTTTCCAGCAATTTGTTTTCAGAGGTGTACTTGTACAACAGTGGATATCCTGTCCTGTGTACGATCAGTACGATGCATTGATTTATGTTCAAGGTCAAGTGCCACAGCTCGCACCATTTACCAATCCTCTAAAGGTCCATTTGTAAACTGCCACAGTCTTCCGGCATTGCTACTTTTTTATAGACAACACCAACTGCGAACAGCCTTATCGATCTTCCGACCTTTCCTACTAGACCACTTTAGTAATATCTATGTAACATCAAATTTTACCTTTGCTCCCATCTGTGGGGTGCAAATATTTACGTTGCAATAAATGGACACACTGTACGAGATCTGTTCCAAAAAGTGAGCAAATTTATCGACAAAACTTTTCCACGCTTAGCATTTGCTTATTGTGCATGTTCTCCTTCGCAACACTCAATTGATAAATAGCTCCCTAGACGATTCCACTTACGGAAACAGTCTTTTTTTCGATTATCTATTCTATCAATGCAAATCTTCGTCTTGTCAACGGGGTTTTCAAATTTGGAAATAAAAAAAAGTCCACCGGGGCCAGGCTTGGAGTGTAAGGAGGATGAGGCAGCATTCTGAATTCACAGAAGGTTTTTCTCTTCTTGACTCATGAGCTGTGGGAAGAACTCGGCGGCTACACGATGCATTCTAAGATGCTGCATCAGCATTTCATGACATGATCCAATTGAAAGGTTACATTCTTCTCCAATCTCTCGTTCAGACAGTCTTCGATTGGCAAGCTCAATTTCTTTGACGTTTCTTACATAAGCGGCGTCGGTAGATGTCTAAGGGCGTCTTCAACGAGGGTCATCAACTTCCGGCTGGCCAATTTTAAATCGTGTGAAACATTCGTAACACCAAGTATAGCTTAAGCACTCATCACAGTAGGCTTCCTACATCATTTGGTATGTTTCTGTTGAGGTGTCCTTTTGTTTCTCACAAACTTTAATGCAGATGCGTTGCTCCCCTATGAGCCGTAGTTGTGTCCGGCTCCTCGAAAAGCGCGCCAGGCGGAATGCTTTGGCTTTACGTCTAGTGTTTGCGGTGGCGCTTTCGGTTTTGGCACGCTCTTTGGATCGCTACCGCCCTCTGGCGGGAGGTGAAGCAAGTGTAGGGTCGCGTGACGATCGAGGAGTACTTACTGGGCGGTGACCGAGAGAGGTGGTGGCGCGAGCGGGGCCCTGCTGTTAGGGTTCGTCAACTGCTCGCCACGTGCTTTGTCCGACCTCTTGGCTGTCAGGGGCGAAGTCTGCCGTACCCGCATGTACGTGGCTTATGAAGCTTAGAAGCCGCGGTGTAGGAGATCAGCGCGTGGGACCGTGTGTCTTATCGGCCGTTGAAACCACTGGCAGCCGTTGGCTCTGATGAGCATAAGTGCAACGTGTTTCCGGCGCTGTGGTGGAGTGTGAGAAGTTGAGTACTGATTTTGTGTAGAAGAGTATATATATATATATATATATATATATATATATATATATATATATATATATATATATATATATATATATATAGGGTGATTCAAAAATGCATGTAAATATTTCAAGGGTGTAATACAACGTAAGGTATTTAATTCCCAGAGTTCACAGTTTAATTACAGTGCATTTGGACTAACAACGCAAACTGATAAATAAACGTGACGTAACAAACTGAAACAATTCCTCGCGAACACTGTATTAATTTAGGTCCTGTTGATTGAACTACAGCAATGCACAATAACTAAGGAAAATTGAAGCATTTTACAGACTGTACTGTACTGTACTGTATTTGCACAAATCTTAATGCAATGCATGTTCAAAATGCTGTCCCTGAACTTGCAGACAGACCCGTGCTCGTCGCATCAATGATCTCTGCACATTACACAGTCCGTTCAACTCTCCACGAATAATTTCACAACCACCTTCAATTCTTTGTTGTAGCACTTCTCTGTTCGGTACTGCAGAAGAATACACCAATGTCTTTAGTCGGCCCCATAAATAAAAGTCTAAAGGGTTCAGGTCAGGTGATCTGGCTGGCCAAGCAATTGGACCTCCGCGACCTATCCATCGATGTGGATACGCAGAATTGAGGTACGCCCTTACGTTGCGGCTGTAATGGGCGGGAGCACCATCGTGCATAAACCACATGGTGGCTCGTGTTGCAAGAGGGACATCCTGTAACAATCCCGGCAATTCTCCCTCCAAAAATTCGCAGTACGCGTGCCCATTCAGCCTTGGAGGCAGAACATGAGGTCCGAGTAAGTAATTCCCCACAATACCACACCAAATGTTTATGGAGAATTGATGTTGATATCCACGCACAATTCTCGCGCCAGGATTCTCGACAGCCCACTGGTGCATATTATGCGAATTGATTACACCCGCACGAGTAAACATGGCTCAAAATGGCTCTGAGCACTATGGGACTCAACTGCTGAGGTCATTAGTCCCCTAGAACTTAGAACTAGTTAAACCTAACTAACCTAAGGACGTCACACACATCCATGCCCGAGGCGGGATTCGAACCTGCGACCGTAGCGGTCTCGCGGTTCCAGACTGCAGCGCCAGAACCGCGCGGCCACTTCGGCCGGCAGTAAACATGGCCTCATCTGTGAATAATATCCGCCGAATGAACATTGGATCATTCAAATGACGCTCTTGTAACCACTGGCAGAATTGCTGACGGCGAGGATAGTCTTCAGGTGTCAATTCGTGCACTTTTTGCAGGTGAAATGGATGCAACTGTTGTCTCCGAAGCAGCCGCCATACAGTAGATTGTGGAAGTCGTACAGCTGCACTAATTTGTCTCGTACTGATAGATGGATCTTGGTCTACCAGGTCCAAAACATGTTCCTCGACGTTCACTGCATGCTCAAGTGGTCGACCTGAATGTGGCCCAGGACGAATGCCATACTCCCGCATACGTCTGTCCACAGATACAAACGTCTGATGACTTGGTAACCGTCTTCCTGGAAACAGCTCACTGTACCTTCGTCTTGCTGCAAGTGCATTTCCATCTGCTGCACCATACACAAGGTGCATATCAGCATACTCACTGTTTGAGTACATCATGTGCACGAAACCTTTAGCCTTCCGACGATGAATGAACGACAGGACGTACTTTTCCATTACCAACAACATCAGCGCCATCTTCCGTACAGTAGGAGTAAACATCACGTGCAAACAAAAACAAACACTATTCATGCAGTTTCGAATCAACTGTTGGGAGATACGTATGTGAATTACGTACCAGAATATGGCATCCTGCTGCTTGCACTGCCGTCGTTTTGATACGGACATGACTTTCGTATTTAACGATAACTCTGGAATTAAACGTTTATGGAAAAACATTTATAGAACATTTTTGTCTTATATTTACCTCACAAATACACCCTTAAAATATTTACATGCATTTTTGAATCAGCCTGTATATATATATATATATATATATATATATATATATATATATATATATATATATATATATATATACATACTCCTGGAAATTGAAATAAGAACACCGTGAATTCATTGTCCCAGGAAGGGGAAACTTTATTGACACATTCCTGGGGTCAGATACATCACATGATCACACTGACAGAACCACAGGCACATAGACACAGGCAACAGAGCATGCACAATGTCGGCACTAGTACAGTGTATATCCACCTTTCGCAACAATGCAGGCTGCTATTCTCCCATGGAGACGATCGTAGAGATGCTGGATGTAGTCCTGTGGAACGGCTTGCCATGCCATTTCCACCTGGCGCCTCAGTTGGACCAGCGTTCGTGCTGGACGTGCAGACCGCGTGAGACGACGCTTCATCCAGTCCCAAACATGCTCAATGGGGGACAGATCCGGAGATCTTGCTGGCCAGGGTAGTTGACTTACACCTTCTAGAGCACGTTGGGTGGCACGGGATACATGCGGACGTGCATTGTCCTGTTGGAACAGCAAGGTCCCTTGCCGGTCTAGGAATGGTAGAACGATGGGTTCGATGACGGTTTGGATGTACCGTGCACTATTCAGTGTCCCCTCGACGATCACCAGTGGTGTACGGCCAGTGTAGGAGATCGCTCCCCACACCATGATGCCGGGTGTTGGCCCTGTGTGCCTCGGTCGTATGCAGTCCTGATTGTGGCGCTCACCTGCACGGCGCCAAACACGCATACGACCATCATTGGCACCAAGGCAGAAGCGACTCTCATCGATGACGACGACACGTCTCCATTCGTCCCTCCATTCACGCCTGTCGCGACACCACTGGAGGCGGGCTGCACGATGTTGGGGCGTGAGAGGAAGACGGCCTAACGGTGTGCGGGACCGTAGCCCAGCTTCATGGAGACGGTTGCGAATGGTCCTCGCCGATAGCCCAGGAGCAACAGTGTCCCTAATTTGCTGGGAAGTGGCGGTGCGGTCCCCTACGGCACTGCGTAGGATCCTACGGTCTTGGCGTGCATCCGTGCGTCGCTGCGGTCCGGTCCCAGGTCGAAGGGCACGTGCACCTTCCGCCGACCACTGGCGACAACATCGATGTACTGTGGAGACCTCACGCCCCACGTGTTGAGCAATTCGGCGGTACGTCCACCCGGCCTCCCGCATGCCCACTATACGCCCTCGCTCAATATTCCGTCAACTGCACATACGGTTCACGTCCACGCTGTCGCGGCATGCTACCAGTGTTAAAGACTGCGATGGAGCTCCGTATGCCAAGGCAAACTGGCTGACACTGACGGCGGCGGTGCACAAATGCTGCGCAGCTAGCGCCATTCGACGGCCAACACCGCGGTTCCTGGTGTGTCCGCTGTGCCGTGCGTGTCATCATTGCTTGTACAGCCCTCTCGCAGTGTCCGGAGCAAGTATGGTGGGTCTGACACACCGGTGTCAATGTCCTGTTGGAACAGCAAGGTCCCTTGCCGGTCTAGGAATGGTAGAACGATGGGTTCGATGACGGTTTGGATGTACCGTGCACTATTCAGTGTCCCCTCGACGATCACCAGTGGTGTACGGCCAGTGTAGGAGATCGCTCCCCACACCATGATGCCGGGTGTTGGCCCTGTGTGCCTCGGTCGTATGCAGTCCTGATTGTGGCGCTCACCTGCAGGGCGCCAAACACGCATACGACCATCATTGGCACCAAGGCAGAAGCGACTCTCATCGATGACGACGACACGTCTCCATTCGTCCCTCCATTCACGCCTGTCGCGACACCACTGGAGGCGGGCTGCACGATGTTGGGGCGTGAGCGGAAGACGGCCTAACGGTGTGCGGGACCGTAGCCCAGCTTCATGGAGACGGTTGCGAATGGTCCTCGCCGATAGCCCAGGAGCAACAGTGTCCCTAATTTGCTGGGAAGTGGCGGTGCGGTCCCCTACGGCACTGCGTAGGATCCTAAGGTCTTGGCGTGCATCCGTGCGTCGCTGCGGTCCGGTCCCAGGTCGACGGGCACGTGCACCTTCCGCCGACCACTGGCGACAACATCGATGTACTGTGGAGACCTCACGCCCCACGTGTTGAGCAATTCGGCGGTACGTCCACCCGGCCTCCCGCATGCCCACTATACGCCCTCGCTCAAAGTCCGTCAACTGCACATACGGTTCACGTCCACGCTGTCGCGGCATGCTACCAGTGTTAAAGACTGCGATGGAGCTCCGTATGCCACGGCAAACTGGCTGACACTGACGGCGGCGGTGCACAAATGCTGCGCAGCTGGCGCCATTCGACGGCCAACACCGCGGTTCCTGGTGTGTCTACTGTGCCGTGCGTGTGATCATTGCTTGTACAGCCCTCTCGCAGTGTCCGGAGTAAGTATGGTGGGTCTGACACACCGGTGTCAATGTCCTGTTGGAACAGCAAGGTCCCTTGCCGGTCTAGGAATGGTAGAACGATTGGTTCGATGACGGTTTGGATTTACCGTGCACTATTCAGTGTCCCCTCGACGATCACCAGTGGTGTACGGCCAGTGTAGGAGATCGCTCCCCACACCATGGTGCCGGGTGTTGGCCCTGTGTGCCTCGGTCGTATGCAGTCCTGATTGTGGCGCTCACCTGCACGGCGCCAAACACGCATACGACCATCATTGGCACCAAGGCAGAAGCGACTCTCATCGATGACGACGACACGTCTCCATTCGTCCCTCCATTCACGCCTGTCGCGACACCACTGGAGGCGGGCTGCACGATGTTGGGGCGTGAGGGGAAGACGGCCTAACGGTGTGCGGGACCGTAGCCCAGCTTCATGGAGACGGTTGCGAATGGTCCTCGCCGATAGCCCAGGAGCAACAGTGTCCCTAATTTGCTGGGAAGTGGCGGTGCGGTCCCCTACGGCACTGCGTAGGATCCTACGGTCTTGGCGTGCATCCGTGCGTCGCTGCGGTCCGGTCCCAGGTCGACGGGCACGTGCACCTTCCGCCGACCACTGGCGACAACATCGATGTACTGTGGAGACCTCACGCCCCACGTGTTGAGCAATTCGGCGGTACGTCCACCCGGCCTCCCGCATGCCCACTATACGCCCTCGCTCAAAGTCCGTCAACTGCACATACGGTTCACGTCCACGCTGTCGCGGCATGCTACCAGTGTTAAAGACTGCGATGGAGCTCCGTATGCCACGGCAAACTGGCTGACACTGACGGCGGCGGTGCACAAATGCTGCGCAGCTAGCGCCATTCGACGGCCAACACCGCGGTTCCTGGTGTGTCCGCTGTGCCGTGCGTGTGATCATTGCTTGTACAGCCCTCTCGCAGTGTCCGGAGCAAGTATGGTGGGTCTGACACACCGGTGTCAATGTGTTCTTTTTTCCATTTCCAGGAGTGTATATGTAAGGGGTTTTTCAAGTACTAGTGAAGTGTATGAGTTGTTTGACCAGTGGTTTTGTTGGGATCTTCCCACCACAGTTTTCGTTTGCCTGTTTGCGGGAATGTGGTAATTGCTTCTTGGTCGGGCCGTCTCATTCACACCTTGATTGGGTGATTTAGGGTCGGTGTCGTGTGTTTGTGGTTGAGAGTCTGCACAGGCAACGCCCTTGCTACATCTTCTGGTTTTGGGTAACTCGGGGAGATGGTGGCTTGTAATGCAAGTTTTGGGGCTGATCTGCTATGGCCCTGTATACCACCAGTAACTATTCCGACTATTGAGATCTGGAACCCTTTAGACGTGTCACTCCCTCACCGAGCTAAGGAAATATTTTTGGGGGAACTGCCTTTAATGTGAAGGTTTGTGTGCTGGCTTATTCACATTTACCTTGTTAAAACTGACAGGTGTAATGAAAGTGATTTATTTGGCAAGAATCAAGTATTTTGAATTTAGTACAAACTAGCTACTTAAAGGTTTATTTTTTTAAGGAATTGTTCTCTTGTATATGTTTAAAATCTTATTGGGAAGTTAACGTCATACCTTGCAGTCTCCTTTTCAGGAAGAAAATTTGTCAAAATTTGTCAGCTATTGCAAATTGTTTTTGAAGTTGTTTTTTTAAAAAAGCCTGACTTAAAAATTTATTTTTGATATAGTCTTTTAAATTACAAAGGTATCTTTAGCAGTGTGTATTATTTCACCAGAATCTCCTGGCCCCTACTTCCACGATAATGTTTTGGAATAACTTGTGTACTTGAGTTGTTGTTTGTGAACCGCCCCAATTGATGGTTCATTACTGGTAGCAGAGCGTGGTTGTACGTTCGCTCCCTGATCCCCTTGAGTTGCTGGTGGAATTTTAGTTAGTAATTACTAATACTTCTATTTTGTTTGTTTGTTCACACTTACTTTTAGAGTGTGTATTTCAAGGTGTGATGTCGGTGAGGGAGTGCCCAGTCTTAGGATTTCTCCGGCGCGAGCAGCTTTCGTACGAAATTAAAATTTGTGGGATTGACAAGGAGGGCACGGTTCCAGAGCTGGCCACATCTTTACGAGGTTCTTTGCACTGCCTGTTGTTACCAAGAAATTTATTGGTGGTCTGCCGGCCGGCGTAGCCGCGGCCGTTGAGGCGGTGGGTGACTTTGAAAAGTCTTAGTTGGTTTTCAGTAGATCAACCTAAACGGAAACAACTTACTGTATTACGTGCACATTTGGTGCATATTTCTAAATGGGTTTCTGACTTAGAGCAAATAGTTAAGTGACGCTGACCGTAAGATCCTTTCGGAGAAGCAGCAGGAGGTGGCCGTGTTGCAGCTAAGCTTAGCTTGTTTACAGTTTAGTTCTAAGGAACTCAGTGGGCAGCTCGAGCCGAATCGGGCGCGGACGGGGATCTTGCCGAGTGTTCAAAACCAGAAAATGGAAGGTATTTTGGAACCTTTTGCTAAATTACGTAACCCGATTGGACTTCTTCTGAAAGCTATAGGGGATTTAGCTATTGATTCTTTGAGTAAGATCGAGGAGGTACTTTGGTTGGTGGTTCACTTTGAAAAGTACGCCCACTCCTTCAGGGCGGTAGTAGACTACTGGCGTCTTAATGAGAAGGTGATTTTGGATTGAGTACCTCTTCCCGACCTCCACAACTCCTTTACTTGGTTTGCTGGCGCGACTTGGTTTACTATACTTGATTTGAATCAGGCCTATTATGAGATTCCTTTGACTGAAAATTATAAGCATGTTACTGCATTCTGTACCGATTGGCATCTGTATGAATTCAATCGCGTTCCATTCGGTCTTGCTACTGGGGCTGCTGTTTTGATCCGTTCATTAGATAATGTGTTGGGTGATTTAAAGTTACGTTGCGTCTGCAATTATTTAGACAATCTAGTTAATTATAGTGGGTCATTTGAAGAACATTTGCTTCATTTGCGTCAGGTCCTGGCTAGGCTCCAGACGGCCGGTCAAATGGTCAAACCATCTAAGGTTACGCTGGCGAAACCGCAAATTTCCTTTTTGGGCCATATCGTTTCGGGGCAGTCAGTCCGGATCGATCAGGATCGCACGGAAGCCTTGCGCGCCTTGCCCCCTCCTAAGGATAAGCGGGGAGTGGAAAATTTCATTGGCATGGTGAACTGTTTTAGGATTTTCGTACTGGATTTTGCCTCCTTAGCCGCACCCTTGAATCAACTCCGTAAGAAGGGAGTTCGTTTCGTTTGGGGTCCCACTCAGCAGGCTGCTTTTGAGCAGATTAAAACGGCTATTGCCAACCCGCCGGTCCTTGGGGTTCCCAACTTTGAAAAACCCTTTGTTGAACAAACGGACGCGTCAAATGCTGGAGTTTCGGCTGTTCATTTACAAGAGTCGGAAGACCATAGACAACCTTTGTCTTATGCGTCTCGGAGGCTAAATGACGCTGAGTCGAAGTACTCAGTGTACGAGTGGGAGGCGTTAGCTCTTCTCTCTGCGTTGGAGAAATTTCGTTTTTATCTGGAGCATAAGCCTTTCCAGCTCGAAAGTGATAATCAGGCATTAAGTTGGGTCCTGGCCAGACCACGTAAGATATGGCGGATCGCCCGGTGGGCCGTGAGGATCTCGGCTTTTAAGTTCAAAGTCTAACATATTAGGCGTACCGAGAATGTGGTGGCGGACGCCCTTATTCGAATGTTTGACCAGCAGCACGAAGGTTCAGGCGACGGACAAGATTACTCACAAGAAGTCCAGGCTATGGTCTTGGGCGAGGTACCCCAGCTGTTCAGGGATCTTGCCTAGAATCAGGATCACTGTTCCCAAATAGCACCGATTAAGCAACGGGTGAAGTCGGGTGAGTTAGTTCGGGGATATAGTATTAGGAAAGGAATTTTGTGTAAAGAATTGGGTTGAGATCGTCATCCCAGGATCTGCTTGCCCCAAGTGTTGATACAACCCTTGTTTCGGTATTATGATTGTTCCTTGGTGGGGCGTCATTTGGGCACGTATAAAACTATTCAAAGGATTAAACGATGTTACGTGGCCTCACCTTGAACGGGATGTTGAACAGCTGGTAGCTAAGTGTGACTTACGTCTGGCTGCTAAACCTCACAATGCCGTGTGGCGGGGTCTATTGTCCTCCGAGCGTGAGAGCAACCATATGGACCGTTTATATATTATGTGAGTCCGTTGCCTCGGTGCAAGATAGGCAATCTATATATATTAGTCGTCATTGCTTTCTCTCGGTTTACGTGGCTGGTTCATAGCCGGAACGTTACTACCGAAGTCACTATTTCGCATCTCTGTTTTCAGTCCACCTAAGTCTGGTTAGTGATAATGCTCCCGCTTCTCTTTCGGCGAAGTTTAAGGCCTTTTGTTTTGGGAATGGTGTTAAACATATAACCACTACTCCATAGTACCCTGAGGGATCTTTTGCAGAGAACTTAAATAGTAACTTGAAATCAGCCCTTACAATTTACCATCAGGGTAGTCCGAGTAGGTGGGATTCCAATTTACCGTGGATCAACATCGCATTTGATGAATCAGTACACGAGGCGTTGAAACTTACTCCAGCCTCTTTATTGTTCGCCTATCCGGTCAATTCCCCCTTGTCAAACTTGTGGCGGATCCAAGACCTACTCCCCGAACGGGTAACCCCTTATCTGATTAAGAAAAATTGGAATAAGGCGAGCTGGAATATTACTGCCGCTCATGGTAGAAAGCTTTGAGATATAATCGTAATCGGCGGCCTTATAAGGGAAAACCAGGCGATCAAGTTTATATCAGGAATTTCTCTGGCCGGGGGAGGGGCGAAGGCAGAGTAAACAAATTTACTGCCCGCTTTTTGGGCACTTGTACCATCCTTCGGATTCTGGGTCCGGTTAACTTGATGGTTAGGCATTAACAGTCTGGTAAGGAGTGCCGGGTACATTTGAGCCATGTTAAACCCGTTACGTTGGCTTTCGGTTACCAGCGCATGGACACCGTTGGGGAGGGATGAGGGGAGGTTGAGCCGTAGTTGTGTCCGGCTCTTCGAAAAGCGCGCCAGGCGGAATGCTTTCGCTTCGCGTCTAGTGTTTGCGGTGGCGCTTTCGGTTTGGCGCGCTGTTTGGATCGCTACCGCCCTCTGGCGGGAGGTGAAGCAACTGTACGGTCGCGTGACGATCGAGGAGTACATACTGGGCGGTGACCGAGAGAGGTGGTGGCGCGAGCGGGGCCCTGCTGTTGGGGGTCGTCAACTGCTCGCCACGTGCTTTGGCCGACCTCTTGGCTGTCAGGGGCTGAGTCTGCCGTACCCGCATGTACGTGGCTTATGAAGCTTAGAAGCCGTGGTGCAGGAGATCAGTGCGTGGGACCGTATGTCTTCTTATCGCCCGTTGAAACCACCTGATGAGCACAAGTGCAACGTGTTCCCGGCGCTGTGGTGGAGTGTGAGAAGTTGAGTACTGATTTTCTGTAACAGAGTACATATATAAGGGGTTTTTCAAGTACTTGTGAAGTGTATGAGTTGTTTGAGCAGTGGTTTTGTTGGGATCTTCCCACCACAGTTTTCGTTTGCCTGTCTGCGGGAATGTGGTAATTGCTTCTTCGTCGGGCCGTCTCATTCACACCTTCATTGGGTGATTTAAGGGCCGGTGTCGTGTGTCTGTGGTTGAGAGTCTGCACAGGCACCGCCCTTGCTACATCTTCTGGTTTTGGGTAACTCGGGGAGATGGTGGCTTGTAATGCAAGTTTTGGGGCTGATCTGCTGTGGCCCTGTATACCACCAGTAACTATTCCGACTATTGTGATCTGGGCCCCTTTAGACGTGTCACTCCCTCACCGAGCTAAGGAAATATTTTTGGGGTAACTGCCTTTAATGTAAAGGGTTGTGTACTGGCTTATTCACATTTATCTTGTTAAAACAGACAGGTGTTATAAGTGATTTATTTGGCAAGAGTCAACTATTTTAACTTTAGTACAAACTAGCTACTTAAAGGTTAATTTTTTTAAAGAATTGTTATCTTATATATGTTTAAAATCTTATTGGGAAGTTAACGTCATACCTAGAAATCTCCTTTTCTGTATGAAAATTTGTGAGCTATTGCAAGTTATTTTTGATTTTTTTTTTAAAGCCCGACTTAAGAATTTATTATTGTGAAAGTCTTTTAAAATGCAAAGGTATCTTTAGCAGTGTGTGTTATTTCACCAGCGCCAGCTGGCCCCTACTTCCACGATAACGTTTTGTAATAACTTATGTACTTGAGCTGTTGTTTGTGAACCGCTCTAAGTGATGGTTCACCCTAACTCTGCCATCTCGAAATTCGTAAACTGTGCGTCACAACTTTCTACTCAGTACAGCACTGAGCAATAGCTAATAGACAATAACTAATCTACTGGCAGCTACACATTAAACAAATGCATGTGTAGCCATGCTAGTTGCATTTCTCACCAACTCACCATAACCTAAAATTGTTAGGTGACGTACAATCTGACGTGTGATTGCGAGAGACAGGCTATGTGCCCCGTGGTGCGTAGGGTCGAGGAAATGAAATAACACACTCTGGAGTTCATATTTTGATTGGAATGGCGTGTACTGAATTTTGTATAACGATACTGAAATTTGTTATTGGAAGTCAGCCATTTTGTGATTTTTTTGAAATTCTAAATGTTAATGAAAGTAGAAAGTCGAAATAAGTTAAATACGAACTTAAATGACTATTTTACAAGAAGAGTATGGAAAAACACTTCGTTGTTTAACTTGAAAAGTTAAGATTTTTATCAGGTAATAGTGTGTGTGAATGCTGATGCGTTGCTCATCGTAACACATTCGGTGGGATGGACTCTGGATAAAGTCAGCGAGCCTGGACACGATCATGACTCTGCTGGGAGAAATTTTGTTCACCTGAGAAGTGTTTTCCTCCTCTTTGAGGTTTCCCATGGACCTGTAATACTATCAAATTCAAATTTAGAGTGGTGTCGTTACTTAGACAACTTTCTAATGTTCTACTGCGAGAAATCTATTTCCTTCCGAGTTATAGCCTGCGGCGAAGTCAGCAGCTGGACTTCGGCCAGCAGAGGAGCAATTTCGTGCAGTTTCAGAGAGCAAATACCATAATTAACGTTCCCCAATTGGTAACATTGGAAGCAAATTGTTATCTTTACCATTTTGTCCATGAACAAGGATCACAGCTGCAGCGAGAAATATGAATAAAAACCCATTACTGACAGTTTTCAGAAAGTATATGGAAACAAATATGTGAATCTGGTTGTTGGTGATAAAACCTTAAAATCTACAAAACTGTTTGGTTGTTGGCGGATACCCATATTGTCTATGAAGACTGACTAATGAAAATCACACAGGTCATCAGTTCCTGTTGTTTTGATCTAAGAACGATCTCAAACATCATACAGATATTTTGTGTGTGCGTGTGTGTGTGCGTGCGCGCGCGCGCGCGCGTGTGTGTGTGTGTGTGTAAATAAAGATCGACGCTAACTGGAGACATTCATAGAAAAGCTGTCATTGCTACAAAAGTCGTAACAGCACAACGGTCCATAAACGGTGGAGAAAATACCCGCATACAGTGTCATGTGAGCTATTATCAGTGTTAAGCTTGAGACATCTAGAACGGAAGAATATATTTAAACCAGTCACTGCACCGTCAACTGATTTCCACTTGTGTCCACTACAAAGTTCCTCAAATTCCTAAGCTGCACATACTCTTTACGGCCTCCGTAACGAAATGGTAGTGTACTCAGAACTCTCCATCACATGCGCTGCATCGTCCGCTATGAAAGGCCATCCAACATCAGAGTGGTGAAACAAAGAAGACATTTATTTAAAAAACAATCATCAGTTATTTTATTGAAGCTTCTGACTGATGCAAAAAGAAACTATTGGCACAGGCAATGGTAAATCTCGGAGGATCTAGCCTCAAAATTGTGGGATTGAAGCCGAACAAAAGTGCCACGTTTTTGTTTCCTAATCTTACACTTACTGCAGCCATTCATCTATCGTGAAAGTCAAGTTGCTGCGGGGGGATGAATTCTATCCACATTAGCTCCAAAGTGGACTCCTGGACTCTACGTTTTCCAGTTTTCACTGGAGCCGCATTAGCATATCTTAAATCAGTGTTTATTTGTTGCTATTTGATAACACACATAACGGAGCTCTGCACGTATATATTAACAGGTTCGTAATTAGCAATTATCCTGTACCAGCTTGGAACTTTCGTTCGCATTACATCTCTATTCATCAGTGATGCTTTTATTATCATCCGAAATAATAATATGCAAATGAGAATCGACTGATGAACGTGGAAAAGGATTTTAGAATTCGGCATCAAATCCGAGAATACTGCCAAGAATTATTACGCCGGGAGAGCATACGGAGTCACAACAACATCAAATTTCCTTACAAAACCTGTACACAAAATCGTAATTACCTATGATCATGTGCGGAATGCTTCAGTAATACAGTACAAATGGCCAGGAAATCACAATTTCAATGGCAATTGCAAAATCAATTACGTGAACTTAAGGACGACTTCACAATTCCCATTTCAAACTAAAAATCGGAATCGATATGTAGAACTACAACAGCTACATTACCAATACGAGAAATGAAATCTTACATGTGTAAACAGCTGCGTCTCAGTAACTTTTTAATCCTAGAGACATCTTACACATTACGTCCTCCATTACTCATTTACTTGTTAGATGTATTCCAGCCTTTGTCTTCCCCTACATTTTTTGTCCTCTGCAGCTTCCTTCAGTATCATGGAAGTTATTCTCTGATGTTTTAACACATGTGCAAACATTGTGTCCCTCCTTGTTAGTTTTTTTCCGTACGCTCTTTTCTCCACTGATTCTGTTGAGAACCTCCTCTTTCATTATCTTATCAGCCCACTTAATTTTCAATATCTGAAATGCTTCTACTCTTTCATGTTCCCTTTTCTCCATAGTCTATTTTTGTGCTCCAAACGTACATTCTGAAAAATTACTCATTCAAATTAAATCCTGTGTTTAATACTAGTAGACTTCTCTTCACCAGTCATGTCCTTTTTGCAGTGCTTGTCTGCTTTTTATGTCTTCTTTGCTCCGTCCATCATTGGTTCTAGTGATACCTAGGTAGCAGAGTATCTGAACTTTATCTACTTTGTGATTACCAACTCTTATGTTACGTTGCTCACTGTTCTCATTTCTATTAAGTTTCGTCTTCTTTCGATTTGCTCTCACTCAATATTTTGTAATTATTAGACTGTTAATTCCATTCAACAGATCTTGTCACCTTTATTCACTTTCACCCAGGATATCAATATCATCCACGAACCTTAACCCTGATATCTCTTTACCCTGAATTTAATTCCCCTCTTGAACCTTTCTTTCGATTACGTGACTGCTTCTGCTGTGTATAGATTGAACAGCAGGGGCGAAAATTAGCATCCCTGTCTTACAACCTTTTAAATCCGAGCACTTCGTTTTTGATCATCCAGACTTATTATTTCTTCTAGGTTGTTGTACATACTATTATATATCACCTGTCTTTCCCTATAGCATTCTCCTACTTCTCTCAGAATGTCGAATGTCTAGCCCCATTTCACGTTGTCGAACACTTTTTCCTAGATCAACAATTCCTATCAGGAAATCTTGATTTTTCTTTAGTCTTGTTTCCATTATCAAGCGTAGAACAGAACTGCTTCTCTAGTGCCTTTACCTTTTCTAAAACCAAAGCCACAGTCATCCACATGTTCTGAAATTTTCTTTTCCATTCTTCTGTATACAATCTCTGTCACCAGCTGGGATGCAAGGGATATTAGCGGATTGTGCTCACACATATCAGCCCTTTTTATCTTTTGAACTGTGAGGATGGTAGTAGTAGAGTAGTGGCGGCACCATCGCAGTTTTGATATCGAATCGAGACGCAAATTATGTAAATTGATCAATTAATTACCCCCCTGGCCACGCCCACCCTCACACTGACCACGTCCAGTCCCACACCTGGATGATATGTGTTTCTGTCAACCTGCAAGTGGGCCACAGCCCCTCTGTCCCCCCCTCTCCCAACCACACTATTGGCTGGAATTTCGAATTTTGATGGGAATTTCGAATTTTGGCGAGAATTTCTAATTTTGGTGACAGTTACTTTGTCCCAGGGCTGTACTGACACCCGACCCCGCCCCCAACCCCCCACCCCCCGCCCACCTGGGATCTGTTTGTAAATTAAAAATGGCGGTACCCTTTCCAGTACTCAGACTCTGGTCCTCCTGGAAGGAAAGCACAATTGCGCTCCCCTAACGCAATTATACAACCAGAGGCGCTAGAAGTTGGCAGAAGCCAATAGGAAAGCAGCATCCATTCACAACAGGGATATAAGGAATGCCCAGCAGCTTCGCAGCCTCAGTAGCAGTCAGTCACTCAGAATTAAGCGCCAGTCGAGATCATCCAGCACTGTCCAGCCACAGCAGTAAGAATCCACGGAAGATTTTATTGCCATGTAGGGTCGTTGTGCTTCTGTCATCGCTTGTAACAGTTTCTCTTCTTTGCTCATCAGCAGATGCGACGTCCTCCAACCTGTCGGGCTCTGCAGCAGCTGCATGTCCCAGTCTGTCGGGCCCGCAGCAGTGGCAGCATCCTAGGATCGTATCGTGCAAGTGGTTAGCTTGATGGCGCAGGACAATCAGCTGCTATTGTCGGTTGAAGATACCAAGCCAGCCTCTGACTCGCTGAAGTGCACTGGTGGTCCTAAACAGCATGACACAGGTCATTACTAGCCGCCTACATACGCAGAACTGCAGAATATTCCAGTAATACTGGCTGGACAAAGTGAGGATGAAGAGGATGAGAAGATACCAGTTAAGCCCTGAGCACCACCACTCTTCTCGTCAGTGTATAATTTAACCGTTAGTGGTTCGAAACGTTTACATACTGGTATAGAAACAACCACAGACGTATTGTGATAGAGATTGAAAATGCAGCTAAGAGTATTAAAGTGCGGTTTACGGAGGTGGAATGGGATGAAGTCTGTCGTGCAAAAGCGTATATCAAGCAGCAGTTAGCCGCCATACATCATCCGATGTGCTGATTGTTGGAACCAATAACAGTATGGATTTCTCATTATTGATAAAAAAAAAGAGGAAACTGAGTGTTGGTAGGTATAGACGGAACTTCCACGAGTTCCTACATATGCAAAGAGCTGAGTAGAGAAACTACCTTCATTTCAGTAAATTTGGTTAGGGAGGGTTGCCTACATCAGGGGCAGGTATGCACTCAGGGGCGAACCTATTGTTCTGCTTTGACTGACAGGTATTTCACCTATTGTTCTCCTTTGATGGACAGGTACTTAACCTATTGTTATGCTAAGTGGTTTTCCATGTCACCCCTATTTCCTTTTGATTGACAGGCCATTATCATATTGCCACCCACACCCTCCCCCAACCACAACCCACCTCCCCCCTTGCTGCTACAGGTATACTTTCAGGTCTGAGGTATTCGAATAGCTCCTCTCACTCTTAACAATTTGATTGACTACTTAAATAAATAGATCAATTTATTTAACTCTCGCCAACTGGTAAATCCCCTGCCCTCACCATCCCCTCTCCTCCCCCAGAAAATGGCGGGAAGTTCAAGTTCCATCAGGACAATGCAGCATACCATGGCTACCTCAACTAACCTTCCAAGGAATTGGCTGGAAAAGCACTCAGCCTGTGCTGGATAGGACAGACATAAGTCTTACTTAACCTATTGTTCTGTTAAGTGATTTTCCATGTCACCCCCACTTCCTTAAACTATTGTACCGCCTTTGATGCCAAATTAAGCAATTAGTTGTGACCTCCCATCTTTTCCTGGTACACTTTTCGAATTTCACATGCTTGTGAAGCCATTTCTGGCGCATTCTTCTACGTCACTCATCCCCTTAAACTACTGTACTGCGTTTTACATAAAGATTATGCCAATTAACCTAGTCTTATACACTTAACTTCCTGTTCTGCTCCATGTGACCCAAACATGCACCCCTAACTACAGTACAGCTAACACCATGCTGATATAAAAATTAATGCAAATTAATTAAATCGATATTTTTCACATGTATGGGGTAGTTTTTTTTTTTTTTTGTTTTTTTTTAATTCGCAGCATCCTATTGGTTGGTGAAATCGGTGGAATGCAGTTCAGACAAAATATTGGTAACAAGAAACACATCCCCCCCACTCGTTTCCCGACGCCACCGCCACTATCAGCTGCGAAGCGACGCGTCGGTGTCACTTTGGGTCCCACAAGGATGAGGCGCCGACATTTTTTTCATACATGACACCCTAAAAATTCCTGTCAAAACACGTGTTCACCTAGGTACCATTGCTCGAGCGATGACGCATAGCTGTGGTGCCGGCCTAGCGCCCAGATAGATGCCCCTTTGCTTCCCAGAATAGCAAAGGGAGCATTCTTACTAGCTATCGTCACTGAATTTATCCGTCAAACTGCTGCTGTTGCCGGTGTGGGAGCCCTGTCTCAAATGACGTTAGTCGGCAGCTGTGGCCGAGCGGTTCTAGGTGCTTCAGTCCGTTACCACGCTGCTACGGTCGCAGGTTCGAATCCTGACTCGGGCATGGATGTGTGTGATGCTTTAGGTCAGTTACCTTTATGCAGTTCTAAGTCTAGGGGACTGATGACCTCAGATGTTCCTCCCTGGAAGCGATCTCTCTATTTTTTTTCATCAAGTCGGAACATTCTGAATAATTTTTGTGAATATTTTCACTTGTCGGTAAAAATAAACATCGCACAGCTGGCAATAAGGAGTGCTTTTTAGTGGGACCACTTTTTGGGTGCAGGTGCTCGCTTTTCTTTCATGAGTGAATAGATGATGGTATAAAGTTTAAGCGGTTTGCCCTCCCCACGAATCGATAACGTAGAAAAAAAAAATTCTGCCCGACGAACGGAAGAATTACACTACGCAAAAATTCTTCGTACACCAGTTTCGTGAACTTACCGGATTTCGTGAAGGACACGACTACATTTCTATACTTCCCAGTTAATTCGTCTACTCGTTAGGATCAAATTTTCCGGACGGTTCGTGCATACATTAAGCCGTGAACCTTCACCGCTGCGCCACCTTGACTTGCTCGAAATATACGTAATGTTACGCGTATACAAAGCACGCAATGAATTGCAAAATCGATTTTCTCATAAACCAAGGCCCGTCGCTAAGACACCGGATAGCCAGGTAGTCAGGATAAGTGCCTCTGCAACATATTTTAAGCGCATCAAAATTCGTGATTTACAGTGTGGAGGGTCTCTTTGTAATCCAAACACATTCCAGAATCCCGAAACAGTTGTTTAGGGGGAACGCAAACCTCATTATAGCCGTCAAACAAGACAATCAGAATTTAAAACACATTTACCAGGCACATGTTGGAATTGCCAAGTCGTTCTATGATTCTGTAAAGATGTGTGCTGATTGCTGCAATCATTCACAGTATGGGTTTCTCGTCGTTGATGAAACAAGAAAACTGAGTGATGGTAGGTACAGGCGAAACTTTCAAGAGTTTCTGCATACATAGCACGGTAAGAGAGGATAGTACATCAGTATACACTGCACCATGGACAAATTCGCGTGTATGTCTAGCTCTCAACCAGAGAGAATAGGTGTACACAGACAGAACATTCGCCTGTACATGGATGCGGAAAATCAGACTACTGTGCATAAAGTTGGAAGTATAAGCGGGGAACTAGAGACGTATTACTAGACTCTTCTGAGAATAGTGAATGCGTTAAGTGAGTTAGTTAAGGAATTCGGTAAGAAAGTAGCCGACTTAACTGAAAAGATCGAGGCTACTGAGGGGAAAATAGATGTAGAGTGCCTTGTTGTTGAGAAGGGGAGCAAGTATATAGTACGTGGAAGAAGAAAATGACCAGATATATACTGCCTCACGATGCGGAGATGTCTGATTAGTATACATCGAGATGTCAACGAAGCAGAAAGTGATTCAAGCGCGAAAAGCAGTTCGTGATATACGAGGTGCGGCTAGAAAAAAACCGGACTAGTACTGGTGAAACAATAAAACGAATGCAATGAGGCTGAAAGTCGCGTGGCCTGTCACGTGACTCTCGCTCCGCCTACTGCTCGAGTTTCATCTGCCTCCTGCACTCAGTCTTCCCGTGGCGTCTGTTTTAAGTAGTTGACGTTTTGTCTGTGCGTCGGAAAATGTTGAGTGTACAGAAAGAACAGCGTGTTAACATCAAATTTTGTTTCAAACTAGGAAAATCTGCAAGTGAAACGTTTGTAATGTTACAACAAGTGTACGGCGATGATTGTTTATCGCGAACACAAGTGTTTGAATGGTTTAAACGATTTAAAGATGGCCGCGAAGACACCAGTGATGACACTCGCACTGGCAGACCATTGTCAGCAAAAACTGATGCAAACATTGAAAAAATCGGTAAACTTGTTCGACAAGATCGCCGTTTAACAATCAGAGCAGTGTCTGAGTTAACAGGAGTTGACAAGGAAAGTGTTAGGCAGATTCTTCATGAAAGTTTCAACATGAACAAAGTGTGTTCAAAAATGGTTCCAAAGTGTCTCACAATTGAACAGAAGGAACGCCGAAGAATGATTTGTTCTGACATCCTGGAAAACATTGAAAGTGATCCCACCTTCTTACAAAATGTTATTACTTGCGATGAATCTTGGTTTTTTACTTACGATCCCGAAACTAAACGCCAATCGATGCATTGGAAAACTCCTGGTTCTCCACGACAAAAAAAAGCACGAATGTCAAAATCGAAATTCAAGGCAATGATGATTGTTTTTTTTTTTTTTTTTGACATCAAAGGGATTGTGCACATTGATTGGGTACCAGAGGGACAAACAGTGAATCAGCATTACTACATTAGCGTCCTGGCTACCCTACGTGAGCGAGTACGGAGAAAACGGAACGATTTGTGGAGAAAAAAGTCATGGATCCTTCACCAAGACAATGCCCCAGCTCACAGTGCGTTGTCAGTGAAGACGTTTTTGGCAAAACACAACATTCCCGTCTTAGATCATCCACCCTACTCACCTGATTTGGCCCCCTGTGACTTTTTTCTTTTCCCTAAAGTCAAGTCAGCTTTGAAAGGAACTAGATTTGAGACTGTTGAAGCAGTAAAAGAAAAAGCGACGGAAGTAATGTATGGACTTACCGAAAATGATCTGCAGCATTGCTATGAACAGTGGAAAATTCGTATGGAGCGGTGTAGAGACCGAGGAGGAGAGTACATTGAAGGAGATAACATGCAATTGTAAATAATTGTAAATAAATGTTTTTTCCAGCATCAGTCCGGTTTTTTTCTAGCCGCACCTCGTATTACTGTTGCTGGGGGTAGGGCATAGCGATCGACAACAAACACTAAGGGACACCTTTGAGCCGGTTACTGAATCTCTCCGACAGCCCTCAGCAAAAATCTAAAATACACGATAACGATCGTATTGCCGCTGACGTATTCATTATCTGTCACGATCGTGGTCAGATACATAGAACATTCGGCGTTAGCAGGGGAAGACGGTGCATGTTGAGTACGCATTCTATAACTGTAACTGATGACACAATACAGAATGGTGATAAGCGGTTAGAGAGAACATCTGGCTTAATGAATCTCATTTTCCTAAGACCTACCAAAAAAACCCATAAATTATTCAGTTAACGATAGGGAAACGAACCGTGAAATTATGTACATAAGATCGCAAAAAGCATGAACAACAAGAAATATAAAACCATCGTAAAACCAATACTTGAAGCTGAAAACGACAACAACAACAACAAAAGCAGCAGCAGAAGTGATTATGGTATTGACGTTGAGCATAAAGTAGTGAACAATCGAATCCCGCAGTATATATATACACTACTGGCCATTAAAATTGCTACACCAAGAAGAAATGCAGATGATACACGGGTATTCATTGGACAAATACATTATACTAGAACTGACATGTGATTACATTTTCATACAATTTGGGTGCATAGATCCTGAGAAATCAGTATCCAGAACAACCACCTCTGGCCGTAATAACGGCCTTGATACGCCTGGGCACTGAGTCAAACAGAGCTTGGATGGCGTGTATAGGTACAGCTGCCCACGCAGCTTCAACACGATACCACATTTCATCAAGAGTAGTGACTGGCGTATTGTGACGAGCCAGTTGCTCGGCCACCATAGGTAGGACGTTTTCAATTGGTGAGAGTTCTGGTGAATGTGCTGGCCAGGGCAACAGTCGAACATTTTCTGTATCCAGAAAGGCCCGTACAGGACCGGCAACATGCGGTCGTGCATTATCCTGCTGAAATGTAGGGTTTCGCCGGGATCGAATGATGGGTAGAACCACGGGTCGTAGCACATCTGAAATGTAACGTCCACTGTTCAAAGTGTCGTCAATGCGAACAATAGGTGACCGAGACCTGTAACCAATGGCGCCCCATACCAACACACCGGGTGATTCGCCAGTATGGCGATGGCGAATACACGCTTCCAATGTCCGTTCACCGCAATATCGCCAAACACGGATGCGACCATCGTGATGCTGTAAACAGAACCTGGATTCATTTGCTATTCGTGCACCCAGGTCGTTGAGTACATCATCGCAGGCGCTCCTGTCTGTGATGCAGCGTCAAGGGTAACCGCAGCCATGGTCTCCGTGCTGTTAGTCCATGCTGCTGCAAACGTCGTCGAACTGTTCGTGCAGATGATTGTTGTCTTGCAAATGTCCGCATCTGTTGATTCAGGGATCGAGACGTGGCTGCACGATCGATTGCAGCCTTGCAGATAAGATACCTGTCATGTCGACTGCTAGTGATACGAGGCCATTGGGATCCAGCACGGTGTTCCATATTACCCTCCTAAACCCACCTATTCCATATTCTGCTAACAGTCATTGGATATCGACCAACGCGAACAGCAATGTCACGATACGATAAACCGCAGTCGCGATAGACTAAAATCCAACCCTTTATCAAATTCGGAAACGTGATGGTACTCATTTTTCCTCCTTACACGAGGCATCACAACAAAGTTTCCCCAGGCTACGCCGGTCACCTGCTGTTTGTGTATGAGAAATCGGTTGGAAACTTTCCTCGTGTCGGCACGTTGTAGGTGTCTTCATCGGCGCCAACCTTGTGTGAATGCTCTGGAAAGCTAATGATTTGCATATCACAGCATCTTCTTCCTGTCGGTTAAATTTCGCCTCTTTAGCACGTCATCTTCGTGGTGTAGCAATTTTAATGGTTTGTAGTGTATTATGACGACCCCAACGAGCTAATAGATCGAGTACTGCTGATCATGGCATCATTTGTTACAGCTAATACAGCTCATTTGAATGATTTTGTTTCAATAATCTCTGAGCTTAGTGAGACAGGTTGCATCGAGTAAGTATGGAGCCAGTAGTTCGAGAAGTGCACAGACCAGCACGCAGAACATACCCTCGTAGGTATGTTATGATTAAAAGTTTGGATGATTTATGGCAAGTGGATCTTGTAGATATGAGGGAATATTCACATGAGAATAATGGATTGAAATATATTTTAATGGTCATTGATATATACTGCAAATTTGCTTGGGCATTACCTGTTAAAACAAAAACGGTTCGAAATGTCGCCGATGTTTTTGAGCGTTTGCTACAGACAGGGATGAATCGATGCCCAGACAACCTCTAAACCTATCACCGCGGAGAGTTTTACAATAGGTATTTCAAGACCGTGATGCAGCGGTATGGAATACATCACTACTCAACATTCACTCCCCTGGAGAGAAGTGTCGTGGAGCGTCTGAACTGAACAATAAAAGGTCGAATGTGGATGCGTTTCAACCTTCGCGGCTCATACAAATGGACAGATATCCTCCCAGAAATAATTGCTCAGTATAATCGAACCAAACATACCACAATAAGAATGAGACCTATCGATGTTCGTGATAATGGATTCATGGATACGGTGTAATATCGCATGAAAATGCTGGATCCACGCAGACGGAAATTTAATGTAGGTTATGTGGCACGTATCTCAAAACACAAACGGCATTTGAGAAATCATACCTACTTAACAGGTCAACAGAGATATTTACAGTTTCAAAGGTGCAAAGAACTAATCCTAGAACTTGTATTTTGAAGGATAGTAAGGGCGAAGAAATTGCAGTCAGCTTCTACACCAAAGGGGTGCTGACAAGCTCAGAACCGGGTGTTTTTCTCGTGGGGAGAGTCATAAGACGTCTTGAAAATGAAGCACTTGTCAAATGGCTTCGTTTTCCTGCTACACAAGACAGTTGTATTGATGCCAACGATTTGCTGTATAATGGGGGCGCATAGTTCACAACTTCCGCAGTAACATAACATACGTGCTACGAGACTCATTAGAAAAGGTGGTGGTATTCGTGAAAAACTACCAGTGGAATTACACATCCCTGGGTATAACTACTGTGGACCTGGGACAAAGCTTCAGAAACGCTTGGCACGAGGTGATAAGGTTGTTAATCTGCTCGACGAAGCGTGTATGGAACATGGTATAGCGTTCGCTGCAAATAAAGATCTTTCAAGTCGTCACATTGCAGATAGGATTTTAGCTGATAAGGCTAAGGCGATACTGCGAAGAAATGGTATTGGTATAGGTCAACGCATCGCAGCATTTGCAGTTGATAAAACCATTCGAGGAAACATTAAGTTGAACTGAAGAGGGAAGAATTTCAAGCGAGTTGTGAATGCTGCACGTTGCGTACTAAACAAGAAGGACAAGAGCGGGAAGCAGAGCTGTTTCAAGAACTGTATCCTGACAGCGTTGTATGCAGCTAAAAACGCACTGAAGCAGAAAGATGCGGGAAGAAGAAGAAGAAGAGGGTCGGTTAAAGCACCCCGAATTCTATCAATACCCAAGACATCTGGCGGTTTTCTTCCATTTCCCATCCCGGCCTTCTCCGCGCTGTCGGCGGTAGGTTCCCTCGCTTCTCGTGCTGCAGCTATCGCTCGAACGGTCAAAAACCCGCAAAACTCCCAAGCGCAATTAGAAGAGGCAAGGAGACATAACCGCATGATGGAAGCCGCAGCCATCGGAAAAGGACTAGACTTGAAACCATACAGGAAAGGGGTTGATCTATTCATAATAAAAAAAAAAGCCCAATAGCAGTCCGACCAGATCGACCACTAACAAATACAGATCTTCTTAAATTTATTAGAAACAAATTCAACATACCAAGACTCCGTGATGTGTTTATGCGGGATACATTACCGAAGAGTTTGTGGAAAACTGGTGAATGTGGCGTTGTGAATTGAGATGTTGCTGGATTCCCCGGCACCCACTGGGTATCATATGTCATGAAAAATGCGGATACCGTCTACTGTTTCGACTCATTTGTTGACCTGCAACCGCCAGAAGAATTACAACTATACTTCACTCACAGAAGACCTGTATTCTACAGTTATCGGCGCTATCAGGACTTTAATACATACCTCTGTGGACATCTATGCATCATGTTTCTCTTGACGTTTGCAAAGAAGGAGAAGTATGCTACATAAGGAGGAGCCTTAAATATTCCTTCATCAGTTGAGGTTTAGATGCAATGTCGTACACTTTGACGTTAAAAGAACGATCATCTGTATTGCTTGCAAATGACTTCCTGCCAATTGATATGAGTGTTGGTGAATGGAGTATTGCATTGATTGGACTGGAAACGTACAACAGCATCCCAAATATCACTGAGACTCACTGAGACTAACAACAAACTGTATCTGGATATTAATGGTGAAAATGATGTTGTGGAAATAGAACCTGGTGCATACGATATTGACGATGAAAACGAAGTCTTTTAACAGTCTGGAAAAAAGTATTGAACTACATGCAAACTGTGGTGTCACCGCCAGACACCACACTTGCTAGGTGGTAGCTTAAATCGGCCGCGGTCCATTAGTACATGTCGGACCCGCGTGTCGCCACTGTCAGGATCGCAGACCGAGCGCCACCACAAGGCAGGTCCAGAGAGACGTACTGGCACTCGCCCCAGTTGTACGACGACTTTGCTAGCGACTACACTGACGAAGCCTTTCTCTCATTTGCCGAGAGACAGTTAGAATAGCCTTCAGCTAAGTTAATGGCTACGACCTAGCAAGGCGCCATTTGTACCATTGCATGTATCTCAAGATAGTCTCACTTGTATCATCAAGAATGCTGTATACCAAAGGACGATATAAAAGTTAAGTGTTCTAGTAGCTACGTTCTTTTCTTTATCACATTCATTACGAATCCTGTTCCAGACTTCGCGCCAGTCGGCGTGTGTGTACGTGTGCCCTTTCGGCTACCCGTCACTGTGGACTGGCTGCCTTGTCAGTCCACTACACAAACATCAATACACTTAAATCTGAAATAAGGACTTTAAATGCAACGATTGGCTTTAATCAGAAAGGTTCCACAGGGCGCCTGCTGGGTTTCAGAAAAGGACAGGTTTTGAAGAAGGATCCAAGTAAATTTTACAAGTCAGATCACACTGTTGACATCCTTCCCATCAGCACAATCCGAGTCGAGTGTAACATTGCAACGAACTCTTATCTCAACGATAGTCTGATTCATACTATTTACGGATTCTTCCCCTCAGTTGCAAGGGGGTATAAAATTATTGAGACTACTCTCAATGCAATATACCTTCCAGTGACAGCTCAGACATTGGATTATTTGGAGCTGCGTATTGTGGACCAAAATAACCAACTTTCGTGGGGAGGAGATCATTGTAAGATTGCATCTAAGGTGGGATGGGCGTATGGTATAAAACAAGTGCATGCAATCCACAGCATGTCACTTCGCTACCGAACAGCAAAGTGTTAACACGTGCGAACTACGAGTCTCGTAAATCAGTTGGCCTGAAACCGCGCAATAACGTCCTCACTCAATTTAACCAGTCCGGTGCAGTATGATGAGAGAATTATACGTCAGGAATACTTCTCTCATAAAACTTACGGTTCAACCACATTTAACAAGAACCATGAAATTAGTATTGTCATCCAGCACCAAGATGCACTCACGCTTCCATGCAAGAGTTCCATATGTCTAGAGAGGTCATTCAAGAAAAGCGACGGCAGCGATACAGTGGGATCCAAGCTTACACGTAACGCTTTAGCATTCCTGTTCCAAGAGATATGTTATGAACTCAATGGGTCTGAGATACACCGTACAAGCAAACATACGTCTCTGCATCATCCGCAGATTTGCATAGTTTAGAAAATGCGGGATGGTTCATAGACGATCCAGAGGATAGAACAGTTGCAGAGTACAAGCGATTTAATGTACGCACGCCTCTAAAAATGCTTATGGGGTACTTTGAAGGCATGAGATAGGTTACTATGAATGGTAAACCAGAGCTCATTCTGGTGCAGCGTGCGACGGACGACAACTCATAGATTCAAGGAGCTCGAGAGGAGAATATGATCACAATCAGCAAGATAATAAGGAAAATGCCTCGCATCAGTGTTTCTGACGAGGGTCGTTTGAAGATTTTAAAAGTCCAGAATTCCGGTACATTTCTGTCACTGACATTTCGCTCGTGGAAGGTTCTGTAGTACCCAGTGTTACCGACTGCGAGCAGACAAACATGGGCTATTAGAACCTCTTCCAGATAGAGACACTTAGATTTATCATAATTGGGTGTCAGACTGATAGAAGAAGTAATGTAGCAAATGATTCCACTGTGTTCAACAACTGCAAGTTGACTAATACCAAAGTCTACCTCAATTCAGAATTCTACCCATATGACAATTTACATCTGCAGTGGAATCAAAGTGTATACAGTCTAGCTTAAGGTGTGAATGCAAAGTTTCGTGCTTCTTACCACGAAATTGCCGAAGGAGAGGGAGGAGGGTGTCTACTCAGTCCACGTAAGTTCAAGGAGCTTTCACCGATCATCATAAGAGACTGCTCGAAACAGAACGAGATAATTAAGTGTGGAATTAATGATGGGATCATCTACATATCTGTCAAAGTAGATTTTAATCAAAGGCCCTAAAGATGATGTCAGTGAGTTGAATCAGTTGTTCAACAACTCCCATGAAAACATAAAATTCACAGTTGAATACCAAACAGTTGACAGTATAAATTTCTTAGACCTTACAATTAGAATAAAGAATAACAGACATCAGACTGAACTTTATCAGAAGCCTACCACAACACATACCACAATCCACAACCCTTCTTGTCACCCCACAGTCCACAAAATGGCAGCATTCCGCTACACGATCAATAGAGCTATCCAGCTCCCACTCTCTGAAGACAAATTGTCATTAAGAAATTGAAATAATAAAACAAACAGCTATTGCAAATAGTTATAACAGCTCCATATTAGACACCCGAAAACACTCAATAATGGCAAAGCAATGAAAACACAAAAAAAAAAACAAAAATAAAATAGTATCTTCCGTACAATCCCCTTTCTAGGTAACATTTCATATCAGATTGTCACTGTCTTCAAACCAAAAGGCATAAACATATTGCCGGCCGGGGTGGCCGAGCGTTCTAGGCGCTACAGTCTGGAAACGCGCGACCGCTACCGTCGCAGGTTCGAATCCTGTCTCGGGCATGGATGTGTGTGATGTCCTTAGGTTAGTTAGGTTTAAGTAGTTCTACGTTCTTGGGGACTGATGACCTCAGACGTTAAGTCCCATAGCGCTCAGAGCCATTTGAACCATAAACATATCCCCTACCACAGACAACAAGATTGGACAGAAGTTACCCCACAACATCAGCACACGAAACACACTTCATCACACAGGTGTGTACAAAATTGAATGTTTGGACTGTGACAGCTTCTACATATGTCAGACAGGCAGATCGTTTTAGATTAGATTCAAAGAAAACATGGCAGCACTAAAAAAAAAAACAAAAGAACACCACACATCAGCAGTAGCCACCCACCTGCATGAAACAAAACACCATGTCAACAACACAAGTATCAGCATCCTACACATCCAACCAAAAGGCAGAAAACTAGACATGCTTAAAACACTCCAAATATACAAACACCAAACAAAACAACCTGAATCCATTTTAAATGACAAAAATGATAATACTTACAATAGTATGATTTCTGTTTTCATCAACTGCCTATGTCATTAAAATTGCAATGCACACACACACACACACACACACACACACACACACACACACATCTTAATATTTACCATCAATATTTAGTTATGCGAAGTGTACAAGAGATTGATCTCATTGACAGATATGTCATCACACCAACAGCTTGTACAACTTGTCAGCTTTAAACTATATGTACATCAACTACTGGCCCAAATTGTAGATCCATTTGCATGTTTTAAAGCATTAACCAATCTATTACCCCAATCTTTAGGCAGTTATTGCATGTAACAGATATAATCTTAAGATCCCTTGTCTTGTAAAGTTTGCTCTCATACAATTAGTCTTCCCACCGTCTCTCTCCCTCTCACTTTATCTTTCTCCCCTTTGCCTGCAGCCTTTCATATCTATCTATGAATTCCAACCAAAATGGTTATTTGTGTATAATTTTAACACTGTAGTCAATATGATTATTGTACTTAAAGTTTGTAATATTTCACCTGATTGTATATAAAGGAGTATGAAGTTTAAGAAATTTTAACGGGTCAAAATAGGATTTGTATACCACCTGGGGTATTTATTCCAACGAATGTATTCGACACCTCAAAACAGACACCTTCAAATCCTTTAAAATTTATTCTGTACTAATACTGTTATGTTATGCATTCCTTGTACTTTGTGATAATGTTTTCTCTTCTGCTATACGATTCTTGCACGCAATAGATTCCAAACACCATATTTGTTTAGATAATGTGACAGCGTACATGTGATGTGTTGCGACAGTGAATAGATTCTGTGACCACTGGAGGTACTTTATTTTACTTATTTTATGTTTACCGTTAGATAGACGTTAAATTTTATCAAAAGAAGCTCAAAAACGTGTTCTGAAATAGTGTTTGTTTCTCCACTACGCAAGCTACTCCATAAAAACATAGCACAACACACACACAAATGTCATAATAACGAATGTAAATCAACCTCATGATGGAGGTTTAAACCTTTGAAACGCGTTGTGGAGATAAATAGTGACCAGTAACAGTAAATTTGTTGTTTCATCTAAGGATCAGAAATAAATAAATTTTTACCTCACAAACTCTGTGTTATTTTTTCTCAACCCAGCTCCCACTGTGACAGTTTTTTAACCACATTCTATGTTTGTGGGTTTCTTCAAGTACAGGATATATTATTTTAGACATGTCTGCTATATATCTTTAGAAGCGGACATGGTCACGTGCCTCCTGCCTGCTCCCATAACCCAATTCGTGCTGCATGATAGGTATAATTCCATGCAACCATCCATCTTCAACAAAAACTAATGTCATTTGAGACGGTTGTCCCACACCAGCAGCAGCAGTTTGGCGGGTAAATTCAGTGGGGATGCTCCCTGTGCTATTCTGGGAAGCATTGGGGTATCTATCTTGGCGGTAGACTCGCACTGCAGCTATGCGTCATCGCGCCAGCGACGGTAACTGGGGAAACACGTGTTTTGATAGGAATTTCTTGGGTGTCATGTATGAAAGAGATGTCGCCGCCGCTTCCTTGCAGGACCTGAAATGACACCTACACATTGCTTGGCAGCTGGTGGCTGCAGCAGTGGTGTCGGGCATCGAGTGGGGGGATATAGTTTTTTACTAGCAATCTTTTGTTTAAATTGTATTCCATCGATTTCACTGACCAGTGGGATGCTGCGAATTTAAAGAAACTTCCCCATACATGTGGAAAGTATCGATTTAATTAATTTACATAAATGTTATATCAACGTGGTGTTAGCTGTACAATAGTTAAGGGGTGGGGATGCGTGATTAGGTGATATGGAGCTGAAAGGAGGTAATGTGCATAACACTAGGTTAATTTGCATACTTTGTATGTAAAACAGAGTACAACAGTTTATGGGGGTGGGTGACAAAGAAGAATGCGCCAATAATTGCGTTCAAAAGCATGTGAAATTTGAAAAGTGTACCAGGAAAAGGTGGGAGGCCATAACTACACTCCTGGAAATGGAAAAAAGAACACATTGACACCGGTGTGTCAGACCCACCATACTTGCTCCGGACACTGCGAGAGGGCTGTACAAGCAATGATCACACGCACGGCACAGCGGACACACCAGGAACCGCGGTGTTGGCCGTCGAATGGCGCTAGCTGCGCAGCATTTGTGCACCGCCGCCGTCAGTGTCAGCCAGTTTGCCGTGGCATACGGAGCTCCATCGCAGTCTTTAACACTGGTAGCATGCCGCGACAGCGTGGACGTGAACCGTATGTGCAGTTGACGGACTTTGAGCGAGGGCGTATAGTGGGCATGCGGGAGGCCGCGTGGACGTACCACCGAATTGCTCAACACGTGGGGCGTGAGGTCTCCACAGTACATCGATGTTGTCGCCAGTGGTCGGCGGAAGTTGCACGTGCCCGTCGACCTGGGACCGGACCGCAGCGACGCACGGATGCACGCCAAGACCGTAGGATCCTACGCAGTGCCGTAGGGGACCGCACCGCCACTTCCCAGCAAATTAGGGACACTGTTCCTCCTGGGGTATCGGAGAGGACCATTCGCAACCGTCTCCATGAAGCTGGGCTACGGTCCCGCACACCGTTAGGCCGTCTTCCGCTCACGCCCCAACATCGTGCAGCCCGCCTCCAGTGGTGTCGCGACAGGCGTGAATGGAGGGACGAATGGAGACGTGTCGTCTTCAGCGATGAGAGTCGCTTCTGCCTTGGTGCCAATGATGGTCGTATGCATGTTTGGCGCCGTGCAGGTGAGCGCCACAATCAGGACTGCATACGACCGAGGCACACAGGGCCAACACCCGGCATCATGGTGTGGGGAGCGATCTCCTACACTGGCCGTACACCACTGGTGATCGTCGAGGGGACACTGAATAGTGCACGGTACATCCAAACCGTCATCGAACCCATCGTTCTACCATTCCTAGACCGGCAAGGGAACTTGCTGTTCCAACAGGACAATGCACGTCCGCATGTATCCCGTGCCACCCAACGTGCTTTAGAAGGTGTAAGTCAACTACCCTGGCCAGCAAGATCTCCGGATCTGTCCCCCATTGAGCATGTTTGGGACTGGATGAAGCGTCGTCTCACGCGGTCTGCACGTCCAGCACGAACGCTGGTCCAACTGAGGCGCCAGGTGGAAATGGCATGGCAAGCCGTTCCACAGGACTACATCCAGCATCTCTACGATCGTCTCCATGGGAGAATAGCAGCCTGCATTGCTGCGAAAGGTGGATATACACTGTACTAGTGCCGACATTGTGCATGCTCTGTTGCCTGTGTCTATGTGCCTGTGGTTCTGTCAGTGTGATCATGTGATGTATCTGACCCCAGGAATGTGTCAATAAAGTTTCCCCTTCCTGGGACAATGAATTCACGGTGTTCTTATTTCAATTTCCAGGAGTGTAATTACTTGATTAGGCATCAAACGTGGTACAATAGTTTAAGGAAATTGTGGTGACATGGAAAACCACTTGACAGAACAACAGGTTAAGTACCTGTCAATCAAAGGAGAATAATAAGCCGACCGGAGTGGCTGAGCGGTTCTAGGCGCTACAGTCTGGAACCGCGCGACGGCTACGGTCGCAGGTTCGAATCCTACCTCGGGCATGGATGTGTGTGATGTCCTTAGGTTAGTTAGGTTTAAGTAGTTCTAAGTTCTAGGGGACTGATGACTTCAGCATCTAAGTCCCATAGTGCACAGAGCGATTTGAACCATTTTTGAGGACAATAAGTACCCGTCAATCCAAGGAGAACAATAGGTTAGCCCATAAGTGATGCAACTGATGTAATCTGTTGTAGTTGGCAGAAGAGCCAACACCGTGTTACTAGAGGAGGCCAAAATGCACGCGTTTTAGCTCACGCACGCTGGCCTCAGGAGGGAAGAACTATACTGACGTGAAGTCTGGAACATGACAAGGAATTAGAATTCAGAAAGCGGACATAATTAGTTTGATACTTAACTTTAATCCATTAATGATGAACGTCGCTCTTGACGGTATATGATTCACAATATTACCTGTTCAGAACACATAGTAACTGAATATGGTGCCTTGCTAGGTCGTAGCAAATAACGTATCTGAAGGCTATGCTAAACTGTCGTCTCTGCAAATGAGAGCGTATGTAGTTAGTGAACCATCGCTAAAAAAAGTCGGCTGTACCACTAGCGCGAGTGCTAAGGAGTCTCTCTAGACTATACCTGCCGTGTGGCGGCGCTCGGTCTGCAATCACTGATAGCGGCGACACGTTGGTCCGACGTATACTAACGGACCGCGGCCGATTTAGATGCTACAACCTAGCAAGTGTGGTGTCCACTTTAACAAAATGGACTGAAACTAAGGTAGTCCCTCTACTGAGGTGAGTACATCAGTATACGTATCACCATGGATAAATTAGCACGCATGCTTGGAGCTCAGTTTGATAGGATGGGTGTACATAGGCAAAACATTCGCTTGTACATGGACGCGAAAATTCAGACTCTCTAAAATGAAGTTGGAGGCTTAAGCAAGGAACTAAAGGCGTATTGCCAAACCCTTCTGAGACTGAACAGTACCCTGAATGATCTGGTTAATACAATCGAGAAGAAATTAAACAGCTTAACTGAAGGGGAATAGCTGTCATTGACAAGGGGACATTGTACGAACAAGTTAACGTAATTGAAAAGAAATTAGACAACTTAACTGTCGGGAAAATAGGTGTTACCGAGACGGAGCAGCAGCTTCAAATATATAAAATGTCACGTTGCACAGAAGTCCGATTAGTATACACCGAAATGTCGACTAAGCATAAAGTCATCGAGGCATGGTAGGCCGTCGCGAGAAGATACGGTTGCTGAGGATAGGGCATTTGAAGCGGGAGCAGTCACGGCGAGAAACCTTTAAACCAATTACTGAATCCTCTGGGACGATGACGCTATTGCCGATTTTATTAACCGTCACAGCGACGTTAGGATAGACAAAACGTTCGGTGCCAGTGGTGAGAAACCATACTTGTTGGACACTCAGCGTGTAACTTAAAATGAGAAAAATAATTCAGATCGGCGATAAGCAGTTTCAAAGAACACCCCGTCTACTGAACCTTATTTTTCTTAGACCTACAAAAACTGTAAATTATTCGCCTAAATATCTGTAAATGTATAGTGAAATATTGCTTTTAACTGATATGCATTAGAATGCAAAGAGTCGAAGTAATGTGAAATACAAATCCATTACAAAATCTATTTTGGATGGTGAAAAAAATAGCAGCGGTGATGGTATTGACATTCAGTATAAAAGAGAGGGCAATCCACTCCCGCAGTAGATGTATCACGACGACCCTAATGATCTAATGGGTCGGCTACGATAGCTTATGCTGATACAGACCATGGTAATACAGTTCATCCGAATGAAGTTGTTCTAATAATTTCTGAGCTTAGAGACAGTGGCATCATCGAGTAAGTATGGATACTGTACTTCGAGAAATCCACAAACACGCACATAAAACAAGCTCCTCGAAGATATGTTATGATTAAAGTCTTGGACGACCTGTCAGGCGGATCCCTCCGATATGAGGGAATATTCAAATGTGAATAACGGATGCGAATATATTTTAATGGTCATTGATACTTATTCGAAATATGCCGGTGCTTTACCCGTGAGAGCGAAAACAGAGAAGGAAATCACACATGTGTTTGATGAATTGCTGCAGACGGGGACGAATCCAAGCCCAGACAGCCTTCAAACAGATCATAGCGGTGAGTTTTACTAGATATTCCAAGTTTTTTATGGAGCAGTATGGAATACGTCACTACTCGACTTTCACCCAGCCGAAGGCGAGTATCGTGGAACTTCTGAACAGAGCAGTGAAAACCCAAATGTGGATGCAATTCAATCTTCGTGGCTCACACAAATGAGATCGATATAAATGGAACAGTACAATCGAACCAAACACGAAAAATAAAAATGAGACTAGTCGATGTTCCCAATAATAGACTTCTAGATATAGTCTAAAATTGTATTAAAATGTTAGATCAGCGCAAACAGCTATTTAATGTAGGTGATTTAGTATGTATTTCAAAACAGAAGGCAACGTTTGGGAAGTCGTACATGCCAAACTGTTCAAATGGTTCAAATGGCTCTGAGCACTATGGGACTCAACTGCTGTGGTCATAAGTCCCCTAGAACTTAGAACTACTTAAACCTAACTAACCTAAGGACAGCACACAACACCCAGCCATCACGAGGCAGAGAAAATCCCTGACCCCGCCGGGAATCGAACCCGGGAACCCGGGCGTGGGAAGCGAGAACGCTACCGCACGACCACGAGATGCGGGCTGCCAAACTGTTCAACCAAGATATTCAGTTTCCAAAGTGCAGAGAACGAATTCTAGAACCTACATCTTAACCCTTTTGTGGGCAAAATTATTGATCAGTTTTTTTTAATGAATGGAGAGCAGACAGTAGTCAACAGATAGGTATATTTATCATACAGAATATCAAATTTGCTCCAATTGTGAAAGTGAGGTCACACAAAAAGGTGGGAACTGTTCTTCCCACTGCCCTTCCTTGGAGTTAAATGACAAAAAGAACTTTTTCAATATATGTCATATTTATTTGATAAATTTACTTCTCTTGTCACAATGATTGTTCACAATTACTTACCATGAAATTTTCTGAAACATGGGTCTATGCAAAGTGGTATTTGACAATATGTACAAACATAGCGAGTGCTCTTTTCCGCAGCTTTGGTACTACAATGACGACACGTCCAGTAGGTTTCTCCTAAACTGGGTTGATGCTCCCCTACAGCCACATGACGAAAATCTTCAGGTACTTTACCCATTTTAGCCAGAAATACAGGTTTTTGTACACGCCTTTTTTGGGATGAGAAGCCAGCGATCAATTGTCTGGCTAGATGGATCCTGTATGTGAGCTGATCATGCTGTCCACTTTCTCTTTTACTTATTTTCCACAGGATAAAACTGTTCACTGCAGCAACGTCCACCAGGAAATAAAATATTCTGTGCCACCATTTTACAGAACGTCAGCCAATAGCATACCTTTCTCGTAATTGATCAAACTTATCGACACCACCCATTATTTTCTTGTATTCTGCTACAACTTCAGGACAAGAAATCTCTGTACTAGTACCATCCTTGTTTTTCCTTTTAACTGTGGCTATTTCTCGTGGGTCATGAATTGAGGATAGGAAAGTGACTGGACGGTTATCCACCCATTTTACTGCAGAAGAGGCTCCTTTTGTTTCAAACTGGAATTCCCCTCGTTCCAATTTTACGTTTTCCTTCATAAATTTGGGTAAATCAAAAGTATTCACCTTGTACTATAGCTTTGAGGAAAAAATCACAAAATGTCACGCAAACAGCACTGAAAGGCTCCTCTACAGAGCAACACTCAGTTATACAATGTCTCTGCGTGAAGGTACAGCAAGAACGGCTGGAACTTCCGACTGGAAGTAGTACCCTATACTGCTTACTAGGTGGTAGCACCGTACAGAGGAGGGAACTGTGAATCCTACGGGACTAGGAGCGAGTTCATTGTAGTGGGAAGCATGTTTCCCACGGCTCACGAAAGGGTTAAAGGACAGCGGTGGCACTGAAATTGCAGGATGATTTTACGCACAAATTAAAGAAGTGCTTGGAACCAGATGTGTATCTCGTAGAGAGGGTCACCGGCGTCGAGGGAATAGAGCGTTAGTTAAATGGCTTGGTTTTCCCTCACCACAAAACAGCTGAATCGACGCGATGACTTGTTATATAACAGTTAGCACCTCATTAGCATAACATGCGTGATAGAAGACGCATTAGGGGAGGAGGCACTGTTCTCGACAAAATGCCAATGGAAACCAAACGCTGCATGAAAAACTGTATCCTGACAGCGTTGTATGCAGCTAAATGCGCCCTGAAGCAGAAAGGAATGAGAAAAAAAAGACCGATTAAACCACCCAGGGTTTTACCAATACCCAAGACGTCTAGTTTAATTATTTCCTTCTTCGTTTCTGCCTTAGCCGCTCTCTCAGCGGTGGATTAACTGGCTGGGGATGCTGCAGCTATTGCCAGGACAGTAAAGAATGAACAAAGCTCCCAACAGCAACTGCAGGAGGCACGTTTACAATCGCATGATGGAGGCAGCAGCCATTGGAAAAGGGCTATACTTGAAACCATACGAGAAAGGACTAGGTCTCGTCACAAAAAAAAGCCCCTTAGCAATCCTACCAGACAGGACACTTACAAATACAGATCTGCTTAAATTTGTTACGAAGGAATTCAACACTCCGAGATTCCGCGTTGTGCTTATGAGGAATACATTACCCAAGATTGTGTGGAAATCAAATGCAAATAACGTCTACTACACTCCTGGAAATGGAAAAAAGAACACATTGACACCGGTGTGTCAGACCCACCATACTTGCTCCGGACACTGCGAGAGGGCTGTACAAGCAATGATCACACGCACGGCACAGCGGACACACCAGGAACCGCGGTGTTGGCCGTCGAATGGCGCTAGCTGCGCAGCATTTGTGCACCGCCGCCGTCAGTGTCAGCCAGTTTGCCGTGGCATACGGAGCTCCACCGCAGTCTTTAACACTGGTAGCATGCCGCGACAGCGTGGACGTGAACCGTATGTGCAGTTGACGGACTTTGAGCGAGGGCGTATAGTGGGCATGCGGGAGGCCGGGTGGACGTACCGCCGAATTGCTCAACACGTGGGGCGTGAGGTCTCCACAGTACATCGATGTTGTCGCCAGTGGTCGGCGGAAGGTGCACGTGCCCGTCGACCTGGGACCGGACCGCAGCGACGCATGGATGCACGCCAAGACCGTAGGATCCTACGCAGTGCCGTAGGGGACCGCACCGCCACTTCCCAGCAAATTAGGGACACTGTTGCTCCTGGGGTATCGGCGAGGACCATTCGCAACCGTCTCCATGAAGCTGGGCTACGGTCCCGCACACCGTTAGGCCGTCTTCCGCTCACGCCCCAACATCGTGCAGCCCGCCTCCAGTGGTGTCGCGACAGGCGTGAATGGAGGGACGAATGGAGACGTGTCGTCTTCAGCGATGAGAGTCGCTTCTGCCTTGGTGCCAATGATGGTCGTATGCGTGTTTGGCGCCGTGCAGGTGAGCGCCACAATCAGGACTGCATACGACCGAGGCACACAGGCCCAACACCCGGCATCATGGTGTGGGGAGCGATGTCCTACACTGGCCGTACACCACTGGTGATCGTCGAGGGGTGTTCTTATTTCAATTTCCCGGAGTGAATTTCGACTCATTCGGCGACCTGCAACCTCCAGAAGAATTACAGCGATACTTCACAAGCAGAAGGCATGTGTGCCATAATTTTCGACGCTACCAAGACTTTAATACATTCCTGTGTGGTCATCTATGCATCATGTTCCTCCTGACGTTTACGAATGGTATACACTCCTGGAAATTGAAATAAGAACACCGTGAATTCATTGTCCCAGGAAGGGGAAACTTTATTGACACATTCCTGGGGTCAGATACATCACATGATCACACTGACAGAACCACAGGCACATAGACACAGGCAACAGAGCATGCACAATATCGGCAATAGTACAGTGTATATCCCCCTTTCGCAGCAATGCAGGCTGCTATTCTCCCATAGAGACGATCGTAGAGATGCTGGATGTAGTCCTGTGGAACGGCTTGCCATGCCATTTCCACCTGGCGCCTCAGTTGGACCAGCGTTCGTGCTGGACGTGCAGACTGCGTGAGACGACGCTTCATCCAGTCCCAAACATGCTCAATGGGGGACAGATCCGGAGATCTTGCTGGCCAGGGTAGTTGACTTACACCTTCTAGAGCACGTTGGGTGGCACGGGATACATGCGGACATGCATTGTCCTGTTGGAACAGCAAGTTCCCTTGCCGGTCTAGGAATGGTAGAACGATGGGTTCGATGACGGTTTGGATGTACCGTGCACTATTCAGTGTCCCCTCGACGATCACCAGTGGTGTACGGCCAGTGTAGGAGATCGCTCCCCACACCATGATGCCGGTTGTTGGCCCTGTGTGCCTCGGTCGTATGCAGTCCTGATTGTGGCGCTCACCTGCACGGCGCCAAACACGCATACGACCATCATTGGCACCAAGGCAGAAGCGACTCTCATCGCTGAAGACGACACGTCTCCATTCGTCCCTCCATTCACGCCTGTCGCGACACCACTGGAGGCGGGCTGCACGATGTTGGGGCGTGAGCAGAAGACGGCCTAACGGTGTGCGGGACCGTAGCCCAGCTTCATGTAGACGGTTGCGAATGGTCCTCGCCGATACCCCAGGAGCAACAGTGTCCCTAATTTGCTGGGAAGTGGCGGTGCGGTCCCCTACGGCACTGCGTAGGATGCTACGGTCTTGGCGTGCATCCGTGCGTCGCTGCGGTCCGGTCCCAGGTCGACGGGCACGTGCACTTTCCGCCGACCACTGGCGACAACATCGATGTACTGTGGAGACCTCACGCCCCACGTGTTGAGCAATTCGGCGGTACGTCCACCCGGCCTCCTGCATGCCCACTATACGCCCTCGCTCAAAGTCCGTCAACTGCACATACGGTTTACGTCCACGCTGTCGCGGCATGCTACCAGTGATAAAGACTGCGATGGAGCTCCGTATGCCACGGCAAACTGGCTGACACTGACGGCGGCGGTGCACAAATGCTGCGCAGCTAGCGCCATTCGACGGCCAACACCGCGGTTCCTGGTGTGTCCGCTGTGCCGTGCGTGTGATCATTGCTTGTACAGCCCTCTCGCAGTGTCCGGAGCAAGTATGGTGGGTCTGACACACCGGTGTCAATGTGTTCTTTTTTCCATTTCCAGGAGTGTATTAGGACAGGTATTAAGCACCAATTCACCAGTCGATGTTTGGATGCAATGTCGTGCACTCTGATATTAAAAGGCCGATCGTCTTTACGACGTGCGAATTACTTTCCACTAGTTTATTTAAGAGCTCGATATTGGAGCATCGCGCTGATTGGACTGGAGACATACCACACCATCCCAAATATCACGGAGGCTAACAATAAACTGTATCTGGAAATTAATGGTAAATACAAAACTATAGAAATCGAATGATGCATACGATACTGACGAGTTTTAAAACAGTGTGGAAAAGGGATTGAGCTCCGTGCAAACATGAGGCTGTAATAAGGATGATAAATGCTTCGACTGACTTTAAGCAGAAAGGTTCAATAGGAACACTGCTGGGTTTCACGAAGGGACAGTTCTTTTTTGAAATCTGATCAGACATTTTATATTCTCCCTGTCAGTATAATCCGTGTTGAGTGTTACATTTCAACTACCTCTTATCTAGTATCTCAAATTTAGATTGATTCATTCAATTTAGGGATTCTTCCCATCAGTTGGAACAGGGTAAAAGATTGTTGACTCCTACGAACCATACATACATTCCAGTGACTGTTCAGACATCAGACTATCTGGAGCTGCGTATTATGGATCATAATAACAAACTTGTTGACGTTCGTGGTGACGCCATCATTGTGAGACTACAGCTACGACAAGATGGGCGTTAGGTATAAAACCAGCGCACACAGCACAGCACTTCACAGCAGAACCGTAAGGCAGTAACACACGCGAACTACGAGTTTCTTAAATCGCCAGGCTTGAAGCCCCGCAGCGACGTCGTCGCTCAACATATCTCTCCCAGTGGAATATGATGAGCGCATCGTCCGCTAGGAGTACTTCTCGCATAAACCTTATGCTTCAACGACGTTTAACAAGAACGATGAAATTAGGATTGTCATCCAGCACCAAGACGCTTTAACTCTTCCATGCAAGAATTTCATATATTTCGATGGTTCCTTTAAGAAAAAGAATGGTAGTCATGCAGTGGGATCAAAGCTTACACATAACGCTTTGGCATTCCTGTTCCAGGAAATACGTTCTGAACTTAATGGGGTAAAGATTGATGGTAAACGTAATGTTCGCATAGCACAAACCCTTAAATCATATGCCTCATCATTAACCTCGGGTTTGAAGGGCTTAGAAAATGCAGGATGGTTCATACACGAGCCTGTGGGCAGAACAACAGAAGAGTATCGCCGAATTACTGTAAGCATACCTCTAAAACTTTTTATGGGGTACTTTGGAGAAATGCTGTGAATTATTATGAATGCTAAAGAAGAGCTTATTCTGGTACGGAGTGCAACAGATAGCAACTCATACATTCAAGGAGCTCAAGAGGAGAACCAGATCATCATCAACAAAATTATATGGAAAATGTCGCACATCACTGTGGCAGGCAAGCAGCGTTTGAAGCTTTTAATAGTTCTGAATTTCAGTACATATCTGCCATTAACTTCCGGCTCATGACAGTTTTTTGAGTACCCGGTACTACCGACAGAGAGCTTACAAACATGAGCTATCAAAGCCTCAGTGCAGGTGGAAACACCAAGATTCATCATACTTTCCTTCCAGACCAATGTTGTTGTTGTGGTCTTCAGTACTGAGACTGGTTCGATGCAGCTCTCCATGCTGCACTATCCTGTGCAAGCTTCTTCATCTCCCAGTACTTACTGCAACCTACATCCTTCTGAATCTGCTTAGTGTATTCATCTCTTGGTCTCCCTCTACGATTTTTACCCTCCACGCTTGCCTCCAATGCTAAATTTGTCATCCCTTGATGCCTGAGAACATGTCCTACCAATCGGTCCCTTCTTCTTGTCAAATTGTGCCACAAACTCCTCTTCTCCCCAATTCTATTCAATACCTCCTTATTAGTTATGTGATCTACCCATCTAATCTTCAGCATTCTTCTGTAGCACCACATTTCGAAAGCTTCTATTCTCTTCTTGTCCAAGCTCTTTATCGTCTCCAGACCAATAGGGGGGAGAATTTTGCAAATGATTCCATCCTATTTGACAACTGTAGTTTAACTACTTCCAGAGTCTACTTGAATTTACTGCTACAGTGGGATCAGAATGTATACAGTCTATCATTTGACATGTAAGCAAGGTTCCGTGCTCCTTACTATGAAATTGTTGAAGAGGAAGGATGCCTACTCAGTCCACGGAAATTCAAGGAGTTGCCACCAATCATCGTAATAGACTGTTCTAAGCAGAATGAGATAGTTAAATCATGACCAATAGATGTACGAATCGAATTTGAATCCTAACTACTGAGCACTTACTGGTGTTGCGCAGCGCCGTATAAATGACCAAGTGCAGCGGCATTCACAGAGCATTTCACAATGACAACTTGCGGTGTGAACATCGCTGCCCATATTCAAGGTTTCGATGATGATGGGTATGGACAATTCATATTTAAAGATGTTGCACTCACAGCATTCGCAGAAGGTGCTGGTAAAAGAGAGGCTTTCTCAGCAAGAATTCCATCACCGAGGCCTTTCAAGGATGTGAACTGTGTTAAAACACAGAGGAGTGCAATGTGGCTAACACGTTTCTTTCATGGACTCCACTGGGCCGATCCTGGTATATCTTATAAAGAAATGATGACGTCACTTAGAATATTAGATCATCCTGAGACTATCATCTACGTCGAAGACGACGAGAAGATCACATGGATGCAGTGAATCTTCAGGTTTGCATCTATTCAAGATCTGGAATTCTACGGGTGTCCTGGTATCCATAAGCTCAAGAAGAAGAAGATGTGTAAAAATAGTGTTGTGTCTGCTTATGAACATGTAAAATTACTTTTAAGTTGAATTAATAAAACAAATGAACTTTTTACGTCATTTTTTGGATTTTTGTGTCTTTCTACCAAGCTCCTCCTTAGATAATATGTAGCATTGCCCAGATCCTATGTCTGTGGCTTTGTTCAATAACAGGAGATATAATTTCAGCCATGTTCGCTGCATGTCTTTGGATCACGCACCACCTGTTCCCAAACACCTGTATGTGCAGCACGATAGGCGAAATCCCGTGCAATCATTACATATATTTCGTTTTCCTCCATCTTAAACGTCACCTTCCTCATGCTATAAACTAATATATTGTGCATCTTGCACAGCCCTTATATACATTTGTAAGTGAAGGGATTTGTGGAATAACAACGAAGACGTATGGTAACGAATAACAATTTTTTATTCAGACATAAATACTCACAATAGTACTATGGCCTTACGTCCACAAATCTTGCTGTTTCTACAATGCATGAAGTAATACTGCTTTTAAATTCACAGTTCTTGTTACTGTTTGAATTTTTCTTATTTACAATTCTTCGTTTTTAAAAATAATGGTACTGATTGAAAAATTTTGTCCTTTACATTGCAGTACTGTTTACAGCCATTGTAGAGGTATAGTTTCTCTAACGCTAATGCTATTATTAGTGAAATTCCACCCAAACAGAAGACTTAATTTATACGTTGAATTGGATGGCTCTAAATATTTTCCACTTCAAGCAGCTGAAATAAACTAATAATTCAATCGAGCTAATGGCACTATAATGTTCATCCCAAATAGCTGCACTAAAATGATCTGGGTGAAACTTACACACAAAACTAGTGGTACGTGGCCTCTTTAATACGACCTTGTACAATCCATACCACAATTATTATCGGGACGGGAAATGGGATAGCGAATCATGGCTGGTAGTCACACTTTGATTTACACATACTTACTTTATTACCATAAGATTCCTTCAGGTAATTCCCCACAGTCTCCAGTATAATGCAGCAGTCACTTAGTATAAGTTCTTATTGAAACAAGAGAGTTATGAGAACCCAACAAGTATAACCATAAAATGCATATGAAATCAGTTAAGAAACAACTAGTAAACACAGTATTGCCGTGGCTTCGCCACACTTACCAAAAGCTTGCAACTGACAGTACAGTTTCTATCGGAGTTGGCCAGCCACTTTATTACATTTCATTCCTACACGGCCCAACACGGCCCAAACAACACTTAAAGCTCACGTGGTTAACCACAATTCACTGGATCATGGATATGTAACAGTAGCAAGAAAGGTTGCTATGAAACAAACCCAGATTACACTTTACGCGACTACACACTGTAACTTAGAGATGTGACATCGACTCAACAAGCACTGTGAACTGTCTATTACTACAGAGACAGATTACTGCAATTAGCCCAAAATTACATGACAATCGATAGAGAGAATTTAATTAGTTTACACCTGCTGTATTTGCTAACGTTTAATTTAGTTGCAGGTCTATCTTAATGTAACCCAAAATAAACATTTGTTTAAACATGAGGAAATCACAATCAAGTTACAAATAGATATACTAAACTTTTGGTATGGGGTCTTCGCCCAAAGCAATCCAGCCGTGGCAGGGTTACGTAAACACAGCAGTACCTAGGCTGCGGGTTACACCTCACTCCCCGCCAAGGTGTTGGCACTTACAGCAGCTTTGGACAAACACAGGACAACTGGAACTCTTTGATGTTTGCACACAGCACAACTCAGCGGCTCATGCAGCTTAACCACGTAACTTCAGGGATCTTTCCCTTGATAAAAATAACGAAACTTGGATCTCCGAGCTGCCCCAAACCACAGAGTTGCCGACCAATACAAGTCCGCGGCATATCACGCTGATAGGGCACACCTGGCCGCAGTCGACACTCCTCTCCGGAGACGTCCCAAGTCTCTCAATGTTTTTCTTTCGAAATCTGACGGCCGACTCTTGAAGCTGGCCAACCCGAAGAAGGCCACACGATATCCTAAGATCACATATAACCTCCAAAATCGATCGCAACGATAAAACGAGCGTACCTGGTGCTGGCGCCAGTCGGCCATGACTCAACTAGTATGACTTGGATAGCAAGCGGTAATTGAAACTTAAAAACTAATCTGTTGAAACATCCACTCATACGATCACACACACACACATGAAGTGCAAAAGCGAGAAATACGGTAAAGTATTTGATTCCTTACCTTAAAATTTTTTAACTTTTTTGATGATATTTGTTCAATTTTTTTTTAATCTTAGATAAGTCTTATAATTTTTTACCTGCACATACTGCTTATATATTCGGGCCTAGTATAATGCTTCTTATTTAGAAAAGAAAACAGAATATATTTAGACACAGATATACCCGTTGTGAAATTTAAATTTTTCCTGGCGAACTAAATATTCAAAAAGATTTCGGGCTTGCAGCCGGTCGTCGTTAGCTTCCATCCACGATATTTCGACTGGACAACTGCCAGCCATCGTCAGGTGAGCCATCGAAGACTGACGCCCTCCGTTCCGCACTATATAGCGTGCAGCGAGTATTCCGCGCATGCGTCAAAATCATATTGACAGACGAACCACACCGCCCGCCAGCAACGCCCTCGCTGGTGGAACTGCAGAACTCAGCTCTCTTCGGCGTTGTCAATTGCCTCGGCCATCGGAGTACTCTGACGTCTTCGTCTGGGGCAGTTCTCAGAGATGACGGGGTTCCCCGCATTATCTAGCTGGTAGCTATTGTCACGGTTCATAAGATTGTCTGTCATGCGAATTTCCACTGATTCTTTTATGACGGAGTCCCAAAAGGATCTTGCTGTGGCCAAAATTGTTGTCTTGCCATACTCCATTGCGTGTCCAGTGGAAATGCAATGCTCATCAATTGCAAACTTGCTAGGTTGCAAAAGGCGAGTACGGCGTTGATGTTCAGTGCAACGTTCTTCTACTGTTCGCAATGTTTGTCCTATATATGACATGTCATACTGACAAGATATTTTATAAATTCCCGCCTTCCGCAATACCAAATCGTCTTTCACTGATCCCAGCAGGTCGGAAATCTTCGATGGTGGACGGAAAACCACTTTCACTTCGAAACGGTGGAGGTTCTTACAATTTTGAAGGAAATGTTGTAACAAAGGGAAGAAAAGTTAAAGATTTAGTAGGCGTGCCCTTTCTGCACTCCCTGTTTCTTTAGCTTAATTGCAAGTGCCTTGCTAATTTGCCGAGTAGAATATCCATTCTCTTAGAAAACCCTTTTCAGGCGGGCAAGCTCTTCAGGCAAACTATCTGCATCTGTCACTACATGAGCTCTGTGTACAAGTGTTTTAAGTACACTCATTGTTTGCGATGGGTGATGGCAGCTGGACGAATTTAAATGCAAATCAGTATGTGTTGGCTTTTGATAAACTCCCTTTCTTGGATGTGCTAGTTAGACAGAAGAGTGATGGCGCTCTGGGGCATTCAGTTTATCGAAAGCCCACACATACTGATTCATATTCCAATGGCCGCGGCAATTGACAACGCCAAAGACAGCTGAGTTCTGCAGTTCCACCAGCGAGGGCGCTGCTGGCGGGCGGTGTGGTTCGTCTGTCAATAAGATTTTGACGCATGCGCGGAATACTCGCTGCATGCTATATATTGCGGAACGGAGGGCATCTTGGTCAGCCTTCGGTGGCTCACCTGAGGATGGGTGGTAGTTGTCCAGTCGAAATATCGTGGATGAAAGCTCGAAATCTTTTTGAATACAGGTATACCCATGTACACTGACATTCACACTGAAATTCACTCACAAGCATGCACAAAGACACACATAAGCACTCCCACATGCAGGCACGCCATACATCACACACAAATATTTAAACTATGGTAAAGGAGTCATACTATTAGGTACAAGCTCTCACTCACTCTCTCTCATTCACACCGTCGGAGTACCCCACCCCCTCTCGCGCTTCAAGTAAATAGAGTGAGCACGGGAGGGTTTCGATCCCATCATCACAAAGGGCTCTTTTATCGTCATGAGATGACAATCCGACTTTAGATTGCAGCATAGTGTACACCTCGTGACCTCGCGTTCAAATACCAGTTAGCTGTACCAAGTGCGGAGGTTACAGCGGAACACGGCGAACAGCGCCGTACAAACACTGTAACTAGTCTTCGACTATGAGTACACGTGTTGCCGCACGAAGCACACACTTGGAGCTTAGACCCACAAACTCCACAATCGGCAATCCACCCACCTCACCTTTCATTAACCCAAGAACCTTCTTGTTATGAGAAACAGTATCGTAAGGATTATAGGCTGCATAAGCAGATGTTTCGAATACATTACCGTGACACCTAATTACTTCATATGGATTGCAGTTCTTCACCCAATAGGTGTAGCTATCTGTATCTATATAAAGTAATTTTGGCTCTACTTAATACGTTTTAGCAAACTCATAGTGGAAGAGGTACAAGTAGAGTCTGGAGATGTACAGTATACACATACCCAAATACACTCCTGGAAATTGAAATAAGAACACCGTGAATTCATTGTCCCAGGAAGGGGAAACTTTATTGACACATTCCTGGGGTCAGATACATCACATGATCACACTGACAGAACCACAGGCACATAGACACAGGCAACAGAGCATGCACAATGTCGGCACTAGTACAGTGTATATCCACCTTTCGCAGCAATGCAGGCTGCTATTCTCTCATGGAGACGATCGTAGAGATGCTGGATGTAGTCCTGTGGAACGGCTTGCCATGCCATTTCCACCTGGCGCCTCAGTTGGACCAGCGTTCGTGCTGGACGTGCAGACCGCGTGAGACGACGCTTCATCCAGTCCCAAATATGCTCAATGGGGGACAGATCCGGAGATCTTGCTGGCCAGGGTAGTTGACTTACACCTTCTAGAGCACGTTGGGTGGCACGGGATACATGCGGACGTCCATTGTCCTGTTGGAACAGCAAGTTCCCTTGCCGGTCTAGGAATGGTAGAACGATGGGTTCGATGACGGTTTGGATGTACCGTGCACTATTCAGTGTCCCCTCGACGATCACCAGTGGTGTACGGCCAGTGTAGGAGATCGCTCCCCACACCATGATGCCGGGTGTTGGCCCTGTGTGCCTCGGTCGTATGCAGTCCTGATTGTGGCGCTCACCTGAACGGCGCCAAACACGCATACGACCATCATTGGCACCAAGGCAGAAGCGACTCTCATCGCTGAAGACGACACGTCTCCATTCGTCCCTCGATTCACGCCTGTCGCGACACCACTGGAGGCGGGCTGCACGATGTTGGGGCGTGAGCGGAAGACGGCCTAACGGTGTGCGGGACCGTAGCCCAGCTTCATGGAGACGGTTGCGAATGGTCCTCGCCGATACCCCAGGAGCAACAGTGTCCCTAATTTGCTGGGAAGTGGCGGTGCGGTCCCCTACGGCACTGCGTAGGATCCTACGGTCTTGGCGTGCATCCGTGCGTCGCTGCGGTCCGGTCCCAGGTCGACGGGCACGTGCACCTTCCGCCGACCACTGGCGACAACATCGATGTACTGTGGAGACCTGACGCCCCACGTGTTGAGCAATTCGGCGGTACGTCCACCCGGCCTCCCGCATGCCCACTATACGCCCTCGCTCAAAGTCCGTCAACTGCACATACGGTTCACGTCCACGCTGTCGCGGCATGCTACCAGTGTTAAAGACTGCGATGGAGCTCCGTATGCCACGGCAAACTGGCTGACACTGACGGCGGCGGTGCACAAATGCTGCGCAGCTAGCGCCATTCGACGGCCAACACCGCGGGTCCTGGTGTGTCCGCTGTGCCGTGCGTGTGATCATTGCTTGTACAGCCCTCTCACAGTGTCCGGAGCAAGTATGGTGGGTCTGACACACCGGTGTCAATGTGTTCTTTTTTCCATTTCCAGGAGTGTAGATTGGTTTGTAAACTCTATTGTAACTTCGACATCTCCACAGCAACAAAGTTTTCACTGAAAATAGTGACCCGCTAAAAATTTGGTCTGGCGATGCTGTTTCTTACGCCCTAACGCCCACCCCATTTGGACCTAATCAAAATATGACGTTCATTTCTTGCATTCCGCATAGTTTTACCGAAAATGCAATTTTTCATCAATTTATAAATATCTTTTCGAAATCTCTAGTCAGGCCCGTCCTCTTTTCGATATTTAATTAAATGTACTCCATCAACTAGCGGGACTGATTGAAAGAGATAGCCTGGATGATTCTACCCAGCTCTATCCCTAAGCTGAGACACTGATAGAGATTACGGTAATGAACATACCTCTGGTTGTGTCCAACAGTGGTCTTCAGTTGCCGGCCGTTGTGGCCGAGCGGTTCTAGGCGCTTAAGTCGGGAACTGCGCTGCTGTTACGGTCGTAGGTTCGAATCCTGCCTCGGGCATGGATATGTGTGTGATGTCCTTAGGTTTAAGAAGTTCTAAGTCTAGGGGACCGATGACATCAGATGATAAGTCCTGTAGTGCTCAGGGGCATTTTTTTTTATCTTCAGTTCCTCGCGGAACTTGTTGCTCTGGACATAACGGCAAGTCGCTTGTCAATTCATGCAAACTAATGGGGTATAAGAAGTCTGCCTCTACCACATACCCCACATCAGATTCAGCCGCCAGGCCCAAAATTTTCCCACCTAATCTCTCTAACCAATGAAACACACCATATGGCAGCGGCTGCATCATGGCGTGTCCGTATAAGCTCACATCCAAATGTAGAATATTACTTGATATATAGAATATATAGATATATATAGAATATTTAGAATATAACTTGAATCTAGGGATGCATTGAATCATGTACCTATACGTGGATTATTTGCCTTGGCATGTCTATGGACACACTGGAAATGTCCTCCACGGACGTGGCGCTCCAAGAAAAGAAGCATATCAGCATCAGTTAAAACTTCGGTGCCGCACCTCATATTCTTAAGGGTTGCGTACCAGGACAACCCAGATGGCGTGTAATAAAAGGCAAAGTCCAGAGAGTATGTGGCCATACATACACTCCGGAAATTTTCAAAAACATCCGCTGGCAAGCGCATGTCGGTGTACATGTATTGTCTTGCGTATACACCCAAATTTGGAATGTTGAGTTCCCACCAGACATTCATGGCATGCTCATAATCTGTACTAGTTATGGCATCGCCTATGGAATACTGGTAAATGCAGAAACGTCGATAAGTCTGATTTCGTCGAGTTTCGCCTTACTATCCACATGCTGACAAGGGAAAACTCCTTTCCTAGTCACAAGCTGAAACTTTTCCTCATTGGGGTATGCAGATCGTGTGATATACATACCCTCCAGAGGTATAGTTTGAACTAGTTTCTGAAGTGGCGCCTGCATAAAACGCAGTGTGTCAAGGAAGTCGAGACTAATTTTTGGCGTCATTCGTTTGGAGAATGAAATATATTTGTCAACACTCTCAGGCAGGACACCGACCTGATTTTTCTCCCAACCCAAATTAACCAGTTGCTCAATTAGAAACTGAGTGTCGTACCGACTTAAATTATGGAAGAAGACGGGTATATGTCGTGGTAACTCATACCTCAAATTGTATGGGTTGTGAACAGCACAGCGGAACTTCCACAAAAGATGACAATGATCTCTACAGGGAGTTTCAACTTTTCTATCTAATGGCAGCCCACAAATACGACTGTTAACCGCATCATTGTATAATTTATTATCCTCCTCTGATTCTGTCATGGGGATGTTGGTGCTGTAAAGCCTATCAGTATCTCATGAGAGTTTTTCAAGCTCAGTGATCAACCAAACCATATGATTATCCCTGACATAAGATTCATAGTGGTTACGTCTTGAGTCATATGAACATTCAAGTACGTAGGCCGCCGCATACGGCACGTGTTTTTGCGTGAAGGTGGTATGTGAGGCTAAGGGGTTCCCTTCACAGCGTGTTATAGGAACAAGAAGACATTCGAAGTCTGTGTATACAACAAATGGACATCGTTCCTGGTGGTGAGCATTCTTGAATTTCATGAACATGTTTTCCTACGTAGTCAAAACACAACGTACCAGTTTCTTGGATTCACAGCCCGTCAGATGCCTTTTAAAATACGTTTCTTCTGAAAACGTATTCAGACACGTGAAGCAAATGAGTTTTTTACGTTCATGTTCCGACAATTGGCTGTAAAGGTGCCAGGACATGTCTTTGATCCATACATAATGCTGATTACCACCTTTAGAGAAGGGCAGCATGTCTACATGAAGATCACGCTCACCTGCATATTTCGAAAAAATGGAGTGGTCCAACTACAGTATACCGAGCGAGGTGGCGCAGTGGTTAACACACTGGACTCGCATTCGGGAGGACGACGGTTCAATCCCGTCTCCGGCCATCCTGATTTAGGTTTTCCGTGATTTCCCTAAATCGTGTCAGGCAAATGCCGGGATGGTTCCTTTGAAAGGGCACGGCCGATTTCCTTCCCAATCCTTCCCTAACCCGAGCTTGCGCTCCGTCTCTAATGACCTCGTTGTCGACGGGACGTTAAACACTAACTACCACCACCACCTCCAACTACAGTATGCTTGTTTTGTTCATCTGCCTTACATTTCTGCTTCTTCTTTAGGCCATAAACGTGAACTGATATTCTGGGATTTTGTACCTCAAATTTTGGTATGTTCTGAACTCGATATCATCAAAATTAGAACCTCTGGGGATTTTATTCTTTCGTACATTTTATGTTGTTGTGCTCTCGGGATGGTATCTATAATGATAATTTCTCTGACAAGCTAGAATTAACCATGCAAAACAAATGTTATCCTTCTCATTTCAAACGTTAAAACAGACCTATTTGTTCTTTATAGCCTCAGGGAGTTTTATATAACTGGACCCTCCATTTAACGGATCATAGACATGAATACAGATGTCGAGGTGTTGTATTTGGCTAAGTGCTTTAGCTGACCCTCTTACTTCCATCTCGGAAAACTGGACCAGTATAGCACCCAAGGTAGATTCACGATACCACTCGGCGGTTAATGTACTCCTAGCTATAACGCTATTATCTCCTCAGATGTAGTGCAAGGTTGTCTCATCAACAGCACCCTGCTGTTTGAGTGGGTGAGAACTAGCAGCAGAGTACTGCATTGCATTTAATGGCATTATATCTTGGATCGCCTAAGACTTTGAGGAGCTCTGCCTCCAGTACCGGGAGGCATGCTTCTATAAACCTGACTGGGTCACGATATGCCACAGCCGGATTCTCAATTCTAGTAACTGACATACGCCTCTCAAAGGCTCTAGCAACCGCCGAGTATTCTAGAGAGATCATGATGTCGCTAATCTGATATTCTTCACCACCAGGACAGGACATCCACCCAGTGGATGAGGGCGCTGGGGTGGAGGCGCCTTCAGGGTGGAGGGCTATGCGCTGAGCACACACACCTTTCGTTGCCGGTGAGGCAGAGCAGCTGGAGAATGACTAGGCGGCGGCGGCGGCGGCGGCGGCGGTGAGCTTCTGTGGGAGCACCCAGACTGTGGAGAGCTTATCGTTGATGCTGCTGTATGTTGGAGCCTATAACATCCCCAGGCTGGGGGATGGGAGATCGTTGCTCTGACTGACCCACCCACAGACGCCAGAGGGTATGCGGTGGCTTGGCTGCAGGCACTGGAACAGCCGTGGCCGCCTCTAGCGTGGCAACGAGCGGCGCGTTGCACGTCCGTGCACGTCGCTCGGGTGTGTGTTTGACACCCACTCCCACAACCACCGTTGAAGGTGCACGTGCGACCGCAAGCTCTTGTCGTGGTGGTGTTGATGTCACCTCTCTAAAATACGAATAATGCGAAAAAAATAAGTACAATGCTCAAGATTTTTTAAAATATATGCTATAAACAAACAACAACAATTAAGTACACCACCATTCTTGAATAATAATTATATACTGTAACGATGATGGTCACACTATAATAACCTTTTACATACTGGATCCCAGGATTGATCATTCGATCTTTCTGGTAGTTCTCCCACCCAGTCAAGTATCTCAAACTCCTGTTCCAGAAGGGAGAGATCGCTCTGCCTTTCAGCAGCCACCATTTCAAGCACCCAGTCAAGAATTTCACCCTCGCCCGAATTTTGGTTGTTTTGGAGCCATCTATCCACCTCATGGAAGTCATCTAGAACAAGATATTGTTTATTAGAAACAACAACAACAAATATGTACTGAATTTGACTACAGCGAGGTACTGATTATACATAACTACGAGAAAATTAATTAAATAAATAAAAAGTTCATACCAGATGGAAGTGATGACCCCTGGTCATCATCCTCGACGCCAGAATTTAATTTTCCTCTTGATCTGTAGCAACATCTAACAGTGGTAATATAGTCCCCCATTCGGATCTCCGGGCGGGGACTACTCAAGAGGATGTCGTTATCAGGAGAAAGAAAACTGGCGTTCTACGGATCGGAGCGTGGAATGTCAGGTCCCTTAATCGGGCAGGTAGGTTAGAAAATTTAAAAAGGGAAATGGATAGGTTAAAGTTAGATATAGTGGGAATTAGTGAAGTTCGGTGGCAGGAGGAACAAGACTTCTGGTCAGGTGACTACAGGGTTATAAACACAAAGTCAAATAGGGGTAATGCAGGAGTAGGTTTAATAATGAATAGGAAAATAGGAATGCGGGTAAGCTACTACAAACAGCATAGTGAACGCATTATTGTGGCCAAGATAGATACGAAGCTCACACCTACTACAGTAGTACAAGTTTATATGCAAACTAGCTCTGCAGATGACGAAGAAATTGAAGAAATGTATGAGGAAATAAAAGAAACTATTCAGATAGTGAAGGGAGACGAAAATTTAATAGTCATGGGTGACTGGAATTCGAGTGTAGGAAAAGGGAGAGAAGGAAACGTAGTAGGTGAATATGGATTGGGGCTAAGAAATGAAAGAGGAAGCCGCCTGGTAGAATTATGCACAGAGCACAACTTAATCACAGCTAACACTTGGTTTAAGAATCATGATAGAAGGTTGTATACATGGAAGAACCCTGGAGATACTAAAAGGTATCAGATAGATTATATAATGGTAAGACAGACATTTAGGAACCAGGTTTTAAATTGTAAGACATTTCCAGGGGCAGATGTGGACTCTGACCACAATCTATTGGTTATGACCTGTAGATTAAAACTGAAGAAACTGCAAAAAGGTGGGAATTTAAGGAGATGGGCCTGGATAAACTGAAAGAACCAGAGGTTGTACAGAGTTTCATGGAGACCATAAGGGAACAATTGACAGGAATGGGGGAAAGAAATACAGTAGAAGAAGAATGGGTAGCTTTGAGGCATGAAGTAGTGAAGGCAGCAGAGGATCAAGTAGGTAAAAAGACGAGGGCTTGTAGAAATCCTTGGTTCAGAGAAGAAATATTGAATTTAATTGATGAAAGGAGAAAATATAAAAATGCAGTAAATGAAGCAGGCAAAAAGGAATACAAATGTCTCAAAAATTAGATCGACAGGAAGTGCAAAATGGCTAAGCAGGGATGGCTAGAGGACAAATGTAAGGATGTAGAGGCTTATCTCACTAGGGGTAAGATAGATACTGCCTACAGTAAAATTAAAGAGACCTTTGGAGATAAGAGAGCCACTTGTATGAACATCAAGAGTTCAGATGGAAACCCAGTTCTAAGCAAAGAAGGGAAAGCAGAAAGGTGGAAGGAGTATATAGAGGGTCTATACAAGGGCGATGTACTTGAGGACAATATTATGGAAATGGAAGAGGATGTAGATGAAGATGAAATGGGAGATACGATACTGCGTGAAGAGGTTGACAGAGCACTGAAAGACCTGAGTCGAAACAAGGCCCCCGGAGTAGACAACATTCCATTGGAACTACTGACGGCCTTGGGAGAGCCAGTCCTGACAAAACTCTACCATCTGGTGAGCAAGATGTATGAAACAGGCGAAATACCCTCAGACTTCAAGAAGAATATAATAATTCCAATCCCAAAGAAAGCGGGTGTTGACAGATGTGAGAATTACCGAACAATCAGTTTAATAAGCCACAGCTGCAAAATACTAACACGAATTCTTTACAGACGAATGGAAAAACTAGTAGAAGCCGATCTCGGGGAAGATCAGTTTGGATTCCGTAGAAATACTGGAACACGTGAGGCAATACTGACCTTACGACTTATCTTAGAAGAAAGATTAAGGAAAGGCTAACCTACGTTTCTAGCATTTGTGGACTTAGAGAAAGCTTTTGACAATGTTGACTGGAATACTCTCAAATTCTAAAGGTGGCAGGGGTAAAATACAGGGAGCGAAAGGCTATTTAGAATTTGTACAGAAACCAGATGGCCGTTATAGGAGTCGAGGGACATGAAAGGAAAGCAGTGGTTGGGAAGGGAGTAAGACAGGGTTGTAGCCTCTCCCCGATGTTATTCAATCTGTATATTGAGCAAGCAGTAAAGGAAACAAAAGAAAAATTCGGAGTAGGTATTAAAATCCATGGAGAAGAAATAAAAACTTTGATGTTCGCCGATGACATTGTAATTCTGTCAGAGACAGCAAAGGACTTGGAAGATCAGTTGAACGGAATGGATGGTGTCTTGAAGGGAGGATATAAGATGAACATCAACAAAAGCAAAACGAGGATAATGGAATGTAGTCGAATTAAGTCGGGTGATGTTGAGAGTATTATATTAGGAAATGAGACACTTAAAGTAGTAAAGGAGTTTTGCTATTTGGGGAGCAAAATAACTGATGATGGTCGAAGTAGAGAGGATATGAAATGTAGACTGGCAATGGCAAGGAAAGCGTTTCTGAAGAAGAGAAATTTGTTAACATCGAGTATAGATTTAAGTGTTAGGAAGTCATTTCTGAAAGTATTTGTATGGAGTGTAGCCATGTATGGAAGTGAAACATGGACGGTAAATAGTTTGGACAAGAAGAGAATAGAAGCTTTCGAAATGTGGTGCTACAGACGAATGCTGAAGATTAGACGGGTAGATCACATAACTAATGAGGAGGTACGGGATAGGATTGGGGAGAAGAGGAGTTTGTGCACAACTTGACCAGAAGAAGGGATCGGTTGGTAGGACATGTTCTGAGGCATCAAGGGATCACCAATTTAGTATTGGAGGGCAGCGTGGAGGGTAAAAATCGTAGGGAGAGACCAAGAGATGAATACACTAAGCAGATTCAGAAGGATGTAGGTTGCAGTAGGTACTGGGAGATGAAGAAGCTCGCACAGGATAGAGTAGCATGGAGAGCTGCATCAAACCACTCTCAGGACTGAGGACCACAACAACAACAACTTTCTTTCTTGCTACATTTCATACTCCAGCAGGTGCTCAGTGTCCATCAGCTGGTGCTATAATGCTGCAACAGCGAGGTCAAAGGCCTTTTAAACACTTGTTATGATCTGAAAACATCTAGAGCTGTTTTATGAACATATGAACTATCGCACACAGAATTCTTAGATGTACTTACATGATGGTAGCACAATCGCTTCTGTTTTCCGGAGACTTTCAGCTTCCAGCTGGCGTTCTAGTTCTGTCAACGTTTCGGGAAGTAATGCTGTAATAGTAAGAAAAAAGAACTTTTGTAACCACTTGACACGAAAATTAATCACAGTCTCGAAAAATTTGAGTACTTTGCTACGAAATTTTATAACTGTCGCAATTTGAGCTCATACTTTTTTTTATAATCACTTACACGGCTATTTACCCACGTTTGGCCGTTTTTCACCACCACTGCTACTTCTGGCATCACTGGTGGCTGATCGTTTCATGTTGAGGAGTCACACTGACGCAAATATGTACTGTAAGAGACTGATGATGATCGTGGTGGGGGTTGGGATTTATGTAGCTTCGACTCCTCTATTTTGCAGAGACCAATAGGAACTCAGAGTGCCATACCAGCATGTTATAACTTGCCTTCCTTTTTCTTCAAGCAGGCTTGGTCCAGGTGTTTCAGAAAAATATCACATATGTGGAGGGTGCGGGGGGGGGGGGGGGGGAACATATCAAGACAAACATCCTTTGTTTGCTGACAAGTGTCTGGAATATTGGACGCAGCTCCTAGCTTTAGAAAAACACTCTTTGTTCAATCTGATGATTGATATTCCTGACATCAACTGCACCCTTCGAAATACATGTTGTTGTTAGTCAGGGTATAGCTGTGGGGTGAGAATGATAACCTCGCTTTCTTTTTCTTCTTCAAGCAGGCTTGGTGCAGGCAGTTCTGTGGGCGGCAAAAAATTCTGTGAAACAAGTAGAGGCCCCTTTCTGAAAACATCCTCTGTTTGCTTGCAAGTGGATGGAAAATTGTACACATCTGCTATCTTTAGAAAAACACCCTTTGTTTAATCTGAGACAGATTGAGAGTCTGGCATGCCCAACGCCAGCTGCATCCCTCGAAATATATGTTGCTGTTTTCCTTAGGACAGAGCTGTGGCGGAAGATGCTAACCTAAAAATAAATCTATTGTTTGTGGTAGATTACCAACAAAGCGCGCTGTGAGAGTGGCACTGTACATTATGATCTTGTGCTGATTTCCAACTGCTGGCTGGCATCCCCCTGTGGGTTGGAAGTTGTGGGAAGGGGGCCCGTTAGGGAGGCAGACAAGTAGTCATCACTAGACCCCTGGACACGTGGTCAAGCGGCGGATGTGTCACACAATCCAGGAGGCGTGGCTGGGTGGACCTGGCAGTGTCACACAAGGCGGGGATCATGAAATTGGCCCGACTGGGGAGTGCCTGAGCCGGAAAGATTAGATGACCACTGCTACCTGATGGAGGGAGTGGAAGGGGGGAGGCAGCTGCCGGGAGCCCGCCCCACAAGTATTGCACTTGAACCTGGCAGCGCACTGTGAAGCGTCTTAATGACTTTGTGATCCCACTATACAAAGCGACCAGCGATTGGAAGTTTAACAAGAGTATCATTGCCCTACAAATTCAAATTATGTCCTTCTCAGAAAACAATTTCCGTCCTCTGAATTGTTTTCTTGCGATTTGTACCACCTATTCCTGTTTTGTAACCTATTTCCATCAACAATTACCGTTAGCATTATGTCCTCTGAATTTACAACTGAATTGTACAGCGAAAATTCGGAATTGCCGCCAAAATTCGAAATTAATGCCAAAATTTGAAATTCCCCCCAACAGGGCGGATTGGTGGCAGGTGAGGGCGAGAGTGGAGAAGGGGGAATGAGGGGCCGGAGACCGATGTGCAGGCTGAGAAAAACACATGATGTCATCTGGGGTGGGGCTAGGCGTGGTCAGGGGTGGGGGTGGGAGTGGTTGGGGTGGCGGGAATTAATTGATCAATGTAATTAATTCGCATATCTATTTGATATCAAACTTGGGGTGGTTCCGGCACTACCCTACTACTGATGGTGTTCTACCGAAAGCCTGATGCTACGTCGCCAGTCTCACACCTTCTACACATCAATTTCAATTGTCATTCGGTTGTTACTTACCCAATGATTTGAGAAATTCCGATGAAATGTTATATACTCTTTCTGCTTTATGTGGTGTCATCGCCAGACACCACACTTGCTAGGTGGTAGCCTTTAAATCGGCCGCGATACGTTAGTATACGTCGGACCCGCGTGTCGCCACTATCAGCGATTGCAGACCGAGCGCCGCCACACGGCAGGTCTAGTCTGGACTCCCTGGCACTCGCCCCAGTTGGACAGCCGACTTTGCTAGCGATGGTGGCTCCAATTCCTTTTTCTATCACATCGTCACACAGGTCTCCTCCTTATGGAGGCTTTCGAAGTACACTGCCCACCTATCTGCTCTCACCTCTGCGTTTAACAGTGCAATTCCCGTTGCACTCTTTAATTACCAGCACTGCTTTTAATTTTTCCGAAGGTTGGATTGACTTTTCTACATGCTGAGTGTTTACTAGATATTATTATTTCTTTTTAGATTTCTTCACACTCTCCATCGAGCCACTTTGCCTTGACATCCCTGCATTTCATGTTAATTACATTTCTAAGTGATTTGTATCGCTGTAATCCTGTCTTGTCCTGAGCGTTTTCGTGCTTCCTTCTCCCGTCGATGAGTTGAAGAATTTCTTCTGTTATCTGGAATTTCTTCATAATTACCTTCCTTGTACCTATATTTGTCCGTCCATCATCTATGTTTGCCCTTTTTACAGATGTCCACTCTCTTCAGCTCCACTGCTTACGTTGGTATTCCTTATTGCAGTATCCACATCCTTAGAGAACTTCAAACGCGTCTCATGATTCCTCAATACTTCCGTATCCCGCTTCCTTGCACAGTTATACTTCCGGTTAATTCTCTTCACCTTCAGTCTACTCTTCGTCATTACAAAATTGTGAGATGAGTCAATATTTGCAGTTTTGTACAGCTTACAATCTGTATCTCATTTCAGCATCTTTATCTGGCTATGATGTAATTCAGCTGGAACCATGCCGTGTTATCAGGTTTTTCTGAGTATTCCTTCCCCCCCTCTAGTGATTAGTGAACAGAGCATTCGCTATTACCATCTGAAATTTGTTATGGAACTCAATTAGTCTTTGTCCTCTCTTGTTCCTTTTGTCAAGCCCACGTTTTCCCGAACCCTTCCTTCTATTCCTCCTCGTGCAACTCCGTTCCATCTCCCACTATTATTAGACTTTCTTCCTCCTTTACATACTGTGTTACGCTTTCAATATGCTCATACACTTTTTCTATCTCTTCATCTTCACCTTGCGACGTCGCCATGTATACCTGAACTGCCGTTGTCTGTGTTGTTTTACTGCCAAACTTGATGAAGACAATCCTGTCACTGAACCATTCACAGTAACACACACTATACCCTAATTTCCTACTCATAACGAATCCCACTTCCGTTATACCGTTTCCTGCTGCTGTACTGACCATCTCCCCCCCCCCCCCCACTCACACACACACTAAATCTTCGTTACTCCATCTTTTTCTCGCGGTCACCTCGCCATTGTTAGTCCCCTCCCGGAAATCTGAATGGGGTATTAAATCGAAATATTTTGCCAATGGAGAGATCATCATGACACTTTTTCAATTACAAACCTCATATCCTATGGAAACACATTACGTATCTTTAGTGGAGTGGTTTCCGTCGCCTTATGCTTCCTCATGCCGTTGATCAGTTCCGATTCTCCCGTCTTTTAGAAGTTTCCCATACAACGAGGTACAGAAACTGAGATATCCCTCAAAACGGTTTCTCGCCTAACGCTATAAGATGTAATCCCAATAAATCGTTTCTCAGCAGGTCCTTCAAAAATGCGTCCTCTTTGTAAATAACTGCCTTCGCGTAAGTACGGCTGGAATGTGACATCTGAAAAGCATTAAACTGCCAACCGAAGTGAGATCACTGATCCCCGATGCATTTCTGGCGAGTTCGTCGTCTCCACAGACGCAATTCTGGAGTGCAGCCTGGGCGACCAGCAGAAGGCATTCCCTCTGAAGCCAGGTAACATGCTGGCCTGCAGGTATTTGTCATCCTGAGGCCGCCGACTTTTAGGATTACTGCACTTTGCCCTCCTGTGAAGCTTCCAGGTAAACAGAGGCCGCCTTCAATCCTTCCACTCTATCCCACAACTGGCACGCAGACCGCAAATCTAGCATGCAGGTGACGTTTCTGGAAACATGCCCTATACACGCTTGATCTATATAAGTCACAATGAAGAGTTCAAGTGAATTGGTGGGTGGATCACGCAACGACTCGACAGTCTCCGTGAATCCATTAAACATAGTATGAGTTTAATCAGTTTCCAAGTTAACATAACGGCGTTAAGATACGAATTAATATGAGAGGGGGCATCCGAGCCTCAGGCTCCTGTCTGTCACTACCTTCGGTACAATAGTATACGCAGGACATACCACGCTCAACAAGGCGTTGTGCAGCATCACCAAATGGATTTTCCATTTAGCCATTAACTCACTGATATAAATGACCAAGGGAAAGATACCTGGAATGGCCTTCTGAACTTTTAAAAGAGTCACTCATTTCGCAAATGTACCACTTGGTTAGTTCATCTACAACGGAGGACAGTCTCTACAGTAATTTTATTACTTTACTACAACGTTAAAATGGAGGCCAGGCTGTCTTACTTCACTCACACTAGATAAACCTTACAGTAGTTGCCTTACTGAACACACATTCACACCATATATGCTTTATAAAGTTCTATCTACTTGGTTCTATGAATATTTACACTCTCACACTGCCGATGGCTCCTCGATTACCGGATACTTACAAATTGCCAGGTAACAGAACAGCAACAAATGCATTCACACAGTAATTTAACAGTGTTCGATTGCTTCAATTAACATTCCATACCAATATTCACACACATACATGTGCACGCGAGCGTGTGCGCTCAAGCATGCACGCACGCATTGACACCACAAAGTATTATCCATAACCTGGTAGACAAACACATTCAAAATTTATACAACATTTGTAACGCGTCAAGAGAACGAAAATAGTAACAAATAGCAAAAGAAGATGTTAAAGTGGAGTGTAGTTGCGAGAAGTAGGATTATAAGTCGTGGAGAACAGGCTGCGTTTACTTGATAGTGTAGTTCGTTCAAAAGGTTTGCTTTTTACAGGAAAAGATCAAGGAGAATGCGTAAAATAGCTTAGGCAATATGTACTTCACTATAAACTTCCTTACAAATAAGCCTCTTTCACCATAGCAAGCTGATTTCCATTTAGTGTCAAGTAATGAAACACGTTATTTACTTCGAATGATTTCTAGGTGTCTATCGTATGTCCAAGGATGGAGAAGGATCAGAGAAACACCAAGCCCCAGCATATGAATGTGATCCAGCAAAGCAACAACGCCATGGAAACACAAGATCCAACCGACCATACGAAGACAGAGTGCAAGTTTCATTATTACTGGAGGGGCGTAGTATCATTAAGAGGAGAATTCACCTGCGGACATAAATTTATTACAAATGATCTAACCTTCAGGTACATGGTCATAAATAATCCATTTTATGAAATTCAACTATGTTCTCTTACAATTTTTCCTGATGTAACTGGGTTACCACACATCTCAATAAAGAATAAGTTAAAGCACTGAAATGGTTAGGTGCGAAACAGAAAAAGTTTGAGAGAGCCCGACTGTTACGAAATGAAAATCACACCAAACCTTCCTCCTCACTCTCAAGCGTGGTTTAATTTTTGTCTACATCTAACAACCAAGTCCAAAAGTGTTATGATCCTAATTAATCACTATCTTCCTCAGCTCAACGTCTCACTGATGCTGGCGGAATGCTCATTCAGGTGTTCAGAGAGGCAGAAGCAAAGACTTGAAGATGTAACACTGGTACATCAGCGTGATCGCGGTCCTGATGTCCTCTGCCAAGTGTGTGTGTGTGTGTGTGTGTGTGTGTGTGTGTGTGTGTGTGTGGTTGTAGACAGCGTAAAGTACGGAAAGACAAACGGTGTGTGATTCTTTTTTATGTTATTAATTAAGTTGTTTCAAGTATTTACAAACGCAAGGGCACTGCACGTTAGATATGAGCGACTGAGGGAGTGAACTTTTTGTTAATACACTGGTGTCGGATTCGGGATGTTGGAATGTAACACTGCTTTACGTTTTCCCCGGTTTTCACTTTTGGAAAATGCAGACTCATTCCTTGAGCAAGGTTAGCCCAACCACCGGTCACTTCTTCTTTGAACTCACGTTTCTAACTATTTGTACGTTGTTGGGGTTCTGTATCTCAGTCGACAAAAAAGGAACCCTTATAAGATCACTTCATTGTCCGTCCGTCCGTCTGTCTTTCTGACAAAGTGTTAAGAAACCTTTTTCTCGCGAACGTATATCAAAAACTAAAGTCTACAGTCCCTTGACAAAGTAAAAACTTTAAGTTCCTAAGTAAACTCAATCAAAATATATCGTCTTGTATGTCACATATTTTGATTTTCGCAAACTGACTCATCAGGACCATGAAATTTGGCAGACAGCAAGATTTCACAGAAAACGTAAAGTAAAAGTTCAAAAGTAGTTAATTTGTAATCACACGAAAAAGATAGTTTTTGGTATTCGTTATCCGTCTGTATTCTATTAAAACTCCTTTTTATCAGGAGGGGTAGACTATCAGGTCGGAACTTATGTCGCATACAAGATCAACAGGTCCTTGGCGGTGTAGAAATTTTAAGGTTTTAAGTCAGTGTAATCAAACGATACCGCCACTTGTGTTACATATTTCGATCTTCGCAAACACTCATCAAAACCTATAGAGCAAGCCGTACTTCCCGTTGAGCTCGAATCATGAAATTTGGCAAGACTCCAAACATAAGACGCAAGACATGATGACTTGTCGGTGAATAGTACGTAATTTAAGGGCAAAGATCTTCAGAATCACATGCATGGAGATGTTTGGGTTCTGAATGGTTTTACAGTTCCAAACAGCCGCCATTCCAAAATGTCTGCATAACACTACCTGTAAACAATTGTTTCGTGGTCTGTAATTCACAGCGATGTTGTCTAGTGACGGTCCTTGCGAACGTTCTCAACAATGCACGGTCGGTGCAAGGGGCCTGTGTCGTTGCCTAGCAATACTGCGATTTCTGCCGAGGCTATAACAGTGTCGTTACGAAATCGTGCGCTTACTTAAACCGAGGAGAAACTATCGATATTCTTTTGTGAAGTGATAGATCTTTTTTTACAGCACAAGAGCAGCTGTCAGAACCTCATTGTGAGCTTGTGAGCTTCGCAAGAAGTCTTCGCTCCAGTTTTGAGGGCAAGAGAGGACACAAGTGCTAACAGGTATGACCCACAGTTTTGCTGTCACTCAGTATTCGCCTTGCAGCACCTAATGTAATATAATTACAGTCACCATAACGTAGACCTTCTGTTTGAGCGTGTAAGTAGAGAATTAGCGTGGCACATTGAAGCTTTATTTCCAATTGCTGATCCGAGTTGCCGACACCTGATTGCTGACTGTCGCCCTGTCGGAGGTAAATCTCTCGGTGACAATTTTATATAGCAGCAATTACTGTGAGTTTGCCACGTAGTTCAAAAATTTTGTTGAATGAATTTGTGTAATCTGCTTATTGCATAATGTGACTGTGTAAATGTAGTGGATTCGCGTATTCTCGGAGAGTGTCGGAAGTTTTATTGGGGTGAAGTAAGTATTCCGATGTCTATTTTATCTACGATGTAGTAATCAAAGAGCATGTGCGTCAGGATGCGTAATGTACATGACGTCACATCCTTGGAATTATTTTACTGTTGATGGAAGAGAAAATTATCATCACGTAAACTGTGTATGGGGCTAAAAAGTAGCACCAGTTTCAAATACGGTATTCAGTCATAGATTGACAATACAGTACAATTAACAGAGATAGCTCGAAACGTATCGCCGAACGGAGTGGCCGAGTGGTTCCAGGCGCTACACTCTGGAACCGCGCGACCGCTACGGTCGCAGGTTCGAATCCTGTCTCCGGCATGGATGTGTGTGATGTCCTTAGGTTATTTAGGTTCTAGGAGGCTGATGACCCCAGAAGTTAAGTCCCATAGTGCTCAGGGCCACTTTGAACCGAAACGTATCACAGAGAAATTTGTACAGCAGTAAATATTATTACTTCTAGCGCATAGTAGTAGTTTCTCTGATTCGATACACGGACTGAAAGATGAAACCAGCGAAAATATGAAATCGAACAACGGTATAGGACAATTAAATTCGAAATGTACTACAAGAGCTGCTGTCAGCCGGCCGCAGTGGCCGAGCGGTTCTAGGCGCTTCAGTCCAGAACGCGCGACTGCTACAGTCGCAGGTTCTATTCCTGCCTCGGGCATGGATGTGTGTAATGTCCTTAGGTTAGTCAGGTTTAAGTAGTTCTACGTTCTAGGGGACTGATGACCTCAGATGTTAAGTCCCATAGTGCTCAGAGTCATTTGTACCATTTTTTTGAGCTGCTGTCACAGCAAGTAATTACCATTATGTCACTGGTTAATGCTGCCTATTTAGTAGCATCGCAAATTCCTCTCTGTCCGTTTCATGTTGTCAGATTAGCACCAACCTTTTTCCCTTGTCAGTGATATATGGATACGACGCGATATTACTCTTTCATCGCGTATTCTCATTTTCTGCCATCTGTGAAATGGTAGCCGAGTTAAACAATGTCGGCAGGTGCGTTGAGCCATGCTGAGCAAGCTTACCCGGTCAATCCTTGGCTGTTCAACATTGCCTCCGGTAAAATTATTATGTCCCACGTGTGTTTTGTCCATAAGGCGGTGAGCATTAAATATGGACTTAGGATCGAATTTATGATGCGAAATTCAGCGCGCTCTTTTTGTCCATGAAATCCATAGGGCTGTAGACTGTGGCGCTGAGGTTGGTGTCGTGTTCCTTGACTTCAGGAAGGCACTTGACACTGTCCCGCACCGCCATTTAGTGAAGAAAACAGGAGCTTACTGAGTATCGGACCAGAGTTGTGACAGGATTCAGCAGTTCCTCATTCAAGTGGAGGCAAGCAAAAGTGGATGAAGGACTAAAGAACACATGAAATGTTTTCCAGCTTTAATACTCGGCGAATATGTGAGAAGTAAAAAGAGACTATTGCTGTGTGATTCCTGGTCAGGTCATTTAGATCGTCGCCTCCTATATGCATGTTTTCCAAGCAAATAATGTTTACTTCTTTTGGCAACATAAACTCTCTATCAGTAGAACTGCTCGTACTATAAGACTACAACATGCCAAACCCAAAGTGAAGATACATGATCGTTATTTCATCATCAAACTTCATTCTGTGATTTACGGTCAATTTTCTTCAACATAGTATACGCTTATGTTGGAATACGCATGGTGACAGGCATGTTATGACACTGTCATCCCCATATCATCATACGCAGATGTAGTTAGTGTGGTTCTTGAAATTAGACTAGTTGAATGTGAAAGTGACTTTGAATGTAAGAACACTTCACGCAAATCCCAAATCTGTACTCTGAAGACTAATACAAGCATGAACAAGCACGCCTAAAGTGAGAAGTGTGCACTGTGTGTACTTCAGTGTTTTTTAATCACTTAATCCAAATTACGCACCTGCTCTGTGAGGACTAATTCAAGCACGAACAGCGTAAAGACCTCAAAAGCCATTTTTTTATGGTTCAAATGGCTCTGAGGACTATGGGACTTAACTGCTGAGGTCATCAGTCCCCTAGAACTTAGAACTACTTAAACCTACCTAACCTAAGGACATCACATACATCCATGCCCGAGGCAGGATTCGAACCTGCGACCGTAGCTGTCGTGCCGTTCCAGACTGTAGCGCCTAGAACCGCTCCACCATCCCGGCCGGCATATTTTTTTTTTTTTTTTTTTTTACATTCAATATAATATAGTTTTCTGATTCAACCAGTCCAATTTCAAATGTCACACTAGTTACGTTTCGACATGTTTGTTTTGCGCTATTATAATAACTTTAAACATAGGGCTTTGGTACTGTTGATTGAAAATGCTAAGGTTCTCTGACGTCATTGAACTACATGTAAGTTCCCTCCTGTGATATTGATACCTTGTTACTTTGATTCCCCCTACAAATATGTCACTTTTTTTAATGTTATTCTGAGCATTGTTACGTGCGGTTCCGAGTGTTCCAGGTCGAAAGTGTTCCTTATCCGTACTGATTGGATTTATTGAGCCCATCTGTTGTGATTGGATGTGTAGGGGGTGTATCATAATTAATGGCGTAAGCACATGCAGTTCAAAGTACACGATACTAGAAGCAAAAAGGTCTCAGTAAACATAGGGTCGAAAATGCTTACCTTAAGTGCTAAGAGCAATTTTTCATCTTTGATACTGTGAAGCAAATCTCTTCTCCTGCAAGCTTCCCATATTTTGCGAAGTGATAATACGGACCAAAACAAGAAAAAAATTTCCAGTGAACATATGCTCTAGAAAGCATACATTATGAGCTATGAGCACCTGTTTATCTTCGGTACTTTGAAACACAACTCTTCTAATGAACAAGTGCTCATACGTTTTAAGGTATGCATTTTAAAGTACATGTTTACTGGATATTTTTTCTTGTTTTGGTCTATATTATCACTTCCCAAAATATGGAAAGCAAAGAGCCTGCAGTAGCAGAGATTTGCTTCACAGTACTGAAGATAAAAAATTGCTTATAGCTCCTAAGGTATGCACTTTCGACCCTATGTTTACTGAAACTTTTTTGCTTCTGTTATCGCCTACCTTCAACTGTATGCGTTTATGCCATTAATTATGATACACCCTGTATACTCATTTCCAACTGCTGTTTACTCTATTGCTCGGGTATTCCGTTGCAAATTAGCCCAGACGTCAGTCGAGAACATTGCCTCTCAAATACAATGGTAAAGCTTTTAGTATCTTCAGAAGGCGTGGCCTCGTTACTACTAACACGGTCGGTGCAATAAAGTAGACGGTGACTCACAGGGGAAACTTCCTATCCCATCCCCCTCAGATTGAGTGGTAAGATGAGCCAGTGTACAGCTCGTCAAAAGCTGAACAGGAATCAAGCATGAAAACAGCTAGAAGGTTAAGTGGACTGTGAAAAGAAGCAAATTAGAAGCATTGAACGGTCCTACGACATGAAATTCAATATACACGAACTTCCGCCGGCCGGTGTGGCCAAGCGCAACGGTCGCAGGTTCGAATCCTGCCTCGGGCATGGATGTGTGTGTTGTCCTTACGTTACTTAGGTATAAGTAGTTCTAAGATATAGGGGACTGATGACTTCAGATGTTAAGTCCCATAGTTCTCAGTGTGGTGTCACCGCCAGATACCACACTTGCTAGGTGGTAGCCTTTAAATCGGTCGCGGTCCGTTAGTATATGTCGGACCCGCGTGTCGCCACTATCAGTGATTGCAGACCGAGCGCCGCCACACGGCAGGTCTAGAGAGACTTCCTAGCACTCGCCCCAGTTGGACAGCCGACTTTGCTAGCGATGGTTCACTGACAAATTACGCTCTCATTTGCCGAGACGATAGTTAGCATAGCCTTCAGCTACGTCATTTGCTACGACCTAGCAAGGCGCCATTATCATTTGCTATTTATCTTGTGATGCATGTACCGTCAGACCGATGTTCACCAATTATGGATTAAAGTTAAGTATTCCAGAAGCTACGTACCTTTTTTGCTAGTCTCTATTCCTGTAAGTGTTCCAGACCTCACGCCAGCCTGCGTGAGCTTAAACGCGTGCCTTTCGGCTTCCTCTCATAGTGGCTTGGCTGTCTTGCCAAGTCACAACACTCAGAGCCATTTTGAACGAACTTCAGGGAGTAGTGGCGTCGTCGTTCACTTCCGTTTCGAGCGCCGAGCGGGAAGGTTGTTGTTTATATCACTTGCCGTAGCGTTGCTTGTGTAAAGCTTTCCCTCGTTAGTGTTGTTCTGCCTGCCGAGTGAGTCGTAGCGCCTCTGTTGCGCCTTACTGTCTGTTTGTGTTCATCTGCTTGTGGCGGCGTCGGCCGCTCTGCTATGGCTACCATTGTTTCCACGTGTATTCCACGAAAAGGTACTTTGAGCTTTACTTTCGGTAAAACAACGCGACATGTGCAGCCTGGGACTCTAGAAATCCACGATTGGCTTGTTGATACCATTCATGTGAACTCTGATCAGGTCCACACCGCTTATTTTGATGCGCGAGTTTGTGTTTTACGTGAAATTTATGGATCCCCTTCACGTTGAACGATTACTGTTACGACATGGTTCTCAAGTGCCTTTCAAACATCGCGATAATTCCGTTAGTACGGTGTCACTCACAGATGCTGAAATCGAATATATCAATGTTCGAGTGTTCAGCCTCCTGCCGGAGGTTGATGACAACTTTCTAAAGAACATATTGACTCCTTATGGTAAGGTGAAAAACGTCCGTTGTGAACGTTGGTCTACTCAACACAAATGACAGTGCTATAGTGGAATTCGTTCTGTGGAAATGCACGTCAGACGCAATATTCCATCACATTTACAAGTGTGTGGTACCGCGTCCGTGACATGTATACTGGTCACGAGGTAACCTGCTTCCTATGTTGTGAAAGTGGACACGTTCGGTCTAATTTCCCGCGGAAGGCTTTTGTATTAAGGCCGTCATTAGCGCAACGTCGCTAAATGACGGTTGCTGATCTTGCTCCTTCCACTCCCGCCGTCGGACCTACCTCTGCTTCGGATTATAATGACCAAACAGTCAGTTCTGATAGTCGTGTCAATGAATTTCCGCCTTTACCTCCGCGACAGGTTCCGTATCCTATTGCCTCCAGAATAGAACCTTTAACGGTGGTAAACAAGCGACGTCGGACGCAGTGTAGTGATAGTGAGGACTTCGCTGTGCCTTCTGTGCCGACCTCCTCCACGTCAATTGTGTCCCCTATTTCTCTCGATGCTACGATACCTCCTGTCCGTGGTACGGTGAGTGGCGAAGACCAGCATCCCTCCTGCTCGCGAAGTGGCTGCGTCTGAACTGCCGGTGGGTGGAGAGGGAGCGGAGTCACCCCCATTGTCTTTGTGTCCTCCGTTACAGCCTTAGACGATGCAATGTCCTTCTGCACCTTCGTCTTCAGCCGCCGACGGTTTCCTGAATTTGCCGACTACAGCATCTCCCGAGGAGAATAAAATTAGGGCAAAGTATCACCTATTGCATTGGCAGTTCCACAGGAGGCTTCCATCTTAGTGACTGGAGCTGCATTGCACGACCATTGTTCTGAGGGACAGGAGACTGCGCCTATGACCGCTCCCACACCTCCGTCTGGAGAGGCCGCCATGCCACGTAGCCGACAGAAACAGCGTGTACAAACTGACCGTGCAGTGGCGCGTAAGAAACCGAAAGAAAAAGGTATTCCGCAATGAACCTTCACTGTCAGCTGTCTGCCTAATTCCACTCGTGGCCACTGTGGCCAATGACCCAAGCTTACACGTTACTTAAATCTTAATCGTGTAGAATCCGAATTGCGATTTGCTTCGCTGCGTCAGTTCATTTATGACTCATGTGGGGGCATAGGTGTTACCTAGGAGGTGTCATTTAGGCATTTCTCCTTGCCTGGCTTTTTGTGCTATCTTAATGTAGCGAAGGCATTCCTATTTCTGAGGTGAAAACGTTGGTTTCTGGCAGGGGCATAGGTTGTCAACTTTTTAATCTTACATTTGATCTTTTATATGCTCCTTCTGGCACTGGTAGTGCAGTGGATCGTTCGCGTTTTTATAAAGAGGATATTGTTTATCTGTTGCGTAAGAGTCCTCTGGGTATTTTGTTGGGTGGTGATTTTAGCTGTGTGTTGCGTCCTGCTGATCATCCTCCAAATTTTAATTTCTGTCTGCAAATTACAAGAACTGGTCCACTCCTTAAGCATGCATGACTTCTGGGTTACGAATATCCTAAGTTGGTTAAATTTACTCACTGTACTACGACTTCTAGTAGCCGGTTAGATAGGTTTTACTTATCAGACTGCTTGCGCGATTGTATTCTTAATGTTGAAGTCATCCCAGCTTCCTTTATGGATCACTATGCTGTGACTGCGACCCTCCATCTAGAATGGCAATCGGTCAAATTGTTTCGCACTCCATGGATGTTAAACGTTGCTCACCTTGCTGACCTCTGTCGACGACGTGATGCGAGCCGTGTGGGAGCGTGCTCTACGGTCCACTGGGAAATACTCTTCCATCCTTGACTGGTGGACACAGTTCGCCAAACCGAGGCTCAGGTAAACTTTGATACTTTTCTGTGCTGCCAAAGTGCGAGACTTTCGGAGAAGTTACGAATATTACTATTCCATCCTGCGTGAACTTTATGATGCTGCGGATTACGCCCCACATGTTAAGCGTGTAAAGGCAAAATTGTTGACCCTGAAAAGAATACAAATGGAAGGGCTGAAAATGCGATCCAAGCCACGGTCATTGGTGATGGAAGAACTGACTTCCTTATATCATTTGCTTCGGCATCAGACTCGTCGCCGATGCGCTTGTATTCATCCTCTCACGACAAATAATGGACGTACCGTATCGGAGCAAGCTAATATAGTGCGAGTCTTACACCAATACTACAGGGTGTTTCAAAAATGACCGGTATATTTGAAACGGCAATACAAAGTAAACGAGCAGCGATAGAAATACACCGTTTGTTGCAATATGCTTGGGACAACAGTACATTTTCAGGCAGACAAACTTTCGAAATTACAGTAGTTAACAATTGTCAACAACAGATGGCGCTGCGGTCTGGGAAACTCTATAGTACGATATTTTCCACATATCCACCATGCGTAGCAATAATATGGCGTAGTCTCTGAATGAAATTACCCGAAACCTTTGACAACGTGTCTGGCGGAATGGCTTCACATGCAGATGAGATGTACTGCTTCAGCTGTTCAATTGTTTCTGGATTTTGGCGGTACACCTGGTCTTTCAAGTGTCCCCACAGAAAGAAGTCACAGGGGTTCATGTCTGGCGAATAGGGAGGCCAATCCACGCCGCCTCCTGTATGATTCGGATAGCCCAAAGCAATCACACGATCATCGAAATATTCATTCAGGAAATTAAAGACGTCGGCCGTGCAATGTGGCCGGGCACCATCTTGCATAAACCACGAGGTGTTCGCAGTGTCGTCTAAGACAGTTTGTACCGCCACAAATTCACGAATAATGTCCAGATAGCGTGATGCAGTAATCGTTTCGGATCTGAAAAATGGGCCAATGATTCCTTTGGAAGAACTGGCGGCCCAGACCAGTACTTTTTGAGGATGCAGGGACGATGGGACTGCAACATGGGGCTTTTCGGTTCCCCATATGCGCCAGTTCTGTTTATTGACGAAGCCGTCCAGGTAAAAATAAGCTTCGTCAGTAAACCAAATGCTGCCCACATGCATATCGCCGTCATCAATCCTGTGCACTATATCGTTAGCGAATGTCTCTCGTGCAGCAATGGTAGCGGCGCTGAGGGGTTGCCGCGTTTGAATTTTGTATGGATAGAGGTGTAAACTCTGGCGCATGAGACGATACGTGGACGTTGGCGTCATTTGGACCGCAGCTGCAACACGGCGAATGGAAACCCGAGGCCGCTGTTGGATCACCTGCTGCACTAGCTGCGCGTTGCCCTCTGTGGTTGCCGTACGCGGTCGCCCTACCTTTCCAGCACGTTCATCCGTCACGTTCCCAGTCCGTTGAAATTTTTCAAACAGATCCTTTATTGTATCGCTTTTCGGTCCTTTGGTTACATTAAACCTCCGTTGAAAACGTCGTCTTGTTGCAACAACACTGTGTTCTAGGCGGTGGAATTCCAACACCAGAAAAATCCTCTGTTCTAACGAATAAACCATGTTGTCCACAGCACACTTGCACGTTGTGAACAGCACACGCTTACAGCAGAAAGACGACGTACAGAATGGCGCACCCACAGACTGCGTTGTCGTCTATATCTTTCACATCACTTGCAGCGCCATCTGTTGTTGAAAATTGTAACTATTGTAATTTCGAAAGTTTGTCCGCCTGAAAATGTACTGTTGTCCCAAGCATATTGCAACAAACGGTGTATTTCTATCGCTGCTCGTTTAGTTTTTATTGCCGTTTCAAATATACCGGTCATTTTTGAAACACCCTGTATGTAGACATCAATGAGTCTAGTGCGACGCCTTACGACCGCTACTCGGCATCTTGGATACGACAATTACACCTGAACATAACGAATCGATCTTAGCTACATTTCATCCCGGGGAGTTTACAAACTTATTGTGGGATGGCCTTCTCAAAAGTATCCGGGTCTGGATGGACTTCCAAAGGAATTTTATATGCGCTTTTTGCCTCTGTTGGGTGTTACCTTTATGTCTCTTTTGAATGAAGTGTTAAAAGGTAGGTCAGTGCTGACCTCGTTCAAAGTCCCAAACCGCCTTTAACTGGCTTCCCCTTATAGCTTTATCCCAATTACTTGGTTGAACTTTGATTATAAGACTGTGGCGAGGGCAGTAAACAGTAGGATGTCGGCTCTGGTGGGGATGATTGTTGCCAAACATCAAAGCTGCGTGCCTTGTCTACCATTCTTACTCCTATAGTCGAGTGTCGTGACGTGATTTCAGTTGCTGCTATAACGTCCATCCCTTGTGCCCTTGCTTTCTTAGACTTTGAAAAGGCAGTTGATCGTGTTAATCACGACATTTTACTTCGGATTCTGGAGGCAGTTGGTTTCATTATTGACACACGGCGAGTGCTCTCAAATCTGTTTACGGGTGTAATGGCCAATCGACGCCTCCGATAAATACCCTTTGGTGAGTGCGTGAAGGAAGCCCGCTGTCAATGACTTTGTTTTTGTTGTCTCTGGAGCCCCTACTTAGGGTGCTAGAATCCCACCTTAAAGGTTGGACGCTCTCCGGCGGGACTGTAGCTGTTCGTGCATCCGCGGATGACGTGATGGTACTACTCCGCAATTCTGCGGAGATACCTCGACTGAAGGCTGCAGTCGATAATTAGTGTCGGAGTTCGGATACACTACCTAATGAAGGTAAATGCAGGCTTGTTAATTTGCGAGGCTTTGATGACGTCGCTGTTCCATGGGCTACTGTAGTGGATCGGCATAAGTCTCTCGGTATCATCATTGATCGTTGTCCACTCAAAATGGCGACGCTGAAATGGGAGTCTCTTAGGAAAAAAGAAAAAAAATTCTGGGAGCGATACTAGAATATGAAAGGCTTTCTCTTACTCTGCTCCCGAAAGTCCGAATACTGGATACTTAAGTTTTATGCAAAGATTATTACGTGGATCAGTTTTATCCGCTTACGTCGAAGATGGCAAAGAAACTGCAGCAACTGTCGGATCGTTTCTTATGGAAAAGACATGCCTTTCGCTTACGGTATGAGGTGGTCACGAAGCCTCATTCCTTTGGGAGGTTGGGTCTGGCTGACATACGAAGGAAGACAGAGATGCTATATGTGCGACGCACTTTTTTGATGATAACACAAGAAACTTACACATTCACGTCTCATATATTTATCTGTGTCCGTCCTGCTAGTCGTGAACACCCAATTGATGTTGATTGCATAAATTACGAGTTAAAACACGTTCGTGACTTCTATCTTGCGGTGAGCTATTTAACTATTCTGTTAGCAGTCCGAAGGAACTGGCTTTCGAATGGGGACTGCAAACGCGGTTCTAGGAGCTACAGTCTGGAACCGCGCGACCGCTACGGTCACAGGTTCGAATCCTGCCTAGGGCATAGATGTGTGTGATATCCTTACGTTAGTTAGGTTTAAGTAGTACTAAGTTCTTGGGGACTGATGACCTCCACTGTTGAGTCCCCTAGGGCTCAGAGCCTTTTTTGAACTGCAAACGTTTGACGACGAGGCGACAACTCAACCGAATCCTCCACCGGAAAACACGTCTGGTGTGTCGTACACAGCAGTACTGACAGTACGTGCGTCATATGATAGGAATCTCGTATCGACGCACCTAATTTGTACGCCTGGTAAAGTGAGTGGGATATGCCACCTTACCAGATTCAGGTGTTCATATGAATGTGTTTGTGATGACTCCCAAGGAAATGATAAAAACATAATAGTTTGTCACACAAGCTGCAGCAAATGAACGGAACAGTTTCACAATCATACAGTTTCTCTGTCGTTGCGCTCCTTCTTCAAAGTTTTTACTCTTCAGTTTCTTTTATGTACCATAGTAATTTGCCGGCTCCGCAATGGCCGCGCTTGGGTGACCCCGGCTATCTCCTGCGCCGCGAAGACCCACCTCAGTGTCGGTGCAGCGCCTGGTTGACAGTGGCACATATTCTGTTGCGCTTTCCTGCTTTGACTACCCTGGGGCAAAATCTTCGGTTGCTGGACTCATTACCGTTAATTTTAGCTGACAACGCCTCGTCAGTTGTTTTAGTTTTACGTTTTATACGCGAGGAGGGTTCTTTTTATCATTCTATCTAAGTTTTAGGGCATCTACTTTGTCCCTCTGGGTTTTCTACCCAAGTGCTTTTTAGGTTCCAGGTTTTAATGTGCGTTTATTCTGGTGATCAGCTATCCACGGTCATGTGAACTGTCGTTTTAATCCATTCTACCTGTTTCTTGCGTCTCTCTATGGTTTTCTTGTCATGTTTTGTCTGTTGTAATGTTTGTTGCCCTTTTTTTGTTCTTGTAGTTTTTTCCTTTCTCCCGGTTTTGTGCTGTAAGTCTCGTTTGTTTTCTTCTTTCCCTTGTGCAGTTGTTTTAATAGGAAAAAGGGACGGGTGACCAAGAAGTTTGTTTCCTCCCCCCCCCCCCCCCTTTCAAACCAACCAACAACAGCCAAGACTATAGAAAGAGAACAAACGTTTAAATAACCAGACGGACACTTCCTAATGCCGTGAAAAAAATTGGCCTTTCGGTCTGCAGTGTAACACCATGACCACTTAACCACGATTCCGCGGCTGATGAATTCTGTTCGATATTGCACTTGTTGGAATCGGACCGTTCACATTTTCTACTTTACTTTTTTTTCATAGTTCAGTACGCTGTCTTCACGTTTTCATGTTTCATCAGTGTTCAGTTTTTGACGGGATACACATTGGACCATTTTAGCACTAAATCTGAAGGGGATGCGATGGGGAGTTTCCCTTGTCAGTAACAATCGGGGAAAATAACCGCATGAGCTTAACGAACTCGCCGTGCGAACTGAACTACGGGAAGAGGAGCGTCCGAACCCACTTCCACAGGGTGGTCCACTGATCGTGACAGGGCCAAATATCTCACGAAATAAGCGTCAAACGAAAGAACTACAAAGCACGAAACTTGTCTAGCTTGAAGGGGGACACCAGATGGCGTTATGGTTGGCCCGCTAGATGGCGCTGCCATAGGTCAAACGGATATCAACTGCGTTTTTTTAAAATAGGAACCCCTATTTTTTATTACATATTCTTGTAGTACGTAAAGAAATGTGAATGTTTTAGTTGGACCACTTTTTTCGCTTTGTAATAGATGGCGCTGTAATAGTCACAAACGTATAAGTACGTGACATCACGTAACATCCCGCCAGTGCGGGCGGTATTTGCTTCGTGATTCATTACCAGAGTTGAAATGGACCGTTTACCAATTGCGGAAAAGGTCGATATCGTGTTGATGTATGGCTATTGTGATCAAAATGCCCAACGGGCGTGTGCTATATATACTGCTCGGTATCCTGGACGACATCATCCAAGTGTCCGGACCGTTCGCCGGATAGTTACCTTATTTAAGGAACAGGAAGTGCTTAGCCACATGTGAAACGTCAACCACGACCTGCAACAAATGATGATGCCCAAGTAGGTGTTTTTAGCTGCTGTCGCGGTTAATCCGTACATCAGTAGCAGACAAATTGCGCGAGAATCGGGAATCTCAAAAACATCGGTGCTGAGAATGCTACATACACATCGATTGCACCCGTACCATATTTCTATGCACAAGGACTTTCATGGCAACGACTTTGAACGTCGTGTACAGTCCTGCCACTGGGCACAAGAGAAAATACGGGACGATGACAGATTTTATACACGCGTTCCCAACAGCGGTAATGTAAGCCGGCATAATATGCACTATTGGGCAATGGAAAATCTACGATGGCTGCGATAAGTGGAACATCAGCGACCTTTGCGGGTTAATGTATGGTGCGGCAGTATGGGAGGAACGATAATTGGCCCCCATTTCATCGATTGCAATCTAAAGAGTGCAATGTATGCTAATTTCCTACGTAATGTTCTACCGATGTTACTACAAGATGTTTCACTGCATGAGAGAATGGCGATCTACTGCCAACGTGGTGGACGTCCGGCACATAGGTCGCCTGTGATTGATGGGGAACTGAATAGCATATTTCGTGACAGGTGGATTGGTCGTCGAAGCACCATACCCTGGCCCGAAAGTTCACCGGACCTGACGTCCCCAGATTTCTTTCTGTGGAGAAAGTTGAAGGATATTTGCTGTCGTGATCCACCGGCAACGCCTGACAACATGCGTGAGCGCATTGCCAATGCACGTGTGAACATTACGGAAGGTGAACCAGTCGCTGTTGAGAGGAATGTAGCTACACGTATTGCCAAATGCATTGAGGCTGACGGACATCGTTTTGAGCATTTACTGCATTAATGTGGTATTTACAGGTAATCACGCTGCAACAGCATGTGTTCTCAGAAATGATAAGTTCACAAAGGTACATGTATCAAATTGGAACAACCGGAATAAAATGTTCAAACGTACCTACGTTCTGTATTTTAATTTAAAGAACCTACCTGTAACCAACTGTTCGTCTAAAATTGCGAGTCGTATGTTTGTGACTATTACAGCGCCATGTATCACAAAGCAAAAAAAAGTGGTCCAACTAAAAAATTCATATTTCGTTACGTACTACACGAATATGTAATAAAAAATGGGGGTCCCTATCCGTTTGACCTATGGCAGCGCCATCTAGCGGGCCAACCATAGCGCCATCAGGTTCCCTCCTTCAAGCTAGACGAGTTCGTTCTTTGTAGTTTTTTCGTTTGATGCTTATCTCGTGAGATATTTGGCCCGGTCACTATCAATGTACCACCCTGCATATGGGCTCCGCACTATACCCAGGACGCGGCTGGTGCGGGTGAAATAGCCACGAGCACACGACAGCTGTCGGCACGAAGCGACTGCCCAACTCCGCGGCAGTACTGGCCCGCTCTCCATACTCCTGCTCAGAAGCAAACACTCGCGTCAGCAGGTCTGACCGTATGGGGCGATGCGTTCGTCTTTCATGGCAGCGTTCTGAGCTACACCGCCGTTCTACCCGTGCCACCTCATCTGCCTTCATCGCGACGACCATTAGGGGGATACTGAAAAGTCTTTGGACGGAGAATTATCAGCAAAAGTGGCCCTCGGAGATATACACTCCTGGAAATGGAAAAAAGAACACATTGACACCGGTGTGTCAGACCCACCATACTTGCTCCGGACACTGCGAGAGCGCTGTACAAGCAATGATCACACGCACGGCACAGCGGACACACCAGGAACCGCGGTGTTGGCCGTCGAATGGCGCTAGCTGCGCAGCATTTGTGCACCGCCGCCGTCAGTGTCAGCCAGTTTGCGATGGCATACGGAGCTCCATCGCAGTCTTTAACACTGGTAGCATCCCGCGACAGCGTGGACGTGAACCGTATGTGCAGTTGACGGAGTTTGAGCGAGGGCGTATAGTGGGCATGCGGGAGGCCGGGTGGACGTACCACCGAATTCCTCAACACGTGGGGCGTGAGGTCTCCACAGTACATCGATGTTGTCGCCAGTGGTCGGCGGAAGGTGCACGTGCCCGTCGACCTGGGACCGGACCGCAGCGACGCACGGATGCACGCCATGACCGTAGGATCCTACGCAGTGCCGTAGGGGACCGCACCGCCACATCCCAGCAAATTAGGGACACTGTTGCTCCTGGGGTATCGGCGAGGACCATTCGCAACCGTCTCCATGAAGCTGGGCTACGGTCCTGCACACCGTTAGGCCGTCTTCCGCTCACGCCCCAACATCGTGCAGCCCGCCCCCAGTGGAGTCGCCACAGGCGTGAATGGAGGGACGAATGGAGACGTGTCGTCTTCAGCGATGAGAGTCGCTTCTGCCTTGGTGCCAATGATGGTCGTATGCGTGTTTGGCGCCGTGCAGGTGAGCGCCACAATCAGGACTGCATACGACCGAGGCACACAGGGCCAACCCCCGGCATCATGGTGTGGGGAGCGATCTCCTACACTGGCCGTACACCACTGGTGATCGTCGAGGGGACACTGAATAGTGCACGGTACATCCAAACCGTCATCGAACCCATCGTTCTACCATTCCTAGACCGGCAAGGGAACTTGCTGTTCCAACAGGACAATGCACGTCCGCATGTATCCCGTGCCACCCAACGTGCTCTAGAAGGTGTAAGTCAACTACCCTGGCCAGCAAGATCTCCGGATCTGTCCCCCATTGAGCATGTTTGGGACTGGATGAAGCGTCGTCTCACGCGGTCTGCACGTCCAGCACGAACGCTGGTCCAGCTGAGGCGCCAGGTGGAAATGGCATGGCAAGCCGTTCCACAGGACTACATCCAGCATCTCTACGATCGTCTCCATGGGAGAATAGCAGCCTGCATTGCTGCGAAAGGTGGATATACACTGTACTAGTGCCGATATTGTGCATGCTCTGTTGCCTGTGTCTATGTTCCTGTGGTTCTGTCAGTGTGATCATGTGATGTATCTGACCCCAGGAATGTGTCAATAAAGTTTCCCCTTCCTGGGACAATGAATTCACGGTGTTCTTATTTCAATTTCCAGGAGTGTATATTCAGTAACGGTTATTCTACATATAACCCTGCACTTGAGATCAGAAACGACAATCATTTGTTGCAGTATCTCGACGCGTAATGTATGACGGCAGATTGTCAGAACGTGCGTTTACACCGTTGCGTCTTGCAGGTGGTCGACGTGCGGCTGTAGCTTGCCGCACACGCAAACAGAGGCATGCGTGCAGGTGCGTGCCTCTTCCTTAACGTGTGCGTCTGAGTGATTGCATTCACACCCGTGTTAACAGTGGGCGCCTCTACATCCCTGTGCGACAAGCAACAGCCGACAAGTGATTAGCCGCAACGCGCACAGGTGTATACGCACCATTTGAAATACTGCTACTCAGTGATGAAATATGTAATGAATTTGGATACAGCAATCGGTAATACAAAATGGAATTTCGTTTTCATCAAATAAATCACTGAAGTACAGCGTGATTATAATTAAAGGTAAACTTTCAAAACTCTGTAGAAATAACACCACTGGTCAGAATGACGTCAAATGGCAACGGAATATTATCGGAAAACGGGGAATGTGTATGGCAGAAGAAAAAAATAGTGCAAAAATTGATCAATAGATGGCGCTGTATGTGTCTGAATACGTAAATGAAAATGTGTCATCCGCACGACCCACTGAAATTGGTGTAAACACGCCGGGTACACGGCTTTTCCTCCTTTCGCCTTTGCGACGTTCGCCATGACTTTCTCAACTCAGGACCGCACTCTTCTTGTAAAGCTGTATTACAAGAATGATGACTGTGCACACGTCACTCTGCAGAAGTTCCGGACACTGAAGGGTTTAACAAAAAATGGTTCAAATGGCTCTGAGCACTATGGGACTTAACATCTATGGTCATCAGTCCCCTAGAATCCCTTCTCTTTCCTTTTCCCCCGTCCCCTCCCTCCACCCTCTTCCCCCGGGCTTCCCCTCCCCCTTCCTCCCTCCCCCCTTTCCCCCTGCCCGTGGCATCTCTGCTCTCCCCTCTCCCTCTCCCTCTCCCTCTCCCTCTCCCACGCCCCTTCCTCATCCTCCTCTCTTGGCAAGTCCCCGGACTCGCACACGCATAGTGAACATTCGCGCGCCGGAGATCATCGCCCTCAGTGTCTCGTGTGTGTGCTTCGTTTTGTGTTTCGTGCAGTTACAACTCAACTGTTCACATGTGCCGTCGCCGTTCTCCGTGTTTTGTGCGCCGTGTCAACAAGTGTTAATGTTTTTATCGTCCAACGTGAACGGCTTCTTGTTTTTTGTTTTTTTGTATCTACTTTCTTTGCCCGCCATTTTTTGTATTGTCTGTGTCACCTATATCATATTATTGTACCCCTTAAGGCTGAAGAGCAGCGTATTATGCTGCTGCCAGCCCGCCTTGTATGAGGTGATTAAAATTACAAAAAAAAAAGTCCCCTAGAACTTAGAACTACTTAAACCTAACTAACCTAAGGACAGCACACAACACCCAGCCATCACGAGACAGAGAAAATCCCTGACCCCGCCGGGAATCGAACACGGGAACCCGGGCGTGGGAAGCGAGAACGCTACCGCACGACCACGAGATGCGGGCGAAGGGTTTAAAGGAAGGCGCTGTTCCGATGACTGCCGTGGGTCTGGAGAAAATGATTCAGAAATTCGAAAAGATGGGTTCTTTTGCTGTGCAAACTGGTAGAGGGAGGAAACGAATTGATTCGACGTCAGTGGCAGCAGTGGCCACAGCAATGCAGGAGGAGACGAGTGGTGGTGTGCAAACGTGTAGTGCACGGAGAATTGTCCGAACATTGGACGTACCCGTGAGCACGGCAAGTAAAATCCTACAAAACATCCTTTTTTCCTAGCGATGCAAAATTACCCATGTGCACGAGTCGCTTCCTGTTGACCTGCCAGCAAGAGAGACCTTTGCTTTAGAATTTCATGCTCGCATGGCAGTGGACAATGATTGGCCGGGGAATATTTTGTGGAAAGACGAAGCCCACTTCCATCTGACAAGATATGTCAGTACACAGAATTATCGAATATGGGCAACGGAAAACCCACACGTTAATCACCAAATACATCTTCATCCTGAAAATGTCATTGTGTTGTGCGGGCTTACAGCATCCTTTATTATAGGGCCACATTTTTCTAAGAGACAGGTGCTTGCAGTCCTGTTACCTGTACCGTCACCGGTAAGCGCTATGAGTGTCTTTTGCACAACCACGTCAATCCAGCGTGGATGTGTGAATGACATCATTTTTATACAAGATGGCGCAGCTTCGCACATTGCAAATGCTGTTACACAGCTTCTGAAACAACATTTTGGAAATGTTGGAATTATCAGCCGCCATTTCCCTACAGCCTGGCCGTCCCGATCACCAGATCTTAACCGTGTGACTTCTGGTTGTAGGGATGTCGGAAAGATGTTGTGTTCAGTGTTCCGATTGCAAACTAAGCTGCATTGCGAGCACGCAATAAGCAACACATTTTGAACGTCACGCCGGAAACGCATGCATCAGTTATGGAACATGCTGCCTCCTGATTTCAACTTGTGGCAGAAAACGATGGACAGCACCAAATAAACGCACAGGCTACATAGGCGCGATTAGGACCACGTCAAGCAAACTGTTATATAAACTGAGGTTACAAAAGTCATGGGATACCTCCTAATATTGTTTCGGACGTCCTTTTTCCTGGCATAGTGCAGGCGTCGCCTCAACAAGTCATCGTAATTCCCCTGCAGAAATACTGAGCCGTGCATCCTCCACAGCCGCCCATAGTTGCGAAACTGTTGCCGGTGTAGTCAGGGAGAAGATGCTGTGATAAGCAAATGATCAGCTTTTCAGAGCACTCACGCAAGGTTGGCGCCGGTGTCGACACCTACAACGTGCTGACATGAGGAAAGTTTCCAACCGATTTCTCATACACAAACAGCAGTTGACCGGCGTTGCCTGGTGAATCGTTGTTGTGATGCCTCGTGTAAGGAGGAGAAATGCGTACCATCACGTTTCCGACTTTGATTAAGGTCGGATTGTAGCCTATCGCGGTTGCGGTTTATCGCATCGCGTCATTGCTTCTCACTTTGGTCGAGATCCAATGACTGTTAGCAGAATATGGAATCGGTGGGTTCAGGAGGGTAATACGGAACGCCGTGCTGGATCCCTACGCCCTCGTATCACTAGGAGTCGAGATGAAACGCATCTTATCCGCATAGCTGTAACGAGTCAACAGATGGGGACGTTTGCAAGACAACAACCATCTGCACGAACAGTTCGACGACGTTTGCAGTAGCATGGACTGTCAGCTCGAAGACTATGGCTGCGGTTACCTTTGACGCTGCATCACGGACAGGAGCGCCTGCGATGGTGTACTCAACGACGAACCTGGGTGCACGAATGGCAAAACGTCATTTTTTCGGATGAATCCAGGTTCTGTTTACAGCGTCATGATGGTCGCATCTGTGTTTGGCGACATCGCGGTGAACGCACATTGGAAGCCTCTATTCGTCATCGCCATACTGGCATATCACCCGGCGTGATGGTATGAGGTGCCATTGGTTACACGTCTCGATCACCTCTTGTTCGCATTGACGGAACTTCGAACAGTGGGTGTTATATTTCAGATGTGTTACGACGCGTGGCTCTAAGCTTCATTCGATCCCTTTACGGGCCTTTCTGGATACAGAAAAGTTTGACTGCTGCCCTGGCCAGCACATTCTCCAGATCTCTCACCACTTGAAAACGTCTGGTCAATGGTGGCCGAGCAAGTGGCTCGTCACAATACGCCAGTCACTACTCTTGATGAACTGTGGTATCATGTTGAAGCTGCATGGGCAGCTGTACCTATAGACACCATCCAAGCTCTGACTCAATGCCCAGACGTATCAAGGCCGTTATTACGGCCATAGGTGGTTGTTCTGGGTACTGATTTCTCAGGATCTATGCACCCAAATTGCGTAAAAATGTAACCACCTGTCAGTTCTAGTATAATATATTTGTCCAATGGATAACCGTTTATCATCTGCATTTCTTCTTGGTGTAGTAATTTTAATGGCCAGTAGTGTCTTCTCTGCACACTCACGAGACTGCAGATCTCATAATATTGAATTCCCGGTCGATTTCCGAAATGTAATGTCCCACACGGCTGGCTCCAGCTACCATTCTGCATTCGAAGCGTGTTAATTCCCGCCCTGCGGTGAAAAACACGTCGGAAACCTCTTGACCTGAGTACAGGTGATAGCTTCGCCAATGAACTGCCCTTTTATACGTTGTGTACGCCATGCTACCATCATCTGTTAATATTCGTATGGCTATCCCATGACTTTTGTCGTCTCAGTGCAACATCCGATAAATGTGTGGCTTCTACTAACGTATTCAATGCAAGGACATTCCATAACTCGGAGCCAAAAGTAGAGCACCTGTGATACTTTACCGAATACCAATGATGCGTTATTTAGACTGAGGCTCAGTGTGTTACAGGTCACCCATGTCTGAACTATTCTCGGAAAACGACAAAGTGTAGTGCAAGTACTGACACAATCGTATTGGAGAACCAAACTGACTCCAGCGACTCCATTTCTTGTAAAGTAACTGGAATTTCCATTATACTCGCGACTGGTGAATCTCGCTGCGAAATTGTCAGTCAGAGCCTATCGGCAGTGGTTCGAGAACGCGCAGAACCGAAGCGATATGTTGATGGCTCCTTATAGCTGCTGGATTTCTAACAGCCTGAATTTGTCAGCAGTTTCTTTGACATTCGACGACTGCAATACGACACAGTTCTGCTGAGATAACATCCTGCACGAACATAAAACCGGAGAGAAATTAAATAGATCTACAAGAACTTTTCAAAACACTAAACGTTGCAGCCTGGGCGATGCAAACTGCTTTAGAAGTTGTGAACAATGGAACAATGGAAACAGAACTGGCTGCAGTACCTGCAACTCTTAAAGTCAGGATGCGACTGCGGAGATATAATCGCTACGTTATTAGTCTCCCATCCTGCATCACTGCTGGCAGAAAGTCACTATAAGGAACGACAAAATCATACTCGTGCATGTGCTATTTTTGAATGCGATACGAAGAAGGGCGGACTGTGCATAAAGAAATTTTATGATTTATTAAAGAGATAATATCAACATGCTAGATTTTGGTGTTCGACGGGAAGAAGTAGGTTAGGCGAGTATCCATTGTGTATTGAACCGGGGACCTAGAAACGACGGTGAGATTCGTCTCGCCATAGCCTTCAGCAGTTAACAACCCTAAAGAGGCCACAGCAGGCCACCCGCCCCACGGCCGCCCCAGACCGAACCCACGAACCCAGTCTTATTGTGCGGTTCGCATCCCCCCCTCCCAGTTCAACTCCCGGGAACGTCCCATAACAGAGGAGTGTAACCCCAGATACTTCCGTGGCAGAATAATTATGGTGTATGCGTATGTGGAAACTGTGTTTGCTCACCAATCGCCGACACTATGAAATTGAGGCGGAATAAGGGGAACCAGCCTGCATTCGCTGAGGTAGATGGAAAACCGCCCTGAAAATCATGGTCGGCACACCGAACCTCGACACAAATCCGCCGGGTGGATTCATGCCAGGGACCGGGAAGCCTTATCGCTCGGGATGCAGCGCGTTAGACAGCACGGCTAGCCGGGCGGGTCCTGTTTATCCATGCTGTGCGGACCTGGACGCTAGTAGTTTTGCCCTCATGGTTTCCGCGTATGCAAGGACCATTAGTGCCTCTGATGTTGGTACCTTATCGATCACTGGGACATTTTAATACACTACCGGCCATTAAAATTGCTACACCACGAAGATGACGTGCTACAGACGCGAAATTTAACCGACAGGAAGAAGACGCTGTGATATGTAAATGATTAGCTTTTCAGAGCTTTCACGCAAGATTGGCACCGGTGGCGACACCTACAAAGTGCTGACATGAGGAAAGTTTCCAACCGATTTCTCATACACAAACAACAGTTGACCGGCGTTGCCTGGTGAAACGTTGTTGTCATGCCTCGAGTAAGGAGGAGAAATGCGTACCATCACGTTTCCGACTTTGATAAAGGTAGTATTGTAGCCTATCGCGAATGCGGTTTATCGTATCGCGACATTGCTGCTCGCGTTGTTCGAGATCCAATGACTCTTAGCAGAATATGAAATCGGTGGGTTCAGGAGGGTAATACGGAACGCCGTGCTGGATCCCAATGGCCTCGTATCACTAGCAGTCGACATGACAGGCATCTTATCTGCAAGGCTGCAGTGGATCGTGCAGCCACGTCTCGATCCCTGAATCAACAGATGCGGACGTTTGCAAGACAACAATCATCTGCACGAACAGTTCGACGACGTTTGCAGCAGCATGGACTATCAGCTCGGAGACCATGGCTGCGGTTACCCTTGACGCTGCATCACAGACAGGAGCGCCTGCGATGATGTACTCAACGACCTGGGTGCACGAATAGCAAATGAATCCAGGTTCTGTTTACAGCATCACGATGGTCGCATCCGTGTTTGGCGATATTGCGGTGAACGGACATTGGAAGCGTGTATTCGTCATCGCCATACTGGCGTATCACCCGGCGTGATAGTATGGCGTGCCATTGGTCACACTCTCGGTCACCTCTTGTTCGCATTGACGGCACTTGGAACAGTGGACGCTACATTTCAGATGTGTTACGACCCGTGGCTCTACCCTCCATTCGATCCCTGCGAAACCCTACATTTGAGCAGGATAATGCACGACCGCATGTTGCAGGTCCTGTACGGGCCTTTCTGGATACAGAAAATGTTCGACTGCTGCCCTGGCCAGCACATTCTCCAGATCTCCACCACTTGAATGGTGGCCGAGCAACTGGCTCGTCACAATACGCTAGTCACTACTCTTGATGAACTGTGGTATCGTGTTGAAGCTGCATGGGCAGCTGTACCTGTACACGCCATCCGAGCTCAGTTTAACCCAATGCCCAGGCGTATCAAGGCCTTTATTACGGCCAGAGGTGGTTGTTCTGGGTACTAATTTCTCAGGATCTACGCACCCAAATTGCGTGAAAATGTAATCACATGTCAGTTTTAGTATAATATATTTGTCCAATGAATACCCGTTTATCATCTGCATTTCTTCTTGGTGTAGCAATTTTAATGGCCAGTAGTGTACATTGTGTTTAATCTTAGCTGCAACCGTTTCGTACCTTTGCCCTTCTTTCACTGGTGGAAATTTTGGGTGTAAATTAATGACTGTCCCTGTGCTGGCGATGAAGTGTACCACAGAGACCTTTACTCGCTGTGTATCCCCAAAACCATGAGTCGTGCAGTACTTTCAAATTGAGTGGTTTACTAGTGAAACGTAACTTTCGCCTCATGTGTATGGCAGTTTGGTGTTTAAGCCTTAGTGTTTACTGAACAGTATTGGATGCAGGGTGTATGGTACCTACAAGTTATATGACATATCCATATGCAAATAATGTAAGCGTATATCTGTAAATATGCAAGAATCTGAATGTTTCTTTTCAGCATGTCACTACAGTGCAAATGGAATTTAAGAAAGTAACTCCAGTGGGGCAGTCACCGAATAGTTGCGTTGTGGGAGTGTTTCTCTTCGTCGAAAGATGCGTCATTTGTAGCTTTGCATCTTTTGACATTTAGATTTAAAATATTGGCTGTTACAACATGCAATACAAATGTAAGGTTTTTTTACCAACTGTGAGAACTGTTACTTATCGATCAGTAGATATAAATTTTATGTAGAAGAAACTAATGTAGATACTTTCAGTGACAATATTCTATGATCACCGAATTTTATCACACAATATTTCTCACTCGGCACACACATTTAGTGAGGTACTATTGTTAACCAACAGAACTGTTCATTATGAATTGTTTATTTTCTTTCCTAGCTGCTTTCATGATTTTTTTTCACCACCATCGCACTATAAATATGAGAAAGAAGAAGGCGATTTGGATTAAAAAAGTATTTTGCTATGTTATCATCAACTGAACTTTGGGTATTATGCTTCTATGACAACAGAGTTGACAGAGAAAAAGATGGCTACAACTGGGATATTACTTAACATTTAGACATGCGTCACCGTGCTTGTAATTCATCATAGCTATAAAAACCTATGAAATGTTGTATTTATGTCACAGATGTTCTTTTGCACACCTGTCTGTAATGTCGGATAGTTCAAATCGTCCTGCGTCAAACTAAACTGTGGCGAAATTCACTAAAAAATGTCTTTTCAATGGGGACGTCATTGTAGCCTAACAGTGTGTTCTTCTGTTTCTATGTAAGCGGAGTAAAAATTCACAAGCTCGTGCACACAGAACCGAATCTTAGCAAACAGTCACTTGAAATTAGGCGTTTCATTCACTTTGCGGACGTTGCATTCATATTGAGCATGAAACTACATCTACATTATTGCGCTGCAATTCACAAGTACCTCGCAGATGGTACATCGAAACACTTTCAGGTAATTTTCTACCGTTCCACTCTCCAACAGCGCACGTGGTAAACGAACACTTAAACCTCTCCGTGCTATTTCTGATTTATTTTATTATGATGATAATTTCTCGCTATTTAGGGGGGCACCAACAAAATACATTCGCATTCGAAGGAGAAAGTTTGTATTTCAGATTTCATGAGAAGATTCAACCGGGACGAAGGACGCCTTTGATTTAATTATTGCAGTCCTACTTCGTGTATCATATTCGTGGCACTCTCCCCCATATTTATCGATAGCAGAAAACGAGCTCCCCTTTTTCAACTTTTTCGATGTCCTCCGCGTCCGTCCTACCCGATGCAGATACCACACAGCGTAGGAATACTGCAGAAGAAGACGGAGAAGCGTAGTGTAACGCAGACTCATTAGTAGACCTGTTTTATTTTCTAAGAGTCCTGCCAATAAATCGCAGTCTTTGCTTCAGTTCCCCACAACATTATCTATGTCGTTGTGCTAAGTTTGATTAATGGTGGTTTGTTTCGTTTCATTTTAGGGCGCAAAAGTCATACGCGCCCATGTCAGAACCGTAGAACACGAAGACGAAAAGGGAGTCAGAAGCTACTACACGTTAAGCCCAATCGGCGGAAGGAAAGACAGCTAAAAACAGGGACTTGGAGAAAAGATAGTAAAATACGCCGTTGTGATAACGGAGATCCTGAACTAAAAACTAAACGCCCTTCGTCACATTGCTACGTCGGATAAAGAGTAAAACGCGGTCGACACCCAGAGCGCGTTCACAAAACGGCCGATAACTCGGTCGGCTATCATAAATGAGAACGTAAGTGGTTTAAAAAAAAGACATTCCGTCAGCAAATGGCGAAGCGCCAATATGGGCAATGAGCACAAAGTGGTGGGGGTCACCACGTCACCAATGGCGATGGCTAGAAAGACTGTGCCCAGTGCGCAACCTAGCTAAAGTAATCTCGTCGTGGCGAGAGGGACGAGAGGACGTCGGCCAAGCCACCGGGAGAGCTTTCATTCACCGCAGCATGTTTCCATGAAGGGAAGACCAGTGTTGACACCAAAAAGTGACACACCTGGCTTTAGATTTGTGTAATTTATCACGCAACCAAAATTTTACAGAATTCTTTTTGTCTCCTTGGGAATGATCTCACACTTTTCTTAATCAGAGAATGTTGGCGCTTTTCCCATCATGCACATATCTTGTCTACATCATTCTGCAGTTGGTTTCGTTCTCATGATGACTTTTCTAGATGGTAAATAAGTCTCCCCTGCAAACAGTCTAAGAGAGCTGCTCAGATTTCTCCTATGTCGCCTATATAGATCAGAAACAGCAGAGGGCCTATAACATTTCCTTGGGAAAAGTCAGATATTTCTTCTCTTTTTATCGATGACTTACTGTCAGTTAACACGAACTGTGATCTTTCTGACAGGAAGTCAAAAATTCAATCACGTAACTTGGGCAATAATGCATAGGTACATAATTTGGTAGAACTCTTTTGTGTGAAACGGTGTCAAAAGCCCTCTGGAGATCAAAAAATTAGGAATCAGCGTTAAATCCCCTGTCTATAGCACTCATTACTTCGTGAGAATAAAGAAACAGTTGTGTTTCTCCCCCTGCGGATCCGGGGGTTAGAAAAGGCCCGTGGTATTCCTGCATGTCATAAGAGGCGACTAAAAGGAGTCTCACACTTTTCGGCCATATGAGTTCAGATCCCATTCTATGGTTTGACCTGCTACTTTCAAAATTATACAGAAGGGCGGGCTATATGGGGAAGGTGGTGCACGAGTGCCCTTAGATTTGATCTGCTGAGTCTCTTGCCATGGCTTTGCATCTCCATCTGTGTTTGAACTATTTCGGCGAGGACACTCTCTGGGCTATGTTGTCTTCTTCCGTTGTCTCCTGTCCTTTTTCGCCCCCGTGACAATATTGGATTTATGTAAAGTATATATATGAAAATGGTATCTGTTCTTTCGGACATGAAATTACAATGAAATGAATACCCCTAGCTGCATACAGGCGTTGATGTAACTCAACGGGCACAGTTGAAAATGGATGCTCCGACCGGGACTCGAACCCGGGATCTCGTGCTTACACCGCAGACGTTCTATCCATCTGAGGCACCGAGGACACAGAGGATGGTGCGACAGCAGGGACTTATCTCTGACACGTCTCCCGTGAGGCCCACATTCGCAACTTATTGTGCCGCACTATATTCATAGTGCCCCTGCCCATTGTTCTCATTACTCACAGCTTTACCGCTGATTCCCGTAAGAGTCCGGGTACTGCTTGTGCAACCGCACAGAAGAAGATGGTCAAATGGCCAGTGAGCCTTAACTATATATATATGAAGATGGTATTTGCTCTTTCGGACATGTCCAGACTTTCCTGTGTCTGTCACTCCCTATAAAATCCTCAACATGGTCCAGGAGGTTATTTTCCATCGTGACCAGCTCTTGCTGTCTGACGACGAACTCTGTGCCAATTTAGAACGGCAGGGTGTTCATTTCATCTGGTGCATTTACAGGGGACCCAAAGACCACAGGGTTGCTACCGGTGCCTTCATCTTGGCCTTTGAGGGTGATTCATTGCCGGAAAAGCTCAAGGTGATGGTTTACTGCTGTGACGTTAAATCATACGTCTCTCCCCCTATACGGTGCTTTAAGTGCTGGAAGTTTGGGCGCATGTCTTCCCACTGCACTTCCAGCACCACACATTGAGACTGCGGACGTCCACTGCACCCAGATACTCCACATGTGACACCTCTCACTTGCATCAACTGTGGAGAGCACCACTCCCCCTGCTCACCAGACCGCCCTTTACTCCAAAAGGAGCGGAAAATTATGGACCAGTTGACTTACACAGAGGCTAAACGTAAAATCGGAAGATTACACCCCATTCGGTTGACTTCGACACACACTGCAGCTACATCACCATCGCCGTCCCAAGTGCCTGTGGTTCCTCACTCTGTGCCACGAACAGTGGGCCCTGCGGACCGCCAGAATACATCCAGCCCCTTGGTGGTAGGGGTCAAATCTTCCTCCATTGCTCCCAAAGCACCTACTTTGGGAGCAAGGCCCGTCAAAACGCAGGGGATACTGGTGCCCTCCCCCTTGCCGAAGTAGTAACAACCTAATCCGGCTCCTGTCGTGCAGAAGGGGTCCCTTGGGGCCTCTCTTCCAAGGTCACCACTAATGCTACAGCAGACACTCGTCAGTGGCTCAAGAGGCCAAAACCTGCTGCACAAAGAGCTTCACGGTCTTCTTCCATGCCTGAAGCTGTTTCAGAGATATGTTCCCAGCAAGCCCCTAAAGAGAAGCGAGATAGTTAGCAAAGTAAGAAGAAGTCTGCTAAGAAACAGGACCACCTGCTGGCTCCAATACTACCACTCCCTATCAACTCTGCACCTGACGATGCAGTGGAGATCTTAACGTCCCCTACGGACCTGGATCTTACTAATGCCTTATCCTCCATAGAAATGGCTAAAAATACTTAATCGGTGGCAGAAGGTGACCCTGTGGCATAACCTGCTTCTTTGCATGCTTCATGCCTTCCCAGCCTCACGTTAACGTCATCCTCCAGTGGAATTGCGCCGGTTTTTTCCACCACCTGGTTGAGCTATGGCAACCTTTAAGCTTCAAACCTGCTTTCTGCATTGCCCTCCAGGAACCCTGGTTCCTGGCACTGCGTAACCCTGCCCTCCGTGGCTATAAGGGATATTACAGGAACTGTAGGAAGTGTAATAGAGTGTCAGGTGGAGTTTGCGTCTATGTCCTGAACTCAGTATGCAGTGAACCTGTGACACTTCAAACCCCTCTAGAAGCTGTGGGTGTCAGGATAAGGACGACGCAGGAAATCACTGTCTGCAACGTATATCTTCCACCAGATGGTGCAGTACCCCTGAACGCATTTGCTGTACTGATTGATCAACTCCATAAATCTTTCGTACTTTTGGGAGATTTTAACGCTCATAATCCCTTTTGGAGTGGCACTGTTCTTACTGGCAGAGGCAGATATGTCGAAAATTCATTGTCACAACTCGACGTCTGCTTCTTAAATACTGGGGCCACCACGCATTTCAGTGCAGCACACGACACATATTCGGCCATTGATCTCTCTTTCTGCAGTCCTGGTCCTCTCCCATCTATCCTCTGGAGAGCACATAACGACCTGTGTGATAGTGACCACTTGCCCATCTTCCTGTCACTGCCCGGAAGTCAGGCCTACCGACACCTGCCCAGATGGACTTTAAACAAGGCGGACTGAGAAACTTTCACGTCTACAGTCAACGTTGAATCTCCCTAACACGGTAACATCGATGTGGTGGTTGAGCAGGTAACTACAACGATCGTTTCTGCGGCGGAAAACGTGATCCCACCTTTTTCAGGGTGACTCCGGCGAAAGACAGTCCCTTAGTGGTCACCGGAAGTCGCTGAGGCAATTAAGGAGCGTCGGCGTGCTCTACAGCGGCATAAGCGGTACCCTTCCCTGGAGCACCTCATAGCCTTTAAGCGGCTTTGTGCCCGCGTTCTCCAGCTCATCGAAAGGCGGAAACAGGAGTGTTGGGAGAGGTATGTGCCGACCATGGGGTGCCATACGTCAACTTCCCAAGTCTAGACAAAGATCAAAAGAGTTTTTGGGTACCAAACCCAAACATGGTTTCCTGGTGTTAACATAAATCGCGTGTTATCTACCGACGCAAACGCAACTGCTGAGCACTACGCTCGCACCTCTGCGTCGGAGAGTTATCCCCCAGCCTTTCGCACTCTCAAACGGCGGATGGAAGAGTAAGTCCTCTCGTTCACTACACGCCACAGTGAACCCAATAACGCCCCATTTACAGAGTAGTAGCTCCTCACTGCCCTTGCACATTTCCCCGACACAGCTTCTGGGCCGGATCGGGTCCACAGTCAGATGATTAAATATCTCTCGTGTGACTACAAGAGACATTTACTCGTGATCTACAATCGGATATGGTGCGATGGCTTCTTTCCATCGCACTGGTGGGAGAGCACCAGTGCTCAAACCTGGCAAAAACCCGCTTGATGTGGATAGCTATCGGCCCGTCAGCCTCACCAACGATCTTTGTAAGCTGCTGGAACGTATGGTATGTCGGCGGTTCGTTTGGGTCTTGGAGTCACGTGGCCTACTGGCTCCGTGCCAGGGCGGCTTCCACTTGGGCCGCTCTACCACCGATAATCTTGTGTCCCACAAGTCTGATTTTTCCAGACGCCAATACCTTGTCGCTGTCTTTTTTGATTTACGAAAAGCGCATGACACCACCTGGCGACATCATATCCTTGGCACATTATACGAGTGGGGTATCTGAGGACCGCTCCCGATTTTTACCCAGAATTTCCTGTCGCTTCGTAGTTTCAGTGTCCAAGTTGGTGCCTCCCATAGTTCCCCCCCCCCCCTCCTCCCCATATCCAGGGGGATGGGGTCCTGCAGGGCTCTGTATTGAGTGTATATTTTTAGTGGCCATTAACGGTCTAGCAGCAGTTGTAGGACCGTCCGCCTCACCCTCACTGTATGCAGACAACTTCTGCATTTCGTACTGCTCCACCAGTACTCCTGTTGCTGAGAGGCGCAGTCATGGTCTCTAGCCGACGGCTTTCAGTTTTCGGCCGCAAAGTCGTGTGTTATTCACTTCTGTCGGCGTCGTACCGTTCATCCGGAACCAGAACTCTGCCTTACTGACGATCCCCTCGTTGTAGTTGGAGAAGTATCGATTTTTAGTACTGGTTTTCGACGCCCGATTGACCTGGCTACCTCACCGTCGTCAGCTTAAGCGGAAGTGCTGGCAGCACCACAATGCCCTCCGCTGCCTGAGCAACACCAAATGGGGTGCAGATCACTCTACGCTACTGCAGCTGTACAGAGCCTTTGTTCAATTCCACATTGACTATGGGAGTCTGGTTTATGGTTCTGAGGCGCCCTCAGTGTTGCGTTTACTCGACTAGCGATGCGAGCTTTTAGGATGAGTCTGGTGACCAGCGTCCTTTCGGAGGCTGGAGTTCCTCCGTTGCAGGTCAGGCACGCACAACTGCCCGCCAGTTACGTTGCACACGTTCGTAGTTCTCCTGCGCATCCAAATCACCTTCTCCTTTTCCCATCCACGGCGGTTCATCTCTCGCATCGGCGGCCGAGGTCAGGGCATACAGTTGCACTTTGCGTCCGATCCCTTCTAACTGAACTGGAGTCGTTGCCTTTACACCAATACGTGAGGTTCATTCACGCACACCTCCGTGGTGTACACCTAGGCCGCGTCTTCGCGTGGACCTTTCACGTGGCCCAAAGGACTCCGTTAACCCCGCGGCTCTCCACTGCCACTTCCTCTCGATTCTTGACAAGTACCGAGGCCGCGAAGTGGTTTACACGGACGGCTCGATGGCTGATGCTCACGTCTGCTTCGCGGATGTCCATGTAGGACATATTGAACAGCATTCCTTGCTCGATGGCTGCAGTGTTTTCCCTGCAGAGCTGGTGGCTGTATCTCGTGCTCTTGAGCACATCCGTTCATGCCCTGGGGACCCTTGTCTTCTGTGTAGTGACTTCTTGAGCAGCTTGAAAGCTATAGACCAGTGCTACCCGCGTCATCCCTGGAACGGTCCGGTCGTTCAGTGGTGTTTGTGTGGACCCAAAGACACGTCGGAATCCCAGGCAACGAACATGCTGACAGGCCGGCACAAACAGGCTATACCGAAACCGCTTATGGAGATCGGCATTCCAATAGCTGACCTGCGTTCGATTTTACGTCGCCAGGTTTTTCGGCTTTGGGAGAAGGAATGGCATAGTCTCAGTACGCACAACAAACTATGTGCCATTAAGAAGACTACGAATGTGTGGCAGCCCTCCATGCGGGCCTCTCGCAGGGACTTTGTGGTTCTCCGCCGGCTCTGCATTGGCCACGCTTGGACGACCCACGGCTACCTTCTGCGCCTTGAAGACCCAACTCAGTCTCGGTGCGTCGCCCGGTTGACAATGGCCCATATTCTGGCGCAGTGTCCCACTTTATCTGTCCTGCGACGAAATCTTCGGTTACCGGACTCGTTGCCGCTAATTTTATATGACAACACCTCATCGGCTGATTTAGTTTTATGTTTTATTCGTCAGGGTGAGTTTTATCATTTTATCTAAATTTTAGCCCATGTCCTTTGTCCCTCTATGTCCTCAACCCTAGTGCTTTCAGGGTGGAGGTTTTAAAGTGTTGCAGAGTGGCTGGCTTCTCCTGTTAATTCTCATGGTCAGCCCACCATGGTAATCTGTTATGTCGTTTTAATCTCTTCTACCTGGTTCTTTGCGTTTCTGTGGTTTCCTTCTCCCCTTTTTTTCGTTTAAGTGTTTGTTGCCCTTCCGTCGTTCTTCTGGTTCTTCCTTTCTCTCCATTTTCTGTTGTCAGTCTTGATTGTTTTACTCTCACCACTGTGGCACTGTTTTATTCGGAACAAAGGACTGATGATCTAGCTGCTTGGTCCCTTCCCCCTTCTTTTAATCCATCCAACCAACCTAGATGAGTTTCATTAAAACGATATTTTCCGAACCTATTTGGCTGTTTATCAATAAATCTTTTCCTCTAGGTAATTCATAATGTTAGAACAAAGCGTTAGTTCCAAAAGCCTATTGCAAATCAACGTTAGTGGTACGGGTCTGTAAGTCAGCGGATAACTCCTGCTTCCTTTCTTGAGTATTGGTGTGACCTGCGCAACTTTCCAGTCTTTAGGTGCGGTTATTTCAACGAGCGAGCTGTTGTATGTGATTGTTAAGTATGGAGCTATTGTATCAGCATACTGTGAAAAGACCTTAACTGGTATACAATCTGGGCTCAAGGCCTTGCCTTTATTAAGTGATTCAACCCTCCGGTACCTGCGCGGATGACACACGTCATGCAATTCATTTTCCCGCTCTGCTTTGTCTGGTTGGGCTGGACTGAATTCGCGTCATTCTCAAAACCTTTCCGTTAACCCTCCGTCCATTACCTTCAGCCATACTGGTTTTCAGAAACGTTATTGTGTCTTGGAGGACACTGCTCATCCGCACGAGCGCTATTGCTACAGCGTCAAACAAATTAATAGTATATTACTTAACTGCTCTCCTAGATTCAACACAACTTTAATGTGCGTAATTTTATGCATACCAAAACTAATTACATTTAATTAGCTTTTTATCTAGAACACATACCTACAAAAAGTAAATATTCTCTATGGTTTCAGTTTGTGGAATAAATGTCAAAGATAAAATAACGTAGAACAGAGTTTAGCAGAGATACTGATGTATAGCTGGAATTGCTCCTTCAGCTGAGTGATGAAGGTCTTCATCTACATCAACATCTATACTCTGCAAACCGCGGTGAAGTGTATCGCAGAGGGTACTTCGCATTGTACCAGTTATTAAGATTCCTTCCAGACCCATTCATGTGTGGAGTGCGGGAGGAATGATTGTTTCAATGCCTCTGTGCGTGCAGCAGTTATTCCAGTCTAATCCTCGCTGTCCACGTGTGAGTGGTACGTAGGGGGTTGATCTTCGTTAATAGACTTTCTCGGGATTGTTTAAATCTATCTTCAACAGCCTGTCATTTCGATTCTTTCAGTATCTCCGTGACATTCACCATGAATTAAACAAACCTGTAACTATTCGTGCTAACTTCCCTGTATACGTTCAATATCCCCTGTTAATTCTATCTGGTACGGGTCCCAAACACTTGAGAAGTATTGTAGGATCCTGACACAGATATTGCTGGCTCAGATAACGAGGACTGTATACTTGAAATAGGTCATGATTCAGGAACAGAACCTGATGTGTTAGAAAATAGTGAATACGAGGTGTGGCTAGAAAAAAACCGGACTAGTACTGGTGAAACAATAAAACGAATGCAATAAGGCTGAAAGTCGCGTGGCCTGTCACGTGACTCTCGCTCCGCCTACTGCTCGAGTTTCATCTGCCTCCTGCACTCAGTCTGGCCGTGGCGTCTGTTTTAAGTAGTTGTCGTTTTGTCTGTGCGTCGGAAAATGTAGAGTGTACAGAAAGAACAGCGTGTTAACATCAAATTTTGTTTCAAACTAGGAAAATCTGCAAGTGAAACGTTTGTAATGTTACAACAAGTGTACGGCGATGATTGTTTATCGCGAACACAAGTGTTTGAGTGGTTTAAACGATTTAAAGATGGCCGCGAAGACACCAGTGATGACACTCGCACTGGCAGACCATTGTCAGAAAAAACTGATGCAAACATTGAAAAAATCGGTAAACTTGTTCGACACTTTCCTTGTCAACTCCTGTTAACTCAGACACTGCTCTGATTGTTAAACGGCGATCTTGTCGAACAAGTTTACCGATTTTTTCAATGTTTGCATCAGTTTTTGCTGACAATGGTCTGCCAGTGCGAGTGTCATCACTGGTGTCTTCGCGGCCATTTTTAAATCGTTTAAACCACTCAAACACTTGTGTTCGCGATAAACAATCATCGCCGTACACTTGTTGTAACATTACAAACGTTTCACTTGCAGATTTTCCTAGTTTGAAACAAAATTTGATGTTAACACGCTGTTCTTTCTGTACACTCAACATTTTCCGATGCACAGACAAAACGTCAACTACTTAAAACAGACGCCACGGCCAGACTGAGTGCAGGAGGCAGATGAAACTCGAGCAGTAGGCGGAGCGAGAGTCACGTGACAGGCCACGCGACTTTCAGCCTTATTGCATTCGTTTTATTGTTTCACCAGTACTAGTCCGGTTTTTTTCTAGCCACACCTCGTATGACTCAAACAAGAAGTAAGGAAAGAGGATGTATTTCTTTTAGGAAAAGGTGGAATAGCTAAACGGAGAGAAAAAATACCACCAATGTTACACAAAAATCTTGTAATATTATTACATTATTACCTGGACCCAAAATTGAAACTCGTATAACAAAGACGAAAATAGATACTACGAAGTTATTTTTGGAAGAAAGTATAATACCCATTTATACAACACGTTATATCAATGAAGATCGCGGTAACTTTTCTATCGAAAGGTGTGCCAAGGAAACAGATTTTAGAAAGAGCAGAGCTTTCTTTGATTTGCAATATCTGTGTGGATCTCTGAGACGTTCAGACAGAGTTTATCGAAGTTGTGGGATAAATCAGAAAGCAACAGCCATGAATCATGGCACTTACGTATGAGTAGAAACCAATTCATGCTGCACTTGAGATGTCTGATGTTCGACAGTATCCGTGACAGAGGTGTTCGCAGAGAGAATGACACGTTTGCTGCTATCAGAGAGGTACTGAAGCTGTTTACGAACAATTGTCAAAAATGTTTATCACCAAGTGTATACCTTAATGTACTGGCGTTTGTGCTTCATTTATAAGCTCCGCTTAAAGAGCTCACATACACCGTTTATGTTGTGAATGACGCCTGTTATCTGCGCGAGGTACCGTGTCGCTGATTATCGCGCGAGTAACGGAGGTTTAAGTCGCTCCGCTACACCGAGGCCATCGATGTCTAACTTAACCGAGGCTGTCCATGTCTAACTTACCACGTACGCAGTTGTTCTTTATTCGAATTCTGGAACATCTACTTCGTCTTCTTTAGTAAAGGTGTTTCGGAAAACCGTGTTTAGTAACTCTGCCTTAGTAGCACTGTCATCAGTAACATTACCATTGCTGCCGTGCAGTGAAGATACTGACTGCGTCTTCCCACTGGTGCACTTTCCATACAACCAGCCGCGCGGAGTGGCCGCGTGGTTTGAGGCGTCCTGCTACGGACTGCGCGGCCCCTCCCGCAGGAGGTTCGAGTCCTCCCTCGGGCATGGGTGTATGTGTGTTGTCCTTAGGATAAGTTTGTTTATCTACTGTGTAAGTCTAGGGACCAATGACCTTAGCAGTTTGGTCCCTTAGGAATTCACACACATTTGAACGTACAACCAGAAACTCTTTCCACTTTCTACCAGACTTCGACACAGAGTTTCGTTGCGGAAACCATTGAAAGCATCTAGCACTGACGTTCGTGTTATATTTAGAACTTTGGAAACTTCGTCAATGTTGGCGTTTTTGCGTTCTTTTAAATGTGGCCTGCTGCCTTCAGTTCTGCAACACAAAGTTTTGAACATTTTTATGCATCACGGAGGATCAGCATCATGTCTTTTTAAAGCGTCTGGTGTATATTTCTCATCTGCCGTCGATAATAGTTCTGCGAATCTGAACCACACCTGGTATACGCTTATACAATCAATTTGGGAGCAGTGTCTCTCAGGAAGGCGCCAAACGAATTTTTGTCTGCTTTTTTAAATGGATGTATTTTGCGTTTATGTTTAGTATATTTGGACGTTACGGTATTTAGTATTGCTAGAACGACTTTGTGATCACTAACCCCTGTATCTGTCGTGATGCTACCTGTTTGTTCCTAAGAAGAGGTCAAGTGTGTTTTCGCAAACATTGATACTTCGTGTGGGACCCTGAAATGATTGTTCAAAATAACTTTCGGAGAAACCATTCAGTACGATTTCGGACGAAATTTTACATCTGTCACCTACTTTTATCTTTTTAAAAATGTTTCAGCAAGTATAACATCGTGGGGGAGGGGGGAGGGGGAAGGGGGGTTGTTGGTCGCTACAAGGAACCAATTAATTATTAATTTACTCCTGTTGTCAAGTACAACCTCTATCCACATTAACTCACAGGAACTATATACTTCAATTTCACTACTCAGTAAATCACTCCTGTTAGCAATAAACACTCCACCACCAAATGTGTTTAATCTATCCTTTCTGAACACGGTTAGTTTCCTTGTAAAAATTTCTGCTAAGCTTATCACCGTCTTTGGCCCAGCTTCGGTACCTATAAGAATTTGACCCTCATTGCTTTCTATTAGCGCTTTCAGCTCTGGATCTTTTCCAACATAGCTTTGACAATTTACAACTACAACGCCGATTGTTTCTAGCTGTGCCCTCGTCCCGTGTCTGACCTGCACTCTTTTAGATGACGCCGTTTCTGTAGGTTCCTGTGATCCCCTAGCCTCAGTAAACCCCCAGTCCCCTCTACACAACACCGCTTTTAACCTTTTACGTTCCCGCTTGGGTTTGCCGTCTGAGTAATCGGCCGTTTTAGCAAATGACTTGCGGGCTGTCGACCACGTTTTACTTTTTATCCGCCAAAGCAATATGGCGAATTCACTTAATTTTTAGTTTCTGGACCTCCTTTTCTGTATGGCGTCTTTTTTAGCCCTTTTTCCACGTGTCTGTTTTTAGCTGTCTTCTATTATCTCAATTGGGACTGACGTATAGTCGTTTTCTAACTCCTCTCTGTCTTCGTGTTCCATAATTTAGACCTGGCGCGTATGGCTCCAGTTCCTTTTTGCGTCCTAAAAAGAAAAAAAAACACATCCCCGCTACCAGTGTAGGCGCATCCTGTGTGTAGTGGACCACTGACCTTCTAATTGGAACCCGAAAATCCACCACCCTACGGCGCAGGTCGAGGAACCTGCAGCCAAAATTGTCGCCAACGTGTCTGAAACTCTGATTCAGACCCTCACTCTGCTTTCTACCGAAGGTCCGCTGTAGCTCATGTTGACGATGCTGCAGATGCTAAGCTCGGCTTTCATTTCGCAAGCAAGACCTCCAGCGTTTACCATTTCATGACGTCGCCCGAAATCTTGTGATCCGAAGCGACACACATCGTTGGCACCAACATCAGTCACTACAGTCTTCATGGCATCCGGAAGCACCGCTTCCGCGTCGGCAATGACTCCTCCCGGTATAACAAGGGACTGCACACTGGATTTCTTACTCTCCTTGGTAGCTATATGCCTAAGGAGACCCATCATGTGGCTAATGTTGGATGATCCAGCTTCCAGTAATCCCGCCTTCTGTCACCGCCCAAATCATGCAGGCCGAGATACTTCCCCAGGAAGCGTCCAAGTGACTGCATCTGGCTCAGGGAAATTGTCACACACAGATAGCGCCTGAAACCTGTTCGTAAGGTGAACCGAAGAGACCCTTTCATCGGCTCCCTTGAAAGTCTTTCACGGCCTGCCACACCTTGCAGCTACCTCCCAATGGAGCACAGATGAGGGGTCAACCTCAGGGCGGGCAGTACCCGTGGCGGCCGCAGTAGTGGACTGATGGGGGGGACACGTGGGACATACTGGACGTCCATTCGATCCCCACGTCCAGCTCCTCTCGGCGACGCCCGTTGGCACCAGCCTCAAGCTGTGCGACCAACGACACCTGGAGCTGTGAGCGAAGAATCACAAACTGGGGTGGCACCTGAACACAGCAGTCACAGTCAGTATCCATTCAAAAGACGGCGGAAATATACTCTAGACAACTGCTAAAGCATGAAACTGTGCCTGGTAACCACACAAACAGGCACGATATTTAAGAGTTTAAACTAAACATCACGTGGGTAATTTGGAAAAAGCCAAAGAAGCTGTATCAATTCACAAACCAAAAGGGCTCCTTTGGTGCCCTGCTGTGAGGGATCCTACATCTCAGCTGAAGGTTCTAACGACCATAGCTCGCTCTTCAAGAGAAACCAAACGTCTGTCGCGATGTAAAGTACACAGTCAATATAACGAAAATTTTACACTTGCAATTTTTAGTGTTCAGTCTAGTAGCTAATATTTCAGTTAATTGATATCGCAAGAATATTCTCGTTAGCTGAACACATGACTCGAACTACCTTCACGTGTTTGATGGCTACAATGAGTGCTACTACTTCGCTATTTTCGTCTTCAAACACACACGTAGAAGACATGTTAGCAGCCGTGATAGGGAAATAAAAATCGCAACACCACCAAATTACGAGGTGTGCTTTTTAAGTAAGTACCGTTTTGAAATTAAAAAAAAATATGTGGAAAGATCTCAAAAATTTTATTTTTACATGAAAGCCTGTACCTCAATCTACGCACTGACGCCATTACAGTCTGATTCTTCCTTGTTTACGTTGTGTACTGAGTGTTTAAGATGCCTCTGATAATCGTGAGTCCCGTCGACTGTGAAGTACGGGCTGTTATAAAATTTCTTTGTGCTAAAGGCCTAAAAGCGATCGATATTCATCGTTAGATCTATGCAGTTTATGGAGAAAACATTATGAGTGATGGAATGGTAAGAATGTGGGTGAGAGCATTTAAAGATGGCCGCACAAATGTGCATGATGAACAACGGAGTGGGCGTCCTTCAGTCGTTAATGAAAGTTTGGTGCAGGAATTGAACAATAAGGTGAGAGAAAACAAACGCTTTACGATTTCCCCCTTGCGGGATGACTTTCCTTATGTTTCTCGTGGTGTTTTGTATGGCATTGTGACCGAGCACTTGAATTACCGAAAATTGTGCGCACGTTGGGCACCAAAAATTTTGACGGATGTGCACAAAACCAAACGTTTAGACAGTGCATTGACTTTCCTTGAGCGGTACCACAACGACGGTGATGATTTCTTCAGCCAAATTGTTACGGGCGACGATGCTTGGGTGGCCTACGTCACACCAGAATCAAAGCAACAGTCCATGGAAGTTGAACAAGGGCATCGTTTTGCTGCAACACAATACCCGTCCGCATGTGGCGAATCAGATCAAAGATCTCACCACATCTTTTCGATGGGAAACTCTAGATCATCCTCTGTAGAGCCCGATCTTGAGCCCAGTGACTACCATCTCTTCCTGCACTTGAAGAAACACCTGGGCGATCAGCGCCTTCAAGACGATGGGGAAGTCAAAACAGTGGTGATGCAGTTGTTAACAAGTCAGGCGGCAGACTTCTATAAGGAGGGTATTCAAAAACTGGTACAACGTTATGACAAGTGCTTCATTATTGACGGAAATTATGTAGAAAAGTAGACTAAGGTAGAGGCTTTCATGTAAAAGTAAAATTATTGAGATATCTTAGCACATCTTTTTTTTAAATTTCAAAACGATACTTACTTAAAAAACGTGCCTCGTATTAATGTAGAGTAATGGAATTTCTGGAAACCATTTGTCTAGGTAATAAATGTAGGTGATTAACATAGCAAGATCACGGGTTAATGTAAGCAGGATATAAGCCATATCGAATGTCAAATGCTGGTACATTACTAAGCTGCGCATCCGCCAGAGTGTTGAATGCAAGCATGCAAACGTGGATGCATTGTGTTGTGCAGCTGCGGATGTTAGTTTGTGGGATGGAGTTCCATACCTGTTGCACTTGGTCGGTCAGTAGACGGACGGTTAATGCTGATGTGGATGACGCTGAAGTTGTCATCCGATGATGTTTCATATTTGCTCGATTTGAGACAGATCTGATGATCTAGCGGAGCAAGGCAAGACACCAACACTATGTAGAGCCTTTTGGGATACAACAGTGGTGTGCACGCGAGCATTGTCATGTTGGAAAACGCCCCCTAGAACGCTGTTCATCTTGGGCAGCACAACAAGTCAACTCACCAGATTGATGTACAAATTTGAAATCAGGCTGCGTGGGATAACCACGAGTGAACTCTTGCTGTCACACCAAATCGCACCCGAGACCATAACTTCACGTGCAGGTCCAATGTGTGTAGCACGCCCACTAGTTGGTTGTAGGCCCTCAACTGACCTCCTTCTAACAAACATACGGCCATCACTGGCACCAAGCAGAACCAGAGTTCACTAGAAAACGTAACAGTCCTCCACCTGCTCTCGAATGAGCTCTCTTTTGACACCACTGAATTCGGAAATGGCGGTGGTTTGGGGTGAGGGGAAAGCGCGCTGCAGGCCGTGTGGTTGCGATCTCTCCTTGAAGTACTCGATTTGTAACAGTTCATTGTGTCATTGTGGTGCCGAACACGATGATATTCCCTCTCGCTACTGCCACGTGGACGTCCCCAGCCCTGTCTTCTTGTGGCCGTGTACTTTCGTGACCAGCGTTGCCAAGACTTTTTGCAGTATCGCAGAAGGGTCATCCAGCTTCCCATAGCCCTATTACACGGTCTCGTTCAAACTCAATGCCCAGGGCGCCTTTTCGTCTTAAAGGGGTTATTGACTAGCATCAACTCACCATGTCCATTCTCAAAGGACCGAGCGAGGTGGCGCAGTGGTTAGCACACTGGACTCGCATTCGGGAGGACGACGGTTCAATCCCGCGTCCGGCCATCCTGATTTAGGTTTTCCGTGATTTCCCTAAATCGCTCCAGGCAAATGCCGGGATGGTTCCTCTGAAAGGGCACGGCCGACTTCCTTCCCTAATCCGATGAGACCGATGACCTCGCTGTTTGGTCTCTTCCCCCAAAAACCAACCAACCATTCTCAAAGGTAACTAACGTTAGAGCATGCATTTAAAGCAAACCTGATTTGCATCCTCATAGTGGCGCTGCTAGCGACTAGCGCGAAACTTGAATAGACATCATCATTCATTTGTACAATTACTCCTACAAACTTTCGTTTATTTGCACAACTTGTTGTTGGTGTTGCAATTTTTTTTCCCGTCAGCGTACAATGTTGTGGAGACTAGTCGTGCTCTTGCAAGGTGATACTCCGATAGACATTCTAGGTCTTCATGTGCGTACTAAGACTCGGGAAAGTATGACCAGCAGTATCTTACGATATTTTTTGGATATGAAGATTCCGTTTGGGTGGACCAATGTAACATTTTTTATGTGCTGATCTGAAACTAATATCGGCAAAGTAGGAGATTTTACATATACTACGAAAGAACACTAGTTCAAAAATATCGAGACACGTAGATTGTATAGTGATCACCACATAGATGTGTGTGCTTGTGAATTAACACTGAAAAACAGTTCACTTTTAACTGCATACAGATCTATACTGGGGAATTTTGAAGTGTTTACGAGGAACCTGGCTTCCTTGCTGTACTGGTTGTCAGACAGCAGGGAACCAGTTAATAGTGTGCGGTAGCTCCAGTGCAGACTTTAAACAAATAGTTATGTATGGTACTGTACTCAAGTTAAGGAAATTACATCGTCGTGTGAGGTGCCATTCACCAAAGATGAAACTGGACGAACAAATTGCAGGGACAAGCCTGTGGAGTCTGTCGATGTTACATTTTTCGCCGCTTTTAGAGCAACAAATCGGATCATAAACAACACTGTTTCGTCAACAGCATGTTTTCTTAGTGAGGGAGAAAATGTAAAACGGATATATCTGAGCACATTAAAACTGTATGCCGCACCGGGACTCGAATCTAGGACTTCTGCATTTCAGTTTACCAACTGAGCTATCCAATTACGGCTCATTACTCCCCTCACAGCTTTACTTCTACCAATACCTCATCTGTTACCTTCCAAATTTCAAAGAAGTTTCTTGCTTATTCTGTCGCACTAACGCTCCTGGAACCAAGGATATTGCGGACACATGCCGTAGTCACGGGCTGGAGGATCGTTTCCAGAATGAATTTTGACTCTGGAGCGGAGTATGCGCTGATCTGAAACTACTATCGGGAAAGTAGGAGATTTTACCTATATTAATACAGAACACTAGTTCAAAAATATTGAGAGACGTAGATTTTATTGTGATTAGCATATAGATGTGTGTCCTTCTGAATTAATACTGAAAAATAGTTCACTTTTAACTGTGTACAGATCACTATTGGGAATTTTGAACTGTTTACGTGGAATCTGGATTCCTTACTGTGCTGCCTGTCACACAGCAGGGAACCGGTTAATAGTGTGTAGTGACTTCAGTGCAGATTTTCTAAAGAGTTCTGTTAAGAAAAGTGATGTGTAAACCCTATCTGGATCCTACAGTTTCATCTCAGTAATTAACTTTCCAACATGGATGGACAAAGAAGGTAGGACGATAATTGGTAATGTTGCCTTAGCTGAAGTTCAAGGCAAGAAAATAACTGATGTGCAGTTGGGATAAATAACATAGTCCCTTAAAATGTGGATGCCCCGCAAGGGAAATCAGAATGATTAATGACTCCACGACAATTGTTTTTAACAATTGTTTACAAGAGATAACTGGGATGAGATTTATAATCAACCAAATGCTAACACAAAATTTAACCTATTCCATGGTAAATTCGAGTCATTATTGGAAAACAGCTTGCCGCACCAGCTAATCAGAAAGGACAATAACAGCCATGTAAGAAACCGTGGATCAGTATGGGAACTAAAGTATCTTGTGAAAGGAAAAGAGAAATATATCAGTCTGCAAGAACAAGCAAAGGTCCTGCAATAGTTGCACATTATTAAAATTCTCAAAATTACTAAAAAGGTTATTAAAAAACGAAGGAACATGCACATAATGCCATAATTCCGTCAACAGACTTACGAGTAACGCTATGTGGAATGTAGTGAAACGAGAGGCAGCCGCAGAACAGGAAAATTTCACTATTTAACTGAATGGCGGGAGCTATACATCACAAGTCGCAGGTAGCAAATACGTTTAATAAACATTTCTGAAATATTTAAGAAAGTATTGCAACAAATGACTCAAGTGGAAAATCTAAAAATCATCTCGAAGAACCAACTCTCATAAAATTCAATCGTATGAATATATCAACAGCTCCTCCTTGTGAAATTAAAAAGATTATGCATGCTCCCAAAAATAAAATCTCATCTGATTTTGGTAGTGTTTCCAATAAACTCGTAATGTCTTATTCGCATATAATAAGCACAGTCACATTTGAAGCATGTAGAGCATCACTACCTCAAGGCAGTTTTCCAGGCTGATTGAAAGATGGCATTGTTAAACCCCCTTTAAGAAAAGTGATAAGAGAGAAGTCAGGAACTGCAGACCTGCTTCACTGCTGATATCATTTCCGAAATCTTTGAGAAGGTGGTATATCCTAGAATAGTATCGCACTTTGTTGTTGTTGTTGTGGTCTTCAGACTGGTTTGATGCAGCTCTCCATGCTACTCCATCCTGTGCAAGCTTCTTCATCTTCCAGTACCTACTGCAACTTACATCCTTCTGAATCTGCTTAGTGTATTCATCTCTTGGTCTCCCCCCACGATTTTAACCCTCCACGCTGCCCTCCAATACTAAATTGGTGATCCCTTGATGCCTCAGAACATGTCCTACCAACCGATCCCTTCTTCTGGTCAAGTTGTGCCACAAACTTCTCTTCTCCCCAATCCTATTCAGTACCTCCTCATTAGTTATGTGTTCTACCCATCTAATCTTCAGCATTCTTCTGTAGCACCACATTTCGAAAGCTTCTATTCTCTTCTTGTCCAAACTATTTACCGTCCATGTTTCACTTCCATACATGGCTACACCCCATACAAATACTTTCAGAAATGACTTCCTGACACTTAAATCTATACTCGATGTTAACAAATTTCTCTTCGTGAGAAACGCTTTCCTTGCCATTGCCAGTCTACATTTTATATCCTCTCTAGTTCGACCATCATCAGTTATTTTGCTCCCCAAATAGCAAAACTCCTTTACTACTTTAAGTGTCTCATTTCCTAATCTAATACCCTCAACATCACCCGACTTAATTCGACTACATTCCATTATCCTCGTTTTGCTTTTGTTGATGTTCATCTTATATCCTCCCTTCAAGACACCATCCATTCCGTTCAACTGCTCTTCCAAGTCCTTTGCTGTCTCTGACAGAATTACAATGTCATCGGCGAACCTCAAAGTTTTTATTTCTTCTCCATGGATTTTAATACCTACTCCGAATTTTTCTTTTGTTTCCTTTACTGCTTGCTCAATATACAGATTGAATAACATCGGGGAGAGGCTACAACCTATCCCACTTTACCAATAATAATTTCCTCATAAAATCACAATTTGGTTTACAGAAGAGATTCTCTACTGAGAATGCGACTTACATGTTTACTCATTTTACAATCATTTAATAGCGCAACAGCACAGGTTTGTATTTTCTAAAACCTATCTAAGCCATATGAGTATGTGAATCACAGTATTTTCCAAGATAAATTGACGTTTTATGGGACTTATGGTATAACTAATAAATGGATAATTTCATATCTAAGAAAGTTGTACTTCGCCAATATAGTCAAGGGAGAAATCATTTACGGGATCCAAGGCTTAATCGTAGATCCAATATTATTGCTGATTTATGTACACCATCTTCCATCTAATATACCACAAGCAGAATTAGTTCTTTTCTGCAGATGACGGTGGTAGTGTAATCAAGCCAAGCATAAATACAGAAAGAGAAGAAGCAGTAGACGACGTTCTTAAAAGTACCATTGACTGATTTTCTGCGAGTGGTCTCACCCTCAATTTTAAAAAGAGACAGCGTATTCACTTATGCACATCTAGGGTACTACACCAAAGTGCAACATACGATGAGAAAATAATATTTATTATTCTATTTTCATTAATTCGTTTAACTCCTTATGTGGAGCATAGGGTTGCAACAAAAGATCGCCATCTTGTTCTGCCTTCTGCTAATATTCTCACTTCTTCCCATCCTATTCGTTGCTGTTGACCTGCTTCAACTGATCATCTCCACGTCATTTAGGCCCTACCTTGTCTCCGGTATCCCTGAGGGATTCCATACAATGCTTCCTTCGCAAGTGTTCATTTGGCCTCCTAAGTGTACGTTCTCACCACCCCCAGTTTCTGCTTCTTATTTGCATCTCAGTTGGCTTCTGGCTGGTTATTTCCCAGAGTGTTCCGTTAGAGACGACATTTGGTCAGCGTATCCCCAGGATGTTTCTTAGACATCTGTTGTTGAATGGCTGCAGCTTATGAATTAGCTTCTTTGTCACTTTCAGTGTTTCACATCCATATAGAAACACAGATTTTACATTGCATCCAAATATCTGAAATTTGGTCCTTTTTTGTGGTTTTAGGGCGCACAACTTCAATGGTCATTAGCGCCCAGACTACGTTAAGAATGCACCGCGAGGCACAAGTTTTAAACAACAACTAAAAGGGAAAACACGATAAAAGACAGACTGACAGGCATAGGATTAAAAAAAAGAAAACAGCATAATCAAATGTCCTTAGAGAGGGTTGTCAAATTGATAAAATGAAGAACGCGAGCAGCTGCCCGTGGGTCATCCGCTAAAATGGCTTCTAGAGTACACGGCAGGCCAAGATCAAGACGCAGTGTGTTAAAATCCGGACAGGACGTTAAAATGTGGCGGACCGTCAGCAATTGCCCACATTGGTCCTGAATGATACTTCCTTCGATCCCCAGGCAGAACGGAGATTTGTAAAAGCGTCTTTGGTTTAGTTGATGCGGCCGCTAATGTCCTCTATTGCACCACCATAAGGTCTAATCATGCTTCCAAGGTAGCAAAACTTATCCACCCTTTCACAAGCTTAATCTGTGCGGTGTCATTATCATTTTCCCGCATGTCTTTTTGTTTTGGGCATTAATTTTGGAAACGACTTTCTTCGTCGTAGATTTAAGATCTTCTAGTTTCTGTTTCATGCCGTTGAGGCTGTGGGATAGAAGGCAAATGCCTCCACAAAATCTAGGTCTTCTAGATATGGTCCATTGCTCCATTTTATTCCTCTCGCTTTATCTATTGCTTGCGCCATTTCTAGATTCAGTGCTATGTTAAACAGCATCGGTGAGAGGATGCAGCCTTGCTTAACCCCTGTTTTCACTGCTACTGGGTCTGAAAGCAGACCTTGATGTTGAAACTGACACATGTAGTTCTTATACATGCACTTGGTAAGAGGAATTATTTCCTTGGGAATCCCAAAAGTTAGCAGTGAGTTCCATATTTTTGTTCTTTTCAAAGTCTACCATCAGCAAGCAAAGTGGTGACTGATTTTCGTAAGAATTTTCAGCCATTATTCTCAAGTTGTTTATCTGGTCAATGCAAGAGTGGTCTTTCCTGAATCCTGCTTGTCCTCTTCTTACTTTCTTGCCTACACGTGCTTTTATCCTATTTAAGAGTATTCGCGAGGGGCCCTTGCTTGGGATTGACACCAGGGTGATGCCTCTCCAGTTATCACAAACGGATAGGTCTCCTTTCTTGGGGAGCTAGATGAGCAAGTTTCTGTTCCAATCATTTGATACTTTTTCATTCATCCATATGGCTGTCAGGAGTGGATGTAAAATTTCAGCTGTTATAGAGGGATCTACTTTAAGTAACTCTGGACTGATGCTCTGATGCTGTCCAGGCCCGGAACTTCTCCATTCTTGATTTGTTGGACCACTTCAGCAATTTCTTCTTTGGATGGTGGTTCTAAGTTAACTGGTATATCTTGTGGGAGTCCTTCCCCAACCACATTCAGTTGATTTACACTGTCATCTGTAGTTTCACGATTCAGAACGTTCTCAAAATGTTGTTTCCATCACTGCAGTTGGTCTTCTCGATTTGTGAGTAGTTTTCCTTGCTTGTCCGTGATCGGCATATCAGCCCCAAATTTCTTATTTGACATTTTCCTTGTGATGATTTATAGTGTTCTCATATCGCCTCTACTGGCTGCTGCCTCTGTCTTAACTGCGAGATTATTTATGAACGCTCTCTTGTCTTTTCAGAAACTCCTCTTCACCATCCTACTTATTATGTTGGATTTCTTCGTTTACTTCCCTTGTCTGTGCGCAATTTAGCCGCAGTTTTGCCATCGTCCCTTGCTGTATTGCATCTCAAGTACGGTCAGAGATCCAGTCTTGTCTGCTGTGGTCCTTTATTCTAAGAATTTCTTGATCAGTCTGTGCATAGGTTGTTTTCACTGCATCTCATTGACCCTGAATGTCATTCTCTACCGTTACTCTGCTAAGCACCTCAAAACGATTTCTCAGTTGGATCGAGAACCCCTCTCGGACTTTTGTATTGTCCAACTTTCCAAAATTACGCTTAATCCTCTTCTACCAGCAATGTCTCTTCTGTGCAGATATGTTTAGACGGTCTGTTGCTAGCATAAGGTGGTGGTCGCTGCCCACATATGTGCCTCTTTTATCGCTCACATCTAGGAGTGATTTTCGCCAGGTCCTGCTAATTGCGAGGTGTTGTATCCGGTTCTCTGTTCTGCCGTATGCTGAAACTCGGGACACTTTGTCACACCGTTTATGGGGGTAAATGGAACGTCCAATGATCAGGTTAAATATGCCGCACACGTCTGTGAGACGTTCTCCATTGTCATTTCGGCTGCCCAATCCACGTTATCCGACAATCAGCTCTATCCCATTGTTGTCATCCCCAAATATTTCATTAAAGTCACCCATCAGCAGGAGGATATATCTTTTCGACATTTTTGCAGTGTTTCTTGGAGTTTGCTAGAAAACTTGTCTTTCTCTCCATCCTCAGACACTTCTGTTGGTGCGTAACATTGTAAAGTGGACACTGGTCTTACCCTCGATGCAAGCGAGCGACTGTGATTCTCTCTGTAATTGGGTGCCACTCTATCAAAGACTGATTTGCTCTCCGTTCTAGTATTAATGCCACTCCTTCACTACGGGTTTCATCCATTCTTCCAGAATAGAGGAGGATATGTCCTTCCTTTATTCTTCTTTCTCTAAAACCAGTGCCAGCCGAAGTGGCCGAGCGGTTCTAGCCGCTACAGTCTGGAACAGCGCGACCACTCCGGTCGCAGGTTCGAATCCTGCCTCGGTCATGGTGTGTGTGATGTCCTTAGGTTAATTAGGTTTAAGTAGCTCTACGTTCTAGGGGACTGATGACCACAGCAGTTAAGTCCCATAGTGCTCAGAGCCATTTGAACCATTTGAATCCAAAACCAGTTAATCTTGTTTCACTTAATCCAAAAATTTCTAATATGTAGCGCTGTGTTGGAAAAGTACCAGAGCTTCAAGCGCCGATAGAAAGCACTGGAGCTGAAATCATTATAGGAACAGAAAGCTGGCTAAAGCCAGAGATAAATTCAGCCGAAATTTTTACAGAGGTGCAAACCGTGTTCAGTAAGGATAGATTAAATAAAGTAGTTGGTGGTGTGTTTGTGTCTGTTGGTATTAGTTATCTTGTAGTGAATTTGAAATCGATAGTTCTTGCGATTTACTAAGGGGTAGAGGTTCTACTCAACGGCCGTACCAAAATAATAATTGGCTCCTTCTACCGATCCCCCGCCTCAGATGATATAATAGCTGAACGCTTCAAAGAAAACTTGAATTTCATTACAAATAAGTACCCCATGCATGCAGTTATAATTGGTGGAGACTTCAATCTACCCTCGATTTGTTGGCGAAAATACTTGTTCAAAGCCGGTGGTAGACAGAAAACGTCTTCCGAAATCGTACTAAATCCTTTCTCTGAGAATTACTTTGAACAATTAGTTCATGAGCTTACACAAATTGTAAATTGTTGCGCAAACACATTTGACCTCTTAACTACAAATAATCCTGATCTAATAGAGAACGTCATGACGGATACAGGGATTAGTGAACACAAGGTCTTTGTAGTGAGGCTTAAAACCGTATCAACCAAACCGCTAAAAATAAACGCAAAATATATCTATTTGAAACAGAAGATAAAAATTCGCTTGATGCCTTCCAAAGGGAGAGTCTCCATTCCTTACAAGCTAATTAGGTAAGTATAGACCAGATATGGCTGAAATTCAAAGATACAGTATCGACAGCAATAGGTAGATTCATACCTCATAAGTTAATAAGAGACGGGACTGATCCACCATGGTACAAAAACACGTTAGAGCACTGTTGCAGAAACAACGACAAAGCATTCCAAATTTAGTAGAACGCAAAATCCCCAAGACTGGCTAAGTTTCACGGAAGCTCTAAATTTAGTGCAGACGTCAAAGCGATATGCTTTTAATAGTTTCCACAATGAAATAATATCTCAAAATATGGTATAAAACCCAAAAAGATTCTGGTCGTATGTAAATTACACCAGTGACAAAAAACAGTCAATACCGGCACTGCGCGATAGCGATGGAAATGTTACCGATGATGCTGGCACTAAAGCCGAGTTACTAAATACAGTTTTCCGTCATTCCTTCACGAGAGAAGACGAAGTAAATATTTCAGAATTCGAAACCAGAACGGCTGTTGGCATGAGTGACAGATGGTATACCAGTCAGGTTCCTCTCAAAGTATGCAGACACAATAGCGCCTTTCTTAGCAATCATATACAACCGCTCTCTTGACGAAGGGTGTGTTCCTAAAGACTGGAAAATAGCACAGGTCAGGCCGGCCGAAGTGGCCGTGCGGTTAAAGGCGCTGCAGTCTGGAACCGCAAGACCGCTCCGGTCGCAGGTTCGAATCCTGCCTCGGGCATGGATGTTTGTGATGTCCTTAGGTTAGTTAGGTTTAACTAGTTCTAAGTTCTAGGGGACTAATGACCTCAGCAGTTGAGTCCCATAGTGCTCAGAGCCATTTGAATCATTTTTGAGCACAGGTCACACCAATATTCAAGAAAGGAAATAGGAGTAACTCATTGAATTACAGACCCATATCACTGACCTCAATTTGCAGTAGGATTTTGGAGCATATAATGTAGTCGAACATTATGAATAACCTTGCAGAAATTTACTTATTGATACATAACCAACATGGATTCAGAAAATATCGTTCTTGTGCAACACAGCTAGCTCTTTACTCCCATAAAGTAACGAGTGCTGTCGACAAGGGATCTCAGATCGATTCCATATTCCTAGATTTCCAGAAGGCTTTTGATACCGTTCCTCACAAGCGACTATTAATAAAATTCTGTGCATATGGAGTATCGTCTCAGTTGTAAGACTGGATTCGTGATCTCCTCTCAGAGCGGCCACAGTTCGTAGTGATAGACGGTAAATCATCGAGTAGAACAGAAGTGGTATCTGCCGTTCCGCAAGATAGTGTCATAGGCCCTCTGCTGTTTCTAATTTATACAAATGAGCTAGGTGATAATCTGAGCAGCCCCCTTAGATTGTTTGCAGATGACGCTGTAATTTATCGTCCAGTAAAATCACCAGACGATCAATTCCAATTACAAAATGATCTAGAGAGGATTTCTGCATGGTGCGAAAAATGGCAATTAGCACTAAACGAAGTGAAGTGCGAGGTCATCCACATGGGTACTAAAGGAAATCCGATAAATTTTGGGTATACGATAAATCGCACAAATCTAACGGCTATCAATTCGATTAAATACCTAGGAATTACAATCACGGGCAACTTAAATTGGAAAGACCACGTTGATAATATAGTGGGGAAGGCGAAACAAAGACTGCGCTTTGTTGGCAGAACACTTAGAAGATGCGACAAACTGACTAGAGAGACAGCCTACATTACGCTTGTCCGTCCTCTGCTGGAATATTGTTGCGCTGTTCGGGATCCTTACCAGTAGGATTGACGGAGGATAGCGAAAAAGTGAAAAAAAAAGGGCTGCTCGTTTCGTGTTATTGCGCAATAGGGGTGAGAGTGTCACTGATATGATACGCGAGTTGGGGTGGCAGTCACTGAATAAAAGGCGGTTTTCTTTGAGGCGAGATCTATTTACGAAATTTCAATCACCAACTTTCTCTTCCGAATGCATAAATATTTTGTTGAGAAATGATCATCATAATAAAATAAGAGAAATCAGAGCTCGAACGGAAAGATTTAAGTGTTCCTTTTTCCCACGCGCAATTCGTGAGTGGAATGGTAGAGAAGTAGTATGAAAATGGTTCGATGAACCCTATGCCAGGCACCTAAATGTGAATCACAGAGCAACCATGTAGATGTAGATTTAGATGCAGATGTAGACGTAGAGGTAGATTTATTGTACCACTTCCATTCGTTTACCCGTTTGCCACATTGTCCTCACGTTCCAGAACCCTATTCGTGTCACCTTTTTCGTTGCCAAGGTTGTTATCTTTAAATCCGCCCGATTGTTGGTTTTCTCTGTTGCAATTTCTGTGATACGCTGGTCTCAGGTTCACTGGTTATCGACCCACACGGCCTAGCTAGACGGGAGGGCTGCTCCCTTGATACTGCAATCGAGCTCACATTAGTTTTCTGTCGGGGTTCTCTCCCTTAGCCTCTGAGGGTCCTCTCTCTCTCTCTCTCTCTCTCTCTCTCTCTCTGCAAGGCAGCAGCTACTGGTTTCGGTCCGCCCCCAGTATTTCATTTCCCCGGTACCCATCATATCTAGTGAGCATTCCACTATCCGCCACGTTGGGAGGAGCCCGATTGGGGACCAGTAACGCATCACGGCTAGGAAATAATAAATGTGGCGAAAAATTTAAAATTCTTAGATTTCAAAATCGATGAGAATTTAAACTACAGAAAGCACATTTTGGAACTCCAAAAGCAACTTAGGTCAGCCACATTTGCACTTAGAATCATTGTAAATCTTACTGAGAGAGAAATCAGTAAGTTGACATATTTTGTATATTTGCATTCAATAATGCAATACGGATTAATGTCCTGGGCTAATTCATCTTCAAGGAAGAAAGTTTTCACTCCTCTAAAACGTGCCGTAAGAACAATATGTGGCGCTCACCCACGATCGTCTTGCTACATCTGTTTAAGAATTTGGGCGTTCTGACTACTGATTCATTTCATATATTTATGCCCTCACAAAATTCTTTGAAAATAATCCACTGCAGTTCAAAAGGAACAATGATGCACATAATTACAGCAACAGACGGAAAATTAACATCCATTACCCTGCGTCAAGGTTGTCTTAGCACAAAAAGGGTTGCACAATAATGCAACAAATATTTTTCATCACTTTCCTAGTGATATAAAGTGTCTGACAGGCAGCAAAGTAAAATCTGAAAACTAAAAACTTTCTCGTTGACAGCTCCTTCTGTTCCGTGGAAGGGATTCTAACTGACAGACATCCGTAGATTTAAAAATTGAAAAACTGGCCATGTATGAGTAAGACTCGCGCACTGAGACTTTCGTACAAACTTAATTATGTATAAAGACAGTTCATCCATTCTGGGAATCGATGATACTGACGATACTTGCCTGTTTTTGACATTTATACTGGCAAGATACCTGTCCAGGACATTCGACGATATTTTAATCTGAAGTTTGAAGTTGAATAAAAACTAAACTAAACTCCATCCGAACAGGCTACCAAGGTCCAACGGTACCGACCGGCCACCGTGTCATCCTCATCCCACAGACGTCATCGAATGCGGATATGGAGGGGCATGTGCTCAGCACACCACTCTCCCAGCCGTATGTCAGTTTTCGTGACCGGAGCCGCTACTTCTCAATCAAGTAGCTCATCAGTTTGCCTCACAAGGGCTGAGTTCATCCCGCTGGCCAACAGAGCTGAGCAGACAGGATGGTCACCCTTCCTAGTGCTAGCCCAGCCAGACAGCACTTAACTTGGGTGATCTGACGGAAACCGATGTTACCACTGCGGGAAGGCCGTAGGCTATGAATAACAAATGAAAAAATAAACATTTTTCATGTGATATGATTAAAAGTTAACTAACAGTTTCGAATTTTTCCCTTTACTTATATACTGTGAAGCCTGGCTTATGGCCAAATTTAATAATTCTTAGTCAACGGAAACCATCCTACAGTTCTTGATGAGGGAGTTTTGGAGTATCGAGATATGTGACATAAATGGTCGTAATTCTTGACTGAACTGACTTGGAAGCTTAAAAGTTTACACCACCAAGGGCCCGTACACCTTAGCATAGACGTCAATGTTTGCCATAAATTTTATCTACTTTCATTTATATAACTGGCAATGAACAACTTTCCATTTTTGTCATGTATTTGTACTGTGAAGACTTTGATAAGTGAGTGTTCGAGTGCCAAAATATGCGAGACAACTGCCCGTGTCTTCTGGATGAATGGATTTTAAGGCTTAAAAGTTTTACACCGCCGAGGGACCATCGACCTTAGTATGTGGCAGGAAATTACAATTTTATACGCCAACATGTTCCCGAGAAAAAATGGTGTAAATATGCTGATGGACTGGCGGATAAAAAGAAGAGAAAATGTCTTTTCGTATTGTGTAACTACCAACAAACAAATTTCGAAGTTTTTCCTGTTAAACCTTGCCTTTTAAACTTCGTGATTCTAGGTCAACGAGTTAATCAGTCTTCTGACTGGTTTAATGCGGCCCGCCACTAATTAGTTTCCTGCGCCAACCTCTTCATCTCAGAGTAGCATTTCAACCAGCATCCTCAGTTATTTGCTGGATGTATTCCAATTTTTGTCTTCCTCTACAGTTTTTATCTTCTACAGCTCCCTCTAGTACCATGAAAGTTATTCTCTCATGTCTTAACTGATGTCCTACAATCCTGTCCCTTATTCTTGTCAGTGTTTTCCACATATTCCTTTCCTGTCCCATTCTGCGGTGTGCCTCCACATTCCTTAACTTTATCAGTCCACCTTTTTTTCCACATTCTTTTGTAGCAACACACCTTGAATTCTTCGAGTATATCCCTTACCGGTTTTCCTACAGTCCATGTTTCACTACCATACAATGCTACGCTCCAAACATACATTCTCAGAAATTTCTTCCTCAAATTAAGTCTTGTGTTTGACACTAGTGACTTCGCTTGACCAGGAACGTCTTTTTTCCCAATGGTATCCTGCTTTTTACGTCCTCCTTTCTCCGACAATCATGGGTTAATTTGCTGCACAAGTGGCAGATTCCCTTACCTTCCTGTACTTCGTGAACACCAATCCTGATGCTTAGTTTCTTAGTGTTCTCATTTCTGCGACTACTTATTACTTTCGTAATTCTTCGATTTTCTCTCAGTCCACATCCACACTCATTTGACTGTTCTTTCCATTCAGCAGATCCTGTAATTCTTCGTCTCTTCCACTGAGAATCTATGTCTACATGTACATGGATGCTCTGCAAATTACGCTTCAGTGCCTGCCAGAGAGTTCATTGAACCATCTTCACAATAATTCTCTATTATTCCAATCTCGGAAAGCGCGCGGAAAGAAATGTACACCTATATCTGTCCATGGGATCTCTGATTGCCCTTATTTTATTATGATGATCGTTTCTCCCTATGTCGGCGTCAACAAAATATTTTCGCATTCGAAGGAGTAAATTGGTGATTTAAATTTCGTGAGAAGATCCCGCAGCATTGAAAAACGCCTTTGTTTTAATGTTGTCCACCTCAAATAAATTATCATGTCAGTGGCACTCTGTCCCCTATTTCGCGGTAATACGAAACGTGCTATTTTTCTTTGAACTTTTCCGATGTACTCCGTTAATCCAATCTGTTAAGGACCCCATACTGCGCAGCACTACTCCAAAAGAGGACGGACAAACGTAATGTCGGCAGTCTCTTTAGTTAAGATCAGTTACATAGTCTAAGTGTTCTGCCAATAAAACGCAGTGTTCGGTTTGCCTTCCACATAACATTTTCTATGTGTTCTTTACAATTTAAATTGTTCGTAATTTTAATTCCTAGGTATGTACTGCAAGTTACGGCTTTTAGATTTGACTGGTTTAACGTGTAACCAAAGATTAACGGATTCCTTTCAGCACTCATGTGGATGACCTCACATTTTTCATTATTTATGGTCGATTGCCAATTTTTGCACCATTTAGAAATCTTTTCCAAATAGTTTTGCAATATGCTTTGATCTTCTGATGACTTCACTAGATAATAAACAATAGTATCATCTGGAAACAACCTAAGATGGCTTCTCAGATTGTCTGGAACCCCAGCAATTACTTCTGTTTACTCGGTGACCTTCCGTCAATTACTACGAATTGTGGCCATTGTGAGAGGAAATCACAAATCCAGTCTCATAACTGAGACGATGTTTCATAAGCACGCAATATCACTAGAAGCCTGTTGTGGGGTACAGTGTCAGAAGTTTCTGAAAATGTAGAAATCACCTGTCAATGGCACTCAACACTTCGTGTGTGTAAAGAGCTAGTTGTGTTTCACAAGAACGATACTTTTGAAATCAAGGTTGACTATGTGTCAATAGACCCTTCTCTTCGAGGTAATTCATAATGTTGGAACACAATGTATGTTGCAGAATCCTGCTGCATAGCGACGTTAATGATACGGGCTTGTAATTGAGTGGATTACTCCTACTGCCTTTCTTGAACATTGGTGTGACCTGTGGAACTATCCAGCCCTTGGGTACGGATCTCTTGTCGAGTGAGCGGTTCTGTCTGACTGATAAATTTGTAGCTATCGCATCAGCATATTGTGAAACGAACCTACTTGGTGTACAGTCTGGACCGGAAGACTTGCTTCTATTAAGTGATTTAAGTTGCTACACTACACCGAATATATAAACTTCGAAGTTACTCACGTTGGCAGCTGTTCTTGATTCGAATTACGGAATATTTACTTAGTCTTCTTTGGTGAGGGATAGCAATGGCATCAGCGAATCTTATCATTGATATCCTTTCACCTAGAATTTTAATTCCTCTCTTGAACCATTCTTTTATTTCCGTCATTGCTTCTTCGATGTACAGATTGAACAGTAAGGGCGATGGACTCGCACTCGTACTTGTTATCCCTCCTTGGTTCTCGCACATATTTTATATTACCCGTCTTTCCCTATAGCTTACAACTATTTTTTTCTCAAACTTTCGAACATCTGGCACCATTTGACATTGTCGAACTCACTGTCCAGGTCGACAAATCCTATGAAAGTGTACTGATTTTTCTTCAGACTTGCTTCCATTATCGACTGCAATATCAGAATTACCTCTCTGTTGCCTTTACCTTTACAAAATCCAAACTGGTCGTCATCTAACACGACTTCAATTCTCTTTTCCATTCTTCTGTATATTATTCTTATCATCGACTTAGATGCATGAGCCGTTAAGCTGATTGTGCTATGATTCTCGCATTTTTCGGCTCTTTCAATCTTCGGAACTGTGTGGATGATGTTCTTCCGAAAGTCAGGTGGTATATCGTAAGGCTCTTACATTCTACGCAGCATAGTGAATAGTCGTTTTGCTGACACTTCCCCCGATGGTTTTAGAAATTCTGATGGAATATTATCTGCCTTATTTGATTGTAAGTCTTCCAAATTCTGATTGTAATACTGGGCCCCCGATCTCTTCTATATCGGCTCCTGTTTCTTCTTATATCACGTTATTAGACAAATCTTCCCCGTCATAAGACGCCTTCAGAGTATTCTTTCCACCTGTTTGCTTTTTCCTGTGGATCTAACAGTGGAATATTCCCATTGCACTCTTGATGTTACCGCCATTGCTTTTAGTTTCAGCGAAGGTTGTTTTGACTTTCTCATACGCTGAGACAATCCTTCCAACCATCATTTCTTTTCGATTTCTTCACATTTTTCATACAGCTATTTTGCCTTAGCTTCCAGCAATTCCTATTTGTTTCACTCCTGAGTGACTTGTACTTGTCTATTACTGAATGTCCTTACCCTTTCCAACTTCTTTGATTGCACGTTTTAGAGATGCCAATTCCTCTTCACCTGAACTGACACCGAGCTATTCCTTATCGTAGTATCTATAGAACTTCAAACTTACTTTTTCATTCCTTAGTGTTTCTGTATCCCATTTCTTTTCGCATTGATTCTTGCTGACTAGTCTCGTAAACTTCAGCTTGCTCTTCATCACAACTAAATTGTAATGTGAGTCTATATCTGCTCCTGGGTACGTCTTACAATCCAGTATCTGATTTCTGAATCTCTGCCTGACTATGATGTAATCTAAGTGAAATCTTCCCATATCTCCTGACCTTTTCCAAGTATAACTTCTCCTCTTATTCGTGAACAGAGATTTCGCTATTACTAGCTGAAATTCATTGCAGAACGCAATTAATCTGTCTTCCTCTGTCACTCCTAGTATTAAGCCCATATTGTCCTGTAACTTCTACTCCTTCCCCCACAACCACATTTCAGTCGCCCATAATTATTAATTTTCATCTCCCTTAATGAATCACCCGTTCAGTATCCTCATATACTGTCTCTGCCTCTTCATCTTCGGCTTGCGACGTCGGCATGTATAGCTGATCTACCGTTGTCGGTGTTGGTTTGCTGAAGACACTGATGGGAACAACGCTATCACTGAACGGTTCACATTAACTTATTCTCTCCTCTGCCTTCCTACTCGTAACGAATCCTACTCCCGTGATACCATTTTCTCCTGCTGCTGATATTACCCCGTACTTATCTGACCAAAAATACTTGTCGTCTTTCCATTTTACTTCACTCGCACCCTGTATATCTTGACTCAACCTTAGCACTTCCCCTTTCAGAATTTCTAACTTGATTACCATACTGAAAACGTCTGACATTCCACGCCCCGTCTCGTAAAACTTTATCTTTTCGTAGGTTATTCGGTCTTTTTCTCATGTTCACCTCGCTCTAGGCAGTCCCCTACCGAAGATATGAATGGGGGACTAGACCGGGATCTTTTACCAATGGAGAGATCATTATTAGAGGTTACATGTCCGGTGGATAACCATTTGTGTCTTTAATGCAGTGGTTTCCCTTTCCTTCTGCATCATCATGCCATTGGTCATTGCTGATTCTTCCACCTGCAGGGGCAGTTCCCACGCCAATGGCAAGAGTGCCCTGGGCATCTTCCACTCTTCCGCCCTCTTTGACAAGGCCGTTGGCTGAATGGGGGTGACTTCTTATGCAGGTAGTCGTCGGTCACCCAATGCTGACGACTTTCATTCAAAATTTAAGCGTTGTCTGGGTTCGAAATCAAACCGAAGATGTTTTCATTACCAATCAAAGACGTTGCCCACCGGACATTTTAACAGGATGCAAATTATATCAAAATGTGAGAGTTGCACCGTCTTACCAGCTGCTCTGTCTTCTGGTTGAGCAGGCAATGAATCAGTGTGGTTCTTGTACACTCCTGGAAATGGAAAAAAGAACACATTGACACCAGTGTGTCAGACCCACCATACTTGCTCCGGACACTGCGAGAGGGCTGTACAAGCAATGATCACACGCACGGCACAGCGGATACACCAGGAACCGCGGTGTTGGCCGTCGAATGGCGCTAGCTGCGCAGCATTTGTGCACCGCCGCCGTCAGTGTCAGCCAGTTTGCCGTGGCATATGGAGCTCCATCGCAGTCTTTAACACTGGTAGCATGCCGCGACAGCGTGGACGTGAACCGTATGTGCAGTTGACGGACTTTGAGCGAGGGCGTATAGTGGGCATGCGGGAGGCCGGGTGGACGTACCGCCGAATTGCTCAACACGTGGGGCGTCAGGTCTCCACAGTACATCGATGTTGTCGCCAGTGGTCGGCGGAAGGTGCACGTGCCCGTCGACCTGGGACCGGACCGCAGCGACGAACGGATGCACGCCAAGACCGTAGGATCCTACGCAGTGCCGTAGGGGACCGCACCGCAACTTCCCAGCAAATTAGGGACACTATTGCTCCTGGGGTATCGGCGAGGACCATTCGCAACCGTCTCCATGAAGCTGGGCTACGGTCCCGCACACCGTTAGGCCGTCTTCCGCTCACGCCCCAACATCGTGCAGCCCGCCTCCAGTGGTGTCGCGACAGGCGTGAATGGAGGGACGAATGGAGACGTGTCGTCTTCAGCGATGACAGTCGCTTCTGCCTTGGTGCCAATGATGGTCGTATGCGTGTTTGGCGCCGTGCAGGTGAGCGCCACAATCAGGACTGCATACGACCGAGGCACACAGGGCCAACACCCGGCATCATGGTGTGGGGAGCGATCTCCTACACTGGCCGTACACCACTGGTGATCGTCGAGGGGACACTGAATAGTGCACGGTACATCCAAACCGTCATCGAACCCATCGTTCTACCATTCCTAGACCGGCAAGGGAACTTGCTGTTCCAACAGGACAATGCACGTCCGCATGCATCCCGTGCCACCCAACGTGCTCTAGAAGGTGTAAGTCAACTACCCTGGTCAGCAAGATCTCCGGATCTGTCCCCCATTGAGCATGTTTGGGACTGGATGAAGCGTCGTCTCACGCGGTCTGCACGTCCAGCACGAACGCTGGTCCAACTGAGGCGCCAGGTGGAAATGGCATGGCAAGCCGTTCCACAGGACTACATCCAGCATCTCTACGATCGTCTCCATGGGAGAATAGCAGCCTGCATTGCTGCGAAAGGTGGATATAGACTGTACTAGTGCCGACATTGTGCATGCTCTGTTGCCTGTGTCTATGTGCCTGTGGTTCTGTCAGTGTGATCATGTGATGTATCTGACCCCAGGAATGTGTCAATAAAGTTTCCCCTTCCTGGGACAATGAATTCACGGTGTTCTTATTTCAATTTCCAGGAGTGTATTAAGATTCTGTGCGACATTTTACATAGTTACTTACAAGATTTTTGAGTTGGCTTTGCCAATCTTGAAAAAAGAAAAAAAACCTACTGGAATGTATTCGCAGTTGTGAATATTAACAACTATCACCTATGAAATGCAACCAGGGCTCGAAACCAGATTTTCCAGCTTACGCAGGCGCTCGGACCGACCGCTTGTTTTCCCGAGAGCGGTCCTCTTACCAGCTGCGTAGTAGGAAGTTGTTTTTTTTATTTATACTCCTTGTACGGGTTTATTTTATATTATTTTTAATATAACGAAATGGAATGACGTGTGGCCATCCTGGTCACGTGCAGGAGTCAAAACCGTCCCCTGCATCACATTATCAGCTGCACGCAATGTTGTATCATTAAATTTTGCGTTGATTCGGGTAAGCTAAATTATTCCAGCCACTGGGGATGCACTCCTATTTTGGGTGTGGACCATTTGTTGGAACATTATGTGTGTCGTGGTAACCGCGTGTCATCGTTCGTAGGACTAGCAAACTTACATATGGCGCCAACAGCTTAGGGCCGGTCATCCTGTCAATATGCAGTATGTAAAAAGCCATAAACCGTGTACATTATCGACTTTAAAAGTCCGGCCCCACGACTCATCTCATTCCTGGGACAGGCCAGCTGTCGGGTGGACTGTGAAATACGCTTCCTAGATAGTTATCAAAGTAAGTTCTGTATTTCGTATGACAGCGTATGAGCTTATGTTTTCATCACAGACAATACATTTCGTTGAAACTTGCATTGCGTCGTACGTACAGCGATGCAGTTGACCGAAATGCGTCTTATGTTTCGGAAAGAACGTCGTGTCCTGTAAAAAAAAAAAAAAAAAAATGTGCATCTCATGTGACTTCTGTATCTGTGGTGTGCCGAAGGAAGTCCAGTATACGACGGGTCAGCATCCAAACGTCCTTCGCCGCTGCGCACACTGAGCCATGTTCTTCCGTGTCCAAGAAACGACAGGTTATACAAAGGGGAGAATCAACTACATGAATGGAGTACAACCGTTTCCATGTGACAATTTTGCGGTTAGTAATAACAATGTCGTGTGACTAGGGCCTCCCGTCGGGTAGAACGTTCGCCTGGTGCAAGTCTTTCGATTTGATGCCACTTCGGCGACTTGCGCGTCGATGGCGATGAAATGATGATAATTAGGACAACACAGCACCCAGTCCCTGAGCGGAGAAAATCTCCGACCCAGCCGGGAATCGAACCAAGTCTCTTAGGATTGACATTCTGTCGCGTTAACCACTCAGCTACCGGGGGAGGACATTTTATGGTTGATGAGGGTATTTCACGTCGACCGTGGTGCCGTTGGCAGCAGTGGCGTATGCACTGCGAGCCAGATGTTCTTGCAGGCTCTTGTTGGGTGTCTGATTTCCATGACGTTGCGGCAGTTGTGATTCATCAAACAGCGTTAGATCTTCTGAGCCGTCGTTCTCATGCAAGACACTTCCAGATGAGCGTAACAGTAATCCACTAAATGTGCGCAAGTGAAGGTGAGATACTGCCCACCGCTATGGCAGGTTCGAACGACGGCGGAGATGCTGTAATGGTGTCTTCTCGCTGTTGCCAATTGCCTGCCAGGAAAAGATGCGGCTGATGCTGCTGCCAAGGCTGCAGTCGTCGTACCTCAGTCCAATAGCTCCTGTATTCCCTCCAACGATCTCTGTGTTGCCCTCTGTCAGGAGGTGGTGTCACTTGGGCGTCGCCATTAGTCCTTCCTTCATGGGAATAAGCTCCAGATTATTAAGCCTCTCCTAGCGGCTTGAGTTAATGGCCGTTTTAGCAAATTTTCGCCCCGGGCTGTCGACCGCGTTTTGCTTTTTATCCGTCGTAGCAATATGTTGAAAGCCATTTAATTTTTAGATCTGGACCTCTGTTTCTGTATGGTGTCTTTTGTAGCCCTTTCTCCACGTCCCTGTTTTAGCTGTCTTCTCTTACTTCAGTTGGGACTGACGTATAGTCGTTTTTTAAGTCCTCTCTCCGTGTTTTATAGTTTTGACTTGGGAGCGTTTGATCCCAGTTGTTTTTGGACCCTAAAACAAAACAAACAAAATACACGAACCATTGCTCGCAGATGTAGTGCCAAAGCTTTGATGCGTACATTCGTAAGTTTGATACCACGTGTAGTGGACTGACAAGGCAGCCAGTCCACAGTGAAGTAGCCGAAAGGGCACGCGTCAACTCACGCCGTCTGGAACAGGAGTCGTAATGAATGTGATAAAGAAAAGAACGTAGCTACTAGAACACTTAACTTTTATATTGTCCTTTGGTATACAGCATTCTGGATGAGACAAGTGAGACTCTATCTGGAGGTACATGCAACGTTACAAATGGTTAATGGCGCCTTGCTAGGTCGTAGCCATTAACTTAGCTGAAGGCTATTCTATCTGCTCGGCAAATGAGCGAAAGGCTTCGTCAGTGTAGTCGCTAGCAAAGTCGTCGTACAACTGGGGCGAGTGCTAGTCCGTCTCTCGAGACCTGCCTTGTGGTGGCGCTCGGTCTACGATCACACAGTGGCGACACGCGGGTCCGACATGTACTAATGGACCGCGGCCGATTTAAGCTACCACCTAGCAAGTGTGGTGTCTGGCGGGGACACCACACCACGGTTCCATATCGATAGGGTTGGCGGGTCATACTTGATCTTAAATAACATCCTAGTAATGACATATGGCAGTGGCCTTGCCGCAGTGGTAACGACGGATCATCGAAGTGAAGAGCCATCAGGCTGGGCTAGCGCTTGGATGGGTGACCATCCGGTCTGACCAGTGCTGTAGGCCAATGGGGTGCACTCAGCCCTTGTGAGGCAAACTAAGGAGCTACTTGATTGAGAAGTAGCAGCTCTGGTCTGGTAAACTGACATACGGCCGGGAGAGTGGTGTGCTGACCACATGCTGTTCCATATCCGCATGTAGTGACGCCTGTGGGCTAAGGATGACACGGCGGCCGGTCGGTACCGTTGGGTCCTCATGGCCTATGCGGACGGATTTTAAATTTTTTTTAGTTTAATACAGACATAGTATTCAAAGGCAGCCGTGAGGTGGTCCGCTATACCCTTCGATATCGGTTGGACCTGCGCTAAACGTGGCGGTCGTGACGCGAGGTGAACGTTGGTGTACGCTACACGTTAGAACTGTCGCGTATAGACAATCGAACATTCTTAACCAACCGCCAGTTGTTCGCCGAAGCTGACCGCCGCAGAAAACGAGTAAATGTGATGCCTAGTCACAGCAACGTTTCCACCGTCAGAAACCGTCCCGGCACGTCTTCAAAACCTCGTCCATTGTGTAGTATTCCGGACATCGTAATGTTAACGACACTACCTGCCGCCATTCCGTAAGAACTGTGACGCCCAACAGCCTGACGCATTTCATGTCCAGAGCGGACTCGGAGTATCAGGTAGTCCGCATAAGCACGACAGGTGAATGAGCTCATATGTAGCGATATCCCAGTGAGAGAGCATTAGCCGTTCGATGTTATCGCAGAAAGCACCATTGAAAGCGGGCATCCCAGTGGACGGAGCCGGCCGGTGTGGCCGAGTGGTTCTAGGCGCTACAGTCTGGAACCGCGCGACCGCTACCGTCGCAGGTTCGAATCCTGCCTCGGGCATGGGTGTGTGTGATGTCCTTAGGTTAGTTAGGTTTAAGTAGTTCTAAGTTCTAGGGGACTGATGACCTCAGAAGTTAAGGGGCTCCAGAACGCCCTATACTTGCAATGTTAAAATAACGCTTATAAATTACATCTTTCCTCACAAAGTATTTGAGGTAGGAAGTTGAACTTTTTACAGATTATTTATTGGAATATGGGCTACAACTTAACACAGGGATTTTACAAAATTTTAGTTCAGTTATTAAAGATGATTTTTTTTCAATTGTAATGAAAATTCACAACATTTTTTTGCAATTTTTTATTTATATATTCAAAAATATACAGTTTTTTTTGGAAAAAGGCTGTGTTAAATTATGCAGAAGATACTGTGTAACATTTACTGAAAGTTTGAAACAAATATGTTTGGAGGATCCTTAGAAAACATGTAATTAGTATGAGAAAATAAAAGTTTTGGGAATCGAGCGACAAAGATTGGATTAACTTTTTAGTGCATTTCAGGTCCATAGGATGGATTATCTTCATCCTCTGCAAACTCCTCCTCCAGCTTCCTCTTGTTCCTCCTCCTGTTTACTCTTGCTTGTATTTCTAGACTCTTTACAGCCCTGTCTGCAGCCCGAAGGCGTTCCTTGTCTAAAGCAAGCATCGCTCGTACCATGTTAGAACCTATCTTCATTCCCATATTTCTAAATACCTTGCACCTTACAATGTTGCCATCATTGAAAGTCGCAACAGCATCATACACACCAAAGTGAAGTGTTTCTATTCCAACAAATACAGTCTTGGGGATTCTCGACCATATAACACTATTTACACTTTCATTGGGGTCTTGAGTTTTTCCGTGAATACACTTTTTCAACATTTCAGGTGCTGCTAAGTCTCTGAAAATAGGTTTTATACTTTATCTCACATCACTAAAATGTACCTGATGAACACGGACGTTAATAAAAACACCATTTGACAGCATTTAACAGCGCCACAGTGGGTCACGCCCATATAGAACACATTTCAAAACAAATTTAAAAATAGTTGTAGTCTTCGGAATTGAATAAATTATATATCTATTAAAAGGTAATAGTCTGCAGATTCAGAAAACGCAAAAAAGTAAAAATTGAACTTTTCATGATTTTGAGCCTTTCCGGAGCCCCTTAAGTCCCATAGTGCTCAGAGCTATTTGAACCAGTGGACGGAGCTGTTAATGGGAATTGAGCCTGCTTCCCGACCGTTTACCAACATCTTTGATGCAGCTCCTCGTGTCAGTCACGTAACTATGGAGAGGAAGGCTGCTGGCACCGCCACTAGGCTCATAACTGACGATAAAAAATAGTGTAGTAAAATATAATACCTACAGCAATCCTTACGATGTCATTTACCTTATGTCTACCAGTTTCGTTCCTTCAATACATCATCTTCAGGCCTCAGCTGACACCATCCGTGTACGCAACGCATCAGTGGCCAACGTCTATAACTGTTTTTCGCAGACTACCTTTAACAGCAATGTTGTCTGTCCAAAAATCAACTATAAAACGATGGTCCGTCGGTACGCCGGCAAGTAGGTGACGGAAATGTTCCAAAAATCCACCCGAAATTTCCTTTTGTCTCATCAGCTGACGTCCCTCTTGAGTCATGAAGAACTGTGACCAATGATCGGTGGTAGCGTTTGTGTTCTCAAGATACATGATACATCGAGGCCCATTCTCCAGCGATGTTGTCTGGACACCTTGCCTGGACCGGGATGTCTACCAGTCGACGTCGTGTGATCGATGGATGACACGATGAACTTCTACACGATGATCTGGAGACGGGTCCTGAAATGACAACTCACGAAGCATCGTGCAATGATAATCAAGAGTGACCCGCATGCACCTCGTCTTATCCTCACCGTATTGAATAAGAACTCTTTGTAACATCTGTTTAACACCTTCTAACCACAACAGAAACACCAAGGTGTATGCTCTAACGCGGCGTTGGCACGTCGTCCATATATTCTCGACTTGCTGACGGCATTCGGGATCCGCCAACAGAGACGAATAGAGCTTCTATGTGCCGTGGCTTCTCCAAATACGTTGTTGAGAAAGGGAGATGGTACACAGATGACGTAGATGACAGGCAAAGGCATGGAATGTCGTTTAGTATCGGCCTTCTTATCTCGTAGCCCAACAGAAACTCATACCCAACAAGTCGGCTTGCCGAGTGAGTTGTAAGAAACGTACACCCTTGAGATTCCCATGGATCCTGTCCAGTGTGTATCATAAGTCCATTTCCAGGTACATCACTTGTAATAAACGACAGGTATTGTAATGTGGAGTTTGATTCTTTGGCGCCAGTATACAATTGAAGTCACCATCCACCGGAAAATAAGGGTACTATCTTTTCCGAATAATATTTCGCACGTGCTCGTCTGTTTTCTATGCCGGATTGTGCATAACAGATGAAATACGGATCCCATAAACTGTTATCGCCAATCCCCGTGCCGAAGGTATTTAGGCCACGTCACGAACTTTCATAACCTCACAGACCAATATCGACATACCACTGTCGTCCGCGCAGTCCGGAACCGCACGACTGCTACGGTCGCAGGTTCGTATCCTGCCTCGGGCATGGATGTGTGTGATGTCCTTAGGTTCGTTAGGTTTAAGTAGTTCTAAGTTCTAGGGGACTGATGACCACAGATGTTAAGTCCCATAGTGCTCAGAGCCATTTGAACCACTGTCGTCCGAGTTCGGCGCTGTATAATAGTAGTAGCCGTGTACATCCTGTAACGCAGATTTCCTGCAACATCAATGTATCCACATCTGAGATATACAGCATGTCCCGGAAAAGTTGTTATTTCAGAAGCGACTTAATGGTATGAACGTTAACTGTCCCTATTTTGTGTGCCTTGTTCCCCGTATCCCTTATCCGCGCAAAATGAACTGGCGTAATGCTACAAAGTCGGTGATCTCATTCCACGTCCTCAGAAGGTTGCGTGTCCGACGTCCTTCCGCGTCGTTAGTTACGCTCAGTTGTGGAAGAGGGATGCGAGTCTCTACCAAAGAAAGAATTCGCGTCGGGGATCTCTTCGTCCCGGTCAGCCCAGTTTATACCAGCGATGGTATCTACTATTCCCACGGCTGTAATGGTATGTGGCGTTCATGCACTTTCCGCCGCATCATGCCCCACTGATGAAGGGTCGCTGGACGCCTGAGGGCACGGATCGTCAGAACGACACGACGCCTTTTCTCCTTTCGAATGCAGTTGTTCTGCAACGAGCGGCGGCTGCTGGTCCATGTCAGAGAGGTCCATATCGCCAGAGTCATCAGGTGTCTCTGTATGAGGAGGGGACGATTCTCCAGAGTCGAGGCGGCGCTTCTTGCGACGCTTCTGGGAGCGTTGTTCACGCTATCGGATCTCGACCTCAGCTGCTGCTGAACACTACAGCTCCTGTTGCATCACCGTTGCCGCAGCGTCCTTGGACCATCTCCACTTCAGTTTCCACGCCCTTTCTTGTGTGGCCGTCCTCGTGATCTACCAACTGCAACATCTGGGGCTGGAGTGGAGCAGTAGCCATCTCAGCATCGTTGTGGTCCCATGGCCCCTCCGTCATCTGCGAAATTGTGTCGAACATACGCTCCGACCTTGGCGTCACCACCTCGTGGAGCGCGGGCACGTGTATCAACGGTAGTGAGTTAGGGGTCGCCTGCGTCGGCACATCTCCACTGCACAGTTGCGCGAGTCTCCTCTTCATGTACTCAGCTCGAAGGCGTCCTTCACCACTACATCCAGGGCACGTCCAGGGTTCACCATCGTAGATAACAATGGTTCAACAAACTAATGTATTTAAATAGGAGGGCACATGTTTTGTAAGTGTGATTCGCACCTGACAAAACACCGTTCACCCCTGGATACGTACAAAAATTTGCCCAACGTGAGGCTGTATGACTAATTATTCCGCCATATGGCTGGATTGATTCGCTAATCGGTGATTCAAGCACTTCGAAGGGCAGCTCGAAGATGCGAATATTGTACACGCTGAGGCTCACATGAGTCACTAACACGCCGCTAACATGACCATCACAGTGTCGAAACTGGAATCCTCGTTTGGGGGCTTGTATAATCGTATCACAGGCTACGTCATCAACCGTCGTGACATCAACAGTGCTGCTCGCGGCTGATAAATGAATTCCAGTGAGCTCCGTGTAATTAATATGTACCTCATCTCTCGAGAATCGCTCAATTTCGAATGATTTCGGTCTTGCGTATTCTTTACAGAATGTATACCATACCGCAGTTTTTCGAAACTTACGTACCAATGATATTGCTCAAACATGTACCGCTGGTGTAAACACCGCCTCTTCCTCGAGCGCTTCGAAGCCGCGACGTAAACACATTCGAGGTGCTCCGCTGCTAAAACCAGACTGTCACTGAGACGGTTCATAGTAACTTTCTCTCTGCCATACCGTCCTATTCATAATGATTCTACTTCCGTTATACCATTGCTTCTTTCCATTTCACATCACTGGCGCCCACTGTATCTAGATTGAGCCTTAGTACACTCCTGGAAATTGAAATAAGAACACCGTGAATTCATTGTCCCAGGAAGGGGAAACTTTATTGACACATTCCTGGGGTCAGATACATCACATGATCACACTGACAGAACCACAGGCACATAGACACAGGCAACAGAGCATGCATAATGTCGGCACTAGTACAGTGTATATCCACCTTTCGCAGCAATGCAGGCTGCTATTCTCCCATAAAGACGATCGTAGAGATGCTGGATGTAGTCCTGTGGAACGGCTTGCCATGCCATTTCCACCTGGCGCCTCAGTTGGACCAGCGTTCGTGCTGGACGTGCAGACCGCGTGAGACGACGCTTCATCCAGTCCCAAACATGCTCAATGGGGGGCAGATCCGGAGATCTTGCTGGCCAGGGTAGTTGACTTACACCTTCTAGAGCACGTTGGGTGGCACGGGATACATGCGGACGTGCATTGTCCTGTTGGAACAGCAAGTTCCCTTGCCGGTCTAGGAATGGTAGAACGATGGGTTCGATGACGGTTTGGATGTACCGTGCACTATTCAGTGTCCCCTCGACGATCACCAGTGGTGTACGGCCAGTGTAGGAGATCGCTCCCCACACCATGATGCCGGGTGTTGGCCCTGTGTGCCTCGGTCGTATGCAGTCCTGATTGTGGCGCTCACCTGCACGGCGCCAAACACGCATACGACCATTATTGGCACCAAGGCAGAAGCGACTCTCATCGCTGAAGACGACACGTCTCCATTCGTCCCTCCATTCACGCCTGTCGCGACACCACTGGAGGCGGGCTGCACGATGTTGGGGCGTGAGCGGAAGACGGCCTAACGGTGTGCGGGACCGTAGCCCAGCTTCATGGAGACGGTTGCGAATGGTCCTCGCCGATACCCCAGGAGCAACAGTGTCCCTAATTTGCTGGGAAGTGGCGGTGCGGTCCCCTACGGCACTGCGTAGGATCCTACGGTCTTGGCGTGCATCCGTGCGTCGCTGCGGTCCGGTCCCAGGTCGACGGGCACGTGCACCTTCCGCCGACCACTGGCGACAACATCGATGTACTGTGGAGACCTCACGCCCCACGTGTTGAGCAATTCGGCGGTACGTCCACCCGGCCTCCCGCATGCCCACTATACGCCCTCGCTCAAAGTCCGTCAACTGCACATACGGTTCACGTCCACGCTGTCGCGGCATGCTACCAGTGTTAAAGACTGCGATGGAGCTCCGTATGCCACGGCAAACTGGCTGACACTGACGGCGGCGGTGCACAAATGCTGCGCAGCTAGCGCCATTCGACGGCCAACACCGCGGTTCCTGGTGTGTCCGCTGTGCCGTGCGTGTGATCATTGCTTGTACAGCCCTCTCGCAGTGTCCGGAGCAAGTATGGTGGGTCTGACACACCGGTGTCAATGTGTTCTTTTTTCCATTTCCAGGAGTGTATTTCCCTTTTCAGATTTTCTAACTTCCCTGCCACGTTAAGAACTTCTGACATACCACGCTCTGACGCGTACAGCGTTATCTTTTCTTTGGTTATTCAATCTTTTTCTCATGGTCACCTACACCTTGGCAGTCCCAAAGAATTGAATTTTATCAATAAGGAGATCATTGTGCTCTACGGATACTTTAATGCAGTGGTTTGCATTGCCTTCGACATCGTCATGCTGTTGATCATTGCCGATTCATCCGTCTATTGGGGCAGTTTCCCACCCCAAGCGCAAGGGGGTGTCCTGAAGCTCTGTCCGCTCCTCCCCCCTCTTTCAGAAGGTCGTTGGCTGAATGAGTGGTGACTTCTTACGCGGGAAGCCTTCTGCCGCCACAGCTGATGTTTTTTATTCGGTTTAAGCCGTGGGTGGGTCCGGAACGGGGATCGAGAAGGTTTTGGTTACTAATCAAAGACGCTATCCCTCTTTTTATCTTACTTTGTTCGTTATTGTTCGTGTTGCATTTGTTCACAGCGGACGGCATATAACACCCGTTGCAGTTCATTGTTGATCTATTCATTCAGTTTTTTAGTTGGAGAGGAGATCTAACCCTGTGATCGAACACGCGGGTGTACTGGGTACAAAATGTGTGACATAAATAGCAGTATCTTTTGACTGGACTGACTCAGAAGGTCGAACTTTTTACACCGCCAGTGGACCATAGACCTCAATACGTCACATAGATATGAACTTGATATATTTACTGATTCCTGAGGAAAAGGGATAGAAAGATTCTATGAGTTCCATTTCTCCAAATTGAGGCACGGGACCCTATCTATGAACGTTCAGCGTGTAGCCACATGCCTTTTAGAAATTAACTACGACATGAATGCAAAATAACTCGTCCCACATCATTACGATTGATCTTACAAAATGACCCATGGAATTTGAAACTAACTAACTTTGCTGCAGATGAAGTATCGGAGGTAGGGGAGCAGGAAGGGAAATTATCGACCCTAGTATCACACCCACTCGGAAGTGTAAATATTATAAGACGTGAAATATGCTACTTTTAGTTGACAGACACATAAGGTAACTGCACTTGCTCAGTTTCAAAATGGTTCAAATGTCTCTGAGCACTATGGGACTTAACATCTATGGTCATCAGTCCCCTAGAACTTAGAACTACTTATACCTAACTAACCTAAGGACATCACACAACACCCAGTCATCACGCTCGGTTTCTTTCCCAGTTATACCTCGCGCTATGCACATACCAAGTTGTCACCATGAACTTTTCCTTTTTCTTTTTTTTTTTCTTCAGAACGCTAATTAGGGGTAAGCTGTATCCTGGTACGAAGTTACATATGCTTAGACTGGTCATGTGACGGCAGGCAGGTTATTTTCGCGTCAGTTATGACATTACGAGAATAAGAACATTTATTTATTATTTGTTTGTTTGTCAAATAAAGACCTGCTGCATGTTGTTATATAGCAGGTCGTACATTGTGTGATTTTACGTTTTATATCATACAAATTCAGTCTTGTTACTATTACAATTTTTCTTTGTCGAAAATTTTAGGAAAGGGTAAAAGGAAAAAAGAAAAAAATAAAGTTTATGTAATAAGTACAAATGTACAAGCACAATTTATTTAAATTTGAAACTACCTTCGGTAATGATGATGAATAAGATACATAATAGGTTGTGAAGGTATTTTAAATTTAAATTAAAAATATATTCAATGGAAGAAACAGGAGATGGGAATTTAATTTAGATATGATGTGAAAACTCTTCTTTTATACTGTCTACGTGTATGGTAGAAACGTAGACGGTCTCGGCAGTGGTAACACTTAATTTAATGTATTGGTTAGTTAGGTTACAATGTGTTTCCGAACTTAATGTAACAGTAGAGATTGCGAGTCGATTTAAAATGTCATAGGCGCATCAGATGCGAGGGCTCGGTAAAACTTCCAGCCAGTGACACCTGATGCAACGAAAGAGGAAGAAACGTCACGTCTTCAGATAGTATTGCATGCTACGAAATGGTATACCAAACAGCTACATAGAGAGTTACATTTTCAGACTGATTCGATTTAGTGCTGTAGAACCTTCTGTAACTTTTCCCATGTTTGTATGTTTATCTCGTCTTCACTCCCTGTGTGTGATACAGCATCCGATTCCGTGTCTGTGTCGTTTACTACGTACTGCTGATCTGTCCGATGTGGAGCCTGTCTTATTCGTTCTTATGCTTTCTCCCGTTTGCATGCCGTATGTAGTGTTCGCGATACTTCACCGCGATGTTGTTTATAGAGTCTGCCATCGTGTCTTCGTGTTAACTGTCCTACGCCCTGGTTTCCTAAACTCGGTCCTATGTGTCCTAGGGCATCGCAGATGAGCATTGTGTGATCGGGTTTGCCATTCTCACCACAGGCACAAGTGTGAGTCTGTTTTAGGCCAAACCGGTGGAGATACATAGGATACGGACCGTGGCCTCTGAGAAAGTGCATCATGCCGCGTTTTCCATTTATGTACTACACATTCATACGCTCTCGTGTAAGAAAGAGTAGACTCATCTTTCCTTATCGGTTGTGTCCCATGCTGTCTGTCATGTATCATTTCTCCACTTGTTTAATTTTTGTTTGTCAGTTCTTTCTTGTGTTGTTATTTCTCTTATTCAGTCGCGTCTTTCCATTTTCAGCCAGTAGGCAGCTGCTCTGTGGCGAATTGTAATATCCATATGGAAAACTCCCAATACCGCGCGCAGTGCCTCAATCGAGGTCGTGCCGAAATCCCCGGGATTCTAAGCAGAGCGCTGTTCTGGCCGCGTCTCACAATGGTTTTATGCGTATCGAAGCATAATTGATGTGCCCAAGTACTAGCCGCAATAGACGTTATTGGTGTTAGAGTGTTAAGTATTGCAAGTTCATGCATTAGTTTGTCGCTTAGTAATTTTCAGTCTGGCATGTTCTTTAAAGTATAAATGTTTGTCATTACACACTGAAGCGCCAAAGAAACGGGTATAGACAAGCGTAATCAAGTACAGAAAGTTGGAAAATTGTGATGAGTTCCTTTGGGATAAAACTGCTGGGATCATCGGTCCCTAGGCTTACACACTACTTCATCTAATTTAAACTAACACTAACACTAACACCCATGCCCGACGGAGGACTCGAACCTCCGACGGAGGGAGCCGCGCGGGCAATAGCAAGCCGCCTCACACCACGCGGCTACCCTGCGCGGCATCAAATACGAGGTGCGGCTAGAAAAAAAACCGGACTGATGCTGGAAAAAACATTTATTTACAATTATTTACAATTTCATGTTATCTCCTTCAATGTACTCTCCTCCTCGGTCTCCACACCGCTCCATACGAGTTTTCCACTGTTCATAGCAATGCTGCAGATCATTTTCGGTAAGTCCATACATTACTTCCGTCGCTTTTTCTTTTACTGCTTCAACAGTCTCAAATCTAGTTCCTTTCAAAGCTGACTTTACTTTAGGGAAAAGAAAAAAGTCACAGGGGGCCAAATCAGGTGAGTAGGGTGGATGATCTAAGATGGGAATGTTGTGTTTTGCCAAAAACGTCTTCACTGACAACGCACTGTGAGCTGGGGCATTGTCTTGGTGAAGGATCCATGACTTTTTTCTCCACAAATCGTTCCGTTTTCTCCGTACTCGCTCACGTAGGGTAGCCAGGACGCTAATTTAGTAATGCTGATTCACTGTTTGTCCCTCTGGTACCCAATCAATGTGCACAATCCCTTTGATGTCAAAAAAAAAAAAAAAAAAAAAAAAACAGTCATCATTGCCTTGAATTTCGATTTTGACATTCGTGCTTTTTTTTTGTCGTGGAGAACCAGGAGTTTTCCAATGCATCGATTGGCGTTTAGTTTCGGGATCGTAAGTAAAAAACCACGATTTATCGCAAGTAATAACATTTTGTAAGAAGGTGGGATCACTTTCAATGTTTTCCAGGATGTCAGAACAAATCATTCTTCGGCGTTCCTTCTGTTCAATTGTGAGACACTTTGGAACCATTTTTGAACACACTTTGTTCATGTTGAAACTTTCATGAAGAATCTGCCTAACACTTTCCTTGTCAACTCCTGTTAACTCAGACACTGCTCTGATTGTTAAACGGCGATCTCGTCGAACCAGTTTACCGATTTTTTCAATGTTTGCATCAGTTTTTGCTGACAACGGTCTGCCAGTGCGAGTGTCATCACTGGTGTCTTCGCGGCCATCTTTAAATCGTTTAAACCACTCAAACACTTGTGTTCGCGATAAACAATCATCGCCGTACACGTGTTGTAACATTACAAACGTTTCACTTGCAGATTTTCCTAGTTTGAAACAAAATTTGATGTTAACACGCTGTTCTTTCTGTACACTCAACATTTTCCGACGCACAGACAAAACGTCAACTACTTAAAACAGACGCCACGGGCAGACTGAGTGCAGGAGGCAGATGAAACTCGAGCAGTAGGCGGAGCGAGAGTCACGTGACAGGCCACGCGACTTTCAGCCTTATTGCATTCGTTTTATTGTTTCACCAGTACTAGTCCGGTTTTTTTCTAGCCACACCTCGTACACAGATATGTAAACAGGCAAAATATGGCGCTGCTGTCGGCGACGGCTATATAAGAGATCTAGTGTCTGCTGCACTGGCAGGCTATCAAGATTTAAGTAAGTTCGGACGTGGTTTTATAGTCGGTGCACGAGCGGTGGGACTCAGCATCTCCGAGTTAACGATGAAGTGTAGATTTTCCCGTACGACCATTTGACGAGTGTACCGTGAATATCAGGAATCCGGTAAAACATCAAATCTCCGACATCGCTGCGGCCGAAACAGATCCTGCAACTAGGGGACCGACGATGACTGAAGAGAATCGTTCAGCATGACAGTATTGCAACCCTTCCGCAAATTGCTGCAGATTTCAAGGCTGGGCCATCAAGTGTCAGCAGGGAAATCATCCAAAGAAACGTCATCGATATGGGCTTTTGGAGCCGAAGGGTCACTCCTATACCATTGAAGACTACACGACACAAAGATTTACGCCTTGCCTGGGCCCGTCAACACCGACAGTGGACTGTTGGTTTCAAATTATATCGAGCGGATGGACGTGTACGGGTTAGGAGACAATCTCATGAATCCATGGACCCTGCATGTCAGCAGGGGACTGCTCAAGCTGGTAGAGGCCCTGTAACGGTGTGCGACGTGTGCAGTTGGAATGATATGGGGATCCTGATACGTCTAGTAACGACTCTTGACAGGTGACAAGCGCATAACCATCCTGTCTGATCACCTGCATCCTTTCATGTCCATAGTGCATTCCGACGGATTTGGACAGTTCCGGCAGGACAATGCGACATCCAACACGTACAGAATTGCAACAGACTGGCTCCAGGAATACTATTATGAGTTTAAACCCTTCAACTGGCCACCAAACTCCTCAGACCTGAACATTAGTGAGCATATCTGGATGCCTTGCAACATGCTGTTCAGAAGGGATCTCCACGCCCTCGTACTCTTAAGGATTTATGGACAGCCCTGCAGGTTTATTGGTGTCAGTTGCCTCCAGCAGTGCTTCAGACATTAGTCGAGTCCATGCCATGTCGTGTTGCGGCTGTTCGGCGTGGTCGCGGGACCCGTACACGATATTAGGCAGGTGTACCAGTTTCTTTCGCTCTTCAGTGTAAATGCCAAGGTATCTTGTCATACCTTTCCTATTTATAGATACGTTGTTTAACCTAATAAATCGATTTCACTTCAGTGTGCCCCTCATAAGTAGGTAAAGAATTTTATTTGTTGCTATTGCGAGTTTGTAGTTCGTGCATTGGGCCGGCCGCGGCGGTCTCGCGGTTCTAGGCGCGCAGTCCGGAACCGTGCGACTGCTACGGTCGCAGGTTCGAATCCTGCCTCGGGCATGGATGTGTGTGATGTCCTTAGGTTAGTTAGGTTTAAGTAGTTCTAAGTTCTAGGGGACTGATGACCTCAGCAGTTGAGTCCCATAGTGCTCAGAGCCATTTGAACCAACCAGTTCGTGCATCACTCACAGATGAACGCGTGACTTTACTCTCTAATTGAGACCTGGAGTTTGCATACACCTGCGTACGCAACCACCCCGTTTGCGTTTTCTATGGCTTTGTCCCAGAGAGTCGGTCCGCATATGGATCTACATTTACATCTACATTTATACTCCGCAAGCCATCCAACAGTGTGTGGCGGAGGGCACTTTACGTGCCACGGTCATTACCTCTCTTTTCTGTTCCAGTCGCGTATGGTTCGCGGGAAGAACGACTGTCTGAAAGCCTCCGTACGCTTTCGAATCTCTCTAATTTTACATTCGTGAACTCCTCGGGAGGTATAAGTAGGGGGAAGCAATATATTCGATACCTCATCCAGAAACGCACCCTCTCGAAACCTGGCGAGCAAGCTACACAGCGATGCAGAGTGCCTGTCTTGCAGAGTCTGCCACTTGAGTTTGCTAAACATCTCCGTAACGCTATCACGGTTACCAAATAACCCTGTGACGAAACGCGCCGCTCTTCTTTGGATCTTCTCTATCTCCTCCGTCAACCCGATCTGGTACGGATCCCACACTTATGAGCAATACTCAAGTATAGGTCGAACGAGTGTTTTGTAAGCCACCTCCTTTGTTGATGGACTACATTTTCTAAGGACTCCCAATGAATCTCAACCTGGCACCCGCCTTACCAACAATTAATTTTATATGATCATTCCACTTCAAATCGTTCCGCACGCATTCTCCCAGATATTTTACAGAAGTAACTGCTACCAGTGTTTGTTCCGCTGTCATATAATCATACAATAAAGGATCCTTCTTTCTATGTATTCGCAATACATTACATTTGTCTATGTTAAGGGTCAGTTGCCACTCCCTGCACCAAGTGCCTATCCGCTGCAGATCTTCCTGCATTTCGCTATAATTTTCTAATGCTGCAACTTCTCTGTATACTACAGCATCATCTGCGAAAAGCCGCATGGAACTTCCGACACTATCTACTAGGTAATTTATGTATACAGGGTGTTACAAAAAGGTACGGCCAAACTTTCACGAAACATTCCTCACACACAAATAAAGAAAATGTAGTGGACTGTTAAGGCAGCCAGTCCACAGTGAAGTAGCCGAAAGGGCACGCGTCAACTCACGCCGTCTGGCGTTAAGTCTGGAACAGGATTCGTAATGAATGTGATAAAGAAAAGAACGTAGCTACTAGAACACTTAACTTTTATATCGTCCTTTGGTATACAGCATTCTTGATGATACAAGTGAGACTATCTTGTGATACATGCAATGGTGCAAATGGCGCCTTGCTAGGTCGTAGCCATTAACTTAGCTGAAGGCTATTCTAACTGTCTCTCGGCAAATGAGAGAAAGGCTTCGTCAGTGTAGTCGCTAGCAACGTCGTCGTACAACTGGGGCGAGTGCTCGTACGTCTCTCTAGACCTGCCATGTGGTGGCGCTCGGTCTGCGATCACACAGTGGCGACACGCGGGTCCGACATGTACTAATGGACCGCGGCCGATTTAAACTACCACCTAGCAAGTGTGGTGTCTAGCGGTGACACCACAGAAAATATGTTATGTGGACATGTGTCCGGAAACGCTTAATTTCCATGTTAGAGCTCATTTTAGTTTCGCCAGTATGTTCTTCCACCTACGCTCAATGGAGCACGTTATGATTTCATACGGGATACTCTACCTGTGCTGCTAGAACATGTGCCTTTACAAGTACGACACAACATGTGGTTCATGCACGATGGAGCTCCTGCACATTTCAGTCGAAGTGTTCGTACGCTTCTCAACAACACATTCGGTGACCGATGGATTGGTAGAGGCGGACCAATTCCATGGCCTGCTTGTTCTCCTGACCTCAATCCTCTTGACTTTCATTTATGGGGGCATTTGAAAGCTCTTGTCTACGCAACCCCGGTACCAAATGTAGAGACTCTTCGTGCTCGTATTGTGGACGGCTGTGATACAATACCCCATTCTCCAGGGCTGGGTCAGCGCATCAGGGATTCCATGCGACGTAGGGTGGATGCACGTATCCTCAAAAAATGGCTCTGAGCACTATGGGACTTAACTTCTAAGGTCATCAGTCCCCTAGAACTGAGAACTACTTAAACCTAACTAACCTAAGGACATCACACACATCCATGCCCGAGGCAGGATTCGAACCTGCGACCGTAGCGCACGTATCCTCGCTAACGTAGGACATTTTGAACATTTCCTGTAACAAAGTGTTTGAAGTCACGCTGGTACGTTCTGTTGCTGTGTGTTTCCATTCCATGATTAATGTGATTTGAAGAGAAGTAATAAAATGAGCTCTAACATGGAGAGTAAGCGTTTCCGGACACATGTCCACATAACATATTTTCTTTCTTTGTGTGTGAGGAATGTTTCCTGAAAGTTTGGCCATACCTTTTTGTAACACCCTGTAATGTGAAAAGCAATGGTCCCATAACACTCCCCTGTGGCACGCCAGAGGTTACTTCAACGTCTGTAGACGTCTCCCCATTGATAACAACATGCTGTGTTCTGTTTGCTAAAAATTCTCCAGTCCAGCCACACAACTGGTCTGATATTCCGTAGGCTCTTACTTTGTTTATCAGGCGACAGTGAGGAACTGTATCGAACGCCTTCCGGAAGTCAAGGAAAATAGCATCTACCTGGGAGCCTGTATCTAATATTTTCTGGGTCTCATGAACAAATAAAGCGAGTTGGGTCTCACACGATCGCTGTTTCCGGAATCCGTGTTGATTCCTACAGAGTAGATTCTGGGTTTCCAAAAACGACATGATACGCGAGCAAAAATCATGTTCTAAAATTCTACAACAGATCGACGTCAGAGATATAGGTCTATAGTTTTGCGCATCTGCTAGACGACTCTTCTTGAAGACTGGGACTACCTGTGCTCTTTTCCAATCATTTGGAACCTTCCGTTCCTCTGGAGACTTGTGGTACACGGCTGTTAGAAGGGGGGCAAGTTCTTTCGCGTACTCTGTGTAGAATCGAATTGGTATCCCGTCAGGTCCAGTGGACTTTCCTCTGTTGAGTGATTCCATTTGCTTTTCTATTCCTTGGACCCTTATTTCGATGTCAGCCATTTCTTCGTTTGTGCGGGGATTTAGAGAAGGAACGGCAGTGCGGTCTTCCTCTGTGAAACAGCTTTGGAAAAAGGTGTTTAGTATTTCAGCTTTACGCGTGTCATCCTCTGTTTCAGTGCCATCATCATCCCGGAGTGTCTGGATATGCTGTTTCGAGCCACTTACTGATTTAACGTAAGACCAGAACTTCCTAGGATTTTCTGTCAAGTCGGTTCATAGAATTTTACTTTCGAATTCACTGAACGGTTCACGCATAGCCCTCCTTGCGCTAACTTTGACATCGTTTAGCTTCTGTTTGTCTGAGAGGTTTTGGCAGCGTTTACACTTGGAGTGAAGCTCTCTTTGCTTTCGCAGTAGTTTCCTAACTTTGTTGTTGAACCTCGGTGGGTTTTTCCCGTCCCTCACAGTTTTACTCGGCACGTACCTGTCTAAAACGCATTTTACGATTGCCGTGAACTTTTCCCATAAACACTCAACATTGTCAGTGTCGGAACAGAAATTTTCGTTTTGATCTCTTAGGTAGTCTGAAATCTGCCTTCTATTACTCTTGCTAAACAGATAAACCTTCCTCCCTTTTTTTATATTCCTATTAACTTCCATATTCAGGGATGCTGCAACGGCCTTGTGATCACTGATTCCCTGTTCTGCACTTACAGAGTCGAAAAGTTCGGGTCTGTTTGTTATCAGTAGGTCCAAGGTGTTATCTCCACGAGTCGGTTCTCTGTCGAAAAGTTCGGGACTGTTTGTTATCAGTAGGTCCAAGGTGTTATCTCCACGAGTCGGTTCTCTGTTTAATTGCTCGAGGTAATTTTCGGATAGTGCACTCAGTATAATGTCACTCGATGCTCTGTCCCTACCACCCGTCCTTAACATTTGAGTGTGCCAGTCTATATCTGGTAAATTGAAATCTCCACCTAAGACTATAACATGCTGAGAAAATTTATGTGAAATGTATTCCAAATTTTCTCTCAGTTGTTCTGCCACTAATGCTGCTGAGTCGGGAGGTCGGTAAAAGGAGCCAACTATTAACCTAGCTCGGTTGTTGAGTGTAACCTCCACCCATAATAATTCACAGGAACTATCCAGTTCTACTTCACTACAGGATCAACTACTACTAACAGCGACAAACACGCCACCACCGGTTGCATGCAATCGATCCTTTCTAAACACCGTCTGAGCCTTTGTAAAAATTTCGGCAGAATTTATCTCTGGCTTCAGCCAGCTTTCTGTACCGATAACGATTTCAGCTTCGGTGCTTTCTATCAGCGCATGAAGTTCCGGTACTTTACCAATGCAGCTTCGACAGTTTACAATTACAATACTGATTGCTGCTTGCCTCCCGCATGTCCTGACTTAGCCCCGCACCCTTTGAGGCTGCTGCCCTATCTGTACTTGCCCGAGGCCATCTAACCTAAAAAACCGCCCAGTCCACGCCACACAACCCCTACTACCCGTGTAGCCGCTTGCGGCGTGTAGTGGACTCCTGACCTGTCCAGCGGAACCCGAAACCCCACCATCCTATGGCGCAAGTCGAGGAATCTGCAGCCCACACGGTCGCAGAACCGTCTCAGCCTCTGATTCGGACCCTCCACGCGGCTCTGTACCAAAGGTCCGCAGTCAGTCCTGTCGACGATGCTGCAGATGGTGAGCTCTGCTTACATCCCGCTAGCGAGACTGGCAGTCTTCACCAAATCAGATAGCCGCCGGAAGCCAGAGAGGATTTCCTCTGATCCATAGCGACACACATCATTGGTGCCGACATGAGCGACCACCTGCAGATGGGTGCACCCTGCACCCTTCATGGCATCCGGAAGGATCCTTTCCACATCTGGAATGACTCCCCCCGGTATGCACAAGGAGTGCACGTTGGTTTTCTTTCCCTCTCTTGCTGCCACATCCCTAAGGGGCCCCATTACGCGCCTGACGTTGGAGCTCCCAACTACCAGTAAGCCCACCCTCTGCGACCGCCCGGATCTTGCAGACTGAGGGGCAACCTCTGGAACAGGGCAAGCAGCCATGTCCGGCCGAAGATCAGTATCAGCCTGAGACAGAGCCTGAAACCGGTTCGTCAGACAAACTGGAGAGGCCTTCCGTTCAGCCCTCCGGAATGTCTTTCGCCCCCTGCCACACCTCGAGACGACCTCCCACTCTACCACAGGTGAGGGATCAGCCTCAATGTGGGCAGTATCCCGGGCAGCCACAGTCGTAGTCCGATCGGGGGATGCGTTGGACGAGCTGGCCGTCCCCGACAAACCCCCATCCGGACCCCCACAGTGATGCCCATTGGCAACAGCCTCAAGCTGTGTGACCGAAGCCAACACTGCTTGAAGCTGGGAGCGAAGGGATGCCAACTCAGCCTGTATCCGAACACAGAAGTTGCAGTCCCTATCTATGCTAAAAACTTATGCAAAGAACGTCTGAACTAATCTACAGAGAGCACAAACAATTCGACACAAAATTTGAACGGTTATTAAAATACAAGATTGCCTAGTGAATGCAGTAATGCTGCTACTTGCGCACTGCTGACACACTGCTCGGCGGCGGAAGGAGACTACGCGATTTTACACTATTCAGGAACTAAAACGCGATGCTGCAACTCCCAAGTACTACAATACGCCCGAAATTTATGAATTAAACAACGAAAATACCAAAAACACGCAAAGAAATTAAGAATTAAAGTATGTAACAAATAAGTGAGCTGAGAGTATACGACTTGCTGCTGCAGCTGCTTATCCAACGGCGGCAGGGAGCATCGTTCGGTACGTCTGTCAGGTTTGGAACGGTAAGTGGACAACCATTTCTTACCGTTTTCGTGACCTTTTGGCGGCCAGTCTTCCATTTCACTATTCCGTTATTAAATAATCTCTAAAGCTGTTGTATAGAGCCGGCGGAACATTCATCTCTCTGTCTTGCAAACAATGCGGGTCACCAAAGATTTGTCGAAAGCACCAGGTATGTCAATTAGGATTGCTACTATGTATTTGTCATGTATTGTCTGTCGTTTCTAAGGCCCTGTTCACTGCGTCGTCCATGGCTTTATGCGGTCGAAAGCTAAACTGATGTGGGCTAAGGGCGAAGAGCTGCCGGTGCGACTGAAGTCTGTCGCACAGCACTCTCTCCTGTATCTTTGGCATAATGTCAATGAGGCCTATTGTTCTGTACGTCTTAGAGTTAGTCGGGTCTTCGTCCTATGCTTTCTTGATTGTAACTGCATTTTCCGTCTTCCATACATTCAGTATACGTCCTTGTTGTAGAGCATCGTTCAGTACGTCTGTCAGGTATGGAACGGTAAGTGGAGCAGCTGGTTGATGGTTTTGGGGTGGACGCCATCAGTGCCCGGAGTGTTATTGTTTTCTATTTTGTGTGTTGCCAGTGCAACTTCCGCACGAGCAAAGAGGATCGTAATACCTTCATTTTCGTATTTGTCTTAAAGTTGTATGTGAAGGCTGTTGTGACGGTGGCTGTCCTGAGTGTGATAATCGTCAGGAAGTAGTTTGTTGAAGACGTACTGTGCTGTCCATCTCTAGCCTCTTATTGTAGTACGATCTGGTTTCTTCTGTGTTGATAATACTGTAGGAGTCTTTATTCGTTCAGTCTGCAGTTTAAACGATTCTCCCATATGTTGTTCTGTAAGTGTAAACTAACATATGTGTCCCAGTGGTCTTTGCTGGTTGTACAGGGCTATCACAAATGATTGAAGCGATTTCATAAATTCACTGTAGCTCCATTCATTGACATATGGTCACGACTCACTACAGATACGTAGAAAAACTCATAAAGTTTTGTTCGGCTGAAGCCGCACTTCAGGTTTCTGCCGCCAGAGCGCTCGAGAGCGCAGTGAGACAAAATGGCGACAGGAGCCGAGAAAGCGTACGTCGTGCTTGAAATGCACTCACATCAGTCAATCGTAACAGTGCAACGACACTTCAGGACGAAGTTCAAGAAAGATCCACCAACTGCTAACTCCATTCGGCGATGGTATGCGCAGTTTAAAGCTTCTGGATGCCTCTGTAAGGGGAAATCAACGGGTCGCCCTGCAGTGAGCGAAGAAACGGTTGAACGCGTGCGGGCAAGTTTCATGCGTAGCCCGCGGAAGTCGACGAATAAAGCAAGCAGGGAGCTAAACGTACCACAGCCGACGGTTTGGAAAATCTTACGGAAAAGGCTAAAGCAGAAGCATTTCTTAAACAGGAGATTGGAAAACCGATGGATCGGTCGTGGTGGAGATCATGATCAACAATTCATGTCATGGCCTCCACGCTCTCCCGACTTAACCCCATGCGATTTCTTTCTGTGGGGTTATGTGAAAGATTCAGTGTTTAAACCTCCTCTACCAAGAAACGTGCCAGAACTGCGAGCTCGCATCAACGATGCTTTCGAACTCATTGATGGGGACATGCTGCGCCGAGTGTGGGAGGAACTTGATTATCGGCTTGATGTCTGCCGAATCACTAAAGGGGCACATATCGAACATTTGTGAATGCCTAAAAAAACTTTTTGAGTTTTTGTATGTGTGTGCAAAGCATTGTGAAAATATCTCAAATTATAAAGTTTTTGTAGAGCTGTGAAATCGCTTCAATCATTTTTAATAACCCTGTATGTAGTTCGTCTTTGTATGGTGTCTTAGTCTCACTATAATGTTGAGTCTAACTTCTCTTTCCTGTGATGTCTTTGACTTTTAGTAATATCGTCGTTTATCGCGAGTGTCGTTTCCTAGTCGTGTTAATAGTGCTGCCCATGGTGCTCTTTGTTAGCGTGTGTCGCGTGCTGCAGGTATTACTGTAGCTTGTGCTCTCTGTAAGACGTCTGTAACAACGCAAGCTCTGTAATCTATGCCTTCCTGGATGAGACATAGAGATGACTCTTCAATCACGTGACCAGTGTCAGTATATGTGTTTGTTTCAGCGTATATAGTAATTGCGTTATGATCACAGAGTATTCTCTTATCGAGCACCTGCCAGTTCGCCACCTGCACTAATGATGCGCACTTTGCCAGAGAAATGTCACTGTTGCTGCATTGTCCACTATTTGCATGGTAAGTAGGCGGGTGGCCTGATATGTCTAAAACGAAAACATTACATTCGCTTATATCGAAGACTATTATTTGTCCACTGGCGTCCGTTCTGTCAGGGTACTAGGGCGTTGATCTAGCATTTATGTCTGTTAAACAGTCTTCTGCCATTTGCAAATGGAGCAATTTCTTTTTATTACTTCACCAAAAGGATCTGTATCAAATGAGTACTGGGCGTAGATCGACGCGATTATCAATGTTTCCCTGCCTGACGCTATTTCGACTCTAACCGTATCTTGTGTGCATAATTGCGTTATCTGTGTTAATGTAATTTTATTGTTTACTGTAATGATTGCAGCCTTGGCATTTTTCGTGGCAGTGATTTGCATGTGCTGCCTCTGAAGGTTTGGAATTCTTCCATCTCGTGTATACGGTCATTGTAGATATATGTCTGAGCATGCCTTGTTCACCAGCCTACCAAGTTCTGCGGCCACCGTTGTGCTACGCATATAGCTAAGCTGCAAGACTTTCACTATGGAAATTTTGTAGAAATAAAAGAAACTTCCTGCCGCTCTTGGTGTAATCGAGGTACACGCATCCATACATTCCTACCAGGTCCTTGTAGACATTGTCAATGTCAAGGTCTTCATTTCCTCGTTCACACGATTTACGTAAGAAATTAGAAAGTTCCAGTTTATATGTTGGTAGGTTATCGGTTCGTAGAATCATTCTGTTTGTTCAGTCGTGGGGTAGCATATAGCGTCGCGCAATATGTGATTCGGTCTTGTTACCAGTCTTAGTGTAGTTTGAAAAACTCCTTTCTTTTCCAGTCGACTTAGGTGCATGTTCTCTTCGATGCCATCGAAGTCTATTTTGTTTCTTAGTGCATGGCTTTGCAACTCTGTTTGATGTAGTATGTCGCGGTGTTTATCTATTTATATAGTTTCCGGTTTTGGGTGATATGATGCCTCGTCGGTTGAGGAATGTTGTAATTTTTCAGAGTGAGTTTTTGTGTGTTCATCTTGTTTTTAATATCCATATAGTGTCTGATCACTTTTTGTTGTTTGTTGTTTTCTGTTTGCGTTTATTTCTCATTGATAACTGTTTCCTGAACCTGAGTGGCCGTTTCGTGCGTATTGCCACCGTAGACGGAACGTACAGTTTGAATGTATGGTTTATATTAAGATGTGTCATATTTTGCTGAAGTTGTTTTTTTTTTTCATTGTATGGTAACCTATCCTTTGGGAAAGAAGTACATCTACATCTACACCTACATCTACATGGATACTCTGCAAATCACATTTAAGTGCCTGGCAGAGGGTTCATCGAACCACCCTCACAATTCCATATTATTCCAATCTCGTACAGGGCGCGAAAATAATGAACACCTATATCTTTCCGTACGAGCTCTGATTTCCCTTATTTTATCGTGGTGATCATTCCGCTCTATGTAAGTCGGAGTCATCAAAATATTTTCGCATTCGGAGGAGAAAGTTGGTGATTGGAATTTCGTGAGAAGATTCCATCGCAACGAAAAATGCCTTTCTTTTAAGTATTTCCTGCCCAAGTCCTGTATCGTTTCTGTGACACTCTCTCCCATATTTCGCGATAATACAAAACGAACTGCCTTTCTTTAAACTTTTTCGATGTACTCAGTCAGTCCTACCTGGTAAGGATCCCACACCGCGCAGCAGTATTCTAAAAGAGGACGGACAAGCGTCGTGCCCGTTTACTTTTATGTTGTTTCCGCATGTCCAGATGTGCTAGTGTTATGCCTGTGCCATTATCGTGTTCTGGGTGAACTTGACTGTGTCTTGGATGTCTGTTGTCATTGTTATGTACTTCTGTTACGTGTGGTGTGCTGGGTTTAACGATTGTCTCATGATCCCGTTCTTGCTAACCATGACCGTATCTCGGGTGATTGTTGCCATTTTAATGTACCTCTATTGTGTGCAGTGTGTCGTTTTTAAGATCATCTTTACTTAGGGCTTCCTCTTTCATTTCTTCTACCCTAAGAAAGATCGCCTTTTGGAGTGTTGCCCACTGGAAAAGTTCGTGTTTGATGTTCCTCGCCGCACCCTAGTCCACGGCGCCGTAGAAACACGCATCGCCAATGTAATCTGTTAGGCTAAAATATTTTTTTAACAGTGTTGCAATTACTGAGGGATTCATGTCCGTTGGAGAGTGTGTGGTCAGCAGCAACCTAAGTTGTTGCCTCCAGGTTACTACACTTCGACACGCTCTTGTTTTGGTTGGTTGGTTGGTTTGGGGGATCAAAGGGACCAGACTGCTACGGTCATCGGTCCCTCGTTTTGGTTGCTGATGATTTGTGTTTGCTTTTGCGAGGAGGGATGCTGGCGTTCAAATCCATATTTTGTTGAGAGGAAGTCTGTACATTTCCATGGTTGATACATGTCTTCAAATCCCTACCTAAATGTCCAAATAGTGTTGTCTCACTGCTTTTCTTTCGGTGTGTGGTAGTTGACATTGTTGGTGACATCGTACTCCGTTTTTTTTCTATTAGTATTTTGCAGAATTCTGTGTAAGTAGGGCATTCTAATTCCCCAGCTTTGTTGCATGTTCTTTCCTGTTCTTGCAAGGGATACAGCCAACACTTGTTTCTACATGACATCCGAATTTTTTATGGCTAGGTTTGCCACATTTCTCGCAGACATCTTTACGACGAATTGCCATGCTCCCAAGGGTTTAGTCACTTTTGTTGTGACGGATAGTCCCTACAGCGTAAAGATTCATACCGTATAAACATCCTATCCCCCCGTAGTAACAGTTATCTGATACTTGATGTCACCTCTAGAATATTATTTGCGGTTCTCTTCCCTTTCTGACCTGTTTTCAATCGTATTTTGACTTCTTGTTGAAGTTCCTCTTCGGCGATGTGGTCGCTGAGATTTATTTGAAACAGTTCTTTTAGAAAGTCTTGATTTGTGAGTGTTGTTGGAACGCTGTGTTCTAGCAGTATTGCTCTCAGTTTCTGGGTTCTTCACGTCGAATGTCCTTCAAGTCTGACATTTTTTCAATAATTTTGCTCTATTCTGCTTGTGCAACTGTTTCAAGAACTACTATGTTTGCTTTATTCCTTATTGATTTAAGGTTTATTTTACAAATCTGGGTTTTATTGCTTTTCTCAAGGTTTCCCTTATTGCTTTAACATCCTGGTTGTTCTCTGATTTAGAAAAGAGGAGAGTTGCCTATTTGTTTTTTTGCAAATTCGATTTGCTGTTCAACCCTGGTTTTCGACTTGGTGACAGAACCACCTGGCGCGACTGCAGCAAAAGTCAGTGGTTTTGGCCCCATTTCAATGCGTAATTTTTTTTTATTTTCTTCCTTCAGGGCTGCGATCTACATTTCGAAACGCTGAATTCTCTCTATTGCGTCAGGGGCATTTCCTGCCGCTAATTCCCTACGCAGTCTTTCGCAGGACATCATGGCACCCAGTCCCCGAGAGGAGAAAATCTCCGACTCGATTGAAAATCGGACACGGACCCCATCGGTTAGAAATCTGCCACGCTGACCCCGCAGATTGTATTCCGTGAAACACTGAAATACACTCCTGGAAATGGAAAAAAGAACACATTGACACCGGTGTGTCAGACCCACCATACTTGCTCCGGACACTGCGAGAGGGCTGTAAAAGCAATGATCACACGCACGGCACAGCGGACACACCAGGAACCGCGGTGTTGGCCGTCGAATGGCGCTAGCTGCGCAGCATTTGTGCACCGCCGCCGTCAGTGTCAGCCAGTTTGCCGTGGCATACGGAGCTCCATCGCAGTCTTTAACACTGGTAGCATGCCGCGACAGCGTGGACGTGAACCGTATGTGCAGTTGACGGACTTTGAGCGAGGGCGTATAGTGGGCATGAGGGAGGCCGGGTGGACGTACCGCCGAATTGCTCAACACGTGGGGCGTGACGTCTCCACAGTACATCGATGTTGTCGCCAGTGGTCGGCGGAAGGTGCACGTGCCCGTCGACCTGGGACCGGACCGCAGCGACGCACGGATGCACGCCAAGACCGTAGGATCCTACGCAGTGCCGTAGGGGACCGCACCGCCACTTCCCAGCAAATTAGGGACACTGTTGCTCCTGGGGTATCGGCGAGGACCATTCGCAACCGTCTCCATGAAGCTGGGCTACGGTCCCGCACACCGTTAGGCCGTCTTCCGCTCACGCCCCAACATCGTGCAGCCCGCCTCCAGTGGTGTCGCGACAGGCGTGAATGGAGGGACGAATGGAGACGTGTCGTCTTCAGCGACGAGAGTCGCTTCTGCCTTGGTGCCAATGATGGTCGTATGCGTGTTTGGCGCCGTGCAGGTGAGCGCCACAATCAGGACTGCATACGACCGAGGCACACAGGGCCAACACCCGGCATCATGGTGTGGGGAGCGATCTCCTACACTGGCCGTACACCACTGGTGGTAGTCGAGGGGACACTGAATAGTGCACGGTACATCCAAACCGTCATCGAACCCATCGTTCTACCATTCCTAGACCGGCAAGGGAACTTGCTGCTCCAACAGGACAATGCACGTCCGCATGTATCCCGTGCCACCCAACGTGCTCTAGAAGGTGTAAGTCAACTACCCTGGCCAGCAAGATCTCCGGATCTGTCCCCCATTGAGCATGTTTGGGACTGGATGAAGCGTCGTCTCACGCGGTCTGCACGTCCAGCACGAACGCTGGTCCAACTGAGGCGCCAGGTGGAAATGGCATGGCAAGCCGTTCCACAGGACTACATCCAGCATCTCTACGATCGTCTCCATGGGAGAATAGCAGCCTGCATTGCTGCGAAAGGTGGATATACACTGTACTAGTGCCGACATTGTGCATGCTCTGTTGCCTGTGTCTATGTGCCTGTGGTTCTGTCAGTGTGATCATGTGATGTATCTGACCCCAGGAATGTGTCAATAAAGTTTCCCCTTCCTGGGACAATGAATTCACGGTGTTCTTATTTCAATTTCCAGGAGTGTATTTTTAGTGAATACCGAAAGAAGCATTTCCCGTATTGTGCTGCACTGGCAAAATTACGTTGGTGTACTGTCACATGTTCACTGTGAGAAAAATCGATGATGTGCCATGTTGACTAACGTTTTTGTAAAGCGAAAGTGCCATGTATCTTCATTTTACAATACTTACATGGTACGACTACACGAAGTTTAACTGATGCGCGAAATTAAAAGAACTCTCGAAGACGAGACCGTTTACGTGCGATTTTTGGAGCAAAAGGGACGGTAAATGCGACACCGGTAGATATACAGTTACATCTATTTCGAGTTAATGCCTTTAGAAGTTGGACCCTTTATTGTCGAAAAAGGAATGTTGATTATGGAAGTAACAAGCTTTAGTATACAATTATGACACAAATTTGTCGCACAGGTGAGAGATACATTGAAGCGCGCTTCGCTGCTACTTAAAGCTAGACTTCCAAATCTTGTTACTGCCGTGTCATCCAAGTCTCTGTTGACAGCAATGGATTCTTGTCTCATATCTAGGACGACAATGATATCTGTACAGGTTGATTCCGTGATGATGTTGCAAACTTTTGGGGATGGTGGACAAGTGTATATTTGACAAATTAGGTTGAGGTAGGGGATCCTGGTCCGAAAACCACCGAGTCGAAAGTTATGCGCGAGAATCGTTCTGACATCCCTGAGAGTGGAGTATACCGGTACTGTTGTTGTTATGATTACAGTGTAGGTAACTTTCAGAGGTGGTAGTATGGACCAAATTAAGGAATAATGGCCAGGAAACATGAGCTGTGAAATGGATACCTTGATACCTATGAGCGCCTCCTCACCTTCGCTACTATGAAAGGTGTCATTCCTAATGCTTATAGCAGCTAGGATATGCAATTTAGAACCCATATTTACTACACTTTTTTTTCCTTGTTTGGTCCATGCTACCTGCAGCAAAAATATGAAAACCAAGGAGCTAGCAGTAGAAAAGGTGTGTTTCACAGTATCAAAGATGAGCAACTGCTCATAACTCTTGCTGTACGCATTTTAGAGCTGATGATTACCAGTAATTTTTTTCTTGTTTTGATCCACGCCACCACCTCTGAAAGTTTCCTACGCTACAATCTTACAAGGGAACCTCCCCATGGCACCCCCCTCAGATTTAGTTATAAGTTGGCACAGTGGATAGGCCTTGAAAAACTGAACACAGATCAATTGAGAAAACAGGATGAAGTTGTGTGGAACTATGAAAAAAATAAGCAAAATATACAAACTGAGTAATCCATGCGCAAGATAGGCAACATCAAGGATACTGTGAGCTCAGGAGCGCCGTGGTCCCGTGGTTAGCATGAATACCTGCGGAACGAGAGGTCCTTCGTTCAAGTCTTCCCTCGAGTGAAAAGTTTATTTTCTTTATCTTCGCAAAGTTATGGTCTGTCCGTTCGTTCATTGACGTCTCTATTCACTGTAATAAGTTTAGTGTCTGTGTTTTGCGACCGCACCGCAAAACCGTGCGATTAGTAGACGAAAGTCGTGCTTCTCCAATGGGAACCGAAAACATTTGATCGCAAAGTCATATGTCAACCGATTCCTCCACAGGAAAACGCGTCTGATATATTCTATACGACACTAGTGACGACATGTGCGTCACATGACAGGAATATGTTGTCAACCCACCTAACTTGTACACTTGGCGAATGGGTAAAAAGATTTTTCTACCTTGCCCGATTTAGGTTTTCTTGTGGATGTGATAATCACTCCCAAAAAAGTGATGAAAACATAAGAGTTTGTCACATAAACTGCAACAGATGAATGCAACAGTTTCACAGTCGCACAGTTTTCCCTGTGCTCTGTCAAAACGTATGTTTTTAACGTTTTCAAATTTTTCAATGTGTAGACCGTCGGCCGGCCGAAGTGGCCGTGCGGTTAACGGCGCTGCAGTCTGGAACCGCAAGACCGCTACGGTCGCAGGTTCGAATCCTGCCTCGGGCATGGATGTTTGTGATGTCCTTAGGTTAGTTAGGTTTAACTAGTTCTAAGTTCTAGGGGACTAATGACCTCAGCAGTTGAGTCCCATAGTGCTCAGAGCCATTTTGTAGACCGACAAATCCTGCATATGTCCAAGCAAATCTGAACATGTCCTGGAATTTTGGAGAGCGAAGTTGATTATGTGTGAGTGCCTGAACTTTGATAATTGTCTGAAAATAAAAAATTGAACTTTTCACTCGAGGGAAGACTTGAACCAAGGACCTCTCATTCCGCAGCTGCTCACGCTAACCAAGGGGCCACGGCGCTCCTGAGATCACTCTCTCCTTGATGTCGCCTATCTTGCGCATGGACTACTCAGTTCGTATATTTTGCTTATTTTTATCATAGTTCCACACATCTTCTTCCTGTTTTCTCGACTGATCTGTGTTCAGTTTTTCAAGGCCTATCCACTGTGCCAACTTACAACTAAATCTGAGGGGGGTGCGATGGGGAGGCTCCCTTGTTAGTAACAACGGTACCAGTACATGTATTCGACTGTCGGAGATATCAGAATGGTTTTCGTTCTTCACTTTCGAGCGGGTCATTTCCCGACCAGATTTCCTCACCTCAAATTGACACAAATCCCTTCAGGAAAAGTAACTTCATATAGTACCAAAAATATGAACATTGTGAAAACGTACTGTGATCCTTCCATGTTCACAAAACTACTGGATGGTTTGCCTCCGCACCATAGCGCTAACTTGGCAGATCGGTAACTTAGTTTCTCGATGGAGAGCGTAAAAATTTTGAAACTGCTACACTTTGGAAAACTTCCAACAATGTATGGTTTCAGATTTCTACTTCCTTAACTCATTAGATTTAACAAACTTAACATGAATTTCTCTTTTCTCCAATAATGGAAATGTATTTAATCTTTATAATAGTAATGTAATTCATAGGGAAATTTCAGTTTTGTACGTGCCACCGAAGAGCAATGATACAAGAAAGGAGGCGACACACGTGAAACACAATTGCCATTAAATAATCCGACAACGGCCTTAACAGCGGAATGATTCTTTTCCTGTCCCTAGCTATAATGTTTATCCCTGCGTAATGTGTGGATGACATTTCACGTGGTGCCTCTTTGCACAGATGTTTGCACGCGTGAAGAGGTGGTTCTGCTGTCGTTCAGCAGAACAGGGCAGCGAGGAGGAGACCCGCGTGGAGAACTCCAACGTCCACGTGGCAGCCACCTCGCAGGTGGGTTACGTGCTAATGTAATGATCATGAGAGTAAAACCAAAACACTGCGGAACGATAGTTAGTCACTCAGTGTTTGTTTCGAATTTATTGAGTCCAAACTGAGAGACACATAGTGTAATGTAAACAAAAGAACTGGGGAGACCAAAAGAGCTCAAAAAGAAGTTATGTAAGGCTTTAGCTACGTAATGACGATGCGTAGGAGACTGGGGATAGGAAGTGCCCGAGTGTAGCATCTGGTGGAGACGTCGCAGCGTTTCGTGTCACGGGAACCTCACTCACTAGACCTGGAGTAAGATCCGCCGTTGCATGACGCCATTGCAGATTGTCTGGTCCATTATCAGGTGGTCAGCTGCTCCATGGTTGAGTGGGAGGCCCGTGCCAATCGATGAGGATGTGAGGATGCCCCGCATGTCTTCGTCCAGGGACGGGACTCATTTTATGAGGGGGAAGACATGTGATCAGTCTTCTGACTCGTTTGAAGCGGCCGGCACAACTTCCAAAACTGGACCTATCTCTTCAACTTAGAGTATCACTTACTCTCACAGTCTTCGAATATTCGTTCGATATATTACAACTTCTGTTTTCTGTTACGGATGTAGCCCTCTGTGCCTCGCTCTCGTAGAATGGAAAGCATTTCCTAACGTCAACAGATGTATTGTAGTCGATTCCCTTCTTACAACAATTTGTTTCATGTACTCTTGGCTCAAATGGCTCTGAGCACCATCCGACTTAACTTCTGAGGTCATCAGTCCCCTAGAACTTAGAACTACTTAAACCTAACTAACCTATGGACATCACACACATCCATGCCCGAGGAAGGATTCGAACCTGCGACCGTAGCGGTCGCTCGGTTCCAGACTGTAGCGCCTAGAACCGCACGGCCACTCTGGCCGGCCATGTACTCTTGTTCCTTCTGCGTAGAACCTCATTTCGTACCTTATCAGCCTTCTCAGTTTTCTGCCAACCTCTGTAAGACCATGTACCAAACGCTTCGATTCTGTCCTTCCCAGATTTTTCCCAGAGCCCAATGATGATTCACTTTCGCATAGTATTCTCAGAAACTTCTTTCTCATATTAAGACCTGGGTTTAGTGTTAGTTCACCTCCTTTTAGTGAGGAATGCATCTTCATCTGTCCTAATCTTTTACTTGAATTCCCCTAACTTTTGACGTCAAATGTTATTTAGCTACCAATGTACCACAATTCGTTTATCCCGTCTGATACAAGGTCTCAAATTTGACCTCATGTTTATCTCTAATACCATTTCTGATAATCTTCACTACTTTTTTCTTTCATGACTTTACTCTCAGCCCATGTTCTTTGCTCATTACACTGTTTAGTGAGTTCTACATTTGCAGTACTTCTTCCTCACTTTCATTGACGATATTAATGTCATTTGCGAATTTATGTCCTTTCACCCTGAATATTAATTCTGATCCTGAACCTTTCCATTATTTCCGTCGTTGCTTTTTAGACTTGAAGGATGAACAGCTGTAGGGAAACACTGTATTCATGCTTTATACCTTTTTTAAACTCCATAACATCCCCCTTTGATAATCCGTTGCAACTATTCCCTCTCGGTTTTGGTAAGTATGGTATATTACCAGCCTTTTACTGGGGCATCCATGTAATTCTTATGCACATCTGTCCTTCCAATCAACGTTATGAGCTTCCAGGTACGAAAGACCAGTGATGACTGTAAACTACGAATGTGTGTTTCGTACTTTAACCAGACAACATGAGTATCGATATTATCGAGACTGTAATAGTGCGGCAAAATCTATGCTTGTGAACTGTTACAATGTCTTAACACTACAAATAAATTTTCGCTGTCTACAACCACATTCCCTTTTCCAACAGGCGCGAGCGTTCACTCTGGACGAGTTCTTTCTTCTGTTGATGGAAACCCGCCTGCTTGGGGAGGAAGAGCGTGGAGGTGCCGGGGTGAGTACCACAGATTCCGTACTGTTCCGTTATAGCTGTGGTCTGAAGATGGTTACTGGATATTTCTTCCCCTGATTATATGTCAGCAGCGGAGACGCCATCTTGCACTTATTCAAGGAATTTTTTCCTGGAGTTTTTATTCTGCAGCTGTTGATGACAGGCGCCATTTTTTGTGTGTAGTGAGGAATAAAAACTGTAGAAAGAAACCATAGCATGACTACACCAAGCAGGTTAAAGTGGATGAAACTCGTAGTAGTTGTGGTCAGTTCAAGAACTTTGCACACTACTGATTAGCTTCGAGAGCTGTATCAAACAAGTCTACGGGCTGAAGTTAACAACAACAGTAACAACAACAACAAGAACATATATCCCACTGTATTAGTTCACCATTGACTCACTAATGGGACGACACTAATAACAATGACAGTGCCATAGTTTCAAACACAATTACACCACAATAACTTTAATCTGAGAGGGCATGACGGATACAACTTTTTGCCCAGTTTATACTCATTTAGTCGGGAAGAAATTATTTCCAATGCTAACGCAATGACTTTAAGTTACAGCTACTGTTAAATACTTAACAAACCCATTAATCCATCATATCACTGACAGGTATCGTTAGATCAAAGTTTTTAATTTTTTCTCCAGGACACTGCCAGCTGGTCTAGTCTGGACACCGAGCTGTCCCGGTCTTCAGAGACGCCCGACCAGGTGTCGCGTCAGTGGCGTTGGCGCCCTCGACCGACCAGAAGGGGAAGACTTTACAAGGTACGTCCCCGAAACAGCTGTCGGTATCGTACTAATCCACAGTTGCAGTTGCGATAAGAGATATAGACAGAAAATAAAAAGGTCTAACTGTTCAGTTGGAAAGGCTAAGTGAAAGAGAAACAGTCGCATGGTGTCAATGGTTGCGAAACCATCAGGAATTGTTGGGTATATGACATCGATGATCCAGAATGTATGGGAATTTTCTTTACAAAAGGTATTTACTGCTTGCTAGTAACATAGTTACCTGATCTTCATCTTCAACGTTTATTTTCAACACTGACAGTAATTGTGTTGTGGTCTTCAGTCCAGAGATTGGTTTGATGCAGCTCTCCATGCTACTCTATTCTGTGCAAGCTTCTTCATGTCCCAGTACCTACTGCAACCTACATCCTTCTGAATCTGCTTAGTGTATTCATCTCTTGGTATCCCTCTACGATTTTTACCTCCACGCTGCCCTCCAATAGCAAATTGGTGATACCATGATGCCTCAGAATATACCCTATCAACCGATCACTTCTTCTACTCAAGTTGTGCCACAGATTTCTCTTCTCTTCAGTTCTGTTCAATACCTCCTCATTAGCTATGTGATCTACCCATCTAATCTTCAGCATTCTTCTTCATCCTCACATTTCGAAAGCTTCTACTCTCTTCTTGTCTAAACTGTTTATCGTCCACGTTTGACTTCCATACATGGCTACACTCCATACAAATACTTTCAAAGTAATGTATGCTACACTGTGACACGCGGTCAGATGTTTCTCAGTAAAGAGGAGAAAGCACGTAATTCTTGCAGGACCTGTTCTGTACAGTCTCACCTGCAAGTATTATACCGCATCGCATATCGCGTGCGAAATACCGCTGTAGCATTTCCTTTAGCTCAACGTCAGGACACTGTCTTACACCTTGTTCTCTATACACAGATCTTCCAACGCTTCAGGAAGATGTGCTGCCTGGGCGCCAGCGAACAGGACACGGAGGAGCAGCACAGCGGCGCTTCGTTCCCAGACACTCTGCAGGTGAGCCTTCTCGTGTTACTTGGCTCACCAGAGGGGACTGGGCAGTGGGCACTGAGGGCAACCTGACTGAATTTAACGTAGCTACTAGCTACTAAACGCCATAACGATTTACTCTAACTCCACCATGGCTCTGATAGAAAGACTTTGAGAACCGTAGTCAGAAACAGCATGACTCGAGTAGTATTTATCCTGTGTTTTCGCATCGCACTAATTTTATTCGAATGTGCAAGGTTTGGTACAATAGTATCAATCAGCGAACTCGATTCTCCAATTAGTGATTGTCTCCTCTTGCTGCTACATCAACATCTACATCTGTACTCCGCAAGCCATCTTACGGTGCGTGGAGAAATGCACTTGCAGTAGTCTGTTGCTACTAAGTTTAATGTACACCACCCCTAACTGATTTGATCGTTATGATGAAGGCCTATGCGTATCCCTTGTGTCGATGACACTGGGCTCGAAAGAAAAAAGTCAAATTTTGGCTACCTAATGTTGCTACAGTTCTCTTGAAAAGGGAAACGAACGATGCACAAAAAAAGTGGGGGGGGGGGCGACCATCACATCTGAGTAATGAGAAAGACATTGAACGCACTTCGTCTTATGAGTGGTGTTTGATTTGGTGGTGACGATCACTGTCTTGCATACTTACAGAAATCAATACGGAATCAGTATTAAAAGTTACAGATGACGGAAATGGAGGACTTGTATTATTGTTCTACGTTTTTTCATGGAGAATCAGTATTTGAAAATTTTTTCCAGGCAGTTTTCAGAAACCGAAAACGACCGCTTTCAAAAAACATTTAACGAAATTGTTAGCTGTCAGTCATTAACTGATCAATAAAATCGTTATGAAACGAGAAACCATTTTTATTTGTACTACCAAACACATTACCCTGTCCCGCTAATGCGAATTCTAATCGCTTCAAAATTTCTAATTGAAATCTCGCTTTACGGGAAATTTTTCGTATTTATCCTCTTGCTCATAAATTTAAGGTTTACATAATTTGAAAGAGAAACAACTTTCATGTAAAAAAGAGAGAAAAAGAATCTCCTTAGAAAAGTTTAATAATTTCTCTGACGCTGTAAAACACCCAAATATTGCTACGATGGCATATAGACTACATATGCTACATATTATTTCGTCCTACCTTTTCGACTACGTGTTCTGTATCTAAACTCGTGTGTTCTCTTTTAGGAGGGGCGCCCCTTCACTCTGGACGAGTTCCTGCGCTTACTGATGGAACGGCGACTGCAAGAGGAGGAAATTCGAGATACTGATGTGGTGAGTATCTCATATTACAGCTTGATTGCGACAGCGGCTAGGAAATAGTTATATGAATCCCTCGTCAGTACCTGCCGGCAGTGTTCCAGCTCCAACTTGGAGCCGAAAATATAACGCAGTAACAATCTAAACATACATATTACAAAGCAAACTAGTCGTGTTGAACCAAACCAGGGAATTAGTTACTACCACCATACCATTCATAGTTAACTCCAGGTCACGGTTCGCCATCAGATTCGGTATCCATAGCATACAGGCCACATTGACATTTACATTTAGATTTACTTTTAGATCTGCATATACATCCGCACTCTGTAAATTACTCTGAAGTGCATTGCACTGTTATCATATGGAGCTCGGGAAAAATGACTGCTCGAATTCTCCTTTGCGCGATATAATTGACATCATTAAGGAACACAGCATTCGTGTTTAATATATTAACAGCAAGCAGTCCAGCTCACAATAATTTTTATTATCTTAAATTCTGGTTACTGGTTTCCGTCTGCAAGACCGTCCTCAGACCAAGTCTCCAGGCGACGTGAGGAGTCGGTGCACGGAGCCGCTTGTCGTACCGATTGTACGTGACACGAAGTGCACTTTTAAACATTTTACTTTGAAATGTCGCATAGCTGTGCAGATCGAAACGGAAATAGTTGTACTCGGGCTGCGTCATCGAATCTGACAGTGTAAATTATTTCGAAGAATTTACGGGTTGCCGTTGCAGTTGCAGCAGTAAATCCTAGAGCGGAAACTATTGGAAAGACCTTTGTATCGCTTCAAACGTTACGTATTCCGCTTCAATCCATTTCAACAGTCCAATACCGTCGCTTAACGAAAGCGAGTCACTGGTAACATTTCCGGAATATTCTGTGGATGCCGCGTAAACAGCAGCCGTAACTGTTTGCGATAACACAACGGTATTCGTTTTCTGTTAATTTTCGCCTTGGGCAACAGACAGTCTTCACTGCCCAGCGTTCGACGCATGATAGTGAATTGACGCTTCATCGACATTCGCCAGAGGCAGTATTTTGCTCATTATGTTAGAGCGTTCCCGGCGTGAGTACAAGACTGTTACCAACTACGTTAATAAAATTGTTAACCCTGTAGAAAATGATCATATCGCCACGTATTTAAACACAGTTCCATAACATGAAGTTCTTAGTGGGTGGATACAGATTTAACGTTCTAAATACGCGTTGTCCGGAAGTTTCAAGTCTACATCCATGTCTGGTAACTAAAATGGTAAATCTACATCTACAAATACACTACACAGGGAGAAACAATCACCATGATAAAGTAAGGGAAGTCAGAGCTCATACGGGAAGATATAGGTGTTCGTTCTTTTCGCACGCTATGCGAGATTGGAATAATAGAGAGTTGCGAAAGTGATTCTATCATCCTCTACCAGGCACTTAAACGTGTTTTACAGAGTATCCATGTAGATGTAGACTCTGCAACCCAGAGGATGGTACACAGTGGAGTGTTCTTCGTAACGATGTTATCGATGTTCTGCGAAAGTTCATTTTGCGTGTTGAGCGCAAAATGTGTACCTGCCTCTGTCCGCATCTTAATCTCTTGTCCTGATGTGAGATATATGACGGTAACAGCAGAATATCTCAGTCCTCTGCGAGTACAGGTTCTCTAAATTTAAACGACAAGTGTTAGGAAGAACTAAGTAGCCCTTTTTCCAATAATTCCCGTTTAAGTTACCCAGGCTTTTCTGTTGCCCTTTTCTGTGGACTACACCAAAAGGTTTACGATCATAGTTTCACATCGCTGAATTTGTGCTGTGGGGATGAAGACTGCTGATGACAGCACAATATTCTAGAATCGTTCATCAAGCGTCTTCAGTGCTACTTCCTTTACAGACGCAGTGCACTTTAGCAAATTCCGTGATATAAATTTAAGGCTTCAGTTCTCCTTGTCCAGTAAATACCTTGCATCCTCGTCCCACATTGCATTAATTCTCATTGTTGTCCCTGAATACTGATACGATGAGATGTCTTGTTAATAGACATTGACTTGCACTCCTATTCATATTACGAATGCTATCATCCATGTGATACTTCAACGGGGGTGGCAGTCTTTAAAACAAAGGTGTTTTATGCGTGCGGCAGGACCTCATCATGAAATTTCAACCCCCAACTTTCTCCTCAGAGTGTGAAAGTAATTTGTTGGCTCCCACTACATAGGGAGAAATTATCATCATAATAAAATAAGAGAACTCATAACTCGCAGGGAAAGATTTAAGTGTTCGGTTTTCCTGTGTTGTTCGAGAGTAGTACGGTAGAGAAGTAACTTAAAGATGGTTCGATGAACCCTCTGGCAGTCACTTAATTGCGAACTGCAGAGAAATCACGTAGTATTCAGACAATGCCTCCTTGTAGTTAGCTGCTCTTCAGCGAACAATCTGATACAACTTCTGACGTCACGTGATAATTGCGTTATGTATACTAAGAAGATTACGCCTGCTTGGTGCACACGCAATGTTAGCTCTGTTTGTACGTAACATTCGCTGTCCCGTTCCGGATACTTGTACTAAACTATTCAACAAGGGAACCACATGTCTGCGAAAACACACGCTATGATGGCGCCTCGATTAGTAGTCGAGGACGTGGTGCAGCGTCTAACAGCCCCGAGTGTTAGTGAAGTCAGCATAGAAATATGTCTGTCAGCCGGGAAGCCGATCAGCTTGTGTGCTTTCGGCAGTTTGAAAATCTGGTCAGCATCGTTAAGAAATTCACGCTAGCTGATAGTCGTGGAAGCTACCGCCATTTTCTGAATTGTTTGTTTTCCAACAATTCACTATGTAATTTACTACACTGGTGGCGAAATGCTGAAGGTCCCGTATTTCGCTTGCAGGACGCCGATGGCCCCATTCCGTCCACCTCGGGGGCTCTCCCCATCGACGCGCCCAGCACTTCAGAGACGTCCACACGCCCGACACGTTTGCGCTGGCGTCGACGTCCTCGTCGTCGTCGTCAGAGGCGCGTCATGCGGAAGCGAGCCGGACACCAGGTGCTTCGTCTCAGAAGCCGCCGCCACTACCGCCTGTTTTCGCGGCTTCAGTTGTTGTAAAGTAAATGTGGTGTGGAGGAAGGGGGAGGGGGGGGGGGGAAAGAAGAAGTGGAGAGAGAGGAACGAAAAGTGTGGGGGCGGGGGGGGGGGGGATCGTCGGGTTGGGGAGCTAGGGGGCCAACACTGTATTACTCTTTAATAAAGCGTAATGCAGACATACCACCGTCTTTCCTTTATTATCTATCTGCTTGTTTCCTCTTTTATTTTATTTTTCAAGGTTTTACTAACAGCCACTATATGCTGATACTGAGACGTCACATTACTATTGTTCTAAAATGTCATTTTTTTGTGTAAATAACTGGCAGCTCAGAAATTTCCCGAGTATTTTGTTTACATTGGGCGTTCAAATAGGTATGATTGCTAAAAAAAAGGAAAAAAAGTATGGGAACCACATGTGAACGTTTTAATCGAAAGACACACTAAGAAAAACACTCACGTCCATTGGAGTGTGAAAACGTTCGAAAAATGGGTCAGAAAAAATGCAAATCTTTATGTTACATCGTACCAGGTGTCGAAATTTTGGTACAGATGTCTGACTGCAGAGCTACCCAGCAATCGACTGTTTGGTGCTTCGAAGATGAACCGAAACCATCAAAAGTGTATCTTTTACAAAATGTCTTCCAAGGAAATTATCGCCTGTCTGCTTCGTTTCACTACACATATCTAGACCTGAACCTAGGAGGATTAAAGAACAGTTACTGCTGCATGCAACACTGTATTTTGTTTGCCACAAATCATCGATAAAATCTGGGGAAACCACCAAAGCCCTGTTATCACTTTTCATCAACACGAAACAAATGTTTATACGTCGAAGACAAACATCGACCTAGTGTATGTATCCGACATCTATTTGAAGATCAAGCAGTGATAGTTTACACAAAGAAACGGACATTTGTAACTGAAATAGTACTCTAAATGCAGAAGCTGACGTTGTCTGTGCCATTACTTGATGGTGTACCTGTCATAACTTAGCAGCGAATGTAAATTACTGTATTTTAAAACAGTTTTTAATATCAGTAGCTGACAATGTGTATGTGAAATGGGAAGTGGCTCACTGCCATTACTCTAAACACATGGCTGATAAATGGCCCATGTAACAGCAAACATTTTACCATTCACAATGCAGCAGAAGTTCTAACAAAACACATTAACACACAAATTGTAACACCTATGTTACAGCAGAAACGGTAACGAGCCGAGTTACAGGAAAGTTGCGACAAATTGTTTCATAATAGTGCAAAATTGCTTTTAACTATTTCCAGTCTAAATGATTTTCAGTGTAACTTTCAGTGTAAACATTTTCCAGTGTAATCATCTTCCAGTGCAAACATTTCCAGTTTAAACATCTTCAAGTGTAACCCTTTCCCAGTGTAGCTGTTTTCAATTATAACAATTTTCCAGTGTAACCATTTTCCTGTCTAGCCATTTCCAGTGAAAGCATTTCCAGTGAAACTGCTTCTAGTCCAACCCTTTTCAGCATAACTATTTTATAGTATGACTGTTTCCAGAGCATCCGTTTTTCAGTCAATTCATTTTCTGGAGTAACTTTTGTAATCATCAACATCTGATATGACTCTATGTAACTTTAGGGTTGCATGGCTAGGGACAACATCGATAAAGTATTGATCTGAGCGTGTAACATTATGATTCTAAGTGTTTTATTCACTGTAAAATGTCATAATAAGACAATTACACTGGAACTCGTTGTGTTGGAATTACACTGGAAATCAGTTACGTTAGAAAAGTGTTACCCTGGAAAATACTTATACTTGAAATGGCTGCACTAGAAAACCGTTATGCTAGAGGTCGATACGCTGGAAAAGAGTTACAACGGAAGTTTTTACAATGGTAAATGTTATTCGGAAACGGTTGTACTGGGAATGGTTACATGGGTAATCGTTACATCTGAAAATGGTTTCACTGGCAAATTATTACAATGGAAAACAGTTACAGTGGAAAATGGTTACAATGGAAAACTGTTACATTGGAAAACTATTATACAGGAAAATGTTTATTCTGAAAAACGTTTACACAGGAAAATTCTTGTGATAGATGTGGTTTAACTGGGAAATGGTTACAATGGAAAATGGTTACACCAAGAAAATGATTATACTAGATAATAGTTACAATGGAAAATGATTACACTGGCAAATTATTACAGTGGAAAACAGCTACACTGGAAAATGCTTATAATAGACAACTATTACACTGGAGAACTGTTGCACAGGAAAATATTTACACTGGAAAATGGTTAACTGGCAATGGTTTCACTGGAAATGGTTGCACTGGGAAATGGTTAAACTGGGAAATGGCTACGCTGGAGACTGGTTACACTCGAAACTGGTTATGCTGGGTATGGTTAACTATCTAATGGTTACACTTGAAAATGGTTGCAATATAAAATTATTAGAGGGGAAAACAGTTACACTGAAAAATTGTTACAATGAAAACTTTACACTGATAAACTGTTACACAGGAAAATGGTTGCACTTCAAAATGCTTCAACTTGGAAATGCTAACCCTGGGAATGGTTACACTGAAATAAGTGTGGTCTGGAAAATTCTTCCACTGGAAAATGGTTCAATAGGGAAATCATGAAACCAGTAAATGGTTACACTGGTAAATGGTTACACTGGTAAATGGTTACACTGGTAAATAGTTACACTGGAAAATAGTTACACTGGAAAATTGTTACACTGGAAAATGGTTACACTTGAAAATGGTTACACTTGAAAATAGTTACACTGAAGAACGATTACACTGGTTAATGGTTACACTGGAAAATGGTTATACTGAATATGGTTACGCTAGGTAATGGTTTCACTGGTAAATGGTTAAACTGGAAAATTGTTAGAGTTGAAAACAGCTTCACTGGAAAATGGTTACACAGGAAAATTGTTATAATTGAAAACAGCTACACTGGGAAAGGGTTACACTTGAAGATGTTTAAACTGGAAATGGTTACACTGGAAATGGTTAAACTGGGAAATGGCTACAATAGGAAATGGTTGCATTGGAAAACGGTTATGCTGGATATTGACAACTAGGTAATGGTTATGCTGGAAAATCGTTACACTGGAAATTTTTTACTGTAGACAACAGCTGCACTGGTAAACTGTTACAATGGGAAACTGTTACACTGGAAAGCTGCTACACTGGAAAATGCTTGCAGTGGAAAATATTTACACAGGAAATGGTTTCACTGGAATATGCTTCTTCTGGAAAGTGTTCTACTGGAAAATGGTTCATCTGGAAAATCATTGAAGTGGAAAATCGTTACACTGGAAACTGGTCACTCTGGAAACTGGTTACACTGGAAACTGGTTACACTGGAAACTGGTTACACTGGAAACTGGTTACTAGGTTTTGCTTAAGACCGCTCGCAAATTGCCGATAAATATACTCATCCATTGTATGATGATAAGAGCAGTTAAAGACAACCAACAACCTTTAAACATATTTTCTAACATTTCCTAAGCTGCTTCGCGTCTAAATCGACATCAATATCAGCCAGTGAAACTTCCTGTCAGATTGAAACTGTGTGCCAGACCGAGACTCGAACTCAGGACCTTTGCCATTCCGGGCAAGCGCTCTACCTTCTAAGCTACCCAAGCACGACTAACGCCAGGAAGTTTCATATCAGCGCACACTCTGCTGCAGAGTGAAAATCTCATTCTGGTAACCCGTAAGCCACATGACTGTGTGTGGCGTAGTGTACTTTTGGTTCCACTAATTAATCCTCCCTATCAGACCATGTTTCATTTGCTAATGGCACGTGGGAAGAATGACTGCCTGTAAACCTTCGTATTAGCTAAAATTGCTCGAGTTTTCTCACAGTCGTCATTTCGCAAGACGTATATGGAAGGAAATGATATATTGCCCAACTCTTCCCGGAATACACTCTCTTGGAATGCCAGAAACAAACCTCTCTGTAATGCATAACGCCTCTCCTGTAGCATCTGCCACTGGAGTTTGTTGAGCAGCTCTCCAGCGCTCTCGGACCGACTTCACGATCCCATGATGAGTCACGCGCCTTCTCCTTAAATTTTTTGTATAACTTCCATTAGTTCCATCTGGTAAAAATCCCAAAGGAGGAGCAATATTCAAAAATAGGTCGAACAAGTGTTTTGTGTGTGACTTCATTCGTGGATGAGTTTTATTTCCTTAAGAGTCTTTCTATGAATTTCAGTTTGGCATCTACTTTGCACAGCATACGTTTTATGTCATCGCTCCACTTAAGTTCGCTCCGGATGGTTTATACTTGATATTTTATGATTAATACTCTTTCCAGTAATTTGTTATCGGTAGTGTAGTTGCACAGCTGTGGATATCTCCTCTTGTGTATGAGCAGTATTTATTTACGTTCAGGGTCAACTGACACAGCACGCAGCATTTACCAATCCTCCACAGGTGCTTTTGCAAATCGCCACAGTCTTTGGGCATTGCTACTTTCTTATTGACAACAACATCAACAGCCTTATGGAGCTTTCCTACGAGATCACTTCAACAATATCTAACATCTCGTTTTAGCCTTTCTTCCATCTGTGGCGTGTAAATATTTACTATACAACAAACGGGACACACAGTACCAGATTTGTTAAAAAAATGCACTACTAAAAATTTTCTACTCTTAGCTTTTATTTATTGTGCACTGTCTCCTTCAAAATACTCTCCTTCGCCTGCGAATTCTCGATTATCTATTCTATCGTAGCAAATCTTCATCCTTTCGAAGGGGGTTTTAACTTTGGAAGTAAAAAAAGTGTCCGCATGGGCCAGATATGGAGAGAATGGAGGATGGGGCAGAGCTGTGATTTCACAGGCGAAGGTCCTAGTGGTGATGACTCATGAGTCGTGGGACAAGCTTGGCGGCAACACGGTGCATTCCAAGATGCTGTGTCAGGATTTTATGATATGATCCAATTGAAATGCTACTTTCTGCTGCAATCTCTCGGACAATCAGTCTTCGATTGGCAAGCACAAATTCGTTGACGTTTGTAGTATTATTAGGCTTTCCGTCGTATTAAATCTGTGCGTACCCGTGGAAAGGCATTCGCCTAGCTGTGTATTAAATGATAAGCTTATGAGATGAAACCTATTCTTTGAAGGACATTTGTTTTATGTAATTTAAGTAACTGTAAAGATGCGCATCTAGCGCGAACGTTAATACATCTATTCCGCAGTCAAAGACACATTTTAACAGAAGCTGAACTGAGCGTTCCGCTTCGATCTAAATAAAAAATATTACGGTAAGAAAACTTTGTAGATTTTCAGTTTTTGTCGTACTTCTTCTTGTAATGTGAAAGCGTAACGAAGTTCGTCTTTAAGCCATAAAAGTGAGCGGTCTTGCCAGCATGCAGACAACAGTTATTAATTAATAAAATTCAAGTAATTTATGTTGGATACTGTAAATCGGCAAGTTATTCTTATGAAGTTGTTGAATGGTGCAAGAATTTTCTCGAAGGAAGCAGAAAAGTAATGACTGTAATTTGTGAAAAAACGTGAACCAAGAAGCTAACACAGAACAGGCTGAAATCTAATAGCACCATACAGCCATAAAATTACTTATGTAAGTTATACTGTTTATAAATAAGGCATAATTGCTTGTGAGAATTATTTGAATATATTTAACGTTTACCAGATTTCTTATTCTACTCTTTTCCTTTATTTTTTTACCTCCATGTCATATTATTTTTATAAATGTCAAACAGCCTTTACTACAGCAGAGAATACTGCGGCAAACTTGTCGTAGACAGAAGGCCGCTCCTTGTCTTCTATACAACTCATAGCTGCCCCATTTACTTATGATTTCATTTGCAAATGCAATTTTTTTATTGTTCATTGTTAAAGGTCCCTTAGGTAATCATAAAATTCATACTGATTACGCAAAGAAATCCGGGTTATTCTTTTCCAAATAATAGAAGCCTCTGCGTAATCAAAAATTGGCCTCCTTCTGACAACGATCAGGAGGCGACCAGAAGACGGACGTCTTCGACCGCTTTCGTGTTTCCTGTGGCAAACTGAGCACATGACATTCTAGTATGAAACAGAATTGAAAAAAATTGAAATACATTTAATTTAATAATTTTTTTTTCTCTTGTCATACTAGACGTTCCTGACATGAGCGTCGTTAGTAGACGTTGAAGAGCATCCTGAACGAGGCTCATCTTCAACTTCCTGCCGGCCATCTTTAAACCTTGAGAACCATTCGTAACAACAAGTACAGATAAGGCACTCATCACCGTGGGCTTCCTGCATCATTTGATGTGTCTCTGTTAAGGTTTCCAAATACAGACCCGTTGCTCGCCTAACTCTGCCATCTCATATAACAAATTAATCTTCCGGCAGTTACGTATGGAGCACATGCGTATGCAGGCATGCCAACTGCGTTTATCCCCAACACACCGTAACATAAAAACGTTAGATAAGATACAATCTTTGATTTTTGACTGAGACAGACAAGCAATATGCTCTGTGGCGTGTAGGGTTGTCTCTGTAGCTTGCAAATATGCTTTGAAGGAAACGAAGTTACACAATCTGCTGTTAATTATTTTACTGGATGGGCGGGTGTGTTGAATTTTGTGTAACGATAATGGAACCTACTATTGGAAGTCAGCCATTCTGTAAATTTTTCAAATTCTAAACGTTAATGAAAGGAGAAAGTCGAAATTAGTGAAATAGGAGCGCAAATGACTGTTGTATGAGAAGAGAACGGCAAAACACATCATAGTTTAATTTGAAAAGTTTGTTAAGATTTTTTTTTTCAAGTGATTCTGTGTATGAATGCCGACGTGTTGTGCATCCGAACTGACTTTGGGACAGATGTAATCCGGAGAAAATCTATATCCTGCGCACAGCCAGAAGTCTCCTGAGAGAAATTTTATCGCCCAAGAAGTGTTTTCCTCCGCGTTGAGGTTTTCCTTGTACGTATAATACTATCAAATTCCAATCTCTAGTGGTATCACTGCACAGACATCCTTCGAAGGTTCTATTGCGAGAAATCTGTTTTCCTTTGGAGTTACAGCCTCCAACGAACTTAGCAGCGGGGCGTCGGGCAGCAGCAAAGCGATTTCGCGAAGTTTCAGAGAGCAAATACCATAATTAAGGGCCACTTAATAATCTCACAGATAACCGCACAGAGGCCTGACAGGTTAGTCAAGAGCGCTAATGCGCTGCTTTCTTGAGCCCGGTAGGCGCACCGAACCTGTCTCGAATCCACCCAGCGGACTAATGGCGAAGGGCCAGTGTGCCATCTAGTGTGGATGTTTTTAGGCGGTTTTCCACCTCCCGCTAGGTGAATACCGTGCTGGTCCCCTAGTCCCGCCTCAGTTACAAGACTCGCCGACATATGAAATACTTTCACACTTTCACGGTTTACACTAGATGCAGACAGGTGGGGTATACTATTTCCGTCCCAGGGGGTACGGGGTGGCGACAAGAAGGGCATCTGGCCTCCTTCTAAAACTAACATTGCCAAACTCCATGGTAACAACCCAGACAAGGCAGTAGCTGGAGTTGGATCCGGATACTTGAATACTAGGGACATTATCCTTGAGATTGTCATCAAATTCAGGGTAACATTAAACAAATAACGTCGGCTAAATTCCAAATAATTATATATATTTTTGCTCTGATACTTGGTAAAGTCACACGTCTCTCGTTAAATGGGAATTTGAATTGGTATCAAATGCCTCCCTGAACTCGAGGAACACGGCATCAACCCGATTGCCGATGGAGGAACAGAATGAGCTGAGTTTCTCAAGACCAGTGTTTGCGAACTTCATGTTGATTTTTGTTGATGACATTGGAAGAAAACTATGCTACATTTATTAGTTCGTCAGTGAACAAGAAGAATAAAAGAACTATTCCATACAGTTTGTGACTATACGTCGAAAAAAAAATGTGAATCTGGTTGTTGATGATAAAATCCCAAACCCTTCAAAACTGCCATGTCGTTGGTCGATACTTAAATTACCTGCAAAGACTGACTAATGAAACTCACACAGACAGTTAGTTCAAGCTGTTTTTCTCTAAGAACAATCTCAAATGTCCTTATGATACAGGTGCCAACATTTTCGTACTTCGATTTCTTATGACCTGTCTGTAACGTATGGATATATGTGTGGGTGTGGGTGCAAATCAGATCGGCGCACAGTGGAGACATTCCTAGCAAAGCTGACTGTAATTGCCACAAAAGTCGTAACAGCGCAACGATTGACTAACGGCGGAAAAATACCCGCACACAGTGTCATGTGAGCTATTATCAGCGTTAAGCTTCAGAAATCCAGAAATTTTTTGAAATTTGTTGTAAGCTCTTACGGGACCAAACGGCTGATGTCATCATGTGCTGTGTCAAAACGCACGGGTTACGTTCGCCCTTACTAGTGCTGAGCATCCTACACGATAACTTAATAATAACACCTGGTGGTTACTGTAAATATACGTGTTGTTGTTGTTGTGGTCTTCAGTCGTGGGACTGGTTTGCTGCAGCTCTCCATGCTACTCTATCCTGTGCAAGCTTCTTCATCTCCCAATACCTACTGCAACCTACATCCTTCTGAATCTGCTTAGTGTATTCATCTCTTGGTCTCCCTCTACGATTTTTACCCTCCACGCTGCCCTCCAAAGCTAAATTTGTGATCCCTACCAACCGATCCCTTCTTCTTGTCAAGTTGTGCCACAAACTCCTCTTCTCTCAAATTCTATTCAATACCTCCTCATTAGTTATGTGCTCTACCCATTTAATCTTCAGCATTCTTCTGTAACACCACATTTCGAAAGCTTCTATTCTCTTCTTGTCAAACTATTTATCGTCCATGTTTCCCTTCCATACATGGCTACACTCCATACAAATACCCTCAGAAACGACTTCCTGACACTTAAACCTATAATCGACGTTAACAAATTTCTCTTCTTCAGAAACGCTTTCCTTGCCATTGCCAGTCTACATTTTATATCCTCTCTACTTCGACCATCATCAGTTATTTTGCTCCCCAAACAGCAAAACTCCTTTACTACTTTAAGTGTCTCATTTCCTAATCAAATTCCCTCACCATCACCCAATTTAATTCGACTACATTCCATTAACCTCGTTTTCCTTTTGTTGATGTTCATCTTATATCCTCCTTTCGAGAGACTGTCCATTCCGTTCAACTGCTCTTCCAGGTCCTTTGCTGTCTCTGACAGAATTACAATTTCATCGGCGAACCAAATAGTTTTTATTTCTTCTCCATGGATTTTCATTCCTACTCCCAATTTTTCTTTTGTTTCCTTTACTGCGTGCTCAATATACAGATTGAATAACATCGTTGAGAGGCTACAATCCTGTCTCACTGCCTTCCCAACCACTGCTTCCCTTTCATGCCCCCGACTCATAACTGCCATGTGGTATCTGTACAAATTGTAAATAGCCTTTCGCTCTCTGTATTTTACCCCTGCCACCTTCAGAATTTGAAAGAGAATTCCAGTCAACATTGTCAAAAGCTTTCTATAAGTCAACAAATGCTAGAAGCTGAGGTTTGCCTTTCCTTAATCTTTCTTCTAAGATAAGTCGTAAGGTCAGTATTGCCTCACGTGTTCCAACATTTCTACGAAATCCAAACTGATCTTCCCCGAGGTCGGCTTCTACCAGTTTTTCCATTCGTGTACGATGAATTAAGAATAAAAAATGTTGTAGATGAACCGCGAACGTCGACGAAAAAACATGTGGTGCGCGCGCGTGACTTTAGCGATCCAACAACTCGCCTTCGCTGGGTCCAGAGATGCTGCCTCAGCGACGGGCAGTAGCCGGCTAATGTCGTAGTGAACAGACAGCATCAACGAATAATTAATTAACTGTCAGAAGTTGGCGTGGCGCTGCGTGTTTGTTCGTATTAAATGGTTCCTATGGTATGACATAAAGAGTTAGTTAGTTCCCATGTAGACCTCTCACAGACTAAGTGGATATATCGGTGTGCGTCTAGGTCCGATAGCAGAGCGACCCACTGCGTGGTGTAGTGAGGCACCGCAGCTGGCGGTTAAGGCTTGGGAGAGGGAAAGGTGTTTGGATTGGTAGTACCAGTCCGTTAATTTGGGTACACTTCGCGGAGGCAGCGTGGCTATTTAGTCTGTTAGGCCGCTGCTCATATACGTGGCTGTGACGGTTGTTTCCTACCAAAGCTGAGCAATGGAATATACAGAGATTCTGTGGTATTTTCTGAATAGTCGCTGGTGATACCCCAGTTTTGGCGAATTTAGGTGCACGAACTATCAATTGCTTGTCGTCTTGTGATCAGTTTCGGTCGTAAAGTTTGCTGTGGTAAATCCAGCGTGAGCGTGGATAGAGAGGGAAGTAGATTTGTAGGTGCTGAGTTTTTGGGAATCGGTGGAACCGATATCCTGTCCGTGTTGTACGATTAGTGGTCGCGGCTCGCCCAGAGGCAAATGGGTTGTTAGCCATTACGGTATATTGATAATTTTTACTTATGGACCGTCTGACAGCAACTGAATAAAACACAATTTTAGTGCCATACGCGTTTCGCCTTTATTTTCTGCAATGCATCATCAGTGGCAGGTTGCGTGGACAATTTCTTACATATTACTCTCCTGTTACATTTTTGCCGGCCGCGGTGGTCTCGCGGTTCTAGGCGCACAGTCCGGAACCGTGCGACTGCTACCGTCGCAGGTTCGAATCCTGCCTCGGGCATGGATGTGTGTGGTGTCCTTAGGTTAGTTAGGTTTAAGTAGTTCTAAGTTCTAGGGGACTGATAACCACAGCAGTTGAGTCCCATAGTGCTCAGAGCCATTTTTTGTTACATTTTTGGTGTTGTTCTTCTACTTATGAACGCCAATTTGCGGTTTTTTCCACATTCCACAGCACTATGCACTGAACGCTTGTTTTAATGCAATGGCACTCCCACACATTGCATTAAAACAAGCGTTCAGTGCATAGTGCTGTGCAATGTGGAAAAAACCGCAAATTGGCGTTCATAAGTAGAAGAACAACACCAAAAATGTAACAGGAGAGTAATATGTAAGAAATTGTCTACGCAACCTGCCACTGATGATGCCTTGCAGAAAATAAAGGCGAAACGCGTATGGCACTAAAATTGTGTTTCATTCAGTTGCTGTCAGACGGTCCATAAGTAAAAATTATCAATATACCGTAATATTACACGCAACTGAGGAAGACAGGACTACAAAAGTTGGGTTGTTAGCCGTTTCATTGAAGTGGTTTGGTAGTGGTTGGTTTGTGTATCGAGAAGGGAAAGCCTCGAACACATGTTCGTATTTGTTGTTGAAGTACCACTATGGTTCAAATGGCTCTGAGCACTATGGGACTCAACTGCTGAGGTCATTAGTCCCCTAGAACTTAGAACTAGTTAAACCTAACTAACCTAAGGACATCACAAACATCCATGCCCGAGGCAGGATTCGAACCTGCGACCGTAGCGGTCTTGCGGTTCCAGACTGCAGCGCCTTTAACCGCACGGCCACTTCGGCCGGCGAAGTACCACTATCTTACAGCGGACCGAGAATTGGCTCGAATAAATACGAACTGTTTCAGTATATTGTGATAGAGTGCACAAGCTGTTGAGTGGGCAAGCGACGAGAAAATAAAAGAACCATTTTACAAGCAGCACGCAGCAAAACAAAAACTTGATTAGCCAAAGTGACGAGTGGCCGAATTCAAGTAGGTAACTTAGCGAGTCGCGTATTGTCATGGCCTGAAGAGGTTCAGAATTGTTTTAAATTATCACTTAAGGTTAGATTTAAAGTGGCGGTGGCACTTATTGTTTTTATATAACTTTTTTATTACTGAATTTCCATGTTGTGGGATGTAGTCTTTGATGGCACTCGCACACTTAGGTGAATGAGATTGTATTGAAATATCTACAGCAAATGTCTTGGGTTGACATAAACCTTCCGTATATTTAATTCGTATCTGGTGTGTGTATATGTATTTTACGGGAAAAGAAAAGGGTGAATTCCAGAGATCTTAATACTGCAGGACACGAGTATACTCTGGAATTTGTAAGGTTAACTGATGAAAAGTTCATTGAGTGGATCCACGATAAATACACTCCTGGAAATGGAAAAAAGAACACATTGACACCGGTGTGTCAGACCCACCATACTTGCTGCGGACACTGCGAGAGGGCTGTACAAGCAATGATCACACGCACGGCACAGCGGACACACCAGGAACCGCGGTGTTGGCCGTCGAATGGCGCTAGCTGCGCAGCATTTGTGCACCGCCGCCGTCAGTGTCAGCCAGTTTGCCGTGGCATACGGAGCTCCATCGCAGTCTTTAACACTGGTAGCATGCCGCGACAGCGTGGACGTGAACCGTATGTGCAGTTGACGGACTTTGAGCGAGGACGTATAGTGGGCATGCGGGAGGCCGGGTGGACGTACCGCCGAATTGCTCAACACGTGGGGCGTGAGGTCTCCACAGTACATCGATGTTGTCGCCAGTGGTCGGCGGAAGGTGCACGTGCCCGTCGACCTGGGACCGGACCGCAGCGACGCACGGATGCACGCCAAGACCGTAGGATCCTACGCAGTGCCGTAGGGGACCGCACCGCCACTTCCCAGCAAATTAGGGACACTGTTGCTCCTGGGGTATCGGCGAGGACCATTCGCAACCGTCTCCATGAAGCTGGGCTACGGTCCCGCACACCGTTAGGCCGTCTTCCGCTCACGCCCCAACATCGTGCAGCCCGCCAGTGGTGTCGCGACAGGCGTGAATGGAGGGACGAATGGAGACGTGTCGTCTTCAGCGATGAGAGTCGCTTCTGCCTCGCTGAAAATGATGGTCGTATGCGTGTTTGGCGCCGTGCAGGTGACCGCCACAATCAGGACTGCATACGACCGAGGCACACAGGGCCAACACCCGGCATCATAGTGTGGGGAGCGATCTCCTACACTGGCCGTACACCACTGGTGATCGTCAAGGGGACACTGAATAGTGTACGGTACATCCAAACCGTCATCGAACCCATCGTTCTACCATTACTAGAGCGGCAAGGGATCTTGCTGTTCCAACAGGACAATGCACGTCCGCATGTATCCCGTGCCACCCAACGTGCTCTAGAAGGTGTAAGTCAACTACCCTGGCCAGCAAGATCTCCGGATCTGTCCCCCATTGAGCATGTTTGGGACTGGATGAAGCGTCGTCTCACGCGGTCTGCACGTCCAGCACGAACGCTGGTCCAACTGAGGCGGCAGGTGGAAATGGCATGGCAAGCCGTTCCACAGGACTACATCCAGCATCTCTACGATATTCTCTATGGGAGAATAGCAGCCTGCATTGCTGCGAAAGGTGGATATACACTGTACTAGTGCCGGCATTGTGCATGCTCTGTTGCCTGTGTCTATGTGCCTGTGGTTCTGTCAGTGTGATCATGTGATGTATCTGACCCCAGGAATGTGTCAATAAAGTTTCCCCTTCCTGGGACAATGAATTCACGGTGTTCTTATTTCAGTTTCCAGGAGTGTATATAGAAGGGAGATATTCGAAACAATTAAAACGATTTCATATATGGAAAGAGTGTGCTCATTGAATGCAAGCATAATTGAAGTTGTCATAATTTATTACGGAACAGTCAACGATTATACCTATAACAGAGATTGGTAAATCGGTGGAGTACGTGACGTCGTGTTATTTACATAGCAACGCTGGGCTAAGCGGAAAGAGATTTAGTGGTAGCATAAACTATTTTAATCTATGTAGATATCTGTAAAAGCGTCTTCATACAAGCTGGTAATAACACGACGATAAATGGAATAGGAATTTTGTAAGTAATTAAAAAGGTACGAGTCTTTTCCAAAGTTAATGTACGACGTTGGGAGAATTTCGTTTTGTGGGAGAACAATTGCAAGCTAGATGAGCATTTATCTCGACATAATATAAATAGGCACTGTATGCTTTGTTTCATCCACTAGCTTAGATATCGAGAGTTGTTATCTAAATCGGCCTATCTCGTAATTACTGCTTGATATTAGTGATCATTGTCATTACAATGTTTTTATGTGTGTATTCGTAATGTAATCGTGTCATTGTTCGATCTCGAAGTTGTGTAAAGTAAGGGTGCTGTCTTTCATTATTCGATATTCGAGCCGGCTGCATAGTCAGTGGCTGAGGTTGCTGCAGTAGTAATTATACTAAGGGTGATCTGTCTTCAATTTGTTGCTTGAGAGTGCGAATACGGTGCGAGATAGACTTCGAGTAGTCGCCAGGCGCTCCACTACGACTGGAATCTTCTAAAATCAGATAGCGACCCTCAGTCATAACATCGACTGTTACATTAAAAACTATACCTAATTAAAGCTGTAGAGGTCGATTGGTTCTCCCAAGTATTTTGGGCGGCAGGAAGCCATACGTTAACGGCATAGCGACGTTGGTACAGTACGATCCATTGTCGTTATAAGTTCGATCTTGGGTACCGCCAGTCGGCACGTTACAATTGGTCCCTAAGCCTACACACTACTTCACATTACTTAATCTAACTTAAACTAACTTACACTATGGATAACACACACACCCAAGCCCGAGGGAGGACTCGAACCTCCGACGGGGGGAGCCACACTTACAGTGCAAGGCGCAACAGACCGCGCGGCTACCCCGCGCGGCAGAGACCTAGAATGTAAGAATATATTTAAACCAGGAAACGACTGTCCAATCAATGTTTATCGCTTACAGCACTATCAGCTGATTTCACCTCGTGTCCATTGCAAAGTTCCTCACATTCCAAACCTGCACGTACTCTTCACGGCCTCGTAATGAAATGGTGATGTACTCGGAACTCTCCATCACATGCGCTGCTTCTCCCGCTATAAAAGGTCAGCCAATATCAAAAACAAGGAAAATATTCATTTGACAAAATTTAAGCATTCAGCAGATACTTTATTGAGCCTTCTGACTGATGCACAAAGAAACTATTGACAGAGGCAATGGTTAATGTCGGAGGATATCGTCACAAAATTGCGGGACCGAAGCCGAATGTAAGTGTCACTTTTTTGTCCCCTAATCTTACACATACTCCAACCACTCATCTATCGTGAAAGTCAAGTTGCTGCTGGGTGTTGAATTCCATCCTCATTAGGTCCGAAACGACTCCCGGTCTCCAATCTTTTCAATTTTCACTGGAAATGCATTAACCTAACTTAAATCAGAGCCTTTATTTGTTGTTATTTGATAACACACGCAGTAATCGAAGTTTCAGTGGTAGGCGTTTAGTCAATAGCGGAGTTCTGGACGTATACAATGTTAACAGGTTTGTAATCAATCACCAATTATCCTGTGTCAGCTTCTAACTTTTGTTCGCATTTCATCTCGACTCCCGTTGCTGTTTTTGTTATCATCCGAAGTAGATAGTAATTTGCGTAAATCAGGTCTTCAGCAACATGAAACTTCCGGTAACAACATAATTTGTGTGTTCATCTACATTTTTCTCTGTAGTTTATATGTGATACACGTCGTGTATTAACTAACAGGACTCCACGTTTAGTTTTCACAGCATTAGTTTTGTCTCAAGTAAAAGATAAACGATATGAGGGATGAATAGCAGAGTATTTGTTTCATCTTCAACAGGCTCTCCATCCTGTTCAGTTCAACCCTGGTTTGCGTCCCCAGTGAAATAATACGAAAACATTTAAAAAACAGTATTTATAAAGAAGAGACATTTAAAAATTGAGTAATATACATTTTTCTCAGGTACCTGTAAAATAATAATTTCTCCGTGTAAGTTTCGAGGGCAAAGAAATATAACAAAATGATCTAAAGAGACGACAAGATACGCTCTTTTGTTAATTTTTTAGTCGTCTTTACTTCTTCTTTCGTCTTGGTTGTGTGTAGAAGGACATCTTGTGAGTGCTGGCAAATGTAAGCATATTTGTACTAATTAAGCAGATAATATATTGATTTAATAGTATTGTTCACTTTTAATTTGTAAGAGGTGATCCCGATTTCATGTCCGCCTTTCTTGAATTAACCTGCATTCGAGTAATTTACAGCGCAACAATCGCAGCGGCCGATGCAGCCAACGACGCCATTACGTGGCGATATTAACTTATAAAAAATTAGCGGAAGCGAAGAACTCGTCCGCTATTAACATAATATACATTTTTCCCCACACCTGCCCGACGTTGCAGAAAATACGTATCTTTAAGATTCATATTTTCAGTACAACAGCCGAGGGCCAGAGCCAGGACTTCGACTACAATGCAATGGCTAACGGAGGTAAGGGAAAATACTCTCGCGCGTGTGTGGGCCGCAACTGTAATTAATAACTAAAGATTTTTTGCTTTAAAGTGAACTGACTAGCCGAGGAAAATAATATGAAAAGTTTATTACATTGTTCAATTTAGATGTTCATGCTTTAAGAGTCAGCGAGTCTAATTCCACTGAAGATTATTATTGTTATAAAAAGAACTTCACAAAAGCATTTAATTGTAAATCAAAATAAAATGAAGTATCATTTTGATTAAGGCCCACCACGTAAGTCGGCATCAATCAATGTTACCAACAGGGACCTAACATGTGAGGTCATAATTCCCCTAGAGTTAGAACTACTTAAGCGAAACTAACCCAAGGACAACACATACATCCATGCCCGAGGCCGGATTCGAACCTGCGACCGTAGGAGCAGCGCGGTTCCGGAGTGAAGCGCCTAGAACCGCTCGGCCACAACTTCCGGCGGGATGACCAATTCCATCAGGCACCTAATATATCCTCCGTCTGTGGTTTGAAGAACTAAGTCCCGCACTATTCCATCTCTACCTGGTTTTCTTTCAACTCTGCGGTCTTTCTTCCACAGGTGCCTCGGCTGTCTGTCTTCGTGCAAGAGTACAGTACCTCCCACTGTGCATTTAAAAGGGCTTTACTTCATGAAAGATCCTGAGCTGGGGCAGTTACCTGTTCCCCCATCTCTTTACGCAGTCATTCTGCAGCCTCTATCGCTGCTTCGCCGTAATCGCGTGAGATTGGTCGCGAGTTGATGGAGGCTTCTGTTTTCAAAACGAGTCCAAATCGTTGTACATCTCATCCGGATTAAACCACTCGCTGAGGATCTGAACGCGTAATCCCGCCTAACTGCGGTTATGTCGATGTCGGAGTTTTTACCGATGTTCCGACAGGTCCCACAGATTATCCAAAGTGTTCAAGTCAAGTGATTATGCACGCCCACCGAGATGTAATAGAGTGGGAGAGAGTCGAGGGAGCCTCTCACATATTCTTCCGTGCCGATGAACATTGCTCTTGTCTTTACTTGCCTGTGTGAGCAGTGACCTCTTACGAGGCCAAATATGCACTGCATGAAGTTCCCGTCCCAAAGTTCTCTCGCTAACTGTTTTGGATGTTCCTTCATTCTCTGTCTGTAGTAATTCGCGTCAGGTTTGGAAGTGATTTTCATTCACAAGTCATGGAGTCTCCAGTCCATCGCAATCAGGATATTTTAGCGGCCATAATTCTGACGTTGTGTTTCGTGGCCACGTGTCTTACACCACGGCTTGTAGACACATGGAACAGTCCGCCGCGAAACACCAGTAAATCCAGCAACTTCACGCACAGACACACACAATTGTCCCTTTTTATCACTCGGTCACGTCCATACATTTACCCGTGTTTACGTACAATGTCCGCTTGAAACATAAATGTCTCACTGATCGCTACTGCCTTACGTTCACCCAGAGGAGGTGCGTTCTCGTCGCTCGAGTGCTGGGCCATTAGAAAAGGCTTAACGATTCACCAGTGCGAGCGCAGTGGGGTTACTGCGGGGCTACTGACTTTTTGTGCGGTGGGCTTATGTGGATATCACTTCACTGTCGTTCCCACAAGTGGCAGCGAAGTCGTCCGTTAAGCTATCTTTATAAATGAGTTCCCCTGCAATAGAAGATATGCCCCTAAGCATCGTTGCAGAGAGGAGAATTGGGCTGCTTGTAAGTCCAGCTGGTAAAACTGTAAACCTGTAAATGAGAACGTCTTTCGTAGTTTGTCGAATTGCATCTTCTCTCTTCTCGACAATCAACCAGAAGAATCTCATTAAGTCTTCGTAAACATTTGTAAAAAATGCTGGAGTGTCGTCTCCATCGATTGCCTACTGCAACATCCTGAAGTGAAATAATGTTGACAATGTTTCAGGCAGAAAATTTGATCCGGAGTCCGAAGTCACATTAAGTGAGGATAAAATGTTTTCCTGAGACGTAGTGAACCACTTTTTCCCCTCCTTCTTTCGCATCACCACGTGAACTGCTTGGCGTTGTGTCTTCTTGTCTTCCGGCTTGCTCGTCTCAGGGAAGGAGCGAGGGAGAACGGCACGTAGAGTTTCGGTAAGCGTGACTATTCAGTTAATGTCCTAGTATGGATTTGTATTTTTAATTCTTTAAAAAAATGAAAGTCTGGTCACCCTCACCAAAATTCCGACAGGTATGTAGTGTACTGGCATTCAAAGTTCAAAAGATTCGTTTTACGTTGAGAAAATCGAACAACATTGAACATGTCAAGCTGCGGTTTATTGATCCTTCTGAAATAAAATTGCAGTCACTCTGCATCCACTCGTCTTAAATAGTGTGATTTCGTATACAACTGTGATTGTGCTGAATGATTCATGCAACCTAGCAACGAAATCAATAAGCAACTCCGTATTGTCGATTATTTCAAAATTCAATATTTTAAAATTTAGCACGGGCGAGTCTTTAAATCTCCGCTAATTATTTACGCACCACACCATTGTCTATCGTGCGGCTATTAAAATCTGCGTGTTTTCAATTAATTCGGCAAAGTCAGTCATACACAATGCCGTCTGAGAGGGTCCTATAGCAAAGTCTTATTTGTGTTCTCTGTGTGACTTTAAACTACTCTCGTCGACGTTATCACGCGACAGAACTGGATTAATGTACCAATTACACAGTGTAGCATTTTTTCTTCGGCCAACAAAACAGAATAAGTCAAAAGCGCTCTCCTCTGTCCTTTGAATAAACGCGGCACTTACATGTAACCTTCCTCTGACGTGAAAATCCAAAACACGTCATTAAATGTATCTACACAATTGAAAGCCAGACAAATGTCAAAACAAATATTCTACTGTAAATAGAATTATATCCCGTAATTAAATAACCACGCTGCAAAAATTTGATTCCGACATCGTCCACTTTGCAAGCAAGAACAAATTTGATGTTTTGGTACTTATCTCGAGTGCAATTAATCTCTTTCTCAAAATTCATGTTAAATGGAGAAACTCAAGCTTTTATTATTGATTAGGGGACGGCACACTCAGTCACTTTATAGTAGTATTGAAAACAATGCTTCACTTTCTAATACCCAGTCCTTCTTTCTTCAATGCGTTATAGGCAGGAAGAACTCATCATCTGTAATGTCCTGCAACCTGATCCTTTCGACTTTCTCACTCTGAATGTAAAGCCACATCTGAGAATGATACATCCAACAAAATAAGCGTATTTGGAGCATTTTCTTTATAAACGTATGAAATGCTTTTCTACGTTGCAAGGATTCAAAGAAACGTCCACATCTTTCTTTCTTAGTAATGACAATGATCTTCGTCCGTCTTCTGTTTGCAACGTACACTCCTGGAAATGGAAAAAAGAACACATTGACACCGGTGTGTCAGACCCACCATACTTGCTCCGGACACTGCGAGAGGGCTGTACAAGCAATGATCACACGCACGGCACAGGGGACACACCAGGAACCGCGGTGTTGGCCGTCGAATGGCGCTAGCTGCGCAGCATTTGTGCACCGCCGCCGTCAGTGTCAGCCAGTTTGCCGTGGCATACGGAGCTCCATCGCAGTCTTTAACACTGGTAGCATGCCGCGACAGCGTGGACGTGAACCGTATGTGCAGTTGACGGACTCTGAGCGAGGGCGTATAGTGGGCATGCGGGAGGCCGGGTGGACGTACCGCCGAATTGCTCAACACGTGGGGCGTGAGGTCTCCACAGTACATCGATGTTGTCGCCAGTGGTCGGCGGAAGGTGCACGTGCCCGTCGACCTGGGACCGGACCGCAGCGACGCACGGATGCACGCCAAGACCGTAGGATCCTACGCAGTGCCGTAGGGGACTGCACCGCCACTTCCCAGCAAATTAGGGACACTGTTGCTCCTGGGGTATCGGCGAGGACCATTCGCAACCGTCTCCATGAAGCTGGGCTACGGTCCCGCACACCGTTAGGCCGTCTTCCGCTCACGCCCCAACATCGTGCAGCCCGCCTCCAGTGGTGTCGCGACAGGCGTGAATGGAGGGACGAATGGAGACGTGTCGTCTTCAGCGATGAGAGTCGCTTCTGCCTTGGTGCCAATGATCGTCGTATGCGTGTTTGGCGCCGTGCAGGTGAGCGCCACAATCAGGACTGCATACGACCGAGGCACACAGGGCCAACACCCGGCATCATGGTGTGGGGAGCGATCTCCTACACTGGCCGTACACCACTGGTGATCGTCGAGGGGACACTGAATAGTGCACGGTACATCCAAACCGTCATCGAACCCATCGTTCTACCATTCCTAGACCGGCAAGGGAACTTGCTGTTCCAACAGAACAATGCACGTCCGCATGTATCCCGTGCCACCCAACGTGCTCTAGAAGGTGTAAGTCAACTACCCTGGCCAGCAAGATCTCCGGATCTGTCCCCCATTGAGCATGTTTGGGACTGGATGAAGCGTCGTCTCACGCGGTCTGCACGTCCAGCACGAACGCTGGTCCAACTGAGGCGCCAGGTGGAAATGGCATGGCAAGCCGTTCCACAGGACTACATCCAGCATCTCTAAGATCGTCTCCATGGGTGAATAGCAGCCTGCATTGCTGCGAAAGGTGGATATACACTGTACTAGTGCCGACATTGTGCATGCTCTGTTGCCTGTGTCTATGTGCCTGTGGTTCTGTCAGTGTGATCATGTGATGTATCTGACCCCAGGAATGTGTCAATAAAGTTTCCCCTTCCTGGGACAATGAATTCACGGTGTTCTTATTTCAATTTCCAGGAGTGTATAATGGGATTCGTACAAAATGGCAGTGTTCTTCGTTGAGACGGATGTTTTATTGGCATCAGTCCCCACAAGGGTCGCATGTTCTTGTATAACAACGCACACTCTTAGTTGCAGCTCACAATAACACCCCTGACAGACAGAGTGACATGCCTGACAGTTGTGCAACACCTCTGCCCACTCAAAGTCGATCCAAATCTCGAAGGAAGGAAAACGGAAGAATCATGAGGGCATGTTGGGGTGTCGTCATTTATTATTTTCCAGCATTAGCCTCCAGCTGTCAGAATCCCAACAAAGCACCGATGCTCGTCAGACTTGGGTTCAGCAAGTAATATTTTGCGGAGAAACTTGAAATGATGCGTACGTGTTCCCACTTCCTAAAACAGAGAAAGTCAGTGTGTTATTTTTCCAGACTCGTGGTAACTTGATGTGAGCAAACCTGATATCTGTTGACTTGGAATGTAGTGACTCAACTCCTGTAACAGCTAATGGTTGGTTGGTGATGACTCGCAATTGCAAGCTGTTGACTGAACTAGTGCTGATAAATTTTCATTGACTTCCAGCCTCGAGTAAGCAGCGCGTACGTTTCTTTAGCCCCATCGGATCCGTGATCCAAACGGGGGCAGCTTGAACATACGTGAGGAACATCTTTCCCGCTGCGACTTGCTATCTTCCATTGCTTACAGATACATAATGGGACGTATTTTGCACCTTGAACAGGCTACCTCATTTTTCTTGCAGCTTTCGTTGATTTTCTAGTAAATTTTAACATTTTGGGAAACGACTGCGGATAAAAAACACCCAGTGAACTAAAACAAAAGATAATGGTGGATAAAAATGATCATAAAATTATTTGATCAATGAAATACAAGTAACATCATAGACTAACAATTATTACACTGGAAGCATAAAGCATCAAACAGAACACATTGTCATGCTAGCTGTCGAAAGTATTTGACACAAAAATTCTCCTCGAAGAAGACTTACTTGGTTTGTGACAATGGAGCAACTTATAGGCAGTCAGCTTTCACTCACTGATGCAATATGGGCTTCTATTCCAATTACACTTTAAGTATATATATGTTAACTGACCTTTATACTCCGCTTTTATATTCGTAAGTTGACTCACCACCTGCAGTATCTACAAATTTATTTGATAATGCAGCCATATCCGAAATACGCAAAAGGTAAAGAAAAGACAATACAAATTAAGTTATCTGCAGATTACGTGGAATTATTCACTATAAGAGAGAGTCAATATACGTCCTCACGGTCACTAATTTCTGTTGTGTTAGAGATCATTACGCGAAATATACGTCGGCGACAGGACACACGTTCTACAGTCAGCTACAAAATCGGTTCTCTAAATTTTCTCTATAGTGTTCCTAGAAAAGAACGTCGGCTTGGCTCCTGACATTCCTGTTTCAGTCTCTGAAACACCTCCATGTTACATGCTTGTTGATCGAACCTAAGACTAACAAATCTAGCAACCCTTCTCTGTACTCAAGAGCGAGTCGCATTGCTGCACTATATCCTGTCTTCTTTATAGCGGAGTTGGATTCTCCCAAAATCCACACAATAAACTGAAGACGAATGTTTGCCTCCCCTACCACCGTCCTTACGTGCTCATTCCATTTCATATCGCTCTGCAATGGTAGTCCTAGATATCTTAACAACGCAATGGATCGAGCAGTACACCATTTATACTGTATTTACACATCACAGGATTGCTTTTCCTGCTTTCCGCAGTAGCTTAGTTTTCTCTGCTCTTAGAGCAAGCTGCCATTCATCACAACAAATAGAAATTACGTCGTCCTGTATCACCCTGCAGTCATTCAAAGACGACACTTCCCTTGGACTACAGAGTCATCAGCGAACAGTCGGAGATTCCTGCCCATCATGTACTCTTGGAGAATAACGGCGGTCCTATAACACTTCCCTTGGCATTCCTGACAGTAGCCTTGCCTCTGGTGAAACCTCGCCTTCAAGGACAAGGTGCTAGGTTCGATTACTCTAGTATTCTTACAATCTCTCACATACATGGAAACCTATTCCGTGTCCTCGTACCTTCTTTAGAAGCCTGCAGTGGGGCACTATGCCAAACGCTTTTCGGAAATCTGGGAATACGGAATCTGGCTGTTGCTCTTCATCTATGGTTCACAACACGGGGTAAGTGAGCTGTTCTGTACTGAGCTGCGTACAATTCTGATCCAAGGAAAATGGTAGGCATACGATAGCAAGCGCTGCCTCATCTGTTCCAAAACGCCGCTCATAGAAACGCGATTCTTCGTGTGCTCATACGTCGGGTTCTGTTAGTGATAGAAACGTATTGTCAAGTGTTTTGGACAGCCCTTGGGTTAAGGATCAGTCGCATACTCAACACAAGGATCATCGTAGTGTCACTGGCTTAGAGTACAGCGTCCAAGTATTATACTGCTTGGACAGTCCGCCCCCGGTAGCTGAGTGTTCAGCGTGACAGAAGGTCAATCCTAAGGGCCCGGGTTCGATTCCCGGCTGGATCGGAGATTTTCTCCGCTCAGGAAGTGGGTGTTGTGTTGTCCTAATCATCGTCATTTCATCCTCATCGACGCGCAAGTCACCGAAGTGGCGTCAAAGCGAAAGACTTGCACCAGGCGAACGGTCTACCCGACGGGAGGCCCTCGTCACACGACGGCTTGGACAAATCGAGCAAAGTAGTTGGTTCTTTTGGCATTTAATGTGGACTACGGTGGGCCTTCAGGTGCACGAAGAGAGACCATTTCTTCAATGGCAGTTCGTCAGACATCCACATCAAAAAAGGCTTTCTTTAATATTTTTCGTATCACAACCGAACCGCGGAATCGAAAACGGTTAAGTACAGCAAACAGCTGAAATTCTTAAGATATTTTCCTGAGATCTCGATCTCGAACAACCTTGAAAATTTGCTTGATTTCCTTTTACGTTTCCGAGACACAGAGGTTTGAAGGTTCTCTACTCGTAGCCCTAAAATACGCACGTAAAATCCGGTATGCGGCGCAATATAAATAACAAATGACCGCAGAAAATAGCTCTAATTTCAACGGTTTTTTCTCTAGGCATATATCCAGTAGTGCCATCTTCCCGTTCCCGATAATCTTTATTAATTCTTGGTAAATATCTTACACAACCCCAAAGTAAGTGTTTCTACCCTTTTTCGTACCAAAACCGAGCCACGTATTCCATGACGACTATGAACAGCAAGTGGCTAAAATTTTTACGATGTATCCTTTAGATTACAATCTGTAACAGCCCTGAAACTTTTCGGGTATCTTTATCCGTTTCTGAGATATAGAGGGTCAAACGTACCATACCTATATACGTAAAATACACAGTAAGGCGAAAACGTAGTTTCCAAAATGACGTAGCGTGCAGAAATATGAGTATGTCACAAAGTGTCTCTGTTATCATCAGAAGGTTTCTGGGAACGACACATTGTAGTACTGAAGCACATGCAGAATTGTTGAGCACGTAAAACCCGGTCTGAGGTGTAAAATGACTTTTGCATTACTTCTATTTCATATCAGTAAGCCATATAAATTTCGCTGCCCCATTAAGTTCTTTTCGTATGAGTGACGTGGCCTCCTGCAGCAGAGAAGAGAAGGGAACCAGCGGAAGAAAGCTCCCGCCGGAGCACAAAACAGGCAAATATGCTCCTATTTAACAGACTCTGACTGAAAATTCGGGCACGGGCCTCCTCACTCTACCTTCCTCAGAACCTTTAAAAATTTTCCCAAGAATTTTGACATGCGAACATAACCGCTGTTTTTTATGCAGAGAGAGTAGGAGACAGGGGCAGTGTGACACTGTGACAGAAGCGGAGAAGTAATAAATACTGGAAGATAATAGACAGTGTTTGTGGTATAGAGAGAGCGAAGGAGTCAAGGCAGTGTGGGAGAAAGAGATGGATACAGTGGCAGTGGAACATAGTTGATAATGCGAGAACAGTGCTAGGAAAAGAATGAAGGAGACATTGCCAGTGGGAGAGGAGTGAAGAGACGGAGAAAGAAGAAGTGGGTGAGAGACTGTAGAAATGCGGGACAATCTATGAGAATGACAACGAGAAAGAGGGTGATAGTGACAGTGAGAAGAGTCACAGCCATGGGAATGAATCAATGAGACAGTAGCAGTAAGAGAGAGCGAAACAAAGGCAGTGACAGTAAGAGGAGACAGAACGAAGGAGGCTGTGGCTGTGTGACGGGAGGTAGTGGCAGCTAGAGAGACACAAAGATGTTTGCTGTAAAAAACAATCTTGATCACAATTTATTTAGTACGGTCACCGGTTTCGACCACTACTGTGATCATCTTCAGACCTACAAGTCGAATACAAAGCTTTAATTAGAGGGCTACATACGTTAAAGAAAATACATAAAGTTATAAAGCTATAAAACAAAAAAAATTGAAAACAAAATACTATGTAATGACCGTGAGAAACAATATATTGGCCAAACTGGCCGTAACTTTCTAATACGTTTTAAAGAACATACTACTGGTAGTGCACGTACCAAATCAATATTTGGTCAACATCTTGATGGATACAATCATTCTGAGGGTTTCATCTCTAACATTTTGAAAATATTACATACTGTGCCAAAAGCACTGCTGTTAAATACTTTAGAAGAAATTGAAATCTTTTCACTTCACAAAAATAATCCGTTATCTGTTTTAAACGAACAACTTCAATTCAAAGACAAACATTTCTTTGAGCTTTTCGATTATCTGCTTTAGTAATGTTCGCTCTTCTGTCCTTCGGTTTTAAAATTATTAAGACGTTTACGAAATATTTTATCTTTACTTTTTAATTTTATTTCACCAAACATTATTTTATGACCGACTATCTGTTTTAGAATGTTTGCTTATATGCTTTTAGACTGCATATTGCTAAGGCACATCCTTTTATTTTTGACACTACAGCTCATAGTATTATAATTTTAAATTCCTTCCATTTTCATTAATTTTATTTGTTTATAAGACTGGCATACAACTTAAGTAATAGCAATGCCATTTTAAAAATTGTCACATGTAATTTAAAAAAATGCAATCTACATACGAACTTCATAAATATGCACAGCTACTTCGTATCATGTCTTTGCAGCATGTCGTCTAAAGATTATGGCAGCTTACTCATTGAAAATCGTTTCAATAAAGCCATGTTGGTGCTCAATAGTACATCGTTTGACGTGACAGTCTTTGCCATTCCACTTTCGCAACAACTTCGCTAGAAAGAAGCCCTCTGCCACATCTTTGCACTGGCGTTTATTTTCACCATGGCAACCAGTGGTTCCAAATGGTTCACTAACAGGCCTTGAGAGGGCAACTCATGTTCTGTCAAAACGAAGTTCATTTACCCTACATGTTTAAATATTTTTAACGCTTCTTAATTGTCGATAGCTGTTAAATAAGCTAAATTTAGTGTGTGTTTATTTTTATTTCTTGACAATGTTCTTTTAACTAAGAAATTTTACATTGTTATTCGACCTATAACTCATTGGTTAGTAATGACGTCATACCGTCAAAAGTGGACGGAGCCTGCATTATATATAGTAAGACATGCACTGGTTTCTCTAGTAGTGATTCTTTAGCAGAAGGAGATTCTTACTCATTGTCAATTCATCGTTTTATAGCTTTACAACTTTATGTATTTTCTTTAATGTCTGTAGCCCTCTAATTAAAGCTTTGTATACGACTTATGGGTCTGAAGATGACCACAGTAGTGGTCAAAACCGGTCACCGTACTAAATAAATTGTGGTCAAGACTGTTTTTAATAGCATATATTTGTAACATATTGATCACTGACACTCCCATAATGTATTCAAAATACACAAAGATTTAGTGAGAATGAGCTGGGGTGAATGAGCGAGCGAGGAAGGCTGGGCAAGTGTGAGTGGACGAACATGAGCGATTTACTGCAATGGACTAGTGGGTATGAGCGAGTTCCACTTAAGAAAACTTCTGGGAGTGAGAGGTGAGTCGCATGTTAAAAAGAGCGCCAATAGTTTGGCATGCCAAAAATTTCGGGATAAGTTTTAAAGCTGCTGAGGAAGATAGAACGAGGTACCTGGTATACAAATTTCCAATCTGGCTCTTTCAAACAGCAGCATTTTCGGCTCTTTTGTGCTTCGACAGGACCGTTTTCGCGCCGGTGTGGTATAATATCGTGGTGCCTGAATTAAGTTCTAGTTTCTGCCTGTATGTTAAATCTGTATAGGTTCGGTCCAAGGGGTCACGAATTTCTTTTCATAATGATCTGTTCCGTAAAAAGGCCGTAAAGCGAAAGTAATATAGCACAATATTGTTTTAAACGTTACAAGTAATAAACTGATAATTAGCGCTTTATTGTTTTAAACGGTACAATTAGTAAATAATAAATCCACTCTGTACAGTCACCTATGGTGGAAGACTCTGCAGGAGAGACGCTCAGTAGCTCGGTACGGCCTTTTGTTAAAGTTTCGAGAACATACCTTCACCGAAGAGTCAAGCAGTATATTGCTCCCTCCTACGTATATCTCGCGAAGAGACCATGATGATAAAATCAGAGAGATTAGAGCCCACACAGAAGCATACCGACAATCCTTCTTTCCACGAACAATACGAGACTGGAATAGAAGGGAGAACCGATACAGGTACTCAGGGTACCCTCCACCACACACCGTCAGGTGGCTTGCGGAGTATGGATGTAGATGTAGATGTAGATGTAGATGTAGGTGTAGATGTAGATGGTAAACTCAATTTCTGTATTAAGATGCGATGGTGTAGTCTACAGAGTGGTTCACCGTGTAACAGCATACTCAATTAACACTGAGAAGGAAAACCGTAACTGGCGCCCTTTTGTTTCTGGAATAGCGTGATCATGAATGACGCTTGAGCCCGTAAATGGTGGGCGCACAGCAATGGCATGGTGTGCGCGGGTGCTCTCTCGTCGAGTCCCCTGCCCGAGAAGCACACTGACTGTGCAGATGGCGTCACTGAACCGCCCTTTGGCACTGTGCGAATTTCGCTACTGCCACGGTCAGGGGTACGTGGTGTGTGTGTCTGCATCAGTGGCAAAACGGTCTGAGAGCGATTAAATGCCTGCTCCACGAGGACAGACCTGTACTGTTTCATCCCACTTCTCGCAGGACGTCTGACTAACAAATCGAAGCCACTACGTTCGGATCACGGATTGAGTTCAAACTTTGTACGCCTTTTGTAGGCTATTAAAACAAGATAATGTGCTAGTTGTAAGGTGCAGTGCTCGGGTAGTTCCGAGAAAATCGGAAGAGGAGTTTTATGCGTCTACTATGTAAATGATGTGTTTATGCGAAGGTGCCAGACGTTAGAGCTGATGGCGGTCAACTGTCTGCTGGCACGGTAGCTCGGCGTGTTCGATCAGAGGAGAAGCTGCCCTTTGGGGAAAAAAAAAAAACCGAGTGCATGGATCAAAGATGTACTCCAATGGGTGTCCTATGAAATGAACAATGACGGACATGAAACAAACAAAAAAAAACAAGATTAGCGTTCTAGCTTCGTAAGATGAACGTGCATGAGGCGACAATTCGACTCCCTGTCAAACCTTCATTTTTGTTGTACAAGTGTAAATTCTATGACTTTCAGAAATTTGCACCTACACTGTTCATTCTTGCTACATTAGCAACGTCTCACCGCTATGCAGGTTCACTGACCTATGGAACCAGCCTGTGTGTCTGCAGCTCGAAGCATCGAGGTGCAAAGTAGTTCTGGGTACCTTACCACATCGCATGAATAAGGGATTTCGCAAATCACGAGACGCATACACATTTTCAGGAAAACTCTATGCGTTTCTTCATTTACGTGTCGATAGTTATAAATACGTTTGTTATAATTAAATTTAAATAAAAATACGAGGGTAATCCCAAAAGTAAGTCCTCCTTTTTTTTAAAAGTACATAGACCTGTTTATTTCTTCAGTGGTTTACATCAGTTTATAGCTTGAACATTTACCTATTATTCGACATAATCACCATTCCTGCCGATGCTTTTTTGTAGACGCTGTGGCAGTTTTTGTATGCCCATATCATAGCAGTTCGCCGCCATGCTGTTCAGAAAGTTATCAATCTCTTCTTTCACCTGGTCGTCGGAGCTGAATCGCTTTCCGGCCAAATGTTCTTTAACCTAGGGAACTGGTGATAGTCACTGGGCGCCAAGTCAGGATTATAGGGTGTGTGGGTGATTATGTTCCACCGAAACTGTCGCAGGAGAGCTACGGCTTGCCGAGCGATGTGTGGGCGGGCGTTGTCATGGATAATGTGTACACCCTTGCTCAACGTTACTCTTCTCCAGTTCAGAATTGCCCTTTTGAGTTTTTTCAGAGCCTCAAAGTACCCGTCAGCGTTAATTGTTGTCCCAGCAATTCAGCTCCGACGACGAGGTAAAAGAAGAGGTTCGTAACTTTCTGAACAGCATGGCTGCGAGCTGGTATGACATGGGCTTACAAAAACTGCCACAGCATCTACAAAATTTCATCGACAGAAATGGTGATTATGTCGAAAAATAGCTGAATGTTCAAGCTGTAAACTGATGTGAGCTTGTAGAAATAAACAGGTCTATGTACCTATAAAAAATCTAGGAGACCTTACTTTTGGGATTACCCTCATAGTAAGCAGTCGAATAACATGAACGTCACGAAAATTTCATGCAAATAAAATGGTTCAAATGGCTCTAAGCACTATGGCACTTAACATCTGATGTCATCAGACCCTAGACATAGAACAACTTAAACCTAACCAACCTAAGGACATCAACACATCCATGCCCGAGGCAGGATTCAAAACCTGCGACCGCAACAGCAGCGCGGTTCCGGACTGAAGCGCCTGGAACCGCTCGGTCACAAGGCCGGCTTCATGCAAATACACGTGTTCTTTTTTAAATTAAAATACCTCGCAAATATCATATAAATTAAATAATATGACCAATGATAAAAAATATAGATCAAAAAGTCAAGTTTGAAGCGAGAATCAAGCCGTCGCCTTATATACGTTCAAGTTACGAATCTCGAACGCTAGCCACTTTTTTCTTTTGTTTTATTAAGCCTGGGACGAGGGTCGGGGGCAAGGAGGGCAGGGTTGGTCTTCCGAGGCCCCATTCCCACCCTCTCAGAGTCAAGGAAGGAAAGGGGTCTTACAGGATCAATAGAGCTTTATATGAACAAATTTATTTAGCTGTTGGTAAGTATGTACTTTATTTTTGTTCATTTTTATGTTGCATTTTTTTTTCCTAATCGGGTGTTTCTACCGCCACAAGAAGCTTCCGAGTCGTTTTCACACTAATTAATGGACAGGGCTCCCTCTAAACTGTTTTCTCAGATGATCAATCACATGCCGTGAATCGTCTTCAGATGTGTCTTCTAGTACTCGAACCGCTCAGTGGGCAACAGGATCCTAGAATAATGCTCCTAAATAATTCGATAATCGTGCTCGATGCAATGCTTGGCGGCGGAACGCCTCATGAGTCGGCGTCAGGTGGATTTACAAGTCGAGGGCGCTTTGGGGTGCGGATGGCAAAATGTAGTGCAGCACCATGCCCTTCAGCTAGTTGAGGCATTCCTTCTGGCAGTGGGGAAGTAAAAAGTATCTGGGGCGTAGGAGCTCGTCTGCCGTGATAGAGTCTGACTGCCGTCGCAACACAAGCGCCAGCACACGTTGTATTAGATCCCAGCAGCTGCTCATCGCAGTACAGGTCAAGTGGTGCTCATCCTAATTGACGACTCCGCAGTGCGAGGACAGAGCGTCGTTCGTGAGATGGAATGTAGTGGAGGCGCTGGCTTGCGGATAGTTCACTGTTCACTACCATATACGTCCGCGGCTCGTGGCCTGGTCGCTAGCGTTGCTACCTCTGCATCACAAGATCCCAGGTTGGATTCTCGGCCAAGTTGGGGATTTTCTCTCCCCGGGGACTGGATGTTTGTGTTGTTCTCATCATTAATAGAAATGGCGAGATTGGACTGTGTTGAGATTGGGAATGTGACCAGGCGCTGATGACCGCGCAGTTGAGCACCAGAAACCAAACATCACCCTCATCATGTCCAACACATACCACAAGGAACGAGCGTATGTGGCAGGTATGGGGTGTAGACAGCCCGCCACACCCTGGTCCAGTGGGCAGTTGGGTGTTGGTGCTCGATACTGGTGGGGTTGTCGTGCTTGGTAGATGCGATAATAGTGTCTCGTGCTTGGCGCCCTGGTCACCGCTGGATTCTCTGACATGTAGCTCATTTAGACCAGGAAATCAAGGATGGGTGAGAGACAGAGCTGTGTGGCCCATGGCAAAAAGTCATCGAAGATCTGACGGGCAATGATCTGAAGCAGTGTCCTCTTTAAGCTGGTGCTGTCCGCAGTTCACGAGAATCGCGTCTTCCAAAGGTATATAGCCCACGCTCGGCTATGGAAGCAGAGAAGTATTGTAGCAGACTTTGAATATGTTACTTGTGCTCACAATATGTCCATACGTCGCCTGGAAACTATGGGCCATAGTGACAGATAGGGGAAGGAAGTGTGAAAAATAATTAAGTGTGGACGCTAGGTTAGTGTTGACGTAATAAGCCCAGAGAATCATATCCATACAAAATTGTTGAGGCTTTCGTGGCCACTTGTTGAGAAACTGCCTATTGGCTTCTGTCTCGGGTTCTTCGGCCGACGTTCATCTAATGATTTTTCTGACGTTTCGCCAGCACGAGTGGCTGGCATTGTCAAAGCTTCACCCTCCATTGCCGGTGGTGAACTGGAGCCGAGCTCGCGGGCGCAGACTATATGTACCTGGCGCGCCAACGTCCGAGGGCTTCTCCGCGGTCATTTCCGGTGCGGTTCTCCTCTTGCTACCTGCGACGGTCGTTCGCTGCAGTACGGGAAGCCAGGATCCGTTTACCTTAAGGCTTTCCTCTTTCTTGTTCAAACTGTTCGCGTGTTTTTGTATTTCTACAGCTTCTCTGAACAAGCGCGTGTGATAGTGGTTCTCTACAGCCAGAACTTCCGTGTCGGCGAATTTTATTACGTGGTCGCTCTCATTCAGTGCGTGTTCTGCCACGGCCGATTTCTCCACCTGCCCCAACCTGCAATGCCGCTTATGCTCCTTGATCCTGGTGTTAATGGATCGTCCAGTCATCCTGACATAATCTTTTCCGCATGTGCATGGTATGCGGTATATTCCCGACATTGCAAGTGGGTCTCTTTTCTCCTTCGCCGATCTAAGACACTCTTTGATCTTCCTTGTCGGTTTGAAGATCGTCTTTACACCATGTTTGCGCAATATACGGCCGATTCTGTCCGTCACTCTGGGAATGTATGGCAGAAAGGCCGTACCCGACATTTCTTTTTCTGGTTCCTTACTTCGCCGAGTGTTTGGCTCAGTTACACTTCTAATATAATTTGTGGAGTACCCATTACTCCTCAGGACTGTTTCCAGGTGTTGCATTTCTCGTTTGAGGTGTTGCGGCTCACATATTCGTCCTGCTCTCGTTACGAGCGTACTAATCATGCCCCTTTTCTGGCTCGGGTGGTGGTTTAACAGTTTGTGCAGGTATCGGTCCGTGTGAGTCGGTTTTCGATACACGCTGTGTCCCAGGTTTTCGCCGTCCCTTGTGACCAGCACATCTAGAAATGGCAGTTTCTTGTCCTTTTCTACTTCCATGGTAAATGTTATGTTGGCATGGAGGCTGTTCAAGTGTCTTAGGAAGTCGCCGAGCTGTTCTTCACCATGGCTCCACACCACGAAAGTATCATCGACGTACCTGTACGACACCTTAGGTTTGCAAGTCGCCGAGTCCAGTGTCTGTGCTTCGAATTGTTCCATGAAGAAGTTGGCCACCACTGGACTAAGAGGACTACCCATGGCGACGCCTTCCAGCTGTTCGTAGAAGTCGCCATTCCACGTGAAATAGCTCGTGGTGAGACATGCATGGAAGAGCTTTCTGATGTCTAGCTGGAAAATGGAACCGATGTGCTCCAGAGCGTCACTGAGTGGCACTTTCGTAAATAACGAAACAACATCAAAGCTGACCAGGATGTCGTTTGGTGCAAGTTTCAGTTTCTTCAGCTTCTCAATGAAATGTCCTGAGTCCTTAATGTATGTGTCGGTCTTCCCCACGTGTGGTTGGAGCAGAGAGGCCAAGTGTTTTTCCAGTTTATATGTCGGTGATCCAGGAGCGCTAACGATCGGTCTCAGTGGATCGTTGTTGTTATGGATCTTGGGTAATCCATACAGCCGAGGTGGTAGGGCTTCTGTGTTGCTCAGGTTTCTCTGTATCTCCGCCGGCAGAGAAGACGCCTTGATCAATCGATTCGTATTCCGTGTGATACGTTGCGTCGGATCTGCGCTTAGTTTTCGGTACGTCGTCGAATCTAATGAGACCGACCACGTAATAAAATTCGCCGACACGGAAGTTCTGGCTGTAGAGAACCACTATCACACGCGCTTGTTCAGAGAAGCTGTAGAAATACAAAAACACGCGAACAGTTTGAACAAGAAAGAGGAAAGCCTTAAGGTAAACGGATCCTGGCTTCCCGTACTGCAGCGAACGACCGTCGCAGGTAGCAAGAGGAGAACCGCACCGGAAATGACCGCGGAGAAGCCCTCGGACGTTGGCGCGCCAGGTACATATAGTCTGCGCCCGCGAGCTCGGCTCCAGTTCACCACCGGCATTGGAGGGTGAAGCTTTGACAATGCCAGCCACTCGTGCTGGCGAAACGTCAGAAAATCATTAGATGAACGTCGGCCGAAGAACCCAAGACAGAAGCCAATAGGCAGTTTCTCAACAAGTGGCCACGAAAGCCTCAACAATTTTGTATTACGCCTCTACGGGGAGGAGATTTGCAGATTGTACCGACGCCTTGACCAACGGCGGAAGAAGAAAGCGCGACTGATGTCCTCTCTCGCCTTTCTGTCACGGTGCCGAGATGAATGTGCTACACCGAAGTTCTTGAGATGCAAGCGCCTATTCACCACCGCCCATGCACATCGTATCTACGACAGAATGGAACGAGCTTTTCTTCGTGAGCGAATACATACAACACGGAGAGACTTGGCAAGAACTGATCAGGAACTTCTGGACATTTTCTATCAACTAAGTAGCAGAATGCATCGAGACGACTGGGACAAGATCGACAGCATCACTCACAGGAGCATGCAGAACGAACTCGAGCGCTGCACCGAGCGACAGAAGAAAAAGTTTGAAAGATGCCGGAAGCAGACCGACAAGGCGATTCCCGACATGTCACACACAATGGTCAACCTCACTGAACAACAATTGACCGAAGAGGAAGTGTCTGTTCTTCAAAAAGGAGGGAATTTCGCTATCGTCCCGAGAACCATACCTATGGAGGACATCATTGCCAACACCGAAGCAGCCATTCGTGCCCTTCCTTGTGAAAGGGCAGAGGAAATACGCACGGAAACAGCCAGGATCCTGCGCCGAGCAAAACCGCCAGCTTGCAACCTGAAGAAAGAAGAGGTACAAGCCATTAACAATCTCAACGCCGACAAGAGTATATTGGTACTGCCTGCCGATAAGGGGAATGCGGCCGTCGTAATGAAGACCGAAGATTATGAGCAAAAGATCCGAGACCTATTAGATCCGACGACGTACCGAAAACTAAGCGCAGATCCGACGCAACGTATCACACGGAATACGAATCGATTGATCAAGGCGTCTTGTCTGCCGGCGGACATACAGAGAAACCTGCGCAACACAGAAGCCCTACCACCTCGGCTGTATGGATTACCCAAGATCCATAAGAACAACGGTCGACTGAGACCGATCGCTAGCGCTCCTGGATCACCGACATATAAACTGGCAAAACACTTGGCCTCTCTGCTCCAACCACACGTGGGGAAGACCGACACATACATTAAGGACTCAGGACATTTCATTGAGAAGCTGAAGAAACTGAAACTTGCACCACCGACATCCTGGTCAGCTTTGATGTTGTTTCGTTATTTACGAAAGTGCCACTCAGTGACGCTCTGGAGCACATCGGTTCCATTTTCCCGCTAGACATCAGAAAGCTCTTCCATGCATGTCTCACCACGAGCTATTTCACGTGGAATGGCGACTTCTACGAACAGCTGGAAGGCGTCGCCATGGGTAGTCCTCTCAGTCCAGTGGTGGCCAACTTCTTCATGGAACAATTCGAAGCACAGGCACTGGACTCGGCGACCTGCAAACCTAAGGTGTGGTACAGGTACGTCTATGATACTTTCGTGGTGTGGAGCCATGGTGAAGAACAGCTCGGTGACTTCCTAAGACACTTGAACAGCCTCCATGCCAACATAACATTTACCATGGAAGTAGAAAAGGACAAGAAACTGCCATTTCTAGATGTGCTGGTCACAAGGGACGGCGAAAACCTGGGACACAGCGTGTATCGAAAACCGACTCACATGGGCCGATACCTGCACAAATAGTCAAACCACCACCCGAGCCAGAAAAGGGGCATGATTAGTACGCTCGTAACGAGAGCAGGACGAATATGTGAGCCGCAACACCTCAAACGAGAAATGCAACACCTGGAAACAGTCCTGAGGAGCAATGGGTACTCCACAAATTATATTAGAAGTGTAACTGAGCCAAACACTCGGCGAAGTAAGGAACCAGAAAAAGAAATGTCGGGTACGGCCTTTCTGCCATACATTCCCAGAGTGACGGACAGAATCGGCCGTATATTGCGCAAGCATGGTGTAAAGACGATCTTCAAACCGACAAGGAAGATCAAAGAGTGTCTTAGATCGGCGAAGGAGAAAAGAGACCCACTTGCAATGTCGGGAATATACCGCATACCATGCACATGCGGAAAAGATTATGTCGGGATGACTGGACGATCCATTAACACCAGGATCAAGGAGCATAAGCGGCATTGCAGGTTGGGGCAGGTGGAGAAATCGGCCGTGGCAGAACACGCACTGAAAGAGACCGACCACGTAATAAAATTCGCCGACACGGAAGTTCTGGCTGTAGAGAACCACTATCACACGCGCTTGTTCAGAGAAGCTGTAGAAATACAAAAACACGCGAACAGTTTGAACAAGAAAGAGGAAAGCCTTAAGGTAAACGGATCCTGGCTTCCCGTACTGCAGCGAACGACCGTCGCAGGTAGCAAGAGGAGAACCGCACCGGAAATGACCGCGGAGAAGCCCTCGGACGTTGGCGCGCCAGGTACATATAGTCTGCGGCCGCGAGCTCGGCTCCAGTTCACCACCGGCAATGGAGGGTGAAGCTTTGACAATGCCAGCCACTCGTGCTGGCGAAACGTCAGAAAAATCATTAGATGAACGTCGGCCGAAGAACCCGAGAAAGAAGCCAATAGGCAGTTTCTCAATCGTATCCATGTTGGGGAATTTGCTGTCATAAAGCAGCGCACCCGTCCGGTGTAGTAGGCGGCGATATGTGGCTGTCGCAGTTCGGTGAAGTATACTGTAGAACTGCACTCCCAACGTGGTCAGTGTGGGAACTTTCTGGAAGGGGATAGCTGTAGGTCAGATAAGGCCTCTTTCGACATCAATGTCCGTTGTTTTGTGCATGCTGACATCATTGCCTGTGTTGTGGTATCAGACGCCAAATGCAACGTATTGGCACCAAATGTAGTGGGTGGGTGCCAGGTGGTGCCGTATTAAAACTCGGCCGAGCTTCTCAAATGATTTATTTATTTCCGCCGCAGTGCTGCGTTCACCGCGGTCTCTGTCACAGGCCCTGCAATGCTGAGGAAGCACCCCAGCGGCCTGTGCAACGCAGCGCTGTGTCGTGCCGGACTTGTTCGCCAGCTGTAGAGTTCCGATTACGTCAGGATGGCTGCGCCGGCAGCCGACTCAGCCGTCATCGTCCCTGTTGACTCGGTGCTGCTCCGCCGGGAGCCATAGGCCGGCCCCACTGCTACTTCTTCCTTGCTAGCGTAGCTGAGAACGCGGCGGCTACGACTGCCCCCGATCTGGCGTCCGAACTTGCGGCCTTCGCCTCGGACCGGCGTGTGTCGGGAGACAAGACGACTGCCCGCGCTTGTGAGCCGAAGTGTGGCTCACCGTGGCTGACTATGGACCCCGCGTCTGCCTCAGAGGGCCGAACCAACGACCTACCGTGGACTGGGATACTGTCACCCCATTTGTAGCCAAGTGTCGCCCGGTGGTGTGATACACCCTGCCATCCAGGAGAGCTGCCACACTTCAATGAATCTCGTTATAAAATGACACCTATTTATACTCGGCTGAGTGGCTCTGTTTTACTAGCACGCTGCTTCGTGTCGTGTACACGCCGCACCCTGGTTGTGCCAGTGGGCCCCTTCTGCCTATTGCTTGCGCCATGCGAACCGCTGCATTTACTCTTTTCAGTGGTTCGACGGCCCTGTGGCGTCCATTCCATTTTGCAACTGCTGGTATGCGTAACTTACTGCAATCTGGCCCACACCTGGCTGTAGCTCGTGCTCCATATATCGCACAAAACTAAATTCCCCTATCGTAAACGGTGGTGCCGCTACACATGATACCGCCCCATTGGGACACAATCTCTGCAGCATCTTTTGGATTTCGTCGCCCGACCGCGCCAACAGCCCCACTTCATTAGCAAAGGCACTGAATCGGAAGGTCACGTCTCCCATGCAGATGGCTCCAGTAGTTGGCGATGGCAGTGCAGTACGGTTTCGAGGACCATTGCGAATAAGATTCCTGATAAAGGACTCCCTGTTGCACTGACTATCCAAGATGATGTGTTTGGCTTGGTGGTGGAATGAACGTAGGATTACCCTTGGTGATATCTGCAAGACGCCCAAGTGTTCAAGTACGGCGCGAAAGAAAGTGCTGTCGATACCGTCAGAGGCATGATCGAAATCGATGGTGAGAAGGACGCCTCGGAGGCCGCAGGCCGCCACCAGCACCGTGAAGTCGCCAAGTGCCGTGTGGATGTTGTCGTCGCCCCCTTAACATGTCTGGTCAAGACATATCATGTGGCCGATTGTGGCCTAACGATGTGTGCGAGGGATTCAGAAGAAACGTTTATAATCCATGTTCAGGGGCGTAAGAGGACAACAGTCGTGATAATGCTGAGAACCGCTCGGTTTTGGAACTCGTATCATGATGCCTTCGAGGAAATGCATAGCGATGGTAAAATCGGCGCGGAAGATATCTTGATACATTTGAATTCACTGAGCTCCCATCAGGGGAAGGAAGGCACGGTACAATTCAGTAAGCTGTCTGGTTCCGGTGATTTGTTCAGGGGACCGTGTGCCAAGACTTAAGTCTTCAGCGGTTATGAGAGCTAGCAGGGCGTCGTGCTGGGCTGCTACTGTGGGGACAGGCAAATCGCACAGAATGCCTTCATACTCGCAGATGGTCCGTGCGTCATCGGCATAAAATGTCCTGTAATGCTGGACGAATGCTGCAGCAATAGCACACTGCGTGTCGATGCGTCCACCTGCTGCCATCTCGACTGATGTTATTAGTGGGCGCTTGAGGTGGCGTTTCTCACTGACGACGTGATATAAGGATGCCATTCCAGTGGGTAAGGTATGCTGTGTACTCGCTTCATTAAGCTGTTTTGTCGTGAGATGGAGGAGGCGAGCTTTGAGACGGTTAACTGCTGCCTGTTGGTCTCGCGGTTGTGGCAGTGTCATTAGTTTCCTCAGCGTTGTGTAATAAAAGTCCGACGTTGGCCAGTACCAAGATGCTCTGTCTTGGCCTTATCACATGAGCGTCAGAGGGCCAGCTTGGTGCGGTCAATCCACCAATGTAAAGTGGAAGAATGGATGTGCAGACTCTGGAGGCAGAGGTCCGAAGTAGCAGCGATCTCCCGACGACATGCATCCTCATGCAGGTAGAAAAGTTCAGTTTCCAAGGACCGCGGCTTAAGTATGTGTATTGACCGGTGAGTTTCACCAGACAGATGTTTGCCAAATGGTTGGTGAAGGCTGTCAGCCACAGCTCTGCATCCCATCTCGCTGCTTGGAGTCCTTGGGGGATGTAGATCAAGTCGAGCCGGCTGGTGGAGTGGTCGGTGAAATGTGTATAACCTTGGCGGTCCCCACTGAGGAGACACCACTTGTTCTGAAGCGCCAGATCTCTCACGAGTGCCCGTAGTGCCGAGCACGTAGAGTAGTGCGGCGTTTGGTTCTCTGGGTCCAGGAAGCTATCAAAATCGCCGCCTATAATGTGCTGTTCTGTGTTCCCATTCAGGAGTGGATCAATTTCGTCAGAATAAAAGGTGATCCTTTAACCACGCCGAGATGTCCTGGAGGGCACATATACGTTGACAATATGGACTTCTCCCACCGTAATGGGAAGGCCTTGTGGAGATGGCAGATACGTGACGTCCGATGCATGGATGCTGTCGCGTAAGAGAATGGCAGTTCCATCAGCATCGTCGCTACATGGGATGTTGTAAGTTGTCTACCCGTAAATGTTCAATTGCAGCTCCAGGTGGACTTCTTGAAGGATGATCATATCCATGTCCACTTCCCAAAGCACGTCATGGAACATGTGCGTTTTGATGACAGAGTGTTTGCCATTGACGTTGGTCGTATTCACATGGTAGGATTGGGACATTTTAATGCGGAGTATGTAGATGCAAAAGATTGCCCCTAGGGTGTTAACAGAGACGCGTGGCTACACACGCTTGTGGCAGGCATGTATAACGCGGCCCCTTCCGAGGGGGTTAGGCACTCCCCAAGTGGGGCGCCAGTCTCTTGTTGCGGAGGAGTGTAAAGGGCGCCTGGTGCGTCTTCTGCCTACATCTCAGCAGCCCAGTAACCAAGCGGGGAAGGGGTCGGCGACAGCGAGTCAACGAGGGCAATGGACTCCATCTGTTTTTCGTCTTCCGTCGAGAGGCGGCGTTTCTTATGACGCTCAGTGACGGTTGTTGCCGGGGCCTCGGGTCCATCCCCGTCGAAGCGCCGTGGTCAGCACCTTCGGCCATGTGGCTGGCGTCCGGAACCGACGCCCCCGGCACGACGACGGTGGTGGAGTTGGCTGGTAAGGGCGTCTCGTCGTGTGGCGCCGCGGTCGCGTGAGGCCGCGTCGTCGGCGGACCGGCCACTGCTTTCACGTACGTAAGCGGTAACGGTATCGGCACCGCTGCCTGTACTAGTTCCCTACAAAGCACTGGGACAAGGTTGCGCTGGAGGCAGCTTGGCCGTACTTGGTATTCCTCTCCACAGCCAGCACACATCCGCAGTTTTCCATCACAAATAATGATAGCACTGCAGTCGCTGATGAACACGTACGTCGGCACGTGTTTGAGGTGTTGAATGCGTACCTGTCAGATGCCATTGAGAAAGCGATAGGTTTCGAAGGTGTTCCACTTCTCTTCCATGCAGCTTACGACCATACCATCTGGCCGTAGCGCTTCAGTGACGAGCGCGGCCGGGACGTCGAACGGCAGTTCGAATATGCGCAATGTATACTGCTGGCCATTAAAATTGCTACACCAAGAAGAAATGCAGATCATAAACGGGTATTCATTGCACAAATATATTATACGAGAACTGACATGTGATTACGTTTTCACGCAATTTGGGTGCATAGATCCTGAGATATCAGTACCAAGAACAACCACATCTGGCCGTAATAACGGCCCTGATGCGCCTGGGCATTGAGTCAGACAGAGCTTGGATGGCGTGTTCAGGTACGGCTGCCCATTCGGCTTCAACACGATATCACAGTTCATCGAGAGTAGTGACTGGCGTATTGTGACGAGCCAGTTGCTCGGCCACCATTGACCAGACGTTTTCAATTGGTGAGAGAGCTGGAGAATGTGCTGGCCAGGGTAGCATTCGAACATTTTCTGTATCCAGAAAGGCCCGTACAGGATCTGCAACATGCGGTCGTGCATTATCCTGCTGAAATATAGGGTTCCGCAGGGATCGAATGAAGGGTAGAGCCACGGGTCGTAGCACATCTGAAATGTAACGTCCACTGTTCAAAGTGCCGTCAATGCGAACAAGAGGTGACCGAGACGTGTAACCAATGGCCCCTCACGCTATCAGGCAGGGTTATACGCCAGTATGGCGATGACAAATGCACGCTTCCAATGTGCGTTCACCGCGATGTCACCAAATACGGATGCGACCATCATGATGCTGTAAACAGAAACTCGATTCATCCGAAAAAATGACGTTTTGCCATTTGTGCACCTAGGTTCGTCGTTGAGTACACCATCGCAGGCGCTCCTGTCTGTGTGCAGTGTCAAGGGTAACCGCAGCCATGGTCTCGGAGTTGATAGCCCGTGCTGCTGCAAACGTCGTCGAACTGTTGTGCAAGGAGTTGTTGTCTTGCAAACGTCCCCATCTGTTGAGTCAGGGATCGAGACGTGGCTGCACGATCCGTTATACCCATGCGGATAAGATGCCTGTCATCTCGACTCCTAGCGATACGCGGCCGTTGGGATCCAGCGCGGCGTTCCATATTACCATCTTGAATCCACAGATTCCATATTCTGCTAACGGTCATTGGATCTCAATCAACGCGCGCATCAATGTCGCGATACGATAAACTACAATCGCGATAGGCTACAATCCGACCTTTATCAAAGACAGAAACGTAATGGTACGATTTTCTCTCCTCCTTACACGAGGCACCACAACAACGTTTCACCAAGCAACGCCGGTTAACTGCTGTTTGTGTATGAGAAATCGGTTGGAAACTTTCCTCATGTCAGCACGTTTTAGATGTCGCCACCGGCGCCAACCTTGTGTGAATGCTCTGAAAAGCTAATCATTTGCATATCACAGCATCTTCTTCCTGTCGGTTAAATTTCGCGTCTGTAGCACGTCATCTTCGTGGTGTAGCAATTTTAATGGCCAGTAGTGTATGTAACCCCATAGCTGCGTCGTCCGCTGTTATCGTGCTGACATTGCCGTCAGCATGGCGGAAGCGGTAGCCGTTGGTGAAATGTCGGACTGGGTCGGCACAGGCCTCTCCGTCCTTCATTTTGAGGCAGACTGTACTGGAAGTGATAGACAGGTGGATGCCTGTCAGCTCCTGGAGATCGGCTCTCAAAAACCGTTCGATTTCATAAGGACTTAGGAATCGTCGAACGTGAATTTCACCTTCGCCTGGCGGTGACAGAGCACCATACCCAGTGAGAGCTCGAATTCACATCAACGAACGTAATACTTGGCGCAGAGATTAAAGAAGCACACTTGCGGAGCGCTACCCAGAGCGTCGGACAGATACATTTGTTATATAACAGATGTGTAAAACTTCTCTTGCGATTTTCTCGGAATTGCCAGAGGAGTGCAGCTTACTACTTGCACATTACGTTGTTTTAATGGCCTACTAAAGGTGCACATAGTTTGTAGTAAATCTGTGAGACCAGCGTCGCAGACTCTCCTTGTCAGAAGCAAGCCTATCTGGAAAATACAATCCCTTGCATGCTTCTCGAAGAATACATTTTGCTTGTTATCATCTACCGTCAGGCTCTGGATATAACACATTTTTTAGTGTTATTCGCTGTCACTCTGGAAACTATAATTTCGAGTCCACAAGAACTTAGCGATCACAAAACTGCTATGCCTAAGGAAACTCTATTAAGTTGATGACATGCAAATTAATTATTAACTGGTAATGGTCACAACAATTAAGTTATGGTGTGTGGTAACGGGGCTACAGTAATATATACGATATAATGAGTGGCAGATGAAAATTCCTCGATCCAGACAATTTGTTTGCTTATCAAATGATGCAATATTAGGGTCACGACAAGTGTGACGCATCGGAAATGCCTTAATGCAAGGACATATGCAAGATCAATAATCAACAGAAGCAAACAGAAATTTATGTTGGTGAAGGCGGACACTGTCCGGGAGGAGACGGCAGCCTTTACGTAATTTATTAAATAAATTTTTTATGTGAAAAGATTTTTGTGAATAGTGCGATGGCTAGTTTCGGTTGTTTTCCGCAGCCATCTTCAGATCGTTCAAATCGTAAAAGAGCGCTGAATGTACACTGAAAAACATCATCATAAACTATAATCATGCAATGAAATGGATTCGTATTGTTGGTCGATAGGATTATGACAGTACATAGTTAAAATCATCATCATGAGCGAGCTAGGTTGTAAACCATAATCTCTCAAGATGACTGTAACAACGAAGGAAAATTGTCAGTTGCACTAGCAAAACTTGCACCACGTGAGCGTTATTTGTAGTTGTACAGTAGTTATTATACTGAGAACAGTGTATATCACGGTACAAGAAGTGTCAGCTTTTCCATAGCCTGCCTTAAAAGCGAAAGAGCCATCATGGCGTATACAAGTCATCTTTATAATATGTACGTAAGTTGAAGATTAAAAATAAAATGCAAGTTCAACCAGCCTGGCAAGACACGTGAAAATCGGCATTTTATCCTCCTTATAATCTTCAAATTGACAACTTGAGCATGTTTTACAATCAGGACAATTTTATAATCCATGCTGGATGACTCGTTCTTAAAGAGGGGTGTGGTATTTCTTTCTCATTTTATGACCACTGACGACATACTTTCTTTTTGATATTATTACGTACTGTCTGGTGTGCATGTTTACGGCTATGCAACGACAGACAATTCCTCTACCGTTGCCTATATTATTCTTGGTATAAGGCCGGCCATATAACAGCAAATGACAGGCACGTGGTGCAAGTTTTGCTAATGCAACTGGCAGTATTCCTTCTTTATTAACGTCATCTTGCGAGAGTATGGTTCACAAACTGGCTCGCTCATGATATTATAATTACAGACTGTCGTAGTCTTATTGACCCACAATACGAAAGCATTCTATTGTATGACTGCAGTTAATGACGATGTTTTTCGATGTATGTCTATCGCCTTTTTTACGATTTGAACGATCTGAAGATGACTGTAAAAATCAGGCGAACCTAGTCATCGTGGTGTAATTGAATACTGAAAATTGCCGTCTGGACATAAAAAGTTTCATTTACATAAAAAAATTTGTTGAGTAAATTTATATTGATTCATAACAAGTAGATTACAGACCTGACTTGAATTAGGGAAGTCTTCTAACGCCATAGTACGTGTTCACACAAGTGTAATTCATCTAAGGAGTTAACACTTATTGTTAAAGGAACAAGGAAACGAATGTGCCTGTGTTCTGTTCCCTACTTTACCAACATGACTTTTAATTTAGACCCCGTTTTCTGACTCGAAGCTAACAGCTTTGTCTCTGTGTAACATCGCTTCCAGATAGATCACCGAAGTTAAGCGCTATCGGTTTCGGCCAGCTCTTGGATGGGTGACCATCTGGTCCGACGAGCGCTGTTAACAGGCTTCACTCAGCTCTTGTGAGGCAAACTAAGGAGCTATTTGATTGATAAGTGGCGGCTACGGTCTAGTAAGCTGACACAGGGCCGGGAGAGCGGTGTGCTGACCACATGCCTCTCCGTATCCGCATACAGTGACGCCGTTGGGCTGATGATGACGCGGCGGCCGGTCGGTACATTGGGCGTTCATGGCTTATTCGGGTATAGTTTTTAGTTTTTCATCTAACTTGAATCCTATCTATGATGAGAACTCAAGGCTTCACGTGGCACAGTTCTACCACGGTTGAATCGTTTGTTAGGGCGGCAGAAGGAGCATTGCGCCTGCTACTCACGCCCTCGCCTGTTTCGCCAGTAATGGACGCAAATTTAATAACATCGTAGTATGCCTTCGTCATCCATCGATAGCCTGATACGTCTACGTATCACTCAGTACAAATGGGAAACGTTTGGCTCCAATCGTGGCAAGCTACAGCTTACTGAAAACTTCTAAAGTTCCTCAAAATGAGCAATTGCTCTTTAGAAGCCAGTTTGAACAGCAACTATCTCCCCTCCTAATATCAAACATAGACTAGATGACGGTGTCTGAACGTTGAGTCCATCCTGTCTCAATACGTAACCCTGCACAGACATAATTTAAGACTGAGACTCTATCTCTACGCCCCTCCCCCCACCCCCAACCATTGGGAAGTCATGAGACATAGGTCCCAATCAAAATAATTTCCAGGAAACTTTAAGAGCCCCCTGGAGTGTCTAGCAGAAAGGAACCAATCGCATTCAGCCTGGCCTAGTGCGGAAAGCCCATCATCCATCTCCCGCGACCGGCCATCATCATTTAGGTGGCCGTGATTTCCCTAAATCTCTTTAGGCAAATGGCAGGATCGTTCCTTCAAAAGGGCCAGGCCGACTTCCTTCTATATCCTTTCCATCCCTCCCTAATCCGATGGGACCGATGACCTTGCTGTTTGATCCCCTCCGCTGCCCCCTCCTCCCCCAACCCCCCCCCCACCCCCAAACGAACCAGCCATCCACCTCGACATCCCACAAGAACTTGGCCAAATACCGTAGACGTAATTCTGATTGAGTACCTGATCTGACGAATATGGAGAAGGTGCTGTTAGGTCTGAAAACTCTACCACCTGCTTCATGCATAAACGACATTATCTGACACGCGCTCCTTCAGCATCGACAACTGAGGGTTAAAGGTAATGTCATAGTGCCGTTCCTTTGAATTTACTCTGTGTTCTATCTAAGGGAAGGCGACACTGCCGGTGAACTTTCTGTTTGCGCACGCAGTTACTGAAGCCTTCAAATGCATACCCGAGTGGAGCCATGCTGCCAGACTCATAAAGTTTTCTCGCACAAAACGTTCGAGTGAACCGAATTTTGGCCACAAAGCTACTCCCTAGAACATCACACGCGCTCTCGGAATCGAAACAGAAAGATAAAGTTACGAAATGAAATTAACTGAAGAATCATTACATATGAACATTTATTGACAGAGAAAAAGGAATGAAAGTGAAAATAAAATGAAGTCACATAAATTCCAATTTATTGTGTGTCAATCGCGAACTAATATGGGAGGGATCACCACAACCACACAAGTTTAGGAGCTAATCTATAAAAAAATGAGATGGGCAGTCAAGTGTATAAATGTCTCCACAAGTAGGTAAATCGATTGACGAAACTTCCTGTCAGATTAAAACTGTGTGCCGGACCGAGACTCAACTCGGGACCTTTGCCTTTCGCTGCCAAGTGCTCTACCGTTCGAACTACCCATTTAGGGCTCACGGTCAGTCCGCACAGCTGTACCTCCGTCAGTACCTCACCTCCTACCATCCAAACATCACAGAAGCTCCCCTACGAAAGTTGCAGATTTAGCACTCCTGGGAGAAAGAATATTGCGGAGACATGGCTTTGCCACAGCCTGGGGGATGTTCCCAGAATGAAACTTTCGCTCTGCAGCGGAGTGTGGCTGAATCTGATTGGGAACTCCGTTCGTAGAGCACTTGCCCGCAAAAGGCAAAGGTCACGAGTTAGAGTCTCGGTTCTGCACACAGTTTTAATCTGCCAGAAAATTTCATATCAGCGCACACTCCGCCGTTATGGGAAAATTTCATTCTGGAAACATCCCCCAGGCTGTGACAAAGCCATGTCCCCGCAATATCCTTTCGTCCAGGATTGCTTGTTCTGCAACTTTTGCAGGAGAGCTTCTGTGAAGTTTGGGAGGTAGGAAACGAGGCACTGCCGGAATTAAGCACTGAGGACATGTTCTGCGTCGTGCTTGGGTAGCGTAGTTCGTAGAGCACTTCTCCTGAAATGGAAACGTCTCGAGTTCGAGTCTCGGGCCGGCAAACAGTTTTAATCTTCCAGGATGTTTCATATCAGTGCAACCCTCCGCTGCAGAGTGAAAATTTTATGCTACAATCCATTGATATTTGAATCTGTTAAAGTCATCGAGTAAAACAGAAGTGATTTCTGGCGTTCCCCAAGGTAGTGTTATAGGCCCTCTGCTGTTCCTTAACTATATAAACGATTTGGGAGACAATCTGAGCAGCCGTTGTTTGCAGATGACGCTGTTGTTTATCGAGTAATAAAGTCATCGGAAGATCAAATCAAACTGGAAAACGATTTGGAAGAAATATCGGAATGGTGCGAGAAGTGGCAGTTGACCCTGAATAACGAAAAGTGTGAGGTCAACCACATGAGTGCTAAGAGGAACCCGTTAAACTTCGGTTACGCGATCAATCAGTCTAATCTAATAGCCGTAAATTCAACTAAATCCCTAGGTATTATAATTACGAACAATTTAAATTGGAAGGAACACACAGAAAATGTTATGGGGAAGGCTAACCAAAGACTGCGTTTTATTGGCAGGACACTTAGAAAATGTAACAGACCTACTAAGGAGACTGCCTACACTACGCTTGTCCGTCCACTTTTAGAATACTGTTGCGCAGTGTGGGATCCTTACCAGATAGGACTGACTGACTACATCGAAAAAGTTCAAAGAAAGGCAGCACGTTTTGTATTATCGCGAAATATAGGAGAGAGTGTCACAGAAATGATACAGGATTTGGGATGGACATCATTAAAAGAAAGGCGTTTTTCGTTGCGACGGAATCTTCTCACGAAATTCCAATCACCAAATTTCTCCTCCGAATGCGAAAATATTTTTTGACACCGACTTAGGTTGCGAGGAACGATCACCAAGACAAAATACAGGAAATCGGAGCTCTTACGGAAAGGTATAGGTGTTCATTCTTCCCACGCGCTTTACAAGATTGGAATAATAGAGAATTGTGAAGGTGGTTCGATGAACCCTCTGCCAGGCATTTAAATGTGGTTTGCAGAGTATCCATGTAAATGTAGAAACGATCGTTTCAACATGACCCCTAATTGTAAGTGGGAAAAATAAGACGGACAACTACTAGAACAAAACTAAGAATAAAAGCAACCGAAAACTATACCAGAAGACAAGAAATATTGACCAGTAGAACTAAGAACGAAGAAGGACGTTGTTATTGTTATTATCAAAACCGCATACCATTAAAATGATATAAACAATTATACTGATCGATCGCATAACAGAGCGAGGTGGCGCAGTGCTTAGCATACTGGACTCACACTGGAGAGGACGTCGCTTCAACTCCAAGTAAGGCCACCCAGATTTACCTTTTCCGTGATTTCCCTAAATCGCTCTCGGAAAATGTCACGATGGTTCATTTGAAAGGGACCGATGACCTCTTTATTTGGTCCCCTGCCCCAAATCGACCAACCAACGATCCCATGTGTAATTTTTTGGGTGTAATGATGGAATAGTCTGGATTTAACTATTGTATAGCTAGGGGACGGATTTCTGAAGATAGGAGAACTTGCAATACTTGTAAGCATGAAGTACTAGGCTGCCGCATCAGGCTTATAATTGCTAACGTCATGTATGGAGAGAAAATTAATCTACTTTGTGAGAGACAACGGATTGCCTGCGAATGATTCCCTTCATTTGGTATAACTTACGTAGATAGGCACGTCTAGTCTATGATCATAGCAATCAGTCTTTGAAATGAGTCTCTTAAGAAGTATGAGACACAAGTGATAAGACACTGGATTCGTATATGGGTAGACGACGGTTCAAATACCACTCTGTCCGTTCAGATATAGGTTTTCTATTTTTCTCCTAAGTCTCTTAAGTCAAATGCTCAGACACTTCCTTTGAAAAGAGTACAGTTGATTTCCTTCCATATGTGTCCCAAACCTAAAATTGCGCTTTGTGTCTAATGACCTTGCCTACTGGAAGCTAAACACTGCATTTTCTTGGTTCAGTAAGTAGAGTGGCTGAAATTTGTTACTCTTCATTCGAACGTCACCGACCACTCAAAAGTAACTTCACTGAAAATTTTGTATAAGCTACCGAAAGCGTTTTGAAGAGTTCTCTGTAAAAAGGGCACGCAAAAACACGCGTAATCAAATGAGCCTTTGAAGTAAAAATTCTCCAATTTCTGTCACTTTATTTGTTTTGTGACATCGATATAGCTTCTGTGGTAATTCCTATCAACCATAAAAAAGTTTTGCAACTTTGTTATGTAACAGATGATAGTAATGCATATTTTAGCAAACATTAAATATTACAGTTTTTTTTAACAAATCAGTAACCTTTGTAAGAGAGCTCTAGTCAGTGTTACATATTCTGTCGGGTCTGCCAGGACATATTCTTATGTGACACTGCAGCTTCATCAACAACTCTATGACACTGAATATAATCGTTTAGTTCAGCTGAAATCGGTCCTATTAATATTAATGAGTGGTTAAATGGTCAAAAGTACAAGATGCGGGATGCCTTTCTACCAGGAGCAACAAAAATTCTCTATTGATTTGATGTAATTACATTTTCCTTGAGATATATTGAGCACCTAGTATAAAAATTAGAAACTGAATATGTCTCGAGGCAGTATAACTCACAGTGCTCAAATTACTCAGAAAATATTAATTCACTACTGCTCGCACTTAACGACTTCCAACAAACTTAATATATAATTTCCGAACTTTTAGAAACTTCTTCGCGCTGATACACCACAAATCAATGAGAGGAAATGAGTTTTTCGCTTATTACATTTTCACTGCTCATGTTGTACAACCTCAACCTCACACATGACCTTTTAAAGTATTACTTCTTTACTATTGTTCAATCCGTCCGGCTGGTTTCGTAACATTATGAGTAAATTAAAGTCCTGACTACGAAGTCTTTCGTGACGGAATCATTGCATAGAAAGTTTTCGGTTTACTTGCCGCGTCAAATGTGGAGAAAATCCCGAGCTTTCGATGAATACCTCCATCATTTTCGTCAGTTTTACCCCTGACGAAATGGTTCAAATGGCTCTGAGCACTATGGGACTTAACATCTGTGGTCATCAGTCCCCTAGAACTTAGAACTACTTAAATCTAACTAACCTAAGGACATCACACACATCCATGCCCGAGGCAGGATTCGAACCTGCGACCGTAGCAGTCGCGCGGTTCCCGACTGAGCGCCTAGAACCGCTAGACCACCACGACCGGCCCCCTGACGAAGATGACGGAGGTAGTCACAGGCTCGGGATTTTATCCACATTCGACGCGGCAAGTAAACCGAGAACTTTCTGTGCAGATTAAAGTGCTCTTTATGGGACGCCGCCTTGTAGCCTGGCTACACGTGTGGTGGGGTTACCACTTTTTGTTTGAACTCATGATTTTCCAGTAATTTTTGATAAAGGTTTACTCTCTGTAGCATTTCGTAAGCCAGTAATCTGACTGTGTGGCAGCTCCTGCTTAATTTTTCTCCGTTTTTCCTTAAGAAAGCTCACCGCATCTGAGATCCCTTCGTCACCAATTTCTGATCCGGCTTCGATGCCATAAAATCTGAAGCCTTCACGCGCCTCGTAATGGACTACTCCTTTTCTTGTCCCAATTTTTACACCGGTCTGCCTTGGATGAGATGATGTTTGATGTTTGGTTTGTGGGGCGCTGAACTGCGCGGCTATCAGCGCCCATACAAATTCCCAACCTTTGCTCAGCCCACTCTCGCCACTTTGATGAATGACGATGGAATGATGAGGACGACAGTCATCTCGAGGCAGGTGAAAATCCCTGACCCCGCCGGGAATTGAACCCGAGACCCCGTGCTCGGGATGCGAGAAAACGACCGCGAGACCACGAGCTGCGGATGGCGCTGCCGGCAGTTTAACCCCAACCAGCGTAGCTATCAGGTTGTAGCGGAACACGCAAACCTCTCACCACAGGAAGGTGGCATTCCCAAGGACTTTCACCAATTATAGACAAACAATGTCAGTTGTACAGGAAACAAACATCGCATTCATCGACTTAGAGAATGTCCCCGATCATGTAGATAGGAAAATCTTATGAAACACATCAGACAGGGAAGGGGATCCTCACCAAATAACAAAGGTGGTAGAAAGTCTGTATAAAGGTACAAAGTACGAAGGTACTTCACATGCTATATCGGAAGATACACCTACCAAACGAATGCTACGCCGGGGGTGTGGCCGCCTACTTACCATCTACACCTTTTTGCTAGGTAGGCTGATGGTACTCGTATGGTTGGCACATGGAAACAAAAAACGGATCCGGACTTGAGATTATCAGATGAAGTATTTGTAATACAATGCTTGTTACAGACGACATCGCAATTGTACAAGATAGCGAAACTTCGCTACAAAGGTCACCTATAGGCCTCGCCAAATTTCTGACAAATATGATATAAAAACATCTATACCAAAAGCAGAATTGATGGCTTTAAAGGGACAAAATTGGTGAGGACTAACATCATAATCGGAAAAGAAATCACTGATCAAGTTAGTCACTTCTATTACCTGGGAAATGTAATGAGTTGCCAGAATCTACATTGACAATAAACTGGAGAAACATCAAATGATACAGGGGACAATCAATAGAACAATGAGAGAGAACGTGAGAAACGACACAAAAATCATGTTGTATAAAGTAATGGCCGCTCATTTATTGACAGAGAAAAAAAATGAAGTTGAAAATACAATGAAGCCAAATAAATTCTGATTTATTGTATATCAATGGGGAATTAAAATGGGAGGGAGGGCCGCAACCGGGCCAACACCTCACAATTTTAAGAGTTAATTTGTAAAAAACAAGTTGGACAGTCACGCGTATAAATGTCTCCACAAACAAATAAATGCATTAATGCTAACATATATCCCCACAGAAGAAGTATTGGAGTCTGTTGAATGGTCATTCCAACAAGATCCTTAACTGTAAGCTTCAAAAATTCACGGAACAATCAACAGAACAATGAGAAATAACGTGAAAAAAGACACAAAAACCAGGTTTTGTAAAGTAATGAATATCCCCACGCTGATGTCTGGGAGTGAAACTTGGACACCTTATGAGTAGCAAGAATGTAAAATCCAAGCTGCAGAAATTAAATTTCTGAGTGAAGGGCTGCATAAGATTATATGGACTAAGAAACGAAGACATAAGAGCACAGTCTGGGTTATATAATGCAATGAGAAGATGAAGTCTGATCGAACATCTACAAATAATGCTGCATTCGAGACTACCAAAATATGCCTTAAATTTGAGACCCTTTTCATAGAAGATCCGCCAGAGGACCTAGAGAAAGATGGCTTGGTATTTAGAAGACAAAACAGGGTTATGGCCTAGACCATGACGAAAGAAGACGTTCTTGTATCCGGTACACCTTTTTGCGGATGTATACCACTGAATGTACCTGCGAAACTGTATAACACACGGTTCAGGATATATGACGTCATAAACATTGTTTTTAATTTTTTCATTCGGCTGTGGTTGAATATTCTGAAATTTATAAAACGAGCTGATTCTAATTTTGCGTCTTCAATCATAAAAGTTTTAAAGCATAAACTCTTTTGTAAGCCAAGCAGACGTTTGAAATCTGTTTTATATATGAGCGTTCAATGTTTTAAAGTACAGGACTGGGCCAGTGGGCTACTGGTGAGAACAGAAACATCGTTGTATCAGAAAATAAATACATTACTGGCCGTTAAAATTGCTACACCAAGAAGAAATGCGGATGATAAGCGGGTATTCATTGGACAAATATATTATACTAGAACTGACACGTGATTACATTTTCATACTATTTGCATAGATCCTGAGAAATCAGTACCCAGAACAACGACCTCTGGCCGTAATAACGGCCTTGATACGCCTGGGCATTGAGTCAAACAGGGCTTGAATGGCGTCTACAGGTACAGCTGCCCATGCAGGTTCTACACGATACCATAGTTCATCAAGAGTAGTGACTGGCGTATTGTGACGAGCCAGTTGCTCGGCCACCATTCACCAGACGTTTTCAGTTGGTGAGAGAGCTGGAGAATGTGCTGGCCAGGGCAGCAGTCGAACATTTTCTGTATCCAGAAAGGCCCGTACAGGACCTGCAACATGCGGTCGTGCATTATCCTGCTGAAATGTAGGGTTTTGCATGGATCGAATGAAGGGTAGAGCCTCGGGTCGTAACACATCTGAAATGTAACGTCCACTATTCAAAGTGCCGTCAATGCGAACAAGAGGTGACCGAGACTTGCAACCAATGGCACCGCATACCATCACGCCGGGTGATACGCCAGTATGGCGATGACGAATAAACGCTTCATATGTGCGTTCACCGCGATGTCGCCAAACACGGATACGACTATCATCGTGCTGTAAACAGAACCTGGATTCATCCAAAAAAATGAAGTTTTCCCATTCGTGCACCCAGGTTCGTCGTTCAGTACAAAATCGCTGGCGCTCCTGTCTGTGATGCAGCGTCAAGGGTAACCGCAGCCATGGTCTCCGAGCTGATAGTCCATGCTGCTGCAAACGTCGGCGAACTGTTCGTGCACATAGTTGTTGTCTTCCAAACATCCCATGTGTTGACTCAGGGATCGAGACGTGGCTGCACGATCCGTTACAGCCGTGCGGATAAGATGCCTGTCATTCTCGACTGCTAGTGATACGAGGCCGTTGGGATCCAGCACGGCGTTCCGTATTACCCTCCTGAACCCACCGATTCCATATTCTGCTAACAGTCATTGGATCTCGACCAGCGCGAGCAGCAATGTCGCGATACGATAAACCACAATCGCGATAGGCTACAATCCGACCTTTATCAAAGTCGGAAACGTGATGGTACGCATTTCTCCTCCTTACACGAGGCATCACAACAGCATTTCACAAGGCAACGCCGGTCTACTACTGTTTGTGTATGAGAAATCGGTTGGAAACTTTACTCATTTCAGCACGTTGTAGGAGTCGCCACCGGCGCCAGTCTTGTGTGAATGCTCTGAAAAGCTAATCAATTGCATATCACAGCATCGTCTTCCTGTCGCTTAAATTTCGCGTCTCTAGCACGTCATCTTCGTGGTGTACCAATTTTAATGGCCAGTAGTGTATGATATAGACAATGAAAAGGTAATATAATATTTGGTGCTCTATAGAAGTATCGTTTGAATGGAGTGGTTTAGGGAGACAATAAACCTACACGGAACAGCGCAGTGGGCTGCGCCTTTGACGCGCGGCGTGTTGCTGTAGCGCTACAACGTCCATTACGGGTTTCCAGCTGAGCCAAACTCAGGGAACGTATGACAGACGGGCTGCATGCTGTGGAACCGTGCGTTCCGCAGCTGCTGCTATTCCGGTCGTGCGGCGGTGATTAGGGACGCTATCGTCCGGCGTGGTGGTCGCTTCATTCAGCCGCTACCGCCGAGCACCGCAGTCCGGTGCGGGTGATTATTGTCCAGCCGTCAGGCCGGGGCTTTTGTGAAATATTTCTTTTGCTCTTAATCGCAGCAGTGAGTAGTGGCTGCCATTTGTAGCTGCTACAGTTATTCAGGGCCAGCAAAATAACTGTGCCTGTCAGATACCGCCGTACGAAATGCTAGAGGCGTGGCTTGAAAATGAAGGCGTAGATCCGTGTCGCTGTGAGCATGGCTGCCATTTGGCTGCACGCACGTTGTTACTTCAACTGTAATTACACAGGCCAGAGCAGTACAAAACTGTCCTCGGTAATACTTTGTGCACGTGACGATAGGAATCCCAACTTACATCACGACACACATCTACATTTGCATGGATACTCTGCAAATCACATGTAAGTGCCTGGAAGAGGGTTCATCGACCCATCTTCACAATTCTCTGTTATTCCAAGCTCGTATAGCGCGAGGAAAGAACGAACACTTATATCTTTCCGTACGAGCACTGATTTCCCTTATTTTATCGTGGTGATCGTTTCTCCCTATGTAGGTCGGTGTCAACAAAATATTTTCGCATTCGACGGAGAAAGTTGGTGATTGGAATTTCATGAGAAGAGTTTGTCGCAACGAATAACGCCTTTCTTTTAATGATGTCCAGCCCAAATCCTGTATCATTTCTGTGACACTTTCCCATAATGAGATTTTCACTCTGCAGCGGAGTGTGCGCTGATATGAAACTTCCTGGCAGATTAAAACCGTGTGCCCGACCGATACTCGAACTCGGGACCCCGAGTTCGAGTCTCGGTCGGGTACACAGTTTTAATCTGCCAGGAAGTTTCACTCTTTCCCATATTTCGCGGTAATACGAAACGTGCTGTCCTTCTTTCAACTTTTTCGACGTACTCTGTCAGTCCTATCCGGTAAGGATCCCACACCGCGCAGCAGTATTCTAAAAGATGACGGACAAGCGTAGTGTAGGCAGTCTCCTTAGTAGACGTATTACATTTTCTAAGTATCCTGCCAATAAAACACAGTCTTTGGCTAGCCCTCCAAACAACATTTTATGAATGTTCCTTCCACATTAAGTTGTTCATAATTGTAATACCTAGGTATTTAGTTCAATTTAAGGCTTTTAGATTAGACTGATTTATCGTTTAACCGAAGTTTAACGAATTCCTAAACCCTTTGTTTCCTGACGGTACTTAAAAGTACCAGTAAGTTTTGACTCTCATTATTTTCTCGTGGTGCAGTTTCGTGATCTGATAGCCTGACAGTACTTAACAGTAACTCTGCTCTACTGTTTCATAGATGTTATTGTGCAATGCATAGACCTCTCTGGCGGTCAGAGCTTGAAATTGTTTTTCGCGCGCTGCTGTGAAAAACATAAGATTGTATGTGCTTGTTTCGATGGTGCTCCCCTGAATTTGTGCGAAATTTGTTGAAACTTCCGTTGAGTTTTCCATTGTAAGTACTTACCTTCTTTGTTTTTTATAATAGTTCGGAACATTACGTCACAAGTGAATGAGATAAAGTGGAAAATATAAAGCGGACTTATTAGTACCGCCAGACTGTGCGAACACTTTACTGTAGCAACAGTGCGTTACCTCTCACTAGTTGTTGTGCCCACTTTTTCTCACACAGATGGACGAAAATCTTAAAACTGGTGGCTACTTTCGACCTTTTAGTGATGCAGAGATTGAAGCAATTTTGTATGAGGACATTCCCTCTGATATTGCAGAGGATACTGACATCGAAGATGATGACGAAAATGTTAATAATTTTGACAAAGCTTTTTCGTGCAATTTGCAAGAGGCAGATTGTGAAACAAACTCCACTTGTTTGGATAATGATGCCTCAGAGAGTTCTTTGCCATTTACATCTTCACCTCAATGTCAATATTGGACAAACAGAATGTGGAGAGACAAACACATTGAAACAAGGAACTGTGAATACAGATATAGTGAAGGTATCTTCTTACACTTATATTATCATAAATTCTTTTTCAGTATTAGTCAATTTCTTCTTTTTAATTTCACGAATTACTCTAGAATCCAGTTTCGTCTGTGACAACTGCAGTACCATTTCCATTCATGTATTCGTTTTGCATGGCCTATGGAAGAATTATTTCAGGATTGCCTCACAGCTACTGATGTTTTTATTTTCATTTTGAAGCCAATTGTAGAAGACATAATTTTTCAGAGCAATCTTTACGCAACACAGAAGGGAAAAATTTTAAATCTGAAGGAACATGAGCTGTTTGCTTTTTTGGGAATTAATTTATTTATGGGTTACCACAAGCTGCCGTCGTGGAAACACTACTGGTCTGCATGTGATGACCTTGGTATTTCTATTGTAAGGCGATGCATGCGTAGGGACAGGTTTGATTTTATTTTGAGTAATTTATATCTTACTGATAACACAAAAATTCCAGGAAGAAACACTGATAAATTGTATAAAATACGCCCGCTTCTGACTGCTTTGAATAAGCAATTTATGTCCATATACAGGGGCACTAGAGAACTCAGTATTGATGAATCAATGATTGTCTTCAAGGGAAGAAGAAGCATAAAGCAATATAATCCATTAAAACCAATCAAAATAGGCTACAAACTATGGGCAATTTGTGATCAAAAAGGATACACACTCAATTTTGAAGTGTATCAAGGTAGAAATGAGACACTAGAGAAGGACTTTGAAGGGTACGGTTTAGGGGAGAGAGTAGTACTGAAATTGTCTAAACCGTATTGGGGTCAGTACAGAAAATTGTACTTTGACAATTTTTTTACTTCTATTCCACTTTTGGAGAAATTAAAATCCGTAAATACATTTGCCTGTGGAACAATTAGAACAAATTGGAAAGGTTTTCCAGCGAATTTACCTAAAGAAAAATGTCTAAAGCGTGGGGAATCAAGTCACAGAGTGTCAACTTTAGACCTAAGAGTATTTCAATGGAGGGACAATAAAGTAGTGTATTTTGCGTCAAACTTCCATGGCACTGAACAGAGCGTAGTGTCAAGAAAACAGAAAGATGGAACTAGTATGACTATACCATGTCCAGTTATTGTATGTTATTACAATAAAAACATGGGTGGTGTGGATCATGCAGACAGATTGCGTTCAAGTTATGGTCTTGACAGGCGATCAAAGAAATGGTATCACCGTCTCTTCTGGGGAGCAATAGAAATTGCTTTTGTCAATGCTTATGTCATTTTCAGTGATCTACATGGGGCGCTGCCACTGCTGGAATTCAGGCGTGCTGTGGCACTAGGGCTAATGAATGAACAGCAAGTGCCAAATCTCAAAAAGAGAATCTCTGGTAAAGATGAAATAACTCCTCAAAGAGAAGGAAATAGAACTTTTCTGTCCCTAAGGATGTACGTCTTGGCAACCGAGGAAACCATTTTGTAGTGTTCAGTTGTAAAAGAGGACGATGCGAAATGTGTGCGAAAAATAAAATTCAGTCGAGACCACATTCACAATGTAGTACATGAAAAGTGTATTTGTGCTGCAATGAGAAAAAGAACTGTTTCCTACAATTTCATGAGGTATCACTAAATATGTGATATGTGTATACTGTCAAAAATGTATAGATAAGTTACTATGTATTGTAAAGTTGCTCTAGAAGGTAAATTTATGCGAAATTAAAAAAAAAATCTGAAATAATATATTTTTATTAATTAATTTTCTAATGTAAAAATATTTAATATTTATGTGGAATAAAGTACAATTATAAAAATTGGAGCATTTTTCTGCGCATTTTGTGATTCTGTCCATGGAGTCTGACGGTACTTCTGAGTACCAGGACTGAAAAATGTTGTAAAAATAAAATAAAATTTCACAAAAAATCGTACCGTCATTTGAGGATACAATAGCATAAATTCTGCAAAGAAAATGTTAAAAAGTAAATTTTTTCTTATGTAAGGAAACAAAGGGTTAGCACTCATGTGGATGACCCCACACTTTTCGTTATTTAGGATCAAATGCCAATTTTCGCTCCATTCAGGTATCTTTTCTAAATAGTTTTGCAATTCGTTTTGATCTTGTGATGACTTTATTAGTCGATAAACGACAAAGTCATCTGCAAACAACCTAAGACGGCTGCTCAGACTGTCTCCCAAATCGTTTATATAGATAAGGAACAGCAAAGGGCCCATAACACTACCTTGAGGTACGCTAGAAATCACTTCTGTTTTACTTTATGACTTTCCGTCAACTACTACGAACTGTGACCTCTCTGACAGGAAATGACAAATCCAGTCACATAACTGAGACGATATTCCATAAGCACAGAATTTCACTAAAAGCCGCTTGTGTGGTACAGTGTGAAAAGCCTTCCGGAAATCCAAAAACACGGAGTCGGTCTGAAATCCCTTGTCAGTAGCACTCTCAACACTTCATGTGAATAAAGAGCTAGTTGTGTTTCATAGGAACGACTTTTTCTAAACCCATGTTGACTGTGTGTCAATAGACCGTTTTGTTCGAGGTAATTCATAATGTTTGAACACAATATATGTTCCAGTATACTGCTGCATATCGACGTTAGCTGTATGGGCCTGTAATTTAGTGGATTACTCCCACTACCTTTCTTGAATATTGATGTGACCTGTGCAACTTTCCAGTCTTTGGGTACAGATCTTTCGTCGAGCGAACGGTTGTAGGTGCTCTCTCATCATACAGACCAAGTACAAGATCAGCCGTCAGAGCTTTTCGCAGCACATCGAAAGAATCTTGTTGAGCACCACCCCAGATAAATTTAGCATCAACTTTTAACAAATCTTGGAGTGGCTTGGCTTTGATACAAAAGTCTTTGATAAATCGACAGTAATAAGAACATAATTCGAGGAAGCTTCTCGCATCTCTAATACTTTTAGGAATTGGAAATTCCGTTGTAGGTCTCATCTTTTCTGGGTCTGACCGCACACTTTCGTTTGATACATGGTGTCCAAGTGTTTTGATTTATTTTGCTCCAAAGACACACTTTCTTGGATAAAGTTTCAGTCTACCTTGTTGGAGACACATAGGAACGGCCCTCAGTCTTTTTATATGTTCATCAAATGTCTCTGAGAACACTACGATGTCGTCTAGATATCAAAGACACATCGTCCACTTCAGGTGACTTAGAAGATTATCCATCATCCGTTCAAAAATTGCTGCTGCATTACACAAACCAAAGGAGTGATGAATGCAGTTTTAAAGGGAAATGAAGGCCGAGAGATTGGGTTCAATGTCTGTTCCACTTCCTCCCTTATGACCTCTTGAAGCGCCTCGGTTTTTGCTCGCTGTGCAATCCAAGTGCCCTCTGAACCTCCTCTCTCACTATCTGACGAAGAACAAGTGTGAAATCAGTTGCTTCCTCCATCACAGACATAGATACGACCTTTGGAACACGTTCAAACTTCTTATGTGTAATTAGTTTTTGTAGGGTTGTCTCGATATACTGGCACCATTTTATGAAGTCATCTGCTGTCGAAACCTCCTTCAGGAGTAGCACTTGGTACATGTCCACAGGAACACCTTTCATCAGATGTGCAACCTTATCTTACTCCCTCATTCTAGGATCCAGTATTTTACACAGCTCCAAGACTTCTTGAATGTAGGATGCTGTAGTTTCTCCTGGACGCTGTGGCCTGCACTTTAATTTATCTTCAGCCTTGCACTTCTGTTGTGTGTCGCCGAAATACTTGCGCAGTTCCGCCTGGAATACTTCCCAGCTTGTGAACTTCTCCTGTTTGTGTTCATACCATATCTTGGCAGTGCCCTCCAAGTAGAAAAATACGTTACCCAAGCACACGGTGTCATCCCTTTTGTTACATTTGGCTATACGCTCATATACCTTCAGCCACTTATTTGGATCTTGTTCATCGTCAACAGAGAACCCGGAAGAATGTCTGATGTGGTGGCACACAGTTGCTGTCATTGTAAGGTCCCCTTTCTCTTCTGTCTCCGGTACATTGCGATCTGTTGACTATAGCTCGAACTCGGGTTTCTCGCCACGTAAACTGCTGCTCTCTCATGGCCTGATGGGAGCCACTGTGTCGTCGATAATGTGCGCTATCACATGTTCCAATGCCCAGCGCCTCCACCGGAATAATGTCACGTAGAAGAAGGTCTCATTAGATGAATGACGAACACTAACTTCATTTAACGAAGATTTATTCAGCACTTGCACATACAAGAGTGCGGAGCGAACTGTCCCTGGCCAGTACACATACAGTATATATACGGGTACAGAACATTCCAGTATAATGATTCTTGACATATGTGGATACTTCTAGAATATACTCGAACCGAATATAGAAATTAAAATTGTACAGTCTAGGTTAGTTTTGAACTCACGACCCTCTATGTAATAGTTTAGCATCATAAACACTACACCACGGTGCTAAACAGCTTTTTCCCCGACAATATAACAACGGTTCACCAATCGTAAGAACTTAGTACTAGTTGTATTACGACCAAGTGAAAAATGGTACGGAATGGGCTCGAGCGACTATGCAACAGCACGTGCGCTGGGATACCAAGACGGAGTGACCCGTTGCGAGAGAAGAACTGCCGTTTTCGACTGTGTGCAGGCTCGTCGCAGTCGTCTCAGTCTGATTCCATTTCCATAACGTGTGTTCCCGAAACTGCAGCATGTGTAACTGAAATGAGAAAGGCACTGGATTCACCCTCACCATTGTGAGTTTTGAACTCGTTTCTTCCTTATTATTTATCTTTATTCGTAATATTTCATAATAACAGCAAATGAGTCGTTTAATTCCATACATTTCCACATCCTAGCACTTCGAAAGTAAGCCGGCCGGGGTGGCTGAGCGGTTAGTTAGATTTAAGTAGTTCTAAGTTCTAGGGGACTGATGACCTCAGAAGTTAAGTTTCATAGTGCTCAGATCCATTTTTTTCAAAAGTTAGTCAACAAAACGTCTTAAGTTATATTACTGTTCTATGATTGCAAACAAAACAACGTAGCAAGACACATTATACGTGCAGATCGATTAATACATTTATGCCGAATCAACATTGCCATTGGCCAGTAGTTTCACACTTCGCAAGTACGTGTCTATAGATAGTGGAATGACAGTTTTTCAGATTTACAGAAAAGCTGATACTGCAGATAATTCAGCCTTTTTTCTCCCACAGGTATGATTCAACTGCTGGTAGGAATCAAGCTGGTAATATTAAAATTAGTGATAGTTTCATTAGGCGTACTATAACTTCACTTTTGTGTAGTCGATACTAGTTACAAATTAAATATCAGTTTATGTAAAAAGATCTGCACGTTGCACAAAAACTGATTGCTATTAGTAGCAGTTAAAGAAATTTTGTTTTTCTGTTTTAAATCGTAGTATCGTATGAATGACTGAGTGCCTATAATGGCGTAATGACGTAATTCTGCCAGTATATATGTCATATTACTTCGTGTTTCAGTACCCAAGGAATGAATTATGATCGTGCTGTAAACATAGTTTCTTCTTGTATGTCCCGATCTGTTTTGTGTGGGATATTTGTAACTAACTTGGAAAAGCAAGGACTGTGAGTTTTCAAATCAATCAATATTTATAATCAGCGGCGAAATTTTTTAAAATCATTTGCCCATTATTGTACAACGATGATGTGTGCACCATTCGATTTTGCTACAAATTATGTCGCATTAATAGTTCGGTAGCCATCATAATTGAGAGTGTAGCTAGCCCTACCATACTGCGTGAAAATTAATTATAAATGTCGCTACACCCTGTGTAAAACATTAAACGGACTCATTGTACGTCTAAGACTGCGTTAGGTTGAGGAATAAACACATTTCATGAGACCACAGTCATATTCTTACCTGACTGCGCAGTGAAGTGAATCATATTATGTTGTAGGGTATGCTCATACTGTCCACGGTTTTGTATATAATGCGAGACATTCACAAAAATAAAAACATTTTCTGGCATCTGTTTTTATCAAAATATTGATTTCCTAACACACCGACAATAACGCTTCCAAGCTTTTAAATAAACTATTTGGATTTTTGTAGAATAAGAAATTACAAACATCTTAGCAAGCTGCTATTAAATAGTTCATTTTTCAATGAAAATAGACAAGTATATTCAGTACTTTTCTGTGCTGGGTAATTCTGGTTCTAATGTATTTCTTTGTGGAATTATTAGCTTAGAACCAGCTAATTTCTTCAAAATTAGCTGACACAGCATGTGCAATCCTCTGAAAACAAATGATCACTCACTATCTAGCCATGTTTTGTCGTTTCCGAGATGCACTACAAGCGAATGGCCATTAGAGTATTCCAGATCCATAGATTCTGTATAGCTCGATAGTTAGGCGCTTGTCGGAGGGAGTGCAGAGGGGCATCGTGATGATACACAAGTATAGCAATATATATATATATATATATATATATATATATATTTTATACTGAACAATGAAAACCCGGGGTGGAATAACGACCCCCTTCTGCTACCACCGACACTTCCACTATCTGGCGACAAAGGAGCACTCCCTTCATGACTCAGCACCACCCATGATTGGAGCAACTGAAATACATTCTCTGCCGGGGTTTCGACCATCTCTCGTCGTGCTCTGGAATTAGAAATATCCTACACATTATTCTTCTCACACCCCTTTCTCCCTCCCCCCATGCTGTGGTATTCTGCCACACATTGAACCTACGCAATATCTTTGTCCATACCAAGTCCAACCATGCTCCCGACCCCTTGCCTCATGGCTCTTATCCCTCTTGTAGTGTCGCGGAATAGTAAAGAGTTGGAAAAGTGGAATATTGTCAAAGTTTCGTTGCCTATGCCGAGAGCCAGAGGCAGTAGGTTAGCCAAGAGGTAAGAGGATTGCACATATATCGGAATGTGTCGTCACGCAGGGGCAATGGTCTGGTTACACACAACAGGCGGGAGAGAATTGCTTAGCAAGCAGGTTTGTGTTAGACGGAGACTTCCGTCGAGTGCAAGACAGAGGTATAGCGTCAGCTGTACTGCATTTAACAACTTCGTATAAGTCTGCCATAACAACACGTAACTCTGTCGCAAGAACACCTAAGGGGTGAGTACCACAGATAAATCAGCAGTATAAGTGGAACGAATGCGTTCATTACAAACGAGCATGACGTCAGGACGTCGCTCGTGCTTCCTTTAAATACGCCAGCTTTGGTAACAACAAGGCACTCGCAGTTATACTTGCAGTTAGATGTGTATTGGGTCGTTGCGTAGCGCTCAGCTCGGTGATCGACATGTTAATATTTATTAAGGAGATGTTGCAGTAAGGGCGGCCCAGCCAGCAGCAGACGTGATGCGACAGTACCAGCTCTGGTCCTCTCTGCTGCCGCTGTCAATCATCAACCCAGGATTAGCAGACATCGCGGCAGACTTGCTCGCCGCCAATGCTGACCACATCAGTGAGCCGTCGTCGAGATCGTGCGGGGCCTATGCCCTGTGCATCCGCCGTCACAACCGGGTGAGCCGACGATGCTGGGGGTCTGCAGCCCATTCCGCCCGTCCACCGCAGACGAGCCACCAGGAGGAGCAGGGAAGAAGATGGGGTGGGATAGAGTACACCCCACACTACGAGAACCCCTCTCGTGCCGACAGCGCCGGGTCCCCGACCCGGAGCCTCTACGCGCAACGGCCTGCTGTCCGCCGCCGAGCAGGCCGATCAGCCGAGCGCCGCCAGCCACGCGCGGCCGAAGTAAGGGCATTCCTCCGCTACGTCACAGCACGCGGCGCTGCGCTAGCAAGACTGTGCGGCCCAGAGCTGGTGTAATCGCTACGAGTCAGCGAGGACTCGGGGAAGGTCGTTGATATCACCAAGCCACATTGTACTCAGCAGGAATAAAAATGTTCTGTGGCGTTTCTGACGCGTTCACAGTCATTTTCTAGCATCCTGACAACTGGAGTGGTCACCGCTCGGCCATCCAGTCCACCGTAGGCGACCGGGACCACCTGGGCGCCTACACTCTGTTACACCTAGGTGCGAGACCTGTCAGTCCAGTACTGGGCATCAATTATCCCATCAAAGGCTGGGCTACCTGTGACAGCAGTCATGTGATCTTTGACCTTGAGCTGGTTCCTACGATGGGCATAAGAACCACAAGCTCTCTGTCCACATGAATCGCCACTGGCAAACTGTCGCCAAGAGACACCTATCTTCAATTATTGCTTTGCACCCTGTGGCATCGAATCCTTCCTACCAACACCAGCTTTTCTTAATTTCGCAGGTGGTAAATCTTCCTGCAGTAAATCCCACGTTACCATAACCTCCACGGCCTCAGCCTTCGCTAGTCCCGATCGTTAAAGCGTGCATCAGCTTCCCTGCTCCAGCACTACATAGCCCTGTGTTCCACCAACTCATGCACTGTTCCGTTTTGCCCTCCCCTCCTTTACTCCTTTCCCGCACCTCTCCTCACAAACCTCCTGACTGCACACAGCAGCCCTATCCTGTCCGCAACAGGTCCCATAAGCAGCACTGCACTCTCCCACCTCTCACCATCTATGGATTTGTATACCCATCGATTGCAGCTGAGCACAGTCAGGCCTCAGTGACCAGCGACAGTGGTTATGTGTGTGTGAGTTGTACTTGTACGAAACTGTCAATGTTTTCTACTTTATAGGAAAGCCTTTTTACGGAAAGCTTAAATGCATAGCCGTCCTTTTTCTGCACCATTCTGAAACTCATCTCCGTTATTGAAATAGTGTAGCCAATGATTAACTGTGGCTGTTTTTTGCAGTATTTGGAAAAATATGACATAAAGTAAATTGGTGAATAGGAAAATTCTCCGCAGCCTATATCACTTGATATTTTCATTTTGTTTCACAATAACCAGATTCGACAGAATCATGCTGCCATTTTGGATCTACAATGTACCAAAAGTAAAGCCAATACGAACAGAAGTAATCAATGGGTACAAATCGGGATATTACTCATAAGAAGTCCATAAGCATTAGTTTACATGCCTTTGGAAAATTCTTATTAACAAGCATACATGAGTAGATGCTTGTCAGACTTGAATGCATAAGCTGTTTGTGCGATAATTCTCGTACTTTTCGATTTCTTGCAGTGTTCGGAATTGTGTGCATAGCGATTTCCCGGAAGTCAGAAGGTATATCGCCAGACTCTTACTTTGTACACTCCAACGTGAACAGTAATTTTGTTGACACCTCCCCCCCCCCCCCCCCACTCACTAATGATTTTAGAAATTCTGATAGAATGTTATCTATCCCTATTGCACTCTTTATCTTGCAACCCTTGCATTTGATTTCACCCGAAGGCTCTTTTCACTTTCCCATATACTGAGTCAGCCCTTCTGACAATCATTCCTTTCTAAATTTCTCCAAGGTTCTTAAGCAACCAATTCGCCATAGCTTCCCTGCAGTTCCTATTTATTTCATTCCTAAGTGACTTTTAATTACGTATTCCTGATTTTCCAAGAACGTTTCTGTATGTAGTATCTAGGAAGACCGCATACTCGATTCACTAGACAAAAAATGAAACAAGTACAATTAATGAGTTTTATTACAATAATTAAATTACAATACTTAACTCTGGCAATTACACAGACTTGTCGCAACCAAAGGGCGACATACATAACAGTCAATCTTTTTCAGTATAGACAATCGCAAGTCTGTGCTACATAAACAGTACAAGCGAAGAGACTATAGTTGACGCTGCTATCCAAGTCGCTTATCTTGAAAGCTGCTATTGAATTGGGACCGTCACCAGTCGGTTGCGGCGTTTATGTCCTCCTAACATATGGACTGCTGCTGACGCGTTGTAGTCCTGGAGGGAGATTTGGTCAGTGTGCGATTGGCTGCCTTCTTCTCACAGTCTTCTCCTCCCTGTCGTTCCCGCCTGGTGTGCCGGCGCTTTACTTTACGCCGTAACACTGTACTTCTTTCTTTCATCTATCAACTGGATATTTCCTCTGTTACCCATGGTTTCTTCACAGTTACTTCTTTATATCTACGTTTGTCTTTCCAAATTTAACGATTGCCCTTTTTAGAGACGTCCGTTCCTCGTCAACTGTTACGCCTGCTGAGCTATTCCTTATCGTAGTACCTATAGCCTCGAAGAAGTGTATCTCCTCATTCATTACTACTTCCGTATCCCACTTCTTTGCGCAATGTTTCTTGCCGACTAGTCTCTGTGAACAGCCTACTCTTCATAGTAAATTGTGATCTGAGCCTACACCTGGTACAGCGTACGGCTTACCGTCCAGTGTCTGATTTCGGAATCTCTGCCTGACCATGATGTAATCTAAGTGAAATATTTCCGTGACTCCCGTCCTTTTCCAAGTATATCTCCTCCTCTTGTCATTCTTAGGTGTAGTTAGTCTTTCTCGTCTATCATTCGTACTATCAAGCCCATATTCTCCCGTAATCCTTTCTTCTGTTCCTCCATCGTCAACCGCATTTCAATCCTCATGACTATCAGATTTTTATCTTCCTTTATGTACCGAATTACCAGTGGAATATCCTCATTCTGTATCTCTACCTCTTCATCTTCGGCTTGTGATATCGGCGTGTTTACATTAACTATCGTTGTTGGTACTGGTTTGCTGTCGATTCTGATGACAATAGCCTTATCACTGATCTCTTCACAGTAATGCACTCTCTGTCCTTCCATCCTATTCACAACGAATCCTACTCTCGTTATACTATTTTCTGCTGATTTCACCCTATAATCGTCTGATCAGATATCCTTGTCTTCTTACCATTTCACTTCAGTGGCCCCCGCTATATTTCCCTTTTCTGATTTTATAGCTCCACCACCCGACTCGTGGAACGTTACCCTTTCGTTGTTGTTGAATTTTTTCTCATGGTCGCCTTCCCTTAAGTAGTCCCCTCCCGAGCATCCAAACGGGGACTAGTCCGGATTCTTTTGCCAGTGGAGAGATCATCACGACACTGACATTTTTTCAGTTACAGGCCACATGTTCTGTGGATACACATTATGTGTCTTTGATGCAACGGTTTACCATTGCTTTCTGCATCGTCATGTCGCTGATCGCTACTATTCTTCCGCATTTTTAAAGGAACCATCATGACGCGCAAAGGGAGGAGTGGGGGCAAAGTGAGCAGGGGTCGCAACTCGAGGTGTGGCCACTACGTCCAGTTGTCAGGAACCAAGGAAAGTGTAGGGAGCGTGGAGTAGAGGTACAAAGAACATCAATTATTTATGTATTTATTTATTTACTTTGTATTTTCTATGAAATCAGTAACTTCAGCGAGAATATCAGGAAACCAGCGTCGCTAGGAGGAGGGAGCTGCAAGTTACCAGCCTCGGTGAGAGTATCAACGCATAGTATTTCGGAGAAGAACATTCTGACGACAAGAGAATAATCGGTGTTAATAGTGGATAAGGTGTGTGATGTGTCGGCAGAAGTGCCAAGACCGTGTTGTTTGAGGAAGGCTATAAGCTCACGCAGGATGGCGTGAGGTCTGAAACAGGATACTTAATGAATGCTATAAAGAAAAGTACGTAGCTTCTGGAATACTTAACTTTAATCCATAATTGGTGAACATTGGTCTTGTTACTGTACATGCTTCATTAGATACATAGCAAAGGAGAAATGGCGCCTTGCTAGGTCGTAGCAATTGACTTAGCTGAAGGCTATGCTAACTATCGTCTCGGCAAATGAGAGCGTAATTCTCAGTGAACCTTTCCTAGCAACGTCGGCTGTACAACTGGGGCGAGTGCTAGTAAATCTCTCTAGACCTGCCGTGTGGCGGCGCTCGGTTTGCAATTACTGACAGTGACGACACGCGGGTCCGTCGTATACTAGCGGACCGCGGCCGATTTAAAAGGCTACCACCTAGCAAGTGTGGTGTCTGGCGGTGACACCACAGTGTGGATCAGCTTCTCAATGCAGTAACCCCCGAAAGAAACTACAAAGGAAATTGGAGAAAAAATTGATGGTATTTGAGACTGCTGACAGCTACACAATGGCGTTCATTAAGAAAGTGCCAAAATCCAGGATATTTTTCTCGCCTTCAGCAAACAAGTAGTGAACTCTGTGTCCACAAATACATTTCACAGAGCTCGTCTTCGATGGCGGGAACTACCGTACGTCCGGCAAGAGAAGCAGGTGAGAAGTGATGTTATGAGGAGTCGTACGGGTTCTTATGTGTTGCACCAAGAAGGGAGCAACCCAGATGGTGCTCGTCCATGTCCAAAACATCACAAGTGACACAAAACGGGGTGTCTGCAAAATGAATACCGTGAAGGCGTGATAGGCATACCTGCTTCCCATTGACCGTAAAATACCATGCAGATTGGGCATCAGTGGCAAGATAAGCAGCTCACACAGATCACCAGCCGGCACGCCAGCCACGTGGGGATGGTTTCCATCAACCACATTCGAGGACCTGTGAGCCGACGGGTGCCATAGATCGCCTTCGTAGATGTGACATGCCTTGACGGTATCGCAGTATGGACATAGTTCAGTTGGAAGAAAAATTGGCGGAAATAAATATAGCGCGGCGGGACATTCGAAAGTTGGGTAGGTTCTGAGAGAGAGTGTGGTACAATGACCTCCAGCGGCAGGCACGTAGGACATCGGCTTTACAGCGCCATTTTGAGCTTACGAAAAGGGCTATTGCTGTGCCAGGGACACGATACAGACCTAAAGCGCCCGTGCACCGCGGGAGGGAGAGGGTCTCGTACCTTATCTGGAACGGCGAGTTGTGGTACACATATGCCGCCAGCATACAGCGGGCCACGGACGGCGGAACAGGAAGCGTCTGTGCCACGTGCGGCATACGTGACGCCAAATATACATTCACAAATTGGGTCCGCTGCGCTCGATTTCCGGACGTTAAGGCAACTACCAGAACCTTCGCTTTGAGTGGTAACCCGAGCCAGTGACTCCCTGATCTCAGCACCGCTACGAAGAACGATGACGAAATGTTCCACATAAGCAGTGCAGCTGAATACATGGCCACCGAAAGACATCGTCGACAGAAGACAATGGAAACCACAGAGCAACAGTTCAGTGGAGAAACCCTACAACAGTACAGAGAGCGGGAAGGTTAGACGCTCTTAACTGCGGATCAAGATGAGAGGAGTAAGACGGCCATTGTAGATATAGCGGGACGTAGCGCCAGGAAGGCGATGCATCACGACATCGACAACAGTATCAGCTTATCCCGTATTGCGGGGTACCACTTCCACTGGATGAAGAGCTGCAAAATGTCCACGCATACGACGAGGGTGAGTAAGAGGGATTAAGTCCCGATAGTAACAGAGGTCAGAGCGGATGTTTTTAGCACCTTCCATAGAAGTTTCGTCATAGGAAACCACGTACCAGACCGTTCATTTAAGCCATGCAGCCAAGATCTTCTTTCAGCTGTTCAGCAACGTCAAGGGGCGGTAATCGTATATCCGAGATGTACCCATGGCCAGTGGATGGGAATGGGGAGGCCGTTGAGGAAACCCTCTAGGATCTGCACGAGAGGCGACATCAGGTCCCGGCAAATTTCTTTTGTATCCCACCTGGAAGGCGGCGCGAGGTAGGAGCTGGAGTAGGAAAAGGTGATACACGTCGGTACCGCAGTATGATTTGAGTCGCCTTTATTCTAGCAAAAAGAATACATAACTTTTCAACGAGGTGCGAAGTGTCCCGGCCGTCTCCTCTTCATCAAATGGGCAGAATCTCGAGCAGAGCTAGTAGAGCTCTGCAGCACCGGCTAGAGGGCGCTGTCGTCGGTGTCTGTCCTAGTGCCAATCTAAGAAGTTTAATACACCGTCGCATCATTGCTATCGATACCACAATTTCCGTCCACACTGGTGTCATGAGTGGACGATAAAACTCCAATGGGCCCTTGTCCTCCGTGACATCGACAAGCAGATCTATCGTTGCATCCCCAGCAACATAACCAATCTAGAGTGAGGAGAACGTAGAAGTGTAGGCAGGATGGTGACGTTGTACCGAGTACAATATAATGTTCGTGTAGGGCAGACCCTACATTGCCCTGGGTAGCGGCAACTGTCATCAGCCTTAAGAACATTAATCAAAGTCCTCCGACGGTGGTGCATTTCTAGTAACACATGCTACATAGAAAGACGCTCCTGCGCTAACCTGACATGTGTGTGTGCGCCCTGACAATAGCTCCGCTGAGGTACTGGCGAGAGAGGGGAAGTGAGCTGTACCCTGGCTAGATTCACCATCGCCTCTCGCTCTGGCGAATGTAGCAACGTAGTACATTCCCAGAAAACTGAAATAGAAATCCTGGGATTGTTTCCGTCCCCACCTCCTTTCTCTAGCGAATCAAGGCCGTGAGGACAGCAGGCTTTGCACAGAGCACCACCATGACAGGGCAGACTGATATCCATCAAGGCGTCGACAACAAACTATCCACATGGTCTCGATGAGCAGACCACAGTCGGATGAAGTACGATGAATCATGTTCAGTATCCATGGTCCCCGTCCGCCACATCCTTCGGTGGCAGATTGATGGCTTAAACATGTGCGTAGTGATCAGAGAACACAAAGGACCTACCTTCAGTAGCCTGCACTCCACTGACCATATTGCGTGGGATATAAACACGATCGAGGCTGCTGAAAGAATGGCTAGTGAAATGCATAAACCCCGGACTACTACCGTGATCAGGCTCCCAGGTATCCACAAGGTTTAGCTGATTGAGAAATGCCGCTAGCGTTGCGAATGGAGAGTGATGTGTCAGTTGGTCTTTGGACGTCTGGATGGAGGTGAAATCGCCTCCCACAGTCAATGGATCCTGGCGACACAGGAACAGAGGCTTTACTGCCCCTGAGAAGAAAACGGGAATTTGGCGGTGGTGACCCGAACCAGATGGCGCATACGCGTCGATTATGCTGATGGCACTAAACGCGAGAGCCATAACTCTGGCATCATATATACAGGGTGAAAAGTATTTACACCAACAAACTCTGGGAGATTGTAGGGGACATCAAAACAAATATTTTTTCCTACTGTCATTTTTTCCTATGAGGATTATTTAAGCCGGTGGAGGCCGTATTACGCTCTTCAGTTGTTAGCAACTGCTGTCCACCAGTGTAGTAGTGCATTGTCTGTGTTTACTAATGGAGCGATACACCTGGAGTGAGTACACTGATATGGTTGGTGCGTACTACGTAGTGCACCACAACGGGCGAGCTGCACAGCGGGTTTATCAACAACAATATCCTAATCGCCATATCCCGCATCATACGACCTTTGCTGCTGTGTACTAACGTCTGCGTGAGACCAGGTCATTTAGCAGATTACGTGGACAGGGACGCCGTCGCACGGTAAGAATGCTGCAATTTGAGGAAGATGTCTCGCAGCATGTGGAGCGGGATCCTTCAATCAGGATTCGTGCAATTGCACGTAATATGGGGACGAATCAGACGAATGTAAGAACAGTCCTTCGAGAGCAATTGTTACGTCCATTTCACTTACAGCGTGTCCACAACCTGGAACCAGTTGATTATCCACCCAGAGCACAGTTTTCGCAGTGGTACCTGGAACAGTGTGAAATGCATCCTACATTTCCATCCTCTGTGTTGTTTACCGATGAAGGAACGTTCGGGAGTGATGGAGCCTTCAACATGCACAATTCGCATGTTTGGAGTGAGGATAACCCACATGCCACAGTTACTAGCGCTCATGAAGTGCGGTTTTTCGTTAATGTGTGGGTCGGTGTTGTTGGGGACTGTTTAATTGGGCCGTACCTGGTACCTAGGCCATTAAATGGCAGGCACTATTACAATTTTCTCTCCAGAGTATTGCCAGAATTGCTGGAAGACGTCACGCTCCCTACAAGACAACCCATGTGGTTCCAACATGACGGGGCGGCGGCACATTTCAGTCGTCGTGTACGTCGATTCCTGTACCGACGGTTCCCAGAAAAGTGGATTGGCAGAGGTAGTCCTGTACCATGGCCTGCTCGATCCCAAGATATGTCCCCTCTGGACTTTTTTGTGTGGGGAGAGATGCGCAACATTGTTTACGTATCTCTTTTTGCATCAGAAGAGGATCTGGTTGCCCGGATAGTAGCAGCAGCAGGAACAAGTCAATATACTCCTGGGGTTTTTGCCTTTGTCAGACGGAACATGATCCGACGGTGTAACCTTTGTTTACGTGTCAGTGGAAGCATTTTTGAAAATCTACTGTAATTTAAATTTGGTTGTGTTAATGTGTTGTGTCTTGGTCATAAAAAATGGAAAAGTGTTTGTTGGCTTAATTAATTTGCTGCCAGAGAAATCTTCCTCTCCTCATAGGAGAAAATGACATTAGCGAAAAATATTTGTTTTGATGTCCCCTACAACCTCCCAGAGTTTGTCGGTTTAAATACTTTTCACCCTGTATAGGCAAACTTGCAGCGAGGATACAGTCACGTAGGAGGATCGCCACCACACTATCAGTAGGGGAAACAAAGAAGCCATGAGCCGTAAAACCATGGGGAGCACAGGAAGTTTTCAACATGCCCCTCGTGAAGGTGAACAAGGTGAAAGCCTTCAACACACAGAATTTCACCGTTTTTGGTGTACGCGAATGATATTGATACTGACTGTGGCTTTGCGATAAGATTGGAAAGCTGTCATCGCCAGGCATATGGCGATTCAACCATGAGGGAAGCACAAGGAGCTCCGTATGAGGCCGATAACGCGATATTTGGTTTATCGATATGTATTAACAGGAACAGTAAAACACGAGTAATAATCAGCATAGCGGCAGCAGTCAGCGCCAGCCGATGCGATGCTGCCGCTGCTCGGGCACTTGCTGTTCTTACTGTTTTACTGTCTCTGTCAAGACATACCGATAAAGTGAATGTCGCAATAAACTAATTTGGGCCCGCCCTATCGAATGGACACACAAAATTCCGCTTTAAAAATCATCTCGTGTGTGATGGGAAATAAACACACTGTTTCCGTCTACGTTTTCCGTCGCATGAGAGAAGTCAGGAGTAGGAATTTTTTGGGCTGGTTCCAGTTATACAACGCAGAAAATAAATTGAATCTTCAGAAAGATTAGAGAAAGTGCACCTGATAGATCTTTGGAGGGACAATATACAGGATTGGCGAGCTAAGACTGGCTCTAAGGTAGGCAACCGAACTTACATCATCGCACTAAGCTCCAGATGTAAGCTGGGTTGCCTGTTTTGAGGCGCATGTACGAGACGAATGAAAAAAATTTGCACCCAACAGGAAAGGGTTCGTAGCAACTGACACAGTGTACTTTCATGGTGTTTGGGCGGCAGTGCTACTAGCGAAAGTCACCGACTGAATGTGACACAGTGTATCGTTTTTGTATTCGTAGAGTATTGTCAACACGTAGCAGAGAGTCTCCCTTGCGGCTGCTTGTTCCAACATCCGAGTTTCGCCGCTTGTTCCGGCGACAGTCAGTTTCGGAAGGCTGCTTCTATAAACAAAAAAATTCGATGTGAATTATTGACTAAACCGTTTGCCAAACAAAAGAAAGCTATTTTCGTATGCTAATATTGTCTGTTCTTTTTTGCAGGCTACAGTTTTGTGTAGATTGGAAAGTCGCGCTGCACATTCCCATGCACACATGAATTCTTACACACACACACACACACACACACACACACACACACACACACACACACACACACACATATATATATATATATATATATATATATATATATATATATATGTGTGTGTGTGTGTGTGTGTGTGTGTGTGTGTGTGTGTGTGTGTGTGCTCTATTCCTTTTTACATTCTTGATAGCACTCACAAAATCATTGTTTACATTCTTAACCGTACCCACGGAATTATTGTTGCTCTTCGCAAATTTCCCTCTAACAGCTTGGTTAGTACCTCATTGCCAAAACAATCAAGGCAGGTATCAGCAGCAGATATGTCCATATCCATACCAATATTATAAATGCGCAAGTATCTCTGTCTGTTGCGCTTCTACTATTAAAACACTGAACCGTTTTTAATGAAATTTCGTATGCATACTGGAAAAACGTAGGCTACTTTAGAAAGTATGGAGTATAACACATTTATTGATTTGAAGAATTTAACGCGATATAGATAACAATAATTACTCTTCGATAAAAGACATACACTCCCTGATTTTTCAAATTTATTATATTTGTGAATTAGATTTTGTTGTTTGATATGGTATACACACTACGATTCAGCGTAATGAACACATTGCTTATACAATCCTCTAGCTGTTTAATCAGTACTTCCATACTAATATCATTCACAAAACCATTGCATTTCATTCACTGAGCGTCTCGCTTCGCTTACAACATCCGAGGCGCTTGCTAACATGCGTCAACTGTTGGTTATCTTGTGGTTACACTTCTGTCCTTCATCCTTCGGGTTCCGGGTTCGATTCGCAGCACTGTCGAACTTCCCGCTCGCGCCGGAGTGTGTGTGTTGTTCTCATCATAATTTTACCATCTTCGACAGCTAAATTGCAGAAGTGGCGTCAAATAAAAACACTAGCACCAAGCGCCCGAACTTCCTGAACTGCACCTCCCGGCCAATGGAGCCATACACACATTTAATTTCATTTTATTTTACTGAATGCTAGTTCATCCACGGGTAACAACTAATTCCGTATAAAATCTGGTGCAGTTAGAATGTGTTACACCATGAATGACTTGGCTGCACGTCATCGAACTGATAACCCCGTGTTTCCATGCCTGTGGGAAACGATTAGATTTTCAACCCTATGCGAGCGTATTTTCAGTAGAGAAATAAAAGAACCGTTCATGCAGACATGATGTGAGCACACGACAGGTTTTGAGTGTACCTACGATAACAGAACTTTTTAGATGGGGATCGCTACATCTGATACGAAGGTGCAGGCTGTCACCACCGTTTTTGTGATCAGAAAAATAAAATAATTGGCTCACTGGATGTGGGAGCACCAGGCTGACAGGTCATACAGACAACACGACGGCTGCAGAACGGAAGGTGACGAGATGGACTCAGGGCAACAGAGGGGTAAGCAGAGTAGGCAGGGGCCTTTGAGAGGGTCTGTAATACGATGAGGCAGTAGGACTGTTCGGTTGGATCTGACGAATAGACGGATGATAACACACGAAACACGGGGAAAGGCTATAGGCAAGAAGACTTAGCACGAACAAACTTCTGGAAGCTGTGTTGGGGTAGAGATTACCCATGCATCTCTTACAGCTGAACTGTGTCATGTCCTTAGCTAAAAGAAAAGTCCTGTAAACAATACCCAAAGTAAATTAGAGTGAAAATGAAAGTTTGGCATGGCCGAAACCACAGGACCCTGTCTGTAAAGCAGAGACGCAGCAGTCGCAGCCACACGCACCATATGCCAAGTCAGAGACGCTGGAATCCTGTTATTTGAGAAACTTCACTAGGCGAAATCGGTAGTAAAGGGATGAATAAAATGACAGAATTAATGTAGCGACTTCCTTACACAGTAGAGGATGTATATGGCTGCAGAAGTAATGAAACAAAGAAATTACACAGCAAAGACCAAAACATATGCAGATTAATGAAGCAACACCCTTACCCAAAAACTGTCAGACAGAGACCGCAAGATGTAAGAGAGAAAGAGCGGGACGCTTATGGTGGGGACTAGCGCTACATCAGAAAACAATCAAAAGTTTATGACATATTTGCTAACCATATAAGGAAGTGCTGAAAAATAATTAGTGCACGTTAACAGACGTCGATTTTGATCTGATGACATAACATCATACCTGGGGCGTAGCAGATGTACTGACAATGCTTTCAACGACGTCTGCCAACAGGTGGCGTACTACCAGAGTGCCATCTGTGCCTATCCACTAATGAGAAATGCTTACTGAGAGAAGGCTCAGTGTGGTGCAGTAGAGTGAAGAAAGCGCGCAACACGTCACGGAGAGCGAGTTTCTAAGGGGTCAAAGTGTGGTCTTCCCAGCGGCAGGAACTGCCACACAAGTTGCGTCAATTGTGCTGCGTCAGTTGTGTAACGATGCCGGTATCAGCTGTCACGTGAACGTTCTCACAGCGGTAAACGAGGTTCATATCGTCCACGAAGAACAGAAGCCCACTAAGATCGTCGTATGGGCAGCAGTGGCAGATCGTATACCTACCATAGCACAGGTAAAAGGGCTTCTTTGCTCAGACGTGTCAGCACGAACTGTTGCAAAGCAGTTATTAGCAGTAGGAGTACAGGCAAGCACACCTCCAGCCCGTCCTCCCTCACGCCACAGCGTCGACGAGCACGGCTCGACGGATGCCACCACAGAATCAGCGCACGATGGTCTTCAGAGATGAAAGGGCATTCTGCCTGCACGCAGGTAATGGTAGTTTCCACGTACGACGTAGACCTGCTGTATACTCGTAGAGTGTATTCGTCCAGGAAACACTGGCCCCACCCCTTGACCTTACGGTCTCATATGCGGTAAGATAAGACTCTCGTTCACTCAGGGTGTTTCTGGAGGAGAGGCTAGCCAGCGCTCGCTAGATGAAGAATGTACGGAATGCAGCGCTGAATATCTTGGACAAACGGGATGAATATTTGAAACCAGGTTTCAGGACGGGAAGAATATTTGAAACCAGGTTTCAGGAACACCTGCTCACAAAAAGAAGGCAGATAAAACAACTCGCCGTTTGCAGAACATCTGAAGGTGTCAGGCCATTGCCCGCCTCGTATCAATGATACGCTAATTTTACAATTCGCCCATTCTTGTTTTACATTTATGACAATATTTCCGTAAGGGACTATTATTACATCGGACAGGTTGTAAGCGTATTGTCATATCGCTGGCTTAGTTGTGGAGTATTTTTGCGGGCAGCTGAGTCTAGAGAGTCGAGCGCGGGACACCGAACTGTTATGTTGTGCTGTGGATAGCTCTGCATGTAAAAAGTATTTTTGGTATGGAAGTTGAAAAGTGTTGCTACAAGTGCTATTACAGTGATGAAATATGGAAGTGATTCAGAGGAAAGTGCGTAATGATGTAATTAAAAGTGAGCAGTGCCGCTGATAACGTATTTGTGTATACTCTCGTTGCGTGTCACACAGCATAAATCATCCGCGCCGTGTTCGGTCTCCCAGAATGAACTGATGTGAATCAGTAAAAATTAGTTACCACAAAAGAGGGCAGTCAAGTGCCAGTGCGTAGCGAGCGTGAGAACATGCGTTCGGTCATCGCGTTCCGCGTTATCAACAATTAGCCGCGCCACGACGGTTACGCGCACGCTTGTACAAGTGAGAACTGAGAACTGAATAATTAACTCTATAATCAGTGTTATATCATTACTAGTGTCAAGGAGGGCTGGTACCAAAAGAAATTTGTGTATGCGTGACGAGCGTAAGAGCTCTCGTGCGATCATTCGTCTTCTGCATCATCAACAATCACCCGCGTCGTGTCGGTTACGCGTACGCTGAGTGATATTGTGGATTGGTAATCATCCATTAATTGTGATAAACACTTATGAATTAGAATGTAAACAGTGCAACCTGCGACTTTCTTTATCGCCTCAGAATATAGCTGTTCATACCAGACGTAGAACAGTGTTGTGTTTTAACGTTGAATGGCTCGCCTTATTCGCTTGCATATTTCGATAGATAATTTCAGGCAAGCCAGCATCAGTGTGGAGCAGAACAGTACGACCACGGGATAATCAGGTACGTGTTCTGGACAGGGCGCACGGTCAAGAAAAGCAGAAACGACAACCAGTTTAAGGGTCCCCTACCCCCATTTGTACTCCCGAGTGTGTTACAAGGTGTCAGTTTAATTTACTCTCATTTTTTGGGCTGTCATATTAGAAAGTAAGTACATTATGTTTTATAAGTTTATTGATGCTCTATATATGAACAGGGCCTTGCACAGTGGATACTCTGTAGACTAGCCTACGCCATCTGTCTGATTCCAATGCACTACTTGCACCCGAGGCCCGATTACCATCCTTCCCCGCATTCTATGCTTGCAGCGTGGCCGCTCATACCTGTTGTGCACCCACTTCATGGAACTCTGCTGTGCAGCTGTTCCTAACTTGTGTGGCATGTTTTACACGTGAGAATGAGTATAGTAAGTAAATGATTTTTAGGTATTTATGTTCACAGTATCCTTAGCTGTCCTTTTCAATGTCAATTAGTTCCGTGCCAGCCGGGGTGGCCGAGCGGTTATAGGCGCTACAGTCTGGAACCGCGCGACCGCTACGGTCGCAGGTTCGAATCCTGCCTCGGGCATGGATGTGTGTGATGTCCGTAAGTTAGTTAGGTTTAAGTATTCTGAGTTCTAGGGGACTGATGACCTCAGATGTTAAGTCCCATAGTGCTCAGAGCCATTTGAACCATCAATTATATCCGGATTATCAAACCTTAAAAAAATTTACAGCAATTTTTGATCCTTCCGGTTTTTTCAAGAAACCACTTGACATGCATTGGTGATTTTCGACTTTTTGGTACCCCAAAAGTAAGTCTGCATACGAAGTTTTCCCGTAGAGCACGTTTTTGTGCAAGATGGGATCAGGACGTTTCCTTATACCTATTTCTGTAATTTTTTACGTTGTAGATAATCTGAAGGTCCCTCTCACAGGCGAAACCTCTCTGAAATATTAAAATGAAAGCTTCCGCAACCGACATCGTAATTTTCCACAGTATAAGTTAGTAGTATTTTAGTCCTGAAGTATTTAATTGACTTCAAAGCCTTTAATTCTGTGTGATTTATCGTTTAGCCAAAAATCGTTAACAGTCACAGCGTGCGTTTCGGGGTATGCAAGAAATTCGTTGAGATATCGTTTGGAGGACGTGTGGATCAAAACTCACGCTGATGTTGACAGTGGGTATGAGTTCCGGCTGGAATAACAATTCAATCGTTTAATAACTCTCATGTGATGAAGACTTCCATAAAGGTTGATAAATTCAGTACTGGTGTTTCATGGTGAAACACTTTTAATTCCCATCTGTGTATTAAAAACATAACAATAACATAGTACATATTACTGAACTGTCATACTTATCTCAGTATGAATAATCCGAGTTTTCCTCAGTGTTATATAAACTCTTGCATCGTAGTCGTCAGTCAGAGCATTACCCATTTGCCTAAACAAACACTGCGGAGGAGACTTTGGTCAGATGAGGAGTTTTATGGAGTGTACAGCCCCAGTACTGACCCCTGTGGGACGCGTGACGCCTGACAGCGCTACACGCCCGCAACGCACGCCCGCTTCGCACTGCGCCTGCGTCGCGCCTCGCAGCGCTAAGCCGCGGCCACCCTTCACGGCTCGTGATGCGCGCCTGCAGCTGTAAACATGGCGCCACCGGCCCCCAGGCGTCGCTACTCGCCGCAGCCTGTCACCGGCCGCTGGGCCGCCGCAGGAAGAACGATGCTGTGTCTGAGCTCCGACGTATACGGCTGAGTTGGCAAGCAACTGTCACAAGGTACAGTACGATGGACACGTGAAAGAACAGCAGTGCCCACATCTGTTCGGTTATGGTCAGCACGAGACAAATATTGTAGGACTTTACATTTGTCTTTTGTCAATGTCACAATGTATGATACCCACCTGAATCCCTGCGAAACTACCATGTTTGTTTTTCCATGACATAAATAAACGTACGAATAATCTGCCGAAGTTCGTCACTACACCACAGTTTCAAAAATAGTAGTAATGTAAACTTATTTTTCCGCCGCTGACATTAAAGACCGCGAACCTTCTTTCCTTCCCGTCTGGGCAAGCTGTGCAGTAACTAGAGTACAAAAATGGTTCAAATGGCTCTGAGCACTATGGGACTCAACTGCTGTGGTCATAAGTCCCCTAGAACTTAGAACTACTTAAACCTAACTAACCTAAGGACAGCACACAACACCCAGCCATCACGAGGCAGAGAAAATCCCTGACCCCGCCGGGAATCGAACCCGGGAACCCGGGCGTGGGAAGCGAGAACGCTACCGCACGACCACGAGATGCGGGCAACTAGAGTACATGTAAAGCTTACTTGGACAGGGTAAATGCTAGGTACAATGAAGTCGATAATTCGATTGTAATACTGGGATTTGAATTTACAAAAAAATTTCAATATCTTTCTCCACCCACACACTCCTGAGAATGGCACATTAACAATTTGCAATTACGCGCCCCTATTACCGGCAGCTACGTTGATTAATATTCGGCACCTCGCAAGGATAGCTACCAGATCAAGAATATTAGGTAAGTTGTTGGAAGTGGTTAAGCGTCGGTGCAAATATCGCTTCTGACAACACAAAGAGCTCTAACCGCAGAACTCTGCACGGAACACGCGTTGGTGCAGTGCTGCTATACAGACCGTATATCTCCCTTCGAAGACGATGGCCAAGACGCCAAGTCCGTACCGCTCGATGGCTGAAGCCGAAGTCCATAATTCTCCCGTCTACCTCGCGTACGAAAACGCGGCGGAAGAATTCTCAGTTTCAGCCAATGCCGAACGCTCTTTCATCACCGAAATCCCTCCAACGGCCTGGAACCGAGAGACCGCTACGGTCGCAGGTTCGAATCCTGCCTAGGGCATGGATGTGTGTGATGTCCTTAGGTTAGTTAGGTTTAATTACGAGGGCAGTTCAATAAGTAATGAAACACATTTTTTTTCTGAAACAGGGGTTGTTTTATTCAGCATTGAAATACACCAGGTTATTCCCAATCTTTTAGCTACACAACACTATTTTTCAACGTAATCTCCATTCAATGCTACGGCGTTACGCCACCTTGAAATGAGGGCCTGTATGCCTGCACGGTACCATTCCACTGGTCGATGTCGGAGCCAACGTCGTACTGCATCAATAACTTCTTCATCATCCGCGTAGTGCCTCCCACGGATTGCGTCCTTCATTGGGCCAAACATATGGAAATCCGATGGTGCGAGATCGGGGCTGTAGGGTGCATGAGGAAGAACAGTCCACTGAAGTTTTGTGAGCTCCTCTCGGGTGCGAAGACTTGTGTGAGGGCTTGCGTTGTCATGAAGAAGGAGAAGTTCGTTCAGATTTTTGTGCCTACGAACACGCTGAAGTCGTTTCTTCAATTTCTGAAGAGTAGCACAATACACTTCAGAGTTGATCGTTTGACCATGGGGAAGGACATCGAACAGAATAACCCCTTCAGCGTCCCAGAAGACTGTAACCATGACTTTACCGGCTGAGGGTATGGCTTTAAACTTTTTCTTGGTAGGGGAGTGGGTGTGGCGCCACTCCATTGATTGACGTTTTGTTTCAGGTTCGAAGTGATGAACCCATGTTTCATTGCCTGTAACAATCTTTGACAAGAAATTGTCACCTCAGCCACATTACGAGCAAGCAATTCCGCACAGATGGTTCTCCTTTGCTCTTTGTGGTGTTCGGTTAGACAACGAGGGACCCAGCGGGAACAAACCTTTGAATATCCCAACTGGTGAACAATTGTGACAGCACTACCAACAGAGATGTCAAGTTGAGCACTGAGTTGTTTGATGGTGATCCGTCGATCATCTCGAACGAGTGTGTTCGCACGCTCCGCCATTGCAGGAGTCACAGCTGTGCACGGCCGGCCCGCACGCGGGAGATCAGACAGTCTTGCTTGACCTTGCGGCGATGATGACACACGGTTTGCCCAACGACTCACCGTGCTTTTGTCCACTGCCAGATCACCGTAGACATTCTGCAAGCGCCTATGAATATCTGAGATGCCCTGGTTTTCCGCCAAAAGAAACTCGATCACTGCCCGTTGTTTGCAACGCACATCCGTTTCAGACGCCATTTTAACAGCTCCGTACAGCGCTGCCACCTGTCGGAAGTCAATGAAACTATACGAGACGAAGCGGGAATGTTTGAAAATATTCCACAATAATTTCCGGTTTCTTCAACCAAAATTGGCCGAGAAAAAAAATGTGTTGCATTACTTATTGAACTGCCCTCGTAGTTCTAAGTTCTAGGCGACTGATGACCTCAGTAGTTAAGTCCCATAGTTCTCAGAGCCATTTGAACCATTTTGAACCTCCAACGGCATTCCTGAGATCTGCCCAATGATCGAGTAGGTCATAACGCCCCTAGGGAATCGAAATTCCCGTCTTCGCCACGTGTTGCCCAGCACAGGTGACTCCGGATGCCGGGCTATCCCCAAAAGCGCCGTATTGTCCCGCGTTTCCGGTGACCGCTACCTGCCGCCCACAGCGGCCCGGCGAGCTACCGCCAGCTGCAGACTTTATATTCCACAATTCTCAACTTCCGACACTTTTCACGAACGCTTTAAGTTAGTAACATAATCATGCAGACATGCAAGGAATACTGCTCGAGAGTGCCTAATATTTATCGTAATTCAATGGAGTCATGATCTGATGCCCTTGCCAGTCCCTTTATTATTAATACTAATGTTGGTAAGCTAACGTGTAAGTGCCCATGTCCTGGCACCTTACAGAATTATAAGCACTTTCTCGGAATACTGTCTTTGTGTGGTGTGTTCAAATTCAGCAGCTCATTGAGGTGTTGGAGCCTTGAGAGCTTTGTGGTCGTGGACGTTGTAAAGTAAGTAACATACTGTATCTGTGTATGTCTGCCATTTATTTTGTTAGATATAAATTAAAGGTTACAATTTAAAACAAAAGAAAGTTGCCTCCCAGTTTGTGACCGAGACGAGAGTGAGATGGAAATTACACACCATTATTCACTCGGCACAGGAGTAATTTTTGGCTAGGTTAACTTTTATGAAACGTTATTCAAACTGTAGCTCTAGGTATTCACGAAGGTGACGATGACCGCTATAGAGGCTCCTTAGTTTGAAAAACGGCGCCAGGAATGCTGGGATGCCTTCCTGGGGGACAGATGGCAGTTAGCACCAGCCAGATAACTGGTTACCAAACACATCTGCAGAGTTCCCTCAGAACCCGTTGGTAAGACATGCCTAGGTTTTCGTTGGACCTGCCGATTAGATCGGCCATAGAAAAAAATACCTTCCCTGACAGAGTGGTGTTTTTGAGCAATGACTAAATACGGGAGTTACTCAAAATCACACTTATCGATGTCCTCGGGCAGTGAATATGTAGCGGCCATGTACTCTGTGCCCATTACGGAAGACTTTCTGGTAAAAGCCGGCTTGGTGGAAGTGTGGCTCTACGGTCACATCCACATATAGGAGTAGTGAGACCGTCTCTAAACGGAGTACGACGTTTACCACTTGCGAGACGTAATTGAGCTATGTAATTCACGTAATCAGCAGACAACAGTCGGCCACTGTGAGACAACTGTTAAGCATTTATCGCACCTGAGATGCTAACAGAGGATGAAACCAATGACCTTTAAAGCGACCAGACCGTAATGGATGCCATTGAACATCTGAATTTAAACAGCGATGGCCCAAGTGAGCATGAAATTATGGTATTGGTATTATAGCTCACGTACATATGAGCAAGGGTTATCATCGCATTACGAAATAATCCATAGGTCGCAATAAAATGCTGTTTAGAAATCGTATACATTGATTCTAATAATTGAACAGGCAATAGTAAATAATTACAAAGTATGCAGGTGGGTGCAATTAAAAATGAGATGGTACAATCAGTAATATCTACGTAAACCCGCAATGATTGCTGAATTACTCACTATATTGAAGGAAAGGCCCAGTAAAGTTCATGTCTAAGTACATGTTGAACTTCCCTTGCTGACTGTTTGAATTAGTTTAGAAAAGCAAATACTAAGTTAAAGAAAACGACTTGACGGTCCGCTCCTCATAAGACTACGACCCATGTTCTGTATCTCATTGTTTTGTATCTCAGGTGCAGAGAATGGCTGCAGTGATAGCTGAGAATTATAATCTGCGATCGGCTCTAGGGCAACGTCCTCCTATTCCGCAGTTCTAAAGCGAAGGGTTTCCCCCTCTGATGGTCCAAGTTCGTCCTCTGAAGATATAAGACAATGTGTGTATCTGCTCTCCCCCTCAGAATCTTGCTGGTTTCGCCAAGACCAGATTCTCGTTATCCAATCACCGTAGACCTCCAAGTTCTAACCAACGAAAAGTTGATAACAATAGGATTAGTCTCCTTTTTCCGCCTGGCTATCTGCGCTGTTAGCTCTGCGGATTCCTAACCGAAGGGGCCTTGGGTTCGATTCCAGGCTGGGATGGAGATTTTCTGTGATCGGGTACAGGGTATTTCGTTGTCCTTCGTGTCGTCGTAACTAACATATCACTATTGAGATGGCTGTATTGGCTCGTCTGAAAGCCAAAGGCTTCTCGTTCAGAATCTGCTGTGATTAACCAGTAACACCCATTTCTCCCTACAAGGGAAACTCCCAGTCACACATCCCTCAGATTTAGTGGTAGGACGTGCCAATGGATAGCGCGTGAAAAACTGAACACATATCAACCATGAAAACAGGAAGAAGGTGTACTGAACTGTGAAAAAAGCAGCGGAATAGAAACAACGAAAGATCCTTGTTCAAGATGTACAATATGTAAAGCATTTGGAAAGGAAAGTCGTCGTGATTATGTCGATACGGTGTTGGATACCGAAGGAGGAGGTCTGGGTTAAGATCGCCCTCGTGCTACATTTTTTTTTCACAGAATTATGGACTGTGCGTCAGGTCATTGAGTTGTCTGTGCGCTGTATTCAAATTTGTATCTGTGTCGGTGGTACAACGTCCGTGTACAACAGCAAGGTGTAAGGGACGGACCTGCAGACGTACATATCTCCTATTTGCTCTACTCAAGTATCACAAGTTATGACTCCTGCGTTCCGTTTTGGAAGTTTTGACTCTTGAATTCCGTTGTTGTAACATAGTTCACACCCGTTTATTTACTGTTTTTACATTTGTAAGATGTCTATGTGTCATCCCGCCTGCTCTCACTTTTCGTCACATTTACTTGCGACGGTAATATACCAGGTGATCAAAAATTCAGTATAAATTTGAAAACTTAATAAACCACGAGATGATGTAGATAGAGAGGTAAAAATTGACACACATGCTTGGAATGACATGGGGTTTCATTAGAACAAAAAAAAAAAAAAAAAACAACGTATTGCTAGACGCGCGAAAGATCTCTTGCGCGCGTCGTCATGCTTGGCCTCCCAGATCCCCAGACCTCAGTCCGTGCGATTATTGGCTTTGGTGTTACCTGAAATCGTAAGTGTATCGTGATCGACTTACATCCATAGGGATACTGAAAGACATCATCCGACGCCAATGCCTCTCCATAACTCCGGACATGCTTTACAGTGCTGTTCACAACATTATTTCTCGACTACAGCTATTGTTGAGGAATGATGGTGGACATATTGAGCTTTTCCTGTAAAGAACATCATCTTTGTCTTACTTTGTTATGCTAATTATTGCTATTCTGATCAGATGAAGCGCCATCTGTCGGACATTTTTTGAACGTTCGTATTGTTTTGATTCTAATAAATCCCCATGTCATTCCAAGCATGTTTGTCAATTTGTACCTCTCTATCTACATTATTCCATGATTTATTCGGTTTTCAAATTTATACTGACTTTTTGATCACCCGGTACTCTTACCAATGAATCATATTTTATAAGACATGTATAGTATGACAATTTCCAAGACTACAGAAGGAGAACGGACACGCCAATTACCGGATGGACAATTCATAACTTTGTGAAAAGAAATGGGGCTGAGGGAGGTTTGAACACGGCCTTCCCCCTCCGTAGACCCATACCGTGACCACACAATCACGACGCGGTGGCTCTAGCACTTCGCTCGATGTTATATGTCTTGAGCTTGGACAGTTCACTTTTTCAATGTTCAGTACTCTTTCTTCCTCTTTTCATTCTTGACGTGTCGTCAGTTTTCGACGGGCTATCTACTGGGACATTTTAACATTAACTCTGAGGCTGGTTGTGAAGAGGAGTTTCCCTAGTTAGAGTGGCGCAGAAAGCAGTGTTCCTCTCCCACTACGAAAGTGTTTTCACATTACGGCTAATGGTAGAGGCTGCAATCCGGGATTTCATACACATTTTATCATCTATTACTGTTTCCCTCCTGTAAGTCCGAAACATTCTTCTCGCTTTCAGTGCCTTGCGTTTCTCCATCCCCTTGCTGATCCCTGCCTTTCTAGGAAACATTCCTTACGGTGCTTCTAACAACGGATTTATACAGCCTGAAGAATGGTGCTTTCAATCCTCTGCGGAGTTGTTATCGGAAAGTGCGACACCGTCTCTGACAGCGCCCATCCTTTCACTGTGTACCTGGCTGGCACTCTGTCTTTCAGCATTGAACTGCCTTGTGATTCACTTGCAGCTGTATCCATGTAGTTCTCGCGATCCAACAGTCGGCCAGCGGACCCAGCTTGCAAATAAAATTTATAAATACACTCCTGGAAATTGAAATAAGAACACCGTGAATTCATTGTCCCAGGAAGGGGAAACTTTATTGACACATTCCTGGGGTCACATACATCACATGATCACACTGACAGAACCACAGGCACATAGACACAGGCAACAGAGCATGCACAATGTCGGCACTAGTACAGTGTATATCCACCTTTCGCAGCAATGCAGGCTCCTATTCTCCCATGGAGACGATCGTAGAGATGCTGGATGTAGTCCTGTGGAACGGCTTGCCATGCCATTTCCACCTGGCGCCTCAGTTGGACCAGCGTTCGTGCTGGACGTGCAGACCGCGTGAGACGACGCTTCATCCAGTCCCAAACATGCTCAATGGGGGACAGATCCGGAGATCTTGCTGGCCAGGGTAGTTGACTTACACCTTCTAGAGCACGTTGGGTGGCACGGGATACATGCGGACGTGCATTGTCCTGTTGGAACATCAAGTTCCCTTGCCGGTCTAGGAATGGTAGACCGATGGGTTCGATGACGGTTTGGATGTACCGTGCACTATTCAGTGTCCCCTCGACGATCACCAGTGGTGTACGGCCAGTGTAGGAGATCGCTCCCCACACCATGATGCCGGGTGTTGGCCCTGTGTGCCTCGGTCGTATGCAGTCCTGATTGTGGCGCTCACCTGCACGGCGCCAAACACGCATACGACCATCATTGGCACCAAGGCAGGAGCGACTCTCATCGCTGAAGACGACACGTCTCCATTCGTCCCTCCATTCACGCCTGTCGCGACACCACTGGAGGCGGGCTGCACGATGTTGGGGCGTGAGCGGAAGACGGCCTAACGGTGTGCGGGACCATAGCCCAGCTTCTTGGAGACAGTTGCGAATGGTCCTCGCCGATACCCCAGGAGCAACAGTGTCCCTAATTTGCTGGGAAGTGGCGGTGCGGTCCCCTACGGCACTGCGTAGGATCCTACGGTCTTGGCGTGCATCCGTGCGTCGCTGCGGTCCGGTCCCAGGTCGACGGGCACGTGCACCTTCCGCCGACCACTGGCGACAACATCGATGTACTGTGGAGACCTCACGCCCCACGTGTTGAGCAATTCGGCGGTACGTCCACCCGGCCTCCCGCATGCCCACTATACGCCCTCGCTCAAAGTCCGTCAACTGCACATACGGTTCACGTCCAGGCTGTCGCGGCATGCTACCAGTGTTAAAGACTGCGATGGAGCTCCGTATGCCACGGCAAACTGGCTGACACTGACGGTGGCGGTGCACAAATGCTGCGCAGCTAGCGCCATTCGACGGCCAACACCGCGGTTCCTGGTGTGTCCGCTGTGCCGTGCGTGTGATCATTGCTTGTACAGCCCTCTCGCAGTGTCCGGAGCAAGTATGGTGGGTCTGACACACCGGTGTCAATGTGTTCTTTTTCCATTTCCTGGTATATATATATATATATATATATATATATATATATATATATATATATATATATATATATATATTGAGAAGCAATCATTTGATTCGCAGTCTCTGGCGTTTGCTTCAGTTACACATGCAACTTCATGTACTGCTAGTAATTTGAATAGTACGTTGTTTATTACATTTCATACAATTTTAGAAAATACTGTCCTGTAGCAACATAATCCGCATCACAGCGAGATGCTGATACGCACGGATACTGTTGATGTGATAATCGTCTTTCACTCTTGTGCTGTAATTGTTTTTTATCATGAGTCCACATATTAGCAGTCACACATACTAAGCAAAAATTTGTTCGTATTTTTCGGATGTTCCTTGCAATTGCTGATGTTAAAACAGTCTGCTGGTCACTGTTTTCTCACTCACTGATAACTGAAAAAGAAACTGAAATTGCGGAAATGATAGTTCTAAGACCTTTGCCTCGCCAGTCGGTTTTTGAGAAAACAGTGTTGAACAAATCGCTTTTCTTGGTACCTGATTCAGTCGAGTGAGTTTCCCATTCTGCAGCTGGCTAACAGGAATCTTCTCCTACTACAATATGCGATGGTATACAATGCTTGTAACGTTAAGAGATTTGAAAACATATTAGCGTGTTGCATTAGTGAATGTAAATACCTTAACTTGTGGAAACCAGTGGAGTAAGATCTGCTTTCTATTTCTCCAGCACAACTGTTTCCAAACCATGCCTTCACCTCTATGCCCTGTTACACAACAGATCAACCAACACAGAATGAGCAAAAACATCAACACAAGCTAATAAAAATGCCAAGGTCGTCATAAGGTCTGAACGTGGAATAACCAAAGCTAAATCAATGTAAGAATGGATTTCATTACAAGACTCACACCCCATTTACGGCACAGTGTTACTTTGCCTTTAGGAAGCACAAGTTAAATATTACTTGCTTGGAATACACTGGCTCTCATGCTGACGGAATGAAAATTTGGCTGGTTTACTCTTCTGGCATGTCCGCAAAGAGTAATTAGGCTATTTAATTAGACTTATGCTTTAATTATTTGAAAAAACGTGACCAAAAGCACGTCCACCATTTTATGATTTTTTCAAAGTTCAAAAAGCTGTGCTATTACTCTGTATGGAATACCCTATAGACCGCGAAAATTGTATGTTCTTTTTATTTTACATAAGATTTGCAGATTTCAGGGTCATGAACACATCTGATTTTGGATGTAGCAAATTCCACTCCTTGGATGGCGGTCTTAATGATTACCAACATTCTTTAAAAAATCAGACAATTTCATTCAAGAATCAGTAAATAATGTGCAAAGAGATTTGTGTTGATTGCTTCATTAGTTTTTCCGAAAAACATCGTAAATTTCATTTATTCTTTAGTCCGACTGAGGTGAATGGACCCTTAACACCCTGCTCAAGAAAAACTGTAACTATCTCAGAACCCCCATAGTTATCTTCCATTGGGACGCATAAGTTTGAAATTTGGCTCAAAGGTGTCCATAACCTTCCTCTCTAATGGTGAAAACTGTGATCCACTGTGACGTCACACTCGGGCTGGGCGATGCTTCAAACAGGAAGCTGTCGACGTATAAGAAGAAGAAGAGGAACAAGAAGAAAAGATCTGAGAAGTTCAGGTGAGCTGTGAAATGGATTAATTATGTCACATTGGCAACAAACTTTCCCAAAATTCCACCCAACGCCATCTTGGACGTGTCACACGATAGGAAGGTCGTCGTATCCATTCCTATCATTTCACCTCATCTTTTGACGGCTTTGCAACTCGAAGTCACGCTGCTTTTCTAAGGATGGACGCGAAAACCTTTCAGACAAACCGCAGAAAAGAATCGACACGTCAAGACTTAGGGAGGTGGCGTAAAATGCATCAATGAAACAACCCCTTCCCTTGAGGCACTGTCTTCCACACGTTTACATTCGAAGACGACAGGTCGCAGTGCTATGAGTAACAGGGCGACATTCTTGAGAACGTTCGACACTGCTGACACCCTCCGAACTATTCAGCCCTACTTGGAGGACATCGTGGTTCTGCAGCCCAACTGATCGCGCGTAGTGCGACCACAACTTCTTCTCTGCTGTACGGTGTGGAACCAGAAGGGGCCGTCCGAAGTCGTTCGACGAAATTTGAACGTGATCCCAAGTGGCAAAGGTTATTCACGATTTTTCAGCCCTCCTGAAACATTGACATGCGTGGAAGTTTGACAGCATCCTCAGTGCAACCCAAGCGTCTTTGTTGAGCACGTTAAAAATGTACCTGCCTGCGACTTGGTTACCCATTCAGCTGATTGAAGCCTCGCGGCTGCTCCAGCGCGTGGGGGCAGGCAACCCCACCAAACGAGTGTCTAAGGGGCTGCCTGTCAATGTCACAGTTACTGTGGTTTATTTAAACAATTAACCTTTGCAGATGACTCTATGGAGCCTGGCTGTCTTTCGCTATACGTTTTCAAAATAATTGTGCTTTATAGTAAATACGACACACACCATTTAAATGCACGGTTGGCATTTGTTGACTTAGATTTCTGGTAGGCAACAGTACTCTAGAAGCACATGATAGGAACAGCTGTCTGTGGCGCCACATGAGTCCTGGAGCCATCCTGCTGAAGGAATTTCGCAGTGACGCATGCTGTATCTTTTTACAAAAGTGGATTGTGGCTCATTAATCCTTCGCAAAGCCTGGTGAGCCATTTCCTACCAGTTTTCGCCTTAAAGCATTGCATATTTGTGTGTGCGGAAAGTGTGAATCAAGGATTCGAATATCTGAAACTAATCGGTACACAGGGTGGCCACTCAAACATGAGAAGAATAATCTCTGAGAATTCCAGGTATGGGGAGCAATATGACGTCATTATAAGTCAGTGATAAACGTTGAGTGAGGGGTGATGAGGGGAGTTTATCACAACAACAAGTTTCCTCTTGCCTGAAATATAGTGGCCATAAGCAGTAGTCTGACCACAGTTTTTAAACATCGGTGATTTATATGGTATAATTCTCATGTAATTAACATACTTTGAAGTATTAATTATTTTACAATATGTGGTTCACAAAACTAAATAAAATTATATTCCAATCCCAGACGAAAAAGCACAGAAATCTCTGAGACTGTATGAAATTACCAAAATTCCCTGAGATTTCTCTGTTTATTCCAGGTTAAATGTAATTACCTGAGAATTACAAATTTTTCAGACATTCCAGAAGAATCGACTATCTTATATATGGGACGGTACAATTATTGTATTTTTGTTTTTATATTTCTCGTTCCTATCAAATTTCCTGTAACAGAGATGCCTTGCCCATTCAAAGGGATCGGGAATGGCAGGACCTCCCCTTTCACCACATAAAGTGGGTTTTGCTCACCACTGCCCGATCTGTGTGTCTTATCTTTATCTTTATCATACAGATAACCACATACAAGAGTTTTCAGCACATCAGAAAGGACTAGGGCCTGGCGCAACGATCGTCTATCTGACTGGATAAAAAAATATCGACAACGATAAAAAAAAAAAAAAAACAAACAAACAAACAAACTACTCATTCAATTTACAATATAAGAGAAGCGTTTTCAACTGGGGGCTTTGCAATGATAGTATTTCATTGATATCTCTATAAATGGGGTGAACAATTTCCATTGAAATCCAGATTAAGAGCACAACAATTTATTATAAATCAAAGTTACACTTGTACAATAGAAGTATAATTACTGAGTATACATACTTTGCTACATATGGATGGCAATACAAGATTAGGGGGCATGGGGGGATATGACCTAAATTCAGTTGTCACCCACAATACTAGCGTTCGAAATGGAGAAGGAAAAGTGGGATCTGACCATCCAGAAAAGAATTTTCTGTAATAATTAGTGAAAGGTAAGAGACGGGATCCAATAGCTAATACATAAATATACTGAAAAGTCATACTATGCACTACTTGTAGGTGCACGCTATTAAAGCTGCCTCCCGTCCACAAACTAGTAAAATTCATAAAACTCATTCCGCAACATCTTGATTATCGAATACGAATAACAAGAAACGCGGGCCATGCTTGTTCTGGTTCAATTTAGATATCGTGTGCAGTACTACTCGACACGTGTTCACACGTGGGCGACAAAGAAGGGAAAACCTAAAACACAAAAGGCCGTTATGAAATGTTGACTAATATCAATGGGTATTGGAAAGGGAAAGACATTCGCTGAATGCGAAGTGCTTAGAGAGAGGTTGAATTATACCGAACGTGGTGACTGAGACTCCTACGTATATTTTGCATACTACAACCAACCAGACTCTGACGCCAGCTCCAAGAACAAAATTACAAGATGAGGAAGAATTAAAAGCAATGAGGCGCAAATCCTCCCAAAATTAAAGATCACCTAACATTTTAATGTGTATTCTCTCCTCTGTCAACTTCTGAACCTAGCAAGAGCACGCATCGTTACCACCTTGCAACCGTCTTCTTCTGGATCTCGCTACCGACCCTCCACGGCTGCTAACCGCTTATTGCCGTTTCTCCATCGGAGCACGGGCTTTGTGGGGGTGGGAATTGGAACACTTTTCGCAGGCCAATCAGGGGGCACGGAGCTTCCGCCGAACTAGCTGCCGTTGAAGCAGACATTCCTGATTTGGTGGTGTGGCTGGTGATTGGATAGAATTCAGTCACGGAGTCGTCAGGGAGGCGTCTTTACAGAGCCAAACGTGCAGGAGAAACTAAGTTTTAAGTTGGTACTACTACTTATAAGAATAGGTAGAAGGACTAGTTTGGCTTCTTCAAGTCGTTCATACTACCGACCCATGCTTCCAAGCTAAAAGGTCAGCGCGGGAAAAGGAAAGCCAACATGGCTAACTGGTGAAGACTGCTGATTACGGAAATAAAATAAAAATACCTTGCTCCAGTCCTCTCTCCAGTTTCATTACGCTGTTATACTGAAAAAATCAGCAGAATAGCAGACATCCTGTATTAGTAATGATAATAATATGACTACAATATGGTAAATCGTAAATAAGTGAAAGAAGTCCAAGGCAGATGCACGTCTTTCACCTGATTTGTCAAATCAGTGTAATAATTGTACTGTAACGTAGTGAGTTGCTGTAATTAACGAGCCACTCATTTCGAAATACCCAGAAGTCATACTATCAATTTTTCTGATAAATGATACTAGATGTCTTCATTTTTCCCTTTCGCAGTTTTTTGCATTTTTCTTGTCTGATGTTGAACTGAGGACATGTGAGTGCCAATCTTCTGTTATTACGCCGAAATAAATTACATGGTAACTTTAATGCAGCTATTAATTATTTCAGAACACTTTAAACCTCCTAGTTTCCTGTATAATGAATACAGTTTTATGAATATTTATGTATTTTTTACGGCGGTCACAAGACTAAGGGAGGATTGTCAGGTGGTACAACAACTGGACACTTTACGTGTTCTTTCGATATTTATTCCTTGTTGCAAAGCAGAACCAACTTGTGATTTATCTGTCGATCGTTTCCTCATTCTCTTGCCCATTTTTACGTCATACGTATTTTGTCAAAGTGATCGGTTATGTATCACAGAACAATGACTCACCAATTGACTCAATGGCCAGATGTTCACAGCCCCAGAATTTCATTTAGACGGTGAATTATTTCATAAATACATACTGACTTGTAGTCATTCAGAATTTTAATGCATTTTGTCTACAAAGAGATCAACTTTCATTTAACGTCGTTGCATCTTTCTCTTTCTCATCGAGTTATTCGAGTTATGTAAAGCATGCTGGTATGCGCAGTACCTTCATAACGCGACCTACAGAGAAAAATGTTTATTGAAATATTTCAGTCTTCAGAGCAAAAAGGAGGAACGTTCCAGCCTGCATGCCGATTTTTAACGTTCCTACGGCTCGTGACATTGAACTAGCCATCTCCTTACTTATTTGATCTGTTGTGTTACATACACAAAGGTCAGAAAACTGTATCGTCATAGTCTGCAAATTCCTCTCAAACGTTCTGCTGCTGTGACTTATGATAAAGGTGAACTACAGAAAAGCCATCAAACTTTGAAGTTTATCCCATATTTGACACTTCGATTAACTCAGATCATTCCTCTTACGGAATCTAAAATTGCGTCACTAGATATCGAGTTACTTACAGCAATCTCTACACGATTATCATCCAGGCTGTTCAAATGGTTCAAAGGGCTCTGAGCACTATGGGAATATCTGAGGTCATCAGTCCCCTAGAACTTAGAACTACTTAAACCAAGCTAACCTATGGACATCACACACTTCCATGCCCGAGGCAGGATTCGAACATGCGACCGTAGCGGTAACGCGGTTCCAGACTGAAGCGCCTAAAACCCTTCGGCCACAGCGACCGGCATCTAGTCTATCCTTGAGATTTACAGTGACGAGCCAAAAAATTAACACATACTTAAAAGGTTGTTGATACGTCTTTGCATCACAAATAGCAGCGATTCTGCGTGGTAAGGATTCGACAAGTCAGTGGTATGCTTCATATGTACGAGACAGTAGATGTCTACGGGCGGGTGGAGCCACCCCATAGCGTCGCAGATGTATTCCGTCACGTCAGGAGAATTTAGTGGCCAGGAGTGGAACAAGTGTCCATTACTATACTCCACAAAACACTGTAGCACGGCACGAATTTTTCCTTATTATGCTGTTATAAAACGCCATCTTCCTCGGGAAATCATCATTGAAGGGATGCAGGTCGCTCGCTGAACACTTAAACGTATTGCACAGCTACCACTACCACAGGTCCCACTGAAAGGCAGATGGATTGGGACAACACTGCAATAATACCTCCACAGACCTGCGACCATTGTGCGGTGCATGTTTCGAGCAGCATTCGTCTGAATGCCAAAGTATGCAAGCGCGATCATCAACCTGTTCTAAAAAGAAACGAGACTCACTTGATCAGCGACGAGTTTGCTTTGATCACGATCTGGTGCTGATGGTCCCACGCTCACTGCAGTCGTTATTTATGATATCATTGCGTCAATATCAGAGGGCCATCAGCTGCGGAAACCCATGTTCAATAATGTGGACTGAACAGTGTTTTCCCAAAACACTTGTGCCACCACCAGCATTTACTGTATCGTCAGATCTGCACACGTCGCTGCCAATCCTGATTTACTATGCGGACAAGCCTCTGAAATCTAAAGCCTTTAATGGGACGTGGAGGTCAATCAGTCTGTCTCCTACTTACGTTCTACATCTACATCTACATCTACATGGATACTCTGCAAATCACATTCAAGTGCCTGGCACAGAGTTCATCGAACCACCTTCACAATTCTCTATTATTCCAATCTCGTATACCGCGCGCGAAGAATCAACACCTATATCTTTCCGTACGAGCTCTGCTTTCCCTTAGTTTATCTTGGTGACCGTTCATCCCTATGTAAGTCGGTGTCAACAAAATATTTTCGTATTCGGAGGAGAAAGTTGGTGATTGGAATTTCTTGAGAAGATTCCGTCGCAACGAAAAACGCCGTTCTTTTAATGATGTCCATCTCAAATCCTGTATCATTTCTGTGACACTCTCTCCCATATTTCGCGATAATACAAAACGTGCAGCCCTTCTTTGAACTTTTTCGATGTACTCAGTCAGTTCTACCTGGTAAGGATCCCACACCGCGCAACAGTATTCTAAAAGTGGACGGACAAGCGTAGTATAGGCAGTCTCCTTAGTAGATCTGTTACATTTTCTAAGTGTCCTGTCAATAAAACGCGGTCTTTCGTTAGACTTCCCCACATGATTTTCTGTGTGTTCCTTCCAATTTAAATTGTTCGTAATTGTAATACCTAGGTATTTAGTTGAATTTACGGCTTTTAGATTAGACTGATTTATCGTGTAACCGAAGTTTAACGCGTTCCTTTTAGCACTCATGTGGATGACCTCACACTTTTCGTTATTTAAGGTGAACCGCCACCTTTCGCACCATTCCGATATTTCTTCTAAACCGTTTTGCAGTTCGTTTTGATCTTCTGATGACTTTATTAGTCGATAAACGACAGCGTCATCTGCAAACAACCGAAGACGGCTGCTCAGATTGTCTCCCAAATCGTTTGTATAGATAAGGAACAGAAAAGGGTCTATAGCACCAACGACGTTACGTCGGCCTGTAACCTGTTTTCATAGCACCATTACCACAGTAGCTCGAGAACAGCCATTCAGTTACGACGTTTCTAATATGCACGATCTGAGATGGCGGGCTGTTCGAGGTCACTTGATGTCCAAGTTTTTGGCCAATATCGTAACGGGAATGATACCCCATTTGCCACGGTCACAGTGACAAATGTCGCCTTAACAAGTCACAGTCGGCATTTACTTTCAGGTGAGCAGTGACCATAATACTTGGTCTCATCAGTGTATACTGCAGTTGGGATTAGCGATTTCACTCTAGGATGCAGCTAGATTTATGTTCCTAATACTGAGTACTAACATTAATACGTGAGACGGTTTCTGCTTCACGCCAAACACGCGGAGCAAAATTATGTGTAACTGGTTGCAAGTTGTGTCACTCGAATTAAAAACTACGTGCTGTCTATTTGATATTTCCAACAGATGGCCTTATGGCAGATACAGTAGTGGCATCATTACCATGTTTTCGGATTTGTCTGATTTAAATTACACTTTTTCGAACTTTTATAGTCTCATATTCTTACAGTTACCAGACAAATACTAGTTGAAAGTGTGTGTGAGGAAGTATTGTTATGTCACTCACGAGAGATTTGCAAACGTGCATACATAACATGGACACAAAGGCTGTAAAGTAGTCAAAGAGATGTTTCGCACATAAGTTTTTGTTGGCAAATGACCGATCACCTGTCGATAAAGTTGCATTTCTTAGACCATATCCCAACAGATATACAGCAGATTCCGCCCTATGTTCCGAGCAAATTTGTACATTTTTTGAGTGTTCCTTTCGACTAAGACAGACGCTCACCGACGTGGCTTGACAGTTGAATTGATATGTGACTTGACGGATACATGAGATGCTGTGGCTCGACGCCAGTAGACGTAATTCGACGTTAACTACATAGCATAACCTTCTTCAGACGGTGAAGGCCTTAAGGCTTTAGTCATTTAACAATCCAATCAACAGAAGTCTGAGAGACTTATAGGCACACTGATGTTAACGAATGCAGTGGTTTGAAGATGTCGAAAGGGAATATGTATTCGAAAGATTTCAATCTTTTTCTCAGAATGGGCAAAAAGGCTTCGTCAAATGAAACTATATATTTCCAGAGACCTTTTAAAGTCTTAAACATCTATAACGTATACATGCAGTTTGGAGCGACGAACCAAAATTTGTACCACGGCTGGGTTTCCAACCGTCGGCTGAGGCGTGAGTGGGAATTTGAATAGAGGAGAGAGGCGCCGTGGGGTGCTCCGAACAGTTGGGCAAAGCCACTGTGCCAGGGTGGCGTAGTGGTTAGTGGCTCTGCATAGTCAGCAGGAGACCTGAGTTCGAATCCTGGCCTTGGTACAAATTTCATTCGTGGCTTCAGTCTGCATATGTACATCGAAATAACTTCTGATTTGTTGTACAGATGTTGTGGAACTTAGGTTCGAAACTGGATATCACTTCAGAATTCCCCAGGACGCAGAAAAACGGCTTTTAAGTTTCACTTACAAGTGCAATTTAAGCACAGTAACTTACATTCTTATTGCAGATAAGCGTGTAATACTAACTTTAAAAGTTAGATCTTACATAGTGCCCACTTTTATCAGTCGGATTTTGACATTAATTCATCATTTAACGCTCAGATGTTCTCATTAAGTAATTTTTGCGTTATCAGAATGTTTTGAATTATGGATTACTTCTTATTTCACAATGTAGTCCACCCTGTTCTGAAATCACTGACATCTACAAAAATAGCTAAGAAGTTGAAAAATCGGCAGTGTAATTTGTTACTGAGCCAAGTGGAACCGTAGCTTGTCAGAAGATATATGAAAGTAGCTGCACAACAAAACGATTGGGTATCACATTACGTCCAGAAAATCGGTAATGACACTTGTAGACATGCTTTATAGGAAAAGGCATTGAATAGTTGTGTTCATTTCCATATCTTCTCTTCCGCAAAGAAATTACATGAATTTCAATTACTATACGTATCTCCCATATTTCACTTGCAGTTCCTTCCCACGTTATGCTTCGAGCGTTCTTCTTACATTCATTACTGCTGAGATCGTAAATTTGTAAACCTCCACAGCATGAACAAATGTTTGTAAACTGTCACAAGCACAGGTGTGGTGCGTGACGAAACTGCAGCATGCCGCGATCATGGGGCGTTCCTTGCATTCCATACAACGCGTTACGTCGCTTAACGTTGCAGTCATACACTGATAAGCCAAAACATTATCACCAATGCCTACCTCGAAGTTAGATGCCGCCTGGTGACTTTTCGGGCACGTGACACGCTATGGAAATTACGTAAGCGCCGCAGAGACGGATGGAGTATCACCCTGGCGAAGATATGGGACGCAAATTGGGAAATACACTGGAATAAACGACTTTGTCCAAGGGCAGACTATTATTACGTAGAGCATGTGAACGAGTATTTCCAAAAATGGTAAGGCTGGTCGAATGTTCACGTGCTGCTGTTTGAGAATCTACGGAAATAGGTAGAAGGTCAGTGACTCTACCAGTAGGCGCTAAATGGTTGGACGTCCACTACTCTTCACAGAACGTGAGGTTCGGAGGCTTGTCTGCTCTGCAAAGTGGGATAGATGGTGATCTGTGGCAACTCTGCCGAAAGTACACAACGCTGTTGCACGCACAAGTGTTTCGGAGCACACTTTTCATCGTATGTTGTTGAACAATGAGCTCAGCAGCAGACCACCCCTACGTGTTCACATGTTGACGCACCGACAACGTCAGTTATTAGTGCAGTGGGCATGAGGCCATCTTCATTCGACCTTTGATCGATAGAAACGTTTCGGCTCTTCGGCAGAATCACATTTTAGCTACACTAGGCCGATGGTCGTCAGCACAAACACCGTCATCGAGGTGAACGGCGGCGAGACGAAACCTGCAGCGCGCGCGGACGCAGGCTGGTGGGAGCAGTATTATGCTATGGGAGACATTCTTCTGCGCTTGCGTGGGACCTGTGATAGTAATTTAAGACACGCTGACAGCTGCGAACCACGTGCATCCCTTCATGCTTCATGTCCTCACCGACGGCGATGTCATCCTTCAGCAGTATAATTGTCCGTGTCTCGGAACCATAACCGTCCTCCAGTAGTTTGAACAGCATTGTATTGAATTCAGTGGATGGCTCTGAGGCGTAGCGCCCTATAACGATACTGCCTTGGAGGCGGTTAAGTGGGAGATGTGTCTCAGAGCTGGATACTGACAGATAGTGACGCGAGACTGGACGCGCACATAGTTTATGTATCAGCCGATAGAGGACAGTATTGGATAGGGGACTGATTTAGTTTCGATTGTGCCCACTAGAGTGCATTAAAGTAATAGAATGTTTTTCATAAACTGTTCTAGTATTTTCATAAAGTGTTATTATATCTTTTTCTGTAGGTAAAATGTTATAAATGTGTTTTAGCAAAATGAATGGTGCGTGAGTGTGGGTTAATGTTAATATGAAGATAATTGTTTAAGGAGTTATGTAGCAGGATTTAGTGTGGGAACATTTCAAAGAAGTATAGGTATGACCAAGGGGATTTTTGTAGAATAAATCTCGTAAGTTTATGGTCAAGGGGAAGTTAATTCAGGTATAAATAACAATAGTAAATAACTTTATACATAAGCAAAACTTCAGCATATTAGATAATTACGTCGGTAAAAAGTGCAGTCGTTAGGTTTACTATTTTGCGATTGGTTATTGATGAAAAGCGCGGACTGACGCGGGAGAGTGTTGTTTTGCTATTGGCTGTTGAGTAAACTGACCAATGGTAGAGCAATATTCTTCGCGCGCCTTTCTCTGCTGATAGAGAGGACTTTGAGTATTCTAGAAAAGAGTCGAAGCCTAGCCATGAAAGAGATCGGACGTGTGCAGTAGTAGTGGAAATGATAAGTTGCCCGATCTAGCAGTGTTTCATACATTAAAAGTGTTGGAAAGTGACGGCATAATTATTCCGATGTGTGTGTGTAGAAATTTCGGAATTTTTAAGTGAATTTTGTGATGAGATAAGACATATATTCCGCGTGGCGTATTGAGCAGGTCGGTGGCTAAAAACTGTGACTGCATTTGGTACCGACAGACTTAATATTTGGCGGGCATTTGCGAGGTGCCGGGGCTAGCAGTGTATGGTCTAAGCCCCCCCCCCCCCCCCCCTATTCTAACTCCGACTTTTGCTGCTGAACATGGATTAAAAAGATACGCGAACTGACTGTAATCAACTCTGCAAGTGGAGTAGAAAAGAGTTTGGCACCTGCAATAATTTAATTTGATAAATAAGTTAAATAAAGGAAGGTTTCATTAACGTAGTGAGAAATGATAGGGTTGCTGTACCGATTAACAGAATGAAAGTTCTGTCCAAAATAACAATATGATTTATTAAGACTAAACACAAAATAATAAACAAAAACACATGAAACATTTACAATACATCAAATTGGCTCAAATTCGATACTCAAACAAACGCTGTGAAGGTGAAGTTGTCCCTAAACTTGATCGTGACGTTGATGACGAAGTGGTATGTGGAGCCAATTCCTTGCACTCAAATCCTAAGAGAGACACACCGCTAACCCAACATTAATTGCTGCTACATTAGTGAGAACTCAGAAAATGAACACCCAAGATAGAACAAAGTTGGAAAAGACGAACAGGCGCGCTCTGCTGAGCTCTGATTATCTCCTAGCAAAAATGCCTGCTTTGCCGGTGCTGTGGACGTACATTACCAAGCTGTCTTCTTAGCTGCAAGGACACGATCTGGCGTACTGGAAGCGATGGCTGGTTGCTTCGACGTCCCGTCGTGGTGGTGATAATGTCGCGAGTATAACCCGAAACAAATTATCCTGGCCTGGTTGTTCCAGACTAAAGACTTCCTAGCGATACAAATGCGCATCTGAGGGAGACGAAGAAGGCTCGCCAGACAATCACTGACGGTACAGTGATTGATTTTAACAAGCGAAGTCACCCAGTAACTCCGATACAGTCAACATTAGCCAAAACTATTCAAAACAGAGAACATAGGCCTCTTGTACACAGAACGCTCAATTGCCAACTGTACTCGGAAAGTTACGTTGAAGTCGAAACTTCAGCAACTTCGTCAAACAGTTACAATTAAATAAAAGTATATTAGACAGCCAACGGAAGGCAGGCTGACCCGCGCAGCGAGAGCTCATTCTTGTAACCTACTTCGACCGAAAGGCGAGAGCCGACTGCTCCTGAGCACCCGTACAGGCCGAACACAGAACATTCCCGCCCCCACGACAGTGGCCGTGGTTAACCGTTCCAATCAGCAACTCGAAAACCGGCGGAAAATTCCACTCTATTGCCGGAGCAATACCATTCCACCAATGGAGATTCTTGGCGCCAATTTCTGCGCCGATTTTGCTACGTCACGGAGCTATGCCCTGAGCAAGCCAATCACAGTTACTATACGGCAGAAAAACGCGGGAATTTGCGCGCCAAGGCTGCTTGGGAACACAAGTCATTCCCACGCCTCGCTGGTAGCCCGCCAGAAAGTGTTTTCGCTATGTTTCTGCAAAGTAACGGAACCTCTAGCCCAGCCGCTACTTCAGGCCCCTCCGGGCGTGTCTTTTGACAATGTCGGCGTCTGGAAAGCATTCACTCGACCCCCTCACACCCGTCGGCTTACCCTTTCAAGATCGGCGGAGCCCGCCTGTCACCGGACCACCTGGGTGACGAGAGACGCTGCCTGGGAAGTCCGCATGTGAAGGAATATCAACTTTTCACCGCATGCAATTAGAGAGGAAAATCGTAAGATAGAAATGTGAGAGGGGGCTCATGCCACCTCTCATAGCCCCTACGCCATTTTAGATTGTAATTGGTGAGCGGTTGGCTCACTTAGGAGCAATGTAGTGAGTCAATCGCCCAAGAACAATCTTACAAACTGACTCCACATGCCGCAATCTATAAAAAAAATCACTGCAACTGAAAAATGCAGCTCATAGAGGGAGGATTATTTATGATGTAGCCAACTTCACCTTCTTAATTTGGATCTCTAACACTCACAACACACATCCATACCCAGTTAGCCCCTTCCAAACACCGATTCACACAGATATTCACTCTCTAAATATGGCACGGGCATGTGAGCCAAATATGGAGCAATTTATTCTTTACGATCAGAGTTGGAGTGCTCCGCAATTAAATGCCCAAGATTTTACAACAATTTGAATCATTAAAGTAACCTGAACTCACTCACACATGATACTATATAAAATAACAATCCCTTTGTGAGCTTTCAGAATTTAATTACAACCTCTGATTCATTCTGTCTCCCTGCAGCAAGAATAACCTTTACAAAATGTTCCCTGAACTGATGGTCCATTCACAATGACAGTGGTGGTATCTGCTTCAGTTTATGGGGACGTCCAGGCACACTGTTTGCATACACACAACAATAAATACAAAATACAAACAAAAAACGTGGTGTGGAGAACAATACAGAAATTTGTAATTTGTGCACCCTACTCTATCACTTACATAAGAATTACAGTGTAAAACACAAACACATACAAGGTATAACATACATTACAACTACAAACACTAGCGAAAGAAATTTAAGAAAAAAAACAAGGGTCATGGGGCGTCAAGTTGTGCTTGCACATTGCACAATGTTCACGACTCTGCTGAGAATGAGGCACTAAATCACATTGTTAGAAATATTCGAAGCACTTCACAAATTCCACAGTACTGACATCACATAGGGCTAAACGTCGGCTGTTGTTGCTACGTTGTTGCAACAGCAATAGGGTGTGCTGGAGCATCTGCAGTACTCTGTTGAGATTTCACCAAGACCCACGCATATGATCACGGCAGTACGGTAGGAAGACACAGTGATAGGCTGTCCTCACGTCGATTAATTGTCTCTGAGGTCTACTTGTTGGGATACGTCACTAGTCTAGGTCTCTTCTCTCGCTGGACAGTACTTTACATTTCCCAATATTGCAGTTCGACGAGGGATGATGGCACTTGGAGTGACTCCACAAGTGTGTGAGGTCATCCATACAGGATCGAACTAGGAGCGACGATTGCTACAACTGCTCTCTAATAGAGAGGAGAAGTTAGAAATGAGACCATTCATTTGTTAGCGTGTGTGGCACCATACTGCTTTGTGTATGCAGATCGTCCAATGCTAGTGAGTTGTAAAAACCCAAACAGGTGAGTATATAGCGTCCCTTTCTGTCCTGAGGCAAATGAGGTGCAGGTTCTGACACGACAACGTGGTCCGCCGCAGGGAATCCCTCCAAACGGCTGCCGCGTCCGGAGACCTAGCAGGCTGTCGCGTGTGGGTCGCTGGTCAGTGTCAACGGCCAGCCTCACTTTCGCTTGTGGCCCGGCGAGGGCTGTCTGCCGCCTAATCCCTAAGGTATACGGCCCGGTGACTGACAGCTTGTAGGACCGGATGCTCTCGCGCCCTTCACGTCAGGTGGCGCGCTGACGCTCCCCTTCTTGCAGGTAGCCGATGACCTCTTGTTTTTGCTCTGCCTGGCCTCTGCATTGCCACGATTCCCGTCATCTGCATAGTTCTGACAAAAATCTTATGCCTAACTTTTTCCCATGACCTTCTATGTTACAATAAATTTACATAACGATACATTCATGGTCTGTCATTTCAGGCACTCTTATTTTAATTTTATAGTTATCAATCTACGGCTATCACTATAACCAAATCTTGGTGTATATAAGCTAGACATGGACATAATTTATCTTGATATTTGTGTAGAGACTGATCTCACTACTGTACATGGTGTGTGACGCTATACTGGATGAACAGCTAAATATGCGGGCCCACACCAATATTACTGTTACTTATATAGATCGACAGTAGACATGCTCAAGAATTAACTACCATATGCCAACGATCTACATTCTATGTCTTCTGAATAAATTATGTTATTATGCAGGCTGAAGTTTTACTGAGCTATAAAGAACATGCAACTATTCTATGTTCGCTCGCCGGTCGTCCCTCCATCTTGGGTCTGTGATTTGATGACCTGAAAAATAACATCGCAACAGGCGTGCGCCAAACATTCCTTCTTGTGGTAGAAAACCCCAATAATATTAATCTAGTTATTGTTAAATCCTACGGTTTAACTTATCCGAGTATATCGTACTTTTTTTTCCAATACTCTACCATAATTCCTGTTACGCTGAGATGTCTCGCTGCTCGCCGCTATTGACGACAGTGATGCGCGCCGTACGACATGGCCTCCGAGTTCTCACTACGCCTCACTGAAACTCCAGAGACTGGGTTACCCATGGCTAAGACAGTAAATTTATAGTTGCAACTTCTTTTTTTTTATGTGATGCGGTTTTCGCGATCAAAGCACACTTTTCCAGAGACAATGTAATATGACCAAGCAAGGACTGGTTCCTGTTGAGGATTCCGTCGCCCACCACACACCAGCTACACAGTATGTCACGAATCTCCAAGTATAATTCCTTGGTTATTCATCTGTGACAGTCACGAGCAGCACGCTAAATCCCCAACCAGCACATTGGCATGGTAGGCTTTATGCCCGCATTTCTATCGTCTAGGGCACCATTGGACTCAAACGCTCACAGGTTCACCCCGACTTGCAAAGGCAACGATGCTGGTGCATCACTGTAAAAACTATACTGCCCATATTCATCCTCGAAATCACGCAATATACTACAATCTTGCAGTGCACTGTGGCGTGCCTGCAAGCATTGGTATGAACGTCTCACGAACTGGTTGTGGCCGTTATAGAGCGTATCACGACTTCTCAGAACGCTTCAAAAAGCACGTTCTTGTATGCGCCCGTTGGTGCGACTTCTCCTCACTCATCATTATCCCTCAACATGGACACCAGACAGGAAAGGACAAAAACATTGCTCATGAAAAGGTAGTGTCTCCTACTCCATCGACATTTGAAGTCGCGAAAATAAACAAAAAGAGGATAGCAGCAGTAAATTCTTATGTGAGATAACGCAGCGTGTTAATAGTTTAACAATCTTAATCTATTAATGCAACGATTATTGTTCCCCGAAGAAAGGTTCATATGTTTGCCTATTCTACTATGTACACCACTTAAACTACTATTATTCCACGAACTTCTTTGTGTGAGAGAAGTGGTGGAGTCCTATGGACTAGCGCCAATCCCTTCTTAGACTCCCCCTCCTCTGACGTGCATTAGGATCTGGAGGTCTAATTTCAATCTCCTGGTTCTCCTGTTGTCCTTGATTTCGCTCTCTCCAGTTACGGTCGCTTTGCCGTTCGTTATTCCTCCTGTCCCAGATTCCTTGTCTAGATTGACCCTGTTCCCTGACGTTCTGGTTTCCGTGTCTCCGGTTTCCATAATCTTGAATTGCGTAACCTTGATTTCCGTAACCCTGGTTTCCTAACTGACGAGCGCGATTATGCGATCTGTTGTCGTCTGCCCTTGCTGGCCCGTGGTATTTGTTATTTTCCGCCTTCTTCCTGTCCTTTGCGTCTTGTTTATCGAAGACTACTTCGAGTTCGCGCAATAGACTCTTGAATGCTTCTTTGTCAGATCCACACTTGCCGACAAGTGTCTGTTGATACCTAACAGGCAATTTGGCAAAACAAAATTTGATGATTACTCCCTTGCTATATGGACTATCTAAAAATTGATTCTTCTTGAGTAAATCATCAAAAAATTTGGTTGCGCTCCTTTGCCCAGACACTTCCGGTTGAGGACAAAATATTATTTCCTCTTTAATCCTGTCTTGCGTTTCCTTTGACCAGTAGATTCCCAGGAACGCATCAACAAATTCCTGATAAGTCTGACACGTCGCTGCCACACCCCGCATCTTTTCCGCGGCTTGGCCTTCGATGCGTCCACACATAAATTCTAATTTTGCCAGGGTTGGCCATGATGACGGTAATGAATTTGTAAACTGCATCACCCAGCTCTTGGGATGCATCAACCCTCCATTATCTCTGAACTTTTGGAATTTTAGTATCGACAGGAAGTGATTGTGATCAAAATCCTGTCCGATCCTCGCACTGGTGTTGTCACTCGTTTCCGATACTTGCACGTCTGCTGAGTGTCCTGCTCTATCTTGCTGATAACTGTGATGTGCTACCTCTGTATCACAGTGGCAGTGGCACTCAGAATTCGCTCTCCTAAGTGGGCTACAATTATTGGAGCTATTACTAGGTGTTTCTGCGTGTGCATTGTTAGTTCCGCACTCTGTCACTGGGCTAGAGCACGGCGGGCTTTTCCTCGGAGAGACAATTCTGTGTACTCCACCATTGGTATCCGAACGCGCAGTGCTCGTGTGCCCGTTTCGCTCTAGTTTTGCTATCCGACTCTTTACTTCTTTCATTCGTTTCGTGATGTTCGTAACCGCAATATTACCTTGTGTTTTTAAGAACGCTAGGGATTTTGAGTGGGCTTCTGTCGCACGTCGCAAGCGACCTGCAAGTTGAGAAGTTACTTTTGCGATTTTCATTTCCCCCGTTACTGCCGTTTTGGATAGGCCTGCTACTTTTTGTGCTACCATTGACAATTGTTTTGCTTCTCCACATTCTTTCTTTATTGTTAGTAATTCCCCACGAATTTCCCCTATATGCGAAATTTTTGCCTCTGTGTCCTTCTTACGCTGTTTCTCATCCTATTCCTTCTCCTTCTTACGCTGTTCGTCAGCTTCTTCCTTCTCCTTCTTACGTTGTTTCTCATATTCTTCTTTCATTGATCGTAGGAAGCTCAGCATTGGGTTTACATCTTCTTTTTGATCCTCTTCAAACATGGGCGATGTAACTATGGACACCTGGACGCTAGAGCTCTGGCGTGACCGAGCTGGCCTGTGTCTGCACTCGTTCGTTTGACTATAAACTTCTGCTACCGTCTCGACCTGTGTGCCTGTCTCTGTTCCATCCTCCACTTCACTATCATAATCACGGTCGCGACGTTGCTCTAAGATCGCGTCCAAATCACCTTCCTCATCAATGACCCTGTCGTCCTGTGCTGCTAAAAATGTGCCCATCTCATCTCCGAACCTATCCTCATCAGTAACCTGCCTCTTATCCATTATGCGATCCTCTTTTGTTTTAGTTTCGCTCGAGAATAGTCGTGCCTTACTTCTCGTGATCATTCATGAAAAAACAAATTTATCAAAAATTCACAATAATAATCATCTACTCCCAATATTTTTCCACATAGACATAAAATTTCAACAACGCCGTTCCAACTACAAGCACGATTTGTTGTGGTACAGAAACTGCACACAAACCCGACAAAGTGTGATGAGGTACGGACACCACATCAAAGAAACACAAAAAAAACAATGGACAAACAAAAAAATATATACACTGAAAACAAAAACTGTAATCATGCGCCGCTACTTAAAACTAAACGCAGAACGACCAGAAAAAAAAACTTGGGTATTAATCAATAAAAAATTAAGCAAAAATAATTCTGAGTGACCCTACTAATATTACTGCTTGCTTATCAGAAGATTCCAGGAAAGATCTGAGGCTAAGGGTCGCCATTTTATTCGAGGTGCCGGGGCTAGCAGTGTATTTAACACTAAATTCTTCTAGAATCTACATATGTAAATAATGGTCTAAGCCCCTCCTATTCTAACTCCGACTTTTGCTGCTGCACATGGATTAAAAAGATACGCGAACTGACTGTAATCAACCCTGCAAGTGGAGTAGAAAAGAGTTTGGCACCTGCAATAATTTAATTTGATAAATAAGTTAAATAAAGGAAGGTTTCATTAACGTAGTGAGAAATGATAGGGTTGCTGTACCGATTAACAGAATGAAAGTTCTGTCCAAAATAACAATATGATTTATTAAGACTAAACACAAAATAATAAACAAAAACACATGAAACATTTACAATACATCAAATTGGCTCAAATTCGATACTCAAACAAACGCTGTGAAGGTGAAGTTGTCCCTAAACTTGATCGTGACGTTTATGACGAAGTGGTATGTGGAGCCAATTCCTTGCCACTCAAATCCTAAGAGAGACTCACCGCTAACCCAACATTAATTGCTGCTACATTAGTGAGAACTCAGAAAATGAACACCCAAGATAGAACAAAGTTGGAAAAGACGAACAGGCGCGCTCTGCTGAGCTCTGATTATCTCCAAGCAAAAATGCCTGCTTTGCCGGTGATGCGGACGTACATTACCAAGCTGTCTTCTTAGCTGCAAGGACACGATCTGGCGTACTGGAAGCGATGGCTGGTTGCTTCGACGTCCCGTCGTGGTGGTGATAATGTCGCGAGTATAGCCCGAAACAAATTATCCTGGCCTGGTTGTTCCAGACTAAAGACTTCCTAGCGATACAAATGCGCCTCTGAGGGAGACGAAGAAGGCTCGTCAGACAATCACTGACGGTACAGTGATTGATTTTAACAAGCGAAGTCACCCAGTAACTCCGATACAGTCAACATTAGCCAAAACTGTTCAAAACAGAGAACATAGGCCTCTTGTACACAGAACGCTCAATTGCCAACTGTACTCGGAAAGTTACGTTGAAGTCGAAACTTCAGCAACTTCGTCAAACAGTTACAATTAAATAAAAGTATATTAGACAGCCAACGGAAGGCAGGCTGACCCGCGCAGCGAGAGCTCATTCTTGTAACCTACTTCGACCGAAAGGCGAGAGCCGACTGCTCCTGAGCACCCGTACAGGCCGAACACAGAACATTCCCGCCCCCACGACAGTGGCCGTGGTTAACCGTTCCAATCAGCAACTCGAAAACCGGCGGAAATTTCCACTCTATTGCCGGAGCAATACCATTCCACCAATGGAGATTCTTGGCGCCAATTTCTGCGCCGATTTTGCTACGTCACGGAGCTATGCCCTGAGCAAGCCAATCACAGTTACTATACGGCAGAAAAACGCGGGAATTTGCGCGCTAAGGTTGCTTGGGAACACAAGTCATTCCCACGCCTCGCTGGTAGCCCGCCAGAAAGTGTTTTCGCTAAGTTTCTGCGAAGTAACGGAACCTCCAGCCCAGCCGCCACTTCAGTCCCCTCCGGGCGTGTCTTTTGACAATGTCGGCGTCTGGAAAGCATTCACTCGACTCCCTCACACCCGTCGGCTTACCCTTTCAAGATCGGCGGATCCCGCCTGTCACCGGACCACCTGGGTGACGAGAGACGCTGCGTGGGAAGTCCGCGTGTGAAGGAATAGCAACTTTTCACCGCATGCAATTAGAGAGGAAAATCGTAAGATAGAAATATGAAAGGGGGCTCATGCCACCTCTCACATTATCAATCAAAAACAATCAGTATTTTTGTAGCTATTACGTTTTCGGGAAATGCAACACCATAAACTTGCTAACGTGAGTGAAAGGGATTGTGAATGACTGTGTTAAGACTAGCACGGACTTGGCAGTGATACTTGTTCACGTAAGTTTGAGAATATATTAACTGAGGACAAAATTTCCAAACTTTCATTTGTGTGAAAACTTTCTCCCGAAACGTAGATTAGTGACTTAAATTACAGCCTGGTTCACGTCGAGGTGCAGTAGGTTTCACTCGGCTTTCCTACTGATGAACTGCTGAGACAATGTTCACAGATAGGTGCAGGTCCGTCGTAAAGGGACGGAAAGAACCGCGCCGCCGCTACTCTGCGACAAAATTGGCATGATGTGAGTCCTATGGAACGCATCTGGGTTGTTATCGGTGCTATCGGGCGCCACCACAGCGCACGCAAATCATCGGCCCGTTACCTGCGCGAATTACACGACCTTTTGGGAGACATCCAATGTTACATACCTCCACAAACCTACCAACAAGCTGTCGGATCTCTGATACGCAGAATCAGTGATGTATTTCGTTCCATAGCCGGAAAAAACTAGCTATTAATGAGGTGGTCGTAATGTTTTGGCTCAGAAGTGTAGTGAAACGGACAACGGTCGCCAGATGCCGTCGCCAGACGTAGGCGATAAGTGTGGCCTACTGCTTCGTCACAAAGCGTCTGATCCCCTTCGTCAGATTTTGGTGAGCTGGACGCCACGACGCTTGTGTGCTTACTACGAATCCTGCATTGCGGCTTTTGTTATTGCTTGCGAATGAGCTTTATCTGTCTCGATGAGAATGTGCCGAATAAACTCTTTCCTCAGTCACTGAAACAGACAGGCTTAACGAATATATGAGTATGAAAAAGAAAACGTTATAGAACATGACTCGTGCTTACAGTTAAAAGCAATCCAACTTCTGAAAATCCTTTTTAGTGCAAGATATGTTAGTCGTAACCATAAGCTAACGTCTCTCTCCTTCGACGGAGATGCCACAGATCACCGACTACTCTAATATACAGAGCAGACAATCCTGCGAACCCCACATTCTGTGGAGAGTCATGGATTCCCAAGCATTTAGCGCCTAGCGGGAGATTCACTGTCCTACCTCTTTCCGTAGATGCTCACGACAGTAGCACGTGGACATCCGGCCAGCTTCGCCGTTTTCGAAATACTCTTTCACAGGCATTGCGAAATAATAGTCTGTCCTTTGACAAAGTCGCTCAACTCAATGGATTTGAAACTCTGTACAAAAAATTGAGATTACTCTGTGTGTGTTTTGAAGTGAAATTCTACAGTGGAACATACTATACTAAGCTCAGTGAAGTAATATTATGAGCAGAATGCAGTACTGTAATTGAATTTTCTCGCAAATCATTAACTTTCACTCTTCAGTTTCTGCAGTCAGATAATAGTAAGCGAATAATTTTAATTTGCCTAAGGTGAACGTAATAGGTCTAACGCTGTGGACCTGAAAAGACAATGGAATGAAAACAGTGTATTACAAAAACATCTACTTACCTTTTACATACGGTTTACACAGTAAGAAAAAAATATATTCATAATATTAAAAAAATATATTCCTCATTCGGCGATTTCAGACCTATTACGGTATTTCGCTGTTATTTTATTTCTCGTCGTTAGAATGTGAGAGACTCCTTTCTTTTACTCGGTTCTGAGAATTCACGTTTTCGTGAGAGGACGTTACTGGAATTAGTAGAAGAAAACAAGCAGATTTGTGTTCCACTGACACCGCGCACGTGCTGTAGGACGTCTTCGGAATGCCCCGATGTGGGTTCCACTATGACCACACCCTTAAGTCCAGTAGGCGCCGCACCGTTAGACACCGTTTGTTGCGTCTTAATTTGTAAAATTACACGTAAACCCTCTGCCGCCCTACGTGCCATATCACTCTCCATGTGGTGTCACCGCCAGACACCACACTTGCTAGGTGGTAGCCTTTAAATCGGCCGCGGTCCGCTAGTATACGTCGGACCCGCGTGTCGCCATTATCAGTGATTGCAAACCCAGCGCCGCCACACGACAGGTCTACAGAGACTTCCTAGCACTCGCCCCAGTTGTACAGCCGACTTTGCTAGCGATGGTTCACTGACAAATTACGCTCTCATTTGCCGAGACGATAGTTAGCATAGCCTTCAGCTACGTCATTTGCTACGACCTAGCAAGGCGCCATTATCAATTGCTATTTATCTTGTGATGCATGTACCGTCAGACCGATGTTCACCAATTATGGATTAAAGTTAAGTATTCCAGAAGCTACGTACTATTGTTGCTACTATAAAGACCTTGTCCTGTTCCAGACCTCACGCCATCCTGCGTGAGCTTAAACGCGTGCCTTTCGGCTACCTGTCATAGTGGATTGGCTGTCTTGCCAGTCCACAACACTCCATGTCAATCCAGAGGGCGCCATGCTTAAAAATTAGAGGCACATGCTGGACACTGGTAGCTTTCTTACCTCCGTTCTTATTGCGTTGGCCACACAAACAACAGTCGGTCTTTGACCTCACCAATCAGCCTCCTCCAGCGTCCTAGGTCCCTGTTTTCTTCTTCATACAGCTCCAGCGTACTCATATCCTCTCTGACCTGATCAGTCCATCACAGTCGTGGTCTTCCCCGATGCCATTTGCCACTAGTATCTTCCTCCACTATCTGCCTGATGATCTGGCCTTCACGACGCATTACACCCCTTCTGTCTTCTTTCTTTGATGACTGCCACGATGTCCCTCGACTTGTATAGCTCCTGCAATTCACAGTTCTTTCTTTTCCTCCGTTCATCTCCATCCCTCGTCGGCCCAAAAATCTGTCTGAGGATGGCATTCTCAAATGTCAGGACTTTTCTTTCCAGCTTTTGGGTGACGGTCCAGGTCCGTACTCCATATAAGACTACAGGTTGTATTATTGTCTTGTAGATCTTGGTCTTTGAGGATACAGATAGAAGCCGGGACTTTAACACCTTTACCAGAGCAAACCTTGACCTGTTTCCTGCTTGTATTCGTGCGCTAATTTCGTAGTCTATCTCGTCCCTTTGATTATAGCCCCAAGATATTTTAAGTCTTCTACCTTTTGAAACACTTTGTCCTCCACCTTCAGGTGTCTGTCATCATTTCCTCTGTTAACTAAGAGGTGTTTTATACTTATAAGGATATGGTGTCTGTTCATTCGGACATGTCCGAAAGAACAGACACCATATCCATATAAGTATATAGTTCTGGCAATATCGGCTATGACCTTTCTCTTCTGTGCGGATGCACACATATTACGCGAACTCTTAGGGACTTGGTGAGAATGTCTTGAACGAATAATGAGTGTGTTGGTTAGGGACACTACGAATGTAGTGTGTGGACATGGAAGGTGAGAATGTGGGTCTCGCGGGAGGCGTGCACGAGATAGTCCTTACAGTCGCACTATCCTCTGTGCCCTCGGTCGCTCAGATGGATAGAGCGTATGCCATGTAAGCAGGAGATCCCGGGTTCGAGTCCCGGTTGGGGCACACATTTTCACCTGTCCCCGTTGATACATATCAACGCCGTCAGCCGCTGAAAGTATTAATATATAACTCTAATTACGAGTTATTTATCCATATTCAACTTCTGGCCTGCTCTCATTATTCTATTAATGTTCTTGTCATCTGAAGCAGGTCTTGCTCTTTTTCTTCAATTAAAGCTACATCATCTGTATAGGCAGGGTGTTGATCCTTCTTCCCCGCTGTATTACTGTCTCTAGGTTTGCTAACTTTCTCAGAGCTCTCTCTAGTACCAGGTAAAACAGAAGAGGGGAGAGGCAGCGTCCTTGTCGCACACCAGTCCTCTGCTTGAACTTTTATTGATATGTTTCTATTTACTTTTAGCATGCATGTTGTCTCTTGGGTGCATATGTGCATATATGTGTCAGTTTTATGGGTTTTCCTCGAACGTGAGCCCTTTCGAGTTCTTACCATATCTCTTGCCTATTCACACTATAATATGCTTTTCGGAAGTCTGCAAAAAAGCTCTGAACATTTTTGCAGAATTCCCAGCTCTTTGCTAGCACTGGCCGTATTGTAAATGGTCTACAGTTGACTTTCCCTTTCTGGAACCTGCTTGTTGGAATTCCAGTACTTTCTCGACATGTGGTGTTAGTCGTTTCAGTAACAACATGCTCAAGATCTTATAAGCCATAAATAGTAGTGTGATTCCTTTATAGTTGCTACATCTCATTGGGACTTCTTTCTTTAGTATAGGGCAGATGACAGACTCCTTCCATTTTCTGGGATACTTTAATTTTTCCAAATTGAGCAGATTAAGTGGTATACTCTCAGTTGTAGAGTAACTCTTCTCTCCTTCCGCATCTCTACAAGTATGCCATCTGTTCCTGGTGCCGTCCCCCTCTTCAGGAGTTTTATGGTCGCTCTCACCTATTTCATGCTTGGTAGTTCATACTCCCCCAATGGTACAGTGACTCTGCTTCCTCTATATGATTCTTCTTCTTCATTTTCTGCTGTAGCACTCATGGTATTTACATCCACATTGAAGAGGTTTTCGAAGTAGTTTTTCCATTCCTTCATAGCTTTCATTTCATCTGTGATTATCTGACCTTCTTGACCTCTGATCATGCCAATCCTTGAACTGTATCCTTTCTTGAAGAACCTGACTGTCCTGTAAAACTCTCTTGTATTTCCGACTATCCGGTCTTCTGCTGCCAGTTTTATGTTACTGTTTATGAACTCTCGCTTTTCTGTTCGAAAGATTTGTCTTGCTTCTCTAGCTGCTTCCATGTATTTCAACATTGTTCTTTCATCTTGTTCGTTTGTCAGCCATAACAGTTTCGCTGCTTTTCACTTGGTGACTGCGTCTCTACACCTATCATTAAACCATCTTCTGTTCTTCTTCCTTTTCTCCATCGGTTTCAGCACCTCACTTGCAGAATCTTTTAAACCCGTCTTGAATTTTTCAATATCATCTTCATCATCTTCTTCTATGGAAGCAAACCTATTTCCTATTTCAAGTGCATATATTTCCTTAATGTGGTCCTCTTTCAGTAGATCTGCATTTATTTTCTGGTCTGCTTCTCTTCTCCAGCTGTTACGTCTTTCTATCCTCTTCTGTATGGTTGTCACGACAAGGTAATGGCCTGACCCTATTTCTGCACCTCTTTGAGATTTTACATTCAGTATAGTACTTCTGTGTCTGGCATCCACAGGTATGTGTGGTCTGTTTGGTTCTGCGTCTCTTGGTCAGGTGACTTCCATGTTATTTTGTCTTTGCGAGGGAAATAGGTACTCATAATTCTTAAGTTTTTTTGAAGCTCCCATATTAACTAATGTCATTCCATTGTTGTCATCTCGCAGACGGTGAAGGCAGCGTAAGGCCTCTAGATATCTACTTTGGCATTGGCATCACCAAGGAAAATCTTCACATCGTATGTTGGTGCATCTTCCTACACTGATTCGAGGTCTTCATAGAAACTGTCTTTCTCACTGTCATCATTATCTTCTGTATGTGCATGGAATGAAACCAGAGTAACGTTGTAGAATTTTCCTTTTATTCTTAGCCAGCATAGTCTTTCATTAACAGCCTTGAAGTGAATTATATTTCCCATTACTCTGTTAGCTACTGAAAAGCCCACTCCAAACTGATGTTTACCTTCTTTATTTCGACAGTAGAAGCAGCTATACCACTTTTCTTTATGCATTCTTTCTCCAGGCCATCACATTTCTTGCAGTGCCACTATGTCTAGCCAGTACCTATTTAGTTGTTCATCAAGGACCATCACCTTTAGAAGTGAGAATAGTATTTTCACATTCCAAGTGCCACACTCCTGGCATTAACCTTTGACTTGCTGGGGTCGTTTACATTGTCCCGTACCGTATCAGAGGCTGTTTCTTGATGTTTCGTAATAATCATCCATTTTAAGGTGTGGGGGAGTTGGCCGCGCGCCCAACCCACAAACTGGAAGTCCAGCGTGTCCCATTTAGTCTGGATCGTCACCTTTGACCTATCTGATATGGGAGACCCTACTAATAGCAAAGCTGCTCCCAGCCTAGCCCTCAGGATCATTTGACCACGCAAGCTCCACCACCAAGACAAGATAAGGACACATTTGGAAGGGGGGGGGGGGCGGGGAGACTGGTATCTGTCGATTAAAAATTTGTTACGAAGTTTGAGGTCAATGGCACAAGTTAAGGCACTATACTCAGAATCAAATTACTTTGTGATTGACAAATGACAGCGGTAGGAGCGAAGTTGACGGCTCGTACACAACGTGCTCATGCGATCGATGGTGGCGCGCTTTCCACAAAGAAAGAAGTCATGTACTTACTGTATGTTTTGGCTCTGATCACTATGGGACTTAGCCCGCATCTCGTGGTCGTGCGGTAGCGTTCTCCCTTCCCACGCCCGGGTTCCCGGGTTCGATTCCCGGCGGGGTCAGGGATTTTCTCTGCCTCGTGATGGCTGGGTGTTGTGTGCTGTCCTTAGGTTAGTTAGGTTTAAGTAGTTCTAAGTTCTAGGGGACTTATGACCACAGCAGTTGAGTCCCATAGTGCTCCGAGTCATTTGAACCATTTGAACTATGGGACTTAACATCGATGGTCATCAGTCCCCTAGAACTTAGAACTACTTAAACCTAACTAACCTAAGGACAGCACACAACACCCAGTCATCACGAGGCAGAGAAAATCCCTGACACCGCCGGGAATCGAACCCGGGAACTCGGGCGTGGGAAGCGAGAACGCTACCGCACGACCACGAGCTGCGGACATACTGTATGTTTTCCAGGTTCTTGTATGTAGTGGTGATGGTGCTGATGATCGCCATTGCTGCTTAAGATATGGCGATGCGTAAGACGATTTAATCACTCGTTATGTGCGAATAACAGCAATAAGGCGATCTTAAGTTCAGGAACTTAAAACAATCTAACAAATTACCTAAATAAGCTGAGATAATTGTGAGGGATGCGTGCAGTTGGTTTCTTGGTAACGTATTATACCACCAATGGACGCACGCCACATATGTCTCTGTCACATTGGCTACCGTCTATGTAGTCACAAGAGCAGATGACAGAATTCAGTGAAATAAGTTGCTCATTGTTTTTTTTTCCACTACGGACTTACTCTCCCGTGCTGTTCATTATTTTATTTCCTTCGTGGTGTTACATCATTATACCAATATGATGACTTATTTGGTTTATAGCATCTCTTGACAGTCTTTCCAATTCTGCTAGCACACATCTTTTGTCGTTCCTTGGCACATAACCCTTACCTCATGTCGTCAATGTTGGACTGCTTTTTTTTTTTTTTTTTTTTTTTTTAAGCAGAATTATATTGAAGAGATAAAGAAAGACCCAACACACAAATCTAAAGCTGGGATCAAGGCACTCTTAAAGAAAATTGACTAGTTAGTGTGAAGGAGGAATGAGAAGGAGAAATATAGATGCTTATCCACAACACCAAAAGCACCAGAACTGAGGTCACAGTTAAAGATTCACAAGGAGGACTGTCGTGTGCGACTTGTTAAGTCGAGAAACAGCCCAGGCTATAAGTTAACACATAAATTAAATAAAATGCTGAGGAAAGGCTACACATTTGAAACAAACTACTCTCTAGATAACAGTTATACACTCCTGGAAATGGAAAAAAGAACACATTGACACCGGTGTGTCAGACCCACCATACTTGCTCCGGACACTGCGAGAGGGCTGTACAAGCAATGATCACACGCACGGCACAGCGGACACACCAGGAACCGCGGTGTTGGCCGTCGAATGGCGCTAGCTGCGCAGCATTTGTGCACCGCCGCCGTCAGTGTCAGCCAGTTTGCCGTGGCATACGGAGCTCCATCGCAGTCTTTAACACTGGTAGCATGCCGCGACAGCGTGGACGTGAACCGTATGTGCAGTTGACGGACTTTGAGCGAGGGCGTATAGTGGGCATGTGGGAGGCCGGGTGGACGTACCGCCGAATTGCTCAACACGTGGGGCGTGAGGTCTCCACAGTACATCGATGTTGTCGCCAGTGGTCGGCGGAAGGTGCACGTGCCCGTCGACCTGGGACCGGACCGCAGCGACGCACGGATGCACGCCAAGACCGTAGGATCCTACGCAGTGCCGTAGGGGACCGCACCGCCACTTCCCAGCAAATTAGGGACACTGTTGCTCCTGGGGTATCGGCGAGGACCATTCGCAACCGTCTCCATGAAGCTGGGCTACGGTCCCGCACACCGTTAGGCCGTCTTCCGCTCACGCCCCAACATCGTGCAGCCCGCCTCCAGTGGTGTCGCGACAGGCGTGAATGGAGGGACGAATGGAGACGTGTCGTCTTCAGCGATGAGAGTCGCTTCTGCCTTGGTGCCAATGATGGTCGTATGCGTGTTTGGCGCCGTGCAGGTGAGCGCCACAATCAGGACTGCATACGACCGAGGCACACAGGGCCAACACCCGGCATCATGGTGTGGGGAGCGATCTCCTACACTGGCCGTACACCACTGGTGATCGTTGAGGGGACACTGAATAGTGCACGGTACATCCAAACCGTCATCGAACCCATCGTTCTACCATTCCTAGACCGGCAAGGGAACTTGCTGTTCCAACAGGACAATGCACGTCCGCATGTATCCCGTGCCACCCAACGTGCTCTAGAAGGTGTAAGTCAATTACCCTGGCCAGCAAGATCTCCGGATCTGTCCCCCATTGAGCATGTTTGGGACTGGATGAAGCGTCGTCTCACGCGGTCTGCACGTCCAGCACGAACGCTGGTCCAACTGAGGCGCCAGGTGGAAATGGCATGGCAAGCCGTTCCACGGGACTACATCCAGCATCTCTACGATCGTCTCCATGGGAGAATAGCAGCCTGCATTGCTGCGAAAGGTGGATATACACTGTACTAGTGCCGACATTGTGCATGCTCTGTTGCCTGTGTCAATGTGCCTGTGGTTCTGTCAGTGTGATCATGTGATGTATCTGACCCCAGGAATGTGTCAATAAAGTTTCCCCTTCCTGGGACAATGAATTCACGGTGTTCTTATTTCAATTTCCAGGAGTGTACATTAGCACGTGGCCTAATAAACATCCGTTTCTGACAAATACTCACTAGATGTCACCAATTTACCCACAAACATCCCAAATGACGAAGCAGCGGAAGTTATTAAACACCATCTCATAAAGCACAAAAGACTGTCAGTCGTTGAAATAGTTGAATTCATTGATTTACTTGAACTGGTATTTAATTACAACTATTACAATTTCAGCAATAAAGTATATAAAGAACCAAATGGTCTAGCAATGAGCTCCAGCATATCAGGGACCATAGCTGACATATTCACTAACCACATCGAGCTAAAATTATTCAATAACAACAGCCCATGAATACAATACATTACGTTTTACTGAAGATATGATGATCACACATTAAAAATAACAGATTGGGGAAGCAAACAAAATGTTAAGGCAATAATTCAGAACTCAAACGTTTCGGACCTCACAATCACTAGAAAAAAACAAGTAGCACATGCTTAGTATTTACAGAAAAGCCGCAACTACAGATGTAAACATCCAAGCATCTTTATTCCACCCACCCACACACACAAACACACACACACACAAATTAGCATCCTATACATCCATGGTGCACAGTGTCAATCGTACTTCTACAGATGTCGCTCCATCTGCCGCCACCAGCAGCCATGATAGCGGTGTAAGCCTGAGGAGGGTCGGAGGAAATGGCCGAAACCTGTTTCCAACAAATAAAAAATCTGAAACCGAGATCGAGACTTTTCTTATTGATTTTTAACTTTCTATAATGATCACTGTGTTCTAGTCAAGAATGCTTTATAAAATTTTAAACTGATAACAACCGCAAATGGTTTACAACGTGCACACCTAGAAAACATATCTAAGATAGTTAAAAAAGGAATAGAGAGAAACGTAAATAAGAACAACAGAGATACAGACACAAGGACAGTATGCCTACCCTACTTCGGCACTGTTTTACAATTAATTCCTAATGTATTGAGACGATACAACGTAAGAGTTACTTTCTCCACAAACAATGAATTAGGTAATAAACTCCCACACAATACCAAAACCAATAAAGGTAAATTCTGCAACTCAGGTTCAAAATGGCTCTGAGCACCTTGGGACTTAAATTCTGAGGTCATCAGTCCCCTAGAACTTAGAACTACTTAAACCTAACGACATCACACACATCCATGCCCGAGGCAGGATTTGAACCTGCGACCGTAGCAGTCACGCGGTTCCGGACTGAAGCGCCTAGAACCGCCTGGCCACCGCGGACGGCTGAAACTCAGGTATATACAAGATAAAGTGGAATCAATGCTCTATACACTATGTAGGTCAGACCAGACGACGCTTTCAAACTAGATTCACACATTCGGGGCACAGAACATTCCTTTTATAACATAGAAGACAATCTAGTAACACTTCACAAAATGAACGAAGGCCACAAACTTAACATGTACGAAGAGCTGGAAATTTTCATTCACAACAGAAAACGTGGACAGAATATGCTAAATGAAAAAGCTGAGACAGTGGCAATGAGCTTCCTTAATAGTTTTGGGGTTTTACTAGACGATGATTATAACTCTTTCTACCTTCTACTCCCTGAGTCAGTTAAAAATAAATTTAAAAAAATCGCAAAGCACTCTTGAGAAACAGTATGTCTACACTAAGTCTTCAAGTTTTACGCACACACACACACGCACACACACACACACACACACACACACGTACACACACGCACACACACACACACACACGCACACGCACACTCACACACACACAAACAAACACACACACACACACACACACACACACACACACACACACACACATGTTACGGTCATATATTTTGCAATGTAGTACTTTTAACAAGACGTCATAAAGAAACAAATAATTTTATAGTTGCTATATGTATCTCTGATCCACAGTGTAACCTAGCTATGAATGATCTGAGGCAAAGTACCATATCTTTCCATCGCTACAATCTTTGATGTGTTCATGTTAGTAGTTAGTGTTTCTGTGTGAAAAATCAAGTCAGTGTTCATTTATAACGAATTGCAGGGTTCTGTCCACTGTAACAGAATGTAAGTAGCTCCATCACCATTTAAAATGTATAATATTAGTGCCGATAACAAGTGCCTTTTATACTTTTTGCAGCACAATGAAACCAATACAAACAACTAGCGGCATCCAGCCTATACACATAACAAGATATCGCTATTTTCCACCTGAAGATGAGAGTATAAACTATCTAAACGCGTCGTGGGAGAAAATAAAAAGTGACTAACAGAGACAAATTGTTTTATTGGGACTTTTATCTACATAACACTTCAGTTAATCGAATATGAGAGAATTGCACTGTTATTCATCTGTCGGTAGTTTCAGGACCTTATGACATAGTTCATCCACAACATATAGAGATAAAGGTGGTTTATTCTCAACCATGATGTCCACTGACTAACCCTTTCGATAAACATGTGGTATGGGAATAATGGTTTGCTGTAGCTTGTCGATAATGTCTGCCTTTGTGGAAACTAGTGAGTAAGGTTTTCATATGTTTTCTACCATTGTAAGTAATTCTCCCTTACTGTCCTGGGACAAAGATGAATGAGCGCTCTGTATCAGTAGCGAATGAGACTGGACTCAAGAATTTAAATTTATTTGTGATTCGCTTGCTCGCCTGATAGGATAAATACATGATGTGGCAGGTATTGGATAATCCTGAAAATATCCAATGTGGCTCTCAGCTCCCAGTCCCACACAGCATAGAATATTGGAGCATCACTAATCAGTGGGTGCAGACAGGAGAACGCCGTACCCACCTCAGTGTCACAACTCCGACTTCACCAGTTACACAAAGTCTCGACATAAAGAGAAATCATAGATCGATGACCCTCTGTGTCAGGAAATCAGCCCATGGTGCCCTCTAGGCCACTGTCACTCGCTGCCTGCATCTTACCACCAACGCTGCTCAAGGCCTACTTTAGAACACACACCGCCAGAGATGTTCCGAAATCGATTACGATCCCCACACAGCTCACTTTCTTTCATATTATCTTGTTACAGTACAATGTAAATGTAATTCCAAATGCCAACATAGACTGCTGATGTGATTAATCTGATAAACTGCATAAGAAACAGTAGCAGAAAGAAACAAATGAATTCGGATTAGTGTGCGTGGACAAATTCGGCTGTTGTGCACAGTTACATGTGACAATTGTGAAAATTATACTTACTCCACATTATATTGTGATATGACTCTACTTTGACCCGTAAAACAATTTCAGTATGATGTCTGCATTTCCTATGCAGTTGGATGTGACGTCAGTGAACGTACTGTATGAAGTGACGACATTTTTGTACTGCGAGCTCACTGAATTAACTGCTACATGTTTCTTAAATTCAAGACATCATAATAACTATGACTACTTAAACCAAGGTACGATGTGAGACTAAAAGATGTGAAAGAATCAAAGCTCTCAACCAAACAGTTTATTTATGATCGCTTGATAAATATTGTGAACATGAGATAGAGGAGGATACTGAGAGATCTTGTGGCCTCCGTTTTTGTGGGCTGAGAACTGTTACCACCTGTAAGCAAACTTCCCCATCCCGATACGCGCTGCGTGTTGATAGCCGCAGTAGGTGAAGTGTGTGGCGATAAACCACGCAGCTGACCCAGGCACGTGCCTTATCTGGCGGAAAGTAGCTGCCCAGGCGCCAACCCACCCTCCGCTCCGCACCGCTTTCTGTGATGCTGATTTACGACCTGCTCTGAACCGCCCCTGACAGGTATGGCGGCAGCTGCCCACGAAAGGAACCTGCTGTGTAAGGTCCGCCACAACCTCCTCTGTGGATGTGAGTTATTTTGTAGTTGCTAACAAGAAAATCAGATATTTCATGTCTCAATCGTCTTCAGTTTTACCTAAAGATAACTATTTTCAGCCCCAAAGGACTGAATATTTTAACTTTAATAGTAGTAGTAGAGGGGTTTTTTGGGCGCACGACAGCACGGTCTTCAGCGCCCGTTCAGTATCATAGTGAGACGGGTGTCAAGAAAAAAACTCAAAACATTTACATAAAACGGAACATAAAACTCGGGGAACAATCATTGAAAAATATGTGCTCACCCACAGCGAAGCGTGGGATGAAGCAGGGCGTCAGCAGTAAAACATGGACAAAATCAAAATTGTTCAAATGGCTCTGAGCACTATGGGACTCAACATTTTAGGTCATAAGTCCCCTAGAACTTAGAACTACTTAAACCTAACTAACCTAAGGACATCACACACACCCATGCCCGAGGCAGGATTCGAACCTGCGACCGCAGCAGTCCCGCGGTTCCGGACTGCAGCGCCAGAACCGCTAGACCACCGCGGCCGGCGAAACATGGACAACACAGGAAGAAAATGGTAAAGGGAGCTAAAACAATGTAGCAGATGGAAGTGGCTGGCTGACCGCAAGGAAAAAAGGGAGGAGTCAGCCACTCTGCAATACACTAAAACCTCCAGTCTAAAAGTTTAGGCCAGAGTCCAGACACATCACAAAACTTAAAAACCCTAGACACACACGTCTCATCGTTAGCTAAAACAGAAGGCAGATCCCCAACAACTTGTGCTTCTGCCCTTGCATCACGGTATAAAATGCAGTCTGTTAAAATGTGCCGGACAGAGATGTGCACACCACAAGCATCACAAAACGGAGGATTCTCCCGCCGTAATAAATAGCTATGTGTCAGAGGACAGTGTCCGATCCGAAGACGTGTGAGGGCCACTTCTTCCCGCCTGAGCAACCGGCAAGAAGAACGCCACGGCCGAGTGGTTGACTTTACCGACCGCAGTTTATTGGCCGTCACCGCCAGCCATTCGTCCTCCCACAACTCCATGCACTGCCTGCCGTTGGAGCAAATACAGTTGGTCTTGTATCAGCTGGACCATCTCCTCAGTTGGGTATAGGTTCTGCAGTGATTGTAAGGCACTAAGAGAATCGGAGCAGAGAAGAAATCGATCGCCCCGAACACGATGCATCTGCTCGAGTGCCTTCAGGATCGCGTGGAGCTCCGCTGCGAAAACGGTATATTCAGCAGGGAGGCGAATCCGGGTAACATGATCAGGGAACACCACAGAACAGCCAAGGAAAATCTCCTGTTCGGAGCCATCAGTGTAAACGACAGTGAAACCGTGATGCACATCTAAAATTTTAAAAAACAGTGATTGGAATGTAAAATCTGGTGTGCCATCTTCCTTAAAATTAGTCAAATCTAAAATAAGTTTGGGTCTCCGTAGGAGCCAAGGTAGAGATCTGCTCCAACCGCGACGTAAAACACGAAGACCAGCCATAGACATCGCACCGAGGCAATCCTGTGCGCGAATCCCATAGGGCTGCGTCGCACGTTGCCGGTTATGAAACAATCGTGCCAGAGGAGGCTGAGCAACGGTATGGTATGCAGGTGTGTATGATGTGGACAAAGTTTTATACGCCTGGCGCACTGTAAGTAGCCGTCGCCGCATATGAAGTGGCGGTTCACCTGCCTCTGCACAGAGGCATGGTATGGGGCTAGTTCGGAATACCCCAGTGGCCAACCGAAGCCCTTCATGGTGCACAACGTCCAACATATTAAAGTAAGAAGGCCTCGCAGACCCATACACTGTGCACCCATAATCGAGCCGAGGTCTCACAAACGGCCTGTAAAACTGGAGCAGACAAGTCCTGCCGGCTCCCCATGTACTGTGGCTAAGACATTTTAATATACTTAAAGCCTTAAGTGACCGCCGTTTCAGGTCTTTAAGATGAGGTAACCACGTGAGCTTCGAGTCAAAAATGAGCCCCAGAAATCTCACCGTGTCTTTAAAAGTAAGAATAGTGTCCCTCATCCTCAACTCAGGAAAGGTTAAAATCGAACTTTAATAAACCGTGCCCAGAGTTTGAAAGAAAGCACAGGTCACATGCATCTAGAAGGAGGACAGCAGAAGTGATCCAGTAAAATACTGTGCAATATCCATCGCATACATTTTTTGTAGAATATTGGAAAGTACTGCGAGCTGAAATATAATGAGGTATCTAGAACAGAAGGATCTCCTCCGTGCCAAATAGCGTGGATTACAAAAACATCGACCATGTGAAACACAACTCGCGCTTCTCACACATGATATTCTGAACACCCTGCATCAGGGTAGTCATCTACATGTCATATTCGTAACTCTCGACTAGCGAAAATCACTTGAGTCAGCATCACATACGCGCTTATTATCGAAACTAAAGTCGTACGGTCTATCAGACGAAATTTGTGGCTTTATTCACAGATTCTCTGTAGGGAGAAAGTTGCATGTTCTATGAAGATTCTCTGACACATATTAAAGTAACTTCAGGTTTGCCCCAGAGAAGTGTGTTGGGATCCATGATGTTTAAGTTGTTTATTAACTACCTAGCAGACTGTACTAATAGTAATTTCAGATTTTTAACAGATTATGCACATATATCTAATAAAGAGCTGTCTGTAAAGACCTTCACAAATATTTAGCACCAAAATGATAAGATTTCAAAGTAGTCCAAAGATTTACAAATTCTTTGAAACGTTCAAAAGTATAAAATTTTACAATTCATAATACAAACAAGAAACAATTATTGTCCTACAACTACGATACTAGTAAATCACAGTTGCAACTGGTCAGCACATGCTAATATTTCGATGAAATACTTATTACACACATGACACAGAACAGTCTCTTAGGCTCACCCATAGTTACTGTAGGTGAAAGACTTTAGTTCATCTGCAAAAGAACACGAAGATACTGTCATGAGGCCATTTCTGTTAAAACTACCATATAACATAATAAAATTACGCCAAATTGATGAACCCAGCCAATCTAAATCATTCCCCAGCTAGAAATTAGAGTATGTGTATAGTTAAATTTAAAATCAGTGATTACCATGTCTAAGTACTCAATTTCGATTTTCGTTTCTTACTTTTGAGAAGTGTTTAAATGTGTATGTGAGAATACTTTTGGATCCATGTTGAGCAGACGACAGAAGAACAGGGGAAAATGGGTCATTGCTCTGCCTTTACGAGGTCTGCAGTCATCTTCAAATGACAAAAACTGCCACTGCAACAGATGAAGGGAAAGCCAGTTAGAACCTGGGATCAGTATATTGTATGCGCTCAAGGTATTGGCATCCTAAACAATAGGAAGCTATTCTATATTGTTCTTAACATTGTGGGATGGAGCGTTCGAGGGGGGGGGGGGGCGGGAGGCGAGTACACGTTGCAGGAAAGCTCTCTGTAGTCAGGCAACTACTAGGCTCAGCATAGCACAAAGATAAGATCTCTAAATCTCTAAAGTAGACTGATAGGAGATACATTCTGGCGTTTTTGTGCTTAAGAACACAGCTTCCCAGCCAACTGGCTGGCCACAAGTTAAGTGGGTTGTTGTTACACTGTCAAGAAACGACAAGATAAGGTACCACTGGAAAATACTAATTTATTCCATAATGGCAAAACCGAACTCGCCTGTGTAAATGTGGAGATGGCCGTATTATCTAGAACACAAAATAGAACTGATTGTGGGGGCAGAAACTGCCTGTTTTTGAGCTCCAGGTCTATAATCCCTCACATTCGTTACTCATATTAAAATTGTGCATAAAAGGGACATTGTTTGGCTGTATCTAATTGCTTGGCACGCAGAAGAACCACTTTCACAGGTATTCAGAATCATGCAAAAGCTCACGCTCAAAAAATAAACAATTCTGCATCCTGCTGGGAGTGCTATGTACAGCTTAGGTCGATACACGACTCGCCAGGGGAAGTTTAATTTGAGAAAGCAATTTTGATTCTGGTCTCTGTGGGAGAGTAGCCTTTGCTGGAGGCAAGATTACTTAGAACTTTCAGGCACCACATCTGCCACTAGTGGGTACTGATAAGTCTGCACCATTCACGAAGCAACCTATAGGATGTATGCAAAGATTTCAGATTGACATTAGAGCTTTCACATTACTATTTCAAGTACATTTATTAACAATCCTGACGTCGGCTTACAATCAGTCGAGGTAATGGGTACGTGCATGTTTATTTCTGTATTCCTTTCTTTCCTCTCTGATTAACATCACTGTGCAACATCCATGAGTTTAGTTGATGCAGCAAGTGTTGATCTGATGTTCATATATTCATTTCAAACAAATTATCACATCTTTGCCATGGTATTTATGTCTTCCTTTCATTGTAATTCCTGTTAATATTTAATCTAAGTAACGGTTTTCTCTCCCTTATGCACTAGTGTTCAATTTCATGTATAAAACTAAATATAATAAACAGGGTTATGTAATGACCATTGTTTCGTTCAGTGGTCTGATGAACTCCCTAGCCTTATCTGCCCGTGAGTTACAGCACCTACATCTCATGTATGCTGGGACCAGCACTGTTCAATAAATTCAATTCATAAAATTGTACGCTTCACGACGCCTTAAAATAAATTCACGTGATTGTTTGGGAATGATGTGTTTATTGGTAAGACCTCCCAGTACAGATCTCACTAACATCTACAAGGGTATGTCGATGGTTGAGCAATAATCTCAGATAGATGATTGGGCACGTCTATCCAGGGTTTAGACGTCATGCGATGTCCTAATTTAGTAGCCGGAAATAATGCTTTCACTTACAAGTTTGCCCTTTCCTTAACTGTCGGCACAGTGAATAAAGAAACACTACCACAAGCTCAATAATGATTGAAGTCAAGAATATGAAATATCATTATGCTGCTGATGTATAACTAAGGCATGTCTTTTGTTTCAGCGCGAAGAGGTGCTTTGTATCCGTCAGTCAATGTTTAGTCTAAAAATATTCATTGAAATACGCATGGACACTTCAGAAATATTCATTATGTGTTGTTCATGTAGCCGTATGAACTCATCTTCACTCCTATCACAGACTGAATGCTGATGACTATGACCAATGAACACAAAGTGCTGTGCATGACACAGGAAACTGTAGATTGAGATGAACACTTTTTTATCTCGAGTCATTGTTGTTTACTGGATGAGAAAGGAAAATGTAATGCATCTCACCACTAGTCAATAAATAATGATCAAACTCTTGATCAAGTGGGAGGACACTATAATGTGATTAAGGTTCAATGAAATTTGTAGCGTTATTGAAAGGGTGAACATTTACTAGATAGCATAAACTTATACGTAGTTAAAACAAGCAAGAACATTAGTGATCAAATCATAGACTTGAACAATTTTGAATATAGATAAGCGTGGTCATAAACAGTATAAATACACGGCCGAGTGAACGTACTCTGATGCAAGATAAAAGGATAATGGGATAATCTTCATGCTGTGGTGAATGTCGAAAGTTCAGTCAACAATTACGCGAAATAAACACTGCACTGTCAATGAACATAGGCCCATACCTATGAACCTTAAGTTGTAATAATCGTAGCAATTTAGTGCACAATAAAAGAACGAGATGGCACAGTAACTCGAACTTCAGTGCAGGTTTGACAAGAGAGTTATTTGCAGAATAAATCAGTTGCATAATAAAGGGAAACAAATACAACATACTGTGATACCTCCGCATGGAAGCTCCTTCGCCGATTCACACCACCAGCGGTCCACGAAATAGCCGTCTGGAACCCATGGTGTGAGCGCCCGAGAATAGGACACTGCAGCCATTCTACAAAGCCCACAGGGGTACCTGGCGGACGTCCTCGTCTCGCATAAGAAGGGACACGTTGCGAAGAGAATAGCGGAGGATGAGAAGCGTGCCAAGTACTGATGGATGCCTGAAGCAGTTAGGACGGAACATCAAGAACGTACGCGAGAAAGCATGTGAGTTCTCTTGCAGCAGACAGCCTCACAGTAGACATTTTACCTGCCTTAGAAAACAGGAATGTGCCGAGAATTCCAGCACTCACGGGCACAGGAGGAGCGTAGACAACGTGCGGAAAATCCGCGCAGGGAGGTTTGTGACAGAAGTCAGCGTTCTGAAGAAGATGTTTTTATCGACAGTAAGGACGTTCCTTATCTATCACGGATTCCGGCAGATTTTGAGACGGAACCCAAACATGAGTCCGTCCAGGCCTCACACACAGACTGCGGTTGCAAAGAAATGTTGTGTAGCTGCTCTCACGTCTGCTTCGGAACGCAGAAAAACATCGTAAAAATGTGAACTCGTGAGAACGATGCCAATTTCCTAGGCACACACTAGCCCACGCCAGATGCGAATTTTTGAGTCTTCAGGGAGAGGCGTGGGCATGAGACGGCGACCTGTCACTGGGATGCACTGAAAATCTGGTCCTCCAATGAGAAGCCCGAAAAGAAGAAAATTTCAAAGAGCAGAGGGGCTGAGACAGCATGGAAGCGAGAGGACACGGGCGGTCTTCAAACCATCGCCAACATCCGCCTTCCGACACCGTGATATCACAGCTTCGGCCAGGTAACTGATAATGGGCAGACAATGCAGGGACCGTACCTGGGCCGCACTGTAAAGCCGCGATTGCTGATGCGTGGAGCCGACTCGCACCACACAGCTCCGAGGCGATGCGCCGTACAGACGCAGCGCCTGCCGCCCATAGCACTACACGACGAATGATCACGAATAATGGTGAGATGATTCGTCCTCGCTCCTTTCCCTTAATAACTGAGTTATTCCATGCCCACTCAAATAGGCCTGAGATCTACAATTTTGTTTTGCTTTGTGTATACAGTACTGAAATAAATACATTGCATTCATGTTTTAACTATCAAGCAATCTGTTCTATTCATCCTATCAACCTCATAGTTTCATAACCTTTGTGTTTGATTTCATTTAATAATTGATGTCAATTATTGGCTCCTGGTGTGGGTCGATCTCATAAGTGATTTTCACATTATGTGAGGTCACTAACAATTTCTTGACTTCACTACAATACTGACAGGAATAAAAAGTGAAGAAGAAATAAGTTCCAGAAAAATAATGAACAAACTTGCAAACAATGGGGCTCACATCATGACAAGGCCAACACCATGATAGTAATGAAGGAAGAGCAATACAAAAATAAAACCTTAAAATTTCTAGCAGACAGCTGTGTAACAAAGCTATGCAGTGACCCAATACAAAGATACCAGAGAAACACACACACAGTTATAGAAAACGTCTCACACATATTGACCAAACAGAAAGTGAAGTGGCTTAAACAAAAGACTGTTAATGCACCCACACTGAACAGCTTACTAATACTCCACAAAGAAGATATTCCGGTATGCCCTCCGGTAAATTACGGAAATGCACCCACATACCATCTAGCCAGGTAAATACACACATATGCAACGTAATATTATGTATACATGAAGAAAGGAAACATACACAACACTTAAGAGCTCATACAGTAAATAACACACATCAACAAACCCAAAGCAGCCTTACTCATATCATTCGATATGAGACCTACATACATAATAGCCCTTCCACTGAAATTATCAAACAACAATTAAAGCAACAGATAGACATCCCCAAATCCCACATAAAACAAATAGTTAGCACTCTAATACTAATCACAAAACAAAACTATTTCTCATTTGAAATCCAGTGCTACACATAACAATATGGACTTCCCATGGGGTCACCAGTTAGTTGATTCCTGTCCAACATCTTAATCAATCACATCAAAAACAAAATATTTGAAATCATAGTAAGATCCAAACAGTAAAAGGTAGTATCCTGTATCGCTATGTATATATCATTATATGCCTTCTAAATGAAACATCGAGATGCATTCAACAACTCCATAATGACATAAACATAGTTGGCCCAAAAATAAAATTCAACATAGACACTGAATCACAAAATTAAAACAAAAATATAGGAGACACCTAGTACACAAAAACAAACAGCTGACCACTAACTTACAAACACAGAAATATGGAACATAAACAAATGCTTCAAATGGCTCTGAGCACTATGGGATTTAACATCTCAGGTCATCAGTCCCCTAGAACGTAGAACTACCTAAGTAGGTAACCTAAGGACATCACACACTTTCATGCCAGAAGCAGGATTCGAACCTGCGACCGTAGCTGTCGCACGGTTCCAGACTGAATCGCCTAGAACCGCTCGGCCACACCGGCCGGCGAACATATACATACAGAACACAAACACTCAGAACACACATGCATGCGCGTGTGAACGAGAAACGCCAATAACAACTAGCAAATGGTACAATATCACTTACTACAACAAAGCAGCCCACAGAATAGGCAACATACTAAAAGAGCAAGTACCCTACAGAACACATACAAACACAAACACAACATGTCCAGTATTTACCAACTGAGATACCAGGACTCCAAATGAATTTACATAGGACAGACAAGCAGAAACTATAATACCAGATACACAGACCACAGAGGGGCATTAACAAGTAACTGCTGTCATTTCTTATTGCTGAACACTGATATTGCGGGAAATTCAGCGAAACATACGTGGGAGAGAGAAGAAGAGATAAAATTGTGTTTAGCTCAAGGCTTACCCCAGCAGATATCGGCACTGACCTGAAAATCATCAAATGCGCCAACAGCCACCCGCAAAAACTTATAATTGTGCAAAACTAGGAAATACAAATAGCCTTAGGAGAAGGAAAGAAATAAAGAATGAATACACAGTATGGGAACTGTATTCTCTGTCATGAAAGAACTATTACACAACACTAACCGATAAACACACTCACGCACCAACTCACACAAAGGCACACGTACAAACACAAACACATACACAAACACACACGCACACACCACACACGCACGCACACACACACACACACACACACACACACACACACACACACACACACACACACATGCATAAATACCTAACAAAGACTCAAAACTCCCATCCAGAACTCATTCAACTCTTCAACTGTCAGTCATCTTGTTTTAGCTGCTTGCAAACAGTGACACTGACAGTTACGTAGCGCAGTTTTTGACAGTGAAGAGAAAGAACAAAACGACACACACAACCATGAAATTTAAAGTCATAAAATTTCGCTATAAATAACTTTTTTACATTAACTTGTATAGGATTGTAGTCTGGAAGACGAGGAAAACCACAGCATGAGGTAGGACAGTATGTATAAACTTTACCTGTTCTTCAAATTTGTAAATTCTGTCTTATAAACTCAATTTTATATGTGTACAAGCAGCAAAGACCATATTTCTTCTTTACTAGAAATAAAAAAAAGGAAATAAAAGCCCACTGACATTGCGGGAAATTCAGCGAAACATACGTGGGACAGAGAAGAAGAGATAAAATTGTCTTTAGCTCAAGGAAGACCCCATTCTAAAACAAATTTTAAGCTGTAGCTTCAGTTATTTTTCCTCATGTCACACTAGTGGTAGAAACTATAATGTATGATGAACAGATTGAAAAAGCTTTAACCGACATTAAATTTGTGTGTTAGATTTCTTTTGCAGGGACTGATTGCTAAACTTGATACCATTGCATGTGTTGTGATCTTGCTTCAAAGGGACTCGTCTATGGACTTAATAATGAACAATGTATAACAATCCCAATATGAAGCATCTGTCAGTCTGTTGGTGAAGTAGTAATAATACTGTCAGAGATTTAAATGCATTAATCATTGAATATTAGCAACAAAGTATCATATTAATCAATAATGTTATTTAATACTGAGCTCCAATGGATGGTATTCCATTCTTGAACATAATTCTTACAACTTCTCTGTGAGTAACAGTTATTGGACAGTTTTTCGGAACAGTCACACAACATATGCATGTTCGTATAAACTGGTATTTGAGACCCACCCTCGTCTTGAATATTTGAATCCAATCAGAGAAATGAACTGATATTAATTACCACGTCATTACATGCTAAACGGGAAACGGGTAAATTTTTGGAGGCACATTGGTTGACGCGGGTGCAGAGCTGAATGTCGGAGTAGTCAACAACATTCCTCGGTTCTTCACATAAGACCACTGAGGGAAGACCATCATTGCCACAGCTGGGTCAACAGGCATATTTGCGACACCACAGGGCGCCATAGTGCAGATGGAGGACAGTTAGGATATTCTGCAGTGTTTCCACACTGCAGGTGAAGTGGAGCGAGGAAGAATTTGTGGCGAAAGGTGCAAAACGGAAAAAAGTTAATTTTTGGAGGTAGATTCGGCAGATCGGTTATCTTGCGTATAGAAAGAGAACCCCAAGCTACGTCTCTGAAAACTGTGATATGTCATCAAACACATCTTACAGAAAACATTGTTTGAAGACGTAAGACCTGTGGACATTGGTTCATCTAAAGTTTTTCCAGAGAGACAGGGAAGCATGACAGTGACGGCATAAAGCTACATCACTGGTTGAGGAAAGAGACAGGAAGAGCGTTGAACGGCTTTTTCCAGAGTAGAATAGTAGGACGGTGCTCATTGCCTAAGCGAGTAAAACATGTTTCAGGAATGGCGACCTGAGCACTCTAAGGAGCATTCTGATTGGCCAGATCTCAGAAGATTCAGAGGCCATCTTATCAATCGTCTAGCCTTATCTCGTCTCATTTTGTGAGATTCTTCAGTGTGAGTCTGGTATTGGGGCACTGCTGTTACTGCTCTGCCATCTTCATCAACTTGAGCCTTCAGCTGATCTGGAGCGTTTGCGGGACTTAAACATTTTGAGACCATGCAACACTTGGCGACGGGAGACGACTGCTGGCGCTGCCACCAACTGAGTTCGCAGTACTCAGTCACTGACAACTACATTATGGTAAGACCAAGCAATTACTGCGTTAGATATAGGGATTTTCAACTCAAAATTTTACCATTTAGAGCCTCAGTGCCTTGTGAATTAATTAAAAATTTGCCTTCAAAATCCACAAGTGTGGCATACTACCTTCAATAGTTGTACATTTACCTTCAGTCGTTCTGCTCTATGTTAACCAGCTTCACAATAATCACAAAATAATTGTATTATTATCCTCAGTTTTCGTCCCTCATGTTAGATTCGTCAGACATACGTTTCCAGAAGTGACCAATTATCAATTGTTATTGAGAAATTTCCACAGATGTCCATTATTGTATATGAAGCCTTAATCGTCACTCAGTGTATGTGAATTTCATTTGTGCCTCAACTGTTGATCGTGATATTGTTGATATGAATATAAACTCAAAAATTTCAATACGTGTGTCACTTTACATTTTTATCATCCCCTAATAAGGACATTACACCACAATCTACAGAAACGTATACGACGGTAGTATCTTTTCCCGAAAGAACAGTACCGTAGATGACCATGCAGCTTTGCTAGAATGAAATGATAATTAAATGGACACCCTAGCTGCTATTAAGCGTTGATATACTTCATTGGGGACATGTTGATAATGTGTGCCCCGACCGGGACTCGAACCCAGGATCTCCTGTTTACAGGGCAGACGCTCTATCCATCTGAGCCACCGAGGGCACAGAGAATAGTGCGCCTGCAGGGACTTATCCCTTGCACACTCCCCGTGAGACGCACATTCCCAACATGTCCACACCACTACATCCGTAGTGCGCCTAATAGATGTTTGCCCATCATAATCATTACTCGTGGCAGATTAATCTGTCAAGTCCCGTTCGAGTTGGGCATAGCGTGTGCGTTCGCACAAGAAGGTCAATGGCCGGGAAGCCATATTTTAACTAAACGTCTATTAGGTGCACTATGAGTGTAGTGGTGTGGATATGTTGGGAATGTGCGTCTCGCGGGGAATGTGCAACGGTTAAGTCTCTGCAGGCGCACTGTTCTCCGTGCCCTCGGTGCCTCAGATGGATGGAGCGTCTGCCATGTAAGCAGGAGATCCCGGGTTCGAGTCCCGGTCGGGGCACACATTTTCAACGTGTCCTCAATGAAGTATATCAACGCCTGGTTGCAGCTAGGGTGTCCAGTTAATTGTAATCTCACTACAGAAATGTATGTGAATTTTGTAAGGTGCTTGTGGCTTACAGCAAGTTTGAATACCTTATGCGATAGGATGTATCCTTGTCAAATACCTTTTCCCTTACCTAACAATATATGTCATCATGAGCATACAAACCCAGTCCCAAATAAATGGAAATCTGCTTGATGTACTTATGCTGTGATAAGTTCAAAGTATGTTTGCCATAATAATAAAACGGATGGGGGAGTGACGATTTTCTGTCAGAATTGCTACATACCATAACCATAATCGACTAAAGTGGAAAACCCAACCAATCTCAAATAATCGTAGCTAGGAATGAGGGTATTAAAATCCCCTCTTTGTGGTTTTATCTCCAAAACCCAGAGAAACAGTTGTAGACTGGCCACTTCTCTATTACCTACCCTATGAACTTACATATGCAAATTTTAGATAGATTAAGCGACAGGAGGGTATCTGAGACAAAGTTTTACTAAAACACTCTAATTTATTTTATCAAAACTTTGATCATCATACACATTAGCAAGAGACAGTGCAACAGTTGACGGATTGTATGAACTTTCTGATTATAGATGATTTTGGTTTGCAGTGCTACTCTATGACCTTAGGAAATTCCACCTAGTTAACTCAAATCCCAAACCTGAGTCTCAAATTTTACCCCACAATATTCTGCTGAAAAACCCAGTGACTCGAAGCGCGTCGACATCATACATCCAACACATTAAAGTAGAAACTGAGACGGCCAAGCGTATGAAACTCCACATGTGTGGAATGGAATGTAGTGGCTGGCTGGTGCCAATTTTAATGCTCACTGTTAACTTCTCGTGTGACAAGATGAACGCTGCTGGTGTGGAAGTGACTCAGGGTGGAAGACGAGGATTCATCGTGAAATCTGCCACACTGTCCCCTGTTCGTCTGCTAAGATGTCTGAAGTCTACCGATGAAACCAAACAACCATCTGCTAATGACAACAGTCAGCCACCTAATCTCTACGGACTGCCAGCAAGGAAAATCCACCTCCAAAAATTCTCCATGAGCCACCACCTACCGAATGTTAAAATCTGGCTTTGCTTTACACTCCGCACTCTCTCTTTTGGCCAAATAGTGTCTGTTGCCAGTAGTAAAATTACAGAACACTGCTGCCCGGTAGTGAGGTTTCCCTCCCGCCAAAACAGAGTGTCACCTTCAGACCCAAAACATGTCGGAAGACTACTGCTAAGAGAGCGTCCGCAACAGCTATGTGCTCGTGACATTACCCTCTCACAAACCAATCCCACATCTTCACACCCATGGAGTTAGCCTCACAGCAGAGGGCGTCAGGCATTAGGAAACACCGCTGGTGAGGCTACCCCATTACTTTGCACGCCTCGTGTTTTCAAAAGCCAGTGATGGCTATCTGAGGACCGAGTCTAGAAAACATGAGCAAATATCCCTTGTCTGCAACTTCAGGTACGCCTCCAGCCCCTGATGGCGTACTCGTCTGCGTGAGGTTGAATACTGGACAACGCTTTGCAGCCCCCTGCGATGTCCTAGTTCCATGAAGTCAAGCCTGTCCCTCATATCGCTGGACAAGTGCATTTCTCCGTAATATTTTCAGTTCGTCCATCACGGCTCCAACACATTATGTCATCCCAGACATGCACAGGCATTCAAGAATCTGTGCGTCCTTCACTATGTTAAATAAAGGAAATTACAGAGGGAACATTACTACCAGTCACCGTGGCCCAAGATCTTTAACAACTATGACCTTACTGCAACCCTCACTGTTCCCATTTTCTAAAATACTGAACCAATACAAAAATTAATATTTCATAACAGCTCCCTACCAATAAAAAGTGTGAATTGGGGACTGTGCGGCTGGTCCCGGCGGAGGTTCGAGTCATCCCTCGGGCATGGGTGTGTGTGTTTGTTCTTAGGATAATTTAGGTTAAGTAGTGTGTAAGCTTAGGGACTGATGACCTTAGAAGTTAAGTCCCATACGATTTCACACACATTTGAACATTCTGTGAATTGTGGGTGATCCTGTTAAACAAGGTTGACAGTGACGGGAAAAATTCTGCTTCCAGCAACGAAACAGGTTTATATATAACTGTCCAGTGTTTCTGAATCACAGTCCTGCTTACTGCATATCAATAGTCGCAGTAACTCCGGTAACATTAGCGTGTAAGTGGCAATTAATTAACAATTATAAGTAAATCATTCGCTTCCAAAAGCTCCCTACATTTATTTTAATGTTGGAGTGCATGCTTAAGCCGCGTCCTTCAGAATTAGGAATTACGTTAACAATGACAGTATATAAGAACTTGAATCCCAGCCCATCAAATGCAAATAAATCTTCTCTCACTTTGCAAGAACAATATTATGACTGAAGGTCCATTCATATTCTACAACTAATACATATTTTGTATTGAATGGCATGTGTTCTAGAATCACAATGTACGTGTGACAATCAATATTTTGAAAACAATCACACCAATGTCTGTAAAATACAGAGAGTTCGAATATTGAAACATCCTGTCAGATTAAAACTGTGTGCCGGGCCGAGACTCGAACTCGGGACCTTTGCCTTTCGCGGGAAAGTGCTCTACCAACTGAGCTACCCAAGCACGACTGACGCCCCGTCCTCACAGCTTTACTTCTGCCAGTACCTCGTCTCCTACCTTCCAAACTTTACAGAAGCTCTCCTGCGAAACTTGCAGAACTAGCACTCCTGAAATAAAGGGTGTTGCGGAGACATGGCTTAGCCACTGCCTGGGGAATGTTTCCACAATGAGATTTTAACTCTCCGCAATATCCCTTCTTCCAGGAGTGCTAGTTCTGCAAGGTTCGCAGGAGAGCTTCTGTAAAGTTTGGTAGGAGACGAGGTACTGGATTTAGTAAAGCTGTGAGGAGGGGGCGTGAGTCATGCTTGGGTAGCTCACTTCGTAGAGCACTTGCCCACGAAAGGCAAGGGTCCCGAGTTCGAGTCTCGGCCCGGCACACAGTTTTAATCTGCCAGGAAGTTTCATATCAGCGTACAATCCGCTGCAGAGTGAAAGTCTCATTCTGGGGCTGTCTGACGTTGACCGCCGCCAGCGAGAGTTCGGACATGTCCCCAGGCTCACTGCTGATCGACTGACATGTTGCCACCTTCCCTCTGTGTATATCCCACTGCTCTGTTCTCCTGTTACGTCAGGCTGCCTGCACGCCGTGCATTGCCTACGAGTCCCCATGCCTCGTCTTCAAGACATTCTGCATAGTTCTTTACCATCAGGATCAGAACATGAAGTACTTTTATCTAAAACGCATCTTAATAAGTATACCTACGACTGAACAACTAAATTTAGTGCGGCCAATAAACATAAGAAATTAGTGAATCCACTATAAAATTTTCATGTAGCGTACAAGGGTTGTTCACCCTCAAGTGATCAGTATTTTTTATTCACGCTCTGCAGCCGGTGCCGGTGATGGCCACATGATACCTGGTTGTTGTGACTCATACACTACTGGCCATTAAAATTGCTACACCACGAATATGACGTGCTACAGACGCGAAATTAAACCGCCAGGAGAAAGGTGCTGTGATATGCAAAAGATTAGCTTTTCAGGGTACTCACGCAAGGTTGGCTCCGGTGGCGACACCTAAAACGTGCTGACATGAGGAAACTTTCCAACCGATTTCTCATACACAAACAGCAGTCGACCGGCGTTGCCTGGTGAAACCCTGTTGTGATGCCTCGTGTAAGGAGGAGAAATGCGTAGCATCACGTTTTCGACTTTGATAAAGGTCGGATTGTAGCCTATCGCGATTGCGGTTTATCGTATCGCGACGTTGCTGCTCGCGTTGGTCGAGATCCAATGACTGTTAGCAGAATATGGAATCGGTGGGTTCAGGAGGGTAATACGGAACGCCGTGCTGGATCCCAACGGCCTCGTATCACTAGCAGTACAGATGACAGGCATGTTATCCGCATGGCTGTAACGGATCGTGCAGCCGCTTCTCGATTCCTGAGTCAGGAGATGGGGACGTTTGCAAGACAACAACCATCTGCACGAACAGTTCGACGACGTTTGCAGCAGCATGGACTATCAGCTCGGAGACCATGGCTGCGGTTACCCTTGACGCTGCATCACAGACAGGAGCGTCTGCGATGATGTACTCAACGACGAACCTGGGTACACGAATGGCAAAACGTCATATTTTCGGATGAATCCAGGTTCTGTTTACAGCATCATGATGGTAGCATTAGTGTTTGGCGACATCCATGCGAAACCCTACATTTCAGCAGCATAATGGACGACTTTCAGCAGGATAATGGACGACCGCATGTTGCAGGTCCTGTACGGGCCTTTCTGGATACAGAAAATGTTCGACTGCTGCCATGGCCAGCAAATTCTCCAGATCTCTCAACAACTGAAAACGTCTGGTCAATGGTGGCCGAGCAACTGGCTCGCTACAATACGCCAGTCACTATTCTTGATGAACTGTCGTATCGTGTTGAAGCAGCATGGGCAGCAGTACCTGTACATGCCATCAAAGCTCTGTTTGACTCAACGCCCAGGCGTATCAAGGCCGTTATTGCGGCCAGAGGTGGCTGTTCTGGGTACTGATTGCTCAGGATCTATGCACCCAAATTGCGTGAAAATGTAATCACGTGTCAGTTCTAATAAAATATGTGTGTCCAATGAATATCCATTTATCATCTGCATTTCTTCTTGGTGTAGCAATTTTAATGGCCAGTAGTGTAGTTTTGTCGATCCGCCTTACTTATCCCTTTGTTACCTCAGTAGGTTTCCATGCCTGGCAAATCATACCTTACACCCACGTTAGACTGATTTGCATGCTTAGCACCTAATTAATTTAAGGTACATGCTGGTAACGTACATGAATAATGAATAAAACTTAAACATTTTCCAGTACTGGTGCCAACCGTTCGTTGCCTTCATAGTTGTGTACTCCCATGATATTCTGCTGATAAAAATGTCACATATACATTTTATTTTGTCAATAATTGTTATTAAGACACTTCCAATATAGTAATGCGTGAAGCTGAGCTGAGATGTTTTATCATTTTACCTTCAACGCCATACCTTACACACCCTTATGCAAAGCACGGGATGTAGTTTTCTTTTCTTTTACTATTCGACGTGTCCTGCATTCCTGTAACCTACTATTCACTGTTATTGGTTATCCTTTCCACTGTCCTCCTTCTGTTGTACTCTAACGAACATATAATACCAAATTTGATACACATAAAGTAATTGTATCACAAAAATTTCATTTCACCTTCATCAAATCCTTAATATCCCCCATGTCGACCAATTTTCCTCTATTCTCTTACACTCTTACTTTGCCTCTCAGGCTTTACTCTTAGCATCATGTGCCTCACACCGCGCCTCCTGTGAAATTTAATTCGTTTTCTCTGCTAATTTCCCCAATCCTTTTGGTTCTCCTTTTATATTTAGAATATCACTTCCCCCATGTCCTTATTCACTTGACTTATCTTTTCCCCATGTCTCAACTTTTTGTCTTACGTTGTTACCCATGACGTTAAATTTTGCCTTTTATCCGTTTAAAAAAAAATCGGTTATATTAACTCGTCATTTCCGTATTCGATCATTCTGCCTGTTGAAGCTGCTCTAGATCTTACTCGAGTCACGTTTATCGCTTGCCGACTCAATCTTCTGCTCTCTTTCTCCTCCTGGTTATGAATTATCACTACCGTTTCTTCATGTTTGTCTCGGGTTTCTTCCATTACATCTCGAGTACTGCCGTTTGCAGTTCTAGCTTCGTTTTACAATTTCCTGCTATTCCTACACTGTCGTCATGATTTCTACCTATCGGAATTAACTGCTGCGCGGTAAAAGTAACATTATCCTCTCCTGAATCAGAAGTAGTTACACTATACTTCCTCTTCCTTCTTTAGCGCCCAACATATCCGCCTTTCAGCACCACTAATCTTCTGTCTGAATCCCTCTTTCTGCACTATGGTTTCACAACCTGCGCTGTCGTATGTGGTCTGAGCTTCTCCAATGTTCCTTGTCTGCTGGTTACTGCTTTAAACACATCCCTTCTCAGAGCGGTACGTGTCGGGCACCACCTGTGGCTTCGCCCTCGTCAAAAAGTCGCTCTGCATGGCGTGTGCACAAAGCTCATAAATGACGTAGCTAAGTATCAGTATTGCAAGTTCAGTGGTCGACATGTTCAGTACTCAGTTTAGAGCTACGAAGTACGTTACATACGACAACAGAGATTCACTCCGTTAAATTACCTGAAATGTAATTGCCCTCATATTTACTGTAAATTCATCTTGAAACAAGAAACAAACATTTCGTCCTTCCGTAACTTCCGATCGACCACGAATCTGTAATGTTCAAACCTATTATGTTTTCATTTCATTCATCACAAAGTTTTTCTTCAGTAACCTCTTCTGAAACTGGTTACATTTTCACACACAATAGTCAATCTGAAGATAATACTTTCTATTACTTCAGCGCCAACACAACAGATTCACTTTACTCCTTCTGCTCGCTAAACTTCTCTGTAAGTGATACTTTTGCTAACCACAATTGTTGTCTGTGCCTGTGTCGATGCCACTCTCACAACTTTCCCTGCTTCATCGTTCCGATGCGCCGCCATGCGCAACTAATGCTCTCTTGCGCTGTTTGCACGTTCCACAGATTCCCTGTTTTACCTGAGTACACAACATGCTGTGTCCAGTCTGACGGCACTGGCCACATTTCGTCGATCGCAAATACACTATTTCCCGTGAGTTTCCTCTGAACTGATGCAAGTCCAACTGTGTGCCCTCACAAACCACACAACAATAATTTTCTACAGTCCTCAATCAAAATGATAACATCAACAAAATTTTTCTCTTGACAGATTCTATTTTCTCACGAACAATTAATTATTGACGGAAATATATGTAGATAATTTATCCTAGAATCTCACAACACTGGTGATCAACGCCGTTGTATCTACAGATATGGAACCAAATCCGGAAAAATAGCAATTAGAACCTATGGGTAAGAATGTAGAAAGATTAGTGATATGCAGAAGCAGGTAATCAAAGTATTGCGATACAGTACTTGCGCTCCCTTAGTCACCAACAACGCCACGAATGAACAATAATAACCGAAAATAAAAATTTTAACTCAGCAGGTTCCCAGTTTATGTGAATCCTAGTGATAATGTTTCTGACTGTGTACCAGCATAATCCAGGTTGTAATCCTGGCACACGTTTACCAATTTACACAAAATCCCCTCTTCGTGGTTTTATCTCCCCAAAGCAGAAAAATAATTCTGGGCCAGCGACTTGTCTAGGATCTTCCCTGTGATTTACATGTGGACAACTTTAGGTGGATAATGCGATATTAGGCCGTAGATATAAAACCTAAATTGGGAGACTTTGATAATAATGAATGTGACAGGATAGTGTATGACAAAAACAATCTTTCATTCAAACATTTTAATTTATTTTATTAATACATTGATCCTTATACTCATAAGGAAGAGACAGTGTAAAAGATGATAAATTCTATCTGTATGAACTTTCTCATTATAGTTATGGATAACAGTGTTACTCTACTATCAGACAAAATTGCACCCAGTTAACTAAAACCGCGACCTGCGACTCAAGTAGAAGCCCACCAATTCCTGCCAAACGACAGAGTCACTCGAAACTTGTTGACTGATTCAAACGATCATACAGCCAACACGCGAAAGTTGATCCTGAGACGGGCAGTCATATGAAAGTCCACAAGTGTGGAAGAGAATGAACTAGCTGGCCGAGCGACTTTTAATGCCCACCGTAAATTTATCGTGAGCCAAGACCGCCACCGCTGGCGTAGAAGTACACTACTGGCCATTAAAATTGCTACACCAAGAAGAAATGCAGATGATAAACGGGAATTCATTGGACAAATATACTATACTAGAACTGACATGTGATTTCATTTTGACGCAATTTGGTTGCATAGATCCTGAGCAATCAGCACTCAGAACAACCACGTCTGGCCGTAATAACGGCCTTGATACGACTGGGCATTGAGTCAAACAGACCTTGTATGGCGTGTACAGGTACAGCTGCCCATACAGCTGCAACACGATATCACAGTTCATCAAGAGTAGTGACTGGCGTATTGTGACGAGCCAATTGCTCGGCCACCATTCACCAGACGTTTTCAGTTGTTGAGAGATCTGGAGAATGTGTTGGCCAGGGCAGCAGTCGAACATTTTCTGTACCCAGAAAGGTCCGCACAGGACCTGCAACATGCGGTCCTGCATTATCCTGCTGAAATGTAGGGTTTCGCAGGGATCGAATGAAAGGAAGAGCCACGGGTGTAACACATCTGAAATGTAACGTCCACTGTTCAAAGTGCCTTCAATGCGAACAAGAGGTGACAGAGACGTGTTACCAATGGCACCCCATACCATCACGCCGGGTGATACGCCAGTATGGCGATGACGAATACACGCTTCCAATGTGCGTTAACCGCGATATCGCCAAACACGGATGCGACCATCATGATGCTGTAAACAGAACCTGGATTCATCCGAAAAAATGACGTTTTCCCATTCGTGCACCCAGATTCGTCGTTGAGTACACCATCCCAGACGCTCCTGTCTGTGATGCAGCATCAAAGGTAACCGCAGCCATGGTCTCCGAGCTGATAGTCCATGTTGCTGCAAACGTCGTCGAACTGTTCGTGCAGATGGTTGTTGTCTTGCAAACGTCCCCATCTGCTGACTCAGGAATCGAGACGTGGCTGCACGATCCGTTACAGCCATGCGGATAAAATGCCTGTCATCTCGACTGCTAGTGATACGACGCCGTTGGGATCCAGCACGGCGTTCCGTATTACCCTCCTGAACCCACCGATTCCATATTCTGCTAACAGTCATTGGATCTCGACCAACGCGAGCAGCAATGTCGCGATACGATAAACCGGAATCGGAAACGTGATGGTAGGCATTTCTCCTCCTTACACGAGGCATCGCAACAACGTTTCACCAAGCAACGCCGGCAACTGCTGTTTGTGTATGAGAAATCGGTTGGAAACTTCCGTCATGTCAGCACGTTGTAGGTGTCGCCACCGGAGCCAACCTTGTGTGAGTGCTCTGAAAAGCTAATCATTTGCATATCACAGCATCTTCTTCCTGCCGGTTAAATTTCGCGTCTGTAGCACGTTATCTTCGTGGTGTAGCGATTTTAATGGCCAGTAGTGTAGCTCGCCGGAGAAGGCAAGGGCACGACGTGAACTCAGGAACACAGTAGCCTGGTTATCTGCTAACATACACTCCTTTTCACTTCGTCTGAAGTCCGCCAGCAAACCGTGACAACGACCTATTACCTACCCTCGACGTTAGTCCACCTGCAAAAAATCTCCACGGACCGCCACCGACTGCTGTCTCTCTATGTATGTTAAAGTTTGGGTTTACTTTGCGCTCTGCACACTTTTCTCCCTACGAACAGTTTCTGTTGTCACTACGAAAATTACAGAGCACTGCCACCCAATAGTGACGTTTCTCTCTGGCATAGAGCCGTAATGCCTCTTGCACCGTGTGGTTTTCCCAGCAAGTGCGAGCGAAGTGGAATGTGCAGGATGGCGGGTGTGGGCAGGTGGTGGGCGTTATGGAATAATAGTGTAAATTTTAGAGAAAGGCCATTTATTGGCTAAAGCATGATGAAAGGGGCTACATAGGCCTAGGGAGGTGAGGGTGAGCCAGAGCTTACAATTTGGCGAACATTGTTCGCGAAGCTACCGAAAGTGGTTGTCTGCCAAAACTAAGTCCACAGTGCCACAGCACCGGGAGAAGCGGGAGATGTTCAGTGCTACAGGGCGCGCATCCGACTCGCGGGTGAACAAGAATACAAGAGAGCGGTCCCGGCGACGGGCGGCCGGGTATGTTCGACGCACCACGCGGCTTCCTCCGCCCTGATTGGTCAGGACCGAGCAAACCGTGCGGGCGGCATGGAACTTTCCAGAGCGTTGCCTGCTAAGCGACGCCTGGGACGGCGTTACCTCGTCAGCACACGAGAGAGGCGCGTGAACAAGGTGCCCTTTCTCGCTGCTGACTTCCTGTTACTGGACCGTGGGACGAAAGAATTTACAGGCAGCTAACACTGCCGGCCGTGGCTTGGCCGCAATAGAAAAATGAAGTTACCGTTTGGAACCACATATAATAAAGTAAAATTTCCTTATTGTCTGGCTCATCCTTTACAGGAATACAGTTTTTCGTATTCCTACTCATGATCGACATTCCCAGTTTCTAAGTTGTAATTAAATGTCACACACTTTGGTTCGTGAATGTATGGGTAACGAACAAATGCTATGAAGTGGTGTGTTTTGGTTCTGACACATAACTCGATTTTGCGCTTTCTTATTAATATATGTTGTTTTAAAAAATCTATAACTAATTTTTTATATTGTTTACCCCTGAAATCTAATGATCGGCAATGTGCGAAACACGTAATTTGTAACAAATGCACTAAAAAACAAATTATAGACCTATCTGTTTGTTTGTGACTGCTCAGCTTTTCTAAAATCCACTAAATTATATTAATAGGTGACTTTGACAACGGACGGATTGTTGTAGCAAGGCGCCAGGGAGCGAGCATCGCGCAGACGCAGAAGCCGGTCAGATGTGGCACGCTGCTGTCGTGAGCATCTTTGTAATGTGATTTAAGGAAGCTGAAACAAGAGTAGGCGATAAGATACAATACGTTCAAGTCTTACCACACAACACAAGTTTCGGAGGACAGTCCACTCTGCAAAGCAGGACAGAGAGCGTGTTGCGGCAAATCTGAAGGTAGAGTACAATGCTTGTGCAGGCAACAAGTCTTTGAGAGCACACCAACCAGCGTGCGTGTTGCAGCATCGATCCCCTACGTGTTCCCACGTAGATCAAACGACATTTCTAAATTTTAAACATGGTTGAAACACCAACCGTTAGAAATCTTCACGGTAAATGATAACAGCCAAACATTTGCCAGATAAAGATTTACTGAAATCCTTCACTACGATTTCGGTATACCTAAACATACCTTCATCAGAAGCAAAAATACACATCAACAGGAAGACACCTTCGTTAGCAAAAAACTTATCAACATAACTGAGATAGAAGAAAAAATTGCTTATAGCTTTAAGTAATCTTGAAAATTGCCTAAGTATTACAAGCACAAAAACTTTTAGCCACTTACTAAAATCACATCCTGCTGTGGAGATGCATAAAAACGTCGTGCCTAAGGCCCCACCGGTACTTAAAATTAAAATATCACCTCCATCTATTCAGAATAATTATAAAGAGATGGTCGATGCGAACGCAGCATACTATCAGTACTTAGCTTGTGAACTGGCGTGAAGAGGGTGTGGAAGCCCTCGGGCAGACGGTTTCTCCGAGAGAGGGCATTTTTGGAATGCGCGAGCCACTCGCGCACATTAAAACCTGGGATACATAGTCATGCACGTCAACATTTTAAAGGTTGTGCTAATTCAAACTCTCTGTCTTAATAAATAAAACATATCAGCACCATTTAAAACAATTGCATACAATAGAAAATACGAACACCAATTTGCCTGTGTCCTAGTGTCAAGCAGGTGCAGCTTGCGCTAAGAAACATAAACTCCTGGAAATGGAAAAAAGAACACATTGACACCGGTATGTCAGACCCATCATACTTGCTCCGGACACTGCGAGAGGGCTGCACAAGCAATGATCACACGCACGGCACAGCGGACACACCAGGAACCGCGGTGTTGGCCGTCGAATGGCGCTAGCTGCGCAGCATTTGTGCACCGCCGCCGTCAGTGTCAGCCAGTTTGCCGTGGCATACGGAGCTCCATCGCAGTCTTTAACACTGGAAGCATGCCGCGACAGCGTGGACGTGAACCGTATGTGCAGTTGACGGACTTTGAGCGAGGGCGTATAGTGGGCATGCGGGAGGCCGGGTGGATGTACCGCCGAATTGCTCAACACGTGGGGCGTGAGGTCTCCACACTACATCGATGTTGTCGCCAGTGGTCGGCGGAAGGTGCACGTGCCCGTCGACCTGGGACCGGACCGCAGCGACGCACGGATGCACGCCAAGACCGTAGGATCCTACGCAGTGCCGTAGGGGACCGCACCGCCACTTCCCAGCAAATTAGGGACACTGTTGCTCCTGGGGTATCGGCGAGGACCATTCGCAACCGTCTCCATGAAGCTGGGCTACGGTCCCGCACACCGTTAGGCCGTCTTCCGCTCACGCCCCAACATCGTGCAGCCCGCCTCCAGTGGTGTCGCGACAGGCGTGAATGGAGGGACGAATGGAGACGTGTCGTCTTCAGCGATGAGAGTCGCTTCTGCCTTGGTGCCAATGATGGTCGTATGCGTATTTGGCGCCGTGCAGGTGAGCGCCACAATCAGGACTGCATACGACCGAGGCACACAGGGCCAACACCCGGCATCATGGTGTGGGGAGCGATCTCCTACACTGACCGTACACCACTGGTGATCGTCGAGGGGACACTGAATAGTGCACGGTACATCCAAACCGTCATCGAACCCATCGTTCTACCATTCCTAGACCGGCAAGGGAACGTGCTGTTCCAACAGGACAATGCACGTCCGCATGTATCCCGTGCCACCCAACGTGCTCTAGAAGGTGTAAGTCAACTACCCTGGCCAGCAAGATCTCCGGATCTGTCCCCCATTGAGCATGTTTGGGACTGGATGAAGCGTCGTCTCACGCGGTCTGCACGTCCAGCACGAACGCTGGTCCAACTGAGGCGCCAGGTGGAAATGGCATGGCAAGCCGTTCCACAGGACTACATCCAGCATCTCTACGATCGTCTCCATGGGAGAATAGCATCCTGCATTGCTGCGAAAGGTGGATATACACTGTACTAGTGCCGACATTGTGCATGCTCTGTTGCCTGTGTCTATGTGCCTGTGGTTCTGTCAGTGTGATCATGTGATGTATCTGACCCCAGGAATGTGTCAATAAAGTTTCCCCTTCCTGGGACAATGAATTAACGGTGTTCTTATTTCAATTTCCAGGAGTGTATCCAGCGAGAGAGAGCACTTGTGTTATGCGCGAGGATCTCGCGCTAAATTAAAGGCCAGGATACATACTAACGAAAAGGAACAAAATGTTATAGAAACTCGAAATCATTTGTCGTCATAAATAAAAACGTAACAATCATTTAAACAACACATAGACATCGAAAACCGCGAACAGCAATCATCAAAAATGCGTAAAATTCCAACAAGACAGGAAAGGAGCATCTCACAAGCATCAACAGACAAGAAAACTAGCTTGTAGTCAGCCAAAGTATATTACGTTAGAGCAAGAATGGGTTTGAAACTATCCAAAAAAATTTTGTTTCTAGGCTGCACCTGTTCGTTAAGAACAAATCCATCTTTTTGAGATGGATGTTTAAAAATTTCTAATTCCTCGAACAGGTCCAGTTTGTAACCCTTACTCTCTTCGTGTAGCAATTCTACGTCATCCAGTTCACGCGGCGTATGTTGTAAGAGCAATAGATGTTCAGCAAACGTGGGATTGTATATGTTCTCCCATTTTTACCTAGCATGTGTTCTTTATATATTACTTTAAGGGGCCCACCTGTCTGTCCAACGTAATAGTTGGGGCAATCGTTACAAGTAACTCCGAATTTAATGCCAACTTCTTACCGTGCCCAAATAGTATGACTCACTTTTTGTTTTAAGCTGTTGTTCATGGAAAAGGCAACTCTGTAACCGTATTGCTTCAGTAGAAGTCTCCTTATCTTGTATGATACGTTCCCCAAAAATGGAATATTTGCCCGCGAAAGGCAAAGCCCCCGAGTTCGAGACTCGGTCCGGCACACAGTTTTAATTTGCCAGGAAGTTTCATATTAGCACACACTCCGCTGCAGAATGAAAATCTCATTCAGGTAGAATATGCTTGATGGTTTGACGCCATAGCCGCCATACTGACTCATAGATTCAGTGGTCAGAACTGATGGCCGCATAAAATTCTTCAACAGTTTTCGTTCTTTCGGAACGTGGACGTCTTTTTGGAAAACAGATAATAGAATGTTGTTGTGCATCAGATTCAATGCAACCACTGTACTAAACACTGTGTATGCCAGACTAGCAGAAATATTGAGATCCTTTTTCAAGAACACACTCCACTACGAAATAGTAAGACATTTTTTGAAGACCGTCTAACCGAAACTAGATATTTCTTATGACCAATACAGGCACATTTTGAAATTTTACATAATGCGCCTATGAGACATTTTTGTACTTACTGCTAGAAAGAGAAATCTGTGTGGGTTGCCTTCCTAAGAACAAGGTCCCATGGGATGGAAACACAACTAAGGTATGTTGCTGCCTGGCACAGCAACAAACGACAGACGTCAGCGCTGACCCGCCTTCAAGAAGTTCCGTACGACGCCGTTGCAGGAAGATTATTTACGTCACAGCGTAGCGCCGCTCACCCCACTCTGTAATCATCGCCTACGACGACTGTTACATCTTATCTTGTCAGATCCGTCTGCGACCTCACAGAACTATTGCAATAAATACATAGTGACATTCCCGTGAGCGTGGATTGTTTCCAAGTTAACCCTTTCGCGGGAGCGGTTTTGTAGCAACTCAGCGAAGGTTTTTTTTTTTTTTTTTTTTTTTGCTATCCTATTAGAACCGTGATCAACTGACTATATTTGTTTTGACAATCTTGTGTCTGTGATTTAGGAGCAAAAACTTTGGTGGTACATATATCAACGTGGCACCATAGTGATGTATTAAAGCTATGGTGGTAAATGAAGTACGCACTTCCCTTTTGTGGGCTGTTATGTGTTTCCATTACACGTAAAAGATAATGAACAGCGTTTTATGTTTTTATTTTATGTTTTCTATTAGTTTACTTAAAAAATATTTGTTACCAATATTAAAGTTTACTTACCATAATGTGAAAACAATCCCAGAGACTTTATCACGCAATAAAGATATGGGCTGATACAGGGCACAATTATGTATATTGTAGAAGAGAAGCAATTTGTTCCGACAACAGCTGATCCCATGATAAACAGAAACTGATAGTTGTAGCAGTTTTCAAATATCTGGTGCAGTGTACTGCCACAAGATGTCAGGCATAGATAGAGGAGGAAAGACATAGTCCGAAAAGCTTTGGGATACCTCTAAATTGGTTGCTAGTATGTTTTCCAAAGACCACGAATGACAGATTAATTTCATTGTAAGTATATTTCCCAAGTCCCTCCCAGAAACTCCTTTGTTGGTAACCATAGTTCTCAAGAACCATTGAAACACCATTGTTTGTTGGGCTATACACTTATCACCGTCCTGAAGGCTATATTTCAGAACAAACGCGAACTCCAGCTGGTGCAGCGGACTGCCACTTAATGCCAGGAGCGTACAGGAGTGGTAACACATATTCCCTTAAAAGGTGTAAGGAAATACATTTAGTAGGAAGAATATCCCCCACGCCCCGCGAAAGGATTAAGTATTTCAGATTTTTCAACTCTTAACAAAGCGGTCTTCCAGAAGTACATCTAGGCTCGCTACTATATGCTGCACTACAGGCTTCCGTGTAAGAACGCACTAGAATACACAATATGCAGTGCGACGTCAAGAGTTCTGGATACTTCAAGAGTTTAGAGGACGTACTCAGACCACCCCACTGGGCAGCGGCTCCACCGCCTTGCTGCAGCCCCACCCGCCCGAGGGCGACGCCAGCAGCGTACCGCACTCGCAGAGGGCGCGACAGGATGAGCCCAGACACGAGACACACCTGAGAGTCACGCTACCGCAAACAGCGTGCACTCAGTTATTAAATAGAGTCTACTATTTGAATTATTAATGATTAATTTTTAATAGGACGTCTCTCATATGATTGTTACGTGCATTTCTCCAAATACTTTATCACTGTTGTATCAATAACCATTTTGTATCCTGTATGCGACGAAAGTCTCCACAGAGATTAATTAACACCCGACTGATGTAACACATCTGATTTTCGTCACTGTTCTTTTGGAAATATACCAAACCAAAACCTGAGGAAGATATCTGAAAATGTCGATGTACAAGAAAGAGATGTTAAAGTCAACTGGAAACATTAAATGCGAACATTTCAGGTTAGGCTTTGCCGTGACGGTTATTGACAAAAATGAAACAACAAGTTTACTGTTACCAGTCACCGTTTTATCTATTCCCACAACGCATTTCAAAGGTTTAAACCTCCATCATCGTGTGGATTTACATTAGTTAGTATGACATTTGTGTTTGTGTTGTGTTACGATTTTTTGGAGGAACTTGTGGCACTGCCTAGTGGCGAAACAAGTCACTATTTCAGAACATGGTTTTGGATTTCTTCTGACATACAATTAAACTGATATCTAATGGTAAACATAAAATAAGTAAACTAGAGTACCTCCAGTGGTCACAGGTTCCTTTCGCTGTCGTAACACATCACATGTATACTGTCACATTTGTAAACAAATATGGCGTCTGGAATCTGCTGGGTGTAAGGTTCGTATAGCAGAAGAGAAGACATAATCGCAAAGTGCAAAGAACATACATCGTAACATCATTATTACAGAATGATCGTTTAAAGCATTTGCGGGTGTTTGTTTTGAGGTTCGAATATATGTGTGTGTACTTCAGGTGGCGTATAAATCAAGTTTTGACGAGTTAAAACAGCTTGACATTCGTACTCGTTTATATAATCAGGTGAAATGTTAAAATGGCTTAATCTTCACCTTGTTAATATCAATCAAGTGAATTGTTACAGACTTGAAGTACAATAATCATATTGGCTACAGCAGTAACATTATACATACATGACACTATTTGATTGGGATTAATAGACAGATGTGAGAGGCTGGAGGCAGAAGGAGAGGAAGAGAGAGAGAAGGTGAGAGAGAGAGAGAGAGAGAGAGAGAGAGAGAGAGAGGGAGGGAGGGAGGGAGGGAGAGAGAGGGAGAGAGAGAGAGGGCGGAAAGAGTGATTATTAGAGAGCAAACATTTTCATGGCAAGGGGTATTAAGATTACATGTTACATATATTACCTGCCTAAAGGATGGGGTAATAATTTGGTTAATGCTATAAAATATGCAGATAGATATACAATTTATGCTAGTAGTTGATGTACATACAGTTTCAAGCTGACAAGGGGTACAAGCTGTTGGTGTGATGAATTATCTGTAAATGATGTCAATCTCTTGTACTCTTGGCGGCTGTCAATATTTATGGTAAATATTAAGGGATGTGCACGTGTGTGTGTGTGTGTGTGTGTGTGTGTGTGTGTGTGTGTGTGTGTGTGTGTGCATTTTAAGAATGGAGGCAGTTGCTGAAAACAGAGATGATACTATTTCATTTAATATCAGGAAACAGTTTCCTACCAATAAACACAATATCCATATGCCCATAAACTTTTGTAGACTGTAATGAAATGAAAAGTATTAGACTGATTTCTTTTCATTCAAATCATTCTCTTCCCCGTGATTCTCGTTAAAATCTATGAACAACTTAAGGGATGTGGGTAGAAATTCAGTCAACTTATATTTTAGAGAAAATCGACTGCCTTAACTGACGAAAATTCAGTCAACTTATATTTTAGATTTTCGTGTAAGCTATCATTAAAATTTTTCAGTAAATTTTATTGTAAGTTTTTCCAGGCACATTCCTAGAACAAGTTCGGCGCACAATATATTTTCTATATTAAATGCATGGTCTTGTTGTAAGCTGCATCTTTCGCAAATAATTTGCCACAGTAATAGTTTGAGGAGACAGTCAGAGTGCACGTGGTAATATTTGTAACGTACATCTTGTAAGTAGGCTGTTTAGGTTCTTATGTTGGTAAGGCCGCCGCCACGTAGCGCTCTGTATGAAAATCACTGGCTGTGCTGTGTGCAGGCTGTGGCTGGTTGGCATTGTTGGAATACTCGCCATTGTAGGGTTGGGCTGCTGTTAACAGCTCGTAGCACTGCGCAGCTGGAGGTGAGCCGCCAGCAGTGGAGGATGTGGGGAGTGAGGTGGCGGAGTTTTGATAGCGGATGATCTGGACAGAGACAGTAAATTTGTAAGACTGGATATCATGAACTGATATATATATATATATATATATATATATATATATATATATATATATATATATATATATATATATATTATGAATTTTGAACACTATTAAGATAAATACATTGTTTGTTCTCTATCAAAATCTTTCATTTGCTAACTATGCCGATCAGTAGTTAGTGCCTTCAGTAGTTTGAATCTTTTACTTAGCTGGCAGTAGTGGCGCTCGCTGTATTGCAGTAGTTCGAGTAACGAAGATTTTTGTGAGGTAAGTGATTTGTGAAAGGTATAGTATATTGTTAGGCAGGGCCATTCTTTTGTAGGGATTATTAAAAGTCAGATTTCGTTGCGCTAAAAAATATTGTGTGTCAGTTTAAGCACAGTCTTGTATAATTGTTCAAAGGGGACGTTTCATAAGTCGACCCTTAGCCGAGGATACCTCATTGGAATCTTCTGATTTTGTTTGGAGTTTGTGTAATTAGTGTAGCTTTTATTTAATGCTAGGGCGTAATTGTAGATACAATCTCCTTTGTAGTTGCAGTCTTTCATTGTTGTACAGTAAAACAGTTGTGACACTCATGTAGACTTGCGCCAAGTATTTCGCAGCTGCACTTGCAATTAACTAGATATTATTTTCAGTGCTATGTTAAGGTGTTCTCTTATCTTTGCTCTGCAAATTGTGCTTTTCTGTGTTATCGTGTGAAATATTGTGACAATAATGGCGTGTGAAAAACCTAACACTAGGCTCCAAAGTAAACTGAGAAATGACAGTGAAGACGAAAGCAGTGTGTTAGCGCCACCGTGTAATGAATTAACTACTGTTCAAAGTAGTAATTTGGTAACTGTGCATATGGAAATGGAGCGGGCTGCAAATAATGGCGTAGACAGTGAAACAATTAGTGAACAGGAAAGCATTATCGATCGATCGGTCGGCAACAGCTCGCCTCAGGATTCCGAAATGACAGGACACAATCTTGCAAATACTGTAGATTTAGGTTTTGCGTCCTCACCGTTTTCACAAATAAGTCAAGACACATTTTCTGCTTTTCAAAATGCGAATATTGCCAGTTCAAATGCACTGCCGAATAGCACTGAGGAATATGTTTCAGACATCAGTGCATTGTTATTACAGTTAATGCAACAAAGGGGACAAAGGTTACAAAAGTTAGACACAACGCTTGAACAAAATCAGAAACAAATGGGACAATATCTTCAAAAGTTAGACGCAATGGAACAAAAGCTTCAAAAGTTAGACTCAGTGGAACATACGCTTCAACAAACACGTGAAGATTTAACTACTGAGTTACATAAAATCGAATCGAAATGTCAAAAAGTCTGTAATGACGTAAAAACACAAATTTTTTAGCATTTTCAACCTATTTTTTCGCGTCATGAAAATGCATTACAGAATCATGAAGCAGTCATATAAGAACTGCGAACTATTGTTCATGAAAATCATGACACCTTGCAAGCTAAAATTGACTCAGTTGCATCTACCGATTCGGTTACGCAACTTGCAAAAACTCAGGAAAACTTAAAGGACACAGTAGATACGATTTCAAGACACTTTGAAATTTGGTTCAGAAAAACACACAGAGGAAATAATTTCACTATCGGATAAAGTACCCGAACTTTCAGATCAGTTCACTAACTTATCTACAAAGGTAGATGATGATCTGAATGACACAAGACCTGTAGCCTTCACTGACACTGAAGAGTATGAACAAATTAGAAAATTCAAACAAAATCAAAATCAAATCAATACACTGTACAAAAGAGAAATCAGGGAAGTACAAGATCAGTTGGCACAAGTAATACAAAAATTACATATTTCAGAGGACACTCGCGCTCCAACACGGGAAGAGGGACTTAGTAATACGGGGAAGCCACAAAATAATAACACAGTGCATTTCGGAAATTATGAAAGAAATTGGCAAGGTGCACCGAATTTTGAGATGGAACCGCCGACACGACGTAACGATGACCGATATGCTACTCGCCGACACGATGATTTTGACTATAAGCTGTTCATTACTACACGTAAATTCAAAACATTTAAGAATTCTGGCAACGATTTTCATCTACAATCGTGGCTCCATCAATTCTCTCATTGTTTTCCTCCCAACTGGTTCTTAGAGCACAGATTAGAATTTACGTGTGGCTATTTAGAGAATGAACCAGCTGTAAGAATGCGATCGGTCATTCACGATTGCCACAGTGAAGGAGAAATTTATCATGCCTTCCTCTCAGCATATTGGTCTCAAGCTACACAAGACCGAGTAAAACATAGCATCATAATGATGAAACATTTCGAAATTTTCGTCTTGTGAAATATTTTGAAGACATGTTGCACAAGAATCAGTACCTGTCAAACCAATACAGCCCCTCAGAACTCATCCGCATTTGCTTAATCAAATTACCTGAACATTTACGACATATTATTTTGGCAGGACGTTGCAAAGACGACATTGAAGCTTTTCAGGGACTCTGACAAGAATTAGAAATTGACACTGACAATCGCGGAACGCGAAAACAGGAACACAACAATTACAGGTCACATCCGTCGCAATTCCGCGATGAAAGCAATAATAACTGGACACGACAAGGCTATTCTCACAACATAAATCGTGACCAAACCAGACACCACCCGTATGACAACTGTTGGCAGAGTATTAATAATTACAGAGAAAGATCGCATTTCCATAGTAATGAATGTGACAGAGACAACCATAGAAACAGACAATATGGGAACCAAAACAATTATTATCTAGGGAGACAGAATAACTTCAGACGCAACGGTCCACTGCACAGTTCCGGTTCCGGGAGAAATTCTCCACCACATGACCGACAAAAAAGAAACTATGTAAACTACCGACAAAACGACAGACCTCAATTTCATCAGAACTGGCGGGTTTCAAACAGGGCTGGGCCCTCTCGACAAGGTGAATTTGTAGAAGTTAGATCTCCTAATCCCAATAACGACGCACACTAACAAACATATAGCAGACAATGACTCGCACCGCAGGCAGCCATGTGCGGCGGCTGACTCAGAGAAAAATAACATAGACGCTATCCTTGAGTAAATTTTAGCATTCCTTACCGATGTATACAACATGATAATTGCGCTGAAGTTGAAACTCTGCGTACTAGGAAGAGTTATGGTTTACAACACATTTCACACATAAAACCGTTTATTGAGAGATAACCTGCTTTTTAACTTTGTCTTTGCCATAAAATATTTCACTTCACACTTCTAGTATGCTTTGTCAGACTTAAGAAACTGTTACCATGCAACAATGTTTGAAGTTAAATATCCAGCCAAGAACCAAGAGAACTTATTTAAACAGAAATTACGAATGCATTGTTATAGTGAACAGACGACACAGTGTTGTTATTTGTACATTCTTGCTTGTTAGTTGCATGATTACGTAATGAATATATGGCTTACATACTTAGAACATATACTGCTGAAGAGATTTTAATGCAACATTTTGGTACTTGGAAAGATACTCTTTATTTGAAGTACACTCTATGAGATTAAAGATTACTTAGCATTTGGTTTCTTTCATAGCTACATGATTATATCACGACGCTACTAATGTGTGACACAATTTACATTGTTGCTTTTGTGCTGTGTCTGTTTTATATCTGCACAGTTTTTCTGTATTATTCTGGAAAGTAAAACATGTTTTAGTAGTAACTTTTGTGGTATAGCTACAATGAGACAGCCTTTTCCATAGCACAACAATATGTTACAGTACAGTGCTTTCTTGATCACAGTAAGGTACGTAATAACTACGATATCTATACTCAAAGCATTTCATTTTCGTTTATGATGAGGTAAGTACAGTGACTTCAGCAGAACTTTGCTTACAGAGGACGATAACTACGACACTTCCACAGAATTATCTTACAGCAAGACCCACATTTAGCGCTACAGGACATGCATTTGAGTGATTAAGTTTGTACTTGAACCATTTATTTTTCAAGATTTTTGAATTACAAAGGAAGTTTTCCATGATACATTTCATTCCATTTCTGCAATCTGTAACAACTGAGGGTATAATTACATTAATCCTCAGGGGGGTACACGCTTACTTTGTGTATCATGTGTCTGGCAAGCACAAGGAGCCCTAGCTAATATGGTATTTGCTTATACAACTTTACACATCGGTACCATATTTGTCTAACACAGAATTCCACAGCTATCTGATAATTTAACTGAGAGATATACATTTTTTTTACTACATCAGTGACACATGTTTACGCAATTACACAGTTGGATAACTTCACACCTATGATATTGTATTTTGTCTGCACTTTGTGAACTGTTCATATTTTTTTCAGAACCATTGTGATGAGAGCTTTGAATGATGTATTTGGTATGGGATCATGATTTTTAAAGTACGTTTGAGGTAGATGACACTTTTGAAATGAGCAGAGAATTTTTTTTTTAGGGTTTGAAATTATTGCAGAAAGCTACGACGTTTTTAAGATTTGACTGAGGTGTTATGATGTTATTTTTATGACGACAATGTGTATTATGCTGCTGAGGCATGTTTATGATCAATAAGCTGATGCTACATGAGGAATTTGATTATGCTATGTATTTATTATGATGAAATATTGAAGAAGTGTCGACGAATATGTATATGAGTAATAAGGTAAGGAATAATGAGTAGTGGTTAGGGACTCTGATTTGTGAAAAAGGATGTTGGAAACCAAGAATCGTACTTTAAGAGTTATGAAATGTGTGTATATGTGTAATGTATCACAATGCTGGCAAAATTTTTTTGGACGCTGTTATGTTTATAGGATTTTGTTTCTACAGATTTGTAGCGCAAATATTTCGACCTGTGAAATTTTATTTGTATCAAACTGTCACTGTAGGGGAAACTGATGTCGTAAATATTTCGGTAAGGAAGGTAGGTTACTGTAAGCACCCATCTGCGCGACAGTCGCCTGGAAAAAAGCCATTAGTGTGTGTTTTTCAGAGGCACAGGTGAAAAAAAAGGAGAGGCAATTAACCTCGCTATTGAGATACCTTTCTAGAAAGCATCGCAAATACGACACACTCATTACTAGGAAAGATACTTACATCTGCACACCTGATTATGACAAGCGTCTTTCTACGAGAGTTGAGAGAATTTGTACTAACTTATGAAATGCCACATGACTATTGAATGACATTTTTATGCTTTACTTTGTACATAGTTGCTTATGTGATTTGATATCTGGTTTCCAGCTGTGTTGCAACATTGGTTTTATAAAATAAAATTAAATGCATTTGCTAATGTGAACACTTTCTGCCAACAGATCTATTAAATAATAATTTTATGATCCACATTCTTCGAAAAAGGAGCACTTGGAATGGAAAGAACAATAAGAAGGGATTAATAACAGTAACTGCATACATAAGTTTCTTTTCAACTACTTGGTAATTTTTTTGGTAGAGTAAGTTATCGTGATGCATCACTCTAGTGTTAAGATGTGACATAGGTATTAAACATGGCCATTTTACTGTAATATTTTTTCTGCTTGAGCTTTGTCATGTTTAGATATAAGTTATTGCATTTGCTGCTGCTGTTTGCCAGGCATAGTGATACTAAATTTCACTTTGTATTAATCTGTTAAGCCAGTTTTACTACTCATTTATTTTTCTTGTTACTGCACGTTGGCTCATATTAGTTGTAATGTTGCATTTGCTTGGTAATCTAGATTTACTGTAGCTTGCTTTGCCAATTTCCATTTTTTTGTCATTGCTTTTTGTGTTAATTGTTTTGTGCTGCTGCATTGCCTCATCCCTTAGTTTAGCATCTGAGCTCAGTAGATTTAAGTTAGCTTAAGATGGGGTAGACTATATGCGAGAACGAGTTGTGAAGAATTGGAAGAAATGCATTGAGAAGCTATAAGAAAATGGTTTGGCCAAAAAAGAATTTTGAATGAGGATGTGAACAGAATACAGAAAGCATGCTTGGATAGGATATTTTTGGTGGAAACAAATGTTGAAATAAGACGAAAGATCTATGGAATGAAGTTTTGGGTTGGACTGCAGTACCAAATGTTACACTGAAAACAAACCCTGTCCTGGATTTTTGTGTTATTACACTATGTGAATTTGTGTTTTTCCTGTCAGTATGTGTTTAGCTAATAAGATTTATGTTGTAGAATTTTTCTGATAACATGTTAGTTACCCTGTAAAGATGCTTAGACATTATTTACTCTGTTTTGTTTTAATGCTCATGTGTGAAGTTGATGTTTCAAAAGTTATTCTGATCTTTTATGTATGTACTTATGTCATAATTCCAGTAACACTGATGTATATGTTATTTCGATTCTTTTGTAAAGCCTGTATTACTACAAATGTTATCTGTATTGTTATGTTCTTTAATGATGTATTTTGTACCTTTGTAATTGTATTCTTATGCTGTAAATTTATAATTGTATAGAAAACATTTCTTCAAATTAAGTTTCATTTCAGTGCACACGTTTCTGTTGGTCATAATATATGCACAATATGTGAAGAAATAGAGAACTGTTAGTGCTTGCACATGTGTTGATAATTCAGCAAGGGACTGGTTAACAGCAATGCTGGTTCTAAGGACATACCAAACAGTACATGAGTGCACAAGTGGTGGTTTATGGACTTGCTATATTCTCCACAAGACTCTTCGATGGTGATCGTGCACCTTCACAGTCGCAGCAGATAGCTGCTGGCCGTCTCTACAAGGACTACAGTGGGTCTACACCTTTGATGACTCACCAGTACCATTATTTCTACAAGGACTGCAGTGGGTCTGCACCTCTGGTGGCCCACCAATACCATACTCTCTACCAGAACAACAGTGGGTCTGCTCTGTGATGACCTACCTACCAATATTCTTCAAAATTTCGACTGCCTCTGCTGTGGGTTTGCTCTGCTGTGGCCCATTACCTGTCTGCATGTCAAGAGTCAACACAGTCTTTCCGTTGGAAGGACAACACTGCTTCTTCAAGACTGCATGGAAATCCACTACTTCCATGTGCATTCTCTTTTACTGCTCAGATTTTCAGAAAAAAAAACACTGTAATTTTACTGTAATGAATGATCAGGACTGTCTATATGGGACTGTGAGAATATTTTAGCTTTTGACCATTGTATCAATAATTTTGTGCGTTTGATATCAGTAAATTTGTAAGACTGGATATCATGAACTGGAAATTGAAATAAGAACACCGTGAATTCATTGTCCCAGGAAGGGGAAACTTTATTGACACATTCCTGGGGTCAGATACATCACATGATCACACTGACAGAACAACAGGCACATAGACACAGGCAACAGAGCATGCACAATGTCGGCACTAGTACAGTGTATATCCACCTTTCGCAGCAATGCAGGCTGCTATTCTCCCATGGAGACGATCGTAGAGATGCTGGATGTAGTCCTGTGGAACGGCTTGCCATGCCATTTCCACCTGGCGCCTCAGTTGGACCAGCGTTCGTGCTGGACGTGCAGACCGCGTGAGACGACGCTTCATCCAGTCCCAAACATGCTCAATGGGGGACAGATCCGGAGATCTTGCTGGCCAGGGTAGTTGACTTACACCTTCTAGAGCACGTTGGGTGGCACGGGATACATGCGGACGTGCATTGTCCTGTTGGAACAGCAAGTTCCCTTGCCGGTCTAGGAATGGTAGGACGATGGGTTCGATGATGGTTTGGATGTACCGTGCACTATTCAGTGTCCCCTCGACGATCACCAGTGGTGTACGGCCAGTGTAGGAGATCGCTCCCCACACCATGATGCCGGGTGTTGGCACTGTGTGCCTCGGTCGTATGCAGTCCTGATTGTGGCGCTCACCTGCACGGCGCCAAACACGCATACGACCATCATTGGCACCAAGGCAGAAGCGACTCTCATCGCTGAAGACGATACGTCTCCATTCGTGACTCCATTCACGCCTGTCGCGACACCACTGGAGGCGGGCTGCACGATGTTGGGGCATGAGCGGAAGACGGCCTAACGGTGTGCGGGACCATAGCCCAGCTTCATGGAGACGGTTGCGAATGGTCCTCGCCGATACCCCAGGAGCAACAGTGTCCCTAATTTGCTGGGAAGTGGCGGTGCGGTCCCCTACGGCACTGCGTAGGATCCTACGGTCTTGGCGTGCATCCGTGCGTCGCTGCGGTCCGGTCCCAGGTCGACGGGCACGTGCACCTTCCGCCGACCACTGGCGACACCATCGATGTACTGTGGAGACCTCACGCCCCACGTGTTGAGCAATTCGGCGGTACGTCCACCCGGCCTCCCGCATGCCCACTATACGCCCTCGCTCAAAGTCCGTCAACTGCACATACGGTTCACGTCCACGCTGTCGCGCCATGCTACCAGTGTTAAAGACTGCGATGGAGCTCCGTATGCCACGGCAAACTGGCTGACACTGACGGCGGCGGTGCACAAATGCTGCGCAGCTAGCGCCTTTCGACGGCCAACACCGCGGTTCCTGGTGTGTCCGCTGTGCCGTGCGTGTGATCATTGCTTGTACAGCCCTCTCGCAGTGGCCGGAGCAAGTATGGTGGGTCTGACACACCGGTGTCGATGTGTTCTTTTTTCCATTTCCAGGAGTGTATATATATATATATATATATATATCTATATACACTCCTGGAAATTGAAATAAGAACACCGTGAATTCATTGTCCCAGGAAGGGGAAACTTTATTGACACATTCCTGGGGTCAGATACATCACATGATCACACTGACAGAACCACAGGCACATAGACACAGGCAACAGAGCATGCACAATGTCGGCACTAGTACAGTGTATATCCACCTTTCGCAGCAATGCAGGCTGCTATTCTCCCATGGAGACGATCGTAGAGATGCTGGATGTAGTCCTGTGGAACGGCTTGCCATGCATTTTCCACCTGGCGCCTCAGTTGGACCAACGTTCGTGCTGGACGTGCAGACCACGTGAGACGACGCTTCATCCAGTCCCAAACATGCTCAATGGGGGACAGATCCGGAGATCTTGCTGGCCAGGGTAGTTGACTTACACCTTCTAGAGCACGTTGGGTGGCACTGGATACATGCGGACGTGCATTGTCCTGTTGGAACAGCAAGTTCCCTTGCCGGTCTAGGAATGGTAGAACGATGGGTTCGATGACGGTTTGGATGTACCGTGCACTATTCAGTGTCCCCTCGACGATCACCAGTGGTGTACGGCCAGTGTAGGAGATCGCTCCCCACGCCATGATGCCGGGTTTTGGCCCTGTGTGCCTCGGTTGTATGCAGTCCTGATTGTGGCGCTCACCTGCACGGCGCCAAACACGCATACGACCATCATTGGCACCAAGGCAGAAGCGACTCTCATCGCTGAAGACGATACGTCTCCATTCGTCCCTCCATTCACGCCTGTCGCGACACCACTGGAGGCGGGCTGCACGATGTTGGGGCGTGAGCGGAAGACGCCCTAACGGTGTGCGGGACCGTAGCCCAGCTTCATGGAGACGGTTGCGAATGGTCCTCGCCGATACCCCAGGAGCAACAGTGTCCCTAATTTGCTGGGAAGTGGCGGTGCGGTCCCCTACGGCACTGCGTAGGATCCTACGGTCTTGGCGTGCATCCGTGCGTCGCTGCGGTCCGGTCCCAGGTCGACGGGCACGTTCACCTTACGCCGACCACTGGCGACAACATCGATGTACTGTGGAGACCTCACGCCCCACGTGTTGAGCAATTCGGCGGTACGTCCACCCGGCCTCCCGCATGCCCACTATACGCCCTCGCTCAAAGTCCGTCAACTGCACATACGGTTCACGTCCACGCTGTCGCGGCATGCTACCAGTGTTAAAGACTGCGATGGAGCTCCGTATGCCACGGCAAACTGGCTGACACTGACGGCGGCGGTGCACAAATGCTGCGCAGCTAGCGCCATTCGACGGCCAACACCGCGGTTCCTGGTGTGTCCGCTGTGCCGTGCGTGTGATCATTGCTTGTACAGCCCTCTCGCAGTGTCCGGAGCAAGTATGGTGGGTCTGACACACCGGTGTCAATGTGTTCTTTTTTCCATTTCCCGGAGTGTATATTATGACTTTTGAACACTCTTAAGGTAAATACATTGTTTGTTCTCTATCAAAATCTTTCATTTGCTAAGTATGCCTATCAGTAGTTAGTGATTTCAGTACTATGAATCTTTTATTTAGCTGGCAGTAGTGGCGCTCGCTGTATTGCAGTAGTTCGAGTAACGAAGATTTTTGTGAGGTACGTGATTTTTGAGAGGTATAGGTTATTGTTAGTCAGGGCCATTCTTTTGTAGGGATTATTAAAAGTCAGATTGCGTTGCGCTTAAAAATATTGTGTGTCAGTTTAAGCACAGTCTTGTATAATTGTTCAAAGGGGATGTTTCATAATCTGTGTGTAGGAAGTGGGCCGGTCGCTGAGTTTCTCAGCTGCATCTGGTACAACGCTGGGGAGCCTGCTTTATTCTTTGTGCAGCACATTCCTCAATCAAGCACCTGCAGCTTCACCAGAGATAGAAACTTTCTGTGTGTTAACCCTGAGAACTTGCAACCGATCTGGATACGAAACTGTTGTGATTCAAAGGGTGAATTCGTATTTCTACAACTGTCCTCTCACAAACGTTCCAAACATTATTTTCCGTTTATAAGACGGTTCCATCAAAATAATGTTTGCACTTCTATTACTTTAATACTGTTTGACATCCGTTACCCTGTTCATGTGGACTAACGACCGGGAGAGCGGTGTGCTGACCCCACGCCCCTCCTATCCGCATTCTCCTCTGAGGATGATACGGCGGTCGGATCGTTCCGGTAGGCCACTCGTGGCCTGACGACGGAGTGCTTTTTATGGACTCCACCGTGAAGAAAAATATTCAGAATAAATGAATTGTATTGTACATAAAGGAGTTACAAGAGATCTCACAGCAGACTGCCAGTCAAATAATTGAAAATATGCTCCCTGAGAGATATTTAGAGAAGTACAACAAACGTGTAGTGGGAAAATATGTCCTAGATTGCAAAGAAGGTGATTTCAGTGATACAACAAAAATGTATTTTGTGGAGAATCTGCAGAAACAGAAATATGATGTACTTGGTGTTAAGTAGATAAATTCGAGAAACTGGTGTGTGTGTATTGCACCGGGGACCAAGAAACGGCGGAGAGGCTTCGTCCCCGCCATAGCCTTCAGTGGTTCACAACCCCACAAAAGGCTACAGCAGTCTACTCACCCCACCGCCACCCCACACCGAACCCAGGGTTATTGTGCAGTGCTGCCCCCAGCGGAGCCCCCGCCCTCTCCCCCCTGGCAACGTCAAATACCAGGCGAGTGTAGCCCCAAACGTTGTTTGCGTGGTAATTATGGAATACGCGTACGTGGAGACAGTGCACAGCAATCGCCGAGATATTGCAACTGAGGCGGAATAAGTGGAACCAGCCCGCATTCACCGAGGCAGATGGAAAACAGCCTTAAGAACCATACACGGGCTGGCCGGCCGGCACACCGGACCTCGACACTAATCCGAGGGCCGGATTCGTGACAGGGACCGGCACGCCTTCCCGCTCGGGAAGCAGCGCGTTAGGCCGCGTGGCTATTGGGGCGAGCTGAGAAACCGCTACTTGGGCTTTGAGTACATGCGTAACATTTAGCAGAACTTGGGTAAAAATTTGATGGTTAACAGAACTGGAGGTTGAAGAAAGCATATTCATACCATCAGCTGTACTATTCTATGTTTATTCTCTACCGGTTTCGTTTATTGCAATTATCTTCACAGGATGGAAAACAGTGTGCATCAGTGGATGAAACATATATTTTCGTCCAATATGATTCAATTGTGATAACAGTCTTTCTTAACGTAGTTCATAAAAAACTTGCTGCGCCTTGGTACAATTGGAATAGTACACACTTGCGATTTTACCATGTAGGTACTACTGTAATTGTGCCAAGACTGCGCGCGTTTGTATGGACTGTGTGAAGACAAACTGTTCTGACAATTATATACGTTCTACATTTGGTTGGGTCATATTTGACACAATGTGTGTTTGATCTATTCGTGACGACGATGATAATCGAAACCGATAAAGAATAAACATAGAGTTCTACAGTGGATGGCACAAATACGCTTTTTTTTCAAATCACCGAATAGTTGTAGACAGTCACCTACTAAAATATCTGTAAATTCGGAAGTCGTCTCGAGTGATATCGCAACCGTGCAGATAAACTCTCTGGAAGATTCTATGGACATTTATATACAGGAAATCTGTTTCTTTAGTAGCCGACAATGTGAGAGAGATTTCGAATTTTTTTATCTTGTTAAACATGGAATAATTATTCTGATATGCAATTTGTTGATATCCAAACAGGGTGTTTCAGAAGTGATGGTCAATATTCAAAGGTATGACATGAATGATCGTTCCAAGCAAAAAATTCAAGTAACATGGACTCTAAAACTCATACTTTAAGAGCTATGAGCAATTCTTTATCTTCGATACAGTAAAACAGATCTCTTCTACCGCAAGCTCATTGCTTTCCATATTTTGGTAAGTGGTGGTATAGACCAAAACAAAAAAAAAAAAAACGTCCAGTAATGTGCTCTAAACTGTATGCCTTAAACGTTATATGCTCTTGCTCATTAGAAGAGTTTGTTTCAAAGTAGCGAAGATTAACAAGTGCCCATAGCTTCTAAGGTATGCATTCTAGAGCACTTGTTTACTGGGCATTTTTTTCTTGTTTTGGTCCATACTACCACATCCCAAAATATGGGAAGCAACGATGTTGCACTAGAAATTCGTTTAACAGTAACTAAGATCAATAATTGCTCGTAGCTCTTAATGTATCCGCTTTGGGCCCCATGTTAACTTCATTTCTTTTGTTCCTGTCATACCCCCGAATATTGACCATCACTTTTAAAACACCCCGAATAGTATTGTTTGGTGTCGTTATCTTCTAGCCATTATTCTAAGGCAGTTCCCCTTGTGAGTATTTATTTGTTTACAGTAGAAATTTTATAAGCCAATGAAAGTTACGTCCAAATGTCATACAATTATGAAACGAAATTTGTGAAGATCTCTAATTCTTGCCGGCCGCGGTGGCCGTGCGTTTCTAGGCACTTCAGTCTGGAACCGCGGGACTGCTACGGTCGCAGGATCGAATCCTGCCTCGGGCATGGATGTGTGTGATGTCCTTAGGTTAGTTAGGTTTAAGTAGTTCTCAGTTCTAGGGGATTGATGACCTAAGATGTTAAGTCCCATAGTGCTCAGAGCCATTTGAACCATTTTTCTCTAACTCTTCATGGTCTCACTAAGAAATTGAGGCACCCAGAATGGGAGGAGTAAACGAAATGGAACTTCACGGGTTGAGAGGGGATGTTATGTTGTTTCATTGACTACAGAATGGAATCAAATTTACAGAGAACTTGGCAGAGTTATTAGTATATCTTGCACGTTCCCTGGGTTGGATGCACGCAACGGCACGATTAGAAAGGGTGACATACAGCCATTGTATCCTCTCCCGGTGGAAGCTGGCCCATAACTGTTATAACTGGCCCTTGATATCTTGCTTACTAGCCCTGGAACATAACTGTCCTCCGAGCTAGTGCGTCATATAGCCCCATCGGGGACACATCTGTGGACCTTGTTGGTCACAGTAGTGCCTCAACAACTTGTTAACAGTTCGTGGAGACTCGTTCCACGTGAGGACTAATATTGTCCCATTCAAAAACGGTAACATATGAGGATGCAGGATTCCCATGACATGCAGTTGTGCCGTCAGAGTTATCTTAATCAGTACCAGTCGTGACCGGAACTCAGCCAGATGAATCCCCACACAGTGACGTCGGGAGTAACGCTGCTGTGCGTCTGGGAGACAGGGACTCCTTCTAGGTCGCCAGCCACCGTAGGTCGGCCATCAGCAGCCCATGCTTCATGGTCGCGGCACCTCCACAAAAGCAGTCGTCTGTGTTGTTAACGGGAGTCCAGGCGTGGGACTGAAATTCCGTTGCTGTTATTACAATACAGATGGTGATAGACGACACAGAACGTTGGAGGCAGTTCATTACTTGTTCCCGGATGGCAGGGGCAGATGTGATTAGGTTACGATGTGCTGGGTACACAGTACCTTGTGGTGGTCAGGCGTGGTCGACAGGAACCTAGACGAGGAGTTAGCCTGTCCTCGCGTCCCCATGCAGTCCAACACTGAGCCACTGTTGCACGCGAATGCTTCACACATGTGCTTATTGCACGATTCGTCCAGCCAGGCAGTTGGATATCCACGAGAAGGCCCATTCGATCTCTGTCAGGTGCTGCTAACACTGTCTCGCACATATATCGACCATCTCCGTCTCCTCGACAGAGGGTAAACACTACCACTATTATTGTAATTTAGTGCGCATTTACCTAAATAACAGGAAACCCTGTCTCTATGTTGCCACGTGTATCCCTATCAGAAAAATTTGGTTTAGTTCAGAAATAAAGTAGACAATGTGAAGATATTCCTGTTAATAGGATAAGCTAATCAATGGAGTTACCCTTTTTACAGGATTTGAGCGTGTGTTGTGTCTAATGGATAAGTAAATCACAAAAAAATGGTTCAAATGGCTCTGAGCACTATGGGACTTAACATCTATGGTCATCAGTCCCCTAGAACCCAGAACTACTTAAACCTAACGACATCACACAACACCCAGCCATCACGATGCAGAGAAAATCCCTGACCCTGCCGGGAATCGAACCCGGGAACCCGGGCGTGGGAAGCGAGAACGCTACCGCACGACCACTAGCTTCGGACAGTAAATCACACTATTGAATTTTTTCCTGAGATCTCACCCAGCGGTTAGAAAGAAACGCAGAATGAATAGTATTATATTGAAGTTAGGACAACTCAGGTGATAGTTCATTTAGTGGTTTGAAGTATGTACTAACGATCGCCAGCCTATCCAGGCAATGAAACAGTGAAGTATTGGAAAACCACAAGTATGAATTCAGCCTATTGTTGGTGCAGACACCGGAATTATCTGACTACTGCACCCTTACTCATTACGTTTTTTAATGGGCTCCAGAAAGGCTCAAAATCATGAAAAGTTCAATTTTTACTTTTTTGCGTTTTTTGAATCTGCAGACTATTACATTTTAATAGATATATAATTTATGCAATTCCGAAGACTACAACTATTTTTAATTTTTTTTTAAAATGTGTTCCACATGGGCGTGACCCACTGTGGCGCTGTTAAACTGCTGTCAAATGGTGTTATTATTAACGTCCGCGTTCATCAGGTACATTTTAGTGATGTGAGATAAAGTATGTGTTGTGGCTAACCTGTGATGGTTCAATATATATCGCTGGTGTGATTGTCGGTTGTTTCATGTTTATTTACTCTGTCGTTATCTCGAAAATATTCGTAATTAATTCTGTTTCTTGAGTCTCTGTTTTGTTGAAGTATAATAATGAGTAAAAGTAAAGTTATTAGAAATCCTCTTAAGGCTTTTAAGAAAAGGAGAAATGTTGGAAAGCCAAAGGTATGTGTTATTACTGTAAACAATAAAGACGATAACCAAGTGAGTGAACCTAACCTCTCAAGTACACCTGCCCATAGCAGTCAAAGTGGGAAAGAAAATACTTCACAGAAGAAGCTTGGTTCAATGAGTGAAAACTATGAATGTTTTATGGGCGAATCGGATGTGAATTAAATATTTGATATGTCGGTTCTCAAAGGAATTTTTCAAACTGTGTAAGATGTATTCATTGTAGTGAAGTTGGTCTGGAACTCTCCATAATAAAGCACGTAGGACTTGCTAGTGAAATACAATTGAAATGTGATAAGTGTTCATACATGACCACCTTTTGGAACAGTGTTGTAGTAACTGCAGCTGAAGAAAATGGTAGCAAAATCTACGAACACAACATTAGATTTGTTTATTCCTTGCGTTCAGTTGGTAAGGGTGCTACTGCAGGTGCAATTTTCTGTGGCATCATGAATCTTCTAAATCCCCCAACCAAGTTTACGACCTATAATAAATTAATAGGGTCTAAAGTAGAAGATGTCTGTATAGAATCTATGAAGAACGCTGTGGAAGAGGCAGTAATGGAAAATAATGGTAACAGAGATTTGACTGCAGCGTTCGATGATACCTGGCATAAACGGGGACACACATCTCTTCATGGTGTAGTATCTGCCACCAGTATGTATACAGGGAAAGTTTTAGATGTAGCAGTAATATCAAAGTATTGTAGATGTCCACAAAAATATAAAGGTACACATGAAAATAATTGCAAAGCTAACTATAGTGGCAGTAGTGGAGGAATGGAAGTGGCTGGTGTTGCCAGTATATTCCAGCGTTCTGAGGTGTGTGATAAAGTGCGATATGTTAATTACCTTGGTGACGGTGATTCTAAAAGTTTCAAACATGTTCAAGGACTGAAGCCCTATGGTGATGATGTTGTAGTGCAGAAATTTGAGTGTATTGGACACGTACAGAAGCGAATGGGAACAAGACTTCGGCGACTGAAAGCTTCGTACAAAAAACAAAAACTCAGTGATGGTAAAGGGTTGGATGGGAAGGGAAGGTTAACTGACAGTGTAATTGACAAAATACAGAACTATTATGGAATGGCTATTAGGCAAAATACACAAAGTGTCGACGAAATGAAGAAGGCTGTCTGGGCTCTTTTTTTTTTCATACATCTTCAACCGACGAAAATCCCCAACATAGCTTGTGTCCCAAAGAAGAAGACAGTTGGTGTAAATATAACAAAGGATTGCTAACTGGTGAAGTGTACACTCATAAGCATAGTCTGCCTCATGCAATAATGGAGGTGATAAAACCTATTTTCAGAGACTTAGCAGCACCTGGACTGTTGAAAAAGTGTATTCACGGAAAAACTCAAAACCCCAATGAAAGTGTAAATAGTGTTATATGGTCGAGAATCGCCAAGACAGTATTTGTTGGGATAGAAACACTTCACTTTCGTGTGTATGATGCTGTTGCGACTTTCAATGATGGCAACATTGTAAGGTGCTAGGTATTTAGAAATATGGGAATGAAGATAGGTTCTAACATGGTACGAGCGATGCTTGCTTTAGACAAGGAACGCCTTCGGGCTGCAGACAGGGCTGTAAAGAGTCTAGAAATACAAGCAAGAGTAAACAGGAGGAGGAACAAGAGGAAGCTGGAGGAGGAGTTTGCAGAGGATGAAGATAATCCATCCTATGGACCTGGAATGCACTAAAAAGTTAATCCAATCTTTGTCGCTCGATTCCCAAAACTTTTATTTTCTCATACTAATTACATGTTTTCTAAGGATCTTCCAAACATATTTGTTTCAAACTTTCAGTAAATGTTACACAATACCTTCTGCATAATTTAACACAGCCTTTTTCCAAAAAACTGTATATTTTTGAATATATAAATAAAAAATTGCAAAAAAATGTTGTGAATTTTCATTACAATTGAAAAAAAATCATCTTTAATAACTGAACTAAAATTTTGTAAAATCCCTGTGTTAAGTTGTAGCCCATATTCCAATAAATAATCTGTAAAAAGTTCAACTTCCTACCTCAAATACTTTGTAAGGAAAGATGTCATTTATAAGCGTTATTTTAACATAGCAAGTATAGGGCGTTCCGGAGCCCCTTAAAAGAGGAAAAACCCAGTATATAACTTCAAGGAAGCTAGAACAGTTATGGCCAGGAGGGACCTTTAGAAAAGCTCTTTCCATAATCAACAATCTTAAACACTGAATTTTTAAATACTATAGCACACGCATTTTATATTGAATATTTCACTTCATGAAAACCTCTTTCTTACTGTAATTTTGCTTTCAAAAGCCATTAATCTTTGAATTAACTCGCTATAGTCATGTAATATGTGGCAGTAAATTTGTTTCACTCTGGCTGAATTTTACTTAAGCAAACTTTCACCATAACTTTTTCAATAGTTAAGAAAACATTAAAAATAAGAATAGTTTAACTTTATCCCTCTGTAATGTACTAAAGCATAGATGTGTTATTACTCCAACTAAAATTCTTATTAAGCCTTTCAGTGTTACTACTAAGACAACTTTTTACACAAAAACAATTTAAGTGGTGCTTCTTTATAACAACTTGACACTTCATAAGTCTATGAAACAGGGTAGTCGGCTTAATTAAACACCAGGAAGGAACGCTATATAGGTGTATGATTAGGGTGAAACAACAGGGTGAACCAGTTTCTTTAAAGTTCAAGAATAATTATTGACTAATAGAAAACAGTTTAAATTGATATTTCAGTATAGAACACTTTACATATACAGAAAATATAGTACCAATATCCAAAAACTGTAAAGCAAAAAATTATAAACAAAGTGTTTATGGTCACTCAACATCTGACGCTGTTCGCGCTTCTTATACACACCACTAGAGTGTTTTGGCGAATCAGAAATAATTCAGAGATCAAAAGAGTCGTATAAAAGGGAAAACAGATATCGTGACAGAAATAAAGAGTAATAGTACGTATGTCTTTGGGTAGGGTCCACTTTTAGCAAAGCACAATTTTGTTTTCTAACGCAAACATGTTTCACTGCAGTGGCAGCATATTCTGTGGGCTTTTATTTTATGGCTGTTAGAGATAAAGAATTTTCTTTACTGTTTGTATACATGTAACTATTAGTTTCTAAATCGTATTTACAGATATTTGAAAAAAGCAACAAAATTATGAATTCATGCTGTTTTACCTCATGGTGGTAATTGAAAATAAAGAATAGCGATCGAAGACTGAAACGCCATATTTTATATAAACGAAGTAGTTTGTGTTATCCTGAATATACGTGACATGCAGGGCGTTTCCGTAAGAGCGTGCAAAAATTTAACAGGTCGTACAGATGATTAGTTAACTACAAATACCATCACTGACACAACGTACCATTTGAACTGTTTCTCACAAATTGTGACGGCCCTCAACATCAGTACAAGCATGACATCGGCGAGCTAGATTGTAACACACCGTGACAAATATCTCCGGTGCGTTTCAAATCACATCAAAGGCAACTACTATTCTGGCAAGTACTTCCAGTTCCGTATCCCCTGGGGTCTCATGTTTGTTTGTTTGTTGTGGTCTTCAGTCCTGAGACTGGTTTGATGCAGCTCTCCATGCTACTCTATCCTGTGCAAGCTTCTTCATCTCCCAGTGCCTACTGCAACCTACATCCTTCTGAATCTGCTTAGTGTATTCATCTCTTGGTCTCCCCCTACGATTTTTACCCTCCACGCTGCCCTCCAATACTAAATTGGTGATCCCTTGATGCCTCAGAACATGTCCTACCAACCGATCCCTTCTTCTGGTCAAGTTGTGCCACAAACTCCTCTTCTCCCCAATCCTATTCAGTACCTCCTCATTAGTTATGTGATCTACCCATCTAATCTTCAGCATTCTTCTGTAGCACCACATTTCGAAAGCTTCTATTCTCTTCTTGTCCAAACTATTTACCGTCCATGTTTCACTTCCATACATGGCTACACTCCATACAAATACTTTCAGAAATGACTTCCTGACACTTAAATCTATACTCGATGTTAACAAATTTCTCTTCCTCAGAAACGCTTTCCTTGCCATTGCCAGTCTACATTTTATATCCTCTCTACTTCTACCATCATCAGTTATTTTGCTCCCCAAATAGGAAAACTCCTTTACTACTTTAAGTGTCTCACTTCCTAATCTAATACCCTCAACATCACCCGACTTAATTCGACTACATTCCATTATCCTCGTTTTGCTTTTGTTGATGTTCATCTTGTATCCTCCCTTCAAGACACCATCCATTCCGTTCAACTGCTCTTCCAAGTCCTTTGCTGTCTCTGACAGAATTACAATGTCATCGGCGAACCTCAAGGTTTTTATCTCTTCTCCATGGATTTTAGTACCTATTCCGAATTTTTCTTTTGTTTCCTTTACTGCTTGCTCAATATACAGATTGAATAAATCGGGGAGAGGCTACAACCCTGTCTTACTCCCTTCCCAACCACTGCTTCCCTTTCATGTCCCTCGACTCTTATAACTGCCATCTGGTTTCTGTACAAATTGTAAATAGCTTTCGCTCCCTGTATTTTACCCCTGCCACCTTTAGAATTTGAAAGAGAGTATTCCAGTCCACATTGTCAAAAGCTTTCTCTAAATCTACAAATGCTAGAAACGTAGGTTTGCCTTTCCTTAATCTTTCTTCTAAGATAAGTCGTAAGTTCAGTATTGCCTCGCGTGTTCCAGTATTTCTACGGAATCCAAACTGATCTTCCCCGAGGTCGGCTTCTACCAGTTTTTCCATTCGTCTGTCATACACAAGGGATTTTAGATATCCACATATAAAATAATCAAGGGATTCAGGTCAGGTAATCTCGCAGGCTATGCAGTAGGACCTCTCCTTGCCATCCAGCGACGAATTCTACTGTACGTCTCTGAATATCACCGAGTAATGAATCAGTCTGTCGTTGATTCATAGCGCGTTCTGTCATGGGACGATGTAAATACGATACAATAGAGCCACCTGCATCATGACTCCCTGGTAATTAGGCTCATCCGCCTTGTTTTCTTGCAGGAAGTAAATAACGTATGTGTAAATAAACAGCACAGTACGTGTAAACCTGTACACATGTAAGTTGTAAATAAGCTGGGAAACGGTGATGCTAGAAAATGCGGTAGACAAGTTTACTTCGCCAGGTTCCCTACCTCAAATCGTTCAGTGGAGCATTCTCGATGTCACATTTTAGCACGATGTTACGGAAACACCCTGGATGAGAGAGTGTCGCTATGACACAGAGAATTGAGACTACAATTTGTGGAACTGGATACAAAACGAAGCTACAGTAGCCACATAATTTAAATTCATAGAAACGTGACACCTGCTCTTTTTCTTTCGTGCGTGTGGACTGAGCCCCCAACTGCCGTGACGCCACGGCCAGTGTACGTTGCTGCAGGGCGACTTCTGACCTGCAGGTTGGGCGGCCGTGCCGGGATCAACAGGTCCCTCCCTGTCCCTGTACCACCACAGGCTCTCCAAGGCGCGATGGTTTGCGGAAGGTCGCAACCCGGTCCTAACCCAACAGCGTGGCCGCACCGAGCGCCGGCCTGTATGCTCGCTTCGGTCCCGAGTGCTCAGAGGGCGCGAGGCGGAAACTGTCTCGACCTCCGCTTGTCTTTCTGCTCTGGTCTGTTTTTGGTGGCGCACAGGGAGATATATCGTTTTTTCCAATTGTATTTTATGCCAATTTTGTAGGAAATGTTCAGCCACGGCAGACTTCTGAAGTTAACTTTGTTTGATGGGCAATACAAAGCTCGGTAACATTGCGAATGGCCTGGCCTATGTAAATACTGCCACATCAGCAGGGTACACCATACACGGCACGAACTAGAAGACTTACGTTTTTTTTTTTTTTTTTTATCGGGATGTAACGCATCTCTTATCACGAAGGCGGACCGGAACACTGGTCTCATTCCATGCATCTTCTTCATGAGTCTTGTCTTGCTACTGCTCCACAGTATGGAAGGAACGCAGCTGGCTTGCCCTTCCGCCGATTCACGAGATTTTTCGCCGGTGGCACTTGAAAGACTTAGCAATTTCCCCATCGCTGTAACCATTTCAACAAATGTTGACATTCAGCCTCTAGATGGTCGTCGTCAGATATAAACTTTGCCATGTGTACTAACGTGTTCCGTCTTGTGCACAGGGTGGTGAAATCTGTTGGGCTTTACGTACCGATCAGTTTGCGTAGATTTCCTGTGTACTGAATGACCAAGTCGGCCTCCGGCCTTACGTTCAACTAAAACATCCAAGAATGGATGTTTACCATCCAACTCGGCACTAAACATGAATTTGGGATGGACACCGTTCACGTTGTCGACGAACCGCTGTTGTTGTTTCACCATGAGTCCATATGAAGAATGTGTCGTCAGCGCATCATAGGAAGCAAGACGGTCGCAACCTCGCTCCTCAAAGTGCTCGATAAAAAACATCACGACAGTCAGAGACAATTGGGATCCCATGCTTGTGCCGTGAGTCAACTCATACACTACTGGCCATTAAAATTGCTACACCAAGAAAAAATGTAGATGATAAATGGGTATTCATTGGACAAATATATTAAACTAGAATTACCATGTGATTACATTTTCACGCGATTTGGTTGCATAGATCCTGAGAAATCACTACCCAGAGAAACCACCTCTGGACGCAATAATGGTCTTAATACGTCTGGGTATTGAGTCAAACAGAGCTTGGATGACGTGTACAGGTACAGCTGCCCATGCAGCCTCAACACGATACCACAGTTCATCAAGAGTAGTGACTGGCTTATTGTGACGAGCCAGTTGCTCGGCCACCATTGACCAGACGTTTTCAGTTGGTGAGAGATCTGGAGAATGTGCTGGCCATGGCAGCAGTCGAACATTTTCTGTATCCAGAAAGGCCCGTAGAGGACCTGCAACATGCGGTCGTGCATTATCCTGCTGAAATGTAGGGTTTGGTTCAAATGGTACAAATGGCTCTGAGCACTATGGGACTTAACTTCTAAGTCATCAGTCCCCTAGAACTTAGAACTACTTAAACCTAACTAACCTAAGGACATCGCACACATCCATCCCCGAGACAGCATTCGAACCTGCGACCGTAGCGGTCGCACAGTACAAGACTGTAGCGCCTAGAACCGCTCGGCCAACCCGGTGGGCATGTAGGGTTTCGCAGGGATCGAATGAAGGGTAGAGCCACGGGTCGTAAAACATCTGAAATGTAACGTCCACTGTTCAAAGTGCAATCAATGCGAACAAGAGGTGACCGGGAAGGGTAAACAATGGCACCCCAGACCATCGCACTGGGTGATACACCAGTATGACGAAGACGAATACAGGCTTCCAATGTGCGTTCACCGCGATGTTGCCAAACACGGATGCGGCCATCATGATGCTGTAAACAGAACCTGGATTCATCCGAAAAAATGGCGTTTTGCTTTCGCGCAGCCAGGTTCGTCGTTGTGTACACCATTGCAGGCGCTCCTGTCTGTGAAGCAGCGTCCAAGGAAACCGCAGGCATGATCTCCAAGCTGATAGTCCATGCTGCTGCAAACTTCGTCGAACTGTTCGTGCAGATCGTTGTTGTCAAGCAAACGTTTCCATCTGTTGACTCAGGGATCGAGACGTGGCTGCACGATCCGTTACAGCCATGCGGATAAGATGCCTCTCATCTCGACTGCTAGAGATGCGAGGCCGGTGGGATCCAGCACGGCGTTCCGTATTACTCTCCTGAACAGACCGATTCCGTATTCTGTTAACAGTCATTGGATGTCGACCATCGCTAGCAGCAATGTCGTAATACGATAAACCGCAATCGCGATAGGCTTCAATCCGACCTTTATCGAAGTCGGAAACGTGATGGTACGCATTTCTCCTTACACGAGGCATCACAACAACGTTTCACCAGGCAACGCCGGTCAACTGCAGTTTGTGTATGAGAAATCGGTTGGAAACTTTCCTCATGTCAGCACGTTGTAGGTGTCGGCACCGGCGCCAACCTTCTGGAAATGCTCTGAAAAGCTAATCATCTGCAAATCACAGCATCGTCCTCCTGTCGGTTAAATTTCGGGTCTGTAGCACGTCATCTTCGTGGTGTAGCAATTTTAATGGCCAGTAGCGTATATTCGTTGCGCTACATAAAGTACGTTGTCATTAATGCTTGGCGGAACAGCTTTCTCAGGTAGAAACTGTTTGGTCTATTTTCCTTTATTTTTTATTTTGTGTTGCATATTGCTATGTCATTCCTTACGTCTCCTCCTCGTTCTTCCATTGGACATCCCTATACCCTTCTTAAGAATGTAATTTCATGAGTATGTATTCCACTTTCTTACCTTCTTGTTGTTGCCTCACTTCGATAAGTAACGTTTGGTATTGTTGTTGTTTTATAAACCTTCAGATTCCTTTATTAACTGGCTTTACTCTGCAAACTATTTACGATGGACCCACATGAGGAAGTGAATTTATTTATTAAACTTTGGTCCACGTCATGCTTATATTCGTAAGTAATATCGCATCCTAGATATTTAAAATATTTTATTTGGTCCGAGATTTCAGTATTCAAGATATTACAGATCTTACTGGCAGTCTGTCCTGAAATGTAACCGATTTCATTTTATCTACCGACGATGGCTGGTTGTAATCTGAAGCTGTCTGTGGCAAAAGTTAGTAAACTAACAACATTTATTTTCCCAAAAGAGATATTTATTGAATACCGTAATCAACTAAAAGGGGATTTCAGACTACTCTGGTCAAGTACACTCCTGGAAATTGAAATAAGAACACCGTGAATTCATTGTCCCAGGAAGGGGAAACTTTATTGACACATTCCTGGGGTCAGATACATCACATGATCACACTGACAGAACCACAGGCACATAGACACAGGCAACAGAGCATGCACAATGTCGGCACTAGTACAGTGTATATCCACCTTTCGCAGCAATGCAGGCTGCTATTCTCCCATGGAGACGATCGTAGAGATGCTGGATGTAGTCCTGTGGAACGGCTTGCCATGCCATTTCCACCTGGCGCCTCAGTTGGACCAGCGTTCGTGCTGGACGTGCAGACCGCGTGAGACGACGCTTCATCCAGTCCCAAACATGCTCAATGGGGGACAGATCCGGAGATCTTGCTGGCCAGGGTAGTTGACTTACACCTTCTAGAGCACGTTGGGTGGCACGGGATACATGCGGACGTGCATTGTCCTGTTGAAACAGCAAGTTCCCTTGCCGGTCTAGGAATGGTAGAACGATGGGTTCGATGACGGTTTGGATGTACCGTGCACTATTCAGTGTCCCCTCGACGATCACCAGTGGTGTACGGCCAGTGTAGGAGATCGCTCCCCACGCCATGATGCCGGGTGTTGGCCCTGTGTGCCTCGGTCGTATGCAGTCCTGATTGTGGCGCTCACCTGCACGGCGCCAAACACGCATACGACCATCATTGGCACCAAGGCAGAAGCGACTCTCATCGCTGAAGACGACACGTCTCCATTCGTCCCTCTATTCACGCTTGTCGCGACACCACTGGAGGCGGGCTGCACGATGTTGGGGCGTGAGCGGAAGACGGCCTAACGGTGTGCGGGACCGTAGCCCAGCTTAATGGAGACGGTTGCGAATGGTCCTCGCCGATACCCCAGGAGCAACAGTGTCCCTAATTTGCTGGGAAGTGGCGGTGCGGTCCCCTACGGCACTGCGTAGGATCCTACGGTCTTGGTGTGCATCCGTGCGTCGCTGCGGTCCGGTCCCAGGTCGACGGGCACGTGCACCTTCCGCCGACCACTGGCGACAACATCGATGTACTGTGGAGACCTCACGCCCCACGTGTTGAGCAATTCGGCGGTACGTCCATCCGGCCTCCCGCATGCCCACTATACGCCCTCGCTCAAAGTCCGTCAACTGCACATACGGTTCACGTCCACGCTGTCGCGGCATGCTACCAGTGTTAAAGACTGCGATGGAGCTCCGTATGTCACGGCAAACTGGCTGACACTGACGGCGGCGGTGCACAAATGCTGCGCAGCTAGCGCCATTCGACGGCCAACACCGTGGTTCCTGGTGTGTCCGCTGTGCCGTGCGTGTGATCATTGCTTGTACAGCCCTCTCGCAGTGTCCGGAGCAAGTATGGTGGGTCTGACACACCGGTGTCAATGTGTTCTTTTTTCCATTTCCAGGAGTGTATATTGGGTGGCAAATACGGTATAATTCTGGCTCTAAAAGTGTGGATAACGCAAGCTGAATTGATCTGACGCTGAGCAGAGCTTCGATTGATCAAATCTACTGAAGCTTCTCTGCATAGGTGAAGCTGAGAGCAAATGGCGATTGAGATCTTTACGCCCTAACAATGCAAGAGCGGCAGTACGTTACCCTGTTTACTTTGTGCGTCGATGTAACTTACAAGTGGCTAGATGTGTGCGGTGGAGGTGAGACGTGGAGGTGGCACCTGAGAATCGATCACGGCCACGAAAGAAATGCAAAAGTCTCCCAGTCTAGCGGTCAGGCAGACAGATCCCAATTTACTCTTCACCAGATCCCTGAAGTCACGGTAGATTTCAGTGTGTGACACACCCGTTCGCTGCTCATACAATGGAGCAATTTGGCTAACTTATTCGATAGAGTGCACAAGGATACCTAACACCAAGACTGGTAAACCAAAAACGAATAAGTGTGCCGTCGGCTTATGAGTAATCCGAGACGTTTGAATCCACACTTTTGGCACAGTAAGAACTTCACCACAGGCTACCCACTCCAAACTACTCGCAAGTAGTCTCAGGGCAGGTCCCAAGTACCAACCACACATGCCAGAGCTTTGACCATAAGTTTTACCAAACCAAAATCCCATACCCAAATGCTTCGCACCATTCCACAAAAAAATTCCGTTTTTCCCGCAAAGTGCACGAACGACACCGTCTTCTCAACGTCTTGAGTCAATAACAAGACTCTAGAGGTGCTAAATCCCCCCTCTCACACGACAGCACAGAATCATGTCGAACCATGTCGGATTTAAGAACCTGCATCTCTGGGAAAAAAGGATGACGGCCAATTACTACCTTTTTAAGTTTTCACAGCGGGAGAAGATGATTTTCTTTCGAAGTTATGTTTCTTCCCATGTCAACAAGCAAACAGTGACAATCTCAAAGATCATTATCTAAGTCGCCTGTGCCTTGGAGCTTGTTAGTCCTAGCTATGAGGTGTTATACAGATTCTATCTCCAAACGTTTCTCAGACGCCGAATTTTTCATAAACAACTGAGACGGCCCATTTGCGCTATCGGCGAACAGGAAAACTTGTGAATTTTTACTACACATGGCTCTACACACAATGCCTGGTTTACGACTCCACTGTGTAGATGTGTTCCTTCAGACCATCACCCGAGCTCAGGCTTCTGCTGGCTCCGTGGCAAGTAGCACGGCATTCTTCTGCTGGAGACCTGTCTCAACGAGGGTCGCCCTGTATGGCTTTAGACCTGTCCAGGAAGATTTACTAAGGGCTGGGCTCGCCACCAATTGCTTTCAACTACCAACATGCTAAGAATCATGAAACTACCTTATGGTTTTAGGGCCCTACCAGGCTCTATCAATGTCTGCTCAGGCCGTTAACTTCCTAGAGTCTCGCTCAAGGTGCATCAGGTGTTGTAAGAGGTATGCGCTATATGCGCTGCCTGCAACAGGCAAGACTTAGGAAAGTCTCTGACCAGAGAGCAGTATGTAGTTAGTTGTTGCTTGTCGCTAGTCGACAGTAGTCGGCAGTAGTATGCAGTAGTCTGCGTGACTCTGTAGTAGTCCGCAGTAGTCGGCAGTAGTCGGCAGGAGTCTGCGCGTGTCTGCGCGTGTCGGCAGTCTGCTCTGGTCGGGATTCTGGAGGATGAGTATTATTGTAGAAGGTAAAGAAGCAGCCTTGCGCATATCTAGTAATGTATGTTAACTGTCATCCAATTTCTTTAAAAAATGCCATAACAATAATTTTATAATATAAAGTAATTTTTTTTAAAAAAGCATTCATTTCAATTTAAAGATTTTATTCAATGGATTATCTTTCCTTTCATGAATCACAAAGCATAGGCCAGCATTGCACGGAGCTGTGCCGAAATTTTTTTAGGTAAGAGCAGATATATTCGCAGTTTTTATTGAGGTAAGAATTTTTGCTTTTTTTATTCAGAATACAGGGCCGAGGCGCAGCGCTGCTGTCGTCATAAAATCTACCAGGTTACTGAATTTTTTTATTATTTTGGTGTTTCGGAATTTTTCTGTTTCGAACTTAACATTAAATGAGAAAAGAATTTTGTGGGTACATTGAATGTGAATGCATTTCTGCACTGAGATAATAAATGGGAGCCAACTTTGTTCAGAGGTTACAATGGTTCAAATGGCTCTGAGCACTATGGGACTAAACTGCTGTGGTCATAAGTCCCCTAGAACTTAGAACTACTTAAACCTAACTAACCTAAGGACAGCACACAACACCCAGCCATCACGAGGCAGAGAAAATCCCTGACCCCGCCGGGAATCGAACCCGGGAACCCGGGCGTGGGAAGCGAGAACGCTACCGCACGACCACGAGATGCGAGAGGTTACAATATTTTAAAATTCATTTAATTGTTATTTCCGTGGGAGGTTACATCTGGTTCATTTTAATAATAATATTTTTGTGGGGAGGTTACACTTGGCAACTTCCGGCCAGGATCGTATTTCTGTGTGAACCTTCTGAGAAGTATGAGACCTGAGTTTCTCCTGGCGTATACAACTTTCAAATAACTTCCGGGAATTCAGCCAGGTAACACTTTCAGCGACCGCCGATATTTCGGCGGGAGAACACCCCGCCATTTTCAAGGCAAACTGCAACGGACAGGCGGCGTGCGTGCAAATTTAATACCTCGGTTCTGCGACAGAAGCAGGAAAGATAACACACACACTGAACACTAGTGCCACCAAAGATGACCAAAGTCAGAGCTATCGATAGTGAGACTATGAATTCACAGGTGAGGCAGCACTGACTCCATTCCTCTGTTTTTTGACAAGGGAGAGAGCCGGATTCCAAACAGAGTTTAAACAGAAACCTCCATCCCTGTTAACGAGGTTGCTCGCTAGTTTAATCTCAACTGCCTCCTTAATGACACTGTCCCAATAGCTGGACGTGCATGCCAATATCTCGGTGTTATTATATAACATGGGGTGACCAGTATCCAAGCAATGTTCGGCAATAGCAGATCTATTTGGCTGCTGTAATCGTGTGTGCCGTTTATGCTCAGTACATCTGTCCTCCACGGTTCTGATAGTTTGACCAATATATGCCATACCGCAGCTACAGGGAATACGATACACACCTGCCTTACGCAATCCAAGATCATCCTTAACGGAACTCAAAAGTGCTCTAATTTTAGATGGAGGTCGGAAAACACATTTCACATCGTATTTCCGTAAAATACGACCGATCTTATTGGACGTGTTTCCTACGTAAGGCAAAAAGGCAGTAGACTTAGGTGTTGACTCAGAATTATCAATCACCCGATGTACAGTTGGTCGATAGCGCAACGCACGTTCAATCTGTCTATCACTATAACCATGGTTATAGTGATAGACAGATTGAACGTGCGTTGCGCTATCGACCAACTGTACATCGGGTGATTGATAATTCTGAGTCAACACCTAAGTCTACTGCCTTTTTGCCTTACGTAGGAAACACGTCCAATAAGATCGGTCGTATTTTACGGAAATACGATGTGAAATGTGTTTTCCGACCTCCATCTAAAATTAGAGCACTTTTGAGTTCCGTTAAGGATGATCTTGGATTGCGTAAGGCAGGTGTGTATCGTATTCCCTGTAGCTGCGGTATGGCATATATTGGTCAAACTATCAGAACCGTGGAGGACAGATGTACTGAGCATAAACGGCACACACGATTACAGCAGCCAAATAGATCTGCTATTGCCGAACATTGCTTGGATACTGGTCACCCCATGTTATATAATAACACCGAGATATTGGCATGCACGTCCAGCTATTGGGACAGTGTCATTAAGGAGGCAGTTGAGATTAAACTAGCGAGCAACCTCGTTAACAGGGATGGAGGTTTCTGTTTAAACTCTGTTTGGAATCCGGCTCTCTCCCTTGTCAAAAAACAGAGGAACGGAGTCAGTGCTGCCTCACCTGTGAATTCATAGTCTCACTATCGATAGCTCTGACTTTGGTCATCTTTGGTGGCACTAGTGTTCAGTGTGTGTGTTATCTTTCCTGCTTCTGTCGCAGAACCGAGGTATTAAATTTGCACGCACGCCGCCTGTCCGTTGCAGTTTGCCTTGAAAATGGCGGGGTGTTCTCCCGCCGAAATATCGGCGGTCGCTGAAAGTGTTACCTGGCTGAATTCCCGGAAGTTATTTGAAACTTCTGAGAAGTAGTCATATATCTGCTCTTATTTACTTAAATGTAGTTTGCATCTGGCGCAACGCATTTACTAATTTGTCACTCTTTCTTTCACAGATCATCGGCAATTTGTTGCTCTTTGTTGTAATTGTGTTTGTTGCATTTTTGCGTTGTCCTTGTTTCATTTGTGCTTAATTTTGATTTGTAAAAAATGCCGCGAAAAACTAACAGTACATCGCGATGTGCAATGAGTGAAATAGCCGACTCGAATAATTTGACCGATAATATTTGCGACACTCAGTGTGATGATGACAATCCTCCATTTACAGACAATCAGTGCGTACCGACCACAAGTAATGATTTTGATCCTAATGATGAGCAAACAAATTCAATTGTGTCCTCTGTTAATTTAACGACAATTGATGACGCGGGACGTTCTGTTACAATGAACGCTGCCCAGTTTAACACACCCGATTTGCAAAATTTGAATTGTGAACAGATAAATTTTTCTAACGAAAGTGAACAGTGTACTCAAAGTACGACAGATTTATTTGATTCCGATTTAGTGACCAACAGTGCACATTCGATTGGCAAACGTTTTCAAGAATTACAGAATGACCAAATGGTTACAGAAAACGTGACAATTGCAGGTATGCCATCAAACAGCACAGAGAATAGAGTAGGTAATATTGGGTTGGATCAAATTACGGCACTATTGCTACAACAGAGTGAAAATTTCAAACAACTTAATGAAAATAATGAAAATCTCAAACAACAACTTAATGAAAAACTAGACAAAAATTACAAACAGTCGAATGATAAGCAAGACAGCAATCACAAACAACTTAGTGAAAGTCTCAAACAACAAATTAATGAAAAACAAGACAACCTTAATGAAAAACTAGACAACAAGTCTAGACAGCTTAGTGAACAGATTACAGCCGTTGCCGCGCAATGTCATTATACTAAAGAACAATTACGTGAGGAAATTAAGGCTTGTGCTAGGAAAAGTAGTGAAGGAATTAGATCTGTTGCTCAAGAATTAAGGAATACGCAAGCAGCTACAACAGAATCACTTAGAGACGAAATTAGTGCAGTCGGTAAAAAATGCTCTGAAAACGCAACACAGTTACGCGACGAGTTTAAATTAATGTCAGCAGAACTTTCGCGCACACTGGATGCAAAAGTAGACGCGAAATTCGACCAACAGAACAGTCAAATTGACGAACGTTTTAATCACCACCTACAAAACAGTGAAACGCGTTACCGTAAATTTATACAGGAAAAGAATAAAGTAAAGCGACAAGTGATGGAAACAATTACTGCACAGAGACAGGAAGATAAACGTAAATTGTTTACGAAAGCAAAAACATACGTAGACAACAATATTGCTACAGTATCAGACGAAATTAATACTATCAAACAGTTGAACACCGAATTGCGTGATGAAATTTCCGATCTTAAATCAAAAACAGATACACACACAGTAGACTTTCATACAGTGACCGACAGACTTGAACAATTAGAACTAATACAGGATTCCGATGTCATCAAAGCAGACGTTAAAAAATTGAACGAAACCACACGTAAAATACAAAAACAAATTAATGCTTGTGACACTAAAAACGATGATCAGGTAAAAATACGGACTGAAAAATATGATGAATTGGCCAGTCGTATTGAGTTATTGAAAGTAATAATAACACCAAATCAGACAATACTTCACCGATTTCGTTTAATCAAACACCTGAATTCCAAAATTTACAGCAGACGATCAGTGAGATAGATTCGTCCAATAATACATTACGTAGAAAATTGTCAACTTTACAGCAAGAAGTGACAGAGATGAAAAATGTTTCAGTCAAAAACACGTCACAGCATACGGCACATTCCGAACATTTGTCACACTCACACAGCCAGTATAATTTAGGTAATTTACAGAGTCCGTGAGTTAGATTCCGAACAGTCACAGACAAATAGATTCTCATACAATCCTGAACCTGTTCAGACATACAGAGACGATAATTTTGATTACAAGCATTTTCTATCCGTGAGAAAATTTAAAGTATTTAAAAATGACAGAACACAGATTCACCCTTGGATTGGATACAACAATTTAGCCTTGCTTTTCCACCGACTTGGCCCGTAACACACAAACTGAATTTATTTGCAGTTTTTTGGAAGGCGAACCGGCAACTCATATGAGACCGATTGCGAGAGAATGCTATTCGGTAGAAGAATTTCAGAATTCTTTTCTATCAGCGTATTGGTCAAAGACGACACAGCGTGGAATCAAGGATCAATTAATTAGTTTACCGAATTATGAGAACTCAAATTTTTCCACTTCACGCAATTTTTTGAATACATGGTCCAACAAAACCAATACTTAAGTGAACAATACAGTGAATCTGCACTTATTCAGTTATGCGTTTCTAAATTACCACGATCATTAAGAGTGTCACTTTTAACAGGTCAACAGAAAGAAAATATTTCGTCATTCAGAGATCTGTTACAGCTTTTGGAAGTTCAGCAATCAGATTGTTCCTTTATAAACAAAAATTTTTCATATAATAACCAAGGTCAACAAACATACAGCAATTACGATCAGCCACGCAATTTCAATAGCAAAGGTATTAGACGCTCCAGAAATGACAACCACCAGAACTTTAATAACAGACAAAATTTTAATTATCAGTATCGTCAAAATTATCAGCAACAGGAACCACATTTTGGTAACAATAGACGTTTTTCACGACAACAGCATGAAAGACAGCCGGTTAGCATACCTAACCAACAATGCAGTCTGCAAGTTCAACCAAGCTTTAATGTTTCGCCGCCTACACGTATAGCGTCAGCTCCAACAAATAGTAACGCACAGCAACAAGGAAATCAGTACGTACAGAAAACACACCATTTCAATTCCTATCGCAATGCACCGTATAGAAATGACTATCATGACAGACGTAAAAGTAATGAACAAAATTTTCAGCGTACGTTTAATAACAGTCGGTCTTACCAACAGCAAAATCATCCGCAACAACATATTATCATGAATGAACCAGACAGTAGATATCATCCTGAACGTAATACGTCAGGACGAAATAACAGAACAGTTCAAATAGTGGAAATGCCACAGCACCCTACCGAAAATAATAGGACGTCAGATAGAATTTGACTAAATACAGTACAGGTTGCATCTTCCAGTAACGCAAGCAATACTTTTGACACGCAGAATCTTGTTCACGAAAATGTTGTAACTTTTGACGACATCCGAGACACTCTTTTGGAGGAAAGACCAGTTGTTCAAAAAACATTTCACACCCTGTCATCGAAGTAAAAACTGGATCATCCAAATTTTCAGCAGTAATTGATTCTTGATCTCCTATGTCAGTCATAAATGAGGAAACTTTCAACGAGTGTAACAAAGAGAATACTTATCCTACGTTACCATTAGGCAAAACTAAAGTAAAAGGAGCAGTATCTAGTAAAGGACTAGATGTAAAATTACAGACACATTTAACATTTTGTACTGCAGGTCATACATTTCACTCAAATTTTTGGATTGTTCCTTTATTGACGACAGACGTTATTTTAGGTACGAATTTTCTGGTATAAAACGACGCAATTATTGACTTTCAAAACTCCTATTTAATGTTAAAGGATGAAAATGTACAACTGGCTTTAGAATTTCAGCCCTCTTTATCTGCAGAAGAACAAACAATTAATCGTACAGAGGTCATTTCCGCATCACGTAACATAGTCATTCCACATTGTTAACAGATACGTACGTACACAACTATAATACTCCAGACGAAGCCGACTATGACGTTATGCAGATGATTTCTGATAAAGTTAAACAGAGCAGTGCAAATACAGACGACGAATGCACGCAACTACGCAAAATTCTTTTACAGCAAGCTCCAGTTTTTGACAACGTTCCTGGTACTAAGTCCGGTTTTATGTATGAATTTCAAGTTAAACAGCACGACACATTTAAAGCCAAACATTATCCCATTCCGTATATTTACAGAGAACAAGTTAAGAAAGAATTGCAAGCTATGCTTGACCAAGGAATTATTGAACCGGCAGTTAGTCCGTACATAAACCCGCTCCATATTGTTAAGAAAAAGGATGGTTCACTTCGCCTCGTACTTGATTCGCGTCACATCAACGACATTATTATTAATGAAACGGATCGCCCACAGACACTAGAAGAACTTCTACAGAAATTTCATGGTACTGCTATTTATTCCACATTAGATTTGAAATCGGGATTTTGGCAAATTCAACTCCCTCCGGACTGCAGAATGTATACGGCTTTTCTCTGTTTTGGTGACTGTTATCAATTTTGTAAATTACCGTTCGGTTTAACTATTTCTTCAGCAGCATTTATTCGCGGTTTGAATACAATACTTCCGACAGAACTTAAAGACAGAATCAAAACGTATGTAGACGACATTATTATTGCAGAAGCTAACTGGTCTGAACACAATCTGATTCTTGAACAACTGTTACGAACTTTTCGTGCACAAGGACTCACACTTAATCTCAGTAAATCGCACTTTGGCAAAACTTTTATGAAATTTCTTGGACATGTAATTTCAGCAGAGGGCATTGCGCCTGACCCGGAAAAACTTCAAGCTTTACGTGACATTACTGTTCCTACGACGAAGAAACAACTACGCAGCTTTTTGGGTTTAATTAACTTTTTTCGTAAATTTATTCATTACTCTGCTTTAGACACCCCTAGATTATGTCAAGTGACAGGTAAAAACACTATTTGGTCCTGGGATAAGCAAGCACATTCTGAATTTGTGAACCTGAAACAAGCTTTGTTGAATGCACCACATTTATCACATCCAGATCTTACTAGAAATTTTTTCCATTGCCACCGACAGTTCTAACACCGCTTTAGGGGTACACATTTTTCAGGAAATTGAAGAGGATGGCACTACAGTAATTAAAAACATCACTTTTGCGAGTCGCATTTTGTCACCTGCTGAACGCAATTATTCTGTTACAGAACTTGGAACATTATGTGTTGTATGGGCATTTACGAGATTTCGGCATTTTCTTTATGGAAGACATACCACCGTTTACACAGATCATAGAGCTATACAGTTTTTACTTTCCGCTAAATTTATACACGACAGATTAAGCAGATGGAAACTTTATTTACAGGAATTTAATTGTACAATTGTTCATATTCCCGGTACGCAAAATATTGTATCAAATGCACTATCCCGTTCTCTCAGCAACAATCAGCAAGACATCGCAACCAACTTCTGCAAAGCAAATTTCAGCGTCATGTACATTCAACAAGTTGCATTTGAGAATTTCATTTCGGCGTCATTACAAGACATAGCACAAGAGCAGAGTAAAGACAACGTGTGGAAAGAAATTAATCACCTTTGGCAAGATAGGAATAATGTTACCAATAGAAACCATTGCACTGTACGCAATAACATTCTGTTTCGCCGCTCTCACCCTGACAGCAACAATTGGTTATTATGCATTCCTGACGAGCTTGTTAACAAATTAATCTGGTATACTCATTTAAGTTACGCACATTACGGAGCCAGAAAATGTTTTCTTATACTGAGACAGAACTGTTATTTTACCAACATGGAGAAACGTATTCGACGAGTTTTAGCGTCATGTAAAATCTGCCAGAAAGCTAAGTCAGATACGACTTCACATATTCCTCCATTACATCCCATTCTATCTGTTAAATTGAGACACATGGCCGCTGTAGACATTTTCGGTCCGATTCCCAGAACTAGTAGAGGTTTTTGCTACATCTTTGTCGCTGTTGAACTCACTTCAAAATTTGTTACCTTCACTCCGTTACGCAAAGCTACTGCTAAAACTGTTTCGAAAGCATTTGTAAAACATTTTTTATTCCATGTAGGGCATGTATTGAAAGTAATTTCCGACAATGGATCACAGTTTCGATCTGCTATATGGACACGTATGTTACGAGCTAGAAACATTTCTCCGATCTATATATCCAGGTACCATGCTTCTTCGAACGCTTGTGAACGATTAATGATAGAAATTGGTAAACTGTGTAGAATATACTGCCATAAAAGACATATTGATTGGGACACACACATACTCTCATTCCAGGATGTAATTAATTCCATACCAAATGAATCTACTATGCTATCTCCGTCTGTTATACTGAAAAATGTTGAACCACCTAACAAAATTAAAGAATTAGAAGCTTTCCTACATCTCGTCGACTACGACACCATGAAATAATTGACATTGCGCTGAACAACATCAAACGTGCCGCAGAGCGCCGGAGAAGACAGCAAAAACAGGTTTGTACACGCATTGATTTTCACATTGGACAGAAGATATTAGTACGCACACATTATTTATCTAATAGAGGAAAAAGTAGATGTAGTAAATTTGAGCTTTTATACGCAGGTCCATATCGAATTCGCAGCATTCCTCACCCCAATGTAGTACACGTCGAAACTCTGAGAACCAGAAAAACCAAAGGGAATCACCATATCTCCAACATCAAACCCTTTATTGAATGAACATACTTTATGATTTATCACACTGTAATGCCATTTCCTGATTTTTTATGACCACTTATGCAATTATATTCACATGAACACTTACTGATGATTATCGTATTTTTTCTTAGCAAGTGCCCGGCAAGGTAAGGTTAACAGAGGCATTTCTTGTCGTTATACAGCAGACCGTGCACATTTTCCATTCTTCATGTATGTATGATTGTTTTACTGTTTTGTTTGTATGCACTATGAAATATTTAAGATGTCACGAACACCAGTTGACTTTGACATTTTGCCTTATGATATCTCAACATCGTGACTATTTTACTTTTTTTTTTTTTTTTTTGCTGCTACGTTGTGACACTCTGTGTACAATTTTGCATCCGAACACTGTCTATGTTTTTGACATATTACGTTTTCTGTCATGCTATGCTGTATGCTTAATTATATCACTAGAAACCAGTTTTTATTTAATGAGTATATGATTTAAATGCAAGACATTAATCATTGTTCATCATTTTCAGAAAGAAATGACGCGTAAAAGAAATAAATTATGGGAATTTCACCTTCGCAATGAACGAAAGAAGATACAATACCTCGTAACGAAGAGTAAATGGATCAGAATTAACAAGCATTAACAAGAATATACTATACACATCGTATGATAGCAGTCTTAACTAATTTTTTCTTTCAGAATACGAGGCGATTGATGCAGGCTGTCAGACAGAACTACACATCTTAGTTTTAGTGATGAAATATGCTAGAAATAAAGAACTCTATACTATGAATAGTTGTATAATGAATAATGAAGTGACTTTTTTGCAGATGATAATGAAATGATGAATAGTGATGCAGAATATGATGATATGGATAATGAAGTTTTTCTTTGCAGGTGATGATAGTAATGATAATGAAGTTTCTCTTTGCAGATGATAATGTTGAAGTTTATGTATTTATGCTATGTAGTTATTTAAGTATTTGTTGCAGTTCGTCTAGACAGTATGTCTTATGTCGCATGGTATGATGACTGAAGGTTTTGGAAAGGACACCTAGAGAACATATATATTTTATACACATTTCATTACCTGTTAATTCGAAGTTCACTACTTTTCAGCATAATATGCGTTTCTTCTTTCAGCTTAATAATCCATTTTATATTTTTTGCAGGAGAAATTATTCATGAAATTAATGTGCTATAGGCAGTTGGTCATTAAACCTCTGTCATTCATGAATGTGATCACATATACCCTATTTGTTTCATAACCTTGCTACAGCTGACTCATGACGAATAGGTCAAAAGCAAATATTGTTATGCCCCAGCAATTAATTATCGATCCCAACGCAATGTATTGCTAGCACAAAAAATGTATTACCAGTCCCAAATAATGCTAATAATTTAAAAGAGTTATGAGTAATACTGAATGATGTTTTCTAATCACAGACTTTGAGTAATAGTTACAGAGTATTACATTTTTAATTATGTCTTATGTCACTTGAATGATGAGTTCTGAGTAATAGTGAATGATATTTTGTAATAATGCATGCATGCTCTACACTCATTAACTCCTGTTTTGACTGATGACTTCTGATGATTTGTAACTGATCAATGAGTGCCAATAACTATTTGTAAATATGTCATATGTTACTTGAATGATGAAAAATATTTTGTAATATTCAATACTTGCTGGCCAACGAATGCCACTCTTTCTTATATTTTAAATTTATATTATGTCACTTTCATGCTATATATATGAATACCAGTAGCTTGATGCTACACTCATTAACTCCTGTTTTGACTTATGACTTCTGATGACTTGTAACTGATCAATGAGTGCCAATAATTATTTTTAAATATGTTATATGTCACTTGAATGATGAAAAATGTTTTGTAATATTCAATACTTGCTGACCAATGAATGCCACTCTTTCTTATATTTTAAATTTATATTATGTCACTTTTATGCTATATATATGAATACCAGTAGCTTGATGCTACACTCATTAGCTCCTGTTTTGACTGATGACTTCTGATGGTTTGTAACTGGTCAATGAGTGCCAATGTTCTCTGTAAACAGATAACTTATGAACATTATTCTGTAATACTTCATACATGGTACAGAAATGTTCAGTAACTGGGCGATGAGTGCCACGAATTACTCAAATCAGTTGATAGACTAGTATAATTATCAATGATGACTGGCATAAGACTTAATGTCCTTCACCTTCTGACCTAATTACCAGAAATTACTACAATATCCGTTTGTCCTGTCTATCCTCATGCTCATGGAGCACTATATATGGTTTTTGCACTAATTCTACGTTGGTGTACCTTACAAGAACGTGGTGTTGACACGACATGCTGTCCACCACCTTGAGCGATGGAGATGTTATTATAGTCCCACTGTTTGGTGTACCTAATGTACTACCAAAATGATAACATGGAATATTAATAGGACATTTCAGTGTCTTGTCTACACTGATTAATACTTCAGGGAAAAGAACTTCAGATTGTCGCACTTGGTGTTGTGCTTCTGTAGAAAGATATGGACTTTCAGTGCAGCTGCGTGCAACCTAATGTGCTACAACCATGATGCAATCCTTCCCTTTCCTATCCTAGTTCTTGTAAAATAGTAAAAAAACTACAGTGTGTGTGCACTTATGTCATTTGTTAATATGATTTGTACTCATTGCCTATACATTTTGTGATTTCCTGATATGGTCTGTACTACAGTCCGTGTGTACCTTATGTCATTTGTTAATATGATTTGTATTTATTGCGTATACATTTTGTGATTTCCTGATATGTTCTGAACTACAGTGCGTGTGCACTTATGTCATTTGTTAATATGGTATACATTTTGTGATTTGCTGATATATTCTGAACTACAGTGCGTGTGCACTATATGTCATTTGTTAATATGATTTGTATTCATTCCGTATACATTTTGTGATTTGCTGATATATTCTGAACTACAGTGCGTGTGCACTTTATGTCATTTGTTAATTTGATTTGTACTCATTCCGTACACATTTTGTGATTTGCTGATATGTTCTGTACTACAGCGCGTGTGCACTTTTGTCATTTGTTAATATGTTTTGTACTCATTGCGTATACATTTTGTCATTGCTTGATATGTTCTGTACTCAGTGCATGTGCACTATACTTTATTTCATGTTCTGCACTTATATACATGTATATATTCTGTGATTGTAAACTTAGTTAATTAAGAAAAATTTGTTGCTCATGGCAAGTCCAATTGACTCACCATCGCTGCCAAATTTTTGCCCTCCAAGTGGAGGGTTATGCAAGAGGTATGCGCTATATGCGCTGCCTGCGACAGGCAAGACTTAGGAGAGTCTCTGACCAGAGAGCAGTATGTAGTTAGTTGTTGCTTGTCGCTAGTCGACAGTAGTCGGCAGTAGTATGCAGTAGTCTGCGTGAGTCTGTAGTAGTCCGCAGTAGTCTGCGTGAGTCGGCATTCCCCTTCGTCCTCTGGCAGCATCTGGTGTCTGGGCAGCATCTGGCATCTTTGGCAGCTTCTGGACCACAGCTGAAACCTTGGCGTCATGCTGGTCAGGCAGCGGTCAGCTGTCACGGACTGGCATTACAGTGTTGCATTTGACATGCAACCCGCTCACTGGTAAAGAAATCTATTCAGCATTAGCGGGAGTGGGACAGCCCTGCTCTTCCCGTTCACCTCTGCGTCAGAACATACTCGCCTTTTGTCGACGGGAGTCATTACCCTTGACACCCTGCTGAGCCAGTTAGACTCGGCGCGCGTCGGCTGTGGTGCCACGTGACTTGCTTGTCCTTGTTAGTGGCATGGCGGGTCATTGGCCGCTAGGGGTCTGTTGCCAGCGCGTGGTGGCCTCTAGCTGCCTGTGCTGGCTTCAGACATGCCGCCTCCACTGGTAGACGACAGGGCTGCGTGACGTAGGTAGCGGCAGGTTCTGTCACTGCAGGCAGTCCTCCGCACCTGGGCTGCTGTTTCCATCTCTGTCATACAACCCCATACTCCTCTGCATTTCCTGTATTTCTTTTTCTTGACCAGAACTTCATTAGTTATGTTCGATACGGCTGTTTTTGAGTTTTTCCATTCTTCTTCCTTGACCGTTCTTAATTTTCCAGTGTTTTTGTCATCCGCTTTCAGTAGATGTCTTTTATGCTGCTGTTTTCTAAAATGTGAGCTATAAGAACTTATTCTTCGTTTTCACCCATAACTAGTTTCGTCCACTTCTCCATTTTGCTTAGACGTCAGTTACTGACACCAGTAGGAAGTGATGTGATCCAATGTCCATATCTCGATAAAGTTGGTATCTCTAATCTGTCCAGGTAATTCCTCGTTTGTTATTAAATAATAATACGTATAGATCTATGTAATAATAAATAGATCTATATCCTATTGCTCATCAGATAAATTTGTTGATGTCTTTCTTCCTAAAGAAGCTATTGGTAATTTTTAGATGATTAAGAATAGCAAAAGTTCTGAGTAATTTTTTTTTTGTTTTCTTTACATAGTTTTCTCCAAATGTTTTTTGGAATTGGTATATTTTCTGCCAACGGCCTTGTCAAAGAGGGCGGAGGAGCGGATAGAGGTTCAGGGTACTCTCTTGTCCTAGGGGTGGGAAATTGCCCCTATAGGCGGAAGAATCAGCAATGATCAACGACATGAGGATGCAGAAGGCAATGGAAACCACTGCATTAAAGACACGTAACGTGTATCCACAGGACATGTGGCCTGTAATTGAAGAAGTGTCATGATGATCTCTCCATTGGCAAAAGATTCCGGAATAGTCCCCCATTCGGATCTTCGGGAGGGGACTGCCAAGGGGGAGGTTACCATGGGAAAAAGATTGAATAATCAACGAAAGGATAACGTTCTACGAGTCGGGGCGTGGAATGTCAGAATCTTGAACGTGGTAGGGAAACTAGAAAATCTGAAAAGGGAAATGCAAAGGCTCAATCTAGATACAGTAGGGGTCAGTGAAGTGAAGTGGAAGGAAGACAAGGATCTCTGGTCAGATGAGTATCGGGTAATATCAACTGCAGCAGAAAATGGTATAACAGGTGTAGGATTCGTTATGAATAGGAAGATAGGGCAGAGGGTGTGTTACTGTGAACAGTTCAGTGACCGGGTTGTTCTAATCAGAATCGACAGCAGACCAACACCGACAACGATAGTTCAGGTATACATGCCGACGTCGCAAACTGAAGATGAACAGATAGAGAAAGTGTATGAGGATATTGAAAGGGTAATGCAGTACGTAAAGGGGGACGAAAATCTAATAGACATGGGCGACTGGAATGCAGTTGTAGGGGAAGGAGTAGAAGAAAAGGTTACGGGAGAATATGGGCTTGGGACAAGGAATGAAAGAGGAGAAAGACTAATTGAGTTCTGTAACAAGTTGCAGCTAGTAATAGCGAATACCCTGTTCAAGAATCACAAGAGGAGGAGGTATACTTGGAAAAGGCCAGGAGATAAGGGAAGATTTCAATTAGATTACATCATGGTCAGACAGAGATTCCGAAATCAGATACTGGATTGTAAGGCGCACCCAGGAGCAGATATACACTCAGATCACAATATAGTAGTGATGAAGAGTAGGCTGAAGTTCAAGACATTAGTCAAAAAAATGGCTCTGAGCACTATGGGACTCAACTGCTGAGGTCATTAGTCCCCTAGAACTTAGAACTAGTTAAACCTAACTAACCTAAGGACATCACACACATCCATGCCCGAGGCAGGATTCGAACCTGCGACCGTAGCGGTCTCGCGGTTCCAGACTGCAGCGCCAGAACCGCGCGGCCACTTCGGCCGGCAAGACATTAGTCAGGAAGAATCAATACGCAAAGAAGTGGGATACGGAAGTACTAAGGAATGACGAGATACGTTTGAAGTTCTCTAACGCTATAGATACGGCAATAAGGAATAGCGCAGTAGGCAGTACAGTTGAAGAGGAATGGACATCTCTAAAAAGGGCCATCACAGAAGTTGAAAGGAAACCATAGGTACAAAGAAGGTAACTGCGAAGAAACCATGGGTAACAGATGAAATACTTCAGTTGATTGATGAAAGGAGGAAGTACAAACATGTTCCGGGAAAATCAGGAATACAGAAATACAAGTCGCTGAGAAATGAAATAAATAGGAAGTGCAGGGAAGCTAAGACGAAATGGCTGCAGGAAAAATGTGAAGACATCGAAAAAGATATGATTGTCAGAAGGACAGACTCAGCATACAGGAAAGTCAAAACAACCTTTGGTGACATTAAAAGCAACGGTGGTAACATTAAGAGTGCAACGGGAATTCCACTGTTAAATGCAGAGGAGAGAGCAGATAGCTGGAAAGAATACATTGAAAGCCTCTATGAGGGTGAAGATTTGTCTGATGTGATAGAAGAAGAAACAGGAGTCGATTTAGAAGAGATAGGGGATCCAGTATTAGAATCGGAATTTAAAAGAGCTTTGGAGGACTTACGGTCAAATAAGGCAGAAGGGATAGATAACATTCCATCACAATTTCTAAAATCATTGGGGGAAGTGGCAACAAAACGACTATTCTTGTTGCTGTGTAGAATATATGAGTCTGGCGATATACCATCTGACTTTCGGAAAAGCATCATCCACACAATTCCGAAGACGGCAAGAGCTGACAAGTGCGACAATTATCGCACAATCAGCTTAACAGCTCATGCATCGAAGCTGCTTACAAGAATAATATACAGAAGAATGGAAAAGAAAATTGAGAATGCGCAAGGTGACGATCAGTTTGGCTTTAGGAAAAGCAAAGGGACGAGAGAGGCAATTCTGACGTTACGGCTAATAATGGAAGCAAGGCTAAAGAAAAATCAAGACACTTTCATAGGATTTGTCGACCTGGAAAAAGCGTTCGACAATATAAAATGGTGCAAGCTGTTCGAGATTCTGAAAAAAGTAGGGGTAAGCTATAGGAAGAGACGGGTCATATACAATATGTACAACAACCAAGAGGGAATAATAAGAGATGACGATCAAGAACGAAGTGCTCGTATTAAGAAGGGTATAAGACAAGGCTGTAGCCTTTCGCCCCTACTCTTCAATCTGTACATCGAGGAAGCAATGATGGAAATAAAAGAAAGGTTCAGGAGTGGAATTAAAATACAAGGTGAAAGGATATCAATGATACGATTCACTGATGACATTGCTATCCTGAGTGAAAGTGAAGAAGAATTAAATGATCTGCTGAACGGAATGAACAGTCTAATGAGTACACAGTATGGTCTGAGAGTAAATCGGAAGGTAATGAGAAGTAGTAGAATGAGAACAGCGAGAAACTTAACATCAGGATTGATGGTCACGAAGTCAATGAAGTTAAGGAATTCTGCTACCTAGGCAGTAAAATAACGAATGTCGGACGGAGCAAGGAGGACATCAAAAGCAGAGTCGCTATGGCAGAGAAGGCATTTCTGGCCAAGAGAAGTCTACTAATATCAAATACCGTCCTTAATGTGAGGAAGAAATTTCTGAGGATGTACGTCTGGAGTACAGCATTGTATGGTAGTGAAACATGGACTGTGGGCAAACCGGAACAGAAGAGAATCGAAGCATTTGAGATGTGGTGCTATAGACGAATTTTGAAAATTAGGTGGACTGATAAGGTAAGGAATGAGGAGATTCTACGCAGAATCGGAGAGGAAATGAATATGTGGAAAACACTGATAAGGAGAAGGAACAGGATTATAGGACATCTGCTAAGACATGAGGGAATGACTTCCATGGTACTAGAGGGAGCTGTAGAGGGCAAAACCTGGAGAGGAAGACAGAGATCGGAATACGTCAAGCAAATAATTGAGGACGTAGGTTGCAAGTACTACTCTAAGATGAAGAGGTTAGCACAGGAAAGTAATTCGTGGCGGGCCGCATCAAACCAGTCAGTAGACTGATGACCAAAAAAAAAAAAAAAATTTCCAATTCTAGCACTGCGATCTCCCATAAGTAAAATCTGACATTTATTGTATCTGTTTAAGATCTTTTGTAACTGTTTATAAACGGCTTCGGACTTGTCAACTTTTCCTTCTTCTGGGGCTTAAGTTGGCATAATACTTAGCATTCTTCTTGGACCTTTAATTGCTAATACAATAATGTGTTCATATCTGTAAGCTGGAAAACTAAAGAAAGCATATGTAGTAATCAAACAATCCTGTCGATGATATTGTAATTCTGCCACAGTCGACAGAGGCCCTAAGAAATTCAGTTGAATGAAATGGATAGGGTTTAGAAAAGGGGTTATAAGATCGATAGCAACAAAAGTAAAGGACTGTACTTTTAGTTCTTGATTAGTCGCGTCGTTTCAAAATGCCCCTAGAGATTTTCCCTTTTGGTTAATTTCTTTGGCACGTGACATTCTGAAACTTACCAGCAGCACGTATTTTCCTTTACTGTTGAGCTGTTTCAGATACAGTAACCAGTCATTGTGCCTTCATTGTTTCGGCTTAAATTGCCATTAATGAGTGTTCGACCTGACGCGACTATTGCCCATCTGGCGTTATTACCCGTCTGACGTGACACGAGCGTTTGCGTTCCGTTGCTTTTGCAACTGTGGCCCGATGGGAATGTGAGTATTCGGCCGTGAAATACAGGGACTATAAGAGTTCAAATTAATATTTTTACTCTTGTCTGCGTAAGTAAACCGAAAATTTTACCTGCTTTATCTATCTGTCACATTTTCTTCTCATAGTCAAAAAGAAAGCGACGTATCTGTTCTTTTTTCCTGACACAGAATGACTAGAATACTGACTGATGAAGAAATTATCGCGTAATTATCTGGCGAAGATGATTCACTGATTTTGAAGATGACAGTGTTGATCAAAGTGAACAGGATGCTGATTCAGATATTTCCGCTGCTTCTTTCTGGTGATGAAACGGTGACTATGAAACGTGACTCTTTTTTTCTGGGCACAGATGGTAAAACCAAATGGAACAAAATGTCATTTAGTCAAAGGGGCAGTGTCAAAAAGTACGATATTATTACCACACATTACCTGGAGTTCTAGGCATAGCAAAGGAAACAAAGACACCGAGCCCTTCTTACTTTATTTGGACGAGACTATAATTGGCAGACTCGTTATGTAAGCTAACATGTCCATTATGGCAATCGCCGCAGATTTTGAGAGCAGTCGTGAGGCTCAGCTTAGAGATCGAGTTGAAATAAAAGCATTTCTTGGCTTATTACTATCGACAGTGTTTCCCATCTACACTTCAAGGGTATGTGGGAAGCAGGACAGACCTGATATTTTTTCCCTGACCTTGTCTTAGCTGTGATTATTGTTCTTACTTCTCTCGGTTGAATTTAACAATGTGAGATGACAGTAAGAAATCCGACCCTTAGCGGGTACTAATAAAAGAAAAATTATGAAAGCTTACAGGCCCAGAAGAATATTTGACGGCTGATGAGAAACTGATTTCATTTCGGGATCGTCGCTCAGTACTTTCCTAAAAAGTCTAAGAAATATGGAATAAAAGTGTTTGTCGTAGTAGGTTCTGGAACATTGTACTTGGTTACATTTGAAATGTATGCAGGAATGCAGCATGATGGCCTGGTCAGGTAGTCTAATAATCCAGATTGGTATTTTGACCCTGTAGGGGTCAATTCGTGAGTTAAAGTTTTCACCTTCCAGGAAGCTTGAGTTCTTGAGACGTAATCAACGTCTTGTTGTTCGTATTAGAGAGTCAAGAAAGAACGGTACGGTTGATAATAGGTGTGTCAGTATCACACTTGCCATAACATTGCTGGACGTGAAGCTGACTTTAGTGGGGACATTACGCATAAAAATACATGACATTTCTGCTGAGTTCCTGTCCAGTAAACACAGGAATATGAGTTCAAGACTGTTCCGTTTCACGGAAGAGATGTCCATGGCTTATTATCTTCCTAGGAAATTTTGCTCAGTAGTGTTAATATCAATATTGAATAGTGAGCCGAGATAGAGGTAACGACAGGTGCCGATAAAAAGCCAGAAATTGTCTACAGTTGCGCGAGGGATAAGAGGACTAGAGCACTGCAGCCGCGTGGCGAATCCGAGTGAGTAGTGCTCGTCTGCATCACTCGCTGTGCACGCGCATGCGGAAGCACGCGGCTGGCGGGTCACTCACACGGCATCACGCGGCGCTCACTCACAGAGTGTCGGGCAACGGCCCCCTGTGGCCCTGCCACGCAGGTAAGGAAAATGAACTCTACCTACACTGCTTCGACACGACGTACCGGCACGAACTGGCCCAGCAAGCGTTCAAATGCATTTTGAGTTAGAATTTTTTTTAGCTGTCAATTTTGTGGATTTCTATGGAGAAGATGTGTGCAGTATACCTGAGATTCACCAAACGTTACCACAGTACAAGGAAAATTAAAGTGATAACCGAGTATTGACTGTTATATTCGGTCATTGTTGCAGTTGTGGAACTGTGTATTTCCGCGAAATAATTGCTGACGAATTAATACTCATTTTCATTCAGCTGCTATAATCACACTGACATTCACACATAGTTTGCACAAAACAGATTAAAAAGATTTAAATTGAGAGTGCAACAACAGACTGTAATTGTCCACTTTGTTTACAGTTAACAAGAAACTTAAATCTAGCTTCACAGGCATCTTTCATGAATAAATCGATCAAATGAAATCGTAGTACTTCTTAAATTTGATAGTATGAATAGAAAGACAAAGGAAGTGCAAGGTGTAGTGTTGAAAAGACATGAGAATTATTCGAATAGATTTCTTTCAGGATTATTCGAATAAGTATATAATTCAAACAAATTTTCTCACCCAACAAATTATCTGTTAATTAAGTAGCGAATAATATATAATTCCACTGTATTTTCTTTGTTTACTTCTTGTACAAAATTAGTATCTTTCGCCTCATTCAGTGCAGTTTCTGTTTTATAAATAAGTTATAAATGATTTGTCCAGAAACTTACCTTTGTGGCTTAGTGGTTTAAGTTACGACTACAAAACTTATGCTTAGTGTTCGATTTTCTCTGTTCGTATTGCTTCTTCCGCCTATAACAATGATAATAATGACAAGTTGAACTGTATTTCGGAGTACGTGTTGAAATATAGATCACCCTCTAACTGGGTACATCTGTTCAGATGTGGGCGGAAGTCAAGCTCACGCCAACATGTCTAGTAAAGAACTGCAATGCTGAAATCATCCTTCAAGTTGAGCACAGCTTTATTTGATTCACAGAGACGAAACGTAAAAATTCTCATAGGTGGACATCCTCAGCAGTTTGGGCTACAACGCACTAAGCAGCCGCAATGTTAAGCAGCCAATTTAGTCACCCAGTTGATGGTTTATGGTCAGTTGTTGCCGATCATCCGAGCGAGATGGACGTGGAATACATTATGTCTTTTTTCTCATAACAAACATCCATTACTGTAACTATAAAATTATTTTTCAGTTGTTTTACTTGCGATATGCGCTGCTGATTATAGCGTCACTTACACAAATGTCAGAGCATATGGAAGATGTAGTGACTCATCTATTTCTATGCAGCCAATTGAGCCGTGATGCCGCTGAATCGGTAGATTGTTCTGTCTGGCGCCACTAACTCAGATTTAGTATCGACTGTCCCTCTTGCGGCCCCATTGCCAATATCTATGAGGAAGAGATGCTACCTGTGGGGCGTGTCCTTAGGTCTTTGCTTGCCGGTATCTATACGTTGTTCGCTGACTCGAGACAGGGCATAATGTTTGGCGATTTGCGGTAGGTGAATGACAAGAGGTGGTTGCGACGTCCGTTCCTCCGAAGCCACGAGCTGTGCAAGGAGGGCCTGCGCAGAGAGAAGATATCGGAGACTTCACCGGGACCAGCGTCGACTACAAGCAGCAGGCCGACATCCCGTTGGTTGGCTGGCAACATTCGTGTCGGACGACCGCTCATGGCCTGGCTGCCCTCTGCTACCTGGCTCTCATCGGACCACTCAGCAACCGCTGCGACGCACCGTGGATCCATGGAGCTGCTTGCTGATAAAAGGGAGTAACATTCTGTAATCCTCATGGTGATTTCCAGAATGATATTTTCACTCTACAGTGGAGTGTGCGCTGATATGAAACTTCCTGGCCGATTAAAACTGTGCCCGCATCTCGTGGTCGTGCGGTAGCGTTCTCGCTTCCCACGCCCGGGTTCCCGGGTTCGATTCCCGGCGGGGTCAGGGATTTTCTCTGCCTCGTGATGGCTGGGTGTTGTGTGCTGTCCTTAGGTTAGTTAGGTTTAAGTAGTTCAAATGGTTCAAATGGCTCTGAGCACTATGGGACTCAACTGCTGTGGTCATAAGTCCCCTAGAACTTAGAACTACTTAAACCTAACTAACCTAAGGACAGCACACAACACCCAGCCATCACGAGGCAGAGAAAATCCCTGACCCCGCCGGGAATCGAACCCGGGAACCCGGGCGTGGGAAGCGAGAACGCTGCCGCACGACCACGAGATGCGGGCGTTTAAGTAGTTCTAAGTTCTAGGGGACTGATGACCATAGATGTTAAGTCCCATAGTGCTCAGAGCCATTTGAACCATGTTTTGATTAAAACTGTGTGCCCGACCGAGACTCGAACTCGGGACCTTTGGCTTTCGCGGGCAAGTGCTCTACCATCTGAGCTACCGAAGCACGACTCACGCCCGGTACTGGCAGAAGTAAAGCTGTGAGTACCGGGCGTGAGTCGTGCTTCGGTAGCTCAGATGGTAGAGCACTTGCCCGCGAAAGGCAAAGGCCCCGAGTTCGTGTCTCGGTCGTGCACACAGTTTTAATCTGCCAGGAAGTTTCTCATGGTGATTTGTTTCACTGTCTACCTGCCGTCCTTATTATTTTCAGGTTTGTACCCGACCCTCACAGCTTTAATCGGTCATCCCTTTGGTCGTAAATAAAGGCAGTAGTATTGTACTAAGACACTAGCTGTCGTTTGAAAATTTGTCCCACTATTATATTGCCTGTCCTTTCTGGTTTGTACCCGATCATCAATGTTCTAATTAATCAGCTATCGTCGTAAATACAGCCGAAACAATTGTACTAAGGCACACGTTGCCGTTAAACAAGGTGGACCTTGTGGTTAGATTTAGATATTAACCGGTTCAATTCCTTGACTCTAATTGAATAACTCAGTCATTAATTATAATCACTTCTACTAAGCTGTTCGTCTCTGTGTTTGAAAGACCGGGCCATTATGGGCGTATTTCAGCTGGATCTTGTGGTTCCGCCGAGGGAGGTCTCTTGTAATAAATGTTCACAAGCCGCACGGGACTAGCCGAGCGGTCGAGGGCGCTGCAGTCATGGACTGTGCGGCTGGTCACGATGGAGGTTCGAGTCCTCCCTCGGACATGGGTGAGTGTGTTTGTCCTTAGGATGATTTAGGCTAAGTAGTGTGTAAGCTTAGGGACTGATGACCTTAGCAGTTAAGTCTCATAAGATTTCACACACATTTGAAATGTTCACAAGTAATGTTTTAAGACGTTCCTTAAGACTGACAATTTGTTTAACTATGAAAATAGTAACAGTGAACTGTCACCAGGGCTGTATTCATAGTAAAATTGTCAGAAAAGCTGGGTTGGGGTACAGTTGCGCCTTCGTTGCCAATTGAAATTAAAAGGTTGGTTGCTTTGAAGTAACCCTTATCGTTGTGATATTATTTGCTAAGGTGTTTAACCTTTAAGCACAAGCGCGCATCTAAACCTAGAACCTTTCGACATACAGCTTTGAAATTATAAGTTAAGTTATTTGTTTTACGTAATTGAATCACTCTTGTCATCATTGGTGCTTATATAGTTTTCGTGTGTTGCAGAAGGACATTTAATAAACCAGACTGCGTCCAGCGTGGTAGTAAACACTGCTGATTCACCCGATAACGGGCAGGCTGCAGGTCCCGCCATCTTGTAATCATTGTCATAATGTTTGGTATTTTGCAATACAGCACTTCAGATCTCTTTTGCAAAAACTTATTCAACTTAAGGGTTAAGGTCAAAAGAATTTTGCAGATTTGTTCATTTTGGTAAAGAAAATTTTATCGTTAAATGTTTCGATTATTTGCAATACACAGTTTATATATTGTTAAATAAACTGGTTGTGTGAAAAGGAAGTTTATCTTTATCTACATGGATACTCTGCAAATCACATTTAAGTGCCTGGCAGAGAGTTCATCGAACCACCTACACAATTCTCTATTATTCCAATCTCGTAGAGCGGGCGTAAGGAATGAACACCTGTATCTTTCCGTACGAGCTCTGATTTCCCTTATTTTATCGTGGTGATCTTCAGTCTGGAACCGCGCGACCGCTAGAGTCGCGGGTTCGAATCCTGCCTTGGGCATGGATGTGTGTGATGTCCTTAGGTTAGTTAGGTTTAAGTAGTTCTAAGATCCAGGGGACTGATAACCTCAGATGTTAAGTCCCATAGTGCTCAGAGCCATTTGAACAATTTTTTTAACTTAGTGATCGTTCCTCCCTATGTAGGTCGGTGTCAACAAAATATTTTCGCATTCGGAGGAGAAAGTTAGCGATCGGAATTTCGTGAGAAGATTTCGTCGCAACGAAAAACGCCTTACTTTTAATGATGTCCAGCCCAAACCCTGTATCATTTCTGTGACACTCTCTCCCATATTGTACGATAATACAAAACGTGCTGCCTTTCTTCGCACTTTTTCGGTGTACTCTGTCAGTCCTATCGGGTAAGGACCCCACACCTCGCAGCAGTATTCTAAAAAAGGACGGACAAGCGTAGTGTAGGCAGTCTCCTTGGAAGGTCTGTTACATTTTCTAAGTGTCCTGCCAATAAAACGCAGTCTTTGGTTAGCCCTCTTCACAACATTTTCTGTGTGCTCCTTCCACTTTAAGTTTTTCGTTATTGTAATACCTAGGTATTTAGTTCAATTTACGCCTTTTAGATTAGACTGATTTATCGTGTAACCGAAGTTTAACGAGTTCCTTTTAGCACTCATGTGGATGACCTCACACTTTTCGTTATTTAGGGTCAGCTGCCACTTTTCGCACCATTCAGATATCTTTTATAAATCGTTTATTTATATTGGAGGGTTCTCCCTTCCGCGTTGTCCTTAATTCCAGTAAGTATTACGTGTCACCAGTTCTGCATGAAAATATCGTTAGCAAAAATTCATCAATATCGGAAAAAAGCCCCGTATCAAATAACGGAGTACCGACGCCGTCAGTCATTGTCAGCGACGAAGCATTTGGTATATCTGACAATTTAATGCATCCATATGGAGCAAGGAGCTTAACGAACAGTAGAAGAGCCTTTAAAAAACCGCCTCAGGTAGGCGCTTTATAGAATGCACTCTGGCAAATAAATGGGTAACGGGTAATTTTCCATCGCTCAATGAATGTTCCAGATGAATTTGCAATTGCCATAAAAAATGCTTGCCGTGTTTTGCAAAATAATGTGTCAGAAAGAGACGGCTATAGATCTGAAGACATGTTGTATTACCTCCTCAACTACCATTCCGTGTGTGTGCACGTGTGTGTGTGTGTGTGTGTGTGTGTGTGTGTGTGTGTGGTTTGGGAACTTACGGGCACCCAACGGCGAGGTTATCAGCGCCCTGACATCGATTAACCCTTTCGTGGGCCAAATTATTGAGCAGTTTTTTTTTAATGAATGGGGAGCAGATAGTAGTTAACAGATAGGTATATTTATCATACAGAACATCAAATTTGCTCCAACTGTGAAAGTGAGGTCACACAACAAGGTGGGAAGTATTCTTCCCACTGCCCTTCCTTGGACTTGAAAGACAAAAACAACTTTTTCAATATATGTCATATTTATTTGATAAATTTATTTCTCTTGTTACAATGATTGTTCACAATTACTTGCCATGAAATTTTCTGAAACGTGGGTCTATGCAAAGTGGTATTTGACAATATGTACAAGCAGCGAGTGTTCTTTTCTTCAGCTTTGGTACTACAATGACGGCACGTCCAGTAGGTTTCTCCTAAACTGGGTTGATGCTCCCTTACAGCCACATGACGAAAATCTTCAGGTACTTTAGCCCTTTTTGCAAGAAGGACAGGTTTTGGTCCACGTCTTTTTTGGGATGAGAAGCCAGCGATCAATTGTCTGGCTAGATGGATCCTGCATGTGAGCTGATCATGCTGTCCACTTTCTCTTTTACTTATTTTCCACAGGATAAAGCTGTTCACTGCAGCAAAGTTCCACCAGGAAATAAAATATTCTGTGCCACCATTTTACAGAACGTCTGCCAATAGCATACCTTTCTCGTAATTGATCAAACTTATCGACACCACCCATTATTTTGTTATATTCTGCCACAACTTCAGGACAGGAAATCTCTGTACTAGTACCATCCTTGTTTTTCCTTTTCACTGTGGCTGTTTCTCATGGCTCATAAATTGAGGATAGGAAAGTGACTGGACTGTTATCCATCCATTTTACTGCAGAAATGGCTCCTTTTGTTTCAAACTGGAATTCTCCTCGTTCCAATTTTACGTTTTCCTTCATACATTTGGGTAAATACTCTAGATTTGAGGAAAAAATCACAAAAGTCACGCAAACAGCACTGAAAGGCTCCTCTACAGAGCAACACTCAGCTATACAATGCCTCTGCGCGAAGGTACAGCAAAAACGGCGGGAACTTTCGATTGGAAGAAGTACCCTATACTGTTCACTACGTGGTAGAACCGTACAGAGGTGGGAACTGTGAATCCCACGGGACTAGGAGCGAGTTCATTGTAGTGGGAAGCATGTTTCCCACGGCTCTCGAAAGTGTTAAAAGAAACGAATGTGGATAAGAACGAAAACTGTCGTACACTCATGCACACGGAACGACCACACAATGACTACCGCACAGGCATTCTCACATGCACTAAAACCAATGAGGAGGCAAGATAGCCAATCAAGAAATTAAAAGAAGGAAAACAAACCACAAAAGAGCTAAAAGAACAGCAACTGGAAATGTGACTGGCTGACCACTTAGGAAAAAATTTGCGTGGGCCACCCACTCTGTTGACACATTAAAAATATTTCCCCAAAATCTTTTTTAAAATGTGGGACAGTTAAAAGAACTTTAAAACGCGAGCCTCATTCATTTGAGCATTGCATAAAATAGACTGCAGATCTGCCGGCTAATCCGCTGCAGTCCGCTAGTCAGCAAATAAAATGCAGTCCAATGTGGTGCACCGTGATCTGCCCGGCACAAGCGCCACACATCGGAGAGTCGCCTCGCCGGAGTAAAACTCCATGCGTCATAGGGGTGTGGCCGATGCGAAGACGAGTAAGGATGACCTCGTCCTGTCGACGTGGCTGTAAGGAAGTACACCACGGCCGAGTTGTGGGCTTGATGACACGGAGCTTGCTGTCGGTCACTTCTAGCCACTCATGTTCCCATCGACACAGGACTTTATACCACAACAGGGAAGTGAGGGCATGCAGTGGGACAGCACACTGAAAGACCTGACTGTCACAACACGCCTCCTTGGCTGCTCGAAAAGCCTTTTCATTCCCCAGAATTCCTGCGTGCCCTGGTACCCAGCAGAAAGACACCTGCTTCCCCAGTCGCTGTAGTTGGAGTGCGTCGTGGATAGTCTGAGTCCCTTTATCTGCTGGGTAAAAACGCTGGAGAGAGGAAAGAATCTGAACAGACGAGAAATCTGACACTGGGAGAAAGTCTCATCTGTTTCAGTGCCCGCAAGGTGCCATATAATTCTGCGTCAAATTCGGGAGGCAGTCTTACCTTGAGGACATGATCCGGGAAGACGACAGACCAACCATTAGAGTCACCCTGCTTAGACGCATCAGTAAAAACAGTTGCATGATCGTGGTGCTCAGATAAAACGGCAGAAAAGACCGCATTAAAAACGGAAGCAGGAGTGCTATCTTTCCTGTACCGCACCAAATCTAAAATCACTCTGGGCATTTCCAATAACCAGGGAGGCAGGCTTTCAAAACCGGGGATTCGGGGTCGTACAGACTCCACACCGGGGGACTCTAGCACACGTTGCACACTGATCACAAACGACATCGTAGCCCGGGGACGCTGGAAAAAAAGGCGGTCCAGAGGCGGATGAGCAACAATGTGTTGAGCAGGCGAGATTGGAGCTGCGAGAAACTTACACACCTGGCGGACCAGGAGGAGCTGCCGTCGGATGGTAAGTGGCGGCCCGGCCTCAGCACAGAGGCTGGGTATGGGACTGGTCCGATAAGCACCCGTGGCCAGTCGAATCCGCGCATGGTGGACAGCGTCAAGGATCTGCAAATAAGACTGCCTCGCTGACCCATTCACTGTGCACCCGTAGTCCAGCCGTGAACGCACAAAAGCCCGATAAAACTGGAGGAGACGCGCCCTGTCCGCTCCCCAAGATCTGTGGCTGAGGCACTTGAGGATGTTCAGTGCCTTCAGGGTTCTGCCTTTCACGTCTCGTAGGTGTGGCAGCCATGAAAACCTGGAGTCAAAAATTAGGCCCAGAAACCTCACCACGTCTCTAAAATGTAGGACGGTGTCCCCCATATGCAAGACAGGCAAATTAAAAGATCGACGAGAACGATTAAAATGAACACAAACACACTTATCGGCAGAAAACTGAAAACCCGTATTTGCAGCCCACTCCTCTAACCGCCGCCCTGTTACTTGCAACTGACGTCTCAATGTTGCAACATTGGAGGAGGAATAGAAAAAAGCAAAGTCGTCCACAATTAAGGAGCACTGTACTGGACTCTTCACTGTAGACGTTATACTGTTGATGGGAATGGCAAAGAGGGTAACACTTAAAACACTGCCCTGGGGGACACCATTCTCCTGGTCAAATCGATCAGACAGTGTGTTACCAACTCGGGTCTGAAAGAACCACTGAGACAGGAAAGAACGAATGAAGGGAGGTGGCCACGAAAGCCCCATTGATGCGGTTGTGCGAGAATACTGTGTCTCCAAGTGGTATCATATGCCTTACTGATATCAAAGAATATGTTGACGGAGGAAAGCCTGCTGAATAGCCGCCTCTGGAAGGGTCAGGTTGTCGACCGTGGACCGATTCCCAAAAACTGTACAAGCTGTCGAAAGTCGTCATAAAATTTGTTTCAGGATGCAAGGAAGACCTCGACAAGTGCACAGACACTGAAGGCAGCTACGTAAGTTCTCCACGAGACAGCCTGCTCACAACTGGCAGCGCAGAGCCAGCTGGCTGTCACCTGGGCCCAGTACGCAGGCTGAAGAGCACGTCATTATTTTTTATCGGATGCAACAAACACCCTTCCTAGTGCGTTACAATGTCACTGCACTACCGACTCTGTCCCCATCATCTGTGTCTGTACCTGTCAGTACGTCTTCCCCTCTCACTGTTAACATGGTGCAAGAATTGTCCCCATCATCTGTGTCTGTACCTGCGAGTACGTCTTCCCCTCTCACTGTTAACACGGTGCAAGAACTCTAAGTAAGCAGCCAACGATGACAAAGCAGCCGATAAAATGTCCCTGTCTTCAGAACCTTTCTTAGCGAACTAACACAGTCGGGCACGCGTGTCTTCCTATAATAATTACGCAATTCCTGGTTACAGGGCTACAAAATGAGTGAACCAAGCAAGAACTCAGTGATTCCTAAGGATTAACATCGCCAGACCTTTAATCTAAAGTCTCGTAAAACGTTTACGGGATACTTCTGGATATCCTGGGTCATCCATAGTGGTTTAGGGTTAACTCCGAGTGAGTTAGACATTCGAATATGGAATAGATTTTCGATCCGACTCCCGTCTGTGCAATTACATAGAGTTTGAGATTCAAAAATTTCGGAAGAGACGCTGGGTTCGAGTATGAAAAAGTATTCATAATATTGCAACATACTTGCAACTTATGTATCATGAAACTGTCAAGAGACGACTGGAAGGCTGTTTCCGCCTTTCTATACCAACCGCAATAACTGTTGTAAAGTCTTACCCACGATTTAAAAACAGTAGTTCACCTCTACTGCTGTCCATGAACAAGGGAGGTTTAACGTATAATAGACAAATAAGTGTCAAAGAAGTCGGATCACGAATTTCATATTACATTATGATGTAAAAATAAGATATTGATAGGAATTTGATTTGAAAGTAAAGTTAAAGTGAAATCACAACGAATTATTTGTCAAAACCTACAGCAGGATAGATGAGTTTTCAATTTTTGCTAAAGAAGATTGTGAGCTGAAAGTCAGATATTGAAGTCATGATTAAAGATGATTCAGGAGTGCCTTTCATGTGTAGAACATATTTTCTTTAGCGTCACAGCGATAAATCTTTGTACATCAAATAAATTTTTTGATGGGTCATATAAAAAAAGGATTGTTCTGAAAACTAATTTAAAGGAAATTAAAAGTACATTCGTTTAATAAATGACAAAGAGTTGGTGCTATAAATGCAATTGGATTTCAAATTTATCTATTGTTATTAACAATTTTTTTTATTCACAGACGATGGACAAGTGTTTTTAAACATGGATGAAAACGTAACGAATAATATTTGTTATTCACGAACAACGAATAATAATTTATATCTGTATTCGTTACTCGTCATTCGCATAAATTTGGCCAAAGTCTGGTGCTAGGCGAAGCGCATTCCACATGTGCACCCTGCAGATTCCCAGCCTGTGTGCAAGTGAGTGCACACGCGTGATATCCGCGTGAATCATGCAGCTGTGCCAGGGGCGTGTACATGGGCTGTAGCGGCTGTCGTTAGCATTGGTAGCCTTCGGCAACTTCCGCCAACGTTCGCGAAGCGTATGAGCACTCTCACTCGCACACTATAGGCGCGTGCAGGCGGCGCGGATAGGTCACGCGGTTGCAGGGCTCTAGAGAGGGATGCATGCTACAAGCTATGCAACAACAAGAAGATGACCCCTTGCTGTGTTTTTAACTTTCTAAATGTCTCCACTAACCTCATATGTCATTAGCAGGTAAACAGTAGTCAAAACGTAAAAAGAAGAAAGTTTTTGAAGGAGTTTGCAAACAAACTTATCATGAAGAGTGTTGCCAGGAGAAAAGGTTGTAATGGTTCTTTATTTACGAGACCATTACAGCACTTCAACCCAAGTTCTCGATACCAGTAATATCGTACTACTTTTCTGCGAAGTAACAGACATATTTTTGTGACAATATTCACATTTGGTTTTATTAATGTATAGGTACTCCGATGTATCGATATATTACAGTGATATGGTTCCTGTGTGTATTCATTTCTGTGAGACTGTCATAATCTTTGACTTACTTGTAACCGTTTTGGCGCGAATATGCACAGAGCAGTCTTTGTTTCACTTTTCAGAATTTGTTATTTCGCTTTGTAAAAGAACAGTCAAGTCTTGTGTTTGGTTAAAGCGGAAATTAAATATATGAAGATTGATACAAAACTGTTTTCTTGATGATGTGACAATTAAGAAGAAGTATATGTGAATTTACAAGAAGTTTAATAAAAATGTGGATCGTGAACACCAAGTCAAAAATTATTTCTACCATACCATTGTTCTGATCTGGGATTGTTTGGTCATTAAGCATTTCCTGAAAACGCATTTGTTAGGTCTCCAAATATTGCTAAAATACAGATCTAGACCTTCTAGCAGTCAAAGTGGAATCACCCTAGAATCAACAAGATGAGCTATAACAACTTCGACGAAATCTAGGTGGGAATCCATTCAAGATAAGTGCCAAAATTAATGACTTTTTTAGAGTGGCTTCATTATTTCCATTCTGACGATTCCATTCACAGTCAATAACTTTGTTGTTGCCCGATAAAGCGAACATATGCTGCGTGAGCAACATCATTAATCTGATTTCTAACCTACTTTGCAAGTGGTGTTGTTAGAAGGTAACAGTCATATTTCCTGCAATGTTAGGGAGTGAATAAAGTTGCTTCTGATTGACAGAGGCACAGAAATACTACAAAAGCAGAAGCAGGATCGTCAACATAAGACACATGAAAAAATCAGGAACTGGTTTAACATCGTACAAACGGAAGAGTTGCTTCATCTGCTCAAGAACAGAAAACAACAAATGTTCAACAAAACATGTATGCAAAATGCATTCTGAAGTTATCTGCACAAGATGCTTAGCTCACTGAAATACTTTGAAAATACAAACAGCTTTCTATTATTAGACTATAGCATTTTTCAGTATTTCGTTATATTTCCTTTCGCGGCTGCTATGGTCGCAGGTTCTAATCCTGCCTCAGGCATGGATGTGTGTGATGTCCTTAGGTTAGTTAGGTTTAAGTAGTTCTAAGTCTAGGGGACTGATGACCTCAGATGTTAAGTCCCATAGTGCTTAGAGCCATTTGAACCATATTTCTTTTGTGACTGTCAGAATAAAACAGTGTCATTGAATGACGTTAAGTACACGCTGTTTTTACTCACTTATGTCCTAACGAGAATATTAATGTTGCTTTTAGTCAGACGAGTACTGGAGTGTGGATAAAAACAGATGGTGCTGATGGAGCTACACTAGAAAATGTGGCACTAAAAGTGTTAGATCATTTTTGCTACCAGGGCAGCAAAATAACTGACGCTGGCCAATGAAGAGATGATCAAAATTTATTAACATCAAAGAGGTGCTTAAGAATTAGGAAATCTTTTGTGCTGGTATTTGTCTGGAGTTCAGCCTTGTATGTGAAAGGTGGTGGTAAACAGTTTAGACAAGTAGAGAAAACAGAGTTTGTAAAGGAAGTTGAGCAGAAGAATGCTAACGATTAAATGGGTAGATTGGATAACACATCTGGAGCTACAAAACGGAATTGGGGAGAAAAGAATTTTGTGGCAAAACTTCAGTAAAAGAATGTATCCGTTGATGGGATACATAATGAGGCATTAAATATAACTGTCAATTTTAAATAAAAAGGTAACGTGAAGGTTAAATATTGTAGATGGACACCTAGGCTGGACTGCAATAATCTGGTTCAGATGGATGTAAGGCAGAGTCGGTATCTACAACTAAAACGATACTCTCCAATCCAGTGTGAATTGTACGGCAGGTGGTACTTCTCATTCTTTATTTCTTAGGGCCTTTTCGCTTTCCATTCACGTATGAAGTGTGGGAAGAAGAACGACTGTTTAAATGCCTCTGTGTATGGTATAATATATCAAATCTTGCCATCAGGGCTCCTTTGAGATTGGTAAGTAAGCGGTAAGTAAGGTATTATAGTGTATTCTTTATTTAGTTTTGGTATATTCATTATTTATAGTGACATATTTCGCTTGGTACACCACTCGATCGTAGTTTAGATAATAAGCGGATGCGGTGCTGAGTGAAATATTTTTCGGGAATTGAGAAATACTGAATATACCGAAGCAACTTTATCTACTGCTTTTAGGATGTTATGTGAAAAGGGCGAGAGTTGGTTTTCACGTATTCGATGTTTTCGGAATCCATGCATCAGGGCTGTCATTTTTTTCAAGGTACCTCATTACTTTTAAACTCAATGTATGTGAAGACCTTTGGGTGGTAGTTCTGTAGAGCCCCTTTTGCTACCCTTCTTGTGCATTTAGAACCAACGAATAGACAAATCAGAGAGAATTGAGCAATGTCGAATTAAACATTCCAATTTTATTAAACAGCAAAACACAAGATGATTTAGTTGTGATATGTTGCTAAGAGGTTGTTGCTGTGTAACCCTGGAGTAGTCGCGTAAATTTCCATTTTGTTATTCGCTACGTGGATGACATCTGTAACCCACAATTCTTTTCAATATTATTTTAAGGGGAAACGGAAGACAATTTTCATCCCTACTATGCCAATGTTATTTTACTCTTTGAATAGGTACACTTTTCAAAAGAAGTATTAGTGATAAAAAATGAAATTTTTTCTGCATATATATAATGTACAAAAAAATTTTAAATTTTACTACTGAAAGAATAATTTTTTTTCTTAAAAACCATAAGACGTATTATGTCCATTTTATTTGTACATTGAGGCATATATATATATATATATATATATATATATATATATATATATATATATATAACACAAATAAAATGGACATAATACGTCTTATGGTTTTTAAGAAAAAAAATTATTCTTTCAGTAGTAAAATTTAAAATTTTTTTGTACATTAATCATTATCAAACAGTTTCCGATTGTTTGGTGGTTCTCAATTTACTTGTAATAACTTATTACCATCTGCAGTACAAATTGACCAAATTTCATATTTCTAACCCCATTAGTTTATCAAATAATAGTACCTGAAAGTAAAAAAATGTAGTTTTGAGAAAAATCCATTTAAAAGTTTAATATTGCAATTCTAGTATAGTAAGAAGATGTTCATGCAGAACGGAGTCCGACCCCATCGAGTCAGGGAAGTGTTTGATGCCCTAGAGGAGCACTTTGGGGACCCTAAGGCCACTGACATGGGCCCCCATTGGCCGTCATATTCGCTGGATGTGAACATGTGCGACTTCTTTTTGTGGGCCTATATTAAAGACAAGGTGTACAGCAATAACCCCAAAACCATTTCTGAGCCGAAAACAGCCATTCAGTAGGTCATCGACAGCATCGATGTTCCGACACTTCTGAGGGTCATGCAGAATTTCGCTATTCGTCTGCACCGCACCATCGGCAATGATGGCAGGCCTATCGAATATGTCATAACCTAAAACCGAATATCTGTAGTGAAGTTTACATGTTGAATAAAGTGTGTGCACGCCGTAGTTTGTAACTGATTTACGTTTTTTATGTAGTTTAGTAATTGTGACACTGTACGTCACCCGCGTGACAACTTAAGGTTTAATAATAAGAGCTGAGTATGACTAATTGAACTAGTTACTATCACTATTATCTGACGTATTGTCTGAATGCGATCGGTGAATAGTGGATTCCTCCCAAGCTGTAAAAGTATATCGTAGTAATGTTCACTTCCTTAGCTAAGTTCCAATTACTCTCGGAAGCTCTTTACAGATTTATGGATAGGAAAGAATAACAGTAAACAGTGCAAGCATACCACTTACGAAAGACATGTGAATTCCTTAAACTTTAGATAACAATCGGATCGATCAGTACAACCGTAAACGACGCATGTTGGCATTTTTGATCAAGGAACTACGTCTGCATGGAATCAAAACCCTTATGTTATTGGGAATACGATCGCAAAAGTCGATCCCCGACGGTCGAGACTGGCTACGGGCACGTCGAAGTAACATCACTGGGAAGTACTCCGCTGTGAATCACGGAGGTGTAAATGCGGTGAATCTAATGTTTCGGGCTGTGTAAGATGGCGGACGTCGACTTCAAGTTCTTGACGTAATGACAGCTCCATTCTTTTCCTGCATCCATTGTACTAAATAGACAGATGATAGCTCAGCTTTGTTTCAACCAATGGGCATCTAAGGAATCTGCAATATATTATTGATAGATGAATGGTTAACTTGTCCGCAAATTCAGTACAGAATCTGATAGAGATTCCATCAGGTTCTTTGGCTCTGTTCAGTCATAATGATTTCAGATGTGTCTTAACCCCATTCACATTAATATATATTTCAATGATCTTTTCAGTTGTACAAGAATTAAATTCATGCAATGTTACAGTGTTTTTCTTTGTAGATTTCAATTTCTGTCAGGTCCTTCGGCGACTGAACACTAACTATGGTGCCTTTACACAGGACAAGAATATCTTTGGGTTTTACGACAGATCTTTCAACTGTGCCCTGCGACGGTTGTTACTGAAGGCTTCACGCGTTGCTCTCTTGACAGATAAGCGTGTTCCGTTCACCATCTTTCTATCTATAGCCGTACGATACGTTCTACACATCTTAAGCAGTAGCTTCCTTTCTTTATAAGTTTCTTTAAAGTGATTGTACACCATGGAGGGTCTTTCCCTCCAAGAACTGTTCTACTAGGTACATATCTATCCTATGCAAGGCAAACTACTCCATAAACCTGAGCCACAGTTGCTCTATATACTCCTGTCAGGAGCTAGAAATTTCATGTTCCTCATTGAAATGTAACGCTACTGGTTCTTCATCTACTGTAGTTGACGGAGCATATAGATCTTTCTACTTGTGTTAGCTGCCCTTTGTACTTTGTTGTTTTGCTGCATTGTCTCTTAGTCAGTGATACCAGTCTGGGTATACACAACATCGAAGAGGACTGCCCTATTTATTGCCGTTAGATCAAACATATTTCCATCATTAATAGGTTTCCGAAAAATCTGTTCTATATTGTTTTCAGAGAAGGCAGTTAGCAATGTTTCGCAGGACATCTTCTCACATACACTACTAACAAAACTGTAACTAATCAGTTGATTGTTGGGTGATTTAAGTCGCTTACACAGGATGTTTCCGTAAGAGCGTGCAAAAATTTAACAAGGTATAGAGGATGCTCCACTGAAGAACTGGAGGTTGGGGACCTGGCTCGGAGAAGCCAGCTTGCGGAGATTATACTGTGTGTTTTTTTTATTTACATTAGTTACCTGCAAATATCATAATTGACACAATGGACGTACCATTTGTACTGTATCTTACAAAATGTTGAAACTGACGGCCATCAACTCATGCAAGCATACAATGGTGAGCAAGATTTTGACGCATCCCTGGTGTGTTTCGAATCACATATAAGACAGCTACAGTTCTGGCAACTAATTCCATCTCTGTAGCAAATGTGGTCTCATACAGAAGTGATTTTAGATATCCCAGTAGCAAATAATCAATGGGTTTCAGGTCAGGTGACTTCAAAGGCCGTAGAATAGGACCTCCCCTTCCAATTGAGCGACCAGAAAGTACTGTACCCGTACTGCTCCATCGTATTGTACTGTACGTAGAAAGGGTCCTGTAGTCCCCGTTCATTATGATTTTATTTGCTTTTCAGTGATACAGAACTCTCTGGCATGCGTGAGTGAATGAATGTGGGTGTTTTTCATTTTGCTATACAGTGGTTTAGTCTGCTGCAGAGAGTCAGTGGTTGTCGTACAGAGTGGCCAAACCTTGTAGGTTTGAAGTAGGCAAAGAGGTTTGCTCCGCTCGTGTGAAAGTTACCGGTGTTAGGTTGGTCGCGGAAGCCTCAGCACTGGGTTTTCCTGGCCAAGGGGTCACGTGGGAGACGTTGGAGTGTGTGAGATGGTCAGTCTGTTTCCAGCTCGCCGAGGGCCTGCAGCCGAAGTCTCTCCGAAGAAGGTTGAGTTGAGTTAACCGCGTGGCACGTTCTCTCATAGCAAAATGGGAGCTTTTAGCTTTTGGTCTCGCGTTTCATCTTATAAAGACTGATCTGCTGGGTCGCAGCAAGGAATGCAAGGGTTTTGCAGACTTTCAGTTTGATTCCTAATGCAGACTTGACTTTCATACGTAAGAAGAACGTAGCACAAATGTGTTGTATATGTTTAAGCGCCCTCGGGTCAGTGTGAATGTTTGTGTGCCAGCAACTGCGTGTGTATGCATTCTAAGCTTTACCGAATCTAGGTAACTTTTGCTTCTTTGTGTATTTTCCTTGCCCCATTACTTTACGTCCGGTGTAAACCATCCAAATGAGTTAATATTAGAGTTTGTTGGCTCTCTCCCGTTATACGTTCTCCATTCAAATGTGTCATCTGTAAAATGTTAATTGTTCGCGACTGCTTGGTTTGATGTTATTAAGATTTCGCCACGGCAGGTGGAATGTGTGTCTCCGCGAATCACTTGGGCACACGTGTCTGCTGTGAAAGGTACAGCGTTTCACAAGCAATTGTAGTTAGTTACCAGGCAACAGCATTTCTATAGATGCATTACTTCAATGTTTTAAGGGATAAATAATATTGCCTCCAATCTTATCCAGTGTACCGATGTTACGTCTCTGTTAACTACGCCATTTACCTTGTAGGTTTCCTTGTTAGCCCATCCACAGCACTTCCATGTGAACAGGTCCAATAATTAGTGTCCCTTTTTAATTTAAAACAAATGCTTTGGAATAGATGTTATTTTCAGGAATGTTGCTTCAAGCTGCACTTATGCACAGTGTTCGCGCACTCTTTACTTTATTCAATATTTGAATCATGTGAACAATGCCTGGATGATATTAATAATTACATCCCATTCTTTATCAGTGAATTTACAATGAATGTTCTGTTGTGAGTTTTTCTTATGAATAAATTAATTAATTTTCCGACTCAGCGCAACATCTTATTTGTCGTGTGGCTAGAGTAGGTGCCGACCCAATCTTTTAAGTTCATTTTAATGTCAGATAGAATTTCCTTATCCAAAGGCCGCGTGGCTCTTTTAGCCATCAGGATATATTCAAAGTGCGCTTCACGCACCTTACACATAGTGACCTTTACTCACACTACTTACGTCTCCGAATAGCACTGAGTAATGCATGGGACTGTCGTTGATTCATAGTACGCTCTGCCATGGGACAATGTACAGGGTGTTTAAAAAATGACCGGTATATTTGAAACGGCAATAAAAAGTGAACGAGCAGCGATAGAAATACACCGTTTGTTGCAATATGCTTGGGACAACAGTACATTTTCAGGCGGACAAACTTTCGAAATTACAGTAGTTACAATTTTCAACAACAGATGGCGCTGCAAGTGATGTGAAAGATATAGAAGACAACGCAGTCTGTGGGTGCGCCATTCTGTACGTCGTCTTTCTGCTGTAAGCGTGTGCTGTTCACAACGTGCAAGTGTGCTGTAGACAACATGGTTTATTCCTTAGAACAGAGGATTTTTCTGGTGTTGGAATTCCACCACCTACAACACAGTGTTGTTGCAACAAGACGAAGTTTTCAACGGAGGTTTAATGTAACCAAAGGACCGAAAAGCGATACAATAAAGGATCTGTTTGAAAAATTTCAACGGACTGGGAACGTGACGGATGAACGTGCTGGAAAGGTAGGGCGACCGCGTACGGCAACCACAGAGGGCAACGCGCAGCTAGTGCAGCAGGTGACCCAACAGCGGCCTCGGGTTTCCGTTCGCCGTGTTGCAGCTGCGGTCCAAATGACGCCAACGTCCACGTATCGTCTCATGCGCCAGAGTTTACACCTCTATCCATACAAAATTCAAACGCAGCAACCCCTCAGCGCCACTACCATTGCTGCACGAGAGACATTCGCTAACGATATAGTGCACAGGATTGATGACGGCAATATGCATGTGGGCAGCATTTGGTTTACCGACGAAGCTTATTTTTACCTGGACGGCTTCGTCAATAAACAGAACTGGCGCATATGGGGAACCGAAAAGCCCCATGTTGCAGTCCCATCCTCCCTGCATCCTCAAAAAGTACTGGTCTGGGCCGCCATGTCTTCCAAAGGAATCATTGGCCCATTTTTCAGATCCGAAACGATTACTGCATCACGCTATCTGGACATTCTTCGTGAATTTGTGGCGGTACAAACTGCCTTAGACGACACTGCGAACACCTCATGGTTTATGCAAGATGGTGCCCGGCCACATCGCACGGCCGACGTCTTTAATTTCCTGAATGAATATTTCGATGATCGTGTGATTGCTTTGGGCTATCCGAAACATGCAGGAGGCGGCGTGGATTGGCCTCCCTATTCGCCAGACATGAACCCCTGTGACTTCTTTCTGTGGCGACACTTGAAAGACCAGGTGTACCGCCAGAATCCAGAAACAATTGAACAGCTGAAGCAGTACATCTCATCCGCATGTGAAGCCATTCCGCCAGACACGTTGTCAAAGGTTTCGGGTAATTTCATTCAGAGACTACGCCATATTATTGCTACGCATGGTGGATATGTGGAAAATATCGTACTATAGAGTTTCCCAGACCGCAGCGCCATCTGTTGTTGAAAATTGTAACTACTGTAATTTCGAAAGTTTGTCTGCCTGAAAATGTACTGTTGTCCCAAGCATATTGCAACAAACGGTGTATTTCTATCGCTGCTCGTTTAGTTTTTATTGCCGTTTCAAATATACCGGTCATTTTTGAAACACCCTGTAAATAGCGATACCACAGAGCCACGTTATGGACAAGTAAAGTAAACAATACCTCCTTTATGACTTCCTGGTAATCAGGCTCGTCTTCCTTGTTTCCTTGCGGGAAATAAAGGATGTAAACGTTAATAAACAGCACAGTACATGTAACGTTCTATGCATGTTAGCTGTAAATAAGCTGGAAAATAGTAATGATAGACAAAGCAGTAGATAAGTTTACTTACACATCTCCATAAGCTGGCTTCTCCGACCCCAGGTTCCCTACCTCAAATTGTTCAGTGGAGCATTCTTTATGTCCTGTTACATTTTTGCACACTCTTACGGAAACATTCTGTATACAATAGATGTGCATGGAGAGCTACATCAGTTTAACGTGCGGACAGTAATGACGCAACATAAAACAACAATAACAACAACGTGGACCTCTTTATTTAACAGTTTTGCAAATCGTTCTCTCCGTGATAGATAGCAAGCCACATACGTCCGCGAGAAATGGCAACACGCTACACTGAGAAACGTATTTGTTAGCTAGACTAAATACAGAAGTAAAATCATGGCAATAAGGTGGCAAATTAAATGTATGTTTAAAGCACTTCACACGAAAAACAGTAAGAAAGCTTGGACAGAGAGCATACTTTTCAACCATTCGGGCAGTTGGAGAGTAATTAACATTCCCGAGGGCGCCGAAACAACAAACGTTGTGAAAAATGGTTTTCCGCTGCCTAGGTAGTTGGGGGTGGGGTGGGTGTTGGGTCGCCCGCAGCTACTGCCTAACAAGCGGAGAGAAGTTGGAGAACTGCACGGGCTCTGCCCCCGGCTGGTCCCGGCAGCAAACAAAAACGCATCAGCGACCGGCCGCAGGGGGTCCGCTAATGAGGCGTTCAACCGCAGAAGTGGCCTCTGGCCCGGGAGGGCAGGATCCACCACAGACAGCCGACCGCAGGACGGCGAGCAACTCTCACGTTTGCGAGACGTGTCGGCCAGGGTTGACTGAAGGCGGTTGCTAACTACAACAAACACAAATGTTTGCAAAATCTCTCCACTGCTACAGGGAATATGTAGCTCATGTCAGTGTTCCGTAACCTTTCAGTAGCCTACTCACTCTACATCCAGTGGAGCCTAGACTCAGCACGGCATACCAAAATGTCCGTCCCCTTAAAATCCTTTGAATCTTAAAATAATTGCGAATTATTAGGTGGTTATGTAAGTAGTTACACTAAGCTGCCAAAAAGTCATTTGAAATGCACATATGCTGATGGTGGGGATATCGCGGACACAAGGTATAAAAGGGAATTTTACTGGCGGAGTTGTCGTTTGTACTACGATGATTCGTGTGCAAAGGTTATGGCCACACGAAGGGGATTAACACAGTTTGAACTTGGAATCGTAGTTGGAGGTAGACGCATGGGACATTCAACTTCGGAAATCGTTAAAGAATTCAATATTCCGACATCCACAGTGTCAAGAGAGTGCGACAACAACAAATCTGAGGCACAACCTCTCATCACCTACAAAGCAGTAGCCGGCGGCATTCATAGACAGAAGAGGCAAAGAAACTGGTACACTTGCCTTATATCGTGTAGGGTTCCACGCGCACCGGGAAGTGATGCAACACGACGTGGTATGGACTCGACTACTGCCTGAAGTACTGCTGGAGGGCACTGACACCATAAATCCTGCAGGGCTGTCCACAAATCCGTAAGAGTACGAGAGGGTGGAGATCACTTCTGAACAGTACTTCGCAAGGCATTCCATATATGCTCAATAATGTTCAAAAAATGGCTCTGAGCACTATGGGACTTAACATCTACGGTCATCAGTCCCCTAGAACTTAGAACTACTTAAACCTAACTAACCTAAGGACACCAGACAACACCCAGTCATCACGAGGCAGAAAAAATCCCTTACCCCGCCGGGAATCGAACCCGGGAACCCGGGCGCGGGAAGCGAGATCAATAATGTTCATGTCTGGGGAATGTGGTGCCCAGCGAAAGTGTTTAAACTCAGAACAGTGTTCCTGGAGCCACTTTGCAACAAAAAAAAAAATGGTTCAAATGGCTCTGAGCACTATGCGATTTAACTTCTGAGGTCATCAGTCGCCTAGAACTTAGAACTAATTAAACCTAACTAACCTAAGGACATCACACACATCCATGCCCGAGGCAGGATTCGAACCAGCGACCGTAGCGGTCACGCGGTTCCAGACTGAAGCGCCTAGAACCGCACGACCAATCGGCCGGCACTCTGCAACAGTTCCGGAGGTTTGGGGAGTCGCATTGTCCTGCTGAAATTGCCCAAGTCCGCCGGAATGCACAATGGACATGAATGGATGTAGGTGATCACACAGGATGCTTACGTACGTGCCACCTGTCAGAGTCCTGTCTAGACGTATCACGAGTCCCATATCACTCCAACTGCACACGCCTCACACCATTACAGAGCCTCCATCAGCTTGACATGCAGAGTCCTAGGATTCATGTGGTTGTGTACACATCCATCCGTTCGATACAATTTGAAACGAGAGTCGTCCGACCAGGCAACATGTTTGCAGTCATGAACAGTTCAATGTCGGTGGTGACTGGCCCTGGTGAGGCGTAAAGCCTTGTGTCGTGCAGACATCAAGGGTACACGAGTGGGTCTTCGGCTCCGAAAGCCCATATCGATGATGTTTCGTTGAATGAGTCGCACGCTGACTCTTGTTGATGGCCCAGCATTGAAACCTGCAGCAATTTGCGGAAAGGTTGCACCTCTGTCACGCTTAACGATTCTCTTCAGTCGTCATTGGTTTCGTTCTTGAAGGGTCTTTTTCCGGCCGCAGTGATGTTGCAGATTTGATATTTTACTGGATTCCTGATATTCACGGAACACTCGTGAAATGGTCATGCAGGAAATTCCCACGTCATCACTTCCCCGGACATTATGTGTCCCATCGCTCTTCCTACGACTGCAAAACCACAATCAAACTCATTTAATCTTGATAACCTGCCATTGTAGCCGCAGTAACTGATCTAACAACTGTGCCAGCCACTTGTCTTATATAGGCGTTGCCGCCCGCAAAACCGTATTGTGGCTGTTTACATATCTCTGTATTTGAATACCCATGCCTAAACCAGTTTCTTTGGTGCTTCAGTGTGTAACGACGGAGAGAAGAGCCGTCTGAGTACAGTTTTCAGTGCTAACAGACACGCAGCACTGCATCAAACAACCGCAGAAACCAATATCGGACGTACGACGAACGGATTCGTTAGGACAGTTTGGCGGAATTGGGGGTTAATGGGCTGTGGCACAAAAGACCGACGCGAGTGCCTACGTTAAGAGCACGATATCGCCTGCAGCGCCTCTCTTTGGCTTGTGACCTTATCAGTTGGACCCTGGACCACTGGAAAACCGTGACCTGGTCAGATGAGTCTCGATTTCAGTTGGTAAGGCCTGCTGGTACGGATAGAGTGTGGCACAGACACAACGAAGCCATGGAACCAAGTTAAGGGGCTCCGGAACGCCCTGTACTTGCAATGTTAAAATAACGCTTATAAATTACATCTTTCCTCACAAAGTATTTGAGGTAGGAAGTTGAACTTTTTACAGATTATTTATTGGAATATGGGCTACAACTTAACACAGGGATTTTACAAAATTTCAGTTCAGTTATTAAAGATGACTTTTTTTCAATTGTAATGAAAATTCACAACATTTATTTGCAATTTTTTATTTATATATTCAAAAATATACAGTTTTTTGGAAAAAGGCTGTGTTAAATTATGCAGAAGGTACTGTGTAATATTTACTGAAAGTTTGAAACAAATATGTTTGGAAGATCCTTAGAAAACATGTAATTAGTATGAGAAAATAAGAGTTTTGGGAATCGAGCGACAAAGATTGGATTAACTGTTTAGTGCATTCCAGGTCCATACGATGGATTATCTTCATCTTCTGCAAACTCCTCCTCCAGCTTCCTCTTGTTCCTCCTCCTGTTTACTCTTGCTTGTATTTCTAGACTCTTTACAGCCCTGTCTGCAGCCCGAAGGCGTTCCTTGTCTAAAGCAAGCATCGCTCGTACCACGTTAGAACCTATCTACATTCCCATATTTCTAAATACCTTTGGCTTTCCAACATTTCTCCTTTTCTTAAAAGCCTTCAGAGGATTTCTAATAACTTATCTTTTACTCATTATTATACTTCAACAAAACAGAGACTCAAGAAACAGAATTAATTACGAATATTTTCGAGATAACGACAGAGTAAATAAACATGAAACAATCGACAATCACACCAGCGATATATATTGAACCATCACAGGTTAGCCACAACACATACTTTATCTCACATCACTAAAATGTACCTGATGAACACGGACGTTAATAATAACACCATTTGACAGCAGTTTAACAGCGCCACAGTGGGTCACGCCCACGTAGAACACATTTAAAAAAAAAATTTAAAAATAGTTGTAGTCTTCGGAATTGAATAAATTATATATCTATTAAAAGGTAATAGTCTGCAGATTCAGAAAACGCATAAAAGTAAAAATTGAACTTTTCATGATTTTGAGCCTTTCCGGAGCCCCTTAACAAGAAGACACTGTGCAAGCTGGTGGACGCTCCATAATGTTGTGGGTCTCTGGTCCAACTGATCCGATAAGACTATTTACAGCCATTCATGAACTTCTGCTTCCCAAACGACGATGGATTTTTTGTGGGTGACAATGCAACGTGTCATCGGGCCACGATTTTTCGCAGTTGATTTAAAGAACATTCAGGATCATTCGAGGCAAATATTTGGTCACCCCCAAATCGCACGACATGGACCCCATCGAATATTTATGGGACGTAATCGAGGAGTCAGTTCGTGCACAAGATCCAGTAGTGCATGACTTGCTCAATTATAGACAGCTATAGGGGCAGCATGGGCCAATATTTCAGCGGGGGACTTCCAACGACTTGTAGAGAAGATGCCACGTCGAGTTGCTACAGCACGCCAAGCAAAGGAAGGTCCGACAGGATATACGGAGGTATCACACGATCTAAGTCACCCCACTGTTTTAACATGAATTCGCTGTAGAAATCGTACATTTTTATAAGAATAACCCTACTTGTACCTACAATGTGATACCTGAATCCGCTTAGCTGCACACAGATGACTGTTCCCTGGCTGAATAATTGAAAAAGCAACCCTCATTTCTTCAGCGATTGGTTTGACTCTCTCTATTTGTATGTTTTAATTTCAGGCAACATAGAGAAGTACAGTTCACACAAATATGTAGTTATAATGGTAATAACACGTCACCTGCCATCTCTGAGATAGCCGACGATGTACTGTTCATTGATACACAAAATCTTTCAAACGCACTTCGAAAAATTTTGATTGAAATGTTGTTTTTGCTTTCAACTCTTCCAGTTCACTTTGTAAGCCTAAATCTAAGTTATTTGGAAGATATCCATCCTGTTGGTAACATTTCACTCTATCGATTTTCAACTGTTTGTACCCATAAATTTATCTCACTAATAAATCCTTGAATATTAACCCTACTAGTCACAATATTTTCGTTTCTACCTTGAACCTTTCTATTTAGTTCATGTAAGTGTACGAAAATGTCATGATGATATGCCAACACAGATACTCAATCATCACCTGCAAATAAATTCGCGTACTCACTACCCTCGGTACTGAAAAATGCAAGTATCTCACCTGTAAATTCAAAATTTTGCATTAGTACTTTACCTCCGGATAATCATCGTCCTTCTGTTTGCAGCAAAAGTGTAGAGTACTATGATCCCATTTCTTGAAACAAAACGTTAAGAATTCCCATGTTTAGGGACCATGGTTTGATGCAGTTCACAGCTTTTGGTTAATTCATCCATCAAAATTTTCAGAGGAGATGGCAACAGTAGTTTTGTGGCGAGTGAGGCAATTGCCCGTTCGTAAATTAGGATGTACTTCGAGTACTTTTCGCTGGAAATATTTCTTCGGCGGTTGCCTTTAGTGTAGTTGTTTGCAAAAAGGAAATTACTTGCAACTACACACCCATCAACGTACGTTATGTAGGAAAGAAGTTGTGTGTGAACGTCAGTACCGGTCTCGATCTCTAGTGGTAACTAACGACTGCTCATAATTTTTTTCTTCGAGAGGCCCCCGATATCACTGGACATGTTACTAACTCGGCGGCTAATCGTGTCAGCAGAGAGAGGTATTTTTGAAATTTCAGTCGCATCTTCTGAACCAAGTACTATTTCTACCATTTCTTTATACGTAAACTTTAACAGAGCTTCTGCTTTGTGTGTGGCTTTCTAGCCTTTGCGATAGGTTAGACTATCTTAGAGATGACTGATGTACTTCCTGCGAAACACATCCCGTCGTAGTCATGAGCTTCATTTGCTTTTTATTTTGATCCGAAAACAGACGAAAATAGCTCACATCTTTACTTGACATAGAGAAATATTTTATTCACAAATGTCATTTCAATTTAGTGGGAAGCATAGAATAATTACTGAGTTTTCCACCACCTACAACACATTCGGACATTAGACATGCTTTGTCACCGCGAGAAAAAATGATAAGGTAAATAATTATCAATATTTGGCCTTTGAACTACTTTCTGGTTTTACGTATGTAAAATGAAGCAGTGAGTGAAAATTTGTACCAAGGCTGAAAATCGAACCCTCCCTCCCGACCCAAATTCTCGCTACCACCCGAGTCTACATTAAATTTCCAATCGCACATTTTTCGTTTTTTAACACTCGATTGTTTCACTAGCTGGATTCGAGGACGAACCACTCTCTAAAGTAAACTATTTCCTATCGGAAAAAATGTTTAGTAACACGGCAATAGATTATTATAAATAACTGACACTGTCGGCTAGAGATCTATCAATGAATTCAACGTAAAGGAAGCTTGACATATAATTTTTTTTGTATTCATTTGGTCGTGAGTAGATACTCTTGATTACTAGTTTCGACAGGACTAAGCTGCCATCTTCAGACCCACAGTGTACAGGTCATGAAGTCATGCTTGCAGTAAAGTGCACATTTGTATTTGGACCATCTAAATGTGAATAGTAATCAAAAGAAGGTAGAAATTAGAAAATATAGCTGTGTCCTCATGGCAAGACTGTCATACAAGTGTTGCACATGAAGAAGTGCCGCATATGTCTGTGTTGGCTACGGGCTCAATACTCCATGTCTTGCCATGAAGACGCAGTTATATTTTTAATGTTCTACCCTTTTTTTATTACGAGTGCGTTACGATGGTACGAAAACAAATGTGCGGGTAACCGCACAGCATGATTTCACAGCCTGCACTCTGTGAATCTGAAAATGGCAGCTTAGTCCAGTCGAAACTAGTAATCCAGTGTACCTACACGCAACCAAGGCAATCAAAACTTCATTTCTGAAATTTGGTTTCACTGTAATAGAAAATACTGGCGTTTCAATCGCAATATTTGCGCTGCTGCAGAGCACAGCTGTAATAATTGAAATACTTAAACAGTGCAAAGTCCAGGATGGAATGACAACGGTTTTGCTGAATTGATATACGGTATTGTTGTTTGACGACATGGTAGTCCTTTGGCGGCGAACGAAAACAGCAATAAAATTTAAGAATCGGCTACAAACTGTAACAAATACCAAAACAAGCAATAAAAATAATAAGCGGAAGATATTTTTGCTAATCTTCGGAATTTTAGGAAAAAACACGTGCAGCCAGCCGCACTCAAAACATGGGGTGTTACGAAGTGTTCTCACCCTAGTAGCATAGCCAGTGCAGTGACGCAGCCGAGAATACAATTAACTTAAGGTAAGCAAGGTAATGACAACAATAATGAGTAAATGAATCACATTTAATTTCTATGCTAGTGTATCAGTTATCAGCGTATATCAGATAATTAAAAGAGTGAATGAGGACTATCTCAAATTCGAAGGAAATCAATTACATTTAATTTCTTTAAAATCACAGAAATTCTCCATTTTTGTAAAATCGAATTCCCTTAATTTCTCACAACAATATGGAAATGTTCACGTGTATCCTTTACCTTGTGGCGGTACGCCAGTGTGCCACGGCAATCGGTTTAGGACTGTCTTTGGACAATGTGAAGTCATAACTTGGCGGCCTTCTTTCCCTCCCAATATTCTCTCATGCGCAACGAGTGAACATGTTTTCATTACTCCAAACATATGTTGTCTGCTCCTTCTCTATTCTTCCTCGGAACTTCACATGATTTTGGAAATATTCAGATTGCATCTAGGTCCTGTACGTCTGTCGATCTTAATGCAGTGAGACCGTTTTCTTTTTGTTTTTAAAAGCTTGTCCAGCAACCTTATTTTCTAAGAATATGTAAATCTGATGGGATAGCTTTTCTCGATCCAGTCTTTTCTTGTAGCCCATGAATCGGACATAGTCTTTGTAAGAATGATATTCTAGTGGTTGGCCACAGATTTCTGCGTTTGGTTGTGGGTGACGTATTTGAGGAGTGACGTTTCAAAACGCGATAAGTCCACTTGGTATCAAAAATTAAATTGAAGCTAATTTCTACTGTACAGAGTGTGCCATATCGAGCTATGCTGTTGTTTTCATTCAAAACGATATTTATAACTGTTTGAATCAGGAGCAAAATTTGACTTTCAGTTCAAAGTGCAGGAAGTCCATCAGTGAAAATGGTTCAAATCGCGATGAGTTCATTTACTGCCGATTGCTAACGAAAGGTTTTTTCAGTAAGATAATTAAAAGCTGTAGCGCCAGCACAGAATGAGTTTTAAAAATTCACTGCAATGTATCTGTTGTGTACCAGTACCACTTGTTGTTGTAGCCAGCGCACTGTCGCGTAAAACAGACTGCTTGGCCAGTATCTTTTTTATGTGGGAGCTTACTGTTCGTGAAAAATATGACTGACGTGGAAGAAGTTGTCTGTGTGGGGGTCCAGTGCTTTGGATCTAGGAAGCGGTCGAAGGGCGTTGTGAAAAGGAAGATTGCACAGATGGAGAGGTAAGATGTTTTAAAAGATAATTTCTAATGATATTTTCTGCTAAATAGATTTTACTACATATGCTAACTACGTATTTCGCTTTAATTTCTGGATAGGAATCCACTTAAACGTGTACTATTTAACTCTCTCATATACCGTGATAAAAAACCTGAAATGTTGGAGTCTGAGCTTCCTTGTGAACACAAAAAGGGAAGATTCAACTGCTGTACCATCCCCGTATACCATCTAATCAGAAATAGGATGAAAGTCTACAGATAATTAAGCAAACTACAGACAGGATTCTGTCTTCATTTATGGCTGTCTCCAGTCCGAAACGATGACGTTCGCGGAAATAGGATGGAAAACACAAGACTCAAACTACAAAGTTTACTTAATAGCATTGCTTCCTCGGCAATTGCTGGTAATGACATTTGTGAAAAACGTGTGTGTGTGGGGGGGGGGGGGGGGGGAAATCGCAGAACAAAAAAAAACTTTGCAAAGAAAGATAATGTGATACAATTCATTGCAAATTTGAAGGCTAGAGAAAGTCACTATAGCAGAGAAGAAAGTAATAGTCTGTATCTTTCTTCAGACTTGAATATAAAAAAAAATTTAAAATTTGTAATGAAAGTGCCCTGATTCATTAAAGGTAAAAAAGTGGTTCTTCAGCAACATATTCTCAAAAAAATTTAATTTGGGGTTTGGTGATCCTGCAGTGGATGTTTGTAGTTACAGCTGTAGAATGAAACTTGAAATAAAACTAGCTAGAGAGTTGGTCAAAAGACAAATGGCGCGAGCACAGCTCGCTGCTCATAAAATGAGAGCCAAACAGTTTTACAAAATTATGAAAGAGAATTTGCCCAACAGCTTGTCTTTATGCTTTGATCTGCAGCAAGTCCAACCTCTGCCAAAACTCGCTATTGGTAGGCTTATTACGCACGGCAACTGTCATTTTATGCTCTCTGTAGTACGGATACTGACAATAAATCTCCATACTTTTGCTGCTGGACTGACGACCAGGTTCATAGAGGTTCAAACGAAGTAGCTTCGGCCGGCCGAAGTGGCCGTGCGGTTAAAGGCGCTGCAGTCTGGAACCGCAAGACCGCTACGGTCGCAGGTTCGAATCCTGCCTCGGGCATGGATGTTTGTGATGTCCTTAGGTTAGTTAGGTTTAACTAGTTCTAAGTTCTCAGCAGTTGAGTCCCATAATGCTCAGAGCCATTTGAACCATTTTTTTTGAAGTAGCTTCAGCCTTGATAGACGCTCTGAGCAACCATAGATATGAAGAAAACTCTTTAACAATAAGATTATTTTGCGGTTAAAAATATCTCCATACTCAGTAAAGGATATACGCAGTACATTACCTGCAGATCGACTTTTTAGTGCTGTGGAAAACAGCCTTATTAAGCAATCTGAAATACTAACTCCTGAAAAATGTCACAGGATTTATCAGAAAATTGGGAAACTTCAATGTTCTGAACTCAAGGGTCTCTGTCAAAATTTGAGGAAGCCGGTGGGGATAAGAGACATGAAACGGGTTATACCCAAAAAGAAGCTGAAGGGGAAAAAATCCGTTTGTTTTTAGGATGGAGCCCTCATATGGTTTGGATGATCCGTCGAAAAGTTATATGACCTTGCTAAAAAGAGGTGTAGCAACGGATCAGATCCGTCACCCAAATGTTGTCTGTCTGGTATATCCAACAAAATCACAAAAAAGAGGGATTTATTCGACCTTCTGAAACAACGATTTGGTAATACTTGGATTGAAGATGATTTCTTAAAATTTTATGTTGACGTACTTCAGAGAGATTGTGTGGTAGCCAATGTGGAAGAGAAGCTGATGATGTTGAGTGTGATTGCTTGGAGGAGGAACCAGGATGTCAGATGCTTTGAAGAACGTTTGAAAGAATAATACTCAGTACATTTTCAACACTGTTTTTTAATTAAAACATGGGAAAACCGAAATGAGGTTTACGTTAGTGATTACAAAATATGATTCGCGTTCCAATATCTTCTAAAAATGAATTTTACAATTATTTTCAAACAATAAATTAACTAAGATTTGAAAAGCATTATTAATAATTTCAGTTTAACTGCTTACAAAACTTTTAGATAATTTCGAGGAAAACAATCTATATTATAATTTACAAGTACGAAAAAAATTACGGCTTTATTCTTTAACAATTGTTGAATGTGGCATGCTTAATTTTAATTTTGAGTGAGTTGTTAAGGAATGTAGGATTCGTAACTTTGCTACAAAAGACAATATGTAAACCGTTATAGTAAGCAACCATTCAGTCAAATAACTAATTCTGATTGTGTTCTTTCAAGTACAACTGGGCACTTATTCCTGTTTCGCTTGTGTTGCGTCTTATTGGTGTATTTGAAAGACAATGATTGGATTGGTGTTTTTATATGTAAATTTATTTCGAAACACATTATGTCCATTCGGCTGGTGCAAAACGTGAAATGACCATAGATTTCAAAAATTCAGTTGGCAACACTGCCTTTAAATAAAGAGTCTCACTCATTCCATTCTTCTAACTTTTGAAGTTTAATAAACTCTCATGTAGAAATCCCACTTTACTCCACAACTTTCCCTAATATTAGTTTTTTGCTTCTGCTGTAAAATTTTTATTTGTGGACTAATCGGGTTTGAAGAAATACTTATCATTTCATCTTTATTCTCGCTCGTAATATTTTTCTCATAATTCTACGTTCTTTTACTTCTAATTGCTCTGTTAGTACACTGGGGTGACAAAAGTCATGGGATACCGCATAATAGCTCGCTGACCTCCTTTTGACTGGCGCACTGCAACAGCTCGACGTGGTGTGGAGGCATCTGCTCACGAAATATTACAACAGGAATACTAATTTGGTTTTAGGTAGAAATAGTAATTAATAACTGTAAATAAAACTGTTAAAATTAACGGGAGCAGACGGCCGTTGATGATAGTGGATGCATTTGTTAGTGGAAAAATTGACTTCTAGAGGAATACTGTAAAATTTACAAAAGACTACATGTTTTCCTATAACCACTAAAATTGCTTGGCCGGCATGTTATTTACGGGCGAAATGGATTCATAGCTTGGAGACAGTGGCCAGATCACTTAAGATTCCGCGCTTGCATTCAAGTTTGCAACACGCTTCATGATGGTCGGCAGTTAATCTCAGAGATGCAGTAGCAAGTCGAAAATGAATAAATGGAAGAATACTAATTTCGGTCATTTCCACACCACGATCTGTTAAATTCGTATTGGTCGTTGGTTGTAACATTAAAACAAAACCTTTCATGTATCTTAGATCTATTAGGAGAACTGTTAAAATGAGGACTCACGAGACTTAACCAATTTACATTAATTTAGTTGCAAGTCATTCTAGAGCTAATACATAACAGATACATCACATTTGTCTACACAAAATAATCATTAATTACTGATACGGAAGGAAGGCAGATATAGTGCGTTGTCTCAGTATAAGGGCTATCAGCCAGGAGAGAGAGATTCGCCCAAGAATCCATTCACTTTACATTAGTTATTCCGATTTTAAGTTATTTACCCTAAATAAATAGATAAGTGCACATTTTTGTGAATTACATTATTTTTGCGACATCAAATTTCCATAAAATCACGTGCATCCGTATGGGCTCAACGAGTCGTTTTAAGTCCCCTGCAGAAATATTGAGCCATGCTGCCTCTACAACCGTCCATAATTGTGAAAGTTTTGCCGGTGCAGTATTTTGTGCGTGAACTGACCTCTTGACTGTGTCCCATAAATGTTCGATGGGATTCATGTCTAGCGTTCTGGGTGACCAAACCATTCGCTCGAAGTCTCCAGTACGTTCTTCAACTGAATCTCAAACAATTGTGGGCCGGTGACATGGCTTATTGTCATCCATAAAACTTCCACCGTTGTTTGGGAACCTGAAGTCCATGAATGGCCGCAATTGGTCTCCAGGTAGCCGAACATCCAGAGTGCCCAGTCCATTCCACGTAAACACAGCCACCATTATGGAGCCACCACCAGCTTGCACAGTGACTTGTTGACAACTTGAGTCCATGGCTTCGTGGGGTCTGCGCCACACTCGAACGCTACCGTCAGCTCTTACCGTCTGAAGCCGGGACTCATCTGACAAGACCACGGTTTGCCAGTAGTGCACGGTCCAATCGATACGATCTCGAGCCCAGGAGAGGCGCTGCAGGTGATGTCCTGCTGTCACTGAAGGAACTCTCGTAGGTCGTCTGCTGCTATAGCCCATGAACATCGAGTACGTTCGTCGTGCGCCTCACATCGATTTCTGCGATTATTTCACGCTTGTCGATCGTGTGAAACCCAGCTCGCGCTATTCGTTCACGAGACTCAGAGGGCTATAGACACGGGTTCCCACGTAGATGCCGTGTTTCTTGACTTCCGCAATGATTTTGATACAGTTCCCCAAAGTCGTTTAATGAACAAAGTAAGAGCATGTGGACTATCAAACCAATTGTGTGATTGTATTGAACAGTTCTTAGATAACAGAACGCAGCATGTCATTCTCAATGGAGTAAAGTCTTCCGAAGAAAGAGTGATTTGAGGTGTGCCGCAGGGGAGTGTCGTAGGACCGTTGCTATCCACAATATACATAAATGACCTTGTAGATGACATCGGAAGTTCACTGAGGCTTTTTGCGGATGATGCTGTAGTATATCGAGAGGTTGTAACAATGGAAAATTGTACTGAAATGCAGGAGGATCTGCAACGTATTGACGCATGGTGCAGGGAATGGCAATTGAATCTCAATGTAGACAAGTGTAATGTGCAACGAATACATAGAAAGATCCTTTATCATTTAGCTACAATATAGCAAGTCAACAACTGCAAGCAGTTAATTCCATAAATTATCTGGCAGTAGGCATTAGGAGTGATTTAAAATGGGACGACCGTATAAAATTAATCGTCAGTAAAGCAGATCCCAGACTGAGATTCATTGGAAGAATCCTAAGGAAATCCAATCCAAAAACAAAGGAAGTAGGTTACAGTACACTTGTTCGCCCGCTGCTTGAATAGTGCTCACCGGTGTGGGATCCGTACCAGATAGGGTTGAGAGAAGAGATAGAGAAGATCCAACGGAGAGCAACGGGCTTCGTTACAGGATCATTTAGTAATCGCGAAAGCGTTACAGAGATGATAGATAAACTCCAGTGTAAGACTCTGCAAGAGCAAGTTTCGAGAACATACCTTCACCGAGGAGTCAAGCAGTATGTTGCTCCCTCCTACGTATATCTCGCGAAGAGACCATGAGGATAAAATCAGAGAGATTATAGCCCACACAGAGGCACACCGACAATCTATCTTTCCACTAACAACTCGAGACTGGAATAGAAGGGAGAAGCAATAGAGGTACTAAAAGAAACCTCCTCCACACACCATCAGGTGGTTTGCGAAGTATGGATGTAGATGTAGATGTAGATGTCTGTTAGCACTGACAACTCTACGTAAACGAAGCTGCTCTCAACCATTAAATGGTGGCCGACGGCCACTGATTGTCCGCGATGAGAGGTAATGCCTGAAATTTGGAATTCGCAGCAAATTCTTGACACTGTGGATCGCGGAATATTGAATTCCGTAACGATTTCCGAACGTCCAATGCGTCTAGCACCAACTACAACTCCGCGTTCGAAGTGTTATGATTCCCGTCGAGCGGCCATGAACACATCGGATATCTTTTCTCATGAATCACCGGAGTACAAATGACAGCTCTGCCAGTGCACTGCCCTTTCATATCTTGGGTACGGGATACTGCCGGTATCTGCATAGTGCATATCGCTATCTCTTGACCTTTGATCCAGTTCAAATTCAGCTTCTGTTCTGCAGAGAGTTTATCAACCTATGTTTCACATGCAGTTTCGAGTCTTACAAAAGTAGTGACACCTACCTTGTTTGCTTGTTGCTAAAGTACTTCACTGAATTATTCAGGTGTATAACTTGTTCTGAGCACGACTGTCCTTTGTACTGAAGATTACTTTCTAGAAGTATTTACACAACTGGCCATTAAAATAGCTACACCACGAAAGATGACGCGCTATAGACGCGAAATTTAACCGACAGGAAGAAGATTCTGTCATACGCAATTCATTAGCTTGTCAAAGCATTCACACAAGGTTGGCCCTGGTGGTGACACCTACAACGTGCTGACATGAATAAAGTTTCCAACCGATTTCTCATACACAAACAGCAATTGACCGGCGTTGCCTGGTGAAACGTTGTTGTGATGCCTCGTGTAAGGAGGAGAAATGCGTACCATCACGTTTCCGACTTTGATAAAGATCGGATTGTAGCGTATCGCGATTGCGGTTTATCGTATCGCGACATTGCTGCTCGCTTTGGTCGAGATCCAATGACTGTTAGCAGAATATGGAATCGGTGGGTTCAGGAGGGTTATACGGGACGCCGTGCTGGATCCCACCGGCCTCGTATCACTAGCAGTCGAGATGACAGGCATGTTATCCGAATGGCTGCAACGGATCGTGCAGCCACGTCTCGATCCCTGAGTCGACAGGTGGGGACGTTTGCAAGACAACAACCATCAGCACGAACAGTTCGACGACGTTTTCAGCAGTTTGGACTATCAGTTCGGACACCATTGTTGCGGTTACCCTTGACACTGCATGACAGACAGGAGCGCCTGCGATGGTGTACTCAACGACGAACCTGGGTCCACGAATGGCAAAACGACATTTTTTTCGAATGAATCCAGGTTCTGTTTACAGCACCATGATGGTCGCATCCGTGTTTGGCGAAATCGCGGTGAACGCAAATTGGAAGCGTGTATTCGTCATCGTCGTACTGGCGTATTACCCGGCGTGATGGTATGGGGTGCCATTGGTTACACGTCTCGGTCACCTCTTGTTCACATTGACGACCCGTGGCTCTACCCTTCATTCGATCCCTGCGTAACTCTACATTTCAGCAGGATAATGCACGACCGCACGTTGCAGGTCCTGTACGGGCCTTTCTGGATACAGAAAATGTTCGACTGCTCTGCCCTGGTCATCACATTCTCCAGATCTCTCACCAACTAAAAACGTCTGGTCAACGGTGGGCGAGCAACTAACTAGTCACAAGACGCCAGTCACTACTCTTGATGAACTGTAGTATCGTGTTGAAGCTGCATGGGCAGCTGTACCCGTACACGCCATCCAAGCTCTGTTTGACCCAATGCCCAAGTGTATTAAGGCCGTTATTACGGCCAGAGGTGGTTGTTCGGGGTACTGATTTGAGGATCTATGCACCCAAATTGCGTGAAAATGTAATCAAATGTCAGTTCTAGTACAATATATTTGTCCAATGAATACCCGTTTATCATCTGCATTTCTTCTTGATGTAGCAATTTTAACGGCCAGTAGTGTACTTTGCAGCAGCTTAAATGAAACAATGGTTGCTTTCACGTCCTTGGCGAATTTCGTTCTGTAGTGTGCTAACCGATAATGAGCATTTGCAGTCTCTAAACAACTGATCTGCTACATCTGGTTTGCTGCTCCTACCGAATCGGTGTACCCCCGGAATGGCGACTGCCTAGCTTAGACTTCTAATATGGCCCCACCACATCAGAGGAAAAGATGTAGCAGTGGATCGCCTGGCAAGAAAATGGACTGTCCTTGGTTCGCTGCCTTGGTTCATGTGCCTGGGGTCGTTCGACCCCAGGGATGAGCACGATGCAGTGTCAGCAGGAGCAACTCCATTAGTGGGTTAGTGACATCAGCTGCAGGATCATGTGAATGATGCCCCTGTGGGGCTGTCTTTTGAGGTCACTATGGATCCGAAGGCTGCGGGATATAGTGGTGATGGTGTTGCCTGTGGTGAGATAGACAGTGGCATGGAAGGGACACAGAAAGGCGATTAGAATGTCTGCAAGAAACTGTGTGTTTCCCAGTAGTCAGTCGACGTGTTGTTGGTCAGTAGGAGGCTCTTGGGTCGGTAACTATACAGGTTTGCAAAAATTAAGACCGAAAGTATCTTTCGCATGATGTGCCACAGCCAAGTAACACAGCGCAATGAAACTTGTACCACATATTTAAAGAGCTGTTACAATATAGTATAGTACAATAGAGTACAGTGCAGTACAGAGGACAACTCAAAGAAATATGCAATTAGACGAACGGCTATGATGTGACACTGAACCCACGGCATTTCATGATTGCCCCCTGGGCATCGACATGGTTCTTAATAGGGTGTGTCATCAACATAGACGGAAATGCTTGCCTTCTAGCGTGCTCCCATGCTGACTACAGGGTTGAGTTTTGTGACAGGGCGTTGTATTCCGCCATCAACGTGACCTACAACTGCTGGATGATCGCTAGTGTATTTGGACATGTTGATATATATCTCCCCAACGCATCTCACTTGCGCTCGATGGAATTATTAATGGGCGGAACGGACAGGCCAGTCCATTCGCCGAAGATCCTCTCATTTCAAGTGCTTCTCCAGCTACGCTCTTCGATGCGACCGCCCATTATCACCCATAAAGATGGCCAAATAAAACACTGAAAACATGCATATGTGGATGATCTACTAAAATGGTAGAAGCTGAGGAAATGAATTAAAATTTGTGCCACTTGAACCCAGATCGCCTGCCAGAGTGGCCGAGCAGTTCTAGGCGCTACAGTCTGGAACCGCGCGACCGCTACGGTCGCAGGTTCGAATCCTGCCTCGGGCATAGATGTGTGCGATGTCCTTAGGTTAGTTAGGTTTAAGTAGTTCTAAGTTCTAGGGGACTGACGACCACTGCAGGTAAGTCCCATAGTGCTCAGAGCCATTTGAACCATTTGAACCCAGATCTCCTTGCTTACTAGGCATGTGTGCTACCCATTACACCTCCGCACCAGTACAGCTAACACAGCTGCTCAGATCAAGACCCAACCTTGGCACAGATTTTAATTCATTTCTTCAGCTTGTACCATTATCAGAGATAAGACTCTGAGGTCTCACGGAAAATTTAATTCTATCGGTTGTGTAGGGAATGATTACAATATCACAAACACAGACCAGTGAGTCTACCGTGTTCAAAGTTTGGAGGACAGTACGTCCCTGCAACATCATGCCTCTGCACATCAGGATCACCAAGCCGAATATGTTCGACAGTGTTCCTGTGTGCATTAAGTGTTCCCACATTTCACCAACCAGGAACATTGTGAACGTGAAGGTTCTGGTGGTCCATGTGTTATGATTTGGGGAGGCATACTGTGCATGAGCGAACTGACTCCAGATCTTTGAACACGGTGTCTTCACCAGTTAACATTATTTTGACACTGTCCACCTTTCCCACGTGTGTGACTATTCAGCTATGACTTCATTTTTGTGGCTAACAATGCGCGACCGCATCGAACTGCGCAGGTGGAGGAGTTCTGGGAAAGAGAGGGAGTTCGGCAAATCGACTGGGCTGCCCGTTCCTCTGACTTGAATTCCATTGAGCACGTGTGGGATACATTGGGGTGACACACTGCAGCACGTCCACATCTACCAACGATTGACTGTTAACCACGCTGGTGCAGGAATGGAACGCCGTATCAGAAGAACTCGTTACCAACCTTGTAGCCGGCACGGGTGCAGGTTGCACTGCATGCATCGCTTGCCCGTGATGATTACACATGCTATTAAGAACCATGTCCCACCGTTTCCTGGTTGTATTCCCGCCGCTTATAATGCCCACGTGACTATCATGAATCGTGGTAACCTCAGGTAATTATTGTGTTTGAATGAAGTATTATTTCTGTTCATCTCAGTCTGTAGTTCTTTCAGTTACATTCTGTACTATACTGTAGCAATGCTTTCTATGTAGGACACACATTTCATCGAGGTATGTTACGTGGTAGTAACGCATCATACGAAAGATACTTTGTAAGTGCCAACAGAGGATACCCTACAGCTAACCCACCTAGGATCGAATGGTGACTATGTAGTTGCCCTTGCGTAGGATAACCATTGGAGTCTGTACCACATGTTGCCTAAAGATTTGGATGGAGAATGAACACTACTTATGTAAAGCACCATCCAGAGGAGGCCCAAGGCAAGCGATCTCAGACGTAAGATTGGGTCGAGTCGTTAGTATAAAAGAGCTCGTCAGGATTGTTTGTGTTGACTGGCATTGTTCAATGCATGCAGGAGATGAGCAAGAGCCCTGAATTAGTGGTAATTTTCCCAGTGACTTTTCTCAAGTTTCTCTTGAAAGAACTGTTCAGGCTGTCGCCCTTGCACTTGTACTTGAAACTGAATGATGCCATCGTTTGTTTCTCTATGAAGTTACAGTCGCAGAAATGTTTGCAAAACATTGATGAGAACTGAGGACCTCCGACGAGTGAAATGAAACGGTGTTAAGACACTTGCTTCGCGATCGGGAGGATGGCGTTCAAACCTTTCAAGCATATTTTGAGGTCGCACAAAACGAATAAATGAATAGATACTGCAAACAGGACGTTCACGATTTCTTTCCCTATATAAAATTGTTGAGGCTTTCGTGGCCACTTGTTGACAAACTGCCTACTGGCTTCTGTCTCGGGTTCTTCGGCCGACGTTCATCTAATGATTTTCCTGACGTGTCACTAGCACGAGTGGCTGGCATTGTCAACGCTTCACCCTCCATTGCCGGTAGTCCAGTTCACCACCGGCAATGTAGGGTGAAGCTTTGACATTGCCAGCCACTCGTGCTGGCGAAACGTCAGAAAAATCATTAGATGAACGTCGGCCGAAGAACCCGAGACAGAAGCCAGTAGGCAGTTTGTCTTTCCCTATAGTTTATGAATCTCAATTTTTCTTCCATTTATAATGAACTAGTGGACATCTCGACGTCAAACTTTTGTCTTCTTTCCTTCTTGCGGTCGTTTTTCAGTACGCTGTCCATGGAAGAGATTTTGTACTCAGAACATGGCCTTTTTTTGCGTCAGTCTCCTGACTGGTTTGATGTGGTCCGCAAAGAATTCCTTTCCTGTGCCAAGCTCTTCATCTCATAGAAACAATTGCAATCCATGTCCTTCTTATGTCATCTTTGCTGCCTTTGTCATCTTTTGGTGCCTATGTAGCGGAATTCCTTAACTTCACCTCCTTCGTGGTCACCAATCTTCATGCTAAGTTTCACGATGTTCTCTATCGTGCTACTTCTAACTGCTTTCGCCTTTCTTCTATTTACCGTCAATCCATGTTCCGGACTCAATAGACTGTTCATGCCATTCAGCACATCCTGTAGTTCAAAACATCGTTCAAAATGGCTCTGAGCACTATGGGACTTAACTTCTGAGGTCATCAGTCCCCTAGAACTTAGAACTAACTTAAGGACATCAGACACATCCATACCCGAGGCTGGATTCGAACCTGCGACCGTAGCGGTCGCGCGGCTCCAGACTGTAGCGCCTAGAACCGCTCGGCCACACCGGCCGGCCATCCTGTAGTACTTCTCCACAATCACTGAGGACAGTAATGCACATCAGCGAACTTGATTTCCGTTCACCTTGAATTTTAATTCCAGTGTTGAGTTCATCTTTTTAGTTCCACCATTGTTTCTTCGATGTACTGAGTTAACAGAAGTGGAGAAAGACTACGCCCCTGTCTTACATCTTTTTTAAACCGAACATATGATTCTTGGTTTCCCACATTATTGTTCCCTCTTGGCTCTTGTACATATTGTATACTAGCTACCCGGATTCGCTCCTGGAGTTGATATGAGATTGTATAGTAGTTGGAATAAGAGAGTAAACGTTATAGTATAAGAGATGAATTTTTTTTATTGAAAACGCATTATAAAGGTTAATGTATAAGACGCATAAAAATTTTGTTGCATACACATGTTTAAAATACTTGTTAGCGTATAAGAGGTAAAAAAATTATTGATGACGTATCTAACTATTTAGAATACTTGTTCATAAAAAACATTTTTCATTTTGTTATCCGGGGTATACATGTACAAATTCTTCGAATTTCTAGAGCAAGCTACGTACAGTTGACCGTGAGAGAAGCAGGACTGTTTGAGGTTGATGCCGAAATATTTTAAAGTCCGTCCTTGCGCTTTGTCAGTTGTAAAACTTTAGGCTAATTTAATTGTAAATTGCAGTCTTAAACTGGAATGGCTCTTTAGTAGAGATCAGTGATATTTTGAGAGAAAAATAGTGTGTGTCCTTTGCACTTTCCAGTCATAAGTTCGGCTTCGATGGCTGTTTGACGATCATCCTTGTTCCATTACATAGCACTGGTGAGTTGAGATTTCTGAGTAGCATGGTGGGAGATCAAATTTTAAGTCGAAGTCAGTGAAATGGCTGTCCTGATACTTGAAAAGAGTTTAGAAATTCTGTAAGGAAGTTCATACTTCCTTCATCGTTTACCATCGTGCCGATCGATTTGTATATTCTCTCTTCACCGGGTATTTTCTTTTGAATATTAAAATTGGTATAGGCGACAATATTATTTTTAGGTGCCAAACTTGCTGTTTCAAATAGCGAGTCCAGATGCGTATAGTTGTGAACAATTGTTGGATAAACTTGGTCGACCACTTCGTTTTCAGCACTCGCTATGTTGCATAAATGAACCTCGAGTTTAACAAGACCGGTCGTCTGCTCAGTGGGAGAAGTGCCTTCGACTGTTTGTATAAGTTGTTGAGCAAAATGTGCTGTCGTCTCTGTAGTAACCAAAACCAACCGTGGGAACGCCTTGGGCTGCGGATCGGAGCCGCCAGGCGGGGAAGCTGCTGGCGGTGGAGCACGCACCACCGGGTAAACACAAGGACGAGTCGGACGACGGACCAAAGACAACCGACAACGGCCGACTATGACCGACACAACAAGGACGAGATAAGCAGCGGAGGCTTGTAGAGACCACAACAACAAACACCAACAGTAAATCCACTCGGAACCAGAGCCAGGCCAATGTCAACAACGAGCAACGACCAGAACGCAGTACCGCCGAGGTAGAGACGCAATCCAGAGCGAGTACCATACTGACTGGACTAGGCAGAGCGGGTCCCTATATACGAAACCAGAGGGAACGGCTATTGGCCGCGGTCTGCACGTGGTGTAGCGGTGGCGCCCTCTATGGGCTGTCCACGTCCATTTGTTCTGGCGCGTGTTCGACTTCCGCGGCGGGAGGTACTAGAGTTTCGACTTCCTATAGCTCACCCCTCATATTTTTTGTTATTGGCAGTATTTGTATGTGTCGCAGCATATAATGATCTCGTCTGATGGTGTTTACTTAGGGATAACTGGAAGTGTTTGTCGAAAATTTCCTGAGAGTGTGAGTAGAACTCCTGCCACCACTTCAGTGTTTCCTCGCAAATCTTGTAATGTGTTGTCCATGGCTTCTAGTGATTTCTTATGTGCCATTCCTCAACCGTACAAGGGGATAATTTTAAATTGCTTCAGAAGTTCACCCCATCCAGATGCTCTTGAGATTTTATATACCAGGAATCGTTCTTCGGCTATATTCAACTGTAGCTGTAGGGCTAAATGGGCGGTTCTTCCTCGTTCCATAAGCGTGGCCGCAATGCCGGACGATGCCATGTCCAAGTGTGATGTGTTGTTTAGCACGTATTTCCGTCAGCAGTAGATTTATTAGAAACTTTTCTCGGTGTCGCCTGGTGCGCCCAAGTAAATAATTCAGTCAGTGTTGTTGTCGATCCGGTCCATGATAATGTAAATTTCCTTTTGATTGTCATTGAGGAGTGGTTTCTTGTAGTATATCGAAATATTCGTTGATGTTGCAGTTTTTTTTTCCTTTGCAGTTTTGAAGTTTAGCACACTGACAGCACCTTGACGTGGAGCTTGCATCCTAAGTTGTACTGATTGTTTATTGCTAGTTACTTATCTTCTAGGCGAATGAGCGGTCATTGAAAATGTCGTCGTTGGATTCGATGGTCAGTTCACGATGAGCATGTCGGAATTGGTATAGCACATCATCGCTCGTACTGCTTTAAAGGAGTCCCTTAGCTGTTTTGGATTCGATGGGTTACATGTTGTTAGAATTTGTTCAGCTGAGGCTGTGAGGAGGCTTCTTGTAGTGTTAATTCCGTGTGTTTGTCATTTTCCAGTAGTCCTCAGCGTTGCCCCCGTCTTCTCTGTCCGTCTGGCATAAGTAACCATCAATGGTCTTAAGATCTTTGAAACTTGTTGGTCCCCATATTCCGTGTGGCAACATACGGCGATAGAAACATTCGGCGTTCTTCTGATGTATGGCGTATACTTGGACTACTACGCCAGTTTTCATTATTCCTGGATGAGCTTCTATTTCAATTCCTTGTTTTCGTCTTTGAACCATTTTTCTTGTTCTGTTTCACATATAATAGGTTGGGACGCCAGCATGTAGTAACGTTTTCGCAAATAGATACGTTTGGCACAGTTAGTAAAAAGCTGTTAATATATTGTTCTGAGGCGGTTCGCTTGCAGTTTTCCTGGCAATGTCTTTTGTGAAACAAACTTTCTGTTCGTTCTTCAAATGCACTGCTAGATGTTGCACAGCTGGTTCGCCTTCGTGTATGAGGAAACCGAAAATCCGCCACTCTGTCTTCGTTGCTGTTGATGCATCTTCCCATTTGTTACATGAGAACCTCGACGTTTCAGTTTTGTTGTTCACTGTCTTTAGTCCTTTGAAATGCTATGATGTCACTGCCTTTGTTCACATATTTACAGATACATTTGATGGACTTCAGTGAATTGAGTATTCGAAATTTATGTGTGCTTGTAACATTTTTGCCGGCCGGGATGGCCGAGCGGTTCTAGGCGCTACAGTCTGGAACCACGCGACCGCTACGGTCGCAGGTTCGAATCCTGCCTCGGGCATGGATGTGTGTGATGTCTTTAGGTTAGTTAGGTTTAAGTAGTTCTAAGTTCTAGGGGACTGATGACCTCAGAAGTTGTCCCATAGTGCTCAGAGCCATTTGAACCATTTGTAACATCTTCTAAGTAGTGTATTATATGGTACTACCCATTGATTATCTATTTCCAGTTTGTCGCTGCCTGGTATTCGTATTCTTTTCTGTGAAACCAACGTTATCGGGTAATGTTCTGTATTTGGGATAGCCATCAACTTTGGTGTGTGTCGTCCAAGTAAGGTTTGGGGTAGTTTTTTGTGCATTTTCCATCACTCATACATTGATATTTGGGTTTTAGTGGAGCGCATGGTCCGCGAATCATGTTTTTCACTACTATTTCGTACCGTTACGGATCTTCTTGTGAATTGGGAAATTCAGCTTGGATGATTTAGTCGATATCCTTGAGAAGAACTCTGTTGTGTAGTGGTATGAGATTGTGTGAGTGAGGCAGTCGTGTTTGCCGTTCAATTGTGTCCGTTGTATTTTGTGATGACTTCAATAAAGTTTATTTGCTTTTTCGGAAAACTCGGGTTATTACGTCGTGTAGATGCATGGGGGCTTCTCCGTATGTTAGTTATTCTCTGATTCCATCATTTATGACTGTGTCTGGAAGGTGGACGTATAATTCCGTTCTTAGTTTCTTGTGATTCAGTCTTATGTAAATCACCAGTTCCACTTCTCTTTTGTGTACGCATCTATCAGGAGTTCCTGGAATAAATGGCTAGTGTTGAGAATACGGTTGTTGTTTCATTGCCTCTGATCATTAAGCGGTAAGCTTAGAACTCCTTGGAAGTGACTTTTTTATTTGTTTCTATGCCAGTTTCAGCTTGTAACGATATTCGTCTTCTCTGTGCAGAAATATTAATGGATATTGGAGGACATGATGTGATCATTAAGCGGTAAGCTTAGAACTCCTTGGAAGTGACTGTTTTGTTTGTTTCTGTGCCAGTTTCAGCTTGGAATTATATTCGTCCTCTCTGTGCAGAAATATTAATGGATATTGGAGGACATGATGTGATCATTAAGCATAAGCTTAGAACTCCTTGGAAGTGACTTTTTGGTTGTTTCTATGCCAGTTTCAGCTTGGAATGATATTGGTACTCTCCATGCAGGAATATTAATGGATATTGGAGACATGATGTGATCATTAGGTGGTAAGCTTAGAACTCCTTAGAAGTGACCTTTTTGTTTGTTTCTATGACAGTTTCAGCTTGGAATGATATTCGTCCTCTCCGTGCAGAAATATTAATGGATAGTGGAGGACATGATGTGAACGGTGTGTCTCTGCAAAGCAATGTAGTCGTTCTCTTCTTTGTTGTACAATTTCGTAACGGCTTGTGTTTTAACTATCCACAGTTATGATAGCGAATTCGTCTACCTCAGGTCCATTAAACCGACGTTCGTGTTCTCCTGGTGGTCTTTTTTGGGCTCGAACTAAAACTGTACAATCCTCAGAAATCATTCGATCTAGTACTCTTTTTAAAATGTGAATCGGTTGATAGTGTTTGCGTTAGTTCCTCTTTACATCTTGGGCTACTTCCCGTTTCAACCTACAGATATTTGTGCATCGCTGATTAATTTCTGTTTCCTCATTTCCAAAGAAATACACTGTACTTGCAGAAATTCATGGTCTTCGTCAGGTAGTGCTAGTAATGATCCCATGTTGTGACTGATTTATCCTTGGATGGAGAAAACATAATGGGTTTCATCTCTGTTTGTGTTAATGGATGTGATATCGATGGAAGTCATTAGGAAGCAGGCTTTTATATTTTGAAGAAAGTTTTTCTATTCCGGAGTGTCCCCAGCAGTGTAATGCAAAAATTCCTGCGGAGATGCTTACAGTGGTGGTAATCGAATTTTTCCATTCATGCAACAGAAACCTGGTGTACCTCTAATGAATTTTTTCGTGTTGTGAAACTGGTAGATGTTATCCATTCATTCGATTATGACGTATTTGTATTTGTTATCCTCTTTCGTCGGGTCGTAGTGGAGTGCTTCATTTGTTACGTTGTACTCTTAACTTGTCCTCGTCCGCACTTCTCGTAGTGTGATATTTTCATGGCTGGCTTGAGTTCGCAGTCTTTCATTACAAGATTGTGTCGCAATTCATGATTCCTTAATCCGTTAATTTCCTTGTTCTTCGGTTTCTCTGCTTCTCACGGTGCTCATTGTCGTTCGTTGGGGACTTAAACGTGCTTCACCTTTTCGTTTTCAGCTGTTCTTTCTGTTTTCGTCGTTTTCCTTCAGAATTGCCAAGATCTCTTCCTCTTTTATGTTTGGGCATTGTCTAAAATGTAAATTAAATCAAATTTTATTAGCAAATACTCTGAGTACACTTTGCACACTTTTCGAACTTTATTTTCGATTTATATTCAAACACATAATCACTTTGAATACTCACATTTCACTGTTTGTTTTTATTCACTCACTGCACAACTTTTTCAGTTCCTCCCTTCATTACCGATAAGAAACTGACTTTCGAAACCACAGCAGGTCTTCCTTTGTATACAACTATCAATAGGAAGCCCCACCAAAACATACCAGAGAGGCTTCGGATAGTCCACAGTTTTCTAGAATATTCCACAACATTTGAGAGTGTTCTGGAATGTTCCACAATGATCTGAAGTGCTCTGGGCTGTTCCAGAACATTCTGGAATCTTCCTGAAAGTTCCAGACTGTCCCTGAACGTTCCACAACAGTCCGGATCATTGTGAAACATTCCGGAACATTCTGGAAAGTTGTAGAATGCTCTAGAGTACTCTAGAATGTTCTGAAATGTTCTCGAAAACGTTCTGGAATGTTGAAATTTCTAGAGGGCGAAATTTCCCAGTACTTGTATCTGCAAAAGCAGGCCCTTCAGGTAAAAAAGGGAACCTTCTTCATGGGTAGGGACAGAGGGCTCCAATGCGATATAACTCCCTTGATCATACCGGGACTCGTTTCCGAGGTTTAGGTGGTTGGTTTGTTGATATGGAGGAGGGGACCGAACCGCAAGGTTATCGGTCCTATCCGATTAGGGGAGTATGGGAAAGGAAGTCGGCAGTGCTCTTTTAAAGGAACCATCCCGGCATTTGACGGAAGCCATTTAGGGAAATCACGGAGAACCTAAATCAGGATGGCCGGAGGCGGGTTTCACCGTCGTCCTCCCGAATGCGAATCCAGTGTGGTAACAACTGCGCCACCTCGCTCGGTGAGTTTTAGCGGCACGCATATTATACACTTAGTTTTGTAATATATAATATTGATTACTCATGTTTCCCTATAGGTTAACCGTATTTTTCTCGGAATTGCGAACATCTTGCAAGATTTGACATTGTCAAACGCTTTTTTCAGGTCCACTATCTTTCCTAAAGGGAAACCGATGGTCATCTAACACATCGTCAGTTTTCTTTTCCATTCTTCTGCATATTAATCTTGTTAACAACAAGGATGCATGAACTTTTAAGCTAATTTGCGATAATTCACTCACTTGTTGACACTTTCAATCTTCGGCGTTGTGTGGATGATGTTTTCACAAAAGTCAGATTGTATATCGCCAGTCTCATACATTCTACACCAACGTGAGCAGTCGTTTTTTTTTTTTTTTTTTTTTTTTTTTGCCATTCGACTCCATGATTTTAGAAAATCTGATGGAGTGTTATTTATTCCTTCTGCCTTATTAGATCTTGAGTGTTGCAAAGCTCTTCTAAATTCTGATTCTAATATTGGATCCCCTGCACCTTCTATATGAACTTCCGTTTCTTCTTCTATCACGTCTGAAACAAGTCCTCCCCTTTATAGAGCCCTTTAATTTACTCTTTCTAACTATCCGCTGTGTCCACTGCATTTAACAGTGGGCTTGCCATTGAACTCTTAATGATACCATCCCTGCTATGAATTTCACCGAAGATTGTTCTGATTTTTCTGTATGCTGAATCAGTACTCCCGACAAACAAATCTTTTTCGATTTCATCACATTTTTCAGGCAGTCACCATTCTTTAACTTCCCTGTACTTCCTATTTATTCATTCATAAGTGAAATGGAGAATCGTAAAGATGCAGTAATCCACAGACGCCAAATTTCATTAAAATGAACAAAACTGTCTCTTTCCGAAAATATTTGCAAATTATTCAATCGGGTGGTAACTGTCTGTGGAAACAGCGTTCAGTGAGTTAGTCGCTGAAAAAATTTAACTTTAATTCAAGTTTTCTATTTTAGAGATGTTTTTAAAGGTCGAGGACTACTGCCCTTTTAACATGCCACGATGAAATCTGTTGTGTCTAGACAAGACAGCCGAGACACAATGAGAGGAAGCCGAAAGGCACGCGTTTAAACTCACGCAGGCTGGCGTGAGGTCTGAAACAGGATACGTAATGAATGCTATAAAGAAAAGTACGTAGCTTTTGGAATACTTAACTTTAATCCACATTTGTAGAACATCGCTCTTGATGGTACATTAATAGAATCTCAATATCAATTGAATACGGCGCCTTGCTAGGTCGTAGCAAATGTAGCTGAAGGCTATGCTAACTATCGTCTCGGCAAATGAGAGCGTATTTGTCAGTGAACCTTTCCTTGCAAAGTCGGCTGTACAACTGGGGCGAGTGCCAGTACGTCTCTCTAGACCTGCCGTGTGGTGGCGCTCGGTCTGCAATTACTGACAGTGGCGACACGCGGGTCCGGCGTATACTAATGGACCGCGGCTGATTTAAAGCTACCACCTAGCAAGTGTGGTGGCTGGCGGTGACACCACAAAATCAAGTCAATTTTCTTTGGTTTTTCCGATAAACTATGGGAAAGCAAAGATTTTTTTGACAAACCAACATCGTTCAAGTTTAATGGAACGTTTTTTATGTGAAAAGACAATTGAAAGTATTACTAGCTGACATTTATTGCACGACTCAATTAGTCTTTCTACTCTCTCTCATTCCTCGTACCAAGAACATATTCTCCTCTAAACTTTTCTTCTAATTTTTTGCTACAAATAGATTCCTGTCGCTCAGGAATATTACATTTATATCTCCCTTTACGTACTGAATTACCCGTACAATATCCTCATATACTTTCTCTGTCTCTTCGTTTTCAGCTTGCGACGTCGAAATAGATATCGTTGTCGGTATTTGCTTGCTGTAGATTCTAATGGGAGCAACTCAGTCACAGACCTGTTCACAGTAACTTACTCCGTGCCCTAACTTCCTACTCGTAATGATTCCTACTCCCATTAGACTACTTTCTGATGCTGTTGATGTTATCCTGCAATCATCTGACCACAAATCCTTGTCTTCTTTCCATTTTGTTTCCCTGACGTCCATTGTATCTGGATTGAGGCTTAGTGTTTTCCTTTACAGATTTCCGGCTTCCCTACTATTTTCAAACTTCTGACATTGCACGCTCCGACTCATAGAAAGTTATCCAGACCTGACTTATGGTGAGCTCTCCCTTGGAAGTCCCCTCCGTGAGATCCGTTTTGGGCTGCTAGTCAGGAATCTTTTGTCAATGTAGCGGTCATGATAACACTTTTTCAATTACATGTCCTGTGGATGCACATTATATGTCTGTAGTCCAGTGGTTTCCATTGGTTTCTGCATCCTCATACCGTTGGTCATTGCTCATTCTTCCACCCGTAGCGGCAGTTTCACACCCGAAGGCCAAGAGACTGCCCTGATCCTCTGCACGTTTCTCCTCCCTTTTTGACAAGGCCATTGGCTGAATGAGGGTGATTTTTTATGTCGGAAGTCTTCTGCCGTTATTGCTCATGAATTTTATCCAAAAGTTAAACACTTGCGGCGTTCGAACGCGGGACGGATGATTTCGATCGTACAGGTTGGCAATTATTGAACTATGTCAAAAGAAAAAAAAACGTAAACTGATTACAAACTACGGCGTGCACACACTTTACTCGACTTATTAACGTCGCTGCAGATATTCGGATTTAAGTTATGACGTGTTCAAGATGCCTGCCATCATTGGCGATAATGTGGTGCAGACAAATAGCGAAATTCTGCATCACCCGCTGAAGTGTTGGAACATCGACGTTGTCGATGACCTCCTGAATGGCTGTTTCCACATTAAGTATGGCTGTGGAGTTATTGCTGGACACCTCGTCTTCAACACAACCCCACAAACAGGAGTCGCATGTGCTCGGATGCGGAGAATATGGCGGCCAATCAAGGCCCATGTCAGTGGCCTCTGAGTACCCCAGAGCCAGATTGTGGTCCCCAAAGTATTCCTCCAGGACATCAAAAACTATCCTGCTTCGATGGGGTCGAGCTTCGTCTTGCATGAACCACATCTTGTCGAAATCAGGGTGACTTTGGATAATGGGGATGAAGTCATTTCCCAGAACCTTCATGTTCAGTTCGGTATCCACCGTGTCATAAAGGAATATCACACCGGTTATTCCGCGACTGGACATTGCACACCGCACAGTCAACCACTGAGAGTGAAGAGACTTTTAGAATGCGAAATAGGAATTCTCAGTCCCCCAAATGCAGTCAGTGCGACATTTTCATGTGCAAATGGTCGAAGGCAACAAGATGGGGCGCATGCTCATACTAACCTCCATCGCGCCCCGCGGCCAAGCGTGCAGTCTGAATGTCCTAAAGCAAACCATTCAGGAGTTATGAGGATTTTATTTCATATAGCATACTAATTGTGGCTCTGTAGCTAGACTCAGCCCAGTGTCCAGTTAAATGGGACACTGTTTTCGTAACTGATATGGGGATTGCATGAATGTGACAACGACTAGTGGGTAACATTTTCTGGGGAGAAAGGAAGGCAGATTGTTTAACGTCCAGTCAACGAAAATGACATTACAGACAAGGCACGAAGTCTGATGTGTCAGGGAATCGGCAGAATTCTTTTCGTCTCTTCAGAACGCCAGCGTTTGCATTAAGAAAATCTAACTCTAGACAGCCACACAGGTACCTGAATCACTGTCTCCAGAATGGAAGCCGTCACATCACCGAGCCATCTTTTTCGGTTTCTGTGAGGAGACGCCAAGTTATGGAGACTGTTTTTCGCGGTGGACTGACCAGCTGCTGTTGAGACGCCTGAGGTCTGCAGATGTGCGGTTCCTGCAGTCGACTGCCGGGCAAGTTCGTCAGACCGATCGATATGTAAGCGAAGCCGCAACTTGGCGAACTTGGGTAAGCGACCGAGAATGGCGGCTGCCACGGCTAACTTGCCGGCTGCAATTAAACGGCTGGGAGATTATGTATGCTCGAGACCGTTGCTCCCGGCAACTTCGCAACTTTCTAAAACAGGAAACGGAGACTACAAACACACACACACACACACACACACACACACACACACACACACACACACACCGCTCCTCCTTTCTCAGTTTTTGAGAGGAAACACCTAAATAAGGAGATGTATGGTGTCGATGGAGTGTACAAAAAATTACAAAAAAATTATTATTCAGTTGCAATGCAAAGTTCGTTAGTAGAAAGAGTCGCTAGAGTCGCTTAACTGGCTTCGGTAACAGACTATAAACTGCCAACAAAGGCAATTTTGTTCGAATGATCGATTAATTTCGAACGTAACTGATTGTCAAGTATCTCTGCAGGTTGTGCGCCTGCCTCAGGAGAAACAGTGGAACAAATCGAAATTCGCATTCGATAGATGTTCGACGTTAATGTATATGAATTCCTAAGGGATCGAACTGCTGAGATCATCGGTCCCTAGACATATACACTACTTAAACAATTTAGCGTATGCTAAGAACATCACACACACTTATGCCTGAGGGAGGACTCGAATCTAGGGTGGGAGGGGCCGCACTATCCGTGACATGGCGCCTCAAACCGCACGGCCACTCCGCGCCGCTGGGTGTCCGAGAAAATTTACGCATCGTATATGTCATGTTGGCCGCAGTCATGCGCTGGGTTCTGTTTTACCACTCCAGTACGATGCCAGACGGCCACACTATGTGTGCAGAAGCATCTATTAGTCTTCTAATTATTTGGTCCTCTGATTCTTATTCCTTGTGGATGTGTCACAGTCGTCGTGAAAGGCGATAAACACTATAGTGACCTTTAGTTTTGCAACCACAATCCTTAGAATACACTTTGGAACGGTATCGGAAGCAAGGTAAGCGCTCAGGAACGAACTGTAGCAGTTCTCGGGAAGTGCGTGAGCTGCGCATAGCTATATGGTACCACACACCTCTGCAGTCCCATCGAGGACTTGTCGCCACTGTATTGCGTTCCGACACAGTATAAAGCAGGTGATCATTACGGTTTGTCTCATCAGCGTAATTAACCAAGGTTTTTCAACTATTTTTATGATTTCATTAGGTAGGCATTTATACAGACGATGGGTTATGATGCCTTCAACCTTTAGCCACAGATCTTCTGTACATGGTAACAGGTAAAAATGGTGAAATATTTTTATTATATTCTACTTCCATCACTTTAACTTAGCCTCTGGCAGTGGCGTGTGCAGTTACGTAAACTACTCCGCATTACTTGTGTCTGGCTCCCATGCTATTACGCTTAGCTTGGGACGCCCCCACGGTATTGTTGAGTTAGAGACGCCAAGTTTCTGCGACAAATCCGCCAGTGGGAGGACCGGGTGCGTGAGGTGAGGTATGCGAGAGGGTCGGCGAGGTAGCAGCCGCAACAGCGGGTCGCTTTCGTGCCTGCCAGTTTCCTTGCTATCTCGACGTGTTCACCATTTCTTCTCATTGGGGGCGAAATGCGGTTCACTCCGCCGTCGTAGCCAGTTTTCATGAACATTGTATCCCTTAGTGGTAGTTCTTGGGAATAAAACACATTTTTTTCCCCTGAATCCTAGCATTTGTCATTTTAAGTGTAGGAAAAACACTCCAGATGCCTACCTACTACCATCCTAACATGTGCACTGCATTAGAACCAAATGTTCTCATTCCTACATGTACATCTACATAGATACTTCGCAAGCTACCGCACGGTGCGTGGCGGAGGGTATCTTGTAACACTACCAGTCATTTCCTTACCTGCTCCACTCGCAAATAGAGCGAGGCGTAGACGACTGTCTATATGCCTCCGTATGAGCCCTAATTTCTCGTATCTTACCTTCGTGGTCCTTACATGCAATATATGTTGGTGGCAGTAGAGTCGTTCGGCAGTCAGCTTCACATAGCGGTTCTCTAAATTTTGCTCAACAGTGTTTCTCGAAAAGAAGGTCGCCTTCCCTCCAGGGATTCCAATTTGAGTTCCCGAAGCATCTCTGTAACACTTGCGTGTTGTTCAAACCTACCGTTAACGAATCTAGCAGCCCGCCTCTGAATTACTTCGATGACCTCGTTCAGTCCAACCCTTTACGGATAGCAAACATTCCAGCAGTACTCAAGAATACATCGTACCAGCGTCCTATACGCGGTCTCCTTTACGGGTGAACCACTCTTTCCTGAAATTCTTCCAATAAAGCGGTCGACCATTCGTCTTCCCTACCACGATTCTCACATGCTCCTCCCATTTCATATCGCTTTGCAACGTTACGCCCAGATATTTCAACGACGTGACTGTGTCAAGTAAGAAACTATTAACACTATATCCCAACATTACAGATCTGATCTTCCTACTCATCCACATCAATTTACATTTTTCCACATTTAGAGCTAGATGCCATTCATTGCACCAGCTGGAAATTTTGTGTAAGCCGTCTTATATCTTCCTACGGTCGCTCAACTTGGACTACAGCATCATAAGCAGACAAACGCAAATTTCTGCCCACCTGTCCACCAAATGATTTGTGTATGGAGAGAACAACAGCGGTCCTGTCACACTTCCCGGGGGCAGTCCTGACGGTACCCTTCTCTCTTAAGAACAATCGCCACTGAGGACAGAAAACTGGGTTCTACCATCTAAGAAATCTTGGAGCCACTCACATATATGTGAATTTATTCCATGTGCTCGTACCTTCGGTAAAATCCTGAAATGGGGCACCATGTCAATTGCTTTCTGGAAATATATAAATATGGAATCTACCTGTTGCCCTTCATCCACACTTCGCTGTATATCATGTGAGAAAAGGGCAAGCTGAGTTTCGCCACAGCGATGCTTTCTAAAACCATGATGATTCATGCACATAAGCTTCTTAGTCTCGAGAAAGTTTATTATATTCGAACTCAGAATATGATCAAGGAATCTGCAACAAATAGAAGTTATGGACATGGGTTTGTAATTTTGTAGGTCCGTTTCTTAGTGTCTAGGAAACCTGTATACTCGATTCTTTAGATGAACAATCAAACAACTGGTATTAATGAGTTTTATTTTAACAAGACAAGTGCAAATACTTAACTTTGATAGATGTGTCGCAAGCAAAGGGTGACATACAAAATATTCTTCAGAATAGACAAACACAAGACTGTGCTATGTAGAGATAGCTAATGATAGAGGCTAAGATGCGTTGGATAACGAATTGGCTAACGTTGAAGCTGCTATCGAAGTGGGTTGCCACCAGTCGGGTGCGGCGCTGCTGTCACGTTGTTGTCCTGGAGGAAGGTCGGTCAGTGTGCGATTGGGTGATCTCTTCTCACTGCCGTCTCTTCTCTGTCGTTCCCCACTGGCGTGCCGGCGCTCGCTTTACGCTGTAATATTCCTCCCCCAAACGCCCCCCCCCCAAAGCGAAGGACTGTCGTCGTATACGGAGCACGACAATGGCAGACAGTGGGGGGGGGGGGGGGAGGCACGAACGTGGAGCGTGGATGGACCCGAAGCTGTGGCTGCAGGGGACATCAGATTTCCGGTCGTACCTCGCCATCCGGCCTTTGATCTAGTGGAAATGTCCCCCGGAAAATGTTGAGAAGGATACATAAGCACTTCCTGAGGCCCATAGCACAAAGTAGAACGTGTCGGCCGCAGTCACCAGCGCCCGCACAAAGGCACAATAATTACACAGATTAATTTTTTACACATTCCCATCAAGCCACTTTCACGAATGATGATGATGTTGATGATGAAGAGAACGCAGACTCCCAGTCCTGGGCAGAGAAAATCCCCAACCCGGCTGGGAATCGAACATGGGACCCAATGATCCAGAGGCAACAGCGCTAGCCACTAGACCACGAGCTGCAGACTCAAACCACAAACTGTGATTGATACTTATCCATTCCCACGCTCAAAGTCTCTCATGTAAAGATTAGGCGCTGGTCGCTATTTTTCAAAAATTAGCTTGAGCGATGCTTATCTCCAAATATCACTAGATGAAGAATCTCAAACCATGTGTATTTTCCACACTCATTTGGGCTTATTTAAATATTTGCGTTTGCCTTATGGCAGAGCTTCCGCACCCGCCATTTTCCAACGGGATTTGCAACAGCTGACTGCTCAAGTACCAAACTGTTCACACTATTTGGACGATATTGTCGTAGCAGTCGTACGACTGAAGAAAACATTACAAATTTGCGTGCTTTGCTTCGTGTGTTATCTGAAGTAGGAGTAAAGTTTAGACTGGACAAGTGCGATTTTTTTAAACCTGAGTTGCAGTATCTTGGTCATGTCATCAACAGTTAAGGTTTAACCTCTTCCGAACACATTTGTTAGCCGTACGTGACCTTCCGGTTCCTCGCAATGTCACAGAACTGCAGTCAGTGTTCGGGAAAATCAACAATTACATTTGGTTCGTACCAAACGCTGCACAAATCGCAGCTCCATAACATCACTTGCGTCGGAGGAAAGTCTCCTTTCAAAAAATGGTTCAAATGGCTCTGAGCACTATGGGACTTAACATCTGTGGTCATCAGTCCCCTAGAACTTAGAACTACTTAAACCTAACTAACCTAAGGACATCACACAACGCCCAGTGAACGTCTCCTTTGTTTGGACAGATGAGTGCCAAGAAGTTTTTCAAAAACTTCAAGATGCATTGCTCAGTGATCTGTGTTTGGTGTACTTTGATTCTGACAAACCAGTTGTGTTGCCAGTTGACGCTTCCTCTTACGGAACGGGTGCAGTACTTTCCCACAGAATTGATGATAAAGACAGACCTACTGCTTTCGCATCAAAAGTTTTGTCCAAGGTCCTGTGTAACTATTAACAAATAGAGAAAGAGGCTTTGCCTATAGTGTATGGTGTCACCAAATTCCAGCACTAATTGTTGTTGTTGTTGTGGTCCTCAGTCCTGAGACTGGTTTGATGCAGCTCTCCATGCTACTCTATCCTGTGCAAGCTTCTTCATCTCCCAGTACCTACTGCAACCTACATCTTCTGAATCTGCTTAGTGTATTGCTCTCTTTGTATCCCTCTACGATTTTTACCCTCCACGCTGCCATCCAATGCTAAATTTGTGATCCCTTGATGCCTCAAAACATGTCCTACCAACCGATCCCTTCTTCTAGTCAAGTTGTGCCACAAACTTCTCCTCTCCCCCATCCTATTCAATACCTCCTCATTAGTTACGTGATCTACCCACCTTATCTTCAGCATTCTTCTGTAGCACCACATTTCGAAAGCTTCTATTCTCTTCTTGTCCAAACTGGTTGTCGTCCATGTTTCACTTCAATACATGGCTACACTCCATAAAAATACTTTCAGAAACGACTTCCTGACACTTAAATCTATACTCGATGTTAACAAATTTCTCTTCTTCAGAAACGATTTCCTTGCCATTGCCAGTCTACATTTTATATCCTCTCTACTTCGACCATCATCAGTTATTTTACTCCCTAAATAGCAAAACTCCTTTACTACTAAAAGTGTCTCATTTCCTAATCTAATCCCCTCAGCATCACCCGATTTAATTTGACTACATTCCATTATCCTCGTTTTGCTTTTGTTGATGTTCACCTTATATCCTCCTTTCAAGACACTGTCCATTCCGTTCAACTGCTCTTCCAAGTCCTTTGCTGTCTCTGACACAATTACAATGTCATCGGCGAACCTCGAAGTTTTTACTTCTTATCCATGAATTTTAATACCTACTCCGAATTTTTCTTTTGTTTCCTTTACTGCTTGCTCAATATACAGATTGAATAACATCGGGGAGAAGCGACAACCCTGTCTCACTCCTTTCCCAACCACTGCTTCCCTTTCATGCCCCTCGACTCTTATAACTGCCATCTGGTTTCTGTACAAATTGTAAATAGCCTTTCGCTCCTTGTGTTTTACCCCTGCCACCTTCAGAATTTGAAAGAGAGTATTCCAGATAACGTTGTCAAAAGCTTTCTCTAAGTCTACAAATGCTAGAAACGTAGGTTTGCCTTTTCTTATTCTCTCTTCTAAGATAAGTCGTAAGGTTAGTATTGCCTCACGTGTTCCAACATTTCTACGGAATCCAAACTGATCTTCCCCGAGGTCCGCTTCTACCAGTTTTTCCATTCGTCTGTAAAGAATTCGTGTTAGTATTTTGCAGCTGTGACTTATTAAACTGATAGTTCTGTAATTTTCACATCTGCCAACACCTGCTTTCTTTGGGATTGGAATTATTATATTCTTCTTGAAGTCTGTGGGTATTTCGCCTGTCTCATACATCTTGCACTAACTGTATGGCAGAAAACTCTTTGTAGTAAAAGACTACAAGCCATCACAGTCCTCGTTTTATCCGATGAAGCCGGTTCCTGTACGAACCGCCCAAAAATTTCAAAGATGGGCTTTGTTGTTGTCTCAATACCAATACGGGATTGTGTATCGTCCGACAGCCCAACATGGTAATGCGGACGCACTTTCACGTCTCCCGATTGGCACTGATACAGACTTTGACGCTTCTGCTTCGTCTTATTGATACATCGATGCCCAGGATTTGGAATTGCTTCAGTTCTTTCCTCTGAACTGTAGGAAAATTGCACAGGCCACGGAAGCTGTTTCATATTTGAACATTTTGCTAAAATACATTCGCACTTCTTGGCCTCGCTCATTGCACAGGATAAAGAACTCTGTGGTACGTCGATACGTTGCACGTCGGCATAGCCTCGCTATACAGCAAGCTGTGATTCTTGTTCAGGATGACAGTGGACAGTCACTTGTGTTGAGCCCCAAAGCTTTGCAAAAAGAAGTGTTGCAGTTACTTCACCAAGGATATTGAGGGATTGTTAGCGCGTCGACACTGTAATTGACATGGTACGGACACCCAAGTAGAACAGATGACGTCACAGTGTCACGCATGTGCAGGAAATAAGTCCACTCCGCCACAGAAATCTGTGCTTGGTCTAAGTCGCAATCACGATGGCAACGTGTACACATAGACTTTGCAGGATCTTTTTGGAATATTTGTTGGTTGATTGTGGTAGACTCTTATAGCAAGTTTCCCGTTGTGCCACTGAACTCTACAACGTCATGTAGTTCAGTTCAGGCATCGTCCTCTATTTTCTTGCCTGGAAGGTTAGTCTGAAGTCACAGTGCCAGACAACGGCCCTCAGTTCACGTCAAATTAATTCCTAACATCCTGTGATCGCAATGGCTTACAGTATCTAACTAGTGCACCTTTCCATCCACAGTCAAACTGCGAAGCAGAACGTTTTGTCAGAACCTTCAAGCAGCAGATGTCCAACATTCGCACCACACACACCAGGGACCAAGCACTGCGACCGTTTCTCGTCTCCTGTCGTTCATGAGATGGACCATCGCCGGCGCAGTTGTTTCACGGCCGCAGCCATCGTACGAGGTGCGGCTAGAAAAAAACCGGACTGATGCTGGAAAAAACATTTATTTACAATTATTTACAATTTCATGTTATCTCCTTCAATGTACTCTCCTCCTCGGTCTCTACACCGCTCCATACGAATTTTCCATTGTTCATAGCAATGCTGCAGATCATTTTCGGTAAGTCCATACATTACTTCCGTCGCTTTTTCTTTTACTGCTTCAACAGTCTCAAATCTAGTTCCTTTCAAAGCTGACTTGACTTTAGGGAAAAGAAAAAAGTCACAGGGGGCCAAATCAGGTGAGTAGGGTGGATGATCTAAGATAGGAATGTTGTGTTTTGCCAAAAACGTCTTCACTGACAACGCACTGTGAGCTGGGGCATTGTCTTGGTGAAGGATCCATGACTTTTGTGTCCACAAATCGTTCCGTTTTCTCCGTAATCGCTCACGTAGGGTAGCCAGGACGCTAATGTACACTCCTGGAAATTGAAATAAGAACACAGTGAATTCATTGTCCCAGGAAGGGGAAACTTTAATGACACATTCCTGGGGTCAGATACATCACATGATCACACTGACAGAACCACAGGCACATAGACACAGGCAACAGAGCATGCACAATGTCGGCACTAGTACAGTGTATATCCACCTTTCGCAGCAATGCAGGCTGCTATTCTCCCATGGAGACGATCGGAGAGATGCTGGATGTAGTCCTGTGGAACGGCTTGCCATGCCATTTCCACCTAGCGTCTCAGTTGGACCAGCGTTCGTGCTGGACGTGCAGACGGCGTGAGACGACGCTTCATCCAGTCCCAAACATGCTCAATGGGGGACAGATCCGGAGATCTTGCTGGCCAGGGTAGTTGACTTACACCTTCTAGAGCACGTTTGGTGGCACGGAATACATGCGGACGTGCATTGTCCTGTTGGAATAGCAAGTTCCCTTGCCGGTCTAGGAATGGTAGAACGATGGGTTCGATGACGGTTTGGATGTACCGTGCACTATTCAGTGTCCCCTCGACGATCACCAGTGGTGTACGGCCAGTGTAGGAGATCGCTCCCCACACCATGATGCCGGGTGTTGGCCCTGTGTGCCTCGGTCGTATGCAGTCCTGATTGTGGCGCTCACCTGCACGGCGCCAAACACGCATACGACCATCATTGGCACCAAGGCAGAAGCGACTCTCATCGCTGAAGACGACACGTCTCCATTCGTCCCTCCATTCACGCCTGTCGCGACACCACTGGAGGCGGGCTGCACGATGTTGGGGCGTGAGCGGAAGACGGCCTAACGGTGTGCGGGACTGTAGCCCAGCTTCATGGAGACGGTTGCGAATGGTCCTCGCCGATACCCCAGGAGCAACAGTGTCCCTAATTTGCTGGGAAGTGCCGGTGCGATCCCCTACGGCAATGCGTAGGATCCTACGGTCTTGGCGTGCATCCGTGCGTCGCTGCGGTCCGGTCCCAGGTCGACGGGCACGTGCACCTTCCGCCGACCACTGGCGACAACATCGATGTACTATGGAGACCTCACGCCCCACGTGTTGAGCAATTCGGCGGTACGTCCACCCGGCCTCCCGCATGCCCACTATACGCCCTCGCTCAAAGTCCGTCAACCGCACATACGGTTCACGTCCACGCTGTCGCGGCATGCTACCAGTGTTAAAGACTGCGATGGAGCTCCGTATGCCACGGCAAACTGGCTGACACTGACGGCGGCGGTGCACAAATGCTGCGCAGCTAGCGCCATTCGACGGCCAACACCGCGGTTCCTGGTGTGTCCGCTGTGCCGTGCGTGTGATCATTGCTTGTACAGCCCTCTCGCAGTGTCCGGAGCAAGTATGGTGGGTCTGACACACCGGTGTCAATGTGTTCTTTTTTCCATTTCCAGGAGTGTAGTAATGCTGATTCACTGTTTGTCCCTCTGGTACGCAATCAATGTGCACAATCCCTTTGATGTCAAAAAAAAAAAAAACAATCATCATTGCCTTGAATTTCGATTTTGACATTCGTGCTTTTTTTTGTCGTGGAGAACCAGGAGTTTTCCAATGCATCGATTGGCGTTTAGTTTCGGGATCGTAAGTAAAAAACCACGATTCATCGCAAGTAATAACATTTTGTAAGAAGGTGGGATCACTTTCAATGTTTTCCAGGATGTCAGAACAAATCATTCTTCGGCGTTCCTTCTGTTCAATTGTGAGACACTTTGGAACCATTTTTGAACACACTTTGTTCATGTTGAAACTTTCATGAAGAATCTGCCTAACACTTTCCTTGTCAACTCCTGTTAACTCAGACACTGCTCTGATTGTTAAACGGCGATCTTGTCGAACAAGTTTACCGATGTTTTCAATGTTTGCATCAGTTTTTGCTGACAATGGTCTGCCAGTGCGAGTGTCATCACTGGTGTCTTCGCGGCCATCTTTAAATCGTTTAAACCACTCAAACACTTGTGTTCGCGATAAACAATCATCGCCGTACACTTGTTGTAACATTGCAAACGTTTCACTTGCAGATTTTCCTAGTCTGAAACACAATTTGATGTTAACACGCTGTTCTTTCTGTACACTCAACGTTTTCCGACGCACAGACAAAATGTCAACTACTTAAAACAGACGCCACGGGCAGACTGAGTGCAGGAGGCAGATGAAACTCGAGCAGTAGGCGGAGCGAGAGTCACGTGACAGGCCACGCGACTTTCAGCCTTATTGCATTCGTTTTATTGTTTCACCAGTACTAGTCCGGTTTTTTTCTAGCCACACCTCGTACACTGCTCCACCTGCACCAAGCTTCTTAGCGTCCGGCGCCGAAGAAAGGCCGCAAACACTGCTTCGCACCGCATGATTGTATTTTTCAGGGTTTGTTCCGCAGCAGACTGTGGGTGCTGGGTGAGATCCATCGTCGACTTGGCGCATGCATGTATCTCATTTCAGGCGCTCACGGATTACAGCACCAACATCACAATCATACTATTCACTGTCATGTGCACGGTGATCCTTTTGCATCTCTTCCCCAGATGCACGGATCCCGAGGACAGCGTGGCCACAGCAGCCGCCGGGGGGTGTCATCACGATGCCGCAGTATGGAGCAAGCAATAAAAATGAACACACAAGCGAAGAAAATATCTGCAACGCCCACCTGAGAACACTGAATAGAAAAAAACTCTATAAGAGACGCCGTTAAAACATGTATGAGATAAACACACCCTTGCGAAGAGAAAGGCCCTTTTTATTGCTCATGAAAACCACACCTTACATGTTGTACCAACGTACAGCGAGACCTTCAGAGGTGGTGGTCCAGATTGCTGTACACACCGGTACCTTTAATACCCAGTAGCACGTCCTCTTTCATTGACACATGCCTGTATTCGTCGTGGCACACTATCCATAAGTTTATCAAGGCACTGTTGGTGCAGATTGTCAAACTGCTCAACGGCGATTCGGCGTAGATCCCTCAGAGTGGTTGCCGGGTCATGTCGTCCATACACAGCCCTTTTCAATCCATCCCAGGTAAGTTCGGCAGGGTTCTTGCCTGGAGGACATGTTGGCCACTCTAGTCAGCGATGTCGCGATCCTGAACGAAGTTCTTCACAAGATCTGCACGATAGGGGCGCGAATTGTCGTCCATGAAGACTGTTGCCTCGCCAATATGCTGCCGATATGGTTGCACTATCGGTCGGAGGGTGGCATTCACGTATAGTCGTTACGGCGCTTTTCATAACCACCAGCGGCGTACTTCGGCCCCACACAATGCCACCCCAAAACAGCAGGGAACCTCCACCTTGCTGCACTCGCTGGACAGTGTGTCTAAGGGCGGTATTACACTATCAAATTTCTTTGTCAAAGATTTGATCAAAGATGTGATCCAATATTCCGTCCAATATATTTGACAAAGATCTTTGACGTAGCGCTAGAAGGGGTATTACACTGTCATCAAATTTTTCGTCAAAGTTCAAGATGGCTGACAACAACTTGTTATTAACCGCAGCAGTTGTACGTACCCCAATTGCATTGTGTGCACATGCGGAAAAGAAGTGGGTGAAAAATGGAACCATACATACGAGGTTGACAGTCTTAAAAGTCCTGGGATTACAACTTGATAATAAATTCGGTTGGGAGGAGCACACCACAGAACTGCAGAAACGCCTTAACAAATCTGTATTTCCAATTCGAGTGTTAGCAGACATAGGCAACATAAAAATGAAAAAGCTTGCATACTTTGCCTACGTTAATTCCATAATGTCATATGGGATAATATTTTGGGGTAAATCTTGAAGTCAAACAAAAGTTTTCAAGAGTCCAAAAGCGAGTAATACGTATTATTTGTGGAGTAAATTCACGGACGTCCTACAGAAACCTCTTCAAAGAACTGGATATACTAACTACTGCCTCTCAGTATATTTACTTCTTAATGAAATTTGTCGTAAATAATATATCTCTTTTTCCAACAAACAACTCAGTTCATACATACAATACCAGGAACAAAAATGATCTGCACAAGGACTTAAAAGCACTTAATATAGTTCAAAAAGAGGTCCACTACTCAGGAACACTCATCTTCAATAATTTGCCAGGAAACATAAAAAAATTTAGTTAGAAATAAAGTTCAGTTTAAAAGGAGCCTGAAAAACTTACTACTGGCCAACTCCTTCTACTCCATTGGCGAAATTTTTAATAGAAACAAATGGTGTATTGTATTTATTCATACTATTAGTATTGTTATTTCAGCTTAAAAAAAATCGACATGTTCCACATCCACGAGGATCTCCTCAGCACGGATCTATGGAACGAAAAACTAATCTAATCTGGGTGAAGCCGTGGGTTTTACGACGACACGATAAAAGCATTCAAGAAAACTTGTTACGTGAGCTTACAGTGGAAGACGTCAAGTCGTACATCAATTACTTAAGAATGGATGAGCATACATTTCTGTATGTGCTCAATGAAGTGTATCCTCATATCACAAAGCACAATATTCACTTAAGAACTGCTACATCTTCAGAAGACAGGCTCACTGTAACACCCCGATTCCTTGCTACAGGAGAGGGTTATGTTATGTTAGGTTAGGTTAGGTCAGGTCAGGTCAGGTCTCCAATCTTCTTAATCTATTTTTGTATTCAGGGTGCCTCACGTTGTAAAGCGCATCAGCTTCTGACGTCTTGATTAATTTTGTAGTTGTCGGCACACACCAATTGTATTTACCGGCAATGGTTATAAAAACACTACAGACGACAGAACGCTGCAGCGATGCTAGCGCTCCATGTGGTAACATGTCACATTGCAGTGAACAGAAGACAAGCGGTTTCTTTGATCAAATATACAGCGAGGCCCTAGATTTGATCAAATATTGGACGACATTTGACAAAGTCCCTATTACACTATCAAATATCTTTGACAAAGATATTGGACAAAGATATTGGACAAAGATACTGGACAAAGAAATTTGATAGTGTAATACCGGCCTAAGGCGTTTAGTCTGACCGGGTTGCCTCCAAACATGTCTCCTACGATTTTCTGACTAAAGGCATATGCGAAACTCATCTTTGAAGAGAACGTGATGCCAGTCATGAGCGGTCCATTCGGCATGTTGTTGTGCCCATCTGTACCGCGCTGCAGGGGATCGTGATTGCAAACGTGGACATCGCCATGAACGTCGTGAGTGAAGTTGAGCATCATGCTGCCCACTGCGCACTGTTTGAGTCGTTACACGACGTCCTGTACCTGCACTAGAAGCATTATTCAACATGGTGGCGTTGCTGTCAGGGTTCCTGCGAGCCATAATCCTTAGGCAGCGGTCATCCCCTGCAGTAGTAGCCCTTGGGCGGTCAGAGCGATGCAAGTCATCAACAGTTCCTCTGTGTCACCTCCATGTCCGAACAACATCGCTTTGGTTCACTGCGAGACGGCTGTGCACTTCCCTTTTAGAGAGTCCTTCTTGGCACAAAGTAACAATGCAGACGCGATCGAACCGCGCTATTGACCGTCTAGGCACGGTTGAACTACAGACAACACTAGCCGCGTACATCCTTCCTGGTGGAATGACACGAATTGATCGGCTGTCGGACACCCTCTCTCTAATAGGCGCTGATCATGCATGATTGTTTACATCTTTGGGCGCGTTTAGTGACATCTCTGAACAGTCAAAGGGACCGTGTCTATGATACAATATTCATAGTCAACGTCTATCTTCTGTAGTTCTAGGAATCGGGGTGATGAAACCTTTTTTTGATGTGTGCAGTAAGTTTTGATGCGGTCTCTCTCTTCACTCTTTTTCCTTTCATTCGATGATTGAGGTTAGGTTGGTGTTAAACTAACGAACATATTTCGACATGCACTGACTTTCACGTACTTTTTATTGAATGACCAGTACTACCAGCAGACAGATGGTGTTGCGCAGGGTAGAGCGATTTTATCTTTTATTGCAAAATTGGTTACGCAAGACTTCGAGAAACGTGCTTTTGATTTGAGGACTTTGAAATCTGCGTCTTTTTTCAAATATGTAGACGATTCTTTTGCTGTTTGGCCTCATAGCAGTGAGAATTTGAAGAACTTTCTAAGGTACCTGAATTTAATCCACTCGAATATTTGTTTCACGGTGGAGGTGAAAAGGGAAGGCTCTCTTCCGTTGCTTGGTGTATTGGTCAGGAGGAAGGTTGATGGTACGTTGGGACATGCCGTTTATAGGAAACATACTCACATTGACTTGTATCTGCAGGCTGGTAGTTGTCACCATCCGGGTCAACGTGAAGGGGTACTTCGTACTTCAGTTTGCAGGGTCCATGTCAACTCGGTGCCTGAGAATTTCCCAGCTGAGTTCTACATCTACATTAATACTCTGCAGATCACACTTAAGTACCTGGCAGAGGGTTCATCTAACCACCTTAACAATTTCTATTATTCCAATCTCGTAAAGCGCACGGAAAGAACGACCAGCTATATTCTTTCCGCACGAGCTCTGATTTCCCTTACTTTATCGTGGAGATCATTTCTCCCTATGTAGGTAGGTGTCAATAAAATATTTTTGCATTGAGAGGAGAAAGTTGGTGATTGGAATTTAGTGAGAAGATTCCGTCGTAACGAAAAACGCCTTTCTTTTAATGATGTCCAGCCCAAAACCTGTATCATTTCTGTGACACTCATTCCCATATTTCGCGATAGTACAAAACGTGCTGCCCTTCTTTGAACTTTTTCGATGTTTTCCGTCAGTCCTATCGGGTAAGGATCCCACACCACGCAGCAGTATTCTAAAAGACGTTGTGAATGCAGTCTCCTTAGTAGATCTATTACATTTTCGAAGTGTCCTGCCAATAAAACGCAGTCTTTGGTTTGCCTTCTCCACTACATTTTCCATGTGTTCCTTCCAATTTAAGTTGTTCGTAATTGTAATACCAAGGTATTTAGCTGAATTTACGGCTTTTAGATTAGACTGATTTATCGTGCAACCGAAGTTTAACGAATTCATTTTAGCACTCATGTAGATGACCTCACACTTTTCGTTATTTAGGGTCAACTGCCAATTCTCGCACCATTCAGATATCTTTTCTAAATAGTATTGCAATTTGTTTTGATCTTCTGATGTCTTTATTAGTAGTTAAACGACGGCGTCATCTGTAAACAACCTAAGACGGCTGCTCAGATTGTCTCACAAATCGCTTATATAGATAAGGAACAGGATAGGGCCTATAACACTACTTTGGCGAACGCCAGAAATCACTTCTGTTTTACTCGATGACTTTCGTCAATTACTACGAACTTTGATCTCTCTGACAGGAAATCAGAAATCCAGTCACATAACTAAGACGATATTCCATAAGCGCGCAATTTTACTACAAGCCGCTTGTGTGGTACAATTTCAGAAGACTTATGAAAATCCAGAAATACGGAATCTATCTAAAAGCCCTTGTCAGTAGCACTCAGCACTTCATGTGAATAAAGAGCTAGTTGTGTTTCACAGGAACGATGTTTTCTATACCCATGTTGACTGTGTGTCAATAGACAGTTTTCTTAGACAGTTTTCTTCAAGATAATTCATAATTATGAGTGGTATACAGTATGGACCAGAAGATTTCCTTTTATTCAGTGATTTAAGTTGCTTCACTACTCCGAGGATGGTTACTTCTAGGTTACTCATGTTGGCAGCTGCTCTCGATTCGAACTGGGGTTGATTTGGGGGGAGGAGACTGAACTGCGAGGTCATCGGTCTCATCGGATTAGGTAAGGAAGTCGGCCGTGCCCTTTCAAAGAAACCATCCCGGCAGTTGCCTGCAGCGATATAGGGAAACTACGGAAAACCTAAATCATGAAGGCCGGACGCGGGATTGAACCGTCGATTCAAATTTTGGAATATTTACTTCGTCTTCTTTCGTGATGGCAATTCGAAAGGCTGTGTTTAGTAACTCTGCTTTGGCAGCACTGTCTTCGATAGTATCTCCATTTCCATTGCGCAGAGAAGGCATTGATTGTTTCTTGCCGCTTACATACTTCACATACAACCGGAATCTCTTTGGACTTTCTGCTACGTTTCGAGGCAAAGTTTCGTTGTGAAAACTGTTATAAGCATCTCGCAATGAAGTCAGTGCTAAATTTCGAGCTTCTGTAAAATATTGCCAATCTTGATGATTCTGCGCCTGTTTAAATTTGGCATGTTTGTTTCATTGTTTCTGAAACATTGTTCTAACCCGTTTTGTGTACCAAGCAGGATCAGCTCCGTCGTTTGTTAATTTATATGGTATAAATCTCTCAATCGCTGCCAATACTCTTTGAATTCAAACCACATCTGCTTTACACCTATTAATTTGGAATGAGTGGAAATTGTCTCTCAGGAAGGCGTCAAGTGAATTTTTATCTGCTTTTTAGAATAGGTATACTTTTCGCTTATTTTTCGGAGATTTGGGGATTACAATATTCAATCTCGGTACGACAACCCTGTGTTCACTAATACCTGTATCGATTTTCCTGCTAGTTATTAACTCAGGGTTATTTGTTGCTAAGAGGTCAAGTGTGTTTTCACAACCGTTTACTATTTGCGTGGGCTCATGAACTAACTGATCGAAATAATTTTCAGAGAATGCGTTTAGCCCAGTTTCGGATGATATTTTATGCGTACCTCTGGAATTAAACATGTATTTTCGGCAACATATCGAGGGAAACAAAAGTCGCCATCAACTGTTATCGTATGAGTCACGTACGTGTTTGAAATCAAACTCAAGTTTTCTTTGAACCTTTCACCAACTGTATCATCTGAACTGGGAGGTCGGTAAAAGGATAAAAGGACACAATTATAATTTATTCCGGTTGCCAACAGTGACCTCTACCCCTTCACAGGAAGTATCTACTTCAATTTCGTGACAAGTTAAACTACTTCCAACAGCAACAAACACGCCACCGCCAACCATGTTTAGCCTATCCTTTCGGAACACCGTTAGGTTCTTCGCAAAAGTTTCGGCTCTTATATCCGGCTTTAGGCAGCTCTCAGTGCATACAACTATTTGAGCATCAGTGCTTTCTATTAGCGCTTGGACCTCTGATACTTCCCCAACACAGCTACGACTATTTACAACTGATATACCAATGGCTCCTGTATCTACGCTATTCCTGTGCTCGGCCTGCACTCTTTGTGACTGAAGCCCTTCTTGTGTTTTCCCGAGACCCTCTAACCTAAAAAACCGCCCAGTCCACGCCACACAGCCCCTGATACCCCTTTAGCCTCCTGACCTATTCAGAGGAACCAAAAACCCAAACACCCTTTGGCCTACACCGTCGCAGAACTGTCTGAGCCTCTGATTCAGACCCTCCACTCGACTCTGTACCAGACTGGCAGCCTTTACCATATCCTTTAGCCGCTCGAAACGAGAGAGACTCTCTTCTGATCCAAAGTGACACACATCATTGGTACTGACGTGAGCAATCACCTGCAGTTGGCTGCACCCTGTGCTCTTCATGGCATCCTGGAGGACTCTTATCACATCTGGAACGACTCCACCCAGTATGCACACTGGTTTTCTTTCCCTTCTTGTCAGCCAAGTCCCTAAGGGGCGCCATAAAGCGCCTAACGCTGGGGCTTCCAACTACCAATAATCCCACCGATTGCCCGGATCTTGCAGGCTGAGTGGTATCCTCTGAAACAGGACAGGCGACAGCATCTGGCTAAGCGGCAGTGTCAACAACAGACAGCACGTGAAACCTGTTTGTCAGACAAACCGGCCGCCTGGGATGTCTTTCGCCGCCTGCTTCGCCCCACTGCAACCTCCCACTCGACCACAGGTGAGGGGTCAGCCCCAGTGTAAGCAGTAACTGGCCTGTCCACCGGTGAGGACTCGGCCATGCTGAACGTCCATTGGATACACATGGCCGGCCCACAACAGTGGTGCCCATCCACTGCACCCTCAAGCTGTGTAACCGAAGCCGTCACAGCCTGAAGCTGAGAACGAAGTGTCACCAACTCGGCTCACATCCGCACACAATAATCGCAGTCCCTGTCATTAATGAAGATGTGGAAACCTAAACTATGTAGAGAAACGGACTATCGGCACATGCTGTGCAACTCTACTATAGACCCTGACGAAAACGCAGGAACTGTGTCTAATAATACACAGATAATCAAAAACCTAACTACCGAAGCACACAGGTGAAACTAAAGAATTCGCCCCTGATTAGGAACGTAATACACTTTCCGACGCAAACGAAAACGCGAGAACTGAGGTTATTAGCTTCTTAATTTTACATGCAGAAACTCAACAAAATAAAGCACACAGATGATATAGTAAAATTGCTGCTGGTTAGGAACTCGTAAATGTCACAAAAGCGGCTACTTCCCTGTTGCTGCGTCTGTCTCGGATGGCTACTACTGCCCATCTCGAGGTCACCTTCCGTCATATTTGACATATTGAAAGTCCGATCGGACGTGCGTTGTGCTATCGAGCAACTACGGCCTTTTTGCTATCTGCAGGGAGCATTTCGAACAGGATTGATCGTATTTTGTGAAAATATGATGTGCTATATGTTTCTCGACTTCCATCTAAGATCAGGCGCCTTTTAGTTTCCGTAAAGGATGATCTTGGTTTGCGTAAGTGCATGTCTACCGTATTCCTGGCAGTTGTGGCATATCATATATAAGTCAGAGTGTCAGAAGTGTGGAGGGCCGGTTTACTGAGCATGCGCGTCACAATCGCTTACAAGAGCCGAGAAAACGCGCCATTGCAAAACTTTCTCTTGGCTCCTTTCATCCTGTGCAGTATAAAAACACGGGGATTCTGGCATGCGCCGCGCAGGATTAGCCGAGCGGTCTTGGCGCTGCAGTCATGGACTGTGTGGCTGGTCCTGGCAGAGGTTCGAGTCCTCCCTCGGGCATGGGTGTGTGTGTTTGTCCTTAGGATAATTTAGGTTAAGTAGTGTGTAAGCTTAGGGACTGATGACCTTGGCAGTTAAGTCCCATACGATTGCACACACATTTGAATTCTGGCATGCACTTTCAGCTACTGGGATAGTGTTACAAAGGAATTAGCTCAAATGAAATTAGTAAGTAACCTTACAAACAGAGATGGATTTCGTTTAAATTCTCCATGGAATACTGCTCTTTCCGTTATCAAAAATAAGGACGACAGAGTTTGTGTGTGTGTGTGTGTGTGAGTTATCTTTTCTGGTGTCTCTGCAAGCCGATATCTTAATTTGTCTTGCACAGTGTTTACTTGCATCAGCTTTGCCTAAAAAAAAAGGCAGGGTGTGCACCTGTCGAAATGTCAGCTGTTGTCGATGACGTCACCATAATTGAATTACGTGAACAAAATTGCTCTACTTAAGCTTCCCTTCTTTTATCTGTAATTATCACTAATTATTGAGGAAAAGGCAAAGGCTGTGTTAAAGAGCTCGGTCACACTATGTATTTAATAAAGGGAATGCAGGTCCTACCCTCGAACTAACTTACTCACATCTGTAATTTTAGTTTTATTCATCGATATTTCATTTAACCAAAGGGAACAAGCTGCACAGGAATTGAGATAAATAGTGGTACAAAAATACGAAATAATGGTAAAGCAATGATAATTTTGTAAACTGAATCGATTGATCTTGTTGTGACAGATGGATGTTGAGAGAGGGTAAGTTGCTCTCCCACCTAATTCTCGCATGCGGAAAATTATTAAAGATTTTATTACAACTTACCGCTCCTTCAGCGAGACTCTAGAAATTAACGGCCTGAGCAGACGTTGATGGAGTCTGGTAGGGCGCTAAAAGCACATGGTATTTTTATGATACTTAGTTCTTACAAACGACTTGTTGGGAGTTGAAAGCAACTGTCAGCGAGCCCCTCCATTAGTAAATCTTGCCAGACAGGCCCACAGCCGTACAGGGCAGACAGGGCAGCCTCTCATTAAGACAGCTCTCCAGCAGAACAACGCCACGCTACCTGCACCGGCGCCAGTAGAAGACTGGGTTAGGGCGATGGACTCAAGTATTGCATCTACACAGTGGAGTCGTAAAGTGGGCATTGTGTACAGAACCATGCATAATAAAAAAATTCACATGTTTTTGTGTTCACCAACAGTGCAAATAGGCCAGTGAAACACTTCCCCCAGCCACCTCAGTTGTACAAGAAAAATTTGGCTTCTGAGAAACGTTTAGAAATTCAATCTTTATTACACCTCACAGCTATGAGTAACAAGTTCCAAGACACAGGTGATTTAGGTAATGATCTTTAAGGTTGTATATGTTCGCTTGTTGCTATGGGAAGCGACATGACTTCAGAGAAAATCGTCTCTTCCCCCCTCCTCAAAAATTTAAAACAGCCAGTAATTGACAGTTTCCCTTTTTGTCAGAGATGCAGGTTTCTTAACTCTTACCTTGGTTCGACATGAGTTTGTGCTGTTGTGTGGGAGGGAAGATTAAGCGCCTCTAGAGCCCTATGATTGGCTCAAGATGGTGTGAAGGTGGTGTCGTTCATGCACTTTCTGGGAAAAACGGAATTTTTTTCAGGAATGGTGTAAAGCACTCGGGTGCAGGACTTTGGACTGGTAAGCACTTCTGGTCGAAGATCTGGCATGTGTGGTTGGTACTTGCAACCTATCCTGAGACTGCGAATAGTTTGGACTGGGGAGCGTGTGGTTACATTCTTACTGCACCGACAGTGTCACTTCAAACGTCTCGGACTAGTCGCTTGCCAAGGGCACACTTATTCGTTTTTGGTTTACCAGTCTACCCGGTTGGTATCCTTCTGTGCTCAGTCGTATAAGTGAGCCAAATTGGTCCTTGACGCCAACAGTAAATGGGTGTGCCACACACTGAAATCTACCATGATTTCAGGGCTTTGGTAGAGAGTAAATTGCGATCTGTCTGCCTGATCGCTAGACCATGAGATTTTTGCATTTCTTTCGTGGCCACGATCGATTCACAGTTACCGCCTCCACGTCTCACCTCCGCCACACACATCTTGCCAGCTGCAAGTTACGTCACCGCAAAAAGTAAACAGAGTAACATGCTGCCGCTCTGACATTGTCAGGGCGTACAAATCTCAATCGCCACTTGCTCTCAGCTGCACATATGTCGAGAAACTTGAGTACATTTGGTCAGCGAAAGTCTGCTCAGCGTCAGATTAATTCAGCTTGCATTATCAACATTTTTAGGGTCAGAGTACTTGACTCACTGTTCACCCAGTTAAACTGTCTTTGCCACCCAGGATCCACCCAGTAGAATAGTAAATAACCTGTTAGTTGTTCAGGGTATGCAATCAATAACTTGTTCAGTATAATTTATGACGTGTTTTGGAAAACTAAATGATGTTAGTACACTAACTTTTGCCTACATTCTCAATCATTTAAATAGTCCCACCAGAGTTACCTTTCAATGTCTGTGATAGAGTCGAAGGTGGATTGTAATGCTGTTAATGGTACTGACTTTGGGGAATCTCTAGTTTGTCTGCAGGTTCCCTTCAGTAGCTCAGTTACCAACTTTAGGTAAGATGCCTAGTACGGAATGGAGTTATGGGATGGATAACGAAGGTGGGATATGGGTGCGGAAAATGTAGTGAGAGTTCGATAGGAAGACGTCAATTTTTTAAGTACGTATTGTGAGGTTCGGTTGATAGAATAGGATACGACTGCTTTTAAGGTGGGTATTAAATTCCGGAGGATAACAATAATGCTCACGCTGAGGTCAACTTGGAACTGTATTTTCTCATTATCAGAATACTGAAGGGAGATCTGTCTTAATTCTTAAAAATCATTCGAAAGCCAAGACTGCACAAAATATTTTTTATTCGAGAGAACCGACTCAACAGTCTTAGCTGTCGTCTTCAGGTCTTAAATATCTTTTGTAGTAAAACATGTTCATTTTACTCTGACCTCATTCACAAGATATCAAGTGGACAAGACTCAGCACACTGTAAACGTTTGTCATAGCTAAAATATGTAAAATCACACAGCATCTTTTTCAAAAGGCCATGAGCATATACGTATTTCACAAAGTTGCTTGTTACATGCAACACATACGAGTACAATAGCACAGCTGTTTACATATGCTGAATGCATCAATTTTAAACATTTTCCGTCCACCAGCAAAGAACCGGGCCCTGGTTGGATCCGTTAAAGACGATTTACAACTGAAGAAAGCAGGCGTCTACAAAATTTCCTGTGAATGTGGCTCTGCATATATTGGCCAGACGACAAGAACTGTCCATGAACGATGTATAGAACATGAAAGATACACCCGTCTGCGGAAACCGTCAAAATAGGCAGTAACAGAGCACTGTATTTCATTGGGACATTCAATGGAATACAATGGAACAAAAATTTTAGCCCCGGTTTCCGGCTTTTGGGATTCCGTAATCAAGGAATCAGTGGAAATACGTCTTGCCAATAATCTTATAAATCGTGAGAACGGCTTTCAGCTGGATAAAAATTGGAATCCTGTAATTAAAATTATACAATCACAGCGGAATCGACAGTGTCATTCGATACTCAATGACTAGATGAACCTTTATTTTCACCACCGAGGGCAGCACGTACAACTCGGCTATGCCGTGCATGTCAACACCTGACGCGTGCGCTGTAGGATGCCAGTACATTTCGCATGCGCGAGATTCGGCATAAATACCGCGACTGCACCTGGGCTCTTCAGTAGTTGTGTACTCACCTGATGATGGCCGGACGTCTCTGGGCCGAAATATCGTGGCAGAATGTCGACGGGATCCGGCTGCATACCCGGAAATTATTAGAAGAAGAAATACGCCGGGAAAATTTCAGAAGTGGTTCCCAACTGTCCGCCAAATCATATATGTTCACAGAGAACATCAGCGATCCTACCACTCTTCGTACTCGGCGGTCGTGTGGAAATGAAGGGAACACATTGTTCGCTTACTCCAGTCTTCGTCCTTCTTGTGCTGCCACCGTTGTAGCTAATCTCAGATTCTAACTCTATCAATCATAGAGGTACTTACTGATATTGTGCAATCATCTCAGAATAATACTGCAACTTGTTTACCTCTACATCTACATCTACATTTATACTCCGCAAGCCACCCAACGGTGTGTAGCGGAGGGCACTTTTCGTGCCACTGTTATTTCCTCCCTTTCCGGTTCCAGTCGCGTATGGTTCACGGGAAGAACGACTGCCGGAAAGCCCCCGTGCGCGCTCAAATCTCTCTGATTTTTCATTCGTGATCTCCTCGGGAGGTATAAGTAGGGGGAAGCAATATATTCGATACCTCATCCAGAAACGCACCCTCTCGAAACCTGGACAGCAAGCTACATCGCGATGCAGAGCGCCTCTCTTGCAGAGTCTGCCACTTGAGTTTGCTAAACTTCTCCGTAACGCTATCACGCTTACCAACTAACCCTGTGACGAAACGCGCCGCTTTTCCTCGGATCTTCTCTAATTCCTCTGTCAATCCGACCTGGTACGGATCCCACACTGATCAGCAATACTCAAGTATAGGTCGAACGAGTGTCCTGTAAGCCACCTCCTTTGTTGATGGACTATCTTTTCTAAGGACTCTCCCAATGAATCTCAACCTGGCACCCGCCTTACCAACAATTAATTTTATATGATCATTCCACTTCCAGATATTTTACAGAAGTAACTGCTACCAGTGTTTGTTCCGCTATCATATAATCATACAATAAAGGATACATCTTTCTACGTATTGGCAATACATTACATTTGTCTATGTTAACGGTCAGTTGCCACTTCCTGCACCAAGTGCCTATCCGCTGCAGATCTTCCTGCATTTCGCTGCAATTTTCTAATGCTGCAACTTCTCTGTATACTACAGCGTCATCCGCGAAAAGCCGCATGGAACTTCCGACACTATCTATTAGGTCATTTATATATATTGGTATGCTTGTTGACCATAGATCTAAATGAGGAACTAGAGCAAAACTTTCCCTTTCCTCTTTCTGCTGGCTCCAAACTAGATGAAAAAGTTATTTTGCATTACACCTGCCGACATAATAGAATTACTGTTTTGTGCTGCTACATTGTTAATTGTTTTAACTATTTATGACCAGAGTAATATGATTGAATGTCCACTAGGTGATCAAAAGTATCCGGACACCTGGCTGAAACTGACTTACAAGTTCGTGGCGCCCTCCATCGGTAATGCTGGAATTCAATATGTTGTTGGCCCACTCTTAACCTGACGACAACTTCTACTCTCGCAGGCATACGTTCAATCACGTGCTGGAAGATTTCTTGGGGAATGGCAGCCCATTCTTCACGGAGTGACGCACTGTGGACAGGTATCGATGTCGGTCGATGAGTTCTGGCACGAAATCGACGTTCCAAAACATTCAAAATGTGTTCTACAGGATACAGGTCAGGATTGCGGGCAGGCCAGTCCACTACAGGGATGTCATTGTCGTGTAACCGCTCCACCATAGGCCGTGCATTATGAACAGGTGCTCGATCGTTTTGAAAGATACAGTCTCGATCACCGAATTGCTCTTCAACAATGGGAAGCAAGGAGGTGCTTAAGACATCAGTGTAGGCCTGTGCTGTGATAGTGCCACCCAAAACAAGGGGTGCAAGCCCCGTCCATGAAAAACACGACCACACCATAACACCACGACCTCCGTATTTTACTGTTGGCACTACAACCGCTGGCAAATGACGTTCACCGGGAATTGGCCATACCGACACCCTGCCATCGGGTCGCCACATGGTGTACCGTAATTCGTCACCCTAGACAACGTCTTTCCACTATTCAATCGTTCAATGTTTGCACTCCTTACACCAAGCGAGGCGTCATCTGGCAGTTACCGGCGTGATTGTTGGTTTATGAGCAGCCGCTCCACCATGATATCCAAGTTTTCTCATCTCCTGCCTAACTGTCATAGTACTTGCAGTGGATCCTGATGCAGTTTGGAATTGCTGTGTGATGACCTGGATAGACGTCTTCCTATTTACACATTACGACCCTCTTCAACTGACGGCGGTGTCTGTCAGTCAACAGACGAGGTTGGCCTGTACGCTTTTGTGCTTTACGTGTCCCTACACGTTTCCACTTCACTATCACATCGGAAACAGTGGACCTAGTGATGTTTAGGAGTGTGGAAATCTCGCGTACAGGTATGATACAAGTGACACCCAATCACCTGACCACGTTCGAAGTCCCTGAGTTCTGGAGAGCCACCCATTCTGCTCTCTCACTATGTCTAATGACTACTGAAGTCGCTGATATGGAGTACCTGGCAGTAGGTGGCAGCAAATTGCACCTAATATGAAAAACGTATGTTTTTGGGGGTGTACGGAAACTTTTGATCACATAGTTTATATCAGTGCAGCGAGACTGTGCTCACACGTATGTATGAACATAAGTCCTCCACATGTCTTCGAGTCAGTGAAAGGGTTTGAAGCAGTGATTATACAGATTTTCTACTCGATGCTTCTGCTCCGAGCGCTAATAAGAACATCAGATGCATCTACGTCGCTGTTTTCCGTAATTTGTAACAGAGTTTGTAGTGGAATAACTCGCATACAACATAAAATATACGAGAACATGCTGCAAAGTAATGCCTCTAAATTCTTTGTGTGAAGTCTTTCAAAGCGTTTTAAATAAAACAAACGTTGTTAACATTTCTCATCGTTTTAGTTCATGTCAGCATATTTATTTCACAACGTAGTCACCCTGGGGAACACTAAAAACTTCCAACGAGAGACCAGTTCGTTGATACCGTCACTGTAGAACGTTTGACATTGTTGATGGAGGCCCTACCTCATCTCTGCTTGATCCAACGCATGACTATCAAAGCGAAGTCCTCGACGCTGCCCTTTAAGTTTTGGAAACAGATGAAAAGTGTATGGCTTCAAGCCGAGACGGTATGGAGAATGATGTATGACAGTGAACTCTAAGCGTCAGATTATTGCAGATGTCGCAGCGCTAGAATGTGATCCAGCATTGTCATTCTGAAGGAAAGAGTGCTCCACATGTGGCCGAACAACTCGAAATTCGATTACAACACGCTGTTTCTCACCCTCCGACATACTCACGTTACACACCGCCATATTACTCGCTACAGTCCGGAGCCCTCTAACGGCAGAGGGCTGCAAATACATAGACATTAAGAATAAAAATGTGGTGTCACCGCCAGATACCACACTTGCTAGGTGGTACCTTAAATCGGCCGCGGTCCATTAGTACATGTCGGACCCGCATGTCGCCACTGTCAGGATCGCAGACCGAGCGCCACCACAAGGCAGGTCTCGAGAGACGTACTAGCACTCGCCCCAGTTGTACGACGACGTTGCTAGCGACTACACCGACGAAGCCTTTCTCTCATTTGCCGAGAGACAGTTAGAATAGCCTTCAGCTAAGTTAATGGCTACGACCTAGCAAGGCGCCATTTGTACCATTGCATGTATCTCAAGATAGTCTCACTTGTATCATCAAGAATGCTGTATACCAAAGGACGATATAAAAGTTAAGTGTTCTTTTCTTTATCACATTCATTACGAATCCTGTTCCAGACTTCGCGCCAGTCGGCGTGTGTGTACGTGTGCCCTTTCGGCTACCTGTCACTGTGGACTGGCTGCCTTGTCAGTCCACTACATTGGCGACGAGTGTCAAAAGGGACTTTAGCGTTCGTATTGTATTAATTTGCTTGTGTCATGGCTTCGCCACATTCTCCAGATGTACTGTCCGAATTTTATCGCTTGCAGAATCAGCAGACGCAGGCGTTATTGGATGCCCTGGGACAGCTCGTCCAGGGTCAACGTGCGCTTCAAAACGATGCGGCCGCCGCCGCTTCATCGCTACCGCAGCCACAACACGCAGTTGCACCGCCCTTCCGTAGTTTTGATTCAACCCAAGAAACATGGCCGGAATGGTCTCGACAATTTGGATTTCATCTCGCCGCCTACAGAATTCAAGGTAATGAGCGGCAGCCGTTTTTGCTTTCGTGTGTAGGTGTGTCCACCTACCGTGTGATATGGAAATTGTTTCCCCGACGTGACGTAGCAACTCTGTCATACGAAGAAATTTTGTCTGCTTTCGATGCCTATTTCAAAGAAACAGTAAATGTCGTTGCGAAAAGGTATACGTTCTTTCGTACAAAACGTACGGCCGGTCAGACTAATCGGGAGTGGGTTGCAACTTTGCAAGGCCTTACAAGGGATTGTGCTTTTGCATGTGAATGTGGACTCCCTTATTCAGATACTATGGTGCGTGACGCAATTGCACAGAACGTTTCAGATGTTCGCATAAGGGAACAGATTTTGAAACTAGTTAATCCCTCCCTTCAACAAGTGATAGACATATTGGATAGGCAAGACACACTTGACTTTGCTCAGGAATCATTTGAAACTTCGCCAGCAGTGTGTCGCATTAACCGGCCTGCCGGGCGCGCTGCGCGGACCTGTAAACAGCCTTCACGCACGTCCGCACCGCCACGTGTCCCGCGCAAGCAAGCAAATGCAGTGAAATCATGCCCGCGGTGTGCAACTAGACATTCGCGTGAGAATTGCCCGTCACGCCAAGCTATTTGCTTTTTCTGTAATAAGAAAGGGCATGTTCAAAGTGTTTGCCAGAAAAAGCTCAGATCAGACAATCACAACCATTCCAGGCCCTTTGCTTCGCGCCGGAATCGAATCAAGGACACACAGGCTCGAGAACCTTCGCCCATGGACATTCATGTAGTTAGTGCCACTCCGCCCAGTGTTCCTCTCGCTAACAGTGACTGTGTTCGTCCCACAAAAAATGTGCGTCGCCATCGACGCAACTCCCGTCACGTCGCACGTGATTCTGTACCAGTGTCTGTTCACGTTGCTCAAAACAGTCGCTCTTGTCGTCAGCAGGACAATAAACTTTTTGTAGATTTGGACATTGCCGGACAAGTGATACCATTCCAGCTCGATACCGGAGCTGCAGTTTCATTGATCAATCACGCCACGTACAAACAACTGGGCGCACCTCCGTTGCGTGCCGCAAATGTTCAGCTCACGAGTTATTCACGACAGAACATCCCTGTGTTAGGACAGTGCAGCCTTCTTGCAACATACAAGGGACAAACAAAACTTGTGTCTTTTTACGTTCTTCATTCTTCTTCGGCAGTGAACTTGTTTGGTTTAGATTTATTTCAGTTGTTTAACTTGTCTATCGTTAATCAGGTCCTATCAGTGAATCAGACTGTGCCTTCAGCCAGTGTTTCTAGTCTATGTGACGAATTTGCAGACATTTTTGCACCGGGCCTTGGTTGCGCTAAGAACTATGACGCTCATTTAGAACTAAAAGTGAACGCGCAACCGAAATTTTTCAGAGCGCGCAATGTTCCCCACGCATTGCGTGATGAGGTCGCCAACCGCTACGATATCTTGTATCGGTCCACTGCTCAGCACGGAAACGCTGCTGCGTTGTCCCGTTTGCCTGTTGCTGAGGATAGAGCATTCGATTCTTCCGAACTTGCTTGCATGTTCATTGATGCGGAATCCGATGACGTGGTCGAATCGTTTCCGATTGATTTTCGTCGTGTAGCTATAGCCACAGCTGCTGACCCTGTCCTTGCTACTGTTTTGCGTTTTGTTGCTACGCAATGGCCCTTGTCAAAGTCGCGGATCGAGGATCCGTTGGTTCGCCGATTTTTTGCTCACAAGGAGAGACTTTTTGTACGACGTGGTGTTTTGTTGTTGCGTTCTGATAATGATCAGTCCAGAGTAGTGGTCCCACGTTCGTTACAGTCCTCTGTCTTAAAGCTTCTCCACCAAGGACATTGGGGTATAGTCCGCACGAAACAACTTGCTCGTCAGCACTGTACTTGGGTCGTAATCGATGCTGCGATTACGAATATGTGCTCTTCTTGCATGGCGTGTGCCGAACAACAATCCGCACCGCCGCGGAAATTCTTTGCGTGGCCGAAAGCCACTTCCCCTTGGCAACGCTTGCACATAGATTTTGCCGGTCCATTCTGGAATGCTCGATGGTTGGTTGTGGTCGATTCTTTCAGTAATTTTCCTTTTGTTGTCCGGATGTCTTCCACGACGTCATCTGCCACCATCCAAGCGTTATCTGCTCTTTTTTGCATTGAAGGTCTTCTGCAGACTATTGTTTCCGACAATGGCCCACAATTCATGTCCGCAGAATTTCAGTCATTCTGCAAGGCCAGTGGTATTCAACATCTGACATCCGCGCCGTTTTCGCCTCAGTCAAACGGTACCGCTGAACGATTGGTCCGGACTTTCAAGTCACAGATGTTGAAGTTGAAAGAGTCGCATTCTCGGGAGGACGCGTTATTGCTCTTTTTGTCCTCGTATCGCTCTCAGCCCCACGATGGTCGCTCGCCGGCTGAGTTGCTCCATGGTCGTCCTCATCGAACTTGTTGTCTTTGCTGCATCCGCCGCATCCGGTTCCTGTGCAGCGGCAGACTCCTGCTTTTGCTCCAGGCGACGTTGTCTATTATCGCAACTATCGAGGTTCACGGCGTTGGCTCGCAGGGCGCATTCTTCGCTGCCTCGGCCGCGCTATGTATCTGGTTTTGGGGGCCTCTGGTGAGGTGCGTCGGCATCTCAATCAGCTGCGCCTCTGTCGTCGCCCGGGTTCTGCCGCTCCCCGTCTGCTTTCAGCGACGGTGCCGTCCGGTCAGCGCCCTGGGGACCCATCTACTGGCTCGCCTCATCCCCAGGTGTTACCGACGATGCCTTCCATTTTGCCCCATGGCGACGCGCCGCCGCCGCCGCCGCCGCCTGTTCTCCCGCCGGCGCCGCCCGCAGTGGAAGCTTCGCTGCAGCAGCCCAGCGCCTCTCTGGGTCGCGCGCCGCCGATCGCTCCCCGTGACCAGCTGTCCTCCGCCATGGAACTCTTGCCCACTCCGGCCCAGACGTCGTCATCGCGCGCCGGATCCCCCGACGCAATGGAGGTCGACCCTTCGGCCCCTCCTGTCTCATTACGGGCGCATACACCGCATGTTGACGTGCACCCTGGACTAGGTTTTCAGGCGTTTCCTAGCTCCCCTCGGACCGAATGGCAGGGTGCGGGTGGCACGGCCTCGCCTGTTGTTAGGCTCCCCACCCCATCGCATACGTCAACATGGGGTCCTCCCCACGGCGGGCGGAAGCCTTATCACACGACCGTTCGCCGATTTGCGGGGGAGGAATGTGGTGTCACCGCCAGACGCCACACTTGCTAGGTGGTAGCTTAAATCGGCCGCGGTCCATTAGTACATGTCGGACCCGCGGGTCGCCACTGTCAGGATCGCAGACCGAGCGCCACCACACGGCAGGTCTCGAGAGACGTACTAGCACTCGCCCCAGTTGTACGACGACGTTACTAGCGACTACACTGACGAAGCCTTTCTCTCATTTGCCGAGAGACAGTTAGAATAGCCTTCAGCTAAGTTAATGGCTACGACCTAGCAAGGCGCCATTTGTACCATTGCATGTATCTCAAGATAGTCTCACTTGTATCATCAAGAATGCTGTATACCAAAGGATGATATAAAAGTTAAGTGTTCCAGTAGCTACGTTCTTTTCTTTATCACATTCATTACGAATCCTGTTCCAGACTTCGCGCCAGTCGGCGTGTGTGTACGTGTGCCCTTTCGGCTACCCGTCACTGTGGACTGGCTGCCTTGTCAGTCCACTACAAAAAATATAGAATGTTAATAATATTTGTTTCATTTAAAAAGCTTAAGAGTTTTCGTGTAAGAAGTTCTAAGCAACTACTTTCCAGCACACCCACGTAATGCACGAATTATTTTGTAGCATATGAAATCCGTGTTGAAAATTGCCTTAACGTTCGATATGGTTAGGGGCTATAGATTTGTCGACTGGAAATTTACTGCCTATCGCTATTTCCCTTTGCGTAACAAAAGAGAGAGCGTGTTAAAATAAAGTTAAACAGTACCAAATTAAATATCCTAAGTCTTGTCACGCCTTGAGTGAAGCGCAGCTACACAAATTTGATTTTATTTCTCACCCGATGAGTTCATTATTGAATGCAGTCAAGCTATTACTAGAGTTGTTGTGGTCCTGACTTTCACTAGACGCAGTCACGCAACAAGACACAAAAATTGTACCAAATTATCCCTCTCCAAATAAATACACAAAAACTTACAACACAACAAAGCAAACAGATTTAGTGAAACACTTTTCACAAAAATGTATTTTGAGCGAGCTCTAGTCTTTCCAGCGGTGATCCGCAACGCTGATTTAATCACGACACAGTGATATAGCAGCAAATGGAACGTAGCAGTAAGAAGAGAAAAGAAGAACAAGACGAAAACCAGAAACTTACTGACTTTTAAACCGGTGCAGCACAGTAACACTGTAATCATCTAGCTGCAGTCATATTACATTGATCATAAATAATTACAGCAATCTAAAATTTAGTGGCAAAAAATAATGATTCCACTGTAAGTCTTTAGTGTAAATTATGAGCCAAAAACTATTTGAAGGGATTTTGGATAATACTTCAACTAATTAAATACTGAAACAATAGGCAAGAGGTTTTGATTATAATTCACGTCAGAGGAACAGATTTTGTTCTGGTATAAAATATTTCATAACGTAAAATACACCACTTAAAGCATTATCTTATTTCTTGTAACATCGATGAAGCTACTGAATCGTCAGTGTACAAAACTATGTCGGGCCTAAGTGAGGCGTAGCAGTTTTTCGTCATATTTCCGTAGGTTTTTTTGTAGCTCCTTGACGTTTAGTTTCGGTTGGGACTGCAGATCGAGCGAATGGAAATGGGATATACGGCATATTGCTGTTGCCCTATCAGTAGGTGAAAGCAATCTCACTGATTAATCTTTTGTTTTTTAGACTGTGAAGACATCAGACTACATCACTTACTGAAAGGTATTCTAGTTAATGCATAAAAGACTTAATTAATGATGGGGACCGGGACAAATCTACAGACCATTATCAGACAATGAATTGAAATTAAATCACGTATATCTACGATAAAAACAGGTAAATGAGAGGTAGCCTTGTCATGAAGAAAGTAATTTAGCGATTCCACATCTCTGAGTCATATGGTGGCGCCCAAGTACCGACTTGATATAAGACCAGTCAAACATGAAAAACATCGAGCTTGAAACGAGAAACAACAATACCTCGTCCATTTCATACAGTAATAAAAAAATGAGAGGAATTTGGGAATAGAATATGACGAAATAAAGCAGGTAGTTATGCAGAGTCATATAAGATGAATATATACATAGGGAAAACGATATAAGTTTTACCGGCTTAGCATCCATGAAATAGTGGTGTCATTTGTTTGCGGTACAAATTATTTCTATTTTAACCATGGCTGAAGTGGCCACCAATATCGAACCGTGAAAAACTTTGTTTAAGGCTGACTAAATCTGCACTAGGTTGCGTCCCAAGCAATGGAAGCCAACAAATGAAAACTGAAATGGTGGCAACTCCTGCACCACTACTAATAGCAGAATGAAGACGACTAAAGACGGCAAAGAAGTTGGCCTAGGAAAGCGTTCCTCCATAGTTTTGTAGCTTCGTACGCAGCACGGCTTTGTGCTTCCTTCGACAGAGAAAGGTTCCTGTAGCCAACTTGACAGGGGGTTGGCAATACAGACGATTCATCCTGCTTTCAGCAACTGGGGCAGCTCAGCCTCCCAGCGCTGAAGTTGGCTACACTGCGCTGGCGCCAGTTCTCTGATCGAGGGCGGAATTAGTGTCCTTAAGTGTCACTGTTGTTGCAGCATGAATTTGGAAGTGACGGGCCAGAACTTACGCAGATTTCACAGTCTTGTGAATTTTCCTAATAAACTGATTGGTGAACATGAAAAGTGCGCCACCCAAATCATTCAATGATCCGCTACTCAGGCCACACATCGGCAGTTCAAGTTGGGAGGGAAAAACCGATTTGAATGCATAAATACACTGAATACTTTTATCCATTTCTCAGTTAATTAATTTATAGAGCTGTGATTACAACCATTGAACTTATGATTACTTCTGCAGTACAAATCCACAACTTGAAACATGCATGTTGGCAGGAATAAAGGCTCTCTGTCTAAAATGTTGAGACAGACAAACTAGTGGACTTGCTCCAACTTTGTTTGCATGGCCATCATTTACAAAACAAATTTTGCCACAAGTTGCTGGCTAGAATTCCTGCCATCCTATTGGCTGCCACCAAAATAGGGAGAAGAGCTTGAGGTTATATAAACCATACCCCTTCCACAGTCATCTTTATTCTGCCTTAGTCCGCAGCCGTGATTGCTTGCCTTTCTGTGATCGCCATGAAGCACTCCTCAACCATCACTATTGCTAGCGGAAAATGCCTGAGGCTGGATGAAGAAGAATTGCCCTGTAAATTCATATTATCGTCTTCAATAATTCAGATTTCGCTAAAACTGTCTATCTGTGTACAAGCTCCTCAGGAGCTATACACTTATAGATCAGTAGGAGGTTAATCTTCATACACTTCAGTAATAGTTTGATGCCCCATTCCTTCATAACATGTAAATGTGTTTGTATGTGTGTGTGTGAGTGTGAGCGTTATTGTGTGTGTGTGTGTGTGTGTGTGTTTGTGTGTGTGTGTGTGTGTGTGTGTGTACAAGTTGCCCCAGCAGGTGTTTCACTTCTAGATTGGTAGGAGGCTACTATTCCTAACCTTCGGTGATGTGTGTGTGTGTGTGTGTGTGTGTGTGTGTGTGTGTGTGTGTGTGTTTGTGTGTGACTGAGCTCAGGTATTGAGTTTATGGTCAAATTTAATAGTATATTTTCGTCGATTATGTTCAGATTTCGTAGTATATTTTCGGTACAAATATTTTATTTGTTGTTGAAACATCCATTCATCAAATTCAGGAGGATTTAGTTTGGGTGCTGGGGGCTGAGGGTTCATGAGGGTGTGCAGGCTCCTCACAATGTGGAAAAGCCTCCAGCTGCCATTACACTAACACATCAGCCACGTAAGTCCATAATTTAGCGTTCAAATTTCGTAGTAAATTGTTATGTTAGAGGAAGTTAACAATTCTTTTTCTTACGACAGTATGTGATCTCGATGAGATTGACCAGTTGGTGGAACTTGTAGGCAAGCATGTCAAAGAGTCTGTACACTCTCCAGCGGAAATTCCTCCAGGTAAGTACATATTCTAGTTAAATTTATTTTGTAGTGTTGTATTTCAGGTATTTTCATCCTTACTATATACATTTTTATATCAACATGTCCTTGCTGCTGTAGGTGATTTAAAGGAAGTCAAGCGGTGTGCTACAGCACCCCAATAAACCTATCACAACAGCTATGTAAGTACATGTACATTTATTAAGGTGGATTTTATTATGTATTCTCATTTAGGAAGAAAGAGTTTCTAATTCGTCTTTGTGTTGTTGTTGGGGAGCTAGACCAGTGGGTGCATGACGACGAGAGGCAAGAGTGAGTGGAGGGAACCAGTCACTGATGCCAGAATGAGTGGAAAAGGTTCCCATTGAGCTCAGTTATATGGTTTCATTGTGGAGGCAGGGAGATATCGATAACTATCTTTATTTTCCATACTACATTTACACATACATAATCAATGTTCTCCCAATATAACAGCAGCATGCAAGTTTTTCTTCTCTCTATCTCCCCCCTCCCTCTCCCTCCCTCCCTCCCACTCTCTCTCTCTCTCTCTCTCTCTCTCTCTCTCTCTCTCTATCTATCTCTCTCTTCACATTTATACCATGACTGCATGCTGTGGCAAGGGCGCAACAGCAGGTAGTAAAACCAACAAAACCCTCTCCTATCTGACGTGCCCCATACTGCAGGATAAGTCTTGCAGCTGCATGGGCCACTGTCACTACCTCTGCCAACACAGACCCCACCACACCTGCTGAAGTCTCCACCCGACTCTGGCATCTGTCGGAGACATTATTACAGATTTCTGAGACACCACTTCCACCCCAACAAGAACCATCTTGCCAACCTGTTTCACCACATCCCAGCTACTCTCACAAGCCGTATGCAGATGCCCAGCATCTCTGACACACTACCACCACAACAATCTTGAGAACGTGTAGGCACTGCTGTTGGTACACGTCATTCTCATTTGCCTGCATCACCCCAGACTGGTTGCCCCCACTCGAGAAAGGAAGACCATCAGCAGCGTCCTACCCATTCTGTGACTAGTTATAGTGTTTCTGTGCGTGCAGCAGCTCCGTCTCCCATCCTATTAGCAATCTCCATAGGTTAGTAATGTCATTCCAGAGCTAAACTGCATGGCGATTGAGGACACTTTCGATGATCAAATTTCATTCTCACAAATTTAGAAATCAGCAAAGGTTGCAAAGACACTGTAGAGTTTCTGAAAAGGTGCCTTCCCCTGCTGGAGAGAGAACTCACTTGGGTTCTTAATCATCTGTGGTAACTCTTCAGTAAGTGCAGTGCAGTTTTGTGCTGCAAGCTCATGTGTCCCCCAATACAAGGTGCTGCTGCTGAGGAAACTAGCACTGTCTACATTTGGGGAGAAAAGGAGTGATATTGCAGAGCACCTCAATCACTACATGATTTGAACATTGCACCTTGAGTGCTATACGAGCTAAGTTTTCTGAAATGGAAGTTGGGAGGCTCAGAAAAGTACTCAGCCAAGTAATACAGCTCAACACCCATACACATCTCCATGATGTACTCCATGGAGGATCCAGCTATACCAAGTTTCTTTATTATGTAACTATTACGAAGTTATATATTAGTGTCAAAAGTTACAATCAGTGTTGCTTTCTTCAATCCTGGCTGGAAAGAAATTACTTGATTCATATAGAGTGCACATCTCTATATGGAAAAGGTGTTCACATTGGGCATTTTCTAACATTGCCAATATCGAGTTCCCCATAAACAAAAGGACATACCCAAATTTGAGGCACAGAATATAGATATATCGGTTCTTGTTTATACCCTGGATAAGTGAAAGTCAGACGATGGTAAAGTTTCGAACAGAGTTGTCAGACCCATCCATTTCTCTGAATCTGCCTGTCAGCATAAGATGCATATGAACATTCTTTTATTCTCAGCTGAGGAAAATAAGAAGGAAGGCAAATATCGTTACTGCTGGATCAAAGACAAATCCCACCTTTTCTCCTCCAAAATGTGTAAGGACAATGGTAAACAACATATTTGCCTAAGGTGTCTGAACGCCGTTTCCACAAGAGACTTTTAAGCACAGCATCAGGTTGATTGTTCTACCAGGAAACCATTACATGTCATATGCCTACCATGGAAAACAAATTCTTAAAGTTTAAGAATGCCCAGCACCAGGGGCGATTCCACTTTAACGTTTACACTGATTTTTAGTGCCTCCTCACTCGCATGACAAGCTGAAAGGCGACTATGCGCCCTCACAAACAACCTTCACAGAACCATATGCACCAGTGTATCAGATCCCGTGTACATTATATTTTATCGATAACAAATCATACATCAGGGAGAATCCTGCAATTTGGTCGGTCACTGTTCGAGAAACTTTTGTGGGAGGTCGATAAACTTCACATCATCAACAGTCCCATGACCAAGTCTAAGGAGAATGATGATTTGTACATTAAGGCTGTTGACTCTCAAATCTGTGTACATCTGTTAAATAGGAAAGTGAAAATTCCTCATAGGGACCATTATCATCAAACAGGTAAGTTTCGTGGTGCTGCCCTTATTCATCTAGCCTGAAGTTTCAGTTAACACAACGAATACACAATCTAAGCGGGTATGATGCTCCATTTATCATTGAGTATTTGGCTAAATTAGGTATGGAGAATGATCAGGTCAGCGTCCTGCCTGATAGAGTCGAGAAATACACCTCATTCATCAAACGAATGACGCGAAGAATTTTGTTCTCGTCCCTGCACTCACTGAACTTTTTGCAGGCACCACTCCAGAGACTAGTTGAAACTCTGCCCAAGGAGGAAATGCACACCACCAGAGGTGCATGTCCTGGTGATGCAAAGTTTCAGCTTGTGACAAAGAAGGAGGTATTGCCCCATGTGAGTATTTGCTTTGTATGGGGAAACTAAAAAAAAAGAAGAAAAAAAAGAAAAAAACAGACCACCAGACATAGCTCTATTCTCTAGTAACCTTGCAGACTATGCTACTGGGCGCAGTGTGTAAACATGCTGTGAATATTTGGCAGCAGTTAAACATCCAAAATTTGGGGGAGCATGCAAGACTTCATACAGGCATAGATGTGCACTTGTTAGTGGATGTCTTCAAGAAAATCCAGGGTATATGCCTGAGCAAATATTCTCTGGACGCTCGTCCTATTACACAGCACCATGATTGTCTTTCTATGTCATGCTAAAGAAAACGAAAGTACATATCGAGCTTTCCACTGATGCTGACCTGCTTCTTTTCTTTGAGCGAGTGATCCATGGGAACCTTATCCAGTGTGTGCATAGACATGCCAGAGCAAATAACTTACTTTATGGTGAGAGGTTCAATATCCAATGAGTCAAACTACATCATGTGTCTGGAAGTGAATACCTTGTATGGGTAAGCCATGCAACAATTTACTGCCAATTGCCGAGTTTCAATGGCTGTCCAAACCTGAAGGCACATGATTATGTGAAACTATTCATAGTGTTGTGACTGAGTCTGGTGTAGGGTATGTAGTGGAGGCAGACCTCAGATACTCTAGTACACTCCTGGAAATTGAAATAAGAACACCGTGAATTCATTGTCCCAGGAAGGGGAAACTTTATTGACACATTCCTGGGGTCAGATACATCACATGATCACACGGACAGAACCACAGGCACATAGACACAGGCAACAGAGGATGCACAATGTCGGCACTAGTACAGTGTATATCCACCTTTCGCAGCAATGCAGGCTGCTATTCTCCCATGGAGACGATCGTAGAGATGCTGGATGTAGTCCTGTGGAACGGCTTGCCATGCCATTTCCACCTGGCGCCTCAGTTGGACCAGCGTTCGTGCTGGACGTGCAGACCGCGTGAGACGACGCTTCATCCAGTCCCAAACATGCTCAATGGGGGACAGATCCGGAGATCTTGCTGGCCAGGGTAGTTGACTTACACCTTCTAGAGCACGTTGGGTGGCACGGGATGCATGCGGACGTGCATTGTCCTGTTGGAACAGCAAGTTCCCTTGCCGGTCTAGGAATGGTAGAACGATGGGTTCGATGACGGTTTGGATGTACCGTGCACTATTCAGTGTCCCCTCGACGATCACCAGTGGTGTACGGCCAGTGTAGGAGATCGCTCCCCACACCATGATGCCGGGTGTTGGCCCTGTGTGCCTCGGTCGTATGCAGTCCTGATTGTGGCGCTCACCTGCACGGCGCCAAACATGCATACGACCATCATTGGCACCAAGGCAGAAGCGACTCTCATCGCTGAAGACGACACGTCTCCATTCGTCCCTCCATTCACGCCTGTCGCGACACCACTGGAGGCGGACTGCACGATGTTGAGGCGTGAGCGGAAGACGGCCTAACGGTAGCCCAGCTTCATGGAGACGGTTGCGAATGGTCCTCGCCGATACCCCAGGAGCAATAGTGTCCCTAATTTGCTGGGAAGTGGCGGTGCGGTCCCCTACGGCACTGCGTAGGATCCTACGGTCTTGGCGTGCATCCGTGCGTCGCTGCGGTCCGGTCCCAGGTCGACGGGCACGTGCACCTTCCGCCGACCACTGGCGACAACATCGATGTACTGTGGAGACCTCACGCCCCACGTCTTGAGCAATTCGGCGGTACGTCCACCCGGCCTCCCGCATGCCCACTATACGCCCTCGCTCAAAGTCCGTTAACTGCACATACGGTTCACGTCCACGCTGTCGCGGCATGCTACCAGTGTTAAAGACTGCGATGGAGCTCCGTATGCCACGGCAAACTGGCTGACACTGACGGCGGCGGTGCACAAATGCTGCGCAGCTAGCGCCATTCGACGGCCAACACCGCGGTTCCTGGTGTGTCCGCTGTGCCGTGCGTCTGATCATTGCTTGTACAGCCCTCTCGCAGTGTCCGTAGCAAGTATGGTGGGTCTGACACAGCGGTGTCAATGTGTTCTTTTTTCCATTTCCAGGAGTGTAGTTTGCATTATGCTCAAAGCAATTTGTTGTTATGGCTAGAGCAACTAATTCCACAGGCAGGTAAATCTCTAAGTTGATGACAGTGCACAGGACAAAAGCAGAGATACCTCCAGCACTGTCTTAGTTTAGGCATGGAGCTAATAGCAGGTAGGCACAGTTTCTCTTAAAGCGGGCTCCCTGGTTGATGAAATATATTGATCTTCAATACCAGAAAGAGGGTATTCATGAAAAATGATTTTGGAAAACACTTTTATAAATTGATAAATAATGCTGTTTTTGGCAAGAAACTGGAAAATTTGAGAAAACGTTGCAAAATTCTTGTTAACTGTGATTGGGATGCACGTTTGTGCTTAAGGACGTGTAGCACCGCAGCAAATTTCGAATGGGTTGCTATTTTCAACTAGAACTTAGTTGCTGTGGATATGTCGAAAACTGCAGTAGAATTCATGAAACCTTTCTATGTGGGGATATGCATACTAGACCTGTCCAAAATCCACTTGTGGTGATTTGATTATTAGTTTGTAAAACCTCATTTCGCTGATCCTAAGTTACTTTATATCGATACAGATAACTTTATCTACTGGGTGAGAGCTGTGATCCGTGTGAACTAATGAGGTGCCACAGTGAAGAATTCAACACCTCTTCATATACGATCAACAGTCCTGATGGTATTGTTTCACAGAACAAGAAGGTTATTGCCTTACTGAAAATGAGATGAAAGGGTCGTTGATTGTGGAGTTTTTGGGTCTAAGATCGATGATGTATGCATATCACAGATTGGAAGGTGTCATGCAGAGGTGGGGAATGTGCATGCACTGTGTGGCGTCAGTGGCCCTTGAGACTGGACACAGCGCCTGTATGGAGGTGATCACAGTGCTCCACCAGAGCAGCTGCACATTTCTCACTTTGGTCTCGAAGGCATGCGGTGTACATTGTGCTGCAGTCTAAAATCAGTTTGTTGGCTCATGATGATATGTGATGATGCTATTGAAACATATGTATGTGTGTGGAATTTTATGCCCCATGTATCATAGTGTAAATATTGCAGTGTTCATGTGTACATGCGTGTGTGTGTGTGTGTGTGTGTGTGTGTGTGTGTGTGGGTGGGTGGGTGTGTAAGTAACTATATCCACAAGATGTGTAGGTTTTCTCAATGTTGTGCACTATGTGTATATGTAAATATTTGCACCCACTTGTGTGTTTACAGTGTAAATTGTTCCTGTAAACGGTCTAGTGTTTAAGTTTCGCCTGCTGTCAACCATCCAGTGCAACTTTTAGTACAGGTAGAGTGTTGTCCATCTAGATAATATTTTCAGCCTCTGCTACTATGCCCTGGAAAATAGTAAAAATATTCTCAACCTATGACACTGTGCCCTGGAAAAATTGTAAAAAAAATTCTCAACCAGTGCTGCCGAAAATAGTAAGTATTCTCAACCAGGGCTGATGTTTGATGGACTGTGGAAGGTATTTTCTACTCATAGTTATTACTAATAATAATAATAGTGTGTAAATTTAAAGAGTCTCTGCATTGAAATATTAGAAATCATATAGAGACTGTGAGGTAAATGTTATTTTTCTTCATCCAACTTAAAAGTAATTTTACATTTTTATAAGCAGATTTCACACTATTTTCATGCAACTCGTTCTTCTTAAGCCCACAAAGGTCTTGAAAGGAGCAAAGCAGTAGGTTTCAGGCATCCATGTGATTTTGTACTTGCCTTTGACATAGATGATGGTATGCATGAGGTCGAATATTCAAAGTGACGTCACCATGCCTTTATAGGGTAAACCAAGATCACCCCAGTGAATTCCATGGTACAAACATGTTAGCCGCTTTGCACTCTTCTGCATTTTAGCACACTTGAAATGCCTGAGTGATTCAATGCTTGCTAAGAATGTCACTCTTATAGTGGTATTTTCTGTGTTTGCTATGTATTCAACATTTTAAAATATGTGCTGTCTACACACATCATCATAGAAACACTGAGGATTAGCAATGGTGTGCACACCTTGAGATGCCATTGAGAAATACTCTGGGTATGGTACAACAGTTGTTCATTTACACAGCTTATTGTAGAACACCAGTGAGCAGTCAATCAGGTCATGAATGGCTAGAGCATACAGTGATGCAGAGTGTTCTTGGAAATTTGCCAAGGATTCAAGTTCAGTATGTACATATATAGGTTCAGATAAAATTATCTCGTTCTGTTTTGAAAAGTCTAATATGATGAATGACTCAGCTCCTTGAGTTTCTGGGGACTTAGTGGACATTCTTCTGCTTCATAGTAAGAACCTTGAAACCTCACATACACGTGAAAAGCTTGATAGTACACATTTTCATTCCACTGCACATGTAAATTATCATAGAGATGGAATTCGATGTTCAGGTAGAGTCTGGCATTAGTTAAGCTGCATCTGTCAAATTTGGTGGAATCATTTGCTACATTCCCTCTGCTAATGGTCTGAAACGCAAGTGTGATGAATCTGGACATCTCCTATTGGACACAGGTTTTCATAACCCACGTTTGTCTGCCTGCAGTCGGTATAAAATTCTTCCCTGCACAGGCTCATATCTCATCAATTGTCACATTGCACGTACACACACAGTACCTTCCTTATCAACAACTCAAAACAGATAGAGCATTTTTCGTAAAAGTTCCCAAGTGGGGGAGGAGAGGGGAAGAGGGAGAGGGGAGGGGAAGCGTGAGAGGTGGAAGGACTGGAGGCAGTAATGTCAACAATGCGTCGTTGCTGCATCTACACCAACGGAGATGAGGTGGGCGGACCACCCAGGGAGAGCCGCCATCTTGAATAAATTTGGCACCAATGCAGACTTCGGCTCTTATTCCCCTATTTGAGTATTACTGACAACCGTATCAAATCTCTCTCCCTTTTTCCCTGAGATTAGCCTTGAAATACAGACAGAAAAACGCAGCAGGAGACTATAATTCATAGGATTTATAGATTTGTGACGGTTGGTACATACCAATTATGGTCGATAATCACTAATCTTTGTGGCAGTGGCGGTATTTGCTTTACCGTTTCGCAACCAGGTATCACCTCCTCTGTAGCTGACCCAATCACAGCTCCAAACATTGTCACGAGATGTCACTCCAAAAGTTAATTAATTATGAAACAGATAGCAATGCATTTCCTACACACTCATCGCTATTAAGTGGTAATAAATTATATACAAATACTTTCCTCATGTATCTGTTTAGTTACTAGTGACAATCATATTGAAATATTACAGTAGTTTGGACAAGACAGCAGCTTCATATACAGCCAGAAAAAGTGGTAGGGTCTTTAATTTATAGTATGTATAGATACTTCAGCCCTCTCTCCCTTTGCCTTACGTATCACAGCTACAGGGGCCGTGAAGACGAGATCAGACTAATTACAGCACACGCAAAAGCATTTAATCCTCGCATGATATCAGCTCTGAGAAGATGTATGGCGATAAAATTTGAATTATGTCCACTACAGTAATTATAATTTATTGAGAAACATATGCACAATGTTGATATTACAACTCCACAGTTTGTTAATATAATTAAGTTACATATAAGTTGCAATTATTTACTACCTTTGTTTGAAATAAGAAAACATTTTGTTTCGTTTGTTTAGTTCCAAAAAATTATTTTAACACCAAATATTCATAACCCACGCATCATGCAACAAAACTGTCTTTTATTAATATTATGTGTAATATCACTTACTCGCTCTTCGTGTCATTTGACGACCAACATTACACAACTCACTTATCCTGGCATCTTCTTTACAGACAAACTTATGACACCCATCACATGTTGATTCACTTTCTTGTCCTTTGACCTGGGACAGGAGTCATACCGTTTTCTTCTCAGAAGTGGAACATTGGCTTCCTGGTTGTCGTGTTGTTTTAAGCCTGAAGATATTGTTGCTGAACGAATGCGTTGTGTTCTGCACTGGGGCAACTCAATTCGTCGTTCAATGTGAGGTTTCACTACTTCTTTTCATAGTTCTGAGAGTAATTCTCTCCTTGCATTTTTACTTCTCATATCATGTAAAAATTTGCAATTCAGGACGTAAGCACTGAGACAAGTTAAATCTAGTAATCAAGAAATACAGCATGTGGCCACCTTCTTGTTCCACGTTTCAATGAATAATGCCAAGCCATCTTATCAACTGTATCAGCTCCTGACTTTGTTGGGTTGTAAAACATGATTATTTCCAGTTTTTTGTGCTCATGCTCACTTATATGAAATGTTTGTTGTAAAGTAGGCAACGAAATGACTCATTATTTTGTGTATGAAGTTAAAACAGAATTCTGTGCATACCCAAAAGTGGCCGACAATGGATGCCTGTGTTTTGATGGCAACATTTCTTTTGGTATCTCTTTTCGGTTGGCCGAGAGAGTTCCCACAAGTGTCAGTTTATTAGTAAGAAGTTCTTGTCACAAATTAAAACTTGTAAAAACATGATCAGTGGTAATGTTCCTACCACTTCCCTTCATGTGATCAACTAAATCATGTACCACTCGTTTCCCTTGGCGTATTTCCCTTCCTTCCGCAGATTTCCCCGTGTACACTTGTGCATTTCTGACACAATTGGTATCTCAATCTACAGCAGCCCACACTTTTATCCCATACCTTCCAGGTTTCAAAGGGATGTACGCCCTGAATGGACACTGTCCCCTGAAAGTACACAGATGCTCTTCTCATCAAGCATAATATAAGGACCAGTTACATAAGACGAAACACATGCATCAATGAACATTTCAAGCACAGCCGTTATAGGTTGAGGTTTTTTATCTGGAAGCAACTTTTCATTCAACGAACTGGACGCACATTAAAACATCACGAAATCTTGAATAGCTCATTGTGGTTCGAAAACTAGGTAAGCCATACTCTTCTGACCAAAATTCAGTCAAAGGCTTCCCATGTGCCTTATGCAAGCCAGCTGTTAGTAGACCAAAGAATGCTTGCAGCTCTGTAGAGTCAAGTTTATTCCAGCGTTAAAGACATGGGTATCTCTTGCATGATTATTGTTATGCATTACTATTACACTCTGCATGTGATTGGTGATAAAAAGTCTGAAAGAATCTGCCCTTGTGTGTAATTGTGGCCTAAGGTGGCGTGGAATATGCGCAGTTTCACGTCTTACATTCCTTTAAACCTGCTTGCGCCCACAGGTGGTACTGTGTTATATGTTATTGTCCACTTCTAGACACAAAAGTAGATCCACTCGTTACCTCAATACCATTATCATCCTGTTGAGTCACTCATATCACCTTCATCTCTGACCTGTATATCTTCCTCTAACATATCTCTATCAGTATCACTGACATCCTCGATTCCAAAATTTGATGTAAATATGCCAAAGCCTGCTCGAGGCTATAGCCCCTTGAAAAACGTATATCATCATCCATGACGAGTAAACTATAACACCACGTCTTCCTTCAACAAAACTCAATTCCAAACTGTGAATTTGTCGTAACAAGGCACGTGAATGTATTTTTTATTCATTGTTCACAACAATTTACAAATGTTTGTCGATTTATAAGGTGTATTGTCGCCAAGATTTATTTTCGTAGCAAAACTTATGTATAATACTGAAAATCACATACTGTATAGCTAGGCCATTTTCTGACCCCACTGCAAATTTTCAAATTGTTGTACTACAGCCGGCCGGGGTGGCCGAGCGGTTCTTAGCGCTATACTCTGGAACCGCGAGATCGCTATGGTCGCAGGTTCGAATCCTGCCTCAGGCATGGATGTGTGTGATGTCCTTAGGTTAGTTGGGTTTAAGTAGTTATAAGTTCTAGGGGACTGATGACCTCAGCAGTTAAGTCCCACAGTGCTCAGAGCCATTTTTTTGTTGTACTACAAACTGTGATAAACGCATAAATGTTTTACCCAGTCACAATAAAAGTCTGGGAATAGCATAACTGTAGGATGAGTAGTCTACACCCACATTACAACTGTTCATTTGTAGTTAAACGAGCATTGGGGTCTAAAAAGACCCCAGACATCATTCTAGGGTAGAGGTGTTATTCTTACCGCTCTCCATACGTGAATGGTACGGGAAGAAACCGTATTATTCTGCGCAATGGAACTTTCAATAATTTGTAGAGCATGGATGTAGCTGCGATATCAAGAAAAGGAGAATTTTATAGTACTATTTAAACTTCAATCGTCAGCAGTGACGCAGTGCGATGTACTGAAGATACACTCCTGGAATTTGAAATAAGAACACCGTGAATTCATTGTCCCAGGAAGGGGAAACTTTATTGACACATTCCTGGGGTCAGATACATCACATGATCACACTGACAGAACCACAGGCACATAGACACAGGCAACAGAGCATGCACAATGTCGGCACTAGTACAGTGTATATCCACCTTTCGCAGCAATGCAGGCTGCTATTCTCCCATGGAGACGATCGTAGAGATGCTGGATGTAGTCCTGTGGAACGGCTTGCCATGCCATTTCCACCTGGCGCCTCAGTTGGACCAGCGTTCGTGCTGGACGTGCAGACCGCGTGAGACGACGCTTCATCCAGTCCCAAACATGCTCAATGGGGGACAGATCCGGAGATCTTGCTGGCCAGGGTAGTTGACTTACACCTTCTAGAGCACGTTGGGTGGCACGGGATACATGCGGACGTGCATTGTCCTGTTGGAACAGCAAGTTCCCTTGCCGGTCTAGGAATGGTAGAACGATGGGTTCGATGACGGTTTGGATGTACCGTGCACTATTCAGTGTCCCCTCGACGATCACCAGTGGTGTACGGCCAGTGTAGGAGATCGCTCCCCACACCATGATGCCGGGTGTTGGCCCTGTGTGCCTCGGTCGTATGCAGTCCTGATTGTGGCGCTCACCTCCACGGCGCCAAACACGCATACGACCATCATCGGCACCAAGGCAGAAGCGACTCTCATCGCTGAAGATGACACGTCTCCATGCGTACCTCCATTCACGCCTGTCGCGACACCACTGGAGGCGGGCTGCACGATGTTGGGGCGTGAGCGGAAGACGGCCTAACGGTGTGCTGGACCGTAGCCCAGCTTCATGGAGACGGTTGCGAATGGTCCTCGCCGATACCCCAGGAGCAACAGTGTCCCTAATTTGCTGGGAAGTGGCGGTGCGGTCCCCTACGGCACTGCGTAGGATCCTACGGTCTTGGCGTGCATCCGTGCGTCGCTGCGGTCCGCTCCCAGGTCGACGGGCACGTGCACCTTCCGCCGACCACTGGCGACAACATCGATGTACTGTGGAGACCTCACGCCCCACGTCTTGAGCAATTCGGCGGTACGTCCACCCGGCCTCCCGCATGCCCACTATACGCCCTCGCTCAAAGTCCGTCAACTGCACATACGGTTCACGTCCACGCTGTCGCGGCATGCTACCAGTGTTAAGGACTGCGATGGAGCTCCGTATGCCACGGCAAACTGGCTGACACTGACGGCGGCGGTGCAGAAATGCTGCGCAGCTAGCGCCATTCGACGGCCAACACCGCGGTTCCTGGTGTGTCCACTGTGCCGTGCGTGTGATCATTGCTTGTACAGCCCTCTCGCAGTGTCCGGAGCAAGTATGGTGGGTCTGACACACCGGTGTCGATGTGTTCTTTTTTCCATTTCCAGAAGTGTATTTACATGATGGGTGCAGCATTAGTGAACTATAGAAAGAAACGACCATTGAAGGCAGTAGGCTGGCTCTCCCAGCGTATAATGAGGGGGGAGACAGGTTCCTTATGAAGCGGTAGTAAACGAGCCAGAGAGACAGTAAACTCCACAGCAGGGGGGCCTGCTGGACGTTGTGACCCATTGTGAAAGGGATTGGGGTTTGTGGCGGGAGTGGGTGGTTGGGGGGGGGAGAGGGGGAGGAGGGTGGTGTCTTGCCCCGCAGCCCTCGGCTGTTAACGCGGCCGTTTCGCGGTACACCGAGCTTAGAGAAAGCCCTGGCGACACCGCCGTATGATGTTTTTTACGACGGTGACGCGTAAAAGCGTCGAGCGGAAAGGGGCGACGAGTAGCGGCAAGTGGTGCGAGGGGCCGTCGGTTCCTCTATTTACGGGGGCTGTAAACAGGCCCACCTGCCTCTCGGCAAGTGTTTGCGCGACCAGGGCTGGGCACCGCCGGCGAAATTAGACCCGCCGGCCAGCAGGGAGGGAAGCGGAAGCTCTCTGTCTCGTGGCTTAGAATCTGTGAACAAAGAACCGCCTTCCACTGGACCCGCCACCGGGACAATAACCGTACCACTATCAGTGGCAGCGAGAGAGGGTTCGGTAACGGACGGTTGAGGAGCTGAGTGGGTGATGGCAGTTGTGGGAGAGGATTAGTCTAGTGGTAGATGTTGAAGCCCCAGTAAACGATCAAACGTGCTTGATAAAACTGCTCTTTCTACCCACGGATATGCCAAACAAGCCCGTACACGATCAAACAACGTTTGTCAGTTTATCCTCACTGTGAAGCAGTCGCTGACGCTGTTCGTCTTCGTAAGTATTTTGACAATAGTGAGAACGATCACAAATGCAGACAAACCATTCCTCGGATTGACTTTGGTACTGTGTTTAAAGAAGAAGAAGAAGAAGAAATCAGACTGTTGTCCATGGAATGGGTTAAAATGAGAGATTTGCCCATGAATATCTTTTAGAGGAAATATTGCCCTCAGAACCCGATGATAACATCCACTTTCTTCGAATGGAATTTCTTAACACTTGTTAAGGCCCTCCTGAAGGAGCAAACTTGTCTGAGGAGTTCGCTCTTATCTAGCCAAGGATGTGTCAAACAAGCCCATGCATGTACCAAGAAAGCTTGTCAATTTAACCTTACTTTTGAAGCTGAAGTTTTTCGTGAGTGCTCTATTTTGGCACTAGAGGAAATGGCTATAAATACAGATGAAACATTTTTAATAGCTTGGAGAGCTGCATCAAACCACTCTTCAGATTGAAGACCACAAGAAGAACAACACTGACTCTGGCCCTGTGTTTAAAGGAGAAGAAATCAAGGCGCTAGTCTAGGGAATGGTTTAAAACGAGAGAGAAATTTACAACTGAAAATCTGTCGATCGAAATGTTACATTTAGATCCCGATGGTATCACCTACTCTCTGCGGATGGACAGTGAAGTGTTAAATAACCTGTTTAGCATTACTACGCCCTCACACTGAAAAAGAGGTTTCAAGCATGTAAAAATTTATTCTCTTCTGCTTCATCCTCTAATGCCTGTTCATTAAAATACCACAACCTAGGAACATATAGCTCTCATCCTCTGTGTAAGAACCGGAGAACTTCGATTTCTTTTATTTTATTCCACTTCCGCTTGTATGTGACTGTAAACATGAAGTGCTGATTTTGTTCATAAGCTCTTCATGCGTAATATGTGGCTGGAAAATATGCTAGACCTCTACTTTTATGGTAATTGCCAGTGCTATTTTGTTTTTATAGTTGACCACAGTTCCCATGGTTGTGGAAACTCACTATAAAATGAGATATATTACATTAAAACAGTTTTTCACAAAACAAATGCGGCGAAACGTCGTCACAAATAGTGTCCGCCATTTTGTCAAACTTTCCATGAATCAAAATTTCTGGCAAACACGTCAGACACGATCTGTGCTTGACAAACACGTCAAACAGCACCGTACACGGTCAAATATTTCCCAAGCATAGTTAAGTTTGACAAAATGGTTGGTCGTTTACGGGGGCTTTACTGTGTGTGTGTGAGACAGTAATTCTCTTTCAACAGGAATCGTTGTGTAATTCGTCCCTGGCACAAGCTTTTAGGACTTCTTTGCATAGTTTCAGGAAAGAATCGTGTTTTAATATTCATTTCAGTTTTGCTTAAATTTATGGAATAATTATTGAGAAATTAAGTTTCTCACTGACCAATTGTGATATCTCTGTATATGATGCCTGGTCACGTCGACCAAGACACAGCTGTCGCTATTGATAATCCGTGTCCTAGTACTTGTTCTAGAGGTTATTCCGTCTTTTGCCAGTCCTCGTCTTGGTTGCGATGAGCTAGTAAGTGGTGCTCCTCCGATTGCTCCTGTAGTACTAACAAAGGAACCTCCCCGTCGCACCCCCCTCAGATTTAGTTATGTTGGCACAGGGATAGGCCTTGAAAAACTGAACCCAGATCAATCGAGAAAACAGGAAGAAGTTGTGTGGAACTATAAAAAAATAAGCAAAACATACAAACTGAGTGGTCCATGTGCAAGATAGGCAACATCAAGGACACTGCAAGCTACGGCGCGCCGTGGTCTCGTGGTTAGAGGGAGGAGCTGGGGAGCATGAGGTCCTTGGTTCGAGTCTTCCCTCGAGTGAAAATTTTACTTTCTTTATTTTCGCAAAGTTACGATCTGCCCGTTCACTCGTTGACGTCTCTGTTCACTGTAATAATTTAAGTGTCTGTGTTTTGCGACCGCACCGCAAAACCGTGCGATTAGTAGACGAAAGGACGTGCCTCTCCAATAGAAACCGAAAACATTTGATCGCAAGGTCATAGGTCAACCAATTCCTCCACAGGAAAACACGTCTGATATATTCTATCCGACACTGGTGACGGCATGTGCGTCACATGACAGGAATATGTTGTCGACCCATCTAACTTGCACACTTGGCGAATGGGTAAACAGATTCTTCTACCTTGCCCGATTTAGGTTTTCTTGTGGATGTGATAATCGCTCCTAAAAAAGTGATGAAAACATAGGAGTTTGTCACATAAACTGCAAAAAATGAATGCAACAGTTTCACAGTCGCGCAGTTTTCCCTGTGCTCTGTCAAAACATATGTTTTTTTACGTTTTCAAATATTTCCATGTGTAGACCGTCAAATCCTGCATATGTCCAAGCAAATCTGAACATGTCCTGGAATTTTGGAGAGCGAAGTCTGAGTGCCTGAACTTTGATAATTGTCTGAAAATAAAAAATTAAACTTTTCACTCGATAAAAGATTTGAACTAAGGACCTCTCGTTCCGCAGCTGCTCACGCTAACCACGGGACCACGGCGGTCGTAAGCTCACACGTTCCATGATGTTGCATACCTTGCGCATGGACTACTCAGTTTGTAAATTTTGCTTATTTCTTCATAGTTTCACCCAAGTTCTTCCTGTTTTCTCGATTGATCTGTGTTCAGTTTTTCAAGGCCTATCCCTGTGCCAACTTATAACTAAATCTGAGGGGGGTGCGATGGGGAGGTTCCCTTGTAAGAACCGTCGACCCGCAACTTGACGTTTCAGTATATTCATACTGATGTAATGCACAATGCCAAGAAAATAAAGCGAAAAGGGGCCCAGAGATGATTTCTTATTATCTTTAGTTCACTATATCAATCCATTCTCCAACTAATCTATACTGGTAAAGTATTTTTGTGCTGTCGAGGTTGTAACGTAAGGACAATCGCTAATGCTGTGAGGGAGGAATTGTACGTGTAGCTATTGTCACATGGTGGCAGAATTGCTGGTGCAGAACTATCCTTGACGATGAAGTTGCAACAATATTGCTGATTGTCAGTCATCAAGCAAGACTGAGAAAAGAGGTTTTCCTACCTATAACTTTAAGTAATATTCGATTTAGTACAATAAGTGAAATTAAAAGTAGACAGGGACAGTAATGTCTCCTTTATTTTTGTTGACAGTGTATTTCCTATTTACTGTGACCTCAAAGGGTAAATTATCACCTTAATTCAGCACTTCGCAAAACAGAAAGTCATATATATACGAGGGTAACAAATAAAATTTTGCTGAAGCCTTCAGGGGCGATAGCATTCCGAAACTGAAGCAGACCAATCAAAACTTCATTGTGCTGAAGTTAGCACTTATTTCGGGCAAAAGATACGATCAAATTAAATGCAACAACACAATGGAGCACACATAAGTTTTATTGGACAACTAGAAATACCACATTTCTCTTCATAGCTCGTCAGCACATAGCGCACTACCAAGGGCCTACCCTGAGTGGAAAGGATGGTGTATGCGGCAAAGGAAAGTTATGACGAGACAGTCTCACCTTATGTGGCACGGCAGCATCGATAGAGACGGACTGAGAATGACTGACGAACTGATCTGTCAAGGAGGCGCTGGAAACTTAATAGTATCGCCTTTCAAATTTGTTTTTTGCGTGAATCTCCCACCACCTTGTTAAGGAGAGTAACTCAAGGGCCAGCCCCGACTGTTACCTTACTCAGGCAAACGGTAAACACCTTACACACGGGCAGGACGTGCGCACTTACAGACTACATGTATTACATGTTTTCTTTTAAAATACACTCCTGGAAATGGAAAAAAGAACACATTGACACCGGTGTGTCAGACCCACCATACTTGCTCCGGACACTGCGAGAGGGCTGTACAAGCAATGATCACACGCACGGCACAGCGGACACACCAGGAACCGCGGTGTTGGCCGTCGAATGGCGCTAGCTGCGCAGAATTTGTGCACCGCCGCCGTCAGTGTCAGCCAGTTTGCCGTGGCATACGGAGCTCCATCGCAGTCTTTAACACTGGTAGCATGCCGCGACAGCGTGGACGTGAACCGTATGTGCAGTTGACGGACTTTGAGCGAGGGCGTATAGTGGGCATGCGGGAGGCCGGGTGGTCGTACCGCCGAATTGCTCAACACGTGGGGCGTGAGGTCTCCACAGTACATCGATGTTGTCGCCAGTGGTCGGCGGAAGGTGCACGTGCCCGTCGACCTGGGACCGGACCGCAGTGACGCACAGATGCACGCCAAGACCGTAGGATCCTACGCAGTGCCGTAGGGGACCGCACCGCCACTTCCCAGCAAATTAGGGACACTGTTGCTCCTGGGGTATCGGCGAGGACCATTCGCAACCGTCTCCATGAAGCTGGGCTACGGTCCCGCACACCGTTAGGCCGTCTTCCGCTCACGCCCCAACATCGTGCAGCCCGCCTCCGAATGGAGACGTGTCGTCTTCAGCGATGAGAGTCGCTTCTGCCTTGGTGCCAATGATGGTCGTATGCATGTTTGGCGCCGTGCAGGTGAGCGCCACAATCAGGACTGCATACGACCGAGGCACACAGGGCCAACACCCGGCATCATGGTGTGGGGAGCGATCTCCTACACTGGCCGTACACCACTGGTGATCGTCGAGGGGACACTGAATAGTGCACGGTACATCCAAACCGTCATCGAACCCATCGTTCTACCATTCCTAGACCGGCAAGGGAACTTGCTGTTCCAACAGGACAATGCACGTCCGCATGTATCCCGTGCCACCCAACGTGCTCTAGAAGGTGTAAGTCAACTACCCTGGCCAGCAAGATCTCCGGATCTGTCCCCCATTGAGCATGTTTGGGACTGGATGAAGCGTCGTCTCACGCGGTCTGCACGTCCAGCACGAACGCTGGTCCAACTGAGGCGCCAGGTGGAAATGGCATCGCAAGCCGTTCCACAGGACTACATCCAGCATCTCTACGATCGTCTCCATGGGAGAATAGCAGCCTGCATTGCTGCGCAAGGTGGATATACACTGTACTAGTGCCGACATTGTGCATACTCTGTTGCCTGTGTCTATGTGCCTGTGGCTCTGTCAGTGTGATCATGTGATGTATCTGACCCCAGGAATGTGTCAATAAAGTTTCCCCTTCCTGGGACAATGAATTCACGGTGTTCTTATTTCAATTTCCAGGAGTGTAAATAAATATACTTTCAAAAATTCCTAGAGGAGGGTGTGTTGGTCAAGACTAGAAGAGAACTTTAATAACATGTCTGGAAAGCATTGCTATTCAGGTGTGAGCCGTCGAAGGTCCCCAGTTTACAGCCTGCATTTTATTTATGGATAGGCCAGGATCCAAAAAAAACTGATATAGAAATTTGCCACAACACACACGTGTGGGCCGTTGCAAACCCTCGAGCAGCCATAGAGGTGAGGCAGTAGGATCGCTCCATTATCAATGTATGGGAAGGCATTATTTGTGACAGGCTCGTAGGGACGTACACTTTGTCAAATACGTTAACAGGTTTTTTGTATCGTCGATTTATGTGCTACAAATACCAGTGCTATTGGAAAAAGTTACACTGCTAGAAAGACAACGACTGTGGTTTTTGCACAACGGGGGTCACCCATTTTCTAAGGGTCGTGACACAGTAACTCACCACAACGTTTAATGGACAATCGATTGGTCGAGGAGTTCTGCCAGGATGGGCTCCCCGTTCATCGGCCCTGATCCCGTTGGATTTATTGCTCCGGGGACATTTACCGGCGTTAGTGTATACCCATCCATCGAAAATCCGTAGATGTTATGGGAGCGTATGATAAATGCATGTAATGGGATCCGAATGCAGCCATGTGTGTTTAAAAGAGTGGCTGAAACACAGCAAAGAAGGTCTGAAGGATGTGTGCTAAGTACATGCAGCGCTGTTTATAGGTGTCTGCTTTCATATAAGAGACAGATTGGAACGTTAGTACAGGTTGGTTTCCAGTTATTATAGGACGTTCTAGCTTTGATCAATAATATCTCCTGGTTGCAACATGAGCGCTAGTATAAACAAATATTCCATCGATATCACCTGCATGGAGAGGGGGGGGGGAGGAGGGCAAGTGAGGGACAGTTAATGAGATGATCAGCTGTTCTGGAAATTTACAATTAATACGTTCAGCATGTCTGTTAATGTTTAGTACTGCAACGACCAGCTACTTTAAGTAAGATTTCACATGAACGGATATATTTTATTATCCCCATTGCGTCGTATCAATTGACCCCTATAGCGTACCATTAACATACTGGAAGTCTAAACCCTGGAGAATTGCAGCGAAAGGAACTTCCCCATAAGATCATGCAAATTTAGGAGAAACAATGACGCCTAAGAGATAAAGTCTTTTAAATGATTATTACCTGCAATGGCCCAAGTAAGCATGGAAATATAGTAAACCGACCGTTAGTACACTTTCGCCATTTAACTTTGGGACAGAATCCTTATTCCCTTTGTTGAATCTTCTTATGTGCTTTTTGCAGTTGCTCATTTGATGCCCTCTATGTTTAGTTGATTTTTGTCCATCTACTACAGTAGAAACGACTATCGCGGCGCTGTCATACATTTAATCTCTCAAAGACCTCACTTGTACAGTGGTTTTTTAGGCTAATCTCCTTTTACTATTTTTGCTTCCACAACCGTATCCACTGGCATTGCAGTTTGCTGTGGCAACACGCCACCCAGGCTGTGCCCGTTCACCTTCAAATGTTCAAATGTGAGTGAAATCTTATGGGACTTAACTGCTAATGTCGTCAGTCCCTAAGCTTACACACTACTTAACCTAAATTATCCTAAGGACAAACACACACACCCATGCCCGAGGGAGGACTCGAACCTCCGCCGGGACCAGCCGCACAGTCCATGACTGCAGCGTCCCAGACCGCTCGGCTAATCCGGCGCGGCCGTTCACCTTCCCACCGGTGGACTGCCCCCACGGGGACAATGGTGTTCGACCACTCGTCACCTCCAACATAGCGAGCACTCCTGCCACATTGTGCACCAATGCCGACGCCTCCTGTCCTGCTATGCTACAGCCCCGCCCTCTATCTACAGCGGCACCCCTCACCCCGACACAAGTGCCTATTGCACCTACGGAATTATCTCCAATTTTGTCCAGCACCAAGACAGGCACCTCTTACCCTAACTTCTGAGAACATTTCTGGTGGAGAAACAGCGATCTGGCTAAAAGTACTTTAGAAATGGGTTACAAACAATATCGACAGCAAAAACATTTATTTAGATGGTACGCGGTTTCGATCAGAAGTCAACCATCCTCTGACCCTTACATCATGGTGGTGAGCGGTCGCAGTGAATGAAGTGCGTGTTATAATTTTACGAGCAGTTGACGTTCATGGAATTACGACTCCCACTCCGTTCACTGCCGTCACCTGTCATCATGATATGAGGGTCTGCGGATGGTCGAGGCTGTCTGCAATCCATTTTTAAAATACCTCCTACCTGCTACTGGAGCATAATGCAACACTGCAGACGTTTCCGTGTGCTTACTGCAGGCCCTCTTACCGTAAAACCCAGGCGCCTGCTGCAATGACACTGGCGCGTCTTACCCTACCCACACAGACTTGGCGCTCGCTATGCATGCCCAGGAGAACTGCTTCTCATACCATGGATTTATCATCTATCAGCAGGTTGTGAGGGAAGGGCATCTAGTTGCTTTTCCCTTCAAGGAAGGCGAGGTGTAGTAACTTGTGTGCGTTACTACACCTGCGCCTCTATGACCGTCGTTTGAGTGCTGCACCGTTTGGCGGCTCCAGACGCCACCACAAGGCGCTGATCATGGTCCGGTGCCTCAGTCGCCTGCAGCCGAGAGTCAGCAGCCCCTGGCAGGCAAATGCTTTTTATTTTGCCACGCACCAGCTCTGGCCGCAGTCTCTATGAACCAACAAGTCTGTACCTTTCTCTAGTCTGTATGCACGAACCAGCCTGTAACTGTGGCCTGCGTGTACTCGTTCTGTATGTCACCACTCAACGATCTTGTAACTGTTCTACTGTCACTCCATGACCTAATAAACTGTGGATTTCTTGTAACCGTTTGATTATATTCCAGCTCACAACAGAAAGAAAGTGTATTACATATCGCATGGATGAAGGGGCTTAGGTGAAGGGACACTAAGTACAAAATAAAGCTATCGGTCACGACAACAGTTTGGTTTATTACCATAAAACATGAAAACAAATATTTATTCACTGAACCAGGCATGTAGACATTGACTGGACAAAAGGTTGCACTTATAAACAGCCTTCGTGCAGTTGGGTGGACACATCAACACGTCACATGCAACTAAATCGCGGATCCTGGCCAGTCACTGTGCAAGTGGTTGATGATTTGCAGGAGGAAAGCAAGAATAAACGCCAACAGATACGTATGTTAAAACTGGACAGCTAAACCCTGTTGTAAACTAACTAGCTTCTTGTTCCCATCGCCTCAATGACTGCATCTACAGATCACATTTACCTGTCCTAAGCCGGCCGGGGTGGCCGAGCGGTTCTAGGCACTACAGTCTGGAACCGTGCGACCGCTACGGTCACAGGTTCGAATCCTGCCTCTTGCATGGATGTGTGTGATGTCCTCAGGTTAGTTAGGTTTAAGTAGTTCTAAGTTCTAGGGGACTGATGACCTCAGAAGTTAAGTGCCATAGCGCTCAGAGCCATTTGAACCTACCTCTCCTAAATTGGGGAAGAACGCTGTAGTAGTGGCTGAGATTTCTCAACCCAGTTCAATCTCTATACTCTGCTCTAAGTCAGAGACACCCATCTCTGAAGCTGCCAAAAGCGCAGTGTGTTCTCGATGCTATCCCTGAAGCAACTGTTATCCTCGACCTCTCTGCCTTAAGTGGTCTGCCTTAATTGGTTCTGCCTGTATAGGATTCTCGCCGGCCAATTGCAGCAGATCTTGCACGTTGAGATCAATAATAATTTTATATTCAGGAAATACCTGCCCTCGCTGATTTTTTCATGGTTAACCAAATGGTCTGCCACAGGAATGAAGGCAGAAAATCTCTCCCACTACATGACAGATTTCCAACGCCAGCCAACAAAAGTCTTGTTCCTAGACACCTGACCAATATGTGTTATTTTGCTGCCTAAGTAACGGAAAACCTTAACTTCGTCTACTCCGTGAGACCTAGTTCTGATGTTAAGCTTCTTATTGTTCTCATTCCTGTTACTTCTCAGTACTTTCTTATTTCTTCCACTTAATCTCAAACCGTACTCTGCAGTCATTAGACTGTTCATTCCATTCAACACGTTTTGCAGTCCCTCTTTGCTTTCACTGAGGGTAGAGATGTCATCAATAAATAAAAAAAATTATATCATTTCAACTCGAATTTCAGTTCCGCTCTCGATCCTTCCTTATATCTCCGTCGCTGCTTCTTCGATATGTACATTGAACAACAGGGGCAAAAGACTACATCCCTATCTTACACTCACATTAATCCGAGCACTTGGTTCTTGGTCTTCCACTCATATTGTTTCCTCTTAGTCCGGGTACATATTGTATCTTATCCGTCATTATGTAGAGGTAGGGGTGTAAATGTGGAAAACCACTTTGTTTTTGCTGTATAAAAGAAATGTTTACTTCGCTTTCAGCTTCAAAAATTATCCAAAACTAATTGATAATGTTTTAGCAATGAATGTAATATTATGAAACACAAGAGCTAAATATGTTAAAAATTAAAATACATTTTCTGCTTGCACAATGACTCATTAATTTTTCAAGAAGTGCGGTTAATGTGGAAACGCCTTAAAATTGTGGGAAACTGACTACTTCAAACGAAAACTATTAAAAATGTTAGAAACTATTTTATTTTATATTAAATTTAAATTACACAAAAATATTTTTAAACGCAAATGTAATAGGAAAATGCTTCTTCATAAGCGAAGTTCACTTGCAAAAATCGCATATGTAAATATCTCCTTCATTTCTGGCACACAAAGAGTGACTCCTCACACACTACACACCTAATCCACAATTCTCTCCGAACGTCTTTGGAAAATGCGCCTCCACAAAAACTGCAAATGGCGTCTTCTTCAGTAGGTTTTCCTTCCACAACTGGGAGATCCAAATCTGACTCACCTGAAGAGACAGTTGGTGCATTGGGCTCTTCATCTGAATCTTAGATAACTTAAGCCATTTTTGCATGGTTTTCTAGGAGGAGCTGCACGTTTTTTCTTGCTTTTACCACGTGCCTTAGGAAGCTTTGTTTACCCTTCAGTAAAGAGTCTTCAAGGCGTGTTTTATTAGGCGAAGAAGTGAAAACAGCTGATGAACCTGGCTTACGACCTCTGTTGGAAACCTTCCTCTTTAGAAGAGGGATTGGCATGACATATTGTGGAGACACACCCGTGTTTCATGAGGTATTTGACAACGATATTGACCTTCTGCTTTCTCTTTGGCCATCTTCACTTGGGGTGTCAGTTGTCACAGGCCTGAATGCGTTGTGTCTGTCTTCTTGTCTGAGGTCATTACTTTCACCTGGAGATGCTGGATTCTCGTAAGTTCCACTCAGACTTCTGGCCTCATCTGAATCCGATGTGGCAACTGTAAAGTCGATTTCTGCAGCAACAGTCCTGTCACATGGGAAAATTCCAGTCTCCAAAAATCCTTTTGCACCAATAGGTGGCTGAGTTTTATGAGAGGTGTGATGCGAGATGCTCACGTTTGTAACTTGGTTCTCCCTTGCACGTTCTTTAACTTGAAGGTTTCTGACATGACTGTTATTCCTATCAAGAATTAACAACACAGGAGATTCTTTTGAGGAATGTGCATTAGAAATGAAGTGGTCAAACCACTCGGAGAAGAGCTCAGTTTGAATACAGCCTGAAGGATGGCATTTACCAATTGTTCCACGTGGTGCTCCTTTCAGTAGAGTATCAGTCCAGTTCTTCGTGGGGAAGATCATCATTGCTGGTATGAAAGTACCGCCAGATCTAATACAGCATATGACAGTCACCAGGGATTCTCGCTCTGCTGGTGCGAGGGCACCTACTTTAGGTTTACCTTTCAGTCCAATTAGATGTGGTATTCTGCTCTGGACGACAGAGAGCCCGGTCTCGTCCACATTGTACGCACGATCAGCACTATAGGAGCGTTTACTGTACTCAGCTTCCAAAATGTCAAAAAACTTGTCTACAGCTTCTTTGTTGAACCCTTTGCTCTCGAGAATGAGGTCCCCATAGGTCTGTGGATTATGAGTTTATCTCTGCATCATCTAAGAAAAAGGTCAAACCAAGCTCTACCTGCAGCATGTGAAGTAAAAGGATGATTAATATTATTTCTTTCCGCTAGCTGATATGCCATTCTCTTTATTTCTTATCTGGTAAGGCCAGATTGTCCATTTCACTGAGATAGTGTACCAACTGTTTCCCAATAGCATCAGGTAGTACAAGCTTATGTCCAAGTCTCTATGAAACAAATTCCTCAGGTGACATATCACTATGCACAAACCTTTGAAGTGTCGTCTGAGGTACAGTGAAAGCTTTTACAGCTCTTCTTAACCCCACCTGCTTTCCCTTAAGGCTATTATAGCCTTAATCACGTTTTCAAATGGTTCGAATGGCTCTGAGCACTATGGGACTTAACTACTGAGGTCATCAGTCCCCTAGAACTTAGAACTACTTAAACCTAACTAACCTAAGGACATCACACACATCCATGCCCGAGGCAGGATTCGAACCTGCGACCGTAGCGGTCACGCGGTTCCAAACTGACGCGCTTAGAACCGCACGGCAATCACGTTTTCAGCATCTCACTTCTTCACAATAGCTCTCGGTTTCCGATAAGTTAGCTTCTGTGGCATCTAGAAACAGACGCAAAACGTATTAGAAGTAATGTATTTGATGTTGGTATTGTGGATACGTTTCCACAATGGCATCGTATGTATGCTTCCACATTATGAACACAATGGCCATTTCTAAATTTCGGTAGATTACATTAACCAAATATCCATTTAAAGTTGACAAAGGAGTGCTAAAACCTTCTATGCACCTCCCTTTATAAGCTATCAGACTTAAAGAGAGATAACTACGAAGTATGTAGGTAAACATAATACCATAACTTACCCCGAAAAACGTTTAGAAAAAGCGCGAACCTAAATTGCATCACTGTCACGGCGTCTGTCGCTCAACTGACTTCTAACCCTCTATCGTGACAAATAGGAACTATCGCAACAATTTCTGGCTGCCCCACTAGAGTGCAGCACTCTACAGGCCAGATACTAGACGTTTCCACATTACCCACACGCTTCCACATTTACACCCCTACCTCTATAGCTTACCCACATTTTTTCTCAGAATTTCTAACATCTTGCACTATTTTACATCGTCGAACACTCTTTCCAAGTCGACAAATCCTACGAACATGCCTTGATTATTCTTCAGGCTTGCTTTAGTTCTGAACCCTAGCGTCAGAGGCGCCTCTCCGGCGCGTTTACCTTCCCTAAAACCGAACTGATTGTTATCTAACAGATCTTTATTTTCTTTTCCATTGTTCTGTATATTCTTCTTCTCAGAAGCTTGGATCATGAGTTGTTAATCTGATTCTGCGATAATTCTCGCCCTTGTCGGAATTGTGTGGATGATGTGTTTCCGAAAATCTAACGGTATATCGCCAGCCTCATGTAGTCTAGAGACCATCCTGAATACTCGTTATGTTGTCACTTCCCCCAGTGGTTTTAGGAGTTCAGATGGAAATCTATATATCCCTTCTGCCTTCTTTGTTCTTAAATGACCCAAAGGTCTTATAAATTTTGATTCTAATACTGAATCCCCTATCTCCTTTTAGTCAGCTGCTGTTTCTTCCTCTGTCATGTCATGAAACAAGTCCTCCCTCTCACAGAGGCCTTCAGTGTACTCTTTCCACCTATCCACTCACTCCTCTGCATTTAACAACATAATTCCCCTTGGAATATTAATGTTACCAACCTTGTTTTCAACTTCGCCAGCGGTTGTTTTGATTTTTCTGTACTCGAGTCAGTCCTTCCGACAATCACTTCTTTTCGATTGAGTCACATTTTTTATGTAGCCATTTCGCCTTAGCTTCCCTGCACTTCCTGTGTTTCTCTCACCTCAGTGAGTTTTACTTACGTTTTCCTGAATTTCCCTTTTCGTATATCAACTCAGGTATTTCTTGTGTTACCCATAGTTTTTTCACAGATACTTTCCTTCTACGTATGTTTTTGTTTCCAGCTTCTGTGACTACCTTTTTAGAGATGTCCTTTGCTCTTCAACTACACTGCCTACTGAGATATTTATTATCGCTGTATCTGTAGCCTCAGGGCACGTCAAGCGTAACTCTTCATTGATTATTACTTCTGTATCCCACCCCTTTGCACACTGATTTTTCCAGATTAATCACTTAGTGTCTTAAACTTCGGCCTACTTTTCATCATTGCTAAATTATGGCCTAAGTCTAAATCTACTCCTTGGTATGCCTTACAGTCCAATGTCGGATTTCAGACTCTTTGTCTGACCATGATGTATCTCCAAGAATACTTCCTCTTCTTGATATTCTTGTTCAGATATACCCTATTACTAGCTGAAAGTTGTTGCAGAGCTCATTTTGTCTTTTTCCTCTCTCAAATGGCTCTGAGCACTATGGGACTCAACTGCTGAGGTCATTAGTCCCCTAGAACTTAGAACTAGTTAAACCTAACTAACCTAAGGACATCACAAACATCCATGCCCGAGGCAGGATTCGAACCTGCGATCGTAGCGGTCTCGCGGTTCCAGACTGCAGCGCCTTTAACCGCACGGCCACTTCGGCCGGCTTTTCCTCTCTCATTCCTACTACCAAGCCCATACTCTCCCTAAACCATTCTTCTACTCCTTCCCTTGCGACCTCACTCCAATCAACCATGACAATCAGATGTTTATCTCCCTTTCCGTACTGACTTCCGCTTTCAACATTTTCATACACATTTTCTAGCTCTTCATCTTCTGCTTGCGACTTCTACATGGATACCTGGACTATCGTTGCTGGTGTTGGTTTGCTGTTGATTATGAACACAGTAACTCATTCTCTACCATACCTTCAAATTCATAACGTATCCTACTCCTGTCATACCATTTTCTGCTGCTGTTGATATTACGTTATACGGGTCAGATCAGAGATCCTTGTCTTTTTTCAATTTCACTTCACTGACCCACACAATACCTGTATTGAGTCTTCGAATTTCTTTTTTCAGATTTTCTATCTTCCCTACCACGTTCAAACTTCTGACGTTCCATGTCGCGGCTCGTAGAACGTTATCGTTTCATTGGTTATTCAGTCTTTCTCTCATGGCCAGCTCCCCGCTGTCAGTCCCCTCCCAGAGATCCGAATGGGGGACTATTCCGGAATCGTTTCCCAACGAGGAGATCATCATAACATTGTTTTCAATGACAGGCCACATGTCCTGTAAATACACGATATGTGTCTTTAATGTAGTGGTTTCCATTGCCTTCTGCATCCTCATGTTGTTGATCATTGCCGATTTTTCGCCTTTTAGGGGCAGTTTTCCACCACGAGTGCAAGAGAGTGCCCGAACTTCCGTCGTCTCCTCAGCCCTCTTTAACAAGGCCGTCGGCAGACCGGGTGAATTTCTTATTCCGGCCGCCACTGTTGATAATTTTATCACGTAATTTGAGCAGTGACGATGTTCGAAACAAGGACCCTGAATCATTTGATTATTAGTCGAACTCGCTATCCCTAGACCACAAGTTAAATAATCCTACTCATTTGTTTATCTACTATATGTCTTTGGGGTTAGGACGGTACCAACAGAGCCTAGTACACATTGGGAAATCAAGCGCCTCAAACTCAGTGGTTGGTTTCTCAGATACACTACTGGCCATTCAAATTGCTACACGAAGAAGAAATGCAGATGGTAAACGGGTATTCATTGGACAAATATATTATACTAGAACTGACATTTGACTACATTTTCACGCAATTTGGGTGCATAGACCCTGAGAAATCAGTACCCAGAACAACCACCTCTGGCCGTAATAACGGCCTTGATACGCCTGAGCATTTAATCAAACAGAGCTTGGATGGCGTGTACAGGTACAGCTGACCATGCAGCTTCAACACGATACCACAGTTCATCAAGACACCAGACGTTTTCAATTGGTGAGAGATCTGGAGAATGTGCTGGCCAGGGTAGCAGTCGAGCATTTTCTGTATCCAGAAAGGCCCGTACAGGACCTGCAACATGCGGTCGTGCATTATCCTGCTGAAATATAGGGTTTCGCAGGGATCGAATGAAGGGTAGAGCCACTGGTCCTAACACATCTGAAATGTAACGTCCACTGTTCGAAGTGCCGTCAATGCGAACAAGAGGTGACCGAGACGTGTAACCAATGGCACCCCATACCATCACGCCGGGTGATACGCCAGTATGGCGATGACGAATACACGGTTCCAATGTGCGTTCACCGCGATGTCGACAAACACAGATGCAACCATCTTGATGCCGTAAACAGAACCTGGATTCGACCGAAAAAAGGAGAATTTGCCATTCGTGAGCCCAGGTTCGTCGTTGAGTACACCATGTCAGGCGCTCCTGCCTGTGGTGCAGCGTCATGGGTAACCGCAGTCATGGTCTCCGAGCTGATAGTCCATGCTGCTGCAAACGTCGTCAAACTGTTCGTGCAGATGGTTGTTGTCTTGCAAACGTCCCCATCTGTTGACTCAGGGATCGAGACGTGGCTGCATGATCCGTTACAGCCATGCGGATAAGATGCGTGTCATCTCTACTGCTAGTGATACGAGGCCGTTGGGATCCAGCACGGCTTCCCGTACTACCCTCCTGAACCCACCGATTTATATTCTGCTAACAGTCATTGAATCTCGACCAGCGATAAACTGCAACCGCGAAAGGCTACAATCCGACCTTTATCAAAGTCGGAAACGTGACGGTACGCATTTCTCCATCTTACACGATCACCAGACAACGCCGGTAAACTGCTGTTTTTGTATGAGAAATCGGTTGGAAACTTTCCTCATGTCAGCACGTTGTAGCTGTCGCCATCGGCGCAAAACTTGTGTGAATGCCCTGAAAAGCTAATCAATTGCATATCACAGCATCTTCTTCCTGCCGGTTTAATTTCGTGTCCCAGTAGTGAACATAGTTAGGCAATAAGTTGCAACACTTGCAAGGATGGAAAACAACGAACTTTTACTCGTTTGGCATGTGTAGTACAATACGGCTACAACTGTGCCGATCCTTAGGATCATCGATTCCAATTGAACTTGGATGACAGATGCCTTTCCATGCAGGTCCAACTCCGTCAGCCGCGGCGTCTTGGTGAGCGGTGCTGTGTCTGTCTCTCGTCAGCCGACGACCAGATGTTTCCCGAGTGTGTGAGGGGCCTGGAGAACTGACTGACCTGGGTAACGGCCCAACACACTCCGTGTTAAGGCAGCCCAGGACGATGCGGACATCACGCTGTCCTGTGTCGCCTCACTGAAGAACAGCCTGACGGAGACCACGAAGGTTGGGCACAGCTGCCATCATTAAAGCGTCCACTTTCTGTGATGCCAACAGGAGTCCCCAACTCTGAACACCACCGCGACGTTGCGCAAAATGTCGGAATGCTATGTACAGCCCACATTACGAGCAATAATTCTACAACGACTGTTACTACCAAAACATTAGCACACAATTAAAATTCCTACTTATTGTCTTCTTAAAAACGAGTATTGCGATAGTGATAAACGTACCATCCCTACAACAAGATTAGGAAATATAGGGACACTTCATTGTTATGAACCGGCCGCTGTGACCGAGCGGTTCCATGCCCTTTGGGGACTGATGATCTCAGATGTTAAGTCCCATAGTGCTTAGAGGCATTTGTACCATTTTTTCATTGTTTTGAAGTAAGGACGCAAATTTGATCATGACAAATGGTGAAAACTAATCCTTTAGACTATTCTCTTTTGTTTCTTCCCATCTTACTGCACTGATCGATAATTTTTCCTCGGTTTACAAATCTTACTGTTTTCGTCAGTAGTTAGAATTTTTTTTTTTTTTTTTTTTTTTTTTTTTTTTTTTTTTTTTTTGGGTATCAGTATACTGACTGGTTTGATGCGGCCCCCCACGAATTGCTTTCCTGTGCTAACCTCTTCATCTCAGAGTAGCACTTGCAACCTACGTCCTCAATTATTTGCTTGACGTATTCCAATCTCTGTCTTCCTCTACAGTTTTTGCCCTCTATAGCTACCTCTAGTACCATGGAAGTCATTTCCTCACGTCTTAGCAGATGTCCTATCATCCTGTCCCTTCTCCTTATCAGTGTTTTCCACATATTCCGGCCGGCCGAAGTGGCCGAGCGGTTCTAGGCGCTACAGTCCGGAACCGCGCCACCGCTACGGTCGCAGGTTCGGATCCTGCCTCGGGCATGGATGTGTGTGATGTCCTTAGGTTAGTTAGGTTTAAGTAGTTCTAAGTCCTAGGGGACTGATGACCTTAGAAGTTAAGTCCCATAGTGCTCAGAGCCATTTGAACCATTTGAACCACATATTCCTTTCCTCTCCCAATCTGCGTAGAACCTCCTCATTCCTTACCATATCAGTCCACCTAATTTTCAACATTCGTCTATAGCACCACATCTCAAATGCTTCGATTCTCTTCTGTTCCGGTTTGCCCACAGTCCATGTTTCACTACCATACAATGCTGTACTCCAGACGTACATCCTCAGAAATTTCTTCCTCAAATTAAGCCCGGTATTTGATATTAGTAGACTTCTCTTGGCCAGAAATGCTTTTTTTGCCATAGCGAGTCTGCTTTTGATGTCCTGCTTGCTCCGTCCGTCATTGGTTATTTTACTGCCTAGGTAGCAGAATTCCTTAACTTCATTGACTTCGTGGCCATCAATCCTGATGTTAAGTTTCTCGCTGTTCTCATTTCTACTACTTCTCATTACCTTCGTCTTTCTCCGATTTACTCTCAAACCATACTGTGTACTCATTAGACTGCTCATTCCGTCCAGTAGATCATTTAATTCTTCTTCACTTTCACTCAGGATAGCAATGTCATCAGCGAATCGTATCATTGATATCCTTTCACCTTGTATTTTAAGTCCACTCCTGGACCTTTCTTTTATTTCCATCACTGCTTCCTCGTTGTACAGACTGAAGAGTAGGGGCGAAAGGCTACAGCCTTGTCTTACACCCTTCTTAATACGAGCACTTCATTCTTGATCCTCCACTCTTATTATTCCCTCTTGGTTGTTGTACATATTGTATATGACCCGTCTCTCCCTATAGCTTACCCCTACTTTTTTCAGAATCTCGAACAGCTTGCACCATTTTATACTGTCGAACACTTTTTCCAGGTCGACAAATCCTGTGAAAGTGTCTTGATTTTTCTTTAGCCTTGCTTCCATTATTAGCCGTAACGTCAGAATTGCCTCTCTTGTCCCTTTACTTTCCCTAAAGCCAAACTGATCGTCACCTAGTGCATTCTCAATTTTCTTTTCCATTCTTCTGTATATTATTCTTGTAAGCAGCTTCGATGCATGAGCTGTTAAGCTGATTGTGCGATAATTCTCGCACTTGTCAGCTCTTGCCGTCTTCAGAATTGTGTGGATGATGCTTTTCCGAAAGTCAGATGGTATATCGCCAGACTCATATATTCTACACAGCAACGTGAATAGTCGTTTTGTTGCCACTTCCCCCAATGGTTTTAGAAATTCTGATGGAATGTTATCCATCCCTTCTGTCTTATTTGACCGTAAGTCCTCCAAAGCTCTTTTAAATTCCGATTCTAATACTGGATCCCCTATCTCTTCTAAATCGACCCCTGTTTCTTCTTCTATCACATCAGACAAATCTTCACCCTCATAGAGGCTTTCAATGTATTCTTTCCACCTATCTGCTCTCTCCTCTGCATTTAACAGTGGAATTCCCGTTGCACTCTTAATGTTACCACCGTTGCTTTTAATGTCACCAAAGGTTGTTTTGACTTTCCTGTCTGCTGAGTCTGTCCTTCCGACAATCATATCTTTTTCGATGCCTTCACATTTTTCCTGCAGCCATTCCGTCTTAGCTTCCCTGCACTTCCTATTTATTTCATTCCTCAGGGACTTGTATTTCTGTATTCCTGATTTTCCCGCAACATGTTTGTACTTCCTCCTTTCATCAATCAACTGAAGTATATCTTCTTTTACCCATGGGTTCTTCGCAGCTACCTTCTTTGTACCTTTGTTTTACTTCCCAATTTCTGTGATGGCCATTTTTAGAGATGTCCATTCCTCTTCAACTGTACTGCCTACTGCGCTATTCCTTATTGCTGTATCTATAGCGTTAGAGAACTTCAAACGCATCTCGTCATTCCTTAGTACTTCCGTATCCCACTTCTTTGCGTATTGATTCTTCCTGACTAATGTCTTGAACTTCAGCCTACTCTTCATCACTACTATATTGTGATCTGAGTGTATATCTGCTCCTGGGTACGCCTTACAATCCAGTATCTGATTTCGGAATCTCTGTTTGACCATGATGTAATCTAATTGAAATCTTCCCGTATCTCCCGGCCTTTTCCAAGTATACCTCCTCCTCTTGTGATTCTTGAACAGGGTATTCGCTTTTACTGGCTGAAACTTGTTACAGAACTCAATTAGTCTTTCTCCTCTTTCATTCCTTGTCCCAAGCCCATATTCTCCTGTAACCTTTTCTTCTACTCCTTCCCCTACAACTGCATTCCAGTCGCCCATGACTATTAGATTTTCGTCCCCCTTTACATACTGCATTACCCTTTCAATATCCTCATACACTTTCTCCATCTATTCATCTTGCGGCGTCGGCATGTATACCTGAACTATCGTTGTCGGTGTTGGTCTGCTGTCAATTCTGATTAGAACAACCCGGTCACTGAACTGTTCACAGTGACACACCCTCTGCCCTACCTTCCTATTCATAACGAATCCTACACCTGTTATACCATTTTCTGCTGCTGTTGATATTACCCGATACTCATCTGACCAGAAATCCTTGTCTTCCTTCCACTTCACTTCACTGACGCCTACTATATCTAGATTGAGCCCTTGCATTTCCCTTTTCAGATTTTCTAGTTTCCCTACAACGTTCAAGCTTCTGACATTCCACGCCCCGACTCGTAGAACGTTATCCTTTCGTTGATTATTCAATCTTTTTCTCATGGTAACCTAAGTCCCTCCCGGAGATCCGAATGTGAGACTATTCCGGAATCTTTTGCTAATGGAGAGATCATCATGACACTTCTTCAATTACAGGCCACATTTCCTTTGGATACACGTTACGTGTCTTTAATGCAGTGGTTTCCATTGCCTTCTGCATCCTCATGTCGTTGATCATTGCTGATTCTTCCGTCTTTAGGGGCAATTTCCCACCCCTAGGACAAGAGAGTGCCCTGAACCTCTATCCGCTCCTCCGCCCTCTTTGACAAGGCCGTTGGCACAATGAGGCTGACTTCTTATGCCGGAAGTCTTCGGCCGCCAATGCTGATTATTTATAAAAAATTTAGGCAGTGGTGGGGATCGAACCCGTGAGGGAAGACGTTTTGATTAATAATCAAAGACGCTACCCCTAGACCACGGGTCTAGAAATCGTCTGATTGTTTCAGAAGCTATATTCCTTGCCTTTTATTCGAAAAAAATCTCTTTCTCTTTCTTACAGGTACCTGTCGCTCACATCATTTTAACTTTTTTTAGTTTGCTCAGTATGCCTTTAATTAATAAACTTATGATCATTTTCTAACAATCATTCAATACCTATTACATTTAACATGTGAGACATCAGTTCTCGGACGTTCTTATCAACAGAAGCTAACAATTCACTCGCTACCAGTTCAACCTTTTTAAAGCTATTTTGTCAGTAGATATCATGTCTCACACGATTATCATATAATTTAATCTTGAACTTACTCTATAGCTACGTTTCCTTTTTGAAAATTTGTCATATTTTTCCGCCTTAGGAGAAAATGGCGTTCAAACTATTCAACAGACGATTTACCGTAAGTCCTGGTAATGCAGTGCAACAGCTTGGTGATGAACAAAACGTTTGGAGCTAATACTGGTAGAAAACGATAAAATGTCATGGAGAATAAGTCAGAAAACTAGTGGCTGCTAGCTGTTTTTATGCCTACATCCGAATTTCTGTATTTCTAGACTGTCACCATGTAACCCCTGCCTGACTTTGTTAAACATCTGCATGATCTCGAAATAAGTTGAACTAACGTTTGTTAAATATTCATCTACATAATGCTAAAAGATATCTGTCACCTAAATCGACTGCCAGTAGTCTTAATATTGCTGTACACCTGTGTCATCATATTGCAGAAAAAGTCTTATCTCTGCACGGATTAAAATACCATGGAATACCTCGAATTAACTACACTGCTGAACTATTATACAGGTCAAATAAATTGTCTGTACTGTCAATGTTATCATTTCTACCACCACATACTTCGATTAGGCCCTTGTGTAACACTGTTGTTAGATTTATTTCACGCAGACGAACTGACGATTCGACTTGTCAGTGCTCCGTCTGCTGTGTCCAGTGGAGATCGCGTTCGCTCGCTGGACTGGCGGTTCGCTCATCTCCGCACATGTACAGCACAGAATTCAATAGCAGGTAATCCAAACTTGCAAGGTCGCTGCAAACCGCTGCATCCAGGCGAAATATGAACGTTCTAAATGCGGCGTGCAATGTACGGCTTGCCACTAGTGAATACGTACCAATTGTAACTCTGTTCCTGCCCTCTTGCGTAGCGCACGTCGCTGAAATAGTATTAACTCTAAACAGCCTATTCTCAGTTACTCAGAGATAATTGCGTATGTGTTAATTTGATTTCCGTCAGTCCTGATTCGTAACCGAGTGCTGGGCTGCCATTTTGCAGCTACACAATACGTAACTGCTGGACGTTTTAATAGCATTATGCGACTCACCCCGGTAGAATTACTTTGAAACGTAATCTCTTTAACGAAGTAACACATTCAGAAATGTAACCAAATTTCCAATCAAAATTGTTCACTGTTGTAATGGACTTTTGCTGTACGTAAAGCCGAACAAAAGACGTTATAAAATTGGTTACAAATGATATTGTTGCAGTGCCAAGTAGCGAAAGAACAAACAACAAAAACAGTGTGTCCAATATCGTAATAAATAATTTTCTGGGACTGAGGTTAGTTTTTACACACATATTTCACTGGGTAAAAACAAATGTCCCCTGTTTCTTTACTAATGATTAATAAGTCAAAAATTTATCACTTGGCAAATAGTTTATAAGACCTTCACATTTATTCTCGATACTGAATCTAAAATTTCCTTTCCGATGGGCCCACAGCGCATATTAAGTCGAAGCTGTTGCTGCATTTTTATTGGTACTTTATTAATTCGTTATACATCAAACCCTACGAGCTCGTTTCGGCATTTTTGTGATTTTCAAGTCGTTTACAATGATAGTATGTTATTTACGCCTATAGTATAATATTGAATTATATGCCTAATACATATGTTAATAGTTACTTGTTTTACATCGCAGATGTTGTGACGTATATTGCGTACAACATCCTGGAACGTTTATTTTCATTATCTCTCAGTGCTGTTTGTCACGTTTATAATATACGACTGTAAGCATCACTGGAAAAAATTATGAAACATAGATAAGTGGTATGTAAATGCTATTACTAATATTACCAATATGATGAGAGATAAGCAAAACAACACTCCAGGATACAATCCATACTTTACTTAGTACTTGTTACAATATTATAAATACTTAAATAACTCTGGCTGTTACTCTCTCAAGACTAAACTGGTAAACCGATTTTGATGAAATTTGGTGTGGAGATAGCTTGAACGCTGAGGAAAAACATAAGCTACTTTATAAAGTGTGTAGCATAGCATATGTATTGACTTTATGACTATGATGCGAAATGTGGAACAATAATTACTCTTCGAAAAAGCTACTTACTGTTGGACTTTTGAACTTTATTATATTTGTGAAACGCTTTTGTAATTTGATAAGTTCTACATGATACGATTCAACGTAATAAATATAATGCTTATACAATCCTCTGCGTGTTTAATCCACACTCCTACGCTCATATCAGCTACATATCCGTCGCAGTTCAGCCCATAAGCGTCACGGGTCTGTTGTAACAGTTGAGCCGTGTCGCGATTTGTGTGTACAGCACGTGGTCACGTGGTTAGCATTACTGGCTCTTCATCATGGGGGCCCCGGTTAGATTGTCGGCTGGGTGGATTCTTTCCTCTCGCGACTTGATGCGTCTGTTTTCATCACCATTTTACCATCATCGACGGGCAAGTCACCGACGTGGATTCAAATACAAAGACTTGCATCGAGCTTTGAACATCTCGACCGGGGTCTCTCAGCCACTAAGGCCATACACGCGCATTTGATTCAGTTTTACTCGCATTCGAGTGCAGGAGCGGTCAACTACAATGCAACTGTTATCGATTCCTCACAGTGTTTCATCCATTCCAATCCATACTTGCATACTAATATCATACATGTGAAAGTAACTCTGTGTGTTAAGTTTTCACGACTGTACCACTGAATCGATTCTGATAAAATTTAGTACGCAGATAGCTTCTTGAGGAAGCTCATAAGCTACTGTAAGAATGTGTATTATATTTTTGAGTATTATTTACATTTTTCAATACGATATACATGCGTGGGATGCAGATGACACTGGCGCGATAGTCGGCGACACTTAGAGTTTATACCTTATAGATTATTCTCCGTCAATGCAAATACAATGCTTGCTTGTTCGAGGCATGCTGCCTCGGGATGGTAAGTCGTAGATGTTGTATTTAATACATTTTGTGCTTGTCAGTTGCATAAATTTACAATTTTTGCTGCAGAGGCTACCGGTTTCGGGTTGACACGCCCAATCATAACCACACACCGAAAAATTATGAAGTCATACAACAATGGCTACGTACAGTATGCATGTCCATGTTACAGGTACCTGTATCTTGTAGACATAACTCATTATTAACCGTAACATATCAGACAATATGGTGCCAAAAGACATAAATACATTTTCTACAGAAAGTCATACTGTGGTCAACAAGTACTCTCATTCATGAGTTAGCGTATGTGTTTGCTGTTGCACCCGAATAACACTACCAAACTAACAAAGATTACTTTCAGTAGTCAAGAAGACACCTTGGTAGGTGTTGGTTTTCTATGGTGCTGCCATGCCCACTTTCATTTATTGATAACGTTTCTAAAAAGTAGACAAACGCAACACCTACAAATACTCATTATCTATGTACTACACAACGTTGCTGTAATCCATATCAACAGTGACTTGCACGCACTGGGCGCAAACTCCATACCAACACAAATCGTAGTTTACAATAAAAAAAATGTGCCGTGCTGTATATGTCAATGGTACTTATGGTTATAACTTACACTCCTGGAAATGGAAAAAAGAACACATTGACACCGGTGTGTCAGACCCACCATACTTGCTCCGGACACTGCGAGAGGGCTGTACAAGCAATGATCACACGCACGGCACAGCGGACACACCAGGAACCGCGGTGTTGGCCGTCGAATGGCGCTAGCTGCGCAGCATTTGTGCACCGCCGCCGTCAGTGTCAGCCAGTTTGCCGTGGCATACGGAGCTCCATCGCAGTCTTTAACACTGGTAGCATGCCGCGACAGCGTGGACATGAACCGTATGTGCAGTTGACGGACTTTGAGCGAGGGCGTATAGTGGGCATGCGGGAGGCCGGGTGGACGTACCGCCGAATTGCTCAACACGTGGGGCGTGAGGTCTCCACAGTACATCGATGTTGTCGCCAGTGGTCGGCGGAAGGTGCACGTGCCCGTCGACCTGGGACCGGACCGCAGCGACCCACGGATGCACGCCAAGACCGTAGGATCCTACGCAGTGCCGCAGGGGACCGCACCGCCACTTCTGAGCAAATTAGGGACACTGTTGCTCCTGGGGTATCGGCGAGGACCATTCGCAACCGTCTCCATGAAGCTGGGCTACGGTCCCGCACACCGTTAGGCCGTCTTCCGCTCACGCCCCAACATCGTGCAGCCCGCCTCCAGTGGTGTCGCGACAGGCGTGAATGGAGGGACGAATGGAGACGTGTCGTCTTCAGCGATGAGAGTCGCTTCTGCCTTGGTGCCAATGATGGTCGTATGCGTGTTTGGCGCCGTGCAGGTGAGCGCCACAATCAGGACTGCATACGACCGAGGCACACAGGGCCAACACCCGGCATCATGGTGTGGGGAGCGATCTCCTACACTGGCCGTACACCACTGGTGATCGTCGAGGGGACACTGAATAGTGCACGGTACATCCAAACCGTCATCGAACCCATCGTTCTACCATTCCTAGACCGGCAAGGGAACTTGCTGTTCCAACAGGACAATGCACGTCCGCATGTATCCCGTGCCACCCAACGTGCTCTAGAAGGTGTAAGTCAACTACCCTGGCCAGCAAGATCTCCGGATCTGTCCCCAATTGAGCATGTTTGGGACTGGATGAAGCGTCGTCACACGCGGTCTGCACGTCCAGCACGAACGCTGGTCCAACTGAGGCGCCTGGTGGAAATGGCATGGCAAGCCGTTCCACAGGACTACATCCAGCATCTCTACGATCGTCTCCATGGGAGAATAGCAGCCTGCATTGCTGCGAAAGGTGGATATACACTGTACTAGTGCCGACATTGTGCATGCTCTGTTGCCTGTGTCTATGTGCCTGTGGTTCTGTCAGTGTGATCATGTGATGTATCTGACCCCAGGAATGTGTCAATAAAGTTTCCCCTTCCTGGGACAATGAATTCACGGTGTTCTTATTTCAATTTCCAGGAGTGTATAAGAGTGAAAGGGATACGTTGCTATATTGGTAGTGCATACAGGGTGCGTGCATGCGTAGTTTCTTGATACATTTATTCTAATGTGTACATCGAAGTTACCTGCACGTGTCATGGTGTTGCATATTATTTGTAACAGGCTCATTTGTAAAGTACTCCTATTTCATATTACTGGCATTTTTATATAATACTTTTAGCCACGACTTTACGCATTATGAACAATGTACAGATGAAGTTTTGTTTTTGAATGCGGCCATCGTGCCATGGATAATGGCTGTGTCGGATGATGCTTAGTATGCTGTGGATACTGTTTATTTATTACGTCACTCTGGATTTGGTACCAAACATAACATAAATTATACAATGTGAGAAGATTGTTTGATGTCTTTCATCTAGTTTTAATCCTTTACACAGTATGTTGATAACATACAAAAAAGCATATTTTAGATTTAAGCATTGACTCTATGTATGGAATGTAGTAACTTTGGTATTGTACCCTGAAATAAAAATACTAGTTTATATACAGGAGGCCGCACTATGTCGTCACCTCCAGCCTTTGTATGTTTTATTTGAATGCTACGTTATTTTGTAAAATAAAATTGTTTATATGCGGTTTAGACAGGCACGTGCCGAGTAAAACTGTGAGGGACGGGAAAAACCCACCGTAGTACAACAACGAAGTTAGGAAACTAAGAAAGCAAAGAGAGCTTCACTCAAAGTTCAAACGCAGCCAAAACCTCTCAGACAAACAGAAGCTAAGCGATGTCAAAGTTAGCGTAAGGAGGGCTATGCGAGAAGCGTTCATTGAATTCGAAAGTAAAATTCTATGTACCGACTTGACAGAAAATCCTAGGAAGTTCTGGTCTTACGTTAAATCAGTAAGTGGCTCGAAACAGCATATCCAGTCACTCCGGGATGATGATGGCATTGAAACAGAGGATGACACGCGTAAAGCTGAAATACTAAACACCTTTTTCCAAAGCTGTTTCACAGAGGAAGACCGCACTGCAGTTCCTTCTCTAAATCCTCGCACAAACGAAAAAATGGCTGACATCGAAATAAGTGTCCAAGGAATAGAAAAGCAACTGGAATAACTCAACAGAGGAAAGTCCACTGGACCTGACGGGATACCAATTCGATTCTACACAGAGTACGCGAAAGAACTTGCCCCCCTTCTAACAGCCGTATACCGCAAGTCTCTAGAGGAACGGAGGGTTCCAAATGATTGGAAAAGAGCACAGGTAGTCCCAGTGTTCAAGAAGGGTCGTCGAGCAGATGCGCAAAACTATAGACCTATATCTCTGACGTCGATCTGTTGTAGAATTTTAGAACATGTTTTTTGCTCGAGTATCATGTCGTTTTTGGAAACCCAGAATCTACTATGTAGGAATCAACATGGATTCCGGAAACAGCGATCGTGTGAGACCCAACTCGCGTTATTTGTTCACGAGACCCAGAAAATATTAGATACAGGCTCCCAGGTAGATGCTATTTTTCTCGACTTCCGGAAGGCGTTCGATACAGTTCCGCACTGTCGCCTGATAAAGAAAGTAAGGGCCTACGGAATATCAGACCAGCTGTGTGGCTGGATTGAAGAGTTTTTAGCAAACAGAACACAGCATGTTGTTATCAATGGAGAGACGTCTACAGACGTTAAAGTAACCTCTGGCGTGCCACAGGGGAGTGTTATGGGACCATTCGTTTTCACAATATATATAAATGACCTAGTAGATAGTGTCGGAAGTTCCATGCGGCTTTTCGCGGATGATGCTGTAGTATACAGAGAAGTTGCAGCATTAGAAAATTGTACCGAAATGCAGGAAGATATGCAGCGGATAGGCACTTGGTGCAGGGAGTGGCAACTGTCCCTTAACATAGACAAATGTAATGTATTGCGAATACATAGAAAGAAGGATCCTTTATTGTATGATTATATGATAGCGGAACAAACACTGGTAGCAGTTACTTCTGTAAAATATCTGGGAGTATGCGTGCGGAACGATTTGAAGTGGAATGATCATATAAAATTAATTGTTGGTAAGGCGGGTACCAGGTTGAGATTCATTGGGAGAGTGCTTAAAAAATGTAGTCCATCAACAAAGGAGGTGGCTTACAAAACACTCGTTCGACCTATACTTGAGTATTGCTCATCAGTGTGGGATCCGTACCAGATCGGGTTGACGGAGGAGATAGAGAAGATCCAAAGAAGAGCGGCGCGTTTCATCACAGGGTTATTTGGTAACCGTGATAGCGTTACGGAGATGTTTAATAAACTCAAGTGGCAGACTCTGCAAGAGAGGCGCTCTGCATCGCGGTGTAGCTTGCTCGCCAGGTTTCGAGAGGGTGCGTTTCTGGATGAAGTATCGAATATATTGCTTCCCCCTACTTATACCTCCCGAGGAGATCACGACTGTAAAATTAGAGAGATTAGAGCGCGCACGGAGGCTTTCAGACAGTCGTTCTTCCCGCGAACCATACGCGACTGGAACAGGAAAGGGAGGTAATGACAGTGGCACGTAAAGTGCCCTCCGCCACACACCGTTGGGTGGCTTGCGGAGTATAAATGTAGATGTAGATGTAGATGTAGTGTAAATTTGATAGTTTTCTACTTTTTTAAAAAAGTTATCAATAAATGACAGTGAAAGCGGTAGTACCATAGGAACTAATAGGCAATCGTATGCAGATGCGTGTACGCGTGTGCATGCTCCTTCCAATGTGGACTGTTGACTAATGACAGTAATATTTGTCAGTTTGGTTGTGTCATTCACGTACAACAGTAGAAACGCAGACTAACTTACGAATGAGAGTACTTGTTATTCACAGTTTGGCTTCTGTACAGAAGGTATTCCTGCCTCTTGGCACTCCGGCCGGTGTGGCTGAGCGGTTCTAGGCGCTCCAGTCTGGAACCGCGCGACCGCTACGGTCGCAGGTTCGAATCCTGCCTCGGGCGTGGATGTGTATGAAGTCCTCAGGTTAGTTAGGTTTGAGGAGTTCTGAGTTCTATGGGACTGATGACCTCAGAAGTTAGGTCCATAGTGCTCAGAGCCATTTGAACCATTTTTTGCCTCTTGGCACTATATTGTTTGAATAGTTATGGTGAATAACGAGGTATGTCTGTGAGCATATAAGTTCATATAACATGGGCATGCACACCGTATGTAAACATTGTTTATACTTTGTATTTTTGAGTTGTGCGGTTTGAGAGTGGTCGTATCAGACTCAAATCGATAGTCGCTGAAGAAAATTTTATATTCACTCAACTGAGACGTACAAAATAAAAATAGAAGTTTTATCAAATTTCCTCAAATTCAATGTTATGGTGCGATTGCTTTAGGATATTAAGTTGCTTCACCACCTGGAAATATCGGCTTATTTACGTATTATTACCCACCATAACAAAACTATTCATAAGCGACCACAGTCACAGGTAACAAAGGTCAGTGTGTTATATGTAACATCCGAGGCGTAAAACAAGTAGCTACCAACATAGACAAAAGCTATATAATTCTACACTACTGGAAATGGAAAAAGAACACATTGACACCGGTGTGTCAGACCCACCATACTTGCTCCGGACACTGCAAGAGGGCTGCACAAGCAATGATCACACGCACGGCACAGCGGACACACCAGGAACCGCGGTGTTGGCCGTCGAATGGCGCTAGCTGCGCAGCATTTGTGCACCGCCGCCGTCAGTGTCAGCCAGTTTGCCGTGGCATACGGAGCTCCATCGCAGTCCTTAACACTGGTAGCATGCCGCGACAGCGTGGACGTGAACCGTATGTGCAGTTGACGGACTTTGAGCGAGGGCGTATAGTGGGCATGCGGGAGGCCGGGTGGACGTACCGCCGAATTGCTCAACACGTGGGGCGTGAGGTCTCCACAGTACATCGATGTTGTCGCCAGTGGTCGGCGGAAGGTGCACGTGCCCGTCGACCTGGGACCGGACCGCAGCGACCCACGGATGCACGCCAAGACCGTAGGATCCTACGCAGTGCCGTAGGGGACCGCACCGCCACTTCCCAGCAAATTAGGGACATTGTTGCTCCTGGGGTATCGGCGAGGACCATTCGCAACCGTCTCCATGAAGCTGGGCTACGGTCCCGCACACCGTTAGGCCGTCTTCCGCTCACGCCCCAACATCGTGCAGCCCGCCTCCAGTGGTGTCGCGACAGGCGTGAATGGAGAGACGAATGGAGACGTGTCGTCTTCAGCGATGAGAGTCGCTTCTGCCTTGGTGCCAATGATGGTCGTATGCGTGTTTGGCGCCGTGCAGGTGAGCGTCACAATCAGGACTGCATACGACCGAGGCACACAGGGCCAACACCCGGCATCATGGTGTGGGGAGCGATCTCCTACACTGGCCGTACACCACTGGTGATCGTCGAGGGGACACTGAATAGTGCACGGTACATCCAAACCGTCATCGAACCCATCGTTCTACCATTCCTAGACCGGCAAGGGAACTTGCTGTTCCAACAGGACAATGCACGTCCGCATGTATCCCGTGCCACCCAACGTGCTCTAGAAGGTGTAAGTCAACTACCCTGGCCAGCAAGATCTCCGGATCTGTCCCCCATTGAGCATGTTTGGGACTGGATGAAGCGTCGTCTCACGCGGTCTGCACGTCCAGCACGAACGCTGGTCCAACTGAGGCGCCAGGTGGAAATGGCATGGCAAGCCGTTCCACAGGACTACATCCAGCATCTCTACGATCGTCTCCATGGGCGAATAGCAGCCTGCATTGCTGCGAAAGGTGGATATACACTGTACTAGTGCCGATATTGTGCATGCTCTGTTGCCTGTGTCTATGTGCCTGTGGTTCTGTCAGTGTGATCATGTGATGTATCTGACCCCAGGAATGTGTCAATAAAGTTTCCCCTTCCTGGGACAATGAATTCACGGTGTTCTTATTTCAATTTCCAGGAGTGTATATTATAATGTAGACGTAAGCAATATACATCTGTCGTAGATTTTTATGAAAAATTTTGCCAACATTGTAGGATCATTTGAGAACGGCAAAAATGCCGAAATGAGATCATCGTGACAGATATATAACGAATTAATAAATGGCCAATAGAAAAAGAGCAAATACTTGGAAAGATTTATGCAAATTTGTTCTCGAATTAATACACTTTAACGTGATTAGATGACAAAAGCAAAAATACCTCATTAATTTCCACCATGTGGTCCTCGTCTTACCGAAAGGCGTTAGAAATAAAATATTGGCGCTTCCGCGATTTTTAAATGTTAATATAAAACATTTTTATTCTGCTCAGCCAGTAGTATCACAAACTCATTTTGACACTCTATTTCTGCAGCAGCCGACCAAGTACACGTGCGATACGCATATCAACGATATTTATTACGTTTTGAACTAGAAAACTGAGTTCGGTCACTTTTTCATTAGTACCGAAGACCTAGCTGTGCCCAGTGCCTCGCCATCAGCTGCAAATGCTCGGAGAAGGGATCACGCACTTTCCTCCGACTTTGGGCGTTTGTTGTAGAAAATTGAAATATTTTTTTTCTAATAACAGGAGCATATTGTTATTGTTCTCTGACGTAGTAAAGTTTATGACTGATTAGTGTGATGTTGTTGATATATGATGAGGAATAATGTAGCTATACTAGTTGTTTCGCAATTTGCTTACATTAGTGATGGTATGTGAGTCAGGTCATTGACCCTTATATGAAGTGATTGACCGTTTAATAACATCATCTACCCATATCTCTTTCTTGATCACCTCTGAGCTCACAAACCTCATTCATGTTTCGGTGAAATCATGAACTGATGAACCTAGGAAATTTGAAAACTTGTCGAAGTGTTCATATGCAACTGGGTTGCTCTCGCAGTCATGTTCAACTTATGAAAGCGTGGTCAAATGTATTTAGCATTCTTGTTAATGAACTACCTGAGGCGTAGATAGAAGGATAAAAAATAAATTTCTGTTTGTATTTGGTTCATCCTCATGTACACAAATGGGCAACGCTAACTATTTTGTGCTAGGAGGCAACTGATGGTCGAGAGTCAAGAAGGAACCCATATCCGCTTGAGGGCTGGAGAGCGTCGAAGACTAAGGCCGGACCGTTGTGACGGTTTGTTCTTGTTCGTTTCTGTGTCTCAATACGGAAGGTATATAAACCTTTAGCCCTCTGTGTGGTGCGGATGGACGACTTGAGCCTAATAACATTCCTGCGCATGCACGACATTGCTACACACAGCCACTGTGCGCATCCTACTTCGGACCTTCTATGGTCTGCCAGTGCCGTGACGTTGTTGACAGCAATGTGACATGTACATGTGAACAGCTACGGAAATGATTAACATGGTGCTTGTACATGCAAAGCGGATTTCAATTAGAGTTGTTGGAAGATTCTTTGTGGAACGTTTTCCAAACAGACGTATACCACGTAATTCCACTTTCGTTCCCATCGAGACACCCCTCAGAGAAGCTGGGAAGTTGTACATGGGTATTTTCTGCCTGAGATGTATCCATTATACAGTAATGTAGTAGTACTTTGTGCCTAGTACTTACAAACACTACCCCCAGTCTACTATTTTTCGTCTGGTAGGTACCGAAATATGATACATGTCATTCACACTCGGCTCGAACACAACAACTGGAGAAGAACATGCTGACAATGTTCGAAGAGGAACCAGCCACTAGCAATCGATAAGAGGTAAGCACTGGACACGGGTGAAAGTGCCATGTGGTGCTTTGTCCATGAACATTGGCTCCATCCGTACGACCGGCAAACAGGCCAGGCATTACACGAGGAGGATTACCCACAACAGGTGCACTTTGTGCAGTGGTATGTACAACAGTTTCATACTCAAGTCTCGATTTCCGAGCTTGGTGCTACTCATGGATGAATGAACGTTAACTAGAGAAGGCATTTTAAACTTGTCCTATATGCATGTTTGGGCACTCGAAAATCCGCATGAGTAGGTGATTCAGACGCACCAAAACAATTGCGGTATTAACATCTGGGGGACCATATTATTGATCCATATCCGTTGGCAAACAGACTAACAAGCCCAATCTACCTTACAGTTTTTAGAGGTTGGTTGGTTGGTTGGTTTGGGGAAGAAGACCAGACAGCGTGGTCATCGGTCTCATCGGATTAGGGAAGGATGGGGAAGGAAGTCGGCCGTGCCCTTTCAGAGGAACCATCCCGGCATTTGCCTGGAGTGATTTAGGGAAATCACGGAAAACCTAAATCAGGATGGCCGGACGCGGGATTGAACCGTCGTCCTCCCGAGTGCGAGTCCAGTGTCTAACCACTGCGCCACCCCGCTCGGTGGGTTTTTAGAGGTGTTTCGCCTAACACAGACATGTGTTACTCCTAGCCAAAAAAATAAATAGGACCTTTTTTATAGCAAATTTAATTTAGTTTAATTGTGTACTGAGACACGTTTTTGTTGGAGTCTGCGGTTTTCGAGTTATTAAAGAAAAACGTACAAAAGTGAAATTGATCGTGTTCTATCTCGGAAAACATTCGCAATAGAGAATACGTCCACCTGAATTTGTTTTTTCAGGTTCACTAATACTATCGCATCTCAAAGCATGTACCTTTCCTCCTACCTCACTCCATATACATATAAAGCAGACTCAGTATGTGTGTGTGTGTGTGTGTGTGACCAGAATCTACCCACAAACCCATGCATAGATTTCGACCATATATGGAACACATACAGAAAACGTCGTATCAGCTCTGTTGAATTTATAACCTCCTAGCACCAGTCGGAGCATAGATGTGGGCAAAGTGTTTTTTAGCCCCTGTCATATGGGCTGACCAGAATAACAAGTATTGAGTGAGAAAAGTATAGAGCGTGTGCAGCAGGAGGATTTGGACACAGAGCAGGGCTTAGAGAAGACAGAAAGAGGAGGAGAAAGAGATGGCCAGAGAGACAGAGGAGGAGCAAAGATGGAGGAGGCATGTGAAAGATATAGTAGGGAAATTGGCAATGGAAAAGTAGGTGAGGAGAAGGAAATAAACAGAGAGAGGGGACGAATGGGATTGATAGAGGTGGGGTCAGAGTGACTGGGTGGGGGATTTGTACAAAGGGATGGGAGAGAAAAAGCTGGTGAGGCCGAGGGATTATGGAGGAATAGGCAGAAAGATAGAAGTGTGTGGATGAGGTGTACAGAGAGATGGAGGGAGGAAGAGGTGGACAGATGGAGAGCAGGAGTAGAGAAATATATATGTCAGATGCATATGTTGGTGAAGCCAGGGAAAACGGCCTAGTCTATACATACAGAAATCAGTAGGTATGTGTTTATATCCAGGATCGCCTCCTAAATCCCTGAGTCGATTCAATCAAATTAGGTACAAACTTCAAGAGCATCGGCAATGTGGGGCTTATAATCCATTAGCTCTAACAGGTGCAGAGTTATTTTCAAGAACCTGTTTTCTCAGCCTCTGCAATACAGGCTGCTGTAGTCAAGTAGCAAGTTGCCTGGGATAAGTATAGGTCTTCCTTATTGGCCTGGTTTGCAGGGTAGCTTATAAATCAGGAACAAAAAACGTCTCTCAGTCTCTTGACGTGTTGTCTACCCCACACATGAATTATGTTGTGGGAGTAATATAGTTGTCTTGTGGGAGTAGCATCAGCCTACATCAGTCTGTTTTGTAAGGATTACATCTATGGATAGGCATTGTTGAGGGACACTGGAGGTTGATAAAGGATTGACAGGGGGTATGGGGGATGTATACAGAGAGTAGTGGAAGCATTGAAGGGCCAGAGAGAGGGAGCAGGAGTACATGGAAATGGGGAAAGGAGGGTAGGACAAAGAGAGGTGGCAGGTTGTGATGGGTAGGAAGATGGGTTCAGGAGGAAGTGGATAAGGCGCAGGAGCAGGAGGGCACAGATAGAGATGGAGAAGATGTATAGAGAAAGGTGAACAGGAACATATGGATAAAGAGAAGTTGGCTGGAGGAGATGTTTAGGGTGTGGGGGAGGGCAGAATGAGATGAACAGAGAGATGGGGGATGCAGAAGATGGTCAGAGAGAGAGAGGGGGCAGTAGGAGATGGACAGAGAGTAATGGGGAGTAGGAAATGGACAAACAGAGAGAACCAGGAGTAGGATGGACATAGAAACTGGTGGCAGAAGAGATGTACATATTGGGGGGGGGGAGAGACATGATCAATATATGTGTTAAACACAAATGCTAGTGAAGCCATGGGTAACATATATGAAGCAGTACTTGGTTATATATGTCCAGACTCTCATACTAAATTCCTGAATGAAACCAACTATGGCAGACAACTTGCACAGTTCACGAGCATCAGCACTATGGGGCTTAGAACCCCCCTGGCTCTTATTGGAGACATGGGCAAAAACAGTTCTTAAAGCTCTTTATGTGCAAGCTACCATACATGATAGACATTTGGTGTGCGTGTAGTGTCAACCTGCTTTATCAACACACTTTTCAGGGCAGCCAACATGTTGGGAGCAAGAATTGTTTTCACGCCTCTGACTTTTAGGCTGCCCTGCTTGTCAGGCATATTGTGGGAATATTATCAGACGGATTTATTAACCTGTTCTACTAGCGTGTCTAATGGAGATGGACACAGCTGAGCTACAGATGAGTCAGATGCAGGAGATAATGGAGAGAGTGAGTAGGTAGGAGGGGATTTATAGTGAGAGAATGTTGCAGGAAAGGACGGACAGAGAAATGGGGCTGAAAATGATGGGAGAGTGGCAGGAGGGGTTACACAGATACATGGTAAATGGGAGGAGGGACAAGAAGGGGAAGTATGAGATGGATAGGATGAGAGGGAGGAGGAGACAGATAGTGAAAGGCACTTGGGAAAACATAGATATATGGGAGTATGTCATGGACAGACTGACAGAGGGTGGGGAGAGGTGGACACGGAGGGCGGCATGGAGATGATGTATTCAATGTACAGGTTTGTGTTGGATGTATATGTTCCAATAGAATCAGAGATAAGGGCAACATGTGTTTTTCATCCCCTGCCATTTGGGCAGCAAGTTGCGAGGGGGTATGAAGAGTTAGACCTGTGAGGTGTGAGGAGATGAGGGACAAAGAAAGAGGGGAAGGGCTGTGATGATCCGAGAAACTTGGGAGGAAGGAGTTGGCACACAGAATGACAAGTAGAAGAAAGGATGAGCTATACAAAGGGGGCAGGAGGTGATGGATACAGAGTTGTGGAAAGAAGTGTTGGACATTCAGAGGGGTTAAGGACAGAGACATGGAGCAGATCAAGGAGAAGTAGATGGACGGACAGATAGTGATCAGGTGGGCAGAGAGTGTGCAGAGGAGGTGATAAATGTAGGAGGTAGGATGTGTTGGACAGAGATCGTCATACAAAAGGGAAGGATTAGATGGACACCTTCATCTGAGACAGACACGAAGGTGTAGAAAGAGAGACAGTAGCAGTAGAGATGGACATTAACCGGGAAGTGAAGGAGGAAAAGGACACACATGTGGCCCATGTATGCATGCGTGCACACATATAGAAATACTGTCATGACGAAACACACAGACAGTCAATACTTTGTAATATGGGCGAGAAGAAGCTGGATAGTGAGAGTGCATTGGAATTTTTGAATGACAGATGATCACAGAGGGAATGGTAAGGAGATGGTTTGGCAGTGAGACTAAGAGGAGATGGGCAGGTAAGGTGAGAGGATAAAGTGGACAGATAGGATGAGAAGCAGCTGGATAGAGAAAAGGGGGCAGAAGGTGATGGGCTGAAACAGATGGGCAGAGCATACAGTGGACAGATCGCAAGAAATGGGGAGATTGGTCAGGTGGAGATGGAGAGGGGGGATGAGGGGATCGATAGAGAGACAGGGGAGGAGATGGAGTGGTGGAGGAGCTGATGGTCACAGAGAGAGGATGTAGGGGTGTAGAGTGAGTATGAGACGGTCATAGAGAGCAGGAAATGAAGTAGATAGAGATGGGTACAGAGAGATGGGGTAGAAGAAATAGACAAAAAAAATGTTAGGGGGGAGATGGACAGAAAAAGGGAGGAGGAAGATATAGATAACTTATGTAATTTAAGTGTAGTATGAGTGCATATACTGTGACAACAAGGCACCCCAACAGCTGATACAGAGTCTGGATGGGAAGAGGATATGGGCAGTAAGAGGACAGAGGGTGGTATCGATGGAGATCTTTGGGAGGAGGAGGTGAATAGAGGGTTAGGAGAAGATAAGGCAGATGGGTAGGAGAAGGTGGACAGGTACTTATATGGGTAGGGAGATTGGGGAGGGGGAGTTGACCTAAGGAGGAAGGGATTGGCAAATGATCTGGTGAGGAAGGAATTGACTGAGAGAGGGGGAGAATGATGTGGTCAGAAATAGGGGAAAGGAAGAAGTGAGTTGGGAAGGAGGACAGTGAGAGAGAAACAGTGAAGGTGGGGATGTACAGAGACAGTTGGGGGAAGAAAAGACAGATAGACTCAAGGTATACATATTCAATGGAGCATTGATACTCATACTGTGGCGACAAGACACAGCAATAGCCAGTACCATACAAGGAATGCCCTCACAGTTGGTAACGCTCAGGATACCTTTCCACTGTGAAGTGGTACAGGCTACATGTTTGTCTCAATATAGCATTGCAACGACAGATCACATTATTTCGGTACAATTACAGGTTCGAATAAATAAATTTTTCTCGTTTCCAGTGTGAAGGGCAGGGGGAGGAAGAGGTGAACTGAGAAGGGGTGAGGTGGAGATGTGAGCAATATACAATATGTGTGGAATATGTACATGGATGAAGCTGTGGGGGAAAAGGCTAGTTTATATTCATATTCACTCTAAGACGGAAAATGATGCACCATGAAGGAATCATCAACATGGGAAGGAAATCAGTAGACGTTATGTACACACAAAGAAATTACAGAAAAATAACTTGTTAAACCACCTCTGGCCCTCATGCAAGAAATTATTTGCCTTGGCTTTGAACGAAAGAGTTGTTGGATGTTCTCCTAAGGACCATCATGCCAAATTCTGTCCCAACTAGGGCTCATCACAGAAGACCATTCTACTCCAGTCAGTGAGGTTCCAAGCCAAGACGTCTCTGGTAGGTCTGACTATTGCCCACCAGGTGTGATGGTCAGGCTGCCCTCATGACAGACGTTTTGTGCAGGAAGTGTGAGCATGCGTTGCAGAGGCTAAACATGCGGATAGACAAAGCTGCGCAACCAAAGGGTGGAGGAGGAGATGTATGGTGAGGTGGAGAGGTTGAGATGGGCACAGAATGATGGAGAGGCATATGAATAGATAGGTCAGATGGATATACAGGGAGGGGACAGAGATAGAAGCAGTGGAAGGATGTTAAGGACAGAGAAAGGGTGATGAGAGGGTGGTGCAGGAAGTAGGTGTAGAAAGGAGAGTGGTAGTGGGCTGGTGGAAAAGTGAAAAATGGACAGAGAGAGGCTGAGGAGTAGGTGGACAGAGGAGATGAATAAAGGGGAGTGGAGAATGGATAGAAAGAGTGGCGAGGAAAAGAAGGAAAAGATAAAGGGGAATGGGAAGGAAGAGGGTATTTGTAGATGGACAGATACAAGGGGAGGAGGAGTTGGGCAGAAAGAAAGAGTGGGGAGGAATGGTATATGAAGACAGAGATGGGATTGAGGAAGTGATGGGCAGAGTAGATGAAGGGAATCAGGAGAGAGAGAGGAGGAGATGATTAGAGAGATGGGTGAGGAGCATGATAAGCAGATGAAGGGCGGAAAGTGTACACAGGAAGTGAGTAGGAGGAGAAGGAAGAGAGGGAGGTAGAGATGGGCAGAGGGACGGTAAGGAAGATGTGGACAAAGAAGGAAAGATGGGGAGGTGGAGGAATATATGGATAGTGTGAGATGGGGATCAGGAATTGAACAGACTGATAGGAAGGGGATATGGACAAAGAGACAGGGTGGATGAGGGTGAAAAGAGAGGGGGGGGAGAGAGGTGGGGAAAGAATGGGCATGTGTGAATAGGTGGCTGGAGGAGATGGACAAAGTGTAATGGGAGGAGGATTTGCAAAAAGAGAGGGAGTGGAAATGACGAGCTAGAGAGACAGGAAAGAGGGCAGGGAGGTGAAAAGAGTGATGTGGGTTGGTAGAAATAGACTCAGAAATGGGGAATGAGGCGATTTATGGGATATATGTCTCAAATCTGTACACAAGCAAAGCTGAGAGGAAAAACCTAGGTTATTCTGTAAATATGAAGCAGCATCCGGCATCTACCACACAGGCTGCCATGCATGAATACTGTGTTGCACAATAGTATCATCATCTGTCCCTATCTACCTGCTTTGATGGTCACCTTACATGTCAGGAGCAACACATGTGTTATATTTCTTTATATGGCAGCCTTCATTAGCATATATTTCCAACACATACATTACATCGATTTCCTTTTCCCCCTCTGTGAGTATAGCTCTTCCTCCCCACCTCTCTCTGCAAGTAATCCTCCATATCTCTCTGTCCATCCCTTCCATCCCCGTCTCAGTCCACCTCCTCCTCCCCATCTCTGTCAATTTGCTTTGCCCATTTCTGTCCATCCATCTTCTCCTCCCAGTTCTCCAACTCAACCTCTCTCCCTGCTCATCTGCTCCTCCATCCATCTGTCTTCACCTCTTGCCCATTCTCTCTTCTTCCAAATCCCTCTCCTATACTCTCTCTCTATCCTTTTGCCCCTCTCTCACCAGTTGCTCCTCCTCCTCTCTGCCCATCGTCCTTTCCACATTGTCTATCTATCGCCTCCTTTTCCAACTCTATGCATCTCTTCTACTGTAACCCCAACCTGTCCTGCCATCTGCATCTCCCAATACCCATATTTCATGCCCATTCTCCCCGCCCATCTGCTCCTCCCCCTTGTCTTTATTAACTTCCCCATCTCTCTATTTGCCCATCTCCTCCTATCCCCTCTCTTGGCAACTGTAACCTCCTCCTCCATATGAATGTCCATCTCCTCCTGCATCCTTGTCTTTGGCCATCTCCTCTTACCCCTCTCTCTATCTCTTCCTGACCCCTGTGGGGCAAATGAATACAGAGATTGACAATTACAAGATTGATAGAGGGAGAGAGAGAAGGATGACAAAGAGAAGTACAGGAGATATGGTGGCAGGAAGTACAGAGGAAAATGCAGGAGAATGAGAGGGAGGAGAGAAGGGGGAGGAAGAAATGGATTGAGGGAATGGATACAGAGGGAGGGTATCAGGTAGTACAGAGGGAAATGCAGGAGAAGGAAATGCTAGAGAGATTGGGGGGTGGGGGGGGGGGGGAAGAAATGGACAGAGAGAGAGATGGGCAGGATTGGGGAGAGGGGGGTGGACAAAGGCGAGGGGAGGAGGAGATAGGCTATAAGGTGGTGGAAGAAGGAAGTGGGTAGACAAAGAGGGAGGTGGAGGCAGGCAGAGATGATGAAAAGAGGATGGGCAGAGAGGTGGGAAGGCAAAGGTGGATGGGGAGGTCGAAGGGTGAAATGGATAGAAAGGAGCATGAGGAGAAGATGGGCAGAGGGAGGAGGAAAAAGGGTAATGCAAAGAAAGATAGGAGAGAAGAATGTCACAAAGACGGAAAGGTGTGTGTGTGTGTGTGTGTGTGTGTGTGTGTGTGTGTGTGTGTGTGTGTGTGTGTGTGTGCACATGCACGTGCACATTTAGTGAGCTTCTCCTACTAAGCCAGTGGATCGATTTCAACCGAATTTGGTACACATATCACTTGTTACATGAAATTCTGGCCTTTGGGAGTCATATGTGACCGAAAGTAAAGACAGGTGTGTTGTGCAGATAGTGTCAGCACATCTTGCAGGGGCTACACATGCACATGAGCATATCAGCACAGATGGAGTATAGGAAAAGAAGGGATTGTGAGAGAGGGGGAGGGGGGGCTTGATGACGTCGACAAAGAGAGTGGGGAGAAGTAGATGGACAGACACAGAGGGAGGAGGAGGTGGTCAATGAGACAGTGGAGGAGTAGATAATGGACAGAGAGAGGGCGGTGGTGATGGGGGAAGAGAGAGGGGTGGGAAGGGATCTGACAGAGACAATGAAGTGGAGATTTACAGGGGGAAGGAAAGGAGGAGATTATTGGGAGGAGAAGAATATTGACAGGTAGATTGGAGAGGAAAGTGTGGTTGTATAGAGTGGGCAGAAGAGATAGCCGAAGAAGAGGCAGAAAGGAGATGGAAAGTCAGAGAGATTGGAGAGGAAGGAGATATGAAGCTGGGAGGATGAGGGGACAGAGAGACGGGAGAAAAAGAGATGGACGTTGAGAGGGGGCAGAGGCTGTATGTGCAACATGTGTCTCTAGCAATACGCGGGCACATCAAGCTGGTATCGGGAATGAAGCGTGAAGTTGCCTTGGTTGGTCCGGTCATTAACAAGCCAAAATCAGGGGTGGCGATTTTTTTCTCTTCCGAAGCTGGGCTTTCATCCTAGCGAAAATTTACATCTTGCTGGCTAGATGGGGATTTGAAACACAGTACAAGTGTCGATAGTATGTTAACCACCGCTCCATTTGGTGAATTTATTTTCCAACAAGTAGATAATTACAAAGAATTTCTTTGCCAGGGTAGGATTACCACCTTCCTAGAATATGATTCGTGAAGCCCCGCAGAGAATCACGCCACTGCGCCAGATCATGCAGCGTTCAGTCAGACGGTACATAGCTGAAAACAAATTGACGCTGCTTTTTCATGCGGCACATGAAACGAGTATGGCCACTAAAACATTTTTGTTGACGTTTTTCCCACAGTGACCATAAACAAAAATATTTTTGGAGCATAGACGAGGTGAGAAGAAAATAGCTCTCAGCACTTTACGACACAATTTTAATATCTGTACTTTTGTGTGTCAAAGTGCACTGGATTCGAAGATGATGCACCTCTGCAAATGTTTTCTCTAGGGCACTACATGTAGTTCGGTAATTCTCGTTACGTTTTTGTCCCCGCAACTGTGTAGCGATATAGCAACTTTTGTGAACAAAGACAAATCGCCTGTAGGATGTCGTCCTTCGAAAGTCGCGCTTTTTTAACGCCAACTGCTCATTGGAGAATTATTGTTCAAATTGCAGGTTATTGCCGGGATGAAAGTTAACCCATGATTCTCTAAAATATCTTAACAGATAGCTGGATAGGATTAGGCACACATTAGGTGCTTTAATCTATCCACACGCGAGAATAGTTGTTTATAGTTGTTTTGTTTCCTTGCCCATAGAAACACAGATATTCGCACTTCTCCAGCTATTGCATGAAAGGCTGATCAGTTTTATGTGATTAGCCTGTAATTGATCAAAAGTATCCCGATACTGTATGTAATGAGGAATTTATCATTGTATGTCACAAGAAGCACAGTCGACAGTATAAAAAGGTAGAGAGATTATTGTGTCCTCAGAAAAGGACTAAGTCCGGTGAGGAGAATTAAGTTATTTCGAACGTAGAGTAGTGATTGGTTGCCACCTGAGTACATCGGAGACATTTCCTTTTACAGCTGCACAAGTCAGTTGCTGCTGATATGTGGAGACGAGAAAGAATAACAAAGACCAGACAGACCTCACGTTCTGACGGACGGGGATCGTCGCACATTGAGGAGGATGGTTGTAAAAGTGTCACATGGGAACAGCGAAAGGAATAACTCGGGAATTCAAAAATGGTGCCCACACTCCAGCCAGCACAATGAAAGTCCATAGGGAGCTAGAAAGAAGGGGGTGAAAGTGTAGAGGAACTCCTCACAAGTCGCACTATTCTGCAGCCACTGCAAAGCGACGCTTGAGATGATGTAAAGGGCAATAACGCCGGACAGCGGGTGGCTGGAAACAAGTTATTTGAAGTCATGAAACCCGCTCCACTCCTTCGAAATCCGATGGAAAGGTTTGGATTTGGTGAATGCCTAGTGAAACGTACCTGCCATCATCCGTAATGCACAGTTAAATACAGAGGAGGTGATGTTACGGTGTGGGAGCGTTTTCTGTGGTTAAATTATGGTCTCGTTATTGAGAATAGAAAGCGCTAAGAGGAAAGAATATGAATACGTTGTACAGCTTTGTGTACTGCGTACAGCAGAGGAAAATTTCGGAGACAATGATTCTCTGTATTTGAATGACAATGCTTCAAGCAGCAACATCTGTGAGCCAATGGTTTGTCCACCGCAATATTTGTGAAAGTACTGCCCTGCATGGAGTCCCAGCCTGAACCTAGTGGCATGAAACGAAAATTAAAACACCTCCAACCATCTCTTTTGCATTTAATTTATTTACGCAACCAGTTTCGGTGTCGCATTTCACCATCTTCAGGCCCATTGACCAGGCTTGGGAGGAATCCAGTCTCGTGTGCAGTCATAACAGGAATCAATATTAAACAACTGACGACGAAGGGATAGTGGCGTGCAAACCAGAGATATATGGACACCGGTTATTTAATACTAGGTGCTTTTATGACTGAACATGAGACTGGATTCCTCCCAATTTACTTTGATCAAGGGGCCTTAGGAAGGTGTATCGGAACACGGAAACAAGTTGCGTAAATAAATTAAATGCTAAAGAGGCGGCTGCAGGTGTTTTAATTTTCATTTCGTACTGAACAGCCGAAAGCCTTGTGACCGTCGGTCACAAGGATGGTAATAGAAAATAAATTGTGTCTACGATCACTTATTTTCACTAAATTCGGCTTTTCAGGAAGGAAGTGCTGGCAATCCCTCACAGACATATTGAAATTTCATGACAGTGTACCCAGCAAAGATGAAGTTATCGCAAGGACGAAGGTTGTACGCACCCTATATTAACGACCAGTAATGGGAATGCGGACACTTCTGATTCATCATTTGCTACTGCTCCACTTAGCCAGGTTGTATTAAAAGGTGTGTTACAAAGTGTCATGGTCGATTGATGAGTAAAATCTTAGCTTATGTTGGCAGTACATGTATATTCCGAAACGCTTCGTGTGAATGCTAGTCTCTCTGAAATGTGGAGGAGGATGTAGTCAGTTTGGACCACTCACGCTAGCTAAGAAGTAAAAGAGGCAATGCCAACTGCAATTGTTTTGGGACAGTTGACGTGTTAGGCCTTTCCAAACGGAACTGTAGGTAAACAAACCAAGACAGACAAACAGTACAGGGGAAGTCGGAATGTTTGCCAGTGGTACTGCTTCGTATGTCATTACTTTTTTTCTTCAGCCTACCTCCTCAGTTATATGCTGGATGTATTTCACTTTCTCTCTTCATCTATGTTTTCACCCTCTAAGCTCCCTCTAGAGCCTCTGATGTCTGAACACAGGTCCTATCATCCTCTCCCTTCTTCTTATCAGTGTTTTATATCCATTCCTAGTCTCGCCAACTCTGCGGAGAACCTCCTCATTCCATACCTTATTAGTCTACTTAATTTTCAACATTCGTCTGTAGCACTACATCTCAAACGCTTCGATCCTCTCCTGTTCTGGTTTTACCACAGTCCAGGTTTCACTATCATAAAATGCTTTCTCTAAACGTACACTCTCAGAAATTTCTTCCTCAAATTAATGGCTATGTTTGATACTAGCAGACTTCTCTTGTCCAAGCATCAATGCCCTTTTTGACAGAGCTGGTCTGGTTTTTTAGTTCTACCAGTTTCGTCCATCATGGGCTATTTTGCTGTACCTAGGTAGCACAGTTCCTGAACTTCGTCAGTTTCGTGATCTTCAGTTCTCTTGTTAAGAGAGAAGTAGAGCAAAATTGAGAAATAATTGGAATTTTTTTCGCGTAACTCATTAGATTGATGAAGAATAACAACGCAAAGTTTCATAATTTAATTCTAGATAGAAATATGTTTAAAAAAATAGTTTGGCCATATGCGCCTGCCACGCCCCACTTTCTATGCTGTGATCCACACCTTCTCTACGCTACAAATGTTTGTGCCTTAATTTTTCATTCACACTGTGGTGTCACCGCCAGACACCACACTTGCTAGGTGGTAGCCTTTAAATCGGCCGCGGTCCATTAGTATACGTCGGACCCGCGTGTCGCCACTGTCGGTGATAGCAGACCGAGCGCCACCACACGGCAGGTCTAGAGAGACGTACTGGCACTCGCCCCAGTTGTACAGCCGACGTTCATAGCTACAGTTCACTGAAAACTACGCTCTCATTTGCCGAGACGATAGTTAGCATAGCCTTCAGCTACATTTGCTACGACCTAGCAAGGCGCCGTATTCAATTGATAAGTAATATTTTGAAGCATGTATCATCAAGAGCGATGTTCTACAAATGTGGATTAAAGTTAAGTATTCCAGAAGCTTCGTACTTTTCTTTATAGCATTCATTACGTATCCTGTTTCAGACCTCACGCCAGCCTGCGTGAGTTTAAGCGCGTGCCTTTCGGCTTCCTCTCATTGTGTCTAGGCTGTCTTGTCTAGACACAACACACACAATCGAAACGAACTTCAGATGAGTCTAGAAGGGTGTGAGAAAGCATTTTACATTAAAATCAAATATACAAACATACAACAGTGTAGTGTACAAAGTATCAGGCTCCAGTTGTCCTGTCTACTACACAGGAAGAAACTTCAAAACCCGTTTTCAAGAACACGTAAATGCTTAACCATCACGAAAAATCAGTCATTGCACAACATATGTTGGAAACGAAACACGTCATCAACAGTCTAGAAAACAGTGTCATAGTACAACATAATGAAGCCAATGGTAAGACCCTGAATCTGTTAGAACAACTGGAGGTATACCTATTCTAAAGTTCTTTCCTGCACATGTGAATTGTTTAATAATTATGGCTAACTCATCTTTGATCACACCATGTACAAACACATTTGTGAGGTGTTTACATACAAATGTACCTCTTGATTGAAGTGACGTGTACGAAAAGCAAAGACAAAAGAATTTATGCTGTTGCTAAAGTGATAAAAACGCTTTTCTTAGATTATGTGTTACGTTTGCACTGTCCATGTTTTCCACTGTTTCGCACATGTTTTCCGCGTTTGACTTAGGAAATTCATCACCTAACACCAAGCCTTTTCATGACATGAATATGCATTTCGCATCATTCAAGGGAAAAAATAAAGCCTATATTAAGACAAATTACACCTGATGATGGACGCACAGGGTCCGAAATGCAGAGTGTACTTAATAAAACGCGAAAAGTTGTGACTGAAGGCGTCTGTTAATTCATACTTCCAAGACTTCGAACTGTTTTATATCCTTATTAACACGAGCATTTTCTTCTTGGTGTTCCGGTCTTATTATTCCCTCTTGGTTCTTCCAGATATTTTATGATACCCGTCTTTCCCTATGGATTACACATAGTTTTGTCATAATTTCGAACATCTTGCACCATTTTTCATTTCGAAAAGCTTTATTCAAGTCGTCAAATCATATGAACGTATCTTGATTTTTCGTCAGTCTGGGTTCCGTTATCAACCGCAACGTCAGAATCGTGGCATCAGAATTGCCTCTCTGCTGCTTGTACCTTTCCAAACTGATAGACGTCTAACAGATCCTCGATTTTCTTTTCAATTCTTCTGAATATTATTTATGTTAGTATATTGCAAGCATGAGATGTTAAGGTGATTGGGCGATAAGTCTTGCACTTGTAGGCTCTTGCTATCTTTGTCTCATGGTTACCTCGTCCTTGGCAGGCCCTTCCCAGAGATCCGAATGGAGGACCATTGCAGAAGCTTTTGCAAATGGAGAGAACATTGACACACTTTTTCAATTACAGGTCACATGTTCTGTGGATACACGTTATGTGTCTTTAATGCAGTGGTTTCCATTGCCTTCTGCACCCCATGTCGGTAATCACTGCTGACTCTTCCGCCTGTAGGGGCAGTTTCCCACTCAGAGAACAGGAGAGTGCCCTCCACCTCTGTCCACTCCTCCACCCTCTTGGCCAAGGCCGTTGTCGGAATGAGGTTTACTTCTTACGCCAGAAGCCTTCGGTCGCCATTGCTGATGATTTTCATTCAAAATTTAAACAATGGTGCGGTTCGAACCAGGGAGCCAGAAAGGTTTTGATTACTAGTCAGAGACACTATCCCTAAATAACAGGTGAACTGAAGTTACACACACGGCACTCCACAATCTCAAGTAGATAACTTTAAAGTACAGTACTGTTTTATGTTCCATACTTTCATTCTGTTTGTAGTTTTCAGCCATTCGTGTGGCTATCGCAAAACGGAAATGAACAATGGCGGTTGCGTACAAAACTGTAGAGCAAACTGACATGTGTCTCGTGTATGGGGAATCCCAAAGACATGAAAGAAAGGCTTGCCGACTCTATGAAGAACATTACCACAACAGTTGTCACTTAGCCCACATCACGTTTGCAAGCTTGGACAGACGTTTACGTGTGATGGGCAGCTTACGTCCTAAAGGTCAACTCATGGGACGCCTGCAGAGACACTGTACATCAGAGTCTCAGGAAGCTGTCCGTCAACGTTTTTCAGAGCAGCCTTCTATAAGCACCCGAGCTGCAAAACGCAAAATGGGCATAAACTACACGGCAATGTGGCACGTTGTGCAAGGTGAACACCTTCATCCCTAGAAACTCGGAATGACTTTCCTTGTTGTGTAACTTTTGCCCATGGCTGCTTCAACTAAGTATGCAGGATTCCAATTTTCTACGATGTATCCCATTTACTGATGAGTGTACCTGTACTAGGGGTGGCATTTTCGAAATCAGAAACAGCCTTGTTTGGATGGAAGAAATTCCTCAAGGGCTGCATTCCAGTCTCATCGACATCACTTTGCTCTCATTGTGTGGTCAGATCTCATTTATGACATCATAGGTCCATACCTCATGTCCGTGAGTGTTGATTGTCCCAGTGAGGTCTTACCTGGCTTCTCCGAAGAGATGCCTTTGGGCACCTGCCGTGGCACGTGGCTCCAGCAGAACGGAGTTCCAGAACACCTCGACAGTGTAGTACACGGCCACTCCAATCACACCTTTGACAACAGATAGATTGGACATGGGGACCAACACCGTGGATTTTCATTTCTCAGGCTAGGGGTAGCGTCTTTGATTCCTAATGAAAATGTCTACGGTCCCGGGTTCGAATCCCGCCGCTGCTTAAATTTTGATTACTACTCAGCACTGGCGACCCAAGACTTCCGGTATAAGAAGTCACTCCTCATTCCACCAACGGCCTTGTCAAAGAGGGCTGAGGAGAGGACAGAAGTTCAGGGCAGTCTCTCGTCCTAGGGGTGCGAAACTGCCCCTAAAGGCGGAAGAATCAGCAATGATCAACAGCATGAGGATGCAGAAGACAATGGAAACCACTGAATTAACGACACGTAACGTGTATCCTCAGGACATGTGGCCTGTAATTGAAGAAGTATCATGATGATCTCTCCATTGACGAAACATTCCGGAATAGTCCCCCATTCGGAAGGGGACTGCCAAGAGGGAGGTTACCATGAGAAAAAGACTGAATAATAAGTGAAAGGATAACGTTCTACGAGTCGGGGCGTGGAATGTCAGTAGCTTGAACGTGGAAGCGAAACTAGAAAATCTGACTCAGTCTAGATATAGTACGGGTCAGTGAAGTGGGAAGAAGACAAGAATTTCTGGTCAGATGAATATAGGGTAATATCAACAGCAACATAACATAGTATAACGGGAGTAGGATTCGTTGTGAATGGGAAGGTAGGGCAGAGAGTGTGTTACTGTGAACAGTTCAGTCATAAGGTTGTTCTTATCAGAATAGACAGCAAACCAACACCGAGAACGTTAGTTCAGGTATACATGCCAACGTCGCAAGCTGAAGATGGAGAGATGGAGAAATGGAGTGTATGAGGATATTAAAAGGGTAATACAGTATGTAAAAGGATATTGAAAACCAGTAGTCATGGGAGACGGGATTGCAGTTGTAGGGGAAGGAGTGGAAGAAAATGTTACAGGAGAATATGGGTTTGGGACTAGGTATGAGAGACAAGAAAGACTAATTGAGTTCTGTAACAAATTTTAGCTAGTAATAGCGAATACTCGGTTCACGAATCACAAGAGGAGGAGGTATACTTGGAAAAGGTCAGCTGATGCGGGAAGATTTCAGTTAGATTACATCATGGTCAGACAGAGATTCTGCAATCAGATACTGGATTGTAAGGCGTACCCAGGAGAAGACATAGATTCAGATCACAATATAGAAGTGATGAAGAGTAGGCTGCAGGAAAAATGTGAAGACAACGAAAAAAGAAACGATTGTCGGAAAGACAGACTCAGCGTACAGGGAAGTCAAAACGACCTTCGGTGACATTAAAAGCAAGGGTGATAGCTTTAAGAGTACAACGGGAATTCCAATGTTAAATGCAGAGGAGAGAGAAGGTAGGTGGAAAGAATACATTGAAAGCCTCTGTGAGGGGGAAGATTTGGCTGATGAAGAAGAAACATGAGTCGATTTAGAAGAGATAGGGGAGCCAGTATTAGTATCAGAATCAGGAAGAATTAATACTCAAAGAAGAGGGATACGAAAGTACTAAGGATCGACGAGATACGGTTGAAGTTCTCTAAGGCTATAGATACAGCAAAAAGGAATAGCTCAGTAGGCAATACAGTTGAAGAGGAATGGACATCTCTAAAAAGGGCCATCACAGAAGTTGGGAAGGAAAACATAGGTACAAAGAAGGTAACTGCGAAGAAACCATGGTTAACAGAAGAAATTCTTCAATTGATCGATGAAAGGAAGAAGTACGAATATGTTTCGAGAAACGCAGGCATAGAGAAATAAAAGTCGCTGAGAAATGAAATAAACAGGAAGTGCAGAGACGCTAAGACGAAATGGCTGCAGGAAAAATGTGAAGACAACGAAAAAAGAAATGATTGTCGGAAAGACAGACTCAGCGTACAGGGAAGTCAAAACGACCTTCGGTGACATTAAAAGCAAGGGTGATAGCTTTAAGAGTACAACGGGAATTCCAATGTTAAATGCAGAGGAGAGAGAAGGTAGGTGGAAAGAATACATTGAAAGCCTCTGTGTGGGGGAAGATTTGGCTGATGAAGAAGAAACATGAGTCGATTTAGAAGAGATAGGGGAGCCAGTATTAGAATCAGAATTTAAAAGAGCTTTGGAGGACTTAATATCAAATAGGGCAGAAGGAATAGTTAATACTCCATCAGAATGTCTAAAATCATTTTGGGAAGTGGTGACAAAACGACTATTCACGCGGGTGTGTAGAATGTATGAGTCTGGCGATACACCATCTGACTTCCGGAAAAGCATCATCCAAATAGGTCCGAAGACGACAAGAGGTGATAAGTGCGAGAATTACCGCACAATCAGCTTAACAGCTCATGCAATCAAGTTGCTTACAAGAATAATATAAAGAAGAATGGAAAAGAAAATTGAGGATGCGCTAGATGACGATCAGTTTGGCTTTAGGAAAGGTAGATCACGAGAGAGGCAATTCTGACTGTGCGGTTAATAATGGAAGCAAGACTAAAGAAAAATCAAGACACGTTCATTAGATTTGTTGACCTGGAAAAAGGTGTAAAATGGTGCAAGATGTTAGAAATTCAGAGAAAAGTAGGGGTAAGCTAAAGGGAGAGAAGGGTCATATACAATATGTACAACATCCAAGTGTGTAAGACAAGGATGTAGACTTTCGCCCCTACTGTTCAATCTGTGAATCGAGGAAGCAATGATGGAAATAAAAGAAAGGTTCAGAACTGGAATTAAAATTCAAGGTCAAAGGATATCATTGATACGATTCGCTCAACACATTACTATCCTGATTGAAAGTGAAGAAGAATTACATGATCTGCTGAACGGAATGAAGAGTCTAATGAGTACAGATTATAGACTGGCAATGAATCGAAGAAATACGAAGGTAACGAGAAGTAGCAGAAATGAGCGAAAAACTTAACATCAGGATTGATGGTCACAAAGTAGATGAAGTTAAGGAATTTTGCTTGCTAGGCCGTAAAATAAGCAACGACGGACGGGGCAAGGAGGACATCAAAAGCAGACTAGCAATGCAAAAAGGACATCCCTGCGCAAGAGAAGTCATCAGATATCGACTTTAATTTGAGGAAGACGTTTGTCAGACTGTTCGTCTGCAGTACAGCATTGTATGGTAGTGAAATATGGACTGTGGGAAAACCGGAGCAGAAGAGAATCGAAGCATTTGAGATGTGGTGCTACAGACGAATGTTGAAAATGAGGTGGACTGTGTGGTGTCACCGCTAGACACCACACTTGCTAGGTGGTAGCTTAAATCGGCCGCGGTCCATTAGTACATGTCGGACCCGCGTGTCGCCACTGTCAGGATCGCAGACCGAGCGCCACCACAAGGCAGGTCTCGAGAGACGTACTAGCACTCGCCCCATTTGTACGACGACGTTGCTAGCGACTACACTGACGGAGCCTTTCTTTCATTTGCCGAGAGACAGTTAGAATAGCCTTCAGCTAAGTTAATGGCTACGACCTAGCAAGGCGCCATTAGCCATTTGTACCATTGCATGTATCTCAAGATAGTCTCACTTGTATCATCAAGAATGCTGTATACCAAAGGACGATGTAAAAGTTAAGTGTTCTAGTAGCTACGTTCTTTTCTTTATCACATTCATTACGAATCCTGTTTCAGACTTCACTCCATCCTTCGTGAGTTAGCGCGTGCATCTTGGCCGCCTCTTTCAATTAGTGTACGTAGTGTTGGCAAGTCTGCCGACACTACAGACTGCTAAGATAAGAAATGAGGAGGTTCTGCTCAGAATCGGACAGGTCCGGAATATATGAAAAACACTGATGGTAAAGAGAAGGGAAGGATGATAGACCTGTTAAGACATGAGGGAATGACTTCCATGGTACTAGAGGGAGCTGCAGAGGGCAAAAACTGTAGAGGAAGACATCCAGCAGGTAACTGAGGATGTAGAAACTTCCTGGCAGATTGAAACTGTGTGCCCGACCGAGACTCGTTGCAGGTCCCGAGTTCGAGTCTCGGTCGGGCACACAGTTTTAATCTGCCAGGAAGTTTCATATCAGCGCACACTCCGCTGCAGAGTGAAAATCTCATTCTGGAACTGAGGATGTAGGTTGCAAGTGCTACTCAAAGATGAAGAGGTTAGCACAGGAGAGGAATACATGTCCGGCCTCATCAAATCAGTCAGAAGACTGATGATTAAAAAAAAATGAGACGGCCATGGAGTCCCCACGGCACGAATACAAGTAGCAGCTTGAGTCATCCGTGTTATACCGGGAATATCTCCAAGGATTTGGCAAGATGTCATCAGGCTACACACAAACTGCATCGAATTTGGATGAGTTCTCGAGCATAGGTGGAATCTTGCAATATACTCACACGCTACCCATATCACATACACCACGTGTTATGACATACCTTTTGACACATCGAGTATATTTTCCTTACTGCGTTAGGCTGCATTCAGTCTTTTAGTGGGCAGTGGTCATATTGTTTTGGTTCAACACTGTATATTTTGGTCATTACCTTACTCAAAATTTCCATGGTGTTCACTATTTTTTCTTTGGTTTCAGTGCTTTTCACAAAACATCATGTAGTCTAAGTTCTATTGCAAGCACGCTTTGGTATACTCCTTATGGTGCTGATTATTTTCGCTGTCAACCTGCTGCTACTGGTACCTGTTACAGCAATCGAGAGATTACCGATCATTCAGAGCCCAATGTGAAAATATGCCCCACCGCCTCTCGAAATAATGCACGAGACAAAATTAATGTTCTGGCTTAACGCTCCATAAAACGCACCACCAGCGTCATAAAACTGTCCGCACATATCGTTGCAGGTGAGAGCCGCTGAACTCACATTGGTGTAAAGAAAATATACCAGTGCATCACGTCGAACATGAAACACAAAGCAATACTAGATGTAATACTGTAAATACTCTATAACACCTCAGTTACTACAAATGCACAAAAGGACTGCCAAAAACATGTGTTGAAACATTCTAAATTCTTTCAGTGGTATCCCCAAGCTTGTTTCCTGAGTCATCAGTCTTCTGAGTGTTTCGATGTCGTCCGCCATGAATTCCTCTTCTGTGCTAATCTCTTCATATGTGTTGGATCTAATCGCGTGTCTCTCTTACGCTACAGTTTTTACCGTCTGCAGCTCATTATAATATCATGGTAGTTGTTGCCTAATGTTTTAACGTATGCCAAACCATCCTGCCGCTTCATTTTGTCAACGTTTTCCTTACGTTCTTTTCTCACCGATTTTTCAGGAAAATATCCTCATTTCTGTAGGACCACATCTCAAGCGCTTCAATTTTCTTTGTTTCTGTTTTTACCGGAGTCCATAATTCACTGCCATGCTAACCAGTACTTTCTCAAATTAAAACTGATATTTGATTCTAGACGAATGCCCTCTGTCCATGTGTTGGTCTGCGTTTTATGCCCTGCCTGTGTCTTCCATCTCATGTTATTTTGCTTCCAAGCCTGTCTTACACCCTTTCTAAACCTAGTACTTCTTACTCTTTCGCACCTAATCGATGGACGATAATAAACGAGAAGTCTAGCACTAAAATATAGAGCGATAAATGAAATTCGTTGACGTTATTGCTGTCATTAGTGAAATAGGTTTGGTTCGTTGATTTGGGGAGAGGACCAAACAGCGAAGTCATCGGTTCAATCAGATTATGAAGGATGGGGAACTTTCAACGCAAGCATCCCAGCATTTGCCTAAAGAAGTTTACGAAAATCACGGAAAACCTGAATGGCCGGAAGCGGGTTTGAACCGTCGTCCCTCCCGAATGCGAGTCCAGTGTGCCAACCACTACGCCACCTCGCTCAGTTAGTAAATGAAAATACGAGCATATGGAATAAGTTCACAGTGGCTCCAAGGCTTCTCAAGTAATAGAACCCAGATGTTGTCAGCGAGAGTTCATCGGAGACTAGGCTATCGTTAGGAATGCCCCAGGGAAGTGTGGCAGAACCGCTGTTGTTCTCTACATTCATAAATTATTGGGCGGACGAGGTAGGCAGCAAGCTGCGGTTGTCTGCTGATGATGCAGTTGTGTACGGTAAGGTATCGAAGTTGGGTGACTGTAGAAAGATAGAAAATTACTTAGACAAAATTTCCAGGTTGTGTGATGAATGGCAACTAGCCTTAAATGTGGAAAAATGTAGGTTAATGCAGATGAGTAGGAAGATCAAACCTGTAATGTTTGGATACAGTATTACTAGTGCCTTGCCTGACACAGTCAAGTCGTTTAAATATCTGGGCGTAACGTTGCAGAGCGACAACAGATGGAACGAGCGTGTGAGACCTGTGGTAGGGAAGGCGAATGGTCGGTTTACTGGGAAAGACTGGTTCACTTGTAAAGATATAAGACGATAGTGCGACCTATTCTTAAATACTGATCGAGTTTTTTGCATCCGTGCAAGATGCCAGGGTGGAGAAGAGTTTCTACCTCTTTAATTCTGACGACTTTTGCGTGAGAACGAGACATGCACTCGATCCACTCCTTACCTACCACCTAATTAATTATTGGGCCCAACGGTAACGAAAGGTAAAATAGAGTTGGTAAAATAAAGGATGTACACTCACAATAATTTATTAAAAATCGTAATCTACTCAGAGAAAAAAAAAAGAGAACTTTATCATAATAATCAACAGGAAATGGGATTATGCATATATCTACGAAATGATATGCGGATTTAATATTACAATGAGATTTATTATACATCAGAACATAAAGGCACATGATTATCGACACAAACAGTAGATTAAAGGATGGGGTATACTGAACTATTATGAGAATAATAGTTGGCTCAAGAACAAGGGGCTCCTATTCTCTGTGATGCAATAGATTGACGATAATGGCTGAAGGTCCTAATGAATCAAATATTACTCTCCCGACTATACTGCAGTATCGCGATTAGCAGTGAGAGCTCAAATGGGATCGCATGGAGAAACAAGCGAGGTGGACTTGTAGCAAAGAAAGCGCGTGTGCTGCTGAGGACTTCAGTATAAAATTGATAAGTCCTGCAGTGCTGGAGCCGCAAAATACTATACTACTCCTGAAATCTGTAGCAGGTCGCCGGTAAGCAGCGTTCTTATAATGTAGGTGCCGACTTCTGCTGTGCAGCAACTCTGTTTCAACCCCTGGACTCGAAGGCTGTCCGAGAATTCTAAGTTCTGCCGAAAAAGTGCGACTAAGTCGCAAGACCATCCGACTCCAGCGAAGATCAGATCCTGAATGCCCTGCACCCGCAACGCAAGAGCGAACCCAACATTGCTCAACTCCCTACTATCCTCGAAAACCTTGAATCAGCATTCAGTGCTGATTCCAGAATTCTCCCACACTGTCTCAGAACATCATTCGCGCCAATAGCGACTGTCCCCTCCAATTTCGAGCAGGGCTTTATGACGTCAACTAGCCTCAGTTTAAGTTGATAAATCATGCCTCTGCTAGTCAGCTGAGGGCACTGAACTTGCCGTTTGACCGGCTATGACAACAACATGTGTAGACCACTGGCGCCAGACAGTCGCGCCCAGCAGTTCACGGTCCACAAGTATTCTCATGACGACAATGCACTCAGTCGGTGCCAGCAGCCTTCATTCCAGACGCGCCAGAATAGTAAACTCATAAACTGTGGTGACACTCAGACGTCTTCCAGGTCGTATCGCCCTGCATACAACAGGCGAAACTCGATGGAAGTCAGTTTCTCCACCAGGCGCTTAAGCCCATTGATGTACGACCCTCTCAGTATTCACAGAAGTGCAGTCCCCAACTTGAAACACATTATGCCACGTCCTCAGGTTCGCACAGGCCACCTAGGGAAGTAACCCAACGTGCATAGGAATCAAGTGAAAAGTATTTTGAGCTCTCAGTACAAATACTATTACAATAACCTTATTCGACCTGTTACCAACTTGCAATGGCATAAAGCATTAATAAAATTCAGAAAATGTGTGACGACATGCAAAAAAGGGTACGGAACCTCTCATCTGTACCAGGTCGCATTGAACGAAGACATCGAAGCAATTCAGAGGTGGGCAGCTAGATGTGTTACAACACCTAACTGCTACATAGATAATTTGGGAACTCATATCGGAGTCCCTGGAGGAAAGGCGACGTTCTTTTCGAGAAACACTGGTGACAGAATTTAGAGAAACGGCTTTTGAATCTGACTGCCGAACGATTCTACTGCCACCAACATACATTGCCCACAAGAATCACGAAGATAAGATTCGAGAAATTAGGATACATCTCGAGGCATACACACAATTGATTCTCCCTCGCTCTGTTTGCGAGTGGAACAGGAAAGGAAATGGCTAGTAGTGGTACAGCTGGCTTGCGGAGTATCTTTATTCGCAATTCATACAGATACATATTTTATTCCTATCTTTATGAACTTTTGCACACTTTACCTCCAAGACTGGAAGAGCAGTTGAACGGAATGGACAGTGTCTTGAAAGGAGGATATAAGATGAATATCAACAAAAGCAAAACGAGGATAATGGAATGTAGTCAAATTAAATCGGGTGATGCTGAGGGGATTAGATTAGGAAATGAGACACTTAAAGTAGTAAAGGAGTTTTGCTATTTAGGGAGTAAAATAACTGATGATGGTCGAAGTAGAGAGGATATAAAATGTAGACTGGCAATGGCAAGGAAATCGTTTCTGAAGAAGAGAAATTTGTTAACATCGAGTATAGATTTAAGTGTCAGGAAGTCATTTCTAAAAATATTTGTATGAAGTGTAGCCATGTATGGAAGTGAAACATGGACGATAACCAGTTTGGACAAGAAGAGAATAGAAGCTTTCGAAATGTGGTGCTACAGAAGAATGCTGAAGATAAGGTGGGTAGATCACGTAACTAATGAGGAGGTATTGAATAGGATTGGGGAGAAGAGAAGTTTGTCGCACAGCTTGACTAGAAGAAGGGATCGGTTGGTAGGACATGTTTTAAGGCATCAAGGGATCACAAATTTAGCATTGGAGGGCAGCGTGGGGGGTAAAAATCGTAGAGGGAGACCAAGAGATGAATACACTAAGCAGATTCAGAAGGATGTAGGTTGCAGTAGGTACTGGGAGATGAAGAAGCTTGCACAGGATAGAGTAACATGGAGAGCTGCATCAAACCAGTCTCAGGACTGAAGACCACAACAACAATAACAACCTCCAAGACAAGAGGAATATCACTGTCTGCATTAGATTTCGTAATATTATTTTAAACATACATGTATGTAATACACACTGACCAGCCGGCTACATAATAGCCGATATGTCCACCGTTGGCGTGGATGACAGCGGCGATGCTTCATGGCATGGAATTAATGAGGCCTCGGTAGGTCGCTGGAGGGAGTTGGGACCACATCTGTGCACAAAAGTCACATAAGTCCCATTAATTCCGGGGATGGGGCGATGAGCTCTAACCCCACGTTCAATCACATCCCAGATGTGTTGGGTTCAGATCTGGAGAGTTGGGGGGCCAGTGCAACAATTCGAATTCGCCACTGTGTTTCTCCACCCAATCCATTACACTCCTGGTTTTGTCACATGGTGTGTTAACTTGTTGAAAAATGCCACTGCTGTCGGAAACAAGATCGACATCAGTGGGTTACATGGTCTGTAACCAGTGACCGATACTGCTTGGCGTCATGGTGCTTTGCACGAGCTTCACTGGACCAATGGATGCCCATGTGAAAGTTCCCCATCACATACTGGATACGAAGCAAGCTTGTCTCTGTCCTAGAGCACAGACGTCAAAGAGCTTTTCCCCTGGATGACGACGTTCGCGCCCTCCCATCGATATGATGAAGGAGGTATCCAGATTCATCACACCTTGCAACGCTCTGCTTTTTCAGTCATAGTTGCCGATGTCGCGGTGTTAACATTGTCACATGCATGGGTTGTCGGCTGTGGAGGCCCATCATTAGCAGTGTTCGGTGCTCATTTGTACTCTGCCCAGCATCAAAGTCTGATGTTAGTTCCAGCACAGTTCGCCGCCTGTCCTGTTTTAACAGTCTGCCCTGCTTATGATGTCCGACATATGTAATGGGGGGTGTCCTCCCAACCCCACGACATCTGCGCTTGGTTTCACCTTGACTTCGTGACACGTTGAAGACACTCAGCATAGCACCCCTCAAGCATCCAACAAATCGTTAAGTTCCTGAAATGCTAGTGTCGAGCCTCCGGGTCGTCACAAACTGCCCTTGGTCAAACTCAGATAGATCACACGCCTTCGCCATTCTGTACACAGGCAGCAGTTTCACCGATACTGCACGCACTGTGACTAGCAATTATTCACCGCCACGTGAAGCTGCTATTGCCTGGTCCGGCTTATATCGATAGTAGGTCAGTGGTGGTAATGTTCGGACTGATCAGTGTCTAAAGGGATAGGTCGGTACCAAAAATCTCTAAACGTTTTTGGCCGATGTACTTTAAATTTACAAACAATAATTAATATTTTGGCGAACATAAGCTATATATTTTTTTACTGTCCACTATACATTTGTCGGTATTCACGGAATTGTATTTCAAGACAATATCGTCTTACTTCCAACGACTCGCATTCATGTACTTTGAGCACTTCTGTTACACTTTCGTACGGGGTAGCTGTCCAGTGTGGCCGTGCGGTTCTAGGCGCTACAGTCTGGAACTGCGTGACCGCTACGGTTGCAGCTTCGAATCCTGCCTCGGGCATGGATTTGTGTGATGTCCCTAGGTTAGTTAGGTTTAAGTAGTTCTAAGTTCTAGGGGACTGATGACCACAGATGTTAAGTCCCATAGTGCTAAGAGCCATTTCAACCACTCGTACGGGTTACCCCTACATGTTAAACCTTACAAACGTGCCTCTACATTCCTTTGGTGTGTCCCTTCGACTTGATGGGACCTCAATGAAAGTAGAAGCATTGTATAATTGGTCGCATGTTAGCCGCATGTGGGATTTCCTCCCAAAACCATGTAAATATTCCATTCACAACCCCTACAACTGCTTCACGTGTTAGTTCCAGTATATATCAGTTCGTAGTATCACCTTAATTAAGTTGTGATGTGCTTACATATATTCATCGCTGGCGTTATAATCCGATATTATTATCTTTCTTTTTAATTACTATTAAGTTACATTTTTTTGATATTCAAGGTAACTGCTACCTCTCTGCTACATGGAATTATTCGATGAACCATTTTGATTCCTTTTTGTGATCATTCTCAGCTCCATGCTATCAAACATAAGAATTGTCATCAATATACTTCATGATGCTCCTCACACTTTAGGGTCAATTTTATTTTGTTTTAAAGATTTTGTTGTGCTCTCTCGTCACACATTCCACATTATTTTAGTTTCAGTTTCACATTCAGCACCCAGAACAACGTAGTTGCTTCGTTGAGTCATCATTATGAAAGTATAGTTATTACTATTGTTACTGTGGTGTCACCGCCAGACACCACACTTGCTAGGTGGTAGCTTAAATCGGGCGCGGTCCATTAGTACATGTCGGACCCGCGTGTCGCCACTGTCAGTGATCAGACCGAGCGCCACCACACGGCAGGTCTAGAGAGAGGTACTGGCACTCGCCCCAGTTGTACGGACGACGTCGCTAGCGATGCACACTGTCGAAGCCTCGCTCATTTGCAGAGCAGATAGTTAGAATAGCCTTCCGCTAAGTTAATGGCTACGACCTAGCAAGGCGCCATTTGTAACATTGCATGTATCTTAAGAGTCTCACTTGTATCGTCAAGAGCAATGTACCACAAGGATGGATTAAAGTTAAGTATTTCCGCAGCTACGTACTTTTCTTTATAGCATTCATTACGTCTCCTGTTTCAGACTTCACGCCATCCTTCGTGCGCTTATAGCGTGCATTTCGGCCCCCTCAAAACACTGTGTTGGCACCACTTGTCGACACAACAGTTACAATTATGTCTTCCTCAATTAAGGCAACGAAGGACAATACTACATTACACATCAACGTATTGTTAATCCTAAAAAAGTCTTCATATATGCACATCTCCACTATCGACTTGGTAGCTTGAATTGCGCCCCATTAGTGAATAAAGTTATTCATGTGGTTTTGTCCAAAGATCGCGGCACTACACGAACATTGGCAACTCACGTCTTTATCAAAGACATTAGTGATGTCTCGCTGCAATCTGTAACGACGAATTGGAGATGCTGAAGAAGATATACTCTCTCACTCAACGCAGCAGCGCCCTCACACTGACGTCAACATATTGTAGAGCATGTAAGCGCTCTGCCCACTTCGTGATCTCAGATGAAGCAGTCAACATCATCCAGTAGGACTAAATAGTTATTCAAAGTGTCAGATGGAAATGTGCTTCTTCAAATGTTGAACATTCCACTTCAAACGAAGAATTTGTTAAATAGTGCTTCAGGTGATGTTTTAATAGTCAATAATAGTTGCAAATTATCAAACAGCCCTAAGTAAACCTTTTTATCATACATGTAATAAATTGAACTAATATTTCATGTGTTGTGCTACGATGAGTTATTTGGCATGGTATTGACTGATAGAGATGTTAGATGACGTCCTAATATCATATCACATTCTGTAAATTGGCACGTTAGATCATTAAAATCCTGAGCTGGTTGGCGTGCGCTGCCCATTATGCTGCAAACGTCAGCAATTGAAGAGAGATCCAGCGACCTTGCTTGTCAAGGTAGGTTCATCAGGCACAAAGAGAAGCAGTAGAAATCTCGCCATATGTGGGCATGCATTACCTTCTCAGCACAGTATGAACTGCCAAGAAGGGCAACTAAATGGGGCGTAGAATATTTTCGGCGTACCGATGTGCTGCAAAATTACTGCGGATGGCATTCAAAGGCGTTCTGCTATCAAGAGAAGCGTCACTCCATAACTGCTGGATCTCGGGCCGTATGGCGGGTGGCAGTTGGGCTGTATCCCACCACTGCCAGAGCATCTCCAGACACGTCTTTGCTGATCATCGCGGCTCGGCCCTGTGGGACTCATCGCTGAACAGAATTTTACTCCAGTCAATGAGATTCCAGGCCGAAGACGTGTCTGGAAAGACGATGGACACATGTCAGATACCAACCACTGTCACCCACCATACGGCCCAACAACCAGGAGTGATGGTCCGGGCTGTCATTTGACTGTCATCAGCACAGCAGTACGTCGACGATAATCTCCCTTACGTTTGTTGCACCTCATGGCAGTCACCCTGGGCTAACATTTCAGGAAGATATCGGCTGCCCACACATGACGAGGGTTTGGAATACTTGTGTTTGTGCTCGCTAAACGCTACCTTGGCCAGCAAAGTGTCCGAATATATCCACAACTAAGTATGTTTGAAGCATTATGGGCAAGGACGTCCCACTACCTCGGTATTCTGACGATATGCAGCGCCAATTGGGCAGAATTTGACACGAAGTTCCTCAGGAGGAGATCCAATAAATCCGTCAGTCAACGTCAAGCTGAATAAGTATTTGAATAGGGGCCAGATATGGACAAACGCCTTATTGACTTGCTCAATTTGTGAAGATCGTGCTCTTGAATAATTCAACCAGTTGGTTCAATCACTTTATACACTCCTGGAAATTGAAATAAGAACACCGTGAATTCATTGTCCCAGGAAGGGGAAACTTTATTGACACATTCCTGGGGTCAGATACATCACATGATCACACTGACAGAACCACAGGCACATAGACACAGGCAACAGAGGATGCACAATGTCGGCACTAGTACAGTGTATATCCACCTTTCGCAGCAATGCAGGCTGCTATTCTCCCATGGAGACGATCGTAGAGATGCTGGATGTAGTCCTGTGGAACGGCTTGCCATGCCATTTCCACCTGGCGCCTCAGTTGAACCAGCGTTCGTGCCGGACGTGCAGACCGCGTGAGACGACGCTTCATCAACTCCCAAACATGCTCAATGGGGGACAGATCCGGAGATCTTGCTGGCCAGGGTAGTTGACTTACACCTTCTAGAGCACGTTGGGTGGCACGGGATACATGCGGACGTGCATTGTCCTGTTGGAATAGCAAGTTCCCTTGCCGGTCTAGGAATGGTAGAACGATGGGTTCGATGACGGTTTGGATGTACCGTGCACTATTCAGTGTCCCCTCGACGATCACCAGTGGTGTACGGCCAGTGTAGGAGATCGCTCCCCACACCATGATGCCGGGTGTTGGCCCTGTGTGCCTCGGTCGTATGCAGTCCTGATTGTGGCGCTCACCTGCACGGCGCCAAACACGCATACGACCATCATTGGCACCAAGGCAGAAGCGACTCTCATCGCTGAAGACGACACGTCTCCATTCGTCCCTCCATCCACGCCTGTCGCGACACCATTGGAGGCGGGCTGCACGATGTTGGGGCGTGAGCGGAAGACGGCCTAACGGTGTGCGGGACGGTAGCCCAGCTTCATGGAGACGGTTGCGAATGGTCCTCGCCGATACCCCAGGAGCAACAGTGTCCCTAATTTGCTGGGAAGTGGCGGTGCGGTCCCCTACGGCACTGCGTAGGATCCTACGGTCTCGGCGTGCATCCGTGCGTCGCTGCGGTCCGGTCCCAGGTCGACGGGCACGTGCACCTTCCGCCGACCACTGGCGACAACATCGATGCACTGTGGAGACCTCACGCCCCACGTGTTGAGCAATTCGGCGGTACGTCCACCCGGCCTCCCGCATGCCCACTATACGCCCTCGCTCAAAGTCCGTCAGCTGCACATACGGTTCACGTCCACGCTGTCGCGGCATGCTACCAGTGTTAAAGACTGCGACGGAGCTCCGTATGCCACGGCAAACTGGCTGACACTGACGGCGGCGGTGCACAAATGCTGCGCAGCAAGCGCCATTCGACGGCCAACACCGCGGTTCCTGGTGTGTCCGCTGTGCCGTGCGTGTGATCATTGCTTGTACAGCCCTCTCGCAGTGTCCAGAGCAAGTATGGTGGGTCTGACACACCGGTGTCAATGTGTTCTTTTTTCCATTTCCAGGAGTGTATATAGAACAGAGACGTGAGTGCATTAGCGTTGTTTGTGTTTAGTGTTGTTGTCAGGCTTGGTAAAATTTACTTTGTACAATATGAGGGCTTTGAACAATGTCAGATGTTTACCACTGTGAAGGACACACAGAGATGCTGCTCGTCATGTGAGACATTGTCAGCAGCATCTGTCGGAAACGGGCCCATTATGGGTCTCCATTTGGCTGGCTCTATCTTTGGAGCATTTGGATCTGACAGTAGCCCACAGCTGGACTGCATGTGTACGTGAAGGCAGGTATAATCACCATCGAGGTGCCGCTGGCCCATGTGTGGCTGCTGCAGGGAAGGATGGCCATGTTGTGCAAAAAGCTCACTGTAACCTCTCCCATCTGAGAACAACTAATCTTGCTGTATTCTCTCCCATATCACATCATTGATCACTGATATCAACAGCTAGACTAAGGAACTACTGTCTCATGGATAGGCTGTCATTAATACAATAATACATTTGGCAGCGCTTGGGTTGATGCCATGAATAGGAAGCATGTACTCCAGATTAATAGCGTCACACTGCACGCAGCAATTAATCATGGCTTTCCACTGTCTCAGACTACCAAATGGTTTTAACAAAGGATGGGGCCCCTCCACGCCCGCACCAACGTGGTGACCAAACCAAAAGTTCTACTGTCACCTCCGTAAACATGTTAGTTATCTAGTAGGTGGATCACAGGATTCTGGGCTGTGATGTTGTCCGTGCGTCTGGGTAAGGCTACGCATTAACACGGTCCACCAGGTGATAGATAGTGGACGAAACGCGAGTGAGGGTAGCGATTTGAAGAGCAGAGGGAAAAAAAGTTTCATGGTTCGTGCCGTGGGAAAAAAACCTCTGCGACAGTGGGATGGGTAGTAAGAGCAGTAGTGGCTTAGTAGCTGCGATAGCTCATGCAAGGTTGGATTTGTTAGTATAGGTAGCATGCGTCATTACCGTAACAAGCGATGGCGATGTGTCCCAGTTGCTGCAGCTGCTACATTCCTGGAACAATCAAGATCGTTATACAGTAGTGGGAGATCGGCCATAGATCATCTCACTGTGTGGGGGATGTGTGGAGTTTGTTTGCATGCAGTGTACGGTACGGCTTCCCTGTGTGGTGCCGGTTATTCAGCAGTGTATTTCAGCTGGATATCCAGTAAATGCGTCTGATTAACAGGGGTTCGCCTGTGCCGTTATGTTTGCGTATGCTTGGCCATAGATGTTATGTCCTTGCAAGTATGTCTTTTGGTCTTTTATGTTTCCATCTATGGTTGTGGTCATAGTTCCCCAGATTCAGAATAAACGGGTTCTGCGAATGTCTGGAGTTTCTGTATAGTGTTGTGGTGAGTTTGTGGATTACCTCCGTGAGAGTCTCAAGTCGGTATTCCCGGTGAAGGTCCGCGATGCGTGTGTATCGTGCAGCATTGCTTATGATTTTGAGTACTTTGTTTTGTATGAGCTGCAGACGGCGCAGGCGTGTAGGCGCAGCGTATCCCCAGACGGGAGCTGCGTACGTCATCAGGGGTCGGATAAGTGTCATGTACATGGACCTCGACACCCTTCTGTTCAGTGTGCTACGCCTGTTGAGCATAGGATAGAGCTGTTTGAGCCTCGCGCTAGCTCGGTTGGTCATGTGTTGTATGTGGTCCCCCCAGAGTAATTTCCGGTCCAGCCAGACACCGAGGTATTTGACTTTCTCGCGGAAACGTATTGGACGTGCATGTAGAGTTATTGGTCTGCAGTGGCGGTGTTTGCGCAGTTGCTTCGGTCTTTTAGTGAATAGAACGGCTTCGCACTTGTCGACGTTTACTCTAACACGCCATTTCTCCAACCAAGGCTCGGCCACTCTGAGTGCAGTCTGTAGGCGTGACGTAATGTTTGATGGTTTCCAATCTTGCGCGAGGATGGCGGTGTCATCCGCGTAGATTGCCATCATTGTGTTGTGTGTGGTTGGGAGATCGTTTATGTAGAGGTCAAACAGTAGGGGCCCTAGGATGCTTCCCTGGGGTACTCCCGCATGTATACCGTGTAGTGTTGATTGTTTTCCCTGCACGTCAGTGTTGAAGCCAAATGGTTCAAATAGCTCTGAGCACTATGAGACTTAACATCTGAGGTCATAAGTCCCCTAGAACGTAGAACTACTTAAGTGACTTAGAGAGGGGTCCAACACTTCCTGTGTACTGGACAACTTCACCATGATGTGGGGAACAGTATCGTATAGGTTCAGGTCACGACTGTTAGTTACCATTTGGTACCTCTCATGTGACAGTATCATGTTGCCATATTTAAACAAGATAATTCTCATTCACACATGGAACGTTTTTCTGTGAAGCGTCTTCGTGATGTTTACTTACTTCTGTGGCTGACGAGATCCCCAGTCTATTCCCAAAGAATAAGTGTGGCACCAGCTCTGACATCAACACTCTCCCAGTGACAGTATATAGGATGTTGTTGTGGGACAGTTTCTGCAAAACTGATGCAGTAACCTTATTAATAAAGCATTATTCATATGATAATATCCAATCCTTTTAATTTATTAACGTTGCGTGAATGTATACACAGAATTAAACCCAACACCAGTTACTGTAAATTTAACTGCGACTGCTTCCTTTAATTCTGCATGGTCGCGTTCCTCGTAGTAGAGTTTTACAACTTGGAATTGGCTAGCCAGCCTTAGGAAAGCGCAAACGCTCTGAGGGAAGCACAGCACACAGACCGTAAGAACTTTTCTACTGAAAGCCAGTATTCAGTCAGGTACACCGTGGAAACCAAGCGCAGTTGTTTGGCAGATGTGTGGACCATCGGCAGTCGCCGTGGGGATGGCAGCCCCAGAGTGCCCAGCATATTGGAGCTTAAAGAATTTCCTTAGGAAACCTAAGATCTGTGAAGGGAAAAGGAAAACACGACACACCAGTGTGAGGTGTAAGTGTAGAGGGCCTGTGGAGGCTGCAGGTGAAGATGTTCAAATTTCGTAAGGAGGGCCTGGGTTGGATCATGACAATTGATTTTGTAATGGTGTGGATACTTTTGAGTAGGGAGGTGCTATCATTTTTATTCGACAAAACATGAGAACACAAATACATTGGCTTAGAATGTCTGTATGCTACCACAGTCTAGGAGACAACTGAACAGTATCAGTTAACCACGGCAGTTTCGTTAGGAGAATGGAGATTGTTGAAGCTGTTATGAACTTTTCATTGGTCGGAACTTGGGAGATATATTGCTATTGGTTACTGAGATTCCGGCGCTGGCAGAACGAGCTAATTTTTGTGGAGGACGGGAAACAGAATCTTCGTTTCAGCGCTTGATACAGTACACGACTTGATTCTAGATCTGCAGCGAGAGATTATTACACTTTAGTACTGCAGAGAGAGAGAGAGAGAGAGAGAGAGAGAGAGAGAGAGAGAGAGAGAGAGATTTTCTCTGTAGCGCTGATCGCAGATGTTGCGAAAGAACTTAAAATCCTCAGCCACTACTGCAGCCGTACTCGGCACCTCAGCACCAGCAGAGTGCATGGGTCGTATTTGCGAACGTCTTGGCGAGGGGACTATGAATTATTTGATTCTCATCAGAGCTACGTTTTTCTGAGTTAATCCATTTGATGAATATGCACTTAGCTGAAATAATTGATGCTCGTATATACTTTTTAGGGTGTTATCTTTAGACTATGAACTTATTAAGCAATCATTAGCGATTTTCATGGAAAAATGTTTTGTATCATTTCTACCTCAAATTCAGCCACCTGTGCCATGGTTTTTCGTACTTGTTTCTGCATCCTAGTTCCCTTTCGTAATCATTTGTACTGTTTATTCAGTAGCTAGTAGCACATTAATGCATCTATCAGCAAACTGGATTGTTAAAGCAACTGTTGAAAACATTTAGTAGCTGGCTGGGAGCCTTTATATATATGAGTTGTTGTACTCATATTTCATGTCTGATTGGGCCATCCCTGTTTAATTCAGATATTAAATTAGTTATCTGCTGTGCCAATTTGGTTTTCATTTCACATCACCTCGTGGGAAGGGATTTGTTCACTGTATAGGCCACCAGTCTCGTAACACCTCAGTTGTTGTTGTTGTGGTCTTCAGTCCCGAGACTGGTTTGATGCAGCTCTCCATGCTACTCTACCCTGTGCAAGCTTCTTCATCTCCCAGTACCTACTGCAACCTACATCCTTCTGAATCTGCTTAGTGTATTCATCTCTTGGTCTCCCTCTACGATTTTTACACTCCACGCTGCCCTCCAATGCTAAATTTGTGATCCCTTGATGCCTCAAAACATGTCCTACCAACCGATCCCTTCTTCTAGCCAAGTTGTGCCACAAACTTCTCTTCTCCCCAATCCTATTCAATACCTCCTCATTAGTTACGTGATCTACCCACCTTATCTTCAGCACTCTTCTGTAGCACCACATTTCGAAAGCTTCTATTCTCTTCTAGTCCAAACTGGTTATCGTCCATGTTTCACTTCCATACATGGCTACACTCCATACAAATACTTTCAGAAACGACTTCCTGACACTTAAATCTGTACTCGATGTTAACAAATTTCTCTTCTTCAGAAACGATTTCCTTGCCATTGCCAGTCTACATTTTATATCCTCTCTACTTCGATCATCATCAGTTATTTTGCTCCCTAAATAGCAAAACTCCTTTACTACTTTAAGTGTCTCATTTCCTAATCTAATCCCCTCAGCATCACCCGACTTAATTTGACTACATTCCATTATCCTCGTTTTGCTTTTGTTTATGTTCATCTTATATCCTCCTATCAAGACACTGTCCATTCCGTTCAACTGCTCTTCCAAGTCCTTTGCTGTCTCTGACAGAATTACAATGTCATCGGCGAACCTCAATGTTTTTACTTCTTCTCCATGAATTTTAATACCTATTCCGAATTCTTCTTTTGTTTCCTTTACTGCTTGCTCAATATACAGATTGAATAACATCGGGGAGAGGCTACAACCCTGTCTCACTCCTTTCCCAACCACTGCATCCCCTTCATGCCCCTCGACTCTTATAACTGCCATCTGGTTTCTGTACAAATTGTAAATAGTCTTTCGCTCTCTGTATTTTACCCCTGCCACCTTCAGAATTTGAAAGAGAGTATTCCAGTTAACGTTGTCAATAGCATTCTCTAAGTCTACAAATGCTAGAAACGTAGGTTTGCCTTTTCTTAATATTTCTTCTAAGATAAGTCGTAAGGTTAGTATTGCCTCACGTGTTCCAACATTTCTACGGAATCCAAACTGATCTTCCCCGAGGTCCGCTTCTACCAGTTTTTCCATTCGTCTGTAAAGAATTCGCGTTAGTATTTTGCAGCTGTGACTTATTAAACTGATAGTTCAGCAATTTTCACATCTGTCAACACCTGCCTTCTTTGGGATTTTAATTATTATATTCTTCTTGAAGTCTGTGGGTATTTCGCCTGTCTCATACATCTTGCTCACCAGATGGTAGAGTTTTGTCATGACTGGCTCGCCCAACGCCATCAGTAGTTCTAATGGAGTGTTGTCTACTCCCGGGACCTTGTTTCGACTCAGGTCTTTCAGTGCTCTGTCAAACTCTTCACGCAGTATCTTATCTCCCATTTCATCTTCATCTGCATCCTCTTCCATTTCCATAATATTGTCCTCAAGTACATCTCCCTTGTATAAACCCTCTATATACTCCTTCCATCTTTCTGCCTTCCCTTCTTTGCTTAGAACTGGGTTGCCATCTGAGCTCTTGATATTCATACAAGTGGTTCTCTTCTCTCCAAAGGTGTCTTTAATTTTCCTGTAGGCAGTATCTATCTTACCCCTAGTGAGACAACCCTCTACATCCTTACATTTTTCCTCTAGCCATCCCTGCTTAGCCATTTTGCGCTTCCTGTCGATCTCATTTTTGAGACGTTTGTATTCCTTTTTGCCTGCTTCATTTACTGCATTTTTATATTTTCTCCTTTCATCAATTAAATTCAATATTTCTTCTGTTACCCAAGGATTTTTATTAGCCCTCGTCTTTTTACCTACTTGATCCCCTGCTGCCTTCACTACTTCATCCCTCAGAGCTACCCATTCTTCTTCTACTGTAGTTCTTTCCCCCATTCCTGTCAATTGTTCCCTTCTGCTCTCCCTGAAACTCTCTACAACCTCTGGTTCTTTCACTTTATCCAGGTCCCATCTCCTTAAATTCCCACCTTTTTGCAGTTTCTTCAGTTTCAATCTGCAGTTCATAACCAATAGATTGTGGTCAGAATCCACATCTGCCCCTGGAAATGTCTTACAATTTAAAACTTGGTTCCTAAATCTCTGTCTTACCATTATATAATCTATCTGATACCTTTTGGTATCTCCAGGATTCTTCCAGGTATATAACCTTCTTTTATGATTCTTGAACCAAGTGTGAGCTATGATTAAGTTATGCTCTGTGCAAAATTCTACAAGGCGGCTTCCTCTTTCATTTCTTCCCCCCAATCCATATTCACCTACTATGTTTCCTTCTCTCCCTTTTCCTACTGACGAATTCCAGTCACCTATGACTATTAAATTTTCGTCTCCCTTCACTACCTGAATAATTTCCTTTATCTCGTCATACATTTCATCAATTTCTTCATCATCTGCAGAGCTAGTTGGCATATAAACTTGTACTACTGTAGTAGGCATGGGCTTTGTGTCTATCTTGGCCACAATAATACGTTCACTATGCTGTTTGTAGTAGCTAACCCGCACTCCTATTTTTTTATTCATTATTAAACCTACTCCTGCATTACCCCTATTTGATTTTGTATTTATAACCCTGTAATCACCTGACCAAAAGTCTTGTTCCTCCTGCCACCGAACTTCACTAATTCCCACTATATCTAACTTTAACCTATCCATTTCCCTTTTTAAATTTTCTAACCTACCTGCCCGATTAAGGGATCTGACATTCCACGCTCCGATCCGTAGAATGCCAGTTTTCTTTCTCCTGATAACGACGTCCTCTTGAGTAGTCCCCGCCCGGAGATCCGATGGGGGACTATTTTACCTCCGGAATATTTTACCCAAGAGGACGCCATCATCATTTAATCATACAGTAAAGCTGCATGTCCTCGGGAAAAATTACGGCTGTAGTTTCCCCTTGCTTTCAGCCGTTCGCAGTACCAGCACAGCAAGGCCGTTTTGGTTAATGTTACAAGGCCAGATCAGTGAATCATCCAGACTGTTGCCCCTGTAACTACTGAAAAGGCTGCTGCCCCTCTTCAGGAACCACATGTTTGTCTGGCCTCTCAACAGATACCCCTCCGTTGTGGTTGCACCTACGGTACGGCCATCTGTATCGCTGAGGCACGCAAGCCTCCCCACCAACGGCAAGGTCCATGGTTCATGGGGGGGAATGCTAAATGCTCACAGTATTTAAGCCAGATATATTAGTTTCGAGTCTGGTAAAGGGGCTCATAGCGTCAGTTTTTTTGTATGTTTGATTCGATGTCGTAGTTACTGAAATAACGTAACATACCCACTCAACCCTAGAAGATTATTTCGCTCCCTACTCCCATTCTGGGTGCTGTACTGTTTTTGTCAGGCAGTGTAACACTGCATTAGTTCTGCCAGGAATGCTGCAGCGGTGGTAGCGAGTCAGCTGTTTTGCGACTCTGTGGTTGAAATTACTCGTGACATTAGATCTTGTTGACACGCGTACAGCAACTAAACCGAAAAATTCAGTTTTGGTGAGTAAATTAGAAGGTCTAGTGCTGCAACGAGCCCATATATCTACAGAATACCTTCAGAATAACATGTCATCGTTATACCATCTGGAAACGTTGAACTTACGCACCGCTTACTCTTTCTAGACCAATGAATTGGTAACATCCAAATAATTAAATAACCAAAACTGGACGCACAGTATAATGTGGTGTAATCTTAACAAAAAGAAATATGCGATTTTCACCAAGTTGTCACGTTGAGTGTTAACATTAAGGAAGCAGCAGTGATGCTGAGGAAGGAAAGCGCATCCAAAATAAAATTAGCAGTAAATAGAAGTCCTCTAGCAGCCAAAGCAAAGTAAAACATTTGTCGTAAGCCAGAGTAGTTGGTTATTGAAGCAAAAGAAATCCCTGAAAATCTACATGCTGAAAGTAAATGATTAGAAGAGTATTTGCCATTAGTTCCAGTAAGTATTGTACGTATATGACGGCGTCCCTCACGAGAGTATGTGGAAAGAACTTCCTGACGACAATATCCCGAAAGTAGATGTGCGACGTAACCATACTCTTTATAGTAACATTGCGAGTTAAGTTCGCTGCTCATCTGAAAGTTCAGACCACCGCTTGTAATCATTAGTGATGAACATCTAGGATCTGGTATCTTACACCTATTATTCGATCCTTGTAAAGAAACAGTGATATCAGGCACTGTCACTCTCAGTCCTTGGACGATTTTATATGCTAATTATATATTTTTCGCCTACATAGCCTGTCAGTATCGTAACAATCGCATCCTGTTGGTGAAGAATCGTTAAAGTAATAACGATTTAATGTTAAATATTAAGGCATCTATCTGAAATGTGGACCTCAACCAAACGAAACCATCGCTGTAGACAAATAACTGCTCAGCAACACGCAGGGTTCAAGTAATTCACCTCTCACACAGAAATCTAAGAGAGGTTATGCAGAGAACCTAGTGGTTATAACAGTTAACCGAAAGCGACTGTCCTGCTGCATTGCACGCTGCATCATCGCAGAAAGCTGAAGCATCGGATGTATGTTCACTATTTGGTGCGTTCGTGGAACATGCTGAAAAAATGGAAGTTACTCATTTTTCCACCGGCTGGAAATACGGCGTTGTAAGCAGTCATAATGTGGTGTGGATGTGGGAGAAGGGCTGTAAGTATCAAACACATGCTACCGGTGGTTTTGACACGTTTGTTAGGATATGGTCACATGTTACATGTGATGAGTATGGTCTCCTGGCTTAGCACCATGATGCGTCCCCAACACGCCACAGTCTAGAGTTGCTCGCGGCGTATCCAGTGTAATCAGAGCGATACGTGGTCGTTTTCTGTCCTTCAGGAAGAGTTCGCATACATTACTGATTGACGCGATCTTTCAGATATAACGACAACCAACAGTCACGCGGCTTTATGTCGGGAGATCTGAAAGGCCACACATCTTGAAACTGTCTAGAGATGATACGGTCGTTACTGAAGATTTCTCGAAGTAAACCTTTCCCCTAGCACACGACATGTGGTGTCGCCCGTTCTTGCATGAAAATAGTGGTATGGACACAGTTGCGTTCCTGAATGATCAAATCAACTGTTGCATAAGGGAATTCTTATAATGTGCAGACGCCACTGTAAGCCTAAAACGCCCGTCAGGTGTCATCTCTTCGAAGAAAAACTGACCGAAAATGAAGGATCTTGTGAAACCGCACCACACAGTCACATGGCTGAGTGCAGTGGATGTTCCAATCCAACATACGGAGGAGAAGAACCCCGCATGCGCCCGATCTGGGCATTCACTGCTCCATACAAAGTAAAATGTGGCTCTTCTGTCCAAATAATATTCTTATAATTAAATTTTCTTCGAGACGTTTGTCTCTATCTACGATAAAAATGAAAGCTAAGGATTCCTTCCTTACTAGGCAGGAATGGTAGCCAGCACACCACCGAAGCACTATGCCCAACACTCCTACAAGGACTACCAAGGCCCAGTGCTCTCCCCGACACAAACCTCAATTCATATACTCAGCTTATTTTCCCCTTCTTAGATCGTCACTATTGCCGAGGCTCTCCGGCATTGGAATAGCATCCCAGCATGTGACGTAATGCGGAAATCCTGTACCTGAGGTGTAGGTGATCTGTAGGTCTTATAATTAAATGTCCCTTGAGGCATTTGAGTCTCATCTCTCGGTACGATAATGATGGAAGCTGAAGAAATGAATTACAGTTTGTGCCATGACGAGGACTTGAAGCCAGGTGTCTGTGATTATTAGGCACGAATGCCTACAGCACCGCAGCAGTATTACTAACATTGCTGCACGAACTACCCAAGTCCTAGCCCCCTCCCACACAAACCTGTATCGTAAATAATGATGAGATTCAAATGTCTCGAGGAAAATTTAATTATGAGATCTACAGATCACTTACACCTCAGGAACAGGATTTGCCCATTTACGTCCAATGCTGGGGTGCTGTTCCAATACAGGAGAGCCTCAGCAATAATGACGATCTAAGAATGGGAAAATAAGTTGAAGATATGAACTGAGGTTAGTGTTGGGGACGCCATTGGACTAGGGTAGTCCGTACATCAATGTTTGTCATAGTGCTGGGACGGTGTAGCGGTCATCATTACTGCCTAGTAAGCGAAGAGACCCTGCCTCAAGTCGTGGCCGTCGCACCAATTATAATTCATTTCTTCAGCCTCCATCAATAGTGTAGCCACATGCCCACCCTTTCCATGAGTGTCAAAAAATGAAGGTCAACTCATGGCATTGTAACTTCTGTTGTGGCTTCATTTGGTGCACATTCTGACATTCTGACAGGTATACCAGTGCAAAATGCTCAGCAAAATCTTTTTGATCTGTTGACCACGAGAGGGACAATTCCCGTGACACAGCGCGAGTTCCGGCTGCAGATTTGTGTCATGTGCTGCACTGTCGCCTATAGCTACAGCAGTTGCAAGAACTTCAATTAGAATGGGCCGCCTCCCTCTCCCTCCTGCTCCACCTATTTCAACTGTTTCTTCAAATTTCTTGATCATATTACTTACTCCAGTTATTGACAAGGGGCCTCTTCGCGGTTGTTTCAGTCGGCGTATCCCCACAATGCAGGGCCACTATTGCAGTCGTTGCGATGAAAGAACTTCAACAGCAGTCCACGGTCTCTCTTCTCAATAGCCATTGCGTTTCTTATGGGAAACTTCATCAGAGTGACCAAGACTTCAGCTCACGAGCCCTGCCTAGGCCCGCATGACTTAGCACTCAGTGGAACGGCACATTTCCCACACAGCAGCGCCACGGTGTCTCAGTGGGAAGAGGAGCAAGACGGGTAAATGGTGAACGTGACGCATTTAAATGGCAATGTAGTTGTACGGCATACGGCTTGGTTTCGTATTTCTCAACAATGCAGATCATAAATAAAACAAATTTCAGTACTACGTATTAAGTTTTGGCACACTGAAGACATGACAGTTTTTATTGGTACGAACTATGACTCAAATGGTTCAAATGGCTCTGAGCACTATGGGACTTAACATCTGAGGTCATCAATCCCCTAGAACTTAGAACTTGTAAGGGGTCCGCAGGCCCTTACTACTAAGTTTGCGCTCACACAGGTCGACAGGGCAACTATCGATTAGTGTGTCAGGTCGCGTGAGCGAGAGTGGAGTAGTAGTCAGTGCTGTGTTGGGTAGGTTCCCGCGAGGCGGGCAGAGAGCTGTGCAGAAGCCAGCAGTTGAAATAATGCAGATTACCGACAAAGGGAGTGGCCATCGCCGCGGTTTAACCCCTTTGTGTTAGTATTATACGGGAAAGTGAAGAAGTTTAATTAGCAGAGTGATTCAGTGATATTTATGTGCCGTTTTTGAGATTCCGCGTCTACCGCGCCGGCATTATTTGGATTACAGTGTTGGATTACAGTGATTGTATTTTGCGTGTGACGACTATGAATAGCGAGGAAGCCTGTGCTGAGATTAGCCGTTATTAACAGTGTATTGACGAAGGCAGTGGCTGTCTCCTTATCTTTGTGGTTTTTAGATGAATATAGGTCTTGATTAGTGAAGCTGTGTTGTTGTTCTCTTGCCACCAGACAGTACATTATTACAGTATTTGCGAAGGACAATATGGAATGTAACATCTCCTGAGCAGTCCAATCCGATTGCCAGCCCCATTAGGTACACGGTCACATTAGTTAATTACTTAATGTGGGCTGCTATTCAGATCCGCGAACGAGCGGATACACCAAATTATAAGGGAGTGTTACAAACTACTTAAACCTAACTAACCTAAGGACATCACACACATCCATGCCCGAGGCAGGAATCGAACCTGCGCCCGTAGCGGTCGTGCGGTTCCAGACTGGAGCGTCTAGAACGCTCGGCCACAGCGGCCGGTGGTGCGAATTATCGGCGTGCAGACAGACGGAGATAATTTCACAGATTTTCACACCCGGGTTCACACGTAATCGTGACTTATTTAATTCCATAATCAAAACACAAATGATCGGACCGAAATGTTTTATCACGTTTGAAAACTCACAATGGAGACTTCGAAACACTCCCTGAGGAGTACAACGTGGATGTTCTGGACGTATATAACACAAAAAGATTTGTCTTTAAAAAGGCAATTGCAATGGAAATCAATTAATTACGTCTGCTTACACACAGGGCCACTTTCGACGGAAACGGCAAACGGTCTCGAAAACAGCACTGTGCTCAAAAACGGTTACAAAACTCCCCTTGCAGTTCTTTCAAACCCACATGAATTCTTCAAACCGTAATTTCTCTTTAACGCCGATGAGCTTAAGGAAGTGGACTGAGCTTTTCGTCAGAATTTTTCCCTTCTACAATGCTGCTTTCTTTTTATATGCATCCGCATCAAATCAGAATGAAGCTGATACTCATCTTTCAGTGTGTTACTATAGGTAGTGTGCAGTCACTTCCACTTAAAATGCGTGGTCTGCAATCCATTTCGGATGTTGCAATTTTCTTTCTTGTACTCCTTTTTCCTTCATAAATTTAACAGCAGCTGGCTTTAAATCGAAAAATCGCTCCAGACATGCATCTTGACTTAACCAATGTATTTCCCAGTAGTATACCATACTTTTCGTTCAGTTCCCTCTAAAACTTTTGCAGCAGACAGTGGAATAATGCGTGCGAGACCAGAAGTTCAGTTCAATTCCTTGACGTGCCCCATTCTTCTAAATTTGCTAGAAAGTGCTTCTTGACGCACAAAGCAATGAACTCCGTCTGTCTATCGTTGTAATTTTTTATTCTTTCATTGTCAAATAAGTCTTTTATTTCTTTCGGCATGGTGTTGTAACGTCGTTTGCAGGACCGCTCATTATGCAACTGCAAAATAGACACAGGGAATTCTCGTCTCTATCTTCTGCCATTCACATTAGTTTTTGAAGGTTTGTGACGATATATCGCTTGACTGGCTCTATTTGTGCAAACAGCCCCTGAACCTGTGAATGACGTATGCCATGAAATAAGTAGCGAACGGGTAAGAAGCGCTGAAACCATGATTTTGCCAAACTGAAGAGACATGCGTCGGGAGAAAAATGCCACAATTCATTACTAAATGAAATTTCCCTCTGTACTAAGGCGTGAAGATGGCGCACTGAAGCGCCGAAACTGGTAGCTATACAATAAATAAGATCATAAGGACGGTTGTAGGCGTTTCATTTCCTTCCAACAGTGGACGGCCGTGGTCCCCAAGACCTCCAGTCAAAAAGATGGAAATACAAAAAGGAGAGAATATTCGGCGGATGGACTGGCATGTATGATTCAGGCATCTCAATTCCCATGGAGCACATGTGAAATGCGTTGAGGAGACGCATTGTAGAACGTCCACATTCACCAAGGACCATCCAAACTTGAGTTCAGCATGACAGCATCTTGCAGAGCGTACATTGCTTTTCGTGGCGATCACCACCTTATGAAGAACTTTATCGTGCCTTTTCTAATGTCCAGTGAGCATCATATATAGCGGTGGCTTCGGTGTAATTATTGTCTTTGAATAGAAGTGTCATTTTTGTCCTTTTCATGGCATATTTCTTCCATATTGTAGCTGTTCTTCCTACGTATGCCCAAAATTTGATCGAGCTATGGTATTTGGCAGCGACACAACCTACGAAAACTGCTTTCACCCTTAAGTTTTGCACACCAGTGTACTTTATGGGCGAGTTTAATTTTGCTCACCCTGAATAAAGGCATAACTTGCTGTTTCTTCTGTGCTAAATTTCTTCACGTTAAGCTGTTGCTGGGTGTCTAACGTTTGAGGATTGCTGCCTTCATTTCTAAACTATGCTGGGTGATGTTTTCCACTGTGTACAAACTCCAGCGACTGACCGATGAGAAATATGGAACTAAAAAGTTATAATGAACTTATGTCCGGAAATGCATGGTTTCCATGCTGGAGATCATTTATTCAATCATACTTTTGTACAGAGACTGCGGTCTAATACGAGCTGCACCACGCAGCTGCAGTTACAGTTTGCATTGTTTCTTCCTATAGTGTGGTACAGTTCCTCTTACATCAAGCCACAGGGCCATCTCCTGCCATAGTAATTGGTAACGTTGTGTCCGTTCACTTCTCTTGCTGACTCAACTTGTAGTGGATGTGATAAAGCATTGTACAAAATGGTTCTGTATTCGAATCGAGAGCTTCTCGACATGGTGTTTACTTACGGAAAGGCAAATGACAGCGGGTGGGGGGCAGCAAATTTGTGCCATAAGACCTACCCTGCCGACAACAACGCAGCATTCAATGTTTGCAACAGTGTTTCACCATTTGTCTGAGACAGAATCGTTTCAGGAAGCAGGAAATCATGAAGGCCTAAAAGAAATGTTTGGATATCAGACTTGGAGGAAAATCTGATTAGCACTGTGGAACGCGACCGCCGCTTAAGTACCAGGCGTTTGATCCACCAATATGGAGTAGGCCAGACGACCGTGTGGTACATTCTCCATGACAACTGTTACTACCCCTATCTCATACTGTGCGTGCGGGGCTTACTAGCGACAGACTTTCTACATTGGAAGCCGTTTTGTCACTGGTTTCTTGACCAGGAACCAGGATTCTGGGGTTTGTGTCATCTATCCCATTCATAGATGAGGCCACCTTCACGTGGAGTAGTATCTTCAACTTTCATAACCGTCATCTGTGGTGTAGTGTGCAGATCCCCCATGGGTGGTAACAGCGAATCAGCAGCATCGCTGCAGCCGAAATGTGTGGGCCGTGATAACTGGCGACCGTATTTTGGGACCAGTCCTCCTTCCACGTCGCCTAACAGGCCGGAACTATCGGCATTTCTTGCGGATGGCTTTGTCATTGATGATTCGAAGGGTCATGTGTCTGCTACATGATGGTGCTCCGGCCCACTGCTCCGTTAACGTCCGGGCGCACCTCAATCGTGTCTTCCTCGATCGATGGATTGGACGAGTGGTCCACTTGCAAGGGCTGCTCGTTCACCGTATCTCAACCCGTGCGATTTCTGGTTATGGGTGCACCTCAAAAGTATGCAGAGCCCATTTGAGATGTGGAAACACTGAAGCAGTGTATTCATGTTGCCTGTGAGACTGCTCGGATGCAGCCTGGCCAATGTGGACCTGTGAGACAGATCATCGTACGGCACGTACAAGTGTTGAAGCACATGGAAACCCTGTTCAACACATACTGTAACTGTGACTGCATAGTACATCGCGTATTAGGCCACATCAAAAGTATCCGGACACCTGGATGAAAATGACTTACAAATTCGTTTCGCCCTCTATTGGCAATGCTGGAATACAATGTGGTGTTGGCCCACCCTTAGCCTTGATGACAGCTTCCACTCTCGCAGCCATACGTTCAATCAGGTTCAAATGGTTCAAATGGCTCTGAGCACTATGGGACTTAACATCTATGGTCATCAGTCCCTTAGAACTTATTTTTTTTATTTGGTCATCAGTCTACTGACTGGTTTGATGCGGCCCGCCACGAATTACTTTCCTGTGCTAACCTCTTCATCTCAGAGTAGCACTTGCAACCTACGTCCTTAATTATTGACGTATTCCAATCTCTGTCTTCCTCTACAGTTTTTGCCCTCTACAGCTCCCTCTAGTACCATGTAAGTCATTCCCTCATGTCTTAGCAGATGTCCTATCATCCTGTCCCTTCTCCTTATCAGTGTTTTCCACATATTCCTTTCCTCTCCGATTCTGCGTAGAACCTCCTCATTCCTTATCAGTCCACCTAATTTTCAACATTCGTCTATAGCACCACATTTCAAATGCTTCGATTCTCTTCTGTTCCGGTTTTCCCACAGTCCATGTTTCACTACCATACAATGCTATACTCCAGACGTACATCTTCAGAAATTTCTTCCTCAAATTAAGGCCGGTATTTGATATTAGTAGACTTATCTTCGCCAGAAATGCCTTTTTTGCCATAGTGAGTCTGTTTTTGATGTCCTCCTTGCTCCGTCCGTCATTGGTTATTTTACTGCCTAGGTAGCAGAATTCCTTAACTTCATTGACTTCGTGACCATCAATCCTGATGTTAAGTCTCTCGCTGTTCTCATTTCTACTACTTCTCTTTACCTTCGTCTTTCTCCGATTTACTCTCAACCATACTGTGTACTCATTAGACTGTTCATTCCGTTCAGCAGATCATTTAATTCTTCTTCACTTGCACTCAGGATAGCAATGTCATCAGCGAATCGTATCATTGATATCCTTTCACCAAGTATTTTAATTCCACTCCTGAACCTTTCTTTTATTTCCGTCATTGCTTCCTCGATGTACAGATTTAAGAGTAGGGGCGAAAGGCTACAGCCTTGTCTTACACCCTTCTTATGATTCCCTCTTGGTTGTTGTACATATTGTATATGACCCGTCTATCCCTATAGCTTACCCCTACTTTTTCAGAATCTCGAACAGCTTGCACCATTTTATATTGTCGATCGCTTTTTCCAGGTCGACAAATCCTATGAGAGTGTCTTGATTTTTCTTTAGCCTTGCTTCCATTATTAGCCGTAACGTCAGAATTGCCTCTCTCGTCCCTTTACTTTTCCTAAAGCCAAACTGATCGTCACCTAGCGCATTCTCAATTTTCTTTTCCATTCTTCTGTATATTATTCTTGTAAGCAGCTTCGATGCATGAGCTGTTAAGCTGATTGTGCGATAATTCTCGCACTTGTCAGCTCTTTCCGTCTTCGGAATTATGTGGATGATGCTTTTCCGAAAGTCAGATGGTATGTCGCCAGACTCATATATTCTACACACAAACGTGAATAGTCGTTTTGTTGCCACTTCCCCCAATGATTTTAGAAATTCTGATGGAATGTTATCTATCCCTTCTGCCTTATTTGACCGTAAGTCCTCCAAAGCTCTTTTAAATTCCGATTCTAATACTGGATCCCCTATCTCTTCTAAATCGACTCCTGTTTCTTCTTCTTTCACATCAGACAAATCTTCACCCTCATAGAGGCTTTCAATGTATTCTTTCCACCTATCTGCTCTCTTCTCTGCATTTAACAGTGGAATTCCCGTTGCACTCTTAATGTTACCACCGTTGCTTTTAATGTCACCAAAGGTTGTTTTGACTTTCCTGTATGCTGAGTCTGTCCTTCCGACAATCATATCTTTTTCGATGTCTTCACATTTTTCCTGCAGCCATTTCGTCTTAGCTTCCCTGCACTTCCTATTTATTTCATTCCTCAGCGACTTGTATTTCTGTATTCCTGATTTTCCCGGAACATGTTTGTACTTCCTCCTTTCATCAATCAACTGAAGTATTTCTTCTGTTACCCATGGTTTCTTCGCAGCTACCTTCTTTGTACCTATGTTTTGCTTCCCAACTTCTGTGATGGCCCTTTTTAGAGTTGTCCATTCCTCTTCAACTGTACTGCCTACTGCGCTATTCGTTATTGCTGTATCTATAGCGTTAGAGAACTTCAAACGTATCTCGTCATTCCTTAGTACTTCCGTATCCCACTTCTTTGCGTATTGATTCTTCTTGACTAATGTCTTGAACTTCAGCCTACTCTTCATCACTACTATATTGTGATCCGAGTCTATATCTGCTCCTGGGTACGCCTTACAATCCAGTATCTGATTTCGGAATCTCTGTCTGACCATGATGTAATCTAATTGAAATCTTCCCGTATCTCCAGGCCTTTTCCAAGTATACCTCTTCCTCTTGTGATTCTTGAACTGGGTATTCGCTATTACTGGCTGAAACTTGTTACAGAACTCAATTAGTCTTTCTCCTATTTCATTCCTTGTCCCAAGCCCATATTCTCCTGTAACCTTTTCTTCTACTCCTTCCCCTACAACTGCATTCCAGTCGCCCATTACTATTAGATTTTCGTCCTCCTTTACATACTGCATTACCCTTTCAATATCCTCATACACTTTCTCTATCTGTTCATCTTCAGCTTGCGACGTCGGCATGTATACCTGAACTATCGTTGTCGGTGTTGGTCTGCTGTCGATTCTGATTAGAACAACCCAGTCACTGAACTGTTCACAGTAACACACCCTCTGCCCTACCTTCCTATTCATAACGAATCCTACACCTGTTGTACCATTTTCTGCTGCTGTTGATATTACGCAGTACTCATCTGACCAGAAATCCTTGTCTTCCTTCCACTTCACCTCACTGACCCCTACTATATCTAGATTGAGCCTTTGCATTTCCCTTTTCAGATTTTCTAGTTTCCCTACCACGTTCAAGCTTCTGACATTCCACGCACCGACTCGTAGAACGTTATGCTTTCGTTGATTATTTAATCTTTTTCTCATGGTAACCTAAGCCCCTCCTGGAGATCTGAATGGGGGACTATTCCGGAATCTTTTGCCAATGGAGAGATCATCATGACACTTCTTCAATTACAGGCCACATGTCCTGTGGATACACGTTACGTGTCTTTAATGCAGTGGTTTCCATTTCCTTCTGCATCCTCATGTCGTTGATCATTGCTGATTCTTCCGCCTTTAGGGGCAATTTCCCACCCCTAGGACAAGAGAGTGCCCTGAACCTCTATCCGCTCCTCCGCCCTCTTTGACAAGGCCGTTGGCAGAATGAGGCTGACTTTTTATGCCGGAAGTCTTCGGACGCCAATGCTGATTATTTATCAAAATTTAGGCAGTGGCGGGGATCGAACCCGTGACCGGAGACGTTTTGATTATGAATCAAAGACGCTATCCCTAGACTACTTTTTTTATTTTTTTTGCCTTTCGTGGGCAAGTGCTCTACCATATTTTTTTCTTAACCACTTGTTTTTTTTCTTTTTTTTTTCATTAGACCGCTTTTTTTATTTACCCTTTAATAAAATGGATCGAAAAAAAACAAGTGCCACCGCCACTTTTCAGCCTATAACAAAAAAATCTGGGCCACTTCAGGCATTGGCTCCTGACTAAACCTACCCCAGAGAGCTACCTATATACCAGGGGAAATATGGGAAATCAAGGTTAGGGCTATCCTTACAAAGAAAACAAAATCTTCCTTTTTCTGAATTTTATTTTAATTTTTTTTGTTTTATATTTATTTATTTAATATTTTTTTTTCTTTTGTGTAATTGATCAGAGGCCTTCTGCGCCCCGCTGGTAATATGTTGAGTCACGTCTTCTCGAAATTGATGTGTTCCGTTCAATTGTTCAGCAATGTTCATTGGTTCAAACAGGAAACCTTCTTCTGTCTTGGCTTAACACATTCCAGCTGCGAGGCGGCTCGTGGAAAGCACTCCCAAGGAATTTCGAGAAAAATTGTCTGTATTTTGGGTGACGGACAACGACATAATGACGGTCATTGAGGTATGTCCAAAAATCGAGTACAGAGTCTACAGTTTGTCCAAATAAGTAGTGAATGGCATGTCCGCGAATCCAATTCACAGCATTGGTCTTTGTCCGAGGAAAATAGTCACGTTCCGGAAATAATAATGAAAGGGGAGTAATCCGATCCGGAATGTCCCGCGTTAGAAAAGCCACAATACGTCGAACCAAGTGCCAAACCTCCGGCGCCGGTCCGCAAACAAACCGATGTTCATCATTGTCTGGCACTCCACACGTGGAGCATAGAGGTGATTGGACGAGGTGGATACGATGAAGGCGAAATTGGTTGATTTGCTTACCATTGACAGTTAGGTACCAGACAGATTGAACATTCGTGTCAAGGTAACAGGCGAACACCGCGCGCCATACATGACGCCAGTCAACCTGGGGGAACTTTTGTTCAATCGGGTTAGGTGGGCGACCTAATTGGAGGACATTGTATACTGCCTTTGTCTTGAGTAAAAGCTGTCTTGGTAAGGTGAGGCGTAGATAACTGAGTTCCAGAAAGAAGTACCGTATATAATGGAACTGGGCCGGAACATCCGAGATCATCACTGGGGCTGACAGTGAGACCGGCGAGTATGCCGACAGGAGGAGACCAGTGAGGCTCGTTGGGCAACGTGTCCATACCGTCATCTTGGAGCTGACAAATAGGGCGCGAGCTCTATCCGGCACGTGAAACAGACCTATCCCACCTCGTTCACGGGGAAGAGTAAGGGTTGCATAGTTAACTTTGAACAACATCCCAGAGCTGACGAAAGATGCCCTCGCTGCCAACATGCGACGTGCCACAGTAAGCGGGAAAGGTAGAACTTACGCTACATGGGGAACTCGGGATGCGATATATGTCTTGACATATCGAGCTCGCTGGAGAATATCTAGGGATCGAAGGCGATGGTCCATAGGACCTGCTCTGATCATTAAAAGGAGGCGTCGGAAGTTGATGGTGGCTGAACGCCGGAGATCAGATGAAAAATCTATTCCCAAACAGCGAATGGTACCAACGGTGGTGAGAGGTGTAACGCACTCCACGGGAAGTCCCGTGCCAATGAACATAACTTGTGACTTACGTAAGTTTAAAGAGCTACCCGACGCCTCACCATAAGTCGCTACCCACGTCAAAACAGCTCGAACCTCGTCGGCATTATGTAAACAGATGACTACATCGTCAGCATAGGCCGTGCAACAGAATCGGTAGCGATCTACGGACAACCCTAACAAACGTTGTCTTAGTCCACATAGCAAGGATTACAAGGAAAAGGCGTACAAAATTGCTGATAGAGGGCAACCTTGACGTACGGATCGACCTATTATTATCGGTGGAGTGAGTCTGCCATTGTACATAATCCTGGACGAGGCACCCCGCAGAAGGCGCATCACTACCGTGATAACGGCGACCGGGAAACCCATATGGTGGAGAACGGCCGTAAGGAACGAATGGTCAACCCTATCAAAAGCTTGACTAAAGTCCAAAGACGCAAGTGCCCCAGAGAGACGTTGTGCCTGGGTAACGGCGATCATATCCCTGTAGCGGCATAAAGCCGTGCGAATATTATTGTCTCCTCCCAAAGATGCTTGGTCTGGCGACACAACATATCGGGCAACGTTTTTAAGTCGTGCTGCCAAAAGGCGAGTGAAGATTTTCATATCACTGTTAAGGAGGGTGAGGGGCCGATAATCACTAATATTGTTGCCACCGTGCGGTTTATGTACAGGAATAATAATTCCTTCCATGAAAGCTGTAAGTAGGCTGTTTAGGTTTTTTTTGGTAACGCCACCTCTGTATGAAAATCACTGGCTGTGCTGTGTGCATTCTGAGGCTGCTTTGCATTGTTGTAATACTCGCCATTGTAGTGTTAGGCAGCTGGCTGGGAACAGCGCGTAGTGTTGTGCAGTTGGAGGTGAGCCGCCAGCAGTGGTGGATGTGGGGAGAGAGATGGCGGAGTTTTGTAATTTGTCATGAACTGCTATATATATTATGACTATTAAGGTAAATACAGTGTTTGTTCTCTATTAATATCTTTCATTTGCTAACTATCCCTATCAGTAGTTGGTGCCTTCCATAGTCTGAATCTTTTATTTAGCTGGCAGTAGTGGCGCTTGCTGTATTGCAGTAGCTTGAGTAGCGAAGATTTTTGTGAGGTAAGTGATTTGTGAAAGGTATAGTTTAATGTTAGTCAGGGCCCATTCTTTTGTAGGGATTATTGAAAGTCAGATTGCGTTGCGCTAACAAAATATTGTGTGTCAGTTAAAGCACAGTCTTATGTAAAATTATTCAAAGGGGACGTTTCAAAGCGTCCGGCACAGGTACTTCCGGAGACATCAGTTCCCGACGGATGGAGGTGAAGGTGGACTCTAACAAATCACGGAAGGTGCGATAAAATTCGAGGGGAAGACCGTCGGGTCCTGGGGAGCGATTGATGGTTCCTGCCCGGATCGCATCGCGGACTTCGTCATCAGTCACCTCCGACATCAAGTCAATCGCCGCATCTCCTGGGATACCACCGAAGTTGAGCTGTGAGACTTCCTCGATCAACTCTGGGGAATGTGGAATTGCGGCGTAGAGCTGCCGGTAGTGGGCGTGAAGCACATTCCCTATTGCAGATTGGGTTACGTAGCGACGCCCTTCTTGATCCGTTAGGACGTGAATCAATTTTCGGCGTCGATTTTGTCGTTCTTGGATGATATGGTACATCGACGGATGTTCATGAGGCATGCTATCAGCAGTACGAGATCGTACTATCGCTCCTTCCAAATGCCGTCGCATGAGATTGGAGATTTGGGCCTTAGCATGGTTCATCCTTGTATGGCGCTCAGGGGAGACTGGCATCGTGGAGCATTCTCGTAGGATCCTGTAGTAAAAGTCCATAGTGCTCTTCCTCCAGGCGACAACATCTTTGCCATACCGGATTAAAGTTTTTCGAAGAGCAGGTTTTGCACACTGGATCCACCAGTATATGGTAGACGGATACGTGGGTCGGCGTCTATTACATGTGATCCAAGTGTCTTCTATTAGAAGTCGAGAGTCAGGTGAAGTAAGAAGTGCCGTGTTCAGTTTCCATAAACCACGTCCGTGCCATACTGCCTGTCTTGTGAGAACAACATCACAGAAGTAAGCCTCATGGTCTGAGAAAGCAACAGGCCAGATTTCAGCCTGTCGAGTGTGTTGAATTAGGAATCGAGAGACGTAGATGCGATCCAGTCGGCTAGAGGAGTGCGCAGTGTAGTGCGTAAAGCACAAAAGATCACCGCGAACATGTCTCCACGTGTCGACAAATTGTAGCCGCGTGACGACTGTTTCCAGAGCTGCGCATGGTGAGTGACGCGGCAATTGATCCTGAGGTCGCTGGGTGCAGTTGAAGTCTCCACCCATGACCCAGTCAACGTGTGGTCCCATAAAAAGGGGTGTGATTTCATTCGCGAAGAAGGCATTGCGTTCACGACGGTAGCTGGAGCCAGACGCTGCATAAATGTTGACGATGCGTACAGCAAAGAGAGTAAGGGCCATACCTCTGCCGCTGGGGAGGTATAGGACATCTTCGGCAGGAAGACCTTCGCGTAAGATGATGGCAACACCACTACCGGTGTCCGAAGCGGGAGAAAGATGCACCGTGAAGCCATGTGGTGGTGAAAAGTCGGCGACATGCACTTCCTGAAAAAGCGCAATATCTATGTCCGCATCATAAATCATATCGCGGAGCAGCGCTAGTTTGTGGGGCGCACGAATGGTCGCGAGGTTAATCGTTGCGACACGATAATGCTGGTGTTGGAGTCCCACAGGCACAGGTGGGGCTTCTTCTTCAGGAGCGAGAGGTCGTCGATCTTGCCGGTCCGCTGAAGAGGCTGCTATTGTGGAGAGTTTGCTGGCGCGGGCGCAACCGATGGGGGTGCCCCATCATCAGCAGCGTCCACCCCAGTCCCTTCGATCTCCTCGTCGTCTGCCCAGGAGAATGATACTGCGGTAGGGCATCGGTTGTGCACGTGGAGAGGAGACGTAGTTTTCGTCTCATCGGATAGGCTCTCTTCAACGTCGACCTGTGGGGGCGACGGCGTCAGTAAGGAGGGGTGTTCGTTGCCAGTGGTCGCCTGTGGCGGGTCTTTCGCATCAGACTTTTGGTCATCAAAGAGCGGTTTGTCGTCCATCTTCGGGTCTGCATCCCTGGTATCCATCCGTAGAATGGATTCATCAGGGGGCGTACGGCTACGTTTCTTTCTCTTTCGTGTCGACTCTTGTTTTCGAACATGTCGTTCAGAGTCCGATTGCGGGTGGTTTTCGTTTGACTCCGGACCAGTCTGAAGGAAAGCAGAAGTAGGTACCACTCCCGAATCAACGTCCATCTCAGTAACAGTTTCAGTCACAGTGCTGTGATGATTCGGCAGGTTAGGATCTGGCGTCTGGGGCACCTCAGAAGGAATCTCAGGAGCGGTTGCATCTACCTGATCAGACGACGTCAACGGAGCAGGAAGACTCGGTGTAGACGTGCTACCTTCCTGGGCAACCTTGGCGTATGTGACAGGGATCTGAGTCATCACCGCTGGGGACGCTTCCTCGCCGACCGGCGTCTGGATCAGGCGGCGTCGCATGCAGGCGGATCTGACGTGGCCTTCTTGTCCACAACCCGCACATGTTCGGGGTTGGCCGTCGTACATGACAATGGCTCGCACCCCGCCAATGGTCAGGTATGATGGAATATGTTTTTTCAGTTCAATTTTGACCTGACGCACACCATTAAGGACATGGTAGGTCGTAAATGTTTGCCATTTTTTCTCTACGTAACCGATGACGTTACCGTATGGTTGTAACGCAGAGACAACTTCGTCCTTCGGCACTTCAAAAGATAGTTCAAACACCCTAATCGTGCGTTGACCGTACTCTGCGAGTTCAAGTGTTACAGATCCGACGTGACCATCAGAGTATTTGAACTTAAGTCCATTGGCATGGCGGCGAATAACATCTTCACACACCTCGGTGTTTGTCATTTTAATATGAACGACACTACTCGTGATCGGAAAATGGATTCCGATAACGTGGTTAGGATCCAAACGAACTTCTTCACGTATGAACGTTTCAACTTCATGTGCACGAGGTCGCGCATGTTCGGCTGGGAAGGAAACTTTAAGGGTCGCACGGCGGTAAGCGCTCGACATGTGGACGGACACAAGCCTTAAAGCTACGACGCGGAAGTAAACAACGCCTGCAGCAGAGCACTGGCCGGCGCGCGGGGCCGTCCGCACGCTGCCACGGCTGAGAGCCGACTGGGACTACTTAAACCTATCTAACCTAAGGACATCACACAACACCCAGTCATTACGAGGCAGAGAAAATCCCTGACACCGCCGGGAATGGAACCCGGGAACCCGGGCGCGGGAAGCGAGAAGCCTACCGCACGACCATTCAGTCAGGTGCTGGAAGGTTTCTTGGGGGAATGGTAGCCCATTCTTCAGGGAGTGCTGCACTGAAAAGAAGTATTGATGTCGGTCGGAGAGGCCTGGTACGAAGTCGGCGTTCCAAAACATCCCAAACGTGTTCTACAGGATCAGGTCAAGTATCTGTGTAGGTCAGTCCATTGCAGGGACGTTATTGTCGTGTAACCACTCCGCCACAGGCCGTGCATTATGAACAAGGTGCTCGATCGTGTGGAAAGGTGCAGTCCCCATCCCCGAATTTCTCTTCAACAGTGAGAAGGAAGAAGGTGCTTAAAACATCAGTATAGGCCTGTGCTGTGATAGTTCCATGAAAATCACGACCACATCATAGCATCACCGCCTCCGAATTTTATTGTTATCACTACAAAACTCTGCCAGATGACATTCACCTGGCATTCGTTCTACCCACACCCTGCCATCAGATCGCCACATTGTGTATTGTGATTCGTCACTCCACACAACGTTTTTCCACTGTTCAATGGTCCAATGTTTACGTTCCTTACACCAAGCGAGGCGTCGTTTGAGATTTACTGGCGTGATGCGTGGCTTATGAGGAACCGGCCGACCATGAAATCCAAATTTTATCACCTCCCGCCTGTCATAGTACTTGCAATGGATCCTGATGCAGTTTGGAGTTCCTGTGTGAAGGGCTGGATAGATGTCTGCCTATTACGCATTACGACCCTCTTCAAATGTCGGCGCACTCTGTCAGTCAACAGAGGAGATCGTCCTCTAGCTTTTGTGCTGTACGTATCCCTTCACGTTTCCAGTTCACTATCATATCGGAGGCAGTGGACCTAGGAGTGTGGAAATCTCGCGTACAGGTATGACACAAGTGACATCAAATAACCTGACCACGTTCGAAGTCTGTGAGTTCCGCGGTGCGTCCCATTCTGCTCTCTCAGGATGTCTAATTGCTACTGAGGTCGCTGATATGGAGTACCTGGCAGCTGGTGGCAACACAATGCACCTAATATGAGAAACGTATGTGACATGATAGTTGAATCGAAACCCTTAGCTGTCGACAGGTGTTGTTGGTATACATCAATGGGGATAGCTGAAAATTTGTGCCCCGACCGGGACTCGAACCCAGGATCTCCCGCTTACATGGCAGACGCTCTATCCATCTGAACCACCGAGCGCACAGAAGATAGTGCGACTAAATTGACTTATCCATTGCACGCCTCCCGTGAAGACCACATTCCCAACTCTCCACAACCTACATTCGTAGTGTTCCTAATAGATATTTGCCCGTTCACACATTACTCGCGGCAGACTAACGAGTCCCATAAGATTTTGGGCAAAGCGTGCGCATTCGCACAGAAGAAGGTCAATGGCCGGGTAGCCTTTAATTATATGAAGATGGTATCCGTTAACGAAAGAACAGACACTATTTATGACCGTGCAGCTTCTCTAGAATGAAACGTATGTTTTTGGGGGTGTCCGGATACTTTTGACCACATAGTGTATGACTGAATAAATGGTTGGTAGTATGGAAACCATGAATTTCCGGCAATAAGTTCGTTAGACCTTTTTTGTACCCTGTCCTCTCATCGTTAATCCCTAGTGTTTGTATACGATTGAAAAAAAATCATCCTGTATATAATTTTTGAACATTACTGCACCTAGGCTAGCCAAAAGTCTGGTGAGCATTGCCATTTATCCTGAAAGAAGGAGACTCGGAATTTCAGAGGAGATAGTTCTCTAAATCGACTCAAAATAATCGACTCGTGACTCCGCCGTGAACATCCCGACCGCTATAGCGCAGTCGATGATATCAAGACGGGCAGCGGCGTATTTCCCGTCCTCGTGCGGTGACGTGTGTGGTGGATGGTCTGAGGCACCTTGCCGCAGACACTGCAGGGGCACAACAGCTACCCGCGCCACTAGCAGCCTAGCTGACAGGGCGCCCTGCAGCGGTTGTCACGACCACAATCGACTGGCGCCCGAGTCGATACGTCTGTGGTCGACGCTGCGTACCACAGCTCAGAGCGCCGCCAGCGGGCATGTTTGGCGTGTGCGTCAGACTCCTCCGGCTAAGGGACGTGTACCACACACGTGGTGTGAGTAGCGGCTCCTCTGCTGTCTCGTGAGGAACACCGCAGTGAGGGTCACCCGATCAATTGTTAATATCAAGTGAATGAGTGTGAATTCCTAAGGGACCTAAGTTCTGTCGTCCCTGGACTTACACACTACTTAAACTAACTGAACTATGCTATGAACAACACCCACACCCATGTACGAGGGAGGACTCGAGACTCCGGCGAGAGGGGCCGCGCAATCCGTAACATGGCGTCTCAAACTGCGTGGCGATTCCGCGTGGCTTGCTAATATCGTTTTCTAGATCGTTTGAGAAAGGTTAGAAATTGCACTAATGTCTAACCTTGATTATAGATGCAGACTTGGTAACTAAGGTCTTCAGTTTCAAATATTTTGCTGTTAACACATTATATCTCGAAATTTTACAACTATTTAAAAATGAATGGCGTCATTCTCTATTTTGGTGAATCTTATACTTTAGATTGAGCATATCCAGTGGCATAGCTATCATACGGCTAAGTGGGGCAGTGCCCCAGGGCCTCCAAACTTAAGAGGCCGCTCGGCCTCCATGAACGACGTTCAAAAATGTTATATAATATCTCAGTTGAATGAAGAATTTTCGCATTTTAACTTTTTGTACCCTGACCAACAAACTCGAATGAAAGTCACGTCCAGAACGTGAACACGTTGTTGTTGTTGTGGTCTTCAGTCCAGAGACTGGTTTGATGCATCTCTCCATGCTACTCTATCCTGCGCAAGCTTCTTCATCTCCCAGTACCTACTGCAACCTACATCCTTCTGACTCTGCTTAGTGTATTCATCTCTTGGTCTCGCTCTACGATTTTTACCCTTCACGCTTCCCTCCAATACTAAATTGGTGATCCCTTGATGCCTCAGAATATGTCCTACCAGCCGGTCCCTTCTTCTAGTCAAGGTGTGCCACAAATTTCTCTTCTCCCTAATTCTGTCCAGTACCTCCTCATTAGTTATGTGATCTACCCATCTAATATTCAGCATTTTTCTGTAGCACCACATTTCGAAAGCTTCTATTCTCTTCTTGTCTAAACTATTTATCGTCCACGTTTCACTTCCATGCGTGGCTACACTCCATACAAATACTTTCAGAAACGACTTCCTGACACTTAAATCTATACTCGATCTTAACAAATTTCTTTTCTTCAGAAACGCTTTCCTTGCCATTGCCAGTCTACATTTTATATCCTCTCTACTTCGAACATAATAAGTTATTTTTCTCCCCAAATAGCAATACTCATTTACTACTTTAAGCGTCTCATTTTCTATTCTAATACCCTCAGCATCACCCGATTTAATTCGACTACATTCCATTATCGTCATTTTGCTTTTGTTGATTTTCATCCTAAATCCTGCCTTCAAGACACCGTCCATTCCGTTCAGCTGCTCTTCCTGGTCCTTTGCCGTCTCTGACAGAATCACAATGTCATCGACAAACCTCAAAGTTTTTATTTCTTCTCCATTAATTTTAATTCCTACTCCGAATTTTTCTTTTGTTTCCTTTACTGCTCTCTCAATACACAGATTGAATCACATCGGGGATAGGCTACAACCCCGTCTCACTCCCTTCCCAACCACTGCTTCCCTTTCATTTCCCTCGACTCTTATAACGCCATCTGGTTTCTGTACAAACTGTAAATAGCCTTTCGCTTCCTGTATTTTACCCCCGCCACCTTCAGAATTTCCAGTATTCCAGTATTCCAGTCAACAACATCAACATAACAGGATGTATTGCCCGTCCTCTAAGACGGGGGCCCTGCTGCCGTTTGGGTCTCGTCGGTTGAAGTCGGACTTGTCATGGCTGCCAATCGTTGAGAACTAACAGTGAGTGGCGCTGAATTACTAGCAGTGTGTTTGACAATACAGTATGTGACCACGATTTGATATTAAGTCTCTACAATATACTATTATTATTAAAGAACACTGTAACTGCCGTTCGTCAGTTCTAACGTCGACAGCGATAGGCATTGGGCGCGACATTTCCTCGCCGCCTCTGCCCTGGCCTTACTCCGCACGGTCCCAGAATTCTTCACAGCAGTGAGGGGCCACGACATAGATGAGATGTGGTAATACGGCATTAAGCGTGGTAACCCAATTGATTGTATAGGTAATTCCTCTAAGTGAATAATCTTTAATCATTGTTCCCAATGAAGTGCTCTGACCATTTGCACTCTTGAACTTCATGAAAGAAGCGGAGAAAGTGTGGATCTTGGTCTTGGATGGTTCTGTGGTTCGTATTACTGACCGGCTCGTCATCAGTGTACCAAATACCAGCTTCAGTGGTGACCTGTATGGGTGTATCCATCGGATTCAGATATCGAGGGAGTTAAAAGATTACCGTATAAGTTAATAACGGCGAGTACTGCCTTCAGTGGCCTCACGTTTTTTATCTGCTCTTTTTGAACCGACATATGAGGTCCACTTGGCTGTTAACATGCGAATTTCCGAAGTTTTAAGGAATTTTAATTCATTTTCTTAAAATTAATTGCCGTTTACTGTTCTGTTGTTTCTCTGTCCGTCACCGTGTCTATGAGTTAGCTGGGGCACCGGTGACATTATAGGACAACTTGACATTATCATCTACTTGAGTGTACTCTAGAGGGCGTGCTTTATGCTACACGGTAGCGGCAGGCCAACAAGGCAACAGCAAAAGCGGAAGTATATACAGCATAATGTCTACATCATGTTTATTTTTAACAACGTATAAAGTCGGTCCAGTTCAGTCAGTACTCGACTCGAGCACATACGGGTAACAAAGCGTTAGGACTGTTTGTTTAATCTGCAATGTGAAATCATGGATAGAAAAAAGAAACCCACTGTTCCCTTTAAGCGAAAACAACATCAGGGGAAAGAAGAGAGTAAACAAAATTTGACCAAAATTTGCAAATTTTTTTGCTCAGCCTACAGCAAGTACTTCCGGCCCAATGATTTGTGTTGACTGTGACTCAGATTATGTGGTATCCGTTGAGAAACCTACTGAAGTTGATCCGAGAATAATTACAATTTAAAATACCGCCGGCCACGACGAAGCTACCGATCATGTCGACAACATCTGTATGGCATATGAAAAAGGTAAAGAGATGTCGACTTACACACTCTTCGAAAGATTAACTAAATTTCCCATGACTTGGGAAACTTAACGAACAAGACACTGAGGGATAAAGAAAAATGTCTAATTCTCAATAAGGGACCGTGACTGCCTTCAGGAGAATTAACTGAAAGTCGCCATCAGAACAACAGATGCTTTTCAAATAGTACTATGTTTCAGTTTTTAAGTAGAGACCAGTTAATCGTTTTTGCGTGTGTTGTTCCAAATTTGTAGATGCTGCCTATTGTCAACCTTGCCCGGTGTTTGCTTCGCAAAGGAATAATGTATGGAGATGGGTAACAGGGACTGGTAGTACTTATCAGAAAGAGAACATAGTTTCTCGAGCTGCCATACGGAGGCACGTGCTGTGTACAAAGTTTGGAAAAAGAACGATACAATCGAAAGGGAAGCTAAAAATGAAATTTGTAAAGGAGCATCAGTTTGGAAAATGGTTCTTACTTGGTTATTCCATATTATACTTACTCTAGTCCATTGCCTTTCATAAGACGTAAAGAAAACTTAAGTGAGGAGGAAGGATACCACGGCAATTTTCTGCCTGGTACGATAACATTTAGCGGCAAGTTTTCGATATGCCCAAAGGTAATCATTTTCACTTCCAAGAAATATTTGTACTTTATTTTTTATTTTTTTCAGTTGATGATGTTCGAAAATATTTTTAAAATCTGCAAGGTATCTAAGTCCAACAATTGAAAATGAAGTGATTGAGTGCTTAGGGAACAAACTTGAAAATAAGCTGTTAGAACAAATTAGAGCATCATTTTTCGCCATTATAATGGACACTTCACAGGATATGACGACGGTAGATCGGCTAAGCATTGTTCTGAGACCTGCAATAATAACCAGATCTGGAAGTGGACAACCAATTGATATACAGGTAAAAGAATTATTTTTAGGCTTTTCTGTAGTCATCAAACATGGCGCAGCAGATTTAGTCAACCAGATGACTAAATTACTTTCATTAACAAAAATATTGTTCCAAAAAGTGTGGATCGAGGCTATGATTGTATCAGTGTGGTGAGTGGTGTTTATAATGGTGAACAAAAACAGATTAAAAATATTCAGCCAAATGCGGAGTACCTACATTGCGCCAGTCATAATTTGCTGATAGATGTTGCTGTTAGCTGTTGTGTGGTAGCTCAGACTTTTTCACAACGATACAAGACTTATATAATTTCTTCGGGAATAGCATTAAGCGTTGGTATCTACTGTCGAAATTTATTGGCGAATCAGATGCCACTCCAAAAAAATTCAATGTGACTAAATGGTCTAGTACAGTTAATACTGATACGCCCGCTAAACCCGCTGGGCAGAACAGGTAATTAGGATTGTGGAAAGGCCCAAAGGTTTGGGACATTTTCATCTTCTAATTGTAATTTATTGTAATTTAATAACACTTTTACAAACAAAGTGGCACATAGCCGGACCTTTACCGAATGCAACTCTTTCATGGCTGAAGGTCTCCAAACAAGAAATCTTAACAAATCAATAAGATAAAAATCCAATTAAGATAGCAATAAAACAACAAAAGAAAAAGATCACCGCCAAATAGATGGAACAAAAATATGCAAGGTGCAATACAAATGGCCGAAGGCCACAATTAAGTTTCAAAGTTTTAGAATATATTGCCATTGACTTTTAAAGGCAGAAGGCCGCAATGTTAGAAAACAAGAAATCTTAAACATCAACAAAATAAAAATGCAATTAAAGAGGCAAACAAAATAAATTAAAAAAATACATATCTCCGCTAAGTGGAAAGCCTCAAGACAAAGCAGATAGAAGAAACATATGCAAGGTGCAATACCAATGGCTGAAGGACACAATTAAATTTCAGAATTTTAAAATATATTACCATAATCTTTTAAAGGCAGGAGGCCGCAATGCTTAAGCTTTAAAGATAAATAATTAATTTTTGCAAAATTTTTAATAATAAAAGAAAAAATAACCATAAGCCTTAAATTTTAAAAAGCTGAAAGCAGATAATAAAACACCGGTGGCACTCAGAATCCTCCAGTGAGGTCGGTCTGCCCTCGTTCACTTAGGCGAGACAGGTTATGAGCCCAACTACACTTGATCCATCGGAACCGAACCAAGGTACGAACCAACCGACACAACGACTTGTTCCCGTCAATCAGTACATGGGAACTCAAACAGAAAAGGTTACCAACATGATAATTCACAATGGAGTATGTATTAGCTGTCAAAATTACACACCATGTTGGACAGCGACAACAGGTGAGGAAAGGACGCTGCCTGGCCAGGGCAGGTAACCAGAACACTAACGGCCACAGGGCAGAAAATTCCGCTGGTGCACTCGAATTGTAGTCAACCAAAATAGTTAATTGCACAGCATGGCGGCTAAATTCCAGCAGTAGAAACAGTGTTGCTCACAGGCCAACCACCCCGACAGCAAACCACCGAAACGAACCATCACAACATGAATGGACGTGGCTTGGGTAGTTGAAACCACTACTCAACTTTGACGTCCTGGGTCGGTGAACCACGAAGCTCGCAGCGATCGGACAGTTCCACACACGCTCGGACGCTGCGCAGGGGCTGCCAGCGGCCCCAGCTGACTGTACTGCGTGGAGATAACTTCCTCGTCTGCAACAACCGACCCTGAAAGAGTTGTCAGTGGAAATAACACACAACCTGACAAACACTGCACGAAGACCTGAACGACACTCCACAGTAATTAAACACGCACGAAGACAAATCGGGAGTCGATGCGCGCGCCCGCACACACACACACTGTTGTGTTGGCAGAAGAGCCAACACCGTGTTACTAGAGGAGGCCGAAATTCACGCGTTTTAGCTCACGCAGGCTGGCGTGAGGTCTGGAACATGACAAGGAATTAGAATTCAGAAAGCGGACGTAATTAGTTTGATACTTACCTTTAATCCATTAATGATTAACGTCGCTTTTATCCATTAATAACGTCGCTCTTGACGGTACATGATTCACAATATTATCTGTTCTGAAAACATTAGTATTAACTGAATATGGTGCCTTGCTAGGTCGTAGCAAATGACGTAGCTGAGGGCTATGCTAAACTGTCGTCTCTGCAAGTGAGAGCGTATGTAGTCAGTGAACCATCGCTAACAAAGTCGGCTGTACCACTGGGGCGAGTGCTAGGGAGTCTTTCTAGACTAGACCTGCTGTGTGGCGGCGCTCGGTCTGCAATCACTGATAGTGGCGACACGCGGGTCCGACGTATACTAACGACCGCGGCCGATTTAAAGGCTACCATCTAGCAAGTGTGGTGTCTGGCGGTGACACCACACACAGCCGACCCATGAACGATCGCCGAGCCAAAACGAGTCGTCCGGTAGGACGACCGACCGACGATCCACCAAGACCGTGACCCGGCTCAAGTGATGCGTGGCGGCAATGGTCGGGCGAGCCATGTTGACGCAGACCTCACTGCTGCTCCAACCCGACTGCACCAGTGCCGCATTGCAACTCCAAACTGGCAGGTCCGGACTCGCGACCTGAACTCTGCCTATGACAGACAACGACAGGGAAGTAATAGCAGTCGAGCAAAGATAGTACGAGAGAGGATATATCGATACGCGCTGCTAACGCCGCTCACGGTCAGGCAAAGGAGCTATTCAGTGACAGTAATTTAAATTAATGTAGTGAGGTGGAACTATGTTAAAAATAGGCTGTAAAATACATGATGGCGGGAAAACGAGCCACGCACGGCTCAAATACTATATCTGCAGTAAAACTTGGTTTCTTTACATACAATCAAGAAATTGTTACAAACGGTACTGAAGAGATCTAGTGAAGATGAGCCAAACGAAGGAGAAAGTATCAGAACAAAACTGAAATTTCGAGTTCGTGTTCCTTTGTGAATTCATGCACCAAATATTGAATTACAGCAATTATGCAAACAGCCAGCATTTTACACAAACGTGATATCGATTTGTACCGTGCAAGTAGAGCTATTTCGAATCATAGAAGTGCAAAGCCAAGTGGAACTGCAAACAAATATAACATTAATCAGAATTTTCAAGAAATTTAAGTTAAAAAATATTTTGATAAACTGGCTTCTCACCACCGAAGCAGAGAAGAAGTATTTAAAATTATTATTTGCAAAAATTTAATAGACGCAATAATAGCTTAGTTAAATATAAGTTTCATTGGCACGAGTGCAGCCTGTCAAATATTTAATTTCCAAACACCATCACTTTTGCTCACTGCAGATGAAGCAACTTTACTACAAAAATGTGATCAATTCCAAAGTAAATATTTTTATACAACAGGCTGTAATTTTTTCTTCAGTTTGTTGATACGTGTTGTACCTAAATTGGCTCCGGCATAAACTATTCATCAATTACGTAATGAAATTGTAACTAAATATGCAACGCTAGAATGTGGTATTACGGAAGTGTTTACCGCAGTTTTATTATTTTTTGCAATACCTATCACTTCTACGACAGCCGAAAGGTCATTCAGCAGATTAAAGGTAATCAAATCTTATATAAGGAATAGTATGACTCAAGTTCCACTCTGACGTTTGACACTCACAGCAATCGAAACAAAGCTGCATCAAGTCTAGATTGAAAGCTGCTTATTGATGATTCTACAAAAACTAAAGCTAGAAAAAGAGTGTAAAATAAATTGTTAATATAAACTTGTCTACTTTGTTTTACTGTGTACCTAAAGTATTAACTGTAATATACTACAATCACGAAAACATGGTCCCTGCATCCGACGATTACCGATTGGAAATCGTATCTCTAAACGAAATAAAGCTGATTTGTCGTAACAATGAGCTCACAGCGTACTAGTTTACGATGGGTCGCCTGCGCTGATAATAACCGCCTTCCTGCACCTGTTTGCCACTGTAGAGACGCAAGTATTGACTCTCCTGTTCCCAACAAGCTTCGCGGAAAGTGGCCATGTTTTCGTGGCTGAGTAATAATTCTTCACTGTTTATTTTTTACTAGCTTCTGCCTGCGACTTCGTTCTCCTAGTATGGACCAACAATGGAAATTATCCCAAGGGATCCTATTATCCGCATGGAAGTGTCCTACGTCCTACCCAGGACGAACTCTATCCGTGAGCAAAATTTCATCCAAATCCAGCCAGTAGTTTCTGCGTGAAAGCGTATCAAACAAAATAACTTTCACATTTATAATATTATTAGGAAGTACGATTAAATATTATCTGCGGCATTACACATACTAATTTAATTAGTGGTAAATAGGTTTGCCTTATTGGGCCATGCAGTGACCGGTAAGGAGCTGATGGTGAAGTAGCTTACCATCTGTAAAGTATTTAGTTTAAACAATTTTAATAAACATTTTGGGAACATCGATCAAAAATTTTTTTTTAATTTTTCTTCTTAAAATTCAGTCTTGATAGCACCACAAGAACATAGGTGACCGATATCGGTCATATCACATGACCATCATCAGACCTGAAATTTAATTTAGAAAGTAATAGAAACCTTACCTTAGTAGATTGACAATAAAATATGACAAAATGCTTAAAAGGATAAAATAAAGTGACTTGTAATACCCATGGCATCCTTCGAAGATGGTAGGTGGAGCATTCTTCTCAGATGCTGTGATGTCAACTGGTGCCAGCAAGAGACGGGAATACCCTTAAATACGAAGATGCTCCGCCTGCCTCTTTTCCCTGTACCTCACGTCAACCAATCAGTGTTAAAAAGGTTCACATAATCGTCAAAACGTAAAAAACACGAAAGTACAATAATAACATGAAAACAGTTATGTATAAAATATCCCTTTACAACCATGGAACTACTTAAATATTGTATAAAACATGAATTAAAAGCTTTAAACATGACTCCATTTTTAATAAATCAGTTTTATGACATTTAAAAAGTGTATGTAATATCATAGCACTCTGCAGCTGATCAGTCCATTATTACGCATATCACCAGTGGCAAATAAAGTTAATATAAGACAGGCAGACTGAATCTAGCATACGTGTACCAGTAGACTTGGAGTCGAGTCACAACTCACATATCGATATGATGCCGCAATACCAACGACCTTCACAATAACGTCGACTTTGAAACCACTGTTGTAGTACCACCTTAGCCCATAGAGGGCACACTGAGTATACATCGTCTGTACAGTTATTTTAAGGCTTTTAATTGATATTTTATACAATATTTAAGTAGTTCCATGGTTGTAAATAGATATTTTATACATAACTGTTTTTATGTTATTATTGTACTTTGTGTTTTTTTACGTTTTGACGATTATGTGAACCCGTTTTACACTGATTGGTTGACGTGAGGTAGAGGGAAAAGAGGCAGGCGGAGCATCTTCGTATTTAAGGGTATGCCCGTCACTTGCTGGCACCAGTTGACATCACAGCATCTGAGAAGAGTGCTCCACCTACCATCTTCGAAGGATGCGATGAGTATAACAAGTATTATTGTATTTTATCCTTATAAGCATTTTGTCATATTTTATTGTCAATCTAGTAAGGTTTCTATTACTTTCTAAATTACATTACAGGTCTGCTGATGGTCATGTGATATGACCGAAACCGGTCACCTATGTTCTTGTGGTGCTATCAAGACTGAATTTTAAAAAGAAAAATTTAGTTTAAGTTAAATAGGGCCCCAATTTCACTTTTGCCCCCGGGTCCTTTGTTACGTAGCTACGCCATATCACAAAATTTTCTTAGAAAGATGCCGAAACGGGACCTACTATGGTAATAAATCGCACCCCTGCCCATCACTCATGGTTGTCATACTGCATGGCGGGAGACAGTCAGGTTGGCATCCAGACACTGTCCAGGGTGTCTCTAAGCGCCATTTCGTTGGTCGCCGGAGCTCAGATTCGAAGCGGGACCCGTCACTGAAGAAAATTCTACTTCAGCCAGTCACATTCCAGGGACGTTTTCCAATTTTTTGCCTCTTGAAGAATGTTGCAGCGATCGGAAGAAATGGAAATGCGGTGGCGAAATATCGCATGAATATGGTGAGTGAGGCAATACCTACCACTCCAGTTCATTAACTTTTCCCTCGGTCCATGACGTGCAGTGCTGTCTTACATTAACGTGTTGCAAAATAACGACAATTCTGTTGACACTGTGGGTACTTTCCAGCTAATGAGTGATTTATTCGATCGATTTGCTCCAAGTAAATGTCTGCATTTCGCGCTTCGTCCAGGTTTCAGCGCTTCAAAATAAACGGTCCTAGAAATACTCCACTTGCAAGTGAGTAGAGTATCTTCATCCCACTAGTCGCATTGCCTCACGTATCCGGAGAAGTATGGTTAGCTTTACTTATGATTATACCCAAGTTATGTGGATATCTTGCTCCGAATGTGTGTTAAAAGACAATTTACGTTATGAATTGTCACAGAACTAGTCTCAGTGTCTCACATTGTCTCCTCAATGATCTTGTAAATGTTCTGTGATGTACAGAGATTGTTCTTTTGGATTGGATATCGACAGGAACTCCTGTTCTTATAGAATAAATTCTCATTCAACCCGTGTGGGGTTGCTAATACCCCATCGGGCGCCTCCCCAGGTGGCGGATAGGGGAAAGCCTCTCAGATATTGGTGGCACCGGAGAAATGAAATACCCGGGGTGGACCAAAACTAGCAACGTGGTGGCGTCTGTACTCTAGTGGAGCGGCCTACCAAAGGCGTATCTGCCCCATGTCAGGGGCGGCCTGGAAATCATGTCGCCAGTCCCTTCTGAAGCAAGCGTGGCGATTATGCTTCTCATCTTCGAGTTATGTTGTGTGACATTAATGTTAAATTTTCCGCAGTAATAGCCCCACAGTCGCATCTCCGGGTGGGAGCAACTTTGATGTCCCAAACACCAACAGGTGCTGAGAAGAATAAACAGAAAATGGTTCAAATGGCTCTAAGCACTATGCGACTTAACTTCTGAGGTCATCAGTCGCCTGGAACTTAGAACTAATTAAACCTAACTAACCTAAGGACATCACATACATCCATGCCCGAGGCAGCATTCGAACCTGCGACCGTAGCGGCCGCTCGACTCCAGACTGTAGCGCCTAGAACCGCACGGCCACTCCGGCAGGCGAAGATACAGACTCTTCAAGTATGTACATATAATTGTCGCTCTCTAATAGGCAACGACGGACCAGAAGAGATCGAGAAACAGCTTACAAAAATCAACTGGAGTATTGTTGGTTTAAGCGAAGTACGCCGAAAAGGGGAAGACTGTCTCCGTTTGCAGTCTGGCAACTTGTTTTACTTTTGTGGCGACCCAGAAGGAAAACTCAATGGAGTTGGGTTCTTAATCAACAAGAATATTGCTGATAGAGTATCTGTCTTAGAAGGAACTTCCTGCAGGACAGCTCGAATGGTCCTGAAGGTGTCGAATAGGTACAAAATACAGATTGTTCAGGTGTACGCTCCCACCTCAAGTCGCCCTGACGAAGAAATTGAATACTTTTATGAAAGTCTGGATAGCACCTGTAAAAAAGGTAGCGACTGTCACTTCCAGATGGTCATTGGCGATTTCAATGCAAAAGCACCAAGAAACAAGGCGACACTGTGGTGGGCAACTATGGGATTGACGACCGAAACGATAGTGGTGAGATATTAGTCCAGTTCGCTGAGTACACCAATATGTCCATCATGAATACTTTCGTTAAGTAGCACCCAGACCGAAAATGGACTTGCAGGAGCCCAAATTTCAGTGTCTAAAATAAGATAGAACTTATTCTGTCAAACATCCCGCAGATTGTAAAAGACGTATCACTGCTAAATCAGTTCAATACTGGAAGTGATCACCGTCTTGTGAGAGCAAGAGTCGAGCTCAATGTAAGAAATGAAAGGAATAAACCTATGAAAGGGAAGAGAAGGGTAATGAACCTCAAAAACCTGGAAGAACATTCCTCGAAATTCCAAGAAGTCCTCCAAAGCAAGTTCCACGCAACTAAAGATGGTGATTTGGCGGAAATGATTGTTTCAAATGCACAAGAAGTCGGTGGCATATGCCAAAAAAATAAACAACCAAAGAAATTCAGTGCCAAAAATGAAACCCTTTCACAACAGAGGAGAGAAATGAAAATCCAAACCGATCGTGACATGGTAGCGTATTCCGAACTATGTAAGGCAGTGCGAAGAGAAATGAAAACTGACATACAGAAATTCACTGAAGACACCTTACGAGCAAGCTTGGAGGACAAGACAAGTTTAAAGTCAACCAAACGCAAACTCACAATCGCTAAAAAGCAGATTATCGTACTCGATGGAAATAGTCGAATCACTGAAAAGGAGGTGGTTTTGTAGTTCATCAGAAACTTTTATAGCAATATGTATAGCAATCCAAGGGAAAATTTGAGTGTATCTAAATTAAATGATGTACCTAGTGTTCCAGATATACTCCTATCAGAAGTCAAGTGTGCTCTAGATACCATGAAGAAGGGAACAGTGCCGGGTGATGATGAGCTCAGCGTTGACATCCTCAAACTGGCAGGAGAGGTAACAATAAATCACTTGGCAAAAGTATTTACTTCCTGCCTGCACTATGCTCCAATCCCACTATCGTGGAACAAGGCTAAGATTATTTTGATACACAATAAAGGAAGTATTCACAATATTAAAAACTACCGTCCTATCAGCTTGATCTAAATTTTGTACAAATTTTTCACAAAGATCTTGTTAAACCGAATTAGTACCACCCTAGACTCAGCCCAACCTACAGAAAAAGCAGGATTCCGAAGCAATTTTAGCACTATTGGCCACATTCTGACCATTAGTGAAGTGATAAGCAGAGCGAATGAATACCAACTGCTTCTCTGCATTGCCTTGTTGACTTTGAAAAGGCATTTGACTCCGTTAGCCATGTAGCTGTTCTCCAAGCTTTGAGTGAGCAAGGAGTGGGAGCAGCATACATTGCAGTGCTCAGGAAAACATCGGGGAATCAACTCAAGAATTCCGCATCATGAGGGGTGTCAAGCAAGGCGATCCCATCTCCCCAAAACTGTTCTCCGCTGTATTGGAAATGGCTATGTCAAAGCGAGCTGGGAAGGTAAGGGAATTAGAATTAATGGAAGAAGGCTTACCAACTTGAGATTTGCTGGTGATATTGTCTTACTGGCCAAAGATTTCGCAGAGCTACAAAACTTAGATACAGATCTTGCACCGGAATGTCAGCTGGTTGGATGGACATGAACCTTTCCAAAACAAAAGTAATGTCCAACAAATGGGTCCCAGCTGAAGATATGAAAGTCAAGGAGAGTCTACTAGAAGAGGTCAGTGAATATGTCTACCTTGGCCAGATTATAAATATGAAGGGAGACATAACGCCAGAAACCTATCGACGCATCAAGCTTGGCTGGCAAGCATTTGGGAAGAATTCAACAGTATGCAGATCAAAAATGCCAGTAAATCTGAAGAAAGCAGTATTTGATCAATGCATTCTTCCTGTGATGACGTATGGCTGCGAGACTTGGACACTGAACTCATTTACAAAAGGGAAACTTAAGACAGCACAGAGAGCCATGGAGAGATCAATACTGGGCTATACAAGAAAGGATAGGTAAAGGGCAGATGACATCCGGTCTGTGACGAAGGTTAATGACATCTTAGAGACAGTAGGCAGTGGGCTGGCCACGTCGCAATAAGAAAAGTCAACAGATGGACGAAGCTAGTACTGGAGTGGAGTCCGAGAGAGTACCGGAGGCCCAGAGGAATACCACCAGACAGATGGGACAAAGACATCAAGAAGATCGCTGGTAACACATGGGTGAGAACTGCCCAAGACCGTCCCACTTGAAGAAGACTGCTGAAAGCCTACCTGAATCCACGACTCGAAGAGGCCGCATCATTTAATGATTGAATTGGCTGATGATGATGATGATGATGATCACCGAACCTTGTTTCTCCTTAAATGTACCCGACGCTATACAATTTCATTTCGTTTTCACCTCTGTTCAAATTTCCCATCTCAAAGGAGAGAGTCAAGCTTAATGAATGTAAGATTCAAGTGCTGTCAATGACGTTACTATCTCCTCCCACCACGCATGCTCTAGAACAGACTACATTCGTGCTAGCTATCCGTTGCATGCAACAATAATCACTTTATTTACTGGGCCTGTTCAATAGCATGACCTTCGTTAAGGCGATGCACATCATGAACGGTAACGAACGTAACGTGAGTGGAAGAACGCCATTTTTATCAGAATCACTCTTAGAGGAACAAGTAAAAACAACTAATCCCACTTCTAGTCAGACGCTCTCCCTCCCCCCCCCCCCCCCCCTCCTCGCGGCCACAGCGTCAAATGGATAGTGGTAGAACTCGCACAGTTCGCACTTCAGGCATGGAGCACAACTGTTGCGACAAGAAGAAAATTATTCTGACACATGTATGAGCACTGGGGTCTAATATCCCACAACCAGCGATACTTAAAATGACTTCGAGAGTGGCGCAGATAGTATTTTTGTGGTACGTCCATTCTGCTTCGGCTACTGCGAATCCATGAGTCGCAGCCAAGAGGTATCATTACGACGGTAGTTCGCCTTGTACAACGGATCAGTTCCCAACCAAGAGGTGGACAGGGAGTTCGTATGCGTCACTGAAACTTCGGTACGCTGGTTATAAAATCCACTTCTCTTTGCCATGACTGTTATCGACACCGAATGACACAAGGAAATTGTTACCAGTCATTACTTATTTATTTCAACAGAGGGTTTTAAGAGGTATAGCTCCCCTTAATCCAGTGTATCAATGTGCGTTAATATGGCACGCACGTCTTGGGTTACGACTTTCGGGTAGCAAAGAGGAAAAAAGAATATTTCAGTACATGGCTCACAGTTTTGCATTAAAGTATGAACGAAAATATAAATTTGAGAGTAAAAATAAAAATGAAAGTACCTCCAGTGGCAAAAGACTATATCACGTACAGCACCACACACTGTTAACGCAGAAGGGAGTAAAGATAGCGTCCAAAATTTAATAAGAGCAAAGGACGTACATCAAAGTACAAGACTGGACTGTAAAAAATTCTACACCACTGGCCATTAAAATTGATACACCAAGAAAAAATGCAGAAGATAATCGGGTATTTACTGGACTAACTGACACGTGATTACGTTTTCACGCAATCTGGGTGCATAGATCCTGAGAAATCAGTATCCAGGACAACCACCTCTGGCCATAATAACAGCCTTGATAGGCCTGGGCATTGAGTCAGAGCTTGGATGGCGTGTACAGATATAGCTGCCCATGCAGCTTCAACACGATACCACAGTTCATCAAGAGTAGTGACAGGCGTATTGTGACGAACCAGTTGCTCGCCCACCATTGACCAGACGTTTTCAATTGGTGAGAGATCTGGAGAATGTGCTGGCGAGGGCAGCTGTCGAACATTTTCTGCAACATGCGGTCGTGCATTATGCTGCTGAAATGAAGGGTTTTGCAGGGATCGAATGAAAGGTACAGCCACGGGTCGTAACACATCTGAAATGTAACGTCCACTGTTCAAAGTACCGTATATGCGAACAGGAGGTGAGCGAGATGTGTAACCAATGGCACCCCATACCATCACGCCGGGTGATACGTCAGTATGGCGATGACGAATACACGCTTCCAATGTGCGTTCACCGCGATGTCGCCAAACACGGATGCGGCCATCATGATGCTGTAAACAGAACCTGGATTCATCCGAAAAAATGACGTTTTCCCATTCGTGCACCCAGGTTCGTCGTTGAGTACACCATCGCAGGCGCTCCTGTCTGTGATGCAGCGTCAAAGGTACCCACAGCCATGGTCTCCGACCTGATAGTCCATGCTGCTGCAAACGTCGTCGAACTTTTCGTGCAGATGGTTGTTGTCTTGCAAACGTCCCCATCTGTTTACTCCGGGATCGAGACGTGGCTGCACGATGCGTTACAGCCATGCGGATAAGATGCCTGTCATCTCGATTGCTGGTGATACGAGGCCTTTGGGATCCAGCACGGCGTTCCGTATTACCCTCCTGAACTCACCAATTCCCTATTCTGCTAACAGTCATTGGCTCTCGACCAAGGCGAGCAGCAATGTCGCGATACAATAAACCGCAATCGCGATAGGCTACAATCCGACCTTTATCAAAGCCGGAAACGTGATGGTACACATTTCTCCTCCTTACAGGAGGCATCACAACAACGTTTCACCAGGCAAGGCCGGTCAACTGCTGTTTGTGTATGAGAATTCGGTTGGAAACTTTTCTCATGTCAGCAAGTTGTAGGTGTCGTCACCGGCGCCAACCTTGTGTGAATGCTCAGAAAAGCTAATCATTTGTGTATCACAGCATCTTCTTCCTGTCGGTTAAATTTCGCGTCTGTAGCACGTCATCTTCGTGGTGTAGAAATTTTAATGGCCAGTAATGTATGTCCAATGGAAATAATTACATTTCTGTTCATCTATCCAGCTATATATCTCCTAAATATTTTGAGACTTGCTCCAAAACTGTTTCCCTTTGCTGTATGTTCTTTGAAATAATTTCAGGTTCTAGTCGCCATCTTTTCTACCCACCACCAGTGTTTGCAACGTGTAGTGGTGTACGTCGAGATGAAACGCGATAGAAATGGGGCCCGTTACCATTGGAGATATTTTTACTTTTACTCCCAAGTTTACATTTCCGTTAATACTTCCTGTCAAGGAGATCAACAGAATTATGATGTATGTACTAGAATAGTGTCTTGCTTTCTTTGTACTACATAGCTCCACGGTTAACGGAAACATACATGCCGTAGTAATCTACATAAATCCACCTGATGATGGACGTTTAAAGCTCCGAAACACGCCGTGCATATGAATAAATAATGCTTGATAACAGAATTCATTTGTTACCTCGCTTTCTACATCTGCGTTCAGACATTGAGATCCATGTATTTGTGTGTGCTGTTTAAGTAAATTCTACCTGCGTTTTTTGGTAACAAATACCTTGATACCTGTACCATGTGTTGTTCGTCACTGTGGCGTGTCCTGCTTATGACAGGCCCCAGCCAGAAGACCGTTCTGTCAATGGATTTCGTGACGCAGCACAGTAGGGTCGCAATTCACAGCTGGTATTTCATTTACCGATGAAGCCGCAGTCACATAGTGGGGAATAACAAATTACTGCAGTGTGGGAAGATACCGTTTGTTGAGCGACCATGCATACAAGGGATCTGGTTTACCTTGTATCAGTGTGTGGGTAGAAAGCTGTGTGTCAGTCTCATAGCACCATACGGTTTACGAGAGAAATTCATAGATTTTTGTCATCAACTTCTCCGAAGCAAGGTAACTCGTGCAGCTGTCTAATATTATGCATGCAGAGTCTGAATCGAGTAGGGAAGCTAGAAAAACTGGAAAGGAAAATGCAACGGCTCAGCCTGTGAATCCATTTCTGTTAAAGTGAATGTTAGTAGCAACAGTAGCAAAATCGATGGCGAACTAACGCCAAGCACAAACATTAGGATGTAAATGCCGACATCAGAACATATGAGAGTATTGAGCGTGTAAAGCCATGTGTAGAGGGAGATGATAATCTAATATTGTTGGAGAAACAGAACACTATGTTAGGGATGGAAGTAGAAGATAGTTACATGCGAATATGTGTTCAACTATGAGACTAAGACAGGAAAAGGATTACTTGAAATCTTCTATAAATTTTAATTAGTATGGGCATATACACCCTTCGGGAATCACAAGATGAGGAGGTTACGTAGAATACGCTCGGAGGCAAAGGGGGATACCAACTGGAGTAGATCATTGTGAGACAGAGGATCCCAAATCAGATTGATTTCAGGGCGCACCTAGGAGCACATAATATAGACTCAGATCACAATTTACAAATGGTAAAAATTAAGCTGAAATTTAAGACAGTAGTCGGGAACAATCAGTAGGTAAAGAAGTTGGATGTTTAATTACTGGGGAATGATCAGGTATTTTTGAATCTTAATCAGGCATTATATATTGCAATGATCAATAATCAGTTGAGTTGAGGAGGAATGCATACCCCTGATAAGAGAGGAAAATTTCTATAACAAAAGAAATACTTCAGTAATGATTAACGAAAGAAGTAAAAACAGAAATGCCCAGGTGAAAGAAGGAATACAGTAGTATAATTCATTTATAAATGAAATCAATTGAAATACAGGAAATCTAAAGCCAAAAGCTTTCAGTAGAAGAAATATGAAGTCGGAAAGGAAATGATCGTCGTAAGGAGAAATTCAGTGTGTAATGAAATCCAAATAACTTTTGTGCAGCTAAAAGGAAAGGGGTAAACCTTAAGCGTGCACAGAGAATTCCACTGGTAAACAAAGAAAAGACAGCGGATTGATGGAAAATTACATTAAGGACATCTATAATGAGGAACGATTGTCCACTAACGTGATACAAGAAGAAATGTATTTGGATTTTGAAGACATACGGGATCCAGTTTTACAGCCAGCGTCTGAAAGAGGTTTCGAAGTCTTGCGATCAAAGAAGTCTGAATGCATAGATTAACTTGTATAGAATGAATGACCAGTAGGGAAGTGGGTAGATTATAAAGACATAGGGCATGAGTGCAGTTATCATCTTCTGTTTCTCGATCTCTGTGTCAAAGTAGCTATGCTTCTCCGTCACAACGTTACACAATGCAATAAATTGAGTAATGTGCTTTCCTTATGATGCTCGTATGTGAAATTTCAGACACAACCACATAGTAATTGTGTGCTCTCAAATTCTCTCCTTTCTCATCAACACACACCAACATCTATCCATGTATAACCATTTAACGCTGGCATGTTCACAAAAGTATGGAAAATAGATAGCGGCTACCTTCTTATAGTCCCTTAGTTGAAAATTTCTTCACCATTTTATAGACTGTATCAATCCAACCTTTCGTCTCATTATAATATAAATTTGTAACGGTTTTCTTCTTATTGTCAGTAAGTGAACTGATTGCAGAGTCATACAGTAGTGTCCACAGCAAAAGGTTTTTTTTTTGGGGGTTTTTCACTTCGGATATAATAAATAACTGTGATTGGGATATTTACAGTGTTAGAATCACTGAAAGCATACCCGAGTATAATTATTTTCTTGAGATATCTTTCGGCTCTTGAGATATAAACTTCCTAATAACTGCCGGCCGGAGTGGCCGTGCGGTTCTAGGCGCTGCAGTCTGGAACCGAACGACTGCTACGGCCGCAGGTTCGAAGCCTGCCTCGGGCGTGGATGTGTGTGATGTCCTTAGGTTAGTTAGGTTTAATTAGTTCTAAGTTCTAGGCGACTGATGACCTCAGAAGTTAAGTCGCATAGTGCTCAGAGCCATTTGAACCATTTTTCCTAATAACTTACAATTTTTCCACGAGAGTTTGCTTGTGATTCCTTCACAAACCTTCAGCTAAATCAACTGAACTGTAATATCTGTCTGTGGTGACATTGCACCGTGAGTTATGTATAGGAACAACCAGGAGTTTCACTACAGATGCAGCTGAATTTAATTGTTGTGGACTCTCATTTTTCTTCCCAGCATACGACTCAATGCTGAGAACATATCTGGTTTTAGAGTTTGTGAGTATTCGTATAGCATAAGTTCCAGGTTTTTCCTTGATGAATATCTGGAAGGAACATCTGCCACGGAATAATGACAACATTTCATGAATAACAGCGTGTATCCCAACAGAATATATTCATTTTATCAAGTACTTCTCATATTGCAGCAAACTTTTCATGTTCCCTGCGCTCATTTCGCGTCTCTCTGTCATTTTAATAAGGTGACGGAATGTACTTCTACTGATAGTAAGAGTGTAAACAACTGTTGTTGAAGTGTTGGGCCACAAATCGCGAATAGGTGACTTACTTTGGTGTCTGTTTTGAGTAATTTCTGTCTCAATGCTTCTTTGTTGGTATGCTTTATTATGGTGTTAACAATTCCCGGAGAAAAAAATCTTTTCAAATGATTCTCTTATTGGTTCTATTTTACTTTCATTTTTAATGGCTTCTCGCTCTTTCACTATGTTTTCTGCTTCTCGCCTTCCGAAATGAGGAGGTTTGGACGCAAAAACTTTTCCAGCAGTTGTAAAATACTTCTCACTAACATCACCAGCTGCGTCATCATCCGCTGCAGGTGCCCAGAGGTCGTCTTCAGTGTCTGTACTCCATCACTATACACGCCCTCCCACACAACGCATTCCTCTTCGGCTACACTCACCACTTCATTACTATGACCATCTTCAGTTTCAGAATCTGTTAACTCTTTCTAAAATGTCTAATACTTCTCTCTTAGTAAGACAACGACGGTGCATTTTCAATCACAGTCATTGTTGAAATCATTCATGGAGAAATTTAACGCGCAGAGGGTCCGCACTCCCGAAATGTTATAATTTATGGAGTAAGATATTCCTTGTCAGGTTACATCTACTGCTATGGAGATAGACTTTATTACGACAGTCATTAGATTTCAATTAACGGATTAAGTTTAAATGAAAAAATTATATAGTTATAAAATCTGGTAGAGTAGATAATAAAAACAATAAATATTTTTGTCATAATTTTGAAATGTAAAATACAATTTAAATTACAATATTTACAGAGGTTGTTTCAAAGTACCCCCCGCCACGCACTTGATACTGTAAGGGCTAATTTGTGCAAACGCCGCCAATACAACTAGAATAGTAGGGTAAGGATTGAAACATTGGCACATGATATTGTACGTTGTTTTGCTGTATTTCGTATAGGATACTCATTCAAAAAAAAAGTAAGACATTTAAGTGAAGTGATAAAATAGGGCATATTAATACCGCTGTCCACAGTCTGGTGACGAAATATTCCACAATATATCATCCTAGTGAAGCCATCCACCAAGGGATAGATCAAAGTTTTCCCCAACGATTTAATGCAGTACGGGCAGCTCGTCTTCTTGCAAGCCGTTCGATTATCTTTTAGGAGCATCTTTTACCATACGTCTCTTGCGCTACTCCAACATCTTGCGCACATTTACGTCTGTAGTTTATGTCATTACTTAAACTTTGAGAAGTGCTCGATCCATATTTTGTTCTCTGGCTTCAGTAATTCCCCGAGGAAAGTTTTCGCATAAAAGTGAATCAACCGCTGGACGACTCTGCTTGGCAATGAACGTAGACTAAAAAAAATTTTATGTGAAGCATACCGCCTAGGAATGATAAAATTATGCAAATGTTGAACTTTTTAAAATGTTCAACTATAGGAGAAACTGAGCGAGTGACTTACGCAAGGGAACAGCGGTTACGGCGAAAGCAGTACGTAGAGGTAAGGTGTTATTAACTGTGTTTTATACAACGACGCTCGTACAGTAGCAGATTCTCTGCTACGGACATAAGGCGAACTTTCAATCATTATCAAGGAACTCAAAGAGATAGTGCCGAGTCAATCAGACAACAGCACTGTACGTTGCAAAAACCAATAATATAGGGCATATGTAAGCTTGTGTGCTAAACTGTATATGCGTTTCTTTACTCGGGTATCTAGTTGAAAGTAACGAGAATCAATGCCCAAAAAATACCAGATCATGAAGAGTAGGCGAATAATGTGAAACGTCCCGTCCGAAGTCTTGATAAGCACTGGCATACCAAACTCTGCTAGCATTTATACAATAAAATGCCAGAAATAAGACTTGCATTTGCGGACATACCCACGACAAAGTTAGAAACTCGACTTCAAAATAAATCAACTATGCGCTTGAAAGGAATGAAATTAACGAATTCCAACAGCGACGAAAATAATATTCGATACGTGCTTCAATGTAGCACAGAGCCATACTTTGGTATAAAATGTTGCAAAAGAAAATTTTTAAGGTCCGTGACAATTCTTTGTTCACATTTACAACCGTACAAGCTATTTTCATAACATGATTTTTGGTTATTTTGTTATCCCTACAGATAATCTGAAGATGCCCCACAAAAGCGTAACGCGTTATTAATAAAAGAACAAGTTGGAACCAAGACTGTTTTTAATTCAGGTAGTCTACATACGTTTGCTGTAACAGAACCCTAATAGAGTGTAAGAAATTTTACTGGTAATAATCATTTTTTGGGACATCAGTCTTATGACTGGTTGCATGTGGCAAGCCACGAATTCGTCTCCTGTGCCAACCTGTCCTTCACCCTACGTTCTAAATTCTTCCTTGGATGTATTACAATTTCTGTCTTACACTACACTTTTTACCCTCTGCACTTCTCCCTAGCACAATGAAAGTGTTTCGCTCTTGCAAAATATGTTGTATCATCTTGTTCCTTCTTCGCTGATTCCTCAGAGAACTTCCTTACAATTTATCTTATCTGATCTTCTGAAACAGCATATTGTAACCCTTAGACCATTCGTGGACAGACAAGCTTGTAGCGAAACCACCCACATTGCTCTCCCCAGTACCAGAATACAAAGGGAAAGAGGGAAATAAAATTAATTCGGAAAAATGCGATTACAGTTTCATAACGTTATAGAGATGACGAGTTTATTGGTACCAAGTGCAGAGTTCTTAACGGCATGCTTAAAAAGCTCACTCGTTAAATCAGTCAATTTGAGTATCAAAACTAATTTTCTCTGGACGCCTTACCACGACCGATAACATGTCTGTATGGCAGACTATCGGCTGGAGGGAACTCAGATTATTCGCTGTTCAGTCAATACGATCATCGTTCAAGGTGACGAATCTTCTTTAAGCTGGAGTTGTTTACTTTCAAAAACAGGACAAGCCAGTGCGTAGAGGCACCAGATGTCCACATGTTCGATGGATTGGCACGCAAGCACGGCCAGTAACCTTTGCTTCCAACCTTTGAGATGCTTCGCCGGTTTGGGACCACGTTAATGCCTCCTTCCAAATTTATGTTACCATTGAGCACCTCTTAAAAGTACACATGTTCACTTTTTGCATTAAATGTGACAACTTCAGTACTGAATCTAAGTGTTACTTTGACTTTGATGAGACCTTTTGTAGATGAGTGGAAGTACAATTAGTTCCGTTGTTTCTGACTGTTAATTCTTTTTAATATTTCGTGACATTCCACATGACATGGCCTTCTTTTTTCTGTTCATTCTACAACGGAACTGAATACACCCCTGTTCATATTTTATTATGACGACATGAACTGTTAATTTCGAAGCGTTTCGCGCAGTTGTGGATCGTCAAAAGTGTCCGTTATTTCAGACATGTACCTAAGTATATGGTACAGGTAGTAGTAATCGAGTAAAATAACAGGTGTCCGCCCGGTTAGCCGTGCAGTCTAACGAACTGCTTTCCGCACGGTAAGGAGCGCCGGTCCCCGTCACGAATCCGCCCGCCGGATTACTGTCGAGGTCCGGTGAGCCGGCCAGTCTGTGGATGGTTGTTAAGATGGTTTTCCATCTGCCTCGGTGACTGCGGGCTGGTTCCCCTTATTCCGCCTCAGTTACACTATGTCGGCGTTTGTTGCGCAAACGCTTTCTCCTCGTACGCGTACACCATAATTACTCTACCACGCAAACATTGAGGCTACACTCGTCTGTTGTGATACGGTCCCGTGGGAGAGGGGCGAGGGGGGGGGGGGGGGGGAGGGTCCAGTGGGGGCCGAACCGCACAACAAAACCTTGGTTCGGTGTGGGGCGGCGGTGGGGTGAGTGGACTACTGTAGCCTGTTGTAGGGCTGTTATCCACTGAGGGCTACGGCGTCTCTAGGTCCCCAGTTCCACACAATACAATATAACAGGTAGTTGAGAGCTTGTTGTAGCAACAATTGTAGCTGCTATCATTCAGTTACACCAAGTGCGCCTATAGCATTCGGCACCACGAATAATTCAACCAGTAATATTTGTTTCATTTTGAGTCATCAGTCTTCTGACTGGTTTGAAGTGGTCTGCCACTAATGAACCTCCTGTGCGAAACCTTTCATCTCAGTGTAACACTTGCATGCTGTGTCCCGAATTATATGTTCGATATATTTGTCTGTCGTACTCTACCCTCAAGAGCTCACTTTAGTACCAAAGATGTCATTCCCTGTTGTCCTAACATGTGTGATATCATCTTGTCTCTTCTTCTTATTAGTGTTTTCCAGATTCTCCTGCCATAGAAGATTCTGTGGAGAATTACCTCATTTAATACTTTATCAATCCGCAAAATTTTCAACATTTTTGTGCAGCACCACATCTCAAATGCTTCGAGTCTCTTCCAGTTTCCCTACAGTCCATGATCTCTACCATACTATGGTGTGCTCCAAACATACATTCTCAGTAATTTCTTCCTCATATTACGGCCTGTGTTTAATATTAGGAGACCTCTTTTTTGTAGGAATGCCCTCGTTTTCATATGTTAGTGTCCTGCTTATATCTTCCATTCTTCGTCCGTCATGGGTTTTTTCTGCTCCCAATGGAGCACAATTATCTATTTTGTGATCACAAATTTTTGTGTTAAGTTTCTTTCTATTTTCATTTCTGCTAATTCTTATTACTTTTGTCCTTCTACGATTTACATTCAACCTACATTCTGTGCTCATTAGAGCACATCATTCAAGAGATCTTGCAATTCTTCTTCGCCTCCGCTGAGGATGGTAGTGCCAACAGCGAATGTTATCACTGATATCTTTTCACACTTCATTTTAGTCCAACTGTAGAAACTTCCTTATATTTCAATCACTCCTTCGTCGATGTATAAATTGAACAGTAAGGGAAAGATATTGCATTGCTGTCATACTCCCATTTTAATCCGAATACTTTGTCCTTCGTCTACCAGTCATATCGTTCCCTCTTGGTTTTGTACTTGCTGTTTATTACTCGCCCTTCCCTATACACCTTATTACTTCAATTTTTCTCGGAATTTTCCATATATTGCACCATTTCACATTGTCAAATGTTTCTGCTAGATCGACAAATCCTACAGGCGTACCTTGTTTTCCCTTCAATCTTACTTCAGTATCTAAATGCAACGCCAGGACTGCGTCTTCGGTGCCTTTACTTTTCCTAAAGCCAAACTGCTCGTCATCGAATAGTTCTTCAATTTTCTTTCCAATTCTTCTGTATCTTATTCTTGTCACTAACTTGGATGCATGAGCTATCGAGCAGATTGTGCGATGATTCTAGGACTTAACAGCCCTTGCTATTTTTGGAACTGAGTGGGTGATAGCTCTCCGAAAATCTGATGGTATGTCGCAAGTCTCAGAGATTTAACACAACTTGAACAGTTGTTTGGTTGTGACCTCCCCCAATTATGTTTGAAATCCGATGGAATCTTAACTATTCTTTTTGCCTTATTTACTCACAAGGCTTCCAGAGCTCCTTCAAACTGTGAACTTAACACTGGATTCCCTACCTCTTCTATATCGACTCTTATTCTTGTCTTTTGTAATTAATTAGACAATTCTCATCTTTATTGAGGCGTCTCACGTACCCTTTTCACCTATCCGTCCTCTTCTCTGCGTTCAACTGTAGAATTCTCACTGTACTCTTAATGTTGTCACTCTTGCTTTTAATTTCACCTAAGGTTGTTTTGACTTTTTTATACGCTTAGTCCTTCGCACGATTATTTATTTTTCGATTCCTTCACATTTTTCCTGCAGACATTTGGCCGTGGATGCTCTGCACTTCCTATTTATTTCATTCATCAGTAATTTATATTTCTGTATATCTGTCGTTCCCTGAACACTTTTGTACTTCGTTCTTTCGTCGACCAGTTGAAGTATTTCACTTGCTTTTTTTTATTTTTGTAATTAACTTTCTAGTACCCATGTTTATCTTTCCAAGGTCTGAGTTTACTGTTTTTAGATATGTCCACTCCGCTTCATCTGAATTACACACTGTGGAATTGCTTATCGCATTACCTGTGTATTTAGAGAACTTGAACAGCGTGTTATCATTGTTCAGTATCCCATGTCTTTCCCCACATCCTTCCTTCAATCTATAATGTTACTTAAAATCCGTCTTGATTGCAAATTTTTTTATTATTCATATGACCGGTTTCGGTTCATTCAGAAACATCTTCAGATCTGATATTTCAGCTACTCCTGTAACTGAAATATCAGATCTGAAGATGGTCCTGAATGAACCGAAACCGGTCATATGAATAATATAAAAAAAATTTGCAATCAAGACGGATTTTAAGTAACATTATAAAATCACTGATTGCTGTTGTCCCATAAGACATTATGTCTGTTTTTGCAAAATTTCTTCAATCTCTTTACTAAAATGTGGTTTGAATCTCAAACTGATCCTGGGTTAGCCTTAGAATACAATATCTGATTTCGGAATCTCTTTCTCGCCGTGGTATAATCCAGGTGGAATTTCCCATGACACCAATTCTTTTCCAAGTATACCTCACTTCTTGTGAACCTTGAGCAGAGTATTCACTACTACAATTTGAAATTTACTGCAGAACTCAGTTAATCTTTCTCCTCTTTCAGTCCTACTACGAAGTCTATACTCTCCCATAAAGCTTTCTTCTATTCCCTCCCGCACAACCGCTTTCTAATCTACATACTTATTGGATTATCATCTCCCATTACATACCGAGTTATCCGTTCACTATCCTCACATACTTTGTGTGCCTCTTCATATTCCGCTTGTTATACCGGTATACACCAGTGAACTATTTTTCGTTCTCGCCGTTGGTTTGCTGGTGACTCTTATGAGAACAATCGTATAAGTGAACTGTTCACTGTAACTCATTCTCTGACCTATCTTACTATTCATAACGAATGCCAAACCTGTTATTCTCCGATGTTGATTTTACTTTATATTTGTCTCACCAGATATCACTAAGCTCCTACCATTTCACTTCACTGACCCACAGTATTTTCAGCACGAGACTTTGCGTTTCACATTTTCCAGTTTCAAACTTGTGACATTCGGCGCAGTGAGTGATTCGTAGAATGATAACCTACCGTTAGTTATTCCACCTTCCTCTCATTGTCATGGTGACCCCTCCCGAGGCCGACCGTTGTGGCTGTGCGGTTCTAGGCGTTTCAGTCTGGAACCGCGTGACCGCTACGGTCGCAGGTTCGAATCCTGCCTCGGGCATGGATGTGTGTGATGTCCTTAGGTTAGTTAGGTTTAAGTAGTTCTAAGTTGTAGGGGACTGACGACGACATATGTTAAGTCCCATAGTGCTCAGAGCCGTTTGAACCATTTTTTTGAACCCCTCCCGAGATCCGAACTGGAGGCTAATGCAGAATATTTTCCAAAGAGATCAGTATGAAACTTTTTCAGTTACAGATCACACATCTCCCATAAATTCGCATTATGTGTCTCTAATGCAGTGGTTTCCATTACCTTCTGCATCATAATGCCGTTGATCATTGATGATTCTTCCGCCATTCAGGGGCAGTTTCCCAGAAAATGAGCAAAAGAGTACCCTGAATGTATGCCCGCTCCATCGTCCTCTTTCACTAGAACGTTTGCAGAATGAGAGTGATGTTTTACGCCGGATGTCTTAGGTCGCCATAACTGATGCTTTTGTTCAAAATTCAAGCGATTTCCCGGGACCTAGAGGTTCTTATTACTAGTCAAAGATGACACTCCTACACCACAAGTACACAACATATACAGGAAATAAGAGGGACGAATAAGAATCGAGGATGAAGGGAGGAATGTTCGCAGTAAAGAGGGCGTAGTGCGGGGACGCACTCTTAGTCGTAGTTCAACCTGTGTCGTAGGAGTGATGGCGGAAAGAAAAGAAAGACTCTGGAGTAGGACCACATAGGTGAGTAACTGATGGACTTGCACATACTCGGAAGGAAAATAACGAATGAAATACGAAAGAGAAGCATTTAGTAAGCAGACTAGGCCAGGAAGAGACAGCTTTCCTCGCTAAAAGAAGTCTGCTAGCACCAAACATAAAGATTAATTTGAGGAAGAAATTTCTAAGAACTTTGCCACATGTTCGAAACTGAAGCTGGAAAGTAGTTCTCCCAATATGTGCCACTGCCAAGTAAGATACGGCGACGAAACTTGGACCGTACATAGGGAGAAATGCTACAACATAGCACAGAAGGTAACTGAAAGAAATACGCAATGGGGCGAAGAGCAATGATACATTCATTCAAAGGCAATAATGATGCTAAGGTCACCGCGATTTGTGATGATCCCCTGGATAGTGCAATGGTGGAACATGGTTGTTAACATTTTGTGTGATCACCATAGACGACGCTGCTTGCTCTGTAGCGTGTTCCCATGCTATCCACAAGGCTGGTAACGATTTCTTCTTGTAGATCACTTCTTTCTGCCACCAGCCTGGTCGTTGGTACATGTGGACGTTCTGCAATTTGTCTCCCCACCTCGTTCCACATGTGCTCGATGGGATTAAGACGGGGGAAGTGAAAAAACAGTCCATTTGCCGAATTTCCTCTCGTTTCAAGAATTCCTCCACCTGCGCCGTTCGATGCAATCGCGCATTATCATCCATAAAAGTGAAGTCAGGTCCGAATACCATCCCCGAAAATACGCAAGTGGAGAACGATTACAGTTTCACAATAGCCACGAGCAGTGAGTGCATCGTCTTCAAGATTTGCAGTGGTGCCAACACCATAGGGGATGGATCAAAGAGAAGACGTTCGCTCGCTCTTTCTGGATGAGACCAGATTCAGTCCTTGTAGTGGTTCTTCGAGTACGCTCATCAGGCGAGAGATGAGAAAACTTAGTGTAGATAGCAACTTGTCGAGCATGATCGTTCTGCTGCTCCTGGTGTTATGGTGTAATAAAATGAAAAGTTTCATTGGCGTACGACCTCCAAATCGTCGAACACGGTACACTCACCAGTCATGATTATTATGGTTACTGTGAGACCGTACTGCACCTACGTGTACATCTTATCAGGGGTGGGTTCGACCCTGACCATTTCTACGCATCACAATGCGGGACCGCCTCGAAATATGAGGGTGAGTCAAATGAAAACCTTAAATTTGTAATAACATATCTAAATTTCGCGCCGTTATCGTGTAAGTTGGTAAGCGTGCTACAAACAGCGTGCAAATGGCCTGTAGGTGGCAGCATAGCGCAGATGTACACATACCGTTGCAGTATGAGTATAAAGATGGCCGCCCCACTTGCGACTTGCACTAGGGAAGAACAGCGTTCTGTTATTAAGTTTTTGCGTAGTGAAGGTGTGAAACTTATTGAAATTCATCGACGAATGAAGGTTCAGTACGGTGATGCATGTTTTTCACAGCAGCAAATCTACGAATGGAGTAGGAAGTTCGCAAATGGTGTGACTTCAGTGGAAGATGCTCCTCGTTCAGGTCAGGCACAACGAGTTGTGACTCCACAGAAAACTGCGGCAGTTGAAGCCATAGTGAAGGAAAACCGCGGAGTGACACTGAATGACATTGAAGCATGTTTAAATATTAGTCATGGGTCAGCACACCACATTGTGCATGATGTGCTTCAGTTTCACAAAGTGTCTGCAAGATGGGTGCCACGACAGCCGACTCCTGAAATGAGAGAACGACGTGTTGATGCTTGTGAAGAACTTCTCCGGCGCTTTGAACGAGAAGGTGATGGCTTCCTTGCAAGAATCGTTACTGGGAACGAAACCTGGGTTCATTTCCACCAACTGGAAATGAAGAGAGCGAGCAAGGAATGGTGCCATTCCTCATCACCAAAATCAAAGGACCACTCAAAGACGCAATAGGAGGAAAGGAGTTCCGTTGTGATGAAGAGGTACGCCCCGCGGTGCATGAGTGGTTGCGTGGATTACCAAAATAATTTTTTTTAAAAGGAATTTATGCACTTTGTAAGCTCTGGAGGACTTGCGTTGAGCGTGGGGGAGATTATGTTGAAAATTGATACAGCTTTGTACCACTTCTGCACAATAAATAATATTTTAAAAGTATTTAAGGTTTTCATGTGGCTCACCCTCGTACGCAGGTGGAGCATCTCTCGGAGCGAGAGCATAGTCGGCGAATGGACTGCGCTGTCCGTTCACACGCCTTAATGCCACTGAGCAAGTGTGGCATAGGTCACAGTACGCCCACATGCGCTAAGGACCAAGCAGTAGCTGTCAAACGTGCTGGTGGAGGAATGGAACACCGAATCACAAGAACTCATTGCCAATCTTGTAGCCAGCAAGAGACCACGCTGACGATACGGCATTGCTGTCCGTGGTAATCACACATTAAGAACCATGAAACTTCCTGGCAGATTAAAACTGTGTGCCCGACCGAGACTCGAACTCGGGACCTTTGCCTTTCGCGGGCAAGTGCTCTACCACTGAGCTACCGAAGCACGACTCACGACCGGTACTCACAGGTTTACTTCTGCCAGTACCTCGTCTCCTACCTTCCAAACTTTACAGAAGCTCTCCTGCAGGAGACAATGAATTCACGGTGTTCTTGTTTCAATTTCCAGGAGTGTATATTCACGGGCAGCCGAAGGACCCATTTTGCTTTCATCCTGATTTACATGCAGCCAATGCGACGTAACTGTTTTGTACATTCTCTTATCACTTTTCGTTACAGTCACGTGGCTGTAATCATTGTAGCCATAACTGACCCCTGGGCAACACTGCGCTGTATGGTATTCAGTCCAGGCGAAATTTAATATCACCAAACTGCAAATATCAGGAAATACATAATTACAGATGAGAAAGGAATTCAGAAAAAATAAAATTGGCGTTCCAGCTGGCAAAAGATACATACAATAAAAAAATCTTTTTCATGTGGGTCCAAAATAACAAATTGCAAGACAATTATTAAGCCAGAAGCACTGTAAATACTAGACATGAACTTCAAAAGCTAAATGGAAGAACTTAAGATAAAGGAAAGAAAAATTTTAAGGAAAATCACAGGACCAAAATTCCAAGATAATAAGGTAGTATACATCAAAAATGAAAAAATGAGACCCTCTACAAGAAAATCGAAAAACTTTCAGATACAATACGAAAAAGAAGGATACATTTTTATTGGCAACTCCTCAGAACGAACGCTAATTGATTAACGAAACAAACTACTGACTTTTCCCGTAACTGCAAAACAAGACACATTCGGTTTCAAGAAACTTAGGAAGATCTAGTGGAACAAAATATGTCAGAAGAATCACTTATCGATGGAACAGCTACATTAATTGCTGAAAACGAAAATATAAGGTTACCAGATAAATCTACACAAAAACCCAAACACATCATATCGGAAAACGAGACGAAAAGAAGATCAGAAAGAATGAAGAGATACTGGGCACTGAGAAAAGGAGAACACAAAAAATGATTGATCCAGCGTTCCCCAAACAGGGTGAAACGAAAGAAGAAGAAGAAGATGAGACAGTCCTTAAGGGTTATGAAGTTAAATATATCACAATGAGTGAATCTGAAAACTGTTACCATTCTCATTTTGTATCTCAGACTACTAATAGCCGTAACCCTGTAACGCAAATCGGCCAGCAATCTTTACAGAAAACTAAATTTTTATCGTAAGATATTTTGATAGAATATGTAGACTATCGCATTCTACAATAATTTGAAGAAATAGTGCTACATAAGAGAATTTCCAACCAATTATTAACAGTCTTTTACTTGGGAGTGGTTAAGCATGAGCTGATTAATGAATTTATAAATTCCCAAACCGCGTCAAGCGCTCTATGCAAGCCTCATAGTCAACGGCATATCACTAGTAATTTCACTGTACCCTTAATGGCTCGTGGATTTATGTGCATTTCGGGAGTCACCTATCGTCCTTATTATCTAGCACAAAATGAAATTAGCTGTCTTAAGTTATTCATGAGCAGCTAGTTGTGCCCATGATTTGACGTTAAATGACATGAAATGCTTCGTTGTGGACATGTTTTCAAACCCATCGTATGTAGCCAATACCAAAAAGTAAAGGATTCGTGCGTGACCGGGATTCCATCCAGCAACTGTTATTCTCGTTAACTATCCATAGAAGATGTTAAATATGGTTTCATTCACAAGCAACGAAGGTTGTACATACTCAAATTTTAAATGACGTGATTTAAAGTTCTGTGTTGCACAGGAATTCAAACCCAATATCTAATCAGATTGTTAACTAAAATTGTTAAGTAGTAATATCTAATTATCACACTAATAGCGAGGTACTTGAACGTGAAATGATGAAACGAAACAGTTTTGCTTTACATAGATTCAAACTCGGCAACTGCCATTGTTGTTTCCTAGCCACGAATAAAAATTAAATATCGTTTTGTTTCACCACTAGCTACGTGTGCTCTTGTTCGAACTAGAAATAACAACACTGAAAGTTCTATACTAACTGGGTTTCGAGGCCCACACATAACCTTGTTGTTGACTGTCATGAAGAATCGTCAACTACCATTTTTTTTTTTACCACAATATAAGGATAACACCTTTCGTTTGAAATGACGTAATGAACTGTTCTGTGTCTGAAGAAATCGAAACCGGCACCTGTTGTATCTGTTGGCAATGCACGAAATGGCATTAAAAATCAAAATTATTTTTAACCGGCAGTTTGATGTACGCACGCCAGAGCTGGAAACGACATGATGACAGTTTTTGTGAGAGAACAGGATTAGAATCCAGATATGCTCATTTCGTGGAGACCCTGAGAAGTTTGGAATCTCGGGAAAACAACGAATTGATGGACTTACATTGTCCCAGAGTGATTAAAAACTGTGAAATGGGATATCTGAGTTCGAATGCTCCCTCAAGCACTAATATTTTCAATTTTTCAAGTTCAAATCAAACAAGGAAAACCCGACGTTTGACTTTGTATGACGATTGGTTCATCAAATAAAATAAAATGTCCTACCTGTCGTGACGTCCGCCCTCTGTCGTGTGTTCTTGTGCGAATGGCAAGCCCTATCTCGTTTTTAAATATTAATCTACTTGACAATACAAAGGCCCAACAACGCCTGACACATATATATTAATAATATTCCAAGACCATTTTGAAGATTTCCCGTACGATTATTCACTTGCGTAGGATCACTAATAACAACTTTTATTCCCCAGGTAGGTTAACATCTTATCCACTGTTCACAGATATGTAACATGAATCACAAATTTTTATTGCCACTGCACACACGAGATACCAATAATGCACTTTTAATATGTGTTCTCTAGTACGTATCGTCCAATACTGAGCTATAGGTACTAATAATGTAAAGGGTATAATTACCTATTTCAGTAAGCAATTAAAATTCGTAACGCATACAAACTTGTCACGCTTAATTGCAAACGACAAGAGAGTAATATCTCTGACTCTTCGTCTTACTGAATTCAAATATCTTTCAACGTTAATATATATATTTGGAATTTATCTTCAAAATGTGTTAATATAATAGGCGAAATTTGGATATCGTGAGTTGCCTCATTACTTACTTATTCCCTTTTTGTCGATTTAAAATTTCCGTCACTATCTGTTTTTGTCTAATAATCTTTCTAAATGGTTCAAATGGCTGTGAGCATTATAAGACTTAACAGCTGAGGTCATCAGTCCCCTAGAACTTAGAACTACTTAAACCTAACTAATGTAAGGGCATCATACACATCCAAAAAAATAATAAAATAAATAAAAACCGTAGACTTACGTTGTTTTGAAGCCAGAATGGGCGGGAGTCTGCCGCCACCTTAAATGGCCCGAAACATTAGGAGGCTACTGTCTATGATTCTTTATTTTTCATAATTTCTATCGTGTGTATACGGAGTCTGTTTTAAATACTAAAATTTACAGCGCCTGCACAAATAGCATAGTGTGAGGAAGGAAATTGAGAACGGTTTTCTGTTCTTGAATGCGTATTTGCTCTAGTAATACGACGCATTTGGCCTCGTTATGTAACTTGTGTTTTGTTGATATATTCCGAATAACCAGAAACAGGAGTGTGTGATGTGAAAAGGTTACTTTCGAAGTTCACTTAATTCAACTTTTACTCTATTTCTCTCAATAGCAAATGCAGCTGGGACTCCGAAACCAATGATTGTTTGCTTACTGGTTCTGCTTCTTCTTCGTCATATTTTCAGCTTTCACCTCTTAGGCACAACATTTTTAATAATGGCGTTTGCAAAAAACTTACCTAGATATTCTTTGCTACCCCATAAAAGTGTGCGTTGAGTAAAGAATCGAGGCATTCTATTGTATATCGTGTGTGTTAACAAAGTGAATGATTATTGAAGTGTTAAAGAATCAGAACGGCGTAGAGGTATTACCTGCAGGAAGAATAGCGTTTTTGTTTTATTAGATTGTCAGTGAATTAGTTTCACTGTAGTTTACACATCTTCTTATTTTGAAATCTTACCTATGATGCGTCATTCAGTGTGTGGCCAATAACAGCGATTTACAAGATTAAAAAAAGATATCGTCTTTAAAACATGTTCCAGCATTATACAGTGTTACAATGGGTCAAGGAAGTGATCTCAAACGCTTAGATCCCGTAAAATATTGCTTGAATTGCCCCACTTAGGAGTGATTTGTCATTCCTTTAAACTTAACATTACGATCTGATCGATCAGTATACCCGTAAACTACGCAAGCTGGCATTTTTGAAGAAACAACTACGTCTCCAGAACATGATGCTATTTCGGATACAACTGTGAAAGTCGAAAGTTATCCCCATCGGTCGGAACAGGCCACGGGAACATCAGAATGACGTCACGGGGAAGTGTCACTGCGATGAACAATGGATGTTCAAATGCGGTGAATCTCATGTTTTGGGCTATGTAAGATGGTGGACATCGGCTTCAAGCTTGTGACGTAAAGAAACTCTTTTCTTTTTTACCTCCATGACCTTCTGTCACGAAAGCAGAGATATGCCTGTTCGCAAAGTTATACGTATAATATATGTACTTATTTAAAATTATAAAAGACGATAAGTATATTTAGTCCGCAGCTCGTGGTCGTGCGGTAGCGTTCTCGCTCCCGCGCCCGGGTTCCCGGGTTCGATTCCCGGCGGAGTCAGGGATTTTCTCTGCCTCGTGATGACTGGGTGTTGTGTGGTGTCCTTAGTTACGTTTAAGTAGTTCTAAGTTCTAGGGGACTGATGACCATAGATGTTAAGTCCCATAGTGCTCAGAGCCATTTGATAAGTATATTTTTGCCTTGTATCTCTTTTTCCTTAGAACTCTATTTTATGGCTACTTATTTTAATGGGGAAAATTTTAGTTTACGCAATGTTTTTCTTTCCTTGACATTGTTCTGGTCAACAACTGCACAATAAATATGCTTGTTGGGAGTAAAATTCAAATTATACCAGTGAAATATTAGCTACTGAGGTTACTCTCTATGGGAATTTCTAATATATGTTCTTTTAAATACGTCACATACTGACTGCGAAGAAAATATGTTGTTATCCACTGAGTTTATGTTTCTTCTTTTGACACTTTTATGAACGCATTATACGTCATACTGGGTTGGGGTTAGTTCAATATAGGTAAAATAACAAGAGCTGGGGCACTAAATCGAACGAAGGAGGATTCTGCACCAAGATTGTGGTACATAAAATCTCTGCTGTGACTCAATGCCCGTGTCATAGACGTACCACAACATCTGGCCTACAACAAAAATAACTACTGCCACCGCCACTTTCTGCCTACCATTTAAATATGCAAACAAAACGGTTCCATAATTGCCTAGGCTTTGGCAGACGGAGTCAGTTGACACAAAAATTTTCTGGGTATCCTACCGTGTCGTAATGTCAAGAACTACAATAGAAAAAGAAGCGTATCAGCCACGGTTACAGTGGCCGAAACATTGGTCCCTACAGTATATTTTTTTGTATTATCACGCCGCACGATACACAGAAAAGTTTTATGACGTAACTCTCCTTCAGGCGGTGTCTGCTAATTGCCGCTGTACCTCCACTAGGTAGTGCTGCAATATGTTGGACACTCGACACTGTTCTCCCTTAAGTGAATAACAGCACCGTCCATATTTCAGATTAATGGATCGTTATGGCAAATACACAATCTGGAATTCGAGTAAAGGACCTTGTCGACTTCAGGACAAACAATGCTGTGTAACAAATCTCAATTTCCGGAATTTACTACTAGCGCCTGTTATCGCAATGTTTCGAACCTGAGTTGCATCCATGAACTCCATGCAGTTCAACAACCAATACGACGAACAGGTAAAAAATAGTCTTCCTCGCCAGATGATTCTGCACAGGCCGACTAGTAAAAAAATGCGGAATCGAGTCGGAACTTATGCCGATTCCAATTAATCATTAAACCAAAAAAACATACAAAAAATATTTGCTTTCAGCCATTACCAAAAAACCACTTTGGGATCGAACCAGCTGTTTCAGCTCAAATTACTTTCGTACTGATCAAGAATTCCAGTCAATCTCGAATCGTATTTGAAACAGTATCTCAAATAACCATCGGAATCTGTACCAGTGCCTTCAGAACTCAATACAAGCAATTTATCGAACCCCAACACTCAAAGGCAGCCAAGCTCTCGCTCTGACTTACGAAGCCTCCTAATGTCATTCCGACTGTGCCCGGATCGACAGATTCCCGTGGCATGCAACTTTGTTACTCTCTCACCAAACGCAAACTTTCACTAGAACCATGTTAAAATTTCTGTGAACCGTTAAAATGAACAAATTAGGAAGTGCTACCTGCACCTTCAACAATTAACATATTGTGCTCATTAGCTGCCGTGTATCTCCTCAGTGCCATGCTGTGGTTCGATGTACTGCCTTTACCGCTTAGATGGCTGAATGGATGGAAACACCCAACTGCTCGCTGCGTCTCCCTATCATTCACCTTCTGTCTAGAACATGGTCGCACAACACTTTGTATAATGTAGCCACAAGTACATAACAACAACTAAATTTTAATCACATATAACGAACAATACGTTAAGGCGATATCTTTTATCGTGACGACATTCACCACAGATTTTGGCAATTTACACATGGGACAACCAAAACTGCTTGTTATCTAGTTGTCAGCGAAGGGACATCGTGTTTAATGAGGGTGTGGAGCTGAATGCAATCCTACATTCTGTACACGTCATTACCAGAGGTGAAGAGTTTGTTCCTGCCTGCTAAAAATGGTTTCCTGAAGTGGGAATCGAACCCAAAACATAGGCATACCGTCAAGCCCCAGTCCAACAGCCCATCAACTACGCCATGATTTCATAGGAACAGACGATGCGCTACATTTTACGGGAATTGTGACTTGCTGGAGACGGATTACCTCCCGTTCAACACATTGGTTTCTTTCTCCTGCTACATAGGCATTCACTTGCTGCCTCGGCTACCCAATGCGTACATTCGACTTGAGTTCGTAAACACTGAAAAAAGATCACATAGTAGCCATCTGCAGAAACTAACGACACTGTAGGTTGGGAAAGTTGGTACAGGAAGTGCTGCCATCTCTGTGGTGTAGTGGTAAATCCGTGTAGTGTGAACAAAAAGCCAAGATATTTAGCACACTTAATTTTTTTATACCGCACTTTCTCTGTCTGCTGGGAGTAACTGATGAACCTGAGATATAACTTACTTCATTTTGTAAACTGCCAGTAATAGCAAAAACTGTTAAAATGTTTTTTTGTGAAAGAAGTCACGGCTACATGTCCAAACCAGAGCGGGCACTTGCCGCCCGACACTAGGCCGATAGCAGTAGTAGTAGTAGTAGTAGTAAGCTTTTTTCATCTGTAGATGCCTTTTTACAAGGATATAGGATCTATCAAAGTATTTACAAGTTTAGATCAATTTAAAATAAGCTACAATATTTACAGACTTCTAGTTAGAGACAATCATTAGATTTACTCCTAGTATAGAATACTTTTTTCACAAATAACAACAGCCACACTGCTCACACATATCTCACTATCAGTCACTACACACACTATACACACATTGTTTCATAACACTTCACTCATTACACACACACACACACACACACACACACACACACACACTGGTGAATTCTGGGCCATTTTTTGTACCGCAACTTCCCATTTGTTATCCTGAAAAACTGAGTCAGCATCCCTCCATAATGAGTGGGATGTTTAGCTCAGAAAGAGGAAGAGGTGTTAGTATTTTGCTATGCATATCTTGGGGATAATTATTTCTAAAAATGAAAAAAGAAAGATACAACATAAAGTGAATACGTTATGTGGTATGTTGGATATTTTATAATCATTGTTATTATTATTTATTTTTCTAACATTTTTTAACCAAACCACTACTTCCTTTTTGGCTAAGTAATCCTTGAAAGCATAAAATGTATTGCATAACAGGAACTTTTTAGCTGCCTTTTTAAATAAGTGTATTTTTGCAATTTCTTTAATCTCTTTTGGTAATTTTTTGTACAGTTCTATTCCTTGTTAGAAAATGCTGTTTTGAGTTTTATGTTTATTTTTTCTTCGTAAGTAAAAGTTGGGTCTATCTCTTGTTGCATGGTCATGGACAGAGCTGTTTGTGCAGTAATTACCAATGTTATTTTTGATGTGAACGACTGACTGGTAAATGTATTCACATGGAGCAGTTAAAACGTGAACGTTTCTGTACTCGCATTGGCAAGCAAAAAATTATTTATTATTGTTACCACATTTCATGAAGTTTAGCTAAATCTAAAGTAAAATTATGATGCAAACACCAATTAATGAACTTTTTGCACAAGTTAAATTTTCTAAACCTTGTTTACAGAATCTCTGATGAGAGTCCTCTACCAGAGAATATAATGGTTGTGCTACTTATCATCACACTGGACGAGCCCCAGTGGAAGCCAATGGCACAGTGACACAGTAAGTGACAACTCTAACCCACTGTCTTCCAAAGTTCTTCCAATCTCAGGCGGCCAAAATGTAAATAGCGTGCCAAATTTGCAATGGAGATAAGTGTTTACAGACTGCCGGGATTTCAGTGGACGAACATCACAACTGTAATAGGAAAGAAATGATGCGTAACAAACAATCGTGTGGACTCCATCATCTACACAGAACTTTTTGTTTTCCATTAATCGAATTTTTGAGTTGCTCACAAACTACAACACCCTTTAAACTTCCACGCTAATTGAGGCCGTAGAAGCATGGTCTTTTCTCAATTTACTTCTGACCGAAAAGAGATTGTCCAAGCTGGAGTCGGAGGTTCTTGTTAATCCTGCATTTTGCGTTCTTGTGGTGATATTTCCATAGAAACTTTCATCTTCTAACACATGTTTCTTCATTTATAACCGAGAAGTGAAATATAAGTTTTCGTAGATGTAGCTTTTCAAATGTTTTAGTATAACGAAATATTTTCTTAAAGTTTTCGTGCTCTGTTTCACCCCTTATGGGCTGAATTTCTAAAAGCACTGATTTATGTTTTTTTTTTTTTTTCATTTGAGAGAACCCAAACAGAAATTTTCACACACTTAGATTAAAAAGTGCTTTTATAATGAAATATTCAATAACAATTTTCATTTCCAAAAACAGTTAAATATGTTTTGTTTTATTTATTATTTTGAAAAATAACGATTTTTCCTAGTTATAGCTTAAAAATTGCCTTAGTAGTGACTCTTTCAAGAAAACTGTTCAGCTCTTATTTCACACCATGAGGTTTGGAATTCCCTCCTTAAGCGATTCGTACAGTACGCTATCAACAACCTCTCAAAATTTCAAGTTTCTATCGTTAGCGGTTTGGGCTTGACGATGGTGAGTTAATCAGTCAGTTCGGTAAGGATATTTTCTTTTCTATATGGAGATTGTTAAATAGGAATTAATCACATCAAAATATTTAGCCCATGTGTTGCCTTTGCTGATGTTACAGTGTGATAAACAACACAGATCTCATGTATTACAACCATGGCTGAGCACACAGAACTACGATAGAGCTGGAGAGAGGATACTGAACCAAGGGAGCACATGTAGGTCAGAAAGGGCAAGAGTGTGATGCTTCTTGCTACACGGCTGGTGCTGTTGGTTTACAGTCGTCACTCGAGATACCTGAGCCCATAGAAAGAATGAAATGACGAGCTGCCATGAGCGACATTGCTGATCCATCTCAAACTGAATGGGCAGCGCGTGGCGACAGCCAGGCCTGTTGTAGCTTCAGAATCCCGTAGGCTTCGGACGTTAGGAAGAAATAAAAAGGAAAGTAAGAAAGGGATTTCCAACTGCATTAGAGACCAGGGGCTGAAGCCTACCGGCTGAGGCACAGGTGCTGACTACGCCTTTCTCCTAACATACACTGCTGGCCATTAAAATTGCTACACCACGAAGACGACGTGCTACAGATGCGAAATTTAACCGACTGGCTGGAAGAAGATGCTGTGACATGCAAATGATTAGCTTTTCAGAGCATTCGTGCTAACATGAGGAAAGTTTCCAACCGATTTCTCATACACAAACAGCAGTTGACCGGCGTTGCCTGGTGAAACGGTGTTGTAATGCCTCGTGTAAGGAGGAGAAATGCGTAGAATCACGTTTCCGACTTTGATAAAGATCGAATTGTAGCCTATCGCGATTGCGATTTATTGTATCGCGACACTGCTGCTCGCGTTGGTGGAGATGCAATGACTGTTAGTAGAATATTGAATCGGTGGCTTCAGGAAGGTAATGCGGAACACCGTGCAGGATCCCAACAGCCTTGTGTCATTAGCAGTCGAGATGACAGGCATCTTATCCGCATGGCTGTAACGGATCGTTCAGCCACGTCCCGATCCCTTAGTCAACAGATGTGGACGTTTGCAAGACAACAACCACCTGCACGAACAGTTCGACGACGTTTGGGGCAGCATGGAGTATCAGCTCGGAGACCATGGCTGCGGTTACCCTTGACGCTGCGTCACCGACAGGAGCGCCAGCGATGGTGTACTCAAAGACGAACCTGGGTGCACGAATGGCAGTACATCATTTTTTTTGGATGAATCCAGGTTCTCTTTACAGCATCATGATGGTCGCATCCGAGTTTGGTGACATCGCAGTGAACGCACCTTGGAAGCGTGTATTCGTCATCGCCATACTGGCGTACCACCCGGCGTGGTGGTACGGGGTGCCATTGGTTACACGTCTCGGTCACCTCTTGCTCGCATTGACTTCACTTTGAACAGTAGACGTTACATTTCAGATACGATCCGTGGCTCTACAATTCGTGAGTCACTACTTTAGATGAACTGTGGTATTGTGTTGAAGCTGCACATGCAGCTGTACCTGTACACGCCATGCAAGCTCTGTTCGACTCAATGCCCAGGCGTATCAAGGCCGTTATTACGGCGAGAGGTCGTTTTTCTGTGTACTGGTTTCTCAGTATCTATGCACCCAAATTGCGTGAAAATGTAATCACATGTCAGTTCTAGTATAATATATTTGTCCAATCAATATCCGTTTACCATCTGCATTTCTTCTTGGAGTGACAATTTTAATGGTCAGTAGTGTAGGCTTTCTACACCGGCTCACTTCATACTGGTGGAATGGCGGTTTCACTGTACCCGTGTACCTCCATGAGGAAGAAGAAGGACAATTTAACACTTGACCAGTTTTTAACGATTGTCGCTTTTTGGGTAAATTATCGTCTCAAAATGACCGTTGCCATAATCTATTGCCAGATTTAGGTTTCTCAGTATGCTATGAATCAACATCATGAAGCTTCTTTTTCTCGAAAATATTGTTAATGGTTTAAATCGCGACTGATTTTTCTAGAAACACGAAACAGACTTGATAGGAAAGTTACTGATACATTGATCCTGAATCTGTCAGCTAATTGGTTGCTTACTGTTTCGTACTCGAGTCTCTGTCTTTGTTTGCGGCCGTTTGCTGCCGCCCACGCGCGCTTCTCGCCACGTGGAGCTCCAGGGGAGGAGCGTTGAGCTACAGGGAGAGAGAGGGTGTTGCCTAAGCCACTGAGATCTCGCGTATGAGCGGTAGATGGGGCTGCGGTGTCGGAGCTCAAACGAAGGCGCGAAAAACATGAGCCAGAAAGGTGAACATAGGACGCCAAAAAAGCCGCCTGTTGGCAAACACAAGAACTTCGAAAGATCCACGTTCATCTCACCTATCGCCCTCGCTCAGCATATAGATGTATACTGAGAAAGCAGTAAAGGAAACAAAAGAAAAATTCGGAGTAGGTATTAAAATCCATGGAGAAGAAATAAAAACTGTGAGGCATGCCGATGACATTGTAATTCTGTCACAGACAGCAAAGGACTCGGGAGAGCAGTTGAATGGAATGGACATTATCTTGAAAGGAGGATATAAGATGAACATCAACAAAAGCAAAACGAGGATAATGGAATGAAGCCGAATTAAGTCGGGTGATGCTGAGGAAATTAGATTACGATATGAGACACTTGAAGCAGTAAAGGAGTTTTGCTATTTGGGGAGCAAAATAACTGCTGCTGGTCGATGTAGAGAGGATATAAAATGTAGACTGGCAATGACAAGGAAAGCTTTTCTGAAGAAGAGAAATTTGTTAACATCGAGTATAGATTTAAGTGTCAGGAAGTCGTTTTTGAAAGTATTTGTGTTGAGTGTAGGCATGTATGGAAGTGAAACATGGACGATAAATAGTTCGGACAAGAAGATAACAGATGCTTCCGAAATGTGGTGCTACAGAAGAATGCTGAGGATTAGATGGGTAGATCACATAACTAATGAGGAGGTATTGAATAGAATTGGGGAGAAGAGAAGTTTGTGCCACAACTTGGCTAGAAGAAGGGACCGGTTGGTAGGACATGTTCTGTGGCATCAAGAGATCACAAATTCAGCATTGGAAGACAGCATGGATGGTAAAAATCGTAGAGAGAGACCAAGAGATGAATACACTAAGCAGATTCAGAAGGATGTAGGTTGCAGTAAGTACTGGGAGATGAAGAAGCTTGCACAGGATAGGGTAGCATGGAGAGCTGCATCAAACAAGTCTCAGGACTGAAGGCCACAACAACAACAACATCGCCCTCGCTCAGGTGCTCACCAGCAAGTAAGAAGACTTTTTCGTACTTCGCACTTTTATTATACACTACATGAACACTGTCGTTTCATAACAAGTATGAGCTACAGCAAGAACGATTATCAGTATCAGTTTCATATATTTGTGTGCGGTACAAAGCTTTTTGGAGGATGGTGTTAATTCTTCAAAAAAATGGTTCAAATGGGTCTGAGTACTATGGGACTTAACTTCTGAGGTCATCAGTCCCCTAGAACTTAGAACTACTTAAACCTAACTAACCTAAGGACGTCACACGCATCCATGCCCGAGGCAGGTTTCGAACCTGCGACCGTAGCGGTCGCGCGGTTCCATGCTGTAGCGCCTAGAACCGCTCGGCCACAAGCCCGGCCTTAATTCTTCACGTACAGAGATTTATGGTGAGTAAAGTTCTGTATATATTTTCAGAACCAGTAACATAAAGTGTGGACTATTAAAATACACTTCGTAGATCGTACACAGCATAGCCATGGAACACCTCATATTTGCAAATGAACTGAGTTTCTTTAATATCATAACAATTCTTCGTGTCTTTCAAAATTAATGTCAATAGCCAGTCATTTCTGTTTGAAAATGTTCTTAACTTGTAACTGATTTTTGATAATACTACTTCTTAATCAGATTTCCCTTACTCATTTTTGGTGTATAGCAGGGTAAAATATTACACATTGACTACTTAATTCAGTATTGGTAAAATTTGCTCTATTGCAACACATTTAAATTAGAGTAACATGTTTGTTCCTAGGTACCTGATCATGTTGTGACTTGTAAGTGTTTTTCACTTCAGGAAGATCTTACCTGTTTGGAGTAACTTTGGTAATTTCAGAAAAAAGACCACATCACACATAAAGTAAGTGCTATGATTTCAGAATGGAACTGGAAAATTAGTTAAACTTTTACTGCAAAATTTGAAAAGCGTTCCAGGTTAGAACATAAATATATATGATGTATTTTTGTTTTATGGCATGTTTTGCAGCCTTCTGGATATCTTCACCTTCTATCTATTGAACAAAAACTGAAAGTTGCTTGCTATCATTTCCACCTTCATGATTACTTTTTGTCCCGCGTATTCTGAATCGCAATTCAAGTACAAAGATATTTTCTATCAAGTCATCACTTACTGAAGTTATCACAGTCTTTGCCTAATTCAGGAAAGGCAAGTCTGTTGAGATGTACTTTGGAGGCTAGACGTGCGGGTCTGTGACAGGCTTGGATTGCTGCGAGGTGGCTTCCGCAGAACCCCATTTGAACGACACGTATCAGTCTCCCTATTTTCCTGGCTGCGTTTCTGTCCGGCTTTCTGCTAGCTGCTCTGGCTGTGTCCCCGCCTTAGCTTTCACGTGTTTGAAACGGTAACGTATCTGAAGTCGCCTTACGGTATGATGGCCTGTCTCATGCAGTGTCTTAGAAAAGTATGTTGAGGTTGTAATACACATTTCACAGCTTCGTCGAATATTTCCTTCTAGTGTTGTCAGATCTTCAGCGTGTCTTTGCTCGTGTTCGGTCACGTTCTGATTCACGTGGAACAGTATCGGTTTTCGTTAATCAATCAGCATACTAAGCGTGCTGAATACATCAAACTCTCGTTTATTTAAATGTTTCCACGAATTTAGATTATATTTAGAATTTTTCCATGTTCGGATATCTTTGTGTGGTGGTCCTCTGCACCATGTGATCCACGTAATAACAATTGTACAGCTTCTTGCTACAGTGATTGTGGACTGACTCGTAATAATTATATATTGAGCTGAAGTTCTTACGGCCGGCCAATGTGGCCGAGCGGTTCTAGCACCGAGGGACCGCTACGGTCGTAAGTTCGAATCCAGCCCCGGGCATGAATGTGTGTAATGTCCTTAGGTTAGTTATCTTTAAGTACATTACTGGCCATTACAATTGCTACACAAAGGAAAAGTGCAGATGATAAATGGGTATTCATTGGCCAAATATATTATACTAGAACTGACACGTGATTACAGTTTCACGCAATTTGGGTGCACAGATCCTAAGAAATCAGTACCCAGAACAACAACCTCTGGCCGTAATAACGGCCTTGATACGCCTGGGCATTGAGTCAGAGTTTGGATGGCGTGTACAGGTACAGCTGCCCATACAGCTTCAACACGATACCACAGTTCATCAAGAGTAGTGTCTGGCGTATTGTGACGAGCCAGTTGCTCGGCCACCATTGACCAGACGTTTTCAATTGGCGAGAGATCTGGAGAATGTGCTGGCCAGGACAGCTGTCGAACGTTTTCTGTATCCAGAAAGGCCAGCACAGGACCTGCAACATGCGGTCGTGCATTATCCTGCTGAAATGTAGGATTTCGCGGGAATCGAATGAAGGGTAGAGCCACGGGTCGTAACATGTCCACTGTTCAAAGTGCCGTCAATGCGAACAAGAGGTGACCGAGACGTGTAACCAATGTCACACCGTACCATCACGCCGGGTGGTACTCCAGTATGGCGATGACGAATACACGCTTCCTATGTGCATTCACCGCGATGTCGCCAAACGCGGAAGCGACCATCATGATGCTGTTAACAGAACCTGGATTCATCCGAAAAAATGACGTTTTGCCATTCGTGCACCTAAGTTCGTCGCTGAGTACACCATCGCTGGCGCTCCTGTCTGTGATGCAGCGTCACGGATAATCGCAGCCATGGTCTCCGAGCTTATAGTACATACTGCTGCAAACGTCGTCGAACTATTCGTGCAGATGGTTGTTGTCTTGCAAACGTCCCCATCTGTTGACTCAGGGATCGAGACGTGGCTCCACGATCCGTTACAGCCACGCGGATAAGATGCCTGTCATCTCGACTGCTAGTGATACGAGGCCGTTGGGATCCAGCACGGCGTTCCGTATTACGCTCCTGAACTCACCGATTCCATATTCTGCTGAAAGTCACTGGATCTCGACCAACGCGAGCAACAATGTCGCGATACGATAAACCGCAATCGCGATTGGTTATAATCCGACTTTTATCAAAGTCGGAAACGTGATTCTACGTATTTCTCCTCCTTACACGAGGCACCACAACAACGTTTCTCCAGGCAACGCCGGTCAACTGCTGTTTGAGTATGAGAAATCGGTTGGAAACTTTCCTCATGTCAGCACGTTGTAGGTGTCGCCACCGGCGCCAACCTTGTGTGAATGCCCTGGAAAGCTAATCATTTGCACATCACTGCATCTCCTTCCTGTCGGTTAAAATTCGCGTCTGTAGCACGTCATCTTCGTGGTGTTGCAATTTTAATGGCGAGTAGTGAAGTTCTAAGTTCTAGGGGACTGATGACCTCAGATGTTAAGTTCCATAGTGCTCAGAGCCATCTGAACCATTCTGTAAGTTCCTACGATTTATTTCCATTCCATTGTCATTGGTGTAATTGGTTTTAAATATACGACTGCATAATGTGGCTTGGTATGCATTTTACAGTCAGCACTACATTTGAAATGCAAACTCTGTTCAGTACTCTTCCTTCAAGGGGAAATTTAGTCAATATGAGGAAAAGCTGCCAGAAACCTTTGCTATTCTAGGCATACTTCATACCTAGGAAGGTAACTAACAGTGAGGATACTCGAAGACTGCCTGCTGCTGATCATAAAACGAAGGCGCACCGGAAAATAATGCCTCCGAACTTTTTTACGTGAAAACTCTTAAGGCTTTTGGAACAAAACAAGCATTATTAACATTCTACATCTTTATTCTTCATGTCCAAACATTTGTAGCTCTATGCCACTAGAGGGCTCCGAATTGCACACGTGACGGTCGTAAACGTAAGTACGTTTCGAATTCCAGGAGTTCTTCCACACATGGCGCACGCTCTCCTCCAGCACGATAACGCCAGACCACAAACGAACATTACGACATATGCAGTAATCCGATGCCTTGAGTTCACTCCACACAGTCCCGACTTAGCCCTATCCGATTTTCATCTATTTGAAAACTTAAAGAACACCTCTGACGGCTTCGCTTTGATGGCAGAGACGAGGTTATAGTTCAGTTAACAAAGTCAAACATCCTACAGTGACAGTCCCACCAAACTAATCTCTCTTTGGCAGGAATGTATGCGTCGCATTCAGAAATGAATATGTTGACACGAAGAATAAAATGGTAGAATGTAATAACGTTTGTTTATTTAAAAAGCTTTAACAGTTTTCACATAAATTTGAAGGCGTTAGTTTTCAGTACTCCCTCGTACATTCGATGTGCTTACCAGATTGAATCATGCATCGTACTACACATGATTTACCTATAATGTCAATCGTACGTTCTTCGAAACAGATTGTGAAATTGTTAGAAGTAAGTGTCATCATAATATTCATTGAAGTGTTTATTTATACCCTCGGTTCTTCCCATTGTGTTACGCCCGTTACATACGACAAGAAAAGAATTACGAAACATCTTTTTCATTAAATGATGTCCAAAGTCGGACTGATTGATTAACGAAACGTGGTTTCAGATCACATAAAACGTGAGTCACATCGTTGAGAGAAAGACTACGTTGAAATTGTTCGTTGCACATGTCTTACAACAAAATAACTTTCTCTCACGCTGTAAATTAGTAAGCTGAACACGAAGTATTACCTTTTGAATCAACAGGCTTGGTGATACAAAACTGAATAACCACGGAATTTACATTTATGCTGTGTCCGTCCATTTATTATTCGCACTAGCAAATCAGACCTCGTCAATACAAAACAAGCAGGTTCTATGTAACGTACGAAAGTAATAATTATTTTAACGAGACGGCCACAATGGCGGCTGGACAGATCGCAGCAAAGCCAGCTGGGTATGATTAAAAAACTCACCGTCTGTCCCATGAGATAAGCTATTAAAACGTAATATTGGGATTAAAGCGAAAGAACCCAATACAATAGATTCATTCTCATCGTAAGTTATTATTCAGTAAATTGACTTGCATGAATCACATATCTGTACGTATACAACCAAGAAGGAAACGTTAGAACAAATAACAAAGGAAGAATAAGAACAAACGACACAAAAATGAGACTCTCCATTCTTGTCAGGGAGATAAGTGTTAAATCAGTGTTATTACGACCCAGACATTTCAACTAGCTTCCATAATATGAATTTGACCCTCACTACTCCAGCAGAAATAATGTCCATCATAAAAATCTTTAAAATCAAAAATGATGAAATATCAACAAAATTAATTAAAGAATGTGATTCTGAGCTAAGTAACATATTAAGCTAGCTGTGTAACCAGTCGCTTATCAGTGGAATATTTCCTGAATGGTTGAAATGTGCTGAAATTAAGCCACTGTTTAAGAAGGGAGATAAAGAAATAGCATCAAATTTCCGTCCAATTTCACTGTTGCCAGCATTCTCAAAAATTTTAGAAAAAGTAATGCACAATCGGCTTTATAACCATCTTGTCTCAAATAACATACTGTCAAAGTCACAGTTTGGTTTTCTAAAGGGTTCTGATATTGAGAAAGCCATCTAAACTTACAGTGAAAATGTGATTAATTCATTAGACAAAAAATTGCAGGCAACTGGTATATTTTGTGATCTTTCAAAGATGTTTGACTGTGTAAATCACAATTCCCTTTTAAGTAAATTAGACTATTATAGTGTAACAGGAAATGCTGCAAAATGATTCAAATCTTGTATCTCTGGCAGGAAACAAAGGGTGTTATTAGGAAAGAGACATGTATCAAGCTATCAGGCATCATCCAACTGGGAACTGATTATATGTGGGGTCCCACAGGGTTTCATTTTGGGGCGCTTCCTTTTTCTTGTGTATATCAATGACCTTTCATCAGTAACATTAGTAGATGTCAAGTTTGTTTTGTTTGCTGATGATACAAACATTGCAATAAATAGCAAATCAAGTGTAATCTTAGAAAGAACAGGTTATAAAATATTTGTGGACATTAATCACTGGTTCCTAGCCAATTCTTTGTCACTAAACTTTGAAAAAACGCACTACATGCAGTTCAGAACTTGTAAGGGGTGTCCCACGAGTACATGTCTAACATACGATGACAAGAAGATAGAAGAAGTGGAGAGCGTTAAATTCTTGGGATTGCAGCTTGATAATAAATTCAACTGGGAGGAGCACACCACAGAACTGCTGAAGCGTCTTAACAAATCTCTATTTGCAATGCGAGTTGTGTCAGAAATAGGGGATGTAAAAATGGAAAAACTGGTATACTACGCTTACTTTCATTCCATAATATCATTTTGAATTATTTTTTGGGGTAATTCATCAAGCCAAGCTAAAGTCTTCCCGGCAAAAAGCGTGCAGTAAGAGTTATATGTGGTGTGAACTCAAGAACATCCTGCAGAAGCCTGTTTAGGGAATTAGGGATACTAACTACTGCTTCCCAATATATTTATTCTTTAATGAAATTTGTCATTAGAAATATATCACTTTTTCAAACCAACAGCTCAATTCATGGAATCCATACTACAAATAAGAATAATCTTCACAACGATTTAAAGTCACTTAGTTTTGTACAAAAAAGGTGTGCATATACAGGAACACACATTTTCAATAACTTGCCAGCAGCCATAAAAATCTTTACAGCCAAGAAATTCAGTTTAAGAGAAGCCTAAAGGGTTTATTGGTGGCCAACTCCTTCTACTCCATTGATCTTACTTCTGCACCATTTCAGTGCAGTAATCTGTTCATTGTAAAAAAGTATTATAGTAGTTGTATTACGTGTTTATTACCCGATAAATATATAAAAAAATCTTTTTTATTTTAAATTCAGTGCATTAGTATTTGTAAGATGACTCTTTCACATAGTGTTCATTAAAAAATGACGATCATTCCACTTGCGACCTGTGGAATGGTACATTAGCTTATTTGTTTTAGTTGTAAATATTTATCATATAAAGTTGTTTTTCTGACGTGTTCTACATCCTGGAGGACCTCCTCACGACGGATCAATTGGAAAGAAAGTAAATATAATCTAAAGTCCTATTCTCGCGGTAACAGCACTTTTTCTATTCAATAAAACTTAAATGTCTTTCGAAATTAAGTTATTCACCAGAAGAAATAAGAGAAAAATACTCTTAGTCCCCCAGTGGCGCTCATTAAGCACTCGCTACTCTTGAATATGCTCAAGATTACGTTCTTAATAATTTCTTGGGCTAAGGAATTTCATAAAAAGGGGTACACATCCCAGGCACTTGTCGATAGATATATTTTCATGTACCCAGAAACACAAAAAAACGGTATGACGTTTGTAAAATTACATTTAATCTAAAATCTAATCACATATGCTTAAATTGCAATGTAACAAATTTGTAGCTACAACTGAGAATTCGTCTGACCACCAATCAACTGGAAGCATGAGCAGGCCTCGATGCAAGGCCCAAACTTTCATTCAGAACATCAATGATAGCGCGTGACGAAGTAAAGTGAAACGTAATCTGGGTCTGGCACAGATTTTCAATCGACATGACATGTGCAGAACTTGACACGTCAATTTGCCTCTAGCCTGAAGTACGACAGAAAAGATTATTGACAAGAAAAGGTACGCTCATGTAAGTTGTTAAAGAAAATTTGTAACTCGAGTGAGGTTTTCTTGGTAGAGAGGATGCAGCACGTTATCTTCGACGGTGAGTCATCGACAGAAGTAGACGTAAGTTCAGGCCTGCCATGGGGAAGTGTGTTGGGAGCCTGGCTTTTTGTGTTGTACATTAACCCCTTGCCAGATCGTTGAAGGTGGATGGGCAAAAAGGAAAGGAAAGGGAAGTAAGTATTGATGTCAGCTGCATCGGAACTTTATGCGGAATAAGCGGCGACGAGTCGAAATGTATGCCGCACCGGAATTCGAACACGTAATCATGTCCGAAAGAACAGACACTACACATTCGTACAATTTAGCGTTCTGCAGATTTAAGTGCCTTATAATACATTGAAACTATTTTGAATATACCGTTAATTTATCTTCAGGTGATGCATAAAATGCTGTATACGTGTTTCTAGGACTATTTATACATAATGTGCATGAGTACATAATATTTTGAACAAGAACCCATGTCCGGAAACGTACTGTTTCCGTTCTAGGATGGTTCTAGTTCAGATGTTTAACTCTTCCTTATATGCTTGAGGAACTGAATAAGGCGTAACGCAGTACGATTATTGGGTAACAGTTTGAAAGGAAACATAACGAGAAATCCATTTATTGCTTAAATACATTTTTTTGTATTAACACTTAATCACTATGTTCAGTGCGTACAGTATGCTGCGTTAATTTTTGATTTGGAATAATGTGAACACGTAACATTTATGTGTTAATACAAACAAATGTGCTGAAGTGATAAGTGAGTGTTTCGTTACGTTTCCTTTCGAATTGTTAGCTGATCACTGTGCTGCGTCACGCCTAATTCACTTCCTCAAACAGAAGTGTATGAGCTTAACATTTAAACTGAAACGGCCGAAGAATGGTAACGGTACGTATTCGGACATGGCTCCTATTCAAAATATTTTGTACACACTTCTCTCTGCAAGTCCTGGAAGTTTGTAACGGGAATTCCGAATACCCTGTCTAACATGTGGACAGTTATATTTTGTCGCCCATGAGCCATCATGTATCTTGAAACACAGGAAGGTATTTCACCAGAGAATGTGTGAAACTTGCAGATGAACTGAGATTCTTCAATGTATTAACAATTTTACCTGCTTTCAAAATGGAAATTTGTGTTAGTTTCCAGTAGTTTCAATTCCAGAACGCATCCGATTTGTAGCTGGTGTTGGATCATACTTCTGCTTCATTGAATTTCACTTACTAATTATTTATTGGTGTGTAGCGCAGTAATAATATAACAGGTAGATCTTTAGATAACACAATATTTTCTCCATTGCAACGCTTTTAAATTTCAGTACAATATTTTTTTCCTAGGTACATGACTATTTAGTGTCTCGAAATATGTTTTTACATTTGGGGAAATCTTAATCTTCGGCCGCATCTTTTTTAATTCAGAAAAGATTGTCATCATTTAAAAATGGAATAATAAAATATATTAAACTTGTATTATTGAGCAAGTTAGACGCTGATGATACTTGGTTTGTGCAGCGCTCAACTGCTTTGACTGCACCATCAATGATTCACAATAAAATCAATGTATGGGTACAACAGTTTGTAGGGGTATGAAATGGAATGATCATATAAACTCGTTCGTAAGGAAGACAGGTAGAGAATTTCGTTCATAGGCAGGATACTGGGAGAACAGGATACTGAGAGAACGCATTCAGCCTAAAATGGCGACTACTTACGAATCACTTGTTCGTACTCCCCTACAATACTGCTCAAGTACGTGGGACCTACACCAATTTGGGGTAAAAAGGGCTATCCGCAGTGTCGCCCTAGACATTACCGCATGAAACACATACATCGTGTGGGTTGCAGTAACCTCAGCCCCTACAGTTCAGAACCTGCCGGACTTCGCAAACCCGGAAGTCAATGGCCGGGCCAGCAGAAGGCATGAGCAACGCTCCAGATACTCCACTGGGCAGCATACATGGTGGCGGTAGAGGTCGTCGACAAACTGCATCACTCCATGCATCTGTCATGCCATGTGCCAACATTAGGCCTACAAGTACCCATCCACAAGGCTGCTATTTAGGATGGCACACGAATTCCAGACAGCAGTTCTGTCACAGCCAGCATCCCGAGTGTCTCCGCTATGCCATACCAAGGAGTGAGCCACTGACTTCTGGACAGCTCACCGAGTCATCAGCTCGGACTCTTAAGTTATCAGCAACATGATCGTTCGGACTTGGTATAACGGTACTGTTATTCTTCTAGCCTAAGAGATACTCTCAGACAAATTTCTATCCTTGTCGGACTTCGACATTTCATTACTAAGGCAAGAAGATCAGAATTTAATGTCCCATCGACCACGGAGTCATTAGAGACAGAGATCAGGTTTGGATCCGGAGAGGATAGGGAAGAAAATAGGTCGTGCCCATTTCAAAGGAAATGAACCGTGAATTTACTTTCAAAACTTTTTCTTAACGGGCTCCGGAACGCCCTATACTTGCAATGTTAAAATAACGCTTATACATTACATCTTTCCTCACAAAGTATTTGAGGTAGGAAGTTGAACTTTTTACAGATTATTTATTGGAATATGGGCTAGAACTTAACACAGGGATTTTACAAAATTTTTGTTCAGTTATTAAAGATGATTTTTTTTCTATTGTAATGAAAATTCACACCATTTTTTTGCAATTTTTTATTTATATATTCAAAAATATACAGTTTTTTGGAAAAAGGCTGTGTTAAATTATGCAGAAGGTACTGTGTAACATTTACTGAAAGTTTGAAACAAATATGTTTGGAAGATCCTTAGAAAACATGTAATTAGTATGAGAAAATAAAAGTTTTGGGAATCGAGCGACAAAGATTGGATTAACTTTTTAGTGCATTCCAGGTCCATAGGATGGATTATCTTCATCCTCTGCAAACTCCTCCTCCAGCTTCCTCTTGTTCCTCCTCCTGTTTACTCTTGCTTGTATTTCTAGACTCTTTACAGCCCTGTCTGCAGCCCGAAGGCGTTCCTTGTCTAAAGCAAGCATCGCTCGTACCATGTTAGAACCTATCTTCATTCCCATATTTCTAAATACCTTGCACCTTACAATGTTGCCATCATTGAAAGTCGCAACAGCATCATACACACCAAAGCGAAGTGTTTCTATTCCAACAAATACAGTCTTGGGGATTCTCGACCATATAACACTATTTACACTTTCTTGGGGTTTTAAGTTTTTCCGTGAATACACTTTTTCAACAGTTCAGGTGCTGCTAAGTCTCTGAAAATAGTTTTTATCACCTCCATTATTGCATGAGGCAGACTATGCTTATGAGTGTACACTTCACCAGTTAGCAATCCTTTGTTATATTTACACTAACTGTCTTCTTATTTGGGACACAAGCTATGTTGGGGATTTTCATCGTCTTTATTGTTTACGGTAATAACACATACCTTTGGCTTTCCAACATTTCTCCTTTTCTTAAAAGCCTTCAGAGGATTTCCAATAACTTTACTTTTACTCATTATTATGCTTCAACAAAACAGAGACTCAAGAAACAGAATTAATTACGAATATTTTCGAGATAACGACAGAGTAAATAAACATGAAACAATCGACAATCACACCAGCGATATATATTGAACCATCACAGGTTAGCCACAAGACATACTTTATCTCACATCACTAAAATGTACCTGATGAACACGGACGTTAATAATAACACCATTTGACAGCAGTTTAACAGCGCCACAGTGGGTCACGCCCATGTAGAACACATTTCAAAAAAAAATTTAAAAATAGTTGTAGTCTTCGGAATTGAATAAATTATATATCTATTAAAAGGTAATAGTCTGCAGATTCAGAAAACGCAAAAAAGTAAAAATTGAACTTTTCATGATTTTGAGCCTTTCCGGAGCCCCTTAAGAATTTACTTTATTTACTAGCGATTCATCAAGAACATTAACACATTTAATCACACTATGTGATCGTGGAAGTAGTTTCCAGGCAGTAACTGATGAAATCAAAATGAAATTGCTTTTAACAAAGGGAATTTTATTCCTAAAAGCTTTTTTTTAAGAAACAGATTTAAAATTATAAGCAGAACGCACCCTCTAAATATCAAGTTACAATTTATTCATAGGCAGAAAGAAACAAATTTTTGAGTGTATGAGCTTTCGGGCTGAGAACCTTGCCACTCCCTTTTGACACGGCCGTAGTCACGAACCGCTCACCGCAGGTGCAACTTGATTTTAAATTCTAAGAAAAGTCTTACGGTGGAAGGGTGGCAACTTTATATACTAAAATGACCATTTAAATAAAAGCCCATGAAATACAATCTTACATAAAATTATACAAGATTGGCCAAACATGCTCTACAGTATACATATACCGCCTCTCAAGATGACAGGCTAGATAAAAACATATTTCAGGAATTAGGCCGTTACACTTCAAGTAATAAATTCGTTAACACACCTAATCCGGCATACATGGCAGAGGCAGCTATTAACATACGGCAGATTGATAAGGAGATTACCGAACGACCCAAACCGCAGGTTGCTCTAACCCGCCCCTTCTCCACAAGGGAAAAAATGGACCACCCAACTCATATATAAGCACGTTCCCGCGGGTGGGCAAACGGAGAAGAATGGTGGGACGACCCCAAAACAAAGCGGCTGGTGACCTCACCAAAAAAACAAGTGGAATTTAACAAGTAAATGAAACAACATGTCATCATTCACACTGCGATTTCTGGCGAAGACCTGGCGCAGCACCCCCAAAACGCTCTCCCGAACCGTCCGCTGTCAGCCGCTTCAACGGACGCAGGAAGGCGCGCCGATGTCCCGTCTCACGGTGTCGCAGCTCGCACCGGCCAGTCCATGTCGTGGGTTGACTCCTGTTGCTCTCGTGTAGGCCGCGAACCCACTACCCCTCGCTATACGTCGCGGCCCACTGGACTCACCTGGCGACCTCACATGTGCCGACGCTCAAGACGGACAAGTCATCTTGTGTCTCAGTGCGCGACCGACCAACCGATCGATCCAACCGCCAATGACCGTTGCCTGAGCAACTCGAGCTGACTGCCGGCCTAACGCGCAGACTCAGATGCAGGAACTAAGCCCCCCGACCGAGCGACCGCTCGTTGAGTTCTCTCACTGCGCCACAAATTCGGACGAGTGACAGACTAGCAAGCTGGGGACGCGAGACTACCCCCAGACTGACTCCAGACTCACCCAGACTGACCATCTAGAGAGCTCATAGCGCTCCTTAAATGCACTTGAATAGGCAACCTTTCCACTTTCACACCAGAGGGAGACCAAAAGCTGCGACTGCCACAGCGGCGCCATCACCAGAAACGGAGGGCGAATGCTTCACACTACGCGCTGCGGCGCGCTCTTCAAAACAGCAATTTTTACCACGGTTCAGGAAGCATCCCAGCATTTGCGATAAACGAGAAACCTAAATCTTGATAGTCGTATATTTCATAGCTGAGGTCTCTCCATACTCCTTCAACAAAGTACACGATAAAAGTCATTAAGTGTTTAGTCTGCTTGACTGAAGCTTGGATTTGGACTTTGATTTTAAACATGAAGTGTGAAACCTGTGTTTCCGTCGTAACGTAGGGTTGTTAGGACATCAAGAGTGTGTTCATCAAAGAGCGTGTGACTGCAGAAACTTAGCTCACTGTTTTCAACGTAAAACACTTAAGGCTTTAACATTGTAGTCAGTGAAGCGTATGTAACTCTTTCAAGTTTCAGAGAAATTATTTATTTACTTTGTGATTCTGGAAGTCCAAATGCCCCCGTTAGTTATGAGCCATCATTTTCTTTTTCACTTACTGAAGGAGTAGTATCCATTCACTGAAGAAAAATCGTTTGCTTCACATCATTGTGGAAAATATTTTTGGATAAATAAACTTTTGTTTGTTCCCTACACCTGGAGAGTTCACAAAAAAAGTTTTTTTTTTAAAAAAAAAGCAGCTAGCGTGCTATTTCTTCACGTTGGAATTCTTGTTATTCCATTCACACCGTCCACCCCCAGTGAAATCGGACTATTTCTTCTGTGCCACCTGTACTTGCTTCACACACTGAACTAAAAGGACTGGACGCGATGAAAGCTCAGAAAGAAGTAAAACTCCTTCATACAGTGAAGGTAACATTATGTTCTACTACAATTTCAAACGAAAAACTTCAAATATCTATCGAAAATTGAGAAAAAATACAATATAAAATAAAACTATCGGCTATTGCCAATACATCGATGTATCGATATATCAGGAGAAGAAATATCACTGAACCATGTCGATAATTTTTGAAAAAATACCTGTACATGGATATATCGCTGCCTCATCAACAGCTCTAGTGGACACATCAATACTGAACGTATACAAAGCGGTGCAGCACGAGTAGTGATAGGTTTATCTGAGTCAGGGAGGAGCGTCATGGAGATGCTGAAAAATCTAAGCTTTGACAACAGAAGACAGTCGCACATTACCCAAAATAGCCTACGTATAAGCCGGCCGGAGTGGCCGTGCGGTTCTGGGCGCTACAGTCTGGAGCCGAGCGACCGCTACGGTCGCAGGTTCGAATCCGGCCTCGGGCATGGATATGTGTGATGTCCTTAGGTTAGTTAGGTTTAATTAGTTCTAAGTTCTAGGCGACTGATGGCCTCAGAAGTTAAGTCGCATAGTGCTCAGAGCCATTTTGAGCCTACGTATATAGTTTGAAGAATCAGCTTGAGGTAGTGAATTACGAAATAAACTGGTGTGCAAAAGAGCGAAAGTAACTTTTGCATGATGTGACAGTGTCTAATAACATAGCTCGATTAAAGTGCGCAGGTGGAACCAGAATACGTATATTCGTCAAATGGATTGGCCTGTCCGTACGCCGGACTTGAACACCATCGGACACTTGTGGGATGCGTTGGGGAGACATATTGCACGACGTCCACATGCACCAATCACCATCCAGCAATTGTTATCCGCGCTGGTGGAGCCAAACTTGTGCCCAGCATTACACCATGTTGCAGAGCTTCCATTGCAGTTTGTGGTGATCACGCGCCATATTAAGAACGATGCAACGTGCAAGCAAGTGCAGGAACTATCGCAGAATCAGCTTAGTTGCTCATGCATCCAAGTTGCAGGCAAGAGTATTTGTGGTTAGTTGCTATGGGACCAAACTGCTGAGGTCATCGTTCCCTAGTCTTACACACTACTTAATCTAACTTAAATGAACTTACGATGAGCAAAACACACACACTAATGCCCGAGGGAGGACTCGAATCTCCGACGGTGTTATGACAGGAATAATATACAAAGCAATGGAAAAGAAAATTGAGGATGTGTTAGTTGACAATCGGTTTGTCCTTAGCACAGGTAAAGGAACCAGAGGCAATTCTTACGTTGCGGTTGATCATGAAAACAAGACTGAAGAAAAATCAAGACACGTTCATAGGATTTGTCGACCTAGAAAGAGCGTTCGACAATGTAAAGTGGTGCAAGATCTTCGGAATTCTCAGAAAAATAGGAATAAGCTGTAGGAAGAGAAGTGTAATATATAATATGCACAAGAGCCAAGAGGGGGTAATAAGAGTGAACGACCAAGAACTAAGTGCTCGGATTAAAAGGGATACAAGACAAGGATGTAGTCTTTCTCCCCTGATGTTGAATCTATACATCGATGGAGCAATGATGGAAATAAAGAAAGATTCAGGAGTGAGATTAAAATTCTAGGTAAAAGGATATCAATGATACGATTTGCTGATGACATTGTTATCCTGATAGAAACTGAAGAAGAATAACATGATCTGCTGAATGGAATGAGCAATCTAATCAATCTAATGCGTACAGAATATGGGCTAACAGCAAATCAAAGTAACAGAAATGAGAATAGCGAGAAACTTAATATCAGGATTGATGGCCACGAAGTGGAAGAGGTTAAGGGATTCTGCTACCTAGGAAGTAAAACAACCAATGACGGACGCAGCAAGGAGGACATCAAAAGCAGTCTAGCAATGGCAAAAAGGGTAATCCTGGCCAAGCGAAGTCTATTAGCGTCGAGCATAGGTCTTAATTTCCGGAACAAATTTCTGAGAATGCACGTCTGGAGCACAGCACTGTACGGCAGTAAGACATGGAGAGTGGGAAAACAGGAACAGAAGAGAACAGAAGCATTTGAAATGTGGTGCTACATAAGAGTGTTGATAATTAATTGGGCTGATTACGCAAGAAAAGGAATATGTGGAAAACTGTGACAAGATGAAGGGGAGGATGGTAGGACATCAGGTAAGAAATCACTGCATAGCCGGCCGCTTTAGTCGAGCGGTTCTAGGCGCTTCAGTCCGGAACCGCGCTGCTGCTATGGTAGCAAGTTCGAATCCTGCCTCGGGCATGGGTGTGTGTGATGCCCTTAGGTTAGTTAGGTTTAAGTAGTTCTAAGTCTAGGGGACTGATGACCTCAGATGTTAAGTCCCATACTGTTTAGAGCCATTTGAACCATTTGAAATCACGGAATAACTTCCAGCGGTTCTAGAGGAAGCTGTAGAGGCAAAAAACTGTAGAGGAAGACGGATTGGAATACATCCAGCAAACAATTGAGAACGTAGGTGGCAAGTGCTACTCTGAGACGAAGAGTTTGGCACACTAGAGGAATTAGTAGCGGGCCGCTCTCTCTTCGTCTCGTTGCGTATTTCTTTTACTTAGCTTGTGTATTATACTGTAGCATTTCTTTCTATGTATCGCCCAACATTCTTTGACCCATATTATGTGATATTTCATGCGCAAGTTATTCTCATCAAGTTTTGCACAGCAGTATATATTGCGAACACCCACGCGTCGTATTCGTAGGGTTCACGAAAATGAGGTCAGACTAATTGCAGCGCACCGAGAAGTATTTAAGAAGTTACTCTTTCCACGCTCCATACGCGATTGTGAGCATATTGCACCATGCCAATGGCCCTCTGTCATGTACTACATACTGGTCTTCGGTGTATGTATGTATATTCATAGAGGGTGTTTCTGTAGGAGTGTGCAAAAATGTACGAGTACGTAGAGATTGATCCGTTCAACAATTTGAGACAGCGAAGCTGGGATCGGAGAAGCCAGCTTAAGTATGTATGGAACTAATCTTGTCTAAGCACGCCCAGCAAGCCGCGCAGTCTAACGGGCTGCTTCCCGAGATGGAAGGCGTGACGGTCGCCGGATTAGTGTCGAGGCCAGCCTGTGGATGGTTTTTAAGGCGGTTTTCCATCCCTCGGCGAATGAGGGCTGGTTCCTCTTATTCCGCCTCAGTTACACTATGTCGGCGATTGCTGCGCGAACACAAAAAAAAATGGTTCAAATGGCTCTGAGCACTATGGGACTCAACTGCTGTGGTCATCAGTCCCCTAGAACTTAGAACTACTTAAACCTAACTAACCTAAGGACAACACACACATCCATGCCCGAGGCAGGATTCGAACCTGCGACTGTAGCAGTCGCACGGTTCCGGACTGCGCGCCTAGAACCGCGAGACCACCGCGGCCGGCGCGCGAACACAGTCTCCACATACGCGTACACCATAATTACTCTACCACCCACCCAAACATTAGGGGCCACACTCGTCTGGTATGAGATGTTCCCACGTGGGGGAGTTCACTGCGAGCCAAACCACACAATAACCCTGAGTTTGTGAGTTTGGTGTGGGGCGGCGGTGGGGTAGGTGGACTGCTGTGGCCTGTTGTGGGGTTGTGAACCACTGAGGGCTACGACGGGACGAAGCCTCTCCGTCGTTTCTAGGTCCCCAGCTTCATACACAATACGCAATACACAAAATTGGCTACCGATTTGTCTACCATTACTGTTTTCCAGCTTATTTATAACTAACAGAAGTTTACGCGTATTGTGCTGTTTATTTTCATGTACATTTCTTATTTCCTGCATTGTTCCATTACAGAGCGTGCTACGAATCAACGACAGACCCACTCATTACTATGTGCTATTTAGAGACGTACAGCACAGTACGCTGGAGCAATACCGGTACAGTTGGCCTGAATCCCCTTGAATATTTACTGTGGGGATATCTGAAGTCACTTGTGTATGAGACTCCACACGATACGGAGATGGGATTAGTTGTCATAATTGTAGCTGCCTGTGATGTGATTCGAAACACACATAGGGATATTTGTCAGGGGGAGTCACAATCTTGTTCGCTGATGTCGTACTTGCGTTGAGGTTGTGGCCATCATTTTCAGCATATTTTGTATGATACAGTACAAATGGTACGTTCATTATGTCAGTGGTGGTATTTGCAGTTAACTGGAACTAACATAAATAAAAATGTACACAGTAATGTAATTTTATTCCTATTATCTCTTTAAGCTGCCTTCTCCGACCCAAGGTTCCCTGCCTCAAATTGTTTATTGCAGCACCCTCTACATCAGGGCTTCATAACATACGTGCTCGCGGAGCAAGCTGTGAGCAGCAAGGCGCGAGCATGGAGCAGCGCGAGCACGCTACCCCCACTACCGGACCAGAGCGTAGAGTGGGGAGAGTCACGTGGGGCACACAACAGCTGCCGCCAGTCGATGTAAATCCGCGGCCACCTGCAGGGATATCACTCACGAATTATTACTGCTACAAATGAAACAAATAAAGGAGAATGTACACGTGCCACCTAATTTCATTAGCTTAGTGTATGCCTCTACCATCTGTAGACACTGAAACTAAAGAATTCCACGACAATCCTATATTTTCAACACTTTCTTCAACACTACTTAAAATATCACCTCCGGTTGTAGTGTTCTTCATGGCTACTACATCGAGGAGCTCCTCCCTCACCTGAAGATCTCTATTAACACCTCTAATAAATATGGCAAGCTGCGCTGTTCCAGTGATATCAACACTTTCGTCCAGAGCTAGAGAATACGCCATAAAATCTTTACAGATATTTGCAAGCTGGCTCTGGACGTCGTCTGCCATGTCCTGTATGCGACGCATAATGGTCATGTTAGATAATGGCACAATCCGAAACTGTTCAACTTCAGATGGACACAAATGCTCCGCTGCAACTACCAAACATTCTTTTATTAAATCGCCATCAGTTAAGGGGCGCAGGGATTCTGCTAAAAGCAAAGCAATTTTGTAACCCAATCTGAGAGCTGCCTCAGTTGATTTTTCTTCGTCGTCCAGATCTTCTTCGGATAGCTTCCTTTTAAGTTTAATAACTTCATGTGCACGATCTGGTCAATCACATTTTCCACGTCCGTAGTCTTTCACGTGGTACGACATATAATGTCGCTGCAAATTAAATATCGTAAAAGAATTCAGCGTTTTGTGACATACTAATCATAGTGCAACACCAACTTTTTCAGTAAACAGATACAATTCCTCCCAGTGGGGGTTGAACTGCGAAAGCATGGTTGGGGTTACACAACGGCGACTTCATATGATTCTTAACCAGCAAAGTGACTGTTAAGAGCTGATCGTAGTACTTTAAACGTTACACAGTCGGCGCGAATTCAATAGGCACGCTGCGGCCCTATTCAAACGTGCGCGCCTATTTCCCCTCCCTCCCCTCCTCCCCACTCCGCTACCTTGCAGCTGCTCGCGAGCACGTGCCTGAGCAGACGCGAGTACTCGCGCTCAAAACCGGCCAGTTGTTAAGCCCTGCTCTACATCCTGTTAAATTTTTGCACGCTCTTAACAGAAACACCCTATATAGCAAAGTAGATGATTATGTCAACTTCGGACAGTGTGCATTTGTGGTAAGAGCGTGTATCAGGCTGATTGAAGCGGAGACAGAGAGAAACAATGTTACACGTCCGGAATAGCGATCGCCTCTTACGTGTGTGTGTGTGTATGTGTGTGTGTGAGTATGTGTGTTCCGCTTGCTGCAGTACTGCGGTCTGCATCGACCCGGCTGCACTGGCACGTGTCTGGAGTACGAAACGGCTAGGAACGCCGCCGCACCTGTTATCGCCGTCGTCGCAAGGCAATCTCTCGCGGCGGCGGCGGAAAAGTGTTTGCTGTCGCGCTGTGGGCCGCTGCTGTGTCACGGAAACAGTTTCCACGTAATGGGAACGAGCGAGGCCAGAAACAGCGCAGCTTACTATTGGCGACATCTTTGTACTTTGAAGTGAATTTCGGGGTACTTTGGAAAACCATTTCAGTGGTGACAGATCTGTTCTGTCTTAGAGCTTTCTGAACTAATTTGTGTAACTTACATAATTAGAAACGATGTAAAAATGTAAACTATGTCCAGAGGTAACGCCGGATCCATCGTTACCGACCGTCCGCCGTGTCATATTCTGCCAACGGCGTCATTCGATGCGTTATGGAAGGGCGTGTGGTCAGCATACCACAGTCCTGACGTCAGTTTCTAGTATTTCTGGCTTTGCAAGCCATCACATTCTGCTACAGGATGCACTTCTTAGAGCAGATGAGAAGGCAGCAGTTGGAGGATGACGCAATGTGGTGTGAGGTAGAGATGAGAAATGGTTTCTTCGAAAGGAATGGTTCAAATGGCTCGGAGAATTATGGGATTTAACATCTGATGTCATCTGTCCCCTAGACTTAGAACTACTTAAATCTAACTAACCTAAGGACATCACACACGCCCATGCCCAAGGAAGGATTCGAACCTGCGACCGTCGCAGCAGCGCGGTTCCGGACTGAAGCGCCTGGAAACGTTCGGCCACAACGGCCGGCTTTGGTTTCTTCGGTATGGGTATCGTGGGAATGGCCGCCTAAATTGTGGTCCTCTTCCGTGACTGGCTGATGCGTTCGGAAGTAGCACGTGAAAATGATAAACCTCTGTTGTTAATATTAGAGAAACTAAACAGCGAATTTCCTTGCATTTCATATAAAAGCAACTCTCAATAACAGGCTGTCTTTCCATTATTTCAGATGTGTTACTTACCAGCAGGTTCATAAAAGATTGCTAAACGAAAAGGTAGTCGGAGCACTTCGGAGATGGCCTAATTTGTATGGCGGGCGAAGCGGTTCGGCTGTAAGATCAGAGCTGGTTCGGCAATCTCGAAGGACGGACATGTTGTATGCCGCGATCGGTATCAGTTAATACTTAATTAACAATGTTTAGTTTGTAAATCAGAGCTTGTTCGGCAGCCTCGAAGGATTGTGAGGTTGTCTGCCACTGCCGGTATCAGTTAAGACATTATTAGCAACTTCTGGTATTGTGGACATGTAATTGATAACAATTTGATAGTAATTACGCAAATACGCAATTCACTGTTTTGTTTTTATGAAATTGTAAAGACTGGAGATTATTTGTGATTGAATGAAATGTCGTGTGGCGAGGGAGTGTGGTGCAAGCCTTCTGAGGTGACGCCACTTCAGTGACTTGCTCGTCTACGAGAATGAAATGATTCTGACTAAGACGACACAAACACCCAGTCCCTGAGCGAAGAAAATCTCCAACACTGCCGGGAATCGAACCCAGGCCCCCGGCTTGACAATCCGGTGCACTGTGCACTCAGCTACGGTGGCGGACATTTGTGATTAATGAAGTATAATACGAGGGCAGTTCAATAAGTAATGCAACACATTTTTTTTCTCAGCCAATTTTGGTTGAAAAAACCGGAAATTTCTTGTGGGATATTTTCAAACATTCCCGCTTCGTCTCGTATAGTTTCATTGACTTCCGACAGGTGGCAGCGCTGTACGGAGCTGTTAAAATGGCGTCTGTAACGGATGTGCGTTGGAAACAACGGACAGTGATCGAGTTTCTTTTGGCGGAAAACCAGAGCATCTCAGATATTCATAGGCGCTTGCAGAATGTCTACAGTGATCTGGCAGTGGACAAAAGCACGGTGAGTCGTTCGGCAAAGCGTGTGACATCATCGCCGCAAGGTCAAGCAAGACTGTCTGATCTCCCGCGTGCGGGCCAGCCGTGCACAGCTGTGACTCCTGCAATGGCGGAGCGTGCGAACACACTCGTTCGAGATGATCGACGGATCACCATCAAACAACTCAGTGCTGTCACAATTGTTCACCAGTTGGGATATTCAAAGGTTTGTTCCCGCTGGGTCCCTCGTTGTCTAACCGAACACCATAAAGAGCAAAGGAGAACCATCTGTGCGGAATTGCTTGCTCGTCATGTGGCTGAGGGTGACAATTTCTTGTCAAAGATTGTTACAGGCGATGAAACATGGGTTCATCACTTCGAACCTGAAAGAAAACGGCAATCAATGGAGTGGCGCCACACCCACTCCCCTACCAAGAAAAAGTTTGAAGCCATACCCTCAGCCGGTAAAGTCATGGTTACAGTCTTCTGGGACGCTGAAGGGGTTATTCTGTTCGATGTCCTTCCCCATGGTCAAACGATCAACTCTGAAGTGTATTGTGCTACTCTTCAGAAATTGAAGAAACGACTTCAGCTTGTTCGTAGGCATAAAAATCTGAACGAACTTCTCCTTCTTCATGACAACGCAAGACCTCACACAAGTCTTCGCACCTGAGAGGAGCTCACAAAACTTCAGTGGACTCTTCTTCCTCGTGCACCCTACAGCCCCGATCTCGCACCGTCGGATTTCCATATGTTTGGCCCAATGAAGGAGGCGATCCGTGGGAGGCACTACGCGGATGATGAAGAAGTTATTGATGCAGTACGACGTTGGCTCCTACATCGACCAGTGGAATGGTACCGTGCAGGCATACATGCCCTCATTTCAAGGTGGCGTAAGGCCGTAGCATTGAATGGAGATTACGTTGAAAAATAGTGTTGTGTAGCTAAAAGATTGGGGAATAACCTGGTGTATTTCAATGCTGAATAAAACAACCCCTGTTTCAGAAGAAAAAAATGTGTTGCATTACTTATTGAACTGCCCTCGCACAATTGTGCAGGGTCTCGTATTCTGCTAGCAATAAGCTAGAGGTGTCCCATATAATAATTAATTCAAAATTTTATTGCTTTAAAAATGTCAGTTACTCGCTAAGAGTTTGTTAAAGCGTCGAGATAACGGATTCACGAACTACGTGCTGTTTTCTGGGCAGGGGACATCACCTACAGAAGACTGCAGATTGGTGAAGACTAGTTATTATTTATACACTCCTGGAAATGGAAAAAAGAACACATTGACACCGGTGTGTCAGACCCACCATACTTGCTCCGGACACTGCGAGAGGGCTGTACAAGCAATGATCACACGCACGGCACAGCGGACACACCAGGAACCGCGGTGTTGGCCGTCGAATGGCGCTAGCTGCGCAGCATTTGTGCACCGCCGCCGTCAGTGTCAGCCAGTTTGCCGTGGCATACGGAGCTCCATCGCAGTCTTTAACACTGGTAGCATGCCGCGACAGCGTGGACGTGAACCGTATGTGCGGTTGACGGACTTTGAGCGAGGGCGTATAGTGGGCATGCGGGAGGCCGGGTGGACGTACCGCCGAATTGCTCAACACGTGGGGCGTGAGGTCTCCATAGTACATCGATGTTGTCGCCAGTGGTCGGCGGAAGGTGCACGTGCCCGTCGACCTGGGACCGGACCGCAGCGACGCACGGATGCACGCCAAGACCGTAGGATTCTACGCAGTGCCGTAGGGGACCGCACCGCCACTTCCCAGCAAATTAGGGACACTGTTGCTCCTGGGGTATCGGCGAGGACCATTCGCAACCGTCTCCATGAAGCTGGGCTACGGTCCCGCACACCGTTAGGCCGTCGTCTGCTCACGCCCCAACATCGTGCAGCCCGCCTACAGTGGTGTCGCGACAGGCGTGTATGGAGGGACGAATGGAGACGTGTCGTCTTCAGCGATGAGAGTCGCTTCTGCCTTGGTGCCAATGATGGTCGTATGCGTGTTTGGCGCCGTGCAGGTGAGCGCCACAATCAGGACTGCATACCACCGAGGCACACAGGGCCAACACCCGGCATCATGGTGTGGGGAGCGATCTCCTACACTGGCCGTACACCACTGGTGATCGTCGAGGGGACACTGAATAGTGCACGGTACATCCAAACCGTCATCGAACCCATCGTTCTACCATTCCTAGACCGGCAAGGGAACTTGCTGTTCCAACAGGACAATGCACGTCCGCATGTATCCCGTGCCACCCAACGTGCTCTAGAAGGTGTAAGTCAACTACCCTGGCCAGCAAGATCTCCGGATCTGTCCCCCATTGAGCATGTTTGGGACTGGATGAAGCGTCGTCTCACGCGGTCTGCACGTCCAGCACGAACGCTGGTCCAACTGAGGCGCCAGGTGGAAATGGCATGGCAAGCCGTTCCACAGGACTACATCCAGCATCTCTACGATCGTCTCCATGGGAGAATAGCAGCCTGCATTGCTGCGAAAGGTGGATATACACTGTACTAGTGCCGACATTGTGCACGCTCTGTTGCCTGTGTCTATGTGCCTGTGGTTCTGTCAGTGTGATCATGTGATGTATCTGACCCCAGGAATGTGTCAATAAAGTTTCCCTTTGCTGGGACAATGAATTCACGGTGTTCTTATTTCAATTTCCAGGAGTGTATTTATAAAAATAACTACTGGTGCTGAGGATTTTATACAAAAAATTAACGGCTTTCCATTACACACACACACACACACACACACACACACACACACACACACGCAAACACAAAGGTTAGCAGCAAAAATATACAGTGCTCGTCCCAGAAATTATAACCGAAAGTTCATTTTCCTGCTTGTTAGTTGTGAGACAGTGTAAGATTTGCAGCAGAATTCTGTTCATTTACAGCAGCACACTTTTCAGATAAAGTGGCGCTGTGTGGCATTAGCCTTTCAGAGTTGGTATAAATTACATAAATGCTTTTCATGTCCCAGCGATAGGCACCATCTCAGCAATCGCCTGGAATGATTTGCACAATCCGTGGAGAATCTGAAACGGGATACATGTCTGAGTGCTCGAACTTCCTGAGGAAGCTATTTGCACATGAACCTTCGTGTGTAATGTTCATTAATCATTGCATGTACATCTACATCCATGCTCCGCAAGCCACCTGACGATGTGTGGTGGAGGGTACCTTGAGTACTTCTATCGGCTCTCCAGTCTCGTATTGTTCGTGGAAAGAAGGATTGTCGGTTTGCCTCTGTGTGGGCTCTAATCTCTCTGACTTTATTCCCATGGTCTCTTCGCGAGGTGTACGTAGGAAGGAGCAAGATACTGCATGGCAGTATCGCGGCACTACCGGTAGCGAGACCGTAGTCTTCAGCGTGTGCCTCCGGCTCATCGTACTGCATCTGCAGCAGCAATTTCAGCAGTAGTTGGCACCACAGTGCCACAAGTAAATGTTATAAATCGGTTACTTTAAGGACAGCTGAGAGCCGGACTCCCTGTAGCGTGCATTCCACTGACACCAACCACTGCCATTTGTGACTTCAGTTGTGTTACGGGAGAGCTCAGTGGAGGGCAGGGTGAAGACCTGTTGTGTTTCCTGATGACAGCTGGTTCTGGCTCGGTGCCAGTGATGGCAGTGTGTTGCTTACAAGGAGACCAGTTGAGGGCCTGCAGACAACCTGTGTACGTGGTTGACATGCCGCACCTACAACTGGAGCTGTCGCCTTAGTGCGATTTCATATGACGGCAGGATCACTCTCGTGGTTATCCCACGCACCGTGACTGCAAATTTGTAGGCCAGTCTGCTGATTCGACTGGTTGTGCTTCCATTCATGAATAGTATTCTAGGGGGTGTTTTCCAACAGGACAGCGCTCACCCACATAACGCTATTATTACTCAACATGCTCTACAGTGTGTCGACATATTTCCTTGGCCAGCTCGATCACCAGATGTGTCTCCAATAGAGGACATATGGGATATCAACGGACACCAGCTCCACCGCCATCCAGAAACACCATTAACCGTCCGTGTAAGAACTGACCAATTGCAAGAGGCATGGAACTCCATCCCAGAAACTGACATCCGGCACATGTACAACACAATGCATGCACGATTGTTTGCACGCATTCACATTCTGTCGGTTACACCGGTTATTAATGCATCAGCGTTTCGCGTTTTCAGTGGTTTATCTTGCGCGCATATTAACTAGTGAACGTGCAATGTAAATCACTGAGATACGCTAAGTAAACAAACGTATTACTGAATTTTCATTGTGGACTGTGTAGGAGCCCAAATTCTTTGTCTGAGACATTTCTGGGGGACTGCCATCCCGACGATGCGATTTTCTGATCAGTTCGCGCGTGCGATTTCTGAACTCAATGCATGAGAGCTGAATGGGATGGTTAGAGAGAATCCTGAGCGAATCAAGGTTATATTGAATATAATGAATGCGAGGAAAGTGCTGGTAGTGCAATAAAACCAAGCGTGCGTATTAATGAATTCCGGTATAGATGAAGAGGTTAAGAAGAAAGTTACGTCAGATTCAAGATTAAACATCGCGAGCACACCGGGAGAAACAATAATTGTCCTAAGCTGTGGCTAACTGAGGGCTCAATAATTTTCTTGCGGAAAACTCCACAGTGACACTAAACACAGCAAAAACAGTTTTGTAGGCTGAGGAGAAGCGTAGGTTCAGACTGAAGTGTTGTGAGGTAGAAATTGGCAACTAATTAACAGTTACATCAACAACTATAAGCGATTCTGGTTGTTTATCAAATATAACAGTGGACCGTCTACTCTCTGAATTACATTAAACAGTGCTCAAAAAGAAGGCAAATGGTCGAAACAGGGACACGAGTTTTGCATTGGTTGTAGCTCGTAACCTTCCCTTGAAGACCTGTATGTAACTGCCTCACCTCAACTAAGTCATTTCCAGTGACTTTTGATTAAATCTGCGACAGATAAATGACATATTGTCACTTCTGAACCACAATAAAGTCGACATCGGAAGGAAGGAATCGTTAACGAAGTGCAACACTTACTATTGGAAACACGTCTATTACAGATACCAGTGCACAGCCGGTTCAAAAATGGTTCGAATGGCTCTGAGCACTATGGGACTCAACTGCTGAGGTCATAAGTCCCCTAGAACTTAGAACTACTTAAACCTAACTAACCTAAGGACAACTCACACATCCATGCCCGAGGCAGGATTCGAACCTGCGACCGTAGCGGTCGCTGTACAGCCGGAACAGAGGTCGTGGAGTGCAGCTATTTGTACAAACATCGATTATTCAAGGATGCTGTTACTTTCAAAAACATCGAATATTCCAAAATACACAGATATTACAACCGTACGATTTTTCAAGAACATCTCAGAAATGATAAACTTTAAGTAACAACTAATTGGCACTGAATGGGCTGGAACCTGCGATCCATAGCACACCAGCCAGCGATGATGACCACGACCAAGCGCTCCGTTCGCCACTGGTGGCATCGTTCGCTCGTCTGCAGAAACAGCGGCCCATAGATTGAAAAAAAAAAAAATGTTTCAAATGGCTCTGAGCACTATGGGACTTAACATCTATGGTCATCAGTCCCCTAGAACTTAGAACTACTTTAACCTAACTAACCTAAGGACAGCACACAACACCCAGCCATCACGAGGCCATAGATTGAGAGGCCCTCGCTGGAGCCGACTACAGTTTCTTGGATTTAAACTTGGTCACTGGACTCAGTATGGCGGCGCTGACAATTTCTCTTGCACCTCCCGTCGAAGTTACGCGGTATTCGAGTGGGACTTCCGTTTCCTTGAACCTGCTATCGTCTATCTACGCTTCTGTACTACCACTCCATACTGACGACATGGACGACGTACTCACGCGTTTTTCTTCTTGATGAAGCATCATAATCCTGCACTTCATATGTGACGTCCGACAAGCAACATAAGGTACGGCCCAGTGTAGTGCTTTAGTAACTTTTCCAACTGCCCTCCTTTCCGCACAGGCGTGAAAACCACACCGAGTCTGTTGGGCCAGTGTCATTGGCCAGTGGTTGACGCTACAGTGTCTCCGTCCTTCTGGGGAGCGCGCAGAGCCTGTGTGCAAATCAGCTGTCTTGCTTCTTTCGGCACTGGTGATGAGGTGTTGCATGTAGTAATCCTGAGTATTGTCCGGCTTAAACGGGAACTATCCATCCATTGTCATTTCGGCCTCCCGACAAGAGGAGTAGAAAAACCCTCTGAAGCCTGTAATGTCTGGCTTCTATGTTGTAAGCGAATTACGCGACGGGCAGTACTATATCCCTGGCTCTCTCTTCGAGATCAGTGTCTCTTCTGCCAATGTCTTCTAAACATTCCGTGAGGCCATTCGTCTGTTGGTGGAAGGCAGTCGTCATTCTATGGGTGACGTGGCAACGTGAAATTACGTTTGATACCGATATCCACTGGAAAGTTTTTCCACGGTCAGAGATCATAACTCCGGGAGCTCTATGCCTATAATTATACATTCCTGGAAATTGAAATAAGAACACCGTGAATTCATTGTCCCAGGAAGGGGAAACTTTATTGACACATTCCTGGGGTCAGATACATCACATGATCACACTGACAGAACCACAGGCACATAGACACAGGCAATAGAGCATGCACAATGTCGGCACTAGTACAGTGTATATCCACCTGTCGCAGCAATGCAGGCTGCTATTCTCCCATGGAGACGATCGTAGAGATGCTGGATGTAGTCCTGTGGAACGGCTTGCCATGCCATTTCCACCTAGCGCCTCAGTTGGACCAGCGTTCGTGCTGGACGTGCAGACCGCGTGAGACGACGCTTCATCCAGTCCCAAACATGCTCAATGGGGGACAGATCCGGAGATCTTGCTGGCCAGAGTAGTTGACTTACACCTTCTAGAGCACGTTGGGTGGCACGGGATACATGCGGACGTGTATTGTCCTGTTGGAACAGCAAGTTTCCTTGCCGGTCTAGGAATGGTAGAACGATGGGTTCGATGACGGTTTGGATGTACCGTGCACTATTCAGTGTCCCCTCGACGATCACCAGTGGTGTACGGCCAGTGTAGGAGATCGCTCCCCACACCATGATGCCGGGTGTTGGCCCTGTGTGCCTCGGTCGTATGCAGTCCTGATTGTGGCGCTCACGTGCACGGCGCCAAACACGCATACGACCATCATTGGCACCAAGGCAGAAGCGACTCTCATCGCTGAAGACGACACGTCTCCATTCGTCCCTCCATTCACGCCTGTCGCGACACCACTGTAGGCGGGCTGCACGATGTTGGGGCGTGAGCGGAAGACGGCCTAACGGTGTGCGGGACCGTAGCCCAGCTTCATGGAGACGGTTGCGAATGGTCCTCGCCGATACCCCAGGAGCAACAGTGTCCCTAATTTGCTGGGAAGTGGCGGTGCGGTCCCCTACGGCACTGCGTAGGATCCTACGGTCTTGGCGTGCATCCGTGCGTCGCTGCGGTCCGGTCCCAGGTCGACGGGCACGTGCACCTTCCGCCGACCACTGGCGACAACATCGATGTACTGTGGAGACCTCACGCCCCACGTGTTGAGCAATTCGGCGGTACGTCCACCCGGCCTCCCGCATGCCCACTATACGCCCTCGCTCAAAGTCCGTCAACTGCACATACGGTTCACGTCCACGCTGTCGCGGCATGCTACCAGTGTTAAAGACTGCGATGGAGCTCCGTATGCCACGGCAAACTGGCTGACACTGACGGCGGCGGTGCACAAATGCTGCGCAGCTAGCGCCATTCGACGGCCAACACCGCGGTTCCTGGTGTGTCCGCTGTGCCGTGCGTGTGATCATTGCTTGTACAGCCCTCTCGCAGTGTCCGGAGCAAGTATGGTGGGTCTGACACACCGGTGTCAATGTGTTCTTTTTTCCATTTCCAGGAGTGTATCTTCTATGGCCACTTTTCCAATTTTCGTAGATTTTACAGTCGGCGCAGCTTTTATAACAGCTTAGCTGGTGACGTAGTTAGTGAAAACTATTATCCATCGATTCCCGTTAACGACTTCGGAAGCCTCATCAAGAAGTTGAATCCATTTCGGTACAGTGACGCTGCGGCAGGCAGAATTGGTACCGGACGGCCTGTAGTTACCTCCGACACTCGCTCCCGTCGTTGGCATTCCTTACAGTGAACTTACGTTTGATTGTATGTCGTCTTCTCACGATTCTCAGATGACGAGATGTTGGAGCGTCAAGTAAAAACGTAAGGACAGGCGGCCGTAGATGAGCTGGGATGACGACCAACGATTTCTGCCCTATTGGATACGATGCTCCGTTAACTAAATGGAGTTCTCCTTTGGTCGGTTTCTCCTCTTTCAAAGTTTCTATGCTTTTCAGCAGTGCTGGATCTATCATCTGCTCAGAAGCGATGTCACTTGATGCAGCGATGACTCAGATTTCATCCATGCTATCGTGTTCTAAGAAAATATTCCCTGAAAGACGGACCAGGAAGATAAGACTCAAGCAATTAGGGATCATACTGAGGCATAGAGATAGTCGTGTTTGCCCCGCTCTATTTGCGAGTGGAACAGGAAAGAATGACAAGTAGTGGTACCCTCCGCCATGCGCGAGTGGAACAGGAAAGAATGACGAGTAGTGGTACAGGGTACCCTCCGCCATGCACCGTACAGAGGCTTTCAGAATATCTGCGTAGATGTCGGAGTCAACGCAGAACATTGCATCGCCTCCAGGCAAAGTACAATTTGCATTAAAAGTGCAGAAACCTATAGTCCTGGGTGCTATTTGCGATATAATGACAGAGTTTAGCTTACTTACCTCTAATAGGATCCTGGTCTGAATCCTAAGCTTTGCCTTGCTGTTACAGCTTTTGCGAAATGCAGTGAAATCTATTCTGTCGAAGATTGTCAAAGATTATTTAATTTACAAATCTAGCAAAGCAGAAGGAAAAGGTCTTGTGAGATATTGCTTAATACTGAAGAAAAATATGTTCACTAATATCTTCCATTACTCTGAAATATACATTCATGTTTACTTGAACTATCAGAGTATCTACGTAAAGAAAGTAGATCTGCTGGCTAATGTCCATGGAAACTTAAGAAGTGGATTTATTGAGAACTGTCCACGCTGTTTCCGTGATGTGAAGAAGTGATTTTCCTGCTAATTACAATCCCAGAAGTTCTAGGGGACTGATGACCACAGATGTTGAGTCCCATAGTGCTCAGAGCCATTTGAACCATTTTACAATCCCAGATTGAAGACAAAAATTAATAATGTAGTACGAAGGTGATTCCGCGACATAGGTCTATAATGAAACTGTTAGTGAAGAAATTTGATCTACTTATTCAATTTTTTTGAGGATAAAGATGTCATTTGCCTTGTTTACCAAAATATCTGTGCGATTTGGATTGACATGTTCCACAATCTTGCAGCTACTAGTAACGACTGCCTTGTTTGGAGTAACTAAAACGGTTGAATACCCACATTTTTTCTGTATATTGATTATTACACATTTCGGACTTGAATAAATAATGTTGAGTCCGACTAACGAAACAAAACTTCAGTAACACGATCATGATCAAAATTTAGTAAAACAACTAGCGACCTCTCTTGGGTCTGCAACGGGCGGCACTAAATACCTACAGCCGGCGCTTTGTCAGGTGTAGAGGAGGTGATTTTGTTTACAGTGCACTGCCTAGAGCTGCACTCGTAATTAAAATCCAGAGAAGAAAGTTTGCTAACAGAGTATTAACTCCGAATTCTGGTATAACTTAAGCAGCGTACGGCAGGGAAGCTCTCAGGAAGCACGGCATAGCCAAAAATCCTCACCGTAATTCAGCAAAATTCCATAAAATTTTTAAAAATTATATACATATACTATCCTCTTGAATACTTCTATCTCTCAGTGAAAACTATATCTAAATGTCTACAGCAGTTACTGAGAATAGGTTTCACATACACACAGATAAATTCTGTGGGGATTTAAATTTATAATATTTACATAAAGGCAGAAAAAAATTAGTACCTGGAAAAACGACGTTGATTGTGACCCTATGACGGCATGTGTCACGTGGGAGATATCAGATGTGTTGATAATGGTTTCAAAGTCGCCTGCCGACGGATACCAGAGCGCTAACTGTATCTACTGTATCTACACTTTTATTGCGAATGCAGAAAATGGTATAACAGGTGTAGGATTCGTTATGAATAGGAAGGTAGGGTAGAGGGTGTGTTACTGTGAACAGTTCAGTGACCGGGTTGTTCTAATCAGAATCGACAGCAGACCAACACCGACAACGACAACGACAACGCAAGCTGAAGATGAACAGATAGAGAAAGGGTAATGCAGTATGTAAAGAGGGACGCAGTTGTAGAGGAAGGAGTAGAAGAAAAGGTTACAGGAGAATATGGGCTTGGGACGAGGAATGAAAGAGGACAAAGACTAATTGAGTTCTGTAACAAGTTTCAGCTAGTAATAGCGAATACCCTGTTCAAAAATCACAAGAGGAGGAGGTATACTTGGAAAAGGCCGGGTGATACGGGAAAATTTCAATTAGATTAAATCATGGTTAGACAGAGATTCCGAAATCAGATACTGGATTGTAAGGCGTACCCAGGAGCAGATATAGACTCAGATCACAATATAGTAGTGATGAAGAGTAGGCTGAAGTTCAAGACATTAGTCAGGAAGAATCAATACGCAAAGAAGTGGGATACGGAAGTACTAAGGAATGACGAAATACGTTTGAAGTTCTCTAACGCTATAGATACAGCAATAAGGAATAGCGCAGTAGGCAGTACAGTTGAAGAGGAATGGACATCTCTAAAAAGGGCCATCACAGAAGTTGGAAAGGAAAACATAGGTACAAAGAAGGTAGCTGCGAAGAAACCATGGGTAACAGAAGAAATACTTCAGTTCATTGATGAAAGGAGGAAGTACAAACATGTTCCGGGAAAATCAGGAATACAGAAATACAAGTCGCTGAGGAATGAAATAAATAGGAAGTGCAGGGAAGCTAAGACGAAATGACTGCAGGAAAAATGTGAAGACATCGAAAAAGATATGATTGTCGGAAGGACAGACTCAGCTTACAGGAAAGTCAAAACAACCATGGTGACATTAAAAGCAACGGTGGTAACATTAAGAGTCCAACGGGAATTTCATTGTTAAATGCATAGGAGAGAGCAGATATGTGGAAAGAATACATTAAAAGCCTCTATGAGGGTGAAGATTTGTCTGATGTGATAGAAGAAGAAACAGGACTCGATTTAGAAGAGATAGGGGATCCAGTATTAGAATCGGAATTTAAAAGAGCTTTGGAGGACTTACGGTCAAATAAGGCAGAAGGGATAGATAACATTCCATCAGAATTTCTAAAATCATTGGGGGAAGTGGCAACAAAACGACTATTCACGTTGGTGTGTAGAATATATGAGTCTGGCGACATACCATCTGACTTTCGGAAAAGCATCATCCACACAATTCCGAAGACGGCAAGAGCTGACAAGTGCGAGAATTATCGCACAATCAGCTTAACAGCTCATGCATCGAAGCTGCTTACAAGCATAATATACAGAAGAATGGAAAAGAAAATTGAGAATGCGCTAGGTGACGATCAGTTTGGCTTTAGGAAAAGTAAAGGGACGAGAGAGGCAATTCTGACGTTACTGCTAATAATGGAAGCAAGGCTAAAGAAAAATCAAGACACTTTCATAGGATTTGTCGACCTGGAAAAAGCGTTCGACAATATAAAATGGTGCAAGCTGTTAGAGATTCTGAAAAAAGTAGGGGTAAGCTATAGGGAGAGACGGGTCATATACAATATGTTCAACAACAAAGAGGGAATAATAAGAGTGGACGATCCAGAACGAAGTGCTCGTATTAAGAAGGGTGTAAGACAAGGCTGTAGCCTTTCGCCCCTACTCTTCAATCTGTACATCGAGGAAGCAATGATGGAAATAAAAGAAAGGTTCAGGAGTGGAATTAAAACACAAGGTGAAAGGATATCAGTGATACGATTCGCTGATGACATTGCTATCCTGAGTGAAAGTGAAAAAGAATAAAATGATCTGCTGAACGGAATGAACAGTCTAATGAGTACACAGTATGGTTAGAGAGTAAATCGGAGAAAGACGAAGGTAATGAGAAGTAGTAGAAATGAGAACAGCGAGAAACTTAACATCAGGATTGATGGTCACGAAGTCAATGAAGTTAAGGAATTCTGCTACCTAGGCAGTAAAACGACCAATGACGGACGGAGCAAGGGGGACATCAAAAGCAGACTCGCTATGGCAAAAAAGGCATTTCTGGCCAAGAGAAGTCTACTAATATCAAATACCGGCCTTAATGTGAGGAAGAAATTTCTGAGGATGTACGTCTGGAGTACAGCATTGTATGGTAGTGAAACATGGACTGTGGGAAAACCGGAACAGAAGAGAATCGAAGCATTTGAGATGTGGTGCTATAGACGAATGTTGAAAATTAGGTGGACTGATAAGGTAAGGAATGAGGAGGTTGTACGCAGAATCGGAGAGGAAAGGAATATGTGGAAAACACTGATAAGGAGAAAGGACAGGATGATAGGACATTTGCTAAGACATGAGGGAATGACTTCCATGGTACTAGAGGGAGCTGTAGAGGGCAAAAACTGTAGAGGAAGACAGAGATTGGAATAAGTCAAGCAAATAATTGAGGACGTAGGTTGCAAGTGCTACTCTGAGATGAAGAGGTTAGCACAGGAAAGGAATTCGTGGCGGGCCGCATCAAACCAGTCAGTAGACTGATGACCAAAAAAAAAAAGAGGGAATGCTTACAGCCAGAAGGCTTAGTGTGGCGCAAACGTGTGAAGCAAGCAGACAACCATGCGCTCGTGCTTCTTACAACCAACTAATCGAGTTTGGAACGCATCAAATTGTGTCTTTCCGAATGGTGGGACGGTCCTTTCGGGGAGTTGCCATATAACCTGCAGTTGTGCAACAATGCTGGTATCAATGGTCACACGAAGATTCCGAAACCTGTAGACGAGGTTCTGGACGTCTTCGCAGCACAGATGGGCGAATGACAGGTAACAGGGCCTGTGTGCCCAGACGTGTTAACACGAACTGTTGCGGATCGGTTACTAGCAGCGGGACGCAGGAATACACACCTCTAGCCTGTCTTCCACTCACGCCACAGCACCGACGTGCACGGCTCGATTGCTGCCGCCAGAGGATCATTTGTAAGAGAGAATGGCACGCCGTGGCGTTCAATGATGAAAGTAGACCATTAAACGTAATTACTAAATATGAAGATAGTAACTGTTCTCGAAAGAACAGATATCTTTGATGACCGTACACCTTCTATAGAATAAATGATAATTAATTGAAACTCTCAGCTGTCGACAGGTGTTGTTGATATACCTCGATTGGGACAGCTGAAAATGTGTGCCCGACCGGGACTCGAACCCAGGATCTTCTGATTCATATATAGTTAAAGGCTACCCGGCCACCGACCTTCGTATGTGCGAATGCGCAGAGGTTGCCCGATCTCTTACGGGAATCGTCACCTTAGTTGGAACGAGTAATGAGTGGATGGGCAAATATCTGTTAGGAACTGTACGTATGTAGATTGTGCACAGTTGGGAATGTGGGTCTCACGGGAAGCGTGCAAGGGATAATTCCCTGCAGTCGCACTATTTATCTATGTTCTCGGTGGCGCAGATGGTTAGAGCGTCTGCCATGTAAGCAGGAGAACACGGGTTCGATCCCGGTCAGGGCAAACATTTTCAGCTGTCGCCATCGAGGTATATCAACAACACCTGTCGGCAGCTGAGGGTTTCAACATCCAGAATTCGACATGTGACTTTTTTCAAGAACTTAGTTTTAACAGTCGCTTTCCCTGCAGGCAATTCCTGCTGTTGGTGAAGGTAGATTCTGCCTGCACGCAAGTGATTGCCCTTTGCGTGTGCGAGGTAGACCTGGTGAGCTGTGTCTCGTAGAGGGCATTCGTGCAAGAAACTCTGGCCCAGCCCCAAGCTTCATGGCATGAGGTGCGATAAACTGAAACACTTGTTCAACTTTGGTGTTTCTGGACGGGACGCTAACCATCGCAGGGTAAGTGCAGAATGTCGTTAGACCCACTCTTTTGCCGTTCTTGCAAGAGGAAGGTTACGTGTTTTTCCAACAGGATAATGCTAGCTCATACTTCCCTGGCCAGTACGGTCTCCGAACCTGTCTCGTTTCGAGCACGTGGGGACGAAAGGCGAATCATGCAACTCGTCAAGCAACAATGCTTATAGAATTATGCCAGCAGGTCAGGTAGGCGTAGCTAACGTACCCCAAGACAGCCATTGACATCTGTACGATCGACTGCCTGCCAGAGTCAGCGCCCGCGTTGCCGCCAGTGGATGGTGCGCCACGTACTAATATGGGTGTTTCAGCGGGGTCGACAACTGGTACCTCAGCACCGCTTATGCCATTAATCTGTAAATGTAATCACATTATGTACTCCATATCCACCATTGCAGCAATAGATACTAAATGAGTTGTAAACCTCTGAAAGTGTACATACAAGAGTTGAACAAACATACGGAAACACAGTGAGAAGGGCAAGGTTGAACATAAATGCAGAACTGGACAAGCCTGCAGATTGCACTGTTGTATCGGAATGTGGAAGACACCTGTCCAGTGTCCTCGATAGAAGTGTTAGTCGTGGTCTGAATAATTTTCTGTGTAAGGTGGCGTGGTCTCCTGACCTTCATTTCTTACATATTCCGACCTGACCATCGTATTCTGCGTATCAAGACGTTTCATTCGAGCCTAAACTCGATAGGGTAGAGTCAATTTTACATATTTCCATTTATCAATATGCAGATCTAATAAACAAATCGCAAGTGCACACTGAGATTAAAAAGTCGAGGCTGGCGTATACAAATATTAAAGACACGACGGTCACAGAAGTTTTTATTTGGCAGAGGCAACCAGCCCACTGGAGAGTCTGTAGGAGGGAGAGTTAGCACGCAGCTGCGCTGGCCAGCTAACCGCCCATGGACCAAAACAGTTTTTGCCAGAGGAAAGGGATAATGGCCTGCATGATCACCTTAAAAGCAAAACCTGCTGTATTGTTTGGGAGAGCCCCAGCATACGCATTCTTTTGACGGACCTAGTGCGCAGTTTCAGAGTTCTCACAGGTGGATGGAAAATGCCTAATACAGATGCTATATATTTCTGAATTGGTCGGCTTAAACGGAGCGCCATTCTGCCATTTGCTGATTGGTAGACTATTTCTGACGCAATGAGCTGGAGGAGTGAGAGAACGACAGCAGACGACATACCCTTTTGCTTTTTGCATAGAGGGAAGTCGTTCCGGTGATGCTCTTCTAGCAGGAACACGTAGTGGGAGCGAGTGCACTCGTGCGTGTATGCAGAGAGCGAGGATCAAAGTCTCTACCCAGTACTGCACTGGGAGAGCACCTCCGTCCTTAGTGAATCGGAGTGATACTCTATATGAGTCACTTGTGATTAAGCGTTTGTTCACTGTGTTGGCCGTGACACTTCATGTGCGGTGTGAGCACAGACAGAGAATTAGTTAACACCTGCGAACGAACATTGAATGGCATGGTGGTGGACTGGTTATCAGATCATTGTACGCGCCAGTAGTTAGGCTAGGGGCAGAGAGGAGTCCTTGACTTTATCAAGGCATAGTGAGAGCTCGATTGGCGAAAGTCAATCCAGATAGGAAGAGATAGTTTGTTATTTTTCAGCAGCGAACCATGCAGGCAACAGTCATCGTAGCTCACAGTAGTGTGCACTACAGTGTAGGCGCGCCCCATCTTTCCTCCATTAGAAATAACATACTTAAATCACGACAATCCATTACATTTCTCACGTGACAGCCTCGACTGTACTTAGAAAAATTCAGTCGCATAATTATTCAAGTTGAGTAGGCACAGCTCTCAGCCATTCAGCCGAGTAAATAACATTCTTAAAGAAAAGGGATAAAAGAGCTTTCCCACTCTTTGTGTAAAAATGTCATTAACAGGATTCCTAGCCTTAAGAGTAACCTCCTATTCCAAAAAAAAATCCGGAAATTTATGTATCAGTTTATAAATAAAAGTTTCACTTGATTTTCTTAAATTTTTCAAGAAATAATATTTTCCTTTCGTTTAATGTTTTTCTTATACTGCGCGACCGCTGCGGTCGCAGGTTCGAATCCTGCCTCGGGCATGGATGTTTGTGATGTCCTTAGGTTAGTTAGGTTTAAGTAGTTCTAAATTCTAGGGGACTGATGACCTCAGATATTAAGTCCCATAGTTGATTGGCGACTCCATGGAGTGTTCTGTGCACCACGACCAGAGAATGGATACAATTGGAAGGAGAAACAGCATTGGTCGTATTTTTTGTTTTGTTTTATTATCCGTAAAATCGATTTTCGGTCACTTAGTGACCATCCTCAGTGCTGTAACATACAAATGAAATTGGTAGGCACTGATATCAACAAGCTTAGAGCCATCACATAAACTTTGCGATCTCCTTCCAAGTCCCATAGTGCTCAGAGCCATTTGAACCATTTTTTTCTTACACTAACTAGCAATACTCCAGTACCCAAGTATCCCAATAGTTACTTAAGAAAATAGAATATTTTTGTGTCTTTTCCTTACAGCGGACGATTCCAGAAGATATTTATTGCTGAAAGTTTTTCAGGCATTTCTTTTTGGTACGTTTGGAGCGTCTATGTGACTCCTGTAGTAGTGTGGGGTGAACATTGCATCTTGCAGGAGCCAAAGGGTACTTGTCAGATCAATCCGTTGTGCAACTCGTCAAGATAACACCCACACACTGACATCTGTGTAATTGTGAGCACATTGTGTTGGAACCAACCGAATTCCAACGTGGGGGAGTAGTTGGTGCTCTTATCGTGATTGCTTCCGCAAACACGGTAGTCGAAGTGTTTGGTTTTTCAAGAGGCACCGCATGGATGATATTTACCGCTTACTCACAACGCGGACGAAAGCGTTTGTTGAGCGACAGTGATAGATGGTCGCTGAAGAGGACTATGATGAATATAAAGACATCGACAGCTGAAAAAGTTGCTGCAGGACTGAATGCCGTACTCGCGACCCTATCTTATACGCCCGCTCAACCCGCTGGGCAGAACAGGTAATAGGATTGTGGAAAGGCCAAGGGTTGAGATCATTTTCTGCTTCTAATTGTCATTTATTGTAATTTAATTACCTTTACAACCAAAACGGCACATAGCCGAATCTCTACCGAATGCAACTCTTTCACGGCTGAAGGCCTCCAACAAGAAATCACAAGGTAAAAATCCAATTGAGATAGCAATAAAGTAATTTAAAAAACAACATATGCAAGGTGCAATACCGATGGCTGAGGGCCACAATTAAACTTCAAAATTTTAAAATATATTCCCATAATCTTTAAAGGCAAAAGGCCGCAGTGTTTATGCTTGAAAGATAAATTTAAAAATCAATTTTGCAAAATTTTAAGAAAACAAAACAAATAAACATAAGTTTAAAATTTAAAATAGCTGACAACAGATAATTAAACACACAGAAAGCCTCCAGGTAGATCGTCTGCCATCGTTCACTTAGGCGAGACAGGTGGTAAGCCCAACTATATTTGATCCGTCGGAACCCAACTAAGGGGCAGCCACGGTACGACCGACACAACGACTTGCTTGCCACCAGTCGGTACATGAGAATTCTAACACCAAAAGTCCCCAACTGCGAACCACCGAAGCGAACCACGACTACATGAATCGACGTGGCTTACGTAGTTGAAACTACTACTTGACGCCCTGGGTCGGTGAACCACGAAGCTCGTAGCGATCGGACAGCTCCACACACGCTGCGACACTGCGCGGGGCTCGGGACCGGACCCAGGCGACTGCACCGCACGGAGATGTCTTCCCTGTCGCGTACCAACCGCTGCTGATGCGTCAGCGACTGCTCTGTCGCGACTGCACTGCTGGTGCGCCTCCGACTCATTTGCAGACACACACGAAGGCGGAAATACTGGCTCGGATTCTACCATGCAGAGGAAACACGCCCGCTGGCTAAGCGACATCCCTGCACCAGGAAAGGACCGATACAAGTTCCACAAGATGGTAATTGAAGTGGCCCAGAAGCGCTCGGAGATCCAGTTACACGTCGCCCGATCAGACTACCGACCTCTCAGAGCCAGTATGCCGTCGTCAAAGGAAAACACACCAACTACAAAAAAAACCTGACAAACACTTGCACGAAGACTTGAACGTTATCCAACAGTAATTAAGTTCACACGAAGAGAAATCGGGAGTCGATGCACACACACACACACACACACACACACACACACACACAGCCGACTCACGAACGATTGGAGAGCCAAAACACGTCGTCTGGTAGAACGACCGACCGACGATCCACCAAGACCCTGGCCCTGATCAATTGAAGCGTGGCGGCAATGCTCTGGTGAGCCATGTCGACGCAGACATCACTGCTGCTCCACCCGAATGCACTAGTTCCGCATTGCAACTCCCCGACTGGCAGGTCCGGACTGCGCTCCAGACGCGTTCCAAATGACCGGCAGAAGCGAACTCGCGACGCGAACTCGCAATCCGAACGCCCCTACGACAGACAACGACCGGGAAGTAATAGCAGACGAGCAAAGATACTGCGAGAGGGGATATATCGATACGAGCTGCTAACGCCGCTCACGGTCAGGCAAAGCAGCAACTCAGTGACAGTAGTAATTTAAATTAACATAGTGAGGTGGAAGTACGTTAAAAACAGGGTGTAAAATACATGATGGCGGGAACATGAGCCACGCACGACTGACTGTCAGCACCAAAAAATACGAAGGGAGCTCCATAAGAAGAGAATTTAAGGGCGAGATGGAACTCAAAAACCACCCATCAGTGATGCAAACACCCCTAACATGGAAACATGGTGCGGCTGCCATAAAACACGGACTGTGGGGCAATGGAAGTATGTCATTTGGTAGGATCAGTCTTGTTTCACACAGTTTTTAAGTTTGCGTCCCAAGAGTCAAACGGCGGACTTTCGATGATGATTTGGGCAGCCGTGTCGTGATATTCGATAGGTTCCACTGTTACCCTGCCAGGTACTACTAAGTACTGCTTAGTATTATGTGACCATTTTGGCTGGTCAGGTCCATCCCATGGTACAGTGTTTGTTCCCCACTGGTGACGCTGTGTTCCAAGACGACAGGGCCCCTAGCCACACGGCTAGCACCATCCAGAACTGGTGTTGTGAGCAGGAGGATGAATTGTTGCATCTCTGCTGGCCACCGCAGATAAATACAGGGTGATTCAAAAAGAATACCACAACTTTAGGAATTTAAAACTCTGCAACGACAAAAGGCAGAGCTAAGCACTATCTGTCGGCGAATTAAGGGAGCTATAAAGTTTCATTTAGTTGTTCATTTGTTCGCTTGAGGCGCTGTTGACTAGGCGTCAGCGTCAGTTGATGCTAAGATGGCGACCGCTCAACAGATGTTTAGTGATGAAGCAACTTTCCACACTAACGGGAAAGTCAACCGCCACAATGTCTGTATATGGGGCACTGAGAATCCGCGTGAAACAAATCAGTATGAACGTGACTCGCCTAAGGTGAACGTTTTCTGTGCCATTTCAGCCAATAAAGTTTTTGGTCCCTTGTTCTTCGAAGGTGCTACTGTAACTGGACTACAGTATCTGGAGACGTTAGAGAATTGGCTGTTCCCTCAGCTCGAACAAGAAGCACAACAATTCATATTTCAGCAGGATGGAGCGCCACCACATTGGCACTTATCTGTCCGTAACTACCTGAACGTCAACTACCCGAGGCGATGGATCGGCCGCCAGGCAGCCCGTGACAGAGCACTTCATCACTGGCCTCCAAGAAGCCCTGATCTTACCCCCTGTGACTTTTTCTTATGGGGGTATGTTAAGGATATGGTGTTTCGGCCACCTCTCCCAGCCACCATTGATGATTTGAAACGAGAAATAACAGCAGCTATCCAAACTGTTACGCCTGATATACTACAGAGAGTGTGGAACGAGTTGGAGTATCGGGTTGATATTGCTCGAGTGTCTGGAGGGGGCCATATTGAACATCTCTGAACTTGTTTTTGAGTGAAAAAGAAACCTTTTTAAATACTCTTTGTAATGATGTATAACAGAAGGTTATATTATGTTTCTTTCATTAAATACACATTTTTAAAGTTGTGGTATTCTTTTTGAATCACCCTGTATTATTTAGCCTCTGTGGCCCAGTTTGGAGAGAAAGGTTGTTGTGACTGTAGAAAATTTTAATTTTTATTCTTGCTTTTGGGGCCATAATAAGAGTCCAGGCTCCATAGGCAAACAGCCAGCCGACATTAAGAAATAGTCCAACAGGACGTAGGGACGAAATAAGCGGAGGAGGCTGTCAAGTATGGCTTGTTGATCAAATAACTTAGTGTTTGACTTCCTGCCAGAGGAAGCAGCATGAATCAAACTTGCGCAATGGAAGACGCAAACACCGGGGCTATAATACAGCAAGAGAGAGTGTCAGTCACGTGCGTAAAAGACTCGCGTGGAACCAAATTAAGTTGTGTGCAGTTAGAAACGAAAGTGTCGTGTGGAAGCGAAGGCATTCTTGCACAGGCCGACCAATTAGAGACGAGAGTGTCGTGTGGAACCATCGGCATACTTGTGCAATCCGATCACTTAGAAATTAAAGGGTCGTGTGAAACAAATTAACTCGTGTGCACCCAAGTACATGAGAAACGAAATAAAAGTCCAGGCAGCGGAATAGCTAGAGGCAGAGATTCAGATGCAAATTCAGAGCCAGTGCCTGCGGTTTGGGAGATTCCACAGTGAGACGCCAGCGGGGCCGAGTAGGCCCATAGCAGCCGATACAGCTGATAAGGACTTCAACTACGAGAAGACGGTGATTGACTCTGGTGGACACTCAGGAACTGCAGGTCAAGTAGGATTTTTAGAGTTTCATTGGAATAGTGTTGAACAGAGGCTGCCAGTCTTTGTCACAATTACTTAGATAGACTCTGGTGCTAACCAAGAACAAGTAACTGCTTTGTACTTGTTTCTTATATGTACCTTTGAAGTAGCAAGTCCGAATAAATAGACTGAATCTTACTAAGGTGTTTATGGTCCAACACCTCAAATATGTGAGAATAAACTTGATAGAAACTAACCAATCTTTTCAGCCTATTGCAATTCTGTAACTTATTTTTAGGAAACTTAGTTGCTTCAAACTAAGGCGATTCTCTCCGATACAAAGGTTGACAGTAATTTATAACTAACCCCTTGTCGTTAACGTGCCGATTGCGCTACGCAGTTCGCACTTACTTCATTCTGGTATAGTGAGGCTGTGCCGGGACACGACAACGTGTGTATTCACTATCAAAAATCGATACTTGCACTTTCTACATTTTTTGCAGGAAGGATGGTATAAGATTTCCCTTCACAACCACACAGGTCCTGTATTTATCCACTGCGAGACGACTGGAAGCTGTTTTCAATGTTAGCGGGTTTCCTACATTGTATTAGGCATGGGAATGTCTTGTGTTTGTCTTCCCACTTTTTTGTACAATTCGTGAGTCTACAGATTCCTCCCGGGACATGAGTCGGCTGTTTACTTCACTCTTTACTTGCCAAATGTGGCCTCATCTGTAGCTGAACACCTCCTGGCTCTAGTCACCGGCACCCAACATCAAACGCCAGTCAAATATTCGGTAACATAACGTGCCTCATCAATGCCTTTGCGACGTGGGTATCGTCGTCGCTGGCGGCGCAGTGCTCCTGTGTATGAGACACTTACATCGATAGATATTGATTTGAATGGACAATTTAATAAGCAGCAGCTTATGGGTGGCCCTAATGGTTTTCGTGGACTACAGATGGAGTTCGGGTGTGATATACAAGCTGTTTTTGGAGGCAGAGCATGGCCGACCTTGGCCGTTGTTTGGGGCAATCATGCTGCTTATGGAGGGCTTGAAGCTTTCCCAGATGCTAACATCTTGGCTTGGAAAACTTGGAGTATCACAGAGAGTACAGGATTAGTTGCTAAAGTTCCGTATGGGACCCTTGATCCGGATAAGCCATTTACTTTGTCTGCAAGAAGAAAGAAGCAGCTCAATTCAGATGAATATCCTTTTATTTTGGCAAAGGTTGGCAATGGAAATGCTAAAATAAAGATTAATGGTGACTGTATGTTCTATTATACTCCTTATTCCTCCCTTTTCCAAGAAAATAAAACTATATTATGCGGCTACTGTCGCCTTGCTTTAGTGCTACGCGTTAGTTCGCGCATGCGCACACACGCGGTAGTTGGGTAGGCGCGGTAGTGGGGGCATGCGCGTGACTCTCGTTACTATCCTAACTATGAACTGTGTACACAAACCTTCTCCATGAATCATCATGTCTGTTAGTGAGGACCGTAGCAAAATCCCTACACTAGTTCCTGCTATTAGCCATCATATACAGACAGGAAGACGCCGAGGGGAATTTCAATTTAATGACATGTATAGCAGTACGAAAGAGGGACGGGGGGGGGGGGGGGAGATTGTTAAAGAGTATAATCGGAATTTCCCGTTTTTAAAGCAATTTCAGTTATGTATAAGCAGAGAATAGGGTGCCCGCTTCATACACTGGTAACGTTTTACGTAGCAGAAGCGCCAACGCAAATTTAAATCATACAGATTGCCCGACAAGCTGCAAGATTAAAGTTGCCGCTGCCTTCTGAACGCTCTCCGGCGGCGCACGGCCTGATGAAACAGGAGTAAGTAAACACGACGGCAGCGCCGGCGGCGGCGGCGGCGGCTCGCGGAATGAATTTCGTTCCGGGAGCGGCGGGCCGCAGCGTTTCTTCCCACGCCTTGCCCGTCGCGCAAATATTTGTCCAGCAGCTGCCGCCTCCAGAGCCGCTGCGACCTGCCGCGTCGGCGCCGACACGCGCGACATCTTCAGGCACAGGCGGCCGCACACGTGGCGTGCAGCATGCAGTGGCGCAGTTGACGTCATCAGTTATGCAAATGGCCGCCATCCGTCAGCACGTAAACGTCTCTGTCAGTCTATTCCGCGAAATGCCGACTGAATGTCTAAATATCCATACCATACCATCCTCACCACCATCATATTCGGCAATTTGTAAACTTATTTTTCACTCTCTCTAGTTTGTGAATACAGAGGGTTTCAGAAGTGATGCTCAATAATACCCATATGGAAAGTACAGGCCAAAAGTAGCTAAAAAGCTCCAATAAACATGGGTCCAGAAATCAACCATTGTCGAGATACAACACATTTTCTGTTGCGGTTCATTATTGTCTAGAAACACATGGCATCTTTAAAACTTTAAAGCGGGCCGCTGTAGCCGACCGGTTGTAGGCGCTTCAGTCCGGAACCACGTGGCTGCTACAGTCGCAGGTTCGAATCCTGACTAGGGAGCGGATATCACGATCAAATACAGAGCTGCAAGGTACTGGTTAAAGTGGGGAGACTAGGTAAGGTACACACAATAACCGGTGTGCCGATAAAGACGATACGTCACCTTAAAAGTTGGCGTTTGGATACATGGCAAGGTGAGTGGGACGTAAGTGATAAGGGACGTAGATTGCACGACTTCCTCCCTGACATAAGGGAGGGATTGAGAATGAGACAAATCGATCCCAGCCGCGGTATGGCACATTTCTTAACCGGACACGGACTTAAACCGCACTTAAACCGAGTGAGTCTGAGGCAGACACCTACAACATGCACATGCGGGGAAGAAGGTTCCCCAGAACACTCTGTCTTTTTCTGCGGGCAATACGCGAACAATAGACATACCCACAGTGACAGCGAAAATAGTGACGAGGAGGAACGGAGAGGAAGCTGAGATTTGACAGTACATAAGCAAAAGTGCTGGTGATCTAGCCAAGAAAACACCTAATGCTGTACATGGATGGGCACATAAAGTAGGTAATACATAGGATTAGAATAAATAGGATAAGGAACATAATTTCTCTACTAATAACTATTTGTGAGTGTGTGTGTGTGTGTGTGTGTGCGTGTGTGTGTGACTGGCGGTCAACGGCTCGAAGAAACCATTCCGAGGTATTACCGTCTGTCACATTCGGTGATGGTACTAACAAATCTATGCTATCTTTTTATATTCTTCTTAAAAAACAACAAAATTTTATTTATATTTCAAACTTAAATTTTTGTTATTTTGAAAAGTATCATTCTTTGTAAATGTTGTAGATAAAGCAAAAGAAAAGAAAACTGTAAAAAGATGGAAAACGAAAATCGTAAGAAATACGACCTGTTTTAAACATCAGGTAACAGGTCTATAATTTGGCAATAAATAAATAAATAAATAAATAAAATGTGTGCGATGTCCTTAGGTCAGTTAGGTTTAAGTAGTTCTAAGTCTATGGGACTGATGACCTCAGATGTTAAGTTCCATAGTGCTTAGAGCCATTTGAACAATTTGAAAAGTCAAAGTAGGTGTTCTAAAAGTTGTTCACGCGTCTGAATCCAACACGGAACTCGCCTTTGAAATAATAAAGTTGTAAATTGTCTCTGGCAGCCCTGGGATACTCTGTAAATGCTGTAAGGCTGCTTCATTCCGCAAGATCTCAATAGAGTAATTCTCCGTAGCATTGACCAGGCTTTTGACAAGACCCCGGACCCCGGAAGGAATTTGGAGGCCATGGCACACGCTCTTCTCTACCTATTGAATGTTGATAATACGTCCGAACTGGAAGCCGGCGCACTCGTAAATGAGAATGTGCTGGAGTACCGTAATGCACGAACCACATGTTCAGACTTTGGTTCAGTGGGACATCATCGTGTACGTTTGGAAGTACAGTCCGCAGAAACCGTATGTACTGCTGTCCGATTAGTCTCTGTGGTAGGAAGTGTGGTCCAATTATGTGGTCTCCGAGCACTCCTACCCAGACATTCAACGAATAACACTGCTGCTGTCATGATATGTGTGTCGCATTAGGACTGACATCGGCCCAAATACAGTTATGCTAATTAAAAATATCTTCACGGCTAATTCCAGTCTCATCCGTGAACAGAATGCTGCCTAGAAACATGGTATTCAGGATAAACTGTTGTTACACCCCTTGGCTGAAATTCTCTTTAGGAGGGGAGTTTGCATTGTTGACGGCTTGCACTTACTGGAGATGATAGGAATAGAGTACTTGCCGATGTAAAATCCGCCACACACTTCTGTGACTCAGGACACGCCCCTGGGTAGCAATCCTCGTTGTTGAAGTACTCGGAAGCTCGTGTACAATGCGTAACACCCTTTCCTCAAGATCAGTTATTATGCAGCTGGGTTAACTTTCTCGTAATCGTGTGCGAAACTCCCGGTTTCCCTAAGACGCTGATGTAACCTGCTAAATGTGCACCTATCGGGCTGTCTGCGGGGAGGAAAAGCACCTTCATACAATCGTGCAGCCCCAAGGACACTACCTTTCGCTTTGCCATACACGAAGTACATGTCAGCTTACTCTCCATCGGTGTAAACTCTGTCCATGATGCCTTCACGTTCGTAACTGATTGCGAGGCCGCTACGGCACAGTGCATGAAGGCGGAAAGGAAAGCAGTTGCACATGCGTAAACAGATAGTCGATTCCAAACCTTGAGATACCAATGCAGTGTCCAAGGGCTTTGACAGTTGGTTCCCAACTAGAATTAATGCGAGACCTCGGCAACGGTTGATTTGTGGACCCGAGGCTTATTGGACCTTTTTAGCTACTTTTAGCCTGTACGTTCTATCTGTGAATTATTGCCCATCACTTCTAAAAAAAAAACTGTATTTCAGTATTCAGAAATAATGCACTCGACGAGTAATTTATTGTAGGACGTGTAGAACAGTGTAACACTAATAGCAAAGCTTTTCATAACTCGGGTAACACCAACACCCTAAAAATCTCAGCGATATCTCCATCTTAAACAGTTTCCCTTATCAGAGACTACTCCCGTAGATTTTTTTTGTTTTTGGTCATCAGTCTACTGACTGGTTTGATGCGGCCCGCCACGTATTCCTCCCCTGTGCTAACCTATTCATCTCAGAGTAGCTCTTGCAACCTACGTCCTCAATTATTTGCTTGACGTATTCCAATCTCTGTCTTCCTCTACGGTTTTTGCCCTCTACAGCTCCCTCTAGTACCATGGAAGTCATTCCCTCATGTCTTAGCAGATGTCCTATCATCCTGTCCCTTCTCCTTATCAGTGTTTTCCACATATTCCTTTCCTCTCCGATTCTGCGTAGAACCTCCTCATTCCTTACCTTATCAGTCCACCTAATTTTCAACATTCGTCTATAGCACCACATCTCAAATGCTTCGATTCTCTTCTGTTCCGGTTTTCCCACAGTCCATGTTTCACTACCATACAATGCTGTACTCCAGACGTACATCCTCAGCAATTTCTTCCTCAAATTAAGGCCGGTATTTGATATTAGTAGACTTCTCTTGGCCAGAAATGCCTTTTTTGCCATAGCGAGTCTGCTTTTGACGTCCCCCTTGCTCCGTCCGTCATTGGTTATTTTACTGCCGAGGTAGCAGAATTCCTTAACTTCATTGACTTCGTGACCATCAATCCTGATGTTAAGTTTCTCGCTGTTCTCATTTCTACTACTTCTCATTACCTTCGTCGTTCTCCGATTTACACTCAAACCATACTGTGTACTCATTAGACTGTTCATTCCGTTCAACAGATCATTTAATTCTTCTTCACTTTCACTCAGGATAGCAATGTCATCAGCGAATCGTATCATTGACATCCTTTCACCTTGTGTTTTAATTCCACTCCTGAACCTTTCTTTTATTTCCATCATTGCTTCCTCGATGTACAGATTGAAGAGTAGGGGCGAAAGGCTACAGCTTGTCTTACACTTCGTTCTTGATCGTCCACTCTTATTATTCCCTCTTGGTTGTCTCCCTATAGCTTACCCCTACTTTTTTCAGAATCTCGAACAGCTTGCACCATTTTATATTGTCGAACGCTTTTTCCAGGTCGACAAATCCTATGAAAGTGTCTTGATTTTTCTTTAGCCTTGCTTCCATTATTAGCCGTAACGTCAGAATTGCCTCTCCCGTCCCTTTACTTTTCGTAAAGCCAAACTGATCGTCACCTAGCGCATTCTCAATTATCTTTTCCATTCTTCTGTATATTATTCTTGTAAGCAGCTTCGATGCATGAGCTGTTAAGCTGATTGTGCGATAATTCTCGCACATGTCAGGTCTTGCCGTCTTCGGAGTTGTGTGGATGATGCTTTTCCGAAAGTTAGATGGTACGTCGCCAGACTCATATATTCTACACACCAACGTGAATAGTTGTTTTGTTGCCACTTCCCATGATTTTAGAAATTCTGATGGAATGTTATCTATCCCGTAGATAAATCCCCCCGAAACACACGTAACAATTATAGGACGAACCATCCACAATGTCTGTATCCATGACCTTTACTTTAGCATTTACAATTGACCCATCCAATCAACTGACACACTAAAATATTTTCGACTGAAGCTCGAATGCAAGTAACTTTGGAGCCACATTCAATGACAATCCAACAGAAATCCCACAGTCGACTCAAACTACTAAAACTTCTAACCGGCTGGGCATTACAGCCCTCCATTGTACTCCACATCTACAAAATACTGACATACTATGCCAATCTTCCTGCAACACCCTTCAAATCCCTGAGCTAAATTCTCTCTGTATTGATCTGCATCCGTTCACCCTCCCCCCACACGGGTTCCCTACTCTCTTATTTACTCCCTACTCCTCCTAACTCACAGTGATCACCTGCACATAGCCTACATACACTATCTGCAAATACATTCCAACAATTCCAATGTTTCTCCGCTGGTAACCAATCCTGGTATACTGTGGCGCTATACCAACACATCCTGCTATACCAGCATGTACACACTCTCCTGTTCCAACGCAACTTTAGCCCACTCCCCCTTCTAGACAATGAAATAAGCTTTGATATTTACCCACGTCAGGGGTCCTTCTTGTAGTGGACTGTTAAGGCAGCCAGTCCACAGTGAAGTAGCCTAAAGGGCACGCGTCAACTCACGCCGTCTGGCGTTAAGTCTGGAACAGGATTCGTAATGAATGTGATAAAGAAAAGAACGTAGCTACTAGAACACTTAACTTTTATATCGTCCTTTGGTATACAGCATTCTTGATGATACAAGTGAGACTATCTTGAGATACATGCAATGGTACAAATGGCGCCTTGCTAGGTCGTAGCCATGGACTTAGCTGAAGGCTATTCTAACTGTCTCTCGGCAAATGAGAGAAAGGCTTCGTCAGTGTAGTCGCTAGCAACGTCGTCGTACAACTGGGGCGAGTGCTAGTCAGTCTCTCGAGACCTGCCTTGTGGTGGCGCTCGGTCTGCGATCCTGACACTGGCGACACGCGGGTCCGACATGTACTAATGGACCGCGGCCGATTTAAGCTACCACCTAGCAAGTGTGGTGTCTGGCGGTGACACCACACTTCTTCCCTCTCCTTCTTTCCCTATTGCTTCTCCTTTCCATACTAAGGTCCTGCCCACGCGCTAAACTAGCCCAATACCCACCTCAACAGCTAACAATAGTACCATACACACTACGTAATAGACCTTCTTTTTAGACAGCATCACCACTTCTGCAATATGTTTCAAACACATATTTTTATCTTTACCTTCTAATCGATTGATTTTAATTAAATCCAAGCAAATAATGTCAGCATTTAAACTTTGTGTAAATTCCATCAAAAACTAATTTCTAAATTTTTCACGTTTTAATACCAAACCAATGTGTACATTTGGCCGTGTTGTTATGTGACCCTAAAAGAACTGTAGTACCGACGTTTCGACTGTCTTTGCAACGGTCCTCTTCACTGCGAACTTTATATACTTCGCCAATTTGAAAAAAAAGCTGTTGACAGCGTTACTGATATCGCTGACTCAACTGACAATACAGCTTTCAAGTAACGCCAGTATGAAATAAAGTTTCATAATTGGGAAACTTCAGAAATAGCTGCTCCAGCTGCAGTTTAACACCTACTATAGCTTTTATTGCAGTGCCAATCAGCACTGTCAACAGCTTGTAGTCGGTGTTTAACACTGTCAATAGGCGAAAAGCAAGTGGGCGACAGCCTCCTCAAGATTTGGTCACCGGAATCAAGAGACACTCAGAGAATTCAGATGGTACCTGAAAATCGGGGCTCAGGATTTCTCTGTACATCCTGACCCACCTTGGGCCCATAATATCGGAGAACCTTTTGTAAAATTCAAGGGGGAGTCCCTCAGGGCCTGGCGTTTTGTTGGGAACATCGCAAAACATAGCCTCTCGTAGTTCGTCCAAAGTCGCCTCTAACAAGAGCGTAGGACCAGCTTGTGGGTTCCAAGAGACGGATAGGTCAGATAGGACTTCCCTGACTCCTACATCCATGTTGTACTATCGCTCGTGGAGCGTCTCGACCTCGGTAATGAGCTGCCTCTTGCGTCTTCTCCTATCTTGAATGATACGGTGGAGGCCGGCCTGGGTGGCTGAGCGGTTCTAGGCGCTACAGTTTGGAACCGCGCGACCGCTACAGTCGCAGGTTCGAATCCTGCCTTGGGCATGGATGTGTGTGCTGTCCTTACGTTAGGTTTAAGTAGTTCTAAGTTATAGGGGACTGATGACCTCAGAAGTTAAGTCCCATAATGCTCAGAGCCATTTGAACCATTTGATATGGTGGCGGGAAGGTCGTTCTCCACTAACATCATCAGTTGTCTTCGCTCCCACCCGCACACCCGCATAGTGGTGATACGTAGCAACTGTACCTTGCCGTGGTGTTTTGACGATTGTCGTTCCGGCGACGGCGGTTGCACAGCTAGCTCGCGGAGCACAGTGTAGTAGAAATCGCGGTATACCAGCGCGATCTAACTCGTCCACAGCTGGCTAATGTTCGGCACATGGCGGGTCTGACACACCGTAACCGGCGCTGAAGTACGGAACCGTAGACGGGTAACCGACGGTGGCGTTTGCTCCGTGTAGACTCAACTTCGCGTCTGCAATTTGCCTCATCAGGAAGGGGCACATTGAGGCGCCACGGACCTCTACCTCGTCGGACGCGTTGGCGGCGGAGGGTAAGAGTACACACATATGCTAGGTAATCGGTGAACTCTGCCGGCCATCTCAGCGCCGTGCCGACCACAGGCCGCGTGTGACGTAGACTCGATCCAAACGGTTCGCGGAATGACTAGTAAAATAGGTGGACGCCCTTCCGTCGCCGTGTTGTTTCACCCTAGTGTCCAAATGCAAAGTTCTTTAGAAGTGCCTGAAGTGCTCGACAGGTTGTACAGTGCGGCACCTGGTCGGATGGTCTGAGCACACAATTGAAATGCCTGCCTACTACGAAGTGGTCAGGATTGCCCTGGAGGAGCAGAGCTATGTCTTTGGCAAAAAAGGTTCGTTGTTCTTCTGTCGGTGCCGGAAGCATACAGGTTCACCAGACGAACTGTACCAACCGTGAGTGCGACCCCTCTGGCCGACGGTAAATAGGATACATCAGTTGCCATAATCCCTTCCCTCAGTAGAATAGCTGTACCTCCTCTGCTCACGTCTGTAGGCATAGTGTAGGCGTCATATCTGTAGGTATCGATACATAGTCCAGAACCGCAGCTCCTAACGTATCTTGCAGCATACGGGCTTTGAGAGCAGAAGTAATGCCGTTGACATTCATCGTGGCGAGGCGTTATGCCTGTTCCGTAAAGTCGAGGGGTGTGTCCTTGGTATTACAGGGGGTAGAAGTCGTGGTGTGGAGCGTCGTTAGGGCGTAGAGATAGGAAGCGACGGGTGTGGGTCACGCTAGCATAGGCGTCTGTCGCCGTCAACGTAGACGCTGCCAGTGGCATCGGGGTTGTCTTCAGGGTCCTGAAACGCATCCTGCATCTCCATCTCCTGCACCCAGTCTTCTAGGGACGTCGATACTACTAGATCTCGAGAGGCAATGTAGTCGTGGGTGTATCCCCTGGGTCTGGGCGTGGGTAAGAGATGGGGCCCCTCCACGTCCGCACCAACGTGGTGACCAGACCAAAAGTTCTACTGTCACCTCCGTCAACATGTTAGTTATCTAACAGGTGGATCACAGGATGCTGGGCTGTGATGTTATCCGTACGTCTGGGTGAGACTACGCATTAACACGGTCCATCAGGTGATAGATAGTGGACGAAACGCGAATGAGGTTAGCAATTTGAAGAGCAGAGGGAAAAAAGTGCCAAGGCTCGTGCCGTGGGAAAAAACCCTCTGCGACAGTGGGATGGGTAGTAAGAGCAGTAGGGGCTTACTAGCTACGATAGTTCGTGAAAGGTTGGATTGGTTAGTATGAGTATCATGCGTCATTACCGTGGCCAGCCATGGCGATGTATCCAAGCTGCTGCAGCCTGGAACAATCAGGATCGTTATACAGGGTGATTCAAAAAGAATACCACAACTTTAGGAATTTAAAACTCTGCAACGACAAAAGGCAGAGCTAAGCACTATCTGTCGGCGAATTAAGGGAGCTATAAAGTTTCATTTAGTTGTACATTTGTTCGCTTGAGGCGCTGTTGACTAGGCGTCAGCGTCAGTTGATGCTAAGATGGCGACCGCTCAACAGAAAGCTTTTTGTGTTATTGAGTACGGCAGAAGTGAATCGACGACAGTTGTTCAGCGTGCATTTCGAACGAAGTATGGTGTTAAACCTCCTGATAGGTGGTGTATTAAACGTTGGTATAAGCAGTTTACAGAGAATGGGTGTTTGTGCAAAGGGAAGTTCTGGACGGCCGAGAACGAGTGATGAAAATGTAGCACGTTAGAGAATTGGCTGTTCCCTCAACTCGAACAAGAAGCACAACAATTCATATTTCAGCAGGATGGAGCGCCACCACATTGGCACTTATCTGTCCGTAACTACCTGAACGTCAACTACCCGAGGCGATGGATCGGCCGCCAGGCAGCCCGTGACAGAGCACTTCATCACTGGCCTCCAAGAAGCCCTGATCTTACCCCCTGCGAATTTTTCTTATGGGGGTATGTTAAGGATATGGTGTTTCGGCCACATCTCCCAGCCACCATTGATGATTTGAAACGAGAAATAACAGCAGCTATCCAAACTGTTACGCCTGATATGCTACAGAGAGTGTGGAACGAGTTGGAGTATCGGGTTGATATTGCTCGAGTATCTGGAGGGGGCCATATTGAACATCTCTGAACTTGTTTTTGAGTGAAAAAAAACCTTTTTAAATACTCTTTGTAATGATGTACAACAGAAGGTTATATTATGTTTCTTTCATTAAATACACATTTTTAAAGTTGTGGTATTCTTTTTGAATCACCCTGTATAGTAGTCGGAGATCGGCCATAGATCATCTCACTGTGTGGGGGGGGGGTGTGATCTCGCGCTTCCCCACGGCGCACAGACCCACGGTGCACGTCGAACCGTGTGGTACGTTAGTGTCACCCGTGTCGGATCGCTTAATGGGTTGACGCACCCCATCATCCATCGTTGCTGTCTCGGTCTGTTCAATTGCGTCGGTTGTCATGCGCCTCTTCTTATGGCGCTTTGGTGATATCTGTTTACGCTGACTCGCCTCTGTGTCCGGCGCATAGCAGGGAAAGGACGCTGCATCATGTTCTTCAACTTCCACCGCACCGTCGGCTTGCCGTTGTAGCGGTGCACCTGGGCTCGACGAGAGGGCAACAGACGCATCGGCGCTGGAAGATGCTGGGGGCTCCTGAGGAACTGTTGCAGGGGCCTCCACGGCTTGCACAAATGCAGAAGGATCGTCATAGACAGCTGGCGCCTCCCGTCTCGCCGCCGCAACATACGTAATCGGCATAGAGGTCGCTACTGACGGTCGAATCTTATCGGCTGACGGCGTTTGCAAGTGACGGCGTTGGAGGCATTCGGTACGCGTGTCCTACCTGTCCACATCCGGAGCAGATCCTAGGCTGACCGTCGTAAATAATTATCGCCATGCAACCAGCGACCGCGACATACGAAGGTGTATGGCGGTGCAGTTCAATACGGACCTTTCGCACCCCGTTAAGGACAGGGTAAGATTCGAAGGTCTTCCATTTTTCGGCCGTATGGCCGAGGATTGTCCAAAATGGTTCAAGTGGCTCTGAGCACTATGGGACTTAACATCTGACGTCATCAGTCCCCTAGAACTTAGAACTACTTAAACCTAACTAACCAAAGGTTATCAGAAACATCCATGTCAGAGGCAGGATTCGAACCTGCGACCGTATCAGTCGCATGGTTCTGGACTGAAGCGCCTAGAACGGCTCGGCCACAGAGGCTGGACCGAGGACTGTGCCGTAGGGTCGAAGAGCAATGGTGACCAAATCCGTTGTAACTTCAAATGGTAGCTCAAGCACGCGGACATATTTTATTACCAACCCAGCACGTTCAAGCGTTACCACACCCACGTTTCCGTCAGAGTAGCAGCACCTATAACCTTCCGTCGAGCATCTGAGATGTTCGTCATCATCCTCAGTGAACTTAAGATATACAACTCTGGAGACGATAGATAAATGGACACCCAGCAGCTCTTTCGGGTCACCATGTACCACGTCGCGTGGCCTGGGGTCTAGAGTACTCAGTGTCGAACTGAAGCTTGATCGTGGATTTCCGATACGAAAGAGCCATCGGATTTGAGGAACATAACTGTAACACTAAACACTAGCGCGGTGGCACGGTAAACAACAACACACTCGGAAACGTGACATGGAGCGGCCGGAACTTACCGCACCGCTCCACAGCCTAAGGCCGACTGTCGATTGAGCCATTGAGGACACAGAGGATAGTGCGACTGCTGGGACCTATCTCTGGCACGCTCCCCGTGAGTCCCACATTTCCAACTTACTGTCCACAAACTATATTTCTAATGCCCCTGCACACTACACGTATTACTCGCGGCAGTCAATCTACCGATTCCCGTAAGAGTTCGAACAATGTGAGTGCATCCACACTCGAGAAGATCATCGGCCGGGAAGTCCTATCTATATGAAGATGGTATCCGTTCTTTCGGACATGTCCGAAAGAACAGCGACTATCTTCATATACAGGGTGTTACAAAAAGGTACGGCAAAACTTTCAGGAAACATTCCTCACACACAAAGAAAGAAAATATGTTATATGAACATGTGTCCGGAAACGGTTACTTTCCATGTTAGAGCTCATTTTATTACTTCTCTTCAAATCACATTAATCATGGAATGGAAAGACACAGCAACAGAACGTACCAGCGTGACTTCAAACACTTTGTTACAGGAAATATTCAAAATGTCCTCCGTTAGCGAGGATACATGCATCCACCCTCCGTCGCATGGAATCCCTGGTGCGCTGATGCAGCCCTGGAGAATGGCGTATTGTATCACAGCCGTCCACTATACGAGCACGAAGAGTCTCTACATTTGGTACCGGGGTTGCGTAGACAAGAGCTTTCAAATGCCCCCATAAATGAAAGTCAAGAGGGTTGAGTTCAGGAGAGCGTGGATGCCATGGAATTGGTCCGCCTCTACCAATCCATCGGTCACTGAATCTGTTGTTGAGAAGCGTACGAACACTTCGACTAAAATGTGCAGGAGCTCCATCGTGCATGAACCATATGTTGTGTCGTACTTGTAAAGGGACATGTTCTAGCAGCACAGGCAGAGTATCCCGTATGAAATCATTAAAACGTGCTCCATTGAGCGTAGGTGGAAGAACATGGGGCCCAATCAAGACATCACCAACAATGCCTGCCCAAACGTTCACAGAAAATCTGTGTTGATGACGTGATTGCACAACTGCGTGCGGATTCTCATCAGCCCACACATGTTGATTGTGTAAATTAACAATTTGATCACGTTGGAATGAAGCCTCATCCGTAAAGAGAACATTTGCACTGAAATGAGGATTGACAATTTGTTGGATGAACCATTCGCAGTTGTGTACCCGTGGAGGCCAATCAGCTGCTGATAGTGCCTACACACGCTGTACATGGTACGGAAACAACTGGTTCTCCCGTTGCACTCTCCATACAGTACAGCAGCAACTTCTCTGACGCTGACATTAGGGTTATCGTCAACTGCAAGAAGAATTGCCCCGTCCGTTGCAGGTGTCCACGTCGTTCTAGGTCTTCCCCAGTTGAGAGTCATAGGCTGGAATGTTCCGTGCTCCCTAAGACGCCTATCAATTGCTTCGAACGTCTTCCTGTCGGGACACCTTCGTTCTGGAAATCTGTCTCGATACAAACGTACCGCGCCACGGCTATTGCCCCGTGCTAATCCATACATCAAATGGGCATCTGCCAACTCCGCATTTGTAAACATTGCACTGACTGCTAAAACACGTTCGTGATGAACACTAACCTGTTGATGCTACGTACTGATGTGCTTGATGCTAGTACTGTAGAACAATGAGTCGCATGTCAACACAAGCACCGAAGTCAACATTACCTTCCTTCAATTGGGCCAACGGGCAGTGAATCGAAGAAGTACAGTACATACTGACGAAACTAAAATGAGCTCTAACATGCAAATTAGGCGTTTCCGGACACATGTCCACATAACATGTTTTCCTTATTTGTATGTGAGGAATGTTTCCTGAAAGTTTGCCCGTACCTTTTTGTAACACCCTGTATATATTTTCAGGTTAGTGTGGACGAGTCCGCAACACAAGTACATCAAAACATTGTTACACTCTGCTTAAAATTACTCTGTGATTAATGTTAGCAAGTCTAGTGGTAGGTGGCAACCGCTAACCAATCGTAGTTCCTTCACGAGCGCCACATGCTCTCAATGCTGCCGGTGCGTGAAGCAGTTCCTGAAGTGTGGTTGACGGCACACTGGCAACATTGCCCCCCCTCCACCCCTCGCCCCTGCATCTGACAGGCCCAAAGTGATGTTAGTCACAGCATAGTGAGATTTAACGATACGAATTTTCGCTTGAGACAAAATAACAGTTTGCAAAGTAGAGTAAATGTTAAATGGATAAAATCGTACTTATGCAGTCTTGTTTAAAGGGATTTATCCACACATTATTAATATCCACCTTGTAGGTTGTAACAATCCTGACCGATCTCAAAACCATATAAAAAACTATTACCGTTCCTTAGCACGAGCAAATGTTAAACTCTAGAAAACGGCACCCACTGAAAATTTCGTCAAATTCAGTTATTAATTTAATGTGCCTGAATGAATGTTGTCATGTCAGCTATTAAATTCACTCAGATGATTTAATTCCTCCGTATATAAAAAAGGTGTGTGCTTTCTTTTCAGTAACTGTCAGAGCTTCCCCTGTACATGCAATATTTTCGGGGTTGGTTTTATTTTCCCCATCCTGTACTTTTAGTTGTACAATTGCCAGTTGAGCTGTTGTTTTAATGTGCAAGCCTTGTTGGAAAAATGATGAATGGCACCACTTCTGTGGTCTGCACATTCACCTTACAAGACAAACACTTCTGACAGATGGTTGGTTGGTTGCTTGTTCGTGTCGTTTCCTTATCAACCACTGGTAGTATAGAGGTGAACATACTTGTGATAAGGATCCCCTGGATTGAATGAGATCCATCTTTGACGCTGTGTCACAACATTGAGAATTATTTTGTCTGTTTATAAATGGTGTGGCTGTGAGCTGTACATATAATACATATATATCTAGTAACGGGATCAGTATTAGAAGTCACGAAAAGTACTATGTAGCATACTGTTGCATGAAGACTTAAAGCCCAACAGACTATTGACATTTGAGTTAAAACTTCTTCAGATTAACAAATAACTTGCGGCAACCTTCAAGAATCTCGAATACGAAGAATTAATACACATCGAATACGTCACAGTGTCTGGAAATTTTAATCTACATGGTGACATGTATGTATGTTTTTCTCACTCAGAGGTCTTTGGGGCATTTATCTGAAATTGGTGGTCACACCGGCGGCTGTGATTATCTGAAACGAGAAAGGATTCCACATACAGAGAAGGATATAAATAAATTTATCCTTTTGACTCAGACCACTACTTAACACGCATTAAAGTGAAATTCACCCCAAAAAAATTCTATCCGAAGAAAACACACATGATGAAATTTGACACACGAACAATCAAAGAAACCAATCTGAAGGAGGAGTGGGAAAAGGAACCAGCTGACTCTTGGGAAAAATTTCGAACAAAAATTACAAAGAAGGCAAAAGAACTGATCCCATTGAAAAAGAACACAAAACACCCCTGGTGGGACTCTGGATGTGAAAAAGCGCTGGAAGAAAGAAAGAAAGCCTTTCTGAAGTATAACAGTAAAAAATCCCCAGAAAATCTAGATCACTTCCACATCACCAGAAGACAAGTGGCAAAAACAATCAGACAAGTCAAGAGGAAGTACCTCAAGGAACAGTGTGAGTCTATTGAAGAAAATTTCCGTAACTATAATGTACGAGACTTCTATAAGACCTTTGCTGGGAGAATCAATGGATACGGCTCACGAAATCTATGTTTCAGAAAACCAGATGGAAAACTAGCGCTCACAAATCGGGAAAATTGTGAGGAGCTGGCAAGATACTTTTCCGGACTCCTCAATTGCCCTGAACCTTCTTCAAGATTCCCTCAAGAAACTGCTGTCTACACAAATCCAGAATCCCCACCACCTACACTAGAAGAGATCCAAAGACATATTCATAGACTGAAAAACAACAAGGCATCCGGAGAAGATAATATCACTGCAGAACTACTTAAAAATCTTGGACCAAATTTCCTCAAAGAACTCACTCAAATCATCACAGACATTTGGCAGACAGAAAAACTACCAGAAGATTGGAAATGCGCCCTAATTCATCCACTGCATAAAAAGGGAGACATGGCAGATATAAACAACTATCGAGGAATCTCCCTTCTCCAAGTCACTTATAAAATCCTCTCAGCTTGTCTTCTTCAACGAACACAAGAACAACTCGAACACAGTATTGGTGAATACCAAGCTGGCTTTCGCCCTCACCGATCCTGTGCAGAACAAATTTTCAATTTGAAGACAACACTAAAATACAAAGCAGTCAGAAACAGTCCGATCATTTGTTCCTTTGTTGATTTCGCAAAGGCTTATGATTCAATCGATAGGCAATCTCTCTTTTTTATCCTTGAGGAGCTAGGACTCGATCCGAAAACCCTAAACCTTATCAAAGAAACGCTCACAAACTTCTAAGATAAAATTCCTGGGTGAAATATCAGAGCCCTTCCTGATCAAAACCGGCGTCAGACAAGGTGACGGCTTGTCTCCACTCCTCTTCAACCTTGTCTTAGACAAAGTCATCCGAGAATGGGAAAAAGAACTGAAGAATGAAAATTACTGGAAGCCTATACAACTAGGAAGATGTAAAGATGGTATTAAAATTTCATGCTTGGCATTTGCAGATGACGTGGCCATTCTAGCAGAAAACGAGACCACAGCAATTAAACAGATAGACATTCTCAAAGAATGCGCCGAAAAAGTTGGGCTACAAATTTCCTTCCAAAAAACCAAATTCATCTGCTCAAAATTTGAAACTCAAAAACTGACTACAAAATATGGACAAATTGAGAGAGTTCCATTCTTTAAATACTTAGGCGAGGTCCTAGAACCCACAGGGGGAGAGAAAACTGCACAAAAAGTTCGACTGCAAAAACTGAAAAGAGCATACTGGAAAACCCACAACATCTACAATAAAAAGTGTCTCTCCATTCACTCAAAAATACGACACTAGAATACAGTAATCAAGCCCGAAGCACTATATGCCAGCGAAACACTCACACTCCATAGAAAAGGCGACGTGGAAGGCATCCTGAAAGAGGAACGCAAAATTATCAGAAAGATTCTTGGCCCAAAAAGAACTGAAGATGGATACAGGTTACAGTCTCGGAAAACTACAGAAAAATTATCTAACCTCGCCGCAGACATCCGGAAAAGAAGACTAAAATTTTACGGTTATATCCACAGACTCCCAACACCCAGACTCTCCCACAAAATTTTAATATACATTGAAAAATTGAAAACCATACCCTGGATACAAGAAACCAAAACAGATCTAGCAAATGCACAAATAAATTCTTCAGAAGTTATAAACAGAAATGTATACAGGCAAAAAATCAATAGTTGCAAAGTACAACCCGAGAATGAAGTTTGCAAGAGACAGGGGACAAAATGGACAGAGGAAAGAAAGAGAATTCATGGGGAAAGAATGAGAGGAGTTTGGAGAATTAAAAAATTGAATCGGAAAAGCTTTGCGTGATCCGTATGGGTCCAATCGCACATAATAATAATTTATCCTCGCTTCAGAGTGAGTTGGAAACGCTTAACCTCTAGGCCCTGTAACTTTCGTTGTTTGCGTTATCCTGCCTAAAGGAGGAGTGGTGAGGTGTTTGACGAGCTACATACCACTACAGGTTCATAAGATCCAATTTGTCAACAATGTAGGGCAATACTATCTCATCAAAAGCACACGTAACCTCCTATGTTATGGGGGATTGATCACTAGATGTCATGAGAAGTGATCTAGTTAGATTAAAAGAAGTTGAGGAATGTTGTATTGCATGTGGAGAGGCAGTAACAGCAGAATGGATCGCTCAGAGCCGGCCGGAGTGGTCGAGCGTTTCTAGGCGCTACAGTCTGGAAACGCGCGACCCCTACGGTCACAGGTTCGAATCCTGCCTCGGGCATGGATGTGTGTGATGTCCTTAGATAAGTTAGGTTTAAGTAGTTCTAAGTTCTAGGGTACTGATGACCTCAGATGTTAAGTCCCATAGTGCTCAGAGCCATTTGAACCATTTGATTGCTCAGAAGAATGGCTTAGAACGTGGACTAGTCACTGGATGTTACCTGACTAACATATCAGTCGGCGACATTTCAACTCTTCAAAAGCAGCCCAGGTACACAGCTGGTGATGTGAATCTGAAGAGGAAGTTAGGACAGTCAGCGAACTTCAAGAAGTGATGGACAGGGACCGTCGAATATTGGGGAGGGAGGCTGCAGAAACTCACATGAAATCAGATGCTGCACCACGGCTTTCAACAGTGAAAATAAATGTTTCTTCATCTATCAGTAGATCGACGTCATAGAGTGGACAAGCGCTCGTCAGCCTGATGACAAGCTGCAATGAAGGAACAATGTGTACGCAGTGCATAAGAACACTCATTCAATCCGCTCACGATGTGTATGATGGCCGCCAGTGTCTGTCGATGTCATGTTACAATTCCAGAAGGGCTTCTGGAGGAGCTGACTAGGCGTTAAACCCGGAAAAATTAAGTCAATGTCACTCAACAGGAACGCACAGCTGCTCCATCCTCCTATGAGTTCTGGGGTAGCAGTGACGCCATTGGAGAAACACTGAAGTGCTTGATGACATATATGCTACACAAATCACTCACTTTCAGATTATGCTCAATAGTATCCAGGAGTGCTGAGCATGTTCAGAAATGCAGTCAACACCAGCCGATGCGTACGATCAGAAGACCGCTGCTCTCCCGAGGTACGTGCGTTCGAACCTGGGACATCTAGGTGCCCAACTGCTCCGCCGCTCTCCGCAGGCCCAGGCGAGCTTACGTTATTGCACTCCAGTTCCCAGAGTGGGCGAATGCCATCCAGCCATGCCTCAGGTTAGCACAGGTAAATCCGGTGTGTTGCACGCTGACGGCACAGGACCGTCTGTCGTCGACAGAGCACCACTTTGCGTCAATCTCCCTGCAGCCCCTCCGGCACCAACGCCCGCCAGCTGCTCCTCCGCCCCCGCCTCCCTTCCCCTCCCCCCTCCCCTTTCACGCGCAACCTTCCTGACTGATTGGCGATAGCGGCGGCACGTTCTAGGGACCGTGGCGACCTCCTCTGTAGCTGTGTTTCCGTTTCTGTACCCTCGTGAATAAAAGATTGTTTTAACCAAGGACGTTTTACTGACGGCTCGACGTTTAACCAGCTCACCGCCAAACTACCGTGTCCCATATCGAAGACGGGTAATCCCCCTCCATCCTGAATTGTCAGCAACCCAATTCAGCCGCCACACTAGGAGTCACGCCCTGACCTCTACACAGCAGAAGAAATCAGTCGCGAACTCCAAAGTGCTACCAGCATTCCAGGAAACAGAACTTCGCGTGAGCAGTTAAAGAGGGTGGGGTACAAACGTCGAAGAATTCCTCACAATCCTCACATTTCTGTAGTTAATGCTAAGTAACATTCGAAGTTTTGTAAAGAGCGAAGCCAGACGCTCCCAAACACCCACCCCCGGCCTCTCCCCCTCCCGCCCCATGCAAGCCTTGCATGTACCGCCATCCAGTCTAGGAACAAGTGATATGCAGTGATGAATCACGCTACACCCTGTAGCAGTGGTTTGGTTTGGAAAATACCTGGAGAACATTGCATATTTTGTAATGTTAACAGTCAGTCACGGGGGAGTTGTCATAACAGTATTGGATGTGTTTCGTGGACAGCGCGTGGTCTCCTTACTGCTCTTAAGGAAACGCCGAATGCGAAGAATATGAACACATTTTGTAGGACTCTGTACTGCGTACAGTGGAGGAACAATGATGATAGTTTCTGTTAGCGTGACAATGCACCCTGGCATAAAGCAGCACCTGTGAGCCAACGGTTTGTGGGCAGCTACATTCCTGAAACGAACTGGTCTTCCCAGAGGCTCAACCTAAAGCCAATGGATCACCTTTGAGATGAGTCAGGAAGTGGACTTCATTACGGACCCCAGCGTTCAAAATCACTACCTCCTCTAGTTTCAGCTCTTGAGGAAGAACGGATTGTCATTCCTTCACAGACATTGAATTATCTCATGGAAAGTGTCCCCAGCAGAATTCAATATGTCATAAACGCAAATGGTAAAAATAACCCATATTAATGTCAATTAACAGAAATCGGGATAATGTTGAACGAATAGTGTATTCTGTTAGGTGTAATGCACAGTATAATCGAAGAGCAGGTATGTGCCTGTACATATAATACAATAGAGAGAATTTGTTCTTGATAATGAACATATACTACAATTGAAAGAATTTGAGTCTTAACTGGTAGCAATAATAAAGTTTTTAATTTTGGCACATGTGGCACAACGTGATTCTTGATAAGATATCTCGAGGCTGTTATACGACTGGGAAGAAGTTGTTCAAGAATATGGTTTAAACTGTATTGCAATGAAGTGTGACATTGTAACAATAACAAAAACTGTATTGACTTACAGAAAAAATGACACTAGGTCGGGAGAAGTTGAAAATAAATAGTAGTTTCAAGTACCTGTGCAATAAAAAGCAGGAAAGTAAAGGAATGAACAAGACAGATTTGAATTGGAAAGGCAAGTTGGCAGATTTATGGGAAATGTTAAAGGATTGACATGTAACAGAGAAGAACTTAAGGAAACTAAGAATCTGATGTACGAGTACTACATGTTTTATAAACCAGTTCGACTGAACGCTGCAGAAACCTAGTGATGGAAATGGAAACAAATAAGGTGCGAGCAAGTGAACACCTTTAAGATGAGTCAGGAAGTCGACTTCATTACGGACCCCAGCGCCCAAAATCACTACCTCCTCTCGTTTCAGCTCTTGACGAAGAACGGGTTGGCATTTTTTCACAGACATTGAATTCATTGAAATCCTTTAGATTTAGCGAAAATGTAAAACGTGAGAAATATAAGAGTTAGTGAAGCACTTGCAAGAGAATTATGAGGAAAACTGATTAAAATGGTACGGGCATTCGAATGGAGGCGACGTGGATGCCTAGAAAGATGCACAAAATGAAGATGATGCGCAGGAGAGCAAGCGGAAGGACAAAAGACAAGTGCCTCAAAAGTGGGGAAGAAAGCATTACGAAGAGAGGAGTAGACTGAGCCACAGAAGTGACAAGTTACGGGAAGTCTGGGGAAGATGGTGGGATTTGTGTTTGGAGGAGATCTTGGCAGTAACGGGGAACTTAACAACACGGTGATGGTGATGATCTGGAAGCTGAGGCACATGAACTAGGGAAAACACAGTCGTTAGCTAAAAGCAAGAAACTGCAATGTGTATACCATGACATTATTTAATGAGGGACGAGAGAGAGAGAGAGACGGTTGTGGAGTGGGGCCCACTGCCTTGTGCCCGGAACGCCTGTGCTGCTACCTGCCGCCCCTGGTGGGTAGGCCACCCCGCGGTGCACGCAGCACGGCGGCCCGCAGCTCCCGGGCTGGGGCCCCCCGGCAGCGGCGGAGTCGCTCGGTGCGATGTGGCGCCCTGCTCCGGTGCGGGCAGAGGCAGCCAGCCAGTGCGGCCCTCTGCTATCGATCCCCCTCCAGTAAGCCCAGCACGGCCCGGACGCCGCACGCTGCCGGACCGGAAGTTTCGATGCAGACGTGCTGTGCCGCTGGCCGGAAAGAGTGGCGTTGTCCTCCCAACCCTGGATTGGCCCCCATCTCGTCACTGTGCAGCGTTCGCGGCCGACCACCTCCAGTCCGTTCCATATGTGTACAGCCACCTGTCAGTCTATACAGTGTGGTCCATTGATAGTGACCGTGCCAAATATCTCACGAAATAAGCATCAAACGAAAAAAAAGACGAAACTCGTACTGCTTGGAGGAGGAACTAGATGGCGCTATGGTTGGCCCGCTAGATGAGGCAGCCATAGGTCAAACGCATATCAGCTGCGTTTCTTTAAAATGGAACCCCCATTTTTTATCACATATTCGTGTAGAAATATGAATGTTTTAGTTAGACCACTTTTGTCGGTTTGTGGCGCTGTAATAGTCACAAACGTATAAGTACGTGGCATCACGTAACATTCCGCCAATCCGGACGGTATTTGCTTCGTGATACATTACCCGTATTAAAATGGACCGTTTCACAATTGCGGAAAAGGTCGATATCGTGTTGATGTATGGCTATCGTGATCAAAATGCCCAACAGGCGTGTGCTATGTATGCTGCTCGGTATCCTGGACGACATCATCCAAGTGTGCGGACCGTTCCCATGATAGTTACGTTATTTAAGGAAACAGGAAGTGTTCAGACACATGTGAAACGTCAACCATGACCTGCAACAAATGTTGATGTCCAACTAGGTGTTTCAGCTGCTGTCGCTGCTAATCCGCACATCAGTAGCAGACAAATTGCGTGAGAATCGGGAATCTCAAAAACGTCGGTGTTGAGAATGCTACATCAACATCGATTGCACCCGTACCATATTTCTACGCACCAGGAATTGCATGGCGACGACTCTGAACGTCGTGTACAGTTCTGCCACTGGGCACAAGAGAAATTACGGGACGATGACAGATTTTTTGCACGCGATACATTTAGCGACGAAGCGTCATTCACCAACAGTGGTAAAGTAAACCGGCATAATATTCACTATTCGGCTACGGAAAATCCACGATGGCTGCGACAAGTGGAACATCAGCGACCTTGGTGTGTTAATGTATGGTGCGGCATTATGGGAGGAAGTATAATTGGCCCCCATTTTATGGATGGCAATCTAAATGGCGCAATGTATGCTGATTCTCTACGTAATGTTCTACCGATGTCACTACAAGATGTTTCTCTGAATGACACAACGGCGATGTACTTCCAGCATGATGGATGTCCGGCATATAGCTCGCATGTGGTTGAAGCGGTATTGAATAGCATATTTCATGACAGGTGGATTGGTCGTCGAAGCACCATACCATGGCCCGCACGTTCACCGGATCTGATGTCCCCGGATTTCTTTCTGTGGGAAAACTTGAATGATATTTGCCATCGTGATCCACCGACAAGGCCTGACAACATGCGTCTGCGCATTGTCAATGCATGTGCGAACAGTACGGAAGGCGAACTACTCGCTGTTGAGAGGAATGTCGTTACACGTATTGTTAAATTCATTGAGGTTGACGGACATCATTTTGAGCATTCATTGCATTAATGTGGTATTTACAGGTAATCGCGCTGTAACAGCATGCGTTCTCAGAAATGATAAGTTCACAAAGGTATATGTCTCACATCGGAACTACCGAAATAAAATGTTCAAACGTGCCTACGTTCTGTATTTTAATTTAAAGAACTTACCTGTTACCAACCGTTCGTCTAAAATTGTGAGCCATATGTTTGTGACTATTACAGCGCCATCTATCACAAAGCAAACAAAGTGGTCCAACTAAAACATTCATATTTCTTTACATACTACACGAATATGTAATAAAAAATGGGGTTTCCTGTTTGAAAAACGCCGTTGATATCCGTTTGACCTATGGCAGTGCCATTTAGCGGACCAACCATAGCGCCATCTGGTTTCCCCCTTCAAGCTAGACAAGTTTCGTTCTCTGTAGTTTCTTTCGTTTGACGTTTATTTCTTGAGATATTTGGCCCAATCACGGTCAATGGACCACCTTGTGTAATATCCAGTATACTAGGGGATAGTCTCAGTTTCTCTCTATATTGCTCCACTCGCGGGTAGTACGGTAGCAGAAAGACTGTCAGCATACTACAAAAAAAGTGGCTTTGCCCCTTAGCTGCTCAAACTGTGGGGGAGTAAACAAAAGAAATGGTGGGGGCTCCGTTGTGAATGGCCACCGTGCTGTAGGGGAGACGCGTTCGATAGCTGAAGCCGATGTACAAGCGTATATCTCGCACTACTTGTAAGCTAGAGTTATAGAGTCTGCGAACGATCGTATTAACAGATGGCGTCAGTACGACCAATAATTCAACAAACATTAACATTTAGAATCAATAGTTTCACACTGTAATACAGAATAATAAATGGTGGCATATCAACCAAAGCCAAATAAGTTCGACCATATGCCGCCAAAACGAAATTACATAAGACAAGAAAGAGGAGAAAATGTCGTGTTGTGGATAATTTCATTTACTGCACTACTGACAATGTAAAATAAAGAATGGTTGTTGCCTGGAAATTATATATCAGTCGCATGATAACTTATTCGTCAATATTATCTAAAAATAAAATTTTCAACTACGCCTTCTGTGTCCTTCCGAAGGAGTAAAATTTTGCAACTAGCCGCAGCCTTAGTCATGGATTAATATATGCGACCATAAATAGTTCTGGAGACAAAACTCCGATGAAGCAATCGACTATCAGTAGATACTGAAGTCTACTTAGCCGAATTCCACTGTTCATTTATGTTGGGCGTTACTTTCCAATCTTTGTGGCGCGCGGGGAAGCAGCGCGGTCTCTGGCGCCTTGCCACGTTTCACGCGGCTCCCCCGCAGGAGGTTCGAGTCCTCCCTCGGGCATATGCGTGTGTTGTCCTTAGCGTAATTTACTTTAAATTAGATAAAGTAGTATGTAAGCCTAGGACCGATGACTTCTGCAGTTTGGTCCATAGGAACTTATCACCACCAGCACCACCACCACCAACAACAACAACAATCATTGCACTTGACTTCAACCACTTGCAAATCTCTCTATATTTATTGGCAATTTTTTAATGATGTCACCTTCCTGTTCACTACTGTATCATCTTCTAATATGGCTACTCATCCGCCAGTCAAGGGATGGGTAAAGCTATTCTACGAAAATAATTTTATGGCTGAAGCCCAAATTCGAAACACATCACCTGTGTTGGACCACATTCACTGAAAATTATGAAGAGTCTCTGTAATGCTATTATTACAGATATATGAGACACCGGAATTATCCTAAAACATCAAGAATGATCAACAGTTGAGATTCCAAGGACTGGTGCTCACAGGTACGAATATTACCGCTCCTTCAGCTTAATATCTCATGAATCCAAATTGCAACAAAATTAACTTATTTCACTTATCAGGTGACAACCGATGTCACGTTCTGGTATGTATTGCACTGTACAAACTCAAAATGTGTGTGTAGTCGTTAGTATGCAACAGGATATTGCCCGTGCTATTCTGGTAGGTGATTGGCAAACAATATAAAATCGGCACTTTGTATTAAGGGTCAGCGTTTTGCAGTTGAAGCCCACAAAGAACTCTGCAGATGCTTGCTACTCAGGCGTTTATGATCATCGATCGGAAAGCAGCGATGTCTACGTTGGCGAAATCGGAAATCAATTACCACTCCCATACCAGTGCCTTAACACTGGGACACCAGAACGAAGATGTACTAGCAGAACACCACATGGAATGTTACTGATGCGTGGTCTTACACAACGTTGGCATATGGCCATAGAACGCGCTGGAGACTATTTACGAGCAGTATACATGTAACAGAAATTGGGATGAATTTTTCAACAAATTCTACCTCTTACGAATAAATATGTTTTGAGAAAAAATTGTGGCCATTGTTAAATTGTCTTCATGCTTCATGGTGATGTGTTCTAACACCCAAAAGAAATTTGTTCAAATTTCAACAGAGCATTGAAGGCTACGCAAATTTACAACATATAGTTTCATATTCCTTTAAGGAACTTTGGTGATATATTCCTTGTACAAAATAAGAAAAGAAGTTTATATAAACATATATCCGAAAACTGTTCGTTATCTAGTTATTAATGACAGTTTGCACTTAAGGTAATTGGTGCTCATCAACACATAAACTTATAATAAATGCTCGAAATGCTCTCCTCTTGCTTCTAACCATGTATGCAATCGTCAATTGTGAAGTGTTACAACTTTTCAAATACTCCCCGACAGTTTAGAATCATTTCACAGGCTTCCATGATATGTCGATGAAGAGTGTCTGCATCTGTTAAGGTGTCCCAGAGATATTATACCAAAGCATTAAGGTTGGGGGAAAGTGCCAGCCATATAACTGGTCCTCCTCTAATCATCTGTCATAGAAGATACCAGTGCGTCTTCAACACTGAAACTTAAATGTCCTGGTTTTCCATGACGCAGAAACCACATCTTTCCTCTGCTTCACAGAGGCACATCTTCTAGTTGGTCTTGGAGAATGTTCTAAATGAAGTACCTGTAGACAGAACCTTAAAGACATGCTAGGAGAACGCATGGCCATACCAAGCAGTCACCTAAAATTCTAGACCACACATCTATCTTAAACAGATGCTGATGTGTAGCACATATTATACCATGAGGATTGAAATTGGCCCATGTGTGTCGGTCACAGATATTTCTCATCCCATCTCTTTCAAATGTTACCTCGTCCTTAAACAAAAATGAAGAGGCAAATAACGTATTGGCAACAAAGCGTTGCCAAAAGTGCTCCTGTGGTGGGTGGCAGGCATGTGTAACGCCTTTGACACATTGAGGATGATGTGGACATATGAGTTTATCATGAAGCATCATCCACGCGGAACTTGCTGATGTACCACATGCCAGGGCCACGCTGACGCTCTTCGTCAGCTATCCATAGGATGTGCTCTCCCTGGTCAGGAAAAGGAGCAACATGTGACCTTCCACGATCAATATTCTGTGCTGCTATAGATCCTGTCTCAGCAACATAATGACACACAGTACCGAAAGTTGAATGACTCGGTTGTCTTCAGTCTTTAAACGCAATCTGATACAGAAGTGGAGTCTCGTGTCCATCACCATTCACATGGCGTGGCAATACATAATAATCATGATAGTCTGCTGAAACAATGAATACCCTGTCACATTTGAACGGAGCACTTTCGTTTAACGCAGTACCTGTAGTACACGTACAGCATGAAAAATCTGAAGACAGGAGAATGATGATTGTAACCATATTTCCCTTGAAACACAACATCATCTGGGATACAATGACCCAAGTGGATGCATGGATATGTGAAGTTGACGGGTTGTACCTGGAAAGCTGTTTATGTTCACTTTCATTCTAAACTACAAAAAAAATAAAAAAATAAAAAATAAAAAATAAAAAAAAATTTCGGACAAAATTTTATTCGCATTTTTTCCTTCTTTTGGTAAGGAACGCGTCCCCAAATTTTTAAACACACTGTGTAAGGCGTCCGGATTTTACGGACCTTACATGAGCTCCATCCATAACGACAGTACGATACAGTATGAGACCCTCAGAAAATAAAAATTAGATTATATCAACAAAAAGCAACCTCAGTTAACCTCATGTAGAAAAAGCTAACAAAACAATATTTACCAATATATGGACAGGGAAATGAATAAACAAGTCAATGTGAAACACATTTTGGAGACAAACTGAGAAGGTGGTTAATGACATCATAAAAACCCATTTAACAAGAGAACGGCGAGCTTCAGCACAGACAGGGAAAAGGCCAGAACAATGCGTTATTTCTTGTAACGTAAATACGACCGGTAACGAGGGTAAGTGGCTGCATGGCATTAACAGGACTAGGCTGCAACCCAGCAAGAAAAATAAAATTCACCTCTAGTGATGATAGTTGGCTGAAGCCATACTGAGTGATGCAGATGCGACATGGTGGGGAGATTCCCATTATATAAAAGCGTTTTGAGAACTAAAATGGTCAGATCTCTCACTCGTCTCGTGGCAGACCGCACAAGTATGAGGAAATAAGCGAGGGCATTGAGAGCTTTGCTTTCTCCAGAGTGAGGACTATATGCTTCACATATTGTGTCGACAGATAGCAAAGAGGTGGATAATTATTCGTGCGGGAATTTTTGCAGGAAAACAATTTGTGAACATTGCTCCAACGCTTAGCGAGTGTGTAATAGCCACTATTTCGACTAGGGAAAGATTAACGTCCTAAGGAATGCAGACTGAGTGAATTCAGTTAAGGCCAAAGTACAGAATTAGCGTTTCAGATCCAGCATGGAGACAACGCCATTATAGATGCCACTTGGTAAAGTACCATTGCACATTAGGCCACAGTAAATGTTAGGTCTAAATTTTGCTCACTCCAACTTGTGTACACTTTGACCATTGAGTATCACAAGCCTACCCTCACATTGACTACATGAGAGTTGTTTCATTGGTACAAAAAGCAAATTTCTTCTCCACCAAATCAGTGCATTGACAAGCTATGACAACGTAGATAGAAAGGATCTGATCAAGATTATTAATCATTCTTTCCTGTGATAAATTTTTTTCATGTGTACAGATAACGATTTTCATAATCATCAGTTCAATAGGTGCCAGAGTTAAATATTTTTTAATTGATTGTCAGAAGTAATTGAATATGATTGTTGTGTGTAACTTGACAACTGAAGGCAAAGTTGATGAATTATATATAGAAAAAAGGGAATATCTGTTTTGTCTTTCTAGAATAGACCCCAAACTTTCACTTTTATTAATTCATGCATTCTAGTTAAGTGACTGCAGCATTTTTAATGATTTTTTGTTATGGTCCACATCTGATATTGTCTGCCTTACAGGGACAAATTTATATTTATTCATATCTATTTAGAACGTCTGTTTAACATCCTGGACTTGAGAAGACAGTTGAGATATTTTATCCATTTGCGTGCTATGTGGTAAGCTAAGTTTGCATGCATGGGTACATTCTCAGTGCAGATACAGAAGGTTGGAACACGACAAAATGGCGACCTTGCCAGGATGCAAAGTTACAGCATTCTGATAGATTGAGAGTTTGCTTTTGATAGGTACAAAACACATAATCCCCCCAAACAATAAGCTGACGCAAATTGGAGAAAATCTGTAAATGTAAATGTGATTCAACTGTGTAGTAAGAGCAGACAGAATTCTATTCATGTATTTCCATTTTGCTGGCGCATTACATCGTTGAACTAGGTTCTGTTGATTTCTGACTCAACTTCAGTAACCTAAAGGCTATATAAAAGACAAGGAAACGGGTTAAAATATTGAATATAGGATCGTGGATGATAGTTTGGGGTAGAATCAAGTCTTGTGATCTGATGTTAACGCGTAGTCATGTTCGGAAAATTGGTGAACAGCAACGCATAGTGGAACGCTCAAAAATGACAGAAAATAATCGATTGAGACAAAGGTAGGATCGAGTTGGACATGCAACAGGTAGATCCGCGTGAAGAACACGCGACAGAACACGTAGTAATACCGAATGAGACCGAAAAAGCACGTGTTAGTGCTCCTATTCTATGTTCGGAAGTGAAGGACACAGTTCACGAAAAACAAGATAGGAAACTGTTGCATCAGATGGCAACTGGCGAAAATGGTGTAGATGAAAACGCCAACATATTTGGAATGTTGAAGCGTTTATTACTACAATCTCAAGAATTACAAAAGAGTTTAGAAAGGCGCATAGCACAAGGGAAAAAAGAATTAACACTGGGGCTGAAAGAAACTAACAAGGAAATACAGAAAACGTGTGATAATATTCAAGGACAATTAGATCAAATACGAACTGAACCTAAGGAAGCGCAAATCGCGCTTCAAACGCTCGTCACAGGGCACAAACAGTTGAGAACAGACATTGACACTGTCCAAACAGACATGGTTACGTTGCGTGAAGTTACGCGTCAAAGTGTCAAAAAGGTTAAACAAAAGGTCGAAGCTTTTGCAAGCAAAGCGACGACGAAGGCGGAACATGTTATTCCTGAGACGACTTCTCACAAAAGAACGACAAAAGCATCGTTAAAGAAATTCTATGCTCGTATTTAAAAAATACAAGATAAAAACGAACACCAATTTCAACGGCCGAGATCGGAAGTTTTACGTTCGATCGAAAGTCGTGGTGACGTAGAAAGCGTTTGTGAGGAGTCGCAGACGGCGACAGAATCCACTTTAATGTCGGTAGATACTACTGTGAAGACTGCAGAATCAACAGTTGTCGATAATACGACAGAAAGGGTACGCGAAATTACGTGTGAGACGGAAGGGCACATGTGGATGCCAGTCAGAGACCGCAAACCGCAAACGGGAAATTAGTCTAAACCAGCGTGTGCCAAAACATCACGGTAACTGTGGGGAACAATGTGGATTGCGACCACTTGTTCAAGAAAGAATAACAGGTCAATAGGGAATACAAGAGCGTGGGTTGCAGCAAGGTTCAGTACGTCAAGCACAAAGCGTGACAAACGCTGATCAAACCATAGAGACGCGTTATGCAACGCCACAACCTATATGACGAATACCGGCGGGTTACACTAAGGCGTCTAAAGAACCAGAACTACTTACACGTGAAGATACAGAGCCAGTAGCGGGCATACACGCGGGTATACACGCATATTGCGCAATGAGACCTGCAAGTGATTCTACGGCACAAACGTCACAGAACGAACCTAGTTACACACGTTTGCGTAGATTTGGCGCGAACCAAAGAAAGAATTCCAGTCTCAAAAACCCAGAAGATACATTACAGAAAGAAGCGAGAGGTTTTGATGATAAATGCTTTCTCACAGTGCGGAAATACCAGCACTATAAGGAAGACGCAAATATTCTCCACCCCCGCACATTTATTGACAAATTTAAGGTAGGAATACCGGCACATTGGCCATTGAAACATAAGTTAGATTTCATTTGCGCACATATTGAGGGAAGAGTTGCTGAAACTACGCAGTAGATAGCAGAAACTTGCGATTCGTATGATTTGTTTCGATGACTTTATAGCAAGGTATTGATCTCCTGAGGTTGAGATGAGAATAAAATATGGATTATTACAAAATCTGTCATTCGAAAATTCGTGTGAAAAAATAGCAGTCAGATTCTTTAAGAATATGGCTAAAAGAAACCAATACTTAGAAAAACCATATAGCGACGGAGAATTGATTCAAATATGCGAAACGAAACTGCTGATGAAGTGTCAACAAGCCTTGATAGGACGTGGGGTCAATAATGCAGAAACTTTCAAAGGTGTTTTGAGAGAAGTAGAATTCATGTACGAAAACTATGGTCAAAGACGTGATTTAGGACAGAATAATTCTGAAAGAACACGTAATAGTAAGGAGAATAACAATAATGGTAGAGATGGTAGGCCGTTATTGGGATTCAATTCTGTACAAAATGGAAATAATTGAGGAAATCGAAGTAGTTGCAACACTAGACCACAGCGTAATGGATTTGGTTTTAATAGTGGTTGCAACAGGCGGAATATAGACGAAAACAGGAATGGAAACTGGAGAACTCGGGATAACCGACAGACTGACTTTAATCAGCGATCTCCAGATCCATGGAGAGAAAGCATCTGGGAACGTGGTGCGAGAACGTAGCCACAGACAATACTTCAGGTAACTACCGGAGAAACGAACCACAGATGGAGGTTGAATTACGACCACCAAATCTTGGAAAACTTGAGAGGATTGACTGACGTTAGGTATTGTAGGAGTTCAAGCATCTAGCACACTTTCTGCAGAAACGGAAAGCAAGGTGGCCGCAACACTAAATAGGTTAAGGTGTGACGTACAAAGAGTCGGAATTGGGAACCGGAACGACACAAAGATCAGCAAATGTATCCGCACAGATACGACTAATAGGGGGGAAGTCACATATTACTGAGACTATGTAATCATCACACCAGACACAGAAAACAGCATCGTAATAAATGACGACATAGCTGAAAATTTGAATCCGCAACTCTCAGTGGCAGGTAACAAATATGATAAGAGTTGAATCAGAGTGCAACTACAGGTACACTTAACGTAGAATCTGATGACTCCCCAGAATCTAAATTTGAAGTACTATCACAAATAAAGAATACTTGCCAGGCTCTAAAATCCAAATTAAACATATTTACACAGATGTGTGACGAGGAGACAAACTTACGGGAGGTAGCAAGGTGTGAAAATGAGGATTTAAGATCTATATTGGTTACTTTAGAATGTAATCTAGAAGCAGAGAAAAGAAAGTTGGAAAATTTGAAAAAAGGGAAGTACTTCTCTCCAAACTCTCGATGAGTACGATTAAATTGTGATGGAAAATGACGCAAATATGGATGTCCATAAACATCCAGTTGTGACGGAATAAACACAATACATCAGTTGAATTACGATATAATTGAGGACATACTAATGGAGAAGTCGAAGACGAGAGTACTGCAGAGGTAAGTGTAACAGTCAAGGTTATGATCGTTAATCCAACAGTAGATAGAGGGAATAAGATAATGGCGATGTCATAGCAGTTATTCAATCATTTCAATAGTGACAATGACTTATTAGTGTTAAAAGCATGAAAGATCAAAGTATACGGACCAATTACGGGACGATCGTCGAACTCACAAGGCAGACAAGACTTGGATTTGACTGCCAGGGTCATGTATCATACGAACAGAACAAAGCCCAGAGGTGTTTAGGGTCAAACATAAGTGGAAAGACAAGAACCCGGTTGACATTCGCCACAATTATTTGCTTAAGAAAGACATGCTCTTCTACAGATGCATTGAATAGGAGTTCTTGCAGGGGTCATGCGCTAATTATCTATTAAAACTAAAATATAAATGGATCACAGATGATATAGTAAAAGAATGTAGATATGTTTCAGGTAGCAGCAGAACTCGAGAGGCAGACAGGACGAGCTCTTAACATGTAAATATTCAAATATAGGTACAATAATACTAATCTTTTAAATCATCAAAGTAGATCAGAAAAAATAAAAGAAAACTGCGTGGTGTGCTAATTAACTAACCTACACATCATCAATCCATGCTCATTGAACTGAATGAACAGATATAAAATGAAGTAACTTAATGTGTCAGTGATACAATTCTTCTGTAAAGTACTGGAAAAACCATCTAAACGGTCATTTTGTATTATTCATGTAAATATTCAAATGTAAAGCTCATTGTAAATTTAGATAAAGAAGTAGCAATAAGCAAAAGTCATTATAAACAAATGAAACAAAGAAGACACACAAATAATGTCATTACAATTGTCTGGGAATGGAAGCCAAGCTGACAATAGAAGCATAACGTTGACGGGAAGCTACGGTCTCAGCAAGAAAGTTTCTACGATTCACGCTGTACATTAGTGTGGAGACTGAGGCAGGTATATTTTGAAGAATGTTGTCCCACGCCTCACTCCAATAGCGAGAGGATGAGAATACCCAGCAGCAGCGAGGGACAAAGGACGCACACCTGTGAGGAAGGTGGACCCCATTAGCGGTGATGCACAATACTAGCGAACAATAGCAAAGTGTCAACAACAGTTCCTTAGTACAACCGCCTGAAAAATTAAAACTCAGAATATTTCACTCAATACCAGATGGAGAAGCTAATAACTGAAAACAGATATACCACTTCTGAAATTAACTATTCAAACTTGACCATATCTCACAACAACATTACTGGTAATCCTTCTAAATAACTTTCGCTGAATAACATATCCTATCCCTATGCCAAAGAAGTTGCAAGTTCCAAGAAAGAAGACATGAAGACACAGGAAGTAACAATGAGAAGAAAGAGTCCCAAGATGACTGCAGAAGACAGCAAGATTCCTTTCTAAATCCTACACCTTAAACTAGTATGAGATTTGGCAGAATCATCAGAAAGAAACATGCAACAAAACAATGGCATTTGTGTCATTCTAACTACCAAACCAACCAAAGGTGGTCAAACCATCAGAGTATGTATAATGGGGACATCAAAATGCCAAGAAAGGGTTATGCCACCTATGTTGTCACATCACGGCATTGCCTTGGACAAACAGTTGTCATCAGAACAATGCAACCTGGAATTGTCCATGTAATGGCACTTGTGATCTTACACTCAGAACTATAAATGTCAATAATCTTCATCATCATCACACAGCGTCTACAACTGACTAGCAGCATCAACCACCACTAACCGATAGCTGCATCAGGAAGCACACCAAGCTCAAATTTTACAGTGTAAAGTACGCGAAGAAAGAAATTGATGTGTGTGAAAAATTCATTGTTATATTTTAAACAGTACAAAAGATAATCACTTCAGCAAGGAGTTGAGATGCCTGTAAATATTTAGTAGCACCTGTACCACTGAGAATTTGTAAATTACGTGTTTCACTCTTGTTATATAATTCGATTTGTAAATTGTTAAAGTATATTCATAAATGTACCATGTTTCACATTTTGTGTTTTATGTGTAATTTATAAATTCCGTTCAATCTGAATGTGTTAATAAGAATTTGTGTATTGTGGATAATTTGGAAACATATGTTTTAATGATAAATAATGTCAGTGAATATAGTGTTAATGTGTAAAAATATGCAAAAATGTTAACTAATACAATGTCACTTAAGTAAATACATACCTGTTTATCAGAATAAATTGTATTATTGATGTAGCATTTATGTGTTTAGAGTAGATAAGAGAAACAAATGCTTCCTTAACTTCACTCATCTTTCACAATCATCAGTATCACGAATGTTTGAGAATTGTGGAATGCCTGAGGTTATTGTAAAGAGAGAATCTAAAGGATGTAAGATTAGTCAAATAAATATGAAGGACTGTACTGCCACATAATAATAAACTAAAGAGAAAATGCCGTGTAAAGTAATACGTTTCAAATCAAAAGAAATATTTTAGAATGACATCATCTAGCATTAAATAGACAAGTAGCTGCACAATGATTGAAATTAATTGAATTTATAATTTTGCACTGCAAAGAGTAATGCCTCAACCGTTGATCACAGCAGCAGCAAATTAATTCCGAAGTGACAGCATGAGTAAGGCGTAAGGATTTATGTTCCTTACATGAGCTTGATCCATAACGATAGTTTGACACAGTATGAGATCCCCAAGAAAACAATAATTAAATTATATCAACAAAAGGCAATTGCAGTTTATCTCATGTAATGAAAACTAACAAAACAACATCTACCCATATATGGAAAGGGTCAGGAATAAACAAGTTAAAGTGAAATGCATTTCGCAGTCAAGCCGAGCAGGTGGTTAATGACATCAGAAACCCCATTTAACAAGTGAACAGCGAGCTTCAGTGCAGAAAGCGATAAGACCAGAACAATACATTATTCCTTTTAAGATAAATATGGCTGAGAATGAGGGTAAGTGTCTGTATGGCAATAACAGGGCTAGGATGAGACGTAGCAAGGAAAACAAAAGTATGTGGAAATAAGTGAGGGCATTGAGAGCTTTGCTTTCTGCAAAGTGAGGACGACATGCTTCACATATCATGGCGACAGATAGCAAAGAGGTAGATAAATATTCCTGCAGGAACTTTTGTGGGCAAAGTAATTGTGCACGTGGGGATTTTTCCATACGACCATTTCACGAGTGTACCATGAATGTCAGGTACCTGTTAAAACATCAGATCTCCGACATCGCTGCGGCCGGGAAAAGATCCTGCGAGAACGGGACCAACGACGACTGAAGAGAGTCACACAGGTGACAGAAGTGCAACCCTTCCACAAATTGCTGCAGATGTCAGTGCTGGGCCATCAGCAAGTGTCAGGGTGCGAACCATTCAACGAAACGTCATCGATATGACCTTTCGGAGCCGAAGGCGCACTCATATACTCTTCATGACTGGATGACACAAGGCTTTCCGCCTCGCCTGGGCTCGTCAACACCGACATTGGACTGTTGATGACTGGAAACATGTTGCCTGGTCTGACGACTATCGTTTCAAATTGTATTGAGCTGATGGACCTGTACGGGTATGGAGACAACGTCATGAATCCATCGATTCTGCATGTCAGCAGGTGACTGTTATAGCTGACAGAGGTTTATAATGGTGAGGGGCGTGAGCAGTTGGAGTGATATGGAACCCCTGATACGTCTAGATATGACTGACACGTACGTAAGCATCGTGTTTGATCACCTGCATCCATTCATAGCCATTGTCCATTCCGACGGACTTTGGCAATTCCAGCAGGAAAATGAGTTACGCCACACGTCCAGAATTGCTAGAGTGGCTCCAGGAACACTCTTCTGAATTTGAACACTTCCACTGTCTACCACAATCCCCGGACATGAACATTATTGACCATATCTGGGATGCCTTGTGACGTGCTGTTCAGAAGAGATCTAGACCGTGTCGTACTCTTACGAATTTATGGAGACTGCTGCAGTGTTCATGGCGTCAATTCCCTCCAGTCCTACTTCAGACGTTAACCGAGTGCATACCGCGTCGTGTTGAGGCACTCCTGCTAACTAACCTAAGCACATCACACACATCCATGACCGAGGCAGGATTCGAACCTGCGACCGGAGCGGTCGCGCGGTTCCAGACTGAAGCGCCTAGAACCGCTCGGCCACTTCGGCCGGCTGGCTGGGTCAAAACCATCTATTCATTCACTCAGTGACCATACTGAAAGAAGGCCGTAATACTGAATTCGGTCTTCCAAAATATTATACTGCGAATGATCGTAAAATGGTCCATACTTTCAATCGTCGTACAAACGTCAAAATGTTAGAAATTGAGGTAACCGATCACGGAATAGGAAAAGACCTACAATCTCTCAGTGGTGGAAAGGCGTCAGGGCCAGATAAGATGCCTATAAGATTCCACAAAGATTATGCGAAAGACCTTGCTCCCCTTCTAACAGTAATTTATTGTAGATCTCTTGAGCAACTAAGGGTACGTAACGACTGGAAAATGTGCAGGTCATTCCCGAGGTCCGTAAGACAGATCCACACAATTATAGACCTATATCGTTGTAGAATTACAGAATACGTTTTATACTCAAGATTTATGACGTTCTTGGAGAAGGAAAATCTTCTCTATAAAAATCAACATTAATTCTGCACACAGAGATCCTACGAAACTCAGCTAGCTCTGTTACTCTATAAGTTCCACAATGTCGTAGATAATGTTGCTCAGGTTGATTCCGTGTTCTTTGACTTTACGAAGGCATTTGACACCGTCCTGCACTGTCGTTCAGTGAAAAAAATACGAGTATCGGAGCTGACCTGCGACTGTATTCAAGACTTCCTTGCAGACAGAAACGTCGCTCTTAAAGGTACAAAATAGGTAGATGTAAAGGTAACGTCCGATGTAACCCAAGGAAGTGTGATACGACCGTTAATGTGAATGATGTAGCAGAAAGCGTCGGATGCTCTCTAAGACTATTCGCAGAAGATGCAGTTGTCTATAGCAAAGTAGCAACGCCAGAAGACAGTAATTATTTGCAGAATGACCTCCAGAGATTTGATGAATGGTGCAGGCTCTGGCAGTTGACCCTGAAAGTCAATAAATGTAACACACTATGCATACGTAGTAAAATAAATCCTCTACTGTGTGTGTGCACGACTGATGTCTGTCGTAAACTATCTGGGAGTAACTATCCGGAGCAACCATATAAAACGAAGAGTGGGAAAAGCAGATGCCAGATTCAGATTCATAGGAAGAATCTTAAGGAAATGTAACTCATCCACGAAGGAAGTCTGGCTTATAAGGGACTTGTTCGGCCCATTCATGAGTACTGTTCATCTATCTGGAGTCCCTACCAAATAGGACTGATAGAAAGAATAGAGAAGGTTCAACGAAGAGCGGCACGTTTCGTCAAGAGATCGTTTAGGCGGCACGAGAGCGTCACGGAGATGTTCAACAAACTTCATTGGCAGACGTTACAAGGGAGGCTTTGTGCTTCACGGAAAAATTTACTACCGAAGTTTCGAGAGATCACTTTCCGGGAAGAGTCGGGCAAGATATTACTTCCCCGTATAAACGTCTCGCGTAATGACCGTGAGGACGAAATTCGAGAAATTCCAATACAGAGGCTTACCGACAATCACTCCCCCAGGCGCTATTCGCAAGTGGAACAACGTTGGTGGGCTCAGTTGTTGTTGTTGTTGTTGTTGTCTAGAGACCGGTTTGATGCAGCTCTCCATGCTACTCTAACCTGTGATAGCTTCTTCACCTCCCAGTACCTACTGTAACCTACATCCTTTTCAATCAGCTTAGTGTATTCGTCTCTTCGTCTCCCTCTACGATTTTTACCCTCCACGCTGAGCTCCAGAACTAAATTGCTGATCCGTTGATGCCTCAGAACATATACTACCAACCGATCCCTTCTTCTAGTCAAGTTGTGCCACAAACGTCTCTTCTCCCCAATTCCATTCAATACCTGCTCATTAGTTACGTGGTCTACTCATCTAATTTTCACCATTCTTCTGTAGCACCACATTTCGAAAGCTTCTATTCTCTTCTTGTCTAAACTATCTATCGTCCACGATTCACTTCCATACATTGCTACACTCCAAACAAATAATTTCAGAAACGACTTCCTGACATTTAAATCTATACAAATTTCTCTTCTTCAGAAACGCTTTCTTTACCATTGCCAGTCTACATTTTACATCCTCTCTACTTCGACTATCATCAGTTATTTTGCTCCCCAAATAGGAAAACTCCTTTACTACTTTAAGTGTCTCATTTCCTAATCTAATTCCCTCAGCATCAACCGACTTAATTTGACTACATTCAATTATCCTCGTTTTGCTTTTGTTGTTGTTCATCTTATATCCTCCTTTCAAGACACTGTCCATTCCGTTCAGCTGTTCTTCCAGGTACTTTGCTGTCCCTGACAGAATTAGTGTCAAGGGCTCACTTAGTGGTACAAAATCTACCCTCCGCCTCACACGTTAGGTGGTTGCGGAGTGTGATGTAGATGTAGATCCAAGCGACACTTGTTACCAGTTACTAATGCTGTCAGAAATGAGTTCAATTTGCATCATCAAAAATATTTGAGTTTGCCAGTAACATAAAATGTCTGCCACACACTAAAGAAAGCTTTAAATTCTACCTAAAATGATTTCTTATGGACAACGCCTGGTATTCCATGGACGAATTTTTAAATGAAAACTGGTAACCTAGCCCGCATCTCGTGGTCGTGCGGTAGCGTTCTCGCTTCCCACGCCCGGGTTCCGGGGTTCGATTCCCGGCGGGGTCAGGGATTTTCTCTGCCTCGTGATGGCTGGGTGTTGTGTGCTGTCCTTAGGTTAGTTAGGTTTAAGTAGTTCTAAGTTCTAGGGGACTGATGAACACAGATGTTAAGTCCCATAGTGCTCAGAGCCATTTGAAAACTGGTAACCTGTAATTAGAACCTAATTTGTAACTGTTGTTGTATTATAAAAATTATACTTTAATGTTGAACCTAATCACGTATTAGTGACCTGTAACGTCGTTCTTTCCACACCATTAAGATAGAAATATCGCTGGAATGATCCGTAGAACACGCAGCTAACCAATTATGGTACCTGGAGCCTTCTTCCACTTGGCGGCAGAGAGCAGGCAGGCAGGCGGCTGACTCGGGGGTAATTGCAGGCCAGGCAGAGGCAAGAGACGCGGCTGGACGCAGATCAATGTCCGCGCTCTGCTCTCCGCCAATCCACTGACGGCGCCTGTCTGACCGTCATCGGTCCGTCGTCCACCACCTGCACGCCGACAACACACACTCACGCAGGGCTGCTGGCTTCAAGTGTCGTCCGCCTGAATGTCTGCAGTCAAATACACAACAATAAATACGGAACATACTCTACTGGCCATTAAAATTGCTACAACACGAAGATGACGTGCTACAGACGCGAAATTTAACCGACAGGAAGAAGATGCTGTGATATGAAAGTGCTTAGCTTTTCAGAACATTCACACAAGGTTGGCGTCGGTGGCGACACCTACAACGTGCTGACATGACGAAAGTTTCCAACCGATTTCTCATACACAAACAGCAATTGACCGGTGTTGCCTGGTGAAACGTTGTTGTGATGCCTCGTGTAAGGAGGAGAAATGCGTACCATCACGTTTCCGACTTTGATAAAGGTCGGATTGTGGCATATCGCGATTGCGGTTTATCGTATCGCGACATTGCTGCTCTCATTGGTCGAGATCCAATGACTGTTACCAGAATATGGAATCGGTGGGTTCAGCAGGGTAATACGAGACGCCGTGCTAGATGCCAACGGTCTAGTATAACTAGCAGTCGACATGATAGGCATCTTATCCGCATGGATGTAACGGATCGTGCAGCCACGTCTCCATCCCTGTCAACAGATGGGGACGATTGCAAGACAACAACCATCTGCACGAACAGTTCGACGACGTTTGCAGCAGCATGGACTATCACATCGGAGACCATGTCTGCGTTTACCCCTGACGCTGCATCACAGACAGGAGCGCCTGCGATAGTGTACTCAACGACGAACCTGGGTGCACGAATGGCAAAACGTAATTTTTTCGTATGAATCCAGGTTCTGTTTACAGCATCACGATGGTCGGATCCGTGTTTGGCGACATCGCGGTGAACGCACATTGGAAGCGTGTATTCGTCATCGCCATACTGGCGTATCACCCGGCGTGATGGTATTGGGTGCCGTTGGTTACACGTCTCGGTCACCTCTTGTTCGCATTGGCGGCATTTTGAATAGTGGACGTTACATTTCAGATATGTTACGACCCGTGGCTCTACCCTTCATTTCATCACTGCGAAACTCTACGTTTCAGCAGGGTAATGCACGACCGCATCTTGCAGGTCCTGTACCGGCCTTTCCGGATACAGAAAATGTTCGACTGCTGCCCCGGCCAGCACGTTCTCCAGATGACTCACCAATTGAAAACGACTGGTCAATGGTGGCCGAGCAACTGCCTCGTCACAATACGCCAGTCACTACTCTTGATGAACCGTGGTATCGTGTTGAAGCTGTATGGGCAGCTGTACCTGTACGCGCCATCCAAGCGTTTCAAGGCCGTTATTATATCCAGAGGTGGTTGTTCTGGACACTGATTTCTCAGGATCTATGCACCCAAATTGCGTGAAAATGTAATCACATGTCAGTTCTAGTATAATATATTTGTCCAATGAATACCCGTTTATCATCTGCATTTCTTCTTGGTGTAGCAATTTTAATGGCCAGTAGTGTATTAATGAGAAAAGTACTGTAATACACTGAGTTGAGAGATGTCATGGGGCAGCGATATTCACACATACAGATGTCGGCCGTATCGCGAACACAAGCCATAAAACGACAGTGTATCGGTGGACCTGTCATTTGTACGCAGTGTCGAGAGTGTCTCACGATACTACGTTTCAGGCTTTACCTCTAACCACGGTCAGCGGAGTGGACGACGGCCCTTACTTAACGACCGAGAGCACCGGCGTTCCTGTAAAGTTGTCAGTACTAATAGACAAGCAACACTGGTTGATATAGTCGTAGAAATCAACGTGGGACGTACGTATTCGTTATGACAGTGCGGTAAAATTGGGCGTTAATGGGCTGTGGCAGCAAAAGACCGACGCGAATGCCTTCGGTAACTGCACGACATTGCCTGCAGCGCATCTTCAGGGCTCGTGACAATATTGGTTGGACCCTATATGGCTGGAAAACGGTCACCTGGTCAGCCCCGAGTTCAGTAAGTACGAGCTGGTGGTAGGTTTCGTGTGTGGCGCAGGCGTCACGAAGACATGGACCCAAGTGGTCCATAGGCACTGTCAAGCTGGTGGTTACTTCATAATGGCCCTGTCTGCATGCAACGGGCTGAGACTTCTTGTCCAGATGAACCTATCATTGACTGGAAATGGCTACGTTCCGCTGCCTGTAGACATTTTGCAGCCATTCATGGACTTAAATGTTCCGAAACAATGATGACATTTCTGTGGATAACAATACACCGTGTCACCAGGTCACAGTTGTTCGAGATTGGTTTGAAGAACAAAAATTCAAACGGCTCTGAACACTATGGGACTTATAATCTGAGGTCATCAGTCCCCTAGAACTTACAAGGGAACCTCCCCATCGCACCCCCCTCAGATTTAGTTATAAGTTGGCACAGTGGATAGGCCTTGAAAAACTGAACACAGATCAATCGAGAAAACAGGAAGAAGTTGTGTGGAACTATGAAAAAAATAAGCAAAATATGCAAACTGAGTAGTGCATGCGCAGGATAAGCAACATCAAATACAATGTGAGCAACGGAGCGCCGTGGTCACGTGGTTAGCGTGAGCCCCTACGGAACGAGAGGTCCTTGGTTCAAGTCTACCCTCGAGTGAAAAGTTTAATTTTTTGTTTTCAGACAATTATCAAAGTTCAGGCACTCACACATAATCAAATTCGCTCTCCAAAATTCCAGGACATGTTCAGATTTGCTTGGACATATGCAGGATTTGACGGTCTACACACGGAAAAATTTGAAAACGTTAAAAAAATGTGTTTTGACAGAGCACAGGGAAAACTGTGCGACTGTTGCAGTCATTTGTTGCAGTTTATGTGACAAACTCTTATGTTTTCATCACTTTTTTGGGAGTGATTATCACATCCACAAGAAAACCTAAAAAGGGCAATGTAGAAGAATCTTTTTACCCATTCGCCAAGTGTACAAGTTAGGTGGGTCGACAACATATTCCTGTCATGTGAAGCACATGCCGTCACCACTGCCGTATAGAATATATCAGACGTGTTTTCCTGTGGAGGAATCGGTTGACCTATGACCTTGCGATTAAATGTTTTCGGTTCCCATTGGAGAGGCACGTCCTTTCGTCTACTAATCGCACGGTTTTGCAGTGCGGTCGCAAAACACAGACACTAAACTTATTACAGTGAACAGAGACGTCAATGAACGATACGGACAGATCATAACTTTGCGAAAATAAAGATATTAAAATTTTTGCTCCAGGGAAGACTTGAACCAATGACCTCTCGTTCCGCAGGTGCTCACACTAACCACGGGACCACGGCGCTCCTGAGCTCATATTGTCCTTGATGTTGCCTACCCTGCGCATGGGCTACTCAGTTTGTATATTTTGCTTATTTTTTTTCATAGTTCCACACAACTTCTTCCTGTTTTCTCGATTGATCTGTGTTCAGTTTTTCAAGGCCCATCCACTGTGCCCACTTATAACTAAATCTGACGGGGGTGCGATGGGGAGGTTCCCTTGTTAGAACTACTTAAACCTAACTAACCTAAGGGCATCCCACACATCCTTGCCCAGTCCGGATTCGAACCTGTGACCGTAGCGGTCGCGCGGTTCCAGACTGAAGTGCCTAGAACCGCTCGGCCACAGCGGCCGGCCTTTGAAGAACATTCTGGACAATTCGAGTGAATGATTTCGGCACCCAGATCACCCTACATGAGTCGCATTAAAATTGATGAGACATAGACGAAAAGTCATTTTTTGCACAAACTCCTGCAGTGGCAGACCTTTCGTAAATATGGACAAGATGATTCCGTTTGCTACATGGACTTCCAACGCCTCGTTGAGTCCATGGCACGTCGTGCTGCTGGACTACGCCGGTCAAAAGGAGGTCCGACACGGTATTAGGAGGTATCCCCAGAGTTTTGTGCTCTTATATCCCGTGAGTTCTTACTAAGTGCCATTAAGAATGAGCCGCGCCTTTTTACAGTGTTCTGTTAACAACGGACGGAGTGGCCGAGCGGTTCTAGGCGCTACAGTCTGGCTACATATTACAATAAAGTATACACAGTGTCAATTTCATTCATGACAGGTAAAGAAATTCAAAAGAAGAAGAAGAAGAAGAACCTGAAACAACGTTTCGCGAGCTATCTGACATCACAGATAAAGTCCCGTCTGGCGAGGCTGCAAGTAAACGGAAAAGTATCTGTACTTCGGTATAATTTTATTTCTGCCACCTCAAATGGATTACAGACTGACCACCAGCAACATAGAGATTGTGAGAAATCTGAGAGGAAATGAGGCAGTAAGTTAGCTCCAGAGGTTGTCTTCAGAAAAACAACAATGATGCAGCACAAAGCACAAAAGTAAGACATTCCACTATAAGAGAAGCCAAAGAGGTCTCTTCATGCGAGGAAACTCTATTAAATATAGTGAAAGAGAAACAAAACGAAGGAATTAACGAAGACAAAAGATTTGCTATAATGCTTGACTCCATTCTGGCGAAGTTAAACGAAGAATAAAAATATTACGCGAAAGTACATATACTGAACGTGTATCAGCTTCCACCAATTTTCCTACAGCATCCGAAGACACGTCACAGCAATACCATTCAAGCAACCTATTCTCTAGAAACACCATTTGTTCAGCCGTATTCGTCAAGTGTTCTAAATGAAAGGAAAACTCTACAAATTGTGTTCATAGGCCCTTATGCTGACACCCGTAACAAGAGAGTTCCATGCGCAACTTGGATTTGGAGTTTTCACAAGAATTTCGACTTATAGCTGTGATTTTCTTGAAGTATCCGATCAATAACGGGCAATAAGAAACTGTTGAATTAAGTGATACCTAAAGGTCACAGATAAGCGCTGCTCAGAAGATACAGACTTTCCCCCATGCTGTATCTTGTTTTGCTATTTTCGGTTGTATTGCTTGAGACAGTGCCTCCAAATTACTCTTAAGCATTCAGTAGTATTGGAAGAATTGATCGGGGTGATTTTGTAACTCTTCATGTAATTTGTAAAACTGACCTTTTCAGCAGTCTTTGACGTAGAAGTGATGTGCCCACTCACGATATTTACGCTGCTTTGTCGCTTTTATTCGTACTACAGTCGCAACCAAAGAAGCTGTTTCAGTGAAATCCTTGGCGGTGCTGAGAGTAGTTAGTTCTATCGATGTGTGCGCACCGTAACGTACTGTACTTCCGCGACAGGGGCTGTTCAGTCGTACCGACTAAAAAATCGCTAGTGCGTGCTTAGCCTAAGAACTATAGTTAGGTATCTATTAGTTGAAGAACATGCAACGAATACTTCTAACGCTTCAAGAACGGTGATTTTGATATGGAAGACCGGCAAGACAGTGGAAGAGAGAAGGTTTTCAAAGCTACTGAAACCGACGTAAACAATCACAGGAGATCGTTACCGAAAGCAATTGATGCGTCTGGGCTGACCACTAAAAGACAAACGGCCACAAAACAGCGACAGATATGGTTGGAAGGTCATTCTTCAGCACGGCAACTCTCGACTCCATGCTGCAAAACATGTCAAAACATGCTGGGAAACACTGAAGTGAGAAGTCTTACCCCACCCACAGTATATTCCAGACATTGATCCTATTGACCTTTCCCGATCAATGGCACACGGTCTGACTGACCAGCACTTCCGGTCATATGGACAAGTGCAAAAATAGAGTCGATTGATGGATCTCCTCGAGGACACCTAGCTATCCGCCACCAGACTCATATACTGTCAGAAAAATGGGAGAAAGTAGTGGTCAGCGATGGCTAGTAATTTCAAACGTAATTTTACAATAATTTTTTCGCGATAAATCCGCGAACGTGGCGAAAAAACGGCGGAACAAAAGTTGTAGACATAGTAAAAGTAATAAAAGTAAAGGAGAGAAAGCACGTGATCAGCCATCAAGCGGCAGCAGCAATATCCTGGAGAAGACGCCAGTAGAGGGATCGAAACATAGAGCGACGAAGAAGTTTGAAGAGTTACATGACGCACAGCAACGACTCAGAAGATTTTATAATCAGCAACTATAATTATTGTAGAACTTGGGGAGTAATTTAAGGATGTTGACAGAAATAAGAAGGATTTATGGAAACCTCTTATTTAAGTAAATTGGCATACAGCCGGGAGAGTTGTGTGCTGACCACATGCCCCTCCGTATCCGCATCCAGCGACGCTTGTGGGCTAAGGATGACACGACGGCCGGTCGGTATACCGTTTAGCCTTCAAGGCCTGTTCTAGTATTTTATTATTTGTTTATTTTACCTGCATTTAACCAATGCCACCTTGTGCACCAGTTGGCAAGTCAGTGGCACAAAGAGAGTTTGAGCAGGTCGTCACAGGGGACTGAACACTTAACTCCGTTGAACCAGACGTAATACAGTGCGTACACGATATATCGTGATTTTCAGTTAGGTTCAACGCTGGAGGCACTTGAAGATGAAGATTTACTTGTTGTGTTCCTTATGTTGGTAGGTTGCCTCCAATACGTAATAAACTTTAAAAATATTTCGCATTAATAGTGTGTTTCGTCCGCATATTCGGTTTAGACCACTCATTTTAGGAGATCAAGCTACCCGACTACCTCGATAATTGGTGACCCCTTCACTTATTTCTCGGGCTCCAGCCCTGTCAAGTAGTAGGGTGAAGTGGCCATATTTCGGGTAGTTGACTAATTCCGGGTATCTGAACATATCCCTTGCTTGGTGCTACACTCCGTAGATGGCTCTGACAACCAGTACCGAGGGTCATTCTGATACGCCGTTGTGAGTTTGGTGCCAATTCTGTTAAGGTTCCACTGTCCACAGCTGTTTTTTTTTTCTTTTCCATTCTGCTCAAGATGAACATTTTATACAGAGTTCACTTGGAAGTCCTTCATTAAGTCAGGTAAGACGTACTTTCAAAGTATTTTATATGAGGCAGTTATTTTAAGCATGCTGCTTCTTATATAATTGATAAAAGTGTCGTCTATAGTTCACTTAAGGATCGGGTTGTGCCTAAATACAGTAGAAGTAAGGGATGGTCCCTAATAACGGGTAGTAATAGGTTGCTACATTTCGGGTACCCGAAGTTTGGTGTCTGTTTACAGAAACAGTTGTTCTGTGTTTGAGAGAGAAAGACGTTGGGCCACTGATGGGCTCGGCACACTGCAAGGCGTCAACAATAGAAGAGGCTGCAAATGGATTAAAAAAATATGGGATCTGTCCTTGTGACCCACTGGCTGCTTAGTGTATGGATTTTCCTACTCAATAAATGCGGATAAGGGCCATTGGCGACTGCAATTGAAAGTAGCCCACCTCCTGTAATTCCATCATCAATCTCAACAACACAAGCAGATAGAGGAGCAATGTTAACGTTATCTCCTTTGGCTTTGGAGCAGCCCCTGGCTAAAGGGGAAAAGGAAGAAACTACCAAGACTACCAACCCTAGGAGCTTCATTTGATGCATCTGATCGACGTACAGCATCTGGGACTACCGAAAAGAAGTTCTTCGTAGAAAAAAGCAAGAGAATCACGAAGCAGCAGGATGATGGTAGGGAAGACTGCAGTTCAAGAGCTAGTGAAACCATTTTGAAAGGCACCAATACCTAGAGGGCTAAGGAGTCCTGGGTTAAGTGCATTGGTTGTTTTGGCTGGTGTTATGAGCTTTGTGCTGGAGTCGACGATGATACCTGGCAATGTTTGAAATGTCACTTCTGTATCAAAAGGGACAAAGATTGCGCATTTTTCTTGTTAAGGCTTGAAACATCTGCAAAGTAACCGAGAGGTATACGGAACTCTTTGATTTTGAAACAAACATTTGGTGTGAAAAAAGCTATTTTTCAGGAAGTTTCAAGGTCTATGTTACGAATTCATTAAATTTTAATGTTTATTTGCAAACCGTAATTAGGAAACCGGAGCCGGCCGGGGTGGCCGAGCGGTTCTAGGCGCTACAGTGTGGAACCACGCGACTGCTACGGTCACCTGTTCGAATCAAATGGTCAAATGTGTATGAAATCTGATGGGACTTAACTGCTAAGGTCATCTGTCCCTAAGCTTACACACTACTTGACCTAAATTATCCTAAGGACAAACACACACACCCATGCCCGAGGGAGGACTCGAACCTCCGCCGGGACCAGCCGCACAGTCCATGACTGCAGCGCCTAAGACCGCTCGGCTAATCCTGCGCGGCCTGTTCGAGTCCTGCCTCGGGCATGGATGAGTGTGATGTCCTTAGGTTAGTTAGGTTTCAGTAGTTTTAAGTTCTAGGGGACTGATGACCTCAGATGTTAAGTCCCTTAGAGCCTGAAAGAGTCATGCTGGGCAAGCCCTGCCCACAGAAGCATGACATCGAAGGAGGACAGCAATGGCAGTGAGTGCCAGATAGAGTGGCAGCAGCAGCAGCTACTTCAGCGATGAACATCAGGGTGGATGAAACCACGAGTTGTGGCCAGAGCGTGGTTTAAAATCCTGGCCTCACGGATGACTACAAATTTCTTATTTGCTGGTTCCGTTGTTGATGGACGGATGACGTAGTTGGATTGGCGCGCGTTACTGACTGATGCGTGCGTCGATTGCTGGCTTGTTGTAGCCGCTCGTATCGCCATTTGACGGCCCACTGGCCGACTTTCTTGTTGCGCTTCGAAGGTCGGCTGTTGATAGTGCGCAATCACGGAAGTTTAAATGCTGAGACTCGCGGACAGTCAATTGTCGGTGCTCTATGGAGGGCGTGCCATTGTATTCCTGCCCCTCCTCCCCCAGCACAGAGGTGTCGAAGAAGAGGAAGGTGTCAGGGTCCTCGACGGCGTTCATCTCCTCTGAACCCTGGGAGGAGAGAGCCCAGCTGCACATCGACGGCCACCATTTACACGACCAGCTGGTGCTCCACGACCCATTATCATGCCTCTTCCCAGGATGGCGCCAGGTCGCCAGCAGCAGGTGTGAAGGAGGTGAACAGGTTGTGGAGGCAGATCTCACTAACGGAGCTGATAATGGCTGCCGGTGCTGGGACCAATTGTCACACACAATGTCCACCATGGCACGGTCCAGGAAGGGCTTAACGGTTGCCAGGATTCACCTCGGCTTACCCCTGGTGTGCATGTTGGACCAGACAGGATCCTGGGCAACGTTACAGTGCTGTAGGCAGTCTGCACTTATGCGGTTGTTTCAGCTGGAAGATAATAACAACGATAAGGCATGTATAACGAAATTATGTTGAAAGAATTTGTCTATCTGGATTTTGAAAGTCCACATGAAACGTTCGGTGCGGCCATTAAATGCCGGTTGCAAAGATGCCATGTGTATCACGGATATTCTGTCAGATCTGCAATCCTCCTTGAATTCTACAGATACAAATTGTGGGCCACTGACAGTCACAATGGTTTTCAGGAGTCATTCTGACGAAAACACTGGAGCCCATGCTTGGATAATGATAGTGTTGATGGTAGGTGTCATGCAGGACACAAAAGAAAGCTGGAGACAGTGTCGACCATTGTCAATCAGGAGGATGCAATGTGGTTCATGGCAACACTAAAGTTTAGCCTGGACCACTGGGTGAAAGGGGTAGGCCAGCTGGCTTTGGCAGGTTGTGCACACTGTGTCCATTGTAAAGGCCGCTGCATCGATCCCCCTCCAATACATATGATGTCAGGCCAACTGTTTGGTGAGGATGACCCCCAACGGCCCTGATGTAAGAGGTCAAGGGTTCACTGCTGGAGAGAGCCAAGGATGACCACCTGCATTCAGCTGTTGCCCCTTGGAAAAACAGGACTCCCAAAAGAGTGGAAAGCCCATAGCATCTGTTCCAGAAGACATGGAGGTCAGGAGTCTGCAGCTGCTTCTGATTCGTCAGCTGCACGTCAGCTGCACACCTCAAGACTTTCTGAGACCTAGATCTTGAGCTTCAACAGGGTGGAATCCACGAAAAGGTAGTGACAGACTCTTCTGCAGCTGCATCCAGGTGAAAACAAATGTCAGCGTCAGTGTCAAATGCAGGATCTGCTCCTATGGATGGAAGGAAAAGATCCAGGAACAGCTCGACAAGAAGAGGGTCCATCACTGTAGGTACTTAGATCTTGCCATGGCTAATGCTGTCGAAACCCAAAGAAGGAGGAGCAGTAAACTGATGTTCAAAGACACATAGCATGCTCTGTCTCTTCATTCCCAAAAATTTTCTTTCTTAGTTTGGATAGAGATCTTCTGAGGACGGTTGCGCTTCTTGGGTATACAACAGGGCATTTTGCGCTGTTGATGATGTGAGATAGCTCTGCCCTCACTCTACGATCGGAAGCATCTGTTGCCAGGGCCTGCTTCAAAATCCAGAAAGTCCTGTTCCATGGCACACTCTTCCTGAGAAGGCAGTCCCTCTGCCACTGTCAGTGGATGTGGGATAAAACAGCTATAGTAATTGTTCTGCCGAAAAACTGACTTCGAAATAGATGGATGTGGGATGCTAAAGACACGGCCTAAGTATTCAAGTTCCTGGACAAACAGTTCACACATCTGAAGGTTGTAGAACAAGTTTACCTTCTTGCCACTGAAGCCCCTAAAGTGATCATCAGAACTGCGGCAGTGTTCCTGGCAAATAGGTTGTTGTCAAGGTAATTAAATGTGCCAGACATCGGGAAAATCATGTGTTCCAGATATCACTGAAAACCAGCTGGCGTTCTTGTAATGCCAAACGGTAAGTAGTTGTAATGATAAAGGTCAAAAGGTGTATTAATCACCAGCAGATCCTTAGATGTGTCATCAATGGGGAATTGGAGATACATACATTTAAGGTCAACCTTCTCAAACACCTTGTCCCCTATATGGCGTGCTATAGCGTCCTCCATATTTGGTGTGGGGTACGAGTCCACACCACCAGGGAATTGCTGTTAGCTTCAAAATCGCTGCACATGTGGAGTACTCCATTCGATTTTTGAACAAGAATGATGGGAGTTCCCTTCCACAGTTTGGAACACGTGGAAGGCAGGGGCCAGAGCTCCTCATGTTGCCGGTCCTGTATGTGTGTGTGTGTGGGGGGGGGGGGGGGAGAATGGCACAGTCTGGGCTTGCCGAACTTGGCAGCATGGTGATGTGGGCTTCAAAGTTGTTGATCCCCATAGTGGTGGCCAAGGACATGGTGGGGAATTTCTCAAGGAAACTACTGGCATGAGGCGGCTGAATCACTGCATGAACCACAGGAGTTTCAACATGAACTGCAACCCACAGAACATGAAAAGGTACATCTCAGCCAGGTTTCACGTGCCCAGGGTGGAAACCACTTGGTTATGAGCCGTGATGGAGGTAGCCCCGTACTGTATACGTCTGTGGAAGACCCCAGGGACAGAAAGAACATCATTACTAATTCACATGTTTAACATCATGATGATTTACATCAGAATATTTTAATCATCTGAGGATGGTAGTAGCCGAAACCAGTAAGAAAGTGTAAGAAATCTACGTGACCAGGACGGATTTCTAAAAATAAAGTCTCTTTGGAGGCATTGAGAAATGCTGGAGGGAGCATATCCCTGCCTCCTTACATGTGTCCTTGTCGTTAATGGTGACTGCTGGACGTGTGTTAGTCTGCAAGGTGATCGGAACTGTGTAGTGCTGCAAGTCCAGTTCCATCTAGGTGGTGGAAGTTAGGAGGACGGAGTGAATCTAAACACTGTGCATCTTGCTATCATCCTGTCTGGACCCTGTTCACACTGATCGGCGTTTGTGTAGTCCACTGATATAAATGTGGAAGAGCAACACACTTCAGTTTTATATAGTGTTTTCCCTCACACTACGCAACTGGTCTCCACGAAACTAACTGTGCTGGCTGGGATGGTGAACAAAACACTAGGAGGGAAGGGGATTCTGATGAATCTCTGTGGGGGGTTCCTTATCCTGTTTGTGAAAGCGGAATTGGATTCAGCAGCTGGTCGGTGCAGGCCGTGAGGTTAACACCAATGCTGGGTCTTGCACGGATAGTGGGGAGAGGAGAGAGAGTTTGTAGGACCTGATGATGGGAAGGTAGGTGTCCAGTGAAGGGTTCTTGAGTTTGATAAGGTCATGTTGAATGGCATCTTTGATTGAAGGACGATCACCATGTCCCTCACCAGATTGTTCCATTGATCCCCTTGACAGTTGGAACAAGGAAAGCTACACTTCTAGGAGAAGCCTGGTAAATGACCAATCCATTCATCGTAGGTAACTGAGGCTAGCTTCTGCCAACTAAAAAACGTATGGTAGACCGCAGTGATATGTATCTGGGAGTCAAAGTATTCGACAATACTAGCCTTCTAGATGGCGAGGAGAGAGCCTGGGCCTCAGCTTTGGGACGAAGCTGCTTGATGACTTGAAACACTGATGGGCCGACAGTAGTTAGTAGAAAGGCTCGGCGCTGCGCATCACCTGTCACCCCATAAATGCAGAGATGTGGTTCGAGCCAGCCGACAGCAGTCTCTAGGCTCCACCTTCCGGTCATTGGGTGGGAAGGTTGGGGGCGACTGGCGGAGTCGCGCCATCAGCGTTCCACTGGTTTGCTGCACCTGCTGGAGCATGAGGACCACGGTTTCTGTTGTATTTGCCGTGGAAAATGGAGCACGAATCGAATTCTTACTAGATCAAAACATCGCCAATGAAACGTCTCCAACAAAACTGAGAACAGGAAGCACTGTCACTTACATGTTTATTAACTCACAGTCTGAAAGCACTTTGAACAAAACTGATCTGAAGCGTGAATCGAAAAAGGAGACCAAATTGTTATGAATAAACAACAAAAGATTATGAGAAAACGGGACCTGCCGGACCGAGAACGGTGTGAACGTCTGGCAGAAGTCCTGTTTTTTTCAAAATGTCATCAGATCGCCGGGAAAGCCTGAAGAATTACAACAAAAGATTAACTTCATCTTGAACTGAGCTGGTCCAAAGAGAAAAATTTGTTATTTCCTAGCAGGAAACTCAAACATCATATGGAACAACGAAAAAGATAGGCAAAGTCAGTGCCCTGGCATGTGATATGTCCTGCCTTGGTTCTAAAATAAAGCCCTTGTCCAGTTAACACCGTGGGTAGGTGTCAAATTATCTGGAAGTCTGCATGGAGAAAACTCAACAAGATATCCCTACCTCGACATCTCGAGAACTAGAAGTTCAGAAAAGCAGAATTATGCCTGCTGTGTGTGGTGCGCACGTCGACCGCTGGCTTCATGTGGCCACTGGTGTCACCTTGCGATCCGGATGTCGGCTGCTGGTAGTGCGGAGTCGCTCGGTGTTCGCGGACGGTCGGAAAAAAAAATGGAAATTTGTCTTGTGGGACCAAAGTGCCGACGTGATCGGTCCCTAAGCCTACACACTACTTAATGTAACTTAAACTAACTTACGCTATAGACAACACTCACACCCTTGCCCGAGGGAGGACTCGAACCTCTGACGTGGGGAGCCGCACGGACGGTGACAAGACGCCCCAGACCACGCGTCTACCCCGCCCGGCGCGGACGGTCGCCTATCGGCGATTTACGGAGGGTGAGCCACAGCAATTACAGTTTTGATTTTCTATCATTATCTTTGATTTCACGAACCACAGTGTTAGCTTCATTTTGTGTCAGTTCAATCGAGGTTTTTGAGAGCATGGTTGTTCAAATGGCTCTGAGCCCAATGGGACTCAACTGCTGTGGTCATAAGTCCCCTAGAACTTAGAACTAGTTAAACCTAACTAACCTAAGAACAGCACACAACACCCAGCCATCACGAGGCAGAGAAAATTCCTGACCCCGCCGGGAATCGAACCCGGGAACCCGGGAACCCGGGCGTGGGAAGCGAGAACGCTACCGCACGACCACGATATGCGGGCAGCATGGTTGTCTATCAGTTTCAAGGGAATAATGACCGCCATTTAGCGCAAGTAGAATGTACGAGGGTCGTTTCGAAAGTGATGCCTCCTATGTTTATTCATGGAAATTACAGGAGATACAGAAATCAGAACATCACATCTAAATAGAGCAAATTTCAGCTAGAGACTGTCATTTTTCCATATAGTCACCAACATTCGTTATGCACTTTTGCCAACGATGAACCAGAGCTTGCTTGCCGCGCTTGTAGAAACCCGAACCAGCTGAGTCCAACCACTTCGTTGCAGCCTACATCCGAGTCTTGAAAATGTTTAGTACGTAGTCCATCTCTCAGAGGCCCAAAGAGATAGAAGGTGCTAAATAGGGACTGTACAGTGGATGTGATAAGACAGTCCAGCCGAATTTTTACAGTGAGTTGCGTGATCGGAAAACTTGTGTGGGGCCGGGTGTTATCATTTTGCAGGTGAATCTTTGTCTTCTATTCTGGCCTTAACCTGGATACTAGGGTTTTCAGCTTAGTCGGTGTCGTCGTGTAGCGTGCTCAATTGACAGTTTCTCCAGGCTCCAGTGCATCTAAAAGAACCACACAGTGGCTATTCCACAAGACTGTGCACATCACTTTGTTGCAAGCGGCCGTGTCTTGAATTTCTTCCTTGGCGGAGAATTCGCATGTCGCCGTTCCATGGACTGCCTTTTGGATTCCGGCTTGTAGTGTTGACACCATGTCTCATCTGCGTCGACGATGCTACTCAGAAATTCGTCGCCTATAGCTTGATATTGGTCCAGTCGGTTCCGAAAAATTTCTACTTAATGAGTTTTTTGCTCTTCTGTAAGCATCCGCAGGATCTCGCCCAGACTTTGTGACGACCAAGATGTTCCAACACTGTTTCCAAGGCATTACAGACAACATTCAGCTTTGCACACAATTCTCTGGTCATTATCCAGCACTGATGACTTGATCAAGACGCTTTTCATTGCGAGAGATGGCAGCTGTGCAGGGTTGACAGGATCGTGGCTTGTCGTGCACACCCTTTTCACCATCTTGAAAATGCCATAACCACCTCCTCACATTGGTCACATCTATTGTTTCGTCTCCACATACCTTTAGGAAGGTCATGGATTTCAGTCGGCGCATTTTCTTCCTCAGTGAGGAATTCAATAACACGTCACTGTTTAATACTCGCTTCCGTGTCAGATTCCATTTTGGAACACTTCTCTGCTCGCGCCAACTATCGCCGAACAACGGAACCACCTGCAAATGAAAGAGGAAGGTTCAAGCATTAGCACTACGCCAACGACATCTGGTGCCGACATCCAGAGTCATCACATAAAAAAATAGGAGGCCTTACTTTCGGAACGACTCTCGTATGTTATACACAGACTTGATTTAAATCTCAAGATCCTGTATTTGTTCTGCAATTTTTTCATGGTTAAGGAACCTACCAATGACTCGTAAATGCGCTCTGTGTGCTAGGCAACGAAATTACCAGCGAAAATGTGAATAAAAGCACTAATAAAATGAGCTGATGATTACTATCACTTAATGTATACGCCGTTACATATATATCTTCCTGAAAAGGCGTCTTTTTCGACATATAACATCATTGCAACACAGCGAAGTAAACTAACTTCACTTAACTATAGTTAGTATGTAAAACTGACTGTAAGTGGACCTGATGATGGCAGTATGGTACCAAAACGCGTCGTGCTTATAAAATACTAGTAACAGGTGACTGTCGCAGTAGACATTATTTCATAAAAATATTACGGTATAGTCGCAGCCCTCAAACAACATCCATAAAAAGTGAATAAATTTAAATGGTCGTAATGACGTGGCTCACCTGTGTAGCACTGCCCAGGCAGAGCGTTACTCGCGGTTGGAAACTGTTAGTTCCCTCGTTAACTGTTTACAGGGGCTCCACATTCTCGAAAGATGAGTGGTTCCACTGCTCAAGCAGTACCACCCTTCCTATGCAGGAATCGGCCGGCCGAAGTGGCCGTGCGGTTAAAGGCGCTGCAGTCTGGAACCGCAAGACCGCTACGGTCGCAGGTTCGAATCCTGCCTCGGGCATGGATGTTTGTGATGTCCTTAGGTTAGTTAGGTTTAACTAGTTCTAAGTTCTAGGGGACTAATGACCTCAGCAGTTGAGTCCCATACTGCTCAGAGCCATTTGAACCATATGCAGGAATCGTGTCACATTTGTTGCGTCAAGTATTTTTCCACCTTGACCGCCCTCCTCTTTCATGTATAATGCACATGTGATATCTGCCCTCTCTACATATAAACTGAAGTCGCCTGGTCGCTTTTGTGTGTTTATGCAGATTCATCTCGGGGACAGCTATACGAATTTTGATCCGCTTTTCACAAGTACACTGCTTCACCAGGAGGATTTTTGTATGTAGTTTATGAATGTTTCGTATAAATTGACCAAATTGTAAAGTATTAGAGTTAAGTTATGGAAACTATGCCATTTCCATCTAAAGAACAGCTTCCAAAACTCGGTCTGCAGAGCCTCAAGATCGCAACAGGTGCAATGCCATGCACCGTACGGTGACTTGTGGAGTGTGTATCGAGGTGTACTTACATCTTGTGGCCGGCTGCTGTGGCCGAGCGGTTATAGGCGCTTCAGTCCGGAAACACACGGCTGCTACGGTCGCAGGTTCGAATCCTGCCTCAGGCATGGTTTTGTGTGATGTTCTTAGGTTAGTTAGGTTGAAGTAGTTCTAAGTCTAGGGGACTGATGACCTCAGGTGTTAACTCCCGTAGTGCTCATAGCCATTTTGTACATCTGGTCTGGTACCGAATCCGCGACAGATGGCATGGGACTCGATGACCACTATAGGTCTGTGCAGCAGTCGCGCCGCAAGCCGAGGCTGCACGTGCTCCTGGCCCCGAGTCTAAGGCTAGGCGCAAATTGAGAAGCGTATAGCACGTGTGACGTAACACGACACTACAGCGTGACACGCACGTGCCGCACGCGTCGCGCGGGTCCAGCGCATATTGCGACGCGTACAACATACTTCGCACGCGCCGACTGGCGACGCTCTGCGCTGACTGAACCGAAGTGCGCGCAACCTCTTATCTTTCTCAAACGATTTTACAGAAACTATTCTCTGAAAATCATTTTTGCCTTACTTGTAGCGTTATATGTCAGCTTCGTGCCCATCACCTCGCTAATGACCATTCTTATTGTGATGTACACATTTTGGTAAGACACTACGCAAAACTCAAAAAGTTTGCATCGAAAATTAGGGGTCGCTATGATTTTGCGTTTGGTGCGTATTACACCATATGTTGCTGCGTATGAAATCTAGCTAACATGCTGAATTTTTGTTTAGACTTTCGAGGAGATCTCTATCTGCCTCCGATCTCGAGAAAATGGATCCCATGTAGCGCGCTCACTTCCGATCTCACGCCCGCGAGAATGAAATACTCGCAACATCTCTCGTATCTCCTAAACCGCTCGAGACATCGAAACGAAAGTTTGGCGAATAATAGCATACAAGGAGGAGAGTGTTTTGCCAATTATTAAACACACGGAACTTTCTCATGTATGGCGATATATCACTATACTTATACTTCTTTTTTTATTTACTTCACTCCAGTGACTGTAATTTTTTAAGAGTTATCGACAGCTAGCGAAACAAGAGCTTCCTAGTATGAAAATAAACATGAAATTTCTTCTTTTATGTTAGTGCAAACCTATACTATGAGGTTTTTCGTAAGCCATTGAGCTCTGTAATTGCCAATAACTTGTTTAATGAGGCCCTACGTTTCGGAATTCTGTCTCAATAGCTGCTGTGAGATGAGTTTGGCAAATTACATTGTGACAAAGGAAGTACAATTAAAGCAGTCACCAAGAGAAATGTGGCCTTTACTCATAAATGGTGATGCTTCTTCGAATGAGAAAAGGTTAACAACTCACACAAAAACAGATTGGCAATTCTGTTGGAATTTTGGTCGAATCCCCGTAATCCATCGCATTTTTAACACTAGAGTGACGGGAATGGAAACTTACCAAAGGATTTTATTCCTTCTCTTGATCTGAGCAGTATTAAAATAATGACGAGCGTTCCTTCAGGCGGAATGATAGGCACATGCCAGATACTGTTTACTCACCTAGCGCTCGCCAAACTGACAATGCGTGATCGCAAATAAAATAGTTGTTATTGAGAAAAATAAACAATTGATCTGTCGCACAACACAATGGTCAGTGTATTGTCAGCAGCGAAGGATAATGCGCGCGACAGGAATGCACAAGTTAGCCATGTGTGCCTTGTGAGATGGAGTTCGAAAAGCATTGTCATGAAAGTAGATCTGCCTTTGTCAGCAGCACATTTCAACAAATTAAATATATCTAATCATAACACTCTTTTAGGATATTCCTACTTTCGTAATAATAACGAACATTTTCTTCATTTGTGTAGCCAGTTTTTGTATAATTACTTTATTAATGCTGATAGTGTCCATGCAACAATTGAAATGCTTTTTCTCATCACGGCGAACCAATTAAAACATTGTTATTTGTGACTGCTTTTCGACTGTTTCTAGCTTGCAGTGGAAATATGTTGTTCACATGCATGTAGTACAGTGTGTCGTATTACATTATTACATACATATCAGAGTAATCACAGTGAAACTTCAATACTTCAGATCTTGGACGCTTTTTACCACAAGAACAAAGGGATCACACCTGTGGAGATTGTCCCATTCTAAATTTTTGTAACAGATCGTACAGATACGTTAGCTTACTAGGCAGCGAGAATATAACCATGCTTTACTTTCCTGCCTTGATTCTTAATCACATGATTTTATAATATTCCTTGCTTCCTTATTCACTACCCTCTGTCCCTTCTTGCGATCTGAAAACATCACGGAGGCATATGGTGCAATTCCAGCGGCCAATGGCTCATCAGTTACTGAAGTATACATTTTTCTTGACAGAAGAAAAACAAAACAAAACTATGCAGATATAAATAACAGAAAATTATAACGTGCTAACGGAAAAAGCTGGAGCGTTTAAATGGCGAAAAACGAAACACTACACAAAGGCAATAAAATTCAGTACAGAGTAAGACAAAATTTATCGTATTGGCAATACTACCACTACTGATATGCGCCGTTCCGATGTGAGCATATGGCCGGGCTACTTTTCCGCTCCCCTCCTCAAATTTCCCACGATGCTAGCGAGGCAAGCGCGACGCGCGGCGCGAGAAACTGTGCCTCAACCACAACGCCGCGCGACCTGGCGCAGGCGCGTGTCGCGTCCCAGTCGCGTCGCGTCGCAATTTGCGCGGTCCCATTTGAATCTGTGATGTTACAAAAACGCGCGCTGCGCTGCGTCGCGCCACGCGCTCTATACGCGTCTCAATTTGCGCCTAGCCTAACGTCTGTGGAGCACGTGGCGGCTGCCTCTCCCTAAGCGAGGCAGTCTGGTATTCGCGTTGAGTCGGTTGATATCTCGCTTGCAAACATCGTGTTAACATTGCGTGCTTACTTCCTGTTTACGAGTGGACATTGTTTTGATTTCGTGAGGTTATTTCTTGTGACCCCGTTGCTTAATACTTTGTTGTTGATCTTGGTGTCTTGCTCGGTTGTCTGTCGTCATGCTCGTCCTTCCATTCTTTACAGACAAGTTTAAAGTACGTGTCGAAGTCTCTATAGCGGTCCAGCTCAGCCCCGATACAAAGATGAATTTAATTCGTTTGTACTGCAAGATGTCGTTTTTAATGGACGCTTACATAAATTAATAACCGTATAATTAATTTTCATATTTTCATGACGCGAACGAAAGGGGAGAATTATTTAGCTACTGACGATGGGGATGGCATTCCTGATCGTCAGTAATGTATGATGAGGTAGTGAGCGACACATAATAGAGCTGTAAGATGCGGCCAGGAGCCGCGGGGAAGCGAGGGAGAGAGAGCAGTTTTTCTGCATACCACGAGCAGGTACAGCCGAGGTCACCACTACAGGCGGTCCAGGGTCAAGCTCCGCATCGGGCGAAGTGGCCGTTGGGGCGGAAGCAATAGTGAAGTGGACAAAGAGGGCGTCTGCACGACAAGGATACAGACAGGGGAACAATGACGCTGGCTTTAATTTGTAAATACCGTAAGGCCACTGGCCGGTAAGAAAACTAGCGGTTGAGGTGGAAGTTTTCCACGACACAGCTAAATAACGTGGACGCCGGTTGGTTGGATGGATGTAGGAGGGAGATACTAATTTCATAGACAAGAGCTGTCATTGGACATTGAAAGTAAGCTCCATCTTGCAGCTTAGAGCTGGAACCTCATCTTGCTCTGGGGAAAGGAGCCAGACGCAGTGAGGGTTGGGTCCTTTCCGAGTAAGGAGGAACTCTAAGTGTGTCCCAGGCTGCACACATTAGAGTCCCAAATGAGTCTGAATTATAGTGAATGTGCCAGCGTGTCTCAAAGAGCCGTACATTCGCCAGCCTGTGCGCAGAGTGACGGTTTTAATAAGGTCCACGAGCAGCTGATGCATTCGAAGTACTCGTCTACGCTGCTGTGCTCGCAGAGAATCACTGTCCTTATCCTGCCTGTGGGCAAGCAGTATCTTAGAAGTTTAACCTGACAAGCTTTAGTCCAAGTGTGTACGAAAGTTTGAGCACTAGTGAGAGCAGCGACAGACCTTGGTGCAGCCGCAACCAGATGGCATGCGCCAGCCGTTCTCATATACAATTGCAGCTTACGATGATATCGCTGCACGGCAAAGCAGGGACATTCTTCTACATCTACATCTGCATCCATAATCCGCAAGCCACCAGACGGTGTGTGGTGGAGCGTACCTTGAGTACCTCTAGCGGTTCTCCTATTTCAGACTCGTGTTGTTCGTGGAAAGAAAGATTGTCGGTATGCCTCTGATCTCTTCGAGAGATATACGTAGGAGGGAGTAATATACTGTTTCAGTTCTCGGTGAAGATATGTCCTCGAAACATCTACAATAGCCCGTGCCGAGCTACTAAGCGTCTGTAGCGTTCTCGCTTCCCACGCCCGGGTTCCCGGGTTCGATTCCCGGCGGGGTCAGGGATTTTCTCTGCCTCGTGATGGCTGGGTGTTGTGTGCTGTCCTTAGGTTAGTTAGGTTTAAGTAGTTCTAAGTTCTAGGGGACTTATGACCACAGCAGTTGAGTCCCATAGTGCTCAGAGCCATTTGAACCTACTGAGCGTCTCTCCTGCAGAGTCTTCCACTGGAGTTTATCTATCATCTCCGTAACGCTTTCGCGATTACTAAATGATCCTGTAACGAAGCGCGCTGCTCTCCGTTGGATCTTCTCTATCTCTTCTATCAACCCTATTCGGTACGGATCCCACACTGCTGAGCAGTATTCTAGCAGTGGGCGAACAAGTGTACTACAACCTACTTCCTTTGTTTTCGAATTGCATTTCCTTAGGATTCTTCCAATGAATCTCAGTCTGTCATCTGCTTTACGGACGATTAATTTTATATGGTCATTCCATTTAAAATCACTCCGAAAGCCTACTCCCAGATAATTTATAGTATTAACTGCTTCCAGTTGCTGACCTGCTATATTGTAGCTAAATGATAATGTATCTTTCTTTCTGTGTATTCGCAGCACATTACACTTGTCTACATTGAGATTGAATTGCCTTTCCCTGCACCATGCGTCAATTCGTTGCAGATCCTCTTGCATTTGAGTACAATTTCCATTGTTAAAACCTCTCGATATACCACAGCATTATCCGCAAAAAGCCTTAGTGAACTTCCGATGCTATCCACAAGGTCATTTATATATATATTGTGAATAGCAACGGTCCTACGACACTCCCCTGCGGCACACCTGAAATCACTCTTACTTCGGGAGACTTCTCTCCATTGAGAATGACATGCTGCACTCTGCTATCTAGGAACTCTTCAATCCAATCACAATTAGTCTGACACTCCATATGCTCTTACTTTGTTCAATAAACGACTGTGGGGAACTGTATCGAAAGCCATGCGGAAGAAACACGGCATCTACCTGGGAACCCGTGTCTATGGCCCTCTGAGTGTCTTGGACGAATAGTGCGAGCTGGTTTTCACATGATCATCTTTTTCGAAACGCATGCTGATTCCTACAGAGTAGATTTCTTGTCCGCAGAAAAGTCATTATACTCGAACATAATATCGTTAGTAAAGGATAGGTACATTAAGTGTGACAGATAATTCTAAGCTTTGCAGAAAAGTGGTAATAATAAACAAAACATACATATACAAAAATATCTTTATTTTTTCCACCCCCCCCCCCTCCCACATCCACCTTACAGATTATGCATTACACAAGTAATTTTCTCAAGCCATCTGTAACCACAGATAACTTACCTGAGTACAGGACTATCAAATGGTAAGGACAAAGAGATTTATGAGTACACCAAACACTTAATTTATAAATTCGTCAGAACGGCGTAGAACTGCATAAGATCCAGTGGACGTTGGTTTCAAAAATTCGCAGCAAGCCGACGAATGCGCTGAGGCACCTGCCCCTCTGACGGGCAGACACCTGGCGCCACACCAGTGACGTCAACATGAGTGTAGGCGGACCGAACAGCCTCTCGGCTGTAAATCTAAACGGCCGTAGGCGTTTCCGCCCTCGCTCATGTTGGCAGCGGGTACCTTATGCTGTCGCAGGAAGCACACAGTGTGCGAGGACATGAGATTACAAAATTACTGAGCGACGCCCTCTCGCCCACAGTTCGTGGCAGTAGGTTGTAGGCTTCATTTCGTGACTCGACAGTGTGCGCCATTTTGCATTGCATTTTTTTACGTTTCCATCTGTTTGTAAGCAACCACTCACGATTACATTCAGTTTTGATCGAGTCATTCACGGTAGAATCCTCATAGTAGAGTCGACTGCATTTAACATGTAAATATTCTGTTTGAACGGCGAGAGATCAGCCTCCCTGTTTGACCAGTGATAATTCGTTAGGCTTCGTTGTGCTGCGCCTAGTCCGTGTGATAGCAGCATGTTTCCACTCATGGCTGCTTAGCTTAACTGTTTATCTTTGTTATCCTTCCTGAAAACTGTCTCTAGCGACATGAATAGTTCTCGGTACCTTTGTTCATATTTTGTGCCTTGTGGTTTGGTCCGCAGCAAGCCTGTGGGTCGTCTACGTATTCCGAAACTGTGGGCTGGTTAGTTATCACCTGCTTGTACTGAGACTGCCTCTCATTTCAATGTGTTTACGAGAATAAATTTGCTTTTCTTTTAGCTACCTGTTACTATCCTCTATTCTACCCCTGCTCTCTTCAGTATCAAATTAAAATCAGTCAGCAATTGGTATTCTTACTGTTCACGGTCTGGAGAGCAGCAGATCATCAGCAAAGTTTCTTGTAAACTGATGGTAGGCTGACAGGCATAAATCTATTACTTCTTTCGTTTTGATCCCCCAGAAGCAAAAAGAAATGGACTAGCTACGTAATCATCACGGACTGAATGTCAATTTTACCCTCTTTTGGGAGCGCAAAATCCAGTTAAGTAAATCATGGAATTTATGTTTCAAACATGGAAGAGATTCGACTAAACTCTAAAAACGAGGAAAAAGAGCGAATATGTATAAATATTTGATTTTCAATCCCGTGGCCCAGGCTGAACATTAAACAGAATTATTGGTGTGCAACTGCGCATTAATAGATATGTTAGACTACGAATGTACGGCTGCGGTGTTTTGTCCCCTCACATGATCATTTAACGTAATGAATTTGGTCGATTGGATTAACACATTCATATTATTTGTGACCGAAAGCTGTGTAGATTTGTCGGTTTGTTAATCGTACTGCTTTATACTGGGCAGCTTCACCCTCACAACTGTACTACTGTATGGTGCTTAGCAAAAGTATTTTTTGCGCTGGGCAGGATTGTGAGAGAGCCTGAGGAAACAATAGAGTTCGTGCATGTCGGGGCGAGATGGGGAGTTTTGTCTCGGCAGCTAAAGGGCAGAATTTTACAGGCCATCACCTGTCCTGGGGAACTGCCCAGCGAGCATCGCCTCCAGTTGTCAGCTGCGCAGGCAACAGTTAAAAGGGAGCAGTAAAGACGGCTGTCTAACTTGTGTCGCCAGCAGTTCTTTCAGCCCCGCTGGAATGCATCTGCTGTCGCCACGCAGGCGCTCGGGAATCAATAGCTTGTAATTCATCCCATGCAGAACGTTTAGCATTTTACGAGTTCACGAAAACTACGCCCAGTGAAATTTGCGCACAACAGGAAATCTGTGAACTCTCCTCCAAATACCTGCAGCATTTTGTGTCACGTCTTCCCTGCGCCCACACCGTCGTAATTACTCTAACAAGGGAACCTCCCCATCGCACCCCCCTCAGATTTAGTTATAAGTTGGCACAGTGGATAGGCCTTGAAAAACTGGACACAGATCAATCGAGAAAACAGGAAGAAGTAGTGTGGAACTGTGAGAAAAATTAGTAAAATATACAGAGTAGTCCATGCGCAACATATGCAACATTAAGGAGATTGTAGCATAAGGAGCGCCGTGGTCACGTGGTTTGCGTGAGTAGCTGCGGAATGAGAGGTCCTTGGTTCAAGTCCTGCCTCGACTGAAAGTTTTACTTTCTTTATTTTCGCAAAGTTATGAACTGTCCGTTCGTTCATTGACGTCTCTGTTCACTGTAAGAAGTTTAGTGTCTGTGTTTTGCGACCGCACCGCAAAACCGTGCGATTAGTAGACGAAAGGACGTGCCTCTCCAATGGGAACCGAAAACGTTTGATCGCAAGGTCATAGTTCAACCGATTCCTCCACAGGAAAACATCTGATATATATTATACGACACTGGTGACGGCATGTGTCACATGACAGGAATATGTTGTCGACCCACCTAACTTGTACACTTAGCGAATGGGTAAAAAGATTCTTCTACCTTGCCCGATTTAGGTTTTCTTGTGGATGTGATAATCACTCCGAAAAAAGTAATGAAAACATAAGAGTTTGTCACATAAACTGAAAATAAAAATTTAAACTTTTCACTCGAGGGTAGACTTGAACCTAGGACCTCTCGTTTTGTAGCTGCTCTCACTAACCACGGGACCACGGCGCGCCGAGACACAGATTGTCCTTGATGTTGCCTATCTTCGCATGGACTACTCAGTTTGTGTATTTTACTAATTTTTTTCATAGTTCCACACAACGTCTTCCGGTTTTCTCGATTGATCTGTGTGGCCTATCCACTGTGCCAGCTTATAACTAAATCTGAGGGGGGTGCGATGGGGAGGTTCCCTTGTAAGTTACCTGCTCCCCAGATCCATCCGAACTGCACTCCGATAAACCTCCTCAACCACAGTAGCCTATTGTCTGAACAAACAGCCTTAGTATCGCTCAAGCTGTCCTAGAACTGACACCGTGCTACTTATGTATTTCTGTCGTAGTACTTTCGGTATGGAAGCTTCAATGTCCTTTCGCGGTAAGCTATGTTGCCACTATGAAGGTTATTCTTACGTAATTAAGAGAACGAAAGAAGATGGAACTGTAAAGCAAACCTCTGCCGACGAATATTTAAAACCAACTTTTCGACGTTGCTTTTTTCACACGAATATTAATATGGAGCTCCGGATAACGCTCGGCTCAAAGTAAGCAAGACTTGGAATCAGGCAAAGAAAAGTGCACGACGACAGTAAGGGACTTCTATTTCCAAAATACATTCATAGGAGCTGGATTGCCAGCATAATAGAGGATATGATTTTGTTACTGAAATTCCAGGGAAGCAAGCAACGAAGAGAACTTTATACCACCAGAGGGAAAAATCACAGGAAAATTAGAGAGATCCACAGACAAGAGAACAAATTAACATCAAATCAGAGTTAGTAGCTATGAGTGATGGCAGCAGTTTTCTGTTAAGCGACGACAAATTAGAGGAAAGGATAATAGATTTTAGCGGAAAAGCAGGGAGTGAGACTCTAAATGTAAACAAACTTTTTTATGGATGGCAAGTGCAAAGTTCGGTAGCAAATAGTTTTCGCAAATATACACCATTCACGCCAACTTTGAGAGTACAAATAATGCGACAAGGACATATCCAGTTGCCTCAGCATTATTGCCCAACAAAAGAAAAAGACATATAAATACATATTTTCCGAAATTTGATGGAAAATATTCCAGAAAGGAAAGACTGTAGATTACGAATCAGTGGCTAGCTCTGCGACTGAAGTTGTACTACCGACAGCCGAAGTGCATGGATGTATTTCCACATGACAAAAGTCTCTCTGGAGAAAAGTGTAAGATCCAGGACTTATTCATGAATAAAAAGAAAATTAACAAGTGAGACAACAAATCCACATGTGTGATAAAGATAGATCTCTAATAATAATAAAAGTCGATGCGATGTAAAACAACAAACGCCAAATTTGTCTTCGTCAGGTTGTTATGACGATGAGTGACGATAGTCCGAGCTACAGTTAAACATATCAGTGGATTGTAAACTTTGTTTCTGTGAGTGAACATGTCATTTACTTTAGAAAATTTCCAAGACACATAGAAATACTTTAATGACGTAGAGATAAGACTCTTCATCTATTCAAAATTTATTGTAGATCTTGACAATATTTGCTGTTATCAATTTCGAACTTGTACAGAACTGTACAAAGAATTCCCCGTTGGGTTACCTACACATCCAATATTTTATTATGGTTCAGACTGAAATTTACGCAGTGACATACCTACACTCCTGGAAATTGAAATAAGAACACCGTGAATTCATTGTCCCAGGAAGGGGAAACCTTATTGACACATTCCTGGGGTCAGATACATCACATGATCACACTGACAGAACCACAGGCACATAGACACAGGCAACAGAGCATGCACAATGTCGGCACTAGTACAGTGTATATCCACCTTTCGCAGCAATGCAGGCTGCTATTCTCCCATGGAGACGATCGTAGAGATGCTGGATGTAGTCGTGCGGAACGGCTTGCCATGCCATTTTCACCTGGCGCCTCAGTTGGACCAGCGTTCGTGCTGGACGTGCAGACCGCGTGAGACGACGCTTCATCCAGTCCCAAACATGCTCAATGGGGGACAGATCCGGAGATCTTGCTGGCCAGGGTAGTTGACTTACACCTTCTAGAGCACGTTGGGTGGCACGGGATACATGCGGACGTGCATTGTCCTGTTGGAACAGCAAGTTCCCTTGCCGGTCTAGGAATGGTAGAACGATGGGTTCGATGACGGTTTGGATGTACCGTGCACTATTCAGTGTCCCCTCGACGATCACCAGTGGTGTACGGCCAGTGTAGGAGATCGCTCCCCACACCATGATGCCGGGTGTTGGCCCTGCGTGCCTCGGTCGTATGCAGTCCTGATTGTGACGCTCACCTGCAGGGCGCCAAACACGCATACGACCATCATTGGCACCAAGGCAGAAGCGACTCTCATCGCTGAAGACGACACGTCTCCATTCGTCCCTCCATTCACGCCTGTCGCGACACCACTGGAGGCGGGCTGCACGATGTTGGGGCGTGAGCGGAGGACGGCCTAACGGTGTGCGGGACCGTAGCCCAGCTTCATGGAGACGGTTGCGAATGGTCCTCGCCGATACCCCAGGAGCAACAGTGTCCCTAATTTGCTGGGAAGTGGCGGTGCAGTCCCCTATTGCACTGCGTAGGATCCTACGGTCTTGGCGTGCATCCGTGCGTCGCTGCGGTCCGGTCCAAGGTCGACGGGCACGTGCACCTTCCGCCGACCACTGGCGACAACATCGATGTACTGTGGAGACCTCACGCCCCACGTGTTGAGCAATTCGGCGGTACGTCCACCCGGCCTCCCGCATGCCCACTATACACCCTCGCTCAAAGTCCGTCAACTGCACATACGGTTCACGTCCACGCTGTCGCGGCATGCTACCAGTGTTAAAGACTGCGATGGAGCTCCGTATGCCACGGCAAACTGGCTGACACTGACGGCGGCGGAGCACAAATGCTGCGCAGCTAGCGCCATTCGACGCCCAACACCGCGGTTCCTGGTGTGTCCGCTGTGCCGTGCGTGTGATCATTGATTGTACAGCCCTCTCGCAGTGTCCGGAGCAAGTATGGTGGGTCTGACACACCGGTGTCAATGTGTTATTTTTTCCATTTCCAGGAGTGTATTTTGTTTGGTACCTGGTGCAAACTTTTCCCCTTCCCTCGCTCCCCACAGCCCCCACAAAAATTGCCAAAGTCACAAAAGCATAAAATGCTGCATTTGTGTAGGAGCTTTCTCATGTGCTTTATTAATTAATCAAAATACAATGCTAACTATATGGAAAACAGCTTTTTCTGGATCAAAAGGCATAAGTATAACACATTTAAAAAACACACTTAATTAACTGATTATTAAGAAAGCAGAAAAAGTAATCGAACATCCTACGGTGACAGGTGACTAGCACGAAGCTTAGAATTTCTTCATTCTTTTTCGGCTGCAAATTATGATATTGCCCATTTTTTACTACTAACTGCTACATTAAACAGTCGTGCCTGACTCATACTGAACCAAACATAATTCGTAACTAATTTAACTTCTGAAAAACAAAGAAAGAATTCTCTTGCATAACGCAATAGAGGCACGCTAAGAAAAATCTTAGCATGAAAATAATTTTGGGAACACTTTCAGAAAAAAAACTTCTTAGTCGCGAAATTTTTGCAAGGAATCTCATGACATTTGTCAACTGATTTTTGTATAATCATGGAAAGTTTCGTTTCTGAAGTTTTAATCAAACAACTATGATCTGAAACAACATGCGATGTACGTTCCATGGTTTTGCAGCGAATATCAATTTCTTGTGCATTCTTAACATTGACCATCTCAGTTGGCAGCTTTCTGTACAGCATGGCATGAAAATGCGAGCCCGAAACCTCTAGGTAGACTCTCTCAGCTCTTATACCCTTTCTGGGCGCAAGATTAAGTGGACGCAGTTTTCAGTGCACCTATTTCCCCACCCCTGTACCGTGGAGACCTTGTCATTAGCTAAGGCTTACAGGTAGACGTTGCTTTAAATTGTTCGAGAAGAGTCTAGAACATTTTATATGAACTGGTCAGGGTTGGCCAGCGGTTTCATGTCTAGAAAGAGTGGAAGGAAATCGGCTTACACTGCACGCCGTCATTGGCTGAGTTGTGAGTCCACATAGGTAAACCTAGGTTTGCTAATAAAGGGGCAGAATGTCTCGGGAACTCTCTTGTGTGTGTCCAGTCGATACACTTTGCTGGGGAGGTATAATTTGTTTGAGTCATCGCTGGAAAAGTGTCCAATAATCATTCTCAAACCTAGTCCGAGAAGGTGTCGATAGCTCCATTTGAAGCAAAATCATATCGTTTCTCTGCAAGCAAAGAAAGAAATTGGTCTTTCTCCGTGGGGATTTAGGCATTCTGAAAAGCTCACTTATAACCGCACACTTGAGTCAAGTATCTGTGTAACGTTGTTACTTTACTTTGCTATGAAAGCGGTACTGATAGACAAAAATAGCGGGTTAAAAGCTGTGAGCTGTCTGGGGAAGTTAACCTTGCATTACTGAGCAACTGTTTCACCAGGTATCCAGTCTAGCTTACCAAATTCCCAACCAGACTAACATTAATTATAATCTTTTAATAGTCATACGACAACCGGTGATATGTATATAAAAAAGAGAATTTAAATAAAAAGAAATAAATGTTTATGTTTGGAAATTTATTTTAACATTGATCATTGAAATTTCAGCATATTAAACTCGATTCATAACTAAGCTGGTGCCGTATTTAGGATTGTGAAAATGTGAGATTGTAATCTTACGGAACACATCAAATAGGGAGCCAAGATTGGGAGACTACATACAACACTGCATTCATAAAATAACACACAAAGAACGTTGAAACATATGCAAGAGGAAATTAACCACAACCAACCCATTCAATTTTCACCCAAAGAAGTTACGTTCGTAGCGCAATCCTGTCCGTCATGTAATTACCACACACTGGTATACTAAATTCATACTAACTCTCTGTGAAATCTTCCCGAAAAGAATAGCTGAGGGCTACTTTGATGCTTTCACCACATGCTTCACGTGGTCAACTTGGTATACACAAAGAGTGTAACTCCCCAATAATTTTCATAATTAAAATAAATTACATCGAAACGCAATTTACTAAAGAAAAACCACGAACTGGTTACTATCGTCTTACTATTAACCTGATGGGTCAAACAGTTGTATAACCATGTGGTACTGGTCTCATAAAGTACACCCCACGTGGGTTGAACATAAAGAATAGTTGCTATATAAAAAAAAAATATTGTCAAGACGAGACGTTATAATCACACGAGCATTCGCATTTAAGATTGATGATCTTAGTTAGAGTTACTGATCAACACGTGGTTCCACTTTACTCACAAAGTAGTGACAAAGCAACTACCGGAAGATATTCTGAACTTCACACCCGAATTACACTGCGTTGCAAGTTAAGATAACATCCGATATTTTAGAGCTAAACCTGAAATAAAGGTGATTAAATTTTCAGTTAGGCTGAACTTATGAAATCCATTGTCCTACGGACTTAGCAGACACGCGCTTAGCCGGAGATCTTACCACTTCAGACGCTCGAGACGGACAGACTGACCTGCGTCTCGTCACGGTCGCGTGCGTGTGGTGCGTTGCCAGCAGTTGGATTTCCGCGCGGTGGACCGCTCACCCATCTGAGGTCATCGCCTCCACGAGGGTCGCACTGGGGCGGCCGCCCATTAGCTCCAGGTGCAAGGGAAAGTGTTTGTCGCGTGCCCTTCTTTTGTTGTCGACCGCGCTCCCGAAGTGGCCCAGTTGACAGCGTGTCCTGCTGGGAAACCCGCCAGTTTACAACTAGCCCTCCTTCTCGCTGCTCCCCCTGTCTCGTAAGAGTTTAGCCGGTTCACTTTCACGTTCTCAACTGCATTCACAGAAATTGTTCATCATAGTAGTATTGCAAAATGTCATACATAATACCACTTAGTATTGTCTTTCCCAATTTTTAAGAACAAAAGTGAGACTTAATTTTTTTTAAATAAAAAAAGTTAGATGAATCGACAATATAAAACTAAACTTGACAATATAAAAAATAAAAGTGAAATGACTTGACACTATAAACATAAAAATTAAATGAACTGACAATATAATAACTAAATCCACATCACTAATGTGGTTCACTTGCGTTTTAAGAAAACAAATGTTACTTATTAATTCACTAAAATGAATAGGATTATGCCTTGTGCAAGTATAGGTCAATAGGTCGGGGCAGCATATGGTTCACATGTTATTTACACACACACACATGCACACCTGTTGTCTATACTACAAATTAACTACCCATAAACATGTATTACTCAAAATTCTACTTCAATCCACTACTAGTTAATCCAACAAGCTACTTCAATGCTACTTCAACAAAGTGTTTACACCACTACAACATTGTTCTAATTCGTCCTCTTCCTGCCGCTCGCCGCATATGTCTTGTCACATGATAAATATGGAGAAACTTTCCTTAAACATACACAGTAAAAAGAACAATGGTTATTTATACGCCAAAACATTTATACCAGTTGACACAACTGATAAGAGACTCGCAAGTATACATTTATCATACTCATATACTCACACATAAAACAGTAAGAAAATTTCATCTAAAATTACGTTATCACAAGAATTAATCACGCAGATGACTCTGAGAAGGGTAAAAAAAATTTTTTATCCTCCAGGTTAGATTACATTTTCTTACCCATTTCGTTCCTTCTTTAAGTTACCTTTCGCTTCCAAATCAGTTATTTCGCCTGTGGTGGTTATTCAGGATTCATTTCTCATGAATGGCGAAATTGTGGTCTCTATTCTGTAAAACAGTTTCATCTTAACATATTGAACTTACAACAGACACAAAAGATCCGAATCCCCCTGTAGTTTAAATGACAAATGTTTTGCTTCATCCTTATTACCTTAAACCAAGCTTTCCTTCGGTCCCATAATCAAAATTATTTAATCTTCCTCTACCTTCAAGAGGGAAATTTCCTCGGTACAAATCATATAGGCTGCAGTGCATCCCGCACTAGCGAAAACAGTAAGCTGTAATGCTCACAGCGTCAGCAAAACACATAAACGTCACTTTTCTAGGACAAGTATTAACGCAGAATAATTTTTCAGGCTCTGGCTCAACATCAATCAAGACTACAAAATGGATCCATATTTCCGTTCCATTCTCCATTTGCTGAAAAACTGCTCGTATTTGACTACCACAATAATATTTCAGGGCGACGTAAATTACACAAACCACAATTCTTCTTTCACCTTGAAGTGAATCAATGTATTGACGAAATCCACAGCTATAAAGAACAAAAAAGATATATAATCAATATTAACATATTAGCGCCTATTGGGAAGCCATTGGTTAAACAATCGTATTATCGCATCCTGTATTCAAGATTCCAAACTTACTCATTCCTTTCTCAGAGTTTTCCTATCTTAAAATATTCATACAGCACGCATACTATAGTAAGAGATCCTCATTTATACTGACAGATATAGAATAGTAATAGAAAGATAGTAGCACTGAAAGCAGAAAATCGGAAACAAGGCTACTAACAGTTGGGGACCTGGGTTTGCCAGACCCATAATACCCACAGATCGGATATTCCCCTGAGTTTTGCATTAATTCAACACAGATCTTGCTTCTCTCAGGAGCGACTCTTCTCAATTTACACCAAAAAACCATAAACAGCATTTCACTCATTCACAAAGAAACCTTTTATCTTCACATTTTGAACCAACCTAAATCCTAATTGCACAAGGAAAGAGAAAAAAAAGCTAAAAACATCACTTCAATCAATCACATAGAAACATCTTTATCATTATTTTTACCAACATATTATTCAAAATGCATTTATTACAAATGTAAACTAATCAATTGATTCTCTTCGCCGTCCTCTCTACTCCTCACTGTCATTTCTACTCATTTGCCATGTCGCACATTTGTTCCGATTGGGCGCCTTCTGCGCTGATCGTTTGTCATTGCCGGTTTTGTTCATTTCCATTTGCTGGATTATGTCTAGGGTTGGCCGGCCGAATTTCAACATCATGTGGTGCTCCGCCTACAATCCTATTCCCACCGTGTTCATCATAGTATCGATTCTGGTTGCCGTACCTGTTGCGTTCACGATCCTGTCCATGTCCTCGATCATTTCCGTTGTTCCACCTGTGTTCGCGACTGTTACCCCAGTTTCTATACGGCCGGTCTCGATTATTGTTCCGTTCGCGTCGCGACGACCAGTCACGACTGCGATCGCGCTGCTGTGCCCTGTAATAACTTTGTGCCTGATTAGGCGGGCATTCTCCTGTATTGTATTCCAACTCTTGGAGAAGTGTCTTAAACGTTTCCACGTCCTCTTTGCATCGTCCCGCAAGAATGACGTGGCGCAAGTGCATCTGCAATTTGGTGATGCATATCCTAGTTAGTTCCGCAGGTCCGTATGGATCGTATAGAAATTGATTCACCTGCAGCATGTGGTCGAATAGGCGTGCTGGGCTGCCGAAAGCAGACTGTTTCAAATTTTGCAGCATAATTATGCCATGCTTGACCCTATCTTGTGCCGCTTCCGACCAATAGGCGGACAGAAAGGCTTGTCGAAACTCCCGAGTGGAGTTGCAGTGACGCGCTGCCGACCTCATGCGAATCGCCGGTTCGCCATCCAAATAGCCACACATATTCTATCTTATGTGAACTTGCCCAGTCGGGGGGAAGACAGAACTCAAATTGCTCGAGCCATGCTCTTGGATGTATTCCTTTTTGCGAATTTCGAAATATCTCAAACTTTCGCACCATAAGGAAATGTTTGAAATCAAATCCCCGCATTTCCTCCCGGCGAGGCACTTGAACGTTTCTATTTTTCTCATGTCTGCCCCTCAAAATACATTCTTCCCTGTCGTCAAAATCTCCCTCGTGGCCGGAGTCCCTCTATGTACTGTTCATATGGCTATTTTTAGTGCTATTGGCGAGTTTGGAATCACACGCCATGCGGTTTTCCAGATGCGCCACGCTTTCTTGCAATTCGCCTGTTACAGCTTTGTGCCGCCTGTTCACTTCGAACTGTCCCTTCTGAAATCAAAGAAGCGTACGCACTTCTTCGGCCTCTGCGACCGCTACCGGTGTAGTATTGTTCTCGCTCTCCGTCATCTTCATCGTGCCTACGATGTCCGCTAATGCCGCAATCTTATCATGTATTTGTCTGTTGTCCTCCGCCCCAGTCTGCTTCAGTTGTTCTACTTGCTGTTCGAGAGCGTGAATAGCTTGACTGTTGTCCGCTACTGTGTTGCTAATGGACGCTGGGCAATGCGTTTCCGCCTCCTAGACCCTCGAGAGTACCTGCTGGTGTTCTCTTTGGCATTCTTCTCTCAGCGCTTGGAAATTACTAAGTAGCTGTTCTTCACTCTCTTTCGATTCCGCATCGTGACTCCGCTTGCCCTGTTCTAAGGCTTGCAGACGGTCATCGATTTGTTCAAATGTACGGCCTAATTCTTTCATAATATCACTTTTTATTTCACTTGTCAGATTGTTTATTCTTTGTGAGATATCATCAGACACTCTCTGCATCGACTTGTCGACTTTATTTGTCGCTGGATTAGTTTTTCGTCTATTTGTTCGCCTAGCTCGCGGATCGATTTTTCGGATGATTCTTTTTGTTCTCGGAACGATTTTTCTGATTTCTGCGTCATCTGTTCCCCTAGCTCGCGAATCGATTTTTTAGATTTCTCTGCGTTTTCTTTATTTTGTTGCAATAAGGCTTTCATGAGTTCTGTCAAATCAATTTGGTTAGTTGGAGTCAAATTAATTTCTCACTCTGATGTGAGCCCGCTCGTCCTGTTTTGCATTTCCTCTGAAGTATTCCCCAATGCATTTTCGGAACCGTCCGACGCGTTAATATTCGAAATCAAATTATCACCTTGGTCCATGATGCTTAAGTTATTGGACCGCCTACATTTAGCTTGGTTACGTGTCTGCATTAGTTCAATTTATACCCGGTACGCAACACACTAATCAGAATAACTGTATCCCCCAAAAATTACGACAGTCACACGAAAGGTACCCAACCTAGTACGCACTTTTCCACATGCAATACAAAATTATATCTTTGATCGAAGTCAGTGCAATTAACAAGCGAGAAGAAAAACACATACATATAAAACACACAAATATAGAAAACAAAACAATACAAACAACACAACGACGCTCAACAACGCCGTCAAACTTTTGAAAGTCTGCTCAGAAACAACGCAGAAGTAGTTTGAGCGCTACAGGGAAAAAAATTAAGATTGTACAACGCTCGCAATCTAACGTTTCAGAGATTCCAGAGTCTAGCGGAATCACAGAACAGGGTCGCCATGTGTAACGTTGTTACTTTAATTTGCTATGAAAGCGGTACTGATAGACCATAAAAGCGTGTTAAAAGCTGAGAGCTGTCTGGGGAAGTTAACCTTGCATTACTGAGCAACTGTTTCACCAGGTATCCAGTCTAGCTTACCAAATTCCCAACCAGACTAACATTAATTATAATCTTTTAATAGTCATACGACAACCGGTGATATGTATATAATTCATACTAACTCTCTGTGAAATCTTCCCGAAAAGAATAGCTGAGGGCTACTTTGATGCTTTCACCACATGCTTCACGTGGTCAACTTGGTTTACACAAAGAGTGTAAAATGGTTCAAATGGCTCTGAGCGCTATGGGACTCAAGTGCTGAGGTCATTAGTCCCCTAGAACTTAGAACTAGTTAAACCTAACTAACCTAAGGACATCACACACATCCATGCCCGAGGCAGGATTCGAACCTGCGACCGTAGCGGTCTCGCGGCTCCAGACTGCAGCGCCAGAACCGCGCGGCCACTTCGGCCGGCACAAAGAGTGTAACTGATCAACACGTGGTTCCACTTTACTCAAAAAGTAGTGACAAAGTAACTACCGGAAGATATTCTGAACTTCACACCTGAATTACACTACGTTGCAAGTTAAGATAACATCCGATATTTTAGACCTAAACCTGAAATAAAGGTGATTAAATTTTCAGTTAAGCTGAACTTAAGAAATCCATTGTCCTGCGGACTTAGCAGACACGCGCTTAGCCGGAGATCTTACCACTTCAGACGCTCGCCACAGACAGACTGACCTGCGCTCCTATGGAGCGTGCTTCCCAAATACAAACGGAAGTGACCAGAGAGGCAGCTTCCTATACCAACATGGCAAGGGACAGACAGACACATGCTAATAATGGAAACCTCTCTGCTTTTAGAAAGCGTAGCTACCTGTTCCGACGTTGGTCCTACTGATCTCTAGCAGACAGGCTTGTCTGCTACCCTCATGCATGCAACTAGAAACACATTTGCTCATTCATCCTCTGACACAGAAAGGAAGGGGGATGACAGTATCTTATCATATACAGTATATAAAATAAAGTGGATGTAGGTTCCGTATGAGACTGTGTGACATGAATTACATATAACTGTGTTTTAAAGTGTAGTAGTGTGACAGATCGTTCTTGTTTATGTGCAAAAGTAACACGTTTCACTGCTCAGTCTCCTCCCAGATAGTCAGAAATATCACAGTAAATTTAGAAGAGGAATTTATGCCGTAAATGACAACATATTTAAGAAATTAACATGAAAGGAATCCAACAGAGACCTTTCATCTGCCCTTAAGAAGTGTGCATGCTCATTTTTGGCTAGTGAACGGACTCTGTACTTGAGTAACTTCAAATGCAGGAGCTGGTGGACGCAGCCACACGTCTCCTCCATAGTTAAATACAGTATATGTGCCACAGCTTGACAAATAGGGAACCGTGAAAATAAATATGTTCATTTGCACACGATTGTTGTCTGAACTGTCTACTGTTAGCGCAATTCAGGGAAGAGGTTCTTACTAACAGAGAATAAACCATTTAACTGTTCCCCCATGGAAATAGGAGGCGAGATTTCTGTGAAGACTGCCAATCTAAAACTTAGTCTGACCAATGAATGCTGTAATTGTACAGATCCTATTTTGCGATTTCCTTTATTTTTATAGTTGGTATCTCGATAGTATCCTACTATTCTTATTAAACTAGTATTAGTCATCATACCACTGGCCCTAAACAGGTTATTTAAGAACATTAATCAGTTACAAGCAATGAAATATTTTAACGAATGATAACGCATAACAGTTCATAAATATTTAAATTCTGACCTACAGCAGTGTTACAAGAGAATCATCATACCGTGAACTAACATACAAAATGAAAGATAAGCAAACCTATATCAAAGCGGAAAACAAGCGATCAAAAAGTCTTCTACGCTTGGTAAAATTTGCATTACATCATATAATGTAGGATCCACAAAGGTTTAGTAAGTAAAAGAATGTAGGTCTAAACATTGATGAAAAGCATGAAAATTTTGAGCATCCAGTCGATCTCGACATCATTCCAAAAATCGAGAAAAAATAATGTGTCCATCAGTGTTTACTCGTTTTCAGAAAAAGTCAGTGGCAACTGAACAAGTCACCCCAAAGGCTAAGAACGCAACGAACCCCATCCAAATACATCCACTAGAAATAAAAAAATGCAAGAACGAGAATTATGTTATTTTAAAGAAGGTGACGACGCCCAATATCTTTGGATAATATATCTGTCTGTGTTTCAAATCACATAAGGAAAAATGAACATCAAAAATATGTCTTTCATATGTGTCCATTGCTTTCCAAAAACGAGGAAAATTTGATGGCCAACAAAATACTATTCAGTCAACAAGCCGCTAAATGTTGATCTGCCAGAAATAGGAACGTAAAACAACTTTTAAAAATTATCAACGTTTAATGAAGGCTCCATTCGTTATCTATAATAGTTGTGAGAGTTTTCATCTATAGATGGACAGTTAGCTTCCGAACCGAGAAGCATCATGTACAGTTTTTATTACTATGTCAAGTATATCAATGGACACTACAAATACACTGTCGTGTATGGGAGACAGAACTGTCATAAAAAATTAGTCGACTGTATGGAACAAGATACTGAAGAAATTGGAAAGATTTATTCGGAAACTGGGGACACGAGATTATTCATACCTGAAGAACAAACGAGACACTATAGACCTGAAAGATGTTCATATGTGGATTTCGTTACTCGTATAAGAAAAAGAAAGTTCATTACCAAGACTGTCTAACTGGAAAACATGTAGGTCCACTTAACAAGTGATGTAACTTAGAAATAGAAAATCCAACATTTGTACTCATTCACCTATATAATTTGTCAGTATATGACTCATATGAGTCGTGAAAGAACTTGGGTGCGATGAGAAAGAAACAGACTTCATACCGAACAACGAAGATACGTATGTCAGTTTCGGCAAGAAAACAGAACATTTAAAAATGGTGTTTATGACAAACTTCCACCAAACATGAAGAAATAACGAAAATCTTTCATCAAATATGAAAAAATAACAAATGAGCTTAAAAAAATTTTTATTCCAGGGAATCTAGTCAATGTAGCAACTAAAAAGATTATATGGACAAGTGGAAGAAACACAGTTTCCTTCAGAGGAAGAATTTTACAATAAACTGAACGACTCTGGTATAAGTAATGAAGACAACAAACATCCAGAGTTGGACTGGAAAACTGATGTTGTTTATTTGGCCAACGTGTTCGAAAATTTTAGAAAAACTTGAGTGAAAGCCTACGATTTGGACCTATCTTGGTACTTTACTGCTCCTAGTCAGTCGTGGGATGCGACGTTAAAAATCACTAAACAACCACTGCGGTTATGACATGATTCTAAAGGGAAAAAGGCCTAAGAAGCGGTATATCCCAGTGTTATAAGAGATGTGTAAAAGAAAAGAACCAGTATTTGAAGGACTACTATGTAAGTAAGATATCAAATTATTCGGCGTTCATAAAGGCAAGCCATCTTTATCCTTGAGGCATGAGCCGAACTTTACCATACTTTTCATTTGAATTTTCGAGACCAGATGCGCATATTTCTAGTCTTCAGCACTTATACCACGGTCATTCAGTTTATTGTAAAATTTTCCCTTTGAGAAAAGCTGTATTTATTCAGGATACTTCCTTTTGTCCATGTGATCATAAGCATTCATACTCCTTTTAGTTTCTACACTGAATAGATTCTCTGAGAAAAATTTTAAAATCTTTTCCACTTGTTATTTCTTCAAATTCGATGAAAATTTGTCAAATGTAGAGGCCATGAACCAAAATGTGCCAATAAACCTGATTTTCCAATTTTACGCTTGCTTATTGGAACTGATTTACCTATCTTTGGCGTTCGCTATCAAGTCTATTTCTTTTTTGTCGTACACGAACAAATTTGAGTCATATCCTGACAAATTATTTAGCTAATAGGTACAAATGTTGGATTTTCTAGTTTAAAGTTACACCAGCTGCACTTTGGACCTACATGCTTTCCAGTTAGATGCTCATGGTAACAAACTATTCAGTTTTAATGTGAATAACGAAATCCATTTAATGAACATCTTTCAGACATATAGTGCCTTGTTTGTTCCTCAGGTGTGAGTGGTCTCATTTATTCAGTTGCTGAATAAATCGTTCCAATTTCTTCAGTCTCATTACCCATACATTCGACGAATTTTTTATGACAGTTGAATCCTCTGTACACGACTAGGTCTTTATAGTTTCCACTAATACACTTGAAGTATTAACAAACACATGAAGCTTCTGGGTTTGGATGACAGTTTGCCGTCTTCAGAAACAAACACTCAAAATTGTCATCAACGGCGAGTGGATCCTTCATTAAACGTTGATGATTTCTGAAAGTTGTGTCATATGCCTTTTTCGGACAGATTTACCTTTAGTGGCGCTTTCACTAAATGTTTTACCATCCAATCTTTCCTTGATGTAGAAATGGAGCACACGCATATAAACATATTGCAGATAAATTCTTCATGTTCGTTTTTCGTTATATGGATTGAATCAAGACGAGACAGTTCTATAATCCAACAGTATTGAGAGTTGTCACATTCAATAAATTATTTGGATAATTTTCTTTTTTTTACTTTGTTATGTTGAATGGATGTTTTTAGATGCAGTCTAATTCATTCTTAGCCCTTCGAGGTGATTTGTTCAGTTGTCATTGACATTATTCTTCAAACGAGTAAACACAAATGGACGCATTAATTTTATTTTTCGATTTTTGGATAGACATCAAGTATGACTGGAAACTCAAAGTTTACAAGTATTTCATCAATATCAATACCCACATTTTTGAAATTATTACACTTTGTGAATCCTTCTTTAGGTGACATAACTCAAATTTTATACACCATAGAAGAAATTTTTGCCTTTTATTGTCCACATTGATATAATTTTGCTTATCATTCTCTTTTTTTATAGTTCAAGCTATAATGATCCGAGTGAAACATGTATGTTAATGGGCAGTTTCTGACCAATAATTGTCTTTATTGTCCAACCCTGGAGTTGGACAACAAACATGAGTTAGAAAGGCAGACTTTTTATATATATTTTTGACATAATCTCTTTTCTTCCTGTTTTCTAGAATTTAATAGAATCTCTTTCATAGGAGATTCTGTAGTTCTCTGAAATCTAAATTCCATGATCCCTTCAGTTAACTGCGTTTTGTGCTCTCAAAAGAGGATAAAATTAACCTTGAGCCAATGATGAATTTTTGTACTATCTTTCACAATATTCGTAAGTTTTTGTCTCATATCGTTCAAGAAGACGTTCGGTTGAAGGATGTTAAAGTTGTTCTAGAACTTTTGTTCTTCTGGACCTTTTAGTCTGTCGCAAAATTGTGTACTGACATGATATTGGTTAACCGTTGTTCTGTGTCTTTGTCCCCAATAGACATTGGTACATAATGGGAAGATTGATTTTCGATGATTTCATCACCATTTTCCATTTTCGAGACTACTAGTCCTCTTTACACTTTGAGTTTTTCTCCGATTGTTGTCGTTTTTAACAATATATGCAATAAATTCACTTTTTGTTAGTCTGCAGTACCTAGTAAGTACCTCTGCCTTACAAAGGAGGCTACGTTGAGCAATTGTGAACTTCAATTTTTCTTTTCATTAAGTGAGCGGAAAATTTAATAAGGATTTTTAAAATGAAGTGGAGCGGAAGATATAGGACATAACTGTGTAAATTTAGGAATCTTTGGACTGGTTCACTTTCTTGTATTTCTGTTAATTTTGTGTGTTTGGCAGACGGCAAATGACGTTTGAGATTTTTTTCATTATTTCTCCTCCACACTTACACACCACTTTATTATATCTTTTACAATCTCGAAGGAAACCTTACATCCAAATGTGTCTAGTCAATAGTTTGTGGATTTATGTAAAGACAACCAAAATCTTTAATTTTTTGACTGTGTATTCATTTTTTACCACTCGTTTTCATACTGAATCATGGTTGAAACAGTCTCATAATTTTTCATGGATGACAATAGTGCATTGTGTTCATTATTCGAAATTTCTCTTAAATCCTTCTGATAATACTCCGATTTGACACCTTTCACAAAGCACTCTACTAAGCCTATTTTTTCATAGATTTTAGCACATTCTTTGCAATTATTCAGCACTTTATCCCATGTGTGCCTTTGTGAATGGTACCCATCAAATGTCGTCTTTGCCTCATGATATTTACACTCCTTCTTAATCACATTCGTTTTTAAAAGAATTTATGTATATAAACGAAGGCACAAAACACCTCTGTGAGAACTGCTTCTCGAAGTACTTCAGAAACATTATAAACATGAGTAGATTCCCATTTTTGATCATGAGGCTGAAGAAATTGATAATATAAGATTAAGGGATTTTGACGATGATGAGGAGTCCTTGGACTACACCATGATGAAAAAAATAAAATGAATATTAAGGGTGAATTGAAAAGAAAAGGGGTTATTTTTGTTTATTGTCCTTTTTTTGCTTATTTTGCTTCCTGTATCATGTAAAGTGCATTTATTTTTAAAATTGAACTATTTCGTAACATCTTGTTTCTTCATAGAAATTTGATCATTTTTCATCAATTCTTCCTTGGAACATAGAGATTACTCCATTTTCGATCGAGTGCGCTTGTACTGACAAATCCCATCTACTGCTGTGTAACTTTCTTTTTCTCCCCCAAATCAACCTTACATTCACGTCTCAATGGTGTGGAGATACATATTTCGCAATATGACGACAATTTCAGGTAGCAAATTTCTGTTTCCTTCATATTAACAACCACAATTCGCACTCTGTTTCACTTCAAATAGTTCGAGCAACACACAGTGAGTTACTTAACTATGAAGCAGCACAATAAGTGTGACCAATAACGAAAACATAACCACCTCATCGTCAAGCTATGATGCGAGAATTACAGTCTGAAATAATCGAATACTTCTAACCAATACTTTCCCTGAATCGTTTGGGAAACATGCAAATCCAAAATACGTGGTGTTTTACTTTCTATGCTTCAAGTAAAACCTTTTTTTAAAAACTACTTCAGCAACTTTTTTTTTACATACAGTAAATTCTTCCAGCAGCACTGCAGATGGCTCAACTTTCAGCTCTTTGCTGTCATTCAGTGAAACCTAGATGTGGATACGACTTTTTCCGTCGCATGATGAAGAAGCCTGTCATGTATAGCACACCTCGAAGAATTAAGGCAATGAGTTTCGAGCCTGTATGACAGTGCATACTAAGCTTCACACGAGGAATGCCGCAACACAAACCAAACATGTACATCAAGCGTGCTTTTTCTTATTTTTTCATTTACTTGCGTTCCCTCAGTCAGCCTCCGATACATATTGACTGATTCCCACTCTCACAAACACAGACATACACCCATGATTCGCAAATGATTTTACGAGTACATTGATTTTAATTATGTTATTTACATCACAATGTGCTCCCATCGTTGCCATGTGGTGTCAGTCCACACGCCAATTTAGTGCTGGACACAATATGTTCAAGCCTCCAGACAACTTTTCTGGCGTGCGCTACAGACATTGCGTAAGATATATGAAAGTGATGATATTGAGTTACTTAACGCTGTTGTTTGAAATGTATGCTTAACTCTGCGCAGTGGCCCGTAAACAAAATACGCTATGGCACATGAGTTGTCTGGCCATATACACTCCAGGGGAGTACAAAAGGTAGTGTCAAGTCTTATTTTTATCGAATTTTGATGTTTGGACTTTTGTCTTTAATTTTATGTATGTATCGTTGATTTTAGATGATTAATTACTTTTTATTTATTTTCAAATAATTTACTGAATAAGTAATTTCTACATGTTTCATGAGTACGTGCTCAGTTAGGACAACATGTTTCGGGAACTGTCTGCACTAGAAGGAGGTGATTTACGTTGATTTGTAGTAAACATTCTACTGCATAGGTACGCTACGTTAGTTGCTGTGATATCACTTCCTGTTTGTGTATATGTGGACTTATTGTTCTTTGATTTGTGTTTCCCTCTTCAGTTTGACTCGACAAAATGGAATATTTACGAAAATAAGAAATAGTTGGAGTATGTTCTAAAGAACATGTCCTGTTGGAAGTTTACATTAAGAGAATAAGCTTAGGGCAACGAACACTGAACAAAGTCCTTATCACCAAGTGCTTCCAAGAAGAGGCTTGTGATCTGTAATGAACGGACAGTCAAACCAGTGCCAATGATATCAGTTTAATATTAGTACTATATTAGTACTATATACAATGATTAATCAAACTGCTTGCTGTAATTTGTGTGGTGGAGTAATAATTTCTGAAAATGTTTTCAAAAGAAATGGGTTAGTTCTTAGTTTCAAAGTGTCTTGTTCGAGTTGTGAGAGTAGGAAAGAATTGTGAGCACCTGAAAAATGTAAAAACAATAATTGTTTAAGATGAACGTCAGACATTTCTATTCGCTGAAATGCTTAGATAAGGGTTCTAGGCCGGAAAATTTGTTTTGCAGCTACGAACCTGTCATGCACCCTACTGATGTTTCAAGAAACACAAATGCTTCAGGGGAAACAGTAAAAGTAATGGCAGTACAAACAATAAATCTGCAGCAGCGCAGCTGAAGAAAATTTGCGTCACGTGTGACAGATCAAGGCAGAAGAGGGGCCATCAGCCGAAAAATTGTTGTGCAGCTGCCGTAAGTATTGGTACTGGGAAAGCTCGTGATTTGAAATATTGTCAGAACATTGCCACGGATGCACAAAAGTTGCTACTATAATGTAAAGAAAGAACTGCTCGAACCCAAGTGTTAGAAAACATATGAGAGATCCAGTGGCGGAATGGAAAGTGTCTCAGCTGTGAAGATCATTCAGTGCTCTCAAGAGCAACGTTGGGTTCGCAGTGCTAAATTCATTCGTGATGGTGATTCTAGTTCATTAAAATGGGTGATTGTTATAAAAGCCTATGATGACGTAACAGCGCATCAGTTAGAACGTGTCTGACATGTGCGGAAACGAATGTGTACCCAATTGCGAAAACAGGCAGAGCACACAGTGCAGCCAACTGCAGGTGATGGCTCGTGTTGGCACTAACGATGTGTATCGCTTCGGATCGGAAAAGATTCCCTCTTGTTTCAAGGGGCTGTCAGAAGTGATAAAGGCTACCAGTCTTGCATGCAAGATGAAAACAGAAATCACTACGAGGGCAGTTCAATAAGTAATGCAACACATTTTTTTCTCGGCCAATTTTGGTTGAAAAAACCGGAAATTTCTTGTGGAATATTTTCAAACATTCCCGCTTCGTCTCGTATAGTTTCATTGACTTCTGACAGGTGGCAGCGCTGTACGGAGCTGTTAAAATGGCGTCTGTAACGGATGTGCGTTGCAAACAACGGGCAGTGATCGAGTTCCTTTTGGCGGAAAACCAGGGCATCTCAGATATTCATAGGCGCTTGCAGAATGTCTACGGTGATCTGGCAGTGGACAAAAGCACGGTGAGTCGTTGGGCAAAGCGTGTGTCATCATCGCCGCAAGGTCAAGCAAGACTGTCTGATCTCCCGCGTGCGGGCCGGCCGTGCACAGCTGTGACTCCTGCAATGGCGGAGCGTGCGAACACACTCGTTCGAGATGATCGACGGATCACCATCAAACAACTCAGTGCTCAACTTGACATCTCTGTTGGTACTGCTGTCACAATTGTTCACCAGTTGGGATATTCAAAGGTTTGTTCCCGCTGGGTCCCTCGTTGTCTAACCGAACACCATAAAGAGCAAAGGAGAACCATCTGTGCGGAATTGCTTGCTCGTCATGTGGCTGAAGGTGACAATTTCTTGTCAAAGATTGTTACAGGCGATGAAACATGGGTTCATCACTTCGAACCTGAAACAAAACGGCAATCAATGGAGTGGCGCCACACCCACTCCCCTACCAAGAAAAAGTTTAAAGCCATACCCTCAGCCGGTAAAGTCATGGTTACAGTCTTCTGGGACACTGAAGGGGTTATTCTGTTCGATGTCCTTCCCCATGGTCAAACGATCAACTCTGAAGTGTATTGTGCTACTCTTCAGAAATTGAAAAAACGACTTCAGCGTGTTCGTAGGCACAAAAATCTGAACGAACTTCTCCTTCTTCATGAAAACGCAAGACCTCACACAAGTCTTCGCACCCGAGAGGAGCTCACAAAACTTCAGTGGACTGTTCTTCCTCATGCACCCTACAGCCCCGATCTCGCACCGTCGGATTTCCATATGTTTGGCCCAATGAAGGACGCAATCCGTGGGACGCACTACGCGGATGATGAAGAAGTTATTGATGCAGTACGACGTTGGCTCAGACATCGACCCGTGGAATGGTACCGTGCAGGCATACAGGCCCTCATTTCAAGTTGGCGTAAGGCCGTAGCATTGAATGGAGATTACGTTGAAAAATAGTGTTGTGTAGCTAAAAGATTGGGGAATAACCTGGTGTATTTCAATGCCGAATAAAACAACCCCTGTTTCAGAAAAAAATGTGTTGCATTACTTGTTGAACTGCCCTCGTATTTCCAACATAGCCGACGGGACGAATTTCGGACCTCTGGTACGGAGCCGAGAAGAGGATCTGAATTAGAGTTTCAGACGCTTCTGTGACCGTGTAGGCTGCAGATTCCTCGACTTGCGCCAGAGGGTGGTGGGGTTTCGGGTTCTGCTAAGTAGGTCAGCAGTCCACTGCACGCAGGAGGCGACTACACGGATAGCGAGGTCTGTGGCGTGGACTGGGCAGTTTTTTTTTTAAGTTAGAGAGTCTCGGGGAAACACAAAGAGGACTTCAGCCTCAAAGTCTACAAGTCGAACACAAGAACAGCGTGGATGTTGGAACCATCGGTGTAACAGTTTTAAGTTGTCGTAGCTGTGTTGGGAAAGTACCACAGTTCCAAGCGCTAATAGTAAGCACTGTTGATCGAATCGTTATAGGTACTGAAATCTGGCTAAAGCCGGAGATAAGTACAGCCGAAATTTTTGTGAAGGACCTAACGGTGTTCAGAAATAATAGGCTAAAAGCAATTGGAAGTATTGAGTTTGTTGCTGTTAAAAGTACTTTATCTTGTAGTGAAACTGAAGTAGATAGTTCCTGTGAGTTAGTACAGGAATACTACGGCCATATCATCAGAAAGAATAAGACAACCTGGAATGAATGATGACAGCAGTATGGCTGGCTAGCGATCTTCCTCAAGACGTCAAGTGGTGAGGAAGCACTATATAACTTGGTTTCAGTTGACCGCAAAGCTGAGGCAGCAGGAACCGAAAATACCCATAGAAACACCATCGCTGAGACTATTGGAGCAATAATAAAGCCAGTATATAGATATCTAGCACAACCAGAGCATCTGAACAAATGTGTCTCAGGAAAAGTTCAAAATGTGAAATGTAAATGAGACCTTAAACATTGGAGTATGAACCAGGATACCCAAAAACATATTTGTGAGCTTGAAAACACTGAAGATTGAGGTGAATTTTGCTGCAATCATCCCTCAGTTACAGAAATGCAGCCAGAATTAAGGTTCTGAAGCAATTTAGAATTTTGTCTGACCGTAATACAGAAGAATTCGTACAAGAACTGGACAGACAGCAAAGCACCAAGACAGAAATTTTGGTCAGAGATACAACAGGAGCAGCAAAATGCCTCAAACGGAAAAGAGACTGCATGTAGTCGATCCTCAATAAGATAGGGATTACAGAGTTAAGAGTTTAGGCTATCTCTTTATTCAATAGTGAGTTTTCCTTTACTTCAATATTCAAATGCGATATCTGAAAAACTTTTTGTTACAAATGTTTCCTATCATCTCGGAAACTACTTAAGGTAAAACTCTGACTATTTTACCTCTTATTCACAGTATATTACGTTTACGTCGATCTGCAACAGTAGAAATAGCACATCGTTTGATGATAAAAATATTTTTTACAAAAGTTGCATAATTCTTGAGACGTTCCATAACGAATTCATACTTAATCTTTGTCCCTACTTGATAATACACCAGTTAATGTATAAGATATGTCTCTATACCCCGACAAAATGTAGTTTTGTTATCTTGGGTAGTTCCTGAAGAAACGGAATATAAATTTGTTAAACTTAACATTATCAGTGGTAGGGCGTCAACACTCCCCTTAATGCTACCCGCGTGAAACCGTGGCGGGCCGCTAAGAGCTATACGAATTCAAAGTGTAGACATTTTACAGTCAGTTCTGCGCACAGTTGCGTGTGCTTACAGACGATGAATAAGGGTAGAAATCAAGATATTTGTAAGAATCATTTTCCGTGAGGGAAAAAAGTAACAAAATGACACGGTGTTACATTTGCGGTCAAATATGATGTTGCAAGACGACTCTGGGAAAGCCCGAAAAGAAAATACGGAGCAAAGAGACACAAAAGTCAATTTATCAATTCTCAGACGAAGTAAGGAGGCAGCATCATTTGCAGTTTCTGACCTCACTGATAATGATTAGCCCACTACTCTTCTGATTACACTCAAAGAACTGAATAATGTGTTGATTACATTTGAACATGTATCCAATAAGATAACCATCAAGCAGTATGTGACATGTAGTAAAATGTCATCAAGACGTGGTCACGGAAATAGGAAATGAACGTGGTCAGTATGAAACATAAAACATCTATTGTATGAAAGACAGACATTGAGCATAACAAAAAACTTGCGATGTCCAACCTGTTGCACACCGGGTTCCATTTACTCGCTTTTGCTGATGTCGCGCTGCTAATGCAACCAAGCCCCCCTGCATGGAATTAAAGGTACAAGTGTGGTTTTGCCCCTGCAGGTTAACTCACGAATGTTACACTCCTTGATAGTATAGCATTGCATTTGTATTAGGACGCGGTTTCGTGTCACATTTCAGCGAAAATATCTGCTACCGTATTAGAAATAAATCGCAAAGGGGAGAAGGACTATCTTCACAACGACAAATGAAATATATGTGTGAATCCCCTTTTCAGTTGGGCCGCCTCGTGGAAGCCTCTTCAGTTGACGCCAATTCGATGAATAGGGCGTTGATGAAGGCAGCACACCCGACAGCTCCAGGTGGAGAATATGCCCGATCCAGCAGGGAGTAAAACACGGAACCACATGATCAAGAGTCAGCAACGCTAATTACAACAACACAAGGATAGGCACACATTGCTTTGGTAGAAAGATAACCAGCTTCCTTATCCAATGCTGTCAAGATGTGTTCACTCAGAATTTTATATGTTAGCAACGTAAGTACCTTGTTTTCTCGAAAAATCAGGATATGTAACAAATAATCAACACAGTTGGTTATACACGAAACATGTAGAAAATAAAAAACTTCCTGGCAGATGTAGAAAATAATCTGTTTCCCGCTGTTTCGTATTTTCAGTAAATCTTAGATAAACCGGTATTAAGAAGACGTTCCTTAATGACTGAACAAGACTATCTTACAGTAATTTGCACTATTTTGTTTGTTTCAGTGTCCGTCACAGTTTATGTGGAACTTATTGGATACCGAGTAGCCCTGTGGAATCTGATACCTGGTTGTAATACGAAAATAATAGTTATATGCAGCCCATCGCTAATGGCTCAGAGATGAAGCCAGCCAAAACATGTATTACAACAGATTTTTAATAATACATTACATAATTTCAGCTATCACAAAGCGTTTCGAGTATCTCCCATGCAAATTTAAAAACAATTCAGACTATTTCTTCAGAAAAGTTGATAGAGAATGATGTTTCTCAAACGGAAATCCCTTCAAATGCCAGTTAGTTCCATGTAGCAGACGTTCTGTGCTGGCGTAAACTGTCGCTAGCACACGGTTCGGCAAAGGTGTAGCATGAAGATTGGTAGTACGCACTTGATCAAGTACGCATCTCATGAGAGAGGCCGGAGACACACTCGCAAGAAACACGCCGCCAACGCCCTCTCGATACCAAGTATTTACGCCGCCGCTGCCGACTGGTGGGCCTCACTAACTGACTCTTCCAGTTTGGCATCTGTCAGTACATACGCATAGTGGGTATAGTTCATTGCAGGCTACGACAGTACATAGCGACCAGATTAGTGCCCATTGCAGGACTAGTACATCTACATCTACATTTATACTCCGCAAGCCACCCAACGGTGTGTGGCGGAGGGCACTTTACGTGCCACTGTCATTACCTCCATTTCCTGTTCCAGTCGCGTATGGTTCGCGGGAAGAACGACTGTCTGAAAGCCTCCGTGCGCGCTCTAATCTCTCTAATTTTACATTCGTGATCTCCTCTGGAGGTATAAGTAGGGGGAAGCAATATATTCGATACCTCATCCAGAAACGCACCCTCTCGAAACCTGGCGAGCAAGCTACACCGCGATGCAGAGCGCCTCTCTTGCAGAGTCTGCCACTTGAGTTTATTAAACATCTCCGTAACGCTATCACGGTTACCAAATAACCCTGTGATGAAACGCGCCGCTCTTCTTTGGATCTTCTCTATCTCCTCCGTCAACCCGATCTGGTACTGATCCCACACTGATGAGCAATACTCAAGTATAGGTCGAACGAGTGTTTTGTAAGCCACCTCTTTGTTGATGGACTACATTTTCTAAGCACTCTCCCAATGAATCTCAACCTGGTACCCGCCTTACCAACAATTAATTTTATATGATCATTCCACTTCAAATCGTTCCGCACGCATACTCCCAGATATTTTACAGAAGTAACTGCTACCAGTGTTTGTTCCGCTATCATATAATCATACAATAAAGGATCCTTCTTTCTATGTATTCGCAATACATTACATTTGTCTATGTTAAGGGACAGTTGCCACTCCCTGCACCAAGTGCCTATCCGCTGCAGATCTTCCTGTATTTCGCTACAATTTTCTAATGCTGCAACTTCTCTGTATACTACAGCATCATCCGCGAAAAGCCGCATGGAACTTCCGACACTATCTACTAGGTCATTTATATATATTGTGAAAAGCAATGGTCCCATAACACTCCCCCGTGGCACGCCAGAGGTTACTTTAACGTCTGTAGACGTCTCTCCATTGATAACAACATGCTGTGTTCTGTTTGCTAAAAACTCTTCAATCCAGCCAATCAGCTGGTCTGATATTCCGTAGGCTCTTACTTTGTTTATCAGGCGACAGTGCGGAACTGTATCGAATGCCTTCCGGAAGTCGAGAAAAATAGCATCTACCTGGGAGCCTGTATCTAATATTTTCTGGGTCTCATGAACAAATAACGCGAGTTGGGTCTCACACGATCGCTGTTTCCGTAATCCATGTTGATTCCTACATAGTAGATTCTGGGTATCCAAAAACAACATGATACTCGAGCAAAAAACATGTTCTAAAATTCTACAACAGATCGACGTCAGAGATATAGGTCTATAGTTTTGCGCATCTGCTCGACGACCGTTCTTGAAGACTGGGACTACCTGTGCTCTTTTCCAATCATTTGGAACCCTCCGTTCCTCTAGAGACTTGCGGTACACGGCTGTTAGAAAAGGGGCAAGTTCTTTCGCGTACTCTGTGTAGAATCGAATTGGTATCCCGTCAGGTCCAGTGGACTTTCCTCTGTTGAGTGATTGCAGTTGCTTTTCTATTCCTTGGACACTTATTTCGATGTCAGCCATTTTTTCGTTTGTGCGAGGATTTAGAGAAGGAACTGCAGTGCGGTCTTCCTCTGTGAAACAGCTTTGGAAAAAGGTGTTTAGTATTTCAGCTTTACGCGTGTCATCCTCTGTTTCAATGCCATCATCATCCCGGAGTGTCTGGATATGCTGTTTCGAGCCACTTACTGATTTAACGTAAGACCAGAACTTCCTAGGATTTTCTGTCAAGTCGGTACATAGAATTTTACTTTCGAATTCACTGAACGCTTCTCGCATAGCCCTCCTTACGCTAACTTTGACATCGCTTAGCTTCTGTTTGTCTGAGAGGTTTTGGCTGCGTTTAAACTTTGAGTGAAGCTCTCTTTGCTTTCGCAGTAGTTTCCTAACTTTGTTGTTGTACCACGGTGGGTTTTTCCCGTCCCTCACAGTTTTACTCGGCATGTACCTGTCTAAAACGCATTTTACGATTGCCTTGAACTTTTTCCATAAACACTCAACATTGTCAGTGTCGGAACAGAAATTTTCGTTTTGATCTGTTAGGTATTCTGAAATCTGCCTTCTATTACTCTTGCTAAACAGATAAACCTTCCTCCCTTTTTTTATATTCCTATTAACTTCCATATTCAGGGATGCTGCAACGGCCTTATGATCACTGATTCCCTGTTCTGCACTTACAGAGTCGAAAAGTTCGGGTCTGTTTGTTATCAGTAGGTCCAAGATGTTATCTCCACGAGTCGGTTCTCTGTTTAATTGCTCGAGGTAATTTTCGGATAGTGCACTCAGTATAATGTCACTCGATGCTCCGTCCCTACCACCCGTCCTAAACATCTGAGTGTCCCAGTCTATATCTGGTAAATTGAAATCTCCACCTAAGACTATAACATGCTGAGGAAATTTATGTGAAATGTATTCCAAATTTTCTCTCAGTTGTTCTGCCACTAACGCTGCTGAGTCGGGAGGTCGGTAAAAGGAGCCAATTATTAACCTAGCTCGGTTGTTGAGTGTAACCTCCACCCATAATAATTCACAGGAACTATCCACTTCTACTCCACTACAGGATAAACTACTACTAACAGCGACGAACACTCCACCACCGGTTGCATGCAATCTATCCTTCCTAAACACCGTCTGTACCTTTGTAAAAATTTCGGCAGAATTTATCTCTGGCTTAAGCCAGCTCTCTGTACCTATAACGATTTCAGCTTCGGTGCTTTCTATCAGCGCTTGAAGTTCCGGTACTTTACCAACGCAGCTTCGACAGTTCCGCTTTATTTTCATGTCCCACTACTTACTGTCAAGGGGAAGCTTCACCTTCAGATTCCTGTGTTTGCATCTTTCTATTAGGTATACTTTGATGGGGCACTGATCGACGTTTAAAATTTATGTTTTGATAGTGTTCAAGATTTATTTAGTAGTGATTTATTTAGTAGTGAGGCTAAAGTTTGTAATAGCAAACTTACCCATATTGTCTGCAAGAGCTTGTACCACAACACATGGACTCGGCTCAAGACGAGTAGCTCCCTTTTCATGTAAACAAAGAACCATATTAATCCACATGTGCATTTGTGTTGTAGAAAGAGGATGCCTGCCACCCATAACAGCTTCCTCTCCCTTGCTTCCTTGCAGTACTCTACACGTTCGGTGGCAGGCTGTGTGTCGTATGGTCGTAGAGGCAGGATGGGCAGGGGGGGAGGGGGGGGGGGAGAGGAACGGCTGCTGCAGAAGTTATTACGGGCATCTATAACTCTCAGATAGTTGAGCCTATGGTGGACGTACCAACCTCCGCTTTATTTTCATGTCCCGCTACTCACTGTCAAGGGGAAGCTTCACCTTCAGATTCCTGTGTTTGCATCTTTCTATTAGGTATACTTTGATGGGGCGCTGATCGACGTTTAAAATTTATGTTTTGATAGTGTTCAAGATTTATTTAGTAGTGATTTATTTAGTAGTGAGGCTAAAGTTTGTAATAGCAAACTTACCCATATTGTCTGCAAGAGCTTGTACCACAACACATGGACTCGGCTCAAGACGAGTAGCTCCCTTTTCATGTAAACAAAGAACCATATTAATCCACATGTGCATTTGTGTTGTAGAAAGAGGATGCCTGCCACCCATAACAGCTTCCTCTCCCTTGCTTCCTTGCAGTACTCTACACGTTCGGTGGCAGGCTGTGTGTCGTATGGTCGTAGAGGCAGGATGGGCAGGGGGGGGAGGGGGGGGGGGAGAGGAACGGCTGCTGCAGAAGTTATTACGGGCATCTATAACTCTCAGATAGTTGAGCCTATGGTGGACGTACCAACCTCCGCTTTATTTTCATGTCCCGCTACTCACTGTCAAGGGGAAGCTTCACCTTCAGATTCCTGTGTTTGCATCTTTCTATTAGGTATACTTTGATGGGGCACTGATCGACGTTTAAAATTTATGTTTTGATAGTGTTCAAGATTTATTTAGTAGTGATTTATTTAGTAGTGAGGCTAAAGTTTGTAATAGCAAACTTACCCATATTGTCTGCAAGAGCTTGTACCACAACACATGGACTCGGCTCAAGACGAGTAGCTCCCTTTTCATGTAAACAAAGAACCATATTAATCCACATGTGCATTTGTGTTGTAGAAAGAGGATGCCTGCCACCCATAACAGCTTCCTCTCCCTTGCTTCCTTGCAGTACTCTACACGTTCGGTGGCAGGCTGTGTGTCGTATGGTCGTAGAGGCAGGATGGGCAGGGGGGGAGGGGGGGGGAGAGGAACGGCTGCTGCAGAAGTTATTACGGGCATCTATAACTCTCAGATAGTTGAGCCTATGGTGGACGTACCAACCTCCGCTTTATTTTCATGTCCCGCTACTCACTGTCAAGGGGAAGCTTCACCTTCAGATTCCTGTGTTTGCATCTTTCTATTAGGTATACTTTGATGGGGCACTGATCGACGTTTAAAATTTATGTTTTGATAGTGTTCAAGATTTATTTAGTAGTGATTTATTTAGTAGTGAGGCTAAAGTTTGTAATAGCAAACTTACCCATATTGTCTGCAAGAGCTTGTACCACAACACATGGACTCGGCTCAAGACGAGTAGCTCCCTTTTCATGTAAACAAAGAACCATATTAATCCACATGTGCATTTGTGTTGTAGAAAGAGGATGCCTGCCACCCATAACAGCTTCCTCTCCCTTGCTTCCTTGCAGTACTCTACACGTTCGGTGGCAGGCTGTGTGTCGTATGGTCGTAGAGGCAGGATGGGCAGGGGGGGAGGGGGGGAGAGGAACGGCTGCTGCAGAAGTTTTTACGGGCATCTAGAACTCTCACATAGTTGAGCCTATGGTGGTCGTACCAACCTCCGCTTTATTTTCATGTCCCACTACTCACTCTCATGGGGAAGCTTCACCTTCAGATTCCTGTGTTTGCATCTTTTTATTAGGTATACTTTGATGGGGCACTGACCGACGTTTAAAATTTATGTTTTGATAGTGTTCAAGATTTATTTTCTTATACCTCTGGCACTGATGAACCTATCGACAGTAATAAAGTTACAGTAAGCATGGGAATGTCTCACTAGAATGCACAACAATACGGTAACAAAAGTGTTGTCACCTAGCGAGAGGGCGAGAGACGGGTGTCTTTACTTTCGTTTGCTAACAGGCCCCTTGCATCTGAACGACATTTGCTCTTTGCAGTACTTTATTCACAGCTTCTTTTCGTTGCTGAAAGTATATTTTAAAGATTTCCGAAATGTTTGCGTTAACTAGAACTACACGTTGTGAGGTACAAAACATCGAGACAATGCTGTGATGCTCTATAATTTCATCCTATTGTTAACAGATTCGCTGTCTTCTCTCAAGTATGTAATCAACGACCCATATCTTGTTGTAACCTATTACTCCTAATTAATAATGTAGCACATCTCATGAATCCAAAGCCTTTAGTTTGCGTAGCAATGGCATGGCACTTGCACCATGCAGTGAAGTCATACGACGGGTTGAAGAACGTTACTGCTCTGTTCACATCAGTAGGTGTGAACCTGTCTGCGTCGACAATTCGACGCCGTCTGCCACGGCTGGACAGCGTACTGAGTAACAAACTGTAGCATCTTCCGACAGTAAAATACGACACTGTCAAATTGCAGCATGCGATTTATTCGCAAAGTAATTTATTGTTCGCTGCTACCTTGATTGTATTGGATGAATTTACAGCATCTCACCGATTTCGCCTCTTCCGAATTATCATCGGAAATAAAGAAAGAGGAAAATACAAAATGCAAAACTATGACGAAACATTTGAAAAACTGAAAAGTGCGAGATAAGAAAGACTTAACACCTACCATAGTAAATTGACGTCATAATTTTTGTGCAGATTTTTTCCTGTATGGCTGTGAAGGCTGGACAGTAAAGAAAAGACGAACAGACAATACAAGCTGTCGCTTGCTTTAATATTAAACATATGGTCGCGTGACGCTAAATGTCATTATTTCTACATAAAGGAAAGTTTTATCTTCTCAATAACCTTCAAATTGTGAGCTACACCCTTAATTTTTATATATGAATTAGTGAATTCACTCATCGCACTTTTGTTATCTATGTCATGGCAGGTTTCAGAACTCAAACTAATATTGAAGTTAATTAATTTAATAGGACTGAACAATAAATTTCTGGTTCACACATGTACCACCACAATAAAATGAAAACAGTGAATAGTTGAGGGAGTAGAATGAGAACAAAGGTGCATTTAAGATTTCAAAAATTATGAGAAATTCTATTAATTCTTTTGTAACTACAAGTAGCTGATAAATTTAAACAAAAATGACAAAAATAAATCAGAAAAGGAATGGTGTTTAACTGGTAAAGCATACACTGGAGATGGAAGCCATACGATTTCTCTCCTGAATTACTCCCTTTTCCAACGCAGCCTGTCTTTGTTTTCATGAATCCAGTGTGAGGCCCAACTGTATTCAAACAGAATCAACTACGACCAAGTATACCAGAAACTATGTTTCACCTGAAAACAGGGAGCTGTAAATATCATTTAAAAACCCTATGCCAGTGCAGCGGTATCACCTTGATTCAGGTGGCAGCAGAAAAGCGGCGCGGTGTGGGCGAGGAGTGGTGCGCTGCGTCGGCTGTAATATTCTGACGTGTCCCTCGAGATTTGCAAACCACGCGGTCAGTCGTTCAGGTTATCAGAAATGCACCCATTCGCTGGTCTGGCCAGACCAAGCTGACTACAGGCATGATGGTGCATGCTGTCATTGTCAAATGTCAAATGTCGACTCAGGACGAATAAGGCCATCTTCCTTACACACAATATGTCTGAGACGTTATGCAGTTGTACTGTCGGTAAAGCTGGAAACTGCCACTGGCTAGTAGTCCACCACGAGATACAGACCACAAGTGTCACCCATTAGGGAAAGACACAAAAGTCTCCCCCAAGGAAGAGCAGAACAAGAAGAGAAAAACAAAGAAACACATCCACTTTCCACGACGGCTCGATACGGGAGCCAAATTAGCAAAAAATAAATGGCCCCCACATTGCACAAAGCAATAGAATCATGCTCTAGTCATTGCTTGTCCCCTCCTGCCGCTCTTCACTGTTAAGTTGGCATGGTAGCCAATCCAGTTGCAGCACCGGGGGCCCACGCTTGGGGAGCAAGCCTCCACTTTGGGTATCCAGAGAAGAGCCTATCAGCGACTCACAATATATCTTATCTGAGAAAAGAAGATTTTAGACGAAGGAGGTGTCTTTCTCACAGCAAACATGGCCATGTTTTCACAAAAAAAGTCTACCTAGATAGCACAATAGTCCCTCATTTATGGAGAGATCTAATATTTCCTGGCCAATCATTTCCAGTTTCTCAAAAAAGGCTGTTAAGTTTTCCAGACAGTCGTTCCCATGAAATATATGTTTTTGCTGCTTTCTAAAAGAATCTGTCGGCTTCCTGGAATCATCAGGGGTTACAGTCTTGGCTCCACTAAACGCATGCACCAGCCACTATGTTCATATCATCCCAGATTCTAACTTAAAAATGTACAGATTATTATGACCTGCACACCGTTTGCACAAAAGATCAGTTTACAGCAGTCCCTCTTAAATGGCTTCCTCCATCCACTTTCCACAACCTGGCTGCCCTCACGAACGACTGCTGCGTGGCCCATGTAAAATGGTTTGTGAATCGTCACCCGTCTCTCCCACCCTAAACAGGAAGCAGAAGGGGGCTTCAGCCAGAAATCTCTCTGCAAGTACGATACACTGAGCCCTGCTTCCCAGAATCACTCACACAGCCAGGTCACAGAATTCAGCATTTATAACCCCCAATTCATCTCTCTACCTCTCCTCCATATCCTCCATTATAGCCCCTTGGGTATGAGTGCTGTACAGGTTATACATGCGGTTATAAGAGTATTGTGCCCGTAATTTCCTCATGTAAGAAAGATATAAATCACATGCACCAAAAATATTATGGGTATGGGGAACAGCGAGGTCATGATCTAAAATATAAACTAACAATGTGGTTAAAGCGAAAGAGTGGTGTGCCCTCTCTCAAATACATTGAAACATTCGAGATGTAAGTTTGGAGCAAAACTTAAAAAATAAAGTGGTTGGTTAATGTGAAGAATATGGACTACTGGAAAGCGTAATGGAAGAAAGATCTCTCCTAAACAAGGTTAACAAAATTAAAGCGGAATTGAATGGGACATCTACTGCGAGGAAACAGAATTATGTCACCAGCCATCGATGGTACAGTGGAAAGACAGACGTATAGGATTTTATTCATTGATTATAAGGCATGCATTAAGAGATTTTCAATAAAAAGGAAATGCATGACGTGAAATGAGGAAGATACCTGACTACAAGCATTTACCTCGGAATAGCATCACATGGTGGCTACAATGGTGGCTCATTATACAGAGATTTCAGCTTAAAACGAGGCCCATCTTTCAGTAGTTTACAATGAATGAATATTGTTTTTGAAATCGATATATTTGTGTGACGTGGTTACAACTGGACCTGGAGTGGGAGGGCTGTCTCTTGTCTGCACCCTTAATTGTGTCAGTCACTGTTGAGCATTGGCTTTTGAACAAAATCGCATAATCGTGTTTTGTTGTTTGTTAATATGCGCTTAACTTTGATGAATGTGTATTCTTTTGTATCCCGCCTGGAAGGCGGCGCTTGGGTCTGCTCCTGTAAACTGATGGGTAGGCCGAATGTAGGAAGCGAATAGGAGCAGGAAAAGGTGAAGTACTGCGGTACTGCATGTAAGTTAAAAACTCTTTTACTGGTGCATGAACATGTACAAATTATAATATTACTTAACTTTGGCTGTGATGAGCACGTAGGTGCGAAGCCTACAGGTATCAACGCTAACAGCTACTGGTAGCTGGGCAAACTACCAGTGAAGTAACAAAGCCTGTAATGGCTAGCCCCCTATGGAGTAGAAGCTAAGTTGCTTGGTCGTCGGCTCGGAATCAAATGGGGCTGACTGCATCTTCAGTGGCGCTCGTAGAGCTGCACAGCGCCGGCTAGAGGGTGCTGACGTCGGTGTCGGTGCAGTACCAACCTACGAACTTGAACCTACACCATGGCATCGTAGCTATCGATACCACATATTCGTTATTGAAACTTGTGATGAAATCTCATCACGTGTGTTAGCGAAAGTTCACGGAGAAACTGAAAAGAAAGCACCACTTCAAAGTGTTGTTAGTTAAAAAATTTAGTGAAGCAGGTTCAATGTTAGACAAGAAACTTGCCAAACAAATGTCACTTTTAACGATGTATATGATCCGGATATTTTTGCAGTTCAAACATCTCCTCATTAATCTTTGTGTTAATTTAGCCAGGAACAGAACATTTCACTTTGTTCAGCCCAAACTGCAGTGAGAAGAATTGTGATTTAATCTGTACTGCATGTTGGTTTTCCATGAGATGAATAATGCTGGTTATGCAAAATGGTCCAATGTGTTTGAATTCCTGAGAAAAGTAGGAGGAAGCTGTAAGGAAATACGGATAATATATCATATATAGAAGACAAAGGAGGGAACAACAAGAGTGGGAGATAAAGATTAAAAGGGGTAAAAGACAGGGATATAGTCTTTTCTCCATTCTGCTGAATCTGCACTTCAAAGAAGCAATGACGAAAAGGTTCAAGAGTCGGAAAAAATTCAAGGTGAAAGGATATCAACGATAAGATTCGCTTGTGACAGTGCGATCCTAAGTGAAAGTGAAGAAGAATTACGGGATCCATTGAACGGAAAGAACAGTCTAATGCATACAGAACATGGACTGAAAATAAACTGAAGAAAGAGGAAAGAAATGACAAGTAGCAGAAACGAGAACAGCGAGAAACTTAATATCAGATCACGAAGCAGACGCACTCAAGGAATTCTGCTAACTAGGCAGCAAAATAAACCATGACAAACAGAGCAAGGGCATAAAAAGGAGTCTAGCACTGGCAAAAAGGGGATTTATGGCCAAGAGAAGTCTATTAGTATCTAACACAGGCATTAGTTTGGGAAAGAAATTTCGGAGAATCTAAGTTTGGAGCACAGCATTGTATGGTAGTGAAACATGGACTGCGGGAAAACCGCGAGAATCGGTGGGGAATGAAATATATGGAAAACACTGACAAGAAGTAGGGACTGGATGTTATGACACCTGGTTAGACACAAGGGTAGTAGAGGCTGCTGTAGATTGTATACAGGAAGACAGAGCTTCGAATACCTCCAGCAAGTAATTTAGGACGTAGGTTGCAGTACTTCTCTTGAGTTGAAAAGGTTAGCACCAATGGGGGCTCGTGAGTATACATTCTGGGTGTTCACAGTTTTGCAGAGTCAGGAAGTTTGAGAGAGTGAAATTAATAGCATCTACTGTATAACAAGAATATACAACTGCAGCCACTGCCAATAATAATAACAGAAGTAGTAATAATAATTATTATTATATTTATAATATAGGATGGATAACTTACTTGACAAGAGAAAGAATTGCTTTTGTGGATTTTTGTTGTTTTGTATTTAATTAAGTACAGTTTAGGGAAATAAGGAAATAAAGTGTAAGTCTTTGCAACGCTCTGTTTCACACTTTTGTGTAAGTGGGATTTTTCATGCTTTTACGTGTTTTCGTACAAATGTACAAGATCAGTAACACATATATATTACTTCACAAATTTCCCTCTGGGCTGAAAATCAGATATTCTTACTCTGCACCCACACAACAACTTGTGCTAATTGTACACTTCCTTGTCAAGTGTTCGCTTGTTGTCAAGTTATTTCATTTCATCTCTCTCTCAATCAAAGGCCCTGTTCTCGAATACCCTAGTTCCTTTGCAGCTAACTTTCCCCAGAAATTTAGTTTTCTGTTTCCAGAATGAGATTTTCACTCTGCAGCGGAGGGGCTGATATGAAATTTCCTGGCAAATTAAAGATATGCACTGGATCGAGACTCGAACTCAGAACCTTTGCCTTTCGCAGGCAAGCGCTCTACCCAAGCAAGACTCACGACCTGACCTGACAGCTTTGCTTTTCTGTAAGCATGTAAAATAGCTTCAACATAGTTCGTGTGTAAGATGTCATGGTCTCCTGACCTTCATTGCTTACATATTCCACCCTCAGAATCACATTCCGCACATCAAGATGCTTCATTCAAACCCAAACTACATAACATAAAGTCAATGTTGTATGAATTCATGTAAACGAAATGCAAATAACAAGTAAATCGCAAAGCACGCACCGAGGTTGAAATACTTGAGGCTGGCGTACACCCACACATTCAAGACAAGACGATAATAAAAGCTTTTAGTTCAGGAGAGGCAAACTGCATGCCAGGAGGCCGGTCCCTTCAGAGAACGAGTGAACCTATCTACGTCGGCCGGCGACCACCCGTAGAGCAGACACCATTTGCCCGAGTGAAAATTTGAACGACACTGTGTTCAGCTTAAAAGCAAATTGCAAATTCTGCTACATTGTGTGGGAGCAAACACCAAACGACGATGCTACAGATTTCCGGATTGGTCGCCTTAAACGAAACGTCATTCTCCCATTTTAGAAGAGCAATGCTGATTGGCAGACGATGTTCCTGACACCTTGAGCTGAAGGAGTAATGGAAGAGACTGAAAGATATACCCCTCCACATCTGGCGTGGAGAGGGGCCGTTGCATTGTCGCTCTTGGAGTGAGAACATGTAACGAGAGTGTGCGCGCTCATACGTGTACTCGAAGAATGAGGAACAAGTCTCTCCTCAGTACTTCACTGGGAGAGCACCTCTGTCGAGAGCGAATCGGAGTGCAACTCTATATTGAGTCCTTGCGATTAAGCATTGTTCACTGTGTAGGCTGCCACACTTATTGTGCGGTGTGAATGGACAGAGTTATAGTTAAACGCCTGCAAACGAATATTTGAGTAGCATCGTGGTGGACTGGTTTATCTGACTGGTGTACCACGTCAATAGTTATACTAGGGGCGAATAGGAGTCCTTGACTTCATCAAGGCATAGGGAGAGTTTGATTTACGAAGGTCAATCCAGGTAGAACAAGAGTTATCTTATTTGTCATCAGCAGGCAGCGCAGGCAGCAGTCATCGCAGCTTATGGTATTGTGTGCTACAGCTCTTGTGAGCCCCATATTTCCTCCACAACAGTACACTTCACTGCATTTCACACATGACAGCCTCGACCGTACCTAGCAACATTCTAACGGTTAATTATTCAAGTTGAGTAGGCGCGGCTCTCAGCCATTCTGCCAAGTCAATAACAATCTTAAACTCTGTATAGAAATTTCATTAGCAAATCCTATCCTTCAGAGGTAACTTCACATTCCGAAAAGAACCTGGAAATAACTTGTTCAGTTCATAACTAAAAGTGCCACTGTGATTTCTCAAAATTTATGAAAAAAAATAATAATTTTCGGTAGTTTCATGTTTTTTCTTACACTAACTAGCCCTACTCCAGTACCGAAATATCCCACTAGTTACGTAAGAAATTTTGTGAATTTTTGTGTCATTTCCTTATAGCAGACGACTCCAGAAGATATTTATTGCTGAAAGTTTTTCGGCATTTCTCTTTAGAACGTTAGGAGCGTCTGTCGGACTTCTGTAGTAGTGTGGGGGTGGAAATTGCATTTTGCAGGAGCCACAGGGTAAAGGATGCATCTCAGATTAATGCGTTGCGCAGAATGACAGAATAGCACCCTGTCGCACACACGTGTTAACACTTCCCACGGAAGCCAATTCCCGCACAGTGAACAAGAAACTCCAAACAAAAGCTGCCGTTTGTGGAAATGATTGAACTGAAGCAGTAATGTCTACCAACAAGGTCACTTGATTAGAATACAAATGAGGCACTGAGATCCATAAGGGCCTAAAACACACCACCATCGATCCCACATTTAAGTTAATATCAGAGAAAGCAGTGATGCAGCTTTTCGTGGACTTTCATATATACAATGCTGGCCTACAGCACACATAAACGTGACTCAACACAAGATCAACAGATTTCAGAAGCATGAATAAATGCTGCAGTCTCACTATCGACGTGATATGCTTTAGGCTCTTATGATTCTCACACCCAGATCTCCTGGTGTGAGACACACAGATCGGTACTAAACGTTGTACGTCGGTAGAGGGGTACCAACCGAAACTCCGATTTAGTTCGTACTATGTTCTGTCGTCCAGGAGAAACGGGTGTAAACTTTAATTAAAATTAACACCAGAGCAGTGGAGCTCTGTAGAAGTGCAATTGTGAATAATTTGTCCAAATAGTGGGAAAGTTGGTATAGCGTCAGATTGTCATACCAGGGGTCTTGCGTTTTTTCACTGTATTATGTGTGAAAGTGTTACATGGGACTAACAATAATTCCACACGTGTAATGAATTGTTTCTTTATTCTGTGAAACGACAAGTGCACTAGCTGCTTCATCACGAGTGGTGTCTGTTCTACCGCACATGTCCGACAGAACACCACACCCATCTACACAAATTTACCCAATAGGTTTGCTAATTTCAAATAACGAAGCGATAGCAGACTGCCAAAAGAACGTTGTTACAAACTCCGGGAAGTCCCGTTACATGGCAGGAAGATGTTCTCCCATATAACAGTTCCACGCGTGATAATTTAAACAAAAGTTGCCACTAGTTGGTTTCGAATGCGGGACCTTTGTTACGACGGTTATATGCTCTTTCACGCAAACGACTTCTGTGACGCAGTTATCAAGAGATACGTTTTTCCTGTCTGTCTTTCAGTGCTACTTTCAATTACCGTTTACGCATGTTCTGCCGGACAACACGTAGCACGAACTAAATCGGTGTTTCGGTTGATACCCCATCGAAATACAACGTTTGATGCCGATATGAGTGTCTGACGTCTGTAGGTTTAGGCGTCAGCGCCTCAAATGGATTGCTGTGTGATAAAATTCATAACTTAATACCCTATAACTCATTCAGAAACCCACAAAGTAGGCGTTTTATCAGTACAACTTTATCATTTACTGGCGTCCGATCTAATTTTACTGTATGATGAGTGAATTAGCATATCTGAGGAGTGTGCTATCGTTAGCTGGATTTATGCCAAGCGAACGGGGATAAAAGCCTGCCACAGCGTGCTACAACCTGGTGGCACTGACGTAAACTTCTAGTTGAGCGGCAAGGGCCAGCTGTGCACATCGTGGTCCGTGCACGTTTTTCATCAAATCTGTAGGTATTCGTCCCGTAAGGCAATTACATCACGCGAGTAGCGCTTGTGCAAAAGCTCCTTAAACCGTGCACAACTGAAGGTGTGCTTGTGACCCTGATTCCAAGCTTCACAGAGTCTGGAGGAGCAATAGCGCGGTAGATTTAAGAATGTCTTCAAAGAAATATGACAGATAGATCCGCAAAGTGTCGAAAGTTAGTGCTCTTGTCCTCTTACACAGTAGCCGCCACTGGTTGGCACAGAAGCAGAATTCGTCAGGGGCCACGTATAACCAGCCGAACTACTGATGCCAAGAAAAGTCAGGAGTCACCTCTGCCTACAGTTTAGGACCCTCATTAGACGAAACATTGGCATTTTAGGTTAAGTGTTTTCCACAGATGACGCTTGGTAGGTAAAGTAATAGCCAGAACTACTGGACATGGGGTACTGACAACCCACACAATTTCGTTGAGTCTCTCCTACACGTACAAAAAATTGGTGTACGGCGTGCAGTTTCAAGGTGACATATAATAGAACCTTTATGTACTGACGCAACTGTGGATGCTGCCGCCTACCAAGACATTATCGAACAGTTCAAGGCCTTGCAGAGGAAAAGGATGAGCGTGACTCCTGATTGCAACAGGATGCCGCTACTTGTAGCTCTACTATGGAGGTGCTACAGGACTATTTTTGATGAAAGGATCATTTCAACAGGTTTGTGACCACCACGACCCCATGGTCTGAGTAGTCCAAGAGTTCTTTCTGTGGGTCTACTTAAAAGGTATTGTCTGCTGGAGCAATCCACATACAACGCAGGCACCGAAGGCAAACATTTCCAAAGCAACTAAGAAAATAGAATGTAGGCAAGAAGAGTGGTCAGGAACATGTACAAACGTACCGGCAAGTGCATAGGTTTATAACGACTTAAGATGTAAGTCTGTCAATACGCCCGCATCTCGTGGTCGTGCGGTTCCCGGGTTCGATTCCCGGCGGGGTCAGGGATTTTCTCTGCCTCGTGATGGCTGGGTGTCGTGCGATGTCCTTAGGTTCGTTAGGTTTAAGTAGTTCTAAGTTCTAGGGGACTGATGAAAAAAATGGTTCAAATGGCTCTGAGCACTAAACATCTGTGGTCATCAGTCCCCTAGAACTTAGAACTACACTGCTGGCCACCGTAAATGCAACACCCTGAAGGAAGCGTCCGAATCAAGTGAAATTTACACCATGAGTTTGCAGCGATGAGATATGCAACTGATTAGAATTTCAGCGCAGACGCACATCACGCGCGCCTGTGGCGCCACCTCATAGCGCCATTTAAGGCTTGGCGATTTCGACGAGTGTACGTTCGGCACGTGTGTTACCTTGTGTTTGTTTCACAAGACGATCAGTTATGCCTCGTAGACAACAGCGAACATCTTTTGATCAAGTATCCGAGTTCGACAGAGGAAGGATAGTGGCTTACCGAGATTGTGGATTATCATACAGAGAAATCGCTAGTCGTGTTGGACGAAACCAAACAACTGTAATGCGGATATGTGACCGTTGGATGCAGGAGGGTACGACGGACCTACGTGGTCGATCGCATTCACCTCGGTGCACCACTGCACGTGCTTGTGCGCATGGCAGTGACGGATCGCTCAGTGACATCCCGAACCATAGCACAGCACATTGCGTCTGTAACGCATCATCCAGTGTCTGCGCGTACCATTCGACGCCGTTTACAGCAGAGTGGTCTGTCCGCAAGACGTCCATTGCTTCGTCTACCATTGACGCAGAACCACAGACGTCTCCGTCGCCAATGGTGTGATGACAGACGGATGTGGACGGCAGAATGGAATGACGTTGTCTTTACTGACGAGGCACGCTTCTGTCTGCAGCACCACGATGGTCGGATTCGAGTGTGGAGACACCGTGGAGAGAGGATGCTGGACAGCTGCATTATGCACCGCCACACTGGTCTTGCACCGGGTATTATGGTATGGGGCGGTATTGGATATTACTCTCGCACGCCTCTAGTACGCATTGCCGGTACTTTAAATAGCCGGCACTACATATCCGAGGTGCTGGAGCCAGTTGTCCTTCCTTACCTTCAGGGCTCGGCCACAGCCATATTTCAACAGGATAATGCGCGACCACACGTGGCACGCATTGTCCAAAGGTTCTTCGTCAATAACCAGATTGAATTGCTTCCCTGGCCGGCTCGCTCTCCGGATCTTTCGCCGATAGAAAACATGTGGTCCATGGTTGCTCAACGAGTGACCCAGATTACATCCCCAGCTGCCACACCAGATGATCTTTGGCAACGTGTGGAAGCTGCTTGGGCTGCTGTACCCCAGGAACACATCCAACGTCTCTTTGACTCAATGCCGAGACGTGTGGCAGCGGTGATCTCCAACAATGGCGGCTACTCTGGCTACTGATTCTGGCAGGAACCACATGTCATAGACGTCTGTAAACGTAATCATTTGATACTTGGTCGACATGTTATCTACAAAATAAATTTTGTTGTGATACCTCTTGTCTTTCCTGGTGTTGCATTTACGGTGGCCAGCAGTGTACTTAAACCTAACTAACCTAAGGACATCACACACATCCATGCCCGAGGCAGGATTCGAACCTGCGACCGTAGCAGCCGCGCGGCTCCGGACTGAGCGCCTAGGGACTGATGACCATAGATGTTAAGTCCCATAGTGCTCAGAGCCATTTTTTTCTGTCAATACAATATTATTTACATAATAAACTGAGTATTATGGTTTGATACCCGTTAATAGGAAGGACGATGTTTGGTGGAGGATCTGGGAGATGACTGGTATTCGCTTTCAGTGGAAGGCGTAAGGCACCACTTATTTGCAGATAAGAGTACATTTCAGTTTAGTTCAAGTTTTGCTCTTTCACATGTGGGTATGGACTAAGGAGCGAGCTGTAGGCTTATACACTGGCTAGCGCAGGCGGTTGGCCATCTGGCGCTTTTAGAGCGAGTGGGATGAGGTGCCGATGCATAAATCACTTGTGACGTCATCAAGGAGATACGTAGGGAAAATACATCTGTTTTGGCGCAAATCAAGTAACGGTAATTAATAAATATTTGCTAACAAAAGTTGCATCTTACCAGTCTGGCATTAGGAGGAGTCTATAGGTCGTTAATACTACCTTTCGCTAACTATACAGTGCCAGGAAATGTTGATGTTGACAAATAAAAAAATAGCTTTGGCATAACTGAAGATATGTAAACAAGCAGAATATGGCACTGTGGTCGGCAACACCTGTATCAGACAAGTGTCTGGCATAGTTGTTAGATCGGTTCCCAAGATTTAAGTGAGTCTGAATGTGGTGTTACAGTCGGCGCTCGAACGATGGGAAACAGCATCTCCGAACTAGCGATTACCTCGCCGCAGTGTACCGTGAATATCAGGAATACGGTAAAACATCAAATCTCCGACATTGCTGCGGCCGGAAAAAGATCCTGTAAGAAGGGGCCCAAAGACAACTGATGAGAATCGTTCAACGTGACAGAAGAGCAACCCTTCCGCCAATTGCTGCACATTTCAGGGCTTCAAATGGTTCAAATGGCTCTGAGCACTATGCGACTTAACTTCTGAGGTCATCAGTCGCCTAGATCTTAGAACTAATTAAACCTAACTAACCTAAGGACATCACACATATCCATGCCCGAGGCAGGATTCGAACCTGCGACCGTAGCGGTCGCTCGACTCCAGACTGTAGTGCCTAGAACCGCACGGCCACTCCGGCCGGCCATTTCAGGGCTAATCCATCAACAAGTGTCAGTGTGTGAACCATTCAACGAAACATCATCGATATGGACTTTCGGAGATGAAGGCCCACTCGTGTACCCTTGATGACTGCACGACTCAAAGCTTTACACCTCGGCTGGACCCGTCAGCATTGACATTGGACTGTTTATAACTGGAAACATGTTGCCGTGTCGAACGAGTGATCGCCGGCCCTTGTGGCCGAGCGGTTCTAGACGATTCAGTCTGGTTCGAATCCTGCCTCGGGCTGTCCTTAGGTTAGATAGGTTTAAGTAATTCTAAGTTCTAGCGGACTGATGACCTCAGATGTTGTCCCATAGTGCTCAGAGCCATTTGAAAGATTTGAACGAGTGATCAGGGGACTATTCTAGCTGATGGTGGTCTATAATACTGTGGGGCGTGTGCAGTTGAAGTGATATGGGACCCCTGATACGTGTAGTTACGAATCTGATAGGTGAAACGTACGTAAGCTTCCTGTCTTATCACCTGCATCCATTTACGTCCTTTGTGCATTCCAACGGGCAATTCAAGCAAGTCAATGCGACACGCCACACGTCCAGAATTGCTACAGAGTTGCTCCAGGAACATTCTTCGGAGTTTAAACACTTACGCTGGCCACCAACCTTCCCAGACACGAACGTTATTGAGATATCTGGGATGTCTTGCAACGTGCTGTCAGAAGAGATGTCCACGCTTTCGTACTCCTACGGATCTATGGACAGTCTTGCAGCTCTACTTCAGACAGTAGTCGAGTCTCTGCCACGTCCTGTTGCGGCGCTTCTGTGTGCTCGCGGGGGTGCTACACGATATTAGGCAGGTGCACCAGTTTCTTTGGCTGTACAGTGCGCGAACTATAGCGCCGGTACGCTCAAGTTACAAACAGTGCACTATGGTCGGCAGTCGACGTCAGGGTAACTTTCGATCCAATCATGCGGTAGGCCACGCTTAATACACTACTGGCCATTAAAGTTGCTACACCAAGAAGAAATGCAGATGAAAAAAATGGTTCAAATGGCTCTGAGCACTATGGGACTTAACAGCTGTGGTCATCAGTCCCCTAGAACTCAGAACTACTTAAACCTAACTAACCTAAGGACATCACACACATCCATGCCCGAGGCAGGATGCGAACCTGCGACCGTAGCAATCACGCGGTTCCGGACTGCGCGCCTGGAACCGCGAGACCACCGCGGCCGGCTAATGCAGATGATAAACGGGTATTCATTGGACAAATATATTATACTAGAACTGACATGTGATTACATTTTCACGCAATTTGGGTGCATAGATCCTGAGAAATCAGTACCCAGAACAACCAAATCTGGCCGTAATAACGGCCTTGATACGCCTGGGCATTGAGTCAAACAGAGCTTGGAGGGTTGTACATGTACACCTGCCCATGCAGCTTCAACACGATACGACAGTTCAAGAGTAGTGAGTGACTGGCGTATTGTGACGATCCAGTTGCTCCACCACCATTGACCAGACGTTTTCAGTTGGTGAGAGATCTGGAGAATATGCTGGTCAGGGCAGCTGTCGAGCATTTGCTGTATCCAGGAAGGCCCGTACAGGACGTGAAACATACGGTCGTGCATTATCATGCTGAAATGTAGGGTTTCGCGGGGATCGAATGAAGGATAGAGGCACGGGTCGCAACACATCTGAATTGTAACGTATACTGTTCAAAGTGCCGTCAATGCGAACAAGAGGTGACCGGGACGTGTAACCAATGGCACCCCCTACCATCGCGCCGGGTGATACGCCAGTATGGCGATGACGAATACACGCTTCCAATGTGCGTTCACCGCGATGTCGCCAAACACGGATGCGACCGTCATGATGCTGTAAACAGAACGTGGATTCATCCGAAAAAATGACGTTTTGCCATTCGTGTACCCAGGTGCGTCGTCGAGTACACTATCGCAGGCCCTCCTGTCTGCGATGCAGCGTCAAGGGTAACCGCAGCCATGGTCTCCAAGCTGATAGTCCATGCTGCTGCAAACGTCGTCGAATTGTTCGTGCAAATTGTTGTTGTCTTGCAAACGTCCCCATCTGTTGACTCAGGGATCGAGACGTGGCTGAACGATCCGATACAGCCATGCGGATAAGATGCCTGTCATATCGACTGCTAGTGATACGAGGCCATTGGGATCCAGCACGGCGTTCCGTATTGCCCTCCTGAATCCACAGATTCCATATTCTGGTAACACTCATTGGATCTCGACCAACGCCAGCAGCAATGTCGCGATACGATAAACCGCAATCGCGATAGGCTACAATCCGACCTTTATTAAAGTCGGAAACGTGATGGTACGAATTTCTCCTCCTTACACGAGGCATCATAACAACGTTTCACCAGGGAACGGCGGTCAACTGCTTCTGGTGTATGGGAAATCGGTTGGAAACTTTCCTCATGTCAGCAAGTTGAAGGTGTCGCCACCGGCGCCAACCTTGTGTGAATGCTCTGAAAAGCTTATTAGTTGAATATCACAGCATCTTCTTCCTGTCGGTTAAATTTCGCGTCTGTAGCTCGTCAACTTCGTGTTGTAGCAATTTTAATTTCCAGTAGTGTAGTTAGTTTATAATCAGTGGGAACAAGTACATTGTACAGTGTTCCTTAAGTAACCGCGTTCTGTGTAAAAATTACTCATACAAAAAAGAATTCGTCACCTTCCTTACGTGAAGCATAGACTAGTATTGCATTTTCAGAATCCGACAGCGATGCTGCCGCACTACAGCCGGACATGGGGCTGCCAGGGTGCCTGCACATGGCGGGTCCAAGGGGTGGTTGCGTGGCGGCTCACTAAGTTGGTTCAGGGACGGTTGGCTTCCTCATGGCTCGGGTAGGGGGCCGGCATTGGTGGTATGGTTATCGTCAAGATGCTGCCGCACTACAGCCGGACATGGGGCTGCCAGGGTGCCTGCACATGACGGGTCCAAGGGGTGGCTGCGTGGCGGCTCGCTAAGTTGGTTCAGGGACGGTTGGCTTCCTCATGGCTCGGGTAGGGGGCCGGCATTGGTGGTATGGTTATCGTCAAGATGCTGCCGCACTACAGCCGGACATGGGGCTGCCAGGGTGCCTGCACATGACGGGTCCAAGGGGTGGCTGCGTGGCGGCTCACTAAGTTGGTTCAGGGACGGTTGGCTTCCTCATGGCTCGGGTAGGGGGCCGGCATTGGTGGTATGGTTATCGTCAAGGGGCGACTGGGCACTCTTGGTTGACTTTGGTATGACTCTGGAATTCGCGTATAGGCCAGGAAGAAACTTCCACCTGAGGTCAGTGAGCCGGAGAACCCTTGGTTATAACTGCTGCACGGCAGTACGTCTGCGAGAGAGTACGCACGGACGGCCCGCGCTGAGCGCTGAGCAGCGTGCGCCGCTAGTGACGGTGGCGCGCATGCGCAGTGGCCAGCAGGGCCCCGGTGCGCCTCGGCGCGTGTTCGGCAGCACGCAGGGTCTGCTCGCCCAGGCTGCTCCGCGCCCCGCTTCGGCGTATCGAGCGCCGTGCAGCGCCGGCACACGGGCCGGCCAGGTGTCCGCGTGACGTCACGCCCGGGTCACGGCGGCCTAGCAAGGCACGGCAAGGGTAGGGGAGCGGAGGACCACGGCGCCTCTACCTAACCCGAGTACAGTGGCGCAAGGTGCGGTGGTACGCACGCTGGGCTGAACTGCCTCCAGCTCGTGAGGCCCACTGCTAGGTTCTAACATAGATAAAGGACGCTCCCCTTGCGGCCGACACTGTTTGGCCAGCGACATAAAGACAGAACAATGAATGTCCTATTCCTTTTTATCTGTTAAAATTCTATTACGATTAACGATGTTCAGCCGAACCCTTGTTTCCATTGGATACAATATTCCTATTTTATACACAATTTCGACGAGCGATCCAGACGTCTTCTTCAAGTGCTGCATGTTTTGCTGTTATGAGAACGTGTTGTCTGGACTCCAACCGCTGTTCGTAGCTAAGATTGATTCCGGACGACCATTTACGATCTTTTTTCTGTTCCGAGTCCACATTGACAGCGAGATCTTAATTTACTGACTGCCGGACCCATAAGAAGACTAAAGGGGGTGAGGTGGGGGAGAGGGGGCAGGAGGTGAGGAGCCTGGGAGGTCTCAAAATCTCGGCCAGATCATATATAATGAAATCCCAAACAAGGCCAAAATATGTTTAATAAATAGAGGCAGCAGGAATTCGAGGCGCCATGTTGTTATGGTGGTCGTCAGTCTGAAGACTGGCTTGATGCAGCTCGCCATGCTGCTCTATCCCTCTATCCTGTGCAAGCCTCTTCATCTCAATCTTCCTGGCAGATTAAAACTGTGCGCCGGACCGAGACTCATACTCGGGACCTTTGCCTTTCGAGGACAAGTGCTCTACCAACTGAGCTACCCAAGCGCGACTCACGCACCGTCCTCACAGCTTTACTTCTGCCAGTACCTCGTCTCCTAACTTCCAAACTTTACAGAAGCTCTCCTGCGAACCTTGCAGAACTAGCACGCCGAAAAGAAAGAATGATGAATGAGATTTTCACTCTGCAGCGGAGTGTGCGCTGATATGAAATTTTCTGCCAGATTAAAACTGTGCGCCGGACCGAGACTCCGCACTTGCCCGCGAAAGGCCAAAGTCCCGAGTTTCTAGTCTTGGTCCGGCCCACAGTTTTAATCTGGCAGGAAGTTTCATATTAGCGCACACTCCGCTGCAGAGTGAAAATCTCATTCGTCATTCTGAATCGGATTACGGCATTCACCTCTTGATCCAATAATAAACTGGTGATCCTCTGATGTCTCAGAGTGTCTCCTATAAACCGATCCCTTCTCTTAGTTGCATTGTGCCAGAAATTTCTTCTCAGCCCAATTCTATTCAGCATCACCCGATTAAGTACACGATTTACCCATCTAATCTTCTGCATTCGTCATTACCACCACACTTCAAAACTTCCTGTTCTCTTTTTAACTAATTTTTTATCGTCCATCTTTCAGAGCCATACATGCCTTTACTTCACACAGATACCTTCACAGAACGCTTCGTAACACTTAAATTTACAGTCGATAATAACAAATTGTTAGCCGGCCGGAGTGGCCGAGCGGTTCTAGGCGCTTCAGTCTGGAACCGCGTGACCGCTACGGTCGCAGGTTCGAATCCTGCTTCGGACATGGATGTGTGTGATGTCCTTAGGTTAGTTAGGTTTAAGTAGTTCTAAGTTGTAGGGGACTGATGACCACAGCAGTTAAGTCCCATAGTGCTCAGAGCCATTTGGACCATTTGAACAAATTGTTCTTCTTGAGAAACAATTATCTTGCTGTTTATATCCTCCCTGCCTTAGCCATCGTCAGTTATTTTGCTGCCCAAATAACAGAACTCATTTACTACTTTAAGTGTCTCGTTTCCTCATCTAATTCCCTCAGCATCACCTGAATTAATTCGGCTACATTCCACTACCCTTGTTTTGCTTTTGTTGATGTTCATCTTACATCGCCCCCCCCCCCCCCCCCTCCACTCAAGACTGTATCCATTTTCTTTGCTCTTCCAAGTCTTTTTATGTGTGTGACAGAATTACAATGCCATAGGCAAGTGTCAAAATGTTTTTATTTCTTCTCCCTGAACTTTGATTCCTTCTCCAAAGTTTTCTCTGCTTTCCTTTACTGCTTGCTCGTTTTTCGGATTGAGTAACAGCCTACATAGGGTGCTACCTTGTTTCACTCCCTTCTTTCCTTACATGTCCCTCGGCCCTTGCAAGTGCCGTCGGTTGCTGTATCTGCTGTAAATAACTTGTCTCCTCCGGTATTTTAAGCCTACTACCTTCAGAATTCCAAAGGAATATTCCAGTCAGCATCGTCAAAAGCTTCCTCTAAGTCTACAGCCTATCTTTTAAGAGAAGTCGTAGGGTCATTATTGCCTCGCGTGATCCTACAGTTCTCCGAAACCACAACTGATGTTCCCAAAGGCTGGCTTCTAGCAGTTTTTCCATTCTTCTGTAAAGAATTCGTTCTAGTGCTTTTCAACGATAAACTGATAGTTCAGTAACTGTGAGCATCTGGTTTTTTGGAATTGGAATTGTTACATACTTCTTGTAGTCTGAGCGTATTTGACATGTTTCATATACACTCATGAGCCAAAATATCGCGACCACTGCCCACCGCGAAGTGAATACTTCCTGGTGGTGCTGCGGGGACATCTCGTAGTGAGGAAAGATTGTAAACGGAAGAGAGACGAATAGGCAGTCTTTATAGCGAAAACACCTGCCGCAAATGCGGAAATCCACTGATCTAAGAGGTTTTGACAGATTTTACTAACGGACATTACGAGGGGCGTTTGAAAAGTCTATGCAGAGTCCGAGGCATAGTACCACCGGTACGTATCGAGGTCATGTTCTGTTAGTAGTATCTTTGGAGAGAACGCATACAAAGTTTCAGTCATACTGGTCTATTTCTTTGGTTTTGGAATTCCTTGTGAATTAAGGAAGTCGAGTGATTGTCAAAAAATGCACGAAAAAGAATTTGGTGTCGCGATTAAATATTACCTTATGAAAGGCAAAACGCCTCAGGAGACTAAAAACAAGCTTGATAAACATTAGATTAGAACAGTTTATAAGTGGTTCCAAAATTTTCGGAGTGGTCATATGGGTCCAGTGATGCTGAACGTTCTGGACGCCCTGTGGAAGTTACGACTCCAGAAATCATTGATAAAATCCATGATATGGTGATAGATGAGAGAAGAGTTAAGATGCTTGAGATTTCTAGTGCTGTGGGCATCTCGAATGAACGGGTAAATAATATTTTGCATAAACATTTGGACATGAGAAAGCTATCCGCAAGATGGGTTCCGCGATGGCTCATGCTTGACCGAAAACGGAATCGTGTGAAGTGTTGCAAGGATGGTTTGCAGCAGTTCAGGAAGAATCCGCAGGACTTTAAGCGTCGTTTCGGCACTGTGGATGAAACATGGATACATTACTATGCTCCTGAGATCAAACAACAATCTAGACAATGGGTTACCAAGGGAGAATCTGCACCAAAAAAGGCGAAGACCATTCCTTCGGCCGGAAAGGTTATGGCGACTGTCTTTTGGGATTCGCAAGGGATAATCCTCATCGACTATGTGGAAAAGGATAAAACTATTACAACTGAATATTATTCATCGTTACTGGACCGTTTGAAAACCGAGCTTCAAGAAAAGCACCGGCGATTGGACGGCAAAAAAAGTCATTTTCCATCACTACAATGCACCAGCACACATTTCAGCAGTTATGGACGCAAAATTAATGGAAATAGAATTCCAACCGGTTTCACATCCCTCCTATTCTCCAGACTTGGCACCCTCAGATTACTATTTGTTCCCCAATTTGAAGAAATAGCTGGCGGCACAAAGATTTTATTCAAACGAGGAGGTGATTGCAGAAACTAATAGCTATTTTGCACACGTGGACAACTCCTATTATTCGGAAGGGATCAGCAAATTAGAACAGCGTTGGACGAAAATTCTGAAAGGAGACTATGTCGAAAAATAAAAAAGGTTTACCCCAAACACGTAAGTAGTTTTTATTTTTGCACAAGCTTTTCAAACACCCCTCGTAGAGCACTGACTACTAAGTGCAGACAGGTACTGGTTTAACGAAAAACTGCCGACTTTAGTAGGTTTTTAATTTGATTCTTTGGCTTTACATCACTTCGTCAAATCTGAGTTGTTTCACCCCGTCGTATGCAAACGAATACCATAGAGAATACCATAGAAATGCAGCACGGAGACCAGAGTGAAGCAAACCGAGTAATCTTCCGCCATATTTTCGGAAGTCGAAAAATGTGGCATGGTAAGCGATGCTGCGCAGGGGAAATATCGAACTGTGGGTAAAATAATAATTCATATATTCACGTGTAGCTAACCACGCGAAAGATATTTCAGTACACTGACGAAAAAAATGACAACACCCAAAAACCGGTTCAATATAGCGTAATGATATTTCTGGAATATATTTGCCTAGGTAATATACATAAGTGATAAGCATTCCCAGATCACAGTTCAGTGTAAGCGAATGATAAGTCACGGCAAATGTGAAAAGCTTGCATATTAATAACCGGCGTAACCGACCGAATGTACATTATGTTTTACAGAAGCCAAATGTCAGTTTGTGGCATGGGGCCCCATGCCATTTGGACTTGGTTAGTTAACACGGGGATTGTTGATGCTGATCGTGGATGATGCCTGAGCTGTCGTCCGATGATGGCCTATATGTGCTCGAGTGGACACAGATATTGTGATCGTGCAGGCAAAGGCAACACCCCGACACTCCGCAGAGGATGCTAGGTTGTAACAGCAGAATGTGGTCGAGCGCTATCCTGTTGGAATACGTTCCCTGGAATGACGCTTATGAACGGCAACACAGCAGGTCGAATGAACAGACTGGCGTAAATTTGCAGCCAAGGTGCGTGGTATAACCACGACAGTGATCCTGCCGTCATAGGAAATCGCACCACGGATCATAATTTCAGGTTTAGGTCCACTGTGTCTAGCACGAAGTCAGGCTGGTTGTAGCCTCTCAATTGGCCTCCTTCTAACCAATACACGGCCATCACTTTCACCGGGGCAGACCCATTCATCATAAAACACATCTGACCTCCACCTTGCCGTCCAATGAGCTTCGTCGTGAGGCTACTGCAGTTGCAAATGGCGGCGGTTTGGGTTGAGTGGAATGCACACTACAGGTCGTGTGCCTCGGAGCTGCCCACATGCAGGTGATCCATTCGTAACAGTTCGTTGTTTCACTGTGGTGCCAACTGCTGCTCAAACCTGCAGATGTAGTACGATTCGCCAGAGCTATACATCGAACACGATGGTCTTCCCTCTCGGAAGTGCCCCGTGGGCGCCTTCTTGCGACTGCACACTGTCGTGACCACCGCTGCTAACAGTCATGTACAGTGGCTACACTCCTACCAAGTCTTTCTGCAGTATCGCGGAAGGGACATTCAGCTTCTCGTAGCCCTGGTGCACGACCTCGTTCAAACTCACTGAGGTCTTGACAGTGGTGTCCTTGCCGCCTTAATGGCATCCTTGACTAACATCAAATCACCACTCCAGTGTCAAACGTAACTACGATCTCGATCATTGCAGGGTGTATTTAAAGTACACCTGATTTGCATCTTCATATTGGCGCCACAAGTGCCACACTTATGAAACTGGCGCGATATTGGAATAGACGCCATCATTAACATGCAGAAGCTAGCCTACCAACTTTCGTTTATGTTGCACATTTCCTTCTTGGTCTTATGATTTTTTTTTCGTCAGTGTACAAAGCACTAACAGCTGATATTTTTTAACAGTACTCATTTTAAATAAGTCAGTTCGTAGTTTTATTGCTTCTGTGAGTAGAATAATACCCTGAGCATATGTTGGGCATGATCCCTAAAAAAAAAAAAAAAAAAAAAAAAAAAGAATGGCAATAGCTTGTCTTCAAAGATCGCAACCTCGTTTTCAAAACAACTACAGAATTACTTCCGAAAATACGAGCATAATATTACAGCGTGACACAGCAAGGAGTGTTAAATAAGGTACGACAGCCTCTCTATGTACACTATGTCTCTTTGGTCTCATTACCGTAGTCAAACTGACGCGCCTTGTATTTGTCCAAGGTGCACTAAATGGGAAAATTTTAGCTGACTGTGCAGCAGCACGGCCATCCTCAATAAAGATTTACACAAATGTGTCTAAACAAAACGACGGCGCAGGTAGTGCATTCGTAAAGGGAGAAAGTAACCGAGGAGGTAGATTCAAACTTCCTGAAATAACGTTCGTACTGCAGAACTTACAGCGGTTTTAGGAAGTCTTAAGTACACAAATGAAATTCAAGAAGAAACAATTATTACGAGGGCAGTTCAATAAGTAATGCAACACATTTTTTTTATCGGCCAATTTTGGTTGAAAAAACCGGAAATTTCTTGTGGAATATTTTCAAACATTCCCGCTTCGTCTCGTATAGTTTCATTGACTTCCGACAGGTGGCAGCGCTGTACGGAGCTGTTAAAATGGCGTCTGTAACGGATGTGCGTTGCAAACAATGGGCAGTGATCGAGTTTCTTTTGGCGGAAAACCAGGGCATATCAGATATTCATACGCGCTTGCAGAATGTCTACAGTGATCTGGCAATGGACAAAAGCACGGTGAGTCGTTGGGCAAAGCGTGTGTCATCATCGCCGCAAGGTCAAGCAAGACTGTCTGATCTCCCGCGTGCGGGCCGGCCGTGCACAGCTGTGACTCCTGCAATGGCGGAGCGTGCGAACACACTCGTTCGAGATGATCGACGGATCACCATCAAACAACTCAGTGCTCAACTTGACATCTCTGTTGGTACTGCTGTCACAATTGTTCACCAGTTGGGATATTCAAAGGTTTGTTCCCACTGGGTCCCTCGTTGTCTAACCGAACACCATAAAGAGCAAAGGAGAACCATCTGTGCGGAATTGCTTGCTCGTCATGTGGCTGAGGGTGACAATTTCTTGTCAAAGATTGTTACAGGCGATGAAACATGGGTTCATCACTTCGAACCTGAAACAAAACGGCAATCAATGGAGTGGCGCCACACCCACTCCCCTACCAAGAAAAAGTTTAAAGCCATACCCTCAGCCGGTAAAGTCACGGTTACAGTCTTCTGGGACGCTGAAGGGTTTATTCTGTTCGATGTCCTTCCCCATGGTCAAACGATCAACTCTGAAGTGTATTGTGCTACTCTTCAGAAATTGAAGAAACGACTTCAGCGTGTTCGTAGGCACAAAAATCGGAACGAACTTCTCCTTCTTCATGACAACGCAAGACCTCACACAAGTCTTCACACCCGAGAGGAGCTCACAAAACTTCAGTGGACTGTTCTTCCTCATGCACGCTACAGCCCCGATCTCGCACCGTCGGATTTCCATATGTTTGGTCCAATGAAGGACGCAATCCGTGGGACGCACTACGCGGATGATGAAGAAGTTATTGATGCAGTACGACGTTGGCTCCGACATCGACCAGTGGAATGGTACCGTGCAGGCATACAGGCCCTCATTTCAAGGTGGCGTAAGGCCGTAGCATTGAATGGAGATTACGTTGAAAAATAGTGTTGTGTAGCTAAAAGATTGGGGAATAACCTGGTGTATTTCAATGCTGAATAAAACAACCCCTGTTTCAGAAAAAAAATGTGTTGCATTACTTATTGAACTGCCCTCGTATTTTACTTGATTCACGCTCAGCACTGATGTTATTAATATGCTACCAATTCCTAAAAATTCCTAGTACATCACGCTACAAAAAGAAGTCTGGGGCTTTCTGTATCGACATCTACATGAAACTCTGCAAATTACACTTAAGTGCCTGGCAGAGGGTTCATCGAACTACCTTCACAATAATTCTCTATTATTCCCCTCTCGCATTTATTTTAATGGTGTCCATCCCAAATACTGTATCATGTCAGTGGCACTCTCTCCCCTGTTTCTCGTTAATACAAAAAGTGCTGCTCTTCTTCGAGCTTTCTCGATGTTAATGCTGTCTGGTGAAGATCCCAGACCGCGCAGAAATACTCCAAAAGACGACGGACAAGCGTAGTGTAGGCAGTCTCTTTAGTACAACTGTTACATTTTCTAAGTGTTCTGCCAATAAAACCAGTCTTTGGTTTGTATTCCCACATCATTTTCTATGTGTTCTTTCCAATTGAAATTGTTAGGAATTGTAATTCCTAGGTATCTAGTTGAATTTAAAGTCGTTAGATTAGAATGATTTATCGTGTCAGTAAAGTTTAATTGATTCCTTTTAGCACTGATGTGAATGACCTCACACTTTTCATAATTTGGGTTCACTTCACAATTTTTTGCGCCATCAGATATCCTTTCTAAGTCATTTTGTAAATTGTTTTGATCTGATGAGTTTACTAGACCATAAACGACAGCATCACCTGCAAACAACCTAAGACGGCTGCACAGAGTGTCTCCTAAATCGTTTACATAGATAAGGAGCAGCAAAGAGCCTACAACATTTCCCTCTGGAACGCCAGAAATCACTTCTGTTTTATCAGATATCTTTCCGTCAGTTACTACGAACTGTGACCTCTCTGACAGGAAATCAGGTTTCCTGTCACATAACTGAGAACATATTCCAAAACGACACAATTTCACTACAAGCCGCTTGTGTGATACAGTGTCAAAAGCCTATTGAAAATCTATAAACACGATATCAATTTGAAATCCCTAGTCAATGGAACTCAACACTTCGTGTGCGTAAAGAGCTACACTAATGCGCAAAAGAAACTGGTATAGGCGCGCCAAAGAACCTGGTATAGGTATGCGTATTCAAATACAGAGACAGAAAACAGGGAAAATACGGCGCTCCACTCGGCTACGCCTATATCAGGAATCCGATATAACATCAAATCTCCGACATGGCTGCGGCAGGAAAAAGTTCCTTCAAGAACAGGACCAAAGACCACTGAAGAGAATCGTTCAACGTGACAGAAGTGCAACGCTTGCACAATTTGCTGCAGATATCAATGCTGGGCCATCAACAAGTGTCAACGTGCGAACCATTCATTAATATGAGCTTTCGGAGCCGAAGGTCCACTCGTGTACCCGTGATGACTGCACGACACAAAGCTTTACGCCTCGCCTGGGCCCGTCAGTACCGACATTGGACTGTTCATGACTGGAAACATGTTGCCTGGTCAGACGAGTCACGTTTCTAATTGTATCGAGCAGATGGACGTGTACGTGTATGGAGACTGTGAATCCATAGGCCCTGCATGCCAGCATGGGACTGTTCAAGCTGGTGGAGGCTCTGTAATGGTGTGGGACGTGTGCAGTTGGAGTGATATGAGACCCCTGATACGTCTAGATACGACTGTGACGGGTGACACGTAAGTACGCATCCTGTTTGATCACTTACATCCATTCGTGTTCATTGTGCATTCCGACTGTCATGGGTAATTCCAGCAGGACAATGCGACACCTCACACTTCTAGAATTGCTGCGAGTGGCTCCAGGAACACTCTTCATAGTTTAAACACTTCCGCTAGCCACCAAACACCCCAGACAGAACATTATTGAGCGTATCTAGGATTTCTTGTAACGTGCTGTTCAGAAGAGATCTCCACCCCCTCTCGCTATTACAGATTGATGGAAAGCCTTGCAGGATTCGCGGTGCCAATTACCTCCAGCACCACTTCAGATATTAGTCGAATTCATGCAATGTCGTGTTGCGGCCCTTCTGCGTACTCACGGGGGTGCTACACGATATTAGGCAACTGTATCAGTTGATGTGGCTCTTTAGTGTATTCGTGTTTCATAAGAACGATGTTTTCTAAACCTGTGTTGACTGTGTTTGAATAGACCATTCTCTCCGAGGTAATTCATAATGTTCGAACATAATATATGTTCCGAAATCCTGTTGCATATCGACGATAATGATAAGGGTCTGTAATGTAGTGGACTACTCCTACTACCATTCTTGAACATTGGTGTGACCTGCGCAACTTTCCAATCTTTGGATACGGATCCTTCATCGAGAGAGCTGTTGTATATGTTTGTTAAGTATGGAGCGAATGCATGAGCTTACTCTGAAGACCTTTTTTTATTAAGTGATTTAAGTTGTTCTACTGCTCCGAGGATATCCACTTCTAAGTCGCTCGCGTTGGCAGTTATTCTTGGTTCGAATTCTGGAATATTTACTTCGCCTTCTTTGGTGAAAGGATATCGAAAGGCCGTATTTAGTAAATCTGCTTTCGCAGCATCTTGTTCCATAGTATTTTCATTTCTGTAGTGTAGAGAAGGCACTGACGATCTCTTGCCGCTACCATACTTTATTTTCTGCCAGATTTCCAGATGAAATTTCGTTGTGGAAGTTATTATAAACTTCTCGCACTGATGTCCGTGCTAACTTCCGAGCTGCTCTAAAAGATCGCCAGTCCTGGAGATTTTGCGTTCGTTTAAATTTGGCGTGCTTTTTTTCGTTGCTTCTGCTTTGACGCCTAAATAACACTGCCACCGTGTTTTGGTTAAATGCACACGTTTAAATAAAGAGAAATGAATAAACAGATACTCTGACCAAGTAAAGTATGCACAATGATTTAGTGAAACAGAAGTGCCATTTGACGATTTCCTGCAACCGTAAGTGCTGGAATCAGGGCGCAATAGAACGAAAACCTCCATCGGTCCTACGAAATTAAAGGGAAACAGTGCGAAGAAGTTGCACCAAATTTCGCATCACGTCCTTTCAGATTTAGCAGAAACTCTATTGCGGCGAGATACTGGTAACGTATGTACCGTCTCAACACGATCACATTATCTTCATGTGAATATGGCAGTGAGCAAATTGTTTGCCCACATTTTCTTCGGTGGCTACAGAAGATATCAAGAAACTACGAAACTTTTACGGCGTCTGAAGACCTCTGGCAACGATATACCGCCAAACATTCAACTTCTGTTGGCGACAGACGGCATAAATGTATATAAACTCCTACACGAATTTATAGCAGGCGGACAAATAATAATATAGGAAAAAAAGTTTTAGGCACTATTCTTCCGCTGTAAGGTAGTATATGGATGGATATGGTTTGCCTTATCAACCCTTCTTTGATATTAATGGATGTATTTGAATCTTCCTAGAAAGTTGACCTAATTTCACGGTAGAAGAATATGACGCATAACTGTTGTTTTTCTAACGGTTAAGGATATTATACGCTTTACTAATAAAAATCACTCTTCTGCTGATTGTGTGAGTGATTTTCGAATGCCATTAATATACTGTTTTTAAATTTTCAAATAAAAGCTACTGAACTGACGTGCAAGTTGAATAATTGGGGACTGAGACATAAGGTTACCGCACCGTTAAAGAAAATAAACTGGCGAGAAATCTGCATCACCTGCTCTCAAATTTGCTGCTATTATTTGTTTGGAGTTGGGAAATAATACACTGAAGAGCCAGAGAAACTGGCACACCTGCCTAATATCGTGTTGGGCCCCCGCAAGCACGCAGAAGTTCCGCAACACGACGTCCCATGAAATCGACTAATGTCTGAAGTAGGGCTGGAGGGAACTGCAGAGCTGTCCACAAATCAGTAAGTGTACGAAGGAGTCGAAATCTCTCCCGAACAGCGCGTTACAAGGCAACCCAGATGTGCTCAACTACGATCATGCCTGGACAGTTTGGTGGCCAACGGAAGTGTATAAACTCAGAAGAGAGTTCCTGCAGACACTCTGTAGCATTTCTGGAAGTGTGGGGTGTCGTGTAGTCCTGCCGGAATTTCCCACGTCCGTCGGAATGCACAATGAACACGAATGGATATAGGTGATCAGACAGGATGCTCACGTACGTGTCACCTGTGAGACTCGTATCTAAACGTATCAGAGGTCCCATATCACTCTAACTGCGTACGCCCCACAACAATACACAGCCTCCATTAGCTTGAACAGTCCCCTGCTGTCATGCAGGGTCCATGGATTCATGAGTTTGTCTCCACATCCGTACACGTCCATCAGCTCGATACAATTACACTCCTGGAAATGGAAAAAAGAACACATTGACACCGGTGTGTCAGACCCACCATACTTGCTCCGGACATTGCGAGAGGGCTGTACAAGCAATGATCACACGCACGGCACAGCGGACACACCAGGAACCGCGGTGTTGGCCGTCGAATGGCGCTAGCTGCGCAGCATTTGTGCACTGCCGCCGTCAGTGTCAGCCAGTTTGCCGTGGCATACGGAGCTCCATCGCAGTCTTTAACACTGGTAGCATGCCGCGACAGCGTGGACGTGAACCGTATGTGCAGTTGACGGACTTTGAGCGAGGGCGTATAGTGGGCATGCGGGAGGCCGGGTGGACGTACCGCCGAATTGCTCAACACGTGGGGCGTGAGGTCTCCACAGTACATCGATGTTGTCGCCAGTGGTCGGCGGAAGGTGCACGTGCCCGTCGACCTGGGACCGGACCGCAGCGACGCACGGATGCACGCCAAGACCGTAGGATCCTACGCAGTGCCGTAGGGGACCGCACCGCCACTTCCCAGCAAATTAGGGACACTGTTGCTCCTGGGGTATCGGCGAGGACCATTCGCAACCGTCTCCATGATGCTGGGCTACGGTCCCGCACACCGTTAGGCCGTCTTCCGCTCACGCCCCAACATCGTGCAGCCCGCCTCCAGTGGTGTCGCGACAGGCGTGAATGGAGGGACGAATGGAGACGTGTCGTCTTCAGCGATGAGAGTCGCTTCTGCCTTGGTGCCAATGATGGTCGTATGCGTGTTTGGCGCCGTGCAGGTGAGCGCCACAATCAGGACTGCATACGACCGAGGCACACAGGGCCAACACCCGGCATCATGGTGTGGGGAGCGATCTCCTACACTGGCCGTACACCACTGGTGATCGTCGAGGGGACACTGAATAGTGCACGGTACATCCAAACCGTCATCGAACCCATCGTTCTACCATTCCTAGACCGGCAAGGGAACTTGCTGTTCCAACAGGACAATGCACGTCCGCATGTATCCCGTGCCACCAAACGTGCTCCAGAAGGTGTAAGTCAACTACCCTGGCCAGCAAGATCTCCGGATCTGTCCCCCATTGAGCATGTTTGGGACTGGATGAAGCGTCGTCTCACGTGGTCTGCACGTCCAGCACGAACGCTGGTCCAACTGAGGGGCCAGGTGGAAATGGCATGGCAAGCCGTTCCACAGGACTACATCCAGCATCTCTACGATCGTCTCCATGGGAGAATAGCAGCCTGCATTGCTGCGAAAGGTGGATATACACTGTACTAGTGCCGACATTGTGCATGCTCTGTTGCCTGTGTCTATGTGCCTGTGGTTCTGTCAGTGTGATCATGTGATGTATCTGACCCCAGGAATGTGTCAATCAAGTTTCCCCTTCCTGGGACAATGAATTCACGGTGTTCTTATTTCAATTTCCAGGAGTGTAGATACGAGACTCGTCCGACCAGGCGACAAGTTTCCAGTCATCAACTGTCCAATGTCGGTTTTGAGAGGCGCAGGCAAGGCGTAAAGCTTTGTGTCCTGCAGTCTTCAAGGGTACACGAGCGGACCTCCGGCTCCGGAATCCTATATCGATGATGTTTCGTTCGCTGTTGATGGGGCAGCATTGAAATCTGCAGCAGTTTTCGGAAGGGTTAAACTTCTGTGACGTTGAACGATTCTCTTATCGTCCTGCAGGATCTTTTTCCGGCGCAGGGATGTCGGAAATTTGACGTTTTACCGGATATTCACGGTCCGCTCATGAAATTGTCGTACGGGAAAATCCCCGCTCCACCGCTACCTCGGAGATGCTGTCCCACCGCTCGTGTTCTGACTATATAACACCACGTTCAAACTTACTCAGATCTTGATAACCTGCCATAAGAGCAGCAGTAACCGATTTAACAACTGCGTCAGACACTTAGTTTTCTTAAATAAGCGCTGCCGACCGCAGCGCCGTATTCTGTCTTTTTACAATGCTTTGTATTTGAATTCGCCTGCCTATACCAGTTTCTTTGACGCTTGAGTGTCAAATAACAATTCGCATTACACAAGTAATGCCAAAAGCACACAAGCCGGAAGGCCTCTGTGATAACAACAGCATTGTGAGGGTACCGGCGGTACGAAGTGGCAAGCAACAGGTGCATGTGGGACCCACTGCTCCCGCAACGCGAAACGAAGGCGGCAGAGACAATCTGTTTGACGGGAGCTCTCGCAAAGCCACTGCGAACTGGTCGGCACCTCTTACAAACGCCGTGTTCCCGACAGCTCATTCCCAGTGATTTGTACGTTTCGAAACCACTTTGCCCTTACCGAGGGAGATGGCACTTGTTGTCGATGGAAACTGATTCGCGTAAAGGAGTAGGCACACTGAAATGCCGGACACTTGGCTCCATCACATTTCCCATAACTAACTTATGCTTAGGGAGGATATGGTTCTTGCAAAATAACCATGGTGGTATTTATATTCTGTCCTGCTTTATTACTTTTCTTCCTGTCTATTGTACTGTATGCCGAACTTCTACCGAAACTACTGACTTTGACAGGCGGTAGTCGCTGTCTAGTTGGAATAAAACGTAGTACATACAGTTTACGCCACAGTGAGATTTTAGTATTTCAAGGGAAAGGAAGAAAACTGGCACTCCTGCTCTAGCAGCCTAGTACTACTTTAGTTGCCGATGTGGAAAAGACAAAAACCAGAATAGTGGTAACTAGCAATCTTTCCCATACATTTCGTTAATAATAGGATCGCCATCGATTTTCGTCGTACTGCTATTCTGATGATGGAATTTGGACTTATAAACATATAATAATACAAGCACGTTAATTGTCCAGTCTAAGAAGAACGTATTATGCCTTTACTAACAGAGACCCCATGATTTGCAAAAGACATTAGTAATAGCTTTGGGGATCAGTTAAAACTCTCTCTGTGGCGTTATGAATTAACGTTAGTCATTACGAGTAGAAATTCCGCAGCTATGTGTTCCATTATCGCATAATATTTATATGACAGTCGCTACTCTTCACATATTAATGATAAAGAATGAAAGTTTAAAAATGAAAATAAAAAAGGGAATAGAAAAATAGAATGACTGATCAATTCTCATACTGATTCGTACACACACAGACGTGAGTTAATAATAATACAATGTTAATTTAATTTAAAACGTCAGGTTCCATGCACCACAGTCAAAAATGATTTTAAATAGTTCGTTTAGTAAAAATTGCTCTACAATGTGAGGCGAAGAACTGCTATCAGAAAATTTTGTACACGGTTAAAATATTGTGGGCATAATTGAGCCTTTCAAATTAGATTTGAAAGTGTGGTGTTTCCCATTCCACACCTTCAGTTCTACTATGTTCTATTTAAATGATTTGAAATAGTTTGTTCAATAAAAGTTGTGCAACAATGTGAGACCAGAAACTGCTATCAGGAACTTTTGTACGGGATTATACGATTGTGGCATAACTGAACGTTTCAAATTAGATTTCAAAATGTGGTGTTTTCCATTCCAGACCTTCAGTTCTACTATGTCCTATTCAAAATGAAATCAGCAGAAATGGCGCCCACGTTTCTATGCAGTCGTGACTGAAGTATTATCAAAATGTAAATCGTTTTAGTTCGAGTGAATGCGTCAGCTAGTTCTGAATGAATCTATAGTCTAAACAATAAATCTCGTGCGGTAGTATATATTCTTGAATAGTATTAACACAGTTCCGTAACGACTGGACAATGGCCCGCATTAGGCTCTCATAGTGACACCATAGACCATTCCGAGTGCCCTTTTTGGATCAAAGAACCTTTTTAATCAGTACATTGTTCCTGATTAAATAGGCTAAGGTATAGTGGAGTGGAAGGATGTAAAGCAAACACAGCAGTGGAGATTGTTTTTATTATAAACGTAGCAAATTTTAGGTACTGATTTTAAACTTCTAAGAAGGCTTTTATCCGTCTTTGGTCCTAAGAAATTAGAGCGTTCGACTTCATAGATTATGTGAACAGCTTGTGAGACTGAAGTCGTGCTTCTACAAGGTTTTTGAGACAGAAACTGTGTACACCGTACTTTTCTTTAATTCCAGTTTACGAACGATGACACGGTGGTATGGCAACGTGGAAATTAGCTATAATTAGTTTTTCCAGTGGTATAACCCTGGACACTACTCTTAAGATACACTACTGCAATCGGTGTGCAGATAAATGTGTATTAATAATGTACGGCCCTAACAATGAAACCCAAGTTGGGAACTTGCAACAAATTAGTAAATGATGTCAAACATATCCCAGAAAAACCCAAGAAATTATCGGATGGACAAGTTATATTCTCCATTGACATGGGAATGGTTAATTATTCATGGTAAAGATTAATTTATTGCCAAACCAAGTGCATGAAGTATGTTGTTCCAACACAGTAGTACAAAAAAAGAAACACAGACAATAAAGTACCTATAAATCATAATTATGTAAATGGTAATAGTCGTTTGGCAAGGTTGGCGTGAAGGGTTGGGATTCTCTGCGCAGTGTCTCTCTCTGTGAGTTTTGAACATTAACGCTATATGACAGATTCTTTCTTAAGCGACAGTGATTGTGAACATTTAAACTGGAAGACTGTGCTACATGTATTCACTGAACACTTTCTGTCGCAAGTTGGAAGAATGTAGAGCGAGTGAAGCACCACGCAAAATTCCCCATGTGTTGGTGCTGCAGACAGCCGCCCGTCACGGGTGGACCTCATTTTCGGCTCTGCAAAATCTGCAGATTCGCGAACTGGGCGACGGTGATCGGACTCGAATCTTGCAACCGTACTCGATCGCGTCCTCTGGGTGAACCCTTTGGTCTTCGAACCATGCCGTCCCTGGACGAACTCTCAAGGAACCATTCTCTCCCACGCCTTTCAAAAACGCTCCATGTGGGGCACCTCGAGAAAATCAAACTACCATCTGTATGCCGCAGGATTTCATCAAGTAAATCACAGAAGCAAATATCTCCTTCCATGAGATGGGCAAGGATTGCGCCCCAACATGGTACCTTGCCTCCAATAGTATATTTACGTACGTCATTGACTGTTCCCAATTGTAATGCTTATTTTCAGCACGCATAAGACATCACTTGGCGCCAAGGAGAATCGTTCCTCCTCCTACTGTCCTCACAGATACGATACTCTTATAAAATTCATCCGAAAGCCGTGATGCAAATAGTTGCACATTACGCAAACCTTTCTCTCTAAACGAGGAACATTTTCCACAGAGCCAACCCTTCCAACGACAAAGCTAGTGAAGAGTCGCTCCAGCCAGCATTGGGAACAAGCCACCAGAGTGCGTTAACAGCAGCGCAGCAGGACACTGGACGTGGCTCGGTCACTTCCCGTCAGCAGGGGGCTTCCGCGAGCCTTTCCCCTGACGTGGAACTGGCAACTGGCCCTTGGCGTTGTACCTGCAGGTAGGCGCTTACAGCTTCCCAGAACTCTGGCCCATCAAGGCGGCCCTGTGATGACACTCTGAGCAGCGTTCTCTCCCCACACGGAAGCAACACAATCACATCACAAAATTTTAATCGACAGAAAGGACGAGCTTTCATCTCTAATTATACAGTGCAAACAGATACCAAAGATACCAAGACAAGCAGTAGACACTGTCAACCCACATTATTAAACGTCATAACTGCCCTAATGCATTCCTATTTAATTACTATTAAAAACAGTCTTGATCACGATTTATTTAACAAGGTGACCGGTTTCAACCACTACTGTGGTCATCTTCAGACCATTGAGTAGGAACCTCTTTCTGATTCTTCAACAGAAAAAGGTTCCTACTCAATGGTCTGAAGATGACCACAGTAGTGGTTGAAACCGGTCACCTTGTTAAATAAATCGTGATCAAAACTGTTTTTAATAGTAATTATCTATAAGACATTGATCACTGCTGTGCCCATAATGTATTCAAAAGTAATTCATTCCTATTTAAATCATAATCTGTTAAAACGTATATGTACTCTTTACAAACTTCACTACATAGCACTACATACTAAATCAGCATCCAACACACAGGGATACCAACACAGTCGTCTGCACAGTCATTTGTCCACTGGACAAGAGGCTTAAGGCTGTGGAGGATAATGGAATCATTTAATATAAGACATCCTGGTCTCAATAATCACTCGAGGCACAAATTCAGACAATCAAAGGAAATGTGTCCAGCATGCCAACGCTTTTACTCGATTATTGAAGCCAGAGGTGACAGTTTTAAATAAAACTGAGAATCCGAATTTAAGCTTCTACAGCACTTCAACATATGGTTGTCCTGAACAAATGCGAAAAATGTAGATAAAAATTAAATTTGACTTAAGACGAATTTTACTATAAGAAATTTGTAGTTATGGCATTCTCACCATCATTCATACATGCAAGAGAAATATAAAAACATATGTTTGCCAATGAAATGTGACATATACGAAAACGAAGAATCTACTGTGTACTGGTATCTTTGATTAACAAATAACCATGAGAATGCCAACAATTAATCTTTTGGGTGTCATTTATGTAGATCCCATGTGGAAAAAACGTTAGTATATCAGTACCATGTGTCGGATAAATTACTAAATATTTAAAAATCTAAATTCATCCATAGTAATCAAGCATATTAGATAAATACTACATGAATAGTTGATATCATCACAATATCTGGTGACATGTTATTTAATTTTAAAAAAATGCCTTGTCGCTATAGTTCCCATGTTGCATCACACAAGTATACAGTGCTCAGACACTACCACCTAACACAATGGATTTCACTTACACTCGAAGTTGTGTGGTGAAGCAACGTTGTAATCGGTGGGTGAACATAGAGCAATGAAGTTTATGAGCAGTGGCGAGGACTCATTTACAGTTGTATCTCTGTACAGGGCTATTACAAATGATTGAAGCGATTTCATAAATTCACTGTAGCTCCATTCATTGACATATGGTCACGAAACACTACAGATACGTAGAAAAACTCATAAAGTTTTGTTCGGCTGAAGCCGCACTTCAGGTTTCTGCCGCCAGAGCGCTCGAGAGCGCAGTGAGACAAAATGGCGACAGGAGCTGAGATAGCGTATGTCGTGCTTGAAATGCACTCACATCAGTCAGCCATAACAGTGCAACGACACTTCAGGACGAAGTTCAACAAAGATCCACCAACTGCTAACTCCATTCGGCAATGGTATGCGCAGTTTAAAGCTTCTGGATGCCTTTGTAAGGGGAAATCAATGGGTCGGCCTGCAGTGAGCGAAGAAACGGTTGAACGCGTGCGGGCAAGTTTCACGCGTAGCCCGCGGAAGTCGACGGATAAAGCAAGCAGGGAGCTAAACGTACCACAGCCGACGGTTTGGAAAATCTTACGGAAAAGGCTAAAGCAGAAGCCTTACCGTTTACAATTGCTACAAGCCCTGACACCCGATGACAAAGTCATACGCTTTGAATTTTCGGCGCGGTTGCAACAGCTCATGGAAGAGGATGCGTTCAGTGCGAAACTTGTTTTCAGTGATGAAGCAACATTTTTTCTTAATGGTGAAGTGAACAGACACAATGTGCGAATCTGGGCGGTAGAGAATCCTCACGCATTCGTGCAGCAAATTCGCAATTCACCAAAAGTTAACGTGTTTTGTGCAATCTCACGGTTTAAAGTTTACGGCCCCTTTTTCTTCTGCGAAAACAACGTTACAGGACACGTGTATCTGGACATGCTGGAAAATTGGCTCATGCCACAAGTGGAGACCGACAGCGCCAACTTCATCTTTCAACAGGATGGTGCTCCACCGCACTTCGCCCGCATCTCGTGGTCGTGCGGTAGCGTTCTCGCTTCCCACGCCCGGGTTCCCGGGTTCGATTCCCAGCGGGGTCAGGGATTTTCTCTGCCTCGTGATGGCTGGGTGTTGTGTGCTGTCCTTAGGTTAGTTAGGTTTAAGTAGTTCTAAGTTCTAGGGGACTGATGACCATAGATGTTAAGTCCCATAGTGCTCAGAGCCATTTGAACCATTTTTCCACCGCACTTCCATCATGATGTTCGGCATTTCTTAAACAGGTGATTAGAAAACCGATGGATCGGTCTTGGTGGAGATCATGATCAGCAATTCATGTCATGGCCTCCACGTTCTCCCGACTTAACCCCATGCGATTTCTTTCTGTGGGGTTATGTGAAAGATTCAGTGTTTAAACCTCCTCTACCAAGAAACGTGCCAGAACTGTGAGCTCGCATCAACGATGCTTTCGAACTCATTGATGGGGACATGCTGCGCTGAGTGTGGGAGGAACTTGATTATCGGCTTGATGTCTGCCGAATCACTAAAGGGGCACATATCGAACATTTGTGAATGCCTAAAAAAACTTTTTGAGTTTTTGTATGTGTGTGCAAAGCATTGTGAAAAGATCTCAAATAATAAAGTTATTGTAGAGCTGTGAAATCGCTTCAATCATTTGTAATAACCCTGTATATGGAACAGCAACAGACAGTACTTAAAAAGCCTTCCTTTCATGCAAATGACAGCTTGGTCCGGAAAAAGTGAATCTCATCGTCGAAATGTCAGTGCACAACGTCATGGAGACGCAATACTAACGACCTGGTGGACAGCCTGGATGGCTTCAATACAGTCTCGTTGATAATGACACTTCAAGAGTGTCGTTCTTCGACATCCTTGTCTCTGTTTTAGGTAGTAATACAGTTTCGCCATTGTCTGGTTATAATAGGAAGTGCATGACTCTAGTATCAACAAGGAGAAGGCGAAAAATTGAGTAGCACAACCGACGTGTTGTTACTATCCATGGGCTAATTGAAGATGTATCGCTAATGGGTACCGTCTTTGTGAACGGTATCAGATTGGTATTCCCACGAGGAGAAAAATCAGATAAATTTAATACAGCATTTCCCAGCACGGAAATGTGTATCAGTCTTGCCGAATGATCCAGTTATATGAACTTGAAGATGAAGGAAGTATTACTGTCGGTTCCCGAATGTGACTACAGGAAATGTTTCCACAGTGAACCATTGGCAGTTCTTCATGACGAAGAAACTTCGGACCTCATTTGTACTGCCTCATCGCTGTCGAAGCATAGGGCTGCATTTAGGATCAGTGTCTGCGGAGGCATCAGACTGTCTGACACCCTTCACGTTTGCAAATGGCTGAGTACCTCACCAACAGGTGAGGACTGCCTGCACTGCTGGGGACTTCCTCTGATCCCAAGGCTGCCATAAGCTGCCTTTAATGTAGGTCAGTACCCTTCCATCAACTGGGTAGTCCAGCACCCCACCGTCTCCACTGCTAATCACCTCCAGTCAGCACCCACCAAACACTATGTATGTAATGTGCTCATACTGTGCCACTTCTGATCTGGCCCTGCACACACTTCATACATACTGAGTAAATGGTTGCCCAGCAACGACTTTATGCACAGTAAATGTGAAGTACAGTAAAGATAACACAAAAAGAAGAAGACAACCAGTACCAGATTTTTCAGCTTACATGTATTCATATCATTTACGGCAAAGAATGGTCTTATTTACATGTATAGATACTCGTTTATAATGAGTAAATAGAAAAAGCATATTTATGGGCCATTGTGGCAAAAGTGTGATGTGTAGGTGTAAGTTAATAGGATTGCACTTGCAGATGATCCTACTGGGCACATCTATTACATTAGCCAAAAAAAGAACAGATTTTTAATGTTTCCCGCACTTCATGAGTCAATTCGTACCAATTTCAGGTAGAGAAAAACGAAATGACAATGAAAAATTTTCCTTAACTATAGCTTCTGTGATACGCACTGGGTGGAATTGTTTCATATTACTAGATTAAGAGAAGAAGATACATTTTCATTACATGTGCTAACAACATTGAAAGTATGTTTCATTTATTTAAATGATTATTATATTTTAAGAGTTCTAAATTGATGGAAGAATACCTCGCAGACGGTTGGTTCTGATGAGAATCATGTGGTGGCTGCATGAGATCGTCGTCTTTTGGCTTGCCCCTTGTAACGGAGTTCCGGAGCATCCCCACACGAAGACCAACAGTAATCCGCAAGAATTGCTTCAATCAAATGGCACTGATATCTTTGTTACATGACAGAAATGTCCTGATGAAGTCTGTCTCCGTGTTCATCACTGACAGCTCCACAGCTATGGTGGAAAAGTCGACGCGGGAGTGGAAAAAATGTATTTTGAGGGATAAGAAGCATCCATGGTTAGGGTATTTTCGCAGGAGCACTGTCACAAAGTAGAGTACAGCAGTGACTTTTACATCACCACAGATTTTCCATTCGTGTTCACGATATTCGATTGAATCCAAGAAGGCTGTCATATTTCCGTATAAGTGAACTGCATTACCAACGGGAATAGAAGGAAGACTTTAGGGTAAATTCCTTTGCTGTAGTTGAGACCAAAGAATTTTTGCCTTCTTCTTTGACAGGTAAGGATCTCTAATGAGGTCACTCAATTTCGCTTTACTCAGTCAGTGCGGTTTATCACCTTTTCGCTCAGAATCAGGGTCACTGGATGTGGAAGGCTTGTTTGCTTCTTCTTCTTCTTGTTCAACACTGTCTTCATTTTCTATTTCAAACACACCGTTTTCGAGTGCAGTAGGAAGTGGTAAAAACTATCTGACTGCGGAATGGGTCGATTAGCAAATTGAAGATTCGGGTACTAACCTGCTCTTCTATTCTTCATAACCAATCCTGGATTTATAGGTGCAGTCAAGCAGAAATAGCAATCATCTGTATGGTTTGTAGGTTCCCGCCTAAACAAATGCACAGCAGAAGCCATAGATCGTTTCTTATTTTTCAGCCATTCTCACAGTATAACTGAACATGGGTAGCAACATATATTTGGAGTCCAAGACTTATCCTGGTCCCCAAATTTCATACAGAAATAATACTGTTAGGAGGTCTTCAAAAGAGGTGTCAGACTGCGATTCTGTGAAGGAAATATTATTTCACCACAAATGTAACAGAAATTATTCACCTTATTTACACATTTTCGTGGCAGTGTTAGAAATTTTACACCGCAAAAGCACACTCAAACCAGAAATCATGGGAAATAAAATATGGGAAATAAAACAATGAGCTGAAAATTAAAGGGAACTATTATCAAATTCACACCAGTTACTATGATCATCATGGATCTTACTGTTCACATTCATCAATATGAAATAAATTACGATGAATAACATCTAAGTTTACCGACTACACATAAAATAAATGGTGATGGCACCAATATATAAAGGATGCCATAGTCGTACATAACGCGGAATTACCTGTGATTAATTTGTGTGCTGGAATGATCCCTGACATGTAACCACCCTTAACATACACTAGTGTAATCTGGGCGCAAATGACTGTCTTAACTTATGTTATTAATGTTTACTCCCAGTAGTTAACAATCAGTTGGCAAATGGTAAATTAATAAATCATGTCAGATATCCCACAGAAAAAGACTAAATAATTATCAAATGAACTAAGCATATTCCCGATTGAAATGAGAAAGGTTATTCGTTGAAACGATTAACTTGTTATCAAACAGATGAGCATGAAGAGTGTTGTGATAACATAATAATACTAAAAACATAAACTATAAAATACGTATAAATCATAATTTTTATTGTTGTGGTCTTTAGTCCTGAGACTGGTTTGATGCAGCTCTCCATGCTACTCCATCCTGTGCAAGCTTCTTCATTTACCAGTACCTACTGCAGCCTACATCCTTCTGGATCTGCTTAGTGTATTCATCTCTTGGTCTCCCTCTACGCTTTTTTACCCTCCTTGCTGCCCTCCAATACTAAATTGGTGATCCCTCGATCTCTCAGAACATGTCCTACCAACCGATCCCTTTTTCTAGTCAAGTTGTGCCACAAGCTCCTCTTCTCCCCAATTCTATTCAATACCTCATCATTAGTTATGTGATCTACCCATCTAATCTTCAGCATTCTTCTGTAGCACTACATTTCGAAAGCTACTATTCTCTTCTTGTCTAAACTATTTATCATCCACGTTTCACTCCCATACATGGCTACACTCCATACAAATACTTTCAAAAACGACTTCCTGACATTTAAATCTATACTCGATGTTAACAAATTTTTCTTCTCCAGAAACGTTTTCCTTGCCGTTGCCATTCTACATTTTAAATCACAATTATGCAGACAGTAATGATTGGTTGGCAAGGTTGGTATGAAGGGATTCTCCACGCAACACCTTACTCTGAGAGTATGAACTTTAAGGGTATGTGACAGATTCTTAAGCGAAAGTGATTTCGAAAAAAAGTCGACTGTAGGACTGTGCTACGTGCAGTGATTGAACAGTTGCTACTACAAGTTGAAAGAAAATGTCAAAGAGGGTGTAAAGCACCACACAAAATACCATATCGGCCGAAGCTGCAAAGATGGTCATTACAAACAGCAGCCCGTCGTTAGTGGTCCTTGCGCACAGCGCTGCAAAATATGCAAGTTCGCAGCTTAGGCGGTCTTGCTCAGACACAAATGCTGGATTATAACTCAGTCAACACACCAGGGCGAACCCCAATCTTTATACCGCATCACCTCTTAAAATTCTCTCTCGAATGCACGTCTTCAAAAACACTCCAGAATCTCACACAGCTCGAGCTACCGATAAATTGCACACTGCAGGATTTCATCAGGCCAACGACATAATCAAATATTAGCGCACAATTTCTCTCCATGAGATGAGCAAAGATTACTGCCCCAAATAAAGTGGCTTGCCGCGAAAACTTGCTGACACCCTCGGTATATATTCTGATGTCACCATCTGATTCTGAACTAAGGCGCTCATTTTCAGTACGTACAGGAAATCACTTGATTTGGGAACCGAAACATACCAAAAAATACACACGGCTGCCTTGGCAACACATTATCAGGCATCTAACAACTCCGAGGAGAGACGTCCTTACAATCCTAAGAGGTAAATTTTATCTCAAAAATGTCCTCTGAATATCAGCAAACTCCAAAAAAGTTCGTCTCTTGACCGGGAACCATCTCCAGGGCAGCAATAAAGCCTGAAAGTTGTCATAAGGCTCTACAGTTAACATTGGGAACAATTCACTGTAGTGCATTAACAACAGGACACTGCTCATGGCTTGGTAACTCCTCGTAGCCATGGGCCTTCCACAGGCCTTCTTTCCCGTGACGTGAAACCAGGCAGCTGTAGCTACATGAGCATTCCCATTGTACCTGCAGTGAGGCGCTTCTGCCTTACCACAATTCCGGCCCAACAACGTGGCCCAGCAGTGGCTCTCCAAGGAGTGTGTCTCTCACCATTTAGCGGCAACACAAACGTATCACCCATTTTGTTTTTGAGTCATCAGTCTTCTAACTAGTTTGATGCGTCAATCTCTTCCTATCAGAGCAGTACTTAGAACGTACATCCTTAATCATTTGCTGGATGCATTCGAAACCCTCTACACTTTTACCTTTCACGGCCCCCTGTAGTACCATGCAAATTGTTCCCTGATCTCTTACCAGATGTCCTATCGTCCTGTACGTTCTTTTTGTAAGTGCCTTCCACATATTTCTCACCTCTGCTCAGAACCACCTCATTCCTTACGTTATCAGTCCACCTCATTTTCAGCATTCGTCTGCAGCACCACGTCTCAAACGCCTCGATTCTCTTCTATTCCGGTTTTTCCACAGTCCATGTTTCACTACCATGTAATGTTGTGCTCCAAACGTACATTCTCAGATATTTCTTCCTCTAACTAAAGCCCACGTTTGATACTAGTGGCCACCTTTTGACCAGGAATGCCCGTTTTTGCCAGTGCTAGTCTGCTTTTGATGTCCTCCTTTCTCTGTCCGTCACTGGTTATTTTGCTGTTTAGGTAAGAGAATTCCTTAACTTCATCTAGCTCGTGGTTGTCAATCCTGATGTTAACTCGCTGTTATCATTTCTACTTCTTCTCATTACTTCCGTCTTTCTTCACTTTACTTTCAATCCACATTCTGTACAACTGTTCATTCCATTCAGCAGATCATCTAATACTTCTTCACTTTCGCTGAGGATAGCAATGTCATAAGTGAATCTTATCGTTGATATCCTTTCACCTTGAATTTTAATAGCAGTCTTGAACCTTTCATTTCTTACCGCCATTGTTTCTTCGATGTATAGGTTGAACACTGGGGGCGAAAGACAACATCCCTATCTTACAATCTTTTTAATCTAAACATTTCGTTCTACGTCTTCCACACTAATCATTCCTCTTGACTCTTGTACATGTTGTATGTTACCTATCTCTCCATATAGCGTACACCTATTTTCCTCAGAATTACCAACATCTTGCACCATTTGCTATTCTCAAACGTTTCTTTCGTGCTCGACAGATCCTATGAATGTGACTTGATTTTTCTTTAGTCCTGTTTCTACTATCTCCTCCAATGTCAGAATTGCCTCTCTGGTGCCTTTAGCTTTCCTGAAGCCAAACTGACAGCCATCTTAACACATCCTCAATTTCCTTTTCCATTGTTCTGTATATCATTCATGTTATCAATTTCGATGCATGAGGTGTTCAGCTGATTCTGCGATAATTCTCGCACTTGGCAATTCTTTTAGTCCTTGGAGTTGTGTGGATAATATTCTTTCAGAAGTATGAGGGTATATAGCCAGATGATACATTCTGCACTCCAACATAAATAGTCGTTTTGTTGCCACGTCCGCTAATGATTTTAGAAATTTCAAAGGAATATTATCTATCGCTTCTAACCTTTTTGGTACTTAATCTTCCAAAGTTCTTTTAAATTCTCGTTCCAATGCAGGATCCCTTATCTCTTCTAACGATCCTGTTTCTTCGTCTATCGCATCAGACAAATCTTCACCTCATAGAGGCCTTCAATGTACTCATTCCATACATCCACTCTCTCCTCTCTATTTAATAGTGGAATTCACGTTGTACTCTTAATGCTACCACACTTGCTTTTAATTTCACCGAAGATTGTTTTGACTTTACTACATGCTGAGACACTCTTTTCGAAAATAATTTCTATTTAGATTTCTTCACATTTTTCGGGCAGCCGTTTCGTCTTAGCTTCCCTGGACTTCTTACTGGTTTCATTCCTCAGTGGTACTAATTGGGTACAATGAGTGCAGTTGGCGTGATTTTTATGCACACACATTTGTAGAAATTAATTATAATAGAATAAAATATAATTCGTAAAAACGTTTATGTATAAAAAGCAAACGAACTGAGCTCAGTGTACCCACTTTCTACTTATATACCTTAATCCACATCAGTTCTGAGCAGACTATAATTAATTTAAAAAATTACTGCTAGTGAAATTCATTGCCATTATTTTCCAAAGTTTTGTTCCTAATATTATCTTCTCCAAAATAATTAAAATAATTAGAAAGAATAATAACGGAATGAATAAAAAATTTGATTTAAAAACCTACTGCTCAAAATATTGTTTCTTTTCAGCTAAACTTCCTGTCTCGTATAGAGAAATCCTGGGCAAAACTACCCAGAATTTTTTAAAAGTACCCAGTATTCGAGCAGGATTCAAACCATGAAATGCCCCTAGGAAACATTTCGTGACTTGAATACGTTCACCTGGTCGCTGGGTCAGCTGCCCAAGGCGGAAAATGTCATTTTAATTATATTCATATCTCTAGCAGCACGTATTGACGCATTGGAAACGATAGTAACCAACTTAAATAGCGTGAATTCGAAGTTTAAATGTAAAACTCGATTAAAAAATAAGTGAGATAATTGTTAGCAAGTGTTGCGCCAATCGAAGCAGGCAGTACTTTTTACAATAAATTTAACCATTAAGACAAGGATAGTAAATCACTTAAATATCTATCACTCACAGTTTAAACCTTATTATAGGTTACGAAATAGCCAAAATATGCATAAGACCTCTTATTCCACTTCGCTGTAATGGCTTCAGCATTTAAAACACTTTCTTACAGACTAATGCAGAGTGTATACCTGTGTGGCAGGAAAGAGTTACTGAGTGGATGAGCTGGAGACAAAAGGAGGGTGCGAAGTGGAAGGCATACTCATATATCCTTATCAGCTGCACTTAGCTTACACAAAACAGAAATATGCCACAGGTCTGACACAAGTGCAGCAGCTTCCATCTGGGCAGTTAAACAGATAGATTGTTTGTTTATTCATCAACTAATTGTCAACCAATCTTAAAAATGCTAACATCATCTACTAATCAAAAATTTTAATTAAGTATTCTATGTTGAGTGCTTCTTAAGTAAATATTAACTGTTATTTCTATTTTTCAAATACAGATTATGCATCTTTATGTGATCATATAGTGATGAATCAGACAAATAGTCATTTTTTCAATTAGTTTGAAATGCTACAAAAATAAAATAGGGCATATCAAACTATATTGAGTTGTACCAGTTCATGAGATCTATATAATTGTAGTTTATAAACAGGATCATTTTAGGATTTTTCAGTGTACTTACACATTGTTCAAGTTCACAATAAGTTAGGTTCATATTTAAAAACAGGTGCAAAGATTTATATAGATTCTCCTACAATTTTACCCTATTTTGAAAGTGTATCTTTTATTTCAACATTATAATCATTATGGTCAGCCCATCTAAGAAGAGTGTCTCCAGCACTGGAACTCCAAGTAAAAATTACAGTAAGATCCTCGTCCCATAAAATTTCATTATAGTCCATAAAGAAACCAATGAGCATATTCAGTAGCCAAAATACTTCATCTTTCTTACTCTTTACTTTACCACTGTTAAGTTCACGTCCTTCCATATTGATTTTGTCATTAAAAGTTTAAGTTATGATGATGAAATAAAAGATGTAATATTATATCTGGATGTAATATTATTTCTTTTCTTTATGGTTATAAAATGAGGTAGCTTTGCCACACACTTATCCATAAATTTTAATTAGATTTTGCATCATAAGATGGATAATCTGTATCATTAGTTACATTAATACTGAAGGTCATACACATCTGAGCATGATTAGGATGACGCTATCAGTCTCATATATTTACATTAATTTCTGTATGCTTGTTAGGAATATATAGATTCTTTTTTGGTTCCTCTTTCAGAGGTAATGAGTAGAACTGATAGCTCTCAATCATGTTCATTTAATAAACATAATTTTGTATTAAGACATTTCTAAAACAACTGTCACTCAGGCTTCACTGAAGTCAATTAAATTATCGTTTCTATCAGTTACAATTGTTTCTAATTCCAGTATAGTATAAAAATTGGCATACGTACATGATAATGTGCTTCATGAATTACTGGTCCACCAAATTGTGCATTAGACTTGAATGAAGCAATAATACTTGTTTTTTGATGAAGCAGTCAGTTTGCATCACAAACATTGAACCAGCTAGATTAAAATTTACATTGATTAATTTGAACAGATTAATTTTAGGAATATCATTAGTAACTGTTTGTCATTAGCATCAATAGTTTGACCACTAAATCCAAGCACACTTCCAGTACTACCTTTTATATACAAGTACAATTCAGTATCACTCTCAATATTAATTCTGTTTAAAATTTCATTGACTTTGGTGTAAATATTTCGCTTTTTCGAATGAAAAAATTTTTTCAAGCTTTCCATACTGTATTGGCCAAAAGGAATGTCTCCATCAAAATATAATTTATTATTTTGCAATAGAATATCTGGAGTTAAAAAAGTTGTATAAAACCTTCTAGTGCAACATTGCTATAACTTACTCATATAGCTACAGTCAATCTTTTTCTGAGATCACATGACTTAGCACTCAACTGGAGTAAGCAAATCATTTAATATGAATAAAATCTTATTTAGTCAAATGAAAACAGATTGGGTGCCAAAAAAGAATTACAGAGAAGAAATTAAAATATAAATACAGTAAGCATTTACCAAATTCTATTTAGTGTTCAATAAAGGCCCAAGTAAATGAGACAAAACAATGTTAATGACTGTAATAATATTCTAGCTCTACAATAGTTTAATTGTACTAAAATTAACTTCTATATTTATTTGAAAAGCACAGACCAACCAAAGTACCACACATCTACAAAAATGTGTTAAAAACTTAAAGATAAAGATTGTGAGAAGGTTACTATGTTTATTGCAAACAGTGAGGAAATTACACTACTAGATCCCTTGTAGTATTCGATGATTTCATTCTTGAAAATCAAGATGTAGCTAGAGAATATTTTGCTAGAGGAAGACATAATGGAGTGGATTGTTTTTATTTATCTATGACATATTCAAACAAAAAAATTAATTAGAAAAGGGGTGTCTATTTTTCAAATATTTTTAGAGAAGGTGATACACGTTTAAATCACTTTTATCATGAGTTTGTTTGTGGTGATTTAAAGTTCGGCGATTTTTAAAGAAATGTGTAACAAATATTAGAATGATCAGTTACAATTTTCTTATATTAACATGACTAGCAAACCTAATGGAAGGAAATACAGATGTCGTATCAATGATTTCGTAAACTGAATTTTTATCCTTACTACAGATGAAATTATATATCTGTTAGACCACGATGATGGTATTTTACTTGAACATATAAATTAATTTAAAGACTTTCTGGACTATATAATAGAATATCAAAAGCTAGAAAAAACTGATTATCATCATACCAAGTGTTCATGGGCTATTGAAGAAGCTAAATGTGGTAGCTATTTTTTTCATAAATGTAAAATAGCAGACTGCATTATCTTATTAAATGTTTATAAATCCATGTACAAAAAAAATTTCAATAATGTTTTTATTCTTAGTAAACATTTTCGAATTATACCCCAGAGGATGTTAAAAATACTAAAGAAAATAGAAAAAGTTGATGAAGTGAAAGAAGGATTCAAGTTTTGGGAAAAGTAAATAACAACTAAATATGAAAAATATAAAAAGATGAATCTTTTATTGATACAATCGACAAAGTTAAAGGAGGAATTGAAGTTTTAGGTGATAATGTACTGAAAGCTATTATAAAATCGGTGACAATATTGTGATCGTTTCATAGCTTGTGTTACTGCTATTAACTAGACACCTGTGCCTACGAGCTTTAATTTGTACGCTAAAGCACTGAAGATGATCATTATGTGATGGGAAATCGATTCTGCTGTTAATAAATCATTAAAATTACGCCAATGCTGAGCTTCCTTCTAATTGTACCTACCACATGGTCGTTGTGCACACAACACTCTATGGGGTCGCCAATCAATACCTCATATAGTCTTTCTCCTCTCTCATCCCTAGTACAAAGGCCATATTCTCCTATAACTTTTTCTTCTACTACTTCCCCTACAACCGCATTCCAGTCCCTGTGACTTTTTTCATTTCTCTTTACATACTGAACTACATGTTCAGTATCCTCATATTCTTTTCTACTGTTTCGTCTTCTGCTTGTGACATCGACATATATACATCAACTATTGATGTCGGTATTGGTTTACTGTCCATTCTGGTGAGAACCACCCTATCACTGAACTGATTGCAGTAGCTCACACTCTGCCCTACCTTCCTGTCCATAACGAATCCTACTCCTGTTATACAACCTTCTGCTGCTGTTGATATTGCCCTATGCCCATCTGATCTTTGTATTCTTTACATTTCGCTTCACTAATCCTCACTACATGTAGACTAAACTTCGCATTTCCTTTTTCAGATTTGTCTAACTTTCCTAACATGTTCAACTTTCTGACGGTCCACGCCCTGACTCGTAGAACTTTATCCTTTCGTTGGTTGTTCAGTCTATTTCTTATGGTCGCCATGCTCTTAGCAGTCCGCTCCCAGAGGTCCGCTTGGGGAACTATTTCGGAATCTTTAGCCAATAGAGAGATCGTCATGATAAGTATAGGACACACATCCTGCTCGCAGACTTTATGTGCCCGTGTTGCAGTCGTTTCCATTGCCTTCTGCATCCGTATGCCGCAGATAATTGCTGATTCTTCCGTATTTAGGAGCAGTTATCCACCGCAAGGGCGAGAGAGTGCCTGAACCTCGGTCCTGAACCTCGGTCCGTTCCTCCGCCTCCGCGCTGTAGGTATATCGAGACAATTCACAATTTAGAAAGAATACAGAGGGGACAAGACAAGTTGTGACACTTGGGTGAGTACATTATCGAATATGTTTTACTTTAGCGAAGTGGTGAACAGAATGAAAACAATGGTAAGGATCTGTGTCCATAGTTTCAATCGAAAACAAATTGGAAATAATAAGTGATAATTCAAAGGAATTAATAACAAATCTTTCATTTCGTTTAATCACATACGTATGAATCAACATCAAGGGAAGTTCTATACCTTCAAACTGAGCTCACCTTCACGTTGCAGGTAACACACAACAGAATGTGTAGCAGAACACTGTTAGAAAAAGAAGATTTTTGGGAATTTCAGTAATTCTGATTAAAACTTACATGTAGCAGATCCGTTCACGAACATTACAAAGCTAAGAAACTAACACTTAAAAGTTCAAAACCCTTAAAAGGCGGTAGCAAGCTCGCTATACTTTATTCTTTCTAGGATTTTAACAAACAGAAAAAGTTTAATCGTTTTATAACGAAACGCACGTTGTAAGTCATGTCGATTCAATACCTAGGCGAAACAGTGCGAAGCGACATGAAAAGGAACAAGTACTTAGAAGTCGGTTTTGGAAAATCAAATGGTCGACTTCGATTTATTGGAAGTATTGTAGAAATGTGCAGCTCATCTATAGGGGAGACCGCGCACGGCACGCGTGTGTGACATATTGAGTGTTTAGGACCCCTCACCAAGTCGCATTGCAGAGTCGTGGTGCTGCATCTGTAACGGGCAGGTCCAATCAGCACGTTAATGTTACGTGGCCGCTCTCCTGGAGGGCAGACAACGTGCTTTTCGCGAAACGTTATGGTGAAAGTTTAGAGAACCGCTATTTGTGATGGACTGCAAAAACAAGGGAAATCAGGGCTCGTACAAAAGTATAAAGGTAATCGTTTTCCCCTCGCTCCATTTCCAGGTGTAACAAGAAACGGAAAGACCAGCAGTGGTTCAAGGTATCCTCCGCCATTCACAGATAGGTGGCTTCCGGAGTTTACATGCAGACGACGATGTAGATACTGTATTGTTATTATTTCAAACTAGCCACAGTTTACTCAGAATCTAATAAATTTGTTAACTACTAAGTGGATACAAAAAGACAAGAATTAGAAATGTACTTTACTATTACAAGTTGAGGTATATCCGCAGTCTGCGGTCCTCATATTTTGGGAATTTGGAAAACGTCATCATCCCGCTACAGAGTAGTAATCAATACGTGATGAAGATGTTATATCCTAGCCAGTAATGCCACCCGAGCCCGCTGCCAAAAGGTTGGCAGCATCAAAGTCCGGACGCCGTCCGCATAAGCAGCGCCAACGAGACATGAAATCGCCGCAAGTCTGCGCGCGCCACCGCTGGCTTCTGGTTTCTTAAGCGCTGGAGTCGCGAGCGCTAGGGCAGTTCTGGATTCGCCGCTCAGTTGTAGACTCGCCACCGAATTGTGTACTTGCTAGTCAGTTGTGGGTACATCGCAGCAGAGTTGTTGTTTGTCGTCAGCCGACGCTGACCAAGCCGCTCCGACTCGAACTAGACAGATTTCTGTAGACCATGTTCACCACTGTGTTCTGTATCGTCGTTAATAAAGATAAGTACCGACTTTCATTTAATCCGAGTGTTTGGGTTTTCATCTTTCTGTTCACTGTTCCAGCGGACCGGTCGGCCCGCTATTAAAAGTGTGGCGGTGACTTCGTAGGCCGTTGTCGCTACGAAGGCCGTCACAAAACTGGCGACGAGGACTTCCGAACTCGTGTGCAGGGCTGGTTTAACTTGTTTCTTGAGATAGAATTTTGGGGGCTGGTTTAATTTGAGTTCACTATGTCTGCCGAATTACAACAGTTGATCTTGTTACAGAGTCAGCAAATACAAAGTCTGGTGGAAGCAATCGCCAAACAAGCGGCTAATCCACCACCACACAAGGAACAAGCACAGGCAGCACCGCCTTTTCGTGCTTTTGAGGCATCACGAGAAGAATGGCAAGAATATTTCGCGCAGTTGCAGGCGCACATGTCAGTCTACAAAATCACAGGTAATGAGCGGCAGCTTTTTTTAATTTCCACTGCAGGCGTGGAAGTCTATAGACTACTTTGTAAGTTGTTCCCGGAATCCAAGCCAGAAGCTTTAGACTATGACGTTGTTGTTAACAAGCTTGCTGAGTATTTCGATTCGCGAGTTCATGTGGCAGCAGCCAGATTCAAGTTCTTCAGATTAAAGAAACTGCCACATCAATCTAATAAACAGTGGTTAACAGATTTACGGGGCCTCACCCGTCAGTGCCGATTTAATTGTGTGTGTGGAGCTTCCTACAGTGATGTCATGTTACGAGACGCTATTACTCAAAACATTGCAGATTCTCGTATTCGTGCTGCTATCTTAAAGTTGCCTGACCCGTCATTAGAGACTGTGATGAACGTCATTGAAGCCCAAGATACTTTTGACTATGCTGAGTGTGAGTTAGATCAGCCATGTATTTCTCAAATTGCCTGTGCTAAGCAAGTTATGTCACGCCTGCGGCCCCACCGGCAGAGTCAGACTGTAAACACTAGCCGGCCGCGTCATGTTAAACACATTCGTCAGTCGCGTGTGCAAAATGATAGAGTTAAGTCTTGCCCTAAGTGTGTTCTTGCTCATCCTCGTGAACGTTGCCCGTTAAGAAACGCGGTTTGTCACTTTTGTCAAAGGAAAGGACACATCCAGACTGTTTGTTTGCGTAAACGCAAGAACAATTCTAGTGCTGCCCAGCCCATGGATATTCATGTTCTTCAAAGCCAGCCCGCCCAGAAGGTCGCGTTTAAAGACTCTTCCACGGTTCGTGTGGGTAATAAACTTGTTCGCAATAAGCCACCCACCCAGCCCTCTGCTATGCGACCCAAGCGTACTTCAAACGCTGTAAAAAGTAATGTACAGGCTGCAAGTGAAGCGGGAGTTGTTGTTCCACCCGCCCAACCCACGAGTTGTCGTAAGCAGCGAACACGCGCTAAACGCGCTGATTTTGTGTCTTCCGCCTCCACTGCACCGATCCAGAGACAGTGTAATAAACTATTTGTGAAGCTACGCATCCAGGATAAGACCTTCAGTTTTCAATTAGACACTGGTGCGTCTGTGACTCTCATAAATAGTGCTACGTATGCGGCTATCGGCCGCCCTCAACTTTCAGCGGCAAAACATTCTTTGGCTACTTATAGTGGAGAACAAATTCCTGTGTTAGGTGTAAGTAGCATGCCAGCCACATTCCGTGGCAACACAAAAACAGTTTCATTCACAGTGCTCCGCGCTACAGACAGCGTAAACATTTTCGGATTAGACTGTTTTGACTTGTTTGGCCTGTCTATCCAAGACAATGTGTTGCAACTTAATTCTGTTGTTGTTCCTCAAGACAGCATCACCGATTTGTGTAAACGATACAGTGACATATTTAAAGACGAACTAGGTTGTGCTGCGAACTTTGCCGCTCATATTACGTTAAAAGATAATGCTCAGCCTCGATTTTTTCGTGCTCGTCCAGTGCCTCACGCCCTCCGGGCACCTGTAGAAGATGAACTTCGTCGTTGGCAAAACGACGGTGTTATTCAACCAGTTTCAGCGAGCCAGTGGGCTTCTCCCTTAGTTATTATAAAGAAACCGTCTGGCAAGTTACGTTTGTGTGCTGATTTTAAGTCGACAGTTAATCCTCAGACTGTCATTGATTCATTTCCTTTGCCTAGACCGGACGAGCTGATGGATAAGTTAGGGGAAGCTCGTTTCTTTTCCCAAATTGATCTCCGTGAAGCATATTTGCAATTGCCCCTCGACGAGCAATCACAACAGTATTTTGTCATAAACACGTCGTTGGGGTTGTTCCGTTTTCTGCGTTTGCCTTTTGGTTGTGCGTCAGCTCCAGCTGTTTTTCAGCGTTTTTTGTCACAACTTCTGGCTAATGTGCCATCGTGTTGCAACTATTTAGACGATATTGTTGTGTCCGGTCGGACGCCTGCTGAACATTTCCGTAATTTGGAGTGTTTATTTACAGTGTTGTCTCAGGCAGGCCTACGTTGCAACATCGATAAATGTTCATTTTTCCTTACGGAGATGGAGTATCTGGGACATGTTATTAATGCTCAAGGCATTCATCCCTCCCAGTCACATTTAGCAGCTATTCGTGATTTGCCCGCCCCTCGCAATCTGCATGAATTGCAAGCAGTTCTTGGCAAATTGACATATTATATTAGGTTGATACCTAATGCATCACAGATTGCTGCACCGTTGCATCGTCTCCGCCGTAAGAATGTTCCGTTTGTGTGGTCAGCTGATTGCCAATCAGCCTTTCAGCAGCTTAAAGAGGCTTTATTGAATGATCGTTGTCTGGTCCATTACGACCCTAATAAGCCTCTGGTGTTAGCTTGTGATGCTTCTTCTTTCGGTCTCGGTGCTGTGTTGTCTCACCGAGTCGGTAACACCGAACGTCCTATTGCGTTCGCATCTAAATTGCTAAACAAAACTCAGTGTAATTATAGCCAATTGGACAAGGAAGCGTTGGCTATTGTGTTCGGTGTCACCAAATTCCATCACTACCTCTATGGTAGACCATTCTATTTAGTAACAGATCACAAGCCCCTGACGTCACTGTTTCATCCGTCTAAACCAGTTCCTCAGCGGACAGCTCAGAGACTACAACGTTGGGCTCTTTTGTTATCACAATACCAGTATGAGATACTGTATCGCCCTACAGCTCAGCATGCAAACGCTGACGCGCTTTCTCGATTGCCGATTGCTGCGGATGAGGTCTTCGATTCCTCTGACGACTCTTGCCATCAGATTGACGCCGATGAGCATCAATCCCTCCGGGATTTTCCGATTGATTATCGTCAGGTGGCACGTGAGACAGCTACGGATCCTCATCTGAGTTTACTATTACGTTTTGTTCAACGTGGTTGGCCGTCCAAGGCAAAGGACATATCGGATCCTGTGGTTCGTCGCTATTATCCGCAACGTCATCTGTTGTCTGTTTCGCACGGAGTTTTGCTGTTACGCACCGAGAATGACCAGCTTCGTGTAGTGGTTCCCCAAGTGCTCCAATCCAAGGTCCTCGACTTGTTGCATCAAGGTCATTGGGGAGTGGTCCGCAACAAACAGCTTGCCCGCCGTCATTGTACATGGATCGGCATTGATAAGCAGATTACGCAGATGTCTACAGATTGTTCGACGTGTGCCGAACACCAAGCTGCTCCGCCTCAACGCTATTTTGAGTGGGCACGCCCTGCCGGTCCCTGGCAGCGAGTACATATTGATTTCGCTGGTCCATATTGGAATTCTCGTTGGCTCATCGTGATAGATGCATTTAGTAATTTTCCGTTTGTTGTGCCCATGCAGTCTACAACGTCTGCACAAACTATACAGGCGTTGACTTCAATTTTTTGTATTGAGGGTCTTCCAGAAGTTTTAGTGTCTGACAATGGTCCACAATTTACCTCTGCTGAATTTGAAAGTTTTTGTTCTGCCAATGGCATTCGCCATGTTCTTACTCCGCCGTTCCACCCTCAATCGAATGGTGCAGCGGAACGTTTTGTACGCACATTCAAGGATCATATGGACCGCCTTCGTGCTACGCACTCTCGTCAGCAGGCCCTCATCACGTTCCTGTCGTCGTACCGGACCACGCCATGCGACGGCCCTTCGCCTGCGGAGCTTCTCCACGGCCGTCGTCATCGCACCCTACTACGGTTGTTGCACCCCCCCGGATCGACCCGCCGCTTCTGAGCATCGCACGCGTTTTCAGCGCAACGACGCCGTTTTTTTTTCAGAGTTTATCACGGTCGCCGTCGTTGGGAACGTGGTACCGTGATAAGTGTCCAGGGTCGCGGTTTTTATACTGTTCAAGGTGCTACTGGGGTGCACAGGAGGCATCAGAACCAGTTGCGCCGCGCTGGCCGCCCGGATTCTGCCGCTCGTTCTTTGTCCACAGATTTGGTTCGCGGCGGGTTCCAGCCGCGCCTTCCGACTTCGCTGCCGCCCCAAGGGCAGCAGCAGCAGCCGTCGCCGCTACCACGCCGACAGCCCGTCCCGTTGATGCCTCCCGCGCAGCTTCATCCGGGAGCGCCCCAGGTGGTCGCTCCGGCGCCTGCGGTCCCTCTTCAGTCGCCACCGCCTTCGGAGCTGATGGACGTCGACCCCTCAGCCGGGCCGCCTTCCCAAGCGGTGGCTGTGCAGCCTGTCCTGCAGCCGCTTTCCTTGGGCTCCCCCAAGGAGTCTGACACCGCAGCGCCTTGTCCGGCGCCCACTCAGCAGCCGTCGACGCAGCGTCAGGAGACGCTGCCTCTCTTCGTGGGTCCCGACGCCCCGTCGCGTCCAGTACCAGAAGCTGCGCCCGTGGTCACAGGCGTGCACCCTGACCTCGGTTTTCAGTCAGTGTTTCCCGAGGCCCCGCGCAGCCAATGCTGGGGTGCGGACCGGGGACTGCCACCGACAACAGTCTCCGCCCCGGTCTCTTCTGCTACGCCTGCGGCCAGACCCCTCCCCCGCCGTCGACGCTCGCCACGTCATTATTCAACGACGGTGCGGCGATTTGGGGGGGAGGAGTGTTATATCCTAGCCAGTAATGCCACCCGAGCCCGCTGCCAAAAGGTTGGCAGCATCAAAGTCCGGACGCCGTCCGCATAAGCAGCGCCAGCGAGACATGAAATCGCCGCAAGTCTGCGCGCGCCACCGCTGGCTTCTGGTTTCTTAAGCGCTGGAGTCACGAGCGCTAGGGCAGTTCTGGATTCGCCGCTCAGTTGTAGACTCGCCACCGAATTGTGTACTTGCTAGTCAGTTGTGGGTACATCGCAGCAGAGTTGTTGTTTGTCGTCAGCCGACGCTGACCAAGCCGCTCCGACTCGAACTAGACAGATTTCTGTAGACCATGTTCACCACTGTGTTCTGTATCGTCGTTAATAAAGATAAGTACCGACTTTCATTTAATCCGAGTGTTTGGGTTTTCATCTTTCTGTTCACTGTTCCAGCGGACCGGTCGGCCCGCTATTAAAAGTGTGGCGGTGACTTCGTAGGCCGTTTCTACAGCGAAGTGTTGTCGCTACGAAGGCCGTCACAAAAGAAGATATGTTGACTAACATTCGTATGAGAATTTTCATCACTTGTTCTAGGACCTTCTCAGTGGTAGCAATGGACTTGCGACCGTCAACGGAGATATGCGACTCCACACCCCCACCAACACGTTTGCTCACTGCAGATACTCCCCTCCGTCACACTAGTCTGTTTCTTGCGGCAGAGCCAGATGGCACTGTTATTAGGACAGAGGTTGGGCTCAAAGATGCAAATCGCCACATCCAAATCCCGAGTAGCCCTCCAGATTTACAGGGTGGCAATTACTCAACTATATGAAAAAAACGTACATTAGATAGAAACTACGGCTTGCACACAGTTTATTCAACATGAGAACATCACTGCAGCTATCCGGATGTAGGTTATGACATGTTCGATATGCCTACCATCATTGGCGGTGATGCGGCACCGACGAAGAGCAAAGTTCCGCATGACCCGCTGAAGGGTCGGAACATCGATGCAGTTGATGACTTCCTGAATTGCTGTTTTCACTTCAGCAATGGTTTTGGGGTTATTGCTGTACACATTGTCGTTAATAAAGCCCCACAGAAAGGAGTCGCACGTGTTCAGATCCGGAGAATATAGCGACCAATCGAGGCCCAGCCCAGTGGTTTCTGGGTACACCAGAGTCAGAATGCGGCCCCCAATGTGCTCCTCAAGGACATCACTATCCTGCTTTGACGGACACAGCTCCGTCTTGCATGAACCACATACTGTCGGAATCAGGGTCACTTTGGATAATGGGGATGAAATAATCTTCCAAAACCTTCACGTACCTTTCGGTAGTCACAGTGCCATCAAGGAATATAGCACCGACTATTCCGTGACTGGACACTGCACAGCACACAGTCGCCTGTTGATGGTGCTGCGACTTCTCGATCGCGAAATGCTGAATCTCAGTCTCTCAAATGCACAAATTTTGCTTCTTAACTAACCCATCCAAACGAAAGTGAAGTCATCGCTAAACCAAACCATACAGCCCATACTAATTCCCATCATGCCCCGCGGCCAACGTGCAGTTTGAACATCATAACGTAAACCGTTCAGAAGCTATGAGGATTTTATTTCATATAGTTCACTAATTGTAACCCTGTAGGCTCCCTGTGGTTTTCCTAATTGGCTTGAGGCAAATGGCCTCTCTGACAAGGCTGCATCATACTTTTTGCCGTATTCATCTCCAATGAAAAGTTGTACTGTAAGTCCCAAACCTCGTCGACGGGGCGTTAATTTGTAAGTTCCGTTTCTTCCCTCCTTTTTCTTCAGAGGATATTATTCAACTTAACCTCAAGGTTTTAATGTGTGGCGAGAACCGTAATAGAAAAAAGGCAGACAACCGTGAAGAGAACGTTCCATCAAGTACTATTTCACAAATCTCGATGTTGATGATTCCACTATGATCAGCTCAGTACACAAGTGCCTTGAGGCACTCAGGGACTTTACCTTCAAGCCGTGATCACATATCCGTTCTGTTTCGCAGTTATTAGAAGTCCCTGGAAGCGTAGTTCCTGGAAGAATTTACGAGATTGATGTGCTGACTCGGGATCACAGACAAAAAGAAAATCGGTAGGTAGTATCGTTGGGACTGTATTTTCTATGTAGCTGCTGCTAAATATATTTGTCTATTTAGTTATTTATTGCTGAATTAGCCTGACCAGAAAATAGCCTTAAGGTTTTTCTTCCATCTGACCAGGAACAGCACGTACAAAATAGTTCGCAGTAGTAATACTCATAACGATATTAAAAATTATAATAGTAAAAATAGTAATATGTGACACTAGTAATAATAATAATGATAATGCTAATAATAACAACAATAGTGAATGGCATAAAAAATTATATAAATTATTTTTAGGAAACAATTTAATACAAATAGAGAACTCTGCTGATAGCAGAGGGAGGGGGGAGGGGCGGATTTTTGGGATAGGAATTTGCGAGAGTTAAGCTGTGGATCTGAGTATGGGATAGAATGTGGGCCAATAGCTGTCTTTTGAAGCTTGGAAGGAATCTGGTTTCTCTGATGTTTTGTGGATGATTGTTCCAACAGTCGGGTTCCTCATACAGAGAATGATTTACACAATATGGCAGTGTTATGTGCTGGTATAGAGACGATTTTACTATGTTGAGAGCGGGTGTTTCTGCTGTGCTGTTAAGATAGTAGTGGAAAAGTTGACGATAAATAGGAGGGAGTGCAGTGATGGAGAATAAGATAGAGCAAGCGCAGGATAATGCATGTAACCATGACAATTGTTTGTAGGCAGCACTGATATGGAGGAAAAAAAAAATGTCACAGATGTGTCGTGCACAAGTATTCATCGCTAGTTCCAATCTGCGTGAGCTTTCGTATGAAAGTCTTTGGAGAATCGCATTGCCATAACCGAGTATAGGGAGCATAAATGACTCTGCAAGCTTATTTTTAAGCACGAAAGAAAAAACTTTTTTATACTTCTGTAGTGAATGAAGTGACGCTGACACCTTCTTACAGACTGCAATTGTGTGTTCAGTCCATTCTAGGTGTTGGCTCAGAATTATTCCCAAGCTCTTTGCAAAAGGAGGAAAGGTTATTTCTGTACCGGCTGAGATTAATGGTGAAATAGATTCTCTGTGTTGACTGGTGATGAGCCGCTTATGAGCTTGTGTTTTAGATGGGTTAAGTTTTAAATCTGATTCCTGCGCCTAGTGTGAAAAGGCGAGTAAATCAGCATTTACATGCTTAATGACTGTGCAAAAGTCTTTTGGGTTTGCACTTAGACACACCTAGAGATCATCGCCGTATAAGTGATATTTACAGAGGGTGAGAACTGTTGAGTCGTCATTAATATATGATGTAAATACTAGCGGGTCCAGTACTGATCCTTGAGAGACTCCTAATGGTATGTCCCTTCACTGTGACCTTTTAGTTAAATTATTACACATTGCTGGCACTATATAAGGTATGAGTGAAACCGTTCTGCAACTCTATAAGAAATTTTTAAGCTTTTGAATTTAGCAAGTAAATTGTCAAACTCCACAGTATCGTATGCTTTGCTGAAATCTAAAAAGTACATAATAGTCGCTTGCTGTTTGTCCATGGCTCGTTTTAAACCGTCAGTCACTTTTATAAGCGCTGCCTTTTGCCGGAAACCACACTTGTATTCATTTAAAAGGTTATGTGATGATTAATAGTTAGTGAGCTGTCCGTGAACTATATATTCTAAAGCCTTGGATAGGACTGTAGAATTCCAATGGGTCTGCAGTTGGAGGGTTCTTGCGCAAATGAAAGAGTCGTAGAGCAAAATTCCTGTAATAGCCATTTCCACCGCGTTCAATAGCACCGTCTCTTAAACATTTCATACATCGAATTGGAAGAGGACGGTGGACGTCCTACACTAGTTAGTCAGAACGGATGAAACTGTAAAAGACGAGAAAAAAGACAATACTCTGCGATCCATAATAGGAACGGAAAGGTTACTGTAATAAACTGGGTTTGGACAGTTGGATGGCGTACGGGCGCACACCGTGATAAGGAATGCAGTATGCCATAGTCAACGAAAAGAAATTAAAGTACATTTTCTCTTCAAACTGCTCGTGGCTGGAAGGTACTTTTGCAGCGGCATGTATTACAGAAATGCCCTTTCATTTGACACTGAGCGTTGTCTTTGGCTTTATGTCTGTATTACTGGATGGCTAATCCGGTTCATGGTGCACAGTCCCAGCTGCTGGTTGCCTAATTAACGGATTTTGGGACAACAACATTTGGTTTTCGGTATTTCATTTAGTATTTCCTGAATATAAAAGTTTAAAATGCTGTAATAATCTATTCAATAAGAAGTAGAATATTTTGTTAATGGGTTAACACAGTAAGGCAAATAGTACAATCAGAAACTGTATGTACGTCGGAAGGCCGTGTAATTCAGAGCGCCAAAATTACCCTTGCTAAACTCTTCCACTAAATGCCAATGACACCAGTCAGTGACTTGCAACAAACTTTACGCAAAATTTCAAACATTTACTGAATCCTTTTGGCTGATACCGGCCACAAAATGACGAAAAAGAAAAGGTTATCCCTTACCGGATTTTCTCTGTTCTACGCAATAAAATGTCAACACCAAGCATGACGTTTTAATTGATTACAAGTTTACTGCCATTAATTACTTGTTTACTGCCATTCATTACTTCTTTACTACCACCTCTCTTCGTAACGGAGTTTGTAGACTGTGTCCGTAAATACAACTGAATGTATCCACAAAATTATGTCACTGTATGACACACAGTACAGGCGACATGGCTTCAAAAAGAGTGAGATGCGTATAAATGTAGTGTTTGATTAAAACGGAGCGCTAGTTACCCAGACTATAGTCACGCAATATTTGATAATTAGAGAAATTGGCGACTTCCAGCAAACTTTAACTACAAACCCGTAGGTTTCCAAGAGTTTTTCCCGCTTGCATGGTGAACGCCAAAATTCAACGAATTAACTGGAGATTCACGTCAGAAGTTTGAAGCTGATTTACACATGGGAGTTCGATATATTAAAGATCCTGAGGTGGGGGTTTACTGTAACTGTTTAATTCCGTGTGGGTCAGTGCCCCAGTGCAAGTGTGTTTCAATCTGAAGCTACATCGGCGATTTGCGTGTGTCTAACCTACCCCAGTTACCGAACCAGGGAATGGGGACCTTCGGTGGAAGGTGGAATCTGATCCACATGCCGTTGCTGGTAAGTATTCACATCACTGATACGTGAATGTAGGCTAGGGCTGAAAATTCCGTGTTCTGACTGGAATTCGATCCCATTACGTTTCGGTTTCCATACACGCGCTTTACCACTGGACCACTACGGCTGGTGAAGCGTCTACTATTTTCGTTTACTAACCAAGGTACTTCAGATAAATTTCTTGGGAACCCCTGGGAAAACACAAACGATTTTCATAAATTTTATATGGCTCTAACTAAAAAAGAGTAAACTCCTTTTGGGATCAATATTGTTGGAGAATAGGAGTGACTATTGCTGAATATTTTGATATACAATTGATCACATTAGTTCACACGTTGACTTAGTTAAAAGTTTTTTGTGAAGAGAAGTAGGCTAAATTACATTTTTATATGCTTGAAATTTATGCACTAACTACCTTACCTAGACGCTTGAAACCTTAAGTTCATATAAACAATATGTCTATCTAAAACCCAGACTACAATCATGTCATTTCTGCTACAAGCTTTTGTTCTAAAAATATTTGCAGCTGATAATCAAAGTTACGGTCACATTTTATAATTAATTACTGTGTATTTACCTTCATGTTGATAGTACGTTAGTGTCTGTAACGTACTTTCCTCCAAATAGTCCCCTGAAGCATCACAACATAAATGTAGACCTCTAGCTAAAATAGATTTTTTGTGCATAAAGTAAACGTGTTAGAAAAATTAATTCTAGGGAAATTCAATTCAAAGTTATATTTCATCTATGACGCACCCTTGTTGTTCCTAATACACTACAGCTGCTTAATCTTATTGATTTACATGTGCATGTTCTCTCTACCTTTTCCTGTTTTTAATTGTTAGTTTGGCTTCTTTTATTATTTCAACGATCGTTTATCTGCTTCACTCACTCTCATAGAATCGACTGTCAACAGTGATTGTCTCATATTAAACCCAGAATATATTCCCAGCAACTCTAGAACTTTACACCTGTTAACTGCCTCACATTAAAACAAATTACAGGTATAATAACTTCCGAGAATGATAAAGTAGCAGCAACTCAAGCTACAGAAAAGAGTATAAGGAAAACAACGCTGAAAAACCAAAGACAGACAAACAAAACATAAATAAACGCATCGCAAAGCGTATCTTCTAATAGTGCTGTCAACTTGAAAAACTGTTGTATAGTATATGTTTCTCGAACAGGGGTCTAATAATAGCACTGAAGTGTGAGGGCAGCGGGAACATGGATGTGGGCGCACACCGAGAGATCTTTTAAGTTGATTTTTAAACAGCTTCGTTATGTACAGTTCAGTTCCTTTGTTCAAAAAACCCTAAGCGTCCATTTAAGATGAAAAACAAAGAAATCGAGTTTTCGAAGTGCCTTCACTAAAAAGTACCTTAAACAAGAGGAATTTCGGTAGAAGCAATGTTAATGACATTTAATCTTATAGCCTTAAGCTCCAAAATATACGGTAGCTAGTGTACGCACAAATGAACACTAATGACACGTAGAGACGTTAGGGTGCATATCCGTGTGCGTGTATTTGTGTGTGTGTGTGTTTGTGTGTGTTTGTGTGTGTGTGTGTTTGTGTGTGTGTGTGTGTGTGTGTGTGTGTGTGAATGTGGGTGCGTGTGTGGGCGTTGTATGTCAGCGACTGATGCCACACCACGCCCATCCTGTCCTGGAAATCAGAAATCCGAGCGCTGAGCAGTCCGCCGGGACAATGCGTAATTTCTGCTGACCTACACACATGGACTTCGTAACATCTTGCCATCAGTATTTGGGGCTAAGGCTGGTAACTGAGTTTGTACTCAAATTGCGTAATAAATTAAAACTGTGTGGCTGACCGGGAATCTAACAGCAAACCTTCGTACTGACGAAGGCTTATCTATAGAGGTTTGATTCATGGCGCCGTATCAGTGTCTGGAAAGTATCACAGAGGCGCTTCTGCATGTGAAGCTGTGTCTGCTTGGTTTTAGAGTACAAATCCTCGTCAAGATCTAGGACTTAACAGAACGCGCAGTGGCTAAAAATATCATCATTTGCAGCTAAACAGCTATGTAACTAGCCCTTTGAGGTCCAATCATTGCACTGGAGTACTTATTAGTGGAAGCCGGTATTTTGAATATACTAGACAGCGAACTCTTGCAGGCACCAGCTTCTTGATTTTGGAGAGATTAGTGTTCAAGCCACTGGAGCTCTAGAGCGTTAAACGCTGTCAACCTGTCTAAGGATACGGAAAATTATTGAACTTTTTTCAAGAGACTCACTCTCGGTGAAGGTTATTACGACACATTTTATCAATTATCCTTAAATCACATCCTCCACCTTTTGTAAAAGAAAATTAGCATACTTTATTATTCGCTAACGTATTCTGTTTCTCATTCCTAAACGTCCTCTGCTTTCATTCAGTATACGTAATAAAAGTCAATCGTTCGAAAAACAGGAAGTTAACAGTTTTTAGTGTTTTAGTATGTAATTAAAATTTCAAAATCTCTGCGATAATAATTATTGAATGGAATGATAAATTATTTAGATTAATTTGTTGCAACGTGCAATAATAATGAGCTCTTTCTAGAATCGTACAATTTTAAATCAGCTACTTTATTTTTCTGACGCAAGCCAGTGCAGAAGCGATAGTGCCTGCTTCTGCATTATGAAGCTCCCTACAACAGACTGAATATTAATAGCTAGGAAGAACTCATTACCTTTGAATATTTTAGAAATGGAAAGAAAGCATATCCACAGAAAAGCAGGCTTCTGATGTTATTTTCTTAGATTAGCCTAATAATTATCTCGCGAAATTGTTCTTGGCTATTATTTTCATTTATGGCGCGCGATAAACTGAGGAGACAAAAGTCATGGGGTGGCGAGAGGCACATAGGCAAATGATGCCAGTATCACGTACATAAATTATGAAACGGCAGTGTATTGGCGTAGCTGGCATTTTAACTCAGTTGATTCATACGAAAAGGTTTCCGACGTGATTAATGGCTGTAGAACGGGAATAATAAAACATTGAACCGCGGAATAGTAGTTGGAACTAGAGGCGTGGGACATTCCACTATGGAGATCGTTGAGGAATTCGGTACTCCGAGACCCACACTGTCAAGAGTGTGCGAAGAATACAGAATTTCAGGCATTATTTCTCACCTCGGACAACGCAGTGATCCGGAGCCTTCACGTAACGACAGCAGCAACGTTTGCGTATAGTACGTGTCATTGCTAACACACAAGCGACACTGCGTGTAATAGCAGCAGAAAGCAATGTGGAACGTACGACAAACGTATCCATTAGAATAGTGGGGCGAAATCTGTCGCTAATACGTTACGGCAGCAGACGACGGATGCGAGTGCCTTTGATAACAGCACGACATCGCCTGCAGTGCCTCTACATCTACATCTACATTTATACTCCACAAGCCACCCAACGTTGTGTGGCGGAGGGCACTTTACGTGCCACTGTCATTACCTCCCTTTCCTGTTCCAGTCGCGTATGGTTCGCGGGAAGAACGACTGCCGGAAAACCTCCGTGCGCGCTCGAATCTCTCTAATTTTACATTCGTGATCTCCTCGGGAGGTATAAGTAGGGGGAAGCAATATATTCGATACCTCATCCAGAAACGCACCCTCTCGAAACCTGGCGAGCAAGCTACACCGCGATGCAGAGCGCCTCTCTTGCAGAGTCTGCCACTTGAGTTTGCTAAACATCTCCGTAACGCTATCACGGTTACCAAATAACCCCGTGATGAAACGCGCCGCTCTTTGAATCTTCTCTGTCAACCCGACCTGGTATGGATCCCACACTGATGAGCAATACTCAAGTATAGGTCGAACGAGTGTTTTTTAAGCCACCTCTTTCGTTGATGGACTACATTTCCTAAGGACTCTCCCAATGAATCTCAACCTGGTACCCGCCTTACCAACAATTAATTTTATATGATCATTCCACTTCAAATCGTTCAGCACGCATACTCCCAGATATTTTACAGAAGTAACTGCTACCAGTGTTTGTTCCGCTATCATATAATCATAGAATAAAGGATCCTTCTTTCTATGTATTCGCAATACATTACATTTGCCTATGTTAAGGGTCAGTTGCCACTCCCTGTACCAAGTGCCTCTCCTGGGCTCGTGACCATATCAGTTGGACTTTAACCAGCTGGAAAACCGTGACCTGCTCAGATGAGTACCGATTTCAGCTGTTAAGAGCTGATGGTAGGGTTAGAGTGCGGCGGAGACAGCATAGACCCAATTTGTCAACAAGGTGTGGTGTCACCATCAGACACCACGCTTGCTAGGTGGTAGCCTTTAAATCGGCCGCGGTCCATTAGTATACGCCGGACCCGCGTATCGCCACTGTCAGTAATTGCAGACCGAGCGTCACCACACGGCAGGTCTAGAGAGACGTCCTGGCACTCGCCCCAGTTGTACAGCCGACTTTGCCTGAGATGGATTACTGACAAATACGCTCTCATTTGCCGAGACGATAGTTAGCATAGCCTTCAGCTACATTTGCTACGACCTAGCAAGGCGCCGTATTCAATTGATATTGAGATTCTGTTAATGTATCATCAAGAGCGATGTTCTACAAATGTGGATTAAAGTTAAGTATTCCAGAAGCTACGTACTTTTCTTTATAGCATTCATTACGTATCCTGTTTCAGACCTCACGCCAGCCTGCGTGAGTTTAAGCGCGTGCCTTTCGGCTTCCTCTCATTGTGTCTAGACTGTCTTGTCTAGACACAACACAAGGCATTGTGCAAGTTGATGATGTTGGCTCCATAATGGTGTGGGCACTGTTTACTTGTAATGGACTGGATGCTATGGTCCAAATAGTTATGATTGTCTATTTGGAGACGATTTACAGCCTTTCATCGACTTTGCTGCATCTCAACGGAACACAGTTGTTCGCGATTGGTTTGAAGAACATTCTGGACAGCTCTTGCGAATTATTTGGCCATCCATAGAACACTTACGGGACGCAATAGAGAGGTCAATTCGTGTACAAAATCCTGCACCGGCAACTCTTTCGCTACTATGGAACGTCTGTATACGCAACATGGCTGACTAATTCTGCATGTGTCCTCCAACGACTGCTTGAGTGTAAGCCACATCATGTTGCTGCACTACGCTGGGCGAAAAGATGTCTGGCCCGATATTAGGAGGCAGATATTCCATGACTTGCGGAGGCGCAAGAAGCAGCGACGTGGTAGGCATGGGGGAGGACAGTGTCCGGACGGAGAGTTCGAAACAAAAGAGTGAAGTTAAGTAAACTAGGACTATATGCATAAATGAATGTTCCGAGTATGGGGTCGTCCACCTGTCTGGTGACAGATGTGAGGAGGTGTCGGCTAGGTCGAAATCTGGAATCTAAGAGCGACACTCGCTAGGTCGCCGTTCCCCAAGACAACGGCGAGCAAACCGCCGCGTAAACCCATTCTCACGCCTCCTATTGGCGGCCTACAGCCTCGTGTGGCTGGCTGACTCAGCACAGTGGTGGCATGATGGTGATATGTTCAGCACACACTACGCGTGATGCTGGTTTATTCAACACAAAGCAGGCATGATGCTAATGCTCACTGCTTCCGACATGCACTGTGTATGACACTTTGGGAATACAGGTGTCTAGCTTGGTCGCAGCTTCAAACATGAAAGTCTATGCAGACTGTCAACAAAGGTTAATGGATTATTCCTAAGCTGTACAATCCTCCTCTCTTCCTTTAGATCCATAGGAGTGGGGGGGGGGGGGTTGACCCTAGTAACGACTTATCTCTATGGGAGAGATCGGTTTAGGGCAAATGACCCAGTACTTACATCTAGTTCAAGGTACTATAGTGGAATGTCAGATACTTTGCAGGAACTATTACATTTAAACTTCTCTTGTTTTTAGATTTAATTCGTAATTTACTTTTAAATGTATTAAAACTCCACGTTTTCTTCCTACTAGACATAGGTATGACGTGCGACAGTTTTAGGCACTTGTCAGAAGTGGTAGGGAATCTGCATTTCTTAATGCTATTATAGTTATTGTAAAACTAATTGTAGGCCGTACACTCTACTAATACATTGAGAAAGTAATACAAACTGAAATAGTGCCCTTTAAGTGTAACCATCACAGCTCTTTCAATCATCTGTAGCTCTGTAGCTGCTTGGAAGAAATTGTATAGAAAACCTTGAAACCCAACCGTATCCTAAAGCATAGACAGTGGAATTATATGTACCCGTGAAATCCCCTGTAACGGAGTAGAGGTAATAGAGAACATACCACTTTCCGTTACTGTAAAGTAGACGAAGTTTAGGAATATTGCCAACGAGGCAAAAAATTAATGGATGGAGTAAAGACGACGTAATGAGGTGACTAGCACCGAAAAAAGGGGCGTTCATCACCAAGAGAGGTCTGCTAGTATTAAACAAAGGTTTTAATTTGAGGAATAAACCCCTGATAACATACGTTTAGAGCACAGCATTGTATGACACTGAAGCATGCACTGTGGGGAAACGGGAATGGAAGAGAATCGAAGAATCTGACATGTGGTGTTACAGAAGAATGTTGAAAATTGGGTGGACTGATAAGGTAACGAGTGAGGAGATTCTCTGCAGAATCAGCAAGGAAAGAAACATATGGAAAATACTGAAAAGAAGAAGGGAGCTGTAGAGCGTAAAAACCGCAGAGGAAGACAGAAATTGTGATATGTCCAGCAAATGATTGTGGAAATAGGTTGTAATTACTACTCTGAGATGAAAAGGTTGGCACAGGCGAGGAATTTGTGACGAGACTCATCAAACCAGGCAGACGACTGTTGACTCAAAAAAAATAAAGAAATTGCAGAAGTAGCTCATGGGATAAATGAAGGTGACATTCCCATGTATCATAAGGTAATTTGAGTAACACAGACTGTACAGAATAGGTACAGCAATAATAAAATTAAAAATAATAAAATGATTCTGTTTTAAAATGGGATGTACTGGACTAAAATGTGTACTGTGGAGTGTTATATCTTTAGGGCCTAGTCTGTAAATCAAGAAAGTGTCAATATCAGCAATGGGGCCACAGGACTTCTGTTAAGGAAGTTTGATAGAATGGAAGCTCGATGCCTCAATAACTGTTGGTGGAAAGATGAGATATAGAAACCGTTACTGCTGGAATAATTCAGTGTTAATTACCCTTCTTCAGCAGAAGAGGACAGAATAGCACCAGCGCTATGGCAAGAGCGTAAGAGGAAACAAGATTGGTATCAAAATCACCTGCTCAGTGCAAGACAGCAATCGCCCACCAATATAAAATCGCAGGGCAGTTTGGCAGCCCGGCCACTTTTAGTGCCATCGGCTCAGCAGCATTGAACAAAACGTGCCACTGAATATTAAAAGGCAATTACAACAACGTAAAGCTAGGGAATAGTCTTAAGTACCACTTGTCAATTAGCCTGCCACCACTGAACATGCATTTAAATGAATCCTAAGGCAGGTACACAATTTACATCTATATCAGGGTCAACAAATACTATAGCCTCCACTTAGGTACATCACTGGAAAAATGACAATATAAGCTAGCCAGATATACCCAGAAATTTGTAGGAGCAACAGGTCTGGCAAGAAGTTTTTCTTTATGTGTAAAACCACTGGTTAGTAGTCCTTCAAATTAATATACAGACGAAAGGCATGCGTTTAGAACTAAAAAATTCAGATAACAGACAAGGAATGGTGCTCGATCAAAGGGGCTCGTAGATATAGTAATGAGCACACATATAAAATTCTATTATTACATGTCAATCTAAATTTGATGTCTTTAGTCACCTAACATAGGGGTAAAATATGCAAAAACAGTTAGGTAGCATTGTGTCACCCATGAAACACGAACAAAATAATAGTCTCTACGACAATGTGTAATTATCCTTAAACATGAAATGTTCATGAGAGTTTTCCAGATCACCACTTTCCATTAGCACATACAGCTGAGATACTTGGAGTTTCACATAATATGAAGATAAAAAAATCTGTGTAATGTTCAGTTAATAGTGAGGAACATTTATTAGAGCTTCTACAGCACTGGAGGGCGTGGCGAGAGCTTCGCCCATGAGGCGGTGAAGTTCTCCGCTGGCGCAGCTGTCCTGTGTTCATTTCATCCTGATGGTTGCGAGCCACGTCTGTAAGGAGTAGAGGGATGCATGACGTCACGCACAGTGAGCGGTGCCGTAAGTCTGTTGTTGGCAAGGCAGAGGAAGGAGAGATGGCGGCGCATCCTTCAAGTGGCCGGGATATACGAAAGCAACAGCTGCGTGCCGGGCCGTACAGTCTCACCATCCTGCCTGAAGACTGTAGAAAACGTTCGATGGTGACAGAGGTTGCGAAATAAAACAACTCCAAAAGTAACTGATGTTTGGTACTGCTAACACGCTTCGAAACCATTCCCGTATCTCGCTGGTTCTACTGAAGATGTCAGCAGAAAGATACGAATATAAAAATGAATATAAAAATAACCGCCCTAATACCTGTGCACAGCACTTCCACATTATTTCCTGGGAGGGGTTCTCCCCTCTTTCTATAAATTCATTAGTCTTTATCATTAATCTTCTCGTATAATTAACATACTATCGACGTTATCTTTCAAAAAACCCAGAGTTATCACCGCTAACTTCCAGTTCTAATACAAAGACTTCTCACTCCCTGACTATATAAGAGAAGAAGGCGAAGAGTGAAGGGAAAATGAATCCTTTCGTTTCGCAGTGTGGCAGTGTGATAATATGTAACGCAGCGTTCCAGCAGTTTCCCGGACACGAGTGCTGTTGTTGTTGCACTTCGGGCCTATAGCCGCCTATTCCTGTTACTAACGTGATGGGCACTATCAGGATTGTCAGAAACTGTGAATGTATGGTTCTTTCTCTCAACGTCTAGATTCTGGCTCCAAATCTGTGTTTGGCCTTGAAAGAAAAACCTCCCTCAAGATTCCATTTCCTGGTGTGCCAGTGGCGTTTCTTTCTGAGTACAAGGATTTGCATGGTCCCTAAATCACTCACGTCTGTGGAGCAAGGTGAAGGTTACAACCATCGAAGTGCACACAAAATGCAGTCAATAGGTAAGATGAAAGAACAGAGGACGGATCGTGGCATGGGATTGGATTAGGAGTTTCTGTGGTTACTTCTCTGTAAGTCGAAAGTTGCAAGAGTCTGGAAAACCAGAAAAATTAATTTCGAAATGCTGCTCTGTGCCTGGTTGATTTACCACGCGACTGGCGGCAATAGACACACTGGTGGCTAATCTGTTTACAAAGAATGCAGCCGGGGACATGGCTCTTGTCGACAATGCGACCCAGCCGCTAGCGTCTCACGCAGTTTGTTCGTTTGCCAACACGTGATGAGGGACATTATTATATGAGGGACACTAAATGAATCTTCTAGCTTTCTCATACAATGGTTCGAGGCGAACTACCTCAGCTAAACAGAAATGGGACGCCCCTTTAATCTCACCTTCGATTTGAGGACTTGAACGACAGGTAAACATATCAATAGCGCCGTCCTTGGCTTGTTCTGACGAGACATCATCCTATGTCGTGTCTCTCCCTAAGGTATACGTACAACACGAGATGCGCCACTTTTATCAGTAAAACCCTCAAAACATTCTTCTTGATTGTGCCTGAAATTTGAGACCCAGCCTCGATCTGCATCATTAATCGATCTTAAACAAGCGATTGATTGCTACTTGGAGTAGTATAAAAATAGTTTTGCATTTTGTTGGGGAGTTCGGAAATATTTGGAAGCAAACTGGAGGACCCAGTCAGTGAATCGAACACTGGGCGACACACAGTGGCTGAGTGTCTGGAAGGGCCTCCTCTGACCCCGTGCGGCGCCGCCTGCCGAATTCCGCAACAGGGAGGGCCTCGTGTAGCGACTACGTGCGAAAATGTTTTGTGAGTTGGGGTGAGTAGGAACGTTAGCAGAAAACGCTATTAATTGCCGCACGGCGATACAACTGTTAGGACGGACACCGGATGTTGCTATTGGGTAAGTAAAAAGAAAGTTCCTAATCCTTACAGCTCCTACACAAAAACTTTGTTTAAGAAAATGAAAAGGGTGGACGTAGGTTCTTATGGAACTCGTCCCAGAGTGACTGAGACCACAGCGTCGCTGAAAGGAAGCTCCCTGATTGGCTGAAGAATGAGACAGAAAGAGTGAGGAACGACTTTTTTTCTGAGGAAATTGTTATGAAGAATTTCACTGGGCAAAAAAGTTAAACATAGTGGAGGGACGGCGATCTGCTCTTTAAGGACCCCTCCTTAGTGGTCGGAGCTCGCAGGATAAACATCCAGCCAACCAAGGCTAGCTCACAACGCAAAATCCTGTGAAGCGAGGCTTCCTTGATGGACGGCGTCTCAGGAGGATACACGGAATTCAGTGACTCTTCTCTCCTCCTGGTCATCTCGCAGAACTTCTCCTTTTGACGCCATCGTAGACGGAAGATCGTTGGTGCTACCGCATATTGAGGTCGCGGCATTCCTACGCCAAAAGCTGTAATATGGTAAGACCGAGCTGCTTCTGCATGAGATAGGGTAATTCAAATCAGTTACAACTTACAGCTTCACTCAGACGAATTGCATTATCAATCACCAAACGTTTACTTTTCTATAACAGATGTGGAATACTATCTTTCGTAATTCTACGTGTTGCATTCAGCAGCTCTGTACTTTACGAATTCGTTTCATGACAATCAGTCTGCACTTTTATGAATTATTTCCAGTTTTCTCCCACGTCAGATTAACAGATCTGCGTTGACACAGGTTGCCTTATCGAGATGTTGCAACAGGATGGCTTTATGAAATATAATTGAGAATTAAGCATTGTAAAGTTAGGGGAAGTTTACGAGGGACTTTTCCAACCGATGTTAATATATAGCTTCGCAGGAAAGGGGGAAGAAGGTTGTTAAATACGCCTCGTGGCGACAGTGTACAGGAGGTCGAGCGGTCAGGATTTGATATTGGGCATCCGGAGCTGCCGTTAAATGACAAAATAGGAAATTAAGTACAATGAAGAGGATATATTTCAATATACGGAGTACAAAGGGCGTGTCTAGGGTCGGAAGTTAGCAGGTTTAGACCGGTCTAGGAGGTCGAATAATTAATTAAAGTAGGCAACGGAAATGGAAGCGGTTCATGTTAACTTACGTTGGTGGCCGGTCGCGAAAGGCAAAGCCGGAGGCTCTGCGTTCCGAAAAGGCGACTGTTCTGCTCGAGGTCTGGATTACAAGAGAGAGAAGCAAGTGTGTTCCACTCCGCAGGACGCTCCGGCGTCCACACATGTGTTCGGTATCCCGCACACGCTATTGGCTAAAATCAATCGCGTGAATTCGCTAGCAGTTTCAGCAGAGGGCTCAGGGCTTCTCCTGTCAGCAGCTTTAACTGGACTGAACCGCCTTGGTTTTGAAAGGCAAACGGCTTGTGTCACGTAGGCACGGCGTGAATTAATCTGGGAGAAAACTTGTAAAGATTCCACTGGGCCTTTGAAATAAATGTCTTAAACCAATTCCCTAAAATAATCCATGACTGGCTGCTATCCTGTATAGCATTTTCTTGTCAAAATTGTGAACTGATGGGAGAATAAATGAACCTAACAACCTGACAATGATAAAATATTCGTGAAAATGACAAAATTCGTGTTTAATACGTTCAACATTTTTGGGAGGAGTTAGACTGACCGGCTGGAGACATAATGTCGTACAAACAAGACAGACGCCTTCACCTTAATGCCGGGAAGACCTAATTCTCCCAGTTCGGGGCCTGGCCACCACACCGAATTCGAAAAATGTGGCACCAGCACAGGAATCAAATGGATAGTTGTTTTGAGTCTCTGTGCCAATATCGCGGGAAGCGGGAGTATCTGTGCCATATAATTCACTTTACTGAAAATATAGATGTCTAAGACCCGCACTTGGTGAAGGAAGCTAAGCGAACGGCGTTAGTGTTTAGAAACCGCTCCCCGAGCGCGAATCGTAACCTCTTACAAGTCATGCGCCGCCGGTTTGGTACCATTGCGATCCACTACGATGCATAAAGTCCTGCGACGATCGATCACCATCGCCTAAGGTATTACCACTTGCGTAAAGTACAGCAGCGTGCAGTTCCGATCGTTAATGTGGGCACCCAGGCAAGAAAAGAAATTCCGAGTATCCTTGAGCCCGGAAATGTCCATATTTCGTACTAAAACCACGATGTCACCGGAGTACGTGCTGACCGAAAATCGTTCCTCAAATATAGTGAGCCATGTAATTGCATGTGAGTACGGTGTAGCAAGGGTCCCAAGAAGAGAAGAGTAATATGGACAAGGGGCTTCCTGTGGTAGAACCCATTGGACTGTTCACAAACGCTGAGGCTTGGATACCAGTGAAAAGATTGGCTTGGACCTGGCATGCGTCGTGAGTAAAACCCAAATAGATTAACACACTCACTATAAAAATTGGCTGACACGGTCAAATGCCTTGTGGAAGTCGAGAAAAAGCAAGGATGGCGAGATATTAGTGGCCTCAGCCGTGGAAATAAGCACATTACGGAGAGGGGTCTTTATAGCTCGAGCGAAAATTTTGTAGTCGAAATGTAGGAGAGCAATCGGACGAAGTAAGTCAATATCATGCCGACCAGTGGTTTTCGGAACAAAGGCCATTTTCCGTTCCTCGAAAGGAGGAGTAAGCGAGACAACCCTTATCACTTCGTTGACCATCGACGTTATTTTGGTATCCAATGCAGGTGATTTGTGCGTGACACCTGGTAATAACATGTTATATAGCGGCCCTGCGTAAATCACTCAAGAAACTGTAATTTGATTCATGGATGACGACACAATCCAGAAAAGGGGAAAAGTCGTCAGAAAAATTTTCAGTCGGAACATGAGCATCATACAGTTCGGTAGATTAGTCAAAATTGAAATTGAAAATGTCGCAGTCGGACGTTGACACTCGACCATCGGCGTCAACGAGGGATGCAGTGCAAACGCGGTTCCTGCGCGCTCGCAAACGAATAAGACGATTTAGTGACGTCAGTCCATCTTGTCAAAGCGAACTCGGTTGAGATCTTGTCCGAGATCCCTAAACTTGAAATTATTTTAGTTCTAGCAATCTGGCTTTAACTCGCCGTACATCCATAATCCGTAGAGGAGCTGTCCCAGCGTTATCCTAAAGTTGACGTAATACGAGCTATGAAATGGAATCTCTCTGAGGGATTTACGAAATATTTAAATCACTTCCTCTCTGTAGAAACGCGAATATGCCACAGAACGATCAAAGCCAGAAGAAGCGTAGAAAAGAAGAAAAGTGGGATCACGAAAGGTGCATTCCTGCCATCATCGAGAGTTCCGAAACCTCGTAATGGAATTCCTTCCCTATAAAACATGGCAGTGCCCGTATAATGCTCGGAAGCCACATTAAAAATGCTCAAGAAGACAGGAAGTAAAAACTTATCAAACAATACTTCATGTTAAAAAATAACGTCTGCATCATAGTCATACATAAACTGTCACAAAGCTGCGAGTCAGAGTTTAGAACAAATTCCGTTAATGTTGAAAGTGAGAAACCAAAACAAAGACCACGAAATTACAAAACAACCATCTGACGGAGCTGTATAGCAGTATCCATGGCAAAATTAGTGGAAAACATGGGGAAAGAAGTAAACTTTTCCCCAGATTTCCAACTGGTTTTTCTTCTTCCGTAATGCGACTCTCTCATGCTGGATAACTTGTTTATTGCGGCTCCTCGGAATTGCGGCTCCTTCATGCGGTTGTGTGAGTGGATCATGCAGAAAGTCCGTTTCAGATGGTGACGGAGAGATCTTCATACACCACTCGTCGGCGGACAGGAGTTCGCATAAGGAGAAGTTGTTTAGTAACAGTGGGATCCTCCTGCCCTTGGGAATTAATCAGGTTATGGACCTCAAGAGGCTGTTGACATAAAGGCCGCGACTGAGGAGCAGTTTGGGACGCTGAGAGAGCAGAAGAGGTATTCGATAGAGCCAGAGGAGACAATTGAGGTCCTGAAACAGATTCCGTAACAACAGGCTCTGAAGGGGCGGCCTCTATGTTGGGTGAGTTGATCAGTAACCGACTGATCTCGTGCAGAAGCACTCATGCCGTCCTCACCTATAAAATCAGGCCGCAGAAGAGGGTCCTTCAATGGAGGGCCACCCGAAGGGCGTGCCAAGGTAAAAGGTTCGTCAGCTGCGTCGCTGTCCAATGTTTTGCGACACTCTTTTTGAATAACGAGGGCCGGCATCGTGTAAGTGGTGGCGTTAATGCCCCTACGTGTGACTAGCGGGGCAAAATAACGATCATTATCCGTCAAATAGCTGCAAATTCCCGTAGGGGAAGATCTGCTATATTTTTTTTACGTTGTTCATCAGCGGGTTTTAATGAAACCACACGACATGGACAATTTGTGTGAAGGTGGCTGCTCTGAATACCTGGTGCGGAAGAGACCAGCGTCCTCTTGGAAAATGTCATATAAGAGAGGAGGCTGGACCTCAGAAAACTGTCATCTATCACGAGTAGACGATTAAAAACCCAAACATTTGTATAAATCACTTAAGCATTCGCCAAAAGAACCATGTTAGTGGACGAGTAAAGGGGACCTGAAGACCGTGATGTAGTAATATCCGACCACCCTGAAGCGGTTCAAGAAATTTAACGAGAAAACACATATATAAGAACATAAGCTTCCGTGGCCGGTGTCATAGTGATTAAAATTCTTCTAGGTATTATGCCACGTCATTACTAAAAACTAACTACAATAATAAAGAAAACCGACGTTCCGGCCGAATTGCAACGGCCTTCCTCAGGGCATGACTGGTTTTGCATGGATATAGGTGCTTCTATTTATTACAGACTATCTGTGGTGTCACCGCCAGACACCACACTTGCCAGGTGGTAGCTTAAATCGGCCGCGGTCCATTAGTACATGTCGGACCCGCGTGTCGCCACTGTCAGGATCGCAGACCGAGCGCCACCACAAGGCAGGTCTCGAGAGACGTACTAGCACTCGCCCCAGTTGTACGACGACGTTGCTAGCGACTACACTGACGAAGCCTTTGCTCTCATTTGCCGAGAGACAGAATAGCCTTCAGCCAAGTCCATGGCTACGACCTAGCAAGGCGCCATTAGTTACTTCATGAATCTAAAGAGTCTCACTTGTATCATCAAGAATGCTGTATACCAAAGGACGATATAAAAGTTAAGTGTTCTAGTAGCTACGTTCTTTTCTTTATCACATTCATTACGAATCCTGTTCCAGACTTCGCGCCAGTCGGCGTGTGTGTACGCGTGCCCTTTCGGCTACCCGTCTCTGTGGACTGGCTGCCTTGACAGTCCACTACACTATCGATGTCTGACGTCACTGTTGTAAAACTTTTAATTGGCCCTCTAATATGATTGGCTAGTCATGACGCAAGGGAAGATGGAAGGAAAGAGGCTATTCGTGGATGTCCATGTTGTCAACGATTGGTAGCTGTCCGCCAATCACCGGTCTACTTCTGGTCGGCAAGTTTTCCTCCTGGTGTGCGCGGAAGTGGACTGATAGTTGCTCTACAGCTGTTTGTGACGATACGTCCGTGTCCCGTGCAGCTTCTGCCCCGCGACCGCTCGCGGCCCGTTGGACTGGGATGGCCGGCAGCCAGGACGTCGGGAGTTTGTAGCCATCTTCTCTGTTGAAGTTGTCAGGCTGCTTAATAATGTCGATCGCCTCCCGTATTTTGCGTTCTCGCATCCACGATTCTTCCACCAGTACTCGGGCTTCCTGGAACCTGATAGGTGGTCCACAGTCACGGTGGTGTTCCATTATCGCCAATTTATTATGTTGTTGTAATCGTACATAGCGTTCGTGTTCTGCTACTCGTAAGCTGACAGGTCTCCTTGTTTTTCCTATGTAGGCAGCTCCGCACTCACACCGTAGTTCGTAAACACTTGCAATGTTAAGATTGTTGACTACATCCTTGGTGGAACCTATCATTTCGTGGATCCTGTGACTGCTTCGAAAAATCGGTTTGAAACCTCGTCGGCGGAGGACGTTGCCTAGCCGTTCACTGACGCCCTTTACATATGGTAATTGTACCTGTGGAAGCTTCTCTTCTTTGCCTTCTTCTCGTGTTCTGCTCCATTTGGTTTTAGCTACCTTTCTTATGATGTTGTCATCATAGCCGTTGGCACTAAACGTGTGTTGTAGCTCCTTGAATTCTTCTTTGATGTTATTTTCATCGCTTATCCGGTAGGCTCGGGCAGTTAACGTATGCGAAACAGAATACTTTTGAGCTGGGTGGTGGTGGCTCTCCGCGTGCGGGTACCGATTAGTGTGGATTGGTTTCCGGTACACTTTGTGTCCCAGTTTACCTTCGGCAGCTCTGTATACTTCCACTTCCAGAAATGGCAAGGTACCATTGTTTTCAGTCTCATGTGTGAACTTTATATTTTTGTGCAGGCTATTTAAGTGCTGGAGGAAGTTTCCCAATTCCGCTTCACCGTGAGGCCAGATAACGAATGTGTCGTCCATAAATCGTAGCCAACTACTGGGACGTAACGGAGCAGAAGCTAGGGTCGTTTGCTCAAAGGCTTCCATGAAGATGTGCGCAGCTACAGGGGAGAGGGGGGAACCCATTGCCACTCCATCTAACTGTTCATAATATTAGAGGGCCAATTAAAAGTTTTATAACAGTGACGTCAGACATAGATAGTCTGTAATAAATAGAAGCTGCTATCCCCATGCAAAACCAGTCGTGCCTTGAGGAAGGCCGTTGCAATTCGGCCGAAACGTTGGTTTTAGTTTATTATTGTTGTTAGTTTTTAGTAATGACGCGGCATAATACCCAGAAGAATTTTAATCATTAAAACACATATAATTCCGAATCACTCACCAGTCGCCTATCTCCAAAAGGCCGAGCTGCACATGCTGCTTGGATTTATCAAAACTGCAGCCGACGTTACCTCTACTTCGAATAGTCGCGCGACGCGTGTTGGAAATCACGGCGCGATACAACGCCGTGTCAAGAACGGCTGTGCAATCACCAGACACTAGGCGAAAAAAAAGCATCGCGACACACACACGACACTGAATAAAAAACAAGGACGACACGCGGTACTACGAGGAACTAGGACAACTTACTAGCTCGAAGCGTGATTCAGGAATACGAATTCCACCCACTGACAGAATCGATTCAGCTTACCTCTAAGTCGAGCCGCTAGGCCACCGTACCACACAAAAAGATGACTCCGCTTGCTGCGTTATTGAGGTAATGCTCCAATCTATTTTTATTCTTTACTTTTGAGTCATCAGCATGGTTTGATGAGGCCCACCATGACTTCTTCTCCTTCATCTCAAAGTAGCACTTGCAACCTGCATCTTCAACTATCTGCAGGATGTACTCCTGCATCTGTCTTCCTCTACGGTTTTTGACCTGTACAGCTCACTCTAGTACCATGGAAGTCACTCCCTGGTGCCTTTACAGATGCCCTGTCATCCTCTTCCTTCTCCCTGTAAGTGTTTCTCGCATATTCCTTTCCTCTCCTACTTATGCCGTCCATTCACTAGGTGGTAATGCAATCTTTTGCACAATTTAACTTTAATTTCTCGTAATTCAGACAGTTTGAATGAAATGTTTATATTTACGCAGGAAAAGATTCCTCTTGGATCAGTGTATCTATTGGTCAAAATCGGAGCAAAATTCTTACGGCAGATACTGAGATTAGTCTGCATATAGAGATGAATGCCAGCAAATGGCCTAATTTCGCATTTATAGAGAGATTTTCCACAGCATAGTAGACACATTAACTAAATAAAAGACGTTAGAAAATGACTCCTCCACTCTACATAATTTCTGGTACCTTGTACAGTACAGTGGACCTCTTATTTTAATTATAAAGGACATTCAAGCACTGTTCTAATGGCTATAATATGTCACAGTTATTCATTTACCTATTGCAGCGTGAGATGTCAGGTAAAAACTCCAGTTGGTGGAATATTCAAAAATAGTGTAGTGTGTCCAGCAAAATGCTTTTCGACAGTGATCTACATTAGCAGCTCCAAAAAATTTCCAGGCAGAGAACTGTGCATTCTTCATGTGTTGGAACGTCTAAAACATGGATGACACTACTTGAATTGTGTGCTCCCTACAGACCAACTGAATTCAGAGCTGGACACAGCAGTGTTTATGGAGATGTGTGGAAAGTCATAACATGAGGCTCTATTCATTATGACAGAACATGGCCTGGTTCTTTACTAGTGGTCGGCAGTCCCCATTCCACTGTGTGTAACAACTTGCTACAGAATCTTAACAGCGCTGTTGGATCTCTCAATGATGCTATTGCATCCAACGTAATTTGCTGCTTCACGCAGCCAGTGCTAACAAATGTACCCCTCTCCCATTCTCTCTCTCTCTCTCAGTGGAGTTGTGCCTGCCGATTGATGATGATGTAGCAATGTGTGCTCGTGCACGCAACTGACGTACAGTGCTGACTGTTTGTTTCTGCTGCATAGCTACGTCATCACCTTAGCCTGTGCTTGTGTGAACTTAAGGAAAATTTTAATTTATTCCCCTTTCCTGCCTTGTGACATTACATTCCCATCTCCATCAAATATTCGTCCCAAATTTTACTTTCTCGGTCCATTACTAACCTAGTCTGTATATATTTATTTACAATTTAATCTTATTCTGAGTTTAATCCCTTGTTTGCATCTTCAGCTGAATCATAGGGTTCTTAATCTTTGTATTAACTTAATTATCTAACTTTACATTGCCTTTCTGGTATGTTTCCTACTGCTAATGTATTTTATAGTTTCTATTTTTAATTCTTATCAGTAGTACGTGATACGTGTGCGTTCCATGACTATTTAATGGATTGGTTATTCATCTGAAAAGGATATTTTGCCTTTTAACCAAAAGTAGGTTGCAGTAATTAATACTAGTATCAGGGTAACACATATTGTTGACGCACTAACATTATGTTTTGCTTGTTTGTTGCTTCATTTAACAAGCGGTAATGAATATTCCTCTCTCTCTCTCTCTTTCTCTCTCTCTTTCTCTCTCTCCCTCCCTGTCTCCCTCTCTCTCTCTCTCTCTCTCTCTCTCTCTCTCACACACACACACACACACACACACACACACACACACACGGTGGACGTTTTTTGAGTGTGTAAGTTGGTCCTGCTGATTCATTCTCACGTAGCAAACTGTGCTCATACACGCAACTGATTTACAGTGTGAAATTTTGAATTATATTGCGTTACTTTTTGTAGCAGCTGATCAGCTAAACTTCCTCCCTACATTTGTCGAGCAAAGGTAATCATGATTGCTTCTGTAATAATAGCTGGAAGATGAAACCATGTTCTGGATATTCAGGACATGTCACACTTGGTAATGTTGATTTGTAATCCACTATTTTGCAATTCTAATGCTGTCATTCCTGTTGATTTTTCGTTTCTGTAACAACTGACAGTCACTGTTTTTGATGAGAACATGGAGTAAATCCAGTGGTCTTCAGTTTTATGGAAATAGGGATACTTCTTCTCTTTTACACTCCACTGCTTCCATTTTCTCAAGAAGTGGTTGTATTTTACAATTTCACGTGGCCGTACGTTGAATGAACTGCTCTTTCTTAATAGATGGTAACACACTATAATGTTACATATCCGTTACTATCAAAATGTTTCTGGATAAACAGAAAGTAAATATCCTACTTTGAACTAACTATTCAAATGTTGTCAACGTTTATATAATGACATGAGGGCAAAAATATCATATTAGCAGACGAATGTTACTTGTCTTGCTATGGCTGTATCGTTGTCTAGGCTGACTGTTTCTGTTTATGGTTTCCAGTTAATAGGTAAACGGTTATTTTGCTTCAATAAAAGTCGACTGCATTTTGGTGCCTTTTACGTTATCAGTATTTATTCAGAAATACTTGACAGTATTTATTCATAAATTCTTGACGCTTTCTAAAACACCACTTGTTAAGTAAATGCAGTATACAACACAGGGAACGCGATAGTTACAGTGACCAATCTCGAAGACAACTAAGACTATCGTGGTACGTTAGGTGTCTTTTGTCTGTCTGGCTGACTCTTATGTAATGCCTGAATACCGCTAATTTTCTGCTTAGGGTATCTGCTCTAATACGGTTTACTTCAACCTTGTGAACTACACTCCTGGAAATGGAAAAAAGAACACATTGACACCGGTGTGTCAGACCCACCATACTTGCTCCGGACACTGCGAGAGGGCTGTACAAGCAATGATCACACGCACGGCACAGCGGACACACCAGGAACCGCGGTGTTGGCCGTCGAATGGCGCTAGCTGCGCAGCATTTGTGCACCGCCGCCGTCAGTGTCAGCCAGTTTGCCATGGCATACGGAGCTCCATCGCAGTCTTTAACACTGGTAGCATGCCGCGACAGCGTGGACGTGAACCGTATGTGCAGTTGACGGACTTTGAGCGAGGGCGTATAGTGGGCATGCGGGAGGCCGGGTGGACGTACCGCCGAATTGCTCAACACGTGGGGCGTGAGGTCTCCACAGTACATCGATGTTGTCGCCAGTGGTCGGCGGAAGGTGCACGTGTCCGTCGACCTGGGACCCGACCGCAGCGACGCACGGATGCACGCCAAGACCGTAGGATCCTACGCAGTGCCATAGGGGACCGCACCGCCACTTCCCAGCAAATTAGGGACACTGTTGCTCCTGGGGTATCGGCGAGGACCATTCGCAACCGTCTCCATGAAGCTGGGCTACGGTCCCGCACACCGTTAGGCCGTCTTCCGCTCACGCCCCAACATCGTGCAGCCCGCCTCCAGTGGTGTCGCGACAGGCGTGAATGGAGGGACGAATGGAGACGTGTCGTCTTCAGCGATGAGAGTCGCTTCTGCCTTGGTGCCAATGATGGTCGTATGCGTGTTTGGCGCCGTGCAGGTGAGCGCCACAATCAGGACTGCATACGACCGAGGCACACAGGGCCAACACCCGGCATCATGGAGTGGGGAGCGATCTCCTACACTGGCCGTACACCACTGGTGATCGTCGAGGGGACACTGAATAGTGCACGGTACATCCAAACCGTCATCGAACCCATCGTTCTACCATTCCTAGACCGGCAAGGGAACTTGCTGTTCCTACAGGACAATGCACGTCCGCATGTATCCCGTGCCACCCAACGTGCTCTAGAAGGTGTAAGTCAACTACCCTGGCCAGCAAGATCTCCGGATCTGTCCCCCATTGAGCATGTTTGGGACTGGATGAAGCGTCGTCTCACGCGGTCTGCACGTCCAGCACGAACGCTGGTCCAACTGAGGCGCCAGGTGGAAATGGCATGGCAAGCCGTTCCACATGACTACATCCAGCATCTCTACGATCGTCTCCATGGGAGAATAGCAGCCTGCATTGCTGCGAAAGGTGGATATACACTGTACTAGTGCCGACATTGTGCATGCTCTGTTGCCTGTGTCTATGTGCCTGTGGTTCTGTCAGTGTGATCATGTGATGTATCTGACCCCAGGAATGTGTCAATAAAGTTTCCCCTTCCTCGGACAATGAATTCACGGTGTTCTTATTTCAATTTCCAGGAGTGTATTTCATGGTTAACCTGACTCACTGTGAGTGCCGCCTTGCTGACTGAATGAAGAATGTTTCAGGCCTAACAACCACTTCAAGATGGATGATCTGTTACAGATGGATGATCTGTTACCAGTTGAAGTTTCTGACCATACAAATAAGAGATATTCCATGTATTACTGCCAACTTCTCCGTTTTAGTTGTTCAGTAATTTCGCTCAGTCATGTTTAACGGCTTTAGATGCATATGCCATCAGGTTACTAGCTATTCATGAAATTATGATTTCCTTGGCAAAATCAGGGAATACTAACACATGATCCGATATCAGTTTCCCTCAAATTTCTGAGACACTTCCTGACATTCTGCTGTCCAATACTTAATCTCTTCCAAAGACGGTTGTACAATTCCAGCTAATCCCTTTACTAATTTATGACAATACCTACATCATTCAAGAAATAGCTGCAACTGTTTTGTTGTGTGTGGTGTTGCAACTTCACACCTAACAGTATGAGATGAGGATCCATTCTCACTACTTCTTGACTGATAATATGTTGTTGTTGTTGTGGTCTTCAGTCCTGAGACTGGTATGATGCAGCTCTCCATGCTACCCTATCCTGTGCAAGCTTCTTCATCTCCCAGTACTTACTGCAACCCACATCCTTCTGAATCTCCTTAGTGTATTCATCTCTTGGTCTCCATCTACGATTTTTACCCTCCACGCTGCCCTCCAATGCTAAATTTGTGATCCCTTGATGCCTCAGAACATGACCTACTAACCGGACCCTTCTTTTTGTCAAGTTGTGCCACATACTCCTCTTCTCCCCAATTCTATTCAATACTTCATCATTAGTTATGTGATCTACCCATCTAATCTTTAGCATTCTTCTGTAGCACCACATTTCGAAAGCTTCTATTCTCTTCTTATCCGAAATGTTTATCTTTCAATTCCATACATGGCTACACTCCATACAAATATTTTCAGAAACGACTTCCTGACACTTAGATCTATATTCGATGTTAACAAATTTCCTTATTCAGAAACGCTTTCCTTGCCATTGCCAGTCTTCATTTTATATCTTCTCTACTTCGACCATCATCAGTTATTTTGCTCCCAAATAGCAAACCTACTTTACTACTTTAAGTGTCTCATTTCCTAATCTAATTCCCTCAGCATCACACGACATAATTGGACCACATTCCATTATCCTCGTTTCGCTTTTGTTGATGTTCATCTTATATCCACCTTTCAAGACACTGTCCATTCCGTTCAACTGCTCTTCCAAGTCCTTTGCTGTCTCTGATAGAATTACAATGTCCTAGGCGAACCTCAACGTTTTTATTTCTTCTCCATGGATTTTAATACCTACTCCGAATTTTTCTTTTGTTTCCTTTACTGCTTGCTCAATATACAGATGGAATAACATCGGGGAGAGGCTACAACCCTGTCTCACTCTCTTCCCAACCACTGCCACCCTTTCATGCCCCACGGCTCTTATAACTGCCATCTGGTTTCTGTACAAATTGTAAATAGCCTTTCGCTCCCTGTATTTTACCCCTGCCACCTTTAGAATTTGAAAGAGAGTATTCCAGTCAACATTGCCAAAACTTTCTCTAAGTCTACAAATGCTAGAAACGTAGATTTGTTTTTCCTTAATCTTTCTTCTAAGATAAGTCGTAAGGTCAGTATTGCTTCACGTGTTCCAACATTTCTACGGAATCCAAACTGATTTTCCCCAAGATCGGCTTCCAACAGTTTTCCCATTCGTCTGTAAAGAATTCGCATTAGTATTTTGCACCTGTGACTTATTAAACTGATAGTTCGATAATTTTCACATCTGTCAACACCTGCTTTCTTTGGAATTATTATATTCTTCTTGAAGTCTGAGGGTATTTTGCCTGTCTCATACATCTTGCTCACCAGATGGTAGAGTTTTGTCAGGACTGGCTCTCCCAAGGCTATCAGTTGTTCTAATGGAATGTTGTCTACTCCGGAGGCCTTGTTTCGACTCAGGTCTTTTAGTGCTCTGTCAAACTCTTCACGCAGTATCATATCTCCCATTTCATTTTCATCTACATTTCCATTTCCATAATATTGTCCTCAAGTACATCGCCCTTGTATAGACCCTCTATATACTCCTTCCACCTTTTTGCTTTCCCTTGATATTCATACGAGTGGTTCTCTTTTCTCCAGAGGCCTCTTTAATTTTCCTGTAGGCATTATCTATCTTACCCCTAGTGAGATAAGCCTCTACATCCTTACATATGTCCTCTAGCAAACCCTGCTTAGCCATTTTACACTTCCTGTCTATCTCATTTTTGAGATGTTTGTATTCCTTTTTGCCTGCTTCATGTACTGCATTTTTATATTTTCTCCTTTCATCAATTAAATTCAATATTTCTTCTGTTACCCAAGGAGTTCTACTAGCCTTCGTCTTTTTACCTACTTGATCCTCTGCTGACTTCACTACTTCGTCCGTCAGAGTTACCCATTCTTCTTCTAATGTACTTCTTTCCCCCATTCCCTTAAATTGTTCCCTTACGCTCTCCCTGAAACTCTGTACAACTTCTGGTTCTTTCAGTTTATCCAGGTCCCATCTTAAAATTCCCACCTCTTTGCAGTTTCTTCAGTTTTAATCTACAGTTCATAACCAATAGATTGTGGTCAGAGTCCACATCTGCCCCTGAAAATGTCTTACAATTTAAAACCTGGTTTCTAAATCTCTGTCTTACCATTATATAATCTATCTGATACCTTCTAGTATCTCCAGGACTCTTCCATGCATATAACCTTCTTTCATGATTCTTGAACGAAGTGTTAGCTATGATTGAGTTATGCTCTGTGCAAAACTCTACCAGGCGACTTCCTCTTTCATTTCTTAGCCCCAATCCATATTCACCTACTATGTTTCCTTCTCTCCCTTTTCCTACTTTCGAATTCCAGTCACCCATGACTATTAAATTTTCGTCTCCCTTCACTACCTGAATAATTTCTTTTATCTCATCATACATTTCTTCAATTTCTTCATCATCTGCAGAGCTAGTTGGCATATAAACTTCTACTACTGTAGTAGGCGTGGGCTTCGTGTCTGTCTTGGCCACAATAATGCGTTCACTATGCTGTTTCTAGTATCTTACCCGCAAACTTTTTTTTTATTCATTATTAATCCTACTCCTGCATTACCCCTATTTGATTTTGTATTTATAACCCTTTATTCACCTGACCAAAAGTCTTGTTCCTCCTGCCACCGAACTTCGTTAATTCCCACTATATCTAACTTTAACCTATCCGTTTCCCTTTTTAAATTTTCTAATCTACCTGCCCGGTTAAGGGATCTGACGTTCCACGCTCCGATCCGTAGAACGCCAGTTTTCTTTCTCCTGATAACGACGTCCTCTTGAGTAGTCCCGCCTGGAGATCAGAATGGGGGACTATTTTGCCTCCGGAATATTTTACCCAAGAGGACTCCATCATCATTTATCCATACAGTAAAGTTGCATGCCCTCGGGAAAAATTACGGCCGTAGTTTCCCCTTGCTTTCAGCCGTTCGCAGTACCAGCACAGCAAGACCGTTTTGGTAAATGTTGCAAGGCCAGGTCAGTCAATCATCCAGACTGTTGCCCCTGCAACTGCTGAAATGGATGGTGCCCCTCTTCAGGAACCACACGTTTGTCTGGCCTCTCGACAGATACCCCTCCGTTGTGGCTGCACATACGGTACGGCAACCTGTATTGCTGAGGCACGCAAGCCTCCCCACCAACGGCAAGGTCTATGGTTCATGGGGAAGGACTGATAATATACCTGACGTATTTAACTCTTGTTTGAGCAAAATGACGCTCCTCCAGGGTGAGTGTCAAATGTGCAGTTCTTAGTCTGCTGAACACTTCGTCCTAGTGCTTTACGTACTTTTCTACATTTCTTGAAAAACCAACACCATATGTAATTTTGGTTTCAAGCCACAAAGTTCTCTGTCTAACAGGCAGTTACATGTAGCAGGAGAATTTTTTAAAACCATGTGGAATGCTGCAATACAGGCAATGACTCGAGGGTGCTGTGAATGCTGTGTTAGTCATGTTGGTGATAGCTACTTATAAACCCATTGTCCAAAAATGTTTGCAAGGTCCCATGTTGTCTAATGTTTGCATGATGTTTGGGATTGAATACTCATTTGTTATAGTATGTGCATTTAGGAAACACAGATAATGTTCTTTTTGATTCCATTGGATGACGTTTTTGGTATAATGACTTTATTCGCTGTCCAGGGACTATCGCTATGGTCTACAATGCCTTCAGTTAGCTGTTGATGTACTAATTAACAGTTCCTTGTAAACTGGTATACTATCACGTGTAGAAATTCGATGTGTGATGGGTGCTGCCGGCAAGGAACCATCTGAATTAAAGAAGCCTGAGTATTCTAACAACTATGTGTCCATAGCTTCCTATTCACTGTCTTCCAGGTTATGAACCTTGGCACAGACAGCAAATGCATTCATGGTTTACTTCAGGCTACAGTCATTGCTGATCTATTTATATAATCCTCACAGAGTGTCTCTAAGGTTGATACTATTAAACCCTTCAAAAGATTTATATCAATCATCTCAATGATTACCAGAACTATAAATTCGCCCTTTACGTTGCTTATGCTTCTGCGCATAACCAATGGTTTTCATATAATGCTTCGCTGTTCTGCAGTGGCTCAGTCTCACATAATACTCGTTATGGTATGTCGTCATCCACAGTTACCCAGATCGACTTCTCTTGTCATGTGGAAATGTCTTTAATGCATATGTTCACAGTTGTACTGATGACACATTGACAATTGGTATACCTTGTGACATTGAAACAGTTGCAGCTGTTGCACCCAATGGAAATGAATTCCTGCTAAGTTCAACTACATGCTGCCAAAAATCAATTTTGATATGATGTGTATCCAGAAAGACAAGTGTGATAATTGCGGGTTAAACCTGTCCCAAATTTGGCAACACTTCCATATGCTCAAGAAACCATTTATTTCTTGTACTAAAGCTTAGCTGTGTTGTCCCCTACGACTTTGCACCACTGTTTCCTACTCCAAGTATATTGCATCTTGTAGCATTTAGTCTTGTCTTCCCATGAGGTACAGACCAGCGACTAACGTATGTCCACCATTGTCTACCAGAAATTTATGTTCTCTGCCCTGTACTAACCCCATTAAGCAGCAATCGATCTCAGCACATGTGCTCGCAATATTATGGTTTACTGGGAATGTTTCGCGATAGACGAAACTTACCTGTTTGCGTTTTACGCTTGCTAGCATTTATTTCGTTTAGCCTGTTTCTAGCGCTCACTTTCGAGTCCATTGTGGCCAAAGGATTTGCAACTGTAAGAGTGTGGCTGCCGACACTGTGCCTTCAAACATCCTTTCTTCCCAATCTTATCGCATTCTTTTTCGGAAGCACAGATCCGTCGATCATTGTGTACCCTTGTAGCAATGTCGACTTCCTGCAAGTGCGTTTAGTGCAAAGCGCCACAGGTAGGTCATCAGGATATCCCATACGTACTTTACGTGAAAATTCCGTAAGAATATCCAATGGAAAAACGTATAGAGTCCTATTTTCCGCTTCACTAAGAATAAATCCGCTACTGACTTTTGTGTCAACTCACATGGCTGAGTGTTCACCTTTCGAATTCTTTCGAATTCTGTCAGAATAAGCATCGCCACTTTCAATGTCTTTCTGTACTAACTCATCCAACTTTTCTCTAAAAGAACTAGCACTGTTCTGAGCTAGGATCTTTGCCGTAAAGCCTCTGCTAATTGTTTGAATGTGCAAGCATTTCATGGTACATGTCGTTAGTTTTAGCCTCACCTGTTAGAAGTAGTTGGTCATTTGCAGACTCGTTTCATCTGACCAGTTATTCGGTTTAACTATGGTTAAAATATCATTTATGAATACGACCTCGTCCTCTGTTGTTTTACCAGCGAAAAGTGTTATTAGGTTAGCTGCTGAAGGATCTCTGGAGAAGGAGTGTCTACTCTTTGCTGCCTTATCATCATCTGCCCAGTCTTTGACTGTTGCACATCTTGAAATGCTTCTTGTTGCTTACTTGACCTATCATTATACAACCCATGCTGAGTATTATCCTCTAACAATTTCCATATCTTCTCCATCAGAGCAGGTGTAGTTTGACTTGCAGCTGATCATGTTTCTGCCGCCTCTGTGCAATTTATTACTACCTTGCACTCAGAAAATTAAAACAAGTTCCTCTTCTAAAAGCTATATCAAAACTCCACAGACATAGTACACCAAAAACTCCACAGACAAACTTAATAATCTTTAATTCTGATCATAGCACAGCTAAAAACGTGGTACAACAGTGTGCTGCCTGTACATAATGTCCACAAGTGGTGCAAGTTACTGGTACCATTATAGGGCATGGAACATTATGTCCAGATAAAATACAGCTCTCCCATCTCAAAGGAAGCAAATAAGTTTCCTTGCAGTTCCCTCTAAATTGTGACAGAGCTGAAAGTTCTTCGGGTTTGACCAAACGGACTTTCCAAACGTTAAGTCAATCTCTAAGTTCAGTCCTGACCATAACAAAATAAAATCAAGTAGAGAATTTTCTTTGGACTCACCGCACTGTGGTCGTGGCTGAGGCATGCGGATGCCATTCGAGAGATCAGATGTGTGTTGCTGATGCTGTGACGTCCTCTCCTGGTTCGTCAGCGACTCCAGGATATCAATCTCCTATTGATGTCGTCGAATCACGTCTGAAGACAAACTGTGTGAGTGCCAAGCGGAGACACCTTGGTAGAGCGGTGTAGTGGAACCTGTAAAGCATCTTTCAGTGCTAATGAAACATGAGTTCTGTAATAAATTTCTGATAGGAATACGGAATATTCTGTTCAAGAATCAAAAGTGAAGGGGGTATACTTGGCAGGTAGTGGAGGATTCCGATTAGACTACATCATGTTCAGGCAGAAATTCCAAAATCAGATACTGTGTACAAGAGGTACCCAGAAGCAGATATATACTAACATCACAATTAGCTATTGATGAAGAGTAGCCTGAAGTTCAAGAGACTAGTCAGGAAGAATCAATACGCAAAGAAGTAGCATAGGGAAGTGCTAAGAAATGAAGAGGTACGCTCGAAATTCTCTAAACAGAAGGTAGTGCGATAAGGAGAAGCTCAGTAAGCAGTGCAGTTGAAGAGGATTGGACGTATAAAAATAGCAATCACAGAAGTTGGAAAGAAAAAAATAGAACAAGGAAGGTAACTGCGAGGAATCCACGGGTAACCGAAGAACGATGAAAGAAGGAAGTACAAAAGCGTTAGGGAAATACAAGTGGCTTAGGAATGAAATAAAGAGGAAGTCCAGAGAAGCTAAGGCGAAATGGATGCATGAAAAAACGTGAAGAAATCGAAATAGAAATTATTGTTGGAAGGACTGATTCAGCATTTAAAAAAATCAGAACAATCTTCCTGTGTCTTCTTGTCAGCCTTAGCAGATGCCTCATGCCAGTGATACGGTGAAACTGCAGGCTCTTGACGTCGGCTCGGCTAGCTAGCAAGGCTGCTCCTATAGGTGAAGTCTTGTGGGCTGACTTCTCATGGTCTGCAGGTGAAGCTACAGCATTAAATTACAACCCCACACAGTTAGAGCATTCTCACCTCATTCCAGAAGATGACGATGCCCGTTGGCAGGTGCCACGGTGTCAGAGATCGTACAGGTAGCTGATCCTGGCCGCATCGGACAGGTAGGCTCTGGCACCCAGAAGTGTCTAACAGTGATGACCATGAACAGAGGCACCAGATAGCACTCTCACTCATCAGTGAAGCTTTAGTGCAATAAGCACCGCAAGATATACAGAAGTTGGAAGGCCCTCAGTCTCTTTATTATTGATGTGGTATGCGGCGGCCAATTTGAAGTCCTACGAGCAGTAGGAAGTGGTTACTTGGATGTTGCTATTTCAGAAACAGCAAGAAATTTAGAGAAGATACCTGTATGGTGTGAAAAGTGGCCGTTGACCCTAAATGATGGAAAGTGTGAGGTCATCCACATCAGTGCTAAAAGGAATCCGTTAAACTTCTGTTACAAGATAAATGAGTCAAATCTTAAGGTCGTAAATTCAATTAAATACCTAGGATTTAATTTACGAACGACATAAATTGGAAGAAACACATAGAATGTGTTGTGGGGAGAGCTAACGAAAGGCTGCGTTTTATTGGCAGGACACTTAGAAAATGTAACAGGTCTACTAAGGAGACTGCCTATACTACACTTGTCCGTCCTCTTTTAGAATACTGCTGCGCGGTGTGGGATCCTTACCACATAGGGTTGATCGCGGTAAATGATAACAGCCAAACCGTTGCACGATACAGATTTATTAAAATCCTTGACCACGGTTTCGGCATATCTACATATACCTTCACCAGAAGTAAAATACACCTGAACAGGAAGACACCTTCATTAGCAAAAAGTTTGCACGAGAACTGATAACAAATGTTTTTTTTCTTTATTGTTATTTTTAAACCTGTTTACAGGCAGGCCAGCAGCAGCATACTACGCCGCTCTTTGGCCTCAGAGAAACACAAAAGAGACAAATGAAGACAATGTGAGATAAAAATATGGTGGACATATAAACTGAGACAAACACATTTTAAAATGCATGGAGCCGTTCACGGGCGTTGAGTCCAAGATAAAATTTGTTCAGACACTTGGACACATACATAGACGGAAATTGTCACACGTGAACGTAGGTGCACAGAACGAATAACACTGAACCACTCAAGCACAAAACGACGGCACACACAGAAACACGAGCCGTTGATCTCTGGTGCGCGAAAGTTCACTAATCATGTACAAGTCCGGGGACATGCCAAGAGAGGAGGAGTGGGGTGGGAGAGGGAGAGGGGAGAGCAGATGCCATGGGCAAGGGAGATACGGGGAATGGAGGAAGGGGGAGGGGAAGCCCGAGGAAGAGGGGTGGAGGAAGGCGACAGGGGAAAAGGAAAGAGAAGGGAGGGAGGGTGACGAAAGGAAAGGACACAGGAAAGGGGGGGGGGAGGATCAAAGTTGATAGGAGGGGTAGATGGAGGGGAGGAGGACATCATCAGGGAGGGGGAGCTGGCGGAAGCCACCTTGGGAGAGGGTAAGGTGGGTGGAGAGATGGAGACTGGGTGGGACGTGGGAATACAGGTGCGGCAGTGGGCAGGGGTGGGAGAGGATGGGCGAGCAAGCAGGTCAGGAGGATCGAGTTTGCGGGAGGTGTACAGGATGCATATCCTTTCAAGGAAAATGAGGAGGTGGGGGAACAGAATGAGATCGTGGAGGATCCGCATGGGGGAGGGGAGACGGATGCGATAGGCGAGGTGGAGAGTATGGCGTTCAAGGATTTGAAGGGATTTATAAAAGGTAGGGGGGGGGGGCGGAGATCCAGGCCAGATTGGCGTAACAAAGGATAGGGCGGATGAGGGATTTATAGGTGTGGAGGATGGTGGAGGGGTCCAGACCCCACGTACGGCCAGAAAGGAGCTTGAGGAGACGGAGTCGGGAGCGTGCCTTGGTTTGGATCGTCCGCAGATGGGGGATCCAGGAGAGGCGACGGTCGAGGGTGACGCCAAGGTACTTGAGGGTGGGGGTGAAGGCGATAGGACGGCCATAGACGGTGAGATAGAAATCAAGGAGGCGGAAGGAAGGGGTGGTTTTGCCTACAATGATCGCCTGGGTTTTGGAGGGATTGACCTTGAGCAACCACTGGTTGCACCAAGTGGTGAACCGGTCAAGATGGGATTGGAGAAGGTGTTGGGAGCACTGCAGGGTGGGGGCAAGGGCAAGGAAGGCGGTGTCATCGGCAAACTGGAGAAGGTGGACGGGGGGTGACAGCAGCGGATGTCCGCCGTATACAAAAGGTACAGAAGGGGGAAGAGAACGGAGCCTTGGGGCACACCGGCGGAGGGAAAAAAGGTGTAGGAATTCGTGTTATGGATGGTGACGTAGGAAGGATGGTGGGAGAGAAAGGAGCCGATCAGACGGACGTAGTTAATGGGAAGGGCGAAGGTTCGGATCTTGAAGAGGAGACCGGAATGCCATACATGGTCATAAGCTCGTTCGAGGTCCAGGGAGAGGAAGATTGCGGAGCGACGGGAATTAAGCTGGTCGGAAATGAGTGAGGTGAAGGAGAAGGTCGTCGGAAGAGAAGGACGACCGAAAGCCACACTGGGTAACGGGAAGGAGGCGGTGCTGGCAGAGATGTTGGTGGATGCGTCGGGTGAGGATAGATTCCAGGACCTTGCTGAAGACCGAGGTAAGGCTGATGGGATGGTAGGAGGAGAGAGCGGACGGCGGTTTGCCAGGTTTAAGGAAAATCAGGATATAGGAGGTTTTACACAGGTCGGGGTAGTAACTGGTGGACAGGACTTCATTGTAGAGCCTGGCCAGGGTGGAGAGGAAAGAGACAGGAGCTTCACGAAGGTGACGGTAGGTGACATGATCGTGACCAGGAGTGGTGTTACGTTTTGTGCGGAGTGTAGCAATGAGATCCTGTGTAGTGATAGGGGCATTGAGTTCTGTGTGTGCAATGTTGTCCAAGTACTGGAAACCAGGTGCGAGGGGAGGGACAGAGGTGTCAGTTTGAACGCGGACATCCGGGAAGAGGGAGTAATCGAACTGGGGATCATCGGGGATGGAAAATACATTGGAGACGTGGGAGACAAAGTGATTGGCCTTACTAAGGGTGTCAGGGAAGGGGTGATCATCATGGAGAAGAGGATAGTAGGGGAAGGGTTTAGTTCCGGTAAGGCGATGGAAGGCTGACCAGAACTTGGACGACTTGATAGGTAGGGTAGCATTTAAACGGGTGCCTGTCTGTCGCCAGTCCTGGCGTTTCTTAGCCACGAGCAAATTACGAATGTGTCGCTGGAGTTACCGGTGGCGTCGTAGTGTGTCCTGGTCACGCATGCGGAGGAAGGCACGGTAGAGATGGCGGTATTCACGGAGGAGGAGGAGGATGGCCTGTGGGGGTAAGGTAGGACGGTGGAGGTGGATGGCCTCCACGGCCTCAGACAAAGTCTGCTGGAGAAAGGAGGCGGCATGGGTTACATCATCAGGGTGGTGGTAGGTGAAGGGGTGGCTATCGACCTGGGTGGAGAGGGTATCCCGGTAGGCATTCCAGTTGGCACGGGAATAGTCATGGATGTACTTAGGGGGAGGGTCATTACGAGGGTCGGGTTGGGGGCGACGACCATCTGAAACGGTGAGGAGGACAGGGAGATGGTCGCTACCAATAGGCTCCAGGACATCCACCGTTATGCGGCCATGGAGGTTGGGGGAGGAAAGGATAACATCGGGAATGGAGTTGGATTCGGGATGGGTGTGCTGGGGGATGGGGATGAGGTCGCCGTGAAGGGAGGAGAGGAACCGATGCCACCACCGTAACTGGGTGGCGGAACGACTATGGATGTTGAGGTCGGCGGAGATCACGTAGGAGGAGAAGGTACGGTCAATGTGGGAGAGGAAGTCGAAGGGAATAGGGGTGTCAGAGCGGACATAGATGGTGGCGCAGGTAACGGTAAGGCCAGGGAAGAAGAGACTAAGGATCAGGTTTTCGGTGGGGTCAGGAAGGAGAGGTTGGAGCCGAACTGGGATCTGGCGGTGTGACCAATGGCAACTCTGCCACGCGCAATAGGGAGGGGATTATCGGAGCGGTGGAGGAGGTAGGGCAAAGTGTGGACGGTGTGGTGGGGTTGGAGGACGGTTTCATCGAGGAGGAAGGCACCCACGCAGTGCGTGGCAAGGGTGTGCAGGAAGAGGTTCTTGTTGGCGGGAAGGGAGCGGATATTGTTGAAAAGGATACGGTGCTGTCGCGCCATGACAGGGATTTAGACGAGGGTGTCAAGACAGGAGAAGGTGAAATGGGCCTGGTTGTTGGAGTAGGTGGCGTACATTTTTAGTTGGAAAACGGAACGGGCGGCGAGGGATATCTGTTGGAGGGTGTGTGGGCGCTGAAAAGGATGAACATTCTGAAGGACGATGGTGAGGAATCTGATGATGTCCTCAGCACTAGGGCCTGGGCGAAGGGAATTGCCGGGAGGGGTGGGGGCGTCCAGAGGGCGGACAGGAACGGTGAGTTCAGGAGTGGTAGGAGGGGGTTGGGCCTTACATTTCTGGGAGTAAGTAGGATGAGGGGGGTTACAAGTATTACAGGAGGGGGGGGACTGGAGATTGGGGCACTGCCGTAAAAAGTGGGCTTGCCTACAGTGCGGGCAAGTGGGGGCCTAGCGGCACTCAGATGTCGGGTGTGCATTATACCGCAAGCACCTCTGGCAGCGGAGAGATTGAGGAAGGGAACGGGAAGGGTCAACATGGTAGCGTTGGTGAAAGAGAAGGACAACCCCTTTCAGGAGATGGTCGATGGAGGGTGTGTGTTCGGAAAAGACCTGCATAAGGTGGGTGGGGCCGACTGAATTATGGATGCGGCGAACTGCACCCACCTCCAGATGGGGATGCACCTCAAGCTCCGCCAACACCTCCTCCTCCATGATCGCCGGACTAAGCCGAGTGATCACGGCGGTGAGGGTCAGCGTGCGACGTGGGGTTAGGGTTGGCGGGAGGGAGGCGGGGAAGGAGCAGGGGTGAGGGAGGCATTAGGGCCAAAGCGGGTGACAGGGATGCGGGAAAGGAGATCTGTGTGGAGGGTAGGGCTGGGGGAGGAGATGAGGACCGAATCACGGCGAGGAGTGAGGGGGGAGATGGGGGCACCAGGAAAATTCTGGCGAAGGAAAAGGGTGAGGTTCTGGGCCTCAAGAAGGGAGGGATCAGGACAGGACAGGAGGTAGCGGTAGGAGGAGGGGATGGAGGGGGAGGAGAAGGGGGCAGGGACAGGCGGGGAGACTTTCATGGCAGCATGGGCTGGGGAAGGGTGACGAGGCAGAGCCTTTTTGGGAGTAGAGGAGGCAGGGGTGCCACTGGGGCGCTTGACGGCGGAGGAGGAGGTGTGGGGGATGGGAGCGACGGGAATGTGGCAGGGAGTGGCAGGGCCTGGTGCTGGAGTCGGTGCCGGAGACGGTGAGGGCGATGGCGAAGGTGATGGTGAAGACGATGATGATGATGAAGGCGAAGGAGACAGTTGAATGAGGGCCATAGCCCGCCGGGGGACCACCCTAGCGGGGGCCGCAGAAATGGAAGCAGCAGAGGGAGGGAGTGGAGGGAAGGGATCAGAGGAGGTGCGGGAGGGAGTAGCCGGGGATGGGGCGACAAATAATGAGGGATATGGGAGAGTGAGGAGTGGGGGGAGTGATGCAGCACACCACGTGATAGTGGTGGCAGCGGCGGAGGGGGACGTGTATATGATGGCAGTGGTAGTGGTGGGGGTCAACATTACCAGAAGGGGAAAAGCACAGGACAGAACAAAGAAGCAAACGAGGGACAGACAAGGCGACGGGAAAAACAGAGTAGAAGGGACAGAGAAACTATGAAGGAGACTGGGGCCGAAGCCCCACCCTGCTGCTGCTGGCGGGGGAGGCGACCTGGCTGGCCGGCCAGTGGGGATGCTATTGCTGCTGGACGCTGGACGCTGGCTGCTGGCTGCTGGCAGGAACCGCTGCTGGCTGCTGGCTGCTGGCTGGCACCTGCAATATACCTAACATTTCGATTTGAACCGAAAGGCCAATCGAAGGGTGGTATCCTTCCGGATTACCGCTGGAGATCCATGAGAAAGAATTATTTTTTTTCCTTTATTGAAATTCAATTCCTCCCCAAGGGGGCGGGCTGGCAGCAGCTTAGTATGCCACTCTTGAGCCTACAGAATTTGTTAGAATGATGAAGAGAATAAATAATAAAAACAGGCGATAAAATCGGAGACTTAAAGAGTAACATGGCGAAAAGAAATCGTGGTACTTAAAACAAAGAACAGAGGGATGATGACGCTAAGAAAATACATACAAAGCAGACAGGTAAAACAATAGACAGACAATTAAAAAGACACGGCGACAGTCTAGTTTCTGTTCGCAAAAGACATAAAATTCACACCCAGCGACAGCATGGTTTCTGTTCGCAACATGAGAAAGACGAACAACACTGAACAGTCACTGGAACACTGCACTAAAATGTTGGCAAATGTGACATACCACAGCCGAGAGCAGGTGCGGGGAAACTGATGATGGGAAAATAAAAAAGGGGGGAGCCGGGAAAGGAGCTGATTGAGGATGAGGACCCATAAGAGGGGTGGGGGGCACTGGGCAGACGTGACAGGGAGTTGGGTAGGCAGAGGAGGGGAATACAAAAGGACTCGGGGGGGGGGGGAGAAGGGAGGTAGGGAGAGGTTTAGTGGGGAGGAAACAGGATGGAAGGGGGGAAGAGGGAGCCCAGGGAAAGGACAGAGGAGGAGGGGGAGTGAAGATCAGAGTTGATAGGAGGGATAAATGGAGGAGAGAGGGCATCATCCGGGAGGGGGAGTTGATGGAAGCCACCTTGGGAAAGGAGATGCAGGGTGTAGAGATGGAGGGTAGGAGGGACACAACGGTGAAGACGTGGCAGGGGGTGGGGATGGGGGAGGAGAGGAGCAACCAGGGGGTGAGGGGGTTCAAGGCGGTGGGAGGTGTAGAGGATGCGGATATGCCGGCCGAAGTGGCCGTGCGGTTAAAGGCGCTGCAGTCTGGAACCGCAAGACCGCTACGGTCGCAGGTTCGAATCCTGCCTCGGGCATGGATGTTTGTGATGTCCTTAGGTTAGTTAGGTTTAACTAGTTCTAAGTTCTAGGGGACTAATGACCTCAGCAGTTGAGTCCCATAGTGCTCAGAGCCATTTGAACCATTTTTGATGCGGATATGTTCGAGGAATAGGAGCAGATGAGGAATGAGATCATAAAGGATCCATGTGGGGGACGGGAGGCGTATACGGAAGGCGAGGCGGAGTGCATGACACTCAAGGATATGGAGGTACTTATAGAATTGGGGGGGGGGGCAGATATCCAGGCAGGACTGGCATAACAGAGGATGGGACGGATTAAGGATTTGTAGGTGTGGAGGATGGTAGAGGGGTGCAACCCCCATGTCCAGCCAGAGAGGCGTTTGAGGAGTTGGAGGCGGTTGTGGGCTTTGGATTGGATGGAGCGGAGATGAGGGATCCAGGTGAGGTGACGGTCAATGGTGAGGCCAAGGTAGGTGAGGGTGGGGGTGAGGCGGACAGGATAGGTGCAGACAGTAAGGGAGAAATCCAGGAGCCGGAAGGAGTGAGTGGTACGACCTACGATGATTGCCTGGGTCTTGGAAGGAGGGTTGAGTTTCAGGAGCCACTGGTTACACCATGCAGCAAAAAGGTCAAGGTGATTCTGGAGAAGGCGTTGGGACCGTTGGAGGGTAGGAGCGAGGGCGAGGAATGCGGTGTCATCAGCATATTGCAAGAGGTGTACTGGAGGGGGGGTTGGGGCATATCTGCTGTGTACAGGAGGTAGAGGAGAGGGGAGAGGACAGAGCCCTGGGGCACACCTGCAGAGGGGTAGAAGGTGTGGGAATTGGCATTATGGATGGTAACATAGGAGGGGTGGTGGGAGAGGAAGGAGGCCACCAGACGGATGTAGTTGATAGGAAGGCGTAGGTTTGGAGTTTAAACAGGAGACCGGGATGCCAGACACAGTTGTAGGACTTTTCGAGGTCAAGGGAGACAAAAATGGCTGAGCGATGGGAGTTAAGCTGGAGGGAGAGGAGATGAGTGAGGCGGAGGAGTTGGTCATCAGCAGAGAAGGAAGGTCGAAAGCCACATTGGGTGTTTGGGAGGAGGTGGTTTTGGCGGAGGTGGTGATGGATGCGCCAGGAAAGGATGGATTCCAAGAGCTTGCTGAACACCGATGTGAGACAGATAGGACGATAGGAAGAGGCATCAAATGGAGGCTTGTTGGGTTTGCAGAACATCAGGATACGGGAGGTTTTCCACAGGTCGGGATAGAAGCCAGTGGCAAGGATGACATTGTAGAGGGTGGCAAGGATTGAAAGGATGGAGGGAGGGCAATGTTTTAGGTGGCGGTAGGTAATGCAGTCGTGGCCGGGAGCAGTGTTGCGTTTAGTGCAGAGTGTGAGGCTGATGTCCTGTGTAGTGATGAAAGTGTTAAGTTCAGATGGTGGTGTGTGGCCCAAGTACTGGAAGCTAGGAGCAAGGGGAGGAACAGAGGTATTTGTACGGCCCATGACATCAGGGAAGAGGGAATAATCAAAGTGGGGATCAAATGGCTCTGAGCACTATGGGACTCAACTGCTGTGGTCATCAGTCCCCTAGAACTTAGAACTACTTAAACCTAACTAACCTAAGGCCATCACACACATCCATGCCTGAGGCAGGATTCGAACCTGCGCACGGTTCCGGACTGCACGCCTAGAACCGCGAGACCACCGCGGCCGGCAAGTGGGGATCATCTGGGATGGAAACAACATCAGAGAGGTGAGAGGCAAAGTGGTTGGCCTTACTGAGGTTGTCAGGAAAGGGACGGTCATTAAGGAGGATAGGGTAGTGGAGGGGTTCCCAGTAAGGCGGTGGAAAGCAGACCAATACTTGGAAGAGTTTATGGGCAGCGTGGTGTTGAGTTGTGCACATGTCTGGCGCCAGGCACGGCGTTTCTTCGCAGTAAGCAGGTTGCGGATGTGTCGTTGTAATTGCCAGTGGCTTGTAAGTGTATCCTGGTCACGAGTGCGGAGAAATGAGAAACAAGACTAATGACCTCAGCAGTTGAGTCCCATAGTGCTCAGAGCCATTTGAAATGAGAAACAAAAAACACTATAGCTTAAGTAACTGTAAAATTACCAGAGTATTACAAGCACAAAAACTTTTAGTCGCTTACTAAAATCACATCCTGCAGTGGAGATACATTAAACAATCGTGCCAAAGGCGTCGTCAGTAATTTAAACATTATCTCCATTTATACAGCATAATTATGGACGGAGGGTCGATTCGAACACAGCAAGGCATCAGTACTTCGCCTGTGAACTAGCGGGAAGAGTGTGTGAAAGCCCTAGGGCAGACAGTTTCACCAAGAGAGGGCACTTGTGGCATGCACTAGACGCTCGCGCACATTAAAACCCATGGATACATACTCATGCGCATGAAAATTATTAAAAGTTGTGCTAATTCAAACCTTCTGTGTAAATAAATAAAACATATCAGAACCATTTAAAAACATCTACGTGAAATAGAAAATATGAAACCAATTTACCTGTGTCCTAGTGTCAATCAGATGAAGCTTGCGCTACGGAACACATCTAACGAGAGAGGGCACTAGTGGTATGCGCGAGAATCTCGCGTAACTTAAAGGGTAAAATACATACTAGCGAAAACAACCAAAATGATAAAGTAAAACGAAACCATCTGTCGTTGTGAAATAAAATATAACAGAGTTATTTAATCACACATACACATCGAAAGCCACAAACAGCAAACACCAAAATTACGTAAAATCTCAACAAGGTAGGAAAAGCACATCTCACCAGCATTAACAGGCAAGAAAATTACTTCTAGTCAACCAGAGTATGTTACATCCAACATTGCACACACGGAACTCAATGCCCCTATCACTACACAGGATCTCCTTGCTACACTCCGCACAAAACGCAACACCGCTCCTGGTCACGATCGTGTCACCTACCGTCACCTTCGTGAAGCTCCTGTCTCTTTCCTCTCCACCCTGGCCAGGCTCTACAATGTAGTCCTGTCCACCGGATACCACCCCGACCTGTGGAAAACCTCCCATATCCTCATGTTCCTTAAACCTGGCAAACCGCCGTCCACCGTCTCCTCTTACCATCCCATCCGTCTTACCTCGGTCTTCAGAAAGGTCCTGGAATCTATCCTCACCCGCCGCATCCACCAGCATCTCCGCCAGCACCGCCTCCTTCCCAGTACCCAGTGTGGCTTTCGGCCGTCCTTCTCTTCCGACGACTTCTCCTTCACCTCACTCACCTCCTTTCCGACCAGCTTAACTCCCGTCGCTCCGCAATCTCCCTGTCCCTGGACCTCGAGCGTGCTTATGACCGTTTATGGCATTCCGGTCTCCTCTTCAAGCCCCAAACCTTCGCCCTTCCCATTAACTACGTCCGTCTGATCGGCTCCTTTCTCTCCCGCCGTCCTTCCTATGTCACCATCCATAACACAGATTCCTACACCTTTTTCCCCTCCGCCGGTGTGCCCCAAGGCTCCGTCCTCTCCCCCCTTCTGTACCTTTTGTATACGGCGGACATGCCGAAGCCGTCACCCCCCGTCCACCTTCTCCACTTTGCCAATAACACCGCCTTCCTTGCCCTTGCCCCCACCCTGCAGCGCTTCCAACACCTTCTCCAATCCAATCTTGACCGGTTCACCGCTTGGTGCAACCAGTGGTTGCTCAAGGTCAATCCCTCCAAAACCCAGGCGATCATTGTAGGCAAAACCACCCCATCCTTCCGCCTCCTTGATTTCTATCTCACCAACTATGGCCGTCCTATCGCCCTCACTCCCACCCTTAAGTACCTTGGCATCACCCTTGACCGTCGCCTCTCCTGGACTCCCCACCTCCAGACAATCCAAGCCAAGGCACGCTCCCGACTCAGTCTCCTCAAGCTCCTCTCCGGCCGTATGTGGGGTCTGGACCCCTCCACCATCCTCCACACCTATAAATCCCTCATCCGCCCTATCGTTATGCCCATCTGGCTTGGATCTCCGCCCCCCCTACCTGTTATAAATCCCTCCAAATCCTTGAACGTCATGCTCTCCGCCTCGCCTATCGCATCCGTCTCCCCTCCCCCACGCGGCTCCTGTACGATCTCATCCCCTTCCCCCACCTCCTCCTTTTCCTTGAAAGGATACGGATCCTGTACACCTCCCGTAAACTCGATCCTCCTCACTCACTCGTCTCCCCTGTCCTCTCCCACCCCCGCCCACTGCCACGCCTGTATTCCCACGTCCCACCCGGTCTCCATCTCTCCACCCTTCTTACCCTCTCCCAAGGTGGCTTCCGCCAGCTGGCTCTCCCTGATGATGCCCTCCTCCCCTCCATCTACCACTCCTACCTACTTTGATCCTCCCACCCTACTCCTGTGCTTGCTCCTCTGGGCACCCTCCCTCCCTTCTCTCCCTCTTCCCTCCCACCTCCATTTCTCCCCACTCCTCCCCCCGGCTTCCCCTCCCATGTCCCTCTACTCCTCTCCCCATCTCCTCAGCCATTGGCATCTTTGTTCTCCCCTCTCCCTCACCTCACCCTTCTTCCCCTCTTGGCAGGTCCCTGTCTCGTGTGTGTGCCTTCGTTTGTGTTTAGTGTTTGTTCTCCGTCACGCCACCACCGTTCACGTGTGCCGTCGCCGTCATCCGTGTTATGTGCGCCGTGTCAACTAGTGTTAGTGATGTTTCTCGTCCAGCGTGAAGGGCTCCATGTTTTTTTGTTTTTTAGTGTCTACATTTTTTGCCCGCCGTTTTGATTATATTCTCTGTGCCACCTGTCTGTAATACTTATTGTGAAACTCAAGGCTGAAGAGCGGCGTACTACGCTGCTGACAGCCCGCCTTTGTATAAGGTGTTTAAAATCACAATAAAGAAAAAAAAAGTCATATGATAACATAAATTCAATATAAAGTAGCCAAAGTTGTTCATTAAACACTGGTGTGTTTAACAGCGTAAGTTACATACTGTTAAAAGCTCAGAAAACCCATTTTTTTCAGTTTCCTTCATACTGCTTTTTTGGTCTGTTATGTGGTCTGAGTGGATCAGGGAATGAATGAGGCTTGTATGCGAAGTATGAACCGCTGAAATTGTAACTCAATGTGACCGATTGTGGGAATCTTGTTGTGCAGCCTTGATATGAACCACATACGTCGAGTTTTTTGACATGTTAGGTACAGATCTGTTCCTTAACCGTAAATAGAAAGTATAAATGTGTTCATGCATCGTTAAACAGTATTTTCTTCCGGTAATATCTTTTTTTTTGTCCTTTTTTAAAACATTGAAAGTTACTACCTACATTTTTCAGCTGTTCTACAGGAGATGTCATCAGTTATTCAGGGTAAATGAATACTACAAAGAGGAATCACTCCAGAAGATTTCACACAATGTGGTACCGTTATCGCAAATAAAACAGGAAAAGCATTTAACTTCACCAATTACAGTACACTGTCAGTGTTATCACATGGCTCTAAAATACAGTTAAAGGCGATTTAGTGGAGGCAGAGGCAGAGTAACAAGAGAAGCAATTTTGGCCTGGCGAATGCTATTGGATATAAGGACGGATATAAATAGGACTTACTTTCTTGACGGTGTGAAGTGGGAGCTACTCTTTACAATTATCAAAAGGAATACGACGTGACTGGAATTCAACTGCATCAGTAGCAAATCACAAAAATAAAAGTCAATAAGGTAAAGGAAGGGCAAGTATAGAAAAGAAGTTACAAAAGAATGTCCCACATTCCCGTATTTATTTATTGCGTTCATTGAGGAAGCTGTTCAGACGAAGGAGAAAACGAATTGAAGAAACGCCACTGATGAAAGGATACTTTGTATAAGATTTGCTGACGATGTCGTGATAATTGCAGACCTCGAAAAAATGTTGAAAATCCTGTCAGCCACTCTTAAACTACGAAAATTAAAAGTGACCTAAGTGAACAAACGGAAAACAAGAGTAATGCTAGTACGGAAATGCATACCAAAAATTAAAACCAATAAAAAAATTGAAGGCGTCAGAACTAAGTAGGTGAAACAATTTTGTTATTCGATAGTATAATCACAGAGGACAATAGATACCTAATGGAAGTGAAGAGGAAGACAGCAAAGCCGGCATTTATGACTAAGAAAGATATTTTAACCAGCAAACATATGAATACATTGTATGGAGTACACTGCTGGGTGGAAGTGAAAATTGGACTGTGGGTAAACTGAAATGTGGATATGGCGGAAAATGGCAAGAACGAATTGGACGGAAAGAAAAACCAACCTCTATTCCCGAGGACGTCAAAGAAGAAAAAAGAATATTAAACGAAATGTAAAACAGGACATAAAACTTACTGGATTTGTCATGAAACATAACACCTTCATCATTAAAATTCTTGAAGGGAAAGTGCTGGGAAAGAACGGAAAACGACGGACCTACGATGAAGTACACTCCTGGAAATTGAAATAAGATCACCGTGAATTCATTGTCCCAGGAAGGGGAAACTTTATTGACACATTCCTGGGGTCAGATACATCACATGATCACACTGACAGAAACACACGCACATAGACACAGGCAACAGAGCACGCACAATGTCGGCACTAGTACAGTGTATATCCACCTTTCGCAGCAATGCAGGCTGCTATTCTCCCATGGAGACGATCGTAGAGATGCTGGATGTAATCCTGTGGAACGGCTTGCCATGCCATTTCCACCTGGCGCCTCAGTTGGACCAGCGTTCGTGCTGGACGTGCAGACCGCGTGAGACGACGCTTCATCCAGTCCCAAACATGCTCAATGGGGGACAGATCCGGAGATCTTGCTGGCCAGGGTAGTTGACTTACACCCTCTAGAGCACGTTGGGTGGCACGGGATACATGCGGACGTGCATTGTCCTGTTGGAACAGCAAGTTCCCTTGCCGGTCTAGGAATGGTAGAACGATGGGTTCGATGACGGTTTGGATGTACCATGCACTGTTCAGTGTCCCCTCGACGATCACCAGTGGTGTACGGCCAGTGTAGGAGATCGCTCCCCACACCATGATGCCGGGTGTTGGCCCTGTGTGCCTCGGTCGTATGCAGTCCTGATTGTGGCGCTCACCTGCACGGCGCCAAACACGCATACGACCATCATTGGCACCAAGGCAGAAGCGACTCTCATCGCTGAAGACGACACGTCTCCATTCGTCCCTCCATTCACGCCTGTCGCGACACCACTGGAGGCGGGCTGCACGATGTTGGGGCGTGAGCGGAAGACGGCCTAACGGTGTGCGGGACCGTAGCCCAGCTTCATGGAGACGGTTGAGAATGGTCCTCGCCGATACCCCAGGAGCAACAGTGTCCCTAATTTGCTGGGAAGTGGCGGTGCGGTCCCCTACGGCACTGCGTAGGATCCTACGGTCTTGGCGTGCATCCGTGCGTCGCTGCGGTCCGGTCCCAGGTCGACGGGCACGTGCACCTTCCGCCGACCACTGGCGACAACATCGATGTACTGTGGAGACCTCACGCCCCACGTGTTGAGCAATTCGGCGGTACGTCCACCCGGCCTCCCGCATGCCCACTATACGCCCTCGCTCAAAGTCCGTCAACTGCACATACGGTTCACGTCCACGCTGTCGCGGCATGCTACCAGTGTTAAAGACTGCGATGGAGCTCCGTATGCCACGGCAAACTGGCTGACACTGACGGCGGCGGTGCACAAATGCTGCGCAGCTAGCGCCATTCGACGGCCAACACCGCGGTTCCTGGTGTGTCCGCTGTGCCTTGCGTGTGATCATTGCTTGTACAGCCCTCTCGCAGTGTCCGGAGCAAGTATGGTGGGTCTGACACACCGGTGTCAATGTGTTCTTTTTTCCATTTCCAGGAGTGTATTTGGAAGACACTAAGCAGAGGACAAGATGTGACAGTCACATGGAACAAAAAAGGAATAGGCAATTACAGAAGAGAGAGTTTGCATCGACGAAGCAATAGCAGTTAGAATATGTATTAACTCTGTGAAGGTTATTAAGCTTACAACTTAGAGTAAATACTGCAACAGAAGAAGTATTATTAGGTTGCATGCACGATTTGTGAACTCAAGTGTCTCTAATAAAAGAACACTCACATTTACTGAAATTCAAAACATTATACAGTAGTTGCTCCTTTCGTACAGTGATTCACAGCTAACTCGTTACGTTCGATCGGCCGGCGACGGAGGTTCACTGGCGGCAGTAGTCGTCGCAGCTGGCGTTTTGTTTGGTCGTCATTATTACTCGCATTCCAGTTTTGGTGCGAAACTGAAATAACTCCAAACGATAAGACCAGTATTTATGAAACAATCGCGGTCCGCAAGAAGAAGTCATGCGAGTCGCAGTTTGACTACGGCCGCTGCTTTGTCATGTGCTTTTAGTTACGTTATCGAAAGCGGCTCATCCGGGACAGGAGATGAGAGACAGGTGGCGCCTTTAGAGTAAAAGGACAAAGTTTCAGCCGGAAAACTGAAAGTGCGTCTTCGCTGCAAGCAGGATGCGCAATAATTAAGCAGTATCCCAAGTTGGTAAAGGAGGCAAACAACCCAGAGCAGTTATCAATGAATGGACCTGAAGGAGTCGTTCACTGGTCTGTTCAGGATGTTCCAGCCACAACAGGATAATGTCCATCGTGTTTAAAAGTGCTCTGAGTTCCCAGTAAATATGGGACTGCTGCAACTCCGTGATAAAGAAAGTTGTAACACGTCAGCATTGTCTTTTGCATCTTGTTTCAGAGTTAACCGTTTTCTTTTGGATCTTCTTTCGGAGTTTACCGTTTTTGTAAACATGAACCATTCGATATGACGAAATAGAGATGACGTTTGGTTGAACCTAAATGTTCAGTTTATTCGTTTAGATCTATTCCTATGTGTCGGGTAATTAACTTCCATGTTTTCACGCTTTTATTCTTTGATCGTTACGTAGATAAGATACTATGACCCCGGCTTTAATGCCCTGACGCAGCAAGGCTTCCTTTACATAAAATGTGGCCGAACTGTGAGTAAACAAAATCTGACTAACATTGTTTTTAAGTGTCGACGTTTCCAAGAGCGCAGTGGAATAATTAAAGGTGGGTTTCAAAAGCTCAGCCAAAATTGAAACCATAACTCTTACAAGAGACGGTTTGCAGCTACTCTCTATACATGTGTGTGAACTATACCTGAAAGATAAATTTCGTACGACACAAATAATTTTGCACTCTGTATCCTACAAGACGTTATAAATTGTAGTGATCTAACCCGTTCTGGTAACATAATGTTATCTCGAATCCTCCGTCTCCCTAAGCATAACTCTTGAAGTTCATCAGCAACGGGTATTTACTTATACAGCAGAAAATTTAATTTAAAATAAAAATTTCATCAGCACTGAAGACAGCTTATTCCCTCTCAGCTTTAACTGCCGCTAAAGCTAATGTGGTAGATTCCAGAATGTAGTTCTTAAGAGAACATATGTGCAGATATGGAGCACGTGAAAGATTAACCCGAAAAAGACCAAAGAGATTCCCAAATAATACCGTTAGGGTCAAAAATTATATTCACTCTTTATGTATTGCTCAGTGATTGAATACATGTTTCATACATAATTCTTGTCCAGCGTACTCTGTACAGGTATTGCAACTTGCTAGCTCTAATGACTCAATAAAAATTCGGTGTTGATTCCTACGCCTTCTAAGGAAGGTGTGAACTCGAATGGAACCCTAACATCGCCCAAGCTAGACACAACTCCAAAGTACCTCGCGTAGAGAAATGGAATATTCCCTAATTTGAAGATTTACGTGACATACACTTCCTTAAATGCAGCACAAGCTTCCAATCCAGCAACCGTCTCATTATCATCCAGAACGAAATCACTTTACTGTTCTCATATCAGTAACATTTTGGTTTAGACAAAGCGCCTATACTGAAGAGATCGGCACGTCATCTCGGTAGCAAGGGGAGGAAGAGAATGACCGGGATAAAGTGAGCCTTTCTCTGCAGCCCACGCGGCCATACAAACTGATTCTGCCGCCAAGCTCGCCTACTGGCAGACTCATGCCAAAGCTCAGATGACTTCCTCAGACCTAATTCACAGTTTCTAATCAGCGATATACGATCCCTACGGACAGCTAGATGAATACAGGTCCTTTGATTCAGCCAAATACTCATCGATGCGCATAATTACGCGATTGAAAATGTTCTAACAACAGACGACTTTCAACTGCATTGCATTAAACAACTTGTGTAAATCATTTTGTGTTATGTGCATGTGTCTTAATGCATTATTAATGTGTTGATACGTTTCTGTGACTAAAGGTATTTCTGTTCTTTACGTCCGCCAGAAAATAAGGCGATGACGCCATGTAATTGTGTTGTATGAAGTGACAAAACCATCAATCAGTGCCGTATCAAATGTGCAGCGATATATTATTTGTGTCCACTGTATTCCACAGATTTCAGTAAAGTGATTTACTTCCTAATTTTCGATTACACTGATAACTGAATTATAAAACTACTTACTACCGAGCCTTGTAGACACAGTAGTACCTTAGACGGCTCGTTCTACGTCGAATTCGGTGCACTGCTTGTATTAGTTATTGGCTGTATACGGGATTTGTAAGCAGTATGCTGAATTCGTTGTTGCGCCCCAATGCGTGGGGAAATTTTGTGATGATTAACCCTCAAAAACGGCCCTTGAGTCCAATTTTCGAAGTAAAAGCCTATAACGAAGCATTTAACATTTATTATTTAGTTGTATAAATTTTTACTGTAGAATTTATGCTTTAACGCTCTGATGAGGTTAAAAAAAATGAAAAGAGTTGAAATTATTAAGGTATTCAACACGATTAATTAACATTGGATGTGAACAAGTATTTAAACAGGAACATAAATTTTAAGTGCATATCCGCGTCGAAAACTGTCTCAACTGTCTAAAAAGATCGCTCTTGAAACTGAGCTGAGCCAAAGCGTTGAGCCTGTTTGCTGTCATGGAGGTTCTAAGCTAGTTTCCAGTCATAAATAACAGATATATTCTTGGTCCGATCTCGGTACTAGGGAAACCATCTTTGACTTTCATGAGTTCTGTGTTGCATGAGATGAGATATGGAAGAAATCGACTTCGTGCACAGTGGAATTCACCGCAAAATTCCCGAATTCCATTAAGCATTCAGGCAAAGGTATTGGTGGTTTTGCCAACTGAAACACGAGTCACACGACTGGGTGTCATCGACAGTTTGATGCTACAGAGAGCAAGTTGAAAGATGTGAATACTGACTTTATTCACATCAGCTGTCCACTGAGAAACCCATCCAAATGAGCCAGCACAAAATAATTACCATCAGGAGTTCAAATCAAATGTTCAAATGTGTGTGAAATCTTATGGGACTTACCTGCTAAGGTCATCAGTCCATAAGCTTACACACTACTTAACCTAAATTATCCTAAGGACAAACACACACACCTATGTCCGAGGGGGGACTCGAACCTCCGCCGGGACCAGCCGCATTAGGAGTCATGATTATTGAAACATAGACTTTTCTGCATTTTTCTTTATCGAGTCCCTGAGTTGCTGCTATGATAACATTTGCGTAAATAGTGTGATATGCCTGGCTATGGCCACCAGTATTTTAGTTTGCTAGAAGCTCGCCTTGATGTAACTTGATACACGTGAAGTGGTATATGGTATAAACGTGGAGTGAGGTACAAGCGACAGGTGGTACAGTATGTACCAGTCCCGTGGGAGAGTGCGTCAGTTGTACTGAACTGCTTCTAACTGATCGGGGCGTTCGGGTGAGAGGCGCCAAAACTCCTACTCTTAGTAATTATTTGCTTACTTTTCATTGTATTTAACCCAGTTATTAGTATGACAGTCTCTAATGGTTACCCTACGAGCCTATCGCTTTTTTTTATTAAATTTCACGAGTTTTGAGAAACATAAGAGTAACGATAGTGCAACCGATCTGCTTCGGACACATTCGGGTCACTTTGGCATGTCTGGGGAGACGAAAAGTCCGGCTGCTGGTCATTCTGTTTGAGGCGTTCTGGAGGGCCGTACACGTATCTCAGTATCGTGCGTTACTTAGATGTGAATTTGTAATAGTCACCCTATTTCGGCTGTTCTTCAGAGCCGGACGTGTTGTAGTCTACATCGGGCGTAACTTAGTTGTGAAAATGTAATACTCACTCTGTCTAGTGCGTACTGGAGAGCTGGACACGTGTATCATATTTCTGACGTTGGATGGAAAAGTTACCATACAACTAAGAAAACTATGTAGGGTGTTGCAAAAGACACTGTAAATGTGTGAATATTTGAATAATAACCAAAAAAGATACATTAATGAGAAGTGCTTCCTACCATCATTCACAGTACTACACATCTTGCCCTCTGCAGGTACAGAGACTAACCTGAGCTAGTGGCATCTCACGAACGGCAGAATCGCCGGTTCGAACTGACAGCGTCGCAGCCTCCGCCGAAGAAGATCCCACGCCCGACGAGCTGTCTTCTGCGCTGGGGAAACAACTTTAGAAGACAACAGGTTGGTGGAAAGAACGGTCAGAGATACTCACTCTCTCCAGATCTCTCCAGCGTCCAGACCTGACTTCCAATGAGACACATTTATAGCTGGCCGCGGTGGTCTCGCGGTTCTAGGCGCGCAGTCTGGATCCGTGCGACTGCTACGGTCGCAGGTTCGAATCCTGCCTCGGGCATGGATGTGTGTGATGTCCTTAGGTTAGTTAGGTTTAATTAGTTCTAAGTTCTAGGGGACTAATGACCACAGCAGTTGAGTCCCATAGTGCTCAGAACCAACATAATTTATAATAGGTCCCTGGTTTAGTTAAATATTTCAGAAGTCACTTCGCCACAGACTTTTCGGACCAGGTTCTTGTCATTCATAGGCTGGATTCAAAGCATAAATCAGTGAGGCACGCTAGGTCTGTTTGTATACGTTTCCATATTGGAAAGAACTTGTCGAAAAGTAAGTTGTACTATCATTAGCGGCTACGAAATACCTCTATTATTGCTGCCACTTTAGATTTTACTGGTCATCTAGACTCCGCAGGGCAACAAACGGTGCATGGTGAAGGGTACTTTGCACCTCTGCTAATCATTCGTTTAACAACAGCAGCAAGGGAAAAGCCACTAATAATCAATTATTCAAAATGACAGTCACAATCGCATTGTTTATTTTGCCGCCAACCGGTTTCAATCCGCGGTGGGGTCATCTTCAGGGCTATTTACACCATTTTGTAGCTCGCTGGAGTCGTCACCCTGCCTGTGCACGGTTGGTAACTACGCATGTACTGAAGCACATGGAAATTATTTTCAGCGCGTGCTGTACCTGTGGCTGCATGGTACAGTTTGTATTAGACCGCAGGCTCTGGAACAATGTATGGTTTAATAAATGGTCTCTAGCATAGAAACCACGTATTTCCGGACATTCGTTCGTTAGAACTTTTTTGTTCCGCATCCTCTTGTCGACGTATCCGTAGAGTTCGTTACACGGAGGAAAAAATCACCATGTACAAAGGAGTCAGATGTGCTGCTTTCAAGTCCCTTGGAGCTTCGCGCTGGGCGAGAGATAAACAATAAATGCAAGCTAAGTAAGGGACCAGTGCTGCAGCGCACTCTTTGTGAAACAGATTTTGGACTCCACCATGATCATTATCAGGCAGAAGAAGGTTTTCAGTTACTGTACGTGTGTATATGAGGAGTGTGAGAAAAGTAATGCGACTGATTGCTTATCTACCAAGATTTTTACTTTTTCCAAACAACAATACTGCCCCATTCAAAGTAGTTCCTTTCGGTACCTGTGTGTTGATCCCAGTCATGGTAGCAGCGCTGGAAACCTTCAACTGGTAGGGCCTTTGTAACATGTCGGTCGCACTTTTCTGAATGTTCCCCGTTGTTCCAAAATGACGCCCCTTTAAGATATTTTTAATTTCGAGAATAGAAGAAAGTCACAACAACTCAGAACAGGTGAACAGTGGAACTGCGTAACAACAGGAATGCTTTTCGAGGTCAAAAATTCCGTGGTGGAAGTGGCCGTGTAATATGGGGCGTTGTCAAGATGCACCATTCCCTTGTCTGCAATGGCCGGTCTCACTAGGTCCACCCTTTTCTTCAGCCTTTCAAGGACATCATTTTGTCACCCAACATCTCTATCCTGAAACCTCGGTCTGTTCTCACAAGAGCACACACGAGTTCGAAGTTTTCGTCGATATTTAAAGTTGTAGGCCTACCTGAACGACGTTCGTTTACAAGTTGTTTTCGGGCTTACAAAATTGGTCTGTGCCAGCGAAAAACTTGTGCTCTTGACAAGGAATGTTCCCCAAAGGCTTGTTCAAACATTTCAAACGTCAAACTCGCTGATTCCCCACGTTTAAAAGAAAACTTGACGGCATAAAGTTGCTCTAAATTCCGCAGCTCTATTTCCGTAACATCACATTACTGATGTAACTCTCATAAATCACGTGATGGCTGCAGAGAGCTGGAACTCGGACGGAGCATCAGGAAGGGATGAAAACACCAGCATACACAAGTACAAAAACATAACTTTCCCAGATTCCACGCAGTGTTATCAGTCTTCCTCACACACCTCGTGCATACATGACGTTCCTACTGACACTGTAATTTAAAAACATCTTCTGCCTGATGATGATAAGCAAAAATCGAAACTGGTTCACTAATAAAGGCTTTCGTTGAAGAATTCTGAGTAGTGTCTGCTATCTGTGAAGCACCAACTGCTACGTATAATACATGAGTATATGTTGAAAGCATCGGCATTCCTCCGCCCCTCGGCTACTCGCGTAACGCTATTTTTCTAGAGTGGGAGACTGGCATTCGTCACGATGAGGCGGCTGTATTCATAATTGCGCGCTGGGCTGGGGTGGTGGGGGCTGCGCCGTCCACTTGGTGTGACGCAACAGGAAGTCATCGACAGGCTTTCCATCAGCGCCGCCTCCGCAGCCGCCCCCACGCCAGCGGCGTGATGGATGGCCTGCCTAGCGGCAGAGAGAGCGGCGGAGGAGGGGGGACAAGCCGGCGATGCTGTGGCTGCATCTGTGCGGTAACTGGCTCCACCCGCTCTACAGCCTCAGGTGACGTTTCAGTATTGGAAGAGGTTTGGACGACGTAAAATGCACTATCTGATCCACACTATCCAGACACCACTATGTGACGGGGAGCGGGCCACCAGATATCATGAGAGGCGGATCCGCCATTATAAAAGGAGGCCGAAAGTATTGTGTTATCAGTAGATCGTCTTTGGTTTGTGGGGCGCTCAACCAAGCGGTTATCAGTGCCAATCTTCACACAGTCCTATCCCTCCACTTTCACGAATGATGACGAAATGATGAGGGCAACATAAGCACCCAGTCCGGGGGCAGAGAAAATCCCCAACCCGGTCTGGAATCAAACCCGGGACTTCGTGATCCAGAGGCAGCAACGCTAGCCACTAGACCAGGAGTTGCGGACGTTATCGGTAGAAAAGCAGTGCCAGTATAACAGGTCGATCAGGAGAGGTCAGTGGCGTCCAATGTGGAGTAGCTATGTTGATATCACCAGCCCGACAAGTCCATCAGAGAGATTTCAGTCCTTCTAAGGCTCCCTAAGTAACTGTTCGTGATGTGAAGTGGAAACCGGCAGGAACAACCACAGAAAAACCAAGGTCTGGCATACCTCATGCAATGACAGACATCGACTGTAGAGTGGTAGAGGAACAGTTCGAAACTACACTACTGGTCATTAAAATTGCTACACCACGAATATGACATGCTACAGACGCGAAATGTAACCGACAGGAAGAAGATGCTGTGATATGCAAATGATTAGCTTTTCAGAGCATTCACACAAGGTTGGCGCCGGTGGCGACACCTACAACGTGCCGATATGAGGAAAGTTTCCAACCGATTTCTCGTACACAAACAGCAGTTGACCGGCGTTGCCTGGTGAAACGTTGTTGTGATGCCTCGTGTAACGAGGAGAAATGCGTACCATCACGTTTCCGACTTTCATAAAGGTCGGATTGCAGCCTATCGCGATTGCGCTTTATCGTATCGCGACATTACTGCTCCCGTTGGTCGAGATACAATGGCTGTTAGCAGAATATGGAATCGGTGGGTTCAGGAGGGTAATACGGAACGCCGTGCTGGATTCCATCGGCCTCGTATCACTAGCAGTCGAGATGACAGGCATCTTATCCGCACGGCTGTAACGGATCGCGCAGCTACGTCTCGATCCCTGAGTCAGCAGATGGGGACGTTTGCAAGACAACAACCACCTGCACGAACAGTGCGACAATGTTTGCAGCAGCATGGGCTATCAACTCGGAGACCATGGCTGCGGTTACCCTTGACGCTGCATGAAGACAGGAGCGCCTGCGATGCTGTACTCAACGACGAACCTGGGTGTACGAATGGCAAAACGTCTTTTTCCGGATGAATCCAGGTTCTGTTTACAGCATCATGATGGTCACATCCATGTTTGGTGACATCGCGGTGAACGCACATTGGAAGCTTGTATTCGTCATCGCCATACTGGGGTATCACCCGGCGTGTTGGTATGGTTGTGCCATTGGTTACACGTCTCGGTCACCTCTCGTTCGCATTGACGGCACTTTGAACAGTGGACTTAACATTTGAGATATGTTACGACCCGTGGCTCGACCCTTCATTCGATCTCTGCGAAACTCTACATTTCAGCAGGATAATGCACGACCGCATGTTGCAGGTCCTGTATGGGCTTTTCTGGATACAGAAAATGTTCCACAGCTGCCCTGGCCAGCACATTTTCCAGATGTAACACCAATTGAAAACGTCTGGTCAATGGTGGCCGAGCAACTGGATCGTCATAATACGCCAGTCACTACTCTTCATGAACTGTGGTATCAAGGCCGTTATTACGGCCAGAGGTGGTTGTCCTGGGTACTGATTTCTCAGGATCTATGCAAACAAATTGAGTGAAAGTTTAATCACATGTGAGTTATAGTATAATATATTTGTCCAATGAATACCCGTCTATCATCTGCATTTCTTATTGGTGTAGTAGTTTTAATGGCCAGTAGTGTGTGATGGTTTGTATCAGCAAGGCAACTGCGCCATGTCTTGAAGCAGAACCTATGAGCCAATGATTTCTGGACAATAGCATTCCTGAATTGGTCTAGTCTGTCTGGAGCCGTGACCTGTACAGAATGGGGAAGCTTTCGGATGATTCTGAACGCTGCTTTGACTGCAGATGACAGCATCTAGCATCCCTACCTACTTGGTATCAGCTCTTGAATAAGAATGGGCTGACATTCCTCCACAGAAATTCAGATTCCTCACTGAACGAGTCCCCAGCAATGTTCACACAGTCACTAAGGCGCTCCGCTAGTAGATGTACAGATACTTCTGATCAGACAACAAGTAGAGGATCACTGCAGATTCTGTTCGAAAACACTGGAATTCCGAAATCACCGCATCTGGCCATGTGCATGAAGGAAACTGTAAAATTGTTATGTTAATGATTGAAATTAACTTCCTGCCACATCAGGTACAAATGATTACCTTAACTCTCTTATTCTGGTGAAAGCCAGGTGCAGAAATCGTCGTTAGTGAATGGTGTAGCTTAGTGTCTTACATACACGATCACAGTAAATTGAAATGTAAAAAATAATTTGCATGACAAAAGTAATAACAATCAGACATCATAAACGAAAAATCAGACTGAAGCTTCAACATACACAAGACGGAAATAGACATCGCACAGGGCACTGGAGGCACACGATTTTCGCGCCACCAAACCTTTCACTTTCAATGCTTTAATTAGCTGTAACATTCAGATACTGTTTTCACATATTGCCAGAAAAAGGAATGGACTATTTTCTCCATAAATGAAAATATGTTTTAGTTCATTATGATTGTTCTTAAAAGCAAATTACGTATAACCACTCATACCTTTCAGGCTGACACCCTGGAGACAAATGGGCAACAAAAAGAAGACTTAACGCATTATACTGTTTTTGCAAAACATAGGATAAATGAAAATGAAACATAAATACATTAGTTTCCATACATATAATTTCTGCTTTCAATTCAAAACAATCTGGTCAGTAACATTACGACCACGGTGATTCGTTATAATGCCCCTTTGAATGACAATTGACAACAATTTGTTTTCGTCATTGAATCGTAACTCATATAGGGGCTGAGTATTTTCACGAATTGTAGAATAAAAAATAACACAATAATGACATGTCAGATTAGTATAAAATACAACAATAACACAGTTTTGCCCAGTTTAGGTTTCTGACAAGATAGTTTTTGATATATTTGCATCTTCAACAAATGGGTTCTTTACACGTTTTTAAGGAGTTTCAATTTCTTGCTGGTTGCACACGTCAATAAGTGCGTTTCGCTTATCATGACATTTTAAGTAAGCTGTGAATCACAATGGATTATTCGATCCTATGGTAACACAATGTTAAATGTCAGGTGTTGGTGTTAATTCCTGGAATTTTGAATGAGCTCAGGACTATTTAATTAAATATTTACCCTCTCCCATCTGGGCGCGGTCGACACCAAAGATGAGAAAACTGTGATGTGGCCTTCAGATGTTAACATTTTAAAATGATATATATTTTCCGTCACTGAAAAAACGAAAAAAACATGGTTTACATTTGAGATCTAATGACTGCACAGTACATTTCTTAAATTGACCATTTGTCATAATGTACGATTTACTAAGATTGATGTAGTCTTTCACCAGCTGATTCTTCAAAGTTCATGTTATTGTTATTAATTTGCTGTGTACGATAAATATTATACATTCTTTAATCAAGGTGAGTACTGATGGTTCGATCGCAACTGTAATTGGTAGAGTGTTACTATGACATGGTACTCTAGGTGGTAATAGTTCAGCATTTATAGCCTCTTTTCTTTTTTCTAAGGATAAGGGTCAAAGTACATGAAGTGCTGAGCTTTCGGAATGGTTCATTTCTGTAGGTGACTACCGGGTTCATGACAGCAACGTCGTCGGTCAGAACAGTAGGCAGAAGTTTCAGCTAAGTGCTCCTTGTTTATTCCTCAGTGTTGCCTCAGTGAATTGAGCGTTGTCAGTTACGTGAAACTGTTGTAAAATAAAATTAATGAATGACCTCACTAGGTCGTACTGAAAGAAATTTCCATGTTAGGTTACAAGTAATTTTTTTTTTTGTTTTGGTGTGTCCATCCTTGTGTGTGGAGGTCTGGGAGACATCGGTCATTCACTTCTGTAACATAATGAAACACCTACAGCCATCCATATGATGTTGTTCATCATATGCCTACCAGTTTCAGTGCTTCAGTGCACCATCTTCAGGCCTCAGCAGATGCTGATGGGCTTAACACCGTTCATATACACAATGCATTAGTGGCCAACATCTCTAACTCTTTTTTTCTTTTTTTTTTTGTTTGTTCTAATGAAAACCCATGTTATTCCAAGCATGTGTGTCAATTTGTACCTCTCTATCTACATGATTCCGTGATTTACTCAGTTTTCAAATTTATGCTGACTTTTTGATCATCCGATATATATATATATATATATATATATATATATATATATACGGTGTTAAGATTAATATTTTGTTAAGATTAATATTTCTATTATTTATCCTATTCCATTAAATGGCACACTATGCATATATTATATTAATAGCTTTATTTATTCCTATTCAAAAATTCATCTGTGGTATAGAAGCTAGTGAGCCGTGGGCAGCTTGTGTTTATGCAGTTTATTGTTTGTCATCTTCTTTCACGGTTTCTTATTCCACTTACTGGCGTCACTAACTTCCTTTCTTACTTGCCATGAGTGGCAGCAGCAGCGCTTATCGATAACTGCACTGTAGTACCATCTCTGCAGCGACCGATAGTATTTCCAGGTCGTCGTGTGTCTGGAGTTCGGTCGGGACGCAGCAGCAGTGAAGTCGGGGAAGGTGCGCCTGTGAGGCGCGGACAGCCAGTGCTCACTGACCGCTGGCGACACACTTGAACTATCCAATGGAAGGAGACTGGAGCGGGAACGACCGTTGGTAGGTCATTCAGTCGGTCGTCTCATCCGCCGACTTGTGTTTGGTCTTTTGAGAGTTTCTGGGTGTAGGCAGTCGGTCGACTGGGGCAGAGCAGCGAGGAAGTCTCCGTGGCGCGTAGTCAAGTCGGACCCGCTAGAGTTGTGAGGCGCTTCTTGCGAGGGTTACGAAGTTCGTCTCCCACCGATCCTGGATACTAAAGTTGAGTGCTCACTTAGCCTATTATCAAGCCTCAACTGCTATTACTCCTCTTCGTTGGATCCTCGTTGTCGCTTTCTGGGAGATCGCCGCGAGCAACAATGTGTGTGCATTGAAGTCGGGTAGAATTCCAGCCATCTTCCTTTGCGGTGTTTAACTTAATTTAATTCATTCCTTCATTAATGAAGTGTACCAGCGGTATCTTCTGCCTTGTGGCCGTTGACGTTCCGGTTACCTTCCCTGGTCGTTGACGTAGTTTTCGGCAGTGTATTTTCCTCGTCGTGTTGATGCTGTCCAGCATGGCGTGTAGTTCGACAGGTGAGGTGTTGTCGGTAGTTTTGGCTGTTTATACTGACTTGGTTGGATTGTGCACGAGTATTCATAACGTTGTGCTATTGACCTCTTGTTGTCGTTTTGCTGGTCGGGTGGAGCAGAACTGATCTTGTTGGTTGGTTCATCGGCTGGCTTTCGGTTGGGTTGCCTTCAGATTAAGAGGTTGTCGGTTTGTCTGCCTGCCTCACCTAAACATGTGTTAGTGTTACCTTCCCAGGCCAATCCTTGGAACCTTCTGAGCGCCGCTCCTTGTGTTTTACGAAGTGATTTCCTTTTTAGCCTTAAGTACTCTGTGTGGCCTTCAGCTGAGTTTTAGGTTACTAAAATTGGAAGGCTTTTCTTCTTAGGCCTTAAGCTGTTAAAAAAATTGTTTCTTATTTGGTATGTGTCCTTCAGCCGAGTTTCAGCCTTTCAAAACTAAAATTGAAAATTCTTTGCGCCTAGGCCTTAAGCCGTAAATTTGTTCCAAGTTGGTATGTGGCCTTCAGTCGAGTTTTATGTGAAGTCTTTTAGGATAAAGCCTTTAGCCTATTTTAGTTGAAATTTAGAAGCTCTTCCATTTTCTGCATGGTGTCGCCTTCAGCCGAGTTTTAATGTCTCTTAAATTAAAAACTCAAAATCCTTGTCTTGCCCTTAAGTCATAAGGTTGCTATTCTTTAGTATGAGGCCTTCAGCCAAGTTTTACACGAAATATTTTAAGATAAGGCGTTCAGCCTTTTCAAATTGAAAGATCTTCCTAGTCCTTAAGCCGTTAAATTGTTTTGTTGATTTGCGACCATCGGCCTTGTTTTCAGGCCATTTTGATTAAACTTTGAAAATCTTTGTGTCAGCCTTAAGCCGTATCACTGTTCTTGATTAATGTGTGGCCTTCAGCAGAGTTCTATGGGAAAAATGTAAGCTAAGGCTTTCAGCCTATTTATGTTGAAGACATAATTTTTTTTCTAAAGAAATGAAACCTCCACAAGAACTCTTGTAACTCTATTTCTTGCTTAGGATTTGTGCCTTGGAATCTCGATGTGGCCTTCAGCCGATCTAAATTAAATCAAAGGAGATCTTTCGTTAAAACCTTGAGAGTTTTGATTCTTGCTTGTGTGATAGTGTGTTTTGGTTCAAATGGCTCTGAGCACTATGTACTTAACTTCGAAGGTCATCAGTCCCCTAGAACTTAGAACTACTTAAACCTAACTAACCTAAGGACATCACACACATCCATGCCCGAGGCAGGATTCGAACCTGCGACGGTAGCGGTCGCGCGGTTCCAGACTGTAGCGCCTTTAACTGCTTGGCCACCCCGGCCGGCGATAGTGTGTTTTAAGAAATAAATATATGTTGAGTGCAACAGCCAGTAACTTATTTTGGCCCCTTTCCACAAATATAACCGCATCCGCTCTGTCCTGCTATCCCTGGGGCCGGCCGTTGTGGCCGAGCGGTTCCAGGCGCTTCAGTCTGGAACCGCGCGACCGCTACGGTCGCAGGTTCGAATCCTGCCTCGGGCATGGACGTGTGTGATGTCCTTCGGTTAGTTAGTAGTTCTAAGTTATAGGGGACTGATAACCTCAGATGTTAAGTCCCATAGTGTTCAGAGCCATTTGAACCATTTTGCTCGCCCAGGGATTTGAGCTATTACTGCTACAGTATCGTTACTTGTGAAAATCCTGTGCGTAGTATTCTTTCATCAGGTAGGTAAATATCCTTCCTTATCTGTGTCGTCATGCATCACAGGTCTATCTAGAATACTAAATTCATTTTTAGAACATGACGGCGTCCTAAGCCCTACCTCTGTCACAGGACGCCCCCTCACATTCGAACTCACTGTTAAGATATCTAAATGTCTCGCCACATATGAAGCCTCTTAAGGTTACAGCACAGAGAAGTTCTAAATGTAAGTTTTACACTATGTATCACTTTATAGATTCGGTAACACATCCGATTTCATTATGATGGTGGTCTCTCTCTGTAAGGGTCGACAACTGAAATATCTTTAAAAGATATCACCGCACCGAGGAAACACCAAGAGAATAATCATATCCATGGTGTCTTATTCATCGCCTACACCCGCCAGGTGGCATGTCATTGATATCCAAGTGATACGCTAATTACTTAAAACCGTCATGAGAGACTTTGCCTAGTAAATTCCCTTTTTCAGTAGACAAATTACATTCACCGGGTAGTTAAAATGGGAATCCCTGGAGGGAAGACGACGTTCTTTTCTGCATATAGACTCCGCTAGCCACCAAGCAGCGTGTGGTGGAGGGCACAATTCGCACCAAAGTCATATTCCCCCTCCTCTGTTCCACTCGCGGATCCCGCGAGGGAAAAACCACTGTCTGAACGCCTCAACACGACCTCTAATTTCTCTTATCTTTGAATGGTGGTCACTGCGCTATCTGAAAGTTGGTGGCAATAATATATGCTCTACATCCTCGGTAAAGATCGGATTTCGGAATTTAGTGAGCAGCCCCTTCCGTTTAGCGCGTCGTTTATCTGCAAGTGTGTCCCACTTCAAACTTTCTATGAGATTTGTAACGCTCTCGTGGTAAACGTACCAGTTTCGACTCTTGCCGATCTTCTTTGGCCCTTTCAGTCTCTTATTCAACTAGTAAGGTTCCCATACAGAAGAACAATACTCGAAGACTGGAGGAACTAACGTATTGTAAGGAATTTCCTTTGTTGAAGGACTGCATCGTTCCAGGATTCTACGAATAAACCGCAATCTAGAGTTCGCCTTGCCGTTACTTGTGTAATATTATCTTTTCATTTGATATCATTTCGAATATTCACACCCAGATACTTGACGGATATTACCGCTTCCGAAAACTGGGCATTTATTTTGTACACGTACATTAATGTGGATTTTCGCCTTGTTATACGCAGTAGGTTACGCTTACTAATATTGAGAGATATCTGCCAGTCATTACATCACGCATTTTTTTTCTGCAAATCCGCATTCATTTGTTCACAACTTTCGTGTGATATTACTTTCCTGTAGACTACAGCATCATCAGCAAACAGTCTAATGCCGCTGTCAGTACCATCAACCAGATCGTTTATGTAAATCGTAAAAAGCAGCGGACCTATTACGCTGTCCCGGGGCACACCTTGTTTCTGTTTAAGTCACCCCATTCAGGACGACATATCGCTCTCTATCTGTTAGAAAATTTTCTATCCAACCGCATATGTCATCGGATAGACCGTAAGGGCGCACTTTTAAGAGCAAGCGACAGTGCGAAACTGTCGAACGCCTTTCGAAAGTCAAGAAATATGGCATCAACCTGGGAGCCGGTATCTAGAGCCTGTTGTACATCATGCACAAAGAGGGCCAGCTGTGTCTAGCATGACCGCTGTTTCCTAAAACCGTGCTGGTTTCTGCAGATGAGCTTCTCATAGAAATGTCATTATGTCTGAACACAAAATATGTTCCACGAGTCTACAACAAATCGATGTCAGTGACATTGGCCGGTAATTATGTGCATCCGATTTTCTACCCTTTTTATAGACTGCTATGACCTGGGCCTTCTTCCAGTCCCGTGGAACTTTCCGCTGTTCCAATGATCTCTGATTCATGATGGACAAGAATGGTGCTGTATTTGAAGCATAGTCATCAAATAATGGGGATACCGTCTGGGCCAGATGCCTTCTTGGCATCCAATAACCTTAACTGTTTTACAATCCCAGATACACTAAACACTATGCCAGCCATCCTTGTCTTTGTTCGATAATTGAAAGGGGGAATGGCTCTGCAGTCCTCTACAGTTTTTGAAAGCTGGGTTAGAATTTGGCCCTCTGTTCATCATCATCCGTTACATTACCCGTACTGTCAGCAAGAGAAAGTATTTGTAGCTTACTACGGAAGTATTCTACCACCGGCAACATACATCACGCATAAGGACCACGCTATTAAAAGTACGATCACAACTGATGTCTTACTTGCACCCTGCATGAAAAGCGGTCTTGGTTCTACAGGTACACACAGGAGTCATTGGTAGTGTTACGCTTTCTGGTATAAATGCTGTCAGCGTTTTGGAATCAAGTCTGTCCATTCAATCGCATATGTTGGATTGTATGGAAATGTCTTTTAATGTTTACAGCCACTACTGAATCGTATTCGTGGCGATCTCATATCTCTTTTCGAACCTATCTGCAACAGTAAAACTCCAACTTGCTTTTAGATAGTCCCTATGCATCTCGTAACTGCTCCTCGGTTTCTACCCGCCACCCCTGCAGCTTAGCGCATGTAATCATTCCAATTTAAGTCGGATCTGAGGAGAAACCTGAGAGAGCTATATCTACCACTTTTTGCAATCTGTGTAGAAACAGGGTAGAGTTAATGCAACAGGATCGTGTTTTGATGACTTGATGAAAATGGGAACATGTTGTCATCACTTTGCTAACGATGTACGATGCATAACATCTGCTCCAAAACGAAGCTTCCCCCTGCAACACTAGGTGGTATAGTATAGTATAGTACACTATAGTAAGACAGTACGAACCGTTGCATTTGGTGTTGCTTACTGGGAGAGTTAGGAAGACTCTACATCATACAGGAACTGGAAGAGAATTTTGGTTCTGCATTGCTGTGTGTCTGCAAACTACTTACAGGTACCACACTCTGAAGATCTGCATCCCACAGGGTTCATTCATGTCCGTCACATTCTCTCTATCACTGTTATTTTGTACCATACAACAGAGAAAAACTATGAAATATGAAAGCTCCGCTAACTTCACCTGACAGAGAACTCGATAAGATGTTACCATGTTCCTGTCATCCGATATACAGGGTGATTCAAAAAGAATACCACAACTTTAAAAATGCGTATTTAATGAAAGAAACATAATATAACCTTCTGTTATACATTACAAAGAGTATTTAAAAAGGTTTTTTTTCACTCAAAAACAAGTTCAGAGATGTTCAATATGGCCCCCTCCAGACACACGAGCAATATCAACCCGATACTCCAACTCGTTCCACACTCTTTGTAGCATATCAGGCGTAACAGTTTGGATAGCTGCTGTTATTTCTCGTTTCAAATCATCAATGGTGGCTGAGAGAGGTGGCCGAAACACCATATCCTTAACATACCCCCATAAGAAAAAATCGCAGGGGGTAATATCAGGGCTTTTTGGAGGCCAGTGATGAAGTGCTCTGTCACGGGCTGCCTGGCGGCCGATCCATCGCCTCGGGTAGTTGACGTTCAGGTAGTTACAGACAGATAAGTGCCAATGTGGTGGCGCTCCATCCTGCTGAAATATGAATTGTTGTGCTTCTTGTTCGAGCTGAGGGAACAGCCAATTCTCTAACATCTCCAGATACTGTAGTCCAGTTACAGTAGCACCTTCGAAGAAAAAGGGACCAAAAACTTTATTGGCTGAAATGGCACAGAAAACGTTCACCTTAGGCGAGGCACGTTCATACTGAGTTCTTTCCCGCGGATTCTCAGTGCTCCATATACAGACATTGTGACGGTTGACTTTCCCGTTAGTGTGGAAAGTTGCTTCATCACTAAACACAATCTTTGAAACGAAAGATTCATCTGTTTCCATTTGAGCAAGGATAAAATCGCAGAAATCGATTCTTTTAATCTTATCAGTTGCAGACAGAGCTTGAACCAATTTCAGACGATAAGGTTTCATAACTAACCTTTTTCGTAGGACTCTCCATACAGTTGATTGTGGAATTTGCAGCTCTCTGCTAGCTCTGCGAGTCGATTTTCCTGGGCTGCGAACAAATGCTTGCTGGATGCGTGCTACATTTTCATCACTCGTTCTCGGCCGTCCAGAACTTTTCCCTTTGCACAAACACCCATTCTCTGTAAACTGTTTATACCAACGTTTAATACACCACCTATCAGGAGGTTTAACACCATACTTCGTTCGAAATGCACGCTGAACACCTGTCGTCGATTCACTTCTGCCGTACTCAATAACATAAAAAGCTTTCTGTTGAGCGGTCGCCATCTTAGCATCAACTGAAGCTGACGCCTAGTCAACAGCGCCTCAAGCGAACAAATGTACAACTAAATGAAACTTTATAGCTCCCTTAATTCGCCGACAGATAGTGCTTAGCTCTGCCTTTTGTCGTTGCAGAGTTTTAAATTCCTAAAGTTGTGGTATTCTTTTTGAATCACCCTGTATAATATCAGAAACAAATATCGTCTGTGTGCTGACATTGAGCTTATGTGCCGATCCCATTAAATATACAGATATTGATTCAGTCAAAGATCGAAGTCGCTTACACAGACCAGCGTTAAGTTCCATCGCTGTACTGTAGGAGGGTCATAACCCACAGACTCTCAGTCGCAAGAGAGGGTCCCTGTTCTGTTGTCTCCTACATTGTTTTTTGCTGCTGTAACTAGCCATACATTTTGTTTTTTCCGCCACGACTTTGTGTTCTGTGTCAGGTCCTAAACTGACATTAACACTTTTCGATCCATTGTCTCTCACAGGAAACTGGACATCGAACTTTGTAAATCATGTTGCTGCTGCTCCCACAACACACACACTGAATGATTGAAATACAGGACACAACACTAGGAAACTGGAAGTTTTGCGGCATTCTGGAGCGTTTCAGAACTGCTGTCCAACTCTCTCATCAGCTCAAACAAGCGATGTTAGTCAATTATCATGTGGTAATCAACAACGTACTAGTGGAAGGATGGGATGGAAAAGACACCACCGATGTACTATAATAAGCATCAAAATTGATAGTGCTATCAATTTTAGCAGCTGAACCAACTTTTTTACAATGCCGATCAGTGACACGGTAGCATGCTTCCCAGTTTCTGTATCATCGCTAAACTGCCCCTCCTCTACTTTGCAAGTACCATTGCGAATACAGGTAGATGACAGGTACAGTACGTGATTCACTGTTAATTATCTAACATATAAACCAAAGTATACCAGACAGCGAGCACAATTTCTAGCACTTCGATCATAGTGCGTAATCTACGATTACGATTGCCGATCTTTACCTATGCGGACATCTACATCTACATCTACATTTATACTCCGCAAGCCAACCAACGGTGTGTGGTGGAGGGCACTTTACGTGCCACTGTCATTACCTCCCTTTCCTGTTCCAGTCGCGTATGGTTCGCGGGAAGAACGACTGCCGGAAAGCCTCCGTCCGCGCTCGAATCTCTCTAATTTTACATTCGTGATCTCCTCGGGAGGTATAAGTAGGGGGAAGCAATATATTCGATACCCCATCCAGAAACGCACCCTCTCGAAACCTGGCGAGCAAGCTACACCGCGATGCAGAGCGCCTCTCTTGCAGACTCTGCCACTTGAGTTTGCTAAACATCTCCGTAACGCTATCACAGTTACCAAATAACCCTGTGACGAAACGCGCCGCTCTTCTTTTGATCTTCTCTACCTCCTCCGTCAAACCGATCTGGTACGGATCCCACACTGATGAGTAATACTCGAACGAGTGTTTTGTAAGCCTCCTCCATTGTTGATGGACTACATTTTCTAAGGACTCTCCCAATGAATCTCAACCTGGCACCCGCCTTAGCAACAATTAATTTTATATGATCATTCCACTTCAAATCGTTCCGCATGCATACTCCCAGATATTTTACAGAAGTGTTTGTTCCGCTATCATATAATCATACAATAAAGGATCATTCTTTCTATGTATTCGCAATACATTACATTTGTCTATGTTAAGGGTCAGTTGCCACTCCCTGCACCAAGTGCCTATCCGCTGCAGATCTTCCTGCATTTCTCTGCAATTTTCTAATGCTGCAACTTCTCTGTATACTACAGCATCATCCGCGAAAAGCCGCATGGAACTTTCAACACTATCTACTAGGTCATTTATATATATTGTGAAAAGCAATGGTCCCATAACACTCCCCTCTGGCACGCCAGAGGTTACTTTAACGTCTGTAGACGTCTCTCCATTGAGAACAACATGCTGTGTTCCGTTTGCTAAAAACTCTTCAATCCAGCCACACAGCTGGTCTGATATTCCGTAGGCTCTTGCTTTGTTTATCAGGCGACAGCGCGGTACTGTATCGAACGCCTTCCGGAAGTCAAGGAAAATGGCATCTACCTGGGAGCCTATATCTAATATTTTCTGGGTCTCATGAACAAATAAAGCGAGTTGGGTCTCACACGATCGCTGTTTTTGGAATCCATGTTGATTCCTACAGAGTAGATTCTGGGTTTCCAGAAACGACATGATACGCGAGCAAAAATCATGTTCTAAAATTCTACAACAGATCGACGTCAGAAATATAGGTCTATAGTTTTGCGCATCTGCTCGACGACCCTTCTTGAAGACTGGGACTACCTGTGCTCTTTTCCAATCATTTGGAACCTTCCGTTCCTCTAGAGACTTGCGGTACACGGCTGTTAGGAGAAGGGCAAGTTCTTTCGCGTACTATGTGTAGAATTGAACTGGTATCCCGTCAGGTCCAGTGGACTTTCCTCTGTTGATTTATTTCAGTTGCTTTTCTATTCCTTGGACACTTATTTCTATGTCAGCCATTTTTTCGTTTGTGCGAGGATTTAGAGAAGGAACTGCAGTGCGGTCTTCCTCTGTGAAACAGCTTTAAAAAAATGTGTTTAGTATTTCAGCTTTACGCGTGTCATCCTCTGTTTCAATGCCATCATCATCCTGGAGTGTCTGGATATGCTGTTTCGAGCCATTTACTGATTTAACGTAAGACCAGAACTTCCTAGGATTTTCTGTCAAGTCGGTACATAGAATTTTACTTTCGAATTCACTGAACGCTTCACGAATAGCCCTCCTTACGCCAACTTTGACATCGTTTAGCTTCTGTTTGTCTAAGAGGTTTTCGCTGCGTTTAAACTTGCAGCGAAGCTCTCTTTGCTTTGGCAGTAGTTTCCTAACTTTGTTGTTGAACCACGGTGGGTTTCTCCCGTCCCTCACAGTTTTACTCGGCACGTACCTGTCTAAAACGCATTTTACGATTGCCTTGAACTTTTTCCATAAACACTCAACATTGTCAGTGTCGGAACAGAAATTTTCGTTTTGATCTGTTAGGTAGTCTGAAATCTGCCTTCTATTACTCTTGTTAAACAGATAAACCTTCCTCCCTTCTTTTATATTCCTATTTACTTCCATATTCAAGGATGCTTCAACGGCCTTATGACCACTGATTCCCTGTTCTGCGCTTACAGAGTCGAAAAGTTCGGTTCTGTTTGTTATCAGTAGGTCTAAGATGTTATCTCCACGAGTCGGTTCTCTGTTTAATTGCTCGTGGTAATTTGCGGAAGGGAGTTCTCGCATTCTTAGGATAGAGACTGAAAAATCAGTCCACATTGTCTTTGACCAACGCTCCCTGCAACACCGTCATCCATTTAATCTGCAAATGACCAGAAGTAGACCTCCAGATTCCACGTTTCGTGAAGGAACAGAGACTGAAACTGCTGCCCCACACCAAGAGCACAAGATTTCTCCAAATGCGAGAATGTCGATGGGTTTATCACCCCTCGCCGGTGTATAGTAGATATGAAAGTGTTGTGATGACATCACAGATGGTTAGGAACAAGAATCAGGTACTTTCCATGCATGACGGAGCTCCGGATGGACAGATTTTGAAGCATTTTACGTAAATAAACTGCGCTATCAATTCTAAGGTACTTTTCTAGTGCCTGAGGTTAGTAATAAGAACGTATTTGTAAGACAGAACATAAACACATGCACTCCTAAGGCTACACGGTTCTGCATTTAAAACTTGCTGGAATGTTACATCGCTGCATCTCCGATCTATTAGTCGTGTGGAATGCGACGCTGTTACTATCCAAATGTAAGAAATATACACTCCTGGAAATGGAAAAAAGAACACATTGACACCGGTGTGTCAGACCCACCATACTTGCTCCGGACACTGCGAGAGGGCTGTACAAGCAATGATCACACGCACGGCACAGCGGACACACCAGGAACCGCGGTGTTGGCCGTCGAATGGCGCTAGCTGCGCAGCATTTGTGCACCGCCGCCGTCAGTGTCAGCCAGTTTGCCGTGGCATACGGAGCTCCATCGCAGTCTTTAACACTGGTAGCATGCCGCGACAGCGTGGACGTGAACCGTATGTGCAGTTGACGGACTTTGAGCGAGGGCGTATAGTGGGCATGCGGGAGGCCGGGTGGACGTACCGCCGAATTGCTCAACACGTGGGGCGTGAGGTCTCCACAGTACATCGATGTTGTCGCCAGTGGTCGGCGGAAGGTGCACGTGCCCGTCGACCTGGGACCGGACCGCAGCGACGCACGGATGCACGCCAAGACCGTAGGATCCTATGCAGTGCCGTAGGGGACCGCACCGCCACTTCCCAGCAAATTAGGGACACTGTTGCTCCTGGGGTATCGGCGAGGACCATTCGCAACCGTCTCCATGAAGCTGGGCTACGGTCCCGCACACCGTTAGGCCGTCTTCCGCTCACGCCCCAACATCGTGCAGCCCGCCTCCAGTGGTGTCGCGACAGGCGTGAATGGAGGGACGAATGGAGACATGTCGTCTTCAGCGATGAGAGTCGCTTCTGCCTTGGTGCCAATGATGGCCGTATGCGTGTTTGGAGCCGTGCAGGTGAGCGCCACAATCAGGACTGCATACGACCGAGGCACACAGGGCCAACACCCGGCATCATGGTGTGGGGAGCGATCTCCTACACTGGCCGTACACCACTGGTGATCGTCGAGGGGACACTGAATAGTGCACGGTACATCCAAACCGTCATCGAACCCATCGTTCTACCATTCCTAGACCGGCAAGGGAACTTGCTGTTCCAACAGGACAATGCACGTCCGCATGTATCCCGTGCCACCCAACGTGCTCTAGAAGGTGTAAGTCAACTACCCTGGCCAGCAAGATCTCCGGATCTGTCCCCCATTGAGCATGTTTGGGACTGGATGAAGCGTCGTCTCACGCGGTCTGCACGTCCAGCACGAACTCTGGTCCAACTGAGGCGCCAGGTGGAAATGGCATGGCAAGCCGTTCCACAGGACTACATCCAGCATCTCTACGATCGTCTCCATGGGAGAATAGCAGCCTGCATTGCTGCGAAAGGTGGATATACACTGTACTAGTGCCGACATTGTGCATGCTCTGTTGCCTGTGTCTATGTGCCTGTGGTTCTGTCAGTGTGATCATGTGATGTATCTGACCCCAGGAATGTGTCAATAAAGTTTTCCCTTCCTGGGACAATGAATTCACGGTGTTCTTATTTCAATTTCCAGGAGTGTATTTTCAGCGCATGACATACATTGTCCCCGCAGGTTCCTCTACGATAAACTATGGTTACAAACTGTAAAATGAAAAAACTACTTCCTGAAAACATCGATTCTTTATGATGCACACACAATAGATCTTTCCAGAGGTGTAAAACGCCAACTGTTAGACTTGATCACGGTTCAGAAAATTTACTATGCTCGTATCGGTCCTATATACGGTATAATGATCTTTAGTAACGGAGAATGCCTCGTACAAAGAAAGGGACATGCGCATCGCTGTAGTATTTGACATGTGAAACTGCACGTCATGACGCCACTACCTCCATAAAAAGGACATCTTTCAAGCGGATGCATACATGAGGATTGCAGTACCTCACAGACACATATTGCTAACTTTTAATCTCCATAGTTATGAAAATGAAGATTCGATTTTATGCTCAAGTTGCAGGAGGGGAATGGAGTACGTCGCAAAAATCATCGTTCATCTAGAGGATATGTAGAAACAGGATGGACACGTATCATCGCGCATGACTGAGCGCTTTACTGTTAACGATCCCAAGTACACTGTGGTCTAAGTCACACCCACAGAACACACATCGGACGCAAGTTATGACACTCAACTGATGCGTCCCGACAGAACAACCGAAAAAAGTGGTCAAAGACCTGCAGCAACATTTCCCTGTCTCTCTAGAATGCATCATCAGTCTAACATTAAATCTCGTTACAACTCCATCTCAAGCGATCGCTCTATCGACTTTCTGTCATCCTTTAACGCAGATGCAAGCAAGTTTAGAGGTAGATGGGAGCACACAGGAAAATTTTTTAATAACACGACACCTTCAATCCCCTGCAGTGTAAATACGTGATTAGGATATGTAGTTGCTGGATGTGAACTTTCCCAACAAATGAAAGTGAGATCCAGACCCTGAAAATTATATTTTATAAGTAATCATTATCTGTTATGATATATAAAACTGAATTTTTTGTCGTGAGATACTTTCTCTCCAGCATAGACGACAGTTTACAGCACATGGCGGAATCCATTCTCAGTCAGAAATTTACCGTGGGAAGAGTTCTCACGTGTGTCGGTATTCTGCAGGGGCACGTATTTCGACCGAAATTTCGCAGGTGCTTTTGTTTGGGGATTAGCGTGACAACCGGTCAGTCAGTCGCAAGGCCCGAGCGGACACCAGCGCATGGCGTGGCCGCTGATGGACACATGAAAATCACTGCATTAAAGACACATAATGTGTATCCACAGGACATGTGGCCTGTAGTGGAAAAAGTGTCATGATGATCTCTCCCTTTGAAAATATTCCATAATAGTCCCCCATTCGTACCTCCATGAGGGGACCGCCAAACGGTAGGTGACTACGAGAAAAAGATTGAATAACCAGCGAAAGTCGGGGGCGTGGAATGACAGAAGCTTGAACGTGGTAGGAAGCTAGAAAGTCTGAAGAGGGAAACTCAAAGGCTCAATCTAGATGTAGTAGGGGTCAGTGAAGTGAAACGGTGAGAAGATAATAATTTCTGATCAGATGACTACAGGGTAACATCAACAGCACCTGAAAATGGTATAACGGGCGTAGGATTCGTTATGGATACGAAGTTAGAACAGAGAGTGCGTTACTGTGAACAGTTCAAAATGGTTCAAATGGTTCTGAGCACTATGGGACTTAACATCTGAGGTCATCAGTCCCCTAGTACTCAGAACTACTTAAACCTAACTTACCTAAGGACATCACACACATCCATGCCCGAGGCAGGATTCGAATCTGCGACCGTAGCGGTCGCGCGGTTCCAGACTGAAGCGCCTAGAACCGCTCGGCCACGTCGGCCGGCTGTGAACATTTCAGTGATAGGATTGTTGTTACCAGAATCAACAATGAACTAATAACAACAACAACGGTTCAGGTATAAATGCTGACGTCGCAAGTTGAGATAGAGAAAATATATAAATATGTTAAAAGGGTAAAACAGTATGCAAAGGGATACGAAAATCTAATAGTCATGAGGGAATGGATTGCAGTTGTAGGAGGAAGGAGTAGAGGAAAAGGTTACACGAGAAAATGGGCTTGGGACAATCAATGAGAGAGGAGAAAGACTAAGTCAGTTCTGCAATAAATTTCAGCTAGTAATAGCGAATACTCTGTTCAAGAATCACAAGAGGAGGAGGTATACTTGGAAAAGGCCAGGTGATACGGGAAGATTTCAGTTAGATTACGTCATGGTCAGACACAGATTACGAAGTCAGATACTGGATTGTAAGGTGTACCTAGAAGTAGATGTAGACTCAGATCACAATGTGGTAGTAATGGAGAGTAGGCTGAAGTGTAAGGTATTAGTTACCAATAATCAATACGCAAGGAAGTGGGATACTGAATGAGGAGATACCTTCGAAATTCTGTGAGGCTATAGATACAGCAATAAGGAATCGCTCAGTAGGCAGTACAGTTGAAGAGGAATGGACATCTCTGGAAAGAACAATCACAGAAGTTGGAAGGAAAAACACACGTGGCAAGAAGGTAACTGCAAAGAAAAGATGAGTGGCGGAAGAAATACTACAGTTGGTCGATGAAAGAAGGAAGTACAAAAATAATCAGGGAAATTCAGGAATACAGAAATACAAGTCTCAGAGAAATGAAATAAATAGAAAGTGCAGGGAAGCTAAAATGAAATGGCTGCAAGAAAAATGTGAGGAATTCGAAAAACTAATGATTGTCTGAAGGACTGACTAAGCATATAGGAAAAGCAAGATAACCTTGGGTGAAGTTAAAAGAAAGGGTGATAACATTAAGAATGCAATGGTAATTCCACTGTTAAATGCAGAGTATTGAGCGGATAGGTGGAAAGAGTAAATTAAGACGTCTGTGAGGGGGAAAGTTTGTCTGATATGTTAGAAGATGAAACAGGAGTCGATTCAGAAGAAATAGGGGATCCAATATTAGAATTTAAGAGAGCTTGGGAGGACTGGAGATCAAATAAGGCAGAAGGGATTGATAACATTCCATCAGAATCTTTAGGGAGGTGGCTACAAAACAACTATTCACGTTGGTGTGTAGAATGTATGAGTCTGGCAATATACCATTTGACTCTGGCGAAAATATCATCGACAGAATTCCGAAGACTGGAAGAGCTGACAAGTGCGAGAATTATCACTCAATCAGCTTAACCGCTCCTGCATACAAGTTGCTGACATAAATAATATGCAGAAGAATGAGAAACAAAATTGAGAATGTATTTACTGACAATCAGTTTAACTTTAGGTAACGTAAAGGCACGAAAGAGGTAATTCTGACGTTGCGGTTGGTAACGGAAGCAAGAATAAAGAAAAATGAAGACACGTTCATCGGATTTTTCGACCAAGAAAAAGCGTTCGACAATGGAAAATGGTGCAAGTTGTTCCAAATTTTGAGAAAAATAGGGGTACTCTATAGGTAGAGACTGGTAATATACAATATGTACAACAGCCAAGAGGGAATAATAAGAGTAGACGACCAAGAACGATGTGCTCGGATTGAAGAGGTATAAGACAGGGATGTAGTCTTTTGCCCCTACTGTTCAATATGTACGTCAAAGAAGCAATGATGAAAAAATGGAAGCTTCAGGAATGCAATTAAAATTCAAGACGAAAGGATATCTATGATACGATTCGGTGATGACATTGCTATCCTTAGCGAAAGTGAAGAATTACGAAGGTAATGAAAAGGAGCAGAATGAGAATATTATACTACCTAAGCAGCAAAATAACCAATGACGGACGGAGCAAGGAGGACCTCAAAAGCAGTCTAGCACTGACTAAAAGGGCATTCCCGGTCAAGAGATGTTTACTAGTGTCAAACATAGGCCTTAATCTGAGGAAGAAATTTCTGAGAATGTACGTTTCGAGCACAGCATTGTATGGTACTGAAACACGGACTGTGGGAAAACCTGAACAGAAGAGAATCGAAGCATTTGAGATGTGGTGTTATAGACGAATGTTGAAAATTAGGTGGACTGATAAGGAATTAGGAGGTTCTGCGCTGAATTGGAGAGGATAAGAGTATGTGGAAAACACTGACAAGGAGAAGGGCCAGGGTGATAGCACATCTGTTAAGACTTCAGGGAATGACTCCCAGGGACCTGTGGAGGACAAAAGCTGTAGAGGAACACACAGATTGGAATACATCCAGAAAATAAATGAGGAAGTTGGTGACAAGTGCTAGTCTGAGATGAGGAGGTTGGCACAGGAGAGGAGTTCGTGTCGGACCGCATCAAACCAGTCAGAAACTGGTGACTCAAAAAAAGACGTAACACATGAGAATGCAGGACGACCGTGACGTAGCGTTGTGCAGTCGGAGTTCCCTCTGTAACTATCACCCGCGAACTGAAATTATAGCGAATGGCTTCCATCACCGTGACGCCAGGATGAACGGCTCTGTGCCTCTCCAAAATATCGAAACAATTGGAACTCTCCACAGATAACCAACATATTGAGCCACGGTGATCATCCGTGGTAGAATAGCGAATCATCTCTGAACACAATGGGACGACGTTCATGAGCAGTCCACGCCTCCTGGTTACGGAACCGTTCCAAACGAAGCCATTTGTTTTACAGTGTTAATGTCACCCTACGCGCCGGACGGCAATTCCCTATTCCGCCTATTGTCAGTCTTTGAAAAACTGTGCGAAATATGCACTAGACCTCGGCGACAGAGGCGTGCTTATTTTATAAGACCTAAATATCGGAACCACGTGGCTGATACAGTCGCATGTTCGAATCCTGCCTCGGGCACGGATGTGTGTGAGCTCCGATGTTAAGTCCCATAGTGCTCAGAGCCATTTGAACCATTTTTGGAAATACGTCGAGACCTTTTAGTACACAAAAAAGAGATGCAGTAGTGCTTTGTAACTTAGCTTCCAATTAAAAACTTACCACTGTTACTACTGTAGTTAATACTACGTTGCAAATAACAAAGAGATCTCTCTGCAACACATTGGAGGAATACCACAGATCATGAGAATTTCAGAAGAAAACGTTTCGTCTTTGTCCAACTTGTTCAGAAATTAACTGCAAAATATTCTATAGCCCTCAGGTAAAGAGGTCAATTCTTTCAAGACTTCAGATACAAGAAACTTAAAGAAATGACGCCATTTAGAACTGCTACTAAGCAAAGAAACGTACTCTTCTTTTGCGTTATTTCTGGATGGTGTCCACGTAGTGTTCACCTGGCTGTCACATCTCCCCACCCACTACTTGTAATGCGCTGTCCATTCACATGATTTATACCAAGTCTGCATCGTCAAAAGCTGTGAGAAGTACTGAAACGGCCCTTCTTTCATTTTATGCAGTAAACAGTCAACAAGGAGCTGTGAGAAGCTGTATTTTCCAACTGATACCTGAATTAGATATTACAGCATCAACGTCTCGTATATTCACTCATCAAAATCGCTGGGAGTGAGGTTCTGGGTCGGTGTTGCATTGTTTGTGGTCTGTGTAATGGCATTTAAACTTTTGGTCCTCGGTTACTTGGATGAGCAGCCCCTGATGACGCTCGTCTGCTGCGTTGGCGTTGCTTCACAGGCGGCAACTGAGGAACGCCACGCCTCGCCAGCGACCACAGACGCAGGTATTGCCAGGGAGCCCAGGGAAGACACGGAGGGGCCTCTAAGCCGCTTACCAACTGCGCCAAACATAGCTGTAACTCGAAAATTAATGATAAGGCCTTAGCACTGTGCATAAACCCGAAGTTCTCAAACAAGCACACTCCACTACCTTCGTGGGCGAATTACTGCCTTACGATGAACAATTACTTGTTTGTCGAAATGTATAATGCTCGATCTTAATACAAATTACATTTATGCATACCACAATTCGCTCTACTGCACCTATTAAAGGGATTTCTCTCCTCGTTCAGCAGTGCAGAGTGTACATACACCAATGAACCGAAACAGTATACTGAGGTGACAAAAGTTATGGGATAGCGATATGGGCGTTTAAAAATTGTCGTATCGCGTACACAAGGTATAAATGGGCGGTGCATTGGCGAAGGTGTTATTTATACATACGTGATTCAAATGAAATTGCTTCCGAAGGAATTATGGCAGCACGACGGGAATCAGCTACTGAAGTGATAGCTGGACCTAGATGCATGGGACATACAATTTCGGAAATTGTTAGGGAATTCAGAATTCCAAGAGTGTTCTGAACATAACAAATTTCAGGTATTACCTCTCACAACGGACAGCACAGTGGCCGTCGGCCTTCACTTAACGACCGAGAACAGCAGTGTTTGCGTATATTTGTCAGTGCTTACAGACAAGCAACACTGCGTGAAACAGTGGCAGAAATCAATGAGGGGAAGTACGATGAACGTATCCTGAGAACAATGCGTCTAAATCTGGTGTCAGCAGACGACCGATGACACTGCCTTTGCTAACAGCACGACGTCGCCTGCTTTGTCTCTCCTGGGTTCGTGACCGTATCGGTTGGACCCTGGACGACTCGCAGTTTTAGTTGGTAAGAGCTGATGGTAGGGTTCAAGTGTGGCGCAGACCTCTCCAAGCCATGGACCCTAGTTGTCAACAAGGCACTGTGCAAGCTGATGATGGCTCCATGATGGTGTGGGCTGCGTACATGGGATGGACTGGGTACGGCCGAACCGATCATTGACTGGAAACGGTTCTGTTAGGGTACTTGGAGACCGTTTTCAGCAATTCATGGACTCCGTACAAGCAAACAACGACGGAATTTTTATGAATGACAACGCATCATCTCACCAGAACACAGTTGTTCGCGTTTGGTTTGAAGAACATTCTGGGCAATTCGAGCGAATGATTTGGTCATCCAGATCCCTCTACATGAATCCCATCGAATATTTATGAGACAAAATAGAAAGGTCACTTCGTGCATAAAATCCTGCATCGGCAACACTTTCGCAATTATGGAAGGCTATAGAGGCAATATGACTCCATACATTTGCGTATGGCTTCCATGCCGAGTTGCTGCACTACGCCGGAAGAAAGGACTTTCGACACGTGATTAGGAGGTATCCTATGGCTTTTGTCTCCTCAGTGTACGAACGCTGTTGCGGACCGTCTGTATCGCTTGGGGTGCTTCATATTTTCCCAGACGGTGACGGCATCTGCCAGCAGTATACAACTGCCCGTCCTTCTAGTACTCAACACAAATGGCATACTGGGAACAAGTGTACCATATGGAACTTTTGCTAAGAGTCCTGTTGTCTCTGCTATACTCCATGTCTTCTATGTAAGAATATTTGCATCTGGGAAAGCTTCAAGGCCACCATAATCACAATGATTGCCCCATGCTACAGCAAGTGTGAGCCATGTACTACCTCCAAACACGGCTTGTACATCACATGTAAAGTTCAAACGGAGTCCACGAAGTACGTTTGGACCTCCAATTAATTGTTGTTTATTAAACTGTCCAGCAAGATCAATGTCTATCGCCTTCAAAGCACGATATACAGGAACGCTGCGCCGCCAGCGACGACGGTAACCACGCCGCCGAGGCATTGCTGTGGCACGTTAATACAGGTGCCGCGCGGCTTCTGATTGGCTGTGTAGCCTGTGGCGCGCGATTCAAACCGCCTGGGCAACACGCTCCCTAGTATTACTAGGAGCGTGTTGCTTGAAAATTCACTTCCGGTTGCTTGCGTGATAAAGTGGTTTCAGAGACGTTATAGTGAACTGACAAACGTCTTGGCCACCAAATTCGCCTGATCTGAATTCGATGGAACACTGTAATTCAGAAAATTCATTCCATTAAGGAAAACACGGAATTAATAACAGCCTTGCATTTAGTTTTCTGGAAGTAATAACAGAATTTCCCCTATTTTTGACGCTTCCTGTAACAACTGCAACAGCTGAAAGTAGTTTTTCGAAGTTAAAACTGATTAAAAACTATCTTAGGACTTTTATGAGCCATGAACGGCTTTCAGACTTGTCACTGCTGTGTATAGAGGTAGAATATCTCCAAAAATCATCTTCAGCTATTGATGATTTAGTAAGTAAGTTTGCCAGAAAAAGGCGAGAAAAGTACGAGTATATATTTGAATTGTTTGGCTAACTTGGCTGCTAGGAGCATTAATTGTAAATAACTATTTACCTATGTAACCTACACATGATCAATAAACATTCATTTTATTCAAAATGAGGGGTTTTGTATATTTTGTGAAAAATATGTACCCTCCATTTGAGCTTCGCCACAATCGGGTAAAAGGGCGCCGTGACAAATTTTGATACAGCGCCCGTCTAAGGCAAGCTACGCCACTGTTCAGAACGCATCTCAATCGTGTCTTCCCTGGTCAATGGATCGGACGAGGGGGTCCAGTTGCATGACCTGCTCGTTCACAGGATCTTAGCCCATGCAGTTTCTGGTTATGGGGTCACCTCAAAAGCATCACGTATGCAGGGCCCATTCCAGATGTGGAGAAACTAGAGCAGCGCATTCATGATTCCTTTGACATTGTTCGGATGCAGCCAGGCCGAAGTGAACTTGTGAGACAGAACATGTTACGGCGAGTACATCCATGCGTTGAGGCACATGGAAACCATTTTCAACACTTACTGTAACTGTGGTTGCATGGTAGAGCACGTTTTAGACCGCAGTCTCGGGAACAATGTATGAATGTATGTATGAATGAATAAATGGTCTCTACCATGGAAACCATGCATTTCCGGACATAAGTTCATCAGACCCTTTTGTTCATCGATCAGTACCAGTTGGAAAAACCACCCTGTATATGTGTTACCGAGTTTCCTGCCACGATAAGTTTTGGTAGGATTTAGTTCACTGGTTTCGTGGTTGACGCGTTACGTAAGGCAGTTAATAAGCACTGTTGTGCTTGTAGATATGTGACTATGATATATAGCGCGCCAGGCTTCAATTATTTGCAATTATTTATTGTTGGGGAAGTACTTGATGAACTGCAAGGAACAGAACGTAAAAGATTGTGAGGTTTGGTTTGAGAATAGCGAACTGGGATCCCCACGCTTCCATGCTGTGACTTGTGATTCGGTAGCCGCAGTCAAACGTAATTGAGGTGTGGATGGTTTGTTCTGTGCCACACTATGAGGTAATAGAATTGTGGCTATTTTGTTGATGGTGGGCTTTGAGCATAGTAACTCAAGATTTATTGTGATAGACGCTAGCGTATATACACGGACGTTTGTCATGTTCTGCTGCGTGTTTTACTAAATATCTGCCCTAACTTTGTTAGAGACAGACCAAGAACACTGACTGAACCATCAAAATGAGCAAATGTACAGAAAATGTATCACACATTATTATCAATTCAACTTAAGAGTCGTAAACGGACGGATTACGGGAACACCTGCAGAGGCTGCTAGCTTTGAACACATGAGTATGGTTATAAGTGTGGTGGCTCGTAGGTGCTTTTTTGTGTACATTTTTGCTGGCAGGCGCACACGACGACGATTTTGGCTTTTTATAGGAATAAAAGCAGAAATAAAGCTACGTTACCCAAAAAAATTAGTTCTCGACTTATAATTCAGGATAGACTATCTCTCAAACAAACACGAAAGGCCTTATGAATATACTATTTTGGAAAAGTCCTATTAAAAAGGGCAGAGATAATCAATATTTGCCAGGTAGTCGTAAATGCGCTGAAGTTCTGATAAAGAATTTAATGAAGTTACGACTGTTTCTGGAAAGGCACAAAACTATCATTCTTAACAGAAATTAATTGACAAGCTTAGCTTCAGAGATTCTATTCGAATCATTTATATATTACATACAGATTTCTTCAAGGCAAAGATACAAAGAAGTTCAAAAAAGTTAAGATTCTATGATCGCAACAGAAAAATAAAAGAAAGCCGGTACAAATGACAAATTACATCGGTGGCCTTGATTGCAAAGTAATCACTCGTAAGTATCGAACTGAAAGAACAATAAAACGCAATTCTTACTTTATTTAATTTTTTTGGAAAATAACAAGATTACGTAAACTTCAAAATAAGATTAAACAGCCAACCGATTCCACAAAAACATTGACCTAAGTTTTTACACCTACCAGGGGCGTCTTCAACAAAATGAACAGTTGGTAGATCATAAAATGACACTGCTACAAAGCAATAGACAGAAATTTTAAACAGCTAAGCTCAGGTCAAAAGTAAAACAAAACATTATAGCTTTTGCTGCATGTACCCAGCTACGAACAACATCAGTAACCGGTTGGCTGTTTAATCTTCTATTGAAACTAATAAACTGTTGCTGAATAACAGGCATGTTCAAAAATGGAAAATTATGTACTTTACTATTGAAACTGACACACCATCTCAGAGTGAAAGGCTTTAATTACTGTATACAATCCAATATTATTATTGAAGGGGATGAGATTCCATAGATAGTATGATTCATTAGTACAAGCACGCAATAGACAGGTCACAGTTCCATTAGCTTTAAACTGGTGTAAGTTTTGTAAATAGATGCAATTTACTCCGACGAGCTGCGGACCGTATTATGAAGCAGATAATCGTATTATGAGGCGGATAATTGCATTTAACTGCAATTTTTTCTCATAGGACACAGTAATCGCTTCGCCATTGCAATACAATAGGCGTTCTGCAGACCGCCTTAACATGACACTCGTGATGGCGCTCAGTTATGCCTCACCATAACCCGGCGGCTGGCTGCTGGAGTACTGTAAGTGTCTCGTCGACATTGTTAGAGTATTTCTGCGAGTGCCATTCTATAAAACTGCTGCTGGAATTTAAATTTGGTATCACCATGGAACCTTTCGTGGTTGTCCATTAAACTGTCTCCGAGGTACAGTTGCTATCTTAGTATAATCTCGCTTCATCTTATTGTTACAAGGACACAAAAATTACTTCACCTTTGCACTGCTATAGGCATTCTACAGATGAGTCACTATGAAACTAATGCTGCCAGTCAGTAATCACGTCTCCATGAGACTGGCGCTACCCTATTACATATATCTCCACGACACTGTTGGAGTCATTCTGCTAGTATATGATACTGCTACTCGGCATGTAACCTCTTCTCGTTGTCCAATAGCTTGGAACCGAGCTTAATGCTTACTGTGACCCTCGCACCTTCTGATTGAATCCAGGAAAAAGAATTTGCTTCACCAACGCTCTACTATAGGCTTCTGCAGACGCCTCACCACGACACAGACGTTGCCCCTCAGGAATTGCCTCTCCATCATACGGCTGCTTGCCTACTGCAAGTCTCTCTCACACACTGCTGGAGTTTATCTGCCTAGAGCCGCTCGGCCACAACGGCCTGCTTCTGTTATACTGCTGCTGGTATTAGGCTAGGGTCTCGCCATGGAACCTCTTCTGAGTGTCAGGAACTCTCTCTGCGACACAAAGCTGACGACTTTCTGTAATTCTCTCCACAACGCATTGCCACTGGGACACGGTAATCGCTACGCCATTGCAACACTATAGGCATTCTGCAGACACCTTAATACGACCCCCGTGCAGTGTCTCTCTATAACACGGCTGCTGGCCTAGTGCAAGCGTCTCGTCAACATTGTTGGAGTTTTTCTACGAGTTCCTTTCATTGAGAATTCTGTTGGAACTTAACACTGGTCTCCTAGGGTGTCCAATAATCTGTCCCTGAGTTACTGCTGCCAACTTACTGCAACTCTTGTTTCATATTATACGAGGGTTGCAACTTAAAAGGAGGCAACTATTTACTCACAACCGATGCAAAAGAGTTACATGTTTGCACCTGTTACTGTCCTTCAAAGTAGCCACCAGCGTTTTGCAGAACCCGTTGCCTGCGACGTGGAAGGCGTAGTACACCGTTAGCAGAGCCTGTTCTGTAGATGGCGGTCTACCGAATCTCTGGAACAGTTCTGAAGCGAATGCCACGGAGTGGTTCCTCCAATCTTCGGAATCAAATCAAAGTCACAAGGACCTAAGTCCAGGGAGTATGGTGGATGATACAGTAATTACCAGACCCACCGAACAGAGCAGCCCAGCTTGCGCTGTATGCGCCCGAGCACTGTCGTGCAAAGTGATGGGTGGGTTGGGCAGAAAGTGTCGCCTCTTCTTTCGCAAAGCTGGACGGAGGTGATGCTCCAAAAACGACAGTAATACTGTGCATTGACGGTCTGCCGTGGAGGATCGTAACGCGTTAGGATAACACCAACTCAGTTGTACACGAGGATCTCCATAACTTTAGACCGCTCCATTCGCACTTTCAACAGAACAGGTTCTGCTAAGGTATACTACGCCTTCCACATCACTGACAACGGGTTCTGCACAACGCTAGTGACTACTTTGGAGGACAGTAACACATGCAAACATGTAACTCATTTGTATCGGTTGTGAATAAATAGTTGCCACTATTTAAGTTCCAACCCTCATAGTTAATACTAAAATTGCTTCGCCTTTGCACAGTTATTGTGCAGATGCCTCTCAATGACACTCCTGAGGCCGTTCTAGAAATGGTTCTCCACGTCACCGATTCTGAGCAGGTGCAATTGTCAATCCATTACACTGCTGAAGTCTGCGACGGCCCCTATCATTCCGCAACGCTGTCAGCACCAAACGATATCTGGGTGTTCAGTAGTTTGCAGCTGATGCGCAGCTGCTCGCATACTGTAACTCTCGCTCCTTCACAATGGCGCTGGAACACAGAAGTTGCTTCGGCATCAGACTACTACAGGCAGTCTGAAGACGCTTCACCATCACACTATGGCTGCCCTTCACGAATCGCCTGTCCATCTCACGTTTGGTGGCCGACTGCAAGTGTCTCTACGGGATTCTGCAAGTGCATTTCTTCGAGACGGATACTGGCAGCCTGATAGGGCCTCACCATGAATCGTCTTCTGGGTGTGCAGCAGTCTATCTTGTAAGACAAAACTGATGGCTTTCTGTAGCTCTCTCCCCACCGTCTTGGAGCCTCAATATGACACCCCTGCTACCGTTACGTTTTTGTCTCTCCATGATAAGGCTGCTGGCCTACTACAAGAGTCTGTTGGAGTACTTCTGCATGTGCTCTACTGTGCTAATGCTACTGGCAATTGGAAACGGTCTCGCTGATTTTTCTTACTTTAGACATACGATCATCATTTTCTCCTATCGTGATGTATCGAAAAACTACAGAAAGTCGGTCAGTCTTTGACAGGTCTTATCCAAAATAATATCTAGTAATGATGCTTTTCTTAATTTCTAAAGTAATATTTTCTCTGGCTGCAGTAGCAAGTAAATTAACAATCGCATTTTGAATGGTGCGGCTTAAGTGATTTATTTCATCTTTTACCTACAAAAGTTCTTTTAAAAAAGGATCATAATTCTATAGCAAATGTAAAATTGACATGAAAACTCCAGATTCAGAATTTTGGCCTTTCAAAGGTAAATTGCATGAAACCAAGGTAATTACGACATTAATAACACCATGGAATAAATCTCGCCAGAAATTAGTTTTACTGCTGATTTCACTTTGCAGTAAAGTATCACTGGTACAGAGCCGCGTTAATATGCTGCTTTCAGTTTTCATGGTCAAATATACATTGTGTAAAATTGCTTCTAACTGAAATGCCTTTAACACATAGGAGAAGTATGGTTTTCTTTGACCATCAGCAAAAAAGGAACAGAAATGACAGTACGGTTTGTTTAAAATAATAGAACATAGCCATCCCCTTGAGATTTTTATGCTAGCCTTATTGAAATATGAGTAATGATAGGCTGAAAAACATGGCTATGTTTCTGGGTCCTTTGTAAAAGGTCCTTGTGGTTTAAATGGGCTAAATTTAAAAAAATTTTTTTCCATTCGCATTCAGAACCGCTGTCACCAAAATTTGCTCTATCTGACGAAGAAGTGTTATGAAATTCCTCACACTTATTAAGATCTTCAGTATGGGTTTCTTCTATTTTCCGAACCTCTGGCAGACCATTTGTTCCACACGTATCTAAAAATAAAATCAAGTAAAATTAATAATGTGAGTTTCTGTAAATAATTCAGAACTGTAGGGTTAACAAGGTTAATTAAATAAATCATTAATTTTTTAATTAATCTTTAAACCAGGCCCGACGAATCCAATTATTTCACGAGCCTCCTTGATGACGAGAAACGTCAAAGCGGGCCATGTTTTATACGTTGCTCAGTCTTAGTTCGCTGCAGGTGTGCAGAGTGCGAGGTGTAGAAGGCGTATGAACAACGATGCGGCGGAAAGAGTGAAAGAAATGGCCATAAGTTGCGCCGTCTTACTCAGTGCAAGCAAAATACACACACAAACACGCACACACTCACACACACACATACACCACTTTTCTGTCGTGCTGAACGACTGCTATGGTGGAGATTCGACGAATACAAGTGTGCCTGCCGGAGTGGCCATGCGGTTCTAGGCGCCACAGTCTGGAACCGAGCGACCGCTGCGGTCTCAGGTTCGAATCCTGCCTCGGGCATGGATGTGTGTGATGTCCTTAGTTAGGTTTAAGTAGTTCTAAGTTCTAGGCGAGTGATGACCGCAGAAGTTAAGTCGCGTAGTGCTCAAAGCCATTTGAAACATTTAAATACAAGTGATACTTCGAGGAAGCACTTTCTTTGCAGAGTCATTAGCATTCGTTTAGGGTAAGGCCTAAGAATTAAGTGTTCACGTTGAGTGAGTTTGTGGAAAGATGGTGTCAATTCCCTCCAGCACTACTGCAGACATTAATCGAGTCCATGGCACGTCGTGTTTTGGCGGTTCTGCGTGCTCACGGGGGCCTTACATGATATTAGGCAGGTGTACCAGTTTCTTTGGCTCTTCACTGTATATTCATCAAAAGCAATAAGTTCACACATGCTACGAGATTTTCTGACCTAAACAAAGCTCTGAAAAGTATATCTTATAACAATAAGTTTGTCAAGCCTCTGTCTTTTCTACCGGGTTGTGCTGCCATCAAATCGGAAGCTCATCAAAATCAGTGAAAACTGCAAGGTCTCTAGGCCGCTCTCAGAAACGGCATTCCCGTCAGTTATTTCCCCCTAATCCCTCCACATTCATCACTCTTTCGTTTTTCAAGCCAATTTGAATAATAAGTTGTGGAGAACACTTTACCTCTGGTCCAAATCAGTGCAAGCTCACAGTGCGAATACATTGGGCGTAAGTCTTCCATTTTTCAATCAGTGTTTCTTAGAATTTCTTTAGTCATGTTTACATCAGTTTCAAAAGTACACTCCTGGAAATTGAAATAAGAACACCGTGAATTCATTGTCCCAGGAAGGGAAAACTTTATTGACACATTCCTGGGGTCAGATACATCACATGATCACACTGACAGAACCACAGGCACATAGACACAGGCAACAGAGCATGCACAATGTCGGCACTAGTACAGTGTATATCCACCTTTCGCAGCAATGCAGGCTGCTATTCTCCCATGGAGACGATCGTAGAGATGCTGGATGTAGTCCTGTGGAACGGCTTGCCATGCCATTTCCACCTGGCGCCTCAGTTGGACCAGCGTTCGTGCTGGACGTGCAGACCGCGTGAGACGACGCTTCATCCAGTCCCAAACATGCTCAATGGGGGACAGATCCGGAGATCTTGCTGGCCAGGGTAGTTGACTTACACCTTCTAGAGCACGTTGGGTGGCACGGGATACATGCGGACGTGCATTGTCCTGTTGGAACAGCAAGTTCCCTTGCCGGTCTAGGAATGGTAGAACGATGGGTTCGATGATGGTTTGGATGTACCGTGAACTATTCAGTGTCCACTCGACGATCACCAGTGGTGTACGGCCAGTGTAGGAGATCGCTCCCCACACCATGATGCCGGGTGTTGGCCCTGTGTGCCTCGGTCGTATGCAGTCCTGATTGTGGCGCTCACCTGCACGGCGCCAAACACGCATACGACCATCATTGGCACCAAGGCAGAAGCGACTCTCATCGCTGAAGACGACACGTCTCCATTCGTCCCTCCATTCACGCCTGTCGCGACACCACTGGAGGCGGGCTGCACGATGTTGGAGCGTGAGCGGAAGACGGCCTAACGGTGTGCGGGACCGTAGCCCAGCTTCATGGAGACGGTTGCGAATGGTCCTCGCCGATACCCCAGGAGCAACAGTGTCCCTAATTTGCTGGGAAGTGGCGGTGCGGTCCCCTACGGCACTGCGTAGGATCCTACGGTCTTGGCGTGCATCCGTGCGTCGCTGCGGTCCGGTCCCAGGTCGACGGGCACGTGCACCTTCCGCCGACCACTGGCGACAACATCGATGTACTGTGGAGACCTCACGCCCCACGTGTTGAGCAATTCGGCGGTACGTCCACCCGGCCTCCCGCATACCCACTATACGCCCTCGCTCAAAGTCCGTCAACTGCACATACGGTTCACGTCCACGCTGTCGCGGCATGCTACCAGTGTTAAAGACTGCGATGGAGCTCCGTATGCCACGGCAAACTGGCTGACACTGACGGCGGCGGTGCACAAATGCTGCGCAGCTAGCGCCATTCGACGTCCAACACCGCGGTTCCTGGTGTGTCCGCTGTGCCGTGCGTGTGATCATTGCTTGTACAGCCCTCTCGCAGTGTCCGGAGCAAGTATGGTGGGTCTGACACACCGGTGTCAATGTGTTCTTTTTTCCATTTCCAGGAGGGTATATTAACTGGAGATATGGAATCTCTTACTATTCTGTTTGATCCAGGACAAATTATTACCTAATTTTCTGTCTTAATTTCTGAAGATTTCAATAAGCTTGATTTATATCGTCTAATGGAGAATAAACGAATCCGAACGAGAGCGGTCTTGTGTTGCATTTCACACGACTGCCAGTCACGATCTGACCAAATTGTTTATGGACAGAAAAGTAGCTGCAACAAATGAGTGGGTAGAAGCTGACGGCGAGAATAGCACTGTGGCGAGAAATAGCTGGCGTCAGAATTCTGGGAAGCTGAGCCGTATCGAGGGGTGGGGGGAGGGGCAGGGGAGCTAAAATAAACTAGGAGCTGTACAAAATACAACGGGTGGTGTTGGGTTTAAAAAAAGCGATTATAAAAAATCTGAATCCTACGCAGCTGAGTCAGTCTGCGATAAAATTTTATGTCTCTGCCATGCGGTTTACGTCATGAAATTCTGGGAAATATTTGGTTATCGAAGTACTCATTTCACTTCCTATTTTGCATGTACCCCGTGTCTCAGCCGCGCTGGGCATTTGAAACTCTATCTCGCCGTATACATTTATATTTTACTTAAAAACTATCCCTCGCGGCTCTGTTTAAACAATCGCTATCCCATGTATGAAACACCTTTAAAGTCTTATCACTTTACAACGAGTTTAGGTATTAAATGTTAACGTTAAGCGTATAAAGCCTTTATGAGTGAATACGCAAAACCCTAATTACACTGGTTCCTAATAGTTCCATCTTAGTTACACATATACTAATGAAAAAGTCAAGACCAAAACTTGCAGCTTTTTTGAAAAGCTATAATTTCTCCTAAACAATGTGTTGTTCAGTGACATAATTTTGTAGATGTCATCAGTTTAATATACTGAATAGCCAAAGAAACTGCTACATCGGCAACATCGTGTAGGGCCCCTGAGAGCACGCAGAAGTGCCGAAACACGACGTGGTGTGGACTCGATTAATGTCTGAAGTAGTGCTAGAGGGAACTCACACCATGAATCGTGCAGCGCTGTCCATAAATCCGTAAGTGTACGAGGGAGTGGAGATCTCTTCTGAACAGCACGTTGCAAGGTACCACAGATATGTTCAATAAAGGTCACGGCTGGGAAGTTTGGTGGCCAGCGCAAGTGTATAAACTCAGAAGACCACTCTGAAACAACTCTGGACGTTTGGTGTGTCGTATTGTCCTGTTGGAATTGCCCACATCCTTCCGTATGCACAAAGGACACCAAGGACAGGAATGGATGCAGGTGATCAGACAGGATGCTTCGTACGTGTCACTTGTCAGAGTCGTAGCTAGTCTTACCAGGGGCCCCATATCACTCCAACTGTACACGTTGCACATCATTACAGAGCCACCACAAGCTTCAACAGTCTCCTGCTGATATGCACGGTCAGTGGTTTCATGAGGTTGTCCCCATACCCGTACACGTCCATTCGCTCGACACAATTTGAAAAGAGGCTCGTCCGACCAGGCAACATGTTTCCAATCATCAACATTCCAATGCAGATGAGCCCAGGCGAGGCATAAACTTCCGTGTCGTGCAATCATCAAGGGTACGCGAGTGGGCCTTCGGCTCCGAAAGCCCATATCGATGACATTTCATTGAATGTTTCGGAAGCTCACACTTGTTGATAGCCTACAACCGAAATCTGCAGCAATTTGCGGAAGGATTGCACTTCTGCCACGTGGAACGATTCTCTTCAGTCGTTGTTGGTCCCGTTCTTGCAGGATCTTTTTCGGCCGGAGCGATGTTGGAAATCTGATGTTTTACCAGATTCCTGATATTTACGGCACACTCGTGAAATGGTCGTACGGAAAAATCCCCACTTCTTCGTTACCTCTGTGATGCTGTGTTCCATCGCTCGTGCGCAGACTATAACACCACGTTCAAACTCACTTAAATGTTGATAAACTGCCATTGTAGCAGCAGTAGCCGATCTAAAATCTGCGCCAGACACTTATTGTCTTATATAGGCGTTGCCGACCGCAGCGCCGTTTTCTACTTGTTTACATATCTCTGTTTTTGAATACGCATACATATACCAGGTTCTTTGACACTGCAATGTGGGTAGATTTTGGAGTTAGCAGTTATAAAGTAATAAATTAAAACTTGATGCTTGGTGCTAAAATCTGAACCGCTTGCACAGCAGCAAAAACGAAGGAGATCATATGGCATTAATGACTGGGAATCAACATCTGGGAAAATTCGGCTTTCTAGTTGCATCTCTTTTCTGTTGACGCCCCACTGGGCCAATAGCATGTCGAAGATGACGAAATAATGATAAGTACAACACGATACCCCAGCCTCCAACCCGGCTGGGAATCGAACCCAAGCATCCCGCTGATTGGCACTCAGGCCCTCTGACCACTCAGCTAAAGAGGCGGACTGCGACGAACGTTTTGTAATCGATGAACCGTTTTCCTTTTGTTATTTTTATGGGGCTGTAAACGAGGAAAAGCTTAGAAAATTTTTCACATGATGTGTAAATTTTATTGGAAGAGGCTAAGCGCTGGCACTACCGAAAATTGGAGGAATGTAATCTGGGTAATTTGAAAGCCATGAGTTCCGCTGCCACAGGAGAAACAGACATTTTCTTACATTAACATTAGACTAATCGTGTTAAAGCTTTCACGTAAGCCGACCGCTGTGACCAATCGGTTCTAGGCGCTTCAGTCCGGAACCGCGCGACTGCTACGGCCGAAGGTTCGAAACCTGCCTAGGGCATGGATGTGTGTGATGTCCTTAGGTCACTTAGGTTTAAGTAGTTCTAAGTCTAGGGGACTGATGACCTCAGATGTTAAGCCCCACAGTGCTTAGAGCCATTCGCACCATTTGAACTTTCACGTAAAATTAATTACACCTCTTATTGAGTAGATTGTGACAGCAATTTATATTTTTAAAATTGGTCACTAATTAAATGAAATTTTGAGAATTAGATTTCTTGTTGCCCCCATAAGCCACTATAAAGTCAACCTGCCGTTGGATCTAGGTGAGCGTTTCAGCTGTTTAATAATATAGGTTAATCTTATCCATTATGTGTACTACTGACCCTGGGACTGTATACGAAATGAAATAGAACCAATATTACCTGCAACCATATCAGTGTGGTAGAGTCTGCTGTTTTCACGAAATAGTCTTCGAGCACTGTAAAGGTATGGCTCTGGGGAGCTTATATTCATATTTTATTCTTTATTTTATTGATATGCTTGGTAATACATGAAGGAATTCTCGGAAGAACGGCATTACTCCGATGTGATTCCGGGGAAAAACAGCACTAGTATGGACAACTGCTGCTTTTCTGCATGAAACAGCGGCGCATGGTGCTGCAATAAAATGGCAGGCCCTGAAACTAATCTTGACGACAGAGACTTTGTGTTTTCCGTGAAGACGTGCTGGCCTCCTAGGCTACATTCCTTGTGAGAGAGTGTGTATTCATGAATGCGGATGGAGAGCCTGAATGTTATGACTGGCCTTTGCGTAAGAAGTGGAAGATACATACTAGACAGCTGATATATCAGAAGAAAGTGGCTGGGATACAATATATAAAACATGTGGACCATGTAGTGCCAAACTGAGTAAGAGGCGCTGACTGCAAGAACGAAATAAGACGATTTCCCACGCGTTTATTGTGCAGTTTGGGTCCTATTGTTTGCGTTTACATACTGATTCATTTGGAAAATGTGTTTGTTGTGTTGTACTCCGCAGTAGTATTAGTATCACATTGAATGTGACTTCATTTTCAGGAGTGTGTGCTTTCACAGTTTTCAGAAGATAGGAGATGAAGGAAGAGAGCATGTTCTTCAAACTTTTAATGCACTGCAAAACAAAAACGATCAACATTCTCTCTTGGCTAGAGTGATTAATTTGTGTCACTTATTTCGTAGATGACCCCGTGCTGCACAATCCAATGGCAAAGTTCACTGTACAACACACAAGGTTGCATGATAAAGATATGCTAATTTATCTGAAAGCATTTCTAAGCCTTCATGGCATAACGCATGCGCGTGTGTGCAGAATTCAAATGTCTTTGGTGGTTCATTGCATGTCCACCAAAGATATGGGTGTCAAGCATGACAACTAGACTAATGCATACCCGTCGGTAGTGAGAGATCTTATCACATTCCATATCAAATTATTTCCTGTAAGGCAGCCTCGTCGTTCGCTCCGACACAATCCCAGTGTGAAATATCTACCGGAAGACATGTCAGTGGAAAGGTCACACAGAATATTTCTAGCACAGTGTGAACTGAATATTGCTTACAAATTGTATTGGGATGTGTTGCAACCTGCTGTGACCGCGACCGGAACGATCGCGGGGTGGCCGAGAAAGTGCGGTGGGACCAAACGGAGAGCGGACCGTGCACAAACAAACGAACGGGAAGGACGGACACGAAACAACAACGATCGATGGAGAAAGACCTTATGACGACAACACACAAGAGGCAACGGAGTGACAGAGACAACCAAACGAATCCAAGACGTCCACGATTAACGAGATAAAAGTACAATAAACACGCTGTCTTGTCGAGGTGATGTGTCAAGACTCACGCAACGATTACACTCAATGGCAGAGCTTTCTTTTTTTTTCCTTTATTGTATTTCAAAATGGCTCTGAGCACTATGGGACTCAACTACTGTGCTCATCAGTCCCCTAGAACTTAGAACTACTTAAACCTAACTAACCTAAGGACATCACACACATCCATGCCCGAGGCAGGATTCGAACCTGCGACCGTAGCAGTCGCACGGTTCCGGACTGCGCGCCTAGAACCGCGAGACCACCGCGGCCGGCTATTGTATTTCAATTCCCCATCGGGGTGGACTGCCAGCAGCATTTGCGCTGCTCTTCAGCCGAAAGAAATTTAAAAATAACTAAGGAGAAAACATAGTGAACATAGATATAAAAAAGCGGGTGCTGCCAGAGCTCTTTCCTTTATTGTGATTTCATTCCCCTGCCCCATATGAGCAGGGCAGGGCCGGCAGCGGCACAATCCGCCGCTCTTCAGCTGAGTGACATGACAACTAAAACCAGAATAAAACGTTACATATATATAAAGCGATAAAAAAGGGGAACAGAGTAAGAGGAGATAATGGAGGTAAATAACCACTGACAGGGAGATGTTCATACGTTCATGGGGGGACAAGTCACCATTAAGTTAAAAAACACAGTTGGCGATTCTTAAAACACAAAGAAGACACTGAATGCACATGCACAGGTTAAAAGTCGGCCACAGTATTAAAAACACTCCAGAACATCACACTTAAAACCCACTTCGAGCACACTCAATGAAGTATAAAACTGCCAGGCGGGACCAGCCAAGGGAGAGGTCGGAGAGGATGGAAAAGGGGGGGGGGAGGGAGAGCAAGGGGCAGCAGTGGAGGTGGCGGGATGAAGAGAGTAGGGGCGTCAGCAGGTACACGAAGAGGCAGGAGTCTGGTGGGTCACGAGATGAAGGGGGAAGACAAGGAAGGAGGGAGTGCAGAGACACTGACAGGCAGCACAAGAGAGGGTGGCAGTAGGAGGGGGAAGCCACTCAGGAGAAGGGAGGGGGAAGGAGAGGGAGCCCTGAAGAGGAGGCAGGAAGATGGGGTTCGAGTTGGTAGGAAGGGTAGATGTCAGGGCGCAGCTCATCATTCAGGAGGGGTAGATGGTGGAAGTTGCATCGGGAATGGAGGCGGAGGGTGTGGAGATGGAGAGAGGATGGGACACAGCGGTAAAGGTGCGGCAACGGGTCGGGGGTGGAGGAAGGGAGACACCAAGGGGTGAGGGGGATCAAGGTGGCAGACAATATATAGTGTGCAGATGTGTTCAAGGAAAAGGAGAAGGTGGGGAAAGGGGATAGGGTCACAGAGGACGCGTTTGGAGGACAGAAGGCAGTTCCAGAAGGTGAGGTGGAGCGCATTGCGTTTAAGGATTTCGAGGGCTTTATAGAACTGGGGAGGGGCGGAAATCCAAGCTACACTAGCATAACAGAGGATGGGGCGGATCAAGGATTTGTAGGTGTGAAGGATGGTGGAAGGATGCAGACCCCACATCCAGTTGGACAGGAGTTTCAGGAGGTGGAGTTTGTTGTGAGCTTTGTTTTGGATGGTAAGGATATGGGGAATCCAGGTGAGGTGGCGGTCAAGGGTGAGGCCAAGGTATTTGAGGGTAGGAGTGAGGTGGATAGTATGGCCATAAATGGTGAGGTAGAAATTATGGAGATGGAAGGAGCAGGTGGTGAGCCTATGATGATCGCCTGGGTCTTGGATGGATTGATACGGAGGAACCACTGGTTGCACCAGGCGGTAAATAGGTTGTAGCGACGCTGCCGCGCGCTAATTCAAGCTCGCCAGTGTGTGTGTGTGTGTGCTGTGCGCGTGTGTCAGTACAGTGATGTAGCGACGCTGGGTAGTTCCGCGCCCAGCCTATAGAGGCGCTGTGTTTTATAACTTTTATATACGTTCTGTTTCTTATGATTATTATTCCTTGTTTTTGAGAGTTAGTGAGTAGTTCCTTGTCTCCTGACTTGTGTGGACGGATACTATTTTCTCTCCGAATTACAGAAGTTTCCGAGGATTGAGGGATCCTCTGTATAGATCGGAAGCAAAATTTTATAGCCCCGAACTGTCCACACATGCCGGGCGTCGTCAGATACGCGCCGCAATAAAGTTATTATTACTCAACTGAAGGTCTTCATTCTTCCGAATCACGTCAAGCAAAAGTCGGACAGCCACCAGTTTAGCTGTACCCGACAAGTGGTGACCCCGACGTGATCCAAGCAGAGACCGACGTGATTAAGAAGAAGCAGTCGTGAGCTACGCAAGTAACGAGCACATAATGACCGAACAGCAGGCCGTCTCCAGGATTGCAGTCCGTTTGCCGCCGTTCTGGCCCGACAACCCAGTACTCTGGTTCGCGCAGGCAGAGGCAAGTTTTAGCTGCGCTGGGATAACGGTCGAAGCAACTAAATTTGCGCTGATTGTGAGCCAACTTGACCAACGTTATGCAGCCGAGGTGCAGGACATAATCACGGCACCGCCCGAGGCTGGAGCTTATGCCAGGCTAAAATCAGAGTTGATTCGACGGGTGGCCGCGTCACAAGAGGACCGGATACGTCAGGTTCTGACACAGGAAGAAATTGGCGACAGGAAGCCTTCTCAATACCTGCGACATCTACGCAGCAAAGTTGACACCGTTACTGTGCCAGACAGTCTGCTTAGAACGCTGTGGAGCAGTAGGTTGCCGCCGCAAATAAAAGCCATAATCGCCTCACAAACGGACATGCCGCTGGATGACGTGGCGCAGCTAGCAGACCGGATTCAGGACGCGATCACACCGGCTCCGGTCAGCGCAGTCGCGGCGTTGGACAACAGTGCAAACAGTACCGCGTCTGTGGCACGAGCCGACCATGATTCTCTCGCTGCCAAGGTTGAGCTTTTGTGCGCCCAGGTCAGTGCGCTGCTAGCACGGGACGACGACAATAATAGAAGAAGTCGATACAGACGGCAGCGTTCGAGAAGCAGATCTTCCGGCAGTACTACCACTCCGCAAGGCGAGGTACCGTTGTGCTGGTACCACCGACGATTCGGCGATCAGGCAAGGAAGTGCACATCGCCATGCTCGCACCCAAACGCCACCGGCGGTCGACAATAGGCGCAACCGACTGCCAGTTATCCTCTAAGCGCCTGTTCGTTACCGATAGGAGTTCCGGCGTTAAGTTTTTAATTGACACTGGGTCGGACCTGAGTATCATACCACGAACAGCCATACATCGTTGCCGGCCGCCAACTGCCTTCCGTCTGACGGCTGCCAACAATTCTTCCATCGCAACATATGGCACACAGAGGATGGAGCTTAATCTCGGCCTACGTCGCGCGTACGAGTGGAATTTTACAGTTGCTGACGTCACGGAGGCGATCGTCGGGGCTGATCTCCTCGCGCACTATCACCTGCTGCCGGACGTCGCGAACGCACGCTTGGTAGACAGCGTCACTGGCTTAGCTGTCACGGGTTTCCGTCGCAACACCGCAACGCACAGTGCCAAGTTGGTCCATGCTACGGAGGGTGAGTACACTGAATTACTGCTTAACTATCCGAACTTGACCAGGCCGCCCGGCGCTCCCAGGTTCATACCACATGACACGGTGCATCACATTCAAACGACTGATGGTCCCCCAGTAGCATGCCGACCTAGGCGTCTCGCTCCGGACAGATTGAAGATAGCGAAGGCAGAATTCGACGCCATGATTCGCGAGGGCATAATGCGGCCATCTAAGAGCCCGTGGTCCTCCGCATTACATCTTGTTCCGAAGAAGGGTGGAGCTTGGCGCCCATGCGGTGACTACCGTGCGCTTAACGCGCGAACGGTGCCGGACAGATATCCCGTTCCGTTACTGAGGGATTATAATCACGCTTTACATGGTGCCACGGTGTTCACAGTCCTGGACTGCGCTAAAGCGTATACACAGATTCCGGTGGCCAATGACGACATTCCAAAGACTGCAATAATAACGCCTTTCGGTTTATTTGAAAGTAAATTTATGACTTTCGGTTTACGCAATGCCGCTCAGACCTGGCAAAGGTTTATAGACTCGGTTCTCCAGGGGCTGCCGTTCTGTTTCGCCTACCTGGACGATGTGCTAGTGTTCTCTGCTGACCACGATCAACACCGACAACATCTGCGAGAGATTTTCGAGCGATTGGAGCGTTACGGTGTCGTCTTGAACGTGGACAAGTGTGTTTTTGGGCAGTCAGAGGTGACATTTCTTGGCCATAAGATTTCTGCTGAAGGCTCTCTTCCTCTGTCCGAGAAGGTGGACGCTATCTTGCAGCTACCCCGACCAACTACGATCAAAGAATTACGTCGTTTTTTGGGGATGCTCAATTTTTATCGACGACACCTTCCTCACGCTGCGGAGTTGCAGGAACCTTTGACGGCGGCATTATCAGGCCCTAAAGTAAATAGCAAGTCTCTGATACAGTGGACAGAGGACATGTGTTCTGCGTTCGAGGCAACAAAGAGGAGTATGGCCGACGCGGCGCTTCTCGCACACCCACGACTCGACGCGCCATTAGCAATTGTCGTAGATGCGAGCCAGACGGCGATCGGTGCCGCGTTACAACAATGGTCCGATAACGCATGGCAGCCACTGGCGTATTATTCCCACAAGCTTTCGCCTGCACAGAGAAAATGGAGCACATACGACCGTGAACTCCTGGCAGTATACCAAGCAGTGAAATATTTTCGCCCTCAAGTGGAAGCGCGAACTTTCACGGTATATACAGACCACAAACCACTCACTTTCGCCTTCCGTCGGAATAGTGTCAACTGCTCTCCCCGTCAATTTCATCACCTTGAGTTCGTGGCCCAGTTTACTACCGACATTAGACATATTTCTGGGATCGACAACATTGTTGCGGATTGCCTTTCACGGATCAGCAGTGTTTCCAGTAACATAGACTTTCCTGCACTGGCACAGGCACAGAGAGACGACGAAGAACTCCTTGCCTATGTTAAAGACACGGCTTCAGCATTGCAACTGAAACTTGTTGATGTTCCGGGGGAGGACACACAGCTATACTGCGACGTTTCTCGCGGCCGACCTCGTCCCTTTCTGACGCCGGCTTTTAGAAGACAAGCTTTTGATATAGTGCATGGATTGTGCCATCCCGGGGTACGCCTGACATTCCGCCTAGTATCGCAACGTTTCGTGTGGCCAGGCATGCAAAAAGACTGCCGCGAGTGGGTCCAATCTTGTCTTCAGTGCCAACGCTGCAAGATTAACCGCCATGTACACGCACCGATCGGCGATTTTCCGGATACCACCGCCCGCTTTGCCCACGTTCATTTGGATGTAGTCGGACCACTTCCACCTTCGAACGGGCAAAGATATCTGTTTACAATGATCGACCGCTTTACGCGTTGGCCGGAGGCAGTGCCGGTGGATAATATCACAGCAGACACATTAGCTTCCGCTTTTGCAATGACGTGGTTGGCAAGATTTGGATGCCCACTACATATTACCACTGACCGCGGACGGCAATTTGAATCAGACCTGTTCTCACAGCTGGCCAAGTTTTGTGGTTACACCCACCATAAGACCACAAGTTATCACCCAGCAAGCAACGGCATGATCGAACGCTGGCACCGTTGTTTGAAGGCCGCGCTGATGTGCCACGAAGAAACCTGGACAACCGCACTACCAGTGGTCTTGTTAGGCTTACGGACGACTTTCAAACCAGACCTGGGGTCGTCAGCGGCAGAACTGGTTTACGGAGAAACACTGCGCCTTCCTGGTGACTTTGTAGACGCTGATGCCACGGAGACAGTTGCTACTGGCCAGCCGGATTTCTTGCGACGATTGAGGGACCATGTATCAAAGATTCGCCCTCCGAAAGCCACACGTCATGGCAAGCCGCCCACTTTCGTGCACCAGGACCTGGAACAATGTCGTCACGTCATGCTCCGCACTGAGGGCGTTAAACCGCCTCTACAAGCTCCTTATTCTGGTCCATATGAAGTGCTACGGCGCAGTGCCCACACCATGGATATCCTAGTGAACGGCAAAACGACGACTGTTGCGTTGAATCGGGTTAAACCTGCATATGTTTTTCCTGACACCCCACTAGCGGCACCTCGTCGTAGGCGTCCACCTACCGCTGTTCCAGACACTGACGCCACATCTCCGGCGCCGGCTCTTCAACATTCGCCGCCCAACGCAGCACAACATCCGCCTCCTGACGTTGTTCCTCCTCCTCCGACGAGGACGACCCGTTCTGGACGTCGGGTGCACTTTCCGGCGCGGTATCTCGACGCCGACGCTCCGCTTCCGCCCGGGGGGCTGATGTAGCGACGCTGCCGCGCGCTAATTCAAGCTCGCCAGTGTGTGTGTGTGTGTGCTGTGCGCGTGTGTCAGTACAGTGATGTAGCGACGCTGGGTAGTTCCGCGCCCAGCCTATAGAGGCGCTGTGTTTTATAACTTTTATATACGTTCTGTTTCTTATGATTATTATTCCTTGTTTTTGAGAGTTAGTGAGTAGTTCCTTGTCTCCTGACTTGTGTGGACGGATACTATTTTCTCTCCGAATTACAGAAGTTTCCGAGGATTGAGGGATCCTCTGTATAGATCGGAAGCAAAATTTTATAGCCCCGAACTGTCCACACATGCCGGGCGTCGTCAGATACGCGCCGCAATAAAGTTATTATTACTCAACTGAAGGTCTTCATTCTTCCGAATCACGTCAAGCAAAAGTCGGACAGCCACCAGTTTAGCTGTACCCGACAAGGTCAAGGTGGGTTTGAAGGGTACGTTGGGACCGTTGAAGGGTAGGATAAAGGGCTAGGAAGACGGTGTCATCAACAAACTGGAGAAGATATAAAGGTGGGGGAGGTTTGGGCATATCAGCAGTGTACAGGAGATAGAGGAAAGGGGAATGGACAGAGCCTTGGGGCATTCTGGCAGAGGGATAGAAAGTACGGGAGTTGGAATTGTGAAGAGTCACATAGGAGGGATGATGGGAGAGGAAGGAAGCAACGAGATGGACGATGGGGAGATCATAGGTCTGGAGTTTGAAGAGGAGCCCGGGATGCCAGATACGGTCATAGGCGTTCTCGATCAAAGGAAACAAAAATAGCTGAGTGACGGGAGTTAAGTTGGAGGGAAAGAAGATTCGTAAGGTAAAGGAGCTGGTCGTCAGCTGAGAAGGAAGGATGGAAGCCACATTGGGTAAGAGGAAGGAGGTGGTGCTGGTTAAGGTGGCAGTGAATACGGTGAGTGAGGATGCCCTTGAAGACCTTACTGAACATGGAGGTGAGGCAGATGGGACGATAGGAAGAGGTATCAGAGGGGGGTTTGTTAGGAACAGCAGGACATGGGAAGTCTTCCACAGGTCACGGTAAAATCCAGTGAAGAGGAGGACATTGTACAGGGTAGCAAGGACTATCAGGAATGATGGGGGGGGGGGATTCCTGGAGGTGGCGTTAGGTGACGCCCTCATGACCAGGGGCGGTGTTGCGTTTGGAGCGGACGACAAGTGTGATGTCTTGTACGGTGAGGGGAGTGTTGATATCTGAGGGGGATAACCCATCCAAGTACTGATAGCTAGGGGCGAGTGGAGTGCCAGAGGTGTCAGTGCGGTCAAGGGTGGCAGGGAAGAGGGAGTAATCAAAATGGGGATCATCAGGAAAAGGAGAAGAACTCGGAGGGGTGCAAAACAAAATGGTTAGCCTTACTGAGGTCGTCAGGAAAGGATCGATTGTCATGGAGGACTGGGTAATGTGGGATGGGATGGCTACCAGTAAGGTGGTGGAAGGCTGACCAGTACTTGGAGGAGTTGACAGGGAGGGTGGAGTTGAAGCGTGTGCATGTCTGACGCCAGTCCGGCGTTTCTTTGCTGTAAGGAGGTTCCGGATGTGTCACTGTAATTCCTGGTGGCGGGTGAGTGTATCACGGTCACGAGTGCGGAGGAAGGAGCAGTAGAGCCTGTGGGATTCACGCAGAAGAAGGATGGCCTGTGGAGGAAGTGTAGGGCGGTGCGGGTGGAAGAGTTTGGTAGGGACATGAGCTCCACAGCATCAGTGATGGTCTTCTGAAGGAAGGAAGAGGCATGGGAGATTCCTGCAAAGTGGTGAAAAGTGAGTGGTGACTTTCGACCTGTAAGGCAATGGAGTCCCAGTAGGCATCCCAATCGGTATGGCGGTAGTCACTGACAGACTTAGGAGGGCATGTGGGCAGGTGGCTGCATGGATGGGTTGGGCAGAGGAGATGGTGAGAAGGACAGGGAGATGGTCACTACCAACAGGATCGAGGACGTCAACAGCGATGTGACCAAGGAGGTTGGGGGAAGCGAGGATAACATCTGGGGTGGAGTTAATTTCAGGACGGGTGTGCTGTGGGGGAGGAACAAGGTCAGCATGGAGGGTGGCAAGGAACTGATGCCACTGCCGAAGGGTAGCAGGGTCCTGGCTGTGGATGTTGAGGTCAGTGGCGATCACATAGGTGGAGAAGGTACAGTCAACATGGAAAATGAAGTCGAAGGGAAGAGGAGCTGTGGAGCAGATATAGATGGTGGCACAGGCGAAGGTGAGGGAGGGTAAATATAGGCTGTGGAGAAGGTGTTCAGTCGGGTCATTGAGGAGAGGTTGTGTCCTGGACAGGGAGATGCTTGAGGTGGCCAATAGTGACTCTGCCTTAGGCGAGGGGAAGGGGATTGTCAGTGCAGTGAAGGAGATAGGGGGAGGTGCAGACAACATTGTGGGTTTGGAGGAAGGTTTCATTAAGGATGGAGTCAACCTGGTGCTGGGATAGGGTATGCATGAAGAGGTATTTGTCTGCAGGGAGGGAGCGAATGTTGAGGTAGAGGAAACGATACTGTTGATGTGCCAGGAGGGTGGGGGTGGGAAGGATGCAGGAAGGGGAGAGAGCGGCTTAAACAAAGATATCGAGGCAGGTGAAGGTAAAGTGGGCCTGGTTGTGGGAGAAGGTGGTGTAGGTGTTTAAGTGGTAAACAGAGTGGGCGGCAGTGGAAACCTGCTAGAGTGTGCTGGGGTGCTGGAAGGGGTGGATGTTCTGCAGGACTATGGTGAGGAAGTGGATGATGTCTTCTGTGGTAGGAGGAGGGTGGAGAGAATTGTTATGGTGGATAGGTTGGTCGATGGGGCGAAAGGGGACAGTGAGCTCGGGGTTGGTAGGAAGGGGTTTGGCTTTGCATTTGGAGGAATAGGTGGAGTGAGGTTCGTTGCAGGTGTTACAGGAATGGGGGGAGGCGAGGTTAGGACACTGTTTAAGGAAGTGGGAGGCTTTACAATGGGGGCAGGTGGGGGGGGGGGGACTTGCAGTTTTGGGTGAGGTGGTCGTTGTACAGGAGACAGCACTGGCAGCAGTAGGATTGAGGAGGGGAACGGGACGGGTCAACAGAGTGGCGGCGGTAGAAAATCAGGGCTCCCTGCGTGAGGAAGTGGTCGATGGAGGAGGCAGACACTGTAAGTATTTTTGTTTTTGGTCATCAGTCTACTGACTGGTTTGATGCGGCCCGCCACGAATTCCTTTCCTGTGCTAACCTCTTCATCTCAGAGTAGCACTTTCAACCTACGTCCTCAATTATTTGCTTGACGTATTCCAATCTCTGTCTTCCTCTACAGTTTTTGCCCTCTACAGCTCCCTCTAGTACCATGGAAGTCATTCCCTCATGTCTTAGCAGATGTCCTATCATCCTGTCCCTTTTCCTTATCAATGTTTTCCACATATTCCTTTCCTCTCCGATTCTGCATAGAACCTCCTCATTCCTTACCTTATCAGTCGACCTAATTTTCAACATTCGCCTATAGCACCGCATCTCAAATGCTTCGATTCTCTTCTGTTCCGGTTTTCCCATAATCCATGTTTCACTACCATACAATGCTGTACTCCAGACATACATCCTCAGAAATTTCTTCCTCAAATTAAGGCCAGTATTTGATATTAGTAGACTTCTCTTGGCCAGAAATGCCTTTTTTGCCATAGCGAGTCTGCTTTTGATGTCCTCCTTGCTCCGTCCGTCATTGGTTATTTTACTGCCTAGGTAGCAGAATTCGTTGACTTCATTGACTTCGTGACCATCAATCCTGATGTTGTTTCTCTCTGTTCTCATTTCTACTACTTCTCATTACCTTCGTCTTTCTCCGATTTACTCTCAAACCATACTGTGTACTCATTAGACTGTTGATTCCGATCAGCAGATCATTTAATTCTTCTTCACTTTCACTCAGGATAGCAATGTCATCAGCGAATCGTATCATTGATATTCTTTCACCTTGCGTTTTAATTCCACTCCGGAATCCTCTTTTATTTCCATCACTGCTTCCTCAATGTACAGATTGAAGAGTAGCGGCGAAAGGCTACAGCCTTGTCTTCGTTCTTGATCGTCCACTCTTATTATTCCCTCTTGGTTGTTGTACATATTGTATATGACCCGTCTCTCCCTATAGCTTACCCCTACTTTTTTCAGAATCTCGAACAGCTTGCACCATTTTATATTGTCGAACGCTTTTTCCAGGTCGACAAATCCTATGAAAGTGTCTTGATTTTTCTTTAGCCTTGCTTCCATTATTAGCAGTAACGTCAGAATTGCCTCTCTCGTCCCTTTACTTTTCGTAAAGCCAAACTGATCGTCACCTAGCGCATTCTCAATTTTCTTTTCCATTCTTCTGTATATTATTCTTGTAAGCAGCTTCGATGCATGAGCTGTTAAGCTGATTGTGCGATAATTCTCGCACTTGTCAGCTCTTGCCGTCTTCGGAATTGTGTGGATGATGCTTTTCCGAAAGTCAGATGGTATATCGCCAGACTCATATATTCTACACACCAACGTGAATAGTCGTTTTGTTGCCACTTCCCCCAATGATTTTAGAAATTCTGATGGAATGTTATCTATGCCTTCTGCCTTATTTGACCGTAAGTCCTCCAAAGCTCTTTTAAATTCCGATTCTAATACTGGATCCCCTATCTCTTCTAAATCGACTCCTGTTTCTTCTTCCTCATGGAGGCATTCAATGTATTCTTTCCACCTATCTGCTCTCTCCTCTGCATTTAACAGTGGAATTCCCGTTTCACTCTTAATGTTACCACCGTTGCTTTTAATGCCAAAAAAAATGGTTCAAATGGCTCTGAGCACTATGGGACTCAACTGCTGAGGTCATTAGTCCCCTAGAACTTAGAACCAGGTAAACCTAACTAACCTAAGGACATCACAAACATCCATGCCCGAGGCAGGATTCGAACCTGCGACCGTAGCGGTCTTGCGGTTCCAGACTGCAGCGCCTTTAACGGCACGGCCACTTCGGCCGGCGCTTTTAATGTCACCAAAGGTTGTTTTGACTTTCCTGTATGCTGAGTCTGTCCTTCCGACAATCATATCTTTTTCGATGTCTTCACATTTTTTCCTGCAGCCATTTCGTCTTAGCTTCCCTGCACTTCCTATTTATTTCATTCCTCAGCGACTTGTATTTCTGTATTCCTGATTTTCCCGCAACATGTTTGTACTTCCTCCTTTCATCAATCAACTGAAGTATTTCTTCTGTTACCCATGGTTTCTTCGCAGCTACCTCCTTTGTACCTATGTTTTCCTTCCCAACTTCTGTGATGGCCGTTTTTAGAGATTCCATTCCTCTTCAACTGTACTGCCTACTGCGCTATTCCTTATTGCTGTATCTATAGCGTTAGAGAACTTCAAATGTATCTCGTCATTCCTTAGTACTTCCGTATCCCACTTCTTTGCGTATTGCTTCTTCCTGACTAATGTTTTGAACTTCAGCCTACTCTTCATCACTACTATATTGTGATCTGAGTGTATATCTGCTCCTGGGTACGCCTTACAATCCAGTATATGATTTCGGAATCTCTGTTTGACCATGATGTAATCTAACTGAAATCTTCCCGTATCTCCCGGCCTTTTCCAAGTATACCTCCTTCTCTTGTGATTCTTGAACAGGGTATTCGCTATTACTAGCTGAAACTTGTTACAGAAATCAATTAGTCTTTCTCCACTTTCATTCCTTGTCCCAAGTCCATATTCTCCTGTAACCTTTTCTTCTACTCCTTCCCCTACAATTGCATTCTAGTCGCCCATGACTATTAGATTTTCGTCCCCCTTTACATACTGCATTACCCTTTCAATAGACTTTCTCTATTTGTTCATCTTCAGCTTGCGACGTCGGCATGTATACCTGAACTATCGTTATCGGTGTAGGTCTGCTGTCGATTCTGATTAGAACAACCCTGTTCAGATTTTCTAGTTTCCCTACCAAGTTCAAACTTTTGACATACCACGCTCCGACTCGTAGAACGTTATCCTTTCGTTGATTATTCAATCTTTTTCTCATGGTAACCTCCCCCTTGGCAGTCCCCTCCCGGAGTTCCGAATGGGGGACTATTCCAGAATCTTTTGCCAATGGAGAGATCATCATGACACTTCTTCAATAACAGACCGCATATCCTGTGGATACACGTTATGTGTCTTTAATTCAGTGATTTCTATTGCCTTCGGCATCCTCATGTCGTTGATCATTGCTGATTCTTCCGCCTTTAGGGGCAATTTCCCACCCCTAGGACAAGAGAGTGCCCTGAACCTCTATCCGCTCCTCCGCCCTCTTTGACAAAGCTGTTGGCAGAATGAGGCTGACTTCTTATGCCGGAATTCTTCTGCCGCCAATGCTGATTATTTATCAAAATTTAGGCAGTGGCGGGGATCGATCCCGGGACCAAAGACGTTTTTGATTATGAATCAAAGACGCTACCCCTAGACCACGGGTACTCCTGTAAGTATACGCATGAGAAAAGTAGGGCCAGAGGAGTTGTAAATACGATGGGCCAAGCGGATTTCCAGGGTGGGGTGGGCGTTCACTTCTGCCAACACCTCAGCCTCCGTGACCACAGGGCTGTGTTTTGTGTTAACGGCGGTGAGGGTCGGCGGATAATGAGGGGGTTGAGGTTGACGAGGAGAGGAAGATGTAAGGAAAGGGGTGAGGGATGCACGGGGGCCAAAGGCGATGTGGGGAAGGTGACGGGGGAGATCAGTATGGAAAGAAGGAGAGGAGGACTTGATGAGAACAGAGTCTCTGCAAGGGATAAGTTGGGTGATGGGTGCACTGGGGATGTACTTCTGGACTTCAAGGGTGAGGGTGCGGGCATCCTGGAATTTTGGATTGGAGTTTGCTAGGATGAAGGTATACAGGGAAGGTGCTGCAGAGGAGGAAGGTGGGGTGGTATCCATGGTGGGGTCAGAGGGATGTGGGGTGGGCAGTGGTTTTTTGGATGAGGTGGTAGAGGAGAGGTCGCCACTGGGGCGTTTGGAAGATTTTTTTGCCCCCATTGACTGGGAGGAGGGATGAGGGACTGGATCGATGGGGAGGTGGTGGGAGGCAGGGCCTCCTGTGAGGCAGTGGCACCGGGTAAGAGGTTAGGGCACTCTGTGGTGGCGACTGTGGTGCAGCGGGCGGTGACTCGGGCAGGGTAAGCGGGAATAGTTGCAGGGGGAGGGTGGGGAGAGGGGGAAAGTCGTCTCGGCGGCGACAGGAGTGGGAGGGGGGGCAGGAACAGGGGCAGGAGCAGGAGCAGGGGCAGGGGCAGTGGCAGGAGCAGGTACAGGAGAGACATACAGGTGGGGATACAAGGATGAGGAGGAGATAGAAGGAGAGGAGACTGTGAGTAGGGGAGGTGGATGAGACGGGTTAATCCCAGAGGAAGCACTCCATGATGTTACAGTGGGGGCAGGTGTAGATGATGGTGGTAGTGGGGGTGTCCACGGTTGCAGGCAGCGCCCACGGGTGACAGGTGTCGCCGAAGTACAAGAGGAACTAAAATGGATGGCAACGACGAGCAAGGGGCGGCGGCGAGCACCGGCAGACGACGACGGAGGCGGCGCCGGCAGCGGCGGCAGCAGCGAGTACCGGGAGGCGGCGACCAGGCGGCGGTGGCGGCGGGGGCGAGCACCGGGAGGCTTCCGGTGGTGGCGGCGGCGGCGGCGGCAAGAACCGGACGGCGGGCAGCAGTGACGGCGTGCAGACGGGCGACAACACGACAGGAACGGTTGAGCTCTTCCACGGCGAAGATACACCCTGAGTGTAGCCCAGGCAGTCTGAGCCCTCGATCAGGAAGTGAGGCAATAAAACCCTCGAATCCTGGCAGAGCGAGATGCCGGCTCTTAAATACTCTATCGGGGGCGCCGCTATTGGCTGCTGGCACCACGTGTTCCACTGTGGCGCCCTCACACTACATGCAGGCCAGTACGCGCGCGCCGCCTCAACTTACAGCGCGATGATGCAGAGACCTCGAAGGGTCTTCGACGTCCATGACGTCTGGCGGGGATTCAAATTCCGCAGCGCGCTGTACCAGAGGATATCTTCTCCAACCATAACATAAAGTAGCGTTTTTCATCGGTCGGACACATGCACGTTTTGTGATTCACTACAACAGACGTAGAGCAGTCCAGAGTTGGCCGTGCAAGGCAAAGACAAGTTGAGAACAGGGAAGGAGCTTCACTTGCGCAAAACAGAAGCATTCAGATAGCAAAAGAGAATGTTCAAGGCAAAATCTAAAACTAACGCAGTGACATGCATTAGTACTGATCATATGCAAACCTTCCGCTGCCACACATCCTGAGCAGGTCTGGTATTATATTTCTGGTGAACATAGCTGGTGACAGAATTACTATGTTTACTTATCACGAAGCCGGCGGGGAAAAGGGAGCCAATGCTATTTACTTACCTAAAACATTTGAATTACGATTCAGAACACACAGTTCTAATAAGTAATGGTGCATCTGGACGGTACAGAAAACTTGTAATGGTGTATTCCTTCCATTTTCTAGCGCCTGCCTTGAAAATGTTCCGTAGCATAACGTACGTATTCCCAATGCGGGAAAACAGCTACCTCACAAATGATGAAGACTTTTCTCTCACACAAAAAAAATAAGGAAACTGAATTCAGCAGAATCTCCTGATAACTGTGTAGAAACAATATCAAGATCACGACAAAATCCATTACCATTTAATGTACAAGAAATGCAATATAGCGATATCACTGATTTTAGAGCAACTTAGGACCCATACTTTCTGAATCGTCACAAGCCTCCAACGCAAATTAAAACTGTGAGAATGATAGGGAAAAGGCGTCCAGCTGTAAGACTCAGTTATACATATTGTAGTCCGTGGAAAACTAGCGTCATTCGCAATAAGGAAATTGAACAAACACCAGCAAAAAGTGCAAGATTACCAATACCACCAGCCAAGATTGCGGACCTGCAAAACTTGATGCAATATTTGAGCAGGAACGGAACCACAGCATCTTATAACAAACTTTGCATGGCACCTGAAGACAACGATGAAGATGCTGACATTGACTGTGACAACAACGGCAGTGGGTGTAATGAATGAGCAGCTGACAGCAGCTGTTCTACGAATGTAAATTGCGTGTACTGTAGGTTCAGTTCACCGAAATATTATTAAAGTACCCTTGATTAAAGGTGTGCGGTCTAATTGTGTCACAGAGGGTTATATACCGTATAATAAGCACTCTAACTGTAATATCATTCTTGTGTGTCACTGGTACACTGCTATACTTATGAATACATTGTAGCAAAAAGAAATGTTTTTATGATATCTGTAACAATCAAACGTAAGTGACATACGTCCATTGTAGGTATTGTTATCGTGATTGAAATATAGCATTTTTTTGTATTTGCAAATGTATATTATGTTTATGGCAGTGTAAACGTATACCTATGCAATATCAAATTCCATGTATATCGCTGTATTATCGTGGTGGACAGTTTCATCTAGTTTCCCAAAAACTTGATTATTGTACTAATGCTGGTTTTCAGAGAAGCCCTTCAAATGTTGTTACTAGATACAGGATTATATGCATGATTTTTTTTTTGGGGGGTGGGGGGGTGGGGGGGATCAGTCTTCTGACTGGTGTAATGCGGCCGGCCACGAATTCCTTTCCTGTGCTAACCTCTTCATCTCAGAGTAGCACTTGCAACCTACATCCTCTGTTATTTGCTGGATGCATTCCAATCTCTGTCTTTCTCTACAGTTTTTGCACTCTACAGCTCCCTTTAGTACCATGGAAGTCACTCCCTCAAGTCTTATAAATGTCCTTCATCCTGTCCCTTCTCTTTATCACTGTTTTCCACGTACTCCTTCTCTCTCCGATTCTGCACAGAACCTCCTCATTCCTTACCTTATCATTCCACCTGATTTTCAACATTCGTCTGTAGCACAACATCTCAAATGCTTCGTTTCTCTTCTGTTCCGGTTTTCCCACAATCCATGTTTCACTTCCATACAATGCTGTACTCCAGACATATATCCTCAGAAATTTCTTCCTCAACTTAAGGCCGACATTTGATATTAGAAGACTTCTCTTGGCCCGGAATGTTCTTTTTGCCATTGGTAATCTGTTTTTGATGTCCTCCTTGCTCCGTTCGTCACTTGTTATTTTACTGCCTAGGTAGCAGAATTCATTAACTTCATCTACTTCGTGACCATCGATCCTGATATTAAGTTTCTCGCTGTTCACATCCTACTACTTCTCATTACCTTCATATTCCTTCGGTTAACTCTCAGTTCAAGCTGTGTACTCGTTAGACTCTTCATTCCATTCAGCAGAACATCTTCTTCAGTTACACTTAGGATAGCAATGTCATCAGTGAATCGTATCATTGATATCTTTTCACCTTGAATTTTAATTCCACTCCTGGACCTTTCTTTTATTTCCATCATTGCTTCTTCGATGTACAGATTGCATAGTATGGGCGAAAGACTACATCTTTGCCTTACACCCTTTTTTAATCCGAGCGCTTCGTTCTTGGTCGGCCACTCTTACTATTCGCTCTTGGCTCTTGTACATGTTGTATATGACCCGTCCCTCCGTATTGCTTGCCCCCATTTTTCTCAGAATTTAGAACATATTGCACCATTTTACACTGTCGAACGCTTTTCCAGGTAGACCAATCCTATGAACATGTCCTGATGTTTCTTTAGTCTTGCTTCCATTATTAACTGCGACATCAGAATTGAGTCTGTCTTGCCTTTACCTTTCCCAAAGACAAACTGGTCGTCATCTAGCGCATCCTCAATTTCCCTTTCCATTCTTCTGTATATTATTCCTGTCAGCAACTTGGATACATGAGCTGTTAAGCTGATTGTGTGATAATTCTCGCACTTTCCAGCTCTTGCCTTCTTCGGAATTGTGTGGATTATGTTTTTCCGGAAGTCAAATGGTATGTCGCCAGACTCATACATTCTACTCACCAACGTGAATAGTCGTTTTCTTGCCACTTCTCCCAACGATTTTAGAAACTTCTGTTATCGCCCTTTTTAGGAATGTCGATTCCTCTTCAACTGTACTGCCTACTGCGCTATTCCGTATTGCTGTATCTATAGCGTTAGAGAACTTCAAACGTATCTCGTCATTCCTTAGTACTTCCGTATCCCACTTCTTTGCGTATTGATTCTTCCTGACTAATGTCTTGAACTTCAGCCTACTCTTCATCACTACTATGTTGTGATCTGAGTCTATATCTGCTCCTGGGTACGCCTTACAATCCAGTATCTGATTTTGTAATCTGTCCGACCATGATGTAACCTAACTGAAATCTTCCCGTAAACCTGGCCTTCTCCAAGTATACCTCCTCCTCTTGTGATTTTTGAATAGAGTATTCGCTATTACTAGCTGATATTTATTGCAGAACTGACTTAGTCTTTCCCCTCTCTCATTTATTGTCCCAAGCACATATTTTCCTGTAACCTTTTCCTCTACTCCTTCCTCTACAACTGCAATCAATTCCCTCATGACTATTAGATTTTCTTATCCCTTTACATACTGTATTGCCCTTTCAATATCTTCATACACATTCTCTATGTCTTCTTCTTCAGCTTGCTACGTCGGCATGTATACCTGAACTATTGTTGTCGGTGTTGGTTTGCTGTCGATTCTGATAAGAATAACCCTATCACTGAACTGTTCACAGTAACACACTCTCTGCCCTACCTTCCTATTCATAACGAATCCTACTCCTGTTATACCAATTTCTTCTGCTGTACTCATCTGACCAGAAATCCTTGTCTTCTTTCCACTTCACTTCAATGACGCCTACTGTAACTAGATTGAGCCTTTGCATTTCCCTTTTCGGATTTTCTCGTTTCCCTACCGCGTTCAAGCTTCTGACATTCCACGTCACGACTCGTAGAATGTTATCCTTTCGTTGATTATTCAATCTTTTTCTCATGGTAACCTCCCCCTTGGCAGTCCCCTCCCAGAGATCCGAATGGGGAACTATTCTGGAATCTTTTGCTAAAGGAGAGATCATCATGACACTTCTTCAATTACGTGCCACATGTCCTGAGGATACACGTTACGTGGCTTTAATGTTGTGGTTTCCATTGCCTTCTGCATAATCATGCCGTTGACCTTTGTTGATTCTTCCGCCTTCAGGGGCAGTTTCCAACTCCTAGGACAAGAGAGTCACCTGAACCTCTGTACACTCTTCCGCCCTCTTCGACAAGGCCGTTGGAAGAATGAGGATGACTTCTTATGCCCAAAGTCTTCGGTTGCCAATACTGACTATTAATATAAATTTAAGGAGCGGCGGGATTCGAACCCGGGACCATGACGTTTCGATTAAGAATTAAAGACGCTACTCCAAGACCATGCATCATAAAAACCTTAAAACATGCATGTAAATATCCATGAAAAGTGCTTAAAAATGAATTGAAAGTGTCGAAATATGCAAGATCAAATAATAAACAAGAATGGTAGTTACTGCGTGCATTATATCTCAAATTCGAACCTATGCAAATCAGTTACGAGTAAGAGCCCCGGCCACGCGAAAAATTGGTGCATTGAGAACGCTTGTATCATTTTCCCAATACTTTCTGGTAGAGGTTGGGAAGGGGTCTTTCTGGGATTATTTTCTAAAATTTGCAAAATGGAGACACATTCCGTGTTTCAAGAATTGTTACTTCTTTGCTACCCGGGACCATGACGTTTCGATTATGAATTAAAGACGCTACTCCAAGACCATGCATCATAAAAACCTTAAAACATGCATGTAAATATCCATGAAAAGTGCTTAAAAATGAATTGAAAGTGTCGAAATATGCAAGATCAAATAATAAACAAGAATGGTAGTTACTGCGTGCATTATATCTCAAATTCGAACCTATGCAAATCAGTTACGAGTAAGAGCCCCGGCCACGCGAAAAATTGGTGCATTGAGAACGCTTGTATCATTTTCCCAATACTTTCTGGTAGAGGTTGGGAAGGGGTCTTTCTGGGATTATTTTCTAAAATTTGCAAAATGGAGACACATTCCGTGTTTCAAGAATTGTTACTTCTTTGCTATTGTTGTCGGCAACAAACGGATGCCATACGAGTGAGTCGCAGTGAAACAATCGTTATGTACAAGATCAACTTCGAGATATATCGTACACACAGGGGCACGCTCAAAAACTCCGCAACATTTTATTTAAAAAACAACATACAAACATGATTTTTTAACAGCATTAACTTTTAATTAATAGTATTGGAACAAAGCATTATTTACAATTTATTTTACATTTTTCTACTGTTGTAAACATAAACGATCAAGTACTGTTTTAAATGTTCGGTATTAAGATCACTAAAAATATTTTTATAATCAAAAAGGACCACTCTACATTCACTGAGGTAACTGGGCAGTATTTGAATTTGGGTGCTGTGTTGGCACTTATTGTTTCCGGTGAAAGTTCACCCATCCCTTTAATAAAACTATCAATTTGGCACAACGGTTCAAAGCCTGGGTTATTGTTTAAAATGTTTTCAAACTTTTCTTAAAGTTTTCATGAAAATACCTCCGGCAGTGAAGAGTTCATTAGAATAATTTTATTCAATAACTGAATAGATTCATTCAAGGCCAAACCTTGAGTTCAGAGCTTTTTAATACTACCAGGCATATGAGAAAAATGAGTGCTAATGACAGAAACGTCTTTTTTAATACCGGAATCTTTAAAAGCCTTACTATCCCTCTAATGGCTTCGAAATGTTCATTGTAAAACAACACAGCTTCGACCCACGTACCGCAACGAGTTACCACTTCTTCGGGAGATAAAGTCATATTTGGTGGTTTTTCTTTGTAGGTCTCGATGCGAGCAGGAGTCTTCATAAACACTTTCTTTGTGGATGAAATCAGTTTATTTACCTTGACAAACGTGGAAGGTACTTCTTCAGCAAGGCGATGTACTCCATGAGCAAAGCACGTCACATGAATCAAATTGGGATAATGTACTCGGAGGGCTTTTCCTGCTTTGATCATATAGGGAGCAGTATCTGAAATAAACACACCCTTTCGTCTGCAGAAGGTTCTGGTCATTCAAACTTCTGGCGATAGTAAAATGATTTACTTTCTCAAGTTCTTTGCAAGCCACTAAGTAGGAAGAAGAGGCCTCTCCTTTTAAAGCACAAACAATTAAGTTTGCAATGTAATGACTACAAGTGTCTATAGTTCCGTCATCTGAAATCTAGATAATGGTGTCCTTGAGTTCATTGCGTATTTCTTCCAGAACATTTACGTAAATTGCCAGTATGTAACTTCTATGCAATGTTGATTCATCTGGTATATTTTGATTTAAGCAGTATTTGCGCAGGAAGACTTTGAGGATAGAGTTTGTAAGTTTGTGAAGATAGATCCATGTTAAACCGACTTTTTGGTTACCTTTCAAAAAAATCCCTGCTACTGCAACTTTCTGTTTTCAGATGTTGTTGTCATGGTCCTTTCTTCTATATTCCAGCGACATGAAGACTTTTCCGTTTCCCTCCCAAACTCAACAATATAAAATAATTCCGTTATTTGTAAGTGCTTCCGGACGGTCAGCTATCCACGAAACGAAGTTTCTTTATTCGGGCAGTATGGCGCACAACACGTTACACACTACACGTAGTGAACATGTTCAACTATGTATAAATAAACAAAAGGGTTGCAAATTTAATTGTGGCAAATATTTATTTCCAGTTCGTACAAAATAGATACGTGTTTCAAAGTTTTACTGGCCTTCAAAGTAGTCACCAGCATTGTGTGTATCCCGTTGCAGCAATGTGGAAGTCGTCGGATACTCTTAGCAGAGCCAGTTCTGTTGACAGCTCGAGCTGCGTGGTCTAATGCCCAACGAATTTGTAGCAGTTCTGAAGTGAATGCCGTGAAGTGCTTCCTTCAATTTAGAAATCGGGTTGAACTCACGAGGGCTTAAGTCAGCGGAGTGCAGTAGGTGGTATAGCACTTAGCAGCCCCATCACTCAAACAAATCAGTAACAGCTTGCACTGTACGTGCTTGAGCATTGTCCTGCAAAATGATGGTCAGGTCCTGCAGAAAGTGTCATCACTTCTGTCTATATGCTGTTCATTTTTGGAACACAACCTTCGACCAGCTTAATCTGGCATGGGCAAGAGAATTAACAGAAAATTTATTTAACAAATGGCAGGCTCAATGTGATATAGCGACATTAACTACTTGCATACATTTATGCCAATGAATTAAGTACAAATTTTTCAGATCTCACTGAGCTTGAACAGTCTCAGATATGTTTAAAATAATGATCTCTTTAAAAAATGTGAAAATATGATGTCCCTAAACCAGGTAAAAAATTTCTTAAAGTATTTTATAATAAATAGGTTTAACAAATCCCAAGAAAATAAGAATAATTGTATTTTAAGTAAGACGTTTGTTTTACATATTTAATAATTATTAACGCAATCAACATCTTGAACTACTACCAGCTCCCTGAATTCATGCCAAAACTTGAGTCTAACAAATGCTGATGTTAAGAAAATGACTGAATAAATTTATAAGATCAAGAATACCAACAGAAACAAAAAACGTCAAATGTGTGTGAAATCTTATGGGACTTAACTGCTAAGGTCATCAGTCCCTAAGCTTTACTTAACCTAAATTATCCTAAGGACAAACACACACACACACACACCCATGGGAGGACTCGAACCTCCGCCGGGACCAGCTTGCACAGTTCATGACTGCAACGACCTAGACCGCTCGGCTAATCCCGCGCGGCAACAGAAATAAGACTGTTAGTCATTTCATTTCAGAAACAATTATTTATCGAGACACACAGGTGGCTGGAATAGTAAAACCAACATTCAGTAACTCGTTAGTAATAATTTACAAAGATAAAAACTTTATTAAATTTTTGTGCACTCGTACAGAACGTAAGAAAATACTGCTAGCCACACACTTAAATATAGTTTCGTTGTCAAGTGGTAAGCAAATTAAGCGAGGCACTTTAACAGAAACCTTTGAACATAATAATATTAACAGAGCTGTTATGTACACACTGTTCTTCTTTGTCACAGCAATATCAGAAATACAGTTACTGCACAGGGCAGTTTCCTTCTTCCATGAACTGGTTGGCTCAGAATATTTGGACTGCCATAAACAACCTGAATTGCTCGCCCAACAACATGGAGGGGAAGATGGACAATTACAGCACCCGAGGAGTGGTGCGCTAAAAGAGACTAAGATTATAATATTCCAAGAAGCAATAGTGGACCACACCGAAAGCTTATATCGTTTAAAGGGGCGCTTGGCGTTTGAGCACCGACACAAGGTTAAACTGCGTTATCTGACAAGAATGATACCTGAAAGTACCAAGTTACTGCCAGTCTGCACTAATATGTTTCAATGTATATAATTAACCAAACAAGACATAGCGTTTACAGTTGTGAATCTTAACAGACTATACCAAGTAATTCAGCTGACCAAGCTATACCACTACATGCAGAAGTATGCTTGAGCGTGCTACACTTGTGAAACCTTTAACCAACGTACACAGTTCCAAGCATTAAGCTCGATTCATGAGAAATATTCGCAACCAGCTCGTAGCCCAACTCGCCGCTTTACGAACATTCGATACACTCAGATTGTCCGAAGCTCAGCAAAGTTCACCGTTCTCAATTGCTGGGATTGGTCCCATCAGACAACGTACGTAGTTGTATCAATAGACACGAGACCACGACTTCGCAGCTCCACGGACCACCTCAGCGAAATACCACCGTAGCCGACCAAGGCAGCAGCCAGCCGACCGACCACGGGCCGATCTCTACATTCCATCCGGGATCGCAGCACTGCTGCAAACTCACTGACGTGGCCGCCGTCCGTACGCGTCCCCCCGTTTGCGCTGCAGCAACGACCTCTCGTTTCTAGTTTCTCTATTCGACCTCTCCAAATTCACGGGAAGGTCACCTCACATGCGCGGGGTCGTCTCAAAGCTATCGGAGTGCGAGAGCCTTGTCAAGATCGAGTCAGTGGTGAACCTCCGCCTATGCATCGCACTCTTCATGAACAGCACCAGCGACGACGAACGATGTTCCATGCATTTGACATGACAGGTAGTCACTGTTTGATTGAACGAGCCGAATTTGTGAATGCATTCGTTGACCATTAGCGACAGAGTTACCATGAGGAGCATTGCGAGGGTACAGCTTCTGCTGAAGCACCAACAATCGATATCGTGTACCACTGACGGTCCAGCAGCAGAATCTCTTGTGATACCAATTAGCCTCGCAGACGTCAAGGAAGCCGTAGCAGAAGGATGCAAGCAACAAGTCCCCTGTTTCTCCAGTACTAGTTCCATTGGGCCTTTCAAGATTTGTCACACTTCCTCCGCCCTTTGTTGAAGGCCTGACTATCCCGATCCCTAAGCCATCAAGGGGACGACACACTGAGCATTATTGCCAGCTGTCTTTGCTCAGCAGAGGATTTAAGATCACCACAAGGATTGTGTCAGCTCACCTCAAGAGGGTCTTGACCCAAGAAATTTCAGTGAAAGAAACGTCGATGGGAGGAGCTAGTAATATGCAGTCAGCATTTAGTGACTATTGGGACGTGACAGCCCTCACAATGGCTTGTTGCCTACGAGGTGCCCTGATGACAGTAGACTTTGACCATGCTTTTGACATGGTGGGCCATGATTTCCTTGCAGCAGCTATGGCCCACATGTCTTTCACCCTGTCCTTCATCAGCGCCTTCCTGTGACTTCACCCTGATGCATCTTCCATAGTGCTGGTTTAATAAACGTTTGGCAGGCGTCATTTTTGCGATCAGTCTGTAACAGTTGCCTACACTGAATATTTTATGCAGTTGCTCTTGGACTACTAACAGCAGACGAAGTGTGGTCTAATCATACAATGTAGGCTTTCACGGCCGGTGTTGAAACTTCCAGGCCGAGAGGCCGTGGCCGATGTATAAAATTTCCACCTGACGTTTCGTCTCCATCTGCCGGAGATATCTTCCGAGGTCGTCCGGCTACTGGGCAGGTGGAAATTTTATACATCGGCCACGGCCCAGTAGCCGGACGACCTCAGAAGATGTCTCCCGCAGATGGAGACGAAACGTCAGGTGGAAATTTTATACATCGACCACAGCCTCTCAGCCCGGAATTTTCAACTGAAGAAGTGTGTTCTGCCAGGGAAAACGCTGCGAGGGCGGACATTTCATTGCAGGCTACACGTGGATGATCTGGTCTTTCTGGTCTGATTGGGTAATGAAGTGAAATCATTGCTGGAATGGATCGAGTGATATAGGATGGTGGTGGGTGGTTGTGTGAACATGAACAAGTTTTGGGTGATGAAAATTGCTAGAGGCCTCCAGGATCAATGGACACGCTTAAATGCCTGAGCATTCTCTTTTCTCTTCTTCTACAGGCAGTCCGGAAGAGTGTCAGGAGTCTCTTTTTATGAACATTGGATATGGACCAAAAAGCCAACTTCATCAATACCCACACGGCTTCAAGAATACCTCACCTGGCTCATATTTTCCCGATTACGGCCGTTCTGGAACAACGACTACTGGATGCATCTGGTTATTTCGTCAGCGCTTTACTTATCCTCAAGATACGGAATGAAACTCTCACTCTCCCGAGAGGAGAGGGTGGGCTGGGGCTTGTCAGCCATTGGGAGGCTAGCGGTGCTGTACGTCAGCACAACCACAACAGTAATGTCACTGGTGTCGTGATTGGAGCACAGACACCTGCGTCTGGCCTTCCGCCCATTACTGGTGCACACATCGCGCCATCACTCTCACATATCAAGACCTTTTTCCTTCTCACATATCAAGACCTTTTTCCTTAAATACAACCAGCACCAGCGCCAACTCAAGGGGCATAAATCATCTAAGGATGACGAAATGTGCGTAGAATGTGACTGAGGGTCGCCATTCTAAGGCTGTATTGCCCATGTTGTGCTGCACCTTCACTAGGAATTCCTTGTTAAGGAAGTTCGCGCATGATGGTACCTATTTGTTAGTGACATACATGCGAATTCGGCTACCCAGTATTGGTACGGTTGACTCCCCATCTGGTCACATTGTCGCCTGATCGATTTGGTCGAACATCGCCTAATGTGTAAGACTTTAGCAGATGTGTAGCTGCTGCTACGGAGGATCTTTGCCTATTGTCTTCGAAATGTGCCACACGCGATCGAGCCACGGATGTTATACTGCCCGGGAGGCCCACGCTCTGACGTGGATGAAAGATCAATATAATATCTTTTCGGATGTTGTATAAATTATTAGGGTAGTGCTTTCGCAGATTTCTCGCCCCCCCCCCCCCCCCCCCCCGTCACCCCTTTCAGTTGGTACATACTTGGCACGAGATGATATGATGCTACTCTTCTTACGGACCCTGACATGGAACACGTAACTACAAATATATTTGACGATAACATGTGCCCGACCATGCGCCAGCAGTGCGTTGAGAATCAACTACTAGCTTATTCTTTCCATTATACAGGGTGTATCAAAAATACTCAGCCGATTTGGCACGTCTGTATTTCTGAAACAGGTGGCCGTGCGGTTCTGGCGCTGCAGTCCGGAACCGCGGGGCTGCTACGGTCGCAGGTTCGAATCCTGCCTCGGGCATGGTTGTGTGTGATGTCCTTAGGTTGGTTAGGTTTAAGTAGTTCTAAGTTCTAGGGGACTTATGATCTAAGATGTTGAGTCCCATAGTGCTCAGAGCCATTTCTGAAACTAATAATATTGTGTTTTGATGAATAAGAAACTCCGTTTGTTTCATAGCTTTTCGTAGGCGTTCAAATATGACCCCCTTGAGATGCACATGTGACAGTGTTCTCGGCTAAGACACTGTGTCAGACACTCGAGGACGGCCCAGCGGCCGCGCGGGGTAGCCGCGAGGTCCATGACATCTTGTCACGGCTACCCCCCGTCGGAGGTTCGAGTCCTCCCTCGGGCATCGGTGTGTGTGTTGTCCATAGCGTAAGTTAGTTTAAGTTAGATTAAGTAGTGTGTAAGCTTAGGGACCGATGACTTAAGCAGTTTGGTTCCAAAAGATCTTACCCCAAATTTACAAATTACAGCTCTGTTTCTCGGAATTATCCATGCCATCGTCTGATGCTCCGTGCTGTAGGAGGGTGCACACCATACCTAGTGCGAAAGTCATGCTGAACCGTTATTACTGATCCGCACTGCGCAAAACGTAGAACGCACGCTTTCTGCTATCGCGACACCATTTCTACTGGAACTGAAGTTGGCGCGCACTGCTGCTACCTAGTAGGAACCATGTAAAACTCGATAGTTTGCTGTTTCCAAATGTACGTTCTTCAAGCACATATCTCAAATAACGTAAGTCACGGTTTTTTTAAATCGGATGATTCTTCTTAATGCACCCTGTAATGCGGTCGCAGAAAATGTTTTGCTTTTACTTTAGCGTCTTTTCTTACATGTCGAACAACGAAATTAAATTTTAAAAAAAGACGATTAAGTGAAGTAAAAAGACGCTGTTATAGTACCACATCTCAGTAGCCTGCATCTTTAAGTTTGATCTTCTTCGTCTTCTCTATAGCCTGTATAATGTGTGGTATAGATGAGCATTATATATTCTTCTTGGTTATCACTGTCGTACAAGCTATTTTATAAAAGTGTTCCAACGGACAAAAAGACGATTAACGTAACCGCTTACGTAAAGTGGGAAATCCGGGTTCGATTCTCGGTTTGGCACAAATTCTCATGTCACCGACAGATTGTACAGCTGAAGTCAGTTTAGATTCACAATTTGCGAATCGAAGTTTTTAATGAGCAGCTCTGGACCGTCACGCAGTGTCTTCCTCCAGAGATGTATAACTGTCTGAAAGAACATTGTATAACGTGAAATGCCATTATAGACGTTGTGCCATTACATGACAAGTAATTCTAGCTTTGCTGCGGAGTTCATTCACTTCCTAGCTCTCTACCTAGTTACGTGAATTTTTCGAGAATATTGCAAGAACGTTGTGAGAATACTGTTTTTCTACAGAAGCTTCAAAGGACCATGCAATTGTAAAAAGTTATTGCTTTATTGTTTTACGATGAATGCCATACCTGGAAGCGTAAATCTTCAGCTGGAAAATATTAAAAGTAATTTTATGTACGAAGTTCTTGTATACCGCTTAGAGTCAGTTCCTATAAATTTATTTGCAACCCTGATCATCGTTTGCCTTTCGTTTTGTTGCCTTTTATGAAAATATTAATAAATACAATACAGTGTGCATTATTTTGGCTTATTCGTAGTGGAAGTGGCATAAAACTGGAAACTAAAAGCAGTTTACCGAAATGGACTCGAACACTCAACCCTCCAATCACCGTTCTGTATTCTTTTCGCTGCGCCAGTATATACATGAGACGTAAGTTACCCTAATTGGCTCACCCACTGCCCGATCTGCGACAAAGATGCTACTTCCTCTAAATGCCTTGCCCTCTATATTCTAGAGTACTCGCTTCCGTAAATTTCTTTTCTGGTCATGCCCAGCATAACCCATAAATTTGGATTAAATCGGTGATGACAAGTAAACGCGGTCCCCTTGTTAGTGAATTGTAACTTACAAAACTTCTGCAGAAACATGTAATTAACGAAGAATGTTAATAAGAATTTAGGATTTCTGTACGTAAAAAGTAGTTGTGTTCATATACTAATTGCTCTCAGTACGAATTCTGCAGAAATAATCAGCTTCATGTCGCCAGGCAAAACAAAGTAAATTAATAAATAAATGTTTGTTTGAGGAGAGAAGCTGATTGTAGGGCTCTTTCAGGCGTGAGGACACGAATAAAACATTTAAATTAAAATGTTGAACGTGTAATGTGAATTGCAGCGAGACAGTGACTCTCTTTGAGTAAGAGTGAACCGCGCTTAGGCCCGCATCTCGTGGTCGTGCGGTAGCGTTCTCGCTTTCCACGCCCGCGTTCCCGGGTTCGATTCCCGGCGGGGTCAGGGATTTTCTCTACCTCGTGATGGCTGGGTGTTGTGTGATGTCCTTAGGTTAGTTAGGTTTAAGTAGTTCTAAGTTCTAGGGGACTGATGACCACAGCTGTTAAGTCCCATAGTGCTCAGAGCCATTTGAACCGCGCTTACATTCATGGAAGAACTACGACAGTTTTTGCGTGTGGAAGTGACTTTAATCAGCTGGTAACTGATGAAACAATATGTAAGCATAACGTCGAACGTTATTTGAACCGTGGTTTGATGTGAAATGGCTTCTGTGTCGTGTCACTCAATTAACTGAAAATTTTCGCAGGTGCCACAGAGAAGGCCATCCTATTACATAAACGTAGCAGAGTGGGGTAAGTCTGCGCGAGGGGGGGGGGGTAAGACTGCGCAACGCTGGTGTCACAGTTCTAATAATCCAGCAGTTTGCTACTCTCCAGGGCACGAAATAGACTCTATGTTGTTGTCGTACTTCGGTTGTTGCCCTGGTGTTAACGGCTGCGTAATGCAGTAATAACTGTTTTACAATAATTTCATTAAAAATTTATGTTACGGACATAAGTTATAACTCAAGCAATAGTGAGATAACGAATTTCAACTTTATTCCATTGTGTACTACGCTGTATTGTCAGTCTGCAGTATATTAACACACCGACATTCCTACAAAGTATTTCCTTGTGCAGACGAAAGCTGCAGTCTCGTAGTGCAGAACAAGTTGCGCGCCGCGGATGGGCTAAAACTCGGCAGTGCGTGACCTTATCCTATCATAATTATCAGCTTTTTTGTTGATATAAAGCCAGAAACGTTTATGGACGTTACAGGTGGTCATTACGCACCGATTGTAATCTTCAAAGGGTCATTTTTTTTCTATTTTAGCTTCTACAAAAGGAACGCTGAACGGAAGTTATGCACTACAGAAATTCTGGAAGCTACAAAAGAGGGCTCGAAAAATGGAAAGTCTAACCGACAAGTAGCGAGGCAGCTTGGCATAAATGAAGGTGCCATCAGAAATCGCGTTAAAATTTGACACAAACCAATACGGTCGGAAAGGACTGGGGATGATGGTTTCATGCAGAGGCGAGATCTTAGCCTTCAGACGAGTGATGGGGTTCAACAAACACGAAGCGAGATCTTCTTTGATAATCTTTTGGGGTTAATGGAGGGATTTAAATTTGAACCTCATTACATATGTAACATGGATGTTGTCGGGGAATACAAGTGTTCCTTACAAAGTTCCGAAAGTGCCTGCAATCAACCAACAGTTGGGATTTCGTCGTAGTTAAACAGCAGTTGTTTATGGAAATGAATACTGCAGACGATGCAGTTACAATGAAACATTTTATCTGGTGATTTAGTGTTCACGAACACATCGTTTGCAGAGGAATAATTCTTAAGTGAGTGATTAAAACTGAAAGAGCCAGTACAGGTATGAGTAGTTCGGATTCAGAAATCGAGATAAGTATTTTGACCGTTTAAGCACCTTTGAGAAGAATACTAACTGTTCAGTGAAGTTCGGTTCTGATTTGGTAACACAATGAGAAACTTTCAGTGTATTATATTCCACAAAAGCTATTACGGTGTAATTCGTAGTTGATTGTCTTCTGTGAGCTGTAGCTGTAGTTAGAATTTTATTTCAACTGGAACCTGAAAATGCCATTATAGTGCTGAATCTGATATGCATAATAGTAATTTCAGCCGCTGATCCTGTAGTTTTTACTGAAGTTTCGATCATTTGTGACTAATGAAGGCAATACGGCTCACTAAATATTTCGTAATCGCCATGCTGTTGTGAGTACCAAATCATAATTATTTGTCATCTGGTCGGGACATATAAACAAAACGCAGATACCTAACGTAGCAAGATTTCGTGCTAGTCTTGATTCTGAAGAGAAAGTTCCACCTACCAAGTTTTAAATTATTACACAGGTTCAATTAGCAACTTTTAGTAGCCACAGTATTGACACTGTCGTTTTGGCCTGTTCAAGAGTTCTTCAGGATTGCGTGGCTTTGTGTTATTGCATGTACTATTTTTTTGGAAAGTGTATTATGAGGCTGACGATTTTTCCTATAAAAGCGTGTGTAATTGTAGATTGCTGTTTTTTTATACGATTATCCATTTTTTGGTAACATAACTAAGGCTGATTGTTATTGTGCAGGAACAGAACGCAGCAGGTACCTCCCCGTTACGGTCGTCACACGGACTTTCGCCTGTCTGCAAAAGAGGTTTGTTTTGACGCTACTGAACTGGCGGGGAAGTGCCCTTTAGTGCGGACTGCTTTCGGTTGCTATTCTGCTGTCCCGGCTGTCGGTTTATTACGTTTCCATTCAAAATCGTGAGGAACGGATTAATCTAAGGAGGGAGGAAATCCAACGGTTCAAATGCCGACATCCGGGACCACAGCTCAGCAACAGAAACCAGGCTCCAGTTATCGGTGAAGGTCCTGCCTGCCACCTCAAATGGTTCAAATGGTTCTGAGCACTATGGGACTTAACATCTGAGGTCATCAGTCCCCTAGAACTTAGAACTACTTAAAACTAACTAACCTAAGGACATCACACACATCCATGCCCGAAGCAGGATTCGAACCTGCGACCGCAGCAGCAGTGCGGTTCCGGACTGAAGCGCCAAGAACCGCTCGGCAACCAGGGCCGGCCCTGCCACCTCAGGTGTGTCAGTAGAGATGGCTTGTCATGCGGACTGGCTCCGTATGATCTACCGAACACCAGGCCATCGACCTTGCTTCGATGCGGGCTCGATACTGGGGCCTTTGATAAAGTATCGATATTTTCTCATAAATGTATCGATATATAACGGCGACGTCTCATGCACCACTTTACCGATATATCGGTATCGAAATGGCAACATCGGGCACAGTTATTTTTATTTTATATATATATACATATTTTTTGCAATTTTCGAAAAATATTTGAAATTGTTCTTTCGAAACTGTAGAACAAAATGCTTTTACTTTCACTCTATGAATGAGTCTTACTACTTTTTGAGCTTTGATCTCGTCCAGTCTTCGTCTTTGACTATGTGAAGCAGGTATATGTGGCACAAAGAAGTCAGACTGCTGTGGTGGGTGGCGGTGTGAATGCAATAACAAGATTTCCAATGTGAAGACATAGCACACCATTTTCAACGCAAAAAGTGTGCTATTTCTTCAGAGCACATAGTAGCTGAAAATCACGAACAAAAATCTAAATGACAAGACTGGCCTTCTCGGTGACCGGAGACATGTGTGAGGAAATGATGGCGTAATCCGTGCTCGGCACTACCAGGAGAAACTGCAACGTTTAGCTTCATCGCGAAATTTTGACACTACAGTTGCTAGTTCACTGGCACTTGCAGGAATGAAAAAAAAAAAAAAAAACAGATAAGTCGACATGAATTGTTCCGGATTCGTGACGAAACCGAACGACGGACCCATCCGACATATATTTTATTGTGCCACTTACGTGCACTTACCATCGTTAAGCAGAGTTATTAAACACGGTTTTCCGAAACTCCTTCATCAAAGAAGACGAAGTAAATATTCCTGAATTCCAATCAAGAACAACTGCCAAGATGTGAAACATAGAAGTAGATATCCTCGGAGTGACGAAGCAACTTAAACCACTTAATAAAGGCATGGCCTCCGGTCCAGATTGTATACCAATCAGGTTCCTATCAGAGTACGCTGATAAGATAGCTCCATATTTAGCAATTATAAACAACCGTTCGCCTACAGAAAGATCCGTACCTAAAAACTGGAAAATTGCTCAAATCATACCAATACCCAGAAAGGGAAGTACGAGTAATCCGCTGAATTACAGGCCTATATCACTAACATCGATTTGCAGCAGGGTTTTGGAACATATACTGTATTCGAATATTATGAAGTACCTCGAATCCGGCGTACCCCAAGGAGGTGTTACAGGCCCTTTATTGTTCCTGATCTATATTAACGACATAGGAGACAATCTGAGTAGCCGTCGTAGATTGTTTGCAGATGATGCTGTCATTTACCGTCTTGTAAAGTCATCAGATGACCAAATCGAATTGTAAAATGATTTAGATGATATATCCGTATGGTGCGAAAAGTGGCACTTGACCCTGAATAGAGAAAAGTGTGAAGCTATTCACATGAGTACTAAAAGAAATCCGCTAAATTTTGATTACGCGATAAGTCACACAAATCTGAAGGCTGTAAATTCAATTAAATTCTTAGGGATTACAATTACAAATAACCTAAATTGGAAGGATCACATAGATAATGTTGTGGGTAGATCAAACCACAACATAGAAGTGGCAGAACACTTAGAAGGTGCAACAGGTCTACTAAAGAGACTGCTTACACCACGCTATTCTGGAGTATTGCTGTGCGGTGTGGGATTCGCATCAGGTGGGACTGACGGATGACATCGAAAAAATACAAAGAAGGGCAGCTCGTTTTGTATTATCGTGAAATAGGGGAGATAGTGCCACAGACATGATACTTGAATTGGTGTGGCAACAATTAAAACAAAGCCGTTTTTTGTTGCGACGGGATCTTCTCATGAAATTTCAATCACTAGTTTTCTCATCCGATTGCGAGAACATTCTATTGGCACCCACGTACATAGGGAGAAATGATCATCACGATAAAATAAGAGAAATCAGGGCTCCCACAGAAAAATGTGCTGTTCGAGAGTGGAACGGTAGAGAGACAGCTTGAAGGTGGTTCATTGAACCCTCTGCCAGGCACTTTATTGTGAATAGCAGAGTAATCACGGAGATGTAGACGTAGATGTAGATGTTAGCAAAGTGGCTATCGCCAAGTGTGTATGTGCATCGTTTTTTTCTTCAGTTCTTGCTGTGAGGGGGATAAGGAGGCTGCTAGCATGTTGACTTAATGATTCAATACTTAAATAGGCAGCTCTAAAACCGGCAGTATATTTCCAATGTGAAGCCGATGTTTTTAAAGGACGGTTGATAGTTTTTCGATATATCGAGGCCTGGAATTGATATTTTTTAAAAATCGATATATCAGATACCACGATATTTTCAAAAATATCAAGTCTTATAGGATTCAGGGCGCCTTAAGCAGCTTTTACCTCTTGGGAAAGGGATTTAAACCACCTGGACAATCCTATCAGTATGTCATCACTGCTGGGCTGTCCAATGATGCATTTCACTGACGTACACTATATGTAGACTGAACTTCAGCACGTCGCTTTACAAGTTTTCTAGGTACCATACCACGTTCAAAATTCTGACATTCGACGCCCCAACTAATAGTACGTTATCCTTTCGTTGATTATTCAGTCTTTATGTCATGGTCACCTCCTCCTTGGCAACACCGTACCGGCGATGTGAAGGGGTGACTGATGCAGAATCTTTTGCCAATGAAGAGACCATCACGATACTTTTTCAATTACAGGCCACATGTCCTATGGATACACATTGTCTGTCTTTAATGGAGTGGTTTCAATTGCTTTGTGCGTCCTCATGCCATTGATCATTTATGAGTCTTTTTATGCTCATTTTCCTACCCCAAGGGCAAGAGAGTGCCCTGAACCTCCGCCCTGTCGGCAGATCGAAGGTTACTTCTTATGCCTCTCATCTTCAGCTGCAATTGGTGATGATTTTTATTCAAAATTTAAACGGTCACGGTGTTGGAACCTGGGACGTGTCGATTATTAGTCAAAGACACCACCCCTAAACCACCAACAAAAGTATCTTGTGCTCCTGGGTGTACTATACTGTAGGTACAACACTGTGCTCTACTGAGTCTTTCGAGGTTTTATTCAGGAGCGTGGTCTTAATCGTACGTAACCTGTTTATTTCCTTTACAGTTTGTTGTAGGATCGTTATCATAAGCATAAGGTAGCTAAATACGTCGACATGTTGCAATATGTTATTTTCTATTATGATTTTAGCTCTAAATTGCTCTTTTCCACAAAAGGCCGCAACTTCCTTTCCTTTTGTGGATACGATTAAGTTATGGGTCCATAGCTAAGCCTGACATTAGTTGCACTTTGTTGTGTCACACTTCTCTTATATTACACTACTGGCCATTAAAATTGCTACACCAAGAAGAAATGCAGATGACAAACGGGTATTCATTGCACAAATATATTGTACTGGAACTGACATGTGATTTCATTTTCACGCAAGTTGGGTGCATAGATCCTGAGAAATCAGAACCGAGAACGACCACCTCTGCCTGTAATAACGGCCTTGATACGCCTGGGCATTAAGTCAAACAGAGCTTGGATGGCGTGTACAGGCTGCCCACGCAGCTTCAACACGATACCACAGTTCATCAATAGTAGTGACTGGCGTATTGTGATGAGCCAGTTGCTCGGCCACCGTTGACCACACGTTTTCAATTGGTGAGAGATCTGGAGAACGGTTGGTCAGGGCAGCAGTCGCACATTTTCTGTATCCACAAAGGCCCGAACAGGACTTGCAACATGTGGTCGTGCATTATCTTGCTGACATGTAGGGTTTCGCAGGGATCGAATGAAGGGTAGAGCCACGGGTCGTAACACATCTGAAATGTAAAGTCCCCTGTTCAAAGAGCCATCAATGCGAACAAGAGATGACCGAGACGTGTAACAAATGGCACCCCATACCATCACGCCGGGTGATACGCCAGTATGGCGTTGACGAATACGTGTCCAATGTGCGTTCACCGCGATGTCACCAAACACGGATGCGACCATCATGATGCTGTAAACAGTACCTGGTTTCATCCAAAAAATGACGTTTTGCCATTCGTGCGCCTAGGTTCGTCGTTGAGTACACCATCCCAGGCGCTCCTGTCTGTGATGCATCATGAAGTGTAACCGCAGCCATGGTCTCCGAGCTGATAGTCCATGATGCTGCAAACGTCGCCGAACTGTTCGTGCAGATGGTTGTTGTCTTGCAAACGTCCCCATCTGGTGACTCAGGGATCGAGACGTGACAGTCCGTTACAGCCATGCAGATAAGATGCCTGTCATCTCGACTGCTAGTGATACGAGGCCGTTGGGATCCAGCACGGCATTCCGTATTACCCTCCTGAACCCACCGATTCCATATTCTGCTAACAGTCATTGGATCTCGATTAACGTGAACAGCAATGTCGCGATACGATAAACCGCAATCGCGTTAGGCTACAATCCGACCCTTATCAAAGTCGGAAACGTGATGGTACGCATTTCTCCTCCTTACACGAGGCATCACAACAACGTTTCACCAGGCAACGTCGGTCAGCTGCTGTTTGTGTATGAGAAATCGATTAGAAACTTTCCTCATGTCAGCACGTTGTAGGTGTCGCCACCGGCGCCAACATTGTGTGAATGCTCTGAAAAGCTAATCATTTGCATATCACAGCATCTTCTTTCTTTCAGTTAAATTTCCCGTCTGTAGCACATGATCTTCGTGATATAGCAATTTTAATGGCCAGTAGTGTACTTCCTATCAGTCTCCATAACTTACTCGTCTAGGGGAGTCCATTTCCATTTGCTGCTGTTAATAGGTCTGCTAGGATACCTAAAGATTGCAGCCATAACACATAGATACAATGGCTACAGGTCGGTAACCTATAGCAAGAGAAATCATTTATTCTTCACAACCAAGCAACGAGAAGCCGGGAGAGGAATGTTTTCTCTATAAACAGCTTCCAGATGTTGTCATCAAAGGCTGGGGTGGGCTGTACCGGAAAAATTCAATTCAACGATGCTTCAATCATTCAGTATTCCGACAGTCCCCGCCTCGCAGTTTTCACAGATATTCGCAGCTCACTCTAGATTCGCCTGCCCTACGACACTGCTTATGTCCGTAGTTAGCTCGTGAAGCAGCCGTGTCTGGTGAGGTATGTCCAGGGAAGAGCCACAGCGCCGGGGAGTATGCTTCTGTATTCCAGCCGCGGGCTGTAATTATCGGGAAACACTGCGCAGAGGTGGGCGGCAGCTGCGTAATCACTGTGGGAGATTCCCGCGTCCCTGCAGCCAATACGTTATTTTTGCGCATCATCAAAGGGGCAGGAAGGAGCGAGAGAGAGAGAGAGATAGAGAGAATAAGTCGCGCTCCTTTTGTGTGTTTGTCAGGGAGGGTGGGTAGGGGACACGGGCAAAGGACTGAGCGAGAAAGATTTCCAGGGTTTGTGAATACTGTGTGTAACGTTTCGTTCTCATTGTCCTGTTTCATGCAGTTTAAGGTTATAGGGAATTATGATCAAACACTTATCTCTTGAATACTCCGTATCTGCAGGAAAAAACATGAGATTTGTCACTCCCCATTTATACAAAAGCGTTGTTCATTCACGCCAAATAAGCGTAACGTACAAAAATGTCACCTCCATGCCTAAATACTGCTACTAAGAGAGTTCGGGGGATAATGCAGGTAAACCCATATTGGCTAAGATACTCATTAACGGCTGCATCTCGCAGAGTTACCAAACTGCGTGGATGCCAATTGAGAATTTATCACCCGTACTTCAAAACAGTTCCATGCGGTTTATGAAGGACTAGCAACTCAGGCGGATCCGCACGGCTAGCATTACGTATATACTACGGCGAGACGACTTGTGTCTGTGCCGTGGTAAAAATTGCTGTATTGTAGAGCGCGCCTTAGCGCGTAGTGTGAAGCAGTCGCCCTCCGTTTCTGGCGGTGGCGCCGCTGTGGCAATCGAAGCTTTGGTGTCTCCCTCTGCTGAGAAAGGGAAAAGGTTGCCTGTTCACGTGCATTTAAGTGGCGCTATGAGCTCGCCAGTCGGTCAGGCTGGGTCAGTCTCTCGTCCCCAGCTTGCTAGTCTGTCTCTAGTCCGCATTTGTTAGGCAGTTAGTGTCTCTCTGTCGTTCGGAGTGCTGGTATATCTGTCGTTCGGATCAGCCTTTAAAGCCGGCAAAATGAGAGTCTTTCCCCTCCGCCAGTAAGAGAATTCAGCGAGTGGTCGCCCGGTCAGGGCTTAGTTACTGCATCTGAGTCTGCGCGTTAGGCCGCCAGTCTGCTCGTGTTTGCTCAGGCAATGGTCAGTGGCGGTTGGATCGATCGGTTGGTCGGTCGCGCACTGGGACACAAGATGACTTGTCCGTCTTGTGCGTCGGCGCATGTGAGGTCGCCACGTGCGTCCAGTGGGCCGCAGTGTATAGCGAGGGGTAGTGACTTCAGGGTCGACACAGGAGTCAACCCACGACATCAGTCTGGCCGGTGCGAGCTGCGACGCCGTGAGACGGGAGATCGGCGCGCCTTCCTGCGTCCGTTAAAGCGGCTTGCAGTGGACGGTTCGGGAGAGCGATTTGGGGGTACTGCGCCAGTTCTTCTCGAGAAATCGCAGTTTATTAGAAGTTGAGTGATTTGTGATATGTTGTTTGATTTACTCTTGCTAAATTCTACTTGTTTTCTTGGTGACGTCACCAGGCGTTTTGCTTTTGGGTCGTCCCACCATTCTTCTCTGTTTGCCCACCCGCGGGAAGATGGTTGTTTATAAATTGGGTGGTCCGTTTTTCCCTTCTGGAGTAGGGGCGCGTTAGAGCAACCTGCGGTTCTGGTTGTTCGGTAATCTCCCTATCAATCTACCGTACGTTAGTAGCTGCCTCTGTCATGTTTGTCGGATTTGCTGTGTTAGCGAATTTATTGCTTGGAGTGTAACGGCCTAATACCTGAAATACCTTTTTATCTTTGGAAACTGATATTATTGCCTATGATCTTGAGAGGCGGTATCTGTGTACAGTAGAGCATCTTAACTATTGTTTGACCAACCTTGTAGAATTTTATATAAGATTGCATTTCATGGGCTTTTATTTAAATGATCAATTTAGTATATAAAGTTGCCACCCTTTCACCGTAAGACTTTCCTTAGAAGTTAAAATCATATTTCGAAATGAGTATCTCCATGTCATCGACAGGTGACTGGTCGGTTAAAAGGCATAGTGACAAAAAAAGTGACCCATTCAGATTTCGATTCCTCATCCTTTAGTTTTCCAGCCGGTCGCTCTACTACATTTTGTTTCTCAGTACACATAACTTTAGCAGACACCCGAAACGTTCTTTAAAAAAATTAAGCCTCGAGGAGAATCGAACTCGCAGATTTTTTTATCTGCATTGCGTTACGCTTACCGCACCACCACTTTTCCACAAAAAAAGTTTGTGAAGTGGCGATGACTTGAACACCACCACAAGGACCGGCGAACGCAGCTGATACCTCGACGATGAAGAACGAGGTTAAACATATTGGCGATTAGGTCTCGCACCGTGGCTGGTTCAAATATTTCTCATACACTATGCCCATGTATCAGTTGTAGGCGAGTGGGTCCGTATTGCCTGCTCCATCTACAATGTGATAAACATAGAGGCCAAAAAGCCATGCAGAGTTGTATTTGACTCTGTCCTCGGAAACATGAGGAATCTGGACGCAACAGGGTATTAGCCGAAACAGCACTCTGCAAATCGAGTATTTTTACACCGGTGTCAGTTCTGAAACAGGTTAAGCAAACGTTGGAATATTCCATTAGAGCACCTTCTATCTTCTCTGTAACCATTTTCCAATTGGGTTTAGCCCTTTGGAGAGGAGGATGATCAATTGTAACTCGTAAAAATTTATGTTTGTCGACCAGTCTCCCCCAGAACGACAGCGTTTCCAACACTCTGTAATTTAATGCTTTGTCATTTACCTTTTTTGAAGCAGATAACTAATACGAGGTGTTCAGGACACTAGGGAAAGGTATCCAACGTAGCTTAGGACAACAGGATCTCAGCAGGAGAACGGAGTAATACCAACATATTGTCCGCATATGTGTGGACCGAGATCGCCTCGCCCAAGTGTGTCCATCCTTGTAACTGATCGACGTGATACCTCAGAGGCATAAGTTGGGATAGGAAGAGAATCACATGGAACGGTGGTTCCACAATTCTAGCAGCATTTGTCCTTTGAATGACCACATTTATTTACAGTGCACATGATAGCACCAAACAAAATACAATATCTCTGAACATAAGAGTCTGTTAAATGAAAATAAGGGTCTTTAAATTTTAACCACACATTTACATGGCTAAACTTTCAATTCTTACTACCCTAATGGAGTTATTCCCAGCAACAAATAAAAAAATATGTCATAACAAAATCCCACTCTAGCAACATGTAAGTAAAAGATAACCCTCGCTCAATCTTCTTAAAGAGTTGCAGTTATTAAGTTAAGAACAGGTAGTTTAGAATAAACACACAAGCATGGCAGACCTGACAAATTTTCTTACATCCGTAGAACGGATACAGTGACAAATTGAGCTCCAGCAAAGAATAGTGAGCTATAATTAGACATAGAAATCTCACAAGACGGCTATCAGAACGACAATTACATTAAATTTTCCTCAGCACACCAAGAAAAAACGCAAATGTTTGAACGGGCAGAGGAACCACCTGAAAATTTAATTACAACATGGCTCACATATTAGCCTTCAAGCGGAATATTAATGCAAGTATATCAGAGATTTAAGAAGGGAAAGACGAAACTTAACCTACAGAAGGCAGGCCACCAAAGTGACCATTTTTCCACTGCAGCAGCAGCCGAAACGTCGGGCTCGTGCTTCACAAGACTAAAGACGCTTCTAACAAACAGTGGATGGGGGAGTTATAGCCCAGAGAAATACAAATTACATTAGCAACAATCGGCATCTTCTTAAGAGATCACGGCTATAAGCCCAAAAAGTGCATCATAAAATAAGGTAGCAAATATTACTCCCAAAGGACTGCCTAAAGGAAACAGATGTTAAATCACTGGTAAGAGTATAAAATCGTTAAACAAACTGCATATTGGCTTCTATCTCGGGTTCTAATGATTTTACTGACGTTTCGCCAGCATTGTCAAAGCTTCACCCTTCATTGCCGGTGGTGAACTGGAGCCAAGCTCGCGGCCACAGACTATATGTACCGGCGCGCCAACGTCCGAGGGTTTCTCCGCCGTCATTTCCGGAGCGGTTCTCCTCTTGCTACCTGCGATGGTCGTTCGCTGCAGTACAGGAGGCCAGGATCCGTTTACCGTAAGGCTTTCCTCTTTCTTGTTGAAACTGTTCGCATGTTTTTGTATTTCTACAGCTTCTCTGAAAAAGCGCGTGTGATAGTGCTTCTCTACAGCCAGAACTTCCGTGTCGGCGAATTTTATTACGTGGTCGGTCTCACTCAGTGCGTCCTCTGCCACGGCCGATTTCTCCACCTGCTCCAACCTGCAATGTCGCTTATGTTCTTTGATCGTCCAGACGTTCATACATAAATTTTTCCGCATGTGCATGGTATACGGTATATTCCTGACATTGCAAGTGGGTCCCTTTTCTCCTTTGCCGATCTAAGATCCTCTTTGATCTTCCTGGTCAGAAGCTGTTTTCTCACCACCGCCCTCATCAGCAGTGCTGAACGCAGCACTACAAGGTAGATCAACCGACAAAGTTACTTTAGGCAGGAGTGGATGACGAGTAGACGTATCAGACTCCTCACCATACTGGATACATCATGTTGCACTGCAGACACTGCCAGCATGGCAACAACAATTTCAGGATCGTGCTGGGAGGGTAATGGCGTGAGCTGGTTCTTTCAGTTTATGCAGGTCACATTGTAACAACAACAACAACGACGCTGTACTATTGTACATATAAGTAAATTTTTTTTTTCCATCTGATTTTTCGATAAACTAGTGTAATTGATGTTCTGATTTCATTTCTTTTTTGTTTCATGTCATTGTGTTAAGAAAACTGTAAACGAGTTTCAATGTGAATATTAATGTTTATGTCAAATGTCAAGTAATATTGTGATAGAATTGAAATGTAACAAATTTTGGAACTATTGTAAGATGTTTAAAATTTTAATTGTGCGTCTGGTCCATACGTAGGCAATGTGTTAGAATATGTAGAATGCAAAACCTCGGGTGAATACCCGGTCTGTCAGGGAGCGGTAAAAGGTGGATGGCAGGCGAGCGCGGGAAAATGCGCACGGGCACTGCACGGCACAATGGGCTCAGCAGTAGTAGTTGGAGTTTGGCACTGGTTTGAGCAACACCTTCTCGAGCGAGGAGGCTCTCCTGGAAGACGTAGTTTCACTGAGCCTTGGGTATGCCGTTCCAAATCCCACACAGCATGGTAAAATTCCATAGGCACTAAATGGAAAAGTATTGCGACGCTAAGAAGAATTAAAGTGCCGATACGTAAAGAGCCATAGCTGTGGTTGTATGTGTGCTCTGTGTCTCGCCATCTCGCCGCTCGCCAACCGCCGCATCGATAAAAGCAGGTTGAAACTTTTAGTACTGTATTCGTGTGGACCAGAAAGTGAACTGTTCAATAATAACCTAAATTTTATCAGAACTTTCCCATCATTTAATTATCCTCACAACTAACCTAGACAGGGTCCTTTCCAAATGTTGTGCAATCCGAGTGCCCCAAAATGAAAAATTAAATTTTTTGTTAATAATAATTATTTGCAGACCTATTTATGATAGAATGGTGTTTAAAGAACTGTTTTGTTAATGAACCAGTAAATGAATAACGAAGGTCTAACGAAGTTGAAAGATAACTTTAATATTGATACAGTAATGAAGTTTAATTATTTCGAGACAGATATAAATGCATTTAAATGAGAAGTAAAAAAGATAAAAAGAGTAGTAACTCATATACTGGAAATCTTAAACGCATAATAATTTCAGTAATCAATTTTTTTAATATAGTTATCAGAACAGTTTCAGGGTCCCCCCCCCTCCCCCCCCCCCCCCCCCCCGTTTTACTCATTTGAATTCTGAAGTGTTCTAAATTGATTTGACCAGCAAAAGTTAAAGTCAATATAAAAACCAAAATTTATCAGTGTTTTATCTTTATCAAAATTAACATTTTGTGTGTGCCTCGAAAGTGCTATTTTTAGGGTAACCTATGCCCGATTTTAGTCAGATTAATAGACAGTATAAAGTTTTGTAGTATACATTGTAGTGTAGTGTTATGGTTCAAATGGCTCTGAGCACTGTGGGACTCAACTGCTGTGGTCATTAGTCCCCTAGAACTTAGAACTACTTAAACCTAACTAACCTAAGGACATCACGCACATCCATGCCCGAGGCAGGATTCGAACCTGCGACCGTAGCAGTCGCACGGTTCCGGACTGCGCGCCTAGAACCGCGAGACCACCGCGGCCGGCAGTGTAGTGTTATGTATTCATGGTTTTTCCATATCAGTACAGAACGTGAAACTATCAGTTCAATAGATTTTATGGTTCTAAAATTTTACTATATTATGCAGTGTTACTACGTGTTGTGTTGCATGAATATACACCAACTTGTATAGGGAAGAAGCTCAGTTAATGCCTAATTAGGCTGGCGACCGTATTCTTATTAAATTGGTAGCATCTTCAGCGTTGCTTTTGGTCCATACTGATGTGTAATTGCATTTCGAACTTACTTGACGGATCATTGTTATTACAGAGTGGGTGTAAGTCTGATTTGCCACCATTCAGGTACACGCGGTCAATATCTATACGAAAATCCTGTCTCGTAAGGTGAACCCCACTCACTTACCATAGTACAGGCTTTAATGAGTATTGTGTGCCCCACGCGCACGTTACAACATCTCCTTAAATTCCCATCTTTACACAGTTTCTTTAGTTTTAATCTTCAGCTCATAACTAACAGACTGTGGTCAGAGTCCACTATATCAGACTTTAACCTATCCATTTTCCTGCCACGCTCCTATCCGTAAAACACCAGTTTTGTTTCTCCTGATAAGGACGTCTTCCTGAGTAGGCCCCGGCTTGACATCCGAATGGGAGACTATTTTACGTACGGAATATTTTACCCAAGAGGACGCCATCAACATTTAACCATAGAGTAAAGCTGCATGCCCTCGGGAAAAACCAAGGCTGTAGTTTCCCCTTGCTTTCAGCCGTTCGCAGTACCACCACAGCAAGGCCATTTTGGTTAATGTTACAAGGCTAGATCAGTCAGTCATCCAGACTGTTGACCCTGCAACTACTGAAGAGGGTTCTGCGCCTCTTCAGGAGCCCCACGTTTGTCTGGCCTCTCAACAGATACCCCTCCGTTGTGGTTGCACCTGCGGCACGGCTATCTGTATAGCTGAGGCACGCAAGTCTCCCCATCAACAGCAAGGTCCATGCTTCATGGGGGTCAGACCCCAATTCAGTTCCAAAATTTGGAAAGTTGGCATAGAGCAGAATGGTGTAGCCATCCGTCCAGTAACTCTGTTGAACGGTATATGAGGGAAATAGGAATGCGGAAAATTCGTATCTGATTTTGAGAGTGTAATGAATACCTTCCCTCATGAATCTACTGGGTTCGCTCCTGTGGAAATCCTGCTCAATAATAAGAGCAAATGTTTAATTGAGGAAAAACCGTGTATAGTTTTAGGAATAGTGCAGAAGAAAGCATTGGCAAAAGAAAAAAACAAAGCAGAACAGAGATCTAAAAGGCACAATAGGAAGCTGAAGTTTGCCAGGTTCAAAATCGGAGACTATGTCCTTGTGAAGACTCATGAAAAATCAAGTGAACTCGGAACACGCTTGCAAATCGTGGTTGACATTATGAAGCGGACTACGTCGCTACGTACGGACACACAAAACTAACGCTACGGACCTGACGACTCTGTGACACACACGACAACACAAACAACTCTGTGGAAAAGCTGTCCAGGCTCGCGCAAGACTGCGGTGAGGCGGAAAACTAGCAACATTACTGCTCGGTGTATTAGGTCGCACTTCCATCAGACCATCGCACCACATGCTAGTTTGGTTCCGCTTGCTGTGTTCTCGAGGCTCTGCTGCTCTCTCGAGTTATGCAAGTGTTGAAGTGACAGTGGCATAGTATCCAAGACTTTAATTTGTTATTCGTCAGGAAATTTGTGACGAATATACATATATACAGTATATTGCGTGATTTTTCCCGCCATGTACGAACACTAGGATTGATTGATGTAGGGTACGGAACAAAAGAGGTATTTCCGGAAATGCATTGTTTTTTCTTGCTAGAGACTATGAAAGGTGGCTACACTGAGCCGCAGCGCCAGAGATCGCGCCAAAGAGTATTATTCCGCCGCCTCCACTGGCAGTTCTTGTCGAGAAGTCGTGGTTGAGAGTGCTTATCGAGATGTGGCAGTAGTCAGTGCTTGTCGAGAAGTCGTAGTGGAGGGTGCTTATCGAGATGTAGTAGTAGTGAGTCGGTGTTGAGATGTTGTAGTAGGGAGTGCTTGTTCCATGTTTTATGCAGTTGTTTGATGGGCTAGACAGCAGATGTTGTTCCAATGGAGATATTGTAATGATCAGAGTGCTTTTCGTCAATATATATGAAGGTAAAGAAATTCCCTTTTTTTATTATTTCAGTGCCTTAAACAATGCTTCGTCACAGGTTCAGTCAACAAAGCATCTGGCTCGTGTTCTTGTATTAGAGTGTAATTCTGGTTTTCTTGCGCAATTATAGTATTTCTATTTTTTTTGATTACTTCAGTATAAATGGTATTTAAAATTTCTTGTCTTATTGAAGAAGAACCGTGCCAGATGTGTACGTTGAATCACACTTCCACACACAGAACAGTTACACTTGTGTCTTGGTTTCGTAGGTTTTATCCAGTTGCTGGGGACTTAATTAATTAATTGTGTTAACGGATATTTTCTTTCATTCTTTGTTGTTATTCTATGCAGTCAGATTGCGTACTAAAATTAGCCATGGGCAACCGTTTACGAGACTTCGTAATCGGACAGACAGCGACTGAAAATTAAAATTATTTGCATTTTTTTTTTATAATTAAGCCCCCATGCAACTATTTGTTCAGTCATATATTGTTACAGAGACTGCGGACTAATACGCGCTGTACAATTCAGGCACAGCCACATTTACAGTACGCTAAGTTTCCTCCTAGAGGATGGTACTGTTCGTCATACGTCATGCCCTAACGCCCTCTCCTGCCATAGTAATTGGTAGTGTTGTGTCCGATTCACTTCTCTTGCCGACTCACCTTGTAGTGGATGTGATTCAACGTTGTACACACTGATTCCATATTCGAATTGAGAGCTTGCCACGTATTGTTTACTTACGTAAATGCACATGGCAACGGGCGGCGGGCAGCAAGGTTGTATCAGGGGACCTGTCCCACCAACTACCACCACACCATTCAATGTTTGCAACAGTGTTTCGACGTTTCTCTGAGACAGGTTCGTTTCAGGAAGCAGGAGATCATAAAGAAAAGGTTCGGGCACCACGCTTGGATTAAAATGTGATTAACACTGTGGAAGGCGACCGCCGTGTCAGTACCAGGCAGTTGGTCCTCTAGTACAGTGTAAGCCAGACGATCGTGCGAAAGATTCTCCGTGACAATGGTTACTGACCTCATCACTTGTGCAATGTGTGAAGGGCTTATTAGCGAAAGGCTTTCTACATGGAGGTCAGTTTCGGCAGTGGTTCCGTCACCAGACATGCAGGATTCTGGGGTTTTTGTCATCCATCGTACCCACAGATGAGGCCGCATTTATGTGGAGTGGTATCTTTAACTTTCAGAGCAGTCATCTGTAGGATAATTTGCAGAACCCCATGGTGTGGTGACAGCGAGTCATCAGCATCGGTGTAGCAAGAATGTTTGGGCTGGGATAGTTGGCGACCATATTGTGGGGGCAGTCTTCCTTCCACGTCGCCTAATATGCCGGAATTATCGCCGTTTCTTGCGGCTGACTTTGCCACCCCTGCTGGAATAAGCGTCATTGATGATTTGATGGTTGCTGCAGCCCATTTCGCCGTTAACGTCCGGACGCATCTCAACCGTGTCTCCACCGCTCGATGCGTCGGATGGGGGGGCCCAGTTGTGCGACGTGCTCGTTCACCGGATCTCAACCCGTGTGATTTCTGGTTATGGGGCTATATCGTGTATGCGGAGCCTATTCCAGATGTGGAGACTCTGGAGCAGAGTATTCATACAGCCTTTGACACTGCAGCCTGGCCGACGTGAACGTGTGAGAGAGCACATGCTACGGCGCGTACACGCATGGAAACCATTCCAACACGAACTGTAACTGTGTCTGCATGGTACAATCCGTATTAGCCGATAGTCTCTGTAACAATGTATGACTGAATAGTCTCTAGCACGGAAACCATGCATTTCCGGATAAAACCTCATTAGACCTTTTTGTGCCGTATCCTCTCATAGATCAATACCTAGAGTTTATACACGGTGAAACAAACTCACCCTGTATACAAAAACCTACCTCGTGAATCAGTGTATCTATTAGTGAAAACTGGATCAAAACCTCTACAGCAGTTCCTGACATTAACCTGCACATAAAGATGACAACGAGCAAGCGATTTCAGTTTTTAGGTACTGAGAAGAGATGAAAATCAGATGATTCACCGGACCAGTCGGAGAATGTTAGGCTGCGATAGTGCTCGTCAAGCCAGGAAGGTAAGAAATGACTCACTGAACATAGTCAGTGACTCCTGTAGGACTAGCCTTAAGGAGACACTTAGTTCTACTGCGTTGTGACACGCCTGTTAAGAAGCATTACGGGTTACTGAAAACCAGTATAGACAATGAACAAAATTTATGTGAGGTTCAACTGACCAATTCTGTAACCAAGTTTAATGAGCTCACAGGCGTTCTGTGCCAACAAAATGACAAGTATAGCCGGCCGGAGTGACCGAGCAGTTCTAGGCGTTACAGTCTGGAACCGCTCGACCGCTACGGTCGCAGGTTCGAATCCTGCCTCGGGCATGGATGTGTTTGATGTCCTTAGGTTAGTTAGGTTTAAGTAGTTCTAAGTCTAGGAGACTGATCACCTCAGAAGTTAGGTCCCATAGTGCTCAGAGCCATTTGAAACATTTTTGACAAATATGATCAAAATAGAAATTATTTTTCACTTAGGCTGCTGCCGTGACACGGCTTCTGTTCTCTTCATTAACACCGATACTGTAACGACTACACTGTGCTACAATTCAGCATTGACATTCTCACATGATCACTCGTCTCGTGCCTGTCACTTACGTAAACACATTCTGTAATAATCGCAAATCACAAATTCCTTCAATTACAGCTCCTTCCACTGTCCTTCGAACATGTATGAATGTACTGATTGCTCCAGGGAGGGAGGGAGACAGAATTTCACCAGAACTTTCGGATAGTTCTGTTTTGCATCAGTGAAACCGATCTGAATTGCCGGAAAATAACGTAACAGTTACACGTGACAATACACTGATTAATCACCCATACACATATGTGAATCGGCAGCTAATTAAAGCTGTCGTTCTGAATTTACAACCGTGTATTATTCACCACTTGCCAGGAAACACAGCTCGAAGGGTTAAATTATGCACGTGGAGCATCAAATGCGACACATTACACATTCCACTGAGTTATTTCAGCGGGGTCTGCGCCGCTTCTGGCAATGTCCAATAGCGGCGTCAGAGAATTACTTTCATTTATTAACGGCAGGAATGTCCACGTTTTGTTTGGAATGGACGCGGAAATATGTCGCAGCGACATTTTCCATTCCGAGAAAATTAAACAGTAGGAACATAGATGGTAAGTTTAACACGGTGCATTCTGGCAAATTTTGGAACAAAAGGTGTCAGTTGTATAAAGACAATTATTACTTACGTTCGTGAAGTAACGTGGATAAAGACTTGCCCCACTGATGGGTCAAAAAGAATAGTCGTTATTTTAGCCACGTGCGTTAGGTATTAAAAAGGATTAAACCTTTTGAAATAGTCTGGGGGGCATCATACATAAAATTTGCAAGCTCTTATTGTGATTAGTTGCTCAGATCCCTCGAGATTCTTACTTGTCACAAAGTCAAGTACGTCCTAGGACCTATGTTAAAAATAAGTATGCACTGTTAAAGGCAGTGTTGTATTGAAAGTATATTCCTAGAATGGAAATCAGAGAAGGAATGTTACCATAACACGAAAGAGCACCATTGGAAATACATGTGAAACCATATTCTCCTGGCAAATAAAAGCTGAATACACCAAGATGAGCTTATGGATTGTCATGATACAATCAAAGCAACAATTTATCGATTCGCCAAAAAGTTGTAAAAATTTGGATTGGAGTAAATTCTGGCAGTGCATCAAAGTTATCTCTTCAGTCATTATTTCTTGTACTAACATCGAAACAGAGGATGTCCGAGATACTAAGCTGATTAAGATCACATTACATTTCCTTCTTTCAATAGAGACTTGGAAAACGAAACTGAGAATAATGCTAAATGATGTTCAGTTTGCCTTTGGCAAAGGTACAGGCTCCAGAAACGCAGTTCTCAAGTTGCACTTGACAGTGGAAACAACATCATAGCAAAATAGACACGTACATAGAGTTTGTCTACCTGTGAAAAGCGTTAGAAAACGTTAAATAGTGCAAGATATTAGAAGTTCTGAGAGACGTAGGAGGAAGCTATAGAGAAAGATAGTATACAGTATGTACAAGAACCAAGGGGGAACAACGGGAACGCCGGCCCGAGTGGCCGAGCGTTTCTAGGCGCTTCAGTCTGGAAGCGCGCGACAGCTACGGTCACAGGTTCGAATCGTGCCTCGGGCATGGATGTGTGTGATGTCCTTAGGTTAATTAGGTTTAAATAGTTCTAAGTTCTAGGGGACTGATGACCTTAGAAGTTAAGTCTCACAGTGCTCAGAGCCATTTTAACCATTTTTTTGAACAACGAGAACGGAAGCTCGGACCATAAAGAATGTTGGACTGGGATGTAGTATTTAGTACCAACTGTTCAATCCATAATAGCCATGACGGAAGTGAAAGAAAGGTTCAAGAGTGGGATTAAAATTCTGGGTGGAGAGATATTAAGGTTACGATCCGCTGTTGTCATTATTATCCTGAGTGAGAGTGAAGAAGGACTACACGAGACGGTAAATAGAATGACAGTCTGATAATAACACAATATGGACTGACAACAATGTGAAGAAATACAAAAGTAATGAGTAGTAGCAGAAATGAGTTAAGTGATAATTTAACATCAAAATTCGGACGTCAAAGTAGAGAAAGTGGAGTAATTCTGCTACCTAGAGAGCGAAATAATACATGGCGGGCGAAGCAAGGAGGACATAAAAAGAAAATTAAGACAGCAAAAGAGGCCGTTCCTGGACAAGAGAAGTCTACTAGTATGAAACAATTGATTAATCTTTAGAACTAATTCCAAATAATGTACTTATAATTGTTGCGTAGTGAAACCATGTACTGTGGGAAAACTGGAACAGAATCGAAGCAGTTCAGATTTGGTGCTTAAGACGAATGTTGAAAATTAAGTGGACTAATAAAATAAGGAATGAGGAGGTTCTCCACATAATCGGCGAGGAAAGGAAAATATGGGAAACACTAACGAGAAGAAGGGGCAGTATGACAGAACAGGTGTTAAGACGTCAGAGAGAAGCTTCCATAGTAGCAAGGGGACCAGTAGAGCGTAAGAAGTCTAAAGGAAGATAGAGGCTGGGATACATCCAGCAAATAGCTCAGAGCGTTGTGGTGGTTGTGCCCTCTTGTAATGTTTTGTGGTTTCTGGCTGGATGAGGAGAGGGTGGTATAATTGGTGGGTGGCCGGTTTCCCTTCACTACAACACAAAATGAACACGTGGACAAAATACACTTTATTACAGGAACCAATTGACTATCTGACTTCAGTGATGTCCAATATTAAGTTCCGTGGTTAACACCAATCAAACCACATGTACTAATTCTTGAATCTTGTCCGTGTACATATCACAACTACACACAATGACTAACGTTCCCTCCCCCTAAGGTGTGAAGCGAAGACTATCACTGTGGAAGACTAGAGCACAGTACTGAGTACTGATGCGACGTACTGAGGCTGAGAGATAGAGACAGCTTGGTCGGCGAAGGCGGCCTGTATGAACGCTGCCCAGGGGACGTTATCGGCGATTAGCCCTGGGGGCGCGTCTCGGCCTTCTGTTGTCATAGGCGCGACTAGTTCAACGCCTGCTACACAATGTTTCCTAGTGCCGACCGGTGTGCTGGCGAAGGCGTCCGCCAGCAGAGACGTAAATTGCAAGTGATACTCTGATATCACCATTATGATAGATGAAAGAGGAAGGCAAGGTTGGTAACTGTAGCGACAGCTTAAAAATCCGTCCATAAAATTAAAATCAAACAAATCCTGTACGACGGGACAATTGCTAGGAAAGAGCTATTTCTGCCGTGCGTCTTATGTAAGGCGCTGTACTGTCTGTTGAGTTTTAACCAGCAACAGACGAAAGCGACTCTCGCATTTCTCGAAACATGGCACAGTGATTGATTTGCGGATGAGCTCTTGCTGTCTTTCTTTTTTTTTTTTTTTCCTTCAGCAGCGTTTGAACAAACACATCCTTACCCTGATGCTTAGAAGACATTGAAGATGCTTGTAAAATGAGGGAAGCCCCCATACTACAGCAATATATGAAGGTAGCTGCTAAGGTGCCTCCACTATCTCTCCAGGTGCGACAACTTTTTCCCTTCAGCCGTTCATAATGCAGCGATGGGACTGAATCGAGCGTGGCATGTTTTCCCCCGAGTCAGAAGTAATGTTATTTCTCACTGTACTAGGAAACATACACTACTGACCATTAAAATAGCTACAACAAGAAGAAATACAGATGATAAACGGGTATTCATTGGACAAATATACGAGGGCAGTTCAATAAGTAATGCAACACTTTTTTTTTCTCGGCCAATTTTGGTTGAAAAACCGGAAATTTCTTGTGGAATATTTTCAAACATTCCCGCTTCGTCTCGTATAGTTTCATTGACTTCCGACAGGTGGCAGCGCTGTATGGAGCTGTTAAAATGGCGTCTGTAACGGATGTGCGTTGCAAACAACGGGCAGTGATCGAGTTTCTTTTGGCGGAATACCAGAGCATCTCAGATATTCATAGGCGCTTGCAGAATGTCTACGGTGATCTGGCAGTGGACAAAAGCACGGTGAGTCGTTGGGCAAAGCGTGTGTCATCATCGCCGCAAGGTCAAGCAAGACTGTCTGATCTCCCGCGTGCGGGCCGGCCGTGCACAGCTGTGACTCCTGCAATGGCGGAGCGTGCGAACACACTCGATCGAGATGATCGACGGATCACCATCAAACAACTCAGTGTTCAACTTGACATCTCTGTTGGTAGTACTGTCACAATTGTTCACCAGTTGGGATATTCAAAGGTTTGTTCCCGCTGGGTCCCTCGTTGTCTAACCGAACACCATAAAGAGCAAAGGAGAACCATCTGTGCGGAATTGCTTGCTCGTCATGTGGCTGAGGGTGACAATTTCTTGTCAAAGATTGTTACAGGCGATGAAACATGGCTTCATCACTTCGAACCTGAAACAAAACGGCAATCAATGGAGTGGCGCCACACCCACTCCCCTACCAAGAAAAAGTTTAAAGCCATACCCTCAGCCGGTAAAGTCATGGTTACAATCTTCTGGGACGCTGAAGAGGTTATTCTGTTCGATGTCCTTCCCCATGGTCAAACGATCAACTCTGAAGTGTATTGTGCTACTCTTCAGAAATTGAAGAAACGACTTCAGCGTGTTCGTAGGCACAAAAATCTGAACGAACTTCTCCTTCTTCATGACAACGCAAGACCTCACACAAGTCTTCGCACCCGAGAGGAGCTCACAAAACTACAGTGGACTGTTCTTCCTCATGCACCCTACAGCCCCGATCTCGCACCGTCGGATTTCCATATGTTTGGCCCAATGAAGGACGCAATCCGTGGGAGGCACTACGCGGATGATGAAGAAGTTATTGATGCAGTACGACGTTGGCTCCGACATCGACCAGTGGAATGGTACCGTGCAAGCATACAGGCCCTCATTTCAGGGTGGTACAAGGCCGTAGCATTGGATGAAGATTACGTTGAAAAATAGTGTTGTGTAGCTAAAAGATTGGGGAATAACCTGGTGTATTTCAATGCTGAATAAAACAACCCCTGTTTCAGAAAAAAAATGTGTTGCATTACTTATTGAACTGCCCTCGTATTATACTAGAACTGACATGTGATTACATTTTCACGCAATTTGGATGGATAGATCCTGAGACATCAGTACCTACAACAACCAGCTCTGGCCGTAATAACGGCCTTGATACGCCTGGGCATTGAGTCAAAACAGAGCTTGGATGGCGTGTACAGGTACAGCTGCCCATTCAGCTTCAACACGATACCACAGTTCATCAAGGGTAGTGTCTGGCGTATTGTGATGAGCCAGTTGCTCGGTCACCATTGACCAGACTTTTCAATTGGTGAGAGATCTGGAGAATGTGCTGGCCACGGGAGCACTCGAACATTTTCTGTATGAAGAAAAGCCCGTACAGGACCTGCAACATGTGGTCGTGCATTATCCTGCTGAAATGTAGGGTTTCGCAAGGATCGAATGAAGGATAGAGCCACGAGTCGTAACACATATGAAATGTAACGTCCACTGTTCAAATTGCTGTCAGTGTGAACAAGAGGTGACCGAGACGTGTAACCAATGGCACCCCATACCATCACGCCGGGTGATACGCCAGTATGGCGATGATGAATACACGCTTCCAATGTGCGTTCACCGCGATGTCACCAAAGACGGATGCGACCATCATGATGCTGTAAACAGAACCTGGATTCATCCGAAAAAATTACGTATTGCCATTCGTGCACCCAGGTTCGTCGTTGAGTACACCATCGTAGGTGCTCCTGTCTGTGATGCAGCGTCAAGAGTTACCGCAGTCATGGTCGCCGAGCTGATAGTCCATGCTGCTGCAAACGTCGTCGAACAGTTCGTGCAGATGGTTGTTGTTTTGCAAACGTCCCCATCTGTTGATTCAGGGATCGAGACGAGGGACGTGGCTGCACGATCCATTACAGCCATGCGGATAAGATGCCTGTCATCTCGACTGCTAGTGATACGAGGCTGTTGGGATCCGGAACGCGTTCCGCATTACCCTCCTGAACTCACCGATTCCATATTCTGCTAACAGTCATTGGATGTCGACCAGCGCGAGCAGCAATGTCGCGATACGATAAACCGCAAACGCGATAGACTACAATCTGACCTTTATCAAAGTCGGAAACGTGATGGTACGCATTTCTCCTCCTTACACGAGGCATCACAACAACGTTTCAGCAGGCAACGCCGGTCAACTGCTATTTGTGTATGAGAAATCGGTTGGAAAGTTTCCTCATGTCAGCACGTTGTAGGTGTCGCCACCGGCGCCAACCTTGTGTGAATGCTGTAAAAAGGTAATCATTTGCATATCACAGCAATTTCTTCCTGTCGGTTAAATTTCGGGTCTGTAGCACGTCATCTTCGTGGTGTAGTAATTTTAATGGCCAGTAGTGTATTTGCTTTCTTTACTTGGCTACTACTACTGCTGGTAAAGCACGTGATAATATAGTGTTTAAAAAAAGTTGCACGACAAAATTAATTCTGCTGTTTGTCAAATGGAGAATATTACTGGAGAATGATTGTAATGAAAGGTGAGTATCGATACGCCACAACGTTCATCCACGTAGTAAAAGCAAGTTTCAGTGAGTCAGCATTTCCTTGTGTGCAGACGACGACGTGATCTTCTTGTACCTCTGTGGATACGTATCGTGTATATGGGACAGAGGCCGGTCAGAAATTTACCAAAGAAAAATCGCCAAACAGCCGTACACTTTCAGAAGCTATTTTATCCTCTCAGTTGCTGTCAAGTCTTCCAAGCACACACTCCACAAAAAATTCATGGAATCCCTATATTGATAGTTCCGTTTATACATACATCGTTGTACCTGATCGTCTATACATCAAGAGCATATGGGGCTAAAGATGGCATAAACGAGATACCGAAACTGGTCGTTTGAATAAAATAACCTCTGAAAACATACGGCTGTATGGCAGTTGCTTTGGTGATGATCGTATTGTGGCCGATCCCTTTTCTAACGCATATGGACTGCAACCTGTGCTCTAAAGTTCATATAAATTAAGTTACCAAGGTCTTTCTTGAATGAGCAGTTCCTGTAAGGGGCCTAAAATAAAAATACCTCGGAAAAATTAATTTTCCTGTACGAAAATTATGACTGGAGAAGTGGAATATGCATCTGACGAGCATTATTAATATTCCGCTGCTTCGAGGGTCACTAAGCTCTACAGAATGCTAAATGGCAAAACTAAGAGCAAGAAAATGGTACCGGCTTCTCACAGTGATTAATAATGAAAGGAAGTTGCACACTGCATTCAATTACTGGAAAAAATCTGAGTATTTTCAATTAAGTTCGCTTCGTATAGGAAACGACTGACTACTCAATTGCCGGCCGAAGTGGCCGTGCGGTTAAAGGCGCTGCAGTCTGGAACCGCAAGACCGCTACGGTCGCAGGTTCGAATCCTGCCTCGGGCATGGATGTTTGTGATGTCCTTAGGTTAGTTAGGTTTAACTAGTTCTAAGTTCTAGGGGACTAATAACCTCAGCAGTTGAGTCCCATAGTGCTCAGAGCCATTTGAACCATTTTTGACTACTCAATTAAGAACAAGTGATATATTCTGGCACGAAAATTACGTTCACTGCGCCTCGTCGTAATTAAATTTTCTGACTTTCTTTTAAGCCATAAATGTAATGACTACTACAGCTCGAGCCTGGTGGAAAGACAACCTTGTCAATCCAAAATGGACACGCAGCAGAGACTGACTAAGTATATTTTCTTAACTTTAATAATTTCTACACTGGAACAGCCTGTTGTGGACGCCACGCAGTTTCAAGCATTGTTGTGTTACTCCATTGCAGTTTTCGAGGTACAGCATCCCCTCAACTCAAAGATGGGTGGCAATTCGGGAATTCTTAGATGACTACAATAACTCGTGACTTTACTGTCAAAAATATGTAACATTACTGTCGCAAACTGCTAAGCGATATTAATTCGTTTTCTGGCGCTATTTCGCGTTTGTTTTAGTGAGAACACTTGAGGAGTGTTCGAAAAGGCAGCCATGTGCTCGCCACACAAGGTGGTGTGATCTCGGAAATGTCTCCGAATTTTTTTGTGGGCGCAAGGCAGTCTGTGAATAACACTAAATGAGGAGGGCCTTCTATGGGGTACGGAAATTAGGTAGTGACTCTAACCGCGGCCATTGAATGTTGTCCCACAGCCCCCTCTGCCACCCCAGCCACCCCTCCCTCCCCACCGCCAGACACTAACTGAGCACGATATTTCTGCCTATCTGCCCGTACTTCAAAAAACAGCACATCGCGGTACCATCCGTCCTGCGTGGAAGAGTCAGCTGGGTTCGCTCTAAAATTTTGGCTCACCTAATAGAACCGTGTCGCTCTGGAAAGTGTTCTTGCCGTGTAAGGTTGACCGTGCTGAACACAGTGCTTCGCCCCAGTACCAAAAAATGTGCGTCGTTTACGCAAAAGGTGCGAATTTACATGCGCTTTTGCATGCTTTTCCATGAATTTCACAACAATTCTCACCCGTCACATTTGTAGCAGTACGGACTCATCCCCTCGATGTACTCTATGTGAACAAAAGTATCCGGACACCTGGCTGAAAAAGACACAATTTCGTGGCGCTCTCCATTGGTAATCCTGAGATTCAATACGGTGCTGGTCCACTCTTAGCCTTGATCACAGCTTCCGCTCTCGCAGGCATACTTTCAATTAGGTGCTGGAAGGTTTCTTGCGGAATGGCAGCCCATTCTTCACGGAGTGCTGCACTGAGGAGAGCTATCGATGTCGGTCGGTGAGGACTAGCACGAAGTCGGCGTTCCAATACATCCCAAAGGTGTTCTATAGGATTCAGGTCAGGTCTGTGTGCAGGGATGTTACTGTCGTGCATTATGAACAGGTGTTCGTTCGTTTTGAAAGATGCAATTGCCATCCCAGAATTGCTCTTCAACAATGGGAAGCAAGACGGCGCTTAAAACGTCAATGCAGGCCTGTGCTGTGATAGTTCCACACAAAACAACAAGGAATAAAGCTCTGGCTCTGAGCACTGTGGGACTTAACATCTGTGGTCATCAGTCCTCTAGAACTTAGAACTACTTAAACCTAACTAACCCAAGGACATCACACACATCCATGCCCGAGGCAGGATTCGAACCTGCGGCCGTAGCGGTCACGCGGTTCCAGACTGAACCGCACGGCCACACCGGCTGGCGTAAGGGGTAAAACCCTCTCCATGAAAAACACGACCACACCGTGACACCACCGCCTCCGAATTTAACTGTTGGCACTACGCACGCTGGCAGATGATGTTCACTGGGCTTTCGCCATGCCCACACCTTGCCATCGGATTTCCACATTGTGTACCGTGATTCGTCACTCCACTCAACATTTTTCCACTGTTCAATCGTCCAATGCTTACGCTCCTTACACCAAGCGAGGCGTCATTTGGCATTTGCCGGTGTGATGTGTGGCTTATGAGCAGCTGTTCGACCATGAAATCCAAGTTTTCTCAGCTCCCTGCTAACTGTCATAGTACTTGCAGTGGATCCTGACGCAGTTTGGAACTCCTGTGTGATGTTCTGGATAGATGTCTGCCTATTACACATTACGACCCTCTTCAGGCGTCGGCGGTCTCTGTCAGTCAACAGACGAGGTCGGCCTGTACGCTTTTGTGCTGTACGTGTCCCTTCACGTTTCCACTTCTCTACCACATCGGAAACTGTGGACCTAGGGATGTTCAGAAGTGTGGAAATCTCGCCTACAGACGTATGACACAAGCGACACCCAATCACCTGACCTCCTTCGAAGTCCGTGAGTTCCGTGGCGCCCCCCCATTCTGCTCTCTCACGATGTCTAATAACTACTGAGGTCGCTGATGTAGAATACCTGGAACTAGGTGGCAGCACAATGCACCTAATATGAAAAACGTATGTTTTTGGGGGTGTCCAGATACTTTTGATCACATAGTGCATGTCGCGGGGAGGAGTCATCATCTCCAGCCGCTGTCTGCTGCTAATCGGGGCACACCGGCCGCTTAGGGGTAAGAGTCGCAGTTGTGGTACGACGGTCCACGTAACTTACTGTTGTGTACATAGTTCCGTGTAGTCAGCGCGTACACAGCTTTCCCACTAGAGCACGTCCCCCTAAACACAACAGCGCAGGCGCAGCGCTCGTCCGTCTCCGCTCTACGAGATGGCGCTGCCATAAAGACGGACCAAATTCTGCTTCCGCCGATCCGCGTATTAATATGTAACGTAGCCAATGAGATTGCTGCTAACGTAGAACCTTTTCTCCTCGCGGATCACACTCGCGCAGTGATATCAGAACGCGCGAGGTATTATAACGAGTGTACAGACCTCCGATTAATCAGTCTACACCAGTCTGTATTTGTCTGCACTAGTCTGTACCAGTCTATAATCAAGTTTTACTCTGCGCCTAATAAGATTATCATATTCCTGTACATAGCCATGAAGATAAATGAATAGACACTTTGTCAAGTATCAGAGATATGTGAGAATAAGATTAACGTACCAAGACCAATGGAACTTCAGATTGTCAATTGTAAACAGCATCCCGAATCAAGTTACGTAATGTCTATGCTTTTTATTATTTTAATAAATGTGTGTGAAAATTAATCAAGTTCTGTTGAAAGTTGGTCATCGTCAATCTGCTACTCTAAGCGTGCAAGTGGCATTTCTATCGTCAGACCTAACGGCAGAAGATAAACACGCCACGATAAGACCACGAGACATATTGCTCACACTCGCCTACTTCGTTAGAGCGACGAGTCCAATAATCTGATGGTGTGTGTACCGAAGGTCTTACAGTACGCACACCACACCTACTTACTTCCTTTGCTACGCAACTTATTTTGCTTCGTATGGCTTTAATTTGTGGCTTCTTGTTGCAACTTTGACTTTTGTTGCGCTTACTCCATACAGTCTTCCACACTTCTTGGTACCTCTCCACTGTGTTAGCGTCATTTTGTAACTTAATTTGAATGGCATAGAACTTCGCTCTCCCCTAATTTCTTTCTGATTTATGTCGGCCATTAGAGCAAATTGATAACAACTTGATTTTTCCTGTTAGTCGGTTCATAAAACAATAAATATAACCTGTTGTATACCAAACCCCGTGAGAGGTTACTGGTCCCCGATCGGGAGCCTCGGGGCGGGGCGTACTGGGAAACGTTCACCAGATATGACGGGTACTGGGGAAATAAAATACTTGGGGTGGACCGAAACCAGTAGCTGATGCATTGCAGAGTGTGAGAGAGGACCCTCAAAGGTTAAGGGAGACAACCCCGACAGAAAACACCTGTGAGCTCGATTGCAGTCAAGGTAGCAGCCCTCCAATCGAGGTAGTGTGTATGGGCCGATAACCCGTGAACCTGAAACCAGCATATCACAAAAACTGCAACAGAGAATACCAATAATTCGACAGATTTAAAGATGACAACCTTGGCAATGAAAAAGGTGACACGAATAGGGTTCTGGAATGTGAGACCAATGTGGCAGGCAGTTAAACAAACGGATATGATACAAGAAATGCAACGATAAAGGTCAGAAATATTTGGATTAAGTGAAACACGAATAACTAGATTTGGAGAAAGAAGAATAAAGGAAGGATATATCCTCCTGTACTCTGGAAGAAATAATGAAACCCTTAGTGAAGGATTGGCATTAATACTACACCGGAAAGCAAAGCAGTCGTTGACAGAGTGGCATCCAATTACATAGAGGATCATGGTGGCTCGCTTTGCAACGAGGGTAAGGTCAGTGACCACTGTACTATGCTACAGACCAACAGAAGTGTTCGAGGATGAAGAGACAAGTTTTACAGCAACCTCAAGAAACACTGCGAAAGTGTGGAAAAAGACATATCCTCCTGCTGATGGGTGAATTTAATGCAAAAACTATGAACGTCAACCATGGAATAGAGCAGATTATCGGGCAACATGAGTTGCGCACCCGAAATGACACCAGAGAACGTCTCATAGACTTGGGCGGCATGTTTAACCTGATCACTGGAGGTTCCATTTACCTCCATAAACAATGTCACAAAGTGTCGTGGTTTTCGTCAGACGGCAGAACAGAGAACCAGATAGACCACTTTGCAATTAGCAGAAACTGGCGCAAATCACTCCTAGATGTGAAGAATAAATGAGGAGCAGATATCGATAGCGACCACCACCTTATGCTGGCAACAGTCCATCTAAAAGTAGCTGCACACAAGAGACATTGGGCGCAGAAGAGGATTAAGTTTAATTTCAAATGTTTGACAGCACAAAACTCCGAGAGGAGTTCTCGATACAACTGATAAATCGTTTTGAAGCGTTTAACAGAGAAATCGAAGAGAATGACACTGAGGGTCAATGGGATGCAGCGAAAACGACCTTTGCACAGACTGCTCAAGAAAGTCTTGGAACAAAGGACCACAGCAGACAAGACTGGATCTCTGACCAAACGTGGGATGTAATAAAGCAAAGGCGGAAGGTAAAACTCAGGCTAAATTGCGCACAGACGAGGGATGTCAAGGAAGAAATATAACAGGAACTTTGCATATTAAATAGGATGGTGAAGAGGAGTTTCAGAGAAGATAAGAGAACATTTATAAATAATTTCGCAGCTAAGGCCGAGGCAGCAGGTAACGGAGGCGATAACAAGACACAATATAACATCACAAGGAAACTGTCAAATAAGAAATTTGGGGGTGATATGTCAACCAAGGACAAGCAAGGAAAACTACTCACAAATCGAGAAGACCAAGTACAGAGGTGGAAACAACATTTTAAGAACGTTCTGAACCGTGAAACTACAGATGACAGTGTAACTCAACTGAATGTGGATGGGAAGGACTCGCACAACATATATCAATTAACTTAAAACCGCCATCCAAAGCAGAAATCGCTTAAGCAGTTCAACAAATAAAAAATGGAAAAGCTTCAGGCCTGGACAACATCAGTCCAGATTTACTTAAAGTTGATCCCTCTAAAACAGCAGATATTTTACGTCCGCTCCTGACACCATATTGATGAATAAAAAGGTACCAAGTCATTGGAACAAAGGCTTGCTCATCAAGACATCAGGGTACCCTCCGTTCGGAAAGTGTGTACACTCAGCGACTGTTATGTGGCTTATAATTTATAGAGCGCAGCAATCAGTCCACCTTCCACCTTTTTTCAGATTTTATTACGCAAATCCAGACTTCGGCTAGTGGCTAGCCATTCTCAATGCACCATTTTCTATTCTCGATGCATGTATTTCCCTGTTGTTCGGGCGTCAAAGAAGTATTCAAAGAAATGTGACTGACGCCCGAACAACAGGGCATCGAGAATAGAAAATAATGTATTGAGAATGGCTAGCCACTAGCCGAAATCTGGATTTAGGTAATAAAATCTAGAAAAAGGACGACTGACGGTTGCTCCTCAAGGTTCACCAGAAAGGTGACCTATAGGTTTGTAATAATTGGAGAAGCATCAGCCTGCTGCCAGTACCAAGCAAGATCTTCTCGCGAATAATCCTAAACAGGATAGGGAAACATACATAGACAAGAATATAAGGACAGAAGAAGCAGGATTCAGGGAAGGTCGCTCTTGCATTGAGCAGATACACGCGTTGAGAATAATACCTGGACAGTCATATAAATACCAGCCACCGCTTTACATGCTGTTTGTAGACTTTGAAAAGGCTGTCGGCAGTGTAATTAGAACAACAATATGGAGCTCACTGCAAACTTTGGAATTCCCAAGAAAATAATTACTGTTATCAAGTGCAAGTATGAAAACTAAACGTGCCAGTTTCAACATCAAGATCTGTTTTCATGGCGGCGGAGATTCGAGTCTTCCCTCAGGCATGGTTGTGTGTGTGTGTGTGTGTTTGTCCTTAGGATAATTTAGGTTTAGTGTGTAAGCTTAGGGACTGATGACCTTAGCAGGTAAGTCCCATAAGGTTTCACACACGTTGGAACATTTTGTCTGCTTTCAGATCCAATAGCAGTAAAAACAGGAGTTATGCAAGGCTGCATGCTCTCACCGATACTGTTAAACATCATACTGAATCTTGTACTGGCGCAAGCAATGGATAACGTGAGAGGAATGAAATGGACCAATGGAAAACATCTAGAAGACGTATACTTTGGAGATGACCTTCGTTTTCTGTCCCACAGTCTCAACAACATGACAAGAAAGTAGAAGACCTGAAATCTGCGGCGAAGGAAGTCGGTTTGAAAATTCATGCTCGAAAGTAAAAGATATACGGGCAAATGATAACAACACCCAATAACTTAAGCTTGAGAGCCAGTTAATTGAAAGTGTGGATAAGTATTGCTATCTTGAAAGTATGATTACACCATATGGTGGTGCGACAGAGGACATTAACAGCCGCATCAACAAAGCCAAAGTCGCTTTTACAACTGTCCGCTCCATCTGGAGGTCGAAGGAAATGACGTTGAGGACCAAACTGCGGATAACTGAAAGTAATGCAAAATCTGTGCTTGTATATGGATGTGAAACATGGGAAGTGACAAAGCAGCTAATCCATAAGCTCCAGATTCAACAACAGATGAGGAACATTGTCGGGATAAGATGGCCAAATGTCGTCTCTAATGAGACAATATGGGAAAGAACCAGCCAGAAGCCAATTGAGATGGAAATAGGAAGCACGAAGCAAAGATGGTTAGACATACACTTAGGAGACCAAATGGACACAATGCGAAGGAAGCAGTTTATTGGATCCAGCAGAGACGACCGAGACGAGGGAGGTCCAGAATTACATGGAGACGATCAGTTAAAGCCGAAGATCAACAGCAAGGAATAGAAATGAAAATACTACTAGAAGACGGAACACGATGGTGATCCATTCTCACAGCCCTATGCTACACAAGCAGTTAAAGGAATTAATATTAATAAATGCACTACTGGCCATTAAAATTTCTACACCACGAAGATGACGTGCTACAGACACGAAATTTAACCAACAGGAAGAGGATGCTGTGATATGCAATTGATTAACTTTTCAGAGCATTCACACAAGGTTGGCGCCGGTGGCTACACCTACAACGTGCTGACATGAGGAAAGTTTCCAACCGATTTCTCATACACACACAGCAGTTGACCGGCGTTGCCTAGTGAAACGTTGTTGTGATGCCTCGTGTAAGGAGGAGAAATGCGTACCATCGCATTACCGACTTTGATAAAGGTCGGATTGCAGCCTATCGCGATTGCGGTTCATCGTATCGCGACATTGCTGCTCGCGTTGGTCGAGATCCAATGACTGTTAGCAGAATTTGGAATCGGTGGGTTCAGGAGGGTAGCACGGAAAGCCGTGCTGGATCCTAACGGCCTCGTATCACAATCGGTCGAGATGACAGGCATTTTATCCGCATGGATGTAACGGATCGTTCAGCCACGTCTCGATCCGTGAGTCAACAGATGGGGACGTTTGCAAGACAACAACCATCCGCACGAACAGCTTGACGACGTTTGCAGCAGCATGGACTATCAGCTCGGCGACAATGGCTGCGGTTACCCTTGACGCTGCATCACAGACAGGAGCGCCGGCGGTGGTGTACTCAACGACGAACCTGGGTGCACGAATGGCAATACGTAATTTTTTCGGATGAATCCAGGTTCTGTTTACAGAATCATGATGGTTGCATCCGTGTTTGGCGACATCGCGGTGAACGCACATTGGAAGCGTGTATTCGTCATCCCCATACTTTCGTATCACCCGGCGTGATGGTATGTGGTACCATTGGTTACACATCTCGCTCACCTCTTGTTCGCATTGACGGCACTTTGAACAGTGGACGTTACATATCAGATGTGTTACGACCCGTGGCTCTATGCTTCATTCGATCACTGCGAAACCGTACATTTCAGCAGGATAATGCAATACCGCATGTTGCAGGTCTCGTACGGACCTTTCTGGATACAGAAAATGTTCGACTGCTTTCCTGGCCACCACATTCTCCAGATCACTCATCAATTGAAAACACCTGGTCAGTGGTGGCCGAGCAACTGGCTCATCACAATACGCCAGTCACTACGCTTGATGAACTGTGCTATCGTGTTGAAGCTGCATGGGCACCTGTACCTGTACACGCCATCCAATGCCCAAGCGTATCAACGCTGTTATTACGGCCGAGGTGGTTGTTCCGGGTACTGATTTCTCAGGAACTATGCACCGAAACTGCGTTCTAGTAAAATATATTTGTCCAATGAGTACACGTTTATCATCCTCATTTCTTCTTGGTATAGCACTTGTAATGGTTAATAGTGTAATATAACCAAATGGTTCACTTCACCATCTCCGGGTTGCCTAGCTAACAGTGACCAACGACAAGGGTAATTTACTTATTATTTTTGTGCAAACAAATGTGAGATAGCTTAATTACAGAAGTTGACCACCTTATATGTTTTATTCACATTCTATTCTCTAATTACTACCAACCAGGTCTATTCACCTAATTACTAACTAAGGTGTTGTCGTCATAATTCGTATTAAACCCACAATGTTGCCTACGGTCAAGCCAGAAGTTGTATTCAGCTGTTAAGTTCGGTTTGTGAGAAGCAGTATTTTTCCGACTTGGCCCTGCAGACTAGCAGAGAGCGGAACGGCGGACCGCCGCCAGCCGCCAGCCTTCGGCGCGTACATAAAGCTGTCGCGTTAAGCGTGCAGGACTGAAGAGGCCTCACCGCCGAGCTCTTCCCAAGTCGGGGACTGCACGTACCGCAGCAGGCGGTGAAGCGACAGTGAGTTTAAAAAGCACTGAGGCGAGATGCCCTGGGGAATTTCTCCTTGTCCTTAAGAAAGCAGAGGTTGGCAACTCTCTGCGGGAACTGCAGGAGACAGAGTCTTAACGGCTGGCCAGGAACGCAGCTAGAAATTCAGTGTCGCTGCTGCCTGTGTCTCCGTCCACAAAACGAACAAAAAGCTTCACTCCTGCTGATCCTCTGCAAAAAATCCGGAAATTTCACTGGTGCTGTACTCATAAACTTGGGTAAAGTCAGCCTGAGATTGGACGGCGCTCGGAATCATCAACCATCATTGGTGGATGACTTGCAGCGTTTCGAAAACTAGAGAGAGAAGTTAAGGTTCTAGAAAAGAGGACTGTGCCTTGTACCTGCTCGACCGAGATTGGCGACCCTTTACAGAAGCTCGAAACTTAGCGCAGAGTTCAATGCGAGACGCCTGTAACAGTTCCCAAAACGAAACTTTGTCTCGACACCTGGCAGAAAATCCAAAGAAATCCTGGTCGTATGTGAAGTACGTTAGCGGCAAGAAACAATCAATGCCTTCTCTGCGCGATAACAATGGAGATACTATCGAAGACAGTGCTGCCAAAGCAGAGTTACTAAACACAGCCTTCCGAAATGCTTTCACAAAATAAGACGAAGTAAATATTCCACAATTCGAATCGAGAACAGCTGCCAACATGAGTAACTCAGAAGTAAATATCCTCGGAGTAGTGAAGCAACTCAAATCACTTAATAAAAGCAAGTTTTCTGGTCCAGACTGTATACCAATTGTGTTCCTTTCGGAGTATGCTGATGCATTACCTCCATACTTAACTATCATATACAACCATTCGGTCGACGAAAGATCCGTACCCAAAGACTGGAAAGTTGCACAGGTCACACCAATATGCAAGAAAGGAAGTAAGAGTAACCCACTAAATTATAGGTCCATATCGTTAACGTCGATATGCAGCAGGATTTTAGAACATACATTGTGTTCGAACATTATGAATTACCTCGAAGGAAACGGTCTATTGACACACGGTCAACATGGGTTTAGAAATCATCGTTCCTGTGAAACACAATTAGATCTTTATTCACATTAAGTGCTGAGTGCTATTTACAAGGGATTTCAGATCGATTCCGTATTCCTGGATTTCTGGAAGGCTTTTGACACTGTACCACACAAGCGGCTCGTAGTAAAATTGCGTGATTATGGAATATCGTCTCAGTTATGTGACTGGATTTGCGATTTCCTGTCAGAGAGGTCACAGTTCGTAGTAATTGACGGAAAGTCATCGAGTAAAACAGAAGTGATTTCAGGCGTTCCCCAAGGTAGTGTTATAGGCCCTTTACTGTTCCTTATTTATATAATTGATTTGGGAGACAATCTGAGCAGTCGACTTCGGTTATTTGCAGATGACGCTGTCGTTTATCAACTAATAAAGTCATCAGAAGATCAAAACAAACTGCAAAACGATTTAGAAAAAGTATCTGAGTTGTGCGAAAAGTGGCAGTCGACCCTAAATGACGAAAAGTGTGAGGTCATCCACATGAGTGCGAAAAGGAACTCGTTAAACTTCGGTTACACGATAAATCAATCTAATCTAAAAGCCGTAAATTCAACTAAATACCTAGGTATTACAATTACGAACAACTTAAATTGGAAAGAACACATAGAAGATGTTGTGGGGAAGGATAACCAAAGGCTGCGTTTTATTGGCAGGACACTTAGAAAATGTAACAGACCTACTAAGGAGACTGCCTACACTACGCTTGTCCGTCCTCTTTTAAAATACTGCTGCGCGGTGTGGGATCCTTACCAGGTGGGACTGACGGAGTACATCGAAAAAGTTCAAAGAAAGGCAGCACGTTTTGTATTATCGCGAAGTATGGGAGAGAGTGTCGCAGAAATAATACAGGATTTGGGCTGGAAATCATTAAAAGAAAGGCGTTTATCGTTGCAACGGAATCTTCTCACGAAATTCCGATCACCAACTTTCTCCTCCGAATGCAAAAATATTTTGTTGACACCGACCTACATAGGGCGGAACGATCACCACGATAAAATAAGGGAAATCGGAGGACGTACGGAAAGACATAGGTCTTCATTCCTTCCGCCCGCCATATGAGATTGAAATAATAGAGAATTGTGAAGGTGGTTCGATGAACCCTCTGCCAAGCACTTAAATGAGATTTGCAGCGTATCCATGTACATGTAGTTGTAGATGTAGATGAAACTCCCCATCGCACCCTCTTCAGATCCAGTGGTGAGATGGTCCAGTGAATAGGCCACGAAAACTGAACACAGATCAAGCATGAAAACAGGAAGAAGATGTACGGAACTGAGCTGAAGATGTGCAACATCGAGCGAGTTTGAGCTGCCACGGTTTGGTCGTTCTGTGGTCACAGAGCTGGACTCCAAAGGAGGAGATTCCGGTTCAAATTTCCATCGTGGCCCATTTTTCTTTTTTCTTGCAAAATTATGAACTTCCCATCCTGTCACTGACATACCTGTTTGCTGTTTTCAGATTTGTGTGTGTCGTGGTGTAACGTCCGTTTGAAAATGAGAGATGTAAAGAAGGGGCCTCCAGACCTTTGTACCTCATATTTGTTCCACACAAATACGATATGTTATGACTCTTGCGTTCCGTTTTGGACAATTCCATTCTTGAATTCTTTCGTTGTAGCATAGTTCACACCCGTTTATTTGTTGTTTTCATTTCTATGAGAGGTCTATGCGCGATGTCGCCTGCTCTCACAATTCATAACTTTTACTTGCTACGGTTACATATTCTTACCACATGTCTCATATTCTGCAACCAGTGTATAAGTATGACAATCGCCAAGACTGCACAAGGAAAACAAGAGGTCAATGACCTGACGGGAAGTTCTAAAATTCTGTGAAAAAAAGGGGTAGGAATGAGATCTGAACAAGGATCTCCCACTTAGCAATCCATCACCACGACCACACGGCCACGACGGCATGGTTTCGGCAAAGCGCCGAATGTTGCATATCTTGAGTCGGAAGCATTCATTGTTTCTGTTTTACTTCTTTTCTCACTGTTCTGTACGCCTTCTTCCTATTTCCATGCTTGACCTGTGTTCAGTTTTTCGCGGGCTACCCACTGGACCATTTTACCACAAAATCTGCATGGGGAGTTTCCCTTGTCAGCCACACACACGCAGATGCGGCCAACACGGAATTAACAGCGGCTCTCAGTCGGCGAGCACAGTGCTGAAGTACTGGAAGTTTATTTCGTGAGATTCGGCCAGCAACGCTACTACGTGGAACGGTTCAGGAGTTATTCGTTTCATCAGCTGATGACCACAGCTAGTTGACTGATTCGCCGGACATTTTGCGTCTCTGTAAGGTGTTTGTCCTTCCGAGTTATCTTTTTAGTAGCATTTTCTGATATGCTCTTCTCTTTACCATTGGTGATTTTCTTTATGCGATCCCAAACTGGTATCAAGCTAAGAATTAGGCGTAATTGTCTCTTACCTTTCTTTCATTGTTACTATATTAGTAGGCCTATTTCTATATCAAAGCTGTAAAGGGAAGCAGACAGCACCTTTTTCACGCTTCACTTTCATTTAATAGTTATGTCATCCTTAACTAAAACGTTGTGTCGTGTGGTGCTTGAGCTGCTCCATTCAGACATGATTCTCAACTTTTAATGTTTGGCCTAGCCCTTATTAAATTCAGCTTAAATATAACGTTATCCGTCGCGATACTTGTTTCAGTAACTGTTAAAAAATAAACTGAAATAATCGTCTGCCATTGTTGGTTGGAAGGCCCCATCCGGAGAAGTTCGGCTGCCGAGTTGCACGTCTTATTTCAGGTGACGCCACTTTGGGCGACTTGCGTGTCGGTGATGATGATGATGATGATGATAACACAGCATCCAGTCCACGCACAACACCCAGTCCACGAACGGCGAAAATCTCCAACCTGGTCTGGAACCGAACCCAGGGCCGCTGTATGACAGACAATCACGTTACCACTCAGCCAAGGAGACGAACATTACCCGCTGAAAGTAAATTCGCATGACTGCATACGGATTTGCACTCCATTTTCTTATCACGGGCACTTCAGTCTCAGTCTTCCATTCAGGGGTATGCACACGCGGAACCACAACCACTCCACCTCACATAGAGAACATTGTCCTCGCTCGTTCTCGTATCAGTACGATTTGGTTTTACGTGGTGTCTTCTGGCAGCAACGAGCATTGCACTCGCTGATCTTGTATTGCTACAAGCTGGTTTTATTAACAAAGGCGCAAGAACTTTCAATCTTTTTTCAAAAATAATTAACAGAAGAACTTTTCCCCAATTGTTGCTCTTCTTCCATCATTCAGCAACAGTTACATGTTAATTGCAATCCTTATATTTGAAATTAATATTTCGGGGGCGAAAAAGAAAAAAAAAAAAAACGTATGTAACTGAGTTGTTGCGTCCGTATACGAACCGTCACAACACCAGTCGCTGTCGTTGGCCGTTACCCAGACAGTATCTTTAGTGACGTCATGGTAGTTCACCCAGTTCGGTAGTAATCTTGCACCAAGAATAGTCACTCGTGGAAGTAGCGATAGTAATGTTGCTGGTGGACGCCTCTCACGAGCAGGCTATCTAGCCTGCAGCTACAAACATTTAAAATACAGAAAGCCTTTCGATTTAGAACAGTGGTATGCGCCCCCTTGCATTCCAAAACGTGCAGACGTAGTTTATTTTGTACGGGCTTATTCTGACGAGCTTTCCAGAGAATACAAACGAAGTCTGCACTCACGTCTCTGACGTCGCGCTCCTTCACGTCAGATTGAGTGGTGACCGGTCAACGCATGGCAAATCATTTGGCACACTCGTTAACACTCCTAAAAGAAAGGTAAACGGCCTTTTGGCAGTTTTTATAACTTCATTTTCGCGGGAAATCGATTTCTTGCCTACCCTCACTCCATCCAAACCAGGACGCACACGCACACAATTATTTTTCTTTCTTCCGACAGACGTGAATTTTCGACCTCTTGGAGGAGCTGCTGAAACTCATCTTAAGATACCTTTTCTACAAAGCGAGATATTGAAGGTAATATACAATGATGTCTTGCGTGCACATGAGTGAGACAGCTTACTGTCTTGTGACGTCATAGGAAGGTCAAGTGAGCGTGTAAGCGATAAATTAGGAAATCAAACAAATAAATCTGAAGTCAAATAAATAAATCTGTTGAAAGGGAACAAATGTATTTGGCGGTTAATAATGTAACACAAATCAGGCTACTACTGTAGTGAGACAAGTTCGATATTTTCCGTGTACTCTGTTACTGTGAACTGCCATAGACTGAAAACTAATTCCTTGATATTAAAGTCGAAAGTTCCACGCATAGTTCTTCTCGTTTTGATCTCATCAGATCACATATTTGTACAGTTGAATTTCGTACAACAGGATAATAAACCTTCGAACTAATTTACATGTTCCTTAAACCGCACAAGAAAGCCCTGGTTAAAGCGAGCGAGGTAAATCGCGAGTGGTCAGATCCGCCAAAAAGTACTCATCGGTAGATCCCTGCTGGGAGAGAGAGGGAGAGACCGAGAGAGACAGACAGAGAGAGAGAGAGAGAGAGAGACGAAGCTATCATTGCGTCAAGGGCAGGTGCATATTCTATACCGTGGCACGGAACAGCACAGAAAAAAGAGCTTTGCCATTATGGTTCAAATGGCTCTGAGTACTATGGGACTTAACTTCTGGGGTCATCAGTACCCTAGAACATAGAACTACTACAACATAACTCGCCTAAGGACATCGCACACATCCATGCCCAGGCAGGTTTCGAACCTGCGACCGTAGCGGTCGCGCGGTTCCAAACTGCAGCGCCTAAAACCGCTCGGCCACTCCGGCCGGCTTGCCATTATGGATCAGAAAGTGGATGAGCTGTCGGGAGAGGGGTGACGCTTGCAATTTCTTCGAAAATAACTCATTTTAGAGGACAGGCATTCGTTTTGAAGTTAACTGAGGGTCGGCGAGCGTAATTGTCGACTCCTACTGCACCTTATACCACTGAAATTCAATAAGCCGGTCACTGTGATAATAAAAGCAGTTTCTTCTTCCGAGAGGCTATCAGCTACTTAATATAAGATCCCATGCCACTGATAAACCGAAGTCTGTCAAAAAACTGTACTTGTGGTAGGTAAATATCATTTCCGAAGTCCCAGTGACACCTCAGTGACAATTTGGCAGTACAGTACTTCAACGACAGAGTTTTTATTTTCTTTTTGATTTCTATCGCTGATGCCATATCATATTTCTTCCTGTACTGCTAATCTTTACCTCTCATGTCAAACCGACACGGCTTCAGTTCATACACTCCTGGAAATTGAAATAAGAACACCGTGAATTCATTGTCCCAGGAAGGGGAAACTTTATTGACACATTCCTGGGGTCAGATACATCACATGATCACACTGACAGAACCACAGGCACATAGACACAGGCAACAGAGCATGCACAATGTCGGCACTAGTACAGTGTATATCCACCTTTCGCAGCAATGCAGGCTGCTATTCTCCCATGGAGACGATCGTAGAGATGCTGGATGTAGTCCTGTGGAACGGCTTGCCATGCCATTTCCACCTGGCGCCTCAGTTGGACCAGCGTTCGTGCTGGACGTGCAGACCGCGTGAGAAGACGCTTCATCCAGTCCCAAACATGCTCAATGGGGGACAGATCCGGAGATCTTGCTGGCCAGGGTAGTTGACTTACACCTTCTAGAGCACGTTGGGTGGCACGGGATACATGCGGACGTGCATTGTCCTGTTGGAACAGCAAGTTCCCTTGCCGGTCTAGGAATGGTAGAACGATGGGTTCGATGACGGTTTGGATGTACCGTGCACTATTCAGTGTCCCCTCGACGATCACCAGTGGTGTACGGCCAGTGTAGGAGATCGCTCCCCACACCATGATGCTGGGTGTTGGCCCTGTGTGCCTCGGTCGTATGCAGTCCTGACTGTGGCGCTCACCTGCACGGCGCCAAACACGCATACGACCATCATTGGCACCAAGGCAGAAGCGACTCTCATCGCTGAAGACGACACGTCTCCATTCGTCCCTCCATTCACGCCTGTCGCGACACCACTGGAGGCGGGCTGCACGATGTTGGGGCGTGAGCGGAAGACGGCCTAACGGTGTGCGGGACCGTAGCCCAGCTTCATGGAGACGGTTGCGAATGGTCCTCGCCGATACCCCAGGAGCAACAGTGTCCCTAATTTGCTGGGAAGTGCCGGTGCGGTCCCCTACGGCACTGCGTAGGATCCTACGGTCTTGGCGTGCATCCGTGCGTCGCTGCGGTCCGGTCCCAGGTCGACGGGCACGTGCACCTTCCGCCGACCACTGGCGACAACATCGATGTACTGTGGAGACCTCACGCCCCACGTGTTGAGCAATTCGGTGGTACGTCAACCCGGCCTCCCGCATGCCCACTATGCGCCCTCGCTCAAAGTCCGTCAACTGCACATACGGTTCACGTCCACGCTGTCGCGGCATGCTACCAGTGTTAAAGACTGCGATGGAGCTCCGTATGCCACGGCAAACTGGCTGACACTGACGGCGGCCGTGCACAAATGCTGCGCAGCTAGCGCCATTCGACGGCCAACACCGCGGTTCCTGGTGTGTCCGCTGTGCCGTGCGTGTGATCATTGCTTGTACAGCCCTCTCGCAGTGTCCGGAGCAAGTATGGTGGGTCTGACACACCGGTGTCAATGTGTTCTTTTTTCCATTTTCAGGAGTGTATTATTCACTTAAAATATTCATTTATGGTTTCCATGAAGTAGCCATATTTCAACCTTCTTGTTTTCCGAAGTCAGTTTTGTCTGCGTGCTGTGGATGCTCTGAAGTGCACAGCTGCAGACATTTTGCCTTTAACTTTTTTTTTTTTTTTTTTTTTAGATGGATTTGTGTCGGGCTCAGTGGGTAGCGTTCAACGTGTGATTGAAGCAGACCGCACGAAGACGTATCCATTTTGCAGCAGATGGTGTGGAAACAGAGTCTGAAATTGCTACAGGAAACGAACATTTAAAAAAGTACAGCACCTGGCAGGAGGGACCAATTTGAAGCCGGACGTGAAGCAGCGAGTTACCAAAACAAAGAAAGCACAACTGGAACTGTGAAATCTTGATAAGCAAAAGAAGGAGAGCTTGCACAGAAACTCAGAACATATACGATGAAAAGTGGCACAAAAACCAAAGATACTCTGGTCGTGTGCAAAGTATGCTGGCGTCCAGACATAGTCAATGCCTACCATGCGGAATAACAATGGAAATACTATCGACGACAGTGCTGCGAAAGCTGACTTACTAAACTCAGCCTTTCGAAATTCCTTCAAAAAAGAGGACGAATTAAATTCGAAACAAGAACAGCTGTCAGCATAAGTAACTTAGAAGTAGATATCGCTGGAGCAGGAAACCAACTTAAATCACTTAATAGAAGCAAGTTTTCTGATCCAGACTGTATATCAATTAGGTTCCTTTCAGAGTATGTGATGCAATACTCCATACTTGACAATCATATAGAAACGCTCGCTCGATGAAAGATACGTACCCAAAAACTGGAAGGTTGCACGGGTCACACTAATATTCAAGAAGGGTAGTAGGAGTAGCCACTAAATTACAGGCCCACATCATTAACGTCGGTATGCAGCAGGAGTTTGGAGTATACAGTATATTGTGTTCCAACATTATGAATTACCTCGAAGACAACGGTCTATTGACATACAGTCAACACGAATTAGAAAACATCGTTCTTGTGGAACACAACTAGTTCTATGCACAAACGAAGTGTTGAGTGCTATTGACAAGGGATTTGAAATTGATTCCGCTTTTTGACTGCATCACACAACCAGATTGTAGTGAAATTGCGTGAAAATGGAATATCGTCTCAGTTATGTAATTGGATTATTGATTTCCTGTCAGAGAGGGCACAGTTCGTAGTAAAACAGAAGTGATTTCTGGCGTTCAACAAGGTAGTGTTGCAGGACCTCTGGTGTTCTTCTCTATGTAAACGATTTAGGAGACAATCTGAGCAGCAGCATGAGATTACTTGCAGATGATACTGCCGTTTATCGTCTAGTCAAGTCATTAGAAGATCTAAACAAATTGCAAAAGGATTTATAAAAGACGTCTGAATGGTGCGAAAATTGGCAGTTGACCTAAATAATGAAAAGTGTGAGGTGATCCACATGAGCCCTAAAAGGAATGCGTAAAACTTCGGTTACAAGACAAATCAGTCAAATCTAAAGCCCGTAAATTCAACTAAATACATAGAATTACAATTCCGAACAATTTAAATTGGAAAGAACCTATAGAAAATGTTGCGGAGAGCGCTAAGCAAAGGCTGTGTTTTATTGGCAGAACACTTAGAAAATGTTACGGATCTACTGAAAAGAGGTTTAAACGGACTACATCGAGGAAGTTCAAAGAAGAGCAGTACGTTTTGTATTATCTTCAAATAGGGGTCGGAATTTCCTCACATGATACAGGATTTAGGGAGGACACCATTAAAAAAAAGGCTTTTTCGTTGCAGCGGAATCTTCCCACGAAATTTCAGTCACCAGCTTTCTCCTCCAAATGCGAAAATATTTAGTTGACGCCGACCTACACAGGGAGAAACGATCATCGTAACAAAATAAGGGAAATCACAACTCGCACGGAAAGATATAGGAGTTCGTTTTTTACGCGAGCTCTTCGAGGTTGGAATAATGGAGAATTATTGTGGTGGTGGGTCGATGAATTCTCTGAAAGACACTTGAGTTTGATTTGTAGACTATCCAAGTAGATGTAGATGCAGATGAAAAACTTAGGACATCACACAAGCAGGAAACGGAAGGGAAAGAGGAAGCAGGTAGTTTGTGGAGGAAAATACCTCTGCGACGCAGACACAAGAAGCGAGCGACTCACGAACGGATGGATTCCGATATCGCTCATCACCCTCCAACACCTCCATATGCTGAGATATTCACGAGTAGTGGACAGCGTAGAAACAGAATCGAGCAAAATTGTAATACAGTACTGTAGAAATATAAAGGCAAAGACTCAAAAGACGACAGAATCCTAGTCTGAAACTCAGATGGAGATGGAATGAACCCACAGTCATTTATTCAGAATTAAAACCAAGACGGTGGTGTGGATACACGGAAACTATGTAAATTATAATGTGACATACTGCTGTTGTGATTTATAGATGTGTTGTGTGATGTATATATAACGTATCTCAAACGAGAACTGTAGATCTTCGAAGTTTGTAACGTCATAGGTATATGTCAACAAAGTTATTTCAGGTAAAATAAAAAAAGAAACAGAAAGTGGTTACAAGCTCGCCTCGAACTACACTACTGGCCGTGCTACAGACGCGAAATTCAACCGACAGGAAAAAGATGCTGTGATATGCAAATGATTAGCTTTTCAGGTTGGCGCCGGTAACGACACCTACAACGTGCTGGCATAAGGAAAGTTTCCAACCATTTTCTCATACACAAACAGCAGTTGACCGGCGTTGCCTGGTGAAACGTTGTTGTAATGCCTCGTGTAAGGAGGAGAAACGCATACCATCACGTTTCCGACTTTGATAAAGGTCGGATTGTAGCCTATCGAGACTGCGGTTTATCGTATCGCGACATTGCTGCTCGCGTTGGTCAAGATCAATGACTGTTAGCATAATATGGAATCGGTGGGTTCAGGAGGGTAATACTGAACGCCGTGCTGGATCCCAACGGCCTCGCATCACTAGCAGTCGAGGTAACAGGCATCTTATCCGCATGGCTGTAACGGATCGTTCAGCCACGTCTCGATCCCTGTGTCAACAGATGGGGACGTTCGCAAGACGACAGCCATCTGTACGAACAGTTCGACGACGTTTGCAGCAGCATGGACTATCAGCTCGGAGACCATCGCTGCGGTTACCCTTGACGCTGCATCACAGACAGGAGCGCCTGCGATGGTGTACTCAACGACGCACCTAGGTGCACGAATGGCAAAACGTAATTTTTTCGGATGAATCCAGGTTCTGTTTACAGCATCAGGATGGCCGCATACGTGTTTGGCGACATCGCGGTGAACGCACAATTGGAAGTGTGTATTCGTCATCGCCATACTGGCGTATCACCCGGCGTGATGGTATGTGGTGCCATTGGTTACACGTCTCAGTTACCTCTTGTTCGCACTGACGGCACTTTGAACAGTGGACGTTACATTTCAGATGTGTTACGACCAGTGGCTCTATCCTCCATTCGATCCCTGCGAAACCCTACATTTCAGCAGGATAATGCACGACCGCATGCTCCAGGCCCTGTACGGGCCTTTATGAATACAGAAAACGTTCGACTGCTTTCCTGGCCAGCACATTCTCCAGATCTCTCACCAATTGAAAACGTCTGGTCAATGGTGGCCGAGCAACTGACTCGTCACAATACACCAGTCACCTCTTCATGAACTGTGGTATCGTGTTGAAGCTGCATGGGCAGCTGTACCTGTACACGCCATCCAAGCTCTGTTTGACTCAATGTCCAAGCGTACCAAGGCCGTTATTAAGGCCAGAGGTGGTTGTTCTTTGTACTGATTTCTCAGGATCTATGCACCCAAATTGCGTGAATATGTAATCACATGTCAGTTCTAGTATAATGTATTTGTCCAATGAATACCCGTTTCTAATCTGCATTTCTTCTTGGTGTAGCAATTTCAATGGCCAATAGTGTAGAAGGTCGATTGAATCCAGGTGGGGCCATGTATTTTTCGATCTGCGTTTTAACCTTTCACCTCAGCGTCGTGAGGAGTCACAAGAAACGAGACGTGGCTCCAATTCCGCGGTAAACTGAACATCTACCTTCCGCGGTTGGATAAGTGGGGTCGGTCAGGGACACGCAAGTCTCCGAATTGGTGTCCAACAGGGAAACTTGCATCTCGCCGCTAAACCACACTGAGTTCTTATTATACAGGCCTCCATAATAGATTACAGTGAGAGAAAAAAAAAAGAAAAAAAACGAGCAATTATTACAATGAGAGACTAAATTCGGCTCTACGTCGTTACTCGCTTATAATTGCGGGAAAAGCCACCACAGCTCTGTGTATCGAGCTAGAATTAGGCATAATGGTGTATATGGATGCTGTTTCCAACAGTAGATAGTATATGTATTACGACGAAAACATATTTTTTAAAGAAATACATTAGTTTTTTATTAGGCAATTTGTTGAACATACTGTGGTGTCACGAGTCAGTAAGATATGTCACACGCGGTGGATGCTCAGATGTTTCCTGCAATATCTTGTTAGCGAATAAAGTTATGTTAAAATGTTTTTCGCCAGCTTCAAGAGGTCAAGAATCAAATATATGCTTCTAGCGAAAGTAAGTAGTGACCATTGTGGGTCAACAGTTAATGAAACAGTCTTCTGGCAAACTGCCAAAATTTAGTCTTCTTCATTTGAACGAACGCTTCGACTTCTGGCGGCAACATTTGTACATCGTGAGACGCGCTTCTGCCCGCGGATGTAGATTGCCTTTGGTTGCGTGCTACAAGCAGCAGCGGCGTGGACATAGCGCTGTAAGGAACTTGTGCCTGCACCCTCCCCTTTAATTCCAAACTTGCTTTGAAATCCTGTGTGCTCATTACCACAAAATTTTCCCAGTAAGGTGTGTACCACAAGTTCGTCCTAGGGGTGTACAGTTTCTAAATACGGCTCTCTCTAGAACGCTCTGCAGGACGCTATTCTGCCCGGGGTCCTCACGCCGGCTGACGTCACGATTTCCAGCGACCACAGAAGCAGAGGGCCGGCGCTTTAGTTAGCACGGTCTGCTAGTTCCGGGACGAGGCAACTGGCGGAAGTAGTTTCGTGTAAAGAGCGGCTAACCAGCCACGCACTGAGTTATACAAACCATTCCCGGTATCCATCCATTTATAAAGTTTCTTAGAAGCTCACACAGACCGCATGCAGCAAAACATTGAGAATATGAAGTTGCTTCTTCCAGCAAGAACTCGTGTTTTAATTTGTCATGAACGTCCTCAAATATACAAACCCCATTTCTCTTTCCTACGAGATTGTAACGTGCGTGTTTACGAAATTTGGCGTTCTGACTATGGTTGCGTAAACACTCTAATCCTCCGTTGTGTGTTTCTCAATCTCTGTTGAGTGCTTTTTGTCTTCTATTTTGCTTTCAGGTAATTTGCATGAGTAGTATGTATTATCCCCACAGGGGTTGGTTCAAATTACTCTGAGCACTATGGGACTTAACATCTGAGGTCATCAGTCCCCTAGAACTTAGAACTACTTAAACCTAAGGGCATCACACACATCCATACCCGAGGCAGGATTCGAACCTGCGACCGTAGCAGTCGCGTGGTTCCGGACTGAAGCGCCTAGAACCGCTCGGCCACAGTGGCAGGCTTTACAGGGGTTGAACAAAAATGTGTAAACACTACGAGAAATGCATGCTTCGACAATAATGCTAGTGTATTTGATGAAGAACGGCACCCCTGCAACGGCCCCAGAACATTAGAAGTGTCAGTCGCGGTAGGAAAAGTTTCTATGTAGTTGTGAACACACTGTGTCAGAGATAAATGAATTCGAAACTGCGCAAACTGTTGGCGCTTGTACGGCGAGTGCTTCCGTGACCAAGGTTCCAGAAGTGTTTGGTGTTCCAAGAGGCACTGCATACGGGGAAAGCGGAAAAACATTACCCACTAAGTCACAACGCTAACGTAACTGTATGTTGAGTGATATTGATGGACTTTCACTGAAGAAGACTGTGACAAAGATAACAGGACAACTGCTGCAAAAGTCGCTGCAGAACTAAATATCCTACTCGCGTACGTTGTCAACACCAAAATAACACGAAGGAAGTTCCAAGAGAAGGGAATTCCAGGGTGAGCTGGAATCCCAAACCCACTCATCAGTGACTCAGTTGCCTGTAACAGCAAAGCCTGGTGCCAAAGCCACAAAACCTCGACTATGGAGCAAAGGAAAATGTCATTTGGTCGGAAGAGCCTTCTTGCTGACTGATTCCAACATCTGGACGTGTTTACGTGCCGAGAGTGAAATAGGGCGGGAATTCGGTGTTTATTTGGGCAGCAATATCGTGATATTCGTTGGGGTCAATGGCTACTCTCCAACGTCGCAATTTCACCAGTGATCATCCAATCATATTGGTAGATAAAGTCCATCCCATGGAACAATGATTGTTCCCCAACAGCGATACTGTGTTCCAAGAGGACAGGGCATATGTTCACACAGCTCACATAGTCCACAATTGGTTTTGTGAGGCCATGAATGAATTATCCCATCTCCCCTGGCTGCCACAATCACCAGAGCACAATGTAACTGAGCCTTTGTGGTCCACTTCAGAGAGAAGGTTGCTAAATCGCTGTCCACCTCCATCATCGTTAGTAGAAAGGCAAAGCTGATATGAGAACAGTCTGCATTGTTGTCAAATTTCTTCCCCCTCCCTCAGAAAGGTACAGGGTTGTAGTGGTAGATGTGGCAACATCGCGATTTAATTATGCAAATCACTCAGTTTAACGATGGAAATTAGCCATCGCCCTTACCGTTGCCCTCGCCTCGCCCCTCTTTGGTGGATTCACGCTTGGCTACCATGGGTCCCCAGCCTTTTCACCACCTTTTCCCTTCTGTGCTTCATGTCGATCCTCTGTATGTTTTTCCCATCCAGTGGGGAACATGTCTGGCGTGTTTTTCAGAATGTGTTCCGCATCTCAGTGACACAACGGAACAGTCTCACCACTTTTTTTTCGTTCCTTTTTCTTTCTTCATTCACCTTCTCATATACTTCCTCTGCTTCGATATTTGAGGTTCCTCTTTTTCTTCTTCCTCCCTGTGCATTCCTGAAGCCGTGATCACGTGTCTGAGGCGTAAAAGGTGACTGGATAATGCACAATTACCAGCCCCAGGTCGATAGATAGGGGTCGCACATATTCCCTGGTACAGGCCAGGCCCAGGTAGCGGTGATTACCTGAGCTGCTACCTTCCCAAATTGCCGATTGGTCCCTTGTCAGGTGTACAGGAGGTATGACCTGAGGTGTGAACAATCCCACAAGGCGAGCACAACCTTTTCTGAAGGGGGCCCCCCAGTTGATTGGAGTGCACCATTGGAGACACTGGCAGTTGTGGGGGATTTTCTCACAATGAGCCCATCATCAGCACAGTCAAGGGCTATTAAACGTAAACAGAACGAGGCTACGGTTCAAAGACTTTATTAGCTGCACCAAAGTTCGTTGTGGTTTCCCATTATAAAGGCAGTCAATATACTGCAACATTTATGCAATGGTATTTTGATTTTGGAAACTACTTCAGATTCTCAAGCAGTGTTGTGAGCACCACCTTCAGGAGACGGTCAACACCAGAACAGTAATCATGTACATTTCTGCAATATGAGGAGGCAGTGGTCTTGCTATCTTTGAGACGGAACACTTGGATATCTGTTACCTGTTGCTATAACACAAGACTCATGTATTGCGAGTGATAGCCTGCTGGATATGGTCTTCTTTCTTGCACAGGTAACAAAACTTGACAGACACACATAGGTCAGTGAAAGTGAATTATGGAGCAAATATGGTCGATGCCAGCATGCTGATAATATATTTTTCTAAATATCTGAAGAGAGCCGCGATAAAATGTTGTAAGGTGACGTTAAGAGGAGGTTAAAATTTGCATGCAGATAGCTCATAGCTTTTTTTACCTAGGCTGCTTGTTACGAAGTAGTGAAGGATAATGCCCTCGAACATAATGGTTGTACAGATACTGATCTGTATCGGTATTTCATACGTCTGAAATTAATGCATGACAATTTGTAATTTGAAAATGAGGAATGCTCTCAAACTATACTGATTTTCTCATAAAACTAATAGAAATCAACTGTATGTATTCTCGATGGAATAATGACTGTTTATATGACTGTTTATATTATTATCTTCACGATAGTGCGTTTAAAATATGTGTTACTGCAAGTCCTGTATTATTTGATAGTTAATATCCTGTAGTTATCAAGCAGCCATCACTTGAACTTTAACTCACTGTGGAACCTAGAAATGATAGTGTTTTTCCCGACATGTGAGTAGAATGCATGAAACAGGATGTTAACTGTGATTCTTCAGTTTCTCCCGGCGTATTTGCTGCTCGAACAGTCCACGGGTGTACTGCCGGTTCATAGTGTCCAATGGGCACAATATTTCGGCGATCAGACATGTCGCCATCGTCAGGTGCGCCGAAATATTGTGCCCGTTGGACATTATGAACCGGCAGTACACCCGTGGACTGTTCAAGGATGTTAACTGTTTAATTTTTCTGTGTTCTTCTCATAGTGCATTTATTAAATTTCGTGCGTGTTTTCCTATTTAAGAGTTTCATTTTCGCGTTTTTGTAAGTGTAAATTCGTCCAGTCTGCAACGCAGTAGTTGCTCGCTGAACAGCCGGCTACATAGTTCATTAACGCATCAGGAGAGTTGCAAGTTGCATATCTAGAATTCTGTCCTCTTTTTATCTTTTACTTCCTCAGTTAGTCTTTTTAGGGTGGCTAGGATGTGTGTATGCTTTCTGCGGACGCGGTAGGAGCTGGCCGCAGTTCACGGACCGCTGAGTGTGGTTTCGGCTGCGGTCAGTCACCTTCAGGCTGCCGCCTCAGGGAGTAGCGGCGGCGGAGAATCTGCCGCGTCGCATGGGACACTTCAGGTGTCGCTTGTTTTGCCCATCGGCTCTGCTTTCGAGGCGCCTCGTAGCGCACCCGACGTGGTGGATCCGCCCTCACAGCAGGGTGGGTGACAGTTGGTAACGCATTTGTGTCACTCGAGACGGAAAGCCAACGTGGAGACTGCTGCATGGCCTCACCCATTCACCCTTCAGTAGGGACCGAGAAGGCATACGAGGAGAGGGGTTAACTAGTTAGTGGGAGCTCCAGTGTGAGGTGCATTATGGAGCCTTTAGGCAGATAGCATTCAGGGCTGGAAAGAAAGCCAATGCCCACTCAGTAGGTCTGCTGGGGGGCCTAATTCCAGATGTGGAGGCTGCCTTGCCAGTGGCTATCGAGAGTGCAGGGTGCAGTCGTCTGCATGTTGTGGCGTACGTCGCCACCAATGGTGATCCTCGGTTCGTACAGGCGGCTGACTGACGGAGATGGTGAAGACTGCAGGCCTTGTGCATGGGATGCAAGCAGAACTCGCAAATTGCAACATCGTTCCCAGCATTGATCGGCGTACTTTGGTTTGCATCCGAGTGGAGTACCTAAACCAAAGGATTCCTTTACTCTGTGATGGTCTTGCTTCCGATTTCTAGACCTACGTTATTGTGGGCGGATTTGTACCACTCCCCTTGACTGGCCAAGTGTGCACTACATTAAGGATGCAGCTACTTGGGTAGCAGGGTTCTTGTGGAGAGAGCACGATGGTGTTTTAGGCTAGGTAGTAGTTTGAGATGCTCTGACGAACATTCACTATTCGATATGCAGCAAGGGAAGTCAAACGGCTTTCAGTAAAAGACCATTCGACTTTTGTAATTTTATCAGTAAACTGTTGAAGTATTCATAATGAAGTTCCCTAATTTATTGTCAAATAGTTCAAATGGCTCTGAGTACTATGGGACTTAACTTCTAAGGTCATCAGTCCCCTAGAACTTAGATCTACTTAAACCTAACTAACCTAAGGACATCACACACATCCATGCCCGAGGCAGGATTCGAACCTGCGACCGTAGCGGTCGCACGGCTCCAGACTGCAGCGCTTAGAACCGCTCGGCCACCCCAGCCGGCCTCTAATGTATTGTCCTCCAGGAAAGTTCTTGTGCGCAAATTTTCCTTGCGACGAAGAGCTAGCTGAAACCTGAATTGGAAGACCGTGAGATATTTAGTGAGTTGTGGAACGTATATCGGAAAGACAGATTAGTGTAGTGGACAAAATTTTCTCCCTTTTGAGATCGGAGTTGAGTGTGACAGTGCAGTCATCTGCTCGCATATAACAGATGTAGACGAAACCCAGTTAATTGTTGGATGTTTCTACAGGCCACCCGACTCCGCTATGACAGTTCTAGAGTCCTTCAAAGAAAGTCTAAGGTCAATAGCCTGTAACTACCCAGCTCATGCAATAGCAGTTGGATGCGACCGTCACCTACCGAGTATAGACAGGGATGTCTACGGATTCATTGCCGGAGATACAGACAGACAGTCGTGAGAAACACTTTTGAACACCTTTTCTGGAAACTGTCTTGTGCAGCTAGCTCGGTAGCACACAAGTAACAGAAATATCTTATATTCTGTAGCCACAAACTGGCTAGACCTTATCGACAATGTCAGTATAGAAACTGGGATTAGCGGTCATGATGTCATTATAGCAAGTATGATTACGAAAGTTAACAAATCAGTCAAGAATGCTTGGAGAGTGTTTCTGCTACACGGAGCAGATAAGCATTTTTTAGCATCTCATTCAGACAGTGAATCGGCCTCACTTAATTCCAGTAAGATGGATGTAGAAGAATGAGCAAAGTTTAAGCAGATTGTGGTCTGGAGATCTATGTGCCTCGTAAGTGGATAAAGGATGGAAAAGACCCACCATGCTTTATCAATGACATTAGGGTGATGCTGAGGAAACAGCGGCTACTGCACTATCGGTTCAAAAGGAAACGCACAAGTGACGACAAGTGAACATTAGTAGAGGTTAGTGCGTATGATCCATGCGCGAAGCATACAACTACTACCATCGTCACAACTTAGCAAAAGGTCTGGCAGAAAACCCGAGAAAATTCTCGTCTTATGTAAAACGTCTAAACGGGTCTACGTCCCTTATTGACCAGTCTGCTATGACAGCTGAAGATAACAGAACGAAAGCCGAAGTTTTAAATTTCACATTCAAGAATTTGTTCACACAAGAGAATAGGACAAACATACCTGAGCCGTATTCGTGTCATACCTCATTTGACATCTTGATTTTACTGTACTGCCACCTCGTTATGTTAATTTCAATTACTGGTGTCACTGAGTGCCCGCCTTGTCTGCCCATGAGCGGCGGCAGCAACGCTTATCGATACAAGCCCTGGCTTATTATCTTCGCTTACTGCTATTACTTCCCGATTGTCGTGTGTGCCAGGAGTGCAGTTCGGATCTGCCAGTGAGTTGGGAGGCTCTAGCAGTGCAGCTCGGACCTGGCAGTGTTTGACTTAGGACGCGGCAGAAGTGACGTCCGGACAGCCATGATTCGGCCGACGGTTGCCGATACATACGAGGGTTGTTTTTTAAGTAAGGGCTGTTCGCGCGTATAGTCCCGTAGTTCGCGCGGACGCCGCAACAAGCCACCGCTCCACTTGCCGGCATCCTTCCCGTTCACACTGATGCAAGTTGCAGCTCTGTAGCTGACGCGTACGCATCGCTGTGCTACTTTATAATGTTTACGATTATTGAATCGCCCGCCGCGTGTGAGATACGGTCAGTGATACGTTTTTTGACCGCGAGAAGCCTATCAGCTGCAGAAATTCATCGTCAGTTAACAGAAGTTTATGGCTTGAATGCAATGAGTGAAGGTAAAGTGCGTCAATGGGTTAGAGAGTTTAAAAATGGCCGTCAAAACTTCCATGACGAAGAACGCTCAGGCCGGCCCTCTGTGATCACTGATGATTTGGTGCCTGCAGTCGAAACAAAGATTCGTGAGGACAGAAGATTCACAATTTCCACTCTTTCTTTGGAATTTCCACAAGTTTCAAGATCGGTTTTGTACAAAATTGGGTCTGGAAACCTAAACTTTAAGAAACTGTGTTCTCGGTGGGTACCCAGACTCCTCACAGAGGACCACAAAGGGAAGAGATTTGCGACTTCATTGGACTTTTTGATTCTTTCCGAGGAAGAAGGGGATGACATGTTGAGTCAAATTGTCACTGGAGATGAAACATGGGTATCCCATATCACTCCCGAAAGCAAGCGACAATCGATGGAATGGCGACACACAACCTCACCCGTCAAAGTCAAAGCCAAACAGACGCTGTCAAAGCGCAAGATTGTGGCAACTGTGTTCTGGGACCGGCGCGGTGTTTTGCTAGTGGACTTTATGCCACGAGGAACGACAATCAACTCAGATGCCTACTGTGCAACTCTAAGGCTCCGCAGAGCAATTCAAAACTAAAGGCGCGGCATGCTGACAAAAGGAGTTTTGCTCCTGCACGATAACGCTAGGCCTCACACCTCTCAAAAGACTCGGGATTTGATTGATTCTTTTGGCTGGGAAGTTTTGGACCACGCACCATACAGCCCCGTCCTTGCTCCTAGCGATTTTCACCTTTTCCGGTACCTGAAACACCATCTTGGCGGGCAGCGCTTCAATGACGACGATGAAGTGAAAGCGGCCGTGAATTCTCGGCTGTCGGAGCAGGCGGCCGAATTCTTTGAAGAGGGAATTAAAAACTTAGTTGTACGGTATGACAAGTGCTTAAATAAACAAGGCAACTATGTAGAAATATAGGTAAAAGTGTGTAGAATCAGAAAATAAAAGTTTTTTTACAAAAGTATTTGTATCTTTTTTTTAAAATAAAAACGGCCCTTACTTAAAAAACAACCCTCGTATCACTTGAGTGCGGACCACCTTGGTTGGTCGTCGGTCGGTCGTCTTGTCGGACGACGGTATGTTGGCCGGCGATCGCTTATGGGTTGCCTGCGTGTGTCCTTGTTATTGCACAGTCGCTGCCGCTAGTATTGTCTAGTCCTTCGTGCAAGTGTTCGTGAAACTGTGTGTAGCTTGTGACGTCGACTGCTCTGTTATTTTAGTGCTGTCTCCGTGCTGATGTGTGGGAGTCAGTCGGTTGGTGTGGATCAGCTAGGAAATCTCCACGCGCCGCAGTGGGCCAGGCGCAATGTCATAGTGTGTGGAGTTGTTCCCATTGCTACGAAGTTCGTAGCTCACCGACCCAGGACATCAAAGTTGAGTGCTGATTTAATTACCGAAGCCAGTCTGTTCACATTGTTCCGTTGGTTTTCATGGTTGGCTGCTGGGGGTATTCCCGTGAGCAACATCGAGTGTTCGAGTTGGCGAAAGTTTAGCCACCATCCGGTAAAGTTTAACTATAATTTGGTTATTTGAACCCCAAGTGCACCAGCGGAATTTTCTGCCTTGTGGCCGTTAGCGTTCCGGTTACCTACCCTGGCCGCTGACGTAAAATTCAGGCAGTGTCCTTTCCTCACCGTGTTGCCGCTGTCCAACACGTGTGTGTAGTTTGACAGCTTATGCATACTTGGTTGTGGACGGGTACGCCTTTTACGTTTTGGCTTTGGCGTTCTTTGTGTAATGGGAAGCAAGTCGTCTTGTCGGTGGGTCCGTTGACTGTCTCTTGGTTGGATTGCCGGCGGATCGGATATAGATGGGCCGACTACCTGTCTCCCCTAAGCGAACGTTTATATTTCAAGTGCAGACCGACCCCCGGAAACTTCTGAGCGCCGCTGGCTGTACTGCCTTTTCTTATTGGTGTCTGATTGTGTATTTTAATGGCTCATAGCCGATGGTTTGAATTTGTATGCCTTTAGTTGGGTTTTAAATAATGGGCCTTCAGCCGTTTTAAAATTGAAACTTACTTACATGTTAAGTTTTGCATTGTTTGGGCCTTCAGCCTCATTTAAAATATTTTTTATTTGATAAAGCTTTGGGCCTTCTGCCTTTTGAAAATTTATTGCAGTTGTGTTTCTCAGTAATGGGCCTTCAATCGTCTTAAAATTTAAATTTCCTTACCTGTTAAATCTTAGATTGTTTGGGCCTTCAGCCTCATTTTAAAAAAATTATTTAAGGACAAAGCCTTGGGCTTTCTGCCTTGTAAAAATTTATTGTAATTGTGTCTTGAATCATGGGCCTTCAGCCTTTTTAAAATTAAAATTCCTTACTTGTCAAGTCTTAGATTGTTTGGGCCTCGAGCCTCATTTGAAATATTATTTAAGGATAAAACCTTGCGCATTCTGCCTTGTAAAAATTTATTGTAGTTGTGTTTTAAATCATGGGCCTTCAGCCGTTTTAAAAATTAAAGCGGTTGTGCCCTTAAGCCATAAAGTTGTGTGACATATTCAGTGGATAGTTAAGCTCGGAAATTTGCGCTGTAATGTTTGGGCAACTAAATAAAAGTTATATGTGTTCGAGTGAAACTGTCAGCCGCCCATTTTTGGCCCCTTTCCACAATTTCAATTACCTGTTGTATCCTGCGGATTTAACCAGGCGTTTCAATACCGTCGTTTCAATATCGTCTATACCATCAGATAGACTTCAATGTGGACGACGTAGTAATAAGCATCCTTGGCGCTGAGAAAAAACTGCAAGATTTGAAAGCAAATAAATCACCAGGTCCGAACGGAATCCCAGTTCCGTTTTACAAAGAGTACTCTAAGACATTGGCCCCTTACCTAGCTTGCATTTGTCATGATTCTCTCGCCCATCACTAAGCCCCAAGCGGCTGGAAAACAGCGGAGGTGACTCCAGTATACAAGAAGGGTGAAAGAACGTACGCGCAAAGTTACAACCAATATTCTGTTTGCTGTTGATTTCTTGAAAACATTCTCTGTTCGAATATAATAAACTTTGTTGATACTGAGAAGCTTCACGAATCAGCATGGTTTTAGAAAGCGTCGCTCTTGCGAAACTCAGCTTGCCCTTTTCTCACGTGATACACTGCTTACTATGGATGAAGGCAGCAGGCTGATTTGATATTTTTAGTTTTCCAGAAAGCAACTGACACGGGTGCCCCACTGCAGGCCGTTAACTAAGGTACGAGCATATGGAATAAGTTCGTAGATATGTGAGTGGCTGAAAGACGTATTAAACATTAGAACCCATTATGTTGTCCTCGATGGCGAGTGTTCAACAAAGACAAGGGTATCGTCAGGAATTCCCCAGGGAAGTTTGATAGAATAGCTGTTGTTTACAGCGATCAGGTGTCGAATTTGAGTGACTGTGACAAGATTCAAGACGACTTAGGCAAAATTTCCGGTTGGTGTGATGAATGGCAGCTGCCCATAACTGTGGAACGATGTAATTTGATGATCATGAGTAGGAAGATCAGAGATGTTACTTGTTTCAGACACAGTATTACTAGGGTCCTGCTTGCAATACTCACGTCGTTCAAATATCTGGGCGTAACGTTGCAAAGTGATATGAGGTGGAACCAGCACGTGAGAACTGTGGGAGGGAAGGCAAATGTCGACCTCGGTTTCTTGGGAGAATTTTAGGAAATAGTGGTTCACCTATAAAGGAGGCCACATATAGAACATTATTCTTGAATACTGCTCGAATGTTTGGGATCTGTACCACGTAGAATTGAAGGAAGAAACTGAAGGAATTCGGGGGCAGGTTGCAAGATTCGTTACTGGTAGGGTCAAACAACATGTTAAATGTTACTTTGGGAAATCAGATGGGAAGCTCTGAACGGAAGGCGACATTCTTTTGGAGAAACGCTATTCAGAAAATTTAGAGAACCAACATTTGTAGCTGACTGCTGAATACTTCTACTGCCACCAACAGACGCTATGTAGAACCACCACGGAGATAAGATTCAAGAAAGTAGGGCTCATACGCAGGCATATAGACACTGGTTTTTTACTCATTCTACTTGCATGTGGAAGAGGAAAGGAGACGGCTAGTAGTGGTGCAGGATACCCTCCGCCACGCACGGTTCGCTAGTTTGAGTATCTATGTAAATCTAGATGTAGAGCAAATTGCTTACGAAACTACAACACGAGAATCTGCTTCTATTGCAAATGATGAACTGTTTTGTGCTGTCTTCAAGTATGTGTGACAGAAACTTTACAGCAGGTCGGTAGAGGCGAGTTATGGAGCAAATATGTCAGATGGCATCACACAGATGGTATTTGTTTTCGACGTATCTGTGAAATCTTACAAGGGATGCTCTGACGACATATGTTGCTTCATTTTTTTACATTTCGTAAACGCCAGCAAGATATACCATTCCATTTGTAAATCCTGCCACAGTGTACAAAACATCAACTTCCTCTTGAATTGTTGCTTCTTGTTGCCGAATGTAAATTAATCGGTTTTACTACATGTGAACAGATAGCGTGAAAGCATATATTCTGTAATGTTATTTCACATATCTGAAAAGTTTTAATACCCACATCCATGACAATTTATTTACAAACACTGATCTGAATGCCAGGGAAGGTCTCAAACCGTGTCATTTTGTCCATCAACCTGAAAGGCATCGGTTAACATATACGTTACGTTCGATTGTATATTTTCTTTCTTTGGAATTTAATTTCTCAATTCTTCTTTTCTCTAATGAAAGTTTCGAAATAACGAGAACTTTCTAAATTTCAGAGCAAAATAGTGAAACTTTTTCGATTTTTTTACGCAGGGTGGACGTATAGGATATAAGTTAATACATTTGTCAGACGTATCGCTGTGGAGCTCATCTGTTATTGTCAGCAAGTCTGTAGTTTCTTTTTCGTCGCTGGATGGCATAAAATAATGGGAGTTGGGGACAGACAGAGACAGAGAGAGAGAGAGAGAGAGAGAGAGAGAGAGAGAGACATACGTCAATTGTATCCTCCAGTCAAACAAAAATGACTCAATAGATGCTGTTATATACTGATAATTCAGTCGTCTGAAATGAGTGTAATGCCCTCGTGCATGAGGAATGCTCTCAATATACGAGGCGGTCTTAGGCGATCGCTTCTGTGGTTCTCTTTGTTCAGAGAGCCATCATTTACCTCGCTTTTTTGTGTGGCCTAATAGAGTTACGGCATATTGTGTATGTGTAGGTTTTGTCTACATCAGTATTACTGATTATCCAGGCCGCCTGCTTCGCTGGAGATCCTGCGCCCAACCGCGGAAAGTCTCCGTGTCTGCTTGCAGCTAAGGCAAAGGGTAGCGGCGGATGGTCGCCGCAGCGGTCCCTTCCCACAACCAGCCGCATTAGAAAAAGCGGTTTGGAGAGTTCTCTGGAATTTCTTTGTTGTTCCAGGGGTTGAAAATTAGATTCACTGAACAAAGCACTCCATCTGACGCTGGTAGAATTCTCGACAGATTCTAGGAACGGAACAGAAAAACATTTCTACCTCTGCGAGGGCTGGGGTAGAGAAGTCGCTCTATGTCTGCTAATATACGCTGAGGAGATCAAATACTTATGGTGTCGAGAAAATTTCTCTCGATAGCTATGTGAGGACACTACAATGCTTTTTCATTAATTTCCGATATATGCTGCAATATGGTTTATTGCTTACGAGTGGTTCAAATGGTTCAAATGGCTCTAAACACTATGGGACTTAACATCTGTAATCCAGTCCCCTAGACTTAGAACTTGTGGCCAAGCAGTTCTAGGCGCTTCAGTCCGGAACCGCGCTACCTCTACGGTCGCAGGTTCGAATCCTGCCTGGGCAATGGATGTGTGTGATGTCCTGAGGTTAGTTTGGTTTAAGTAGTTCTAAGATGTTAAGATCCATGAATTGTGTATGTGCACATCTATGTGTGTGTGTGTGTGTGTGTGTGTGTGTGTGTGTTTGAAGCGTTAATGCTGAATTGTATTATTTTCTCCCGAGACGAATGAAGCGTTTTCCATCAGTTCTGGTAGTATATTTTGGCCTTCCTACACTTCAATGATGGTTTGCTGCCCTATCCATTCTTACTGTGTATCGTTATACAAGTTACTCAGGAGCAATACCAAGTAATCTCTAGGGAGCAGTGAAATAGGACAAAGTTGTCGAGAAATAAAGACAGCACTGTTTATCTGAATTCAAATGACCAGGGCTGCAGGGTGTTTGTCGAGGAGGGCATACAACAATGCAGCAGGAGCATTCCGTCCAACACTCTGATCATCACATGTGGAGTTACTGTTTATTTTTTAGCATATGCCCTAACATTTTCGGGTGATATTGTGGATTTCTTTCCAGTGGGATAACACCAGTTGTATGACATCGTTAGCTTTATCTATTGCGATTTTAGGAGTTCCTCGTGTAGTGCTATGTATATTGATATGTAATTAGGAGCGATCTTTATGATTAATTATGTAATTAGGACCAATCTTTACTTTGTTTCCCCATCCAAAATAAATAAAGTACACTAACCTAATCTTCCTATCCTGCATTTGGACACATACTGACATTTATCTATGTATGGGGATGGACTTGGGCATTCTGCACAAATGGACTGGGGTTTGCGTCCTATAAAGGGCGACTGCCATTTTGAATTATCTACCACACAATGATATCCACTATTTATATGTCTCACTGTAAACAACACATGGTTAAAAATCGAATCCACAGTTATATTCATTGGAGGAAAGCTAACATTCTTCCCCCAGTTCCCGAATGGGAGTTTGGGTTGTAATGTATGCACAGCCTTGGGACAAATACATTCACGCAATTTTTTTTAAATTCCAGTCATTTTTTGAGTTCGAAATTCCCGAGAATAGGGGAGGTGGGCAGGGGGAGGGGCGAGGAGGGGAAGGTGATGAGGCAGGGGAGGCCAAATTTGTGTAATTAAATTGATTAAGCTGTGTAACTAAATTGTGAGATTGCCACATGTACCACTACAACCCTTACCAGGCTGGGGGAGAGGTATAAAATTTGGCAACAATGCAGACTGCACTCATATCAGATTTGCTGTACTACAATCGGCACCTGAACATGCCACTATTTTGCGGGATGAATGGTGTAAGATTCTCTTAAAAAACACGCAGCATCTTTATTTATCGATTCCGGGACGACTGCTAGAGGTTTTGAATGGCAACGATTTTCCTACACCATATTACACATGGTACTGTGCTTCGTTTTTGGTGTTTCCATATTTGTGTCGACCCCTCTGTAAGTAGAAGTTGAAAAATAATTTTAAATCATTCTTCAAACATTTGTACCAAGCTGTCGGCAGTTTAGTTCAATTAAAAAAATAAAACAAAGCTTTTTCTTTCTTCAGCCATGATGTATTTGCGAGTGGACCTACTGTAACTGACTAATTTGTTTCTGTTTTTGAAGGCGGCATGATGGTCAAAGTCGCCTTTCACGTGTCTGTTGAGTGTGCATCGCCCGCTCGCTCGTCGAAAGACCCGCACCTAAAGACTAGTAAGTTGCACATGTTACACCAGTACCCAAGAATGGGAATAGTGATCCGCCTGAATCACATATCCATATCGAAAAGGTTCAAATGGCTCTGAGCACTATGGGACTTAACATGTGAGGTCATCAGTCCCCTAGAACTTAGAACTACTTTTAAACCTAACTAACCTAAGAACATCACACACATATCCATACCCGAGGCAGGATTCGAACTAGCGACCGTAGCGGACGCGCACGTCCAGACTGAAGCGCTTAGAACCGATCGGCCACCACGGACGGTTATCCATATCGCTAACGTCACTTTGCAGTAGGGTTTTGGATCAAATACTGCGTTTAAACTTTTTGAATTACCTTGTAGAAAACGATTTATTTACAAACGGCCAATACCGATCCAGAGAATGTCGATCTTGCGAAACGCAATCAGCTCTATACTTTCGCGAAGTAATGAATGCAATCGACATGGGATGTGAAATTGATTACATATTTTTATATGTCCAGAAGGACTTTACACCGTGCCTCACAAGCGACTTCTTATCGAGTTGGGTGCCTATGGAGTATCGTCTCAGTTGTGCGTCTCGATTCTTGATTTCCTATCAGAAAGTCAAACTTCATCGTAATTGACTGGAATTCATTTAGTAAAACGGAAGTAATATCTGGCGTCCCCAGAGAAGTGTTATATTCCCTCTGTTGTTCCTGATTTACATGAACAAAAGTAGGAGACAATCTGAGGGCTCCTCTGATTGCTAGCAGATGATGCTGTCATTAACCTTCTTGTGAAGTCATCAGATGATCAAGACCAATTCTGTATAGTGCGAAAAGTGATTATTGACACTAAATAATTAAGTGTAAAGTACTAAAACTACCAAAAGGAATCCGCTAAATTTTAGGTACACAAAAATCACACAATCTGAACGCTGTAAATTCTGCTAAATAGTTAAGAATTAGTATTATGAATAACTAAAACTGGTACGATTGAACCGTGGATTTACTTTCAAAATATTTTTTCTTAAAGAATTTACTTTATTTACTAGCGATTTATCAAGAACGTTAACACATGTAATCACAGTATGTGAACTTGGAAGTAGTTTGCCAATGGGTAACTGATGAACACACTTACCTTCAACAAATGGAAATTTTATTCCTAAAAACACTTTTCTTTAAAAAAAACAGATTTAAAAATTATAATCAGAAAGCATCCTCTAAATATGAAGTTACAATTTATTCAGAGGCAGAAATAACATTTTTTAAATTAATTAATTAATTTTTTTTTTTCACAGTATGAGCTTTCGAGCTGAGAACCTTGCCGCTCCCATTTAACACGGCCATAGTCACGACCGCTCACAACAAGACTACATTGGTGCAAATCTGCAACACACCAGATTACTTTAAACTAAAAATTTTAACAACTGACACAAACACATAAACTATGTACTCCGTAGGAGGGGTGAAAAAGGTACAAAACACTCACATTAAAAAAAATTACTTGCCACCGAGAGTGCAACTTGTTTTTAAAAGAAAACTTTTACGGTGGAAGGGTGGCAACTTTATATACTAAAATGACCATTATATAAAAACCCATGAAATGCAGTCTTCCATAAAATGTACAAACATGCTCTACATTACACATATGCCGCCTCTCAAGATGATAGGCAAGATATAAACATATTTCAGGAATTCGGCTTTTACACCTTAAGCAATAAATTCGTTAGCACCGAATCCGACAAACATGACAGAGGCAGCTATTGACGTATCGCAGATTGACAGGGGGATTACTGAACAACCCGAACCGCAGATTACTCTAACCCGCCCCTACTCCACAAGGGAAAAACAGACCACCCAATTCAAAAAATGGTTCAAATGGCTCTGAGCACTATGGGACTCAACTGCTGAGGTCATTAGTCCCCTAGAACTTAGAACTAGTTAAACCTAACTAACCTAAGGACATCACACACATCCATGCCCGAGGCAGGATTCGAACCTGCGACCGTAGCGGTCTCGCGGTTCCAGACTGCAGCGCCAGAACCGCGCGGCCACTTCGGCCGGCTCACCCAATTCATAAATAACCCCCTTCCCGCGGGTGGGCAAACGGAGAAGAATGGTGAGACGACCCCAAAACAGAGCGGCTGCTGACCTCACCAAGAAAACAAGTAGAATTTAACAAGTAAATGAAACAACATATCTCCAAACACTTAACTTGTAATAAACTGCGATTTCTGGCGAAGACCTGGCGCAGCACCCCCAAAACGCTTTCCCGAACCGTCCGCTGCCAGCCGCTTGAACGGACTCAGGAAGGCGCGCCGATCTCCCGTCTCACGGCGTCGCAGCTCGCACCGGCCAGCCCGATGTCGTGGTTTGACTCCTGTTGCTCTCGTGTCGACCGTGAAGCCACTACCCCTTTCTATACGGCGCGGCCCACTGGACTCACGTGGGGACCTCACATGCGCCGACGCTCAAGGCGGACAAGTCATCTTATGTCAGTGCGCGACCGACCAACCTATCGATCCAGCCGCCAATGACCGTTGCCCGAGCAACTCGGGCAGACTGGAAGCCTAACGCACAGACTCAGATGCCGGAACTCAGCCCGGACCGGGTGACCACTAGCTGAGTTCTCTTACTGGCGGAGTGGAAAGACTCTCATTTCCTGGTTTTAAAGTTTGATCCAAACGACAGACATACTAGCACTCCGACGACAGACAGACACTAACTGCCGCATAAATGTGAACGAGAGAGACCAGCAAATGTTGACGCGAGACTGACCCAGACTCACTCCGACTGACCAACCGCCACTGGCGAGCTCATAGCGCCCCTTAAGTGCACGTGAACAGGCCACCTTTCCCCTTTCCCACCAGAGGGAGACACCAAAGCTGCGATTGCCTCAGCGGCGCCACCGCCAGAAACGGAGGGCGACTGCTTCACACTACGCGCTGCAGCGCGCTCTTCAAAACAGCAGTTTTTACCACGGCTCAGCGATCACATATGAAATGTTGAGGGGAAAGCTAACCAAAGAGTGCGATTTATTGGCAGACCGCTTAGGAATAGCAACAGCTCTACCAAAAAGACTTTTGAAGCTAATCTCGCTTGCCCTCTTCTAGACTACTGGTGTGCGTTGTACCCGAATCAGATAGGCCTGACACAGGACATTGGAAAACTCTACGGAAGGGCAGCACGTTTCGTATTGCCGTGAAATAAGACAGTGAGTGCTACGGATATGATACGCGAATTGGCGTTTTTCGTTGCAGCAGGATCTTCTCATGAAATTGCTATCATCAACTTTCTCCTAAGAGTGCGAAAATATTTTTTTGGCGCCGCCTACATAAGGGAGAAATGATAGTCATAATAAGAGAAGAGAAATCGGAGCTCGCATGGAAAGATTTAAGAGTTCGTTTTTCCAGCGCTCTCTTCGATAGAAGAACGGTAGAGAGATTCATTGAGGAGCCAAAGAAACTGGTAGACCGGTCTAATATCGTGTAGGACCACAGCGAGCATGCAGAACTGCCGCAACACGACGTGGCATGGACTCGACTAATGTCTGAAGTTGTGTTGGAGGAAACTGACAACATTAATCTTGCGGGGCTCGCCATAAATCCGTAGGTGTACGCGGTGTGAGAGATGGGGGGTGGGGGGGAGAGGGGCGGAGACCTCTTCTGAACAGCACATTGCAAGGCATCTTAGATAGGCCCAATAATGTTCATGCTGGGAAGTTTTGTGGCCAGTAGAAGTGTTTAAACCCAGAAGAGTGTTTCTGGGCCCACTTTGTAGCAATTCTAGAAGCGTGGAATGTCCGATTGTCCTGCTGGAATGCACAATGGACATGAATGAATGTAGGTGATCTCTCACCTGTCGAAGTAGTATAACGACGTATGTGGAGTCCCGTATCACTCCAACTGCACACGCCCCACCCCCACACCATTACATGGTCTCCACCAGCTTTAACAGTCCCTTGCTGACAAGCAGGGTCCATGGATTCATGAAGTTGTCTCTATAGCCGTACGCATCCACCCACTCGATATAATTTGAAACGAGACTCGTCCGACCAGGTAATATGTTTCCAGTCATCAATAGCCCAATGTCGGTGATGACGGGCCCGGGCGAGGCTTTGTGTTCTAGGGCTATCAGGGGTACACGGGTGGGTCTTCGACTGCAAAAGCCCGTATCGATGACACTTGTTGACGGCTCAGCATTGAAATATGCAGCAATTTGAGGAAGCGTTACACTTCTGTCGCGTTGACCTATTCGCTTCAATCGTCGTTAGTCCCGTTTTTGCAGGATCTTTTCCCGGCCGCTGTGATGTCGGATATTTGATGTTCTAACGGATTCCTGATATTCACGGTACACTCGTGAAATGGTCGTACGAGAATATCCCCAGTTCATCGCTACCTCGGAGATGCTGTTTCCCATCGCTCGTGCGCCGACTGTAACACCAAGTTCAGACTCCCTGAAGTCTTGATAACCTGCCATTGTGGCAACAGTAATCTGTCTAACCACAGCGCCAGGCTCTTGTTGTCTTATACAGGCGTTGCCGAACGCAGCGCCGTATTCTACCTGTTTACATATGTCTGTATTTGAATACGCATGCCTGTTCCAGTTTCTTAGGCGCTTCACTGTAGCTTGAAGGTGATTCGATGTACCCTCTGCCAGGCACTTAATTTTGAATTGTAGAGTTCTCATGTACATGTAGATGCAGACAAATAAAGCAGACTGCGCTGTGAGTGATGATCTGCTATGCAAATTCCTGTTGTGGATTTCCCGTCCTAATTACAACTACGTACATCCACAATTGGCAAACCACTTTGATGTGCATCGCAGGGGTATGTACGAGTACAATAATACCACAAGTTATGATTATTTCCCTTTTCCGTCGCAGACTGTGAGTGTGAAGAATGATTGCTTAAATAACGCTGTGCGTGCTGTTATTAGTTTACACTTGTATTCACGATACCCGCGACAGCGGTAAGTATGGGTATGAGGTATTTTTCTGGATTCTCCACTTAATACTGGCTGTTGAAATTCCGTAAGCAGGCTTTCTGAGGGACAATTTGCGTATCTCTCTTCAAGGGACTGCCAATACGGTTTTTACAGTATGGCGTGGCGATCGCCCTTTAGCCAAACCTGTGACCATCCCTGCTGCTGCCGCCGTTGTTTCTATGCGGTCAGTACCCCCGTCAGTCCTATTTGGTTTGGGTCTCATATGCGTGAACAATATTCCGGCATGGGAGGCACAAATGATTTACAAGCAGTCCCCTCTGTGGATTGACAGCGTTTTCCCAGTATTCTGCCAATGAACCAATGTTTTCCATCTGCCCTACCAACGACTGTGCCGATATGATTGTTCCATTTCATATCATTACATCTCGTTACCGGGAAATATTTGTATGAATGGGTTCATTCCAATACTGAGTCACTAATGTTGTACTGTTAGGATACTGCGTTTTCTTTAGTTCTGTGAAATGCATAATTTTACATTCCTGTAAATTTAAAGAAAGTCGCTAGTCTTTGCACCAGCCTGAAATCTCATCAAAAGTTGAGAGAATATTTTTGCAGCTTTTTCTCAGACAGTGCTTCTTTATAGATAATGGATTACCTGTGTCTGAGGTTTGTATTCATATCGCTTGACAGGTTATTAATATGTCTGAGGTCCTTTAGGGCCAACCTATTCAAATACAATACATAGCCGTGAAGCCACTCTATACGGCGAGACGTTCAGCATACAGAGAAACTTCATGCACAGTGACTTGACGTGAAGATCCCCATACTCCGAAATTGTGTTTCACCTCACCCATCAGAGAAAAAGTTCGTCTGCCCTCGTCAACTTCAATCCTTGTGAGAGAGAGTGGAGGGCGAAGTGGCTTCACGGCTATGTTCATCTACATCTACATCTATATAGATACTCCGCAATCCACCATACGGTGGGTGGCGGAGGGTACCTCGTACCACAACTAACATCTTCTCTCCCTGTTCCAGTCCCAAACAGAACGAGGGAAAAATGACTGCCTATATGCCTCTGTACGAGCCCTAATCTCTCTTATCTTTGTGGTCTTTCCGTAAAATATAAGTTGGCGGCAGTAAAATTGTACTGCAGTCAGCCTCAAATGCTGGTTCTCTAAATTTCCTCAGTAGCGATTCACGAAAAGAACGCCTCCTTTCCTCCAGAGACTCCCACCCGAGTTCCTGAAGCATTTCCGTAACACTCGCTTGATGATCAAACCTACCAGTAACAAATCTAGCAGCCCGCCTCTGAATTGTTTCTATATCCTCCCTCAATCCGACCTGATAGGGATCCCAAACGCTCGAGCAGTACTCAGGAATAGGTCGTATTAGTGTTTTATAAGCGGTCTCCTTTACACTGGCCCATTTTATTTGAATAGGTTGGCGCTAAAGGACCTAAGTTACACTGTGAATAACAAAGGACCAAGTAAACTTCTCTGAGCACGCCTGAAATTACCACTGTATCTGTCAATGACTTTCGAAGCTAACATTATGATGTTCTTGCCTACCAAGAACTACTCAAACCAGCCAAAATTTGTATTTCTTACTCCAATATTCCTATTTTTGTTGATAAACGGAGATCGTGATACAATCCTACTGGTGTGGTCCTGAGTCAGGCGGTTGCCGGAACTCACAAAATACTGAATCTATCCAATTTCCTTGATCTATGCCTTTTGACGAAGTTATATGACGAAAGCTTAAGTTGGGTGTCGCACAATCGATGTTCTCTGAATTGTTACAGGTTGGCATGGAAGACGGGCCGTGTTCCGGCCATGTTTTGAATACGCACGACTGTATCGACTTGTTCGGCTGTCTTTCCCTTGATTCGCGACGAAAGATCGACTGAGAATACTAAGAGTCGTTGGATTAGAGGTGTCTAAACTCATAATGTTTGGTGGTTTCGGAGTTTATCCTTGTTTATTTCGAGCAATAAGTGAGTCCAGTGAAGCATATGATACGGTAGAAGTTCCCATTCTGATTCATTCCTCGAAATCTTTCTCGCCTGTCATTTGCATTCTGGCATGGTCATGGTGTGGTGGTGTAATCAGCTCCTATAGTATAATCCAGTTTGAGAGGTCTTTCTGTCTGCACGAGGGCATACTTAAAATATAATTATGTATAGTTAATATGCCCATATTATTCCGTGTGAGTCTGCCATCATGTACATCGTAACAGTGCCTGACGAGCTCCTAGGAAATAATAGAAACAAAAAGGATTTTGAACTCAGAGTATACATGTTCTTCGTCCCCTGTTCCGTTTCGCAGATTGGGCTTACATTCATGAAAAGTTTTGCAAGTGATATCAGAGGATACTTTCATTCATACCCCTTTGCTGTACGCTAATTGTGGTAGCACACCAAAGTAACGCATATGGTTAATGAGCCTTATACATACACTACACATTCTAGACACAATTTTACGACGTTTGATGTGGCCGGCGGTGAAGAGTTGAGGACCTCGGTAAACGAAGACCTAAATTGCCTGGATGGAGATAATAGTTAAAAAGCTCAAGGTGTACTAGATCCTATGTGTTGCAAGGTGCCTGATGCAAAGTAGTCGTGTTTGTGATAATAGGTACATCTTGGCCACAAATTTATGATCTGTGTAAAGGACCATGCATTCACCTCAGTTTCTAGTGAATACCGCAACGTAACGTAGGATCTCGTGTCCAGCTATGAATATAACTTTTTCGACCGTTACAGACGTGGATCTCATCACTTGTCATAAAAGATTTTCCTACTAGACCGAAATGATCGCATCAGACAGGCAAGTTCATAGCACACTAGCAGATAAATATATTACAAAAATGAATAAAGTGCATCAAAACGTAGAGAAAATATAAAAATATCTATTACACATCAGCTTAGAGCCACAGTCACAAACGAGATATCAAACTGTAGTTGTAGATGTCACTGCTTGTCGCCTTGTAACAATATATCAAATATAACCACTATTACAGATTTTAACTATGTCTATTCAATCAAATATGCAAAAACGTATGAATATAGTATTATCTCCTGATGCACCACATTTTTAAGGGGAGCCAGAGGTGCCTATGCTGCCATGTTAAAATCACTAAGTTTGAGGAACATTTATGAATAAACTACCAAATAGAAAAATTTAAATTTTTTTTATATATTAAGTTATGACAGAGGGATTTTGGAGTATCTTTTCTAGTTTCCTTCAATTACTTTTTTATTAATGACTCAAATTTTTTTACAAATAATTGCTTTATAATTAAACTGAAATGAAACTACTGAACATATTGCCAAATGCCTGTGTTACAATGTAAGTTTGACCACTGGGAGTGCTGTATAAAAATTTCATCTCTCTAGCTTGAGTGGATTTTGAGAACATGTTCCTTATATTCGAAAAATTATAATTTATGGGAAATGGCTATCCAAGTTTCTCAATACATTCCTGCACTATAGGATGGATTATCAGGGTCTTCTTCTTCATCCTCCAAAAGCTTCCTCTTCTTTCTGGCCTGTTGTTTCATCATACTTCATATGCCTTTCTCTTCTTTCTGCTCCTCTGTCTGTCAATATTTCTTAGTGCTCGTACATTGTTCACCCCAGCTGTAAATCCTAATGCCTTCCGAACTTCACACTTCACACTGTTTCCTTGGTTGTAGGTTGCTATTGCATCATAAATGCCAAAGTGCAGTGTTTTATGCTTACAAACACCCTTTTAGGAATCACTTTCCAAATCAAATTGTTTACGCTCTCATTATGATTCTGTGTCTTTCTGTGTAGACATCTGTGTAACAATTCTGGATGTGCTAAGTCGTGAAAAATTGGTTTTATTGCATTTATCACAGCTGCTGGCAAACCATGTTTGTGATCATATTTGCACCAGGAATCTTTTGGGCACAGGCTGTGTGAGAGGGTATTCATTGGAAGAGGCAGTATGAAGGAACAATGCCCACACTGCTTTTCGCATGTCACTAACATTACTAGTATTTTGCCTTATAGCATACCCATAGTATCTCTGTAGACGTTCAATCACCTCATCAGTAAGCCTGCCTCTCCCTCCTATTGTCTTTCCATCACTGAGCTTCCTTGAACCCAAAGTTTGTTTGAGCCTTCGAAGCCGTGCGCCCATACGCTTTTGCACATGCCCAATGCATTCCAACTTTTCAACTACAAATTCATTTCCATATGGTTTCAGTTCCTCTATAGTCTTGAAACCTTTGGAGTCACCATCCCCAAGGTAGTATTTGTGCCTAACGTTGTATCTGGGAACTGAACGTTCAAAAATTTGTTTCACTCCATCCACTTCCATTGCTCCACTTGATCCACTAAAATTTTCCTCACAGGTTCCACTGTGCTCTCCTTTGATTTTATTTTTGCACCTACATTGTCTTGATAATATTGCAACATCTATCACTTTTGCACTATCACCACAATTAGCAGTTACAACCCCATTCATGGATTTATGACCCCCCTTTTGCCAGGAACCATCTAATGCCACTACCAAATCCCTAGAACCACCGTTCATTTCTACAGATTCCTCCACTGCTTCCTTCATGGTTTTCAAAGCCGCATATTCAACAGAGGATCCTACCAGTTCTCAGTAGTACCCAAATTTGCTTGGAGGCGATGGCAAGTTCATAATACCACAAAACAGTTTACCAGCAGCAGACCCTTTTCCAATGGATCGAAGACTATACACAAGTCGAACATTCACATCAAACACTCTAGATCTTCCATTTTCACCAAAGAGACTGGCATTTGAATTGTAGAAAGTCACTTGATACTTGCAACATGCACAGATTATTTTCATCTCACAAGCTAAACCAAAGTGCTTTGTTATCTCTAGTCCCACTCCTACACTTGAACACATTTTGCACAGAACACTTTCTTTCAGTACAGAAGATAATAATCCAATATTCAGTACTTCGTTAATATCATCACTGTCACTTCCACCGGTCAGCTTCTTGCTAGAAGATGTCACAGGTCTATGGCCGGCCATGTGTTGCTTAGCAGAAGAACGCACTGTTTCAGTAATTGTAGTATCGCAACTTGGTAATAGTGTTAATTTTCTTTTCCCTACGTTCTTCCTCTTCTTATATACACGGTTACTAAAACGTGGCATCGTAACCAGAACAACGCTTTACACAAGAAGTATAATACTACCAACAACAGGCGCAACACTGAACTAATTCGAAACGGTAAACAGAAAAGAGACGATGTTCCGCGCTCTTAGCGCTTCATTTGTCACAGAAAACAATGTAGCCAACCCTTGCACACTCGCTGTATCCGTAACATAAGGCGCTGTATGCGTAACAGGCCGAGAAAATCCCAAGCAGTTCGCCAGGAAGTCACGAGAGGGTGTTAGATGCATTCAGCGGCCGCCCATTTTCTCTGCAGGCGTGGGGGAAAATGGTAATAACTCCACTTATAGGGCGAGTAGAACAATAATTCCAAATGTACATTAAAGAGGAATGTTCCAATTAGCCGGCCGAAGTGGCCGTGCGGTTAAAGGCGCTGCAGTCTGGAACCGCAAGACCGCTACGGTCGCAGGTTCGAATCCTGCCTCGGGCATGGATGTTTGTGATGTCCTTAGGTTAGTTAGGTTTAACTAGTTCTAAGTTCTAGGGGACTAATGACCTCAGCAGTTGAGTCCCATAGTGCTCAGAGCCATTTGAACCGTTTTTGTTCCAATTAATTTTCGGTAGCAAAAGAAAAACTCGCAATTTTTTGGATTTGACCACCTCCGGCTCCCCTTAAAATTGGAAGTTAGTAAATTAAGCAGTTACTCTTCTCAGCCATGAATGAGGACGTACCTCAATCGCATATGAGGCAACCAGCGCTGAAAGCACCATCGAAAAGAACTCAAATACACACTAAATTTAAGCAGTCCACAGTCATGCATACTTAAGTAGTTAATGACGCTCTGTTACTTTAAGCGAGTATCGTGTGCGTGCGAAATATGCATTTTTACTACCTTGTAATCAACCAATATTTGTGGCACAATACGTTAGGTCGGAAATTGACCAGGCGGAGGGATGATCCTCTCATCACGTGTAAATTTAAGAAATGTTCTGCATTCAGCGTGGTGAAAAGAATCGCCTTTAAATACGAAACGTTGATAAAGAGTAAGTATAGTTTAATATGTTTCGTCCATGTACTGCCCAGTCTCCATGTTACAACTTCGTCTTGTACCTGATACTGCTTCTCTGTACATCTTTAATCTCGTGAATGTCTGCAGATTCACCTCATTTGGGCAAGAATATACGGACTGACTATTACAAAGAAGAAAACGGCAGCCATCCACCGTTAACAGTGCTATTTATGCATATAAATAGCGCCGTTATCGGCTTCGGAATGATAGGTGCAACTAAACGTGGACAGGTATCTGAAGAAGAACCGATCGGTTCGAAACCATCTGAACGTGGATAACAATCTGAACATAAACACGTCGCTTCGAAATCAGTAACGACGTTATTTGTGCGAATAAACAGCATTATTAACCGTGGCTGGTTGCTATTTTCTTCTTTGAGAAAGTCAACCTGCATTTTCTACGCTGCCACGGTCCTACAATTTCAGTTTTCAACAGAACAGCACAAAGAAACACAAATTCTTTCCTTTGTTCACTTTCAGAAGTTTTACTAAAATTTACTTACCGATTTTCTCTGTTGCCCAGTCAGCCAGAGACACAGTTAAAACAGGCACCCAACAAACTCATGTAATCGTTAGCTTCTGCACCAACGGTTACAGGTAATATTAATACCTTCCGATATGAATACACCATAAGGTAATTTTCCAGGAAGTCGACGTTTCTATTTTTCGTCAACATGTGGGTTACAGTTCTTACCAACATTAGCAACATCAAAATTCTCTTTTGTAAATGAAAGTCGTCGAAGTATAACAAAAAAAGATAATTAGGTTTTTACTTTTAACTCTTCTCAAAATTAGTAAGTCTTTCATATGCATTTAACTAACTGATTATTCTTCCATATTAAGTACAACTATAAAACTTCATCTTTGGTGTCTAAGGTAGAATGCATCATATAATGAATATTAGTTATGTTTCCACATCTACATTTACATAACGAACTAACTAACTCCGTCTGAAAAGGCCTTTGAAGGCCCAACGGTACCGGCCGGCCTTCCTCAGCCCACAGGCGTCACTGGATGCCGATATGGAGGGGCATGTGGTCAGCACACCACTATCCCGGCAGTATGTCAGTTTACGAGACCGGAACCGCTACTTCTCAATCAAGTAGCTCCTCAGTTCGCCTCACAAGGGCTGAGTTCACCCCGCTTGCCAACAGCGCTCGGCAGACCGGATGGTCACCCATACCATTGGTAGACCAGCCCGACCGCGCTTAACTTCGGTGGTCTGACGGGAACTGGTGTTACCACTGTAGCAATGCCGTTGGCCTACATCTACATGGATACTCTGAAATCACATTCAAGTGTCTGAGGGTTCATCGAACCAGCTTCACAATAATTCTGTCATTCCCATCTCGAACAGTGCGTGGAAAAAACGAACACCTATATCTTTCCGCACGAGCTCTGATTTGCCTTATTTTATTATTATGATCTTTCCTTCCTACGTTAATCGGCGTCAACGAAATATTGTCGCATTCGGAGGAGAAATTTGGTGATAGCAATTTCGTGACAAGATTTCGCCTCAATGAAAGGCGCCTTTGTTTTAGTGATGTCCACCCCATATCAAGTCAGTGACACACTCTCCCCTACTTCGCAACAAGACAAAACGTGCTGCTCTCCTTTGAACTTTCTCGCTGTACTCTGTTAATGCCATCTGTAAGGATCCCAGACCGCAGAGCAATACTGCAAAAGAGGACGGACAAGCGTAGTGTATGTAGACAGTCTCCTTAGTAAAATGTTCAAACGTGTGTGAAATCTTATTGGACTTAACTGCTAAGGTCATCAGTTCCTAAGCTTACACACTACTTAACCGAAATTATCCTAAGGACAAACACAAACACTCATGTCCGAGGGAGGACTCGAACCTCCGCCGGGACCAGCCGCACAGTCCATGACTGCAGCTCCCAAGACCGCTCGAATAATCCCGCGCGGCAGTCTCCTTAGTACATCTGCCAATAAAACTCTGTCTTTGGTTCATCTTCCCCACAGCAATTTAAGTTGTTCGTAGTTGTAATTACTAGGTATTTAGTTGAATTTACGACCTTTAGATTCGACTGATTTATCGTGTAACCGAAGTTTAACGGATTCCTTTTAGCACTCATGTGAATGACATCACACTTTTCGTTATTTAGCCAGTTTTCGCACAATACAGATATCTTTTCTAAATCATTTTGCAATCTGTTTTGATCTTCTGATGACTTAACTAGACGATAAACGACAGCATCACCTGCAAACAACCTAAGACGACTGCTCAGATTGTCTCGTAAATGATTTATATTTTTCATTAAACATTTGAATTTCTTGTATTTCCACTAGCGAGGTATAGTGTTTGGCCACGTAATAGATCATTCCGTGAAAAAGAATTTCATTCGAGGGTGATCAAAAATTAAAATGGACGTTATATTCGTTATTCATTCAGTTGTTTTACTGTAACATCATAGACGTCCCGCAGTAGTCACCGCTCACCAGATCTTCGCGACGTACATACAAGAAGTATTGATCCACTTTGTAATTGAGACTAAACAAAAATTTTAATACAACTAAAGCTGAACTTTGACCAGGTAAACCTTATGTAGTGACGTACAGGTACCGTAGAGCTTTATGTAGGGTGCTTGTAAAAATTAGCAGGAAATCCGCGGAAGGAGCCACTCGTGATTTCCGAAGTACTACCAGCAGTAGAGCTAACATAATGACTGTGCGTAAGGACTGACAAAGAATGAATTGTCAGTGTCAATAAAATTCAACAACAGCGGTGTGCTTTAAGATATTACTTTATTTTATTCTGAAGGCTACCAGATTCGGCATTTCATTATGCCATCATCAGGACGCATATGAATTTTATTGCCATTGACAATTACTTAATCAGCTGATGTCCCCTAGCACTGTAATCAGTGCTAAGCGACACCGCCGGACAGGGGATGACGGGAAACGAGTTATTTGGAATCATAAGTCGACTATATCCTGGGCAATGCGATGGAAGGGTTTATGTTTGACAAATATCTGGAAATCGTTACCTGCCATCATGTTTAGTACGACCAGTTTAGTAAGGAGGATGTGGTGCTACGGTATGGGCGTATTTTGCTTGGTTACGGTGTGGCCTCTCTACTCCGCTTAATGAAACATTAGATGCGTAGGAATACGAACACATTTTACAACATTATGTACTTCGTATGCTAGAGGAACAGTTCGGAGACGTTGTTTCTATAAGCATGAAATAGCACCCTGTCATAAACCAGCAACTGTGAGGTATAACAACATCGCCGTTCCTATGTGAACTTGATGGAACCTCTTGGGAATGAGACCACAGCATCCAACATCGCAACCCTCTCTCTGGTTTCAGTTCAGCTGAAAGGAATCCGGATACTTTTGGTCAGATAGTGTACACAGTGCCACAAAACATGTAATCTGCAAAAGTTTGCTGCAATGCTGTGCAACCTTTGTGTCACTGCACTTGTTTATTATTAGGCCCAGTTTTATGTAAATTTGAATGGTGAACCATTTCGTTAATACTCAGTTGCTACGTTGGAACGTCGTCCGATGCTCGCTTGTTTAATGGTGAGCGACGAGGAGTCTATGGTCTTACACAGTAAGTCCCTAGTAGTAATGCTGCTAAGATCCTATGGGACCAAACTGCTGAGGTCATCGTTCCCTAGGCTTACACACTACTTAATATAACTTAAACTAACTTACTCTAAGAACAACAAACACCCGTGCCCGAGGGAGGACTCGAACCACCGACGCGGGGAGCAGCGCAAACCGTGGCGAGGCGCTTGAGACAGCGCGCCTTCTCCCAACGGCGGTATTAAGGGATTTGTCCTGTTGTATAAGCGCTAACCGGCTGTGCCGTTTACATACTTTACTTTCTGTTAGCCTCTGAACAACGCTTCGCGAGTTGGAAAAGTATACTGTCGCTGGGGCGATGGAATTCGGCCTTAAACTGATCCATAAACAAAGAGCTAGTCACTGAGTGGTTTCTCTGTGAATGAAAATTGCGTGCAGTTGAAGAAGGAGAGAGGAAGAAAAGAATGGAAAGGGAGGGGATCACTGGTGTCAACTGCATCTGAACATTACGCGGAATCAGCGGCGGCGAGTGGAAAATGTACACCGTACTGGGATTCGAATCCGGGATATCCTGCATACTAGGCAGGTGCGTTACGCACTGCACCATCCGGGACACAGCGTTATCGTAACTGCAAGGACTATGTCGTCACGCCTCACGGCCAATTCACATTCCCATCGAGCGCCACCATACAGTCTGATTGGCCCAGCTGGGCAATGAGTCCACCTTTTTCAGCGCGGGTGCACAAATATGTCCTACCTCTTGTGGAAATGGAGGAAATCGGCATGGGCGCTCGGTGGGGATGTGGACCTGCGTGAGGCGTGCCGAGCTAGTCCGCGCACTTACGATGACGCTATGTCACGGATGGCGCAGTTGTTCGCAAACAGGACATCCCGGGTTCCAATCCCGAAGAGGAACACATTTTCACTTGTAGCTGCTGATTCCACGTAACGTCCCGATGCAGCTGACAGCAGGGATCTCTGCCCTGTCCTTTCCATTTTTCCTCCTCTCCACCTTCAGCGTACGTCTAATGTGATGTCTATTCTTTCGGACATGTCCGAAACAAAAAACACCACGCATTCATATAACGCAAATTGCGTTGCATTTCAGTCATGGCCTCTGAGGTGATCCGGTTGTATAGGTGATGGGGTAATCTGAAACTATAGGCCCAAGTGATCTTGGGTTAGCGTTCCTTCCTGAAATTTTACTTACATTTACATCTGACATGGTACAGATATTTGTAATCTGTTTTTACTTCGCCCTATGTTCACTATGGGCTCATTAAGAAACGTTTTATCACAGCCTTGTTGAGCACCGAAATTTAGATATCAAACACGTGGTTTCAAATGAAACTTCTGGTCTTGTGGTTAAAGAATAACTGTTATTGTTGGCTTCAGCTGCTCCTTAAGCATTCTCCATAACACAGTACAATGCAATATATGTAATTCTTCATTAATAAAATCATTGTAAACAGTGAATAGTCAACAAGCAACCAGAAATTAAATGAACTACTGCTTATGTGCTAATATCCTGGTCTGCACAAACGTTTGATTCCACTAGAAATATCCTTAAAATCTTCAGAATATAATTGAAGTTCTTCTATATCAACGAAGTATTTTTGCGGATTGCACCACCAGGTTGCAACTGATGCATGCTCAGCCCACCGGAAGAGCATAAGGAAACCTAATTGTAAATACAGTTTTGATGCCGATTTCTTCCCAGACGTACGATATACCCAGATCACTGTTTATTGCACACACACACACACACACACACACACACACACACACACAAGCACGTACACATATACAGGGTGGTCCATTGATATCGACCGGGCCAAAGATCTCACGAAATAAGCATCAAACGAAAAAACTACAAAGAACGAAAATCGTCTAGCTTGAAGGAGGAAACCAGATGGCGTTATGGCTGGCCCGCTAGATAGCGCTGCCATAGGTCAAACGAAAGTAAAGGAGTTTTGCTGTTCAGGGAGTAAAAGAACTGATGATGGTCGAAGTAGAGAGGATATAAAATGTAGACTGGCAATGGCAAGGAAATCGTTTCTGAAGAAGAGAAATTTGTTAACATCGAGTATAGATTTAAGTGTCAGGAAGTCGTTTCTGAAAGTATTTGTATGGAGTGTAGCCATGTATGGAAGTGAAACATGGACGATAAATAGTTTGGACAAGAAGAGAATAGAAGCTTTCGAAATGTGGTGATACAGAAGAATGCTGAAGATAAGGTGGGTAGATCACATAACTAATGAGGAGGTATTGAATAGGATTGGGGAGAAGAGAAGTTTGTGGCACAACTTGACTAGAAGAAGGGATCGGTTGGTAGGACATGTTTTGAGGCATCAAGGGATCACAAATTTAGCATTGGAGGGCAGCGTGGAGGGTAAAAATCGTAGAGGGAGACCAAGAGATCAATACACTAAGCAGATTCAGAAGGATGTAGGTTGCAGTAGGTACTGGGAGATGAAGAGGCTTGCACAGGATAGAGTAGCATGGAGAGCTGCATCAAACCAGTCTCAGGACTGAAGACCACAACAACAACAACAGGTCAAACGAATATCAACTGCGTTTCTTTGAGTAGGAACCCCCATTTTTATTACATATTCGTGTAGTAAGTAAAGAAATATGAATGTTTTAGTTGGAACACTTTTTTCGCTTTGTGATAGATGGCGCTGTAACAGTCACAAACGTGTAAGTACGTGGTATCACGTAACATTTCGCCAGTGCGGACGGTATTTGCTTCGTGATACAGTACCTGTGTTAAAATGGATGTGCTAATTTCCTACCTAAAGTTCCACCGATGTTTCTACAAGATGTTTCACTGCATGACAGAATGGCGATGTTTTTCCGACATGATGGATGTCCGGCACATAGCTCGCGTGCGGTTGAAGCCGTATTGAATAGCTTATTTCATGAGAGGTGGATTGGTCGTCGAAGCACCATACCATGGCCCACACGTTCACCGGATCTGACGTCCCAGGATTTCTTTCCGTGGGGAAAGTTGAAGGATATTTGCTATCGTGATCGACCGACAACGCCTGACAACACGCGTCAGCGCACTGTCAATGCATGTGCAAACATTACGGAAGGCGAAATACTCGCTCTTGAGAGGAATGTCGTTACACGTATTGCCAAATGTATTGAGGTTGACGGACGTCATTTTGAGCATTTATTGCATTAATGTGGTATTTACAGGTAATCACGCTGTAACAGCATGCGTTCTCAGAAATGCTAAGTTCACAAAGGTACATGTATCACATTGGACCAACCGAAATAAAATGTTCAAATGTAACTACGTTCCGTGTTTTAATTGAAGAAACATAGCTGTTACTCTATTCGTCTAAAATTGTGAGCCACATGTTTGTGACTATTACAACGCCATCTATCACGAAGCGAAAAAAGTGGTCCAACTAAAACATTCATATTTGTATACGTACTACACGAATATGTAATAAGAAATGGGGGTTCCTGATGAAAAATGCTGTTGATATCCGTTCGACCTATGGCAGCGCATTTCTAGCGGGCCAATCAGAGTGCCATCTGGTTTCCCCCTTCAAGCTAGACAAGTTTCGTTCTTTGTAGTTTTTTCGTTTGACGCTTATTTCGTGAGATATTTGGCCCGGTCAGGATCAATGGACCACCATGTATGTGCGTGTAACATAGCATAAAACTTATCTTTATGTTCGTACTGGACTGTGCTGGACACAGCTTAGCTTCCGCTCCACGTGAAACAAAATCCAATGGGATTCAAGCACACGTGGAGGAATAAATGGCGTACTGTGTACATCAGGATTACCTTTATGACGAAAGTAGTTCAGGAGCGTCGCCTAGAACCTGTTGTCTACATCCATGCGCTCTGGCGGGGTGTCGAGCTCATCGTGCCAGGATGCGAGTCATAGCATCCCTGGCACACGCCCTTTATATTGAGAGCTCTCCGTTCTTTTCTTTATTTGCAGCAATCAACACCCGAATGCGTAGATTGAAAGCTGGGGAATAGTAATTGTGGAACGAGGCAGGTGGACCCCGCTCAGTCGTCGCGTGGTATGCCGGTAGCGGTGGCTCGCCAGCACACAGCGCTGGCGACCGCAGCTGACGTGTTGCCCACTGTAGCTGCCCACGCAATTACTGGCCCATTAATTAGCGCCGCAGCGTTTCCGGGGGAGGCGAGCGGCAGAGTGGCAGAGTAGCAAGGTAGCGGAGGACACGGGGCAGCGTCCGGAGGAAGTGCGACTCGCCCGGGATTAAAAGCCACCTCCACCCACGCGCTGCGGACTCCGCTCTCCTTTCCGTTCGGTAATTAAAGCGGCTCCTCGGAATGGAGGAGCCGTCCGGCGGAAGGAGAGGCGGAAACGGCGGATTAAAAGCGCGGCCACGGGTGGCGCGCTCTCACCTCGCGGTCAGCGCCCGGGCAGTGGACACCGCGTCACGACCTCAATCCACGGTAACCTCAGCGCTTCAAGAGCGGGCCCCGAATTCGGTTCCGAGGGGGTCAATGTTCGCTCTTCTTCTCGCCTACTGCCCACGCATACAACTTGTGGTCACGCCCATTTTTACTTTTTACTGTGCTGGTGGTGCCATGATTGTAATGACTAGAACAACAAAATATGTTAACGGTTTTAATAGAATGAAAGCAACAGTCACCTCAGTGCTTAATGCATTACATTTACATAATCTACACGAAGACATAATTCAGGAAAACGCATTCTTCCAAACAATTTTATATATTCAGGTTGTTTCCATAAAACCATACAGAACAGGACCACGAGGGTGAGTCAAATGAAAACCTTAAATATTTTTTAAATATTATTTATTATTTATTTATTTATATTCATATGAGTCATACAGCCAAGATTTTTGAAACAATTTTACTAAATCAAATAAGTGAAAAGATAGAAAAGGAGCTGAGTGAAGAACAGCATGGGTTTAGGAAAGTAAGAAGCAAGATCGACCTGATATTTTCTATCTACATCTACATCTATACTCCGCGAGCCACCTTACGGTGTGTGGCGGAGGGTACTTATTGTACCACTATCTGATCCCCCCTTCCCTGTTCCATTCACGAATTGTGCGTGGGAAGAACGACTGCTTGTAAGTCTCCGTATTTGCTCTAATTTCTCGGATCTTTTCGTTGTGATCATTACGCGAGATATATGTGGGCGGTAGTAATATGTTGCCCATCTCTTCCCGGAATGTGCTCTCTCGTAATTTCGATAATAAACCTCTCCGTATTGCGTAACGCCTTTGTTGAAGTGTCCGCCACTGGAGCTTGTTCAGCATCTCCGTAACGCTCTCGCGCTGACTAAATGTCCCCATGACGAATCGCGCTGCTTTTCGCTGGATCATGTCTATCTCTTCTATTAATCCAACCTGGTAAGGGTCCCATACTGATGAGCAATACTCAAGAATCGGACGAACAAGCGTTTTGTAAGCTACTTCTTTCGTCGATGAGTCACATTTTCTTAGAATTCTTCCTATGAATCTCAACCTGGCGCCTGCTTTTCCCACTATTTGTTTTATGTGATCATTCCACTTCAGATCGCTCCGGATAGTAACTCCTAAGTATTTTACGGTCGTTACCGCTTCCAATGATTTACCACCTATGGCATAATCGTACTGGAATGGATTTCTGCCCCTATGTATGCGCATTATATTACATTTATCTACGTTTAGGGAAAGCTGCCAGCTGTCGCACCATTCATTAATCCTCTGCAGGTCTTCCTTCCGTCAATTGATGGAAAAAAGTTGGGAGTATAACAAAAGGGTGATAATCCAGAACGAGATTTTCACTCTGCAGCGCAGTGTGCGCTGATATGGAACTTCCTGGCAGATTAAAACTGTGTGCCCGACCGAGACTCGAACTCGGGACCTTCGCCTTTCGCGTGCAAGTGCTTTACCATCTGAGCTACCGAAGCACACCTCACACACGATCCTCACAGCTTTACTTCTGCCAGTATCTCGTCTCCTACCTTCGAAACTCTACAGAAGCTCTCCTGCGAACCTTGCAGAACTAGCACTCCTGAAAGAAAGGATACTGCGGAGACATGGCTTAGCCACAGCCTGGGGGCTGTTTCCAGAATGAGATTTTCACTCTGCAGCGGAGTGTGCGCTGATATCGAACTTCCTGGCAGATTAAAACTGTGTGCCCGACCGAGACTCGAACTCGGGACCTTTGCCTTTCGCGTGCAAGTGCTTTACCATCTGAGCTACCGAAGCACACCTCACACACGATCCTCACAGCTTTACTTCTGCCAGTATCTCGTCTCCTACCTTCGAAACTCTACAGAAGCTCTCCTGCGAACCTTGCAGAACTAGCACTCCTGAAAGAAAGGATACTGCGGAGACATGGCTTAGCCACAGCCTGGGGGCTGTTTCCAGAATGAGATTTTCACTCTGCAGCGGAGTGTGCGCTGATATCGAACTTCCTGGCAGATTAAAACTGTGTGCCCGACCGAGACTCGAACACGGGACCTTTGCCTTTCGCGGGCAAGTGCTCTACCATCTGAGCTACCTAAGCACGACTCACGTCCGGTCCTCACAGCTTTACTTCTGCCAGTATCTCGTCTCCTACCTTCCAAACTTTTTCCGCAGTATCCTTTCTTTCAGGAGTGCTTGTTCTGCAAGGTTCGCAGGGGAGCTTCTGGAAAGTTTGGAAGGTAGGAGACGAGATACTGGCAGAAGTGAAGCTGTGAGGACCGGGCGTGAGTCGTGCTTCGGTAGCTCAGATGGTAGAGCACTTGCCCGCGAAAGGCAAAGGTCCCGAGTTCGAGTCTCGGTCGGGCACACAGTTGTAATCTGCCAGGAAGTTTCAAAAGGGTGATAATGGTTTTTATAGACATAGAAAATGCATATGACTCAGTTAACAGGGAAAGACTGGGAAGAAATGAAGAAGATAGATATAGAAGATGGTTACATTAATGTAATAAAGACAATGTACAGAGGTCGCAATAGTAGAATTAGAACACCATTGGCGAACTCTGAATGCTTCGAAAGAAGACAAGGACTTAAGTGAGGAAGTATTCTATCTCCTGCACTTTTTAATGTTGTGATGGAGGGAATGAACAGGGCAGTTAACGATATAGTAAAAGAAAAAGAGAAAAAGATGATTTTTGCAGATAATATGGTAATATAGGGTGATAAAGAGGCAGATGTACAGTTACAGCTTGATGCGTGGAAGGAAATAATGAAAAGGTATGGATTAAAAATAAATAAAGATAAGAGTGAAGTAATGGTATTTGGAAGAGAGAAAGTTAGCAACGGAAATATTACCTTGAATGGAGAACTCCTCAAAGTGATAGAAAGTTTCACTTACTTAGGGAGTGAAATATCTAGGGATGGAAGAATAACTAACGAAATGAATAGGAGGTTACAGAAGGGAGGCAATTTCTACCAAACAATAAAACATCTGATTTGGAATAAGGAAGTTTCAGAAAATGCAACACTCCTTATTTATAAGAATTATTACTTCCCTATTGTCACCTATGGCAACGGCCTTGCCGCAGTGGATCCACCGGTTCCCCTGAGATCACCGAAGTTAAGCACTGTCGGGCGTGGCCGGCGCTTGGATGGGTGACCATCCAGCTGCCATGCGCTGTTGCCATTTTTCGGGGTGCACTCAGCCTCGTGATGTCAATTGACGAGCTACTCGACTGAATAGTAGCGGCTCCGGTCAAAAAAAAAACATCATAACGACCGGGAGAGCGGTGAGCTGACCACACGCCCCTCCTATCCGCATCCTCACCTGAGGATGACACGGCGGTCGGATGGTCCCGATGGGCCACTTGTGGCCTGAAGACGGAGTGCTATAGTCACCTATGGTGGAGAAACATGGACAATGACAGGAAGGGACTGGAGCAGACTACAAGCAGGGGAAATGAAATTTCTCAGGGCAGTTAAGGGAAAAACAAGAATGGACAGTGTAAGGAATGTATAGATTAGAAAGGACCTTAAACATGAAAATATGACAGAAGAAATTGAAAAAAAGCGATTAAGATGGTATGGGCATGTTAAAAGGATGCATGGCCAGAGACTCCCCAGAATTATGGAAGAACTAAAGATGGATGGGAAAAGACCTAGAGGGCGCCCAAGAACACGGTGGAAAATGGGAGTGAGAATATTTGTTGAAAGGAGAGGAGTGACCTGGCAGCAAGTGGAGGAAGAAAAGTGGTGGGAGGACCGAGCCAAATGGAGAGGACTCGTCAGCACCCAGACCCGGCAGTAGATGGAGTGGTATTAGGATATAGATAGATAATTTATTGTGCAGAAGTGGTACAAGATTGTATCACTTTTCAACATTATCTCCCCCACGCTCAATGCAAGTCCTCCAGCGCTTACAAAGTGCATAAATTCCTTTAGAAAAAAAATTCTTTTGGTAGTCCGCGCAACCACTCATGCACTGCGTGGCATACCTTTACATCAGAACGGAACTTCTTTCCTCCCATTGCGTCTTTGAGTGGTCCAGACATATGGAAATCACTTGAGCCAAGGTCTGGTGAGTATGGTGGATGAGGAAGACATTCAAAATGCTGGTCTGTGATTGTTGCAACTGTTGTACGGGCAGTGTGGGGCCTTACATTGTCATGTTGCAAAAGGACACCTGCTGACAGCAATCCAAGTCGCTTTGATTTGATTGCAGGCTGCAGAAGATTTTTTAGCAGATCTGTGTATGATGCACTGGTGACAGTGGTCCCTCTAGGCATGTAATGCTCCAAAATGACTCCTTTTCCGTCGCAAAAGAGAGTCAGCATAACCTTTCCTGCTGATGGTTCTGTTCGAAACTTCTTTGGTTTTAGTAATGAGGAATGGCGCCATTCCTTGCTCGCTCTCTTCGTTTCCGGTTGGTGGAAGTGAACCCAGGTTTCGTGCCCAGTAACGATTCTTGCAAGGAAGCCATCACCTTCTCGTTCAAAGCGCTGAAGAAGTTCTTCACAAGCATCACCAAGTCGTTCTCTCATTTCAGGAGTCAGTTGCCGTGGCACCCATCTTGCAGACACTTTGTGAAACTGGAGCACCTCATGCACAATGCGGTGTGCTGACCCATGACTAATCTGTAAACATGCTGCAATATCATTCAGTGTCACTCGGCAGTTTTCCTTCACTATGTATTCAACTGCTGCAATGTTTTGTGGCGTCACAACTCGTTGTGCCCGACCTGAAGTCACACCATTTACGAACTTCCTACTCCATTCGTAGACTTGCTGCTATGACAAACATGCATCACCGTACTGAACCTTCATTCGTCGAAGAATTTCAGTAGGTTTCACACCTCCACTAGCCAAAAAACCGAATAACAGAACGCTGTTCTTCCCTGGTGCAAGTCGCATATGGGGCGGCCATCTTTATACTGATACTGCAACGGTATGTGTGCATCTGCACTATGCTGCCACCTACAGGCCATTCTCCACGCTGTTTGTAGCACGCTTACCAACTTACAGGATAACGGCGCGAAACTTAGATTTGTGATTACAAAATTAAGGTTTTCATTTGACTCACCCTCGTAGATTATTCTCCATTGAACAATTTGAGGTAGAGTTCTGGGACCGGACAAACAAGCTTAAGGAGATAATGGTAATAAAAACTCATTACTGCGTACCTTGTGTAACTTTTTATTTATAGTAGTTACAGTTACCTGCAAATACCCTCACTGACACAATGAACGCAGCTTTCGTACTGTATCTTACAAATTGTAATGAAACTGACGGCCATCAACCTCAATGCAAGCATGACATCGCCGAACGAGATTCTGACGCACACTGACTAATATCACTGGCGTGTTTCGAATCACATCACAGACAGCTACAATTCTGGCAGCTAATTCCATCTCCGTATCCAATGGAGCGTCATACACAAGTGACGTTAGATAGCCCCAGAGGAAATAATCAATGGGATTCAGGTCAGGTGTTCTCGCAGGCAATGGAATTGGACCTCCCCTTCTTCCAATCCAGCGACCAGGACATACAGCATTGAGATGTTGCAGACATCCACACTGAAGTGACGTGTTGCACCGTCATGTGGTATCCACATACTCTCACGACACTGGAAAATGTAAATACGGTACAAGAGAACCACCTTATGGACAAGTAAAGTAAACCAAACCTGCATCATGACTTCCTAGTAAAAAGGCACGTCTTCCTTGTTTCCTTGTAGAAAGTAAAGAATGAAACAGCACAGTACATGTAAACTTGTACACTTGCTATTTGTAAATAACCTGGAAAACTGTAATGCTAGGCAAAGCGGTAGACAAGTTTACTTCTATTGCTCCTTAAGTTCGCTTCTCCGGCCCCAAGTTTCCTACCGCAAACTGTTCAGTGAAACGTTCTCTATGTCCTGTCACATTTCTGCAGGATATATAAAGGTGTTGCCGTAAGAGCGTGCAAAATATGCCACAAAGAAAAACTATTACATCCTTCTAGAGGTTTGCAGTTCACTCAAGATTTATTGTTGCAACACTATATACGCAGCACATGAAATGATTACATGTACAGATCAACAGTACAAGCGTTTCTTAGGTAACAATTACCGACAGACGCTGAAATACCCATGTTAATACGTGGTGTAGCCCACATTGGCGGCCGGCCAGGGTGGCCGAGCGGTTCTAGGCGCTTCAGTCTGGAACCTCGCGACCGCTACGGTCGCAGGTTCGAATCCTGCCTCGGGCATGGATGTGTGTGATGTCCTTAGGTTAGGTTTAGGTAGTTCTAAGTTCTAGGGGACTGATGACATCAGAAGTTAAGTCCCATAGTGCTCAGAGCCATTTTGAACCACACGGGCGGCAATGGAGGCGCTGACTTGGGCATTCAGTCGAATCGTACAGATGGGGAATACTGTCCTGGGATACGTTATTTCACACCTGCTCGACCTATTCTCGTAGATCCAGAAGGGTTGTCGGTTGACACGCCGCATACGTCAAAAATGGGTCAAATGGCTCTGAGCGCTATGGGACTCAACTTCTGAGGTCATCAGTCCCTTAGAACTTAGAACTACTTAAACCTAACTAACCTAAGGACATCACACATATCCATGCCCGAGGCAGGATTCGAACCTGCGACCGTAGCGGTCGCGCAGTTCCAGACTGTAGCGCCTAGAACCGCTCGGCCACTTCGGCCGGCCGCATGCGTCACTTCTCGCCCCATCATGTCCCACATGTGCTCGGTTGTAGACGTGTTTGGAGACCGTGCTGGCCACGGAAGTTGCTGTACGTCTTGCAGAGAATGTTGAATTTCAGAGGCAGTGTGTTGGCAAGCATTTTCTATTGGACCGTGTGAGGTAACGGGCGAGTTGTGGCTTCCTGGAAATATTATATGTTCGGAATTGGGGCGGCCGCACTGGACGCTCGTCAAAGCCGGGGCCCAGCAGCACACACGTGGTGGCAGACGTTAGCCGGACGAGAGGGGTAGCCCCAGCGCGTGGCCCAGCCGCGTGGCTGGGAATTCCGCTGTGACGAGGACGGTGCTTTGTGTCGATGAAGGAGATATCTATGCCGGGAGTGTCACAGATGGCGCACTTTGTGAAGCCTTAATGGCAGAAATTCCACAGTTCGTACAGAAACTAATAGTAGCCAGATGAATCATATCAAAAAGAATCATCTACATTACTATTATTTGCACGACGGTTCTGATGGTGTAATCAGATTTTCAATATCTTTATTAGGTTAATGTTTAGTATCTGAATTATACAAGTAACACCCAGCAACGAATTTCCAAAGTATAAACGCTTCATCCGATTTTGTCAATCGTCATGTCTTTAGAAAGCTATTTGTGTAAACCTAAATTGGTATGAATTACAGGCATATAACTTAAATACTACATGAGTTATTGGAGGTTAAAGTCACCGACTACTATCGATCGCGTCAGGCCGTAAGTACTCCACAGTTACACGAACAAACGGTAGCAGCATGCTTATAAATATATTGATTCATCCAAATCTTTGTTAATATCCGATATATGCTACTCATGAAGAAACTGGTCAATTATTAATTCTGTTTTTCCTTTCTTTTGATCTATGTTTGTTCAATTGTTTATTTATTTAATAATGTGTGTTAGAGCCTGTTTATGGTCCAGCCGTAGGAATATTTATTTAATTTCAAGTTATTTAAATGTATCTCCACTACTGGCCATTAAAATTGCTACACCACGAAGATGACTTGCTACAGACGCGAAATTTAACCGACAGGAAGAAGATGCTGTGATACGCATATGATTAGCTTTTCAGAGGACTCACACAATGTTGGCGCCGAGTGCGGCATCTACAACGTGCTGACATGAGGAAAGTCACCAACCGACTTCTCATACACAAACAGCAGTTGACCAGCGTTACCTGGTGAAACGTTGTTGTGATGCCTCGTGTAAGGAGGAGAAATGTCTACCATCACGTTTCCGACTTTGATAAAGGTCGAATTATAGCTTATCGCGACTGCGGTTTATCGTATTGCGACATTGCTGCACGCGTTGGTCAATATCCAATGACTGTTAGCAGAATATGTAATCGATGGGTTCAGGGGGGTAATACTGAACGCCGTTATGGATCCCAACGGCCTCGTATCACTAGCAGTCGAAATGACACGCATGTTATCCGCATAGCTGTAACGGATCGTGCAGACACGTCTCGATCCTTGAGTCAACAGATGGGGACGTTTGCAAGACAACAACCATCTGCACGAACAGTTCGACGACGATTGCAGCAGCATGAAGTATCAGCTAGGAGACCATGGATGCTGTTACCCTTGACGTTGGCCGGCAGGTGTGGCCGTGCGGTTCTAGGGGCTTCAGTCTGGAACCGAGTGACCGCTACGGTCGCTGGTTCCAATCCTCCCACGGGCATGGATCTGTATGATGTCCTTAGGTTAGTTAGGTTTAAGTAGTTCTAAGGTGTAGGGGACTGATGACCTGAGAAGTTAATTCCATAGTGCTCAGAGCCATTTGAACCTTGACGTTGCATCACAGATAGGAGCGCCTGCGATGGTGTACTCAACGACGAACCTGGGTGCACGAATGGCAAAACGTCATTTTCTCAAATGAATCCAGGTTATGTTTACAGCATCATGATGGTCGCATCCGTGTTTGGTGACATCGCGGTGAATGCACGTTGGAAGCGTGTATTCGTCATCGCCATACTGACGTATCACCCGGCGTAATGGTATGGTGTGCCATTGGTTTCACGTCTCGGACACCTCTTGTTCGCACTGACGGAACTTTGAACAGTGGACGCTACATTTCAGATGTGTTACGACCCGTGGCTCTACCCTTCATTCGATCCCTGCGAAACCCTACATTTCAACAGGATAATACACGACCGCATGTTGCACTTCCTGTACAGGCCTTTCTGGATACAGAAAATGTTCGACTGCTGCCCTGGCAAGCACATTCTCCAGATCTCTCACCAATTGAAAACGTCTGGTCAATGGTGGCCGAGCAACTGGCTCGTCACAATACGCCAGACACTACTCTAGATGAACTGTGGTATCGTGTTGAAGCTGCATGGGCAGCTGTACCTGTACACGTCATTCAATCTCTGTTTGACTCAATGCCCAGGCGTATCAAGGCCATTATTACGGCAGAGGTGGTTGTTCTGGGTACTGGTTTCCCAGGATCTATGGACCCAAATTGCGTAAAAATGTAATCACATGTCAGTTCTAGTGTAATATAATTGTCCCATGTATACCCGTTTAACGTCTGCATTTCTTCTTGGTGTACCAATTTTAATGGCCAGTAGTGTATGTGTGTGGGTGCGTTGGCTTGAAGACTTAGCGGGACCGCTCTAGCCAATCATAGCGTTCCTAAATGGGGAGACTTGATGGAAGCGAGTTCGTGAGGGAGGACACGAGGCAGTTCTGGGCAGGACAGCACTTGACACGGACGGTACGACACGTCACGGGAAGTGCTGGACGCGACGGACACGGAGTCGCGGAAAGTCTTGGACAGTGTGGAGCGGTTTGCGCGTGGTCGCGTGAGATAGAAATACTTCGGAGTGTCGACTTGTGTACTTGCGAGATTTCCGTGGCTTCTACAGTGAAGACGTAGTATGCGTTTATAAGTGAATATTATGCGTTTATAAGTGAATATCTCGTGAGCTATGTTGTCGTTCATAACTAATTAGGTGCAGTAGGAATCTACTGTTATTCAACTTATATTTTATTTATTTGCTGGACCATCGACACCAATAAGTGTTTGCAGAAATATACGGCATTTTCAAAAGTACTTCTGCTATCTTACTCATCATTTAAAGTCGTTAAAACAGCACCTGCAGTTTTTATTTAATTGAAATCTTTCATTTGTAAATTTCTATATAATTCACCATTGTCGAGTGATTAGAACCTTTGACCATTCGATTCATGTGTGTTCTCTTATTGTATACTTTAGACTCAGCAGTATTTGGCTTGTAATTCGGCAACTACGTATCCCAACCCCTAGATAACGAAACCACCCAAAATTTTTAATATTGCAACTCTGAGTCGGAGGGTGCGTAGTTATTTCGGAAATCCCGCAACCAACATATCATCTTACCGTTCAAGAACAACAGAAGAACGGGGCTAAAAACATTCTGCACGTGCCGAACGCTGGTTAGCATCCTCTCCAGAAACACCAAATGTGAATGAGAGTTGTAGCTACTCACACCCCAAACTGTAAGACCTGGGCTGGATCCAGTGTGTCTTGGACGAATGCACTGTACGAGAGCACTCACGAGGTCTACGTCGTGGTCGTACGTAAAACTGACCATCACTTCCATTCAGGCCAAATCTGCTTTCACCGCTGAAGACCAAGTGGTGCCATACCATCTTCCAAGCGATCCTCAGGTGGCTCCACTCTAGCAGTGCTCGTCGATGCTGTGGCGTAAGTAGAATGCGGGCTAGAGGTGTCTGTGGTCGTAGTCCCATTGCTAATAACCAGTAGGCAATAGGTCGCGTTGACAAGTCTGGTCTCCCAAGCCCTGTTATCTGCGCTGCTGTAGCTGTATGATCTTCCTCTGCTGCCTTCACAATACAACGATCCTGACGGGAGTTTGTGCTGTGTTTACCTCCAGAAAGGCGTCTACGGGTATGTGAGTGTTCACGTGACCGCTGATACCACCATCATGGCACAACGGACACAGCACTCTAAACTGTGTAGCAGTTCTCTGAAACGACCAACCTGCCACTTTAGAAGGCCACGATTAGACCCAACACCCACAAATGCTGTAGGAAACACGAGTGCATCTCCGTGACGTGCCTGCCTGTTTACTTCACACGTTTGCACCAAACTGAGCCTCCTAGATGTTGTTGTTGTTGTGGTCTTCAGTCCTGAGACTGGTTTGATGCAGCTCTCCATGCTACTCTATCCTGTGCAAGCTTCTTCATCTCCCAGTACCTACTGCAACCTACATCCTTCTGAATCTGCTTAGTGTATGCATCTCTTGGTCTCCCCCTACGATTTTTACCCTCCACGCTGCCCTCCAATACTAAATTGGTGATCCCTTGATGCCTCAGAACAAGTCCTACCAACCGATCCCTTCTTCTGGTCAAGTTGTGCCACAAACTCCTCTTCTCCCCAATCCTATTCAGTACCTCCTCATTAGTTATGTGATGTACCCATCTAATCTTCAGCATTCTTCTGTAGCACCACATTTCGAAAGCTTCCATTCTCTTCTTGTCCAAACTATTTATCGTCCATGTTTCACTTCCATACATGGCTACACTCCATACAAATACTTTCAGAAAAGACTTCCTGACACTTAAATCTATACTCGATGTTAACAAATTTCTCTTCTTCAGAAACGCTTTCCTTGCCATTGCCAGTCTACATTTTATATCCTCTCTACTTCGACCATCATCAGTTATTTTGCTCCCAAAATAGCAAAACTCCTTTACTACTTTAAGTGTCTCATTTCCTAATCTAATACCCTCAACATCACCCGACTTAATTCGACTACATTCCATTATCCTCGTTTTGATTTTGTTGATGTTCATTTATATCCTCCCTTCAAGACACCATCCATTCCGTTCAACTGCTCTTCCAAGTCCTTTGCTGTCTCTGACAGAATTACAATGTCATCGGCGAACCTCAAAGTTTTTATTTCTTTAATCATACAGTAAAGCTGCATGCCCTCGGGAAAAATTACGGCCGTAGTTTCCCCTTGCTTTCATCCGTTCGCAGTACCAGCACAGCAAGGCCGTTTTGGTTATTGTTACAAGGCCAGATCAGTCAATCATCCAGACTGTTGCCCTTGCAACTACTGAAAAGGCTGCTGCCCCTCTTCAGGAACCACACGTTTGTCTGGCCTCTCAACAGATACCCCTCCGTTGTGGTTGTACCTACGGTACGGCTATCTGTATCGCTGAAGCACGCAAGCCTCCCCACCAACGGCAAGGTCCATGATTCATGGGGGGGTCCTAGATGTATTCCCTATTAAAGGTTAGACATAGATGGCGCTCTGATAGCTATGGTTTTATGCCATTTGCGGACAACGTTGATATCATTATCAGTACATCTACTATCCTCCAGGTGATATAAGCTGCCATCGGATCAAAGTCGACGCCGTCTTTCCAGGTGTACAGTATTTTTTTTTCCGGCAGTACATCTATGAGGGACGTCGGAACGTAACTCGCAATGATTTTAGTACCAAAAAGGTTAATAGGTAACAAAACAAAAAAATCACAAATGAACTTACAACTTTACCTACTTTTCTACGTAGTCACCAGCGTTTCCAATACGTTTCTCCCGTCGCGGTAGTAGCTTCAATATTGCCTGTTGGTAGAAGCCCGCTGATTTCAATTCAGCACATGTCGCAAAGTGTTGGCCGGTCGTGGGACGAAACAGATAAAACTCCGACGGTGCAAGGCCCGGACTGTATGGTGTATGCTGGAGCACCTCCCACGGAAATTTGTCAGTTTTCTCAAGAACGCGAGCAGCAACATGAGGGCGAGCAGTGACGTGAAGAAGTTTGACATCGTTAGAATTAATGTTGTAGCATTTGTCACGAAGAGCACGACGCATCTTAACCAACGTTTTAATGTAGGAAATAGTATTCACATTGGTCCCGTGTTGAGCAAAGTCGACCAATAACGCGCCATACATACCCCAGAATATTGAGAAAACCAATTTCCTAGCAGACAGAATCACTTTCATTTTTTTAGTTTTATTATTATTATTAATATTATTATTATTCGTACTTGGGAACCAGCATGTTTCCGCTCCATAGAGGACTGCTTGTTTTCAGGCGACTCATCACCAATGCAATTCCCATTCAGAATGCCATGCCCTTCTGCGGCGGTACGCGTTAAGTAATCCAAGCTTGTCATCATTCGTTGGCCCTTGGTTCTTAGGCACCCAGCTAGCACAAACTTTACGAAGTTTCAGCGTGTCATGCACAATATCGTAGACCGCACTTAGGATCGCAGTTGCACACGACGTTCAAAATTACTGTCTCAATGTCTCCAACATTCTGGCCATAGACTCGTCCTCATACAAATGTGTCCCTGTCAATTTCAATCCGTTTATCAATTTGGCCCACAAATATCGAACTACACTTCCCTGCTCTTCGCAAGCTCACGACAGTAAGATGCGCACCATGTTTGTTTCGCAGTTCAGCTATTCTTTCCTGAGGTGCAGATGAAAACAAAATAGCGCAAACTTCAAACTACATCGTTGTGAAATTTTAACATTCCAGCTGCAATACCAGGGTACCAAGGGAGAAAAAAATTCTGATCATCCCTTTATATACATATTGCATGATCAGCGCCTATTAGACGGAGTGGGTCCGACATCCGAACGGTTCAGTCATTCCACCAGGAAGAAGGTACACGGCTCGAATTGTAGTTCAACCATGCCTAGAAGGTCAATACCGCGATTCGACCGCTTCCGCAATGTTACTTTGAGCCAGGAAGGGCTCTCAGCAAGGGAACTGTCCAGGTGTCTCGGAGTGATCCACAACGATGTTATTCCGACATGGACGACATTCAGAGAGACAGCAACAGTCGATGACGTGCCTCGCTCAGGCCGCCCAAGGGCTACTACTGCAGTGGATGACCGCTACCTACAGATTATGGCTTGGAGGTATCCTGACAGCAACGCCACCAAGTTGAATAATGCTTTTCATGAGCCACAGGACGTCGTGTTACGACTCAAACTATGCTCAATAGGCTGCATGATGCGCAAATTCACTCCCCACGTCCATGGCGAGGTCCATCTTTGCAACCACGGTACCATGCAGCGCGGTACGGATGGGCCCAACAACATGTCGATTGGACCGCTCAGTATTGGCACCACGTTCTCTTCATCGATGAGTGTCACATATGCCTTCAACCAGACATGGTTGGAGGCAATCCGGTTAGGCTGAACGCCTTAGACACACCATTGAGTGAGTTCAGCAAGGTGGAGGTACCCTGAGATTTTGCGGTAGCATTATGTGGGGCCGACGTACGCCGCTGGTGGTCATAGAAGGTGCCGTAACGGCTGTACGATACGTGAATGCCATCCTCGGACCAATAGTGCAACCACATCGCTAGCATATTGGCGAGGCAATCGTCTTCATGCAAGACAATTCGATCCCCCGTCGTGCACACCTTGTGAATGACTTCCTTCAGGATAACGACATCGCTCGACTAGAGTGGCCAGCATGTTCTCCAGACATGAATCCTATCGAACATGCATGGGATAGATTGAAAAGGGCGACGTGACCCACTAACCACTGTGAGGGATCTACGCGGAATCGCCTTTGAGGAGTGGGACAATCTGGACCAACAGTGGCTTGGTGAGTTTGTGGATAGTACGCCACGACAAATACAGGCATGCGTCAATGCAATAGGATGTGCTATTGGGTACTAGAGGTACCTGTGTGTACAGCAATCTGGTCCACCACCTCTGAAGGTCTCGCTGTATGGTGGTACAACACGCGATGTGTGGTTTTCATGAGCAATGTAAAGGGCGGAGATGATGCTTATCATGATCTCTGTTTCAATTTTCTGTACAGGTTCCGGAACTATCTGAACTGAGGTGATGCTAAACTTTCTTCGATATATATATTTATACAATTTTTATTTATGAATTTGACCAGCTATGGACCGCATACAACTTAAGATTTTGGTGTTTTTTTTTCTTCCGTTCTTCCCAGTACTTCTTCATTTTCTCGTCAACTGCTCGTCTCTGCTCATCTGTCCATACTCTCTTGGGTCGAGGTTTTGGCTCACCTTCTTCATAGTTTACGTTTTCTAGAAGTAGCCTAAAGTGATTCCTGTCATGTATTATTTCTTCTGTAACACCTATTTTGTTGGCGTCTTTCTTTACTGCTTCTATCCATCCTACAGTTTTTTTCAGCTTACTAACGTAATTAAAAATTTTCTTTGTAATCCGTGTTTCTTCCATTCTTTTTAAATGTCCATAAAATTTTAGCCGTCTCTTCCTCATTGTATCTGTGATTTCTGTATTTTTCTATAGGTCTTCATTTCTCCTTTTAATCCACCAATTTTCCTTGTTTTGCTCAGGACCTAGAATTTTTCTTAGTATTTTTCTCTCTCTTTTTTGTAGTTCTCTTAATTCATCTTTCTTATTCAGTGTTAGGCACTGATCCATACGTTGCTTGTGTCCTCATAACTGAATTATAATGTTTAATCTTCGCTTTTATGGGTATTGGTTTCTTATTGTAGTAGTTTTGTGTTAATTTATATGCAAATTCTAACTTTTTTATTCTTTCTTTAATTGTTGTGTTATCCAGTCCATTGGCTTGGATCCACTCCCCCAGGTATTTTAATCTGTCAACTCTTTTGATTTTTCCATAGTTTGTTTTATAAAATTTTCTGTATTATGTTTGTGTTATACATACTCGGCCTTTTCATAGGATATTTTTAGCCCAGTCTTTTCAGCAATCTCGTGTAACAGATCAAGCATAACTGTTGCGTCCGTTCGGTTTTCAGTTATCAATGCTATATCATCCGCATTTCACTTCAAATTTGTTCTTTCCTTGACCCATGCTTATACCCGTTGTGCCTCTGTTTTTTAATGTGCTATCCCATGTTTTTACTATTTTATCTAAAACCAAGTTCAAGAGAATTGGGGACATTCCGTCACCTTGTCGGACTCCTGTTTTGATTTTGAATGGTTCAGAAATTTTGCATTGAAACTTAAGTCTTGATGTTGTATCTGTGACCGTTTGTTCAACAAGTCTTCTGGTGTTTTCATATATCCCTGATTCATAAAATATCTGGAATAGTGTTCGTATGTCAACTGAGTCGTAGGCCTTCTTGAAGTCTACGAAAGTAACTACTGTATTTTTATTTTGTATAGCTTTCACTCTCAAAATTGTTTTTAAATTAAGAATCTGTTCTGCACATGATCTACCTTTTCTAAATCCTGCTTGATAATCTCCTATATTAGGTCCTCCTTGTTCCTCTATTCTATTTAGAAGTGCTTTAGAAAGTATTTTGTATGTCACTGGTAACAAGGATATGCCCCTGTAGTTGTTGGTGCCTGTTTTATCTCCTTTTTTATGGAGAGGGCGTATCAATCCTTGTTTCCAGTCACTGGATATGATTCCATTTGTCCAAATGTCTTTAATTACTTTGTGAATTTTCTGCCATGAAGATAACCCCCCTAGTTTCCACATTTCTGCTACTATCCCATCCTCACCTGGTGCTTTGTTATTCTTCAATGCTTTGATAATCTTTTCTATTTCTTCTACTGTAGGTGGTTCGGATGGTGGATTTTCATGTTGTGGTTTTTTGAAATTGTAACCTGTCATTAGGCTCCTCACAATTTAATAGATTTTCAAAGTATTCAGCTAAAATTTGGCACTTCTCTTTATTGCTTAAAACCATTTTTCTATTTTTATCTTTAAAATGTAAACTTGGTGGCTAATCTCTCTTTGTCATATTTTCTTTTCACTGATCTGATGATTTTTGCTGTCTTTTTCCTTTCTTCTTTAAACTCGTCCGAGTATTCGTGTTTCTTATTAGTGTTCCATTTTTTCCATGCCTTTAGTCGATTGTCAATTGCTTCATTACACAGCTCGTTCCACCATCTGTGTTTTGGTATTCTTCGTGGCTGTCCCATTTCTTTAACTGACTCTAGCATTGTTTGTTTAATTTGTTCCCAATCATCCATTTTTCTTGTGTTTAATATATGACAGAATTTGTCCTGATTTTGCATGAGAAATTTAGTGTTTACTCTTGGAAATCTTCTTGGTTTTGGTTTAGGTTTGTTCGGTTGCAACATGGTCTTTATTCCTGTCAGATAATGGTCTGAGTCTATGTTTAGGCCCTTCCTCACTCTGACATCCAAGATTTACTTGTAGTTGCGGGTCGTTATTGCCACATGGTGCAACTGATATTCACCTTAATTTGGATTAGGTGTTACCCACGTTTTCTTCTTTCTTGCAAGTTTCCTGAAACATGTCGACATTAGTTTTAGATTAAACTGTTTACAAAAATCTATGAGTCTTTCCCCATTTATGTTGGTTCTTGCATGCGCTGGATAATCTCCAACTACTGATTTAAATTTTATTTCTTTGCCAACTTGTGCATTAAAGTCTCCCACTAAAATTTTTATATGTTACTTTGGTAATATGGATGTTTCGTGTTCTAGCACTTCCCAAAAATCTTCCACTTTGTCAACATTTGTTCTGTTATGTTGGTTAATAGGTGCATGTGCATTTATAATAGTGTAACGTTTATTGCCTGATCTGAACGTCAGAAATGAAATTCGTTCTGATGGGGAGCTAAAATTAGTTATTGATTCCGTTAGTTGCTGTTTGACCATAAATGTAGTCCCTAATATAGTCGTATTATTGGAATTTTTAATGGCTGGTTTTCCTTAGTAGATCCTGTATCCACCTGACTCAAATGCATTTTCGTCCAGATACCTCGTTTCTTGAAGAGCTAATGTAAGTATATTGCGTTGATTGAGAGTGTCCGTTAGGTGTTTTAGTTTTCCAACTTTCATAAGTGTGTTGATGTTCAGAGTCCCCAGTAGATGTTTTTCTTGGGTCTTATCTTTGAAGAAGTACTAGGAAGCTCGTACTCTTACTTACATGATGTTCTGGCTCTCCAGAATCCAAAGGCCTAGTTGCACCGCCATGAATAGCGATGGAAGATTGGTTACTTCCTGGAGTAGTTTTCCTTCTGAAATTTACCGTCATGTCTTAGGTTAAAGTTTGGTTTGGGGAAAGGTAGTTGAAACTTTCGATGATAAAAATTCAAGCATTTAGCTTAGAATTATAAGTGAGGCCACCACTAACATGTGGGACAGACGCCTTTTGCAGCCGCCCACTGTGGGAACATGCGCTACAGTCTGGTGCTTTTATACAAAAGCCTGCCTCTTCCGCCAGTCCCGCCGTTCTGATGATCTTCATCGACGGCTTCACTGCCGTTGAGGTCTCCACCGTTTCCCTGGCAAGGGGCCCTCGCGAGGTACTGTCACCCGGGCCAGGAGAACCAAGGGTTTTTAACGAGGTGTTACTCCTCCCCCTCCTCCTTTTTCAACAGGGCTTGGGATGGCTTTGGCGGAGTTATACACACCCTACATTTCCATCTATGGCCTTCCTCCAGAGCGAAAGAAGAGCGTGGATGCCCTGTTAGTGCAAATCCTTGTCCTGCTGGTGGATCCGGTGCTTCACTGTGTGAATCACCTCCTCATCGTCCTCAAAATGTTTTCCACGACAGGCGTCCTTTAATGACCCAAACAAGCGGAAGTCCGATAGGCCTACTTCAGGGCTGTCAGGTGTGACAGTCATAGATGGTCTCCGCCCCTGGTTAGTAATTTTATCTACTGCTAATAGTGTTAAAAATAAATAAACTATTATTATTATTATGGTAATAATAAATGTTGGTCTATTATATAATTTTTCTAAGGATATTGTTATTTCTTGGTAATTGATTGAATTATCAATATTTATGTTTTCGGTATTTTTGAAGAAGTCTATAAATATTGTTATGTCTAGCGCGAGCACTGTAAGTCGTGGAGCTCTGCCAAACCGCCATCTAATGAAAGCCCCCCCCCCCCCCCCTCTCCCATGCCGAGCGACTAACTGTACTACTGTCAATAGCAGATGCTCTGTAGATTTTGATCAAGTATTTGTGAACATTCCCCTCAGTTTCTTTCTCCAAAATAAATCCTAAAATAACACATTGATAATTAACTTCCTAACGTCTAGAGTTTTGTTTGGACTACTATCTATGGCAGTTTTTGTGTTCAGTCTTTCAATCTGACTTTCACTAGATAATCGATCTTTTTAACTTGCCTACGATCACTCATATGTAGCAGCTGCTCTAACTGTTGACTGGTACTGTAGCACAGAAGAACGGAGGAACCTCCACTGCATCAGCGATTGTCGAACTCAAATCGGCTGAGTGACGTCGTGCATCCCCTTTTATTTGCGACAGGCGAAATGCTGCCGCATCTGCGACGTAGTTGGCAAAACCAGAGAAATATTCCTGTTTCAGAGCCCACTGTGGCGACTGATATATATATGGTAAGTTCCTAGGGGACCTAACTGCTGAGGTAATCGGTCCCTAAGCTTACACACTACTTAAATTTACTTACGCTAAGGTCAGCACACACACTCACGGTTTAGGGAGGACTCGAACCTCCGACGGGGGCAACCGCCCTCAGTTTTTTGGAAACAGATCGCAGACAAGTAGTGAGCCATGTTAGCAGTTGACGCCCGCTCTTTCAGGACGCACTTGTGATTGGTCCACCCTTTTCATCAATAAGATTCATGACGGTAAATAAAATTTGTAATCAGCGATTTCTCTTGAACCGAATGATACTGAAACTATCATTAACAAGTTCTCAATGCTTGTAACGTCGTCAGCACGGCTCCAGCTGTATAATAATATCGGAGCTGTAAACACAGATAATAAAAGAATCGCAACTTGGGAGCTCAGCTTTGTAGATGCATCCCCTCTGTTTCTCTCTGCTCCAGTATGATTCGTCTCTTGTTCGTCCGGCGTTTCCCACGCTGTGTGACCATCTGGCGCGTCGCTCGATGAGTTGCTCGAACCGAGAGAAGGCGCCTAAGACCACGCGGCTAATTCCACAAGGCGGGGCGACTGATAAAATCGCTTCTCTGAAAGGTCTGTGGTGCAGGTAGGGTGACCATACGTCCCGATTAATCGGCTCAAAAATTTGTGCCGGACTCTTTTTAAGAAAACAAGCAATTTGTCCCGAGTTTCAAGGATTATTTTCAGACATTTACAAAGTGGTTAAAATATTTTCTGAGTGTCGATTTTATAAACTATCAATTGAAACTGTCATTCCGTACGTTGGTATCCCCTGATAATGTACAGCTTACGCACTATAATTGTTGCGTGCTCTCATTTTCTTTGCTTTTGCTTGTCATTGTTGTCAGCACTCAGTATCAGTTTAGTGAAGTGCTAGCACGTCGTGGCGATGCCGAAACGAAAATCAAAGTTTTCGGAAGAGCTTCAGAGGAAATTTCCTTGCTTCACTGCTACAGACAATGACTGTTCAGCAAAATGTAACGTATGTAACTGTGCTGTATTCGTGTCTCATGGTGGTGCTGCAGATCTCAAGTATCATATGGAATCAGAGAAACACAGGAAGAGTCTTCGATCGGCAGGTTCCTCGCAAAAAATGACGAGATATTTTGTAATTTCAAATACACAGGAACAGAAAAACGTAGCTGCGGCAGAAGGAACCCTGTCATTCCATGTTGTTAAACACCACCAAAGCTATCGTTCAAATGACTCCAATGTTCAACTAAACAAAAAAATTTTTCCTGATTCTAAGATTGCAGAAAATGTTTCGTGTGAAAGAACAAAGTCTGAAGCAATTATCAACAATGTTATAGCTCCGCATTCCCAGAAACAGGAAATAGCTGCTGTAAACAGTGAAAAATACTTTTTAATATCTACCGATGCTAGCAACCATGGGCATTAGGAAATTTTTCCTGTGATAGTTCAGTATTTTTCTGTAAGTGAGGTGGACTGCAGACGAAATTGCTTGATCTTGATAAATTGCAGAACGAAAAGTCCGAAACAATTTCCAATTAGCTTTCTCATGTTATACAGTCATTCAGTATCATCTCAAAGTGTGTTGCATTTGGTGCAGACAATACTAACTGTAATTTTGGGGGGTTAATGAATGAAGATGGTAATAATGTTTTCACACATCTGAAAGAAAAATTAAAAAACTCTAACATTGTTGGCATAGGTTGTCCAGCACATGTTGTTCAGAACACACTTCAAAGTGCTTGTGATGTTTTACCTGTTGACATTTACTGCATTGTCATGAAGTTGTACAACCATTTTCATATTTTTTGTATTCGTGTTGCAGAACTGACTGAATTATGTGAATTTGTTGGTGTCACTTAACAAACATTTACTTTCCTTTTCCAAAAGAAAGTGGCTTTCATTGTTGCCATCCACGGACAGGATCTTGAAAATGTATGAACCTTTGAAACCTTACTTTTTGTCACAGTCTAACTCAAAGTGCTCTGCAATCTTAAAGAGTTTCTTCAGTGGTCCTATAAATGAATGTCATTTACTTTTTGTACATCCACAAATGAGTGTTTTCCAACAATCCATTCTGAGCATTGAGAAACAGAATAATTCCATATCTGAAGTATTAGCAGTCTTAAATAAAGCTTTGACAGGTCTTAATTCAAGCAAACATGAACATTTTGTACCACTAAGTGTAAAAAAACTGCTGAATGATTGTGATGACCAGTCTGTTAAGAAATATGACATAGCAGTATCAACGTTTTATGATGTTTCAGTACACTATTTATCCTCATGGTTACAGGGAATAGCTGAGTTTTCTGTATTCTCATGGATGATGCTCACAGAACCACCAGAATGGTCCGTAGTTGAAAATACTTTACGGTGGCTTAATAAAAAGGGCATTCTTGTAAATGACAGCCTCTTATTTGATGAGACAGTTCATATACAGTCATTTGTAAAACAACAAGTGGAAACAGACAGTGAACAATGGAATCAGTTCATGGCACATGAAAAATGGTGTAGGTTTTTCAGATCTTGCCAGTGTAATGAACAGTTCAGAGAATCGCTTAATACAGTGCAGTACTTCTTTTCACTCCCTGCCCACAATGCAAATGTTGAAAGAGTTTTCAGCTTACTATCGTCACAGTGGACAGATGAGAGGAACAGATTTACGGCGAGGAGCGCTAAGTGTATTTTATTGACCTGTTTAAACATCAGTAAATACAGTTGCACTGACTTCTATTCATACCTATTAGGCAAACCTGAGTTGCTGAATGAAATTTCATCTTCAAAGAAATGTGATTGCAGTGTGGAATCCACAAAACCATAAATTCCTAGTGTTCACTAAGAACTTTATTTGTAGTGATTGTTACTGTATGTCTTTCTACATTCTGTGTTATAAGTGTCACATTTCTTAATAAGTAAATTTCTGAAAACTTGAAATGTACTTCTTTCCAGTCTTCCATTCTTTGTTTGGTTTTGTACACACACACACAGACACACACACGCACACGCACTAATAACAGTGATGGCTATATTTTCAGAGGAAGAATAAATGTTAGCATTAAAAGTGATATTTGACGAGAAGTAAAAAATTTTCCCACTTTTTGGCCAAGAAAATGTATGAAAGTCCTACTTTTGTCTGAAGAAAATATGGTCACCCTAGGTGCAGGCGGAAACTAATCCAATATTTGAGTGCCATCCACATGGCGATTCTTCGAACTTAGAGTGGTCTGAATAGTGTCTTCTTGGTAGCGCCCTATGATGACTTCGCTGTGTACTGTCTGACAAAAAATGTGCAAAACCCAGAAAAATGGTAACACACGAACGGAAAAAACTGCAGCACCAAGAAAGAGTTGTGTAACGTAAACGAAAGTTGGCAGGTGTATTTCTACATCTGAAAGGTGATATCTAATCAGATTTCACACCAGTTGTGTAAGAGTAGCGCCAGCAGCGCCGCCATGAGGATGCAACTCAGGTTTGCTTTAAATACACGTCGTAATGGTCGTGAGCGTTAGTTATGTTTGGGATTGGACGTGGTGAGTCGATACTAGTCAGGAATATATTTCAGAGAACAAAGGCGCCATTATCAACGCCCCAGTGCGTTGGACGACGTCGTGTAATTGGCCTATGAGAACCTGGGTGTTCCTTCTGCGATATTACGGAAAGATATGGCAGCGATGTAGCCATTGTATTGGCTTTCTGGCAGCGGTGGCCACGAGAACGTACGGTCGCAACAAGACCGGGATGGAGACGGCCACGTGACACTACCGAGGGGGAGACCATCTCTGTTCGACATATGGCTCCGTCTCATCCCATTGCATCTGCAGCCGCATTTTGAACAGCATTTCGCACCACAGTGACGAACTGTTACAAACATGCTACTTCGAGAACAGCTCAGCCGGCCGGAGTGGCCTTGCCGTTCTAGGCGCTTCAGTCTGGAACCGCGCGACGACTACGGTCGCAGGTTCGAATCCTGCCTCGGGCATGGATGTGTGTGTTGTCCTTAGGTTACCAAACTGCCTATTGGCTTCTGTCTCGGGTTCTTCGGCCGACGTTCATCTAATGATTTTTCTGACGTTTCGCCAGCACGAGTGGCTGGCATTGTCAAAGCTTCACCCTCCATTGCAGGTGGTGAACTGGAGCCGAGCTCGCGGGCGCAGACTATATGTACCTGGCGCGCCAACGACCGAGGGCTTCTCCGCGGTCATTTCCGGTGCGGTTCTCCTCTTGCTACCTGCGACGGTCGTTCGCTGCAGTACGGGAGGCCAGGATCCGTTTACCTTAAGGCTTTCCTCTTTCTTGTTCAAACTGTTCGCGTGTTTTTGTATTTCTACAGCTTCTCTGAACAAGCGCGTGTGATAGTGCTTCTCTACAGCCAGAACTTCCGCGTCGGCGAATTTTATTACGTGGTCGGTCTCATTCAGTGCGTGCTCTGCCACGGCCGATTTCTCCACCTGCCCCAACCTGCAATGTCGCTTATGCTCTTTGATCCTGGTGTTAATGGATCGTCCAGTCATTCCGACATAAACTTTTCCGTATGTGCATGGTATGCGGTATATTCCCGACATTGCAAGTGGGTCTCTTTTCTCCTTCGCCGATCTAAGACACTCTTTGATCTTCCTTGTCGGTTTGAAAATCGTCTTTACGCCATGTTTGCGCAATATACGGCCGATTCTGTCAGTCACTCTGGGAATGTATGGCAGAAAGGCAGTACCCGACATTTCTTTTTCTGTTTGCTTACTTCGCCGAGTGTTTGGCTCTGTTACACTTCTAATATAATTTGTGGAGTACCCATTGCTCCTCAGGACAGTTTCCAGGTGTTGCATTTCTCGTTTGAGGTGTTGCGGCTCATATATTCGTCCTGCTCTCGTTACGAGCGTACTAATCATGCCTCTTTTCTGGCTCGGGTGGTGGTTTGACAGTTTGTGCAGGTATCGGTCCGTGTGAGTCGGTTTTCGATACACGCTGTGTCCCAGATTTTCGCCGTCCCTTGTGACGAGCACATCTAGAAATGGCAGTTTCTTGTCCTTTTCTACTTCCATGGTAAATGTTATGTTGGCATGGAGGCTGTTCAAGTGTCTTAGGAAGTCACCGAGCTGTTCTTCACCATGGCTCCACACCACGAAAGTATCATCGACGTACCTGTACCACACCTTAGGTTTGCAAGTCGCCGAGTCCAGTGCCTGTGCTTCGAATTGTTCCATGAAGAAGTTGGCCACCACTGGACTGAGAGGACTACCCATGGCGACGCCTTCCAGCTGTTCGTAGAAATCGCCATTCCACGTGTAATAGCTCGTGGTGAGACATGCATGGATGAGCTTTCTGATGTGTAGCGGGAAAATGGAACCGATGTGCTCCAGAGCGTCACTGAGTGGCACTTTCGTAAATAACGAAACAACATCTAAGCTGACCAGGATGTCGTTTGGTGCAAGTTTCAGTTTCTTCAGCTTCTCAGTGAAATGTCCTGAGTCCTTAATGTATGTGTCGGTGTTCCCGACGTGTGGCTGCAGCAGAGAGGCCAAGTGTTTTGCCAGTTTATATGTCGGTGATCCAGGAGCGCTAACGATCGGTCTCAGTGGAACGTTGTTCTTATGGATCTTGGGTAATCCATACAGCCGAGGTGGTAGGGCTTCTGTGTTGCGCAGGTTTCTCTGTACGTCCGCCGGCAGAGAAGACGCCTTGATTAATCGATTCGTATTCCGTGTGATACGTTGCGTCGGATCTGCGCTTAGTTTTCGGTACGTCGTCGGATCTAATAGCCTCAACAATTTCCTTAGGTTAGTTAGGTTTAAGCAGTTATAAGTTCTAGGGGACTGATGATCTCAGATGTTCCATAGTGCTCAGAGGCATTTGAACCATCTCTGAGAACAGCTCCGTGCCAGACGCCCTGTACCGTGTATTCCACTGATGACAAACCACAACCGTTTGGTGTCAGGTGAGAGCTAATTGGATAGCAGGCTGGAGGGCTGTTGTGCTTTCTGATGAAAGCTTGTTCTACCTCGGTGCCAACGATGGCCATGTGTTGTCGGGAAGATGCCAGCTGAGAACCCACAACCAACCTGTCTGTGTGATAGACACAATAGATCTGCCTGCAGCTCGTGGTGTAGTGGGTAGCGTTGCTCCTTCTGGATCACGGGGCCCTGGTTCGATTCCCGGCGGTGTTGGGGACTTTCTCTTCCCGGGGAATGAGTGTTTGTGTTGTTCTTGTCATTTCATCATCATTCATGAAATTGGCTAGGTTGGACTGTCGAAAGATTGGGACTTTGTATGGGCGCTGACGACCACGGCGTTGGGCGCCCCACAAACCAAACATTATCATCATCAAACTCAAAGACCTTCTCTCAGAGTTAAGGTTTGGGGTGCAATCTCGTATGAAATAAGAAGCACTCTCGTGGTTATCGCATGCATCCTGACTGCAAAATTGTGCGTGAATCTCGTGATTTGACTCGTTTTTCTGTCATTCTGAACCATCATTCAAGGTGGTGTTTCTCAATAGGATAACGCCTGTACACATACCGCTGTTGTAACCCAGCCGATACTACAGAGTGTCGACATGTTGCCTTGCACTGCTCGATCACCGGATCTGTCTCCAGTCGAGCAGATACGGGACATCACAGGACAAAACGACCAGCGTCGTCTACAAACAGCATTAACCATCCCTGTATCGACCGACCAGGTGCCACAGGTATGGAACTCCATTCCGCAAACTGACATCCGCCACATGTACAACACAATACATGCACGTTTGCGTGATTTCGTTCGACATTCTGCCAGTTACACAGGTTATTAATGTATCAGCATTTCAAAGTTTCAATGCCTCATCTCACACTTACATTACCCAATGAGCTTGCAATGTTAATCACTTAAATCTGTTACCTAGACAAACATTTTTCCGAAATTTCAATACTTTTCGTTAATTACTTTTCTGTGTTGCCATTTTTGTTTCGGTAAGTGTATGTGAAAGTAACTTCCTAGAGGTGCACATCATCGACGGGTATGTAAATGATTAGTTACTTGTGACACGTAGGACGTCCACCAGAGCCCGCCAGTGTTACTTGAGTTTGGTGTTATCAGTCCTGGTGCGGTGTATATGGGGCGTGAAGAGCATCAGACGCTGAGTGATTTCTGTGAAGGGCACGGAGGTGCCACATAATTGTGCGACACAGCGTTATGAGCAATTGATTGAATTGGAAAGAGGCCTCGTTGTCAGTTTCAGTTTTGCTGACTGATCGAATTGTCTCACATCCAGCTTTCTAATACGAGGGCAGTTCAATAAGTAATGCAACACATTTTTTTTTCTGAAACAGGGGTTGTTTTATTCAGCATTGAAATACACCAGGTAATGCCACAATCTTTTAGCTACACAACACTATTTTTCAACGTAATCTCCATTCAATGCTACGGCCTTACGCCACCTTGAAATGAGGGCCTGTATGCCTGCACGGTACCATTCCACTGGTCGATGTCGGAGCCAACCTCGTACTGCATCAATAACTTCTTCATCATCCGCGTAGTGCCTCCCACGGATTGCGTCCTTCATTGGGCCAAACATATGGAAATCCGACGGTGCGAGATCGGGGCTGTAGGGTGCATGAGGAAGAACAGTCTACTGAAGTTTTGTGAGCTCCTCTCGGGTGCGAAGACTTGTGTGAGGTCTTGCGTTGTCATGAGGAAGGAGAAGTTCGTTCAGATTTTTGTGCCTACGAACACGCTGAAGTCGTTTCTTCAATTTCGGAAGAGTAGCACAATACACTTCAGAGTTGATCGTTTGACCATGGGGAAGGACATCGAACAGAATAACCCCTTCAGTGTCCCAGAAGACTGTAACCATGACTTTACCGGCTGAGGGTATGGCTTTAAACTTTTTCTTGGTAGGGGAGTGGGTGTGGCGCCACTCCATTGATTGCCGTTTTGTTTCAGGTTCGAAGTGATGAACCCATGTTTCATCGCCTGTAACAATCTTTGACAAGAAATTGTCACCCTCAGCCACATGACGAGCAAGCAATTCCGCACAGATGCTTCTCCTTTGCTCTTTATGGTGTTCGGTTAGACAACGAGGGACCCAGCGGGAACAAACCTTTGAATATCCCAACTGGTGAACAATTGTGACAGCACTACCAACAGAGATGTCAAGTTGAGCGCTGAGTTGTTTGATGGTGATCCGTCGATCATCTCGAACGAGTGTGTTCGCACGCTCCGCCATTGCAGGAGTCACAGCTGTGCACGGCCGGCCCGCACGCGGGAGATCAGACAGTCTTGCTTGACCTTGCGGCGATGATGACACACGCTTTGCCCAACGACTCACCGTGCTTTTGTCCACTGCCAGATCACCGTAGACGTTCTGCAAGCGCCTATGAATATCTGAGATACCCTGGTTTTCCGCCAAAAGAAACTCGATCACTGCCCGTTGTTTGCAATGCACATCCGTTACAGACGTCATTTTAACAGCTCCGTACAGCGCTGCCACCTGTCGGAAGTAAATGAAACTATACGAGACGAAGCGGGAATGTTTGAAAATATTCCACAAGAAATTTCCGGTTATTTCAACCAAAATTGGCCGAGAAAAAAAATGTGTTGCGTTACTTATTGAACTGCCCTCGTAGAATTGGCAGTGGCAGTCGCCCGTGCTGGGAAAGCGAGAGTGGCAATACTCTTTGTCAAGGTTCTACCACGTCCGACCACCACAAGGTAGGATGGCCATTTTGTTTACGGAGCCAATTGTAACCCCTTCACATGTGCTCCTGTCAGCCTAGAACCAATAACGGGCTGCCGTCCACACTCTGTGTCACCCTGCACCGCTTGTCGGTGATTATCAGCATCCGGACTAGGGAATTCACACGAATGCGTAGGCCGCCGTTAACACAACAGAAACGGTCGCCTTTGGAACCGTCTCGTGACCGTAAATCATAAGCTGCTAATAAATGGATTCACGCTGTGTTCGCCGATGAATCGCGATTCTGTACTACGTCAGATCAGAATCGTCGGCGAATATGGTGGCGACCAGAGTAAAGGTCCCACCGAGCATGACTTGGAGATGCGCGGTGGCATTACTCTTGTCATAATTGTATGGGGTAGCCATCGGTAATGACTTCAGGTCGCGAGGTAGCTCTGACAGCAAAAGGGCACGTCACGGTCATTCTGCGTCCTTACAACCTATCTCTCAACAGGCCAATGCTCGAGTCGGCCGTTGTTGCCCAGCGGTTCTAGACACTTCCGTCTGGAACCGCGCGAACACTACGGTCGCAGCTTCGAATCCTGCCTCCAGCATGGATGTGTGTGATTTCCTTAGGTTAGTTAGTTTTAAGTAGTTCTAAGTTCTAGGGGACTGATAACCTCAGATGTTGAGTCCCATAGTGCTCAGAGCCATTTGAACCATTTTGAACAATACTGAATTCCACATGTCACGTGTCTTTGTGAACTTTGTTGGTTATATTGTGGCATTACTGTGGCCAGAAATATCCCTAGATTTCTCCGCAATAGAATACATTTTGGACCAGTTCGGACGTCATCCCTGTTGCAGTCCCATTATGCCAGCCGCTGGCCAACTTGCCTCAGGAGAGAAAACAACAGTTTTATAAACCCTTCCCGCCCGCAGCTCGTGGTCCCGCGGTAGCGTTCTCGCTTCCCACGCCCGGGTTCCCGGGTTCGATTCCCGGCGGGGTCAGCGATTTTCTCTGCCTCGTGATGGCTGGGTGTTGTGTGATGTTCTTAGGTTAGTTAGGTTTAAGTAGTTCTAAGTTCTAGGGGACTGATGACCATAGATGCTAAGTCCCATAGTGCTCAGAGCCATTTGAACCATTTTTAAACCCTTCCCAATGTTATCAGTTCATGCACCCTGGCAAAAAGCGCTGCAACGTCATTCTGATAAGTGGACTTATTCTGCCATTCTGTTAGTCAGTTTGACTCGGTATTGTAGTCGCTCTAACAACATCACATGCTCTTCAACTTACGAAGGTTCGTTTCGAATCCTCCTCCCCTACCGGATCGTTAACAATTTTTTGTCACGCTATGTGATAGCAGAAAACTCTCACTCTGAGGTCTCATAATGTAAGTGAGCATTCACCATTATCAGTATTCCACTGGGCAGTATGATTATGAACACAGATCTGCAGAGTAGTGCTATGCAAGCGGGTAACAGGAATGCTGTTTCTTCGCAGCAGTTTAACCTTGGGAAGTCAGTCTTTCCATAATTTTTTCCCCTTGGTCGAAGGTCTTTCCCTTCTGTCTTCCCTTATCCAACTAACTGTGGTTTACCGGTCCTACGCAGATCGTGTTGTCTTAGTTGCTGACAGCTGGAACGGTCAGATTGCAAATGTGTGGCTTACCTGGATGACATATTGCTGGTGAAGTCGGAACCCCGTCCATATTGCCAAGGCGTCTCTGGGGTAACTAAAAGGTACTCATTGTTGAGTATAGCTTGTGATTACCAGAATTCCTTGTTATTTTCAACACGCCCTAGTTTTCATTGTACTTAAATCTCCCATAATTATATGTAAAAACTAGAAACTGATAAACGTAAACGTATAAACAGTTGCCCAAAGTTGTTGATTGGGAGCTGATGACACCCTTGAAGCCCTCGCCACCTTCCCCATGCCCCTCCGCTCCACAGTATCACGTCTCCTGAACGTCTATCCTTCAATAAAATATTTTTTCTGCTTTTTTTGCGTTGTGATAACGTCTATTACGTGGGTGTGGCAGTAAAAGAATGTAATGAAACTTATCCCCTTACAGATATATTAATATATTTCAGTGTGTACCTCATTATCAAACCTAGAAAACAAAACTCATCACATTCCAAACATGATATACGGTTAAAAATTAATGTACTTGTATTTGTAAAGGACCCACATCTTGTTGCTTGTGAAGTACATATGTTAGCCATTACACCCTCGGAGCAATACAGGTAATGCAGCCGCAATGCATTCCCTAGTTGCACCATATCTATAGATCACCTAAGTCTGTGGTACAGGCAGGATGTCCTAATTATGCCCAAAGCTGGGGTCCTATTCCAATTCCAAAGAGCCTCGGCAATAGTGATTTAAAAAGTGGAGGGCATTCCACTAGGGTTGTCGGTGTAGCTCTGCTGTGGTGGTGTAATGGCTAGCACATCCACCTAGAAAGGAAGGAGACGTGTATTCATGTCCTGGCTGTAATACACATTTTAATTCATTTCTTCAGCTTCTATCATTATCGTAAAAATAATGGTCGTTAAAGGTAACTTCATTTTAATTGATAACTCTCAAGTGACCCTAATTGCACAAAGAAATTATCTGCTTGGATCCATAACTTATTTAATGCATTCACATATAAGTGTTGTTCTGAGGTGTCTGGTAGTAACGGAGAAACAGGGTACCATTTAACTCGTGGATTTGAATGTTGCATTGATAGAAGGTACAGTATGTAGCCTGAATTCCTCAGCTCAGTATCTGTGACATACGGTCATTTTACTTCGCCGCCTACCGACAACAATTACTCTCTTAGCTTCTGAATTTAGTTATGCACAACGAAGAAATGGGCACTGAAGCTAACGCACCTATTAATTTAGCAACCTCAACAAGCACTGTACAACATTTGACCGCTATTTCGTCCATAAGAAAATCATGAAGTTTTCTAGCGCATTAAAACTGTGTGCTGGACCAAGAATCGAAGTAGGGACCTTTGCCTCTTGTGGGCACGTAGTTTACCGACTGACCCACCTAAGCAAAACACGACCCTCCCACAGAGCTTCAATTCAGCCAGTACATCATCTCCTGCCTTTCAAACTTCGCAGAAGATCTCCTGAAAAACTAGGCAAATGCCGGGATGGTTCCTTTGGTAGGGCCCCGCCAATTTCCTTCCCCTTCCTTGACAGAATCCGAATTCGTGCTCCATGTCCAATGACCTCGATTTCGATGGAACGTTAAGCCCAATCTTCCTTCCTTTCTTCCTACGAAACTTGCAAGTCTAGCACTCCTGAAAGAAAGGATATTGAGCAGACGTGGCTTAGCGACAGCCTGGGGGCTCTGCCAGGAAGTTTCACATCCGTTCGCACTCCGCTGCAGAGTGAACATTTCTTTCTGAAGAGATGTCACAGCCAACGTGTCGCACGTTGTTGTGGCTGTTATCTGCAGACTAGTTTGGAGCACTTCTCCACATTAGTGTATCCCGTGCAGGTATCTTCACGTCTGCACAACTGATGCTGCCTACATCAATATCAATCTGCATTCTGTAGGTAAGACTCGGTCTCTCTCTTCAAAAATGCACACCAAGTTACCGTGCACACCGCCTTCCATTTCGAAATTAGCTGTTCCTTAATGCACAGGTCCTTGGCGCGAGTGTTTATTTCAGCGTCAATGTCAGTATTAATTTCAGCGTTAATTTCAGTGTTAATTGCAGTATTAACGACAGTGTTAATTTCAGTAAAATGGTTCGGTTACTAGACCGCATCATTATCAAACACGATAAACGATTAAAGTACCGATGCTTTGACAGTCTTTGTAGCGGTTCTCTTCTGAGCGACTAACTGCTGGAGTTTGGTGGCAGTCTTTACATATTGTCTTGTTTCGATTGTCATGTGGCTGTCGATATCGCGTTCTGGGATACCATTGGACAATTCGTATTAAAGATTGCTATGGAGGGATTATTGGCTGTGATACTCTGCTAGAGTATCGTTAGGCAATAACAAATCGACGGCTTCCATGCAGCGAGACGTTCACACCACACAGCTGTTCTCTTGTGGCCGCTTGTTTATAGCGTTGAACACGGGTGATGTGCAGCTAATCGATGGCGAACACATGCGGCCCACTGGACTGGTATCGGTGGAAGCAGACAGAGCCCTTAGCACGCCGTAGCGGGTAAGTGAGGAAACTCTTCCTGAGCTGGAGACAGCCATTTGAAGGGACAAATATGAATGCTGACCTATGATTCAAAGAGTAAGAGAGGCAAGGAAAGGAAACAGGAGAACATAATAAAAGTATGTTTACTTCACAATTCCTACTGATTGGTCAAGTCTATGTTATGAAAATGTAGTTCCCTACTTATAATAGCCGGCCGCAATGGCCGAGCGGTTCTAGGCGCTACAGTCTGGAGCCGCGCAACCGCTACGGTCACAGGTTCGAATCCTGCCTCGGGCATGGATGTATGTGATGTCCTTAGGTTAGTTAGGTTTAAGTAGTTCTAAGTTCTAGGGGACTGATGACCTCAGCAGTTAAGTCCCATAGTGCTCAGAGCCATTTGAACCATAAATATCTGTTCAAGAAAGTAGCGTTCGTTTCTCGCAGGTATGAGCGAAAATGCATCACGTTTTCGGTTTAGGATAGTAGCATGAAACTTATGAAGTAGCACTAATTTGTTACTTTTGGTTCCCGTATAATATTTCCTGACACATATTTTACGTCTGTCTTTTGTGATTATTTTTCAGTTTTTAATTTATTTTTTTGTACCACTTAATTCCACGTAAATCACTTTCCGTAATTTTATCTTAGTTTTCCTTCATCTGTCTTGGATTTCAATAATTTTAGTCTCGAGTATAACTACAACTATCCACCTCACTTTCACATTTTTTTCCCAACAACAGGGATACGGAGTCCTTATGAACGTTATTTGCACCGTTAACTGATTGTATCTGCAACGTGTTATGACATATATGACACCATGTACTAGGTGCAAACCACGGCTTTTCCCTACAAATGGCACCTTCAGCTAAAGACAGACGTCGACTGTGGACATTGTATCACAGACAAACTGTCTTTGACTGATCAGAGATGTCACTACACCCTCTCAAAGCTCAAACAACAATGCATGAGCAGCGCCTATTAGACGGAGGGGGTCCAACAGCAGATCAGTTCCAGTCATTCCACCAGGAAGGAGGTACGCGGCTCGTGTTGTCTGTAGTTCAACCATGCCTACACGGTCAATACCGCGGTTCGATCGCGTTCGCATTATTACTTTGTGCCGGGAAGGGCTCTCAACAAGGGAATTATCCAGGCGTCTCGAAGCGAACCAGAGTGATGTTGTTCGGACCTGGAGGAGGTACAGAGAGACAGGAACTGTCGATGACTTGCCTCGCTCAAGCCGTCCAAGGGCTACTACTGCAGTGGATGAGCACTACCTACGGATTAACGCTCGGAGGAACCCTGACAGCAACGCCACCATGTGTAATAATGCTTTTCGTGCAGCCACAGGACGTCGTGTTATGACTCAAACTGTGCGCAATACGCTGCATGATGTGCAACTTCACTCCAGACGTCCATGGCGAGGCCCATCTTCGCAACCACGGTACCATGCAGCGCGGTACAGATGGGCCCAACAATATGTCGAATCGACCGCTCAGGATTGGCCTCACGTTTTCTTCACCGATGAATGTCGCATATGCCTTGAACTAGACAATCGTCGGAGACGTGTTTTGAGGCAACTCGGTCAGGCTGAATGCATTAGACACACTGTCCAGCGAGTGTAGCGAGGTGTAGGTTTCCTGATGTTTTGGAGTGGCATTATGTTAGGCCGACCTAGGCCGCTGGTGGTCATGGAAATAGCCGAAACGGCTGTACGCTACGTGAATGCCATCCTCCGACCAATAGTGCAACTTCATTGACGACAATTCACCTCCCCCCCTCCCCCCCATCGTGCCCAGCTTGTGAATGACTTCCTTCAGGATAATGACATCGCTCGACAAGAGTGGCCAGCATGTTCTCCAGACATGAATCCTATCGAACATGCCTGGGCTATATTGAAAAGGGCTGTTTAAGGACGACGTGACCCACCAACCACTCTGAGGGATCTACGCTGAATCGCCGTTGAGGAGTGGGATAGTCTGGGCCAACAGTGCCTTGATGCATTCTGTACACAGAGTACGCGAAGGAACTTGCCCCCCTTCTTGCAGCACGTAGGTCTCTAGAAGGGCGTAGCGTTCCAAAGGATTGGAAAAGGGCACAGGTCATCCCCGTTTTCAAGAAAGGACGTCGAACAAATGTGCAGAACTATAGACCTATATCTCTAACGTCGATCAGTTGTAGAATTTTGGAACACGTATTACGTTCGAGTATAACGACTTTTCTGGAGACTAGAAATCTACTCTGTAGGAATCATCATGGGTTTCGAAAAAGACGATCGTGTGAAACCCAGCTCGCGCTATTCGTCCACGAGACTCAGAGGGCCATAGAGACTGGTTCACAGGTAGATGCCGTGTTACTTGACTTCCGCAAGGCGTTCGATACAGTTTCCCACAGTCGTTTAATGAACAAAGTAAGAGCATATGGACTATCAGACCAATTGTGTGATTGGATTGAAGAGTTCCTAGATAACAGAACGCAGCATGTCATTCTCAATGAAGCGAAGTCTTCCGGAGTAAGAGTGATTTCAGGTGTGCCGCAGGGGAGTGTCATAGGACCGTTGCTATTCACAATATACATAAATGACCTTGTGGATGACATCGGAAGTTCACTGAGGCTTTTTGCAGATGATGCTGTGTTGTATCGAGAGGTTGTAACAATTGAAAATTGTACTGAAATGCGGGAGGATCTGCAGCGAATTGACGCATGGTGCAGGGAATGTCAATTCAGTCTCAATGTAGACAAGTGTAATGTGCTGTGTGCTGCGAATACACAGAAAGAAAGATCCCTTATCATTTAGCTACAAAATAGCAGGTCAGCAACTGGAAGCAGTTAATTCCATAAATTATCTGGGAGTACGCATTAGGAGTGGTTTAAAATGGAATGATCATATAAAGTTGATCGTCGGTAAAGCAGATGCCAGACTCAGATTCATTGGAAGAATCCTAAAGAAATGCAATCCGAAAACAAAGGAAGTAGATTACAGTACGCTTGTTCGCCCACTGCTTGAATACTGCTCAGTGTGGGATCCGTACCAGATAGGGTTGATAGAAGAGATAGAGAAGATCCAACGGAGAGCAGCGCGCTTCGTTACAGGATCATTTAGTAATCGCGAAAGCGTTACGGAGATGATAGATAAACTCCAGTGGAAGACTCTGCAGGAGAGACGCTCAGTAGCTCGGTACGGGCTTTTGTTAAAGTTTCGAGAACATACCTTCACCGAAGAGTCAAGCAGCATATTGCTCTCTCCTACGTATATCTCGCGAAGAGACCATGAGGATAAAATCAGAGAGATTAGAGCCCACACAGAAGCATACCGACAATCCTTCTTTCCACGATCAATACGAGACTGGAATAGAAGGGAGAACCGATAGAGGTACTCAGGGTACCCTCCGCCACACACCGTCAGGTGGCTTGCGGAGTATGGATGCAGATGTGGATGTAGATGTAGATGCACTTGTGGATAGTATGTGGACCACAACCTCTGAAAGTTTCGCTGTATGGTAGTACAACATGGAAAGTGTGATTTTCATGAGCAGTAAAAAGGGAGGGAATAATGTTTTATGTTGATCCCTATTCCAATTTTCTGTACAGGTTCCGGAACTCTCTTAACCGAGGTGATGCAAAATTTTCTTCGAAGTGTGTATTTCGATAGCATCTGCTATTATTCGCTGCTGCATCCACGGCTTTAGAGAAGCCACAGGAGGTTTTGGAAGAAGCTACGTCCAAGCCCCGTTGGAGTACAGTTACAGTTGATTTTCTGTGTTGCCGCCGTCGTACACAGCGTTCAAACTCCGACACACGAATGCTAAATGGTCTCCTACTTCCAGCAACTTATGTTTCGCTAAATGCGATCGAAGTTCTTACAAGGGAACCTCCCCATCGCACCCCCCTCAGATTTAGTTATAAGTTGGCACAGTGGATAGGCCTTGAAAAACCGAACACAGATCAATCGAGAAAACAGGAAGAAGTTGTGTCGAACTATAAAAAAATAAGCAAAATATACAAACTCAGTAGTCCACGCGAAGATATGCAACATCATGGACTTTCCAAAGTCAGGAGCGCCGTGGTCCCGTGGTTAGCGTCAGCAGCTGCGGAACGAAAGTTCCCCGGTTCATACAAATGTTCGAAACATCACTCGCTACGCCGAAGATGACTATGTGAGTAGACTAACAAAAGAAACATCTATATTCAATTCCTATCTAATCATGTTAAGCTTACCTAGAATATATTTGTCCACTTAGAGAGTTTTTTCCTTAATTATGTCTCAAATGCGTTCCATATCGCCCTCTCACTCTATTTCTCTCTCCCCCCCCCCCCCCCCCTCTCTCTCTCACTCTCTCGCTCTCTTCCCCTCAATCACCATCTCGTGGACACCTTCGCTCATTCATACATATTTTTCATTGCCCTTTGCCTCCTAGATGTAAGCCTTAGCCAGTAAGACAACTCTAATAATAGTTACACGCCACATAATGGCACCAGACCAACAACTGTACCTAAAGTCAAGAACTTAGAAGTGTTTGAATCGACAACCCATAAAATTTAACAAAAATGCAAACAAAACTGAAAAAATGAAATATTTTTGCTCCACTGACTTACAAATCAGTGCAACAGTATAAATCAACCTGCAAACGCACAACATATAACGAAACAGACAATTGCAACAAAGTTACATATCAGAAAAGAAAAGAAAAAGACTCGATAACTAACAGAAATAGAAATTGAAAGTACCTTCGAATCACATCACTGTATTTGTTATTTTGTAAATAAAAGTTTATTACGTTAAAAAAAAAAAGTTCAAGTCTCGCCTCAAGCGAAAAATTTTTCTTTATTTTAGCAAAGTTATGATCTATCCATTCGTTCATTGACGTCTCTGTTCACTGTAATAAGTTTAGTGTCTGTGTTTTGCGGCCGCACCGCAAAACCGTGCGATTAGTAGACGAAAGGACGTGCCTCTCCAATGGGAACCGAAAATTTTTGATCGCAAGGTCATAGGTCAACCGATTCCTCCACAGGAGGATATACTCTATACTACACTGGTGACGGCATGTGCGTCACATGACAGGAATATTTTGTCGACCCACCTAACTTGTACACTTGGCGAATGGGTAAAAAGATTCTTCTACGTTGCCCGATTTAGGTTTTCTTGTGGATGTGATAATTACTCCCAAAAAAGTGATGAAAACATAAGAGTTTGTCACATAAACTGCAACAAATGAATCCAAAAGGCTCACACTCGCACACTTTTCGCTGTGCTCTGTCAAAACATATGTTTTTTACGTTTTCAAATTTTTCCGTGTGTATACCGTCAAATCCTGCATATGTCCAAGCAAATCTGAACATGTCCTGGAATTTTGGAGAGCGAAGTTGATTATGTGTTAGTGCCTGAACTTTGATAATTGACTGAAAATAAAAAATTAAACTTTTTCCTTGAAGGAAGACTTGAACCAAGAATCTCTTGTTCCGCAGCTGCTCACGCTAACCACGAGACCACAGCGCTCCTGTGTTCTGTCGGTCCTTGATGTTGCCTATCTTGCGATTGGACTACTCAGTTTGTATATTTTGATTATTTTTTCAGAGTTCCACACAACTTCTTCCTGTTTTCTCGATTGATCTGTGTTCAGTTTTTCAAGGTCTATCCACTGTGGCAACTTATAACTAAATCTGAGGGGGGTTCGATGGGGAGGTTCCCTTGTTAGATGACTGTAGTGTAGAGTGCGCTTACGCAGTCCTGACCTCTGATCCTGCAGCTGTTCTTCAACGTATTTTTTATCCCTCTGTGACGTAGCACCCTGCTTACAAGGTCGCTCACGCCACATAAGGTAAGCGAGCAATAGGCAGGAGTTCATTTGTTCCTTCCTCTGTCTTGTCTCCACTGTATCTCACTCCTTGCTGTATGTTCCCGTTGATACAGCATTTCACTCAGAAAGTTGTCCGGAGCTAGTTCAGTTCGGACTGGACGTTTTCAGCGTCGCAAAAATGGTAAAAAGTGTAAAATCGTATGGAATTTTTGGCTGGCGTATTATAGTGGTTGGGTTCAGCAGCGTTGCGGAATGGGTATTCTTTTTGTCAGCACACATTGTCCCCTTTCCTTGCGGTATGTGAGAGATATGTGTTTATTATGTCTAAAATAAGACATCAAGGATGCATGCACTCGACTCACCTCGATGAGCAACGAGTCCACAACCTTCAATGCGGATGTACATTTCCATTCGACCTCCAGTGGGTATTGAAAATTAGTAAGCACGGAGGACACGGACGTGGACTGTGGATATGTGGCTCTAGCTGGGAATGTGTTGACACAGTCCGCGCTTTTATGATAAACAGTATGAGCGGAGGTGCAGTGGTTAATGAAGCAGCCTAGCAGACTGGAGACAATGGGTTCGAGCCCCATTCGGCACACATTTTCACTCGTCACCGCTGATTCCGCGTAAAGTTCCAATGCAGCTGATATTATTCATTCCTTCTCTTTCCGTTCCTGTCTCCTCACTCCCACCTTCAGTCTACATAATATGTACACAGCTGTGGATACCGTGTGAACAGACACCATATAATGGATTCACCTTGATGGGCAATGAACTCATTTACGTCGACCTCCATCGGGAATCGAAAATTAACAGCCGTGGAAGACATGGATGGAGACTGGGGACAGGTGGCCCTAGGTGAAAATGTGAGTCGGCCAGGTAACCTAGTGAGATAGCGCATTTGCGATAAACACTGTGTGCTGTTCGCTCATTGGTTAATGCAATCGCCCAGTAAACAGCCATTGCTGATTCCACATAAAATACCGATGCAACTTTCCTTTCTCATCTCCAGCTTACCTAGTATGTGTACTTGTGGAGTGTAGATGAGTGTAACATGCGTGTACAATGTAGTATTTGTTTTGGATGATGATGATGATGATGAGAGGACCAAGAGGGCACATACGTAGCTTTCTCCTATCGAATAGCACCAAACGGCAACAGAGCTTAACCTCACTATCTGGCGGATGGATAAATAAGTGTCACATGCCCCCCCCCTACATGAGATACTGTCGAGTGTTTAGGAATTGAATCCAGGACCTCGTTCGGAAGGCTGGTGATCCGGAAATTGATGCCACCGTCTCTCCTCCTCTTAGTGGCCAAATAGTGGCAGTCAAAATTTTGTTCACCACTAGGATTCGAGGTGGAGTACCTCCACGCTGAGCGCCACCGCACTAACTCCTATAGCGACCTCCAACACGCGGGCGGGTGTGAGTCTGTGGCATAAGGTTCTTTCGTACTGGGTGGTGTGCGACTCTGCATCCATGTATCTGTTGGTGTGCATCGATTTCCTGTACACCTTATGCTCTACTTTGTTGCTACATGTTCTACATTAAGAAAAGCAATTGCTTCGTTATTTTGTATTTCTGAGCAATTGTTTTGAAGTAAGCCTTAGAGGCACTGATGAAATCTGCATAGTTGTGCTTCCCCATGAGGCCATATGCTGAAGGACGTCTATGTCCTTCAGCCAACAATGCAGTTGCAGTTGCACAGAACTTAATACTGCCGTTTAGAAAGATTCCAGGAGTAAATCGGTTGCTACAGATGAAAGAGGTGACCCCATTTACCACTCAGTCTAGAATTTGCTTTGTCAAGTAATATATATTGTTGACAAGCCGAGCTGCGCCAACTTGCAGATGTATTGATGTATTTGCTCCTAGAGGATGGCCCGCATCTCGTGGTCGTGCGGTAGCGTTCTCGCTTCCCACGCCCGGGTTCCCGGGTTCGATTCCCGGCGGGGTCAGGGATTTTCTCTGCCTCGTGATGGCTGGGTGTTGTGTGATGTCCTTAGGATAGTTAGGTTTAAGTAGTTCTAAGTTCTAGGGTACTGATGATCATAGATGTTAAGTCCCATAGTGCTCAGAGCCATTTGAATCATTTTCCTAGAGGATGTTAATGGGACCAGCTTTAGAGGTGTTAGTAAAAAGACAATTCATGTCAAAACTAACCATTATATCTATAGCAAATACTTGCTGTTCCCATATGAGTTGGATTAGTATTTGTGGAATTCTTAATGTAAGACTCCCTGTAGTCAGTCAGGTGGCATCAAAAACTGGTTCAAATGCATCTGAGCACTATGGGACTTCTCAGGTCATCAGTCCCCTAGAACTTAGAACTACTTAAACCTAACTGACCTAAGGACATCACACACATCCATGCCCGAGGCAGGATTCGAACCTGCGACAGTAGCGGTCGCGCGGTTCCAGACTGTAGCGCCTAGAACCGCTCGGCCACCACGGCCGGCTACTGCCCGAGAACTTAGAACTACTTGAACCTAACTAACCTAAGGACATCACACACATCCATGCCCGAGGCAGGATACCAACCTGCGACCGTAGCGGTCGCGCGGTTCCACACTGTAGCTCCTAGAACCACTCGGCCACTCCGGCCGGCTAGTGCCCGAGAACTTAGAACTACTTGAACCTAACTAACCTAAGGACATCACACACATCCATGCCCGAGGCAGGATTCGAACCAGCGATCGTACCAGTCGCGCGGTTCCGAAATGAAGCACCTAGAACCGCTCAGCTACAACGGCTGGCCAGGTGGCATCACTTGTGGGCCAGAAGTTGCGCCAGGTAACATGTAACCTAGTTTATTTCCGTTGCCGATACGTCTTCTTCGATAGCCTTCCTTGTGACTCTTTGGTGATGCATATACTCTTCGTGATACTGGAACTTTCGATAAGAGCCCTTTGGCTGAAACACCTTCGATTGTAAAACCCTTACTTACGGATTTTTTTGAACGTTGTCCTTAGGAAAAAAATAGCGATCGATAAAATTATACTAATATTGTTTCAATAAACTCTCCGTCGTCTGCATGAAGTGTGTGCTGCATTTTGTAATCTGTACATAAGATATGGGACATTACATCTGATGTAATGTCTTAGTCATTATGTTTGCGAGAAATATTGTGGTATTGTGACTGATAATTTTATAGTTATTTATTTTAATAGTGCAACAAGTTAGACTGATGTAAGGGATTAAAATTTCTGCCAAGGGCGGGATTTGAACCAAGGTCTCCTGCTAACTAGGCAGATGAGTGATTCACAATACGGGGTATCCCATTTATCTTGACCACCCTAAATAACTGTTTGTCTAGACGCAAATTACGAAATGTTTCAAGCAAATGTTCTTTAGCCGTCAGTGGGACACATCAATCAGCATGATTGCCTACGTTGTAGCTTTGAATTTTACAGAGATATGAACAACGGTATGACTTTTTTAAATGACACCCTGTATTTTTTGTTCGGTAATTCATTTCCTCTCCTAAAGACCTATTCAAAAATGTATTGCTGTATACCATTCACTGAAACACAACTTTATTAATTACATAACAGAACATTGATGTTGACGCTCCCAGCGCTTAGTGCAGGTACTCGAGGTAATGGAACACATCAACGTGCTAACGTTGACAGGGGACAAATGTAAACGTAAGTAGAATGCACACCCGTCATCCCGTCAACCATCGTCAGTTGAAGAGTTGTCTGAGTAGAATGTACACCAACGAAGAGAAGGTAGAAATGCTACTTATCTGTGGGGAATGTAAGTTAGCAGAACAGTAATTGCAATACTGTTTTCTTACGTACGGGTACATTTAGTACAGTAGTTTAGTCATTTTAAATACTGTGGTGTAGAGAAGGCATACAATAAAGGCTGTCCTTCTTACAAACTGCATCGACATAACGTTACTTTTGTTGTTGTTGTTGGAGGTAGGCGAAATGCTAGGCAGGCAGCGGAACTGTACAGAGGGCGATATTCTGACAAGAACCCACCTTTCCGACGGATGTTTCCTCGTCTTGTTGCGACGTTACAGGAAACGGGAAGTTTCAACCCACGACAACGCAATCGTCGTAGTACTCGCACAGACGAAGCTGCCGTAGTTACTGTTCTCGCTTCCTTTGCTGTGAATTCACATGTGAGCACACGACAGCTTGAACACGAGACTGACATCTAGAATTGCATGAGAATGATTTCCAAAATCGTGTCCAGTTCTGTCAGTGGGTGCAGCAGCAAATCCTCGCCAACCCGAAGTTCTTCTCCAATGTTCTATTTATCGATGAATGTTCCTTCTGAAAGAAAGGACGGGTAAATACAAGGAACATGCATTATTGGTCCAGCGACAGCCCACAGTGTCTTGGATAGGTGGAACATCAGGGTCAATGGACAGTTAATGTCTGGTGTGGGAAGCTAGGTACTACCATTATTGGCCCTTATTTGATCAATGATAGTCTAAACGGCACAGCTTATGAAAATTTACTCAGATGAATTCTTCCTCCTCTTCTGGATAAAGTGCCCCTAAAAACCAGAATGCTTATGTGGTATCAACACGATGCGTTTCCAGCACATAATGCCTTGCGCGCACGTCGTGTTCTGAACCGAAGGTATCCTGCCAGATGGAATGGTTGAGGAGCAACAGTTACTTGGCCTGATAGCTCTCCTGATTTAAATACTCTGGACGTTTTTCTTTGGGGATGTATTAAAGATGTTGTCTATCGCCGTATTCCAACAACTCCAGATGACATACAGGAACGTATCGTGCTTGCTTGTAATTCTCTTCAGCAGGCACCACTGGAAGCCGTAAATAATTCTTTCATTCAACGAATGCACTAGTGTATCAGTGTCTAGGGTCACCAGTTTGAGCACCTTTGAATGTTCTACTCCTGGGCAGTTGTACATAGAGTCAAAGTCAATTTTGTGTTATGTTTTTACTTGGTTTTCAGCAATTGGACGAGTTTGTGGTCCCGGGCTCAAAGTCAATGTTGTGTTATGTAATTAATAACGTTGTATTTCAGTGAATGGTACACTGTGATACATTTTTGAATAGGTCATTAGGAGAGGAAATGAACTGCCGAATAAAAATACAGGATCCCATTTAAAAATGTCATACCACTGTTCATATCTCAGTAAAAAACAAAGCTACAACGAAGGCAATCATGCTGATTGATGTCCCACTGACGGCTAAAGAACATTTGCTTTAAACATTTTGCAACTTGCATCTGGACAAACAGTTATTTAGGGTGGTCAATATAAATGGACACCCTGTATACGGCGTTGTACAGTAGTATTTAGAAATTAGAATATAAGGAATCTCAATGTTTCGGAAATAAAGAGAGTCAGAATTACGCAAGAGAAAAAGGCAACATACTCACTAGAGATTCAGCTATTAAAGGGAGTTGTGTAATCAAACTCATCCTCAAGTAATGTGAATATCAGGATGCGAAATTCCATTGTGCAGAGCTAAGAAACAGATACTGCCTTTTGAACCAAAGAACAATTGAGAAAACTAGGAAGGAAACGTAAATTGAAAAGCAGATGGTGATCCAACAACAGGAACACCACAACCCCATGCTGGTAAGGGCAGTACATCCTAAACAACTACCACTACATAACTTAAGGCACTCCTAAAACAAAATTAAAAAATAAGAACTGATGCTGTAAAGGGCGTGGGCTCTGTCATGAGTTCGTAATAAAAGGCAGCTGGACCAAACAAATGCGTTGCAGTATATGTAGTTGTGTGTCTGAAATCTTATGGGACTCAACTGCAAAGGTCATCAGTCCCTAAGCTTACATACTGCTTAACCTAAATTATCCTAAGGACAAACACACACATCCATGCCCGAGCGAGGACTCGAACCTCCGACGGGACCGGCCGCACAGTCCATGACTGGAGCGCCTCAGACCTCTCTGCTAATCCCCTGCGGCTGTAGGTAGTTAATGCATGTCTAGGACGTCCAGCTGTATTCTTCATGTTGTTTGTAGGGCAACGACAAAATATTTGCAGTTAGCAAGAAACTCATTTGTCACATATAGAAAATAAATTCTGCTAACAGAGACGATCAAAATTATGAAATAGCTGTAGGTGCCACTGTGGTGTATTTGAAGCTTTACAATAGTGCTTTAAATTTAATTTCACATCCGAATGCATTGCTGTACTTTGGAAGAATACTGCGAAACAAGACATTCTTAGAATTAAATTTATATCCCATCTTCGAAATTTTTGCTGTTGAGAAAAACTTTTTCGTTGCTATTTTCTAGTCTGCATTTTATACCCTCTACATTTCTGCTACATTTAGCTATTATTATGCTGTATTCTGTAGGTTCTTGGAGGAACATAGATATACACTCCTGGAAATTGAAATAAGAACACCGTGAATTCATTGTCCCAGGAAGGGGAAACTTTATTGACACATTCCTGGGGTCAGATACATCATATGATCACACTGACAGAACCACAGGCACATAGACACAGGCAACAGAGCATGCACAATGTCGGCACTAGTACAGTGTATATCCACCTTTCGCAGCAATGCAGGCTGCTATTCTCCCATGGAGACGATCGTAGAGATGCTGGATGTAGTCCTGTGGAACGGCTTGCCATGCCATTTCCACCTGGCGCCTCAGTTGGACCAGCGTTCGTGCTGGACGTGCAGACCGCGTGAGACGACGCTTCATCCAGTCCCAAACATGCTCAATGGGGGACAGATCCGGAGATCTTGCTGGCCAGGGTAGTTGACTTACACCTTCTAGAGCACGTTGGGTGGCACGGGATACATGCGGACGTGCATTGTCCTGTTGGAACAGCAAGTTCCCTTGCCGGTCTAGGAATGGTAGAATGATGGGTTCGATGACGGTTTGGATGTACCGTGCACTATTCAGTGTCCCCTCGACGATCACCAGTGGTGTACGGCCAGTGTAGGAGATCGCTCCCCACACCATGATGCCGGGTGTTGGCCCTGTGTGCCTCGGTCGTATGCAGTCCTGATTGTGGCGCTCACCTGCACGGCGCCAAACACGCATACGACCATCATTGGCACCAAGGCAGAAGCGACTCTCATCGCTGAAGACGACACGTCTCCATTCGTCCCTCCATTCACGCCTGTCGCGACACCACTGGAGGCGGGCTGCACGATGTTGGGGCGTGAGCGGAAGACGGCGTAACGGTGTGCGGGACCGTAGCCCAGCTTCATGGAGACGGTTGCGAATGGTCCTCGCCGATACCCCAGGAGCAACAGTGTCCCTAATTTGCTGGGAAGTGGCGGTGCGGTCCCCTACGGCAGTGCGTAGGATCCTACGGTCTTGGCGTGCATCCGTGCGTCGCTGCGGTCCGGTCCCAGGTCGACGGGCACGTGCACCTTCCGCCGACCACTGGCGACAACATCGATGTACTGTGGAGACCTCACGCCCCACGTGTTGAGCAATTCGGCGGTACGTCCACCCGGCCTTCCGCATGCCCACTATACGCCCTCGCTCAAAGTCCGTCAACTGCACACACGGTTCACGTCCATGCTGTCGCGGCATGCTACCAATGTTAAAGACTGCGATGGAGCTCCGTATGCCACGGCAAACTGGCTGACACTGACGGCGGCGGTGCACAAATGCTGCGCAGCTAGCGCCATTCGACGGCCAACACCGCGGTTCCTGGTGTGTCCGCTGTGCCGTGCGTGTGATCATTGCTTGTACAGCCCTCTCGCAGTGTCCGGAGCAAGTATGGTGGGTCTGACACACCGGTGTCAATGTGTTCTTTTTTCCATTTCCAGGAGTGTATTAATAACTTTGATTACAATGTGTTAATGTTCCACAATGATATTTATTAGCTTGTTATCAACCGCCTTTCTGCTTCTTAGGCCATCGTCACACAACTTAATGTTGAACAGATAACCCACACAACTTCAGCGAGAATTCATAGCTGTACCGAGAATGCTGCACAAAGATATAGGACATTTTACGACCACACCGATACAAAACAGAAGCATGACGTAGTGCCTAAAGAGACACTGAACAAATAAATCTGACATTACAGTATATTCAAATATTAAAACTATGTGAGTGCATGAAACAGAAATGTTCTGCAAGTGAGCAATGGCACAGGCTATTATGTCATATCCACAAACTGGTAAATGTAGTGGACAGACCGAATGAAAGGAGAGCAAGAAAGATGTTTGTGGAATGTCGGTGTGGAACAGTTGTAACAAGCTTATTAGCTAATGGTGAGAGTAATAATAACTGTCTGTTACTTTAATAATGGTGAGTAGTGGAACTGTGATTGGTCATTAAGGACCAGGTTAGGAATCTCTGATTCGTGTTTATCAATAGCCAGAATTTCAAGTAATGTCACTTTTCTCCCTTTAGTTCTTTTATGGAGGACATCACATTGTGGAATCATGTGAATCACATTTACTGAGATCATGTTCAGCAATCTGCGTCGCAAATAATATGTACACTACTGGCATTAAAATTGCTACACCACGAAGATGACGTGCTACAGACGCGAAATTTAACCGACAGGAAGAAGATGCTGTGATATGCAAATGATTAGCTTTTGAGAGCATTCACACAAGGTTGGCGCTAGTGGCGACACCTACAACGTGGTGACGTGCTGACGTGCTGACATGAAGAAAGTTTCGAACTGATTTATCATACACAAACAGCAGCTGATCGGCGTTGCCTGGTGAAAAGTTGTTGTCATGCCTCGTGTAAGGAGGAGAAATGCGTACCATCACGCTTCCGACATTGATAAAGGTTGCATTGTATCCTATCGCGATTGCGGTTTATCGTACCGCGACATTGCTGCTCGCGTTGGTCGAGATCCAATTGCTGTCAGCAGAATATGGAATCGGTGGTTTCAGGAGGGTAATACGGAACGCCGTAATGGATCCCAACGGCCTCGTATCACTAGCAGTCGAGATGAGAGGCATCTTATCGTGCAGCCACGTCTCGATCCCTGAGTCAACATATGGGGACGTTCGCAAGACAACAACCATCTGCACGTACAGCATGGACTATCAGCTCGGAGACAATGGCTGCGGTTACCCTTGACGCTGCATCGCAGAGAGGAGCGCCTGCGATGGTGTACTCAACGACGAGCATGGGAGCACGAATAGCAAAACGTAATTTTTTCGGATGAATCCACGTTCTGTTTACAGCATCATAGTTGCATCCGTGTTTGGTGACATCGTGGTGAATGCACATTGGAAGCGTGTATTCATCATCGCCATACCGGCGTATCACCCGGCGTGATGGTATGGGGTGCCATTAGTTACACTTCTCGGTCACCTCTTGTTCACACTGACGGCATTTTGAACAGTGGACTTTACATTTCAGATGTGCTATGACCCGTGGCTGTAGCCTTCATTCGATCCCTGCAAAACCCTACATTTCAGCAGGATAATGCACGGCCGCATGTTGCAGGTCCTGTACGGGTCTTTCTGGATACAAAAAACGTTCGACTGTTGCCCTGGCCAGCACATTCTCCAGATCTCTCACCAATTGAAAACGTGTGGTCAATGGTGGCCGAGCAACTGTCTCGTCACAATACGCCAGTGACTACTCTTGATGAACTCTGGTATCGTATTGAAGCTGCATGGGCAGCCATCGAAGCTCTGTTTGACTCAATGGCCAGGCGTATCAAGGTCGTTATTAAGGCCAGAGGTGGTTGTTCTCGATACTGATTTCACAGGATCTATGCACCCAAACTGCGTGAAAATGTAATTGTGGCGTCACCGCCAGACACCACAATTGCTAGTTGGTAGCCTTTAAATCGGCCGCGGTCCGTTAGTATACGTCGGACCCGCGTGTCGGCAATATCAGTGATTGTAGACCGAGCGCCGCCACTCGGTAGGTCTAGCCTAGAGAGACTCCCTAGCACTCGCCCCAGTTGTACAGCCGACTTTGCTAGCGTTGGTTCACTGACTACATGCGCTATTATTTGCCGAGACGACAGTTTAGCATAGCTTTCAATTACGTCATTTGCTACGACCTAGCAAGGCACCATATTCAGTAATTAGAATGAATTCTGAACAGACAATAATGTGAATCGTGTACCGTCAAGAGCGATGTTCATCGTTAATGGTTTAAAGTTAAGTATCAAACTAATTACGTCCGTTTTCTGAATTCTAATTCCTTGTCATGTTCCAAATGGCTCTGAGCACTATGGGACTCAACATCTTAGGTCATAAGTCGCCTAGAACGTAGAACTACTTAAACCTAACCAACCTAAGGACATCACACACACCCATGCCCGAGGCAGGATTCGAACCTGCGACCGTGTCATGTTCCAGACCTCACGTCAATATAGTTCTTCCCTCCTCACGCCAGCCTGCGTGAGGTAAACCGGGTGCATTTCGGCCTCCTCAAGTAATACGGTGTTGGCTCTTCTGCCAACACAACAGTAATCACATGTCAGTTCTAGTATAATGTATTTGTCCAATGGATACCCGCGTATCATCTGCATTTCTTCTCGGTGTAGCAATTTTAATGGCCAGTTCTGTAGGTCATCCAAAAATGGTTCAAATGGCTCTGAGCACTATGCGACTTAACTTCTGAGGTCATCAGTCGCCTAGAACGTAGAACTAATTAAACCTAACTAAGCTAAGGACATCACACACATTCATGCCCGAGGCAGGATTCGAACCTGCGACCGTTGAGGTCGCTCGGTTCCAGACTGTAGCGCCCAGAACCGCACGGCCACTCCGGCCGGCGTAGGTCACGCAGGTAGGGCTATAACCACTAGGCTGACTGAGCAGGAAAGGAGTTGGAGACCAAGAAAGAAAGATTCCACCTTTGCTGAACATGCTCTGAATGAATGTCATTCATATGGTGTGCAATGTGATGTTCTCCATAAAGGAACTAAAGATAGAAAACTAACATTATCTTGAAATTCTGGTCATTCATAAATACCAATCAAAGAATCCTGACCTAATCCTAAATGACCAAACACAGTTTCATTACTCACCCTTGTTAAAGTAACAGCCAGTTATTATTCCTCTCACTATTATCCAATAAGCTTGTTATAACTGCTTCACGCCCACATTCCATAAACTTCTTTGTTCCCCACCCTTTATTAGGTCTGTTCGTCACATTCGCCAGTTTGCCCGTATGACAAAGTAGCCTGTGCCATTAATCATTTGCGGAACATTTCTGTTTTATACACTCACACAGTTTTAATATTTGAATATACTGTAATGTAAAATTTATTTGTTCAGTGTATCTTTAGGCACTGTATCATACTTATGTTTTGTATCGGTATAGTCATAAAATGCCGCATATCTTTTAAGAGCATTTTCTGTACAGTTATGAGTTTTCGCTGATGTTTTGTGGACCATCTGTTCAACATTAAGTTACCTGACGACGGCCTAAGAAGCAGAAAGCCGGTTAGTAACGAACTAATAAATATTACTGTGGAATATTAATACGTTGTATTCAATTTATTAATATTAAGGTATTTAGCTTGCCGTGTAGTAAAACTACATCTACGTCTACATACATACTCCGCAATCCACCATACTGTGCGTGACGGAGGGTACCTCGTACCACAACTAGCATCTTCTCTCCCTGTTCCACTCCCAAACAGAACGAGCGAAAAATGACTGCCTACATGCCTCTGTACGAGCCCTAATCTCCCTTATCTTATCTTTGTGGTCTTTCCGTGGAATGTAAGTTGGCGGCAGTAAAATTGTACTGCAGTCATCCTCAAATCCTGGTTCTCTAAATTTCCTCTGTAGCGATACACGAAAAGAACGCCTCCTTCCCTCCAGAGACTCCCACCCGAGTTCATGAAGCATTTCCGTAACACTCGCGTGATGATCAAACCTACCAGTGACAAATCTAGCAGCCCGCCTCTGAATTGCTTCTATGTCCTCCCTCAATCCGACCTGATAGGGATCCCAAACGCTCGAGCAGTACTCAAGAATAGGTCGTATTAGTGTTTTATTAGTGTTTTATAAGCCGTCTCCTTTACAGATGTACTACATCTTCCCAAAATTCTACCAATGAACCGAAGACGACTATCCGCCTTCCCCACAACTGTCATTATATGCTTGTCCATATCGCTCTGCAATGTTACGACCAAATATTTATTCGACGTGACTGTGTCAAGCGCTACACTACTAATGGAGTATTCAAACATTACAGGATTCTTTTTCCTATTCATCTGCATTAATTTACAATTATCTATTTTTAGAGATAGCTGCCATTCTTTACACCAATCACAAATCATGTCCAAGTCATCTTGTATCCTCCTACAGTCACTGAACGACGACACCTTCCCGTACATCGCAGCATCATCAGCAAACAGCCGCACATTGTTATCCACCCTATCCAAAAGACCATTTATGTAGATAGAAAACAACAGCCGACCTGCCACACTTCCCTGGGGCACTGATTGCTACTTGCAGTGTCTAATTTCCTAATCTAATTGCTTTGCAATCGATCGAGTTAATTATATTGCACTGTATCACACATCCTTTTTTGCTTTTCTCGATGTTCTTGTTGTACGCTTGCGTCTTCTGATATAAGCAGGCTGTTCGCCCTCGTGTAGCGAGAGAGATTCGCGTTCCTCCGTGCTACACGCAGTTCGCTGCTCCGTGAAGCGGCTCCCTGCTCGGACTCTTGTGCCGCCGGGATGAAAAGCGATGGCGCGCGCGCTGAGTGCCGGCTGCATTATTAAACGGCCGCTCGGCCAGCGACTGCTGCTACCGGCAATGGGCGCGTTCTGTAAGGAGGAGAGCCGCCGCGCCGAAAGCGGCCGCTGTCGCACTGACGGCGAAACGAGGCAACCAGTAAAACTGCTGCACGACCGTCTCGTATCGTCCACAGCCTTGTCCTTTAACGTGAAACTCGAACACCGAACATTCGCTTAATATTGTGAGCGTGTTCTGTCATTCTGCGCAACGGATTAATCTGAGATGTACCCTTTACCCTGTGGCTCCTGTAAGATGCAATTTCCACCCTAACACTACTACAGAAGTCAGACAGACGCTCCTAACGTTCTAAAGAGAAATGTCTGAAAAACGTTCAGCAATAAATACACTCCTGGAAATGGAAAAAAGAACACATTGACACCGGTGTGTCAGACCCACCATACTTGCTCCGGACACTGCGAGAGGGCTGTACAAGCAATGATCACACGCATGGCACAGCGGACACACCAGGAACCGCGGTGTTGGCCGTCGAATGGCGCTAGCTGCGCAGCATTTGTGCACCGCCGCCGTCAGTGTCAGCCAGTTTGCCGTGGCATACGGAGCTCCATCGCAGTCTTTAACACTGGTAGCATGCCGCGACAGCGTGGACGTGAACCGTATGTGCAGTTGACTGACTTTGAGCGAGGGCGTATAGTGGGCATGCGGGAGGCCGGGTGGACGTACCGCCGAATTGCTCAACACGTCGGGCGTGAGGTCTCCACAGTACATCGATACATCGATGTTGTCGCCAGTGGTCGGCGGAAGGTGCACGTGCCCGTCGACCTGGGACCGGACCGCAGCGACGCACGGATGCACGCCAAGACCGTAGGATCCTACGCAGTGCCGTAGGGGACCGCACCGCCACTTCCCAGCAAATTAGGGACACTGTTTCTCCTGGGGTATCGGCGAGGACCATTCGCAACCGTCTCCATGAAGCTGGGCTACGGTCCCGCACACCGTTAGGCCGTCTTCCGCTCACGCCCCAACATCGTGCAGCCCGCCTCCAGTGGTGTCGCGACAGGCGTGAATGGAGGGACGAATGGAGACGTGTCGTCTTCAGCGATGAGAGTCGCTTCTGCCTTGGTGCCAATGATGGTCGTATGCGTGTTTGGCGCCGTGCAGGTGAGCACCACAATCAGGACTGCATACGACCGAGGCACACAGGGCCAACACCCGGCATCATGGTGTGGGGAGCGATCTCCTACACTGGCCGTACACCACTGGTGATCGTCGAGGGGACACTGAATAGTGCACGGTACATCCAAACCGTCATCGAACCCATCGTTCTACCATTCCTATACCGGCAAGGGAACTTGCTGTTCCAACAGGACAATGCACGTCCGCATGTAGCCCGTGCCACCCAACGTGCTCTAGAAGGTGTAAGTCAACTACCCTGGCCAGCAAGATCTCCGGATCTGTCCCCCATTGAGCATGTTTGGGACTGGATGAAGCGTCGTCTCACGCGGTCTGCACGTCCAGCACGAACGCTGGTCCAACTGAGGCGCCAGGTGGAAATGGCATGGCAAGCCGTTCCACAGGACTACATCCAGCATCTCTACGATCGTCTCCATGGGAGAATAGCAGCCTGCATTACTGCGAAAGGTGGATATACACTGTACTAGTGCCGACATTGTGCATGCTCTTTTGCCTGTGTCTATGTGCCTGTGGTTCTGTCAGTGTGATCATGTGATGTATCTGACCCCAGGAATGTGTCAATAAAGTTTCCCCTTCCTGGGACAATGAATTCACGGTGTTCTTATTTCAATTTCCAGGAGTGTATCTTCTGGAGTCGTCTGCTGTAAGGAAATGACACAAAAATTCACAAAATTTCTTACGTAACTAGTGGGGTACTTGGATACTGGAATAGCCGGCCGCGGTGGTCTCGCGGTTCTAGGCGCGCAGTCCGGAACCGTGCGACTGCTACGGTCGCAGGTTCGAATCCTGCCTCGGGCATGGATGTGTGTGATGTCCTTAGGTTAGTTAGGTTTAAGTAGTTCTAAGTTCTAGGGGACTGATGACCACAGCAGTTGAGTCCCATAGTGCTCAGAGCCATTTGAAGCCATACTGGAATAGTGCTAGTCACTGTAAGAATAACATGAAACAAACGAAAATTATTATTTATTTTGCTAAAATTCTGAGAAATCACAATGGCACCTTTGGTTCTGAACTGAACAAGTTATTTCCGGGTTCTTTTCGGAATGTGAAGTTACCTCTCAAGGATAGAATTCGATAATGAAATTTCTATACAAAGTTATTGTTATTGTTATTGAGTTGGCAGAATGCCTGAGGGCTGCACCTACTCAACTTGAATAATTATCCATTAGAAAGTTGCTAGGTACGGTCGAGGCTGTAGCGTGTGAAATGCAGTGAAGTGTACTGTTGTGGAGGAAATATGGGGCTCGCAAGAGCTGTAGCACACAATACCGTAAGCTGCGATGACTGCTGTCTGCGCCGCTCGCTGCTGACAAATAAGATAACTCTCGTTCTATCTGGATTGACCTTCATCAATCAAACTCTCCCTACGCCTTGATGAAGTCAAGGACTCCTATTCGCCCCTAGTCTAACTACTGGCGTGGTACACTGGTCAGATAACCAGTCCACTGCGATGCCACTCAAAAATTCGCACGCAGGCATTTAACTATAACTCTGTCCGTTCACACTGCATAATAAGTGTGGCGGCCAACACAGTGAACAACGCTTAATCGCAAGGACTCAATATAGAGTCGCACTCCGATTCGCTCTCGACAGAGGTGCCCTCCCAGTGAAGTACTGAAGAGAGACTTGTTCCTCGCTCTTTGAGTACAAGTACGTGCGTGCACGCTCTCGTTACGTGTTCTCGCTACAAAAGCGACAACGGAACGGCCCCTCTCCATGCCAGACGTGAAGGGGTATATCTTTCGGTCTCTTCGATTACTCCTGCAGCTAAAGGCGTCAGAAATATCGTCTGCCAATCAGCATTGCTCTTCAAAAACGGGAGAATGACGTTTCGTTTAAGGCGACCAATCCGGAAATCTGTAACATCGGTGTTTGGCGTTTCCTGTCTCCCTGTAAAAATCTCTGAAACAGCGTGCTATAGTTGTAAAGAATGCGTAGGTGGGCGCTCCCACATAATGTAGTAGAATTTGCTTTTAAGCCGAACACGGGGTCGTTCTTCCTTTCACTCGGGCAAACGCAGTCTGCTCTATGGGCGGTCACCGGCCGACATAGATAGGCTGAGTCGTCCTCTGAAGGGCCCGCCCCCCCAGTGTGTGGTTTGTGTCTCCCAAACTAAAAGCCCCTGTGACCGTCGTGTCTTCAATGTGGGTGTGTACGCCAGCCTCTAGTATTTCAATCTCGGTGCGCATTTGCGATTTATTAGTTATTTGCATATCGTTTACATGAATTCATACAACATTGACTTTATCTTATCGGGTTCAAATGAAGCGTCTTGATGTGCAGAATATGATTGTGAGGGCGGAATATGTAAGCAATGAAGTTCAGGAGACCACGACGTCTTACAATACTCGGAATAGTTTGTGTTAGTAGTGGTCCACTAGTAAAGCTGAAGGGTAGAACTTGTAATGTCCTTGCCCATTCTCTCGTAATTTCCAGTCAGTCATCATCATCTTTTCTTCCAGGGATATACTTTAACTGCCTGTTCGGGCTAACAAGGTTACTCTTAAGCTCATATCAATTTGAGGGTTGACAGATTTCGTCTGCCTCTTACTGCACCTCAGCAGGTACCCACCTGTTTCTATATTTCTCTGCTGTGTTGTCTGTTCCTTCAGCATTCACTCCTTCTTTAATTTGTAGTCAGTAACTCAATTATTATTTTCAAATAATTAATTTTCTAGATCTTCATCCATATCATTCAATTCTGCACTAACATTTCTGTCTTTAATTACGAAGTATACCCAGCAGCTTGTAATAATCTGTACTGATTATGTTTTTCCTTGTGTACCCCTGTATCATACACCTCACTTTGTCTCTTTCCAATATGAGAGTTTTACTTCTGATAAATGCACTTATAGCAGTGCACTGACCTGGTACAAAAGAGTCCTTTTTTTTGCGACAGAGGGCTGGTAATGCTGTTAATTTAATTTGTAAATGTTTCAGTTTACAGCGGGACAGTGATGAAAATCAGAATAAATTTTAGGCTAGTATGTGCGGTGCTGATGTCTCTACACCAGTTTGCGACTTACTTATTGTCTCACCCTTCCTTTATGCTTTTGTCCTACTTTACCGTCCCACCTCACCCCCAGCGAATAAATCACATACTGCAAATTTTATGTACCTGAGTCTACAATGGACATCGTGTCCGCCTCAATAGCGCAGCGGTAGCGTTACCGCCTACTGCGCAAGGTTCAAAAATGGTTCAAATGGCTCTGAGCACTATGGGACTTAACATCTGTGATCATCAGTCCCCTAGAACTTAGAACTACTTAAACCTAACTAACCTAAGGACATCACACACATCCATGCTCGAGGCAGGATTCGAACATGCGACCATAGCAGTCGCGCGGTTCCGGACTAAGTGCCTAGAACCGCTAGACCACCGCGGCCGGCTACTGCGCAAGGGGGCCCGGGTTTGATTCCCGGCAGGAGGCTGGGTGTTGTGTGTCCTTCATCATCACTGACACGCGAGTCGCCGAAGTGGCGTCAATTCAAAAGACTTGCAATAGAATAGGTTACACCAGCATCCTATACGTGGTCTCCTTTACAGGTGAACCACTCATTCCTAAAATTCTTCCAATAAACCGATGTCGACCTGTTCGTCAACACTAATTATAAGACAGAAAAAGAGTGATGTTCTGATTCCATTGTTTCTTTTTTTCAGTAACGAAGCATTAATGAAGTGGAAGGTGCGGGTTACTCCTTACTTTTGTTTCTTTCCCTTTTTTGCTACCTTATGTTTTGCAGGGCGTCGCAGGATGAATGATTAATATTCAGGAATATCAGATGAAGGCTCATTTGAAGCATAAAAGCTCATACGGAGATATGCCCTACTCCGAAAGGTTCCCGTGACAGAACAAACTTAATGTCACTTTTGTACATTTTTCTTGAACAGAAGCGGTGGCCTCTGTTGAAAACACATCATACTGGAAAATTAAGCTACATTAAATTTCCTAAAAAAATATCCCTGTTAATTTTTTCCCTACGACTACTGATTGCCTCGAAGAAGGAAAGAATACACTGAAAACTGCGAAAGTTGCGCACGCGCTGTATCGAAGGGAGGTTTTGTAGGTCAATCGATGTAGTTTCCCGTATCGATAGGCCACAAGTGTACTGCATGAAATTATTCGTCTCGACTTCTTCGTCACTACTGTGGTACGTTGTAAACAATGACATTGTACTGAACAATACCGAAAATAAGGCATTACATGTGTTCTCCACTGCCCAATAGAGTGGCTCTTAGGTGGCTCTTAGCTATATGTAATTTTCTCAAAGTTATAATTTTGCTTCCCTCTCCCCCGGCCCCTCCCACTTTTATTCCAAATGACAAAAAACAGTCGGTGAAAATATTCATCTCAATCCAACACTTTCTTAACAACAACAAGAAAGGCCTTGAAATTGGAACATAGGATCAGCAGCATCTATTTCCGTTAAAACGCACTGTATTCTTCTTTATCTCCACTGCATCCTTGTCGTTCAAATGGTTCAAATGGCTCTGAGCACTATGGGATTCAACATCTCAGATCATCAGTCACCTAGAACTTAGAACTAATTAGACCTAACTAACCTAAGGACATCACACACACGTCCATGCCCGAGGCAGGATTCGAACCTGCGACCGTAGCGGTCGCTCGGTTCCAGACTGTAGCGACCAGAACCGCACGGCCACAAAGGCCGGCATCCTTGTCGGTCGTGAGAGTAATGTATGTGACACATTCAAGCAAATCCAGCAGTTGTTTGAAATAATTTTGACTCAGTACTGAATAGTTAATTATAAGAATTAAAAAAACAATAAAAAAAGAAACACAAGAAATATTAGAAATATCAAATTTATTTTCGTTAATGCACACATTTTCAGTTTGAGAAACTTTTTTATTGAGAACATTGTCTTGCAACATTCATTTTTTTTATTTTCGTTAATGCACACATTTTCAGTTTGAGAAACATTTTTATTGAGAACATTGGCTTACAACATTCATAATTTGATTGAATGAACACTGAAAGTTATTTATTGGTATATTTACCTGAGCAGTCAGAAGGAGAGCCATCTCTACATCAATGCATAAACGCTTCCGAAAAAGAAGTGGACGGATTAGATGTGCCCTGTCTTATGTATTTGACACCTTTTGCCTTCCTGATGCAGTTATGGCTTTTATTTTAATGTACCTTTTTTTGCAAAAGAGTGTCTTTCTGTGAGCTTACCTCCATGTTTCCAATATCCAGTTCGCAATGAGCCACACGTCGGCAATATAACTTTCCTGAAACTAGTACCTCGGTATTTTTTACGGTCTTCAGCAATACTCTGTCAAACAGTTTGTTTCTCACTTTCCTCTTTTGTGAGAATGTTTTTTTTTTTTTAGTCCTTAACAAGTTTGGCACCTCTTTCTGCGTCATTCACAACAGCTATCCCCACATCTCCAGTTTATGAATTGCACTTTTGCAGCGGGAGTTATTTTTCAATGTCGAAGGGTCTTTACGGAGAAAATCGCTACTGGTAGAAAACCTCGTGAAGCAAGTTTTCGTAACAGGTGTTCCAAAAGGTGAAAAGTCGGTATTCGTAAAATAAAAAAGAAAATTTTTGTGTGCAATATATCTTTTCACTTTTTTTCCCTCTTCCTCACCTTTTCCTAATTCTAAAACAATTTGAGCTGTATTTGCCTTGTCTTTTATTGGAATGCTGTCATTAGATAAAGCTAAAGCCACGTTTTCTGGAACTACGTACCACAGATTGCCTGAAAATTTTCTTTTAGCAGCGTTACTGATTGCCGTAAGGTGCATTAATTGCTTCTGTTGCCAAAACAAAGGCTCAGACGAAAAGGCATGCTAGAAAAGAACATATATTTGTTAATGAGTTTCTGTATGAGGTAAGTGAAACTGATCTTGAAACATGTGTTACTTGAATGCCATCTACCTCCAACGAGTTAGAGCTTTTGGGATGTGAAGCGATGTCCCACTACTCGTTATGCCAGGAAGAAAGTCACCGTTGGCTCCATCAGTTCACGATAATCATCTCGCTACTGTTTGTTGCCCTAAAAAATAATGCAAACTTTGAGATGTAACAATGGATGCGTTATCAGTAGTGGAAATATTTTCATTTTGAAAATATAAATTACGTACTCAATTTCAAAACTATTTTTTGTAGACGACAAATCGTTTGAGCGCCACCCTTATTACCTTTTCTGGTAGTGTACAATTAACTGCTGAATAAGTGCAATTCTTAATGGTTAGTTGTGGGTAGATTTAATACACAGCTGCTATGCTGTGCAGCGCAGGGGAGCGTCCTGAAGACCGGGGGCGGAAGGGAGCAAGATGGCCGGCTGGCGCAGCGTGTCATGTCGATCCACATGTAAGCTCTCCACACGAAGTGAAACTCAAGAATTTTATTTAATGAACAAGAAAATTTTTTATGTCAGTTTCACAGTCTAGCAACATGTGAAACACCCATTAAATTGGAGAAGGCATGTTCATTTAAAGACAATTTTTTTGTGTTCGTAACTCGAACGACAGCTTAAAGCTACTTTATGAAACTTTCCGCGTGTTCCTTTGAAGGCGGCGATCTTTGACAGCGGAGCGCCCCCTTCTCGGTGCGACTCCTTTGGTGTGCGGCAGCACACACTTTGACACACAAGTGGCTTCTTTGCAGTGCGTCGGCACGAGCTGTGTGCTAGGCGCCGGTATTTTTTTTTTATGAAGAACAAATCTAAATAAACTACACAAATTTTTCCACCACTTCGTCAGCAGTTGTTGCGATCTCGTACGGAGCATTTCGTTATTAACAAGGCTTATAACGTTCCTTTTGCACCGATAACGATCCTAAAAAGTGTAAATTTGATAGTGAAAATATGAAGTTTTTGACTGAGTGTGCTGAACAGTATTGTTTAACGATGCCTGAGCTGTTCCAGTTTGCCTCATATGCAACAGGAGTCTCGCTCTTGCCGAAAGTGGCAATTTAAAGCGAGACTACCAGAAAACACATTAGCAGGTCCATAAAAATTTTTCTGTGCGTAGTGAAGCTCGTCAAGAACAACTCCAGGCATATCTAGCTTCTTACAAAAAAAGCACGGCCTTCCTAGTTGCCATTATGAGCGAGCAAGAAAAATCTGCAGAAGCAGCGGTGCGTGTGTATTGGACGCTTATCCACTTTCAGACTCTAAGCTAGTAAAAGAATGTATGTTTGAGGTGGTTGTGGCACTTTTTGAAGAGAAAAAGGGAGTTGTTGCCGCAGTTCAAGGTATTCCATTGTCGGAAAGAAGTAATACAGGACGAATTGAAATTTTGGCTGCTGACAATAAAAGTACAGGATGGGGCAAATAAAAGTGGCCCGAAAAACACAGTTCAGGGGTACAAAGAAACACAGCAGAGGAAAGAAAATACAGTACTAACCTTACTATTGCAGATGTTGAAAGTGATTACCGTTCATCCCTTCGCACTCTTTGGCCCGATCAGCAATTTGCTGAAGGCACATCAAAGCTTGACTGCTGGAATTGTTGCAGTCTCATCCGAAATCTGGTGCGGTTCCTGAAGACTGTGAGGGTTGTTGCGACAAACCATGTTATTGCGATAAACCATACACTTGAGGGCTCCCCACACAAAGTAATCGGTCACTCAAAGAGGGGTGACCAGTGGGGCCAGCTGGAGCCGCGACCACACAGACCTCCGCAAACAACTCTTTCAGGTGTGAAGATTGAGTAAATGTGCTCCAATGTTCAGCTTGTTATATGGGCGGCTGCTCCATCCTCTCGTAAGTAACTGTAGGTGTTTTCCTCCTCCGTTAATGTGCCACAAATTCGTGTCCAATCTAATTTACTCGTCCGGGCCACTTTTTATTGGCCCCATCCTGTAGTTCGCTCTAATTTCTGCAGAAGGCGCCTTGCTACGCCATACCACTAAAATAATCGTGCTACATTGTTGATGAAGAATAAATGTCCATTTTCGTGCTATTTTTGGGTATTGAAAGTAAAGAATTTAGGAAATAATTGCTAACAATATTGCCGTTTACAAGCAAGACGCGCAGAGAAGATTTAGTCAAGATTTTTGATGACTTCATGAGAAAATCTACCATTAGTTATGATAGTTAGCGATGACAGGCAAAGAAAAAGCACTAGTAGAAACAATCAAAGATAATAATGCTGGACGACTACCTTACCAGAGCATAATTAGCCAGACAGCCCTTTGTGGAAAACTTAGTGTGCCTCTGAAAGAACTAATGGACTTTCTGATAAGTTGATTGGTTTTATGAGGTTTCGTTCTGCTCTTCAGCACAGAAGGTTCAGAGAGTATCTGAGTGTGATTCGGCACATTCTGACTCACTGCAGTGCAGCAATGTTCGTTGGCAACGTAAAAGTCAAGTGATTGAACGGTTTTGGCAAATACAAAAATAAGTATTATCCTTCTTAGAAAACTTGGTTTCACAAAAATCGAGAAACCATTTGGAGTTCCTAGTAAACGAACGCAACACACTAGCTGTCGCTTTCTTGAAAAACATTCTGAAACATCCAAATACGCTCAATAACGGGCTACAAGGAAATGAGAAATTAATATTATGTCATCTAGTATGAAGTGTGTCTTCTTTCTGTCACAAACTGAATATCTTTGAAAAACACATTGCCAGTCAAGAACCTTTTCTCTTTCCAACAATTTTTGAATGTAAAAATAATTCTGAAACAGACATCCCAGTATTCTCAAATTTTATGTCAGATATTAAGAAGGAATTTGCAGCAAGATCCCAAGAGATAGAGAAGCTGTCGTGTTTCTTAAAATCGCCTTTTGAAGTCCCTCCAGCGGCAGAATGGACGAATGTGCCTGGGAAGTTTATACGACTTTCAAAGCCTTTATTCCAACTCGAGATAATAGACTTGCATCTGCTGAAGAATTTTGGAGTGAACTTGCCTCAGAAAAATATGTAAATTGCAAAAATCAGACATATACCTGACTGTTATATTTGCCTCCACACATATTTGGGAAATTTCATTTTCAAAAGTGAAGAACAAGTGTCACTTAAGATTAACGGCCACACACTAGTCGCATAATGTGCTCACCACATAAACCTAACTGAGAAAGTGGCTGAAGACCGCAAATGCAATTTTTTCCATTGATTTTTAAAATAGAGATATGCCTGTCTGTTGTGTATCATATTATCGTGTGAGTGAAAATTAATATAAAAAATTACTTATAAAGGTGAGGTTTTTCTTCTGAACCTCGGTAAAAAGAAGTATCCGGATACCGTCTAAAATTACTTGCCGACCCTCCCCTTATACAATCGCTTTGCTCTCAGTCGGTCTGTGCGACTGTTCAAAGCCCTTTTTCTCAGTAACTGGTAGACGCATCACTAACAAATGTATGTCGCATGTTAACATCCATGGCTCCTTGGCTCTGTAAAGATTTTAAGCTTCTAAGTCACTTCAGTCAAAATACACGGCCATTTATGTTACGTATGTTGACACCCGAAAAGTCATTCATGAAGACCGATAGGTGCCTCCCGTTGACCTAGAATCATAAAGTTTGGCAAGGAGCAACGTTTCGTGGTATAACTAAAAGAAAAATTTCGAAAATTGTTAATTTGTGATAATGTCACATAAAAAATTCTTGTTTTTGGTATTTGCATTCATTATTCGTCAAAAGGATGATAGACGAACATTACTTCTCTCTTTACATACATAAACCGACGTCCCCTGCTCACTTGCTTTTGTGCATACTGGCTAGTCTGAGGAATTACTGTGAAGGTTTTGATATGGTCTTAGAATTCCCAGGACGTCGTAACTGCCGTCTGCTTCACGTCAGCTGTGCAGCGAGCTACCTTAATTTAAGTATTAACTGTATTTTGCTTACTTGTCACTTCTTCTTCCGTGTGTTTTTGCTTTTAGGAAGCTTTAATTGTCGAGTGCTAGTAATAGTGTTCCATAGATTTCGTGTTTGTTTTGAATACAGTCAAGCCGGCCGAAGTGGCCGTGCGGTTAAAGGCGCTGCAGTCTGGAACCGCAAGACCGCTACGGTCGCAGGTTCGAATCCTGCCTCGGGCATGGATGTTTGTGATGTCCTTAGGTTAGTTAGGTTTAACTAGTTCTAAGTTCTAGGGGACTAATGACCTCAGCAGTTGAGTCCCATAGTGCTCAGAGCCATTTGAACCATTTGAATACAGTCAGAGAGAGTCCCTTTAGTCAACCACAGTGCCAGTAGTGCTAGTGTTTGTTTTCAATACAATCCAGAGACAGGTAGTGCTATTTTCATTGTTTTCTACAAGAAGTGGCTAGCAATCACAGTTTAGTCAACAATCAGCCGCCTTTAGTGAATTGGCAGTCTAGTTAAAAGTTGAATAACTCTCTACAGTAAATAGATTCCTTAGGATGGATAGGATGTGTGACTGCTGTGTACGGACGCAGGAGGAGCTGGCCACTGTTCGCGAACAGCTGAGCGTGCTGATGGCCACGGTCAGCCGTCTTCAGGCTGCTGCCTCGGAGTGAAGCGGCAGTGGGGAGTCTGGTGCGTCGCATGGTACACCCCAGGTGTTACATGCTTCACCCACTGTCCCTGCTGTCGAGACATCTTCGAGGGTACCGGACGCGGTTGGGCCACCCTCTCCCCAAGGGGAGTGGCGGGTTCAGCGGCGTTCGCGGCGCACGAGGCTGAGGGTAAATATGGAGGCTGGCCGTGTGGCATCGCCCGCTCTGCCTGTGAGTGCACATGTGGCTGCTCCTTCAGCAAGGTCCGAGCAGGCACACGGGGGGAGGGGTTTATTAGTTATTGGGAGCTCCAACGTTAGGCGGGTGATGGAGCCCCTTAGGGAAATAGCGGAAAGGTCGGGGAAGAAGGCCAGTGTTCACTCTGTCCGCTTGCCGGGGGGTTTCATCCGAGATGTGGAGGAGGCCCTGCCGGCGGCGATAGAGAGCACTGGGTGCACCCGACTGCAAATTGTTGCTCATGTCGGCACCAATGGCTCCTGCCGTCTGGGTTCAGAGGTAATCCTCAGTTCGTACAGGCGGTTGGCGGAATTGGTGAAGGCGGAAAGCCTCGCTCGCGGGGTGGAATCAGAGCTAACTATTTGTAGTATCGTTCCCAGAACCGATCGCGGTCCTCTGTTTTGGAGCCGAATGGAAAGCTTAAACCAGAGGCTCAGACGATTATGCGGAAATCTGGGGTGCAAATTTCTCGACCTCCGCTATCGGGTGGAGAAATGTAGGGTCCTCCTGAATAGGTCAGGCGTGCACTACACGCCGGAAGCGGCTACAAGTGTAGCGGAGTACGTGTGGAGTGCACATGGGGGTTTTTTAGGTTAGAGAATTCCCTCCCTAGGCCCGACAAGACGCCTCCTGAGACGCGGCAAGGTAGGAGTAGGCAAAATGCAACAGGAAATAACAATATTAATGTGCTAATAGTAAACTGCAGGAGCGTCTATAGAAAGGTCCCAGAACTGCTGTCGGCCGGCCGAAGTGGCCGCGCGGTTCTGGCGCTGCAGTCTGGAACCGTGAGACCACTGCGGTCGCAGGTTCGAATCCTGCCTCGGGCATGGATGTGTGTGATGTCCTTAGGTTAGTTAGGTTTAACTAGTTCTAAGTTCTAGGGGACTAATGACCTCAGCAGTTGAGTCCCATAGTGCTCAGAGCCATTTGAACCATTTGAACCAGAACTGCTGTCATTAATAAACGGTCACAACGCCCATATAGTACTAGGGACAGAATGTTGGCTCAAACCAGACGTAAACAGTAATGAAATCCTAAACTCAGATTGGAATGTATACCGCAGAGACAGGCTGGACAGTGAAGGGGGAGGCGTGTTTATAGCGATAAGAAGTGCAATAGTATCGAAGGAAATTGACGGAGATCCGAAATGTGAAATAATTTGGGTGAAGGTCACGGTTAAAGCAGGCTCAGGCATGGTAATTGGATGTCTCTATAGGCCCCTTGGCTCAACAGCTGTTGTGGCTGAGCACCTGAAGGATAATTTGGTAAATGTTTCGAGTAGTTTTCCCCACCATGTTATAGTTCTGGGTGGAGATTTTAATTTGCCGGATATAGACTGGGAGACTCAAACGTTCATAATGGGTGGTAGGGACAAAGAATCCAGTGAAATTTTTTTTAAGTGCTTTATCTGAAAACTACCTTGAGCAGTTAAACAAAGAACCGACTCGTGACGATAACATATTAGACCTTCTGGTGACAAACAGACCCGAACTATTTGAAACAGTTAACGCAGAACAGGGAATCAGCGGTCATAAATCGGTTACGGCATCGATGATTTCAGCCGTAAATAGAAATATTAAAAAAGTTAGGAAGATTTTTCTATTTAGCAAAAGTGACAAAAAGCAGATTACAGAGTACCTGACGGCTCAACACAAAAGTTTTGTCCCAAGTACAGATAGTGTTGAGGATCAGTGGACAAAGTTCAAAACCACCGTACAATATGCGTTAGATGAATATGTGCCAAGCAAGATCGTAAGAGATGGAAAAGAGCCACCGTGGTACAACAACCGTTTTAGAAAACTGCTGCGGAAGCAATGGGAACTTCACAGCAAACATAAACATAGCCAAAGCCTTGCAGACAAACAAAAATTACGCGAAGCGAAATGTAGTTCAAATGGTTCAAATGGCTCTGAGCACTATGGGACTCAACTGCTGAGGTCATCAGTCCCCTAGAACTTAGAACTAGTTAAACCTAACTAACCTAAGGACATCACAAACATCCATGCCCGAGGCAGGATTCGAACCTGCGACCGTAGCGGTCTCGCGGTTCCAGACTGCAGCGCCTTTAACCGCACGGCCACTTCGGCCGGCGAAATGTAGTGTGAGGAGGGCTATGCGAGAGGCGTTCAATGAATTCAAAAGTAAAGTTCTATATACTGACTTGGCAGAAAATCCTAAGAAACTTTGGTCTTATGTCAAAGTGGTAGGTGGATCAAAACAAAATGTCCACACACTCTGTGACCAAAATGGTACTGAAACAGCGGATGACAGACTAAAGGCCGAAATACTAAATGTCTTTTCCTAAAGCTGTTTCACAGAGGAAGACTGCACTGTAGTTCCTTCTCTAGATTGTCGTACAGATGAAAAAAATGGTAGATATCGAAATAGACGACAGAGGGATAGAGAAACAATTAAAATCGCTCAAAAGAGGAAAGGCCGCTGGACCTGATGGGATACCAGTTCGATTTTACACAGAGTACGCGAAGGAACTTGCCCCCCTTCTTGCAGCGGTGTACCGTAGGTCTTTAGAAGAGCGTAGCGTTCCAAAGGAATGGAAAAGGGCACAGGTCATCCCCGTTTTCAAGAAGAGACGTCGAACAGATGTGCAGAACTATAGACCTATATCTCTAACGTCGATCAGTTGTAGAATTTTGGAACACGTATTACGTTCGAGTATAATGACTTTTCTGGAAACTAGAAATCTACTGTGTAGGAATCAGCATGGGTTTCGAAAAAGACGATCGTGTGAAACGCAGCTCGCGCTATTCGTCCACGAGACACGGGTTCCCAGGTAGATGCTGTGTTTCTTGATTTCTGCACGGCGTTCGATACAGTTCCCCGCAGTCGTTTAATGAACAAAGTAAGAGCATATGGACTATCAGACCAATTGTGTGATAACAGATAACAGAACGCAGCATGTCATTCTCAATGGAGAGAAGTCTTCCGAAGTAATAGTGATTTCAGGTGTGCCGCAGGGGAGTGTCATAGGACCGTTTCTATTCACAATATACATAAATGACCTTGTGGATGACATCGGAAGTTTACTGAGGCTTTTTGCAGATGATGCTGTGGTGTATCGAGAGGTTGTAACAATGGAAAATTGTAGTGAAATGCAGGAGGATCTGCAGCGAATTGACTCATGGTGCAGGGAATGGCAATTCAATCTCAATGTAGACAAGTGTAATGTGCTGGGTGCTGCGAATACATAGAAAGAAAGATCCCTTACCATTTAGCTACAAAATAGCAGGTCAGCAACTGGAAGCAGTTAATTCCATAAATTATCTGGGAGTACGCATTAGGAGTGATTTAAAATGGAATGATCATGTTAAGCTGATCGTCGGTAAAGCAGATGCCAGACTGAGATTCATTGGAAGAATCCTAAGGAAATGCAATCCGAAAACAAAGGAAGTATATTACAGTACGCTTGTTCGCCCACTGCTTGAATACTTCTCAGCAGTGTGGGATCCGTACCAGATAGGTTTGAAAGAAGAGATAGATAAGATCCAACGGAGATCAGCGCGCTTCGTTACAGGATCATTTAGTAATCGCGAAAGCGTTACGGAGATGATAGATAAACTCCAGTGGAAGACTCTGCAGGGAGACGCTCAGTAGCTCGGTACGGGCTTTTGTTAAAGTTTCGAGAACATACCTTCACCGAAGAGTCAAGCAGCATATTGCTCCTTCCTACGTATATATCGCTGAGAGACCATGAGGATAAAATCAGAGAGATTAGAGCCCACACAGAAGCATACCGACAATCCTTTTTTCCACGAACAATACGAGACTGGAATAGAAGGGAGAACCGATAGAGGTACTCAGGGTACCCTCCGCCACACACCGTCAGGTGGCTTGCGGAGTATGGATGTAGATGTTGATGTAGACTGATATTTTGCCAGTATCGATAGCGATATCAGGCAAAAATCGTTGAAATTCTCGATTCGCAGTACGATAATTTTTTTAAGATTACTTCTTGAGAATGTCACTTAGCTTTAACAGGTGAGATGTAAATTTCAGATGCGTCTCAGATCATGAAACTGTTTGTATACCTTATATGTAAAGTGAGAGGTAGAGTTAGATTTTATCTGTGTATCCTTATACTGTTAAAATGTTTTAATCTCTTATGCTAATTTACTACACTATGAATCTGTTTGTATACCTTTTATGTAAAGGGACATCTGAGGTCATCAGTCGCCTAGAACTTAGAACTACTTAAACCTAACTAACCTAAAGCCATCACACACATCCATGCCCGAGGCAGGATTCGCACCTGCGACCGTAGAGGTCGCGCTTCAAGACTGAAGCGCCTAGAACAGCTCGGCCACAGCGGCCGGCTTCTGTGTATGTTTAGACTGTTAAAATGTTTTAATATCTTATGTAAAATAACTACACTGTTGAACCAAAACATTATGACCTTGGCCGCGCGGGGTCGCCTTTCCACGATTCGCGCAGCTCCCCCCGTCGGAGTTTCGAGTCCTCCCTCGGACATGGGTCTGTGTTTTGTCCTTAGCGTAAGTTAGTTTAAGTTAGGTTAAGTAGTGTGTAAGCCTAGGGACCGAAGGTTCAAAATGTTTCAAATGGCTCTGAGTACTATGGGACTTAACTTCTGAGGTCATCAATCCCCTAGAACGTAGAACTACTTAAACCTAACTAACCTAAGGACATCACACACATGCATGCCCGAGACAGGATTCGAACCTGCGATCGTAGCGGTCGCGCGGTTCCAGACTGTAGCGCCTAGAACCGCTCGGCCACTCCGGCCGGCAGGGACCGAAGGCCTCGGCAGTTTGGTCCCATAGGAACTTACCACAAATTTCCAAATTTCCATTATGATCACCTACTTTAAGGGGAGAGAGAAGGTAATTTTTGTCCCTATTCTGTCAATGCTTTTTTACTCTTTGAATAGGTACACTTTTCAAAAGATCTATGAGTGATAAAGTAATGAAATTTTTATATGCCTCAATTTACAAGTAAAATGAGCATAATACCTCTCATGTTTTTGAAGAAAAATAGTTTTTATTCTTTCGCTAGTTAAATTTAACTTTTTTTGTACATTAATTATTATAAAACAGTTTCTGATTGGTTGTCGGTTCTCAGTTTACTTGTAATAACTTATTACCATCTGAAGTACAAATTGATCAACTTTGATGTTTCTAACCCCATTAGGTTACCAAGTAATGGTACATCGAAGTAAAAAAAAAATCTAGTTTTGAGGAAAATTCATTTAAACTTTAATATTGTAATTCTAGTATAGTTATTGATGAGAATTACTTACCACTAATATTTTTCTGCACCATAGTGAGCATATCTGAATCATACTGATCTTCTTTTCATCTCTTGGTCATTCTTCTTTTCTGTCTGGATACTTTTGTGCATTTTAAATTAGCAATATCTGTTTTGTGGATTCTTTCCTTATCTATTTGCACCAAGGATTTTGCAGTATTTCCACTATATTTTATGTCAAATAATTCCAAAACACTCAGTTTTCTAATGATACCATCATTGAAGCAGAAAATAGCATCATAAACACCAGATTTGAGGGTTGTAAGCTGAACAAATACAGTTTTCGGAAACCGGTTCCAAATGACAGAATTCACACATTCATTTAAATTTTGGATTTTCCCATGAAGGCATATCTTTACGAAGGTCTCTAAATATGGGTTTAATTTCATTTCATTTAATTAAATGTTGTGCATTATCTCTGCATGGCGAAAAAAGGAAGGCGTGGCATTTAAATGCCAGATTGCACAGAGGGTCGGGAAAACCATCATATCTCATAAGAAAATTGTCGTATTTATATAAAACAAAACCTGTTTCATGCAGGAAAGACCAAGCATTTCAAATATGCTAAAATCTAAAAATCGAATTTTTTAAACCCACCTGCCTTCCGTCTCCCCTTAAAGCGTGTTGATCCACCTCTGAAAAGCAGTTCAGCAGTGATTCCGCGTGCATGACAGTACCTGATGTGGTGTCACCGCCAGACACCACACTTGCTAGGTGGTAGCTTAAATCGGCCGCGGTCCATTAGTACATGTCGGACCCGCGTGTCGCCACTGGCAGTGATCGCAGACCGAGCGCCACCACACGGCAGGTCTCGAGAGAAGTACTAGCACTCGCCCCAGTTGTACGACGACGTTGCTAGCGACTACACTGACGAAGCCTTTCTCTCATTTGCCGAGAGACAGATAGAATAGCCTTCAGCTAAGTCCACGGCTACGACCTAGGAAGGCGCCATCAGTTACTTCATGAATCTCAAGATAGTCTCACTTGTATCATCAAGAATGCTGTATACCAAAGGACGATATAAAAGTTAAGTGTTCTAGTAGCTACGTTCTTTTCTTTATCACATTCATCACGTATCCTGTTCCAGACTTCGCGCCAGTCGGCGTGTGTGTACGTGTGCCCTCTCGGCTACCCGTCTCTGTGGACTGGCTGCCTTGTCAGTCCACTACACCTGATAGATTTCCAGAGGTTTGTGGCGCCAGATGCCCACTCACACATCACATACTTCCAGTAATTTACAGGCGGTTGGTTTGTGGGCTCGGAGCTGGCATCCGATAGCGTCCCAGTCGTGTTTCATCGGTCTCAGATAAGCCGAATTTGACGGCCAAGACATCAACGTGAGTTCACTATAATGCTCCTCAAAGCACTGCAGCACGATTCTGGCAGTGTGACAAGGACAATTATCCTGCTGGCAGATACCATCGCTTTTGGGGAAGACACCAAGCATGAGATGAGATGTTCCAGCTTGTCCTTTGATAGTGTTCACGGAGTCCACAGTGGTCACGGTGAGGTCGATTACTACAGCAGATCCCACGAAACCCTAGGTGAATTTCCCCCGTAACAAAGTACTGCTTCCACCGGCCTGCGTGTGTGGCGTGCTGCATATTTCGAGCAGCCGCTCGCCTGGATGACGGCGTATCTGGACACAACCATCGACCTGGTTCAACAATAAACGAGAGTCATCCGACCAAGCGACACGATTGCAGTGACCTGTGGTCCAATCTCTGTGATCCCGTGCCCACTGCAGCCATAACCGACGATGCTGCTGGGCCATCATGGGAACACGTAGGGTGTCCTCAGATGCGGAACACCATAGTCAACCCTGTGGACTGAACACTGTGCTCCAAAAAACTTTTGCCTGCACCAGCTCTCCTCTCTCACCAGATCCGCCACAGATCGCCACCTATCCTGGCTTACAGAGTGGGCAAGACTGTGATCCCCAAGTTCCCGTCATGATATAAATGTCCAGCTTCTTGTCGCCAGGTCGTGGTTTTACCATTCTTCAGCCACTTTCTATAGACGCTCATGATAGTAGCAAGCGAGCAGCCGACCATCTTCAACGTCTCCGAGATGCTCGCTCCCAGACACTGGTCCACAACAATCTGGCTTTTCACAAAGTCGATCAAGACAGCGGATTTCCATATTTGCGCCATTTATCGTCGCTAGAATGATTACCCATTCGTCTGTGCTCGGCTCAAATACTTCTCTTACCTTGCCACGTGCCTTCAGCGCCACCGGGCAGCTTACAACTTCGCGGTCGACAGTGGTCAAAATGTGTTGGCTCATCAGTGCATATGTGCAGAAGCGCGAGCATTACAAGCAGCCCATCGAACGAAGAGGCATGGGGCCTCAACAACAGACACATCAGGCGCGATTAATGACCTGGATTCTCTGGTGGAGTCTCAGCCTTTCCCCAAACGGTGACAACAAATCGACAGTCTACAGCCACCCGAGTGTAGAGTCGAGAGGTGAACAAAATTACTCCGACAAAGACTCAGGATCCTGTGGAAAGAAGCGAGTCGTTGACCAGGCACGCAGCCGGTTTCGACCGAGGAGTCGCTTGATGGGGTTCCACCCAGCTGCAAACGATTGCGGCACGCGCTGGCCACTTGCGTTCACCTCAGGAGAGACTGGTCAGCATGAGGAAAGATTGGTCCCCAGTTCACTGCAAGTAGATGCTTGAGTAGGCCCTGCCCTCGACCAGTGCCAGACTGTATGCGAGAGTCGTCCTTGTTGGGAGGCTTCTTTCAACCGACACCAACATGTCCTGTGGGATGCACGAACAGAACTGTAAGCTGCGACAGGAAAGGGTAGGCATGTACAGTAGTGGTACCTTTTCATTTTCACACTGGGATTCCGAAAGAGCGAATGGTCCAGCGAGTCCCTGAACCCATCCCAAGCAATGCCTGTACCGACACACAATGCCTTCGAGACTTGTGATGAACTTTTGAGTACTGGGTCAACGAGATCGATGTTCTACGAAGCTATTACTCACGCTTTCCTAGCTGGAAACTAAATTACTAGAGAATGGTACACATACTTTCCATATGCTCAGCAGACTGCCAGGTTAATCTTTTGTTGTTGTTATAATCATGACCAGACAGTGGTGTCACAAATCGACACCATCTCACGGGCGTCAAATTTGGCAACTGAATTTCAATTTTCTGACAGACACTGACAGCAGTCATGTGGTATACGGGGGATCCAATGGAGCACATCCACTGAGTCACACCTCCAGTGACTCTGGACAATGAGCGTCCTCTGCCGTCACAGTACAGGACGGCCGGTGGCAGCCAAACAGCCCATTGGCACCTGGAGCCTCTTTACTATGTGTTGCTACGTACACAATGCCAAAGTGCGGCTTCAACATCACGGTTCGTACTTTAGTTCAGAGAGCCTCCTGCTTGTTCCTGTCGTGTATGACCTTTGTGTATGACGTCGTACACATCAGAAACAAACAATGATTCCTGATCCCCATCGCCCAAGTCGATGTTCCGTGCTTCGAACTAATGTATAAGTGCTGCCTGAACAGAAATTCATGACGGAACTTTATTTTGTGCACAGTAAAATGTAGTAAATATAGAAAACTAAGAGTTATGATATTTGCCCTACAGTTAATATAATCTTTGTGTTTCACTATTCATAGTATAAACATTGCTTATTTCGATGCAGGACACACTTTGTTGTAACAGGTATTACTAACTACTGTAATGAATCATTACAAAATCTTTAACATTACATAACATGTAATCGCCATTGCTTAAATTTTGCATAAAAGTAATCAGCAGATTTATGAAATAAAAAGTCACCTTCCTTGGCCAACGATCTTGTCAAAGAAGGCAGAGGAGTAGAGCTTCAGAGCACTCTCTTGACCTTAGAGTGTGAAACATCCTCTAAAAGGCGGAAGAATCAGCAGTGATCAAGGACATGTGGCAGAAGGCAAAGGTAATCACTGCATTAAAGACACATAAATTGTATCAAACGGGACGTAAGTGGAATGTAATTGAAAAAGCGGCATGATGATCACTCCAACCACAGAAGATTCCAGATCTCCAGGAGTGGACTGCCAAGGGAGAGCTGTCCATGACAAAAAGCTTGAATAACCAAGTTTGAACGTAACAGGGAAGCCATAAAATCTGAAAACGGAAATGAAAAGCCATAATCTAGATATACTGGGGGTCAGTGAAGTGAAATGGAAAGAAGACGATTTCTAGTCAGATGAGGGTAGCGTATATGAACAGCAGCAGAAAGTGGTATAATGGAGGTAGGATTAGTAATTTATAGGAAGGCAGGGCGGGGAGCGAGTTTGAATAGTTCAGTGATAGGGTAAATGTCAGCTAATAACAGCAAGTACTCTCTTCAAGAACGACAAGAGAACGAAGCACACTTGGAAAAGGCCGGGAGATATCGATAGGTTTCAGTTAGATTACATCATATCCAGGCAGCGATTCCGAAATCAGATTATAGAGTACCCAGAAGCACATACAGGCTAAGATCACGATTTAGTAATGAGGAAGAGTAGGCTGAAGTTTAAGAGACACCTCAGTAAGAAACAATGTGCAAAGGAGTGGGATACGGAAATGCTAAGGCATGAAGAGATACGCTTGAAGTTCTCAGAGCTATAATAATGAATAGCTCAATAGACGGTTCAGTTGAAGAGGAATACACGTCACTAAAAAGAGCCATCAGAGAAGTTGGAATGAAAAACATCGGTACAAGGAAAGTAACTGCGAGAAAACCATGAATAACAGAATAAATACTTGAGCTGATCGACAACAGAAGGAAGTACAGAAACGCTCAGGAAAATTCAATAATACAGAAAAACAAATCACAAAAAAATGGTTCAAATGGCTCTGAGCACTATGGGACTTAACTGCTGATGACATCAGTCCCCTAGAACTTAGAACTACTTAAACCTAACTAACCTAAGGACATCACACACATCCATGCCCGAGGCAGGATTCGAACCTGCGACCGTAGCGGTCGTGCGGTTCCAGGCTGTAGCGTCTAGAACCGCTCGGCCACTTCGGCCGGCAAAGCAAGTCACACAACAATAAGATAAATGGGGAGTTCAGGGAAGCTAGGTCGAAATGGCTGCACGAAAAAGGTAAAAAAAATCGGATGAGAGTTGACTGTCAGAAGGACTGAATAAGCGTATCGGAAAGTCAAAATATCCTCCGGTAATATTACAAGTAAGTCCAGAGCGCAATGGGATTTCCACTGTTAAATGCAGAGGCGAGAGAGACAGGTAAAAAGAGCGCACTTAATGCCTCTAAGAGGGGAAGGAATTGTCTAACAACGTAACAGAAGAAGAAACACGAGTCGATAGGGAAGATATAGTGGATTTGGTATGTCAGAATTTATGAGACCTTTCAAGACTTAACCTCAAATAAGGCAGTAGGGATGGAAAACATTCCATCGGAATTTTTAAAAACATTTCTGGGAGACGTGTAGAATGTATAAAACTAGTGATTGACCATCAGACTTCTGAAAAACCATCATCCATACAATTCCGAAGATGGCAAGGGCTGATATGTACGAGAATTATAGCATAACCAGCCTAACACCTCATACATCCAAGTTGCTGAAGAGCACAGCATACAGAATAATGGAAAAGGAAACTGGGGATCCGTTAGATGAGAAACAGTTTGGCTTTAGAAAAGGTACATGTACCATAAAGACAGTTCCGACGTTGCATTTGATAATGATAGCAAGACTGAAGAAAAATCAAGACATGTTCATATACTCTGTCGAAAAAGTGTTGGACGATGTAACAAGGTGCAAGGTGTTTGAATTTATGAGACAAATAGGGATAAGCTACAGGGAAAGATGGGTAAACATGTACAACAACTAATGGTGGACAACAAGAGTGGGAAACCAAGTGCTCGGTTTAAAAAGGGTGTAAGACAGGGATGTATTCTTCACTTTTATTACGGTTCACCCTCTATATTTCATGACTCGTGTTTTATAACGTCGTCATTCTTAACCAAATAAGTAATAAATATCGACAGGTTTTATAACGTCCCCATTCTTTGTCAAATAAGTAATAAAGACCGAGAGGTGGGCCATTTTCAACAGCTCTAAAATACGTTTCTGAGCAAAACCATTTAATGCATTGACTAATGAACACAAAATCAATACATTCCCGCAGCGACCTTTTTTTCGCGCTAGTAAATTACTGTTGCGGTAGACGTACAGCTAAAATGCCATTTCCGTAACGAATATTATTTGTGCTTTTTTCCGAGACTCAGTGCGGCAATATAATACAAACGCGAAGGGAAACATAAATAGAAAAAAGGGCAACATCTGTGTTTAGTGGACTATTTTTAATGCCAGCTAGTGCAGCGCTCCTGGCGTCAGATTCTGTAATTAACCGCGAGCTGCATTCCGCCCAACTGCGGGTTATTTCCGTAGCGGAATTGCGGCCACCATATTGCGGCAAATGCCAAGTTGCACCGCCGCAGCGTGTGCGAAAATAGGCTGCAGCCCAGAGGGGAACATCGGACCAGACGGAAGTCACAACGCACATTACGGTTGGACACAGGAACAAATAGCTGAAAGAATTATTCCATATTACTGTAATCACTGATCCTCCTAAAGATTTATTTTTTAAGGAAAAATGCAGTTTAACATATGTGCGCGATGAATGTGCTGTCTACACCTTATGATCACGAGCTACTTAAACTAAAGGGATCTTTTTCTCGCTTACTTAACAAAATTTTGTTTAAGGGTATCACTTGATAAGATTTAGACAGTTCGTACTTTTCCTGAAGGAACCAACTCATTTCATTGTGTAAATTCCCTGTTGCTAAAAATTGATATTTTATCTATTTTTGTATACAATGAATTATCCATTTATCTGATGGCATTCATATTTTTTAAATTGGAAATTGTAAGAATATATTTCTCACACTACAGACAGCTAATGGATTTCCTGAAGATTCTATCTTAGATCCCCCACTGTTCCTCATATCAAATGATGTTATACTGGATGCATATTAAGTAGGTAATCGTTTTTCATATGACAGTAAAACTTTGGAACTGATGCGTAGAGCATTAACACATTTACATCACTGGCTACGAAACAGATGACAGACGTAAACCCGAGCAACAGGTAATAAGTGAAGCAAAAGTGTACAGTGTTCGATGAGACTTTGTACAGTAAAGATACTGAGATTCTTAAACAACTTTCCCTTGCTGCTTCTGTACAGAAACTTCAGCAATTGCACTTATTGTAAAATTCGGACAAGTGAAAATCAAATTGTTGTATGTTTCATTCAAGAAAGAATGAAACTTTTCATTGAACAAGTCTTAAGCGTAATACGAGTTACTCACCAAAGTAATTTTGTAGAACGTTGTTTAGGGACTTCTGTATTTTAACTGCACTATCATTGTAGGTATATTCCTTTATGAAATTTACTGTAAACAATCAACCGTATTTCAGAAGGAATACCAGTAACTCAAATCACAAAATTTGTGGAAGAAATATTTTCATTCTCCATTACTGAAACTTGTCTTAGCACATATAAGTACTAAACAATATCGGCAGTCAAATGTTTCAGAACTTAGTAAATGATGTAGAACGTTCTAAAAGGACTCTGGAACACTGTTTAAGTGGATAAGATTATTTAGAAACTAAAATCTTATTATATATAATTTCATTGATCTGCCACTGGGTGTGTTCGAGAGAAACACTTGCTACTTACATACATAATTTTTAGAAGTCGAAATCACAGGAGCCTTTTGCAAGATCTATTTCAGCCTTCGACTCCATAAGTTTTGTCAGCACTGCATACTTTAACCTCTTTTTTAACGAGCTGGAACTATATTTCAAAAATGGAATGTCAAGTTAGGGTCAGTACCACCACTCAAGGACTGGGGTCCATTCCACGATGACGATGATGATGATGATAACGATGATATTTAGGGCACTCTGCGGTATACTTATCAGTGTCCGTGCTGAATATGAATGTATGCAATTCAGTCCAACGAACAAAAAAATTCTTCATTAGCAATCTGCCAACGACGATTTTTCATGGCCACATATTAGCAGTATTTTAGAGAACGTCCGCCATTGTCTATGTCTGAAACGGCTAGGACAACTGTGTCTCCAGCTTTGTCAATGGTAGCACCGCTTTTCCTAATAGCGTCGCAGGCTAGAGCTTTCCACGTCCCTTCTTATCTTTAGGGGTGGGCAGTATTTAAGATGATAAACAATACAGATCACTGAACCAGTTTTTAGCTTCCACTGATTAAAAATTATTTAAAAACACCTGACAGTGTCAATGTTCAGAGAAATACAGTCTCCACCAATCCACCAATCCCATTACTCACAGAGACTATAATCGATTCGGAGTATTCTCTTTCGTCGTTCGAAAATAAATATTGGTGGCAGTATAATGTTGTGAATGATGAAAAAGCAATTAAACAGGACAAACACAATGGTGTAATGTTGCTGTGGTCATGTTCATACTTAATCCTAACAAACTGAGGCCCAATATAAGGCTGACACTTCTTATTAGAAGGCACTTCAAAGCAGGGTGTAATCCAGTTATTAGGCCTCAAACTTTGTTTCGACTAGAGTACCTGGCAATGCTTCGCAGTTGCTGAATATGTGTGGGAACTGGGTGACATTCGAATCTCCTTCTCCTACCTCTCTCTGTACATCTTCTCCTCACCCTCTCTTGGTCACTTTCCTCCTCATTCTGCCCCCCCCCCCTCCGCCCTCCGCCCCCACCAACTCCTCCGCTCGCTCTCTTTCTTCCTTCCCTGTCCATCTGCTCGTCCCAGTTCTCTTTGTCCATCTCCTCCTTGCGCCTCCCTACGTCCATTTTGTACCCCCTCCCCCTCTGTCTATCTGCTCTTCCCTCTTCTCCCAGACGTTGAGACACGTTTAATCTTCGACATAAAAGTTTTCTGGGTATGGTACTGCGTCATAATGTATAAAACTACTGCTGTCGGAGAAAAATCCACCGTCGCAGCCACGGTTGCAGCGGCCATCTTCTACTTTTTCCGTTCCTCCCTTCGTCAAAGAAGCTGACTCTCTAACCCACGACGGGACTTGCTTTGTATATTTGGATATATCGATATACACTCAGTCGCAAAAGTATTCGGACAGCACGTGACGGCGCATAATTTTGCAGTTTTCCGCATGAACAAATACAGAAATTGCGCTGCAGTCCGGAGCCGCGGGACTGCTACGGTCGCGGGTTCGAATCCCACCTCGGGCATGGGTGTGTGTGATGTCCTTAGGTTAGTTAGGTTTAAGTAGTTCTAAGTTCTAGGGGACTTATGACCTAAGATGTTGAGTCCCATAGTGCTCAGAGCCATTTGAACCATTTTTGAACAGAAATTGCACTTTGTAATGTATTTGGGACTCTGGGTACGATGTCGCAGCGTGAAACACGCGTCAAATACGAAGAATTGTTGTTGGACATGTGTCTGTTACGTAATATTTCATGAAACCGGCATGGGAAGGTGCAACAAAAGTATTCGGACAAAGGCGGACAGCGTGAGAGAATAGTTCATTCCGAGACGCACAGAGGGTGAAGCGACTGCAGTGTGTCCGACATTTCCGCGAGACGATAGCGATGATTAGTAAACACGTATCGCGAGCCTGTGCAGGTCGACGATGTGACGCCGAGGGAAGTGTTCTACGTTTGAGCAAAGGCAACTTGTCGTTGATTATCACGCGTAGGGGAAAACCTGCAGGGAAATTGCCACAATAGTGAACATGAAGAAAAGTACAGTTCACGACATTATTAAACGGTTCGAGAAAGAAGACCGATTGGAATTCCGTTGCAGTACAGGACGGCCACGGACATTTTCACAGAGAGATGAACGTGTGATTGTGCGAAAGGTACAACAGTATCCAAAAATATCTGCCACACGAATTGCAAGTGAGGTGGAAGGAGACCTTGGTATAAAAGTTCCCGAAACCGTGCGGAATAGTACTACGACGATCGCAGTACCATGGTCTAGTGGCACGGTGAAAGCCATTCATAATTGCAGTGAACCAGAAGAAACGTATGCAGTTTGCGAGGGAATACGCCTAATACTATCAGGCTTGGTGGAATCGGGTGATATTTTATGACGAATGTAAATTTACATTATGGCAAAGCGACGGAAAGGCAAACGTGTGGCGAAAGACCAATGAAGAGCTGAATCCCAGGAACCTCAAACCAACAGTAAAGTTTGGACGTGGGAGCATCACGGTGTGAGGATGCATGTCCGGCAATGGTGTGGGTGACTTAGTGTTCATTGATGATACGATGAACAAGGAAGCGTGTTTGAATATACTGCGAGGACATTTGAAGCAGAGTGCACGACATCTAGGTATTGCGAACAACTTTCATTTTTATCAGGATAATGATCCCAAGCATACAGCGCATGTTGTACAAATGTGGTTGCTCTTCAATTGCCCGAAAGTATTGCACCCCCATCCCGAATCACCAGACCTTAACCCAATCGAACATTTGTGGAATAAATTGAAACGGACCCTCTGCGCGGACATCTATACGAAGGAGACCTTGAAAGAGAAACTGCGCCAAGAATGGGCAAATATAGGCCCAGATTTCACGAAAAAACTCGTGGAAAGTATGCCTAGTAGATTGGAGGAGGTATTGAAAATAAAAGGTGGACCCACAAGGTATTGACATTTTCGTGGTACAACTTATGAAAATTTATTGGACAGTGTCCGAATACTTTTGTAGCAGCAGAGTATGCAGGGTGTTTCATTTTTGTTGTTAATTTTTCTGTTGTTTATGTTTTGGAAACGAAATAATACAATAATTCTGTGGTATGCGTACTGTAAGACCTTCGGTACACACACCATCAGATTATTTGACTTGTCGCTCTAACGAAGTAGGCGAGTGTCAGCAATATGTCTCGTGGTCTTATCTTGGCGTGTTTATCTTCTGCCGTTAGGTCAGACGATAGAAATACCACTTGCACGATTAGAGTAGCAGATTGACGGTGACCAACTTTAAACAGAACTTGATTAATATTTACACACATTTATCAAAATAATAAAATTCATAAACCTTACTTAACTTGATTCTGGATGCTATTTACAATTGAAAATCTGAAGTTCCTTTGGTCTTGGTACGTTAATCTTATTCTCACATATCTCTGATACTCGACAAAGTGTCTATACATTTCTCTTCATGGCTATGTACAGGAATATGATAATCTTATTAGACGCAGACTGAAACTTGACTATAGACTGGTACAGACTAATGTAGACTGGTACAGACAGGTGCAGACTAATGTAGACTGGTACAGACAGGTGCAGACTAATGCAGATTAATGCAGACTGACTAATCGGAGGTCTGTACACTCGTTATAATACCTCGAGCGTTCAGGTATCACTGCGCGCGTGTGATCCGCGAGGAGAAAAGGTTCTGCATTAGCAGCAATCTCATTGGCTGCGTTACATATTAATACGCGGATCGGCGGAAGCAGAATTTGGTCCGTCTCTAAGACAGCACCATCTCGTAGAGCGGAGACGGACGAGCGCTGCGCCTGCGCTGTTATGCTTAGCGGGGCGCGCTCTATTGGGAAAGTTGTGTACGCGCTGATTACGCGGAACTATGTACACAACAAATTCTTTCGTAATTAATGTTTTTACGCATATATATTGCTAATAAATATGTTTGGGTTTCATAGTTAGTGTTTCTCGAGTACTCATTGTGACACTTCCCACTGTCCGAATACTTTTGCGACTGAGTGTATCCAGAACATACCAAATAGGCATCGAATGGTCCACAATATTCCAGAACATTCCACATCGTTCTAGAGTATTCTGGAATGTAACACAATACTCTGGGATGTTCTGGCAAGTCCCAGAACATTCTGGAATCTTATCGAATGTTCCTGACTATTCACGAACATTGCAGAACGTCCCACATCCAATCTTCCGCAACATTCTGGAATGTTCTCGAATGCTCTCGAATACTCTCCAATGTTCTGAAATGTTCTCGAATACTCTCGATACCACAGGAATATTTTAGAAATTTCTAGCTGGCGAAACTTCCAAGCCCTTATAATCTCCAAAAGCACGCCCTTCAGGTAGAAATGAGAACCTTCTTCAATTATAGGAAATAGACGGCTATCACACCATATAATTCCCTTGATCGTTCTGGTGTCATCTCTGAATTTTAGCGGCACGCACGTTGTACACTTACTTGTGTAATATACATTGATTAAGCTAGGCGATTAGTGATGGAGGTAGTTGTTGGGTCAAGGGGGGGACGGGGGTTGGGCAGGGGCGGAGGGAGAAGCGTACCTCATTGGTCAATTCAGCGGCGTAGTCTGCACAAAGGAGGGCGCAAATTCCGACTGCTTCCTGATAGTCCATGCTCTTGCTGTGTCTACTTCAGGCTTAGCATTTCAAGCAAAGCTTGACTTTTTTCTGATGGAATAATCGTAAGCTGTTGTGGATGAGCTAAGTTTCGGAAACGCTTTATTTTCAGTATAGGAGTAACACATGACTGTAATCACGACAGACGTACATTTCTAATTATGTACTTTAAGTTGTGCTAGTGCTACTTTCGTTACGAATAAGAACTCTTTACAAAAATTAATGCACTCATGTCATATCACATGCATCGTTTTCAACATTCAGTTATTTCCAAATTAGAGGGCTCGGTGGCTATCGACAAGAGACCCTGACTTGCACCAAACCTCTAAAAATACCTCAGTTTAGCCGCAGACGATGGTACGGGAGGCGTACAGTTTGACTGACCGTGCTGGTCCATCCGATTTTTGCGGAGATCAGGACAATCCGTCCTGGGACTGTCTCAGAGAGTCAACGTGTAGGATTCTTTCTACCTGTTTTTCGAGACGCTCTCGAAATTTACATGTCTCGCAGAAGCAGTAGAACGCCGTCTGGTTCTCTGTAAAGTGCAGTTCTTCCTCGTGTTATTCTAAGTGATGAAGCGGGCAGCTATATTATTCGGAATAACGTTCAAAAGGAATCCCATTGCGACGAATCTATTTACTAAACTTATAATATCAGCGCAATTAATAATCATTAACAGGAAACTAACGGTTTCGTAAGAGCATGGCCTATATTATGTGTTTCTTTCTGTGGTTATTAATTATTATTATTGTTAAGCAAAACACAAGAAAGGGATTTTATATATATATTGATTTGTAGGTGGCCAAAGATAAATACTAAATTATGTTTCAAGTGAGCGCCAGGCTCCCTACAAATTATTTCAAATGCTTTCGGCGAAATGTAACGTAGGCTAAGTTCACTGACCTAGAATAAATCGTATCTTTGAAAGTATGAATTTTTTGCCGAAATCAAATTAGTGAAGCTTTGCACTTTAGTTAATTGAATAACTTGAAATGATTCTTTCTGCTCCGGCTGTGGTGATATGTTACTCAAAAAAATAAATTTAAATGCGCCGCGTAATGGCGGCCAGTTGTTGCCAGTTATAGATCACCGCTGCTCGCGTCGCAGAAACTGAAAAAATGCAATTTTTAATTCAGGAAGAATTGTTTGCATGGGTTCTTTAAGTAACACAATGCACTCACTTTTTGTAAACATATTTCCATAAAGCACAGAATACACACTTGAATTATTCGCAAATAGAACAAAAGCTACCGCAAGCGTACCTTACATACAGCAGAAGAAATGATCTGACTGGAAGTGATTTTAAATATCTTTTTTTCTCTTATATAAAATGACAAAGATAATAATGTTAGTTTCGAGAACGTTATGCACTACGATCTCATCTGATATAAATAATGTCTTTTTATAACACTGCAATCGATATAGTCTTTCTTTGAATCTAATTTAATACATATTCATAATTTATTTGTCGTTTGTGTCCATATAATATTATTCAGAGTCCTTTTAATATTTACCTCAAATATGTGGGCTTGAATATTTCATAAGGGACACTATAGGCCTTACGAGAGAATTAGATCGGAAGGTATCCTATCAGCGACTGACGACTATGGCGCACAGCCTGGACCACATACTTAAATCCTGATATTTCGTAACTCTTCGTACATTTTCGTTAGCTTAGTCATTATTCATTTATTTATTCAGATAATCGATTCCTGACGTTGTAGTATTGTTGTAAGTAGTTAGAACCTGTTGGCTTCTCCTAGTATATGTATTGGAAAAAGCGACATTTAGATGAAAATATTTATTAAGCAAGATTATTTGCTTCACACCAGAATAACTGTACTTTCGAACGTACCTCGCTGTGTGGTGTCACCGCCAGACACCACACTTGCTAGGTGGTAGCCTTTAAATCGGCCGCGGTCCGGTAGTATACGTCGGACCCGCGTGTCGCCACTGTCAGTGATGGCAGACCGAGCGCCGCCACACGGCAGGTCTAGAGAGACGTTCTGGCACTCGACCAGTTGTACAGCCGACGTTGCTAGGAATGGTTCACTGACTAATACGCTCTCATTTGCCGAGACGATAGTTAGCATAGCCTTCAGCTACGTCATTTGCTACGACCTAGCAAGGCGCCATTACCAGTTATATTGAGCTTATTATAAAACCTGTACCGTCAAGAGCGATGTACACCAATTATGGATTAAAGTTAAGCATTACATCATCTACGTACCTTATTTGCAATTCTCAAGACATTGTCCTGTTCCAGACCTCACGCCAGTCTGCGTGTAATTAAACGCGTGCATTTCGGCCTCCTCTAGCAACACGGTGTTGGCTCTTCTGCCAACACTACACGCTGCTGACGTAATGCGCGTTCTCGTGTCCAGCCACAGCCCCTCTCACCACCATCCACTGGCAGCGCCGTATGGTCCACCGGCTTCTTCAGCCAGCGTGGGAGCTGAAATCTGAACTTCCGACTGTGCGCGTTCTGCAGTACCGTTTTATCAACTGAATGCTACATGATAACTGCAGAAGTAATACAAGCCCGTAAAACTGGAAAATAAGCAACTAAAATTTGGCTTGAACAGAAGGGCTACTTCACAGACCTTCCCAATAAAACTATGTTAAATGTATGTGTGACTAATGTGAACCTTTGCCAGAGGCGCTGTTGCACCAGAGGAACATCAAGAGAAAAACGGACAGATACATTACTCGTATAGAGTAAACAAAAGAATAGAGAAACCAATATAATTTACTAATCTTTCCAAGAGAGCACTTGGCATCACTGCTTACAAAGATGGCTCAGCTGAAAACTGGAAATAGCCCATTTTTGTGACACGTTTACGCGAAATGCTACAAAAATACCACTTGCTAGCAGTAGATGTACTTAGGAGAGTGCGGTTGTGAATCTCCAGATACATGAAGAACAAGGTGGTGTTTGTAATGAAGGGTGCTTTTGTGTATTATTTCTATAGCTTTTGCAATACAGGGTACAACCTACACTAGAAATCATCAGGTGTTACTGTACAATGTTGCTTTTCTGCTTCCTAGGACTCAGAGCTGTGGCCACTCTTAGTTAAAGTTTATAAATCCATTGTAAATTACGATGAAAAACAATAACTTATGTCTATATACTCAACTGGGTCGTGAGGAAATACTGGATAGAGATTTTAAAACTTCGAACCTGTTTGTAGACGGAAGAAAATAATACTAGAAATGAATGAAATTTCTACAGCGGAGTGTGCGCTGATCTGAAACTTCCTGGCAGATTAAAACTGTGTGCCGGACAGAGACTCGAACTCGGGACCTTTGCGTTTCGCGGGCAAGTGCTCTACCAAGTGAGCTACCCAAGCACGACTCACGCCCCGTCCTCACAGGTCCCGAGTTCGAGTCTCGGTCCGACACACAGTTTTAATCTGCCAGAAAGTTTTAATACTAGAAACATCAATACAGGCGCTCTTTCAAATACAGTAACGTAAAACTGCTGGCCAGCTACAACAAACATTTCGAACGATGCAAGTTCCGGTGTAATTTATTCGCATATTTTAAAGTACACAATGTTATTGCATCAGTTTTAGGTTTTGAAATAAAAACGGAACTGAAAATAAAATGCGAAAGATAGCAGAATATCTAACAACATTCACGATGATACCGTTTTATTCATTGAATGTAACATTCTGAAGGTTCATTCAACAATAGTGGCACTAAACAATCTTTGTATCAGTTTCGTTCTGCATTTAATCATGAATATAAGACTGATGATTAATCAGACTCGTGCATTTACATACCGCAGATGGGAATATAGGTGTCAGAATTAAGTACATCAACCAGAGATCAAGGGCAACTGCCAGATTACACTTTTGGAAAACTAAAATAAATGATCATGATTGCTGACATGATGGTGGCAGAGAAAAACTTGTTGGGAGCACACGCAAAAAAATTAAGACAGAGAACATGAAAAATACTTCGACCTCTCACTTTCGGCAAATTACTGGGATAAGCCGAGCTATAAACATAAATATTATCTGCTGGGAGCTTTCATTTATATCTGTACTGCGTTATCACCAGTCGTTAATAATGACAAGAATTTGGTTGTATTATGCTGTGAATGTGGATGAAAAGCATCCCGTTAGTGATTCTGTCAACTGTCTTGAGATTCATTAGTAGCAACTTACGATCAACCAGATGATATTTGGGTTTGCGAGGTTTCACAATCGTCGAACTTGCACCGACTAAAAGCAGAAAATACACTACTTGCATTATCTAGGATAAAACAGACACCAAGTGGAAAAGTAAGGGAACCTAATTTTTTAAAAATCTCACGGTTTCTGTAAAACAGGTGTTCTACAATAAATTTGCAACGCTGATTCAGGAAAATATCTTCAGCTTGTTCTATAATGTCAATATTTTTCAGAAAATGACGTCAAATATTTTAAAGATTTAAGTAACTGAAGCACAAATATTAAAATACAATTTCAGTCAAGTTATATATTTTTATAATCATATATTTTTGGCAGAGCCAAAACATAGTGAGCAACATTCAGTTACGTTTAATCTTCAAACTTGATTCTCTCACTGAACCTTCATATTTATTGTCACTGTTCAACATCCAGCAACAATCAGCCATCATATTTTCATTTCATCTTCCCTGGTACCTCTTCTTTCTCCTTGTTCTTAATGTGCTGATGAATGCGTTCTTCTTCCTCTTTACTACAGTGTCTCAGATTTTCAGGAAAGTAGTTAATATGTGAGTTTAGGAAATGGACTTCTCACTCATGTGGAACCCAAATACTTGAAATTTTCTAACATATTTTTGAACACTGTTTCTGTAATTTTGTTGTATTTTAGTCTAAATAAGGTTTCCAGTAACAGGTCCACGCATTTGTTTCTCTAATATTCGTTGTATTCTCAAATAGGCGATACTTCATCAATTTCTGGACCTGAAGACCAAAAACGTTCGACCTGTCGATATTTCTTGTTGACGAAGAGAAATCTCCTACATAGGTACTTAAGCAGCATCCATATTGAGGAAGAGTTCTCACAAACTTCTTCGTCAAGCCCAGTTTGATATATTGTGGTGAAAGATATTTTACTTTTTTGTGATATACAAGCAGTTCAACCAAATTCTTTTTAGTCCCAGGCAAAAGATGTCATTCACTTTTCCAAAACTTAACACTCCATGTATTCTGTTTTGATTCGCTACCCCACTCAAATAAAATACATGGCATTATCGTGTAGCCAGACTCGTGTTCTAGTAATATTCCTACAACTTAAAAATGAAATAAAGTTTATTCCACTACGAAAAAACTGCACGACATAGAAAAAACTTTGAGAAGATTTCTAATAAGCATACAAAGTTATTCAGCCAGCTGTGAATGGGAATCATACAGCCAACCAGTTGCACGTCAGAAGTTCATTCAGACCTTTACCTAGGTTTCGACAGACACAAACCTGTGTTCCCCAGAGGAACCAATAACATCCAAAAACGGGATATAGTACAACCAGCACATGGAACTCAAATCTGCAGCAAAAAGAAACAACAAAAATTACATTCAGTGGAAACATAAATAAACTGACGGGTCACATATTGCGTGATAAGAGAAACTAAGTCATAGGGCTTAGTCAACAATAAAATGATATATGTAAATGAAAATAGTTATGCCATTAAAAATTCAATTGATCTGATTAACAAGTTGAAAACCATCACGTGTTCTCCTCAGGCATAGCTAGCGTTTTTTGATATCACTCGTTTATGTGACAATGTCCCGCTTGATACTATTTTGGAACTTGTATAAAATAATTTGATTTCTTCACAAAAAGTTAACAGTTCATGAAATTTCTGGACTTATTTGTGCTTAAACAAAATTACTTTGTGTTAACTACAAATTATGTACGCAGCCATTTGGTTTGGCGTTGGGTGTTCTCCTAGCCGACATTTTGGCTGACATTTTCATAAATTCCCGCGATGAAGATTTCTGCAAGACAGTCCTGAGATAAAAAGTAATGTCAACCTTCTTCAATGCTTGGTATACTGGCGATTTAATTTTTGTATTCGAACGCACTCAAGGAGAACTACATCAACTGTTTTATACTTTCAGTCGGTTTCATGAGAAAACACTGTTCACTAAAGAACATACAGAGCTGAATTTCCTTGATCTTACTTTGGGTGTAAAAAACAATAAAACTGACTTCAGAATCTTTCGTAAGCCACGTTTTCACTCCGAAGCACACAAATTGGCCTTCCCCGATTCTAATATTCATCGTTCTTTGGTTAGCCCCCTATCCCCGGAGAATTTTCGGGAAGAGATAAATTTGATTAAAACCATAGCCAGTAATAACGGCTACGAGCCGTCATTACTACTTCGAATATTGGATGATAAAACCGCTAAAAATATTCCATTCTAGGAAATTATAAACTGGAAAACGACGGTAAAGAGAAAGGGAATTTCTTTTCTGTACCGTTTCTAGGAAACATTTCGTATGAGATAAACCACCTTCTTGGTAAGAAATATGGCTGTAAATTTTAGTTTTCAAGTAACAACAGTCTTGGGAAAAATTTAATTCTGCCTTAATGCGTAATGACGAAACATTTTCTCATTATACCGTCAATAAAATACGGTGTAATGATTTACCCCGTTTCTACTCAGGCCAGACAGGAAAAGCAGCCCAAGTTAGATTCAAAGAACACTTATTGGGTAAGGAAGTCTCTACTTATGTAGAGCATCTCATACAATGCGCACACTCTCCTTTTAAATTGGATGACACGGTTATTTTGCATAGGGTAGAGGAATTAAAATTTTTTTTTGATTTTTGCAAAATTTCAGTTATAGAGGCTTTATCCTTAATGATCATTTACAGCTTAAAAAAAGAAACTTTCCCGATGACTTTCTGCCTGTTTTTAAATTGACGTAGCAGCTGCATCGGGTTATCGCGCTGTCTCGAGATGTTACTTTAATCAAAAACACATCGGTCATTATCGTGCGTTTATAGCATTTCATATTAGAAAGATTACGACACAGAATTAAAAACATGACTTTGTGAGATGTTTACTGGCTTTTCATAAAATCCTAGCTTATTCCACGCCATTTTCCTATGTCTAGTAGTGCAATGACAGGCATACAGACATTTTAGTCATATTAATCGCTATTGTGAGACGATCGTAAATCAGAGACTTTTGCATAACTGAAACGTGATTACGCTACACTGTTCAGCTATTCGGAATATTGATGAACAAACATTCCACAAATACACTGCAGGTGGAAACATGTTCTTTTTCGATTACTACATCAAAACGAGTTACTTGCGTAATTTCAAATGCAATTTCTGTCCATTTAGCGATGCTCATAACGTTCGTGATACCAACAACAAAGCATCACGACTGCACAGTTTATCAAGATGCAGCAGTCTCTAACCGAAAACTTGGACAATGAAGTCGTGGTGACGCGTGATTTACATTATCAATAGTGCAGGTGGATGGACTATCAATATTTAAGAAAAAATAAAGACTGAAAAAATGTCAGATTTATGCAGGTGTTGTTAACATTTTATTGTGTGACCAGTCTGCTGTGGCAGTTTAAGATAGCAGAACGAAAGTCGAAGTTTTAAATATTACGCTCAAGAAATCGTTCACACAGGAGAATCGTACAAACATACTGTCATTTGACGGTCGGACGGACTCCTGTATGGACGTCGGAGTAATAAGTCTCCCTCGCCTAGAGAAACTACTGAAAGACTTGAAAGAAAATAAATTACCATGTCCGGCTGGAATCGCAGTTGGAGTTTTCAAAGAGTATTCTACGGCACTGGCCCCTTTCCCAACTTGTATTTATAGCGAATCTCTCGCCAGCGCAAAGTCCCAAGCGACTGGAAAAAAGCGCAGGTGACTCCAGTATACAAGAAGGGTAAAAGAACGGACACGCAACATTACAAGCCAAAGCTCTAACGTCTATTTGCTGAAGAACCCTTGAACATATTCTCAGTTCGAATATAACAAACTTTCTTAAGATTGAAAAGCTTATGTGCACGAATCAGCATGGTTTTAGAAGGCATTGCTAGTTCGAAACTCAGCTTGCTCTTTTCTCACATGATATACTGAGAACTATGGATGAAGGGCAACAGGCAGATTCCACATTTCTAGATTTCCGGAAAGCATTTGACTCGGTGCCCCATTACAAGCTGTTAACGAAGGTACAAGCATGTGGAATAAATTCACAGATATGTAAGTGGCACGAAGACTCCTTAAATAATAGAACTTGGTACGTTGTCCTCGACGACGAGTGTTCATCAGAGGCAAGGATATCGTCAGGAGAGTCCGAGGGAAATGTGATAGGACCGCTGTTGTTCTCAGTATACCCAAATGATTTGGCTGATCGGGTGGGCAGCAATCTGAGAAGGTTTACTGATGATGCCGTGGTTTACGGTAAGGTGTCGAATTTGAGTGATTACGAAAATGCAAGACCACGCAGACAAAATTTTCAGTTAGTGTGATGGATGACAGCTAAGCCTAAATGGGGAAAAGGGTAAGTCAATGCGGATGAGTAGGAAGATCAAAACTGTAATATTTGGATAATTACTAGTGTTCTGCTTGACACAGTCAAGTCTTTTAAATGTCTGCGCTTAACGTTGCAAAGCGATATGAGGTAGAACGAGCACGTGAGATGGGAAGGCGAATGGTCGACATCGATTTATTGGGAGAACGCCGGCCGAAGTGGCCGTGCGGTTAAAGGCGCTGCAGTCTGGAACCGCAAGACCGCTACGGTCGCAGGTTCGAATCCTGCCTCGGGCATGGATGTTTGTGATGTCCTTAGGTTAGTTAGGTTTAACTAGTTCTAAGTTCTAGGGGACTAATGACCTCAGCAGTTGAGTCCCATAGTGCTCAGAGCCATTTGAACCATTTTTTTATTGGGAGAACTTTAAGGAAGATTGGTTCACTGTAAAGGAGACCCCATGTAGGACGCTGGTGCGACCTGTTCCTGAGTACTGCTCGAGTGTTTGGGATCAGTACCAGGTCGGTTCGAAGGAAGACATCGAACCAATTCAGTGCCGGGCTGCTACATTTGTTACCGGAAGGTACGAACAAGGCTGATGCTTCGGGAACACTAATGGGAATCCCTGGGGGGAAGGCCACATTCTTTTCGAGAAACACTATCGAGACAATGTGAAGAACCGACATCTGACGCTGACTGCAGAACGATTCTATTGCCGCTAACATACATCTCGCTTAAGGACAACGAAGATGAGATACGAGGAATTAGGGCTCATACTGAAGCATACAGGCAATCGTTTTTCCCTCGCTCTATTTGCGAGTGGACAGGAAAGGAAATGACAAGTAGTAGGTACCTTCCGCCACGATCTTTACCGTGGCTTGCAGAGTATGTATGTAGAGGAACATGTAGATTTAGATGTGACTGGATGTTATCTTCATCACAGTAGAAAATATCCAAGTCTAAGATCGCCCACCGTTGATAACCTTTCAGTGCTGTTGGAGACATATTTCCGTCAAAATAATAATAATAATAATAAAATTGTAAGATTATTTCCTGTTTACCTGCAGTCTAGCTCTATTGTAGTTATGAAAACATTTGCCGCAGGGGTTCTTAGCAGTTTCATTTATTTACAGTTGCGATTTCTGCTGTGAAAAAAATACCGTTAAAAAGTGAAACAGACAAGAGTCAATTAGGGAATCAGTATTCCAGATATTATTTTCTCTCTACTAATACAAGATTTCTCATGCCCATGAACTATGGGCCTCGCCATGGTGCGGTGGCTTATGGGCCTCAACAACATAGATAGTCACAGGTAGTCTTAGCAATAATTTCGGTGGGGTACCTGTGAAGAGGCCAGATTAAAATATTGTTATGGAGAAGGGCAGCAGCCTTTTGAACAGTTGCAGGGGCAGCACTCTGGACAACCAGCTGATCTGACCTTGTAATGTTAGCCAGTATGACCTTGCTACGTTGGTACTGAAAACAGATGAAAATAAGGGGAAACCAGAGGTGTAGTATTTCCTGTGAACATTCAGCTCTACCATATTGTGTAGTGGTGGTGGCATCCTATTGATGAAAATATTGAGTAAAATATTCCAGAGATAAAACAGTCTTCCATTATGATCTCTGGGCAGGGGATATATACAGGGTATCCCTGCTATCTTGTCCACCCAAAATATCTCTGGAACAATAACAGATATTGGAAAACGACTTTCACCGGTATCAATGTACGGCTGGGGCCCATGAATGTACATATTTGGAAACATTCTAAAACGAAAGCATATGTGTTTTTAAACACAAACATGTTTTTTTTAATGGACCCCCTATATTTTTTCTTCAGCAATCCATAGCATGACAAAGCATATACACAATGGCGTTGATTGCATCGAAATATTCCCATTACATCCCGAGATATTGAGACCTGAAGTTGACGCTTGAAACACCCGACATGCGCTGCTAGCGCACGTCCTGAGGCTCAGGCGTGAACCGCATGCTGCCCGTAATCGCGATGTGATTGACATGCGTAATCACACCTCCATACTTATCAAGAGGTCCGAAACGAATAATACGGTCTGCTGCCATCAACTCTCATAAACACATAATGGTTTCCCTCTTGCACGTTTTACGTATCTACGTACACAATATGAACCAGTACCGATCGGTGTACACCCGTCAGGTTGTCTTATTTATCCTGCACACCCAAAATAAGGTTTATCTAATGCGTTATATGACCCATTGTGCCTGTCGCGCAGGGCCTGGCTCTACCTAGTCAAGTGTCCAACGTAGTTCCCTTACTGCCACAGTTACCACATCGCGTTGTTTATGACTTGCGACCCATGCATACTCCTGTACTCCATCACACTCCGAGTATCCCATTTGTTGTTGCTTTGGCGTGCAGTACACCGCTTGCCAGTGTAGTCGTGCATCAGAGTAATCTAGTGACGGCACGGAGGTAGTACACATTGTGAATAAACGTTGTGTTGTGGAACTTATACTGTACAGTATAATGTACACACATGAAGATATGGTAGAAATGCTGCTGATCTATGGAGAATGTACGTTGACGGGAAATACGTTATGAGATTGCTTGGTTGTTGATAGTACTGTTAGCGAACATTATGATTGTTAAGTTAATGTGTCTGTTTCCTACCCTACTCTACATACCTGTACTGTACCCTGTTGTAGGTGGACGAAATGCTGTTCAGGCAGAACGACTGTACAGAAGACGATTCCCTGACAAGCCATCGCCTTCGCGCCGGATGTTTGATCGTCTCACATCTCGTCTACGTGAAACGGGAAGCTTAAATCCAAGACCTCGACATCGTCCTAGAACACGCACAGATGAACGTGCTGAAGTTGCTGTGCTCGCTACCATAGCTTAGCACACGTCAAATTGAACGTGAACTTGGTGTGTCGACATCAAGTGCACAGCGTATTCTAATACGTCATAAATTTCATCCTTACCATGTTCACTTACACCAGGATCTTCATGGAAATGACTTCCGCAATAGGGTAACATTTTGTCGGTGGGCTCAGCAAAAACTTTTGACTAATCCAAATTTTTTTGCAGATGTTCTCTTTACTGACGAGGCATCATTCTCCAACAAAGGAATTGTCAATATGAGGAATATGCATTATTGGCCGGCCGAAGTGGCCGTGCGGTTAAAGGCGCTGCAGTCTGGAACCGCAAGACCGCTACGGTCGCAGGTTCGAATCCTGCCTCGGGCATGGATGTTTGTGATGTCCTTAGGTTAGTTAGGTTTAACTAGTTCTAAGTTCTAGGGGACTAATGACCTCAGCAGTTGAGTCCCATAGTGCTCAGAGCCAATATGCATTATTGGTCCGCAGACAATCCAAAATGGCTCCGTCAGGTAGAGCATCAACGGCCGTGGAAAGTTGATGTTTGGTGTGGGATTATTGGAGATACCATTATCGGACCTTTCTTTATAAATGGCATCCAAAATGGCAGACAATACTCCAGATTTATACGACACAATCATCCTGTTCTCTTGGACACCGTACCTTTGAACCGGAGAATGGTCATGTGGTATCAGCATGTCGGATGTCCTGCACATAACGCCTTACGAGCACGACTACTTCTGAACCGTAAGTTCCCTCGTAGGTGGATTGGACGAGGTGGCCCAGTTAGGTGGCCTGCCCCATCTCCGGACCTTACACCGCTGGATTATTTTCTTTGGGGAGCAGTGAAGGATGCTGTTTACCAACATGAACCAACAACACCAGAGGACATGAAGCAACGCATTATTGATGCTTGTACAGCCATCAAAGAGGAAACAGAAGCACGAAGTAGGGCATCCTTCATCCGCAGAGTGACCCTATGTATGCAAGCCAATGGGCATCACTTTGAGCATGAGATGTGAACGCTATGTTTAGTATGTAGTGCTGGTATCACAGTGAAAGTTTCTACAAAGGGCCATTTTACCCAGTGATGTTAAGAAACATTTGTTTGCAACAATTTGTCATTTAACGCATTAGATAAACATAACATTGATAATTATGTGATAATAAAACTAATTGGTTAAACATGTTTACATTCATCCTCTATGTCCTATCTGAACTTCCCAAATCAAAACATTTTTACCTAATCAACAGTAAAACTTTTAGTCCACTTGCTCGTTTCAATAAAACCATCAACATGAATTTTACTATTACGAGTGAATGATTAACTGTCACTTGCACTAGATCTACAGTAAAGTAAAGTTCTAACGTTGAACGGCATTACCTTTTTAGTAACGGATTAACTATAAGCGAAGTTACTTTGTGACTAACGTTGCGGTTACAGAACCGCATCACCCCTAGCCTATGGGATAAATACCTGCTGGAACGTACGGCGTTAATGCAGGATGGCAGCAAACCGTATTATTCGTTTCGGACCTCTTGATAAGTATGGAAGTGTGATTACGCTTGTCAATCACAACGCGATTACTGGCAGCATGCGATTCACGCCTGAGCCTCAGGACGTGCGCTAGCAGCGCATGTCGGGTGTTTCACGCGTCAACTTCGCGTCTCAATATCTCGGGATGTAATGGGAATATTGCGATGCAATCAACGCCATTGTGTATGTGCTTTGTCATGCTATGGATTGCTGAAGAAAAAATAGGAGTCGAGAGACATTAAAGGGAAACAATAGTGGAGAAGGGAGTGACACAGGGATACAGTCTATACCTGAAGTTATTCAGTCTAAATTGAGCAAGCTGTAAAGCAAAGCAAAGAGAAATTTAAAAAGGGTGTTAAAGTACAGGAAGAAGAATTAAAAACTTTATCGTTGAATCCTGATTGATAAGTACTCAGAGAACGCTCAGGATAATGTCACGATTGTGGATGGGGCCGTAAACAGTTACTGTGAGTTGCACAATCAAATACACAACTTTATTTTTCTAAAAAACACTTATTTACACATTGCTTAGAAGATCGCAATTAGACAATATGGCTGAAGGCCTAGTTAAAGAAAACTTGAGGTGTTTTCTGGGCTGAAGGCACAAAACCACACCAAAAGCAACAACGGCTGAAGGCCTTGCTTAGAAATCAAAAGCAATTAAAAAAGGAAAGTAAAAAGTTAAAAACAAAATCATGAAATTGAAATCAATTAGCAGCTGAAGGCCTACACTATACGTCTGAAGGACAAGTATAACTAAAACACATTAATAACCAATTTTTCTAACCAAGAAATTTCTTTTTAAACTTACAACAGAACGGCCGAAAGCCTAATTAAAGAAATATTAACTTATTGCACGGCTGAAGGCAACAAACAAATCTGAAACAACGGCTGAAGGCCTATACAACAAGTCAGACAAACATTTTAAAACAAACACCTTCCTTCTTTTAAAAATTTTCCTTTAAAGAATACACACGGCTGAAGGCCTTATTAAAAGGGGTTCACGTAAATCCTCTGCTGAAGGACACACATGACACATCGAACAACTAACGTCTTAGGCCCTGGATTACAAACAATTTCAGATAGAACAAATTTTAAGGAATTTTTTTTAAAAATAAAATCAATCATCAAAATTTTAATTTAACACGGATGAAGGCCTTTATGTAAAATTTAAAAGAACTGAATTAATACACGGCCGAAGGCCTCACACTATACGTCAAAGTAAACTGAAAATCACAATCCAAAACAAACAGAACAAATGGTGCGCAGAAGTGTTCCAAGGGTCAGGCTGATCTCAAACATAAGGTGACGTGAGACAGGGAGCCAGGAGTTGAAGTTAAATAACTGGATGGCAACCAAAAGTAGGGACGGGCCAAGAAACGACCAACAACTTAACAAACTTCCTTCCGTCTAACCAACGGCACAACGATGGAAAACATCGACCGAGATCAAGGATATGAACAACACTACATCTTCAGAAATTGCTGTCTAAAAGCAGCGAAGGGAACAATAGCCACTCGAAGCAAAATATGAACCAAACAACTTAAAAGGCTGTCGAACTACACGTTGCGCCGGACAGCATCAACATGAGGAGAGAAGGTACACTGCCGAAAAACTACACTAACGACCAGGGCAGGTAACTGGGGCGTTAACGGCCACAGGCCAGAATATATCGCTGGTGCACTTCACTGGCAAGTAACAGTCAATTTAATAACAATGAACGGCCCAGGGACCAACAACCATCAAATGAACGAAGAGATGTCACAATATTTGAGGTTTCATAGCAGGTTAACTGATGACTCAACTTCAGCGTCCAGGTTTCGTGGGCAACTACCTTTGTCGCTCTCGCAGTTTTTTTTTTTTTCGTCAGTCTACTGACTGGTTTGATGCGGCCCGCCACGAATTCCTTTCCTGTGCTAACCTCTTCATCTCAGGGAGTAGCACTTGCAACCTACGTCCTCAATTATTTGCTTGACGTATTCCAATCTCTGTCTTCCTCTACAGTTTTTGCCCTCTACAGCTCCCTCTAGTACCATGGAAGTCATTCCCTCATTTCTTAGCAGATGTCCTATCATCCTGTCCCTTCTCCGTATCAGTGTTTTCCACATATTCCTTTCCTCTCCGATTCTGCGTAGAACCTCCTCATTCCTTACCTTATCAGTCCACCTAATTTTCAACATTCGTCTATAGCACCACATCTCAAATGCTTCGATTCTCTTCTGTTCCGGTTTTCCCACAGTCCATGTTTCACTATCATACAATGCTGTACTCCAGACGTACATCCTCAGAAATTTCTTCCTCAAATTAAGGCCGGTATTTGGTATTAGTAGACTTCTCTTGGCCAGAAATGCCTTTTTTGCCATAGCGAGTCTGCTTTTGATGTCCTCCTTGCTTCGTCCGTCATTGGTTATGTTACTGCCTAGGTAGCAGAATTCCTTAACTTCATTGACTTCGTGACCATCAATCCTGATGTTAAGTTTCTCGCTGTTCTCATTTCTACTACTTCTCATTACCTTCGTCTTTCTCCGATTTACTCTCAAACTATACTGTGTACTCATTAGACTGTTCATTCCGTTCAGCAGATCATTTAATTCTTCTTCACTTTCACTCAGGATAGCAATGTCATCAGCGAATCGTGTCATTGATATCCTTTCACCTTGTATTTTAATTCCACTCCTCAACCTTTCCTTTATTTCCATCATTGCTTCCTGGATGTACAGATTGAAGAGTAGGGGCGAAAGGCTACAACCTAGTCTTACACCCTTCTTAATACGAGCACTTCGTTGTTGATCGTCCACTCTTATTATTCCCTCTTGGTTGTTGTACATATTGTATATGACCCGTCTCTCCCTATAGCTTACCCCTACTTTTTTCAGAATCTCGAACAGCTTGCACCATTTTATATTGTCGAACGCTTTTTCCAGGTCGACAAATCCTATGAAAGTGTCTTGATTTTTCTTTAGCCTTGCTTGCATTATTAGCCGTAACGTCAGAATTGCCTCTCTCGTCCGTTTACTTTTCCTAAAGCCAAACTGATCGTCACCTAGCACATTCTCAATTTTCTTTTCAATTCTTCTGTATATTATTCTTGTAAACAGCTTCGATGCATGAGCTGTTAAGCTGATTTTGCGATAATTGTCGCACTTGTCAGCTCTTGCCGTCTTCGGAATTGTGTGGATGATGCTTTTCCGTAGGTCAGATGCTATGTCGCCAGACTGATATATTCTACACACCAACGTGAATAGTCGTTTTGTTGCCACTTCCCCCAATGATTTTAGAAATTCTGATGGAATGTTATCTATCCCTTTTGCCTTATTTGACCGTAAGTCCTCCAAAGCTCTTTTAAATTCCGATTCTAATACTGGATCCCCTATCTCTTCTAAATCGACCCCTGCTTCTTCTTCTATCACATCAGACAAATCTTCACCCTCATAGAAGCTTTCAATGTATTCTTTCCACCTATCTGCTCTCTCCTCTGCAGTTAACAGTGGAATTCCCGTCGCACTCTTAATGTTACCGCCCGCATCTCGTGGTCGTGCGGTAGCGTTCTCGCTTCCCACGCCCGGGTTCCCGGGTTCGATTCCCGGCGGGGTCAGGGATTTTCTCTGCCTCGTGATGGCTGGGTGTTGTGTGATGTCCTTAGGTTAGTTAGGTTGAAGTAGTTCTAGGGGACTGATGACCATAGCAAGTCCCATAGTGCTCAGAGCCATTTGAACCATTTTTTTCTTAATGTTACCACCGTTGGTGTTAATGTCACCAAAGGTTGTTTTGACTTTCCTGTATGCTGTGTCTGTCCTTCCGACAATCATATCTTTTTCGATGTCTTCACATTTTTCCTGCAGCCATTTCGTCTTAGCTTCCCTGCACTTCCTATTTATTTCATTCCTCAGCGACTTGTTTTTCTGTATTCCTGATTTTCCCGGAACATGTTTGTACTTCCTCCTTTCATCAATCAACTGAAGTATTTCTTTTGTTACCCATGGCTTCTTCGCAGCTAGCTTCTTTGTACCTATGTTTTCCTTCCCAACTTCTGTGATAGCCCTTTTTAGAGACGTCCATTCCTCTTCAACTGTACTGCCTACTGCGCTATTCCTTATTGCTGTATCTATAGCGTTAGAGAACTTCAAACGTATCTCGTCATTCCTTAGTACTTCCGTATCCCGCTTCTTTGCGTATTGATTCTTCCCGACTAATGTCTTGAACTTCAGCCTACTCTCGCAGCTAGCGCCTCACAATGTGACAGTGCGTGCACGCCGCCAGCAGTCCCGGCCTGGCCGCGCGCCACGGATGCTTCCTCGCAGCTCCGTCTCGACCGACTGCCCACCACACACACCACCAACACCCGGAAATACTAGCAGTTGCAGCAAACATAGTATGACAGTATTAGTATCGATAAGCGCTGTGGTGCCACTCAAAGAGGGAAGCCAGCAACTTCGTTACACCAAAAAGTAAGGAGGAAACAAGACGCCATTCGATTTGACAAAATGCCAAAGAACAAATGGCATGAACGCAAGCCGCACACGGCTCAATGGTCTATTAATGCCATCGTATTTTTGAGTGAGATAGTAAAGAAGTTCGGTTAAGGGGAACTGATGGTGTCTTGCTGAAAAGCGTTTCTTTTAAGAACCGTCACAAAAGCGAAAGAATGGTAACACAGTGTAATCGAATTAAACTGACTGATGCTGAGGAAGCTACTATAGCAACCGATACCCAGAGCACTAGATTATTCTTGCTATTTGAACAACAAAATTATTGGCGATAGCTGAAGTAAAGAGAATACAAGAAGGAGGCTTGCAACAGCAAAATAGATGTTCCCTGAAAGCGAGACATATGATAACATCTAATATGAATTTATGATTTAGAGATATTTTTCTGAAAATATATGTCTGTCTCGAGCGTAGCCTTATCTGAAAGTCAAACGTGAGAGATAATCAATACAGTTGGGGGGGGGGGGGGGGTGACTTCATCCGAGACAACCATAGCGCAGTAGGCACGGGCGCCAGGGTTGATGCTCTGCTTTCATTTTCCAGAAAGGCTTTTTATAGCTCTGCGCTGTAGTTTTTACGCAAAATACAAGCTTACCGAGTATCGGACCTCATTTGTGACAACATTCAGGACTTCCCAACAGATAGAAGTCAACATGATTTTCTTAACGATGTTGAGAGATGGGATGATAATTTGACAAGTACCCGAAAGGAACTTATTGTTTACATTTGAAACTAATCTGCATTAGTAACGGTTAGAGCTCGAAAATAAAAACAGTGAGTGCCACCCACACGTCATTACGATGAACGGCTTTGCGTGTTACTCAACATCCCGTTAATAATTTGGCGACTGCGCACAACGGAGCACCATCACGCTGATTATATTCGTTACACAACGATAGCCTAGTCGTGGAAGGAGATATAGGAAGTCAATACTACTATTCTAAAAAATTATTTGCATTCTAAACCAACATGGAATCACGTTTCAATGTTCTCTTGAAATACAAATCGCAGAAAACTAATATGAAATACTGTGGTTAATTGGAGGGACATTGACATAATTAGGAAGACTGAAAGAAGAACAAAATCAGAGTTCCTCATCTGCACAATTCGCACTTTCAAACAGGAATAATAGAGAATTGTGAAGATGGGGCGATGTACCCTCTGCCAAGCACTTAAATGTGATTTGCAGAGTATCCATGTAGAGCTAGATGTAGATGTAACAAGAGAAGGAATCGCATGAACTCCGCGTCCGAAATTCACAAACAGGCAGTGTAACCTCCCAGCAATATAAAAAATTATTGACAATGACAATAAATGTGAAATAGGAATCTGAGCCAAGTGTAAGCTCCCCACAAAAATGAAAGTCAATTCAATAAAAATGAAATCTCAGTGACAATGAAAACGCAAATAGACCGAAATGTCGATCTTAGGCCCTAATTAAACTCAAATTCTTACCTCAGTAAAACTGAATCTGCTCTTATTTTCGCCATAGCTTGGAGGAAATGCATCGCAAAAATTCTTTGAACTTAAGTAAATTTTTTCTTTAAGGAAATGCATGGGAAATTTTCTTTCAATAAAATGTTTGTTTTGTTAAAATGCTTGGTTTGAAAACAAAATTATTATTGGGGCGATTCTTTAACAAATTAATTACAGTTAAGATACATTACATTATCAGATGTGCGCAATGCTGCTTCATTACCTTATTTAAAAAATATACCTCGTCCTGAATCTTGACCAGAGGGCCATGTCGACGCCTGCCGACTCCTCACATACTACTCCGACTGTCTCGCGCGCGCTACTAGCACTGACTGAGTGCAACTAGCAACTACATGCTCTCTCGACTCGCTACGTACAACAGAACTCTCTCGCAACTCGACCGCAACTGCACTGAACTCTCGCGCGGTCAAACGCAGACTAGCAACGATAAATAACTCTCTGGTCAGAGATTCTGTCATGCCTCGCCATCGCTGTACTGAATACATACGCGTTTCATAACCCTCCACTGGGGGGGGGCAAAAATTTGGCAGCGATGGTGAGTCATTTGGACTTGCCATGAGCAACAAATTTTTTCTTAATTAATTAATTAGAACATGAATTAAATGTGGTGCACATGCTCCGAGTACAGAACATATCAGGCAAAGACAAAATATATTCAAAACATATTCACAATTGGCAAAAGTACACACGCACAGTAGTACAGAACATATCCGGGAATGACAAAATATATATTCAATGAGTAGAAATCATGTTAACAAAATGACAAAAATGGACATGCACTGTAGTTCAGAATATATCATCAAATTACAAAATGTAACAATAAATGACAAAAGTGCACACGCACTGTAGTACAGAACATATCAGAACACCACAAAATGTATACGTAATGAGTACAAATGGCATAAAGTGCACACGCACTGTAAAACTCTTATAATTTTTACGACAAATAAACCTAATGACCGAGCGAGGTGGCGCAGTGGTTGGACACTGGACTCGCATTTGGGAGGACGACGGTTCAATCCCGCGTCCGGCCATCCTGATTTAGGTTTTCCGTGATTTCCCTAAATCGCTCCAGGCAAATGCCGGGATGGTTCCTTTCAAAGGGCACGGCCGACTTCCTTCCCTAATCCGATGAGACCGATGACCTCGCTGTCTGGTCTCCTTCCCCAAACCAACCAACCAACCAAACCTAATGAGTACAAATCATATTGAGAAATGACAAAAGTGTACACGCACTGTAATGCTCTCTAGTATTTTTCTACAACAAACAAATCAAGGAGTGTAATAAAGTGCACATGCACTATAGAAGTCTTTAGTAATTTCAGGATAACTGATCTTATTAACAAATGAAAGGAAGTGCACACGCACTGTATATGACTTTTTCATTTTACAAGAATTAGGGAAGGAATAGGAAGGATTGCGTCATGGTTGTAGCACTTAGGTTGCACGCAGCTGCACTGAAAGTCCATATCTTTCCACAGAAGTACAACACCAAGTGAGACAATCTGAAGTTCTTTTCCCAGAAGTATTTATCAGCGTAGCCAAGACACTGAAATGTCGTAGTAATATTCCACGTTATCATTTTGGCAGTACATCAGGTACACCAAACAGTGGGACCATAATAATGTCTCCATCGCCCACAGTGGTGGACAGCATGTCGTGTCAACACCACGCTCTTACAAGGCACACCAACGTAGAATTAGTGCAAAAACCAAATATAGTGCTCCATGATCATGAGGATGGACAGGACAAATGGATATTGCAGTAATTCAGGGTAGTTAGCTCAGAAGGTGAAGGACATTAAGTCACATAGTAGTCTTCATTGAGAATTACAGTAGTAGTTTGCGGCATTCGTAGCTCAGTTATTGAACATTTCTGTAGCATGTATTTAGTATTACAGAATAATGTTCATAAAATTAACTGAATATAGCAATTATTGGCATCATGGGTAATCGTATTACAATAAACAGTGGCAGTCCTTGGCCAGTTACAAAGCATATTTAGTATGACAGAATAATGTTCATAAAATTAACTGATTATAGTGAACATTGGCACTTATTGGCCGGTTATAAACCATCAGAAGTCATCATTGAAAAGGAGAGTCAATTATTGGCATAGCATTAACATAATTCATTGAGTTATACTAATTATTGGCACTCATTGGCCAGCAAGTATTGAATAGTACAACATTTTTAATTATTGGCAGTCATTGGCCAGTTACAAAACATCAAAAGTCATCATTGAAAACAGGAGCTAATGAATGAAACAAGGAAGTATATGTGATCACATTTATAAATGATAGACACAACTGGGTAAAAAAAATGCAAGTACTAGTACAGGTTTAATAAGTAACAGGTTCAGTAAGTATCATGAAAAGCTTCTCCTGAAAAAAATACAAAATGGATTATTGAGCTGAAAGAAGAAACGCATACTATGCTGAAAAGTAGTGAACTTCGAATTAACAGGTAGTGAAATGTGTATAAAAAAATGTGTTCCATAGCTGTCCTTTCCAAAACCTTCAGTCATCATACCATACGATATAAAACATACTGTCAAATCAAACTGCAACAAATACTTAAATAACTACATAGCATAAATACATAAACTTCAACATCATTCTAATCTGTAAAGAAAAAAAAACTTCATTTTCCATTACTTCATTATCCATATTATCATAACTTCATTATTATCATCACCTGTAAAGAAAAACTTCATTATCCATAGTAGCATATTCTTCATCATTATTCATCAGCATTCATTATCATCTGCAAAAAAAAATCACTTCATTACTCATTACACAACTATTCCTTATCTCTAGCATATTTCATCACTAAAACTAAGATGTGTAGTTCTGTCTGACAGCCTGTATCAATCGCCTTGTATTCTGAAAGAAAAAATTAGTTAAGACTGCTATTCTACGATGTGTATAGTATATTCTTGTTAATGCTTGTTAATTCTGATCCATTTACTCTTCCTCATAAGGTTTTTGTATCTTCTTTCGTCTATTCCGTAGTTGAAATTCCCATTTCTGTTTAATTTATTTCTTTCACGCATCATTTCTTTCTGAAATTGATGAACAAAGATTAATGTCTTGCATTTAAATCATATACCCATTAAATAATGACTGGTTTATAGTAACATAATTTGAGCATACAGCAGACCATGACAGAAAACGTAATATGTCAAAAGCATAGACAGTGTTCAAAGGCAAAAATGTACAGAGAATATCACAATGCAGCAGCAAAAAAAAAAAAAAATGTAAAACAGTCACGATGTTGAGATATCATAGGGCAAAAATGTTTAAGTCAACTGGTGTTTGCTATGTCTTAACCATTTCATACTGCATACAAACAAAACATGAAACAATCGTATATACATAAGAAAGACAAAATGTGACGTTCGTTGTGTTCAGCTTGTATGTGGTGTAATTAATAGAGGCGAGAATTAAAGACTTTAATGGAGAGAGAATTTGATAAAATTAATACTTCACTACATAGAATTGCATAATTATTCATAAAATACGTAAGTTTGTCTGGAAAAATATGCACGGTCTGATGTGTAACGACAAGAAGAGCGACCTGCTAACCTTACCTTGCCGGGCACTTGCCAAGAAAAAATACGATAGTCATCAATAATTAATCACGTGAATATAATTGTATAAGTGGTCATAAAAATTAGTAAATGGCATCATAGCACGTTAAGTGGTTTCATTCAATAAAGGGTTTAATGTTAGACACATGGTGGTTGCCCTTACTTTCCTTGGTTCTCAAAGTTTCGACAACATTGGGGTGAGGAATGCTGCGAATCCGATATGGACCTGCGTATAGAAGTTCAAATTTACTGCACTTACCTTTTATTCTGCTGGATAAATAGTGTGTACGTACTAATATCTTCTGTCCAATGTGAAAGTCACGGCGTGTACAAACCTGTTTTTGCTGTCTTCTCCGGCGCTCTGCGGCACGTTTGATGTTGTTCAGCGCAATGTTAATTATTTCGTGGTGTCGTAATCGACGAGATGTAGGAAAGTTTACTAATTCTTTAATTTTGTTAGGTGGTTCAGCATTTTTCAGTATAACAGACGGAGATAGCATAGTGGATTCATTGGGTATGGAATTAATTACATCTTGGAAGGAGAATATGTGTGTATCCCAATCAATATGTCTTTTGTGGCAGTATATTCTACACAGTTTACCGATTTCTTTCATTAATCGTTCACAAGGGTTCGAAGAAGCATGGTACTTGGATATATACAGTAGATCGGAGAAATGTTTCTAGCTCGTAACATACGTGTCCATGTAGCAGAACGAAATTGCGACCCATTGTCAGAAATTACTTTCATCACATGCCCCACATGAAATAGAAAATGTTTTACAAATGCTCTTGAAACAGTTTTAGCAGTAGCTTTGCGTAACGGAGTGAAAGTAACAAATTTTGAAGTGAGTTCAACAGCGACAAAGATGTAGCAAAAACCTCTGTTAGTTCTCGGAATTGGACCAAAAATGTCTACAGCGGCCATATGTCTTAATTTAACAGGTACAATGGGATATAATGGAGGAATATGTGAAGTAGTGCCTGACTTAGCTTTCTGGCAAATTTTACATGACGCTAAAACTCGTCGTATATGTTTTTCCATGTTGGTAAAATAACAGTTCTGTCTCAGTATAAGAAAACATTTTCTGGCTCCGTAATGTGCATAACTTAAATGAGTGTACCAGATTAATTTGTTAACCAGTTCGTCAGGAATGCATAATAACCAACTGTTGCTGTCAGGATGAGAGCGGCGAAACAGAATGTCATTGCGTACAGTGTAATGGTTTCTAATCGTAACATTATTCTTATCTTGCCAAAGGTGTTTAATTTCTTTCCACACATTGTCTTTACTTTGCCCTTTTGCTATGTCCTGTAATGACGACGAAATAAAATTTTCAAATGCAACTTGCTGAATGTACATAACGCTGAAATTTGCTTTGCAGAAGTTGGTTGCGATGTCAAGCTGATTGTTGCTGAGAGAACGAGATAGTGCGTCTGCTACAACATTTTGTGTGCCGGGAATGTGAACTATTGTAAAATTAAATTCCTGTAAATAAAGTTTCCATCTGCTTAATCTGTCGTGAGTGAATTTAGCCGAAAGTAAAAATTGTATCGCTCTGTGATCTGTGTAAACGGTGGTATGTCTGCCATAAAGAAAGTGCCGAAATCTCGTAAAAGCCCATACAACACATAATGTTTCCAGTTCTGTAACGGAATAATTTCGTTCAGCAGGCGACAAGATGCGGCTTGCAAATGTGATGTTTTTAATTACTGTAGAGCCATCTTCTTCAATTTACTGGAAAATATGTACGCCTAAAGCGGTGTTAGAACTGTCGGTGGCAATAGAAAAATTTCTGGTAAGATCTGGGTGCGATAAAAGTGGTGCATTCAACAAAGCATGTTTCAGGTTCATAAATTCAGAATGTGCTTGCTTATCCCATGACCAAATAGTGTTTTTACCTGTTAATTGGCATAATCTAGGTGTGTCTAACGCAGAGTGATGAATAAATTTACGAAAAAATTAATTAAGCCCAAAAAGCTGCGTAGTTGCTTCTTCGTCGTAGGAACAGTAATGTCACGTAGAGCTTGAAATTTTTCCGGATCAGGTGCAATGCCTTCTGCTGAAATTACATGTCCAAGAAATTTATGGAAGTTTTGCCAAAGTGCGATTTACTGAGATTAACTGTGAGTCCTTGTGCATGAAAAGTTTGCAATAGTCGTTCTAAAATCACATTGTGTTCAGACCAGTTAGCTTCTGCAATAAGAATGTCATCTACGTACGTCGTGATTCTGTCCTTAAGTTCTGTCGGAAATATTGTGTTCAAACCGCGAATAAAAGCTGCAGAAGAAATAGTTAATCTGAATGGTAATTTGCAAAATTGATAACAGTCGCCAAAACAGTGAAATGCTGTGTACTTTCTGCAATTCGGATGAAGCTGAATTTGCCAAAATCCCGATTTCAAATCTAATGTAGAGTAAATAGCAGTACCGTGAAATTTTTGTAGAAGTTCTTCTAATGTCTCAGGTCGATCTGTTTCATTAATAATTATGTCATTGATGTGACGTGAATCAAATACGAGGCGAAGTGGGCCATCTTTTTTCTTAACAATATGTAACGGGTTTATGTACGGACTAACTGCTGGTTCAATAATTCCTTGGTCGAGCACATCTTGCAATTCTTTTTTAACTTGTTCTCTATGAATATACGGAATAGGATAATGCTTAGCTTTAAATGTGTCGTGCTGTTTGACTTGAAATTCATACATAAATCCGGACATAGTACCAGGAACGTTGTCAAAAACTGGAGCTTGATGTAAAAGAATTTTGCGTAGTTGCGCGCGTTCGTCGTCTGTATTTGCACTGCTTTGTTTAACTTTGTCAGAAATCATCTGCATTACGTCGTAGTCAGCTTCGTCTGGAGTATTATAGTTATGTACGTACGTGTCTGTGAACAATGCGGAATTACAGTCTATGTTACGTGTTGCGGAAATGACCTCTGTGCGATTAATTGTTTGTTCTTCCGCAGATAATGAGTGCTGAAATTCTAAAGCCAATTGCACATTTTCATCCTTCAACATTAAATAGGAATTTTGAAAATCAACCACTGCGTCGTGTTGTACGAGAAAATTAGTACCTAAAATAACGTCTGTTGTCAATAAAGGAACAATCCAAAAATTTGAGTGAAATGTGTGACCTGCAATACAAAATGATAAATGCGTCTGTAATTTAACGTCTACTCCTTTACTCGATACTGCTCCTTTCACTTTCGTTTTGCCTAATGGTAATGTGGGATAGGTATTCTCTTTGTTACACTCGTTAAAAGTTTCTTCATTTATTACTGACATAGGTGATCCGGAATCGATTACTGCTGAAAATTTCGATGAACCTATTTTAATTTCGATGACAGGATGTGAAATGATTTTCTGAACAACTGGTCTTTCCTGCAAAAGAGTGTCTCGTATGTCGTAAAAAGTAATTACATTTCCGTGAACAATATTCTGCGTGTCAAAGGTAGTGCTTGTGTTACTGGAAGATGCGACCTGTACAGTGTTTAGTCAGATTCTATCTGACGTGTTATTATTATCAGGGGGATTCTGTGGCATTTCCACTATTTGAACTGTTCTACACTCCTGCAAATTGAAATAAGAAAACCGTGAATTCACTGTCCCAGGAAGGGGAAACTTTATTGACACATTCCTGGGGTCAGATACATCACATGATCACACTGACAGAACCACAGGCACATAGACACAGGCAACAGAGTATGCACAATGTCGGCACTAGTACAGTGTATATCCACCTTTCGCAGCAATGCAGGCTGCTATTCTCCCATGGAGACGATCGTAGAGATGCTGGATGTAGTCCTGTGGAACGGCTTGCCATGCCATTTCCACCTGGCGCCTCAATTGGACCAGCGTTCGTGCTGGACGTGCAGACCGCGTGAGACGACGCTTCATCCAGTCCCAAACATGCTCAATGGGGGACAGATCCGGAGATCTTGCTGGCCAGGGTAGTTGACTTACACCTTCCAGAGCACATTGGGTGGCACGGGATACATGCGGACGTGCATTGTCCTGTTGGAACAGCAAGTTCCCTTGCCGGTCTAGGAATGGTAGAACGATGGGTTCGATGACGGTTTGGATGTACCGTGCACTATTCAGTGTCCCCTCGACGATCACCAGTGGTGTACAGCCAGTGTAGGAGATCGCTCCCCACACCATGATGCCGGGTGTTGGCCCTGTGTGCCTCGGTCGTATGCATTCCTGATTGTGGCGCTCACCTGCACGGCGCCAAACACGCATACGACCATCATTGGCACCAAGGCAGAAGCGACTCTCATCGCTGAAGACGACACGTCTCCATTCGTCCCTCCATTCACGCCTGTCGCGACACCACTGGAGGCGGGCTGCACGATGTTGGGGCGTGAGTGGAAGACGGCCTAACGGTGTGCGGGACCGTAGCCCAGCTTCATGGAGACGGTTGCGAATGGTCCTCGCCGATACACCAGGAGCAACAGTGTCCCTAATTTGCTGGGAAGTGGCGGTGTGGTCCCCTACGGCACTGCGTAGGATCCTACGGTCTTGGCGTGCATCCGTGTGTCGCTGTGGTCCGGTCCCAGGTCGACGGGCACGTGCACCTTCCGCCGACCACTGGCGACAACATCGATGTACTGTGGAGACCTCACGCCCCACGTGTTGAGCAATTCGGCGGTACGTCCACCCGGCCTCCCGCATGCCCACTATACGCCCTCGCTCAAAGTCCGTCAACTGCACATACGGTTCACGTCCACGCTGTCGCGGCATGCTACCAGTGTTAAAGACTGCGATGGAGCTCCGTATGCCACGGCAAACTGGCTGACACTGACGGCGGCGGTGCACAAATGCTGCGCAGCTAGCGCCATTCGACGGCCAACACCGCGGTTCCTGGTGTGTCCGTTGTGCCGTGCGTATGATCATTGCTTGTACAGCCCTCTCGCAGTGTCCGGAGCAAGTATGGTGGGTCTGACACACCGGTGTCAATGTGTTCTTTTTTCCATTTCCAGGAGTGTATTACTTCTTCCAGACGTGTTACGCTCTGGATGATACCTACTGTCTGGTTCATTCATGAGAATATGTTCTTGCGGATGATTTTGCTGTTGGTAAGACCGACTGTTATTATATGTACGCTGATAATTGTGCTCATCGTTTTTACGTCTATTGTGATAGTCATTCATATATGGTACATTGCGATAGGAATTAAAATACTGTGTTTTCTCTACGTAGTTGTTTCTTTGCTGCCGTGCGTTACTATTTATTGTACCAGGGACTATACGTCCACGCGGCGAAACATTAAAGTTATGTTGACCTTGTGTATTACATTGTTGGTTAGGTATGCTAACCGACTGTTTTTGATGCTGTTGTTGTGAAAAACCTCTATTGTTACTAAAATGTGGCTCCTGTTGCTGAAAATTTTGACGATATTGATAATCAAAATTTTGTCTGCTATTAAAGTTCTGGTGGTTGTCGTTCCTAAAGCGTCTGTTACTTTTACTATTGAAATTACGTGGCTGATTGTAATTGCTGTACGTTTGTTGGCCTTGGTTGTTATATGAAAAATTTCTGTTTACGAAAGAATAATCTGATTGCTGCACTTCTAAAAGGTGCAACAGATCTCTGAATGCCGAAATGTTTTCTTTTTGCTGACCCGTTAAAAGTGACACTCTTAATGACCGCAGTAATTTAGAGATACATAATTGAATGAGTGCAGATTCACTATATGGTTCACTTAAGTACTGGTTTTGTTGGACCATATGCTCAAAAAATTGCGTCACACTGGGAAAATTGGAGTTCTCATAATTTGGCAAACTAATTAGTTGATCTTTAATTCCACGCTGTGTCGTCTTTGACCAGTACGCTGACAGAAAAGCATTCCGAAATTCTTCTACCGAGTAACATTGCTTCGCGATCGGTCTCATACGAGTTGCCGGCTCGCCTTCCAAAAAACTGCAAATAAATTCAAGTTTGTGCGTTACGGGCCAAGTCGGTGGAAAAGCGAAGCTAAATTGTTGTATCCAATCTAGCAGATGAATCTGTGTTCTGTCATTTTTAAACACTTTAAATTTTCTCACTGACAGAAAATGTTTGTAATCAAAATTATCGTCTCTGTATGTTGGAACAGGTTCATGATTGTAAGAGAATCTATTTTTCTGTGTCTGTTCGGAATCTAAGTCGTGTACTCTCTGTTGATTACCTAAATTATACGCACTGCGTGAGTCTGACAAATGTTCACAAAGTGGCGTCTGTTGTGATATGTTATTAACTGAAGTATTTTTCATCTCTGTTACTTCTTGCTGTAAACATGACAATTTTCTGCGTAAGGTGTTATTAGATGAATCGATGTCATTAATTGTCTGCTGTAAATTTTGAAATTCAGGCGTTTGATTAAATGAAACCGGTGAAGTATTGTCTGATTTGCTGTCATTATTACTTTCAATGACGACAATACGACTGGCCAATTCATCATATTTTTCAGTCAGTATTTTTGCCTGATCATCGTTTTTACTGTCAGAAGTATTAATCTGTTTCTGCAATTTACGTGAAGTTTCTTTCAGTTTTTTAATGTCAGCTTTGATGACATCGCAATCCTGTGTTAGTTCTAATTGTTCGAATCTGTCTGTCACAGTTTGAATATCTACTGTGTGTGTATCTGTTTTTGATTTAAGATCAGAAATTTCATCACGTAATTCTGCGTTCAACTGTTCGATGGTATTAATTTTGTCGGACACTGTAGCAATATTGTTGTCTACGTATGTTTTTGCTTTCGCAAAGATTTTACGTTTGTCTTCTTGTCTCTGTGCAGTGATTGTTTCCATTACTTGACGTTTTACTTTATTTTGATCCTGAATAAATTTGCGGAAACGCGTATCACTGTTTTGTATGTGAAGATTAAAACGTTCGTCGGTTTGAGAGTTCTGTTGGTCGAATTTCGCGTCTATCTTTGCGTCCATTGTACGCGAAAGTTCTGCCGTCATTAATTTAAATTCGTCACGCAATTGTGTAGCTTTTTCAGAGCACTGTATAGCGACTCCGCTAATTTCGTCTCTAAGTGTTTGTTGCAGCTGTTTGCATTTCCCTTAATTCTTGCGCAACAGATCTAATTTCTTCGCTACTTTTTCTTGAACAAGCCTCAATTTCCTCGTGTAACTGTACCTTAGTATCATGACACTGCGCGGCAACGGCTGTAATCTGCTCGCTAAGCTGTCTAGAATTGTTGACTAATTTTTCATTAAGGCTGTCATGTTTTTCATTAAGCTGTTTGATCTGTTCACTAAGCTGTCTGGAATTGTTGTCTAATTTTTCACTCTGTTTGTCTTGTTTTTCATTAAGTTGTTTGAAATCTTTACTAAATTGTTGTTTGAGATTTTCACTGTGTTGTTGTAGCAATCTTGCCATAATTTGTTCAAAGTCAATATTACCGGCTCTATTCTCTGTACTGTTTGATTGTGTACCTACAATTGTCGCCTTTTGTGTGACCATTTGGTCATTCTGTAATTTACAAAAAGGTTTGCCAGTCGAATGTACATTGTCGGTCACTATTTCGGAATTAAATGGATCCGTCGTACTTTCAGTACACTGTCCATTTTCATTAGAGAAATTTGTCTGTACATTATTTGAATTTTCCAAACCGGGTGTGTTAAGCTGGGCAGCGCTCATTACAATAGGGCGCCCCGCGTCATCAATTGTCATCAAATTAACAGAGGAGACAATTGCGTTCATTTGTTCATCATTAGGATCTACATCATTATTGGTGGTTGGAATGCACTGAATGTCAGTGTACACAGGATTGTCATCATTACACTGCGTGTCACAAGTACTATCGGTGAAGTTCTTTAAATCGGTAGTTTCATTCATAATACCTCGCGATACACTATTCATAGTCTTTCGCGGCATTTTTACAATAATCATAATTATTCACAAAAGAAATAAGCACAAATGCAAAAGGCAACAAACACAAATGCAACACAGCAACGAATTGCCGATGATCTGAGGAAAGAAAGTCACAAAATTAATAAAAGCGTTGCGCCAAATGCTAATTATATTTAAGCAAATAAAAGCAGATAATTGACTGTTGCTTAGAAGATTCTCAAAGAAATACGATCCTGGCCGGATGTCGCCAAGTGTAACCTCCCAGCAATATAAAAATTATTGACAATGACAATAAATGCGAAATAGGAATCTGAGCCAAGTGTAAGCTCCCCACAAAAATGAAAGTCAATTCAATAAAAATGAAATCTCAGTGACAATGAAAACGCAAATAGACCGAAATGTCGATCTTAGGCCCTAATTAAACTCAAATTCTTACCTCAGTAAAACTGCATCTGCTCTTATTTTCGCCATAGCTTGGAGGAAATGCATCGCAAAAATTCTTTGAACTTAAGTAAATTTTTTCTTTAAGGAAATGCATGGGAAATTTTCTTTCAATAAAATGTTTGTTTTGTTAAAATGCTTGGTTTGAAAACAAAATTATTATTGGGGCGATTCTTTAACAAATTAATTACAGTTAAGATACATTACGTTATCAAATGTGCGCAATGCTGCTTCATTACCTTATTTAAAAAATATACCTCGTCCTGAATCTTGACCAGAGGGCCATGTCGACGCCTGCCGACTCCTCACATACTACTCCGACTGTCTCGCGCGCGCTACTAGCACTGACTGAGTGCAACTAGCAACTACATGCTCTCTCGACTCGCTACGTACAACAGAACTCTCTCGCAACTCGACCGCAACTGCACTGAACTCTCTCGCGGTCAAGCGCAGACTAGCAACGATAAATAACTCTCTGTCATGCCTCGCCATCGCTGTACTGAACACATACGCGTTTCAGCAGATAAATGGGAGCTTTTCAGAGTACAGACTCTTATATACATAAATCTAACACCTCATGCTACAGCAAAAAGCGGAACTTAACCCTCTAGTGAAAGATTTTTTTCTTTCTCAAAGAAAAAAATCTCACAGATAGGCCAATGCAAACTTAGTAATGGAAAAATATTTAAAAAGTTCTACTGTTGATTTTTATAATTTTTAGATGCTTTATTAGTTTGATTCATAAATGAATCATCGTGTATCAGGACATTTGATGCATATATGAATCATTCTTAGTATTTTGTGTCATAGAAGTTTCATTACACTCATTACCTGTAAAAAATACATGGTATAAATTTAAAAGCCATTTACATTTCTTGATCACACAGTACATGCAGAAATACATTACATTTAGAACACAAACATTTAATTTTTAAACATTAATTAATTCTGAAATTGTATTAACATCAGTATTCAACACCACTGACAGTACTTCGTTCCCTATAATTTACATGGTGTGAAACTGTTTAAAACAATTTGTATCCTTATTAAAGCAAAGTGCAACGCCTCATTTATTGCACACCACAAAGGTTTGCTTTGCATATGTCGGAAACTTGCACCGTAGTCTTGTGGGATTCCATGTTGGAAAATGATTCACTCTATCACATCGCACATCTGGAGGAGGAATTGGGGCTGTTGGACCTTTACATTTCATTGCAGCACAATTGTTCTGTACTTCAGAAGGAGGTCTCCCTCGTTTTGGCAGTGCATAATGTCCAATAGTGCAAAGAGTAGTTGTAAGTTCAATTCTGAACGTCGACAGTTTCATTGGGTCTATGGGAGCATGCAGCTTTCTATGCAGCAACCAGGAATTGACAACAGTTATGTCTACAATACGATAAAACAATCGCATATACCATTTACTGGAGCTTATAGAAATGTGATGACTTCCCAATAAGCTGTCAAGTAAATCAACACCTCCCATATGACGGTTGTATTCAGGTATTACTGCTGGGAATTTCACAGTTTTGTCTTTTCTTTCCTATCAAACCTTTCAATTGTTCCTTCTGGTTGGGTTCCAGCAAATGTAGATAATAAACACACACTCTTGTTACCTTTCCACAACAAATTGCTGACTTCGTGCAGTACTCTACCGAATGCCTCTTTCTTCTTTTTTCACGAAATCATCATTTGGAAGTTTACGCTGAGGGATTCTATTCCTTCTCACAGTGCCCAAACTATGAATACCTTGCTCATCCAAGTATGAAACTAGTGGAAGGCTGGTATAGTAATTGTCAAAGTACACTTTGTGAAACACACCTCTTGGAATCTCTCTGCACAGTCGGACAACTATATTTCCACTATCTCCCAAGTCTGGTTCATGATGAAGTCTGTTTTTCAACTCATTTTCAGCTCCTGTGTATATTTCGAATTTATAGGCAAATCCAGTCACACCACGGAGAACAAATAACTTATAGCCCCATTTATGTTTCTGAGGCATATACTGCTTTAGGTGATGTCTAGCCTTAGTGGCGCACATCTGCTCATCAATTCATAAACACTCTTCCATAGGAACAGAAAGAAACTTCTTCCCAACTTCATCAAGAACTGGACGCAATTTGTACAGCTTATCATATCGGTCAGCTTCTTTATTCAGTACTTGCTTTGAGTTGTCGTTGAAATGTAAATTAGCTCGAATTTTTTCAAACATTTTCAATGACAGAGCATTTCTTATCATATCCACACCAACTGTCTTGTCCCAATAATGTCTTATGTTAGAGTACTTGCACACAGAAGTAAGAATACAAATTCCAAGGAACTTATGTCCAGTGGTTTGCTTGGGTCCTTCGAAATACTGTAAAGAAGACTCTTATCAATAATTTTCTTCATTAGTTCCTTGCTAAAAAAGTACGTGAAAACCTGAAATGGGGTGTCAAGTGCTAGTAAAAATTCAGGAATATCACTACAACCAAAGAACTTCTTTTGCTGTTCTGGGATATTTAGAGTTGTTTTCCTCCAAATCACATTTCCAGTTTTCTTCTTCGAAGTATTTTGTTTCGTTGATTTCGGCTGCTGTGCTTTATCTAACTGTCTTTCACTACTTCGTGAGGTTCTGCTGGAACAAGGTTGAGGATCCACTTCATAGGTACACAAACTTTCTGTTGACTGACTGCATGCTTGTGTGTGAATCTGTGCACTGCCGGCTGGGTGACTCACTTCTTGAACTTCAGATTCTATAAGTTCATCACTTGATAAGCTATCAAACAACATGTTCACAAAGTCATTTTGAAACGTCCCCTTAGAAAAATTATACAAGACTGTGCTTTAACTGACACACAATATTTTTTAGCGCAACGCAATCTGACTTTCAATAATCCCTACAAAAGAATGGCCCTGTCTAATATTAACCTATACGTTTCACAAATCACTTACCCCACAAAAATCTTCGTTACTCGAACTACTGCAATACAGCGAGCGCCACTACTGCCAGCTAAATAAAAGATTCAAACTAAGGAAGGCACTAACTACTGATAGGCATAGTTAGCAAATGAAAAATTTTAATAGAGAACAAACACTGTATTTACCTTAATAGTCATATTATATATATAGCAGTTCATGACAGTCTTACAAATTTCAAAACTCCGCCATCTCTCTCCCCACATCCATCACTACTGGCGGCTCACCTCCAACTGCGCAACGCTACGCGCTGTTAACATCCAGCTGCCGCTGCCCAACACTACAATGGCAGACAACAATGCAAACTAGCCACAGACTGCACACAGCACAGCCAGTGATTTTCATACAGAGCGCTACGTAACATTGCCAATAAGAAAACATAAACAGCCTACTTACATAGCCCCCATGCTCCCCACAAAAAATTTTACAAATTGTTTTGGGCACTGGCCAATACATATTTGTTACAAAATTTTTTTCACAATTACAATAACAAAGAAATCAAATGCACACACTTATTCAAATGGCTCTGAGCACTATGGGACTGAACTGCTGAGGTCATTAGTCCCCTAGAACTTAGAACTAGTTAAACCTAACTAACCTAAGGACATCACAAACATCCATGCCCGAGGCAGGATTCGAACCTGCGACCATAGCAGTCTTGCGGTTCCAGACTGCAGCGCCTTTAACCGCACGGCCACTTCGGCCGGCACACACTTATTGATACAATGTTGGTCAAAAGCTAAAATTTTCTCACAGTCCATAAAGACAGTCCTGATCATCCATCACAGTAAAATTGCAGTGTTTTTTTTCTCAAAGTCTGAGCAGTAAAAGAAAATGCACACGGAAGTAGTGGATTTCCATGCAGTCTCGAAGAAGTAGTGTTGTCCTTCCAACAGAAAGACAGTGCTGACTCTTGACATGCTGACAGATAATGGGCCACAACAGAGCAAACCCACAGCAGAGTCATTCGACGTTTTGAAGAATATTGGTAGGTAGGTCATCACAGAGTACACCCACTGTAGTCCTGGTAGAGAGTATGGTATTGGTGGGCCACCAGAGGTGCAGACCCACTGAAGTCCTGGTAGAGATTGTGGTATTGGTGGGCCACCAGAGGTGCAGACCCACTGCAGTCCTTGTAGAGATAATGGTACTGGTGAGTCAGCAAAGGTGTAGACCAACTGTAGTCCTTGTGGAGATGGCCAGCAGCCATCTGTTGCAAATGTGCAGGTGCACAATCACCATCAAAAAGTTTTGCAGACAATATAGCACGTCCATAAACCACCACTTGTGCACTCACAAAGTTTCTGGAATGGTCCTTAGAACCAGCAATGCTGTTATCCAGTCCCTTGCTGAATCATTAACACATGTGCAAACACTATCAGTCCCTACTTTTCACATATTGTCCATATACTATGACCAACAGAAACGTGTGCAGTGAAATGTAACTTAATTTGGAGAACTGGTGTCTATACAATTATAAATTTACAACATGAAAATACAATTACAAAGGTACAAAATACATCATTAAAGAACATAATAGTACAGATAACATTTGTAGTAATATGGGCTTTACAAAAGAATCGAAATAACATATACATCAGTGTTACAGGAATTATGACATAAGTTCATACATAAAAGATCAGAATAATTATTGAAACATCGACTTCACACATGAGCATTAAAACAGAACAGAATTAATAATGTCTAACATCTTTACAAAGTAAATAACATATTATTAATGCAAATTATATTTGAGGATAAGAGTATTCCTCATCATGGTTCATGTAGCTGAGTATTAGAAACATTCTACAACATAAGTCTTATCAGATAAACATGTTAAGACAGGAAGAACATAAATACACAAGGGTCCACATAGGTCCTATCTATACCTGCTTCCTGTACTTTTTTCGTATAACTTCTCAATGCGTTTCTTCCAATTCATCGCAACTCATTCTCTTATATAGTCTACCCCCTCTTAAGCTAACTTAAATCTACTGAGCTCAGATGCTAAACTAAGGGGCGAGGCAATGCAGCAGCACAAAACAATTAACACAAACAGCAATGACAAAAAAATGCAGATTTGCAAAGGAAGCAGCATTACAGAAATTAGCAAAGCAATTGCAATATTACAACTAATATAAGGCAATGTGCAGCAAACAAGAAAAATAAATCTGGCTTAGCAGAGTAACACAAATTAAAATTCAGTAGCACTATGCCTGGCAAACAGCAGCAGAAAATGAAATAACTTATACCTAAACATGACATAGCTCAAGCAGAAAAATATTACAGTAAAGACAACAATGCAGACAAGGGAAATGTATATTCACATCTTAATGTCTATGTAATTAAAGTGGTGCACCACAACTATTTCTACAAAAGAAATTACAAAGTACTTGAAAAGAAAATTATAAATGCAGTTACTGTTATTAGTCCCTTCTTATTGTTCTTTCCATTCCAAGAGCTCCTTTTTCGAAGAATGTGGATCATAAAATAATTATTTAATAGATCTGTTGACAGAAAGTGTTCACATTAGCACATGCATTTAATTTTATTTTATAAAACCAATGCTGCAACACAGCTGGAAACCAGATATCAAATGAAATAAGCAGTTACGCAAACCAAAGCATAAAAATACCATTCAATAGTCATGTGACATTTCATAAGGTAGTAGAAATTCTCTCAACTCTCGTAGGAAGACGCTTGTCATAATCAGGTGTGCAGATGTAAGTATCTTTCCAAGTAATGAGCGTGTCGTATTTGCGATGCTTTCTACAAAGGAATGTCAATAGCGAGGATAATGGCCTTTTTTTTCTCCACCTAATGGCTTTCTTTTGTCAGACGACTACCTCTCAGCTGGGCACTCAAAACGCGTCAAGGTCACTTACTTTTCTTTCTGAAATATTTACGACAGCAGCTTCCGCTACAGTGACAGTCTCATATAAAAATATTTTCACAGGTTGAGAATTTGAGTTACAAATGTGTAGAAACAAAATCCTATAAATATAACAGCGTCCAAAAAATTTTCGCCAGCATTGTGATACATTCACGCATATACACACATTTCATCACTCTTAAAGTACGATTCTTGGTTTCCAACAACCTTTTTCACAAACCAGAGTCCCTAACCACTACCCATTATTCCTTACCTTATTCGTCGACACTTCTTCAATATTTCATCGTTACAGATATGTACCATAATCAGATAACTCATATAGCATCAGCTTACTGATCATAAACATACCGCAACAGCATAATACACATAGTCATCGTAATAATAACATCATAACACCTCAGTCAACTCTCAAAATCGTCGTAGCTTCCTCCAATAATTTCAAAACCTAAAAAAAATCACTGCTCATGTCAAAAGTGTCATCTGCCTCAAACGCACTTCAAAAATCGTGATCCCATACCAAATACATCATTCAAAGCTCTCATAGTATCACAATGGTTCCGAAAAAATATGAACAGTTTACAAAGTACAGACAAAATACAGTTTCATAAGTGTGAAGTTATCCAACTGTGTAATTGCGTAAACATCTGTCACTGATGTAATAAAAAAATGTTTGTTTCTCTGTTAAATAATCAGATAGCTGTGTAATTTATGTGTTAGAGAAATATGGTACCGATGTGTAAAGTTGTATAAGCAAATACCATATTAGCTAGGGCTCCTTGTGCTTGCCAAACACATGGTACACAAAGTAAGCGTGTACCCCCCTGAGGATTAATGTAATTATACCCTCAGGTGTTACAGATTACAGCAATGGAATGAAATATATCACGGAAAACCCTTGTATCATTGTACTTCAAATATCTTAAAAAATTAAATGTTTTAAGTGCGAAATTAATCACTCAAATACGTGTATTGTACCGCTAAACTGTGCGTCATGATGTAAGATAATCTCTGTGGAAGTCTCGTAGTTATCGTCCTCCGAAAGCTAAGTTCTGCAGAATTCAATGTACTTACCTCATGATAAACAAAAGTGAAATGCTTTGCGTATAGATATCGTAGTTATTATGCTTATTGGCGTCATGAAGAAAGTACTGTACAGTAACGTATTGTTGTGCCACGAAAAAGGCTGTCTCATTGTTGCTATACCACAAAAGTTACTACTAAAACATGTTTTACTTTTCAGAAGAATTCAGAAAACTGTGCAGATATAAAACAGATACACCGCAAAAGCAACATTATAAATTGTCACTCATTAGTAGCGTCGTGATAAAATCGTGTAGCTGTCACATAAACTAACCACTGTGTCGTCTGTTCACAATAACAATGCATTCGTAATTTCTGTTTGAATAAGTTCTCTTGGTTCTTAACTGGATATTTAACTTCAAACATTGTTGCATGTTAACAGTTTCTTAAGTCTGACAAAGCATACTAGAAATGTGAAGTGAAAAGTTTTATGGCAAAGACAAAGTTAAAAAGCAGATTATCTTTCAAAAAACGGTTTTGAATGTGAAGTGTGGTGCAATCCTTTACTCTTCATAGTACTCAGGGTTTGAACTTCAGCGCAATTATCATGTTATATACGTCGGTAAGGAATGCTAAAATTTTTCTCAAGGTTAGCCTGTATGCTATTTTTCCCTGAGCCAGCCGGCGCAGGTGGCTGCCTGCGGTGCGAGTCATTGTCTACCTCTTTGTTGGCGCGCGTCGTTATTGGGATTAGGAGACCTAACTGCTACAAATTCACCTTGCCAAGAGGGCCCTGCCCTGTTTAAATCCCGCCAGTTCTGATGCAATTCAGGTCTGTCATTACGATCATATCGTCTGTCGTCATGTCGATAGATTCCATAGTTTCTTTCTTGTCGGTCATGTGGTGGAGAATTTCTCCCTGAATCGTAACTGCGCGCTGAACCGTTGCGTCTAAAGTTATTCTGTCTCCCTTGATAATAATTATTTTGGTTCCCATATTGTCTGTTTCTCTGATTGTCTCTGTGATAGTCATTACCGCGCAGAGGTGATCTTTCCCTGTAATTATTACTACTCTGCCAATGGTTGTCGTACGGGTGGTGTCTATTTTGGTCACGATTTGCGTTGTAAGAATAGACCTGTCGTGTCCAGTTATTGTTTCTGTCATCACGGAATTGTGACGGATGTGACCTGTAGTGCTTGTTTTCCTGTTTTCGCATCCCGCGACTGTCTGTGTCAATTTCTAATTCTTGTAACAGTCCCTGAAAAGCTTCAATGTCGTCTTTGCAACGTCCTGCTAAAATAATATGTCGTAAATGATCAGGCAATTTGATTAAGCAAATGCGGATGAGTTCTGAGTGGCTGTATGGGTTTGAAAGATACTGATTCTTATGCAACATGTCTTCAAAATATTTGACAAGACTGGAAAATTCATATTGTTCGAAATGTTTCATCATAATGACGCTATGTTTTACTCGGTCTTGTGTGGCTTGAGACCAATATGCTGAGAGGAAGGCATGATAAAAATATCCTTCATTGTGACAATCGTGAATGACCGAGCGCATTCTTACAGCTGGTTCATTCTCCAAGTAGCCACACATAAATTCTAATCTGTGCTCTAATGACCAGTTGGGGGGAAAACAATGAGAGAATTGATGGAGCCACGCTTGTGGATGAATGTCGTTGGCAGAATTCTTAACTGTTTTGAATTTACGTGTAGTAATGAACAGCTTATAGTCAAAGTCATCATGTCGGCGAGTCGTATATCGGTCATTGTTACGTCATTTTTGCGGTTCCATTTCAAAATTCGGTGCACCTTGCCAATTTTTTCATAATTTCCGAAATGCGCTGTGTTATTATTTTGAGGCTGTTCCGTATTTCTATGTCCCTCTTCCTGTATTGGGGCGCGAGTGTCCTCTGAAATACGTAATTCTTGTATTACCTGTGTCAGCTGATCTTGTACTTCCCGGATTTCTCTTTGGTGTTGCGTATTAATTTGATTCAGATTTTGTTTGAATTTCCTAATTTGTTCGCACTCTTCTGTGTCATTAAAGACTACCGGTTTTGTGTCGTTCAGATTATCATATACCTTCATAGATAAGTTAGTGAACTGATCCGAAAGTTCGGCTACTTTCTCCGATAGTGAACACATTTCCTCAGTGTGTTTTTCTGAACGAAGTTTCAGAGTGTACATTTGTGTTGAAATGGAATCTACTGTGTCCTTTAAGTTTTCTTGAGTTTTTGCAAGTTGCGTAACTGAATCGGTAGATGCAACTGAGTCAATTTTAGCCGACAAGGTCCCATGATTTTCATCAACAATGGTTTGCAGTTCTTTTATGGCTGCTTCGTGATTCTGTAATGCATTTTCATGTCGCGAAAAAATAGGTTGAAAATGCTCACAAATTTGTGTTTTTACGTCATTACAGACTTTTTGACATTTCGATTCAATGTTATGTAACTCAGTAGTTAAATCTTCACGTGTTTGTTCAAGCGTGGTGTGAAGATTTTGTTCCATTGCGTCTAACTGTTGCTGTGTTTGTCTCTGGTATTGTTCCATTGAGTCTAACTGTTGCTGTGTTTGTCTCTGGTATTGTTCCATTGTGTCTAACTTTTTAAGCTTTTGTCCCATTTCTTGCATTAATTGTAATAACAATGCACTGGTGTCTGAAACATGTCCCTCAGTGCTTTTCGGCAGTGAATTTGCACCGGCAACATTCACAATTTGAGAAGCAGAAAATGTGTCTTGACTTATTTGAGAAAACGGTGAGGACGCAAAACCTGAATCTACAGTATTTTCAAAATTGTGTCCTGTCATTTCGGATTCCTGAGGCGAGCTGTTGCCGAGCGATCGATCGATAATGCTTCCCTGTTCACTAATTGTTTCACTGCCTACACCATTGTTTGCCGCCCGCACCATTTCCCTATGCACAATTACCAAGTTACTATGTTGAACATTAGTTAATTCATTACACAGTGGCGCTAACACACTGCTTTCGTCTTCGCTGTCATTTCTCAGTTTACTTTGGAGCCTAGTGTTACGTTTTTCACACACCATTATTGTCACAATATTTCACACGACAACACAGAAAAACACAATTTGAAGAGCAAAAATAGGGGAACACATTAACATAGCACTGAAAATAATATCTAGTTAATTGCAGCTGCGAAATACTTGGCGCAAATCTACATGCATACCACAACTGTTTTACTGTACAACAATGAAAGACTGCAACTACAAAGGAGATTTTCTCTACAATTACGCGCTAGCAATAAACAATAGCTACACTAATTACACAAACTACAAGAAAAAAATCAGAAGATTCCAGTGAGGTATCCTGGCAGGGTCGCCATATGAAACGTCCCCTTAGAAAAATTATACAAGACTGTGCTTTAACTGACACACAATTTTTTTAGCGCAACGCAATCTGACTTTCAATAATCCCTACAAAAGAATGGCCCTGTCTAATATTAACCTATACATTTCACAAATCACTTACCCCACAAAAATCTTCGTTACTCGAACTACTGCAATACAGCGAGCGCCACTACTGCCAGCTAAATAAAAGATTCAAACTAAGGAAGGCACTAACTACTGATAGGCATAGTTAGCAAATGAAAAATTTTAATAGAGAACAAACACTGTATTTACCTTAATAGTCATATTATATATATAGCAGTTCATGACAGTCTTACAAATTTCAAAACTCCGCCATCTCTCTCCCCACATCCATCACTGCTGGTGGCTCACCTCCAACTGCGCAACGCTACGCGCTGTTAACATCCAGCTGCCGCTGCCCAACACTACAATGGCAGACAACAATGCAAACTAGCCACAGACTGCACACAGCACAGCCAGTGATTTTCATACAGAGCGCTACGTAACATTGCCAATAAGAAAACATAAACAGCCTACTCACAATTTTCACCAAGAATATTGTCAACACAAAATTGCTCTTCAGATAAAGCATCTCCAGCTGTGTCCAATAAAGATGACGTTAACTGTGATTCCCTGAGATGTATATCACTGCTGTCTATATTATTCCCTTCAATTTCTTCAGTATAACTTCCGCTGTCTAAATCTAAATCATCCTCACTGTCACTTGAGATACTACTCAATAAGAAAGAGATGACCTTATCATCCAATTTTCTTCTAATTCCTTTCTCATCTATGTAGTGAACTGACATCTAGAAGGAAGATGAAATCATTATGAGAGTGGCACGTTTGACAACATTCATATCAGTAGTGAAAGTGTTCTATACAATTATAAATTATAATTTATTATTTATATTATAAAATCCAGACTCATGTGATCAAGAACAAGAGACAGTGTTCATATATAAAACAAACATAATGTTATAAGGAACAGAAAAAAGAAATAGCTACATGAAATGTAAGTGAACAAATATTGTGTGTGTTATGTCCAATTAAACACAATGATTCATATATGAATCGTTCATATTACAGCTAATGGCTTTTATAGAAACAGCAAAAAAATTATATAAATACCTATAATTCCTATCAAAAACCATTATAGTTTATGGCTGTAATTTTTGTTACACTTACCTTGAATTACTGATTCATCTACAATCATCCGAAACCGGCGAACAGCATAAACAATGAGTTACACTGCCACTACCAAAGATAATGCTACCTAACAGGCAGTTGCTTCGTAATAAATATTTTCTCTGGCCAGGAAACAATTGCTGAACGATTCATAAATGCTCCAGCATGTTTACAGCACTCAGTAAAGCTGCGGTGAACGAAAACAGTCTAGGAAATAAACTGATGCATATATGCATCACTATGCACTAGACTGACTAGAGGGTTAACATCTTGTGCCTACACCGTTAACACGGGACTACAACCAGGAAGCGAGTGAACAATATTTAATTATAGCTCTTCTCATGTTGTGGAAGTATTATGAGTGGGGAATACTTTACACTTATATCTTCAGCCTGCACCGTTAGGTGGCCGAGCGGTTCTAGGCGCTTCAGTCCGGAACCACGAGACCGCTACGGTCGTAGGTTCGAATCCTGCCTCGTGCATGGATGTGTGTGCTGTCCTTAGGTTAGGTTTAAGTAGTTCTAAGTTCTAGGGGACTGATGACCTCAGATGTTGTCCCATAGTGCTCAGAGCCATTTTAACCATTTGCACCGTTAGCACGGGACGACAACCAGGAAGTGAATGATAGAACGTCAGAAAGCGAAAGGTCAGAATTCAAGTTTCTCCTTTCTCACTGCAAACTCTCTCTGCAGGGGCGGCCTCGAGCTTGAAGTCAATGAGACGAAAGTAAACGAACATCGAAGCACGAAAACAGAGGGGAATGGTGCAAAGGTTTCCCTGACATGGCGTACAAATACGCTAAGACAATTTACAAGGCTTATACCGAGGTTCGGTGGTCTCTTATAATTGATTGACGAAGTATACACGAGTGTCTAGTAGGGGAGGCAATTCACAGGAGCTAAAAATACTTTTCAGAAGGTGCTAATTTTCTGATCTTATATGGAAACAGAAAGTCTGGACTTTTGCCGACGTCCATGCTCAACAGATAATTGATATTTCTGAAGTGGGCACTTGGAGGCCAAGGCAACTCTGGGGCTTATCTTCTGGAAACCACAACTTCAGAATAGACCATGGGAACCACCTCACAACGCCATCCAGATCGCAAGCAAAATATTTATGACACGACCGCGGGTGATCACGGAATCTGCTTCCTTTTGTGAGAGCCGTTCAGCCACCACCCAACAGTTGCACTGCTTTAATTTGCGACATAAATGTAACTGAACTGATACAGAATCCTGAAGCCATCTGTACTAGCCGTGTTACACAATTTATAAACGATCTAGTAGACAATGTTGAAAGCTTGATAGAGAGTTTTTGTCTATAGGAATGTTACAATGTCATACGGTTGCAGCAGAAGACGTGCTGAGGTTAGATGATTGGTGCGGAGACACGGAGTTGACCCTGAACGAAAATAAATGTAACTTACTGCCCATAAATAAACCAGGATACCCATTATTGTTCGATTTCGATTCGGCGTAAGACAGCGAGCAGTTATCCTCTGGAACGCCCTACTACAGAATGGCCACATAAAATTTACAGTAAAGAAAGTAGTTTCGAGCCTGAGATTCACCAGAAGAATCTTAAGGAGATGTTATTTATCTACGAAAGAAGTAACTCACAAACCAGTGGTAAAACCAATTTTTGAGTGTTCCTTATCAGTCTGAGACACTTGCCAGATTGGTACGCGTCTCGTTAAACGATCCGTGACGGTACAAGTGTAAAAGCGTTATGGACATGCCCAGAGATGTCCAGTGACATACTCCGCAGAAGAACCGTTGCATATCACGGTTAAGGCTTGCTCCTGAAATCCGAGAGCCTCCGTTCCAGATAAGGAAGGAAGGTTGTGTTGAACGTTCCGTCGACATCGATGTCATTACAGACGGAGGACTAGCTCGTACTGCGTCAAGGACGGGGAAGGAAATCGGAAATGCCGTGAAAAAGACGAGGGTTTGACCCACCGTTCTCCTCCGTTCGAAGAAGAGTCCAAAACATATCACCTCCTCCCACATGCGTACTGCGAAATGACTGCGAGGAGAAAATCGGAGAAATTATATGATGATGATGATGATGATGATGATGATGATGATGACGATGATGATGTTTGGTTTGTGGTGCGCTCGACTGGGCAGTTATCAGCGCCCGTACCATTACACAACATTTTCACTGTCCAATCTCGCATTTGTTAACATCGAGTATAGATTTAAGTGTCAGGAAGTCTTTTCTGAAAGTATTTGTATGGAGTGTAGCCATGTATGGAAGTGAAACATGGACGATAAATAGTTTGGACAGGAAGAGAATAGAAGCTTTCGAAATGTGGTGCTACAGAAGAATGCTGAAGATTAGATGGGTAGATCACATAACTAATGAGGAGGTACTGAATAGGATTGGGGAGAAGAGGAGTTTGTGGCACAACTTGACCAGAAGAAGGGATCGGTTGGTAGGACATGTTCTGAGGCATCAAGGGATCACCAATTTAGTATTGGAGGGCAGCGTGGAGGGTAAAAATCGTAGGGGGAGACCAAGAGATGCATACACTAAGCAGATTCAGAAGGATGTAGGTTGCAGTAGGTACTGGGAGATGAAGAAGCTTGCACAGGATAGAGTAGCATGGAGAGCTGCATCAAACCAGTCTCAGGACTGAAGACCACAGCAACAGCAACAATCTCGCAATCTTCCTGAATGATTATGAAATGACGGGAACAACACAAACACCCAGTCCCCAGGCGGAGAAAATCCCCGACCTGACCGAGAATCGAACCCCGAAACCTGGAGGCAGCAGCGCTAGCCACTAGACCACGAGTTGTGGATGAGAAATTAGAACTCTTACAGAGGTTTATAGACTGCTGCCCTAGTCGTGTTCCTTTCGGAAACATAACAGATAAGGGAAGAAGCGGGGAGAGTGGTACCAAAACTGCGCTCAGTTGCACACCGTAGGGTGGCTCGCCTAGTGTGGATGTACATGTTTTGTAGAATAGAAGCTTTTGAATCGTGTGCATCAAGAGAACGTCAAGATTGGATTGGTGGACCATAAAACTATTGAAGACATATTGAATCGATTCGGGAAGAAAGAGTCTTGGTACAACTACACTAAAAGATGGTTTCGGACGTTGAGGCCATACGGTGTCATTAACCCGCGGGAACTCGCACCTTTGAAAGTTACGCGATTGCTCGCATGTCGATCATTTTGCTCACACTCAACAAGGAGTCTGAAATGTACCTAAAATGTGTAAATTTGTATGTTTTTTGATATTTTTACAATAAAACACTCATATTTTAGTATTTAATACATTTATCTGCAGTACACAACAATGAGTTTATCTATATTTTTGGTAATTATCTTAGGACAATTACAAACGTCAGTCTCCTGAGGCACTTATAAAGAAAATTGAGAAAAAAATAAAACAAGTATTTGTTATTATTTAACTTTTGTGTCTTAGTCTTCGTCATATATCTGAGCTTTGCACATATCGCATAATATTACAGCATGTTCATTACACATAAATTTTTGACAATGGATAGAAGCCTTTTTTTTGGTCCCGATTTTTGCGTCTTGGTCTGACTTGACTCATACCACTGCGTTTTTCAGAGCCTGAAACTTCAGTTTCATTGATAGATCCTTTTATAACTTGCTGCAGAGGATGAGATAGGAGTACAATGCAAAACCTATGCACAATTTGTGGTTATGTTAGTTCTAGATCCAGCGTTTTCAAGTACTGTCTCCTACAAATAATCACATTTGCATTCTCTTTATATATTATTGTTATATCCTAGCCAGTAATGCCAACCGAGCCCGCTGCCAAAAAGGTTCGCAGCATCAAAGTCCGGACGCCGTCCGCATAAGCAGCGCCAGCGATACAGGAAATCGCCGCAAGACTGTGCGCGCCACCGCTGGCTTCTGGCTTCTTAAGCGCTGGAGTCGCGAGCGCTAGGACAGTTCTGGATTCGCCGCTCAGTTGTATACTCGCCACCGAATTGTGTACCTGCTAGTCAGTTGTGTGTTCATCGCAGCAGAGTTGTTGTTTGTCGTCAGCCGACGCTGACCTAGCCGCTCCGACTCGAACTAGACAGATTTCTGTAGACCATGTTCACCACTGTGTTCTGTATCGTCGTTAATAAAGATAAGTACCGACTTTGATTTAATCCGAGTGTTTGGGTTTTCATCTTTATGTTCACTGTTCCAGCGGACCGGTCGGACCGCTATTAAAAGTGTGGCGGTGACTTCGTAGGCCGTTTCTACAGCGAAGTGTTGTCGCTACGAAGGCCGCCACAAAAATTATTTGATTGTTTAGGCCAGCAATACTTAAAATCTAAAAAAATAATTGCAGTGGCCACCTACATGCTGCTCGAACCAGGGAATATTCTTCTTTCAGTCGATCCACCACATAGATACCTTCTTTTGTCCGATTGTAATAAGTGATCTCGGATTTTGCGTGTTCCCCAGTTGTCGGACCAATCTGATTGTTGTCATGGCGTATACTTATCACAAGCACAACTTTCTTCTTCTTTTTTCATTGGTATAGAGCCTATAGGAAATCAGAACCTTGCTCTAATAGAAACCAAAGATACTGCTCGGTGTTGGTCTTATTTTAGTATCTAGGAACAAAGGAGGGATTTCTTTTTTATTCTTCCTGAGAGTACCAACTAAAGTTGTTCGTTTGTTCATCAGTTTATCAGCCAATGGAATCGAGGTGAAATAATTATCAGTCGTTATATTTCTACCAGTGTATAATATATCTTGTGATAAACGATTGCGGCAGCAGATGCTGTGTTATAGAATATGTATGGGCCATTTGGTTGTTTGTCTGGGTAAATTTCTACTTTACCTGTGTAAAAAAAAGTTGAGTCGAATAAATCATACACCTTGATTCCATACTTGGCCAGTTTATTTGCTATGAACATACGAAATTTACAGCGGCCTCGAAATGTTTCTAACATTTCATCAAGTGTTACATTTTCTCTTACCTGATAATTCGATCGACAAACGAGTCAAATATTTCACGAATTGGGTCGAGACTGCCATACTTAGCCCTCTGGAGCAGGTTTGAATGTCGTCAAACCTTACAGTTGTCATCAGAAAAAGAAATCTAGTATTGCTCATAACGGCTTGAAAAATACCAGGAACTGTGCCGTCTTTGTCCCACATTTCCTGCACATTCAAATGACGCAGTTTTTTAAATACCAGCCATGTGTAAAATGCCACTAAACGATTTCAGTTATATAATATCAGTCTCATTACAATCTCTCTCTTGAAAATCGAGCCTTGCTTTTCTAATATGAATAATCGTATACGTTAGTATGTCAGTCATCATTTCTTTACTTACAAAAAGAAAAAAAAAAACAGCCTACAATATCTTTGGCGTCTTTTGCCACAGCTTTTATCTCTTGTCTTCCAGTAACAGAATTATGAGGTATTGTTCCCGCATTTGAACGTCCTGGATTGTAACTGCACTTCGTTAGTTTGTCTTTGCCTACGTAAAATAACTGACCTTGTACTTGGATGGAAGACATTTCCACCTCTACTTCATCTGATGGCTGTACCGTTTCGGTACGGTAGCTGCAGTGTTCAATGTCCAGGTCACTTTTCGGTATCATCGGCTCTAACAGATGCTACTGCAACATCCTCTAGGTCGTCTTCTTCCAGCCACGTCAAAATTCTTTCTTCTAGTATACCCATCTGTAAAAATGCAGCCGGCCGAAGTGGCCGTGCGGTTAAAGGCGCTGCAGTCTGGAACCGCAAGACCGCTACGGTCGCAGGTTCGAATCCTGCCTCGGGCATGGATGTTTGTGATGTCCTTAGGTTAGTTAGGTTTAACTAGTTCTAAGTTCTAGGGGACTAATGACCTCAGCAGTTGAGTCCCATAGTGCTCAGAGCCATTTGAACCATTTTTGTAAAAATGCAGGATAATGCTACGTCTTACATAGATACTTATCGTAAATAATAAAAAACACAAGAAACCGAGAGGAATCACATAAAATGACATTTTAAGAAATATGGATAACAAAATATATACTTACGACGACACTCGCACTATGAGTAAACTCCCGCACGGTGATGACCGGCCCACTCAAATAATATCTGCGAGTTATACCCACATACTGGCGCAATGACAACAGTTTGCGCGGGTCGGGGTGACGTACAAAACCCAATTACCGAGCGAACGAGAACGCTAAGGCATTGTTGACAAAATTCCGATTATTTTAAAATTTGTGTGAGCAAAACGTTTATAGCGCGAGTGCTCACTGGTTAAGAAGTGTTAAAGTTGGTAATGAAGAGAAATATTTAGGGTAATAATTGTACAGGAGCGTCAAGACCAGACCACAGTAAGCAGGTTTAGCGTGGAGACCTGTGTCAGACCAGTCTTCACACCGAAGGCCCAGACAACAACAACAACAACAACAACAACAGGACTTATCAAGTGCAACAGTACCTATACAGGCTGCTAAAAAAGTACTCCACATTTTGAGAAGTGTTAGTATGGATCAAAACAAAAGGAAACATCCAGTATGGCCGGCCGAAGTGGCCGTGCGGTTAAAGGCGCTGCAGTCTGGAACCGCAACACCGCTACGGTCGCAGGTTCGAATCCTGCCTCGGGCATGGATGTTTGTGATGTCCTTAGGTTAGTTAGGTTTAACTAGTTCTAAGTTCTAGGGGACTAATGACCTCAGCAGTTGAGTCCCATAGTGCTCAGAGCCATTTGAACCATTTTTGGAAACATCCAGTAAACACGAGCTCTAGAACGCATACCTTAGGAACTATGAACACTACTGTGAAACACATCTCTTCTACTGGAAACTCTTTGTCATCACCGACGACGTACAGAATGCAATAAACAAATGAAGACAGATTCCTCTGTTATTGTTCCATGGATACATCATGCAGTAAAGAGCTGTTAGTGTTGTTACCGTAAATCGGCTTCACCGTTTTGGGCACGGTCCAGAGCGTAGGTTACTTCCCATGGCGCCACTAGTGTTCTGATAAGCTTCAGAAATGCTTTAATAGTTTACTTTTACCTCTGCACTCAATACCATAATGAAAGCCTATTATTTCACGCGGGAAATGTCAGATGTGATCTTCTGTTACGGTCTGGCAAATGGTAGCAACCGCGGAGCTGAGAACACCGGAAACGAATATTTAACAGGCAACGGATTGGTCCAGTAGCTCCAGTACGTTGGCCAGTTCGTTCCACCGATGTTAATATCTCAGAAATTCGGTTCTGGGGAAATTTGCAGCCTTTTGAGTATGCAAGCCCAATTAATGACGCACAAACACTACGTCATTGGCTGCCAAAGCATCCGTGACCAATGTGGAGGTTTTCAGAGAGAGTGTTGTTCCCTAAGGCGTCGTACAGAAGCGTGTCTGACTGTGAATGGACACCGTACCGAGTACCTGCGTTAGCGATGGTTCACAAGAGCAAGGCGTATGCAGTAGCAAGCACATAGCATAAGAACCTCTGCTGTTTCACAGTTACAGAACAATGTGAATAATTTGTTTAGTCATTTGCTTGCTTGCTGCAGTCCATAGGTCGTCTGTAAGAGCAAAGAGCTTGCAGTAGAACGGGTGTGTCCCACCGTAGCACAGATGGACAAGTGCTCGTACTCTTGAGGCAGCTACGAACCTCAGAGCCCATGTTCACTGGACAATTTTATCTTGGTTTGGTTCGCACTACTGTGACGATACAAGCGCTGTATCACTGTGAGAGATACAGAGGCGAGCGAGCTTGCCGGGACAGCCCAGTTCACTGCTTCTAGTGCCACGTCATGATAACCCCATGTACTAGCATACAAAGGATTGCTCCGTAATCTAAGAATGAAATTAAAAATTAAAGTAACTTCCCCAAAATTTGTCAATATATGCTTCAGTATATTAATGTTAAAAGTGACAAACTGCCTATTGGCTTCTGTCTCGGGTTCTTCGGCCGACGTTCGTCTAATGATTTTTCTGACGTTTCGCCAGCACGAGTGGCTGGCATTGTCAAAGCTTCACCCTCCATTGCCGGCAATGGAGGGTGAAGCTTTGACAATGCCAGCCACTCGTGCTGGCGAAACGTCAGAAAAATCATTAGACGAACGTCGGCCGAAGAACCCGAGACAGAAGCCAATAGGCAGTTTGTCAACAAGTGGCCACGAAAGCCTTAACAATTTTGTAATGTTAAAAGTGTTCAATCACAAAATGATCAGACGAATATGTTTCACTAAATACATTATTTTAAGAAAAATATAAGTGGCGCGAAATAATGAAGCTGGAAAGCCAAAAAGTGTTGAGAATGTGCAAATGTACGTCACAATCAAAAGTTACGAGTCTCAAGTTAATCCGTTCAATATTTTGGTCAAAATCGGTGTTTTTACGAAAGATAAAAGGCGCTAAATATTAAACTCAGGAAGATCAAAATTCGTATATATCCTGGATTTGATATAAAACCATTAACTAGCTGACTCCATTAAACTACCGCCAATAGTTTTCAAGTAACTAAAAACTAAATTTGGAACAGAAGTGTTCTTCTTCCTAATAGATTATGTATCATTTGTATTTATGATACAAAGTTCTAATCACAGCGCTCTATTACATTCAGTAATTTTACATCTGTAACAAGTTTCATGACTTTAGAGTAAATAACGATCAAGACAAGGACTCCTAAAGAAGTAGTTCAGAGGTCATGCTTTCTGTATCCCGCCTGGCAGGCGGCGCGTGGGTCTGCTCCTGAAATCTGTAACATAGGCCGAATGTAGGAAGCGAGTAGCAGCAGGTGAGGTAACGCTTTCGGTACTGCAAGTAAAGTAAAAGTGGTTTTACTATAGTCCAACGCGAATCATACCCTTGAATACATAACTTGGTACAGGTGGGCACGTAGGTGCGAAGCCGTAGTCCAGATCGAAAGCCTCAATAGCGAGATTAGCTAAAGCGATGGATCTCGGTCGTCTGCTCTTGATGAACTGGGCGACAGTGGAGCGGCGCTCGTAGAGCTGTACAGCGTCGGCTAGAGGGCGCTGCGGTCGGCGAAGATCTTCCGCTCTTGTAGTGCCAACCTACGCTGTGGCAACGGAACTATCGCTACCACATCGCTCCCCCTGAAACGGCGCACCGTCGTGGAATAGGGCTTCCGTCGGCAGGTGGAGGGACCCACGGGCGGCGCAACTGAGGGGGCGGAAATTCTGCACGTGTTTATCAGGGCTGCGATCTCATACCACAATATCGTCCAGATAATTGGAACAACCAGTGACAGTGACACACTAATGCTGCAAGTAAGACTGAAACATAGGATGAGCCGAAGCACAACCGAACGGAAGGCGGCGAAACTTGAATGATCCAAGGTGGGTGCTGATCAAAAAATAGCGCTGCGACTGTTCGTCGAGCGTAATTTGAAAATATGCGTCCCGCAAGTCAATCGTGGAAAAGAATTTTCCCGCACCTAACTTATCAAAAATGTCTTCAGGACGCGGTAAGGGAAACGTAGCTACCACTGTCTGGGGATTTACCGTAGACCTAAAGTCAGCAAAAATACGGAGACGACTGTTTGGTTTCTTCACACACACTATAGGTGAAGCCCATTGCGAAGCAGAAACAGGTTCAATGACACCAGTCTTTCAAATGCTTAAGTTCAGCTGCTACAGTGTCTCGCAATGCCTGCGGTACCGGACGTGCGCGCCGGAAAATAGGCATAGCATTGTCTTTAATTACAACATTGCACTATACGTGGCTTGCAAATTACACAAGCCGAGCACTGAGATTTCCTGCCCAGTAAATGCAGTCAGTGGGGAATGTAAACGACGAAGCGGGAGCGAACCAAGCAAGTCATACGATGATGTGTTCAGTAAGGAAACTGACGCACTAGTGTCCTCCTGCATGCGAACATAACGGCCACAGATGTTCAAAGTCACATCTACACTGTGGCATCGGAACTATCGATACCACAATGTTCTATTGTCGATTCCATTCTAAAAATTCTAGCTGGCAAAGTTTAACTGCAGTCGAGTTAAAACTTTTTCAGTAACTAAAGCCTGACTAAACTCCTTTAGGAAAAAATATTGAAGATTGTAAAATGTTTCACGACACAGTTATTCGTGAATAATTCAAGAACAGTCTTAATCGCAGTTATTATTGTTATAATACCGCCAACAGGATTCAACCCGAAGTAGGGGGAATCTTCTGGGCGTATACACCATTGGTCGACTGCTGGGCCGGCTGTGATGGCCGAGCGGTTCTAGGCGATACAGTCTGAAACCGCGCGACCGCTACAGTCGCAGTTTCGAATCCTGCCACGGGCATGGTTGTGTGTGATGTCCTTAGGTTAGTTAGGTTTAAGTAGTTCTAAGTTCTAGGGGGACTGATGACCTCAGATGTTGAGTCCCATAGTGCTCAGAGCCATTTGAACCATTTGAACCATTCGACTGCTAGTGGTGTCACTCCTGTCTACATTGATAGTTTCCTGCCGTTATGTAGACAGGAGTGACACCACCAGCAGTTCAAAAATGGTTCAAAATGGCTCTGAGCACTATGGGACTCAACTGCTGAGGTCATTAGTCCCCTAGAACTTAGAACTAGTTAAACCTAACTAACCTAAGGACATCACAAACATCCATGCCCGAGGCAGGATTCGAACCTGCGACCGTAGCGGTCTTGCGGTTCCAGACTGCAGCGCCTTTAACCGCACGGCCACTTCGGCCGGCCACCAGCAGTCGACCAATGGTGTAAGCGCCCAGGAGATGACCCCTACGTCGGGTTGAAACCGGTTGGCGGTATTATAACAATAATAAATGTGATTAAGACTGTTCTTGAATTATTGATTAATCATACTAATTGCTGCTTCTCTCCACAACAGTGTTGTGCAATAAACGTGTTCATGATGCTGCTGACTGTACCGAGGCTGTTGACAGCAGATGTTTCGTTCGGTCGTCCGTTGCGCCCGTATATAAATGAGGCCAGAGAGGCAGTGGAGAGAGACAGTTCGCACCCAGCTATCTATCTGATCAGTCAAACGCCGGTTTACGCGCTGCCTCGGATGACGTCAGAGCTAGGCACCTACCGAACACATGTTTTCAGTAAAAGTATAAAGTGAACGCGTGAGGACTGTATACTGTCCTGGATCGTTTAGATTCCACGGAAGTAACGTTTCGTGTGTCGCCCGTAATGTTGATGAAACCGCACAGCAAGTGGTGAGATTATTTTCCACTTTTGTGGCGAGCAGTTAACTTAGATAAGTAAAAGTCAGACCATTTTACTTGGAACTTACCTTAGAGGTCGCCACTGAACTGCTAATAGAGCTGTTCATAATAGAGAAATGGCTCAAATGGCTCTGAGCACTATGGGACTCAACTGCTGAGGTCATAAGTCCCCTAGAACTTAGAACTACTTAAACCTAACTAACCTAAGGACAACACACACATCCATGCCCGAGGCAGGATTCGAACCTGCGACCGTAGCGGTCGCGCGGTTCCAGACTGTAGCGCCAGAACCGCTCGGCCACCAGCGGCCGGCAATAATAGAGAATTTATCATTGTTATCAGGAGTATTATTATGTTTGTGTGTGTGAAATTTTATTGAATATATTAATTATTTAGAATCCCAAACCTGTATTTATAATCATAATTCCTGATACTGTTGAGTAAATATCTAACAGGAACATTTTCATTCAGTGAGCATAAGAAGAATGCGGACTTGCAGTCTGGAAATTATGGTCAGTACGTTCTTCATCGCTTTCTGACTGACAGCAAAAATAGTTTTCACGCTCTTGTAGAAACGGCGAAGCTTTATTATACTATTATTTAACCCGTCGCCCCACACTACCATCTGTCAAATTATGGAATACTGTTTATTTAACACCCTTTATATGTCATACACAATGTTACGTTAACTGTTAGCTTGGTTTGTTTGTTTTGCGACGTGTGGTCGCAAGTTGTTAATATATCTGCAAATGATTCAACAAATTGATTTAAAAAAAATGGCTCTGAGCACTATGGGACTCAACTGCTGTGGTCATCAGTCCCCTAGAACTTAGAACTACTTAAACCTAACTAACCTAAGGACATCACACACATCCATGCCCGAGGCAGGATTCGAACCTGCGACCGTAGCAGTCGCACGATTCCGGACTGCGCGCCTAGAACCGCGAGACCACCGCGGCCGGCCAAATTGATTTAACTTCATATTCTTAAGTGAGCTGTTACTTGATAAGAATACATGCTGTTATTCAGTAATCTGACAGAACGTTATTATTAGTACACACTGCCAGACTGAATGCCCACTTGATGGTGTTACAGACTCATTTCACGGTGAGTGAAGTGTCTACGTAAATGGAGCAGCGACGAATGGGAATCTTTCCATCGATGATACGGGTAGCAGACGTTGAAAACCTCTCACATAAGCCACTATGATAACGAGCAGACATGGCCCAGCGCCCGGAATCAGCATCTCAGAAACAGCGACCGTTCGGCTGTTCTCGGTGCTACTGCCCTGAGCATCTATAGAAAGTTGTCGAAGGGCGGTGAAACCACATGCGGGTGACAAGGTGTTCGATGTCCACTCCTGATCATAGAAAGTGGTGGTCGGAGACGTAAACCAGGACATGGGTTCGTATGAGACAGATATGACGACACACTACAATGCCGGTGCAGACACAAGTGTTTCGGAGCACACAGTTCAGCACACATTATACATTATTACATCTACATCTACATACATGCTCTTCAGGTCACAGTTAAGAGCGTGAGAGAGGGTTCATGGAACCACCTTCAGGATATTTCTCTACATTTCCATTCTCGAACAGCGCGCGTGAGATGGTGATCATTGCCCGTGTATGGGTAGGCTTCAAAAAACTACACTCCTGGAAATGGAAAAAAGAACACATTGACACCGGTGTGTCAGACCCACCATACTTGCTCCGGACACTGCGAGAGGGCTGTACAAGCAATGATCACACGCACGGCACAGCGGACACACCAGGAACCGCGGTGTTGGCCGTCGAATGGCGCTAGCTGCGCAGTATTTGTGCACCGCCGCCGTCGGTGTCCGCCAGTTTGCCGAGGCATACGGAGCTCCATCGCAGTCTTTAACACTGGTAGCATGCCGCGACAGCGTGGACGTGAACCGTATGTGCAGTTGACGGACTTTGAGCGAGGGCGTATAGTGGGCATGCGGGAGGCCGGGTGGACGTACCGCCGAATTGCTCAACACGTGGGGCGTGAGGTCTCCACAGTACATCGATGTTGTCGCCAGTGGTCGGCGGAAGGTGCACGTGCCCGTCGACCTGGGACCGGACCGCAGCGACGCACGGATGGACGCCAACACCGTAGGATCCTACGCAGTGCCGTAGGGCACCGCACCGCCAATTCCCAGCAAATTAGGGACACTGTTGCTCCTGGGGTATCGGCGAGGACCATTCGCAACCGTCTCCATGAAGCTGGGCTACGGTCCCGCACACCGTTAGGCCGTCTTCCGCTCACGCCCCAACATCGTGCAGCCCGCCTCCAGTGGTGTCGCGACAGGCGTGAATGGAGGGACGAATGGAGACGTGTCGTCTTCAGCGATGAGAGTCGCTTCTGCCTTGGTGCCAATGATGGTCGTATGCGTGTTTGGCGCCGTGCAGGTGAGCGCCACAATCAGGACTGCATACGACCGAGGCACACAGGGCAAACACCCGGCATCATGGTGTGGGGAGCGATCTCCTACACTGGCCGTACACCACTGGTGATCGTCGAGGGGACACTGAATAGTGCACGGTACATCCAAACCGTCATCGAACCCATCGTTCTACCATTCTTAGACCGGCAAGGGAACTTGCTGTTCCAACAGGACAATGCACGTCCGCATGTATCCCGTGCCACCCAACGTGCTGTAGAAGGTGTAAGTCAACTACCCTGGCCAGCAAGATCTCCGGATCTGTCCCCCATTGAGCATGTTTGGGACTGGATGAAGCGTCGTCTCACGCGGTCTGCACGTCCAGCACGAACGCTGGTCCAACTGAGGCGCCAGGTGGAAATGGCATGGCAAGCCGTTCCACAGGACTACATCCAGCATCTCTACGATCGTCTCCATGGGAGAATAGCAGCCTGCATTGCTGCGAAAGGTGGATATACACTGTACTAGTGCCGACATTGTGCATGCTGTGTTGCCTGTGTCTATGTGCCTGTAGTTCTGTCAGTGTGATCATGTGATGTATCTGACCCCAGGAATGTGTCAATAAAGTTTCCCCTTCCTGGGACAATGAATTCACGGTGTTCTTATTTCAATTTCCAGGAGTGTATTTTCACCTCTCAGGAGAAAGGTGGTGTTTGAAATTTCATGAGAAGATCCCACTGCAAGGCAAAATTTCTTTGTTTTAATGATTGCCACAACAATACACGTATCATATCCGTAGCGCCCTCTCTCCTATTTCGCCATAGTACGAAACGAGCTGTCCTGATCTCCGTCAGTCCCATCTGATGCAGATTCCACACCGCCCACCATCACTCCAGAAGAGGGCGAACAAACGTAGCGTACGCAGTCGGTTTAGCACACGCATTTTGTCAGTGTTCTGTCAATAAATCGTATTATTTGGTTTGCAGTACCGAGGACATTATCAATGTGATCGTTCCAACTTAAGTTATTCGAAACTGGAATCCCCAAGTATTTGGTTCAACTTAGAGCCTTTAGATCTGTCTGATTCATGGTGCAGCCTTTCTTTTGGTACTTATGTGCGTGACTTCACACTTTTCATTATTTAAAGTCAATTGCCAATTTTCGTGCCATACAGATATCTTCTCTAAAACGTTTTGCATTTTGTTTTGGTCATCTGAGGACCTTATAAGGAGGTAAACGACAGCATCACCCGCAAAGAACCTAAGAGCTGTACTCAGATTGTCTAATAAATGGTTTATACAGATCAGGAACAACAGATACCCTACAACTCTTCCTTGGGGAACGCTAGATATTACTTGTGTTTTACTTGATATCTTTCCGTGAGTTACTACGAACTGTGACCTATCTGACAGGAAATCACGATTCCAGTCGCATAACTTAGGCGATAGTACATCGACACGCAATTTCATTAGAAGTCGCTTGTGAGGTTACAGTGTCAAAACCCTTCTGGAGATATAAAAGTATGGTATCCATTTGACATCCCCTGTCAATATCACTCATTACTTCGTGAGAATAAAGTGATGTTGTGTTTCGCAAGAACGACATTTTCTGAATTCGTGTTGAATGTTTGTCAATAAATTGTTTTCTTCGAGATATAATGTTCGAACACAATATACGAGGTGCATTCAAAGGCCTCCGATTTTTTTTTTCTAATTAACTACTCACTCGAAATCGATGAAACTGGCGTTACCTCTCGACGTAATCTCCCTGCAGACGTACACATTTTTCACAACGCTGACGCCATGATTCCATGGCAGCGGCGAAGGCTTCTTTAGGAGTCTGTTTTGACCACTGGAAAATCGCTGAGGCAATAGCAGCACGTCTGGTGAATGTGCGGCCACGGAGAGTGTCTTTCATTGTTGGAAAAAGCCAAAAGTCACTAGGAGCCAGGTCAGGTGAGTAGGGAGCATGAGGAATCACTTCAAAGTTGTTATCACGAAGAAACTGTTGCGTAACGTTAGCTCGATGTGCGAGTGCGTTGTCTTGGTGAAACAGCACACGCGCAGCCCTTCCCGGACGTTTTTGTTGCAGTGCAGGAAGGAATTTGTTCTTCAAAACATTTTAGTAGGATGCACCTGTTACCGTAGTGCCCTTTGGAACGCAATGGGTAAGGATTACGCCCTCGCTGTCCCAGAACATGGACACCATCATTTTTTCAGCACTGGCGGTTACCCGAAATTTTTTTGGTGGCGGTGAATCTGTGTGCTTCCATTGAGCTGACTGGCGCTTTGTTTCTGGATTGAAAAATGGCATCCACGTCTCATCCATTGTCACAACCGACGAAAAGAAAGTCCCATTCATGCCGTCGTTGCGCGTCAACATTGCTTGGCAACATGCCACACCGGCAGCCATGTGGTCGTCCGTCAGCATTCGTGGCACCCACCTGGATGACACTTTTCGCATTTTCAGGTCGTCATGCAGGATTGTGTGCACAGAACCCACAGAAATGCCAACTCTGGAGGTGATCTGTTCAATACTCATTCGGCGATCCCCCAAAACAATTCTCTCTACTTTGTCGATCATGTCGTCAGACCGGCTTGTACGAGCCCGAGGTTGTTTCGGTTTGTTGTCACACGATATTCTGCCTTCATTAAACTGTCGCACCCACGAACGCACTTTCGACACTTCCATAACTCCATCACCACATGTCTCCTTCAATTGTCGATGAATTTCAATTGGTTTCACACCACGCAAATTCAGAAAACGAATGACTCCACGCTGTTCAAGTAAGGAAACCGTCGCCGTTTTAAGTATTTAAAACAGTTCTCATTCTCGCCGCTGGCGGTAAAATTCCATCTGCCATACGGTGCTGCCATCTCTGGGACGTATTGACAATGAACACGGCCTCATTTTAAAACAATGCGCATGTTTCTATCTCTTTCCAGTCCGGAGAAAAAAAATCGGAAGCCTTAGAACTTGAATGCACCTCGTACGTTCCAAAACCCTAGTGCGATGGGGTTCCACAGCAGACGACAACTTCCTGTTCGCACATTTGACTTAATAATATCATCAACTACGACCGTAGTTGGCAAGAAATCGCCGTAACTGGACCGTACGTCACTGGAAATGTTTTGCCTGGTCAGGTGGGTTACAATTCCTGTTACAGCAGATTGATAGTTGCGTCCGGATACGACGTGAGCGAGTGCTCGAAACATGCATTGCAGCCACCAACACAGGACCGTGGGGTCAGTAATACGTTATGGGAGACCCATGGTAGTATTCGAGGGGTCGATGGCGGCTGTGACCTACATGAACATTGTTGCTGAGCACCTTCATACTCCTTCATGACTGATGTCTTCTCCAACAGCGAAGGCATCTTCCAGCGGGATATCTGTCCTTATTTCAATACACAGAATCGTGATCGTATTCATGTTGTTTAACTTAATTTTTACATATCCGGTTGCAGTCTTCTAAATGAACCTTCACACAGAAAACCTACGCCAACGAAATCGGTTGACAACTGTTTTCAACTCGAAGTTTGACTTCGTTTTCAGCTGTTGTCAACAGTTATTCGAAATCGCGAGTCTGAACAACTAGTTGAGGGAAGTTTTGTCTCTAGTTTGTAATTTATGGACAGTGACCAAAAACACGGCATAGTTGAGTGACTTCCGCACGCGCATTTGCCGTGTCGTCTGCTGTGCTTCTTTCGACAATGGCAACCCACGAGTCGTAAACAGATCCAAAATTTCAGCTTTTGTTAAAAACTGAAATGAGGAAACCTCTCTGTAGGATCCTTCTGATTCTGCATATAGAGAAAATATAAAAGAAAAGATTTGTTGAAAGAAGTTTTGGATAAAATTGGTGTACCGCTTGTGGAGTGTGAAAGGAAATGGACATATATGAAAACACAGTACAATCGTGAGCATTGTAAAATAGCCAAAACTAAAAGTGGGTCTGGGATAACTAAGATCTACTTTTTGAAATGGATATTTTACGGGCATAAGAAGTATTTGGAAGGCGTGAACAAGCAAGGGAGAAAAATATTTACAATGTAAGCAAAATGTCATTCATTAGCGTAATTGAAGCTGTAAGACTTTTGGCCGGAAATTTTGTAATTACAACTGTATATTCACCGGAAATTTATTTCTCTTGTCATATGATTTTGTCAACATCTGATACAAAGTAGTTTGTAAATTAATGGCTTACATTGTTAATAACTAAAGCTATAAGGGTTTTTTTCAGAAGTTTTTAATTACATTGACTTTTTACTCGACATTTATTTATTCGTATTTCTCTTGTCATTTCACTTTACCAACATCCGATCGAAACTACATTGCAAATTAATTCAATATATTCTTTGTGGTTCTTCCTGCGTTGCCACCCTTTCTCTGAAGACATTTATTTTGCGGAGATATCCTCCAACTGCCATCCGAAACCCTGCCTCTTTCTGGATCTTCCCATCAACACTGATACGTGGTGAGTAAACTGTGGCACCTTCTACATTTCTTTTAAGAAAACTTTGCAAAGACACAGTGGCACAAGTCACTAATGATGCGTTTTCAGGACTTAAGTGCATGGTTGTTCTAAGACACCGAGAAACTGCTTACAATTTTCCCAAAAAAATTCTCCACAATTTTCGAACTCGAGATATTCGGTAATTATACATTCTTTCCTGACTGCCTTTCTCCTGCCATCCTGCGTATTGGTTTCATCATGTACTCTGAAAGAGCGAAAGCATCATCTCCCACCATAACAAATGGCAAATCTTCACAGTCAGAATCGATATCCACTACTTTTTTGTAACAAAAAATAAAGACACCGAAAGTGTGCTTACAAGAGTTTGAAACTGTTGTCAACATGTTTCAACGGTATCAACGGTTGTAAGTTTGGCAAACTCACAACAGTTGCAAGTTTGTCAAACTCACAACAGTTGTATGTTTTTGTTTTTTGGAATTGGTTTTCGGTGTAAAGGTACCTTAAGATATCATCTACAGGTCTTACATTCGAGCAAGTCCATCTATTCAGGCGTGGAGAACGCTCCTGAAAATGATCTCGTAGAAGATCGAAACCAGTTATCTTAAAATAATACAAAAAAACCTAAATGTTATCACGACTGTGTGTATTGAAATAAGTTCTAACATTATTCAAGTCAGTGTTTTTCCTGGAACAATGTTCCAAAAAATATCTGTCCTTGTCACGAGCCCACAGTCGTGCTACAGTGATTTGTGTATTGTGGTAGTGAACTCACACTGATGTCTTGCCCGACAAATTCACATAATGTGAACCCGATGGAAGACACGCGGGACGCTGTCGGGCCCCAGAGTCGCACCCAGAAACCACCGGTCCGTAATACACGGGAACTACGTGACCTGTTCATCCAGCGGACTTGCTGAATCAGTCCCATGTAGAATATCTGCTGAATCTCATTTAAAGGTGAACTAACATGCTGTTAAGCGGGTTGTCATGACGTCTTGGTTCATCAGCGTGTCTTTTTTTTCTTCCAGTCTTCTGACTGGTTTGATGCGATCCGCCATCAATTCCTCTCTCGTGCCAACCTCTTCATCTCAGGGTAGCACTTGGAACCTACGTCCTCAACTATTTGCTGTATGTATTCCAATATCTAGCTTCCTCTACATTTTTTGCCCTCTACAGCTCGCTCAAGTACCATGGAAGTCATCCTCTGGTGTCCTAACAGATGTCCTAACATCCTGTCCCTTCAACTTGTCAGTGTTTTCCACACATTCTTTTACTCTCCGATTCTGTGCAGAACCTCCTCATTTCTTACCCGACCAGTCCACCGAATTTTCAACATTCGTCTGTAGCACCACATCTTAAATGCTTCGTTTCTCTTCTGTTCTGGTTTATCCACAGACCATGTCTCACTACCATACTGCTGAATTCTGCCTAGTCGTCGGATATGGGGTGTCTAGGAAACCTCGGATCGCTAGAAAACAATTTAAGCACATCGTAATAATGAGCTTAATTACGTGATAACAATGACAATACTTAACTTTGACATCAACACGGAAGTGTCGCTAGCAAAGGGCGACATGCAAATAAGAAATCTCTTCAGTTTATACACTCCTGGAAATGGAAAAAAGAACACATTGACACCGGTGTGTCAGACCCACCATACTTGCTCCGGACACTGCGAGAGGGCTGTACAAGCAATGATCACACGCACGGCACAGCGGACACACCAGGAACCGCGGTGTTGGCCGTCGAATGGCGCTAGCTGCGCAGCATTTGTGCACCACCGCCGTCAGTGTCAGCCAGTTTGCCGTGGCATACGGAGCTCCATCGCAGTCTTTAACACTGGTAGCATGCCGCGACAGCGTGGACGTGAACCGTATGTGCAGTTGACGGACTTTGAGCGAGGGCGTATAGTGGGCATGCGGGAGGCCGGGTGGACGTACCGCCGAATTGCTCAACACGTGGGGCGTGAGGTCTCCACAGTACATCGATGTTGTCGCCAGTGGTCGGCGGAAGGTGCACGTGCCCGTCGACCTGGGACCGGACCGCAGCGACGCATGGATGCACGCCAAGACCGTAGGATCCTACGCAGTCCCGTAGGGGACCGCACCGCCACCTCCCAGCAAATTAGGGACACTGTTGCTCCTGGGGTATCGGCGAGGACCATTCGCAACCGTCTCCATGAAGCTGCGATACGGTCCCGCACACCGTTAGGCCGTCTTCCGCTCACGCCCCAACATCGTGCAGCCCGCCTCCAGTGGTGTCGCGACAGGCGTGAATGGAGGGACGAATGGAGACGTGTCGTCTTCAGCGATGAGAGTCGCTTCTGCCTTGGTGCCAATGATGGTCGTATGCGTGTTTGGCGCCGTGCAGGTGAGCGCCACAATCAGGACTGCATACGACCGAGGCGCACAGGGCCAACACCCTGCATCATGGTGTGGGGAGCGATCTCCTACACTGGCCGTACACCACTGGTGATCGTCGAGGGGACACTGAATAGTGCACGGTACATCCAAACCGTCATCGAACCCATCGTTCTACCATTCTTAGACCAGCAAGGGAACTTGCTGTTCCAACAGGACAATGCACGTCCGCATGTATCCCGTGCCACCCAACGTGCTCTAGAAGGTGTAAGTCAACTACCCTGGCCAGCAAGATCTCCGGATCTGTCCCCCATTGAGCATGTTTGGGACTGGATGAAGCGTCGTCTCACGCGGTCTGCACGTCCAGCACGAACGCTGGTCCAACTGAGGCGCCAGGTGGAAATGGCATGGCAAGCCGTTCCACAGGACTACATCCAGCATCTCTACGATCGTCTCCATGGGAGAATAGCAGCCTGCATTGCTGCGAAAGGTGGATATACACTGTACTAGTGCCGACATTGTGCATGCTCTGTTGCCTGTGTCTATGTGCCTGTGGTTCTGTCAGTGTGATCATGTGATGTATCTGACCCCAGGAATGTGTCAATAAAGTTTCCCCTTCCTGGGACAATGAATTCACGGTGTTCTTATTTCAATTTCCAGGAGTGTATAATTCCTAAGTCCCTGGTCTTGAAGTACCTAATCTTGAAGCTGCTGTAGAATTGGGCCGCGACCAGTCGGCGCAGCGCTTGGGTGTTCTTCACATAGAGGGCGCTGCCATCGTGTTGTCGTCCTGGAGAGGGGTCGGTCATCATGCTATTGGCTGACGTCTTCTTCACAGCCCTTTCCGCTCTCTCGCTTCCGACTAGCGTTCCGACGCTTGACTTCACGCCGAAATACATACAATTCTGTGCTCCAAACGTACATTCTCAGAGATTTCTTCCTCAAACTAAGGCCTATGTTTGATGCTAGTAGGCTTCTGTTGGTCAGGAGTACTTATCTGCTTTTGATGCCCTTCTTGCTTCATCCGTCATTGGTAATTTCGCTGCCTCTGTAGCAGAATTCCTTAACTTCATCTACTTCGTGACCATCAATTCATTTATTTATTTATTTGTCCACATACATTTCTTTTTCTGTACATACATTGTACACAGGATATTGGACAGAAAACCGTTTGAGCTGTTGGTTTTTCAAAGGTCAAACATACATTATTTAAATTTTTATAGCAAATTACATTTACACAGTTAATAATTAAATTTTTTTGAAATGCTGTATATTTATAACTTATTTCTACAATGAAAGATACAAAATACATTTTTTCTTGCATAAGATACTTTGAGATTGAATAGTAGCAGTTTTTCAGACGGTTAGCTGCCACAGACTTCTTAAAGCTTTGTAGTTCAGGAAGAGATTTTATATGTCTTGGTAATCTGTTGTAAAGTTTTGTTCCTGAATGATATACACCTTTTTGGCATAATGAGGTGTTACATTGTGCTGGTTTCCACAGTCATTCTTCCTTTGATTACATCACTGGTAGTCAAAATTTCTTCCAGGTTCAGGCGATGCTCTGTTGAGTTTTACAGCCAAAATGTTGCAGCTGTTTCTCCAATAACGCTACAGTCCTTTTAGGTTCACTGATTTCCCTGTTTTTTGCAGTTGAAATGAGACGAAAATCATCGCAATGTTTACATATCGATGTCACGGAATTTGCATTTGCCACGGTTTTTTCACTAGAGTTTGATCTTGTAATGGTTTCGTTTGCCTTTTTTGCTTTAACTTCACAGCAGTAACATTTTCCAGGTCGAACCACGATACTTTTTTGCACTGAATACATAAAGACGCACTATTTTTTACGTTTTTCGCTGAACTCGATTTTCGTGAACCTTTTTTCAGCGCCATCTTGCATACAACTAATCCTGATTTCTGCTGCTTCGTCTCTCTTCCATTTACTCCGTCCATATTCTGTTTTATTACATTGTTCATTCCATTCAGCAGATCATGTAATTATTCGTCACTTTCACTCAGGATAGCAATGTCATCAGCTAATCATATCATTGTTATCCTTTCACCTATAATTTTAATTCCACTCCTTAACTTTTCTTTATTTCCATCATTGCTTTTTCGATGTACAGATTGAAATGTAGGGGCGAAAGACTGCATGCCTGTTTTATACCCTTTTTAATCTGACAAGGGAACATCCCCATCACACCCCCCTCAGATTTAAAGTTGGCACAGTGGATAGGCCAAGAACTGAACACAGATCAATCGAGAAAACAGGAAGAAGTTGAGTGGAACTATGAAAAAATAAGCAAAAAATACAAACTGAGTAGTCCATGCGCAAGATAAGCAACACCAAGGATGGTATGAGCTTAGCAGCGCCGTGGTCCTGTGGTTAACGTGAGCAGCTGCCGAACGAGAGGTCCGTGGTTCAAGTCTTCGCTCGAGTGAAAAGTTTACTTTCTTTATTTTCGCAAAGTTCTGTCCGTTCGTTCATCGACATCTCTGTTCACTGTAATAAGTTTAGTGTCTGTGTTTTACGACCGCACCGAAAAACCGTGCGATTAGTAGACGAAAGGACGTGCCTCTCCAATGGGAACCGAAAATATTTGATCACAAGGTCATAGGTCAACCGATTCCACCACAGGAAAACACGTCTGATATATTCTGTACGACACTGGTGACGACACGTGCGTCACATGACAGGAATATGTTGTCGACACACCTAGCTTGTACACTTGGCGAATGGGTGAAAAGATTCTTCTACCTTGCCCGACTTATGTTTTCTTGTGGATGTGATAATCACTCCCAAAAAAGTGATGAAAACATAAGAGTTTGTCACATAAACTGCAACGAATGAATGCAACAGTTTCACAGTCGCATCGGACGGACGGAGAGATAATAGTTGTCTGAATATAAACTTTTCACACGAGGGATGACTTGAACCAAGGACCTTTGATTCCTCAGCTGCTCACGCTAACCACGGGACCACGGCGCTCCTGTGCTCACGCAGACCTTGATGTTGCATATCTTTCGCACGGACTACTCAGTTTGTATATTTTGCTTATTTTTTTCATAGTTCCACACAACTTCTTCCTGTTTTCTCCATTGATCTGTGTTCAGTTTTTCAAGGCCTATGCACTGTCCCAACTTATAACTAAATCTGAGGGGGGTGCGATGGGGAGCACCCTTGTGGGCACTTCGTTCTTGGTTGTCCACTCTTATTATTCCCTCTTGGCTCTCGTACATATTCTCTATTACCCGTTTCTCTTATGGCGATAAAAGGACGTGATAGTGCTCCAGCATCGGCAGAGCACAGCAAAAGTTCTACACGAGCCGTAGTCGATACATCGGCGGGCTACGAATTGAGACTTGCGGAACGCTGGAGTATTTTCCGTCGTTTCAAAAACTCGCTTTGACTGTGTAGAGCTGCGGTGGCGCCAGTGGGGACTGATCTCACAGTCATTAGTGGCGAGGCGGGCAGTGTCCTCTGTTGTGTGGGGATGGACCGGCCGCGCCACTGGACCGCAAATCAGCACAGCCATTGAACGACCGCGCAGCTGCCGCGGCCTGCACCGCTGACAGCCAGTCCGGGTCAGCGGCGTCAGCACCTGCGCTACAGGCTGGGTCAGCGGAGCTGGGACAAGAGGCGTCTGACCTGGCTGGCTACTTTTTCTATATGTTTACTCTCAGAGACAGCAAAGGACCTGGAAGAGCAGCTGAACGGAATGGACAGTGTCTTGAAAGGAGGATGTAAGATGAACATCAATAAAAGCAAAACGAGGGTAATGGAATGTAGTCGAATTAAACAGGGTGATGCTGAGGGTATTAGATTAGGACATGAGACGCTAAAGGTAGTAAATGAGTTTTGCTATTTGTCTAGCAAAATAACTGATGATGGTCGATGTAGAGAGGATATAAAATGTAGACTGGCAATGGTAAGGAAAGCGTTTCTGAAGAAGAGAAATTTGTTAACATCGAGTACAGATTTAAGTGTAAGGAAGTCTTTTGAAAGTATTTCTATGAAGTGTAGCCATGTATGGAAGTGAAATGTGGACGATAAATACTTTAGACAAAAAGAGAAAGGAAGCTTCCGAAATGTGGTGCTACAGAAGAATTCTGAAGATTATATGGTTAGATCATATAACTAATGCGGAGGTATTTAATTGGGGAGAAGAGAAATATATGGCACGACTAGAAGAAGGGATCGCTTGGTAGGACATATTCTGGGGCATCAAGGGATCACCAATTTGGTATTGGAGGGCAGTGCGAAGGGTAAAAATCGTAGAGGGAGACCAAGAGATGAATACACTAAACAGATTCAGAAGGATGTTGGTTGCAGTAGGTATGGGGAAATGAAGGAGCTTGCTCAGGATAGAGTAGCATGGAGAGATGCTGTTGTGTACATAGTTCCGCGTAGTCAGCGCGTACACAACTTTCCCACTAGAGCGCGCCCCACTAAGCACAACAGCGCAGTCGCAGCACTCGTCCGTCTCCGCACTACGAGATGGCGCTGCCTGAGAGACGGACCAAATTCTGCTTCCGCCGATCCGCGTATTAATATGTTATGCAGCCAATGAGATTGCTGCTAACATAGAACCTTTTCTCCTCGCGGATCACACTCGCGCAGTGATACCTGAAAGCGTGAGGTATTATAATGAGTGTACACACCTCCGATTAGTCAGTCTGCATTTGTCTGTACCAGTCTGTACAAGTCTGCATTAGTCGGTACCAGTCTATAGTCAAGTTTCAGTCTGCGCCTAATAAGATTATCATACTCCTGTACATAGCCATGAAGGAAAATGAATAGACACTTTGTCAAGTATCAGAGATATGTGAGAATAAGATTAACGTACCAAGACCAAAGAAACTTCAGATTGTCAGTTGTAAACAGCATCCAGAATCAAGTTACGTAATGTCTATGCTTTTTATTATTTTAATAAATGTGCGTGAAAATTAATCAAGTTCTGTTTAAAGTTGGTCACCGTCAATCTGCTACTTTAAACGTGCAAGTGGCATTTCTATCGTCTGACCTAACGTCAGAAGATAAACACGTCACGATAAGACCACGAGACATATTGCTGACATTTGTCTACTTCGTTAGAGCGACAAGTCAAATAATCTGATGGTGTGTGTACCGAAGGTCTTACAGTACGCACACCACAGCTCCATCAAATCGACTCTGTACTGAAGACCACAACAACAACAAACTCTCATATGTTTTATTCACTGACCAGGCAAATCATTCTGACCTTCTATGTAATATCTTGTTGGCCTGCCTTCAGCGATTCAGAGTGGCACGAATTCGAGATCCCTCGGTAGGTTTCTGGAGGCATTTGACAACAGATGTCCAAGTACATGTGACGGAATTCCTCTACATTACACGCCCGTGGTTTATGGAAGCGCAACTGGACCCGTCCAAGATACATTCCATCGGATTAAGATCAGGCGGATTTGGTGGCCAAGACACCAAAGTGAATTCATTATCACGGTCCTCAAATCATGTAGCACGAATCTAATCTTGTAACACACGCAATTGACCTGTTTAAAATGGCATCGGCGACAGGAAGTCATGAAGCTTGGAGGAATGCAGGAGGTCTGCAACAGTGCTTACTCAGGTAGCACAGATGTTATGGTGTAAGATGAAGGTACCCGAAAAAAAGACGAATTATTTTTCAAAAGCTATATATTTTCAAATTGTTTCCAAAACAACCTTATACCCTTAAAAATACTCTTCGTTACAACTGTCACATTTGTTACACCTGTATCCCCACTGTACGAAACATTTTTCGTAGTCATCTTTAGAAATGGCTGATGGCTCATCCCTCATTTCTTTCCTGAGGTCTTCAGTGTTGTCATATCGGTCTTCTTTCATGCCCCTTTTCATGTGTGGAAATAAGAAAAAGTCTCACCCAGCAGGTCAGCAGAGTAAGGTGTGTGGGGCAGTGGGACAATGCCATTTTTAGCCAAAAACTGTCTGACAGAAATGGCTGTCGGTCCAGTAGTATTGTTGTGGTGGAAGAACCAGTCTCCTGTCCGCCACAAATCGGGTCTTTCTCGACGAATTCTGTTGTGTAGTCTTCATAAAACTTCCATATAAATAGTCTGATCGACTATCTGACCTGGGAGAACAAACTGAATGAACTATGCCCTTGGCATCAAAAAAGCAATCAGCATTGTTTTTATGTTTGATTTGACTTGATGAAATATGTTTGTAAGTTGAAGTCTGATGATGATATCTTAAGCCGAAAACCGATTAACTGAATGAATATATGGAATACACTGAAGCGACAGAAGCCGTGGGAGAGCGATATGCACATTTACAGACAGTGGTAGTATCGTGTACACAAAGTATAAAAGGGCAGTGCATTGGGGAAGCTGTCATTTGTACTTAGGTGGCACATAAGAAAAGGTTTGCGACGTGATTATGGCCGCACGAAACGAATTGACAAGCTTTTAACGCAGACTGGTAGTAGGAGCTGGACATATGTGACATTCCATTTCAGAAATAGTTAGGGAATTGAATATTCCGGGATCCACAGTGTCAACAGTGCGCCTAAAATACCAAATTTCAGACACTATCTCTCACCATGGACAACGCAGAAGCCGACGACCTTTATTTAACGGCGGAGTGCAGCGGCATTTGCGTAGGATTGTCAGTGCTAACAGACAAGCAACACTGCGTGAAATAACCGAGATATCAATGTGGGATGTCCAGCTAATGTATCTGTTAGGCCAGTGCAGCGAAAGCTGGCGTTAATGGGCTAGGCAGTAGACGGCCGCCGCGTGTGTCTTTGCTAACAGAACGAGAAAGCCCACAACCCCTACACTGCGGTCGTAACAATATCGATCGGACTCTATACGACAGGAAAACCATAGACAGGGCAGATGAGTCCCGATTTTACTTGGTAATAGCTGATAGTGTAGCTCGAGTGTGACACAGATCCCACGAAGCCATGGACGTACGTTGTCAACAAGGCATTGTGCAAGCTGATAGTGGCCATATAATAGTGTCTTTACATGGAATGGACTTGGTCCTATGATCAAGGCTGGAAATGGTTATGTTCGGACACTTGGAGACCATCTGCAGTCATTCATGGACTTCACGTTCCCAAACAACGACCGAATTATTACGGATGACAATGAGCCATATCACTCGGCTACCAATTAGTTTAAAGAACATTATCGGACAATTTGAGCAAATTATTTGGTCACACAGATTACTTGCCTGACGTGAATCGCATCGAACATTTGTGGGACATAATCTAGAGGTCACTTTGTGCAAAAAATCCTGCAATAGCAAAACTTTCGCAATTATGGAAGGCTGTAGCCGCAGCATGGCTAGACTTCCAACGATTTTTTTTTGAGCTCATGACACGCCGGGTTGCTGCACTACTTCGGGCTAAAGGACGTTCGACATGATATAAGGAGGTACCACGTGACGTTTGTCACCTCAGTGTTCAAAAATTGTTGAAATGTGTGTGAAATTTTATGGGACTTAACTGCTAAGGTCATCAGTCCCTAAGCTCAGACACTACTTAGCCTAAATTATCCTAAGGACAAACACACACACCCATGCCCGAGGGAGGACTCGAACCTTCTCCAGGACCAGCCGCACAGTCCATGACTGCAGCGCCCTAAACCGCTCGGCTAATCCCGCGCGGCTCACCTCAGTATACAGGGCTTTCCATTTATTATGAAAAGCTGATTGGGTCGATAGTGTACTAATTGCAGAAAGAGACACACGATAGCGACGGAAATGGGATCGAGATCTCGACTGGAAAGAAGAACAGAACAGCATTGATCTCAAAGAAGAACGGAACAGATATCACATCGACGCTATAGCTGAATGGTTTTACTGATTCATACATGCTTAGAGAACTCCGCTGTTCCATATATGTGTGCTGAACTGATGTAGAGTCTCTCTAATTGCTGAAAGCTGCTATACTGCGCCAACACCAATTACGGGTTTTATCCAAAAACAACTGTTAGATCCCACCAGAGAATGGCTTCGATATAAAAGCCGCAACAGGTCCAGCATAAAATAAAGAAAGATATTAGCAACTTGCAAGCGGCCTGCTCTGTTTGAAGTTTGGTTTACTAGTGCAAAGTAAACACAACATGACCTGTCATAGATTTGTTATGACCCATGTGCTAAATTAAGAAACTTAGTCTAACCTTCGGACCAGGAAAATAATTTATTTGAGTAGAAACGCTTCCTAATAAGTTAAACACATTTGTAACGTCCCATTTTAACAATTATACAAGACTGTGCTTATCCTGACACACAATATTTTTTAGCGCAACGCAATCTGACTTTCAAAAATCCCTACAAAAGAATGGCCCTGACTAACATTAACCTATACTTTTCACAAATCACTTACCTCACAAAAATCTTGGTTACTCGAACTACTGCAATACAGCGAGCGCCACTACTGCCAGCTAAATAAGAGATTCAACTACGGAAGGCACTAACTACTGATAGGCATAGTTAGCAAATGAAAGATTTTAATAGAGAACAAACAATGTATGTACCTTAATAGTGTTGAAAAATCATAATATACATAGCAGTTCATGACATCCAGTCTTACAAATTTCCAAACTCCGCCATCTCTCTCCCCACATCCACCACTGCTGGCCGCTCACCTCGAACTGTGCAACGCTACGCGCTGTTCACATCCAGCTGCCCAACACTACAATGGCGAGTATTACAACAATGCAAAGCCATGCCATTTGCTCTTGATGTCTTTCCAAATCGGATCTTTATCTTGTTCATGAGCAATGTCCTTTAAAGACGTAGTGATGAAGTTTTCAAAGGCGACTTTCTGAATGTAAAGAATACTGAAATTTTTCTCGAGGTTGCCTTCTGTATTACTTTTCTCATGCCCAGCAGGTGCGCGTGACAGTGCGTCCGCAACAATGTTCTCCTTGCCGGGAATGTAGACTACTGTGAAGTGGAATTCTTGCAGAAACAATGCCCAACGTTTTAACCTGTCATGATTTAATTTTGAAGACATAAGAAATTGTAATGCACGATGATCACTGTATACTTTTACGTGCTTACCAGAAAGAAAGAAACGGAACTTGTTAAATGCCCAAACGAAAGCTAAAGCTTCTAATTCAGTAACGGAATAATTTTTTTCAGGTTTTGTTAGCACTCGGCTAGCAAAAGCAATGGTTTTCTGAACAGTAGTGTCATTTTCTATGGCTTCTTGAAATAAGTGGGCACCAAGACCGACTTTAGAAGAATCCGTGCTAAGGCAAAAATCTTGTGAGAGATCTGGATGAGCTAGTATTGGCGGGTTAAGTAGCGATTCTTTCAAAGAATTGAATTCCAACTGTGCTTGTTCGTGCCAGTTCCAAATAGTATTTTTTTCCAGTGAGAGAACAAAGTTTTGGTGTAACTAGAATTTGCATATTCAGAATACGACGGTAAAAATTTACGAGACCTAGAAAACTGCGGACTTGTCTTTTTGTGGATGGAACTGGGATGGCTCTGATTGCTTCTAACTTTTCACGATCCGGCTGAATGCCTTCAGAAGAAATAATATGTCCCAAAAACCTCACCTTTGACCTACCGAATTCAGACTATTCCAAGTTAACTGTAATTCCAGATTCTGCAAAAATACGTAACAAACTGTTGAGGATGCGATTATGTTGTTCCCATGAGGCTTCTGCTATTAGAATATCATCCACATATAAGGTGATGTGATGTTTTAAAAAATCAGGTAATATGGAATGTAGCCCGCGAATGAATGCTGCCGAAGAAATGTTCAAACCAAAAGGAAGTTTCCGAAATTGATAACAAACGCCGAAACAAAGAAAAGCTGTGTATTTTCTACATTCTGGATGAAGTTCGATCTGATAAAAGCTGGATCTGAGATCAATAGAAGACAACACTTTTACACCATTAAAATTTTGAAGAAGTTCTTCCATCGTCTGCGGCCTCTCTGTTTCAGGAATGATGATAGTATTGATTTGTCTCGAATCTAAGACAAGCCTGATCGATCCATTTTTCTTCTCAACAACATGTAATGGATTGTTGTATGAGCTTACTGCAGGCTCAATAATGCCCTCATTAAGCATAGATTGTATTTCTGTTCTAACACGGTCCCTATAATGCGCCGGAATTACGTATGGTCTAACACAAAATTTAGTATGCTCACGAACACGAAATTGGTATTGAAATCCCTTGATTGTTCCTGTTTTGTGAGTAAAAACTGTGGAATGTGCTTGTAAAATCTCAAAAAGGTCTTGCCTATCAGTGTCATTGCAATTCTCAATTGTTTGAATTTTATTCTGAATTAACTCATTAGTATCAAATATGTCGTCGATATCATCCCTGTCAGTACTTGCAGAGTGATTGTTAGTGTCCAGTTCTGTAGAAAATTCCGAACTGTTGTCTAACAGAAGGTAAAGCCGGTTAATTTCCTCGTCATGGTTTGAGAGCCAATCTTCAAATTTCAAAGCTATTGACTTACCTTCTTTCTCTAAACTTGTTTCAGCATCGTGAAAGTTTAAGATTGCTTTGTATTCATTCAAAAAGTCTACTCCCAATATAATTTCCGTCGACAATAATGGAACAATAAGAAAGTTCATAGAGAAGCTGTGGCTTTGACAAAAGAATTCTAAGTTGGTTTGTTGGCGTACATCTACACTTTTTCCAACGATTGCACCTTGTAATTTAATCTTACGTAACGGAAGTGTGGGGCAATCGTTCGCTTTCTTGCATTTGCTAAAGGCTGTTTTACTAATTACTAAAATGGGACTGCCAGAGTCAAGTACTGCAGTAAATTTTACGTCATTTACTGTAATGTGAATCACAGGATATGCAATGTTGTTATGTTTTACGTCGTGTTCCTGGAGTAAGATGTCCCTAATGTCTTCCATTTTTACGTAATTACTAGCTACGGCAGCTGCGTCGTCAGTTTCAGAAGTACGTTTTGTGGCTGCCAGCGGTATGAGTCATTGCCTATTGTCTCTTTGTTGGCGCGCGTCGTTATTGGGATTTGGAGACCTAACTTCTACAAATTCACCTTGTCGAGAGGGTCCTGCTCTGTTTGAATCCCGCCAGTTCTGATGCAATTCAGGTCTGTCGTTACGATCATATCGTCTGTCGTCATGTCGGTAGATTCCATAGTTTCTTTCTAGTCGGTCACGTGGTGGAGAATTTCTCCCTGAATCGTAACTGCGCGCTGGACCGTTGCGTCTAAAGTTATTCTGTCTCCCCTGATAATATTTATTTTGGTTCCCATATTGTCTGTTTCTCTGATTGTCTCTGTGATAGTCATTACTGCGGAGAGGTGATCTTCCCTGTAATTATTACTACTCTGCCAACGGTTGTCATACGGGTGGTGTCTGTTTTGGTCACGATTTGTGTTGTGAGAATAGCCTTGTCGTGTCCAGTTATTATTTCTTTCATCGCGGAATTGCGACGGATGTGACCTGTAATTGTTGTGTTCCTGTTTTCGCGTTCCGCAATTGTCAGTGTCAATTTCTAATTCTTGTAAGAGTCCCTGAAAAGCTTCAATGTCGTCTTTGCAACGTCCTGCCAAAATAATATGTCGTAAATGTTCAGGCAATTTGATTAAGCAAATGCGGATGAGTTCTGAGGGGCTGTATGGGTTTGACAGGTACTGATTCTTGTGCAACATGTCTTCAAAATATTTCACAAGACTGGAAAATTCAGATTGTTCGAAATGTTTCATCATTATGATGTCATGTTTTACTCGGTCTTGTGTGGCTTGAGACCAATATGCTGAGAGGAAGGCATGGTAAAACTCTCCTTCACTGTGGCAATCGTGAATGACCAATCGCATTCTTACAGCTGGTTCATTCTCTAAGTAGCCACACATAAATTCTAATCTGTGTTCTAATGACCAGTTGGGAGGAAAACAATGAGAGAATTGATGAAGCCACGCTTGTGGATGAATGTCGTTACCAGAATTCTTAAATGTTTTAAATTTACGTGTAGTAATGAACAGCTTATAGTCAAAATCATCATGTCGGCGAGTCGCATATCGGTCATTGTTACGTCGTTTCGGCGGTTCCATTTAAAAATTCGGTGCACCTTGCCAATTTCTTTCATAATTTCCAAAGTGTCCTGTGTTATTATTTTGTGGTTGTTCCGTATTTCTATGTCCCTCTTCCCGTATTGGAGTGCGAATGTCCTCTGAAATACGTAATTCTTGTATTACCTGTGTCAGCTGATCTTGTACTTCCCAGATTTCTCTTTGGTGTTGCGTATTAATTTGATTCAGATTTTGTTTCAATTTCCTAATTTGTTCGCACTCTTCTGTGTCATTAATGACTACCGGTTTTGTGTCATTCAGATTATCATCTACTTTCGTAGATAAATTATTTAGCTGATCCGAAAGTTCAACTACTTTCTCTGATAATGAACTAATTTCCTCCATGTGTCTTTCTGAACCAATTTTCAGAGTATCTACTGTGTCCTTTAAGTTTTCTTGAGATTTTGCAAGTTGCGTAACCAAATCGGTAGATGCAACTGAGTCAAGTTTAGCTTGCAAGGTCTCATGATTTTCATGAAGAATAGTTTGCAGTTCTTTTATGGCTGCTTCGTGATTCTGTAATGCATTTTCATGCCGCGAAAAAATAGGTTGAAAATGCTCACAAATTTGTGTTTTAACGTCATTACAGACTTTTTGACATTTCGATTCAATGTTATGTAACTCGGTAGTTAAATCTTCACGTGTTTGTTCAAGTGTGGTGTCTAACTTTTGAAGCTTTTGCTATGTTTGTCTCTGATTTTGTTATGTCATAATCCCTGTAGCACTGATGTATATGTTATTTCGATTCTTTTGTAAAGCCTGTACTACAAATGTTATCTGTATTGTTATGTCTTTTAATGATGTATTTTGTACCTTTGTAATTGTATACTTACGTTATAAAATTGTAATTGAACCAGTTCATCAAATTAAGTAACTTGTAAGTTACATTTCACTGCACACGTTTCTGTTGATCATAGTATAAGCACAATATGTGAGAAGTAGGGACTGTTAGTGTTTGCACGTGTGTTAAAAATTCAGCAAGGGACTGGATAACAGCATTGCTGGTTCTAAGGACAATTCCAAATACTTTGTGAGTGCACAAGTGGTGGTTATGGACTTGCTATATTGTCTGCAAGACTCTTCGATGGTGATTGTGCACCTGCACAGTCGCAGCGGATGGCTCCTGGCCATCTCTAGAAGGACTACAGTGGGTCTACACCTTTGATGATCCACCTATACCATTATTTCTACAAGGACTGCAGTGGGTCTGCATCTTTGATGGCCCACCAGTACCATTATTTCTACAAGGACTGCAGTGGGTCTGCACCTCTGGTGGCCCACCAATACCATACACTCTACCAGGACTACAGTGGGTCTGCTCTGTGATGACCTACCTACCAATATTCTTCAAAACTTTGACTTACTCGGCTGTGGGTTTGCACTGTTGTCTGCATGTCAAGAGTCAGCACTGTCTTTCCGTTGGAAGGACAACACTACTTCTTCAAGACTGCATGGAAATCCAATACTTACGTGTGCATTTTCTTTTACTGCTCAGACTTTGAGATAAACACTGCGATTTTACTGTGATGAGTGATCAGGACTGTCTTTATGGACTGTGAGAAAATTTTAGCTTTGGACCAACATTGCATCAATAAGTGTGTGCATTTCATTTCTTTGTTATTGTAATTGTGAAAAAATTTTAACAAATATGTATTGGCCAGTGCCCAAAAAAAAATTTGTAAAATTTTTTGTGGGGAGCATGGGGGCTATGTAAGTAGGCTGTTTAGGTTTTCTTATTGGTAATGCCACGTAGCGCTCTGTATGAAAATCACTGGCTGTGCTGTGTGCAGTCTGTGGCTGGGTGGCATTGTTGTCTGCCATTGTAGTGTTGGGCAGCTGGATGTGAACAGCGCATAGCGTTGCGCAGTTGGAGGTGAGCCGCCAGCAGTGGTGGATGTGGGGAGAGAGATGGCGGAGTTTGGAAATTTGTAAGACTGGATGTTATGAACTGCTATGTATGTTATGATTTTTCAACACTATTAAGGTACATACATTGTTTGTTCTCTATTAAAATCTTTCATTTGCTAACTATGCCTATCAGTAGGTAGTGCCTTCCGTAGTTTGAATCTTTTATTTAGCTGGCAGTAGTGGCGCTCGCTGTATTGCAGTAGTTCGAGTAACCAAGATTTTTGTGAGGTAAGTGATTTGTGAAACGTATAGGTTAATGTTAGTCAGCGCCATTCTTTTGTAGGGATTTTTGAAAGTCAGATTGCGTTGCGCTAAAAAATATTGTGTGTCAGGATAAGCACAGTCTTGTATAATTGTTCAAAGGGGACGTTTCACATTGACTGTAAAATCTGGCAAGAGACACTACGATTAGATGAGAACCAGAGTTATTGCCTTTAAAATGGGTACGTAACGGTCTTATTCATTTCAGTTTATAGCTGCACGATAAAGTGAGAAATGCGAGTTATATATCTAATTTCATATTCTCACTAACGGCGTCTTTTGTCAGATTGAGAGCATGTAAACCTTGTTAAGTGCCGAACACATGGCTTGTGGTGGTAGTAATGCCTGCGGTGTTCGTACCAGAAAAATGCCTTTCAGGAACGATGTTGTGTACATAGTTCTGCGTAGTCAGTGCGTACACAACTTTCCCACTACAGCGCGCCCCGCTAAACACAACAGTGCAGCCGCAGCGCTCGTCCATCTCCGCACTACGAGATGGCGCTGCCTGAGAGACGGACCAAATTCTGTTTCCGCCGAACCGCGTATTAATATGTAACGCAGCCAATGAGATTGCTGCTAACGTAGAACCTTTTCTCCTCGCGGATCAGACTCGCGCAGTGATACCCGAATGCGCGAGGTTTTATAACGAGTGTACAGACCTCCGATTAATCAGTCTGCATTAGTCTGTACCAGTCTATAATCAAGTTTCAGTGTGTGCCTAATAAGTTTATCACATTCCTGTATATAGCCATGAAGAGAAATGTATAGACACTTTGTCAAGTATCAGAGATATGTGAGAATAAGATTAACATACCAAGTCCAAAGGAACTTCAGATTGTCAATTGTAAACAGCATCCAGAATCAAGTTACGTAATATATCTGATTTTTATTATTTTAATAAATGTGTGTGAAAATTAATCAAGTTCTGTTTAAAGTTGGTCACCGTCAATCTGCTACTCTAAGCGTGCAAGTGGCATTTCTACAGTCTGACCAAACGGCAGAAGATAAACACGCCACAATAAGACCACGAGAGATATTGCTGACACTTGCCTACTTCGTTAGAGCGACAAGTCAAATAATCTGATGGTGTGTGTACCGAAGGTCTTACAGTACACACACCACAAACGATTTATACAGGTCTGTGGACGATGTGGATGACGACGTCTTAGGTGAACATCGTGAGTACGTTCCTTAACACAAATGCCGTTCTAAATGGGCTACTATCAGGCGCAAGAGCATCACCCTGACAGCAATAGAGTGACAGTGTAGCCTGCCTGCAGCCGAAAGGGATTATCACTGCCGGTTCTGTCTGTAAGAGGTACACTTCTAAATTTATCAATTAAGGTGGGTAGATGCCACCGACGGTATTCTCCGAACTGAGAGGTCTCAGAATGACGCTTTGCAGTTTCAATCAAGCATGTGTCAGTGTCGCATGCCCCAATGATCACACCACGGGACACAAAGTAGGAGCACTGTAAAAGCATAAGCACCCTTTTCTGCATTCTGTATCACTTTCGAATTTCTTCGAAAGCTTTTGAACGGACCCTACTGGTTCCAGCCTGCATAAGAGAACAAAAACAGCGGTAGCGGTGCAATTCAAAGGGGTGCGATAAAGTTCGAAGCAGATGCAGCCCCATAACGCCCTTGGAGAAGAGTTGAAATTCCAGAGGGTACGAGCATTGTCGATGGTCGTGAAGAACGTTTTCCTTTTGCTTATCGCACTGTGACCTCTCCTTTTCGCCTGCGAAATGTCTGGTAATCGATGCACCAAAGGAGGGAGTGGTTTCATTTATGCCCTTTGTGCCACTCGATGGGGCCTTTTCATGCCGATTTGGAGGGCTGCGGTGTCTGGAATGTTTTCCTCGGCCACTGATAAGCACATGATTTCAACGCCGGGCGTCGCGGTTATGAGCTTCATCGTAGAGGCGTCAAAATAAATGGTGGAATGTGGGTATGAGGGGCTGTGACGACCTTCCGATCGTGTGACATGTCCACGGTGGAATTGAATCGAAATCTGGTGCCAGTGTGAAATCATTAACCCACCTTACACGTCACGTGAATTTCGAAGCTGTGACCTTCTTTCCGTATCTGTCGACACCTTACTGTAGGAAACGTCGTCGAGCGTATGGGTGACATCACAGGACGCCATGTTTTTTCACCATTACAAAACAAAATTTGTGGCCAAGAAACAAGTGGACCACCCAGTTGCTGACCAAGCTACCAAACATAATATCCTTCATTTCAATGACTGCTACACAGCCTATGCCATATTGATCCTTCCCACCAACACCAGCTTTTTTCAATTGCACAGGCAGGAACTTTCCCTGCAATACATCCTAAACCCGTTGTCTAGGGATAGCGTGTTTGATTCATAATCAAAAAACGTCTTCGGTCCCGGGTTCGATCCCCGCCACTGCCTCAATTTTGATAAATAATCAGCATTGGCGGCCGAAGACTTCCGGCATAAGAAGTCAGCCTCATTCTGCCAACGGCCTTGTCAAAGAGGCCGGAGGAGCGGATAGAGGTTCAGGGCACTCTCTTGTCCTAGGGGTGGGAAATTGCCCCTAAAGGTGGAAGCATCAGCAATGATCAACGACATGAGGATGCACAAGGCAATGGAAACCACTGCATTAAAGACACGTAACGTGTATCCACAGGACATGTGGCCTGTAATTGAAGAACTGTCATGATGATCTCTCCATTGCCAAAAGATTCCGGAATAATTCCCCCATTCGGATCTCCGGGAGGGGACTGCCAAGGGGGAGGTTACCATGAGAAAAAGATTCAATAATCAACGAAAGGATAACGTTCTACGAGTCGGGGCGTGGAATGTCAGAAGCTTGAACGTGGTAGGGACACTAGGAAATCTGTAAAGGGAAATGCAAAGGCTCAATCTAGATATAGTAGGGGTCAGTGAAGTGACGTGGATGGAAGACAAGGATTTCTGGTCAGATGAGTATCGGGTAATATCAACAGCAGCAGAAAATGGTGTAACAGGTGTAGGATTCGTTATGAATAGGAAGGTAGGGCAGAGGGTGTGTTACTGTGAACAATTCAGTGACAGGATTGTTCTAATCAGAATCGACAGCAGACCAACACCGACAACGATAGTTCAGGTATACATGCCGACGTCGCAAGCTGAAGATGAACAGATAGAGAAAGTGTATGAGGATATTGAAAGGGCAATGCAGTATGTAAATGGGGACGATAATCTAATAGTCATGGGCGACTGGAATGCAGCTGTAGGGGAAGAAGTAGAAGAAAAGGTGACAGGAGAATATGGGCTTGGGACGAGGAATGAAAGAGGAGAAAGACTAATTGAGTTCTGTAACAAGTTTCAGCTAGTAATAGCGAATACCCTGTTCAAGAATCACAAGAGGAGGAGGTATACTTGGAAAAGGCCGGGAGATACGAGAAGATTTCAATTAGATAACATCATGATCAGATAGAGATTCCGAAATCAGATACTGGATTGTAAGGCGTACCCAGGAGCAGATATAGACTCAGATCACAATATAGTAGTGATGAAGAGTAGGCTGAAGTTCAAGACATTAGTCAGGAAGAATCAATACGCAAAGAAATGGGATACGGAAGTACTAAGGAATGACGAGATATGTTTGAAGTTCTCTAACGCTATAGATACAGCAATAAGGAAAGCGCAGTAGGCAGTACAGTTGAAGAGGAATGGACAACTCTAAAAATGGCCATCACAGAAGTTGGGACGGAAAACATAGGTACAAAGAAGGTAGCTTCGAAGAAACCATGGGTAACAGAAGAAATACTTCAGTTGCTTGATGAAAGGAGGAAGTACAAACATGTTCCGGGAAAATCAGGAATACAGAAATACAAGTCGCTGAGGAATGAAATAAATAGGAAGAGCAGGGAAGCTAAGACGAAATGGCTGCAGAAAAAATGTGAAGACATCGAAAAAGATATGATTGTCGGAAGGACAGACACAGCATACAGGAAAGTCAAAACAACCTTTGGTGACATTAAAAGCAACGGTGGTAACATTAAGAGTGCAACGGGAATTCCACTGTTCAATGCAGAGGAGAGAGCAGATACATGGAAAGAATACACTGAAAGCCTCTATGAGGGTGAAGATTTGTCTGATGTGATAGAAGAAGAAACAGGAGTCGATTTAGAAGAGATAGGGGATCCAGTATTAGAATCGGAATTTAAAAGAGCTTTGGAGGACTTACGGTCAAATAAGGCAGAAGGTATAGATAACATTCAGTCAGAATTTCTAAAATCATTGGGGGAAGTGGCTACAAAACGACTATTCATGTTGGTGTGTAGAATATATGAGTCTGGCGACATACCATCTGACTTTCGGAAAAGCATCATCCACACAATTCCGAAGACGCCAAGAGCTGACAAGTGCGAGAATTATCGCAAAATCAGCTTAACAGCTCATGCATCGAAGCTGCTTACAAGAATAATATACAGAAGAATGGAAAAGAAAATTGAGAATGCCCTAGGTGACGATCAGTTTGGCTTTAGGAAAAGTAAAGGGACGAGAGAGGCAATTCTGACGTTACGGCTAATAATGGAAGCAAGGCTAAAGAAAAATCAAGACACTTTCATGGGATTTGTCGACCTGGAAAAAGCGTTCGACAATATAAAATGGTGCAAGCTGTTCGAGATTCTGAAAAAAGTGGGGGTAAGCTACAGGGAGAGACGGGTCATATACAATATGTATAGCAACCAAGAGGGAATAATAAGAGTGGACGATCAAGAACGAAGTGCTCGTATTAAGAAGGGTGTAAGACAAGACCGTAGCCTTTCGCCCCTACTCTTCAATCTGTACATCGCGGAAGCAATGGTGGAAATAAAAGAAAGGTTCAGGAGTGGAATTAAAATACAAGGTGAAAGGATATCAGTGATACGATTCACTGATGACATTGCTATCTTGAGTGAAAGTGAAGAAGAATTAAATGATCTGCTGAACGGAAGGAACAGTCTAATGAGTACACAGTATGGTTTGAGAGTAAATCGGAGAAAGACGAAGGTAATGAGAAGTAGTAGAAATGAGAACAGCGAGAAACTTAACATCAGGATTGATGGTCACAAAGTCAATGAAGTTAAGGAATTCTGCTACCTAGGCAGTAAAATAACCAATGACGGACGGAGCAAGGAGGACATCAAAAGCAGACTCGCTATGGCAAAAAAGGCATTTCTGGCCAAGAGAAGTCTACTAATATCAAATACCGGCCTTAATTTGAGGAAGAAATTTCTGAGGATGTACGTCTGGAGTACAGCATTGTATGGTAGTGAAACATGGACTGTGGGAAAACCGGAACAGAAGAGAATCGAAGCATTTGAGATGTGGTGCTATAGACGAATGTTGAAAATTAGGTGGACTGATAAGGTAAGGAATGAGGAGGTTCTACGCAGAATCGGAGAGGAAAGGAATATGTGGAAAACACTGATAAGGAGAAGGGACAGGATGATAGGACCTGTTAAGACATGAGGGAATGACTTCCATGGTACTAGAGGGAGCTGTAGAGGGCAAAAACTGTAGAGGAAGACAGAGATTGGAATACGTCAAGCAAATAATTGAGGACGTAGGTTGCAAGTGCTACTCCCTGAGATGGAGAGGTTAGCACAGGAAACGAATTCGTGGCGGGCCGCATCAAACCAGTCAGTATACTGATGACCAAAAAAAAATCCTAAATTCCCATAACCCTCCTGGCCTCAACCTTCATTAGTCACTGTCCTCGTGCATTCAGCCCCTTTGCTGTTCCCATTCCAGCACTACACAGCCGTCATTCGACCACCACACCCAGTCTTTTTATTTCTCTCATTTTCCACTACTTCTTCCCCCCCCCCCCTCCCTACCTCTCCCCTGCCCTCCGTCTAACCTACAGCGCTTCACTGTTCTGCGCCCCCACCATACCGTCTCTCCCCCTCCTCTCCTTACCCCCACCCAGTCGCCACTCCCATCATGCACTGGTGCTGTTTGTTGACAGTGTGGTTTCAGTTGCCTGACTGCAGTCACTCTGTGTGTGAGTTGCATTTGCATGAGTGTGGTGTGTGTGTGTGTGTGTGTGTGTGTGTGTGTCTAATGTTGACGAAGGCAAATGGCCAAAAGCTTGAATTGTGAGAGTCCTTTCCTTGTGCCTATCTGCAATTCAGCATCTCCGCTATATGGTGAGAGCCACTTTCTCTCTCATAATATTGTTACTTTCCATCCTGGATTTTCCATAGTTTGATTTAAGGCAAATTTCAGACTCAAGCATCGCAGCAGGTGGGAATCAAGTGAACCTTTAATTCTGTTGCGCGGTGCATTTCGTGAAGTAATGAAAGTATGGAGAGTCCTAAATAGAGTTGCGAAAGTGGCGACTTAAGCGAAAACATCCAAACTGAAGGTATTATCCGTTCAACGGATCAATGTGTTACTAGGCTCTAGTATCTGCGATGTTATATACAATGGAAGCTTTTGACCCATTGCCTGTTGGCACTCGTCTTCGGATCTCCAGCCGTCGGGTTTCCTGACGTTTCGCCAACATGAGTGGTAGGCATTATCAAAATCTGGTCCTCTACTCCTGCTGACGGCGGCAAATTCGCGTGGAGCCTGCGGCTGGAAACTGAATGGTCCCTTCGTGCCAGTGTCTAAGGGTCATTCCGTGTCACGTGACGCTCTAGTTATCGCATTATTAGCTGCTGGTATTCCTAAGGGTCTACGCCGTAATAAATATCTTGTAAAGACATTCCATGTATAGTATACCACATTACTGCTATTTTGAACTTTACAGTTAGATGATTAGCTTATTTCGGCAACATTGCCATTTTCAGGCGATCTCCAGTCATATAGCGCTACTAGTTTATATACATTTTACGTCATATTTCTGATGGGATTTTTAACAGTTTGTTGAGTACGTACTTTCATATCTCATCGTTGATGTTGTGAAGTTCTAGCTGTCATATAGAGTTGTCTGCTTTTATAAATATTATTTCTCAACAGAAAATGTTTTTGAGTAATTTTTCTTGAAATTTTCGTTTTCTACAACTTTGACAGCCTTACCTGACAGATGCAGTATGATTACGTGCTTATGTTACCCATTTATCGAGTTTTGTGGTGTTATAGATTCTTTGTATGGGCTTGTGTGAGTGGTCTTTGCTTGTCATGTCATCTATTCTCGGTGTCTAAAATTTCGACGAAATGTTCAATAAAATTTTTATGCTTAAGTTTAGTCTGCTCGTTTAGGATTTTGTAGAAGAAGTTGAGGATGTGTGTGCGTGTGTGTGTGTGTGTGTGTGTGTGTGCGTATGTCTCTGGGTGTGTGTGTGTGTGTGTGTGGGTGTGTGTATACTTCGTATACTTATATTTCTTATACCCTTATTGGGTCTTTACATATTATATGCAGGATTTTCATTGTGTGATTACAACTGGTTACGATATGATTTACTGCTTTCATATGACAGAAAAGGGTGGAGGGAAATTTGTCACTCTTTCTGTCGTGTGCTTGTTAACTAACCAGAAATTTCGTCCTATTCGGCCTATACAGAATTTTTCTCAGTCATTGCAACTGATTTTGCATATATCTGGGTACATGTATGCATGTGGTTTTGTTTTACTGGAATGGGTTTGTGTTTTTATGTTGGGCATGGTTTGGTACGCAAATCTCACTGCAGTGTTTTTTAATAATGTAATTAATTTGGGTGATATATTTCGTGTGTATGTTTGTGGAACATATGTGATTTTCCATTTTGTTGGTGTTTCTCATATTAGTTTTATCTCAGCTTGAATTTTGGTATGTGTGGGATATTTATATTTCTCATACATTTTGCTGACTATACTTATGATTAAAATTGTTCTTTTGTGCCATGTAATTGAGAGTTTCAAGTTTTTTCGATATATCTGGTTGTTGTAATGTTAGGTAATGTAATCTTCTAATAACTGTATGACAATTAGCACACTTGCTTATTTTAGGATGAAAAGAACTTCCATTAATAACGTTATCTGAGGTTGTAGGTTTTGTGTAAATGGGATGTTCTTTGTTAATGGCTTTTTAATTTTTATTTTTTTTTATTTTTTAATTGAGGAAGTTGATAGATTTATCGTGTTGATGTTCTGTTGTGAATTTCATGTTAGGGTGAAGTTCGTTTACTGTTGCATGAAAATTGTAAAAAAAAGCAACTCAGAAAAGAAGCGTGCAATCAGCTGTCATAACGGTAATTTATAATGAAGTAAAATAATAATGGTGCAAAGAGACTCTATAAGATAACGGTGTAGGATCTTTGTGGTAATTAATTGTTCTTTTACTCACTGACGAAAGATTCTAAAAAGACCACTTTCATTACTCTCTCCTGTTCTAGCCTCGAAGCTAACGTAAGCTACAGCGGCCATTTCTGATCGTAAGTTGTAAATTTTAAATAATATATGGTAATTTATGCTGATGGTGAATTTTTCTTTCATGTTCATAATGACATTCATTCAGAAGTAAGGTTTTCAGCACGCGGGATAAACAACAAGAATTGTCGAACAATCGACCATTCTTGGCAGACATCTTGCGTAGCAATAATTTTATTATAATTTCATTGGGGTTCGTCATCAATGGACGCTGTAAAGGACTCGCACCATAATTATTAAGGAAAATAAAGTGAATAAATTTATATCGTATTTAGGTAAAAACTAAGAACATTCAGATACTGGCCACTTCTCGGCAAGACGAAGATTATAACGTTTATAAAAGGCAGTACTTTCTTAGTGGTAGCACACTGGACTCGCATTCGGGAGGACGACGGTTCAATCCCGTCTCCAGCCATCCTGATTTAGGTTTTCCGTGATTTCCCTAAATCGTTTCAGGCAAATGCCGGGATGGTTCCTTTGAAAGGGCACGGCCGATTTCCTTCCCAATCCTTCCCTAAACCGAGCTTGCGCTCCGTCTCTAATGACCTCTTAGTCGACGGGACGTTAAACACTAACCACCACCACCACCATAACACGAAATACAATCCCTGAGATTATACTTATGTATTTTTGTCAGTATGAACGCTCCGGGTAGACATCAGTTTTAACAAATTGTAAAAGGGCCTTGCGCAATGCTATATTAACAAGGAGGTCAGTCGCGCGCTGTTAAATAATCAGAACTCAGAGAACTGTTTTACGAATGATGTGTCGGCAGCGGGGCCAACACCTTGTAGATCGAAGTGGCTGAAAGTGCACGCTAAACTAACGCAGACGGGCGTGAAGTACTGGAACATGAGACTTATTAATGAATAAGAAGAACAGTACGTAGCTGGAATAATATACTTAACTTTATTCTCTTGTTGGAATACATCTCTTGAATAGTAGTAAGCTATTAGCACTGATACAATTTGCGCCTTGCTAGGTAGTAGCTATGGAATAAGCTGAAGGCTATTCTATCAGTCTCTCGGCAAATGAGAGGAAGACTTGGTAGGTCTGGTCGCAAGCTATGTCGTCCGTACAACTGGGGCGAGGTCTATTCCGTATCTTGTGACCTGCCATGTGGTGGCGCTAGGATTGCGATTACACAGTGGCGACACGCGGGTCCGACATGTACTACAGGACCGCGGCCGATTTAAGTTACCACCTAGCAAGTGTGGTGTCTAGCGGTGACACCACATTCCTCCCCCGCAAATCGGCGAACGGTCGTGAGATAAGGCTTCCGCCCGCCGTGGGGAGGACCCCACGTTGACGTATGCGATGAGGTGGGGAGCCTAACAACAGGCGAGGCTGTGCCACCCGCACCCGGCCATTCGGTCCGAGGGGAGCTAGGAAACGCCTGCAAACCTAGTCCAGGGTGCACGTCAACATGAGGTGTATGCGCACGTAATGAGACAGAAGGGTCGACCTCCATGTGGTCGGAGCACCCGACGGGCGAAGACGACATCTGGTCCGGAGCGGGCAAGAGGTCCATGGCGGAGGACGGCTGGTCACGGGAAGCGAGCGGCGGCGCGTGACCCAGGGAGGCGCCAGGCGGTTGCAGCGACGCGTCCACTGCGGGCGGCGCCGGCGGCGGCTGCGGCGGCGGCGCGACGCCATGGGGCAAAATGGAAGGCAGCGTCGGTAACACCTGGGGATGAGGCGAGCCAGTAGATGGGTCCCCAGGGCGCTGACCTGACGGCTCCGTCGCTGAAAGCAGACGGGGAGCGGCAGAACCCAGGCGACGACAGAGGCGCAGCTGATTGAGATGCCGACGCACCTCACCAGAGGCCCCCAAAACCAAATACATCGCGCGGCCGAGGCAGCGAAGAATGCGCCCTGCGAGCCAACGCCGTGAACCGCGATAGGTGCGATAATAGACAACGTCGCCAGGAGCAAAAGCAGGAGTCTGCCGCTGCACAGGAACCTGATGCGGCGGATGCAGCAAAGACATCAGGGTACGATGAGGACGACCATGGAGCAATTCAGCCGGCGAGCGACCATCGCGGGGCTGAGAGCGATACGAAGACAAAAAGAGCAACAAAGCGTCCTCCCGAGAATGCGACTCTTTCAATTTCAACATCTGGGACTTGAAAGTCCGGACCAATCGTTCAGCGGCACCGTTTGACTGAGGCGAAAACGGCGCGGACGTCAGTGTTGAATACCATTGGCCTTGCAGAATGACTGAAATTCTGCGGACATGAATTGTGGGCCATTGTCGGAAACAAGAGTCTGCGGAAGACCTTCAATGCAAAAGATAGCAGACAAGGCTTGGATTGTGGCAGAAGACGTCGTGGAAGACATCCGGACAACAAAAGGAAAATTACTGAAAGCATCGACCACAACCAACCATCGAGCATTCCAGAATGGACCAGCAAAATCGATGTGCAAGCGTTGCCAAGGGGAAGTGGCGTTCGGCCATGCAAAGAATTTACGCGGCGGTGCGGATTGGTGTTCGGCACACGCCACGCAAGAGGAGCACATATTCGTAATCGCAGCATCGATTCCGAACCAAGTACAGTGCTGACGAGCAAGTTGTTTCGTACGCACTATACCCCAATGTCCTTGGTGAAGAAGCTTTAAGACAGAGGACTTGCAACGAACGTGGGACCACGACTCGGGATTGATCATTATCAGAACGCAACAACAAAACACCACGTCGTACAAAAAGTCTCTCCTTGTGAGCAAAAAAACGGCGAACCAAAGGATCCTCGATCCGTGACTTTGACAAGGGCCATTGCGTAGCAACAAAACGCAAAACAGTAGCAAGGACAGGGTCAGCAGCTGTGGCTGTAGCTACACGACGAAAATCAATCGGAAACGATGCGACCACGTCATCGGCTTCCGAATCAATGAACATGCAAGCAAGTTCGGAAGAATCGAATGCTTTATCCTCAGCAACAGGCAAACGGGACAACGCATCAGCGTTTCCGTGCTTAGCAGTGGACCGATACAAAATATCGTAGCGGTACTGCGAGAGAAAAAGTGACCAGCGAATGAATTTCTGCGCTGTACGTGGACGTACAGGCTTGTGCGGATGAAAAAGCGATGTCAACGGTTTGTGGTCTGTGATGATGGTAAAGTGACGACCATACAAGAAGTCATGGAACTTGGTAACACCAAACACGAGAGCTAAAGCTTCTTTCTCTATCTGTGAATAATTTCTTTGCGCAGATGAGAGCAATTTGGACGCAAAGGCAAGAGGGCGATCATGCGAGCCATCTTTGTGCGCAAGCACAGCACCGATCCCGAAATCCGATGCATCTACCATCAACAAAAGGGGTTTTCGGGGATCGAATGGCGTAAGGCAAGTATTTGAAAGTAACGCCGATTTCAACTGGCGAAAGGCGCGTTCGCATTCCGTCGTCCAGACGAACGGAACACCTTTACGGCGTAAGCGATGAAGCGGAGCTGAAATGGAAGAAGCATTGCGCAAAAATTTATGATAATAATTTATTTTACCCAACACACTCTGTAGCTGTTTCAAATTCTGCGGAGCAGGTAAGTCCTGTATGGCACGGAGGTGCTCTGGACTCGGATGTATACCTTAGGCATTTATGACATGCCCCAGGTAGGGTAAGTCCCGAGCAAAGAACACACATTTGTCCTTTCTCAAGCGAAGACCATTCTGACGCAATACCTGAAATAATGTTCGGAGATTTTGCAAATGTTCGGCTTCTGTCTGTCCGGAGATCACAATATCGTCCAGATAGTTCGCAGCAGTAGGGACCGACGCACAAATAGTTTGTAAATATTGCTGAAACAATGCAGGGGCGGATGCACACCCGAATGGCAGTCTTGTGAAGCGATACAAGCCAAGATGCGTGTTTACCACCAAGACGCGCTGGGAGTCTTCGTCCACAGGTATCTGCAAGTACGCATCTGCTAGGTCCAATTTTGAAAAATATTTTCCCGGGCACAGTTTGTCAAAAAGATCTTCCGGGCGGGACAAAGGAAAAGTAGCAGTCACAAGTTGTGGATTCACAGTGGCCTTGAAGTCCACACAAAGTCTCAATTTTCCGGAAGGTTTTGGCAAAATTACTAAGGGTGAGGCCCAGAGAGAAGCCTGCACACGTTCAATTACACCTTGAGATTCTAAATCGTGCAATGTTCTTGCGACCTCATCACGCAATGCGTGGGGAACATTGCGCGCTCTGAAAAATTTCGGTTGCGCGTTGTCTTTCAATTCCAAATGTGCTTCATAGTTCTTAGCGCAACCAAGGCCCGGTGCAAAAATGTCTGCAAATTCTTCACAAAGACTAGAAACACTGGCGGAAGGCACAGTCTGATTCACTGATAGGACCTGATTTACTATAGACAAATTAAACAATTGAAATAAATCTAAACCAAACAAGTTCACTGCAGTAGAAGAACGAAGAACGTAAAATGATACAAGTTTTGTTTGTCCCTTGTATGTTGCAAGAAGGCTGCACTGTCCTAACACAGGGATCGGCTGTCCTGAGTAACTAGTTAACTTAACATTTGCGGCACGCAATGGCGGTTTGCCCAGTTGTTTGTACGTGTCGTGATTGAGCAATGAAACTGCAGCTCCGGTATCGAGCTGGAATGGGATCACTTTGCCTTCAAAGTCTAAGTCCACAAAAAGTTTATTGTCCTGCTGACGACAAGAGCGACTGTCACGTGCAAATTGAACTGATACAGGTACAGAAGCACTTGCGACTTTACGGGATTTCCTGCGACGTCGACACACACTTTGGGTGGGACGAACACAGTCACTGTTAGCTAAAGTGTCACTGGACGGGTGGGAATGAACTACATTAATGTCCATGGGCGAAGGTCCACGAGCCTGATTGTCCGGGGTGCGATTCCGGCGCGAAGCAAAAGGCCTGGAATTATTGCGATTGTCTGATCTAAGCTTTTTCTGGCAAACACTTTGAACATGTCCCTTCTTTTGACAGTAAAAGCAAATAGCTTGGCGTGACGGGCAATTTTCACGCGAATGTCTAGTTGCACACCGCGGGCATGATTTCACTGCAGTTGCTTGCTTACGCGGCGCACGTGTTTGCGAGCGAGGCTGCGACGGGCGCGAGGGCCGCTTAGCGTCCCGTGCAGCGGGCCCGGCGGGCTGATTAATGTGACACACTGCTGGCGAAGTTTCAAATGAGTCCTGAGCAAAGTCAAGTGTGTCTTGCCTATCCAATATGTCTATCACTTGTTGAAGGGAGGGATTTACGAGTTTCAAAATCTGTTCCCGTATGCGAACATCAGAAACGTTCTGTGCTATTGCATCACGCACCATTGTATCGGAATATGGGAGGCCACATTCACAGGCAAATGCGCAGTCTCTAGTAAGGCCTTGCAAAGTTGCAACCCACTCCCTATTAGTCTGACCGGCCGTACGTTTTGTACGAAAGAACGTATACCGTTTTGCAACTACATTTACTGTTTCTTTGAAATAGGCATCTAAAGCCGACAAAATTTCCTCGTAGGTCAGAGTTGCTACGTCGCGTCGGGGAAACAATTTCACTATCACACGGTAGGTAGACACACCGACACAAGAAAGCAAAAACGGCTGCCGCTCTTTACCTTGAATTCTGTATGCTGCGAGATGAAACTGGAACTGGCTGGCCCACTCAGTCCAGGTTTCGCACGTGGCCTCAAAGGGCCTAAATGGCGGTGCGACAGCGTTGTGTGGCTGCGGTAGCGATGAAGCGGCGGCTGCCGCATCGGTTTGCAGCGCACGTTGACCCTGGACGAGCTGTCCAAGGGCTTCCAATAACGCCTGCGTCTGCTGATTCTGCAAGCGAAAAAATTCGGACAGTACATCTGGAGATTGTGGCGAAGCCATGACAAGCAAATCAGAGCACAAAAAGGGAAAAAGAACAAATCAGTCCAAAGCAGAAAAAACACTTTCTCTCGTCGCCATGTGATGTGTCGGCAGCGGGGCCAACACCTTGTAGATCGAAGTGGCTGAAAGTGCACGCTAAACTAACGCAGACGGGCGTGAAGTACTGGAACATGAGACTTATTAATGAATAAGAAGAACAGTACGTAGCTGGAATAATATACTTAACTTTATTCTCTTGTTGGAATACATCTCTTGAATAGTAGTAAGCTATTAGCACTGATACAATTTGCGCCTTGCTAGGTAGTAGCTATGGAATAAGCTGAAGGCTATTCTATCAGTCTCTCGGCAAATGAGAGGAAGACTTGGTAGGCCTGGTCGCAAGCTATGTCGTCCGTACAACTGGGGCGAGGTCTATTCCGTATCTTGTGACCTGCCATGTGGTGGCGCTAGGATTGCGATTACACAGTGGCGACACGCGGGTCCGACATGTACTACAGGACCGCGGCCGATTTAAGTTACCACCTAGCAAGTGTGGTGTCTAGCGGTGACACCACAACGAAAGTATAGATTCCGGTCCCCCATATTATCACGATTCTTTCTTGTGTCGCTTCGTCAAATAAGTGCTCTATTCACGCTCTTGTCTGGCGTGAATATAAGTAAAGTTAGGCGATAAGAATTTCGTACACTCTTTTCGTCACATTCGTTGTGTACACCTTAAGTGTAGTTGATACGGTGTCCAGAACAGGGCGATAGCGGTACAGTATCTCGTTTCGGTCGTTATTTTGTTCATTGTTTTCAGTTCAGTTCGAATACCTGCATTGTGCTTTACGCATCACGTAAATTCTCATACAACATGCATATTTGGTTACAAATCTGTTTCGGCCAGTATTCGAACGCCAGTCCCCTACGCGTCAGGCGCGCTCTCTGGCACATCGCCACGCTGCTTGCAGGAAGAATGCTAACCTTAGTTTATCAAATTAAGTCGACCTCAAAACTTCAGAGTCGACTTTCTCGAGAATTTTTGAGAGTTGCATCGAACTGCTTTGAGAGTGGTATGTTTGGGTTGTGAACTTCACGTTCTATAAATATAAAAAAAAAAAAATTGCGAAGTCCAGTTGCCTTGTGGTGCCCTTGTAAGACACTGCCTCTCCCATTTATACACGGTATGCGGCCGACTGCTGTCATATACTGACGTACTATGTCCGTCTGTATACGGAGTGGGAACATTAACTGTTTACAACGTATCGCAATGGTGTAGGGGAAGTCGAGACGAACAGTTTGGTATGAGACACTCGTGGTCTTTCAAATCGGCATACAACCTCAATCTGGCCTGCGGAAGTCACCCACCAAGTGCGTGCAGCGTGAGATTTCCAATATCTTCTCGTTCCCTTACGCCGCAGGCTTAGTCGGCTATTTCGCTAATATTATGAATTTAAACTTTCTCGTGAGCGTAATTAAACGGGAAAGACTTTTGTAAACGTTATGCGGTAACTAATTGCGTTTAGAATTCGACGTAACCCTTAACGTCCCAGGTGCAGTCTCACACCGCTAGCGATTTTATTTTTACCCTGTTGCTAATGCGTAGGGATGGGGTAGGAAATAACAGCTTTTTCTAGTTGTTCTTTCCTGAAGCTGCGGTGATTTGTTTTGTCAATAGCCACTGGAATGTGACGCGGACTTAATACTCTTTCTTTCGTGCTAGCGGTCCCTGATACTTCACTTTACGGATTTTGTTCGTGTTAATGTCCCTGATCTTGAGGACATGTTTTAAAATCTGTTGAGGACAGTTTATGAAGTGATGCTGGATCAGATAGTGACAACGAAACTGAAAGTGAACATAATTCAGAATAGGAACAGTGCGGAAGTGCTGAAGAATTTGCTTTGCCAAAGTGATGGAGATGGATGTGTACAGACTGAAACTTTAGCGAAAGGTTGTGCTGGAAATGTATATGGTCGCAACAGATATCGCTTGTCGTACAAGTTCTCTATCGAACAATTATCTTAGAATTTCCTTTCCGAATGAAACTGGGCTCCGTAAATGCCTCGACGAGTTCTTCGCCTCAAAACCATGCAATGTCTATAGTCACGGAATTGAAAATTTACCCCATCGTTGGCAGCCTGTTGTAAATAGTGAAGGAGAATCTATTATTAGTAACGAAAGTCTCTGTTGTGAATCTGTTGTGTATGTTAAACTTTTGGACAAATGCTACGAACTTACCCACCAACCTAATAGAATGCAAGAGTCGGGAACTCGATAGCACATTCAGTACAGGTCGCAATACTAACCAATATGGTGCAGAACGACTTTACAAGGTAGGAATATGAGTAAAATACTGGGTCCCAAAGGAGAAACCGGTACTGGGAGAAGATCTGTGGAAGATGTTTACCAGACATCGACGACAGTGTCAGGAAAAAGGGTAACACTGAAAAGTGCCACATTTGCTGGGCGTGTGATCAGGACGAATACGGCCAGAACGACCAGAGGCAGCTGGCAGGGCAAGGGGAAGGGGCAGAAGTGAACGGGTCATTGAACTCCGGATATATTGATCATCATATACGGTAGACATGAACACCGCGACCAGAGATCAACGAGAGACGAGGATACAGGAAAAGTCGCCAGTGCAGCAACTAGTAGAAGAGGATACTGAAGATTTCAAAAGAAAAGTGGTAGAGTGCAACGTGACGGATTAAGAGATCCTCGGAGGAGAGGAGGAAAATTCAATCTCGTGGAATTAGTCACGAAAGAAGGACGAGAAGAAGAGTGCACACCATCCGAATGTTTCTGCAAATCGGTCTGGCTGTTTTCCCGCCTGTTGCGCCAAGCCAGACCACGTTTCGACCGGGTTTCCAGTAATCCAGTTTCGCAGTTGATCCAGGTACGGCTTACTTCCTCGTCCGGCAGGGCGAAATTAAATGTCCGAGCAGCGGCGACTTCATTCGGTGCTGTTTTGGCGGCTGTCTGCTTATCTGCACCAACGTGACCAATACTGCAGCGCGTCTGTTGTAATCTCTCTGGTGTAATCTCAGAAAATGCTCTTTATGACCAAATTATCCCGTTACGCTACAGGGGATTTCTAACCAAAAATATAATGTGTATTCACGAGATTACTTCTACGTGAATGAACATAGAAACTTGAGGTGAATTTTAAATTCCTATAGAACAAGAAAGTCATGGTTTTCAATGTAGACTCTCTATTTTACACATATGGACACGCAAACATGAAGACTTTCCGTTTTCTTTTAAAATTAAGTTGATGGTCAAAGTCTTCATTTTCCTTTCATAACTGTTCAGCGTGCCTTCCGATGGTCGAATGACAAACATCCAGACGATAGTCAAACCTCTCCAATGCTTATGAGAGCTTGTCTAGATTTTTGAATTCAATGTTCATGCTATAAGATATGCTTATCAGCCTCACTTTTTGAAACGAGCCTTTACAAACAACTGCTAGATAAAGAGACAGAGAGACAGGAAGAAAGAAAGAGAGAGAAAGAGAAATAATCACATACTGCAACGATCGAAAGACCTTCGATGCAATAGAGCAGTTCACAATATTTAAGCACCTTACGTTGAGGCTTAAATTTAGGTGCCAGAGTGGTGGTGATCCATTCCGCTGGAAAAGAAACTGTTCAGCATGTTCTGTCGAAAACAATAGCTCTAAGACGTCTAGATATTCGATTCCTGTAACAGTCTTTTCCGCAAGAAAGAATGAGCCCTAAATATTTTCTAGGGTATTGGGAAACCTTTGGCGATGGTGTTCGGCTATGGTATGTGGCTGCAATGATCCGTATATTCTTTACTAGTGGCTCCTCATTTTTGCATTTTTGAATACTTAACGTGAAAAGAAATTTTTACCTTCTATATCGATGCACAGAATCAGTTTACACATTTCTAAACATTGTGTTCTTTTTTAATAGTATCATTTTGGGTACTAAATAATATAAAATGTTAAAAGCAACTAAAATACACTCCTGGAAATGGAAAAAAGAACACATTGACACCGGTGTGTCAGACCCACCATACTTGCTCCGGACACTGCGAGAGGGCTGTACAAGCAATGATCACACGCACTGCACAGCGGACACACCAGGAACCGCGGTGTTGGCCGTCGAATGGCGCTAGCTGCGCAGCATTTGTGCACCGCCGCCGTCAGTGTCAGCCAGTTTGCCGTGGCATACGGAGCTCCATCGCAGTCTTTAACACTGGTAGCATGCCGCGACAGCGTGGACGTGAACCGTATGTGCAGTTGACGGACTTTGAGCGAGGGCGTATAGTGGGCATGCGGGAGGCCGGGTGGACGTACCGCCGAATTGCTCAACACGTGGGGCGTGAGGTCTCCACAGTACATCGATGTTGTCGCCAGTGGTCGGCGGAAGGTGCACGTGCCCGTCGACCTGGGACCGGACCGCAGCGACGCACGGATACACGCCAAGACCGTAGGATCCTACGCAGTGCCGTAGGGGACCGCACCGCCACTTCCCAGCAAATTAGGGACACTGTTGCTTCTGGGGTATCGGCGAGGACCATTCGCAACCGTCTCCATGAAGCTGGGCTACGGTCCCGCTCACCGTTAGGCCGTCTTCCGCTCACGCCCCAACATCGTGCAGCCCGCCTCCAGTGGTGTCGCGACAGGCGTGAATGGAGGGACGAATGGAGACGTGTCGTCTTCAGCGATGAGAGTCGCTTCTGCCTTGGTGCCAATGATGGTCGTATGCGTGTTTGGCGCCGTGCAGGTGAGCGCCACAATCAGGACTGCATACGACCGAGGCACACAGGGCCAACACCCGGCATCATGGTGTGGGGAGCGATCTCCTACACTGGCCGTACACCACTGGTGATCGTCGAGGGGACATTGAATAGTGCACGGTACATCCAAACCGTCATAGAACCCATCGTTCTACCATTCCTAGACCGGCAAGGGAACTTGCTGTTCCAACAGGACAATGCACGTCCGCATGTATCCCGTGCCACCCAACGTGCTCTAGAAGGTGTAAGTCAACTACCCTGTCCAGTAAGATCTCCGGATCTGTCCCCCATTGAGCATGTTTGGGACTGGATGAAGCGTCGTCTCACGCGGTCTGCACGTCCAGCACGAACGCTGGTCCAACTGAGGCGCCAGGTGAAAATGGCATGGCAAGCCGTTCCACAGGACTACATCCAGCATCTCTACGATCGTCTCCATGGGAGAATAGCAACCTGCTTTGCTGCGAAAGGTGGATATACACTGTACTAGTGCCGACATTGTGCATGCTCTGTTGCCTGTGTCTATGTGCCTGTGGTTCTGTCAGTGTGATCATGTGATGTATCTGACCCCAGGAATGTGTCAATAAAGTTTCCCCTTCCTGGGACAATGAATTCACGGTGTTCTTATTTCAATTTCCAGGAGTGTATCAATGTTCTGATCGACTTTCCAGCGTTCTTCTTCACGGGGGATAACTGTTGCATTCTGTTTCTCGTTTTTTTTTTTTTCTTCTTTTCCTTAGTGATACTCCTGACGAAGGAACGCGCTGGCAGCCGATAGAACGGCTCTTCATCCAAAGGTTGCACAAGTTCGAAAGATGTTATGAAACACATAAAAACAGATGACAATATCACATGTGTTTTTAAAAAAACACGTTAGTTGGTAATACTTAGTACACTTAAAAAACACATTGGTGGGCGGTACTGATGAGTTTTTAAAACCTATTGGGTGGTTGCATATTACAATTCATATATAATCACCAATGATAACAAGGGAGAACAAAAAAATTTTCTGTGGCATAAGTTTACAGAGTATATTTGGATACATATGATTATGAAGTACTTACACCATAAATTATTTCGGTTGAGTGCAGTCTCGTAAACCATTCTATAAAAATAAGCGTTTTTCACTAATTTAGCCTGAGTAACATGTCTTTCTCAAAGTAAGGTAACTGTACTCAGTATGGCCTGTGACTCAATATGGCCTAGTGCCTTTGCCGTACTAACTATGACTGGAATCCGACAGATGGCACTTCATGCGCATTTGGCAAACTACGTTAACTATCTCTGTTTCTCACAGAGAGCGCCGTGACTACCAGCCAACACAGGTGAGCTTTTGTTGTGGCTTCGATCCCGATACCTCATCCAATTACACTACTGGCCATTAAAAATGCTACACAACGAAGATGACGTGCTACAGACGCGAAATTTAACCGACAGGAAGAAGATGCTGTGATAGGCAAACGATTAGCTTTTCAGAGCTTTCACACAAGGTTGGCGCAGGTGGCGACACCTACAACGTGCTGACACAAGGAAAGTTTCCAACCGAAGCCGGCCGAAGTGGCCGTGCGGTTAAAGGCGCTGCAGTCTGGAACCGCAAGACCGCTACGGTCGCAGGTTCGAATCCTGCCTCGGGCATGGATGTTTGTGATGTCCTTAGGTTAGTTAGGTTTAACTAGTTCTAAGTTCTAGGGGACTAATGACCTCAGCAGTTGAGTCCCATAGTGCTCAGAGCCATTTGAACCATTTTCCAACCGATTTCTCATACACAAACAGCGGTTGACCGGCGTTGCCTGGTGAACCGTTGTTGTGATGCCTCGTGTAAGGAGGAGAAATGCGTACCATCACGTTTCCGACTTTGATAAAGGTCGGATTGTAGCCTATCGCGATTGCGGTTTATCGAATTGCGACATTGCTGCTCGCGTTGATCGAGATCCAATGACTGTTAGCAGAATATGGAATCTGTGGTTCCAGGAGGGTAATACGGAACACCGTGCTAGATCCCAAAGGCCTCGTATCACTAGCAGTCGAGATGACAGGTATCTTATCTGCAAGGCTGTAACGAATCGTGCAGCCACGTCTCGATCCCTGAGTCAACAGATGGGGACGTTTGCAAGACAACAATCATCTGCACGAACAGTTCGACGACGTTTGCAGCAGCATGGACTATCAGCTCGGAGACCATGGTTGCGGTTACCCTTGACGCTGCATCACAGACAGGAGCGCCTGTGATGGTGTACTCAACGGCGAACCTGGGTTCACGAATGGCAAAACGTCATTTTTTCGCATGAATCCAGGTTCTGTTTACAGCATCATGATGGTCGCATCCGTGTTTGGCGACATCGCGGTGAACGCACGTTGGAAACGTGTATCCGTCATCGCCATACTGTCGTATCACCCAGCGTGATGGTATGGGGTGCCATTGGTTACACGTCTCGGTCACCTCTCGTTCGCATTGACGGCGCTTTGAACAGTGGACGTTACATTTCAGATGTGTTACGACCCTTGGCTTTACCCTTCATTCGATCCCTGCAAAACTCTACATTTCAGCAGGATAATGCACGACCGCATGTTGCAGGTCCTGTACTGGCCTTTCTGGATAGAGAAAATATGCGACTGCTGCCCTGGCCAACACATTCTCCAGATCTCTCACCAATTGAAAACGTCTGGTCAATGGTGGCCGAGCAACTGGCTCATCACAATACGCCAGTCACTACTCTTAATGAACTGTGGTATCGTGTTGAAGCTGCATGGGCAGCTGTACCTGTACACGCCTTCCAAGCTCTGTTTGACTCAATGCCTCGGCGTATCAAGGCCGTTATTATGGCAAGAGGTGGTTGTTCTGGGTACTGATTTCTCAGGATCTATGTATCCAAATTGCTGAAAATGTAATCACATGTCAGTTCAAGTATAATATATTTGTCCAATGAATACCCGTTTATCATCTGCATTTCTTCTTGGTGTAGCAATTCTAATGGCCAGTAGTGTACTTTTAAATGAAGAATATCAAAATGTTAAACTTTTTTTAGAGGCAATTTCGTTTCATCATCATCAGTGGTCAGTGTGTGTAGATTTAAAAATGATGAATGTTCTTATTGGGGCAGCAAATGGATACACTAAATATGTTTTCTTTGTCTCTGGGACAGTCATGAGAAAAATGAACACTTTAGCAGGAAAGATTGGCAGCCGAGAATGAACCTTACCATAGGAAATGATAACACCGCTCATGAACCGTTGATCAGTCGGGAAAAAATTCTTCCGCCACTACATATTAAACTTGGGCTTATAAAACAGTTTGTTAAAGCTTTAGACAGGAATGACAACTGCTTCAAATATATTTGTCAATCATTTCCTGGTCTCAGTACAGAAAAGTTGAAGTCAGGAATTCTTGATTGCCCACAGATAAGTACTCTTATAAACAACGATAGTTTTACGAACCACATACCTCAAGTTGATCTGGAAGCGTGTATCAATCGTCAAAAACGTTTTGAGAAACCACATAGATGAAGAATATTCCGAAATAATAGACAAAGTCTAGGAGCTAATATGAGAACAAATTTAATTTTTTGCACAGTCATGTAGATAAATTTCCTGGTGACTTGGGCAATTACAGTGCATAACGAGGGGAGCGGTTCCACCAGGACATCAAATTTATGGAGGTAAGATACCAAGAGCACTGGGTTAGCCATATGATGGGAGACTACTGCTAGAACTTGCAGAGAGACTGTTCGGACCAAAAACACCGAAGAAAATCCCATGCAAAACGTTTTTCTTAGTTCGTATTGAAATGTTTTTGTGATCAGTTTTATTATTCTTTGTACCAATCAGAGTACTTTGTTTTAAATCATCTGATAACTTTAAAATAAGCGTTTAAAAAAGTTTCCCCTGTTTTTAAAATTTAATTTCCAGTATAAATGGATTGCCTCCATCTAAAGAACGAGAATCACCTCAACAAAAATATTATTGTTTTCGCATTCAGTAGACCAAAATTACCTTAAACTGGTTTCTAAATCCCATGTCGCAGAATGAGTGTTACCCTGTGTAATATGAATGTTGCTATGGTGTAATGATGATGCTGCTCATGCATGAAAAGGATCATGGTCATGACAGAGGTGGATTGATAAATGTGGTGCATCATGGAGCAACAGATAGCAATTAATGGTCAGCGACTAAAAGCCAGCAAGGTGGAGGGAGGATGGTGCTAGGCAGAGGCTGGAAATACTGGTACATCTCAGGAAGGATTTCAACATTGAAGAGTGGGAATTTGCTGAAATACTGGATGGAGAATATGGATAAGGCGTGGAAGGTGGAATATGGGTGTAGTGGCGCAACTGGGTATCTGCACTGGTGATTAGTGAGTAGGCTATTGGTCTCTGGGACTGGTCTCTGCGATTAATGTATTATATCTGCAGATGTTAGTGGAAGAGTGGGAAGTGGATGATTCGGTGAAGATGTGAGTGGGAGAGAAAGGACAGATGCGGAAGTCGAGGAAGAATGCATGCCTTTCAGGGATTTAATAGATACTAGTAGAATTTATGAGAGGTGGAGATGAAAGTAATGCTGGTTTACATGAGAATGGAGCAGGTGAAGTATTTAAAGGTGAGGATAAACGTAGAAGGATGTGGTTCTCAGCTGCACCCTGTTGGAAGTTTGCTCAGTTTCGGGCTTTATTTTGGATGATAAGCAAGTATGCATTCTGTGTTAGTTTTCTGGTGAGAGTATGTCCTAAATACGTAACTGTGTTTGTCAAAGGGATGCATTTATTGCAGATGGGGGAATGGGAAACGGAAAATGCTGAGTGGTGCGATCAAAAATGGTGGCTTGAAATCGCTGTGGTTTTGTTTGAAGTTTCAAAATGCACACATCAAAAAAAGTTTTGCATCACCTCGGTTCCGAGAATTCCGGAATCTGTACAGAAAATTGGAACAAAGATCAACATAAATATCATTTCCGCCCTTTTTATTGTTCCTGAAAACCACACATTGCATGTTGTACCACCATAAAGCGAGACCTTCAGAGGTGGTGGTCGAGATTTCTGTACACACTGGTACCACTAATACCCAGTAGCACGTCCTCTTGCATTGATACTTGCCTGTATTCCTCATGGTATACTATCCACAGGTTCATCAAGGCTCTTTTGGTCCAGATAGTCCCACTTTTCAATAGCGATTCAGCCTGGATCCCTCATAGTGGTTGGTGGGTCACGTCGTCCATAAACAGCCCTTTTCAATCTGTCCCAGGCATGATCAATAGAATTTGCCTTGAGACAATGCTGGACACTCCAGTCGAGTGATGTCGTTATCCTGAAGGAAGTTGTTCACAAGAGGTGCAAGATGGGGGCGCGAATTGTCCTCCAATATGCTGCCGATATGGTTGCACTATCTGTTGGAGCAGGGAACCTCTTCCTTGCTGCACTCGCTGGACAGTGTTCCTATGTCGTTCAGCTTGACCAGGTTGCCTCCAAACATGTCTGTGAGCCAGCCGTTGTGGACGAGCGGTTCTAGGCGCTTCCGTCCGGAACCGTGCTGTTGCTATGGTCGCAGGTTCGAATCCTGCCTCGGGCATGGATGTTTGTGATGTCCTTAGGTTAGTTAGGTTTAAGTAGTTCTAATTCTAGGGGACTGATGACCTCAGATGTTAAGTCCCATCGTGCTTAGAGCCATTTGAACCACATCTCTGACGATTGTCTGAAGGCTCATGTGACACTCATTGGCGAAGAGAATGAGATGCCAGTCCTTAGTGGTCCATTCGGCATGTTGTTGGGCACATCCGTACCGTACTGCAGTGTGTCGTGGTTGCAAAGATGGAACTCGCCATGTACGTCGGAAGTGAAGTTGCGCATCATGCAGCCTACTGCTCGCGGTTCGAGTCGTAACACGACGTCGTGGGGCTAAAAAAAAAAAAAAATGGCTCTGAGCACTATGGGACTTAACTTCTGAGGTCATCAGTCCCCTAGAACTTAGAACTACTTAAACCTAACTAACCTAAGTACATCACACACATCCATGCCCGAGGCAGGATTCGAACCTGCGACCGTAGCGGTCGCGCGGTTCCAGACTGTAGCGCCTAGAACCGCTCGGCCACTTCGGCCGGCCGTGGGGCTCATGAAAGGCATTATTCAACTTGGTGGCGTTGGTGTCAGGATACCTCCGAGCCATAATCCGTAGGTAGCGGTCATCCACTGCATTAGTAGTCCTTGGGCGGCCTGAGCAAGGCATGTTATCAACAGTTCATGTCTCACTGTATCTCCTCCATGTGCGAACATCATCGCTTTGGTTCACTCCGAGGTGCCAGGACACTTCCCATGTTGGGAGCCCTTCCTGGCACAAAGTAACAATGTGGACGCGGTCGAACCGCGGTATTGACGGTCAAGGCATGGTTGAAGCATGGTTGAACTACAGACAACATGAGCTGTGTACCTCCTTCCTGGTGGAATGACTGGAACTGATCGGCTGTTGGACCCCCTCCACCTAACAGGCGCTACTAATGCATTGTCGTTTACATCTTTGGGTGGGTTTAATGACATCACTTTGACAGTCAAAGGGCAAAGGGCCTGTGTCTGTGATACAATATCCACAGCCAACGCATTTGTTTAGGAGTTCTGGGAACCGGAGTGAAGCAAAACTTTTTTTGTTGTGTGTATTCCAGCTTCACTTGACCAGGAGTTCAAGTGGTGTTGGTCGGAGACGTGGGAGAGTTGATGGGTGTAGTGAATACCTACATAAGTGGTACCATTTCAGTATTTCCAGAGGTAAGTACTGGCTGGTGGTTTGGGAACGTCTGCTGGGTACAGGATGTAAAAATGTGGTGTAACAACAGAGGCTTGAAGCACACGTGCAGTTGGGTGTATTATATGGGAGCAATTTTCTGTACAGATTCCGGAATTCTCGGAACCGAGGTGATGCAAAACTTTTTTTGATGTGTGCATTTTGAAACTTCAAACAAAACCACAGCGATTTCAAGCCACCATTTTTGATCGCACCACTCAGCATTTTCCGTTTCCCATTCCCCCATCTGCAATAAATGCATCCCTTTGACAAACACAGTTACGTATTTAGGACATACTCTCACCAGAAAACTAACACAGAATGCATACTTGCTTATCATCCATTGTGAAGGTGGGTCAGGAAGAATGCTTAAGGCGAATATAGTTAATTGGGGAAGCATAGATTTGTAGTTTGAGACATCATGAAACACTTTCCAAATGTCAGTTGATGGGAGATAAGGTGGATAAAATAAAGAAGTTTGTCATCAGTGTAATAGTTGGTATGAAAGCTACATTAGGTATTTTGCAAGGGTAGGTGAGTTGCATGGTGGTAGGTAGGTTGTAAGGTGCTGATGGATTCTTGGATATGAATGGTTGCCTGAGTTTCGCTGATAAGTGACGTAAAGGAAATAGGAGTATCAGATTTCAGGATGAGCAAGACTCTGGATATTTTCCACAATTTTGAGCAAAGACCGTTGTAGAGTTTCGTGTCCTAGGTAATACCAAAGGTTTTGCGGCATTCCTTGAGGTAGCGGTAGGTAACCACTGCCTCTGCTGCCACAGCCCTGCTGCTGCAGCCCCTGCCAACCCTGCCCACTTTCATTGCTGGGAGCAGAGTCTTCAGTCCATTGTGTGCAAGCAGCCGTTCCTAGAGATGGCATGTCCAGCCAGCCATGTGGCCTAGGAGCCTAGTGCTATTAATGCGGTCAAAAGGTACACATACATAATAGGCCATGACTCCAGCGGGCCACAGAACAATGCAAGATAAACGACATCTCCCCGAACATAGACGACCACATGTCGTTTGTCTAAAGGTGCGATGCAGCCACCTCTGTGACATGCTACACATCGCCATCAGTGGCCCACGCTAGAGCTAACTCTGTGTGAGAAAACTGTAAATAATTTGTCTTGCATATGGGTACTACAAACAATTGAGACACGCTAAATGATGTTACAGAAAAGAGCCATGAATGCTATCTGTTCACATGTCAGAAAAAGTACAATCATTTTATGCTCTGCAGCAACAAACAATAATTCAAGAAGGCATTATTTTTTCGTATATTACGGAAGGGAAGAACACTATGGAATAGGGGAGATCAGCATCCAAATAATTTATTACCAGAAGTAGGAGGGTACTATACCAACTACATTTCATATTTCGTGAAGGACCAGATTGAGCTGGGTCTTTAACTGTGTTCAACAAAGATTGTTTCACATTAGTCTTACTCACGCCACTCATTCAAGTGTACAAGATCTCTCTAGATGTGTGCTTGTCACAGAAGTTAGCGCTCCCTATCGGTAAACATGAAAGTGTTGTGATAAACGTGTGTTATGCGTGATGAAGCTCCAGAGGGAGGGAGTTTGAAATATAAACGTAAATCAACTGTGCTATCAATTCTGTAGTATTATTCCAGTGTCTGGAGTCAATACCAAGAAGGTACTGGCAAGAAAGAAATGATCGTAGAACATATACACTCCTAAGGCTACACGGCTCTGCACTTAAAAACGCTATAAAGTTAAAGCCATGTGGTTTCCAATGTATAAATCTTGTGGAATACAACGTTATTAATTCTCTACTGCTGGACATATATGTCCAACATCAGACATACAACAACCCCAAAGTTCTCTACCACAGTCACTACGGTAACAAACTTTAAGATGATAAAACTACTTCCTTCTCACGCTATTATGGGTCCTAAAAAGTGACCGAGCTGTTTCTCACTAGAAAGGTATCGTTGGTGTATACCCACCTCTCGAATTGCTTATAAACCAACTAAAATTAAGTTTGGAGACTGTTGTTCTATCTCTTAGGAAACAGATGGATTTTACACGCATTTTTTAAATCGGAAACATACGTATCTTCCATCACATTTCCTCTCTAGGAAATAGAGACAGGAAAACAACATGAATATTTTCGTTAGTTGATACATTGAGTTACCACTCACGCCCTGCTGCACGAAAATGCACACGAAGAAACAGTGACTGCTTACGAGAGAATAAACATCACGATCAGTAGCTGAAGGAACGTAATAGTCTTTTTGCTGTTTTACAATACCATCACCACTGCCCTGGTAGCCTTCCTATTCAACACAGAAGTCATCGTCTGATGTTAAGTAGTTTTGCTCATGTGTAGAATAATACAGGAATTTCGTCTTAACACCACGTCTGTAGAGTACCCCTTCCTCACACTTTTAAGGCAGATATATTTGACATTAGTCCACTATCCTACAGAGCGTGCTAGGGAATGGCTTCAGTCTGTTAAACACGTAAATTCTTTTTTACTTACGGAATAACATTGCCACTGGGATTTTTATTCGACTGCATGTGTGAGACCACCGTCCTGGATTGGAATACATAAGTTTCGTAAGTTTCGCCTGCTTTAGTGTATCACGTTTGTATGGCACTTATTTCTCATTTGTTGAAGTGTGTATTACGACCACCCACGTGGTTTACAGGTGAGGGGAATTAAAGCTGATTAATTTTTAAGCTTTTCTCGGTCTTGAGTGTTTGGGTACCCGCAGCTCAACTCAGATCCCCACATTTCATGGCAAATTTTTCTAATTTTATGTATTTTCAGTCAATTTACGTAATTTTGCTAGGTTTTCACGGTGTTACATATTTCGCCGTCCTTCCCTCAATTTTATGTATTTCCATGGCAGTGTTCTCCTGTGTGCAGTCGGATATAGATGCTACGAAATTATATTTGGCTCTAACAATCAATGTTATTCCATAAGTGTGAAGGAGAAGAATCAATGTATTTAACCGACTTAAGCCATTCCCTAGCCTGTTCTGTAGGATAGTGGACTTACGAGGTGTGGCTAGAAAAACACCGGACTAGTACTGGTGAAACAATAAAACGAATGCAATAAGGCTGAAAGTCGCGTGGCCTGTCACGTGACTCTCGCTCCACCTACAGCTCGAGTTTCATCTGCCTCCTGCACTCAGTCTGCCCGTGGCGTCTGTTTTAAGTAGTTGACGTTTTGTCTGTGCGTCGGAAAATGTTGAGTGTACAGAAAGAATAGCGTGTTAACATCAAATTTTCTTTCAAACTAGGAAAATCTGCAAGTGAAACGTTTGTAATGTTACAACAAGTGTACGGCGATGATTGTTTATCGCGAACACAAGTGTTTGAGTGGTTTAAACGATTTAAAGATGGCCGCGAAGACACCAGTGATGACACTCGCACTGGCAGACCATTGTCAGCAAAAACTGATGCAAACATTGAAAAAATCGGTAAACTTGTTCGACAAGATCGCCGTTTAACAATCAGAGCAGTGTCTGAGTTAACAGGAGTTGACAAGGAAAGTGTCGAACAAGTTTACCGATAGTTTATGATAGCCATGACAGCTGCTGGGATGGAATGCTTATGGCTGCATGAACTGTTTGAGTGCTGGGGATTGCGGTAATTGCACCATGAATCAGGTCCAGAAGGGCAAAAGTGGTGTACTGCGGGAAAAGGTAGCCCATACTGCCTGCTTCATTTTCAACAAATCCTCAGTAGTATTTCTAATGGCCATCCCATAATAGTCCTGTAGTTCATCAATCATTTTGTCTGTCAGCCTGCAACTCGTGGGTTTACCATCAAAAAGTTTCTTGTCTCTCAAACTTTGTTTCAACTTCCTCAACCTGGTGCCCATCCTCTTCTGGACATGACCTTTATAACACAGCAATCCACAGCCTTCTACAAAAGAAAATTACCCATTTTATATCTTGAAGACATGCACGTAAAAATTTTCACATTTTTCAACTGGTGTAGATTGCAAATTTGGTAATGAAATAAAAATGTGACAATGTGGAAAAATTTTTTTGTCCATTCTAACTCCCCTTAAGAGCGTTGGATTCTACATGATTAATATTTCAGAAACCGTATGGCTTTAACTTTATAGCGCTTTTAAGTACAGAACCGTGTAGTCTTAAGAATGGATGTGTTATGTTCTATCATCAGTTCTCTCCTGTCTGTACATGCTGGTACTGACTCCAGACACTAAAATAATATTCTGGAGTTGACAGCACAGTCCATTTACATAAACTGTTTGAAACCCCATCCATCTGTAACTCTGTCTTGTACGAGGGCGGTTCAGAAAGTAACCTCCGATTGGTCACAGTGCGGGTTGTGGGGGGAGTAGCGACTCCATCTGTGCGTTCACGCACTCAACAGGTCAGTCGGTATCAAGCCGTGGTCGAGTGAACGTCGTACCTGCGCTAGTTTAGTTTTTGTGGCAGTTTGAAATGTGTGCTGCAATAGAAAACCCCGCCAAATGTGAAGTGCGTGCTGTCATAAGGTTTTTTACAGCCAAAGGATATTCTGCAGCAGCTATTCATCGTGAGCTTTGTGCCGTGTACGGACCAAGAGTTATGAGTGAAGGAGTTGTCCGTGAATGGGTACGTTTATTTAAAAGTGGACGAGAAAACGTTCATGATGAAGACAGGAGTGGTAGACCATCATTGGTGACTGACGAACTCGTTCAGACAGTTGATGCAAAAGTTCGTGAAAATCGACGTTTCTCAATGTCGGAGTTGTCTACTGGTTTTCCACAGATTTCTAAGACTCTCTTGTACGAGATAGTGACAGCAAGATTGGGTTACCGTAAGTTCTGTGCACGATGGGTGCCCAAAATTCTTACCAACCACCACAAAACTCAAAGAATGGCCTCTGCATTAGACTTTCTGTCACGTTATGAGGACGAAGGAGAACCATTGTTAAACAGAATCGTGACCGGTGACGAAACCTGGATTAAGTACGTGAACCCTGAGACAAAAGAACAATCAAAGATGTGGGCACATTCAAATTCGCCTACCAAACCAAGAAAAGCCTCACAAGATTTTTCTGCCAGAAAACTGATGGCAACGGTGTTTTGGGATGCCAAAGGGGTGTTGTTGGTTGAATTCATGGGACGTGGTACGACCATTAATCAAGACGTGTACTGTGAAACAATAAAAAAGTTACGACGGGCTATACAGAACAAACGCCGTGGTATGCTGACTTCCGGTATCGTTTTTTTGCACGATAACGCCCGTCCTCACTCTGCTCGCAGAACAACGGCCCTTCTTGAGTCCTTCAAGTGGGACGTTATCACCCATCCACCTTACAGCCCAGACCTGGCGCCAAGTGATTATCACCTCTTCATGCATTTGAAGAAATGGCTCGGGTCACAGCGGTTTGATGACGACGAAGAGCTCAAAGATGCGGTCACAGGCTGGCTCCAGGCACAAGCGGGTGATTTTTATGCAGAAGGAATTTCAAAGCTTGTGATGAGATACGATAAGTGCCTCAATCGCTATGGAGACTATGTAGAAAAATAGTGCAAAGATGTAGTTGTAAGATGTATATATTAAAATATTTTTATTTAACTTGGTGTATTTTTTTAAATCAACCGGAGGTTACTTTCTGAACGGCCCTCGTATAAACCACATGTTTCTTCTTAACCATCTGTTATATCACCACGACACTCTCATGACTACTATACACCGATAAGGGGTGCTAACTCCTCGACATGTGCGCATCTAGAGAGCTGTTGTGCGCAGATGGGCGGCGTGAGTGAGATTGGAGCAGAACAGTCGTCTCTTAACAGCAGCTACGAACTCACCTCACTCTGTTCCTTCACGGGATGTGGAACGTAATGGGTATAGTAAACTCCTACCTCTGGTCAGTTGCAAATTAAATCAGCGACAGTGTTGCAGTGTGGGTTGCTCTAGGACAATGGCTGGAGATCTTTCAATCTCGAGCTTTATCTTATGAGTGCGAGAATACCCTGTGTCTCCCATCAACATAAGGAAAGATGGCCAGTTGTAATTGTAAATTCCGCACTGTGATCGATATGCTGGTGTACCGGCGTAACTGAAAGCGCCAGCACGAAACTGAAGACCGCAAGAGCGGAGTAGGCGGTGAGACGACATCAGCCAATAACCTACTGCGCCAATAACCTACTGCGCCACAACAGGAGCAGCCGCTACCTGAAGAGAATGTAGGCGCCGCTCAAGACAGCCTCGGCCGCACAATACTAGACCGGCACTACGATAGCAGTTATCGTTGATCCATATCAACTGCGTACATGGACCTTGTATACAGCAAAGGACTGACTGTGTTACAAGAACAGCGATGGGCGACAGGCAAGCAAAGTTAAGTATTGTCTACCTCCTTTATTGTAACAAAAACTTTTAACGTGATTTGCTTGAACTGTTGCTTAGCTATCCGAGAAAACAGCATCCTTCAGGCACCCTATAAGCGACGCGTATGTAGGACCCCTCAGATAGAAATATGTAGATAACTTAACTGCATAAGTATAGGACGCTGTTTGGTACACTTCGATGTATATGACAGAACGGACGTACTGCACAGACATCTATCTGCATTTGCAGGCTATTATATGGTACTCGCAAAGTAGTGGATGGATGGTTTAGCGATTATTCAGAAATTAGTAAGCATGGCTCATTGGCTAACGTTGAAATCACGGAAAAGGAATATTGCTAAAATTGAAGGTGCTTTCAACTGCAGTTTTTATTACAGTACTGCGATCCGTATTAACGGTGTCTTTTCCATCGCATCCACCCACTGGTACACTGTTGGTTACCATATTCTAACTAACTGACATCACTTGTTTGAGATGGAGAGAGCCTTGGTGGAACACAATATACGCTACTGGCCATTAAAATTGCTACACCAAGAAGAAATCCATATGATAAACGAGTATTCATTGGACAAATATGTTATGCTAGAATTTTCACGCAATTTGGGTGCATAGATCCTGAGAAATCGGTACCCAGAACAACCACCTCTGGCCGTAATAACGGCCTTGATACGCCTGGGCATTGAGTCAAACAGAGCTTGGATGTCGTGTACAGATATATCTGCCCATGCAGCTTCAACACAATATCACAGTTCATCAAGAGTAGTCACTGCCGTATTGTGACGAACCAGTTGCTCGGCCGCCATTAACCAGACGTTTTCAATTGGTGAGAGATCTGGAGAATGTGCTGACTAGGGCATCAGTTGAACATTTTCTGTATCCAGAAAGGTCCGTACAGGTCCTGAAACATGCGGTCGTGCATTATCCTACTCAAACGTAAGGTTTTGCAGGAATCAAGGGAAGAGTAGAGCCACGGGTCGTAACACATATGGAATGAAACGTCCACTGTTCAAAGTGCCGTCAATGCGAACAAGAGGTGACCGAGAGGTGTAACCAATGGCACCCCATACCATCACGCCGGGTGATACGCTCGTATAGCGATGGCGAATACACGCTTCAAATGTGCGTTCACCGCGATGTCGCCAAACACGGATGCGACCATCATGATGCAGTAAACACAACCTGGATTCATCCAAAAAAATGACGTTTTGCCATTCGTGCACCCAGGTTCGTCGTTGAGTACACCATCGCAGGCGCTGCTGTCTGTAATGGAGCGTCAAGTGTAACCGCAACCATGGTCTCCGAGCTGATAGTTCATGCTGCTGCAAACGTCGTCGAATTGTTCGTGCAGATGGTTGTGTTTCAAACGTCCCCATCTGCTGACTCAGGGATCGAGACGTGGCTGCACGATCCGTTACATCCATGCGGATAAAATGCTTGTCATCTCCACTGCTAGTGATACGGGACCGTTGGTATCCAGCACGGCGTTCCGTATTACCCTCCTGAAGCCACCGATTCCATATTCTGCTAACAGTCATTGGATCTCGACCAACGCGAGCAGCAATGTCGCGATACGATAAACCGCAATCGCGATAGGCTACAATCCGACCTTTAACAAAGTCGGAAACGTGATAGTACGCATTTCTCTTCCTTACACGAGGCATCACAACAACGTTTCGCCAGGCAACGCCGGTGAGCTGCTGTTTGTGTATGAGAAATCGGTTGGAAACTTTCCTCATGTCAGCACGTTGTAGGTGTCTCCACCGGCCCTGACCTTGTGTGAATGCTCTGAAAAGTTAATCATTTGCACATCTCAGCATCTTCTTCCTGTCGGTTAAATTTCACGTTTGTAGCACATCACCTTCGTGGTGTAGCAATTTTAATGGCCAGTAGTGTATCTGTTACTTGTTACTGTGGAACATGGGATTAAACCTTTAGACAGTTGTTTGGGGTCGTTACTCAATGCTGCAGCTTTGTTCTATTTCCATATGCTACTATGCCTAGCCCGTCCTTCTTTTACCAATAAGATAACAGTGCTTCTCTTTTTCTTTCTATTGTCCCGCGTGTGTTGTAAGCAGAACATTCTCGGGATGGTCAGTACCAGAAGTGTGATACAAGGAGGTAGTGATCTCGGCCACTTCGAGATGAAGTGGAACACAAGAATCATCTATTGTGAGTGATAGTTACTGGATATGGTCTTCTTTCCAGCACAGGTGACAATAATTTACACCCACATGTAGGTCCATGAAATCGAGTTGGGGGGCAAATATGATCGATGTCAGCACACTGATGGTATTTGTTTTTCGATACATATGAAGTGAGACATGGTAAAATTTTATAGGGTTATGTTAGAAAGTTCTATTACAAGGAGTGGTACGGCACATTAAAGTCTGGAAGCAGATAGTTTGTATTTTTTTAGCTACTCTGTATGTTACAAAATATAGAAGAGGAATGCTCTTAAACGTAATGAATAACTGTCTAGTTGCTGATCTGTAACGGTATTTCATACACCTTAAATGAATGCAATGCCCTTGTGTATCACAATTTGTAATTTGGATAGGAGGATGCTCTCAGTCTACACCGATTTTGCTCAGAAAACTCATAGGAATCAACTGTATCTATTCTCATGGAGTTGTGACTTTTTAATATTGTCATCACGACTGTGTTTAAAAATATACAGAATACTGACTGCCTCTATATTAGCGAAAACAAGATTTTTATCATCATTGCGATTGTGTGTTTTTAGTAGATACTCACTTATAAAAAGTGCATTGATGTTAAATACATTCGTTACACTGAAATATTTTCTCAGAATGGCTAGTTCTTGCAGCGGCCACTTCTGATGGTATGGAGCGTGTCTCATAGGTGGCCTCTGTTAGGGGAGCAGTCATTTATCTTGCTTTGTTCTGTGGCCTTCTGGAGCCATGGCATATTGTGTACATGTAGCTTATACCTGCATCGGTAGCGCTGGCCTCTCGAACCACATGGCTGGCCAAATTTCCTGTCTCTGGATACGACTCCTTGCCTGCAGTGAAGTGAAGACTGTGCTCCAAGCTATGGCAGGGGGTGCAAAGGTAGGGGCTGTCGCAGCAGACGTGTCGGCAGCGAACTGTTTCCCAATCAGCAGACGTTATAAAAAAAACGGAGGAGTTCTACAGAATTTCATAGTTGTTACAGGGAAGGGGGGGGGGGTAATCTTCCTGAGAAATATGTTTAATGGCTTGCAGGAAGCATCCTGGTTTTGAGTCTTTTGTTTATGAGTGACTGATTTTAGCACACCAGATATGGCATATCATTGCCAATGGTGGAGGGGGAGGTGAAAGCAGGGGAGTGTAGGGGCGAGGAGGGGAATGGAGGAAGTGGAGGGGGGACGGGTTGGTGACCCATGTTCTGGCTGGGGAATACCCATGACATCATCTGGGGTCATAAACAGATCAATTAACTAAGTCACATGGTTAATTTGATGTCAATTTTACATCATAACTGTACTCAATATGGCTTTGCCCTACTACTTTCGACGTGTGGGTGTGTAACTGCAAACGACAATGCTGGCAGACACAGTGGCCAGTAATTATCAGGAAAGTTACTGATGGTGTCAAACATTACTAACCGAGATATCTATCTATCACTCATGGCTATAGCGGCAAACAGATCCCAAGTCTCGCCAGCCGAAGTGGCCGTGCGGTTCAAGGCGCTGCAGTCTGGAACCGCGAGACCGCTACGGTCGCAGGTTCGAATCCTGCCTCGGGCATGGATATGTGTGATGTCTAAGTTCTAGGGGACTAATGACCTCAGAACTTGAGTCCCATAGTGCTCAGAGCCATTTGAACCATTTGAGCCAAGATCCCAAGTCTCAGGTGGAAATATCATAGACCACTACACACCTACATTATGAGGACCTCCTCACCTGTAATCTCCGAATAATGCCAATATGGAATGGAACTCCAAGTACGATCGTGGCCAGCAGTTCGCGAACGGAAATGCTCCACATGTCTAACACTATGCCAGGCCATCTTTCCAGAAGTGGTAGAGAAATCTATACAATGAATGTATAATCACCTGCGATCTATTAGTTGTCAAACGTCCAGGATTAGGACGTTCCGCCCCAGAAAGACCTGTGGTAACTAGTGGAGGAACTTGCAGGAAAATGCTGCTGGAAATTTAAGCACCATGCACTCCCCCTCCCTGCTCCTCCATAATTTCTCTATGGAGACCAATCTTAACTAGAGGACACCTGTACGTTCACCAGAGGAAATCTGTCGACTCCTTTGCCGACAAGTAGCCGGAGAAGAAAGTCCTACGCAACCTGTGAGATGCGGGAAATTGCCGACCTGTGTGTGGCTAGGAGTAACTGCCCAGAACTCTTTCCCAGTGGCTTTCGTCTTATAACTAGCAGCGCCTCGGTCGCAACGTGGCATTTGAAACTGTAGCCGAAGATTGCCCATACGCCGCCGGTGTTAGAGGAAGCAGGTAATTGATAATGCTGACACAGTGTATCGCCGGTCGAAGATTCATAGCAGCCAGAAGAAAAAATGGTTCAAATGGCTCTGAGCACTATGGGACTTAACTTCTGAGGTCATCAGTTCTCTAGAACTAAGAACTACTTAAACCTAACTAACCTAAGGACATCACACACAGCCATTCCCGAGGCAGGATTCGAACCTGCGGCCGTAGCGGTCGCACGGTTCCAGACTGTAGCGCCTAGAACCGCTCAGCCACTCCGGCCGGCCAGCCAGAAGAACAAAAACGTACTAGTGAACCGGACAATTGAGAGTTGAGGGAAACAGGAAGGACCAGGTCCACAAATCAACTGCTTATTATTTCATGCAAATAACAATTTATTGATAAGTTACAATTTAACTTCAAATCAAAGAAATAAATACCGGAATTGAAATCTTAAGGCTATATTTTAAAATAAAAATACCACACTTTTAATAATAATAATAAAAGTACAGGTGAAATTTGCAGTTTATATCTTAAGGCCACAGTTTGTAGAAATATGACTACAAGGTTACCCTTTTCACACTACTGTAGTCAAACGAAGCCACACTTAATGCCCATCTTGTGTAAGGTGTTGGCACTGCATGGATGTAAGAGGTGCATGATGCTAATTTTTAAACAAACAGTCGGATGACGGAACCGGCAGATCGGTTCAGGGTGAAGCAGACGAACCAGGCTACAAGCAACATGAAGCGGCAGTCCATACGAGCCGATGAATTGCGGCGTCACTAACCAACGATCGAACGGCAACAAAAGCTTCCCACAGCCAGAGGCCCGCACTAGCTGGCGGACGTGACGAAGGCAGACCCCACCAACCGGCTGACGCGCCCCAGCACATCACTTGTACGACAGCCAGTTTCCTGTGTCACACGGGTGCTGCTTTCGCAGACTAGCTTGGCTCAAACAGTCCATCTTAGCTCTCACGTAGGAACCCGATGTCACAAAAGAACTTGGCTCTAACCGTGCAACTCCGCTATCTCAGACCAACTGCTTTCCGACCCTGAAACACACCACACAGCCAGTAATTCCTCCTAGGCAGACTGCGACCAAAGATGCTTACTGGACAAATAGAAAATCGATAGCAAACTGGAGCCAGAGGCGACTGACAAGACCCAAACGAAGTGAAATATGACGCCACGGCTCAACGTACAAGAACTAATTTACATTAAACGCCTATGACGTGCTGCATACAGTCTCATTAACAAAAGTAGCATTATTTAGCAGAAAGACATTCCATACTTGTGCTAGTTCTAACAATTTGAGAAGATGTTGGACCTTAAGATTATACCACGAATCGTTAGAGCACCGTCAACAGAATGTTATCGATGAAAAGTCATACATCAGATAACATTGGAGACCAACAATTCTGAGAGTGACTGTGGGAGAGTCCATCAGCAGAATGATATTTTATAAAGTCGATTGTTTTAGGACAACAACGTTCTTAGGCCAATATGCAGTAACTTGGGTCATGTTTGCACATCGTAATGAGACTCATTAAAAGAAAAAGGTGTTCTGATTACGTGTGTAGTGTTAAATTACGGTTGATGTATCACAGGACAGACTCATACTTTGTTCTCTACGAATAAGAAGCAAGAGCTGTGATCAAGGACTGTGTTTTATGAGGTTGCTGACGAACATCGTAGTAGTGACTTTATTGTCACTATAACACTTTTTTTTATGAAGCGTTGTAGGTCGTTATTGTCTTATTATCAAGTAGAGTATGAAGGTATTGCATCCTACTATTACTGAATCATTCACTAAAACTAGTCTTTCTAAAGTGTACACATCCAGAGAAAAATATAAGAATTTTTCGAATTTTAATCAGAAAACACGTCATTGTGAGTACCACCTGAGCTAGTGTTACTCACCTTTAGTAGACAATTTGTGGAACGATCTCAGTAATTTTAATAGGTTTTATCGACAGAGAATGTCTCTTATATATACATATATATCAGTAAACCATAGTTTAATCTATATTACAGCCAACTAGTCACTCTAGAACAGATGCACAGCTGTTCTTTGAATTCTCAGATTTATTCTTACTAGGATTTTCCATATCGATTTTCTTACGACAAATACTCATCTGTATGTACAACATAGAATACCACCAGGATATAGACCGCAATATTAGTGTCAGTACCCCGTTTGGAATTTTGTGTGAACTTTTATCAGACCAGTGCGGGAGGGGGGCAGTGGACGAGCTTCCACTTAGTCATACCTACACTACTGGTCATTAAAAAAGTGCTACGCCACGAATATGACGTGCTACAGACGCGAAATTTAACCGACAGGAAGAAGATGTTCTGATATGCAAATGATTAGCTTTTCAGAGCATTCACACAAGGTTGGCGCCGGTGGCGACACCAACAACGTGCTGACATGAGGAAAGTTTCCAAACTATTTCTCATACACGAACAGCAGGTGACCGGCGTTGCATGGTGAAACGTTGTTGTGATGCCTCGTGTAAGGAGGAGAAATGCGTACCATCACGTTTCCGACTTTGATAAAGGTCGGATTGTAGCCTATCGCGACTACGGTTTATCGTATCGCGACTTTGCTGCTAGCGTTGGCCGGGATCCAATGACTGTTAGCAGAATATGGAATCCGTGGCTTCAGGAGGGTAATACGGAACGCCGTGCTGGATCCCAACGGCCTCGTATCACTAGCAGTCGAGATGACAGTCATCCGCATGGCTGTAACGGATCGTGTAGCCACGTCTCTATCACTTAGTCAACAGATGGGGACGATGCAAGACAACAACCATCTACACGAACAGTTCGACGACGTTTGCAGCAGCTTGGACTATCAGCTCGGGGAGCATGGCTGCGGTTACCCTTGAGGCTCCATCACAGACAGCAGCGCCTGCGATGGTGTACTCAACGACGAACCTGGGTGCACGAATGGCAAAACGTCATTTTTTCGGGTGAACCCAGGCTCTGTTTACAGCATCATGATGGTCACATGCGTGTTTGGCGACATCGCGGTGAACGCACATTGGAAGCGTGTATTTCTCATCGCCATACTGGCGAATCACCCAGCGTGATGGTATGGGGTGCCATTGGTTGCACGTCTCGGTCACCTCTTGTTCGCATTGACGGCACTTTGAACAGTGGACGTTAGATTTCAGATGTGTTACGACCTTTGCTCTACCCATCATTCGATCCCTGCGAAACCCTACATTTCAGCAGGATAATGCACGACCGCATGTTTCACGTCCTGTACGGGCCTTTCTGGATACAGAAAATGTTCGACTGCTGCAATGGCCAGCACATTCTCCAGATCTCTCACCAATTGAAAACGTCTGATCAATGGTGGCCGAGCAAGTGGCTTGTCACAATACGATGAACTGTGGTATCGTGTTGAAGCTGCATGGGCAGCTGTACCTGTACACGCCATCCGAGCTCTATTTGACTCAATGCCCAGGCGTATGAAGGCCATTATTACGGCCAGAGGTGGTTGTTCTGGGTACTGATTTCTCCGGATCTGTGCACCCAAATTGCGTGAAAATGTAATCACATGTCAGTTCTAGTAAAATACACTACTGGCCATTTTGCTACACGAAGAAGAAATGTGGATGATAAACGGGAATTCATTGGACAAATGTATTATACTAGAGCTGACCTGTGATTACTTTTTATAAGCAGCCACTTCGCATTTATTGTGTATCTCAACCCCCGGAAAACATATTTTCAATAATTAGAACTATAGGAATACAGCTCTGTAACTGATTATTCGATCTGAATGTCAGAAATATTCGTGGCTCTTCACACGTCATCCATATCTACTTTAAGTCCTCACATCGACATATCTTAGTATTTGCCACCTCTGTTTCTCAGGCATCACCTTTTGTACGTGTGTGGTAGTCAAAAATAACGATTATTCGTACCGATGACAGAAAACAACATCTGAGCAAAAATACAAGCACTTTCGTCATAAAGTGTCTGCTCGACATGCTGCATCCTTTAGACGACTACACAACCACCAGTTAGGCCTCTCCTTTGCATTATTACCATTACCCTCACTAGTACCCCCCCTCCCATCCCGCTTATTCTTAACACACTGGTAAAAGGAAAGGTGGCGCTTGGTCCAGTAGCGTGTGCCAGACCCCCAGCTGTGACAAGTCTGACGAACAGACGGCCATGCCGGCGTTTTTGCATTTAGAGAGGGCAGGAAAAATCTCTTTGTATGCGCATACTAATTTACATACGAGGAATATCCAGCAGTGCTTGGAAAAAAAAATTGATTTATAAGCAATAATTACAATAATTACAAAATGTTATTACTTGCGATAAATCGTGGTTTTTTACTTACGATCCCGAAACTAAACGCCAATCGATGCATTGGAAAACTCCTGGTTCTCCACGACAAAAAAAAGCACGAATGTCAAAATCGAAATTCAAGGCAATGATGATTGTTTTTTTTTTTTTACATCAAAGGGATTGTGCACATTGATTGGGTACCAGAGGAACAAACAGTGAAGCAGCATTACTACATTAGCGTACTGGCTACCCTACGTGAGCGAGTACGGAGAAAACGGAACGATTTGTGGAGAAAAAAGTCATGGATCCTTCACCAAGACAATGCCCCAGCTCACAGTGCGTTGTCAGTGAAGACGTTTTTGGCAAAACACAACATTCCCATCTTAGATCATCCACCCTACTCACCTGATTTGGCCCCCTGTGACTTTTTTCTTTTCCCTAAAGTCAAGTCAGCTTTGAAAGGAACTAGATTTGAGACTGTTGAAGCAGTAAAAGAAAAAGCGACGGAAGTAATGTATGGACTTACCGAAAATGATCTGCAGCATTGCTATGAACAGTGGAAAATTCGTATGGAGCGGTGTAGAGACCGAGGAGGAGAGTACATTGAAGGAGATAACATGAAATTGTAAATAATTGTAAATAAATGTTTTTTTCCAGCATCAGTCCGGTTTTTTTCTAGCCGCACCTCGTATGACGGGAGGAGCTCGCAGGATGGCAGTTGGAATAGTCTGTTTGAATTGAATGACCTCCTATTTTATAGTAGACATATATAATGGATTTATATGTAAAATCACAAGCGTAGGGGTGAACAAAGCTACTGATAACCAACTCATAAATTCTGCAAAATATTCAGACTTGTAAGTATGTGGAGCTTTTACGACTCCTTGCCTACAGGCCACTATGTTACCAGGCTGGTGTCTTGTGTTTCACTTAGTGTACGACTGCGTGTTTCTCATCAATAACAGACGGCATTTACAATGTGCTCCACTGTTCTTTGCGCCACTTACATCCATGTTCGGTCAGCAAAAAGATAACTTGCAGAACGGTACCAGTTTGTCAACTGGAGATAGTAAAAATACTCGGAAACTGATTTTAACTGTCTTGAGAATGAATACTGAGGAATGTTTATTAATTATGTTGTGTCTACATATAATTTGAATTATCTACTTCATGGAGATTCGCAACACTGATTCCAACAAAGTCGACGTAAATATTACTCAGACGTGAAACATATTTCTCTCAATCCAGAACATTGTTCTTCACAATACTGTCGGATAAGGACCTCGCCTAATCGAGATGTGTTGTAACTAAATATCAGATTCGCCGCGGTCCTGCTCCACCCACCAGTCCGTATCTCATTGCTACTGGATTTTATAGTTCATGCCTATCACTGCTGAATCACTAATGGTCGACGACCGCTCTATCTATCATCCTTCCGCCATAGTCCATTGGATGTAAAAATATTTGCGAAATTATTGCTTATAAACTAGATTTCTTTTTCCATGCACTGCCTGATATTGCTTGTAAAAAATTAGTCTGCTGTAGAAGCGTATTTTTCCCACTTCTCAGTGCAAAAGGTATGGGCTGATCATCTGTCGAGACATGTTATAACTGTAGGTCTGCTGCATGCTAGGGAATAAGGACTTGGGGACATGGATGTTATTTAGGGTTTCTAAAATCTTCACAAGCGTCATCTCACGTTTTCCAGAGTTTTTACTAATGAGTTAAAAATATGGTCAAGGGGATGGAGATAGATCTAGTGAGATCAATTCTGATAATGCAAAGCAGAGGCCTAATTGGTGGTTGTTCAGATGTCTGTAGAATGTAATGTGTCGACCAGAAGCACATTAGGTAATTGAAAGCATAGTGACATTATACAGGGTGATTCAAAAAGAATACCACAACTTTAGGCATTTAAAACTCTGCAACGACAAAAGGCAGACCTAAGCACTATCTGTCGGCGAATTAAGGGAGCTATAAAGTTTCATTTAGTTGTACATTTGTTCGCTTGAGGCGCTGTTGACTAGGCGTCAGCGTCAGTTGATGCTAAGATGGCGACCGCTCAACAGAAAGCTTTTTGTGTTATTGAGTACGGCAGAAGTGAATCGACGACAGTTGTTCAGCGTGCATTTCGAACGAAGTATGGTGTTAAACCTCCTGATAGGTGGTGTAATAAGCGTTGGTATAAACGGTTTACAGAGAATGGGTGTTTGTGCAAAGGGAAAAGTTCTGGACGGCCGAGAACGAGTGATGAAAATGTAGCACGCATCCAGCAAGCATTTGTTCGCAGCCCAGGAAAATCGACTTGCAGAGCTAGCAGAGAGCTGCAAATTCCACAATCAACTGTATGGAGAGTCCTACGAAAAAGGTTAGTTATGAAACCTGAACGTCAACTACCCGAGGCGATGGATGGGCCGCAAGGCAGCCCGTGACAGAGCACTTCATCACTGGCCTCCAAGAAGCCCTGATCTTACCCCCTGCGATTTTTTCTTATGGGGGTATGTTAAGGATATGATGTTTAGGCCACCTCTCCCAGCCACCATTGATTATTTGAAACGAGAAATAACAGCAGCTATCCAAACTGTTACGCCTGATATGCTACAGAGAGTGTGGAACGAGTTGGAGTATCGGATTGATATTGCTCGTGTGTCTGGAGGGGGCCATATTGAACATCTCTGAACTTGTTTTTGAGTGAAAAAAAACCTTTTTAAATACTCTTTGTAATGATGTATAACAGAAGGTTATATTATGTTTCTTTCATTAAATACACATTTTTAAAGTTGTGGTATTCTTTTTGAATCACCGTGTATGACCGAAGTGTTTGCATTTTTACTCAGGTACTTTCTGTTATCGTCACCATGTGTCTACCATACACATGCAAAAGGTGATACTTGAGAGAGAGATATGGTAAATGCTAAGACATGTGGGACCTAAAACACAGAATTCTGGGGAGTTAAAGTGCATGCTGGCGGCACTGGCAAAGAAACCGCTTGAAGATCTAGAGAAGGTGCTGTAAATAGTGCGCCTATCATGTGAGAGCGCAGAGGCACTCCGACTAGCAACAGGCCACCAACACCCTCTCGATAGCATGTACTTATGCCGCCGCCGCTAACTGGAGGGCTGGACTGACTCACTAATCCAGTTTGGCATCTGACAGTTACCCGAAGAGCGGGTAGTTCATGATAGGCTACGACAGTACATAGCGACCAAATAAGTGACCATAGCGGGACTACCAGTGAGACTAAAGATTACCGATTGTCTGCAAGAGGGTTATTACTGATGAGCCTGCACCACAGCACATGGACTCTATTCAGGTTAAGTAGCAACTTCGTGTTCATGTGGATAAAGAACCGTATTAATTTATGTGTCCATTTGTGTTGTAGAACATCATATCTCTTGCTTCCTCACGGCACAACACTCTCCAGTGGCGAAGAGGATGGGATACTACAGTCGCGAACGAGGATGATTCACTGACGACCGATATTGATCAACTTGGCCCAAGATTTTGTGTGCTTCTCTTGTATTTTAACTTGCAGGGGTGACCGTATTCAAGTGTTTCTATTTACTAATTTGCTATTGTTTTCTTGAGTGAATTCCAGGAGGGGAGCCGCAGAACTAATCAAATTTCTCTTTTCAGAGGCTGTGCTTGGTTTCTGATATAACGCATTTGTGTAAACCATGAATTCCTCGCCCCCTCCGCCCCTTCCCTCGCTTCTTAGCCGCAGACGGTAAATGTGATGGATATAACATAGGTTTCTCAGGTTCATAAATAACAAATCGCTACCTTACTGACGGCGGTACAACAACTACTGGCTGCACAAACTGCGTCGGCCGCAAAACCACAACCGACCAACCAACCAGCCGAACAAGTGCCGCCGACTAGTATAACAACGTTCCGGCAATTTAAGGAAACAGAGGAGTTACGGCGGAAATACCTGACTCAGATCCAAGCACACTGTCAAGTTCAATCGTGTTCAAGTTACTGTAAAGTTACGATACTTACTTTCGGTTGCGAGGTCCCCAGTGTTAAGGTTAATAAAAAAATTTCCCAAACGCGTCTCCCGACGAACTAGTCTGTGACCAAGTTATTGTTGCATTAAGTCAATACTATGACCAGCAAGTCCATGTAGCTGCAGCTGGATATCAGTTCTTTCGCTTGCAGAAAAATCCGGAACAGCCGTGCCGTCAGTGGTACACATTATTAACGGGCATGACTAGGAACTGTAAATTTAAGTGTAGTTTTGGCAACTTTTACAGTGATTTAATATTATATGATGCAATAACATTCAGTGTCCCAGATATTAGACTACGGGAACTCTCTACTCTGATACATCACTTCCCCAAGTATTGCAAATCTTAGAGAAATATGATTCGGGTGACATAGCGGCCGATAAGTTTCATCAGGCCCCGATGCCATCATGCATGTGACAAGTGATCAGTGCACATGGCGAAATCTGTGCCTACTAGACGGAAAGGACTTCCGTCTAAAAGTGGGCAGGTAAAACACAGTAAGGTAGTTGTAGAAACGATTGGTATTGTAGTTGTAAATTGTCGTAGCTGTGATGGGAAAGAACCAGAGCTACAAGCCCTAATAGAAAGCACTGAAGCTCAAATAGTTGTAGGTACAGAGAGCTGGCTAAACCGGAAATAAGTTGAGCCAAAATTTTTTCAAACGATCTAACAGTGTTCAGATATGATAGATTAAATACAGTTGGTGGTGGAGTATTTATTGCTGTCAGAAGTAGTTTGCCTTGTAGTGAAATTGAAGTAGATAGTTCGTGTGAAATAGTATGGGTAGAGGCTATACCTGACAATCGGAGTAAACTATTAATTGGATCGTTTTACTGACCCCCTCCCCCCTCCCCGTCTTAAATTGTTTGCAGATAATGCTGTCATTTACCGTCTTGTTAAGTCATCAGATGATCAAAACGACTTGCAAAATGATTTAGATAAGATATCTGTATGGTGCGAAAAGTGGCAATTGACCCTGAATAAGAAAAAGTGTGAAGTTATTCACATGAGTACTGAAAGAAATCAGCTAAATTTCGATTACGCGATAAGTCACACAAATCTGAAGGCTGTAAATTCAACTAAATACTTTGGGATTACAATTACAAAATCCTAAATTGGAATGATCACATAGATAATATTGTGGGTAGAGCAAAACACAGACTGCGATTCATTGGCAGAACACTTAGAAGGTGCAACAGGTCTACTAAAGAGACTGCTTACACCACGCTTGTCCGCCCTATTCTGGAGTATTGCTGTGCGGCGTGGGATCCACATCAGGTGGTACTGACGGATGACATCGAAAAAGTGCAAAGAAGGCAGCTCGTTTTGTATTATCACGAAATAGGGAAGATAGTGTCACAGACATTATGCGTGAATTGGAGTGGCAATCATTAAAACAAAGGCGTTTTTCGTTGCGACGGGATCTTCTCTTGAAATTTCAAATTTTCTCCTCCGATTGCTAAGACATTCTGTTGGCACCCACCTACATAGGGAGAAGTGATCATCACAATAAAATAAGAGAAATCAGTGCTCGCAGAGAAAAATTTAAGTGCTCGTTTTTCCCGCGTGCCACTCGAGAGTGGAACGGTCGAGAGATAGCTTGAAGGTGTTTCATTGAACCCTCTGCCAGGCACTTTATAGTGAATAGCGGAGTAATCACGTAGATATAGATGTAGATGTAGGTAACAGGGCACATGCTGAACCCAGGTGACCGAAATGCTAACCATTTCTGCAGACCACACTAATGCACGTGTTCAGTGAATATGAAAGTCCGATCTCTAGTCGTTGAAGGTGCTCTGTGCTTTTTTTTTTTCTTTTTTTTAATTTCTTTTTTTTCTGAACGTGAGTGTATGTAGCAGACATCACGGCCGAACCCGTACTAATCACATACAGTTTTTACAGTGTTTCTGAGGTTGTTTTCTCCAATACGTAGTCCTTAACCCAGCAAGCCACCAAGGTGGTTGCTGAATTGACAATCTGCAGTTTACGAACTATATATTTCTCCTTATACTACATCTTTTCCGGCATTTTGTGAAATACACCTGAAATGGGAATTCAGAGTCAGCGCTTTTTTCAGTCAGCCTCACACTAGTCGGCTCATTGCAAGTCACGCAAGTCCTCGGCTTCTAATTATGCAACAAATTCTTTACCCAACAGAAATCTAGCCACCTCTTGGTGGCACTTCATCTGGGAATTAAGCCATGCCACGTAAGACTACAACTGTTCGGAGCAGCACTTCCTTTACTCATCTCTATTACATAGCACCAGTATACAGGGGGTATCAAAAAGAATCATCCCACTTTTAAAAAGATCATAACTTACGTTATCTGAGCCGGCCATAGTGGCCGAGCGGTTCTAGGCGCTAGAGTATGGAACCGCGCGACCGCTACGGTCGCAGGTTCGAATGCTGCCTCGTGCATGGATGTGTGTGATGTTCAAATGGTTCAAATGGCTCTGAGCACTATGGGACTCAACTGCTGAGGTCATTAGTCCCCTAGAACTTAGAACTAGTTAAACCTAACTAACCTAAGGACATCACAAACATCCATGCCCGAGGCAGGATTCGAACCTGCGACCGTAGCGGTCTTGCGGTTCCAGACTGCAGCGCCTTTAACCGCACGGCCACTTCGGCCGGCTGTGTGTGATGTTGCTAGGTTAGTTAGGTTTAAGTAGTTCTAAGTTCTAGGGGACTGATTGATGTGTTGGTGAATGTGCCAACACCTTGTAGATAGAGGAGGCCGAAAATGCACGCTATCTAACGCAGACGGGCGTGAATTCTGGAACAGGATAAGTAGTGAATTCTAATAAGAAAAGTATGCAGCTCCTCGAATACTTAACTTTTATTTATCCTTGTTGTAAATACAGCATTCTTGATGAGACATTTCATACGATAACTATTAAACTATGTAAGGCTAATGGCGCCTTGCTAAGTCGTAGCCATGAACTTAGCTGAAGGCTATTCTGTCTCTCGGCAAATGAGAGCAAAGGCTGCGACCGTATAGTCGCTAGCAACGTCGTCGTACAACTGGGGCGAGTGCTAGTGAGTCTCTCGAGACCTGCCGTGTGGTGGCGCTAGGTCTACGATCACACAGTGGCGACACGCGGGTCCGACATGTACTAATGGACCGCGGCCGATTTAAGCTACCACCTAGCAAGTGTGGTGTCTGGCTGTGACACCACATTGATGACCTCAGATGTTAAGTACCATAGTGCTCAGAGCCATTTGAACCATTTTACGTTACCTAAGATATGTGCGCGAATAACGTACTTTTGGAGAGAAAAGTTTTACATGGTTCCCACTAGGTAGAGGCAGTGTGGGCCCACTTCAGTTCTAGTAAAAATGGTGTCGTAACAACAGAAACTGTTTTGTATTAGACGTTTAGCGCAGTGCGGGTCAGTAATAACCGTTCAGCGTGACCTTCGTACTAGGTATCGTCTGTTTCCTCCTACACCACGGAGCACTACACGATGGCATGAACAGTTCCAAGAAACAGGTTGATTGTGTAAAGGAAAACCGCTGGGCCGTCCCTGAGTGTCTGACACAGACGTCGAACGCATCCGCCAGAGTTTCACAAGGAGTACGCAGAAATCCGTTTGCCGTGCAGCTCGACAGCTCAACATGCCTCCGATGTCCGTCTAGTGTGTGTGCGTCGACGTTTACACATGAAAGCGTAGAAAATCCAGCTACTGCAACCTCTTCGTGAATGTGACAAACAACAACTATCTGTTCAAATGATTCAAATGGCTCTGAGCACTATGGAACTTAACATCTGAGGTCATCAGTCCCCTAGAACATAGAACTACTTAAACCTAACTAACCTAGCAACATCACACACATCCATGCCCGAGGCAGGATTCGAACTTGCGACCGTAGCAGTCGCGTGGTTCCGGACTGAAGCGCCTAGAACAGCTCGGCCAAAGCGGCCGGCCAACTTTCTGTAATTTCGTACTTGGCAAGATGGACGATGACAATTTTCTTCCATGCTTTGTGTTTAGTGACGAGGCAACATTCCATTTAAACGGAAATGTGAATCGTCATAGTGTGAGAATATATGGGTACGTAACGACCACATGAAGTTGTACAACATGAGAGGGACTCTCCAGAACTTAATGTGTTGTGTGCAATTTCATAGGAAAAGGTGTATAGTCCATTTTTCTTGTCGAGAACACTGATTGTTACACGAAACAAATACACTCCGGGAAATTGAAATAAGAACACCGTGAATTCATTGTCCCAGGAAGGGGAAACTTTATTGACACATTCCTGGGGTCAGATACATCACATGATCACACTGACAGAACCACAGGCACATAGACACAGGCAACAGAGCAAGCACAATGTCGGCACTAGTACAGTGTATATCCACCTTTCGCAGCAATGCAGGCTGCTATTCTCCCATGGAGACGATCGTAGAGATGCTGGATGTAGTCCTGTGGAACGGCTTGCCATGCCATCTCCACCTGGCGCCTCAGTTGCACCAGCGTTCGTGCTGGACGTGCAGACCGCGTGAGACGACGCTTCATCCAGTCCCAAACATGCTCAATGGGGGACAGATCCGGAGATCTTGCTGGCCAGTTGACTTACACCTTCTAGAGCACGTTGGGTGGCACGGGATACATGCGGACGTGCATTGTCCTGTTGGAACAGCAAGTTCCCTTGCCGGTCTAGGAATGGTAGAACGATGGGTTCGATGACGGTTTGGATGTACCGTGCACTATTCAGTGTCCCCTCGACGATCACCAGTGGTGTACGGCCAGTGTAGGAGATCGCTCCCCACACCATGATGCCGGGTGTTGGCCCTGTGTGCCTCGGTCGTATGCAGTCCTGATTGTGGCGCTCACCTGCACGGCGCCAAACACGCATACGACCTTCATTGGCACCAAGGCAGAAGCGACTCTCATCGCTGAAGACGACACGTCTCCATTCGTCCCTCCATTCACGCCTGTCGCGACACCACTGGAGGCGGGCTGCACGATGTTGGGGCGTGAGCGGAAGACGGCCTAACGGTGTGCGGGACCGTAGCCCAGCTTCATGGAGACGGTTGCGAATGGTCCTCGCCGATACCCCAGGAGCAACAGTGTCCCTAATTTGCTGGGAAGTGGCGATGCAATCCCCTACGGCACTGCGTAGGATCCTACGGTCTTGGCGTGCATCCGTGCGTGGCTGCGGTCCGGTCCCAGGTCGACGGGCACGTGCACCTTCCGCCGACCACTGGCGACAACATCGATGTACTGTGGAGACCTCACGCCCCACGTGTTGAGCAATTCGGCGGTACGTCCACCCGGCCTCTCGCATGCCCACTATACGCCCTCGCTCAAAGTCCGTCAACTGCACATACGGTTCACGTCCACGCTGTCGCGGCATGCTACCAGTGTTAAAGACTGCGATGGAGCTCCGTATGCCACGGCAAACTGGCTGACACTGACGGCGGCGGTGCACAGATGCTGCGCAGCTAGCGCCATTCGACGGCCAACACCGCGGTTCCTGGTGTGTCCGCTGTGCCGTGCGTGTGATCATTGCTTGTACAGCCCTCTTGCAGTGTCCGGAGCAAGTATGGTGGGTCTGACACACCGGTGTCAATGTGTTCTTTTTTCCATTTCCAGTAGTGTATATCAATGTGCTTGAGCACTTTCTTTTCCTACAGTTTGAGACTGATTCGAACCTCATTGTTTCCAATAGCAGAAACAATAAATATCATAGAACAAAACCTGAAGGACAACAGCCAGCTACCAGATGAACACATCAAAGAAAAACACAAGTTCCTGGAACTGATAACTGAATAGAACTACTTCCATTTCAGTAATGAATACTATTTACAGGAAGATGTTTTACCAATGGGATCCCCAGTATCAGGTGCCCTAGCCAACATTTTCATAAATCATGTTGAAAATCTAATTTTCAAAAATGTTATAAAAAATAATTACAACATAATTTATTGTGTCAGATACATGGATGGAATCCTTTGTTTACTAGATGAACCTCAGGCAAAAATTGACCAGTTGTATACAGATATAAACACAATACACAGAAAGATAACATTCACAATGGAAAAAGAACAGAACAACCAAATAATCTTTTTAGATATAACCATTAAAAAAGAAAACAGTCAGCATAGCTTTGAAATCTACCATAAACCTACAACAACCGACACAATCCTACATCAGACGTCTAATCACCCACACTCACAGAAACTATCAGCACTCAGATACACGCTTCGTAGACTCAACACAGAACTACTCAGCACAGAAAATTACCAGAAAGAACTAGACATTATCACATAAATAGAAACAAACAATGTGTACAATAGGGAATTCTCACCAAATTAAACAAAAAAATTAAAAAAGATACAGTCAGTGAACACAGAACATAAACACCCACAAACAGCAGTACAACAAAACACTACACAAACAGGCACAAGCAGTGACAGAACAATAATGACACAAAGAATACAGGAAAACAAGATGGTACACAATGACATACAAGTACAAACTCACACATAAAATAACAAGCACCTTCAAAAGACAAGCATTCAAAACAGACAATGCAATCCAAAGGTACATTCCAAAAATAACAAAAAACACAGGTATCTACCAAAAAGCAGGAATGTACCAACTACAGCGCAACACATGTGATGGAAGGTACATAGGACAAACCAGTAGAACGTTTGACACCCGATATAGAGAACCTATCAGAGCATGGAAATATGGAACGAGCCACTCAACTTTTGCAGAACATTTGACAGAAAATAACCACAAACCTACTACAAGAGAAAATGATATGAAAATAATTAGAATAAATAATGAAAGACATCTCCTAACACTACAGGAAAATTAACATACATACAAAACAAAGGCTGAAAAGAAACAATTACTAAATGACCAAGTAAATATGACTAACAACTCACTGTTTACACTGATTGATCATATAATAGACAGAAATCCCAACAAATGATTACACATCTGATTCCTCTCATAAGTATATACAGGAAAATATAATAATTATTATCATTATTTTTAAGAATAAATAAATGAATAAATATAGTAATAAAAATAAAATAAATAATTTTTATTTCATTAATAAAAAATAAGAAATTTCTCACCCTCTCCAATACACTCACACTCACACACACACACACACACAAACACAAACACAAAACAGTTGAATGCAGCAAACTGAGAATGTTGATAACACTTAGAAAAACAATGCATCTCTGTATTAAAAAGATGCCAGTTACAGTGATGTGTAACGTAAACAGTGAACTGTAAGTGAACTGTAAGATGTCAATATGGTTGCCAGATGAGAAAAAGCAGTTTGCTTAGATGCAGTGAATTAGAAGTCACCTGTAAGTAGCTTTCCATTTCATAAAAAACATTAAGGAACTATTTTTAAATCTATAACATAGATGTGAAACCATAACCTATGTGTAAAAAGGATATATCATGTAATATTTCAGGAAACACACTTAAAATGCCTGGTAAAAAAGGCGAAACGCGTCTGGGTGCATAAATAAAAATAAAAATTTCGATGTGCAGCGTGGAAAAAAGGCAGTTTCTTTGAAACAACTGCAATTTACATGTTCTTTAATTTCCTTTTTCTTTTTTCCATTTATTTAGATAATGTTCTCTCTTCGTTGACGTCTTTTAAAGTTTCTCTCTGTCCGATTCATTCTTCTCACACGTCTCCCACCGTCATACCCCAGCAGCTTCAAGCCAATTTCTTTCCAATTTACCTTGAGTCCAACTTTCGCTTCTATAGAGAAGTGTACTCAGCTCAAAGGTTTTCTGACATCTTTGTTCTTATGTTTGCTACTTAATTTTTTAAATTTCCTTTTAGCCACGAATGCCAATATTGCAAATACACTTCCATTAAGCATCTACTGTCCTCTGTGTTTATACTATCGGCTAACAAAATTGTTTCACCTAATCAGTTCTCACCACATCACTCTTTATATTGGTTTTAATTTCTTCCACATTTTTCCGTTCTCTCGTTACTTTCGTTTTCAGTGTGTCCACTTTTAATCTCAATAGCAACAAGTGTAAAACCTTTAACCTCTTATCCCCACTCTCTTGTCGCAAACCCCGTGCTACTGCTTACACTTAGTGGCATTTACAATTCTAGAACATACAGTGTACGTATTTTCGACTTGCAGCATTGTTGAAAATACCTTTTGAGCTTATCATTCATTTAATGGCGAAAAGGGCTGACAAGTTTTCATGGCTTTAATGCCGAAATCTGGATGAAGAATCCAAAGAAATGACTATCACAGCAGTACAAGCAAGTAACGAAGATACTGACTTTATACCATAATGAAGGATTTGTAACACAAACAACAAAACCGTTACTATCAAGGATTCTCGGCCACATTAGAAGCACACATTAACAATCAACGATTTTACACAATTTGATTCAATGCATTTAAGGACCGATTCTATGGAAAACTTACTTCATCGCGAATGCATTAATACAGTGAAAATAAAATGAATTGATTCTCGCAGTTAGTTATTGGGATGTATGTCTAAAAACCACATCAAATGAGTAACGTAATGTGTGTAATTATGCAAGAATATAACCGTAGTTAATAACTTAAAATCGTTTCGGTATGACTAAACAGTGTACTGTGACAAAAGTCTAACTAACTCATTTCTATGCATATGCAAAATAAAACCAGAATCACAGAATATGACAAATCTTATTCTACGCCTTCACCCAGAGCTCTGAGTTGCTTCTTTGCTATCGTTTATGTTGATTGGTTGGTTGGTTTGGGTTGAGGGGACCAAACGGCGAGGTTATCGGATTAGGGAAGGAAGTCGGCCGTGCCCTTTCAAAGGAGCCATCCCGGCATTTCCCTGAAGCGATTTACGTAAATCGCGGAAAACCTAAATCAGGATGGCCGGACGCTTGTCTGAACCGTCGTGCTCGCTAATGCGAGTCCAGATCATATTTGTACAGACTTCCGTTGGTATTCATCATCGGACTATGATCTGACTGCAGTATGAGAGAGGTTGAAATAACAGCCAGTGAGACGGCAAACAAACCTGCTATGCGATATTGTACTCTGTGGTAGTGTCGGAAGTTCCATGCGGCTTTTCGCGGATGATGCTGTAGTATACAGAGAAGTTGGAGCATTATAAAATTGCAGCGAAATGAAGGAAGATCTGCAGCGGATAGGCACTTGGTGCAGGGAGTGGCAACTGACCCTTAACATAGACAAATGTAATGTACTGCGAATACATAGGAAGAAGGATCCTTTATTGTACGATTATATGATAGCGGAACAAACACTGGTAGCAGTTACTTCTGTAAAATGTCTGGGAGTATGCGTGAGGAACGAATTGAAGTGGAATGATCATATAAAATTAATTGTTGGTAAGGCGGGTGCCAGGTTGAGATTCATTGGGAGAGTCCTTAGAAAATGTAGTCCATCAACAAAGCAGGTGGCTTACAAAACACTCGTTCGACCTATACTTGAGTATTGCTCATCAGTGTGGGATCCGTACCAGGTGGAGTTGACAGAGGTCTTAGAGAAGATCCAAAGAAGAGCGGCGCGTTTCGTCACAGGGTTATTTGGCAAGTGTGATAGTGTTACGGAGATGTTTAGCAAACTCAAGTGGCAGACTCTGCAAGAGAGGCGCTCTGCATCGCGGTGTAGCTTCCTTCCAGGTCTCGAGAGTGTGCGTTTCTGGATGAGGTATCGAATATATTGCTTCCCCCTACTTATACCTCCCGACGAGATGACGAATGTAAAATTAGAGAGATTCGAGCGCGCACGGAGGCTTTCCGGCAGTCGTTATTCCCGCGAACCATACGCGACTGGAACTGGAGAGGGAGGTAATGACAGTGGCATGTAAAGTGTCCTACGCCACACACCGTTGGGTGGCTTGCGAAGAATAAATGTAGATGTACATGTACATTGTATCAGAACTAGGCGGTAAACTCGATTAATAATTTCACTATAGTTTGAAGTCATCTTATCAATAATCAACGCAGGAACCAGTAAAATCTGTTAATAATAGAGCGGAAATTGTTTTTACTTGAAAATCGGTTTAGTACGATAATATTATGACGTAGCGTAAGGTTCTTGTCCATTGATCTTTTCCTTTCTTCTTTTTGTCTTTTATTTATATGCAGATGGAATTATATCACTCATTCTGAAAGCTGTTAACGGCAGTTTCGTATTGTATAGTTGCTGATGAAGTACAGTGGGGATAGAGCTTTGTATTTATTCGACATAACTTTTTGTAATGATATTAATAATGGGGCATTTGAAGCTAGTATTCAAAGAAGGCAAGTATGAGGTTTTCCGAAATAAAAAGGAGACCACAGATACACGTATAGAAATTGTAATAACAATATTATAATTTCTGTCCATGTGCAACAGTACAGCTATACGTAATTGCCACTGACATGACGTAGGAAGGGAGAGGACGATTTGAATGTAGAAACTCCTGCGTTGCTGATAAATACAGTTCTCAACGGTGTCCTGCACTTGCTTGTCACAGGCGAACCTCTGACCTTTCCCAGATTGCTTTAAGGGGCCGAAGACGTGTGAGTCACATGAGGAGATATCCGCTCTGCAAAGAAGTAGGAGTCCGGCACGTATGGACGAACATTAAAGTGCTATAGAACATTAAAAAATTATTGAAAATGTAATGATTTTTATAAACGCACTAAGTAATTTCATCTATTTATGTATGAAAAATTGTACCCTCCATTGGCTACCCAAGGCCGCACGGCAACAAGCAGTGCGTTCATTGAAGTTCTGTATGACGCGCTCACAAACATCTGGTGGGACGCCGTTAATAACGCTGTTAATTTCATCCTTCAATTTGTGTAGTGTTTGTGATCTGTTCACGAACACCTTTGATTTCACAGATCTCCACAAGAAAAGTCCCAAGACGTAAGGTGGCATGATCTGCCAGGCCATTCCTGGTTGACACGCAAACAGATAATTTTTCGACGGGACTTTTCATTCAGCAAAGCAATTCGAGGGATCTGTGACATGTCACACCATCTTGCTGAAACCAAAAATCGTTAAAATGGCTCTGAGCACTATAGGACTTAACTTCTGCGGTCATCAGTCCCCTAGAACTTACAACTACTTCAACCTAACTAACCCAAGGACATCACACACATCCATGCCCGAAGCAGGATTCGAACCTGCGACCGTAGCGGACGCGTGATTCCAGACTAGAACCGCTCGGCCACCGCGGCCGGCAAAAAAATCGTCATATTTTTAGCAATAAGAGGAAAAAACCTATCAGAAAGCATGTTTCGGTAACGGTCGCCGTTCACAGTGACGGCAGATCCCTCATCATTTTCATAAAACTACGGGCCGATCGCTTCTCCTGCCCAGAACCAACACAGCACAGTCGTGCGTTGAGGACGTATCCCATCCTCCACAGTCACTCACGGATTTCACCGAGCGAGGTGGCGCAGTGGTTAGCACACTGGACTCGCATTCGGGAGGATGACGGTTCAATCCCGTCTCCGGCCATCCTGATTTAGGTTTTCCGTGATTTCCCTAAATCGTTTCAGGCAAATGCCGGGATGGTTCCTTTGAAAGGGCACGGCCGATTTCCTTCCCAATCCTTCCCTAACCCGAGCTCGCGCTCCGTCTCTAATGACCTCGTTGTCGACGGGACGTTAAACACTAACCACCACCACCACTCACGGGTTTCGTTACCCCAAATTCTGCAGTTCTGTTTATTGACCTACTCGCTTAGGTTGAAGTGCGCCTCATCTGAGAAAATTATTCTTTTTGTGAAGTTCTCCTCCGTTTATGGAGCCGAAACCCACTGAACAAATCGACGTCTCTTTCCATGATCTGCAGGATTCAACTGTCGTATGAGTTGAATCTTGTACGCATGCATTTTCAGATCTTTTGAAAGGATTCCAGGCAATAAGCTTGGTGAGAAATTCAATTGTTGAGCTCGTCGGCGAAACAATATTCTGGGGCTTACCGTCAACTGTCAAGCATGACAGCAATATTTACTTGTGTTCGAATAGAACGCAGTCGTCCTGTTTTCTTATCGTTTGAAACAGAACCCGTGGTCCCATACTTCCAGATCAGCTTTCAAACTGATGATTTGTTGGTGCAGCATTACGTCCGAGTATCACAGGCAGTTCGCGAACGGTTGCCGTGGGAGTTCCAGTATTTTTGTAATAACGTTTAACACTTGGATACGTTGCTCAGTCGTCATCTGCTCTATGACGAAAATAAAGATCAAACAACAATGTCTACCACCCACAAGTTGTCATTCTATTAGAGGCAAGGATCGCAGATAAGAAACATGGAAAAACCTCGGCTGCTAATCGTCATATGACAAAAGGGCGCAAAATTCAGGTTCGTTCTTACTTCCCGGAGACCCGTTGTATTGCAGCGCATCCCATCTATGTTTCTGATGGGGATCGACGTTTCTTTTGTCTTAGACAATCACTATTCCATTCGAGAGCTTGCCCATGAACTTGTTCTTAATGACCTGTCTGAGCCTCAGCAACGCGTTGCAATAATGCTCAGCGTTAACTGTTGTCGATGAGCAGAGATCCTTCTTCGTCGAAAACGAAAACTGGGCATCACTTTGCCGGTGCCCCAGGCAGAATGGGCTATTTTTGGAAGAGGGGAGCAGCGACGCTGCTATCCACGTTCATCCTTTTGGAGGAAAAGTCGAAGTGGTGACACCAGGTTTCATCACATGCCGTAGACTGAGCACTGAAACACGTTCCGTGATCCACGAAACTCGACAGATGGCCGAAACACCGATTCTCGCTGTGTTCTGTTTCTGTGAAAGATGCTTCCGCACCCACTGTGGACCAGCTTTGCCACAGCTATGTGACATGTGGTGATCTGACGATTCGTCCATATCAGCTCCTCCATATTCGATACTTCAGGTGACAACATGCGACTGCCCAGGGCGTGGCGTCTCCCTGACGTTTCGACGTCACGCTGCCACCAGCGGAATATTGTGCGCTGTGCGAGACACAGCTCTCTGTACACCTCTTTCGTCCTGTGACAGACCTGTAAAGCGTGCCTCCGTCCTGGGCAAAAAAAATTGATAGCCACTCTTTATCATGTTCGAGAGAAATCTACTATCTAGCGAACTGCGGAATCAACTCTCCAGAAGTGATGAAACTGCTGCGAAGCTATTAACTCCACTTATGCAACTGGGAATACCACCACGCCATCTCTCAGCAATCACTGGCATTACATGCATCACGGTAACAGCGAAGGTCTCAGGTACAACTGAGCATACCTTATATATGTAAAAAAAATGACTCTACTAAAGGCCAGGAGGTGGGAGAAGGGAACGAATGACATCTCAGGTTTGACGGATTCAACCGTATTATACGCCGGTGTCAAATTGAGACGTTCACGCCTTGCAGCTTTTAAGACACGTAACCACGTCGAAGTATGGAAAACTAATATGGACAGACAGCTCTCAGATTTGCACCGCAGACAGCGTAGTGAGTCGAAATCTGTCACCCTCCGACTAAATGTAGTACCGGCGAAACGGAGCCGAACGACTGCCAATTACTACCACAACAATTTCCTCTAGTACCGTGGAAATTAGTCTCTGATGTCTTACGTCCTGTATCCAGCGCCCTTTTCAGTAGTTCCCATATATTCTTTCTTCGTCGATTCTGCTGAGACCTCCTCATTCGCTATTCGTCCACATAATTTTCAATGTTCTTTTGTGAAACTATATCTCATACCGGGATTTTCTTGTGTAAGCCGGCCGCGGTGGTCTAGCGGTTCTGGCGCTGCAGTCCGGAACCGCGGGACTGCTACGGTCGCAGGTTCGAATCCTGCCTCGGGCATGGGTGTGTGTGATGTCCTTAGGTTAGTTAGGTTTAAGTAGTTCTAAGTTCTAGGGGACTTATGACCTAAGATGTTGAGTCCCATAGTACTCAGAGCCTTTCTTGTGTAATGGCATTCCCTCAGTCATGATTCTCTCTCATACAACGCTGTGCTCAAAGCCTACATTCTCAGAAATTTTTTGTTCAACTTAACATCGTAACTAGCGATCACGAAGTAGACTAAGTTAAGGAATTTTGCTATCTAGGCAACAAAATAACCTGTGAGGGACGGAGCAAGGAGAACGTATAAAGCAAACAAGTAGTGCTAAAAAAGGCATTCCTTCCCAAGAGAAGTCTACTGGTATCAGACATATGCCTTAGTTAGAGGAAGAAATTTCTGAGAACGTACGTTTGGAGCACCGCACTGTACGACAGTGAGATATGGAGTGTGGGAAAAACGAAACAGAAGAGAACAGAAGCATTTGAGATGTGGTGCTACAGAAGAATGTTAAAAATTTGGTGGACTGATTAGGTAAGGAATGTGGAGGTTCGACCCAGAATCGGCGAGGAGAGGAACATGTGGAAACCACTGACAAGAAGATGGCACTGGATGACAGGACTGAGCTGTAAGTGGCTCATGTTCCCGCCATCATGTATTTTACACCCTTTTTTTAACGTACTTCCACCTCACTACGTTAATTTGAATTACTACTGTCAATGAGTTGCTGCTTTGCTTGATCGTGAGCGGCCCTAGCAGCACTTATAGATATATCCCCTCTCGTAGTATCTTTGCTCCACTGCTATTACTTCCCGGTCATTGTCAGTCATAATCCAGTTCGTCGGGAGTTCGGAGTCGGGAGTTCGGTCGAGAGTTCGGGTCTGCCAGTCAGTTGGAACGTGTCTCTAGCGCAGTCAAGACCTACCAGTCTGGAGTTGCAATGCGGCACTAGTGCAGTCGTGTTGTAGCAGCAGTGAGGTCTGCGTCCACATGGCTCGCCCCACCATTGCCGCCACGCATCACTTGAGCCGGGCCACGGTCTTGGTGGATCGTCGGTCGGTCGTCCTACCGAACGACGCGTTTTGGCTCACTGATCTTTCATGAGTCGGCTGTGTGTGTGTGTGTGTGCATCGACTCACGATTTGTCTTCGTGTGTGTTTAGTTAGGGTATCGTTCAGGTCTTCGTGCAAGTGTTTGTCAGGTTGTGTGAGTAGATGGCGTTACTACCACTGACAACTACACTCCTGGAAATTGAAATAAGAACACCGTGAATTCATTGTCCCAGGAAGGGGAAACTTTATTGACACATTCCTGGGATCAGATACATCACATGATCACACTGACAGAACCACAGGCACATAGACACAGGCAACAGAGCATGCACAATGTCGGCACTAGTACAGTGTATATCCACCTTTCGCAGCAATGCAGGCCGCTATTCTCCCATGGAGACGATCGTAGAGATGCTGGATGTAGTCCTGTGGAACGGCTTGCCATGCCATTTCCACCTGGCGCCTCAGTTGGACCAGCGTTCGTGCTGGACGTGCAGACCGCGTGAGACGACGCTTCATCCAGTCCCAAACATGCTCAATGAGGGACAGATCCGGAGATCTTGCTGGCCAGGGTAGTTGACTTACACCTTCTAGAGCACGTTGGGTGGCACGGGATACATGCGGACGTGCATTGTCCTGTTGGAACAGCAAGTTCCCTTGCCGGTCTAGGAATGGTAGTGTGGTGTCACCGCTAGACACCACACTTGCAAGGTGGTAACTTAAATCGGCCGCGGTCCTGTAGTACATGTCGGACCCGCGTGTCGCCACTGTGTAATCGCAATCCTAGCGCCACCACATGGCAGGTCACAAGACACGGACATGACCTCGCCCCAGTTGTACGGACGACATAGCTTGCGACCAGACCTACCAAGTCTTCCTCTCAATTGCCGAGAGACTGATAGAATAGCCTTCAGCTTATTCCATAGCTACTACCTAGCAAGGCGCCATTTGTATCAGTGCTTATAGCTTACTACTATTCAAGAGATGTATTCCAACAAGAGAATAAAGTTAAGTATATTATTCCAGCTACGTACTTTTCTTCTTATTCATTAATAAGTCTCATGTTCCAGTACTTCACGCCCGTCTGCGTTAGTTTAGCGTGCACTTTCAGCCACTTCGATCTACAAGGTGTTGGCCCCGCTGCCGACACATCACATGGCGACGAGGGAAAGTGTTTTTTCTGCTTTGGACTGATTTGTTCTTTTTCCCTTTTTGTGCTCTGATTTGCTTGTGTCATGGCTTCGCCACAATCTCCAGATGTACTGTCCGAATTTTTTCGCTTGCAGAATCAGCAGACGCAGGCGTTATTGGAAGCCCTTGGACAGCTCGTCCAGGGTCAACGTGCGCTGCAAACCGATGCGGCAGCCGCCGCTTCATCGTTACCGCAGCCACACAACGCTGTCGCACCGCCATTTAGGCCCTTTGAGGCCACGTGCGAAACCTGGACTGAGTGGGCCAGCCAGTTCCAGTTTCATCTCGCAGCATACAGAATTCAAGGTAAAGAGCGGCAGCCGTTTTTGCTTTCTTGTGTCGGTGTGTCTACCTACCGTGTGATAGTGAAATTGTTTCCCCGACGCGACGTAGCCACTCTGACCTACGAAGAAATTTTGTCGGCTTTAGATGCCTATTTCAAAGAAACAGTAAATGTAGTTGCAAAACGGTATACGTTCTTTCGTACAAAACGTACGGCCGGTCAGACTAATAGTGAGTGGGTTGCAACTTTGCAAGGCCTTACTAGAGACTGCGCATTTGCCTGTGAATGTGGCCTCCCATATTCCGATACAATGGTGAGTGATGCAATAGCACAGAACGTTTCTGATGTTCGCATACGGGAACAGATTTTGAAACTCGTAAATCCCTCCCTTCAACAAGTGATAGACATATTGGATAGGCAAGACACACTTGACTTTGCTCAGGACTCATTTGCAACTTCGCCAGCAGTGTGTCACATTAATCAGCCCGCCGGGCCCGCTGCACGGGACGCTAAGCGGCCCTCGCGCCCGTCGCAGCCTCGCTCGCAAACACGTGCGCCGCGTAAGCAAGCAACTGCAGTGAAATCATGCCCGCGGTGTGCAACTAGACATTCGCGTGAAAATTGCCCGTCACGCCAAGCTATTTGCTTTTACTGTCAAAAGAAGGGACATGTTCAAAGTGTTTGCCAGAAGAAGCTTAGATCAGACAATCGCAATAATTCCAGGCCTTTTGCTTCGCGCCGGAATCGCACCCAGGACAATCAGGCTCGTGGACCTTCGCCCATGGACATTAATGTAGTTCATTCCCACCCGTCCAGTGACACTTTAGCTAACAGTGACTGTGTTCGTCCCACCCAAAGTGTGTGTCGACGTCGCAGGAAATCCCGTAAAGTCGCAAGTGCTTCTGTACCTGTATCAGTTCAATTTGCACGTGACAGTCGCTCTTGTCGTCAGCAGGACAATAAACTTTTTGTGGACTTAGACTTTGAAGGCAAAGTGATCCCATTCCAGCTCGATACCGGAGCTGCAGTTTCATTGCTCAATCACGACACGTACAAACAACTGGGCAAACCGCCATTGCGTGCCGCACATGTTAAGTTAACTAGTTACTCAGGACAGCCGATCCCTGTGTTAGGACAGTGCAGCCTTATTGCAACATACAAGGGACAAACAAAACTTGTATCATTTTACGTTCTTCGTTCTTCTAGTGCAGTGAACTTGTTTGGTTTAGATTTGTTTCAATTGTTTAATTTGTCTATAGTAAATCAGGTCCTATCAGTGAATCAGACTGTGCCTTCCGCCAGTGTTTCTAGTCTTTGTGAAGAATTTGCAGACATTTTTGCACCGGGCCTTGGTTGCGCTAAGAACTATGCTGCACATTTGGAATTGCAAGACAACGCGCAACCGAAATTTTTCAGAGCGCGCAATGTTCCCCACGCATTGCGTGATGAGGTCGCAAGAACATTGGCCGAGTTAGAATCTCAAGGTGTAATTGAACGTGTGCAGGCTTTTCTCTGGGCCTCACCCTTAGTAATTTTGCCAAAACCTTCCGGAAAACTGAGACTTTGTGTGGACTTCAAGGCCACTGTGAATCCACAACTTGTGACTGCTACTTTTCCTTTGCCCCGCCCGGAAGATCTTTTTGACAAACTGTGCCCGGGAAAATATTTTTCAAAATTGGACCTAGCAGATGCGTACTTGCAGATACCTGTGGACGAAGACTCCCAGCGCGTCTTGGTGGTAAACACGCATCTTGGCTTGTATCGCTTCAAAAGACTGCCATTCGGGTGTGCCTCCGCCCCTGCATTGTTTCAGCAATATTTACAAACTATTTGTGCGTCGGTCCCTACTGCTGCGAACTATCTGGACGATATTGTGATCTCAGGACAGACAGAAGCAGAACATTTGCAAAATCTCCGAACATTATTTCAGGTCTTGCGTCAGAATGGTCTTCGCTTGAGAAAGGACAAATGTGTGTTCTTTGCTCGGGACTTACCCTACCTGGGGCATGTCATAAATGCCCAAGGTATACATCCGAGTCCAGAGCACCTCCGTGCCATACAGGACTTACCTGCTCCGCAAGATTTGAAACAGCTACAGAGTGTGTTGGGTAAAATAAATTATTATCATAAATTTTTGCGCAATGCTTCTTCCATTTCAGCTCCGCTTCATCGCTTACGCCGTAAAGGTGTTCCGTTCGTCTGGACGACGGAATGCGAACGCGCCTTTCGCCAGTTGAAATCGGCGTTACTTTCAAATACTTGCCTTACGCCATTCGATCCCCGAAAACCCCTTTTGTTGATGGTTGATGCATCGGATTTCGGGATCGGTGCTGTGCTTGCACACAAAGATGGCTCGCATGATCGCCCTATTGCCTTTGCGTCAAAATTGCTCTCATCTGCGCAAAGAAATTATTCACAAATAGAGAAAGAAGCTTTAGCTCTCGTGTTTGGTGTTACCAAGTTCCATGACTTCTTGTATGGTCGTCACTTTACAATCATCACGGACCACAAACCTTTGACATCGCTTTTTCATCCGAACAAGCCTGTACCTCCGCGTACAGCGCAGAAATTCATTCGCTGGTCACTTTTTCTCTCGCAGTACCGCTACGATATCTTGTATCGGTCCACTGCTAAGCACGGCAACGCTGATGCGTTGTCCCGTTTGCCTGTTGCTGAGGATAAGGCATTCGATTCTTCCGAACTTGCTTGCATGTTCATTGATTCGGAAGCCGATGACGTGGTCGCATCGTTTCCGATTGATTTTCGTCGTGTAGCTACAGCCACAGCTGCTGACCCTGTCCTTGCTACTGTTTTGCGTTTTGTTGCTACGCAATGGCCCTTGTCAAAGTCACGGATCGAGGATCCTTTGGTTCGCCGTTTTTTTGCTCACAAGGAGAGACTTTTTGTACGACGTGGTGTTTTGTTGTTGCGTTCTGATAATGATCAATCCCGAGTCGTGGTCCCACGTTCGTTGCAGTCCTCTGTCTTAAAGCTTCTTCACCAAGGACATTGGGGTATAGTGCGTACGAAACAACTTGCTCGTCAGCACTGTACTTGGTTCGGAATCGATGCTGCGATTACGAATATGTGCTCCTCTTGCGTGGCGTGTGCCGAACACCAATCCGCACCGCCGCGTAAATTCTTTGCATGGCCGAACGCCACTTCCCCTTGGCAACGCTTGCACATCGATTTTGCTGGTCCATTCTGGAATGCTCGATGGTTGGTTGTGGTCGATGCTTTCAGTAATTTTCCTTTTGTTGTCCGGATGTCTTCCACGACGTCTTCTGCCACAATCCAAGCCTTGTCTGCTATCTTTTGCATTGAAGGTCTTCCGCAGACTCTTGTTTCCGACAATGGCCCACAATTCATGTCCGCAGAATTTCAGTCATTCTGCAAGGCCAATGGTATTCAACATCTGACGTCCGCGCCGTTTTCGCCTCAGTCAAACGGTGCCGCTGAACGATTTGTCCGGACTTTCAAGTCCCAGATGTTGAAATTGAAAGAGTCGCATTCTCGGGAGGACGCTTTGTTGCTCTTTTTGTCTTCGTATCGCTCTCAGCCCCGCGATGGTCGCTCGCCGGCTGAATTGCTCCATGGTCGATCTCATCGCACCCTGATGTCTTTGCTACATCCGCCGCATCAGGTTCCTGTGCAGCGGCAGGCTCCTGCTTTTGCTCTTGGCGACGTTGTCTATTATCGAAATTATCGCGGTTCACGGCGTTGGCTCGCAGGGCGCATTCTTCGCTGCCTCGGCCGCGCGATGTATTTGGTTTTGGGGGCCTCTGGTGAGGTGCGTCGGCATCTCAATCAGCTGCGCCTCTGTCGTCGCCTGGGTTCTGCCGCTCCCCGTCTGCTTTCAGCGACGGAGCCGTCAGGTCAGCGCCCTGGGGACCCATCTACTGGCTCGCCTCATCCCCAGGTGTTACCGACGCTGCCTTCCATTTTGCCCCATGGCGTCGCGCCGCCGCCGCCGCAGCAGCCGCCGCAGCTGCCGCCGGCGCCGCCCGCAGTGGACGCTTCGCTGCAGCCGCCACGCGCCTCCCTGGGTCGCGCGCCGCCGCTCGCTTCCCGTGCCCAGCTGTCCTCCGCCATGGACCTCTTGCCCGCTCCGGACCAGATGTCGTCTTCGCCCGTCGGCTTCCCCGACGCAATGGAGGTCGACTCTTCGGCCCCTCGTGTATCATTACGTGCGCCTACACCTCATGTTGACGTGCACCCTGGACTAGGTTTGCAGGCGTTTCCTAGCTCCCCTCGGACCGAATGGCCGGGTGCGGGTGGCACGGCCTCGCCTGTTGTTAGGCTCCCCACCTCATCGCATACGTCAACATGGGGTCCTCCCCACGGCGGGCGGAAGCCTTATCTCACGACCGTTCGCCGATTTGCGGGGGAGGAATGTGGTGTCACCGCTAGACACCACACTTGCAAGGTGGTAACTTAAATCGGCCGCGGTCCTGTAGTACATGTCGGACCCGCGTGTCGCCACTGTGTAATCGCAATCCTAGCGCCACCACATGGCAGGTCACAAGACACGGACATGACCTCGCCCCAGTTGTACGGACGACATAGCTTGCGACCAGACCTACCAAGTCTTCCTCTCAATTGCCGAGAGACTGATAGAATAGCCTTCAGCTTATTCCATAGCTACTACCTAGCAAGGCGCCATTTGTATCAGTGCTTATAGCTTACTACTATTCAAGAGATGTATTCCAACAAGAGAATAAAGTTAAGTATATTATTCCAGCTACGTACTTTTCTTCTTATTCATTAATAAGTCTCATGTTCCAGTACTTCACGCCCGTCTGCGTTAGTTTAGCGTGCACTTTCAGCCACTTCGATCTACAAGGTGTTGGCCCCGCTGCCGACACATCAGGTAGAACGATGGGTTCGATGACGGTTTGGATGTACCGTGCACTATTCAGTGTCCCCTCGACGATCACCAGTGGTGTACAGCCAGTGTAGGAGATCGCTCCCCACACCATGATGCCGGGTGTTGGCCCTGTGTGCCTCGGTCGTATGCAGTCCTGATTGTGGCGCTCACCTGCACGGCGCCAAACACGCATACGACCATCATTGGCACCAAGGCAGAAGCGACTCTCATCGCTGAAGACGACACGTCTCCATTCGTCCCTCCATTCACGCCTGTCGCGACACCACTGGAGGCGGGCTGCACGATGTTGGGGCGTGAGCGGAAGACGGCCTAACGGTGTGCGGGACCGTAGCCCAGCTTCATTGAGACGGTTGCGAATGGTCCTCGCCGATACCCCAGGAGCAACAGTGTCCCTAATTTGCTGGGAAGTGGCGGTGTGGTCCCCTACGGCACTGCGTAGGATCCTACGGTCTTGGCGTACATCCGTGCGTCGCTGCGGTCCGGTCCCAGGTCGACGGGCACGTGCACCTTCCGCCGACCACTGGCGACAACATCGATGTACTGTGGAGACCTCACGCCCCACGTGTTGAGCAATTCGGCGGTACGTCCACCCGGCCTCCCGTATGCCCACTATACGCCCTCGCTCAAAGTCCGTCAACTGCACATACGGTTCACGTCCACGCTGTCGCGGCATGCTACCAGTGTTAAAGACTGCGATGGAGCTCCGTATGCCACGGCAAACTGGCTGACACTGACGGCGGCGGTGCACAAATGCTGCGCAGCTAGCGCCATTCGACGGCCAACACCGCGGGTCCTGGTGTGTCCGCTGTGCCGTGCGTGTGATCATTGCTTGTACAGCCCTCTCGCAGTGTCCGGAGCAAGTATGGTGGGTCTGACACACCGGTGTCAATGTGTTCTTTTTTCCATTTCCAGGAGTGTATGTTAGATGTCGTCGGCATTCCGAAGGGAGTCGGTCGGTTGCTGCGGACCAGGGAAGTTAGCTCCGGGTGGTGAAATAGACTGGGTCCGCTGGCGGTCCCTGCACAGTGTCAAAGCGTGTGTGGAGCTGTCCGATCGCTACGAGCTTCGTGGTTCACCGGCCCAGGACGTCAAAGTTGAGTAGCGGTTTCAACTACCCGAGCCACGTCCATTCATATTGTGATGGTTCGTTTTGGTGGTTCGATGTTGGGGAGCTTTTCCTGTCAGCAACACCGAGCGTTTCTATTCCTGAAATTTAGCTGCCATGCGGTGCAATTAACTGCAGGGTTATTACAAATGACTGAAGCGATTTCACAGCTCTACAATAACTTTATTATTTGAGATATTTTCACAATGCTTTGCACACACATACAAAAACTCAAAAAGTTTTTTTAGGCATTCACAAATGTTCGATATGTGCCTCTTTAGTGATTCGGCAGACATCAAGCCGATAATCAAGTTCGTCCCACACTCGGCGCAGCATGTCCCCGTCAATTAGTTCGAAAGCATCGTTGATGCGAGCTCGCAGTTCTGGCACGTTTCTTGGTAGAGGAGGTTTAAACACTGAATCTTTCACATAACCCCACAGAAAGAAATCGCGTGGGGTTAAGTCGGGAGAGCGTGGAGGCCATGACTTGAATTGCTGATCATGATCTCCACCACGACCGATCCATCGGTTTTCCAATCTCCTGTTTAAGAAGTGCTGAACATCATAATGGAAGTGCGGTGGAGCACCATTCTGTTGAAAGATGAAGTCGGCGCTGTCGGTCTCCAGTTGTGGCATGAGCCAATTTTCCAGCATGTCCAGATACACGTGTCCTGTAACGTCTTTTTCGCAGAAGAAAAAGGGGTCGTAAACTTTAAACCGTGAGATTGCACAAAACACGTTAACGTTTGGTGAATTGCGAATTTGCTGCACGAATGCGTGAGGATTCTCTACCGCCCAGATTCGCACATTGTGTCTGTTCACTTCACCATTAAGAAATAATGTTGCTTCACCACTGAAAACAAGTTTCGCACTGAACGCATCCTCTTCCATGAGCTGTTGCAACCGCGCCAAAAATTCAAAGCGTTTGACTTTGTCATCGGGTGTCAGGGCTTGTAGCAATTGTAAACGGTAAGGCTTCTGCTTTAGCCTTTTCCGTAAGATTTTCCAAACCGTCGGCTGTGGTACGATTAGCTCCCTGCTTGCTTTATTCGTCAACTTCCGCGGGCTACGCGTGACACTTGCCCGCACGCGTTCAACCGTTTATTCGCTCACTGCAGGCCGACCCGTTGATTTCCCCTTACAGAGGCATCCAGAAGCTTTAAACTGCGCATACCATCGCCGAATGGAGTTAGCAGTTGGTGGACCTTTGTTGAACTTCGTCCTGAAGTGTCGTTGCACTGTTATGACTGACTGATGTGAGTCCATTTCAAGCACGACATACGCTTTCTCGGCTCCTGTCGCCATTTCGTCTCACTGCGCTCTCGAGCGCTCTGGCGGCAGAAACCTGAAGTGCGGCTTCAGCCGAACAAAACTTTATGAGTTTTTCTACGTATCTGTAGTGTGTCGTGACCATATGTCAATGAATGGAGCTACAGTGAATTTATGAAATCGCTTCAATCATTTGTAATAGCCCTGTATATTGGTTGACTACAATTCGTGGGCACCAGTGGAATTTTCTGCCCTGTGGCCGTTAGTGTTCTGGTTACCTGCCATGACCACTGATGTAAATTCAGGCAGTGTTCTTTTTGGTTGAAGTTAACTATATTACCGTATTTCAAATTCAAGAGCACCAGCGGAATTTTCTGCCTAGTGGCCGTTAGTGTCCCAGTTATCTGCCCTGGCCACTAACGTAATTTCAGGCAGCGTCTTTCCTCACCTGTTGTCGCTGTCCAAAATCGTGTGTAGTTTTGACAGCTAATACATATTTCATTGTGGATAATCACGTTCGTAACTTTCGTGTTTGAGGTCTCATGTACTGATTGATGGCAAGCAAGTCGTTGTGTCGATCAGTCCGTGGCTGTCGTCTGGTTGGGTTCCGACGGATCAAGTGTATTTGGGCTCATCGCCTTTCTCACCCAAGTGAACGAGGGCAGACCAACCTCCATGGAGGCTTCTGAGTGCCGTTGTTTTTATTCTCGTTCCCACCGGTGTTCAATTATCTGGTTTCGGCTATTTAAAATTATAGGCTTATGGTTATATTTTTTAAAAACTTTGAAAAATTAATTATGGGCTTTCAGCCTTGCAACTTTACTTTTAACATTGTCTTTCAAGCTTAGACATTGCGGCATTCTGCCTTTAAAAGATTATGGTAAAATATCTTAAAATTTTGGACGTTTACCAGCGGCTGATTTCGTCCCCTCACGCTACTCAGTTTTGACTGCAGAACTGTTGCAAGGCCTGTAGACAGGGGATTGTCCTTATAACTTGGTTGTGTGATTGGCAAACATCAATTTTTCCTTCCAGGTTTTACGATTTTGTATCCGTTGGCAGAATGTTCATTGTGTTTGTGCCATCTTAGATTCTTCTTAGACATTGGATGCCATTAGTCACGCGTATCGAGATCACGCGTTGGAGATTTTTGCCTTTACCGCACCTGCACATGTCATTCTTTCTAACTCATCATTGCAGAGTCAGTGATGGTCAATGGAATCGAGGTATGCCTCAGTGCATGTCTCTGTTTGTCTTTTGTCCTGTCACTTGTTCCGGAAAGTTGCAGACCAGCTGTCAGTTTTACCACTCTCATGGGGGAATCTCACAGTCAAGCCATATCCTGATGGTTTGACGGTCCTCCTTCGTCGAAGAGAGCACATCCCCTTGTTAAAACTGGTAAGTGATGGTTTTTCTCGTATTTCAGGTTCACGCTTAAAAGAAGAAAAATGCAGATTCCTCAATCTACTATACTTTGAGGACAATGTCCTTTCCTCAGCACGTTTTGTGCATCGGCATACATCTTTGGGGGTTGTCGTTGCTCGTTGCTAACTGAAGATGGCGGCTCTGAACTGGAAATCTGTTACTGATAAAATTTCTGGAACATGAATGACTCTCGCTTACTGTTTCACAGAAACTACAGATATTGGATATCTATATTTGAGAGGTTCCATACCCTCTTTTGCATGTCTCCTCTCATTTTCATCAATTTTATTGTTCTATGTCATTGCACGGTTGTAACAGACTGAATAAGGTTATTGTTATGAGAGTATTTGTACTGAGAGCTCAAAAAATACTTTCCACTTGATTCCTATACACGTTGAGTTAGTTCCCTGGGTGGCCTGTGCGAGGCAAGCATCGGAGGACGCGGCACACGGCATTTTCGGTTGGGGGCTGCACTTCCCTGAATTCTGAGGGGTTCGTTCAACGGGCTTAAGCGCCTGGCGGAACGACTGACGTCGGTCGACTTTCGCCTATTGTATGCAGTGTGAAACGACCTGCGAGACGTCTGTCGCCGCAGTTTATATGTTTACCTTTCCGGCGTGTCCGGAACAAAGATTCCTGGCACCGACTGACTGCGTTGTCCTCTTGATTCTGAGAACACTTGTGGACTGTGCCCTACGGGGTGCGACTGTCTGGCGCCGGATGGCCGGTGGTCTAGGCAGGTTGTTTTCGTATCCGGTCAAACGGCAAGTTCAGTGCCCTCAGCTGAATAGCAGAGGCATGATTGGTCAACTTAAACTGAGGCTAGTTGATGTCATAAAGCCCTCCTCGAAACTGGAGGGAACCGTCGCTATTGGCGCGAAAGATGTTCTGAGATAGTGTGGGGAAATTTTGGAATCAGAACTGAATGCTGATTCGCGGTTTTCGAGGAGAGTAAGGAGCAGAGCACTGTTGGCTTCGCTCTTGCGTTGTGCGGGTAGCAGATTCGAGATCTGCTCTTCCTCGGAGTCGGATTGTCTTGAGATTTGATCGCTCTTTTTCAGAAGAACTTGGAATTCTTGGACAGCCTTCGCGGCCAGGGGTTGACACAGAGTTGCTGCACGGCAGAAGTCGGCGCCCACATCATCAGGACGCTGCCTACCGACGACGTGCTGCAGATTTCAGTGCTGGTACAGTATTTTGCGGCTCCGGCATTGTAGGACCTTATCAATTTTATACTGAATCCCTCAGCAGCACGCGCGCTCGCTTTGCTACAAGTCCACCTTGCTTGTTTCTCCATGTGATCCCATTTGAGCTCTCACTACTAATTACGATACTGCTCTATAGTCAGGAGTTTAATATTTGATTCATCAGTACCTCCAGTCATTATCGTCAATCTATTGCACCACAGAGAGCAAGAGCCCCTTGTCCACGAGCCAACTCTTATTCTCATAACATTTCAGTATACCCTATCCTTTAACGTAGTGTTTGTGTCATTAATCATGTGCATTTATGTTCTGACGTATAATAAATCTCATTGTAAAATTTAATCTGCATTGCATTTCGTAGATATATGCAGAATCCCATTTCCTGTTGTTTAATATGATAAAGTTCTCTTTTTTTCTGAGTAGATTACAATTTTTATTAAATTATTGTGGGTGTGCATTCCTTATTTTACCAACTAGCAGGGGCCGCCATCAGTTTCTTCCGTTACTGTTGTGCGTGTAATTTATTAGCTGGTAGATAAGGAGGGGGTCGAGTACATGTCTCGTTCTCATGCAAAATTCGTCTGAATTAAAGAGGTACAAACTTTTGTCCACCCCGGCACCTCGCATATTTTGTGTGGAGCATCTCATATCGCACTGATCTGTCTCCGTCCCGAAGTGTTAGCGAAAGAAACTGCAGCAAGTGTATGACCGATTTATGTGAAAAGGTCATATATTTAAGAGAGATATTTAAGAGAGATTTTGACGCAACCGCGCACAGTAAGAGGTGTGTCTCTGAGGTACCACGCGCAAGGGGTCTGTGTTGTCTGTCTGACGCATGATACCGATCGTTATCGCTGGATTGCATAAAATCACGTCACGGCTCTTCACTCTTGTACAGATAGTGAGTCTTACCTCGCCTGTTGACGTAGATCACAGTCGCGTTCGAGAATTTTGTACTGCGGTCACCTACCTGGGGCCCTATTCTGTATCGTTCATATCGATCGGTGAAGGTGGTTTGTTTCGGTAGTGACGTCATTTTCGGTTCTTTATCGAAATATCCTATTCAGTAAGCTTCTGAGGCCTGTTACCGAAATGTCCTCCCACCGATTTTACGACAATTGTACCGAGAGGTTTTGGATTTCGGTGTGACCCTGTCGATCGGTGAGCTGTGGCTCATGGACACCTATAATTTGTTATTTTAAACATATTTAGCGGTTTTAGCTTTGGATTTAGTGATTGTGTTACTAAAGAATCACCAGAGGACACATCCGGTTGGAAAGTTAGTTCATAATAGACTATTTTTCTTTGTTAGAAGTATGGTTAGGTTAGGTTGTTACTGTGAATGATTACATCCAAAAAGAAAACATTTTCGGTCAATATTCTCTCAAAATACTGGTTATTTTAATGCAAATAAGAGTTTAAAGATCATTAAAAAGCAAGACATTGGCTCTGCTTACGTATATTGCACGAGTGTGAACTGACGTTACTAGTGCCTTTGTGTACTTTTTCCCACGAATGGTTTAGTTAGTAACTATCGAAACGTGTTTACAACTTTCAAGTAACAATGGAAAGCAATTATGTGAAGCCTGATATTAGAAACGTTCCAAACTATTACGTATTTCTGACTTCCGCAGCATCGTTTGGCAACGAAATCAGCCTACGTTCGTCCACAATAGTACAAGAATTCAGCCATATGTATCTGTTGTTTAGCGGAGCCAAGTGATTAGCGCGCGGGATTGCTAGAAATAAGGACAGAGGTTCGCGCACGGATGGGTGCAAGTTTTCCTTCTTTTTTTCCTCTTCACATAAGCAACACGTTCTGAGACATTGTTATTCGTGTGAGTTTTTCCTACAATATTACTTACATGTAAGAGCGCACTTCTACGGTAATTATTTCGTGATTTCTGTGTGTTTAAAATACGAAATATGAAATTGTTGGAGATGAAATTACTGTGAGTGAAACAACCTACAGTGATCTTTATATTTTTTCTTGTCAGAAATAATTCACCATTTTTTCCGAATATAAAGCGATTTCCAAGTATGTGGTAAGACAGGAATCTAAGAGCACAACTTAAATTACTGGGAACGTAACTAGCATCAGTCATCTTCATAATCTTGCTTGTCACAAGTCTTTATCCGCGATAGAATCCTCAACAACAGTAGACAGAGATGAAAGATCTCCGCCGTAATATTTTTAGACTGTAGCACCATATACGAAACATTTTAATTCATGAGATGCATGTTATATACTTCGATGAACTGCAGGAGATCTCGAAAACGCGTTTTTTCAATTTTGTTTTTAAGACCGAAATCGTTGACGTATCATATAGGGAAATGGGCTACTTAATCATTTGGATCTCTAGGAACGCCGGCCGTGGTGGCCGAGCGGTTCTAGGCGCTACAGTCTGGAACCGTGCGACCGCCACGGTCGCAGGTTCGAATCCTGCCTTGGGCATGGATGTGTACGACGTCCTTAGGTTAGTTAGGTTTAATTAGTTCTAAGTTCTAGGGGACTAATGAGCTCAGAAGTTAAGTCCCATACTGCTCAGAGCCATTTGAACCATTTGAACCATCTCTACGAACGAGTTATAACCACATTCTGTTTATCTTCTTATTCTTTGAAACTCTCAATCAATTTTCGGGTGTTTTTATAGATGTATCAGTGCCATGTGGTACTACACACTATTCCTAACTCATTTTCCGAAACGTAAAATCCAAAACACGATGTCAGTGTGAATGAGAATAAGATTAGATAATGCGGAATTTACGACAATCTGCAGAATACAGTCAAAAATACTGTCGTTACTATGCATGCATGGAAATATGCGGTCAGGGAAACTGTAAAAATTTCTACGCATTTCAGCTGAGAATTGTTTTCGTCCGACATTTCCGCTAATATTTTAGCAACAGTTCGTACTGCGAAAACGCAAGTTCGGTACTTGGAAGAATAGCGGGCCTGTGTCGTCTGCTAGCCGCTTTGTGTTCGTGGCGCTGTGCGCGCTGCAGCGCGCATGCGCAGATGTGCGGCCGCTTGCTTTTGATTGGCTTGCGCGACGCGAACCGACAACAGCGCTTCGCTTCTCTAGACCCGAACGGTATCGCTACCGAAATGCATACTGAATAAAGATGGGACTCTAATTCGAGTACTAGACCGTTCGGTGCTCTTGAGTACCGAAACGATCGGCACAATGGCGGAAAGATACAGAAATGGGCACCCTGGGGAACGATATCTTAAGGCGTCAAGTGGTCACAGCACAATTTTTGCTTCCTCGCGCGGACTGGGTCGTCTGCTCCAGTCCCATTTAACTGTTACTACCATCCGTTGGAAGGCTGTATGGACCAACGTCAGTCTCCCAATCCATGTGATGAAAGTGGCTTCCTCTACATACAGAGTCACTAATAACTTATTACTTACTAATTAACGTCTACAAAAAATTTTGACTTTGTGACACTGATAAATGAGTTTGATGTTCCTTGGGGACGCTTCTGTATAGGTTTTCCTGCGGTGATCACCTGTACAACTGACTCTCGCTGTGGAATCAACTTGATTTCTTCACAAAGAATTCTGTCGCTGCTTACACCGACGACATTATCCTGCAGCCGGATTCTTCCTCCTTTCCAAAGCCTAACACTAATTCCATAATGACGTTAACTGCTCATTTCGTACATTCTATTCTTGCTGGTGTGGGAGAGGATGACTTTCTGACGATTCTGGAGTACATGGTTACTGTATGCTGAGACGCCTCACAGTTGCCTTGTTATTGGGACAATCGTGCTAACATGCTAAATTTCACGTTTTCCAGACAGGTAACGGTGGTTATCGCGTGTGGCCCTAATCATAGAGACGTTGAGACGTCCTGACGAGGTGTATGACCCTTATCATTTCTCGTTTCTGTCTTTGACAAGCTGTTCCGCCGATTTAACTCTCTCTCTAAAGTTTGGAAATAACACGTTTAGGTGCTTGTTTTGTCTTTTTAGCTGTTTGTTGTTGCAGTCTCAATAAGAAAGAAAAAAATGGTTGGGATAAAAAATGTAGAATAGAGGAATGCATAGCTTTTCCTCGATTACAGTCTGACATAAAAAGAAAATAAGTGGTAAAAGGCAACCGCTCGCGTAAAGCGAGAAATCTGGGTTCGAATCCTGTTCCGGAACGGATTTTCATTGTCACTAACCAATTGTGCAGCTGAAGTCTAATCGTATTCGTAAATGCGAATACATTTCTTTGACACATTTGTCAACTCAAAGGATTCGCAATACGTACTGACGTTATTATAGTCCCCGAAAATTAAGTAATCAGTGTGAAGTTATACGTCAAAGGAGGTTCAGACATAAAAAATCGAAAGTTTGTATAGACCACCTGCCGCATGAGCGAGAGTGCCAGAACGCTTCGGAGAATACTACCACAATACTGCTCTGTCACTCTCTCATCGCATTTTGCAAATAGTGGGAGACTCAAACTTATCTGCGGCAGATTTGGCAAGTGCGTTGTTAAAACCGGTACCAGGAAAATGGATTCTTATGTGATTATTCTAAACTCCTTTCTCTGCATAATAAATTGAAGAGTTGCTTAAAGAACCGACTGGCGACAGCAACTTCTTAGAACACTCCGTAAGAAACAAACTCGAACTTCTCGATTCAGTTAGAGTGAAGGAAGGAATCAGAGAACACATAGCTGTTATAGTTTCAGTGACTACTAGTGTTAAAGGAAATGGTGGTAATGATAGGAAGATAGTTTTACTTAGCAAAATATATCTGTTGTTGTCTGTAGAAAGGTCACAACGGCGCGCGGGATTAGCCGAGCGGTCTTAGGCGCTAGAGTCATGGACTGTGCGGTTGGTTCCGGCGGAGGTTCGAGTCCTCCCTCGGGCATGGGTGTGTGTGTGTTCGTCCTGAGGATAATTTAGGTTAAGTAGTGTGTAAGCTTATGGACTGGTGACCTTAGCAGTTAAGTCCCACAGGATTTCACACACAAAGGTTACAACGCCACAAAGTTGTGGCGGTAACTAACGAATTACAGATTACAAGGGCAATCGACATCAAAATTTGCTTCTGGGTCTGAAAATATGGAGTAAAAATCACCACGATTCAAGTCTACTGTACAATATGTTGGGGGGGGGGGGGTTGGGTTGTTTTGGGGAAGGAGACCAGACAGCGAGGTCATCGGTCTCATCGGGTTAGGGAAGGACGGGGAAGGAATTCGGCCGTGCCCTTTGAAAGGAACCATCCCGGCATTTGCCTGGAGCGATTTAGGGAAATCACGGAAAACCTAAATCAGGATGACCGGACGCGGGATTGAACCGTCGTCCTCCCGAATGCGAGTCCAGTGTCTAACCACTGCGCCACCTCGCTCGGTGTACAATATGTTATACTCTGTAGAAGTAGGTTGCGAGAGATGTGAAAATTGCGCACTGGTTTAATACAAGTTTCTACGAAAGAAAGAAAAGATTTACATGAAGTCAAAGCCTTGTCGACAAACAGAAATAAACATAAGGATACCAATACGAGAAACGCTCGATGAAATCGAAAGTTTTTTCTCGTGTCATTCTGATGGAAACTATGGAGATATTTTGGTTGACTGCTAACGTATTACGATTTTTCTTGAAGGACTGGTAGTTGAATTTTTAACGTAAATGAATGTACCGTATTACGCAAAACTTGCGATTACGCGATAAGCAGTTAGTCACTGAAAAAGGTGATAACTGTGAGTTTTATATGGACATACGTTTGGAGCGACTGTAAATGGAACGAACCCGTAACATAATTTCATGAGAAGCGGATGCCAGGCAGATAGATCCATTGGAGGATTTCTCGTTCGGCCAAATTTTGAGGTTCCATTTCTTCCGATGAGGTCTGGGTCAGCCAGTTACGATATCTGAACTCAGAGAACATGCGCCATAATGAATCAGAAAATCCCCATCAGTACTATGAAGAGCCGTCGTATACTTTCAATATTGGTGCACAGTATCCGGTGTGACCATTAACACGATTCTTTCACCAAACTAACCGGAGTGTCAAAAAAAAAGTGGTACAAATGGCTCTGAGCACTATGGGACTTAACAGCTGAGGTCATCAGTCCTCTAGAACTTAGAACTACTTAAACCTAACTAAGATTAGATTAACTTTCATTCCAATTGATCCGTAGTGAGGAGGTCCTCCAGGATGTGGAACATGTCAGAAAAACAACAATACATGACAAATATTTACAAATAAAACAAATAAGCTAATGTACCATTCCACAGGTCCCAAGTGGAATGATCGTCATTTTTTAATGAACACTAAGAGTCATTTTACAAATACTAATGCACTGAATTTAAAATAAAAAAGCTTTTTATTTATTTATAAGGTAATAAACATGTAATACAACTACTGTAATACTTATTTACAATGAACACATTACTGCACTGAAATGGTGCAGAAGTTAGATTATACTTACACACACACACACACACACACACACACACAAATTTTCAATGAACACATTACTGCACTGAAAGTGTGCAGAAGTTATGTTGTACTTATATACAAATCAGTTGGTTTTACTAAGAAATTCATCAATGGAGTAGAAGGAGTTGGTCACCAATAAATCCTTTAGTCTTCTCTTAAACTGAATTTCATTGGTTGTTAAGCTTTTTATGGCTGCTGGCAAGTTATTGAAAATGTGTGTTCCTGAATAATGCACACCTTTTTGTACTAGACTAAGTGACTTTAAATCCTTGTGAAGATTATTCTTATTCCTAGTATTGATTCCATGAATTGAGCTGTTGGTTTTAAAAAGTGATATATTTTTAATGACAAATTTCATTAAGGAATAAATATATTGGGAAGCAGTAGTTAGTATCCCTAGTTCCCTAAACAGGCTAACCTAAGGACATGACACACATCCACGCCCGAGGCAGGATTCGAACATGTGACCGTAGCGGTCGCGCGGTTCCAGACTGTAGCGCCTAGAACCGCTCGGCCACTAAGGCTGGCTAACCGGCGTATCCAGGAACTATTTAATCATTATGTGGCTCAGCTCACAGAAGACGAACAATTGGACGGATATTTTCAGCAAGTTATAACAACAACTCACACCACTTGACACCGTCGTCCAGCGTGCATGAGGTGTTCGGTGAGGAGACAGATAGCAGAGGCGGTGCAGTCTCATGGCCACCTCTACCACCTCTTCGCTCTTCCTGTTCTCCTTCCTGCGGAGCAGATTGAAGGATCAGTTGCACTCAGATAGTATTCACATACTGGAAGAAGGACAGCAGAAAACTGAAAACGCTGGTGCTGTTCCCTGTCAGACGGAGACTGTACATGTGTGTCAGAGTTCGATAAATCGAACACGGCGCTGAATCGACGACAACGGTGACCATTTCCAGCACCTTCTGCCATGTTCATTAACAAGGCATCCGGGGTCAATAGCGTTCGCTCTGGTTTATTTTCTCTATTACTTTTTTTCTTTATATTTCCTGATGCTAGCACCTGTGGTGCATCACAAAACATTTTAACAAAAATGGTTCAAATGGCTCTGAGCACTATGGGACTTAACATCTTAGGTCATCAGTACCCTAGAACTTAGAACTACTTAAACCTAACAAACCTAAGGACATCACACACATCCATGCCTGAGGCAGGATTCGAACCTGCGACCGTAGCAGTCCCGCGGTTCCGGACTGCAGCGCCTAGAACCGCAAGACCACCGCGGCCGGCAAACGTTTTAACAGTTCAGCTGTACATATTTCATGTACTTTTGTCATGTGCAACAACCCAAATGAGACGAGGTTCTTAGAAGTGGATATTTTTTCAGGCTACATGATTCTGGCCGGACAATTAATAAGGAAAGAAGAGACACTGATGTTGAAAAAAATCGGAACTTGTAGTGGAAGCAGAGACGAGAGAGTGTTATGAGGGATCGACAGTTGACAGAATGTTAGTACATCATGATCAACGGAATAAGTATTAGGCTACAACTAAAAGGAATACAATGAGGTGCAACGAATAATGTTGTTAATGGACATCGATCTTTGAAGTAAAGGATAATGAATAATTATAAAAAAAACATATAGCGGTGGTTCTCTCTCTCTCTCTCTCTCTCTCTCTCTCTCACTGGTGTAACTATATAATGAAATGAAATGATCGTATGGCATTGTTGGCCGGGAGGCCCTATTCGGGGGAGTCGGCCGCCGTATAGCAAGTCGTTTTTAGGTGACGTGACATCTGGGACTTGCGAGTCAATGATGAAAAAGGGCACACAACACCCAGCCTCCTTCTGGGAATCGAACCCGGGCCCCCTGCGTGATAGGCAGTAACGTTACAGCTACGCTACGGAGGCGGACAACAATATAATAAAGAAGGTACATAGGTATCCGTAGTATGGTTTTTTTAAAGAAAATATAAAACTGAATTGTGTGTCTAATCAAAAACAATCCTTCCTTGTAGTCTTTATTATGCATAAGCAGTGTGCACTGTATTTGTTTAAGAATGTAAACATAAATGACGCTAAACATTTTTTTTTCAAAATAAAAAAAAAACAACATCCACTTGGTACCCGAGAAAAAGATAAAATCAATCAGATGAAAACCATATTAAATATCAGCACTGCACAGTGTTCTTTTCTTTTGCAAATTACGTCTTTCGGCCTGCCGAAGTGACCGAGCGGCTCTAGGCGCTTCAGTCTGGAACTGCGCGACCGCTACGGTCGCAGGTTCGAATCCTGCCTGAGGCATGGATCTGTGTGGTGTCCTTAGGTTAGTTAGGTTTAAGTAGTTCTAAGTTCTGGGGGACTGATGACCTCAGCAGTTAAGTCCCATAGTGCTCAGAGCCATTTGATCCATTTTTACGTCTTTCAGCTTTATTAGCAAAAAACTTTTTTAGCAAATAAATAAAAGCGTAATTATTCATCCAAATTGAAAATTGGTGGTAAGGGGTCCATTTCAATCACTTCGCCGCAAAAGAAGGATGGTATTCATTTTTTTTTTAATTCCTTTTCATGTTGCTGACCGTAGCTGCACACGAAAACGAATAGAGGGAGAGATTCATAAATTGGTTTCTACAGTGAAGGGTGCACCCAGTGGGTGAAAAGCGTGTCTGTTATATTGTAAATCTTTTACTGGCCAGTTATGTTTTTGGCTCCCTCTTTTTTTTTTTTTTTTTTTACATCGGTTACAATACTAGTGTGTTCGGTAAACAGAGCCTATTCTCCTTGTCCTATATTAGACAGAATGTCGCCTGCAACAGTAGTAGTACGTGTAGTGTGAGAGTATGTGGACCGAGTTGGCTCTGGCTTCCGGGCGCCGTTGAGTTCAAAGTCTTCAGGTGTGACGTTCCTGCTAAATGCCCTGATAACTCGGTGCCTGCCGGAAGGCAGAACGAGACCTGTGGACGCGGACGTTTCGCCGAGTTGAAAGCGGCACCGCGAGTTTCGGCCTGTGCTGCCTTCCGACGCCCGCCTATTGAGGGCGAGGTTTCGCGGTGTTCGCTCCACAGCGCAGTCGGGCGGCGACTTTCGCCGGAGCTCTGTCCAGTGGCGGCACCGGCGTGGGCGGCAAATTAACGGGAAGTGCGTAGGTGCGTGGCAGCGCAGCGCGGGTATTTTACGCCGCTTGCGTGGGCGGTCCGAGCACGCGTCAACTCCGCTTCTGCCCGTAGAGGCGGACTGCAGCTCAGAACAGCGAAGGCAGGGAGGCAGACAATACACAGGCTGTGGCGCGACATCTAGCGCTGCTGTATTGTCATTCTGCAGTTGTTCTGAAAGCGAGTAAGTTCGCATTTAGTTTTCTTAGCTACAAACATTTCCCTTATGGTGGAGTAAAAGAAGACTGGGTCTAAAGTAGATGCGTTATAGGGAAAGTAGCAGACATTCTCGTTAGCTTCGATGTGGCATCGTTATTTACTAACGTCCCAGTATAAGATACAATGGAGATCATAAGAGAGAGTGTTGTTCCAGATGTTTGTGACTTAACTGAATTGTGTCTTCGTTCGAGCTATTTTAAATACAATGGTCGATTCTATGAACAGACTGACGGCCTTGCTATGGGCTCACCCATTTCGCCAGTTGCAGCTAACGTTTTTATGGAACAGTTTGAGTAACAAGCGTTAAGTAGTGCTCCTTTGAAGCCTTCTTGGCAGCGGCCTTGCCGCAGTGGATACGCCGGTTCCTGTGAGATCACCGGAGTTAAGCGCTGTCGGGCGTGTTCGGCACTGGGATGGGTGACCATCCAGGCCGCCATGCGCTGTTGCCATTTTTCGGGGTGCACTCAGCCTCGTGATGCCAATTGAGGAGCTACTCGACCGAATAGTAGCGGCTTCGGTCAAGAATGCAATCTTACGACCGGGAGAGCGGTGTGCTGACCCCATGCCCCTCCTATCCGCATCCTCCACCGAGGATGACAGGGCGGTCGGATGGTCCCGGTAGGCCACTCGTGGCCTGAAGACGTACTGTTTTGAAGCCTTCTTGCTGGCTCCGCTATGTGGATGATACATTTCTCATATGGTGACACGGCGAAGAAGAACTTCATGCGTTCCACAATTTCTTAAATGGAATTCACCCCAAAATCAAATTCGCCTTGGAGTTCGAGAGTGAGGTCGGTCCCCCTTTCCTAGATGTGTTGTTATACAGATCTGATAACATTCTAGGTCAGAGTGTACAGAAAGCCGACTAACACAAATAGGTATTTAGATGCCACTTCGCACCACCACCCAGCCCAGAAGCAAGTAGCACTCAACACTCTGTCTTCAGGTGCCATCCGTATCAGCGATGACAACAGCTTGGAATAGGAGCTGAATTTTTTAAAGAGGACATTGAAGGCAAATGGGTATGATAGTTATTTAATCGACGTGGCTTTTAGGCGGAAAATTTATACCGCTAATAAGAATGACGGAGAACCGCCTTCTCATTCCGTCAGGTTACCGTTCGTTTCTGGGGTCACTGACCGCATAAGAAGAATTTTAAAGAAAAATGATGTTCAGACATCTTTCTTTAGTCACAACAAAATAAAATACTTTTGCCGGCGGTAAACGGATGCACCTGATTACCTCCACAATGCAGGCGTCTATCAAGTGTCATGAGGCTGCGGCAAAGTGTATATAGGCGAATCGGGAAGAACTGTTAAAGAACGCATTAAGGAACACGAAGAGCACATGCGGCTAAAACTAAGTGCAAAATCGGCAGTAGCGGAACATCACGAGAACTGCGGCTCTGACATCGATTTTAATAACGTACATGTACTGGCTAAAGAAACAAACATTTATAGAAGAAAGGTCCGAGAAGCGGTTGAAATTTCTAAGAAAGCATCTAATTTCAATAGAGAGGACGGCTATAGGCTTCCGGCACCGTGGCTCCCCGACATCAAGAAAGTAAATACGCGGCCGCGGTGTGTGAGCGGCATAAACAACGTGCTGCAAGTCACCTCGGCGGACAATAATATTTTGGGTAAACATTCCAAATTCCCCCTCTCTTGCTCTGTCCGTTTCGAATCTAGCCACCGATGACGACCATCCAATAGCGGTAGCAGGCATTTCAACCATTAACCCTTCTCCAGCGTAAGTGTGGAATAGTGCCTTTCTATCCAATGACGATGGACCGCCAATGGTATCCACAGGAGATGAGCTACCAACGCCCCTCCTTCTGCATCAGAACGGGAATATTAGCCTATGACTACGGCCTACCAATGGTAGCCACATGAATTTTAACCAATACCATCACTTCTCCAGCACGAACGCCAGAAAACTCCCCCTTTACATGTGGACGTGGCAATCGTCTCTGTTCTAGCAGTAGTGGACACCAAAAGGTCCTGAGGAAGATCCCAGCAGAGGGGTCGAAACGTCGAACATTTTAGAAGAAACATGACGCGGCCTAATAACCCAGAAGATTTTAAGGCATACAGTGAGGTGACAGAAGTCATGGGATAGCGATATGCACATATACATACAAACAAATGACGGTGATACTGTGTACACAAGGCATAGAAGGATAGTGCTTCGGTGGAGCTGTCATTTGTGCTCAGGTGGTTCACGGGGAAAGGTTTCTGACGTGACCATAGCCGCACGACGGGATTTAACAGACTTTGAAGCGAAATGGTAGTTCGAGCTACACGCGTCTGACATTCCGTTTCGCAAACCGTTAGGGAATTCAATATTCCGAGATCCACAGTGTCAAGAGTACGCCGGGAATACGAAATTTCAGGCATTACCTCTCACCACGGGCAACGCAGTTGTGTTCGTGGGGATAAATAACCGCACAAATCAGTGTGAGACGTACGACGAATGCATCCATTAGGACTTTCAGGCGAAATTTGGCATTAATGGGCTATGGCAGAAGACGACCGACGCGAGTGCCTTTATTAACAGCACGACATGGCCGGCAGCGCTTCTCCTGGTTTCGTGATCATGTGGGTTGGATTCTAGACGACTCGCGAACCGTTGCCTGTTCAGAAGGGTTCCGGTTTCATTTGGTAATACACTCCTGGAAATGGAAAAAAGAACACATTGACACCGGTGTGTCAGACCCACCATACTTGCTCCGGACACTGCGAGAGGGCTGTACAAGCAATGATCACACGCACGGCACAGCGGACACACCAGGACCCGCGGTGTTGGCCGTCGAAGGGCGCTAGCTGCGCAGCATTTGTGCACCGCCGCCGTCAGTGTCAGCCAGTTTGCCGTGGCATACGGAGCTCCATCTCAGTCTTTAACACTGGTAGCATGCCGCGACAGCGTGGACGTGAACCGTATGTGCAGTTGACGGACTTTGAGCGAGGGCGTATAGTGGGCATGCGGGAGGCCGGGTGGACGTACCGCCGAATTGCTCAACACGTGGGGCGTGAGGTCTCCACAGTGCATCGATGTTGTCGCCAGTGGTCGGCGGAAGGTGCACGTGCCCGTCGACCTGGGACCGGACCGCAGCGACGCACGGAGGCACGCCAAGACCGTAGGATCCTACGCAGTGCCTTAGGGAACCGCACCGCCACTTCCCAGCAAATTAGGGACACTGTTGCTCCTGGGGTATCGGCGAGGACCATTCGCAACCGTCTCCATGAAGCTGGGCTACGGTCCCGCACACCGTTAGGCCGTCTTCCGCTCACGCCCCAACATCGTGCAGCCCGCCTCCAGTGGTGTCGCGACAGGCGTAAATGGAGGGACGAATGGAGACGTGTCGTCTTCAGCGATGAGAGTCGCTTCTGCCTTGGTGCCAATGATGGTCGTATGCGTGTTTGGCGCCGTGCAGGTGAGCGCCACAATCAGGACTGCATACGACCGAGGCACACAGGGCCAACACCCGGCATCATGGTGTGGGGAGCGATCTCCTACACTGGCCGTACACCACTGGTGATCGTCGAGGGGACACTGAATAGTGCACGGTACATCCAAACCGTCATCGAACCCATCGTTCTACCATTCCTAGACCGGCAAGGGAACTTGCTGTTCCAACAGGACAATGCACGTCCGCATGTATCCCGTGCCACCCAACGTGCTCTAGAAGGTGTAAGTCAACTACCCTGGCCAGCAAGATCTCCGGATCTGTCCCCCATTGAGCATGTTTGGGACTGGATGAAGCGTCGTCTCACGCGGTCTGCACGTCCAGCACGAACGCTGGTCCAACTGAGGCGCCAGGTGGAAATGGCATGGCAAGCCGTTCCACAGGACTACATCCAGCATCTCTACGATCGTCTCCATGGGAGAATAGCAGCCTGCATTGCTGCGAAAGGTGGATATACACTGTACTAGTGCCGACATTGTGCATGCTCTGTTGCCTGTGTCTATGTGCCTGTGGTTCTGTCAGTGTGATCATGTGATGTATCTGACCCCAGGAATGTGTCAATAAAGTTTCCCCTTCCTGGGACAATGAATTCACGGTGTTCTTATTTCAATTTCCAGGAGTGTAGCTGACGATAGGGCTCTTGTGTGGCGCAGACCCTATGCAGCTACGAACCAGTCAACAAGGCACTCTGCAAGCTGGTGCTGACCCCATAATGGTGCGGACTATGTTTACGTGGAAAGGACTGTCCTCTCGTCCAGAAGGAGCGATCTTTGACTGGAAATGGTTATATCCCGGTGCATGGAGACAATTTGCAGCCATTCATGGACTTCACGTGCCCAAACAACGATGTCACTGGACCAACATTATACACAACCGATTTGCAGAACTTTCTGGATAATTCGAGAGAATGATTTGGTCATGCAGACCACCCGGCATGAATTCCATCGAACATTTACAGGACATAATCGATAAGTCAGTTCGTACACAAAGTGCTGCACCGGCAAAAAAATTTGTAATTATGGGCTCCTATACACGTAGCATGGCTCAATATTTCTGCAGGGGACTCCCACCATCTTTTGGACTCCATGCCACGTTGAACTGATGCACTTCTCTTGGCGAAAGGAGGTCCAAGGCGATATTAGGAGGCATCCCATGACTTTTTGCACCTCAGTGAAATTAGAAAAACTAAACCCAAAAACATGAAGAAATGGGTTACAGGAGATGTTTTTCAACTTACAGGAAAATAGAAGACTGTGTGAAAACGCTAAACATAAACACGGAACAACTGAATACCGGAGGAAGAGCTTGGTCAATAGAGAAGCTATCAAAGTAAAAGAAAGTTTTCTTGAGGAAATGTTCAGAGAAGTGGAAGACAATACGTGAAATGCAAAAACTCATATACTATACAAAACAGCAAACATAATTTTAACAAACACGAAGCAACTGTCTCGGGTACAGTAAAACGCCAAGGGGAAAAAATACTTTTTGGCGTAGAGATAATGAAGAGATGGAAAGAACGTATTGAGGAATTGTTTAACCGAATAGCTTTACCAAGGAATGTCCTAGGAAAAAAAGCAAAAAGCAGAGGAAAATGACAGAGGAGACGACATTCTGCAAGATGTCTTTGAAGAAAACTCTTAAAGATATACTGCAGAGAAATGTAGTGCAGAGTTAATTAAGAATGTTAGTGTAACTGATGGGGCCCAACTATAACACAGCAAAAATACATACTGATTTTCACAAATGCATCGTGGTTCCCGTACCGAAGAAGGCGGGAGCTACAAAACCGAAATATCGCGTGCATCAAAAGTTCTCATAAAAGATAATTCTCATGAAAAGTGAAGAGAAAGTGAAGGATAGCCGAATGGTTAGTTTGGACTCGGAATGCGATTGGCGACAAGAGGTGCGATTCTGGGACTCAGGCTTCTTATCGAAAAGCAATTACAGAAAAATAAACCAACCTATATTACCTGTACAGATCTGGAAAAGGTATTTTTAATGTTATCTGTCAAGAGATATTCAGAAGGCTTAAGAAAGCTGATCTGAAATACAAAGTATTTTGGTGATACCAGCTTCTGTAAGAAGAAGAGGCAGTAATTAGGAATTTCCTACAGAAATGGCTATACTTTCATGGATGCAGATAGTTATTACTTTTAAATTGTAGCTTTCACATCTGCATTTACATACATACTCCGCAAGCCACTTTCTGATGCATGGCGGTGGGTATCTAGTAACGCTATTACTCATTTTCTTTCGTATAAGACTCGCAGAATGCAGCGACGACAAAACGACTGTCTAGACGGCTCCTACGAGCTCTAATTGCTAGTATCTTGCCTTCGTTGTCCCCACTCGAAATATCAACTGGCGGCAGCACAATCGTTCTACAGTCAGCCACAAATGCTGATTCTCTAAATTTCTCCCATAGTGCACCGTGAAAAGAACGCCGTCTACCCTCCATAGATTCCCATTTGAATGTACAAAGAACATCCGCAATACTCGTGCGTTGATCGAAATTACTGATAATTTATAGTGGAGGCCGTTTGAACGCAGAGCAAAAAGTGCAAATTCTAATTGTGTGAACCACTCTTGATATCCTTTCTTATAAGCTACAGTCAAATGAACACGAGACAGATGTAAAACGAGTAAGTAAACCGTTTATTTCAAAATTAATCGCCATGACCTTAACATATTTATCCCTCTGGGAGAGAAGACGGCTGTCTGCGGAACCATGACTGACACCAGGCGCCCCCCTCTTCGACCTGTGCAAATCGACGACTGCAAAATTTTTTTTTCAGGACTCCAAAAATGTGTAAATGGCGTTGGGAGAGGTAAGGCCTGTGTTGGAGACGTGTCAGCGCTTCCCGGCGATACTTCCCCAGCGTACAGCCTTGGTCACAACTGGGGGGGGGGGGGGGGGGGGGTTGAAGAAAGACGTTCGTGGCTGTCGATTTGCTTTGGACAAAGAGGTAACATCCTGCGTACATTAATGGTTCCATAGGTAGCCGCAAATAATTTTCCGTGAAGACACTGACGGCTTGTCCCACAGAGGGATAATATATTAACGGTTACGGTGATTACTATTTAAAATAAAAAAGTTTACTTCTTTTTTCCATCTGTCTCGTTTTCATTTGACTGCACCTTTAAGCCAGGTAGTAATTATGTATGACGTGTTGGCAGAAGAGCCAACACCGTGTTGCTAGAGGAGGCCGAAATGCACGCGTTTAAACTCACGCAGACTGGCGTGAGGTCTGGAACAGTTAAAGAAGTTATAGTAGCCAAAAATAGTACATAGCTTCTGGAATACTTAACTTTAATGCATAATTGGAGAACATCGCTCTTGATGATAAATGAATTACAATCTCAATATAAACTGGTAATGGCGCCTTGCTAGGTCGTAGCAAATGACGTAGCTGAAGGCTATGCTAACTATCGTCTCGGCAAATGAGAGCGTATTTGTCAGTGATCCATCTCTGGCAAAGTCTGCTGTACAACTGGGGCGAGTGCTAGGACGTCTCTCTAGACCTGCCGTGTGGCGGCGCTCGGTCTGCAATCACTGACAGTGGCGACACGCGGGTCCGACGTATACTAGCGGACCGCGGCCGATTTAAAGGCTACCACCTAGCAAGTGTGGTGTCTGGCGGTGACACCACAATGTAAACTTTGGATCTATATTATGAGCAGATGGTAAACGGATTCGCTGCAAAGACCGTTTAGCTAGGTCATATCTTAAGTATTAATTTATAGGGAGGCATCAACTTCGACTAGCTGCCAGGGTTAGGTACCTGATATGTGACTCGAAATTTTTGCATTTCTACGTCTACACCTACATCCATACTCCACAAGCCACATGACAGTGTTTGGCGGAGGGTACCTTGAGTACCTTTATAGGTTCTCCCTTCTATTCCAGTCCCGCATTATTCTTGGAAAGAAAGATAGTCGGTATGCCTCTGTGTGGGCTCTAATCTCTCAGATTTTATCCTCATGGTCTCTTGGTGAGATATACGTAGGAGGGAGCAAAATACTGCTTGACTCCTCGGTGAAGGTATGTTCTCGAAACTTCAACAAATGCCCGTACCGAGCTATTGAGCGTCTTTCTTGCAGAGTCTTCCACTGGAGTGTATCTGTCATCTACGTAACGCTTTCACGATTACTAAATAATCCTGAGACGAAGCGCGCTACTCTCCGTTGGATCTTCTCTATCTCTTCTGTCAACCCTATCTGGTACGGATCCCACACCGGTGAGCAGTTTTCAAGCAGTGGGCGAACAAATGTGCTGTAACCTACTTCCTTTGTTTTCGGACTGCATTTCCTTATGATTCTTCCAATGAATCTCAGTCTGGCATCTGCTTTATCGACGATTAATTTTATATGGTCATTCCATTTTAAATCATTCCTAATACTTCTCCCATGCGAGACAAAATTTATTTCAAATTCAAATGAAAGCGAACCATATTGTACATACAATTCACGAAAAAGTAACCTGTTATTATTACGTTTCTCCCTGAACTCTTTACTCTCTGAGTCTTCTGAATTATTCGTATCCATTTATCTTTTTTGTAGTACCGGGGAATTTGCGAATGAGACGGAAATCGGTAGATGTGATATACATGCACAGACAAACACATGATTACCGTTTCAGAAGAACTGGATGACTTACTCAAGAGAAACAGCTTCACAAGTTGAGGAAATCAGTAACGCATTGGTCCACCTCTGGCGCTTAAGACAGTTGCTATTTGGCTTTGCATAAATTGATAGAGTTTTGGGTGTCCTACTGAGGGATATATTTTCAAATTCGGTCCAATTGGCGCGTCAGATCGTCAAAATCCCGAGCTGGTTGGGGGGCCCTACTCATAACGCTCCAAACGTTGCCAGTTGGGGAGACATCCTGCGACCTTGTTGGCGGAGGTAGGGTTCGACAAGCACGAAAACAAGCAGTAGCAACTTTAGCCGGGTGCGCTTGGGCATTGTCTTGCTGAAGCGTAATCCCAAGATGATTTGCCGTGCAGGGCAATAAAATGGGCCACAGAATATCGTCGGCGTAACGCTGTGATGTAGGGGTACCACGGATAACAACAAAAGGCTTCCGCTACGAAAACAAATGGCACCCATCATTCATTTTTGTCGACCCGTATAGAGGACGACGTACAAGTCTGTAGCCCACTGCTCTCCAGGGCGTCTCCAGACGCATCTTCGGTGTGGTACCTAATTGACTGGAGTAGAATTGTCTTCAGTGATGAGTCCTATTTCAGAATGATCCTCGTCGAGCAGCGAAGACCCCTGAAAGTGTTGGGATACCGACCTGTCTGTCACTCGCCGGCCCGACAAAGACTGACGGTCTTGGGTGCCATTTGTTTCCATAGCAGGACCTTTCTGGTTGTTATCCGCCATACCCTTGCACCACGGCGGTACGTCGACGATGTTTTACACCCAGTTTTGTTATCCTTCATGGCAAGCTATTCTGCTCTTACATTTTAGCAAAATAATACCCGCCCACACACGACGAGAATTTCTACTGCTTGTCATCCTTTTTGCCGAACCCTACCTTCATCGGTCAGATTGCCAGATCTCTCCGCTGTTGAGATCGTCTGGACCTTATGGACAGCGCCCTTACTAGCTCGGGACTGTAACGATCTGAATCGCCAATTGGACAGAATTTGGCACGGTATCCCTCACAAGGACACTCAACAACTATCCGTTAATGCAAAGCAGAATGACTGCTTGCATAAGAGACAGAGGCGAACGAATGCGTTATTGAACTGCTCAATCTGTGAAACTGTTTCTCCCGAATAAATGTTCCAGTTCTTCTGAAATTTTGATCGTTTGTTAGTCTGTAAGTGTAAATCAGATCTACCGACTCCGTCCCATTCGGATAATTCGTTCGTGGTGAGTCTTTCTCATTTTTTATTTTATTTCTTTTTATTAGACTATATTTCCGTATATGTTTTACAGTCACTTCTGAACGACGTGAATATCATGTTTTAGGGATTTTTAATCCGATATATTCTCGCTGTAATTGCTCAGCATTGCTGAAGAATTCTAACTGTAACTCATTGCTACTGTAGTCACATACAGCTCTTTATTTCGTTTTGTGAAATGCACAGTTTTACATTTCCGAACGTTTAAAACAGTTTACCAATCCTCGCACCATTCTGAAATCTTGTCAAGATCTAATTACTTGTGCAGTTCTCTTCTTTCAGATTGTACTTCGTTATAGATGACAACATCGCCATCCGAGGCTAATATTAATATGAACAGCAAGGGCCCCAACACACTTCACTGGGGAAGTAGTTCTGTTGATGACTTTACATCTAACATAATACGCTGCGTCCTGCGTCGTAAGAAATGGTCCATCCAGTCACAAATTTCGATTAATTCCCAATATAACCGTACCTCCGTTAGTCAAGGTTGGTGAGGTAACGTGAAAATCCTCATTTCAGAAAAGTGTGTGTAAGATTTTGCATGGCCAATGTTGTCGGAATCCTTGCTCATTGCCAAGGAGCAAGTACCTTATTATATTTAACTTCAGTATATGTTCCAAGATTCTGTAACTGACGGGTGTTAGTGAGATTGGACACTAGTTTTGTGAAACAACTCTGCTACCCTTCTAGCAGAAGCGTGTGATCTGTGCTTTTTCCGTCAACTGACTATCGTTTCCTGTTCAAGGCAACTACGGTATATTATCGTTAAGAGAAGGGCTGATCGAACTCAATATTGTGTGTAAAATGCGACACCGCTTCCACGGTGCGATAAATAAACCAGAGCGTTACTCCTTGTTTTACGTTTCTATAGTAGAGCGCTACCTTCACACTGAACTATGGAATCTTCAGTAACAAACTATCTAAACACAACATGCCGAAAAATGTATTTAGCCTCCAAGGTTACCAAAGTTCTCGTGCTGCTGTTATTTATTAAGAACTACAGCAATTCCTTACCCTTATTATACCGGCCTCAAATAATTAGCGTTGTCGTGACTAACTTTAAGCTAATCATCCTGAAACCTCAGAAACAGAAGCAGGAAAAGACAACCAGTATTAGGAAGGAGAACATCGTCTTTACAACAGTAAATAAAATCAGCAGGACAAACACCAGATTTCTGAAAGATATTTAAAAGAAATTAGTCGAAAAACTAGTTTTCGAAAACTCCGCTTCTCCAGTAGCAAGGTTTAAGGAATCGGATTAAATGTTTCTCTTTTGCCATGTTTCTTATTACAATGCTATCGTAATCTGGGGCAGAATTACAGTATATTATGCACTGTGCATGCAGTAATATTCTATGTTTATCAATGAGTTTTTATTGGAGCAAAGCACAATTGAAGACATATGTCCCTTAGGGAAAGTAGGCACATTATGTACAGTATCCTCAGCACAGATCTGTATCAGATATGGCCTTACAATGTTTGGAAATACATGTCGTTCAAAAAACGAGCACCTAACTCCACAACACAACGTTTAATTTTCATTACCTCTTCTTTGTATCAATAAATATTGTTTTGCACATATGTTACTCTTGGTAGGTGCTGTAATTGCTTAGGGTTGTGTAGAAACAGGTATAAAACACGGAAATTTTTTTAAAAAGTCGACTGTAATGTTCTCATTTTGTTTCCACCATTTTTATTTTATTTTATTTTATCTGTCTTCGTTTTTTTCTGTAGTGATACCATGAAGGAGTGTGCCAGAACTCTCCATTACATAAAACAATATATCCAAATTAACGCTGTTCTTTGCATTGTGTAAGCTCTCAGATAACGATAGTAACAATCTGGGAGCGAAACATGGGACCGCGATTATAAGCATTGCTGTGAGACGCGGTCTGTCTGTGAGAGAGGAAGAGAAGCGTCGGTCGACAGCTCGGAGACAGGAGACGTGTCACGCTGCCCTCACGTCGGTGATGGCGGATCTTACCACACTCGACACCTGATTTTATTTATATAGCCAGGAGAGGTCTGGATGGCTTAACTACTCATGAAGCGGGAATACAGGGTAAAATTCGCAAGTATAGAGCAAAAGCAATTGCAGCGTTAGGCTCGTGATTCTTATTCTGAGTTTGCAATAGTCCCATGCTTTACTTGTCACTGAAAAGAGACTCCTTATCCTCCAAATAATAATTATTATTATCCACATCTAAGTAATATGCTGTGGTTGCTAAATGTTAATGTAACTTTGAAATGGAAATAATTTGTTAATAAGGCACTTACCTATTATTGACATATATATCATTTGTCATTGTCATTATTAATACTTTTTCATGATAAAAAAGTGTGAAATCTTATGGGACTTAACTGCTAAGGTCATCAGTCCCTAAGCTTACACACTACTTAACCTAAATTATCCTAAGGACGAACACACCACACCCACGCCCGAGGGAGGACTCGGACCTTCGCCGGGACCAGCCGCACAGTCCATGACTGCAGTGCCTTAGACCGTTTCCATGATCCTCCAGAAGTTTTAAATAGACTTAATTAGTGAAATCCCTTCTCGGAAGTTATTTAGTAGTTAACAGGACCCAAGCAAACTCGTTTGTGTTAAATTCATTCCTATTAACAATCAGCTTTAGCCGCTGCTGTTGCGAATTGCTGTAAACCACATGGAAAAAGGCAGTCATCTAAAGAGGTGAGTGCAAAACTTAGGGACAAAACGGACACACTGACACACCACAACATGACATGTACTCTAATCCAGTAAATTCCGTTGCGCAAGTCCGATTCTGTATCACTTGAAAATTCATCTTGAAAAACTCAGTCAGATAGCTTAGGTATTCATTGTTACAGGTTCATTTGTTCCTGTAGTTTTTCATAATCAGATACGCGCTCAGATAGCTTATCAAAATGTTAGTTTTAAGTTTTTTATGCAACGATCTGCTGAGGGTGTAAATGACAGTGAAACTGACAGTCATAAAACACACACATAGTGTTAAGCAGGTTAGATTCCGTTTACGGATAGCTCAGGTTGCTTATCGAGCCCATTTTTACTGACGAACATGGGCAATATTAGTTGCATTTACGTTACATATGGCGAACTCTGTTGCTAGACGATACCATTGGAAATTATAAAAATGCAGTCAGATCAACATTACACACAAGTGGTTACAACTGCGCTGCTTTGTTACTTTCTTTTGTAGCAATAATTGTGTATTATTCTGTATGTGTGTTAATTATAAGCACTGCGTGTGACATATGTGACGACTCATTGTCGACAGCTAAGAGTTACGAACATCATTTTCTTTCCCTCCGTGCGACGTGACTGATGCGTAGTGGCAGGCAGTTTATATTGAGTTAGCAGAACACACTATCTATGTTTTGTAAGTGATTTTGTAACGAGATAGACTCGTTGGTGTGAAATTATTTTATGTCATTATTTTCTGATTATTACTAACGATGGCTCACAACACGTGATCCGCTAATCACATTAGGGACCTCCGGGAACTTCCAAATGCAGACACCACTAATGAGGAGATTATCTCTCCAGAACATTCCCAGCCTTCAGGGACTGAAGCGGAAAACTTTCGCACACATAATGAGACTCAGGTTTCTACTGCCTCATTACAATGGTCAAACAATGTAACGGATGACGTCAGCGGCAATGCAGAAAGCACTGCCTGACTAACAAATAGTGAAGTATCACAGCACAGTGACACATCACGACAAATCTTTTCAGTGATAGTAAATTTAGGTTCCGTAAGTCACTCTGAGGAACAAACAGCACCTCAGACGGCTTCACGTAGCAGCAATGTTCAGTTTGATACGAATGACTCATTGCAAACACTGTTAGAAGCCATGTTTAACAAGTTACAACAAGGTATACAAAAGTCGCAACAAATCATGGTTACAAAATTGCAACAAGAGACACAAACCATGATAACCGAGTCTAAACAGAACACACGAACAATGATAGAAGGCTTGAAAACTCAAATCGCGCAGTTTAGTACGTGGCAAACAGAAAATAAAACAATTCTAAATGGACCAAAACACTGCATGAACAATTGATCCCTAAAGTGCAGACTTAAGAAACTAAAACTAACACCGTTGAGCCTGTGCAAACTCAACGGACAGAAAGAATCTCAAGGATTGAGCCAGGTTTCCAAAAGCTCAAACAGGATGTGTAAACAATACCTAGCACTCTGATCGCGAATCTCAAACAGCACTGCGATCAAAATGCCTGTAAAATTACAGAAATTGTCACCAAAACAGATTCTGTAGAAGAAACTGTTCATTCTCTTGTGGAGCAGTTAGGAACTATTTCTCAGAAAACTGAGGACCCAACAACAACAGTTACAGACTTTTCCAACAACGCAGGCGCAAGCCCTGACGTCACTTCCCCTGTACACTTGTCCCAAACGGAAGAGTATTTAAAAATGAAGCGTGTACAGGAAGGACAAGTGCTCATCAACGCGAAAGTAAAAAAAAGTAGATTAAATTCTTTAGAATGAAAAATTCTTAACGCTGAAAAACTACCGGCGCAAACAGAATGTGATTTTACGCAGCAATCGGATTGCGTCAGCGGTCAGATACCCGTCGATCGTGTCGGCAACAATATTAGAGGACAGCCTCATTCAAAACACATTTGCACTAATGCCCATAAACCTGAATATTACAAGAGGCAACAACCAGAACAATGGATGAGATTCTATCCCCACAATTTTGAACCAAGAAAGGACGATAGGATCGATTACAAACACTTTCTTCAGGTACGAAAATTTAAAACATTTCGTAACGCTAGTAAAGAAATACACCCAAAGGCCTGGCTTGATCAATTCCATTAGTCTTTACCCCCTGAATGGCCGATTGCGCACAAGTTGTAATTCATGTGGTCTTGTTTGTAAAATGAGCCGGCTTCTACAATGCGTTGAATAACGCAACAATGCCGATCTTTGGCAGAATTTCAGCACGCCTTTTTAACGGCATACTGGTGTCCCACAACACATTGAGACCCGTAAAAACTAACATATTAAACCCGAAACCGTTCGAAAGATCGGAATTTACGACCCCAACATTGGACTTTGAGGGCTTGGTGTCTAGAAGCCAGTAGTTAGACAATCCGCGCAGTCCAGCAGAAGCTATCGGTACTTGCATAACAAAACTGCCCTCTTACTAAAAACATGTCATTGTAGCTAGTAGATGCAAAGACGATATTGTTCAGTTCACAGGTCTTTTGCAAGATGATGACGACAATCACTTCAATAGGAAGGGCTCTAATACTAACAACAGTAGAAATAATAGGAAAATTCAAGCATCTGTGAACCAGTACGGAAATAATGACCACTCAAATGACCATTATAATTACGAAAGTCATGCATACCAACATCACTATTCGCAACACTTTGCAAAGAACACACAATTTGCGCAGAACAATCAGTCTATGCAATGTTTTAACAGTAGCCCTAATAACTACAACAATTACGACCAACAAAACCATCAGCAAACACATTATGATCAAGGTAGTGTGTCCAGTCAACAATTCAATGGCAACTCTGGTAATTTCCAAAGAAAGAGACGCAATGGAAATTCCCAGAATGCACACTTTAATGGCAAGAAAAATTTTAGAAACAAGGGTAATAGAAGAAACAATTATTATAGCAGTTACAGTTTGCAGGGAAACAAAGCTCCCCAGAGCATGCATTATAATAATGAATATCAGTATAGTTTTGACAGTGGTGGTAACCATCCACCAGGTAGCTACAACAATCAATGTGATTTGCCATCTCATAGTCATGGCCACTCAAATCAAGGTCGGGCAATATCTACTCAGAGTAACAGTCATAATAATTCTGCTCCCAATTTTCACAAGAGACAACCGCAACCGCCAGCAAGAGATTGGCAAAGCAGATAAAGCAGATAAATCAGGGTGAATTTGTTGAAATAAGGTCATGAAATCCTCGAAACAATTCCCGTGATAAAGCACTGTGACTAGAACAACCAGTAGCAAAAGCACATTATAGTAGAAACAACAATGACACTACAACACTAAACTTAGTGCACTTAGATGATCCAAGGGATTTTCTATTAGAGAAAAAGGAAGGTAATAGGAACAATATTTGAAAAAAGAGACAGCATTGGTCGTATATTTTTTACTATTGCAAAATCGATTTTCTGTCACTGAGTGACCATCTTCAGTGCTATATTGTATAACTTAAATTGGGATGCACTGTTGTCACTAAGCTTACGGCAATCACATAGACTCACATAGTCTATGTGATTGCCGTAAGCTTAGTGACAACAGTGCATCCCAATTTAAGTTATACACTCCTGGAAATTGAAATAAGAACACCGTGAATTCATTGTCCCAGGAAGGGGAAACTTTATTGACACATTCCTGGGGTCAGATACATCACATGATCACAATGACAGAACCACAGGCACACAGACACAGGCAACAGAGCATGCACAATTTCGGCACTAGTACAGTGTATATCCACCTTTCGCAGCAATGCAGGCTGCTATTCTCCCATGGAGACGATCGTAGAGATTTTGGATGTAGTCCTGTGGAACGGCTTGCCATGCCATTTCCACCTGGCGCCTCAGTTGGACCAGCGTTCGTGCTGGACGTGCAGACCGCGTGAGACGACGCTTCATCCAGTCCCAAACATGCTCAATGGGGGACAGATCCGGAGATCCTGCTGGCCAGGGTAGTTGACTTACACCTTCTACAGCACGTTGGGTGGCACGGGATACATGCGGACGTGCATTGTCCTGTTGGAACAGCAAGTTCCCTTGCCGGTCTAGGAATGGTAGAACGATGGGTTCGATGACGGTTTGGATGTACCGTGCACTATTCAGTGTCCCCTCGACGATCACCAGTGGTGTACGGCCAGTGTAGGAGATCGCTCCCCACACCATGAGGCCGGGTGTTGGCCCTGTGTGCCTCGGTCGTATGCAGTCCTGATTGTGGCGCTCACCTGCACGGCGCCAAACACGCATACGACCATCATTGGCACCAAGGCAGAAGCGACTCTCATCGCCGAAGACGACACGTCTCCATTCGTCCCTCCATTCACGCCTGTCGCGACACCACTGGAGGCGGGCTGCACGATGTTGGGGCGTGAGCGGAAGACGGCCTAACGGTGTGCGGGACCGTAGCCCAGCTTCATGGAGACGGTTGCGAATGGTCCTCGCCGATACCCCAGGAGCAACAGTGTCCCTAATTTGCTGGGAAGTGGCGGTGCGGTCCCCTACGGCACTGCGTAGGATCCTACGGTCTTGGCGTGCATCCGTGCGTCGCTGCGGTCCGGTCACAGGTCGACGGGCACGTGCACCTTCCGCCGACCACTGGCGACAACATCGATGTACTGTGGAGACCTCACGCCCCACGTGTTGAGCAATTCGGCGGTACGTCCACCCGGCCTCCCGCATGCCCACTATACGCCCTCGCTCAAAGTCCGTCAACTGCACATACGGTTCACGTCCACGCTGTCGCGGCATGCTACCAGTGTTAAAGACTGCGATGGAGCTCCGTATGCCACGGCAAACTGGCTGACACTGACGGCGGCGGTGTACAAATGCTGCGCAGCTAGCGCCATTCGACGGCCAACACCGCGGTTCCTGGTGTGTCCGCTGTGCCGTGCGTGTGATCATTGCTTGTACAGCCCTCTCGCAGTGTCCGGAGCAAGTATGGTGGGTCTGACACACCGGTGTCAATGTGTTCTTTTTTCCATTTCCAGGAGTGTACAATATAGCACTGAAGATTGTCACTCAGTGACAGAAAATCGATTTTGCAATAGTAAAAAATATACGACCAATGCTGTCTCTTTTTTCAAGTATACCTGTTATCTGGTCGTAGTGCACAAGACAACATGGAGTCGCCAATCAATAAGGAACAATATTGTCAATCCAATTATATCGATTTCAGTCGGGAATACCAAGTTTTCAGCAGTTTTACATTCAGGCCGTCCTGTTTCCTTTGTAAGTCGTGCCATGTTTAGTCAATATCGTAAAATCACAGACTGTCCAGTACTTCCCTTGCAAAAGACACGAATTAAGGGTGCCATTGCCGGGAAGAGTGTGGATGTGAGGCAACAAACGAACATAGATTTTAAGTGTCAGGGTCATAGCCTCTCAGCAAACTTCGTGATTGTGCCACCCGTGTCCACTCAAAAAATCTTAGGAGTAGACTTTTTGAGTGGACATAAAGCGGTATTAAACCAATGAAGGAGAACTAAAAATATAGGGTAAACTTGTTTGTCTACAAATGGTGGAATGGATCTTTCCTCAAGAGGAAGATGATAATTGTCTATGTTTTCTCAGAGAACAAAACCCGTAAACCTCATTATTAGCATCTGTGATGAATTAAATTTAGAATATGATGCATGGCAGAACACTAAGGTCATAGATATAGGTCATATACACCATGACAAAACAAAAAGCACACAACAATGCCCAAAGGATGACAAGACCTTGCAAACATATTGCATAATCATGCTGAAGTCTTCACCTATCGTCCTGGCACCATTAAAAGTTTTAATTATAAGTTCCAGGAAGAGAAAAGCTTACAGCTGAAATTCAAACTGTTACAACACAGAATCATTGAACCACCAGTAAGCTCTTACAATAGTCCGTTACACATTGTTAAGAAGAGAGATGGCTCGATCCGTTTGGTCTTGGATTCGAGACACGTTAATACCATTATAGTACCAGAAACTGATAGGCCTCAAACTACTGAGAAACTCCTCCAAAATTTCTATGGAGTACAGGTTTTGCCCTCAGTTGACCTCTGATCAAATTTCTGGCAAAATGAACTTCATCCAGAATGCCGACAATATACAGCATTCTTGTGTTTCAGTAGATGTTATCAATTCTGCAAGCTATCCTTTGGGTCAACATTTCTACAGCAGCGTTTATTCGATGGATAAATACTATTCTGCCTGATTACTTGAAAAAACATATCAAGGCTTACGTCAACAACATTCTTAAAACAGAAAAATCTTGGCAACAACATAATACAGTTCCAAACTCTCTGCTGCGACTCATTCTTGATGTAGGCATTACTGCAAATGTAAAGAAATCCGCATTTGGAAAATCTAAGGTAAAACTTTTAGGCCATGTCATTTCATTGGCATGCATAGAACGGGATCCTGACAAATTTGAATGCATAAAGTAGATCTCCTCATCCACTAATAAGCGAAAAGTTTGCAATTCCCTCAGATTAATCAATTTTTATCGTAGATTTCTGAACTTAATAACTATTACAACGCCAAGATTGTTTGCTTTCACAGGGAAAAACACACTGTGGGAATGGGATGTGCAGGCTGAAATGGAAATCCAACGCTTGAAGAAAGCACTGCTTGAAGCTAAAATATTAGGTCATCCAGACTTATCCAAAGATTTTTGCTTGTCCACAGACTCTTCCAACGTTGAGCTTGGGGCTCACCTTTTTCAGTAGATGGATGAAAATGGTTTTATTGTACAAAGGAGCATAGCCTTCGGTAGTCACGTTCTGACAAAGTCAGAACGGAACTACTCAAACACAGAACTGGAGCTATTAGCCATTGTATGGACATTCAAGAAATTTAGTTCTTTTCTGTATGTTACAAACATGGTCTGCACAGATCATAGTGCATTGCAATTTTTAATGTCTTCAAAATTGACATAAGAGTGCCCAAGACTGTCGCCTCTGTATCTTCAAGAATTTCAAATTACCATTATCGACATCCCTGGTGAGGAGAATATTGTTGCAGATACACTGTCTCGTGCACCGATTGGACTATCTAGAAATAACAAGGAAGTTTACCATGACAATAATTTCAGTCTCCTTGACATAAAGATAGTCATGTTCGAGAATTTCGATTCGTCCTCATTACAGAACACTGGGAAAGATCAGGATAAGGACCCAGTATGGAATGACATTAAGGAGGAGTGGCAAGACGAAGCTAACACAGTAATTAGGCATTATTACCTGGTCAGGAACAATAGCTCTGGCAACAATTCTTTTTGGGTGGTATGCATACCAGATGAGCTAGTGAACAAACTCATCTGGTACATTCATCTTAGTTATGCACATTATGGTGCATGCAAGTGCTTTCATAAACTTCGCGCAACATGCTACTTTAATAATATGGCGAAGAGAGTTAAAAATGTCCTCAGCAGATGTAAGCTTTGTCGGAAAGCAAACGCACCCACTGTGTCACTTCAAGCCCCATTGTCTCCTATTATCCCTGTAAAACTGAGGGATTTAGCATCAGTTGATTTATTAGGACCTCTTGTGGGGTCAGAAAATGGGTATGCTTACAGTTTGAATTGACATCAAAATTCATTTCTCTCACTTCCTTGAGAAAAGCTACTGCACGGAAAGTTGCTGCAGCTTTCTTTAAAAAATTCCTAAAAGAAGTAGGCCACATTGATAAGGCTACTATATTCGATAATAGCTCCCAATTCCATTCAAATACCTGGGTATGCATGCTACATTGACAGAAAATAAAAGCTGTTTTTATTTCCCTGTACTGACCAGCATCTAATCCGGCAGCACAGAGTATGAAATAGATCAATAAATTGTGCAGACTGTATTGTCACAGTAAACACAGAACATGGGATACGCATATTAAGATATTTCAGGACATAATAAACGAGTTACCACCAGACTCCCCGTCATTGCCTCTCATCCTAGTTCTCATAAATGAACAGCCACCGGATAGGATCATGGAAATGATACCATTTCCGGCAACAAGGAAGTTAAGGCACAGAGAAGTTGTAAATCTTGCTCTTCACAAGGTATTTGTTAAGAGCCATCGTCTCTCCAATGAAGGGAAGAGTCTTAGTAAGAAAATTTTCCTGATATTCAGTGGCCCATATTGCATTCATCGCATTGTGCACGACAATGCGGTCTTACTGGAAACTTTACGTGCTCACAAGAGTAAAGGCCTACATCATATTTCACACATAAAGCCATTCATTGAATAAGCTGTGTATTTTCAAGTGTGTTCCTCTATGTATATTTTCTGTATTGTGTGTTAGTTTTAAGACGTATTTTCTTCATTATGTTAACAACAAGTGTCTACTTAAGGTAAGAAACTACGATGCCACAATAAGCTTTCGAGAGACAGCGTGGCGAGAGTGAAGCATTCTTTTTTCCTTTAGCTTGACGAAGCTGGCCATAAGGTAGGTCAAGACCAAAGGCATTAGCGGGAGATGGTCGCCCAGCTTAGGACCTGTTAACAGTTCACCTTTTTTCGTGTGTAACTCCAGCCCAGGGGTCGTAAATACGTCACAGCCCTCGCTGAAGCGCTCCTTTTAAGAGAGTAACAGATTCATACCTTGTGAAAGGAAGTGGCCGCTGTTGTCCCCATGGAAAAAAATCCTCTTTCCACTTTTAAATAATAAACGATACTCACGGTTGTATCATTAGCTTCATAAAAGAAGCCAGCCCTTACTAAGTGATGAAATGATTATTCTCACAGATTACGATGGGACATGTCACGTATAGAAACTTCCACTTGCTAAAGCATAATTTTAGTTTTCAGAATACTCCAGAAGTTGATGCATAATACTACTTATCAATTGTATGAGCTGCCAGTAGGAACAGATGCGCAAAGCACAATTAAAACAACAAGATGGCACCACTCTCAGAGAAGGATTAGTGTTAAGTAATACAAGAGGATTCAAAGGAATTCCTCTACATTAAAGTAATTAAATGAAGGTAAGATGCCTTGAGAGTCCATTGTAGACGCCTTCAGTACTAAATATTTTGTAACAAGGTCTGTGGAAGACCCTTCGATGATTATATAATTAATAAATTGTCATTGTTACGATTATTCTAGGTTTAGCAAATTTTTCTAAAGAGTCAAACGATTGTCTCACAAAAATAGTTCATGGCATAGCTCGAAAAAAAAGGCGGAAATGCTAACAATGCAAATTATGGAGAAAGGTAAAACTAAAACCGTGGAACTAGGTAACACACAGATTTGTCTCATATAGTTCTTCACTGCACAAGTAAACACAGACAAATACAGCGCTGTAAACTTTATAATGCATGTATGTATGCCATTAATGAAATCTTTTCAGATAATAATGGAAATCAAATAAGAACGAAAAGGATCAGAAATGAAAGTAATTTATAAAATGAAAGCAAGCGAACCACAAAGGGTTAACTAAAAAAAACATAAAAATATTTCATGTAATAACAATCTCTTGCAGGTGTCAGAGGAAACTGAACTTGTCAGCCACTCCAGAAAGAAGAAAACATGTTGTTAGCTTAGACGGTTCCTTTAGAAACCAAATTGACAACAACAAACATGCCAGCACCCACTGCAGTGTAAACCATGAATGTGAAAATAAGAATTTTACGTAACATTGATACTGCCGTTAGTATAAGGACAAATCATTTTTTTTCAAATAGAAAGACAAGAGAGGACATATATTTAACAGTAATCCATAGTGAAAACAACAATGAAAAAGCTAACTACCCCAATCCCCCTTACTACAATCCATATCCTGTAGAAAGATGGATCCGATTTATGTGTAGCATAGGTTGCTGTGTGTTTTGTGGTAGTTAGGGTGATGGTAGTATAGTACCTCCATTCCCCAGCAAAAGTGCATTTCTGATCATACAAATAATTGTTAAGATTTTTAATCAATATGCACCAAATACTGCATGCGCAGACCAATAATTTTTTTAGCTTTCTTGCTTATAGCTGCCTCAGGCAACATATCCTATGTCCATAAACAGGGTGTTACAAAAAGGTACGGCCAAACTTAAGGGAAACTTTCCTCACACACAAAGAAAGAAAATATGTTATGTTGACATGTGTCCGGAAACGCTTACGTTCCATGTTAGAGCTCATTTTATTACTTCTCTTCAGATCACATTAATCATGGAATGGAAACACACAGCAACAGAACGTACCAGCGTGACTTCAAACACTTTGTTACAGGAAATGTTCAAAATGTCCTCCGTTAGCGAGGATACATGCATCCACCCTCCGTCGCATGGAATCCCTGATGCGCTGATGCAGCCCTGGAGAATGGCGTATTGTATCACAGCCGTCCACAATACGAGCACGAAGAGTCTCTACATTTGGTACCGGGGTTGCGTAGACAAGAGCTTTCAAATGCTCCCATAAATGCAAGTCAAGATGGTTGAGGTCAGGAGAGCGTGGAGGCCATGGATTAGTCCGCCTCTACCAATCCATCGGTCACCGAATCTGTTGTTGAGAAGCGTACGAACACTTCGACTGAAATGTGCAGGAGCTTCATCGTACATGAACCACATGTTGTGTCGTACTTGTAAAGGCACATGTTCTAGCAGCACAGGTAGAGTATCCCGTATGAAATCATGATAACGTGCTCCATTGAGCGTAGGTGGAAGAAACTAAAATGAGCTCTAACAAGGAAATTAAGCGTTTCCGGACACAAGTCCACATAACATCTTTTCTTTATTTGTGTGTGAGGAATGTTTCCTGAAAGTTTGGCAGTACCTTTTTTGTAACACCCTATATACACAAAGCACTTGCTATGTAATATAAAATTTTTTGTGCCATTTTGTGTATGACGAAAATATTTATTAGTCAATATAAATTTTTTATGTAATTTTTGTGTATAAAACTGTATAATGCAGCACACTTTGTTAGATGTTTATATTATAATGAAACACTAATTATGCAGCATTAATTAATATTTTATATGTACACTTTAATAAACTTCATGAGTAGATATCTTAATTAGTAACTAAACAGTTCTCATAATGCCACACGTATGAGTTCTATGTAGTTCTATGTACAATAATGTTAGATTCTTGTTAATATATTTGTGCCTCTTACGCAACAATTTACAACCTTTCATTCATATAAACTGCATGTGCATTTAATTACTTGACTATCTTCACTTATGTACAGGAATATGTAAAAAATTTTGTAAAGTTGTTACGATAAGTATTTTCTGTCCATAGAGTACCAAGTAACTGGGATCTGACAGGGCACAAACAAATTACAAAATGCACACTGCAACAATGATGTCACTTCCAATGATGGTAGCAACTAAGGAAGTCTGTCATAATGAAGGATGTCTGCAGTAAATACCTGTTCTAGAGCGGCAATCAGCGACCAATGTTGAGCCTTCCCTTCGAGAGCCATAATTACGCAGTGCTGTCTCAGTGAAAGGACACTGACAATACAAGCCTCAGTGTAACCAAACATGCAGTTTCTCCAAGTAAAGGTGTCAGTGAGAGAGACACTGTACACACAGCTGCATAATTCTACTACACTCTACGTATCTACATTGAGGTGTTAGTGATATGGAAAGAACAACGCATTAAATAAAACAATATTTCTAAGTTAACACTTTTCTTTGCATTGTGTAAACACTCAGATACCGATGGTAACAATCTGGGGGAGAAACATGGGAGCGCGATTCTAAGCATTGTTGTGAGACGAGGTATGTCTGCGAGAGTGGAAGTGTAGTGTCGGTCGAGAGCTCGGAGACAGAAGACGTGTCACGCTGCCCTCGCGTCGGTGATCTTATCACACTCATGGGCTGATTTCATTTATTTAGCCAGGAGAGATCTAGATGGCTTAACTACTCTTGAAGATGGTATTCAAGGTAAAATTCGCAAGTATAGAGCAAAAGCAATTGCAGGGTTAGGCTCGTGATTGTTAGTCCGAGTTTGCAGTAGTCCCATATTTTACTTGTCAGTGAAAGAAGCTTCCTTATCCTCCAAATAATAATAATTATACTACACATCTAAATAATATGCTGTGGTTACTAAATGTTAATGTGGTTTTGAAATGGAAATAATTTGTTAGTCTGGCACTCAGCCATTATTGACATATGGACATATGTCATTTGTCGTTGTCATTATTAATACTTGCTCTTGATGATCCTGAAGTTTTAAACAGACTTAATTAATGAAATCCCTTCTGAGAAGTTATTTTATAGTTAACAGTACCCAAGCAGACTCCTTTTGATTAAACTCATTCATAGTAGCTTATGCTTTAGCCGCTGCCACTGCGAATTGCTGTAAACCACATGGAAAAAGCCAGTCATCTAAAGAGGTGAGTGCAAATTTTAGGGGCAAAACACAGACACTGACACACCACGACATTTCATGTACTCTAATCCAGTAAATTACGTTGTACCAGTCTGATTCTGTATCACTTGATAATTCTTGTTCCAAAACGCAATCAGATAGCTTAGGTATTCATTGTTACAGGTTCATTTGTTCCTGTAGTTTTTCATAATCAAATACGCGATCAGATAGCTTATCCAAATGTCAGTTTTAAGTTTTTATGTAAGGGTTTGTTGAGGGTTTAAATGACAGTCAAACCGACAGTCATACAACACACACACAGTGTTACGCAGGTTAGATTCCGTTTACGGATAGCTCAGGTTGCTTATCGAGTCCAGTTTCACAGACGAATATTAGTTGCATTTACGTTACAACACAAAACGCAGACAAACGAATAAGATAAACCTGCAGCTGTCTTCACGAATAACGTTGACCACGTAGCGAAACTATTCTTAAGTGATCCAAATACACATCCACGTGTCCAATTTTGACTTTATTCCTGTATGCTTTTTCTCTCATTTATCCCTGAAAACTGTAGCATTACTTCATTCGAAAAGTCCAAAAATACTTATGGCGTCCTCTGCTACATACGTAACACGAAATCCCAACGGCGTGACAAATGTGACGGCGATCCAGCCAATCACGAACTGCTGACCGCGGCATGAGGAAGTGGAAAGGACGCCCACGCTCCCGCTACACAGAGCTTGCAGAACTCGCATGCATTCGAGATATTTCGTGTACTTGCTGGCTAATTAATAGCTGGAACCTGCTGACTTATCTCGATCTTATTAATACTCCATCTGGTCGTAAGTACCCCTATGTATTGCGCAAGAGACCTGTAGATGTCACGAGTGGCGGGTCCACCAATATAAAAGAAAGCGGGAAATTATGTTGTCGGTAGAGAAGCAGTTGCATGAGATCCCAGTGAATCTGAATGTGGAAGTCGCATGAGTGACAAAGCTATCAGAGACATTTCAACTCACGTCATGTCGACTCTAGTGCCGTGGCAGCTGTGCTAGTTTTCTCGGTTGACGAATCATGGCGCAAACAGCCAGATAGAGGTGGTTCCACACATTGCCGATTGGTTTTAAATCCGGTGACACTAGTGGCCAGGGGCATACGGTAAACGCATCCTGGTGCTTCTTCAAACGACTGACGTACATTGCGAGCTGTGTGATACACTGCAGTGTCCTGCTGGTAAATGACATCGTGCAGAGGATAAACAAATTGCATGTCGGGGTGGACCTGGTTCCCAAGAACAGATGCATGCAAGCGTTGACACATTGTGCCATCCAGAATGACGAGATCAGTCAGGGAAAGGCAAGGCCTCGACCTTTACGACAATCGTTGTAGGGCCATACACGCCGGCGGCCATCTGTCCGATGGAGCATAATACTTGATTCATCTGAAAACACCACTTGTCGGAACTCAACAGACGGCCAGTTGCGGCACTGGCGTAAATATTAGACCCTTTGTCGCCGAAGAACAGCAGTCAGAATTGGTCCAAGAACCAGGGATTTGTTGCGGAGGCCGACACGCGGCAAAGTTTTCCGGAAAGTCGTTGAAGAAACACCGTTGGTAGCTCCTCGGTTCATCTGGGCCGTCAGTTACTCGACAGCTGCACGTCTATTCACCAGCACACATCTCCACGGCAGTCGTTCACCTCTCTGCCATCTATGGCCAGTGGTGCAGCACACTTGGAACTGAGCCAGTTTTGGATGAGACATTTTGCCATGCAGAGCGCACATTAGCAACTGTGGCACGCGAAGTGTTTACAGACTTAGCCGTTCCAGAAATCCTTCCACCCTTAGCCCGAAAGCGAATTCTCATGCCCTTTAGGGCGTCAGATGAATCACTTCGTTTCCTCCTTACGAGAGCGACTACATTGTTTCCCACATCCCCCCCCCCCCCCCACACACACACACACACGACACGCTCTATATGCTCTCCATTTCTAGTACTGCCTCCCGCGCGGTAACGTCGGACAATAGTGATGATGGTCACATTAATGTAGATGGACCGTGATTTTCTGTACGACTGGAAACGAGTGATATGGAGAGATGAGTCACGGATGCCCTATGGATTGGTTTAGGTACTGTGAACGCCTGGAAAACTTTACCTGTCTTCAAGTATAGAGCCAACAGTGAAGTTTAGAGAAGCCTTTGTTATAGTCTGGGATGCGGAAACACATGGACACATTTTGCAGAGCCGTGTACTGTGCATAATGAAGGTACAGTTTGGTGATAAAGCAGCAACTGTGGGACAGTAATTTGTGGACAACAACGTTCCCGATATGGACTGCCTTGCTCAGATTCAAGACCTGAACCAACTGGAACACCTCTGTGATCAGTTAAGAAATAGATTTAGGTCTAGATCCCAGTGTTCAACCTCACTACTTTCTCTATTTTCGGCTCTTGACGAAGCATGGGCTGCCATTCAGATACCACACCGAAAGTGTCCTCAGCGGAGTTAATGCTGTTATAAAGGCGAAGGCTGTCACACCACTAATACACTATTGGCCATTAAAAGTGCTACACCAAGAAGAAATGCAGATGATAAACGGGTATTCATTGGACAAATATATTATACTAGAACTGACATGTCATTACATTTTCACGCAATTTGGGTGCATAGATCCTGAGAAATCAGTACCCACAACAACTATCTGTGACCGTAATAACGGCCTTGATACGCCTGGGCATTGAGTCAAACAGAGCTTGGATGGCGTGTACAGGTACAGCTGCCCATGCAGCTTCAACGCCATACCACAGTTCATGAAGAGTAGTTACTGGCGTATTGTGACGAGCCAGTTGCTCGGCCACCATTGACCAGACGTTTTCAGTTCGTGAGAGATCTGGTGGATGTGCTGGCCAGGGCACCCAGGTTCGTCATTGAGTACACCATCACAGTCGCTCCTGTCTGTGATGCAGCGTCAGGAGTAACCGCAGTCATGGTCTCCGAGCTCATAGTCCATGCTGTTGCAATGGTTGTCGAACTGTTCGTGCAGATGGTTGTTGTCTTGCAAACGCTGGCTCAGGGATCGAGACGTGGCTGCACGATCCGTTACAGCCATGCGGATAAGATGCCTGTCAAAAAAATGTTCAAATGTGTGTGAAATGTTATGGGACTTAACTGCTAAGGTCATCAGTCCCTAAGCTTACCCACTACTTAACCTAAATTATCCTAAGAACAAACATACACACCCATGCCCGAGGGAGGACTCGAACCTCCGCCGGGATCATCCGCACAGTCCATGACTGAAGCGCCCCCTAGACCGCTCGGCTAATCCCGCGCGGCGATTCCTGTCATCTCGACTGCTAGTGATACGAGGCCGTTGGGATCCAGCACGGCGTTCCGTATTATCCTCCTGAACCCATCGATTCCATATTCTGCCAACAGTCATTGGATCTCGACCAACGCGAGCAGCAATGTCGCGATACGATAAACCGCGATCGCGATAGGCTTCAATCCGACCTTTATCAAAGTCGGAAACGTGATGGTGCGCATTTCTCTTCCTTACACGAGGCATGCCAACAACGTTTCACCAGGCAACGCCGATCAACTGCCGTTCGTGTATGAGAGATCGGTTGGAAACTTTCCTCGTGTCAGCACGTTGTAGGTGTCGCCACCGGCGCCAACCCTGTGTGAATGCTCTGAAAAGCTGATCATATGCATATCATAGCATCTTCTTCCCGTCGGTTAAATTTCGCGTCTGTAACACGTCATCTTCGTGGTGTAGCAATTTTAATGGCCAGTAGTGTATACAGAAATTATTTAGTAGAAAGCGTCGGATGTCCTTTAAGGCTATTCACACTTGATGCAGTTGTGTATACCAAAGTAGCAACGCCAAATGATGGTAAGAATTTGCAAAAGGATTTGCAGAGAACTGATGAATGGTGCAGACTTTCGCAGTTGACCCGGAACGTAAATAAATGAAACATATTGCACATACATAGAAAACAAATCCACTACTGTACAGCTACACTATTGATGAGAAACAGCTGGAGACAGCGTCTGCCGTTAAATATCTAGGAATAATTACACAGAGCGACCTTAAGTGGAATGACCATATAAAACAGATAGTGGGAAAAGCAGACACCAGATTCAGATCCATCGGAAGAATCATAAGGAAATGTAACGGAGGAAGAGGCTTATAAGGCGCTTGTTCGCCCGATTCTTGAGTATTCTTCATCTACCTGGGATCCCTATCAGGCAGGACTGATAGAGGAGATAGAGAAGATCCAACGAAGAGCGGCACGTTTCGCCACATGATCGTTTAGCTGGCGAGAGAGCGTTATAGAGATGCTTACAAGAGAGGCGTTGTGCATCACAGAAAGATTTACTATTGAAATTTCGGGACAGCACTTTTCAGGAGGAGTCGGATAACATATTACTTCCCCCCACATTCATCTCGCGTATTGACCACGTGGAGAAAATTCGAGAAATTATAGCCAACACAGAGACGAGTGGAACGGGGTCGAAGGATCAGATGGTGGTACCGAATGTACCCTCCGCCACACAACATTAGGTGGCTTGCGTAGTATGATGTATATGTAATGATCGTCATTGCATGTAAACTGAGGAGGACTGAAAATCTGCAAGTCAATCTGGTGATTCGACCTATTTTGTTGTCATTCAGGATCAGCATTCCAGGAGTGTTTTCCAACAGATAACGCTCGCCACATACACCTGTTGTAGCGCAACATGCCCTAGAGTGTGCCGACATGTTGCCAAGGCCTGCTCCATCACCAGGTCTGTCTCCGGCCGACTACATAAGGAGCATCATTCGAACGACAACTCCAGAGTCGTCCAGAAACAGTTAAACAGACCCTGTATTGACCAACCAAGTGCAACGGAGACGGAACTCCATCCCACAAACTGACATCCGACTCCTGTACAACACAATGCATGCACGTTTGCATCCTTGGGTTCAACATTATGGCGATTACACTGGTTATTAATGTAACAGCATTTCACATCTGCAATGCCTCATCTTACACTTACATTAACCTGTGATCTTACGATGTTAATCACTTATATATGTTACCTAGACAAATATAATCCCGAAATTCCATTACTCTATGTTAACTATTTTTTCCTGATGCGATTTTTTTCGTCAGTCTTTTTAGTGTACTCAAAATGCACAATAAACAAAATTTTGTTATTTGCTATCCTTCGTGAACTTCCAATTTTAATATCTAGGAGTTTCTATTTTTGCGAAGACTATCGGCAATTATTTATGCAGTGGCAGAGCTCGTAAACTCTGCAACACGTACTTAAATAATTTTTCTTGTGTTATGACCATACCATTCTGGAGAATTTTTGTCCAGAAAACAATGCTCGTTGGAATGAAATTTTGTCTTATAATTCACGCATCACATACAGTAGCGTTTCAAGAGTTATACCGCCGGACCTGCAAAAAACAAAAAAACAAAAAAAAAAAAAGCCTCCAGTGAGTGCCATGTCCGCCTCAAGCTTAACTGAACGCATGCTGGTTAGCTGCCGATGTCAAAGATGGCATCAACAATCCCTGTCACGCGAGAGGCGTGTGTGAACAGTTTTCGTTTATGGTCGAATGGATCAAATATATTCACACGACATATGCACTGCAGAAGTCTGTAATGCTAGCAGTGGTGTCAATGTCAGCTACCGTAAGTGAACTTATTTTCCAAGTTGGGAACAGTAGCTGACAGTGAAAATGATGTGCCGTATCATTTTTCCTAGAATGTAATGGAAGCATGGTTCAAATGGTTCAAATGGCTCTGAGCACTATGGGACTTAACTTCTGAGGTCATCAGTCCCCTAGAACTTAGAACTACTTAAACCTAACTAACCTAGCAACATCACACACATCCATGCCCGAGGCAGGATTCGAACCTGCGACCGTAGCGGTTGCGCGGCTCCAGACTGTAGCGCCTAGAACCGCTCGGCCACTCCGGCCGGCATGGAAGCATGCCTGAAGAAGTATCAAAACACGTACATAGGATTTCTCGTCCGGGATAAAGCATTTGGCAGTGTAAAATGGTGCAAGATGTTAAAAACCCTGAGAAAAAAATAGGGTAATATACATTATGTACAAGAACCAAGAAGGAACATTGAAAGTGGGAGGCCAAGAACGAAGTGCACGTATTAAAAACGAAGTAAGACAGAGATTTAATCTGTCATCTCTGCTGTCCATTCTACACGTTGAAGAAGCAATGACGGAAATAAAGTAAAGGTGCAAGAGTGAGATTAAAATTCAAGGTCAAAGGATATCGATTAACATTCGATGACATTGCTATCCTTAGTGAAAATGAAGAAGAATTGCAGGATCTATTGAATGGAATGAACAGTCTAATGAGTACGGAACGCGGACTGAGGGTAAGCAAAAGAAAGAAGAAAGTAATAAGAAGTAGCGGAAATGAGGGCAGCGAGAAACTAACAATAGTTGGGGATCACGGCGTAGATGAAGCTAACTAATTCTGCTGCCTAGGCAGCAAAATCACCCATGAAGGACGTAGCAAGGAGAACATAGAACGACCGTCACTGGCAAAACGTGCATTCCACGCCATGAGAAATCTACTAGTATTTAACAAATTTCAAGAAGGAATTTGTGAGAACGTACGTTCGGAGCACAGCATTGTATGACAGTTAGGCGTGGACTGTGGGAAAACCGGAACAGACGAGAACAGAAGCATCTGAAACGTGGTGCTGCACACGAATGTTGAAAACTGAGTGGACTGATTAGGTAAGGAATGAGGAGTGTCTGCTCAGAATCTGCGACAAATGAAATATATGGAAAACAGTGACAAGTGGAAGGAGAGGATGATAGGACATCCGTTAAGAATTCAGGAATAACTTTCAGGATACGAGAGGACAAAACTTATAGAGGAAGACGGAGATTGGAATACATCCAGAAAATAATTGATGACGTAAGTTGCAAGTGCTACTCAGAGATGAAGACGTCGGCACACGAGAGGAATTTGTGACGGGCCGCACAAACCAGGCAGAAGACTGATGACACCATTGGACGCAGCAAATCTGGACCTGTCTGGCTTATAATGCTCTGACCAGATGCGTGAAATTCAGTGATCAAAAGTGCCACTGGTAAAGAACAAAGGTAAGCGAAGTCAGTAGCTAACCGCCAAGCGCTTAAAAAATTGGACATTCCCATCAGTGCCGCTGCAAGCGCACCGTACGCGGTAAAATAATAGTTACCTTAACCAGCGCGCATCTCCTCGTAGACTGCAGGGATTGAAGGGGTTGGAAGAGGAGGAGGGGGGTGGAGCAAGTAGTACAGCCCCGCGAGCACAGAGAACGAGTAGGTCGCCTGGAAGCAGGGCTGTGAGCCGGGCCGCCTCCCAGGCACCTTCAAGTTAATTAAGCGGATAAAGGCCGCCGCTGTCGTAATTAAGACCGCGGGAACACGCCGCAACTACCAGCTCCGCCCACACCGCCCTCCCAAAGTCGGTTGCCGCGATCCGCAAAGTGAGGTCCCCTTCTGTGAAACTCACGGCTTTTCGAAAGAAGGTCGCTTTGTAACGCATACTAGGGCCGATGCTCAAATGTACTCTCACAGAAAATGCTGATTTGACCTCCATGATCTACACAGCGGGTTGTAGTAAATGAAACTGCCCACAAACAAACTGCCAAGAACTGTTGACCTAGCAGTCCCTACTCCGGGGAGCCCGAGGGGCGGGGCTAAATGACGTATAACAATAATGTTGCAAGCCTTATTTGGCAGAGCAGTTACGTTTAGCTTTCAGCTGAACAATGTTGATACCAAATACGGATTTAGTTAGTGCAACTGCATTAACATCCCCGCCTCAGGAGCCGTAAACTAAACTGTGATTGACAGGCACCTGCAAGAGACCTACGGGATTGGCTGGGTGCCTTTTAAGTTGGAAAAACAGTGCCCCCACGCGACTCATTAATACACCTAGATTCCGCATTTTGGCAGAGTTCTCAGTCAGACGATCAGGGCTCCGTATCCGCGTCCGTCGACTCCAGTCTCGGTGCAGCTCTGCGTAAATCTGCTCTCTCTCTCTCTCTCTCTCTCTCTCTCTCTCTCGGAGTGCCTCAGTGAAGAGTGTCACTTTCAGTATGTTTTGTTTGGCAAGTAAGTTGTTGCCTTAAGATGCTGTTAGTGTTTGCTACTGTGGTTAGCATCCACTCCTGGGACTTCTGCACTGGCTTCTGTTGTAACAGTGATATTCTTGCTTTTTCTAACCCTAAAACTAGTCTCCAATGTATTAGTTAGTCCTGTCTGGAATAAACAACTATTTCAAAACCCTGTTTGTCCGGGGACTGATGACCATAGATGTTAAGTCCCATAGTGCTCAGAGCCTGTTTGTCCAAGAGTCTCCACAACGAGTTCCATACCAAGTCTTACCACTTGCATTTCTAGTAAATGCCTGTACCAGTGTTGGCTCACATAGAAGGTGTGGTGTCACCGCCAGACACCACACTTGCTAGGTGGTAGCTTTAAATCGGCCGCGGTCCATTAGTACATGTCGGACCCGCGTGCCGCCACTGTCAGTGATCCAGACCGAGCGCCACCACACGGCAGGTCTCGAGAGACTTACTAGCACTCGCCCCAGTTATACAGCCGACGTTGCTAGGAAAGGTTCACTGAGAATTACGCTCTCATTTGCCGAGACGATAGTTAGCATAGCCTTCAGCTAAGTCAATGGCTACGACCTAGCAAGGCGCCATTTATCCTTTGCTATGTATCTAATGAAGCATGTACAGTAACAAGACCAATGCTCACCAATTGTGGCTTAAAGTTAAGTATTCCAGCAGCTACGTACTTTTCTTTATAGCATTCATTAAGTATCCTGTTTCAGACCTCACGCCATCCTGCGTGAGCTTATAGCGTGCATTTCGGCTTCCTCAAACAACACGGTGTTGGCACTTCTGCCGACACATCAGAAGGAAACAAACAAATGCCTTCACTGTGAATTGTCCTTCTACCTTCTCAACTGTACCGCTCGGGAGCGCAGACTGACCAGCAACCCCTTTTTCCCCTCTCCCACCTATTTCGGGACACGACAGTTTTCCGAGGCAACTTTTAACAGTTAATTGTGTCTTTATGGGGAGTTGCACTTCACACACTTGCTCGGCAGTTGCCACCTAGAAAACCGATCGTAGACTGCCCTGGATCTATACAAAATCGAAAAGTGAGTCATCCGAGGCAATTTTTCAACAAACTGTTCATCTTTACATGAGATCAGATTTTTATAAATTTCTGGTAAGTTCTTATGGGACCAAACTTCAGAGGTCATCGGTCCCTAAGCTTACGCACTACTTAATGTAACTAACTTACACTAAGGACAACACACACACCCATGACCGAGGGAGGACTCGAACCTCCGACGGAGGAAGCCGCGCTCAGATTTTTAAAAGCAGATTCGTGCCTTACCTGTTCGGAAACAGATCGCAGACAAGTAGTGAGCCTTAGCTCTTCCAGGACGCGCTTGTGATTGGTCCATCCTTTAAATCAATAAGAATCATGACAGTAATTAAAATTTGTAAACAGCGTTTTCTGATGAACCGAATGATACTCCAACTATCGTTAACAAGTTCCCGATGCAGGTAATGTCGTCAACACAGCTGCAGCTGTATAATAACATTTGACCAGTGGACACAGATAATAAAAGAATCGCTACTTGGGCGCCCAGCGTTGTAGGTGAATCACCACTGTTTCTCTCTGCTCCAGTATGATTCGTCTCTTGTTCGCCCGGCCTTTCTCACTCTGTGTGACCATCTGGCGCGTCGCTCGAATAGTTTTCTTTCTGATCCTATCAACTCGCTGGCCTCCCGTACCAAAATTTTCCTGTACTTTACATTAAAATATAGCAACAAAATGTAACAAATGTGGGCAGTAATGTGGCATCAGAGTCACAGCTTGCCTGTGAACGGCTGGAAAATGCTGGGTATTTTCATAAAGTTCACACAGCTGTAGCTCACAAACGTGGCCTCTTCCTAGGATCTATGGCAGTAGGAGAGTCTCTTGCTGCACATTTTGACACATAATTAATCAAACTAGTACACAAATTGCTATTTCACAATTTGTTTCTGAAGATCAGTTAGTCATTTTTATTTCTTGCAGATCCATTTTTAATGTTATGCACTTCTGTGAGACTGTGAAACCTATCAGAGTAACGGACCGACCCACTTTCCATCCCACGCTCGTTAAGACTCCGTCTTAACTGTAAATAACGCAACGGAGTCGCTTACTTGAAATGCCCTAACACAGAATGTTTAACTATCCATTCAATCAGTAGAATAAATCAGTGAACTGAAGGGAACTACGTGCTCCTTCAAACAGTAATGCAAATGAAATATAAACCGATTATTTATTATATTAATTAATTACAGAGTATTGGGATCAACATTCTATGAAAAACAAAGTTAATTGCTGATGACAAGAAGATAGGCAAGCGGCGTAATGCCTACAGTATCCTAGCGGCACGTTGAAACATTAATCCAGTACAATCCAACAATTAATTCAGAAACCCCAGTGGTCGATTGAATATCACGTCAAACGATACTAAAGCATGTATCGGGTTTAGCGGAGTTGCGGCAACGGTACGGTTCCTTTATCAACATTAACCCCTATCTAGTGAACCGTGCTTCTGCATACTCTCACCAGTCTGCTGTGGCGGAGGACCGTGATGTTAGCGGAGAACCAGAGTCTCGCTCGTCTGGATTGACACCGCCAAGCGCCGGGATGTCTCGAACCAGCGACCTCTCTCAATCCATCATTAAAGCAAGAGTGGAAGGAGGCAAGACAGATGACTTGTAACCTTCCACACTGACTAACTGGATTACTTAGGTAGCTGAAACATTAATTAAAGAACACGAGTGTCTAAAAAGAAGATTACGGTATTTTCATTAGAGTCGCAAATTTTTATGCTGTAAATACGAGTGGCGTTTGAAAAGTCTCTGCAAAAATAAAAACTACTTACGTGTTTGGGGTAAACGTCTTTTATTTTTCTACATAGTCTTCTTTTAGACTTATACACTTTGTCCAACGCTGTTCTAATTTGTTGATCCCTTCCGAATAATAGGAATTGTCCATGTCTGCAAAATAGCTATTAGTTGCTTCAAGCTCCTCCTCCTTTCATTAAAATCTTTGTCCCAGCAGCCATTTCTTCAAATTGGGGAACAAATAGTAGTCCGAGAGAGCCAAGGGGGATGTGAAAGTAGTTGGAATCCTATTTCCATTAATTTTGCGACCACAGCTGCTGATGTGTGTGTTGGTGCATTGTCGTGATGCAAAAGGGCTTTTTTGCTGTCCCATCGCCGGCGTTTTTCTTGCAGCTCGGTTTTCAAATGGTCCAATAACGATGAATAATATGCATCTGTAATACTTTTACTCTTTTCCAGATAGTCGATGAGGATTATCCCTTGCGAATCCCAAAACACAGTCGCCATAACCTTTCCGGCCGAAGGAATGGTCTTCGCCTTTTGTGGTGCAGATTCTCCCTTGGTAAGCCATTGTTTAGATTGTTGTTTGGTCCCAGGAGTATAGTAATGTATCCATGTTTCATTCACAGTGACGAAACGATGCTTAAATTCCTGCGGATTCTTCCTGAACAGCTGCATACCATCCTTGCAACACTTCACACGATTCCGTTTTTGGTCAAGGGTGAGCAGTCGTGGAACCCATCTTGTGGATAGCTTTCTCATGTCCAAATGTTTATGCAACATATGATGCACCCGTCCATTCTAGATGCCCACAACACTAGAAATCTCGTGCATCTTAACTCTTCTGTCATCCATCACCATATAATGGATTTTATCAATGACTTCTGGAGTTGTAACCTCCACAGGGCGTCCAGAACGTTCAGCATCACTTGTGCCCATATGGCCACTCCGAAAATTTTGAAACCTTCTAATCGAAGGTGCAGAGTCACCGTAATGTTTATCAAGCTTCTATTTAGTCTTCTGAGGCGTTTTGCCTTTCATAAAATGATGTTTAATCACCACACGAAATTCTTTTTCGTACATTTTTTGACAATCACTCGACTTCCTTGATTCACACGAATGCCAAACACAAAGCAATAGACCAATATGGCTGAAACTTGGCGTGCGTTCTTCCAAAGATGCTACTAACTAAACATGACCTCGATACAGGCCGGTGGTGCCATCTCTCTGACTTTGCACGGACTTCTCAAACGCCCCTCGTATTTACATCCAATGATCAAAATAAATGTTAAATTTTATGCCCTCTTTAGTTACCTCAAGCGCACAACTTTTAGCTTCGGGCACTAATATAGAGTCAATTGCCTCCAATGATTGTTTGATATTGAACCCAGGAGGTATTCATAGCAATTCAGAAACTCCACAACCGCTTGCTGCCCCATCATCAAAACAGCGTCCAACACACTTGATGTCATTGTGCTGAGACCAAAAAACGCCCCTTCCAGCAGGTGTGCCCTTATCAAATGGTTGAAATTTTTTTTTTACATTTTGTGACTTCCCACTTAAGCATAATGACAACAGTTTATTGTCACATAGATGCACTTATATGGGCCCAATTGCTTCCAAAACTACAAATACCGGGGAGTGATGGTGAGTATAAACTTCACCATGTACAAGTACTACTTTGCGTAGTGTTAGGGGAATAGGTGCAGACAGTGTGATCATTGGTACCCTGCTACGTACCCAATTCAGTGTGTTAGCTGTTTTTCTGCATCCAACAGTCTTCCCGCAAACATGCCACATAATTTACTATCTGATGTTTTCCGCATGATCTGACTGCGCCACTAAGTGGACTACGCCTGTCAGTAAAGACTATGTGTCTTGCGTCAATGTTTACACACTTCAATAACTGACCTGGAGAAAATAAGCATTAATTGATTGCTCTGGAAACATGCACCTGGAGCTACTAACCAACCTAAAACAACACTACTACTAATAGCTATAATTATTAGTCTCTAAATGAAGTAATAATTATAGCTATTAGTAGTAGTATTAGCGTGTAAATAAAGTAACCCCCACATGAATCATGGACCTTGCCGCTGATGGGGAGGCTTGCTTGCCTCAGTGATACAGATAGCCGTACCGCAGATGCAACCACAACGGAGGGGGGGTATCTGTTGAGAGGCCAGACAAACGTGTGGTTCCTGAAGAAGGGCAGCGGCCTTCCCGGCAGTTGCAGGGGCCACAGTATGGATGATTGACTGATCTGGATTTATAAGACTAACCAAAACGGCCTTGTTGTGCTGGCACTGCGAACGGCTGAAAGTAAAGTGAAACAACAGCCGTAATTTTTCTCGAGGGCATGCAGCTTTACTGTACGGTTAAATGATGATGGCATCCTCTTGGATAAAATATTCCGGAGATAAAATAGTTCCCCATTCGGATTTTCGGGCGGGAACTACTCACGAGGACGTCGTTATCAAGAGAAACAAAACTGGCTTTCAACGGATCGGAGCGTGAAATGTCAGATCCCTTAATACGACAGGTAGGTTTTTTTTTGGTCATCAGTCTACTGACTTGCAACCTACGTCCTCAATTATTTGCTTGACATATTCCAATCTCTGTCTTCCTCTACAGTTTTTACCCTCTACAGCTCCCTCTAGTACCATGGAAGTCATTCCCTCATGTCTTAGCAGATGTCCTATCATCCTGTCCCTTCTCCTTATCAGTGTTTTCCACATATTCCTTTCCTCTCCGATTCTGCGTAGAACCTCCTCATTCCTTACCTTATCAGTCTACCTAATTTTCAACATTCGTCTATAGCACCACATCTCAAATGCTTCGATTCTCTTCTGTTCCGGTTTTCCCACAGTCCATGTTTCACTACCATACAATGCTGTACTCCAGACGTACATCCTCAGAAATTTATTCCTCATATTAAAGCCGGTATTTGACATCAGTAGGCCAGAAATGCCTTTTTTGCCATAGCGAGTCTGCTTTTGATGTCCTCCTTGCTCCGTCCGTCATTGGTTATTTTACTGCCTAGGTAGCAGAATTCCTTAACTTCATTGACTTCGTGACCATCAATCCTGATGTTAAGTTTCTCGCTGTTCTCATTTCTACTACTTCTCATTTCCTTCGTCTTTCTACAATTTACTCTCAAACCATACTGTGTACTCATTAGGCTGTTCATTCCGTTCAGCAGATCATTTAATTCTTCTTCACTTTCACTCAGGATAGCAATGTCATCAGCGAATCGTATCATTGATATCCTTTCACCTTGTATTTTAATTCCACTCCTAACCTTTCTTTTATTTCTATCATTGCTTCCTGGATGTACAGATTGAAGAGTAGGGGCGAAAGGCTACAGCCTTGTCTTACACCCTTCTTAATACGAGCACTTCGTTCTTGATCGTCCACTCTTATTATTCCCTCTTGGTTGTTGAACATATTGTATATGACCCGTCTCTCCCTATAGCTTACCCCCACTTTTTTCAGAATCTCGAACAGCTTGCACCATTTTATATTGTCGAACGCTTTTTCCAGGTCGACAAATCCTATGAAAGTGTCTTGATTTTTCTTTAGCCTTGCTTCCATTATTAACCGTAACGTCAGAATTGCCTCTCTCGTCCCTTTACTTTTCCTAAAGCCAAACTGATCGTCACCTAGCGCATTCTCAATTTTCTTTTCCATTCTTCTGTAGATTATTCTTGTAAGCAGCTTCGATGCATGAGCTGTTAAGCTGATTGTGCGATAATCAGATGGTATATCGCCAGACTCATATATTCTACACACCAACGTGAATAGTCGTTTTGTTGCCACTTCCCCCAATGATTTTAGAAATTCTGATGGAATGTTATCTATCCCTTCTGCTTTATTTGACCGTAAGTCCTCCAAAGCTCTTTTAAATTCCGATTCTAATACTGGATCCCCTATCTCTTCTAAATCGACTCCTGTTTCTTCTTCTGTCACATCACACAAATCTTCACCCTCATAGAGGCTTTCAATGTATTCTTTCCACCTATCTGGTCTCTCTTCTGCACTTAACAGTGGAATTCCCGTTGCACTCTTAATGTTACCACCGTTGCTTTTAATGTCACCAAAGGTTGTTTTGACTTTCCTGTATGCTGAGTCTGTCCTTCCGACAATCATATCTTTTTCGATGTCTTCACATTCTCCCTGCAGCCATGTCGTCTTAGCTTCCCTGCACTTCCTATTTATTTCGTTCCTCAGCGACTTGTATTTCTGTATTCCTGATTTTCCCGGAACATGTTTGTACTTCCTCCTTTAATCAAGCAACTGAAGTATTTCTTCTGTTACCCATGGTTTCTTCGCAGCTACCTTCTTTGTACCTATGTTTTCCTTCCCAACTTCTGTGATGGCCTTTTTTAGAGATGTCCATTTCTCTTCAACTGTACTGCCTACTGCGCTATTCCTTATTGCTGTATCTATAGCGTTAGAGAACCTCAAACGTATCTCGTCATTCCTTAGTACTTCAGCCGGCCGAAGTGGCCGTGCGGTTAAAGGCGCTGCAGTCTGGAACCGCAAGACCGCTACGGTCGCAGGTTCGAATCCTGCCTCGGGCATGGATGTTTGTGATGTCCTTAGGTTAGTTAGGTTTAACTAGTTCTAAGTTCTAGGGGACTAATAACCTCAGCAGTTGAGTCCCATAGTGCTCAGAGCCATTTGAACCTTAGTACTTCCGTATCCCACTTCTTTGCGTATTGATTCATCCTGACTAATGTCTTGAACTTCAGCCTACTCTTCATCACTACTATATTGTGATCTGAGTCTATATCTGCTCCTGGGTACGCCTTACAATCCAGTATCTGATTTCGGAATCTCTGTCTGACCATGATGTAATCTAATTGAAATCTTCCCGTATCTCCCGGCCTTTTCCAAGTATACCTCCTCCTCTTGTGATTCTTGAACAGGGTATTCGCTATTACTAGCTGAAACTTGTTACAGAACTCAATTAGTATTTCTCCTCTTTCATTCCTTGTCCCAAGCCCATATTCTCCTGTAACCTGTTCTTCTACTCCTTCCCCTACAACTGCATTCCAGTCGCCCATGACTATTAGATTGTCGTCCCCCTTTACATACTGCATTACCCTTTCAATATCCTCATACACTTTCTCCGTCTGTTCATCTTCAGCTTGCTACGTCGGCATATATACCTGAACTATCGTTGTCGGTGTTCGGCTGCTGTCGATTCTGATTAGAACAACCCGGTCACTGAACTGTTCAGAGTAACACGCCCTCTGCCCTACCTTCCTATTCATAACGAATCCTACACCTGTTGTACCATTTTCTGCTGCTGTTGATATTACCCGATACTCATCTGACCAGAAATCCTTGTCTTCCTTCCACTTCACTTCACTGACCCCTACTATATCTAGATTGAGCCTTTGCATTTCCGTTTTCAGATTTTCTAGTTTCCCTACCACGTTGAAGCTTTTGACATTCCACGCCCCGACTCGTAGAACGTTATCCTTTCGTAGATTATTCAATCTTTTCCTCATGGTAACCTCCCCCTTGGCAGTCCCCTCCCGGAGATCCGAATGGGGGACTATTCCGGAATCTTTTGCCTATGGAGAGATCATCATGACACTTCTTCAATTAGAGGCCACATATCCTGTGGATACACGTTACGTGTCTTTAATGCAGTGGTTTCCATTGCGTTCTGCATCCTCATGTCGTTGGTCATTGCTGATTCTTCCGCCTTTAGGGGCAATTTCGCACCCCTAGGACAAGAGAGTGCCTTGAACCTCTATCCGCTCCTTCGCCCTCTTTGACAAGGCCGTTGGCAGAATGAGGCTGACTTCTTATGCCGGAAGTCTTCGGCCCCCAATGCTGATTATTTATCAAAATTTAGGCAGTGGCGGGGATCGAACCCGGGACCGAAGACGTTTTGATTATGAATCAAAAACGCTACCTCTAGACCACGGGTACAACTCACAGGTATGTTATAAAATTTAAAAAGGGAATTAGATAGGTTAAAGTCAGATACAGCCGGAATTAGTGAATTTCGGTGGCAGGAGGAACAAGACTTCTGGTCAGGAGAATACGGGATTATAAATACAGCATAACGAAGAGGTAATGCAACAGTAGGTTGAATAAAAAAAATAGAAGCGCGGGTAAGCTACTACGAACAGCATAGTGAACGCATTGTTGTACCTAAGATAAACACGAAGCCCACGCCCACCACAGCACAAGTTTATATGCCAACTAGTCCGCAGATGATGAAGAGATTGAAGAAATGTGTGAAGCGATAAAAGAAATTATTCAGATAGTTAAGGGAGACGAAAATTTAATATTCATGGGGGACTGGAATCCGATAGTAGGAAAAGAAAGAGAAGGAAAAGTAGTAGGTGAATATGGAATGGGGGGTAAGGAGTGAAAGAGGAAGCCGCCTAGTAGAAATTTTGCACAGAACAGTAGTCGTAGCTAACGTTTGGTTTAAGAATCATGAAAGAAGGATGTATTCGTGGAAGAGGCCTGGAGACACGCGAAAGTTTCAGACAGATTATATAATGGTAAGACAGACACATAGTAACCAGGTTTTAATTTGTAAGACATTTCCAGGGGCAGATGTGGACTCTGACCACAAGCTATTGGTTACTCAAGAAACTGCAAAAAGGTGGGAATTTAAGGAGATAGACCTGGATGAAATAAAATGAAGAACCAGACGTTGTAGAGAGTTTCAGAGAGAGCATTAGGAACGATTGACAAGAACGGGGGAAAGAAATGCAGTGGAAGAAGAATGGGTAGCTTTGAGAGATGAAATAGTGAAAGCAGCAGGGGATCAAGTAGGTAAAAAGGCGAGGGCTAGTAGAAATCGTTGGGTAACAGAAATATTGAATTTAACTGATGAAAGGAGAAAATATAAAAATGCAGTAAATGAAGCAGGAAAAAGGAATATAAACGTCCCAAAAATGAGATCGACAAGGAGCGTAAAATGACTAAGCAGGGGTGGCTAGAGGACAAATATAAGGATGTAGAGGCGTGTATCACTAGGGGTAAGATAGATACTGCCTACAGGAAAATTAAAGAGACCTTCGGAGAAAAGAGAACCACCTCTATGAATATCTAGAACTCAGATTGAAAAACAGTTCTAAGCAAAGAAGGGAAAGCAGAAAGGTGAAAGGAGTACATAGAGGGTCTATACAAGGGTGACGAGGGCGATATTATGGAAATGGAAGAGGACGTAGATGAAAATGAAATGGGAGATATGACACTGAGTGAAGAGTTTGACAGAGCACTGAAAGGCCAAGTCGACTCAAGGTCCAGAGAGCAGACAACATTCCATTAGAACTACTGATAGCCTTGGGAGGGCCAGCCCTGACAAAAGTCTACAATCTGGTGAGCAAGATGCATCAGACAGGCGAAATACCCTCAGACTTCAAGAAGAATATGATAATTCCAATCCCAAAGAAAGCAGGTGTTGACAGATGTGAAAATTACCGAACTATCAGTTTAATAAGTCACGGCTGCAAAATACTAACGCGAATTCTTTACAGACGAATGGAAAAACTGGTAGAAGCAGACCTCGGGGAAGATCATTTTGGATTCCGTAGAAATTTGGAACACGTGAGGCAATACTGACCCTACGACTTACTTTAGAAAATAGATTAAGGACAAGCAAACCTACGTTTCTCGCATTTTTAGATTTAGAGAAAGCTTTTGACAATGTTGACTGGAATACTCTCAAATTCTTAAGGTGGCAGGGGTAAAATGCAGGGAGCGAAAGTTTGTTTACAATTTGTACAAAAACCAGATGGCTGTTATAAGAGTCGAGAGACATGAAAGGGAAGCAGTGGTTGGGAAGGGAGTGAGACAGCGTTGTAGCCTATCCCGATGGTATTCAATCTGTATATTGAGCAAGCAGTAAAGTAAACAAAAGAAAAATTTGGAGTAAGAAGTAAAATCCATAGAGAAGGAATAAAAACTTTGAGTTCTGCCGATGACATTGTAGTTCTGTCAGAGTCAGCAAAAGACCTGGAAGAGCAGTTGAACGGAATGGACAGTGTCTTGAAAGGAGGATACAAGATGAACATCAACAAAAGCAAAGGGCTAGGCCACAGCGTTTATTTTACGAAAGTGTACAGCGAAACGTACTCTTTCTGGTCGCTCTGGAACTTTGCTGTTTTTTGTCACAGCAGTAACTCGCCTGCGAAAGTTGCCAAAGATTCGGAGTGCCGACAAGTAAAACTCAAGATAAGGTGTTAAAACATCTGCTGGTTTTGTACATTTTCCTTACGTTGAAGCCATACTGTTCTTAGCTGAGAAGGAAGGCAGATACACTCTCAGACACCATGGCACAATCCGGAGCGGGAGTCGTGCCCTGGCATAGGGTAGAGGGAAGACAGGCGGTTTAAGGTCAGTCTGCCATTTTCGAGCGGTGAGGAGCGAATGCAGGAGGACGAATTCCCAGTGAAGGCAGGTTGAGGACTTCATCAGCGCCAAACACTGTCACAGGTCATCTACAAGATATGTGGATTCTGGGTCTCGACAAGGTGCTTGCAACAGGAGAATCATGAAGCTCAGAGACCCGATTAAAGCTATTTCTTTGCAATCAAATCAACCTATACACTGAAGGGTAATTAGAAACATTAGAAAAAGCCAAGGAGGCAATTGGTTGCACAAGAGAAGTCAGTGTCTGAAGCCACGGGGGCAGGTGTTAAACAGAAGTGGCAAATACTAACAACACGTTAAGTACAAACTCCAGAGCAGCACTCCAAGCCAGAAACACAGACATTTCAGAGTATACAGAGGCTGTCGAAAAGCGACACGGAGTCGGCGCCCCAGCGATCTGACTGAGAACTCCCTCTGAATATAAAAACGTGAAAAAGAATCGTGGTAGCGCACCATTTCTCTCTTCCTGTAGTCGAGCAACCAATACACAGGCACTTAACAAGCTTCGGCCAATCTGGCGAGTCTTTCTGCGCCGCCACGGCGCATCTGGCCTGCCACATTTAGATTCCTCCCCTACTCCTACTCGGTAGGTAGGGATGCTTCTGGATTATACATTAACAAACTCCAAGTTTGTTATCAGCAGCATTCAGCTTAAAGCTAGACGTCCCTGCCACTCCTATTATGGTCAGCAACGACAGTGTTTTTGTCACTTGACCCCGCTCTTCGCCCTACTGTGTGTGGGGACCGCTGTAGTAGCACTCTAACATGTGTAATCCAACTGACACTGCCGTTCTCAGGAACAAGTGTCACGCTAGCTGCCTCTGCTAAGACGTGCCTTTTCGTGGCCTTCTACAGTTACGCCTAGCGACAGCGTCTAGGCGGTGGATGGAGTTACCAGTTCATTCTGTGAAGTGGAACTCCTCGCCTGGGACGGCTACGCAGCGCGTCTGCAATTCGCACGTCTCTCTGGTTACTATTCATCTATGTTGCCTAAACGCTAAAACTTTTGCCTGCTGTCTGCATTGTGTCTCTGATTTCCTATCTTGGAGTGCCCTTGATGGCTTCAGGTAACCTGAAGCGCAACAACGTACAACTTATTATGTCTTCACTATATGACACGTGGCCTATCCAATGCTCTGCTCATAGACGCTGGCTCTCCAGAAAATGACAGTGTGACCCACTCAGGAAGAGGAATTCTTAAAGTTTAAACCGAGCGTTATTCCCAGACGTCATGACGACAATTCACACGGCCTGAGGAAAACGACATTTGGTTAGAGATATCTTGCTAAAAGCGTTCTGGGAAGAATTACGTTTCTTACAACAGAAAAAAGCGTGTCCTGTGTTCCCCTTTGAGAGGGTGGTTGCGAGTGCCGGTTTGTTAACCTGAAACTGCATATCAGCCCAGGGCCCAACATTTTTCTGGCAGCAAATTCCTCTTAGAAGAGCTCCTATCTCGTGCAGCCAGCTTGTAGGTTTCCAACACTTCAGAACCTCCACCATACTATATAGGAAGTGCAAAGAAAGAAACAGTGAAATGAAAGCAGCTAATGGCGATGCTAATCCCATCTGCATTTACAGAGCCGTGTAACTGAGCGACTTCTTGATCAAGGGAATTTGCGTGTCATCCTCAGTAATATGACAGTGGAGATTTTCAGAGAAAAATGACCATGTTACAATGACACATGACAGACATGACCACATGGTATTCAATGATGTTGTCACATTGAATGTTTGAGGAAGAACTGCCGTGGCTATTAATGAAGCAAACATTCTGATCTACGACTTATGAACTTTTCTGGATACAGTGGTGGAATGGAATGAGAGAAAGTTCCCAATACCTTTAAAATATCAGTTGAGAATTATGGTATGCAGTGCGCGAAGTACCTTGGCGATTCAAAAGGGTTTGCCAGTGTGTTGGAACATATATGCCTTTGAGAAGATGTAGTGTGTTGGTCATGTGAAAAAGAAGCTGGGCAGACATTTACATAAACTGATAAGCGATATTGCGAGACAAAACTAACTGATGGCAAACCTAAACGTAGTTGTAACCATCTCACCATGGACAAAGTGGACAAGCTGCAGCTCTATTATGGTTTAGCCATAGAAGGGAATGGACGTGAAACAGGGGCCATACTTCCATAAGGCTTCTACAGACGGCTATCCACAGCATGGATTTTGTTGTAGACTTGTGGTGTTGATACAGTATGTTAGAACTAGTTAAACCTAACTAACCTAAGGACATCACACACATCCATGCCCGAGGCAGGATTCGAACCTGCGACCGTAGCGGTCTCGCGGTTCCAAACTGCAGTGCCTAGAACCGCACGGCCACTTCGGCCGGCACCTTACCACAAATTTCCAAAAAACATACACGTGTTCTCTGAGGCTATAGATACTGCACTAATGAATACCTCAGTAGTCAGCTCAGCTAAAGATGAATGTAGATATCTAAAAAGAAAAATATAAGTACCAGGAAGGCTACTGCCAAGAAAACATGGGTAACAAAAGAAATACTTAAGTTGATCGACGAACTGAGGATGTACAGGAATGTTGAGGGACGTTCTGGAATACAGAAATACTAGTCTCTCAGGAATTAAATGTATAGAAACTGCGAAGAAGCTAAGGCAAAATGACTGTGTGGAAAGTATGAACAAATCGAAAAGATATGATTGTCGGAAGGACTGACTGAGCATGTAGAAAAGTCAAAACAACCTTCGGCGAAATTAAAAGTAGTGTCGGTAATATTAAGAGTGCAATGGAAATTCCACTGTCGAACGCTGTGGAGAGAGCGGTTGGGGAGAAGGGTACACTGAAGGCCTCTATCAGGGTAAGAGGTTGTCTGATGTGGCGGAAGAAGAAGGAAGAGTCTACAGGAGCAGACAGAGGCTCCAGCATTAGAATTAGAATTTAAAAGAGCTTTGATCGACTTAAGACCAAATAAGGCAGAAGGGATAGATAACATTAAACAGTAACTTCTACAATCATTGGGGGTAGTGGGACAAAACGCCTATTCACGTTGGTGCATAGAATACATGAGACTGGCGATATACCATCAGACTTTCAGAAAAACTTCATCCACAGAATCCCGAGCATAGCAAAAAAGTGCGAGAATTATCACGCTATTCGCTTAATAGCTCATTCATCCACGGTGCCGACAAGAATAATGTGCAGACCAATGGAAAAGAAAAGTAACAATCTGTTCGAAGATATTTCGGGATTGAAACCGCTCGTGGTAAACATCACAATATTTCGACTGGACACCTGCCACTCATATTCAGGTGAGCCATCGAAGACGTTCTCCGCTCCGCCCTATACTGCGCGTTCAGATAGTGCCACGCATTCGTCAGTCACGGTGACAGATGGGCCACACCACCCAGCGGCAGCGCCCTCGGTGGTGGAATGCGAAGGTCACCTGTCTTCGGCGTTGCGACTAACCACAGTCGTCGGAGTATTCTGGTGTCTTAGTCTGAAGCAAATCCAGGAAATGAAGGGATTCCACGCATTATCCAGCTGGTAGCCGCTGCACGCTTCATTAGTTTTTCCTTGATACGTATTTCAATGGACTGTTTTATAATGGAGTCCCAAATGGATGTTTCTGTTGCCAAAATTAATGTTTCGTCATGCTTCATTGAATGTCCATTGGAGACACGATGTTGCAGAGTCGCTAGGTTGCAAAGGCGAGTGCAACGTTTATGTTCTGTGCAGCGTTCTTCCCACTGTCGGTGTTGTTTATCCTATAGAGGTCATACCACACTGACAAGGCATTTTGTAAATGCCCGCCTTCCGCAATTACAAATTATCATTCATTGATACCAACAGGCCTGAAATCTTAGATGGTAGGTGGAAAATCACTTTCACTTCTCTCTCTCCTGTATCATGGAATTGGGTTGATGGAATGACTTTAGTCAACTTTGGTTGGATATACAAGGATGCAAGTTCTCGGCAGATATCAAAATTTGACCCTCTGGAGCCCAACAGCGGTTATGACAGGGAATAACTGCAAGACGTTGCCTTTTCAATTTCAGGGAGAAGAATTTGGACGATGCGATGCTGTCTGTACTGGATAAAGGACTCAGTTTTTCACCTACACCTACACCTACCTCAGATAAATTTTGGTAGTGGTGTCGAAAACCAGTATGACGCGTTCGTATGGATACTGCTAAAGAAATAAGAAGAGAAACTTGCTGTGCTCTTTTGAAAGCTCCTCCGCTCCTCCTATAAAGAAAGAGTTGCACTACGAAATCTCGGAGGGGATCCAGACAAAGTGGTGCTGAAGACTGATAAAAGTAACTCAGTTGTTTTCTTACTTTCGTACTTTGTATTTGGAGAAAACGTATAGCCTCCTTAGTGTTACTACACTCCTGGAAATTGAAATAAGAACACCGTGAATTCATTGTCCCAGGAAGGGGAAACTTTATTGACACATTCCTGGGGTCAGATACATCACATGATCACACTGACAGAACCACAGGCACATAGACACAGGCAACAGAGCATGCACAATGTCGGCACTAGTACAGTGTATATCCACCTTTCGCAGCAATGCAGGCTGCTATTCTCCCATGGAGACGATCGTAGAGATGCTCGATGTAGTCCTGTGGAACGGCTTGCCATGCCATTTCCACCTGGCGCCTCAGTTGGACCAGCGTTCGTGCTGGACGTGCAGACCGCGTGAGGCGACGCTTCGTCCAGTCCCAAACATGCTCAATGGGGGACAGATCCGGAGATCTTGCTGGCCAGGGTAGTTGACTTACACCTTCTAGAGCACGTTGGGTGGCACGGGATACATGCGGACGTGCATTGTCCTGTTGGAACAGCAAGTTCCCTTGCCGGTCTAGGATTGGTAGAACGATGGGTTCGATGACGGTTTGGATGTACCGTGCACTATTCAGTGTCCCCTCGACGATCACCAGTGGTGTACGGCCAGTGTAGGAGATCGCTCCCCACACCACGATGCCGGGTGTTGGCCCTGTGTGCCTCGGCCGTATGCAGTCCTGATTGTGGCGCTCACCTTCACGGCGCCAAACACGCATACGACCATCATTGGCACCAAGGCAGAAGCGACTCTCATCGCTGAAGACACGTCTCCATTCGTCCCTCCATTCACGCCTGTCGCTACACCACTGGAGGCGGGCTGCACGATGTTGTGGCGTGAGCGGAAGACGGCCTAACGGTGTGCGGGACCGTAGCCCAGCTTCATGGAGACGATTGCGAATGGTCCTCGCCGATACCCCAGGAGCAACAGTGTCCCTAATTTGCTGGGAAGTGGCGGTGCGGTCCCCTACGGCACTGCGTAGGATCCTACGGTCTTGGCGTGCATCCGTGCGTCGCTGCGGTCCGGTCCCAGGTCGACGGGCACGTGCACCTTCCGCCGACCACTGGCGACAACATCGATGTACTGTGGAGACCTCACGCCCCACGTGTTGAGCAATTCGGCGGTACGTCCACCCGGCCTCCCGCATGCCCACCATACGCCCTCGCTCAAAGTCCGTCAACTGCACATACGGTTCACGTCCACGCTGTCGCGGCGTGCTACCAGTGTTAAAGACTGCGATGGAACTCCGTATGCCACGGCAAACTGGCTGACACTGACGGCGGCGGTGCACAAATGCTGCGCAGCTAGCGCCATTCGACGGCCAACACCGCGGTTCCTGGTGTGTCCGCTGTGCCGTGCGTGTGATCATTGCTTGTACAGCCCTCTCGCAGTGTCCGGAGCAAGTATGGTGGGTCTGACACACCGGTGTCAATGTGTTCTTTTTTCCATTTCCAGGAGTGTATGTACAGAAAGACTGATCACGACCCTACAGCACATGTGCAACGGAAGACGTGTACACTCCTGGATTCTTCCTCCAGAGACCACCAGGCGGTTAAGACCAGACGGCAGCGTGCCAGGAAGACTGTATAGCCTTCCGAAGCTGCACGAAGACGGTCGTCCTCTAAGGCCTACAGTTCCACAGTTCCAACGCAGCGTCCGCCGCTAACCGACCGCTTTCCATGAAGAGGGGACGGGGCTGTTTCTCAGCTAAGTAACGTAGCTTGGCATGGTACCACGGTACTTTAGCTTTTTATGTTTCACCGTCCCTTATTCTGGCATGTATTAGTTTCTTATGCTTCTGAAGAAGGCTAGATTACCTGAAACCTGGGTAAAGACCAGTAACTTTTCGCAACTGAGGCGGACCTTTGACGTATTAAAGACACTAGTGTTTAAATTAACTGCACAGTTACAGCTATTGATCGTATTCCACATGATTTTTCAGAGGAACAGACAAGCGTGAATCTTAAATGTGGCACCGAATACAAATTTTGTACCTGTTGCTTTAAAGTATTGTATTCTCGTAACAGCGCCTTTTATGCAAGGCTTAACAACCAATTCAAATACTAACCCACCGCACAGTTCTAATCTCTGCTTCTACAGCATTTGTTTAACAACGAGGAGTGTACCATTGTAACAAATAGCAAAAACATTATTTTTACAGATATCTTACAGAAGGAAATACATGTCTTTAGCACAACAAGATAGCACACTCAATTTCGTTTCTATATTCTTAATGCTACGTTCAGAACAGACAGCGTACAATCAGAACCAAACAATTACCTTGCACGAGCCACCAAATCGGTACAACTACAGGGTGTTTCAAAAATGACCCGTATATTTGAAACGGCAATAAAAACTAAACGAGCAGCGATAGAAATACACCGTTTGTTGCAATATGCTTGGGACAACAGTACATTTTCAGGCGGACAAACTTTCGAAATTACAGTAGTTACAATTTTCAACAACAGATGGCGCTGCAAGTGATTTGAAAGATATAGAAGACAACGCAGTCTGTGGGTGCGCCATTCTGTACGTCGTCTTTCTGCTGTAAGCGTGTGCTGTTCACAACGTGCAAGTGTGCTGTAGACAACATGGTTTATTCCTTAGAACAGAGGATTTTTCTGGTGTTGGAATTCCACCGCCTAGACCACAGTGTTGTTGCAACAAGACGAAGTTTTCAACGGAGGTTTAATGTAACCAAAGGACCGAAAAGCGATACAATAAAGGATCTGTTTGAAAAATTTCAACGGACTGGGAACGTGACGGATGAACGTGCTGGAAAGGTAGGGCGACCGCGTACGGCAACCACAGAGGGCAACGCGCAGCTAGTGCAGCAGGTGATCCAACAGCGGCCTCGGGTTTCCGTCCGCTGTGTTGCAGCTGCGGTCCAAATGACGCCAACGTCCACGTATCGTCTCATGCGCCAGAGTTTACACCTCTATCCATACAAAATTCAAACGCGGCAACCCCTCAGCGCCGCTACCATTGCTGCACGAGAGACATTCGCTAACGATATAGTGCACAGGATTGATGACGGCGATATGCATGTGGGCAGCATTTGGTTTACTGACGAAGCTTGTTTTTACCTGGACGGCTTCGTCAATAAACAGAACTGGCGCATATGGGGAACCGAAAAGCCCCATGTTGCAGTCCCATCGTCCCTGCATCCTCAAAAAGTACTGGTCTGGGCCGCCATTTCTTCCAAAGGAATCATTGGCCCATTTTTCAGATCCGAAACGATTACTGCATCACGCTATCTGGACATTCTTCGTGAATTTGTGGCGGTACAAACTGCCTTAGACGACACTGCGAACACGTCGTGGTTTATGCAAGATGGTGCCCGGCCACATCGCACGGCCGACGTCTTTAATTTCCTGAATGAATATTTCGATGATCGTGTGATTGCTTTGGGCTATTCGAAACATACAGGAGGCGGCGTGGATTGGCCTCCCTATTCGCCAGACATGAACCCCTGTGACTTCTTTCTGTGGGGACACTTGAAAGACCAGGTGTACCGCCAGAATCCAGAAACAATTGAACAGCTGAAGCAGTACATCTCATCTGCATGTGAAGCCATTCCGCCAGACACGTTGTCAAAGGTTTCGGGTAATTTCATTCAGAGACTACGCCATATTATTGCTACGCATGGTGGATATGTGGAAAATATCGTACTATTGAGTTTCCCAGACCGCAGCGCCATCTGTTGTTGAAAATTGTAACTACTGTAATTTCGAAAGTTTGTCTGCCTGAAAATGTACTGTTGTCCCAAGCATATTGCAACAAACGGTGTATTTCTATCGCTGCTCGTTTAGTTTTTATTGCCGTTTCAAATATACCGGTCATTTTTGAAACACCCTGTATTAACACTGTACACAACGGTGTTAACATCCTACCAGCGCAGAGCACGAGCTCCCTAGAAGGACAGATATGGAGCAGTGAATGGGGCTCGCCGTTTAATATCAATTCGAGCAGCGCAGGGATACAAGAACTCTGTCCCTTCCGCGACCAGCGATAATGGGCGCCAACAAACACCGACAGCCCTCGGCAGCAACCACGTCTGCTTCACGCCTCCAGCCAGACACCAGGAAGCTATCGGGAAGGCGCCACGAAAGTTGACCAATAGAGCCGCGCTGCCAAACCAAACGCCCTGCTATTCGGTGCCCATTGCTCGATACCGACTGGCTCTCCCGCGAGCCGTCGCACCCTCTCTTTAGGCCGCTGCCAACCAACCGTAACGTTTGCCTGCAAACTGGAGGCCGAGCCGCACAATAACCCTGGGATCGGTGTGGGGCGGCGGTGGGGTGAGTGAACTGCTGTAGCTTGTTGTGAGGTTGTGAACCACTAAGGACTATGGCGGGGACGAAGACTCTCCGTCATTTCTAGATTCCCAGTTCAATACCCACGATACAAAACGGACAAACAAGGGATTAGCGTACGTGGCTATCAACAGTGATTATACATGTTTCAGTTTTCGTGCAGACTTTATTTTTTAGATTATGAAGATGAAAAAATAATCAGTTTTGCGAAGTATTACTGAAATTTCTCTCTCTCTCTCTCTCTCTTATTCTCTGTCTCCCTCTCTCTCTTTATCTCTGTCTCGCGAACAGAACTCGACTGTCATTTCTGAATGGTGTTCATAGAGTTCCATTTTGCTGTATCTAGGAATCCTGCACACTCGGTTTGCTAGACAATTAATAAAACAACTCGTATTAATGAAGTTTATTACAATAAAACAAGATGCAATTGAAACGCCCTGCTACACCCGCAAGACAAAACAGGTAGTTTAAATTGTGGAGAGGGGCCGAAATAAGCGACTGTCAGATACATTCGATCATACGACTTTATTTATTTGACGAAACATTACAAGAGTCAAAAAAATTTTAAAAAAATCACACACACACATAACATTAATTTACCAGCTATATAAGCCATAGAATCTCATGCCTTAAGGGGAAGACCACTTTAATTTAAAATCGGCTGAAAGCCAATAACTTAAGACTTAAACCAAAATCAGAGCCGGCCTGTGTGGCCGAGCGGTTCTAGGCGCTACAGCCTGGAACCGCGTGACCGCTACAGTGGCAGTTCGAATCCTGCCTCGGGTGTGGATGTGTGTGATGTCCTTAGGTTAGTTAGGTTTAAGTAGTTCTAAGTTCTAGGGGACTGATGACCCCAGAAGTTAAGTCCCATAGTGCTCAGAGCCATTTGAACCATTTTTGAACCAAAATCAGAAATTTAAAAGGCAGAAGGCCTTATCTTAAATCAGTTCTTTCAGTTAGGCTGAAGGCCCAAACAACCTCACACCTTAAGAGAACAACAACATTAATTTAAAAGTCGGCTGAAGGCCCATCACTTAAGACTCAAACCTAAATAAATTTTTAAAAGGTCAAAGGCCGCATCTTAAAACAATTCTTTAATTAGACTGAAGGGTCCAACAATCTGACACCTTAACATCAAAACAACATTAATTTAAAAATCGGCTGAAAACCCATCACTTCAGACTCAAACCAAAATAAATTTTTAAAAGGCCAAGGCCTTACCCTAAAGCAGTTCTTTAAATTACGCTGAAGGCCCAAACAATCTTACGCCTTAAGGGCGAAACAACCTTCATTTAAAAAATTGGCTGGAAGCCATGTAAATACAAACAGCAAGAACAAATAGGAACAGGCAGTACACCCAGCGACTCTCAGAAGTTTCCAACGGTCGGCATGGAATTCAAACACGCTCGCTTAAGTGAGACAGGCAGTCGGCCCTACCATTCTCGATTCCACGACAACCCAACCGACAGACAGTCAACGGACCCACCGACAAGATAACTTCCGCTCCACCCGACCAGCACACAATAGGTAGTTCAATCGAACGTCGTGGTAGGTATTGGCGCCCACAACCAATTATACATTGAGCTGTCAAACTACACACCGTGCTGGACAGCGACAACGCGATGAGGAAAATGCACTGCCTGAATTTACGTCGACGGCCAGGGCGAGTAACCGGAACGTTAACGGACACAAGACAGAAGATTCCGCTGTGCACTTCAGTTCAAAATCAACAAGTACAGTTAAACTCCACCGGAGGGTGACTAAAATTTGCCAACTTGAAGACACACGTTGTTGATCGCGGGAATGTCCCAACAGCCGACAACGAAATCCAAACGACACAATGTGAACAGTCGTGACTTGCTGGTAGATTAAGTCAAAACTCAACTATCGTGTTGAGGATCGGTGAGCCACGAACCTCGTAGCAATGGGAACAGCAACACACACTCCGACCAACTTGTCACACACGGCACAGCCGAAATCTATAAGCGCGAGGCCAAGGATAGTACAAGGATGTGAATATCGAAACACGCTGCTGCTGCCACTCACGGAGAGAGAGGATAACAGCATAACTGCGGGAGACTAAACACAGAATAGCAGTCGAGGTTTAATCCAACGCATAGCACGAGCCAGCCACAGCTCAGAAATTACTTATCTTTGACAGATGTGTCGCAAGCAAAGGGCGACACACAAAGTAATCAGTCTCCATCAGACTAGACAAACAAGTCTGTGCAACGTAGAGCTAGCCAACGAAGTGGCTAACGTTGAAGCTGCTATCAAAGTGGGCTGCCACCAGTCGGGCGCGGAGCTTATGTCGTCTTCACGTAGGAGCCGCTGCTGTCACGTTGTCGCTCTGGAGGCAGGTCGGTCAGCGTGCGATTGGCTGACCTCTTCTCTGTCTTCCCGACCGGCGTGCCGGAGCTGACTTTACGTCGTAACAGATTGGAATAGGTACGAAAACATCCTCAGCATCTACTAATGTGAGGCAAACTGATATGTCATGTGGACAGAGCCGTTGTTAACTTTATTAGTTACTTGCAAGTAGTTGGTTGGTTTGCTGGTTGATTTGGTGTGAGGGGAACAATCAGCGAGGTCCTCAGTCCCATTGGACTAGGGAAGGATGGAGAAGGAAGTCGGCCATACCCTTTCAATCTAACCATCCTGGCATTTGCCTGAAGCGTTTTAGGGAAATCACTGAGAAGCTAAATCAGGATGGCCGAATGCGGGTTGGAACCGTCGTCATCCCGAATGCGGGTCCAGTATGGGAACAACTGCGTCACCTCGCTCGGTTTGCAAGTAGACCACCGCGTTATTCTCTGTTAACATGCATTTATAAATGCAACTGCTTCTGTTAATAATTACATCTACATCTACATCCACATGGGTACTCTGCAAATCACATTTAAGTGCCTGGCAGAGGGTTCATCGAACCACCTTCACAATTCTCTAATATTCCAATCTCGTAGACCTCTAATTTCTCTTATTTTATCGTGGTGATCGCTTCTTCCTATGTAGGTCGGTGTCAACAAAATATTTTCGGATTCGGAAGAGAAAGTTGGTGATTGGAATTTCGTGAGAAGATTCCGTCGCAACGAAAAACGCCTTTCTTTTAATGATTTCCACACTCTCGCCCATATTTCGCGATAATACAAAGCGTACCGCCTTTCTTTGAATTTTTTCGATGTACTCCATCAGTCCTATCTGGTAAGGATCCTACACCGCGTTGCAGTATTCTAAAAGAGGACGGACAAGCGTAGTGTAGGCAGTCTCATTAGTAGGTCTGTTACATTTTCTAAGTGTTCTATCAATAAAACGCTGCCTTTGGTTAGCCTCTCCACAACATTTTCTAGGTGTTCTTTCCAATTTAAATTGTTCGTGATCGTAATGCCTAGGTACTCAGTTAAATTTACGAATTTTAGATTGGACTGATTTATCGTGTAACCGAAGTTTAACCAGTTCCTTTTAGCACTCATGTGGATGACCTCACACTTTTCGTTAATTAGTGTTAACTGCCACTTTTCGCACCATTCAGATATTTTTTCTAAATCGTTTTGCAGTTTGTTTCTATCTTCTGCTGACTTCATTAGTCGATAAACGACAGCGTCATAGGTAAAAAACCGAAGACGGCTGCTCGGATTGTCTCCGAAATCGTTTATATAGATAGGGAACAGCAAAGGACCTATACCACTACCTTGGGGAACGCTTGAAATCACTTCTGTTTTACTCGATGACTTTCCGTCAATTACTACGAACTGTGACCTCTCTGACAGGAAATCGCAAATCCAGTCACATAACTGAGATGATATTCCATAAGCACGCAATTTCACTACGAGCCGCTTGTGTGGTACAGTGTCAAAAGCCGTCCAGAAATCCAGGAATACGGAATGGATCTGAAATCCCTTGTCAATAGCACTCAGCACTTCATGTGAATAAACAGCTAGTTGTGTTTCACAGGAACGATGTTTTCCAAACCCATGTTGACTGGGTGTCAATAGGCCGTTTCCCTCGAGGTAATTCATAATGTTCGAACAAAATATATGTTCTAAAATCCTGCTGCATATCGACGTTAACGATATGAGCCTGTAATTTAGTGGATTACTTCTACTACCTTTCTTGAATATTGGTGTGACCTGTGCAACTTTCCAGTCTTGGGTACTTATTTTACCTTACAGCTGGTGACGATTTTTGGCAGTGTGTTGCATAGTGGGGAGATGAGGCTGATGTATTTATAATTTTTTATGTCATGTATGTCACATCTGTTTGTCTTATAAGAAGCAAAGAAATTATAGCATTATTGCAGTTTTGGAAAAATATCTTCCTGCACACAATTTCTGTAAATAATTTTGTAAGGTTTTAGGAATTACATCGTTTCCAGTTCTAATTACAATGCCTCGCAACAAAAGGAAAGCACCCCGATAACACGGTCGGATGTCAATGTAACTCCGTCGGCGAGTCTACAGAACGTCACAGTGTGAATTCTCTGTGACAAGTAGAACGCCCACCGGTGTGCGTCAGTCTTGTTCGTCTCTAGTCTCGTCATCGGGCCTGGCACACAGGGCGTTACCAGTGTCAGTTGTTGAGTGATCGCTGTGAAGGACGTGGAGGTCAGCATCGTGAAGGCAACATACTCGTCCTCAATGTTGCAGTCGACCACCTCTGAACACCACGAGGCAGGAAGAATAGCCGCATTGTGCGCGAGGCACGCCGTAACACATTCACATCAGCGCCTGCCATCCGACAACAAGTAGTGGACTCACAAAAGCTCGAAATTTAGCACGAACTTCAGTGCGAGATGCTCATAATAGTTCTAACAATGAAACTTGGTCTCGAAACGTGTCCGAAAACCCAAAGAGATTGTCGTCGTATGTATAACACGCCAGCGGCAAGACACAATTAACCCCTGCTTTGCGCAAAATACTGTCGATGACAGTACTGCTAAAGCAGAGTTACTAGACACAGCCTTCCGAAATTCCTCCACCAAAGAAGACGAAGTAAATATTCCGAATTCCAATCAAGAATAGCTGCCAACATGAGTAAGTTAGTACATACCTTCGGAGTCGTGAAGCAACTTAAATCACTTAATAAAAGCAAGTCTTCTGGTCCAGTCTGTATACCAGTTAGATTCCTTTGAGATATGTTGAAGCAATAGCTCTACACTTAACGATCATATTCAACCACTCGCTCAACGGAAGATCCGTACACAAAGAGTGGAAAGTTGCAGAGGTCACACCAATATTCAAGAAAGGTAGTACGATTAATCCACTAAATTACAGGCCCATATCATTAAACTCGATATATTGCAGGATTTTGGAACATGTATTCTAACATTATGAATTATCTTGAAGAGAACGGTCTATTGACACACAGCACAGATTTAGAAAACATCTTTCTTGTGAAACATAACTAGCTCTTCACACACAGGAAGTGTTGAGCGCTATTGACAAAGGATTTCAAATTGATTCCGTATTTCCAGATTTCCAAGAGGCATTCGACACAATTCCACACAAGCAGCTTGTAGCGAAATTGCATCCTTATGGAATATCGTCTCGATTAAGTGAGTGGATTCTTGATTTCCTGTCAGAGAGAACACAGTTCTTATTAAATGATGGAAAGTCATCGAGTAAAACGGAAGAGATTTCTGGCGTTCCCCGAGTTAGTGTTATTGGTGCACTGCTGTTCCTTATCTATATAAACGATTTGGGACACAATCTGAGAAATCATCTTAGATTGTTTGCAGATGATGCTGTCGTTTGTCGACTAGTTAAGTCATCAGAAGATGAAAAGAAATTGCAAAACGATTTAGAAAAGATATCTGTATGGTACGAAAATTGGCAATTGGCCCTAAATAATGAAAAGTGTGAGGTCATCCATATGAGTGCTAAAAGGTTGCACGATAAATGAATCGTTCTAAAGGTCGTAAATTCAACTAAATACCTAGGAATTACAATTACGAATAACTTAAATGGGAAATATTGTGTTGGCAGAAGAGCCAACACCGTGTTACTAGAGGAGGCCGAAATGCACGCATTTTAGCTCACGCAGGCTGGCGTGTGGAGGGAAGGACTATACTGACGTGAGGTCTGGAACATGACAAGGAATTAGAATTCAGAAAGCGGACGTAATTACTTTGATACTTAACTTTAATCCATTAATGAAGAACGTCGCTCTTGACGGTACATGAGTCACAATATTATCTGTTCAGAAGACATTGTAACTGAATATGGCGCCTTGCTAGGTCGTAGCAAATGACGTAGCTGAAGGCTGTGCTAAACTGTCGTCTATGCAAATGAGAGCTTATGCAGGCAGTGAACCATCGCTAGCAAAGTCGGCTGTACAATTGGGGCGAGTGCTAGGGAGTGTCTCTAGACCTGCCGTGTGGCGGCGCTCGGTCTGCAATCACTGATTGTGGCGACACGCGGGTCCGACGTATACTAACGGACCGCGGCTGATTTAAAGTCTACCACCTAGCGAGTGTGGTGTCTGGCGGTGACACCACAGGAAAGAACACATAGAAACCGTTGCGGCGAAGACGAACCAGAGATACAGTTTGGTTGGCAGAACACTCAGTAGATGCCACAGATCTATTAAAGAGACTGCCTACACTACGTTTGTCCATCCCGTTATGGACTACCGACTGGAGCGTTATGCGGGATCCTTGTCAGGAAGCATTAATGGAGTACATGGAGGTAGTTCAAAATAGCGCAGCTTGTACAAACATAAAAAAAAGTCTTACATCACCTCGGTTCCGAGAGTTCCGGAACCTGTACATAAAATTGGATTAGAGGTCAACATAAACATTATTTCCGCCCTTTTTATTGCTCATGAAAACCACACATTGAATGTTGTACCACCATACAGCGAGACTTTCAGAGATGGTGGTCCAGATTTCTGTACACACCAGTACCTCTAATACCAAGTAGCACGTCCTCTTGCATTGATGCATGCCTGTATTCTTAGTGGCATACAATCCAAAAGTTCATCAAGGCGCTGTTGGTCCACCTTGTAACAATTCTCAACGGCGATTAAGCGTAGATCCCTCAGAGTTGTCAGTGAGTCACGTCGTTCATCAACAGTCCTTTTCAAGCTATCCCAGGTATGTTCGATAGTGTTCACGTCTACAGAACATGCTGGACACTCTAGTCGAACGATGTCGTTGTCCTGAAAGAAGTCATTCACAAGATGTGCACGCTGGGGGCGCGAACTGTCGTCCAAGAAGACGAATGCCTCGGCAATATGCTACCGATATGGTTACACTATCGGTTGGAGGATGGCATTCACATATCGTACAGCCGTTACGGCGCCTTCCATGACTACCAGCGACTTTCGTCGGCCCCACATGAAGCACCCCAAAACAGCAGGGAACCTCCACCTTTCTGCACTCGCTGGACAGTGTGTATAAGGCGTTCAGCCTGATCCGGTTGCCTCCAAACACGTCTCCGACGGTTGTCTGGTTGAAGGCATACGCGGCACTAATCGGCAAAGAGAATGTGATGCAAATCCTGAGCATTCGGCATGTTGCTGGGCCCATCTGTACCGAGCTGCATGGTGTCGTGGTCTCCACGGACGTCGAGAGTGAAGTTGCGCATCATGCAGCCTATTGCGCACAGTTTGAGTCGTAAGGCGACGTCCTGTGGCTGCACGAAAAGAATTATTCCTCATTGTGGCGTTGCTGTCAGGGTTCCTCCGAGTCATAATCCGTAGCGGTAGCCCTTGGGCGGCCTGAGTGAGGCATGTAACCGATAGTTGCTGTCTCTCTGTATTTCCTCCATGTCCGAACAACATTGCTTTGGTTCACTCCGAGACGCCTGGACAGTTTCCTTGTGGAGAGCCCTTCCTGGGACAAAGTAACAATGCGGACGCGATCGTGTTGACCGTCTAGGCATGATTAAACTAGAGACAACACGAGCCGTGTATCTCCTGAAACTGATCGGTTGTCTGATCCCCTCCGTCTAATAAGCGCTGCTCATGCATGGTTGTTTACATCTTTGGGCAGAGTTAGTGACATCTCTAAACAGTCAAATTGACTGTGTCTGTTATACAGTATCCACAGCCAAAGTCTATCTGGGGACTGGGGTGTTGCAAAACTTTTTTTGATGTGTGTATTATGGAGAAACATGGGAGAGAGTGTGACGGGCATGATACAGGACTTGGAGTGGAAATCATTTAAACGGCGTTTTTCGTTGCCGCGGGATGTTCTCACGAAATTTCAGTCACAAACTTTTTCTTCCGAATGCGAAAATATTTTGTTGACGCCGACATATTTAGGAAGGAATGATTATCATAATAAAGTAAGAGAAATCAGAGCTAGTACGAAAGGTATCTATGTTCGATTTTTCAACGGGCTGTTCGAGATTGGAATAATAGGGAATTGGCGTAAAGGTGGTTCGTGAACCGTCTGCCAGGCACTTAACTGTGATTTGCAGAGTAAGCTTGGAATATAGGTGTGGATGGACTCCCTGCAACGTTGTGTGCCATCCATCACCATTAGTCGGGGACCGGTAGCAGCCGTACTACACTCCTGGAAATTGAAATAAGAACACCGTGAATTCATTGTCCCAGGAAAGGGAAACTTTATTGACACATTCCTGGGGTCAGATACATCACATGATCACACTGACAGAACCACAGGCACATAGACACAGGCAACAGAGCATGCACAATGTCGGCACTAGTACAGTGTATATCCACCTTTCGCAGCAATGCAGGCTGCTATTCTCCCATGGAGACGATCGTAGAGATGCTGGATGTAGTCCTGTGGAACGGCTTGCCATGCCATTTCCACCTGGCGCCTCAGTTGGACCAGCGTTCGTGCTGGACGTGCAGACCGCGTGAGGCGACGCTTCATCCAGTCCCAAACATGCTCAATGGGGGACAGATCCGGAGATCTTGCTGGCCAGGGTAGTTGACTTACACCTTCTAGAGCACGTTGGGTGGCACGGGATACATGCGGACGTGCATTGTCCTGTTGGAACAGCAAGTTCCCTTGCCGGTCTAGGAATGGTAGAACGATGGGTTCGATGACGGTTTGGATGTACCGTGCACTATTCAGTGTCCCCTCGACGATCACCAGTGGTGTACGGCCAGTGTAGGAGATCGCTCCCCACACCATGATGCCGGGTGTTGGCCCTGTGTGCCTCGGTCGTATGCAGTCCTGATTGTGGCGCTCACCTGCACGGCGCCAAACACGCATACGACCATCATTGGCACCAAGGCAGAAGCGACTCTCATCGCTGAAGACGACACGTCTCCATTCGTCCCTCCATTCACGCCTGTCGCGACACCACTGGAGGCGGGCTGCACGATGTTGGGGAGTGAGCGGAAGACGGCCTAACGGTGTGCGGGACCGTATCCCAGCTTCATGGAGACGGTTGCGAATGGTCCTCGCCGATACCCCAGGAGCAACAGTGTCCCTAATTTGCTGGGAAGTGGCGGTGCGGTCCCCTACGGCACTGCGTAGGATCCTACGGTCTTGGCGTGCATCCGTGCGTCGCTGCGGTCCGGTCCCAGGTCGACGGGCACGTGCACCTTCCGCCGACCACTGGCGACAACATCGATGTACTGTGGAGACCTCACGCCCCACGTGTTGAGCAATTCGGCGGTACGTCCACCCGGCCTCCCGCATGCCCACTATACGCCCTCGCTCAAAGTCCGTCAACTGCACATACGGTTCACGTCCACGCTGTCGCGGCATGCTACCAGTGTTGAAGACTGCGATGGAGCTCCGTATGCCACGGCAAACTGGCTGACACTGACGGCGGCGGTGCACAAATGCTGCGCAGCTAGCGCCATTCGACGGCCAACACCGCGGTTCCTGGTGTGTCCGCTGTGCCGTGCGTGTGATCATTGCTTGTACAGCCCTCTCGCAGTGTCCGGAGCAAGTATGGTGGGTCTGACACACCGGTGTCAATGTGTTCTTTTTTCCATTTCCAGGAGTGTATATTGAACTGCCCACCCCCGAGTACGGCCGTTAACAGCACGACAGAAACGGCTGCGTTTGAAGTGGCACCAAAGCGCAGGCTGCTGCTTAGTTACGTCGTAATCAGGTGAATGACTCTGCACTCACGTGGATGACCGTCGTCGATGAGTGTGATGGCGACCTTTGTGAGGTCCTAGTCTTGCAATGTTTTGCAGAGGCACAACGGCGTTACTCCTGACATCGTGATGCAGTGAGCCATCGGGTATGACTTGAGGTCATGACTCGTAATGACTTATGGGACTCCGACAGCGCAATGGTCTGTCAGAGACAACGTCAGTCCTGATGAGTTACCAGTCACACGACAGTATCGTGATACCATTTCTCGACAACACAACGCTCGATCACGGATGGCACGCGGCTCGGTAAATTGCCTGAGTCATAGTGAGATACTCACATGTCCAGCAAGAACGCATGAACTGTCCCTTTTAGAACATGTGTCGGAGTCTACTCCGTCCCAGTGCCAGCATCCAGGATATCAAGGGACCATTTACAAAAGATGTGGGTCATTTTGCCTCAGTATAGGATATAATAGAACTGTTGATATTGTTAATAATACTGGAAATCCGATATAATGAGACTTTAAAAAATATATTTTCCGGTGTAACCTCAGGAGCCGGCGCGAAGATCAAGAACGATACAGCACAGAGGGCTGTGAGACGAAGTCAGCTAATGGCACGCTGACCAGGTCGTCACGACGATAGGCGCGGCATCTACACGAAGAGAACAAAACCGACACACCGCCTAGCCTCGGCACAGTAGAATACGGACTAGAAGACGGGCACTAAAAGAGCCGCACTAGAAGAGCCGTGACTTATGAACTTGAATGATTAGCTTGCATGAAAATTGTATCTATCGAAGGACAGTGATTATTTGCTTGTCGCCAATTGGTGGCGATCCACACTGTGCAAACGCAAGTACTGTCAATTCAATTACTGTAATAAACTCCATTAATATAATGTGCTTGTATGTTGTTTAGCTATCCGAGAAAACAGCTTCCCAGGCACCTTACTTTACACGAGTGGGCAGGATCGCACAGTATCACCGGCGGTCATCTATATATCGGAAAAAGTATCAACATATCGACGAAAATGTATCGTCGCACCGCCCTATAAAAATATCGGCTACACATTGTAAATATACTGCAGGTTTTAGATCTGTATATTTCAGTATTGATTTATTATTAGGCATTCTGCACATCGACAAGCCAGCTGCCTGCTTATCCCCTTAGAGCAACAATTGAAAGAAAAATGATGCACTGTGGGGCGGCAGGAGGAAAATTTTTGCTATTGTTGCCGTTCTCAACACTAGCTCTCTAACTACAATGTTGGCAAACAGAAAGTGATTAGCAAAAAACCGGCGGCGTGGGCGAGCGGTTGTAGGGGCCTCAGCCCGGAACCGCGCGACTGCTACAGTCGCAGGTTCGAATCCTGCCTGGGGCATGGATCTGTGTGGTGTCGTTAGGTTAGTTAGCTTTAAGTAGTTCTAAGTTCTAGGGGACTGATGACCTCAGATGTTAAGTCCCATAGTGCTCAGAACCATTTGATTAAGAAAAACATGATGCCTGTAATTAAAATTCACTGTGCCCACTATGATGAAGCAATAAAGTTATTGATCATTGACGTTCATTACGATGAGGATTTAGGATAATGTCTGGGATTCATAGAAAATGCAGTTTACTATAACAATTTTCACTATATTCTTAAAACGATAAAGGGTATGGTTTCAGACAAAAGTTTACCCAAGCTATGCTACTATCAGCTATTGTACTATCAGAGCTGTCCAGAGTCTATAGCGAGGATCCTATTATCCCTAGAGAACTAAACGGTTCAATAATCGTTATCGATGTGAATTTTCAAAGTGAATGCTCGCCAAAATTTGATGTTAATACTCATCAACTGCCACGCTAATAATGGTAGAAGGTCTGTCCTACGGCGTCACGTGAAAATACGACATACGCAAACTGAGAATAAATCACTGAGGTCGCTCCGCAATTAACACTTTACCACAATGCGAACTCATTGTTACGTGCATACCGAGTAATAAGGCATCCAAGGCTGTTCCTTGCAACTGCACAGATACGACGCGCCTTGCAACAAAGACTGTTTGCTGATACGAATATAGAAGAGAACTGGGGCCTGAATCCAGCTCGCAGTGCTCTTATTTATATAGCCGCGGTGCGGACCGCTGAAGGCGCAGCCGACAACATTTGCCTTACTGACTAGCCGCTCGGCCACTAGAGCACCACTTCAAGTTACTAAATAATTAGTTGCTTCATTTGCTGAAGGCCGATGAAGCTCTCAGTTTAATTGTGCAATCAGCACACAGGTAAATATCTATAATAAAATTCTGATGTGGCTAGGTTAAATACTTTTGGCGAGAGAATTATTTTAGTTGCACTGCACGCAATAGATGAGCTCTGAACTTGCCCTTTGGAGAGACGCTACAACTATAGTTTTATAGCTACCCTTTGGAAACTTCTCACATCTTTGTTATTATAGCGTATCTCCACTCTAACTAAATCTAACAGCCTAGCTTTATCTAATCGCTTACTTTATCTATCTTGTTTCCGTACTTTTAGGACAGAAAAACAGAAAATCATGAATTTCAACCAAATTATTACCTTGTGAGATCCAACAAGCTGTTTCCATTAAATTATAATGAAAAAGGAATCCAAATATAAATTTTGTAGTTTCTAGCTCCTTCCTGTTGCGCCGATGATTTTTAAGTAAAATTATTTAAAATTAATATTATAAAATTAATATAAAATTAATATTTAAAATTAATTAAAATTTTAAGTAAAATTAAATTTTTAAGTAAAACGTCCAAATTTCGAAAACTGTTAAAAGTTAATAAATTCCAACTTAACACATTATTATTTTTGCGTCTATTATTTTAGCATGACATTAACTTTTCAGATCATTTACATTACTTTTAAGATATTGCGCAACATTCGTGACATCATAGCTAGTTAGAGCGGACTAGGCTGGCACACAATGGAAAGCATATGAATTCTATATGGCGCGAGTAGACTGCTTCCCTACAGCACGTTCACGATTGGCGATAACTAATTTGCTGACAATGGTAGCTGCGCGGAAGTGGCACAGTAACAGACGTCCAATGGGTCCGTGGTTCGGTTTCGTCACGTACTGGATTTGTCCGGAACACTTCATGCCGAGTTCTCTCCTTTTTTTCATTTCTGCAACCGCCCGCTACCTAGCAGTTGTAGTGTCCAAATTGGGTGGTGAAGTTAAACACTACAGTTTTGTTACTAGCACCGAGCGCCAATTACTTGAGTGTATCCACTCACACGTCTCCGTCCACTGCAAAAACCCAATCTTGTCGTTTAGATTATGGTCATCTTTCTCAGCAAGTGTTTTTGAAAAATGTCGATGTGAAGAAATAGCAAACTAGTTGCGATAAAACCACGTTACTCCAGCCACACAGCCACCTCACCAGTGCAATCAGACTTCTCCTTTGTGCTACCTACATTTTCTTCACGCAGTCAAAGAGAACGACTGGACTTGATGGGACATCAAAAAGTAGTGAGACTCCTTCACACAGTAAAAGTAAAATTACACTCCTGGAAATGGAAAAAAGAACACATTGACACCGGTGTGTCAGACCCACCATACTTGCTCCGGACACTGCGAGAGGGCTGTACAAGCAATGATCACACGCACGGCACAGCGGACACACCAGGAACCGCGCTGTTGGCCGTCGAATGGCGCTATCTGCGCAGCATTTGTGCACCGCCGCCGTCAGTGTCAGCCAGTTTGCCGTGGCATACGGAGCTCCATCGCAGTCTTTAACACTGGTAGCATGCCGCGACAGCGTGGATGTGAACCGTATGTGCAGTTGACGGACTTTGAGCGAGGGCGTATAGTGGGCATGCGGGAGGCCGGGTGGACGTACCGCCGAATTGCTCAACACGTGGGGCGTGAGGTCTCCACAGTACATCGATGTTGTCGCCAGTGGTCGGCGGAAGGTGCACGTGCCCGTCGACCTGGGACCGGACCGCAGCGACGCACGGATGCACGCCAAGACCGTAGGATCCTACGCAGTGCCTTAGGGGACCGCACCGCCACTTCCCAGCAAATTAGGGACACTGTTGCTCCTGGGGTATCGGCGAGGACCATTCGCAACCGTCTCCATGAAGCTGGGCTACGGTCCCGCACACCTTTAGGCCGTCTTCCGCTCACGCCCCAAAATCGTGCAGCCCGCCTCCAGTGGTGTCGCGACAGGCGTGAATGGAGGGACGAATGGAGACGTGTCGTCTTCAGCGATGAGAGTCGCTTCTGCCTTGGTGCCAATGATGGTCGTATGCGTGTTTGGCGCCGTGCAGGTGAGCGCCACAATCAGGACTGCATACGACCGAGGCACACAGGGCCAACACCCGGCATCATGGTGTGGGGAGCGATCTCCTACACTGGCCGTACACCACTGGTGATCGTCGAGGGGACACTGAATAGTGCACGGTACATCCAAACCGTCATCGAACCCATCGTTCTACCATTCCTAGACCGGCAAGGGAACTTGCTGTTCCAACAGGACAATGCACGTCCGCATGTATCCCGTGCCACCCAACGTGCTCTAGAAGGTGTAAGTCAACTACCCTGGCCAGCAAGATCTCCGGATCTGTCCCCCATTGAGCCTGTTTGGGACTGGATGAAGCGTCGTCTCACGCGGTCTGCACGTCCAGCACGAACGCTGGTCCAACTGAGGCGCCAGGTGGAAATGGCATGGCAAGCCGTTCCACAGGACTACATCCAGCATCTCTACGATCGTCTCCATGGGAGAATAGCAGCCTGCATTGCTGCGAAAGGTGGATATACACTGTACTAGTGCCGACATTGTGCATGCTCTGTTGCCTGTGTCTATGTGCCTGTGGTTCTGTCAGTGTGATCATGTGATGTATGTGACCCCAGGAATGTGTCAATAAAGTTTCCCCTTCCTGGGACAATGAATTCACGGTGTTCTTATTTCAATTTCCAGGAGTGTATATATATAATTTATAATATTTAAAATTAATATAAAATTAATATTTAAAATTAATTAAAATTTTAAGTAAAATTAAATTTTTAAGTAAAACGTCCAAATTTCGAAAACTGTTAAAAGTTAATAAATTGCAACTTAACACATTATTATTTTTGCGTCTATTATTTTAGCATGACATTAACTTTTCAGATCATTTACATTACTTTTAAGATATTGCGCAACATTCGTGACATCATAGCTAGTTAGAGCGGACTAGGCTGGCACACAATGGAAAGCATATGAATTCTATATGGCGCGAGTAGACTGCTTCCCTACAGCACGTTCACGATTGGCGATAACTACTTTGCTGACTATGGTAGCTGCGCGGAAGTGGCACAGTAACAGACGTCCAATGGGTCCGTGGTTCGGTTTCGTCACGTACTGGATTTGTCCGGAACACTTCATGCCGAGTTCTCTCCTTTTTTTTTCATTTCTGTAACCACCCGCTACCTAGCTGGTGTAGTGTCCAAATTGGGTGGTGAAGTTAAACACTACAGTTTTGTTACTAGCACCGAGCGCCAATTACTTGAGTGAATCCACTCACACGTCTCCGTCCACTGCAAAAACCCAATCTTGTCGTTTAGATTATGGTCATCTTTCTCAGCAAGTGTTTTTGAAAAATGTCGATGTGAAGAAATAGCACACTAGTTGCGATAAAACCACGTTATTCCAGCCACACAGCCACCTCACCAGTGCAATCAGACTTCTCCTTTGTGCTACCTACATTTGCTTCACACAGTCAAAGAGAACGACTGGACTTGATGGGAGATCAAAAAGTAGTGAGACTCCTTCACACAGTAAAAGTAAAATTATGTATGACTACAATTTCAAAAGAAAAACTTCAAATACTTGCCGAAAATTGTGGAAAAATACAATATAAAATAAAAGTATTGGCTCTCGATATAGCCATTCCGATATCGATACATCGTAGCAATACTAAACTCCGATACATAACGATATTTTTTGGAAAAAATATCGATATATAGATATTTTGTCTACAGCCCTAGCATATAACTCTTTTATGACACCCTTTCCAAGAGAATCAGTATATGAACGCAGACCAGAGACATGGAGATTTTAACGCGATACTGTTGCCTCACGCTGACAAGTACAGTCAGTACCACATGGAAATGTATGCTGTTATCTGTATGAAATAAAAGACACTGTTGTAAGTATATGTTTAGATGGAAATACATGTCAGCACTAATTGCACAATTACCTAATAGTTAATCCAATCGTCGCCATTATCGATTATACCTTGGCTTCTTTTTGGCATGCTTTTCACGAGGTTTTCTGCATATTCGCTTGATAACGATCTCCATAGCGTCCTCATTTTATATGACAGCTGCTTCAAAGTATATATTGGATTTCCTTTAAGCTTCATCTTAATATACAACCCGACATTTCCGATCGGATTTGCATCCGGAGACATTGCAAGCCACTCCATCGTGCACACCCCATTGTCTTGTTTCCGCTCTGTACAGAGATGACTGTGATGTTTCGGATCATTATCCTCTTGAAGGGCGCAGTTTGCCTCGTTCGATCCAAATTGCTTCTTGCCTAACTTCAGAAGCCATTTTTGATAAATATTCCGCACTTTTTCCAGCTTTTAAATTGGCAATAATTAAGTGCAAATAGCCAAAACTGCAACCGAGAAAACAAAACATTCATCTCTCACACTGTTTATCTATACACTGTGCGAAAGCGCACTGAGTAGAGATTTGACACCACTACCGGAGATGTCCGTGCATCCGCTACATTTAACATTATGACGTACACTTTCTTGTGGAACTGACTGTACTTTGTGAAACTGACTCGATTTTTTAATCACTGAAATAATATCACATTCCATCTCAACCCGTGAGATTTCATTTAGTTTACTCCCCCCACTTCTGGTTGTTGGCCTCTTGTATCAGGCACTGCGCTTCTACTGAAACTCTTCAAATCAGAAGTGTATGCGACACAAAGAGAGTCACCATTTTACACCTTGTGTTCAAAGGTTTACGCTAGATTTTGGTCTGTGTCATTAAGGACAACTGCGTCATGTTCTGTAGACATTTGTCTCGTAGATATTGAAGGATTTCTTCGTGTAGCTGATGCCAGATATCGGACCATTTGTGAAATGCTACTCTTTTACTTCCTGTTTTCCGAATTGTTCTCGAAACTGTCAAGTCGAAGTATGAGGCATATTCAGAACTGATATAACGAATGGGTGTGTCTGACACTGCATTCAAGTTCACTATAAAAGGAGGTACCAGAGTTCCTTTTGAAGTTGTTGTCCTAAATGGCTTAAGGCTAATGGCGGGGCGATCCCTTTGAAGAAGTGACTGCTGATATCCCTCGCCCCTCTCTCGCTTGTTCAGCGTCTTCCCTAATGACCTCGTATTCGTCGGTACATTAAACTCTAACCTTCCTTGCTGCTGCAACTGCGGTATTTGTCTGATGCGTAGAGTAGGGTTGAAATGATGTCTTTACGCTGCAAATTTTCTCAAGGGACTTCATTCTGGTCACAACGAAAGTTGAAACGCAACAGTCACTACGGATCTCATTACCGTTCCCCGTTATTTTCAAATCGCTTATTCGAACCAAGAACTCACCTTTCGCCACACACGAAATGGGGTAACTGGTATACTGCAGCTAAGGTGCGGTACCTGTTCGCATATATGCGACAGGGAAGGAATAAAACATAAATTGGGCAAAGGAAGGAAGAGTATTATTTGTTACGCTTTAAAGTTCCATTAGCAACGAGGTCAATGAAGATGTAGTACAGGCTCTGGTTGTGGAAGGAAAACGCTTGTGTCCTTTCATTGAACCCGTCCTGGAGTTCGCCTTGAAAAAGTTATGGAGATCACGGGAAGCCTAAATGTGGATGGCTGAACTGGATTTGAACCACTGTCCACCTGAATACGGTTCTGGCGCCACCGCAGAGATCCTGTACAAAATAGAAGGAGAGAAAGGCGGGTGAATTAGGAGGAAACGAAGAAGAAGAAGGAGGAATGAATATAGTGGAATCAGTCATGAGATGATTCGAAGTGGACTGTATTGCGCAACATTTGCAAAAGGCCTACAAGCGCTGGTACAGTCACGCTTGTTTTTGTTACGTTATGCCAACGAAACAAAAAGTGTAAAGAGATTTTTTTGCGTTTGCTGCTTGTTATGAAACAACGTTGATCGACAATTTGATAATGAAAATGGAATCGCATTATTCTTGCAAGCAATGCGGCTCTGAACTGTGTGATTTTCATGTTTTGAACTCTTATCACTGAAATGACAATTGAAATATGTAGATTTTATTTCACTGTAAAGTAATGTTGATCCCAACAGGCGAAAAAACAGACTGTAACCTCCCCACAAAATAAATAATAAAATAAATATTATGGATAGTAATTCTAATTTTAGTGTAACCTCAGAACAAAATTGGTTCCCATTTATAATCTCCCTACAGAAATTCATTCACATTTAACCCCCACACAAAATTTGTTTCCCATTTAATGTACCCACAAAATTCTTTTCTCATTTAATGTGAGCTCGAAACAGAAAAATTCCTAAACCTCGTAATAAAAAATAAATTCAGTAACCTGGTAAATTTTGGACGACAGCAGTGCTGCGTCATGGCCCTGTAAGATCATTCTGAATAAAAAAGCAAAAATTCTTACCTCAATAAAGTCGCAACTATCTGCTCTTACAATAACTTTTTCCGGCACAGCTCTGTGCAATGCTGGCCGATAGATTTGTCATTTATTAAAGGAAGCAACTGATTTTTCTTTTGCAACAGTCGGAATGATCATGGATTGGAGAAAATAGTAAATTCTTTAAATTGAAATGAATGCTTGTTAGAAATTACTTTATATGACAAAGATTATTATTAGGACTTTTTAAAAGATTTACATGGGAGTTCACATAACATTACTAGATATGCGCGAGGCTGCTTTTTACCTTATACAATAATACTCAGGCTTCGGCATCGCTGCACCGCGACCGGCCAGCCAACACGATACACCAGACCAGAGCAGAGCAGACTCCACATAAGCACAGACTAGCGCAGACTATATAGCAACAACTTGCTGCTACAGCTACACAGTTCGTACTGAGTCAACACTGCTCTCTGGTGAGCGATTCTCTTATACCTTGCATATCGCAGGCAGTGCATGAGCAATACATCGAAATTACATCTGCTCGGACCTCTTGCATAAAATTACACCTGCTCGGACCTCTTACAAGACTAAGTAGAGAAAAATGGGGAACGCTGATAGGCTGAGGGGTGTGGGGGAGTGGGATAAAGTTGGGCCTGTCTCTGGGCAGCAATTGCTCGCTGGGTGCAGACAGCTGGTACCCACCTGCAGGATCACGCATGTACAGACATAACATGTGTTTCACGTGTTCGAGTTAGCTGCTTTTAGTCTTGCTGTTTACGTGTAAAATATGTTATCGATTTCAGACTTGTAGCTCCGTCTTCAGAGATCAACATGACACTCCAGTCAATCGACCATGAACTCATGGAACACAGAAAACAAATACACAAAGCAGAAATCACATTCATTTTTAACCTCTTTTTTCGGTTTAATTTTCCTCGTTTCTGGGTGGTTCCAAGATCACTTGCTGATGAATCCGCTGCAGAGAGATCAGTTTTCGTATTTAATCTGATATGAATGCTAAAAGTTTACTAAACAAAATGGTAATTAAAAGAACTGAATTGGACATTAGGAAGTTGTTTGAAAAATTAGTTTTATGATCTCGCTGCCTCCAGACACGCCCATTTCGTCCATTTTTTCTGCTACTTTTGCACATTATATAATTGTTTTTCGAATTGGCAGCTGTGTGTTAGGACAAGACACGCGATTGACTTCTGTTTCTCGTAGCGCACCCAGAGGGCAGGAAGGTACAAAGCCAAACCTCCCAAGCCCGCATCTCGTGGTCGTGCGGTAGCGTTCTCGCTTCCCACGCCCGGGTTCCCGGGTTCGATTCCCGGCGGGGTCAGGGTTTTTCTCTGCCTCGTGATGGCTGGGTGTTGTGTGCTGTCCTTACGTTAGTTAGGTTTAAGTAGTTCTAAGTTCTAGGGGACTGATGACCATAGATGTTAAGTCCCATAGTGCTCAGAGCCATTTGAACCATTGAACCAAACCTCCCAAGTAAGTACAGTGAGTCCCGATGTGTAAATGGTCCACGTTTAGTGCCAATACGCATGGCCACAGACCCTACAGGCGCGCTGCAATCACGCAGTGGACCCTAGCTAAACGGCGATTGGTGGACGAGGCATACACGTCACGATCACATTCCGACTCGAGGAGGACGTCAGAAAGCCGACTATTCTCACAGTTAAGCCAGCTTCAGACGGCCCTAATCATCAGCATGAAAACCGCAGGCTGCTCGACACGCCGTGTGCCGCACCAGGTCGGTCCTCCAGAATGTTCTGTCCGACGATGCTGGAAGCAACGGAAGCGAGGTGACGCCCACGTGCTACGTAACGGGTGTGGAGAAACCAGGATGACGAGGAAGCGAGAGGATCGAAAAATCGTGCGACAGGCGATCACGGAGCCTACATGACTGGTTCCACGCTACAAGCAGATGTACAGGTGCCAGTTGTTCCACAAACCATTTTCAGATGCCTTGCGGATGCAAATTTACAATCCAAACGCAATTGTCGTGTACTGCCGTTAACGCCTAGACATCGGCTATTCCTTCTGCAGTGGTGCGTGAAGTGCCACAGATTGTCACAGCGTTGAGTTTAGTGATGAATCGCGATAAGTTTTGGGGACGTATGATAATTGCGTACGGGTGTAGAGGCAGCCTCGTGAACGGTACAGATCCGTCCACACTGTCGTACAACATACCGCCTGCACAGCCAGCGTAATGGTCCGGGGGACCATACCTTACGATAACCGGTCCACTCTGCTTGTGGTACGTGGAACCTTAACGGGCCAGCTTCCCTACATGGTCTACCAGAGACAGTTTTCTAGCAATATAATGCTCGTTCGTATACAGCTCAAGTTCTTAAAAAATTCTACGTCATGTTCCGACTCTCCCAAGGTCAGGCCGCTCCCCGGACTTGTCCCTTATAGGGCATGTGTGTGATCAGCTGAAACGCCAGGTGGCACCGTGCCACGCTGTACATGATCTGGAGGTGGCTGTTCGAGATTTATGGACCAATCTGCCTCGAGAGAACGTCAGACATCTAATAAACTCGACGGCGCACCGTGTCACGACCTGTATTTCAAGAAAAGGTGACTCAATGCGTTATTATGTTGCACTGTATTTGTCTGCTTGTGCTCACTGTATTTGTTTATTTGTCTAGATTTTAGTTGAAATGGTTCCAAGCACTGTGGGACTTAACATCTGAGGTCATCAGTCCCCTAGACTTAGACCTACTTAAACCTAGCTAACCTAAGGACATCATACACATCCATGCCCTAGGCAGGATTCGAACCTGCGACCGCAGCAGCAGCGCGGTTCCGGTCTGAAGGGCCTAGATTTTGGGAACAAGTGAATGTCTCGTGTGCAGCATTAAGACTAATACATGTCATTTCGGTTCGTCTCTACGCTTTTGTGCGGTAATTTCAGTGTCCCTGAGAATTTTTTTTTTTTTCGAGGGTGTTTTTCTTTCAAACATTTCTGTAGTTCGAGACGATGCCTAGGCTTTGTCGAAAGTTGCTACGCCTCTAGAAGTGTATTTTGGAATCCGGAAATGTAATTGTTTCGGCAGTCGATTTATTCCTTCCCGAAGTAGAGAGCGTCAGGGTGCCGAGCACCTCGACAATGAGACAGGATGCATAAATGGATTCGTCAACAGCCTCAGCACAGAGGCTCAAACATTTTGAGACTCACAGAGAGACACATCTGAGGAAACTGACCCCAAGAATTGGTAACTGAATTTGTTTCTGTAATCACTGACGTGAGTAGGCTTCTGAGGAACATGAAGTTTTGTGTATTGTGTGTGAAAAGGTGGTGTTACAGTTACAGAAGATGTAATCCGCCTTCCCTGACTTCCTCTACCTTCAGATTTATATCCTATGATTTAGAGAGTTAACCTTAGGGTGATAATCCTGTTAGCGTGTCATTTCATTTTGTTTTGTTGTCATTGATTTGATTTTATATCTTATAGATGTTAAATTCATTCCTAATAATTCTACAGCTTTGAGAAATCTCATTTCTACTACACGAATTCTACTCGTTGTTTATATGAGGCCCATGACTCACTTATGGAATTTTAGTAACAACAGTAATGATCCTATAAAATTCCAGTCGTCTCTCTCGTCGTGTTTTGTTTTCGATTTACCTATTTAGTGTTCTACAAGTGTGACAATTCTGAAGGTTCCTTCTCTAGATCTGTATCATATTCACAAAAAACTCACATCCTATGTACGAAGGAGTGCTGAAAAGTAATACCTCCCTATTTTTATGTGAAAACTGTTAAGGCTTTTTAAATAAAACATACGTTATTAATATTACAAACACATACGTATTCTTCATTTCTACACATTTACAGACCACCGCCGCTACAGGGCTCTGAACTGTATCGTGTGAAATTAAGGTGTGTAAAGGAACTATGTCGGTGCGTGAGAAACATCGCGCTGTAATCGAGTTTCGAATTCTAAGAGTTCGTCCACACATGAAGCACCATCTCCTTTATAATCCTGCTTACCGTCCGGAGTTGGCCCCATCCGATTCTCATGTGTTTGCAAAACTTAAAGAACACCTTCGAGGACTAAACTTGATAGTGATGAAGCGGTGCAAGGTAGTGGCTCCGTCAACAAAATCAAACATTCTTCAGTGACGGCATCAACAAACTGGTCTCTCTTTTGGAGGAATATGTTTGTCGCCAGGGTGAAAAATAAATTCGTAAACTTGAAGAATAAAAGTGTATAATGTTAATAACGTTTGTTTTATTTCAAAAAGCCTTGAGAGGTATGACATGAAGAATGCTGTGGAATTTGTTTCCAGCATTCCCTCGTTAACTTCTACTAAATCTTTTTTATCAGTTGCATTCTTTTATTTATGGTGTCTTTCCCCTTAAAAATCATTCTTTTATTTGTCGACAGCAATTACTGCTGTCGGTGAACGCTGCTTCCGAGCGAACAAATCAAACGAAACTGCATGCAGTGGACATTTGGAATTGAGCACCTCACAGAGGGCCATTACTCACAGCGGATACTATGTAGTGGGCTCCTATGACTCACGATTTTGTCTCTTTTCAAATTTTGCTAGCCGTCGAGTGCATCGACGGCCGTGTCAGGTGTTTAACTCACAGTGTGTAGGCCGTGTCGTTCTAACCTGATGTGATGCTGTGATACTTTGGGGTGTTTGTCGTATCACGACTTGGACCCACAGCATTCTCGGTGACCTGGCGCACCCTTCCTTCTATACCTTCATACTGAATATGCTGTGGACACTCTGTTCTTCTAAGACTTGAACAGCCGTGTTACAGACCGACATGAATATGCTCCTGGTTTGAGGAACACTGTCGTACGCTATCCTACCTCAAATGTCCTGCTAAATTTTCCCATCTTATGCCCAAAGACAATGAGTCAAATTGGAACAGTGAGCGAAGCACACTAATCAACAACCTCGCAATGTGGTTGCTGTAGAGTCCACGGGATAAATCGCCAGCGAGTATCTTCAGCTGGGTACGACACATGTGAAGAAATAAGTGGACTCTCTTCCTTGTGATGATGATGATGATGATGTTTGGTTTGTGGGGCGTTCAACTGCGCGGTTATCCGCGCCCGTACAAATTCCCAACCTTTGCTCAGTCCAAGGTCGCCACTTTCATGAATGATGATGAAATGATGAGGACAACACAAACACCCAGGCAGGTGAAAATTCGTGTCCCCGTCGGGAATTCCTTGTGAAAATGACGCCATAATCAAGGCTAGTGGGTTTTCGCGTGAGGTTTCGTGGGGATGATTTTTTTTTTTTTTGTCCGAGGTGTTTATTTATCTAATCTCATAGATGACACGCAGTTATTAAAACATACAGGGTGGTCAGAAACAGTCTGAAAAGCTTGTAAGAGTGTTGCAGGATAGGTTGTGCTGCGAAATAAGTGTTACGGATAAAATTCGATACATTGTACCATTTCGGGTTTAATTAGGACAAAAAATAAGCCAGTCAAATTCAAGCAACCTGCGAAAGACTGAATTGTCCTCGTTAGTTCTGGACAAATTCAAGTAGCCTACCAAAGGCTCAGTTGTACAACGTATTCCTCGTTTGTTTTCCTCAAACTGAACAGCAGGGCGACACAAAAATTGGGTACTCGACGGTAGCGAGCATCGAACTCGCTACTGTCCAAAGATACTAACACGAATTCTTTACAGAAGAATGGGAAAACCGGTAGAAGTCGACGTCGAGGAAGATCATTTTGGATACCGGAGAAATGTAGGAAAAAGATAGACAATACTGTCCCTACGACTTATCTTAGAAGATAGGTTAAGCAAAGGGAAACCTACGTTTATAGCATTTGTGGGCTTAGAAAGAGCATTTGACATTGTTGAGTGGGGTACTGTCTTCGTAATTTTGAGGGTAGTATGGATGAAATACAGCGAGTGAGGGGCTATTTACATCGTGTACTGAAAGCTGACGGCAGTGACAAGACTCGTAGGGAATGAAAGGGATGCAGTGGTTCAGAAGGGAGTGAGACAGGGCTGCACCTTATTCCCTATGTTATTCAGTCTGTATGTTGAGCAAGTAATAAAAGAAACAAAAGAAAAACTTGAAATTCAGGGAGAAGAAATGAAAACTTTCAGGTTGCCGATGACATCATAGTTCTGTCAGAGACAGTAAAGGAAGAGCAGTTGAACGGAATGGACAGTGTCTTGGCAGAAAGATATAAGATCAACATCAACAAAAGCAAAATACGGATAGTGGAATGTAGTCAAATTAAATCAAATGATGCTGAGTGAAGCAGATTAGGAAACGAGACACTTGAAGTAGTATACAGGTTTCGCTATTTGGGAAGCAAAATAACTGATGATAGTCTAAGTAGGGAGGATGTAAAATCTAGCACGACAATGACAAGAAAAGCGTTTCTGAAGAAGAGAAATATGTTAACACATTGCCAGGTATGGAAGTGAAACATGGACGACAAAGAGTTTAGAATAGAAGGTTTCGAAATGTGGTGCTACAGAAGAACGCTGAAGATCGGGTGGATAGATAACGTAACTAATGAAGGAGTACTGAACAGATGTGGAGAAGAAAGAAATTTGTGGCACAACCTGACTAGATGAAGGTATCGGTTGACAGGACACACTCTGAGACATCATGGGATCACCAATTTAGTATTGGGGGGGGGGGGGGAAGTTGTGGATTAAAAATTGTAGAGGGACGCGAAGAGATAAATTAAGTAAGCAGTTTCAAAAGGATGCAGTTGCCTGTAGTTGCACTGGATACCGTAGCGTGGAGAGCTGCAACGAACCAGTCTTCGGACTGAAGACCACAATAACAACAACACATGACTTTGTCACCAGAATCTACTAACTTTCATTCGTCTTAGCTTCCCTGCTGCTATATCTTTGTTACACTAGCTGGTGAGTGATCAGTTATCTAACAGTGACAGTTAATAACCTAAGGCCTCTTATTCCATAATTTAATATTCAGCGAATAAAAGACAACCTAAAGCTTCATCAGGATAATCTTTCTTATACACAGGCATACAATTAGTTTTCGTTGCATTTAATGGATTTCGTTAAGGAAGATCTAGTGTTCGTCAGATCTTACCTCTACGACAAACAGGACAGAATCTGTGACTGTTAATCATCTCTCTGTAGACGTCAGATCGGCCTAAGATAATACTGACAGAAAGGAGCTATATATGGGGAACTCAGCGCACAAGGGAGTCAAGTCACAATAAGAGAGATCTGGGAGGAACAGACATGAAGTTTTTGCTCAATAATTAATTACGGGATAAATTGTACACCATTTGAAATGTATGAATGATAGAAGACATTTTTGCACTGTTTTCTCATAGTGAATAAGGGAAATTTAAGTTGTATTACATGCTACCTTGAACTGAAAAGTAAAGTTTGTGACTTGATCTCCTTGTGGACTATTTTCTAGTCTAGAGGTGTTATTAAGGAATCAGTACTGCAAATGCATTTGTTGAAGATATAATTTCATTCATTGTGTCCGCATGTATCTAATATTTCCTAAAATGAAGTTATGGAATTCAAATTCAAAGACAAATGTATTCATTTTCGTCTGCTTGCTATTGCAAATCTCAGAAGGGTATTGTGGCAATCAGCACGGTAGTTTCTCGAAGAAATGATGTATCACAGGTGGAACACAAGCAGTAAATCCTCTGTGTCGGTTTCCTTCGCTTTTGCTACTGGTCGATGTTTGTTATTACTTAAGTCTCCAAGTTTCCTGTAGATAAGTCTGAGACTGACTTTTCAATGTACTCAGATCTCGGGGGCGTTTTACTTGCTCTTCTACATCCATCCAATCATTTTTTGTGTAATGTGCTATAATTTCCTACTTTCTCCACTAACCCAAAATCGCCATCGTTGGGTAAATAATAATATTCTGATGCCACAAATTTCTGACCGAAGAAAAATTCGGTGTATGAGTTAAAATCCATGGAGAAGAAATAGAAACTTTGAGGTTCACCGATGTCATTGTAACTCTGTCAGAGACAGCAAAGGACCTGGAAGATCTGCTGAACGGAATGGACTGTGCCTTGAAAGGAAGATATAAGGTGAACATCAACAAAAGCAAAACGAGGATAATGGACTGTAGTCGAATAAAATCGGGTGAAGCTGCGGGAATTAGATTAGGAAATGAGACGCTTAAAGCAGTAAATGAGTTTTGCTATTTGGGGAGCAAAATAACTCATGATGGTCGGAGTAGAGAGGATATAAAATGTAGACTGGCAATGGCAAAGAAAGCGTTTCTGAAGAAGAGGAATTTGTTAACATCGAGTATAGATTTAAGTGTCAGGAAGTCGTTTCTGAAAGTATTTGTTTGGAGTGTAGCAATGTATGCAAGTGAAACGTGGACGATAAATAGTTTAGACAAGAAGAGAATAGAAGCTTTCGAAATGTGGTGCTACAGAAGAGTGCTGAAGATTAGATGGGTAGATCACATAACTAATGAGCAGGTAGTGAATAGAATTGGAGAGAAGAGAAATTGCCGGCCGCTGGTGGCCGAGCGGTTCTTGGCGCTTCAGTCTGGAACCGCGCGACCGCTACGGTCGCAGGTTCGAATCCTGCCTCGGGCTTGGATGTGTGTGATGTCCTTAGGTTAGTTAGGTTTAAGTAGTTCTAAGTTCTAGGGGACTGATGACCTAAGATGTTAAGTCCCATAGTGCTCAGAGCCATTTTTAGAAGAGACATTTGTGGTGCAACTTGACTAGAAGAAGGGATCGGTTGGTAGGGCATATTCTGAGGCATTAAGGGATCACCAAATTAATATTGGAGGGTAAAAATCGTAGAGGGAGACCAAGAGATGAATACACTAAACAGATTCAGGAGGATGTAGGTTGCAGGAAGTACTGGGACATGAAGAAGCTTGTACAGGATAGAGTAGCATGGAGAGCTGCATCAAACCAGTCTCTGGTCTGAAGACCACAAAAACAACAGCTAGGAACTTCCCACAACTTCTTGAGAGACAATGATAGTTTAATGTCGCTAATCTGGCCGGTACAACACTCTGAATATAAGATTATTTCATTACATGTAAAAGTTACACACCACTAAATATCTCAGCCCAGTCCTTAATTTCAAGCTAACGCTTTTACCATTTGAGGAATCAACTTTTTTTTGAGACCTCGTAATCGGATCTGACTGAACACATCCCGAAGATGCGTATTTTGCCGTCTGCAATCACAAAACTTCCAAAAGATTTCAAACATATTTTCCGTCTCTATTTCTTTAAGTTGATTGTGGGGCAATGTTCAATGGGTTCAAATGGTGCAAATGGATCTGAGCACTATGGGACCTAACTTCTAAGGTCATCAGTCCCCTAAGGACATCACACACATCCATGCCCGAGGCAGGATTCGGACCTGCGACAGTAGCGGTCGCGCGGTTCCAGACTGTAGCGCCTAGAACCGCTCGGCCACCCCGGCCGGCTGTTCAATGGGAAGGGGGAGGGGGTTGGGGTCGTTGGCAGGGTGGCTTTTAGCTGGAAGTCCTACGCCCTTCCTTCTAGCATATTCCTTCCCTCATTTCCGCTACCTTCGCCTAATGCTCCTCTTTCAGGATGTCGTAAACGTTGTTTTCCTTTGCGCTCTGCCCCAGTTTCGCTGAAGCACCATCCTCCTCAGCAGCTATTTTCTATTCTGCATTAAAAGAACAATGTACTATTATGACCGTAAAAGTGTCATAAAGTGTGATATCATACGATTAGGCTCAAGAGCCAACCCTGCTTTTTAACTCGTTAGTTAATTCCCATTTATTAAATTTAAAAAGTAATTATTAGCTTACCTGAGCTAGAATTCTGATTTTTCTATGTGTTGTCTTCCTTATCTGTAGACGATTCACTGATAATCATCAGTCTGCTTCAATTAGAGCTCACACACGGACCAAACAAACCTTGAAAACTGTGATGGACATGTTCCCATCGTGCTCAGACCGAAAGACTGCTTCCCTCCATGCTCAACGGAGTTACCAGCCCTGCAAAAGCTATTTGCAATACCTGGAAATGAATCTTTTATGCTGTGTCATAAACAGTAACTTAAAAGTGGACTACTTCGAAAATGGCAGTATCAGCCAGACAGTGTCAGCTAGCAAAATCAACTGTAAATTACATAGTGTAAATATTTTTAATGGACGAGAATGCCTACCCAACATCTATTGTCCCTGTTAACAAAATACGAAAGATGTTAAATATTGCTTCTTCACAGAGAATTTTACAATGTCGAGCGTAAGGAGTGGGGCGGATGTTTTCGGCAGAAGGCGATGCAGCGCAGTGCCTCAGCCCCCACCGGTAGGCCGCAAACGGGTCCCAGGGAACTCAGACGCATGCAGTGTTCAGAGGTAGATGGTCGGCCAAGAAATCTCTCGCTAAAATATTGTTGAACGAAACTATTATTACCAATGTGACAGAAAGCGAAATATATTGTAGAATCGCTTGAATTATACTCATAGCTTCAGCACCGAACGGAAAGGGGCGATAAAAGTTTTGTCGACGTGAGCTTTTGGTTGCCAGACGTCGCATTAGCTAGTCTCGCGTTTTACCTCAAGACTATGGTCATAGTCAAGAGTGATGTACTCAGACCACAGTCAAGACTTCCTCCGGGAAGTGCCGCAGTCTACAATGTTGCCAGATCGAGTATATTGCTAGACGTAGAATTCTGGGGGGACCACGACTGTATTGTCCACCTTATGTAAACGACTCGACGGTCAATTCTTTTGTCTAAGACTGTGTCTACAACACATATTGCATGCTGAAGGCCCAGAAGAATTAAAAAAAATTATTTTATGAAACGTTAACTACAGCGCTCGAAGTATTCATAGTATTGTATACGTGTGTGTAAACACCTTCCAATGCCCACTCAAGGAAGACAAGGATACACAGTCTACCTCCAATATTATAAATACGCCTCAGTTTGTGGATGAACTCAGGTTGATAACCATTTTGAATAATCAGTAGTATTGTACCCATTATTCCCACAGCTACAGGAACACTACTTGTGATACATCTTAGGCAAAATACTTACGCAGTGCTATCAGATGAAAAGATCAACCCGACACAAACTGTGGTAAGTTTGTTTTACAACCTTCGCATCTGTTAAAGACCTTCTCCTATTTGAGATATCTGTGAACTTTGCTGTATAAGACGATTTAAGTAGAGACGAAATTCCTTCAGCTACGACAGTGTTTAAAGAAATCGTCTTAACGGCACTAAATCGTGGTTTGTGAATCGTTTACCAGCCGTAATCTGACGGATTTCGCTAGTTGGAGGGCAAAAAGCTTACTGACAAATTTCACGGAAGGAGAAGGGGACAAAATATCTCCCACTGAAAGGTCATGTTGTTTTATTTAACAAAATCAGATAAAACGAACAGTGAGGTTGTCAGTATAAGCACATTACTGTTGTCAGTATGATGTCGCACTGCCCAGGGCCTGTAATGATAAAGGGCCCGTTTAGGTCAGGCATATTGTATACAGAAGTGGAAGAGAGAGCACCACTAAATTCTACAATCCGCATGCGTTGCATACACACACAAATTACTGTTACAGTGTACTTATGAAGCCCAATGAGTGAACTGCGTATTTTCCGGTGAGAAAAATCACTGGCAAACAGTCTTCGCTACATTAGCTTACTTAAACTGGTGTCACTCTGAGCTAGAATTTATGGTCAGCGACTAAGTGTAAGGTCAATGAGTCGGATGTGGGGTTTGCAACTGTGAAATACTTTCCTACATTATGGAAGCGAATATTAAATTTGAAGTAATATTGTGAAAATTTAGAACTTGGATAGCTTAGAATGAAAATCTGTCTGTTTATTGCAAAGGACAACAATTGATTTTCTAAAACATTCTGTGTCATACACAACTTGAAACAAGCCACGTAGACCAAATAATATGGAAGATCTGATAGCGACGTAGATCGGAAGGCAGTAAGATCCCTTGGTTTTTGGTTTGGCAGTATTCGACAGCCATTTCTAAGCGCAAGTAAATGAAGAAAGACAGCGCGTTTTTGTTATCAAGTAACGTTTTCATCAATTACTTTAGTTTTAATGTAATCAAAGAATAATTGCTAATGTTTGATATTGACATGAAAAGGATTCCGTAGACAGGGAAAGAACCTGTTCTTGGGAAACTACTTCTATAGTGACCAAAAGGCATCAAATGATCTTCAAGTACAGTGTTCCAGCAGCAGTATGAAGATAATGATAGTAATAATGACGGTAATAATCGAATTATCCGGTAACTTCACACTTCACAGTGGATCTTCTCGAACTAAGAAATTTGCTGAATTAGTGAAAATTTCAAAATTGCTTCACATCGAGGCTGTGATGCCTAGAAGAGTCTTTACAATCTGCAAACAAGAGAATAGCGTAATCTCCGCGTCAGAAGCTTGCTTCTGTTTAACCATTTAATAGACTCGGATTTTTTCCACCCTGACTAATCTTGTAAGCTAAGCCCGTCATCCGTTACAGCACACTCATGGGGCTGGGAAATGTGGTCACAGTGGTCTGGTGGAACGAACTATCACAGGTGCAATGCGTGGATTCAGGCATTTAGTTTTAAGAGGCACAAACAGATTTATCTTACCTCTGGTAACCTCAAGAGAAAGACGTTATAATCCATAATCCGCATTAAACATCACGTTCCTTCATTACCAACTGGGCAGAACCGGTTTACGTTGTGAAATGACATAGGTGGAAGTTATGGTAAACAGAAATACTGTCGCCAGTAAACTTACTTGCATTACAAAATTTTATTTCATTTGATGAACCGATAGCCATTTAAAGAAACAGGGCTCTTATTTTATTTGTACTTGATTGAACTAGAGACGTTGAAAAATTTGGTGCTGGACTGTGATTCGAAATCGTATCCCCTCTTTCGAGGATCTGAATCTCCCGGAACAGTATAGTCCAATCATATCGTTCCTTTTCACAAGACTGCAATCTTCTATAGGTGTCCTCCAAAGGGAAGTATGTGGGTCCGAATCCTGATCCAGTACAAAAATATTCATAATTACATTTCATGCCCTATCACGTGCACATCGACCTGCTAGTGAAAATTAACGTGTATTTGTAAAGTCTGTTCATGTGTTGCCAACAATCGCAATAGGTGTCGTTATTTCTGGTCAAACACGCACACATTCTACTGTTGGTAAGTAAGCAATTAATATTTAAGCTATATTCGTGGAGCCGGCCATAGCGGCCGAGCGGTTCTAGGCGCTACAGTCTGGAACCGCGCGACCGCTACGGTCGCAGGTACGAATCCCGCTTCGGGCATGGATGTGCGTGATGTCCCTAGGTTAGTTAGGTTCAAGTAGTTCTAAGTTCTAGGGGACTGATGACCACCGCAGTTTCATAGTGCTCAGAGCAATTTTTTTTTTTTTTTTTTTTACATTCGTGGATGATAAAGGACGGTAGATGTGAGGTTCGATTGTCGCTCAGGCACAAAAATTTGTATCCTTATTTTAGATTCAAACGCCTAGCAACTGGTAAGAAAAACCGATACGTAACCTTTGATTTTACTTAGTTAACAATCCGATTACGTGTTGGGTTCGTATTGCCATCACAGAACTTCACATCATGCACTTCGTCTTTAAATACATGCACACTTTGTTACTTCTGAATGGAGGTAAATCAGACATCTTTCGTGGTTAGTTAACAGGGACGAAAGGGTTTTGATTGGAGTCGCGGTTTATTACAAAAACTGTCGTCTTTTATTTTCCAGTTTAGATTTGGTTACTGATACTGGCGAAAATTTTGGTAATTCGTGACTCTTCATGGCTAGTCAGCAATATGATTAGATTAGATTACCTTAGATTTGATCCGATTAATACTTGTTTCATAGATCATGAATACATTCGTAATGATGTGGAACGTGTCATTTTAATGAAAGACTTCTTTACAAACCATGATTCAATTTCTTTACAACAATTTTTTACTCTCTCTCTCATTCTTTTTTATATTTATCTCTCTCGCTCTCTCTGTCTCTCTCTCTCACACATCTCTCTCCTCGGCCGATGTGGCCGAGCGGTTCTAGGCGCTACAGTCTGGAAACGCGCGACCGCTACGGCCGCAGGTTCGAATCCTGCCTCGGGCATGGATGTGTTTGATGTCCTTAGGTTAGTTAGGTTTAAGTAGTTCTAAGTACTAGGGGACTGATTACCTCAGATGTTAAATCCCATAGTGCTCAGAGCCATTTGAACCATCACATCTCTCTCTCACACACACACACACATATACACATACACACACACATTTTTTTATTTGTTTGTTGTGCTCGACTATCGGCCAGAAAAGAAAACGTCCATGAATGAATTTCTTAGTTTTGATTACTCTTACGAAAGAAATATAAAAACAACAATGAGAGTTACTGATTTATGATACTTAGATTGCAGTCAGTTCTGAGTATTATTAGTAACTACACTGCAGTCCCTAACCCTAGTTACAGAAATGCGAATCAGACGCATTACGTATTCCAGGCTGTGGCAGCCGCGTCTTTAAACGATGTCGGCTATGGTCACTTCCCAGCCCGCTGTAGGAACATATCGGTTCGTCTTCTTCCTGCTGGTACTGTGACTGAGATTTGGCAACAACGCAAGGTATGTTTGGCGACTCTGTGATCGACGAGTTACTTCCTGGTGTGCACGGAATTAAGCCTCAAAGGTCACTTGATTTTTGCTGGCATTTCCATTGATTAATCTGAGTTATTATCGCTTGAGGTGTAACAAAAGATCGTAAATTTACGGTTTTCAGCCCAGAGAAGTCGTTGTACGTGCATATCGGAACTAATCTCGCTCCTTAAAGAACGGTTCACGAGTTCTAGACACCATTGGCCCCGTAAGAGGAAGCGGAAACTCATAGCTCTTCGCTAGCTGTGTGGTAACGTGCTGACCTGTGACAAAGCGTCTGCTATAGTTCGCGGTTGCAGTCTCGCTGATTGTAACGTTTTTATCCCTTCTGTGAAAGAGCTACAAGCAGTCAGATCAAACATCGATAAGGAAATCGCAAGAAAATACTTTTGACTCATAGTGCAATGGTGAAAAACTTACTCCTCTTTCCGCTGCTGACACGCAAATCTTGGGTTTCTATGAATACGTAACTTTATTTATGAAATGCCACATTTGCATACCTCTTGAGTATGACACAGCATAACAATTAAACACAGACCCAATCTAAATCTAAGTGAGTAGTATTTTATTAATTCGTGTCCATAGAGGCACAATTGTGTACAGATACTCAGTTTTATTAAGACAGACTTTCATTGTAAGGTTATCGTGGGTAGTTTTATTTCATTTCTTGTAATACAGTGCACAATTTTCGCAAGGTTTCTTTTAGTGTTGTTAAAACAATAGTCAAAATGAGAGAGGAATTAACCATCAACGAGATATGCGAATTCTCTGATATTATCTATAACAGTCTGACAATGCACAGGCAGTTTATTGATTACATACATGTAGAAAACTTGTTCTGAGTTAAAGCTGTCAAACAAGGTTTGAAGAAGAATAAAATGCCACTAACACATGACAGCTAATGTAGAAAATACTTTTCTGACTTATTTTGGCACGATGCACTCTCCCCATAAATAATAAAAAAGTTTCGAGATGCATCTGCTGCCTGGCCGTCTATTAAACCTGAAAAGAACAAAATGTCGTAGAAGTTAGACCTTTTTGCACATGCGACTATTTTGGGTTGAGAAGTGAAAGGAATTAAGTTCAAAGTTCCATTAGATTGATAACTTCAGCCGACAGCATAATTGTGTTTATAAATTGTAGTAGTGAATGTACTGGAATTCGTGCAATCTTATTTATGGTGCGTGACATTTACCATTACGCTAGAGCAGCTGTGGTAGTCAACAGCAATTCCTCCAGAACTTCCGCATTCCACAGTGCTGTGAGATAATGAATATCGCATGATCTAGACTTCTAAGAGACAGACAGTTACAGCTTTTCTTTTGCACTGCACGACGTTTTCAACAAACAGATAGCGCAATAGAGAAACTAAAGTGGAAAGAAACACTTCCTATTTAGATTTCTGCATCCTACACTGTTGGTAGTTCTGTGTAGGTGGCAGTAACGTGATTTTATTTCATGACGATTCGGTCAACAAAGTAAATGAATGTACTGAACATGCTGTAAACTTCTACATAGAGCGTGTGTGTCAGAATTCTCATCCAGTGTGACGCAACGGCGTTAGGATAGAAAAATAAACTACAGAGAAGAAGATTTGGTGGTCTGTTGGATTGATGATAGGTTTATATATTTATGGTCTGGGTTCTATTCCGACTTCTGCTGATGATTTTTGATAGGCAGTGAAGAAGGTATAATGGCATTGTGGTCTGAAATTCACATAAAACATGATTGTAGAGCACTTGCCCGCGAAAGGCAAAGGTCCCGAGTTCGAGTCGCGGTCCATCACACAGTTTTAATCCGCCAGGAAGTTTCATGATATTCCTTCTCTGCCAAGTAGGCGTTAGGTTGAACCACAATAAAGTCAGGAGTGGTGACATGTAGAAACTCCAACACCAGTAACCTTTCTTATTCTAGTTATTTATTTCTAGTGACGAAACAAACGCTATGTAGGGTCACAAGACACTTATTCCATCTTGTATTTGTGCTTCTGTATGTCGATAAAACTGGTTCTGAGCTAGGAATGCAGCTCAGACCGCCCTTAACGCGGAATTTGATCCCTTCGTGACAATACAGCCCGACTACAATTTGTTGTTTGTTCAAAACTGCAGATTTCTCAACATCTCCACATACTGCGCGTGAATCCTGGCCTGGCACTTAAGTTTTCATTATCTATTATCAAGCTCTAGCTTGACATCACCTATCCGCTGGTGGATAATAATTTCGATTTTTAATGTATGTCCGCAGCTCGTGGTCGTGCGATAGCGTTCTCGCTTCCCACGCCCGGGTTCCCGGGTTCGATTCCCGGCGGGGTCAGGGATTTTCTCTGCCTCGTGATGACTGGGTGTTGTGAGATGTCCTTAGGTTAGTTAGGTTTAAGTAGTTCTAAGTTCTAGGGGACTGATGACCATAGATGTTAAGTCCCATAGTGCTCAGAGCCATTTGAACCATTTTAATGTATTTTCATTCGTTGTCAACACTAACGATATCTGACGTTTTTGACTCCCAGTGAGAACTATTTGTGAGATCACTGTAAGTTCAAGGATGTTATTCCCAGCTGTTGGTGGGGAAAAATTCGGTAGCTGACGCCTCTTTGTGTGTAGTCAACAACACTACTTGTGGGGTTCGATTACCAGTCAACACTGAACTCTTCGTCATATTATTTCCAGTTCAAACACGCTCACATGTCGCTGCTAGTGTAACAAACATATATTTAACGTTCGTTTTCTCTAGAATATGGCAGAAACAGGTGCCGGGTTGAAGTCCTGGGAAGGAAAAAATTAATGTTTCTTCTCGTCATTTCAGCTAAAACATCTTGCTACTGCCGAGAAAATCCGATATGTCACAGTTGACTGTACTTCGATAACAGTCCGATTAGGTTCTGGGTTCGAATCCCTGTCGAACACAAAGCTTTACCTCACGGCATTTCGAGTAAGTTGTGGAGGAGCAATATTTAACATCTTTCGTATTTTGTTAACAGGGACAATAGATTTTGGGTAGGAATTCACGTCTATTAAAAATGTTTACGTTATGTAATTTACAGTTGATTTTGCTAGCTGATACTGTCTAAAATCGAGGTATATCACTCTCTGTATGGCTAGTCAGGAATGACTGTAAGTTTCCATCAGTCACGAAATCTTTGCTTAGTCTGCATGACCTGGGCTTGAATACATATGCAGAACAAGACGGTTGGTCGTGTCATTTGAAGTTCATACATAATCTCAACTAGCTGCTCGTGAATAACTTAAATTTTTAATGCCCTTTTGTGTTAAATAATAAGTATGGTATGTTACTTTGAAGAGGAAATCATGAATACGACGAACTTACTACGTGCATTACCTATCTGACGCAATAATGAGAGTGGTAACATTTCAGCTATGTCATTTATTGTAATAAATGTGAACTTAAAAGCCTTAAGGACAGACTTATCTGTGATAAGGTGTTCCCTGATATTTGTAGTTTCGTGCTATTACTTTACATCTTGAGTTATCGCGATACAGAGCAGTGTTTTCTACTGGTGACTTGTTGGAACCATTTTCAATAGTCAAACGACTGTACCGAGGAGCGATTATAGAACCTGCTAGACATTTGAGTTATGCGGTTTGCATGCGAATCAGGTAAAATGCTATTGAGGTCGTTCGGATACTTTTGAGCACGACTGTACATACAATACTTTCATGAAACAGGTACTGAAAACTTAAAATTTTTTCTATCCCGGAAGACTTACATAGGCAACCTGATAGTGGAACTGTGTGATTGTTTTCACCGTTTAGTTATACAAATGATAAGACAATAAAAGCTGACAACAATTAATTACGATCACATGATATGTTGTTTATTGTTCTAGTTGTTCTTTCCGCAAAACATTTAAGCTACATTTGGTTCAGAAAAATCTCGAATGCCATGACAAGTAATGAAGTTCTTCGTACTTATTCTGTAATTGCGGCGCGAACGGTTAAACTGAGCATAATCTTGAGATAATCCAAGTTATATCGAAACATGCATCTCGGCCCATCTTCATGTCACAAGTGCTGCTGTTCAACTGTTCTGATTTAAATATTACTCCCAGCGCACGAACATGACGAGCAACAGTGACAATTCACAAAACACTGTCAGCCGGCAAAAATTATATTTATTGCTGGATCGAGTTTAACCGGCGGCTGATGTGTGGCTATCAATATTGCGCAGCTCAATACGCAGCCACACTAAAGAATAAACCGAAAATAGTAAATAATATCCCAAAATTCCTTTGATTTTTTTTTCTGTTTCGCAATTTCCAGAAAATCGTTTGCTGCTTACAGCTTTCCAGGGACTTAAGTGAACCTTTGTCCATTAATAACGAGTTCTACAATTTTTGTTCCTTTACATCTGAGTGCAGATTTATGGAGATTTGCTGTCCCAAATCTGGGCTTGAAAAAAAAAAACATGACCCTTATTTTTACAGGAGATAATACTGATAGAAAATAGAAGAAAGGGTGGTATTTACGTATCTATGTTTACGTGACACTCCGCAACCCATCGTGTGGTACGTGGTGGAGGGTACCTTCTGCCACTACTACGCATTTCTTTTCCTGTTCTACTAGCAAAAAAAAGAGGGTAAAACGACTATCTATATACCTGCTTGTAAGTCCTAATTTCTCTTACAGTATCTTTGTGGTCCTTACTGAAAATGTAAGTTGGCGGCAATGGAATCGTTCTGCAGGCAACTTCAAATGCCGGTACTTTAAGTTTCTCAATAGCATTCCTTGAAAAGAACGTCGACAATCCTTCAGGAATTCCCATTTCAATTCCAGAAGCATCTCCGTAGTATTTGCGAGTTGATGCAGCCTGTCGTTACCACATCTAGCATCCCGCCTCTGAATTGCTTGGGTGTCTTCCTTTAATCCGACCTCGTGCGTGTTCCAAACAGTCGAGCAGCACTCAAGTACTAGTGTTCCATGTGTGGTGTCTTTTCCCGATGAACTACGCTTTCATACAATTCTCCAAAAAGTGGAAGTCGACCATTGGCCTTCCCTGAGACAATCCTTACATGCTCGTTTCATTCCACATGGCTTTGCAACATTATACATAGACATTCAATCGAAGTGCTTGTGGGATTGCTTTCCCAACTCATCTGCATTAACTTACATTTTTCTACATTCAGAGCTAGCTACCATTTATCAGACCAGTTAGAAATTTTATATCGAGGACACCTACCGGTACACCACAACACGATCAGCAAACAGCCTTAGATTTCTGCCTACCCAATCCCCCAGATTATTTTCGTACACAGAGAATAGCAGCGGTGCTGTCGCACTTCCCTGAGCAACTGCTGACGATACCCTTGCCTCTAATGAACACTCGCCGTCAAGGACAACGTACCCGGTCGTCTTACTTAAGAAGTCTTAGAGCCAGAGACAATCTGGGAATACACATCTGGGATCCTATTCCATATGTTCGTTCCTTCGTTACGAGTCCGCAGTGCTGCACCGTGTCAAACGCTTTTCGGAAATCTACTATTATGACACCTGCCTGTTGCCCATCACCCATGGCTCGCAGCATTAGATTTGAGAATACTGCAAGCCGTGTTTCACGCCAACGATGCTTTCTAAAACCATGCTGATTTGTGGACAGAAGTTCTTCCGTCTAAAGGAAATTTATTGTATTCGAAATGAGAATATGTTCAAGAATTCTGCAGGAAACCGATGTTAAGAATATTTATCTGTTATTTTTGCGGATCCTAGATCAAATAAAATGTTTATGTACAGGCATTTATGTGCTGTCTGTTGACGCTATGGCAGATGCTCAATGTAGTTACCACTTGTCCCCACACACCCTTCAGCCCTGCTCGTAACGTCTCGTGGATAACAACTGAGCTTATAGGTGTGTGGTTTATGCCTTGAGCAACTCTTACTTTTCGCAAAATCGTTTCAGGGTCTTCTCCTTATCCTTACAACACACGTACATCCACATCCAGCCAGCGAACTATGTGCCGGCTACAGCGATCAGCTGCCCTTTTTACAAGTGATGCCGTGTCTGCAAGTCGCTCGAACAACTCGTTGAAATTTTTTTTTTTTAATTTATGTGGCTCTGAGGATATTAAGCGTACAGTATACGGCTTGCAGATTAACGCTATGTACAGTATTTCCAACGTGAAATAACAGCTGTTTACATTATCCACACTCCGCAGAACCACACATCTGGTTCTAATGTCAATATAATATATACTCGGAAGACTAAATGAACTGAAATGGATGATGTAAGGTGTACCTTATTTGCAGACAAGAGGGGATTTTTCTTTTATTTACAGTTTTGCTATTCCAGATACGTGAATGAATGTATCAGTGATACAGCATGTATGGAGTAAGGAGCGAGCGGTAGGTTCCCAAGCCGGCTAGCAGAGGCGGTTGGCCATCTGGAGCTTTCAGAGCCAATGGGATGAGGTGTTGCAGAAATCGCTCGTGATGTCAGCAAAGATATATATGTGGGGAACTTACATTTATTCTGAGGCGAATCGAGTAACTTTAATCAACAAATATTTGCTAACAAAAGTTACCCTTTTGCCACTCAGACATTAGATTATGTTTCATTAATTTTAAGATGCCAGAAAACGTTGATATTAATGAATAAATTAATAACTTCGGCAAAACCGAGGATGTATGATCTTATACGAACCATACCGATTGTGTGCTCAGGTTACAAACTGTGCGCATAGTCGGCACTCGTCGATATGATGCCTTCCGATCTAGTCATATTGTAGACCATGCTCTCGTGCCGTTAATAGTTACCTTATAATCAGTGTGAACAAGTTCACTTTACGGTGTTTCTTAAATAAACGAACCATAATGGCATCTTGTGTACAAATTATTTGAGTAGAAAACTTCTTCCCGATTCATTACGATGTGTGAGTGAAATCTTATGGGACTTAACCGCTAAGGTCATCAGTCCCTAAGCTTACACACTACTTAACCTAAATTATCCTAAGGACAAACACACACACCCATGCCCGAGGGAGGACTCGAACCTCCGCCGGGACCAGCCACAGAGTCCACGACTGCCGTGCCCTAGACCGCTCGGCTAATCCCGCGCGGTGATTCATTACGTAAAACATAAATAGCAGTGTTGCACTTTCAGAATCCGACGGCGCTGCTACGCCTCTGCAAGGGGACATAAAACTAGGAGAGCATCTCCAGATAGCAGGTAGGAAGAATTCCTATGCGTCTGCTCTCTAAGTCAACTGAAGAACGGACTGGCTTACTTATCGGAAACTCGGGTTGAAAAGCTGACCAGTTATATTGTACGCCTCTGATACCACCACCTACTGACTCACTGGCTAAACTGAGACATTTCTGGAGGTCTAGTACAAGTGGGGGGTTTTTACAGTGAAGTACTTTCACTTGCAAGTGTTAGTATCGTTGAAATCATTAACTGATAAGGGAGAGGACTATACTACCTACAGAAGGTAAGCTGTTGTATTGATTCTTATTATTTGTTACTTCTCATGGTTCAATAGTTAAGTTGCACAAGAGTACACATAGTTGATACGTGAATGAGGGAAAACAACACAGTCATTGATGCATGGCATTACTGGCACAACACATTCCAACCTCACGTATGGGGGCTGTAAGGGAGAACAAATGAGGGACAAGAATATAAAGGCATCACTTCTAATAAGCGGAGTCGCAAGTCTTATACGATTCCGGCGCTACCGTAAGGAACAGCGTCGATCGACATATTAGTGCTGAAAAACATGTTAATCATGCACGCAGATGGAGCCAATACCACCCAACCGGCAGTTGCTTTAGCAGTTCTTTCAAGAATCAGTCTATGCACATGAACAACTGATATGTAGTAAATTCACGAGCCGAAAGGGAAGAACTTAGTAAATTTGCTGAAGGTAAAATTGACTAAAAAACATGCCTCCAGACTGCTCTCTCAGAACTAACAATACCTAACTGTACATGTCATCTCCCGTCGCAGAGCAGCGCATACCCTCTTAATGGCCGAAACCGCGTGTAAAATCAGCGTCACATCCCATCAGAAACTGATTCCCTCCTATAGCAACTGCAGATAACTTATGACACCAGCGTAACAAAGTCAGCTTCCGTCACAGCCTTTAGTATGATAAAAAATTATTACTATTAAATATATCTCAATTCTTTCAATTTAAATCTGTATTTCATACTAGAATGCCGTGTTCCCAGTTTGGCACAGCTTTGCCACAGGACACACGAAAGCGGTCGAAGACGTCCGTCTTCTGGTCGGCTCCTGATCGTTGTCAGAAGGAGGCCAGTTTTTGATTACGCAACGACTTCTATTATTTGGAAAAGAACAACCCTGATTTCTTTACGTAATCAGTATGAATTTTATAATTACCTAAGGGACCTTTAACAATGAATAGTAACAAAAAATTGCATTTGCAAATGAAATCATTAATAAATGGGGCAGCTATGAGTTGTATAGAAGACAAGGAGCGGCCTTCTGTCTACGACCAGGATGCCGCAGTATTTTCTGCTGTAGTAAAGGCTGTTTGACATTTATAAAAATAATATGGCATGGAGGATAAAAAAGTATAAAGGAAAAGAACAGAATAAGAAGTCTGGTAAACACTAAATATATTCAGACAATTCTCACTAGCAAATTAGGGCTTATTTATAAACAATATAACTTACATAAGTACTTTTGCCCGCATCTCGTGGTCGTGCGGTAGCGTTCTCGCTTCCCACGCCCGGGTTCCCGGGTTCGATTCCCGGCGGGGTCAGGGATTTTCTCTGCCTCGTGATGGCTGGGTGTTGTGTGATGTCCTTAGGTTAGTTAGGTTTAAGTACTTCTAAGTTCTACGGGACTGATGACCTAAGATGTTAAGTCCCATAGTGCTCAGAGCCATTTGAACCATTTGAACATAAGTACTTTTTTAACAGTATGGTGCGATCAGATTTCAGCCTGTCCTGTGCTGTCTCCTTGGTTCACGTTTTTGTCACAAATTACAGTCATTACTTTTCTCATTTCGTTAAAGACAATGCTTGCACTGTTCAACACCCCCGATAACAATAACTTGCTGATTTACAGTTTCGAACATGAATTACTTTAATTTTGTTAATTAATAATGTTGTCTGCACGCTGGCAAGACCGCTCACTTTTTTAACTTAAAGTCGACCTCCTTTACGTTTTCACATTACAAGCAGAAGAAGTACATTAAAATCTGAAGATCTACAAAAGTTTTTTTTTCTGTCATCTTTTATTTAGATCGAAGCGGAACGACAGTTCAACTTCTGTTAAAATGTTTCTTTGGCTGCGCAATCGATGTATTAGCGTCCGCGCTAGATGCGCATCTTTACAGTTATGTAAATTATACAAAACAAATGTCTTTCAGAGAATATGTCTCATCTCATAAGTTGATCATTTAATATACAGATGGGTGAATGCCTTTCCAAGGGTACTCAAAGCTTTCATACGACGGAAATACGAATAATATTACAAGCCTTAACGCCAGAGATGAATGCTGCTTCGCTTCCTTCCGAATCTTCTACTACAATGCGTTCTTGGATGAAACCAACACCGGAGTGACTCCTTTCACTTTCCTTTTGAGCTCCACTTCGTCTCTAAGTAAGGAAACGCGTAGGCTAGTCTGTCTGTCAAACTGGACCACCAATCAGACGAGAGGCTTTCAATTCATATACCCTTTGTATTACATTTCTGAGACTCGCTGACAGGGCAGAGAGAGACCGTCTTCCTGTCATCCCCACCCAGCAAAATGAAGTGGAAAATTTCCACCAAAGACTAGAGAAACAAGGAGACAAGGATCGAGAGAAACCTCTCTCCCTTGTGCCAACTCGGCGGAGAATATGAAACCTTCAGGGAAAATATCCTTTTGTTAAACTTGTGTCGGAAACTACAAAGAGTGCTTCTCCTTCGAATCTTTGACCTGAGACGAGTCTGAGGGTCTACCGTGAAAAGGTATCCCCTCGACCCGACCTCTGCAGATGTCACCAGGGCACATCATGCCAGAAGTGTCCATTATTAGACAACAGGAAGGTGCGTAACTGCAGCTTGGCGTCCCGCCTATGCTTCGCCAGCCAGCTAGACACCTGTAAGAGAACCTCACTTTGCAACTCACCTCAGACGACCCACCTTTTATCCATGGTGATAAAATCTGCTCATACCATAACAAGCAACTAATCAGCAGTTGGAAGCTCGGGTAGCGAAGTTCTTACTTATTGATTTTCTGCAGTAATTTTTGCTATATACTAATCTCTTGCACACTCCCACCCTATTACAGACGGCAGAAATTAAGAAATAAGAAGAGGTAAACATTGGTTTTAATGAAACGACCCAGCCAGCAATTGGTCGGCGCAGTTTCACCGGCACAACCTCGAAACGTTTTTGGATCGAATGGCTTTTATAGGGGGCAACTACACAATCTGTGACAACAACATCACAGTATAAGATCTAAACCCATAGGCAATAATAGATGTGCAGTTAATACGACCTGGAGCACTCCAGTGACCGTACTCGACACAAGGAAAGAGGCCCATGTCTCAACAAGTATTTGTTTCCAGACAATCTGAATAGCCTGTTCAGATTTCTTGTAGATTATACTATCCTTTACTATCTAGTAAAGTCCTCTGAAGACCAAAACGAATTGCTAGATGTTTCAGACAAGGCACCTGTATCGTACAAAAAGTGGGAATTGACAGTGAATAATAAAAAGTACGATGGCGTCCGCATGAATGCTAATAATATTCCGTAACATTACTCGTAGAAGATTAATCACAAATTTAAAAATTACCGAGTCAACTAAACATGAAAGGCTTACAGTAACGAACAACTTAAATTGGCATGATCAACTACAAAATGCTGTGGGGAAGATGAATCAATGACTGCCTTTAATTAGCAGAACTACTACGAGGTTCCATAAATGTGCTATGCTAGTCCGTCGTCTTCTGGAGTGTTGCTGCTCAGTATGTGACCTTTACCAGATGGGGTTGAAGGAGACCATTGAAAAAGTTCAAAGACGGACAGCTCGTTTCCTATCATCGCGAATGTTGCAGGAGTTTTACGTATATGATAAGCGACTTGGAGTGGCACTCATTCAAGCAAATTCGTTTTTCGTTCCGGCAAAATATTTTGACGAAATGTGCATCACCAAATATCTCCTCTGAAGGCCTAATTATTTCGTTGTCTCCCACCTACACAGGAAGAAATGACCATCGTAATAAAATTGAAAGGCTGACTCGTCAATCTTTCACGTGTTCATTTCGAGACTGGTACAGTCGAGAAATAGTGTGAAAATAGTTCTATTAACTCCCTACTTATGTTTTAATTTCAGAGTATTCATGTAGATATAGATTCACATCCTGATATTGTGTACTGAAATACATACAGATCTTTTTTTTTCAGTTAGTTTGACTACTCTTCCCGTTTTATGCTAAACATAACATTGACCTTTCCATTCACTCAAAGCAGGGCATTACTTCGCTACCTCTCTGCAATCTTAATCACTCTTTGTTGGCGCGAGCTGTATAGGCTATTGTTCTTGTTTCAAGGGAACATACTGCCTCATCATATTTTTGTTAACAAGAGGGACTTAGTCAAAGAGACTACAGCACTCTCACAACGAACAACCTAGAGAGGAACTAAAATACACATTCACCTGCCTCCACACACCCTCCACATGGATGTGTCGTACATATGGCACATAAGGAACAGCTCAGAGCGGGAGTGGCAAAAGCAGAGTTAAGTAAGATCACATAGTTCCAAAGATAACGTAAAGATATACGTACCCATATGCACAAGGTTTCTGGCTTACGACAAGATCGATATTTAGTATCGAGAAAAGCGCTTGGCTCCCATAATATGCTGTGACATTAATTATATGAGTATTTCGTCTCAAAAACTTCCTTTCTCTGTCATACAGACAACAGAGGAGTCATAAAGCTTTATCGTCAGTACAATCTAATGCCCATTCTGCATCAAATATGATCTCTGACTGTTGGATTACCTACATGAGGGACCAGGGCAAACGCGTGATGTCATCATGGCGCACCCGTCTCTTAAGGCCTCCCCCTTTATGCATTTATTTATTTATTGCATCCGTAAAACCTTCACTCTTGTCTGTCTGAATTAAATAGTACAGTACATCCCAGTACTACGGAAATTTTTTGCGTAATATTTTACATTTTTGTAACTCTAATAATGTGATATTAAGACACTAATTTATGCAATAAAACTCTGTAGTAAATAAATACACAGCTATAAAGAAAATCTAAGTAGTTTTTGGGCTTCAGAAACCGTATGCGAGAGTTTGATATTCTCTCGCTCGCTACGCGCCAACTATTAGTCCTACACAAAAAATGAAAAGGATCTCTTAGTAGCAAATTTAATATAGTTAAATGTGGTACTGGGATACGTTTTCACTGGCGGCGATGTTTTTCGCGTTATTCAAAAAAAATGTACAAAAGCGATCTTCAAACGAATCTAAACCCCCACACTAATCGTTCACCAGTCAGAACTTCTCTTCCTCCCCTCCGCCCCTTCCACTGCACAAAAATTTCCGACCACACGAACAACTCCCGATATTCGACTTTTCTTGGTCTGTATTGACTGGACTGTTACCCTACCAGCATAGTCAGCTGTTTCGTTAACATTACTAACTTCAAGGTGTCCGTGACGGCAATGAAAGAAAAAACGACTTTTGTAAACGTTACGCTAAAACTGATTAAGTTGACAATTCCATGCAAAGCACAGTAGTTTCGTAGTCAGAAGGCCTGAAGAATAAAACGACGTAACTTTTTATTTTATGATGTTAAAGTACACAAAACTGTTAGGAGAAATTGACACAAACGTCAATTTTACAATTTCTAAGTGATCGACTATGCCGGTGTCGTAATAGGGCCAGTCAATGAAAACAAAGGTCGAATTTGGGAAACAATTTATGCAGTAGCAAATTTTTCTTGAGTGCTAGGAGGGAGTGCCATGGACAACACACTGGAAATCCTGACCAATGACGACTGAGTGTGGGGGTGTGAGGTGGATTTCAAGGTCACTTTTGTACTTTTTTATTGAATAACTCGAATACTATGACCTCTAGCGAGAACTTAACTCAGTACAAAATTTAACTACCAGTAAATTTCCTATAAAAGGTTTCTTTTCACTTTTTTTCTGTAGAACTTATAATTTACGCGTAGCGGACGAGAGAATATGAAATTCTCGCTCGTGATTTTTGAAGACGGGAGATGTTATTGCGGGCTGCATAAAACGACATCGGTAGGAGTTGCTGAATGACCATGTATCTATACAGCTAAGATGAAACATTGAAACTTTTGTAATAATATTTAATTAACCCAGCAAAAATATAGTCACGACAATTATATGAAACTTACAGTATCATACTGCAGCAAATAACTGATTTATTTATACTGAAACTGAATTACAGTATCACATTCTTGTATTGACAGACACCACACAACTGATCCCGCGGTGTTTTTCATTTCCTCACGATCGGCACGACCGCCGTCCTTTGATACCTCCCGCTTCCTAAACCACTCTACCCATCTCCACCGCCGGCCGGTGTGGCCATGCGGTTCTACGCCCTACAGTCTGGAACCGCGCGGCCGCTATGGTCGCAGGTTCGAATCCTGCCTCGGGCATGGATGTGCGTGATGTCCTTAGGTTAGTTAGGTTTAAGTAGTTCTAAGTTCTAGGGGACTGATGACCTACGATGTTGAGTCCCATAGCGCTCAGAGCCATTTGAACCATCTCCACCCCTTCTTCCTCCCTCCCTTTCTCTCTTCCCCCTCCCCCCTACCCCTACCTAAGCCACGACCACCTTTCATGGAAATACCCCACTCGGAGACCACCTAAGCCTGAACACTGACACTCTACCCTTTGAGGTATTGACCGTTTACTCGCCTTCAGTTGTTTTCCCAGCTCTTTCCCTTTTAGACTAAACGATACACTGCTTTTTTCCAGTGGGACATTGCTCACCTACTTCGCTGCAGCCTTAACGACTCTTTGTTGGCACAAATCTACCAATTTTGGCTTCGTTGCTTCAGGGTGCTGCAATTTTCACAAATGAGATTTTAATAAAAGTGGCCTTAACGCTGAACTAGTTTCACGAGCAAATCTAGGAACTTCGGCGGTAGAGTTCTCCCTGCTACTGGGGCGCACGCACTTTAATCCTAGATCGCGGCCGACGCCGCAGTAAGGCGTGTAATAGCCACTCAGCAGGCGACAACTTTCCATTTGCAAAGCAAATGGCGTCCAACGCGGCTGACTCACGGCCCTGCGGCAGGTCCCCGGCTTTTAATAATTGAACGCAGCCCACTGCGGGCCGTCAGCTGAAGCACGAGGTGGAAGAGGAATGCAAGTCTCCTCCGTGACACTGGTAGGCGATAAGACACGTCGCTCGTAAATGAATTCTTCTTCTGAGGGTAAAATAGCACTGAATACTCGACGAAAGAACAGAACTTCAGCTTCTGAATGCGCCTTTCAAATATTTTTTTTTAAGATACAAAGTCACCCAAAAGTCCGTTAACATTTCAAAATTCAATATTTAACGCAATAAATGTAGGTAATGAGGTAAACAATGACACACACGTGTTTGAAATGACATGGGTGCTGCTGAAATCAAAAAACTGCATATAGCAGTTCATATCATACAAAATCAATAATAAGGATAACATTCAGTTTCCTTTAATTTACGTCTATGGTCACAAACTTTTTGTTAACAGATTACCGGTTTCGGTCCATAATGACCATCATCATATCTGCAGCAAAAACTGGAAAAACACAAATACACTCGCAGATGGTCTACAGCTTAAAAACAATACACAGAGCAGAACGAAAAGTACTACTGACAAATATATGCATTTGTGCGCTTTAAGTATGAACAGGCATACCTATTTTATAAAAACCAAGTCCTAATGTGCTGTTGCCGTAGTGGCATCGTCAAATGTTAAATGCAGAATCAGCAGCAGCATCGTCAAATACATATAAATAACATCATATGCACGAGTCATGTTGTGAGTAGCACTACTGTTCAAAACAAGCTGCCGTACAGTAGCCACAAGATGTTTGTGTTGTAAGTTCACCAGGTGTCGCTAATGTCGGCATACACTAGTTTTCAATAATTAATTGAACAGCGAAAATAAAGGGGGATACAATAGTTGAAGTCTGTAATGAGCTTGTAACGTATAATGCCAGTAATAAAAAGTAATGACAAAGAACACGACAAATGTTAGATTGTTAAACAGAGGAAGAGTTAAGAAACCGTAGTTGACATGCTCTAGTGCCAATATTCTAGATAATGACATGAATAATAAACAACTTTGATAGTGCGCTGGATAATATTAAACAAACATAAAACAAATCGCTAAAGAAGCCAAAATAGAAGAAAACATAGTGCTGCACGTAATCAGCGCCCTCTGCTAGCGCTAACGCCAGAATTCCGCACAGGCGGGACGTGGTTGGAGGAACGTGACCGGCAGAGGGCCCCTCGTACCCTGCGGTACTTCGTTGCAAGAAAAGAATCATGAAATTCCGTAACAATGCATGACCCACATTATCTGGTTAATGCAGTCTATGAAATGAACAGAGAAGGAACAAGAAAATAGTTTATTGTATTGTTTTTAAGCTGTAGACAATTTGCGAGTGCATTTATGCTTTTCCCATTTTTTGCTGCAGATCTGATGATGGTCATTACAGACCGAAACCAGTAATCTGTTAATCTGTTAACAGAAGGTTTGTGACCATAGACGTAAATTAAAGGAAACTTCCAGAGTGAAATTTTCACTCTGCAGTGGAGTGTGGGCTGATATGAAACTTCCTGGCAGATTAAAACTGTGTGCCGGACTGAGACTTGAACTCGGGACCTTTGCCTTTCGCGGGCAAGTGCTCTACCGAGCTACCCAAGCACGACTCACGCCCCGTCCACACAGCTGCCAGGAAGTTTCCTATCAGGAGTGCTTGTTCTACAAGGTAAGCAGGAGAGCTTCTGTGAAGTTTGGAAGGTAGGAGACGAGGTACTGGCGGAATTAAAGCTGTGAGAAAGGGGCGTGAGTCGTGCTTTGGTAACTCAGTTGGTAGAGCACTTGCCCGCGAAAGGCAAATGTCGCGAGTTCGAGTCTCGTTCCGGCACACAGTTCTAATGTGGCAGGAAGTTTCATAAAGGAAATTTATTGTATATACGGATCACTGTTTTATTCGCGACAATGTCGCAGCTTGTGGGATTGGCATAACATTTGCCTTTTAGCAAAGAGGATGTTCTTTATAGGGAAAAGACTCAACATGTCGATCGTCATTCAACAGCACTACCTGTATTCAAGGGACAAAGTTGTGAAAAACACTGTACAGTGTATGAGAAAGTATGGCCAGAATCTGGCGTAGGATGTTGCCTTTTAATATCCCCAATGTCTGGCGATCGCGGTGCACTTGTGACCTCAGGTAAGGCCACAACCAAATATCACGCTTACTGAGATCTGAGGACCTGGGAAACTGAGAATAACGGAAGTGGCGGCTCAGCACCTGACCCTCGTCAAACGACCCGCGCAAAAGGTCTTTCACGCGTGTAGCAATATAGGGTGGAGAGCCATCCTGCATAAAAGTCGTACTTTTATGTCCCTTTGTGTCATCACTCTTCTGACAGGTTTGATGAGGCCCGCCAGGAATTCCTGGATGTTCCAACCTTTTCATCTGAGAGTACCACCGACAACCTACGCCCTCAATTATTTGCCGGATGTATTCCGATCTCTTCCTCTGAAGTTTTTGCCATCTACAGCTCCCTCTAGTTCCTTGGAAGTTATTCTCTCATGTCTTAACAGATGTCCTACCATCCTGTTCCTTCTCCTTCTCAGTGTTTTCCGCATACTGGATTTCTTTCCGCTCCAATTCCGAAGACAACCTCCTCATTCCTTACCTTATCAGGCCACCTGATTTTCAACACTTAGAACTGCTCGGCCACCATGGCCGGCTATTATCTTCGTTCTTGCGCATATTGTACACTACCCATCTCTCCCTATAGCTTACCTCCATTTTTCTCAGAATTTCCAACATGTTCCACCATTTTACATTGTCTAACGCCTTTTCCAGGTCGACAAATCCTATAAACGTGTCTTGAATTTTCTTAAGTCTAGCTTCCATTACAAACCGCAACGTCATAATTGCCTCTCTGTTGCCTTCCCTAAAACCAAACTGATCATTCTCTAACATATCCTCAATTTTCTTTTCCATTTTTCTGTATATTATTCTTCTGAGCACTTTGGTTCTATGAGCCGTTAAGCTGATTGTTCGATAATTCTCGCACTTGTTAGCTCTTGTCGTCTTCGAAATTGTGTGCATGATATTTTTCCGAAAGTCAGATGGTACATCGCTCGAATCATACATCCTATACAACATCGTGAATAGTTGTTTTCTTGCCACTTCCGCCAATGATTTTAAAAATGCTGACGGAATATTATCTATCCATTCTGCCTTTTTTGATTCTAAGTACTCCAAAGCTCTCTTACATTTGATTCTAATTCTGGATCCTCTATCTCTTCTAAATTGATTCCTGTTTCTTCTTCTATCACATCAGACAAATCGTCCCGCTCATAGACGACTACAATGTACTCTTCGCACCTATCCACTCTCTTCTCAGCATTTAACAGAGGAATCAACGTTGCACTCTTAATGTTACTACCCTTGCTTTTAATTTCACCGAAAGTTGTTTTGGCTTTCTATATGCAGTCCTTCCGACAACATTTCTTTTTCGATTTCTCCACATTTTTTATGCAACCATATCGTCCTAGCTTCCCTGCATTCCTATTTATTTCATTATTCAGCCACTTGTACATCTGTACTCCTGAATTTCGCTGAACATTTTTGCACTTCCTTTCTTCATCGGTCAACTGAAGTATTTCTTCTATTACCTGTGGTTTCCTTGCAGTTACCTACTTTGTACCTGTGGTCACTGCCAGACACCACACTTGCTAGGTGGTAGCTTAAATCGGCCGCGGTCCATTAGTACATGTCGGACCCGCGTGTCGCCACTGTGTGATCGCAGACCGAGCGCCACCACACGGCAGGTCTCGAGAGACGTACGAGAACTCGCCCCAGTTGTACGACGACGTTGCCAACGACTATACGGACGAAGCCTTTGCTCTCATTTGCCGAGAGACAGTTAGAATAGCCTTCAGCTAAGTTAATGGCTACGACTTAGCAAGGCGCCAATTGTATCAGTGCATGTATCTTACGAGTCTCATTTGTATAGTCAAGAGAGGTGTACCAAAGGAAGCATTAAAAGTTAAGTATATTCCAAAGCTACGTATTTTCTTTATAGCAGTCATAACTTATCCTGTTCCAGACTTGACGCCAGTCGGCGTGTGTGTACGCGTGCCTTTCGGCTTCCTCCTCAGTGTGGCGTGACTAGCTTGTTACGCTACAACAGTACCTATGTTTTTCTTTCCAAGTTCTGTGATTATCCATTTTAGAGATGTCCATTCCTCTTCAGCTGTACTGCCTACTTAGATGTTCCTTACTGTTGTGTCTATAGCTTTATAGAACTACAAGCGTATCGTCATTCCTTAGCATTTCCGTATCGCTCTTCTTTGCGTATTGATTCTTTCTGACTAATCTCTTAAACTTCAACCTACTCTTCACCACTACTACATTGTGATCTGAGTCTGTACTTGCTCCTGGTTACACCTTACAATCCAGTATCTGATTTCGGAATCTCTGTCTGACCGTGTCGTAATCTAACTGAAATCTTCCGGTATCACCTGGCGTTTTCCAATTATACCTCCTCCTCTTGTGATTCTTGAATAGAGTTTTCGCTGTTACTAGCTGAAATTTATCACACAATTCATTTAGTCTTTCTCGTCTCTCATTCCTTGTCCCAAGCCCATATTCTCCTGTAATCTTCTCTTTCACTCCTTCCCCTACATTTACGTTCCAGTACGCAAATCTACTAGATTTTCATCTTCCTTTACGTACTGCACTTCCCTTTCAATATCCTCATATAGTTCCTCCACCTCTTTATCTTCAGCTTGCGACGTCGGCATGTATACCTGAACTATCGTTGTCGGTGTTTATTTGCTGTCGATTCTGATAAGAACAATCCTATGACTGAACTGTTCACAGTAACACATTCTCTGCCCTATCTTCTTATTCATAAGGAATCCTTCTCCCGTTATACCATTTTCTACTACTGTTCATATTACCTTACCTGTCCAGAAATCCTTGTCTTCTTTCCACTTCGCTTCACTGACCCCTACTATATCTAGATTTAGCCTCTGCATTTCCCTTTTCAGATTTTCTAGCTTCCATACCATGTTCTTTTGACACTCCACTCCCCGACTCATAGAACGTTATCAAAATGGTTCAAATGACTCTGAGCACCATGGGACTTAACTTCTGAGGTCTTCAGTCCCCTAGAGCTTAGAACTACTTAAACCTAATTAACCTAAGGGCATCACACATATCCATGCCCAAGGCAGGACTCGAACCTGCAATCGTAGCGGTCGCGCAGTTCCAGACTGTAGCGCCTAGAACCGCCCGGCCACCCTGACCGGCAGAACGTTATCCTTTTGTTGGTTATTCAATCTTTTTCTCTTGGTAGCAGGTATTTCTCAGGCAGGCTAGGGATGATGACATTCTGTAGCATATCGGCGTACCTCGCACACGTCACATTGACAATTTGAAAAACAGCACCACGCATTTTCTTGAAGAAAAAGGCTCCGATCACGATTTATGTGGAAAATCCACACCACTCCGTGACTTTCTCGTCATGCAATAAGGCTTTTGTCACCGTTCCAGGTTTTCCGGAATCCTAACTTCTGCAATTGTGAATGGTGACAAACGCTCCGAGTGTCAAACGGGCTTCCTCAGTTCTCAACACGGTAGACAACCAATCGTCATCTTCCATCATTTTATGAAGTGCCCACACCTCTAATGCTCTCTGCGTCACAAAATCGGTGCCTAAAAGTTCGTGATGAAGCTGGATTTTGTGTAGATAGCATTGCATGGTACGTCTTAATGTTCTCCAAACAGTAGTCCGTGGAATGCTGGCGCGATGTGCGAATTCACGAGCTCTGACTTTACCAAGCTGACATGAAGCCACTAAAGTCTCCATTTCTTTCTGAACTGTCCGAACAGCAGTAGCACATGGCTCTGGTCACACATCACACATTACTGGGTCTATGTCTAAATAATCAGAGCGTTCGAACTTCGTTTTTTTTTTTTTTTTTTTTGTGTGTCAGCGACACATGTCCAAGACCATACCTGTTCGAACATTCTTCTTATGGCTATTGGATCGTGAAGCTGCAGTGACAGATTCTCCAGCCTGATAGTAAAACTTCACTAACAGTAACTTTTCTGGTTAAGTCAAAACGCCGCGGTTTTTGGCACATCTGATTTCCTCTTTCGCTACAGGTCATTTTATACAGGCAAAACGCCGCGGTTTTTGGCTCGTCTGATTCCCTCTCTCGCTACAGGTCATTTTATACACGGTGTTAAATAAAGTGTGCCGAATACAATGAGCGGTAGTAATACTCATCGAAGCAAGAAAAATAAGACCAGTAAACAGGGGTTCGGGAATGCATACTTTCCGAGATAAACACGTGTTTATAGGAAGGGCTGCGCTACGCTTGTTTCGGATATTAGCACAGTCGTATTGGCGCTCCGTCAAATGTGTCGGCAGGGAATCATGTTGTGTTACTCTCAGTGCTCTACCTACCACTAGGTAGTGTGCAGTCAGTTATGTGGTTCGAGTCGTGTTGTAGGTTAAGTTTTCGTTGTGTTTGTGTGCTTTATTGTACACTACAGTCAACACTGCGTACGTATCATGTTGTTTTCTCTCCTTCCACACGCGGATTCTCTTATGTGTTTACTGTTATTGCACTGTTTTTATATAGAAATTGTGTAGTAAATTTTTCTCTCTTCCGTCATTCCTTACCAATTGAAACCTAATACCCGATAACTGAAATTGTGGATATGATAATCTGCTACGGTTTACCAAATGGACTTAGCCTGGGAGTCCGTGCCCTCTACGTTGAAAAACATCCACTGAGCAGAGTGCCCTCTGATAAGCTGTTCGGCAGACTTTACCAGCTCTAAGGGACACAGGTACTTTTGCACCTCGGAGGACTGACAGTGGAAGGCCCCGTACAATCCGCGCGTCTGTCATGGAGGAGCGTGTGCTACATCAATGGAAGAAACCCCTCGGTCCGACAGTTATCAGTAGCACAAGGCGTGTCTCACTCTCTTATCTGGACGTGTAGGGGGTACTTCATGAACAACTGCTGTACTCATAGCGTATATAGCGCGTTAAGGCCCTAAGGACACAGGATCATCATGGCAGACTGCGATTCTATCAACGACTGTTGCAGAACTGTGCCTGAGATTCACTGTTCACATTGAAGATTTTAATTACCGACGAGGCAGGGTTCGTAAATTATCGTGTTCCATAACCAGGGAGATGAGGAGATGGGCAAATAATTCAGGAAAGAGGGCATCAACCCGACGAGGCAGGGTTCGCAAATTATCGTGTTCCATAACCAGGGTGATGAGTAGATGTAGTATATCCCCAAATAATTCATGAAAGAGAGCATCAACACATATGGGCAGGCGTACTTAGCAATAAATTAGGACCACATCTGCTGCCACAAAGATAAATTGGGGCGCATTATCAGGACTTTCTTGTTAATGCTTTGCCTGTCTTACTGGAGGCTGTGTGTTTGCAGCAACGAATACAAATTCGGTTCATGCATGATCGTTCCAGCACACATTGTGCGCGAACATCCGACGCAGACATTTCAGGACCGCTGGATTGGTCGCAGTGGGTGGGACGGAGAGGGGGTGGGGGGTGGGGGGTACTCCTTGATCTGCTCGTTCCCCAAACCTCAATCCCCCAGACATTTGGTTATGGGGACACTTGAAGGAATTGGTTTACGACACGCCAATCAACGATATACAGACACTGAAGGGTCGCGTCTTCAATGCGTGCCAGCAGGTATAATAACGACCGGGTATACTTCAAAGGATGCGTCATTCCTTACGCCGGAGGGCAGAGGGGTGCATTGATATGAATGGACGCCACTTTGAACCCCTCCTGCAAACGCGTGTTTATCGCAGGAAGTATGCATTTCCGGCAGATGTTATTTGACTTACCTCAGAAAGTATGCAATTTCGGACCCATGTTTATTGGACTTTCTTTTTTGTTTCGATGAGAACTATCACCTCTCAAAATATTCGGCACCTTTTTTGAACGCCCTGTATATAATTCTCACACATATCACTGACGTGCAGCTGTCCAGCACCTACTGTTCTCCGTTTTTTCCCCACTCGTTTTTGCTTTCAGTAAAACCTCATGTCATCTCAGTCATATGTGCCAAGTCTTACATCTGTACCTGCAATAGACCTTGAATCACTGCATTTTCAAATGTTAATTGACATCTTGGTCACCCTGTACAGCTATATAATCAAATAGGGTTGTTCGCATTCCTGTTTATCATTATCATCTGCATGACACTAACATATGATCTTGGGGGGTATGGACTAAATTATTTGAATAACTACAGCAAGAGGCCACATTTGAAAACCTGCCAGGTTAGCCGAAAGCGCAAATGCGCAGCTTCCTGGACTCGAGTGTGCGCGCCGGCCCCGGATCGAATCCGCCCGGCGGCTAACAACGGAGGGCGACGAACCGGCCAGGCTGGATGTGGTTTTTAGGCGGTTTTCCACATCCCCCTAGGTGAATACTGGGCTGGTCCCCACGTCCCTCCTCAGTTCCACAGCTCGTAGACATCTGAACACTTTCGCACTATTTCATGGATTACACTAGCCACACACAGTTGGGGTACACTAGTTCCATCCCAGAGGGTATGGGGTGGCGGCAGGAAGGGCATCCGGCCACCCCTTCAATCAATCTTGCCAAATCCGATTAAGCATGCCGACCCTGCGTCATTGCGGGAAAACAGCACAAGCAAAAGAAAGAAAGAAAGAAATACAGCAAGAGGCCACATTTTATTAAACTTCACTTATGCTACGACCCGTCTCGATCTTTGTATTTCCGTGTAGTTTACAGCTAGGTTGAAATAATGGCATAGTCTTCCAAAAGAGCCTGCAAGAACATTTTAGGTAACCGTAGGGCAGAGAACAGTCACAGTATTGTACAAAATAATACAGTTTCATACGACGCATAGAATCACACTTAAAACAGAACTCGGGAATGGTCATTCGAACTTTTTATTGGATAACTGTGGCGCTGGCGCCGTTAGGGAGGATTATTGGGAACGTTTGACTGGAGATTTCCGTTTTGGAAAAGCGTTGTCAGGGCAAATAGCTTGGTTTTGTCCAGCAATTGTTGGTCCTTACGAAGCGACATTCCCGAGGCAGGAAATACAGAAGTAAATCTTTCTAGGCACAAATCTTTACCTTTCTTCTTAAGTTCCTCATTACTTCGATTCTTTGTGTGGCGACAGATGTTTTGCTGTTTACATTTGGAATAAAAAAAATGGCTCTGACCACTATGGGACTTAACTGCTGAGGTCATCAGTCCCCTAGAACTTAGAACTACTTAAACCTAACTAACCTAAGAATATCACACACATCCATACCCGAGACAGGATTCGAACCTGCGACCGTAGCGGTCGCGCGGTTCCAGACTGTAGCGCCTAGAACCGCTCGGCCACATTTGGAATCGTTTCGCGACCTTGGAACCGCTAGTAATCGGTCGAGTAACTCCACGGTTGGCCTCACGAGCCTGAGCACATCGTCGCACCAAACAAAAATGCTTTCCAATACCGGGAATAGAACCCGGGTTCTTTGCATGGTATTCAATAGCATCGACCACTCAGATACGGAGGCGGGGATGTTTTCACATTATTACAGTTGCAATAAGTCTACTTAACGTTGGTATTAACACAATGTAACGGTTCACACACCGTGATTAGCTGTTCTTAATTTTCGTCTAAAATACACTCCTGGAAATTGAAATAAGAACACCGTGAATTCATTGTCCCAGGAAGGGGAAACTTTATTGACACATTCCTGGGGTCAGATACATCACATGATCACACTGACAGAACCACAGGCACATAGACACAGGCAACAGAGCATGCACAATGTCGGCACTAGTACAGTGTATATCCACCTTTCGCAGCAATGCAGGCTGCTATTCTCCCATGGAGACGATCGTAGAGATGCTGGATGTAGTCCTGTGGAACGGCTTGCCATGCCATTTCCACCTGGCGCCTCAGTTGGACCAGCGTTCGTGCCGGACGTGCAGACCGCGTGAGACGACGCTTCATCCAGTCCCAAACATGCTCAATGGGGGACAGATCCGGAGATCTTGCTGGCCAGGGTAGTTGACTTACACCTTCTAGAGCACGTTGGGTGGCACGGGATACATGCGGACGTGCATTGTCCTGTTGGAACAGCAAGTTCCCTTGCCGGTCTAGGAATGGTAGAACGATGGGTTCGATGACGGTTTGGATGTACCGTGCACTATTCAGTGTCCCCTCGATGATCACCAGTGGTGTACGGCCAGTGTAGGAGATCGCTCCCCACACCAAGATGCCGGGTGTTGGCCCTGTGTGCCTCGGTCGTATGCAGTCCTGATTGTGGCGCTCACCTGCACGGCGCCAAACACGCATACGACCATCATTGGCACCAAGGCAGAAGCGACTCTCATCGCTGAAGACGACACGTCTCCATTCGTCCCTCCATTCACGCCTGTCGCGACACCACTGGAGGCGGGCTGCACGATGTTGGGGCGTGAGCGGAAGACGGCCTAACGGTGTGCGGGACCGTAGCCCAGCTTCATGGAGACGGTTGCGAATGGTCCTCGCCGATACCCCAGGAGCAACAGTGTCCCTAATTTGCTGGGAAGTGGCGGTGCGACCGATTTACAGCGGACATAAGCGATCAATTTGTGAGTAAAAATCTTTAAAAGTTGACCGATTTACTTTTTTTACACGATACTAACAAATAGTTGGACGAGCAAAGGGAGCAAAAACATTGCTAGCATTAATCTCGGAAACTCCTAGACCGACTTACGTGAAATTTTTACACAGTACCGTAATAAATATTGACACACACATAGACTACAAAGCACAGATTTTCTGTTGAAACAAACAGTGAGTAAAAATAAATACAAATGGTGTGCTACGCTGTAAAAGTGGGCAGTTTTTTCCTCGCAGTTAGTTTTAGCAACTGTAAAATGGCTCAAATGGCTCTGAGCACTATGGGACGTAACATCTGTGGTCATCTGTCCCCTAGAACTTAGAACTACTTAAACCTAACTAACCTAAGGACATCACACACATCCATGCCCGAGGCAGAATTCGAACCTGCGACCGCAGCGGGCAAACGGTTCCAGACTGAAGCGCCTAGAACCGCACGGCCACACCGGCCGGCCTTAGCAACTATAGCAGACCATTTAAACCATTAGATAAAATTGCTACTACCGAATACACACACATCAAAAAACGATTTCCATCACCGCAGTTCTCAGACCTCCTGAAGATACACGTTGACTGTAGATATTGTATCACAGACACAGTCCCTTCGACTGTTCAGAGATGTCACTAAACCCGCTGAAAGATGTAAACAATCATGCATGAGCAGCGCATATTAGACGGAGGGGTCAGACAGTTCCAGTCATTCTAACAGGAAGGAGGTACACGGCTTGTGTTGTCTGTAGTTCAACCATCCCTAGGCCGGCCGCGGTGGTCTCGCGGTTCTAGGCGCGCAGTCAGGAACCGTGCGACTGCTACGGTCGCAGGTTCGAATCCTGCCTCGGGCATGGATGTGTGTGATGTCCTTAGGTTAGTTAGGTTTAAGTAGTTCTAAGTTCTAGGGGACTAATGACCACAGCAGTTGAGTCCCATAGTGCTCAGAGCCATTTGAACCATTTTTTTTTTCAACCATCCCTAGACCGTCAATACCGCGGTTTGATCGCGTCCGCATTGTTACTTTGCGCCAGGAAGGACTCTCAACAAGGGAAGTGTCCAGGTGTCTCGGAGTGAACCAAAGCGACGTTGTTCGGACATGGACGAGATACAGAGAGACAGGAACTGTAGATGACATGCCTCGCTCAGGCCGCCCAAGGGCTACTACTGCAGTGGATGACCACTACCTACTGATTTTGGCTCGGAGGAACCCTGACAGCAACGTCACCATGTTGAATTATGCTTTCCGTGCAGCCACAGGACGTCGTGTTACGACTCAAACTGTGCGCAATAGGCCGCATGATGCGCACTTCCGACGTCCATAGCGAGTTCCATCTTTGCAACCACAACACCTTCTGCGCGGTGCAGATGGGGTCAACAACATGCCGAATGGACCGCTCAGGATTGGCATCACATTCTCTCCACCTATGAGTGTCGCGTATACCTCAACCAAACAGTCGTCGGAGACGTGTTTGGAGACAACCCGGTCAGGCTGAACTCCTTAGACACACTGTCCAGCGAGTGCTGCAAGACGGAGGTTCCCTGCTGTTTCGGGGTAGCATTATGTGGAGTCGACGTACGCCGCTGGTCGTCATGGAAGGCGCCGTAACGGCTGTACGATACGTGAATGCCGTCCTCCGACCGATAGTGCAACCAAATCGGCAGCATAACGGCGAGGCATTTGTCTTCATGGACGACATTTTGTGAATGACTTGCTTCAGGATAACGACATCGCTCGACTAGAGTGGCCAGCATTTTCTCTAAAGATGAACCGCACCGAAGATGCCTGGGATAGATTTAAGGGGGCTGTTTATGGACGACGTAACCCACGGACCACTCTGACGGATCTACGCCGAACCGCCGTTGAGGAGTGGGACAATCTGGATCAACAGTGGCTTGATGAACTTGTCGATAGTATGCCACGACGAATACAGGCATCTATCAATGCAAGAGGACGTGCTGCTGGGTATTAGAGATACCAGTGTGTACAGCAATCTGGACCACCACCTCCGAATGTCTCACTGTACGATGGTACAACATGCAATGTGTGGTTTTTGTGAACAATAAAAAGGGCGGAAATGATGTTTATGTTGATCTCTATTCCAGTTTTCTGTACACGTTCCGGAACTCTCTGAAACGACGTGACGCAAAACTTCTTTTGATGTGCGTATATAAACAGGGTTAATCAGGAGGAAAGGTACATGCTTTGAGAAGCGATAGGTTCTGAACAAAAAACTTCATATGGACATATGCCCTATTGTAAATGGTTTCCGAGATAGAACACGTTTAATATCACTTTAACACGTTTAATAGCACTTTAATATCTCGAAAACCGCACACTCCCACGATAACGTATCTCAGTACACAATTAAACTAAATTAAATTTGCTACAAAAAAGGACCTATTTATTTTTTGTCTAGGATTAATCGCGAGCATATTGAAAATCTCTCGCGACGGGCGTGCGCTGAAGCTTAGGTACGTTTGTAGGCCAGTTTGAGATAGCTTTCCGACTTGATAGACCACAAGGCCAGTATACAAATGTTCGTTTCAACTGCCTCTATATTCCTGTGGTATGTTGTAGACAATGATAATGAATAACTCAAAAAATAAATAGAAAGTACATTAAAAGTGTTCTGCCTCGGAAACCATTCGGAATAGGGCATATGTTCACATCAAGTTTTTTGTTCAGAATCAGTAATGCTATCGCCCCTTTGAAACACGTACCTTTCCTCCTGACTCAGCCTGTATTACCTAATAAAGGCACTGGCTGACATAGGCAATAACATAGTTTTATTTTTTCTAGCAATTAGTTTTGCTACTATAGCAGCAAACTTAAGCCATTAGACAAAATTGCTTCTACCGTATATAATACATTCTTTCTACTTACGTGTAACTTTAAACGAAAATCATATACACAGCAACGTGCTATTTTGTTTTATTCCTTGCAATTTGTTTTAACAGAAAACAGGGAAGTTGTATGTGTGACTTACCGGTCTGTGATTAAAATACTACTACAGAGTCTGAATCGTCGTATACTTTGTAATGCTACCAGTTTCCATATTAGAATCATGCAACATATGTTCATTGTCGGTTCTACCATCACAGAATCTGCACCCGGAGAGGTAGGTCTCTTATGCCGTGTATACAACGATCCCAACCGATCTACTCATTCATTTTAAGTGATTCAGCTCGAAATCAAGGATTCGTTGGCAATAACAATAAACAATGCACAACGTGTGTGTTTGTGTGTGTGTGTGTGTGAGAGAGAGAGAGAGAGAGAGAGAGAGAGAGAGAGAGAGAGACGGGAGGGTGGGGAAGTGGTTAAAGAGAATAGGGTTACGAGAAGGGAGGAAATGGACATAGGGGAAAGAAGAAGACTGGAGAGAGGGATACGAGGTGTGGCGATGAAAGAGATTTGGCGGGGGGACTAGATGGACGTGGAGAGAGGGAGGAGGAGGAGATGGACAAAAAGAGGTAGTGGGAGGAGATTAGAACGTATATCCAATTCCCATACACATTAAGCAATTGCGAAGGGTTGCCAGGTTCACTAATCTGTATTACAAAACAGCTAATATTATCACCGCCAATCCAATTACCCAGTCCTTGTTGCAGGAAGACAAGAAGGGACAAGAAAAACTTTATTTCCAATAGTTTTCTTATGATTAACAACTACATTTACACATTTATAGTGCTGTCATAATTTATTCGTTAAGAGCTATAATCTTACTTTAAAGTCTTAAAACAAAAAGTTAAGTATTAAAATTATAAACTGTATACATGTCTTGAGGCAGTGTAAGTCACGTGCAAATTACCTACACTACTGAGCCGTGTATCGACTCGTGCTACACCTTGTGTTTAGATTGCATTGGTTTTCCTTTTCTTCCCCTGACGTGTTTGTTTGTTATGTTGTCTGTCATTAGGTGGCTGCTTGGTTGCCTTTTCCCTCTGCTATCGATATCTGCGTTTTTGCTTCCGGGAAACTGCTATGGAGGAAGTGAGATCTTTGACCGGTTGTAACCCCTTGTGGTGGCGCGGAAGTAGGGGCGTTGCGCGGACACGGGAGAGCAGTGTGGCTCTCCAGCGCGCAGCAGGCGTGGTCTGTTGTACCGAGTCGCAACATGATGTATGTCGGTAGTATGTAACGAGCGGGTCGAGTTGACGGAAGAGCTCCCCGCGTGTTGGTTGTATACAGAATCGTCCCACGAGTAGTTACTGTTCATTTCGCCGTGGTGGGACGTTAACAAGCTTCTTTAAATCCTCCGTTTCAACACTGCAGTTTAAAAGGAGACACCTAACATCAAGGAGCGGTTACTATCCGTCAACGTTGCAGAGAAGACGTGAACTCCGGTGACAGAGCGTGTTGTCGCGTGACCGTGGCGTGTTGGGTACGGTGGCGACGCGTGCGCGGTCGGATGTGCGGATCCTAGCCATCGGAGGTCGTGTACTGCCTGTTTGAGCATAATTTCAAGTTAAGTTCGTGCAAGGTTTAATCATAATTTTGTGTGACCAGCGTCTCTTCTGCCTTGTGGCCTCCGGCGACCGGGTTTTCTGTCCCTGGCACCGGTGTAATTGAAGACAGTGATCTTTCCTCCTCCTCTCGTTACTGTCCAATGGGAGGTGTAGTTTTGGCAGTTTAATTGTTTCGCTATTCTGTCGTAGGTTACGAGTAAATTCATGCTTCTTGTTGGTTGATCATGTGGTCGTTCATTCAGGACTGTGTGGTGTTGTGTGTCCTTGCACGAGGTTAGCTCTAATTCTGTCAGCAGGTTAAGCCATCTTATGACAAGTTTTCGCTGGCTAAAAGTCGGTGCAGTGGCCAGCCTGAGAGTGGCAATTGTGTTTACGGGCGTATTTAAATTGGTCAGTATTCTGCCTAGCCTGAGCATCCCTGAGTGGGGGATTTGTGGCCGCCTTACACGGATCTGTCATATCTGTTATGTTCTAATTATATTCCAGGACACTTTTGTTTAATTTTTTTTTAAATTCCTCCAAGTCTGTAAATTCCTTTTATTGCCGTTAATCATGTGGTTGCTGAGACCTGTTTAATTTTTTTAATGGCGGTGTTGGTAGCTTCACTAGCTCCCCGTACCTTATTAACAAAGTTCTGTATTTACTTTAGTAACCTGTTTCCTAATGTTCTTTAAATTTTTTAAAATTGTTGTATTGCTATAAATTACTTTGGTTGGCGTTAGCGGCGTGTTTTAAAAGCTAATTTATTGCCGTACTGCTAGCTTCTGTGTTTAAAAAAAATTTAAACTGTTGTATTGCTATAAATTACTTGATTGCCGTTAGCGGCGTGTTTCAAATGCTGTTTATTGCCGTACTGCTAGTTTCTGTAAGATACAAATAAAAATAAAATCTCAACCCGACAGTAAACTACTAGAAATTTGGCCCCGTTTCCCAACTTGTGGTGTGGCTTGTAGTGATCGTAACCACTGTATGTGTCAACTACATTCATACAGTACTTGAGATGAAAACACTGTGCGACTTCCAGCAAAGTTTACACGTAATTTCAAACTTTCTCGAAACATTTTCTCATTGACAACACTCACAAAATAATGAAAGAAAAAAATTTATCGCTTACTATATTTTCACTACCCTTGCACTAACACTTCGGCGTCAGGATGACGTTTTAATTTATTACTTTTTTAGTACTTTCGCCATTCTTAAGACATTTTGCAGAGCGTATACGCAAAAGCCACTGAACGTACCTGCATTATTATAACACTGTGCGACACGCAGTTCAGGAAATATGACGTCCCGCACACTGAGATGAGTGAGAAACAGAGAGCAGATCACCTCGACTACATTCCTGCAGAGTTCGATTGCGAGAACACTTTGCGACTTCCAGCAAACTTTAAAAATAATTTCAAACCTTTTCTAAACATTTTCTCGATTGCAGCCCGGTTTTGGGCTTAACTTATCGATCGCTCTTTGGGTGAATAATCAGAAAATAACAAAACCAATGTAATTAATGTTTTGAGTATCCTCTCTTAAAGGTTTTATGTGATAAACATCACATATTAACACATTAATTCATTTGTGAAGTAATCAAATAATGGAAGCTTTTTCATAGATGGGAGTTCTATTATTTAAGGAGTAGGGTGAGAGGGTGGGGGATGTTGTATTCCAGATACAAAGTATCAAGTCGGAAATAATTACAACTTAGTAGATTTATTCTGAAAACAAAGTCAAACATAACTCAGCGTAATCGCTCGTGTCCAGGTCCGTGGCCGAGGTTAATCTCCCGCGAACACTGTCACAGTAACGGCGTCGCGACTGAGATGAGACACCCCCGCACTCCAGGGGGCCCACCAGGCGACTCCCCTGTGCAGGTTCTGATTGTCCTATTGTAACGAAGTGCCACTGTCCTGTGCACGCCTGACTTCAAAAACCGCACTAGGCGCCTCATGAAGAAGGGGGTTTGGAGAGTGTGCGTCTTTTTGTGTATAGTTACGTTCCGGGTGTGTGTGTTTATGTTATCTAAAGTGGCTCGTAAGTGTTAATTTGGACGTTTATTCTGAAATTCTGGGGGTTCACATCCTAAATTTTGGATGAGGTGATGTTGATGAAGATATTGAAAGGGGGGGGGGGGGTTCCTAGAAATTCTCTGATTTATGTGTTGCGGACGTACCTGTCAGCACCTGTAATAACGGTAAGTTTTGTTCTACAACCGTTGTAGCCGAATTAGGGTGGTGTCTGACGCCATCGACCACACCTTCGAGCCATATAGTCCTTCACCCTTCAGAAATGGTATAGCTGAGCCAAGATGGCGCGACCTTTATTTGCTGCCTAGGTGATTTACTGTTGTCATGTAAGACGCCGGCCGATCTCTAGGCCAAGTTAAGTAATACAGTAGTCTCTTCCTTTCTTCTGTCCATGTTGTTCCCGATTTCTTATTTCGTCTGCTTTGAAAGCCTTCCAAATCTAGTATTTTGTTTTTAAAACAGTTTCTTTCTGCTATTTCTGATTCTTTGATGTTGTTTCTTTAAAGATCTTTTCTTAGTCTTATTATATTATTTTTTGTACAGATTGCCTGAAGATGCACCGATAAGTGGTCGAAACTGGTCGCAGATTTAATAAAAATCATTGATGCAGCCAGTGCGGAATTTTCTTTGGAAAAATGTCGAAGTTTGGTTGTGGTTGCCCGCCCTACAAAACAACATATATTGCCTAACACTTGGCGGGGTCTCTCCTGCCGGGCCGCGACTTAATAACGTGGGGCTGCGTCCTGATTGGCTCCGTCGACTCCAGCGGTATGACTGCTGCATCTCTTGCGGCGGCCGAACTGTGAGCACTTTGAAGTATGCCACTTTGTGCCCCTGAAGCGTTGCCACACGGTGCTCGAGAAGGCGGTGGCCGCGTCTTACGTGCGGCGACCGCGCTGTATGAACGCACGGCACAACAGGGGAGATGGTTACTGGCAGCTTTCTAACGCCTGTGTGTACTTACAACTCTATTCTATCATTGCACTCTGACCATTGTGGCAATGTGTGAGATGCACGGCTGTAGTGTTTGTTTACACTGACATAAAAAAGTGGCAGCACCAAGAAATAATGTAGAGTACTGAAATTTGACATACGGGAGTAATACACAAGGAGATAAAGAACATTTCGCGTGAAACCAGGTATGAAAATTTGTGAGCCATTGTCTGGAATAACGCGGCTTTTTCTGATAGTGTGTGCCATTTGACTATGTGACATATTTAAGTGTTTAATATAGCAAGATCACATACAGGGTGTTTCAAAAATGACCGGTATATTTGAAACGGCAATAAAAACTAAACGAGCAGCGATAGAAATACACCGTTTGTTGCAATATGCTTGGGACAACAGTACATTTTCAGGCAGACAAACTTTCGAAATTACAGTAGTTACAATTTTCAACAACAGATGGCGCTGCGGTCTGGGAAACTCTATAGTACGATATTTTCCACATATCCACCATGCGTATCAATAATATGGCGTAGTCTCTGAATGAAATTACCCGAAACCTTTGACAACGTGTCTGGCGGAATGGCTTCACATGCAGATGAGATGTCCTGCTTCAGCTGTTCAATTGTTTCTGGATTCTGGCGGTACACCTGGTCTTTCAAGTGTCCCCACAGAAAGAAGTCACAGGGGTTCATGTCTGGCGAATAGGGAGGCCAATCCACGCCGCCTCCTGTACGTTTCGGATAACCCAAAGCAATCTCACGATCATCGAAATATTCATTCAGGAAATTAAAGACGTCGGCCGTGCGATGTGGCCGGGCACCATCTTGCATAAAACACGAGGTGTTCGCAGTGTCGTCTAAGGCAGTTTGTACCGCCACAAATTCACGAAGAATGTCCAGATAGCGTGATGCAGTAATCGTTTCGGATCTGAAAAATGGGCCAATGATTCCTTTGGAAGACATGGCGGCCCAGACCAGTACTTTTTGAGGATGCAGGGACGATGGGACTGCAACATGGGGCTTTTCGGTTCCCCATATGCGCCAATTCTGTTTATTGACGAAGCCGTCCAGGTAAAAATAAGCTTCGTCAGTAAACCAAATGCTGCCCACATGCATATCGCCGTCATCAATCCTGTGCACTATATCGTTAGCGAATGTCTCTCGTGCAGCAATGGTAGCGGCGCTGAGGGGTTGCCGCGTTTGAATTTTGTATGGATAGAGGTGTAAACTCCGGCGCATGAGACGATACGTGGACGTTGGCGTCATTTGGACCGCAGCTGCAACACGGCGAACGGAAACCCGAGGCCGCTGTTGGCTCACCTGCTGCACTAGCTGCGCGTTGCCCTCTGTGGTTGCCGTACGCGGTCGCCCTACCTTTCCAGCACGTTCATCCGTCACGTTCCCAGTCCGTTGAAATTTTTCAAACAGATCCTTTATTATATCGCTTTTCGGTCCTTTGGTTACATTAAACCTCCGTTGAAAACCTCGTCTTGTTGCAACTACACTGTGTTCTAGGCGGTGGAATTCCAACACCAGAAAAATCCTCTGTTCTAAGGAATAAACCATGTTGTCTACAGCACACTTGCACGTTGTGAACAGCACACGCTTACAGCAGAAAGACGACGTACAGAATGGCGCACCCACAGACTTCGTTGTCTTCTATATCTTTCACATCACTTGCAGCGCCATCTGTTGTTGAAAATTGTAACTAGTGTAATTTCGAAAGTTTGTCCGCCTGAAAATGTACTGTTGTCCCAAGCATATTGCAACAAGCGGTGTATTTCTATCGCTGCTCGTTTAGTTTTTATTGCCGTTTCAAATATACCGGTCATTTTTGAAACACCCTGTATTAATGTATGCGAGGGATAAACCGTTGAAAATGTGAAATGCAGGTACATTAACAACAGGTGTAGCCTCCATAATATTGAATGCAGGCATAAACATGCATGCATTTTCTTGTACAGGTGCCGGATGTCAGTTTGTGTGATGGAGCTCCACACCTGTTCCACTTGGTCAATCAATACAGGGACACTTAATGCTGGTTGTGGATGACGCTGGAGTTGTCTTCCGATGATGACCTGCACGTCTCGATTGGAGAGGTATCTGGTGGTCAATCATTCCAAAGCAACATGTCAATATTCTGTACAGTATGTAGGGTTACAACAATGGTATGTGGGTGAGCGTTATTCTGTTGGAAAACACCTCCTGGATGCTGTTCATGAATAGCAGCACAACAGGTCGAGTCACCAGACTGATTTACAAACAGGCAGTCTGGACGCACGAGAGTTCTCATGCTCTCACACTAAATCGCACCCCAGACCATATTTCCAGGTTTAGGTCCAGTACGTCTAGCACGCAGACACGTTGGCTGCAGGCTCTCAACTGGCCTCTTCCTAACCAACACACGGGCATAGTTGGCACCGAGGCAGATCCAGATTTCATCAGAAAACGCAGAAGACCTCCAACCTGCCATCCAATGAGCTCTCGCTTGACACCACTAAAGTTGCAAATGGGGGTGGTTGGGGTCGCTGGGGGACGGAGCTGTCTTTGAGGTAACGGGTTTGTAGCAGTTCGTTGTGTCGCAGTGGTGCCAACTGCTGCTTAGTTTGCCGCTGCAGATGCAGTGAGATGCGTCAGAGCCACACGCCATGCACGATCGTCTATACCTCCCTGTAGTGTCAAATGGCTGTCCGGAGCACGGTCCTCTTGCGACCGTACATTCTCGTGGCCACCGCTCAGGGCAGTCATGCACGTTCTCGCCAAGACTTTCTGAAGAATAACAAAAGAAACATCCACTTTCTCGTACCAGGAGCACAGAACGTGTGGGAACGGAGTAGTATGAATTCGTACAGATTTGTTTCTATCGCGAGACATTGTAAGGAAAATACTTAAAAAAAACCTCTTGTGGTACACGATATCAGGAAAAGTCGTTTTATTCCAGACAATGGCTCACAAATTTCCAAAACTGGTTTTGCGCGAAATACTCTTTATCTCCGAGTGTATCACTCCCGTACGGATGACGAAATAATTAGATTCATAACAGCCATCACAGATGTATGCAAATAATAAGGCATCTTGAGCCGTGGTAAAAATTGTTGTTTTGAAGAGCGCGCCGCAGCGCGTAGTGTGAAGCAGTCGCCCTCCGTTTCTGGCGGTGGCGCCGCTGTGACAATTGCAGCTTTGGTGTCTCCCTCTGGTGGGAAAGGGGAAAGGTTGCCTGTTCACGTGCATTTAAGGGGCGCTATGAGCTCGCCAGTCGGTCAGTCTGGGCAAGTCTCTCGTCCCCAGCTTCCTAGTCTGTCTCTCGTCCGAATTTGTTTGGCACTTAGTGTCTGTCTGTCGTTCGGAGTGCTAGTATGTCTGTCGTTCGGATCAGCCTTTAAAGCCGGCGAAATGAGAGTCATCCCACTCCGCCAGTAAGAGAATTCAGCGAGTGGTCGCCCGGTTGGGGCTTGGTTCCTGCATCTGAGTCTGCGCCTTAGGCCACCAGTCTGCTCGAGTTTGCTCAGACAATGGTCATTGGCGGTTGGATCGATCGGTTGGTCGGTCGCGCATTGAGACACAAGATGACTTGTCCATCTTGAGCGTCGGCGCATGTGAGGTCGCCACGTGAGTCCAGTGGGCCGCGGCGTATAGCGGGTAGTGATTTCGCGGTCGACACGAGAGAGCAACAGGAGCCAACCCACGACATCAGTCTGGCCGGTGCGAGCTGCGACGCCGTGAGACGGGAGATCGGCGCGCCTTCCTGCGTCCGTTGAAGCGGCTGGCAGCGGACGGTTCGGGAGAGCGATTTGGGGGTGCTGCGCCAAGTCTTATCGAGAAATAGCAGTTTATTAGAAGTCAAGTGATTGGTGATATGTTGTCTGATTTACTCTTGTTAAATTCTACTTGTTTTCTTGGTGAGGTCAACAGCCGTTTTGCTTTGTGGTTCAAAAATGGCTCTGAGCACTGTGGGACTTAACATCTGAGGTCATCAGTCCCCTAGAACTTAGAACGACTTAAACCTAAATAACCTAAGGACATCACACACATCCATGCCCGAGGCAGGATTCGAACCTGCGACCGTAGTTTTGCTTTGTGGTCGTCCCACCATTCTTCTCCGTTTGCCCACCCGTGGGAAGATGGTTGTTCATAAATTGGGTGGTCCGTTTTTCCGTTGTGGAGTAGGGGCGGGTTAGATCAACCTGCAGTTCGGGTTGTTCGGTAATCTCCCTATCAATCTATCGTACGTTAGTAGCTGCCTCTGTCATGTTTGTCGGATTTGGTGTGTTTACGAATTTATTGCTTGGAGTGTAACGGCCTAAAACCTCAAATATGTTTTCATCTTTGGAAACTTTGATATTATTGCCTATGATCTTTAGAGACGGTATCTGTGTACTGTAGAGCATCTTAACTATTGTTTGGCCAACCTTGTAGAATTTTATATAAGATTGCATTTCATGGGCTTTTATTTAAATGATAATTTTAGTACATAAAGTTTCCACCCTTTCTCTGTAAGACTTTTCTTAGAAGTTAAAATGAAGTTGCACCTTTGGTGGCAAGGTTAATATTGTAATTGTTTAGTGTTTTGTACCATTTCCATCCGTCCTACGGGGGGTGCATAGTTTGTGTGCTTGTGTAAATTGTTAAAACTCTTAGTTTAAAGTTATCTGGTGTGTTTCAGATTTGCACCAGTGTAGTCTTTCAGAGGCTGTTGTGAGCGGTGGTAACTACGGCCGTATGAAAAGGGAGCGGCAAGGTTCTCTGCCCGAAAGCTCATACACTCAAAACTTGTTTCTTTCTACCTCTGAATAAATTGTAGCTTTGATATTTAGAGGGTGCTTTCTGATTATAATTTTAAATCTGTTTCTTTTAAAAATGCTTTTAGGCACTATTAAAGTGAATCAAATTCCCATGTGTTAAAAGGAATTTGGTTATGATTTCATCAGTTACTCCCTGGCAACTACTTCCCTGCTTGCATAGTGTGATTAAATGTGTTAATGTTCTTCATAAATCGCTAGTAGATAAAATAAATTCTTAAGAATATTCTTTGAAAATAACGGTTACATTGTGGAATGGAACGCTAATATATGGCACAAAAAATCACCCTCTACTGTGAATTTTACAGTGGTTTTGCAGAGTACAGATTTAAACGCCATGAACGAAGAAGCACCTCGTTGCCCGCATGACACAGGGAAACAGCCAGCTCCCAGATGAGCTCCGCCGTGGGTGTATCCGGTGCGTCAGACGTCATATCAATGCCCTTTAGTACGGTAATTAATTATTTGCACCGTGGGTTCCCTTTGCGTGACGTTCGTCATAACATTCGGGGCAATTAATTAGAATTTGAGAGCGAACGGAAAACTAAGTTTAATTGAAACATTCAGCGATGTGAAACAGGTTTTAATTAACGATTAAGCGGCAGATACCTGGAGCAACTAAATCCGCCTCAGGTACGAGAGCACGGCTCAAACTAGTTAACGCTTTTTGAAGCCTCCCACTCTTTGTTTGTCGATTTCGACAAGGAACCAATTATAACTCAAATTGCGTGTAAATCAGTTATAAGTTTTGATGAGATACTCTCTGTGGAAAATACATATTGCAGAGTTTTTACTGAGTAATCAGAGAGATCTGTTTTCTGCTCGACTGAAATTCAGTCTGTAATCCGACGGGCTAAATATTGCGCAATATGGACAGCGAGGTAGCTTCGGTGCCCACTATATGAGTTATGTTTTCAGCTTTAGTTTCTCCTCCATCATCTCAGGTAGGGAGATAGCACGTTTGGTAAGACGTTAGAGAGACGTTGTATTCGGAAGTGGCGGGCTTCAGATCCACAGACGACTATCCAAATTTAGGTTCCGCATAGTTTCGTACTAAAGCAGATGTGGGAGTGTATCTCTGAAAAGGACACGGAAAACTTACCTCGCCGTCTCGTCCTATTAGAGATATGCATCAGTCTCTGATGATCCCGCCGTAGACGAGACTATTTATCTATAATCCCCGACTTCCATCAGCTCCATCTGCGACATGGGACTCTATACTGCTGTGAAACTAGCAACGTACGTTTCCGTCACCGATTTAAAGAAATCCCCCATATATTTGAAAGAAAAGTCGCTACAAACATGCCTATTGTGTTTATTACGACGATAATACTATTTATCTTGAAATTAGTTAATATATTAACGAAACCTTCTTTTCGTTTCTATGTGAGTACAGATGAACTATCGCAGAGACAATCGTGGCTTCCTGATAACTGAACCGCATAAAAAGTGGGACTGGGATGGCGAAGTACAATAGGTAAGCCACACGGTTTCAATTGTCACCTCAACAATAAAACATGGTTATATTTCTTTACTGTATATTCACTCAAATGTGAAATTTTTTCCACTGATGGATAGCTTGATGGCGCTGTAGTTGTATAAGTTTGTATTTTCTTTGCTCAGGAACAAAGAAACTTACCTCGTTGTTATCTTGGAAATGCCTGCCTCAGAATGGTTTCTTCATCCGAGGAGAGAGAGAGAGAGAGAGAGAGAGAGAGAGAGAGAGAGAGAGAAGTCCAAAGAAGCAGCATGCGTGACGTTGTGAAGAAAAACTGTACCATTGTCGTGGAGCAAAAACACCCCTGTCACACAGCTTCCTGTGATGCTAACCCATAACCCTATGAGCTTTCAATAGCATCCCTCTGTTATGGTTTTCCCCTTTCTAGTATACTCTGTTAGCACCAAACAAAGGCACCCAACCATTACATGCCTGATGCCGATGAACTTGATCGTTTTTCTACAAACAACCACGTAACATATGAAATTTCATATTGAAAGGCTCATTTGTCATACTGTTTGACGCCGAGGGACACAGCAAACAGTATTACTAGTGATTACCAGTAACTGACCAAAGCACTCATTTTCTTCTTTTACTCTTGACTCAGATTTGCATGTCTTGTGGAAGTGAGAGGGTGTTTGGAGCATTCTGAGTGGTGGAAAAAGCACGCCGGTAGCCAGGGACAGAAGGAGGCGGTCGCCACACCATAGCTAATTCACAGAAGGCCTGCCGAGGGATGGGTGAGGGTCAATAGCCCACCGGCCAGTGGCTACGCTTTTGATGTGCCGTGCTGGGACGTCCGCTGTGTTCTGGACCTAGAAAGATAGGATCCCCCTAGGCACATACTTCTGGTGAAAACATCTTACAACCTGGGAGTGGAGTGACATTGCTTGCTTTTTAGCAGCAGCACCTATTGTGCTCAAATGCCTGTTTCTCCAGAAGGCACTGAACACCAGAGATAAACATCTTGAAGGTAGGTTTAGGGCCTCTGAAAATTTGGGACGTCACATAACGTATTGAAACTCACTGGGTAATGTAAATAAACTACAGGTCAATGAAGGAAACTCGACAGTGAACATCAAGACCACCTCAACGGCCTCGGAGAGACAGAGAGAGAGAGAATGAAGCGACTGTTCGCTGTGCAATATGGAAGAAACGAATGTTAGTTAAACAGTTAGAGGAAGCGGTCTAGTGTTTCTGAGAAGCATTTCTGTCGGGCAGCACTGAGAAGATCTGTAGCCCAGCCAATCAGAAATTAGTAAGAGACACAGAACGTGATAGTGTGAGGTTTCAGTTTTACTGTGTCATCTAATGGTGTTGAGTTTTATCATTTTCATTAAAGTTCAGGGTCTTTAGTTAGCTTGTTATTATTATTACTTTTATTTATTTATTTATTTAGAGGCAGTTTTGGCTGAGACAGTGCATATTTCATTTACATTCTCGCAGTCAGATTTGCTTCTCATTTCCGCCGATAGATTTAGTTCTTAACCGTGAAAGTGAGGCTAGCTTATGCACATATTTATCTTCTAAAAATGAGTTTTTTCGATATGCAACAACTTTCACTCGTAAAGAGACTATGTATTCAGAAAGATACAATTCAGAAATAAAGCTAACAGGTTGCGGGGTGGTGCGTAAAATAATGTTCTTCGCCATTACTAAGAGTCTGAAAACGATTTTTGTGGTTAGCGAGAAGGCGACGGAGAACATGCTGACCATAATTTCCATTATGCTAGTCCACATTACTCTTTGTACTACTTGCTATTTACTCACCGGGACACAAACATAAAAATATTCCTGATAATGATAATAATGTCTCTATCGGAAACAGCACTATTAGCAGTTTAGAGGCGACCTCTACGGCAAGTTCCAAGTAAAATGGTTTGTCACCGTGACTTCTAATTATCAACGTTAATTGCTCAATTTAAAAGTGCAAAATAATCTCGCCACTTGCCTTGCGGTTTTGTAAACATTACAGGCGGCACACAAATAGTTACTTCCACGAAATCTAAGTGATCCAGGACGGTGTACAGTCCTCGCGTATTCACTTGCCGCTTTTACTGAAAACAGGTTTGGTAGCTGCCTGGCTGTGACGTCATCTGAGGCACAGCACACACAGTCGTTTGACTGACACGGACAAATTGATATCTCGGTGCAAAGTGTCTCTTTTCACTGCCTCTCTGGCGCTATCTATATGCGGGCGCAGCAGACCGCCGAATGGAGCATCCACTGTCAACTGCTCTAGGTACAGGTAGCAGAATCTAAATCTTGGACACGTATTAATTAATATCTCTGTCTTAAGAATTTACAATCTCCGTGATTTATATCTGAATGTAGTTAACTCCGCCTGGGATCAGTTACCTTGCAACAGCCACTGCCGGCCCCAAGCCCGGATAAAGGAGGAGGGTTGGGCACTGGGCTAACAACCCAATCCTGCTAAAAGCTCTTTGTTACGAAACACGAACTTGCCTCGGGCATGGATGGAAGCAATGAAATACGAAAACTGCAAAGGAAAAACGGTTTGTGATTTAGAAATTTTAATTTTGTATCTTGGAATGTTCAGAGCCTGCATAGACCATGAACCATCCAGACTAGGGTCTCAGACATAAACTGGACCTGGTGGCGTTACAAGAGACAAGATGGCGAGGAGAGGGAACTCACAAAGAGGATGGATACACACTATTCTAGGGCGGATATGTAGATAAACAAGAATCGGCACTGGTTTTGTAATACACAACAAAGCATCAAATTCAGTTAAAGAATTCAAAGCTGTTCACAAGACAATATCCTACATAGTACTTGAAAACCAAGTGTCAGACATCACATTCATCAATGTTCATGCCCCGACTTAAGATAAAAGAGATGAGGAAAAGGAAGAGTTGTATGACCAACTAGAACAAACAGTTGAGAGCACACCAAACAGAAATATCAGGATAGTGCTGGGAGACTAATGGAAAAACAGGAAAGAAGAATTCTACATACCAACTATAGGAAGGCACAGTTTGCATGATGAGACCAATAAGAATGGTCAGAAGATGATCAACTTAGATATCCCAAAGAACCTGACTTACTTCAAACACAAGGGAACATGATGTTCACCGGATGGAAGAACCATCAACTAGATATATCACATCTTGGTGGACCAGCGTTATAGCCTTAGATTCGTATAGAGGAGCCGACTGTGCGTCAGGCCACTTCCTCACTGTGTGCACACTTAAACTCCACCTACATGCATAAGATGAAAGAGACACTAGAACCTGCTTTGAATGTTGAGAAACTGCTAGAAATTGCCTGAAAGATCAATGTGCTGTAGAAATCAAAAATCGTTTTTAGGTCCTATAGAGCCTGGAAGCAAGAGAGAACGTGGAAGAAAAGTGGAAAGAAATAAAGTCCACGGTACTAAGTGTAGAGGTGGATATATTGGGAAGAAAGAAGGTAATGAAGAAGAGGAAATGGTTCAACGAGCCATGCCAGAAGGCTAGAGAAAAGAGAAGGAAGATGAGGGAGAAGTCGCTAGCTGACAGGGAAAATGAGCAGAAAAGGGAACACTTCATCAACGTCAGAAGGGAGACAAAGCGAATCCTAACAGCAAAGAAGAGAATATAGCTAACCAGTTTGCTCGAACAAGTTGAGGCAGAGAGCCAAAACAAGAATTCAAGGCAGTTCTTCCAATACATAAAAAATCGGCAACGTTGATTTCAGAGCCCAACTTTTTTCATCAGAGATAAGAACGGCAACTTGATAAATGACAAGGAAAGAATTGTAGAAAGATGGAAAGAATACTTCTCAGAACTGTTGAATTGCCCAGACCCTGTAGACACTACGGAGGAAAGAAAAGATGAAGAAGAGAGGGAAGTTAGAGAAGAAGACGTGAAGATCGCTATCAAACGACTCAGAAACAACAAAGCCCCAGGGGAAGAAAGAATAACATCATAATTAAGGAGGGATGTGTGAGCTTACACATAGAGATATATGAAATGATCCAATTGATATTGGAGAAGGAGACACTGCCAGAATGATGGAAATTGGCTATAATATGGCCAGTATACAAGAAGGGAAGCAAAATGAAATGTGGTAGCTACAGAGGAATCAGCTTGTTGTCTGTAACGTATAAGGTACTGCCCATCATTATCCTCAGAAAATTGCAACCATTCATAGAGGACAACATACAGGAGTACCAAGCTGGCTCTCTACCAAACCGATCGACAATAGATCACATTTCCACGCTAAGACAATTGTTTGAAAAATACTGGGAATATGATAAAGATATCTACAGCCTGTTCTTCGATTTTCAACGTGCGTATGACGGCATTCACAGGAATAGTCTATGCAATGCAATGCGTGACTTCAGACTCCCTGAGAAGCTAGTGATAATGGTGCAAGCTTGTATGGAAGGGTCAAAGGCAACAGTACGTTTCTGAGGAGCGACATCAGAAACATTCGAGACTGAGACAGGCCTCAGACAAGGGGATGCTCTCTCATGTGTTGTGTTCAATGTCATCTTAGAGAAAGCAATAAAATAGTGTAGGGAACAGGAGTGGGCTGGAGTACAGATGGACGGTAACTTCAATTGTCTCGCATATGCCGCTGACATAGTACTACTAAGTGAATCAGAGCATAAGTTGAAAGGAATGTACCAGAAAATGGACAATAATGCACAGAAGGTAGGGCTCAAAGTGAATCAAGACAAAACAGAGTTCATGCAATTAGGTAGAAGGCAAGAGCTGGAAGAATTTTTTGAGATAGATGGCAAGAGGTTCAAGATAGTACACCAGTTCAAGTACTTGGGATCTTGGTTTACCACGGACAACAACATAAAAGAGAGACGCTCGGCTATAAATCTATCTCAGTGAACACTAAGATGAAAACCTGCAACACACTGATATGCGCCAGCAGTAATGTACGGTTCAGAAACATGACGAGCATGAATGACTAAGCGAGAAAAGGAAAAACTATTAATATTTGAAAGAAGAGTAATGAGGAAGATATGGGGACTAGTTTTTGACAAAGGAGAATGGAGGAGGAGGAAAAACGAGGAGATCTACCTTCTGATACGGCAGCCAACTATCCTACAGAAGATAAAGAGCAAAAGAATATGATGGGTGGGCCATGTAGCCCGTTTGCCAGATGTAAGACAGGTGAAGTTGGCACTAGAAGGGAAACCAAACACCAAACGACCCATTGGACGACCAAGGCAGCGCTGGATGACCCATTGGACGACCAAGGCAGCGTGGACGACCTGGCGAAGGACCCAGCAGCTCTGGGGACTGAAGACACCTGCAGAAACCGAGCACAAAACAATAAGGAACGGAGGCAGTTTGCGGAAGCAGCGCGTGGTCTTCAGGGCCTGTGATCTTTGGCTATCAAATATCAAATGTAGTTAGGTTGGTAGTAGTTACTGAAAACGTTTTGGCTCGACTGCATTTAAACTTGGCCGGCTAGAATTTTTAGAGTGGAACTGACAGTAGAAAATGACCTTTTAACTGCCTCTTATAGATTCCTCGTAATGATTGTTATGTACACTAAAGTCTTTAACTTGGTACATCCGTATTATTTCATCAATGTAATCGAGTGCTGAATTAAAACTTTCTGAAACAAATACATATCATGCTTAATCTATTATGAATAGAGACGTCCTTCATTCCAAATCTAGTTTTTAGTAAATTACTTGAAAACTAATAGAGGTAGCTTAGTGGAGTCACATAGTTAATGTTTTTATATCAAACAGGCTACGTACGAATGTGCATCCTTGTGAGTCTAATACTTTGCGTCTTCAAACTTTCGTAAAAACGCCGATTTTGACCAAAATATTGCTCCGATCAGGTTGAGATTTGTAACTTTTGATAGTGACATAAGTTACCCATTCTGAACAATTTATGGCCTTCTAGCTTCATTATTTTGTGACACTTATTTTCTTCTTAAGAGTAACATATTTAGCACAACTTATTGATCTTATCATTCTGAGATTCAACAGTTTTAACATTAATATACTGAAGCGTACCCTAACTAAGTTTGGAAATGTTCATCATAGGTTACGGCACAACACTTTGCTACGCACAGGCGCAATATGATGGCATGGCGCTAGTTGCAGTTAATTGGGGTGAGTCCTGGCACACTATATCCCTCACAATGATACAGTGCTTGTTTCGCCTGAAGCTGCATTCACAGATAATCGTTTTATTCATTATGATAACTTTCAATATTATCACCTATTTTGTAACTGATAAACGATGAAAGATTATTTTAGCAATGGTATTTTTATGTTGGTACTTTGCTATTTGAGTGAATCAAATGAAAGAGGTAAACTCTCTGCCATGTTTTGAAAACTGGATTACTTGTAAAAGAAAGTCCGAAATATATCCTGTGTTGAAAATGCTCTCTCATATACAATGCTGAGACTTACGAATTAACTAGTAACGCAATCTCCTTGAAACACTTATAGAATAGACCTACAGAGGAGAGATTTACTTGGCACAACTCTTTATAATGGGTATAGCATAAGGAAACTGATTTACAGGAACCTAATTAGTCGTAACGACCGGCTGACTTTGTGTGAAAAAATATATAAGTAACATGTTTATAGCCTCGAGAAGTACGGTGCGTATGTGTACCCACGCTGGTATCGTCATTCACAAACAAAAGACATCACAGCTGTGTTGATCTGTGTTACCCATCTACCGAAAACTGGTGACTAACGATACATTTCCGTGAGTGTAACGGATTGAAGGGGTGGCATGGAGAACTACCGACTTGGCCCGAGTCGGGCACGAAGTGCATGAGAGGAAAACAGCATGCGAGTAACGGAACGTCTGAGGCAGTAACGAAATGGTGCTTCGAGCCTTGTGGAATACGCCTTACTTACTAACGAAAGGATATGTGACACAGCAACCCTAACACTGAAATATTTCCCGAACTGATTGAAACAAACTCAGAACTAGGTGCTAAGAATTAATCTAAGGCTTCTTTTCTTCGATTAAATTATCCGTCACTACAAAATTGATTGCCTGTATTGTTGTGCTGTCCAAGAACTTTGTCGCCTGCATAATGATGCTGGTATCTCCGTATTTCATTTCATTTCATGCTCAGAGAGGGAGGAGTGGCGGGGGGGGGGGGGGGGGGGGAATCGTTCGCTGCTCGAGCCTGCAACATATTTTCTCTACACCTGTATTAAAATTATCCTGTTGTTTGCCCGACAGTATATCGCATACACTGGGTTATATATATGCACATACCAGCATCCAGGCTCTATCAAATTCAGTCCCGATTGCGATTCATCTCCACAGAAAAAGGGATCAGTGCATACGGACTGTTATATCACCAACAATTACATGTACTGAATGTTAAGGAAGGTAAAAAAGTATTTGTACTTAGCAGACGTGACAACATACGGATTGCAAATAATGTGAGCAGTCAACATCTAACATTCATTCCTAAGGACGAAAAGTGAGGGATCTATAGAAGACATTCATGAATATTGTACAAAACGCATTGATGTGACGAGCATAGTTATGGATGTTGGTTGAGATCCGCCATAATTCAATAGCCGGTTTAGATAATTGATACGAAAGCAGCAGCAGCTTCTTCGTAGTTGACTAGTTAACAAACAGGAGCTGAACGAAGTCGAAATAAGTGTAAGGGGAACAATGCTGTAGTGAGTTAGCGAATTCTAAAGTAACTTAATCCCGGTCATACTAAACAACCCGTAAGAGGTATGGCTCTTAAAAGCCTGTATTACTTATTTACTGCACATTTTGTCGATGCAGCAGAGCACAACGCATGGCAGCTCCAGAGAGAGTGCAATGGTAAACTGGACCACATGGCATTTCGTCAAAGAATCGCCATTGCAGTTTTGGAATCAATGTGAGGTATTGCTAAGCAAAGAGGAGGACCACCTGAAGTTGCAAAAACTGATTCTAGGTATGATAACTTGGAACATTACGTCGCTGATTTGCCACTAGATTGTGTTTAGAGAACGAAGGAACAACTTCACTGCCACCAGTGCCAGAACAAATCTACAACACAGTGCATTAAATGTAGTGCACCACTTCATGTTTCTTATTTCATGCTGTTCCAAATGAAATAATAAGACGATATTGATTTGACGCTTAAATATAGACACTGTGTTAAGTGCAAGTGTGTACTGTTGATGTACTGTACTTCCCTAGAACGAAGGGGCATTTTTAAAAATTATGCAAATAAAAAGTGCAAAACTATTATACACATGTAACTTTTATAACAATTAAGTGATTAATTAAACTTTTCAGTAAAATACAAGCAAACAATAATTCAACGTTATCTGTGTTAAACAGCATCTACTTTTAAACTTAGGACAGGTCAACTCTAAACTTACTGTCTCCGTCCGAACAGGTCTCGGAAGGCCCAACGGTACCGACCGACCGCCATGCCATCCTCAGCCGACAGGTGTCATTGGAAGCGGATATGGAGGGGCATGTGGTCAGCAGACCGCTTTCCCGACCGTTGCCAGGTTTCTTTACTGGAGCTACCGCTTTTCACTCAATTAGCTCCTCAATTGGCCTCACAAATTCTCAGTGTACCTCAATTGCCAACAGTGTTAGACAGAACTGGACGGTTATCCATCCAAATGCTCGCCAAGCCCGACAGCGCTTAACATGGGTGATCTGACGTGAACCAGTGTTACTACTGCAGCAAGGCCGTTGGCGACTCCAAACTTAGGGTAGCAATGTTTTAAACTGCACTGTGGAAGGGAGGAGGTGGGTAAATTGTTTAGTTGGATCATTGGAGGAGTGGAGAAAATTGTTTAAATGCATGACAACTGGACTTAAACATAGGACAAGGGGATTGCGAACTCAGGAAAACCCAGTGGAGATCATGGATCGCTGGACTTTGGACTATTATGCCCAGTTGACCATCTTGTATCGTCATCTGGGATTCAGACGTTGCAGAGTATGTCCAGGTTGTGTCGCCATCTTAGATTGTATCTTGCATTTTTTTTAATTTCTCAACGATTTGCCTTTAGAATAAGTGGCCTTTCATAGTGACTATAGACGGGTGGAAGAAAAACTTGCAACACATTGGAATATTCCGAGCTTTGACGCCGATGTCGACGAGACACGAAATCCTAATCTTCCTGTTCTCCTTCAGGTAACGTGAGGACTCGATGCTGTTACAACCATCTGCCCGTTTAGCAATGTTTGGTTAGTTTGCACTACAGCGTATTTGATGACGTTATTTTGTGACAGTCTAACAAGTCTTAAATTGGACCGTAAGAAATAAAATATACTCCTATCACATTCACACTTTGCAGGTTTTCCAGCGAGCCGTGTGAAATTGTTTTACCAAAAGGCGTTGGAACACTTGTGACACCGAAAATGCGGGATGCATGGCACCTGCTACCGATACATAATTTTTTTTTTCAATTGTATGTAAATATTTGTAATTTTAATGCTTTCTTTTAATAAGTAAGGACATTGCTTCACTGTATGTATACATTTAGATAGAAGTCTGTTGACGTTTCATTGTATTTATCAGTGTTTTACTGTGAAACATATAAGCTCTGGGAAAAAGCCAAAGGAATTGTTATTTGCATCGACTAGCAACGATAATAGCAGTGCTTGTGCGTTGTAAGATCTTTGGGTAGGGGTTTGTTGTGCAGAGCGCGCGGAGAGAGCGAGAGACGGGTTCCAGCGCTTGTAGTGTACGGAAGTGTGGTGTTAACGATCTCGCAGTAGAGAGTACCATTTCGGCGGCATCATGTACGCGCGCCGGCCAGATGTCTAGAGCAGGAGTACGGACAGTGGACGGGCGAAAGAGGCTGTATAAATTAGAATCGCGCGTTCCTGTAACTACCCGTGGCACCACAAGATGCTACCGTCTTCAACAACAGCAGCAGTTCCAGCAACACAGATTCGTCGTCGGCTCCGAGTTTCGTCGCACGCACGGCACTGAAGTAAGACTGTTCATTGGTAGAAAGTATTAACGGCTGACACAGCAGCACAACTGAATGTGATTTGATTAATGAACTTTATTTAAATTATAATCAGTTAAATTCAGGGCGATTTTGTCCTCATTGTCCCCAGACATTGTTACCAAGCAGGGTCCTTGTTCCGTGTTTTCCTTATATGCTAACCGAAGTTTGAGAATCTATCACTGGAAAAAATCCAAATGTAAAGAAAAAGCACAAATTAAGAGTGCGGAAGTTTTATTTATTTTACATATAGGTTGGGGGCACATGGCTGTTTGGTTTGGTACGTATTCTAGTATTTAATTCTGTTCAAGTCAGTAAAAAAGGCTCAGTTGTTCAGACAATAATATGAAATCCAATTTGAAAATTAAGTAAGTGCAAAGTAAAAAGTGCTTGCCCTTCTCTAAATTTCTTTGCTGACGTTATGTTGAGGTCTCTGAAAGTCATTGTTCACGTAACGAAGTTCAATACTGACATACAGATTAAGTGGATATTTTCAAATCATTACTCGATTGCCTTTTTCAAAATTTAATGACAAACTTAACGTAAAAGTGACTTCTCAATTTTCTTTATCATTACATACTAACTCAAAATTAGTGTCGATAAACGTGACAATCTTCACTTGCCACGTCAATGTTTAATAATAATTTTTTTTTCTTTCCCATCATCTTGTACAGGATTTTGGATGTAAATCGCCCTAGTGGGCTGGCGACCGTAATTATTTCCTTTTCGTTCTTTAGTGTAACTTTCGGATTCATGATCAGTGGTACCCCTTTTCTGTCCAGTGTTGTTCGTGAGTGAATGCACAAAATAACTTTCATTTTTCCAAATTGTAGCCCTGTTCCGTTTAACTACTTTTTTATTTTTAGTATATTTTTCTATCAGATAGGGAGGTTACACACTCCGTTGATGATAAGAGGTGAGCAGCGAAAACCGCGAGGTGATCGTTCCTACGTAACGTTTCGACACGTTGTGAAGCCGTCTAATATAATATGTAAACGGTCACATTTAGTAAACACGTACATTTGTGATGAATGTGGCGAGTAATGGTTTTTCCGCATTGCTGGAAGCAAGCCATTAAGTATGATTCTTGTTCCGGATGGAAGAGTGGGGGGGGGGGGGGGGATTATTGAAACTAATGTGCCATAAAGCAGAGGCAGACGCTATATAAAACTGGCCGACACAGACAGAGCCCGGGGTTTACGAGCCATAAACGGTCCCATGATGTGATACCAGTTACCTCGCGGTGGTCGGGGTGTGGTGAGAGGTGGGGGGCGGGTGAGGGAGGGGACGAGCGGTTGAAACCAGTCTGAGTGGCGGGGAACTCTGCACACGAGGTTTCCATCTGCTCTCTGGTATGTTGGCACGTCCCCACATCTCCAAACGTCCCGGTCAAGCACACAGTTCTGATTTCACAGGAAGATTGAACACAGTGCACACTCTGCAGAGGTAAAAACCCATTCTGGAAACAATGCCATAGGCCGTGGCTAAGCCATTTCTGTTTCCTGGAGCACTGTTCCCGCAAGATATATAGCAGAACGTTTGATAAGTTTGGAAGGTTGGAGAAAGGTACTTACGGACTTGAAACTAGGAATGTGGAAACTGTGCCGTCGTTGAACGTTCTATATTGTTACTTTTATTGCATTTCTTGGTTTTATAGACTGTTTTGTCTTGTGGTAATATGTTGGTAAAGAGCTGTGGCAGATTTCTTTTGCGCGTTCTTGAGTCCGTTGATAGTCGCTCTGTTCATTTGTTCGTTTGTTCGCCAATCTCCGCAGCGCCTCTCCAACTACACGTCGACATAATGTAGCTGAAACTTTCTATAGTAATTAGAATGACTAGAAAGAGTAATATTTACATCCGAGTCTCACCTAATTATTTATCAGAGATGAGCATTCGTTCATTTCTTCCTTCAATAAAACTTTTCCTCTTCCTATCGAGTTTTAATATGTAATATTGACAGTTCCCTTCGTCTTTGTCAGAGCAAGAACAAAATCTGAGTCCTTAACGTTACATTCAACAGCAGAAGTAATAAAAATGAGAGATAATGCAATTATAATATTCGCTTTTCCTATGGGTTTCTACACATATCACAGTATCTGACACAGTTAATCCTGTTGTGTCTAGACCATACAGCCCAGACACAATGCTGTAGCCGATAGGGCACGCAAGGCTAACGCAGACGGGCGTGAAGTCTGGAACATGAGACTTATAAATGCACTAAAGAAAAATACGTAGCCTTTTTAATACTTAACTTTATTCTCTTGTTGGAATACATCTCTCCTGCATACTCGTAAGCTATTGGCACTGATACAAATGGCGCCTTGCTAGGTGGTCGCCATTTAACTTAGCAGAGGGCTATTCTACTGTCTATCTCTCGGCAAATGAGAGCAAGGCTTAGCACGTCCAATCGCTAGCTATGTTGTCCGTACAACTGGGGACGAGGTCTCCTCAGTCTCTCGAGACCTGCCTTGTGGTGGCGCTAGGTTTGCGATCCCACAGTGGCGACACGCGGGTCCGACATGTACTACAGGACCGCGGCCGATTTAAGTTACCACCTAGTAAGTGTGGTGTCTAGCGGTGACACCACAATTTCCGTAATAAATTGTGATATTACAATGCCCGTCTTGGAAAAGGTGCCAAGTTCGAGTCCCAGTCTGGCGCGTAGTTTTAATCTGCCGCTTACAATCAGCTCACTCTTTGCTGCAAAGTGGAAACTCATTGTGGAAACAGCTCCTAGGCTGTCACTAGGCCCGTCATCTCCTTCTTTCCTGCAGGCTATGCTGGAGAACTTTTGCCGAGTTTCGAAGGTGTCAGATGGGGTACCGGTGGAAGTAAAGCTGTGGCAGTACCATTTGAATAGTTCAGTAGATAGCGCACATGACGGCGACAGGCAAAGGTCGCAGGTTTGAGTCACGTCCTGTACACAGTTTTAATCTCCCACGAAAGTTTGATATCAGCGCGGAGATTGCAGCTGAGTCGAATCTCTCTCTGGATTGGTTAATTTATATATGGTGAGTTGTTTAGTGAGTTACAGAGAACCGAAAGTAGTGGCGGGCGAGTGCTCTAGCATTTGGAGACATCATAGGTGACGTTATGGCGTTTCTTGCTAGATAGGCATTCAACGCCAATTTCCTCGATTGTGCAACACAGGGGAGCGCCGGCGTGTCTTATGTTTTCTGTGATGGAAATGGCAGCGGTCACAGATCGGGTTTTTCACTTTCGAAGCATGTAGAATACTGTCGAACGGTTAGTTTTTCTTAGGGTGAATTAGCACTGCGGGGAATCTCTTCTGGGCTGTCCATTTAGTCAAACCGTAGCAAAAATGAAGCTCGCTGTGAAAGGTTGCGGTGGGATCTTCTCACTAAATTGCAGTCACCAACTTTCTCCTCCGAAAGGGTGAATTAGCACTGCGGGGAATCTCTTCTGGGCTGTCCATTTAGTCAAACCGTAGCAAAAATGAAGCTCGCTGTGAAAGGTTGCGGTGGGATCTTCTCACTAAATTGCAGTCACCAACTTTCTCCTCCGAAAGCGAAAATATTCTGTTGGCACCGACCTACATATGGAGGGACTATCATCATAATAAAATAAGGGAAATCAGAGCTCGCTAGGAAAGGTACAGGTGTTCCTTTTGTTTCACGCGCTATTCGAGAGTGGGATAATAGGGAATTATTCTGAAGGTGGTTCGATGAACCCTCTGCCAGGCACTGAAGTGTGATTTGCACAGTATCAATGTAGGTATAGGTTTAGATGTAGGCAGTATTCTGGATGTGCCCCATTACATCTGTGCGTATATGATTACTTTGTACTTAGCAGTTACGTGCTTAGCACAGGATTAATCGAACCATCTTGAATCTGTTTCTCTACCGTTGTCCTCTCTAACAGCAAGCGCGAGAAACGAACTCTCACGTCTTTCGGTGCGAACTCCGATTTCTCTTATTTTATTACGATTATCATTCCTCCCTATGTAGGGGGGCACCAACAAAGTACTCGCATTTTCGCATTCGGAAGAGGAAGACTGATGAGTGAAATTTCGTGAGAAGGTCCTGCCGCAACGAAAAGATGCCCTTGTTTTAACGATTGCCACCCCAGTTCGGGTATCATATCCGTGGCAATGCGTCCCATATTTCGCTATAATACAAAACGAGGTACCCATTTGTGAACCTTTTCGATGTTCCGCCTCAATCGTATCTGGTAAGGACACCACACCGCGCAGCAGTACTCCAGAAGGGGGCGGACAAGTGCTGTGTCTCTTTAGTAGACCTTTAGCGTCTTCTAAGTGTTCTGCGATTCAAACGCAGTCTTTTGTTTGCCTTTCCCAGAACATTACTAATGAGATTGTTCCAATTATATTTAGGTCAAGAGAACGTTGTGGCCAGGATAGCAACATGGGTTCGCTATCATGCCTCACGAACCGCTGCAGCATAATTCTAGACTTGTGGCACAGACAGCGATCTTGCTAGAATGAGTGGTTGCCAAACTTACTGAAAATATTATCGATGATTGCAATATCAACAATATTAGCGCTTAACTGAGCTTTAGAATGAACAAGAATTTTCTTTGTACGCTTTTTTTAAATTAAGGAAAGTAAATTATATTTAGTTTTCGTAGGTGTCTTACTAAACCCCAAAGTAATGAGTCAGTGAAACAACCGGTACCACTTTATCCTAGTAATACGCACCACAAAAAACGTTTTGCATCACCTCGGTAGCGAGAGTTCTGGAACCTGTACAGAAAACTGAAATATAGATCAACATAAGCATCATTTCCACCATTTTTATTGCTCATGAAAAACACACATTGCATGTTTTACCACCACACAGCGAGGCCTTCAAAGGTGTTGGTTCAGATTGCTGGACACACCGATACCTCTAATACCCAGTAGCACATCCTCTTACATTGATGCATGCCTGGATTCATCGTGGCATACTATCAACAAGCTCATCTAGGCACTGTTGGTCCAGATTGTCCCACCCCTCAACGGTGATTCGGCGTAGATCCCTCAGAGTGGTTGGTAGGTCCATAAACAGCCCTTTTCAATCTATCCCAGGCATTTTCGATAGGGTTCATGTCTGGAGAATACGCTGGCCACTCTAGTCGTTATCCTGAAGGAAGTTATTCACAAAGTGTGACCGATGGTGGGGCGAATTGTCGTTCGTGAAGACTAATGCCTCGCTAATATGCTGCCGATATGGTTGCACTGTCGGTCGGAGGAGAACATTCACGTATCGTACAGCCGTTACGGCGCCTTCCACCAGCAACGTACGTCGGCCCCACATAATGTCACCCCAAAACAGCAGGAAATCTCCACCTTGCTGCACTTGCTGGACAGTGTGTCTAAGGCGTTCAACCTGACCGGGTTGCCTCCAAACACGTCTCCGACGATTGTACGGTTGAAGGCGTACGCGACACTTATCGGTGAAGGAACGTGATGCCAATCCTGAGCGGTCCATTCGGCATGTTGTTGGGCCCATCTGTACCGCGCTGCATGGTGTCGTGGTCCCAAAGATGGACACCGTCATGGACGTCGGGAGTGAACACGACGAATTGGGCGGCCTGATGTGAGGCATGCCATCGGCAGTTCCTGCCTCTCTGTGTCTCCTCCATCGCTTTGGCTCCCTCCCAGACGGCCTGGGCACTTCCCTTGCTGAGAGCCCTTCCTGCCACAAAGTAACAATGACGACGCGATCGAACCGTGGTTTTGACGGTCTAGGCATGGTTGAACTACAGGCAACACGAACCGTGTACCTCTTTCCTGGTGGAATGACTGGAATTGATCGGCTGTCGGACCCCCTCTGTCTAATAGGCGTTGCTCTTGCATGGTTGATTTCTGGATCCACAGTCAGCGTCTATCTTCAGGAGTTCTGGGAACCGGGCAGATGCAAATCTTTTTTTGATGTGTGTATTTTATTTATATTTATATAAATACTAAGTAATTCTCAATTTATCGCTAGTGTTACCTACAGCTCTTCCTCAAAAAAGCAAGCGAATTACCCACTTTGATGGTAGATACTTTGTAAGTAGGCTGTTTAGGTTTTTATATTGGTAACGCCTCGTAGCGCTCTGTATGAAAATCACTGGCTGTGCTGTGTGCAGTCTGTGGTTAGTTTGCATTGTTGTCTGCCATTGTAGTGTTGGGCAGCGGCAGCTGGATGTGAACAGCGCGTAGCGTTGCGCAGTTGGAGGTGAGCCGCCAGCAGTGGTGGATTTGGGGAGAGAGATGACGGAGTTTTGAAATTTGTAATACTGGATATCATGAAGTGCTATATATATTATGACTATTAAGGTAAATACACTGTTTGTTCTCTATCAAAATCTTTCATTTTCTAACTATGCCTATCAGTAGTTAGTGCCTTCAGTAGTTTGAATCTTTTATTTAGCTGGCAGTAGTGGCGCTCGCTGTATTGCAGTAGTTCGAGTAACGAAGATTTTTGGTGAGGTAAGTGATTTGTGAAAGGTATAGGTTAATGTTAGTCAGGGCCATTCTTTTGTAGGGATTTTTGAAAGTCAGATTGCGTTGCGCTAAAAATATTGTGTGTCAGTTTAAGCATAGTCTTGTATAATTTTTTTAAGGGGACATTTCATATGTCGACCCTTAGCCGAGGATACCTCACTGGAATCTTCCGATTTTTTTCTTGTAGTTTGTGTAATTAGTGTAGCTATTGTTTATTGCTGGCGCGTAATTGTAGAGAGAATCTCCTTTGTAGTTGCAGTCTTTCATTGTTGTACAGTAAAACAGTTGTGGCATGCATGTAGTTTTGCACCAAGTATTTCGCAGCTGCGCTTGAAATTAACTACATATTTTTTTCAGTGCTGTGTTAATGTGTTCTCTTATTTTTGCTCTTCAAATTGTGCTTTTCTGTGTTATCGTGTGAAATATTGTGACAATAATGGCGTGTGAAAAACGTAACACTAGGCTCCAAGTAAACTGAGAAATAATAGTGACGACGAGCGTAGCTTATCAGCACCACTGTGTAATGAAGTAACAGACATTCAAAGTAGTAATTTGGTAATTGTGCATAGGGAAATGGAGCGGGTGGCAAATAATGGTGTAGACAGTGAAACAGGTGGTGAACAAGGAAGCATTATCGATCGATCGGTCGGCAACAGCTCGCCTCAGGAATCCGAAATGACAGAACACAATATTGCAAATACTGTAGACTTAGATTTTGGGTCCTCACCGTTTTCTCAAATGAGTCAAGACACATTTTCTGCTTGTCAAAATGTGAATGTTGCCGGTGAAAATGCACTGCTAAAAAGCATAGAGCAACAGATTCCAGACACTAATACATTATTATTGCAATTAATGCAACAAATGGAACAAAATCAGAGACAAATGGGACAAAGGCTTCAAAAGTTAGACACAATGGAACAACACCAGAGACAAACACAGCAACAGTTAGACACAATGGAACAACACTAGAGACAAACACAGCAACAGTTAGACACAATGAAACAAAATCTTCAAAAGTTAGACACAGTGGAACAAAATCTTAAAAAGTTAGACACAGTGGAACAAAATCTTAAAAAGTTAGACATAATGGAACAAAATCTTCAAAAGTTAGACACCACGCTTGAACAAACACGTGAAGATTTAACTACTGAGTTACATAACATCGAATCGAAATGTCAAAAAGTCTGTAATGACGTAAAAACACAAATTTGTGAGCATTTCCAACCTATTTTTTCGCGTCATGAAAATGCATTACAGAATCACGAAGCAGCCATAAAAGAACTGCAAACTATTGTTCATGAAAATCACGACACCTTAAAATACAGAACGTGGGTACGTTTGAACACTTTATTTCGGTTGTTCCAATGTGATACGTGTACCTTTGTGAACTTAGCATTTCTGAGAACGCATGCTGATACAGCGTGAGTACCTGTAAATACCATATTAATGAAATAAATGCTCAAAATGATGTCCGTCAACCTCAATGCATATGGCAATACGTGTAACGACATTCCTCTCAACAGCGAGTAGTTGGCCTTTCGTAATGTTCGCACATGCATCGACAATGCGCTAACGCATGTTGTCAGGCGTTGTCGGTGGATCACGATAGCAAATATGCTTCAACTTTCTCCACAGAAGGAAATCCGAGGTCGTCAGATCCGATGAACGTGCGGGCCATGGTATGGTGCTTCGACGAGCGATCCACCTGTTGGAAGTACATCGCCATTCTGTCATGCAGTGAAACATCTTGTAGTAACAGCGGTAGAACATTACGTAGGAAATCAGCATACATTGCATCATTGAGATTGCCATCGATAAAATGGGGGCCAATTATCATTCCTCCCATAATGCCGCACCATACATTAACCCGCCGAGGTCGCTGATGTCGCAGCCATCGTGGATTTTCCGTTGCCCAATAGTGCATATTATGCCGGTTTATGTTACCGCTGTTGGTGAATGACGCTTCGTCGCTAAATAGAACGCGTGCAAAAAATCTGTCATTGTCCCGTAATTTCTCTTGTGCCCCGTGGCAGAACTGTGCACGACGTTCAAAGTCGTCGCCATGCAATTCCTGGTGCATAGAAATATGGTACGAGTGCAATCGATGTTGATGTAGCATTCTCAACAATGACGTTATTGAGATTCCCGATTCTAGTGCAATTTGTCTGCTACTGATGTGCGGATTAGCCGCGACAGCAGCTGAAACAGCTACTTGGGTATCATCATCTGTTGCACGTCGTGGTTCACGTTTCACATGTGGCTGAACAGTTCCTGTTTCCTTAAATAACGTAACTATCTGGCGAACAGTCCGGACACTTGGATGATGTCTTCCAGGTTACCGAGCAGCATACATATCACACGCCCGTTGGGCATTTTGATCACAATAGCCATACATCCACACGATATCGACCTTCTACGCAATTGGTAAACGGCCCATTTTAACACGGGTAATGTATCACGAAGCAAATACCGTTCGCACTGGCGGAATGTTACGTGATACCACGTACTTATAGGTTTGTGACTATTACAGCGCCATCTATCACAAAGCGAAAAAAGTGGTCCTACTAAAACATTCATATATCTTTACGTACTGCATGAATATGTAATAAAAAATTGGGGTTCCTATTTTTAAAAAAAACGCAGTTGATATCCGTTTGACCTATGGCAGCGACATCTAGCGGGGCCATCTGGTTTCCTCCTTCAAGTTTCGTTCTTTGTAGTTTTATCGTTTGATGCTTACTTCGTGAGATATTTGGCCCGGTCACTGTCAATGGACCACCCTGTAGTGTGTACAACGCCTAACGTCACCGTCTGTTTCAGATAACGGTCACGAGAGGTGGTGCAATAATACAGTTGTCGAGTAGTACTCTTCGTGTCTACGTATTTAGCAGTCAACTTGGTCACAATGTTGACAAAGTCATCTCTCCCAATGAGAGACCCCGGTGGTGCTCTGCTCCCAGTATGCTCGCGTCGACCGCTGCCAGTTATCGGTAACACAACACACATAAACGACAGACATTATTCTGAGACATAAACTACACAACAGGTGATCAATACAACTGAATAGAAACAAATTAGCCTCCGTGAGTTACTTGGCCAGTGCCAGCCCTTAAACTTTGATTAGTAAAAAATGGTTCAAATGGCTCTGAGCATTATGGGACCATCTGAGGTCATCAGTCCTCTAGAACTTAGAACTACTTAAACCTAACTAACCTAAGGATATCACACACATCCATTCCCGAGGCAGGATTCGAACCTGCGACCGTAGCGGTCGCGCGGTTCCAGACTGTAGCGCCTAGAACCGCTCGGCCACTCCACCCGGCTTTGATTAGTAAGGGTATAAGATGAACATCAACAAAAGCAAAACGAGGATAATGGAATGTAGTAGAATTAAGTCGGGTGATGCTGATATAATTAGATTAGGAAATGAGACACTTAAAGTAGTAAAGGAGTTTTGCTATTTCGGGAGCAAAATAACTGATGATGGTCGAAGTAGAGAGGATATAAAACGTAGACTGGCAATAGCTAGGAAAGCGTTTCTGAAGAAGAGAAATTTGTTAACATCGAGTATAGACTTAAGTGCCAGGAAGTCGTTTCTGAAAGTATTTGTATGGAGTGTAGCCATGCATGGAAGTGAAACATGGACGATAAATAGTTTAGACAAGAAGAGAATAGAAGCTTTCGAAATGTGGTGCTACAGAATAATGCTGAAGATAAGGTGGGTAGATCACATAACTAATGAGGGGTACTGAATAGAATTGGGAAGAAGAGGAGTTTGTGGCACAACTTGACCAGAAGAAGGGACTGGTTGGTAGGACATATTCTGAGGCATCAAGGGATCACAAATTTAGCATTGGAGGGCAGCGTGGAGGGCAAAAATCGGAGACCAAGATACACTAAGCAGATTCAGAAGGATGTGGGTTGCAGTAAGTACTGGGGGATGAAGAAGCTTGCACAGGATAGAGTAGCATGGAGAACTGCATCAAACCAGTCTCAGGACTGAAGACCACAACAACAACAACAGACGATGCTCCGCTGAACAACTTGAGGTAGGGAATCTGGGTCTGGAGAAGTCAGGTTATAATAGGAATAAAATCAAATTACTGTCTACATTTTTATTTACATTAGTTAACTGCAAATACCACCACCGATACAATGAACGTACCTTTTGTAATCTTACAAAATGTTCCGAAACTGATTGCCATCAACCGCAATGCAAACAGGACATCAGCGAACAATGCTGATGCACCCTGACAAATATCAGTGTTGTGTTTCGAATCACATCAAAGGCTGCTACAATTCTGGCAACTAATTCCATCTCCGTATCCACTGGGATCTCGTACACAAACGACTTTAGATATCCCTATAAGAAATAACCAACGGGATTCAGGTCAGGTGACCTGGCAGACCATGGGACCCCCCCCCCCTTCCAACCCAGCGACCGGGAAATTCTGTACCGGTACTGCTCCATCGTATTGTGATGTACGTCTCTGAATAGCAGTGACTAATGACTGGGTGTATCGTTGATTCACAGCACGTTCTGTCACGGGACAATGTAAAGGCAATACAACAGCTTATGGACAGGGAAAGTAAACAAAACCTGCATCATGGTCCTCGGACTCGTCCTCTTTGTTTACTTGCAGGAACTAAAGAATATACATGTAAATAAACAACACAATACATATAACTTGTACGCATGTTAGTAGTAAATAAGCTGAAAAACAATAATGTTGAGCAAATAGACATGTTTACTTGTATATCTTCTTAAGCTGGCTTCTCCTATCGCAGGTTGCCTACCTCAAATTGTTCAGTGGAGCATCCTCTATGTCCTGTTACACTTTAGCACACTCTTACGGAAACACACAGCATAAGTATTCCCTTGATAAACTGACAAGGCCACTGAATTTATTCCTTATCCTTACTAAGAGAACTGGACGGGAAATGGTGGTGAGGTGTAAATTGTCTGTAGACTGCAAAGCGAACAGCCTTTCCCAGAAGGACGCTCCAGCTGCAGTACAGGTGGACAAGAATGAATTTCTCCTCTAGCAGTGTAGAACTGTATGCAGAGACCTTCGGTAGAATCAGTCCATACGCGTTTTATGAGTTAGTATTTAATTCCACTTAGTAACTCATATCTGTACAGTGTCCAGTGTTAACACACCTCGTGGAATATAAACACCGCTCTGGACATGGCGCCGGCAGTGACCGCTGCGGGCAGAGGGCTGCGGAAGGGTTTGTATAACTTCGTCAAACACTGTATAGTTGGTTTTTGTTACACAGTGGGTCGGAGAGTGTGGGAAATCGCCAGCTCGCTCTTTAGTTTACCGATCTATGGTGGGGGTAACTGCACGATCAACATCTGCACGATCAACATCCGGCGAGCCACCTTCCCGCACTCCTCTAACATCTCCCCTCCCGTTTCCACCCTGCCACATTCCCAGAATACGATGTATCCGTTAATACGGTTCTGCAGCCCTCAGATCTGCTAAACATTTTTAATATTTGTTCTTAAACCACTTCATTTAACAATAAACACCAATTTTTTACCATTAACCCTTTCGTGGGCCGTAGGGGATATACTTCCCACTAAATAACACGTTTCTCGTAGTGGTCATTTTCGCAGCAGCTGCATATAATTTGCTTTTGTTTCAAATAAATGCCTTTTTTGCATAATGCACATCGAAATTTTTATTTTTATTTATGCACCCAGATGCGTTTCGCCTTTTTTACAAGGCATCTTCAGTGGGTGTCAGATAACTTCTAATTCACTGCATCTAAGCAAACTGCTTTTCTCATCTGGCAACCAGGTGGACATCTTACAGTTCACATTCACTTTACTGTTTACATTACGCATCACTGTATTAAAAAGATGGCAGTTACAGTGATGCGTAACGTAAACAGTGAACTGAAAGTGAACTGTAGGATGTCCACCTGGTTGCCAGATGAGAAAAAGCAGTTTGCTTTGATGCAGTGAATTAGAAGTTGCCTGACACTCACTGAAGGTGCCTTGTAAAAAGGCGAAACCCTTCTGGGTGCACAAATAAAAATAAAAATTTCGATGTGCAGCATGCAAAAAAGGAATTTCTTTGAAACAACTGCAATTTCCACTAAATATATTTCTTTACACCAGCATTTACAGAAATACATGTTGCCACTTCTGTACGCTCCTCGCATCTAATGTCAGTCTGTTGCATCAGCTGTAGTTTCTGTTTGTTGTGAAATATAGCCTTCAGGACTGCGGGAAGTATACATAACACTAAACACCGGTGTTTTAATGGCTATTGGGAAATATGGTTACCACCAAAGTAGTTTATGGAAGGGGATTGGGAAGTGGACTTACCACAAAATTCATCTGTCATGTGTGGTTCTTGCGAAGCATACTTACCACCAACTTAGGGTTTCCTAAAGCTTTTCGGAATACTTCTGAAGTCTTGTGGTAGCACACTGCACCAAATGTGTGAAAATTGCTCCAACAATCACTTTCTGTTTGTCGTGGGATCAGTACTCCTGTCTAAGAAATTGCTTCTGCTATATTCATTATTGTGACCTGTACCAGCTCATGCAATTACTGCTCCATAAAGTTTCAAGAACTGTTTTCACATTGTAATACGTAAACTTTAGTATCGGTAACAATTATTTTTGGGTAAAGTAAAAGAAAACATAAAACAAAAACAGAAAACAATCTTCATTACTTTTTACATGTAATGGCAACACATAACAGCTCACAAAAGATGAGTGCGAAATCCATTTACCACCAATATCTCACACCTCACAGAGGTGCCTTGGTGATATATGAACCACCATAGTTTTTGGTCTTAAATCACAAACATAAAATCATCAAAACACAAATACTCTCAGTTGATCAATATTCTAACAGGCTAGCAAAAATATTGTCTTCACTGTGTTGCTAAAAAAAATAAAGAAAACGAAAAGATAAAGAGCCTTCGAAAGGGTTAAAACACTATTTTTAGTAATCTGCGACTTTTGATCACTGCAACGTGGAAACTGTTAGTTCTAGAGAAAAAACTAATGCGACCTTTTTGTTGGAAATGTTATGTATTTTAATCCTGTACTGACAAACATTTGCACTAGAAGTGGCGTTTTTCGGGATATACAAGAACATAAAAAAGTGACCTTTAACCCGCCCCGCTCCCCAACTACATGCGCACACCACACCAGTCAGGGTTTCCGGTATGTTGTACATGACAATCCCCCTTAAAAATGGTTAAAATGGCTCTGAGCACTATGGAATTAATCTGAGGTCATCAGTCCCCTAGAACCTAGAACTATTTAAACCTAACTAACCTAAGGACGTCACACACATCCATGCCCGAGGCAGGATTCGAACCTGCGACTGTAGCGGTCGCGCGGTTCCAGACTGAAGCGCCTAGAACCGCTTGGTCACATCGGCCGGCCGCAATCCCCCTTAGCACCGTACAAAAATTTGCGACTACACGAATTGACTACACGAATTTATTTCCCCAGTCGACATCTTTCGGTCTCTGTTGAGTGGGTGACAACAGCAGTCTGGGTTCATGCGATTCGAACAATTGAAAGCTGCATAGATTACCATTGGCTGAGTGTCATGAAGTACGAGCGCGCGACATATGCATACGTTAAGGACTGAAGGGAAACGTTTCAGCAAGTCAGTTTTCACCTGTGTTAAGACATGGGAAATAGGAAATATTTGAGACAAAGAGCATTTTTCGTGAACATTTGTAACGGCTCTCCCATACCTCTTAAGTATGAAATTAACTTCCTCTGCAGGACTATCGAACGGAAATTTGCATAGTCTAACTGTTCTCGTACCGAATCCAGCATGAGTTATGAGTACAGTAGGTCGCTCGTTGTACCATTGCTGTCATTTAAATTAATTGTTCCACCACATTCTTGACACCGGAATCACATAATTTTGAATCACTCGATTAGAAGATAACGGCATTTGTGATAATAGAGAAATGTACTCCCACAATATCCTCCTCACTGATCTGTACTTTTGTGCTGTCAAGGATTCTATTTCTGTTGTTCTCGGTCTCATAAACTCTTGATCCCGCAGAAACTTTATGGTATCTCTTCTTTCGTAATTGATGTTAAACAGTCGTCAAGGTAATACAACACTGAACTATATGGCTGCTCCCCGCACATGCAGCTCACTCTCTGATCCTGCTGTCGCACAGACAGCACACATAACGCCGCCTACAGCTGCCGCCCCACGTTCGTGATGACGATGATGATGATGTTTTGGTTTGGGGGGCGCTCAACTGCGCGGTTATCAGCGCCCGTATAAATTCCCATCCTTCGTTCAGTCCAAACTCGCCATTTTCCTGAATTATGATGAAATGATAAGGACAACACGAACACCCAGTCATCTCGAGGCAGGTGAAAATACTGATCCCGCCGGGATCTTACCCCCTGGTCGGGAAGCGAGAACGCGACCGCGAGACCACGAGATGCGGACTCCCCACGTTCGTCTCCCGATGCAGGAGGGGTGACGGCGCCATTTCAGTAATGAACGATAGTCACACTTGCTCACTCGAATCACACCGACTCGTATAAAAGGTGATTTTTTTCGTAGTGTATAAGGAAAGATGGATGAGAGGACACAGAACAAAACAGATCTAATGATCTTACGTCCGGAAATGCATAGTTTCCATGCTAGAGACCATTTATTCAGTCATACGGAGCTACAGAGACTGCAGTCTAATACGCGCTGTACCATACAGGCACAGTTACAGAATGTTTCCATGTGCCTCAACGCGTGCGTGTACTCACTGTAACATGTTCTGTCCCACACATTCACATCGTCCAGGCTGCATCCGAACAGTGTCAAAGGTAGCATGAATACGCTGCTGCAGTGTCTCCACATCAGGAATGGGTTCTGCAGGCACGACACTTTTGAGATGCCCCATAACCAGAAATCGCACGGGTTGAGACCCGGTGAACGAGCAGGCCATGCAACAGGACCCCTTCGACCGATCCATCGACCAGGCAAGACACGATTGAGATGTGTCCGGACGTTAACGGCGAAGTGGGCTGCAGCACCATCATGTAGCAGCTACATGACCCTTCGAATCATCAATGGCACTTCTTCCAACAGGAGAGGCCAGAGGAGAAGCCAAAGGTCGCAATATGTTCAACAAACAATTCATGGCGTTGGGTGCAGAGTGGTACAGTGAGATGAAGAAGTTGGCACTGGAGATAAATTCGCAGTGGGCTGCATCAAACCAAACAGTAGACTCACTTAAAACTTCCAGGTTATTAGGCTGTGGTCGATGTTCCTTTCCAACTGCGGGAGACATCTTCAGAGATAAAATGGCGAACTCCAACCCGAACTTGAGGAAGCACGAGACTATCGCTGGTGCTGACTACATTCTGGATTGAAAGTAATCGATCGTTGTAATTTCGACATCCAAATTTTGTTTCACTTAACACCTTCCTTTGAACGCAAGAGGAATTGCCGCCTAGGACATACGGATAAACCTGCCGTAACGGAACATCTGTACCACGAAGATGATCATGAAAGAAAATTCACTGAGACGAATGTCATGCCTAAAACATCATTATCATTTGCGTGTGTTTAGAAAGGCTATAGAGATTCATAAACACCATAATAATTTTAACAGAAAAGAGGAAGGTGTTAAATGAGACAAAATTTTGGTGTCGGCATTACAACGTATGTATGACGGTCCAGTACTTTCAATCGAGAATGTTGGCAATACTAGCGATAATCTCGTCGTATCCAACGTCACGTGATAGACTTTGGTGCCCTCTACACTGCCTATATAATAGGCACTGCCTCGAGTTTTTGTTGCAGTTCGCCATTTTACCTCTGGAGACGTCTCCCGCAGTCGGAGAGGAAACGTTAGGAGAAAGCTTTGCACATCGACCACGGGCTAATAGCCAGGAAGTCTTCAGTGATGTCAGTACCAGTCGCGAAAGCTTACATTGTATGATCAATCAGTTGACTCAAAAAATAAATAAATTAAACACAGTTCTGATCGCTATATGCAGCTTAGCGCTTACCCGACCGAATGAAAGTCCTGCAAGAATATTCTCAATATCATAATTTGAGACATTGTTTTCCGCAGTCAGACGTAAACTGTTTCTTTCGAAGGATTACATTTGAATGGTTGAGAGTACTAGTGGTACAAATGACATTGCCGGCCGAAGTGGCCGTGCGGTTAAAGGCGCTGCAGTCTGGAACCGCAAGACCGCTACGGTCGCAGGTTCGAATCCTGCCTCGGGCATGGATGTTTGTGGTGTCCTTAGGTTAGTTAGGTTTAACTAGTTCTAAGTTCTAGGGGACTAATGACCTCAGCAGTTGAGTCCCATAGTGCTCAGAGCCATTTGAACAAATGACATTTCGCAAGAAAATGACCGGAGTGCACATGTACAAGTGAATTCCTGCCAAGTGCTTCACTCTGCTATGATTAAGTGTAAGAGTACAACTAGTACAAGTGAAATGGCCGACGAGAGGAGAATCGCTGCTATCGTAATGAAGCTTCAGGTATGTATTTTTCTGGAAGTACGACGACAGCGTAGTGTGTATGCTATTAAGAGTACTTATAGCATAAAATTCAGTGAATGTTTAAATGCATTCCAACACAACAGTAACCGTGGATGCAAGAGGGCAGAATGGGGAAAGAAGAAGACATGGCTGAAAAATGGGACGAGAAAGCTCTAAAAATGAACGAGACAATTTTAGATAATCGCAAGTGTAGCCCCAAGTAAGACATTCTTCACGAGATACTACAGAAGGAACAGATTCTCATTTAGCAGACACTTATTGTAAGGAGATAATATGTGACATTTACAATCTTTCGTGTACTTTCGAATCTCACCAATATACTTTCGTTTTGGTGCTTTTTTTATTTTCTATTTACCTATTTGTCGTTCAGCGTGATACATCAATTATGCATTAGCCCTCACACTTCTTTGTTTTACAATCTTCAAGAATTTTACTACATATTTCATGTGTATTATACCAAAAATTTTGAAAATAATGCGCAATAGATTCTAGTTATACCTGTTTAACATGTTTGAAGACCAAAGGAGTATAAGTATTTTTCATACACCACAAAAAATACTGTAGGGCTACTGAAATTTCTAATCGTATCTGTAACTTCACACAGACTAACTGACTATCAGCAAAAAATATCTGATGTTGCTTAACAGCCATAGAACTTTGACAGTCATTTACTCAGTTAGCTTAAAATAGCCCTTCATTTTATTAACTTTCATCAAACCGTTCGTATGCCACTTTAAGCTGAACTGTAACCATCCAGTTAAGACAGTGTAAGTCGGGCGTAGACGACGTCATAGTGTCTGCAGTGTGACCTCAACTAGAAAAGCCTCTTAGTGGAAGAAGTAACCTAGCCAAGTCTGTTCCTGTGACAAAAGCTCTCTCCGGCTACGAGTTTTCTTCGGAAACTTCTGCGCGACTTCCGACGTTATAGTCTGCACTCTCTGGCTAAAACACGTCAAGGTAGCCCCTTCCACATTACAGGCCCGCTGAAAGATCCGTAACTGCAACTTGGTGCTCTTTCTACGAACTTCAGTTGTTGCTGTGTAGCTCCCTCTGGAACAACACTCTGCCCTTCGAAAAAGTAAAATAGAGAACCCCTCTTCTCCTCCATAATCCACACCGCACAAACTTCTTTAAGAGAACAGACTCTTCGAATTCATGAACCCAGATCTGCCCCTGAAAAGTTGTACATTCTGCTTTTATAAAATACACCGAGTAAAATAATTTCACGAAAGCTGCAATTGTTTTCTCCTCAGTGTCACCATTAGTTTTGGACTTTGACAACAGTAAATTAATAAAATGACTTTGTGGTATTAGTATACACACAGGCTACCTGTTATTAACAACTCTTTAGGCGAATTAACGCTACACACAGGATGTATTGCTGTATAATGAAGCATGTAGAGCACTGTCTTTATTTCGGTATCTTTGAAATAGGTATGTGACCTCACTATGACGTCACAATCCAAGATGACTGACCCAGAATACTGAGGCAGTCTAACTCAATTATTGGTGGGAAATACAAAAACTCCTGCGAAATTCAAAAATCAGTGAGTAAATTCAAATTTTTTCCTCTTACTCTGAAGCGTAGGAGTTGGGGAGGGGTAGTTGTTATTGATCAAGGGCTACACAGTAGCTCTAAGCAGTCTCGTCAAAGACTGCTGCATGTAGAAAGGATATTTTCGCTTTTAGTCTATCACTAGAGTTGCTCCAGACATTCTGGCCAATAGCCCTATGTGGGAAGCATGGGTAATAACAATAATAATACGACAGCAAACTATCACTGAAGTGCAGGGGAGTAACCAGTTGCCGATCTACAATGAATAGCTGCTGGGAGGGACATAAGGATTGGTAATAATATTAGCAAAGTGCCCATTGTCTCAGTGCTGCTACTTTTTTCCTTTTGTTATTTCACACGTCTGACCAATGTGTGTGCAGCACAATTCGCTGCTCTTCAGCCAAGAGACTACGGAAAACAACAACGGTACATACATATAATATGGGGATAAAAGATGAAATTTACACATGAGAAGGGGAGACAATGGGCATTAAAATACACAACAAAGGAGTAGTTCCATGAGGCACGTTTTTGTAAAATCCACATATAATTAAAATGACACTTGACAAAGATGGAGGACATAAACACTGGTGGCATGAAGAGCACAGAAACGGCGATCATGCTAATGAGAGCCACACAGAACGACGACACCCAACACACACTGTACTGATGTTACATACACGACGAGCTCCGACACATGACAATGTAAGTGGAATAAAGTCGGAAGGACCGGCCTGGGGAAGAAGGGGCGGGGGGGGGGGCGGGGGGTGAGAGGGTCAAAGAGAAGGTAGGAAAGATAGAATACGGGTCAGCGAAAGAGGGGGGTATCAGAAGGGGCAAGGGGTAGAAGTGGGGGGTGGAAACTGGTAGCACCCCAAGAGGCAGGAGACAAGGAAGATTGGGAGGGAACAGCATAGGAGGGAGTGCCAGTGCTGCTATTTTTTTATTCATTGTAATTTCATTTGGTTGCCCCACATGGTCAAGGGAGGGCTGGCAGTGGCACAATCCACCACTCTTCAGCTGAGTGGCATACAAATAATAAGAGGTACCTTATACATAAAAGAGGGTGGAAAAAGGGGGTATAAAAACACAGTAAATGGAGACAATGGAAGTTAAAATACACACTAACATGGGGACGTTCACTGGGGGTCAGGTAAAAACGTCAACATAAAGTTGTCAATTTGTGGGACACTTAAAATAGACTGGACACACACACACACCATAGTATAAAAACACACAGAGCGAGAGACACTTAAAAAATCATTGTAAGCGATGGTGCGCACACAAAGATGGTAGGGACCTGCCAAGGGATGGGAGAACTGAGAGGAGGGAAAAGGAGAGAAAGCTGCAGAAGGGGGGGGGCTGTAGAGGGTGGAAGAAAAAAAATGGGAGTGGGAGGGTGCACCAAGAAGCAGGAGATGTGTGGGATGGCAGATGAAAAGCGAAGGCAAATCAGGAGGGAGTGCAGAGACACAGAAGGGGGCATGGGAAAGGGGGGGCATAGTAGGGAAGAAAACTGCTCAAGGGAAGGGAAGAGGAGAGGTGATGGAGCCCTGAGGAGGGAGGAGGTCGGGTTAGAGTTAGTAGGAAGGCGAAGCTCATCACCTGCGAGGCGTAGGTGCTGGAAATTGCGTTAGGAAAGGTAGCGGAGGGTATGGAGATGGAGACAGTAAAGGCATGGGTATGGGCTGGGAGTGGAGAGGATGGGGGACTCCAGGGGGTGGGGGTATCGAGTCAGTGGATGGTATACAGGGTGTGGATGTGTTTGAGGAAAAGAAGATGGGGAAGGGGATGAGGTTATAGAGGATGTGCGTGGGGGACAGAAAGTGGGTATGGAATGTGACACAGAGTGCATGGCGTTCTACTATTTGGAGGGCTTTATAGGATCTGAGAGGGATGGAAATCCAAACGATGCTGGCGTAACAAAGGATGGGGTGGAAGAAGGATTTATAGGTGAAAGGATGGTGGAATGATGCAGTCCCCATGTCCGGACAGACAGGGGTTGTAAGAGGCAGAAGCAGTGGGCTTTGTGTTGGATTGTAAGGAGATGGAGAGTCCAGGTGAGGTGATGGTTGAGGATGAGGCCAAGGTAATTCAGGATAGGAGTGAGGGGGGTTAGATGGATAGGAGAACTATAAATGGTGTAAAAATTGTGAAGCCAGAAGGGGTAGGTCGTACGATCTATGATTATCGCCTCCATCTTGGGAGGGTTGATGTGAAGGAGCCACTGGTTGCAATAGGCAGTGAACTGGTCAAGGTGGGTTTGAATGGTACTTTGGGATCGTTGAAGGGTAGGATAAAGGGTCAGAAAGGCGGTGTCATCAGCAAATTGGAAGAGGTGTACAGGCAGGGGACGTTTGAGCATATCAGCAGTATACAGGAGATAGAGGAGAGGGTAAGCGATGGAGCCTTGGGGCACACTGGCAGTGAGATCGAAAGTACGGGAGTTGCTATTGTGGACAGTGACATAGGAGGAGGGAAGAGGAAGGAAGCAACGAGATGGGCGAAATTGATGGGAGAGAATAGCTCTGGACTTTTAAGTGGAGCCTGGGACGCCAGACACAGTCGTTGGCGTTCTGGAGCTCGAGGGAAACAAAGATAGCACAGTGAAGGAAGTTAAGTTGGAGGGACAGGAGATTGGTAAGGTTAAGGGGCTGGTAGTCGGCTGAGAAGGAGGGCCAGAAACCACACTGGGCAAGGAGAAGAAGGTGGTGCTGGTTAAGGTGGTGATGAATACAGCAGGAGAGGTGGACTCCAAGACCTTACTGAACATGGAGGTGAGGCAGATGGGACGATAGGAAGAGGTGTCAGAGGAGGGGTTTGTTGGGTTTAGGGAAAAGCGGGACACAGGAAGTCTTCCACAGGTCAGGGTAAAAGCCGGTAGAGAGGAGGAAATACACTGTATGGCATTCTTTTACGAGTGTTGTACTTATTATCTTTCTCGAACACAGCATCTCAAGACGAAAACCTGGCCAGTTTCTTCCAGTCTAATCCAGTACCATCTACCGAGAGCACTGTTTACCTGAAGAACCTTTATTTGTACATTTGCGGTCAGGACAGGCTAAGCTGTGGCTTCCGGTCGGCCGAGCCCTCATGACCACGCCTGCCACGGGCCGCGGACCGGCGTCATCAACTGCTAGCACACAGTGAGACAAGGAGATGTGGCTTGGACGTGGAGTTCCAACTACTATTCCACGCCCTGCACAGATTCCCCAGTTTAAAAAAACCCACTTTACTCAGTTCGAGGTGGAGATGATGTCTTCCACACACCTCTAATCCGTCATGCGAAAAGTTGGATTCATCCCTTTTACGAGCGTTATTTTCCAAGTCAGAAGAAATCGGTGCATACACTCGTTTTCACATCGCTAAAGTAACTTTAATTGTTGATTCTCGGTGTGAAAATCCTGTACAGCAGTATGGCATGGGCTATATTTCCTCTAAGTATTCTCTCATCCGGTAAAAGAAATCTCTTCTTATCAGCTTAATATCTGTTACGTAATTTATCACAGGAGTAGCATATTAAACATTTTTGCCTCATGACGGAGTGCCAAATGCATGCTTTCCTAGCTCACAGGACGCCTCCTCACTTTCGAACTGTCTTAAGGAAATAAAATGCCTCGCCAACTATGATGTCTATTAAGATAATAAAACAGCAGCACAGAGAAGTTGTAGATATCAGGTTAGTAATAAGTATCACATTATAAACTCGGTAATAGAGGTGATTTTATTACGATGGCCATCTCTCGCCGCGTAGGTGGGAGACTGAAATTCGTTAAAAGATCTAGCCGCAATCAAAAAACCCGATTACCACTCCAACTCAGGAATCATATCTGTGACAGTCTTGCCCTCGCTTTCAACAGCCTTGCGGCACATCATTACATCAAATTGATTGACGAATTAATGACAATGATCATAGTGAATAACTTTGATCTTGCAGCTGGATTACACACCCCACATAATCATTACAGGCGCTTCTCTGACGTCTCTCGGGGCTTCCTCCGATACCAAAATCGGTGTTGTCTGTCATCAGATAACTGAAGATATCCAGTGCTAATTACAATCTCCCTGTTGATTGCCTTACCTTGCTGGTGGAAGCAAGTCACGTACAATTCAGGTATACTGCTCCTGAACTAATCCTGCTGAGACCTTTCGGTCAAAGGAGGTGGGAGGTGGAGAGGTGTTTCACTTTCTTCTCCCCCCCCCCCCACCCCCTGCTACCGCCGCCACTGGAGCACAAACCTGCGCCCGTACGTCAGGGCTGTACCGCTCCTACATCTACATCTACATCCACATGATTACTCTGCAATTCACATTTAAGTACTTGGCAGAGGGTTCATCGAACCACAATCATACTATCTTCCTACCATTCCACTCTCGAACAGCGCGCGGGAAAAACGAACACCTAAACCTTTCTGTTCGAACTCTGATTTCTCTTATTTTATTTTGATGATCATTCCTACCTATGTAGGTTGGGCTCAACAAAATATTTTCGCATTCAGAAGAGAAAGTTGGTGACTGAAATTTCGTAAATAGATCTCGCCGCGACGAAAAACGTCTTTGCTTTAAGGACTTCCATCCCAACTCGCGTATCATATCTGACACACTCTCTCCCCTATTACGCGATAATACAAAACGAGCTGCCCCTTTTTGCACCCTTTCGATGTCCTCGGTCAATCCCACCTGGTAAGGATCCCACACCGCGCAGCAATATTCCAACAGAGGACGAACGAGTGTAGTGTAAGCCGTCTCTTTAGTGGACTTGTTTCATCTTCTAAGTGTCCTGCCAATGAAACGCAACCTTTGGCTCGCCTTCCCACACAATATTGTCTATGTGGTCTTTCCAACTGAAGTTGTTCGTAATTTTCACACCCAGGTACTTAGCTGAATTGACAGCCTTGAGAATTGTACTCTTTATCGAGTAATCGAATTCCAACGGATTTCCTTTGGAACTCATGTGGATCACCTCACACTTTTCGTTATTTAGCGTCAACTGCCACCTGCCACACGATACAGCAATCTTTTCTAAATCGCTTTGCAACTGATACGGGTCTTCGGATGACCTTACTAGACGGTAAATTACAGCATCATCTGCGAACAACCTAAGAGAACTGCTCAGTTTGACCCCCAGGTCATTTATATAGATCAGGAACAGCAGAGGTCCCAGGACGCTTCCCTGGGGAACACCTGATATCACTTCAGTTTTACTCGATGATTTGCCGTCTATTACTACTAACTGCGACCTTCCTGACAGGAAATGACGAATCCAGTCGCACAACTGAGACGATACCCCATAGGCCCGCAGCTTGATTAGAAGTCGCTTGTGAGGAACGCTGTCAAAAGCTTTCCGGAAATCTAACCGACAAGCCACCGATCACTGTGCCAGAAAGCTGTAAATGATTCCAGCTTTACAACAGTTGTCCTATGCTACTCAGAATGATTGGGCGATTAAATGTCGCTGGGGCATATACCAGGACTTTGTAGAATATGCTTCCCTTCCTCCCACGTGCAGACCGAAACGTTCTGAGATACGGTTTCGAGATGTGAGAGAAAGGCTGACCCAGTGAACAGTTGCAAAATACACTACTATCCATTAAAATTGCTACACCAAGAAGAAATGCTGATGATAAACGGGTATTCATTGGGCAGATATATTATACTAGAACTGACATGTGATTACATTTTCACGTAATTTGGGTGCATAGATCCTGAGAAATCAGTACCCAGAACAACCACCTCTGGCCGTAATAACGGCTTTGCTACGCCTGGGCATTTAATCAAACAGAGCTTGGATTGCGTGTACAGATACAGCCGCCCATGCAGCTTCAACACGATATCACAGTTCATCAAGAGTAGTGACTGGCGTATTGTGACGAGCCAGTTGCTCGGCCACCATTGACCAGACGTTTTCAATTGGTGAGAGACCTGGAGAATGTGCTGGCCAGGGCAGCAGTAAAACATTTTCTATATCCAGAAAGGCCCGTACAGGACCTGCAACATGCAGTCAAAAAAAATGGCTCTGAGCACTATGGGACTCAACTTCTGAGGTCATTAGTCCCCTAGAACTTAGAACTAGTTAAACCTAACTAACCTAAGGACATCACAAACATCCATGCCCGAGGCAGGATTCGAACCTGCGACCGTAGCGGTCGTGCGGTTCCAGACTGCAGCGCCTTTAACCGCACGGCCACTTCGGCCGGCTAACATGCAGTCGTGCATTATCCTGCTGAAATGTAGGATTTCGCAGGGATCGAAAGAAGAGTAGAGCCACGGGTCGCAACACATCTGAAATGTAACGTCTACTGTTCAAAGTGCCGTCAATGCGAACAAGAGGTGACCGAGACGTGTAACCAATATACACCATTCCATCACGCTCGGTGATTCGCCAGTATGGCGATGACGAATACACGCTTCCAATGTGCGTTCACCGCGATGTCGCCAAAAACGGACGCGACCATCATGATGCTGTAAACAGAACCTGGATTCATCCGAAAAAATGACGTTCGGCATTCGTGCACCCAGGTTCGTCGTTGAGTACACCATCGCAGGCGCTCCTGTCTGTGATGCAGCGTCAAGGGTAACCGCAGTCATGGTCTCCGAGGTGATAGTCCATGCTGCTGCAAACGTCGTCGAACTGTTCGTGCAGATGGTTGTTGTCTTGCAAACGTCCCCATCTGTTGACTCAGGGATCGAGACGTGGCTGCACGATCCGAGACAGCCATGTGGATAAGATGCGCGTCATCTCGACTGCTAGTGATACGAGTCCGTTGGGATCCAGCACGGCGTTCCGTATTACCCTCCTGAACCCACCGATTCAATATTCTCCTAACAGTCCTTGGATCTCGACCAACGCGAGCAGCAATGTCGTGATACGATAAACCGCAATCGCGATAGGTTACAATCCGACCTTTATCAAAGTCGGAAACATGATGGTACGCATTTCTCCTCCTTGCACGAGGCATCACAGCAACGTTTCACCAGGCAATGCCAGTCGACTGCTGTTTGTGTATGAGAAATCGGTTGGAAACTTTCCTCGTGTCAACATGTTGTAGGTGTCGCCACCGGCGCCAACCTTGTGTGAATGCTCTGAAAAACTAATCATTTGCATATCACAACATCTTCTTCCTGTCGGTTAAATTTCGCGTCTGTAGCACGTCATCTTCGTGGTGTAGCAATTTTAATGGCCGGTAGTGTATCTGTATGCTGACCATTCCATCCCAAACGAGTATGAGCCCGCAAATCTGGGATTCTCTCAGAATAGAGTCGTGTGGAAGCATTCCTATTGGCTCCCGCCAAATTAGAGGGTGGATGCTTTGAGTACTCAAATGGGGATGACTGGAGGGAGGAATTTCTTTCCAAGGACTACTACTGAGAGGATTTACTGAACCAACCCTTGAAGCTGTAAGTAGAATGACTCTGCTGCCGCCAGCATACATTTTGCGTGAGGACCACCAAAATAAGATACGAGAAATTAGCGCTCATACAGAGATCTCTTTTCCCTTACCCTATTTGCTACTGGAAGAGTAAAGGAAATGACTTGTAATGACACAGGGTACCTTCCGCCACCCAACGTACGATGGATTGTGTAGTATACACAAAGATGTAAATTTAGTCTAACTATCAAGATGTGACACCACCCATTTATAGGCATACTAAATTCACGGAAGGATGTTTCACCTTACTTATCGAGAAAACAAAAGACGGAACTTCTGCTACTGTTCCACCGAACTGTACAGTGGCTTGTGGCGTGTTTGTCTTAAATGTATAATTTTCGCTGGTAATAGAGTTGTCTGTAAGCAGGCGAGAAAATCTATGGTGGAGTTGGTAGTTGACCTGAATGTAAGTAAATCTGTTGTACAGTAATAGGACTAGAAATCTAAAACGTCATCATAGGAAGCGTCACTGCAGTAAAATACCTAGCAGTAAGCGTCTGGAGCGAGCTGAAGAAGAATGCATATATCACGTTCGGATTCGTTTGCTGGAAGCTTAAGGAAAGCAGCTCGAGCACTAATAACTGACAAGTCGGTGAGCTAAAGCAGGAGAATATATAGGACTGAAATTCATTTGCATGGATTTTTAAGGGTGATATTCGCCCACGAAGAAGCGAGTGACCGCAAATCCCGTCCGTATGCCACCTAGAGATTGTGGCCTACAACTCGGATCGAGGTGTAAGCGTTACTGATATGACGGCTGTTGATGGAGGAGACATTAATATTGATTTCGTCTGGCTTATACTTGTTGGTTAATTGGCTCTCGATGAACGATAGTTGGATAAGTGTACTGGATTTGCTTGTAAATAAATAACTACCAACATACATATGTAGTACTAATGTCGATATAGTCTGCTCTGGACGGAATACAGTATCATGGTCAGTCCATTAGCTAATAGCTCGTGGAAGTAAAAATGAGCGACGCTGCGATTACATCTGGAATCTCCCCCTACTCTTGCAGTATCTCTCAATTATGGATGGAGGCGTGAGACTTTTTCATCAATGTAAGTGATGACATGGTTAGTGTATTGGAAGATCTGTGATACTGTTATTCGTATTCTGGAGGTATGCTTTATTTGAACAAAAGGTGATGTATTTCTCACGAAACATTATGCTATAAACGAAGACTGTGACGCCATTACTGTCGTATTTGTAATTTATTAATCATATGAATACGATAAAGCAGATTAGGACACTTACAGAGGGATATTTATTGACAAACATTCGATATCCATGTTTTGAGAGTTTATGCTTCTGAATTTCTTTGTGCGATCCTCGTACAGGGTGTTTCAAAAATGACCGGTATATTTGAAACGGCAATAAAAACTAAACGAGCAGCGATAGAAATACACCGTTTGTTGCAATATGCTTGGGACAACAGTACATTTTCAGGCGGACAAACTTTCGAAATTACAGTAGTTACAATTTTCAACAACAGATGGCGCTGCAAGTGGTGTGAAAGATATAGACGACAACGCAGTCTGTGGGTGCGCCATTCTGTACGTCGTCTTTCTGCTGTAAGCGTGTGCTGTTCACAACGTGCAAGTGTGCTGTGGACAACATGGTTTATTCCTTAGAACATAGGATTTTTCTGGTGTTGGAATTCCACCGCCTAGAACACAGTGTTGTTGCAACAAGACGAAGTTTTCAACGGAGGTTTAATGTAACCAAAGGACCGAAAAGCGATACAATAAAGGATCTGTTTGAAAAATTTCAACGGACTGGGAACGTGACGGATGAACGTGCTGGAAAGGTAGGGTGACCGCGTACGGCAACCACAGAGGGCAACGCGCAGCTAGTGCAGCAGGTGATCCAACAGCGGCCTCGGGTTTCCGTTCGCCGTGTTGCAGCTGCGGTCCAAATGACGCCAACGTCCACGTATCGTGTCATGCGCCAGAGTTTACACCTCTATCCATACAAAATTCAAACGCGGCAACCCCTCAGCGCCGCTACCATTGCTGCACGAGAGACATTCGCTAACGATATAGTGCACAGGATTGATGACGGCGATATGCATGTGGGCAGCATTTGGTTTACTGACGAAGCTTATTTTTACCTGGACGGCTTCGTCAATAAACAGACCTGGCGCATATGGGGAACCGAAAAGCCCCATGTTGCAGTCCCATCGTCCCTGCATCCTCAAAAAGTACTGGTCTGGGCCGCCATTTCTTCCAAAGGAATCATTGGCCCATTTTTCAGATCCGAAACGATTACTGCATCACGCCATCTGGACATTCTTCGTGAATTTGTGGCGGTACAAACTGCCTTAGACGACACTGCGAACACCTCGTGGTTTATGCAAGATGGTGCCCGGCCACCTCGCACGGTCGACGTCTTTAATTTCCTGAATGAATATTTCGATGATCGTGTGATTGCTTTGGACTATCCGAAACATACAGGAGGTGGCGTGGATTGGCCTCCCTATTCGCCAGACATGAACCCCTGTGACTTCTTTCTGTGGGGACACTTGAAAGACCAGGTGTACCGCCAGAATCCAGAAACAATTGAACAGCTGAAGCAGTACATCGCATCTGCATGTGAAGCCATTCCGCCAGACACGTTGTCAAAGGTTTCGGGTAATTTCATTCAGAGACTACGCCATATTATTGCTACGCATGGTGGATATGTGGAAAATATCGTACTATAGAGTTTCCCAGACCGCAGCGCCATCTGTTGTTGACAATTGTAACTACTGTAATTTCGAAAGTTTGTCTGCCTGAAAATGTACTGTTGTCCCAAGCATATTGCAACAAACGGTGTATTTCTATCGCTGCTCGTTTAGTTTGTATTGCCGTTTCAAATATACCGGTCATTTTTGAAACACCCTGTATATTCTGCATGGCTGTGAATTTCTTTCTGTACTTTTCTGCCCCATTTTTCTCGTTGTGAAAGCTCTCTACCTAGCATGCGAGGAGAAGGGGGGGGGGGAGTGGTATTAGACAGCCTTGTAGCTAATGGGCTGTCGGAACGTGATGGGATTTCGAAACAATTAATGGTACCTGTGACTTCTCAGGGTACATCTTTTACTCGTCAATATGAGGTCAATCCAAATGCTATATATGGAGGACTGTAAGATTCGTGAGAATATGGCGGGTAAGCACACTCTGAAAAACGAGTAGTTGAGAGCTGAGACCTATATCGCTTCTTCTAAGTGTTGTGTGACAAACACATTACGGTCTATGTCATACATCGACTGCAGTGACAAAATTAAAGGCTAATACGAGGGGTTTTACTGAGAAACAAGCAGCACCGTAAGTTTGTCTTTTGTTTTCTTGATAAATGAGAGACAACGTTCTTCTGTGAGTATTGGGTACCTATTTATGGCTAGACTGACATCTTAATAGGTGGGCTAAATTTACATCTACATTTATGTGCATACTTTGCAAGCTATCATACGGCGCATGGCGTGGGGTACCCTGTACCATTACTTGTCATTTCCTTTCCAATTTCATTCACAAACAGAGCGAGGGGAGAAAAGTATCTATATGCTTCAATGTGAGCACCAATTTCTCGTATCTTATCTTCCATTTAGAAAATCTAGAGACCTCTGAAAAGATAGGCATTTTGTGCCTATCTGAGCACCCTATAACCCTACGGTTATAGATTCAGGATGCTATGTATTATTGAAGAAGGGGGAAATGTTATGGAGGAAAAATATGTATAAATGAAAATTTTACCACTAGATGGTGGTGTAAGCGGCAGAATATGGAAAATGGAAGCCTAGGAGAACACGGCTGTTCCTCAGTTTTTGTCTGAGATGCTCGGTATGACTGTCTCAATGCAGGATCGCATGCTGCTGCTAAAGTGAGCTCTGTAGAAGTTCCGGACACTCAATGGTATAAAAAAAAGGCATTGGTCCGATGTCTGCTAGGGGTCTGGATAAAATGACTTTGAAATCCGACAGGATAGCTTCTTTTGAAGTGCAATGTGGCCGTGGTAGGAAAACAATTGATTCGGCATTAGTAGATATGATCACACCATTGCAGGCGTGGTAGACCAATGGTGTGCAAACATGCAGTGCAGGGTAATTGACTGAACTCTAGATTAATCTGTTAGCATGATGCATAAAATGCTACAAAACATCCTGCTCTGTTACCCATATAACATTACCTGTGTTCAGGAGTTGCTTCACACTGACCTGCCAGTAAGACAAATGTTTGCTGTAGAATTTCTTGATCATATGGAAGTGGACAATGAATGACCCTGGAACATTATGTGGACAGACAAAGCCCATTTCCATCTCCAAGGACATGTCAATACATACAACTGCAGAATATGAGCAACAGAAAATCTGCTTGCACATCAACCTGTGATCCTAAAGCGAAATGTATCTTGGCAGCACTAGGATCATTCGGCAGTCAGCTTCAAATACCGGTTGTCTAAATGTTCTCGATAGCGTATCTCGAAAAGAACATCGCCTTCCTTTCTGGGACTCCCATATGCATTCCTAAAGCATCCACCCATTTAATCTGACTGGGAACAATAGGAATGCTTCTACAGGACTGTGTTCTGAGGGAATCCCAGGTCTGCAGGTACATGCAGGAAAGGGTGGTCAGCAGACAGATATTTTGCTATTGCTCACTGGATCAGCCTTCCAGGGTATCACAAAAACACATTCCAGAACGTTTTGATTCCCAGATGAGAGGAGGGGAAGCATCTTTTTGAACAACCTGGCATTTACCGAGCAACATTTAATCGCCCAGTCTTTCTGAGAAGGACAGGACAGCTTTTGTAAGCCTGGAATCATTAACAGATGTCCGGCAAGGCAAGAGGTGGCTTGTCGGGTGGTTGCAGTACAGCCCTGATGTGCCGGCGGAGATTTGTGACCCGGTGGTAGCGTCGACAGCTGCTCGCATACGACCTGGGGGAGGCAGCGGGGGCGGTGGGAAGGCAGCGAAGTGGCGGAGGAGCCAGTGAGACATCCTGCTGCCCCCATAGACCGACAGGTCAGCAGGGTTAGTTCAGGAGCAGTACACCAGAATTCTAAGTGACTCAGCATAGCAAAGTAATCGATAGACATATAGTACACTACAGGCCATTAAAATTGCTACACCACGAAGATGACGTGTTACAGACGCGAAATTTAACCGACGGGGAGAAGATGCTGTGATATGCAAATGATTAGGTTTTCAGAGCATTCACACAAGGTTGGCGCCGGTGGCGACATCTAGAACGTGCTGACATGAGGAAAGTTTCCAACCGATTTCTCATACACAAACAGCAGTGACCGCCGTTGCCTGGTGAAACGTTGTTGTGATGCCACGTGCAAGGAGGAGAAATGCGTACCATCATGTTTCTGACTTCGATAAAGGTCGGATTGCAGCCTATCGCGATTGCAGTTTATCGTATCGCGACATTGCTGCTCGCGTTGATCGAGATCCGAGGACTGTTAGCAGAATATGGAATCGGTGGGTTCAGGAGGGCCGGCCGCGGTGGTCTCGCGGTTCTAGGCGCGCAGTCCGGAACCGTGCGACTGCTACGGTCGCAGGTTCGAATCCTGCCTCAGGCATGGATGTGTGTGATGTCCTTAGGTTAGTTAGATTTAAGTAGTTCTAAGTTCTAGGGGACTGATAACCACAGCAGTTGAGTCCCATAGTGCTCAGACCCATTTGAACCATTTGGTTCAGGAGGGTAATACGGAACGCCGTGCTGGATCCCAACGGACTCGTAACACTAGCAGTCGAGATGACGCGCATCTAATCCACAACATGGCTGTAACGGATCGTGCAGCCACGTCTCGATCCCTGAGTCAACAGATGGGGACGTTTGCAAGACAACAACCATCTGCACGAACAGTTCGACGACGTTTGCAGCATGGACTATCACCTCGGAGACCATGACTGCGGTTACCCTTGACGCTGCATCACAGACAGGAGCGCCTGCGATGGTGTACTCAACGACGAACCTGGGTGCACGAATGCCAAACGTCATTTTTTCGGATGAATCCAGGTTCTGTTTACAGCATCATGATGGTGGCGTCCGTTTTTGGCGACATCGCGGTGAACGCACATTGGAAGCGTGTATTCGTCATCGCCATACTGGCGAATCACCGAGCGTGATGGAATGGGGTATATTGGTTACACGTCTCGGTCACCTCTTGTTCGCATTGACGGCACTTTGAACAGTAGACGTTACATTTCAGATGTGTTGCGACCCGTCGCTCTACCCTTCATTCGATCCCTGCGAAACCTTACATTTCAGCAGGATAATGAACGACTGCATGTTGCAGGTTCTGTACGGGCCTTTCTGGATACAGAAAATGTGCGACTGCTGCTCTGTCCAGCACATTCTCCAGATCTCTCACCAATTGGAAACGTCTGGTCAATGGTGGCCGAGCAACTGGCTCGTCACAATACGCCAGTCACTATTCTTGATGAACTGTGGTATCGTGTTGAAGCTGCATGGGTAGCTGTACCTGTACACGCCATCCATGCTCTGTTTGACTTAATGCCCAGGCGTATCAAGGCCGTTATTACGGCCAGAGGTGGTTGTTCTGGGTACTGACTTCTCAAGATCTATGCACCCAAATTGCGTGAAAATGTAATCACATGTAAGTTCTAGTATAATACATTTGTCCAATGAATACCCGTCTATCATCTGCATTTCTTCTTGATGTAGCAATTTTAATGGACAGTAGTGTAATTAGCACTGGATTTCTTTAGCTATCTGACGGCAGTTAACAGCCATTTTCATGAATTAGTCAATCAATGTGATATCAATTATGTACCGCCAGGCGTTTGGAAGCGAGGGCAAGAATGCTACACGTATGATTCGCAAGTTGGAGCAGTAATCAAGCAATTTTTCGTTGCGCGCGAGAACTTTTAAGGAAATTTCAGTCTCCCACCTACATAGCGAGAAATGGCCGTCTTTAGAAAATCACCTGTATTACCAAATTTGGAAACTGATACTTAGTATTAACCTGATATTTACGACTCCTCTGTGTTGCTGTTTGGCTACCTAATTAGATGTGCATTTGACCTCTTTAACTGAGTTCAAAAGTGAGGTGGCATCATGTGAGAGAGGTAAAGGATGCTCTTAACACTCCATCATGAGCCAAAAATGGAAACGTGTGTATGCACCGATCTTCACTGACTTCGAAAATAAGGCACATAAGTGGGAGGAATCAAACATTTCACGTGAGGAATTCGAGGTGTGTAGGCAACAACATCTCCATCTTTAATTGGGTAAAGTGAATTTTTTAAGCTGGGGAGTCAATGCAGGGCATGGAACTGAAGTTAGAACTCTGCGTCCAAGCCAGGTCTCCTTCTCTAAAAGTTGCTAGGAGTTAGCGAAGCTGGTGGTAGTTGTGGTCTCAAGGGTTCGGCCAACCGGAAGCCGCAGTTTACCCTGTCACTACCGGGCAGCTGCAAAGAAAAGCTCTGGCCAGTCATCTTTTCAGGTACACAGTGCACTCTGTAGATAGCGCTGGACTAGAGTGGAGGTGACAAGCCAGTTTTATTTTTTTTTCCTTGAGATTCCATGTTCAAGTAAAGTAATGAAGCACTCTACTTGTAAAAAAATCGTACAATTTATTTCCATTTCTATTGGCTAGGACGCGACTTATGCCTCGTAAATAGTTATAAGTGTGTTTCTTTCCCTGTTGCTACACGACACTTGTACTTTGTGTGGATGGATTCATAACACCACCATCTGAACGTAACACTCACATCACTACACAGGCCATCAGCCTCACACTCCGCACTAAACACAACACTGCTCCCGGCGACGACCGCATTACCTACTGTCACCTCAAACACTGCCCACCCTCCTTCTTTGCAGTCCTTGCCACCCCCTACAACGTAGTCCTTACCACCAGCTTCTACCTCAACCTGTGGAAAAACTCCAATATCCTGATATTCTCCAAACCCAACAAGCCTCCATCTAATGCCTCTTCCTATCGCCCTGCATGTCTCACCTCAGTGTTCAGCAAGCTCTTGGAATCCATCCTTCCCCTGCACATCCATCACCACCTCCACCGACACCACCTCCTCCCCAACACCCAATGTAGTTTTCGACCTTCCTTCTCTGCCAATGACCAACTCCTATGCCTCACTCATCTCTTCTCCCTCCATCTTAACTCCCGTCACTCGGCCATTTTTGTCTCGCTAGACCTCGTAAAGGCCTATGACCACGTCTGGCACCCCTGTCTCCCGTTTAAACTCCAGACCTACGCCCTTCCTGTAACCTATGTCAGCTGATTGCCTCCTTCCTCTCCCACCGCCCCTCCTATGTTACCATCCATAACTTTGATTCCCGTACCTTCTACTCCTCTGCAGGTGTGCCCCAGGGCACTGTCCTCTTCCCTCCTTCTCCTGTACACGGCAGATATGCCCCAACCCCCCCTACCCCCTTCCATTACACCCTCTGCAGTATGCCGATGACACTGCCTTCCTTTCCCTCACTCCTACCCTTCACGGTCCCAATGCCTTTCTCCAGAATCAGCTTGATCTTGTTGCCCCATGGTGTAAACAGTGGCTCCTGAAAATCAATCCTTCCAAGCGCCCAGGCAATCATCATAGGTCATACCACTCGTTCGCTAAGGCTCCTTCATTTCTCCCTTACCAGCCGTGCCTGTCCTGTCTGCCTCTCCCACACCTTGTCCTCACCATTGATCGTCACCTCACCTGGATTCTTCATCTCCACTCTATCCAATCCAAAGCCCACAACAGCCTCTGACTCGTCAAACTCCTCTCTGGCTGGACACCTACAAATCCTTGATCTGTCCCATCCTCTGTTATGCGAGTTCTGCCTGGATATCCGTTCCCCCCTCCCCCCAAAGTCCCTCCAGATCCTCGAGCGCCATGCACTCTGCCTCACCTTCTGTATACGCCTCCCGCCCCCCATGCGGATCCTCTATGACCTGATCCTTTCCCCCATCCTATTCCTCAAACATATTCATGTCCTCTACACCTCCTGCCACCTTGACCCCCCTCATCCCCTGGTTGCTCGTCTCCTCTCTAACACCTGCCCTCTGCTGTGCCTGCACTGTTGTGGCCCCCTACCATCCACCTCTACACCCTTCACCTCCTTTGCCAAGTTGGGAAAGGAGATGATGCCCTCTCTCCCTCCATTTATCCCTCCTATCAACTCTGATCCTCACCTCCACCTCCCTCTGTCCTTTTCCTGGGTTCCCTCTCCCTCCCTTTCAACCGGTTTTTTATCCCCATCCACCCTCTCTCTCTGCCTCCCTTCTCTCCCCCAAGTCCTTTTGCATTCCCCTTCTGTGCTTTTCCCCACTCCCTCTCGTGTCTGCCCCGCCCCCCTTATGAGTCCCCTCCCTCTAACGGTTCACCCCCACTTCATTTCTCCTCTCCTCCTCCCCATTTTCCCTCTCATCAGTTCAGGTCCCCTTGGCTGTGGTGCGTCATCTTCGTGCCGACTTTTTAGTGCAGTGTTTCAAGTGAGTGTTAAGTGTTGTGCATCTTTTCCGAAGTGTTGCGAACGGAAATCGTACTGCTGCTGGGTGCGATTTTTATACCTCTTGCAAACAGAAACCAGACTGTCGCCGTTTATTTTTAATTGTCTGTCTACTACTTCACCTGTCTGCTTCCTGCTGCGGCGTAGTAAGCTGCTGCCAGACCGCCCCTTTGGAGGGAATTGAAACTCAATCAAGGAAAACAAAACATACAGCACTGAGACAGTGAGTCGCTGTCCTAACATTATTACTCATCCCTATGTCCCTCCCAACAGCTGTTCATTGTAGATCGACTGGGGGATACTTCCCCGTGCTTCAGTGATAGTTTGCTGCCCTTTTATTATTACCCAACTCTCCTACGTAAGGCTATTGGCTAGACTGGGTGAACAGCCCTCTAATGCTAAACTAATAGTGAAAATATCCTCTGTATATCCAGCAGCCTTTTGATAAGATTGATTAGAAGCCACTTTGTTGTGCTTAATCAATGGGAACTACCTCTTCTCAATCCCATGCTTCACAGCTGCAGGGAAAACTTTGAATTTTTGCACTTAATTTTAAATTTCCCAATAATTTTTGTATTTCCTGGATATAGGAGATGGGGAGACAGACTGTATCAGTATTCTGGGTCAGTCATATTGGATTCTGATGCCATACTGACACTGTATCTGTATTCCAAAGATGATGAAATAAGGAGACTACCCTACATCCTTCCAAATCAGCGATATCCAAATTAAATTTCAACAAATAATGAATATATTATTGTTAATTAGTATAATAATAATAAAAGCAAAAAGCACTCCATCTTCAGGCAGCAAGTGGCCCATCGGGACCATCCGCCCGCCGTGTCATCCCCAGATGAGGATGCGGATAGGAGGGGCGAGTGGTCAGCACACCGCTCTCCCGGTCGTTATGATGGTTTTCTTTGACCGGAACCGCTACTATTCGGTCGAGTAGATCCTCAATTGGCATCACGAGACTGAGTGCACCCCGAAAAATGGCAACAGCGTATGGTGGCCCGGATGGTCACCCATCCGAGATCCAGCCATGCCCGACAGCGCTTCACTTTGATGATGTATCCACTGCGGCAAGGCCGTTGCCAATAATAATAATAATACTATGTCCTCTGAAGTACAAAGTAGTAGTATTGGATTTTAGCGCGAAAATTCTAATTTACCACGAAAATTTGAATACCTTGCCAATTTCGAATTTGTCTCCAATTATGAATTTCCCGCCATTTCTCCTGGCGTGTAATCAACGAATTAAAATAATTAGTCAATTAATGTGATATCGAAACAGCGCCAGAACCTCTTCTTTTACCTTCCAAACTTCAGAGGTGTTTTCCACGAAAATTTGAATACCACACCCATTTCGAATTTCCAATCATTTTCAATTTCCCGCCGTTCCTGGGTGTGGGATGCAGTTTAACGCATTAGACAATTGCTTTGATATCAAAATTGCACCAGAACCTCTTCCTTTAACTTCAAAACCTCTAAGGCAAAGCTCTTGGTTTCGAGTCCCGGACTTGCACACTGGGAGGGAGGTGGAAGGAGGAAATATCCAAGAGGCTGGGGTTTTGCCAGAGGGGGAGGGTGAATTTAATAAATTAGTAAGTTAATTTTATATAATTAGGAATCAAAAATGTCCTCATAATCCATATACTCCACCACTCATGGGAAACCATTAAAGTTAAGTACGTCCCATAGACTTCTGTAAAAAGCATTCTCTTTAATCTTAAAAACCTAATTGGCTCATTATAGGAGTGAGGTACACTGCCACGAGGCTCTTAAATGTTTCATAATGTACCAGCTGAACTGTACAACCATCGAGAACTGTCCAATTCCTGTGATACTGGAGCACCCTGGAATTTCTGAAATACACTTTGTATTGCTAGTAGTGAAAATAAAGAGGATAAAAGCTTAACAGGAACCAACTGGGATGTAATTTTGTTTTTCCATTTTTTACCTGACATTTACCCAATTTTATTTTATTTTATTTTCATTTTTTTTAAGCCCTAAAGGTGGGAGGAAAATCCCAGGCTCGAACTACGTTACCAGTTCCGTTTCAATTTGGGGCCATTTCCAGAGCCACTTCTCAACCAAAAGTGCACAGAAAATACAGTACTGCAAGTAAAGCAGCAAAGTTTATTGTTAGTAACCTCTTGCGCTAGTTCACAAGTTTGTAATACTGCAGCTGATTAATAGTATGGTGCGGTCTTTTAAGTTACTGACAGGTTTCCTCCTGGAGACGTGTTGTAAAATTCGTGGAGTAGCACTTCCCTGGCGGTAGGTTCGGATTTTTCATTCTGGATCATGGGCTTAAAACTGGAATAATTCTACATAAGAAAGTTTTAATTATCAAAAAATTCAAATGTGTGTGAATTCCTAAGGGACCAAACTGCTGACGTCATCGTCCCTAGACTTACACACTACTTAAACTAACTTATGCTAACAGAATGAGATTTTCACTCTCCAGCGGAGCGTGCGCTGATATGAAACTTCCTGGCAGATTAAAACTGTGTGCCCGACCGAGACTCGAACTCGGGACATTTGCCTTTCGCGGGCAAGTGCTCTACCAACTGAGCTACCGAAGCACGACTCACGCCCGGTACTCACAGCTTTACTTCTGCCAGTACCTCGTCTCCTACCTTCCAAACTTTACAGAAGCTCTCCTGCGAACCTTGCAGAACTAGCACTCCTGAAAGAAAGGATATAGCGGAGACATGGCTTATCCACAGCCTGGGGGATGTTTCCAGAATGAGATTTTCACTCTACAGCGGCGCGTGCGCTGATATCTCATTCAGGAAACATCCCCCAGGCTGTGGCTAAGCCATGTCTCCGCTATATCCTTTCTTTCAGGAGTGCTAGTTCTGCAAGTTTCGCAGGAGAGCTTCTGTAAAGTTTGGAAGGTAGGAGACGAGGTACTGGCAGAAGTAAAGCTGTGAGTACACAGTTTTAATCTGCCAGGAAGTTTCATATCAGCACACGCTCCGCTGCAGAGTGAAAATCTCATTCTGGAAACATCCCCCAGGCTGTGGCTAAGCCATGTCTCCGCTGTATCCTTTCTTTCAGGAGTGCTAGTTCTGCAAGGTTCGCAGGAGAGCTTCTGTAAAGTTTGGAAGGTAGGAGACGAGGTACGCCAGTAAAGCTGTGAGTACACAGTTTTAATCTGCCAGGAAGTTTCATAACTTATGCCAAGAACAACACACGCACCAATGCCCAAGTGAGGACTCGAACCTCCGGCGGGAGGGCCCGCGCAATCCGTAACATGGCGCGGCCATTCCGAGCAGCTTCAATTATCACCCTGACTCAAACTGCGACCATTAAATTTGGACTGACTTAGCCCTCCTCTGCATGTTGATATTTGAAAAGGACTCATTTTTCCCAAAGCTGCTGGATGACCTGACGGAGACCTTGGTTGCAGCAGCTGCATTTTGGCTGTACTGGAAACGCTCTACTTCGATAATTTCCTAATCGTCTTTCAGACAATACCTGCACTGCAACAGGTCTCTTTATCCGAGGAAACACGGAGAATTCAGTGAGTGCCACGCCAGGAGATTACGGTGATGAGGTGATTTTTAACGACCCAAAGAATTCTGTGTGGCTGTGTCCTATGTAAAATGAGCCGGGTCTCTGTCGTAGACCAAAAACACCCCGTTGGAGAGTTTCCTGAGACGTTTCGTCTTGACAGTATGCCATAACCTCGTCAGTAGATTTCAGAAGGATTCTCCTCAGACGATTTGCCCCTCACGAACATGATCTGATGGTAGCAGCCCACAACAAGCTCAAAAACCGATTTAACATCATATTGCCCAGCGATGGGGTTTTACTTTTACGGCTGTGTTGGATCCACACGTTTCCATTTATTGCTTTGTTACTTTTTCTCAGAGTCATAATGATGTACTCAGCATTCGCCTATGGCAGTTAGGCGGCTAAAGACGTCATCTGTATTGGCCTGTCATTCGGTGGACTTCTTAAATGGGCGTGAACAGTAGCGCAACCCAGCCGACAGCTACCCAAAATGTTATGTAAGATGTTTTGAACTGATCCTACACTAATTTTAAATTTTTCCACAATCGCCTCGATTCTGATGCAACGCTCTTCGAGCACCAGGAGCTCCACTTCTGTTGACGTTCCAAGTTCTTCACAGACAGCTGGTCTCCCACTTCGTGATTCGTCACTCAGATTTTTTTCACCACATTGGGTGCGCTTGTCATGTCATATGAGGGTGTGCTACTACCGTACACAACCGTACATATCGTAGATTGTTTCAGCGTCAACCTGTTCAAGCGCAGAGAATGAATCACCGCTCGATGCACAATCTGCGCTGCGCTGGCAAGACGGGTTCCATGGACACCCTCCGCTCTCCGCTCCCCTGCCCACCCACTGCCCCTCTCTCAAAATTTTCTGTCACTCGCTGAAGCAAAATGAACTAAGTTTTCTTACGCCGTCATCGTTAATGACACAGCGCTGACAGCTTCAAGCCTTACCTCCCTATAATAATCATTCATGGTACATTGGAGCATGACCAATAAGTCACTTAACTCATGAAGAAAGTGACCTGAACCAGACACAAAAAATGACAAAGATAGTTTCAACGGCACCATAAATCTCGGTGGAGCCAAGATGACGAACTGCGAAGTGTTGGAAAAAGTGAAGGATTGAAACGAAAGTAGATCTTTCATTGGATGAAGGGCAACCACGAACTGAAAACCTCAAGGGTGGACGGTTTAGTGCCCGAATCAAACTCCGAAATGTGAAAATGGGCTTTCCCATAATTACTGAACGTTCTTCCTTGTCCCAATCGCATTCTGACAGTCGAAGAATTTAAGGAGAACCGGAACTGTATTTAAGAAGAAGTTAAGATATATTTTTTTGAGATAATTATAAAATTTGTTCTTTCCACCACATCGGGTTATCTTGCAGCAGATGTATACGCAACTACTGTCCTAACTGATCAACGATCTCTCCATTAACGTTAGACTAATACCATCATTTACTCAAGCGTCGCCCATTGTGATTGCAGTTTAGTTACCATCAAAGGGCAGTTCACGTCAATTCTGGAATCTCCCTCCCTCTCCTCCACCTGTTATTAAGAAATATAACAGCCCTATTTGAGAATGACATAACTGGAAGACACTACCACCGACAAGTAATTCATTTTACGACTTTAATGTAATCCTAATTAACTACTTCTTTGCTTTTGTACAACCTAAAATTTACACCCTGCTTCCATATCCTCCACTCCAGTAAAGAAAACGTTTCTCTTTTTCTTTCTGATTTCACCGACTCGCATTCTTCCTCAAAACATCGTTTCTTGACTAACATCTGCTTTCAGTGCATCTGGATCATCGACACGCAACCTGTTCTCGCGTATATTTTTCGAGAAACTTCCCGGAAGAAGGACAGGATTTCTCAACGGCTTCCGTATGTTTGCAATACCCAACAAACAACTGCTTTCTAAGAGTTCTTGCTCGATGTGAATGGAGATTCCGGTAACTTCCAAAATTTTCCACAAGTAATGTCATTCGAAAAGTAGACAATGTAAATAACGATGTATGTATCGGCGTGTCTCCCCAAATGCGAGTGCTTACATCACATCCGAATACTAAGTTCTGTAGAAAGAGATGTCCTTCTGTTAAAAGCTACGACTTCACTTAATAACTGCATGAAGTCATCATTTTTCATCAACGAGACTGACTACTGGATTTTGCTTAAGTTAAGGACTAAAACGAAAACTCAGTCATCAGTGCGTGGAGCACAGAGACGTGAGTCCTCCAAGTATTACTGGCAATCAAGAATGCATTTTCTTTTCTTGTATTAACTCTTCTATGTCACGTTGGATTTCAATGCTGTGTATAATGTACTTTATGCCTCGCACTTTTTTGTGATACCAACTGTAATAATACCTATGCTATCTACCTCTTTCGTCACAATGTACAAAATACCCATTCTTGCATACTACCAAGGGCTTATTGTTACAGAACGATTTCTTTTTTATTAAAGACTGTTACTACTGCAGAGCCAAAACTTAATTTTCACAAATACCGTTCTTTTCCACTCGTGTAATATCGTCCGTAATTAATACTGTTTCCATAGAATCTGGGGCTTCTTGTATAAGAATGATAAACCAGTGTTTCCCACCTTGTGATTATTTGGTCTGTAATATTTCCCAAGTAACAGATGAGTTTTGCCATTTGAGCAGTAAATGACTGACTATAGTCGATGTAAAGAGGACATAAAATACAGACTGACAGGAGCCGCAAAACCATTTCTGAGAAATACGTTAACAACGAACACAAATTTAAACGTCTGGGAGTCTTAACGAAGGTATTTTTCTCATGAGTAGTCTTACATGGAATTGAAACGTTGACGTTAAACAACTCGGACAGGAAGAGAAATGTGGTGTAACAAAAGAATTCTAAGGGCAATACGGGTTTATCGTTCGGTATTGAATCAGACTGGGGAGAAAAGAAATTTGTGCCACAATCGACTAAAAGAAAGGGTCAGTTCACAGGACACGTTCTGCGGCATCAAGGCGTCGCCAGTTTGGTAATGGAGTCCAGTGTCAGGGGGCAAATAATTTTAGATGCAGACCAAGGCTTGACTGCAGAAGGGACGCTGAAATGGATGCAGGTTACCACAGTGATGCAGGGCTGAAGAGGCTTGCAAAGGGCGAACTAGCATGGAAAGCTACATCAAACCAATGTTCGTCACGAAGATCGAAACCAGAACAATATTTATCACTCCCATTCTGAGTGAAGATTCGACACAGAAACTTAAAATATGGCATCTCGTACAGAACGAATAAACGTTTCATTCGTACCAGTTACGAAAACAACTGAGCAGCCCTACGCAGTTGTAAGATAAGGCTTTATAAAATAAGATCACTAGTAACATTACTTCTCTACGCCTGACGTAATACACTGCTGCATATGAAGAGTAGATAGTTCTCTGAAATTATATTTAAATTTGGAAGGAAAGTTGTATTTGCGCTCTTCCACCATCAAATGGAAGTAAGTTGCTAGGGCGCGTCGCATCTGTGAAGTTATTGTACGTCATCATTAAGTTACTGGTGGCGCTTACATACACCAATTCATATTGTATTATATCAGTTATACTGAATGGTTCAAATGGTTCAAATGGCTCTGAGCACTATGGGACTCAACTGCTGAGGTCATTAGTCCCCTAGAACTTAGAACTATTCAAACCCAACTAACCTAAGGACATCACAAACATCCATGCCCGAGGCAGGATTCGAACCTGCGACCGTAGCGGTCTTGCGGATCCAGACTGCAGCGCCTTTAACCGCACGGCCATTTCGGCCGGCATACTGAATGGATCCGCGTATAGGATCCCTGAGCTGTGAAGAGAAGTCAAAGATACATATTTCGTTTACCTTCAGTCAAATACAATGAAGTGACTTAACGTTATGCAAGGCTATTGACTTACAGTCATAATGCACACTGAGTTCACAAAAGACTTGGAACAGCTCCAAATATCATGTCGGACCTTCCCTTTAATGGCATAGCGGAGAACATCGACGTGGCATGGAGACAACAAGTGGTTGGAAGTCCCTCGCAGGATTATTGAGCCATGCCGCCTCTATGGCCGTCCTTAATTGCGAAACTGTTGCCCGTACAGAATGCTATGCACGAACTGACCTTCAACTATATCCCATTAATGAAACTTCCTGGCAGATTAAAACTGTGTGCCGGACCGAGATTCGAACTCGGGACCTTTGCCTTTCGCGGACAAGTGCTCTACCGTCTGAGCTACCCAAGCACGACCCACGCGCCGTCCTCACAGTTTTAATCTGCCAGGAAGTTTCATATCAGCGCAAACTCCGCTGCAGAGTGAAAATCTCATTCAGGAAACATCCCCTAGGCTGATGCTAAGCCATGTCTCCGCTACATCCTTTCTATCAGGAGTGCTAGTTCTGCAAGGTTCGCAGGAGAGCTTCTGCAAAGTTTGGAAGGTAGGACACAATATACTGGCAAAAATAAGGCTGTGAGTACGGGGCGTGTGTCGTGCTTGGGTAGCTCAGATGGTAGAGCACTTGCCCGCGTAATGCAAAGGTCGCGAGTTCGAGTCTCGGTCCAGCACACAGTTTTAATCTGCCAGGAAGTTTCATATCTGCCCACACTCCGCTGCAGGGTGAAAATCTCATTGTGGAAATCTCCCATTAATTTTCGATGATATTCATGTTGGGCGATCTGCGTGGCCACTCATTCCCCGATTTTCCAGAATGTTCTTCAAACCAATAGCGAACAATTGTGGTCCGGTGAGATGGCACCGTTGTTTGGTGACATGAAGTCCATGATATCTGCAACGGTCTCCAAGTAGCCGAACATAACCATTTCCAGTCGACCGTCGCTTCAGTTAGACCGGACCCAGTCCATTCCATCTAAACACATCCCACACCATTACGAAGACACCACCGCCTTGCACAGTGCCTTGCTGACAACTTGGGCCTTTGGTTTCTTGCGCCAGACTCGAGCCCTACCATCGGCTCTTATCAACTGATATAGGGATTCAACTGACCAAGCCACGGTCGTCTAGGATCCTACCAATATGGTCACGAGCCCTGCAGGTGATGTGCTGCTAGCAAAGGCACTCGCATCGATCGTCTGTTCCAATATCCCATTAAAGTCCATTAACGTCAAATGTCTCCACACTATCCCTACGGGTACTTTCGTCGCGCATTCCGCGGTTATTGGGTTATCTCACAGAGTGCTGCTAGGCTGTTACGATTGACAACTGCGCAAATGCCGTTGCTCTCGGTCGTTAAGTGACAACCGTCGGCCACCGCGTTGTCCATGGTGAGAGATGACGCCTGAAATTTTGTATTCTCGGGACACTCTTGATACTGTGGATCTCAGAATATTCCCTAACGATGCCCGAAATGAAATGTCCGATGGGTCTAACTCCAATTTAGCATTCAGAGTCGGTTAATTCGCGTCGTGCGGCCGTAACCACGTCGGAAACCGTTTCACGTGAATCACCTGAGAACAAATGACAGCTCCGCTAATTCACTGCCCTTTGATATGTTGTCTGAGCGATACTACCCTCATCTGTACCCTTGGATATCACTATCCTCTAACTTTTGACAGTGGTACGTCTCTGTAAAGATACTCCTCAGCGAAGTAGAAAATTTCAGCCCAATAGAAAGATCTTAAACGTCTTGATGTCTTTGCAGAGGTTCATTCCTAAGTAATGTCTATACAAAGAGAGTTTCGAAAAAGGTATATATATAAAATGTTTCAATCAAATGTTGTTTATCCGTCAGGGGGACATCAATCAACAGGATTACGTTCGTTGTAACTTTGTTTTGCGCAACGAAATGAAGAGCAGTATGACTTTTTTAAATGGCACCATGTATGTTTTTATCGGTAATTCATTTCGTACCATTCACTGAAACACAACGTCATTAATTACACAACACAACATTGGCGTTGACGTTCCCAGCACTTGTTGCAAGTACTCGAGATAATGGAACACATCCACGTGATGGCGTTGACAGAGAACAACATAAGTAGAATGCACACCCGTCATTCCATCAACCATCGTCAGTTGAAGAGTTGAAACTTCCTGGCAGATTAAAACTGTGTGCCCGACCGAGACTCGAACTCGGGACCTTTGCCTTTCGCGAGCAAGTGCTCTACCAAGCATCCCAGGGTGCACCAGGGAGCTACAACACTAAGAAGAATCGCTTCTCGGCTTTTGGCAAGATCAATGTGTAGTAATATCATTGAACTTCTGTATCTTCAAATGCTGCTGCAATAAAGCCTGGCTGTCTGTAACATGCTGTTGCTCGTGATGCTGCCTCGAGTCCAATGAACATGCTGTTGCCTCACGAGAGAGATATACAGTCCCATGACGTCATACTGACAAGCTTATCTGGCGTGGCAGGAAGTAAGCCCACTCAGTAGCGCAATGGTGGCACCGGAAGTGGACTTTTCCAGCGGATCGCGCACAGTTAAAACTGTTGCGCGATCCGCCGAGCCCTAGCGGCAGCCAGGCGAAACTCGTTCAAGGTCACTGGCAGAAGTAAAGCTGTGAGTACCGGGCGTGAGTCGTGCTTCGGTAGCTCAGATGGTAGAGCACTTGCCCGCGAAAGGCAAAGGTCCCGAGTTCGAGTCTCGGTTGGGCACACAGTTTTAATCTGCCAGGAAGTTTCATATCAGCGCACACTCCGCTGCAGGATGAAAATCTCATTCTAGTTGAAGAGTTGTTTGACTAGAATGTACACCAACGAAGAGAAGATAGAAATGCTACTGATCTATGGGGAATGTAAGTTAGCAGAACAGTAATTGCAATACTATTTTCTTGTGTACGGGTACATTTACTACAGAGGTTTCGTCCTTTTAAATACTGTTGTGAAGAGTAGGCATACAGTAAAGCCTGTCCCTCCAACAAACTGCATCGACATAACGTTTCTTTTATTGTTGTTGTTGTTGTTGTTGTTGAACGTAGGCGAAATGCTATGCTGGTTCAAATGGCTCTAAGCACTATGGAACTTAACATGTGAGGTCATCAGTCTCCTAGAACTTACACCTACTTAAACCTAACTAACGCAAGGACTTCACACACATCCATGCCCGAGGCAGGATTCGAACCTGTGACCGTAGCGGTCGCGCGGTTCCAGACTGAAGCGCCTAGCACCTCTCGGCCACAGAAATGCTACGCTGGCAGCGGAACTATACAAAAAGATATATCCTGACAAGAACCCACCTTCCCGAAGGATGTTTTCTCGTCTTGTTGCGACGCTTCAGGAAACGGGAAGTTTCAAGCCACGACAAGGTAATCGTCGTACCACTCGCACAGACAAAACTGCCGAAGTTACTGTTCTCGCTTCCGTTGCTATGAATCCACAAGTGAGCACACGACAGCTTGAATACGAGATTGGCATTCCTAAAACCTGTGTCCATCGTATTCTTACATGTCACCGGTTCCATCCTTACCATGTACATCACCATCAGGAATTGCTTGGGAATGTTTTCCAGAATCGTGTACAGTTCTGCAAGTGTGCACAGTAGCAAATCCCCGCCAAGCCGAACTTCTCCTCCAGTGTTCTGCTTGCCGATGACTGTTCCTTCTCAAACAAAGGACAAATGGCTCTGAGCACTATGGGACTTAACATCTATGGTCATCAGTCCAACAAAGGACAGGTAAATACAAAGAATTTGCATTATTGGCCCAGACAGGTGGAACATCAGCGTCAATGGAGAGTTAACGTCTGGTGTGGGATGCTTGGAACTACAATTATTGGTCCTTATTTCATCAATGGCTGTCTAAACGGCACAGAGTATGCCAACTTCCTCAGACGAATTCTTCCTCCTCTTCTGGATGAAGTGCCGCTAAGAACCAGAATGCCTATGTGGTATCAACACGATGGATGTCCAGCACATAATTCCTTGCATGCACGTCGTGTTCTGAATCGAAGGTATCCTGCCACATGGATTGGTCGAGAAGGAACAGTTACGTGGCCTGCTAGGTCTCCTGATGTAAATCCTCTGGATTTTTTCGTTGGGGATGCATTAAAGACGTTGTCTATCGCGATATTCCAACAACTCCAGAGGACATGCAGGAACATTTCGCGTTTGCTTGTAGTTCTCTGCAGCAGGCAACAATGGAAGCAGTAAATAATTCTTTCATTCAACGAGTGCACCAGTGTATCGGTGTCCAGGGTCACCATTTTGAGCACCTTTGAATGGTCTATTCCTGGGCAGTGGTACAGGAGAGTCAATGTCATTTTATGTTAAGTTTTTACTTGGTTTTCGTTTTTTTTTTTTTTTTTTTTGACAATTCCAGCAAGTGGACGAGTTTGTGATATGTAGTTAATAACGTTGTGTTTGAGCGAATGGTACACTGTGGTACATTCATCAATAGGTCTTTAGGAGAGGAAATGAATTACCGAGTAAAAAATACAGCGTGCCATTTAAAAAGTCATGCCGCTGTTCATATCTTTGTAAAAAACAAAGCTACAACGAAGGCAATCATGTTGATTGATGTCCCTATGACGGCTAAAGAACATTTACTTGAAACATTTTGTAATTTGTATCTGGACAAACAGTTATTTAGGGTGGTCAGGATAAATGGGACACCAAATATATAAGTCATACCTTAAGAGCTATGAGATATTCTTGATTGTCAATATTGTAAAACAAATGTCTTCTACTACAACCTCCTTGCTTTCCACATTTTGGGAAGTGGTAGTATGGAAAAAAACAAGAAAAAAATGTCGAGTGAATATGTACTCTAAAATGCATACCTTAACTGCTATGAGCACTTGTTCATCTTCGGTACTTTGGAACACAACTCTTCTAATGAACAAGTGCTCATAACTTTTAAGGTATGCGTGTTAGAACACATGTTTACTGGACATTTTTTCTTGTTTATCTCCATGTTACCACTTTCCAAAATATGGAGCTTGCAGTAGGAGAGATTTGTTTCACAATAATGAAAATCAAGAATATCTCATAGCTCTTATGGTATGCGTTTCATGCGTTTTAGAGCCCATGTTTACTTGATATTTGTGCTTCTATTATCGTGTACTTTCAGCCGTCTAAGTTTGCGCCATCCTATTTGATACTATATATTCACTCAAGAGTGAATGGAAATATGCAGAAATAGAAGTGTCTTCACTTTCAAATTACCTTAAACAAGAAGAAATCATGAGTACAGCAAATGTAAGTGTATCAGGGGGATTGGTTAATTTCTGGCAATGATTTTTATTTCAGTGTTTGAGAAGGCTGTTTTACACCACTGTCCAACAATGAAAATGTTTTTTGTTGTAAAACAGTTTATCATGTAGTTGCACCAAATGGAATAAAAAAAGTCACCATAGAAATGATCGAATAGCTCTTGCCTTGGAGATATAAAGTCATGCCATTTACCCCAGTGTACATTTTTGGCTTAAGTATAATTATGTTTCTGGAGTTGTCAGACCTGTTAAATGACAAACCTCAACGTGTGTAAGCTATAAATAGCATTACTGTGGCTTTGACAGAGAGTTTAATACTGTTTGTGTTGTAATTATTGCAGAATTTACAATTTTTGAGTGCTTTTGAAGCATAAAATTTGTTGAATCAAAACATTACGAAAATTTGTAAATTCAGTGTAAACTTTTGTTAAATTTGTAGTTCAATGACACGTTCGTCACAGAAACGCTATATAACGTCACTTGTGCAGGCAGTCTATGAGCATTATTTTGGTGGGAATGTAGGGGCACTGATACGTCATGGACTCTGCATATGCGTAGCAACTCTTCTTCTGTGTTAACATCAGAATGGCTGAGAAATACTCATATAACAGATCTTTGGCCTTTGTTGTGTCTGTGCTTTGGCGAGGGCCTACAAACCTGCATCTACATCTATATTTACATGATTGGTATGCAATTCAGGATTAAGTGCTGACAGAGGGTTCATAGAAACACCTTCAAGCTATTTCTCTACCGTTCCGCTCTCGAAGAGCGCCGCGGCAAAATCGAACACCTAAATCTTTCAATGCGAGCTCTGAATTCTCTTATCTTTCCTGCCTATATAGGTGGGCGACAACAAAATATTTTCACACTTTGAGGAGAAACTTGGTGATTGAAATTTCATGATAAAATCCTGCTGCGCCGAAAATCATCTTTTCTTTAATGATTGTCACCCCAATTCTCGTATCATATCCGTAGTACTCTCTCCCATATTTCGCGATAGTACAAAACGAACTACCTTTCTTTGAACTTTTTCAAAGTCCTCCGACACTTCTCTCTGATGTGGGTCACACATCACACAGCAGTATCCCAGAAGAGCACAGCCAAGAGTAATGTGACCCGTCTCTTTAGCAGACTGTTGCATTTTGTAAGTGTCCTGACACAATATTATCTATGTCATCGTTCCAATTTACGTTACTGGTAATTTTAATCCGTAAGTATTTAGCTGAATTTATAGCCTTTGGATTTGGGTGGTTTATCGTGTAACCGAAATTTAGCAGATTTCTTTTAGTGCTCATGTTGATGACTTCATACTTTCATTACGTAGAGTCAGTTACCACTTTTCGCATCATATAGATATCTTACCTAAGTTGCTTTGCAATTTGGTTTGCTCACCTGACGTTACAAGACGGTAAATGACAGTCTCATCTGGAAACAATAAAAGAGTGCTACTCAGATTGTCTCCTAAATCCTGTATGTAGATCAGGAACTGTAGAGGGTCTATAAAACTTCCTTCGGGGTACGCCATTTATTACTTCTGTCGAACTCGATTACTTTTCGTCAGTTAGTACGTACTGTGACCTTTCTGACTGAATATCGCGAATCCAGTCACACAACCGAGAGGATAATCCATAGGAACGCAATTTGATCGTAAGTCACTTGCGAGGTACGGTGTCAAAAGTCTTCGGGAAATCTAAAAATATGGAATCACTTTGTCATACCATGTGTCTTGCTAAATACGATGCTACGTTATGAGCATACTCAGATGGGAACTTGAGTGGTATACAGTGGGGGCCGGATGCCTTGCATTTATTAAGTGATTGAAGTTGTTAAGTGTTTATGTTGGCACTTTTTCTTGATTCGAATCCAGGAATATTTATTTCAGCTTCCTTGGTGAAGAAATTACGGGGAACTGTGTTTAATAACTTTGCTTAAGTGGCGCTGTCATCCGTTTTCATCAGTCTTCTGATGCTGGGGCGCCACGAATTGTTCTCCCGTGACAACCTCTTCATCTCAGAATAGCAATTGCAACGTACGTCGTCAATTATTTGCTGGATATATTACAATTTCTGTCTTTCTCTACTAGCTCCCTCTAGTACCTCGGAAATTACTCTCTAGTGTCTTAACAGGTGTGCACCATCCCGTCCCTTCTTCTTGTCAGTGTTTTCCATATACTCTTTTCCTCCCCGAGTCTGTTGACAACCTCCTGATTCTTTACATTAACGATCCACCTAATTTTCAACATTCTTCTGTAGCGCGACATGCTTCTACTGTCTTCTCTTCCGGATTTCCCACAGTCCATTTTTCACTACCGCACAATTCTGTGCTTCAAACGTACATTCACGGAAATTTCTTCCTTAAATTAGGGCCTATGTTTGATATTAGTAGACTTCTCTGGGTCAGGAATGTCCTTTTGCCATTGCTAATCGGCTTTCGACGTCCGCCTTGCTCCGTCCGTCATGGGTTATTTTTCTGCCTAGAATTCTTTAACTTCATCTACTTCGTGAACCCTAATTCTGATACAAAATATCTCGTTGACCTCATTCCTGTTACTTCTCATTATTTTCGTCTTCCTCCGATCTACTCTCAATCCATATTCTGTACTCATTAGACTGTTCACTCCATTTAGCAGATCTTGTAATTCTTCACTTTCTCTCAGGATAGCAATGTCATCACCGAATCTTATCATTCATATCCTTCACCTTGAATTTTAATTCTACTCTAGAACCTTTCTTTTATTTCAGTCATTGCATCTTCGGACTATAAATTGAACAATAGGACCGAAAGATTACATCCCTGTCTCAGTCCAATCTAATCCGAGGATTTCGTTCTTGGTCTTCCACTCTTATTATTCCTTCTTGGGTATGTGTATACTATATATTACCTGTCTCTCTCTATAACTGACTCATTTTCCTCATAATTTTGAACATCTTGTACCATGTGACACTGTGAAACGCTTTTTCCAGGTCGACAAATCCAATGAACGTGTCCAGATTTTTCTTCACTCTTCCTTGCATTTTCAAGCTGAAAGTAAGAACTGCCTCTCTGATGCCTTTACCTTTCCTAAAGCTAAACTCATCGTCCTCTAAGAAATCCTCGTTTTTCTTTTCCAATCTTCAGTATATTATTCTTGTCAGCAACTTGGATGCATGAGCTACTTAACTGACTGTGCGATAGTTTCCACACTCGTCAACTCTTATAGTCTTCGGAACTGTGTGGATAACGTTTTTCGAAAGTTAGATGGCATATCGCCAGCCTTATACACTCAACACACCAACATGAACAGTCTTCTTGTTGCCACTTCCCGCAATGATTTTAGAAATTCTGATGGAATGTTGTCTGTCCCTTCTGCCTTATTGATCTTAAATCTTCCAACGCTCTTTTAAATTCTAATGTAGGATCCCCTATCTTTTCTACATCGAACCCTGTCACCGCTATTACTTTTAATTTCACCGAAAGCTCTTTTGACTTTTCTGTGTTCTGTGTCAGTTATTCTTTTAATCATTTCTTTTTAGATGTCTTCACATTTTCCATGCAGAAACTTCATCTTAGTTCCCTACACTTTATAAATATTTCATTCCTAAGCGGCTTGTATTTCTGTATTCCTGAAGTTCTCTGAGCATTTTTTTTACTTCCTTCTTTCATCGATCAACTGAAGTATTTCTTCTGTTGTCCATGGTTTCTTCACTGTTGCCATCGTTGCACCTATTTGTTTTCTTTCCAGCTTCTGTGGTTGCCTTTTTAGAGATGACCATTCCTGTTCAACTGAACTGCTTCCTTGTCGCAGTTTTTATGACCTTAGAGACATTCAAGCGTATTTCTTCAGCCTTAGGCCCTCCGTATCCTACTTCTTTGGGTATTCATTTTTCCTTACTTGTCTCTTGAACTTCAGCCTACTCTTCATCTGTATGAACGTGTGATTTGATTCTATACCTAATCATGGCTATACCTTATAATGCGTTATCTGATTTCGGAATCTGTGCCTGATCATGATGTTATCTAACTGAAATCTTCCCACATCTCCTGGCCTTTTTCAAGTATACCTCTTCCTCTTGCGATAATAGAAGAGAGCATTCGCTATTACTAGCTGAAATTTGTTGCAGAACTCTATTAGTCTTTCTCCCGTCTCGTTCTTAGTACCAAGACCATCTTCTCCCGTAAAACTCTGTTCTACTCCTTCGCATACAACCGCATCCCAGTCCCCAAACGTGACTACTAGACATACCATCCGTAACATCACCATTGTTTTGTCGCAGTGAGACCACTGACTGTGTCTATCTCGCATATCACACAGTTAACGGCCATTTCTGTTCGACTCCATCTCCACGTGTAAAGCCAGGATTGTCAATGAAGAAGAGAGGAACGGTTCAGTAACTTAATCTTTCATCTGCTATTCGACTTATTCCATGTTCAGACAGTTTACCAGTTCCTCATTAACCCCAAAATTATATGCTATAAGTAGAAGATGAAGGCAGTGTGGAAGAACTACTCGACAAACCTTCCACATCGCATGAGTCTGATTTTGACGAAAATGATGATAAACCTCACAGACTCGACTCATTTTTCGTTGCGTGAATTGAGTGATCTTATTCGAGACCTTGGCTTTTTTAAGGAGTAGGCAGAACTTAGAGGGCCACGTCAACATAGTGGAATGTCCTCCAAAGCGATGTCAGGCTCATGCAACAGACATCACCTTCCCTTCACTGAGAATGAAAACACTTTCTTGTTTCCTGAGATGACATATACTTCATGAAACATTTCAATTTGAGCTATTCATAGACTTCTGCAAGTTTAGCTTGAAAGCTGTAGTAGTTCAGAACGGGTTTCCTGTGTGTAGCGCCAGCCGGGGTGGCCGAGCGGTTCTAGGCGCTACAGTCTGGAACCGCGTGACCGCTACGGTCGCAGGTTCGAATCCTGCCTCGGGCATGGAAGTGTGTGATGTCCTTATGTTAGTTAGTCTTAAGTAGTTCTAAGTTCTAGGGGACTGATGACCTCAGAAGTTCAGTCCCATACTGCTCAGAGCCATTTGAACCCTTTGAACCTGTGTGTAGCAGTGTCCCGGAAATCACTTAAAAGTGGCAAGCCAAGAGACAACATCTCACAGGGCCACCGTATTATTATCTTCAGACCCAATCAGTTTCCGAGTACTCGTCCATCATACTCCCTAATTCGTGTATGACTCCGTTTGCCCCGTGGGATTGAGTCAAAAGTCGTTCGAAGTCCCGTGCCATCCATAATTGCGAAAGTGTTGCCGGTACATGATTCTGTGCACGAACTGAGCTCTCGATTATATCCAAGAAATGTTCGATGGGATTCACATCGGGCGTAGACAAATCATTCGCTCGAAATGTCACGAAAAATTTTGGACCACTTACGTGATATACTGTCATCCATAAAAATTCCATCATTGTTGGGAACATGAAGTCCGTGAATGGCTGTAGGTCTCCAAGCAGCCGAAAATAATCATTTCCAGTGAATGATCGATTCAGTTTGGTCAGAGTGACTGGTCCATTCCACGTAAACACAGCCCACACCATTATGTAGACCCGACCAGCTTGCACAGTGCCATGTTATTGACTTGGGTGCAGGCCTGGTGGGGTCTGCTCCACACTCGAAACCTACCATCAGCTTTTATCGAATCGGGACTCATCTGACTAGTTCACGGTTTTCCAGTCATCTAGGGTCCACCGCTATGGTGACGAACGCACGAAAAGCACTGTTAGCAAAGGCTCACGCGTCGGGCGTCTGCTGTCATAGCCCATTAACCTCAAATTTCGTAACACTCTCATAACGGATGCGTTTGTCGTACATCCAGCATTGATTTCTGTGGTTATTTCATGCAGTGTTGCTTGTCTGTTAGCAGTGATAACGCAAATTCCTCTCTTCTCGGACTTTAAATGGAGATCGTCAGCCGCTGCGTTGTCCTTGGGGAGAGGTAATGCCTGAAATTTTGTAATCTCGGCACACTCTTGACACTGTGGATCTCGGCATTGTGAAATCCCGAACGGTTTCCGAAATGGAGTTCCCATGTGTCTAGCCCCAACTACCATTCCGCGTGGTTCCCATCGTGCCGAAAACTTTTGACATAAATAAGCTGAGTACATATGTCTGCTCCACGAATGCATTGCCCTTGTATACCCTGTGAGGGCGATTTTACCACCATCTGTATATGTACATATCGGCATCCAACGATTTTTGTCACCTCAGTGTACTTCCATCCACTGCGTAGCACAGAAACTAGAGGTACTATTTTTTTATGATAAACGTTTTTCAGGCCAAAATTAGTAGGATTGTAATTATGAAGTGAAGGAAACATGAAATTTTTTTGTTAGGCACTATAATATGAGGAATAAAATTAATATATGCCGTGTTTTGCACGCTCTTTAACTCTGTTCACCAAATCCAACAATCACTGGAGAACAAGAAGAAATTCCAGGGGGCCAACGAAAAAAAAAAAAAAACTAGGTCATTGAAGCATGAAGTGAAGCACAGTTGGCAAGTAATAAAAAAAGAAGAGCCACCTTGCAAAATTGTTTTGCTAGGTATGATGTGGCTGGCAGGCAACAGTCATATGACGGAAATGGCACTATGGCGTCAGACTGCTGGGGTAGGGGTTCTGCAGCTCAGTGGCAGGCTGGCTCGTGAGAGAATTGTAGCGGCAGGGCCTCGCGCAATCTACTTAGGAGTGACAAAATGTGACATCTGTCGCAGACAGCGAAAGTTAAATTTGTATCGTTTGTCGCTTGCCACTATTAAATGGTTCAGATGGCTCTGAGCACTATGGGACTTAACATCTATGGTCATCAGTCCCCTAGAACTTAGAACTGCTTAAACCTAACTAACCTAAGGACAGCACACAACACCCAGTCATCACGAGGCAGAGAAAATTCCTGACCCCGCCGGGAATCGAACTCGGGAACCCGGGCGCGGGAAGCGAGAACGCTACCGCACGACCACGAGCTGCGGACTTGCCACTGTTAAAAGAACTGCCAGTATGGAAGAGTGTGATACTTCAGTGACAGCGAAGGAGAGCGTAAGTTTTGCGTTTCAGTGTGGTCAGTCCACCAAGTACTCTAGAATGACGCTATGGTGAGGAAATATAAATTAAAAGGTTACCTATTGAAATCTTCATTTGTGTGGCCATAGTTGCTTTACGATTTTTAATGGTTTTTTAGATCTGTTGTTTTTTTTCGGCAGACACATTTCAACTTACTGAGATAAAGCATCATGAGTGGCCTGCTACCAAGTGATTTGCATTTTGATTTGTTTTAAGATCGAAAAACTGTTCGTTAAGAATATATTGGTTCGTACTTTCGGTTATTTTCGCTTACATAGGAAAACACCGTGTGCTAGCTCTTCGTTGATGTTTTCCTGCTTTAGACGCTGACAGTTGTGGTCTAAGTTTTAGTTGTTCTGCAGCGGTATGCATTTCTTATGTTTTTCGCAGCACACTTTTTCGCACACCACTGTTTTCTGATTCTTTTTATACCTCTAAGTAAGTGATGTGGTTTGCGTTTTGTAGTGTTGACAGCCTAACCTTGGTAACACTACAAAACTCAATCCACAATACAGAGGTATAAAACAGAAAACACTGGTCTGCAAAAAAGTGTGCTGTGAAAACCATAAGAAATGCGTAGTAGTGCAGAACAACTAAAAACTAGACAACAACTGCCAGTGTCTAAAGCAGAAAAACAACGATGTGTATATTCCGATGTAAGTGAGTAATCAAGCTAAAATCGCCGTAAACACAAACTAACATATTGTTAACGAACCGTTTTTCGATCTTAAAGTAGATCAAAATGTAAATAATTTAATTACAGACCACTGATGATGCTTTACCTCAATGCATCTGAAGATTGATTGGTTGGTGGGTCGTCAACAGTCACAGCTCTTCTAAAGATAACTGCCTAATAACAGTTAGTTAAGGCAATATTACCTCATAATTACGTAAATTAATACCTTTTGTAAGCTATCAAGTGAAGGACTCAAATTTTTTGCGCATTTTCTGAAAAAACAAACCATTTCATAGGCACGAGTTTTGAACTAGGATTTATTAACGTTTTGATATATTGTAAGTTATGTGTTTATTTCAATAAAGTTTGTGTTGTTAGTGCATTATTATACGCTCGATAGCGTATAAGAATACACTAACAACACAAACTTTCTTGAAATAAGCACATAACTTCTCTAGTAAGTAGTCGAAGTGAAAAGTACCGAAATAAGTGGAAGCTTTGTATAGCTTAGGCTCGGTTCTTTGCTTACTTTTTGTCATCACATAAACAAAACAATACCGATTATATCGTTTTTGTTTCTCCAGAAGTTTTGATTTAGTATCAGAATTTTAGGCCTATTTTCTAAGAAATTTAGTATATTAACTGAGTAGTTATTCTTGTTTTAACTCAGACTAAAGCTAAAATTTGTTTGGCATGAGTGAGAAGTTTATGACTTTCCATAGGATTGTTAGTTCCGGGGTGCAGTGTGAGGGTTGTTGCACTTTCTTGCATGTGGGTGACTGTAGCGGCATGGGAATTAGGGATATAAACAAAGCTCGTTGGTTGTGTGGGATTTTCTGTAGAGATGGGAAGATAGTGGAACAGGAGGAGAAGATTGCTGCACTTCAGTCGGGACTAGATAAAACGAAACAAGATGTGGAAAGGTTAAGGGGGGAGAAGGGAAAAGAGAGTTGGGAAGTGACAACAGGTTATAGAAGAAATACGAGTAGGATGTTCTCCGACAGTGTGGTTGTGAATGTGGAAAACAAGTTTGATCTGTTGTCACAGTAGGAAACTGATGAGCCACAAACAGATGTAGGAGTAGACAAGGACACAACAAACTTTCAAAAGCGTTTGAAAAGTAAGAACTCAGAAAAAAGTGTGGAGAAGAAGAAAGTTCTGTTAGGTAGTTAATGTTGTGGCGTAACAAGCTAGTCACGCCACACTGAGGAGGAAGCCGAAAGGCACGCGTACACACACGCCGACTGGCGTCAAGTCTGGAACAGGATACGTATTGAATACTATAAAGAAAATACGTATCTTTGGAATATACTTAACTTTTAATCAATCCTTGTGATACATCTCTCTTGACTATACAAATGAGACTCGTAAGATACATGCACTGTGACAATTGGCGCCTTGCTAAGTCGTAGCCATTAACTTAGCTGAAGGCTATTCTAACTGTCTCCTGGCAAATGAGAGCAAAGGCTTCGTCAGTATAGTCGCTAGCAACGTCGCCGTACAACTGGGGCGAGTTCTCGTACGTCTCTCGAGACCTGCCGTGTGCTGGCGCTCGGTCTGCGATCACACAGTGGCGACACGCGGGTCCGACATGTACTAATGGACCGCGGCCGATTTAAGCTACCACCTAGCAAGTGTGGTGTCTGGCAGTGACACCACAGTTAACATGGTAAAGGTGTTGGCCAACTGTTGCAGGATAAACTAGGGTTAGGTTACCAGGTTACAAGCTTTTTTTAAATCTAGTGCAAGTCTGGGTCAGGTGATAGAGGATGTAGGTTCACTTTGTAAAGACTTTACAAAAGGAAGACACCGTGGTAATAGCGGGTGGGGAGGGTAACAGTATACATAGGAACCCTAATTATTCAATTGAGAGTCACCTGGTAAAGAGAGCTTCAGCAACCAGACATACTGGTGTTCGGCTTGTGTCTGTTCTGAGGCGCTATGACTGGCTCATTTAAACTATTCTGTTAGGAAAGTTAATTTAGAGGTGGAACGGCTTCTTGGATCACATATGGGGTCCCATATCAGTGTGGTCCCTGTTGACTCCATCAGCAGGTGGAACTATACTAGGCATGGCGGTAGTAGTGGTAGTGGTTAGTGTTTAACGTCCCGTCGACATCGAGGTCATTAGAGACGGAGCGCAAGCTCGGGTTAGGGAAGGATTGGGAAGGAAATCGGCCGTGCCCTTTCAAAGGAACCATCCCGGCATTTGCCTGAAACGATTTAGGGAAATCACGGAAAACCTAAATCAGGATGGCCGGAGACGGGATTGAACCGTCGTCCTCCCGAATGCGAGTCCAGTGTGCTAACCACTGCGCCACCTCGCTCGGTATACTAGGCATGGCCTTTACCTCCACAGGAAAGGTAAGGTGAAACTGTCTTGGCTAGTAGCAAATAACTTAAGGGGGGGGGGGGGGGGTGGCACTGTCACAAGTGGTAAAGTACCAGTGGTTACAAGTGAAAGATAAGCAATGTTTTAGGGTAGGGAGGGCAGAAACAAAAGATGTTCGGAGACAGGCTGAAAATGACATTCAGATTGATAAAACAGGCAGCCAGAAAGCAAATTTTAATGTACACAATTCATGCAGACAGCCTCGGATTGAAACTAAAGATACTCAAAAATTGGCAGGAAAATTATATTCATTCAGTTGTAATTCAGCTAGTGCACAAAATAAGCTATCACTCTTGTATCAGAATATCCGAGGACTAAGGGGTAACCTGAATGAGTTGTTTATTTGTGTTGAAGAATTAGAGTTGAGTAAACCGGTTGATATAATCGGCCTCTCTGAACATCATGTGACTACTGGTATAGATATGTTAAAATAATACAGGATTCAAGTTAGCTTCGTATTTCTGTAGAGAAAATATGGAGAAAGGAGGAGTTGCCATGTTTGTCAGAAACTGTTTTGATTTCAAGAATATTGATATTAATAAATTTTACTAAGAGCAGCACTTGTGCAACAGAAGTGGTATTTCATAATAAGTCCTTTATAATAGTAGATACATACAGATCACCTTCAGAAAATTATGCCGGCCTGGGTGGCCGAGCTGTTCTAGGCGCTATAGACTGGAACCGTGTGACCGCTATGGTCGCAGGTTCGAATCCTGCCTCAGGCATGGATGTGTGTGATGTCCTTAGGTTAGTTAGGTTTAATTAGTTCTACGTTCTAGGGGACTGATGACCTTAGTAGTTAAGCCCCATAGTGCTCAGAGCCCTTTGAACCATTTAAGAAAATTTTAACCTCTTCATAAAAAATCTGGAAGCTCTGCTGTCCCATCTCATGTGGATTTACTGAAAATAAATTATTGCAGTCAGTTTAATTTAGTTCCTATTGTGAACTTTGTTACTATGATATGTAAAAGCTCTGAGACTGCTACTAATAATGTCTTTGTAGACAAATCTAGGGAAAAAAGTCATATCATAAAACCAATAGTAAATGGGCTATCTGATCATGACATGCAGCATCTTGTGTTAAATGTTGAGATTTGTCAGGATAAAAAATCTATTAAATCTAAGTACAGGAGGGTAATAAATAAGTCAAAAATTGAGAAATTCAGGAAATTTCTCAAAGACATTAACTGGATAGATGTTTACAATATGTCTGACTCAAATGGAAAATACAAAGCATTCATTAATAAAGTTGCCTCCACTTTCGAAAATTGTTTTCCCCTAAGGGTAACTCAAATCACTCAGAATGCAAAAAGTAAACTATGGATAACACAAGGAATAAAGATATCATGTAGAACAAAAAGGAGACTGTATGTACCATCTGGGAACAGCTCTGATGTTAGAATTGTAATGTATTACAAAGAATACTGGAAAATATTGACGCAAGTAATCCAGAAATCAAAGCAGCTTTATTATGAGAAAAAGATAATTACATCAGGTAACAAAATAAAAACTGTATGGGATATTGTGAAGACAAAGACAGGTGGGGCCAAAAAGGAAGTGGAAGAGATAGCTCTAAAAATAAATGAGACTTTGTAACGAGTACATGTAGTGTAGCAAACCTCTTAAACAAGTACTTCATTTCTGCTACTGACAGTTTGGGGTTATCGGGTTCAATGAACAGTGCAAAGGAGTATCTGACATCAGTCTTCCAAATAACTTCAGTAAAATGTAAATTACACTCACGTCTCCCAAAGAAGTAGTATCATTCATAAAATCCTTAAGATCTAAGTATTCCAGTGGGTATGATAACATATCAACTAAGTTAAGGGTGCTCAAGCAAGTTGAATTCTATCTTAAATTATTTATGTAATCAATCTCTTAACAGTGGAACATTTCCAGACTATCTAAAATATGCTGGAAGTTAAGCCTCTTTATAAGAAGGGGCGAAAGAGATACCATCAAACTATCGACCAATTTCACTCTTGCCGGCTTTCTCAAAAATATTTGAAAAGGTTGTGTTCAAGTGTCTGCTTAGGCACCTGACTGTAAATAATATATTGTCTAAGTCACAGTTTGGATTTCTGAAGGGTTCTGACATAGAGAAAGCTGTTTAGACTTACAGCAAGAATGTACTTAAATTATTAGATAATAAATTAGAGGCTACTGGCATTTTCTGTGGCCTGTCAAAAGCCTTTGACTGAGCGAACCACAGCATTCTCTTAAGTAAATTAGAATATCATGGTCAGGAAACAGAGGGGGTCGTTTCGAAATATCTGAGTAGCAGGCAGTCAGTCTTCATCTGATTGGGAATTAATTACATTTGGTGTTCCTTAAGGATCCATCTTGGGTCCATTGCTTTTTCTTGTGTACACTAATGATCTCTCATCTGTTACAATGCCAGATTTTAAGTTTGTTTTGTTTGCAGATGATACTAACACTGCAATAACACATATCAACAAAGTTAAGGGTGCTCAAGCAAGTTGAGTTCAAGTACAGATTTATAAATAGCTGCTAATAAAATTTTCACTGACAGTAATAAGTGGTTTAAAGCTAATTCACTGTAATTAAACTTTGAGAAGACCCACTATATGCAGCTCATAACCTGTAAGAGATTTCCTTCCAGTGTGAGTATAACATATGAAGAACAGATCGAACAAGCTGACAGTGTTAAATTTCTGGGATTACAACTCGATAATATTTCAGTTGGGAAGGGAATACCACAGAATTGCTTAAGCATGTAAACAAGTCTGTATTTGCTGTGAGAATGATGTCAGATGTAGGAGATATAAATATAAAAAACCTTGCATACTTTACTTACTTTCATTCTATTATGTCATATGGGATCATATTCTGGGGCAACACATCAAACCAACCAAAAGCGTGGGATAAGAATCATTTGTAGTGTAAATTCAAGAACATCTTGTAGAAATCTGTTTAAGGAACTTTTAACTACTGCTTCACATTATATTTATTCCTTAATGAAACTTGTTGCAAGTAATACATCTCTATTTCCAACCAATAGCTCAGTACATAATACAACACTAGGAATAAGAACAATCTACTTAAAGACCTAAAATCACTTACGTTGGTCCAAAAAGGGGTCCAATATTCAGGAACACACATTTTCAATAAATCTCCAGCACCATTAAAAACTTGGTTTCAGATAAAGCACGGTTTAAACATAGTTTGAAAGACTTTTTGATAGGCAACTGCTTCTACTCCATAGGTGAATGCCTTAACAGAGACTGTTAAGCCAGCTTAAGTAAAAATATCTGTTAGATTTCAGTTTTGACTACACTTGGTCACGACAGTCAATATTACGTATTTTGTATATGATACATTTATTAATAGTGCATAACAGTGTTTCATTCTGACATTGTGTTAATTCTGTAGATATTAGCTGTTTCAGTTTACTGCATTGTATTAACCTATTTCAACTATCTTCTGACAAATGATTAGGGTAGTAAGTATTACATCCAAATGTTTTATATTTTTATGTTATATTTTCTTACATGTTCCACACCCACGAGAATCATTTCATTTTTTGGGTCTATGGAACGAAAACTGAATCTAATGTAATCTAGTCTAATAAAGTGAAACATGTCTAGATAAAAAAAACACGCATTTTTGTAGTTGCAGCGACTGAATAAAAACACCCTCAAGAATTCCTATTGAATATGTACAGCAATTGTCTCCAGTTGAGGGGTAAAATTGAATCAGAATTCGTGAGTAAATACAACTATTGGTGATTCGTATTATAATCGGTTTATTGAATTTAGTTATTCTAGTTTGGTTTCCATAAGTTTCCATAAGTAAGTAAATGAACATGAAAGAATGGAAGTCAGAGGTAATTTTTTTTTTCCCTGTAAAGGAAAGGAGGCCGGAAGTGGTAAAGTTTGAGAATATACTGGAAAGCATGCAAGAAGTGTTTGCACTTTTAAAGTTTACAATTAATGGAACTATAGTGAAAAGAATCAGTGGTATGGTAACATACATAACTTCACTAATGATCTCAATAATAAAATCGGTCTGCAGTCTCGTAATTAGACCTGTGAGTTCAAACAACATCTGGTAGCATTAGTAACTTGACTGGTGATCTCAGAAACTTTAAAACTGAAACTAATGCACAAACAGGAGCATAGACTACTAATTTAATGTGGATGTGGCATAAGGATTGTCACTTGTTACAAAGCAAGGTCAATGGGAAATGAAGCATCAAATTAAGATAAACTATAAAAAGGCCTCAGAGAATGTAAAAAATTAATTACCAGAAGAAATCAAAAGAGTAGCTTGTAACATTATGTGATTGCCTCATCATTTTAAATCATTCACTAATCGAGCAGTCGCTCGGCAACAGCTACAGTTATCAAACAATGTTGCGAGAATGTAAAAGGTGAACGACCTGTGACGTAACTTGTTTATTGTCGAAGCGCCGTCAGAGATGCAGTGAGTTATTGACTTTGAAAACCGCGGCGCGAAAAACGAACAGAATAAAAACACTTTTACACTCTCGATGAACAGTTACTCATTCTTTTCTTGTAACTTGTGTCGGACGCGCATGTCTTGCCGCCGTATTATTATCGTTAAAAATAATATTATTTTAGTGTAAAGTAAAAGTGCAATACTGCATAGCAGTAGATTTATTGTGTGACGTGTATGTGAAATCGTCAAAGGAATTATTTTTATTACCAGAATAGAAGTGCCAGTCAAAACGGCATCCATGTTAAATCTTTCATTGCAGTGTAAGTTCATCTATTAATTGCCATAAATTCAGATTTAAATGGAATTGGTGTATGGACTATTTATTTAATATAGAATCTATGTCTCACTCCTTCATGAAGTTATTTAATTTTCTTTATGTTTCTGCCAAATAGAGAGTTCACAGTCACGAATTCTTTCGTCGAAATCGGACGGAAGTTGTATGCGGCGAAATATTTTCTCCGCGCCATATTCTACTGGTAAATGCATGATAAACTACGGTCCCTTAGGAAATTCATGTTGAGCTATCCAAAAATAATTAATTTTGAATAGGCATTTAATCTCCTCTGCAATGCAACTTCCGACTGATCAGACGATCCAACAAGAAACAGCCGCACACGGCCGGCGTTCGCAAATATAATTCCACCGCTGATTATAGCTATATGTTACAGCACAAAAGTAAACATATTAGCGACTACGAACGGGGACATTTATAACTGTATGTTTATGTATACACATTACGTAAACATATCGTTATAAGCTCTTGAAGGCAAAAAATGGATAGACGAATTGAATCAGAGCATTCAAAAAGAGTAACGAAAGGTTAACTCTGTCAAATGTTTTCTTCTTCCTCTTCTACACTTCACAGCTTAAGCAATGTACCTCCTCCGACTTCGCATAATTAACTCCATTTCTTTCTCGGCCCCATTCATCTTTTCTTCCTGAGGACTAGTACTTGTTTATGAAAACTTGAATTCTATCAAATTCATCCACTTAAAATGTAGTCTCGATTTTTCACTGTATTGCTCAATCCCCTCATCAACATTGTAAAATCCTATTCTGCCTGGATGTCGTTATTGTTTTATGTGGCACCTCTTTGAGAAATTTTTGAATATTCTTAAAAATCTCATTTCTTCAAACTCTGTGTTACTTTTACATCTTTTTTTCTCAGTACAGGATTCGCTGCCATAAAATAGTACAGTAACAGCCATTGTTTCATACAGTTTCAATTTTGTAGCTTCGCTAACTTTATTTTCTACAGTTTTTTTCATAGTTCCGCATTTATGTTGAAATTTGTTAGTTTTCTGTCTATGTCTTTGTCTATTTCCAGCTATATCACTGTGTAAATAACCGAAACTGGAGACTTGCTCGAGTATCTTTTTTTCGATCATCTTAAATCGAACTGGAAATTTTCTGTAGTGAACAATTTTAATTTTAGTAGCAGAAATTTTCAGATAGTAATTACCAACTCATATATCTCATACACAGAACGGCTGTCTATCTCTATGTTTTGTAATTCAATCACATCATCGTCTGCATAGAGTGTAGTGTTTAGATGGTAGTTCCTTTTCAGCCTTATACCTTCTTCGACATTCTTTCAGTTTCAATATATGTGTTAAAAAGAGTCGATGAAACGCTACATCTCGGTGTGATATCTTGATTCATTATTATCTTATGTGTTTTTGGAGTGCCTGTATTTTGTACTATTTTGGTGACTTTATATACGCTTCTGATTATTTGCATAGTATCAATAGGGCATCCACGTTTGTGTATTATTGTCCATAGTCTGTTTCTAACGAAAAAGTCAGATATTTTCGTATTCAATGAAAGCAACATATGTTTCTAAATTGGTTTATCATCATTTTTCTAAAGTTCTCTTGATGCTAAAAATATTATCACTGCACGAGTATAATTTCATGAACCCACTTTCCTCTTCTCTTAAACATGTATCTCTTATTACTTTCAAGCGATTGTTTATTACTTTTGAGTAAGCTTTATAAACTGTATTCGTGAGACTTCTACCACCCTAATTATCACACTTACGTCTTTAGTATTTTTAAAATTAGAAACTACATCTGCGATTTACCAATCATCAGGAATTTTATAACATCGCCAGCACTTATTAAATCAATACAACAATCGTAGTTCGCACAGAGTCCCTCTATAATTAATAACTTCAGCATTTATTCCATCTGGGCCACAACTTTTGCATTTTTTCAAACTTTTTAGGATCGGTTGAACCTCATCTAATGTTACTGAATCAACTGTCATCTTATAATAGGTTTTTAGGTATTCTGTACTTACTGTATCGGTTTCATAGTACCATAAATAGTTGTAATGATGAATCATCTATTCTTCATTAATTACATTACTTTTAGAACTATTTCTTTCTTACTGAATTAAGATGTTTATTATTTTGTATGCAAATTCCTGCTTTACGTTTATATCATGTTCGATATTTGTAATTAATTTTATGTTATTTTCTCATCATGTACTTAGCATCGTTCCGCTTTTCCTTACATTTTTGCTCTGTTTCTTGTGTTATTTGAAGGAGTTGACAAGTCTTTTGTTTTTCCTTCACAGCCTCTTCCACATCTTGAACCCACTTCTCCTTCTTAACTGTTCCGTTTTAGCAACTACTTCAAAAGCTGCTCTTTCTTACAGTCTCCACACTGCTTCTACATCACCTGCAGTTCGGATTTTTTACTAAGTACTCCTGTAATCTGAGCTGATGACGTTTCAACACAGTCTTTATGTAACAAATATACTTTGAATACCTCTTCTGAAGAAATAAGATTCCTTTCAGCAAATTTCTTCCATCTTATCGTCACAGTTATAGGTCCAACTAAGAGATAGTGGTCCGAATATATATCTTTTCCTCTAAACACCCTTACGCCTTATTCGTGAATCCTAATTTTTCGGTTTACTATAAAATAATCTATTATTGACTTATAACCTCGTGCAATCTGCTTATATTCATGAATGTCTTTTTTGCTATAAAAAGGAATTACATATTTTCAGTTATTTGTATGTGGCGAATTGACTTAGATCCTAGCCGTCATCATTAATGATTTGTCGTCAGAAAGTACCAATAACTTCAGGCACTGGTTGACTTAATGTTCTTAAGTTTAGGTCACGTGGTCCGTCTTACTTACCTTATTTGACTCCTGAGTCATGCGTGGCTCATGTTTGTGCCATTTCTTATTTTACTTCTAATTTGTTCCATACTGCCACTTCGTTATGTTAGTTTCAATTACTGGTGTCTCTGAGTTGCTGCCTTGCCTGCCCCTGAGCGGCAGCAGCAGCGCTTATCGATATAGGCTCTGCCGTATTATCTTTGCTGGACTGCCATTACTTCCCGGTCGCCGTGTTTTCGGAGTTAGTTCGGATCTGCCAGTGAGTTGGAAGGTGGTAGCAGTGCAGTTCGGACCTGGCAGTGTTTGACTTAGGACGCGGCAGAAGTTAAGTCAGGCCCAGCTGCAGTGAGGTCCGGACAGCCCTGACTCGCCCGACAGTTGCCAGTACATATCACTTGAGTGCGGACCACCTTGCTTGGTCGTCGGTCGGTCGTCTTGTCAGACAACGTGTATGTTAGCCAGAGATCGCTTATGCATGTGCCGACTCTTGATTCGTCCTTGTTATTGCACAGTCGCTGTCATTAGTATTGTCTAGTGCTTCGTGCAAGTGTTCGTGACACTGTGTGTAGCTTGTGATGTCGACTGCTCAGTTATTTTAGTGCTGTCTCTGTGCTCATGTGTGGGAGTCTGTAGGTTGGCGTGGAGCAGTGAGGAATTCTCGGCGCGGCGTAGTTTGGCAGGCGATCGCTGGCGGTCTCTACGCGGTGTCGGAGAGTGTGGCGCTGTTCCCATTGATACGAGGTCCGTGGCTCACCGACCCTGGACACGAGAGTTGAGTTCTGATTTAGCCTAACAGCAATTCAAGACTGTTCACATTGTGTCGTTTGGAGTTCGCTGTCGGCTGTTGGGATATTCCGCTAGTCGGAAAATTCTAGCGGCTCTCCGGTAGAGTGTCACTGTGTTTATTTATTTGAACTGAAGTGCACCAGCGGAATCTTCTGCTTTGTGGCCGTTAACATTACTGCTACCTGCCCTGGGCGTTGACGTAAATTTCAGCCAGTGTAGTTTCCTCACCGTGTTGTTGCTGCCCAGCATAGCGCGTAGTTTAACAGCTCCGTGTATGATTGGTTGTGGGCGCCAATATCTTCTACGTTGTTCCGTTGAACTCCCTGTTGTGCCCTGGTTGCGTGAAGTGGAAGTTACCTTGTCGGTGGGTCCGCTGACTGTCGGTCGGTTGGGTTGTCGTCGGATCGTGACTGGTTGGCCAGACTGTCTGTCTCACCTAAGTGAGAGTTAGTGTTTGAATTACAGGCCGACCCTCGAATATCTGGGCACCCTTGTGTGTACTGCCTTATTTTTTAAATTTGTTCTTGTTGTTGGTACTTGTATGGCTTCTGGCCGGTTTTGTGCTTTAAATTAGCGTTGTTTTACTCTTAACGCCTTCAGCCTAGTTTAAAGCCCTTTGGCATTTAAAAAAATGTTTGAATTTTTAAGTCTTCGGCCTTCAGCCAATTTGAATTTAACTTGTTTACTTCACGTTGTTTTACTCTTAACGCCTTTAGCCTAGTTTAAAGCCCTTTGGCATTTTAAAAAATGTTTGAATTTTTAAGTCTTCGGCCTTCAGCCGATTTGAATTTAACTGGTTTACTTCAGCCTAACTACAGAACTGTTTTAAGATAAGGTTTGCCTTTTAAATTTCTGATTATGCTTGTGTTTTAAGTTATTGGCCTTCAGCCATTTTACATTAAAGTGTCTTTCAGCTGGTAATAATTAAGTCCCAAAGATTAAAGCAGTGTGTTTAAAAAAGTTTTTTGGGCTCCTTTTGGAGGCCGTCATAGAATTTCAAGTAGTCTTCTCTCATCCCTTCTTCTGGTACTTATAAATCAATCACAGTAAAATAACCACTCTCTACCCTGAATTTTCATGTAAAAGTTGTCTGCTACACAGGGTGAGTCACTAACTTTTGCCACCTAGAATAACTCCGAAAGTATGAAAGTACCTGTAAAGTTTATGGGACAAATGTTGCATGGGACAACGGGGGCCATAAAATGACGGTTTTTTTTTTTTTTTTGCTAGGTGGGGTCACGTCATAGATATGAGGGCAAGTTTGTTTTTTTGAATGGGATGCTATAGTATGGTACTTGCTTTCTGATTTGAAGATCAACGAAGGTCAAAACGGTGTTCGCCATGATGACCACTGGTATCAATGGAGCGCTGCAATCTTCTTATTGTGAATTGAGCGGTATTCCTCATCACCTAGGCACTTACCCAAGCACATGCTCTGACAATTCTCTCTTGTAGATAGTACAAATAGTAAGTATTCGCCGAATACGGCGTATGCATCTAACGTGCCATTGACATTTAAACACCATTCGACAGTTTCGCAATACAACACTAATAGGAACGGTAAGACTAGTATCGTCGAATCACGGGAATGTGTATGATGTATTCCTTCGAAGAACAATTCGATATGCTTCTCATTTATGGAGAATGCCAACGAAATTCAGTGAGAGCTAGAGACTTATACGCTGAAAGATATCCTCAACGTACCTACCCTACATGTCATACATTTAAATATGTGTGTGATAAATTGAGAATAACTGGATCTTTAACGCATCGGAAACATATCCGGCAAAGGAAAGTTACTAACTAGAAAACGGAAATTGGTACTCTTGCCACTGTGGTTCGAGATGTGTTAGTCCGCGTCAAATCACAAGGGAATCTGGCATGAGCAGAATAGTATTGTTTGTGTTCTGCATCGCCATAAATATCATCCTTACCATATCAGTCTCCACCAAGAATTAACTGGTACGGATTGCGTATGTCGCATTGAACTCTGCCGATGGGCTGAACTTCAGATTCTGTGGGATGACACATTTATTAATTTGATTTACTGACGAGACTACATTCACAAACCATTGGGCAACTGAAAATACATGTTGGCTGTTGTGTCTATTTCAGAAAGCATAGACACAATGAGGTAGCTAGGTGCACGCTAAACTAACGCAGACGGGCTTGAAGTTCTGGAACATGAGACTTATTAATGAATAAGAAGAAAAGTACATATAGGTTTGTTACTTAACTTTTAATGAGTCCTTGGAATACATCTCTCTTGAATATTAGTACGCTATAAGCACTGATACAAATGGCGCCTTGCTAGGTAGTAGCTATGGACTAAGCTGAAGGCTATTCTATCTGTCTCTCGGCAAATGAGAGGAAGGCTTCGTACGTCTGGTCGCAAGCGATGTCGTCCGTACAACTGGGGCGAGGTCTAGTCCGTGTCTTGTGACCTGCCATGTGGTGGCGCTAGGTTTGCGATTACACAGTGGCGACACGCGGGTCCGACATGTACTACAGGACCGCGGCCGATTTAAGTTACCACCTAGCAAGTGTGGTGTCTGGCGGTGACACCACATTCCTCCCCCGCAAATCGGCGAACGGTCGTGAGATAAGGCTTCCGCCCGCCGTGGGGAGGACCCCATGTTGACGTAAGCGATGAGGTGGGGAGCCTAACAACAGGCGAGGCTGTGCCACCCGCACCCGGCCATTCGGTCCGAGGGGAGCTAGGAAACGCCTGCAAACCTAGTCCAGGGTGCACGTCAACATGAGGTGTATGCGCACGTAAGGAGACAAGAGGGGCCGAAGGGTCGACCTCCATGTGGTCGGAGCACCCGACGGGCGAAGACGACATCTGGTCCGGAGCGGGCAAGAGGTCCATGGCGGAGGACGGCTGGTCACGGGAAGCGAGCGGCGGCGCGTGACCCAGGGAGGCGCCAGGCGGCTGCAGCGAAGCGTCCGCTGCGGGCGGCGCCGGCGGCGGCTGCGGCGGCGGCGGCGCGACGCCATGAGGCAAAATGGAAGGCAGCGTCGGTAACACCTGGGGATGAGGCGAGCCAGTAGATGGGGCCCCAAGGCGCTGACCGGACGGCTCCGTCGCTGAAAGCAGACGGGGAGCGGCAGAACCCAGGCGACGACAGAGGCGCAGCTGATTGAGATGCCGACGCACCTCACCAGAGGCCCCCAAAACCAAATACATCGCGCGGCCGAGGCAGCGAAGAATGCGCCCTGCGAGCCAACGCCGTGAACCGCGATAGGTGCGATAATAGACAACGGCGCCAGGAGCAAAAACCGGAGTCTGCCGCTGCACAGGAACCTGATGCGGCGGATGCAGCAAAGACATCAGGATGCGATGAGGACGACCATGGAGCAATTCAGCCGGCGAGCGACCATCGCGGGGCTGAGAGCGATACGAAGACAAAAAGAGCAACAAAGCGTCCTCCCGAGAATGCGACTCTTTCAATTGCAACATCTGGGACTTGAAAGTCCGGACCAATCGTTCAGCGGCACCGTGTGACTGAGGCGAAAACGGCGCGGATGTCAGATGTTGGATACCATTGGCCTGGCAGAATGACTGAAATTCTGCGGACATGAATTGTGGGCCATTGTCGGAAACAATAGTCTGCGGAAGACCTTCAATGCAAAAGATAGCAGACAAGGCTTGGATTGTGGCAGAAGACGTCGTGGAAGACATCCGGACAACAAAAGGAAAATTACTGAAAGCATCGACCACAACCAACCATCGAGCATTCCAGAATGGACCAGCAAAATCGATGTGCAAGAGTTGCCAAGGGGAAGTGGCTTTCGGCCATGCAAAGAATTTCTGCGGCGGTGCGGATTGTTGTTCGGCACACGCCACGCAAGAGGAGCACATATTCGTAATCGCAGCATCGATTCCGAACCAAGTACAGTGCTGACGAGCAAGTTGTTTCGTACGCACTATACCCCAATGTCCTTGGTGGAGAAGCTTTAAGACAGAGGACTGTAACGAACGTGGGACCACGACTCTGGACTGATCATTATCGGAACGCAACAACAAAACACCACGTCATACAAAAAGTCTCTCCTTGTGAGCAAAAAAACGGCGAACCAAAGAATCCTCGATCCGTGACTTTGACAAGGGCCATTGCGTATCAACAAAACGCAAAACAGTAGCAAGGACAGGGTCAGCAGCTGTGGCTGTAGCTACACGACGAAAATCAATCGGAAACGATTCGACCACGGCATCGGCTTCCGAATCAATGAACATGCGAGCAAGTTCGGAAGAATCGAATGCTTTATCCTCAGCAACAGGCAAACGGGACAACGCATCAGCGTTTCCGTGCTTAGCAGTGGACCGATACAAGATATCGTAGCGGTACTGCGAGAGAAAAAGGGACCAGCGAATGAATTTCTGCGCTGTACGTGGAGGTACAGGCTTGTTCGGATGAAAAAGCGATGTCAAAGGTTTGTGGTCCATGATGATGGTAAAGTGACGACCATACAAGAAATCATGAAACTTTGTAACACCAAACACGAGAGCGAAAGCTTCTTTCTCTATCTGTGAATAATTTCTTTGCGCAGATGAGAGCAATTTTGACGCAAAGGCAATAGGGCGATCATGCGAGCCATCTTTGTGCGCAAGCACAGCACCGATCCCGAAATCCGATGCATCTACCATCAACAAAAGAGGTTTTCGGGGATCGAATGGCGTAAGGCAAGTATTTGAAAGTAACGCCGATTTCAACTGGCGAAAGGCGCGTTCGCATTCCGTCGTCCAGACGAACGGAACACCTTTACGGCGTAAGCGATGAAGCGGAGCTGAAATGGAAGAAGCATTTCGCAGAAATTTGTTATAATAATTAATTTTACCCAGCACACTCTGTAGCTGTTTCAAATTCTGCGGAGCAGGTAAGTCCTGTATGGCACGGAGGTGCTCTGGACTCGGATGTATACCTTGGGCATTTATGACATGCCCCAGGTAGGGTAAGTCACGAGCAAAAAACACACATTTGTCCTTCCTCAAGCGAAGACCATTCTGACGCAAGACCTGAAATAATGTTCGGAGATTTTGCAAATGTTCTGCTTCTGTCTGTCCTGAGATCACAATATCGTCCAGATAGTTCGCAGCAGTAGGGACCGACGCACAAATAGTTTGTAAATATTGCTGAAACAATGCAGGGGCGGATGCACACCCGAATGGCAGTCTTTTGAAGCGATACAAGCCAAGATGCGTGTTAACCACTAAGACGCGCTGGGATGCTTCGTCCACAGGTATTTGCAAGTACGCATCTGCTAGGTCCAACTTTGAAAAATATTTTCCCGGGCACAGTTTGTCAAAAAGATCTTCCGGGCTGGGCAAAGGAAAAGTAGCAGTCACAAGTTGAGGATTCACAGTTGCCTTGAAGTCCACACAAAGTCTCAGTTTAGCGGACGGTTTTGGCAAAATTACTAAGGGTGAGGCCCAGAGAGAAGCCTGCACACGTTCAATTACACCTTGAGAATCTAAATCGGCTAATGTTCTTGCGACCTCATCACGCAATGCGTGCGGAACATTGCGCGCTCTGAAAAATTTTGGTTGCGCGTTTTCTTTCAGTTCCAAATGCGCTTCATAGTTCTTAGCGCAACCAAGGCCCGGTGCAAAAATGTCTGCAAATTCTTCACAAAGACTAGAAACACTGGCGGAAGGCACAGTCTGATTCACTGATAGGACCTGATTTACTATAGACATATTAAACAATTGAAATAAATCTAAACCAAACAAGTTCACTGCAGTAGAAGAACGAAGAACGTAAAATGACACAAGTTTTGTTTGTCCCTTGTATGTGGCAATAAGGCTGCACTGTCCTAACACAGGTATATGCTGTCCTGAGTAACTAGTTAACTTAACATTTGCGGCACGCAACGGCGGGGCGCCCAGTTGTTTGTACGTGTCGTGATTGAGCAATGAAACTGCAGCTCCGGTATCGAGCTGGAAGGGGATCACTTTGCCTTCAAAGTCTAAGTCCACAAAAAGTTTATTGTCCTGTTGACGACAAGAGCGACTGTCACGTGCAATTTGAACTGATACAGGTACAGAAGCACTTGCGACTTTACGGGATTTCCGGCGACGTCGACGCACACTTTTGGTGGGACGAACACAGTCACTGTTAGCTAAAGTGTCACTGGACGGGTGGGAATGAACTACATGAATGTCCATGGGTGAAGGTCCACGAGCCCGATTGTCCTGGGTTCGATTCCGGCGCGAAGCAAAGGGCCTGGAATTATTGTGATTGTCTGATCTAAGCTTTGTCTGGCAAACACTTTGAACATGTCCTTTCTTTCGACAGTAAAAGCAAATAGCTTGGCGTGACGGGCAATTTTCACGCGAATGTCTAGTTGCACACCGCGGGCATGATTTCACTGCAGTTGCCTGCTTACGCGGCGCACGTGTTTGCGAGCTAGGCTGCCGCTGCTGTGCGGACGGGCGCGAGGGCCGTGTAGCGTCCCGGGCAGCGCGGCCGGCGGGCCGGTTTATGTGACACACTGCTGGCGAAGTTTCAAAAGATGCCTGAGCAAAGTCAAGTGTGTCTTGCCTATCCAATATGTCTATCACTTGTTGAAGGGAGGGATTTACTAGTTTCAAAATCTGTTCCCTTATGCGAACATCAGAAACGTTCTGTGCTATTGCATCACGCACCATAGTGTCTGAATAAGGGAGGCCACAGTCACATTCAAAGGCACACTCCCTAGTAAGTCCTTGCAAAGTTGCAACCCACTCCCTATTAGTCTGACCGGCCGTACGTTTCGTACGAAAGAACGTATACCGTTTTGCAACTACATTTACTGTTTCTTTGAAATAGACATCTAAAGCAGACAAAATTTCTTCGTAGGACGGAGTTGCTACGTCGCGTCGGGGAAACAATTTCACTATCACACGGTAGGTAGACACACCAACACAAGAAAGCAAAAACGGCTGCCGCTCGTTACCTTGAATCCTGTATGCTGCTAGATGAAAGGCAAATTGTCGGGACCACTCAGTCCACGACTCTTCGGCCGCCACGTATGGCCGAAAGGGAGGTGCAACAGCGTTTTGTGGCAGCGGTAGCGAAGAAGCGGCGGCTGCCGCATCGGTTTGCAGCGCACGTTGACCCTGGACGAGCTGTCCAAGAGCTTCCAATAACGCCTGCGTCTGCTGATTCTGCAAGCGAAAAAAGTCGGACAGTACATCTGGAGATTGTGGCGAAGCCATGACACAAACGAATTAAGACAAACTCTTTTACTCGTCGCCAAATTATGTTGTGTCTATTTCAGAAAGCATAGACACAATGAGGTAGCTAGGTGCACGCTAAACTAACGCAGACGGGCTTGAAGTTCTGGAACATGAGACTTATTAATGAATAAGAAGAAAAGTACATATAGGTTTGTTACTTAACTTTTAATGAGTCCTTGGAATACATCTCTCTTGCATATTAGTACGCTATAAGCACTGATACAAATGGCGCCTTGCTAGGTAGTAGCTATGGACTAAGCTGAAGGCTATTCTATCTGTCTCTCGGCAAATGAGAGGAAGGCTTCGTACGTCTGGTCGCAAGCGATGTCGTCCGTACAACTGGGGCGAGGTCTAGTCCGTGTCTTGTGACCTGCCATGTGGTGGCGCTAGGTTTGCGATTACACAGTGGCGACACGCGGGTCCGACATGTACTACAGGACCGCGGCCGATTTAAGTTACCACCTAGCAAGTGTGGTGTCTGGCGGTGACACCACATTGGCTGCGACAAGTTGCACACCAAAAACCGTGGTCGCTGAATGCATAGTGTGGCATTCTGGAGGACAGAATTATAGGTGCCTATTCCATCGAAGGAAATCTTAGTGGTATGACGTACACGCCATTCCTGCAAGAAAAATTGTCTGTTACTGGAAGAAATACCTTTATGAACAAAGAACAGTATGTGGTATCAAAAACGAAGGCTGTCTGGCATATTTTTCGCTGATGGCTAGAAATGAGTTGCAGAGAAAATTCCGAAATCGTTGGATTGGATGCGGAGGTAGTGACCGGCTCGTTCAGCAGACTTGACGCCTCTGGGTTTTTCCTTGTGGGGGATTCGTAAAAGGCATTGTTTATAAAGACATTTTAGCCACACCTGAAGATATGTGAGAGAGAATTGTCAGAGCAAGTGCTTCAACAAGTGCCAAAGAGATAAGGAATACCACTCGACCCATGATTAGAAGATTGCAGCACTGCAATCCAATGCTGATCACTTCGAACACCTTCTGTAAATGGGTGTTCATCCCACCTTTTTGACCTTCGTTGACCTTCAAAGACATCATTGAATTCGTCTTGTAGCCGCTATCACAAAATAAGTACCAAACTATAGCATGTTATTTAAAAACAAAGGTGACCTTCATATCTCTGACGCGACCCCACCTAGCAACGAAACAACCAACGTCACGGCTCCCGTTGTCCCATGCAACTTTTGTCCCACAAACTTTTCAGCTACTATCACACTTTCACAGTTATCCTTGGTGGCAATAGTTAGTGTCTCACCCTGTTTATATGTATTAGGTTTGGACAAAAATATGGAAAGAACGAAAACGCAACAGATTGCCATGTCCAATATGGTGTAGGAAAGCCGTTGGCTTGCAAAACAGCTTGCCTTTGTCTCCGAGTAGATAAATGTATGGTTTTGAAGGGAATCTTACATCATTTTGCCTGCAAAGTAGTGGAAATTCCAGGTAACGACTAAGGAGGGGGGGGGGGGGGCGGAGGGGCGTAGGTGGCGACCACGCAGTCTTCTGTCCAAAGCAGACCAAAAAGACTCAGTGACTCTGGGATCTAGTGATTGTTGTGGCCATGGCAGATGCGACAATTCATCCTCATCCTCACAAAAACAGTCATGGACTATGCAATCTGTGTGGACAGAGGACCTATCCTCTTAAAACACAGCATTTTCATTGCGGAATAAACATTCTACGATGGGGTGAAGCTGATCCGCCAAAATGGGTATGTAACAATTGACTGTAATACTAAATTGCAGAGTAGTTGTGGGCCCCTCGGAACGACACGGTATGGGTGCCCAAATCACCACTGAGCCCTCGCCATGTCGCACTGTTGGGTCGTAAACTCACCCAGAAGGTGGAAACAATCTGAAACAAGACTCATCCGACCAAACGACATTCTTCCAGTGCTCCACAGTCGAGGTTTTATGGCTTCGGTACAACGTTTCCTTGTTGAAGTTATGTTCATCGCCGATGAGTGGTTTTGGTATTTTCCTGCTGACGCTGCAGATCCCTACTTATGTAGCATGGTGCTGGCTGGGTTCGAGTGTGCTACATTCAGTTGTGCGGTGACTTTTACAGCTGTCGTACCCTTATTTTTCTTCACAATGTTCTTCAATGACCATTTGTCACGATCGATCAATACACACTTTCGTCCGCTTGGTGACTTAGCGGTTGGTGCTTTCCCGCTTTCTCTGTATGCGGCATAATTCTTCAATTCGGTGTTTCTTGAAACATTGGCTACCTTGGTTAAAGAAGCACCCACCATGCGAGCACCACGTCCGAATTCACTTACCGTCAGAATACTGTGGTCAAAACACTGCTCTGACAACGACTGAGACTTGCAACGTGCTGAAGACACTGCATACGTGCCGTTAGTGGTCAAATAAAATAGCACAACATGCAGGCTTGGCTACCATCTACATTTACGAGGGAGCACCCCCCCCCCCCCCCCAAACCACAAAAAAAAAAAAAAAAAACATTGCCGTGGCCGGAGCTTGCATAGTACGCATATCTGCCGCTAGGTGTCTGTAGCGCAGCTCACTGCCACTTCAGTGCCGTCTGTCTTGTTGACCTGGCTTCTTCGGTTCGTCTGAAATGATAGTTTTTACTAGCGGTATATTTTTCTTGTTTTGTTTATTATGATGGCTAGCTTAACTGAACAACACGTAAACGTGAAATTTTGTTTTCTACTCGGTAAAAATATTGCTGAAACTGTCTTAATGTTGAAAACGGTTCACCAAGATGACGCTACGGGAAAAACTCAAGTTTACGATTGGTTTGCTCGTTTTCAAAATGGCGACTTCCCGATTGATGACATACTTCGTTCTGGACGTCCATCATCTTCCGGAATCGACGACGAATCTGAAAAATTTCGAGAGCTCGTGTTCACAGACCATTGACAGTCAATTGATCAACTGTCGGAGATTAATGGCTTATCTTGGAGTTCGGTTCAGCAAATTTAACGGCAGTTTTGGAAATGAAAAGTGTTGCTGCCACGTTTTTTCCTAGGCTTCTGACTGACAATCAAAAGGAACATCCAGCTGAAACATGTCGCACTTGGAAACAATAGCTTGAAACTGATCCAGATTTTCTGTCAAAGGTCATTACTAGTGATGGCTTATTGTGCTATGTTTACGACCCAGAAACAAAGCAACAGTCAAACCAATGGAAGACGTCATCGTCACCCTGTCCTAAGAAATGTCGTCAAGTCAAATCAAACATCAAAATAATGCTGATTTGCTTTTCTGATGTCAAGGGGGTAGTTCATTCAGAGATTGTTTCCCCAGTTCAGACTGGCAATCAAACCTTTTATTTGGAATTTTTAAGAAGATTGTGCAACAGTGTTCGTCAAAAAACATCCGATTTGTGTCAGGCAGGAGAATGGTTCTTCCACCACAACAACGCACCTGCACACACAGCCATCTCTGTCACTTTTCGCCTAAAAATGGCATGGCTCTGCAACGCCATGCACCTTACTCGCCTGACCTGAATGTCTGCGAGTTCTACCTCCTGCACTTTTTAATGTTGTGATGGAGGGAATGAATAGGGCAGTTAAAGATATAGGAAAAGAAAAAGACAAAAAGATGATTTTTGCAGATGGTATGGTAATATGGGGTGATAAAGAGGTAGATGTACAGTTACAGCTTCATGCATGGAAGGAAATAATGAAAAGGTATGGATTAAAAATAAATAAAGATAAGAGTGAAGTAATGGTATGTGGAAGAGAGAAAGGGATCAACGGAAATATTACCTTGAATGGAGAACCCCTCAAAGTTTCACTTATTTAGGGAGTGAAATATCTAAGGATGGAAGAATAACTAACGAAATTAATAGGAGGTTACAGAATGGAGGCAATTCCTACCCAACAATAAAACACCTGATTTGGAATAATGAAGTTTCAGAAAGAGCAAAACTCCTTATGTATAAGAATTGTTACATCCCTGTTGTCACCTATGGTGGAGAAACATGGACAATGACAGAAAGGGACTGGAGCAGACTGCAAGCAGGGGAAATGAAATTTCTCAGAGCAGTTAAGGGAAAAACAAGAATGGACAGAGTAAGGAATGTAGAGATTAGAAAGGACCTTAAACAAGAAAGTATGAGAGAAGAAATTGAAAGAAAGAGATTAAGATGGTATGGGCATGTTAAGAGGATGCATGGGCAGAGACTCCCCAAAATTATGGAAGAACTAAAGATGGATGGGAAAAGACCTAGAGGGCGCCCAAGAACATGGTGGAAAATGGGAGTGAGAATATCTGTAGAAAAGAGAGGTGTGACCTGGCAGCAAGTGGAGGAAGAAAAGCGGTGGGAGGACCGAGCCAAATGGAGAGGACTCATCAGCACCCAGACCCGGCAGTAGATGGAGCGGGATTCGGATATAGATAGATAGATAGAAAGGACACAGATTTGACAACAGTGAAGAAGTAGAGAAAAAGATGAAGGAGGAGCTTCATCCATTTGTAAAGACGACTACAAAATTTGTTTCGAACAGTGGAAGCACCAGTGAACCAAATGTATTAGTTGTAGTGGAGAGTATTTTGAAGGGGATAAGGTTGTTTAGTAAACAGTTTGAAAATGTTTAGCTTTTAAAAATAATTCCGGTTTTTTGGCTACCCCTCGTATGTTAGAGGACGTATTTCTTGCGGTACTAAAATAATTTTGCCCAACCGCCGTAGCTATAGTTGATATCACATTCTTCCACTTATTATTAACTAAATTTGCTAAATTACTGCAAGCCCTTATGTTTAGATGGATCCCACTATGTATTATTAGATAATCCTCATATTGTCGGCTTTTCCCCTTCTAGTTTCTTTTATAACCACAACACTAGTTTAGATTCTTTTAGTATATTATTCGGTTCCACTCCTTTGTCCCTCAGACCTCTTATATTTCATGTTCCTGCCTTCGCTCAGTCTAGAATTCCGAGATGTTTGTCCTCATTATCTCCCCAAGATCGTTTGCTTCCTATGGCCAAAAGAATTGTCGTATTTCTTTTCATGTGAAATGTCTTCAAACAACCCCATTTGCTGTAAAGCACAGAAGAATTCCATAGTTTCTGCATTCTACAGTCAAATACCCCTGAGGGCAATGCCTACATCTTCCCTTTTGGCCCGTAATCTGGCCAGTCAGAAAACTGTCACAGTGTACATTATTCACTGGTACAAGAGGTGCTGCTTCCTTCTTCTTCCGGACTCGTTGTCCATCCAACAGTCAAAGATAGTATTCCCCTTCCCAGGAAAGAAAGGTCCGTTTGCAAAGTCCCAGGCAAGAAGTGGCCGACACATTTGTATAATCACCTTCAAGACCCCGTCTTTCCCTTTATAAGCAGTTTTCATTCCGCAAGAGAAAATAACGCCACAAAAGCGAAAGAAACTGCTACATCAGTAACTGATGCTCACATAACCCTGCACAATGTCTGCTAAAGATGCACACTATTCAAAATCGTTGTGCATGAGAGCTTAAACGTTGCTTGCAAGCACCATAGCGCTTCCAAGGATGCAACACGTAAAATGTTGCCGCAAACGGTTAGTAATTTGATGTTGCTTCAGAGTAACATTGTCACATGGGGGGTTAATAAGGTATATTGATTTGTCACTAGTGGGCAGATCAACTAATCTCGAAGGGGAAGATAGTGACTCCAATTCCGCAAATATATGAGTGATCTCTAGAAACAGAAGGTTTTGAGGCATAGGAAATGGGCATGATTTACTGAAAGAATCTGAAGTTCATAGTCGGGAGAAGTCAGGGCAGTCAGTTATTAATATGTTAGTAAAGGAAGAAGAGGTGCAGTCTTTAGCTGGCAGTGGGAGTGATTTATATACAGTGAGCCAGACATAAATACATTCTCTACCTGATACTGGAATGTTACTGGAATTCAAGTAATTAACACCACAGGGAAAATTAACAAGCCGGTTAAGCATGAATTTATGTCGCTAGTAAAACCAAACTGTGCCCATCCCTACCACAAATTCTTCATAGTTCCACATTTAAAAGTTACTGGCTCCTAGATCTAGGTTTATTTAATAAGTATAAAGAAAAATAGGATTTTTAGATCTCGGAAATAGGGAAGGGGTGGGGGGGAGGAATTACATTCGTGCACTTTTTATTTATTTGCGCATATTTCTGTGTTTTACCTTTGTGCTCAGCGTATAATTCATTAATATTATGAGCTGCACCTGTGATATGTACTCAGCGTAAAGGCAAGATCAGTTTTCCTGTATTGTCTGACGCCATGCCTTTATATGAATTTTAAAAAGGCAGGTGCTGTACGTTGCTGAAGGTTCATTCTGTTTGTGTTACAAACGGTCCTACTTATTGATTTCGAACCCGATTTGTAATTCAGGAGTTTTATTTGGCTACCTTGAGTAAACATGGTTAACCACATACTGCCAGTTGAAGCCAGCTGGTCCTTTTTTCTTGATTTTATTTGGACAACTTTTATCGTTGCTTGTTTGTTTTACAGAGTCCTTTAATACTGGTTCATTGCCTTCTCTGAGCTGGAAACTAAACGGTCATATGCGACGTCTGTTAATATAAGTGTTTTTCTTTCTGTTTCAGTTAACACTTAGCTTGTTAGTCTGTACTGAAACAGAACAACGGGAGTGAGGTGAACAGTTGACTATCTTCAATTAAACGGTTAAATTTCTATTCCTAAAATTGTATTGTTGATTTGTTTCCATTTGGAGATCTCAAAAATTTGCTGTTTTCAGTTCAAGTGTACGACTTCTATTTCTAAAACTGTGTTGCTCATTTGTTGGAGTTTAAGTTTTTTCAGTATTGCTAAGAGAGTGCTAAAAAATACGTACATATTTGCAGTAACATTTTTAAACAAATGAATTGTCCATTTTGACTCAAATTTTTTTTTATTTCTTATTTTTTTTTAGCCTCTCCGGATTGTTCTGCAGAGGAAGAGTACCGACCGAGGGCTCGAGAAAACGACTCTGGTTGGCTACTGCGGTATTATGTCAGAGAAGAGATCTTTGATGCGATTTGTTACTCGAAGAGTCTGCTGTAGTGACGTGATGTCATGCAGCCCAAGGCGCTAGGCACTTTCATTGAGTAACAATGATTTTTCTCAGAATATTATTCATCGTTAAAAGTTTATGATTAGTCGTGGATGATGTCTACAAGAACTTCCCTTTTTTTTAGTGATAGATGAGACTTTCTTTCGGAGAGCGTAAATTCCGCGTAACGTGCTGTGCAGCCATAACTATGAATTTTCACAGTCCAAAATGATGATCTGCACAGTATTTGCACGAGAGTTCAAAATTGTTGAAAACTATGTGCGTTAATCCAGATGTTTAGTTGCTGAAGAAAAGTGGAGTTCTCTCAACATCAAGTCTGAGTTACAATCTTAAACTAGCTGCTAGATGGAATGTGTGTGCTGCAACAGTGTATAGATTAGATAAAACAGAGCTTCCATTTCTGCAACTGAGGGATGGATGTGATAGAAAAAGTGCATAGGAAAAAACTGATAATGTAGACGAGATGTTTTAGTGTAAGTGATTATCTCCATTCAGTACTAACAGCCGGACCTGACAAAATCGACTGTCTTCCTCAGCTTAAAACAAATTAAAAAATCCGTGAACGTTATTGATAAGTGTTCAGTTGATATTTTACAGCTTTGCATAGCTGTTGAACGTTATACTGCCGGCCGCGGTGACCGAGCGGTTCTAGGCGCTTCAGTCTGGAACCGCGCGACTGCTACGGTCGCAGGTTCGAATCCTGCCTCAGGCATGGATGTGTGTGATGTCCTTAGGTTAGTTACGTTTAAGTAGTTCTAAGTTCTGGGGGACTGATGACCTCAGATGTTAAGTCCCATTCTGCTCAGAGCCATTTGAACCATTTTTGAGTAATAAGTACATAATGTTCGACTAACGAAGCGAAAGCAGACTGCCAAAAGAACATTGCTACAATCTCCGAAAAGACCTTCTACACGTCAGAAAATGTTCTCCCATATAACCGTTTCACTCGTAAAGAGTAAACAAAAATTATCAACGCTGAGGTATGAACGCGGGTCTTTGGGTACGCCGACCTAACACTCTACCTTCTCACCCACGCGAAATTTACAATACTCACAGATACTTTTTTCCTCTGCGCCGTAGCTCTGGTGATACTTTTAATTACCGATTACACATGTTCAGCATAAGCTAAATCAGTGTTTTGGTTCATACCCCAACGACATACAACGTTTGTTACCGATCCGAGAGTCTGAAATATGTGAGAATCAGTGTGAGAGGTAATGCTTGAAATTTCGTATTCTCGACACACTCTTGACACTGTGGATCACAGAATACTGAGCTTCCTAACGGTTTTCGAGATGGAATCTACCACGCGTCTAGCTCCAACTATCATTTCGCGTTGAAAGTCTGTTAATATCTGTCGTGGGGCCTTAATGATGTCGGATATCTCTCAGATGAGTTACGTGAATACAAATGACAGCCCCGTCAATTTACTGCCCTTTTATATATAGTGTGGTGTCACCGCCAGACACCACACTTGCTAGGTGGTAGCCTTTAAATCGGCCGCGGTCCGCTAGTATACGTCGGACCCGCGTGTCGCCACTGTCAGTGATTGCAGACCGAGCGCCACCACACGGCAGGTCTAGAGAGACGTCCTGGCACTCGCCCCAGTTGTACAGCCGACGTTGCTAGGAATGGTTCACTGACAATCACGCTCTCATTTGCCGAGACGATAGTTAGCATAGCCTTCAGCTACGTCATTTGCTACGACCTAGCAAGGCGCCGTATTCAATTGATATTTATCTTATGAAGCATGTACAGTCAAGAGAGATGTACACCGATTATGGATTAAAGTTAAGTATTCCAAGAACTACGTTCTTTTCTTATTAGACTCAACTCCTTTAATTGTTCCAGACCTCACGCCAGTCTGCGTGTAATTAAACGCGTGCATTTCGGCCTCCTCTAGCAACACGCTGTTGGCTCTTCTACCAACACAGCATATAGTGTACGTGAAACTACCGTCACCTGTATATATGCATATTGCTATCCCATGTCGTTCGCAATATCAGTGCAAATCTGTACGTCAACTTTGTATGATATTGTACACACTATTAATAATTTTTTTGAAATAAGTTTCCTTTAATTTACGTCTATGGTCACAATCTTTTTTGTTTAACAGATTACCGGTTTCGGTCTTTAATGACAATCATCAGACCTGTTTCATAAAAACAAAGTCCTAATGTACTGCAGCCATAGGTTTTGGTAAATGATCAGTGACGTTGTCTACTTACTACGTCCAGAATAAAAGTATTGCACTCTAGGGATGTTATTTATACGTGGGGAGGCGCCGGCGCCAGTCGCTTTCTCCGTTCGATTCACCCGGATCGATTGTTTCCCTCTGGCGTTGCTTATCTTTGCCTCGTTGGCCGGTGGTGGTGCCCATGGGCTGGCGGGCGGGCTGGGTTTTGGCTTCGGAACGGCCGGTACGAGTCGCTGCTCAGGGAGTGAAACTTGTGTTTGCGTGGAGTTAGCTGGATTTCACCGGCGTATGTGGCTCGGAGTGCGGAAGCGGGCCTGTCATTGACAGTTCTTGAGGCGTGACTGCGCCATGGTCTTCTACACCGGACGCAGAGCAATGTGTTATTCATTTTGGCTAGTGGAGTTGAACTACGTACCACGCAGCTGTCCATTGAAGAAGTAGACATTCAAGCTTTCTAGTTTTGCAATCGGACCTACCCGTGTTATCACTAGCTTCTACCTTTTCTTTTGAGTGTCAATATTGTGTTGGAACTGCGACGTACTGGTGTAATAATATTATGATTTGTATTATCGTTGCCCTTTTAAAACTAGTCTGTCTGGCTGGGACAGTTTTACATATTTTGAAATTTGAAGTCTACTGTTAATGCTTTTAACCATTTTTAATTTGCCTTTGTCTTGATGTGATCTATTCTTGCAGAATTTTATCTTACTATATTCTGGGGCTGTTAACATCGTTTCTTTTGGCTGTGGCTGTGTGTTTGAGCTTTTCTGTTGCAGCACTGCAGCGGGCACCTAGTCCATGTCTAAATCGATGTCCGGAGTACGACGCCTTGGCCGACCAGCACCAGAGGGAACGGGTGGTTCTTTTGACCGCGGGGAAAATGGCAACCGATACGTCGGCCACTGAGTTCTTCGGGTTGCAGTGAGTGGGGATCTTGCATTAAGTGAAGTTTCCTCTGCATTGGGACGCCAAGGCGTCTGTTCCGTTTGCTATACTGCTTATATATTTACCTTCAAAACCATAAAGGAAGGAGACTATTGTTCTGAACTATACCTTACGTGCAGCGGGAGTTAGAGAAATACATGATGGATAGCGGAAATTGGAAATTACGTGAATTGTCCTATTGCGCTTGCCCAGGTGGCCTATTTAAAACTTATTTCACCTTTATTATTCAAGTGCCCTTTGTTAAATGAAACTGATTTTACCTGTTCTTATTGAAATGGTTACAGTTAATATAGAAGCTATAAGAACTTTTTTTTGGGGGGGGGGGGGGAGACCAATCTGCGAGGTCATCGCGGTCTCGTCGGATCAGGGAAGGACGGGGAAGGAAGTTGGCCGTGCCCTTTCAAAGGAACCATCCCGGCATTTGCCTGGAGTGATTTAGGGAAATCACGGAAAACCTAAATAAGGATGGCGGGACGCGGGATTGAACCGTCGTCCTCCCGAATGCGAGTCCAGTGTGCTAACCACTGCGCCACCTCGTTCGGTAAGAAGTTTTGTCTGCAAGTAATTCAATCAGAAAGGTTTTGTGTAATGTATTTCTTTGACTTGTGTATCCTGTTCAAAAGAAACTTATTTCACCTTTATTATTCAAGTGCCCTTGTAAAATGAAACTGATTTTACCTTTTATTATTGAAGCGCTTATAAGAAGTTCTTCTTTGCACCTAATTCAATTAGAAGGGTATTGTGTAATGTATTTTTCTGATTTGTGAATAAGAGACACTTGTACAAAGTTTTCGGTAAATACTGTGCCCTTTAGGTTAAATTGTTAATAAGTAATAAATTAGTTGTATCTTGCAAGTCCTCTGTACTTATTATTTCACTTGTCACCGGTTTGCACGTAACCACCAAGTGGCAGTTCTAAAGTTACTCTACCGTAACCTGAGAAAACAATCGCACAAGATTTCGCATTATAAAATGATACGAGTGGGGAGCAATCGGTAAGGGCGGGCCAATATGGGGGAAACTGTCCCGGTTATCCCCGCGAAGCATTCATCACGCCGAATGCGCTGTGCGTGCAATCGCGCGGTGCGGTCACGCCTGCTGTCCGTGCAATCCGGAAAAATTGCCGGCCGTGCGGCCGCAGCTGCGTGTGCCCAGCAGACCCCGGGCCCAGCTGCAGGCGGATTACTGGGGGAGCCGCCTGCCGATAAATAAACAGCACAGGCCCAAGTGCTAGTGGAGGCAGGGGGGGCCACGAACAGAGGAGTGGCAGCGGTGGATTCGTACGGGGCTAACATCGGCCACTGACTTTCCAGCATCGCTGTCACTCAAGGTGAAGGTTGGGAAATTGTCGATGTAATGTGTGCTCTTAAATATGCCTATATATATATATATATATATATATATATATATATATATATATATATATATATATATATATATATGGTGGTCCAGTGATCCTGACCGGGCCAAATATCTCACGAAATGAGCATCAAACGAAAAAACTACAAAGAACGAAACTTGTCTAGCTTGAAGGGAGGAACGAGATGGCGCTATGGTTGGTCCGCTGCCATAGGTCAAACGGATATCAACTGCGTTCTTTTAAATGGAAACCCCCATTTTTATTACACATTCGTGTAGTACGTAAAGAAATATGAATATTTTAGTTGGACCACTTTTTCCGCTTTGTGATAGATGGCGCTGTAATAGTCACGAACATGTGGCTCACAATTTTAGACGAACAGTTGGTAACACGTAGGTTTTTTAAATTAAAATACAGAACGTATGGACGTTTGAACATTTTACATCGGTTGTTCCAATCTGATACAGGTACCTTTGTGAACTTATCATTTCTGAGAACGCATGCTGTTACAATGTGATTACCTGTAAATACCTCATTAATGCAATAAATGCTCAAAATGATGTCCGTCAGTCTCAAAGCATTTATATTAGAACAAATAAGCCCTCGGTCACAAATGTTAAGTCAAAATGTACCAGGTTTCGACGCTACTGTTCTAAAACATATTAGGTATATAATACATTAATAAAATTAAAGTTTGTACTGATTGGAAAGAGATGCAGTACTTACAAGTCACATTTTAAAAAATGTACTACATCTCTTCGCAGTCAGTACAAACTTTAATTTTATTAATGTACTATATAGATAATGTGTTTTAGGACTGATAATTTAATTCTGAAGACGACGCTCATAGTAGCGTCGAAACTAGGTCAATTTTGAATTAATATTTGTGACCCAGGGCTTATTTGTTCTAATATAATTCTTACACGGTCACTGAACCTTAGTAGCTATGTTCAAAGTTTTACTCAATGCATTTGGAAATACGTGTAACGACATTCCTCTCAACAGCGAGTAGTTTGCCTTCCGTAATGTTCGCACATTCATTGACAATGCGCTGACGCAGGTTGTCAGGCGTTGTCGGTGGATCACAACAGCAAATATCCTTCAACTTTCCCCACAGAAAGAAATCCGGGGACATCAGATCCGGTGAACGTGCGGGACATGGTGTGGTGCTTCGACGACCAATCCACCTGTCATGAAATATGCTATTCAATACCGCTTCAACCGCACGCGAACTATGTGCCGGACATCCATCATGTTGGAAGAGCATCGTCATTCTGTCATGCACTGAAACATCTTGTAGTAACATCGGTAGAACATTACGTAGGAAATCAGCATACATTGCACCATTTAGACTGCCATCGATGAAATGGGGGCCAATTATCTTTCCTCCCACAATGTCGCACCATACATTAATCCGCTAAAATCGCTGATGTTCCACTTTTCGCAGCCATTGTGGATTTTCCGTTGCCCCATAGAGCATGTTTCCGCTGTTCGTGAATGACGCTTCGTTGCTAAATAGAACGCGTGCAAAATATCTGTCATCGTCCCATAATTTCTCTTGTACCCAGGGGCAGAACTTTACACGACGTTCAAAGTCGTCGCCATGCAATTCCTGGTGCATAGAAATATGGTACGGGTGCAATCAATGTTGATGTAGCATTCTCAACACCGAAGTTTTTGAGATTCCCGATTCTCGCGCAATTTGTCTGCTACTGATGTACGGATTCGCCGCGACAGCAGCTAAAACACCTACTTCGGCATCATCATTTGTTGTAGGTCTTGGTTGACGTTTCACATGTGGCTGAACACTTCCTGTTTCCTTACATAACGTAACTATCCGGCGAACGGTCCGGACACTTGGATGATGTCGTTCAGGATACCGAGCAGCATACATAGCACCCGCCCATTGGGCATTTTGATCACAATAGCCACATATCAACACGATATCGACCTTTTCCGCAGTTGGTAAACGGTCCATTTTAACACGGGCAATGTATCACGAAGCAAATTGCGTCCGCACTGGCGGAATGTTACGTGATACCACGTACTTATACGTTTGTGACTATTACAGCGCCATCTATCACAAAGCGAAAAAAGTGGTCCAACTAAAACATTCATATTTATTTACGTACTACACGAATACATAATAAAAATGGGGGTTCCTATTTTAAAAAACGCAGTTGTTATCCGTTTGACCGATAGCAGCGCCATATAGCGGGTCAACGAAAGCGCCATCTGGTTTCTCCCTTCAAGCCAGACAGTTTCGTTCTTTGTACATTTTCGTTTGACGCTCATTTCTGGAGATATTTGGCCCGGTCACGATCAATGGATCACCCTGTATATGCTAAAGAAACTGGTACAGCTGCCTAATATCGTCGTGTAGGGACCAACGTACACGCAGAAGTGGCCTGGACTCGACTAATGTCTGAAGTAGTGCTGGAGGCAACTGACTCTCAGAATCCCGCAGGGCTGGCCGTAAATCCGTAAGAGTACCCGCGGTGGAGATCTCTTCTGAACAGCACGTTGCAAGGCATCCAAGATCTGCTCAATAATGTTAATGTCTGGGGAGTTTGGTGGCCAGTGGAAGTCTTTAAACTCAGAAGAGTGTTCCTGGAGCCACTCTGTACCAATTATGGACTTGTGTGGTGTCGCACTGTCCTGCTGGAATTGCCCAAGTCCGCCGGAATGCACAGTGGACATGAATGGATGCAGGTGATCTGACAGGATGCTTACGTACTCGTCACCTGTCAGAGTCGTAACTAGAGGTATCAGGGGTCTCATATCACTCCAACTGCTCACGCCCAATACCGTTCCACAGCCTCCGCCAAATGTCCCATGCTGACATACAGGGTCCAGAGCTTCATGAAGTTTTCTCCAAACCTGTACACGTCCATCCTCTTGATACAATTTGAAACGAGACTCGTCCGACCAGTCAACACGTTTCCAGTCATCAACAGTCCAATTTCGGCGTTCACGGGCCCTGGCGATGTGCAGATCTTTGTGTCGTGCAGTCATCAGGTGTACACGAGTGAGCCTTCGGTTCCGAAAGCCCATATCCATGATGTTTCGTTGAATGGCTGGAACGCTGACACTTCTAGACGACCCAACATGGAAGTTTGCAGGAATTTGCGGAAGGAGTTGAACTATTCTCTTCAGATGTCGCTGGTTCCGTTCTTGCAGAATCTTTTTCCGGCTGCAGCAATGTTGGAGTTCGATGTTTTACGGGATCCTTGATATTCACGGTACACTCGTGAAATGGTCGTACGGGAAAATCCCCGCTTCATCGCTACCTCGGAGCGACTATGACACTACGTTCAGACTTACTTGAATATTGATAACCTGCCATTGTAGCAGCAGTAACCGATCTAACAACTACGCCAGACACTTGTCTTACAGACACATCGCCGACCGCAGCGCCATATTCTTCCTGTTTACATATCTCTGTACCTGAATATGCATGCCTATACCAGTTTCCTTGGCGCTTCAGTGTATATAAACTACTGGCCATTGAAATTGCTACACCAAGAAGAAATGCAGATGATAAACGGGTATTCATTGGACAAATGTATTAAACTACAAACGACATGTGATTACATTTTCACGCAATTTGGGTACATAGGTCCTGAGAAATCAGTACCCAGACCAACCACCTCTGGCCGTAATAACGGCCTTGATACGCCTGGGCATTGAGCCAAACAGAGCTTGGATGGCGTGTCCAGGTACAACTGCCCATGCAGCATCAACACGATACCACAGTTCAAGAGAATTGACTGGCGTATTGTGACGAGCCAGTTGCTCGGCCACCACTGACCAGACGTTTTCAATTGGTGAGAGATCTGGAGAATGTGCTGGCCAGGGCAACAGTCGAGCATTTTCTGTATCCAGAAAGGACCGTACAGGATCTGAAACGTGCGGTCGTGCATTATCCTGTTGAAATGTAGGGTTTCGCAGGGATCGAATTAAGGGTAGAGCCATGGGTCGTAACACATCTGAAATGTAACGTCAATGCGAAAAAGAGGTGACAGAGACGTGTAGCCAATGGCACCCCATAGCATCACGCCGGGTGATACGCCAGTATGGCGACGACGAATACACGCTTCCACTGTGCGTTCACCGCGATGTCGCCAAGCACGGATGCGACCATCATGATGCTGTAAACAGAACCTGGACTCATCCGAAAAAATGACGCTTTGCCATTCGTGCACCCAGATTCGTCGTTGAGTACACCATCGCATGTGCTCCTGTCTGTGATACAGCGACAAGGGTAACCGCAGCCATGATCTCCGAGCCGATAGCCATGCTGCTGCAAACGCCGCCGAACTGTTCGTGCAGATGGTTGTTGTCTTGCAAACGTCCCCATCTGTTGACTCAGGGATCAAGACGTGGCTGCACGATCCGTTGGTTACAGCTATGCGGATAAGATGCCTGTCATCTCGACTACTAGTGATACGAGGCCGTTGGGATCCAGCACCGCATTCCGTATTACCCTCCTGAACCCACCGAATATATAATCTTCTAACAGTCACTGGATCTCGACCAACGCGAGCAGCAATGTCGCGATACGATAAACCACAATCGCGATAGGCTACAATCCGACCTTTATCGAAGTAGTAAACGTTATGGTACGCATTTCTCCTCCTTACACGAGGCATCACAAAACGTTTCATCATACAACGGCTGTCAACTACTGTTTGTGTATGAGTAATCGGTTGGAAACTTTCCTCATGTCAGCACGTTGCAGGTGTCGCCACCGGCGCCAACCGTGCGTGAATGCTCTGAAAAGCTACTCATTTGCACATCACAGTATCTTCTTCCCGTAGGTTAAGTTTCGCGTCTGTAGTACGTCATCTTCGTGGTGTGGCAATTTTAATGGACAGTATATATATTTAACGTGTGTGGACCATGTTATATACTGCTGGGAAAAAGTATTACACGCTTTTAGAGGTTTCCAATTCACTCAAGATTTATTGTTGCAACAGTCGACCGACACTCAGACATCGATTTTAGTACGTGTCTTAATTTCCACGGGTGGCAATGCAGGTGCTGACTATGGCATTCATCGTACAGATGGGAAATTTTGTCCTTATGCGCCTGCTCGACCAGTTGTCACATTTAACTTACAGTTGGTTGACGAGTCACCCGAGTCACTTCTCGTCGCATCACATCCCACACGTGCTCGACTGGAGACAAGTCTGTAAATTGTGCTGACCAGTGAAGTTGCTGCACGTCTTGCAGGGCACGTTGAGTTCACTGGCAGTGTGTGGGCGAGCTTAATCCTGCTGAAACACTACATCACCTTCCTGTTGCAAGAATGGCGAAAGAGCGAGTCTAACAATATTTTGCACGTACCGAGCGCTGCTTAGCGTCCCCCCACCCCTCTCCAGAAACACCAAAGGTGAACGACAGTTTGTCCGCAGCTCGTGGTATTGCGGTAGCGTTCTTGCTTCCCACGCCCGGGTTCCCGGGTTCGATTCCCGGCGGGGTCAGGGATTTTCTCTGCCTCGTGATGACTGGGTGTTGTGTGATGTCCTTAGGTTAGTTAGGTTTAAGTAGTTGTAAGTTCTAGGGGACTGATGACCATAGATGTTAAGTCCCATAGTGCTCAGAGCCATTTTTTTTTTTGAACGAGAGTTGTAACTTACCGCACCCCCGGCCGTAAGGCGCGTGGTCGAACCAGAGTGTCTTGGACGAATTTACGAGACAGTACTCACCAGGTCTATGACGTATGCACGACCGAACATCACTTGCGCGCAGGCAGAATCTGCTTTCCCGATCAAGGCCACGGCGCGCCATTACCTCTCCCGAGCGATCCTTTGACGGGGCACGAGTTGAGCCGCACGCGTCGATGCTGTGAGGTGAGTGGGAGACAGGCTAGAGGTATAATTGCCTGTAGTCCCACTGCTAGTACACGGTTAGCAACTGCTCGTGTTGACACGTCTGCACTCGCAAGCCTGTGGCGTGGTAGCTGTACGATCTGCCACTGCTCCCCTTACAATACGACAATCCTGTTGGGCGCCTGTGCTCCATGGACATCCAGAGCTTTGTCTACGCGTGTGAGAATGTTCACGTGACCATTGATACCAGCACCATTGCACAGCTGACGCCGTACGTCCAGCTTGTGTGCAGTTCTCCGAAAGGACCATCCCACCACTCGGAAAGCATCAATTCGACCCCTTTCAGACTCGCTCAGTTGGCTGTAGGAAGCATGAGCACTTCTCCGTTCCACTATTGTTTGCTTGCTTCGCACATTTGCACCGCACTGACCCTTCTGGCTGCGAACATTCCCTATTACTGGGTAGACACAGATGGCGCTCTGGTAGGTATGCCACTACGCTATCTGTTGGTGCACGACGCTGAAACCGTCATCAGTAGGTCTTTTATCTCCCGGGCGTATATGCCATCGTCGTACCGAAATCGACGCCCCTTTCGATGTGAAGGAAAAAATCTCAGTAATGACTCACTGAATATCTGTAAAGTAGGAAGCAGAATGTTGTCCTCAAGTGCCAACAAACAGGGAAGAAATTTGGACCTGTCTGGTGCCACGTAAAGTAGGTGGTGTGCCACAGGGTTGTGTTCTGTGTCCACAATTTTTCTTCACGTATATCAATGATCTGGTACTAAACACAACAGCTGACTTACAAATTATTCTGTTTGCACATGACACAAGTGTTATTCTGAAAGACGTCGGACGTAATATAAATGACGGAGCTAATAGGTAGTCAGTAACACTCTATAGTGCAGACTTTCCATGGACTGGCCACAAGGCGTGCCACCACTCTCTGAGAGGATGCACTAAGTAAATTAAATCAGAACATTTGACGTAACAGAACATTCGGATTATAACGTTCGGATTATCCAGAAAATAACCGTCGTTCGATATGCATTGATGTCATATTTCGGCCGAGTATAGTCCAGCCATCCTCAGAGCAAGTCGCAAGACAGTCTTGCGACTATTGATTAAATTGTTATTTCAAAAGTCGTCATAATTAATCTTTGATTATTCGCTATCAGACTTAAGATCACCGTCACCTCGTCTAATCAGCGGGCTATGGGCTGTTGAACACGGACGGATTTTCTGGGTCATAGTTTAATTAATTCTACAATATCCCAAGATGGCGAATACCGGCAGAGGCTAGCCAGCCGATAGTTTCAAATTCAGGTGACGGCTGCTTGCCGCGGAGGACACAAGAATACCCCCTGTTTCCGCGGAAGTTGCCGCCTCTTCAGCATTTTCAACCCCTGGACCGAGGTTTCTGGCAGCTGCGAGAGGCAGCTAAACGGTAACCGCAGCGCTGGTACGGCCTTCTTCTTGTCTGGAGACGCTTGCTATGTCACCACGCTAATTTTGTTTAGGCCGTTATCTACGTACCTTGGACTTCGCCATCCTATCATGGGATATATTAATGAGAATACATTCAGAAGACACTGCCACATTCACTCAGCGAACACCAGACTAAAAAGTAAAATGACCCTCGATAGCAGTTCGTGAAACACTGCACAAAACTGTGTACCCTTCAGCAGCTTTCATTTTCAGTAGGTATCCAGCAGAACTGAAGAAATCTAGGAACAAATCCCAAGTATTCCAATACACCATCTTACTCTTCACAGTTTTGGCTAGCATAACCCTAGTTTTCAACATAATCTCCATCTTCAGATCCAAATTGAAAGGTATTCCTGTGGTACACTCCTATTCTGTATGGAAATTCCTCTCAGTAGTTCAGAACTTTTCTCTCTAAAGGGCCTCATCTCAGTTATTATGCGCATTTTCACATTTTCCCGGGCCTAATCAATAGTCGCAAGACTGTCTTGCGACTTGCTCTGAGGATGGCTGGACTATACTCGGCCGAAATATCAGTGGAAGAAATTTTATTTGCGCTGGTGCATGCCCGAAATTTAATGGACTAGCTCCGTTATTACTATATATGCTATATATAATAGACTAACACTATACCGGTAGGAAATGGTTCAAATGGCTCTGAGCACTATTGGACTAAACATCTGAAGTCATCAGTCCCCTAGAACTTAGAACTGCTTAAACCTAACTAAGGACATCACACATCCACGCCCGAGGCAGGATTCGAACCTGCGACCGTAGCGGTCGCGCGGTTCCAAACTGAAGCGCCAAGAACCGCTCGGCCACACCGGCCGGCCCGGTAGGAAAACATGACAGCTTTGAAAGCATGTAGGTCATGAACTGAATAATATTCTTCCAGAAAAGGTACCTTGTGTAAAGAAAATTATAAACCTCGCTATATTTTAGGTGCATACGGAAACCCCCAATGCATTTTCATCAACAAAAACGCCGCAGGTGGCAGACTAACCACAGATCCACTTTGCGACACCGCAGGCAACACAAACTAATTTTTCGACGCCACTATAGACACTGGGGCATTTTTTAAACGTCGCAGCAATCCCAAACCCGTTTAACCACATTAGTACACTTAATTAAAGCAAACATAATTAAAGGGAAACACGTGTACACATTGTTTATGGGCGCAAAGAACTGAAACGAATGAGAACAGAGACAGAACTGAAAGGATCGCGAGAGAACAAGCCTGCTTACAAACTGGAACGAAACGAGAACGGAAACTGAAACTGGACAGCGACATGATATTACCGTCAAACAGAACTTTAATGAGCAACGGAGAAACTAATGTCTTGACTGACTGCCTCATCATCGCTCAGTTTAAAAAGGGGTCCTTCGAGATTCCACCCCTAAGATGGTGAAACAGGGGATGAATACACACACATCAAAACGATTTTTGCATTACCTCGGTTCCGAGAGTTCCGGAACCTGTACAGATTACTGGAACAGAGATCAACATAAAAATCATTTCTGCCCTTTTTACTGCTGATGAAAACCACAAATTGCATGTTGTACCACCACACAGCGAGACCTTCAGAGGTGGTGGTCCAGAATGCTGTACACACCGGTACCTCTAACACCCAGTAGCACGTCCACTTGCATTGATGCATGCCTGTATTTGTCGTGGCATACTGTCCACAAGTTCATCAAGGCCCTGTTGGTCCAGATCGTCGCACTCCTCAACGGCGATTCGGCGTAGATCCCTCAGAGTGGTTGGTGGGTCACGCCGTCCATAAACGGCCCTTTTCAATCCATCCCAGGCATGTTGGATAGGGTTAATGTCTGGAGAATATGCTGGCCACTCTAGTCGAGCAATGTCGTTATCCTGAAGGAAGTCATTCACAAAATGTGACCATGGAGGCGCGAATAGTCGTCCATGAATACGAATGCCTCGCCAATATGCTGCCGATGTGGTGGCACTATCGGTCGGAGGATAGCATTCACGTATCGTACAGCGGTTACGGCGCCTTCCATGACCACCAGTGGCGTATGTCGGCCCCACATATTGCCACGATACCATGAAGGCAAATGCCTCGCCAATTGCTGCCGATATGGTTGCACTGTCGGTTGGAAGATAGCATTCACGTATCGTACAGCCGCTACGGCACCTTCCATGACCACCAGCGGCGTATGTTGACCCCACATAATGCCACACCAATACATCAGGGAAACTCCACCTTGCTGCACTCGCTGGACGGTGTGTTTAAGAAGTTCAGCCTGACCGGGTTGCCTCCAAACACGTCTCCGACGATTGTCTGGTTAAAGGCATATGCGGCACTCATTGGTGAAGAGAACGTGATGTCAATTCTGAGCGGTCCATTCGACATGTTGTTGGGCCCATCTGTACCGCGCTGCATGGTATCGTGGTTGCAAAAATGCATGGACGTCTGGAGAGAAGTTAAACATCATGCAGCCTATTGCGCACAGTCTGAGTCGTAACACGACGTCCTGTGGCTGCACGAAAAGCATTATTCAACATGGTGGCGTTGCTGTCAGGCTTAGTGCGAGCCATAATCCGTAGGTAGCGGTCATCCACTGCAGTAGTAGCCCCTGGGCGGCCTGAGTGAGGTATGTCATTGGCAGTTCCTGTCTCTCTGTATCTCCTCCATGTCCGAACAACATGGCTTTGGTTCACTCCGAGATGCCTGGACACTTCCCTTATTGAGAGCCCTCCCTGGCACAAAGTAACTATGCGGACGCGATCGCACCACGGTATCGACCGTCTAGGCATGGTTGAACTACAGACAACACGAGCCGTGTACCACCTTCCTGGTGGAATGACTGGAACTGATCGGCTGTCGGACCCCGCCGTCTAATGAGCAACGGAAAAACTAATGTCTTGACTGACTGCCTCATCATCGCTCAGTTTAAAAAGGGGTTCTTCGAGATTCCACCCCTAAGATGGTGAAACAGGGTTTTTTACATTTTTGGGCGGGTTTAGTGACATCTCGGAACAATCAAAGGGACTGTATCTGTGATACAATATCCACAGTCAACGTCTATCCTCAGGAGTTGTGGGAACCGGGGTGACGCAAAACTTTTTTTGATGTGTGTATATAAAAGATAATGTCCTCAATGACACCTCCTCGTCCAACCCAAAACCGCTAAGGATGGAAACTTCAAGAATGGATACTTCGAAATTCCACCCAAGGGTGGTGAAATAGAGGATGACACATTTTTTGAAAATATGTCGCTATTAAAGCAATTGTTTGGTTTCTCAGTCAGAAATTAAAAAAAAAGGACGTGTTCAGCGTTTTTTGAAATTCAACCAATAGGGGCGTAAAGTAATGGTGAAAGTTTTTTGAAAATAAATCATTATAAAAGACTTACTAAAGAGTTTTTAACACTACATCTATGAAAACTGGTATCTGACTACAGCTGGAAATTAAAAAAATTGTTTTTCACTATTTTCGGAAATTCAGTCTGTAAGGATGTGAAATAGAGGATAAAAAGTTTTTTAGAAATTTATAAAATTTTACAGCTAAATCTATAAAAATTTGTTTCACTTCTCGATTAGATTTAAGAAATATGTTTTAGGGGATGAAAGTATCTATGGAAATACCACGACAAGAACGCCAAAGGCATGATTACCAACCTTGAACTCCAGCTACGGGAATAGCTTTTTGAGCGTAAGTACATTCAACAAATATATTGCTTCTATGGCCTTAATTAGCGTGAAACGTTTAGAAGATGTTTCAGTTAGTGAACAACATAAAAATTCTTTATAAAAAAAGTAAAACAAAGAAAATCTGTTGACACCATACAATCAACGAAAGCGAAGCAACGGGCGCTAAGCTAATTTATTCAAAAATATCTCTTACTATTTCTTCGTGTTTCATTAATTTCCTCGTTAGTAAATTTTCTAATTAGCAGTTGGTAAACTGGTTCAGTGACTGAGTAGCTGTGGCTCGCACAATTCCACTGAATATGATAGATAAATAAATCACTTACTACATAAATACCCACTACTGGCATAGAAATAAATCTACACTACTGGCCATTAAAATTGCTATACCACCAAGATGTTGTGCTACAGACGCGAAATTTAACCGACAGGACGAATATGCTGTGATATGCAAATGATTAGCTTTTCAGAGCATTCAACAAGGTTGGCGCCGGTGGCGACACCTACAACGTGCTCACATGTGGAAAGTTTCCAACATATTTCTCATACACAAACAGCAGTTGACCGACGTTGCCCGGTGAAACTTTGTTGTGATGCCTCGTGTAAGGAGGAGAAATGCGTACCATCACGTTTCCGACTTTGATAAAGGTCGGATTGTAGCCTATCGCGATTGCGGTTTACCGTATCGCGACATTGCTGCTCACGTTGGTCGAGATCCAATGACTGTTAGCAGAATATGGAATCGGTGGGTTCAGGAGGGTAATACGGAACGCCGTGCTGGATCCCAACGGCCTCGTATCACTAGCGGTCGAGATGACGGGCATCTTCTCCGCATGGCTGTAACGGATCGTGCAGCCACATCTCGATCCCTGAGTCGACAGATGGGGACGTTTGCAAGACAACAACTATCTGCACGAACAGTTCGACGACGTTTGCAGCAGCATGGACTATCAACTCGGAGACCATCGCTTCGGTTACCACCGACAGGAGCACCTGCGATGGGGTACTCGACGAGGAACCTGGGTGCACGAATGGCAAAACGTCATTTTTGCGGATGAATCCAGGTTCTGTTTACAGCATCATGATGGTCGCATCCGTCTTTGGCGATATCGCAGTGAACGCACACTGTAATCATGTATTCGTCATCCCCATACTGTTGTATCACCCGACGTGATGGTATGGGATGCCATTGGTTAGACGTCTCGGTCAACTCTTGTTCGCATTGACGGCACCTTGAACAGTGGACATTACATTTCAGATGTGTTACGACCCGTGGCTCTACCCTTCATTCGATGCCGGCGAAACCCTACTTTTCATCAGGATAATGGACGACCGAATGTTGCAGGTCCTGTACGGGCTTTTCTGGATACAGAAAAGGTTTTGCTGCTGCCCTGGCCAGCACATTCTCCAGATCTCTCACCAATTAAAAAGGTCTGGTCAATGGTGGCCGAGCAACTGTCTCCTCACAATATGCCAGTCACTACTCTTGATGAACTGTGGTATCGTGTTGAAGCATGGGCAGCTGTACCTGTACACGCCATCCAAGCTCTGTTTGACTCAATGCCCAGGCGTATCAAGGCCGTTATTATGGCCAGAGGTGATTGTTCTGGGTACTGATTTCTCAGGATCTATGCACCCAAATTGCGTGAAATGTAATCACATGTCAGTATATTTGTCCAATGGATACCCGTTTATCATCTGCATTTATTCTTGGTGTAGCAATTTTAATGGCCAGTAGTGTACGAGGGGCATTCGTTGATCAATACAACAGTTTTTTTACTGAAAGCAGGTTCGGTTTTTTCAGCATTCCAATAAATCATATTATTCCATACTCTTATGGCTGCATAACCCTAGTTTTCAGCATAACCTCCTTTCAGTGCGTCGACCTTATGCCATGTTACGCGATAGTCTTTATGCCTGCATGGTAAAAACTGTACTGGTCGACGTCGTAGCCAACGCCTTGATCCGTCACAAACGTCCCCATTATCCGCGTAATGCTTCCGGCATAGCGCATCCATCATTGGGGCGAAAAATTGGAAGGTGCGAGATCCGGGCTGGGGTAGATCAGGAAGAACAGTACAAAGAAGTTATGTGAGCTCCTCTCAGATTTGTAGAGTTGTGTGACGCCTTGCATTGTCACGAAGAAGGAAAAGTTCATTTGCAGTTTTGTGGTTACGAACAAGCTTAGGTCGTTTCGTAAGTTCGTGGGGGTAGCACAACAGACTTCATAGTTGATGGTTGCTCCATGAAAAAAACACCCACTTGTACTAAACCTGCAGAAATGTCTCAGTTTTGCCAGTGAGTTCATACAGAATGATGTGAGAGACGTGCAGTATGACTTGCCGTGCTTTTTCCACCTGAGTGTTGGGGGATTAAGACAGTTCGTCCTTGGAATATCTTAGTGAGTTGTTGCGTTGGATTCTTGCTGCCTGTTTTGTGGAGAACCTCTCGATGTTCATGTCCCTCGCAAAAGCAATATCAGCGCCGCCAGATTCTCTGTAAACTGCAATTCTACTTCCTGTGTTTTTAGTCATGAAGCGAGAAGCTATATTATTCAGAATAACGTCTAAAACGGATGCAACTGGAAACTAACTATTTCCTGAGAGTATAGTCTTAAGACAAAAGTGGATCGGAAGGCCTCCTATCGGCGACTAGTGACTATGGCGCACAGTCGATACGTGTATTTACACGCGTGATATATCGTAGCCGTTCGTATATTTTCGTTAGCTTGAACATTACTCACTTATTGACTAAGATGATCAGTTTCTGGCGTTGTAACATTCTTCTAAAAAAGTACTTATGACCTGTAGGCTTCTCCTAACACCTATATTGGAAAAAGTCACCTTTACTAGCAAATATTTATTGAGGAAAGTTATTTGCTTTTCGCCGGAATGCCAGTACTTTCCCTACGTAACTGACTGTTCAAAAATGGTTCAAATGGCTCTGAGCACTATGGGACATCTGAGGTCATCAGTCCCCTAGAACTTAGAACTACTTAAACTTAGATAACCTAAGGACATCACACACACCCATGCCTAAGGCAGGATTCGAACCGGCTACCGTAACGCTCGCGCGGTTCCAAACTGAAGCGCCTAGAACCGCTCGGCCACACCGGCTGTTGACGTAACGGGAGTTCTCTTGTCTTGCCACAGCTCCCCCTCACACCACTGTACACTAGCAACACCATCTGGTCCATCGGTCCCTTCAACCAGCGTGGAAACAAATCTTACTCCGTACAGTACGCGTTCTGCTGTACCGCTTTACTCACGAAATAATACATGATACCTGCAGACGCGATTCGAAATTGTGAAACTGGAAAACGAGGGAATACAAAGTTTCTCAAACAGATGAGGTACCTTACAATCATGAGTGAAGTCATGAAACAGAATAAGCCCTTCAGAGACCTAGAAGACCCTCAACATGGCTTTACCGGTGGAGGCTTCGTTTTCTTCAGAGGGGACGTTGCGCGGTGCCACTCCATGGATCTGCACATTGTTTCCGGTTCTATATGATGAACTCAAATCTCCTCGCCTGTGTCGATGTGCATAAAATTGTTATCCTCAGCGTCGTGAAGTCCAGGGAACTCTGCAAAGATGGTTCTCTGTTCCTCTTTATCATCGTCCATTAGGCGGCGAGGAATCTAGCGGACACAGTTGAGTACACCAACTGGTGGACTACCAACAGAGATTTACAGCTGTGCAGCGAGGTGCTTGACTGTGATTCGTTGTTCACTTCTAATGAGAGTTTCCGCACGTTCGAACACCGCAGGAGCCACAGCTGAGTGCGGCCGCACGTCACGCAGGAGATCGGACACGTTTGCACGACTTTGTCCCGATGGTGACAAACGCCTCGCACAAATATTCGCCGTGCTTTTGTTCACTACCAGATATCCGTGGCCATTCTGTAAGCACCTTCAAATATCTGCGGTGCTCTGCTTTTCCGCCAAAAGGAACTCTATGACAACTCTCTCTTTGAAACGCACCTTCGTTATATGCAGTATTTTGAAGGCTACACATAGCGCTGCTACCTATCGGAAAGAAGGAAAAGCAGAAAGGTGGATGGACTATATAGAGGGTCTATACAAGGGCGATGTACTTGAGGACAATATTATGGAAATGGAAGAGGATGTAGATGAAGATGAAATAGGAGATATGATACTGCGTGAAGAGTTTGACAGAGCACTGAAAGACCTGAGTCAAAACAGGGCCCCGGGAGTAGACAACATTCCATTAGAACTACTGACAGCCTTGGGAGAGCCAGTCCTGACAAAACTCTACCATCTGGTGAGCAAGTTTTATGAGACAGGCGAAATACCATCAGACTTCAAGAAGAATATCATAATTCCACTTCCAAAGAAAGCAGGTGTTGACAGATGTGAAAATTACCGAAATATGAGTTTAATAAGTCATGTCTCCAAAATACTAACACGAATTCTTTACAGACGAATGGAAGAACTAGTAGAAGCCCACCTCGGTGAAGATCAGTTTGGATTCTGTATAAATGGTGGAACACGTGAGGCAATACTGACCTTACGACTTATCTTGTTGTTGTTGTTGTTGTGGTCTTCAGTCCTGAGACTGGTTTGATGCAGCTCTCCATTCTACTCTATCCCGTGCAAGCTTCTTCATCTCCCAGTACCTACTGCAGCCTACCTCCTTCTGTACCTGCTTAGTGTATTCATCTCTTGGTCTCCCTCTACGATATTTACCCTCCACGCTGCCCTCCAATACTAAATTGGTGATTCCTTGATGTCTCTGAACATGTCCTACCAACCGATCTCTTCTTCTAGTCAAGTTGTGCCAGAAGCTCCACTTCTCCCCAATTCTGTTCAGTACCTCCTCATTAGTTATGTGATCTACCCATCTAATCTTCAGCATTCTTCTGTAGCACCATATTTCGAAAGCTTCTATTCTCTTCTTGTCTAAACTATTTATCGTCCACGTTTCACTTCCATACATGGGTACACTCCATTCAAATGCTTTCAGAAACGACTTCCTGACACTTAAATCTATACTCGATGTTAACAAATTTTTCTTCTTCAGAAACGCTTTCCTTGCCATTGCCAGTCTACATTTTATATCCTCTCTACGTCGACCATCATCAGTTATTTTGCTCCCCAAATAGCAAAACTCCTTTACTACTTTAAGTGTCTCATTTCCTAATCTAATCCCCTCAGCATCACCCGACTTAATTCGACTTCATTCCATTATCCTCGTTTTGCTTTTGTTGATGTTCATCTTATACCCTCCTTTCAAGACTTATCTTAGAAAATAGATTAATGAAAGGCAAACCTACGGTTCTAGCATTTGTAGACTTAGAGAAAGCTTTTGACAATGTCGACTGGACTACTCTATTTCAAATTCTGAAGGTGACAGGGACAAAATGCAGGGAACGAAAGGCTATTTACAATTTGTACAGAAACCAGATGGCAGTTATAAGAGCAGAGAGACATGGAAAGGAAGCAGTGGTTGGGAAGGGAGTGAGTCAGGGTTGTAGCCTCTCCCCGATGTTATTCAGTCTGTATATTGAGCAAGCAGTAAAGGAAACAAAAGAAAAATTCGGAGTAGATATTAAAATCCACGGAGAAGAAATAAAAACTTTGAGGTTCGTCGATGACATTGTAATTCTGTCAGAGACAGCAAAGGACTAGGAAAAGCAGTTGAACGGAATGGGCAGTGTCTTGAAAGGAAGGTATAAGATAAACATCAACAAAAGCAAAATGTGGATAATGTGATGTAGTCGAATTAATTCGGGTGATGCTGAGGGAATTAGATTAGAAAATGAGACACTTAAAGTAGTAAAGGAGTTTTGCTATTTGGGGAGCAAAATAACTGATGATGGTCGAAGTAGAGAGGATATAAAATGTAGACTGGCAATGGCAAGGAAAGCGTTTCTGAAGAAAAGAAATATGTTAACATTGAGTACAGATTTAAGTGTCAGGAAGTCGTTTCTGAAAGTATTTATATACAGTGTAGCCATGAATGGAAGTGAAACATGGGCGATAAATAATTTGGACAAAAAGAGAATAGAAGCTTTCGAAATGTGGTGCTACAGAGGAACGTTGAAGATTAGATGGGTAGATCACATAACTGATGAGGTGGTATTGAATAGAACTGGGGAGAAGAGGAGTTTGTGGCACAACTTGACTAGAAGAAGGGATCGGTTGGTAGGACGTATCCTGATGCATCAAGGAATCAGCAATTTAGTATTGGAATGCAGCGTGGAGGGTAAAAATCGTAGAGGCAGACCAAGGGATGAATACACTAAGCATATTGAGAAAGATATAGGTTGCCGTAGGTACTGAGAGATGAAAAGCTTGCACAGGATAGAGTAGCATGGAGAGCTGCATCAAACCAGTCTCAGGACTGAAGACCACAACAGCAACACCTATCGAAACGTCATGAAACAATAGGGGTTGGCTGGTTGGTTGGTTTGGGGGAGGGGACCAAACAGCGATGTCATCGGTCCCATCGGATTAGGGGACAACATGTATGGCAACAGACACGCACCACACTTAATTGCAAAGCGTACTTGTGAAGGAAATTGGCCGTCCCTATTCTAAGGAACCATTCCGAAATTTGCCTGAAGCGATTTAGGGCAATAAAGGAAAACCTAAATCAGGATGGCCGGACGAGGTTTAAACCGCCGTTCTCCCTAATGCAAATTGAGTCTACTAACCACTGCACCACATCGCTCGGTAGCCATAGGCACTGCAGCATGAATATTCCTTGATGCCCCACAACAAATCCCGCACACTTTGAACTGAAACTGTCCGAAGGAAAGTATGTTTCCTTAACTATTTAACGCCGCTGGTATTTATAATCCTTTAATGTTCTAATCATTTCAACAAACACGCACATATAATTTTAGTTATATATGGCTCTGAGCACTATGGGACTCAACTGCTGTGGTCATAAGTCCCCTAGAACTTAGAACTACTTAAACCTAACTAACCTAAGGACAGCACACAACACCCAGCCATCACGAGGCAGAGAAAATCCCTGACTCCGCCGGGAATCGAACCCGGGAACCCGAGCGTGGGAAGCGAGAACGCTACCGCACGACCACGAGATGCGGGCATTAGTTATATAGTTTGTCCCTCTATGAACATAGTAACATAGCGTCCACTGTTGTGCTATGATCATTCACGTGACAAAAAGCCGCACCGCTGCAAAGTAATCTTTGGCCCATGTGTCCATGTTTACTGTTTACACGAGACTGGTGAAACATTCAGATCTGTTTCCTGGGTCTGGCAGCATCGTATAGAGGGCAAAGTAGCGGGGCTCTGCCGCAATGGAAGTATCCTGAGAAGGTATTAATGCACCCGTTCTATTACTTGTTTCAGATGGCTTTTGTTGTTTCCAAAATTTGTTAGGTTGCTACACCAAGTATTTATGGCTGCAGACTTGCTAATTATGTGATTTGACTAACATCCTTTTGGGTCTTAGGCTGTATTATTACGAAACACTAACACAACATCTATGAAACTGACGTTTCGTCAGTTTCTGCAGTCGTGTGGAGGGCCACTTCAAAGACAGTCGGAAGCGTCAGTTTACACTTGTTTTAGTGTTTCTTAAAGATGCACCTTATAACCCAAAAGGATTTTATTTGAATTGTTGCTGAGATACACACTTGTAGACAACCCATTCGGTGTGTGTAGGTGAATAGCTTGTGCTACACTTTGCGATTAAGTGTGGTGCGTGTCTGTTGGCATACAGGTTGTTTCACTATTATAGGTGCAAAGGGAGTGGGGCGAGGAGAGAGCAGTGAAACAAGCAAATAATCCTAGTACATATCGGTCAGGAAAATCAGTGGCTTCCCTGCTACGATGTACGCGCAACTGCTACAACGACCCATAATACTTTTTCGGCCCCATGTTATGTGAAAATAAGCACCTGTTTCTTTCATGCACTGAAATGAAATGAAATGATCGTATGGCATTGTTGGCCGGGAGGCCCCATGTGGGGAAGTTCGGCCGCCGTATTGCAAGTCCTTTTTAGTTGACGCCACTTCGGCGACTTGCGAGTCAATGAAGATGAAATGATGATGCACTATTTAATTTTTATATGTTTTACCGTTTTGTAGTTTCAGTTTAAAAGATTTTGAAGAACTTAGGGCGCATCGAAGTATATAAAGAAATTACGAATACCGAGAAGCGTGTCCTCAGGGAAGACAGCCAGACAGCAGACATTACGCCCTTCTGCGCATCGGCGAGACGGTTTGTTTACACCCAAGATGCAACTTCCGGGTAGACCAAGAACAATGTCGTCCCACTAATATAGGAACGCGTATTGTAAATAGACGCAATGCCGAACGCAAGTACCAGAAGTACTGCACCATCAGAACACGTTTCGCCCTCCAGCGTATAAATGATATTACATGAGAGACAGTTGTGCCATGCAAGTAAATAATGGGTCATTGTGGGTAATTATTTAGAGATAAACAACGAAATGTGTATAGCACTTACACAACACAGTATAAAAGTTGGGGAACTCAACAGAAATACAAAACTATACATGTTTCTTGTCATATATAAGTTTTTATTCTACATTAGTATGTTTCATAACAATTATTAAAAAAATTGAGGAAAATGAAATTTGCTGTATGCAGTGACTTTAACACAAATGATACAAGGTCCATCATGCCCGTTTTCGCTCATTTGACAAGGTTCTCGTAAAACCACTTATTCTCCTCATTCACAAATGGAATCATTTTAGCTAAATCCCTTCTCTTTTCTTCAGACAACCTAGATTCACAGTGTGAAGTTGCCAGCTGCACCTGCTGAAGATCAGAAGGCTTTCACGTTCCTCTTCAAGACAAATGGAATCATTTTAGCTAAATCCCTTCTCTTTTCTTCAGACAACCTAGATTCACAGTGTGAAGTTGCCAGTTGCGCCTGCTGAAGATCAGAAGGCTTTCACGTTCCTCTTCAAGACAAAATTTCGATGTAAAAGCTTCGTGTACACACGAAGCAGTTTCAGTTCCACCAATGCCACATAAGGCCTCATGTCGGAGAAACACGTGATCGGTTTGATTGTCACCAACATGAATGTAAAAGTTTTGATTTAAGAGCTTGACGCTTGACCCTTTATTTGCTTACATGCCGCTGTTGTCCTCGTTTCATGTACAAAGTATGTGAACCCTGACTGCACCTGTAGCTCCAGTCCAAGTTGCCTTCTGTCAATGGATCTTAACAGAATCATACACAGTTCCTCGTGCGCTTGTTATCCACAGTAGAAATATGCTTTCCCTGAGAAAGTGTTCTGAATATCCACAACACTTATGAGAACCCGCATGCTACCACTGAAACGACACATCAGAGTATACATTATGTTAATATTCGGCTGGTTTCTTTGGCGATCGGTTGATGGGGCCACACGCCTCGTCTCTTCGGAAACAAGAAAAACCCCGATTCGTCCGACTGCACAACACGCCTCTGGTCAGCCACTGTGGAGTTACTGTATTGTCTGACACAACTAAGGCATGCATCTTCATGAGGCGCTGTGAGCAATGGTGTTTTGCGATGTAGCCGGCTCCAGATTTCCGTTTCGCTAATTTCTCTTGGCAAAGTTCGCTCAGAAACAGGACGGGTGGGGCTGTATTCACCGACAGCAGACATTCTTGTTGTGTATGGAAGTGATTGTTGCTGACGTGGTGTGACACTTGTCCACGGCCAATGTGGGTTAGCATACTTTACTGTTTGTGAGGTAGGTTGGTTGTGGCTGTGGTAGTTTATAACCATGAGATGCAAAATTAAAATCCCTGTGATCGGAAAACGGAGTGAAGATCCCTACGCAATAACGCTTATTTTCCTTTTAAAGATAATGAAACAAGTCGTGCAACAGATAAAATCTTATTAAATGTGAATTTTACAGGGGTAGGTCCACTGTTCCCATGTGGAGTTACTAGTCTCCCACCGGGAGCCTCCCCATGTGGCGGATAGAGGAATGCTCACCAGATGTGGTGGGTATCGGGGAAATAAAATACTCGGGGTGGACCAAAACTAGCGGCTGCTGCCTTGTAGCGTTATATTAGCTTAACAAAGGCTAAAGAAAGAAAACTTTGAAAATAAATTACCTGGTCCCCAGTTTGGGGGTTATGCAATGGTCCAGCTCCTCACTCACGTGAAAGAATTAAAATGCTAAAAACCTAATAAAATGCCCCGGAAAAAGGATCATATATAAATCTAAACTATAGAGCGTAGTTATGTATGGAGTGGAAACTTGGACTACAAATCCGAAACACCTAAAAATCTGCAGGCAGTAGATATGCACTTCTGGAGAAGATCATAAAGAATTTCTAGAAAAGAGAAAGTAAGAAATGGCGTAATAATAAAGAGAAGTAATGGATAGAAGGAAGTTACAATGGTACAGGCTTGTAAGGAGAATAGAGGAAGCAAGAATTCCGAAAATGATCCTGGACTGGGAACCAGAAGGAAAGAAGAGAAGAGGACGCCCTATGACCACGTGGCTGCAAAACGTACGATTAACAATGAGAAAACTTGACGCAGAGAAAGAAGGTACACAAGATCGAAGCACCTGCAGGGACATCCTGAGGAGATAAATTAAGATCTTATATAAAAGATGTAATAATTTCCGGGTATTTGTTCTGCTGGAGAAAAATCTTTGTGTAGAGGAAAATCTCAATAAGTGAAAGTAATAAAGGTCCACCCTTCAAAATTAATAGTCATGCATGAAAAAAACCGGTCAACCACCATGCAACATCACATATTAGTTAAAGGAGGCATCTAATTATTGAATGAAACTACACGCTTGCGAAGAGGCTATTTATTTCCCTTGATGTGCATGCAAGTGGAAAAACCTTCAGTTAGAGGACAATAAAAGGAAAGTTAAAGGAACAGTTATGTTTTAACTTCGATATTGGTACCAGTTCTGGGATCGCGTAATGAATATTGCCAATGGTCAATCGAAAAGCATATCAGAAAGTGCTAATGAAAAGAGAAATCGGAAGATCAAACACCGCTGAAAGATGCAAAGTGTATGCAAGGAATGAAACAACTAACTTCAGTCATTAATTGCCGCTACGACTAACTACGCAATGCTAGCAGATACAGCCCCGCTTTAATTATACTACAGAAAAGCATTGGCGGCTGCCCGAATCTCAACAATTAACTTACAGCACTATTGACTGAATGCGTGCCGGCCGTGTGCGGCAGTTAACAGCGTTTGGTTCAAATGGTTCAAATGGCTCTGAGCACTATGGGACTCAACTGCTGAGGTCATTAGTCCCCTAGAACTTAGAACTAGTTAAACCTAACTAACCTAAGGTCATCACAAACATCCATGCCCGAGGCAGGATTCGAACCTGCGACCGTAGCGGTCCTGCGGTTCCAGACTGCAGCGCCTTTAACCGCACGGCCACTTCGGCCGGCTAACAGCGTTTGGGACCCATCTTCACGTACATCTACATTTACATCTACCCGAGTTCGAGTCTCGGTCGGGCACACAGTTTTAATCTGCCAGGAAGTTTCATATCAGCGCACACTCCGCTGCAGAGTGAAAATCTCATTCTGGATTCATTATGTTGTTATAACTGGGTAATATTATGAGAGCGCAAAAGTATGAGTAAAAATATATAGGGTGGAGCTACAAGAATAATTATGCCCCCTTACATGTTCTTATGGCTGAAAGTAGTGTGTCATTCATTATAGACACTCTGAACAGGCCGCGTTGGTACAAAAAATTTGGGTAATTTCTTTCAGGACGTAGTCATGGAGACGTCCAAACATGATGAATCCTGCCATTCCGTCACATATCCAAGTCGATCCAAACTTCTGCGCTGTTTCCATACAACTGACTGGATGGTACACATACTTCACTGGTATGACTTGTGCCAGCAGCCTAGGGTCATGTGAGCATCTAGTGTCAGTCCTGAACCATCTGCGACCAGTGTAGTGCTTGAAGTGGGTCAGTTATATTTTCCCTGGTGAGTTGTCACATGTATTCCCATCGGAACCGGAACTTACAAAAAGCTATGTACAGTAACTATACAAGGACCCAAAAAAATGGATACAAAGAAAACTTAGTAACAACGCTGAACAATAAAACCAAGGAACAGAAAAGATCCAACACCCAGCTATAATCAACATAGGGACAGAATCTCACAAAAAAAACACACATAACACAGGAACAGGAACAAACAACACAAAGTGGGAAAGAAAGAAAACAAAAGGTGCTACACAGTGACATAGAACCACAAATACACACACACAGAATATCCAATATTTTCAAAAATTATGCGTAAAAATATCCCAACAAACCGACAACCCAGTCCAAAAATGCTTTCTAAAAACAGCAGGAAAAACTGATCTATATCAGAAATCAAGATTATACCTACTGAAATGCAATATGTGTGATGGAAGAACATAGCTGAACCAGGAGGACATTTGACACCAGATACATAGAACATGTAACAGAATGGAAGTGTAGGAGGAATCACTCACTATTTTCAGAACACATACACCGACACCAACATAAAATTACCACGAGAGACACGGACGTGAAAATCATAAGGATAAACAACAGCAAAAAACACTTCCTAATATTACAAGAAAATTACCGCATTCAGACCTCCATTCACCACTACCATCTCCTCTCAGTGTGTTTCATATAATCACCATTCACCATCCACCATCCCCCAAAAATCAGAACCACAAATTCCAACCCGCACACCGCCCCCCCCCCCTCCCCAGCCATCGCTAACCTAAGAAACATTTTCACTAATTTCTAATTTACACGAATGCACTCACTCAGACACACACACACACACACACATACATACGTGCACGCTAATTTAAAAAAGAATAATTTTTTCACAAGATGTCAACTGCAACAACCTACACGTAAACCAAACGAACAAACATAAACACTGTAATACTGCTCTTACTGAGAAAACTCAAAACAGCAATTCCGTTTTCTAAAGTGAGGTAATGTCTAAATAATGGCAATGCAGCAAGAGAAAAAATGCAAAAACGCAAAAATAGCATCGGCATCTGCCTTCGTTAACCAAGAGGGAAGAAGCAGAGGTTCTCAGAATATGTGAACAAGAGCCAGAAACACCGTAAGCAAATTGCACGCCAACTTTATAAGCGAAATACTGTTTTTAATCTAAAACAACCAAAAATATTCAATCATAGGTATCCATATTTGCTGGAAGACGACCGGAGATGCTTTATAAATAAAAGAGAAACGCCCTGCTGTAAAATTATCTTTAATTAATTGCAGTAAGTTCAATACGGGGAAAGCAATAACAATTAAGTAAGTATTCTATTGGTTCATTTTTTACTGTCACGTAGTTACTAGAATTTCCTGTCAGAAAATCAATAAAATGCTTGAAAAGAGGGAAGCAGCATCTCTCTGCCATCAACATGGACTTCCGTTTTTACTCTGTCTCTACTGATCTCGATAATGACAAAACACTCGCGTTTGCAGTGTGTTATCCAAGGCTGGCTAGAAGCAAGGCGATATACAGGGTGTTTCAAAAATGACCGTATATTTGAAACGGCAATAAAAACTAAACGAGCAGCGATAGAAATACACCGTTTGTTGCAATATGCTTGGGACAACAGTACATTTTCAGGCGGACAAACTTTCGAAATTACAGTAGTTACAATTTTCAACAAAGATGGCGCTGCAAGTGATGTGAAAGATATAGAAGACAACGCAGTCTCTGGGTGCGCCATTCTGTACGTCGTCTTTCTGCTGTAAGCGTGTGCTGTTCACAACGTGCAACTGTGCTGTAGACAACATGGTTTATTCCTTAGAACAGAGGATTTTTCTGGTGTTGGAATTCCACCGCCTAGAACACAGTGTTGTTTCAACAAGACGAAGTTTTCAATGGAGGTTTAATGTAACCAAAGGACCGAAAATCGATAGAATAAAGGATCTGTTTGAAAATTTTCAACGGACTGGGAACGTGACGGATGAACGTGCTGGAAAGGTAGGGCGACCGCGTACGGCAACCACAGAGGGCAACGCGCAGCTAGTGCAGCAGGTGATCCAACAGCGGCCTCCGGTTTCCGTTCGCCATGTTGCAGCTGCGGTCCAAATGACGCCAACGTCCACGTATCGTCTCATGCGCCAGAGTTTACACCTCTATCCATACAAAATTCAAACGCGGCAACCCCTCAGCGCCGCTACCATTGCTGCACGAGAGACATTCGCTAACGATATAGTGCACAGGATTGATGACGGCGATATGCATGTGGGCAGCATTTGGTTTACTGACGAAGCCTATTTTTACCTGGACGGCTTCGTCAATAAACCGAACTGGCACATATGGGGAACCGAAAAGCCCCATGTTGCAGTCCCATCGTCCCTGCATCCTCAAAAAGTACTGGTCTGGGCCGCCATTTCTTCCAAGGGAATCATTGGCCCATTTTTCAGATCCGAAACGATTACTGCATCACGCTATCTGGACATTCTTCGTGAATTTGTGGCGGTACAAACTGCCTTAGACGACACTGCGAACACCTCGTGGTTTATGCAAGATGGTGCCCGGCCACATCGCACGGCCGACGTCTTTAATTTCCTGAATGAATATTTCGATGATCGTGTGATTGCTTTGGGCTATCCGAAACATACAGGAGGCGGCGTGGATTGGCCTCCCTATTCGCCAGACATGAACCCCTGTGACTTCTTTCTGTGGGGACACTTGAAAGACCAGGTGTACCGCCAGAATCCAGAAACAATTGAACAGCTGAAGCAGTACATCTCATCTGCATGTGAAGCCATTCCGGCAGACACGTTGTCAAAGGTTTCGGGTAATTTCATTCAGAGACTACGCCATATTATTGCTACGCATGGTGGATATGTGGAAAATATCGTACTATAAAGTTTCCCAGACCGCAGCGCCATCTGTTGTTGAAAATTGTAACTACTGTAATTTCGAAAGTTTGTCTGCCTGAAAATGTACTGTTGTCCCAAGCATATTGCAACAAACGGTGTATTTCTATCGCTGCTCGTTTAGTTTTTATTGCCGTTTCAAATATACCGGCCATTTTTGAAACACCCTGTTACTGGCTGTTCAGTCGTGTACTCCCATCATCTCTTCAGGATTCGCCCATGCAGTCAGAAATTTGTATGTGGTGCGGATTGGACCCTGGGGCAGATGAGGCTTCAAATAGTTTCTCATCAGCTACTATTCCCGTAGTGGCCTACAACGATCGCAGCAGAGGAAGTGACGTAAAATATACCGGGCACTGTTCTCCTTCTCCAACAGTGGGGAATCATGCGTAATTTTGCTGGGTACTGGGCGTCGAGAAAAACTGATGAAATGAGCGGGTAGATCAAGTAGCCGAGGAGTAAAGTTTTGTATAGGGAAATTGCCGTCAATTTTTCCACCGGTCGCTGAGCTGATGCTTTTACACTGACCGCCACAGTATTTTTAGCCACTTTTATGAAAGAAGTGAGCCCGCATTGCGAAGGCAGGGCGCAATCTTCAAACTGAACACCACGCATTTTCAGCAACAAAAGAAAGGAAGGATGTGTGGAAAAATATATTTTTCGAAAAAATACACTCCTGGAAATGGAAAAAAGAACACATTGACACCGGTGTGTCAGACCCACCATACTTGCTCCGGACACTGCGAGAGGGCTGTACAAGCAATGATCACACGCACGGCACAGCGGACACACCAGGAACCGCGGTGTTGGCCGTCGAATGGCGCTAGCTGCGCAGCATTTGTGCACCGCCGCCGTCAGTGTCAGCCAGTTTGCCGTGGCATACGGAGCTCCATCGCAGTCTTTAACACTGGTAGCATGCCGCGACAGCGTGGACGTGAACCGTATGTGCAGTTGACGGACTTTGAGCGAGGGCGTATAGTGGGCATGCGGGAGGCCGGGTGGACGTACCGCCGAATTGCTCAACACGTGGGGCGTGAGGTCTCCACAGTACATCGATGTTGTCGCCAGTGGTCGGCGGAAGGTGCACGTGCCCGTCGACCTGGGACCGGACCGCAGCGACGCACGGATGCACGCCAAGACCGTAGGATCCTACGCAGTGCCGTAGGGGACCGCACCGCCACTTCCCAGCAAATTAGGGACACTGTTGCTCCTGGGGTATCGGCGAGGACCATTCGCAACCCTCTCCATGAAGCTGGGCTACGGTCCCGCACACCGTTAGGCCGTCTTCCGCTCACGCCCCAACATCGTGCAGCCCGCCTCCAGTGGTGTCGCGACAGGCGTGAATGGAGGGACGAATGGAGACGTGTCGTCTTCAGCGATGAGAGTCGCTTCAGCCTTGGTGCCAATGATGGTCGTATGCGTGTTTGGCGCCGTGCAGGTGAGCGCCACAATCAGGACTGCATACGACCGAGGCACACAGGGCCAACGCCCGGCATCATGGTGTGGGGAGCGATCTCCTACACTGGCCGTACACCACTGGTGATCGTCGAGGGGACACTGAATAGTGCACGGTACATCCAAACCGTGATCGAACCCATCGTTCTACCATTCCTAGACCGGCAAGGGAACTTGCTGTTCCAACAGGACAATGCACGTCCGCATGTGTCCCGTGCCACCCAACGTGCTCTAGAAGGTGTAAGTCAACTACCCTGGCCAGCAAGATCTCCGGATCTGTCCCCCATTGAGCATGTTTGGGACTGGGTGAAGCGTCGTCTCACGCGGTCTGCACGTCCAGCACGAACGCTGGTCCAACTGAGGCGCCAGGTGGAAATGGCATGGCAAGCCGTTCCACAGGACTACATCCAGCATCTCTACGATCGTCTCCATGGGAGAATAGCAGCCTGCATTGCTGCGAAAGGTGGATATACACTGTACTAGTGCCGACATTGTGCATGCTCTGTTGCCTGTGTCTATGTGCCTGTGGTTCTGTCAGTGTGATCATGTGATGTATCTGACCCCAGGAATGTGTCAATAAAGTTTCCCCTTCCTGGGACAATGAATTCACGGTGTTCTTATTTCAGTTTCCACGAGTGTATATTTTCTGGCAAGATATAACTTTAGTTTTCGTGACGCCAACTTTTAATAATAGCGACAGCAATAGCTTTCTTAGTTCCTCTTACAGCAGTAAGCTAAAATACGTGTTGCAGTAAGTGTCTCTATCTCTCAACTGATCATCTCAAATGTTCAGAAGCAAAGAAAGGTAACCATTATTAGCTCACAAAACATCATTTTTCGAGCAAAATTGAAAGCTAGACGACAAAGAGCGGGATTCTTCTGCAGTTTCCGCTACAGTTTGAAAGAGATTAGCGAAAAGAAAATCATTAGACACGCTTCTCCAGCAGCAAGATTTATGTAAGAGACCGGACTGTTCAGTTTCCTCTGCAAGCTATTTTATTACACAGCTTTCATAATCGCTCATTTATTATCAAGACAGAATCACGATATATTATATAATGTTGTATGGAGCGAGTTTTTTTTTTAATCGTGACACAGAATTTTTAGTTTAGCAAAGCACAGTATTGTGTAAAATAAATACATTAAGGGTAATGGGGAAAATAATGAGCAGTATCCTCCTTACGAATGTATCATCGAAATTTGAAGAATTCGTATTATACTAGACAGCAAACAAATCAGCCATGCGCATCTTGATTACAGTGTAGTAGATCTGTAAGTCGTGTGCAAGGTCATTGTAATTAGGTTATGAGCTTTCAGCAAATGTGAATTTAAAATGAGTCACCAGGTTAAAACATCGACCAGAAAACATCATGCGTACCTAGGTACACTTATCCTCAAGAAACATTAGTCTCCCCTACTATTTTAGAGCTTCGCATCGAATTTCTCATTTTGATTGAAAGACTTAGAACTGACAGTAAACATTATTTAGTACTTCCGAATGTCTGTGTGTGTGTCTCTGTTCACGCGCGTGTGTGTTTGGAAGAGCGGGTGGGGGTGGTGGTGCACCTTTTAATGGTATTTAGGGAGTGTTATATTTCAATTATTATTGAATCCCCGTCGGACAAGGAGCTCATAAATAAGAGACTCCCAGTAGGAAAGTTTGAAGAAAAGAGTGCCAAGTTATACACCATTCACGTCGCGGCAACTCTAATGTTCTTTGAGCCGAGTAGCCCATTTCCTGTCTTGTCAAGAACGTGCCGTTGTGGCACAGAAGAGTAAAGACATTGCAAGGAAGCTGCTTAGAGAGGGGACGGAAGAATCAATCAGCAGCAAAACTCGTTCCCGGAATTGGGGTGCCTGGAGGCTCCAGCTCCAGGTGAGCCGGGGCGTCTCGCGCAGCTGACGGATGCCTTTGTCTCTGGGGGTAAGTTCGAGGAGCGTGGCGGCGGAAATGAGCCGCCCTGCCGCCGCTGCCCCGACCACAGTCGATACAGCCAATCAGGGCCCGGCGGGCAGCGCCGTACACCCGTCACTGCGAGTCCTTTGTCTCGCTCTCTCGCGGCACTTCCTGGGCACCGAGTTTGTAGAAAGTGCCGAGTTTGCTGATTCACCGTGCATGAATTCGTTTCTAATTCACACATGGAAAGGGCACATGTGAATCACGTTTTTCACAGCACTGAATTACGAGGGCGAATCAAAAAGTTTTTACGCTTGTTTTTTATTAGCCTACATAAAAAAGAACACCGTCTTCAGGCCACATGTAGCCCATCGGGACCATCCGACCGCCGTATCATCCTCACATAAGGATGCGGATAGGAGGGGCGTGTGGTCAGCACACCACTCTCCCGGACGTTATGATGGTTTTCTTTGACCGGAGCCGCTACTATTCCGTCGAGTAGCGCCTCAGTTGGCATCACGAGGCTGACTGCACCCCGAAAAATGGCAACAGCTCATGGCGGCCCGGGTAGTGACCCATCCAAGTGCCGGCCACGCCCGACAGCGCTTAACTTCGGTGATCTGACGGGAACCCGTGTACCCATTGCGCCAAGGCCGTTGCCATTAGCCTAAATAAGGTACAATAGAAATCAATACATATTATAAAAGTAAGTGCACAATTTGCATGCCATTAAAACTAAGAAACGAATCATAATACGATCAAGAGAGTTATATGGTGTAGTAGCCCTCTATCCCCCATCCAAGACAAAGGTTACCCTTTTTTACCTGAAGAAATTGCTTTTGAAGATATAAAGGCTGGGAAGTTTCATCCTCTAGAAATTCCTAGAACATTCCAGAACATTCGAGAGTATTCGAGAACATTCCAGAACATTCTAGAGTATTAGCGAGCATTCCACAACATTCCAGAATGTTCTGGACTCTTTAGGAATAGTCTGTAACATTCTGCAAGATTCCAGAATGTTCGGAAACATCCAGATCATTGTGCAACATTCCAGAACAAAAAATGGTTCAAATGGCTCTGAGCACTATGGGACTTAACATCTATGGTCATCAGTCCCCTAGAACTTAGAACTACTTAAACCTAACTAACCTAAGGACATCACACACATCCATGCCCGAGGCAGGATTCGAACCTGCGACCGGAGCGGTCACGCGGTTCCAAACTGAAGCGCCCAGAACCGCACGGCCACACCGGCCGGCCATTCCAGAACACCCCAGAATGTTGTGGAATGTTCTGGAACATTGTGGACTATTTGCAGCCCTTTTGGCATGTTCTCGAATTCGCCACTGATGGGGCTACCCATAGGTAGCGGTATATAAAGAAAGACCGTTGAAACTTCAGTATCTTATCAGTGACGAAGCGAGGAACCGAAAAAGTAGTGTAGTGAGTAAATAAAAACAAACAGTGAACCGGGAGTAGTCAAAGTGGTACAGTGATTGAATGTAAAGTGTGAAAAATTTCTAAAGTGTAATTACTGTATCTGTCAGTAAAAGTTGATTTGTTTTAAATTTTAGACAATGCCCAAACGTAAAAGGGAAGGAGATCTGGCCAGTTCTCAGGCAAACCGGTGAAAACGAAAAAGACTGCAAAAATACGATACAAGCGAAGAGCACAAAGCACGTTTAAGTTCCCTACGAACATCTACATCTACATGGATACTCTTCAAATCACATTCAAGTGCCTGCAGAGGGTTCATCGAACCACCTTCACAATTCTCTATTATTCCAATCTCTTATAGCGTGCGGAAAGAATGAACACCTATATCTTTCCGTACGAGCTCTGATTTCCCTTATTTTACCGTGGTGATCGTTCCTCCCTATGTAGGTCGGTGTTAACAAAATATTTTCGCATTCGGAGAGGAAAGTTGGTCATTGGAATTTCCTGAGAAGATTCCGTTGCAACGAAAAACCACTTTCTTTTAATGATTTCCAGCCCAAATCCTGTATCATTTCTGTGACACTCTCTCCCACATTTATTGATTAAACAAAACGTGCAGCCTCGCTTTGAACTTGTTTGATGTACTCTGTCAGTCCTATCTGGTAAGGATCCCACACCGCGCAGCAGTATTCTAAAAGATGATGGACAAGCGTACTGTAGGTTGTCTTCCTAGTAGGTCTGTTACATTTTCTAAGTGTCCTGCCAATAAAACGCAGTCTTTGGTTAGCCTTCCACACAACATTTTCTATGTGTTCCTTCCAATTTAAGTTGTTCGTAACTGTAATACCTAGGTATTTAGTTGAATTTACGGCTTTTTGATTAGACTGATTTATCGTGTAACCGAAGTTTAACGAGTTCCTTTTAGCACTCATGTGGATGACCTCACACTTTTAGTTATTTAGGGTCAACTACCACTTTTCGCACCATTCAGATATCTTTTCTAAATCGTTTCGCAGTTTTTTTTTGCTCTTCTGATGACTTTATTAGTCGATAAACGACAGCGTCATCTGCAAACAAGCGAAGACGGCTGCTCAGATTGTCTCCAAAATCGTTTCTATAGATAAGGAACAACAAAGGGCCTAAAACACTACCTTGGGGAACGCCAGAAATCACTTCTGTTTTACTCGATGACTTTCCGTCAACTACTACGAACTGACAGGAAATCTCAAGTCCAATCACATAACTGAGACGATATCCCATAAGTACGCAATTTCACGACGAGTCGCATTTGTGGTAGTGTCAAAAGCTTTCCGGAAATCTAGAAATACGGAATCGATCTGAAATCCCTTGTCAATAGCACTCGACACTTCATGTGAATAAAGAGCTGGTTGTGTTTCACAGGAACGATGTTTTCTAAACCCATGTTGACTGTGTGTCAATCTACCGTTTTCTTGGAGGTAGTTCATAATGTTCGAACACAATATATGTTCCAAAATCATGCTGCATATCGACGTTAACGAAGTGGTCCTGTAATTTAATGGATTACTCCTACTAACTTTCTTGAATATTGGTGTGTCCTGTGCAGCTTTCTAGTCTTTGGGTACGGATCTTCCGTCGAGCGAACGCTTGTATATGATTGTTAAGCGGGGAGCTAATGCATCAGCATACTCCGAAAGGAATCGAACTGGTATACAGTCTGGACCAAAAGACTTGCAGTGTGAGAAGCACAGAAACCGAAGAACAACGAAATGAACTGATTGAAGAATCGAGAATTGCGACACAATGATGTGATGAAAGACTGCGAACTCAAGCCAGCCATGAAAATATTACCCTACAAGAAGCGCGGACGAGGACAAGTAAACAGTACAACCAAACAAAGAAGCATTCCACTACGACCCGACGACAGAAAATAACAAACACAAACACATCGTAATCGATAAAATCGATAACATCTGCTAATTTAGCATCGCGAAAAAATTCGGTAGAGGAACATCGGCATTCTGTTGCATCAATGGAAACATTCGATTACCACCACTGGGAGCAACTCCGGAGGAATTTCCATAGTGCATTCACGGAGAAATTCCAGAATCGAAACACTTTCTTCAAAATACAAAAGCGTAAAACGCCTGCTTCCAAATGACTTCTTTCGGTGTCACTTCGATTAGCACTAACAGAGTTGAAATAGGTTATGTTTTTTCCATCCAAGGACAAACCTATCACAGCCTGGGATAATTACTACCACAGCCCAACGAAGACCATAAATTACTGCAAGTATATTTCATCGGAAATGAAGAAACACGAATTGACCAATGATGAACAAATATCAGTGACTGAGACGAGACATTGTCCGAGATATACAAAGGATCTTACACGAATACAATCAACAGATTCAAATATTTATTTTAATGCAAAGTAAATGCAACCTGAAACAGGCGTAGAAAGAAACAAAAAAGTCACTTCCAAAGAGTTCTATGTTTACCGCTTAATGATCAGAGTCAATGAAACATACGATCACATTCTCAACACTCACCGGTTATTCCAACAATTTCTGGTAGATATGTATGCAGAAACAGAAGCGAAACGTATGCTTTGCATAAGAGTAAATCTGAAGAAACTGCACACGGAAGAATACATCCACTTTCGAGACGCAATCGTAAATGACGGAAACACTGAAGACATTGGAACAGTGGTAATCTTACCCTTACCTTCATCATACCTAGGAAGTTCGAGACACATTCACAAGTAAACTCAAGATGCCATGACCTACGTAAGAAAATATGGACGACCTGACCTCTTCATACCATTCACATGCAATTTGTCGTGGCCACGAAAGACGCAGCCAGAAAAGTTGCAAGCGAACCACCTTTGTACACAAAATTAACGGCTTTTTACCCACTGTGCCAAACGAATCCATTCGCGACAACATTAATATACACTCCTGGAAATTGAAATAAGAACACCATGAATTCATTGTCCCAGGAAGGGGAAACTTTATTGACACATTCCTGGGGTCAGATACATCACATGATCACACTGACAGAACCATAGGCACATAGACACAGGCAACAGAGCATGCACAATGTCGGCACTAGTACAGTGTATATCCACCTTTCGCAGCAATGCAGGCTGCTATTCTCCCATGGAGACGATCGTAGAGATGCTGGATGTAGTCCTGTGGAACGGCTTGCCATGCCATTTCCACCTGGCGCCTCAGTTGGACCAGCGTTCGTGCTGGACGTGCAGACCGCGTGAGACGACACTTCATCCAGTCCCAAACATGCTCAATGGGGGACAGATCCGGAGATCTTGCTGGCCAGGGTAGTTGACTTACACCTTCTAGAGCACGTTGGGTGGCACGGGATACATGCGGACGTGCATTGTCCTGTTGGAACAGCAAGTTCCCTTGCCGGTCTAGGAATGGTAGAACGATGGGTTCGATGACGGTTTGTATGTACCGTGCACTATTCAGTGTCCCCTCGACGATCACCAGTGGTGTACGGCCAGTGTAGGAGATCGCTCCCCACACCATGATGCCGGGTGTTGGCCCTGTGTGCCAGGGTCGTATGCAGTCCTGATTGTGGTGCTCACCTGCACGGCGCCAAACACGCATACGACCATCATTGGCACCAAGGCAGAAGCGACTCTCATCGCTGAAGACGACACGTCTCCATTCGTCCCTCCATTCACGCCTGTCGCGACACCACTGGAGGCGGGCTGCACGATGTTGGGGCGTGAGCAGAAGACGGCCTAACGGTGTGCGGGACCGTAGCCCAGCTTCATGGAGACGGTTGCGAATGGTCCTCGCCGATACCCCAAGAGCAACAGTGTCCCTAACTTGCTGGGAAGTGGCGGTGCGGTCCCCTACGGCACTGCGTAGGATCCTACGGTCTTGGCGTGCATCCGTGCGTCGCTGCGGTCCGGTCCCAGGTCGACGGGCACGTGCACCTTCCGCCGACCACTGGCGACAACATCGATGTACTGTGGAGACCTCACGCCCCACGTGTTGAGCAATTCGGCGGTACGTCCACCCGGCCTCCCGCATGCCCACTATACGCCCTCGCTCAAAGTCCGTCAACTGCACATACGGTTCACGTCCACGCTGTCACGGCATGCTACCAGTGTTAAAGACTGCGATGGAGCTCCGTATGCCACGGCAAACTGGCTGACACTGACGGCGGCGGTGCACAAATGCTGCGCAGCTAGCGCCATTCGACGGCCAACACCGCGGTTCCTGGTGTGTCCGCTGTGCCGTGCGTGTGATCATTGCTTGTACAGCCCTCTCGCAGTGTCCGGAGCAAGTATGGTGGGTCTGACACACCGGTGTCAATGTGTTCTTTTTTCCATTTCCAGGAGTGTATGTCGACGTTCCTGCCTACTATACGTGAAACACAACAAGAAAAATCTTTCCACGACGAAAACAAGGGATTCCAGCAGGATATCATTCAGCAATCATGAAAACTGCCACACTAGCCCGAGTATGCACCGTACATCCGAATGTTTCTGTCTCCAGATGTTGCTACACAAGTTTCACAGATGTCAAGACTGCTGACGGTTACCTGTGCGAGACGTACAGAGAAGGATGCCAACGCTTAGGGACTATTGGAAAACGACAACCACTGGGAATTAACGTTACAAGTAGCCTCACCCACAACCTCAGGTGAACAAATGAAAGACTAATTCACCATAATTCTAGCAACACGTAACCCGTCGAATCCAAAAAAGCTATGACGTTCCTTCAAAGAGCTTATGAGCGATAAGATACTGCGCCAAATCCGACGAGCTCATCCTGAGCTGCCCATCGAATTAAACGGTGACATCTTCAATGAGACACTCATTCACGTAGAAATGTTCAGCAGTTAACATGTATATTATAGTGGTAATGGTGAATAACTTTCTTTATCAAAGTCAAACTTTAGCTAAAAGGCATTAGAGGCTCAGCCACTAAGAATAAAAAATTTTCACCTAGTCTAGGCAAGTGATTGCTAAACAAAATATGTACTTGCTTATGTTAAGACTTGAAACCATTAACCAGCCTGTAGATATGGAGCTACAGATTACTTATCTAACGCATGACACGAAATGTAAATCTCAGGCTACCAGATGACATATCTAAGATATGTAATGTCCATATCAAGGATTTGTTATAAGATGACAAACAATACAATGAAGAGTATGTAAGTGCTAAATTTACGTTTTGACTAGAAGGAACATGTATTCACATGATGTCATGTGTATATGCTAGTGGAGTGAATACCTGAAGGTTAGCCGGCCGCGGTGGTCTAGCGGTTCTGGCGCTGCAGTCCGGAACCGCGGGACTGCTACGGTCGCAGGTTCGAATCCTGCCTCGGGCATGGGTGTGTGTCATGTCCTTAGGTTAGTTAGGTTTAAGTAGTTCTAAGTTCTAGGGGACTTATGACCTAAGATGTTGAGTCCCATAGTGCTCAGAGCCATTTGAACCATTTGAACCTGAAGGTTATGCACATAACAGCATTTGAATATAACTGTTTTAAGTATTTTCTTACTCTCATGATGGATTTCTGATTTTACTGAGCAATGGGTTACATGTTTCTTTTTTAAGTAAAACTGGATTAGGTGAAATTTTTTTTCTATTTGCCTCTCAAAATAGGTCCTTAGTGGATGAGCCTCGAATGCCTTTTAGATAAAGTTTGACTTTGATAAAGAATGTTATTCATCATCACCCCTATTATATACATGTGTTTCCAACGTTCCTTAAAGCCAAATCTGGGAACATGGTTAGTTACACTGTGGTTATTCCCCCCTCGCCACTCCTTTATGGTATTAGCATTACTGATATACTAGGCATCTAATTAAGCACTTCGACTAAACTTCATTTACATATGATGTTTTCCTCTGAATGTATTCGATATTTTGCAGTAATGGTTCATTACTGTAACTTAGATGAATATGAATGCCGGGTGACATTTCAACCAGTTTCTGATCACTGTATTTTAGCTTGTGTCTATGTTATAGATATTATTTTCATTACACTTATGATGTAAGTGACATATGTTTACATACCTTTCATGGAGTATATGCAATGATTATGCTACTGTTTAACATTAGGGTTTTACAACGACTTCTACCTTATATTGTAAGATCAATGCTATTCTATCTTTGGAGGTAGCAACTTTGTTTTTCTGTTTAAATTTGAAACTATAACAAAGATATTCAGCAACAAACTTACTATCGAGATATTTTTGCATCTTATCACGAAAATATTTGTGAATATCTTTGACCAACTCCTCAATACCTTGTATAATTGTAGCACTTACACCTCTGATCTCTTCAGTACTGCTCGGTTTACACATGTTATTAGTATATTAGTCTTTAAAAGTCGTGTGTGTTATACTGGAATTCATGGTATGCTCTACATATGAGACGTGGCCATTATTTAAGCAGTGACAGATATGATTTTGTGGCCTAAACTGTTTCAGTTCTGTATTAATATATATTTCGCACTTCCTATGAAAAGATTGTGTAACATTTCCTGTACGCTATATGTATTTTATGTATCATTTCATATAATCCATCTTGATCGTCTGTGATTAAACCGGTCGATATTTGGGTTTCAAATTAAAAACCATCTGAAGGTCAAATATGTATTTTATACATTACTTGACGGCTGTTAGTAGTCACATTCCAAAAATGACTGGAGTAATTTTTATTTGTAAAATCTGCATTGCTTTGAAATATTGTGTTATTGTAGAAAACGGACAGTGCTACTTTAATAGCAATGATGACAGTAACGAGCAACGAACACATGACATAAGAATTTATGCAGCACTACTCAGACAGTAATATACCTGTTGCCATGTGTCGTGGCTTAAAGCACCTGTGTACGTGCAGTGTGTAATACTTGCACCCACCGGGTCTATACGGCAGTTTCTCGCTGTCGTCCGTTGTATTGTAGAATAGCACTAATCCCACCATGAAAATATTTGTAGGAAGTGATGTCGCAATTGCTTTTCGTATCCACTCCTGAATTTTTCTTTTGTTTCCATCACTGCTTCTTCGATGTACAAATTGGACAGTAGGGGCCAAAGGCTACATCCCCGGCTTACGCCCTTTTTAATCTCAGCACTTCGTTGTTGGTCTTCCACTCTTTTTACATATTGTATATTACCCGTCTCTCCCTATAACTTACACCTATTTTTATCAGAATTTAGAACGTCTTGCACCAATTTACATTGTCAAAGGCTTTTTCCAGGTCGACAGATCCTACGTGTGTTCTCGATATTTCTTTAGTCCTGCTTCGATTATCAACCGCCACATCAGAATTGTCTCTCTACTGCCTTTACTTTTCCTAAATCCAAACTGATCGTCATCTAACACATCCTCTGCTTTTTTTTCATTTTTCTGTACATTTTTCTTCTCAGCAACTTGGATGCATGAGCTGTTAAGCTGAATGTGCGGTAAGTCTCGCATTTGTGAGCTCTTGCAGACTTCGGAATTATGTGGATGATATTTTTCCGAAGGGCAGACGGTATGTCGCCAGGCTCACACATTCTACACACCAACGTGAATAGTCGTTTTGTTGCCACTTTCTCCAATGATTTTAGAAATTCTGATCGAATGTTATCTATCCCTTCTGCCTTATTTGATCTTAAGTCCTCCAAAGCTCTCTTAAACACTGATCCTAATACTGTATCCCCTACCTCTTCCCTTTCAACTCCTGCTTCTTTTTCTGTCACATCAAACAACTCTTCCCCACATAGAGGCCTTGAATGTACTCATTCCATTCATCCGCTCTCTCCTTTTCATCCGACAATCAGTTCTTTTTCAATATCTTCACATTTTCTCATGCAGCCATTTCGTCTTAGCTTCCCTGCACTTCTTATCAATTCACTCCTCAGCGACTTGTATTTTTGTATTCCTGAAATTTTTTAGTCATTTTTGTACTTCCTTCTTTCATCGATCAACTGTAGTGTTTCTGCTGCTACCCATGGTTTCTTCGCAGGAACTTCCTATGTACCTATGTTTTCATTCCAACTTCTGTCACTTCCCATTTTAGAGATGTCCATTTCTCTTCAACTGTACTGTCTATTGAGCTATTCATTATTGCTAGATTGCCTTAGAGAACTTCAAGCGTATCTCGTCATTCCTTAGAGCTTCTGTAACCGACTTGTTTCTGTATTGATCCTATTGTGTTTGCCCAGTCGTGTAATACAGGGTTTCTAGGAAGCTGTTCACTCGCATCGCTAGACAACAATTCAAGCAAATCTTATTAATGGAGTTTATTACAGTAAGTTAAACTGACAATACTCAACTTGGCGTATTCACAAAGGTGTGTCGCAAGCAAATGGCCACATGCAAATAATCCATGTCCTTTGGTATATACAACTTCAATGCAACGAAAACAATACAATTCATAAGTCACTGCTGTAGCGATCGTAGGACGGCTAGCCTTCCACTCCAGCCGCGGTTAGGCGTCGCGGCGATTATATTCTCCTCATGTAGAGGACACTCCTGTCTCGTTGTCGTCCTAGAGAGGGGTTCGTCACCGTACCACTGGCTGACGTCGTCTCACAGCCCTCTCTGCTCTAACCTTCTTGGTCGTCGTGTCGGCGCTTGTCATTGTGCCGGAACAGATTCTTCCTCACCAAACTCTTCAATTTCAGCCTACTCTTCATAAGCACTACATTGTGATCTGAATCTATATCTACTCCTGGGTACGCCTTACAATCCAGTACCTGATTTCGGAATCTCTGTCTGACCATGATGTAATATAACTGAAATCTTCTCGTATCACCCAGCCTTTTCCAGGTATACCTCGTCCTCCTGTGATTCTTGAATAGAGTATTCGCCATTACCAGCTGAAATCTATTACAGAACTGTATTAGTCTTTCTCATTTCTTGTGCGAAGCCCATATTGTCCCATAACCTTTCCTTCTACTCCTTCCCCTACTACTGCATTCCAGTCCCATATGACTATTAGATTTTCATCTCCCTTTAAGTACTGTATTACCCTTTCAATATACTCATATACTTTCTCTGTCTCTTCATCTTCAGCTTTCGATGTCGATATGAATACCTGAACTATCGTTGTCGGTGCTGGTTTGCTGTCGATTCTGATAAGCGCAACCCTATCACTGAACTGTTCCCAGTAACAAACTCTCTGCCCTACCTTCCTATTCATAACAGATCCTACTCTCCTGCTGCTGTTTATATTATACGATACTCATCTGCCCAGAAATCCTTGTCTTCTTTCCATTTTACTTCACTGACCCCTATTATATCTACATTGAGACTTTGCATTTCCTTTTCAGATTTTCTAGCTTCCCTACCACATTCAGGCTTCTGACATATCATGTCCTGACTCGTAGAACATTATCCTTTCGTAGGTTATTCAGTCTTTTCTCATGGTCACCTCCCCCTTGGCAGTCCCCTCCGAGAGGTCCGAATGGCAACTTTTCCGGAATCTTTTGCCAAAGGAGAGATCATCACGACAGTTTTCAGTTACAGGCCACACGTCTTGTGGACACACGTTATGCGTCTTTGATGTAGTGGTTTCCATTGCCTTCTGCATCCTCATGCCGTTGATCATAGCTGATGCTTCCGCCTCTAGAGGCAGTTTCCAACCCACGGATAAGAGAGTATCCTGAACCTCTATCAGCTCCTCAGCACACTTTGATAAGGCACAATGAGGGTGACTTCCTATACCGGAAGACTTCTGTCGCCAAATATGATTATTAATCAAAATTTAAGCGGTGGAGGGTTAGAATCCAGGACCGATAACGTTTCGATTACGAAACAAAGACGCTACCCCTAGACCACCAGGTAATATCGGTTGAATCATAGAGTTCTGGGAAACTGTGGCCTGGTCACATGAATCCCAATTTCAATTGATAAGAACTGATGGTAGAGTTCGAGTGTGAAGCAGGCCCCACGAAGCCATGGACCCAAGTCGTCACAAGGCATTCTGCAAGCTGGTAGTGCCTCCATAGTGGTGTCGACTGTGTTTATACGGAGTGGACTGGGTCCTCTGGTCCAGCTGAACCGATAATTGTGTGGAAATGGCTGTTCGGCTACTTGGGGACTATCTGGAGCAGTTAATGGACTTCATGTTGCCAAAAGGTGACTGAAAATTCACGGACGACAACGCCCCATGTCAACGGACCACAATTCTTCGCGAACGTTTTGAAGAATATTCTGGGTAATTTGAGGTTAATTTGAGTTGGTCCCATTTGGGTCTTTAGTCAGGCTGTATTCACGCCATCTTACGTCTGGCTTTCTGTACACGACTGGAATATCTCTGGCAACGTGGTCACGCACTTTTTCACCTCCATCAAAGTGTAAATATGCTATGTGAGACGCCCTGCTAAACCTGCAGGACAGTAGTTTAAGTTGTGGAAAGGGCCCAAAATAAGCGACTGTCAGTTACACTCGAACATACAACATTTTATTTGATCAAACATTACAAGAGCTGAAAAAAATAATAAAAGAAACACAGCTTTAGTTGTGGAACTTAATTAGTGGCTGAATGCGCCGTACAAGCTCATGCCTTAAGGGCAAGAACAGTTTAATTTAAAAACGGCTGAAAGCCAATAACTTAAAGCTCAACCAAAATAAAAAATTTAAAAGGCAAAGACTTATCTTAAAACAGTTCCTTAATTAGGCTGAAGGCCCAAAGAATCTGACACTTTAAGAGCAAACAACTTCAATTCAAAATCGGCTAAAGGCCTAACACTTAAGACTCAATAACATTAATTTTAAAAATGCCAAAGGCTTTGATTAAAACAGTTCTTAAATGAGGCTGAAGGCCCAAACCATCTGAGCTTAAGACCAGAACAGCTTTAATTCAAAATCGGCTGAAAGCCCAAACCATCTGACGCCTTAAGGGCAAAATAACATTGATCTAAAATCGGCTAGAAGCCATACAAGTACAAACAACAGGAACAAACAAGAAAAGGCAGTACATCTAAGGGGGCTCAGAAGTTCCAAGGGTCGGCCTGGAATTCAAACACTAACGCTCGCTTAGGTGAGAAAGGCAGTCGGTCCAACCATTGTCGATACGACGACAACCCAACTGGCAGACAGTCAACGGATCCACCGACAAGATAACCTCCGCTTCACCCGACCAGCACACAACTGGGAGTTCAATGGAACAACGTAGAAGGTATTGGCGCTCAACCAATTATACATTGAGCTGTCATACTACACACCGTGCTGGACGGCGACAACAAGATGAGGAATTTACGTCAATGGCCAGGGCGGATAACTGGAGTGTTAACGGCCACAAGGCAGAAGATTTCGCTGGTGCACTTCAATTCAAATAACAAAGTACAGTTAAACTGCACTGGAGGATGGCTAAAATTTGGCTCGCGGGAATATCTCAACAACCTACAACGAACTCCAAACGACACAACTTGCTCGTAGATTAAGTCAAAACTCAACTCTCATGTCCAGGATCGGTGAGCCACGGACCTCGTAGCAATGGGAACAGCACCACACACTCCGACACCACATAGAGACCGCCAGTGGGCCTGGTCAAACTCGATACTCCACGCCAACCGAGCAACTCAAAAAAATGGCTCTGAGCACTATGGGACTTAACATCTGTGGTCATCAGTCCCCTAGAACTTAGAACTACTTAACGCTAACTAACCTAAGGACATCACACACATCCATGCCCGAGGCAGGATTCGAACCTGCGACCGTAGCAGTCGCGCGGTTCCGGACTGAGCGCCTAGAACCGCAAGACCACCGCGGTTGGCCAGCCGAGCAACTGCCCTGGCCCGGAAACGGTGAAACGACCAAGTATACATCGGCTGATGAGACTATCAACCGAACGACCAACCAATGGTCGTCCCGTTCCAACCTCCCTCCGTCGAACAGTTAATGTGTTTCGCCAGCAGTCGGCGAGCACTGGCTGTCGGCGCCTCAAAAGCGCTCCATCCCCTGACTTCACCGCTGCTGCGTCCCGACTGCACTGCTGGTCCGTCTTAAACACACTACGACCCGGAAATACTTTCGGTCCCTCCAGAGATGGCACGACAGTGCACTTATTGATAGGCGCTGCTGCTGCCTCTGACAGGCAAGTGAGGCAGGAAGTTAGTGACGCCAGTAAATGGAATAAGAAAACGAGGTGGCAGTAGCGTAATAGAAGATCACGAACAATAAATAGGATAAACGCGAGCCTTGCACGGCTATGTTACTCTATCTAGCTCATCCTTAAATTTTGATAAACAGAATATATCCCGTGCCAGTTTTATTTGACCAGCCTGTATTAGTATCCTGATCACAGTGATTAGGTAAACCAGAGATTACTTATTCATTTAATCACGAGAGGAAGGCGATGCTATATCGCGTTTGGGGCACGAAGCTGAAAGAGTGCACGGCAGCAAGGGAGTGTTTTACAAGCAAAGGACTCAGGCGTTCATACTTCTGTGTTAAGCTGTGACCACAAAGCTGGAGCGCAACATTCACACGACGTCCTCAAGCCCCACCGCTGTCTTCAGGTAGACTCTGGCAGACGACGAAGCAGCAGCAAGTAAGGACAAATACACACTGACAGAAAAAACCGCAACACTAAGGAGCAAGTGTGCGAGGTAAACGGAAGATGGTAGGAGCTTTTCTGCACCTTAAATTAATCTGAATTCTAGTTTCACGCCAGTCATATAAGAATGGCGCTAGTACTGCTGCTGTGAAGATGCAAACTAGGTGTGCTCTAAATACACACTGTAACGGTCGTGTATGTTAGTTACCTTTGAGAGCGGACATGGTGAGTTGGTGTCGGTCAGAAATGTCTTTAAGACAACAAAGACACCTTTATCAACACCTCACTGAGTTTGAACGAGGTCGTGTAATAGGGCTACGATAAGATGGCTGTTCCTTCTGCGATATTACAGTAAGACTTGGCACGAATTTAGCCAGTCTTCATGATTGCTGGTAGCAGTGGTCGAGAGAAGGCCGCGTGACACTACTGAGACGGAAGACCAACGGGTTTCGCATATGGCTCTGTCGCAATGAACTGCATCTGCAGCAGAAATTTGAGCAGCGGTTGGCACCTCAGTGACACAACGAACTGTCGTCACAAATCGGTTACTTCAAGGACAGCTCCGAGCCAGACGCCGTGTGGCGTGCATTGCGCTGACTCCAAACCATCACCATTCATGAATTCAGAGGTGTCAGGCGAGAGCTCACTGGGTAGCAGGGTGGAGATCTCATGTGTTTTCTGATGAAAGCTGCTTCTGCCTCAGGGTCAGTGACGCTGCAGTCATGGACTGTGCGGCTGGTCCCAGCGGAGGTTCGAGTCATCCCTCGGGCATGGGTGTGTGTGTTTGTCCTAGGGATAATTTAGGTTCAGTAGTGTGTAAGCTTAGGGACTGATGACCTTAGCAGTTAAGTCCCATAAGATTTCACACACCGTGGCAGTGATGGCCGTGTGTTGGCTGGAAGGAGGCTAGCCGAGGAACTGCAAAGAACCAGTCTGCATTCTGAGCACACTCGACCTACACCTGGAATTATGGTCTGAGACACGATTTCGTATTACAGCAGGGGCAGTCTCGTGGTTGTCGTGTGCATCCTGACTGCAAATCTGTACGTCAGTTTGGTGATTCGACCCGTTGTGCTACCATTCACAAACTGCGTTCCAGGGTATGCTTTCCAACACGGTAACAGTAGGCCCCATAGTACTGTTGTAACTCATCATGCTCTAGCCTGCTCGATCACTAGATCTGTCCGTGATCAAGAACATACAGGACCTCATCAGACGACAACTCCAGCATCATCCCCAACCAACATTAATGGTCCTTGCATTCACCAAACAAATGCAACAGGCATGGAACTCCATCCCACAAACTTATAGTACAACACAATGCACACACGTTTTTATACCTCCATTCAACATTCTGGCGTTTACACCGATTACAAATGTGCCAGTATTTCGAATTTGCAATGATTTCTCAACCGTTTTCATTAAATTGTGATTCTAATCACTTAAATATGTTACCTAGACAAATACACTCCCAAAATTTCATTACTCTACAATTAATTATTGTTTTGTGTTGCAATTTTTTCCTGTAAGAGTATTTTTTTCACCGTAGATATGAACAGTTCCTTCTGCACCTGTGTATGGAGTTTGTATAGTGTCTGGTAAAGTCCACCTCGTGGCTGTGGCCAGAGTCCACACACTCTCTGGCACTACTACGCTGAGATACAATGGCAGCTCTACCTACATCTATCTACATCTACAACCATAGTTCGCAAGCCACCAGATGGTGTGTGGCGGAGGGTACCTTCAGTCCCTCTATCGGTTCTCCCTTCTATTCCAGTCTCGTATTGTTCGTGGAAAGAAAGATTGTCGGTATGCCTCTGTGTGGGCTCTAACCTCTCTGATTTTATCCTCATGGTCTCTTCGCGAGATATACGTAGGGGCGAGCAATATACTGCTTGACTCCTCGGTGAAGGCATGTTCTCGAAACTTCAACAAAAGCCCATACCGAGTTACTGAGCGTCTCTCTTGCAGAGTCTTCCACTGGAGTTTAACTATCATCTCCGTAAGGCTTTCGCGATTACTAAATGATCCTGTAACGAAGCGCGCTGCTCTCCGCTGGATCTTCTCTATCTCTTCTATCAACCCTATCTGGTACGGATCCCACACCGGTGAGCATTATTCAAGCAGTGGGCGAACAAGTGTACTGTAACATACTTCCTTTGTTTTCGGACTGCACTACCTTAGGATTCTCCCAATGAATCTCAGTCTGGCATCTGCTTTACCGAAGATTAATTTTATATGGTCATTCCATTTTAAATCACTCCTAATGCCTACTTCCAGATGATTTATGGCATTAACTGCTTCCAGTTGCTGACCCGCTATATCGTAGCTAAATGATAAAGAATCTTTTTTTCTATGTATTCGCAGCTCATTACACTTGTCTACATTGAGATTCAATTGGCATTCCCTGCACCATGCGTCAATTCGTTGCAGATCCTCCTGCATTTCAGTACCATTTTCCACTGTTACAACCTCTCGATATACTACAGCATCATCCACAAAAATCCTCAGGGAATTTCCAATGTTATCCACAAGGTCATTTATATATATTGTGAATTGCAACGGTCCTACGACACTCCCCTGCGGCACACCTGAAATCACTCTTACTTCGGAAGACTTCTCTCCATTGAGAATGACATGCTGCGTTCTGTTATCTAGGAACTCTTCAATCCAATCACACAATTGGTCTGATAGTGCATATGCTCTTACTTTGTTCATTAAACGAATGTGGGGATCTGTATCGGACGCTCTATTGTGAGTCTTGCTGGTAGCGCTCAGGTCTTCCGGTATATAAGCCAGCGGAGATGCCAGAGGAGTTTCTTCAGTCAAATTGGGTGTGGCAGAACTAGCATCTGTGCTTTGTCTGCAACGTCGAAATAAAAAGAAAATTCTGAAAAAGAAGTTATTGTTGCGTACCTCAACTGCTGTGTTATGACATAAACATATGGTTTCAAACACTTCACAGCGATGTAAGAAATTACAGTGAAAAATTGTTCATATATGTAATATGCCAGTATGTTCATTCAGTGAGGAGGTGGAGATCCGCTGATAAGCACTCAAGAAAATGAACACTGTTTTATGGAAACTTATCTCACCATACGAAAATATTTTCGTTTTATGAAGGCAATTAGCGGTTTAATCAGTAACCAATTATTTGTTGTTTGTAGTGGTATTTACAGTTTTCGTTGTAACTGCAAATTATAGATAAAAGCCATTTTTCAGCTGTTAATTCAAAAGGGCTTCATTATAATCTAAATTCAATTTACAAATATTCTGTTTGTGCATAAGTTCATAGCGTTTTTGTTTTGCATGTTGATATTGCAGTTGCTGTGTCTTTATTTATCGACTGTCACTTTCTTATTTGTAGTTCACTTGCGCTATTTGTGTTTACATATTGCCAGTTGGTCATATGGAGGTAGCGAGTGGAGCTGAGGAAGCTAGAATGTGGAGTGCCAACTGGAGAATTCTAACATTTCCGAACATTTTAAGTGCCTGAGTGGTGACAGCATTGGAGGCAGCCGGAAACGTTTGCGTCGCATATGGTGAAATCATGCTATGAAAATCGTTTCCTCGTTGTATGGAGGATCGTTCTGACATTAATGACTCTCCATGTTCAGGAAGATCTTCAGCATTTGACGAAAATCATTCAAACGCATTAATCCACAACGATCTACGTCATTATACTCGATAGCTGGTAAATGTGATGAACTGTGAACATTTTACCATCGTGTAACGTTTGCATGCGTACCATGTATTGCATGGGTACCTCATGATCTAAGCCAAAATTACAAAAATCTGTGGGTGGCCATATGTGCATCTCAGTCGTCATAGGAAAGTTGGACAGGGGCAGAATTGGCCAGCAAACAAATTAGCACAGTAAACAGAAGATTTACTTAATCTGTATTTCTCCAAGCATATGAAGACTCATTAGAAATAATGTAGCAAGAGACAAGAGTCCAGCTATCGCAACAGCAGTAACTATGGTGATGGAACCACGAGCAGGCACCATCTGTGTAGCTTCACGTAGGGATGTGGCTGTGAGTGGGAGTGCGCTGTGGGCTGCCGCCGGCCGCCCTGAATCACAGCGGCAGAGGGCGCTCACAGTCCAGAGCCACTGCAGGGATGGCTCAGCGGGCGCGCCCACTTGGGTCCGCCAGATCAAGCGGTGTCAGACGGAAACTTGCAAATTCCATTGCAATGACTCCGTAAGATGCTACCGACACGTTATACCACACGAACCGCTCCAGGAAATTGTTTTAAGGATAGACATAGGACAAATTGCATTCTTGTACTTAAACATATATATATATACCCAAAAATATTGCTGCTAGAATAGTAAAACTTGAGACTACTGTGTACAACATAATGTTTGATATTTTGTGCAATTTTTATTTGAAATAAATGAAATGCGCATCGACACACGTTTTACAAGGACTTGAATTTTTAATTACCGTTATTTCTACAATGTACCTTTTCTCGTGAACTAATCAAGCAATAAAACTGGAATTTCACTGCTTACATCTACCTAAGCGGTTAATAAAACGTGTGGAACAGACTTTTTGAGGGGCACAGTTTCTTTGAAATTAATTTTACCTGGGACTGATCCATTTTTCGCAAATTTTAAAGAAGAAGTTTTCTCAAAGAAAGTATATGGAAAAGTACTGTACAGGATTCTTAAGAACTATACCAAATTTCAGGATGTTAGTTTCTATAGTTCCTGAGAAAAGTTACATTATAGCTCAAAAAAGCTGGTTTATGGCAATTCGAATCTGAAATTTTTATTTCAATTTTTGACAATATTGCTATACTTCTAGTGACTACTGCTGTCCACATCCATAATTTTCTATCTCTTCCTCGTCTTCCTGGAGTAATCTCTTTCCCTGCCTCTTTTGTCTTTCCAACTTTTGCATATTGTCTTCTGCTGCCTGAGCTTCGTCCAGTCGCACTTAATCTATGTTTCTGAGTATCTTCAGTGTGAATGCACCTGGATGGAAGCCTAGTCTCTGTAGACACTCAATACAACCTACATTTCCACTATTATATCAATAACAATTTGGTTGAAGTCAGCTCATGGTGACAAAGCTGCTCCAATATCCACATCTAAATTTTCACGAGGTGGTGTTTGTTCCGTTCGGTTTACAGCGACGAGGTTGTCTCTGGTGTATCGCCAGTTCAGGGAGGTACAGTACAGCGTCTCATCTAAGAATGGTGGCCTGATTGATAGCTGAAAAATCATCTTGTTTAGAATATGGTGCATTTTTCGTTCACAACATGAAAGCCCCTAAGATCCCACTTTAGTATCTAGTTTATTATTACCAAAGATGGAACCTGTTTTTGGGATGTCAGCTCTGTGGTTGAAGGTTTCAGAAAAGACTCTAGCCAGACGCCTATTAAAAGCGACTCGTTGCAATCAGTTCTGAAAATCTTTATTCAACAGCGTCACCATCTTGCACATCGGTAGTGGATAAAGGTTTTAGATTTCTGATGCTTTGGTGAACAAAGCCACTCTTCCCTTTCTTGTGCCAACGTCTGCATTTCAGAGTAGCATCTGCGATTAACTACCCAAATTCATATATATATATATATATATATATATATATATATATATATATATATATATATATATAGCGTGTCCCAGCTATCTTGTCCACCCAAAATATCTCTGGAACAATAACAGCTATTGGAAAACGACTTTCACCGGTATCAATGTAGGGCTGGGGCCCATGAATGTACATATTTGGAAAAATTCTAAAACGAAAGCATATGCGCTTTTTAACACAAACTTATGTTTTTTTAAATGGACTTCCTATATTTTTTCTTCAGCAATCCATAGCATGACAAAGCACATACACAATGGCGTTGATTGCCTCGCAATATTCCCATTACATCTCGAGATATTGAGACGCGAAGTTGACGCTTGGATGGAACACCCGACATGCGCTGCTAGCGCACGTCCTGAGGCTCAGGCGTGAACCCCATGCTGCCCGTAATCGCGATGTGATTGACATGTGTAATCACACCTCCATACTTATCAAGAGGTCCGAAACGAATAATACGGTCTGCTGCCATCAACTCTCATAAGCACATAATGGTTTCCCTCTTGCACGTTTTACGTGTCTACGTACACAATATGAACCAGTACCGATCGGTGTACACCCGTCAGGTTGTCTTATTTATCCTGCACACCCAAAATAAGGTTTATCTAATGCGTTATATGACCTATTGTGCCTGTCGCGCAGGGCCTGGCTCTACCTAGTCAAGTGTCCAACGTAGTTCCCACTACTGCCACAGTTACCACTTCGCCTTGTTTATGATTTGCGACCCATGCAAACTCCTGTACTCCACCACCCTCCCAGCATCCCATTTGTTGTTGCATTGGCGTGCAGTACACCGCTTACAGTGTAGTCGTGCATCAGAGTAATCTAGTGATGGCACGGAGGTAGTACACATTGTGAACAAACGTTGTATTGTGGAACTTATACTGTACAGTACACACATGAAGATATGGTAGAAATGCTGCTGATCTATGGAGAATGTACGTTGACGGGAAATACGTTATGAGATTGCTTGTTTGTTGATAGTACTGTTAGCGAACATTATGATTATTAAGTTAATATGTCTGATTTCTAACCTACTCTACACACCTGTACTGTACCCTGTTGTAGGTGGACGAAATGCTGTTCAGGCAGAATGACTGTACAGAAGACGATTTCCTGACAAGCCACCGCCTTCGCGCCGGATGTTTGGTCGTCTCACATCTCGTCTACGTGAAACGGGAAGCTTAAATCCAAGACCTCGACATCGTCCTAGAACACGCACAGATGAACGCGCTGAAGTTTCTGTGCTCGCTACCATAGCTGTGAATCCTCAAAACAGCACACGTCAAATTGAACGTGAAGTTGGTGTGTCGAAATCAAGTGCCCAACGTATTCTTAAACGTCATAAATTTCATCCTTACCATGTTCATTTACACCAGGATATTTTGTCGGTGGGCTCAGCAAAAACTTCTGACTAATCCAAATTTTTTGCTGATGTTCTCTTTACCGACGAGGCATCATTCTCCAACAAAGGAATTGTCAATATGAGGAATATGCATTATTGGTCCGCAGACAATCCAAAATGGCTCCGTCAGGTAGAGCATCAACGTCCGTGGAAAGTTAATGTTTGGTGTGGGATTATTGGAGATACCATTATCGGACCTTTCTTTATAAATGGCATCCAAAATGACAGACAATACTCCAGATTTATACGACACAATCTTCCTGTTCTCTTGGACACCGTACCTTTGAACCGGAGAATGGTCATGTGGTATCAGCATGACCGATGCCCTGCACATAACGCCTTACGAGCACGACGACTTCTGAACCGTAAGTTCCCAGTTAGGTGGATTGGACGAGGTGGCCCAGTTAGGTGGCCTGCCCGATCTCCGGACCTTACACCGCTGGATTATTTTCTTTGGGGAGCAGTGAAGGATGCTGTTTACCAACATGAACCAACAACACCAGAGGACATGAAGCAACGCATTATTGATGCTCGTACAGCCATCAAAGAGGAAACAATAGCACGAAGTAGGGCATCCTTCATCCGCAGAGTGACCCTATGAATGCAAGCCAATGGGCATCACTTTGAGCATGAGATGTGAACGCTATGTTTAGTATGTAGTGCTGGTATCACAGTGGAAGTTTCTACAAAGGGCCATTTCACCCAGTGATGTTAAGAAACATTTATTTGCAACAATGTGTCATTTAACGCATTAGAAAAAAATAACATTGATAATTATGTGATAATAAAACTAATTGGTTAAACATGTTTACATTCATCTTCTATGTCCTACCTGAACTTCCCAAATCAAAACATTTTTACCTAAACGACGGTAAAACTTTTAGTCCACTTGCTCGTTTCACTAAAACCATCAACATGAATTTTACTATTACGAGTGAATGATTAACTGTCACTTGCGCTAGATCTACAGTAAAGTAAAGTTTTAACGTTGAACAGCATTACCTTTTCAGTAACGGATTAACGATAAGCGAAGTTAACTTTGTGACTAACGTTGCGGTACACAGATATGTTACAGAACCGCATCACCCCTAGCCTATGGGATAAATACCTGCTGGAATGTACGACGTTAATGCAGGATGGCAGCAGACCGTATTATTCGTTTCGGACCTCTTGATGAGTATGGAAGTGTGATTACGCATGTCAATCACATCGCGATTACGGGCAGCATGGGGTTCACGCCTGAGCCTCAGGACGTGCGCTAGCAGCGCATGTCGGGTGTTTCAAGCGTCAACTTCGCGTCTTAATATCTTGGGATGTAATGGGAATATTGCGATGCAATCAACGCCGTTGTGTATGTGCTTTGTCATGCTATGGATTGCTGAAGAAAAAATATAGGAGGTCCATTTAAAAAAACATAAGTTTGTGTTAAAAAACGCATATGCTTTCGTTTTAGAATATTTCAAAATATGTACATTCATGGGCCCCAGCCCTACATTGATACCGGTGAAAGTCGTTTTCCTATAGCTGCTATTGTTCCAGAGATATTTTGGGTGGACAAGATAGCTGGGACACCCTGTATATATATACCAATCTGTCTGTTCTCTTCCAATATTTGACCTCTGTGGCTGTCTTTCCTCACACGGAAGTTACTTCCAAATGAATTGTCATAGTGCCCATTCTGCTTGCTAGTTTTATCCACATATTCCTTTCCTCATCGATTCTGCAGAGAAACGACTCGCGTTTTCTTTCATTACTCCTCTTAATTTTCACTATTCATTTGTAGCACTGCAACTGAAATTCAGCTCACAGTCCATGATTTACTTATGGGCAACGCTGTTTTCCAAATGCACATTCCCATAAATCTATCCCTTGGTTTATGATCTAATGGGCTCGCAGCGTACAAGATATATCTTAAAGGCATTATGTAATAAAATTCAGATTGTTGCCATACTAGTTTAGTGATGTATTTATTTTGCTGGATCCTTTCCGGCTAGATTGATATCTTAAGACAACATGCAGAAGTTATATATCATTTTTATATTGTTATAATGTTGGTTGTTCATATTTTCAGGTATAAAATTTGATACTGACGTTCATATATGAACAGTGGTCGCTATCACTCCGTATTTTATTACAATGTGGTGAAGTTTTAGGACTCTTTCGCTAGAAGCTGTTTTATGGTTTGCTCATGTTATTTATGATCCTTTTTTTTTTAATGTGTCATTTAATGGTGAGACCTGACAGATAGACATTTGTGATCACAGTCTAACACATACAGTCACGACACTCTGTGGTGCAAAAGTTGTTACCGTTTGACAGCTGGAGTGAGACTAGCGCTCCAATCGGTGAGTAAGCATACACTCACATGTGTCATAGTGATACTGTTTGTTTTTAATCATTTTCTACTTAATTAACAAAATAGTTTTTATATTTTCTCGTTCCATTCATTAGTAAAACACCAAAAGACCTGAATTACAGTAAAATATATGTAGAAACAGCCGAATCATACTGGTTCAGTGACATAAGCTACAACTGTTTCGTGAAGAAATACTTTCAAATATGTGTATAAATGAAGCTTATTCCTCTGAAAACAATTCCTCTGTTATGACAGCATTGCCTGGATCTCCGCTCCCCCCCCCCCCTCTCGCTTTTACAAGCCCCTCCAAATCCTCAAACGCCATGCACTCTGCCTTGCCTTCTGTGTCCGCATTCCTTCTCCCACACAACTCCTGTATGACCTCATCCCCTTCCTCCACCTCCTCCTTTTCCTCCAACATCTCTGCATCTTTTACACTGTCTGCAGGCTTGATCCCCCTGGCCCCTGGTTTCCTCCTGCCTCTCCATCCCCTGCCTGTTGCCATGCCTCTATCGGTCTATCCCTTCCTCTCTCCTCCTCCACACCCTCCTTCATCAGGGCAATTTCCAGCACCTCCCCATCCCACATGTTGAACTTCGCCATGACATCTACCCTTTCGTCCAACTGTAATCTGGCCTTGTTCCCCCCCCCCTTCCCAGGGCCCCTTTTTTCCTCTCCCCTCCTTCTCCCAGAGTGGATTTCCCTTCTTCTCTCACTGAGTCCCTGCACCCCCTCCTCGGCTTTCCTCTCCCACCCCTTCCCTCCCCAGCCCTCCTTCGGCGCGCCTCCCACCTCATTGCCCTTTCTCTCCGTTCCATCTCGCCTCCTTTTCTCTTCCCCCCTTGTCTCCCCCCCCCCCCCGCCACCCCAGCAGATCTTTCCAGGTTTTTATTCATTATCATGTGTGCTGCGTTAGTGTTATGTTTGGTGCTGTTATACAGTGTCATCTAGTGATGTGGTTTTAATTCTGTGCTCGACATGTGTATAGTCCATGCTTGTTTGTGTGCTTTTTATACTGTGACCACCTTTTACATTGTTTCTGCCTTCAATGTTTTTTTTTATTTTATTAAAGTGCACTTCAAATTGCCAGCTGTGTTCTTTTAACTTTACATCGATTTTTACTGTCCCCCAGTGCATGACCCCCTATTAGTGGGTATTTTAACTCCCCTCATCTCCATTTTCAGTGTTTTTATGTCCCCTTTTCTATCCCCCTTTTTATATAACAATCCCCCTTTATGTGTTTTATAAATCCGTTTGGCTGACGAGCTGTGGACTGTGCCACTGCCAGCACTCCCCTTTCCGTGTGGGGCAGGGCAATGAAATTACAATAAAGAAAAAAAACTGAAAGCAACTTAATATAAAAACGTATATCATGTATGAGGAGCATATATTTCTGATGTTGTCCACTGTTAATAACATAGGTACTATTTTTAAGAGGCAAATAAATTTTATGCACTCTAATTATTCACCCATTCTTACACTTCAGTCAATTTTATATTTCACGAATATGTTTGTAAATGGTGTAACAATCAACGTACATGAAGAGATAGAGATCTACATACACATAATACAACGCTATAAGACATTAAATGATCGAACGGATTTAAAACATACAAGTTTCACATAAAATTTTACTGAATTCGTAACCAAAGATAACAGATGACACAGTCAACTACCCACAGACACATCGACTACAAAGATCATACATACAGCTCGAAATGATAACATGAACACACCATAGCAACTACAATCAAATAGCATCTTTGGCCACCTTTCGCGACTGACAGTATGTCAAATATGAGGATAAAATGACAGATTATAAAAATACAAGAAGGGATCATAAACAACAGGAGCAAACAACAAAACAGCTTATAGCATAATAGTACTAAACCTACACCACGTTAGCCCACCCGGCTAGCCAGATGGTCTAATGCGCTGCTTCCCAAGCGAGAAGGCGTCCCAGCCATCTTATGGGTGGTTTTTAAGCCGAATGCGGGTTGGTTCCCCTTATTCCGACTTACACTATGTCGGAGTTTGCCGTGCAAAAACTATCTCCTCGTTCGCGTAGACCATGATTACTCTACCACGCAAACATGTTGTTGTTGTTGTGGTCTTCAGTCCTGAGACTGGTTTGATGCAGCTCTCCATGCTACTCTATCCTGTGCAAGCTTCTTCATCTCCCAGTACCTACTGCGACCTACATCCTTCTGAATCTGCTTACTGTATTGATCTCTTGGTCTCCCTCTACGATTTTTACCCTCCACGCTGCCCTCCAATGCTAAATTTGTGATCCCTTGATGCCTCAAAACATGTCCTACCAATCGATCCCTTCTTCTAGTCAAGTTGTGCCACAAACTTCTCTTCTCCCCAATCCTATTCAATACCTCCTCATTAGTTATGTGATCTACCCACCTTATCTTCAGCATTCTTCTGTAGCACCACATTTCGAAAGCTTCTATTCTCTTCTTGTCCAAACTGGTTATCGTCCATGTTTCACTTCCATACATGGCTACACTCCATACAAATACTTTCAGAAACGACTTCCTGACACTTAAATCTATACTTGATGTTAACAAATTTCTCTTCTTCAGAAACCCTTTCCTTGCCATTGCCAGTCTACATTTTATATCCTCTCTACTTCGACCATCATCAGTTATTTTACTCCCTAAATAGCAAAACTCCTTTACGACTTTAAGTGTCTCATTTCCTAATCTAATCCCCTCAGCATCACCCGATTTAATTTGACTACATTCCATTATCCTCGTTTTGCTTTTGTTGATGTTCATCTTATATCCTCCTTTCAAGACACTGTCCATTCCATTCAACTGCTCTTCCAAGTCCTTTGCTGTCTCTGACAGAATTACAATGTCATCGGCGAACCTCAAAGTTTTTACTTCTTCTCCATGAATTTTAATACCTACTCCGAATTTTTCTTTTGTTTCCTTTATTGCTTGCTCAATACACAGATTGAATAACATCGGGGAGAGGCTACAACCCTGTCTCACTCCTTTCCCAACCACTGCTTCCATTTCATGCCCCTCGACTCTTATAACTGCCATCTGGTTTCTGTACAAATTGTAAATAGCCTTTCGCTCCTTGTATTTTACCCCTGCCACCTTCAGAATATCAAAGAGAGTATTCCAGTCAACATTGTCAAAAGCTTTCTCTAAGTCTACAAATGCTAGAAACGTAGGTTTGCCTTTCCTTAATCTTTCTTCTAAGATAAGTCGTAAGGTTAATATTGCCTCACGTGTTCCAACATTTCTACGGAATCCAAACTGATCTTCCCCGAGGTCCGCTTCTACCAGTTTTTCCATTCGTCTGTAAAGAATTCGCGTTAGTATTTTGCAGCCGTGACTTATTAAACTGACAGTTCGGTAATTTTCACATCTGTCAACACCTGCTTTCTTTGGGATTGGAATTATTATATTCTTCTTGAAGTCTGTGGGTATTTCGCCTGTCTCATACATCTTGCTCACCAGATGGTAGAGTTTTGTCATGAGTGGTTCTCCCAAGGCCATCAGTAGTTCTAATGGAATGTTGTCTACTCCTGGGGCCTTGTTTCGACTCAGGTCTTTCAGTGCTCTGTCAATCTCTTCACGCAGTATCTTATCTCCCATTTCATCTTCATCTACATCCTCTTCCATTTCCATAATACTGTCCTGAAGTACATCGCCCTTGTATAAACTATATACTCCTTCCACCTTTCTGCCTTCCCTTCTTTGCTTAGAACTGGGTTGGCATCTGAGCTCTTGATGTTCATACAAGTGGTTCTCTTCTCTCCAAAGGCCTCTTTAATTTTCCTGTAGGCAGTATCTATCTTACCCCTAGTGAGACAAGCCTCTACATCCTTACATTTGTCCTCTAGCCATCCCTGCTTAGCCATTTTGCACTTCCTGTCGATCTCATTTTTGAGACGTTTGTATTCCTTTTTGCCTGCTTCATTTACTGCATTTTTATATTTTCTCCTTTCATCAATTAAATTCAATATTTCTTCTGTTACCCAAGGATTTCTATTAGCCCTCGTCTTTTTACCTACTTGATCCTCTGCTGCCTTCACTACTTCATCCCTCAAAGCTACCCATTCTTCTTCTACTGTATTTCTTTCCCCCATTCCTGTCAATTGTTCCCTTATGTCTTCCTGAAACTCTCTACAACCTCTGGTTTTTTCAGTTTATCCAGGTCCCATCTCCTTAAATTCCCACCTTTTTGCAGTTTCTTCAGTTTCAATCTGCAGTTCATAACCAATAGATTGTGGTCAGAATCCACATCTGCCCCTGGAAATGTCTTACAATTTAAAACCTGGTTCCTAAATCTCTGTCTTACCATTATATAATCTATCTGATACCTTTTAGTATCTCCAGGATTCTTCCAGGTAAACAACCTTCTTTTATGATTCTTGAACGCAAAAATATGGGGTTACATTTGTCTGGTATGAGACGTTCCTCGGTGTGTGCGTGTTGGTGGGGGGTGGGGGGGGGGGGGGGGGGAGGTGGGAGGGTGTCCACTGGAGGCCGAACCGTACAATAACCCTGGGTTCGGTGTGGGGTGGCGGTGAGGTGGGTGGACTGCTGTGGCCTGTTGTGAGGTTGTGAACCCCTGAGGGCTACGGTGGGACGAAGCCTCTTCGTGGTTTCTAGTTCCTCAGTTCAATGTACATCACACACAATACACCACGTTGCAGTACAATGCAGAGTGACAGCGACCGGTGATATATATGGACGTAAGACCAAATTTGTGTATCCGAAAATATGATTAGCCAACATCACAATAAAATTAAAAAATTTATGTAACTTTTGCAAATGGTCTGAAGACAGAAATCTAGTCGAAGTGGATCCATCACAATAAATACATCATTAAACCACAATAACAACCATCTGGATGTTATTACATAATCTCTTCCTCTAGTTACATCCTACGATTCGTACTAACATATTTCTGTTTTCAAGGAATGCCCTCTTTCCCTGTGATATTCTACTTATTATATCCTTCTACCTCCGTCCGTCACGTGTAATTTTAGTTGCAAAGTAGCAAAATACTTTCTTCGTCTTCTTCGTGGTCCCCAGTTGTGATGTTAAGTTCGTCGCAAATCTCATTTCTGCTAATCTGTTTTACTTTCACTTTCCTTTTTTCAGTTTTTCAGTTTACTCTCAGTCCACAGTGTATGCTTATTAGCCTGCTCATTCCATTCAGAAAGTTTTTCAGTTCTTCCGCACTGTGACTGAGAATAGCAATGTCACTGTTCCTTTCACCCTGGATTTTAATGCCACTCCTGAACATTTCTTTTATATCCGTCAATGCTTCTTTCATGTACAGATTGAACAGTAAGGTTGAAAGAACGAATACCTGTCTTACGCCCTGTTTAATCCGAGCACTTCGTTCTTGGGTTACCATCTCATTTTTCTCCTCTACGTTCTTGACCATATTGTATATTATCCTTCCTTCCTTACATCTTACGTGTCTTGATTTTGCTGAAATGTTGCTTTTATTATCAAATGCAGTGTCAGAACTCCCTTCCCGATGCTTTTACGTTTCTCAAAGCCAAACTGATCGTCGTGTAAGAAATCCTCATCTGCCTGTTCGAAAGAAGATGAAAGAAGCAAGATTAGTGTTTAACGTGCCACCAACAACGAGGTCATCAGAAACAGAGCACGAGGTTTGGCCTAAGGCAAAATACGGAATGAAATCGGCCGTGCGCTTTGAGACGTACAATCTCGACTTTTGCCTTAAGTGATGAGGGAAATCACGGAAAACGTAAATCTGGATAGCTAGACGGGTGCAATGTCCCAGCTTTAAACGCGCTACTTAAATCAAGTTAATTGCGCTCGGCAGCATACCAGCTCTCCCAACACGGATAGCTCTAATTATTTTAGTTGCCAGCCCCACTATAAAAGGGTATCCCAGCGAGACAAGAAGATTTATTCTAACAGAAATCACTGGCGAATCTCACAGTCGCAAAAACCCAGCATCCGTTCATAAGGATCGTCGATTGCAGTAAAAGCAAGGCAGAAATACAGACAACTATATACCCTCGAAATCTGTTACAAAGACGTCGAAGGGACCGACAGTTTACGATCGCTATAGCTGACAGTCGCACAACCTGATATTTTTTATCTTAAAAATTTCGTATCTGTAAATTTTACGCTGACATAAAGTTATCACTTTAAAAAGTTGCAGAAAACAGTACACCTACAGTATTTATAATACAGTATTTGGGGATAGGGACTGAAGAGAAATTTTTCTTATCTTAATGCAGTATGTACAGTAAAATATCAGCAAATGTAAAAAAAAAAAAAACTTTAAAAAGTGAAGAGACAAGTAGCACATGAGCTACAATCGTTCAATAATGTAGAACACGGTCTTGGATAAGGAAGGAGATAAAATGTTGAGCATGTTTAGAACTTACCGTAAATGTTGTATAGCATAATACTTATGAATGGCATCTTTATGCCAGTTACAGTAGTACAAAAAGTAAATCAACATTAGCAAAATGAAACGACAGTATTCTACATATAAATTACATGAAGGCCTACACTTTCTGCTATGTTTCCCTTTAAAATGTTGTACAAGTATTTTCTACTGTACGTAGCACATAACTAACAAACATAATCACAAAACATCAATTATGAATACACTATTATCCCACTTCTGTACTTTGAAAAAATAACAAATTGGAAGTTAATTTTCAAGTTTTCTACAATCACAAGAAAATTAGTATTGTTTACTTCTTTAATCAGTTGCTTTAATTTAAAATGCAATACAGTAGCGTGTACAACAGTATACAGTCGTACTAGAGGTAATCAGTTATCACTGCTCGCCTTTTTGCATTTAAGATGGGCATACGCATTTTGCATTTCACGGTGCAATCGTTTTAAAGCTTCATTTGAAATCAACAATATGAAAAAACAGAAAGTTTGAAAATAGACTTTACCTTGTTGTTAGTAATCCCCAAATATGTAACAAACAAAAATTAACATTGAACGTTGCATACGATATAATTATCCGAAAATATAATAAAAAGTACTTCCTTTCATTTGATAAACCGCAATAAGCGATGTCGTGATTTTTAAAATACGCGGTGAATATTAATAAAAACAATAATCTACAGGGACAGATTCCTGACTTGTAATGGACGAAAAAGGATCCACATGGATACTCTGTAATCACATTTAAGTACCTGGCAGAGGTTTTACCAAACCATCTTCATAATTCTCTGTTATTCCAAACTCGTATAGCGCGCGGAAAAAACGAACACCTATATTTTTCCATGCAAGCTCTGATTTCCTTTATTTTATTATGGCGATCGTTTCTCTCTACGTAGGTCGCCCTCATAAAAATATTTTCGGGCTCGGAGGAGAAAGTTGGTGGCTGAAATTTCGTGAGAAGAATCCGCAGCAACGAAAAACGCCGTTCTCTTACTGATGCCCAGCCCAAGACCAGGTGTTGTGGAATAGATGCTAAGACCCAATCTAGACCTAGTTATGTATATAGTAATATGCCTTTTACATTGTATACCCGCTCCTGTCGTAAAGTTAGTAATGATGAAAAAATACACGTATGGATGAAAGGACTTGCTGTACCTGCTGAGAATGTAACTGTGACTGGTGATGTAACCCTGTACTATAATTATTAATAAAGTCTGATCTGTAGCGTCAGCCGCCAATCGCTAGACTTACATCTGGTGAACGGGGCCTCAAGGATGCAACAATTTGAAAAAAAATCGAAAACATAGTGCCGCGTTGGCCGCTGAGCGCCTGTGAGGCTGCATGATGCAACCCGCTTGGGCTGGTCAGCCCGAGGGTACGCTTGCTGCTAAAGAGACACTCACCCCCCTATTTCGCGATAATACAAAACGTGCTGCCATTCTTTGAAATTTCTCGATGTTCTCCGTCAGTCCGATCTGGTAAGGATGCAACGACACACAGCTGTATTCTAAAAGAGCACGGACAAGCGTAGTCTAGGCAATCTCTTTAGTAGATCTGTTACACTTTTTGATTGTCCCGCCAATAAAACGTAGTCTTTGGTTAGCCTTCCCCACAACATTTTCTCTGTATTCCTTCCAATCTAAGTTGTTCGTAATTGTAATTCCTATGTATTTAGTTGAATTTACGGCTTTTAGATTTGACTGAATTATCTTGTAACCGAAGTTTAACGGTTCCCTTTTAGCACTCATGTGGATGATCTCACACTTTTCGTTATTTAGGGTCAATTACGAATTTTCGCACTATACAGATATCCTTTATAAATCGTTTTGCAATTTGTTTTGAGCTTCTGATATCTTTATTAGCCGATAAACGACAGAATCATCTGCAAACAATCTAAGACAGGTGCTCAGATTGTCTCCAAAATCGTTAATATAGATAAGGAATAGCAAAGGGCCTATAACACTACCTTGGGGAACGCCAGAAACAACTTATGTTTTACTCGATAACGATCCGTCAATTTCAAGGAAGTCTGACCTCTCCGCCGGGAAATCGCAAATGCAGTGACGTAACTGAGACGGTATGAACAATGAATATGTGTCTGGAAATGGACGGTGTGCGTGCAACGGCAACAAATCATCCTGGAACACAGTACAGAGCTGTATCGCATCTACGTCACAGCAGAAGTTCAAAGTGGCCTCCACGGAATATAGGCTTACACCATGTTGGTGGGCCACTCGCCTGGAGCTTGTACTAGTGTTTGTCTCAATATCCTGCAAAACCCGGTCCTCCAAAACTGGCGTACATATAGTCCGCCGCCTCCCTGCAGGTTCGACTATCTGTAAGGACCCATGATCACACAAACGCCCAAAAAAAGTTTGAAATATTGTGTGATGCGGTTGGTGTCTATGAGGGTACTTGTTTTATTATGTCCTCTCGACCGTTTCCATCGACTTGGCCGTACACGAGCACCATCTCGGCTTGCTCCCGACATGAACATTGAAACGCTGTGCTTCTTACAGCACGCTGAGTCAATCGCACTACCTGCAAAACACAAGGAACACACAGCACGTGATCAGAGGAACCTTCATTCGTCAGCGCCATCTACCGTGGCAACGATGCATTTCCGGACACATGTTCATAGGACCTTTCTTCCTCCATTTCCAATCACGAACCCGTCCCTGTAGTTTTTTTTTTTTTTTGGTTTTATTAATATTCACCTTGTATATCGTTGACATAGGATTTAGACGGGGCCGTTAGACTTGGCTACTATAGCCAATACGTCGTTGAAAGCGGTGTCAAATGGTTCAAATTCAAATTGGCTCTAAGCACTATAGGACTTGACATCTGAGGCCATCAATCCCCTAGACTTAGAACTACTTAAACGTAACTAACCTAAGGACATCACACACATCCATGCCCGACGCAGGATTCGAACCTGCGACCTAGCAGCAGCGCGGTTCCGGACTGAAGCGTCTGGAACCGCTCGGCCACAGGAAACCGGTGTCACCGTTAACGCTGAAAATGAAATTACGGTGCATAGTACCTAACGCACTTGCAGATGAAGAAACCAACTGTTAAAGCGTTTTATTAACGTCCTTTAATAAACGTTTTCCTTTTTTACCACTTTGACAATTTACGTGTAATCCAGTCTCCATATTCATGTTGTGTGATGAACATTTCACTTCGATGAGTAAGGTTTAACTCAGCCTCCACACTCTTTTGATTTACTGTCTCATAAACAACTACATCGACAAGCTCTCGCCCGCCATTCAGTTTGCTACCTCCATGCCTCATCCGAGATGAATTCCCCGATATACACTACTGGCCATTAAAATTTCTACACCAAGAAGAACGGGTATTCATTGGATAAATATATTGTACTAGAAATAACATGTGATTACATTTTCACGCAATATGGCTGCATAGATCCTGAGAAATCAGTACCCAGAACTACCACCTCTGGAGATAATAACGGCCTTGATACGCCTGGGCATTGAGTCAAACAGTGCTTGGATGGCGTGTACAGGTACGGCTGTCCATGCAGCTTCAACACGATATCACAGTTCATCAAGGGTAGTGACTGGCGTATTGTGACGAGACAATTGCTCGGCCACCATTGACCAGACGTTTTCAATTGGTGAGAGATCTGGAGAATGTGCTGGCCAGGGCAGCAGTCGAACATTTCCTGTATCCAGAAAGGCCCGTACAGGACCTGCAACATGCGGTCGTGCATTATCCTGCTGTAATGTAGGGATTCACAGGAATCGAATGTACGGTAGAGCCACGGGTCGTAACAAATCTGAAATGTAACGCCCACCGTTCAAAGTGCCGTCACTGCGAACAAGAGGTGACCGAGACGTGTAACCAATGGCACCCCATACCATCACGCTGGGTGATACGCCAGTATGGCGATGACGAATACACGCTTCCAATGTGCGTTCACCGCGATGTCGCCAAACACGGATGCGACCATCATGATGCTGTAAACAGAACCTGGATTCATCCAAAAAAATGACGTTTTGCCATTCGTGCACCGAGGTTCGTCGTTGAGTACACCATCGCAGGCCCTCCTGTCTGTGATACAGCGTCAAGGGTAACCGCAGCCATGGTCTCCGAGCTGATAGTCCATGTTGCTGCAAACATCGTCGAACTGTTCGTGCAGACCGTTGTTGTCTTGCAAACGTCCGCATCTGTTGATTCAGGGATCGAGACGTGGCTGCACGATCCGTTACAGCCATGCGGATAAGATGCCTGTCATTTCGACTGCTAGTGATAAGAGGCCGTTGGGATCCAGCACGGCGTTTCGTTTTACCTTCCTGAACCCACCGATTCCATATTCTGCTAACAGTCATTGGATCTCGACCAACGTCAGCAGCAATGTCGCGATACGATAAACCGCAATCGCGATAGGCTAGAATCCGAACTTTATGAAAGTCGGAAATGTGATGGTACGCATTTCTCCTCCTTACACGAGGCATCACAACAACGTTTCACCAGGCAACGCCGGTCAACTGCTGTTTGTGTATGAGAAATCGGTTGGAAACTTTCCTCATGTTAGCACGTTGTAGGTGTCGCCACCGGCGCCAACCTTGTGTGAATGCTATGAAAAGCTAATCATCTGCATATCACAGCATCTTCTTCCTGTCGGTTAAATTTCGCGTCTGTAGCAGGTCATCTTCATAGTATAGCAATTTTAATGGCCAGTAGTGTAACTGTCTGGCCTGGAAACTACGGGTATAACAGTCAATGGAAAAGCAACATTTGGCAGCTGCCGAAACACCCTCATTCTATGTCTGCAAAATAGCTCGGAGTTCCCAAAGCCGCTACGTTTCCGTAACAACTACATGGCTCGCAAGGCGTCGTTACAAACGTTTCCGAGAACGGCAGAACTTGGCTGTGTCCGGCGTTTCTCAGCTGCCGACAGACCTTCGTTCTATGTTTGCAAAATGGCTTCGGAGTTCCCATAGCCGCTATGCTTCCTTGACGATTACGAGATAACAAGGTGACTCGGTAAACGTTTCTGAGAACAGATTGAATTCGCTGTGTCCAGGGTCCCCGAGGCCTTCGCTACCCACTCCATCGCCGAAAACCGTTGCTCACCAAGTTATTCGTGGCCGAAGCAGCAGTTTCTCAACTTCCCCACTAACTAGACCATGACCAGTGTACAGCTTAACGACATCGCTGGACTGAAGTTACACTAAATGAGGCGTCACGGGCTATTTGAACTGCGGTCCCCAGTGGTGGCTAGTGAGTGCAGTCTGGGTGTTGACTAATATTTAGATTCAAATAAATCTGAGAGTGTGAAATTGATAGCATCTGTATTACAGTTGCCCTTATGAGCAAGTTTATACAACTTCAGCCACCGCCAATAATAATAACGAACTTAGTAATAATAATAAGATTCATAACTTATCCGACAAAACAAAGAATTCTTTGTATGGAAATTTGTTGTTTTGTACATAATTAAGTACAGTCTAGTGCAGTAACGGAATAATGTGTAAGCTTTCGCAACTCACCGTTTTGCATTTTTGTATAAGTGGAAGTTTTCCTGCTTTTACATTTTTTCCCACAAATGTGCAAGATCCCTAACAGATATATAAGTTCACGAATTTACTTCCGGGCTGAAAATCAGATATTCTTATGCTGCAACCACACAACAACTTGTGCCAACTGTACACTTTCTCGTTAAATGTTCGCTTGTAGTCACTATCTCAATCAAAGGATCTGTTCTCGGAGGCCCTGGTTCCTTTGCAGCTAACTTTACCTGGTAATTTCCTTTTCTCTTCCCAGGATGAGACTTTCACTCTGCAGCAGACTGTGCGCTGATCTGATATGAAACTTCCTGACATGTTACAGCTGCGTGCCGGACCGAGACTCGAAAACGGGACCTCTGCCTTTCGCAGAAAAGTGCTCTACCGACTGAGCTACCCGAGGACGACTCACGACTCGTCCTCATAGCTTTACATTTCCGTTAGCATTTCAAAAATCAAATGGCTCTGAGGTCATCAGTCCCCAAGAACTTAGAACTACTTAAACCTAACTAACCTAAGGACATCACACACATCCATGCCCGAGGCAGGATTCGAACCTGGGACCGTAGCGGTCGCGCGGTTCCAGACTGTAGCGCCTAGAACCGCTCGGCCACCCCGACCGCCACCAACATTGTCACTTGATTAGAATCTGTAACGTTCTCTGGCAGCACGCATCCAAAGTGAAAGTTAAAAGAACATTTCGATGTATGATGCTCACTGTAACAAATAATTTATATGTATTTCTGTTAATTGAATTTCAAAAGGACACTTAATTTTGTGAGTAAAATATAATTATGAATTTTGTTATCATAAATGATTATTCAAAGAGTGTGAAATACTATCTGCGGCGGAGGATGTGAAAACCGCCACAGAAGAAACGACATGTAATCAAAAAAGAAAGAATGTACAAGAATTAGTTAAGATATAACTAGGCAATATATTTTAATAGAGTCGCTTGTCTTCTGCACGGACTGAATGGGAGAGGAACCCGTGACATTGCATTAGGCTCGTACGTAGTCTTCATTTGTCGTAAGTCGATGATCGACGCCATTTGTAGCTGGGATTGTAAAAGGTGTGTAAAGATTTTAATTGTCTCTGTTAAAATATATTTTTCTAGTAAAATCTGTTTGTCACAATTACTGCAAAGTTCGCACCGGACATTACCCATTTTATTTAAGAAATTTCAGCATTTTATTGGATATCGCTGGCGGTGCGGAGCTGCGCTGCGAGCGAGCAGTCTGCAGCAGCGGCAGATTTAAATGTACGATCGCAATAACGACCACATCCTAAAAAGGGTACAGGTAGAGGTGAAGGGAAATAATAAAGTGTTTCTTTTCACAGCATTCCAGAGGCACAATAAAAAGAGATAGTAGATTTTATCTCATGCATTCACAGGTGGATACAAGCTGCAGCTTTTATAAATTTTCATTAAAAAAGTTATAAATTCTGAACATATCGTAAAGTGTATTTAAAGTGGATTATTTTCATGAGAGCTTAGAAATATAAAAAAAAGAAAACATTTTCATATAGTCTTATGCTTCAAAGCTAGTCGGGGTATATCCAGTTAAACAAAAATCCACTGCAACGTGAAAATGTTTGCTAAGTTCGATGGACAATAATATTTTTATTCTTGCACAAACAGCTTTAGAACCCGAATAAAAGTAAAATATTTGGGAATATTCAAAGAAATTCGTTTTTATTAATCTGCAACAGAATATTTCATACGTAAAGTAATAATCACAGATAAAAAATTTATTGCAACCGTTCATTTCTCATATGTATATGTTAAGTTCAATCTCAACGGTTTCTCAATCAACTTAAACGCAAAAAGCAAAGAAAGTTTAAAACCAGACGGTCAACTTCCGAATAATTAAAACAGACAGAATCGCATTAAAAATCCATATAGGCGCTTAGATCCATAAGGGCCCAGAGCACACCGTCGTCGACCTCACATTTAAATGAATATCAGAGAAATCATTGATAAGACGTTTCATGACTTTTCATGCATACAGAGTGGGCCTACAGTAGAGATAAATCTGACGCACAATAAGGTCAGCACATTTCAGAAGCATGAATAAATGCTACAATCTCACAATCGACCATCACGTGCTTTAGGCCCTTATGATCCTTAGCGCCTCAAATGGATTAGTGTACGATAAAATTCGTAACTTAATATACTATAACTCATTCACAAACGCACAAAATAGGTTTACTGTCAGTATAATTTTAACGTATACTGACGTCGGATCTAGTTTTACTACGCTATATGGTGAGTGGATTAACGTATCTGAGGAGTGTCCGATCGTCTAGCAGAATTTATGCCGAGCGAACGTAGTTGTGGCACCACCTGGCTGCAGTGACGTAAGCTTCTAATTGAGTAGCGAGGGCCAGCTGTGCACACGGTGAACCGTGCCTGTTCTTTATCAAATCCGTATGCATTTGGCCTGTATGACAATTAGGCCACGCGAGTTACGCATGCGCTAAAGCTCCTTAATATGTGCACAACTTAAGGTATACTCGCAATCCTGATGCCAAGTTTCACAGAGTCTAGAGGAGTAGCAGCGCGGTAGGCTTAAGTGCCGTTTCTTTCAGATTTCAGAATCTATGTTACTTTTAACAGCATTCAAAGAAAAAATACCAGTAAATCCGCAGTGTGTCGAAAGTTGGAGTGTTTATGTGCTATAGTGCTTTCATACAGCAGCCGCCACGTGTTGTCCTCCCGAATGCAAGGCCTGAATGCTAACCCAAGTTGCCAACTCGCTCTGTTTTTTTTTTTTTTCGATTATTCTGCGTCCTATTCTTGTCAGTAACTTTGATAGATGATCTGTTAAGTTGATTGTCCGATATTTTTTTCAATGTTCCCCCTTCGCTATCTTCGGGATTGTGTCGATGTTGTTTTTCCGAAAGTCTTCTACATTTACATCTACATTCTCCTCAAGACACTGTGTGGTGCGTGGCGGAGGGACCCTGTAGTGCTATTAGTCATTTCATTCTCTGATCCACTTACAGAGAGCGAGGCAAAAAGACTGTCTACATGTCTCCGTACGAACCCTAATCTCTCTAATCTTATCTTCATTGTCATTACGCTGAATGTACGTTGGCTGCAATAGAATCGCTCTGGAGTCAGGCTCACATGCCGATTCTCTAAATTTTCTCAACAGTGCTACTCGACAAGAATGTCGCCTTCCCTCCAGTGATTCTCCTATTTGAGTTCGCGACGCACCTCCGAAATATTTACGAGTAGTTCGAACCTACAGATAACAAGTCTGTCAGCCCGCCTCAGAATTGCTTCGATGTCTTCCTTTATACGACCTGGTGCGCATCCCAAACACTCGAACAATGCTCAACAATGGGTCTACTAGTGTCCTATATGCGGTCTCCTTTGCACATGAGCCACACTTTCTTACATTATCCCCAAACCCATTCGCCTTCCCTGATACAGTCCTTACATGCTCATTCCATTCAATATTCCTTTGCAACGTTAGAACTAGATATTTAATCGATGTGACCGTCTCAAGCATCACATTACTAACGCAGTATTCGAACATTATGGGTTTGTTTTTCCTACTCAGCTGAATTAACTTACACTTTTCTACCTTTGCAGCTAGCTGTCACTCATCACACTAACTAGAAATTTTGTCTGCCATCTTGCATCCTCCTACAGTCACTCAACGACGGCACCTTTTCTTATTCTCATACACCATAGCCACAGACTGCTGCTTACCCTGTCCACCATATCGTTTACGTATACAGAAAATATCAGTAGGCCTATCACACTTTCCTGGAGGACGCCTGGTTATAATCTTGTATCTGATGCTTTCCACATTATTTGATGCCAAGTCTTCCAAATTTCTGCCAAATTGAGACTGAAATACTGGTTCCTCTATGTGTTCCTCATCGGCTCCCATTCATTTCTTCTTCTATCATCAGGCAGTTTCCACCTCGTAGAGGCCTTGATCGTAGTGCCTGTGTCTTTAATAGCGGAATACATGTTGCGCTCTTAATCTTGTTGCCTTTGTTTTTAATTGTATAAAAGGTTGTTACGACTTCATTACACTATGAATCATTTCTTGCAATGTCGATCTTTTTTTTTTCAAATTCTTCGCTTTTGTCCTGCAGCCATATCGTCTCGACTTCCCTATAAATCCTGTTTATTTGATTCCAAACAAATGGTTCAAATGGTTCTGAGCACTATGGGACTTAACTGCTGTGGTCATCAGTCCCCTAGAACTTAGAACTACTTAAACCTAACTAACCTAAGGACATCACACACATCCATGCCCGAGGCAGGATTCGAACCTGCGACCGTAGCGGTCACGCGGTTCCAAACTGTAGCGCCTAGAACCGCACGGCCACTCCGGCCGGCATTTGATTCCGAAGTGACTTATACTGATATACTTACTTTGGCGAGGGATGCGCTCTTCGCCTGTGTCTGTCTGCTTCTTATATCCATGCTTCGTCTGTTATGAGTTATTTTGTGCTCAGACCAACACAACACTTGCACGTCATCTACTGTGTCGTCCTCAAATTTGATGTTTGTGGCTGTTATCACTTCTGCTGAGTCTGAATGTTTAACGTTTACTCTCAATCAAAAAATGTGTGTGAAATCTTATGGGACTTAACTTCTAAGGTCATCAGTCCCTAAGCTTACACACTACTTAACCTAAATTATCCTAAGGACAAACACACGCACCCATGCCCGAGGGAGGACTCGAACCTTCGCCGGCACCAGTACTCTCAATCCGTAGCCAGTAACTGCTGTATTCATAAGGGGCTGTAATTCATCTTCACATTTAGAGAGCACAGCAGTTGATATCTCTTCACTGTAAATTTTAACCCCGTTTCTCAATATTTCTTTCTTTAACTGCCTCTTCGATAAACAAGGTGAACGGTAGACCATATAAAACTAGACACTTGGCTTTAACTCTTACTAACCCGACAGTTTTTCTCTTGGTCTTCTTGTAATATCGGTTCTTCTGTGTTATTGTGCTTATAGTACATTGCAAGCTGCCGCTTGCTTTAATCACAAATATATGCTAAATGTTATTATTTTTACATAATGAAAAAAGTTCTCAAAACCTTCAAATCGTGTGGTAATCATTTAATTGTTATACATAAATTAGTAAATTTACTCACGGCAAATTTGTGGTCTATGCCTGTCGTCACTTTCAGAACTCCAATTAATAATTAAATTTACTAATTTAATATGGTTGAACCTTAAATTGCTGGTGTAACGATGTACCACCACAATAAAATAAAAGCAGTGAATAGTTAAGGGAGTGTGAATAACAACAGTGGCGTATTTCAGTTTACAGTTGTAACTACAATTAGCTCATAAATCTTAAACAAAAATGACAAACGTAAATCAGAAAAGGAATTTTTTTGATTGTCAAAGAATATATTGAGGTGAAAGCTACACATTCCCCTCTGAATGAATCACTTTTGCAAGACGATCAGACTTTGTTTACGTGAATGCACTGCGAGGCCCAACACTATTGAATGGAATCAACTACGACCAAGTATACCAAAATTATGGTTCACCTGAAAACAGGGAGCTGTGAATATCATTTAACAACCCTACGCCAGTGAAGCAGTACTTTACCCTTTCACCTTGATTCGGGCCGCAGCAGAAAAACGGCGAGCTGTGGTCGAGGAACAGCGCGCTGCGGCAGCTGTAATATTCTGACGCGTCCACGAAAATTTCTGGTTACCAGAATGTGGGGAGCTTCTGTAACGGAGCCCTGAAATCCCGGTAAGATTCATTGTGAGGTGCACCCGTTCACTGGTCTGGCCCAACCAATTTCACTCACATACACGACGGTACGTGCTGGAATTGTCAAACGTCAGACGGCCGACTCAGGTATTGACCCTCGTGACACGTGATATGTCGGAGATGATACGCAGTTCCACTGTCGTTCAGTTGGAAACTGCCACTGGCTGTTAGCCCATCACAAGATACAGCCCACAAGTTTCACCCACTAGGGAAAGATCTGAATTTCTGCACCAGAGGAGGACCAGAAGACGAAAAAGGCAAAGAATCACAACCACTTTCCACCAAGCTTCGGTATGGGAGCCAAACCAATCTACATATCCTCTACTTACTGAATCTTCCCTCTTGACTTCTGTTGGCCTGGTAGCCAATCCAGACACAGCACTGCGGTTGCCACGCTGGGGAAGCAAGCCTCCACTTTCCATGTTCTGAGAGGAGCTAATCAGCGACAACAAATCTCTCTTGTCTGAAGAAAGAAGGTGTCGTGCTCACGGTAAGCACGGCCGTGTTTTGAAAAACAAAAAATAAATAAAATAAAATAAAACATTTACCTAGACGAGACCACAGTCCATTTATGGAGAGCTATCATCTTTCTGGGACTATCATTTTCAGTTTCGGAAAGAAGGCTGTTAAGCTTCCCAGACATTTGAACCCGTGAAGTATATCTCTTTGCCGCTCTTTAAAAGAACCTATCGATTTCCTGGCGTCTGAAAGGGGGGGGGGGGCGGGGGGGGGGGTTACGGTCTTGCACTCACTAAACACGTACACCACCCGCTCTGTTTGTATCATCCCAGCTTCTAACATGAGAATGCACAGAATTTTTAGATCTTTCCATCGTTTGCACGAAAGCTCCGATTACAGCAATCTCTGTTAAATTGCTTCCTCCATGCACTTCCTCGAAACTGACCGCCTTGCCGGCGGACTGCCGCTTGGCCCAGGTAAAATGTTTTACAGATCGTAACCCTTCTTATGACCCTAAGTGCAAGGAGGAGCATGCTACAAACAGAAGTACCTTTGCAGGTACGATACACTGAGCGCTGCTTCCCGGAGTCACTCAGCGATGGCCCCCAATTCATCTCTCCCACTGTTCTCCATCCTCTCCAATATGGCCCCTTGGGTACAAGTTCTCTACAGGTTACTCATGCAGTTATAAGAACATTTTGCACGCAATTTCCCCATGAAAAAAAGTCACAAACCACACATACCAAATGTAGTACACAAAGATCATGACCCATAATATGAACGGTAATCTGACTGGCAATGTTGTTAAAGTGAGAAAGTGGCGTGCCAGCTCTCAATACTATCTATCTTTTCGTGCAGATTGTGCCTTTTTTTTTTTTTTTTTTGAGAATTTGACAACACATTTGCCGGCTGGAGTGGCCGAGCGGTTCTAGGCGCTTCAGTCTGGAACCGCGCGACCGCTACGGTCTCACGTTCGAATCCTGCCTCGGGCATGGATGTGTGTGATGTCCTTAGGATAGTTAGGTTTAAGTAGTTCTAAATTCTAGGGGACTGATTACCTCAGATGTTAAGTCCCATAGTGCTCAGAGCCATTTGAACCCTTTTGACAACGCTTTACATCGTAGAGCACTTGTAGAGCATTACCTTTTATTGAAGCAGTATTCCTGAGTCCTTTTGCTCTTGCACATTCTGGGAAATTCACTGCTATCCGCGTCGCAAATTTCCGTCTCGTTTTGCCATTGATGAAACATGTTTGCGTGTTTGGCTTCAGAGTTGTTCTGAAAATAACTTTATTTTGTTAATTTACAACGTCGGATGAGAATGCTACACTGATCTTCCTGGTAGTTTCTTCAGCGCAATCCTCCAATCGGAATTAGTATACAAAATGTAGTTATAATACATTCATACCTATATCGTATTTAAATGCTAAAAAAGCACGCCAAAAGTATTCAGTTGCATATTGTTGGTCACTGTGGGAGACATTTTTTACATCTAGCAGCGTTTTAAAGTCAGTAATCAGGCATTCCATTTGCAGCTACGTAAATTAATTCAATTTAGCGTATCTGAGTAAAGTTAGGGGAATTGGATTTCGTATATCACTTGCAAATAAATACACAAAAATCAGAATTAATTAGGACATGCAAATTCAGTGATTCCAAACGTACATATTAATCGCATGAATATTACGCAATTCCCCGTTAAACAGTTTACTTTGTACACTAAAGGGGATGCCTGCCAGAGCTGGTGTCACATTGAAGTTTATTGTCTGCAGTTGTGGTTGATTCGGTAATTAATATGATGTTAGTATTCGATTAATTGTTTGCTAGATGTGCTTACTCTTTCTTTTGCAGAGAGCACGTTATATGCAGTTATCGTTTGCTGTTATAAAGCGGACGCTGCCTTTGAAGATTTACGTATTTAATTGTGATGCAACCTGACAAAATTAATTATGACCACACTGATATGGCGTTCCAGGTGTGGCGGGCACCTATAGTATTTTACAGACGGCTAACGCAGTAAAAATCAAATTTCCAATAGGTGATCATATTAAATGAGATGAGTTACTCACCAAACGCTTAACGTATATTTTGTTTTAATGAACTTCGGTACTAAAAGTTTATACGTCTTTGAAACTGAAGTAGGCCTCTGAAAGATCTACAGCACAGAAGGGAAACAACTTAACACTTTGCCGTGCCACTAAACATGACGTAAAATTTTATGCCACCTGGAAAACCAAACCGCATAATATCACTGCAATGTGCTGCGAATTCTGTTTTTCCCAGGTTTTGTTTTTAAGTTACACCTTTCATTCATTTTGGTGCTAATAATGAGATTTAAAGAAGAATTTAAGGATGTGTAGTAAGGATGTCAGTCCAAAAAGTTTCGGGACTAGATTAATAAAGAACAGAGAAAAATTAAGATGGTCGTTTTAATGGTCCAGGTGTATCACAACTTGAGTAAAGCACACAGAACGTTCATACAACCACGTGAAGCTGTCAGAAAAGACCCGAAACCAGCTCCGGCTTAGACTGTTGTAACTTGTAACAACCGGGGTGGGGAAGAGGGTAGATATGCAGCACTAATAACAGCTGTCCTTTAGCACTCGAGACTGTTCAACACTCCCTAGCCACAGGAATGGGACTGGACATTTAACGACCGTGTGCCTAAACCCATATGAAACATAGTAAAAAGTGAAACAGAATAAACTAATCAGGCAAATGAGGAAATTATATTAATGTAAATAATGAGTTGATTAGAGATATCTCCAAAATTGCAGACACTTTCAACAACTTTTTCCTTTCAGTAGCAGACAACTTAGGTTTGCATAGTTCCTCAGAAGACAGCTTAAAATATTTTTAAAAAATGCTGAAGTTTGGCAAAATTCAACTATATCCTACTTCACCGAAAGAGACTTCTGATATTATTAGTTCTCATAAAAACAAATGTTCCAGTGGTTATGATGAAACCAGCACAACCATAATTAAATGTTGCTCCTCAGAACATTGTGACATACTGAGTTACTTGTGTAATGAATCCCTCCACAGCGGTACTTTACCAGATAGGCTTAAATATGCTATTGCAAAACCATTACACAAAAAAGGAGAAAAATCATCAATGAAAACTTCAGTCCCATTTCATAATTGGCAATATTTTCAAAAAGTGTTTCAAAGGGTTATGTACAATAGATTTTATAAACACTTAGTACAGAATAATATTCTCATTCATAATAATTTTGGATTTCAGAAAGGATTGTCAACTGATGAAGGTATATTCACTTTTACAGATGAAATATTAGAATCAATAAATCAAAAGTTATTACCACTTGGAATATTCTGTGATCTTGCTAAATCTTTTGATTGTGTTAAGGATGATATCCTTACACAAAAGTTAAAATATTATGGGATAACAGGAGTAGCAGGCGCATGGTTCTTATCCTATATTTTTAATAGAAAACAGTGTGTGTCTGTATCAGGCTTACCACATAACAATAGTAATTGAAAATATGAAACCATCAGATAATCCGGCCGTTGTGGCCGAGCGGTTCTAGGCGCTTAAGTCCGGAACCGCGCTGCAGCTACTGTCGCAGGTTCGAATCCTGCCTCAGGCATGGATGTGTGATGTCCTTAGGTTAGTTAGGTTTAAGTAGTTCTAAGCCTAGGGGAGTGATGACCTCAGATGTTAAGTCCCACAGTGCTCAGAACCATTTGAACCATTTGAACCATCAGATAACGGGTGTCCCAGGGCTCTATTTTAGGTTCCTACTATGTATTAATAACCTTTCAATGCAGTGTCACAAAATGCAAATTTTGTCTTATTTTCAGATGATAAAGTATTGGTATAAAAACTAGTACCCATGATTTCACTGAGTAATCAACTAATGAAATATTTATAGGTATCAATGGGTGGTTCACAGCAAATGTATTATCACTTAATTTTGACAAGACACAGTACATACAGTTTAGTACCTCACGAAGAGTACCTGACCCTTTAAGTATAATATATTCAGACAATGAAATTAAAGCTGTAGACAGTGTCAAATTTTTAGGGCTACAAATTGACCACAATCTAAATTGGTAAACTCACACTCTAGAGTTAATGAAACGCCTTAGTTCAACTACATTTGCAGTACGCATTATAGCAGAAATAGGTAATTTAAAAATGAAGAAGTTAGTTTATTCGGCCTACTTCCATTCACTAATGAGTTATGAAATTATCTTTTGGGGAAACTCCTCTCACGAAGAGAACATTTTCAAAATTCAGAAATCAGTTATTAGAATTATATTTGGTGTCAGATCATCATGCAGTGACCTCTTTAAGAAACTTGGTATTCTAATTACTACTTCTCAGTACATATACTCATTGATGTCCTTTATCATTTCCAACATGTCTCTTTTACACTAAATAGTGCAAAACATGATTACAATACCAGAACCATAAACAATATGTATAAGGACTATAAAAGCTTAACATTAGTACAAAAAGGAGTCAAATAAATGGGTACTCATGCATTCAATAACTTACCAGAGCATATCAAAGGTCTTGTAAATGATAAAGATGGGTTTCAGAGTGAATTAAAGAACCTCCTGTTGCCCACCTCCTTCTACTCCATCGATGAATAGCTTCACAAGGATTATAGCTCATAGCTCTGTCTGCATTAGAAATGTACAGTATCAACGCACCTGAGTAAAAAAAGAAAAAAAAAACTTTGACTCTTCCCACATCCGAAAGACTCCCCTCCAAGGGATCCATGGAAAACGATAAATGTAATGTAAACCCACGTACCTGGTCCTTCCTGCGACTGTTGATATGCTGCTCTCTGCGCTGCCTGCTATGATGTGTCCTGATATAACTATTGTACAGCAGGGAAAGGAGCCACTCACACGAACAATACCAAGTCGATCTGGTACACTGTATTCTGTTAAACACTCGCACAGGGTGGGCTGCAGTGTTCACAATTAACATTGTTCCACAATGGAGGTGATCAGTATTTGTACTACCAGTACGTGTCCGTTGTTACGAATAAGGTTGCTGTCAAAATTATGGCATCCGCCGGCCGCTGTGGCCGAGCGGTTCTAGGCGCTTCCGTCCGGAACCGCGCTGCTGCTACGGTCGTAGGTTCGAATCCTGCCTCGTGCATGGATGTGTGTGATGTCCTTAGATTAATTAGGTTTAAGTAGTACTAAGTCTAGGGGACTGATGGCCTCAGAAGTTAAGTGCTTAGAGCCATTTGAATCATTTTTTTGATGGCATCCGATGCAAAAACAGGGTACATAGAACACAAAATGATCACTGTTCAACGGCTATTTTATCAGTCTACAATTGACACAGTTCTTCCAACAGTACTAAACAATTCAAAATCTTTCAACACGAGCATGCGCGTGACCGAATCGCGACGTGGATGCTCCATAAATTTTCGCGTACGATATACGGTTGAGAAAGTACCTGCGCTCGTGATATTCAGCCAGTCAAAACGATACATGTTTGTTTCACTTAGAACTTGCGATGAGCATCATACCAGTCCACATTATTTTTCCGTAACCTTCGCGACGCGTTGATTGTTGTTCTCCCGACACGACGCACGAAACCGAGAAACATCACCTTTTGGATAAATATTGATACTGCGTCGTGAACACTGAAACTAAACGCGAAACTCGTGTGCCAAACATTTCAGTTACTTCACCATAGCTTGCAAGATACGTGCTACAGCCATGGCCTCAACACAACACTCTGGCCACGCTCCACGAAAGCTGCGCCACGACTGCCCACTCTTGCTTTGTGCTCGACAGAGAGGCGACTATCGACAGTCAACGATACAATTCTATAATTTCACTGTTGCACGAACAGTGGCCCTGTGACTCCCTCCACTACCTCTGACCCAGGACTTCGACACCCACGCAACCAACCGTTGTATCACCAGCAGTAACCTTGTGCCACTCCTACTACCAGTTAATCGCAACTACAGCCTGTGCTCCTACAGCCACTCTCATAAGCACACAGGCGAGTGGAGTAGAGTTTGAGGGCCTGTGGACGTGGAACCACTCCCTCTGCCGATGCCCAACCCAGATCCTGTTGTGCCACTTCGATTTTCCACCTCCCATAAGCTGTAAACTCCGCCAGCCCCGTAGGACCATACTTGGCCACTGTAACTGGCTGTTCCAGAGGTGCATTGTGGCTCATTCCCATGACAGGAAACTGAGCTAAGCCTACGCCCGCCTCCCTCCCAGCTGGTAACGGTATTGTTGGTCCTACATACCAGTTAAAGATGGGAGGGATTTAATCACCCCCTACAGTGAATATATAGCAGTGGGAAATCAGAGACGTTCCAAGTCCCTATCTGGGGAATCACAGTCAGCGGCGAAAGAAAAGATCAATGTGTCACGTGGGCAGTGCCATTAGCCGAAATATAAGCCTGGCTGGTGGACAGCTTTGGCATGGATTGCATACCGCATGAGGTGTCTCGTTTATCGCCATTTCGCTACGCCTGCAGTTAAATTTCTTTTTTTTTTCGCATTTTCTGTTTCTTGCTAGTGGATTACGATCAGTGCTAATCAGGCCGGCCGGCCGGGTTGGCAGTGCGGTTCTAGGCGCTACAGTCTGGAACCGCGCGACCGCTACGGTCGCAGGTTCGAATCCTGCCTCGGGCATCGATGTGTGTGATGTCCTTAGGTTAGTTAGGTTCAAGTAGTTCTAAGTTCTCAGAAATTAAATCCCACAGTGCTAAGAGCCATTTTTTTAATCAGGCTGCATCATTACCAATAAGATACTGCCGCTGCGTAACCTATTTGTCGCACGATCATTACAGGAATTTACTATGACTATCAGTACCAGCATACAGTGGATGAGACAACAGACAGCAGCAGATCCTCATTCCTTCCACAGCAGAAGACCAACCAAGATTTTTGAAATGCCTGGGCTAGCAGGACAGAGCGGATTAGATTGTGGAAAGGGGCCTGTCAGTTGTACTCAACATACAAACTTTATTTATCAGCACACAATATTACAACAAGGATGCAAAACCCTCAAAACTTTAATCGACCTCCTTTGATTAACTTTACATTGGCTGAATGCCACAGTCAAAAATCCGAGACACAAAGCTTAAGCAAAACTGATATAGAAGGTTCTTCTGGAGGTTTCACCCAAGAAAATTTTCTAAATCTTCAGTCTAATCGGCTGAAGGTATTAGCAATTTGATTTTAATGGAACTAGACTGGAGGTCGCATATTAAGCAATAAGAGAAGTTTCAATCAAATGGCAGAAGGCCTTATCTTAACACATTTCATGCATACTGGGCTGAAGGCTCCATTCAAAAGCGTAACAGTCTTATGCCTTAAGGGCAAGAGAAGAAGATTAATTTAAGAGATATTGAAGGCCGCTCACCAACAAATAATTTAACGGCTTAAGCCCTAGAAAAAGGGTTGTTGTTGTTTTGGTCTTCAGTCCTGAGACTGGTTCGATGCAGCTCTCCATGCTACTCTATCCTGTGCAAGCTACTTCATCTCCCAGTACCTACTGCAGCCTACATCCTTCTGAATCTGCTTAGTGTATTCATATCTTGGTCTCCCTCTACGATTTTTACCCTCCACGCTGCCCTCCAATCTCAAAGTTTTTATTTTTTCTCCGTGGATTTTAATACCTACTCCGAACTTTTCTTTTATTTCCTTTATTGCTTGCACAATATACATATTGAATAACATCGGGGATAGGCTACAACACTGTCTTACTCCCTTCCCAACCACTGCTTCCCTTTCATACCCCTCGACTCTTGTAACTGCCATCTGGTTTCTGTACAAATTGTAAATAGCCTTTCGCTCCGTGTATTTTACCCCTGCCACCTTCAGAATATCAAAGAGAGTATTCCAATCAACATTGTCAAAAGCTTTCTCTAAGTCTACAAATGCTAGAAACGTAGGTTTGCCTTTCCTTAATCTTTCTTCTAAGATAAGTCGTAGAGTCAGTATTGCCTCACGTGTTCCAACATTTCTACGGAATCCAAACTGATCTTCCCCGAGGTCGGCTTCTACCATTTTTATGCCTTAAGGGCAGGACAAGGAAATTAATTTTAGAGATATTAATACTCGTCTGAAGGCCGCATATCAGAAACATATATTTAACGGCTTAAGGCCTAGAAAGAGCTTCAATATAAAAGGCGGAAAGGCTTATCTTAAAACCTCTCCAGTAAAATTCGGCTGAAGGCCCCATATGAAAATATATCAAACTCATGCCTTAAGGGCAAGATACTGATACTTCGCTGAAAGCCACACATCTACAAAATAACTAAAATCCAAACAGGGAATTTACTACATAACACGCAAGGAACGGCGCTCAGAAGTTTCCAAGGGTCGGCCTGGTATTGTAACACTAACGCCCATTTAGGTGAGACAGGCAGCCTTTCCAACGACTTCTTAATCTGGAGGTATACAGCCGACCGACCAATCAACCAAACCAGTTCCGCTTCAAGCAACCAGCACAACGACCACAAGATTTCAATACACGACACACGAAATATTGGCGCCCACAACCACCAACAACACCTCAGCTGTCGAGCTACATGCCGCGCTGGACAGCAACAACACGACGAGGAAAATACACTGCCTAAAATTACTTCAGTTGATTGATGAAAGGAGGAAGTACAAACATGTTCCGGGAAAATCAGGAATACAGAAATACAAGTCGTTGAGGAATAAAATAAATAGGAAGTGCAGGAAAGCTAAGACGAAATGGCTGCAGGAAAAATGTGAAGACATCGAAAAAGATATGATTGTCGGAAGGACAGACTCAGCATACAGGAAAGTCAAAACAACCTTTGGTGACATTAAAAGCAACCGTGGTAACATTAAGAGTGCAACGGGAATTCCACTGTAAAATGCAGAGGAGAGAGCAGATAGGTGGAAAGAATACATTGAAAGCCTCTATGAGGGTGAAGATTTGTCTGATGTGATAGAAGAAGAGGGGATCCAGTATTAGAATCGGAATTTAAAAGAGCTTTGGCGGACTTACGGTCAAATAAGGCAGAAGGGATAGATAACATTCCATCAGAATTTCTAAAATCATTGGGGGAAGTGGCAACAAAACGACTATTCACGTTGGTGTGTAGAATATATGAGTCTGGCGATATACCATCTGACTTTCGGAAAAGCATCATCCACACAATTCCGAAGACGGCAAGAACTGACAAGTGCGAGAATTATCGCACAATCAGCTTAACAGCTCATGCATCGAAGCTGCTTACAAGAATAATATACAGAAGAATGGGAAAGAAAATTGAGAATGTGCTAGGTGACAATCAGTTTGGCTTTAGGAAAAGTAAAGGGACGAGAGAGGCAATTCTAACGTTACGGCTAATAATAGAAGCAAGGCTAATGAAAAATCAAGACACTTTCATAGGGTTTGTCGACCTGGAAAAAGCGTTCGACAATATAAAATGGTGCAAGCTGTTCGAGATTCTGAAAAATGTAGGGGTAAGCTATAGGGAGAGACGGGTCATATACAAACCTTTCTTTTATTTCCATCATTGCTTCCTCGATGTACAGATTGAAGAGTAGGGGCGAAAGGCTACAGCCTTGTCTTACACCCTTCTTGATACGAGCACTTCGTTCTTGATCGTCCACTCTTATTATTCCCTCTTGGTTATGGAGAAGGAAATGCTAAGCTTCATATATGAAATAACATACTTCCATTGTGATCTATATGGTAGAAAATGTAAGATAATAAGGACTCACACAACATTAAAGCGGCCTCTGGGGTTAAAATATCAAACAGATTAATGTGTTGGATACTGAACCTTAATGAATTCGATTTTGAGGTAATCCACCGTCCTGGAAAGAATCGTGAGATTACAGATGGGCTCAATACTAAGGTTTGTGTGTTACAAAGAGTGGGTTACAACATTATAAAGTGGTAGAAAGTGCAGGCAGCTGATGAGAACTGTTAATTATCTGCAGTGCAACTAAAGTACATTGTGCACCATGGTGAGCTGTGAAAGGAGATGGTTCTCGGGCCTCGTGTTATAGTTTCAGCTGTAATGCATGCAGAGTTTTGACAGACATGTGATCACATGTAATCCAGCCGTCAGGGTCAGAGAAAGAAGAAGTGTGTGTCGCAGAGCTTTACTGGTGGCATACGTGTACGCAGGATGTGTGTACCAGAATGTAAATAACTGATTACTATGTGCACAATCGATTCAACTGAACCGTCAGCATACTCTACTGCAGATATTAATGGAGGCTAATGAGCCATTTGAAAAGATTGATAAGGACGTCTTCGGTCATTCTGCATGAACACTAGCAGGGAACGACTATATGCTGACATTAGAAGATAATTTTTCGCGCAATGTGGGAATGGTGGGTGTCTCAAATCAGTAACTCGACACTGTGGCTAAGACAAAGGAAGACAGTTAGTTGTTGAAACTTGGTGTTTCATAGATGTTAAGTACACATTAGAGTACCAGTTTTATGTAGGGATAGATTAGCTTTGACATTCAGTACAGAGTGACAAGTTAAGGACAAGTGCCTTGCATCCATTTGTCAATGGGAGAACACAACGAGTTAATTGCACAATACCTAAGATGTTACATCTTTACTTGAACACCTGTCATAATGACAGGGATACCCTACTACCATACATTATCGTCGATTATAATTCTAAGGTTCACGAGAGTGCGGGGGCTATCACCACATGAGGCGATAAATGGCCAGTAAAACGTCATTACCTTTTCAGATATTCAAGACTAACATTGCGAAGGATGGAGAATCGGTACTAAATTTCGCAAAAACTTTGCAGAAGGTGTGGAATCAAGCACAAAAAGCCAATAGAAGAGCCCTCAGATGTTAAGTCTGAATGGGACAATAGAAAGCAAAGTTATATGAATACACGTAGGTCAGTGGGTGATATTACCAAGCCCATACACCCTGAAGGGGAAGAGAAAGAAATTCTTCACTTGTTGGCAGGCTCCACATCAAATCATTGCACTGATCTAACTAATGACTATAAAGCAACAAATGCGTACTGTGCTATTGTGAAACACATGTGGCAAGAAGCCTTATGGACCCAGAAAACTAGTTTTGGGCTAGTCACACTTTTAAGAACTAATCTGACAAATTTAATATGTACAATTTCAATGAATAACGCGATTTCTAAGCCGCTAATTATAGATCCGAAACCAGAGATTTACTTGAAACTTTATTTTAATATGAGTGGAAGGTGTCAAACAGAAGTGATCTTTCAGTAAACACGATAATTTATTGAATAAAACACAGTAAAAATGAAAAGATTATTCAAAACTGCTGGACGATTTATAAACTCAACTACTGTATTTTGATTGGTTTGCAGAGTTGCTATCGACAATGAGGAAACTAAGCACTTCTGATGGAAAATATCGAACATGATGTCTAATTGCATTGGGAACCGTGTGCACCACGACCTATTATTATCAATATATTTTTTACTTCCAATAGATATCTTTTACTTCCAACAGAAGTTGAAAGTAATCGTCTCAAAACATGTTACACCTCATAGAAAATGCTGTGCTGTTACCATATGGGGCATACAAGATTCGCATAGTTTGTACTGAAGATCGGCACACACTGACCGAAATCAGTCTGTAAAATAAAGGATTTCAAACTTTACAACCGATGCTGCCATTTATCAAAAAAAAATGTATTGAAATATCAGACAGTAATTTGGTATGAAAATTCGTTAACCTAAAACTAACTCCGTGACTGCACACTTGTTGCTGAATCAAGAGGCTCATGTACTCAATACAGTAAATGTTAATCTGAGACAGATTATTACGCAGAAAACAAGTATGGACCAAGAATGCCGTATGATGCTGCTGCTGCAATTTATGTTAATTACTCCCCAACAACTGTGCTAGAAGCCACTGATATGCGGATGCCTCGGCTGCAGAGGATGTGTGCATGGAGCTGCGGCTACAGCTTCGAAACCAGGTAGCCCACCAAGATGCGACTTCAGTGTCCCGTCCATGCGCTCCGAACTCCGTCCACCGTGAACTCTCACCAGCGTCTCCTTATTTTATAGGGTCTTCACACCCACTAACACTTTCCCACCTGGCTGGTCATATCGGCCCACAGTGAAAAGCACATCCACAGTTGATTCTCTCCAGCACACAGATTGCCACCAACAAAATGCATCACAATAGCAGTCTAATCAAATTGCAAATCACCTTCCCACTCCTAAAAAAACATTAGCCTCAGTTCTGATTTCGTGATTTCACTGACTAATCTACTTATGGCATGTTTTTGCGCAAAGCACTAGCCTTATATCAGAGGATCTGTCAATTAAAAAAGCCATAGATGAGACTAGGCCCGTTAGAGCAGCACTCCGTGTTCCTTTGGGAAAGCAAGCGAAGGTTATCTACAAAAGCTTTTGTTGAAACATAGCAGAGCAGCACTTTCCCATTGTTTGTGTGGCGATTTGTGTGAACTACAGAATAGATGCTGTGACCTGACTTCCATGAGCACAGGCACCTGAGGCCACGGTCTCCCCTCATGGCAGAGAGCAGTTCTTTCTTCATAGCAATCTGTCTGTCCTGTCCCAATTCCGACCCACTGTATCTGTCAGCCAGAAAACAGGCTGTCCCAGCACCAAGTTAAGATGAAAAGAATAGGAAGACTACATATGGCCAGCCCCTGGGATTAGATGTAGTTTAATAAACAATGGCCATGTAATCCGAACCGCTATTTCTCTTTCTTCCTTAAATGACTTCAGATAGATTGAAAAGAGGCTTCAAAAATAGCTTACCATGTTTCACTATAACCATGAACGACGCAAACATCTGTCCGTTTTGGCTCGTGGTGGACTCTTTTATTTCCGTTAACAGCACCAGTGCCAAAACAGGTTCACTAAACAGCACCTCTGGAGGCCACACATATACTGTGAATACGGACAGTACCATATATATATTCCTCTCAGCACTAGGGCATCTACGCCCTAGGGGTGCCCACAGCACCTCAGCGGACCGTGGTCGCTCTCAGAACTGTTCTACAAATTCGGGATCGTTCCCCCTTGGCACAAACGTGTTACTGTTTCTGCTCTGAACCTGCTTCCTTGCTTGCTCGTTTTTCCACGTACATCTCCAGGCACGTGGATTACAAAAACATACGTATTTTCACATGGGTCGCCACAATATTATGCCATTTTCGCAGTACTTCTCCGTATCAAACACATTATAGGATGATGTAACAAGGAGGTAAGAAAGGTTTTGATTAGGTGTATTCTTGTATGAATAATTTTATTTTGTTCCGTGTTTCACTTACATGTGTATGTATTGCACGTGAGAGTGTACGAAAATACTGTATCATGAGTATATGTGAAATACAGGGTGATTCAAAAAGAATACCACAACTTTAAAAACGTGTATTTAATGAAAGAAACATAATATAACCTTCTGTTATACATCATTACAAAGAGTATTTAAAAAGGTTTTTTTTCACTCAAAAACAAGTTCAGAGATGTTCAATATGGCCCCCTGCAGACACACGAGCAATATCAACCCGATACTCCAACTCGTTCCACACTCTCTGTAGCATATCAGGCGTAACAGTTTGGATAGCTGCTGTTATTTCTCGTTTCAAATCATCAATGGTGGCTGGGGGAGGTGGCCGAAACACCATATCCTTAACATACACCCCATAAGAAAAAATCTCAGGGGGTAAGATCAGGGCTTCTTGGAGGCCAGTGATGAAGTGCTCTGTCACCGGCTGCCTGGCGGCCGATCCATCGCCTCGGGTAGTTGACGTTCAGGTTTCATAACTAACCTTTTTCGTAGGACTTTCCATACAGTTGATTGTGGAATTTGCAGCTCTCTGCTAGTTCTGCGAGTCGATTTTCCTGGGCTGCGAACAAATGCTTGCTGGATGCGTGCTACATTTTCATCACTCGTTCTCGGCCGTCCTAGAACTTTTCCCTTTGCACAAACACCCATTCTCTGTAAACTGTTTATACCAACGTTTAATACACCACCTATCAGGAGGTTTAACACCATACTTCGTTCGAAATGCACGCTGAACAACTGTCGTCGATTCACTTCTGCCGTACTCAATAACACAAAAAGCTTTCTGTTGAGCGGTCGCCATCTTAGCATCAACTGACGCTGACGCCTAGTCAACAGCGCCTCAAGCGAACAAATGTACAACTAAATGAAACTTTATAGCTCCCTTAATTCGCCGACAGATAGTGCTTAGCTCTGCCTTTTGTCGTTGCAGAGTTTTAAATTCCTAAAGTTGTGGTATTCTTTTTGAATCACCCTGTACTAGGTATACACACTCAAGCGCCAAAGAAACTGGTATAAGCATGCGTAGTCAAATACAGAGATATGTAAACAGGCAGAATACGACGCAGAGGTCATCAGTGCCTATATAAGACATCAAGCGCCTGGTGCAGTTGTTAGATCGGTTACAGCTGTTACAATGGCAGGTTATCAAGATTTAATTGAGTTTGAACGTGGTGTTATAGTCGGCGTGCGAGTGATGGGACACAGCATCTCCGAGGTTGCGATGAAGTGGGGATTTTCCCGTACAAGCATTTCACGAGCGTACCTTGAATATCATAAATCCAGTAAAAACATCAACTCTCCGACATCGCTGTGGCCGGAAAAAGATCCTGCAAGAACTAGATCTACGATGGCTGACGAAAATCGTTCATCGTGACAGAAGTGCAGCTCTTCCGTAAACTGCTGCAGATTTCAATGCTGGGCCATCGACAAGTGTCACCTTGCGAACCATTTAACGAAATGTCATCGACGTGGACTTTCGGAGCAGAAGGTCCACTCGTTTGTCCTTGATGACTGCGTGACACAAATCTCTACGCCTGGCCTGGGCCCGTTAACACCGACATTGGACTGTTGATAACTGGAAACATGTTGCCTGGTCGGACGAGTCACGTTTCAGATTATATCGAGTGGATGGACGCGTACGGGTATGGAGACAACCTCATGAATCCATGTCCCCTGCAAGTCAGCAGGGGACTGTTCAAGCTGGTGGAGGTTTTGTAATGGTGTGGGGCGTGTCCAGTTGGAGTGATATGGGACCCCTGGTACTTCGAGATACGACAGGTAAGACGTATGTAAGCATCCTGTCTGATCACCTGCATCTATTCATGTTCATTGTGCATTCCGACGGACGTGGGCAGTTCCAACGGGACAATGCGACACACCACTCCTCCATAATTGCTACAGAGTGGCTGCAGGAACACTCTTCGTGTTTAAATACTTCCGCTGGCCACCAAACTCTCCGACATGAATATTATTGAGCATATCTGGGATGTCTTGCAACGTGCTGTTCAGAAGAGATCTCCATCCCCTCGTACTATTACGAATTTATGGGCAGCCCTGCAGAACTGATGGTGCCAATTCCCACCAGCACTACTCGAGACATTAATCAAGTCCATGCCACGTCGTGCTGCGGCACTTCTGGGTGGTCGCAGGGGCCCTACACGGTGTTAGGTACGTGTACCACTTTCTTTGGTTCTTCAGTGTGTGATGAAGGAGTTTTTCTGCAGTTTTGTTTCTTAACTTTCAGCTTATGATGTATCAATGAGTATGAAAATAGTTAACTGGGGAGTATCATGTGAACTGTTTACTTGTTATTTTTCTTTGCAGTGAACTTCAGATATTAACTGATGGTACGTGGATGATAATAGTTCACATGCTATCATTCAGCAGTTATGGATACCGAGACCAGATATGAATGTTATGCAGTTCACCTAGGTCCTGTACAGTGGGGGACTTCAGAAAAATTTGTACGTATTAGCACGAAGGAAATTTGGCTGATCACAACAGATAGGAAAAACCACACGTTGTTATCAGAAGAGGAGCTGCACGAACGTCAGAGAGATCAGATTGTGGTACACCCTTCCCTGGCAGTCCGAACTGTCACAGGGACATGGAGACAGAGCTGTTCTACAGGAGATCAGTGCACAAATATGCCCACGGGACATTCTCGCAACACAATCAAGACCTCACTGTGTGTGCTCAGAATATGATCCAGCCGGGATGGTCGACCGGTTCTAGGCGCTTCAGTCTGGAACCGAGCGACCGCTACGGTTGCAGGTTCGAATCCTGCCTCGGGCATAGGTGTGTGTGATGTCCTTGGGTTAGTTAGGTTTAAGTAGTTCTAAGTTTGAACCATTTTTTTGCAGTAATCGCCACTTGCTATGAGGTACAGCGTCCTTGGAACTAAGGGATAGTAGGGTACTGCTGAACACCACAAAGTGCAACATCCCATGATTGACTTTTCAGCTTCTGGTAACAATAACAGGCGTTAGTGCTCTCAGTCTAGGATGTCCACTACTGTACTACACTAGAATAATAGCCTTTCATCCTACCCTATACAGTTCACTGGATGAATTTATAGCCACGTGCAAGGGGTGCTTTAGTGCAGAGCGTATATTACAACATATTCATTAGTATCGTAGTAGATACCAACTCAGCGTCATAGTAGTAATAATTTCATCTTTGATTATCATATCGATCCTGGTCCTCCTTTTTATAGCTTATGTCATCACCCCTCCGGAACTCCTAGTATAGTGTTCGACTGCTACCGATGCTAAGACATACTCTATGTTACGTGACTTTGTCATGTAGGTCAACCTGTTTTGTCGACACCTAGATGCTCCACATGCTAGGTGATGATCTACATGTCGCTGCTACAGCTGACGATACTGTGGCTCAAGCTGGAGCCATCACGAAAGGCCACTTCCAGAGTGTCTTTATCTAGTCTCTGGACCTCTATAAGGGGTCCTGGATTCGATGCCTGTGCTCCAGCGCACATCGCAGCTAACCCACTGCCAGAATCGCCTGCCGTCCGGAGAACATACGTCTTGCTGCTGCAGAAACACCTGAAGTCCGCAAGACTGATGACGCCGCTACTTCGTCGAGCCCACTTGCTCGCTGGCGAACACTTGCCGTCAGAGTCAAACATGCCAAAGAAAAATGGCTCTGAGCACTATGGGACTTAACTTCTTAGATCATCAGTGCCCTAGAACTTAGAACTAATTAAACCTAACTAAACTAAGGACATCACACACATCCATGCCTGAGGCAGGATTCGAACCTGCGACCGTAGCGGTCGCGCGGTTCCAGACTGTAGCGCCTAGAACCGCTCGGCCACCCCAGCCGGTCAAACATTCCACCTTGAAATTTTCTGACTAGGGTCAATGCATGCCTCCGAGTCACCGCCTTCAACCGCAGTATCAGCATCTTGTTAAGTAAATAACGACTGCCGAGTTCCCGGTGTTACGCAACCCTTCGTCCTGCATCCTCAGCTGCACGAGAGCCATCCTGGAAATTAATTGAGGTTCATACCATTGTCAAACAGGAAATCATTACCTTAGCTGACAATGGTCGCAGAACCCTACACACTTACATCTTTGAACTCTTTAATAAAGTATAGTAGTCCTGAGCGTTGAAGGGAACCAACTGATTGATGTCTACAAGCATCATACCTGAGAGCCCCTCCATGAACTAAGGAACTTCCTTTTTTGTGGGGTGGGTTGTGTGCCTCAACGATACAGACAGTCATACAATATACCAAACCATAAAGTCGAGTTATCCGTAGAGAGGACGGTATAACCTATGGTTTCTGAAGATAGATTGCAACATTTTTAGCAATGAATGACAGATATGGCTTTCTAAGTTCAGCCAACAAGGCATATCTGGTACTATGAACGGGTAAAAGGAAAGGGAAGCTGCAGCCGTTATTTTTTCCCCAAGGACACTCAGCTCTACTGCATCTATTAACGATGAAGACACCTTGTGAGTACAATTATTTTAGAGATGAAATAGTCCCCCATTCTGAACTCTGGCTGGGATCTACTCAGGATGATGTTGTCGACAGGAAAACAGAAACTGCCATTCTATGGGTCGGAGCGTGAAATTTTGGATCCCCTAATCACGTTAAGTATGTTGGAGAATTTTAAAAGGGAAATGGGTAGGTTCGTAGTTATATACAATGAAAGTAATGTTTTGGTGTTAGGAAGAACTAGACTCCTGGTGATGTTATGAACACGAAATTAAACAGAAGTAATGCAGGAGAAGGCCTAATAATGAATAATGACATAGGGACATTGGTAGGCTACTATGAACTGCACAGTGACTGCATTATCGTAACCAAGATAGGCACGAAGCCACCACCCACCGCAATAGTACAAGTTTTGAAAGTGTTGTTAATAAAACTTCTCTATTTAAACTAGACTGAACTGCATGTGACTCCTTTAGCCTTTAATAAAACTTGCATGTGACTGCGTATTTAACTGAACTGAACTTTATCTGACTGAATGAAAATGTTGTTGGAAAATTAATACTCAAAATACACATCTGACTGCATGAAAGTTTAGTGGTAAAAATAAATGAAAGTCACCAACCTGCATCTGAATGCGTCTGTGGACTTAGCTCGTGCACTCCTTCCCGTTTAGCCGATAATAAAACATATATTCAACTCAGCCATAGTGCAATGGCATAAAATTGTCAGTCTAGATAACTTTACTCAATTTGGCGCTGTTTCTTACTTAATAATAATTCTGTCCCGATCTGAATAATTTGCCAACTGTGCAATGGCATATAGATTATTTTACTCTGATAAATGAAAATATTAGCTTTACTCATGGGAACTTTACTTTAATGTACCTTTTGGTTCAATGCAAGCACAGGATGCGGAGAACGACATAAGGTGTGAGATGAAACTCTAATTTTGTCTAAAAAATATTTATTGTTCACACTTTTAAGGTACATGTGAAAAACTAAAAAAAAAAAAACTTCTATAGCATGTATTTACGAGAAAGTTTCACAAAACGCTTATTGCACCAACAATGGGATTTCTATCTAGCTTTTAGATATTATTTAACCAAAGAAAACCTATTTTATTAATTATTCTTTCTAGTTTCCCCAGTTATGTGCCGAGTTTCGCTCAATATATAGCTTATTATGTGCGTAGCGCCAATTCTTACTTTGATGCAGTCACGACCCGTCTGCCTCCTGCAGGCATCTAGCTCCGATTCAAAACACGTCTGCTGTTCTCGCGCATCTCCTCACCACTACTCAAACTTTTACCGCGTGCACCTAGCTCTGTTAGCTGTCAAAGATCTTACTACTCGAAGATGTACTACTCGTCCAACCTTGTGGTTGGGAACTATCGACATTTTTCACTGGCTCTATCCTGATAGAATTTCAGCACATACCTTCCAGTTTTTATGACGGATAGCTCCACATATAGTGAACAGATTGCGACAGTTTATGATGAAATATGGGAAACTATTGACATAATTAAGGGACACGAAAATTCTGGTGAGTGACTGGAATTCGACAGGAGGAAGAGGAAGAAAACGGAAAGTAGTAGGAGATTATGGACTGAGGGAAACCAATAAAGAGGAAACTGTGTCGTCGACTTTTACATACAGCGCAATTTAATCATCTCTAACACTTACAAGAGAACAGTCCGAAGCGTCAGTAATCGATCGTGATGAAATTTGGTGGGTGTGCAGAGGGGTAAAATAGTGGAATACGTATTTTTCGTTTGTCTCCAATTTCACTTTTAGGAGGTAAAACACGCCTCAAAAGCTAATTTCGTGTACTAGGTTGATGTATAATGAATGTTCTTGAAAACTGTATAATCATCTTTAGTAGTAATACGAAATTTTTCAAAACATCTCAACATCATTACTCAATTTCAGAAACTGAAAACATTTGTTACTATATAAATTAAAGAAACTCTTAAGCTACATACAACCATGTGTAATAAAGTTGGTCTCTGAAATATAATTTTTGGAAGAATCATAGTGTGCTGTTGGAGTATTTTAAACATAACTAATTAAAATACCCAAACATTCATTATTATTATTATCATCTTACATGTATTTATTTCACATTTTCAATTGTTATTATACTTTTATATAGTACGATAAAGGGAGTTACATGGTGTGGCAGCCGTTTATCCCACATTCATGAGGAAGGTTCCCGTTTTTACCTGAAGGGCATGCCTTTAAAATTTTGCCCTCTGGAAGTTTTTAGAAAACTCCAGAACATTTGAAAGTATTCGAGAATGTTCCAGAACATTTGAGAGTATTCGAGAGTATTCCACAAAATTCCAGACTGTTCTGGTATGTTCCACAATGATCCGGGTTATTCTGGAATATTCGGGTGTAGTCTGGAACAGTCGTCAAGGTCCCAGAATGTTCTGGAACAGCCCAGAACATCCCAGATCATTGTGGAACATTCCAGAACACCCTCGAATGTCGTGGAATATTCTGGAACATTAAGGACCATTCTAAGCCTTTTTGGTATGTTCTGGAATTCGCCACTGGTGGGGCGACCGATTGGTAGGGCTCTATAAAGAAAGACTCGGCATTGGTTCGAGCCTCAGTTTCTTATTAGTGACGAAGGGAGGACCCGAAAAGGTAGTGCAACGATTGAACGATAATAAACAATGAGGCGTGAGGTCTCAAAGTGATAGTGTGACAATATAAATCAGAAATAAAGTGTGAGAAGTGTGTAAAGTCTACTTAGAGTAGTTATTGCTAAAAATTTGGTTTGATTTACACTTTAGACAACGCCTAAAGGTAAAAGAGGAGGAGATCTTACCAGTTCTGAAGAAAAACGGCGAAAACAAAACGAACAGCGCAAAAACGAAACAGACGAAGAGCACGAAGCCCCTTTAAGTTCCCAACGAACGAGAATGAGCACTGTGAAAAGCAGAGAAAACGAGAAACAACGAAATGAACGGATTGAAGAAGCAAGAATTGCGACACAATGTTGTGTTAAAAGATTGTGAATTCAAGCCAGACTCGAAAATATCGCCCTACGAGAAGCGCGGACGAGGACAAGTAAACAGTACAACATTACAAATGAAGCGTTTCACTATGACCCGACGAAAGAGAATAACAAATACAAATACGCCGTAATCGGAGAAATGGATAATACCTGCCAGTTCTACAATGCGAAAAAATTCATTAGAGAAACACCAGGATTCTGTTGCGTGAATGGAAAAATTCGATTACCACCACTAGGAGCATCTCCGCAGGAACTTTTACATTACACGGCCGGGGAAACACCACAATCCAAACACTTCCCTCAAAATAAAAAAGCATACAACGCCTGATTCCTAATGAATTCTATCAGTGTCACTTCGATTAACACTAACAGAGATGAAACCATTATGTCCTTCGTTTCTTTCATCCAAGGATAAATCAGTCACAACATGGGATCATTAGTACCACTACTTAAGGAAGAATATCAATTTCTTCAAGTAATAAAGAGACATACATTGATCAACAATGCACGAATATCAGTGAATTCAGACGAGAAGTAGCCCAAGATGTACAGAGGAGCTTACACAAATTCAATCAACTGATTCACATACTCAAAACAGCACTAAACAGAATGATTTCTGATAGCAGTAAGTTACAATTCAAACCGACAGAAGACCATATGGAGAACACGAACGTCGATTTAATGGACCTCAGATAGACGAAGTCACCATCGCAATTGTGGACAATGGAAACACAATCTGTAACGTAATTTTCTAACAAAGAAGACAAGGACTACAACACATTGCAGAGACACACCGTTCATATAATGCCCTCCAATATGCATTAATATTTCTACATGGGAGGACGGCTATCATTTTAATGTGAAACAAATTCAAGCTGAAACAGGCGTGGAAACAAACAAAAAAATCACTTCCAAGGAGTTCAATGCTTATCGCTTTGTGATCAAGGACAATGATACATACAACCACATTCTCAGCACTCGCCTTTTATTCCAACAATTCTTGGTAGATATGTGTGCAAACATGTATGGAAGTGAAAACTGGACGATAAATAGTTTAGACAAGAAGAGAACAGAAGCTTTCGAAATGTGGTGCTACAGAAGAATGCTGAACATTAGATGGGTAGATCACATAACTAATGAGGAGGTACTGAATAGAATTGGGGAGAAGAGGAGCTTGTGGCACAACTTGGCTAGAAGAAGGGATCGGTTGGTAGGACATGTTCTGAGACATCAAGGAATCACCAATTTAGTATTGGAGGGCAGCGTGGAGGGTAAAAATCGTAGAGGGAGACCAAGAGATGAATACACTAAGCAGATTCAGAAGGATGTAGGTTGCAGTAGGTACTGGGAGACGAAGAAGCTTGCACAGGATAGAGTAGCATGGAGACCTGCATCAAACCAGTCTCAGGACTCAAGACCGCAACAACAACAACATGTGTGCAAACATAGAATCGGAACGGGCGCAAGACTGAATCAGGGAAAACTACACATGGAAGAGTACATCCACCTTCGAGATCATAAATGACGGAAACACTGAAGATACTGGAGCAATGGTGATCTTACCCTCATCATACACAGGAAGTCCGAGACACATCCAAAAATACACTAAAGATGCCATGACCTACATAAAAAAACGTGGACGACCTGACCTCTTCGTAGCATGCACATGAAACCCGTCGTCGCCAGAAATGAAAGAGCGACTAAGACACGGACGAGCCCCCATGCATCGACTCGACGTAATAGTCCGAGTTTTACGAGGAAAACAAATGAGATGTATTGAAGTCATCACAAAATACTGCGTCTTTGGGACCGATAGATGCTGGATGTACGCAATGGAATACCAAAACGAGGACTACGTCACTCACACACTGTGATATGGCTATACGGCAGAATTAATCCTACGGATATCAACAGAATCATCCAGGCTGAATTTCTCAATCCACAAGAAGTACTGAAAAACATGACTCAAGGAACCATGCAACCAACTAAACACCAATTGTCCCAAATACAGAAACGGTGGCTTCACAGCAAAAATACATACACAGGCAGAGACGAACTGGCAACAGATAAGCAATGATGGCTAGTAACATAACACACTACTTTCTAAATGTTCCACTCACACATAAACATAGAATACTGCAATTCAGTGAAGTCCATCAAATATGTCTGTAAGTAGGTCAACAAAGTCAATGACATGGCTGTATTTCAAATAACCAAAGACAGCGAACAGCAAAACAGAACTAACAAGTTCCTCATGTACCAAATGGGAAGATTCATCAACAGAAACGAAGCTGCGTGGCCGATTTTAGGTTTTCCCATACATGAACGCGAACATCTGTGCAACATCTAGTAGAATATTTGGAAAATCGATACAGACTTTACTCGACAAAAGACACTGCCAGAAAAACCGCAAGAAAACCACCCCAGAACATATGATTAACATCTTATTACCAACTGTGCCAAACGGATCCATTCGCGAAAATGTTACTGTTAGTCAAATACCTACCTATTATTTGTGGAAAACAACAATAACAATCTTTCAACAACTAGAACAAGGAATTCCAGTAGAAGATCATCCAATAATCACGAAAACCTGATTCCTAGGCTGAGTAAACACCGTACATCCGAACGACGCCGAATGTTTTTATCTCTGGATGTTGCTACACGAAATACAGGGACCAACAAGTTTCACAGATCTCAAGACTGTGGACCGTTACCTATGCCACACGTACAGAGTAGCATTCCAATGCTTAGGACAACTGGAGAACGACAGCCACTGGCAATTAACTCAGAGCCTCAGCAGAAAAAGTGAGAGAGTTATTCGCCATAATCCTAACGACGTGTAACCCATCGAATCCAACACAACTATGGGACTACTTTAAAGAGAGTATGAGTCATGACATACTGTACCAGTCCGACAAGCTCATCCTAAACTGGCCGTAGAACCCTATGACGACATCGTCATGAAACACTCATTCGCTTAGAAGATAAATGGTTGGTAATAAACAACCAGACCTTAGTGCAACTTGCGGTGCAAGCACCACAAAAAGTTGCTATTAGTCTCCTAAACTTCGAAAGTGCAAAAGAAAAAAACTACGTCAACGATCTACCTCAATACATTGCTTACAACGAACCACTTCTCAGTGACAATCAAAAGGAAATTATCATGGACCGGACAGGAGCAGTAATTTCCTTGGACGCACCATGCGGCACCGAGGAAACGTTTCTAATAAATGTATTACTGGCGGGGATACGTGCTAACCTACGCATCGCGCTTGCACTAGCGTCATCCAGCATTGCAGCCACACTTACGGAAGGAGGACGAACTGCCTGTCACGTGCTACAACTACCGCTGAATATAGCCAAAGGACAACTCCCGGTATGTATAATCTCAGGAGCATCTGGAAAGACGTGAACTTCTAAAGCAAGCTAAAATTATCTTTTGGGGCGAATGCACAATGACACATAAAAAGTCACTTAAAGCCATGGACAGAACAATACAAGACTTGCGAGGGAACTTTGAAGTGATGGGAGGAGATCTACTCATACTCTCAGGAGATTTTCGACAAAGCACGTATCCTACTGACAAGATGGCCGGCCTCTTTACACTCAACAGTGATGTCTGCAATATAGCCACTGCTGGAAACGATTTCATCAACAAAATTTATCCAAACATTGTTCACAACTATACCAATCTGGACTGGCTATATGAAAGGGCAATTTTGGAGACTAAGAATAATATTGTCGGCGACATCGGCCTAAATTCAAAGGAAAATTTCCAGTGAAGAGAGAATATACAAATCAGTTGACACGTTGATAAACACTGATGAAAGTGTGCACTTCCTTACAGAACTTCTACACTCTTTGCAAGAACCAGGAATGCCATTACACTGCTTTCGACCTAAAATTGGATCTCTGATCATATTACTCAGAAATTTCAACTCACCGAAATTAGGTAATGGAAGAAGGATGATCATTAAACAGCTATCGAATAACACTATCGAAGCGGAACTTATCACTGGGAAGTACAAACCACACAATATTTATCCCCAGAATGCCACTAATCTCTACTGAACTGCCATTTCTATTTGAAATGCTGCGATTTCCAATCAAATGATCATACATTTTTGCACTTAACAAAGTGGACAGATAAACTTTAAAATATTGCGGCATCAACCTGAAAGACTACTGTTTCTCTGACGGTCAACTGTATATAGCTTGCTCTCGAGTAGGAAATTAGAAAAATTTGCTCATCTATATCCCAGATACCAAAATAAAATAGTATATAAACAAGTAGTGCAAATACGTATTTTCAATAAATTTTTATTTGCCGCTTATACCTTAACAAGTATTGTAAAAAGCTAGAATATGTTTCCAATAAAAAATTTTACCTCTTATTCTTTCAAGTTTATTCTTTTATTCCAACTGCCAGACCATCTCATATTAACTCCCTAAGCGAAACCAGGTACCCTAACTAGTTGAAAGTAATAAGGGATTCATTATAATACAAGACATTAAAATAATGATAATATGTAAAGGAATGTGTAAAAGATAAGGATTTTTAACCAAGCACATAATATGGACGAAATTTCTTCACGTAATATACATCACAGAGAACACAGTATAAAATAAAGTTCAGTGGGATTTCGAAGTGGCACAGGTGATCCTCTAAATATAATGATTTGTATCAGGTATACTTCAGTACATTGCTAAGATTTCGTGGAGAAAATTGATTATGAACTGGTGACTGCAGCTTGATTATATTGTCTCTCAACTGGATATTGACATCATAATCAATCAACAGAACTAGATCTACAAGTCTTCAAGCAAAGTTCTTCCAGAGTAGAAAGCAGCAAATAGTGGGTCTACCTTATGCAAACACTTTTTGTTTATTTAGCTCCCTTAACTAGCTTATGTGGACAACAGCTTGCATATGTGAACATGAATATGTATTCTGGTGTAAAAAAAAACATGAGGTACTCTTCATGAGCAGTTAAAAGAATTAGATATTAATAATTAGAATTTCTTGTGTCTAATGTTAATGAGTTTTGACATTTTGTTGAGCAGATGTGGTGTTTTTCGGTAACAATAATGGACCAGACTGGGTCATAACATAGTTTTAATTACTTCTGGATTTTTTTGTGGTAGATTATTAAGTTTTCAGTGAATTAAGGGTGAAGCAACCTGACTTGTAGCTGAGATCTCCTCCTCGTCATTGTAGCTAATAGAAAAAATGTCCAACTCTGATCTTCCTTTGCAAGAACAGACTCAGTCCATTAATTTTTCTATGAGCAAGAGGTGATGAGATGGAACTCGTGGTTCCGCCTCATTAGTGTGTCGCATTGTACCCTGCAACAGTGATTCTGATTGACACATTAATCATTGTTGTAAGTGTAGTATGTAAGGTACAGTGAGCTGCTGGGAAAGGAATGGACGCCACTGTGTTCTTTTATTTAACTATTTCATTAAGTACATCGTTTCCCTTACCCTTATTATGTGCTATAAATTATAGAATGAGTGTTTGTTTTGTCTATTGGTTCGTTTGGAGAACAGCTACAGTACATAGTTGCATGCTTTACTTAGATTTTGGTTCCAACCTAACTCTTGTGGCTAACAGACACAAAGATGCACTTGTAGCCATAAAGCCTTCGAGGATTGACAGGATCCTCCTGCCACTCCCACTCAGAGAAAAGGAGAGTGACCAAGGGGGACACTCCACCATTTTTCAGCGTTTGGTTTGTGGTCTGGATATTTGGTGGCCGGAAGCTGTGATGGGCTGCATCATGCAGTTTGAAAAAGTTCAAGAGCATGAGGTATGTTATTAAGATTACTAATAAGTTCTTTTTCAGTAAAATTATAGTCAACGTCCTGTGGCGACCATCTTTTGTAGTAACTCTACAGATAAATTTAGTGATTAGAAAATTGGTATTTTGTTGAGAACATGTAGCATAATAGGATCCAGTAATACAAAGTCAGACTTAAGGTGCCTTCAGCACATTTAGTTTTATTTAAGTTGTGTCAGCAATTATTGTGCCTTTAATTAATAACATAAATTAGTTTGTCAAACACTAAACGAATTCTCTTTCTAGCATGGGCCTTACCCAGTTTAGATTAGATTAATTATTCATTCCATAGACCCATGAAAGAGGGAATTCTCCTGGGTGTGGAACATGTCAGATAAACACACTACAAAAATTTAATTTAAAAAAATTTGAGTTTCATTCATTTTAATGATTCTCAGTCAATAAACAGTAAAATTATGTACATGAATTAAATTTAAACTTCTAATACTTACAGGTTTAATACATCTGCTTTCATTAAATCCATCATTCAGACATTTGCTAGTTTCTTGGCTATTACAACCAAGTATTATCAAAAATTAGAGTAATTTATTCATTTCAGTGATCCTCAGTTAAGAACAGTCAGATTATGTACAAGATTTAAAATTAAACTTCCACTATTTACAGACTTAAGACTTACATCTGCTTTCCATACATGCATCATTCACACAGTAGGTAGTTGCTTAGCTGTTACAACCAAGTATTGTCGAAAATTAAAGTATAATAAATTTTCGTTAAAATGGTCTACTGCACTTGTTGAAAAACTCTTGGATGGAATATAAGGAGTTGGCCACCAAAAATTCTTTTAAGTTATGTTTAAATTGTGCCTTGCCTGAAACTAAACTCTTAATGGTTGCTGGTAACTTATTGAAAATCTGCATTGCTGAATACTGGATTTCCTTATGGGTAAGAGTAAATGATTTTAAATCTCTATGTATATTGTTCTTATTCCTAGTATTGATACAGTGTACTAAGCAGTTAGTTATAAAAAGTGATATATTATTTACAACAAACTTCATTAAGGAATAAATGTACTGGAAGCTGCGGTTAATTTGCCCAGATTTCGACATGATGTTATTGGATTTACACTACTCTTTACTCTTAGGCTACGTGTCTGTACTCTAAAACGTTTTTCCTCTGTTTGTCGAGTTACCCTAAAATTTGATACCATATGACATAATGGAGTGAAAATTAGCTAAATATGACAGTTTTTTATATTTATATCTCCTATGTCTGACATCATTTGCATTGCAAACACAGACTTGTTTAGGTGCTTTAGCAGTTCGTTAGTATGTTGCTCCCAATTGAATTTATTATCAAGTTGTAAGCCCAAGAATTTTACACTCTCAACTTCTCCCATTTCCATGTCATCATATTTTTTTATACACACATCAGAAGGAAATCTCTTGGAAGTTCTGAACTGCATATAGTGGGTCTTTCCAAAGTTTAATGACAGTGAATTGGCTGTGTACCACTTTTAAATGTGAGTAAAAATTTGATTAGCTGCCCTGTCTAAATTTATATTTTATTTACTATTTATTACAATGTTTGTATCATCTGCAAATAAGACAAACTTGGCATCTGGTAATGTAACAATTGACAGATCATTAATACACACAAGAAACAGTAATGGACCTAGTATGGAATCTTGGGGAACACCACATGTAATTTCTTCCCAGTCAGATGATGTCTGATTGAATACTGCTGAAGTGTTACGTGATGACATCCTTTTTTTCTATTAGTAAGATACGAATGAAACCACTTTTTAGCACTACCAGTAACGCCATAATATTTTTACTTAAAAGAATTCTGTGATTCACACAGTCAAACGCCTTCGACAGGTCACAGAATATGCCAGTTGCCTCTAATTTGTTGTCCAATGAATTAAGGACATTTTCGCTGTAAGTGTAAATAGCTTTCTCAGTATCAGAACCCTTAAGAAACTCAAACTGTGACTTTGACAGTATGCTATTTTCACTAAGGTGCTTAAGCAGACACTTTAACACAACCTTTTCCAAGATTTTTGAAAAAGCTGGCAAAAGTGAGATCAGTCGGTAATTTGATGGCATTTCTTTGTACCCTTTCTTGTGGAGAGGTATAACTTCAGCATACTTAACCCAGTCTGGGAATGTACCTGGGACAAGTTATTGATTACACAAATAACTTAATATATGACTAAGCTCACATGAACACTCTTTTATTAACTTTGTCGATATGTTATCATAACCACTAGAATGCTTTGATTTGAAGGACTTTATGATGGCTTCTATTTCTTTGGGTGAATTAAGTGTCAATTCCTTTTTACTGAGATTGCTTGTGTGCACTGGTCTCCAATATTTCATTGCATTATTTACTGAACCTGACAACCCCATGCTATCAGTAACAGAGACCTAATACTTGTTTAAATGGTTTGCAACACAACATATGTTTGTTACCATGGTTTTTCTAGAGCTATTTGTTCTTCCTCATTTCTGGTCCTACATGTCTCTGACTTAACTATATCCCATATTGTTTTTATTTTATTGCTGGATGTATTTATCTTCGTCTCATAATGCAGGTGTTTAGATTTCTGGATAACCTTGTTCTATATTTTGCAGCAATTTTTGTAATAAGCTACAATGCTAGTATCAAAGGTGTCCCTACATAATAGATAGAGTTTCCTTTTTGTCTCACATGATATATTTATCCCTTGTGTGATCCATTGTTTCTTATTAGACTTCTGCTTAATTTGAGTTACCTTCATGGGAAAACAATTTTCAAATAAAGTGCTAACTTTATTAATGAATGTCTTGTATTTTCCGTTTGTGTCTTGGATGCTGTAAACATCCATCCAATTAATTTCTTTAAGCAATCTCCTAAATTTCTCAGATTTTTGACTGTTTTATTGGCCTTCTGTACTCATTTCTGATAGATGTTTAACCCTGACAATTTTCAGACTTTAATGTTAGGTGTTGTATGTCATGGTCAGGTAGCCCATTTACTACTGGTTTTGTAATGTGGCTTAGTTGCCTAGAATTGTCTATAAATATATTATCAATGGCAGTCTTAGAACATTAATATACCCTAGTTGGGAAATTTACAGTAGAAATTAAATGACAATGTAACTGATTTAAGTAACTGTTCACTGACAGTGTTTTTCAGGACATCTATATTAAAATCACAAGCAAGCACTAGTTCTTTGTTTTTTTTAATTTTAGGTGAGATAATAAATCTTCAAGACCATTTATAAACAGGTTGATATTTCCTAAAGGTGCTCTGCATATGGCTACTATTACAAAGGACCTATTATGAAATTCTATCTCTGTTGCACATGCCTCTAGGTGCTGCTCTAAGCAAAATTTATTAATGTCAATATTATTAAATTTAAAAAGGTTTTTAACAAATGTGGCAACTCATCCTTTCTCCATATTTTGTCTACAGAAGTAGGAGGCTAACTTAAATTCTCTAAGGTTCAACATATCTATATCAGTGGTCACATGATGCTCAGAGAAGCATATTATATCAACTGGGTTCGATGACTCTAATTCATCAATGCATGTATGTAGTTTATTGATTTTACTTCTAAGCCCTCGAATATTTTGATGCACTAAATATAGTTGGAATTTCATATTTACTGAGATGAAATTGGGTGGAAATAAAATTTCTGCTGACTCCTGTAAATTTTTAACCAACAGCTGTGTTCACTGATCCAATGTGGCAGGATTATACTGTTTGATTTCTTTATCAAGCTGAGGGTTTGTTTCAATCTTTACTTCTCTCAGAACTTGACTTCGTTCTGTCCTACCTATCCTAAAAAAGGTGCTGCTCCAACCCCTATGACCACTGGTATATTACCACTCATAGCAGTGCCTCCCCCCTTACATAACCTGCAATTGGCCCAGCCAGTTCACCCTTCCCTTTCCTGTTGAGATGTAGGCCATGTCTAGTATAATCTCACCTACTGAGAGAATCAACAGGAACCAAACCAATATGTGACCCCACACCCGACCTAAGCAGAGCAACTGTTCCAACTCCAAATTAACTCTCCCAACACAAGAGTTTAAATGAGGTCGGTCATGGCGTCTCAGAACAGACACAAACTCAACCCTGGTATGTCTCGTTGCTGATGCAATCTTTGCCAGGTCAGACTCTATATTGTACTCAGGATCTCTGGCAATACTATTGCCCGGCCCACCCAGAATAACCACCGTGTCTTCCTTGGTAAAATCTTTACAGAGTGAACCTAAATCCTCTGTCACCTGATCCAGACCAGCACTTGGTTTAAAAAAATTTGTGACCTGGTATTCTGATCCTAACTGGTCCTGTAAAAGTTGGCCTACACCTCTGGCATGTGAACTACCTATTCCAGTCAATGAGCATCCAGGCCGAGTGTCCATCAACCACAGATCTTTCTGTCAGTGGGGTGTCTTGCTTACCTCAGCGATAGAGACAGCCATACCATAGGTGCAACCACAATGGAGGGATATCTGTTGAGAAGCCAGACAAACGTGTGGTTCCTGAAGAGAGGCAGTAGATTTTTCAGTACTTGCGTGGCAATAGTCTGGGTGACTGACTGATCAACCAAAACAGCCTCTCTGTGCTGGTACCATGAAGGCCTCAAAGCAAGGGGAAACTGCAACCACATTTTTGCCCGTGGGTTTGCAGCTCTACTGTATGGTTAAATCCTCTCCGGTAAAATATTCTGCAGGTAAAATAGTCGCCCATTCCATTCTCCAGGTGGGGACTAGTCAGAAGGATGTTGTCAGCAGCAGACACAAAACTGGCGTTCTACAGATCGGAGTATGGAATGTTAGATTCCTCAATCAGGCAGGTGGGTGAAATAATTTAGAAAGGCAAGTGGGTAGGTTAAAGTTAGATGTAGTGGGAACTAGAGAAATTCGGTGGCAGGAGGAACAGGACTCCTGGTCAAGTGATTACAGAAGTATAATTATAAATCTAAACAGGCATTATGCAGGTTGGATTTAATAATAAGAAGGCAATATGAACAGCATAGTGAATGAATTTTTAGCTAAGACATACACGAAGCAACACATACCACAGTAGGTTTACATGTGAACTAGCTCAGCTCTGTAGATGATGAAGAGACTGGAGAACTATATGATGAGATATTATTCAGAAAGTTGAACAAGACGAGATGGGTGACTGGAATTCGAAATTCGGTAGTAGGAAAAGGAAGATAAGGAAAAATAGTTGGTGAATATGGACTGGGGGAAAGGAATGAAAGAGGAAGCCACGTGGTAGAATTTTGCACAGAGCATAATTTAATCAACGCTAACACTTGGTTTAAGAATCATTAAAGAAGGCTGTATACATGGAAGAGACCTGGAGGGGTGGGAACACTTCAGATTGATTATATAATGATTACACAGCTATTTAGGGAACAGATTTTAAATTTTAAGAAATTTCTAGGGCAGATGTGGAGTCTGACCACAATTTATTGCTTATGAACTGTAGAATGAAACAGACGAAACTTCAAAAAGGTAGGAATTTAAGGGGATGGGACCTGGCTAAACTGAAAGAACCAGAAGTTACAGAGTTTGAGATAGTGAACCACTGTCAAGAACAGAAGAAAGGAATACAGGAGCCAGAAGTAGCTGAGAGTTGCAAAGGGAGAATTGGGCAACAAGGAAAGGAATACAGTAGGAAACGATTGAGTAGCTTTAAGAGATGAAATATTGAAGGCTAGCGGAAATCCTTGGATATCACAAGAGATACTGAATTGAACTGATGAAAGGAGAAAATTTTTAAAAAATGATGATGGAGGGGAATATATACATTCAAAAATTGAGAATGACAGGAAGTGGTAAATGGCTAAGCAGAAATGCACAGAGGGAAAATATAACGATTTAGAAGCATATTTCGCTAGGGCAAATATAAATACCACCTACAGGAAAATTAAAGAAGCCTTTGGTGATAACAAAAGCAGCTGTGAGAGTATCAAGAGCTCAGATGGAAAGCAGCAAAAAAGGGAAAGCTGATGGTTGGAAGGATTACATAGCCCTATACAAGAGAGATGAACCTGGAAAAAAAATTATTACAGAAAGGGAAGTGGATGTAGAAGAAGATGAAAATCTGAGAAGAATTTTACAGAGAACTGAAAAGTCTAAGTGGAAACAATGCTCCAGGAGTAGACGATATTCCATCGGAACTACTGGTAGCCTTTGGAGACCCAGCCATGACAGAACGCTTCCATCTGGTGTGCAAGATGTATGAGACAGGCGAAATACCCTCAGTCTACAAGAAAAATACAGTAATTCGAATTCCAAAGAAAGCAGTTGCTGTGAGGTGTGAAACCTGCCTAACTGTCAGCTTAATAAGTCATGGTTGCAAATTGTTTACAGAAGAATGGAAAAACTAGTAAGAGCGAACCTCAAGGAGGTTCAATTTGGATTCTGCAGAAAATTAGGAACATGCAAGGTGATACTAACCCAAAAATGTATGTATATTTATTGTATTTGTAGACTTAGAGAAAGCTTTTGACAATTTCTCTTTGAAATTCTGAAGATAGCAGGAGTAAAATATGGGAGCAAAAGGCGATTAACAACTTGTACAGAAACCAGACAGCAGTTATAAGAGTCGAGGAGCATGAAGAAGAAGCTGTGGTTGAGAAGGGAGTGAGACAGATTTGTTCTACAAGCAGTACAGGAAATCAAAGGAAAATTTGGAATAGGAATTAAAGTTAAGGCAGAAGAAATAAAAACCTGGAAGTTTGCCAGAAACATTGTAATTCTGTCAGAGACAGCAGAGGGCTTGGAAATGTGGTTGAATGGAATAGACAGAGTCTTGAAAGGGTGATTTAAGATGAACATCATGAAAAGCAAAACAGGGGTAATGGGTGGTAGTCGAATTAAGTCAGAAGTCAGGTGATACTAAAGGAATCAGATTAAGCAACGAGACACTTAAAGTGGTAGATGAATTTTGATATTTTGACAGCAGAATAACTGATGATGGCTGAAGTAAAGAGGATATGAAATGTTGACTGGCAATGGCGAGAAAACCGTTTCTGAAGAAGAGAAATTTTTTAACATCCAATATAGATTTAAGTGCTGGAAAGTCTTTCCTGAAGGTATTTGTCTGAATTATAGCCATGTATAGAAGTGAGAACAGCATGATAAACAGTTTACCTAAAAAGAGAATAGAAGATTTCAAAATGTGGTACTACAAAAGAATGTTGAAGACAATCTGGGTCGACAACATAACTAATGAAGAAGTACTTTATAGAATTAGGGGGACAACAAATTCGTGGCATAACTTCAGAAAAAGGTAGGATTGGTGTGAAGGTCACTTTTTGAGACATCAAGGGGTCACAAATTTAGAATTGGATGGAAGAAGGGAAGGGAGGGAGCAGAAAAATTCGTGGAGGGAAACCAAGAGATGAATTCAGTAATCACATTCAGAAAGCTGTAGGTATCAGTTGTTATTTGGAGATGAAGAACTCCGAACGTGATAGAGTAACATGGAGAGCTGCATGACGCCATCTTTGGACTGAAGACAACAAAAACTTCCTAAAATTTGATTTTCGCTGAAAACTGCTGATGAACGACAAACTGGCTGTGAAATCACGCCAAAAAATTGTATTAATTGTCAGGAAATTAAAGGTGTAGATTATTTTTAACCAAATCTTTAATGTCAAGACAAAAATATAAGGAAATGTAAGATATGGAATCTAGAATATATAAAAAATAAAAAATCTATTTTTTCATAATATGCAAGAGCATAATTATTTCTCCTCCAAAACAATTACTGGCTGACCATAACAATTAATGCCATTTTGTTACTTTTTAATTTTTCTTGCTTTTGATACCATTTTACTTAGAATAAAAATATCCTACTAAATCATTGATAAAATGACCGTAATGTAAGGAATTACACATTTCTTTCTTCCAAAATGTAACATGTTTTTAAATAATTTAATGTTGTTTCAAATTTAATTAATACATAACCATTTCCAGTTTTTTTCATATTGTTACTACAACTACTTTCTAATTTTTCTTTCTTCGAGCATATAATGATGATGATTTAATTTGCATCTTTCCGGAATCATCAATAACAATTCTGACAAATTTTGTGACGCCATTGTATTTATGTAAAAGTATTATAGTAAGGAATTTTTCTTATACAGATTTCAAGTCTTTCAGATGGTTATTAAGTTTCTGTACTTCAGATTTCTCTTATATAATTCTCATCTTCTATTTTCAACAGGGTCAATTTCTTTTAATTTACTTTATTAACTTTTTTATGTATGCTGAAATCAAGGGGAAACTACGGCCGTAATTTTTCCCGCTGGCATGCAGCTTCACTGCATGATTAAATGATGATGGCGTCCTCTTGGGTAAAATATTCTGGAGGTAAAATAGTCCCCCATTCGGATCTCCGGGCGGGGACTACACAACAGGATGTCGTTATCAGGAGAAAGAAAACTGGCGTTCTACGGATTGTAGTGTGGAATGTCAGATCCCTTAATCGGGCAGGAAGGTTAGAAAATTTAAAAAGGGAATGGATAGGTTAAAGTTAGATATAGTGGGAATTAGTGACGTTCGGTGGCAGGAGCAACAAGACTTCTGGTCAGGTGACTACAGGGTTATCAACACAAAGTCAAATAGGGGTAATGCAGTAGTAGGTTTAATAATGAATAGGAAAATAGGAATGCGGGTAAGCTACTACAAACAGCATAGTGAACGCATTATTGTGGCCAAGATAGATACGAAGCCCACACCTACTACAGTAGTACAAGTTCATATGCCAACTAGCTCTGCAGATGACGAAGAAATTGAAGAAATGTATGATGAAATAAAAGAAATTATTCCGATAGTGAAGGGAGACGAAAATTTAATAGTCATGGGTGACTGGAATTCGAGTGTAGGAAAAGGGAGAGAAGGAAACGTAGTAGATGAATATGGATTGGGGCTAAGAAATGAAAGAGGAAGCCGCCTGGTAGAATTTTGCACAGAGCATAACTTAATCATAGGTAACACTTGGTTTAAGAATCATGATAGAAGGTTGTATACATGGAAGAACCCTGGAGATACTAAAAGGTATCAGATAGATTATATAATGGTAAGACAGAGATTTAGGAACCAGGTTTTAAACAGTAAGACATTTCCAGGGGCAGATGTGGACTCTGACCAAAATCTATTGGTTATGACCTTTAGATTAAAACTGAAGAAACTGCAAAAAGGTGGGAATTTAAGGAGATGGGACCTGGATAAACTGAAAGAACCAGAGGTTGTACAGAGTTTCAGAGAGAGCATAAGGGAACAATTGACAGGAATGGGGGAAATAAATACAGTAGAAGAGGAATGGTAGTGAAGGCAGCAGCGGATCAAACAGGTAAAAAGACGAGGGCTAGTAGAAATCCTTGGGTAACAGAAGAAATATTGAATTTAATTGATGAAAGGAGAAAATATAAAAATGCAGTAAATGAAGCAGGCAAAAAGGAATACAAACGTCTCAAAAATGACATCGACAGGAAGTGCAAAATGGCTAAGCAGGGATGGCTAGAGGACAAATGTAAGGATGTAGAGGCTTTTCTCACTAGGGGTAAGATAGATACTGCCTACAGGAAAATTAAAGAGACCTTTGGAGATAAGAGAACCACTTGCATGAATATCAAGAGCTCAGATGGCAACCCAGTTCTAAGCAAAGAAGGGAAAGCAGAAAGGTGGAAGGAGTATATAGAGGGTCTATACAAGGGCGATGTACTTGAGGACAATATTATGGAAATGGAAGAGGATGTAGATGAAGATGAAATGGGAGATACGGTACTGCGTGAAGAGTTTGACAGAGCACTGAAAGACCTGAGTCGAAACAAGGCCCCCGGAGTAGACAACATTCCATTGGAACTACTGACGGCGTTGGGAGAGCCAGTCCTAACAAAACTCTACCATCTGGTGAGCAAGATGTATGAAACAGGTGAAATACCCTCAGACTTCAAGAAGAATATAATAATTCCAATCCCAAAGAAAGCAGGTGTTGACAGTTGTGAAAATTACCGGACAATCAGTTTAATAAGCCACAGCTGCAAAATACTAACACGAATTCTTTAAAGACGAATGGAAAAACTAGTAGAAGCCGGCCTCGGGGAAGATCAGTTTGGATTCCATAGAAATACTGGAACACGTGAGGCAATACTGACCTTACGACTTACCTTAGAAGAAAGATTAAGGAAAGGCAAACCTAGATTTATACTTAAAATATACAATATGTTCCTTTCATTGTCTGTGTTGATTTTGAAAGTTTGCTTTCAAAAGCTAATAACTGTCATCCGAATACAGAAAAACATACACAACAAAATACTAAAAGCACGAACCTTCCAGTTTTTACTATAATATGAAATATATCAATAGTCATTTTTAAGATCTCGTTATTTATCGTGGATCAAATTCTCATAATGTATTTAATGAATATACAAAAAGAGAATTTGAAGAAATTGGAAGCCTGTTTTGAAATTGAAGAAATTGAGCTATTAATGCTTGATTATTAACTAATACACTCTAAATCAATATTATGATCATTTTGTCGGTGACATTATTCAACAAATAATAAGAAACTTCATCACCAAAACGATTTAACTTGAAAAACATGTAAATTCATTATACAATAATTCTTATTAAAAGCTAAAACATCTGAAGTTTGTACCTTCTGAATCATGTAATTTATCTGAATATGATTCTCATTTGCTTGTGCAAAGAAATAGATTTAATTTCCAACCATGAAAATAGATACTGCAGTTTAGCAACAAAATGTATAATTTGAAAAAAATATTTTATGGATACATTTACGTTTTTGACTTTGGGTCTTGATAATCTCTCCTCAAATTTAAGAAAGGAACGAATTTCACTTACTAGGAAATTTTACTAAATTTGGCAGTGAGAAAGGGGGTTTACCCTATTAATTATATGGATAATTGTCAGAAATCTTAAGGAACGAAACTTCCACCAAGAAATGGATTTAAAAATAAATGTAAGGAATGTAATATTAGTGATGAAATTATACATACACTCAACTAGTTTGGGAAAAATTTGTAAAATTTTCGGCCATACCATGCTTTGTGTTGTGCTATATATATATATATATATATATATATATATATATATATATATATATATATATATATATTCCCGAAAATTATATATTATATATAATTAAATATTATATATTATACAACACATTTTAATATTTTATAAAAACTGTCATAGAATCCTGTATCTTATATATCTCTTTATAATATACCAAGGGATGCTGTGTTAAGGGTGATGGAAGTTACATTATATATAAGAAGCCATTATAATACACTCCTGGAAATAGAAAAAAGAACACATTGACACCGGTGTGTCAGACCCACCATACTTGCTCCGGACACTGCGAGAGGGCTGTACAAGCAATGATCACACGCACGGCACAGCGGACACACCAGGAACCGCGGTGTTGGCCGTCGAATGGCGCTAGCTGCGCAGCATTTGTGCACCGCCGCCGTCAGTGTCAGCCAGTTTGCCGTGGCATACGGAGCTCCATCGCAGTCTTTAACACTGGTAGCATGCCGCGACAGCGTGGACGTGAACCGTATGTGCAGTTGACGCACTTTGAGCGAGGGCGTATAGTGGGTATGCGGGAGGCCGGGTGGACGTACCGCCGAATTGCTCAACACGTGGGGCGTGAGGTCTCCACAGTACATCGATGTTGTCGCCAGTGGTCGGCGGAAGGTGCACGTGCCCGTCGACCTGGGACCGGACCGCAGCGACGCACGGATGCACGCCAAGACCGTAGGATCCTACGCAGTGCCGTAGGGGACCGCACCGCCACTTCCCAGCAAATTAGGGACACTGTTGCTCCTGGGGTATCGGCGAGGACCATTCGCAACCGTCTCCATGAAGCTGGGCTACGGTCCCGCACACCGTTAGGCCGTCTTCCGCTCACGCCCCAACATCGTGCAGCCCGCCTCCAGTGGTGTCGCGACAGGCGTGAATGGAGGGGCGAATGGAGACGTGTCGTCTTCAGCGATGAGAGTCGCTTCTGCCTTGGTGCCAATGATGGTCGTATGCGTGTTTGGCGCCGTGCAGGTGAGCGCCACAATCAGGACTGCATACGACCGAGGCACACAGGGCCAACACCCGGCATCATGGTGTGGGGAGCGATCTCCTACACTGGCCGTACACCACTGGTGATCGTCGAGGGGACACTGAATAGTGCACGGTACATCCAAACCGTCATCGAACCCATCGTTCTACCATTCCTAGACCGGCAAGGGAACTTGCTGTTCCAACAGGACAATGCACGTCCGCATGTATCCCGTGCCACCCAACGTGCTCTAGAAGGTGTAAGTCAACTACCCTGGCCAGCAAGATCTCCGGATCTGTCCCCCATTGAGCATGTTTGGGACTGGATGAAGCGTCGTCTCACGCGGTCTGCACGTCCAGCACGAACGCTGGTCCAACTGAGGCGCCAGGTGGAAATGGCATGGCAAGCCGTTCCACAGGACTACATCCAGCATCTCTACGATCGTCTCCATGGGAGAATAGCAGCCTACATTGCTGCGAAAGGTGGATATACACTGTACTAGTGCCGACATTGTGCATGCTCTGTTGCCCGTGTATATGTGCCTGTGGTTCTGTCAGTGTGATCATGTGATGTATCTGACCCCAGGAATGTGTCAATAAAGTTTCCCCTTCCTGGGACAATGAATTCACGGTGTTCTTATTTCAGTTTCCAGGAGTGTATTATCTTAATGGTGGAAAATTATATTGCAGGAGGAATTTCAGAATGTTATAACTGATAAGTAACACTATATCAATGTTTGAAAGATTGCGTAGTAAAAAGAAAAATCATGTTATTTAATATATCTAGATATAACTATGTATGCAGTTGGAAGTTGTCTCAATGTTTGCCATGTGATAAATTGAATGAGATGATTCAAACTGTTTTGATGCCAAACAATAAGTGAAATTTATGGTACTTCTCATTTTTTATATATATTTGAAGTCGAATTAGAATACTGTAAACAGTTGGACGATTTAAATGAAGATTTTTCTCTTACTGCAGAAAAAATACACTAAATGAAAAAGTTATTGACTGCTTTGGATGACAAACATAATTTTGTTCTCCAGTATACAGCTCATAAAAATATTGTCCCTAGGAATGAAAAAATTGTGTGAAATTTTGGTACTGAAATCACTGTGTTGGATAAATTGATGCAGGGACTATAATACACAAATGAGGTATATACCTAAAAATTATTTTGAAAACTACTTCTACATATTAATGAATTATTTGATCTGTGGAATAACAATAAAAAGCATAAGAAACAGAGTAGATATAAAATTGGTGTCAGACACAAAAAATATGAAAATCTTATATCAAAACCACATTTTAATTGCTTTATAGTATTAATGAAAATCTTGTTGAAATTCAAATGAATAAAACAAAAATTTTATTAAAATACCTATTTATGTGTGTATGAGCATCTGTGATATATCAAAAGAAGTAATGTAAGATTTTCACTACAGAGTTGTCAAACCTAAATATAGACAAAAATTGAGCTTCATTATCAAGATATTGATAGTTATATCTATGGTACAGAAACTGATTTTGGATATAGGGAGATGAAGATAATGCTTGATAATTTAAGCAGCACTGGTTATCTGAGAAATAATATTTATTACGTTTAGCAAATAAATAAGAAAGTTTTAAGTAAAACGAAACATGAATGTTGAGGAAGAATAATGGAGAAATATTGTGATTCAAGATTTAAAAAATGTACAGATACAATGATGTTGCTATTCTTGAGAAAAAGTCAAATGGGTTGAGAAACATGTTTTAAAAATAAAGTAAGTTTATAAGATTACAAAGATCGCATGTTTAAAATTATGGAACAATATAGAACTATCAAACTCTTATGAAGTGGTAAACAGAAAGTTTATTCAGTGGATATTAATAAAAAAAGTGAAGTACTGATGATGTGTTTTGGATAATAAAATGAGTAGATTACTGTATGGACATTGTCAAATTAAGTAATGAATGAAAATATGTTTGTACTTATTTGTATCTTTAATGATTTGTTCGTTAGTTAAAATCATTTTGAGAGATAAAGCTTCTCACAAGTGAATAGGTAAGAGCACTGAACGGACATATTAGTGAATTACATCAAAACACCGAATATCACTTGCAGACAGTTGTATTGCAGTCGCATATAAATATAAGCAGACAAAATTCGTTTGCTCAAGACATTTATGCATGTCTGAAGGATCATTTTGGTCACTTCAGTATCATATTTATCCACAGACTTTCAATTAAACTGCCCTCCCCTTTATTGGAAGAACATAATATGTGTACAAGCACATGCTGTGATGCAGGAATGACGATGTATCGAACTTTTCGTCATTCCTTGACCCACGCATAGATAGCCAAAGTGATTCCACTCACGTAGAACAGGAAATCCGCATTCAAGTTCTGGTTTGGCTCAAATATTCATTGTCATCATTCGCTTATACATGTGATTGTTATTTGTATTTGCAGCTGCGATTATAGTTGATGTATGTAATATCTTTGACTATATGTGCAATAATAATTAAGCTGTGAAATTTAAAATTTTTCCAGCAGACTGAATATTCAAAAGGATTTCGGGCTTGCAGCCGGTTGTCGTTAGCTTCCATCCACGATATTTCGACTGGACAGCTGCCAGCCATCCTCAGGTGAGCCATCGAAGACTGACGAAGACGCCTTTCATTCCGTAATATACAGCGTGCAAGCGAGTATTCCGCGCATGCGTCAAAATCATATGGAGGGACGAACCACACCGCCCGCCAGCTGCGCCCTCGCTGGTGGAACTGCAGAACTCAGCTGTCTTTGGTGTTGTCAATTGCCGCGGCCATCGGGGTACTCTGAAGTCTTAGAGATCTTAGAGATGACGGGGTTCCACGCATTATCTAGCTGGAAGCCATTGTCACAGTTAATAAGATTGTCTGTCATGCTAATTTCCACTGATTCTTTTAAGACAGAGTCCCAAAAGGATGTTGCTGTGGCCAAAATTGTTGTCTTGTCATACTCCATTGAGTGTCCAGTGGAAATGCAGTGCTCAGAAATTGCAGACTTGCTAGGTTGCAAAAGGCGAGTACAGCGCTGATGTTCAGTGCAACGTTCTTCTACTGTTCGCAATGTTTGTCCTATATATGACATGCCACACTAACAAGGTATTTTATAAATTCCCGCCATCCGCAATACCAGTTCATCTTGCACTGATCCCAGCAGGTCGGAAATCTTCGATGGTGGACGGAAAATTACTTTCACTTCGAAACTGTGGAGGATTCTTGCAATTTTGAAGGAAATGTTGTCAACAAAGGGAAGAAAAGCTAAAGATTTAGTAGATGTGCTCTCTTCTTTCTCCACTCCCTGTTTCTTTGGCTTAATTGCAAGTGCCTTGCTAATTTGCCAGATAGAATATCCATTCTCTTTGAAAACCCTCTTCAGATGGGCAAGCTCTTCAGGCAAACTATCTGCGTCTGAAACTACATGAGCTCTGTGTACAAGTGTTTTAAGTACACTCATTGTTTGCGATGGGTGATGGCAGCTGGACGAATTTAAATACAAATCAGTATGTGTGGGCTTTCGATAAACCAAATGCCCCAGAGAGCCATCACTCTTCCGTCTAAGTAGCACATCCAAGAAAGGGAGGCAACCATTTTCCTCTAATTCCATGGTAAACCGAATGTTCTCATAAATGTAGTTGAGGTGATCTAAAAACTCCATTAATTTTTCTTCTCCATGAGGCCACACTACGAAAGTGTCATCCACGTACCTCCAAAAATCCGTTGGTTTGAGGGCTGCTGATTCAAGTGCTCTCTCCTCAAAATCCTCCATAAAACGGTTAGCCACCAAAGGAGACAAGGGGCAACCCATGGCGACGCCGTCAATCAGTTCAAAATACACTTGGTTGAACATAAATTAGGCTGAGGAGAGAGCGTGGCGAAACAAAGCAGTGATTCCCACCTGAAACGTATTGCCAATCAGTGCCAAGAAGTCTGCAAGAGGTACCTTTGTAAAAAGAGACACCACGTCAAAACTAATTAAAAGATCAGAAGTACTTAGGCCGAGAGCCCCCAGTCTGTTGATAAAATCGGCCGAGTTACGAATGTGATGCAGACATTTGCACACAAATGGCCTTAGCAAGAATGCAAGATGTACTCGCCTTTTGCAGCCTAGCAAGTCTGCAATTGCTGAGCACTGCGTTTCCACTGGACACTCAATGGAGTATGACAATACAACAATTTTGGCCACAGCAACATCGTTTTGGGACTCTAAGAATCAGTGGAAATTCGGATGACAAACATTCTTATCAATCGTGACAATGGCTACCAGCTAGATAATGCGTGGAACCCCGTCATCTCTAAGATCTGCTCCAGACGAAGACGTCAGAGTACTCTGATGGACGCAGCAACTGACAACACCGAAGACAGCTGAATTCTGCAGTTCCACCAGCGAGGGCGCTGCTGGCGGTCGGTGTGATTCGCTTTTCATATGATTTTGACGCATGCGCGGAATACTCTCTGCACGCTATATATTACGGAACGGTGAGCGTCTTCGTCAGTCTTCGATGGCTCACCTGAGGATGGCTGGTAGTTGTCCAGTCGAAATATCGTGGATGGAAGCTAACGACGACCGGCTGCAAGCCCGAAATCTTTTTGAATATTCAGTTCACCGGAAAAATTTTAAATTTCACATTAGACGCCTTTAAGGGGAGGGGATGGCCTCACATGTAAGAAGTTTTGACAAACTACGTGGTAAGAGAGCTAAGCTTTTGTGTTCTTTGACGTTTTTATTGAGATGTCGGGACCATAACATAATACCAAATCTTGCCAGACTGATGCATTTTATTGAGACTGCCACTGCACGGAAGATAACTGGAAAGGCCAGTCACGCTATTGATAGAGAGAGGATTTGCCACACACGACGAAGATTGGATGCCATTTCAGAAGAATTGTTCCATCTGCATCTAAAGATTGCAGCACATCTGTCTACTGTATCATGGGACTGGGTTGATGGAGTAACTTCGAACAGATTTGAGTGGGTACGCAATGTTGCAAGTTCTCGGCAGATGTCAAAATTTGATCGTCTGGTGCCACAACAGTCGTCGCCACAGGAGATTACTGCACGAAGTTCCGTTGTTAACCTCACGGACAAGAATTTGGACGACGCGACGCTGTCGGTATTAAGTAAGGGTTTGAATTTTGCACCTACACCTAGAGCACAACCTTTTATGAGTTTTGTGAGTGGTGTTGAAGAAGCCGTACGATGCCTTCCTATGGAAACTGCAAGGAAGTAAGGAAGGAAACTTGCCGTACTCTTCTGAAGGCTCCTCCTCAATACAGTAACATTACCTCCGCAGAAAGGGCTGCACTGCGAAGTCTCCGAGAAGATCCGGAAGTTATGGTACTGAAGGCCGATAAAGGCAATTTAACTGTACTGTTACCTGGCAGTTTGTATGTGGATAAGATGTATGGTCTACTAATGATTCTGCCTACAGGAAGATTGATAACGATCCTACAGGGCATGTGCAACGGAAGACATCTACACTCCTGAATTCTTCCTCGTTGCCTCCAGAGACGATCAAGCGCTTAAGACCTCATGGCAGCGTTCCTCCAAGACTGTATGGCCTTCTGAAGGTACATAAAGACGGACTACCCTTGCGGCCAATACTGAGTAATATTGGAGCCCCCACTTACAATTTAGATCTTGTATCCTTGCTGAGGCCTATTGTGGGCAAATGTTCACATCACATACGTAACTCGACCGATTTTATCAACAGCTGGGGGCTCTCCGCCTAAGTACTTCTGATCCTTTAGTTAGTTTTGACGTGGTGTCCCTTTTTACAAAGATACCTCTTGCAGACTCCCTGGCACTGACTGGCAATAAGTTTCTGGTGGGAATCACTGCTTTGTTTCGCCACGCTCTCTCCTCAACATATTTTATGATCAACCAAGAATATTTTGAACTGATTGACGGCGTCGCCATGGGTTGCCCCTTGTCTCCCTTGGAGGCCAAACTTTTTATGGATGATTTTGAGGAGAGAGCACTTGAATCAGCAGCCCTCAAACCAACGGTTTTTTGGAGGTAAATGGATGACACTTTCGTAGTGTGGCCTCATGGAGAAGAAAAATTAATGGAGTTTTTAGATCACCTCAACTCCATTCATGAGGATTACCATGGAATTAGAGAAAAATGGTTGCCTCCGTTTCTTGGATGTGCTACTTAGACGCAAAAGTGATGGCTCTCTGGGGCTTTCGGTTTATCGAAAGCCCACACATACTGATTTGTATTTACATTCGTCCAGCTGCCATCACCCATCGCAAACAATGTGTGTACTTAAACAGTTATACACAGAGCTCATGTAGTTTCAGATGCAGATAGTTTGCCTGAAGAGCTTGCCCATCTGAAGAGGGTTTTCAAAAAGAATGGATATTCTACCCGGCAAATTAGCAAGGCACTTGCAATTAAGCCAAAGAAACAGGGAGTGGAGAAAGAAGAGAGCACGTCTACTAAATCTTTAGCTTTTCTTCCCTTTGTTGACAACATTTCCTTCAAAATTGCAAGAACCCTCCACGGTTTCGAATTGAAAGTAATTTTCCGTCCACCATGGAGGATTTCCGACCTGCTGGGATCAGTGCAAGACGATCTGGTATTGCGGAAGGTGGGAATTTATAAAATACCTGGTCAGTGTGGCATGTCATATATAGGACAAACATTGCGAACAGTAGAAGAACGTTGCACTGAACATCAGTGCTGTACTCGCCTTTTGCAACCTAGCAAGTCTGCGATTGCTGAGCACTGCATTTCCACTGGACACTCAATGGAGTATGAGAAGACAACAATTTTGGCTACAGCAACATCCTTTTGGGACTCCGTCATAAAAGAATCAGTGGAAATTCGCATGACAGACAATCTTATCAACTGTGACAATGGCTACCAGCTAGATAATGCGTGGAACCCCATCATCTCTAAGATCTGCTCCAGACGAAGACGTCAGAGTACTCCGATGGCCGCAGCAATTGACAACACCGAAGACAGCTGAATTCTGCAGTTCCACCAGCGAGTGCGCTGATGGCGGTCGGTGTGGTTCGTCTTTCCATATGATTTTGACGCATGCGCGGAATACTCTCTGCACGCTATATATTACCGAACGGAGGGCATCTTCGTCAGTCTTCGATGGCTCACGTGAGGATGGCTGGCAGCTGTCCAGTCGAAATATCGTGGATGCAAGCTAACGACGACCGGCTGCAAGCCCGAAATCTTTTTGAATAATAATTAAGCTCTTCACTTAAAACTTCCGGGCTGATAGGCCATGGTCCGACTGCGGGCGACATCTTCGGAGGTAAAGCGGGCAGTTCGCCGCTTTACCTCCGAAGATGTCTCCCGCAGTCGGAGACGAAACGTTAGGAGACAGTTTTATACTTCGACCACGGCCTATCAGCCCGGAAGTTTTAAGTGAAGACAATACCGGCCGTGAAAGTTTACATTGTATGAATAATTAAGCAGTAAGAAATACACATAGTACTTTGTGGGTTAATATACAAATAGTGGTGCTGAAACCAGGGATCCTGTGACATGGTGGAATGTGACAAAAAAGTGCAAGACAAAAAACGATATCTGCCTGTTTCACATCAACAAGCATATCTGAAAAAGCATTGCATCATAATTCTTAACAAAACAGACATCACAATAACGTAGAGATGTTACATTTACAGGGATGAATAACGACCAGTTTATTTATTTCCAATCTTCAACAATTTTCATTAACGTTTTACAAAAGAAAGAAAGAGGGGTAATTTATTTTTATTTCCATATCAGCAATAAATATCTAGGTTCATAGGTGAATAAAAGGTCTGCATCAATACATGTGTGATGTAACTGATCAATAACTGCAGTCTGATGAAAGACTACATACTTAACAGCAGATATGAAGTGTCGCTAGCCAGTAAAAGTTTAACAAGATTTGAAGTTGCGAAGAAAAATTGTGTCTTGCAGCTGCTATTTAGCGTTGAGATGGTTTGCTGAACAATTTATGAGGAGAAATTCTTGAGTTTACCACCTGAAGAAGATGCCCACACATCAGCAAGATGGGCCATTCACACTGTGTTATGTCTCTTGTACATACTTATTACCTGAAACTAAAGAATGACACAAGCCATTTTATGCAATCATGTAACTTATCCTTAGAAAGTTTTACTTTTTAATGATTTTCATAACTTATTCAGTATTTCTCATTACTTATTGTTTCCAGACATTACATACTCTAAACAGCTGTGATGTTTTCACTGCATTGTATTGGAGCAGCACTACTGTTGGAATAAACAATATCAGTTAAACGTTATTATGTTTGTAAACTGCACCGATGTTTCAGAACAGTGAAAACTTCACTGAGCTGCAACACAATAGACCTGAAATGTGGTGACATTAATAATTCATCCAGTGTGTGAGTAATATAGTATTACAGTGCTCTAAATGAGTATGGGGTAAGGGCGGCATGAGGACATTTTTGATATCAAATTAATTAAATTTATTAATTTATCACCCCCACCCACTCCTTCCCCCACCTCCAGATGACATCAGATATGTTCCAAGCTGGTACGTCCGTCCCCGTCCTCCCCAACCCCTTCCATCCTCCACCTACCATATTGGCGGGAATTTCGAATTTTGGTGGTAATTCTGAATTTTCCACGGTAAACTCGAATGTTTGCTGCAAAATTCGATTGTCAGTTCAGAGAAAATTGCTGACAGAAATTGTTTATAGATGGTAGAAATAAAAAAAATTCAGGGAATGGGAAACTGAGAAATTATACTCTGCAGAGGACATAATTAGCATTTGGTAGTATAGGGATGGTTTTACTTATGTTCTGATCACATCATATACTGAGGTCGCTTCACTACGTGCTGTGCATGGTGCTCATAACGGTTCTGTCAGGCGATTTGTGTCTCTTGCATATTGGTGTATGGTTGAATGATGACTCATGTGTGAGGTCTAGCATGTGCCACTTGGCGCGATATCTGGTGGCCCACAGCAGATTCATCAGAGCAGCCCCCGGCCAGAACTCGGCTGCCTCGCACAACATTATTGGACCACAGCCACTGGACCTGCCCCCTTCCCAACTGCACTAGACAACCTCCTCCCAGTCTATTATTGCTTGGGGGGGGGGGGGTTCCAGATCTTCATTGGCTGGCCAGCTGTCAAAGAAAATCGGCATACGATTGTAATGTGAGCCACCATTCCCAAATCATGTGGTGGTGGCCGTCTACCACGAACAACAGAGTTGCTTTTGAATGTTAGCATCTTCCTGCCACAGCTGTGCCCTAACAGACTACGACACGCACTTCGAGCTACGCAGTTGATGTCAGAAGTGCCAGGCTATCTGTTTGTCCCAAATGAATAACGGGTGTTCTTGTAAGTATAGCACCTGCAAGCCAATTTTCCAGCCACATGCAGTCACCTGCCAGCAAAAAAAGGATGTTTTCGAAAATTCCCTCTACCAGTTTGTTCCAGAGTTTTTTTTCTGCCTGACAACAGCGTTCTGTTTCTCAGCCACCTACACCAAGCCTACTTCAGCCTGCTTGAAGAAAAAGGAGGCAAGTTATAACCTGCTGGTATGGCATTATGTATTCCTATTGGTCCTCTGCAAAATAGATGGTGGATTATGAAGGTATATAAAGCCCAACCCCCTTTGCAAACGATCATCAGTCTTTGACAATGCCAAGTTGTGTCTGTGTCACTCTCAGAATTTGAAGTGGTCAGTCAGTAGCGATGCCAGTGGCAATGGTAATAGGAAATGGCCAAACTTGGATCAACTGCCAAATAAGTGTTTATAAAAAAAAAATTATGAGTTCAAATTGTGACAATTATAAAATTTCGTAACAATTCAAATTTTTCGAGTTCAGGAAGCTGAAAGACGACAGCAGCAGCAAGCTAAAGAGTTTATGCTACCGTCTTGTAAGTACGTCTTAAAATGTCTGTGTGGGATAGTTTAAATTTTCAGAAAACTTCTCTTAAAGTATTGAAATTGTAACAAGTGCTTCTACAGCAGCAGCAAGCCAAAGAGGCATGCTACAATCATGTAAATACGTCTCTAAATGCTGTGTGATAGTTTACATGTTCAGAAAACAGCTCTCGATGTATTCAAATCGTAAGAAGTGTTTATAAAATTTTCATCTCAATGTTGCGACATTAGAGCGGCAGCTGACCGACCTTGAGCAGCTGCTGGAGGCTGAAATGCAGCAAGAAGTACATTTGTAATATATTGCTGTTAGAATTTTTTAGTGTATACAGTTGTGTGAGACATATATTCATCATTGTTGTAGATGTAGCTATGGAGCAAGAGGAGAATGAGAATGCAGCAGGGGCATGCATTGAGAACGGTGACCAGCAGTCATCACTTCCATCTGCTATGAATTTTTTTTTTTCGCCTGTTATGTATAATCGCTATATCGTTGTAGGCAAATTCAGTTGTTGTTCCTTATAATCAGTATTTCGTTGTAGGCGACTTCTGTGAGATGGATTAATGGCTTCACAACAATAACTCCATCGATGGTGAAGTACCAGAGTGTGTGCGTGAGATGACAGTTGCTGAGGATACTGAAAGGCAATGCTATTCGCCCTTTTGGGTGAGGAAGAGGAAATACTTGATTGGGTGGGAGAGCTAGCAGAAAGATCGACTGAACTGCTCAGTCCTGCGACCTAAAGTGTGAAAGATGATTATAATGTAACCGTCATCGTTACAGCATATAATTATTATCACTGTTTTGGAATGTTGATGTATTCAATTACTGTTATTTGTTTACAGCATATATTAAAAAGAGTCTTGAGTATTGTACTTAATTTTTCCGTTATTCATATGTTACGGAGGTGCCACCAACACTGCCATGACAACAGCACACTCTGGCATGGGCACCTAGAGTGTCGTTGTAAGGCTAGGCATCAAACACGCAACTGAGAGGTGTGCTCCCCCGTACAAAGCACCACTTATAGCTGCGTGAGATACGGTGGAAGGAGCTGCAGCTGCTGAAGTGCCAGCCCCTGAACCGTCACATACCCTCTGGCGTCCATGTGTGGTTCATTCGGTTGCAACTATCTTCCACCCCCTGGCTGGTGGTGGTCGCAAAGGCTCCAGCAAATACCAGCCTCAACGAGTGCCCAGTCCACAACCTGGGTGTACTGCACTTGATGTCACAGCCACCACCTCCTCTGGCTGGCTGTTCACCCTCGCCAGCAGCGAAAGGTAAGTGTGCCTCAGCACATACACCTCATCCCAGAAGGCGCCTCCTCCACATCACCGTCATCCATTGGGTGGGCGCAATCGTCCCCTAGTTGTAGAGTTAACGATCATGAACCTGTGCTATCAGTAGTGCTCTCTCATATCCTGATAGTGAAGGACATCAGATTAGCGACGTCATGACCCCACCAGAATACATGACTGTTGCTAGGGGCTTTGAGGGGCGTGACTTGTTCAGTGGGATTTAGAAATCAGTCTGGGATTATCACAACCAAGTGAGCTTTCTAGAGGCGTGTCTCCTGGTCTTGGAGGTACAGCTCCTCAAAGCCCTAGATGAGCCAAGATTAAATCCATTAAATGTAATGCAGTACTATGCTGTGAGTTGACTCACCTTCCCAAATAGCTGGGTGCAGCTGAGGAGAAAAGCCGCACTACATCTGGAGTGATAATGGCGTTCTGTCTCGGAGTACATCAATTGCCGAGTGGTATCCTGAATCCACCTTGGGTGCTATACTGGCCCAGTTTTCTGAGATGGACCTAAGAAGGTCAGCTAAAGCACTCAGCCAAATACCACGCCTCGATATCCTTATTCATGTCTAAGTCGAGGGTCTAGTTATATGGAACACCCTGAGGTTATTAAGAACAAGCGGGCTTATATTAACACTCATAATGTATGGGGTAATGCTTGTTTTGCATAGTCAATCCAAGGTTACGAGAGAAATTACAATGTACATCCAGAGTGTATAGATAAATACTGCAAGTGCAAAAATACGATCCCCAGGGCATATATCTTCGACAGTATAGAGTTCACCATATAGATTCCGGACATAGCAAAATGTGAGGCACAAAGTCCTGGAATGTCAGTTCACGTCTATGGCGTGAAGAATCAGAAAAGTAATCCAGATGAACAGGACAAGCATACTGTAGTTTTTCGAAATATGCAGGTGAGTGTGGTCTTTATGTAAACATGCTGCTCTTCTGTGAAAATGATAATCAGTATTACATATGGATCAAAAATATTTTCCACCTCCTTTACAGTCAATTGTCGAAAAAGAACGTAAAAAACACATTTGTTTCAGGTGCCTAAATACCTTTTCAGAAGGAACATATTTAATAAAACATCTGAAGGATTGTGAATCCAGGGAACCAGTACATGTTGTTATGCCTACAGAACAAAACAAGTTCATTAAATTCAAGAATGCTCACCACCAGGAATGATGTCCGTTTGTTGTATACAGTGACTTCGAATGTCTCCTTGCCCCTACCGGCTGCTGTGAAGGGAACCCCATAGCCTCACGCACCACATTCCCGCAAAAAACATGTACTATATGTGGCCATCTTGCACGCCCATATGATTAAGGTCTCAGCTGCTATGAATCTTACATCGGAGATAATCCTGCAGTTTGGTTGCTCACTGAGCTTGAAAAACTGTCACAGGATCTCGAAAGGATTTACAGTACCAACGTCCACATGATTGAATTGGAAGAGGATAAAAAATTATACAATGATGCAGTTAACTGTCATATTTGTCAGTTGCTGTTAGACACAAAAGCTGGACTCCCTGTAGAGGTCATTATCATCTTACAGTGAAGCTCACATTGCATGCAATTTGAAGTATAAGTTACCACGACACATACCCGTATTCTTACATAATTTAAGCGGGTATGATGGCTGCCTGAATTCTGTAATTAAGTTTGCATTATTACTCACCAGCTGCTTTGGGATTCTGAAATATATCTTACTCAGATAAAATACATCAACTCTCATATGGCGACTAAAAGGGAAATATCGTAGAATTTGATCCTTGTTTTCCACAGCAACATAGTCAAATATGAAGATTGTGCTTTGCTTTTCCAATAGAGGGATATCACTGCTCTCACTGAATGTCATGTACGTCACACCACCTACACCTTGCAATATCTCCTGTAATAGTCGGTATTTGTGTTGAAATGTGTTTTTGAATATATACTTACATGGTCAAAACAGATTCCATCCAGATGTGTTAGCAGTGACATAATAACGCTTGTCTTGCCCCGGTTGAATTGACCTACAACTATTGCACATATGTCGTTGAGAAAGAGTACGCCATTCTTCTTCCACTCCTTTTTGCATGCTGTCACAGCTCCAGTCACTTACAACAAAGTCTGGATGCTTCACCTATCCTGCCATGACACCTACTACTATTGCATGGTTACAGCAAAAATACTGGTAGCAGTAGTTATGGCACATGCAATATGATGAGAGGTATCAAACAAAACACGTACATGGTTATAAAAATATTCATTCAGTAATAATACATGGGTTGCACTACATCAACAAGTTCTTTCTTTGTCTTAACACCAGCACAAATACAGAAAATAGTCTTCTTCTAAGCACAGAATTCGTCATGTATTTCTCTCAAACTTATTGGTAGTATGCTAGTTTCCGTTGGCGCCATATTGTCCCAATGTTCAAAGTCATCTACATGCACATTGGTCATATGGAGATTCTCTGCAATGTCCCTATACACAGCTTCAACACAAGGCAGCCATCTCTTCAGTCTTTCCAACACAATGGATAGTACCATCTCTAGATCGAAAAAGTTTTAAACTGTGGAGTGCTGTAGATAAATGGATGTGTTACCTGATTTCACATGGACTTTCAAGTCATTTTACACTGTTGTAATGGATAGAGTTAGAGCCGCACAGTAAATGTCCAGAGGAGGACGACTCGGATGATACACAGTGGTCAACTGCTGCTTGATGTAGGCTTTTGCACAACACTCCGCAGTTTACAAACTGCGCTTCAACACTTTTAGCTGCGTTCTCAATCTCTGTCAAAAAATGCCAGTCTCTGTCTGTGGATGCTTCTATACCAACATGTAAAAGCTGTGAGCCACTAGCAGTTAAACTGTGTGCTGCAGTGAACGGTAGTGGTGCACAGGGTGTAACTGGAATCTTCTCATCCTCTGTATCCTCGCTTTCTCCATGCAGTATCACTGAAATATTCTGCAATGGTACGTATAATGGGATGTAGTACCAACCTGCGTCATACTGATTAGGACCCCCCCAATGCAATTCAGTGAATCAGAGTCTGGCTGGGTGTCTTCAACCAACAATAACAGCCCATTGTCCTGTCACAACAAGCTGACCAGGTGTGTGACATGATTCCAGGGTGCTGCCGCTGCTGAGGGTCCCAACGAGCTGTGACACGTTGCTGCTGCAGACTCCGACAGGCTGAAGGGCGTCACATCCACTGATGACCAAAAACGGAAACCTGTTACAGGCGATAATAACAGCGCAATGATTTCACCTTCCTCACACAGTAGTAAACACAGACATTAAGCAAGGGATACTTACTCTTCTGCGGCTTCTTCCTATTCTGATGCTGCAGCGGCTGGGCCGTGTTGGACGATCTCGACTGGCGCTTCATGCTGACTGTAACTGAGGCTGCAAAGCTGCTGGTCCTGCCTTGTGTCCCTAACGCAATAAGATGCTGCGTTCCTATTGGCCACAGCGAATTTACAGGTCCTCTGCTACCATAATTATTTTGGGGGGTGCAGTTGGGCTGCCTGTACAGAAGAACCAGAGTTTGAGGCTCAGAAAGGGCACCATCCTTTGAATTTCCAGTGAATTCCTGGGTAGGGAGAGGGGTGGGACGTCAGCACAGCCCTGGGACATAAAAATTCCCACAATTTTTGAAATTCCCGCCAAAACTGGAAATTCCCGCCAACAGGGTAAGTGGGGGAGGGGGAATAGGAGAGGTGATGTAGTGGATGGAGACCCACTTTCCGGTTGGGGAAAACACATGATGTCATTTGGTGGTGGGAGTAGGGTAATTAATTGATCAATTTAATTAATTTGTATATGAATTTGATATAAATAATGTTCCTACGTCGCACTTATGCCACTAGTTATGATGGTCTACTGGGCAGTAGCTCGATTCATTGCCAGCAGGGGAGGCAATGTGGAAGATATCTTTAGTTTTCACGAGGCTAGATGCAGAGCCTGATCAGCAGCAGACCCTGTATCAGTGGCAGCCTCCGTGTAAAACCTTTGGAGATGAATAGTGCCTATTATGATAACAATACACGTGACTCAACCCAAGACTCGAAGACAGAAAGTGATGTTAGGCGAAAATAAAATTGTGTGAGGCTGCCAAAAACGGAAAGCAGTTAACAAAAGAAACATGTAGATTCAATACGACAAAAGTCGGTTCCCATTCAGTATCTCAAATGTCTGTTACTGCTTAGTCATATAATAGTTGAAAAATAGCGACACCTGTGGTTGGTTAGCAGTACCAAATTCCAACAAGGTACGTGTTATGAGAATATAGAAGATGGCAAGAGAACTAAACAAGAACCGAAAGGAGTTGAGAGATGATCTCCATTCACATTGCTTTTAAAAATGTGTAGCATTTACTCAAGGTGATCACGGTAGTACTGATCAAAACTAGAAAAAAGTCTGATAAATATCCAGAAACAAATACATCATCCGATATGAACTATCGCATGATTGCCAGCTGTGAGCTGATAACTACAGGAGGTTCCTTTTGTGCATAAATATTCAGTCAGCTCTTGATTAGCAACTTGCTTTAAATGTTCAGTAATGTAAAACTGTGCACTTCACAAAACGAAAAAACGTAATAGCCTATGATTATAGCATCAATGAGTCACTGTTAGAATCGGCCAACTCACACAAATGCCTGAATGTAACACTTTCTAGGGATGTGAAATGGGGTGTGGGTAAAGCAAGTGGTAGGCTTTGGTTCATTGGTAGAATACTGGGGTAGTGCAGTCGGTCTGCAAAGGGGATTGCTTACAAATCACTCGTGCGACTGGCTCTAGAATATTGCTCAGTTGTGTTGGACCCATATCAAATAGGACTAACAGAGAATATTGAACGTGAAGGACAGCCGAAATGGTCAATGGTTACTTTGGTCCATGGGAAAGTGTCACACAGATACTGAAGGAACTGAACTGGCACACTCTTGAAGATATACATAAACTATCCCGAAAAAGTCTGTTAATCAAGTTTCAAGATACGGCTTTAAGCGATGACTCTAGAAATATACTACAATCCCCTACGCATCACTTACATAGGGATCGAGAGCTTAAGATTAGAATAATTACTGCACGCTTTGAGACATTCACTCATTCATCCCATGCTCTATACGTGAATGGAATGGGAATAAAAATGGCTCTGAGCACTATGGGACTCAACATCTATGGTCATCAGTCCCCTAGAACTTAGAACTACTTAAACCTAACTAACCTAAGGACAGCACACAACACCCAGCCATCACGAGGCAGAGAAAATCCCTGACCCCGCCGGGAATCGAACCCGGGAACCCGGGAGTGGGAAGCGAGAACGCTACCGCACGACCACGAGATGCGGGCGAATGGGAATAAACCCTAATAACTGGTACAGTGGGATGTACCCACTGCCATGCATGTCATGGTGCTTTGCAGAGAACAGATGTAAACATAGACGTAGATGTAGATGTGTCTACCACTCATTCTTTCATGTCCTTTTGCAGGCCATCTCAAAGAATCACAACTTGTGAGAAAACAACTGGATGTCTGCCATTTTCCAAGTGGAATAATGGTACTCTGTACCATCGTTCCCGTTGTTCGCCGAGAAGGAACCACCATTCTTGTTCTGATGCTAGCACAACCTCGATACGTTACGTACGGTTTGACTGGGAGACGTGGGAGACAATTTCGCTGCATCGGACAACAACACTGCAGCCAGGACTCTAAGTACAAACAGAACCAATAGTGATGAACAAAGAACATCAACAAGGAGATAGCCCACTTCACTCAATACTAAACATTCTGGACACAAAAAAATTGGTCTCTGCACTATACACAATGGCAGGTAATGTTTTCCTCAGGCATCCGCCAAATCCAAACCATTCCAACGAATTGCCACAGTGTATAGGTGATTCATCGTTTCAAATCACTCATTTACAATCATCAATTGTCCATTGGGGTCCCCCTTTACACCACTTTAAGCGTCGCTTAGCACTGACCACTAAAACGCGGGCTTATGAGAACGCTATCCACTATTATTTTTAACTGCTTACACACTGTCATTGTGTTATCTGGACTGCTGCTTGCACCCTGGAACTCAAGAGTGATTCCTTGCATGATTTCTTGCGATTTTTTCAACCACCCTGCGCCATGCTCGACGTGTTCCGCCCATCAGTACATCAGGTCTGTCTGGTCTTGTTTTAGCTGTGGTTGTCTCCATGTTTTCGCTTCACAGTCCCATCACCAACAGTCTATTTGGTCTACTTTAGATGGGTTCAACTGTCTGTGATGGATTTGTTACTCAGTTCACACCTAATGACCAGTCGACTGACCCAGTCTGCTGTCACTGCTTCTCTACTGACTACACACTATACCCCATTTTCTTCTGTACTTACGGGTCCGCGTCTTATGATATCTGGTGGTCAGTTCCGTATTACCCAGCAGTGTCGACACACTTTTGATTTGATAGTGCTTCAGGAGTCACCCACTCTCAGGGTGGAAACTGTTGCTGCAATGTCTGTATACACAGCTCTAACACAAGACAGCCATCTGTTCAGTCTTTCCAACACAATGTGTAGCACCATCTGTAGAACCAACAAGTTTGTAATGGTGGAGTGCTGTAGAAAACTGGAGGTGTCACCTGATTGCACATTGAGTATGCCATTCTTCTTCCAGTTTGCATGCGGTGAGAGCTCCAGTCGCTTACAACAAAATCTTGATGCTTCACCCGCCCTGTCATGACACCAACTGCGTCAGGTGCTGGCGTGCATTGGGTTTTATGGAAAATAATGAACACTATGCCCTGCCATGATACCGACTATGTCAGGCTATGCCAGGTACTGGCGTGCAGTGGTAGTTCAATGACATAATTAATCCTGACATGTTTGTCAGGATAAGGGCCGAGTAACGTGTGAGGGGTCGCCAGACGAAATAAAACAGGATTCAATATTACTTCATTTATTTCTCTGAATATATCTTGTCGCCGTATCTCAGGGGGCAGCTGGGGGTTTAGTAAGTTGGCGAGGGATCTGTTGAACCCAGTGGCTGACTCAGGCTGCCGCATCTCGCTGCATCAGCCCTGTGATCTGGCCTGTGACTTCTAGCAAGTTGGTTGCTACCTGTGGTGTGGAAGGCGCGCCCAACTGGAAGCTCTACTCGGCGTTGATCACAGCGCACGTGTGCTGTGACTCAAATGCCGTTCCGAGAATTCTCTTGTCCCTCCCAGGTAGCAGACCACATTGTCGTATCTAGTGCATCACTAAGTCAGATGCTGTGAGGTGGTGTTGAATGTTGAATGCTGATCCTGGCCCGTCAGTTCTGACCCAAGCAATGCTGGAGTTTAGAGCAGTTTGTGCCCCTGGCTACAGCTGTGTTGGTAGACCCCTGAACTATCTGCGAGTTGCGTCTGTTACTGGCGGCTAGACTTGTATCGTTCATGGCTACGAATCAGCCGTCATCCAGTAGTATGACGGGAACTGGAACAGTCCCATACACGAGATGTTACAATACAATAATTATACAATCGAGTGCAAACAACATGAATGTTATCGATCCTCTGGAATGACTAGCTGTAGCCCAGTTTGGTGGAGTCTGTACGGCACTGAGGAGAGGCTCTACTTTTTGACGTCATTCGTCATATTGAAATCAGTACTGCTATTTACCTGTCGTCAGCGGTCTTCAGTTCTGTTGCATTTCCTTAACTTATTCCTTTCAGTGTCTTATCTGCTTTGTCAAGCCTCTGATGGGTGATGCTGCATCCTCCTTAGAGCCTCTTACATAATGTTACGAGAGTAACGGACCCAGGTCGGTCTTCACACTTGCCTGCTGAGCTCTTTCGCCCTCACTCACACAGAAGTGTTGATGTCGCACGCTGGTCACTGACTGATCGTGTTGCAATGTTTACGCCTAGCTGCTGGCCTGTGTTGATACTTCCATGTGCTTGGGCATTGCAGCTCTGTCCGGGCTTAGAAAATTTCATTCTCCCGTGTCCTTGCTTTCTTGAGGCATAAAAGTGAGAACCAGATCTTTGCAACGAACAGTTGAATTCCGCTATGTTTTAATCATTTCTTTGAAATTCCGCATTTACTCTTCAAAGACGAATTGGCTTAGAACATATGACTACTTCGCAGCTTCCGTTTTCATAAATATGACTGTAGCTACTACATGTGTTATTTCAGATTGCTTAAAGCTGATACTTAATCTTTTGCCAAATAATTAGTCATTCGTGACTCTTGTCAACCAACGGGACATACACTGAAGAGCCAAAGAAACCTATATACCTGCCTAATATCCTGTAGGGCCCCCCGCGAGCACGCAGAAGTGCCACAACGTAATGTGGCATGAACTCGACAGATGTCTGAAGAAGTGCTGGAGAGAATTGACTCCATGAATCCTGCAGGGCTGTCCATACATCAGTAAGAGTACGAGGGGATGGATATCTCTTCTGAACAGTACGTTGCAAGGCATCCCGGATATGCTCAATAATGTTCATGTCTGGGGAGTTCGATGGGCAGCAGAAGTGTTTAAACTCGGAAGAGAGTACCTGGAGCCACACTGTAGCAATTTTGGACGTGCAGGGTGTTGCACTGTCCTGCTGGAATTTCCCAAGCCCGTCGCAATACACCATGAGACGATTGGATGCAGCTGATCAGGCAGGATGCTTGCATATGTCTCACCTGTGAGAGTCGTATCTCGAAGTACCAGGGGTCCCATATCACTCCAACTGCACACGCCCCATGCCATTACAGAGCCTCCACCAGCTTGAGCAGTCCCCTGCTCACATGCAGGGTCCATGGGTTGTTGTCTCCATAACCATACACGTCCATCTGATAGATACAATTTGAAACGAGACTGGCCCGACCAGACAACATATTTCCGATCATCAACAGTCCAATGTCGTTGTTGAAGGGCCCAGGCGAGGCTTAAAGCTTTGTGTGGTGCAGTCATCAAGGGTACACGAGTATTCCTTCGGCTCTGAAGGCCCATGTCGATGACGTTCCGTTGAATGGTTCGCACGCTGACATTTGTTGATGGTCCAGCACTGAAATCTGGATCAATATGCGGAAGTATTGCACTTCTGTCACGTTGTACGATTCTGTTCAGTCTTTGCTCGTCCCGTTCTTGCATGATCTTTTTCGGGCTGCAGTGATGTCGGAGATTTCATGTTTTACCGGATTCCTAATATTCACGGTACACTCATGAAATGGTCGTACGGCAAAATCCCCCTTCATCGGTACCTCGGAGTCCAAAATGGCGGCCGGCCGAAGTGGCCGTGCGGTTAAAGGCGCTGCAGTCTGGAACCGCAAGACCGCTACGGTCGCAGGTTCGAATCCTGCCTCGGGCATGGATGTTTGTGATGTCCTTAGGTTAGTTAGGTTTAACTAGTTCTAAGTTCTAGGGGACTAATGACCTCAGCAGTTGAGTCCCATAGTGCTCAGAGCCAGCCATCCAAAATGGCTCTGAGCACTATGGGACTCAACATCTTAGGTCATAAGTCCCCTAGAACTTAGAACTACTTAAACCTAACTAACCTAAGGACATCACACACATCCATTCCCGAGGCAGGATTCGAACCTGCGACCGTAGGAGCCGGGCGGTTCCGAACTGAGCGCCTAGAACCGCTAGACCAGCGCGGCCGGCACCTCGGAGTTGCTGTGCCCCATAGCTCGAGCGCCGACTGTAACACCACGTTCAGACTCACTTAAATGTTGATAACCTGCCATTTAGCAACAGTAACAGATCTAACAACTGCGTCAGACACTTGCCTTACATCGGCGTTGCCGACCGCAGCGCCGTATTCTGCATATTTACATATCCTTGTCTTTTATTATGCATGCCTGCACCAGATTCTGTCCGCCCCCGGTAGCTGACTGGTCAGCGCGACTGAATGTCAATCCTAAGGGCTAGAGTTCGATTCCCGGCTGGGTCGGAGATTTTCTCCGCTCAGGGACTTGGTGTTGTGTTATCCTAATCATCACCATTTCATCCCTATCGACGCGCAAGTCGCCGAAGTGGCGTCAAATCAAACGAGCTGCACCCGGTGAACGGTCTCCCCGACGGGAGGCCCTAGTCACACAACATTTACATTACTTATTTACCAGATTCTTTGGCACTTCAGTGTAGTTGTGTGTTACGTGACGTCGTTTACTCAGCAACTCTTGCGTCTGTAGTCTCTAGATTTGCTAACCTTCAAACATCGACTGTACACAGATGATGAGCTGTACAGATAAATTTCCATTATGAGTGGTAGATCAGGCAGACTGAACACATTTCTTCCGTCTAACAAGGGGAGGCCGCCAATTGTGAAATTCAGATTCAATTCATACTGCGCATAATGAAAGCTCATGGCCAGAGGTGTAATGTGGCAAAGCACCAAGATGCACTTCTCAGTCGTTGTCGAGAAAATCGACAGTTCAAAGAAACCGTTGCGGTGAAATACTCTCTACGATTAATAATTTTCTACAGCGTCGTGGCGCAGCGGTAAGCGCTCGGGTTCGTATTCCGAAGGTCGCCGGATCGAATCTCGCGCGATGCAACGTTTTTTAGTATTTTTTTAGTATTGCCACACACACACACATATATATATATATATATATATATATATATATATATGTAAAAAATTCCCGGTAATCACTTGCAACAATTATGCATATAATAAGTTGTTGAAAGTCGTTTGTCGTGGAAAAACTGGCGACTTCGAACATCGTTTTCCGCAAACAGAGTTGTATTTCACAAATGTTATTGTCTTCATAATGTTAACCACGTATAGTTAACGGAAGACGTAGAAACGATATTCCGAAACGAATAAGTATAGCGTAAGTCAAACGTTCGAATTAGAATAGAAACCCCACGAACACAAATTTGCTGTGGCAGGTATGAAATATAAACTCAGTTACTCGCTCGTTACACTTGAAAGACAGATGTTGAATGGGCCGAAACGAGCCGCCTCGTAACAGCGTAGTTGCCTGCTAACTTCGAAAGATGGTAGATGCGGTCCCTAGCGCAACTTGTAACATCGTCGAAAATCAGTGCGACCGTGAGAGCTTTGGTACACCCTGTTAAACAAACGCAAAAATGGAGGCGGTACAATTGGAGAGCGATCCGCCTTCACCAACATGCATAAGCAATTCATTAATAGTTTATATATATATATATATATATATATATATATATATATATATATATATATATATATATATGAATTACAAAAAACTAATAATAAAAAAAATTGCATGGAGCGAGTATCGATCCGGCGACCTTCGGATTACGAACCCGAGCGCTTACCGCTGCAGAAAACTATTAATCGTAGAGAGTATTTTACCGCAACGGTTTCTTTTAACTGTAGATTTTCTCGACAACGGCTGAGAAGTGCATCTTGGTGCTTTGCCACATTACACCTCTGGCCATGAGCTTTTATTATGCGCAGTATGAATCGAATCTGAATTTCACAATTGGCGGCCTCCCCTTATAAGCTTCGTAGGGCTTCGGTGGTGTTAAGGGAGATCCTGCTCCCAGCGGAGTCACGATCTACTACGGATTGAAACTTCCTGGCAGATTAAAACTGTGTACCCGACCGAGACTCGAACTCGGGACCTTTGCCTTTCGCGGGCAAGTGCTCTACCAATTGAGCTACCGAAGCACGACTCACGACCGGTACTCACAGCTTTTTACTTCTGCCGGTATCTCGTCTCCTACCTTCCAAACTTTTCAGAAGCTCTCCTGCGAACCTTGCAGAACTAGCACTCCTGAAAGAAAGGATACTGCGGAGACATGGCTTAGCCACATCCTGGGGGATGTTTCCAGAATGAGATTTTCACTCTGCAGCGGAGTGTGCGCTGATATAAAACTTCCTGGCAGATTAAAACTGTGTGCCCGACCGAGACTCGAACTCGGGACCTTTGCCTTTCGCGGGCAAGTGCTCTACCAACTGAGCTACCGAAGCACGACTCACGACCGGTACTCACAGCTTTTTACTTCTGCCAGGAAGTTTCATATCAGCGCACACTCCGCTGCGGAGTGAAAATCTCATTCTACTACGGATTCTTTGCCATGATCGGCAGGTGAGACAAATTACATGACGCATTTCTACGGAGATGTAAGCTAGATAACGATTACTGACCGATCCGCATCAATTCCCAGAGCTAGCTACAACATTAAATAAATTTAATAAGGGTCTTCAGTCTCAATTTGATTTGTGAGGCAGAGTTTAAATTGGCACTGCTTCTATATTGCTAGCAATTATCTTGTAGTAAGGCAACTATTTTGAGAAAAATTTCAGTTCATAGCAGCAGATTACGAAACCAGCACCAGTACAGCGTCTCCAACTATGTTCTAGCAACAAACGCCGATAACCTTCTCACTAAACAAATTAAAACAACGGTCTGAATTCAAAAAGGAGAGGGTTACACACGTTCCACTGGAACAAACTGATCGTGTTAACTGATTCTTCCTTCGCTTCTTGGAAGAAAAACTTCATAATTATAAGAGAAAAGCACGAGAATGTGGATGTCCTATTAATACTGTGAAACAAATGGAGCTTATTGTCTTTGCTGATGGCCCTCACCAATTCCACCTCGCCCACTGAAAACTACCTATGGCTAACGAATGGTTGCACTCTCTGCCAACGAGTACATCTACTCGCAAAAAACTGTAAAGTTAGATTGGAAAACAGGCAAATGACCGAGCTGAATTCCTCGGCCACAGAAAAGCGCCTGCAATCTCTTCCAAGGCTTCCTGCACAGAAAGAACTACTTGATTGAGTATTGAAGGTCATTCACTTCCAACTTCAGTCAGGTCATGATAAGATTTCAAAGTGGTTCATATATTGACAACTACCTGTAAATGTTCAGGTGTGTGAAATTGTGCACTTCACAGAACGAAATAACGTAATATCCTATGTATGTCGCAGTTGCAATCGGTCAACTCATACTAATACCTGGGTGCAAGAATTTGTTGAGATATGAAAAGAAACGATCACATAGTCTTAGTCACAGATAAAGCAGGTTCGTTGATAGAACACAGGGCAAATGGTTCAAATGGCTCTGAGCACTATGGGACTCAACTGCTGAGGTCATTAGGCCCATAGAACTTAGAACTAGTTAAACCTAACTAACCTAAGGACATCACAAACATCCATGCCCGAGGCAGGATTCGAACCTGCGACCGTAGCGGTCTTGCGGTTCCAGACTGCAGCGCCTTTAACCGCACGGCCACTTCGGCCGGCGAACACAGGGCAGATGCAATCAGTTTACACTGGAGACCGCATACAATAGACTAGTCTGAACCGACATAGATTACTGTCAATGTGTTTGGGGCTTGTAGCAAGTACGACTTAACAGAGGATATTGAATAGATACATTCAAGGACAGCACGAATAGTCGCACGTTTGTTTGACCCTGGGAGAGTGTCACAATAAAGCTGAAAGAAGTGAAATGGCAGACTTCAGATAAAGACAGGAGCAAACTATCCCATCAAAATAAATTTATAAATTTTCTAGAACCAACTTTTAAATGATGAATCTAGAAATACTAAGGGTGATTAAAATTAAAGTTAAACTTTCAAACCGCTATATAAATAACACAACTCGTCATAATGACGTCAAATTTCAAACGGAATATTATCGGAGAAGGGAGGAATCGTATGGCAGAAGAGAAATAAATAGTAAAAAAAATGTAGCAAAAGATGGCGCTGTAAGCATCACAATTTAATAGTGGTCGACTACAAATGACAAATGAATCATACAACATTGCCTAAGGTGTACGCTTGGCGTTAAACTGTGCTACTCAGTGTGCATGGGTGTAGAATTATGATATTGTTAGTTATGTAAGCCCATCCAGCACGGCAAGGTCACATCACATCGGATGGGAAAAATCGATTTTTAATTGTTCTTAGGCCAAAAGCCGCTTAAAAACCATCACTCATATTAGTTTTTTACTGTCCTGAGGCCAAAAACCGCATAAGAAGCATCACTCATATCAGTTTTAATTGTCCTGAGGTCAAAAATCGCAAAAAAGGCATCAGTCACATCATTTTTTAATTGTCCTAAGGACAAAAACAGCATAAAAGGCATGAATCAAAATCAAATCGGATTATTAATTTCCGAGTGACTGGCGCAACACATGTTCAATATACTGTCCATCGTTTTCTGCAGCAAGTTAAAATCGAGAAACAGCATGTTCCACAGTTGATCGAAGTGCTTCCGGGGGTCACGTTCAGAGTGTGTTGCAGAATGCGTGCCTTGCACACCGCCACTCGTCTCCTCCTGCACTGCTGTGGCCACTGCTTCCACTGACGCCGGATCAGTTGCTTTCCCCCATCTACCACGTTGCACACCAAGAGAACCCGTCTTTTCTAATTTCCGAATCATTTTCCCCAGACCCACAGCAATCATCGGACCAACGCCTGATTTCAAACCCGTTAGTGTCCGGGACGTCTGCAGAGCGACGTGTGCGCAGTCATCATTATCATTCTTGCAATACAGATTTACAAGCAGAGCACGCTCCTGCATTGACACAGTCATGGCAAACGTCGCAGACGCGAAAGGAGGAAAAGCCGTGTAACCGTAGTGTTTACACCAACCTCAATAGGTCGTGCGCACGATAGGTGTTTTCATTTACGCATTCTGACACATACAGTGCCATCTCTTGACCAATTTTCACACTATTTTTTTTCTTCTGCCGTACGTTTTCACCCTTCTGCGATAATATTCCGTTTGAAATTTGAGGTCATTCTGACCAGTAGTGTTATTTCTACAGTGCTTTGAAAGTTTAACTCTAATTATGATCACTCTGTATTACAACCTCCAAGATTTCACTCCAGTAGGGATAACGAGGACAGTATTAGATTAATTACGGTGCTCACAGAAGCATTTGAGCAATTATTCCTCCTGTGCTCCATATATGCCTTGAACAGAAAAAAAAACTGTTGTATGTTCCCACAACCATGCACTTCATGGTGGTTTGCAGAATATAGGTATAAATGCAGAAGTAAAACTTGATGCACTCAATGACCTCGGAACTCGACCTCTCACCCCCTCACCTCGCGACTCCTTCCCTTCACCCTTAACGGCTGCCAAGTACCCACAGCCATGCACTTCATGGTGGTATGCAGCATATAGGTGTGGATTCATAAGTGAAACTTGATGCACTCACTGACCTTAGAACTCGACCTCTGCCCCATTTGCCCCGCGACTCCTTCCCTTCACCCCTAACGACTGCCCATCACTCCCCGGCCACTCCTACAGTCAACATTTCATTTACACTGCTAAACACCACATTCATCACAAAACTTGTCTCAAATACAGAAAAAGGGCTGCAAATCGCTCTATGAAATTGTTTTATATTGAGGCCATTTCCTGTTCCCACTACCAGCATTTCTCTGCAAAGTCCTGCTTCCTTGCAGATTTTTGTACGTTTCTTTCCAATGGAAGCTGGTAAACACCTACAAGTCACAAGTCCATAAGCAAGCCTCGCAGGTTTTGACAACAACCCTGAGCCGTGGCGCTCGTTACTGGCGCGCCAGTCTCTTGGATGTCCATTATCAATGCTTCAATGTTTCTTACCTTTGCTTGCCTTGTTGTTTTCCGCATTCGCGGGGCGAGTGGCAGTTGACGTTTGCTCGGGCGACCTGCTGAGACGCCGCGAGGTACGAGGTGGGAAGCAACCACGTATATGTGGAGTTGGTTGTACGCGGTCTGCCGGTTCAGGATGGAGGATATGTGCTGGCTCCCAGCCTGTATGTTCTCCTGATTTTGCTCGCCGTGCCTTGCGACCGCCTAGCTTGGGTTGCTCCCTGGTGTATCCTACACGAGCCATACCGAACGTCCAGCAGAAGTTAAGCAGCCTTGTGTTTCTTTTAAAGAAAAGGAGCAAGTGTATAAGACTTTTGGTGACGAATTTTGGTGGCCTCTTAAGTGTGGCCTTAGCGTTTACAGTGCCTTTGGGGAGAGTTAATTCTTTTAAATTTAAATAGTTGGGGTTCGCTGTCGTTTATAATCTTTTGGGGGTTTTATTTGAATTTTATCTTTGGGGTTCCTTCCTTGTGCTTAGTTAAATGTTTACTTTTATGGCTCCTGGTTAAAACTCAGGGAAGGTGTTTGATGTTACTGCCGCCTCCGGCATTCGTCTTTTCAATTAAGTGTTGTCATCCCTTCGAGCGACCTGGTGTCACTCCTCGCTAATTAATGCTGGTTTATGTGTACTGCCGGTCGAAGTGGCCGTGCGGTTAAAGGCGCTGCAGTCTGGAACCGCAAGACCGCTACGGTCGCAGGTTCGAATCCTGCCTCGGGCATGGATGTTTGTGATGTCCTTAGGTTAGTTAGGTTTAACTAGTTCTAACTTCTAGGGGACTAATGACCTCAGCAGTTGAGTCCCATAGTGCTCAGAGCCATTTGAACCATTTTTATGTGTACTTAATTTTGGTACGGCACTAAGGCAACCTCATTGTATACCACCTTGTGCCCCGGTCTAATACCTTAATTTTCAGTGGCACGAGTTAGCTCCACTACCGGTTTTACTTATGTGCTTCCTTCAAAATCTTGTTTTGTATAAGTTTGCCCCATGTGTGTCTGGGAACACAGAGATGAGCTATAGTGTGACTTCAGTGCTAGTCAGTTAATGGAAACCGAGCGAGGTGGCGCAGTGGTTAGACACTGGACTCGCATTCGGGAGGACGACGGTTCAATCCCGCGTCCGGCCATCCTGATTTAGGTTTTCCGTGATTTCCCTAAATCACTCCAGGCAAATGCCGGGATGGTTCCTCTGAAAGGGCAAGGCCGACTTCCTTCCCCATCCTTCCCTAATCCGATGAGACCGATGACCTTGCTGTCTGGTCTCCTTCCCCAAAAACAACACAGTTAATGGAATCTTTATTTTGGCTTGGCTTCCACTGAAGCGTTTCAGTGGTGCGTACTGTGTTTGATTTGTTATTCATTTAATTACTGTAAGATTGTTTATTTAATGGGGAGCAAGACATTGAAGGATTGTTGGTATTAACTCCCCTAGTTGCTGGGTGTTGCTAATTCGTTCCAAATAGCCTACTACTTATCCAATGGCAAGGCTGTTGATTAGTTGGTTATTGTGAGTACAAATTCACGCTATTTATTTGTTGCCGGAACTGTTAGTGTCGTGATTCAATCACTAGCTACGTGTTTGAGCTAAATTGATATAAACCTTACATTGCCTCCTTAAAATCTGTTGCCAGCAGAAACCCTTTGGAGAACTAAGTTTTGTCACTGCTTATGTTATCCTTTACTAGGAGCAATATTTCATGTAGTTAAATTTTGTCTTAAAATGTGTATTTCTCTGATGTAATAAACGAGTGATAAAAGAAAAAAGCAAAGGGGCCTAGTCCTTCCTATTGTGTCCGGTTTGTAACACGTATCAAACACATTTCGAAAGATTACGGGACCAACGACTCCAGGCTGGACAAACGACCCGTCCTGCAGACACCTCAAACTGACACTAGAGACTACAATAGCGAGCAGGATGAGAACACAGGTGATTCAAGGAAATGTTACATCACAACATCTCGGTGTTTTAAAACCATTTTTAATCGGTTGGAGCCTTTGGAAATGGGGTATATTATAAAGTGCAGACAAGTGTAGGGGTGACAAACAGCCCACCTGGCGGCAGGAAGGTGAGCAGCACGCTGCAGTAGGTGGTGACAGCGGAGACGACAGCGGCGACGAGGCGCAGGTCCACGGCGAGCGCTCGCAGCAACAGCGCTGTGGGACGCCTGGCGGCCACCTGCCGAACTAGCAGCCGCAACTCGCGAACCACTGCGGTGTGTCCCGACCGAGAGGCCTCAAGCAGCAGCTGGCAGCTCAGCCGGGCAGAGTGGCGCGCCTCTGCGCTGGCCAGGTGGGCGGGAACCAACAGCACGGACAGCATGCCCACGTTGTACGCCAGCCCGTACCACTCCTGCCACAAGTCGTGCCTCCTGCCCAGGTAATTCTCGTTTCTAAAGATCAAGTACAGCTCCGTGACAAGTATTAGTGTCAGGGTGACTAGATAGGCAACCAGAAAGTTTTCATGGGCCGAAGTCACTAGGAGCGATAGCTCACAAAGCTTATCGTGTACTCTCCTTAGGGATCGAATGTTGGATAACAGGTGGCTAACACCTGCAACATTAATTTGAAACACCCCATCTACTGCATATCTAACAGTGTGAGGTGTTCGTCTGTTTAACGCATCTTGTATTTCATTTCTCATGTGAAGCAGACATGTGTTGAAATTCGAAATTCTGTTCTTTATGATCAGCTGCATGTATGAAAATCTGAACATCGTCAGTCCCACTGTTGAAAAAATATTTAGACAAAAGAAATAACATAATATCATATCTGAACTAGCATTCGCATTGAATAACGTAATCAAAATCCGTAAATATTGGCTAAGTAATAAAAACAATATAATTTTTATGATCTTCCTTACCCTTCCATCCACTGGCCTGCCATACTTCATAACTATCATGTCACATGAAACTACCAGTTTAAGCATATCCTTATATCTCCGTCTGTTCAACAACTGATCAGAAACCATAGAGATTACACATAAGGCAGATACAGCCAAGGCTAGCGAAAAATGAACGACATTTATTGGGGATCGCTGTCCTGTAAGACGGAGAAAGAAATATGGGTATGCACAGGCAGAAATTAGCTGATGGGTGCAGACAACGGCAGAGATGACCACACCACACTTTGTTGTCTTCTGGGATGCGGTCGTCGTATCCACTGTGAATGGCACTAGTCCAAACATTCTGCATGCCACAAGGAACGGTTTGCTAGTCACCAGAAGATCCCTCGTGTTTTCTTGTATTGGAAAAGACATCCCAGTGGATGACACCATCTGAAAAAAGTAATGCTCTGCTCAAAATATATGAGATGCTGTCTACACCACTACATCCCCAACGTGTTATAAGTAAAAACTAAAATTATTATAACTGTCTCAACGCTAGTGAAAAACACTTAATTTTCTGAAAGGAACTTTTACATATTTTTGTGTTATACTTCAAGGGAAATCTCTCCCAGTAGATGTACGTAACGTATAAGACACGTTTGGGTCTTTTACGTTAGTTACCCAAGTCGTCAGCATGGACAAAATAGTGTACTTTCTGAAAACTTTTCAGTAGTTTCATTGTGTTGACTTTAGTTTTCAAATATTACCGGATAAGAAACTAGCTCACAACCAAAGTAGGAGATGATGGACCCCAGCATAAGTCACTACACCATAGACTAAGGCAGAGGATTTCTTTTAAAATAAATAGTGAGAACGAACATTTTAAGCTCCTCAACGCACAAAATTCCACTAGAAAGTTATAGACTTGTGTTAATAAGCAACCGAGGTCACAGAATTTTACTTTTTGCTCAGTAGTGAAAGTTTGTTTCCTATATAGTGTTACATACATTAACTACCCAGACAATACAAGAAATGTCTAGTGCAAGCGTTGCAGAGTCTTACGGAAAAGATTCGACGACTTTCCTTCACCTCGGCTGCCAGTTCGTTGGTAGGTCATTGTCCTTGCAGCAATGCCATTTTCGCAACACAAAACGAGTCAATGTTGTCATCTGCTCCATCTCTTTAATACCTACGCCTAGTCATCTACACACGATTCCGCAGCTTTGTGACCAAGCCACTATCTTTTCAAGAAATACACAAATTTTGCACCCACCGTAAATTAATCCTTCTTGCTTACGCCACGTAAGGAAACCCAAGTCACTGTAAATGTCACGTACTATATAAAAAAGTGAAACACCGTTACTCACACATAGTATTACGTTGCTCTTTAGAAAAACACTTCTTCCATCTTTTCTAATGTAATGCAATTTTACATTCTCGCATTTTTGCGTCATATTTAGTTCTAACGAAAGTGCTGTTGTTTGCGTGGTTATTTCGTTCCTATTTCATCCTCATAGTCTTTCTTATATGTGCCCGTGAACCCTTCACCGTCATTTTCGATTCTCTTTTGAAGGTCGTGTTGCTGGTCATTCTTTCTAACATCTCACTTGTTCCCCAAAGACAGTTCCCACATTGTTTTGTTCATGTAACACAATTCACACACAGATTAGGCAATCCTAATGCTTATATTGTATAGTGTGTGTTTACGTGTGTATTAAACCGGAGCTGGCCGGTGAGGCCGTGCGGTTCTAGGCGCTTCAGTTTGGAACCGGGTGACCGCTACGGTCGCAGGTTCGAATCCTGCCTCGGGGATGGATGTGTGTGATGTCCTTAGGTTAGTTAGGTTTAAGTAGTTCTAAGTTCTAGTGGACTGATGACCACAGATGTTAAGTCCCATAGTGCTCAGAGCGATTTGAACCACTTTGAATTAAACCGGAGACCTAGAAACGACGGAGAATCGTCCCGCCGCAGCCCTCAGTGGTACACAACAGGCCACACCAGTCCACCCACCTCACCGCCGCCCCACACCGAACCCATGGTTATTGTGCTGTTCGGCCCCCAGTGGCACCCCCCCCTCCCCCCCGCCCGGGAACGTCTCATACCAGACGAGTGTAACACCAAATGTTCGCGTGTTAGAGCAATGATGGTGTACGCATACGTGGAGACAGCGTTTGTGCAGCAACCGCCGACATAGCGTAACTGAGGTGGAATAAGGGGAACCAGCCCACATTCGCCGAGGTAGATGAGAAACCGCCTCAAAAACCGAACCCATGGTTATTGTGCTGTTCGGCCCCCAGTGGCACCCCCCCCCCCCCCCCCCCCGCCCGGGAACGTCTCATACCAGACGAGTGTAACACCAAATGTTCGCGTGTTAGAGCAATGATGGTGTACGCATACGTGGAGACAGCGTTTGTGCAGCAACCGCCGACATAGCGTAACTGAGGTGGAATAAGGGGAACCAGCCCACATTCGCCGAGGTAGATGAGAAACCGCCTCAAAAACCGAACCCATGGTTATTGTGCTGTTCGGCCCCCAGTGGCACCCCCCCCCCCCCCCGCCCGGGAACGTCTCATACCAGACGAGTGTAACACCAAATGTTCGCGTGTTAGAGTAATGATGGTGTACGCATACGTGGAGACAGCGTTTGTGCAGCAACCGCCGACATAGCGTAACTGAGGTGGAATAAGGGGAACCAGCCCACATTCGCCGAGGTAGATGAGAAACCGCCTCAAAAACCGTCCACAGGCTGGCCGGCACACCAGACCTCGACACTAAAGCACCAGGGGGATTCGTGCCGGGGACTGCCACGCCTTCCCGCTAGGGAAACAGCGCGTTAGACCGTGCAGCTAGCCGGGCGAGGTTGTCTACGGTACTTCTTTTGCCTCTATGTTTAAACACTCGTGAAGCTACATCAGCCGGCCGGTGTGGCCGTGCGATTAAAGGCGCTTCAGTCTGGAACCGCGTGACCGTTGCGGTCGCAGGTTCGAATCCTGCCTCGGGCATGGATGTGTGTGATGTCCTTAGGTTAGTTAGGTTTAGTTAGTTCTAAGTTCTAGGCGACTGATGACCTCAGAAGTTAAGTCGCATAGTGCTCAGAGCCATTTGAACCATTTGAAGCTACATCAGATTATTCTTTGTGGGACTGTGTCCATAATTCTGTTCCACCACGAAACTCTTTCATGAATGCATGCGTGGTGAGCATTGCGCCCCAAACTGTCCTAATACTATTCCTTGCATGTGCTGCAATTTTACTCTTGGGCTGTATCTTCCCTCAGACTGATGTCCTCCTGAGAACGTAGTTCGCTTGTGGGATATATATTACGGGGTCTAGCCTGCCGAAGTGGCCGAGCGGTTGTAGGCGCTTCAGTCTGGAACCGCGCGACCACTACGGCCGCAGGTTCGAATCCTGCCTCGAGCATGGATGTGTGTGATGTCCTTAGGTTAGTTAGGTTTAAGTAGTTCTAAGTTCTAGGGGACTGATGACCTCAGCTGTTAAGTCCCATAGTGCTTAGAGCCATTTGAACCATTTATTATGGGGTCTTCCACTTTGTTCATTTTACACCACATACTTCGATTTACTATGTTCGGTCAGCACACTTGCATTTGATCTCCAACTCTACAAGTTTTTACGAAACTGCGAGCTGTCGCCGAAGGGTACCCAATATACAGAGTGGTAGCCAAACCAAATAGAAAATAGACAGGTAGCTATATAGTGGTAGCTCCCCTGACCTCACAGGGATTCCACTATTAATGATCGAGCATGCAGATGACTAGGTGCCTTTCCGTTTGGGGAGGCATCTGGACTATGGGCAGTGAACATCAAGTTTGGCTGCCTTTTGCTCTGGATGAATGGCCTCCAAGGTCAGAAGACCTTGTACCGAGTAGGCGACATCATGGCGGGTATACAGGGTCACGACAACACCTCAGTTATCAGTCAGTAGCTGCGAGACTCCAGCAGTCTCTTCAGATAGACTGTAATTCTGTGCAGATCATTATGGTACTAGGAACTCTAACTCGTTGTGTCCATGGCATGGGAGGAAAGCAAAACCTGGCGTGATTTCTCTATAGCACCCCCCCCCCTTTTCATCATTCCTGCAGCACCACCTTTGGAAATTACACCCCACACCTGAACAGGGAAGCAGTATCCTCCTCCAGCGTCTCACGGTGACAGAGCTACCTTACGGGAACCCTCTCGTCGGAAACCTACAGACTGGCGACCCTACAGCAGTCAGAGTCTGAAGGTGTCACCGCTTGTGTGCCACAGTTGATAACTACTCCTCTTCTGCTGCTCATACACCCACGGTGGATAAGTCGACACAAGATACTTAACGGCCAAAAGGAGCGAAAGAGAGAAAGGAGAAATTTCTGGAGAAGTGGCTTTGGACGTACCATGTCATCCCATGACGTCGAACGGTGAACTGGTGTTCGTTGACGCCCCTCCGCCAGCTGGTGACAGATGGTGATCCTGGAGCATGATGTCGTCTTGTTCCCTTCACAGTTTACCAGGACGCCCTTAACATGATAATTCAATGGAATTATAATGGATATTACAGTCACCATGAAATTTGTCTATTACTCAGCATTTCCATTTGCTCTCAGTACATTTTGTCTTTTAACTGCGGAGCTACTTGACTGAGAAGTAGCGGCTTCGGTTTCCTAAACTCACGTACGGACTGGAGAGTGGTGTGCTGACCACATGGTCCTCCACGTCCGCTTCCAGTGACGCATATGGGCTGACGACTATACGCAGCCGACTGGTAGCGTTGGGTCTTCATGTCCTGTTCGGGCGGAATTTAGTTTTAGTTTTTATGAGAGAGTGAGTCAAATGAAAACCTTAAATATTTTTTTTAAATATAATTATTGTGCAGAGGTGGTACAGGGTTGTATCACTTTTCAACATAATCTCCCCCACGCTCAATGCAAGTCTTCTAGCGCTTACAAACTGCATAAATTCCTTTAGAAAAAAATTCTTTTGGTAGTCCGCAAAACCACTCATGCACCTCGTGGCGTACCTCTTCATCGGAACGTAACTTCTTTCCTCCCACTGCGTGTTTGAGTGGTCCAAACATATGGAAATCACTTGTGGTGGATGAGGAAGACACTCAAAATGCAGGCCTGTGATTGTTGCAACTGTTGTACAGGCAGTGTGAGGCCTTGCATTGTCATGTTGCAAAAGGACACCTGCTGACAGCAATCCACGTCGCTTTGATTTGATTGTAGGGTGCAGATGATTTTTTAGGAGATCTGTGTATGATGCACTGGTGACAGTGGTCTCTCTAGGCATGTAATGCTCCACAATGACGCCTTTTTTGTCCCAAAAGAGAGTCAGCATAACCTTCCCTGCTGATGGTTCTGTTCGAAACTTCTTCGGTTTTGTTGAAGAGGAATGGCGCCATTACTTGCTCGCTCTATTCGTTTCCGGTTGATAGAAGTGAACCCAGGTTTCGTCCCCAGTAGCGATTCTTGCAAGGAAGCCATCACCTTCTCGTTCAAAGCGCCGAAGAAGTTCTTCACAAGCATCAACACGTCGTCCTCTCATTTCAGGAGTCAGCTGCCGTGGCACCCATCTTGCAGACACTTTATGAAACTGGAGCACATCAAGCACAATGTGGCTTGCTGTCCAATGACTAATCTGTAAACATGCTGCAGTGTCATTCAGTGTCACTCGGCTGTTTCCCTTCACTATGGCTTCAACTGCTGCAATATTCTGTGGAGTCACAACTCGTTGTGTCTGACCTGGACGAGGAGGATCTTCCACCATTTGCGAACTTCTTACTCCATTCGTAGACTTGCTGCTGTGACAGACTTGCATTACCGTACTGACCTTCATTCGTCGATGATTTTCAATAGGTTTCATACCTTCAATAAGCAAAAACCAAATAACAGAACGCTGTTCTTCCCTGGTGCAAATCGTAAGTGGGGCGGCCATCGGTATACTGATACTGCGACGGTAGGTGTGCATCTGCACTATGCTGCCACCTACAGGCCATTCTGCACGCTGTCTGTAGCACGCTTACCAACTTACAGGATAAGGGTGCAAAATTTCGATTTGTTATTACAATTTTAAGGTTTTCATTTGACTCACCCTCGTATTTTGCCTTCTTGTGTATCACGACTGTTATATTTGCTAAAACCCTTTCGTAGTCTCTTTGCTTGATCATTAAAAAAGACTAAAGTCTTTGACGAGCCGTTTTGCTCTCGACTATTGGTATTCGTTCCCGTCCATATGGTCCTTCTATTTGAAAGCAGTTCACTGTTACTCTTGGTTACTTGTGGCCTAGGGTCGCGAATGTTTAAGGTAGAAAGTTTTCAATGTTGAGACGGAAGCAGCTTTTGTCTGGCCGAGGTCTACGCAATTGAGCAGGCATTGTAACAGACAACTCAATTAATTTACTGTGATGAAGATTACACTCCTGGAAATGGAAAAAAGAACACATTGACACCGGTGTGTCAGACCCACCATACTTGCTCCGGACACTGCGAGAGGGCTGTACAAGCAATGATCACACGCACGGCACAGCGGACACACCAGGAACCGCGGTGTTGGCCGTCGAATGGCGCTAGCTGCGCAGCATTTGTGCACCGCCGCCGTCAGTGTCAGCCAGTTTGCCGTGGCATACGGAGCTCCATCGCAGTCTTTAACACTGGTAGCATGCCGCGACAGCGTGCACGTGAACCGTATGTGCAGTTGACGGACTTTGAGCGAGGGCGTATAGTGGGCATGCGGGAGGCCGGGTGGACGTACCGCCGAATTGCTCAACACGTGGGGCGTGAGGTCTCCACAGTACGTCGATGTTGTCGCCAGTGGTCGGCGGAAGGTGCACGTGCCCGTCGACCTGGGACCGGACCGCAGCGACGCACGGATGCACGCCAAGGCCGTAGGATCCTACGCAGTGCCGTAGGGGACCGCACCGCCACTTCCCAGCAAATTAGGGACACTGTTGCTCCTGGGGTATCGGCGAGGACCATTCGCAACCGTCTCCATGAAGCTGGGCTACGGTCCCGCACACCGTTAGGCCGTATTCCGCTCACGCCCCAACATCGTGCAGCCCGCCTCCAGTGGTGTCGCGACAGGCGTGAATGGAGGGACGAATGGAGACGTGTCATCTTCAGCGATGAGAGTCGCTTCTGCCTTGGTGCCAATGATGGTCGTATGCGTGTTTGGCGCCGTGCAGGTGAGCGCCACAATCAGGACTGCATACGACCGAGGCACACAGGGCCAACACCCGGCATCATGGTGTGGGGAGCGATCTCCTACACTGGCCGTACACCACTGGTGATCGTCGAGGGGACACTGAATAGTGCACGGTACATCCAAACCGTCATCGAACCCATCGTTCTACCATTCCTAGACCGGCAAGGGAACTTGCTGTTCCAACAGGACAATGCACGTCCGCATGTATCCCGTGCCACCCAACGTGCTCTAGAAGTGTAAGTCAACTACCCTGGCCAGCAAGATTTCCGGATCTGTCCCCCATTGAGCATGTTTGGGACTGGATGAAGCGTCGTCTCACGCGGTCTGCACGTCCAGCACGAACGCTGGTCCAACTGAGGCGCCAGGTGGAAATGGCATGGCAAGCCGTTCCACAGGACTACATCCAGCATCTCTACGATCGTCTCCATGGGAGAATAGCAGCCTGCATTGCTGCGAAAGGTGGATATACACTGTACTAGTGCCGACATTGTGCATGCTCTGTTGCCTGTGTCTATGTGCCTGTGGTTCTGTCAGTGTGATCATGTGATGTATCTGACCCCAGGAATGTGTCAATAAAGTTTCCCCTTCCTGGGACAATGAATTCACGGTGTTCTTATTTCAATTTCCAGGAGTGTAGTTTTACGTGATAGGATTAGTTTTGGAACGCTTGCTCGTATTACTCCGTGCGTAGGTATCTGATTGTGTGTTTTCTCACAGTTCAGTAGGTGCTCAGAAGTTGTTACTACGAACTACGTGGAACCTGCTTATTGCATCTCTTATTGCCTTACATCTTTCCGTGTTAGAATAAATTAAATGATGTTAGCGTCTGCTGAAGTCTATGATTAAATTTTTAAGGAATCGCAATAACGCATTTCGACACTTCTGCTTTGGTTCGTAAAGCTGAATCTTGGAATTGTAGGCTGGACTATCCCTACGGAGCTGTAAAGCTATTCTCTTGTCACTAAAGTTGATACAGTGTTTCTTAAATACACGGATTATGAATTCATTTGTCATAATCGTATCACTCGTTTTATATGATCTGTTTGAAAGTGCCGTATCGGTAGGCAGCCATCCTATTGTCGTTCTAAAGTTAACTACAGGAGTCACAGTCAATCTGAAAAATTGCCATTCAGCTACAGAGCTGGAACTCAGAATTATAAATAATAATCAGTGCAATTTCTCTGCATGCTAATTAGGTTTCAAGTGGTGATTGATAAAAGGTTGGTCATCATATGCTGGGCTGGTGGCTGCCACTATGCGACAACATATTGCATGAGCTGACTTGTATGATATAATGAATGAAGCAGATTAGGTTCGCAGTTGGAGTCTCATATAAACTGATACGTTTTCTGCATGCTGAATTTATGTATACACAAGAGAGGAGGCAGCCCCATTGTACAGCAGGACACAGTAAGTGGAAAGCAAACACATGTGACAAGTGTTTATTGCATTCATTATACAATTTATTTTAACAATTAACTTCGTTCTGTTCTGGAATCTGCTTTGCCCTCCAAGAAACACACTTCACTGACGACCATTTGAAAGCTATCCATTCGAAAACATCTTTCAAACAATTTCTATTGATGCGAGTTATAGTCGCTTTTGATGTGCAGAGACGCATTACGCGTGGGTGTCGTGTGCAACGAAGGCACGGTCTCTGACTGCGCAGTGAATGTGCTTCTACAGGCTACAATCAGCAGGAGTCTCAGTCTGACGGATCCGGTCTCGTTACAGCGGAGTCGTGAGCAACGTGCCCATATAGACTGCAGGGTAATGTATTCTTACATGGGTTTCCGGCAGTGGCGTCCGGTTATCATGTGCTAATGTGCTACAGCACACAGTAAATATCGCACTAAAACTACACCATTTCGTTTCGAATGCGAGACAGAATTTGCGCTAAAATTACACCATTTCTCCTAGAATGTGAGCCAGATAAAAATGGTCATTTTTGTTCGAATGCATGCTAGTATGCAAATGAAACGGACGAAACACTTTTGTAACGCTCTCCCTGCGCTAGCTGGAAACCAGCGTCGAGTGCTGGAACGAAATTTGGATGTACTACGATCAACTCAGAGAAGCTACGCGATTGTCTGTCTTCTACTGCGAGTGCTCTGATCTGACGTCACGCCTACCGCTACTACGAGTGTCACGTTGTCTGAAGCAGCAGGTCACTATTTTTCTTTCAAACTGCATGTAGAGCATTCTGTGAGCATAGAGCATGAAGAATTTTTAAAGCCTTGTAGTCATGACTCAAGGATGGGCATGTGATCTAAAGCACAGACTAGTATCTTGTGGAACTGGGTTTCATTCCCACTGATAGCAACATTTTTTCAATTTATTTTATTCCTCACAATGTTAAACTATTAATTATACAGATTAAAAATAACAGTTCAATTTATACATGTAAAAATGATGTATTCGATTTAGCTACTCTTACTACCCTTTTAAGTCAAATAACTATAAACTATATAGTGGTGAAACAAGCAAGTATCGAAGGAAAGTTGGTATTAAACTGTTTTCTGTAGATAATCTGCTAAAGAGGCCATTTAGCAGTGGATATTTGGATGAGAAAATAAGATTTAAAGAGTTATGTAGATGTACTTCAAATACAGATCTACCAAACGGGGGATCATTGAATGAGACTCACCGATTTGGCTTACGTAACACTAAAACTTTCAAAATACTTGCGAAACATTTTGATCAGGTTCTTAAAGAGGCAAATCGTAAGTTCGAATACTCAAACACCCATGACAATCTAGAGGTTTTTACCCCCAACTATCAAAGGAATCTAAGAAGTCATTAAAGTCATTAAAATCTTTTAAAGGGAGCGGAGAAGAACAGAACTTTTGAAATGGTTTCTACCATACGGTAGGGCGCTATATATATGTGGTAGAACGCTAGAAGCGCAACTGCACTCATGGTGGAATCGTAAAAACGGCACTTTACCAGTCCTTCATACTCTACACTTGCACAATATGCTACATATAATTTCAAAGAAAAATACTAACCCCCTGAATTCAGTAACCTGTGGCAAACGATTGACTTCAGATTAAATACTTGTTCAGAATATAAACTGCCCTTCCTAAAACCTCCTTGATAGTCACCTAAATTATTCTTCAGTATTGTTTCAACACTGTTTAACACAACCTTGGAAAACTTGCCACAAGCAATTGGTTGCAAATAAATTCATTCATTGTTGTTAACTTCTCGTTTATTGCCTTTCTTATGTAGTGGATGTATCATAGCAACCTTCCTGTACAAATTTATCGTACAAACTATGGATGGTCTTCTTGCAAGGGACCCATCGTGTGTAAAACTGTTGTCGAAAACGCCTCTGAGTCACAACAAGGCTTTTCGTTTCATGAAAAAGTAACACAATTGCCGATCGTTGCTGTGTCGTCCGTCTTCCATTGTCATCCACTGCTGCTTACTAGTCTCCTAGCGGCAGTATCGTGCATTATACGTCATTTCGTAACTCATTTGTTTTTCCAAGCTCTGTTGGTACTTCTGTAGAAATCTAACGTGCGTCGTAAATTGTGAAAGAATATGCATATCCAAAACTACACATCGGGTAAAAATAGTGGGTAAGACCAGTTGTAAGCTCAAAGGCGGACATCAAATGATACTAGACGTGATCTCCAGCCCCCATCCACTTGGGAGGAGCGGGGGGTAACTTCTAAATCTTAAATGGAAACCCCCAGTTTTTACTGCAGATTCTGATTCTCCATAAAAAAGTAATCACGTTTTTTTTAAACATCTTTTTAAACCATTGACAGATGGCGCTGAAATAGAGAAAAACGTAAAATTGGGGAAGAACTCTGATTTATTTACAATTATCCGAGAAACAAGCATCAAATCGATAAAAAAATGTGCACCAATTCTTTCGTTATGCCAAATTAAGCTATTTTTGTACAAAATGTACTGTATTCTACTTTTAACGTTACCCAGGAACGACGACATGGACGTAGTAGAATGATGTTCCCATGATGCGCTTCATTAGTGTGAATCCTCTTGCCTCTCATATGTAGGGGTGCTTCATTAGTGTGAGTCGCCTTGCCTCTCACAATTTGGGGTGCTTAATTAACGAAATTTGCCTCGAAGAAATTGTTCAAAATTATCCCCATTTGCTTCAATGCATAAAGTCAATCGTCTGCGAAATTTGTTCACAGTTTTGAACAGCACATCCCGTGATATGACTGCACACACTCTTTGAATGCATTGCTCCATATCGTTTCTGATTGTGGGCTGTCTTTCATAAACAATATTTTTTTAATGACACCACCAGAAAAAAATCGGGAGATGTTAGGTCTGGTGAACGTGGAGGCCACTGAATTGGTCCACCGTGTCCTATCCATCGACCAGGGTACCGTAAATTTAAAACGTTCCGCACATTTTTGGCATAATGGGGAGCTGCTCCATCCTGTTGGAACCACATTCTTTGCCTAGTTTCTAAATCAACATCAGCCGTGCAGGATTAGCCGAGCGGTCTAAGGCGCTATAGTCATGGACTGTGCAGCTGGTCCTGGCGGGCATGGGTGTGTGTGTTTGTCCTTAGGATAAATTAGGTTCAGTAGTGTGTAAGCTTAGGGACTGATGACCTTAGCAGTTAAGTCCCATAAGAGTTCACACACATTTGAACATTTAAATCAATATCTTCCATTAGCTCCAACGAATCATCGTGGAGAAGTTGTAAATCAGATTCCCCAGTAAAAGTTTGGTCAGAAAAATACGGTCCTATCAAGTAACCGTTTAAAATTCCACACCAGACCATTAACGACCGTTTGTGTTGATTGTCAACGGGTCTGTGCCAGCGTGGATTGACTGGGAACCAATAACGACAATCATGACGATTTAATTCGCCGTTGTTTTTGAATGTGGCTTCATTGGTGAACATATCGTATCTAAAAGAATCATTGACACCTCTTATTATTTCCAAGGCCCACTGGCAGAAATGCACTCATATTTGCATATCTTTCGGCGTTAATGTCTGTGCCAGTGTGATATGATACGCATGATACTTATGTACCTTCAAAATCATCAAAGCAGTTGATTTCGGTATTCCAGTTTGTCTCTGAATTGCACGACTACTAATTTCGGGATCCAGTTCAACACAGGCGAGAACGATAAGGATTCGAGGGACATTTTCTTTGTATTCGCGATGACGAGGTGGACAGTGCATGTATCCATTTCGAGCTCATTGAGTGCAATTTCGAATAATGTTTTCGCTTGGATGTCGTCTGTTTGGAAACGATCCGCATACAATTGCGCAACTGCAGCGTAGTTGCTATGGCATTCACCTAAAATTAACATCATATCAACAATCTCTGTAGGAGCATAGTGAGCCATATTTCGTTAAAGAATAATTTACTTTCGTCAGTTGATGTTTACGGTTCACAATCTGAAAAATAAGTGACATCTGATGGCATTGCACCGACCTTTATACTGAGCCATAGTTCGCAGTTTGGCCATGGCAGCACCACAGTCGGATGAGTAATGCAACTGTGAAGAGTTCCCTAAAGAGATTTTAATACCATTCCGCCTCACTGCATCAAAAACTGTGGTGGGTAGGATACATTTTGCAAAAAGAAAAAATAGCTTAATTTGGCGTAATGAAGGGATTGGTGCACATTTTGTATCGATTTGATGCATCCCTCTCAGATCATTCTAAATAAATTGGAATTCTTCCCCAATTTTACGTTTTTCTCGATTTCAGCGCCATCTGTCAATGGTTTAAAAAAGTGTTTCATACAAAACTCGATTACTTTTTTATGGAGAATCCGAATCTGCAATAAAAAATGGCGGTTTACATTTGAGATTTGAAAGTTGCACCCCCACTCCACTCAAGGGGGCAGGGGCTGGGGGTCACGTATAGTATCATTTGATGACCCCTTTGAGCTTACGAACTTGTCTTACCTACTATTTTTACCCAATGTATAGTTTTCGAGATAATCTTATCTGAATCTTCAGATGGACCACTCTGTATATATATTACGCTCTCCAAATGTGGAGGTGGCTGGATACAATCGAATACAGTGCTACACTACACACCACGGTCAATGCATTTGGGCTGAGTGTTGGCACTGTGCTACAATACAAGCAATTTTAGAACACAGAACGAGAGATTGTGTCATGATCGCGTGGCTAGAAGTGACATAAAAATCGACAGAATTGTGAAAATAAATATATATTGAGGGAAAATACGCTGAAATGTTGGGAAATTGAGGAAGTACATGCGTGTCTTCCGCTTGGCGCAGAACAATTTGTACATTGATGTAAGTATGTGACAGCAAGAGGAATCCGGGAAAACGTGTACACACAAGCGAACTAAAGCAGGGAAACAGTCACTTTTTCTTCCATTGAGGCGGCATTCAATTGTACGTCTGTTGAGGTTACAGTGATACACACGAGTTGACTTCTGTATTTGACACCTTTCAAGAAGACAGAGAACCATCTGCTTCTAAACTTACTTGCATTTGCGTTAAAGGATAACAGCGAATGGACAGGGTGGTTGATTGGGATGGAGCTGTAACGAGGTACGATTTAATGGCAGACTGATTATGCATTCTAGAGAGGGATGGATATGTTGGCGCAGGCCATTTGACCATTTTTTTCCACTGATCTGTCAGGATGCATCAGTCACATGACATACCGGCGTTCGAGTCGTATACAACAGCTTGTTCTGTGTGGGTCTTACAGCACTGTCTACTTGCGATCGTTAACAGAAAATCTCTCGGTCATCAGAGGACTTCCATCTCATGTGTGATGAACCGTGACACATTCCTCTAAACGAACGAAGATTTATGCGACGTACTCCATTCCCTGTCGCATGTTAAGTGTACAATCGATACTTCAGTTTCATAACTAAGTTAGCGATAGGTGTTTGTGAGACGCTGCAATCCTCGTGTATACATCTGCTTGACAGATTTCCTGTTTACAGAGCTAGTGGCGGCAAGACGCGTAATTTCACACGTCCGACACCGCTGCTATGCCTTTATCTGTTTCCTTGTAAGAGGTATTCTCAGTTATTAATGATCATATTATATAGAACTGATGTGGGCATAGTATAATTTCTGAACCGTGGTCGGATGTGGACAATGGACAGTATACATCTTTGGAAAGCTATATTGTCCATGTATCAGACAGAGCCAGTGTTTTACAGTTTGTTACCATAGTTTATCGTAGAGAAATCTGCAAAAAGGATGCATGTCATGCGATGGAAATATATTTCTTACATTGTAATATTAACGGCGCTGCATTCCACCTGACTGATTGGTCGTAAACTAAAGCAATCTAACATTATAGCCTGTCTTAAGTGTGGAACGCTGTAGCCTTAGGAGTGAAGGTGTTTATGTTCTCTCTGACCAATACCTTCAAGGTACTGATCCTGAACTCTAGAATCATACTTTAGGGTTGATAGCGTAGTTGATTTACGTAAAATGCTTCGAACTCCAATCGGATGCAGCTCCATCATGCATCAAAATCACCCATTTCTTGTTGTTCTTGTGCTATTTCATCACAACACTTTCAAATCTGTTACTATACACCGATAAGGGGTGCTAACCTCCTTGACATGGGTGCATCTAGGGAACTCTTGTGCACTTGGATGGGTGGGGACTCCCCACTCTCCATTCATTCACGAGACGTGAACTGTAGCATTCTGTTTCTGGTCAGCTGCAGATTGAATGAGTAACGGTGCTGCAGGGTCGGCTGGTCAAGGACAGTGCACGGAGGCATTTAAGTCTCTAATTTTATCCTAAGACTGCGAGAATGCTCTATGACTCCCATCCACATAGAGATAGATCGTAAATTATACACTATGCTCGAGGTGATAGAAATATGTAGAGCGCTTTCTGGTCTATTTTGATGATTTATGTGTTCGAGAATTAACAATGAATGGACGTACTGCACAGTCATCTATCTACATCCGCAATTACACTCGCAAAGTAGAGAAGGGGCGGTTTAGCTATGACACTGAAATTGGGGAAACATGCTGTCCTATCACTGGCCGGTGTTGAAATTACTGTAAAATTGCTAAAATTGATAAAATTGCTCCCGCTATCAACTGCGATGCTTATTATTACAGTACATCGGCGGTGCCTTTTCCATCCCATCTATCCACTGACAGGCTGTTTGTTACAACATAATGATTGACTGACAACGCTTGTTTGAGTTGGAGAGAGAGTTTTGTGGATGGGTGACACCTTCTGGGGATTGTTAGCACCAAAACAGTGATCACGTACATGAGTGCAATATGAGGAATGAGTCGAAATGGAACGCAGAGCCATCAGCTATTCCATCACTGTGACAGGCGAGTTTAAATGTAGAGGTATCCCAATTGACCTATCTTCCCACCAAAATTCAAACTTCACGCCAGGGGGGCTCGGCAGGGGTCGTAGCACTTTCCCGCCAAAAGCCGCCATCTTGAATGACGTCAATCACGTCACAGTGGAATGTCTTGAATAACTATTCTTTGGGGTGATATTCTTGTTGTCTGCAAGAGGTCGTGGATCAGAACGTCTTAATGTCAATTTGGAACCCGACACAGACCTCAAAGTTGTGGCATCAATATAAAATGTTTGGCAGTGTACAAAGCTTTTTAGGAAATAAGTTTCAAACAAGGAGACAGGGACACAGGGGGCGTCTCTTGCGACTTACAGTATAGTCCACGGGATACGACCATTCTTCTAGAGTACTGGTGATGGAACTTTAAACTGGTCTGTGCAGTTGATCAATACCTGTATATTTAATTGGATCGTCACATGTGCTGGATGCCTGCATGCATGCAGTATTTGGTTTCGATATATGGGAGGAGAGAGATGCATTAAAAATTTTATCTTGTTCTCTATTGGATGAAGTTAGTAGAGTTTTTGTAGTTCATAATTTTTCTCTGGTGGATGGAATAGAATAACGATGATAGAATGTTGGGGTGATAGACATGAATGGATCCTGAGGGTCGTGGATCTGTAGTACCTGCTTGTAGTTTGGAGAAGCACCACAATGCAGTAGCAAAATCCATGTCCTTCCCGCAGCTTCTGTACTGTCTTTTATACTACCTCGTATTGCAGGCTTCGTTTCTGTCGAATGGTCCAAACACGGTTCTGTCACAGTGACTCAGCTTTGCCTGTTTCTATACAGGTTGCCGAAGGTGGTAGATGTATCTTGCTCTGACTTCTACTCAGTTCCAACTTACATTGGAACAATCACATGGGCAAAGCTGTAGGGACGGTAGTGCAGAGTCTGAGGGGTAGTTGCACGATACATAGGGGCTACCTAAACCCACGTTGGAATTTTACTATAGCAGATAGGTTCGAGAAAGGTGGCTTATTTCGAGATGTGTGAGTGCCAGAAATATGATATGGCATCGAGACAATGCGTTACAAATACTGGAGAAACATCTAGTGGCAATGGCGTGAGTGGGTTGCACATATCTGTTTCATACCACGCTCCTTAGTCCAATAACTTTCAAAATTGAATAATTTTATTATGAGGGTGCAACATTGGCGACGTGTAACCGCACTGCTGGTGTGAAAATACACACTCTGACGATCACCGTCTGTATTCAGTGTCATGGTATTTGTCTGGAAAAGCCACGTCATTTGTAGGCAATGCCATATGTGAATTTATAAAGCTGGTATAGCTTTTAACATGGACACTTGTGTGCAGCTGTAGAACGGAGGCCGCTTGTAACAGTAACATACACTAGATGCTGGGAACGCGTTTTTTCAAAATCTGGCGGTTTGTAAGCCGATCACCATCTTGGTATTTGCCTGGAAAACCCACGTGATTCGTAGGTAACGCCATACGTGGATTTATAAACCAAGTATAGCTTTTAACAGGGATACCTGTGGTCTAGGGTTGCCGGCACGGTAGCTCAGCGTGTTCGGTCAGAGGATTAGCTACCCTCTGTAATAAAAAAAAACTGAGTGAACGGATCAACGAAGAACCTGAACGGGTGTCATCGGACGTCCGCATCGAACGAACTGAACGAACAATATAGAACAAAATGAGATCTAACAAAAAAAAGGGAGGGTAGCGTCTTTGATTCATAATCAAAAAACGTCTTCGGTCCCGGGTTCGATCCCTGCCACTGCCTCAATTTTGATAAATAATCGGCATTGGCGGCCGAAGACTTCCGGCATAAGAAGTCACCCTCATTTTGCCAACGGCCTTGTCAAAGAGGGCGGAGGAGCGGATTGAGGTTCAGGGCACTCTCTTGTCCTAGGGGTGGGAAATTGCCCCTAAAGGCGGAAGAATCAGCAATGATCAACGACATGAGGATGCAGAAGGCAATGGAAACCACTGCATTAAAGACACGTAACGTGTATCCACAGGACATGTGGCCTGTATTTGAAGAAGTGTCATGATGATCTCTCCATTGGCAAAAGATTCCGGAATAGTCCCCCATTCGGATCTCCGGGAGGGAACTGTCAAGGGGGAGGTTACCATGAGAAAAAGATTGAATAATCAACGAAAAGATAACGCTCGACGAGTCGGGGCGTGGAATGTCAGAAGCTTGAACGTGGTAGGGAAACTAGAAAATCTGAAAAGGTAAATGCAAAGGCTCAATCTAGATATAGTAGGGGTCAGTGAAGTGGAAGGAAGACGAGGATTTCTGGTCAGATGAGTATCGGGTAATATCAACAGCAGCAGAAAATGGTATAACAGGTGTAGGATTCGTTATGAATAGGAAGGTAGGGCAGAGGGTGTGTTACTGTGAACAGTTGAGTGACCGGGTTGTTCTAATCAGAATCGACAGCAGACCAACACCGACAACGATAGTTCAGGTATACATGCCGACGTCGCAAGCTGAAGATGAACAGATAGAGAAAGTGTATCAGGATATTGAAAGGGTAATGCAGTATGTAAAGGGGGATGAAAATCTAATAGTCATGGGCGACTGGAATGCAGTTGTATGGTAAGGAGTAGAAGAAAAGGTTACAGGAGAATATGGGCTTGGGACGAGGAATGAAAGAGGAGAAAGACTAATTGAGTTCTGTAACAAGTTTCAGCTACTAATATCGAATATCCTGTTCAAGAATCACAAGAGGAGGAGGTATACTTGGAAAAGGCCGGGAGATACATCATGGTCAGACAGAGATTCCGAAATCAGATACTGGATTGTAAGGCGTACCCAGGAGCAGATATAGACTCAGATCACAATATAGTAGTGATGAAGAGTAGGCTGAAGTTCAAGGCATTAGTCAAGAAGAATCAATAAGCAAAGAAGTGGGTTACGGAAGTACTAAGGAATGACGAGATACGTTTGAAGTTCTCTAACGCTATAGATACAGCAATAATGAATAGCGCAGTAGGCAGTACAGTTGAAGAGGAATGGACATCTCTAGAAACGGCCATCACAGAAGTTGGGAAGGAAAACATAGGTACAAAGAAGGTAGCTGCGAAGAAACCATGGGTAACAGAAGAAATACTTCAGTTGATTGATGAAAGGAGGAAGTACAAACATGTTCCGGGAAAATCAGGAATACAGAAATACAAGTCGCTGAGGAATGAAATAAATAGGAAGTGCAGGGAAGCTAAGACGAAATGCCTGCAGGAAAAATGTGAAGACATCGAAAAAGATATGATTGTCGGAAGGACAGACTCAGCATACAGGAAAGTCAAAGCAACCTTTGGTGACATTAAAAGCAACGGTGGTAACATTAAGAGTGCAACGGGAATTCCACTGTTAAATGCAGAGGAGAGAGCAGATAGGTGGAAAGAATACATTGAAAGCCTATATGAGGGTGAAGATTTATCTGATGTGATAGAAGAAGAAACAGGAGTCGATTTAGAAGAGATAGGGGATCCAGTATTAGAATCGGGATTTAAAAGAGCTTTGGCGGACTTACGGTCAAATACGGCAGAAGGGATAGATAACATTCCATCAGAATTTCTAAAATCATTGGGGGAAGTGTCAACAAAACGACTATTCACGTCGGTGTGTAGAATATATGAGTCTGGCGACATACCATCTGACTTTCGGAAAAGCATCATCCACACAATTCCGAAGACGGCAAGAACTGACAAGTGCGAGAATTATCGCACAATCAGCTTAACAGCTCATGCATCGAAGCTGCTTACAAGAATAATATACAGAAGAATGGAAAAGAAAATTGAGAACGTGCTAGGTGACGATCAGTTTGGCTTTAGGAAAAGTAAAGGGACGAGAGAGGCAATTCTGACGTTACGGCTGATAATAGAAGCAATGCCAAAGAAAAATCAAGACACTTTCATAGGATTTGTCGACCTGGAAAAAGCGTTCAACAATATAAAATGGTGCAAGCTGTTCGAGATTCTGAAAAAAGTAGGGGTAAGCTATAGGGAGGGATGGGTCATATACAATATGTGCAACAACCAAGAGGGAATAATAAGACTGGACGATCAAGAACGAAGTGCTCGTATTAAGAAGGGTGTAAGACAAGGCTGTAGCCTTTCACACCTACTCTTCAATCTGTACATCGAGGAAGCAATGATGGAAATAAAAGAAAGGTTCAGGAGTGGAATTAAAATACAAGGTGAAAGGATATCAATGATAAGATTCGCTGATGACATTGCTATCCTGAGTGAAAGTGAAGAAGAATTAAATGATCTGCTGAACGGAATGAACAGTCTAATGAGTACACAGTATGGTTTGAGAGTAAATCGGAGAAAGACGAAGGTAATGAGAAGTAGTAAAAATGAGAACAGCGAGAAACTTAACATCAGGATTGATGGTCACGAAGTCAATGAAGTTAAGGAATTCTGCTACCTAGGCAATAAAATAACCAATGACGGAGGGAGCAAAGAGGACATCAAAAGCAGACTCGCTATGGCAAAAAAGGCATTTCTGGCCAAGAGAAGTCTACTAATATCAAATACCGACCTTAATTTGAGGAATAAATTTCTGAGGATGTACGTCTGGAGTACAGCATTGTATGGTAGCGAAACATGGACTGTGGGAAAACCGGAACAGAAGAGAATCGAAGCATTTGAGATGTGGTGCTATAGACGAATGTTGAAAATTAGGTGGACTGATAAGGTAAGGAATGAGGAGGTTCTACGCAGAATCGGAGAGGAAAGGAATATGTGGAAAACAATGATAACGAGAAGGGACAGGATGATAGGACATCTGCTAAGACATGAGGGAATGACTTCCATGGTACTAGTGGGAGCTGTAGAAGGCAAAAACTGTAGAGGAAGACAGAGATTGGAATACGTTAAGCAAATAATTGAGGGCGTAGGTTGCAAGTGCTACTCTGAATGAAGGGGTTAGCACAGGAAAGGAATTCGTGGCGGGCCGCATCAAACCAGTCAGTAGACTGATGACCAAAAAAAAAAACTTGTGAGCACCTGTAGAACCAAGACCGCTCGTGACAGTACAAACTGTAGTTGTTGCAACCGGGTTTCTTAACATATGAGACGATTACGGCTCTCTTTCTAAGACACAGAGGTATCACTCACAAGAAAAACTTATGAGACATTACCACCCATGGGGACTTTCTCTCAGTATTAATTTGTGTCATAGGTAATCAGTTATTGACAAAGTATTATTCTTAGTAGTAGGGGGTGTGTGATATGTTTGCCTTCAGCATCAGGCTTATAAAGTATGTGTTTGTGTTCCGACATGTGCAAAGGAAATGACTGTGTCCATTTGCAAGGAAGGTATGGATTTGATGCCGAGCACTGTAATAGCGTAGGGAAGAATATGTCAAGTCACATGAATGGTACTGATATTTCTATTTCCAGAGCCCCAGTCATCAACAGGGTGTATTTCCAATACTTTGGTCATTGTTGAATGTCGTTCAATTCAGACTGCGATCATAGTTGTAAGTACAGGGATAAAATATATATGTGACCAATTTTTTAGGATGATTGATTTACATGTGCATGCTCGGCCTGCAGCGCCGGTAAACTGTGCGGGGGTGATTCACATTTCCCATTAATGGGAGCAGCTTTCAAAATGGAGAGGCCCATTCGAGTGTAGAAATTTAGATGAATTAACTTTGTCATTCTCTAGATAGCTTTCGTGGTAGTGTGGAAAATTGAGAAGATTGAAAATGGATGTGTGTTTGCCTTGGACCGTTATTCCCACCCCTGAAATTGTTCAGTTGACTACTTCTGCACATTTCACACGTTTATTTAATTGAGGGAACATCGATAGTGGTGTCTGCATCTAGCATGTGGAAGACACGTTTGCTGGTTCCCTTGACATGAGAAACACCTTATTTGACTTTGTAAATTATAGGGATGATTTGTAATCTTTTAGATCACGGGTATCGGCATTCGTGAGTGGAAATATCAGTTTCCTCTATTTGTTTCAAGTAAAGATTCTCACAGTTGGGATAAGTGCTAAAGTTTTGGGTTTGTAGAGAAATATCTTCCAGCCTATATCTTCTGAATTAATTTGCACGAGCGATCGGTAGGCTAGTACTGTGTGCTTGATATCTAAAAGTACTGCAAAAATACTAATATATTATGGCAAACCATGCGGAAATACATATTTTCTTGTAATCCCAGTCTGGAGATGTGTGTAGAAAAGCGAGCAGGCTAGCAGGTCTGGACCAGAAACAGTAACGCGTTTGTGTCGAGGGGAAGTGAGCCCGAATTTGTAGAACAGTTATGAGAGTGACTTCGGCCTGCTGAGGGCTCTCTGCTCACCACTGGGAGTGGGTGGCCACTGACCTGGCATGGACATATCTAGTGCCACAACTATAATTGGTAATTGATGGTAAGGTCGTACAGGACCAAACAGTAGAGATCATCAGTCCCTAAGCCTACACACTACTTAATCTAACTTAAACTGATTTACACTGTAGACAACACATACATCCATGCCAGAGGGACGACTTGAACCTCCAATGGGGGTAGCTGCACAGACCATGCAAGGCGCCTTAGACCACACAGCTATTCCGTGTGGCTGGCAAGTATATCTACTGTGCTGTCTGTCATCGCAGTATATGTACGAGTGATGTAAACAGCATGATATTTTATGGCGCAGGAATTGTATGTTTACTACATTGACATGGTATATGGTGGTATATTGCTGGGTTCGAGATCGGTTTTGCGCTCTAATATTCAAACTCCTGTCCGCAGTGGAAGAGCTGTGTAATTGATAAAGCGTCTTTCCATATTTGACGATATGTAGGGGCACTTTGCAGGGTTTAATTGTCGGTGCAATATGGCGATCTATGTGAAATAGCTTTTTTCCCACTCAAAGTCTCATCTGCAGAAAGAAAGAAAAGGGGGATGGTGCTGTGATACTGGCGACATCAGTAATTGGGCAGATAAATTCGATAAGAGCCAATCATAATGCTCAATTCATTCACAAGACATCCTTTGTGCTGGGATATAGGAGTCTGTACATAGCGGTGGGAATGTTTGCGTGCATTGAAAGCAGGAAGGGTAACACATAATGGATGGGGTATCACGTTAGGACCGCTAGGAAGACTGCATTCGATGTTATTCATCGCTATTACCGTAAACAGATTCTGTTAGAGAAGGAATTCCGTGGATACAAGCTGAGACATCACGAAAACACCTACAAAAGCGCCCGTTAATTATTTCTGGGACACTAAGCAACTTCCTAGAGTTTGACTTGGTTATTATTTCAGGTAGCCATGTGGCTTCAGTATAACATTGAGAACGTCGCTAGATGTATTTGCGATGGTATGTAGCTACATGCAACAATGCGTCAGCCACACGTCATGCATGGTCCATTAGGGAGAAAGCAGCTTGTGCTATCCTAGAACACATTTCTGCAGCGTCGCTCGGCAATTAGCTCTTCGCCAGACTGCAGGTAGAGGATGGGTTCACAGAAGCAGCAGCGAACACACGCACTGCCCAGAGGCATCTCAGGTATGGGACTGGTGTGAGTGCACCTTGGAGTTCTGTTACGTCAGTATAACACTGGCTTTATACCCGAAAATAGACCCAACTTTCACCTGCAGCATTGTGAGAGTGATGAGTCGTGCTGGCTTGCGTCCAGTGGTGGCTTGTGGCGACATCTTCGCTCCGGTCCGGTTGCATCAGCAACAGTGCCTAGATGAATATGTATTTCGAGGGGAATTTCTCAGGTACCAAGTATGAAATGGATGTCGCCACCTCATGCATGTGGGACCCAAACAGGCACCTGTGTGTGGTTTGACAGTTGATGGCCATGTCACTTCGCAGGGCTGTCAGTAGCCTCAAATGCAGTCTAGTGGACATGGGGGCGGTGGGCAGTGTCTGCATACATTGTTTACATGTCTTTTGCATTATTTTGTGAGCAGGTCTGTGGGCTGTGCTATGCATTATTTGGACAGTTTATGAGTTTATTTCGTGTCTGCACATCTGTGTACTGTATTATTTAAGAGCAGTTTGCATGTCTGTACTGAAGTTATTTCAGTAAATTAGTTTTTTGTGTGTCTGCAGAGTGTTATTTAGGAGTAGCTTACTGATCTGTGGGCTGTGTGGCGTGACCTCAAGGATGTCAGAGCATGTGTTTTGTATCAGTTTGATAAATATACTCCATCCCTAAATACATGGTCCCAAAATAAATAAAGTACACTCCTTCCTTACTCTCTCCAGCAGCCCTGTGCAGGCTGAGTCATTTTTGTGCCATTTCCCCCTCCAGACAGCCATCTTGGATTACATCCCAAGTGGGATGACAGCACCCTCTGGTGGCAGTACTGTGTACTAGGTCCATACCTCATGGTGACCACACTGCAAAATAAAGACATATGTCCAACACAGACAGAGTCCTTTTCTTGCCATTTCTCCCACCCTGAACCATCATCTTGGATTATGTCACAGAATGGATGACAGCACCCTTTGGGGGTGGTACTGTGTCCTAGGTCAGTTTGGCTGTGGACCTTGTAGTGAACACACTGGATGATGGTAGTGCCTCATATTTTGTTTAAATAAAGCCTAGTGCAAGATTTCGACACTTGACAATTAGTGTGCATATTTGTAGTCTTTTAGATGAATTATTATTTTAATGACTTACAACTTGTTTGGTGCACTTGATGTACACGTATTGCATTATTTACACGTGGTTTGCCAATCTGTCGGCTGTGTGGCATATCAGAGCATGTGTTCTGTATCACTATGATAAATATACTATCTCTCAAAATATACCCCTAAATAAATTATCCCAAAATAAATAAAGGACACTTCTTCCTCTCTCCAGCAGCCCAGTGCAGGCAGGGTCCTTTCCCCACCAATCCCTAAGGTGGTCGGATGATGTAGGATAGTGGAGATAGTCCAAATGCCCTTTCTTTCCCGTCATTTTCTTGGGCTAGTAGAGATAGCCCCAGTTACCTTTCTTTACAGCCAAAATTCAAATCTCCCGCCGACCTCTAGGATGAGCTGGCGATTGGGTGACTTAGGTAGGTGGAGGTAGCCCATGTGACCTTTCTTTCCCACCATTTTCTTAGGTTAGTAGAGATAGCCCAATTGAACTATCTTCCTGCCAAAATTCCAACTTGGCACCAGTTACTAGGAAGAGGTGGCGGTCGGATGACTTAGGTTAGTGGAGGTAGCCCAAGTGACCTATCTTCACGTGATTTTCTTAGGTTAGTAGAGATAACCACGGTGTGATGGTTTATGATGTTGGAATATGAACTTCCCACCATTTTTCTGGGGGAGGGGAGGGGAAAGGGGGCTAGGTTAGTGGAGGTAGCCAATTGACCTGTCTTCCTGCCAAAATTCAAACTTCCCACCCAAATACGCCATCTTGGATAATGGTACTTTGGACCAGAAAGCGCTTTGCCCCAATACTAGCACAGTCCCCAGACTCGAACATTATCGAAACCTTGTGGGCGGTATTGGTGTGCAGACTCCAGAGCAGATTTCCGTCTCCCTCGTACTACAGGACTTAGAAGAGGTTCTGATTGAAGAGTGGCATAACATTCCACTAGAAACAATACAACTATTATATGGCAGTATTCGAAGAAGAATCGCAGCTGTGGTACAGGCAATAAACGATTCCCAAGTAAGTATAAGTGTTCACATTATTTTGCCTACTCCCTGTGTATGCTGTAGTTTCCATGATCTTCATGGCTGAAACACGTAAATCTACTGATTGAACATCAAATTTCAAATAAGAATCATTCTAAAAATTTGATTGAGGTGACTATAAATTATTAAATTAATATAGAAAGATAATTCTGAGTTACTACAAGGAAGAATGTGGGGTGTCGCAGAGTTCACAAAAAAATATGTGATGATTCTATGCCTTATTTACCCAGACAGCAGGTATAGAAGTTTCCATTGCCGAACTGTTTCTTGAAGCTCACACGTTTGCTCTTAAAAGACGCAGAGGAAGCATCTGAAGACGAATTACCAAGCAAACAGGCCAAAATGGGTTGAGATCCGGTAAACGAGCACGCCACGCAGCTGGACCTCCACGTCGGATTCATCGTCCACTGAAGATACGATTGAGATGAGTCCGGACGTTAACGGCGAAATGGCATGGAGCACCACCATGTAGCAGCCACATGACCCTCGAATCATCACAGGCACTTCCTCCAGCAGGGGAGGCAAAGTCACTTGCAAGAAACGCCGATAGTTCCGGCCAGTTTGGCGAGAGTGGAAGAAAGACTGGTCCCAAAGTACGGTCGCCAATTATCCTTGCCCACACATTACGGCTGCACCGATGCTGATGATTCGCTTTCACCATAGCATGGGGGTTCTGCACACTATCGCACAGATGACTGTTATGAAAGTTGAGGGTACCACTCCGCCTAAAGGTGGCCTTATTTGTATGATGGATGACATAAATCCTGGAATCGTGGTTGCTTTGTGAAGAAACCAGTGACAAAACTGCTCCTGGTGTGGAAAGTCTGTCGCTAGTAAGCTCTGCATACGCTGTAAGTGATAAGGGTATCGACAATTCCGTGCGGTCTTAGGCACTGCGGTCATGGACTGTGCGGCTGATCCCGGTGGAGGTTCGAGTCCTCCCTCGGGCATGGTTGTGTGTGTTTGTCCTTAGGATAATTTAGGTTAAGTAGTGTGTAAGATTAGGGACTGACGACCTTAGCAGTTAAGTCCCACAAGATTTCACACACATTTCAACATTATTGACAATTGTCATGGAGAACATTGCACACGCTCGTCTGGCTTACCCTGTACCGGAGGGACAACTGCCTGCTGGTGACACGGTGGTCGCCTCCCGCCGTGCTAATCACATTTTCCTCCAATTCTGGTGTCCGAACATTTCCAGTGTGTCTTTCATGATTACCTGCAATGACCATTTGTCAGACAAACGGCGAAACATTGTTGCAAACATTGAATGCTGTGGTTGTTGTCAGCGGGGATACGTGTCCTGATACAACCTTGCTACCCGTCGCCCATTTCTACTTGCCTTTCCGTAAGTAAACACTATGTCGGCAAGCCCTCGATTCGAATACGGAACGTTTGTGTACAACGCTGTATCAATCTGCTACAAGGTGAGTCAGCAAGAGAAGTGAATCGGATACGGCGTTACCAATGACTGTGGAGGAGAGTCCGCTTGAGCACTGCAGTGCCGCCCTCTAGGAGGAAACCATGCATACCATAACTGTAGCTCCATAGTACAGCGGGTATTAGACCGCACTCTCGTTAACAAAGTATGCTTTAATAAATGGTTCCTTGCATAGAAACCATGGATTTGCGGACACCAGTACATTACACTTTTTTTTATCCCCTTATTGATCAATACATAGAGTTTGCACGCGATGGAAAAAATCACCCTGTATTTTGATTGGGTTACTATAACCTAAACGCCGGCCGGAGTGGGCGTGCGGTTCTAGGCGCTACAGTCTGGATCCGAGCGACCGCTACGGTCGCAGGTTCGAATCCTGTCACGGGCATGGATGTGTGTGATGTCCTTAGGTTAGTTAGGTTTAATTAGTTCTAAGTTCTAGTGGAGCTCCTCTGCAGTAGCTGTTGGAGTCAATATGCTTTTATGCCTTATGCGAGCTACAGACTGAAAAGTTTTTCGCTAGATACAGCCGGCATTCTTCTTTTTTCTTTATTTTCCATCAACCAGTTGTTTCACTGTGAACTCTGTGAGTAGCTAACAGTTTCTCTTATTTTGACCATTATACAGTTAAATAAAACTCTCAAGAACGCTTTCATGACGTCAGATTGTATGGAAGCAGCCTACTCACGCTGTAGTAAATGCGTATCAGTCTTTCCATTGTGTGCCAGCCAGTCCTATAACTAGCTCTGACGTCATAAATGTTGCGCAATACGTTAAAAATCAAGCAAATGACCTAAAACTTTTCTAGAATGTCAGAAATAATACTAAATTAATGTGTGTTAAATATCAGTTCGATAACTTAAGCCATTTCCGAGATTTGGTCGTTTTTCTGCAAAAATAATTGGCGCAACAGAAAAGAGCTAGAGACTTCAAAATTTATATTTAGATTCATCTTTCATAATGATTTAATAAAAACTGTACTTTGGATTTCACAAATTAAGATTTTAGTGGAAATTCATGATTTTGTGGTTTTCGTCTCAATACTGAAGGAAGCAAGATAGATTAAGTAGGTTAGTAATTAAGGCTAGGATGTTTAGATTTAAATAGGTTGGAGGTCCGCTATGACTAGGAAGATGGGTGAAGTTTCTTTTGAATACCTATAAAATTATAGCGATAGCGCATCTCAAAAGAGACAGTTCAGAGCTCATCTGCTGCGTGCAGTGCAATTAAATTAATTCTCTCGCCCACAATATTTAACTTAGCCACGTTAAAATTTTATTATCAATACTTAACTGCGTGCTGAATGCACAGTTAAATTAAGAGCTTCATCGGCCATCAGCAAGAGAAGCTATGATTTATTATGTGACTTGAAGTGGTGCGTTACTAGCACAGCGGCTAGTCGGGACAGCCGATTTGATCAGGCGTTCCCTTAGCCGTCCGCACCGCGGATTTATATAAAAGAGCGCTGTGCGAGGAAGGAAGGCCCCAGTTCTCTCCAGACGCTGAATGACACGCCATCTGTGTCGGCAGTCGCGCCGGGTCGGTATCACTGCTACTAACAGCCTCGGGTGCCGTATTCAGTTACTCGAGATGCACGTAACCATGAAATCATTTCAAGTGATTTTCATTTTCTAGCTTCAGTTTGCGTATTGTCGTATTTCCACGTGCCGTCGCGGGACAGACTTTCTACCAACAATTTAGCGTGGCGTTTGATGAAATACTCGCATCAAATTATGGCGAGCATTCTTTTTTAACATTTAAGTCGGACATTTATAGTTGCATCAGCGCAATAGACTCTGAACTGCTCTGTTAGTAGGTTGAAAGGATACTTGTATTTTACCAGTGAATTTCTGAATATACTCAACTATTTTGGAAAATCGTGTTTGATTATAAATTCCGGACAATCTGCTGATTCCTCAGAGCTACAAGCTGCAGCTGTAATAGATTTCTCAGGTGAAGTGGGCACTAGGAACTCTTTTTACAAGCTTCACGTTTTATTAAATCGCTTTCTGGGGGCTAACACGTAAATAGAGAGCCAGTGTTGAGAACGGCGAAAGACAGCTTTAACAATTTTCTAACAGCCAGAAGCTGATTCAACAGCAAACTTTTATACAGCAACAACCATATTTCCCAATTCTTACTCGCCGCCCCACATATGGTGCATCGGCCGGGAAATAAACTAAGTGAAAGTGATTTGTAACTATTCGGATTCGCGAGTCGAATGCGACATGCAGCTGAGTACTAGAACAGTGAAAGTGTTACGTGTGCATGTGGACGACGCAATTGGATTAACAACGCATCTGGATTGACGGAGCTGGCACTGAGTCTAGCGGTGCTGCCGGCACCGCGAGTAGCCAGTTTCGCCGCACCGCAGTCAGCCGCAGCAGCCGGGTCGAGCCTGTAGTTACGGGCCACGCAACAGCCGTCGGAGTGCCGTCTGCAGTTCAACGTGCCACGTCGCATCAGTAATCCTGGTACGCCGCGCCGACAACGTCGTGCAGAAGGAACTAAGTTAAGTGAAAAGCTGTTAAAAATTTTACTAACCTGCACTAAAAGACTGTCGGCGATGGAACCGCCAAAAGAAACTGAGTTTAAACTTAAATTAGAACGTATGTCTGTTGAGGGAACTGTAAATTCAGACTACGTTTCAAGTACAAACATGCATGAAAGTAATAATGTTAAAGTGAAATATGAAGTATTGTCTCCTGACAGTAGTGTGGGAAAGGGCAATGATTCAATAATAGAGACCCCTGTAGTTAAGCAGAAAGCAGAAATTGTAAATTTATTGGATGATAGTTTCTCTGATGAATTAAAAATGAAACAGTCCTCAGAGATAGTAGAGTTTAAACAGGAGAAGTTAGATATGACTGATCAATCAGAAGTTTCATTTAGTTTTAATGATTCTGGTGTTGGAGCTAGTTTTTCGTCACCTGAGTGTGATAAAAAACCAGCTAGTGAGCAACCCAAAGATGCTGGGGCTGTTGATTTAAATGTTATATTACAAGCAATAGCTTCAGTAATGCAAATATGTCTGCCAGTAATGCACAAATGACAGCTGAATTAAAGTCTGAAATTATGGCCAGTCAAACTAATTTTAATAAACGATTGGAGGTAATGGACGATAGATTCAAGGCTGGTTGCAATAAGTTGAAAGAGGATCTGGACAGTTTGAATTATAAAATTGATTACAATCATGAGGATATTAAGAAAAAGGTTGCTCAACAATTTTCTGAAATGTATAAAACAGTTAAATCCGAAGTTGCTGAGGTTCGCAAAGACTTCCAAATGGAAGATGCGAAGCTGGAGCACAAATTAACAGAAAAGATCGAGGCGGAATCTGAACTGTGCTCAGATAGATTTAAAGATGTTAATGTAAAGGTAAACATATGTCAAGCTGACATAGATGCAATCAAAACTGATACTACTCATATTGTACAAAGAGTAGATAATGTGGAAATGAAAGTAGAAAGTATAAGTACTAACATTGCTAACCTTGAGAGTAGAGTAGCTTCAGTAACTTCTGGTAATGGTAGTATACAACAAGTTGTGGCTGCAAACGCCGCTTTTATCGGGTGTCGGCAGTTCTTGCGGTTCGATCCAGATAAAAATATCCACCCGCTAGACTTCTGGAATGATTTTGAAGATGTGATTCCACCAACTTGGTCTGAACGAGAGAAAATCTCATTTATTAGAAGCCATTTAGCAGGTGACGCCATGCGTTGGTCAGCTGATGTTATGTTAAAGTGTAAAACATTAGCGGAGTTCAAAACTGCTTTCATTAATGAGTATTGGTCTAGTAACAAGCAAAATGAAGTGTTGAGAGAATTTTGGAGTGGAAAACGCTTCAATGCGGGCAAGGAATCAATTAAAGAATTTGCTAGGTCATGGATCTCACGTTTGTCACATTTGGCGGAAAAGCTAAAACCTGAAATGATTATACTAGGTCTTGAAGCCAAACTGCCATGGTATTGGCAAACTAGAATTATATCCGCCCCTAGAGACAATCTGGATCGTTTCATTGAGTTGCTGCCAATGAGGAGCAAGCACGTAATAACAGAAATGCTAATAACAATAGTAGTAATTTTAGGAACGAGCAAAATGGCAATGTAAACATCAGAACAGTAGGTGTTCGCCATCCTAAGGGAGGTAGGAATTGGGGAAACAATTATCAGAACCAACAATGGCGTCCAAGGGATAATTTTGTTCCAAACAGAAATATGCATGTAAACAACAGTACGGAAAGCAATGCTATGCTAGCTAACTATAATGAAACTAAAGGAAACAGCAGTAGGCCGAGGCAGGAAAACTAGTTCCCGTCTATGAGGACACTGGCGCTCACCAGGCGGTTACTTTTCCTAAGCCAGTAGTTAAGGGAATTGGTAAGACAGATCAGAATACTCAAACTGAACATGTGGATGAAGAGTCGGTAGCACCTAAGGATACAACAGAAATATTAGATCACTCACAGTATTTGATAGATACCGTGTTAGAGACGCTTTCTAAGTGGGAAGAGAAAGAGAAGGCGCAGAAGTGTAATGATAGGGAGGAGCTACAAAATACTGAATTGACAGGTGAAGAAGCAGAAGAAATTCATGCTTATATTTACGATGAAGATGATGTGCTCTTATCTAAAGTGCCTGTGCAGGATGTTGATAATGTACTAATAGATTTAGGACAGGAGATAAGTGAGAATGTAGAGGGTAGGCTGTTGAGGGTCAATGAACCCAGTAGCTGTGACCAGTTGTCACTTGAGAAGGAAACCGACGATAATGGTGATAGTGGTTTAGCTGTAACTAATGTTATGCCCGGTCTGGAGGCGCAGAATAGCTCAGACTACAGTAATTTGGGTCATGTTCAGCAAACTAAATGTAATGAAGTCGTGCGGTGTTTCGATTTAAAATTAATAGACCGACTGGAAAAGGCAGCTGAAAATGTAATTCAGGAAACCCCTACACACTGTGACCTAAATGTAATGAAGACAGATGTTGATCACTTTAGTTGGAGACAAATCCAAAAGGAACTATTAGATGAATTTGAGGAACCACCTGTTCAACCTAGAATAAGCCACCCTATAATAATAGTGAATATGTTGGGTATCAATGTACGTTGTCTCTTAGACAGTGGAAGTGAGGTGAGTGCAATATCTCAGTCCTACTTTGATGCATTACCTGGTAAAGACAAGCTTACAGTAATGAGGGTATCAGGACTAAGAATAATTGGTGCTACTGGCAAGGTGTCAAAAACAGTAAAGCAAGAAGCTTTGCTGCCCTTTAACATTAATGGTAATTTAATTGATCATCCATGTTTAATTGTAAACAATCTCAGTATTGAGGTTTAAATGGGCATAGATTTCTTGTCAAAATATCAGAGTGTTGTTGACTTTGAAAGAAGCCAGTTAAAAATGGTCTTGCCAATAACCGGAGTAATTACAGTCCCTTTTAGTGATAAACATGTAGTAACTGATGATGAAACTTGGGAGCTGCCTATACGAGTTCTGAGAAATAGGAGCTATTGGGACGAAGATGTTAACCTTAGTGGAAGTAAGCTAAACACAGAAGAAGAAGAAGCAATAATTTTGGGCAAAATAAATGCTAAATTGCAGGAAATCGATAAAATTTCCACCAATCAGAAGGAAGAACTGAGACTGGTTCTAAAAAGGCATCATAAAGTATTTTCAGATCGACGTGGCGTGGTCCAAGGTTATGAATGAATGCTGTAGGGAGGAGGTTGTTCTGTAACCTCTACACAGTGTGGCAGCTGTGCAGTCCCAGCTGTGTGAGATCTTTTTTCCCTTTCAGATCTCACTCACTCTCTTCATCTTTCCTGTCCCTAAAAGTGTTGACCTCTTCTTTCCGACACATGAAAATTTTCTGTCATGGCTATCAAGCCATGAGTTATGTAACCATTCTATCTACCGATTAGTGGAGAAAAATACCTAATGTGACAAACCTAATAGTGATAAACAATAGAGAAGTATGATGTAATTAAGATGAAATGTATTTGAGTAACAAGTATGTATAGTACCCTGGTAATATAGTAAGTATAAAGTGTTGTTTTATTGGAAATGGTCCCATAATAATATTTTAAAAAAGATGTACAAATTCATGTACAAGCAGGATCTGAAGTGGTAGTGAAACCTGGTGTATGCATTAGAGCTAACTAATTAATAGTAAGAGAGAGTGCTTAGTGTCATGAAAAATATGCAGATAAGTTGTAAGATTAAACTCACCCGGTGTAGCAAGGAAAGGCAGTGTAATAGAATTGAGCAGTGTTTGTGGTTGAGACGTGAAGGACACGTCCCTGAAGTATTTATAAGGTTGGTATCTGGCCATTATTTTGGTGTAGTGTGTGACAGGATACACCTACACGTATTGAGGTTATGAGTTGGAGGCGTGAATGCGACCATAGGTACCCTTATGTTAGATGAGACAGAGCAGCTCATGGTGTCCTATAGGTTTAAGGAAATTAGCATTACGCTCGTCCATAATTATTTGATGCATTTTAGTGGTAGGTCTGAGAGAGACTACCTGTGGTTTCAGCGTCCGATCGAGTGGAAATGGATTGCCACGTGAGCAAACTAATCAGCTGCAATACACTATGAATATGAAATAAAATGTGCTATCCTATGCTTTAAATATTAATAGAGTGAGTGTTAAATAAGTACATACACTAGCGAAGTAAATAAGTAACATAATGGCAGACGTAAAACATTATTTTAGCTCAGCATAAATACACTTCAAAGTAAGTAAGTACCTAATTGCAGATGTGGAACTGACAACAGCAGAGGACCAATAAGTGGATTTTGTAGTCAACTAAACGTAGTGTGTTTTGAACACTCAGAACTGTACTATTACCAAAAGTTACTCATATGTACAAAGAAGCTGAGTAAACTACTAATCAAATATACTCATACTATCTCTAAGAATAAGTTAATCAAAGATGTCAGCTAAGTGAATAAAATACAGATTTGTCAGGAATGTACCGAGCATTTGTTCAGTGTTCCGGCCCAGAAATAATAAATTCAGATTAAATATGATTTATAATTATATGCCTTGGGCATAGATTTTCTCTAATACGTGACTAACGGCGTTTTGAGCCATTTGTTTACCGATTTTAGGACAGTTAAGTAACCGCGAGAGTAATACTGAAAAAATTCTGTTAACTTTGTTCTAGCAACATATTGAAGGATAAAAAGTATATATCCCCATTTCATTGTGACCCACCCTTAGATATTAAGTGAACAGAGTCTGAGGCACTCTTTTTGTTTGTTCTACAGGACAAACCAGATAATGGCAGCCTGGTAGCTGCGTGAAAGCGTGGAGTGACTTGGACACAACTCACAGTGACCCCTCCCCTTTCCCTCATGTAATTTAGAGTGATCGAGAAGGACGCACACCATAGCAACTTCCCCTCCTCTACCCTTGTGAATGGAAGTGTAGGACGCCAGCCAAAGCGGCTACAACCACGTGTGTAAAAATCAGTTGTGAAATTTTCTATCAGGTTAAAAAAGACTGCTAAGAGATATTCATCTGTTTATGTATCATGTTATTTTCTTTGAATTTGTGTATGTAAAAATGTATTTCAGGTATTTAATGGATCTAAGATTTTCATAATTTTTCAATTTATATGTGTTTGTTTGTCTAAGGCAATATGTATGCCAAATTATTTCGTTGACTTTGCTTAAAATTTTGAGTAATGACATTGTTTAAAAGGCAGTGAACATGCCCACAATTTAAATAATTAATGTAGGTAATCAGTTGTCTTTTAATGTTTCTACATGTTTATATTTCAATTTTGATTTTTCATAGGGAGTTAAACTGTACTCTTGCTTCCCTTTTTGTAATTAATTTTTTTTTTATTCATTAACATTCATAAACAAAAAATTTAAGTAGAGGGTGATGTAGGGAAGCAGCCTACTCACGCTGTAGTAAATGCATATCAGTCTTTCCATTGTGTGCCAGCCAGTCCTGTAACTAGCTCTGACATCATAAATGTTGCGCAATACCTTAAAAATCAAGCAAATAACAAAACTTTTCTGGTATGTCAGAAGTAATACTAAATTAATATGTGTTGAATATCAGTTCGATAACTTAAGCCATTTCCGAGATTTGGTCGTTTTTCTGCAAAAATAATTGGCGCAACAGAAAAGAGCTAGAGACTTCAAAATTTATATTTAGATTCATCTTTCATAATGATTTAATAAAAACTGTACTTTGGATTTCACAAATTAAGATTTTAGTGGAAATTCATGATTTTGTGGTTTTCGTCTCAATACTGAAGGAAGCAAGATAGATTAAGTAGGTTAGTAAATAAGGCTAGGATGTTTAGATTTAAATAGGTTGGAGGTCCGCTATGACTAGGAAGATGGGTGAAGTTTCTTTTGAATACCTATAAAATTATAGCGATAGCGGATCTCAAAAGAGACAGTTCAGAGCTCATCTGCTGCGTGCAGTGCAATTAAATTAATTCTCTCGCCCACAATATTTAACTTAGCCACGTTAAAATTTTACTATCAATACTTAACTGCGTGCTGAATGCACAGTTAAATTAAGAGCTTCATCGGCCATCAGCAAGAGAAGCTATGATTTATTATGTGACTTGAAGTGGTGCGTTACTAGCACAGCGGCTAGTCGGGACAGCCGATTTGATCAGGCGTTCCCTTAGCCGTCCGCACCGCGGATTTATATAAAAGAGCGCTGCGCGAGGAAGGAAGGCCCCAGTTTTCTCCAGACGCTGAATGACACGCCATCTGTGTCGGCAGTCGCGCCGGGTCGGTATCACTGCTACTAACAGCCTCGGGTGCCGTATTCAGTTACTCGAGATGCGCGTAACCATGAAATCATTTCAAGTGATTTTCATTTTCTAGCTTCAGTTTGTGTATTGTCGTATTTCCACGTGCCGTCGCGGGACAGACATTCTACCAACAATTTAGCGTGGCGTTTGATGAAATACTCTCATCAAATTATGGCGAGCATTCTTTTTTAACATTTAAGTCGGACATTTATAGTTGCATCAGCGCAATAGACTCTGAACTGCTCTGTTAGTAGGTTGAAAGGATACTTGTATTTTACCAGTGAATTTCTGAATATACTCAACTATTTTGGAAAATCGTGTTTGATTATAAATTCCGGACAATCTCCTGATTCCTCAGAGCTACAAGCTGCAGCTATAATAGATTTCTCAGGTGAAGTGGGCACTAGGAACTCTTTTTACAAGCTTCACGTTTTATTGGTTCAAATGGTTCAAATGGCTCTGAGCACTATGGAACTCAACTGCTGAGGTCATTAGTCCCCTAGAACTTAGAACTAGTTAAACCTAACTAGCCTAAGGACATCACACACATCCATGCCCGAGGCAGGATTCGAACCTGCGACCGTAGCGGTCTCGCGGTTCCAGACTGCAGCGCCAGAACCGCGCGGCCACTTCGGCCGGCTCACGTTTTATTAAATCGCTTTCTGTGGGCTAACACGTAAATAGAGAGCCAGTGTTGAGAACGGCGAAAGACAGCTTTAACAATATTCTAACAGCCAGAAGCTGATTCAACAGCAAACTTTTATACAGCAACAACCATATTTCCCAATTCTTACTCGCCGCCCCACAAGATCAATGGGGTTGTGAATCTTCACTAAAGAATTACACTAAGCTGTGTATGGGGTAGAGTTTCTATGCAGTGCGTCACAGTTCGCGATGTTTGCTGATATCTTTATTCCTATTGGTTTTATGCAAGAGAATCCTCTAGGCTATCAAATATTCATTTGAGAGTTATCAAGGAGTAATTGCTAGAACAGATTGCTAAGTTTAGCGGTATTCTACTTGTGGCTGTGTATGACTCAATCCTTCTGCTTGTATCATACGGAATGGGTTCTGAGCTGAACTGATTGTCGTGTTATATGTCTCTTGAAAGTCGCCAAGACAGTGTTGTGCTGACTGAGAATCAGAAGTGATTGCAAACGTGTCCGAAGCACTTGAATCTTGTGGGGGATCATCTCTTATTGGCAGTATGTTACCCACTGCCGTAATTTGTAAAATAATACAGAGCTCATTCTCCTGAGGGGCCTAATTACGGCAAGCCCGTAAGTGAAATTATGGGTAGACTAAAACCGTCTTGGATAAAACCAGGTTCGATAGGTTCTCATCATGCCAAGCAATCAGAGTTTGCGTTTCCAGTGCGTCCTCATCCTCGAGAACTACGGGATGGCTAGGGACTTTCGTTTTAATTGTTTGTCGATGAGCAACGTTCAAATGGTTGAAATGGCTCTGAGAAGTATGGGACTTAACTTCTGAGGTCATCAGTCCCCTAGAACTTAGAACTACTTAAACCTAACTAATCTAAGGACATCACACACATCCATGCCCGAGGCAGGATTCGAACCTGCGACCGTAGCGGTCGCTCGGTTCCAGACTGAAGCGCCTAGAACCACTCGGCCGCTCCGACTGGCGAAACAGCAACGTCAGATTTATATGGATCATAGTACAACTATCAGGACGACCTTTAGGCCTGAATTGATTCGATTACAAACGTAAAATCTTGTTAATACCCATAAATAAATATGCTTATGAGTTTCATTTCATCTATGTTCACTATGGGCACCCACCGAACGTTCGTCTTATCTCTCTGGAGCTACTAAGGTGACAGAAACTTGTAGCCCAAGTTATTGTCGACAGTTTGTTTCCCTTCGCGTAATTCAACGAATTCTTTCTGATGTAAGTGCCCTTTCATTCTGATTTTTCAGGAATGTCTAACATGTCTGAACTGCGATTTCTCAAGATTTACTGCTGTGTAGTTCACTACGACAACAGTAATGTAAATCCGAATGTATCAGTCACGAAGAGATTGAAGCGTTGGGAAAAAATTAAAATTTTTAAGTAATTCAAAAATCCATTAATGAGGTCTACATTATAATGCATTGCTACATCGTAAATAAAAATTAATTAACATGACCTTTGACTTTGACACAGATAAGGCAGGTACTGCGTTTACACCCTTTTGATTTTTTGCCTAGATGCATAGATTTTAAAATTTTCAACTGTCTAATATAAAAGTCGGTGAAAAAATATGCCTATAGATGAATATGGTTTCTTCGTGGCTGCTGTTAGGAGAGAATGGGTTAGGTACAGGATGAGTTGGGGGTCGGATGTTTCCGTTTCTCTGGTTCCCAGAGGACGCTAGGCAAAGTCGGGGAAAACTGCTACAACTAGCGACGAGAACTCTCGTGGCAGCTAAAGTACTCACAGTCGCCGTAAGATTTTCAGGACAAACTTTCAGAGTAAGAAGGTTGAACAACAGTGGCAGTATGATATCTTCTGACTAACAAACTAGTCGCTTAGGGAACGTCTTTAACACACAAGGTGACGGCGAAATATATCGTGTCGTTCGGACCGTGATAGTAGCAGATTCGACCAGTACTGTTAATTTGCGAAGGAATCACTATGCACTGGATTGCTAAACACACTGATCGTTTTATGAAGGTCCGGGGATCAAACATCAAATAAAAGTTCGTAGACGATATTTACCTTCTTTTCCGCAAAATAAATTTTTTATTCTTGACAATTGAGATCATACAAAAACAAAACACAATCATAGAGTAGGGGGAGGAATAATCATTCACAAAAGTATCATTGTTTCTTTGAAAAGCGCATGTACATCATCATACTACTCAGACTTTTTCCGCAAACTCTGTTTCTGCTGCTCTGATGTCAATGGAGTGCATAGCAAACTTGTCGTCCGAGCTGATAAACAAGTTACATATTTACTAGGGAGCAGCATGTTATCATATTAGTATGTACTCCCTGCAGCTCTGTTACGAACAGTAAAATACGATAAAGGGAGGTATGTATATCTGCTGTGTAGGCGGAATATATTCGAAAGTTCTAAATGACTATGTTCTAATATACTGAGCAAGGCTGAAATAACACTAGGTAAGCTTACCGTGGTTTGAAGTTCTGTATGGTGTAGATGGCCTAATCACAACGCGCCCGTTTGGCTTCCATGAACCCACTACTTCCCCAGAGAGCTTCTTTCCCGTCTGTGCCCTTATACCACCAGTAATCGTGCTGAAATTCACTTCAGGTGATGTTATGGATAACTGACGCGCGTTGCACTCAACTGAAGAACTTCCATTAGCTAATAACCTTTTTTATCCACCCGCTTGTAATCGATAAACCTTCTGCGTCTCTTCTCCACAACATAAATGCTTGAATTGTCACAGTTTGGTGAGCTCCCACTTAACTCGGGTGCACAATATTCACTGTATAAACACTAATTAGATGAACAAACCACTTACAAGACGAACAACGTCTCTTAGATGTTATATAATGTAGTTTCTTCGACCGTATGTTGGTCTCAAATGCGTTTAGAGTAATCGATCTGTAAGAAATAAACATACGCACGCAGTGGCTTGAATCACATCATTTCCCGAAGACGAAATGGGTGCTCTTGTTTCTTTATTTGCTAATATACTGCCTCCACGGAGGAATAATTTGCACTGCACAGCAAAATAATCAGTGGCTGGGAATGATGACGTGTGTAGCCACGTAACGCAGTGGTGACACGCAATTCTCTAGCGTCACCAATCTCAGGAAGGTAAATAAGACTACGTTAGCTGTATGTCTTGTGTTGTTTCGCGCCAGCTCAGTCTGGTTGAGGAAAATATTTAGCATGTCGTAACTTTCAGACAGACGATATTCGAAAGCAGGAAACCTCATAATTATTACCCACCCACACACACACAGACACACACACACACACACACACACACACCCACACACACACACACACACAAACACACACACACGTTTATACAAGGTGTATCACGTAAGATGGAACACCCCAATTACTTCGTGAATGGTTGCACATATCGAAATGCGGTTTGCGGCATATGTTAGAGCGTCAAGGGGCACATATGGTTTTGGTTGGTTAATGTTTTCAGCTCTGGACTCAGCTGAGATAATGAAGTAAGTACGTTTCTTAAAATGGAACCGTATACTTTTTTTTTTTATAACTGCATCCGACCGCTCTTGAGAAGACAGTTACAGTGATATATCTTTTCATAATGTTGACGTTGAAATCTATCAACAAAAAAAATCGAGAAATTTAAGACCACGGTGGCCGGGAAACGGAATTTGCGTTGCGAACACTGCCAAGCAGGCGTCTCGAACCACGTTGCTTAGTTATAGGTCTGCGCTACGCGAATAAAGCTTTATTTCCCCTTTGACCAACTTACGACCTAGATGCAGGTTCACCTAACAATGTTGTATACGAAAATACGACATAGACTAGAATCTGGCGTATCACAAAAGACTTAGGAAAATTATTTCACATTTGATGAATCCTCCCAGATCCATGTTAGCTGAAATAGAGAATTCAACAACTCGTTCTTCAAAAATAGAGAGGTCTTATACGCTGCAAAAACAGCTACTCTATTATCTAAATGTTAGAAGGAAGATTTAACGTCTCTTTTTATTGCACGTGGCTATGTGCTTCTTACAAGGGAAACTCCCTATCAGCCGGCCACTGTGTCCGAGCGGTTCTAGGCGCTTCAGTCCGGAACCGCGCTGTTACTACGGTCGCAGGTTCGAATCCTGCCTCTGGCATGGATGTGTGTGATGTCCTTAGTTAGGTTTAAGTAGTTCTAAGTTCTAGGTGACTGATGACCTCAGATGTTAAGTCCCATAGTGCTCAGAGCCATTTGAACCATTTGAAACTCCCCATCGCACCCTCTCACAGTTAGTGGTAAGATGGCCTAATGAATAGACCGTCAAAAACTGAACACAGATCGAGTATGAAAAGTGGAAAAAAGCAAAATAGAAACAGTGAACGTTCCCCACCCCCCGCAACAATACGAACTGTCCGTCCGCTCATAGAAATGTTTGTTCTCTTTCTGTAGCCTTGGCAGTTGCGATAGAATACCTTGACTATACGGTATGAGTCAGGTGGTAAAACACGTTACAGCCGCCAAGTAAACGTGATAAAAAGTGAGAGCTGGGGAGATACCATACAGACGTCTCACAGAAGTAACTAAACGACTGCGAACTATGTTACAAAAAAGTAATTCAACAGTCAAGACTTCCAAAACGGAAAGCATCTTCAAAAAGGTTAAAACATATATTTTAACAGAGCACAGACATACTGTGTGATTGTGAAACTGTTGCGTTCTTTTGTAGCAGCTTATGTGACTAATATGTTTTCATCATTTCCTTGGGAGTGATCACGTTCACAGACATACAGAGCATAACTTAATCATAGCTAACACTTGGTTCAAGAATCATAAAAGAAGGTTGTATACATGGAAGAACCGTGGAGATACTAGAAGGTTTCAGATAGATTATATAATGGTAAGACAGAGATTTAGGAACCAGGTTTTAAATTGTAAGACATCTCCAGGGGCAGATGTGGACTCTGACCACAATCTATTGGTTATGAACCGTAGATTATAACTGAAGAAACTGCAAAAAGGTGGGAATTTAAGGAGATGGGACCTGGATAAACTGACTAAGCCAGAGGTTGTACAGAGTTTTAGGGAGAGCATAAGGAAACAACTGACAGGAATGGGGGAAAGAAATACAGTAGAAGAAGAATGGGTAGTTTTGAGGAATGAAATAGTGGAGGCAGCAGAGGATCAAATAGGTAAAACGACGAGGGCTAGTAGAAATCCTTGGTTAACAGGAGAGAAACTGAATTTAGTTGATGAAAGGAGAAAATACAAAAATGCAGTAAGTCAAGCAGGCAAAAACGATTACAAACGTATGAAAAATGAGATCGACAAAAATGGCTAAGCAGGGGTGGCTAGAGAACAAATGTAAGGATGTAGAGGCATAACTCACGAGGAGTAAGGTAGATACTGCCTACAGGAAAATTAAAGAGACCTTTGGAGAAAAGAGAACCACTTCCATGAACATCAAGATGGAAACCAAGTTCTAAGCAAAGAAGGGAAAGCAGAAAGGTGGAGGGAGTACATAGAGGGTCTATACAGGGGCGATGTTCTTGAGAACAATATTATGGAAATGGAAGAGGATGTAGATGAAGATGAAATGGGAGATATGATATTGCGTGAAGAGTTTGACAGAACACTGAAAGACCTGAGTCGAAACAAGATCCCGCGAGTACACAACATTCCATTAGAACTACTGATGGCCTTGGGAGAGCCAGTCCTGACAAAACTCTACCATCTGGTGAGCAAGATGTATGAGACAGGCGAAATACCAACAGACTTCAAGAAGAATATAATAAATCCAATCCCAAAGAAAGCAGGTGTTGACAGATGTGAAAAATACCGAACTATCAGTTTAATAAGTCACAGCTGCAAAATACTAATGCGAATTCTTTACAGACGAATGGAAAAACTGGTAGAAGCCGACCTCGGGGAAGATGAGTTTGGATTCCGTAGAAATGTTGGAACACGTGAGACAGTACTGACCCTACGTCTTATCTTAGAAGAAAGTTTAAGAAAAGGCAAACCTACGTTTCTAGCATTTGTAGACTTAGAGAAAGCTTTCGACAATGTTGACTGGAATACTCTCTTTCAAATTCTGAAGGTGGCAGGGGTAAAATACAGGGAGCGAAAGGCTATTTACAGTTTGTACAGAAACCAGATGGCAGTTATAAGAGTCGAGGGACATGAAAGGGAAGCAGTGGTTGGGAAGGGAGTGAGACAGGGTTGTAGCCTCTGCCCGATGCTATTCAATCTGTATATTGAGCAAGTAGTAAATGAAACAAAATAAAAGTTCGGAGTAGGTATTAAAATCTTGGAGAAGAAATAAAAACTTTGAGGTTCGCCGATGACATTGTAATTCTGTCAGAGACAGCAAAGAACTTGGAAGAGCAGTTGAACGGAATGGACAGTGTCTTGAAAGGAGGAGATAAGATGAACATCAACAAAAGCAAAACGAGGATAATGGAATGTAGTCGAATTAAGTCGGGTGATGCTGAGGGAATTAGATTAGGAAATGAGACACTTAAAGTAGTCAAAGAGTTTTGCTATTTGGGGAGAAAAATAACTGATATTGGTCGATGTAGAGAGGATATAAAATGTAGACTGGCAATTGCAAGGAAAGCCTTTCTGAAGAAGACAAATCTGTTAACATCGAGTATTGATTTAAGTGTCAGAAAATCATTTCTGAAAGTATTTGTATGGAGTGTAGCCATGTATGGAAGTGAAACATGGACGATAAATAGTTTAGACAAGAAGAGAATAGAAGCTTTTGAAATGGTGCTACATAAGAATGCTGAAGATTAGATGGGTAGATCACATAAGTAATGAGGAGGTATTGAACAGAATTGGGGAGAAGAGGAGTTTATGGCACAATTTGACTAGAAGAAGGGATCGGTTGGTTGGACATGTTCTGAGGCATCAAGGGATCACCAATTTAGTACTGGAGGGCAGCGTGGAGGGTAAAAATCGTAGAGGGAGACCAAGAGATGAATACACTAAGCAGATTCAGAAGAATGTAGGCTGCAGTAGATACTGGGAGATGAAGAAGCTTGCACAGGATAGAGTAGCATGGAGAGCTGCATCAAACCAGTCTCAGGACTGAAGACCACAACAACAACAACAACGAATATCTAAACCGGGCAAGGAAGCATGTCCCACTCACTTATCAGGCATACAAATTAGGTGCGTCGATAAGAGATTCGTATCACATGTTACACGTACTGTCACTAATGCCGTGTACGACACACCAGACCTATTTTATGGTGGAAAATTAGGTTGACTTGTCGCCTTGTCATCAAACGTTTACGGTTCCCATTCAAAAGCCACCTCCTTAAGGCTTGTAGTCGTGCGGGAAAAAAAAAGAAAGGAGGCAACCGCCACGTTTGAACACGGCTCGCCCACCTGGGAGTCCAAAACTGAAACCACCAAACCACGACACCATGCCATTTCCCCGCTCCTCAATATTGCAGTTCTTGTTGTTGGATCTTGAAACGTCCCCTTAGAAAAATTATGAATGGCAATGCTGGTAACTTCTACGTTATTTGATTTTTAAACAGCTGAGCAAAACTTTACGTACTCAAACAGTTTACTTTACTTATTCTGATCATCACTGAACTGACACATAATATTTTTTTAGCGCAACGCAATCTGACTTTCAATAAACCCTTTCGTTACTCGAACTATTGCAATACAGCGAGCGCCAATACTGCCAGCTAAATGAAAGATTCTAACTACTGAAGGCACTAACTACTGATAGGTATAGTTAGAATACGAAAGATTTTGATAGAGAGAAAACTGTGTATTTACCTTAACAGGGTTCAAAAGTCATCATATACAGGGTGTTACAAAAAGGTTCGGACAAACTTTCAGGAAACATTCCTCACACACAAAGAAAGAAAATATGTTATGTGGACATGTGTCCGGAAACGCTTACTTTCCATGTTAGAGCTCATTTTTTTACTTCTCTTCAAATCACATTAATCATGGAATGGAAACACACAGCAACAGAACGTACCAGCGTGACTTCAAACACTTTGTTACAGGAAATGTTCAAAACGTCCTCCGTTAGCGCGGATACATGCATCCACCCTCCGTCGCATGGAATCCCTGATGCGCTGATGCAGCCCTGGCGAATAGCGTATTGTATCACAGCCGTCCACAATACGTGCACGAAGAGTCACTACATTTGGTACCGGGGTTGCGTAGACAAGAGCTTTCAAATGCCCCGATAAAGTTGCGTAGACAAGAGCTTTCAAATGCCCCCATAAATGAAAGTCAAGGGGGTTGAGGTGAGGAGAGCGTGGAGGCCGTGGAATTGGTCCGCCTATACCAATCCATCGGTCACCGAATCTGTTGTTGAGAAGCGTACGAACACTTCGACTGAAATGTGCAGGAGCTCCATCGTGCATGAACCACGTGTTGTGTCGTACTTGTAAAGTCACATGTTCTAGCAGCACAGGTAGAGTATCCCATATGAAATCATGATAACGTGCTCCATTGAGCGTATGTGGAAGAACAAACTAAAATGAGCTCTAACATGGAAATTAAGCGTTTCCGGACACATGTCCACATAACATCTTTTCTTTATTTGTGTGTGAGGAATGTTTCCTGAAAGTTTAGCCGTACCTTTTTGTAACACCCTGTATATATCTATCAATTCATGACATCCATCTTTACAAATTTCCTTTTTCTGGTGGGCACACGTCCAGATCGTCCGCTTATAGTAGGCTAACCTCTCAAAACTCTGGCATCTCTTTCTCCACATCCACCACTGCTGGCGGCTCACCTCCAACTGCCCAACGCTACGCGCTGTTCACACCCAACTGCCCAACACTACACAGGCGAATATTCCAACAGTGAGTCCAACCGACCACAGACTGCACACAGTACAGTCAGTGATTTTCATACAGAGCGCTACGTGGCGTTACCAACATAAAAACCTAAACAGCCTACTTACAACGTTTCACTATTTCTATTTTCCTTATTTTTTTACAGTCTAGTACACCTTCTTCCTGTTTTCATGCTTGATCTCTGTTCAGTTTTTTATGGGCTGTCCACCAGACCGTCTCACCACTAAGTCAGACGGGGGTGCGATGGGTATTTCCCTTGTTAGAGGTAAAATACATTCAGTCTAACAACAGTCTCTACATGCACTGCTCTAAATTATACTATATGGGATACATTCGTTGAACTAAACGTTTTATTAAAAATATTTCGATGACCACCTGTACACCGAAAAATAAATATCCTTGTTAACGAAGCGTTGTTTCATGGTGAACGTAAGCGCCTAATGACAGTGCTACCACCTACGTGCAATACACACTGCAGACTTATCTGACATTGTATTCCTATTTCGTACACACGTAAATGAAATGAACAATTTACGAACAATGATTTGGTAACCACCCATATCTCATAATATAAATATTGTCGTCGAAGAAAATAGCTTTGCCGGCCGGAGTGGCCGTGCGGTTCTAGGAGCTACAGTCGGGAACCGGGCGACCGCTACGGTCGCAGGTTCGAATCCTGCCTCGGGCATGGATGTGTGTGATGTCCTTAGGTTAGTTAGGTTTAAGTAGCTGTAAGTTCTAGGCGACTGATGACCTCAGAAGTTAAGTCGCACAGTGCTCAGAGCCATTTGAACCATTTGAAAATAGCTTTATCCTTTATTTAAGCATGCGTTCGAACTATTGACCATGGACTGAAAGGCACATTTGCAATCGCCTTTCGAAAGAACGATGAACAGATGTAATTACAGTAGATGATGTGATAGAGCATGCTCTGGCGATTCGACGGCACATATTGTCTGGCGTAGTTGGGGCTTTGTCATAGATTGTACTTTGAGTGCTTCCCAAAGAAAAAAATCAAAAGGAGTCAAATCGAGGGACCTCGCACGCCATTTAATAACACAATTTCGTCCTATCCGTCGTCCAGGAACTCATCCAGTCTTTCCTTGCAACATGTTCAACCACCGTGTTGCACCCACATACACTATCGAATAACCGGTGGTACCTCTTCTAGAAGTACCGGCAGAATGTTCATCAGAAAGTGTGCGTATGAGTGTCCATTTCGAACACCTGAGATGGAGTAAGGCCCCACAATGTAATTTCCTATGATGCCGCACCATACGTTTACGCTCAACTGTCGTTGATGTTACAACTGACGAGGTCATTCTGGATTTTTAGCTGCCCAGTAGTGTGTGCTATGCAAATTTACATTAACGTGGTTAGTAAACTTTGCTTCACCGGTAAAGAGCACACGTTGGTAAAACATAGGGTCATCTCTCAGTGGCTGAAGAGCAAACCGTCAAAATTCTGTACGACAATCGAAATCATGGTCGTCTAGTGCCTGAAGTAGTGACAGATGATAGTGATGGAAATTCTGTCGATGCAGGATTCTACATTCCTTGGAAATATGTCTCGTACCAATGTGCGGATTCATTGACGTCGTAGCTAGAACGGCTTCTTCATGTTCTCTGTCAGTTGCAGTCTTCTTTCTTGTCCTCTTTTTGACATTGAAGCAGCCTGTCCGCACTAGCGTCTTCATTATTCGTGCAACTGCCTGGCGCATCGGACACAGGCGATCCAGATAGGTAGCCCTATACCGCTGTACTGCTTTTACAGCATTTCTTTTACATGCACCATGTAAAAGTAGTATATCCAACCTCTCCTCATTGGTGTACACGTCTGCACGCAAGAAATGCTGAATCAGAAATGAGAAGTCTGCAATGTGTTAAGTGTAACTAGGCAGTGCGTAACGCAATTCTGTTCGACTCTTGCGACAAATGGTGTCATTTCCGTTGCGCTGAAGTGTCGGAAAATAAACTTCCAGATGAAATTATTGAGTGGAAGTATCGTAGTTGTGCAGTTACAGACGTTACACAGGCATGTCCAAATAACATGGTGGGTGATATTGCCTGTAGACTTGCATCACATCGAGATACCGTGGAAGAAATGAAGCTTGTGAAAGTTATTTAGTGTTACAAGAGGACATTAAAACTCTCCAGTTAGAGAACGGGAAACTAAAGGAACAGGTATATACTCTTAACAGTGAAATAGCTGTTCAAACATGCAACAAGGTTATGCCTTGGAAATATGTTTCGAGAGAAAGAACATTCACAAAGAAGATCAAAGACCATGAAAGCAACTTTCCCCTTTTAGAAAATAGATTTGACGCGTTAAATAAATCTGAAAACAACGACTCTAGCAATGGCAACAACTGAATTTAAAGGTCCTGTCAAAGTCTGTAAGCAAACACAAAATAAGGATTCTTTCAGGTAGGTATGTTGGTTGTATGTCGAATATATTAAGTTCATTGTTGAATGACTCAACCAAGCTTGAAGTGTAGGGGTTTACGAAACCTGGAGCCTCTCTGATTAATGTTGTGGGTAAAACTGACTTCCCTAAAGATTTTGTTGTTGTAATTGGAGGATCAAACGGCGTTAGCAAAAATCAAGCATCTGATGCAACCTCTGCCGTCACGAGAACACTAGCTAGACTCACACACACAAATAGTACCACGGTGAACATACCACATCGACATGACTTGACTGAAGCTTCATGCGTAAACAAAGAAGTATCAAAAACTAATATTATATACAACCAAATCTGTGCTCATTTTAATAATGTGACAGTAATAAATGTAAGCATTTTCAAAAGGGACTATTACACAGAACATGGACAGTAGTTTAATGACTCTGGTAAATTAGCTTCAGGCTATTGAAAAAGTTGTAAGTAATAAGTTAAAATTGCAGAAAACAATCCAGTCTTAAACATGAATGTCTCCAGCAGGGAAAGTTGCAGTGATGACCAAGACTTGTTCTTATAAGTCAGTGACAAATAAACCGCATGAACTTGAACACGTTTTAGAAAACTTGCACTGTGATATTCTGTGCCTAAATGAGCACTGGCTTAAAGGACATGAATCCAAGATTTATACTACTGTTGGCTTTAAATTTTTAGCTGGCTATTTTAGATCAGTTATGGAAAATGGAGGAGTGTCAATACTAATGAAAAGTGGTATCAAACATACAGTTAAGATTATAGATCGCAAGGATTTAGTGAACGAAGGAGAAATTGAAATTGCTGCCATTCACTTCCCCGAGAGCAAAATTGTTGTAATATCTATGTACTGTGTCCCCGAAACTGGTGCCAAAGATATTGTTCAAACATGTAAAGAATCTCTTACTGTACTCAGTCAGATATAAGATTCATAAAATTTTAATATTTGGTGACATTAACATAGATGTGATGATGCAAAATTCTAAAAGTAAATTACTACTAGATACCCTCAAGTCACACAGTTAGATTTGCCTTAACTATAAGCCTACCAGGCAGAACGCCTGTCTAGATAACGTTATATCAAACATTGGCAAAGATAATGTACTTTTTAAAAATTGTCAAGCCAGTGCTCTCTGACCATGATGGAATTTTCCTAAAATCAATGGGGTCCAAAAAAGAATCATGCTCAACCAATAGAACCCCAGACAGTGAGGCAGATAAATCCATCAAACGTAAGAAATCTCACACAAAGATTCTCTTGATTGGTGTAATACTATCATGGAGAATCAGTCTTTAAGTGACGCCGCTGCTCGGTGCGGTGATTTAGTAGTGGTGGATACCACACATTGCGTATAAGAATAGATTCCGGTTGCAAACATGAGTTTATATTCGTTGCCGACATGGTCATCAGCAGCGTTCCTCAATATTCCAGGCCGCACCCCGCTGCCTGTTTTCGCCGCCTTGAAACTGGCAAGGCTGAAAAATTTCATTCTGCCGCCCATACAGCCTTCATGGCCCAATTCAGGAGCTATCTTGGCATGTAAACACGACTATTACGATCACTACTGGGAACGATCCTACAGAATGTAAATGTGTGGATTTCATCGAGTAAGGATGCTCTTCTCAACATTCACTGCAAGTCTGTGGATTGATCTCAGACCCCAGATAGCTGCCATTGTTCGTTCCAACGTGCATCACAGTTTGCAGCTGGTTACACCCTACTCCCTCAATAACTGCTGGACCGATATGTTCTTCATTATGTCGCACAGGGTGATCCTTCTTATCCATTACTGCCATTTCTCTACGGGATACCATTATTCACCGTATGCTTGACCTGACAACGATTGACAGACCCCCTACCCTTTTGCACTTGCTTCCTCCATGCCCTGGACACAGCTAGCATTACAACTGGTGGAGTGAGCCACGCTGGAACTGTTTCAGACAGCAACCCACGCTTGTTGGTTAGGGGAACGACTGTATTACCATAGTCCTCCCTGTTCACATGTATAGTGACGCTCACAGTTCTGCTCTATTTCGCTTGGTGTTAATGCGAATAAAACAGCGGAGATTAAGGTGCATACGAAAGCATACCGACATTCAACTCTATTTCCATCGATACACGAATGGAAAAAGACGAAAATTTGCTAACACTGGTAGGAAATACCTTCCACAACGAACTGTACACAAGCTGGAAGAGTATATACACTACTGGCTATTAAAATTGCTACACCACGAAGATGACGTGCTACTGACGCGAAATTTAACCGACAGGAAGAATGTGCTGTGATATGCAAATGATTAGCTTTTCAGAGCATTCACACAAGGTTGGCGCCGGTGATGACACCTACAACGCGCAAACATGAGGAAAGTTTCCAACCTGTTTCTCATACACAAACGGCAGTTGACCGGCGTTGCCTGGTGAAACGTTGTTGTGATGCCTCGTGTAAGGAGGAGAAATGCGTACCATCACGTTTCCGACTTTGATAAAGGTCGCATTGTAGCCTATTGCGATTGCGGTTTATCGTATCGCGACATTGTTACTGGCGTTGGTCGAGATCGAATGACTGTTAGCAGAATATGGAATCGGTGGGTTCAGGAAGGTAATACCGAACGCCGTGCACGATCCAACGGCCTCGTATCACTAGCAGTCGAGATGACAGGCATCTTATCCGCATGGCTGTAACGGATCGTGCAGCTACGTCTCGATCCCTCAGTCAACAGATGGGGACGTTTGCAAGACAACAACCATCTGTACAAACAGTTCGACGATGTTTGCAGCAGCATGGACTATCAGCTCGGAGACCATGGCTGCAGTTACCCTTGACGCTGCATCACAGACAGGAACGCCTGCGATGGTGTACTCAACGACGAACCTGGGTGCACGATTGGGAAAACGTCATTTTTTCGGATGAATCCAGGTTCTGTTTACAGCATCATAATGGTCGCATCCGTATTTGGCGACATCGCGGTGAACGCACATTGAAAGCGTCTATTCGTCATCGCCATACTGGCGTATCACCCGGCGTGATGGTATGTGGTGCCATTGGTTACACGTCTCGGTCACCTCTTGTTCGCATTAACGATACTTTGAACAGTGGACGTTACATTTCAGATGTGTTACGACCCGTGGCTCTACCCTTCATTCGATGCCTGCGAAACCCTACATTTCAGCAGGATAATGCACGACCGAATGTTCCAGGTCCTGTATGGGCCTTTCTGGATACAGAAAATGTTCGACCACTGCCCTGGCCAGCACATTCTCCAGATCTCTCACCAATTGAAAGCTCTGGTCAATGGTGGCCGAGCAACTGTCTTGTCACAATACGCCAGTCACTACTCTTGATGAACTGTGGTATCGTATTGAAGTTGCATGGGCAGCTGTACCTGTACACGCTATCCAAGCTCCGTTTGACTCAATGCCCAGGCGTATCAATGCCGTTATTACGGCCAGAGATGGTTGGTCTGGGTACTAATTTCTCAGGAACTATGCACCCAAATTGCGTGAAAATGTAACCACATGTCAGTTCCAGTATAATATATTTCTGCAATGAATACCCATTTATCATCTGCATTTCTTCTTGGTGTAGCAATTTTAATGGCCAGTAGTGTATATATATTGATGTTGATACCGGTAATTTCGAACAGACTCGACCCCAGGAATATGTGTTTGCAGTTGTATTAATTCTGATAAGGTAATACATATAGAACTAATTTCTGAAGCCATTTAATGGGACAAATTGAACATTCACCACAAATACTTCAATTCTCAAATGTTTTTTATTCCAGTTTTTGATCACAATATCAGTTCTTTTGACGATGACCGGTTTCAGCTCGTAATGACCATCCTCAGATCTTTTCTACACCATGTTCTAAAGTCATAAGGCCATAATCACATCGTCAAAAATTTTAAATATAGTCAGCTCAGCATCGTCACTGACTATATTTATATGTTTTGATGATGCCATTATGGCCTTATCACTTTAGGACATGGCGTAGAAAAGATCTGAGGATGGTCATTACGCCGGCCGCGGTCGCCGAGCGGTTCTAGGCGCATCAGTCCGGAACCGCGCGACTGCTACGGTCGCAGGTTCGAATCCTGCCTCGGGCATGGATGTGTGTAAGGTTAGTTAGGTTTAAGTAGTTCTAAGTTCTAGGGGACTGATGACCTCAAATGTTAAGTCCCATAGTGCTCAGAGCCATTTGATCCATTTTGATGGTCATTACGGACTGAAACCGGTCATCGTCAAAATAATTGATGTTGTGATCAAAGACTGGAATAAAAAACATTTGACAGTATTGGATCACTGTTCGTATACGCGACTATATCGCAGCTGGTGAAACTTCAATTCTTATTTGTTACGCAGAGTGGACAAAATAGAAGTGACCCGTAAAATACCCTGCTCCGCAAAACTTAAGGACGAAGTAGATAAAATACCATAACGTGTTAACTACTCGCTGGAAATGAATCAAAGTGTTCCCACAGTCTCCCAGTCGTGCATAGAAAGCTGGACACGCCATCGCTCGGCCCTGACTTCATTTTTATGGATGGCAGTGAGCGGCCGCATCAACAGCGCCCGTGGAAGAACTCTTTGGAACGGGAGGATATTTGGCAAATAGACTGGTGTGCCGCTCACCCCGACTTGTCAGCTCCACTGGTGGAGGAATGAAACGCTCTACCACAAGGACTTCTAACCAGCCTTGTGGCCAGGATGGGAGCGCGTTGGAGAACATGCGTCAGTGTCCGTGCAGACGACACACCTTACTAAGAACCATGTCCCACATTTTGTAATTTGCAGGGGGCTATCATAATGCTGGTGACTTCTGTGTAATTATTGCCTTTGGTGAAATGTGTCATTCCTGTTCCTCTCATTGCTTATTTCTTTCTGTTACCTTCTATACCATACTCCCCCAGTTCTTTCGATATATGGTTCAAGTTTCATTGGGCTATGTTACTCGGCAGCAAGAGATCATGTGGAAGTTAGGTTTCAAGGAGAGGTAACAGTCAAATTTCAACCCAGTCGTACAAAAATCGCAGGGAGTTGAAAATTTGTTTCATAACATGTCTTCGCATGCTGAATTCAGTGCACAGTTTTAGGTTGCTAAACAATTCTTTTTCATACTTTTTGGCAGCAAGACATCATGCGGAAGTTAGGTTTTAAGGAGAGGTAACAGTCAAATTTCAACCCAGTCGTAAAAAAATCGCAGAGGGTTGAAAATTTGTTTCATAACATATCTTCTCATGCTGAATTCAGTGTGCAGATCTAGTCTGCTAAACGATTTTTTTCATACTTTTTGATTTTTGAGTTTTGAAAAAAAAATCTATATATTTCAGATCCATACGTGGAGTTCTTGGTTGTCACGGAATGTACCCACAAAAAAAGTTTGAGCCAAATATGTTCAAACCTCGCGGAGGTTATTTCAAAAAAGTTTTAGTAAGTTTTCTATCAGCAGCAATTTAGTTGAAATTTTAATTTTATATGAATATATCTACATATGTGCATAATCCGTATGAACATCCGTAATCGTGCATGAAGACGTGTGGATTTAGTTCGCGGCGGACGCAATTGTGAACTGGAACGTAAATATTTATAAATGTTTCTGGTCGAGGGTGGGTGGCGGAGGGGTGTGAGATTCTTAGGATGAGCAGGTGATCAACACTTGAACACAGTCCAGTTAACCACGATACATACATACATTCTAGCGGTAACGCCCCTGCGATCTAGGAAGTGTAACACGACGCGGAAACCCGTCAATTTATGATAGCATGACGCCTGACGGCCAGAAGAGAACCACCATTATCCCACGTGGCCAGCTGTACCCGCGGCCGATGACCCACCCATGCGGACGCAGTGGAGACGACAATGTGTGATGTAAAATGTAAACTGAAAATAAAGTAATAAATTTTCAAACGCATCAAGTCATCTTTTATTTATTTTTCCTTAATACTGCACCATGGAGTGTAGCCATGTATGGAAGTGAAACATGGACGATAACCAGTTTGGACAAGAAGAGAATAGAAGCTTTCGAAATGTGGTGCTACAGAAGAATGCTGAAGATAAGGTGGGTAGATCACATAACTAATGAGGAGGTATTGAATAGGATTGGGGAGAAGAGAAGTTTGTGGCACAACTTGACTAGAAGAAGGGATCGGTTGGTAGGACATGTTTTGAGGCATCAAGGGATCACAAATTTAGCATTGGAGGGCAGCGTGGAGGGTAAAAATCGTAGAGGGAGACCAAGAGATGAATACACTAAGCAGATTCAGAAGGATGTAGGTTGCAGTAGGTACTGGGAGATGAAGAAGCTTGCACAGGATAGAGTAGCATGGAGAGCTGCATCAAACCAGTCTCAGGACTGAAGACCACAACAACAACAACTGCACCAAGCATTGCATGATGCCGAAGTAACTTTATCTTACGCTAAATTCATTTGTCGCGTGTATATAGTATTTAAAAAGTCACTGAACTTCAATTTCTTAATATCAGAACAGTTGAAACAAAAGAAAGGCACCCCTCCATCAGTTTTAAAAATTTTTGGTCATAGCATCTTTGTGGATACATTACGTAATAACCAACAACTCCATGTATAGGTTTGAAAATGTATTGATTTTTTTTCTAAACTCAATAATCAAAAAGTATGAAAAAAGTTTTGTTTAGAAAATTTGATGTACTCACTGAATTGAACATGTCAAGACATGTTACGAAACAAATTTTCAGTCAGTGCCATGGTTAATATTTTAATCGTTAGTGTTTTGTACCATTCCCATCCCTCCTAATGGGGGTGCATAGTTTGTGTGCTTGTGTAAATTGTCAAAACTGTTAGTTTAAAGTTATCTGGTGTGTTGCAGATTTGCACCAGTGTAGTCTTTCAGAGGCTGTTGTGAGCGGTCGTAACTACGGCCGTGTCAAAAGGAAGCGGCAAGGTTCTCTGCCCGAAAGCTCATACAGTCGAAACTTGTTTCTTTCTGCCTCTGAATAAATTGTAACTTTGATATTTAGAGGGTGCTTTCTGATTATAATTTTAATCTGTTTCTTTTAAAAAAGTGCTTTTAGGTACTATTAAAGTGAATAAAATTCCCATTTGTTAAAAGGAATTTGGTTATGATTTCGTCAGTTACTCCCTGGCAACTACTTTCATGCTCACATAGTGTGATTAAATGTGTTAATGTTCTTGATGAATCGCTAGTAAATAAAATAAATTCTTAAAAAAATTCAGGCTGAGCTATGGCTTCGGTACACACAATGTACAAAGGAGATTTTTGCTTGATTGTTGTTTTGAGTTTGCGTTGTTTTAGGATATCTGCACTTAGGAAAAACACCATCCTCATCTTGTCGACAGCTGTCTAAAGCCACTTGACTGTGTGTCTCTTATTGCTGTTTGTATGGTAGGCGCTGCCCACTCCCAGACCGGGAAGCCCTGCTATTCGTCACACGGCTGTCTAAAGTCGCTCATTTGTGTGATGCTTATTGCTCCTTGTTTCGAAAGGGTCGCCCACTCCTGGTCTGCGAACCCCTCCTATTTATCAAGTCTTAAGACACGCTTATTGTTCATTGTATTGTAGGGATCGCACAGTCCCTGGCTGTAAACCCATACTCTTTGGCAGGATGAAGGCCAACGAACATCTGGAGTGTCGCCAGACCGAATGAAACGGAATTAGACATTACTCAATTTATTTCTCTGAACACATCTCATCACTGATCTTCAGCGGCGGCTGGTGGTTTACCAAGTTGGCAAGGAATCTGCTGAACAGAGTGGCTGGCTCAGATTGCTGTATCTTGCTGCATCAGGCATGTGCACAAGCTAGTGACTTCTAGTAGTCGAGTTGCAACCCTTGCTACGAAAGGTGCAACCTGTCGGAAGCTCCATTTGGAGATGATGATGACCACAGCATGTGTGTGTGTTGTGACTCTATTGGAGTACTCTGTCCCTATCACTTAACTGCTCTCGTTGTTCCATCAGTTGGACCACAAAGTCATAAACTGTGAGGTTGGGTTGTATGCTGATCTTTACCCACTGGTTCAGCAGGCCTTGTGGCCCAAGCACTGCTGGAATTTAGAGCGGTTTGTAACCCACTCTGGAATGGTGCTGGTAGACCGCTGGACTTCTGTCATCTGTGGCTACAGATCGGCGGCCATCTCGTAAGGTGACAGGAGTATGGCTGGTACTGGAACAGTCTCATACACAAGATGTTACAGAAAAATAATCAGAGAATTCAATGAGAATGACATGAATCTCATTGATCCTACTGATCGACTGACTATGGATGGAGTATTTATGGAGTCGAGGAAAGGACCTGCTGTTTAATGACATCAGTCATGAGCGAACTAGCTCTGCTCTTTACGAGTCGTCAGCGGTTGCTCTGCCGCATCTGCTTAACCAGTTTGTTCCAGTGTCTTTGTCAAAACACTGGTAGGTGCTACTGAGCCCTCCTTAACACTTAATAATTAATGTTACGGGAGTAACAGAGGCAGGTCGGTCTGCACTCGTCTGACCCTTTTCCATTGGACTCGCGCGCAATCACACATAGAAGTGTCGATGTTGCACTCTGGAGACCAAAAGTGCGGATGACTCATGTCGGTGCTTCCATGTGCATGAGGAATGTCGTTTCTTGAAGTGTAACAGTACCAACTGTATGGACAATTTAAAAGTCTCAGCACCATTGTCTATCCTTTCTTTCACTGATTTCTGTCGGCACAAGAACTAGACACAAATCCTAGTGAATCTGAGCAACTGTATATTGCTTTAGAACGTGCACTTCGCAGACTATGGGAGCAATGATTTTGCAAGCCGTAAGTTGTTTGTTTATGTCCACAATCAAACAGTTGTGTGGTTTCAGTCCGCAGATCGTGGTCGCGCGGTAGCGTTCTCGCTTCCCGTGCCCGGGTTCCCGGGTTCGATTCCCGGCGGTGTCAGGGATTTTCTCTGCCTCGTGATGACTGGGTGTTGTGTGATGTCCTTAGGTTAGTTAGGTTTAATTAGTTCTAAGTTCTAGGGGACTAATGACCATAGATGTTAAGTCCCATAGTGCTCAGAGCCATTTGAACCATTTTTGTGTGGTTTCTTAATCAATAGTGTCTGCTGCTGTAGTGGGATTTTCTTCTGAACTGTCAACAATAAACCCTAGTAATACCAAAAAATTTTCCATAAGGTGTACTACCAACATTTTGTGATCACCATAAAAAATTAAAAATATATGAGTGTATTAATAGTCGTTAAATTTTCCTCACAAAATACTTTTCCAGAAGATACTGGTGTATGTGGAGAGTTCTGAACCTGAAAATATGAATATAACATCTGTTGGGAAAAGTCACATCCACTAATAAAACCGAAATTTTTGGTTTAAGTTATACTAAAAAATTTGTAGCAATTATTGAACCTTGTAGAAGAATTTATTAAAACCGTAAATATTTCTTTTCAAAATGATTTGACGTAAACTATGTGACTAGATTACAATACAGGGTGATTCAAAAAGAATACCACAACTTTAAAAATGTGTATTTAATGAACGAAACATAATATAACCTTCTGTTATACATCATCACAAAGAGTATTTAAAAAGGTTTTTTTTCGCTCAAAAACAAGTTCAGAGATGTTCAATATGGCCCCCTCCAGACACTCGAGCAATATCAACCCGATACTCCAACTCGTTCCACACTCTCTCTAGCATATCAGGCGTAACAGTTTGGATAGCTGCTGTTATTTCTCGTTTCAAATCATCAATGGTGGCTGGGAGAGGTGGCCGAAACACCATATCCTTAACATACCCCCATAAGAAAAAATCGCAGGGGGTAAGATCAGGGCTTCTTGGAGGCCAGTGATGAAGTGCTCTGTCACGGGCTGCCTGGCGACCGATCCATCGCCTCGGGTAGTTGACGTTCAGGTAGTTACGGACAGATAAGTGCCAATGTGCTGGCGCTCCATCCTGCTGAAATATGAATTGTTGTGCTTCTTGTTCGAGCTGAGGGAACAGCCAATTCTCTAACATCTCCAGATACTGTAGTCCAGTTACAGTAGCACCTTCGAAGAAAAAGGGACCAAAAACTTTATTGGCTGAAATGGCACAGAAAACGTTCACCTTAGGCGAGTCACGTTCATACTGAGTTGTTTCCCGCGGATTCTCAGTGCCCCATATACAGACATTGTGACGGTTGACTTTCCCGTTAGTGTGGAAAGTTGCTTCATCACTAAACACAATCTTTGAAAGATTCATCTGTTTCCATTTGAGCAAGCATAAAATCACAGAAATCGATTCTTTTAACCTTATCAGCTGCAGACAGTGCTTGAACCAATTTCAGACGATAAGGTTTCATAACTAACCTTTTTCGTAGGACTCTCCATACAGTTGATTCTGGAATTTGCAGCTCTCTGCTAGCTTTCTGTTGAGCGGTCGCCATCTTAGCATCAACTGACGCTGACGCCTAGTCAACAGCGCCTCAAGCGAACAAATGTACAACTAAATGAAACTTTATAGCTCCCTTAATTCGCCGACAGATAGTGCTTAGCTCTGCCTTTTGTCGTTGCAGAGTTTTAAATTCCTTAAGTTGTGGTATTCTTTTTGAATCACCCTGTATTTTCAAAAGATGGGCTTGAAGTACCACCCCTCGACGCTGATATTGAGTGGGATACATCTCTACATATAAAAGGCAACATCACTACTGACTGACTCATGCACACATTCATCAGTGCCCAGCCTAAACCACTAAGAATAGAAACTTTAAATTTACACAGCGTACTCATTTTATATTGTAGACGACGTGTGAGGAGGAATTTTTAGAAATTTGAGCCCTAAGGAGATAAAATAATGGGTGCAAATTTTTCTGAGACTAAATCATTATTAAAGAACTACATCTATGAAAGTTGATATTTGACTTTTCGGTTACTAATAAAAAAATACGTTTCATTGTTTTTGGAAATTCAGCTTCTTAGGGGGGTGAAATAAGTGACGAAATTTTTTATGAAATATTTAATTATTAAAGTATGTTCAAAGCTATATTTGTGAAAATTGGTATTTGACTTCTCGATTAGAAATGAAAAATACTGATTTCGTTCTTTTTGGAAATTCAACCCCTTTAGTGGTGTAATAAGTGATGAATATTTTTAAGAGATTATTTCATTATACAAGCATTTTTGAAGCTAAATCTATGAAAAATTTGTATTTAGTTTCTCTGCTAGAAATAAAAAATACGCATTTCATTGTTTTTGGAAATTCAACCCCCTAAGGGGGCGAAATAGGAGGTGAAAAGTTTTATGAAAATATGTCACTGTAAAAGCAGTTTTAAAGCAAAATCTTTGAAAACTGGTATTTTGTTTCTTGGTTGGAAATGAAAAAATATGTATTTCACTGTCATAGGGATTTCAACACAGAAGTGGGTGAAATATGGGCATACTGATTCACTGATTCATCATCGACCAGCACAAACCGCTAAGGAATGAAATTTGAAAATTGGAGAGAGTGTTGATCTTATACTATAAGCATTGTTTAAGAAGGGATTGTTTGAATTCCACTCCTAAGGCTGTGTAATAGGGGATGAAAAGTTTCTTGAAAATATTTAGCTATTAAGACAAGGTAGAACTGGGGAAGTACGTATTTGGTTTCTGAGTCAGAAATAAGCATTTTTGGAAATTCAGCCACTAAGGGGGTAAATAGTGGGTGAACTTCTCTTTTTTAAAAAAATATGTCGTTATTACAGAAATACTAAAGCATTCTGAAACCTACATCTATGAAAATTTGTATTTTACTTCTCGATTAGATATAAAAATGAATGTTTCATTGTTTTTGGAAATTCAGTCCCCTAAGGGAGTGAAATAGGGAATAAAAATTTTTATGAAATTAACTCGTATTTTTAAAGTTAAATCTATGAAAACTGGTATCACTTCTCAGTTAGATACAAAGAAATATGTGCTAGGGCATGAAAGTTTGTATGGAAATATCGCCATAAGAACGAAAAAGGCATGATTAACGAGAACCTTGGGCTCCAGCTATGACAATGGCTGTTTGGTCATACGTAGATTCGGAACAGTTCATGCTTCTATGGTCTTAACTAGCGTGAAAAGATTAGAGTGTGTTGCATTTTGTGAACAACATAAAATTTCGATTGCAGGAAACCAAAAACAAAACAAAAAATACGTGCAGACCCTAGCCTATGCGAGCGAAGCAGTGGGCGCTAATCTAGTATGCATAACGAGACGGCCCTTTCTTTTCATACACGTCTCGTTCAAATGGTTCAGATGGCTCTGAGCACTATGGGACTTAACATCTGTGGTCATCAGTCCCCTAGAACTTAGAACTACTTAAACCTAACTAACCTATGGACATCACACACATCCATGCCCGAGGCAGGATTCGAACCTGCGACCGTAGTGGTCGCGCGTGTCCAGACTGACGCGCCTAGAGCCGCTAGGCCACACTGGCCGGGTTACACGTCTCGAATTTCAATGTAAGCATCATACGAATTTCTTGAATTCTGAACTGCTTAATTATACAAAATTGGATCTTAAGTTACGGCTGATGAGTTTCTGAAACTTATGTTTCATTTGTGCATTTGTTCCGGAATTACATAATGAAGTTTAAGTCTTCCCAGTATTTAAGAATGTTGGCAGAATAACAAGAATGTTAAGTCACCAAGCTAAGCAGCAGTTACATCGTCAATTTTATGACGGTAACGATCGATTACCGGCTTTATAACTTCTTATGTCCTAATACCAGCTTTCATATCAACACGCGAACTAATGATTCTCATAGTTCTGCCTGCATAGAATCTTTTTTATGAGTAGCAATAATCTGTCAGTTTACTTCCTATGACTGTTTACAGTACGAATACAAACAAAAATTGCCTTACTGGATAAGAAGATCCTATTTTTAAACCCAGGCTAATGAAGACTTTGGTTGCACAAGCATCTGTACCCGCCATAGCTCTTGAGTCATGGGTAGAAACAACTGAAAGAATACATTATGAAAAGACTCGAAGGGGTGTGTTTTATTTAGTAAGGTGGCGATGACTAATACGTTGGTGATTTAGTCTCCCACAATCGTTACTTAGTTAAGATTTTACTCAGGAGAATAGATGCCTCTTTAGAAGGTTATTGTAACTCATATAAAGAAAACTATTTTGTTAGTTTACTGTGAATGTATGCGTTCTGTTATAAGTGACGTCTTACGACTGTGGAAAATGAGGGCTGTCTTCTTTGTTAATTTCCTCTTCTCTCTCTCTTGGTAGCCAGCATCCAAGGAAACGGATTCATTTGTAATATAATGGGTCTGTATATTGCCCAAGTAATTCCATTGTGAAGGCAAAAACGGATATTTGCATATATATTGAAGTTTAGCTTGAGGACCTGCTCGCATAAGACACAATTTAAATACTAATTAGTCGGCCTTTAGCCAGTTATTAAGTTAAACCTCTCTAACTATACACTTCGACGACTGCAAACACTGCATTCAAGGAGTGAATAGCTTTGACCAGACGTCTTGTTCGTTTTTATCCGCGAACTAGTTATTTACTAATAAAAATAGTAACTGCATGACAACCTGATTTTGTTAGCTTGTAGGAATACTGTGTATTGAATTATACTAACGAATCTTCAGAAATTAAGATTAAGTAGGTCTCAAATTGACTTAGTTCTTAAAAAATCATTGTCAGCAGACACCTTTCGTAATAAAAACATATTTGTTGATCACTGTACGAAGTATAAATAAATGGGGTGATTGTGAATTTATCTGAGTTTCTTCTGAGAGTGGACAGATTTAACTTCGCTACCAAAGACATATAGAGTAATGGGCTTGGTACGCAAGTAGACGAGGTAGCAGACAAAAGAATTTTCAAGTAAGTTCTTGCAGAATAGATCAAAGGAGGAGAAGATTTCCAGCAACGCACACCACACCAGTGACGACAGAAGCACTATGTAATACAAAATGCCTGACACTGAGCAAGGAAGGGATAGTGGGGGAACTACGATATACTAAAACATTTAGGACTTCAAAGAAGAGCTTAGGAACAAATAAAAATGAATGTTCTTGGAGGAAGAGTAGAACTGAAGATTTTCACAGACAGGCAGACTAGATTACAAACACGATACGCCAAAGAAGATTAAAATTCTATGAGGAAAGATAAACGAAGAAAACCGTCTGTTAAACGACCGTGTTAAAAGCGACCACAAAATTTATTGATGGAATGGAAAGAGTACTACTTGAAACTCGTGAAAAGATGTTAGAGTTTGTGAACAACATAAAATATCGATTGCGCTATTCGTCCGCGAGACTCAGAGGGCCATAGACACGGGTTCACAGGTAGATGCCGTGTTTTTGACTTCCACAAAGCGTTCGATACAGTTCCCCACACTCGTTTAATGAGCAAAGTAAGAGCATATGGACTATCAGACCAATTGTGTGATTGGATTGAAGAGTTCTTAGATAACAGAACGCAGCATGTCCTTCTCAATGGAGAGAAATCTTCCGTAGTAAGAGTGATTTCAGGTGTACCGCAGGGGAGTGTCATAGGACCGTTGCTATTCACAATATACATAAATGACTTTGTGGATGACATCGGATGTTCACTGAGGATTTTTGCAGATGATGCTGTGGTGTATCGAGAGGTTGTAACAATGGAAAACTGTACTGAAATGCAGGAGGATCAGCAGCGAATTGACGCATGGTGTAGGGAATGGCAATTGAATCTCAATGTAGACAAGTGTAATGTGCTGCGAATACATAGAAAGATAGTTCCCTTATCATTTAGCTACGAAATAGCAGGTCAGCAACTGGAAGAAGTTGTTGTTGTTGTGGTCTTCAGTCCTGAGACTGGTTAGATGTAGCTCTCCATGCTACTCTATCCCGTGCAAGCTTCTTCATCTCCCAGTACCTACTGCAAGCTACATCCTTCTGAATCTGCTTAGTGTATTGATCTCTTGGTCTCCCCCTACGATTTTTACCCTCCACGCTGCCCTCCAATGCTAAATTTGTGATCCCTTGATGCCTCAAAACATGTCCTACCAACCGATCCCTTCTTCTAGTCAAGTTGTGCCACAAACTTCTCTTCTCCCCAATCCTATTCAATACCTCCTCATTAGTTACGTGATCTACCCACCTTATCTTCAGCATTCTTCTGTAGCACCATATTTCAAAATCTTCTATTCTCTTCTTGTCCAAACTGGTTATCGTCCATGTTTCACTTCCATACATGGCTACACTCCATACAAATACTTTCAGAAACGACTTCCTGACACTTAAATCTATACTCGATGTTAACAAATTTCTCTTCTTCAGAAACGATTTCCTTGCCATTGCCAGTCTACATTTTATATCCTCTCTACTTCGACCATCATCAGTTATTTTACTCCCCAAATAGCAAAACTCCTTTACTACTTTAAGTGTCTCATTTCCTAATCTAATCCCCTCAGCATCACCCGATTTAATTTGACTACATTCCATTATCCTCGTTTTGCTTTTGTTGATGTTCATCTTATATCCTCCTTTCAAGACACTGTCCATTCCGTTCAACTGCTCTCCCAAGTCCTTTGCTGTCTCTGACAGAATTACAATGTCATCGGCGAACCTCAAAGTTTTTACTTCTTCTCCATGAATTTTAATACCTACTCCGAATTTTTCTTTTGTTTCCTTTACTGCTTGCTCAATATACAGATTGAATAACATCGGGGAGAGGCTACAACCCTGTCTCACTCCTTTCCCAACCACTGCTTCCCTTTCATGCCCCTCGACTCTTATAACTGCCACCTGGTTTCTGTACAAATTGTAAATAGCCTTTCGCTCCCTGTATTTTACCCCTGCCACCTTCAGAATTTGAAAGAGAGTATTCCAGTTAACGTTGTCAAAAGCTTTCTCTAAGTCTACAAATGCTAGAAACGTAGGTTTGCCTTTCCTTAATCTTTCTTCTAAGATAAGTCGTAAGGTTAGTATTGCCTCACGTGTTCCAACATTTCTACGGAATCCAAACTGATCTTCCCCGAGGTCCGCTTCTACCAGTTTTTCCATTCGTCTGTAAAGAATTCGTGTTAGTATTTTGCAGCTGTGACTTATTAAACTGATAGTTCGGTAATTTTCACATCTGTCAACACCTGCTTTCTTTGGTATTGGAATTATTATATTCTTCTTGAAGTCTGTGGGTATTTCGCCTGTCTCATACATCTTGCTCACCAGATGGTAGAGTTTTGTCATGACTGGCTCTCCCAAGACCATCAGTAGTTCTAATGGAATGTTGTCTACTCCCGGGGCCTTGTTTCGACTCAAGTCTTTCAGTGCTCTGTCAAACTCTTCACGCAGTATCTTATCTCCCATTTCATCTTCATCTACATCCTCTTCCATTTCCGTAATATTGTCCTCAAGTACATCGCCCTTGTATAAACCCTCTATATACTCCTTCCACCTTTCTGCCTTCCCTTCTTTGCTTAGAACTGGGTTGCCATCTGAGCTCTTGATATTCATACAAGTGGTTCTCTTCTCTCCAAAGGTCTCTTTAATTTTCCTGTAGGCAGTATCTATCTTACCCCTAGTGAGACAAGCCTCTACATCCTTACATTTGTCCTCTAGCCATCCCTGCTTAGCCATTTTGCACTTTCTGTCGATCTCATTTTTGAGACGTTTGTATTCCCTTTTGCCTGCTTCATTCACTGCATTTTTATATTTTCTCCTTTCATCAATTAAATTCAATATTTCTTCTGTTACCCAAGGATTTCTATTAGCCCTCGTCTTTTTACCTACTTGATCCTCTGCTGCCTTCACTACTTCATCCCTCAGAGCTACCCATTCTTCTTCTACTGTATTTATTTCCCCCATTCCTGTCAATTGTTCCCTTATGCTCTCCCTGAAATTCTCTACAACCTCTGGTTCTTTCAGTTTATCCAGGTCCCATCTCCTTAAATTCCCACCTTTTTGCAGTTTCTTCAGTTTCAATCTGCAGTTCATAACCAATAGATTGTGGTCAGAATCCACATCTGCCCCTGGAAATGTCTTACAATTTAAAACCTGGTTCCTAAATCTCTGTCTTACCATTATATAATCTATCTGATACCTATTAGTATCTCCAGGATTCTTCCAGGTATACAACCTTCTTTTATGATTCTTGAACCAAGTGTTAGCTATGACTAAGTTATGCTCTGTGCAAAATTCTACAAGGCGGCTTCCTCTTTCATTTCTTCCCCCCAATCCATATTCACCTACTATGTTTCCTTCTCTCCCTTTTCCTACTGACGAATTCCAGTCACCCATGACTATTAAATTTTCGTCTCCCTTCACTACCTGAATAATTTCTTTTATCTCGTCATACATTTCATCAATTTCTTCATCATCTGCAGAGCTAGTTGGCATATAAACTTGTACTACTGTAGTAGGCATGGGCTTTGTGTCTATCTTGGCCACAATAATGCGTTCACTATGCTGTTTGTAGTAGCTAACCCGGACTCCTATTTTTTTATTCATTATTAAACCTACTCCTGCATTACCCCTATTTGATTTTGTATTTATAACCCTGTAATCACCTGACCAAAAGTCTTGTTCCTCCTGCCACCGAACTTCACTAATTCCCACTATATCTAACTTTAACCTATCCATTTCCCTTTTTAAATTTTCTAACCTACCTGCCCGATTAAGGGATCTGACATTCCACGCTCCGATCCGTAGAATGCCAGTTTTCTTTCTCCTGATAACGACGTCCTCTTGAGTAGTCCCCGCCCGGAGATCCGAATGGGGGACTATTTTACCTCCGGAATATTTTACCCAAGAGGACGCCATCATCATTTAATCATACAGTAAAGCTGCATGTCCTCGGGAAAAATTACGGCTGTAGTTTCCCCTTGCTTTCAGCCGTTCGCAGTACCAGCACAGCAAGGCCGTTTTGGTTAATGTTACAAGGCCAAATCAGTCAATCATCCAGACTGTTGCCCCTGCAACTACTGAAAAGGCTGCTGCCCCTCTTCAGGAACCACATGTTTGTCTGGCCTCTCAACAGATACCCCTCCGTTGTGGTTGCACCTACGGTACGGCCATCTGTATCGCTGAGGCACGCAAGCCTCCCCACCAACGGCAAGGTCCATGGTTCATGGGGGAAGTGGAAGAAGTTAATTCTATAAATTATGTGGGAGTACGCATTGGGAGTGATTTAAAATGGAATGATCATATAAAGTTGACCGTCGGTAAAGCAGATTCCAGACTGAGATTCATTTGAAGAATCCTAAGGAAATGCAATCCGAAAACAAAGGAAGTAGGTTACAGTACGCTTGTTCGCCCACTGCTTGAATACTGCTCAGCAGTGTGGGATCCGTACCAGATAGGGTTGATAGAAGAGATAGAGAAGATCCAACGGAGAGCAGCGCGCTTCGTTACAGGATCATTTAGTAATCGGGAAAGCGTTACGGAGATGATAGATAAACTCAAGTGGAATAATCTGCAGGAGAGACGCTCAGTAGCTCGGTACGGGCTTTTGTTAAAGTTTCGAGAACATACCTTCACAGAAGAGTCAAGCAGTATATTGCTCCCTCCTATGTATATCTCGCGAAGAGACCATCAGGATAAAATCAGAGAGATTAGAGCCCACACAGAAGCATACCGACAATCCTTCTTTCCACGAACAATACGAGACTGGAATAGAAGGGAGAACCGATAGAGGTACTCAGGGTACCCCCCGCCACACACCGTTGGGTGGCTTGCGGAGTATGGATGTAGGAGTAGATGTAGATAACGTGTAGACACACTGACAGCTGCTAGGAGAGTTGCTTTTCTTTTGCAATCTGTTTCGGTGTTTCAGACACTCTTCGTGTGTGTTTTAACGCCTGAAGATGGTTTGAACGACCGAATGTTGTTAAGTAATCACTGTTCATCCAGCAGCTGTTTTACGTAATACTTAACATCATCCCGCAAAAATTGTTTTTGAAAATAGTATGCTATTAAGGTGGTCAACTTGAATGAGTTCTAGGAAAACAAACCACAACTGCTCTGGACATGTGGGCATAAAAATGGATGAAGTGCTTGCGCAAAATATCTGAAGCATTCCTAGTGAAGTGACAAATAAATAAGTCAGTTAACCCCACACACGTCAGCTGGTACAACGGATAATGACAATAGTTATACTTTCTTCAAGTACCAGAACTGTTTTCGGAAACAAACTCAAACACCTCATTCGATGTAAATAAGGCTAGAAAACTGTATGTAAAGATAGCCAAGATACAAGCTACTTTCGTAAACACGATTTAGTTTTGGTTAAAAAACCAGTAGAATTTATATATTCACTGCAGTGAGTACATACACAGTATTCTACATGTGAATAATCTCTAGTACTTCATTCAGGCAAGAAAAACAAAGTTAGGGACATACCAAAACATACGGCAAGAAATTGCCACCAACTACGCTGTCATCAAGGCAGATCTTGCGCTGATAGACTGAACACAGCTACCTGAAATCAAATTTAGTATAAAAACAGTATTTAATAACAACAGTTTTCATTTCATGAAGATACAGTAACCACAGACAAGACTCACACATGATTTAATCTACTATAAACATTTGAAACAGTCCCGATGGGTGACACCATATTGGTGAATTTAACTAGTAAAGAGAAACATGTGAATTACCTGAACCAGGATCAAGTCCGCATCCCAGGGCCTGAACTGTTGATTGCCACAGGTACAGCTGATGAGGAATTTCCAGTAGTCGTATAGGGCTGCAACGTTGCACCGAGAAACTGTCGGAAATACAGGGTGTCCCAGAAATACTGCGAGAGACTTCAAAGGATTGTAGAAGGTGTCTTAAGGAACAAACCGAACAGTTAGTCCACGAACCCACGCGAATTGTAAATGGTTGCGAAAACACACTTGACCTCTTAGCCACAAACAATCCAGAGCTAATAGAGAGCATCATGACTGATACAGGGATTAGTGATCACAAGGTCGTTGTAGCTAGGCTCAATACCGTTTCTTCCAAATCCCCCAGAAACAAACGCAAAATAATTGTATTTAAAAAAGCGGATAAAGTGTGACTAGAAGCCTTCCTAAGAGACAATCTCCATTCCTTCCAAACTGATAATGCAAATGTGGACGAGATGTGGCTCAAATTCAAAGATATAGTAGCAACAGCAATTGAGAGATTCATACCTCATCAACTGGTAAGAGATGGAACTGATCCCCCATGGTACACAGGTCCGAATGCTGTTGCAGATGCAACGTAAAAAGCATGCGAAGTTCGGAAGAACGCAAAATCCCGAAGATTGGTTAAAATTTACAGACGCGCGAAATTTTCACGGACTTCAATGCGAGATGCCTTTAATAGGTTCCACAGCGAAACATTGTCTCGAAATTTGGTAGAAAATCCGAAGAAATTCTGGTCGTATGTGAAGTACACAAGCGGCAAGACGCAGTCAATACCTTCGCTGCGCAGTGCCGATGGTACTGTTACCGACAACTGTGCCGCTAAAGCGGAGTTATTGAACGCAGTTTTCCGAAATTCCTTCACCAAGGAAGTCGAATGGAATATTCCAGAATTTGAAACACGAACAGCTGCTAGCATGAGTTTCTTAGAAGAAGATATTTAGGGGTTGCGAAGCAACTCAAATCGCTTGATACAGTTAAATCTTCAGGTCCAGATTGTATAACGATTTGATTTCTTTCAGATTATGCTGATACAATAGCTCCCTACTTAGAAATCATATACAACCGCTCGCTCACTGATAGAACTGTACTTACAGATTGGATAATTGCGCAGGTCGCACCAGTGTTTAAGAAGGGTAGTAGCAGTAATCCATCGAACTACAGACCTATATCATTGACGTCGGTTTGCAGTAGGGTTTTGGAGCATATACTGTATTCAAACATTATGAATCACCCCGAAGGGAACGATCTGTTGATACGTAATCAGCATGGTTTCAGAAAAAAATCGTTCTTGTGCAACGCAGCTAGCTCTTTATTCGCACGAAGTAATGGCCGCTATCGACAGGGGATCTCAAGTTGATTCCGTATTTCTAGATTTCCGGAAAGCTTTTGACACCGTTCCTCACAAGCGACTTCTAATCAAGCTGCGGACCGATGGGGTATCGTCTCAGTTGTGCGACTGGATTCGTGATTTCTTGTCAGGAAGGTCGCAGTTCGTAGTAATAGACGGCAAATCATCGAGTAAAACTGAAGTGATATCAGGTGTTCCCCATGGAAGCGTCCTGGGACCTCTGCTGTTCCTGATCTATATAAATGTCCTGGGTGACAATCTGAGCAGTTTTCTTAGGTTGTTCACAGATGATGCTGTAATTTACCGTCTAGTAAGGTCATCCGATGACCAGTATCAGTTGCAAAGCGATTTAGAAAAGATTGCTGTATGGTGTGGCAGGTGGCAGTTGACGCTAAATAACGAAAAGTGTGAGGTGATCCACATGAGTTCCAAAAGAAATCCGTTGGAATTCGATTACTCGATAAATAGTACAATCCTCAAGGCTGTCAATTCAACTAAGTACCTGGGTGTTAAAATTACGAACAACTTCAATTGGAAAGGCCACATAGATAATATTGTGGGGAAGGCGAGCCAAAGGTTGCGTTTCATTCGCAGGACACTTAGAAGATGCAACAAGTCCACTAAAGACACAATTACACTACACTCGTTCGTCCTCTGTTAGAATATTGCTCCGCGCTGTGGGATCCTGACCAGGTGGGATTGACGGGGGACATCGAAACGGTGCAAAAAAGGGCAGCTCATTTCGTATTATCACGTAATAGGGGAGAGAGTGTGGCAGATATGATATGCGAGTTGGGATGGAGGTCATTAAAGCAAAGACGTTTTTCGTCGCAGCGAGATCTATTTACGAAATTTCAGTCACGAACTTTCTCTTCCGAATGCGAAAATATTTTGTTGAGCCCAAGCTACATAGGTAGGAATGATCATCAAAATAAAATAAGAGAAATCAGAGCTCGAACAGAAAGGTTTAGGCGTTCGTTTTTCCCGCGCGCTGTTCGGGAGTGGAATGGTAGAGAGATAGTATGATTATGGTTCGATGAACCCTCTGCCAAGCACTTAAATGTGAATTGCAGAGTAATTATGTAGATGTAGACGGCGACTCGTGTCCAGAAACGTCATCCAACGACGATACGAAGCGTCAATGTAACAGGCACCGGCGCCCACCACTGGGCCACCACTTCGGCAGCAAACGTGGCTTTGTGTGCTCAACGGCCAAACGTGGCGCGTTTTGCAATGTTCTTTGTTATTCAGTGATTGTGACTAACTACCACGCTCGACAGTGGAGAAGATCGAGCACGCTGCTGGGTAGAAAGGCATTGTCTCCTACGAATGCGATGCTTTGTTGCCCATCTGGATGACTGTTTCAGACATGGATTTCCATCCGCAGTTTACTTTCCCCTGGAACTCTCTAAAATCTACAGTGTTTTCCGGTACATAAATAAATAATAAAAGGAAGTTACCACAATTGTTTTAAGCCGAGAATGGACAAAAGACAGAATTGCATAAACGACACATGGAATTATAATAGATTTCACACAGAAATACAATAAAAATATTTGAACTTTCTAATGTACGAACTTTAAGTTAAAGCCGCCGAAGGAACTTAGCTACTTATTAACACAGGAACCAGATTGCTTTTAATAAGAGCCGAATGGCATAAAATGGAACCAATGGCAGAGAAGGGAGTGAGACAGGTCTGTAGCCTATCCTTGAAGTTATTCGTCTGTGCAATGATCAAGATATAGAGGAAACGAGGGAGAAATTTGGTAATGTAATAAAAGAAATAAAAACTGTGAGATTTGCACAGAAAATTGTAATTTTGTCGGTGCAGAAGAGGACTATGTACGTAGATCATGGAATGGGTAGTGTCCAGAAAAAGAGCACGATTAACAGTAAGTAAGAATGATTTCAGGTGTGCCGCAGGGGAGTGTCGTAGGACCGTTACTATTCACAATATATATAAATGACCTTGTGGATAACATCGGAAGTTCACTGAGGATTTTTGCAGATGATGCTGTGGTGTATCGAGAGGTTGTAACAATGGAAAATTGTACTGAAATGCAGGAGGATCAGCAGCGAATTAACGCATGGTGTAGGGAATGGCAATTGAATGTCAATGTAGACAAGTGTAATGCGCTGCGAATACATGGAAAGAAAGATTCTTTATCATTTAGCTACAGTCTAGCAGGTCAGCAACTAGAAGCAGTTAATTCCATAAATTATTTTGGAGTAGGCATTAGGAGTGATTTAAAGTGGAATGACCATATAAAATTAATCGTCAGTAAAGCGGATGCCAGACTGAGATTCATTGGAAGAATCCTAAGGAAATGCAGTCCAAAAACAAAGGACGTAGCTTAGAGTATACTTGTTCCCCAATTCTTGAATACTGTTCACCGGTGTGGGATCCGTACCAGATAGGGTTGATAGAAGAGATAAAGAAGATCCAACGGAGAGCAGCGCGCTTCGTCACAAATGGTTCAAATGGCTCTGAGCGCTATGGGACTTCACATCTGAGGTCATCAGTCCCCTAGAACTTAGAACTACTTAAACCTAGCTAACCTAAGGACCTCACATACATCCATGTCCGAGGCAGGATTCGAACCTGCGACCGTAGCAGCCGCGTGGTTCCAGACTGAAGCACCTAGACCCGCTCGGCCACACCCGCCGGTGCTTCGTTACAAGATCATCTATTAATCGCGAAAGCGTTACGGAGATGATAGATAAACTGCAGTGGAAGACTGTGCAAGAGAGACGCTCAGTAGCTCGAAACGGGCTTTTTGTTGAAGTTTCGAGAACATACCTTCACCGAGGAGTCAAGCAGTATATTGCTCCCTTTTACGTATATCTCGCGTAGAAACCATGAGGATAAAATCAGAGAGATGAGAGCCCACACAGAGGCATACCGAGAATCTTTCTTTCTACGAACAATACGAGATTGGAATAGAAGGGAGAACCGGTAGAGTTACACAAGGTACCCTCCGCCACACACCTACAGGTGGCTTGCGGAGTATGGATGTAGATGCAGATGTAGAACAGTTTGGACAGTATAATAGATGGGTTTGAAATGTGGTGCTACAGAAACACGCAGAAGATTCGTTGGGCGGAGCAGGTGACTAATGGGCAGCAACTGAACGTTTTGGGAAGAAGAAAATATTTAACTAAAAACAAGGGATCAATGCTAAGTATCTCGGAAACGGCGCAGCGTATCGAATCAGGAGAGGATGGACAGCGCAACAATTACATTATTCCACAGAGTACTACAGTTCATAGTGCATCGGTCTGGTATTATCATCTGGTGTACCCTTAGTGCTCATTCGGCTCATTATTTGTTGCGACACAGCAACGCATTACTCTTATTTCTTTCCGTATCCGTCACTAGACGTAAAGCTCCCAGTGGAAGTATACTATTCAACATAGGAGATGGCAGATACGGTTTCCTGGTACGGGCAATTAGGTGGAAGCAGCATACGGGCGTTAACCTGTAAGTTGCCAAACATTGAAGACGTTCAAGACGTTCAGTACCCTGTTCAAATAAATGGTATCCTTTGCACCTCAAACACAGGATCGTGGCAGACCCCGAACAACTCGCACTCCTGATACGCCGTAACAGGTATTAAAACACGTTAATGACGATCATGGAACGATTGTTCGATGAATAGCTGCAGTTGAAGGTTTTGGTTGGAAATGAGTCAGTGGACAGTCTTCCATGAACAGACACTGGAGGTCGCATCGAACAGATGTTGTAGAGAGTAGAGCAAAGACATGGTAATCATTGACGTTAGTGGTAGTAGATAGTGGTTCCGAAGACATGAGTTTTACGACCAATGTTTAAAAGAACTTTGTCTGTCTCCTTCTGGATACCATTCCCTCTCTAAACATTAAAACTCTTTTAAGGTCATCCTGTGTATGACGTGACGATGTGTTCAGCAAGTGGACATTTATTTATAGTGAATACTGTTGTAGCGTCCAACTACAACGGCCAAGAACATGTGCTAACGACGTACCCCAGATCAGCTATGACAAGCATTCAGAACCGTGCAGTTTAAAGTCACTCACATCCTGTCGATGGAACATCTCAGAGTGCAGCACGGAGACGAAAATTTTAGGCAGCAGTTACGTATTGTCAAATTTATGTTGAATCTATTAGAAATCATGGCCATGCACTCACTGTCTTTGCCACATAATATGAAACTTCATATTGCAAGCATAAGTGAACAATGGCACCTCCCGACTGACCAAAGCAGGGAATGGGTTAGAGTTCGCCTAGAGCTTTGATATGCTTTGCTATCCACATGGCCTCCATCAACAACACTGAATTGGATTAGATGCACTGGCCCACAGAAAAGAACTCCCATGAGGAGAGATTGTTGCTCACCAGACACAGAAAGCACTGAGGGGCAGACAGATACACACAAGCCACTCTCTGAGCAGTGGCATATCTGCTGCTCAGTGTTTATTTCTCTGTCTCCTCTTTTATAATAACGTTTATGGTAAGATGGCGCAGGCTTAGCATCATTTGTTGTCTTATTTTATTTGTGTAACGGAACGTAATATTGTGGGCGGGCGGAGAACTCTCGCTATCGCATATCTTAAACATATGTTAGTCGATCGCAGAAAGAAGAGAAAACACAGTACATAATGAGACATAAACGTATAAACGTAAAAGTACATGACATTATTCAAGCAAGTATATGAGATAGCTTTTCGTGAAATACTGAGTTGGATTTTCGAGGAGTTGGGTTACTAAGTAACAGAAAATCCTTTTAACATTCCATCTATCTGAGATCTGTTAAGAACATTCAAAACGACCCAAACTTCTTGGATTACTTTCAGTTTGACAAACAGGTATGAAGCAAAGTATTCATCAGTAAGAGTGCGGGTAATAAAAGCAAGTAAGTGAAATAGTATGCAATATTTCTGTCATTAGTTAACAATATGCATAATTTACATTTACAATTAAGGTTTAAATTAAATGGGAATTATTGAGTAAACAACATATACATACAGATTACCTGGATGCAATAACTGAAACTCATTTTCGTTGCAGACGTGTGACAGTTAACAGTGGGAAATAATTTCCAGCAGGAGGCTCCTAACATGAAACTAAAAACTGCCAAAATCAAAAATCAGAAAAAAAGATTGTGTGACACTTAATCCTGAAAACTGTGCATACTTCATAAACAAATGTCTCAGCAGTGCTGAAATTTAACAGCCATAGAATTTCTAAATACACAAATATTAAGCAGTCAGTAATATAGTATTCAGGGTTAAAAATAAAATTTCTAGAGCTTTAACCAAGAGTTTACATGCCAAGACAATGCATAAACAGGACTGAAAGGTCTTTACTGGAAACTGGTAATATATTGATTATTGATAAGCAGTCCAACCCACCATATCTAAAAAAAAAAAAAAAAAAAAAAAAAAAAAGACGCAAAGGTTCTCTGTACAAATTACGTTACTCTGAATATGAAGGAAATAACAGGTAATTCACAACAGTATCATTCTTAACAAAGATAATGAAGAAATTTGCTGATGAATCACATAAATCAGCAGAACAATTTGGCTTTCCGCTTTAAAAATGAACAAAATTTGCGCTGTCATCATTTACAATATTAATCCCAGAGAAATTAGATTAAGAAGGGTATGTAATAGACATCTTCCCAGACCCAATAAAGCCTTTGGCACATAGACCACGGGGTTTTGTTAAAGAAACTTGATGTGCACAGAATGATGGTGATAGTAAAAAAATGTATCTATCCTGTATAGAAACTGAATGGAAAGTATTGAGATATTTCATATCACTGAAGCATCTATCCAGTCGAGAGTACATAGACATACAGGATGAAATGCACTGGGTGCAATACGATTCCATCTTTGCATTAATGGCTATGTGGAATGTACCACAAAGGTGAAAACTTGTGTTCACAGATGAAAAGTGTGTTCACAGATGACAGCAACCTGTTAACTGATACATAATCTCCAAAAACACAGATGTAATACGTCTACCTATGGTAGTACACACATACGCCAAAAATAACAAAGCTACAGAAATGAATAGACAAACATCAATTTCTGCATAACAAAGAAGCATGACCTTGTAAAAGTGAATATAAGTCAGACAGTTGGGAACTGAGCACCGAACATTAAATTTTTTGCTGTGTATGATGACATTTCTTCTCTTCAGAAAAAGTATCTCAACTACGAGCATAATAAATAATTTATTGTATATGTCACATAACACAACTCTCATTCGCATAACTACTTAACATTTTCAGCCAGTGCTTGCATAGCAGAGGTATTACTGGCCATAACATGACCAAATTTCAAGCACGTTTTTCAGACAGAATATCTTCATCACACTTCTGGTTGCTTTCTGCAGCTGTCTCTGCGGATGGATTACTGCATTCATTCATTTTCTTGAGTGGGATGTTGATGGCTAGTTTAAGTTTCTTTCTTCAAACCTTCGGAATTTTAAGAGCAAAAATTGCTGGTTTGACATTGGACTCACTCACTCCATCAGGGTACGAGTAAAATATTACGATAATGAAGAAAAAAAAAACAAAATTGTAACTTGATATCATAACGAGATGTGTAGGCGCAACTAAAATAAAAATATAAAAATAAGTGCAATACAAAATCTGAAAAACTGTGCAGCTTCCTGCCCCGAAAGCAGTGACGCTGAAGTGATAAAAACATTGTGAACGCATCTGGAATCACAAAGTGTGGGTAACTCAAAAGGCATCTAGAGGTGGAAATATTTAAGTACTATTAAAATGAAATCATAGCGCATTGATTCATAATTATGAGCTGTTTGCAGCTTAAATCTGTCATATTTGGTGAGTTTTCCTACTTTAATTTTATGTCTATAAGAATAAGGCGTGCTATAAAGAATTACACGCAATCAATTTACAGGCGATATGTCACGTTCCGCAATAACATGTATCTTATAACTCGTGTTATAAGCAGGTGGAAAGCAAATATCACTTCCTTGGCATAGATGGGAGCACTTCGGTTACCATAAGGCTCCTGTGTGATTTATATCACCATTGTTTAGTGCAGCTCCTCATCGCTTACTTGGTTTCCCATCCAGAGGGAACACGAGCATGCAGAATCCACCTTTGCCTCTACTTGAACGTCACAAATTCGGACAAGCTGGCATGGTTTCTGACTTTCTACAGAATGAATTAAGATCGTCAAATACACATGGTACAACCTCAAACCGATTCTATCACAAAACACATTCATATTTGAACTCATACTTAAGCTCACACGCATTAATTCTATGCAAAACACCAGTACAGCTTAAATTCAGACATATAAAGAAAGCATGACAGATTTGTAAGTAACTCAAATAGCATCTGACCGTTTCCAAAAGCCTTCAGAACAATAATCCAACTCCGGAAAGCACTGTGAATACACGACTCCTGAGAGACCCGTGGCAAAAATATGGCATCGCAGCTGATTAGCCAATCACACATGATTTCACACTGCACACTGCACATCATGCAACAAGCGGCTACACGGGCAGCAGGGGTTGTGTGGCGTGGGCTGGGCGGTTTTTTAGGTTAGATGGCCTCGGGCAAGTACAGAAAGGGCAACAGCCTCAACGGGTGCGGGGCAAAGTCAGGACATGCGGGGACCAAGCAGCAATTGGTATTGTAATTGTCAACTGTCGAAGCTGCGTTGGTAAAGTACCGGAACTTCAAGCGCTGATAGAAAGCACCGAAGCTGAAATCGTTATAGGTACAGAAAGCTGGCTGAAGCCAGAGATAAATTCTGCCGAAATTTTTACAAAGGTACAGACGGTGTTTAGAAAGGATAGATTGCATGCAACCGGTGGTGGAGTGTTCGTCGCTGTTAGTAGTAGTTTATCCTGCAGTGAAGTAGAAGTGGATAGTTCCTGTGAATTGTTATGGGTGGAGGTTACACTCAACAACCGAGCTAGGTTAATAATTGGCTCCTTTTACCGACCTCCCGACTCAGCAGCATTAGTGGCAGAACAACTGAGAGAAAATTTGGAATACATTTCACATACATTTTCTCAGCATGTTATAGTCTTAGGTGGAGATTTCAATTTACCAGATATAGACTGGAACACTCAGATGTTTAGGACGGGTGGTAGGGACAGAGCATCGAGTGACATTATACTGAGTGCACTATCTGAAAATTACCTCGAGCAATTAAACAGAGAACCGATTCGTGGAAATAACATCTTGGACCTACTGATAACAAACAGACCCGAACTATTCGACTCTGTATGTGCAGAACAGGGAATCAGTGATCATAAGGCCGTTGCAGCATCCCTGAATATGGAAGTTAATAGGAATATAAAAAAGGAAGGAAGGTTTATCTGTTTAGCAAGAGTAATAGAAGGCAGATTTCAGACTACCTAACAGATCAAAACGAAAATTTCTGTTCCGACACTGACAATGTTGAGTGTTTATGGAAAAAGTTCAGCCGGCCGAAGTGGCCGTGCGGTTAAAGGCGCTGCAGCCTGGAACCGCAAGACCGCTACGGTCGCAGGTTCGAATCCTGCCTCGGGCATGGATGTTTGTGATGTCCTTCGGTTAGTTAGGTTTAACTCGTTCTAAGTTCTAGGGGACTAATGACCTCAGCAGTTGAGTCCCATAGTGCTCAGAGCCATTTGAACCATTTTTTTGAAAAAGTTCAAGGCAATCGTAAAATGCGTTTTAGACAGGTACATGCCGAGTAAAACTGTGAGGGACGGGAAAAACCCACCGTGGTACAACAACAAAGTTAGGAAACTACTGCGAAAGCAAAGAGAGCTTCACTCAAAGTTTATACGCAGCCAAAACCTCTCAGACAAACAGAAGCTAAACGATGTCAAAGTTAGCGTAAGGAGGGCTATGCGTGAAGCGTTCAGTGAATTCGAAAGTAAAATTCTATGTACCGACTTGATAGAAAATCCTAGGAAGTTCTGGTCTTACGTTATATCAGTAAGTGGCTCGAAACAGCATATCCAGACACTCCGGGATGATGATGGCATTGAAACAGAGGATGACACGCGTAAAGCTGAAATACTAAACACCTTCTTCCAAAGCTGTTTCACAGAGGAAGACCGCACTGCAGTTCCTTCTCTAAATCCTCGCACAAACGAAAAAATGGCTGACATCGAAATAAGTGTCCAAGGAATAGAAAAGCAACTGGAATCACTCAACAGAGGAAACTCCACTTGACCTGACGGGATACCAATTCGATTCTACACAGAGTACGCGAAAGAACTTGCCCCCCTTCTAACAGCCGTGTACCGCAAGTCTCTAGAGGAACGGAGGGTTCCAAATGATTGGAAAAGAGCACAGGTAGTCCCAGTCTTCAAGAAGGGTCGTCCAGCAGATGAGCAAAACTATAGACCTATATCTCTGACGTCGATCTGTTGTAGAATTTTAGAACATGTTTTTTGATCGAGTATCATGTCGTTTTTGGAAACCCAAAATCTACTATGTAGGAATCAACATGGATTCCGGAAACAGCGATCGTGTGAGACCCAACTCGCTTTATTTGTTCATGAGACCCAGAAAATATTAGATACAGGCTCCCAGGTAGATGCTATTTTTCTTGACTTCCGGAAGGCATTCGATACAGTTCCGCACTGTCACCTGATAAACAAAGTAAGAGCCTACGGAATATCAGACCAGCTGTGTGGCTGGATTGAAGAGTTTTTAGCAAACAGAACACAGCATGTTGTTATCAATGGAGAGACGTCTACAGACGTTAAAGCAACCTCTGGCGTGCCACAGGGGAGTGTTATGGGACCATTGCTTTTCACAATATATATAAATGACCTAGTAGATAGTGTCGGAAGTTCCATGCGGCTTTTCGCGGATGATGCTGTAGTATACAGAGAAGTTGTGAAATGCAGGAAGATCTGCAGCGGATAGGCACTTGGTGCAGGGAGTGGCAACTGTCCCTTAACATACACTCCTGGAAATTGAAATAAGAACACCGTGAATTCATTGTCCCAGGAAGGGGAAACTTTATTGACACATTCCTGGGGTCAGATACATCACATGATCACACTGACAGAACCACAGGCACATAGACACAGGCAACAGAGCATGCACAATGTCGGCACTAGTACAGTGTATATCCACCTTTCGCAGCAATGCAGGCTGCTATTCTCACATGGAGACGATCGTAGAGATGCTGGATGTAGTCCTGTGGAACGGCTTGCCATGCCATTTCCACCTGGCGCCTCAGTTGGACCAGCGTTCGTGCTGGACGTGCAGACCGCGTGAGACGACGCTTCATCCAGTCCCAAACATGCTCAATGGGGGACAGATCCGGAGATCTTGCTGGCCAGGGTAGTTGACTTACACCTTCTAGAGCACGTTGGGTGGCACGGGATACATGCGGACGTGCATTGTCCTGTTGGAACAGCAAGTTCCATTGCCGGTCTAGGAATGGTAGAACGATGGGTTCGATGACGGTTTGGATGTACCGTGCACTATTCAGTGTCCCCTCGACGATCACCAGTGGTGTACGGCCAGTGTAGGAAATCGCTCCCCACACCATGATGCCGGGTGTTGGCCCTGTGTGCCTCGGTCGTATGCAGTCCTGATTGTGGCGCTCACCTGCACGGCGCCAAACACGCATACGACCATCATTGGCACCAAGGCAGAAGCGACTCTCATCGCTGAAGACGACACGTCTCCATTCGTCCCTCCATTCACGCCTGTCGCGACACCACTGGAGGCGGGCTGCACGATGTTGGGGCGTGAGCGGAAGACGGCCTAACCGTGTGCGGGACCGTAGCCCAGCTTCATGGAGACGGTTGCGAATGGTCCTCGCCGATACCCCAGGAGCAACAGTGTCCCTAATTTGCTGGGAAGTGGCGGTGCGGTCCCCTACGGCACTGCGTAGGATCCTACGGTCTTGGCGTGCATCCGTGCGTCGCTGCGGTCCGGTCCCAGGTCGACGGGCACGTGCACCTTCCGCCGACCACTGGCGACAACATCGATGTACTGTGGAGACCTCACGCCCCACGTGTTGAGCAATTCGGCGGTACGTCCACCCGGCCTCCCGCATGCCCACTATACGCCCTCGCTCAAAGTCCGTCAACTGCACACACGGTTCACGTCCACGCTGTCGCGGCATGCTACCAGTGTTAAAGACTGCGATGGAGCTCCGTATGCCACGGCAAACTGGCTGACACTGACGGCGGCGGTGCACAAATGCTGCGCAGCTAGCGCCATTCGACGGCCAACACCGCGGTTCCTGGTGTGTCCGCTGTGCCGTGCGTGTGATCATTGCTTGTACAGCCCTCTCGCAGTGTCCGGAGCAAGTATGGTGGGTCTGACACACCGGTGTCAATGTGTTCTTTTTTCCATTTCCAGGAGTGTAGACAAATGTAATGTATTGCGAATACACAGAAAGAAGGATCCTTTATTGTATGATTATATGATCGCGGAACAAACACTGGTAACAGTTACTTCTGTAAAATATCTGGGAGTATGCGTGCGGAACGATTTGAAGTGGAATGATCATATAAAATTATTTGTTGGTAAGACGGGTAACAGGTTGAGATTCATTGGGAGAGTCCTTAGAAAATGTAGTCCATCAATAAAGGAGGTGGCTTACAAAACACTCGTTCGACCTATACTTGAGTATTGCTCATCAGTGTGGGATCCGTGCCAGATCGGGTTGACGGAGGAGATAGAGAAGATCCAAAGAAGAGCGGCGCGTTTCGTCACAGGGTTATTTGGTAACCGTGATAGCGTTACGGAGATGTTTAACAAACTCAAGTGGCAGACTCTGCAAGAGAGGCGCTCTGCATCGCGGTGTAGCTTGCTCGCCAGGTTTCGAGAGGGTGCGTTTCTGGATGAGGTATGGAAATTATTGCTTCCCCCTACTTATACCTCCCGAGGAGATCACGAATGTAAAATTAGAGAGATTAGAGCGCGCACGGAGGCTTTCAGACAGTCGTTCTTCCCGCGAACCATACGCGACTGGAACAGGAAAGGGAGGTAATGACAGTGGCACGTAAAGTGCCCTCCGCCACACACCGTTGGGTGGCTTGCGGAGTATAAATGTAGATGTAGATCATCTATGAACCGTGATTTATTTTCAAAGAATATTCTTAAGAATTTATTTTATTTACTAGCGATTCATCAAGAACATTAACACATTTAATCACACTATGTAAGCATGGAAGTATTTGCCAGGGAGTAACTGATGAAATCATAACCAAATTCCTTTCAACAAACGGGAATTTTATTCACTTTAATAGTGCCTAAAAGCAATTTTTAACAAAAACAGATTTAAAATTATAATCAGAAAGCACCCTCTAAATATCAAAGTTACAATTTATTCAGAGGCAGAAAGAAACAAGATTTGACTGTATGAGCTTTCGGGCAGAGAACCTTGCCGCTCACAACAGCCTCTGAAATACTACACTGGTGCAAATCTGCAAGACACCAGATAACTTTAAACTAAGAGTTTTAACAATTTACACAAGCACACAAACTATGCACCCCCCATAGGAGGGATGGAAATGGTACAAAACACTAACAATTAAAATATTAACCTTGCCACCGAAGGTGCAACTTGATTTTAACTTCTAAGAAAAGTCTTACGTTGAAAAGGTAGCAACTTTATATACTCAAATGATCATTTTAATAAAAGCCCATGAAGTGCAATCTTATATAAAATTCTACAAGGTTGGCCAAACAACAGTTAAGATGCTCTACAGTACACAGATACCGCCTCTCAAGATCATAGGGAATAATATCAAAATTTGCAAAGATCAAAACATATTTCAGGTATTAGGCCGTTACACTCCAAGCAACAAATCCGACAAACATGACACAGGCAGCTACTAACGTAAGGAAGATTGATAGGGACATTACCGAACAACCAGAAACGCAGATTGCTCTAACTCGTCCTTACTCCACAGGGGAAAAACGGACCGCCAAATTTATGAACAACAACCTTCCTGCGGGTGGGCAAACGAAGAAGAATGGTAGGACGACCCCAAAGCAAAACGGCTGGTGACCTCACCAAGAAAAAAAGTAGAATTTAACAAGAGTAAATCAAACAACATATCACGAATCACTTCTAATAAACTGCGATTTCTCGAGAAGACCTGGCGCAGCACCCCCAAATAGCTCTCCCGAACCGTCCGCTGCCAGCCGCTTCAACGGACGCAGGAAAGCATGGCGATCCCCCGTCTCACGGCGTCGCAGATCGCACCGGCCAGACTGATGTCGTGGGTTGACTCCTGCTGCTCTCGTGTCGACCGCGAAGTCACTACCCCTCGCTATACGCCGCGGCCCACTGGACTCACGTGGCGACCTCACATGCGCCGACGCTCAAGACGGACGAGACTGACCAACCGACCGATCCAACCGCCAATGACCATTGCCTGAGCAAACTCGAGCACACTGAAGACCTAACGCGCGACTCAGATGAAGAAACTAAGGCCCGACCGGGCGACCACTCGCTGAGTTCTCTTACTGGCGGAGTGGAAAGTCATTTTGCCTTCTTTAAAGGTTGATCCGAACGACAGACATACTAGCACTCTGAACGACAAACTGCCTAACAAATGCGGACGAGAGACAGATTAGCAAGCTGAGGACGAGAGACTGACCCAGAGTGACCGACTGGCGAGCTCATAGCGCCCCTTAAATGCACGTGAACAGGCACCCCTTCCCCTTTCCCACCAGAGGGAGACACCAAAGCTGCGATTGCCACAGCGGCGCCACCGCCAGAAGCGGAGGGTGACTGCTTCACACTACGCGCTGTGGCGCGCTCATCAAAACAGCAATTTTTACCACGGCTCAATCTACATACAGGGTGACAGTTATCGAAGAGTATGAAATAAGGTAGTCGTAGCTTGTGAACAGTTTGCGGTAGGACGTTCAAACAACATAGTTGTGCGCGGGGCATGATGGGAATTAGTATGCGCATTGTATGTTTTGATTTAGCAACGAACGCCCACTTTCATTGGATGGGTTCGTCAATAAGCAAAACTGGCGCATGTGGGGGACTGAGCATCCGTATTTCGCGATCAAGAAGTCTCTTCACCCTCAACAGATGACTGTGTGGTGTGCAATCTCCTGTCGCGGAATAATCGGTGCGATATTCCTCGATGGCAGGGTTTCTACCGAACGGTACGTGAAGGTCATTATCCAAAGTGACCATGATTTAGACAAGATGTGGTTCAAGCAAGATGGAGGTCGACCCCATCGAAGCAGGAGATTGCTTGAAGTCCTCGAGGACCACTTTTGGGACCGCAGTCTGGCCTGGGGTAGCCAGAGAACACTGGCATTGGCCTCGATTGGCCGTCATATTCTCCGGATATGAACACATGCGACGCCTTTTGTGGGGCAATATTAAAGACAAGGTACACAGCAACAAGCAAAAATTACTGTGCTCAAAACAGAAATTCAGAAGGTCCTCGACAGCATCGATGTTCCGAAACATCAGGGGGTGATGCAGAAATTCGCTATTCGTCTGCGCCACATAACCGCCATTGATGGCAGGCATAACGAACATGTCATAACATGTATCAGAATATCTGTAGTGATGTCTAGATGTTGACGAAAGTGTTTTCACGCCGTAAACTAGCAGAATAACTCCGACAATGTTCTCGGGGCTTATGCAATAGCCTAGCATGGGCCTAATGACGAGACATCTCCTGAGAGCGGCATAAGTCTCTTGGAGAGAAGTCGGCAGGGAGACTGTAATGTGCTGCCGCCCAATGGCGAAACAACAACTGAGGGCGACATTTGTCTCTTGGAGAGAAATGGACCTGAAAACTGTAGTATCCAATCGTCATTCAATTTCTGTGTCGCATCGTCAATGTGGCGGTGCGAGGGTTGCAGTAAAGGGCCAGTGGTGCATCGGATACAAACTACTGGACTCCCAGGAAATGTTCCATGTGGTGACCGTAACCGAATCAGTAGCACAGATCTACAGTAGCAGAATGAATCCGACAATGTCCTCGACGCTTATACAACAGTCCAGCGCCTGCCTAATTTCGAGACAACTCCTGAGGGCGGCATTACTGTCTTGGAGGGAAGTTGGCAGATAGCAATTAGTATGCAATCGCGATGAAATTTCTGAGTCGCATCGACAATGTGAGGGTGCAAGGGTTAGAGACTCTAGTGCCACTCTCAGGAGTTGTTTCGCCATTATTCGGGTGTTTTGCTATTGTATAAGCGTTAAGGGGCTCCGGAACGCCCTATACTTGCAATGTTAAAATAACGCTTATAAATTACATCTTTCCTCACAAAGTATTTGAGGTAGGAAGTTGAACGTTTTACAGATTATTTATTGGAATATGGGCTACAACTTAACACAGGGATTTTACAAAATTTTAGTTCAGTTATTAAAGATGATTTTTTTTTCAATTGTAATGAAAATTCACAACATTTTTTCCAATTTTTTATTTATATATTCAAAAATATACAGTTTTTTGGAAAAAGGCTGTGTTAAATTATGCAGAAGGTACTGTGTAACATTTACTGAAAGTTTGAAACAAATATGTTTGGAAGATCCTTAGAAAACATGTAATTAGTATGAGAAAATAAAAGTTTTGGGAATCGAGCGACAAAGATTGGATTAACTTTTTAGTGCGTTCCAGGTCCATAGGATGGATTATCTTCATCCTCTGCAAACTCCTCCTCCAGCTTCCTCTTGTTCCTCCTCCTGTTTACTCTTGCTTGTATTTCTAGGCTCTTTACAGCCCTGTCTGCAGCCCGAAGGCGTTCCTTGTCTAAAGCAAGCATCGCTCGTACCATGTTAGAACCTATCGTCATTCCCATATTTCTAAATACCTTTGGCTTTCCAACATTTCTCCTTTTCTTAAAAGCCTTCAGAGGATTTCTGATAACTTTACTTTTACTCATTATTATACTTCAACAAAACAGAGACTCAAGAAACAGAATTAATTACGAATATTTTCGAGATAACGACAGAGTAAATAAACATGAAACAATCGACAATCACACCAGCGATATATATTGAACCATCACAGGTTAGCCACAACACATACTTTATCTCACATCACTAAAATGTACCTGATGAACACGGACGTTAATAATAACACCATTTGACAGCAGTTTAACAGCGCCACAGTGGGTCACGCCCATGTAGAACACATTTCAAAAAAAATTTAAAAATAGTTGTAGTCTTCGGAATTGAATAAATTATATATCTATTAAAAGGTAATAGTCTGCAGATTCAGAAAACGCAAAAAAGTAAAAATTGAACTTTTCATGATTTTGAGCCTTTCCGGAGCCCCTTAAGGAAATCGTCGGAGTCATTCTGCTAATGTACATCTATGATACTCGTGCGGCTACAGTCACCGCATGGAACGTCTCCTGCGACTACAGTAGCTTGTATCTGATGCACTACTGCCCGTGTACTGTAACCCTCGCACCATCACATTGATGATGCGACACAGAAACTGTATCGCGATTGCATACTACACTCTCCCTGACGACTTCCCTCCAACTCCCTCAGGAGTTGTCCGCCATTGCATAAGCTTCAAGAACATGGTTGGAGTCATTCTGCTTCTGTAGATCTGTGGTACTAGGGCGGCTACGGTCACCACATGGAAGCTGTCCTGGGAGTCCAGTAGCTTGTATCCGAAGCACCACTGCCCATTTACTCTAACACCCAGTACTACAGGCCAGAAGCGGTGACCGTAGCGACGGCAGTATCACAGATGTTCACTAGCAGAATGACTTACCCACCTAATGGTGTGACAACTGCTGACAACGGCATTAGTCTCTTCTAGAGAAGTCGATATGCAGCCTGAATTATTCAATCGCGAGGCATTTTATGTGTCGTTTCGTCAATGTGAGGGTGCGAGAGGTACAGTAAATGCATTGGATACAAGCTACTGGACTCCCAGTATAGGTTCCATGCGGTGACCATAGCCGCACCAGCATCACAGATTTACACTAGCAGAATGAGTCTGACCATGTCCTTGACGCTTATACAATTGGGTAAAACCCGACTAATGACGAGGCAATTCCTGTGGGCGGCATTATTCTCATAGAAGTCGGCATGGAGGATGTAGTTTTCAATCGCGATGCAATTTTTGTTTCGCATCGTCAATGTGAGGGTGTGAGGCTAGCAGTAAAGGAGAAGTGGTGCATCGGATACAGTCTACTGGGCTCCCAGGATAGGTCCCATGCGATGACTTCAACAGCCCCTCTCTTATAGACGTACACTTGCAGAAAGACTCCAACAAAGTCCCTGATACTTATGCATCAGCCCAGCTACCTGCTAATGGCGAGACGACCGCTCAAGGTGGTATTAGTCACTTGGAGCCTGTATATATGCTATCGCGAAGCAATTATAATTTCGTATCGACAATGTGATATTGCATGGGGTTCAGTAAACGGGATACATCGAATACAAGCTGATAGACTACTAGGAAAGTTTCAATGTGGTGACCGTAGTCGCGCCAGTTTCATAGATGTAGACAAGCTGAATAACTCCGGTAATGTCCTCGATGCTTATTCAATAGCCCAGCACCCACCTAAAGGCGATACAACTCCTGAGGGCGGCATTAGTCTGAGACAAGTCTGGATGTAGCCCGTAGTTTGCAATCGCGAAGCAATTTCTGTGTCGCATCCTCTATGTGAGGCTGCGAGGGTTACAGTAAAGAGGCAGTGGTGCATTGGTTACAAGAAGTGGACACCCAGGAGAGGTTCCACATGGTGACAGAACCACCGCCAGTGTTATGGTTGTACACTAGCACAATGACTCTGACAATGTCCTCGACACTTACGCATTGGCTCAGCACCCCCAATGGCGGGACAACGCCGGAGGGCGGCATTTGTCTCTTGTAGGGGAGCTGGCAGGGAGCCTGTAGAAAGCACTCGTGAAGCAATTTCTCTGATTCATCTTCAATGTGAGGCTGTGAAGGTTACAGTAAATGGTTAGTGGCGCATTGGATACAAGCTACTGAGCTCCCATTAAAGGTTTCATGCGGGGACCGTAGCCGCGCCAATATCGGAGATACACACTATCTAAATGACTCCAAGAATGTCCTCGAGGCTTATGCAATAGGCCAGCACCCGCCTGTTCTCGAGACATTGGTGGCTTTAGCCTCTTGGAGAGAATTCGGAATTTAGCCTGTAGTATTAAATCTCGATGCAATTTCTGAGTCGCATCGTAAATGTGAGGGTGCGATGGGTGCAGTAAATGGGCAGCGGGGCATGGGAATCAAACTAATGGACTCTCAGAAAAGGACCAATGCAGTCACCATAGCCGGGCCAGTATCATACATGTACACTTTCAGAATGACTCCAACTATGTCACCGAGGCTTGTGCAGTAGCCCAGCACCCGCATATTGGCGAGACAGCTCCTAAGTGCAGCATTAGTCTCTTCGAGAGAAGATGGCATAGAGTCTGTAGTATGACATCACGAAGCAATTACAGTGTCGCCTAGTGAATGTGAGGGTGCCAGGGTTACACTAAATGGGAGAGTTGTGTCTCGGCTAAAGGATAGGTTCCATGCGACGACCGTAGCTGCACCAATGTCATGGATGTACACTAGCAGAATCACTCCGACAATATCCTCAAGGCTTATGTAGTAGTGCTGCAACCGCCTAATGGCGATACAGCTCCAGACGGTGCCATTAGTCCCTTGGAGCGAAATCGGCAGGGGGCCTGTAGTATGCAATCACGGAGCAATTCGGTGCAGTATCGTCTATGTGAGCGTCTGAAGAGTCACAGTAAACGGGGAGCGGCGCACCGGATACAGCCTACTGGACTCCCAGGACAAGATCCATGGGGTGACCGTCTGCGCGAGTATCAGGGATGTACACTAGCAGAATGGCTCTGACAATGTCATAGAGGCAAATGAAGCTGCTCATCAGGGGCATAATGGCGAGAAAACTCCTGTGGGCGACATTAGTCTCTTGGCCAAAAATAGGCATGGAACCTGTTGAATGCAATCATGATGCAACTTCTGTGTAGCATCGTCAATGTGATGGTGCAAGGGTGGGAGAAAACGGTGAGTGGTCCATTGGATAGAAGCTAATTAACTCAAATGAGAGATTCCATGCAGTGAACGTAGCGAGCCACTATCTAGCAGAATAACTCCGACAATCTCTCTTCGACTCTTATGCAGTAGCCCAGCACCCACCTAATGGCTAGTCAACTTCTTAGGGCGGCATTAGTCTCTCGAAAAGTAGTCAGCATTAGTCTCTCGGAAAGTAGTCAGCATAGAGTCTGTAATATTCAATCTCAATGCCATTTCTACATCGATTCGTCAATGTGAGATTGCGAGGGTTACAGTTAATGACCAGTGGTGCATCGGGTATAAGCTACTGACTCCCAGGAGAGGAACCATACACTGACCATAACTGCGTTAGTCTCTTAGAGAAAACTGTGCATGGAGCCTGTAGTTTTCAATCACGATGCAATTTCTGTGTTGCATCTTAAATGTGAGGCTGCTAAGGTTACAGTAAATGCACAGTGTAGCATCGGATACGAGCTAGTGAACTCCCAAGAGAGGTTCCATGCTGTGACTGTAGCCGTATTAGTCCCTTGGAGAGAAGTCAGCATGGAGCATATTCACTAGCGACGCAATATCTGTGTCGCATCGTCAATGTCAGGGTGCGAGGGTTACATTAAACGGGGAAATGGGTGCGTCTGGTATAAACTATTGAAATCCCAGGACAGGTATGGAGCCATTACTTTTCAATCACTACACAATTCCAGTGTCAGATAGTAAATGTGAGGGTGCTAGAGATACAGTTAATGGTTCCATCCAGTGACCATTGTAGCGATGCTTTCTTGGAGAGAAGGCTGCATGGAGCCAGTAGTATCCAATCGCAAGTGTGTGAGTGTAACAATAAACAGACATTGGTCCATTGGGAAAAAGATACTGGACTCCGAGAGCGATTCCGTAAGTTGACCATAGCCACGTTAGTCTTTAGGAGTGATGTTGTTATGGAGACTGTAGTATTCAATCGCAACGTAATTTCTGTTTCGCATCATCAACGTGAGCGTGTGAGGTAACAGTAAAAAGGCAGTGGTGCAACGGAAAAAAGATACTGCACTCCCAGGAGATGTCCAATAAGGTGACTGTAGCTACTTTAGTCTCTTGGAGAGAAGTCGGTATGCAGCCCGTAGTATTAAATGGCGATGCAATTTCTGTGACGAATCATCAATGTGAGTACGTGAAGGTAACACTAAACGGGCAGTGGTCGATCGGAAAAAAGATACTGGACTCCGTGTGACCCTAGCCACTCTAGGAGAGAAGTTGGTATTGAGCCTGTAGTATTCAACTGCGATGCAAATTCTGTGTCGCATCATCAAAGTGAGTGTGTGAGGTAACAATAAATGGACAGTTGTGCAACGGAAAAAAATTCATCGACTCCGAGGAGAGATTCCGTAAGGGGGCTGTTTCCACTTTAGTCTCTTGGAGAGAAGTCGGTATGGCGCCTGTAATATTTAATGGCGATGCAATTTCTGTATCCCATCGTCAATGTGAGAGAGTGAAGGTAACAGTAAACAGGCAGTGGTGCATCTGAAAAAATTACTGGACTCCGGGAAGAGATTACTTAAATGTGACCACAGCTACGTTACTCTCTTGTAGAGAAGTCGGTATGGAGCCTGTAGTATTCAATCGCGATGCAATTTCTGTGTCGCGTCGTCAATGTGTAGGTGAGAGGGTAACAGTAAACGGGTATTGGTGCAACGGAAAAAAGATACTGGACTCCGGGGAGAGATTCCATAAGGTGACATTTGGCACGTTAGTTTCTTGGAGAGAAGTCTGTATTGAACCTGTAATCTTCAAACGCGATGAAATTTCTGTGTCGCATCACATCGCCAAAGTGAGTGTGTGATGAGGGTAACATTAAATGTGCATCAGAAAAAAATTACTAGCCTATGAAGAGAGATTCCATAAATTGACCATAGCCATGTTAGTCCCTTGGAAAGAAGTCCATAAGAAGCCTGTAGTATTCAATCGCAACACTATTTATGTATCGCATGATCAGTGAGAGTGTGTGAGAGTAACAACTAATGGGCAGTAGTGCATCGGAAAAACATTATTGGATTCCGAAGAGAGTTTCCGTAAGGTGACCATAGCCACGTTAATCTCTTCGAGAGAAGTCGGTATTGAGCTTGTAGTTTTCAATCGCGAATCCATTTCTGTATCTCATCGTCAATGTAAGCGTGTGTGGGTAAAAGTAAATGGGCAGTGGTGCATCGGAAAAAAGATACTGTACAATGAGGAGAAATTGCGTAAGGTGACCGTAGCCAAGTTAGTCTCTTGGAGAGACGTCGGTATGGAGCATGTAGCATTCAATCGCAATGCAATTTCTGTGACGCAACTTAAATGTGATTATGTGAGGGGAGCACTGAATTGGTAGTGGTGCACAAGAAAAACGGTTCTAAACTCGGAGGAGACATCCTGTGAGGTGCACGTGGCCACGTTAGTGTATTGGAGAGAAATCGGTATGGAGCCTGTGTTATTCAATCGCGTTGCAATTTCTGTGTCGCGTCGTCAATGTGTAGGTGTGAGGGTAACAGTAAACGGGTAGTGGCGCAACGGAAAAAAGATACTGGGCTCCAGGGAGAGATTCCATAAGGTGACCTTTGGCACATTAGTTTCTTGGGGAAAAGTCTGTAATGAACCTGTAATCTTCAAACGCGATGCAATTTCTGTGTCGCATCGTTTCGTCAATGTGAGTGTGTGATGAGGGTAACAGTAAATGTGCAGTGGTGCATCGGAAAAAAAATTACTTGGCTCCGAGGTGAGATTCCGTATGGTGACCGTAGCCACGATAGCCTCTAGGAGTGAAGTCGGTATCGAGCCTGTAGTATTCAATCGATATGCAATTTCCGTGTGGCATCTTCAATGTTAGTGTATGAGACTAAAAGTACGAGTATATTGGCAGTGGTGCATCGGAAGAAAATTAGTGACTCAGATTCCATAAGGTGACCGTACCCTCCTTAGTCTCTGGGAGAGGAGTAGTTATGGAGCTGGTAGTATTCAACTGCGATGCAATGTCTGTGTCACATCGTCAATGTGAGTGTGTGAGGGTAACAGTAAACGTTTAGTGGTGCACCGGAAATAGGACACTGGAATCCATTTAGAGATTCCGTAAGGCGACGGTAACCATTTTAGTCTTTTGGAGAGATGTCGGTAAGGAGAATGTAGTATTCACTCGTGATGCAATTTCTTTGTCGCAACGTCAATGGGAGAGTGTAAGGGTAACAGTAAATGGGCATTGGTGCATCGAAAAAATATATTGTACTTCGAGGAGTGATTCCGTAAGTAGACCGTAGAAAGGTTAGTCTCTTGGAGAGAAGTCGGTATGGAGTGTGTAATATTGATTCGCGATGCAATTTCTATGTTGCAACGTCTATTTGAGGGTGTGAGCGTAACAGTAAACGGGTAGTGATGCAACGGAAAATGATACTGCACACCGAAGAGAGAATCCTTAAGGTGACCGTAGCCACGTTAGTCTCTACAGGAGAAGTCGGTATGGAGCCTGTAGTATTCATTCTCACTGCAATTTCTGTGTCACCATCACTAATGTGAGTGTGTGCGTTTGACAGTAAACGTTCAATGGTGCATCAGGAGAAAGATGCTCAACTCGAAGGAGAGACTCTGTAAGGTGACCGTAGGCAAGTTAGTCTCTTGGAGACAAGACGGTATAGAGCTTGTAATTATCAGTCGTGATCTAATTTGTGTCGTATCATCAATGTGATTGTGTGAGGGTAACAGTAAACAGGTAGTGGTGTACGCGAAAAAAATTACTGACTCCGAAGAGAAATGTCATGAAGTGACCATAGCTGTGTTGCCCCGTGGAGGAAGTCGATATGGAGACTATAGTATTCAATCGAGATGCAATTTCTCTTATGCATCATCAATGTGAGTGTATGAGGGAAACAGCTAACTGGCACTGGTGCATCGGAAAAAAATTACTGGTGTAAGAAGAGTGATTGCGTAAGGTGATTGCAGATACATTAGTCTCATAGAGAGAATTCATTATGGAGTCTGTCATATTCAATGGCCGTGCAATTTGTGTGTCGCATCAACAACGTGAGTGTGTGAAGGTGACAATAAACGAGCTGTGGTGCGTCGGAAAAAAGATACTGGACTCCAAAGAAAGATTCCGCAAGGTGATCGTAACCTTGTTGGCCTCTTGTAGAGAAGTCGGTATGGATCCTGTAGTATTTAATCGCGATGCAATTTCTGTGTCCCAACGTCAATCTGAGTATGTGAGGGTGACAGCAAAAAGGCAGTGGTGCAACGGCAAAAAGATACTGTACGCCGAGGAGAGATTCCCTAAGGTGACAGTAGCCACGATAGTCTCTTGGAGAGAAGTCGGTATGTAGACTGAAGTATTCAATCGCAATGGGATTACCGTGTCACATCGTCAATGTGAGTGTGTGAGCATTACAGTAAACAGGCAGTGGTGCACCGGGAAAAAAATTTCTTGACTCAGTAGAGAGATTCCATAAGTCAACACTAGCCAAGTTAGCCTCTTTGAGAGGAGTTGGTATGGAGCCTGAAGTATTCAATGGCCATGCAATTTCTGTTTAACATCATCACTGTAAGTGTATGAGGCTAACAATAAACGGGCAGTGGTGTATCGGAAAACAGATACTGGACTCCGAGGAGAGATACAGTAAGGTAACCGTAGCCGCGTTAGGCACTTGCAGAGAAGTCGGTATGGAGCCTGTACTATTCAGTCACGATTTAATTTCCGAGTCGTCCAGTCAGTGTGAGTGTGCGAGGGTAACAGTAAACGGGCAGTGGTGAATCGCAAAAAAGCTGGACCCCGAGAAGAAATTCCGTAAGGTGACCATAGCCACGTTAGTCTTTTGGAGAGAAGTTTGCATGTAGCCCATAGTATTAAATCGCAATGCAAGTTTTGTGTCTCATCGTCAATGTTAGTGTGTGAGGGTAACAGTAAACGTCCAATGGTGAATCGGAAAAAAATTACTATACTCATAAGGGAGATTGCTAAGGTGACCGGAGCGACGTTCGTCTTTTGTGCAGAAGTAGATATGGAGACTGCAGTATTTAATCGCGATGCAATTTGTGTTTCGCATTTTCGATATGACTGTCTGAAGGTAATAGTAAATGTGCAGTAGTGCATCAGGATAAAGATATTCAAACCCAAGGAATGATTCCGAATGGTGTCGTAGCCGTGTTAGTCTATTCGAGAGAAATTATTATGGAGCCTGTACTATTCAATCAAAATGCAATATATGTGTCGTATCATCAATGAGAGTGTGTGAGGGTAACAGTAAATGTGTAGTTGTGCATAATGAAAAAGATACTCAACTCCAAGGTAAGATTCCATAAGATGACAGTAGCAACGTTAGTCTCTTGGAGAGAAGTCGGTATGGAGCCAGTACTATCCAATCGCGATGCAATTTCTGTGTCGTATCGTCAATGTGAGTGTTTAAGGGTTACAGAAATCAGGCAGTGGTGTATTGAAAAAAAAGTCACTGGATTAACAAGACAGATTTCGTAAATCGAGCTTAGTCACGTTAGTCTCTTGGCGAGAAGTCGTTATGGAGCCAGTAGTATTCAATTGCGGTGCAATGTCTGTGTCGCATCGTCAATGTGAGTGTGTGAGGATAACAGTAAACGTTTAGTGGTGCATCGGAAAAAAATTACTGACTCCAGAGAGAGATTCTGTAAGATGTCGTAACCAAGCTAGTCTTGGAGAGAAGTCTGAAGGAGTCTGTAGTATTCAGTCGCAATGGACTTTCTGTGTTGCACCGTAAATGTAAAGGTTGAGGGAAACAGCAAATGGGTAGTGATGCAAAGGACAAAGATACTGCACTCCAAGGAGAGGTTCCGTAAGGTGACTTTAGCCACGTTTTTCTCTTGGAGAGAAGTCGGATGGAGGTTGTAGTATTCAATCGCAATGCAATTTCTATGTTGCATTGTCAATGTGAAGATGTGACAGTAACAGTAAACGGGTAGTGATGCAACGGAAAGAAGATACTGCACTCCTAGGAGAGTTCCTGGAAGGTGACCGAAGCCACGTTAGTCTCTAGGAGACATGTCGATATGGAGCCTGTGGTACTCAATCGCAATGCAGTTTGTGTCGCATCAACAATGGTTCAAATGGCTCTGAGCACTATGGGACTTAACATCTGTGGTCATCAGTCCCATAGAACTTAGAACCACTTAAACCTAACTAACCTAAGGACATCACACACATCCATGCCCGAGGCAGGATTCGAACCTGCAACCGTAGCAGTCGCGCGGTTCCGGACTGAGCGCCTAAAACCGCTAGACCACCGCGGCCGGCGCATCATGAATGTGAGGGTGTGAGGGTAACAGTAAATGGGCAGCGGTGCATCAGCAAAAAGTGACACTGGAAGCCGACGAGAATTTCAGTAAGGTAACCACAAGCACATTAGTCTTTTGCAGAGAAAGCGGTGTGGAGAATGTAGTTTTCAGTCACGATGCAATTTCTGTGTCGCGTCGTCAATGTTACTGTGTGAGGGCAACAGTGTATGTTTAGTGGTGAATTTAAAAAAAAAAAAGTTACTGTCTCCGAAGAGGGACTCCGTAATGTGACCGTAGCAACGTTAGTGTCATGGAGAGAAGTCATTATGGAGTCTGTAGCATTCGACTGCGGTGCAACTTCTGTGTCGCATCGCATCGTCAATGTGAGTGTGTGATGAGAATAACAGTAAACGTGCAGTGGTGCATCAGCAAAAATTATTCGATTCCGAAGAGGTATTTCATAAGGTAACCGTAACCACGTAGGCAGACCTGTAGTATTCAATCGAAATGTAATTTTATAATTTTACTTAAAATCCCTCTTGATTGAAAATTTTTTATTCATACGACCGGTTTCGGTTCATTCACAACCATCTTCAGCTCTGTAAAAATAATGGTACTAATTTACTGTTTCACGGAAGCAAATTTTGTTCATCCTATCTAATCAACATCAAATTTACCAGAGCGTACCTGATATTTCAGTTACAGCAGTAACCCGTCCAAATCCAGCAACTTTCACATGCTACGTCACATAAAATTGGTTGGCAGAGTGCACGTCATTTATATTAATTATAACACTATTACCGACAGGTGGCGTCTGGTACATTTGTTACATTCCATTTGCACATACTGTATTCAGTAGATCTTTCTTTATATTAAAAATCCTTAATTAAAATATGTAGATGTCAAGGTTAAAATCTGTACTTATCAGAGTTAAAAAACAGTAAACTTATCATTTTTATACGATCTAAAAAACATAGGGCGATTTATATATCTATGGTGCTGGTGTGAACTTGTTTTCCTCTACGGTCTGCTTCCGTGGTTCCCGCCATTTCGGTCCGCTCAGTCGTCTGATGTCCATCGCCGTGGGCAAGAGGGCCGCGCAGGAGGGCCCCGTCAACGACGCCAGGTGCTGCACGCGTCTTCCGGCTTCTCCACCGCTCACCATCTCTCATCCGTCGGCCTGGATCTCCACACGCAACAGTTGTCATCTTAGTAGGTCGTCATAAATGCTAAAATAGGCGTTATGATTGAATTCGCTTTGCTCGTTGAGGATTAAATACGGATCTTTATTTTTGTAGGTGTATATTTCAATATCGCAGGGAAAATTGTATGTTACAGGAGATATGTTGACGACTCCATTTTATTATACAAAGGGGATAAAAAGGATATCGAAAACTTAGCACAAAAAATGAGCTCGCAACACCCGAAAATTAGAGTCACCATGGAATTTGAAGAAAACAACCGTATAGATTACTTAGATTTAACACTAATAAAGAAGGGAAGCATGAATTTAGCATATTCAGAAAACCTACGTGTACAGATTTAGCTATCAATGAGCGCTCTTGTCAGCCACCGCGATACAAATGGGCATATTTTACTTCGATGGTATACAGGCTACTAAGATTGCTAGTAAGCCAACAGGAAGTAGAAAAAGAGTTAAGTATTTTGAAACAAGTGGCCGTAGCGAACGGATATACGTGTAAGCAGACGATGAATATATATAAGATAAAGAGGCAAATGAAACAAATAGAAGGAAGTCAAGTCGCAGTTAAGAGGAAAAAAAAGAAAAAAAAATATGTAGCTCTCACTTACAATGGAAGAATTACAGATAAAATTGAAAGATGCTTTCGTAAATCCGACGTAAAAAATAGGGTTCCGAACAAATAACACGTTGAAATTGAAGCTCCGGCATAGAATATGTAACAGTAGGAATATATTTCAGGATTCAGGTGTATATAAGATCAAATGTAATGACTGCTGTAAACAATATATAGGGCAGACTGGTAGGAACTTTCAAACCAGATTCAGGGAGCACACATACTCTCAAAACAAAACAGCTTTTGGGGCGCATATGGCTGCGACAAAGCACTCAGTCACGAACATTGAACACAATTTAGACATCCTGCATAGAGCTCATAAGGGACGGTTTCTTAACATTTTGGAAGAAATTGAAATATACACCCACAAAAATAAAGATCCGGATTTAATCCTCAACGAGCAAAGCGAATTCAATCATAACGCCTATTTTAGCATTTATGACGACCTACTAAGATGATAACTGTTGCGTGTGGAGATCCAGGCCGAGGGATGAGAGATGGTGCGCGGTGGAGAAGCCGGAAGACGCGTGCAGCGCCTGGCGTCGTTGACGGGGCCCTCCTGCGCGGCCCTCTTGCCCACGGCGATGGACATCAGACGACTGAGCGGACCGAAATGGCGGGAACCACGGAAGCAGACCGTAGAGGAAAACAAGTTCACACCAGCACCATAGATATATAAATCGCCCTATGTTTTTTAGATCGTATAAAAATGATAAGTTTACTGTTTTTTAACTCTGATAAGTACAGATTTTAATCTTGACATCTACATATTTTAATTAAGGATTTTTAATATAAAGAAAGATCTACTGAATACAGTATGTGCAAATGGAATGTAACAAATGTACCAGACGCCACCTGTCGGTAATAGTGTTATAATTAATATAAATGACGTGCACTCTGCCAACCAATTTTATGTGACGTAGCATGTGAAAGTTGCTGGATTTGGACGGGTTACTGCTGTAACTGAAATATCAGGTACGCTCTGGTACATTTGATGTTGATTAGATGGGATGAACAAGATTTGCTTCCGTGAAATAGTAAATTAGTATCATTATTTTTACAGATCTGAAGATGGTTGTGAATGAACCGAAACCGGTCACATGAATAAAAAATTTGCAATCAAGACGGATTTTAAGTAACATTATAAAATCACTGATTGCTGTTATCCCATAAGACATTATGTCTGTTTTTGCAAAGAAATGTAATTTGTTTGTAGCATCATCAATGTGAGTGTGTTAGGGTAATAGTCCGCAGGTCGTGGTCGTGCGGTAGCGTTGTCGCTTCCCACGCCCGGGTTCCCGGGTTCGATTCCCGGCGGGGTCAGGGATTTTCTATGCCTCGTGATGACTGGGTGTTGTGTGCTGTCCTTAGGTTAGTTAGGTTTAAGTAGTTCTAAGTTCTAGGGGACTGATGACCATAGATGTTAAGTCCCATAGTGCTCAGAGCCATTTGAACCATTTTTTTTTTTGTTAGGGTAATAACAAAAGGCCAGTGGTGCATCGGAAAAAGATACAAGACTCTGAGGAGAATTTCGGTAATCTGATCGTAGGCAAGTTGGTCTCTTGGAGAGAAGTCGGTATGGAGTCTGTATTATTCAATAGCGATGCCATTTCTGTGTCGCATCATGAATGTGAGTGTGTGTGTGTGTAAAAGTAAACGGACAGTGGTTAAACAGAAAAAGGGTACTGGACTGGGAGGGAGATACCGTGAGGTTACCGTAGCAACTTTAGTCTCTTGGAGAGAAATCTGTATGGAACCTGTCGTATTCAAACGCGACACAATGTCTTTGCCGCATCGTCAATATGAGTGTGTGAGGGTAACAACAAATGGGCAGTAGTGCATCGGCGAAAAGATACTGGACTCTGAGGAGAACTTCCGTAATTTGATCGTAGGCAAGATTGTCTCTTGGAGAGAACTCGGTATGGAGCCAGTAGTTTTCAATCGTGATGCAATTTCTGTTTCTCATCTTCAATGTGAGTGTGTGAGGGTAACATTAAGTGGGTAGTGGGGCATCAGAAAACAGTTACCGGACTCCGAAGGGAGATCCGTAAGGTGACCGTTGCCACGTTAGTCTTCTGGAGATAAGTTCGTATGGAGCCCGTGGTATTCAATCGGGAAGCAATTTTTGTGTCGCATCGTCAATGTGAGTGTGTGAGGATAACAGTATCGGGCAGTCGCGCATCAGAAAAAAATTGCTAGCCTCCGAAAAGAGGTTCTTTAAGATCACCGTAGTCACGTTATTCTCTTGGAGAGAAGTCGGTATGGAGCCTGTAGTATCCAAACGAGAAGCAATTTCTGTGTCGCATCGTCAATCTGAAACTGCGAGAGTTATAGTAAACAGGGAGTGGTGCATCGGGTATCAGCCGGCCGGAGTGGCCGTGCGGTTCTAGGCGCTACAGTCTGGAGCCGAGCGACCGCTACGGTCGCAGGTTAGTTAGGTTTAATTAGTTGTAAGTTCTAGGCGACTGATGACCTCAGAAGTTGAGTCGCATAGTGCTCAGAGCCAGGCATCGGGTATCTGCTACTGGACTGAAACGAGAGACCCCACGTTAGTCTCTTGTAGAGAAGACGGTATGGAGCCTGTAGTTCTCAAACGCGACGCAATATCTGTGTTCCACCGTCAATCTGAGGTTGCGAGGGTGACAGTAAACAGGCAGTTTTTTATCGGGTTTCAGCTAGTGAACTTACACGCTAGATCATTGTGGTTACCGTAGCCTCGTTAATCTCTTGGAGAGAATTCGTTATGGAGCCTGTAGTCTTCAATAGCGACACAGTATTCTTGTCGCATCGTCACTCTGAGGGTGCGGGGGGAAGAGTAACCAGGCAATGGGCATCAGGTATGAGCTACTGGACTCACACGAGTGAACCATGTAGTGACCATAGCCACGTTAAGATCTTGGAGAAAAGTCGCTATGGAGACTGTAATATTCAAGCGCGATGCAATTTCTGTGTCGTATCGTCAATGTTATTGTGCGAGGGTAACAGTAAACGGTCAGTGGACCATCGGAAGCTACTAGACAACGAGGGGAGATCACATGTCGTGTTCGAAGACGTTTTGTTCTCACGGAGCCAAGTCGTTATGGAGTCTGTAGTATTGATTTGCACCGTCAATCTGAGAGTGCGAGGGTTACAGTAAGCAGGCAGTGGTGCATAGGGTATCAGCTACTAGACTATCACGAGAGATCCATGTGGTGACCGTGGCCACGTTGGCTCTTGGAGAGAAGTAGGTATGGAGCCTGTAGTATTCATTCGCGATGCATTTTCTGTGTTTCATTGTCAATCTGAGGTTGGGAGGGGTTCAGTAAACAGGCAGTAGTGCATCGGGTATTAGCTACTGGACTCACACGAGAGATCCATGTGGTGACCGTAGCCACGTTGGCTCTTGAAGAGAAGTAGGTATGGAGACTGTAATATTCATTCGCGATGAAATTTCTGAGTTGCATAATGAATGTGAGGTTACTAGGTTTACAGTATATTGGCATTGGTGCATCGGTAAAAAGCTAACGAACTCTGACGAGAGATTACATGCGTCGTCAGTCTCTTTTAGACAAGTCGGTATGCAGCCTGTAGTATTCAATCGCGATACGTTTTCTCTGTCATTTCGTCAATGTGTGTATGTGAAATTACAGTGAACGGGAAGTAGTGCATCGGGTATAGGCTACTGGACTCACAGGAGAGAGCCATGCAGTGAACGTAGCCACGTTATTCTCTTGGAGTGAAGTTGGTATGGAACCTGTAGTATTCAATTGCGATGGAATTCTCTGTCGCATTGTCAATTAGGGGGAGCGAGGTTTACAGAAAACGGGCAGTGGTTCATTGGAAATAAGTTGCTAGAATCCGAGGAGAGATTCCATGTGGTGATGGTGGTGGTGGTTAGTGTTTAACGTCTCGTCGACAACGAGGTCATTAGAGACGGAGCGCAAGCTCGGGTTAGGGAAGGTTTGGGAAGGAAATCGGCCGTGCCCTTTCAATGGAACCATCCCGGCATTTGCCCATGTGGTGACCGTAGAAACGTTAATCTCTTGGAGAGAAATCGGTATGGGGAATGTAGTTTTCAATCGCGATTCACTTTCAGTGTCACAACGTCAATGTGAGGATGGGAGGGTTAGAGTAAACGGGCATGGTGCATCGGGTATCAGCTACTGGACTCACATGAGAGAACCATGTCGTGACCGTAGCCACATTAATCTCGTGGAGAGAAGTCGGTATGCGGCCCGTAGTATTCAATCGTGATGGAATTTCTTTGTCGCATCGTCACGTTGAGGGTGCGAGGGGAGCAGTCAATAGGCATCGGGTATGAGCTACTGGACCGCCATGAGAGAGCCATGTGGTGACTATAGCCACGTTAATGCCTTGGAGAGACGTCGATATGGAGCCCGTAGTATTCAATCACGATGCTATTTCTGTGTCGCATCGTCAGTCTGAGACTGCTGAGACCCTAAATCGTTACAATGCGAAAGCGCTTTAACAAATATAAACTACTGAAAAAAAACGCATCACTAAGCAGGAGTTGGGCGATATAATCAAAGGTTTGTAGACGTTTTTCTATGTCTGAAAGATGATATCTGTTCAAATTTCGCACCAATTCCATAAGAGTGGCGCTAGTAGTGCCACTTTGAGGATGCAAATCAGGTTTGCTTTAAATACACGCTGTAACGGTCGGGAGCGTTAGTTACCTTTGAGACTGGACGTAGTGAGTTGGTGTAAATTATGAATGGCATGAACGCCTCACAAAGTTTGAACGAGGTCGTGTAACAGGGAAACGAGGAAGTGGATGTTCTTTCCGTGATACTGCACAAGGTCTTGGCAGGAATATAGGCACTGTACATGATTGCTGGCGGCGGTGGTAATTAGAATGTACGATAGCAGCAAGGCTGGGATATGGACGGCCACGTGGCACTGCCGATCCGAGAATGAGTAGCAGCTGGCACCACAGTGACACAAAGAATTGTTACAAATCTGTTACATCAAGGACAACTCTGAGCCATAGGCCCTGTAGCGTGTATTTCAGTGACCGAAAATCACCGCCTTTTCCGACATGCTTACCGAGCGAGGTGGCGCAGTGGTTAGCACACTGGACTCGCATTCGGGAGGACGACGGTTCAATCCCGTCTCCGGCCATCCTGATTTAGGTTTTCCGTGATTTCCCTAAATCGCTTCAGGCAAATGCCGGGATGGTTCCTTTGAAAGGGCACGGCCGATTTCCTTCCCCATCCTTCCCTCACCCGAGCTTGCGCTCCGTCTCTAATGACCTCGTTGTCGACGGGACTTTAAACACTAATCTCCTCCTCCGACATGCTTGGTGTCAAGCAAGAACTAATTGGAGGGCAGGGTGGAGGTCTGTTGTGTTTTCCGATGAAAGCCGATTCAGCCTCGGTGCCAATGATAGCCACGTGTTGATTAGAAGGCGGCCAGCTAAGGTCCTGCAACCAGTCAGTCTGCGTGCTGGACACACTTGACCAACACCTGGAGCTATGGCCTGGCGGGCGATTTCGTACGACAGCAGGAGCACTCTCGTGACTATCCGACCCGCCCTGACTGCAAAAGTGTACCTCTGTATGGTGATTCGACCAGTTGAACTGCCGTTCATGAACAGCATTCCAGGTGGTGTTTTCCAACAGAATAACGTTCGCCCACATACCACTTTTGTAGAGTGTCGACATGTTGCGTTGGTCTGCTAGACCACCAGATCTGTCTCTAATGAAGTACATATGTGACGTAATCGGACGACAACTCCAGCGTCATCCACAAACAGCATTAACCGACCTTGTACCGATCGACCAAGCGCAACAGCAATGGAACTCCATCCCACAAACTCACATGTGACACAATACATGCATGTTTTGCAAGCTTGAATTCAACATTGTGTCGATTATATCGGTTGTTAATGTACCAGAATTTCAGATTTGCAGTGACTTACCTGGACCTTAGATTAACCTGTGTGGTGTGTGTACTGTAAGACCTTCGGTACACACACCATCAGATTATTTGACTGTCGCTCTAACGAAGTAGGCAAGTGTCAGCAATATGTCTCGTGGTCTTATGGTGGCGTGTTTATCGTCTGCCGTTAGGTCAGACGATAGATATGCCACTCGCACGCTTAGAGTAGCAGATTGACGGTGACCAACTTTAAACAGAACTTGATTAATTTTCACACACATTTATTAAAATAATAACAAGCATAAACATTACGTAACTTGATTCTGATTTACAGTTGACAATCTGAAGTTCCTTTGGTCTTGGTACGTTAATCTTATTCTCACATATCTTTGATACTTGACAAAGTGTCTATACATTTATCTTCATGGCTATGTACAGGAATATGATAATCTTATTAGGTGCAGACTGAAACTTGACTATAGACTGGTACAGACTAATGCAGACTGGTACAGACTGGTGCAGACAAATGCAGACTAATTGGAGGTCTGTAACTCGTTATAATACCTCGCGCGGTCACGTATCACTGTGCGAGTGTGATCCGCGAGGAGAAAAGGTTCTACGTTAGCAGCAATATCATTGGCTGCGTTACATATTAATACGCGGATTGGCGGAAGCAGAATTTTGTCCGTCTCTGAGGCAGCGCCATCTAGTAGTGCAGAGACGGACGAGCGCTGCGCCTGCGCTGTTGTGCTTAGCGGGGCGCGCTCTAGTGGGAAAGTTGTGTACGCGCTGACTACGCGGAACTATGTACACAACAACCTGTATGTTGCAATGTTTTTCATTAAAAATGTTACCTAGACAAATGTATTCCCGAAATTTCATCACACCACATTAATATTTTTTTCTGTCACTGTATTTGAGAAGAATAGCGGTTTGGGATAGGATGGACGGTGGTCTAGGTGTAAGGTTTCTATTTCAGTAAGCAACTTGGGGTGAAAAGCTTTTGTTTTAGCTCGGGCCAGCAGCCATTTTTATAGCCATTCGAAAATCTATCTTACTGTAGCTATGTAGTTGGTTGATTGATTTGGAGAAGCGGACCAAACTGCGAGGTCAACGGTCCCACTGGATTAGGGAAGAATGGGGAAGGAAATCGGCCGTGCCTTTTCACAGGAACCATCCTGGCATTTGAAACGATTTAGGGAAGTCATGGAAAACCTAATTCAGGATGATCGGACACTTGTTTGAACCGCTGTCCTCCCGAATGCGAGTCCAGTTACAGTACGTTAATAAAGGTCTGAAAGACGAACCGGAGCTGGCGCCCAGGAAAATGGTGCGAATCGATTAATATCATTTGCAAAAGATATTAACTGGGCTTAAATTAATGCTCAGCCAATGGTACCATTTTTATGCGCACAGTTCGCATTTTACGTGAAAAAAAAAACAAGTTTTTCTGAAAGGTTTCTGCAGCGCGCTATTTGTATATTTTGAACTTGTGCAAACTGGTTTAGACTTTGCACTAAGGTAGATAAATGGATAAATTCAAAAGGAAGTCTTTTCGTATCCAATAATCTTTAACCATTGCCGAGATACAATGGTTTAAAGTAGAAATAAATGTAGCACGAAAAATTCATTCTTACGTGAATTGAATGCGCGGAAACGGTTTAAAGTGATTGAAATAAATAAAAGATGCGTTCGTACCATAAAAATGAGAACTCTCTTTCAAAAATCTCATTTGGATTTCAGCTGAAAAAAAAAGAAAAACATTTGTGAGGTTTTTTTCGCTCAGCACTTCCATGTTTCAGATTTGCGAATCGGTTCAGATTTTGTAAGATGGTAGACAAATATATTTAATTAGTGGTCATCCTGTTGTTTCTCAAAGCTTCGTTCTGCTGACACGATACAAGCAACATGGTTCGAAAGAGAATGAAAAGCCTATACCGAATCAGTAGTCGCCCGATTGAACAAAAATCTACATCGGTCAGACGTCAAAATTATGGTAGAGTAAAAGTTGGGAAGCAGAATGAAAAATGCTGCTACCATTGCACAAAACAGGCGAATATGTCCTGGGCATAGTTGGCAATATAAAAGAAGGGAACTGCCCTTTCGACTTACCTGGTAGCTTCAAAGACTTTTAAATCAAAACTTTTTACATATTCGTGTTTTTTTACGAGTTAACCGTATTCCCCAGCGCAGTAGCTCTCTTAACTGCAAGGTATTCACAGAAACGCATCTTGCAATTTATAGGCTAAAGTCTCTGATTTTGTGCCATAAATTCAGACGATTCACCAGCCACAGTAAACAATATATACAATATATAATACCATATGGCTGAAGACCATACGAGTACATGAAATAGCTAAAAAAGCTTTTCTGGGGGGATAAAATTTCTGGGGATGGGTTTGTTTTTGGAGGGATGACATTATGTATCATGTTACTTTATTTGACATAGTGCATTATGTTACATGGCATGGATACTCATATCAACAAGTAAAAAACCGTTATTACTTCAAGATGATTTGATTTGAATGCCTTTGAAGTTGCCAGGGAAGTCGAAAATCTAGTTCCCTTCATTACATCCCTAACTCTGGCCATGGTGTTTTCGCCTTTTTTGTGCTGTGACAGGTGCATTTTTCATTCTGGTTCGTCATATAACCGTTAAGTGAGGATCTGTAGAGAAGTTGGCAGAAGAGCAGCAGTGCCGCCTGTGCTAGGCGTCTGGGCTACGAAAGGAAGCTAGAAAGGAAACAGACGTTGCAACGGGTACCTACCTAGGGTAAAGGAACGCTGCAAAGATCGATGGAGATCGCTAGGAAGGAGGGCAGCGATGTGATTGACAACAAAAGTCGGAATGTTATTGTAACAGGAGAAGCGAATGAAACATTTGTCTAAGAAACGTTATCGCATAGATTTATGGGTCAGTGAAAGCTCAATTACAACTAGTGCATATGATGAAAGTGCTTTCTCAGCAAAAGAGCTTTGCTAATATTAAATGCTGATACGGTGTTGAGTATGGAACTGCTGAATACGTTTGACTGCAGAAAAGCATTTTACGGAACCTCAAGATAACTGAAACGGAAGAAATGGAAAGTGTTTGGAAGTGAGATGATATAGAAGAATGTTGAAAAGTCGGCATGCATGCTATGAAATGAAGCTGTACTGAAAAAAATATACGAAAAAGATAAGTACGCTGAAAACTCTTACCAAAAGATGAGACTGATTAGCAACACATCAGCTAGGGTGTTTTGGAATAGCTGACTTATCGTTGAAAGAAGCAATAGAGCAGAAAATGGTGTACACAAGGCAGTGATTGGAAGATGCAAAACAGATTGAAGATAATAGTTATGTGTGGGGGAAAAGATTAGCGTGACAGTAAGAGGTAGAAATGGCATAAAACCTGTGTTCAGACAGTTCATACTGAAGTTATTCAAGCTGCCTGTTTACTATAATATAACAGGCCAGATTATTCATCTTAAGACAGAAGCACTTGTTTCTCAGGTAGAAGACGTAGCACGCGAACCCGACACCCTCAGTTCTTTGTTGTATATGTTCCAATCTGCGTCTTATTACCCTCTAAACCTCACTCTAGCACCACGGAGGTTATCCCCTGAAGTCTTAATGCACTACGTCTGAAACACTTCGATTGTCTTCTTCTTTGGTGTCCCATAGGCTTTGATTCACTTCCAAACGTACATTCTCAGAAATTTCTTCCTCAAATAAAGGCCAATGTTTGATTCCAGTAGACTATGTTTAGCCAGGAATGCCCCCTTTGTGTGGTTATTACGTCCTCCTTGCTTCGTCCGCAAATGTCATTTTGCTTCTAAATTTACAGGATTCCTTCAATTCGTCTCCTTCTTGATCACCAATTTTTATGTTAATTTTATCGTTAATTCCATTTTTGCTACTCCTAATTACTTTTGCCTCTCTTGAGATTACCCTCAACCAAGGTGAGTGTTCATTAAATTGTTCATTCCATACAACATGCTCTGTAATTCTTCTTCACTTTCACTGAGAATAGCAATGTCACTAGCTAATATTATCATTAGGATCCTTTCAATCTGGATTTCAACCCCTCCCCTGAATCTTTCTTTTATTTTCATCATTGCATTAGAATTAGCTGCATTACCGCAAATGTAATTTCGCTTCATACCAAAGTGTTTCGTCTACCAGTTCTAAAGATTCTCCGGTGCGAAATTACAGCCAGCAACTGGAAATTACGAAATGTACTTTATTTTAAGAGAAAGTGTGAGAGGTTACTGAAATAACGTAATCTGTGAAGATTATGATCCTGGGAGTAGTGTTGTGTTGTGAAATCAAGCTGATCGGTAACGTAAGGAGTTCCGTTTATCGCCTCAGCTACCTAAATCCTTCCCACAAACGGCTGGAGAGCCACGAGCAGCAAGCATCTTAAGCTGCTGCCGCGTAATGCGATACTGGACGCCATTGTTTGCACATAATCCGATTCTGGGCGCCTGTTTCCCAGCTCTATCTCTCCTGCACCACCGACCGAACACTGGCGATCTAATTAATTTTTCATTCAATAGTTCGGAATGTAATGCATTCATTGCTAGTAAGTACCTGAAAACAATTAAATAAAGATAAAAATAAATTTTTATACCCCATTACGAATCACAGTTCTAGGAATATAAGTCTTACTACAGTGCTTTTAAAATGACATAATGTGGGAAATAAAATGACTGCCGTGATTTACCTGTGATTGTCAGCAATCGTAGCACAGTTATCGCAGCTAAGAACCCCTAACATAGATGACGTAAAAGTTTTATTTCTGGTCACTACAGAACCAGTTAGCCTTCCTTTTACAAGGATATCTCCGACAAGAAGTTATTAATAGCATGATCAGTGGCCGTGGCAAACGTGTTCATGAGTATCTTTTAATTTTTCCATACGCTGCGCTTCAGTGGTACCTCTTGGTTCTCGATCACTTACTCTCGCTGGCACCTGACGAGAAGACTACAGTGGTTCCGAACGTTTGCTGAATCGGAATTTAGGCTACAGTTCGTGATGTCAATGCTCAAGGTAATTTTGATGTTCGTATTCAAGAAGAGGTTCTATAAGGTGAAATAAACAGCGATTCCAAGGGGAAACGTTATCTACATGGAGAGAGAAATAAAACTGATCCGGAAAGTATTTCAAACACCTTTCAGGCAACTCAATTTACATTGTCCGTAACTGGGGCCGATGACGTGAGTTGGTTGCTACCTTAAGGTGCATGAAACAGGCACTTATGCAAACGATAAGGAGGGGTAGCCGTGAAATTGACTTTAACTTCTAAGAAAAGTCTTACTGTGAAAGGGTGGCAACTTTATATACTAAAATGATCACTTAAATAAAAGCCCCTGAAATGCAATCTTATATAAAATTCTACAGGGTTGGCCAAACAAGTTAAGATGCTGTACAGTACACAGATACCGCCTCTCAAGATTATTGGGAAGATCAAAACATGTTTCAGGAATTAGGCCGTTACACTCCAAGCAATAAATTCGTTAACACACCAAATCCTACAAACATGACAGAGGCAGCTCCGAACGACAGACAGACACTAACTGCCTAACAAATGTGGACGAGAGACTGATCCAGGCTGACCGACTGGCGAGTTTTTTTTTTTTTTTTTTTCCTTTATTGTATTTCAATTCCCCATCGGGGCGGGCTGGCAGCAGCATAGGCGCTGCTCTTCAGCCGAAAGACATAGAACAAAACAATAGAAGACAGTTAAAAACAGCAAAGGAGAGAATAAGGTGAACATAGATATAAAAAAAGGGGAACATCATGGAAGGCAATAGACAAAAAAACGGGGTGACTAAAATGGAGATAAAAAACTGTTTAAAAGTAGCACACACAAAAAGCCACACACTGCGACGGTTAAAAGAACACGAGGCACAGTATGACTGGAGCATAAAGGTAGCGACGTATGGCATAGCACATAACGTAACACTGACGGCGAACCTCAAGGCAGGACACAATTAAAATCACACCTCTTGACGCACAGAGAAACAGCACTAAACAACACTGATGTGGCACACTGATGAAGAGCAACACAGAGGATCTGCCAGGCGCTAGGAGATGAGGGAGACCTGAAGAAGGGAGGGAGGGGAAGAGATGGGGGAGGTGACCGGGGGGCGCGTGGAAGAGGGCCAGGGAGGGAGGGATGTGGGAAGGAGAGAGGCAAGTATGGGATGCAGGGTCCCAGGGGAGGGGGGGGACAGAGGAAAATCCGCTCTGGGAGAAGGAGGAAAGAGGGAAAGGGGCCCTGGGGAGGGGGGGGGGAACAAGGCCAGGTTATAGTTGGAAGGAAGGGTAGATGTCACGGCGAAGTTCGTCATCCGGGAGGGGGAGGCGTTGGAAATTGCCCTGATGAAGGAGATGGAGGGTGTGGAGGTGGAGAGAGGGAGGGATACAGCGATAGAGGCGCGGCAACGGGCGGGGGGTGGAGAGGAAGGAGGAAACCAGAGGGTGGGGGGGATCAAGCCTGCGAACAATGTAAAGGATGCGGAGATGTTGAAGGAACAGGAGGAGGTGGGGGAAGGGGATCAGTTCATACAGGAGCCTTGTGGGGGAAGGAAGGCGGATACGGAAGGCAAGGCGGAGCGCATGGCGTTCAAGGATTTGGAGGGCCTTGTAAAAGCGGGTGGGGGCGGAGATCCAGGCAACGCTGGCAAAACAGAGGATAGGACGGATGACCGACTGGCGAGCTCATAGCGCCCCTTAAATGCACGTGAAGAAGCAACCTTTCCCCTTTCCCACCAGAGGGAGACACCAAAGCTGCGACTACCACAGCGGCGCCACCGCCAGAAACGGAGAGCGACTGCTATACACTACGCGCTGCGGCGCGCTCTTCAAAACAGCCATTTTTACCATGGCTCACAGCCATTTTCATTATATATCAGTACAAAAGTCTCTGCAGCTGTCCTACAACTCCAGGACTTGATGGAATTGGAGTAACTCCCAACAGGGTACCTCAATGCATTCTAGCGACTGGGAAAATACCATCTAAACTAAAAAGACTGAAAATCCAACATGGCGTGAGTAATGAAATGGATGCCCTACCCACGTCTCTCGGTATTGAAGAATTAAGAACGATCCACTAAATGAAGGAACATAAAGCTGCTGGCTTGGATCACATATCCACTAAACAAATAAAACATTTCAGGCCTGCAGCTCTAAAATAGACTGTACAGTTAACGAATAGTTCTATCTCTACCAACATATTCTGACACTCTCAAGGAAAGCCAAGGTGGTAGCCCTGCTAAAACCAGGGAAGAACCAACAGACCCATAAATATTCAGGTCTGTGCCACTTCTGTGATGTCTGCGCAAGACACTTGAAGGAATGCTTCTTCACAAAATTTTTGGCACATTAGAGACCAAAACTATACCAGAACAAGCAAGATTTATGTGTAGTAAATCTAGTTGCGGACATATAGTCAATCTCACCTAACAACTAACCGGTTTGGAATTGGACCAGATAACTGGAGTCGCTTTTATAGATCTCTTGGCTGCCTATGACACTATCAATCACCAATGGCTGCTTGCGAATGATTTGCGAATGATACAGTCCTTCAAAATAGACGTTTTATATGATGATACAAGGAAGGAAGAGTGGCTGGAGAAGACGAAAGACTGGTCTGCCACGAGACAGTAATTTTATATAACATCTAAGCAAACGACCGGCCTATAAACACTGAGATGACACAGTATATGCCGATGATACTGCCGCGGTGCCACAAGGAAAATCGTTTGAGAAAGTAGAAGGGAAACTGATACAGACTCTCGAAGACTTAAGTCCCTCCTACAGAGAAAATTTCTTCAAATCAAATTCCTGTAAACCTCAGGTGTGTGCCATCCACCTCACAAATAAAGACTCATATAAGAGACTGAAAGTGATGTAGCAGGGTCCGGAGTTGAACCACGGCAACTCGGCGAACTATGACGACTGAACTTAAGTGCTGCACAAAAGTTCATTGGTCATCACACTTGCCAGTCTAGTCTTCAGATACACTATCACTGACGGTAGTAGTAAATCACGGAAACGTTCTTCATCAATGTATATTTATCTTCCTGAATGTACTGATTAATTTATCTCAAAACGGTCATACATGAAACGATACAAAGTGACTTTGTCCATAGCACTCACTGGGCACAGGTATTTCGAGTTGTCTCCACTGCTTTCACTCTTTTGTTAAACACAAACAAAACACAATATCACTAATGATAGGCTTTATTTCACTTTAGACTCTGTTTCATAAAGCATACACGACACTCCTTATAATGTCAAAAATGAGAAATATTTAAGTTGTCATGGAATGAGCCATACTACAAATTTGAATAATATAAGACCATAGTTTCAATATGCTCGCAGCAATAAGCCATTCAAATTCACCATGGGGCAAAGTTACATAATGTTATGCTACTAAGTCAAGACCAGAAAAGTCCACTGGAGATCTTAGGCTGTATCCGATGCATCACGATCACTTGGGGGGGGGGGGGGGGGAGGGGATCCCGGTCTATTTCAAGCATCCTCTGGCTGACAGTGCTGAAATAGATTTACACAAGACTTTTCTATTGCTGGCTGGTTAGAAAATGGGCGAAACTGTCTCTGTCCTTCTGTCAGACTGATGCTGTCACCAGATACGGCTTAAAAACGAAAGGAAAGGATAGGGTTGATATCATGGCTTTGCATTCGCACTGCATGATGTTGAGTGTTATACCATAAATAGGTTATTCACAACAACGGCTCAACTGGAAGTCAACACTTCTCCTAAGATGTGCTGTGTACCCCATTATGACCAAAACATGATGATAACACATGTGAAATTTGGTGGTTGATTGAACGGAGACTAGCTTGTAATGGCTAAAGCGTGGATTTAATTCCCCCTGGGACACCATTTGTTGACAGCCAAAAACATACACTCTTCACCTATACAAACGCCAAGTAAAAAGTATAGGACTGGGCCGTGGTTACAAATCAGAATTATAAAATATGTCCATTCACTATCTGCTGGAACAAAGCTGGATCACTTCTGTGTGTCAGAGGAGGAAGTCTCTGGTTACAGAAACTCTGTCTCTAGTAAGCTTTTTTAGACAAGTAATGCTATTGTAGTTCACGAACCACTCGTCATGCGAGGTCTTAGGATCTTCATTTCTGATTTTAAGTGACCCTGAGATTTTGAAAATATTGGCACTGGACTGGGATTCCAGCTCCGATTCCAATTTTTCTATAGATTTGAACCTTCTGAGATGATACTGTCTCATCATTTCGTTGTTTCCTCTCGATTCCAAACTCCTACAGGTCTCTGTGAACGGTGCGATTCTAACTACTGGTAAAACGGAATTTGATAGTTGACACCTCTTTGTTCAGTGTCACTCACGACGATGTGCTCGGGGTTGGAATCCCAGGCAACACAGAACTGTTCGTTGCGTTACCTCTAGACGAACAAACTCACATCTCGCTACTTCTGAAGAAACAATAAATATTTCATGTCCATTCGTAGCTATAAGACAGTAGGAAAAGGTGCTGGTTTCGAATTCCTGCTAGGTAAAAATCATTAGTATTGTCATTTCACGTTCCAGTATCACCATATTGGTGAACATGTCGAATATCTGACATCTGACTGTACTTAGTTAACAATACATATAATTATTGGATTCTACTCCCCATCCGCCACCACACTTTTATTTCATGGAATTTCTCACTTGTACATTGCACTTTATTGGATACCTGTCATCGTTACTTCACTGGGGCAAAACAAGCTTCATGGCGTTCCCAGTGCAGTGCTAAAGATCTCCCATTTATTTCCAGGTTCGGACATTCCACCTTGTTAACTGAAACTGGTGAAAACTTCGATATTTTACATCTCTTTATGCCTATTCGAGTCTCTATCAGACACTCAAGCTCTGTTTGATTAATTGTGGCTTGAAATTAGGCTCACGAACAAGAACTCGTCATTTAGTGGGTGTGATAAGATTTCTCCAGTGTCACTTATTGTTGTTGTTGTTCTTGTGGTCTTCAGTCCTGAGACTGGTTTGATGCAGCTCTCCATGCTACTCTATCCTGTGCAAGCTTCTTCATCTCCCAGTACCTACTGCAACCTACATCCTTTTTAATCTGCTTAAATTATTCATCTCTTGGTCTCCCTCTACGATTTTTACCCTCCACGCTGCCCTCCAATATTAAACTGGTGATCCCTTGATGCTTCAGAACATGTCCTACCAACTGATCCCTTCTTCTAGTCAAGTTGTGCCACAAACTCCTCCCCAATCCTATTCAATACCTCCTCATTAGTTATGTGATCTACCCATCTAATCTTCAGCATTCTTCTGTAGCACCATATTTCGAAAGCTTCTATTCTCTTCTTGTCCAAACTATTTATCGTCCATGTTTCACTTCCATACATGGATACACTCCACACAAATACTTTCAGAAACGACTTCCTGACGCTTATATCTATACGCGATATTAACAAATTTCTCTTCTTCAGAAACGCTTTCCTTGCCATTGCCAGTCTACATTTTATATACTCTCTACATCGACCACCATCAGTTATTTTGCTCCCCAAATATCAAAACTCCTTTACTACTTTAAGTATCTCATTTCCTAGTCTAATTCCCTCAGCATCACCCGACTTAATTCGACTACATTCCATTATCCTCGTTTTGCTTTTGTTGATGTTCATCTTATATCCTCCTTTCAAGACACGGTCCATTCCGTTCAACTACTCTTCCAAGCCCTTTGCTGTCTCTGACAGAATTGCCAATGTCATCGGCGAACCTCAAAGTTTTTATTTCTTCTCCATGGATTTTAATACCTACTCCTCACTACTAATCACTTATTGTAATAAAGTTTACTTTACTAGCGTCAAGGTCTCATCTCTAATAACGATCTTTCTAATATTTTTTGTATGACAGTATTAGTTTGGATCTGGACTAGCTGCCATAGTGAGCAGTGTTCTTTAATAGCCTCTTGTGGAACCTACAAGGTCTGTCTTAAAAGTATCGACCTTTCCCGCGCAAAATAGAAACGATAGCGCCACTGTACACAATAAAGGAAGAGGCCCTTATGCGCATGCATGAATTTTGTCCCCGGCTTCCAGCGCGTCAGTCGCTGCCTGTCGATCGCTGAGTGAGGTGCTACACCACGTGTTCGTCGGATTACCGATTCTCTCAAGATGACTGAGCGTTTGAGCAAAGATACTGCATCAAATTTTGTCAAAAGCTTGCTGATTCTCAAAGCGAAACAATTCGTAAGATTCAGCAGGTGTTTGGAGATGGTGCGATGGGCGTAACACAAATTAAGGACTGGTTCAACTGATGCACATCATCGGAGAGTGACCAGCGTTCTGTCAGGCCCCAAACTGCTTGGAGTGCTGCTGCTGTTGAGAGAGTGAAAAATTTGGTGATGGCAGATCGTCGTTTGATCGTGTGGGAGATTGCCCAAGAGGTTGGAGTGAATAAAGATTCTGCACATACAGTTTTGCATGATGATTTGAACATGCACCGAGTGGCTGCGAATTTCGTGCCCAAGTTGTCGCCGGAACAAAAAGACCTCCGTTTTGATGTTTCACAGGACCTTCTGGACACCACCAACACTGATCCTGGGTTTCTGAACACCGTGATAACTGGAGATGAGTCATGGATGTACGGATACGACCCAGAAACAAAAATACAGCCGTCGCAATGGAAGCACCTCGAGTCTTCAAGGCCGAAGAAAGTGCGCCAGGTGCGAAGCAAAACCAAGGTGACACTCTTCTTTGTTGTCCGTGGAATTTTGCATCACAAATACGCACCGGAAGGACAAACAGTGACAAAGGAGTAGTATCAAGATGTTCTCCGGCGACTCCGTGACCCAGTTCGGCGCAAAAGACCAGACATGAGGACGGTGAAAAACTGGCAATTGCATCACGGCAATGCCCCCGCACTTTCAACCCACTTGATCCAAAATTTCTTGACCAAACGTGGAATTACAGCCGTTCGCCAACCTCCCTACTCACCAGACGTGGCTCCTTACGACTTCTGGTTGTTTCCAAAATTGAAGACGCCATTGAAAGGATCCCGTTTCGAGAATAGAGAAGAGATAATGCAGAACACGAAGACGGAGCTGAGCATCATTCCAAAAGAAGACTTCCAGAGTTGTTTCCGGCGGTGGAAGGAAGTGTGTGCAAGCACGAGGGGCCTACTTTAAAGGGGATTAGGGTCCAAACCCCGTCAGGTATTCGAAATATTTTTTCTGGCCAAAGGTCAGATGCTCTTTAGTTAGGCCTCGTATTGTCTGCAGTCAAACGACTGTACTCCAGAGGGTCTAGGGTAACTGCAACGCAGCTCTGCTATGTTGATTGCATGTTATCAAGTGTTGCCTACACATTCTAATTCAGGGTGGTCCACCTTTTGTCCTGTCGAGTGTACTTAGACAAATATATCATTGTACGACATATAGTTAAAAATATATGACTTCATAAACTCTGAGATACCGTACATTAAAAAATGACTCATCATGCATCAAGTTTTAACACATTCATTCTTTAATACCAAGGTACTTCTACAGTCGAGTCAACTTAGGGAAATTTCTGTCACCTGGCAGGACATTTTACAGCTTTCTTTTGCAAAGCCTAAACGACTGTAGGCGAAAACCATAAGGCTATGAAGAGTCGCTGCCTTAGAGATGCAAATGTGCGAAGCAGCTGTCCTATTCGGGATCATGTTTATTAACATGGAGCCTCTACTTATACATTTGTACACAATGCGTATCTCATTATATGACTGTTTCATAATTTAAAAGGGTTTTTACGAATATATGGAAAGGAAATTTGGGCGTGGTTCACTACAAACGAAGAGGAATTTTTGTTTTCGTTCCTAATAGAACACTGACAAAATGAATACCTGGGCAATGCTGAGGTTATCAGATAGAATGTAATAAGAAAAGCTTTGCAATTTTATTGAATGTAAGTAACAAATAGTTTTGTAAATGAACCAGCAAAAAATCCATTTTGTTCATCACATCATAAACAAATTGTTTTGTAAATAAACCAAAAAAGAGAAAAAATTCTAAAAATAACTCTAATGATAGTTAACTGCATTGCGAAAAATATTTTAATAATAAACCATTAGTTAATTTGTTGCATCACTGTTATTGTTTACAGATCCTTTAACTATATAAGTATTGTTAATGATAATTTGTTTATAACTAAAATGAACCACTCCCAACGATGCACAGACGCTGAATGAAGAGACACATGCAACTGAACTAATTATAAAGGATAAGGAAGGGAGGATGCACTTGAATGTTATTGGTCAAGGGGGGAGGGGGCGGACATATTTCCCACCATTTGATGTTATCCCATGGACTGGAAAATATAATGGTTTCCCACCAACTTTATATCACACGAGACCACATAACTGGTATTCTACATCTACATCTACATCCACACTCCGCAAGCCACCCGACGGTGTGTGGCGGAGGTTACCTTGAGTACCTCTATCGGTTCTCCCTTCTATTCCAGTCTCGTATTGTTCGTGGAAAGAAGGATTGTCGGTATGCCTCTGTGTGGCCTCTAATCTCTCTGATTTTTTCCTCATGGTCTCTTCGCGAGATATACGTAGGAGGGAGCAATATACTGCTTGACTCCTCAGTGAAGGTATGTTCTCAAAACTTCAACAAAAGCTCTTACCGAGCTACTGAGCGTCTCTCCTGCAGAGTCTCCGTAACGCTTTCGCGATTACTAAATGTTCCTGTAACGAAGCGCGCTGCTCTCCGTTGGATCTTCTCTATCTCTTCTATGAAACCTATCTGGTACGGATCCCACACTGCTGAGCAGTATTCAAGCAGTGGGCGAACAAGCGTACTGTAACCCACTTCCTTTGTTTTCGGATTGCATTTCCTTAGGATTCTTCAAATGAATCACAGTCTGGAATCTGCTTTACCGACGATCAACTTTATATGATCATTTCATTTTAAATCACTCCTAATGCGTACTCCCAGATAATTTATGGAATTAACTTCTTCCAGTTGCTGACCTGCTATATTGTAGATAAATGATAAGGGATCTTTCTTTCTATGTATTCGCAGCACATTACACTCGTCTACATTGAGATTCAATTGCCATTCCCTGCACCATGCATCGATTCGTTGCAGATCCTCCTGCATTTCAGTACAATTTTCCATTGTTACAACCTCCCGATATACCACAGCATAATCCGCAAAAATCCTCAGTGAACTTCCGATGTCATCCACAAGGTCATTTATGTATATTGTGAATAGCAGCGGTCCTTCGACACTCCCCTGCGGTACACCTGAAATCACTCTTACTTCGGAAGACTTCTCACCATTGAGAATGACATGCTGCGTTCTGTTATCTAGGAACTCTTCAATCCAATCACACAAATGGTCTGATAGTCCATATGCTCTTACTTTGTTCATTAAACGACTGTGGGAAACTGTATCGAACGCCTTGCGGAAGTCAAGTAACACGGCATCTACCTGCGAACCTGAGTCTATGGCCCTTTGAGTCTCGTGGACGAATAGCGCGAGCTGGGTTTCACACGATCGTCTTTTTCGAAACCCATGCTGATTCCTACAGAGTAGATTTCTAGTCTCCAGAAAAGTCATTATACTCGAACACAATACGTGTTCCAAAATTCTACAACTGTTCGACGTTAGCGATATAGGTCTATAGTTCTGCACATCTGTTCGACGTCCCTTCTTGAAAACGGGGATGACCTGTGCCCTTTTCCAATCCTTTGGAACGCTACGCTCTTCTACAGACCTACGGTACACCGCTGCAAGAAGGGGGCCAAGTTCCTTCGCGTACTCTGTGTAAAATCGAACTGGTATCCCATCAGGTCCAGCGGCCTTTCCTCTTTTGAGCGATTTTAATTGTTTCTCTATCCCTCTGGTATTGACTTATGTCATGACCTCGAATTCGAGATACGTGGGTAGTACTGAGTTCCCCTAATTGACTTTGAACGTATGACATGCATGTGCTGAAGATTGCCTTGGAGGGAAGCGAGAGGGAGTGACCTTGACTGCAATTAGCTCAAATGCATAACCTGACACCGGAAGTCCTTATCAGCAACCTTCAGATAATATCTTATGTGTCTTAGAGCCAGCGCTGATTATCTACTTTCCTTAGGAAGCATTACAGTTAGAACATATTGCATTTAGAAGAAAGTGGATGCTTACTATCAGATTAGAGAAAATGTAAATATTTTGCGCTTTCAGAGATGAACGAGTCAACGTTTTTAAGGAAAATATAGAAGTATCCAAAGGACATTTCTGTGGCCACTTAACGATGTTCTTGGGAAAAGAAGACACCATCTACTGTCATTTAGTAATATTAATGCTTTTATTCTTCTAGATAAATGTAAATGTCGTATGACTAGGGCCTCCCGTTGGGTAGAGCGTTCGTTGGGTGCAAGTCTTTCGATTTGAAGCCACTTCGGCTACTTGCGCTTCGATGGGGGATGAAATGATGTGATTAAGACAACACAACATCCAGTCCCTGAGCGGAGAAAATCTCCGACCCAGCCGGGAATCGAACCCGGGCCCTTAGGACTGACATTTTTTCGCACTGATCACTCAGATACCGGTGGCATACATTCTTCTAGGTAGTAACTTAGAACGTTCGTTGTGAGCACAATTTGGAATGTGGATCAACTGTTAGTCATGAAGATTCGATTGGCTACGAAGGATTGCGTATGTGGAATGATCCGTCAGTGAATACTATAATACGGTGTCAAATCTCAATAGAGGCAAGCATTGTACGTGTTTAGGTTTTGCCACCACATTGACATGCACGTATTCAAAGGTTTTTGAGTCGACAGAGATATCTTTAGTAACTGGCTTAACAATGTATTACAAACTTCGGCAGGTGAATGGCAGTATTAAGTTCCACCATTAATTAAGATCGTTACGCCATGACAATTGTAATCAAGACTCTTACATGTCTAAAAAATCATCTTTGAGGCTTGTATGATTTTGATAGTGCCTAATAGTAGTAATACTAGATCGGCCGCATAGAAAAATATTCTTCACATCTTTGTTAATTTGTGAAATGCTGTGAAAAAATTATTTTTATTTCCCTTGTTTATAGGACTTGATAATGTGATCGTGTTTCACCGCAATTATTTCTTCCCTTTAAATGAAATAAGTCGCACATCTTGACAACTGGAGCGTTGTAGTCTTTGTACTTATTTACTTTACGTGTCCGAGTCAACAACCATACTGCGCATTTCCAATGATCAGCCATATGGATGGCTTTCCTATGATAAGGTATGACAATGTGCAAGTTTTGCTTATTATTGGGAATATAATTAGTTGCTGATGATCTTGTATTTCATCGCATTCATACGAGCTGTTCTCTTTATATCCCTATTTTCTCAGGTTAATATTGCATCCTATGACGTCAATTTTTGAGTGGTTGAGTGCCTTCCACGCTGGAAACGAAAGATGATTTCAGGCGGTTGTTCTTTAGCCTTTATTAGTATCTAATTAATAGAGTTTTGTCATATATTTCTTCGCCGTATTTCTGACGACTCGTCTAAAGGATTGGTCATTCGCATAAAAAATGTTCAAATGTGTGTAAAATCTTATGGGACTTAACTGCTAAGGTCATCAGTCCCTAAGCTTACACACTACTTAACCTAAATTATCCTAAGGACACGCCGGATGAGGTGTCCGAGCGGTTCTAGGCGCTTCAGTCCGGAAGCGCGCGACTGCTACGGTCGCAGGTTCGAATCCTGCCTCGGGCATGGATGTGTGTGAAGTCCTTAGTTTTGTGACGGCCTTCGTAGCGACAGCCGGCCGAAGTGGCCGTGCGGTTAAAGGCGCTGCAGTCTGGAACCGCAACACCGCTACGGTCGCAGGTTCGAATCCTGCCTCGGGCATGGATGTTTGTGATGTCCTTAGGTTAGTTAGGTTTAACTAGTTCTAAGTTCTAGGGGACTAATGACCTCAGCAGTTGAGTCCCATAGTGCTCAGAGCCATTTGAACCATTTCGTAGCGACAACACTTCGCTGTAGAAACGGCCTACGAAGTCACCGCCACACTTTTAATAGCGGGCCGACCGGTCCGCTGGAACAGTGAACAGAAAGATGAAAGCCCAAACACTCGGATTAAATGAAAGTCGGTACTTATCTCTATTAACGACGATACAGAACACAGTGGTGAACATGGTCTACAGAAATCTGTCTAGTTCGAGTCGGTGCGGCTAGGTCAGCGTCGGCTAACGACAAACAACAACTCTGCTGCGATGAACACACAACTGACTAGCAGGTACACAATTCGGTGGCGAGTATACAACTGAGCGGCGAATCCAGAACTGTCCTAGCGCTCGCGACTCCAGCGCTTAAGAAGCCAGAAGCCAGCGGTGGCGCGCGCAGACTTGCGGCGATTTCCTGTATCGCTGGCGCTGCTTATGCGGACGGCGTCCGGACTTTGATGCTGCCAACCTTTTTGGCAGCGGGCTCGGTTGGCATTACTGGCTAGGATATAACACTTAGGTTAGTTAGGTTTAAGTAGTTCTAAGTTCTAGGGGACTGATGACCACAGATGTTAAGTCCCATAGCGCTCAGAGCCATTTGAACCTAAGGACAACCACACACACCCATACCCGAGGGAGGACTCGAACCTCCGCCGGTAATTCGCATAAAACTTCGCCGGTAGTACAATAAGTGTGGTATGTTTGGCAGCCATATAATGAGTGTCTGTGATCATCGGACTCTTTCATCCGTTCATTTGCGGCTTGAATTCTGATTGTGGGTGGAGCTGTGCCGACAGCGGGCGTAAATTTTTTAAACTGGGATTGATGTTAGACAGCCGACGCTATGCGTACTGCCTCATTAATTGCCACGTCGACATATTTTGCGTGTGTAGAGTTGTACCAGAAAAGTGCTACATACTCTGCTGCAGAAAACGTAGTATAAGAGCCGATATTCTCAGAATTTGCGGATGTGAGCCTCCCATTCCGAGCTGGGGAGTTTTCAGATGGTGTTACTGCTCGCACCTACTTTTCCCTTAACGTTTTGACATTGTTTCCGAAATGTTGACCACAGTAGTACACAGCAGGAACGTCGTTCAATAACGCCTGTTTGTCTTCCTGATTGTAATGATTAATTTTTTTTTCAAAATGATACTGCTTGAAATGAAACAACTTGACTTTCTCTATAGCACTCGTTTGGCATGCACTGTGCATTGCCTTCACTCCTTTCGACCTTTTATTAAACACAAATAGAACACAATGTCACAAATTTTAGACTTTAGTCTGTTTTATATTCCGTTTTCAAATGCATAAACGACGCTCCTCATAACATAAAAAATGAAAAATGTTCAAGTTGTCGTGGTGCAAGCTCTACTATCAACTTGAACAAAATAACACCTTTGTTAAATACGCTTATAGCAAAATGCCATACAATTTCGACACGGAGCATGCTTAAACTTAGTAATATATCACACAAAACGCTAAATAATGTTATACTTGCTAATTCGAGCCCAGAAAAGTCCACTAGAGATCACAGGCTCTTTGCCCGATGTGTCGCTATGACCTGGCCGCACACGGTGCTGGTCTGTGCGAAGCGGCCGTAGGCTGATGGCACTGAAATTGGTCCTAGCATGACAAGCACCGACGAGCCCTCTCACAAACGTGTTTTCGCAAAATTTTTCTATTACTATCTGGTTAGAAAATGAACGGAACTATCTCTGATCTTCTGTCAGACTGATTCTCTTAGCAGACAGACGGAATACGGCTTAAAAAAGAAAGGGAGGCGATGGGTTTACTATCACGATTTGCCGTTCCCTGTAGACCACGAATAGGTTACCACAACATCCGCTCAACTGGAAGTCAACACTTCTCCTGTCACGTGCTGTGTACCCCATTACGACAAAAACATGATGCTAACACATGTGAAATTCGGTGGTTGGTTGGAGGGAGACTACTTGTAATGGCTGAGGCGTGGGTTCAATTCCAGCAGGGGACCACTTTTTAACAGCCACAAACTTACACTCTTCACCTCCAGAAACGCCAAGTAAAGAACCTAGGACTGTGCCCTGGTTCCAAATCAACGTTAAACATGTCCATTCGCTATTGACTGTAAAAGAATTGGATTAGTTTTGGCTATCAGAGGAGCAAGTCGCTTGCTGCAGAAACTCTTGTCTCTAGTAAGCTTTCTTACACTAGTAACGTTAATGTAGTTCACGAACCACTCGTCATGTAAGGTCATAGGATCTTCATTTCTTATTTTTAGTGACCTTGTGATTATGGAAGTATTGGCACTGGACTGGGACTCGACCTCCGATTCCAGTTTTTGTCTCGATTTGAATCCTTCGAGATGATACTGTCCCATTGTTTCGTTGTATCCTCACGACGCCAAACTCCTCCAGGTCTCTACGAACGGCACGGTCCTAACTACTAGTGAAAGGGAATTTTATAGTTGACACCTCTTCGTGTGGGGTCAACAACGCCGATATGAGTGGGGTTGGAGTCCCAGGCAGCACAGAACTATTCGTTGCGGTACCTCTAGCCGAACATGTGCGTCTCGCTACTGGTGAAGAAACAATAAATATGTCATGTCAGCTGTAACACTATGAAGAAAGGTGCAGGGTTCGAATTCCTGCCAGGAAAAAATCATTTGTATTATCATTTCAGGTTCCAGCATCACGCTATTGGTGAACATATTTAACAGTTCACATAGGTAACGGTTCTACTCTCCATCCATCATCACAACTTTACTTCATGGCTATTCACACTTGGGCACTGCACTGTATTACATACCTTGTGCTGTTACTTCCCAGGGGTAATATAAGCTACATGGGGTTCCCAGTGCAGTACTAAACATAACGCCATTTTATTTCCAGGTTAGGACGTTCAGCCTTGTAAACCGATACTAATGAAAACTGGGATTTTTACGTCTCTTCATGCCTATTCAGATCTCGATCAGACACGCAAGCTTTGTTTGGTTAACAGTGGGTTCAAATTCGGATCACGAACAACATCTCGTAATGTCATTTAATGGATGTGGTAAGACTTCTGCCGTGTCACTTATTGTAATGAAGTTTAATTTACAAATGTTAAGTACAATTTCATCTCTAATAACGTGTTTTCTAATATTTGTTGTATGACGGTATTAGTTTACATCTGGACTGACTGCCATAATCAGCTGTGTTCGCTAGTGGTATCTTGTAGTAACCACCGGCGCAGTGGTTAGCACACTGTAGTCGCATTCGGGAGGACGACGATTCAAACCCGTTTCCGGCCACCCTGATTTAGGTTTTCCGTGATTTCCCTAAATGGCTTCAGGCAAATGCCGGGATGACTCCTTTGGATGGGCACGCCCGACTTCCTTTCCCATCCTTCCCTTATCAGATGGGACCGACGACCATGCTGTTTGGTCCCTTCCCCCAAAACCAACCAACCAACTTATAGTAACCATTATATATAATCAAATGACTGTGCTCCGCAGGGCTTCGGCGTTTAGAGGACCTGCACCACAGTTACGTTGTGTTGGTAGCATTCAGCAGTGGCCCACTTTTTTTTCTGTCAAGTGATCATTCAGCGCCATAATATGAGGATGCTGTCAGCGAAATACACTGCAAGTAGAGTTAGTAGCAAAGAAGTGATAAATCTAAACCCTAGTCATGATGCGACAGTTTTTCACGCGACTCAGTGTTCATGACGTCAAATCTACTGGCATATGGGTCATACAGTGATATAATTTTGTAGGTAGATTCAGTGGCATACAGTGATAAAATTTTGTAGGTAGTTTCAGTGGCATATGAGGGTACTGTCTGAAAGATGTGTTGCGCGTAGAGTCAGTAGGAAAGAAGTAATAAATTTAAACGTCCTGCATAATGCATAGCACAAACATACACTGAAACATCGTGCATTATGCAGCAGTCTTTCACGAATCTCATTGTTTATGACGTCATATCTCTGGAATTGTGACAGGTAGGTGGTTCTTACCCCCACAGTGACTGTACCAAGTTTTTCAGGACGAGATGTGGAACATACATATATACACACATACATACACACGTTTCTACGATGGGCGTTCAATAAGTAAAGCAACACTTTTTTTCTGAAAGCTGTTCTTGATTTTATACAGGTTTCCAATATGCCATATTACTCCCCACTCTTCTTCTGGCTACAAAATCCTGTTTTTCAACATCCCCATTCAATGCGACGGCCTTACTCCACGTCACTGGGAGGCACCCAACTGCTCGCCGTTGGAGCCGACATCTTGCCGCATCCATAACCTCCCCATCATCCACCTGCTGCTCCCCACAGAGCTCGTTCTTCACTGGGCCAAACAGATGGAACTCGAAAGGTACGAAATCCAGGTTGTGGGATGGATGAGGAAGAAAAGTCCAATGAAATTTTGTGAGTTCATTTCTGGTGTGCCTACTTGTGTGAGGCCTTGCGTTGTCATGGGGAAGGAGAAGTTCATTTTCATTTTTGTGCCGACGAACACACTGAAGTCCTTTCTTCAATTTCCTTAGGGTAGCATAACACACTTCCGAGTTGATCTTTGCACCACGAGGGAGGACATCAAACAAAATAACCCCTTCAGAGTCCCAGAAGACCGTTGTCATGAAGTTACTGGCTGACGTGTAGCTTTCGACTTTTTCTTCAAAGGAGAGATGGTGTGGTGCCACTCCATGGATTTCCATTTTCTTTCCAGTTCGAAGTGGTGAACCCAAGTTTCATCGCCTGTGATGTCGGTCACGTTGATTCTGTATTATAGGAAATATACACATTTACGTACTGCAACAATCACATACAGGGTCTACATTATAATGATGTAGAATATCCTTCCTTATTTATGGAAGAATTATAAGTTAGCCAGTCTTTACCACAACGCAGTACCGCGCTAAATGACCCTTACCCATTACCTTATTTCTTTCTCCTAGTGTGAATATCTTAAATGCTATCTGCCGTGACACTCAGTATTGATCTACAAACCCTTGTCATAAGAAGACAGTAACTTGTTCTCGAAAGAACAGTTACTGTTGATGACCGTGCAGCTTTTCCCTGGAATAAATGATGACTAACTGACTTACCATGTAAGCAGGAGATCCCGGGTTCGAGTCCCGGTCAGGGCACACATTTTCAGCTGTCCACATCGAGGTATATCAACAACACCTGTCGGCAGCTGAGGTTGTCAGTAAGTCATCATTTATTCCAGGGAAAAGCTGCACGGTCATCAACAGTAACTGTTCTTTCGAGAACAAGTTACTGTCTTCGTATATATAGTTAAAGGCTACCAAGCCATTGACCTTCGTCTGTGCGAATGCGCACAGGTTGCCCAAACTCTTACGGGAATCGCCAAAGCGTGCGCGAGTAATGAGTGGGTGGGCAAATGTCTATAAGGTACAATACATATGTAGAATTGTGGACAGTTGGGAATGTGAGTCTCACGGGAAGCGTGCATGGGATAAGTCCCTGCAGTCGCGCTGTTCATCTGTGTCCTCGGTGGCTCAGATGGATAGAGCGTCTGCCATGTAAGCAGGCGATTCCGGGTTCGAGTCCCGGTCGGGGCACACATTTTCAGCTGTCCACATTGAGGTATATCAACAACACCTGTCGGCAGCTGAGGTTTTCAGTTAGTCATCATTTAAACCCTATTCAGTTTGAACCCTCGGTCAGCGATGACCTACCAACTCACTCAATTCCACGACCAGCTGCTGCACAGCTCAGTGGAGCAATTAGTAATTCACTGTCTTGGTACAGTCGAGTTGACAGTATGAACGACCAGCACCATCAGCGTCACAGCGTTCTTTGTATAGAACAACAGACTGTTTGTTCCTGCCCACATATGCATGTTCCCATGGAGTCGATCCTACGGAAAAATTAAATATTATGGAAACTGTATGTAATAATCGCTGTAGCTAAAAATGTTCATTTCCTGTGATACAGCATGAACGTGACCAGTAATCACGGCACTCGTAAGGCATCAACAGTTCTAGTCTAGGCATCCTTGCTCAAGTGATTTCTCACGTAACAAAATTGACACCCCTCTCCAGATGATGCCTGGGTAGCCTTGGAGATGAACCACCTGCTGTCCACTGCTGATGCTGAAACTTTCAGGTGCGTCGAGGCCACACTGCAAACCATGACCAGATGCAGGTGCACTGAACTGATCCACAGCTGCCTCGCTGTATGTTACGCATTGATGAAACCCTCACCACACTCGTGAGACAAAGAGAACGCCCACATTTCTTGTGTGACGATACAGAGTGATTTCAGCCTCATATTAAGTTCACCTTTTAGTGCTGGTATATGTTCCCCTTCTGTGGACCTTTATGTTTCACGACTGTGTTTTCTTTTTAATTTTTTTTAGCTCATATTCTCTTTCAGGCTGTACTAATATAATTTTCACATTATATGAATAGATGCGGATACTTTATAGAGACTTTTGGACCGACATGAATAAGAATGGGGATAGTTAGTTTGATCTTTTGTTTATATTGGATCAAATTTTATTCTTTGTCAGTCCCTCCCTATATATGCTTCTAAAGACCGATGATAGTACGCACAGTGATGAAGTTTCAGGGAACAATAGCTTTTCGTATTTTTTCGCTATTTTAAGCAACTGCTCGTAGCAACAAGGGGGAAAAGAAGGGGAGGAGCGGAGTGTAGTTTCAATCTGTTACAAGCTGTGTACTGTTCGTATGCTGGAAGAACATGTTACTGGAGCGTAGTTAGTGTGAGTGTGGTCATTGTAATTCCTGTGATTCAACATGCCTCTCAAATGCGAAAACAGTGCTGACAATTTTTGCTCCTTTTGCAAACAGGCTTCACTAAACACCCGAAGGAAGGCAAAAACGCCATATATCAGGGATACCTACAGATTGTACTTTCGCTGTGAAATCGGAGACCAGGAGAAACCCTGGGCTCCTCATGCATTTGCATATTTTGTGTCTCGAGTCTTCATTCGTGGTGAATCGTAAGAGATTTACCCTGGACTCTACTACACCCATAATGTGGCAAGAACTATCAAACCATGTGAATTACTTTTCCAAGTATGACAACTCCATTAACGGATGGTATTTCCAAGAAGAAAAATTCTTCCCTGACATATCCTAACATACTGTCGACGATGCGGCCAGAGCACGCTACCTGTTCCTGTTCCGTTTGACTATGATTGTGGCGAGGACGGTAGCGAAACTAGTGCTGCACCATCACCTTCAACACCCTGTTCTTCGAAAGACCTGGTTCTCGTATGTAACGATGTGTGTGCAGATATTCACAAAATAACACAGTTTGGATTTAACGACTTTGTGAGATATCTGCAACTGCCGAAAGCTAAAGCTACACTACTGGCCATTGAAATTGCTGCACCAAGAAGAAATGCAGATGATAAACGGGTATTCATTGGACAAATATATTATACTAGAACTGACATGTGATACATTTTCACGCAATTTGGGTGCATAGATCCAGAGAAATCAGTACCCAGAACAACCACCTCTGGCCGTAATAACGGCCTTGATACGAGTGGGCATTGAGTCAAACAGAGCTTGGATGGCGTGTGCAGGTACAGCTGCCCATGCAGCTTCAACACGATACCACAATTCATGAAGAGTATTGATTGGCGTATTGTGACGAGCCAGTTGCTCCCCCGCCATTGACCAGACATTTTCAGTTGGTGAGATATCTGGAGAATGTGCTGGCCAGGGCAGGGTAACCGCCGCCATGGTCTCCGAGCTGATAGTCCATGGTGCTGCAAACGTCGTCGAACTGTTCGTGCAGAGCGTTGTTGTCTTGCAAACGTCCCCATGTGTTGACTCTGGGATTGAGTCGTGGCTGCACGATCCGTTACAGCCATGCGGATATGATGCCTATCATCTCGACTGCTAGTGATACGAGGCCGTTGGGATCCAGCACGGCGTTCCGTATTACCGTACTGAACCCACCGATTCCATATTCTGCTAACAGTCATTGGATCTCGACCAACGCGAGCAGCAATGTCGCGATACGATAAACCGCAATCTCGATAGGCTACAATACGATCTTTATCAAAGTCGGAAGCGTGATGGTACGCATTTCTCCTCCTTACACGAGGCATCACATCAACGTTTCACCAGGCAACGCCGGTCAACTGCTGTTTGTGTATGACAAATCGGTTGGAAACTTTCCTCGTGTCAGCACGTTGTAGGTGTCGCCACCGGCACCAACTTTGTGTGCGTGAGTCGTGCTTCGGTAGCTCAGTTGGTAGAGCACTTGCCCGCGAAAGGCAAAGGTCCAGAGTTCGAGTCTCGGTCGGGCACACGGTTTTAATCTGCCTAGGAAGTTTCATATCAGCGCACACTCCTCTGCAGAGTGAAAATCTCATTCTGGAAACATCCCCCAGGCTGTGGCTAAGCCATGTCTCCGCAGTATCCTTTCTTTCAGGAGTGCTAGTTCTGCAAGGTTCGCAGGAGAGCTTCTGTAAAGTTTGGAAGGTAGGAGATGTTGTGTCTAGACAAGACAGTCGAGACACAAGGCGAGGAAACCGAAAGGGCACGCGTCAACTCACGCAGGCTTGTTTAGGTCTGAAACAGGATTCGTAATGAATGCTATAAAGAAAAGTACGTAGCTGCTAAAATACTTAACTTTATTCCATCATTTGTATACAGCATTCTTGATGATACAAGTGAGACTCTCTCTTGAAATGGTTAATGGCGCCTTGCTAGGTCGTAGCCATGGACTTATCTGAAGGCTATTCTAACTGTCTCTCGGCAAATGAGAGAAAGGCTTCGTCAGTGTAGTCGCTAGCAAAGTCGTCGTACAACTGGGGCGAGTGCTAGTCCGTCTCTCGAGACCTGCCGTGTGGTGGCGCTCGGTCTGCGATCACTGCCAGTGGCGACACGCGGGTCCGACCTGTACTAATGGACCGCGACCGATTTAAAGCTACCACCTAGCAAGTGTGGTGTCTGGCGGTGACACCACAGGAGACGAGGTACTGGCAGAAGTAAAGCTGTGAGTACCTGGCGTGAGTCGTGCTTCGGTAGCTCTGTTGGTAGAGCACTTGCCCGCGAAAGGCAAAGGTCCAGAGTTCGAGTCTCGGTCGGGCACACAGTTTTAATCTGCCTAGGAAGTTTCTCTGAAAAGCTAATCATTTGCATATCACAGCATCTTCTTCCTGTCGGCTAAATTTCGCGTCTGTGGCGCGCACGTCATCTTCGTGGTGTAGTAATTTTAATGGCCAGTAGTGTAAATGCTGGCGTCAAGACTACAACAGCGGAATAGTAAATGTGACTGAGTTTCCTAACTGCCATATGGGATTCCTTCCATTTTTCGAAAGTGAAAAGAAGTTGGTATCATCGATTCCTCCAAAGTAAGTCTCAAGTGTTTGTACTGCATAATGTCCGATTGGGTATGCACCTTGCACGAAAGACACATGTGATAACTTGGAGCAGTTGTTATTGCGATTAAAGTACGACAAGTTTAAATGTCCGATTTCTGGGTGTCTGAGTGTAGTAGGTATATTACTTGGGCTACAAAACGACTACATCAAATTCTGTTGCTTCCTGCGCCTCTGAGATAGCAGCGTCAAAGCACTTCCTTACAAAAAGGAAGATTGCGCTGAGCAGCAGTAACTTGAATCATGATCTTACAACGTTATGCACGAAGCACTTGTCGAATGTAAGAACATAATTCTCCCTGCTGTTCAAATAAAATTGTGCCTAATGAAAAGTTCATGGACAAAATTGAGGAAGCATTTTCTTTATCTGCGCGAGAAAGTTCAACTTGTTAGTGAAGCGAAAATCAAAAAGGGTATTCTCTTCGGTCCCTAGATATGCAAACTGTAGAAAGATGAGTATTTCAATACAGTCCTGACAGATGATGAAAAGTTAGCATGGGACTCCTGTTCAAGTGTGGACAAACTTTCCAGGAGATAATAGGGCAAAAAACTATAAGAATCTTGTGGCAAATCTTTTGCAATGCTACAGTAGACTGCGGTGTAACTTGTCCTTAAAATTACACTTCCTACTTCCAGCTCGGACTCCTTTCCTGATATCTGTGGTGCTGTAACCGACAAGCACGCAGAACGCTTCCACCAGCAAATTTCGGACATGGAGAGGGAAGTGTATCAGTGATCAATGTTAGCCGATTACTGCTGGAATAAGCAGCAGAAAATTACAAACGCCAGGCAAATTGGTTACGCCTTGATTGACCTTCCTCCGAGGGATGACAACAAGGTAAATACATGAGTAAGCTTATATGGGAAATTGTCATAGCTTCAAAACGAGAGCTAATCATGAATTTTCATTAACATTTTCTCTATCAGCACACATGAAAACATAAATATTAGGTGTAAATACATATACCTGCAACCAGACACATTTTTGAATAGTTATTTCTTATTCCATGAACCGGTTTTCTAAACTTTTCAGGTTCATCTTCAGATGGTTTTCTGGAAGATACATCACTATTTCTGGCATAATGCTGGATGCTGGCCGGCGACGGTATGGGAGGCTTTTTTTGTTAATGTCCATCTGTTTGCTTCCATTTTGATGGACCAAGAGCAACAGTTGTATAGCACGTACTGTATGCTGACGAAGTTTCGCTATCACAGTGTAAATGTATACAGATTGTGTAACAGTGTGTAAATTGATGTACCAACCGGCCATCAAAATGGAAGCAGACAGATGGACAGTAACAGGAAAAAGCCGCCCATACTGTCGCAAGCCAGCGTCCAGCATTATGCTAGAATTAGTGATGTAACTTCCAGAAAACCATCTGAAGATCAACCTGAAAAGGTTCCAAAACCGGTTCATGGAATAATAACAAAGTATTCAAAAAGTGACTTGCTGCACTATTATGTGTTTATATTCAGTTAACAGTCACGGGGTCTAAAATATCCATAATGGAAAAGCATAATAAAGATTAGGTGTTTTCGTGCCAGTAAAAAGGAGTTAAATTTTGTTGGTTGTGTAATCGGCGCAACCAACATTCATACACGTAAGAGAAAATACAGATATCGCTGGAATGAGTCCAGTTACGAATGAAATGTGATTCTTAAATATCTTCAACATTTCGCGGCCCTGTCAGCAACTGTATAAATATTAATTTTGATTTTAATAATCAACAGCCTCAGTTGCACCGTTTACCTAGAATTTGCCTAGGTTTCAGTCCGGATAACCCAACCTTCTTCAGAATAACAGTAACTACCGTTTGTCCATAGTGGACATCGTCAAGTTAAAACTACAAATCCATAAATTATCGTCATACTGTAAAACCTTATCTTATCTAACGATGTCCACTATGGACAAACGGTAGTTCCTGTTATTCTGAAGAAGGTTGGGTTATCCGGACTGAAACCTAGGCAGATTCTAGGTAAACGGTGCAACTGAGGCTGTTGATTATTAAAATTAAAATTGAAATGTGATTCTGTTACACTTTAGACTGAAAACAGAATGATCAGTACACCTGTAAATGGCGCAAATCGGCATTTTTTATCCAAACACGTCCACCAGAAGGTGATGTCTGGGGCAACTGACACAGCGAAGGTCAGTTTCAGGATTGTGACATCAGGAAAAGCCGCCTTATTATACATCCATGGATATATTTCGTTCCCATCCTTTATTCCCTCTTTTTGCGATTGAAAATATGGCTCGGTGGCCAATGGTTAGAAGATGATAAGGAACTACAAACTGTCGTAGTCTCCTGGATCAGTTGCCTGGCGGAAAGCGTCTGTGCAGAGAGGTAGAAGAAGTTTGTACAGCCTCTCTAGAAGTGCTCAAAAATGAACGTGCCATTAGAATGAAGTTGGGATGTAGGAAAGTGAAATGTCTAGAGAATTTTTTTTGTGGGTCTGAAAATGGTCAATTTGCATTTTGCTTGTACGTATGTTTGCTCGGGAACTGACAACAAGCAGCCGCGGACAGACTTCAGCTGGCGCGCAACGTCACCAGATGAAAGTGAGGGCAGTCCGGTGGGCCTTTGTGTGGTGTGGGGAGCGGCGTGCACACACTGCGGGCCTTTGATGTGGGTCGGACGCCGTGGCTGATGGTCGCCAGTGTGTAACCCTGTCCATACTGATGAACGCTGGTTCGGGCCCTTGCCGACAGTAAAGTGCCGATACTGATCCACCAACAGCCGATGTGACGTCATCGGAATCTCGCCTAAGCAGAGAGTCGCTGGATCGGTATCAAGCGAATTCTATGAGACTGTGCTGCAAAGAGGTGTACGTGTGGTAGCAGAAATACCCTAAAATCAAAAACTTTGAACATAGCTGCTAAGGTTCAGTGACCGTGTCAGAATTATATTAGAACAGATAAGCCCTCGGTCACAAATATTAAGTCAAAATTGACCAGGTTTCCACGCTACTATGAGCGTCGTCTTCAGAATTAGACCAACTGTTCTAAAACATATTAGGTATATAATACATTAATAAATTTAAGCTTGTACTGACTGGAAAAAGATGCAGTACTTACAAGTCACATATTAAAAAAGACCTAAGCCGGAAAGGCGACGTCATGAATAGTTGTGAGATGGCGAGCCGCTAAGAGCTGCTCGTACTGTGAACAAGGGTTGCAACAAGACTGAGGTGCCCACGTTAGAAAGTGGGGGCAAGTAAACATGGTGTTGCTACGAGCGCCATCTAGTAGCCGCAGAAACAACTAGGCTACTGTACATTCAAAATTAGACACATGAAATTGTGATGCAGCTGATTCAGGCATAACGTGAGCACTAATAATAATACGATGAAGTTACATATTTATCCATAATTACTACTAAAAACAGTCTTGATCACGATTTATTTAACAAGGTGACCGGTTTCGACCACTACTGTGGTCATCTTCAGACCATTGAGTAGGAACCTCTTTCTCTTGGAGAACTGAGTAGTGATTCTCCAAGAGAAAGAGGTTCCTACTCAATAGTCTGAAGATGACCACAGTAGTGGTCGAAACCGGTCACCTTGTTAAATAAATCGTGATCAAGACTGTTTTTAGTAGTAATTATTTATAAGACATTGATCACTGCTGTTCCCATAATGCATTCAAAAGTAACATATTCATCCGCTTTAAATAGAGATACATTTTGTAACGTAAAAAACGTTAGTTATGACATACAAGGAAACAGCAAAGATGTGACAGGTAAACAACATTTCGGTAAACTGCATGAGGAAATCTGAATCAAAGATCAAGCAATGGCTTTATACAGTCGAAAAAGTTTTTATTTCGCAGCTGCAGCTGTTCGTTGAGAATGAGGTCATCATGAGATGTTTGAAAATCTCCAATTCCTCTAAGACATCTAACCTACGTCCCTTCTTTTTGGTATGCAGAATATTGTTATCGCCTATGGCTTTAGGCACGTGTCCAGTAATTAAGAGATGATCGGCAAAGGATGAATTTAGGGGACTGGTGCAGTTCTTTCTGATGGTGAAAGTACGTCCAGTTTGCCATATATAATAGGAGGAGCAGGTATCGCAGATGATCTTATAAACGCCAGAACTTTCTCTAGGGGAGCGAATGGATTTCAAATTATGAGTTAAGTTTCTCTTTAGATTATTATTAGTAGAGAAGGCAACATTGCAGTTGTATTTGTTGCGAAGCATGCGCTGAATCTAATAGGAAATGGTTCCTGTGAAAGGAATAGAAAAACGTTTTTTTGGGTTAATTTCAGTGCATGAGGTGTTGAGCGTGGTAGTTCTTGCAGTTTTCTTTTTTAGGATATCGTCCACTATGTTAGGCGTATATTCATTACTGACTGCTATGGTTTTAAGTAAATTAATCTCCTCATTAAATTTTACAGTTGAAAGTGGTATGGAGGTGGCTCGGTGGACGGCAGGGTGAAAAAAGGCCATTGTTTGAGACTGTGGATGAAAAGAGGAAGCAGGCACGATTTGGTCAGTATACGTTTCTTTTCGAAAAATATTGAAAGTGATGTTATTGTCTTGTATTGTAAGCGTCAAGTCTAAATAATGTGATTGGCGGTTTTCGTTTTGGAGTTCAAATCACATTCAGAGTGGCTCTCATCTGGACAGATCGTGCACCGACTTCTCTGTCGACCTAAACAATTACGACTGCCTGCTGAACAGCGAGTCGGATCAGCTTTGGAACGCAGCGCAGAAGCGATTCGTCAGTCGTTTGTAGGTTTCCAGATGTGTGTCCCACCAGACCTCTACATACAGTTCACGCAATTCCCGTAACGTATGGACTGGTGCTTTGTGGGCGAGCAGATCGCACCCAGTAGCGTCCCATACGTGCTGCATCGGTTTCGGTTCAGGTGAATTTAATGGTCAGCCCATCAACCTGAGTTCACCATCGTGCCCCTCAAAACAATGTAGCACGATTCTGGCCTTGAGAAACTGACAGCTCGTAACATAACGCCAATCGCCGAATTGTCAGAGGGCGTATTTTGTGAGAAGAGACCAGCAAGGGGTCAAAGGTGTCACTGACTGACGAACGAACGGTTAGGTTTGCATCGGCCGTCATCAGGGTTTCGCGGAAATGTTGCTGGAATATCGCTAACGGTTGATTTGGTCAAAGATGGCGGACTTCCCAACCTGCAGGATGAGTGGCTACGGCGGATAACTTCCAAAATAATAGAAATGTGCTACCAGAATTACAAATACACTAGGGTGGTTACGACAGCAAGGTGCACGCTTTGTCACTTGAATCATAATAATAATGTAGTAATTATCTAAAGTTTGACGGCACAGTTACGCAAACATTACTATACAACCATTTAAAAATTATGGAGTTCAGTAAGTAATGCAAAACATTTTTTTCTGTAAGCAGGTTGGTTTCATTCAAGATTCCAGTATACTGAACTATTCTCCACTCTTTTGTCTACAAAATCCTACTTTTTAACATAATATCTGTTCAAAATGATGGCCTTACGCCACCTTACTAGGAGGGTCTACGTGCCAGTACGGTACAACTCTACTGGTCGACATTGGAGCCAACAATCTGTTGCATCAGCCACCTCCCCATCATTCATATACTACTTCCAGTGGAGTGCATCTTTCATTGAACCAAACAGATGGAAGTCAGAAGGTACAAGATCCAGGCTGAAAGGAAGAATAAGGAAGAACAGTCCAATGAAGTATTAAGACGTCTTCTCCGGTATGCTGTGTGAAACCTTGTGTTGTTATGGAGAAAGATAAGTTCGTTCTCATTTTTGTAGCGACGGCCGCGCTGATGTCGTTTCTTCAGTTTCCTAACGGTAGCACAGTACACTTCCAAGGTGATAGTTGCACCATGAAGGAGGACATCAAACGGAATAACGCCTTCACGGTCCGAGACTTTACTGTCTGCGGGTGCATCTTTGAACTTTTTCTTTGCAGGAGAGGTGGTGTTGAGTTACTCCATGGATTGCTGTCTTCGTTTCCTGTTCGAAGTGATGAACCCATTTTTATCTGCTGTATCGATTTTCGACAAACAAATTTCACGATCAGCCTCGTAACGCACAAGCAATTAAGTTCAGATGGTCATTCGTTGCTCTTTATGGTCTTCTTTTAGGCAGCTAGGAACCCAGCAGGCGCACACCTTTCAATACCACAAATGGTGTCTCAGCATACCGATAGAGACGTCCAGTTGAGCGTCTAGGTGTTTAATAGTAGTAGGACAGAGGGCATTCTGGAGCTATCTTGATATCAAATTGATATCCCAATTCCCCCTCCCATCCCCACCTCTTGTCAATATCTGTCTCCACCCCTCCCCTTCTCCACCTCAGAACTACTGACAAATGCTCAGTTTGTGCTGAGCGTTTGAAGTGGAAGGGTCTCTTCATTTCATCATTTTTTCGGATGTGCATGTGTTATCCTGTTGGAACAATTTTCTTGACTTCACAATATCATTCGTAATATGTGGAAAAAGCTCATAAAGAAGTAAATATTACCCTGTTGGGTCAAAGAACAACTAAATGCCATAATTACACGGCTATAGATCATCACCCAGATCAATCAAAAAATCATAAACATCTATCTATACTCACAGCTATATTCACAGCTACAGATAATATACAACCACGAAGATTGTTGAAAGTGGTACCACAGCACAGCTAAAAACCTCGCCAAACACTCCAAACTTCAGCTGCAGATTCAATACACACTGCATTGGAGGTGTTGGAAAATTTCGTGGTGAATGCTGTGTGAGAATTTCGAAAAATTCTCTCAAAACTTCGAAAAAATTATCAACCTGCAGCAACAAGTCAAAATTTCGAAAAACGTAATAGAACTGCAGAAACGAAATGCAAATTCATCACAGAACACTGGCACCATTTGTGAGAGACAGCAGACAGAGTACATAGCCAAACCGTTCATTCACTGTGGGACTCAGTAGCCTAAAGGTGTGGACACTGCCTGGGAAATGCTGCATGCACAACACAGTGGCCTGGCGAACTACTGCATTACATGCCACGTGACACTAAATACTTGAGCCATTTGCAACCGTCTGTACATAATCCCCCCCCCCAATCGGGCAGCGAGATGTGACTGGGGGAGCTGCTTGCAAGCCAACGTTTGTTCCTACAACCAACAGCAGGCCATCAGAGTAGTCCGATTTGTTGGTCTCCATAACTACAATTTGTAATGCCTAGGGGGTTTGTATAGGTGGCTCACAATGTTCTTCATACGCTGGCGGAACCAGATATTTGGTGCGAGTGGTTGCTTTTGATTCTGCACTTCCTGTCTTCACACAAAGACCACCTGCAAACCGTTATGCATATTTCACAGAACGAACCGTTCTGTGTGTGGTCCTAAAGATGTGTTTTCGAGACATTTCTGTGCTGTGGTACACAGGAAGATGTCGTTCACTAATTGTGGAGGATACAAGATCACTTAGACAAAATTTCTGATCGGTTTAATGGATGGCAGATAGCTCTAAAAATAGAAAAATTTAATTAATATGGATGAGTAGGAAAAACAAACCTGTAATTTTTGTATATAGTATTAGTAGCCTCCTGCTTAACACAGTCACCACATCTAAATTTCTCGACATAACGTTTCAAACTGATATGAAATTGATCGAGTATCAGAGGATTGTGACAGGGAAGATGACTGGTCGGCTTCAGTTTATTGGGACAATTTTGGGAAAGTGTGGTTCACCATTGGAGAAAGCTTAGAGGCCGCTAGTGCGACCTATTCTTGAGTAACACCCAAGTGTTTGGAGATCTTTATCAGATCGAAGTAAAGGAAGAATCGAAGCAGTTCAGAGGCGAGGTGTTATATTTCTTACTGGTAGCTTCAAACACCATGCAAGTTTTATTGAGATGCTTTGGGAACTCAAATGAAAAGGTGACGATATTTTCAAGGAACAATATATGGATTGTAATGGGATAGAATTCGTAGGTGGAACCACCACGTGTGATGTCTGGTATAGGGTTCGAGGGTGAATCCACCCAAAATACATCCGGAGTGGCGTCTGAAACTGGATTCAAGCAAATTTAGAATGCATGGCCCGAAGTGACGTCACGATTAAGTGAGCAGAAGTGTCGGCATCTTGGATCTTTAGAGTACACAGTACATAAAGGTGGCTTTGAAAGCAGGTCGCTCTGTAACATAGTGGATGTCTGAGGGTGTTGGGAAGGTAAATTGGTGGATTGAACTGTTTGTTTTGTACGATACTTCCAATACATGCTGAATGGAGAAACTCCCACATGCATCTACTGGATCAGTATCATTACGCAGTTCAGTGTCCGACTTGTGGGAGATTAGGTTAGCTCATCCCAAATTAAAAAAAAAAAAAAAAAAAAAAAAAGAGGTTGGCATCTTTGAGAGGATGGTCTTTAGCTATTAAGCTATGTCCTAACAAACTAAGTAAAGCTGGATTATTTTGTATCAGTGATGGAGATGAAATAATGTGTTTCCATTGTGGCGGAGGGTTGAAATATTGGGATTAAACAAATAACCCATGAGTTGAACATGCTGCTTGATTTTCCATGTGGTTGTTTGTGCTTCTTGTGAGGGGTAAGGTTTTTGTGGCTAATATTTGACATAAGAGATATGCAATAATTACTGTGAAGGTTGCAGCTAATATTTGGAAGTGGGAGTACTATCATTTCGCTACAGACGTATTGCTGCTCGTGTTAAATGTGGACCTATCCTTTCCTTGTGCGCTGTGCGTCACAGACCTGTCGTAGCTACAGTAAGAGCATTTTTGACTAATGCTATGATGCGTGAGATACTATTATTTTATGAGGTCTGTTTATATACTTTGTTAATGCACATTGCGAAGAATAAAGCATTATCGTTAAAATGTGTTCCTTTCGGGTTTTTTTCCTGTATCAATCACGCTTAAGTTTGATCTTAATGCGATAGCTATGATTACATTGTGATCTTAACACCTTCTGGCCTTCGTTAAGGAATCGTGATATTTTAGTATCGAAGCTTGGAACTGACATACAGTGCCGTAGTTCTGTCGATGTATGCAGTCTTCCACAAAATTATATAACACAATTCCGTCACCAAGCAAAGTACTATTATTAATGTCTGTGCTATGGAGTTCGATATGATCCAGTAACAAGTGCTTTGCGCTACGTACAGCCCGCTAAGCTAGTAGCGGCTATATTCTGTGCTGGGGTCTACTGCAGGAAAAAAAAGTGCTTCCTATGGCCATGCATCATACTACTTTAGTACAATGCATTACACAACAGATGTAAGCGGAACTGGCTGTTGAAGGTGGTTGATTTCTTAAGGCATGCACTATATATTGGATGGCAGAATGAAGTCATGTATCAGCACTTTAATGGGGTGAGGCGTATGCAGTCTAGCGACATTACACCATATTTCATACTCAGAAGCATGGTATACATTAGGAGAAATTGGTATGGATGCAGTGGGAATATAAAAATTCATTTATAGCAGAAATGGTTGACTTTGAAATGACATCTGGCTTATAAATTCTGATAAAACTCTAGATTCTTTTATCCGAATGGATATGTGTGACTACATAATGTTTGGGAGACATGTTTACATTATCCTACACTAAAAATAACCTGGACTGTTTGAGTTTGATACTGCTTAAATTCTACTCGTAGCAATACGGAAGTTCAAAATGGTTCAAAAAATGGTACAAATGGCTCTGAGCACTATGGGCCTTAACATCTGAGGTCATCAGTCCCCTAGAACTTAGAACTACTTAAACATAACTAACATAAGGACATCACAAACATCCATGCCCGAGGCAAGATTCGAACCTGCGAACGCAGCTGTCGCGCGGTTCCAGACTGAAGCGCCTAGAACAGCTTGGCCCCACCGGCCGGCTAATACGGAAGCATATTTCAAAAATCAATATACAGGGTGTTACAAAAAGGTACGGCCAAACTTTCAGGAAAAAATCCTAACACACAAATAAGGAAAAGATGTTATGTAGACATCTGTCCGGAAACGCTTAATTTCCATGTTAGAGCTCATTTTATTTTAGTCAGTATGTACTGCACTTCCTAGATTCATCGCCAGTTGGCCCAATTGAAGGAAGGTAATGTTGACTTCGGTGCTGTGAACGTTTGGGCAGGCATTGTTGGTGATGTCTTGATTGGACCCCATGTTCTTCCACCTACGCTCAATGGAGCACCTTATCATGATTTCACACGGGATTACCTATGCTGCTAGAACATGTGCCTTTACAAGTACGACACAACACGTGGTTCATGCACGATGGAGCTCCTGCACATTTCAGTCGAAGTGTTCGTACGCTTCTCAACAACAGATTCGGTGACCGATGGATTGGTAGAGGCGGACCAATTCCATGGCCTCCACGCTCTCCTCACCTCAACCCTCTTGACTTTCATTTATGGGGGCATTTGAAAGCTCTTGTCTAAGCAACCCCGGTACCAAATGTAGAGACTCTTCGTGCTCGTATTGTGGACGGCAGTGATACAATACGCCATTCTCCAGGGCTGCATCAGCGCATCAGGGATTCCATGTGACGGAGGGTGGATGCATGTATCCTCGCTAACGGAGGACATTTTGAACATTTCCTGTAACAAAGTGTTTGAAGTCACGCTGGTACGTTCTGTTACTGTGTGTTTCCATTCCATGATTAATGTAATTTGAAGAGAAGTAATAAAATGAGCTCTAACATGGAAAGTAAGCGTTTCCGGACACATGTCCACATAACATATTTTCTTTCTTTGTGTGTGAGGAATGTTTCCTGAAAGTTTGGCCGTACCTTTTTGTAACACCCTGTATATGTATATGGTGAGGAGACCGTAGTTTTAATGGAAAATTTGTTAATGATGGAACAGAGTACCCTACACAGCATTACTCCACTTAAATAGCCATGACAGTCGTCTGGAAACTACGAGGGTTTGAGCTTTAATAGTGGCAACTATTTATTTACAGCTAGTACAAGATAGATACGTGTTTCAAAGTTTTCCTGACCTTCAAAGTAGTCACCAGCATTGTGTACAACCCGTTGCCAGCAATGTGGAAGTCGTGGGATACTCTTAGCAGTGCCAGTTGTGCTGACAGTTCGAGTGGCGCGGTCTATTGCCCGACAAATTTGTAGCAGTTCAGAAGCGAATGCATTGAAGTGTTTCCTTCAGTTTAGAAATCGAGTTGAACTCACGATGGATAAAGTCAGAGGATTGCAGTAGGTGGTATAGCGCTTAACACCCATCAGTCAAAAAGTATCAGTAACAGCTTGCACTGTACGAGCTTGAACGTTGTCCTGCAAAATGATGGTCAGGTCCTGCAGAAAGTGTCATCACTTCTGTCTCTATGCTGTTCATTATTGGAACACAACCTACAACCAGCCTAGAGACAGAAGTGATGACACTTTCTGCAGGACCTGACCATTATTTTGCAGGACAATGCTCCAGCACATACGGTGCAAGTTGTTACTGATTTGTTTGACTCATGGGGCTGCTAAGTGCTATACCACCTACTGAACTCCCCTGACTTAATCCCGTTCAGCTCGATTTCTAAACTGAAGGAAACATTTCACAGCATTTGCTTCAGAACTGCTACAAATTTATCGGGCAATAGACCGCGCCGCTCGAACTGTCAACACAACTGGCACTGCTAAGAGTATCCTACGACTTCCACATTGCTGGCAACGGGTTATACACAATGCTGGTGACTACTTTGAAGGCCAGTAAAACTTTGAAATACGTATCTATCTTGTACGTGCTGTAAATAAATAGTTTCCACTATTAAAGTTCCAACCCTTGTATGTTACATGTATCTGACTTGCACTGCAGAATCACTGTTTTTATTTTCTTCCTAATTAAATTACATTTCGAAGTTAGGATGGAGTATATATGTACGTATATGACGTGAAGGACAGTACTTATAGAGGAACATCTGATAATGGTGGGAAGGAGAACCACACACACACAGCATAGTCCTGACAGATATTTGGTAACTATGTCACATCCCTCTGATTCTATTGCATCACTGGATGTGCAGGTATTTTCATTGCAAGCAAATTGCACAGAAGAGCCGAAGTAAGTGGTTCTCCTGCTAAATGTGGCTCAATGATGTTCATGTCTGGGGAGCTTCGTGGACAGCGGAAGTGTTTAAACTCAGACGAGTGTTCCTAGAGCAGCTCTGTAGCAATTCTGGACGTGTGGGGAGCTGCATTGTCCTGATGGAATTACCCAAGTCCGTCGAAATGCACAATGGGCATTAATGGATGAAGGTGATCAGACAGGATGCTTAAGTACGTGTCACCTGTCAGAGTCGTACCAGAGATCCCATATCAATCCAACTGCACACGCTCAACACCATTACAGGGTTTTCACCAGCTTGAACAGTCCCCTGCTGACATGCAGGGTACATGGATTCGTGAGGTTTTCTCCATACCCGTACACGCCCATCCGCTCGATACAATTTGAAACGAAACTCGTCCGACCAAGCAACATGTTTCCAGTCATCAACAGTCCAATGTCAGTGTTAACGGGCCCAGGCGAGGCGTAGAACTTTGTGTCGTGCAGTCGTCAAGGGTAAACGAGTGCACCTTCGGCTCCAGAAGCTCATATCGATGATGTTTCGTTGAATGGTTTACACGCTGACACTTGCTGAGGCGCAGCGTTGAAATCTGCAGCAATTTGCGGAATGGTTGCACTTCTGTCATGTAGAACGATTCTCTTCAGTGGTCATTGGTCCCGTTCTTGCAAGATCTTTTTCCGCTCGCAGTGATGTCGGAGATTTTATGCTTTACCGGACTCGTGCTATTTACAGTACATTCGTGAAATGGCCGTACGGGAAAATCCCCACTTCGTCGCTACCTCAGAGATGCTATGTCCCATCGCTAGTTCGCCGACTATAACATCACAGTAAAACTCACTTAAGTCTTGATAACCTGCCATTGTAGCAGCACTAACCGATCTAGCAACTACTCCAGACACTTGTTTCATATAGACGTTGCCTGTTCTCATATCTCTGTATTTGAATACGCAGGTCTGTACCAGTTTTCCTTGGAACTTCAGTGTACATTTCGACATCAGAATGAGTCCATATTTACGTATATGGGATGGAAGAAGATTTGTTAATGACGGGTAATACTACACACAGCATCGCTGAAACTAAGTAGCACTGACTGACGTTTCGAAACTATGTGACAGTACTTCGTAAATATTTTTTTTCTTTTTGTATGCCGCGTGGAGTGGCCGCGCGGTTAGAGGCGCCATGTCATTGACTCCGCGGTCCCTCCCGCCGGAGATTCGAGTCCTCCCACGGGCGTGGGTGTGAGTGTTGTTAGTTTAGTGTGTGGTTAGTTTAATTTAGTTTAAGTAGTATGTAAGGCTAGGGACCGATGACCTCTGTAGTTTGGTCCCTTAAAAACTCACACACATTTGAACCTTTTTTTTCTTTTTTTTTTGTACGCTCTGAATTTCACATTTATTGCATGCAAAACCCGGTGCAGTAAGTATACCATGTTGGAATGTACTTTGTTGATCTTACAGTGAATGAGTGACGGAAATCACGAATATCACATCTCCATCTCATTGCTCCCACTATCTTAAGCGAAACAGTACCACAGGTCTACTCTCGCTTCACTGCAACACATAACTCTTCCTACAGACCATGTGTGTTCACGACACTGTGATGCTTTAGAAATACATTCTATATGATGACTCTCAAGTTGTTAATTTTAACGCAGCAGTGCCAGAAACAACGAGTATTTGTGTACTAACATTGCCGCTGCCGAAGACGGGAACGCCGAGCTAGAATGTGTTGTATTGCCGTCAGCTACCCATCGATATATATCTCAGTTTGTCACACAGCTTATCCCACTATCTGAATGAGCCCCACCTTTATACCTCAACTACGTTCTCAATGTACAATATAACTTTGAGGTCATTGTCTGCTGCTATCCCGGCATTAACGTGCGTAGACAGTTTGTGATTAAATGGCATGTACTTACGGACTGTAACAACGATTCGAAAGCTCGACACGACATAGTCGCAGTGTTCGAATCCTGTGAGCCCACATCGGTTCGTGTTACATTGATGATCTGGGAAGCAAAGCATCACGCAGATGATCATGGCTACTGGATTCGAATATGTTACAGAAAAAAATAATCTCTCGAAAAGACGAGGTATTCCTCCCAGAAATCTAAGGGTCGATCGGGGTATGTATGAAAGTATTAGACAATCATTTTTTTCTCAGTCATCACGTGAGTTTGGGATAGAAGGGTAATCGACAATACTGGTGCAATGTACCCTGCACCATGCACTGTACAGTGACCTGTGTCATATTTGTTTTAGATCTAGGAAGTTTGCAAGTGCTGGAGTTGTCTGGAAGAAGGTGGAAAGACCTGTGGCGAAGTTGTTAGTTGACCTGAACATTATTAAATGTATTGCACATTAATAGGACTCTACATCCCATACACTACCATCGGAAGCGTTAACTGCATTAAAATCCCTAGCAGTAAGCATCTGGAGCTATTTGAGATAGAATATGTCGGGCTCTTACTCATTTGCTGGAATCTTAAGGAAGAACTTATAGCTCTATGAGCTAAAGCAGAAGAATATATCAGGCTCAAAATCATTTGCCTGGATTTTTAAGGGGGTTGTAATCCATCCACTAAGAAGGGACAGTGTAGGAGCTGATTCGAGGTGTAACAGGAACTAAGGTGACTGCTGTTGCTGGAGGGAATATCGACACTGATTTGGTCCAGCTTGCACTTGTTGGTTAATTGACTCTTGATGTATAATAGTCGGATATTCATTTAAGTACTGCGTTTCGTTCTAAATAAATAAAATAAGTACAACTTCACGTATACGCATTGCCTGCTGCTCTGGATGGAATATAGTATCATTTGGAAATTTGTGGTAAATTCTGTGGGACCAAACTGCTGAGGTCATCGGTCCCTAGCCTTACACAATACTTACTCTATCTTCAACTAACTTACGCTATGGACAACACACACACACCCATGCCCGAGGGAGGACTCGAACCTCCGACGGAGGGCGCCACGCGAACCGTGCAAGGCGCCCTAGAACCCGCGGCTACCCCGCGCGGGTTATGGTATCATGGTTGGTCCAGCACCGAATAGTGTCTGGGCAAAAAGTGAATAATGTTGTGATTAAACCCAGAATCTTTATCTACTCTTGTAGCACCTCTGAATGGTGCTTGGAGGTGCGAGATTGTTGCACCAATGCAAATGATTCAGAGGTTTGTGTGCGTGTTGTACGTTCTGTGATACTGTTTGGATCGAATAATGGAGGTACATCCCAATTTAAAAACTGGTGATGTACTTATCACTATTCAGCCACTGAAGACTCTGAAGGCATTAGACTGTCTAGTTTCAGAATAGCGATCACTGGAATTCGCTATAGGAGATTAGGGAACGTAGAGGGGCGTATTTGCAGATAATCGTTCGATATCGATGTATTGCAGATGTATCAGATATTCTTAGTGCAGCCCTCACATACTAAAGGTGTACCAGTAACGTTTCCTTTGCAAAAAAAAAAAAAAAATCTATACTGTCTAACGGAGCGATCATCTTGGAGGTTAGGACACATACAGAAGTATACTTATAATCATTTTCTCTTTGATCATCACACATGTGGCTGGAAAAGGAACGAAGAAATCGATAGTACTGCTAGAACGTTGTCCACTCCTTGCAGTGGATTGTCGTATACATACTATAGTAGTATCTCTCTACACGGCCAGTGACAAGTAGAAGGCTAGACAGCGTTTTGATTAATGGAACAGTGCCGTCACAACGTCGTAGGATTTCGACAGAATTACCATGGGTCTGTGACTTGGCTGGAGACGTCTCTTACTCCCGTTATGTAGATGCAACTTCCGCGTATCGAAGACTGGAAGGTTCGTGAGAATGTGGGAGGGCAAGCGATACGGTCACAAACGGGAGGTAGAGAGGCTATCTGCTTCTAAGTACTGTGAGCAACCATACTACTTCCTCCCACATACGACTCACGAAGCAACTGCTGTGAGAAAGTTAAGGGCTAATAGGAAGGTTTTTACCGAGAGACGATCGGCAACAGAAGTTCTGTGTTTTGTTTTTCCGGTAAATAAGAGACAATATTCTTCTGAGAGTTTTGCGTGCCTATAAATAGGTTGACATCTTAATAGGTAGGCTAAATTTAGATATACATCTACATCTACACATATCTCCGCAAGCCGATGTTCGGTGCGTGCCGGAGGATACGCTGTACGACCACTAGACATTTACCTTCCTGTTCCACTCGCAAATAGAGGGAAAAAACAACTGTCTATATGCTTCCGCATGAGCTCTCATTTCTCGTATCTTATCTTCGTGGTCCTTATGCGAAATATACACTCCTGGAAATGGAAAAAAGAACACATTGACACCGGTGTGTCAGACCCACCATACTTGCTCCGGACACTGCGAGAGGGCTGTACAAGCAATGATCACACGCACGGCACAGCGGACACACCAGGAACCGCGGTGTTGGCCGTCGAATGGCGCTAGCTGCGCAGCATTTGTGCACCGCCGCCGTCAGTGTCAGCCAGTTTGCCGTGGCATACGGAGCTCCATCGCAGTCTTTAACACTGGTAGCATGCCGCGACAGCGTGGACGTGAACCGTATGTGCAGTTGACGGACTTTGAGCGAGGGCGTATAGTGGGCATGCGGGAGGCCGGGTGGACGTACCGCCGAATTGCTCAACACGTGGGGCGTGAGGTCTCCACAGTACATCGATGTTGTCGCCAGTGGTCGGCGGAAGGTGCACGGGCCCGTCGACCTGCAACCGGAACGCGGCGACGCACGGATGCACGCCAAGACCGTAGGATCCTACGCAGTGCCGTAGGGGACCGCACCGCCACTTCCCAGCAAATTAGGGACACTGTTGCTCCTGGGGTATCGGCGAGGACCATTCGCAACCGTCTCCATGAAGCTGGGCTACGGTCCCGCACACCGTTAGGCCGTCTTCCGCTCACGCCCCAACATCGTGCAGCCCGCCTCCAGTGGTGTCGCGACAGGCGTGAATGGAGGGACGAATGGAGACGTGTCGTCTTCAGCGATGAGAGTCGCTTCTGTCTTGGTGCCAATGATGGTCGTTTGCGTGTTTGGCGCCGTGCAGGTGAGCGCCACAATCAGGACTGCATACGACCGAGGCACACAGGGCCAACACCCGCCATCATGGTGTGGGGAGCGATCTCCTACACTTGCCGTACACCACTGGTGATCGTCGAGGGGACACTGAATAGTGCACGGTACATCCAAACCGTCATCGAACCCATCGTTCTACCATTCCTAGACCGGCAAGGGAACTTGCTGTTCTAACAGGACAATGCACGTCCGCATGTATCCCGTGCCACCGAACGTGCTCTAGAAGGTGTAAGTCAACTACCCTGGACAGCAAGATCTCCGGATCTGTCCCCCATTGAGCATGTTTGGGACTGGATGAAGCGTCGTCTCACGCGGTCTGCACGTCCAGCACGAACGCTGGTCCAACTGAGGCGCCAGGTGGAAATGGCATGGCAAGCCGTTCCACAGGACTACATCCAGCATCTCTACGATCGTCTCCATGGGAGAATAGCAGCCTGCATTGCTGCGAAAGGTGGATATACACTGTACTAGTGCCGACATTGTGCATGCTCTGTTGCCTGTGTCTATGTGCCTGTGGTTCTGTCAGTGTGATCATGTGATGTATCTGACCCCAGGAATGTGTCAATAAAGTTTCCCCTTCCTGGGACAATGAATTCACGGTGTTCTTATTTCAATTTCCAGGAGTGTATGTTGGCGGCTGTAGATTCGGCAGGCAGATTCAAATGTTGGTTCTTTAAATTTCCTCAGTAGTGTTCCACGAAAATAACGTCGCATTCCCATTTGACTTCCCGAAGCACATCAGTAGCACTTGCGTGATATTCGAATCTACCGGTAACAAATGTAGCAGCCTGCGTCTGAACTGTTTCGATGTCGTCCTTTAATCCAACCTCTTGAGGATCCCCAAACACTCGGACGGTTATTCAAGAACAGATGGCAACGTCGAGTGCCCTCCGTAACACAAACTTCAATCCACATCTCCGCCCATATTGATTTTCCCCTTCTTAAATCGTCAGTACTGCAGAGGCTCTCCGATACTGGAATAGCACCCCAGCTTTTTACTTAATGGGAAAGTCGTGCCTGTACCTCAGATGATGTAATTACATTTTTCGAGAGACATACTGCGTGTCATCTTTATCTACTATAAGGATAAAAGCTGAAGCAATTAATTAAAATATGTCCCAAGGCTGCTACTTGAACCCAGGTCTTCTCTGTACCAGGCAGGTGTGTTACACACTACATCTACATCTACATCTATACTCCGCGAGCCACCTTACGGTGTGTGGCGGAGGGTACTTATTGTACCACTATCTGATCCCCCCTTCCCTGTTCCATTCACGAATTGTGCGTGGGAAGAACGACTGCTTGTAAGTCTCCGTATTTGCTCTAATTTCTCGGATCTTTTCGTTGTGATCATTACGCGAGATATATGTGGGCGGTAGTAATATGTTGCCCATCTCTTCCCGGAATGTGCTCTCTCGTAATTTCGATAATAAACCTCTCCGTATTGCGTAACGCCTTTCTTGAAGTGTCCGCCATTGGAGCTTGTTCAGCATCTCCGTAACGCTCTCGCGCTGACTAAATGTCCCCATGACGAATCGCGCTGCTTTTCGCTGGATCATGTCTATCTCTTCTATTAATCCAACCTGGTAAGGGTCCCATACTGATGAGCAATACTCAAGAATCGGACGAACAAGCGTTTTGTAAGCTACTTCCTTCGTCGATGAGTCACATTTTCTTAGAATTCTTCCTATGAATCTCAACCTGGCGCCTGCTTTTCCCACTATTTGTTTTATGTGATCATTCCACTTCAGATCGCTCCGGATAGTAACTCCTAAGTATTTTACGGTCGTTACCGCTTCCAATGATTTACCACCTATGGCATAATCGTACTGGAATGGATTTCTGCCCCTATGTATGCGCATTATATTACATTTATCTACGTTTAGGGAAAGCTGCCAGCTGTCGCACCATGCATTAATCCTCTGCAGGTCCTCCTGGAGTACGTACGAGTCTTCTGATGTTGCTACTTTCTTGTAGACAACCGTGTCATCTGCAAATAGCCTCACGGAGCTACCGATGTTGTCAACTAAGTCATTTATGTAAATTGTAAACAATAAAGGTCCTATCACGCTTCCCTGCGGTACTCCCGAAATTACCTCTACATCTGCAGATTTTGAACCGTTAAGAATGACATGTTGTGTTCTTTCTTCTAGGAAATCCTGAATCCAATCACAAACCTGGTCCGATATTCCGTAAGCTCGTATTTTTTTCACTAAACGTAAGTGCGGAACCGTATCAAATGCCTTCCTGAAGTCCAGGAATACGGCATCAATCTGCTCGCCAGTGTCTACGGCACTGTGAATTTCTTGGGCAAATAGGGCGAGCTGAGTTTCACATGATCTCTGTTTGCGGAATCCATGTTGGTTATGATGAAGGAGATTTGTATTATCTAAGAACGTCATAATACGAGAACACAAAACATGTTCCATTATTCTACAACAGATTGACGTAAGCGAAATAGGCCTATAATTATTCGCATCTGATTTATGACCCCTCTTGAAAATGGGAACGACCTGCGCTTTCTTCCAGTCGCTAGGTACTTTACGTTCTTCCAGCGATCTACGATAAATTGCTGATAGAAAGGGGGCAAGTTCTTTAGCATAATCACTGTAGAATCTTAAGGGTATCTCGTCTGGTCCGGATGCTTTTCCGCTACTAAGTGATAGCAGTTGTTTTTCAATTCCGATATCGTTTATTTCAATATTTTCCATTTTGGCGTCCGTGCGACGGCTGAAGTCAGGGACCGTGTTACGATTTTCCGCAGTGAAACAGTTTCGGAACACTGAATTCAGTATTTCTGCCTTTCTTCGGTCGTCCTCTGTTTCGGTGCCATCGTGGTCAACGAGTGACTGAATAGGGGATTTAGATCCGCTTACCGATTTTACATATGACCAAAACTTTTTAGGGTTCTTGTTTAGATTGTTTGCCAATGTTTTATGTTCGAATTCGTTGAATGCTTCTCTCATTGCTCTCTTTACGCTCTTTTTCGCTTCGTTCAGCTTTTCCTTATCAGCTATGATTCGACTACTCTTAAACCTATGATGAAGCTTTCTTTGTTTCCGTAGTACCTTTCGTACATGATTGTTATACCACGGTGGATCTTTCCCCTCGCTTTGGACCTTAGTCGGTACGAACTTATCTAAGGCGTACTGGACGATGTTTCTGAATTTTTTCCATTTTTGTTCCACATCCTCTTCCTCAGAAATGAACGTTTGATGGTGGTCACTCAGATATTCTGCGATTTGTGCCCTATCACTCTTGTTAAGCAAATATATTTTCCTTCCTTTCTTGGCATTTCTTATTACACTTGTAGTCATTGATGCAACCACTGACTTATGATCACTGATACCCTCTTCTACATTCACGGAGTCGAAAAGTTCCGGTCTATTTGTTGCTATGAGGTCTAAAACGTTAGCTTCACGAGTTGGTTCTCTAACTATCTGCTCGAAGTAATTCTCGGACAAGGCAGTCAGGATAATGTCACAAGAGTCTCTGTCCCTGGCTCCAGTTCTGATTGTGTGACTATACCATTCTATACCTGGTAGATTGAAGTCTCCCCCTATTACAATAGTATGATCACGAAACTTCTTCACGACGTTCTGCAGGTTCTCTCTGAGGCGCTCAACTACTACGGTTGCTGATGCAGGTGGTCTATAGAAGCATCCGACTATCATATCTGACCCACCTTTGATACTTAACTTAACCCAGATTATTTCACATTCGCATTCGCTAATAACTTCACTGGATATTATTGAATTCTTTACTGCTATAAATACTCCTCCACCATTGGCGTTTATCCTATCCTTGCGGTATATATTCCATTCTGTGTCTAGGATTTCGTTACTGTTCACTTCCGGTTTTAACCAACTTTCCGTTCCTAATACTATATGCGCACTATTTCCTTCAATAAGAGATACTAATTCAGGAACCTTGCCCTGGATACTCCTGCAGTTTACCAATATTACGTTGACTTTTCCTGTTTTTGGTCTCTGAGGACGGACGTTCTTTATCAACGATGATAATGTCCTCTCTGGTAAGCCGTCAGGTATTTTATCGTTTCGCCCAAGGGGGGGTCCCTCTAACCTAAAAAACCCCCGTGTGCACGCCACACGTACTCTGCTACCCTAGTAGCTGCTTCCGGTGTGTAGTGCACGCCTGACCTGTCTAGGGGGGCCCTACAGTTCTCCACCCAATAACGGAGGTCGATGAATTTGCAACCATTATAGTCGCAGAGTCGTCTGAGCCTCTGGTTTAGACCCTCCACACGGCTCCAAACCAGAGGACCGCGATCGACTCTGGGCACTATGCTGCAGATATTAAGCTCAGCTTGCACTCCGCGTGCGATGCTGGTTGTCTTCACCAAATCAGCCAGTCGCCGGAAGGAACCAAGGATGGCCTCAGAACCCAAGCGGCAGGCGTCATTCGTTCCGACATGTGCTACTATCTGCAGCCGGTCACACCCAGTGCGTTCAATACACTACACCATCCTGGAATTGTGGCTCACTGCAAATCAATAGATCACCTACACCTGAGGTACTGACAGGATTCCCCTATTACATGCAAAGTTTCAGTGCTATCCAGTATCAGAGAGCCTTGGTAATGGTGGTGATTTAAGAAGGGGATAACCAATATCGGCTGAGGTGTGAACTGAACTTTGTGTTAGGGAGGGCGCTGCACTAGGATAGGCTGAGCGACTGTGTTAGCTATGATACCAGGGTGGTGCACCAGGGCACGTCTGTCTAATATGCAGGAGACCTGGGTTGAAGACCAGCCCTCGGCACAAATTTTAATTCATTACTACAGTTTCTGTACTGTTATTTAGGTTTAATTTGCAAAATTTCCACACTTAGAATTTCGACCCAAGGATCGTTCGTGATAACAGTTTTGTTTCAGCTAACTTCGCTGGAGGGTATAAGCGTGGCGGAGTACGACTCACTCCTGCGACAGATAACGAGCAAGCATTAGTCACGGTCGTGCCATTTGCCAAACTTCCACATGCAGATAATCGGTCGCTTTGTCGGCCCAGGTTCTCAATTAGTATGAACCGAGGATGCGTGTACTTATTATTTCAGAAGAAGAAGGTAGCGCACAGGTTTTCCTACTGGAAAATGCCAACGCTCTTGGGGAACACATCAAGCGTAAAGCGATACAGGTGGTGAGCCATAATCTTCACGTACTCAACAGCTGTAATTGCGGCCTCACTTACTATCACAGGTACCATAGGAGCATAATACTGTTCCTATGGGCCTCCGTCTATGACGCATCAGTGATTGAACATTATAACAAAAATATTGTTAACAGATACTGTACATGCCGACGTAAGTAGTAAAGGAGTCTAGTTTGAACTTCTCTGCAGCGAAAAGTGAAATTTTGGAATTTCATGTAAGTGAGCCACTAAGGTCTGAAGTACATCGACGGAAAAAAAGGCAACATCAAATAATAATTGATTTAGACTAATGACATTTCAGGATTACATTTGTCTAGGTAACATATTTAAATGATTAATACTGCAAGATCCCAGGATAATGTGAGCGCGAGATAAGCCATTTCAAATGCTGGTACATTAATAACCGGTGTAACTGCCAGAATATTGAATAAATGCATGAAAACGTGCATGCGTTGTGATGTAGAGATGTCGGATGTCAGTTTGTGGGATAGAGATCCACGAGTGTTGCGTTTTGACGGCCAATGCAGGTACGGTTACTGCTGTTGTGAATGGCGCTGAAGATGTCGTCCGATGATGTCCTGCATGCGCTCGGTTGGAGACAGATCTGATGACCGAGCAGGCCAAGGCAACTGGTCCACAATCCGCAGAGTATGTTGTGTTGCAACAGCGGCATGTTGGTGAAAGTTGTGCCATTGGAATGCACCCCTAAAATGCTGTTCATCAATAGCAGCACAACAGGTCGAATTACCAAATTGACGTACGAATTTTCTGTCAGGGTGTGTGGGATAACCAAGACTCTTCAGCGGTCATACGAAATCGCACCCAAGGCCATAACTCCAGGACTAAGTTGTAACACTTTCATGCCGATGTGCTCTTTGACCATTAATTATTGTATATGTTGTTGCTGTTGTGGTCTTCAGTCCTGAGACTGGTTTGATGCAGCTCTCCATGCTACTCTATCCTGTGCAAGCTTCTTCATATCCCAGTACCTACTGCAGCCTACATCCATCTGAATCTGCTTAGTGTATTCATCTCTTGGTCTCCCTCTACGATTTTTACCCTCCACGCTGCCCTCCAATACTACATTGGTGATACCTCGATGTCTCAGAACATGTCCTACCAACCGATCCCTTCTCCAAGTCAAGTTGTGCCACAAGCTCCTCTTCTCCCCAATTCTATTCAATACCTCCTCATTAGTTATGTGATCTACCCATCTAATCTTCAGCATTCTTCTGTAGCACCATATTTCGAAAGCTTCTATTCTCTTCTTGTCCAAACTATTTATCGTCCATGTTACATTTCCATACATGGATACACTCCATACAAATACTTTCAGAAACGTCTTCCTGACGCTTATATCTATACTCGATGTTAACAAATTTTTCTTCTTCATAAACGCTTTCCGTGCCATTGCCAGTCTACATTTTATATCCTCTCTACTTCGACCATCGTCAGTTATTTTGCTCCCTAAATAGCAAAACTGCTTTACTACTTTAAGTAATATAATTCCCTCAGCATCACCCGACTTAATTCGACTACATTCCATTATCCTCGTTTTGCTTTTGTTGATGTTCATCTTATATCCTCCTTTCAAGACACTGTCCATTCCGTTCAGCTGCTCTTCCAAGTCCCTTGCTGTCTCTGACAGAATTACAATGTCATCAGCGAACCTCAAAGTTTTTATTTCTTCTCCATGGATTTTAATACCTACTCCAGACTTTTCTTTTGTTTCCTTTATTGCTTGCTCAGTATACAGATTGAATAACATCGGGGATAGGCTACAACGCTGTCTCATTCCCTTCCCAATCACTGCTTCCCTTTCATGTTCCTCTACTCTTATAACTGCCATCTGCTTTCTGTACAAATTGTAAATAGCCTTTCGCTCCTTGTATTTTACCCCTGCCACCTTCAGAATTTGAAAGAGAGTATTCCAATCAACATTGTCAAAAGCTTTCTCTAAGTCTACAAATCCTAGAAACGTAGGTTTGCCTTTTCTTAATCTTTCTTCTAAGATAAGTCGTAGGGTTAGTATTGCCTCACGTGTTCCAACATTTCTACGGAATCCAAACTGATCTTCCCCGAGGTCGGCTTCTACCAGTTTTTCCATTCGTCTGTAAAGTATTCGCGTTATTATTTTGCAGCTGTGACTTATTAAACTGATATTTCGGTAATTTTCACACCTGTCAACACCTGCTTTCTTTGGGATTGGTATTATTATATTCTTCTTGAAGTCTGTGGGTATTTCTCCTGTCTCATACATCTTGCTCACTAGACGGTAGAGTTTTGTCAGGACTGGCTCTCCCAAGGCTGTCAGTAGTTCTAATGGAATGATGTCTACTCCGGGGGCCTTGTTTCGACTCAGGTCTTTCAGTGCTCTGTCAAACTCTTCACGCAGAATCATATCTCCCATTTCATCTTCATCTACATCCTCTTCCATTTCCATAATATTGTCCTCAAGTACATTGCCCTTGTATAGACCCTCTATATACTCCTTCCACCTTTCTGCTTTCCCTTCTTTGCTTAGAACTGGGTTCCCATCTGAGCTCTTGATATTCATGCAAGTGGTTCTCTTTTCTCCAAAGGTCTCTTTAATTGTATATATACTTGCTTTTATCTTTATGTAAATTTATATGTACACGATGTATGAATTAATTTGTTTATTTTGCTGTATCAATTAAGTATATTATGTAAATATCACTGAGTAATCGCTGAGGGAATGTTAGGGAAACGTTATGTTTTTGTCAACGAATAAGTATCGTTGGAGTAGCGGCGTCTCTGGACGCGGGAGGATGCGGGCGCATGGATGGCGTGCACTGTACTGGAGGTGTGATTGTTTAGCGGCACATGGGAAGTGATGAGCGTGGGGGGTGGAAATATTGGGTGCAGCAACATCAAGAACCCGCCACGCCAATATCATTACCAATAACTCCCGTGCTCGCTAATTATCATGGAAAGGAGCCAGCAGCAGTATCGTCGTCAGCAACTTCGTCACGGCGAGAATGGACTTAAGTAAGATTGCTGCATCACAGCTTACTGTCAACTAGTTTTGTAACGGTTTTGCTCAGCTTTGTGGTGTTTTGCGAGTGAATAGTTACCATAGTTTAATCAAAACTGTTTACCCATGATTCTCCTAAAATCATTCACCAAGTAGGTTCCTGTCCTGTCCTATTGCTACAATAATCCGAGTACCGTTTATGAAAAGTGAAAATTACAGTGCCACTTAATTTTGCTTATGAACTAAATAATTCAGTTACATTAAAGATTTGAACTTAAAACATTCAGTAATTTCAGTCTCACTAACATTAAATTTGAACTTTAATCTGAGACGATCTAATTGTTACAAATAGTACATCAACTAATCAAATTAAAATTATTCCCGGCACTATGAACAAAACCACTAACTAGAATTAATGAGTGAGTGCAAATATCAGCGATTATTGTAATTTGTTGTTAGTAAAGTTCTGGTTCACATTTTGACTTGCAGTCGTGCTAAAGTGTAATAATTACCTTTTGATACAGTAATTATCAATTTGTACTTCCCTGTTCAGTAGTCAAGAGAGTTCCTTTTAATTATTTTTTGCCATTTTCCACAATTCATATGAAAATAGTAGACGTTATTGTGAGGTAGCGACATTGTCACTTACAGCAGTAAGTAACCATTAATCTAAATGTTATCTCGTATGTTTTCAAAATTTCAGCTCTATTGGTTAATGATATTTCGAGTGCAAACTTTTTTCTTTCTCGCTTTATTACGTAAATGTTTCAGTTGTTATTGCTAACGTGCGTGCAGCCCTGTGTTGCCGCCCGTGTTCGAGTAATTCCTGACATTGACTGTTTGGCTCATTAATTCACATACCGAACAGAAATTTTGCCCAATTGGGCTGGCGACCGTATTTCTTTTAGCTATGATTATTTCAGTAACTCTTTTATTCTGTTCCGATCCACGTGGTATCCCTTCTCGTTGGCACAGTATGTGAATGATAGCACAAACCTTTCGAACAACCATACTAAATTTTACAGTAATGAAGTAGGCGGAATAAGTTCTCCTAGATGACATCTTGTTGTTAACCTCCCCCTCATTTATCGACTTTATATTGGATCCTCGGAACGATAGCCTTTTCAAAATTTTATTCCAATTGCTTAGGCACATGCTTACACGGTCATATATTTCTAACGTTGTCGATCGAAGTGAAGGGGGACGTTACAAGGTCCTCTGTGTCGAGCATGCACGCAGGTTGGTTGCAGTCCCACAACTGGGCTCCTTCTAACCAACACACGGCCATCACTGCCACCGAGGCAGAACCAGCTGTCATCAGAAAACACAACAGACCTCCTTCCTAATCTCCGATGAGCTCTCGCTTGACACCACTGAAGCCTCATATGACGGTGGTTTGTGTTAAGTGGATTGCAAGCTACAGGGCGTCTGGCTCGGAGCTGTCCTTGAAGTAACCGATTTGTAACAGTCCATTGTGTCACTGTGGTGCCAAGTGCTGCTCAGATGGCTGCTGCAGGTGCAGTACGATACGCTGATGGCCCTCCTTCTCGATAGTGCCACGTGACCGTCCTGAGGCAGGTCTTCTTGCGGCCACACATTTCGGTTGCCACCGCTGCCAGCAATCATTCCTGCCAATTGTTTCTTAAATATCGGAAAAGGTGCATCCAGCTTCTCGAAGCCCTATTACAAGACCTCGTTCAAAGTCAGTGATGTCTTCATACTGGCGCCCTTATCGCATTAAAGACATTCTTGACTAACAACAACTCACCAATCCAATTTTAAAGGTAACTAACGCTCACGACCGTTTATCTAGAGCAAACTTGATTTGTATCCTCGTGGTGACGTTACTAGCGCCACGTTTATGCGACTGGCGCGAAATTTGACGAGGCATCGCCTTTCAGATGTAGACAAACGCCTACCAACTTTCGTTTATGCACGCAACTTCTTCTTGGTGTAACGATTTTTTCCGTCAGTGTAGTTATTAACAGCTTCAGTGCCACAAAGTACTTATTCCCATATTTATCATGTTTTTGGGCATGGTCTCCTTAGCTGTTGGGTAATTACTTGATGCGCTTTAAATCCGGCTTTGCAACTACAAAGAGTGCGTATTTATTTTACAATATGCGTTTCGATTCTTTGGATTATTTGTAAAATTGTAAATACGTTTAATTCATGGATCATTGATGATATTTTAATTGAATAGAAGGAAACGCCAATGGTACTATAATAACATACGTTTTCATGTTAACAGCATCTTCCGTCGGTTCTTGGTAGAACAACGTTATAATAAATGAAAAGCACCAGTTTGCTTTTGTTATACAATATTACTTTTATTGTTAACCGGTTTTCGGCTTATAAGGCCATCTTCAGACATTTACTGATGTCTGAAAATGCCCTTGTAAGCCGAAAATTCCACTAACCCGTGGTCTAGGGTAGCGTCTTTGAATCATAATCAAAACGTCTTCGGCCCCGGGTTCGATCCCCGCCACTGCCTAAATTTTGATAAATAATCAGCATTGGCGGCCGAAGACTTCCGGCATAAGAAGTCAGCCTCATTCTGCCAACGGCCTCGTCGAAGAGGGCGGAGATGCGGATAGAGAGGTTCAGGGCACTCTCTTGTCCTAGGGGTGCGAAATTGCCCCTAAAGGCGGAAGAATCAGCAATGATCAACGACATGAGGATGCAGAAGGCAATGGAAACCACTGCATTAAAGACACGTAACGTGTATCCACAGGACATGTGCCCTGTAATTGAAGAAGTGTCGTGATGATCTCTCCATTGGCAAAAGATTCCGGAATAGTCCCCCATTCGGATCTCCGGGAGGGGACTGCCAAGGGGGAGGTTACCATGAGAAAAAGATTGAATAATCAACGAAAGGATAATGTTCTACGAGTCGGGGCGTGGAATGTCAGAAGCTTGAACGTGGTAGGGAAACTAGAAAATCTGAAAAGGGAAATGCAAAGGCTCAATCTAGATATAGTAGGGGTCAGTGAAGTGAAGTTAGGAAGACAAGGATTTCTGGTCAGATGAGTATCGGGTAATATCAACAGCAGCAGAAAATGGTATAACTGGTGTAGGATTCGTTATGAATAGGAAGGTAGGGCAGAGGGTGTGTTACTGTAAACAGTTGAGTGACCGGGTTGTTCTAATCAGAATCGACAGCACACCAACACCGACAACGATAGTTCAGGTATACATGCTGACGTCCCAAGCTGAAGATGAACAGATAGAGAAAGTGTATCAGTATATTGAAAGGGTAATGCAGTATGTAAAGGGGGACGAAAATCTAATAGTCATGGGCGACTGGAAGGCAGTTGCAGGGTAAGGAGTAGAAGAAAAGGTTACAGAAGAATATGGGCTTGGGACGAGGAATGAAAGAGGAGAAAGACTAATTGAGTTCTGTAACAAGTTTCAGCTAGTAATAGCGAATACCCTGTTCAAGAATCACAAGAGGAGGAGGTATACTTGGAAAAGGCCGGGAGATACGGGAAGATTTCAATTATATTACATCATGGTCAGACAGAGATTCCCAAATCAGATACTGGATTGCAAGGCGTATCCAGGAGCAGATATAGACTCAGATCACAATATAGTAGTGATGGAGAGTAGGCTGAAGTTCAAGGCATTAGTCAGGAAGAATCAATACGCAAAGAAGTGGGATACGGAAGCACTAAGGAATGACGAGATACGTTTGAAGTTCTCTAACGGTATAGATACAGCAATAAGGAATAGCGCAGTAGGCAGTACAGTTGAAGAGGAATGGACATCTCTAGAAAGGGCCATCACAGAAGTTGGGAAGGAAAACATAGGTACAAAGAAGGTAGCTGCGAAGAAAACATGGGTAACAGAAGAAATACTTCAGGTGATTGATGAAAGGTGGAAGTACAAACATGTTCCGGGAAAATCAGGAATACAGAAATACACACCGAGCGAGGTGGCGCAGTGGTTAGCACACTGGACTCGCATTCGGGAGGACGACGGTTCAATCCCGCGTCCGGCCATCCTGATTTAGGTTTTCCGTGATTTCCCTAAATCGCTCCAGTAAAATGCCGGGATGGTTCCTCTGAAAGGGCACGGCCGACTTCCTTCCCTAATCCGATGAAACCCGATGACCTCGCTGTTTGGTCTCTTCCCCCAAAAAACCAACCAACCAACAGAAATACAAGTCGCTGCGGAATGAAATAAATAGGAAGTGCAGGGAAGCTAAGACGAAATGGCTGCAGGAAAAATGTGAAGACATCGAAAAAGATATGATTGTCGGAAGGACAGACTCAGCATACAGGAAAGTCAAAACAACCTTTGGTGACATTAAAAGCAACGGTGGTAACATTAAGAGTGCAACGGGAATTCCACTGTTAAATGCAGAGGAGAGAGCAGATAGGTGGAAAGAATACATTGAAAGCCTCTATGAGGGTGAAGATTTGTCTGATGTGATAGAAGAAGAAACAGGAGTCGATTTAGAAGAGATAGGGGATCCAGTATTAGAATCGGAATTTAAAAGAGCTTTGGCGGACTTACGGTCAAATAAGGCAGAAGGGATAGATAACATTCCATCAGAATTTCTAAAATCATTGGGGGAAATGGCAACAAAACGACTATTCACGTTGGTGTGTAGAATATATGAGTCTGGCGATATACCATCCGACTTTCGGGAAAGCATCATCCACACAATTCCGAAGACGGCAAGAACTGACAAGTGCGAGAATTATCGCACAATCAGCTTAACAGCTCATGCATCGAAGCTGCTTACAAGAATAATATACAGAAGAATGGAAAAGAAAATTGAGAATGTGCTAGGTGACGATCAGTTTGGCTTTAGGAAAAGTAAAGGGACGAGAGAGGCAATTCTGACGTTACGGCTAATAATAGAAGCAAGGCTAAAGAAAAATCAAGACACTTTCACAGGATTTGTCGACCTGGAAAAAGCGTTCGACAATATAAAATGGTGCAAGCTGTTCGAGATTCTGAAAAAAGTAAGGGTAAGCTATAGGGAGAGACGGGTCATATACAATATGTACAACAACCAAGAGGGAATAATAAGAGTGGACGATCAAGAACGAAGTGCTCGTATTAAGAAGGGTGTAAGACAAGGCTGTAGCCTTTCGCCCCTACTCTTCAATCTGTACATCGAGGGAGCAATGTTGGAAATAGAAGAAAGGTTCAGGAGTGGAATTAAAATACAAGGTGAAAGGATACCAATGATACGATTCGCTGATGACATTGCTATCCTGAGTGAAAGTGAAGAAGAATTAAACGATCTGCTGAACGGAATGAACAGTCTAATGAGTACACTGGTTTGAAAGTAAATCGGAGAAAGACGAAGGTAATGAGAAGTAGTAGAAATGAGAACAGCGAGAAACTTAACATCAGGATTGATGGTCACGAAGTCAATGAAGTTAAAGAATTCGGCTACCTAGGCAGTAAAATAACCAATGACGGACGGAGCAAGGAGGACATCAAAAGCAGACTCGCTATGGCAAAAAAGGCATTTCTGGCCAAGAGAAGTCTACTAATATCAAATACCGGCCTTAATTTGAGGAAGAAATTTCTGAGGATGTACGTCTGGAGTACAGCATTGTATGGTAGTGAAACATGGACTGTGGGAAAACTGGAACAGAAGAGAATCGAAGCATTTGAGATGTGGTGCTATAGACGAATGTTGAAAATTAGGTGGACTGATAAGGTAAGGAACGAGGAGATTCTACGCAGAATCGGAGAGAAAAGGAATATGTGGAAAACACTGATAAGGAGAAGGGACAGGATGATAGGACATCTGCTAAGACATGAGGGAATGACTTCCATGGTACTAGAGGGAGCTGTAGAGGGCAAAAACTGTAGAGGAAGACAGAGATTGGAATACGTCAAGCAAATAATTGAGGACGTAGGTTGCAAGTGCTACTCTGAGATGAAGAGGTCAGCACAGAAAAGGAATTCGTGGCGGGCCGCATCAAACCAGTCAGTAGACTGATGACCAAAAAAAAAAAAAAAAAAACCGAAATACGGTTGACAATAAAAGTAATATTGTATAACAAAAGCAAAGTAGTGCTTTTCATTTATTACATACTTTTTGTTGTTGCATACTCATATTCAAACGTCTTAAGTAATTATTACATGCTGCGTTATCTCCACATCCACAGACGACCTCGGCAGAAAGTTGCAAAAGAATGGAACAATCAAGGAGAATTTGAACACAGCAAATGGCATCAGAAATCAAATTGTGTGAAGTCATAACACGTTCAGCTTTGTTCTGATGAAGTGTACATTGCACTTCCATTTAATATAGCAGAACAGAAGAACATAGTGCCCCGAGGGTTCATACCAGTACAGAAATATACCTGCTGGCTGATAGAAAGCGGAATAAGGGTATCATATAACATCCGTTTACTGTATTAGGAAACAATAATGCCTAGAAGTGAAAAGAACACTCATTTTTCTTTCTTTCAGATGTATAAGAAGATAACATGACACACTACTGAACTACAAGCCAAAAAGAAAAGAAAACATAAGATGCTGAAGGATAGGCAGTTGAATTAACATATTTTAGGGTGAGCAATGGTATGAAATAGTTTAATACCTGATATTGACGGAGAACTGATGAGTGTTTCAGTTTTTGTCAAGATATCAAGGATTACGGTTCTTACAGTGAAGGAAATCTGAGGGATGTCCTGCAGTGGGCTGTTGATATCATTGGTTGGTTACGCAGAAGTTGCCTTTCAACATGTCTGTTGTGATGGAATATTAGCAAAGACTGACTAGATTTTCATTTATTTGAACAAATAACCGGTTTCGCTGTTGCAGTCAACGTCAGAACCTAAAGAAAGTGGCTACCCACAAGGAATGTAGTTACAGTTTACAACAAGAACTAGTAACGACTGTGAAACTGAAGCCAGTGGTTCTTCTAAGTAAGTCAGGACGTGACCAAGACTTCCAATCCTTCATTTTAGTTAGATATCAATATCACCGGTCTTCTTGGAGCATAGACTACCTCATTTCTATGTATTAGCATGGGTGTAGTGAGGGAACTGTTTGTAGATGGTAGCGACGAACCGATGATGTCTGTTCTGAAGCCATCGTACAACTATCTCGTGAATCAGTACTCAAACGTTACGCACCACTTGTCAAATGTGTGACGTTTTCCCCACAACAAACTGGAGCAGAGGATGAAGCATAAGATTGGCGCAGGGGAGAACTGCACTGGAAAAGAGGGTGTTTATCAAATACAGTGTCAGGATCGTGAAATGAAGTAGCCTATGTGGAGCAAAGAGGAATAAACTATAAAATAGGATCATCGGCACTGCCTAAGCACCTCAAGAATGAGTGGCGTCGCATGAGTGTATATGCACTTCGATGAAAAATGGCGTCTTCTGTCAAGCGTAGAGGAAGTTGGGTTTTTTTGCGCTATAAGAGAGGAGTCGACTCTGTGACGCTCTTGGCTCCAGATTTCTAAGCCTGCGTTGTCGCTTGAGGACTTTTGGACTCCCCTTGATAGGTCAGGGGTGCAATATACGTAGGCTGGAACTTAAATAGTGGCAACACTACTGTGGAGACACTAGGCAATGGAAGCTACTATTGTCGCTGATAGCACAAGTTGTTGACACACCTACCTTACCTCCGAGCAGATGGACTCGCCCGTCCCACGTCACCGCCGTGGGCACAATCGAGGGAAAAACAGTCACTTGTGAGCGAGAGGTCTAACGTAACGGTGTCACTATGTTTTCGAAACAGGAACAACAGAGTTAGATCAAGATTGAATGCGCCAGAGGTCGTACAGCATGACCAAGGTCTTCAAGAGGCGTGCGGGGAATCGGCATTTCCGTACAAAACAGTGGCACGTTGGGTAAAAGCCTTCAACGAAGCTCGGCAAACTGTGGCAGACATGCATCGGGCAGGTCGTTCTAGCGTTTCTGAAGAAGAAGTGCGTGCGGTTGCCGCGTCAGGAGACAGTGATGGACGCCGTACAATTCGTGAGCTCGCCCATGAAACCAGATTAACGCATACGACTGCGCATCCTGAAGGAACGCCTGGGCATCCGAAAAATTGCATCACGATGGGTTCCGCCTGACTTGACGAAAATGCAGAAATGGATGCGTTACGACGCTGCTCAGACGCACTTGGAGCGCTATGAGCGCGAAGGAGAGGCTTTCTTAAGGGGCTCCGGAAAGGCTCAAAATCATGAAAAGTTCAATTTTTACTTCTTTGCGTTTTCTGAATCTGCAGACTATTACCTTTTAATAGATATATAATTTATTCATTTCCGAAGACTACAACTATTTTTAAATTTTTTTTGAAATGTGTTCTACATGGGCGTGACCCACTGTGGCGCTGTTAAACTGCTGTCAAATCGTGTTATTATTAACGTCCGTGTAGCTGGTGAAGTGTACACTCATAAGCATAGTCTGCCTCATGCAATAATGGAGGCGATAAAACCTTTTTTCAGAGACTTAGCAGCACCTGAACTGTTGAAAAAGTGTATTCACGGAAAAACTCAAAACCCCAATGAAAGTTTAAATAGTGTTATATCGTCGAGAATCCCCAAGACTGTATTTGTTGGAATAGAAACACTTCACTTTGGTGTGTATGATGCTGTTGCGACTTTCAATGATGGCAACATTGTAAGGTGCAAGGTATTTAGAAATATGGGAAGGAAGATAGGTTCGAACATGGTACGAGCGATGCTTGCTTTAGACAAGGAACGCCTTCGGGCTGCAGACAGGGCTGTAAAGAGTCTAGAAATACAAGCAAGAGTAAACAGGAGGAGGAACAAGAGGAAGCTGGACGAGGAGTTTGCAGAGGATGAAGATAATCCATCCTATGGACCTGGAATGCACTAAAAAGTTAATCCAATCTTTGTCGCTCGATTCCCAAAACTTTTATTTTCTCATACCAATTACATGTTTTCTAACGATCTTCCAAACATATTTGTTTAAAACTTTCAGTAAATGTTACACAGTACCTTCTGCATAATTTAACACAGCCTTTTTCCAAAAAACTGTATATTTTTGAATATATAAATAAAAAATTGCAAAAAAATGTTGTGAATTTTCATTACAATTGAAAAAAAATCATCTTTAATAACTGAACTAAAATTTTGTAAAATCCCTGAGTTAAGTTGTAGCCCATATTCCAATAAATAATCTGTAAAAAGTTCAACTTCCTACCTCAAATACTTTGTGAGGAAAGATGTAATTTATAAGCGCTATTTTAACATTGCAAGTATAGGGCGTTCCGGAGCCCCTTAAACCGTATCGTAACACGGGATGAGACAGGGCCGCATTGTACGAGCCATAACTGAAACGCCTATCCAACAAGTGGCGTCAATATGGGTCGCCGCTGAAGTCGAAAGTGCGTCGGAGCCCCAGTATGGTGAAAGTTATGGTGATTCTCGTGTACGGCTGTGATGGCGTTATCCTAACGCATTACGTTCCTCCACGGAAGACCTTCGATGCACAGTATTACTGTTCGTTTTTGGAGCATCACCTGCGACGAGGTTTGCGAAAGAAGCTGCGACACTTTCTGCGCAACCTACCCATCATTTTGCACGACAATGCGCGGGCGTATACATCGCAAGCTGTGGCTGCTTTGTTCGGTCGATGGGACTGGGAAGTACTGTACCATCCACCATACTCCCCGGACTTAAGTCCTTGTGACTGATTTGATTCCGAAGATGAAGGAACCACTTCGTGGCATTCGCTTCAGAGCTGTTCCAGAGATTCGATAGGCAGTAGATCGCTCCATTCCGAACATCAACAGAACAGGCTCTGCTAACTGTATCCTACGCCATCCACATCGCTGGCAACGGGTTCTACACAACGCTGCTGACTATTTTGAAGGGAAGGTGTAAACATGTAACTCTTTTGTATCGGTTGGGAATAAATAGTTGCCACTACTTAAGTTCCAACCCTCCTATAAACGAAGCAGCCACTCGGGTAGCAGAGTACTTGTGAAGCACATATGAGGGTTTTCTGGGCTAGGCGGTAGTTTGGGTTACTCCGATGAACACTCATTAATAGATTCGCAGCAAGAGAAGTCAGACGGCGTTCAGAGCAAAGACACTATGACTGTCAAAACTTTATCAGTAAATTGTCGAAGTATTGTAGTGTAACAACGTATAGATTTGTTTAAATTATTTTCTTTTGATATACGACCATGTGTAGACTTCGTCACCTACGTCAGTTACAACCCACTTCAAAATTATTTATACTCTTTTTAAATTGTCTCAGAATGGTTCTTGAACGAAACTGTAAAACATCATTTGAGTCGAATGCACAGAATTACGTCACTCGGGCCAATTGGTTTGCGTAAACTTTTTCAATTTTAGATGTCGTTTGTTTCTCCTCAGAAATTATATTGATACACGTTATCTGATGTAATCGATATTAGGACCACATTGAATAAACCTTTTGAGATTCGAAGTCACGATGAACGCTGTCAAAATTCAATCATCTTGTCAAATATATTATTAATTCATTCACATAATTCTTCATAAATAAATCCTCGGAACACGTATTTCAACTTTAATAGCATCCACTAGTTTATTATCTTCCTACATACAGACGTGAACCTGAGCCTTGACAAGACAAAACTAACAGTATCAATAAGATTAAACTCTCTACGACATCATTGTTGTACAAAACATTACAAATTACTCATTTTCAATTTTTAGAAGCACGACGCAACAAATCGGTTTCAGAATCTTCTGTCGCTCTTTGGCTGTCGACCCGCGACGTATAGTGGCCAGCAATTTTCTCTCCGGTCCCGGCAACGGAGATGCTGTCTCCGTTCGTTGCGCCATCCTCTCCGTACATGAAACATAAAAAAAATACAAAACTTTAGACACTTCACAACCATTACAAATATTACAAAAATACATAAACAAAATAAACTTATATTCATCTGCAAACTGGGCTGACACTGGTGGATGGGTGACGCTTCAATTTCGTCCCATTACAGTATTCGTAACAAAGTTTCCGAATTTACTACCCTCCACTAAATTCTCACATTCAAATTTTTCTCGGGACCGAGAGCTGGCTGAAACCTAAAGTGGAAATCTCTGAGATATTTAGTGAATCATGGAACGTATATTGGAATGACAGGTAGAGTTTTCATTGTACACTCCTGGAAATGGAAAAAAGAACACATTGACACCGGTGTGTCAGACCCACCATACTTGCTCCGGACACTGCGAGAGGGCTGTACAAGCAATGATCACACGCACGGCACAGCGGACACACCAGGAACCGCGGTGTTGGCCGTCGAATGGCGCTAGCTGCGCAGCATTTGTGCACCGCCGCCGTCAGTGTCAGCCAGTTTGCCGTGGCATACGGAGCTCCATCGCAGTCTTTAACACTGGTAGCATGCCGCGACAGCGTGGACGTGAACCGTATGTGCAGTTGACGGACTTTGAGCGAGGGCGTATAGTGGGCATGCGGGAGGCCGGGTGGACGTACCGCCGAATTGCTCAACACGTGGGGCGTGAGGTCTCCACAGTACATCGATGTTGTCGCCAGTGGTCGGCGGAAGGTGCACGTGGCCGTCGACCTGGGACCGGACCGCAGCGACGCACGGATGCATGCCAAGACCGTAGGATCCTACGCAGTGCCGTAGGGGACCGCACCGCCACTTCCCAGCAAATTAGGGACACTGTTGCTCCTGGGGTATCGGCGAGGACCATTCGCAACCGTCTCCATGAAGCTGGGCTACGGTCCCGCACACCGTTAGGCCGTCTTCCGCTCACGCCCCAACATCGTGCAGCCCGCCTCCAGTGGTGTCGCGACAGGCGTGAATGGAGGGACGAATGGAGACGTGTCGTCTTCAGCGATGAGAGTCGCTTCTGCCTTGGTGCCAATGATGGTCGTATGCGTGTTTGGCGCCGTGCAGGTGAGCGCCACAATCAGGACTGCATACGACCGAGGCACACAGGGCCAACACCCGGCATCATGGTGTGGGGAGCGATCTCCTACACTGGCCGTACACCACTGGTGATCGTCGAGGGGACACTGAATAGTGCACGGTACATCCAAACCGTCATCGAACCCATCGTTCTACCATTCCTAGACCGGCAAGGGAACTTGCTGTTCCAACAGGACAATGCACGTCCGCATGTATCCCGTGCCACCCAACGTGCTCTAGAAGGTGTAAGTCAACTACCCTGGCCAGCAAGATCTCCGGATCTGTCCCCCATTGAGCATGTTTGGGACTGGATGAAGCGTCGTCTCACGCGGTCTGCACGTCCAGCACGAACGCTGGTCCAACTGAGGCGCCAGGTGGAAATGGCATGGCAAGCCGTTCCACAGGACTACATCCAGCATCTCTACGATCGTCTCCATGGGAGAATAGCAGCCTGCATTGCTGCGAAAGGTGGATATACACTGTACTAGTGCCGACATTGTGCATGCTCTGTTGCCTGTGTCTATGTGCCTGTGGTTCTGTCAGTGTGATCATGTGATGTATCTGACCCCAGGAATGTGTCAATAAAGTTTCCCCTTCCTGGGACAATGAATTCACGGTGTTCTTATTTCAATTTCCAGGAGTGTAGTTCACAAAAATATTATTTCTACTGAGGTCGAAGTTGAGTGTGGCAGGGAAGTTATCTGCTCGCGTATAAACGGTCTAAAAGAAACAGATCTAATTGCTGGACGTTTTTACCGTTCAACCGATTCTGCTGTGACAGTTGAAGAATCATTCAGAGAAATGTCTACGGTCAGTAGCGCGTAAACCCCCAGATTTGGAGGCAACATTAAGCTACCAAGTATAGATTGTGATGTCTATGGATTCATTGCAGGGGGTACAGACATACAGTCATGCGAAGTGCTTTTGAGCACGTTTTATGAAAACTGTTGAGTAGCTATCTCGACTGCCCACACGCAATGGAAGTATCTTAGACCTTATACCTACAAATAGGCCGAACTTTATGAACAATGTCAGTAGAGAAACGAGGATTAGCGATCATGATATCATTATGGTAACTGTGCTAACGAAAGTTAATAAATCAGTTAAGAAGGCTAGGAGAGTATTTCTGCTAGAAAATGCAGATAATTACCTGTTAGCATCTCCCTTAGACACTGAACTGATATCACTCGTTTCAAGTAAGACGGGCATTGAGGAATTATGGGCCAAGTTAAAACAGATTTTAAATCGTGGTCTGTAGAATTATTTGCATAGCAAGTGAATTAAGGATGGAAGAGACCCGCAATGGTTTAATAAGGAGACTCGGAAAATGCTGAGGAAGGATAGGCTGTTGCATTCTCGGTTCAAAAGAGGGCGCGCAAATGACGACACGAGAAGGTTAGCAGAGATTTGTGCGACTGAGAAAAGATCTGTGCACGAAGCATACAACTACAGCCACGGTCACCCCTTAGCAAAACATCTGGCACAGGACACGAGAAAATTCTGGTCTTATGTAAAATCGCTGAGTGTATCTAAGGCTGCCATTCAGTCCCTTGTTAACCAGTCTAATGCAGCAGGTGAAGATAGCAAAATCAAAGCCTAAGTTTTAAATTTCACGTCCAAGAAATCTTCCCGCAGGAGAATCGTACAAACCTACCGCCATTTGACTATCGAACAAACTCCCATACGGACGACGTAGTAATAAGCAAAACTGATATAGATCAACAACTGAAGGAGTTGAAAACAAGTAAGTTACCGTGTCCGAATGGGATCCCAATTCGGTTTTTCAAACAGTAATCTGCGGCAATGGTCCTTTGCTTAGTTCGCATTTATCGTGAATCTCTAGCCCAGCGCAAAGTCCGAAGCGATTGGAAGAAGCACAGGTGACTCCTGTGTATAAGAAGGGCAAAGGAACGGACCAGCAAAATTACAGACCAATATCCTTGAAAGGAGTCTACTGGGGCACACTTGTATGTGACACACGACTATGATGATGATAATAAACTATGATACTACAAACGATACTTTATAATGCGGATCACTGACTGTGCACGACCGCAGAACCAAAGATACTGCTTCTGGTCTGAGATTGTAGTGTTGGAGTAAGAGAGTGGTGGGCACAGTTGTAGGTAGCAGTCTGTGAGTGAAAAAGGATAGTGTTGGCAGTTTTTGTGGCGTGCTGTGTGAAGCCACCAAGTGTTAGATTAATGTAGGAACTACGAGAACGTGGAAGCAGAAATCTTCATGCAAGATAGGTGAAGATGTTAAATAATTATGATTTTCGTTTTGCCAGCGAGTTAGTATAGATGAATTGGCTGATAATTGTCAATTGGTAAATTACCCCCAGAATGTACGTAAACTGATTTGATGAAAAGGATTGTTAGATGTCATAGGTAAATGTAATTTGATGATTTGTATTTATGCTGGTTTAGTGAGGTTGGATAATACTTGCTGCTTAAATCTCATTGTTCGTGAATCAATTAGTAAATATGATGTATTTTTCTGATAAATGTAACTTCAATTGTCAGATGTTTTTGAAAAGACAAACTTAACTTGCAGTATGAGTTTATATTCATTTATCAGACAAAAGAATATGATGTGCATTTTAAAGTATTATGGCCAGCATTGCACACTCCTGAGCCAGTATCTAGCATTTTTTTTTCCATTAAAGACGAGAATATATCGTGTTAGACCCTTGCTGCTTTATAGGTAAGATAATTTCATTTATTTGTTATGTGCACAGTTTTGAACAGGACCAGAGGTTTCACTGCGTAAAAGGCTGAATGTATTTTGCAGTAACTGTATTTCTTCATTGTCATTGGGAGTATAAATATTTGCTAAGAATAACACAAAGTAAGCACGCCACTTGTCCTTACAACGCGCTACACGATAATTCGAGTTTTGTAAAGGAGGTACGAGCATACGGAATATGTTCACAGATATGTGGGTGACTCGAAGACTTCTTAAATTATAGAACCCAGTATGATATCCTCGATAGCTAGTGATCATCAGAGACAAGGATATCGTCAGGAGTGCCCCAGGGAAGTGTGATAGGAGTCCTATTATTCTCTATATGCATAAATTAGTTGGCGGACAGGGTGGGCAGTAACTTGCGGTTGTTTGCTGATGATGTTCTAGTTTATGGTAAGGTGTCGAAGTTGAGTGACTTTTGAAGAATACAAGGTGAGTGAGACAAAATTTCTATTTCATGTGGTGAATGGCATATAGCTATAAATGTAGAAAAATATAAGTTAATGCGGGTGATTAGGAAAAAGAAATCCGTAATGTTCGGTTGCAGCCGTGTGCTGCTTGACACAGCCACGCATGTCGTTTAAATACCTGCGCGTAACGCTACAAAGCGATGTCGAATCGAACGAGCATGTGAGACTTGCGGCAGGAAAGACGAGTGGTCGGTTTATTGGGAGGATTCTAGGAAAGTGTGATTCATCTGTAAAGAGACCGTATACAGGGTGGTATCGTGACCGGGCCAAATATCTAACGAAATAAGCGTCAAACTAAAAAACTAAAAAGAACGAAACTTGCCTAGCTTGAAGGGGGAAACCAGATGGCGCTATGGTTGGCCCGCTAGATAGCGCTGCCATGGGTCAAACGGATATCAACTGCGTTTTTTTTTTTAAATAGGAACCCCCATTTTTATTACATATTCGTGTAGTACGTAAAGAAATATGAATGTTTTAGTTGGACCACGTTTTTCACTGTAATAGTCACAAACGTACAAGTACGTGGTATCACGTAACATTCCGCCAGTGCGGACGGTATTTGCTTCGTGATACATTACCCGTGCTCATCTACATCTACATCTACATCTACATTTATACTCCGCAAGCCACCCAACGGTGTGTGGCGGAGGGCACTTTACGTGCCACTGTCATTACCTCCCTTTCCTGTTCCAGTCGCGTATGGTTCGCGGGAAGAACGACTGTCTGAAAGCCTCCGTGCGCGCTCTAATCTCTCTAATTTTACATTCGTGATCTCCTCGGGAGCTATAAGTAGGGGGAAGCAATAATTTCTATACCTCATCCAGAAACCTGGCGAGCAAGCTACACCGCGATGCAGAGCGCCTCTCTTGCAGAGTCTGCCACTTGAGTTTGTTAAACATCTCCGTAACGCTATCACGGTTACCAAATAACCCTGTGACGAAACGCGCCGCTCTTCTTTGGATCTTCTCTATCTCCTCTGTCAACCCGATCTGGTACGGATCCCACACTGATGAGCAATACTCAAGTATAGGTCGAACGAGTGTTTTGTAAGCCTTCTCCTTTATTGATGGACTACATTTTCTAAGGACTCTCCCAATGAATCTCAACCTGTTACCCGTCTTACCAACAAATAATTTTATATGATCATTCCACTTCAAATCGTTCCGCACGCATACTCCCAGATATTTTACAGAAGTAACTGTTACCAGTGTTTGTTCCACGATCATATAATCATACAATAAAGGATCCTTCTTTCTATGTATTCGCAATACATTACATGGACCGTTTACCAATTGCGGAAAACAGATCTCCGGCGGTACTCCGAAAGCATACCACCCTTCGATTGTGCCATTCCAGCACTAATCGAAGCGCTAGGGTTTCAGGTGCCAGCCAGTCAGCCAGCCAGCCGAGCAGCCGCAGTCCATCAGAGCAGCAGCGGTCCAGCCAAGCAGCAGCAGCAGCGGTCCCGGCCAGCAGCAGCGGTCCAGCCAGTCAGCCCTCCTGCGGCAGCAGTCCAGCCAGCCAGCCAGCCCTCCTGCAGCAGCAGTCCAGCCAGCCAGCCCTCCTGCAGCAGCAGTCCAGCCAGCCAGCCCTCCTGCAAGAGCAGTCCAGCCAGCCAGCCCTCCTGCAGCAGCAGTCCAGCCAGCCAGCCCTCCTGCGGCAGCAGTCCAGCCAGCCAGCCCTCCTGCAGCAGCAGTCCAGCCAGCCAGCCCTCCTGCAGCAGCAGTCCAGCCAGACAGCCCTCCTGCAGCAGCAGTCCAGCCAGCCAGCCCTCCTGCAGCAGCAGTCCAGCCAGCCAGCCCTCCTGCAGCAGCAGTCCAGCCAGCCAGCCCTCCTGCTGCAGCAGTCCAGCCAGCCAGCCCTCCTGCAGCAGCAGTCCAGCCAGCCAGCCCTCCTGCAGCAGCGGTCCAGCCAGCCAGCCCTCCTGCGGCAGCAATCCAGCCAGCCAGCCCTCCTGCAGCAGCAGTCCAGCCAGCCAGCCCTCCTGCAGCAGCGGTCCAGCCAGCCAGCCCTTCTGCGGCAGCAGTCCAGCCAGCCAGCCCTCCTGCAGCAGCAGTCAGGCCAGCCAGCCCTCCTGCAGCAGCAGTCCAGTCAGCCAGCCCTCCTGCAGCAGCAGTCCAGCCAGCCAGCCCTCCTGCAGAAGCAGTACAGCCAGCCAGCCCTCCTGCAGCAGCAGTCAAGCCAGCCAGCCCTCCTGCAGCAGCAGTCCAGCCAGCCAGCCCTCCTGCAGCAGCAGTCCAGCCAGCCAGCGCTCCTGCAGCAGCAGTCCAGCCAGCCAGCCCTCCTGCAGCAGCAGTCCAGCCAGCCAGCCCTCCTGCAGCAACAGTCAAGCCAACCAGCCCTCCTGCAGCAGCAGCAGCAGCAGCAGCTGCGGCCCCGGCCCCTTCCGCGGCAGCACCTGCAGCTGCGGCATTCCTGCCAGCCCTCGTCAGCGTCAGTGCCAGCAGCGTGGGACTCTGGTCTTCGTCCATCTTCGTCTTCATCCGTCTTCGTCTTCGTCCGTCTTCGTCTGTCCCCAGTTTTTTTCGTCTCCTTTTCATCCTGTGCTTTTTTGTTTATTCCTGTCGTCATGTCAGCCCCAACCACCACTGCCACTACTACCACCACTGCCATTGTGTACAAGTCGACCTCCGCCACCGCCACCACCATTACATGGTGTGCCCAGTCACACCCCCCTCTTTTCATCCCTCCTCTTCTCACTCTCCCTTCGCCCTTGCTCTTTGTCGACCCCTCTCCAGCTTCTTCCTCCCACTCCTCTCCCTCTGATCCTTTCACCCCCCCCTTCCCCAGCCTGTCACTCCAGCTCCAGCTACGGTGGTGACCCGTCGGGCCAGCTCTCCCCATCGCCTTCGCCATCACCGCCACCACCGTCGCCATCGCCGTCGCCTTTACCGTCACCATCTCCGGCGCTGACTGCTGCGTCCACGCCGGGACCTGCCCCTCCTGCCACCTCCCTATAGCTCCCGTCCCTCATGTCACCACCCAACCTTCTGCCGCTGTTAAACGCCCTAGTGGCACCACCACCTCCTCCGCTCCCAAAAAGCCCCGCCCCGTCCTCCTTCCCCCCCCCATGATGCCATGGATGTCTCCCCGCCTGGCCCTGCTCCCTCCGCCTCCTCCTCCTCCTCCTCCTCCTCCCCCTCTTTATACAAATACCTCCTCTCCCATCCCTACTCGCAAACGGGATTCCGTTCTCGTCTCCTCCCCCAGTCCCACCCTCCATACTGACATCCTCTCCCGCCTCCCCATCACCGGTTTTGGCCCCAACACCTCCCTCACCCCTGCTCCTTCTCCATCTCCTACCCGCCAACCCCAACCCCCAGGTCGCCCGCCGACCCTCACCGCCTTGATCACTCGGCTCAGTCCGACGGAGGAGGAGGTGTTGGCGGAGCTCAAGGTGTATCCCACACTAGAGGTGCGGGCAGTCCGCCACATTTTCAACTCAGCCGGCCCCACCCGCCTTATGCGGGTTTTCTCTGAGGACGCCCCCTCCATTGACCATCTCCTGAAGGAGGGTGCCCTCCTCTTCAACCAGCGCTATAAGGTCGACCCCTCCCATTCCCCTCCTCAATCCCTGCACTGCCAGAGGTGTCTGCGCTATAATGCACACCCAACAGCCGAGTGCTGTGAGGTCCCCACCTGCCCGCATTGTAGGCAAGCGCACTTCCTCCGGCAGTGCCCTAACCTTCAATCCCATCCCTCCTGTAATACCTCCAATCTCCCCCATCCCACCTACTCCCAAAAGTGTAAGGCCCGACCGCCTCCGACCACTCCTGAACTTTCAAATAACTTCCGGGAATTCAGCCAGGTAACACTTTCAGCGACCCACGATATTTCGGCGGGAGAACACCCCGCCATTTTCAAGGCAAACTGCAACGAACAGGCGGCGTACATGCAAATTTAAAACCTCGGTTCTCGGACAGAAGCAGGAAAGATAACACACACACTGAACACTAGTGCCACCAAAGATGACCAAAGTCAGAGCTATCGATAGTGAGACTATGAATTCGCAGGTGAGGCAGCATTGACTCTGTTCCTTTGTTTTTTGACAAGGGAGAGAGCCGGATTCCAAACAGAGTTTAAACAGAAAGATCGGTCGTATTTTACGGAAATACGATGTGAAATGTGTTTTCCGACCTCCATCTAAAATTAGAGCACTTTTGAGTTCCGTTAAGGATGATCTTGGACTGCGTAAAGCGGGTGTATATCGTATTCCTTGTAGCTGCGGCATGGCATATATTGGTCAGACTATCAGGACCGTGGAGGACCGATGTACTGAGCATAAACGGCACACACGATTACAGCAGCCAAATAGATCTGCTATTGCCGAACATTGCTTGGACGCTGGTCACCCCATGTTATATAATAACACCGAGATATTGGCATGCACGTCCAGCTATTGTGACAGTGTCATTAGGGAGGCAGTTGAGATTAAATTAGCGAGCAACCTCGTTAACAGGGATGGAGATTTCTGTTTAAACTCTGTTTGGAATCCGGCTCTCTCCCTTGTCAAAAAACAAAGGAACAGAGTCAATGCTGCCTCACCTGCGAATTCATAGTCTCACTATCGATAGCTCTGACTTTGGTCATCTTTGGTGGCACTAGTGTTCAGTGTGTGTGTTATCTTTCCTGCTTCTGTCCGAGAACCGAGGTTTTAAATTTGCATGTACGCCGCCTGTTCGTTGCAGTTTGCCTTAAAAATGGCGGGGTGTTCTCCCGCCGAAATATCGTGGGTCGCTGAAAGTGTTACCTGGCTGAATTCCCGGAATTTATTTGAAAGTTGTATACGCCAGGAGAAACTCAGGTCTCACACTCCTGAACTCACCGTCCCTGTCCGTCCTCTGGACGCCCCCACCCCTCCTGGCAATTCCCTTCGCCCCCCCCCCCCCCGCTGAGGACATCATCAGGTTTCTCACCATTGTCCTACAAAACGTCCACCCTTTCCAGCGCCCTCACACCCTCCAACAGGTCTCCATCGCCACCCATTCCATTTTCCACTTAAAAATGTATGCCACCTACTCCAACAACCAGGCCCATTTCACCATCTCCCGTCTTGACACCCTTGTCTAAATCCCTGTCATGGCGCGACAGCACCGTATCCTTTTCAACAACATCCGCTCCGTTCCCACCAACAAGAACCTCTCCCTGCACACCCTTGCCACCCACCGCGTGGATGCCTTCCTCCTCAATGAAACCTTCCTCCAACCCCACCACACCGTCCACACGTCTCCCTACCTCCTTCACCGCTCTGATAATCCCCTCCCGATTGCGCGTGGCGGAGTTGCCATTGGTCACCACCACCAGATCCCAGTTTGGCTCCAACCTCTCCTTCCCGACCCCACTGAACACCTGATCCTTAGTCTCTTCTTCCCCGGCCTTACCGTCACCTGCACTTGAAGCTGACTGCAGAACGATTCTGTTCACTTCAGCACACACTGCGCATGTGGACCACGAAAATAAGATACGAGAAATAAGGACTCATAGAGGCATACAGACAATCGTTTTTCCCTCGTTCTATTTGCGAGTGGAACAGGAAAGGAAATGACTAGTAGTGGTACGGAGTAGTCCGCACCACGCATCGTAAGGTGGATTGAGGGTTATCGATGCAGATTGCGCCAGCGCATTAAATGAGAAGGAAGAGTTGTCCAAGTGGCATTCATGGGACCATTTCAACAATGTTCTACTTGATAAAAAACCACCAACTCATTCTACTTACCGGTGTTAGGTTTTAATGTGGCCTGTTGATCTTTCTGTATGTATGTACACATTGCAACGTAAGTGCAGTATTAGTTTTTGGGATTTGCTAAGCGTTGACATATTGTCCATAGATTTTACGATAGACAGGAGCATCGTTGAGGGCTGTGATATAAAAGCTACCGTATACACTGAAGCACCAAAGAAACTGGTAGAGGCATGCGTATTCAGATACAGGGATATGGAAACAGGCAGAATACGGCGCTGCTGTCGACAACACCTATATAAAACAATACATGTCTGGTGCAGTTGTTAGATCTGTTACTGCTGCTACAATGGAAGGTTAACAAGATTTAAGAAGTTTGAACGTGGTGTTACAGTCGGCGCACGACCGATGGGACACAGCATCTCCGAGGTAGCGATGAAGTGGGGGTTTTCCCGTGCGACTTTTTCACGAGTGTACCGTGAACATCAGGAGTCGGATAAAACATCAAATCTGCGACATGGCTGCGGCCGGAAAAAGATACTGCAAAAACGGGGCCAATGACGACTGAAGAGGATGGTTCAACGTGACAGAAGTGCAACCCTTCCGCAAACTGCTGCAGATTTCAGTGCCGTACCATCAACAAGTGTCACCGTGCGAACCATTCAACGAAACATCATCGATATGGGCTTTCGGAGTCGTAGACTCGCTTGTGTACCTTGATGACTGCACGACACAAAACTTTACACCTCGTCTGGGTCCATCAACACTGACATTGGACTGTTGATGACAAATCATGTAGCCTGGTCGGACGAATCTCGTTTCAAATTGTATCGAGCGGATGGACGTGCACGGGTATGGAGACAACCTCATGAATCCATGGACCTGCATGTCAGCAAGGAACTGTTCAAGGTGGCGGAGGCTCTGTAATTGTGAGGGAGGTGTACAGTTTGAGTGATATGGGATCCCTGATACGTCTAGATACGACTCTGATAGGTGACATGTACGTAAGTATCTTGTCTGATCACCTACATCCATTAATGTCCGTTGTGCTTTCCGGCGGACTTGAGCAATTCCAGCAGGACAATGCGACACCCCAAACGTCCAGAATTGCTACAGACTGGCGCCAGGAACACTCTTCTGAGTTTAAACACTTCCTTGAGCATATCAAGGATGGCTTGTAACGCGCTGTTCAGAAGAGGTCTCCATCCCCTCATACTCTTACGGATTTATAGACAGCCCTGCAGGACACATCGTGTTGCGGTAGTTCTGCGTGCTCGTGGGTGCGCTATACAATATTAGGCAGGTGTACCAGTTTCTTCGGCTCTTCAGCGTAGTCCTCTCTTTGGTAGGTGAAGTTTCTGTTTGTAATATACAACTGAGTCTCGTGAGAGTATTAGATGGAAGAGTTTCATGTCTGCAAATGAATTTTTACTTTTTACGCTGTCTAACAGCATAGATACTTTACGGTACGTTATATACAGGGCAATGTAGATATTTATATGGTTGTCAGTACGTGCAGTATTGCTATGTATTGTTTTGTTAATATGTTTTATAGTAATTGATAATGGAATAGAGCAACCCAGAAATATTTATAGTAGATATATCACACATTTGACAACGTGTGTAAAATTCCCAGTGCTGAAACCGATGATGTTTTGACACTGACATCCGCTCGAGCTACTGTTGGACATCACACAGCCAATTAGCATCGTCGTATAGGTCCATCAGCAATCGTCTGTCTGTGGCTTCAGTACCATGACGACTCGCGCTGATTTTATTACGATTTTGAGCTTCACATCTCTAAAGCAGATCACTGCTGATCATTGGTTTTTGTGTCTGGTGGTAGGCTTGTTTCTCTCGTTGAGCATTATAGTGGGTGTGCCATGGTATCTGTGTGTTCGTGCAGAGTGTCTGAGGTGATCGCCATCACATCGTTGCAGTTACCAGGATATCAACTGTCTCTTTCGCATCAATGTATTTGCCAAAGAAAAAAAATCGAAATTTTTGTCTGCAGTCTTCCCGAGTTTTCACGAATATTTTCCAAAGTTCAATAAAATTTTCAAATGTCCTAGAATATTCTCGAATGTTCTAGAATACAAGATGAAAGTGTCACTCATAGCACTAGTGCGCACTCTGGCAAAATCGTTTGAACCAATGAGTTGCTCATCGCAGCAAAGAGAGAGGAACAGCTCGTAGAAAAACTTTATCGCTTTATTGGGAAAAACTCGAAACAAAGCACTGTTGTCTGAGCGAACAGTGTTAGCAAAAGAAAAAGACGTAGTTCAACAAACAAATCAGCAAATTCGGAAAATGATACCAAGGGAAAGCAAACTATTTAAATATATTGAGACAATGCTGAACCAAGACGAAAGCAGAAACTTCTCAACAGAATTCCTAAATTCCCTCTATGTTCCCTGTATGTCTTCGAAAAAAAGATTTTAATCAGTATTCGTACCACGAATTACTCTCATTTCAACTATCTCACCATTCAGCTATGAAAGGCTCCAATTTACGGTAGATTAGAGCACTGTGCGCTTATCAGTGAATCACTGAGGCAAGCATTCCAGTAATGCGAATTTGCAAGAATCGTGTTTCACGCATGGACAGCTAAACACTGAGGTGACAAAAGTCATGGGATAGCTATATGCACACATACAGATAGCGGTAGTACTGCGTACTCAAAGTGTCAAAGGACTGAGCATCGGCGCAGATGTTATTTCTTCACAGATGATACATGTGAAAAGATCTTCGACCTCATTATAGCCTCACGACTGGGTTAACAGACACTGAACGCGGAATGGTAGTTGGAGCTATATGTACGGGACATTCCATTTCGGAAATCATTAGGGAATTCAATATTCCGAGATCCAAAGTAACAAGAGTGTGCCGAGAATACCAAATTTCAGGCATTACCTCTCACCATGGACAACGCAAAGGCCGACGGCCTTCACTTAACGATCAGCGGCGAACGTATTCGTTAGGACAGTGCGACGAAATTTATCGTTAACGGGCTATGGCGGTAGACGAGCAATGCTAGTGCCTTTGCTAACAGCACGACATCTCCTTCGCTCGTGACTACTGTGCAAATCAGTGGTGGCTTCGTAATGGTGTGAGCTGTGTTTACATGGAATGTACTGGGTCCTCTGGTCCAACTGAACAGATGGTTGACTGCGTTATGTTCGCCTGCTTGGGGACTATTTGTAGCAGTTTATGGACTTCACGTTCCCAAACAGCGATGGAATATTTATGGATCACAATGCACCGTGTCACCGGGCCATAAATGTTCGCGATAGGTTTTACCAACATTTTGGACAGTTCGAGCGAATGATTGCGACCCAGGTCACCCAACATGAATCCTATCTAACATTTATGGGACATGAAGATCAGTTCTTCTGGTAAATCGTGCACCTGTAACACTTTCGCAACTGTGGAGCGCTGCAGCATGCATGCAGCATGCATATTAGGAGTTTTCCCATGACCTCATCTCAATGTATTTAGTGCATTCGCCTGTTGGACAGTCACAAAATTAATTCACGAAAGCAAGATGCCACAGGTATACTGGTGTCCAAAATTAAAGCAACAAATGGAATTTTTGCGAGGTTGCTTTTATTTTGCGATAAACGTGTGATAGACAAGTAGAAACAATGTAAAGAACAGAGAACGTAAACAACTGCTACATGGAGAACGGTAGAAAAAGTGTTCCTTGTTTTTTTTTTTTTTTTTTTTTTTCAACTTAACGGATTTGTTCACGCATTCCGACAATTGAGTAATGTCCTCAGTATGAGGTGTGACCACCTCTGGCAGCAATACAGGCCTGACAACAATGACGCATGTTGTGAATTATGTCATCAGTCTCATCTTAAGGCAATAACTCCCATTCTTCCTGCAGAGCTGCTCGCGGCCTTGGGAAGTGGTTGGTGGATGCTGACATGACCAAGCCGTCTTCCTAGTGCATCCCAGAGATGCTCTGTGGGATTCAGATCGGGAGAGAAAACAGGCCACGTCATGCATACCTTCCATTTCCAAGAAAATATCCATCACCCGTGCTGTATGAGGTCGTTCATTATCGACCATGAATACGGAGTCTGGGCCCACGGAATCTCGCAACAACCGCAAACGAGGTCCCAAATTCTCGTCACGTAACCTCACAGCACTTACACATTGCCGTTTCGCCTGTACAATTCCATGTAGAGAGGTTCGAGTGGTCAACATAATCCCTGCTCACATCATTAGGGATTCTCCTCTTGCCACGATGTTTGGGTTCCGAAATCGTGTTCCACGTTGTCCCCAGATGTGTATCCGTCGAGAATCACTCTCCAGACCAAACTGAAAAGAACACTGGTCCACTGTTCGAAAGTCAAGGTGTCATGTTGACTTCATTCTAGACTTTCCCTTGTATGAAGATGCGTCAGAGATAGACATACAGCAGTTCTCCGACAATGAAGGCCACTCTGCCGAAGCCTTCTGCACACCGTTTGCCTCGATACAACACGTCCACTGGATGATGCGAGCTCAGCGTGCCAGTTACCGTGCAATAACAAGGCGGTACTATCGTGCCCTTACAGACAAATAACGGTCCTCTCTTCTAAAGTCATACGTGGTCGGCCCTGTCCTGGACTTCGGGATATAGTTTCGATCTCTATACACTGTCGCCACATCCGAGAGACAACAGAATGTTTCACGCTAAATGATCGGGCCACAACAGTTTGCAATTGCGCTGCTTCCTTTCTTTCTCTGGCCCTCCACCGTAGCGAGTCTGGTAGGCATCTCCTTTGCGCCATACTGCACGGCCTGTGACCGTGTACACAGCGACTGTGGATGTGGGGCTACCCAACGAACACTACCTCGTTTTATAGGTTCTCTGACGACATAGTTGACATGGTTATCGGTTGACAGGAATGCCGTCTTCCGTGCAGAGCACGATTGTACGGACGTCTGGTTGACAGTTTGTATGATCATCTCGTGAGTTACACTCAGAATGGGGAAACAGCGATTTCTTGCTTTAATTTTGGACACCAGTAAAATTTGGAAACTTGCGGTAAGTTCGTACGGGACCAAACTGCTAAGGTCATCGGTCCCTAGGCTTACACACTACTTAATCTAACTGAAACTAACTTACGCTAAGGTCAACACACACGCCCATGCCCGAGGGAGGACTCGAACCTCGGACGGGGGCAGCCGCACGAGGACATCAGTATATGTTGTACTCAGAATAAGTTAGATGCCGTACAAATTAAATGATTAATTATGGGTGTTTTCTAATTTAGAAAACAAACGGAAAAAGGAGAAATAAAGCAGATCATTTTCAGCTAGTGTTAACATAATTTCCGTTAGCCACTGGGCTCTTACCGGCTCAGGCAACACTTAAGTCCAAATTAATTGGTGGAGATAACAGTGTTTACGCATTCCGGACGAGTGATCACGCAGTGGGCTGACACAGCAAACAGCAGGTGCGTCGGAGGCCGGGGCCCCGACCACGCCATTAACGGAGCTTATCCGGGGCGCCACGCCGGTGGCTGGAGGCAGTGGCCCAGTAACACAAAGGTGGCGAGATCAAAAACGTTTCAGAAAACAACTTCACAAAACAGAAAATTCATAGTAATGATAGCATGTAATAGCATAGTAATGACAGCATGCTTTGCTTTCCCCAGCATACCAACTAATCCATTCTCCGAGATATCTGAATTCTTTTATTATTTCAATCTTTTGTTCTTGAACTTTTAGGTATTTACATGAGTGCTTGATGTTTGTCAATATCTTAGTTTTTTCAAAGGTAATGTGAAGACCTATTTCAGCTGCTTGTTTCTTTATTTCTGAAACAATGGAAGAATCACGGGAGCAAACTAACAAAAAATACATACAACAAAACATCCCTTTCATGGGGATCCAAAATTACACATTACAAGACAGTGATTAAGCCAGAAGGCCAAATGGAGAAACTTGAGCTAAAGGAGATAAAAATTTTAAGAAAAATCATACGACAAAAATTTCTAGACAATAAGATTATATACATCAAAAATGAAACTCTCTACAAGAACATTGAAAAATTTTCTGATACTATGCGAAAAAGGAGGATAAATTCTTATAGTCATCTTCTCGGAATGAATTCCTATAGATTAACTAAACAAATCTTTGACTTTTCCCGAAACCGCAAAACGAAACCCAACTGGTTTAAAGAAACTGAAAAAGACCTACTAGAATTAAAGATTTCAGAAAATTTACTTATTGATCGAACAGCTAAATTAATTACTAAAGATGAAAACATAAGGTTCCAAGAGGAATCTACCCAAAAATACGAACCCTGCATCTCGGAAGAAGAGAGGAAAAGAAGATCAGAAAGAATGAAGATATACTGGGCCCTAAGAAAAGAACAACGCACAAAGAAATGATTGATCCAGCGTACCCCAAAGAGGCTGAAACTAAATAAGATTGACAGCATGTGTAGAAACCATTTCTCTGTCTTAAACTTCTCTATTTACCTTTGCAGATTATGTATGAAAGCAAAATAATGGAAACGGCACATCAGAGCCATCCCATGGCCGACAACAGAAGAAGAACTCTTGATAATATCCCCCTTCCTGTTGTTTACACGACGTCAAGTACCCCCCCCCCCCTCTCCGAACCATCTTTTCCATCAGTGAAATACTAAGCAATGGTACGCGTCATTTCTTGCTCTGAACTGTCGTCGTTGGAACAGTCCCACCTATGAAATGAAGCATCCGAAGTTCCCTTCGATCAGTGACAGATTGGCATATGTTTTCATGGAAGCGGTGTTTCGGACATACATTGATAGATAAACGGGTGGAGTCGATTCAGCGGCCCAAATGAATCTACTATGGGAGACTTTTTGTGGTTAAGGAACTACCCACACTCAGTAAAATAGCAGTTGAACATTTTTAAGGAAATTATGGAAAAAAGACAACCAAAACAGTGACGTAAGTCTTGCGTACTCCTGGCGAATATCAAGGATATTTCTCACGGAGTTAGCGAGTTCAGCACTAGGGAAAAGTTGGGCTACCAACACTACAACGTGTGCAGAACTTAAGTACGAAAGTAACTTTTCCATAATGTGTCACTGTCGAGGAGCATAATTCAATGAAACTTGGATTACACTTAAAATGAACTGCAACAGTACAGAACAGGAGGTTAGGGGACAAATATGCAATGAGAGGAACAGAAATGAAACTTTAATTCCAAGACATAACTGCACTGAAGTCACCGCGATTCTTGTTGGTCCCCCTGGGCATTACGAAAGGCGAGACATGGTTCTTAGCAGAGTGTGTGACAACGGCGGAGAGCAATTAACGCTCTGCAACGTTGGCCACAACATGTGTAAGGAGTTCTTTGGTAGGGTCCCCCATTTCTCTATCTGAACTGTTGACAACTGGTGGATGGTCATTGGCGCATGTTGACTTGCCGCAATACGCCTCCCAAACGCATCCCACAAGTACTCCACGGGATTTGAGTCGGGCGAATTTACAGGCCAGTCCATTTGCCAGATATCCTCTCGTTCCAAGAGTTCTTCCACCTGCACTGTTCGATGCTGTCCGCATTATCGTCCGTAAAAATTTAATTCAGCGCTGAATGCACCCGTGAAAAGACGCACATGGGGAAGGAATACAGTGTCACGATAACATTGTCTATGTTCAAAGATATGGAGATCAGTAGGCCCATGTAAGCCCGCCCGGTTGGCCGTGCGGTCTAACGCACGGCTTTCCGGGCGGGAAGGAGCGCCTGGTCCCCGGCACGAATCCGCCCGGCGGATTTGTGTCGAGGTCCGGTGAACCGGCCAGTCTGTGGATGGTTTTTAGGCGGTTTTCCATCTGCTTCGACGAATGCGGACTGGTTCCCCGTATTCCGCCTCAGTTACACTGTGTCGGCGATTGCTGCGCCAGCAAGTTCTCCACATACGCGTACACCACCATTACTCTACCATGCAAACATAGGGGTTACACTCGTCTGGTGTGAGACGTTCCCTTGGGGGTTCCACCGGGGGCCGAACCGCACAATAACCCTGGGTTCGGTGTGCGGCGGCGGAGGGGTCAAGTGGACTGCGGTAGTCGTCTTGGGGTTGTGGACCACTGCGGCTGCGGCGGGGGCAGAACCTCTCCGTCGTTTACAGGTTCCCGGTTAACATATAATACAATCCCATGCAACATTATGACTTCCCACAACATAACACATGGACCATCAAAACAATCATGCTCGACAGTGTTCCTGGGTGCATTACACGCTCACATATGGCGAGAGATGGGTAGATGGACAAAGGAATTTCTTTACTGGATTCCAACAGATGCAGGCGATGACCTAATGTTATCAGCAGAATGTATCAATATAATTACACTTTCCTCAAGACGTTCGAATCTCATCTTTATCTAATGTACGAGGCCTGTTCAGAAAGTAAGCTCCGATTGATTGCCAAATTGAAACCACAGTGAACATCAGAAATGTTTTACTTGTAACAATTAGCTACACCTTTCAGCTACTTCTCTACGTAGTCGCCGTTCTGACTTAGACTTTTGTCATAGCGTTGTACCAACTTTTCAATAGCCTCATCATAGAAGTCAGCCGCCAGTGCTTTCCGCCAATTCTCCACGCTGGCCTACACCTCGTTGTCTGTGTCAAAATGTTGTCTTCAAAGACAGCGGTTCATGTGACCAGAGATGAAACTCAGGGGGAGACAATTGCGGACTGTATTGTGGGTAATCTCACATTTCCATTTGAAAACGATGCAGGAGCATCTTCATTGCCCCTGCAGAATGCGGCTGAGAATTGTCTTGAAGAAGAAACAGCACGACAGTTATGTAATGTTAGCTGCATAGCTTCAGGCGAAATTTCTCACCAGGCCCTCGTACTTGGCGGCAGACACTATTTTCTAGACATCTTTACGCACTCACTGCGAGCTCAGAAATGAGAAGAGCGACGTGATCCTAACTGGGGTTATACTAGAGACACTACCCAACACATCTGTGCAAAGCTTTATCGGATTTTCATAGTCGTTTCCATTTCGCGACCGATCGGAGCTTACTTTCTGAACGGCCCTCGTAATTACGAAAGCTGAAGAAATGGATGAAAGTTTGTACTATGGTTGGGACTTGAACTTGGGTCTTCTTGCTTATTATACTGGTATGCAGCCATTACACCACCATAGCACTACAGCTGACATTACGTAATGGGGAAATCCTGCCTGTGCCTCAGGCATAAGTCATCTGCAGATCTGATATAATTAAATTCTCAAAAATGGTTCTAATTGCTCTGAGCACTATGGGACTTAACATCAGAGGTCATCAGTCCCCTAGACTTACAACTACTTAAATCTAACTAACCTAAGGACATCACACACATCCATTCCCGAGGCAGGATTCGAACTTGCGACCGTAGCAGCAGCTCGGTTCCAGACTGAAGCGCCTAGAACCGCTCGGCCACATCTGGGGCAATTAAATTTTCCTCGAGACAATACGTCCAAAGTCAAGATGCTATTCCAGTACCAGAGAGCCTCAGCAATAGGGACGATCTAAGAAGGGGAAAATAAGCTGAAGATCTGAACTGAAGTTTGTGATAGGGAGGGCACTGGAGTAGTGTAGTCCATGCAGCTACTTTAGATGGAGTGCTGTGGCGGTGTAATGGCTTTCATATCAACGCGGTGAGAAAAGAAACACTGGTTCAAGTGCCAGCCACAGCAGAAATTTTAATTCGTTTCTTCTGCTTCCATCATTATCGTAGAAGCTGTCAATGACGACATTTCCGTAACTAACTTCCGTAGTAGAGACATTTACACCCCTGTACAGGTATTCTCAGTCGCATTCGCTGTGTAATGCAGTCATGGAGGCAACTGGAGTAACTAGTAGAATGGATTAAACGATCTGACGAACAGGTTGTGCTGTGGTTAAAACATGTAATAATAAAAGATTCACATACAGGTTGTCCCAGAGATGTTGCTGCAAACTTCGGGCGGTTGCAGAGGAGGTCTCAAGGAATCAAACGTGCCTTTTGTTCTCTAAACTGTAAAGTTTTGGGGATTTTAGAGGGTTTAAGGAGAAAAACTAGCTGTGGATGGAAAACCGCGTCAGAAGAAGTAATACACTGAGACCACAGAACACTACATTCGTGGGAGACAACGCCTGTCTACATTGAGACCACAGAACACTACATTCGTGGGAGACAACGCCTGTCTACACTGAGACCACAGAACACTACATTCGTGGGAGACAACGCCTGTCTACGCATCAGGTAGCTCCATCTTCTCCATGGCGACCCTCGATCACTGAATAACAAACAACACTGCGAGCGTACAAAGTGACGTTTGCTGCAAAACGGATGGCCTAGCGCCACGCGCCGTTGCCTGTAACTTCCATTTTCTGTAGCGTTGTTGGATCACGTTTCCGGACACGAGTTCCTAAACTCAGTTTGTTCCTTACCACACCCTCTACCACCCCTCGAAGTTTGTCACATCATTTCTGAGGCATCCCAATATCCTGGCTGGGATCGCCAAATAAAACGGGTGTATGGTCCCGGTGGTCCCGGTCGCCTACGGTGGACTGGAAGCCGAGCAGTGACCTCTCCAGTTGTCAGGATGCTAGGAAATGACTGTGGACGCGTCAGAAACGCCAAAGAAAGATTATTAATTCATGACACCTTTATTCCTGCCAAGTAAAATGTGGCCTGCGTAGCACATGCTGGCTGAGCTTGGCGATATCAACGACCTTCCCCAAGTCCTCGCTGACTCGTAGCGATGACACCAGCAACGGGTCGCACCAGTCTTGCTAGCGCAGCGCCGCGTGCTGTGATGTAGCGTGGAGTGCCCTTACTTAGGCCGCGTGTGGCTGGCGGCGCTCAGCTGGCTGGCCGGCCGGTTCGGCGGCGGACAGCAGGCCGCTGAGTGTAGGAGGCTCCGGGTTGGAGACCCGGCGCTGTCGGCACGAGAAGCATTCTCGTAGTGTGGGGTGTACTCTATCCCACCCCGTCTTCTTCCCTGCTCCTCCTGGTGGCTCGTCCGCGGTGGACGGGCTGAACGGGCTGCAATCCCCCAGCGTCGTCAGCTCACCCGGTTGTGACGACGGATGCACAGGCCCTAGGCCCTGCACGATCTCGACAACGACTCACTGATATGGTCAGCATTGGCGGCGAGCGAGTCTGCCGCGATGTCTGCTAATCTTGGGTTGATGATTGACAGCAGCAGCAGAGATGACCAGAGCTGATACTGTCCCCTCACGTCTGCTGCTGGATGGGCCGCCCTTACTGCAACATCTCCTTAAGGGGCTCCGGAACGCCCTATACTTGCAATGTTAAAATAACGCTTATAAATTACATATTTCCTCACAAAGTATTTGAGGTAGGAAGTTGAACTTTTTACAGATTATTTATTGGAATATGGGCTACAACTTAACACAGGTATTTTACAAAATTTTAGTTCAGTTATTAAAGATGATTTTTTTCAATTGTAATGAAAATTCACAACATTTTTTTGCAATTTTTTATTTATATATTCAAAAATATACAGATTTGTGGAAAAAGGCTGTGTTAAATTATGCAGAAGGTACTGTGTAACATTTACTGAAAGTTTGAAACAAATATGTTTGGAAGATCCTTAGAAAACATGTAATTTGTATGAGAAAATAAAAGTTTTGGGAATCGAGCGACAAAGATTGGATTAACTTTCTAGTGCATTCCAGGTCCATAGGATGGATTATCTTCATCCTCTGCAAACTCCTCCTCCAGCTTCCTCTTGTTCCTCCTCCTGTTTACTCTTGCTTATATTTCTAGACTCTTTACAGCCCTGTCTGCAGCCCGAAGGCGTTCCTTGTCTAAAAGCAAGCATCGCTCGTACCATGTTAGAACCTATCTTCATTCCCATATTTCTAAATACCTTGCACCTTACAATGTTGCCATCATTGAAAGTCGCAACAGAATCATACACACCGAAGTGAAGTGTTTCTATTCCAACAAATACAGTCTTGGGGATTCTCGACCATATAACACTATTTACACTTTCATTGGGGTTTTGAGTTTTTCCGTGAATACACTTTTTCAACAGTTCAGGTGCTGCTAAGTCTCTGAAAATAGGTTTTATCACCTCCATTATTGCATGAGGCAGACTATGCTTATGAGTGTACACTTCACCAGTTAGCAATCCTTTGTTATATTTACACCAACTGTCTTCTTCTTTGGGACACAAGCTATGTTGGGGATTTTCATCGTCTTTATTGTTTACAGTAATAACACATACCTTTGGTTTTCCAACATTTCTCCTTTTCTTAAAAGCCTTCAGAGGATTTCTAATAACTTTACTTTTACTCATTATTATACTTCAACAAAACAGAGACTCAAGAAACAGAATTAATTACGAATATTTTCGAGATAACGACAGAGTAAATAAACATGAAACAATCGACAATAACACCAGCGATATATATTGAACCATCACAGGTTAGCCACAACACATACTTTATCTCACATCACTAAAATGTACCTGATGAACACGGACGTTAATAATAACACCATTTGACAGCAGTTTAACAGCGCCACAGTGGGTCACGCCCATGTAGAACACATTTCAAAAAAAATTTTAAAATAGTTGTAGTCTTCGGAATTGAATAAATTATATATCTATTAAAAGGTAATAGTCTGCAGATTCAGAAAACGCAAAAAAGTAAAAATTGAACTTTTCATGATTTTGAGCCTTTCCGGAGCCCCTTAATAAAGCTTAACATGTCGATCACTGAGCTGAGTGCTACGCAGCGACCCAGTACACATCTATCTGCAAGTCTAAATGCGAGTGCCTTGTTGCTATCAAAGCTGGCGTATTTAAAGGAAGCACGAGCGACGTCCTGACGTCATGTTCGTTTGTAATGAACGCATTCGTTCCACTTACACTGCTGATTTATCTGTCGTACTCGCCCCTTAGGTTTTCTTGTGACAGAGTTACATGTTGTCACGGCAGACTTACGCGAAGTTGTGAAATGCAGTACAGCTGACGCTATACCTCTGTCTTACACTCTACGAAAGTCTCCGTCTAACACAAACCCGCGTGCTACGCAATTCTCTCTCGCCTCTCGTGTGTAACCCGGCCATTGCCCCTGCGTGATGACACATTCTGACACATGTGCAATCCTCTTACCTCTTGGATAACCTACTGCCTCTGGCTCTCGGCATAGGCAACGAAACTTTGACAATATTCCACATTTGCAACTCTTTACTATTCCGCGACACTACATGACTAATAGTGTTAGTAATAACTACAAGTCTAACCATATCACTGTGCATCTGTTCTCAATGAACCGAGCAGTCCCTACTATCCAAGTGATAAATACTACCAATCATCTTCTTGTAGTGCCCTCCGAAAGTCATCTACACATTTTGAAGGAGTAGGGCGATACGTGCCTGGACGCTTACACCAAGCAGTCTTCGGATATGGGCCATCTGTAGAGTCAACGAAAGGTAAGTCTGTCAGTATTTCCGAAACTGCGACTCACACAGGAAGTGTGACGATGTTGATTAGGTGTGAGCTTGGAAAAGTGATTAGAACAGTGATTCTTAACAATACGTCTGTGAACAATAGAGATAACCAGTGTAATGATGGAAAACAATCGGCCAATACTAATAAGTGAAAAGCTATCAATAAATTCTGAATTTTCTGAGCTGGAATGTGGCTCAGGAATCGGAAATAAAAAGGCAATTAGTAAGTAATCGACAATGCAAATCTTGACACTCACGTACCATCATGAACTGAGAATAGATAAGGTTGGCAATGAACTCATAATGGAAATTCGATCACTATGGAAGACAGTAACCGCGACTTGAAACAAAAGTTTTAGAATTGTCGTCGCAAATCAAGACAAAGTCATCACGAATTAAGAGATTGAATTGTGAGAAGCGGCAAAAATGTTAGGACATCATTTGGATAAGGACTGAAAACAAAAAAGGAAAATCGAGAACGAGATTCAACGATTAGAAACGGAATTTTTAGACCACAAACTCAGGGGTGAAAAAATAACAACAAATTCATCCAAATGGAATAAGAAACGAGGCAGCAAAATCACAAAAACTAAGGCTATCTGTCACACAATTAAATGAACGTAAATTAAAATGAGCAGAGGAGTACAGTCATTATAGTGAATTATAGCAAAAAATTAGCAACATCCGCGAGACCTGTGGGAAAAGTGTAACTACCGATTTTGAAAGGGATAAGAAGAAACTTCACGAAGAAATTGCCACGATGTTTGAAGCTAAACAGGAAGAAGTTTTCGTTGACACCACAAGTATTGCGAGTGATAATTATTCAAGAGTGTGTAAATTTCAGTCATTATGGTCAGTGGGCAATGTACATGTAGTTGCTTTCGTAAAACAGTGTAGACTAGCATTTCCTGTAAACTGGGATGAACAGAAGAAGAAAATCAGCTTTTGCGTTGGCTTTATGCAACGAGATACACTTGTATAAGATAGTAGAGAAATCAACGAATCCAGGAACTATAAACAATTGGAAGGTGCAACTCTGAAGAAGTATTGGTCAAAAAATAAACAATGGTCGGTAAAATTGTTACTCTTGACAGTTACTTATTACTGACGTTGTGATGGAATGATGAAAGGCTTTATCAAAAAATATTCGGAGAAAAATGCACACCTAAATGACACTTTACGTGAAGAAGAACTGATGGAGATTTTGATTCAAAGGTTACCATTGTCTGTGCGCTAAAAAGTTTCACTGTTCCTGTACCGCATTGTGCAGAAATTATATTTAATACTGGATAAGACAGAAGCGATAGCGAAAAAGGTAGAGCCAGAGGAACAAAGGAGGCAGGAGAGAGAACGGAGAGCCGGCCGCGGTGGCCGTGCGGTTCTGACGCTGCAGTCCGGAACCGCGGGGCTTCTACGGTCGCAGGTTCGAATCCTGCCTCGGACATGGGTGTGTGTGATGTACTTAGGTTAGTTAGGTTTAAGTAGTTCTAAGTTCTAGGGGACTTATGACCTAAGATGTTGAGTCCCATAGTGCTCAGAGCCATTTGAACCATTTTTTAGAGAACGGAGAATGTGGTCTTGAACATAGAAACTTCAGATGTGGCGACTTACATAACTACGGGGTGCAAAGGAACAACGTTTATGTCGTAAGTTCGATGACCGCCTGTCACGCTATGTTTACGATAATCACAGTAATGATGAAGAAGCAAGATATTCAGAAAGTCAGATAACACAGGGAAAATACTGGCGAAAAGATGGTCGCGAATTTGTGAATAATAAGAGGAATTTGGCGAACTGATCGCCAGAAACGAATAATCATGGGGGATGCGCACCTGTACATCGAGAATCATAAAACTGAAAGGAGTTTGCTATGGGATGCGGTTAGGGATGAACATTGGAAACGGGTCAGAACCGATTATGATCATGAAACTTAAAGACCAGAGGAGCTTAAGGCAAAATCTATTACACAAAAACAAAGTCGTAGATAGTGAATTAATGGTTTTTCAAGTCTAAGATAAATGAAATAAAGATACATAGGTAGCGAAGCAAGTGCTGTCTCAGCTGTATTGCATCATCAATTAAGACAGATTGAAAATACGAGGGGCGTTCAGAAAGTAAGCTCCGATCGGTCGCGAAATGGAAACGACTATGAAAATCCGATAAAGCTTTGCACAGATGTGTTGGGTAGTGTCTCTAGTATAGCCCCAGTTAGCATCACGTCGCTCTTCTCATTTCTGAGCTCGCAGTGAGTGCGTAAAGATGTCTAGAAAATAGTGTCTGCCGCCAAGTACGAGGGCCTGGTGAGAAATTTCGCCTGAAGCTATGCAGCTGACATTACATAACTGTCGTGCTGTTTCTTCTTCAAGACAATTCTCAGCCGCATTCTGCAGGGGCAATGAAGATGCTCCTGCATCGTTTTCAAATGGAAATGTGAGATTACCCACAATACAGTCCGCAATTGTCTCCCCCTGAGTTTCATCTCTGGTCACATGAACCGCTGTCTTTGAAGACAACATTTTGACACAGACAACGAGGTGTAGGCCGGCGTGGAGAATTGGCGGAAAGCACTGGCGGCTGCCTTCTATGATGAGGCTATTGAAAAGTTGGTACAACGCTATGACAAAAGTCTAAGTCAGAACGGCGACTACGTAGAGAAGTAGCTGAAAGGTGTAGCTAATTGTTACAAGTAAAACATTTCTGATGTTCACTGTGGTTTCAATTTGGCAATCAATCGGAGCTTACTTTCTGAACAGGCCTCGTATAATCAAAACTGTATAAAGAGCAAAATACACTCATCTCAGTAGGATTAGTGCAAATCATTTGATGCATAGTTGAAAAAGAAGTCAACCTATGGCACATCATGTAACTTAATGGAAAAATACACGCAATAAATATTCACGAGATAATCATAATAGGACACACGAATTGATACCAAACAAAATTGATAATTGACGAATGTGTTCAAGGATGGGCTCAAATGCGATAACAGGTACGTAACTTAGAGGACATACATACACATCGATTTAATCTTCCTTTTTATCGTCGCAATGAAAACACGCTCGAGCACTCTGCTTTTTAATTTAGTTATCTAAATGCACTATAACTACGTCACACGCCAACTGTTATACACTAAAAACACATTCAGGTACTCTGTTTTTTAATTTAGTTACCTAACCGCACTGTAAATAAGGTAGAGCAAAATGTTTTCATTTATCGAGCGACACCTCTGGCGTCTGCTTCTGATGGGGCGGTGTCGATTTCTTGCATTAGGTATGGTGAATGTACTGACACAAACATACCAAGCTGATTGGTGTCGGCACTCATTTGCAGGTGACTTCTGGAACACCGTTCAAGTCATCGTTATATGAACTGCAATATCTTCTTATTATAAAGGTGAAATCTTGTGTAGCGTTTGGTTGCACCGAAAGGTATGTGAAAGTAAGTGATATTTCTTTCCACAATTGAAGATGTTTTAAAAACCTAAAAAAAAAAAAATTGCGAACATATTTTTAAATAAGCGACTTTATAGGCTGAAGCTAAGGAGTCATTTCGTCGCCAGGCAGATGCTGTGACGTCCCTTCCCCCCTTTTACACTCGTCGAGAGGAGACGCGACTCGTAATGATGTTCGTTCCCTTCAGTATGACGTGGAACAGCACCTGCAACTCTCGTAAAACACAGCTCCTGGCATAGTTAAGAAATATTCTATTGTTCCATAAAAACACGGGAGAACTGCCGGATATCAGTAACTTCCTGCCACGATATTTCGGCACAGAGTCTTTTGGCCATTTCCAGGTGAATGCCACTATAGTAGTACTACTGATATGGAACATTATGGAACAATCGGTACGCCGGGAAAGCTTTAAACATCAAATATTCTATTGTTCGTCCTTAACAGCTTTATCAGTTTGTGTTAACTGATAAATTGCAATTGTTTATCTTTTATATTATGCCTGGTTAGTTTCGTGGAGCAGTGAAATCTTGGTTCTTAATCCTATCATGACGGTTGTTTTTCACATAATCCTTAGCGAGGATTAATAATTGCTGTTCGTAATTCCGTTGCTATGCCGTCGCTACGTCAAATTATTAACAACGATCCAACGTAACTCCAGAGATCACTTATGTTGAAGTAACGTCCCTCCAACACGCCGTAATGCTGATTTTTATGTTATTCACCTTTCACTGTCATTTCTGTCTTCAGACAGTCACTTAAAATGTTTAAAAGGCTCAATCACTAGCATCAACATAAGTAATATTATTCCTTGAGTCATGTAGCCGACACATCTGATTTATCTCTTGACTAATAGTTTATTAATCTTTTTGTAGCTAATTGTTTGTCATTACGACGCACACACACCTACATGTCATTCAATATTAAATGGTTCAAATGGCTCTGAGCACTATGGAACTTAACTTCTGATGTCATCAGTCCCATTGAACTTAGAACTACCTAAATCTAACTAACCTAAGGACATCACACACATCCTTACCCGAAGCGCCTAGTACCGCTCGGCCACTTCGGCCGGCCATTCAGTATTAACTTCTCATCAGTCCGGTAATCGTGACGTTCACAACAACTTTTGATTGAACGGCGTATTGGTTTTTCTTCATGACTTTGTATTATTCTTTCCTACTCAAGACTACGAATAGTTTTCGTGTCACTGATCCATTACTGTCAAGTTCGCAACTGTTCTTCAATCCGAAGGTTAAGTCCAGTAAATCAGTATCACTCAACTAAAATCACCGTCGCGTTGATGACGGTAAAGATTGCTTTATTCAGTCGAATGACTGAGTATGGCGTTAATCTCTCTCTCCCCCGAACTATCGAACTTTCACAACTGAAACAATCTAATAGCGTTTGCTTCCAGAAGACTATCGCAATAGTACTCTAGAGCGACTCAAGAGCAATAATCGAACATTTCCATATTCGAGTTGCATTGTAGGCGCATTGAATTTCCTTTTCGATGCGGCTACAACTCTCTTCCATGGTAAATGTTATCTTTGACCGAATTACCTCCTTGGATTTAACCTTCGTTCATATGAATTTAAATTTATTCTATAGATGTTTAAAAGGTAATGCATGACAACCCTTTCCTTTTATCTCCTCTTTTGTATGTTACTCTCAGTATTTAAGTGTTATAGTTGTTAATCAAAACATTATCAGTGTAATTAATTTTTTATCACCAATAGTTGTTGTCACTGTCAAGATGACTCACTTCCCTACTTTAAGTTTTCACAAAGTTTGTTAATTGGGGTTTTCTGTCCTTGGGGCGCTAGAGTGCGTGTGGTCACCTGTTTAAGAGTATTTATTCGTGTCTAAATATGACAAATTCAGCTTTAAGGATCATTATATTCCTAACTCGAAAACATATGTTTGGAAATTTAGTAGATACTAATTGAAACGTGTTTCATTTTTTTCTTCATACTTTGATTTTACGTAATCTCCAAACAGGTTACAGTTTTGCCATTAATGAAGTAAAAAGGAGCGTTTGGGCCTTTGCTCTGAAAAGGGAGAGTTTTAAGCCGAACGACTGCACAAAGCTGTCTATCAGACACATTGTCAAATCCTGGCAGAGATTTTTCCCTGAGATAAAAGGATTTTTTTTATTCTTAAACTTAAAACCTGGCGAATAAAGATGACTCTGAGAATACGGATAGCTAAGCTCTAATTTACTGAAAGAGCATTCTCTACAACCAATACTTTCTAATGTATTACGTATCTTATCTTGATACTGTTTCCATACATGTAATGGGTTAATAAAAAGTCATAAGACATAAACGCAAATTATGTGTAGAAAGTGGACATTATGGAAAGAAATGGATGTCCTTTCTTATAAAAGCATACTAAAACATTTCACACGTATTGATGAGAAACAGAAAAATTAATGATGCCTGCCAAACTGATGTTTCACACAGTTGTTATTGTTGTGGTCTTCAGTCCAGAGACTGGCTTGATGCAGCTCTCTATGCTACTCTATCCTGTGCAAGCTTCTTCACCTCCGAATAACTACTGCAACCTACATCCTTCTGAATCTGTTTAGTGTGTTCATGCCATGGTCTTCCACTACGATTTTTACCCTCCGCGCTTCCCTCAAATATCCAAAATGATGATCTCTTGATGTCTCAGAACGTGTCCTACCAACCGATCCTTTCCTCTAGTCAAGTTGCGCCACAAATTCCTCTTCTCCCCAATTCTATTTAGTACCTCCCCATTAGTTACGTGATCTACCATCTAATCTTCAGCATTTTTCTGTCGCACCACTTTTCGAAAGCTTCTATTCTCTTCTTGTCTAAACTATTTATCGTCCTCGTGATGACCGGGTGTTGTGTGATGTCCTTAGGTTAGTTAGGTTTAAGTTGTTCTAAGTTCTAGGGGACTGATGATCATAGATGTTAAGTCCCATAGTGCTCAGAGCCATTTGAACCATTTTTTATTTATCGTCCATGTTTCGCTTCCATACATGCTTACGTTCCACAGAAATACTTTGAGAAAAAAATTCCTGACGCTTAGATCTATACTCGACGTTAACAAATTTCCCTTCATCGGAAACGCTTTCCTTGCCATTGCCAGTCTATATTTTATATGCTCCCTACTTCGACCATCATCAGTTATTTTTCTCCCCAAATAGCCAAACTCATCTACTATTTTAAGTGTCTTATTTCCTAATCTAATTCCGTAGGCATCACCTGATTTATTCGACTACACTCCATTACCCTCGTTTTGCTTTTGTTGGCGTTTCCTTATATCCTCCTTTCAAGACACTGTCCATTCCTTTCAACTGTTCTTCCAGGTCCTTTGCTGCCTTTGATATGATTACAATGTCGTCGGCAAACCTCAAAGTTTTTATTTCTTTTCCATGGATTTTAATTCCTAATCCAAATTTTTCTTTTGTTTCCATTACTGCTTGCCCAATATAGAAATTGATAACATAGGGGATAGGCTACAACCCTATCTCACTGCATTCTCGACAACTGCTTCCCTTTCATGTGCCTCGACTCTTACAACTGCCATCTGATGTTTGTTCAAATTGTAAATAGCCTTCCACTCCCTGTATTTTACTCCTGCCACCTCCTGAATTTCAAAGAGAATATTCCAGTCAATATTGTCGAAAGAATTCTCTTAGTCTGTAAATGCTAGAAACGTAGGTTTGTCTTTCCTTAATCTATCTTCTAAGATAAGTCGTAGGGTTAGTATTGCTTCGCGCGTTTCATTGTTTCTATGGAATCCAAACTGATGTTTCACTAGGTCGGCTTCTACCAGTTTTTCCATTCGTCTGTACAGAATTCGTGTTAGTACTTTGCAGCTGTGACTTATTAATCTGGTAGTTCGATAATTTTTCACACCTGTCAACACTTGCTTTCTTTGGGATTAGAATTACGAGGCCTGTTCAGAAAGTAAGCTCCGATTGATTGCCAAATTGAAACCACAGTGAACATCAGAAATGTTTTACTTGTAACAATTAGCTACACCTTTCAGCTACTTCTCTACGTAGTCGCCGTTCTGACTTAGACTTTTGTCATAGCGTTGTACCAACTTTTCAATAGCCTCATCATAGAAGGCAGCCGCCAGTGCTTTCCGCCAATTCTCCACGCTGGCCTACACCTCGTTGTCTGTGTCAAAATGTTGTCGTCAAAGACAGCGGTTTATGTGACCAGAGATGAAACTCAGGGGGAGACAATTGCGGACTGTATTGTGGGTAATCTAACATTTCCATTTGCAAACGATGCAGGAGCATCTTCATTGCCCCTGCAGAATGCGGCTGAGAATTGTCTTGAAGACGAAACAGCACGACAGTTATGTAATGTTAGCTGCATAGCTTCAGGCGAAATTTCTCACCAGGCCCTCGTACTTGGCGGCAGACACTATTTTCTAGACATCTTTACGCACTCACTGCGAGCTCAGAAATGAGAAGAGCGACGTGATGCTAACTGGGGTTATACTAGAGACACTACCTAACCCATCTGTGCAAAGCTTTATCGGATTTTCATAGTCGTTTCCATTTCGCGACCGATCGGAGCTTACTTTCTGAACGCCCCTCGTAATATAGTCTTCTTGAAGTCTGAGAGTATTTCGCCTGTCTGATATATCTTGCTCACCAGATGATAGAGGTTTGTCAGGGCTGGCACGGTACAGTCATATGCACACGGCAGGTGGCAGCACTATCGGAGGAGGGTATATAAAGCGTGCCCGAAAGGGAGAGTGAGATGAGGGGCGAGAGTGGAGACATGGAAAACTACTGTGTCCAGACTAAGCGCCTGCAACTCCCGCTTCCCGCGAAGCAGAGAAGTACAGCGGGCCCCGGACCGAGTAGGTGTCAGCGTGGCAGGTCGTCCCGGAAACACAGACGCCTCCCAGAGACCACCAGGAGGCGTCCACAGCGCCGCAAGAGATCGCTACAGCCGCGGACCTCTTTCCTTCCGCTCAACACGTGACTGCAAATAGAGCCAGCAATATCCATGCGCCGAGCAGTATTTAGGCTGGCGCAGGAGCCTGGAGAGTGAGAGGGTTGGATCCCCTCATTCGAAGGCGCCTGATTGCAAAGCCTGGGCTACTCTCAGGTTGGAATCTCCGCTTTCGAAGATTGTGTCCGTCTGTCTGTCGTTTACTGCTGTAGCTGTTCGTCCGTCCGTCCGTCCGTCCGCCTGCCTGCCTGCTCGTTGTCCGTCTCCGCTGCTGCCTGCTGTCCGTCCGTCTGTTCGCCGCCGCCGCCGCCGCCGCCTGCTGTCCGTCCGTCCGTCCGTCCGTCCGTCTGTTCGCCGCCGCCGCCGCCGGCAGGTGCTCGCCGCCGCCGCCAGCCGGTGCTCGCCGCCGCCGCCGCCGTCCGTCCTGGTCGTCGTCCGTCTGCGTCTTCGCCTGTTCCCAGTTTTGTGTCCTTTCTTTTTCGTGCTGTGCGTTTTTTCTTCCTGTCGTCATGTCCGCCCCCACCACCACCGTCACTACTACCACCACCGCCATCGTCTATACATCTCCTTCCGCCGCCTCCACCACTATAACTTGGTGTGCCCAGTCACACCCCCCTCCTTCCATCCCACCTCTCCTCACTATCCCTTCCCCCTCTATCTTTGTCGCTCCCTCTCCCGCTTCTTCCTCTCGCCCCTCTCGTTCTGATCCTTTCCCCACACTCCCCCAGCCTGTCACTGCAGCTCCGGCTAGGGTGGTGGCCCGTCGGGCCACTGTCCACGCCCAGCTCTCCCCGTCACCTTCGCCATCACCGCCGCCACTGCCACCGTCATCGTCATCGTCGCCGTCGCCTTCGCCGTCCCCGTCACCATCTCCGGCGCCGATTCCAGCCCCGGGACCTGCCACTCCCCGCCACATTCCAGTTGCTCCCATCCCCCACACCTCCTCCGCCGCCGTCAAGTGCCCCAGTGGCACCCCTGCCTCGTCTGCTCCAAAAAAGGCTCCGCCTCGTCCCCCTTCCCCCACCCCTGATGCCATGGATGTCTCCCCACCCGTCCTTGCCCCCTCCTCCTCCTCCTCTACCCCCTCCTCCTACCGCTACCTCCTCTCCCGTCCAGATCCCTCCCTCCTTGAAGCCCGGAACCTCACCCTCTTCCTTCGCCAGAATTGTCCTGGTGCTCCCATCTCCCTCCTCACTCCTCGCCGTGATTCGGTACTCATCTCCTCCCCCAGCCCTACCCTCCACACAGACCTCCTTTCCCGCATCCCTGTCACCCGCTTTGGCCCTCATGCCTCTCTCACCCCTGCTCCCTCGCCACCTCCCTCCCGCCAACCCCAACCTCCGCGTCACCCGCCAACCCTCACCGCCGTGATCACTCGGCTCAGTCCAGTGATCACGGAGGAGGAGGTGTTGGCGGAGCTTCAGGCCCATCCCCATCTGGAAGTGCGTGCGGTTCGCCGGATCCATAACGCTGCCGGCCCCACCCGCCTTATGCGGGTTTTTTCTGAACACGCCCCTTCCATAGACCGTCTCCTGAAGGAGGGTGCCCTCCTTCTTAACCAGCGTTATAAGGTTGACCCCTCCCGTTCCCCTCCTCAATCCCTCCGCTGCCAAAGGTGCTTGCGGTATAATGCGCACCCAACATCTGAGTGCCGCGAGGCCCCCACCTGCCCGCACTGTAGGCAAGCCCACTTTTTACGGCAGTACCCCAATCTCCACTCCCCCCCCCCCCCCCCTCCTGTAATACCTGTAACCTTCCTCATCCCACCTACTCCCAGAAGTGTAAGGCCCGACCCCCTCCGACTGCTCCTGAACTCACCGTCCCTGTCTGTCCCCTGGACGCCCCCACCCCTCCTGGCAATTCCCTTCGTCCCACCCCCACCGCTGAGGACATCATCCGGTTCATCACCATCGTCCATCAAAATGTTCATCCCTTTCAGCGCCCCCACACCCTCCAGCAGATCTCCCTTGCCGCCCGTTCCATCTTCCAACTCAAGATGTATGCCACCTACTCCAACAACCAGGCCCATTTCACCTTCTCCCGTCTTGACACCCTCGTCTAACTCCCTGTCATGGCGCGACAGCAACGTATCCTTTTCAACAATATCCGCTCCCTCTCCGCCAACAAGAACCTCTTCCTGCACACCCTTGCCACCCACCGCGTGGATGCCTTCCTCCTCAATGAAACCTTCCTCCAACCCCACCACTCCATCCACACCTCACCCTATCTCCTCCACCGCTCCCGGCCTTACCATTACCTGTGCCACCATCTATGTCCGCCCTAACGCCCCTATTCCCTTCGACTTCCTCTCCCACATTGACCGTACCTTCTCCTCCTACGTGATCGCCGCCGACCTCAACATCCATAGTCGTTCCGCCGCCCAGTTACGGCGGTGGCATCGGTTCCTCTCCTCCCTTCAAGGCGACCTCATCCCCATCCCCCAGCATACCCGTCCCGAATCCAACTCCTGATGTTATCCTCTCCTCCCCCAACCTCCTTGGCCGCATCACGGTGGATGTCCTGGAGCCTATTGGTAGCGACCATCTCCCTGTCCTCCTCACCATTTCAGACGGTCGTCGCCCTCGCCCCGACCCTCGTACTGACCCTCCCCCTAAGTATGTCCACGACTATTCCCGTGCCGACTGGAATGCCTACCGGGATACCCTCTCCACCCAGATCGATAGCCACCCTTTCACCTATCACCACCCCGATGATGTCACCCATGCTGCCTCCTTTCTCCGGCAGACCTTGTCTGTGGCCGTGGAGGCCCACGTCCCTACTGTTGCCATCCACCCCCACCGTCCTACCTTACCCCCACAGGCCGTCCTCCGTGAATCCCGCCGTCTCTACCGTGCCTTCCTCCACATGCGTGACCCGGACACACTACGACGCCACCGGCAACTCCAACGACACATTCGCAATTTGCTCGCGGCTAAGAAACGCCGGGACTGGCGACAGACATGCACCTGTTTAAATGCTACCCTACCAATCAACTCGTCCAAGCTCTGGTCAGCCTTCCGTCGCCTTACCGGAACTAAACCCTCCCCCTACTATCCTCTCCTCCATGATGATCACCCCTTCCCTGACACCCTTAGTAAGGCTAACCACTTTGCCTCCTACCTCTCCGATGTATTTTCCATCCCCGATGATCCCCAGTTCGATTACTCCCTCTTCCCGGATATCCGCGATCGAACTGACACCTCTGTCCCTCCCCTCGCTCCTGGTTTCCCGTACTTGGACAACATTACACACACGGAACTCAATGCCCCTATCACTACACAGGATCTCATTGCTACACTCCGCACGAAACGCAAAACCGCTCCTGGTCACGATCGTGTCACCTACCGTCACCTTCGTGAAGCTCCTGTCTCTTTCCTCTCCACCCTGGCCAGGCTCTACAATGTAGTCCTGTCCACCGGTTACTACCCCGACCTGTGGAAAACCTCCCGTATCCTCATGTTCCTTAAACCTGGCAAACTGCCGTCCGCCGTCTCCTCCTACCGTCCCATCAGCCTTACCTCGGTCTTCACCAAGGCCCTGGAATCTATCCTCACCCGCCGCATCCACCAGCATCTCCGCCAGCACCGCCTCCTTCCCGTTACCCGGTGTGGCTTTGGCCGTCCTTCTCTTCCGACGACCTTCTCCTTCACCTCACTCATCTCCTTTCCGAACAGCTTAATTCCCGTCGCTCCGCAATCTTCCTCTCCCTGGACCTCGAACGTGCCTATGACCGCATATGGCATTCCGGTCTCCTATTCAAGCTCCAAACCTTCGCCCTTCCCGTTAACTACGTCCGTCTGATCGGCTCCTTTCTCTCCCGCCGTCCTTCCTATGTCGCCGTCCATAACACAGATTCCTACACCTTTTTCCCCTCTGCCGGTGTGCCCCAAGGCTCCGTCCTCTCCCCCCTTCTGTACCTTTTGTACACGGTGGACATGCCGCCGCCGTCAGTCCCCATCCACCTTCTCCAGTTTGCCGATGACACCGCCTTCCTTGCCCTTGCCCCCACCCTACAGCGCTCCCAACACCTTCTCCAATCCCATCTTGACCGGTTCACCGCTTGGTGCAACCAGTGGTTGCTCAAGGTCAATCCCTCCAAAACCCAGGCGATCATTGTAGGCAAAACCACCCCTTTCTTCCGCCTCCTTGATTTCTACATCACCGTCTATGGCCGTCCTATCGCCCTCACTCCCACCCTTAAGTACCTTGGCGTCACCCTCGACCGTCGCCTCTCCTGGACTCCCCACCTCCGGACAATCCAAGCCAAGGCACGCTCCCGACTCAGTCTCCTCAAGTTCCTCTCCGGCCGCACGTGGGGTCTGGACCCCTCCACCATCCTCCACACTTATAAATCCCTCATCCGCCCTATCCTTTGTTATGCCCATCCGGCTTGGATCTCCGCCCCCCCTTCCTTTTATAAATCCCTCCAAATCCTTGAACGCCATGCTCTCCGCCTCGCCTATGGCATCCGTCTCCCCTCCCCTACGCGGATCCTGTACGATCTCATCCCCTTCCCCCACCTCCTCCTTTTCCTTGAAAGGATACGGATCTTGTACACCTCCCGCAAACTCGATCCTCCTCACCCGCTCATCTCCCGAATCCTCTCCCACCCCCGCCCGCTGCCGAGCCTGAATGCCCACGTCCCACCTGGTCTCCATCTCTCCACCCTCCTTACCCTCTCCCAAGGTGGCTTCCGCCAGCTACCCCTCCCTGATGATGTGCTCCTCCCCTCCATCTACCCCTCCTATCAACTTTGACCCTGCCCCACCCCCCACTTCCGGTGTCCTTTCCTTTAGGCACCCTCCCTCCCTTCCTTCTCTTCCCTTCCCTTCCCTTCTCTTTCCTTTTCCCCCGTCCCCTCCCTCCACCCTTCTTCCCCCGGGCTTCCCCTCCCCCTTCCTCCCTCCCCCCTTTCTCCCCTGCCCGTGGCATCTCTGCTCTCCCCTCTCCCTCTCCCACTCCCCTTCCTCCTCCTCCTCCTCCTCTCTTGGCAGGTCCCCGGACTCGCACACGCATAGTGAACATTCGCGCGCTGGAGATCATCGCCCTCAGTGTCTCATGTGTGTGCTTTGTTTTGTGTTTCGTGCAGTTACAACTCAACTGTTCACATGTGCCGTCGCCGTTCTCCGTGTTTTGTGCGCCGTGTCAACAAGTGTTAGTGTTTTTATCGTCCAACGTGAACGGCTTCTTGTTTTTTTTTTTGTAACTACTTTCTTTGCCCGCCATTTTTTTATTGTCTGTGTCACCTATATCATATTATTGTACCCCATAAGGCTGAAGAGCAGCGTATTAAGCTGCTGCCTGCCCGCCTTGTATGAGGTGATTAAAATTACAATAAAGGAAAAAAAAAACCTGGGGAGTCACATCTAGAGGGTTGGATCCTCTACTTCGAAAGCGTCAGATTGCAAAGCCTGGGCCACTCTCAGGGTGTAATCTCCGTCTGCGAAGATTGTGTCTGTCGGAATGTCTGTCTGTCTGTCTTCCCGCCCGCCCGCCGTTTGCTGCTGTAGCTGTTCGTCCGTCCGTCTGTCCGTTCGCCTGCCTGCCTGCTCGCTGTCCGTCGCCGTTGCCGTAACCGCTGGCGCTGCCGCCGCCGCCGCCGCCGCCGCCGCTGCTGCCTGCTGTTCGTCGCCGACCATCGCCGCCGACGCCGCCGCCTGCTGCCCGTCCGTCTGTCCGTCGCCGTTCGTCTGCAATGAGTACTCCCACCTCCACTGTCATCTACACCTCCCCCTTCCCCTCTCTCACAGTCACTTCCTGGAGTGCCGCCCCTGGCTTCCCTCCTTACACCTCCTCTCCCCTTCCCCCACTTACCCATCCCCCTATCTCCTCCCCTGCTGTATACCCACACCTCTACACCCTTCCTCCAGCCTCCACACCCTCAACAGCTCCCACTACTACCTCCGCCCTCACGTACGCCTCTGCTGCCGCCCCTCAGGTGGTCGGCTTCCCCTCTCTCACCCATCCCATCGCTTCGTCATCTGCATCTCCAGCACGCATCACGACGCGCCGAGCCACCATCGCCACCACTGAACCGGCTGCTTCTCCCGGCGCCTCCACTACGCCACAGGGATCTGCCACCCGCCATCTCCATCTCCTCCCCGTCCCTCTCCCCTCCCAGTCTCCAAAAAACCCCAAAAGCGCGTCATTACCGACTCTGCTCCCGCCACTTCTCACAAAAAGTCAACACCACCCCCCCTCCCCCTGCCCTCTCAATGGACACCACCCCTCCTCCTGCCACCCATACCTCGGCCCCCACCTTCCACACCTTTGTCCTGTCAACTCCCGATCCTAAGTTCCTCGACGCTCGTACCCTCACCATGGAGATCAGAAAGTACTTACCTAGTGCTCCCATCTCCCAACTCATTCCCCACAGGTACTCAGTCCTTATCAAGTCCCCATCCTTTCATACAGACCTCCTGCGAAAACTCCAGCGAGATATGTTTGGCCCCCACGCCTCTCTGACACCCTTCCTTTCCACTTCCACTCCTCGTCAGCCCCAGCCTCCCTGTCGCCCCCCCCCCCCTCCTACACCGCTGTGATCACCAAGCTCAGCCCGGGAACTCCCACCCGGACTTGGAAATCCGCTCTGCCCGCCGTATCCACAATGCCTCTGGTCCCACCTACCTCATGCGGGTATTCTCTGAGTCCGCCCCATCCATCTCCTCACCCAGGGTGCCCTCATATACCACCGTCGCCACCCTGTTGACTCCTCCAAATCCCCTCCCCAATCATACCGTTGCCAGCGGTGCCTGATGTACAATGACCACCTGACTCCCAACTGCAAAAACCCCCCCACCTGTCCCCATTGCAAGGCCTCCCTCTTTCTTAAGAACTAACCCAACCTCTCTGCTCCTCCTTCCTGTAATAGCTGCAATGGCCACCATCCCACCTACTCCCACAAGTGTAAAGCTAAACCCCCTCCAGCCATCCCTGAGCTTACAGTCCCAGTTCGTCCCGTCGATCCCCCTGTCCATCCCAACAATTCCCTCCATCCACCCCCCCATGGCCGAGGACATCATCCGGTTCCTTACCGTTGTACTCCAAAACATTCACCCTTTTCAACGCCCCCACACCTTCCAACAAATCTCTCTTGTCGCTGCTCCGTTTTCCACCTGAACACCTTTGCCACTTACTCCCACAACCAAGCCCACTTCACCATCACCCGCCTCGACACCCTAGTTTAAGTCTCTTCCCTTCCCTCTCTTCCCCCCTCCTTCCCGCCATGGCGTGGCACCAATATTGCATCCTCTTCCAGAACATTCGCTCCTTCCACTCCAACAAATACCTCCTCATGCACACCCTCTCCCACCACCAGGTCGACACCTTCCTCTTGAACGAAACCTTTCTCCAGCCCCACCATTCTATCCGCACCTCTCCCTATATCCTCCACCGCACTGACGCTCCTGGTCCTCGTGCGCAGGGTGGAGTCGCGATTGGCCACCTTAAGCATATCCCCGTCCGGCCACAACCCCTCCTCAATGACCCCACTGAACACCTTATCCTTAGCGTCTTCTTCCCCTCACTCACCATTCCCTGTGCCACCATCTATGTCCGCTCCACTGCTCCTCTTCCTTATGACTTCATCTCGCACATTGACCGCACCTTCTCCACCTATGTGATTGCCGCCGACCTCAACATCCATAGCCGCACTCCTGCTGCCCTTCGGCGGTGGCATCAGTTCCTCCTCATAATCCAAGGTGACCTTGTTCCCCTTCCCCAACACACCCGACCCAAAAGTGACAACACCCCCGATGTTGTCATTGCCTCCGCCAACCTCCTTGGGCGTATTGCTGTCGCCGTCCTTGACCCCACAGTTAGTGATCACCTCCCTGTCCTTCTCACCATAATGTCTGTTCACCGCCCCCCTCCGGCTTCGCACCCTGCACCCCCTCCCAAGGTCGTCCATGACTATCACTGTGCCAACTGCGATGCCTACCGGGACTCCATCTCCACCCAGGTCGAAAGCCACCCCCTTACGTATTGCCATCCTGATGACATCATCCACGCCTCGTCCTTCCTTCAGAAGGTAATTACTGAGGCCGTGGAGGCCCTTGTTCCTACTAAAACCATCCACCCACACCGTCCCACTCTCCCTCCGAGGGCAGTCCTCCTCCGTGAATCCCGCCGCCTCTATCGCTCCTTCCTGCGCACTCGTGACAGGGATACACTCCAACGCCACTGGCAAATACAGCGACACGTACGGAACCTTATTACAGCAACGAAACGCCGAGACTGGCGCCAGACCTGCACACGACTCAACGCCGCCCTCCCTATCAACTCCTCCAAGTACTGGTCCGCCTTCCATCGCCTTACTGGCTCCCTTTCCGCTCCCCACTACCCCCTCCTCCATAACGATCGCCCCCCTTCCTGACAACCTCAGTAAGGCCAACCACTTCACTTCCCACCTTTCCAAGGTCTTCTCTATCCCCGATGATCCCCACTTTGATTATTCTCTTTTCCCCACTGTCATGGAACGTGCCGATACCTCGGTCGCTCCACTTGCTCCTAGTCTCCAGTACTTGGGGCAGTTGCCCCCCTCCGACATAAACACTCCCATCACAGCACAAGACATTAAACTTATCCTCCGGTCCAAACGCAACATGGCCCCAGGTCACGACTGTGTCACCTACCGTCACCTTCGAGAAAGCCCCTATTCCTTACTGACTGTCCTCGCCCATCTCTATAATGTCATCCTCTCAACTGGCTTCTAGCCTGACCTGTGGAAAACCTCCCGCATCCTCTTATTCCTCAAACCCAACAAACCCCTTTCTGCCACCTCTTCCTATCGTCCCATCTGCCTTACCTCCGTCTTCAGTAAGGTCTTTGAATCCATCCTCTCCCGCTGTATCCATCAGCACCTTGCTCAACACCACCTCCTCCCCCTTACCCAGTGTGGCTTCCGACCCTCCTTCTCTGCTGAAGACAAACTCCTTAACCTTGTTCACCTTCTGTCCCTCCAGCTCAACTCCCGTCGCTCCACCATTTTTGTTTCCCTTGACCTCCAAAATGCCTATGATCGTTTATGGCATCCTGGTCTCCTCTTTAAACTCCAAACCTACGCCCTGCCTATCAATTTAGTCCGTCTGGTCGCTTCCTTCCTCTCGCACCATCCTTCCTATGTCACCCTCCACAACACCAACTCCCGTATCTTGTATCCCACGGCTGGTGTTCCCCAGGGTTCTGTCCTCTCCCCTCTCCTTTATCTCTTGTATACAGCTGATATGCCCAAGCCACCCACACCAGTCTACCTTCTCCAATATGCTGATGACACCGCCTTCCTGGCTCTCTGTCCTACCCTTCAACGGTCTCAACGTACCCTCCAAACCCACCTTAACCAGTTCACCACTTGGTGTAACCAGTGGTTCCTCCGTCTCAATCCCTCCAAAACCCAGGCAATCATCATAGGCTACACCACTCGCTCCTTTCGCCTCCATGATTTCTACCTTACCCTTTATGGTCTCATCCAGCTCGCCCCAACCCTGAAATACCTTGGCCTCACCCTCGACCGACACCTCACCTGGACCCCTCATCTCCAGACCGTCCAGCAGAAAGCCCATTCCCGCCTCCACCTTCTGAAACTCCTGTCTGGCCGGACATGGGGATTGCGTCCTTTTACCATCCTCCACTCCTACAAATCCCTCATCCGTCCTATCCTCTGTTATGCCAGCGTTGCCTGGATCTCTGCCCCCACCCGCTTTTACAAGGCCCTCCAAATCCTTGAACACCATGCGCTCCGCCTTGCCTTCTGTATCCGCCTTCCTTCCCCCACACGGCTCCTGTATGAACTGATCCCCTTCCCCCACCTCCTCCTCTTCCTCCAACATCTCCGCATCCTTTACATTGTCCGCAGGCTTGATCCCCCCCACCCTCCGGTTTCCTCCTTCCTCTCCACCCCCCGCCCATTGCCGCGCCTCTATCGCTGTATCCCTCCCTCTCTCCACCACCACACCCTCCATCTCCTTCATCGGGGCAATTTCCACCGCCTCCCCCTCCCGGATGACGAACTTCGCCGTGACATCTACCCTTCCTTCCAACTATAACCTGGCCTTGTTCCCCCCTCCCCTCCCCTCCCCAGGGCCCCCTTTTTCCTCTTCCCTCCTTCTCCCAGAGCGGATTTTCCTCCTTCCCCCCCCCCTCCCCTGAGACCCTGCACCCCATACTTGCCTCTTTCCTTCCCACATCCCTCCCTACCTGCCCTCCTCAGCGCGGCCCCTGCTCTTCTCCCCCATCTCTTCCCCTCCCTCCCTTCTTCCGGTCTCCCTCATCTCCTTATGCCTGGCAGATCCTTTGTTTTTATCATCGTCAGTGTGCCACATCAGTGTTGTGTTTAGTGCTGTTTCTCCTGTGAGTCAAGAAGTGTGATTTTGTGTCCTGCCTTGGGGTTCGCCATCAGTGTTTGTTAGGTGCTACGCCATCCGTCGATACCTTTTATGCTACAGTCATACTGTGCCTTGTGTTCTTTTAATTGTCGCAGTGTGTGGCTTTTTGTATGTACTACTTTTAAACAGTTTTATCTCCAGTTTACAGTCAACCCGTTTTTTGTCTATTGCCTTCCAAGATGTTCCCTTTTTTTTTATATTTATGTTCACCATATTCTCTCCTTTGTTATTTTTAAATGTCTTCTATTGTTTGTTCTATGTCTTTCGGCTGAAGAGCAGCGCATATGCTGCTGCCAGCCCGCCCCGATGGGGAATTGAAATACAATAAAGGAAAAAAAAAACCTGGAGAGTCGCACAGTCTCGCGCTGGCAGCAGTAGCGCTCGCTCGCTCGCTCTGCACCCAGCACTGAGGCGCTTCGAGTGTGTCTCTTTACAGGCGCAACGCAAAACTGTCGTGTTAGCTAGGGATATAGGGTGTTAGGGCGACAGTAGGTACAGGCCAGAACTCATGGCTAGCCTGAGGTGGTTAGCGTTAGGGAATACCCATGGCCAGGGCCCCTGCTGCGGCGGGACCAGCCCGCGTCGTGTAGGTTCTAAACATGGCAGGGGATAGGCCAAAATCCGCGGACAGGGCTCTCACCCACCACCACCACCACCACCACCACCACCACCACCACCACCACATAACACGGAACCGATGGCACGAGAACTTCCGGCGATGGACCAAACAGAAAAAACCGTCGAACCGCAGTTCTTCTCGACCGAGGTTCTCAACCACCTGACAATGGAAGAAAGGCAGCTGCTCCTCGACGCCCTGGCCAGGGCAGAATGGAGTGCAAACGCCGCGAAAAAGTCGAAGACACCCGGACGTCACGGCAGCGACTCCGAGGACAACCTGCAAATACCATCTTCTTCGGAAGAATCGGACTACTCGGCAGCCGAGCTATCGGAGGCCGAATACGACGACAACAACGCGAACATGGTCTGCAATCCACCGATCGACGCGTCATCCTTTGAGCAGGCTGATGAAGCCAGCTTTCAGCTCTTCACGAACAAGAGGCAACGAAGGAAACCCAGCCAGCCTGCGGCCGCAAACGGAGAATGACGAACCAAAGCGCGCAAAGGCCTACTCATCCGCGTTTGCTGTACCTGTCAGCAACGCATACACCGCACTCGCGGACCAGACCAACGACCAACCAGACACCCAGCCGAGCCAGCCACCACCAACGGCACCAGGAAAACCGCCCCCCTTGGCGGTGTACCATACAAAAGACTATCTCCGCCTGAACGCCGAGATTAAGAAGCATATAGGCGAACTCCGCGCTATATACAAAGGAGACCATATAAGGTACCACTTCACCTCGATCGAAGACTACAAGAAGGCCAACGCCTTCCTGGAACAAAACCACATGCATTACTTCACCCATCAGATGCCGGAAGACATCAAGGGCATCCCAGAAACGGTGTCACCGCAAATTCTCGTCAACGTGCTCCTAGACAGAGGATACCACGTAAAAGATACACGCCAATACAGGCAAAGGAACGAAGAAACCAAGAAACTGGAACCCATCCCGGTCTACGTGGTGTCGCTGCCAAAAGAGATCAGAGAAAATATGCAACGAGAAGCTCATGCTCGACACGAAAGTACGAATTGAAAATTACGAACCCCGCGATGGCCCACCCCAGTGCAAAAATTGCCAACGCCTGCGACACACAGCCAAATACTGCAAGCTCCCGCCAAGGTGCGTGAAGTGCGCCGGTCCTCATCCATCAGCAGCCTGCACACTGCGACAGCGGAACCATGCACATGCGTTCTATGCGGTGCGAAAGGCCATCCAGCAAATTTCAGAGGTTTCCCACAGTTCCAGAAGGCACTAAAACCCTTCAGACCATCAATAAACCTCAGAGGAACTGAACCAAGCCACCCAACAACAGCGACAGGACCGCCACCCCCACCAGCGCTAGCAAACACGGCAACTAACTTCCCCCCTCTCCGACAGCGACAAGCTACACGAACTGCAGCATGAGGCCGCCAACCAAACCAAGACCAACAACAAACACAGTAAGACCAACCGATCACTGGATCCATCAGCGACGCAATCAAGCAGATCACATCTCTGGTGTCGTCATTCTTCAAACCAGACACATTGACAAAAATAAAGTAGACAGCCGAAAACATCAAAAACGCCAACGTTCCATTCTCTAAGATACTCGCGCTGGCCCAAGGAGTAATCCCGCTGTTTGAATAGCATGGGACAAAACGGACCAACACGAGAAATCACCTCAGCCACATGGAATGCGAACGGTCTAAAAGGCAAGAAAATAGAACTGGAACAGTTTATAACAGCCCACAACATCGACATCCTGCTCGTAAACGAAACGCACCTGCGACGAGGAGGAGGCACAGCAGTGTTCGTACGACGGCCGCTAATACACCACCAGGAAGACCTCCATCTACGCAACGCCCTAGAAGCCACGGCCGTCACCGTTCGAACGAACTCGGGGAACATCACATTCGTAGCAGTCTACCTCCCTCCACGAGCGGAACTGCGGAGACAAGATCTGGAAGCAATAACAAACCTCTGACCGACCGTCCTGATTGGAGGAGATCTAAACTGCAACCACCAGATATGGAACTCCCGAGTAAATAACGCAAATGGGAACCGACTACTCGACTTGGCATAAGACCTGAACCTAAACATAGACGGACCAGCTGACCCAACGTACATTCCACTATTCAGAAGATGTACCCCCGACGTGCTGGACATCGTAATCTCAAAAAACGTCCCAACACACATCGATCTGACAACAATACAAGACCTCTCGTACTGTACTGATTAAACTACAACAAATCCAACTGTCAGACCAACAATGGACCACCAGATCAACAGACTGGTGCTCCTTCCGAAGAATCCTCAATAACACGGTCTGCCCAACATTACAACTCCGAACAAAAAAAGACATAGAGTCGGTGGTGGAATACCTGGAACACAAGATTCAGACAGCGATCCGAAAGGCCTCCACAACAACAGTAAGGCAAAATCCTCATACATCGGTGCTTCCCCCCTTACTCGAGGAACTCAAACAACAGAAAAACAGGTTCCGCAGAAAATGGCAACAGTACCGGAACCCACGAGACAAACAATGAACAGACTACAACGCGAACTCCGAAATCGACTGCAAGAATGGAGAACCGAACAATGGGGAGATAGAATGGAACAGTTCCGTCTCCATCAAAAGCAAGAATGGGACCTAATTAAATCAATCCGATGCCCCAGGGAACCGAAGCGTGCACTTCGCACTAACCAAAGGCTAACGTTCGACCCACCGGAGATCGCAGAATCCTTCGCAGAAGCATACGAACTACAAAACACGCTACCGAAGCTCGACCTCACAGAAGAAGAAACACGAGAAGAGCGAAACACGACACAGTTCGTGGAAGAATACACCAGCCGACCAGCCACCGACCAAACACTACTTACCATCCCAACGGAGGTCAAAAACATCATCAAGAACCGAAAAGGCAAATCCGCGCCAAGGATAGATGGCATATCAAACGCCCACCTCAAAGAAATCTCCCGGAAACCGCTGGTGCTAATGACAAGAATCTTCAACAGCTGCCTGATCAACAACTACTTCCCACGAAGATGGAAGACAGCGAAAATCATTCCACTCCCCAAACCTTGGAAGGACCTCCAACGGGCAACCAGCTACCGCCCTATAAGCTTACTAAGCACCACCAGCAAAGTCCTGGAGAGAGTGGCACTCAAACGCCTAGAACCACCGCTGCCAGAGGACGGCACAATCAGGGTGGAGCAGTTCGGATTCCAGCGCAAACTCTCCGCAGAAATGCAGGTCACGCGAGTAGTTGAGCACATCTCCAAGAACTACAACGACACAACCTCCACCGCCGCTGCATTCCTAGACTGGGACAAACCATACGACCGGGTGAGGCATGCCAAACTGATCAAAATTCTGGCAACCCAGACGATGATAACGGACTGCTACATACATCTCCTAGCGGAATACCTGTCGAACCGCCAGATAGCTGTCTCAATTGAGAAGAAAAGATCTAGCACCAAAACACTGGCAGCAGGAATTCCACAAGGGTCCGTGCTATCACCGATATTATTCAACGTGTTCATAAATGACCTGCCAAGAACAAACAACGTCCAGCTCGCTCAATTCGCGGATGACACGGCGCTGTTCATAAGCTGAAGACAACACTTCGCCAACGTCAACCGGCTACAATGGCAAATGGACACAATGATAGCTTGGTGCCGAGACAACAAGGTCACACTCAACGCAGAGAAGCCAAAATGGTTTACTTTTCTAAGAAGAAGCCAAGGGTAGACACTATCCAGGTGTTAGACCACTGGATTCCGTGGTCGCCCTCTGTCAAATACCCAGGCGTCGAACTAGACACAAGCCTCTCCTTCCACAAACACATCTAAGGAAAGAGACAGAAATGCATACAAATGGCCAAAGCCCTCGCCCCATTCTTCTTCAGCAGAATGCTCAACCAGGACACAAAAATCCGCCTCTACAAAGCAACAGTGCTACCTGCCCTCCTATACGGGAGCTCTGCATACGGTATAATATCAAAAACCCAACTTAACTCATTGCAAGTCGTCCAGAACAAAATCCTCAGGTGGATCCATCGAGCCCCCCCCCCTCCCCCCCCCCTGTGGACTAGCATTAGAGAATTACATGCCGAAACAGGAATGGACACAATTGCAACCACAATCAGAGAAAAGGCCAGGAAACTTCACAGAAAAATAGAACTACACAGAGACACCCTTCCCCAAATAAGAGAACTAGGTACGACCATACCCAGACCAGGCCAAAGTTACAAGATACCAACGTGCCTAATAGAGTAGACAGATAAGCCATCAACCCTGCCTAAACATCAAGTTCATGTAACCGCCACCCAAACTTAGCAAAGTAGACAACATAGGTCAGCTAAGGGCTCCTAAAGCCCAGGAATGCCTGTCCCTTCAAAAGTAAATTAGTTGTTTATAAATAAAGAATGTTAAAAAACCAACCTGTATGCTGTACACGGCGAGGCGCATAAGCGCCGCGCCTGCATCACACAAACAGACAAAAAAAAAAACCTGGGGACGCTGTTCACGCCGCGTCATCGTCCACCCCCGCCAGCGTACCGGAGCCATCCTCGCAGGGCCTCTACTCGTCCTCCGACTCAGGTGACGGCAACGTGGACTCCGCGCCGCTCTTCACGAGACGCCCAGGGCTTGGTTTGATGAAGTTGTATGGTTACTACAGACAGTTTATGTTCGGAAGAATCTCTGATTTTGTTATTAGTAGGCTTGGAGAATCAGTCCTACCTCACGAGTATTGTTTTGTAACTTTTGAAGAAAGACTTTAGTTTAAATAAAACGTTATAACTCACTCACTAAGATTTCCCCATCCGCAGACGACGGATATATTAAAAACAATGCATTCGTTGTCGTAATGTGAGTGATTAATCCGTTGTCCAAAAGAGCTTGTTCATTGGCTTTCGGTACAAGGTTGGGAGCTTTTAAGAAACGGGTTAGTTTGTAAAGTCTTCGCATGCTGCCGTTCTTAAAGTACACCGCGCATGACAAAATGAAGCTATCCATAACCAATGCCGAGGCAGCTGTGGTTCACCACGGGCTGTAGATGGCAGTGGTGAGCGACGGACGTGGAGATGTGACGGATGAACAGGCGTGCAACTGTAGAGCAACTGATCGCCCAGATGAACCAAGGAGCCACCAACAGCGTCTCTGCAGCAACCACCCAGCAAACGTTGCTATTTATGGAGCTCCGCAGTAGGCGCCTGGTTCATTCGACCATGCTGACTGCTGTTCGTCGGTGACTAAGTCTGTAATTTCTACGCCAATACCGTAGCGTTACGTCGCCTAACTGGCGGCAGGTGGCCTTTGAAGCTGAATCACTCTTAATGTTCCATCGGACAGATGGCCTGAACCGTGAATTTATATTCAAAATCTTTTCTTAAAGAATTTACTTTATTTACTAGCGATTTATCAAGAACTTTAACACATTTAATCACACTAGGTGAGCTTGGAAATAGTTGCCAGGGAGTAACTGATGAAAATGAAATTACCTTTAACAAATGGGAATTTTATTCATAAAAGCCTTTTCAAAACAGATTTAAAATTTATAACCAGAAAAGCACCCTCGAAATATCAAATTACAATTTCATTTAGAGGCAGAAAGAACAATATTGACAGTATGAGCCTTCGGGCTGAGAAGCTTGCCGCTCCCTTGCAACACGGCCGTAGTCACCACCGCTCTCAACAACCTCTGAAAGACTACACTGGTGCAAATCTGCAACTCACCAGATTACTTTAAACTAAAAGTTTTAACAACTCACACAAACACATTAATTATACACCCCGTAAGAGGGATGGAAATGGTACAAAAACTCACGCTAATAAATTATTTGCCACCGAAAGTCCAATTTGTTTTTAAAAGGACTCTTACGGTGGAAGGGTCGCAACTTTATAAAACCTGACTATTTAAATAAAACCCATGAAATTCAGATTTACGTAAAATGTACAACATGCTCTACATTACACATATACCGCAAGATGATAGGAAAGATAAAAACATATTTCAGGAATTCGGCCTTTACACCTTAATTCTATAAATTTGTTAACACCGAATCCGACAAACATAACAGATGCAGCTATTAACGTACGGCAGACCGACAGACAGACAGACAGACAGACACTAACTTCTTAACAAATGCGGACGGGAGACAGACGAGCAAGTTGGGGATGAGAGACCGACCAAGAACACAAGTAGAATTTAACAAGTAACTGAAACAACATATCACTAATCGCTTAACTTCTAATAACTGCGCCGGCCAGGGTGGCCGAGCGGTTCTAGGCGCTACAGTCTGGAACCGCGCGACCGCTTCAGTCGCAGGTTCGAATCCTGCCTTGGGCATGGACGTGTGTGGTGTCCTTAGGTTAGTTAGGTTTAAGTAGTTCTAAGTTCTAGGGGATTGATGACCTCAGAAGTAAAGTCCCATAGTGCTCAGAGCCATTTGAGCCATTTTTCTAATAACTGCGATTTCTTGCAAAGACCTGGCGCATCACCCCCCCCCCCCCCAAAACGCTCTCCCGAACCGTCCGCTGCCAGCCGCTTCAACGGACGCAGGAAGGCGCACCGATCTCCCGTCTCACGGCGTCGCAGGTCGCCACGGCCAGACAGATCTAGTGGGTGGACTCCTGCTGCTCTCGTGTCGGCAGCGAACCCACTACGCCTCGCTATACGGCATGGCCACTGGACTCACGTGGCGACCTCACATGCGCCGACGCTCCAGGCGGACAAGTTATCTGGTGTCTCAGTGCACGACCGACCAACCGATCGATCCAACCGCCAATGCCCATTGCCTGCGTAAACTCGAGCAGACAGGCGGCTTAACACATACTAGCACTCCGGACGACCGACAGACACTAACCGCCTCACCAATGCGGACGAGAGACAGATCCAGACTAACTTGGCTGACCAACTGACCAGACTCGCACACACTGACACATTGCCCTGGCTGACCAACTGCCTCCGACAGACTCACTGCCGATCTCATAACGACCCTTAAATGCACGTGAACAGGCAACCATTCCCCTTTCCCACCAGAGGGAGACACTAAAGCTGCGATTGCCACAGCTGCAGCACCGCCAGAAACGACGGATAACTGCTTCGCACAACGCGCTGCGGCGCGCTCTTCAAAACAGTAACTTTTACCACGGCTCATGGCCGTTCGAATTTAGGGCTGGAAACTTTTGAAAAACACCCTGCAACAGTTGTGGAAAGAGTCCTCGCCAGTCGCCACTCCTTGGGTGATCTCGTCGTTCTGGAAGGCACAGTGGTTCAACACAAGCACGCATCCATCCTTGGGGACCATGTCCACCCCTACATGCAGTTTGTCTTTCATCGGCACAATGGTACCTACCAGCAGAACAATACAACCTGTCACACAGCGCGCAGTGTCTGTTGGTGGTTTCAAGAACTCCAAGATGAGTTTACAGTACTCATTTAAATCCAGTCCAAAATCTGTGGGACCAAATCAATTGGACTATTCGCGCCATGGATCCTCAGTCGAGAAATCTAGCTCAGCTGGCCGCGGCACTGAATTCGGCGTGGCGTGGCGTGGCCCCACATCCCCGTCGGTGCCTTCCAGAACTCTATTCCTGCCCATCTCTCAGCGGTCCGCACTGTAAAATGTGGTAGTTATCCAGTCTTTTGACAGGTCCTCACATCAATGTGACTGGACGGTGTATCTTGCACTTCTCTAGATGGGGTAAACTATATGGTTCACAGTTCAACAAAACAGGAATTCACTAAAGAAATGTAATTCTGCCGTTCGTAAAAAGAAAGAACTGTTAATGCAATGTTTCAAACAGTTTGCTACCTTTTCACCCAGCCAAATGCATTTGCACTGATATTCGAATCTGCGGAGAAATTACACTACTAGCCATTAAAATTGCAACACCAAGAAGAAATGCAGATGATAAGCGGCTATTCATTGGACAAATATATTATACTAGAACTGACATGTGATTACATTTTCACGCAATTTGGGTGCATATATCCTGAGAAATCAGTACCCAGAACAACCACCTCTGGCCCTAATAACGGCATTGATACGCCTGGGCATTGAGTCAAACAGAGCTTGCATGGCGTGTACAGGTACATGCAGCTTCAACACGATACCACAGTTCATCGAGGGTAGTGACTGGCGTATTGTGACGAGCCAGTTGCTCGGCCACCATTAAATTAGTGAGAGATCTGGAGAATGTGCTGGCCAGGGCAGCAGTCGAACATTTTCTGTATCCAGAAAGGCCCGTACACGACCTGCAAACATGGGGTCGTGCATTATCCTGCTGAAATGTAGGGTTTCGAAGGGATCGTATGAAGGGTAGAGCCACGGGTCGTAACACATCTGAAATGTAACGTCCACTGTTCAAAGTGCCGTCAATACGAGCAAGAGGTGTCCGAGACGTGTAACCAATGGCACGCCATACCACCACGCCGGGTGATACGCTAGTATGGCGATGACGAATACACGCTTTCAGTGTGCGTTCACCGCGATGTCGCCAAACACGGATGCGACCATCATGATGCTGTAAACAGGACCTGGATTCATCCGAGAAAATGACGTTTTGCCATTCGTGCACCCAGGTTCGTCGTTGAGTACACCATCGCAGGCGCTCCTGTCTGTGATGCAGCGTCAAGGATAACCGCAGCCATGGTCTCCGAGCTGCTAGTCCATGCTGCAGCAAACGTCCTCGAACTGTTCGTGCAGATGGTTGCTGTCTTGCAAACGTCCCCATCTGTTGACTCAGGGATCGAGACGTGGCTGCACGATCCGTTACAGCTATGCGGACAAGATGCCTGTCATCTCGACTGCTAGTGATACAAGGCCGTTGCGATCCAGCACGGCGTTCCGTATTGCCCTCCTGAACCCACCGATTCCATATTCTGCTAACAGTCATTGGGTCTCGACCAGCGCGAGCAACAATGTTGCTATACGATAAACCGCAATCGCGATAGGCTACAATTCGACCTTTATCAAAGTCGGAAACGTGATGGTAAATCCACATTTCTCCTCCTTACACGAGGCATCACGGCAACGTTTCTCCAGGAAACGCCGGTCAACTGCTGTTTGTGTATGAGAAATCGGTTGGAAACTTTCCTCATGTCAGCACATTGTACGTGTCGCCACCGGCTCCAACCTTCTGTGAATGCTCTGAAAAGCTAATCATTTGCATTTCACAGCATCTTCCTTTCGCGTCTGTAGCACGTCATCTTCGTGGTGTAGCAATTTTAATGGGCAGTAGTGTAGCTTAAATCTTCTAATTTAAAAACTCGTTCAACTGCTTAAATCAGTGCTTCATTTCAGACATAGGTAAGAAATGTAACTGTTGCCCCGCTTCGCATATTGGGTAAAGACGTAAATCTGGCTTTTGCCATTATTTCCGTGTCTTAGATGCTGGTTTCAAACTTCAACGCGGCAGAGATAGGAGCGTGAGTGGTCCATATTTGTCTGTAGTCTATCAAAAGCCAAAAACATACAGGCTGCTGTGGCAGCGGGGAAAACGATGAACTTCATCTGGCGTCGTTCCCCTGTTTGTGTGACTGGGTCGGCATTCTTGATGTCGTAGTCGATGACGTGTAGACAGCAGCTGGGGCAGCTTCTCGTCGCCTTGTGAGCTGCGGCCTTAAACCACGAAAAAAGTACAACACAGTGGCGTCTTACGGAAACACGATCTACGGAACACATGTCACGTCCACATCATGGTCTGAAAATACACCTATTCGTAATAACAAAATTTTGCAGGCTGTCGACGTTATGTTGCGTCCGTTGTAGACAGCACCATCTAAAAGAACTCTTATCAGACTGAATATGTATATAGATTAAAATTCAGTGGCATTGACGCGCAGTTTATTAACCTATTTATACATTCCTGGAAATGGAAAAACGAACACATTGACACCGGTGTGTCAGACCCACCATACTTGCTCCGGACACTGCGAGAGGGCTGTACAAGCAATGATCACACGCATGGCACAGCGGACACACCAGGAACCGCGGTGTTGGCCGTCGAATGGCGCTAGCTGCACAGCATTTGTGCACCGCCGCCATCAGTGTCAGCCAGTTTGCCGTGGCATACGGAGCTCCATCGCAGTCTTTAACACTGGTAGCATGCCGCGACAGCGTGGACGTGAACCGTATGTGCAGTTGACGGACTTTGAGCGAGGGCGTATAGTGGGCATGCGGGAGGCCGGGTGGACGTACCGCCGAATTGCTCAACACGTGGGGCGTGAGGTCTCCACAGTACATCGATGTTGTCGCCAGTGGTCGGCGGAAGGTGCACGTGCCCGTCGACCTGGGACCGGACCGCAGCGACGCACGGATGCACGCCAAGACCGTAGGATCCTACGCAGTGCCGTAGGGGACCGCACCGCCACTTCCCAGCAAATTAGGGACACTGTTGCTCCTGGGGTATCGGCGAGGACCATTCGCAACCGTCTCCATGAAGCTGGGCTACGGTCCCGCACACCGTTAGGCCGTCTTCCGCTCACGCCCCAACATCGTGCAGCCCGCCTCCAGTGGTGTCGCGAGAGGCGTGAATGGAGGGACGAATGGAGACGTGTCGTCTTCAGCGATGAGAGGCGCTTCAGCCTTGGTGCCAATGATGGTCGTTTGCGTGTTTGGCGCCGTGCAGGTGAGCGCCACAATCAGGACTACATAGGACCAAGGCACACAGGGCCAACACCCGGCATCATGGTGTGGGGAGCGATCTCCTACACTGGCCGTACACCACTGGTGATCGTCGAGGGGACACTGAATAGTGCACGGTACATCCAAACCGTCATCGAACCCATCGTTCTACCATTCCTAGACCGGCAAGGGAACTTGCTGTTCAAAAATGGCTCTGAGCACTATGGGACTCAACTGCTGAGGTCATTAGTCCCCTAGAACTTAGAACTAGTTAAACCTAACTTACCTAAGGACATCATAAACATCCATGCCCGAGGCAGGATTCGAACCTGCGACCGTAGCGGTCTCGCGGTTCCAGACTGCAGCGCCTTTAACCGCACGGCCACTTCGGCCGGCGGAACTTGCTGTTCCAACAGGACAATGCACGTCCGCATGTATCCCGTGCCACCCAACGTGCTCTAGAAGGTGTAAGTCAACTACCCTGGCCAGCAAGATCTCCGGATCTGTCCCCCATTGAGCATGTTTGGGACTGGATGAAGCGTCGTCTCACGCGGTCTGCACGTCCAGCACGAACGCTGGTCCAACTGAGGCGCCAGGTGGAAATGGCATGACAAGCCGTTCCACAGGACTACATACAGCATCTTTACGATCGTCTGCATGGGAGAATAGCAGCCTGCATTGCTGCGAAAGGTGGATATACACTGTACTAGTGCCGACATTGTGCATGCTCTGTTGCCTGTGTCTATGTGCCTGTGGTTCTGTCAGTGTGATCATGTGATGTATCTGACCCCAGGAATGTGTCAATAAAGTTTCCCCTTCCTGGGACAATGAATTCACGGTGTTCTTATTTCAATTTCCAGGAGTGTATGTACCGTGTGACGATACAGTATCCGTACAAGTGAAATACAAAAACCTATGCGTCTTTGTGGATAACTCGTCCAGTGGAATACAAGATGTTACGAATCTTTGTTTATGTGGAGCAATAAACTGTTTTAACATGTACGTACCTACCACTCTGTAGGACAGACATAGCTGACCACACTGTCACAACACACACCAACTGCAGCCTCAACATCCACATAATTTTTTTTTTAATGACGTTTGCGTATCTCCCTTTGACATTCCCCCGCAGACTGCCATAAGGTAATTTGTAAGCCTGCTGAAGATATTACGTTACTTACACTTTATTTAATTTACCTATTTAAGTGATCAGATTTCATCGGACCAAGATTTCACACACACAGTTCAATTTTTACATCATAGTTACCTCATACACAAAGTCCTATAGCTTTTGTTGATGTTGACGTTCAGCTGAATGACACCATGAGAATTGTAACGCTAACCGAGAGATCAACCTCACTACCTCGGGTGTCTGCTTTCAGTAGCATTGCCCCATCACATTTGAGACGACAAGAAGCAACGGCCCGAGAACGGGAAAAGATTAATAACGCAAAGCTTTCCCGAAGGCTACCCGCCCAGGAAATACTGCACAGTTCACCCTGCAAGCGTCTCAAATCAGGAAAACCATTCTGGACAGCTGGAGAACCCGAACCATTCAAGACTAAAGATGTGTGGAAGGAGACATAGAGAACCGACGCCAGCATACTTCGCCGTTGACTCGAAGAACCTACATGCATACCAACCTTCAAACTACCTAGAAGGACCTGGTGTGTGCTCAACAGAATCCGATGTGGACGTGGATGAACTAAGTCCTTCACGTGGAAACTGGGACTCTCAGGCTCCCCGATGTGCGACTGTGGAGCAGCAGTACAGCCCGTTGAACACATTGCAGAGGAATGTTCCAATAGATGTTTTAGTCGAGGCTGGAGCGACATAATCAACGTCTCGCCAGCAGCATTGGATTGGATGGACTCTGGATATCAGTTTGTGATATAATTAGTGACCAAAACTCTTGTACATTCCTTTTGTTATGTATTAACATTTCTTTTGTATTGTGTAAATATCGCTGTAAATTGCGTGTGTATTTCTATACGATAAATAAAATAAATAAATACATAAATGTGCTATGAAAAATAGTGATAAAATTATGCGAGTGTCTGTAGAGAGTACTTATACTATTGGTGCTTCCACTAATAATAATAATGATTATAATAATGATGAAATGAAATGTCGTGTGGCTAAGGCCACCCGTCGGGTAGACCGTTCGCCTGATGCAGGTCTTTCGATTTGACGCCACTTCGGCGACCTGCGCGTCGATGGGGATAAATGATGATGATTAGGACAACACAACACCCAGTCCCTGAGCGGAGAAAATCTCCGACCCAGCCGGGAATCGAACCCGGGACCTTAGGATTGACATTCCGTCACGCTGACCACTCAGCTACCGGGGCCGGACTATAATAATAATAATGACAATAAATCGAAATCTTAAGACAGCCACCAGAACAAGCACAAATAGAACATGAAGTGACACACATGTTAGATATAGAAGAAAAATTTCAGTCGACATATATAGAATACAAAGACACAAACACAGACATTAGACCATTCTTGCATAGACCACCAAATAACCCACAAGTCGAAACAACAATAACAACTATCAACACAATCATATACGACAAAATAAATGAAAATACAACTATGGAAGAGTTACAACTACTGGTTTATGTAGGAGCACTCACTACACTAAATATACACACTAGGCACAGATCAGAACCAACCAACACACAGAAGAAACCCACAAAACCACCATGGCAACACAGGCTACAGATCAGAATAGAAAAACTGAGAAAAGACATCGGACAGCTAACACAGTTTATAAGAAATGAAATATCAGACAAAAAACGAAAAAGGTTAGGTAAACTCTCACAACAAGAAGCGATAGAGCAATTAGATGACAAGAAGCAGAAATTACAAGCATTGGCCAAACGACTTAGAAGATACAAAAAAAAGTGAAAATAGAAGGTAACGAAACCAAACATTCAACACAAACCAAAAGAAATTTTACCAGACAATAGATAACACACACATTAAAATAGACAATCCACCAAACATAACAGACATGGAACACTTCTGGGGCAACATATGGTCAAACCCGGTACAACATAACAGACATGCATGGTGGATACAAGCAGAAACAGACTCATACAAGATGATACCACAAATGCCTGAAGTGATAATTTTACAACACGAAGTCACCCGAGAAATTAATTCTACGAACAATTGGAAAGCCCCTGGAAATGATAAAATAGCAAATTTCTGGCTAAAGAAGTTCACCTCAACACATTCACATCTAACTAAATTATTTAACAGTTACATTGCAGACCCATACACAGTCCCTGATACACTTACACAAGGAATACCTTATCTGAAACCTAAAGATCAAGCAGACACAGCAAACCCAGCTAAATATCGCCCCATAACAAGCCTACCAACAATATACAAAATATTAACTTCAGTCATTACACAGAAATTAATGACACATACAACACAGAACAAAATTATAAATGAAGAACAAAAAGACTGCTGCAAAGGGGCACGAGGATATAAAGAGCAACTGATAATAGATACAGAGATGACATATCAAGCTAAAACCAAACAAAGGTCGCTGCACTACGCATACATTGATTACCAAAAAGCTTTTGATAGTGTACCCCACTCATGGTTACTACAGATATTGGAAATATAGAAAGTAGATCCTAAATTGATACAGTTCCTAAACATAGTAATGAAAAATTGGAAAACCACACTTAATATCCAAACAAATTCAAATATTATCACACCACAGCCAGTACAGATTAAGCGTGGAATATACCAAGGAGAGACTCATTAAGTCCTTTCTGGTTCTGCCTTGCTCTGAACCCACTATCCAACATGCTAAATAATACAAATTATGGATATAATATTACTGGAACATACCCACACAAAATAACACATTTGCTATACATGGATGATCTAAAACTACTGGCAGCAACAAATCAACAACTCAGTCAATTATTAAAGATAACAAAAGTATTCAGCAATGATATAAATATGGCTTTTGGAACAGACAAATGTAAGAAAAATAGCATAGTCAAGGGAAAACACACTAAACAAGAAGATTACATATTGGATAACCACAGCGACTGCATAGAAGCGATGAAAAAAACAGATGCCTATAAATATTTAGGATACAGACAAAAAATAGGAATAGATAATACAAATATTAAAGAAGAACTAAAAGAAAAATATAGACGAAGACTCACAAAAATACTGAAAACAGAACTGACAGCAAGAAACAAGACAAAAGCTATAAATACTTATGCTATACCAACATTGACCTACTCATTTGGAGTAGTGTAATGGAGTAACACAGACCTAGAAGCGCTCAATACACTTACACGATCACAATGCCACAAATATAGAATACATCACATACATTCAGCAACAGAAATATTCACATTAAGCAGAAAGGAAGGAGGAAGGGGATTTATCGACATAAAAAACTTACATTATGGACAGGTAGACAATTTAAGAAAATTCTTTATAGAACGAGCAGAAACTAGCAAAATACACAAAGCAATCACTCATATAAATACATCAGCTACACCATTGCAATTTCATAACCACTTCTACAACACTTTAGATCACATAACATCAACAGATACGAAGAATGTAAATTGGAAAAAGAAAACACTACATGGCAAGCACCCGTATCATCTAACACAGCCACACATCGATCAAGACGCATCCAACACATGGCTAAGAAAAGGCAATATATACAGTGAGACGGAAGGATTCATGATTGCAATACAGGTTCAAACAATAAACACCAGATATTACAGCAAGCATATTATTAAAGATCCCAATACCACAACAGATAAATGCCGACTTTGCAAACAACAAATATAAACAGTAGATCACATCACAAGCAGGTGTACAATACTAGCAAATACAGAATACCCCAGAAGACATGACAATGTAGCAAAAATAATACATCAACAACTTGCCATACAACATAAACTAATAAAACAACACGTTCCCACATACAAGTATGCACCACAAAATGTACTGGATAATGATGAATACAAATTATACTGGAACAGATCCATTACAACAGATAAAACAACACCACATAACAAACCTGACATCATACTCACCAATAAAAAGAAGAAATTAACACAACTAATCGAAATATCCATACCCAATACAACAAATATACAGCAGAAAACAGGAGAAAAAATTGAAAAATACATCCAACTGGCTGAGGAAGTCAAGGACACGTGGCATCAGGATAAAGTTGACATTATACCAATTATACTATCAATTACAGAAGTCATACCACACAATATCCACCAGTACATCAACGCAATACAGCTACATCCAAACATATATATATACAACTACAGAAATGTGTAATTATTGATAGATGTTCAGTTACCCAAAAGTTCCTAAATGCAATGTAACATATACTGTACAGTTAAAAGGAAGTCACGCTTTATCAAGGTCCGTGTCACACTCCATTTTTAACTAGACATAACGTCTGAGACAGGAAAGAATGACAATAATAATTATGTCAGTGGCATAAAAATAATTGATAGATATTTCCTGATATAGCGAGTTCTGGGGAAGGGAAATTTAGGAAGAAATGTAAAAGGTCTCTTTGGAAAGATGGATCATACAAATTTTACCTCAAGTGTGCTTCTAGCCAGTTGCAACATTACACGTATATTGTTGTTCGACCTCTTTGGGTGCTAACCTACATGTCTAAAAGAGGAAGAATAAGGCTCCCATTCTAATAGGTAGAGGCAGCGTCTGTTCACCCTAGTCAGAAGTGATTGCACCCAGTGCCTGCTTTACACGCAACGAGAGACCGACAGTAAAAGCAGAAGATAACGCGATCTGTATTGAACTTCTCGGAAAGCATCCATAAGGTAGAAAAGACTAGATACAAATATTCTTACTGACTGTACCCTTCAGTATCCCGTGAAATACTTGTCGAAAACGGGCAAAGAACATTACCAAAACTGTGACTTGGAATAAGCAGACCTTAGCAAGAGCTCCTAACTCGGAGAAGGTGAAGAGGAAATGTGAAATAAAAAATGGAGAGTGTTTGAGACGACAGAAAGTAGATCGAAAGGCGTTATCTGGTTTCTGTTCTGAATGATACAAAACAATTCGCAGTGAAGGTGAGGAAGCACGAAGGAATGAAGTAACTTAATTACTGAGTAAAATAATAATCGAAAAGCACGAAAACGGTGGATTACTTACAGTGCAAATTTATTGTTAAAATCTGCAGCTATTGTCCTCAATTGCTATTTCAATTATGCTGTATCATAAAGACAAGAAAAAATTCCATTTTTGGCTACTGAATATGTTATTCGTGTTTACCAAACGTGTTTCGTCTATTGATGCCAGGCGCCATCAGTGGGCTATAAAGTAAAGAAAATTAATCATACTTGTTTTGTTGGGATATCTACAGCGCATCGAGGACCCTCGTTTAAATTATGCGATTATTTACAAATATGTGGCTGTGTTTTCTCACACTTACATTAATTTTTACGTCCTTTTCATGCATCCACGTGTTATTCTGCCTGTACTGTACGCACAATTGAAAGGTCTCGTTTAAATGTTGACTGCACGTAACATGTTCTGTAGCACGCTACCTAAGGTGTTGCATACATGCTGTAGGGCTAATTGACGGATCATGGGGCACTGGGCAGATGACTGGAAGTGAACAGGAAAGTCGTTGTAACAGTTGTGATTTGTAGAGGACTTTCAACACAGTAAATTCGAAACTAATTGTCTCACTCTAAACAAATGGCAATCGACTGAAAAGATAGACAAATAATATGAAATCTGCATAACCGCCAGTGCACAGAAATTATAGTGTAAATGAAAGGAACGCTAAAGCACGTTAAGAGTGAGGTAAGATTGAGTCTTTTCACTATACTTGTTCAATATTTGAATTGAAAACAGGATTAACACGTAAAAAGAGAGAAGAAGTAGATTCAGCATGCATGAAGACATTGGTGACAGCATACGACTTAATGAGAATATTGTTTTAGCAGCGTAACTAGAAAAGAATTCGAATGCCGAAAATTCGACTTGTTATACTCGCTGTATATTGATGATGAACATTAATAAAGTAAAACTGCGTGCAAAAGTGATAATGTAATCGCTCCTAACGTGATATTTTCAACATTCAAATACAGTGAGTGAAACGCTTTGTTCTTTAAAGACTTTGTTTTCTGACGTTAAAGAATGTAATCCGAAAAGTAGTAAATTGATAGCCGATACTAAACGTAAGTTTCAGGACAACAGAAGTCTCTCTACGAGTGAGTAAATTAACAACAAGAGGAGAAATGTACTTGTATAAATTGTCTGTGTGGAGTTTTCTACTCAGCTTGACAACAGAAAAAAAAAAAGATAAACTGCAGTATAATGTGTCAGAAATCTCTATATTATGGTGCGTAGCCAACTGATCTTGCTAGATCAGAAGAAAACCAGAATAAATTCTAAAAGGAGTAACTACAAAAATATGACTTGTTAAGAAAAGGTAAAGGCAATACGCAGGTGCAGATCCAGCGTGGTCAGGGTAAGTAAGGTGTGAGGCTCTTCAGGGTTTGTTCGGTTATAAGAATCAGATTTTCGATCTGTAGTGAAGAGCGCGGTGATTTGAGAATTCCTGCAAAATTAAAGCATTTTTTCCTATCCGTACCGGCAGAAGTAAGGCTATGAGGGTAGGTCGTGAGTTGTGCTTAGGTAGCTCAGCCTGTAGAACAACTGTCCGCGAATACAAGGGTCCCAGATTCGAGTGCCGGTACGGCAAACAGAGACAAACAGGTAGGTAGGTTTAATGTTCCATGAAATTTCGAGCGAACTGTCGGGTGTTTGTAAGTTGCTGCCACGATATTTACGCGCAGAGTCTTCTGGCCATCTTCAGGTATACAGTGGTGAAAGTAGGGTGAGCGACCCTGTTTAACACCCCGCTTGCACATGCTACTGCGCATGCGTTGATTGAGTGCTGCTCGTAGTGCCCTCTGAGGCTAAGGCTCGTCTCTTAGATATCGGATCCATCGTCTTCGCATGGTAAAATCGCAGAACGACTGCGGCTACGCGAGGCAAGAAGTTTTTCTTTGACATGATTCTGAACAGCATCCAACTGCGAACCGCTTCCCGGTGGATAGGAGCAGCAGACAGTTAATATTTCCTCTGATTCACTGATAACGGTGTTGAGCCGTGTGGGCTTGATACCCAATCCCTTTACGATCGTCTTTGCCTCTTGACTTTGGACCTCTCGGAGAGGCGCCCTCGATACCGATAAAAGCGCGATGCCGGAAGGCATGAAGTCGGTAAGGGCCTGAAGTCTGTTCCGGAAGTGCGAGCGGCTCGAGGCTTTTGATGGTGCTGAGCCCTACGGTCGATCCAAGGGCTTGAAGTCTGTTCCGGAAGTGCGAGCGGCTCGAGGCTTTTGATGGTGCTGAGCCCTACGGTCGAGCCCGATGCCCCTGGATTTGTTGGTAGGTTGATTTGGGGGAGGGGACCAAACTGCGAGGTCATCGGTCCCATCGGATTAGGGAAGGATTGGGAAGGAAGTCGGCCGCGCACTTTCAAGGGAACTATCCCGGCATTTGCCTGAAGCGATTTAGAGAAATCACGGAAAACATAAATCAGGATGGCCGGAAGCGGGTTTCGACTTCGTTCTCCCGTACGCGAGTCCAGTGATTTAACCACAGCACCACCTCTGGTAAGATGTTGGAGTGTCTGGTTCACAAGCGGTCACTGTCTGTCCCGCCAGGTGGTTCGTGTTGGTGGCTTAGTTTGGAGTTAACGGCTACTTGGAGTTCTTTCCGGCCGGTTCGACGCTAGCGGAGGCAGCCCAGTCTAATGACGTCTTAAGGAGTGGAAGAACTACCCCGACTTGCCCGAGCTAAGTGAATCGCCAATGCCTCTCGCCTCTCCTCGTCCTCTTTCGCCTTCTGCTGGATTTTGTGTTACCTTCAAGCATACTCTTTGTAAGTAGGCTGTTTAGGTTTTTATGTTGGTAAGGCGATGTAGCACTCTGTATGAAAATCACTGACTGTGCTGTGTGCAGTCTGTGGCTGGTTGGCATTGTTGGAATATTCGCTATTGTAGTGTTGGGCAGTTGGATGTGAACAGCGCGTAGCGTTGCGCAGCTGGAGGGGAACCGCCAGCAGTGGTGGATGTGGGGAGACAGATGGCGGAGTTTTTAGAGCGGATGATCTGGACGCGTGTCCATCAGAGACAGCAAATTTGAATTTGTAAGACTGGATGTCATGAACTGATATATATATATATATATATATATATATATATATATATATATATATATATATATATAATGACTTTTGAACACTATTAAGGTAAATACATTGTTTGTTCTCTATCAAAATCTTTCATTTGCTAACTATGCCTATCAGTAGTTAATGACTTCAGTAGTTAGAATCTTTTATTTAGCTGGCAGTATTGGCGTTCGCTGTATTGCCGTAGTTCGAGTAACGAAGATTTTTGTGAGGTAAGTGATTCATGAAAGATATCGGTTATTGCTAGTCAGGGCCATTCTTTTGTAGTGATTACTGAAAGACAGATTGCGTTGCGCTAAGAATATTGTGTGTCAGTTTAGTGTTGATCAGAATAAGAAAAGAGAGAAATGTCTGAGTACTTTAACGAAATTGCTATGAATGATTTTTCGTTAAAGAATAATAAATTTTTGCTTTTAAATTAGTTAATTTTACCTTACTTTCTTTGCGTGCGAACTTTGTTGTAGAACCTCACTCTTATTTGCGTGTGGTAATAAAAATTTTCACTTTCAAAAGAATTACGTACATTTAAAAATTACGTGAACTCATATTAACTGATTAAGAATATTTGGTTGAAAATTAAATTCTTTACATTATTCGGCCTTGGCATACATTTTCTAAATGCAGTGGATTTTTTGTTAAAATATTTACTGAATTTTTTCCCGGCGTTAGCTTTTGAACACAAGATTATCACTATTGCAGAAAATGGTTAATTATTACCAAGCCGACATTTAATTATCACTGATCAAACCTACTTCGCTATACATTTAAGTTATTTGAAAGAACCAAAATTGTTAAATTTCAATGTTAACTATCCGTCTAAGAATGCACAAATGTGTAACTATTTTTAAAATCTCAGTCAGACTCTGGATCGCTGTAAAAGAAGAACATTCTCTTAATTCACTGTTAATTTTTATCTATCTGTTCCCGATTTACGGGTTTGGTTGATTTTTCCTTTAGCGGAACAATTTTTAAATGTGCCGCCGCTGCAAATCGATCGGTCGCGGCACAGCCCTGCAACACCGCTAAAAAATGCTGAAAACTCTTTAAAGAAATATTATAGATGACATGGGCAAGCTAATTTACATTAATAATACACACTTTTTATAAATTTCAATATATTTTTACCACAACAAATACTCAACTCACATTAGTTCGTAATTTCTCCTTCAATGGCAGCTAAATCAAGATACAGACAAATGACGTCTACCCATTTATCAAATACATCGATACAACTACCTACCGCTATCAGCTCTAAACGAGGAAGACCAAAGAATACATAGTGCATTGTGCTTTTATAGTATTGCTGACTATTAACATTTCTTTGTAATTTCACGACATTATTTCCCTCTGGCTGAATTTCACATCTCTGTTATCACAGATATTGACACATTTAACAATTACATTATTAATATCGAAATATTACTATCCTAAATACAGAAAGAATATTACTACAAAAAATATTACAATAATAACAAATGTCTTTTACACAAAATTCAATAATATTTTTTGTTAAATAATTACATTATATACAGATTGCTCAGAGCGGCGTATATGGTACAAATAAATTTCAGTTTGTTAATGTGTGAGTTTGCCAGGGAACGTTACATTGCCCCCTGGCAGCATTTGGCAAAGAGTTTCTATACTTTGACACAATGGTGCCAGTAACGTTCTTTACAATTGTGTATTTTTTATGGAATGGCTCTTTTAATTAGTCCCAGGGTTATATATTTTTATGGCTCCCCCATTTGGGCGAAGGCAGACAGGAAACCTGGGCAAAACTGTGCCGGTGCCCAGCCATCCCAGTTCGTTCATGATTAACCTTGTCTTTTTAACAGTCATTCTTTTGAATTGATTTAACAGTTTGTCATCAACGGTTACATAATATCACTGTCACATACAGTTCAACGATATACTGCAAGGTCACTTGTCCTAGGATATATCACTTTTTATAATGTTCCCACTACCTACGTGTTACAAATCCATCTCCTACACTTGTTAGTGTTCATTTTATCTTAACAGTTCACAGGTATACATAATAAACGTTCAATGTTTATCAAAAATGGAGTCATTGACATGTTATGCAGTTCGTGTAAATATTTTGGAAAATGACAACAATGCTGTAGTCGGTGAGCGGTGCGGAGTGATTGTTGAGCGGCGCTGGGCGCGGCGCGTCGGCTCCGTGTAGGTCACCGCCCCTGGTGTTGACAGCTACGGCGCGGAGGGGCGTGGCTGTCTGGTCTGCTACGGGCTACTACGGTCGCTGCATGGCTGATGTAGCCGGATGCGCGTTGGATATCAGCTCGCCCGTGTGACATCTTCTTGCAGTGCTCCAGCAAACATGCAACAAGTTCACAAACAGTGTACTATCCTTATGGGCATTTTTTCTGCTGTGGGAAAAAAAAACGCACACAGTTCTTGGCAGTTATTATTCAGTAGGCCTTCACTAGTCTGGTTTGCACAATGTTTCGTTGTCACAGTAACACGTTTTGTGGGCACACAATATCTTTTTCACCATGTCATGACTTGTCATTAGTCACACGCAAGTTTTCACCTTAGGACAAATTGTATCTCTGTAGTCAATGCGCTTTTCTGGCGTCCCTTGACACACAAAGAGTTATAGTTTGACACTAACTTGGTTCACCGTCCGTTATCGGCTCACTGTTCGTGTCGTGCTAGTTCGTTGTCCACTTGCACACACGGCGATGATACAGTTTTTTATTACTTATACACAACAACTTCGTGACGTATTGCTGCAGGTTTAACAGTCACTGTCTGTCTCTGCCACACAATACTGCACTTTTGTTTAAGTTCCTTTATTTTTATTTACAATGTCCGCTGTGCAATTTTTGTAACAGCACATTCGTAACTCTTTACCAAGGTGTGTGATATTTGCGTACATGGTAACAAATATTAAAATTTCGTATTAGTTTGCCCAAAAATCATCTATATTCGTGTTCGAGTAGATTTTATTTGTGCATTCCAGCCGGATTCAGGCATATTGTTCAATAACTCCTTTGAAATCATATCTCACTTTACTATCAAGGTCCTACGTAACTACAGTGTAGTCTCTGTAGGTTAAAATTGACTTGGACTGTATCAGGCTAGCTCCTTTTTTACTGATTGAATCTGCAAATGCTTCAATTGAAGCTTCTTTGTGCGTAACTTTGCGTTACTTAAATATGCAATAAGTTTGCCTCCCATGGTGCCCTCGGGTCACTACTGGGTGCATTATTCTCTCTGATAACATTGGTTAGATAATAAAGTTCTCAGGGTCTCATATTACTGATATTATTCTGGGTTCGAATCTGTCAATCTGACAGCTACACATATATACATACACATAATAGAAAAGATTGTGCCAAGAAATATTTCAATTTTGACACACATATAGAAAATTATGCAGTAGTCAAACTAATCATTACTAAAATGTTTCTCTTGATTGAACTCTGTCACAGCTTAACACTACAAATAATTGCACTAATCAGATTATCTGTGCAGACATTTAGAGCATGTTTTAGATAACACAAATTAAAAGAGGACATAACACAAATATTCATAAACACATGAGAAAGTCAATCACATTCTTATAACTAAATACTTCTACACTAGTACATTATTTCTAAGATCACACATCATTAATGTTCATTATTTACAAAAGAATGGTGTCTACATAGGACTATTAGTCTTTTACTGTAAGAATATTTTTACATCCTTACGCGGCTACAGTCCCCGTACTCTTCCTGATTGGGGATCTACTAAGAGATAGCTACTATTTTCTTTCTTCGACTAAGGAATGGAGTATGAGGCTCGACAGTAGGTTTTGTGAGGCTACACCTCGATATTGTACTGATATCCCTTAACAATTCCTGGTCGTTCTGAAAATACATCTGCATAATTAGATAATAACTGTACCAAATCCTGCTGTTGCATTGAGTTCAAATTTTCGGACTGTGATACTTTGTTCACAAGTGCGTCCACATTTGCTTTTAATTGATCACTTTGTACGTCTGGATAATAGAGATTTTGTCTTAGAGAATGATTGTCTAAATGTAGTATCCACTGATTCCTACATTTTACGTTAATAGTATTACAATTAGGCACAGGTACCACTTCAGATCTGAGCATGGACAATTCTATCCTCCTACCAGCGTTCATCAAACTTAATTTTCCCCGAGAAAGGTCGATTATTGCGTCCCTTTCTCTCAAAAAATCTACCCCCAAAATGCAGGCTACCTTTAAACCCTTTACTACCAGGAATGAGCACGCTATGGCTTCTTCCCCTAAATACATCTCTAGCCGCACTTGGAGTTTAATTATTTGTCGCTGTGCACTTATGGCTCCAGTGACTTTACAATTATTTGCGGGAAAAGTCAGCATACGCTTTTCTTTCCCCAGTACTCTGAATAAGTCCATACTCATGACACTGACAGTAGCACCTGTATCTACGATTGCTTGCACGTCAATATTGTTAATTTTGATCTCTATTATCGCTTGTACTTTGTCTTTGTGCTCCTTTATGCACGTGGATGGTTCAGTTATTAATTCATGTCCCATCTGTACCCCGTCATTATACCTAAGGATACAGATTCCCGATGTTTTGTTCTGTGTCGGGCTGCTCTCACTCCAAACCTCAGCCGACGATGGAGAGCGTATCTCGGCTGAATCTAGTTTGTTGGATTATTGCTGGTGGATGGGTGTGGCTGCTCTGTGTCACTGACCTCCACTATGTGTAAGTTGTGTTGCGTCGGCCGCCACGGTTGCGCAATTGGCGCATTTTGTGGTGGCGGTCGGTTATTGTCATATCTTTCACTGTTTTGCCGGTCCGGACTGGGCCTCTGGTTCTGTAGCCAAGTTCGGTTTGCATCATTGTAAGTATTAGTGTTCCACGGCCCCCTGGCATTTTTCCATCTACTATTGCTTGGTGGGCCTGTTTCATATAGGTCATCAGATCTCCTTTCCCGGTCATTATTCACCGGCGGACTATTGCCGTTCCGGTCTCTACCTCTATTCCCATTTTGTACATAATCTTGTTTCCTATTATTACCTCCGCCGTTTCCATTACTTGGTGTAGGCGTGTTATTTCGATCATTTCTGTAACCGTTTCCGTTACTTCTAGCCTGTTCAGTTGCTGCCTTAACATCCTCCTGAATCAGGTCAATTGAGTCCAGAACAGACAAGAAATGTTCCATATCGTTTTCGGGCACGTGTATAAGTTTTTCCTTTACATGTATCGGCAAGTGTGATTTCAAAAGTCTGATCAAATCCCGGGATGAAATCTGATCGTCCCAATAACGGATCTTATTAATGTACTTCTCAAAATATTTTCGCAAATTGCCTAATCGTGGAGAATACGGCTCTGGATTATATACCTCCTTCCGTAATCTCTCCTGAATACATGTTGACCAATATTTGGCCAAGAATGCCTTTTCAAATTGCTCATATGTATCGCAACTGTCAGCTGCTTCGGTTGCCCATAATGCAGCATCTCCTTGTATGTAAGACATAACGAACTGTATTTTCTGCGTATGACTCCAAACGCTAGGCAAAATGTTTCTAAATCCCTTGATAAACACTACAGGGTGAACAGATTTCTTCTCCGTTGTTAAGATAAGAAACTGTCGGTTTCTAATCAGACTTTCTTCAATCACTACTTTGGAATGACATTTATTTGTTTCGCTTACATTGGTTGCCTGTTCTGTCTCGCAGTCGCAATTTTTTACTGCTGTATTTATATGCCTATCATTGTTGGACCTGGCTGGGGTGACACACGCCTGCACGTCGCCGTGCCGCAAGCTGATTTCTAGCTCGGCAAGACGACGGTTGACATTCCGCTGCCATAGCGGAATGTCAGTGTGCACCGCCTTTTTAAGGTCCTTTATTTCCGCATTGGAGCCCACATTCTTGGCTTCCTATCATTGTTGGACCTGGCTGGGGTGACACACGCCTGCACGTCGCCGTGCCGCAAGCTGATTTCTAGCTCGGCAAGACGACGGTTGACATTCCGCTGCCATAGCGGAATGTCAGTGTGCACCGCCTTTTTAAGGTCCTTAATTTCCGCATTGGAGCCCACATTCTTGGCTTCAATCGCAGCGTGCACTTGTTCGGACATTTTGTGCTCAGTTACTAGATTTGTGTCAATCTCTAATTGTTCCACCGTGTTGGAACAATTAGAGATTGACACAAATCTAGTAACTGAGCACAAAATGTCCGAACAAGTGCACGCTGCGATTGAAGCCAAGAATGTGGGCTCCAATGCGGAAATTAAGGACCTTAAAAAGGCGGTGCACACTGACATTCCGCTATGGCAGCGGAATGTCAACCGTCGTCTTGCCGAGCTAGAAATCAGCTTGCGGCACGGCGACGTGCAGGCGTGTGTCACCCCAGCCAGGTCCAACAATGATAGGAAGCCAAGAATGTGTGTGCACCGCCTTTTTAAGGTCCTTTATTTCCGCATTGGAGCCCACATTCTTGGCTTCAATCGCAGCGTGCACTTGTTCGGACATTTTGTGCTCAGTTACTAGATTTGTGTCAATCTCTAATTGTTCCACCGTGTTGCTCAGTACACTGATTTCCTCTACGATACTGGCGTTTGCCACTTGGATACTATCTACTCTTTCGCTTAGTTCTTTCACCGTTTTGGGTATGGTTTCATAGTTTTGCTTCATACTAACAATCTCCCTTTGCATAGCTTCTAAAGATTGCATTAACTGCAAGTCTCTCTCATGCATGCGCCGATCACGCTCTGCTTGTTTAGCATCACGTTCTCTATCGCGTTCTGCTTGCATACATGCAAATTCAGCTACCATTCTCTGGTCACGCTCTGCTTGTTTACATGCAAATTCAGCTACCAATCTCTGGTCACGCTCTGCTTGTTCAGCATCACGTTCTCTTTCACGTTCTGCTTGCATACGTACAAATTCAGCTTGCAAATTGAGCATGCGCTCGAACATAACTCTTAATGATTGCACTTCTGACACCTCACCACTCTCTGGTCCGTGTCCAGTGCTTGCGGGTGGCACAATATTTCCGCTATCAACTGAATCACTGGGTGGCAGTGGCAACATTTCTTGCCCCTCTGCCCCCAGATTCTCACATTGTACTTCCTGAACTACGTCACTAACATTACTTTGTGTCCCACTTTCTAACTCGGTATCACTACTTACTGACTGTTGTTCATTATCCATGTTGATATCCTTCTGAGTACGCAATCTAACCATAGTAAACAAAAGAAATAAAATCTGAACTAAATATCCTAACACTCAGGTTTCACTGACATAATCACACAAGAAATGGTCATTTGTTAAAACACACTTACTATATACTACAATGACTAACTACTCAAATGTCCTGTTATTTTAAAACAAAGCACTAACAACAAGCACACCACTAATGATCCGAGAAGACTGCACTGAGGCTACTTTACTACCCACAGGACAACTACACTGTAGCTTTACCTTTTGGTGATCTATCTTGGGTGCAGCTGCCCCCTGATATTGTGGTAGGTAATTAATTTTTCGAAATAATGAGCTCTCTTCTTCAGCTTGCCTCTGGGTATATAGTGTTCTCATGCAAAAAATCATATACAGGTATTACCACACAATATTGGTTACGCAATACATACAATACATGGAAAAATTATTAAATGTTCTCCAACAAAGTTCGACTATAGTAATTCCCTAGTTATCTCATGGGTATTTAGTGGCCACTGCATATTCGGGCCCCGCGTTGGGCGCCAATTTAACGAAATTGCTATGAATGATTTTTCGTTAAAGAATAATAAATTTTTGCTTTTAAATTAGTTAATTTTACCTTACTTTCTTTGCGTGCGAACTTTGTTGTAGAACCTCACTCTTATTTGCGTGTGGTAATAAAAATTTTCACTTTCAAAAGAATTACGTACATTTAAAAATTACGTGAACTCATATTAACTGATTAAGAATATTTGGTTGAAAATTAAATTCTTTACATTATTCGGCCTTGGCACACATTTTCTAAATGCAGTGGATTTTTTGTTAAAATATTTACTGAATTTTTTCCCGGCGTTAGCTTTTGAACACAAGATTATCACTATTGCAGAAAATGGTTAATTATTACCAAGCCGACATTTAATTATCACTGATCAAACCTACTTCGCTATACATTTAAGTTATTTGAAAGAACCAAAATTGTTAAATTTCAATGTTAACTATCCGTCTAAGAATGCACAAATGTGTAACTATTTTTAAAATCTCAGTCAGACTCTGGATCGCTGTAAAAGAAGAACATTCTCTTAATTCACTGTTAATTTTTATCTATCTGTTCCCGATTTACGGGTTTGGTTGATTTTTCCTTTAGCGGAACAATTTTTAAATGTGCCGCCGCTGCAAATCGATCGGTCGCGGCACAGCCCTGCAACACCGCTAAAAAATGCTGAAAACTCTTTAAAGAAATATTATAGATGACATGGGCAAGCTAATTTACATTAATAATACACACTTTTTATAAATTTCAATATATTTTTACCACAACAAATACTCAACTCACATTAGTTCGTAATTTCTCCTTCAATGGCAGCTAAATCAAGATACAGACAAATGACGTCTACCCATTTATCAAATACATCGATACAACTACCTACCGCTATCAGCTCTAAACGAGGAAGACCAAAGAATACATAGTGCATTGTGCTTTTATAGTATTGCTGACTATTAACATTTCTTTGTAATTTCACGACATTATTTCCCTCTGGCTGAATTTCACATCTCTGTTATCACAGATATTGACACATTTAACAATTACATTATTAATATCGAAATATTACTATCCTAAATACAGAAAGAATATTACTACAAAAAAATTACAATAATAACAAATGTCTTTTACACAAAATTCAATAATATTTTTTGTTAAATAATTACATTATATACAGATTGCTCAGAGCGGCGTATATGGTACAAATAAATTTCAGTTTGTTAATGTGTGAGTTTGCCAGGGAACGTTACAGTACGTTCAGTTCTGCTCAGCTGTTTGAAAATCAAATAACGTAAGAGGTTTACCAGCACTGTCATTTATAAAAAATTTTCTAAGGGGATGTATCATCTTTCCCACTGTAATGATGTTATTTGCTACAGCTGTTTACTGAAGGCTGCTGTTTTGCCTGTTCCTGCGACCTCTTTCCTTTTAAAAATAGTTGTTTATTGCTTATGAAAAACCGCGTACTTCGTTTCGATGTATGAAAGGTGTTTTATAATTAATGGCAGCTGCGTATATTATCCTAACTTTGTTTAGTGAAGTTAACTGTCTGTTATTGTTCGCTTCGTGGCCACTGATTTTGTTTAGAAATCCTAGATCTTGCTGCTTCATTATATTATTTCTCAAAACTATGAGAAATTTTGCTAAGCTTATTCAGTGAATTACGTGGTTACTGATTCCACCCCCCCCCCCCTCCAAGAAAAAAAGCCGTACCTTGTTCATTAATAGGATAATTTTGTAAAAAGCTGTTTATCGAAAACTGTTGCCTTGATTGTCTGAATCTCCCTTCAAATATCATTGTTTGCTGCTTATAAAAATCTGTTCTTCTGATTTCAGTGTAATGACAGGTGTTTCTCATTGGTGATGGTAGCTGTATATGACAAATTCTTCTAAACTTCAGCGTATTTAACGGATTGTAATCGTGAATTAAGTGATCACCGATTTTCATTCGGTAAAACTGTTTACTGGAGGCTGTTGTCTTCCCTGCCTCCCTTCAGATATTATGGTTTGCTATTTCTAAAAAAATTGTTCTTGATTTCAGTGTAATGCAGGTGTTTTGGTAATTAATAGCAGCTGTCTCTGAGCCATTCAACTAACTTCTCTGTGAACTTACCCTTGCAGCTGACTATTCAGTCAGCGTTGGTTGTTTGTTGGGGATTTGTATCATGATATCTATTTGACGGTAATTAATTAAAATTTTGGCAACTGTTTAAATAATATTTGTGTGATGTTCATCTTAATAAAATTGTTCTTTGCTCTAAACCTGTCAAACGCTGTAGCAACAATGTGGGGATCCCAGGCCTTCCATTTGGGACAACTCCCGATCCTTCCCATCCCAGTATCACCTAACAGAAGTTCCAAAAGTCTGAAGTATCTACAACAATGTTTGTCTCATTGCATTTCGTCGAATGACAATAGAAATACAGTGTTCGGCGAGAGTAGATTTTCTGTTTTATAACAGCGCGCGTTGTTTGCCCTGCGTAAGATTTTCCGCACTCGCAAGGAATCCTATGAACTCCCTCCTATTCAGCTCTAAGTCATCTTTGACTGTCTGTAGAAGTGGATGGACGAAAGAGCACTCTACCCTTAAGTTTTCTTAATACTCTACCAATTTTCGCTGAAATATTTCCACTATAGGACAGGCCAGCCATCGTCTTGATAGAATCATCGTCTTCCTTGTGCTGCCATTCATACATCTGTAGCACTTTCTTTATCTGATGAGACGAATCAGAATTATAGACTAACAGTCTGCAAGAGTTCCAATTCCGCTTGCAGGTCATCTGCACCTGAGACCGTACGGGCACGGGGAATCGAGGTCTTCAGAATTCTCATGGTGGCAACTGGGTAGCCTGTAAACACAAATCTGTATGAGAGTCAGGCATAGCGCCTTTACATCGAAATGCAGCTGTTAATACGAGCGAGCTTGCACAGATGAGTCATCGCTATCGCATGGCAAATGGGTGCTACAATCGAACTGCAGTTGGCAACAGTTGCGGTCGTTGCCAAAGGTATCATCATCTTACACACTATTACATCATACGTAATTATAACAGAATATTTTGGAAACAAAACCGTATATTATGTGAATATTATGTATTCTATTAATTATAGTTGATTTAATAAGTTTAATTATTAGTGTGAAAGGAAGGTAATATAATAAACGAATATTTTTATGTTGCTACCTGAGTATACGTTAGCGTGAGAACTGTGGCTGTACAAAGAGTGAGTCATACTCAGCGGAAATTTGTGAAGTGCAAGTAGATAGGTTATGGTACCGGCAAAACAAGAAACATCTTACCGTAATTCAGTTCTTTAAAGAAGGAATTATTTGGATATTTGTATGTTTACTAAATTTGGTCTTCTAATAAATTGATCGTAAAGACTGTTAAGTTGTGATTGGATAAATTTAAAAGATGTAGGACTGCACGGTTCAACACCAATGTCGGACTGGCTATGAAGTTCCTCCGTCAATTAGAGGACAGTACATTCGCACGTATTTTTTGGGCTAAGAGAACTGCTTTTTAAAGGCCACCTTAAACGATCAAACGTGTCTGACAAAATCGCTCTTATCTAGCCACAGATTTGCCAAGTAAGCCCATAGACGTTCAAACAATGTTTGTCAGTTTAAGCTCAGTTTGAAGCAGACGCTGTTCGTGTTCGTGTGCTCGTGAGTATTTTGACAGTAGTGAGAATGGCCACAAGTGCTGACAAAGCACTTCTGGCATTGGTTTTGGCATTGTGTTTAAAGAAGAAAAAGAAGAAAACAGGACTCTGGTCCAGGGGATGGCTTAAAATGATTCACCCATGAAAATACGCTAAGGGATGTATTACTCAGAACCCGATGATTACATCAACTTTCTTCGAGTGGACAATGAAGCTTTTTAGAACATATTAAGTCCCTCCTAAAAGAGCAAACTTTTCTGTCAAGTTCGCTCTTATCTAGCCACGGATGTGTCAAACGAGCCCTCGAGATGACTGGGTGTCTGTGTTGTCCTCATCATTTCATCCTCCAAAGTGGTGAGATTGGACTGAGCAAAGGTTGAGAATTTGTACGGGCGCTGATAACCGCGCAGTTGAGTGCCCCACAAACCACACACCATAATCATCAAACAAGCCCATATATTTATCAAGAAAGCTTCTCAATTTAACCGTACTTTTGAAGCAGACATTTTTCGTGTATGCTGTATTTTGGCACTAGTGGAATGGCTACAAATGCAGATAAAGCATTTATAACTTTGCTCCCGGTAATGTGTTTAATGAAGAAGAAAATAAGACGCCGGTCCAGAGAATGGTTTAAAATGAGAAATATGCAACGGAAAACCTGTTAATGGATATGTTTCACTCAGAACTTGACGCTTACATCAACTTTCTGCAAATGGACATTGAAACGTTTAATAACTTGTTTAGCGATACTTCAGCCTCACAATGAAAAAGAAGATCTAAGTATGTGAAAATTTATTCTACTTGGTCCTCTAACGACAGGTCATTAATATACTGGGAAGTGGTAACATATAGCCCACATCGTCCTTGGAAGAACCGAAGACCTTCGATTCCTTCGGTTTTATTCCCCTGTGCTTGTATGTCACTGCAAGCGTTAAAAAATATTGAATTTGTTCATAACCTATGCATGAGTAACATACGGCTGGGAAAGATATGGAGCCTCTATCATTTTGGTAACTGTCTGTGATATTTTGTTTCTACACTTGAACGTAGTTTTCATTGTAGTGGAAACTCACGGTCCAGTGAGACAAATCGTAAAAAAACAATTTTTCACTAAACACATGCGGTGAAAAGTCAACATAAACAACGTCTGCCACCCTGTCAAATTTTCTGTCAATCGAAATCTCTCTCAAACACTTCAAACACGATCTGCGCTTGACAGACACATCAAACTGCACCGTACACGGTCAAATATTCGGCAAGCATGATTAAGTATGACAAAATGTTTGGGGGCCTTAATGTCTAAGTTTGTTCGGAGTTGAACTACCATTTCTCAATAGATGCGATAATTTTGCAGAATAGTGAGGTGAATTTGACTCTGGAGCGTCACAAATGTGAACGACGACGAGTGAGTAGGGCGAATGGGAGGAACTCCGATTTTATGTGTAATCTGTGACTTTTGAACTAATCAAAATACTTGGAGTGTTATACATGCCGTGACCGGGAAATGAACATTCGTGGCAGTCAATTTATTTAATTTTTGAGCGAGCATTCAGTCGCAGGCAATCCGCTTTGTCTTATTTCCGATAGGAGGTTCCGTTAGATAGTATAATCTGCATTTGCGGGTGAGTGTTGAAACTGTAACATCATACTTTCACGCGCTGGGCGGCGTTCGTATCAAACAAGTGACAATGTACTGAAGTTTTCACTCACAACCTATCTTTCCTTTAACAGCTAAGTTAACCTGACTCTAGAAAAACTCGCTGCGCCCGATAGACTTATATGATGCGACGTTTCTACTAAGCTTATCCAGTAGAGAAATACGTATTATTAGTCTGCTAACAGGGCAGGTGTATGGACTGGACTGCAGGAGAAGAAAGTCACCACAATGTGTGTGGATATTTCTGTAGGCAGAGCGAAATAACAGCAAGTGGGCCTTCAAAATACCCAATGTGCAAGCGTGGCATCGCTCGTACGTCGCAGTAAGATGACTAAAAAGGGCAAAACAGTTTCTTTCTCCATCTCCATAGGAAATTTTATATTTTCATGTGTGGAGTTGAGCTGTTGAAGGAACTCTTGAAGTCTGTCCAAATTATAAAAAGTATCATCAACGAATTGCCAAAAACTTTTCGGCCTTAAAACCGCTGAATCGAGCGCCCGCTCCTCAAAATCTTCCATGAAAAGGTTGGCCACCAGGGGAAGACGCAACACTCCCCACGGAGACACCGCCACTTTGTTCAAAAAATTGTGTGTCTAATTAAAGGTACGTCGACGTGAGAGAGTGCTCAAATAATGCTGTTACGTTTCTTCATTGTACGGTTTACCATTGGGTGCCCCCGGCTGGTTTGCAGGGTTGCCAGTCATTCTTGGTGGCGCCAGGTGATCACGTTGGAAATGAAACATTGCCCTTCGGACTGTGATGTTACGGTTATTCAGTTGCCGAATCTAAATTCAGGTTTTGTGTTGTATGTAGTTTCTGTTCCCGACCACGCTTGCTTTTCGTCTAAACATAATTGACAGATCGAAGTTGATTTCAAACATATTATCGTTGCAGAGTCTTTTATTGTCAGCACGACAGAGAAAAGCTAGTAAGGAGAATAACAACGATGGCGACAGTCTTAAAATTCTTCACTTACACTCTCGCCAATTAACTCAAATATCCGCCTAAGGTCGTCAAAGAGTTTTATATCGTCTCTCGTTCTTCCTTGATATTAAGGTGTTTTGATTTTAATGTAAAATGTGGTCTGGAGTGCTTGGAAAAAGTTAAAGGATATTTAATACACTGTTGCCGTCGCGTATATTCTGCACGCACGTAAATGCGGCTTACATATACGCTGACGATAATCAAACTGCTACGCAGGTAAAAATATCAGTAAAAATGGGTACAGTTTTTCCACGTAATGGCCGCTTGTGCGCCGTCACGCCAAACGAAAGCCAGATGGGCAATGCTCTACAAAACTCTCGTTAAATAATTATTTTCACTTAAATATTTCCACGGGTTGGGAGAGATTTTGGATAAGAACAGGAGAAATTCACTTTTTATCATATATTGCTACATAAAATACGTACGTCAAATACTTAGTGTGTCAGAACAGCTAAGCGACTTGATTCTTGAATAGCAGAAACAAAAAGTAGTATTAGATCTTTGAACCAAGTCTTTATAACATCAATGAGATAGGATTTCCATGGTTACAAAAATCGTCTTTACATTGTATAGTTATTATTTGATACTAAAATACTTATTTTATCAACTTTTTATCACAAAAAATATGATATTAACGAGTTGCGGGTCTTATAATTATCTGTCATATTAGCAACGGTTTTTATCGACAGAAATTGTCTCATTTTTGTACTTACTTTACACTTCACATTACCACGTCTGGTACAGGTTATAGGGCTTTTCAGGAGACGTCACTTTTCATATAGTTAAAAAATTCCAAACATTAACAGTTACAAAATCTTTTTCTCACTTTGAATTTGGTCAAGTTCTTCACAAAATCAGCCACCTCTTCCAGTAAAAATATTTCGTAACGACTTCTTCTAACTTTGCAGCATGCAAAAATAAACTAAATCATTCTTTGAAAGTATTCTTGATAATATTAATAAATCTGTTCACTATTCCCATATCTTTTAACTTCAGAAAAATAAGTATCGCCAACTAGCCATCAAAATTTGTCTTCTATTCGTATCGTTACTGAGCAACATCACATCAATAACTGAAAAAATTCACCGAACAGTTAAAAAATAATTATACATGCTCCACCTGGCCACCACGTCTAACCGCATTCCGGGCGTGACTGGCGGATTGCCAAAGCTCCGAATATCCCGCCGATAAAACCTCGGTAGGACTGTATGTCAACATTACGGCTAATCACAACACGCTGGTTTGTTTTCAAGTCGAACTCCGGCAGATGCCACTGGAAGGGGTTGCGCAGCTTCGCCAACTGAATCGACGCCGGGTGCGTTGCAGGAGTGGTTCTACTTGCCTCCTATGACGGTGTACACCGGTTTACTCATATGTTGTGATCTTGCCGATTAATTGTCATCAGTGATAAGTATCCAACCGAACATAGAATTGTGCCAGTTGACTGTCCGCCCTGATAGATGTCCAATAAATATTATAATAATTTCAAGTGTTGTTGACTGTGCCAACGATCTAATCACATCAGAGATTGTCATTCCTTATCTAAATTCAAAACAGCAAGATTGTTAGTCGTATGTTATCAGACCCAACTGTTTGGCATCACAGGGGGAAAATGATCATGGATTCATTCATTTTATGTGTTTTTGAAGAAAACATTAACCGACATGCATGCTCGTACTACGGGTTCTATTGATGATAAAAAGGTAGGGTCAAGTGTTTTGGATACTCCTTGGGCTAGGGACCGTTTGTATACCCAACGAAGGCATGAACGTAGTGTCAAGGTCTAGGTATGAATCTTAGACACTTCCTCCATCTTAGGCAAATGGAGCAAATTGATTGGTTCTTTTTGCATTTGATGTGGTCCGCGGTGGGTTCAGTGGGATGTGGAGTCACCATTAATTCATGGATGACACTTTGGAAAATCTTTATCTAAAAGAGCCGTCTCCACGTTTTCAAAAATCTGTATCGACTATCGAAAACACCCCAAAAACTTGTTTTTTCGGGTACCAAAACCCAACCGCGAATTCCGAACAGCTATAATTTTTGCGATGTATTCCTAAGATCGTTGTCTCGAACAATGCTGAAAATTTTATGCGTTTCCTAGATACAGAGGTTCAACGCTACTGGCCGGCCGATGTGGCCGAGCGGTTCTAGGCGCTTCACTCTGGAACCGCGCGACCGCTACGGCCGCAGGTTCGAATCCTGCCTCGGGCATGGATGCGTGTGATGTCCCTAGGTTAGTTAGGTTTAAGTAGTGCTAAGTTCTAGGGGACTGATGACCTCAGATGTTAAGTCCCAAAGTGCTCAGAGCCATATTTTTCAACGTTTCTCTACTTGTGCACATGAAACGTGCATGTAAAATCTAATATGAGGTGAAACCGTAGTTTATAAAGTGACGTAGCACGGAGAAATATGCTCTTAAGCGTCTCCGTTATCATCTGGTAACACCATGTTGTAGTACTGAAATACATGAAGTGTACAATTAGTTTTGGTTTATTTAAATTTCACATAAGTAAACAATTGAAATTTTACGAGCAATACATTGGTTTTTTTATGAGTTAAATGACCTGCCGCATCAGAGAAAAGGAAGAAACCAGTAGATAGATCATTTAACTGGAGCAAAAAAATTGGCGATATATGCCGATTTATTTAAAACACTCTGACTGAAAAGTGGGGTAAAAGCTGCCTCAGTCTACCTTCCTCAGCGCCTTTAAACGTTTTGGTAAACGAGTATAACCGGCCTTTTTATGCTGAGGGAGAAGAAGACAGTAGCAGTGGAAAAATACCTACAAGAAATAAATACTGGAAGATAGTAGACAGTGGTTGTGCCGTAGAGAGAGTGAAGGAGACAATGGTAGTGTGCGAGAAAGAGAGGGACAGAGGGGTAGTGAAACATAGTTGACAGTGACAGAACAATGCTTGGAAAAGAGTGAAGAAGACAAGCTGGGAGGGTGAGGGCGGGGGGTGAGGGAGAGGTAAAGAGAAAGTGAGATGAGAGCCAGTGATAACGAGAGACAGAGTACATAACGATGACAATGAGGAAGAGGCAGTAGCAGGACGAAGGAAGGAATGAGATATTAGCAGTGAGAGAAAACAAGCGGGAGACAGTGACAGGAGAGTGTAGTAGTAGGACAGAACGAAAGGACTGTGACTGTGACACGGGAGACAGTGACAGTTAGAGGGACACAAAGAAATAATGACAACGAGATGCGTGGAATGAGTGAGTAAGAAAGGGCAGCTGGGAGCGGATGGATATGAGCGATTTACAGCGACAGATTATTGATGTTAGTGAATTAGAATTAGGGGAGCTTGTGGGAGTCTGAGGTGAAGAGCATGTTAAAAAAAGTTTGCTTGTCAAACTTTTAGGGAAACTTTTAAAGGTGTCGAGGAAGGTACAAGAGGCAGGTGGTACCACACTTTCCACTCAGTCTTTCAAGTAAACAGGAATGAATGTGCATTTTGTTGTGCTCTGGTAGGAGCATTTCTTTATTGTTACCTGAGAATCTTGTTTACATTTGTGGCCTCACTCGTGTCACCACAATACCATTCAATTGATCGTAGATTACAGGCAGAGAAGAGCCGTGGTGTTCGACACATTGCAGCTACTGTCCAGACACCCGGCAGATGCCTCACACGTCTGCCGGTCATCGGCCGTCACATGAAACAGAACAACAGAATGAAATTTTTTCATGGTTGCAAAAGACACAAGACGTATAAGGCAAAATATAATAAAATTTGAATAAAACGTGTAGGACTATCATTAGGTCGATTCTTCCGAAAAACGACTGTCGCAAATAAATTTGTGCCACTACAAGACCTAGATCCAAGAAGGATTTAGGACGGAACGTGCTGGCCAGCTGCGTGAGGCTCTTCGGCACCGGCCAGAAGTCAACACGTGGCTCCTCTCACATGGTCCACATTGGCTCTGCACAGGGGTTGCATAGAGGGCAGACGGTCAACAGTACAAATTTCAAGGAGACGAATGACCTCTACTGAGGCGGCCATCTTAGTTAGCTCATTATTCAGTGATGTGACGCAGTGGTTAGCACACCGGAGTCGCATTCGGGAGGACGACGGTTCAAACCCGCGTCCGGCCATCCTGATTTAGGTTTTCCGTGATTTCCCTAAATCGCTTCAGGCAAATGTCAGGCTGGTTGCTTTGAGAGGGCACGGACGACTTCCTTCCCAATTCTTCCCCAATCCGATGGACCGATGACCTTGAAAATGGATAATAGAACAAATTATTTTCAAAGAAAAGTTCGATATAGTAGTTAGAGTTCCTGAACGACCTGTGGAACAGTACGTTTCAACCACATAACGATATACAGGGTGATTCAAAAAGAATACCAGAACTTTAAAAATGTGTATTTAATGAAAGAAACATAATATAACCTTCTGTTATACATCATTACAAAGAGTATTTAAAAAGGTTTTTTTTCACTCAAAAACAAGTTCAGAGATGTTCAATATGGCCCCCTCCAGACACTCAAGCAATATCAACCCGACACTCCAACTCGTTCCACACTCTCTGTAGCATATCAGGCGTAACAGTTTGGATATCTGCTGTTATTTCTCGTTTCAAATCATCAATGGTGGCTGGGAGAGGTGGCAGAAACACCATATCCTTAACATACCCCCATAAGAAAAAATCGCAGGGGGTAAGATCAGGGCTTCTTGGAGGCCAGTGATGAAGTGCTCTGTCACGGGCTGCCTGGCGGCCGATCCATCGCCTCGGGTAGTTGACGTTCAGGTAGTTACGGATAAGGTTTCATAACTAACTTTTTTCGTAGGACTCTCCATACAGTTGATTGTGGAATTTGCAGCTCTCTGCTAGCTCTGCGAGTCGATTTTCCTGGGCTGCGAACAAATGCTTGCTGGATGCTTGCTACATTTTCATCACTCGTTCTCGGCCGTCCAGAACTTTTCCCTTTGCACAAACACCCATTCTCTGTAAACTGTTTATACCAACGTTTAATACACCACCTATCAGGAGGTTTAACACCATACTTCGTTCGAAATGCACGCTGAACAACTGTCGTCGATTCACTTCTGCCGTACTCAATAACACAAAAAGCTTTCTGTTGAGCGGTCGCCATCTTAGCATCAACTGACGCTGACGCCTAGTCAACAGCGCCTCAAGCGAACAAATGTACAACTAAATGAAACTTTATAGCTCCCTTAATTCGCCGACAGGTAGTGCTTAGCTCTGCCTTTTGTCGTTGCAGAGTTTTAAATTCCTAAAGTTGTGGTATTCTTTTTGAATCACACTGTATAACATTTGGACCACATAAGTGAAATCACTGGTAAAAAGGAATCAAACCCAGGAAAGAATTATTTGAATATGCGAGGAGATCAAAACTATCAAGAAAACTAGAACTTGCGATATAATGACTACTCGTATTTGCAAAAGATGCCTACAGCGAACCTCGTGAAATAAAATAAAAACCTCCATCGCAATTGAATATGACATAAACCACGTCATCAGCAGGAGTGCTGTTGCTATGCATTTCTCTGCATTACCACAGATGACACGTAACTCTCGCCATTTTTACTCGAGTAGCAGAACATGTGAAGAATCCACTTGTCTCTTGTCGCTACAAAACACAACTCAGAATTTGGAAAATGTCCAGGATCCTTGCGTCTTCAGGTGATACAGTCATGCCAGCACAGAGCTAGCAGTTAGCTCTTGAACCCGCTGGTTTGGCTGTGAGGCTTGAATGTACTACAAATAAAAAGGGTAAGTAAGTCTTTTGCCGATATAACGAGCTCCTGCCACCAGTTTTTTTATTAAGCACGTTTCTTCAAATAAAATTGCAAACTAAAACATCATTTGGTGCAGTAACGCTTAGGCCTACAGGAATCACACACACATACACACCACAAAACGTTTTGCATCACCCCGATTCCTACTGAAGATAGATGTTGCTTGTGGATATTGTATCACGCACACAGTCCCTTTCACTGTTCAGAGAAGTCACTAAACCCACCCAAAGATGTAAACAACCATGCATGAGCAATGCCTATTAGACGGTGGGGGTCCGAGAGCCCATCAGTTCCAGTCATTCCACCACGAAGAAAGTACACGGCTCGTGTTATCCGTAGTTCAACCGTGCATAGACGGTCAGTACCGTGGTTCGCCCGCGTCCGCATTGTTACTTTGTGCCAGGAAGGGCGCTCAACAAGGGAAGTGTCCAGGCATCTATGAGTGAACCAAAGCGATGTTGTTCGGACATGGAGGAGATACAGAGAGACAGGAACTGTCGATGACATGTCTCACCCAGGCCGCCCAAGGGCTACTACTGCAGTGGATGACCGCTACCTACGGATTATGGCTCGTAGGAACTCTGATAGCAACGCCACAATGTTGAATAATGCTTTACGGGCAGCCACAGGACGTCGTGTTACGACTCAAACTGTGCGCAAAACGCTGCACGCAGCGCAACTTCACTCCCGTGGTCCATGGCGAGGTCCATCTTTGCAACCACGACACCATGCAGCGCGATATACACTCCTGGAAATGAAAAAAGAACACATTGACACCGGTGTGTCAGACCCACCATACTTGCTCCGGACACTGCGAGAGGGCTGTACAAGCAATGATCACACGCACGGCACAGCGGACACACCAGGAACCGCGGTGTTGGCCGTCGAATGGCGCCAGCTGCGCAGCATTTGTGCACCGCCGCCGTCAGTGTCAGCCAGTTTGCCGTGGCATACGGAGCTCCATCGCAGTCTTTAACACTGGTAGCATGCCGCGACAGCGTGGACGTGAACCGTATGTGCAGTTGACGGACTTTGAGCGAGGGCATATAGTGGGCATGCGGGAGGCCGGGTGGACGTACCGCCGAATTGCTCAACACGTGGGGCGTGAGGTCTCCACAGTACATCGATGTTGTCGCCAGTGGTCGGCGGAAGGTGCACGTGCCCGTCGACCTGGGACCGGACCGCAGCGACGCACGGATGCACGCCAAGACCGTAGGATCCTACGCAGTGCCGTAGGGGACCGCACCGCCACTTCCCAGCAAATTAGGGACACTGTTGCTCCTGGGGTATCGGCGAGGACCATTCGCAACCGTCTCCATGAAGCTGGGCTACGGTCCCGCACACCGTTAGGCCGTCTTCCGCTCACGCCCCAACATCGTGCAGCCCGCCTCCAGTGGTGTCGCGACAGGCGTGAATGGAGAGACGAATGGAGACGTGTCGTCTTCAGCGATGAGAGTCGCTTCTGCCTTGGTGCCAATGATGGTCGTATGCGTGTTTGGCGCCGTGCAGGTGAGCGCCACAATCAGGACTGCATACGACCGAGGCACACAGGGCCAACACCCGGCATCATGGTGTGGGGAGCGATCTCCTACACTGGCCGTACACCACTGGTGATCGTCGAGGGGACACTGAATAGTGCACGGTACAGCCAAACCGTCATCGAACCCATCGTTCTACCATTCCTAGACCGGCAAGGGAACTTGCTGTTCCAACAGGACAATGCACGTCCGCATGTATCCCGTGCCACCCAACGTGCTCTAGAAGGTGTAAGTCAACTACCCTGGCCACCAAGATCTCCGGATCTGTCCCCCATTGAGCATGTTTGGGACTGGATGAAGCGTCGTCTCACGCGGTCTGCACGTCCAGCACGACCGCTGGTCCAACTGAGGCGCCAGGTGGAAATGGCATGGCAAGCCGTTCCACAGGACTACATCCAGCATCTCTACGATCGTCTCCATGGGAGAATAGCAGCCTGCATTGCTGCGAAAGGTGGATATACACTGTACTAGTGCCGACATTGTGCATGCTCTGTTGCCTGTGTCTATGTGCCTGTGGTTCTGTCAGTGTGATCATGTGATGTATCTGACCCCAGGAATGTGTCAATAAAGTTTCCCCTTCCTGGGACAATGAATTCACGGTGTTCTTATTTCAATTTCCAGGAGTGTAGATGGGTCCAAAAACATGCCGAGTGGACCGCTCAGGTTTGGCATCGCGTTCTCTTCATCGATGAAATGTCGCATATGCCCACAAACAGATAATCGCGGGAGACGTGTTTGGAGGCAACCGGTCAGGCTGAACGCCTTAGACACACTGTCCAGCGAGTGCAGCAAGGTGGAGGTTATCTGCTGTTCTTGGGGTGGCATTATGTGGGGCCGACGTACCTCGCTGGTGCTCATCGAAGGCGCCGTAACGGCTGTACGGTACGTGAATGCCGTCCTCCGGCCAATAGTACAACCATATCGGCAGCATATTGGTCTTCCTGGATGACAATTCGCACCCCCATCGTGCTCATCATGTGAATGACTTTTTTCAGAATAACGACATCGCTAGAGTGGCCAGCATGTTCTCCAGACATGAAACCTAACGGACATGCCTGGGATATTTCCAGAATGAGATTTTCACTCTGCAGCGGAGTGTGCGCTGATATGAAACTTCCTGGCAGATTAAAACTGTGTGCCCGACCGAGACTCGAACTCGGGACCTTTGCCTTTCGCGGGCAAGTGCTCTACCATCTGAGCTACCGAAGCACGACTCACGCCCGGTACTCACAGCTTTACTTCTGCCAGTATCACGTCTCCTACCTTCCAAACTGTACAGAAGCTCTTCTGCGAACCTTGCAGAACTAGCACTCCTGAAAGAAAGGATACTGCGGAGACATGGCTTAGCCACAGCCTGGGGGATATTTGCAGAATGAGATTTTCACTCTGCAGAGGAGTGTGCGCTGATATGAAACTTCCTAGCAGATTAAAACTGTGTGCCCGACCGAGACTCGAACTCGGGACCTTTGCCTTTCGCCGGCAAGTGCTCTACCATCTGAGCGACCGAAGCACGACTCACGCCCGGTACTCACAGCTTTACTTCTGCCAGTTAATGCGTAGTCCTACCCAGACGCACGGACAACATCACAGCCCAGCATCCTGTGATCCACTTACTAGATAACTAACATGTTTTACGGAGGTGACAGTAGAACTTTTGGTTTGGTCACCACGTTGGTGCGGGCGCGGAGGGGCCCCATCTCTCTCACTCTGCCAGTATCTGGTCTCCTACCTTCCAAACTTTACAGAAGCTCTTCTGCGAACCTTGCAGAACTAGCACTCCTGCAGAGTGAAAATCTCATTCTGGAAACATCCCCCAGGCTGTGGCTAAGCCATGTCTCCGCTCACCACTAACGATTGAACAGATTGGCGCGAAGCGCTTCTCTAGTGGGGTATTCTGCGCGAAGCCGATGACACATACAGTGGTTCGGCACTTTCTTATTTCTCAAATTTTTCCTAAAGGCTGATAATAAAACGATGTTTTCAATATGAAATGATAAATCAGTATTAAGAGGATCTTCCATATTATTACAAACAAAATCCGAATAATAATTTAGAATAATTAATAAACGAAAACAACGATTTCGGCACGCAGGCCTGAGTGTAATCCCTCCATCTTATACTACGGCAGCCAGTCAATAAAAGACGATTCAATTGAAGCAATTCCCAACGACTGCTTTCACTGTTTATTAGTATAGGTCGTTCCTACCTCACCCCGCCGCTCAGCTGGATGGTCAGTCTATCTACATCTACATCTATACTCCGCAAGCCACCTGACGGTGTGTGGCGGAGGGTACCCTGAGTACCTCTATCGGTTCTCCCTTCTATTCCAGTCTCGTATTGTTCGTGGAAAGAAGGATTGTCGGTATGCATCTGTGTGGGCTCTAATCTCCCTGATTTTATCCTCATGGTCTCTTCGCGAGATATACGTAGGAGGGAGCAATATACTGCTTGATTGCTTGACGCTGGCATTGCTGCGGAGCGGTCTCACTTGCCAGCCGCTCCGCTAGCGGGTCACGTGTCGTGTGTTATGTTTACTCCGGCGCTGCTAACAAGGTAAACTCTCCGTCACACCCTCCACAGATTTAGTGGTAAGAACGCCCAGTGCATAGCCCGTCTAAAACTGAACGCAGATGTAGCTCGAAAACAGGAAAAAGGTGTATTGAAGTGTGAAAAAAGAAGCTAAATAGAAACAGTGAACGGCCCAAGAACAAGAAGGAAGCTGAAGGTGTAAAGGCGTCGTGGATAAGTGGTTACGGTGAGCTGTGTTCAAACCTCCCTGTCGGATTTTTTTTTCCGCTGGTGTCTGAATCGTGGTGTAACGTCCGTTTGCGATAGCGAGATGTAAAGTAGGGACCAATAATGACAGTTGATTTGCATTACTACTCTATTAGCATCCGAAAGGATGTGGCTTTCGAATGGGACAAGTCAACCGAACGCTCCACAGCAGAGTACGTATCGTGTGCCATACACGACACTGGTGATAGTACGTGTGTCATGTGATAGTAATCTCTTATCGACGCACTTAATTTGTACCCCTGGTGGGTGAGTGGGATGTGCCTCGCTGACCGATTTAAGTCTTCTTATGAATGTGAATGTGATCACTCTCAAGGAAATGATGAAGTCATAATAGTTTGTCACATAAGCTGCAACAAATCGACGCAACAGTTTCACAATCACCGAGTTTTTTTAATGTTTTTGAAGTTGCGTTTTGTTTTGGAAGGTTAGACTCTTGAATTCCGTTGTTGTAACATAGTTCATATGCGTTTATTTATTGTTTTCAATTGTATGACACGTCTATGTGGTATCTCGCCTGTTCCCATTATTCATCACATTTACTCGCGACGGTAATGTATTGTTACCACATGATTTATTTTCTACACCGAAGACCCCACGAAACTGCTACACCTGCCTAATATCGTGTAGGGCCCACACGAGCACGCAGGTGCTGCATCGACTCAACTAATGTCTGAGGTAGTGTTGGAGGGAATTGACACCATGAATCCTGCAGGACTGTCCATAAATTCGTAAGAGTATGAGATGGTGGAGATCTCTTCTGAACAGAATGTTGCAAGCCATACCAGATATGCTTAATAATGTTCATGTCTGGGGAGTCTCGTGGCCAGAATAACGCCCTGGAGCCACTCTGTAGCAATTCTGGACGTGTGGGGTGTCGCATTGTCCTGCTGGAATTGCCCAAGTCTGTCGGAATGCACAATGGACGTGAATGGATGCCGGCGATCAGACAGGATGCTTACGTACTTGTCACCTGTCAGAGTCATATCTCGACGTATCAGGGGTTAGATATCACTCCAACTGCACACGCCTCACACCATTACAGAACCTGCACCAGCTTTTCCCTGCTGACATGCAGGGTCCATGGATACATGAGGTTTTCTCCATACCCGTACACGTCCATCCGCAAGATACAATTTGAAACGAGACTCGTCCGAACGGGCAACATGTTTCCAAACATTAACAGTCCAATGTCGGTGTTGGCGAGCCCAGGCAAAGCATAAAGCTTTGTGCCGTGCAGTCATCAAGAGTACAAGAGTGGACCTTCGACTCCGAAATCCTATATCGATGATGTTCCGTTGAATGGTTCACACGCTGACACATGTTGATGGCCCAACATTGAAATCTGCAGCCATTTGCGGAAGAGCTGCACTTTCTGTCACGTTGAGCAATTCTCTCCAGTCGCCGTTGGTCCTGCAGCAGCTTTTTCCGGCCGTAGCGCTGTCGGAGTTTTGATGTTTTACTGGATTCCTGACACTGACGGTACACTCGCGAATTGTTCGTACGGGAGATCCGCACTTCATCGCTACCTCGGAGTGATGTGTCCCATCGCTCGTGTGGTGACTATAACACCACGTTCAACCTCATTTAAATCTTGATAACCTGCCATTGCGGCAGCAGTAACCGATCTAACAACTGCGCCAGACGTTGTTTTATATAGGCGTTGCCGACCGCAGCGCCGTATCCTGCCTGTTTATATATCTCTGTATTTGAATATGCATCCTATACCAGGTTCTTTGGCACTTCATTGTATAACAAATGTACAGGGTGGTCCATTGATCGTGGCCGGGCCAAATATCTCATGAAATAAGCGTCAAACGAAAAAACTACAAAGAACGAAAGTTGCCTAGCTTGAAGGGGGAAATTAGATGGCGCTATGGTTGGCCCGCTAGATGGCGCTGCCATAAGTCAAACGGATATCAACTGCGTTTTTTTTTAAATAGGTACCTCCTTTTTTTATTACATATTCGTGTAGTACGTAATGAAATATGGATGAGATGGACCACTTTTTTCGCTTTGTGATGGATGGTGCTGTAATAGTCACAAACATATGGCTCTCAATTTTAGATGAACAGTTGGTAACAGGTAGGTTTTTTAAATTAAAATACAGTTACGTACATTTGAACATTTTATTTCGGTTGCTCCAATTCGATACATGTACCTTTGTGAACTTATCATTTCTGAGAACGCATGTTGTTACAGCGTGATTACCTGTAAATACCAGATTAATGCAATAAATGCTCAAAATGATGTCCGTCAACCTCAGTGCATTTGGCAATACGTGTAACGACATTCCTCTCAACAGCGAGTAGTTCGGGTTCCGTAATGTTCGCACATACATTGACAATGCTCTGATGCATGTTGTCAGGCGTTGCCGGTGGATCACGATAGCAAATATCCTTCATTTTTCCCACAGGAAGAAATCCGGGTACGTCAGATACGATGAACGTGCGGGCCATGGTATGCTGCTTCGACGACCAATCCACCTGTCATGAAATATGCTATTCAATACCGCTTCAACCGCACGCGAGTTATGTGCCGGACATCCATCATGTTGGAAGTACATCGCCATTCTATCATGCAGTGAAACATCTTGTAACACCGGTAGAACATTACGTAGGAATTCAGCATACATTGCACCATTTAGATTGCCATCGATAAAATGGGGGCCAATTATGCTTCCTCTCATAATGCCCGCACCATACGTTAACCCGCCAAGGTCGCTGATGTTCCACTTGTCGCAGCCATCGTGGATTTTCCGTTGTCCAATAGTGCACATTATGCTAGTTTACGTTACCGCTGTTGGTGAATGACGCTTCATCGCTAAATAGAACGCGTGCAAAATATCTGTCATCGTCCCGTAATTTCTGCACAGTGGCAGAAGTGTACACGACGTTCAAAGTCGTCGCCATGCAATTCCTGGTATATAGAAATATGGTACGGGTGCAATCGATGTTGATGTAACATTCTCAACACCGACGTTTTTGAGATTCCCGATTCTCGCGCAATTCGTCTGCTACTGGTGTGCGGATTACCCGCGACAGCAGCTAAAACACCTACTTGGGTATCATCATTTGTTGCAGGCAGGTCGTGGTTGACGTTTCACATGTGGCTGAACACTTCTTGTTTCCTAAAATAACGTAACTATCCGGCGAACGGTCCGGACACGTGGATGATGTCGTCCAGGACAACGAGCAGCATACATAGCACACTCCCGTTGGGCATTTTGATCACAATAGCCATACATCAACACGATATCGACCTTTTCCGCAATTGGTAAACGGTCCATTTTAACACAGGTAGTGTATCACGAAGCAAATACCGTCCGTACTGGCGGAATGTTACGTGATACCACGTACTTATACATTTGTGATCGTTACAAAGCGAAAAAAGTGGTCCAACTAAAACATTCATATTTCTTTACGTACTACACGAATATGTAATTAAAAAATTGGGGTACCTATTTAAAAAAACGCAGTTGATATCCGTTTGACCTATGGCAGCGCCATCTAGCGGGCCAACCACAGCGCCACCTGGTTTCCCCCTTCAAGCTAGACAAGTTTCGTTCTTTATAGGTTTTTTCGTTTGATGCTTATTTCGTGAGATATTTGGCCCGGTCACTATCAATGGACGACATAGTACGAAAACTGTCGAGACTAGAGAAAGAGAACAAACATTTCAGTGACGGGATGAACAGCACACAAAGTTATGAAAAGAAAGGAAGAATAAATGGCACGACCGGCTTTAGATCACGGCTCGCGCTTCGCAATCCTACATCGTGACCACTTTTTTTTCTATTTCTAATTTCTTTTGTTTTTTTTCTTTTTCTGTGTAAGACTCTACCCCCATTGTTTTATTTATTTATTTACTTATTTTTCAAGGTGATGAGAGGTCAGTTCAAAGCCGTTGGAGACAGAATTGGCAGGAATCGAAACCCGAGGCCTGGCTACGATGCCTCCCTTAACCACGACGCTGTGTCTTCTACGCTTTTCTCAATGTAGCACTTGTTAAGCTTCGACCGTTCACCGTTTCTATTATACTTTCTTTTCACAGTTCAGCAAACCTTCTTCGTGTTTCCATGCTTGACCTGTGTTCAGTTTTTGACGGACTATCCACTGAGCCATCTTACCAATAAGACTGAGGGAGGTGCGATGGGGAGGTTCCCTTCTAAGTGCCGTCTTCCTTAGAGACCAATACGGAGCATACCTACCGCAAAACGACTTTATATTTCACCTTTTTCTCAGACTTCTCCCGTCCTAAGGTTCTTGACAACGATCGAAGTTAAAATAGCACCACAAGGTCTAATTCTAGTAGCAGTAGTACACTGTACGTCAAAATGATTAACGCCGCAACGTGTGACAGGCCAAACACGGACTACGTTTTTGTAATTCTGACGGCTATGTATAGTCCGTTATCGTCGATCACGCCGGTCTCTGCGTATGAACGATATGAGCATTCGAACTGCCGTTCGAACAAACACCGGACGTCGTGACTGCGGCGCTCCGACCCTTTGGCAATTTCCTGTAACATGTCGCCGGAAGATGGGTACAATTCCGAACCTATCCTGGCTCAAATGGAGTCTGGCAGGCTCGTATCGATCTGCAGAGCAACGTGTCCTCCTATCTTCGTATCGGAGGCTGCCGTACCACCATCGTCTATGATCGTCACCTCCCTACCTCTTCTGGTTGTGGGTAGGAGGACCATTTGCTGTATGAATGCGTGCAAAGACGTGTCGTGCAGCTGCCGCTGTCAAAGACGTTCGTGCCACCCACTCTGACCATCCTACCTGTGGTGTCACCGCCAGACACCACACTTGCTAGGTGGTAGCTTAAATCGGCCGCGGTCCATTAGTACATGTCGGACCCGCGTGTCGCCACTGTGTGATCGCAGACCGAGCGCCACCACATGGCAGATCTAGAGAGACGTACTAGCACTCGCCCCAGTTGTACGACGACGTTGCTAGCGACTACACTGACGAAGCCTTTCTCTCATTTGCCGAGAGACAGAATAGCCTTCAGCTAAGTTAATGGCTACGACCTAGCAAGGCGCCATTAGTTACTTCATGAATCTAAAGAGTCTCACTTGTATCATCAAGAATGCTGTATACCAAAGGACGATATAAAAGTTAAGTGTTCTAGTAGCTACGTTCTTTTCTTTATCACATTCATTACGAATCCTGTTCCAGACTTAACGCCAGACGGCGTGAGTTGACGCGTGCCCTTTCGGCTACTTCACTGTGGACTGGCTGCCTTCACAGTCCACTACGCTACCAATAACTTAGGCGGTGGCCCTCACCATGCTTACGGCTTCGCCCAGCCATCGCATGGCCTCTGCGATCGGCACGTCCTGCCGTCCCACCACCCTTCACACGACGCAGTCGGTCCACCCGACGACATGGTCACCACCCGGACTCCAACGACGGACGCCGCTAAGACGGGTCCTTCTTCACAAGCTTCTTGGACTGCTTCACTGTACCAGCCGAGGCCCTCCAACCTGGTCGACGCTCCTCCATGCCGTCTTCCGACAATGAGGGACACGTGTCCAAACGACGTTGCCCGCCCACAGAAACCCAAGGCACTCTCATCCAAGACGATGGAGAAGCTGCCCAACCAGCTGACAGACTCATGCAGATGTCGGCAGATGGTCACTTTTTCCGGATTCTCAATCGGTGGAGGCCGCCATAAAAGCAGTACCGACCAGTGTGCGGGATGAGATGCCCACGCACCTCACGATCTCTCTCACCAAGATGAAGTTCACATGAACTTTCGATAGACCCTTGGCACGGGACTGTAGGCTGACGGAGGGTGAAGTATCTCATCCACGGGACTGTCTTATTCCCACCCCCGGACGAGGTTGGACCGTTAGTATCGGAACTGACGCACAGTAGCCGCCCCACACCGCCAACAGCCCCCAGCAGTGGTAGATGTGCGTACACCACTTTTAGCAAATTTGTACCATACACCACTTTTAGCAAATTTGTACCAGGTCGCTACAATCAATATCATCGGCACAGCACCAAAGCTGTAGCTCTTCCGTGATATGCTTTGGGCCCCTTCTTCAGGAAGTTCGGGTTGCCACGCTACCACCAGTTTATGGCTATGACTCGTACACTTCTGTAGCTGATCACTCAGGGTGCAGAATGGCCTTTTGCACACGTGAAGGTGTCCCAGTCACAGATATGACACATTCCCATCCGAACAGGACACGGCTGTAACAACTTCGATACGCACGTCTTCAACATCCGTGCCCCATCTGGCTTCATGAATCGTCGGCAACAGTCCAAATTTATCGAACGCGGCACACCACTCCTCCTCCCACCTCCACCTCTTTTCTGGACGCTATGGGCAATGATTTCGAGTGCGTTCTCCACCTGAAAGACCAGACACACAATTATTCACCATGCCCGATGCTGAGTATCTTGGTCGACGACTTTCATCTCACTGAAGTTCGGAAGAAGATCAATCGCGATGCCTCCAGTTATACCCATTATACAGCACATTCTGGAAGCAGACTCGACCAGGTTTACATTCCTGTCCACCTTGTAAATGTAGTATCCTGAACAGAAAAACCACCACTTGCCTTTTTGGGGCCATAGTTCCCGCCACTAATTTTGGACGCCATTAGCCAGTTCTTGCTTGCCAATATCTCCATGGTCCAAGTTTACAGGAAACCTATTGGTCCAATTCCTGTATACCACTATGTGGCCCATGTCCGTCCTACTGTATGCCATTACTCTGAAGCCTTAAAGTCTTACCTTGTGCAGTCATACCTATCACTGCAGGGCCTACCCAGATGATCTCCTACTTCTCACCCGCTACACACAGGAACGCATTACGCCATCCACTGGCTACGGCAGTATGGACATATCCTTGGCGTCTGAAATTTGATGATGATGCATATCTGGTGTGAACTCTAGGTTGTGGCACTGGGCCCATTCCCTGTCTGTACAGCCCTTCGTTATTTAGGGCTCGACTTCACGGGCTCCCCCACCACACCAAGGTACTGGCACTGTTGACTTTTGGAGTCCAAAATGGCTCTGAGCACTATGGGACTTAACATCTGAGGTCATCAGTCCCCTAGAACTTAGAACTACTTAAACCTAACTAACCTAAGGACATCACACACATCCATGCCCGAGGTAGGACTCGAACCTGTGACCATAGCGGTCGCGCGGTTCCAGACTGAAGCGCCTAGAACCGCTCGGCCACAACGGCTGGCCTTTTGGAGTCCAGTTGGCACCATGTTCGCCGCCATGTCCACGCTATCTTGAACCAACTACAACGTATATTCTGTGTCAACATGGCCCCTACACTGGTACATGTTGCCCAGATATTCCCGATTCCGTTACTCCTTGGACACCAGCTCCAATTGGTATTAGGATACTTTGTGTCAGCAGGGGCCGTTTACAAGGTCCGCTACAGCGTTCTAACACTGCCCCTCTAGAAGGCGGTCTCGGACACGTAAACGTGCGATCGCGATCCACTGCACTCTTGTACATACTGCGCTCCGGCACTGACGTGCCGCCACCCAAGGTTAAACTCGCAGTCTCTTGGATATCCTCCAACCAGCTTCTCTGCAACCACCTTTCGACATAGCAGATATCTCGTCGTTCTTGTACCGTATCGTAATTCACTTCATCGAACACAGCTACGCTCGGAACGCACTCCCGATCTCCCACCCTCCCTCTGCGAAGCACTTTTACCTTTTGTTTACATAGTCCATCCCACGCAACGCCATGTTGTTAGAGTACTCAGACGTCAATTGGTGGACGGTTTGGAGGTGCGTCCTCGCTCCCTTTTTACCATTGTCTAAACTCTGGTATGTCGGTGTCAACGATAAATTCTCGACCAATCGTCGACCTCATCATACAGGGCTAGCCACTTCGCCACTTTGCTCTGACTGCTAACTCGACGACAACGACGGGCATAGACTTACGAGGCCACTGTAACAGGACGTATGGCTTCTCATCCAACGTAATGTGGACTATAACCTCCATGGTCCACCGTTGTTATCCCGGAGTTCCTGCTCTTGTCCCACACTTCACACTACCTTCCAGAGAAACGCCTCACACTCATCTGGTTGACGACAGGCTTTATAATACCTCTTTCACAATGGTCCACATGCAGTCCTCGACTTCTGGAATGGGTTGTTATAGCGCACACTACACTCCCACAGTTTCCCCATTACCGACGAACCTATGCAGCGTATCACCACAGCGTCTTTCTTGACCCTCTACAGTTGGGGTGTGCCCCATCTCACCATTTCATGATGTACGGTGCACCAACATGAACAGACGAACAAACTGATATGATACAAACAAAAGAATAAATAAAATAAAAGGAAAAATAAAAAATTATCGAAAACAAAAATAAATAAATACACAAAAAACATGTTTCATACGAGGGTTGGAACTTTAATACTGGTAACTATTTATTTACAGCTCATACAAAATAGATACGTGTTTCAAAGTTTTATTGATCTTCAAAGTAGTCACCAGTATTGTGTATAACCCGCTTCAGCAATGTGAAAGTCGTAGGATACTCTTAGCAGTGCCAGTTGTGTTGACAGTTAGAGCGGCACGGCCTATTGCCCGAAGAATTTGTAGCAGTTATGAAGCGAATGCTGTGAAGTGTTTCCTTCAGTTGAGAAATCGAGTTGAACTTACGAGGGCCTAAGTCAGGGGAATGCAGTATGTGCTATAGCACTTAGCAGCCCCATCAGTTACACAAATCAGTAACAGCTTTCACTATACATGCTTGAGCATTGTCCTGCGAAATGATGCTCATGTCCTGTAGAAAGTGTCGCCACTTCTGTCTCCATGCTGTTCACTTTTGGAACACAACCAACGACCACCCTAGAGACAGAAGTAATGACACTTTCTGAAGGACCTGACCATCATTTTGCAGGACAATGCTCAAGCACCTACAGTGCAAGCTGTTACTGATTTGTTTGGCTGATGGGGCTGCTAAGTGCTATACCACCTACTGCACTCCCCTAAGCCCTCGTGAGTTTAACTCGATTTGTAAAATGAAGGAAACACTTCACGGCATTCGCTCCAGAACTGTTACAAATTCGTCGGGCAATAGACCGTGCCGCTGGCAACGGGTTATACACAATGCTGGTGACTGAAGAGCAGTAAAACTTTGAAACACGTATCTATTTTGTACGAGTTGTAAATAAATTGACACTATTAAAGTTCCAATCCTCGTATTTATTTGGATATCCGATCCCTAATTCCTGTCGCCCTTAAGGATTAGCGCTTGAACGATTGCCCTTTTAACTTTAGTTTCCGTAGATGGAGGGGGAAGGGGAAGGGCGGAGAAGGTTTAGGTGTAACAAAGATGGGAACGCCTTTAAGGCATCAGTTAATTTTTGCTTGGTGGGTTCGCTAGTGTCGGTAAAACTTTTCTTTTTACTAGGTGCCCTTAATGGGCTATAAATATAAATAAAAAATGCAGTCAAGGCGTTAGACCACCAAATTTCTGGTCTGTGTTCGCATCTTAGTCGTGGCATTCTTCAATTCGGTATTTTTGTCGATGCATAAATCAAATAAATAGATAAAAAGGTGGTCAGCAAGTCCGACTGTCATGCAGCGGGTCAGGATTCGATTTCCGACCGGGTCGGTCATTTTCTCCGCTAGTGGACAGGGTGTTGTGTTTTCGCCATCATCATCGACACGGAAGTCGCCCTATCTGGCGTCAAGTGAAACGACTTGCAACTCGACGTTCGAACTTCCATCAATTCCACCTTTTGACGTCATGCGTCAGTTATTGTACCTTCGCTCAAGTGGGATGTAAAACGTGGGATGAAGCTATAGTTCCCACGAGCCAGAAATGCCACAAGCGCTTTGATTCACCGCCTAATGTTTTGCTGCTATTGTCGAACGTCCGCGTGATTAATAACAGTCAGGTCAAAGCTAATAACACTGCCCAGAAGATAGTCTCGCAGCCGAACTGATATTTCATTAAACTATGCTCCGGCAATGCATAATTAGTGACGGTATTAATGATATACAGCCCGCTCCGAACCCTGCAGCATACATTGTGGACACAGAAACAAGCGTTATTTGTTGTCATTTCGCAGTGACAGCAGCGTTCATAAATCGCGTTATTGAAGCTGTAGCAGAGGGAATATTTTATGCACAGACCGTGCTGGTTTGGTATGGTGATGGGTAGCTGCAGCTGAGCCAACTAGCTGTATCGGAAAACTCGCCACGTGCGCCCCACTTAGCCCTCTGTCTGCTAAACTTGCCGCGACAGACGTGCTGGCCCCATTTTACACAAACAGCTGCTGTCGCAATAGGGCTTACCGCCGTAACTTAAGAGGCCAATGGTCCGCGTACAGAATTTACAACATTAATGTTCCTTTATAAAGATAAATCAAGGATTATTGCCTCGTATCGTTTCAAAGATGAGTGAAAAAGATACCACAGTCCACAGACATACATTATTAGACTGGCAGTATCGTATAGAGCATCGCTGAAGCAAGTGCTTTAGTATCGCAATATGGCGGAGAGGCCAAAGGAGTGTAAACAGCTATTTGTTTACCGATAAAACAGTTGTAGGAAATGGGAATAAATTGTACAACTACTTTACCTTTAGAGTTTTGACATAACGGACAATATATGCGTCGTGTTCGGCTGTAATTTTTCGTACAGCAGACTGAAGATACAAAAAAAAAGGAACGTGGCTGTCCTTTTAACCAATTTTGATCAGTTTCGGCTTTTCTTCGAACAGCTTGCTATTTGTCGTTGATAACAACAGTCTTCATTCATTTGAGTGTTCTTACCACAACTACAGTCTTCTTTAAATATGTCTATATGTAAGGTGCTGTTTTACTTACAACTAGTAAGCAAATATTTGCTCAAATGCAAAACTTCTTTGAACCGCACAGTAAAACTTACAGCGCCATTGCTACCATACAAAAACTTCCTGATGCCGCCATCTTACCCCAACAAACGTCAGGCTCTATTAAAAGCAGCGTCTTCGCCAACATAGTAATCCACGTCTGCGCTATAGTCTAATATATACAGTCACTGTAGTCTCTGATAACTGGAGCGACTCTAGCACTCTGACTGGTGAGAAAACAGATTGTGATATGTGTCGTAAGAATAATGTTCGTTTTTAATTATTTTCTACTTAATTGACGAAACAATTGTTATATTTTTGCCTTCTACGCGTTGGTAAATTACCAAGAGACGTGAACTATCGTGAAATACATGTAAAGCCAACCCAATCACACTGATCCAATGACATAAGGTACAACTTTCTCATGAAGAAATACTTTCGAATATGTATATATTTCAGCTTAGTATATTGCAGCTTACTCCGCTGATAGGAAGAGAATATGAACACATCCTTCATGCATGCGAAGAATATATTTCAGTTTTCGTCTGTTGTTATTATCATAGGCACTTTCCTTGACACTAGAAAACTTTTTATGGGGTCTACAACAACCATGATTTGTCCATTCATACACTTCACTGGATTTTCTAATACACGAATATTTTGTAAATATAATTACTTTTCCTTCAAAAGCGAATGTGTTGAAGATTCATGCCGTCTGTGGCTCAAATTTAGCAATGATTGTAGTTAGGAGACAGTTTTATTACTTTTGACGATTTATTATCACCTCTGTGTGATTTTCCCTTATGTAACAGATGTGATGGCTTATTTATTACGTTAATTAATGTAGGTATTCATTCCATATAAGTCTCCTACGTTCCAAACTCACTGAAATGGCGCCGGCCGCAGTGGTCGAGCTGCTCTAGGCGTTTCAGTCCGGAACCGCGAGACTGCTACGGTCGCAGGTTCGAATCCTGCCTCGGGCATGGATGGGTGTCCTTAGGTTAGTTGTTTTAAGTAGTTCTAAGTTCTAGGGGACTGATGACCTCAGATGTTAAGTCCCATAGTGCTCAGAGCCATTTGAATTGGACTGGCTGAAAATATACCGAACAAAATTCCACTTTGTTGGGTACATATATGACGTCTTTCTGCAAAATGTCAGGTCCTCCAACGTTTACTACGAGTGTTTGTTGTTAAGGGAAAACGACATCATTCGATAAATATCTGTACGTTACAAGAGAATCCTAAGTAAACCATCCTGTAATGTAGCGTTTCTTACCCTCCAAGGTCCTTAGGAAACTAAAGAATGACAAATGTCGTCTTACTTTGGAGTTATTACCGAGTTTTGTGGCACTACATACACTCCCTATTGCAAGAACTATCTTACACGTCAATATAAACGTTATTATTCGCACTCATCGCTTACTGGCCGCTTAGGGCGCTACTATCTCTTTGGGTAACAAAAACAAGACGGAGTGTCACAACTATTATGTTGGCCTGTGCATATGCTTAAACGTTACCGCCATTCCACTTCGCTTTAAGTTCCAAAGACCAGTACATGAATCGTTGGAGGCATATACATTCATACATGTATACATACAGATCACGCACGCCCCTATCTCTGCCACCTTAAGATTTGAAACCAACGCCTACGTCACGTCACGGAGGCCAAAGAACGGAGTTCCTGTCATTAGACACTGTCCGGAGTGGAACCGAGTTTTCCTCATTTATAGCTGAATTAGAGAATCGTTTTGACAAATGAACGACTTATATTAGTATTACACATTGTGATGTAATGTGTCATACACATTTTGAGCCATCCATTACCAACGAGTATCGATACTTTCATTCGCAAGGGAAAACGTTCACACAAAAGCTATGTTTACTAAAAAGTATTTTTTTCGTGCAAGATTGTATATATTTTGTGATTAGGATTATTTTGAACACGAAATATGCAAATTTTTTTCACTGATCATCAGAAAATACGTCAATCGATTCAAATAAGATCTTTACCAGAGATGTAAATAACTAACTTCTTTGCATTAATGTGTAATCTATGGTCTCTCTCGCACTTGGCGGGAAGAATGAAGGAAGGCAGTCATCTCTTAGTTATTGTAAGGGGCAGTAATGTTTTAGCTGTAGAAGAGAGTCTTGTGTAGGGTGACCAAACGTCCCGGAAAACCGGGATTGTCCCGGTTTTCATCCCTGTGTTCCGGTGTCCCGAAAATTTGTTTCGGGACGCTCAAAAGTCCCAGAATTCAGTTTTTAAATAGATTTCATGAAACTTTCTCAAATTTTTGGGATTTCGCTATATTAAAGGAAATACAATACAAATTAATATATTTTAGCTTATTTGTCTAAAACCTCCATTGTCCCATACTAGTAATCACAGTATCAGTATTGATACACTCAGGCAATAATTTACTTTGAGCGGTACTTTGGCCAACAAGTAGTAAGTTGTATTATGGTAACAGAGCTATGAAACCGTCCGATTGTCGCCCCACTTACTCACACACTCATTGTCAGAACAGTGTAGTAGTTGTTTTGTCAGACAAACTGCAATAGTTTTTTCTCATATTAGTGGTATTATTGCTGCAGTACTGTGAGACGCAATGCGGAAACGTGCCTGCAAGTTCAGTGACTGTTATTCCAAGGAATGGAATTTCATTAAGAAAGGTAGTTTTGATTACGAAGCAGAGTGTTCCGTATGTAACTGTTTTATTAGTATAAGTCATGGTGGACGTTCCGACATAGTTGATCACATCAGGTCAAAGAAACACATTAACAGATACAGCGCACCGAACTGCAGTAAAACTCTACAAAATTATTTTGTGAAATATCAGTCAAGTGAAGAGACGAAAGTTTGAGCAGCCGAGCCTACACTAGCCTACCACATGGTAAAACATCACCAAACTTATAGATCTAGTGATTGTACTAATAAGCTTAACAGCATTATGTTTGATGATTCTTCCATTGCAAAATAGTTTAGTTCAGCAAGAACTAAAGTATCAGCCTTAGTGAAAGGAGTTATTGCTCCCCAGAGTGTAAAGGAAAGCCTTGAATACATCAAAAAGTCTTCTTTCTACGGGATATCCACTGATGCCAGCACTCATAAGGCCACTAAAATATTTCCGTTTGTTGCTCAGTTTTTCGATATTAATCAGGGAATTCAGACCAAACTTTTGAAGGTGAGTTCTCTACCTAATGAAACATCCGACGAAATTTGAAGATTTTGTATGAATACTATCGAAACGTTTGATCTTGAAAAAAATAAATGTGTGGCATTTTATGGAGACAACACCAACACAAACTTTGGTGGTTTAAAAAGACAAGGCAATTGAAACGTATTTACCAAATTAAAGGCAACATTGCATGAAAACATAGAAGGCATAGGGTGCCCTGCACATGTTTTACACAATAGCGTGCAGACATCTGCTGACAATTTAACCTGTGATGTTGAAACTATCGTCATGAAGGTATACTCACACTTTCACATATATACTGTTAGAACAGAGAGGCTTAAGGAGTTCTGTGATTATGTGGTAACTGAATATATGAATGTAATGTGTCACTCGAAAACTCGCTGGTTATCACTGTTTCCAGCAGTTGAAAGAGTAATCCGCCTGTATGAACCGTTAAAAGATTTTTTCCTAAATGAAGACAAAGCCCCCAAAATGTTGGTTCAGTTTTTCAGTAACCCTATAAGTGAAGCCTATTTATGGTTCATTCACAGTCAGCTTAGCACTTTGCAGCATGGGATAAAGGAAATTGGGGGAAGCACGAAAAGTGTAATAGAGGTAAATGATGTTTTGAAAAATACTCTGGAAACTGTTAGTAAGAGGAGAGAACAGCAGTTAACTTCTTTTAATGTTAAATCTGTCCTTAAAAGGACAGAAGTATCAGAAGCAGTGGAAAGGAGTTTTAGAGAAGAAGTTAACAAGTTTTATGACACTTGTGTAGAATATCTCAGCTAGTGGAGCGCCTCATATTTACCCTCATAGCCGGTGTTTGATTGGATGTTACTGAAGAGAGTGCCAAAATGGGAAAGTGTTGAAGGGACAGTTTCTTATTTGAAGAGTAAAGAGACTGAAATCGATGATTCCATTCTCTTTGATCAGTTCGGCATACTGACAAATTTTGTTGAAGAAAGTCTCCACAAGTGGAATGATGAAAAACAAAACACCATTGGAATGCCATGAGAAGTGGGTGAGTTTTTTTAAAAGCTGTGACTGTCTTCAGCATTACTCTGAGTTGGTAATAATTGCAAGGTATTTATTTGCAATCCCAGCCCATAATGCCAATGTGGATATAATATTTTCGTTTATGAATATCCACTGGACTGATGAAAGAAACAGAATGCAGGTGGACTCTCTTGAAGCAATCCTGCAGATCCTGTACAACTACAAAATGGATTGTGCCGAATTTATTACTGTGTCTCAAAGAACAAAGACATGATCTAGAAGGCTGGAGGCAGTGAAAAATACTCTTTTCTCCAAGGACAGTCAATTTCATCTACAAGTGCTCAGAAATATTGAAGCTCATGTTAATATTAATTGATTAAAAGTTGAATGGCTGTAAAATTTTGTAAAATCGTAATACATTTCTTTATTACTGTATACGTTTATTAAATGTCATTAATTATACAGATAATCTAGATTATATCAATCTTTTGTATCCTCTTATTAGTTATAATAAACGGGTTAACAAAATGTATCAACAAAACATTAATATTTAAAATTAAGAAACCTGGGTACATGTGGAATGAGGTGTCCATTGGCACCCGGGTGAATGTGTCCCGGTTTTCACCAAAAATAATTCTGTCACCCTACTCTTGAGGAATATTTTATGCGTAGTAAAGATGTCTCGCGTGGGCGCAACAAACAGTCAGAACTTTGTAGCTGTTGTGTGCTCGCCAATGGACGCAACAGCAGCTGGCGCGCAGAGACAGTTTCCGACTGGTGCCACAGGCGGCGCTTTGAAGTTCGCCGCCAGCTACAAGCGCGGCCCAATCAGCAACCTCCGCGCCGCCGTCAATGACGCAGACTTCCACAGGGGGGTCGTGCAGTTCATATTCGGCGTTGGCGTACGACAGCTCTTGTACGGAGTTCCAGGGTTGCAGTCCGTATCTGCAGTTCGTGGTGGAGATCATTGTGCGAGACTTAGTCTACAAGTGGTGTCGCCTACAGCATTCGCACAGCAACAAGTGGTTACTGCAGTGATTGACAGTGTGGCGCCCAGGGCGGACGTAGTCTTGTATTCAATGACGCACGCCTTGACAGGTCACTGCTTAGTTGTATATGCCCGCAAGCACATTGAAAGGTGGCTACACTGAGTCACAGCGCCAGAGATTGCGCCAAAGAGTATTATTCAGCCGCCTCCACTGGCAGTGCTTGTTGAGATGTGGTGGTGGAGAGTGAGTTCTTGTCGAGAAGTCGTAGTGGAGAGTGTTTATTGAGAAGTGGGCAGTAGGAGTTCTGATGTAGCCGTGACTAGTTGTAAGCATGTTGTATGCAGTTGTTCTGATGGGCTAGACAGCCGATGCTGTTCGATTGCGGATGTTGTAATGATCAGAGTGTATGTTTCGTCAATATATATGAAGGTAAAGAAATTTTTTTTATTTCAAATGTCTTAAACAATAATACCTCTTGGTCACAGGTTCAGTCAACAAAGCATCTGGCTTGTGTTCATGTATTAAAGTGTAATTCTGGTTTCTATGTGCAATTATAGTATTTCTGTTTTTTTTTTAATTTCTTCATTGTAAATGGCGTTTTAAGTATCTTGTCGTATTGAGGAAGAACCGTGCCAGATGTGTACGTTGAATCACACTTCCACACACAGAACAGCTACACTTGTGCCTTGTTGTTTCGTAGTTTTTGTTTCGTAGCTTTTATAGTTGCTGGGGACTTAATTAATTAATTGTGTTAACGGAAGCTTCCTTTCATTCTTTGTTGTTATTCTATGCAGTCAGATTGCGTACTAATACTAGTCTGGGCCAACCGTTTACAACACTGCGTAACCGGACAGACAGCGACTAAATTAAAAAATTATTTGCATTATATATTTAATTAAGCCCTCATGCACGTGGCGACCGCTGCTTCGGATCGTCCCTTGGAATTCTTTTGATAGTAAAAATAGCAGACAGTAGTATTGTTGTAGTAACTCGTAGTTTAGTAATTGTAGTTTATATTGCATGTGTAGATTTGGTAACTGAACATTTGTAGTTGTCTTGTCATTCTTTTAATGGTATTTTGGCAGAATTTAATTTTTGATATCTTGTATACAGGTCTGAAATTTTGTGCAATTGTGAAGGTTTTAATTGTTCGTTAGACGTGTTTGTCGGGAAGCATTTCGTGTGAATGGTATTGTTGGTGATAAAGTGTCATATTGTCTGTAATATTCGTATAGTGACGAGTTTTGTATGTTTTATAAATGATTACGCGATCGATGAAAAAGGCAAAAATGATGGATAGTCAGAATGACGAAATTGTTAACATGGCGAACTCGCCAACACAGGAGAACAGTATGATGAATAATGAAGTAGAAAACAATTTAGTAAGTCGGGAAAATAGTCCAGAACCAGTTAAAAACTTTTCACAATTAAAGAATTTTCAGAATACGAGATTAACGACAGAAGATTCTGGAATAGTATCGAACACAGATAGCTTTACAGCTATGACGAAGGAAGCTGAGTTTGCGGGAAATGTTAGGGGCGAAAAGAATTTCGAACCAGTAAACATGGAGCAGTTGATGGGTGCTATATTAACTTTGGGATCACGGTTAGAAACTGATATGGGAACAATGGAAACACGGTTAGACTCACTGGGATCACAGTTAGGATCTGAATTAAAAACAGTGGCAACACGGTTAAACTCACAAATAGGAACAATTAAAACAGAGATGGAAACAATGGAAACACGGTTAGACTCACTGGGATCACAGTTAGGATCTGAATTAAAAACAGAGATGGGAACTTTGGCAACACGGTTAGAAACTGATATGGGAACAATGGAAACACGGTTAGATTCACGAATAGGGACATGTTTCAAAAACATGAAAGAGGAATTAAAGAAAGAAATTAGAGAAGAATACAATCGATTTTGAATGCTCACAATAATAGTTTAATTTCAATAGAAATTAGACAAAAAGAACAGGACAGAGAACAGGAAGAAAGAGATCGCGTGATAGTACAGAAATTTTCAGAGTTAAATTTACAACGAGCACACGATAAGGAAGAAATACTTGAAAGAATCGAGGAATCCGTACCAAATGACAGAATAAATAACCTAACACAACAGTATGAACAGTTAACTATTAAATGTGTCAATACTGAAACCCGAGTCGCGACACTTACGGAAGACGTAAATAAACAGAAAGAACAAATAGGCGACTTACCGGAAAGAGTTGAGGAGATTGCAGATAAATTGACAAGTCTTAGTTTAAATGGGGACAGAGATTCAGATGATACAGCTCCATTGCCATTTTCAGAAACTGAAGAGTACCAGAACATAAATAAGCATGTTGAAAAGCAGGGAAAAATTAATGATCGCGTTAAAAGGGAATTTGAGGCATTACGAAAGCAAGTCAAACAAATTGAAGGCGAAATCGTAGGAAAAGACAGCAGAAGAAATTTAGAATCCCAGATAGCAGAGGGGTTTGAAGAAAATAACTTGTTTCATTTACGAGATGCAACAAGAGAGCGCCAGGCGCGCGAACTTTACAATAATCGACATTGGGACTGGAACAGACGCGGTAGGTCTTTGTCGCCACGAGGCGAAAACTTTGACTATAAACACTTCTTAACTGTTCGGAAATTTAAGATCTTTCGCAATTCTAAGAATGACATACATCCATGTTCATGGTTAGATCAATTTATGTACGCACTTCCACCAAATTGACCACTAAGTCACAAACTGGAATTTATGTGCGGCTATTTATGTCCTCAGGGGATTCACTACACTAAGTGAATATGTGCCGTAGCGTGCACAGGGCCCCGAGCTGTAGTGGTGCTATTTCCCTTTTAGTTTTCTGCACCGCTGCCTACTCTTTTACTATTCTTTGAATCTATCAAAACAACTCTTCAACTATCAATCTATCTAGAGAGTCGGTAAAGAATAACCGGATATGACTATTTTACCCAAAAGTGATTTCGGAAATTACCATTTGGACTTACTGTATCTTCAGCAGCATTCATTCGTAGTTTAAAAGAAATTTTACCTGTTTATCTTCGTGACGATGTTACTTCATATGTTGACGATATTCTTATCACTAAACGTTCTTGGAGTGAGCATAACAAAATTTTGGATTCATTATTACGTATTTTTGCAAGAGTTGGCATTATAGTGAACTTGGAAAAATCTGAATTTGGCCGTTCTCAGGTGAAATTTCTTGGTCACATTATTTCTAGAGAAGGTATTCTTCCTGATCCAGAGAAACTAGACGCTGTTCGTAATTATGCTGTTCCTACTACAAAACGTGATGTTCGTAGTTTCCTTGGTGGCTGTAATTTTCTTAGACGCTTTGTTAAATTGGACGATTTGATCACACCTCGTTTATGTGAACTATCTGGAAAGAAATCTAATTGGTGATGGGATGAGGAAGCTCAGTCAGAATTTGAACAACTTTGTGATGCTTTAGTTGCTGCTCCACTTCTTTCACATCCGGATTTATCTAAAGATTTTTGTTTGGCGACGGACTCATCATACAAAGGCTTAGGTGCACATTTATTTCAAGAGATAGAAGATAACGGCGTTGTAGCACAGAAAACTATAGGCGATCTGTTCTTGCCAAATGCAAATTATGTCAAAAGGCTAAGCCGCCAACTATTTCTCACAGAGCACCGTTGTTTCCTATCATTCCAGCGAAATTAAAGGAGATGGCTGCAGTTGATTTGTTCGGTCCAGTGGTTCGTTCTACTAATGGTTTTGCGTACATTTTCGTAGCAGTGGAATTGACATCAAAATATGTGTGTTTTACACCTTTACGCAAAGCAACAGCTCGTTCAGTATCTAATGCTTTCATCAAACATTTCTTAAAGAAGTAGGTCATGTTGATAAGGTTATATCAGATAGTGGATCACAGTTTCGCTCTAAAATTTGACATCGTACTCTACGGCGTCGTAAGATTAAACCAATCTTCATTTCACTTTTTCACCCTCAATCTAATGCTTCAGAGAGATGGATGAAGGAAATCAATAAATTGTGTCGACTTTATTGTCATCAGAATCACAGAACTTGGGATCAGTATCTTCATATTTTTCAAAACATTCTGAATGAACCCCCTAATGATTCAACTTTACCGCCTATATTGATATTAAAAAACAAAGCACCGACAAATCGCATTTCTGAAATCGTTGCTTTTCCGCCTACACAGAAACTGCGGCATTCTGAAGTTGTGAATCTGGCTCTACAAAATATTGCATCTGCGGCTGCTAGAAGAGAGAAATCAGCTAAACATCCTGGTCGTTTAAAAATCTTGTCAGTTGGTCAAAAGGTGTTAATTAAGTCTCATCGTTTGTCTCACAAAGGAAAAGGCTTGTGTCGCAAATTTTTTCTGCTTTATAACGGTCCATATAGAGTTCGCAAAATTTTTCATGATAACACTGTCGAAGTAGAAACTCTTAAATCTCGGCGCTCTAAGGGAATACATCACATATCGAACGTTAAAATTTTTGTGGAATGACATACTTTCGAGAAACCAACAGTTATACGTAAACATGCAGAGAATACAAGGATACCGCGCCGTGTTCCGTCGGCGTCACATACTCAAAGCAACAGTCAAGTCTGCGCGCCGCACAAGGCAGTCGTTGACCGCAAACAATTACTTCCTACGTCACGCGTACCTACAGCTGATCGAGCGCTCAGTGCGAATGCACTGACAGCCGTAAACAAATACACAGTCTAATTTCTCCGATTAAATTCAGTATAAAGCTATAGTGACTTGATAAATTATGTTATTAACGTTCAGTATTTTTCAGGATACGGTTGTATAAAATATTTAAGAACTTCAGGTAAATTCTGTGTGTGTCCGACGTTAAGAGGACTTGCTATCGAGAAAATTTCAGGAAGAATGTAATTTCGAAGAAGAAAGTAATAAATTAAAAAGGTAACTATTAATTGAGTTTATTTTTCAGGTAACATATTTCCACTTACATACGTACTTTAGACGTAATTTGCTGTTCGCGATTACGTGATTTATACTTTGTGTTATCTGATTTTGACAATGATTGATTAATGAACAGGGTTGTTACTTATGTATATTATGCATCGCTTGGCTGCTATGCTTTTTCGCTGATGTCACATTTTTTTATTATGTGCCTGCTTTACTTATTTATTTAAATTATAATTGTCAGCTGATTAATTGTGCTGATGTGGTTATGTATGTGGGTTACACTTTGTGATTTATCTGCTTGCGCCTTCATGTTTACTTATTAAGATTACATATGAACATTTATTTGCTTATGCTGATATGATGCTAATGACCTGTTTATTGTGTAAGATATATATTCGCTGCTGTGCGTATGGATTGCATATTTACACATTTCTGTTTTGTTGTCATAACTACTCTTTAATTTGGTATATAGAAATGCTGATATACGGTGTACAAACATGGAGCTTAGGTCACACTATGGTATTAATTATAGATTGTTCGCTTGGCAGAGCCTCGTTGTAGGGATTGTGCTTGACATTCTGTTCTCTACTGGTATATTTACTCGCTATTGCATGTTTTGCTTACGCTCAGTGCCTTATATTTTAAGATAAGAAAATGAACTGCTATAATTCGACGAACGACGTTGGTACAAGAAACTTCATTGAAGTCACATGAGCTGGAGGTTTTATGGAAGCTGTATAAATTTATGCTAATACGAAGAAAGCTAACGACATGACACACCAACACTAGGTTTAGACCATTGACAGTTATTACACTGCATTCTTCATGAGCAATTGAAATAGTAAGTGACACTTGACACAAGAAATACTCCACATGTTTGCTTCTGTTTTGCCATGATTCTTGAAGTGGTGTACACACTGTGAAATATTACTATCATTCACACTCCGAACTCGTACTTACTTACTGAAAGTTATTCAAACTGAAGGCTGTTAGAGGTCATGTATGCATTTCTTTTATTTTATGATGGACAAGGTAACCTAAATGTATTTTATAATTCATAATGAGCAGAAGATTTGGCTCAGGTGGACTACACAGAGGTTGTGTGTGGACACTGTGTCTTCGGATTGCATGGGATGATAAACTGAAGTTTGCACTAGGATTTTGTCTGTACTTGTTCGAGGAGACTGACTAGAGGAAAGATTTGTTATAGAAGTGAAATGATATTGGTGATAAGGTTTATATGTATCGACGTATTGAAGAGGTATTATTGAGGTATTGAGATTGTGTGAAGTTGATGATGATTACTGGAGTTTTGGTGGACAAGAGGTAAGGTAAATGATATTGATGATAAGGTTTATATGTATCGACGTAAGAGGTATTATTGAAGTATTAAGATTATGTGATTATTATTGGAGTTTTGGTGGATAAGAGGTGAAGTAAGTGAGGACAATTTTTTTTTTGTTTGTTGGTCTATATGGAACAAGGAGCATGAAGATAGCAGACTAGAACACTCAAGTGGAAGGAAGATTGTCTACACACACACTTTGTTAAATCAACAAGCAGTATATATATTTTTATTTATTTATTTATTTATTTTTTTTTTTTGAGAGAGGAAGTAATTGTATATCTTGGCACACTGACAGTTGTTCAGCAACCGTACATTTTGATTTGGCTTGGCAAACATTGGTCTTGACATGATGACTACGACATTCACTAACTATTATTGACTGTTATACATTGCTGCCACTACTACTTGATACACAAGTTGAACATAAAATTTTGGACAGAATTGCGTTTACACAGTTAACACTATTCAATTACACAGTAGTACTTAATGTGGATGAAAGATGAGTGAGTGTGTTTTGTGTGTTTCCCCTTCCTAATCCCAAATAATTGGTACCGACCTATCTCCTAAATATTATTTCACTTGTTTGTTGTGGCTTGCACTGGCACCCATAAATATTATAGGTTTACTGATATTTGTGTATTTGTAATATCTAATATGACAATTATCTGATATCATTTGTGTGTTTATTATTATTTTTACGTTTAGTATAAGAGCATTGATGATAATTTTGCAAAAGCAATTGTGTGTGCCTTCAAACTGTTGTTCGTGCTTGCACCTATTCATCATTGATGGGTGCCCCTTGGAAATGTTTAATTTCTGCTAATGAACTCTGATGAACTGTCTGATTAGTGATAGTGAATATTATGGACTGTTACGTGCACTTGTTCAACATGATGGGTGCCACTAGGAGATGTTTAATTTCTGCTGATGAACTCTGATGAACTGTCTAATTAGTGATAGTGAATATTACGGACGGTTACCTGCACCTGTTCAACATCACTGGGTGCCACTGTTGGAACTGCTTCTATTGAGATAATGTCACTTGTTGGTGTCTGCACTTGCTCAACATTGCTGAGTGCCACGGATGGAACTGCTTCTACTGAAATGTCACTTATTGGTCTCTGTACCTGTTCAACATTGCTAGGTGCCACTGATGGACTGCTTCTACTGAAATGATGTCACTTGTTGGTGTCTGCACCTGTTTAACATTGCTGGGTGCCACTAATGGACTGCTTCTACTGAGATAATGTTGGTGTCTGCACCTGCTCAACATTACTGGATGCCACTGATGGAACTGCTTCTACTGAAATGTCACTTGTTGGTGTCTGCACCTGTTCAACATTGCTAGGTGCCACTGATGGACTGCTTCTGCTCAAATGATGTCACTTGTTGGTGTCTGCACCTGTTCAACATTGCTAGGTGCCACTGATGGACTGCTTCTACTGAAATGATGTCACTTGTTGGTGTCTGCACCTGCTCAACATTACTGGGTGCCACTGATGGACTGCTTCTGCTCAAATGATGTCACTTGTTGGTGTCTGCACCTGTTCAACATTACTGGGTGCCACTGATGGACTGCTTCTACTGAGATAATGTCACTTGTTGGTGTCTGCGCCTGCTCGCCATTTTTGGGTGCCACTGTTGAAGCTGTTTAAATACTGCTGATGAAATGTTATGAGACTGCTATTTGCACCTGTTGATCATTGCTGGGTGCTACTGTTGGAACTGTCAACTACTCTGAGAAGTTCTACTTGTTTATTGAACTATTGAAAGGATTTTATGTGAATATTTGTATAAGCTGATTTTTTGTGTGTTTACTGTTTATGAAATGTTATGAGACCCTTACCTGCTCCTGTTCGTCATTTCTGGTGCCATTGATTGAATAATACTTATGTAAACTATTATATAAAATCATATGTATGCAAGCATTTGTATTCCTTACTGTATTTTATATATTAGGTAATTGAAGGGTCAGTGCAAAGCCAAAATTTATTTAGTTATGTGATATTTACTTATTAATATTACTTTTTAATTTTTGTCTGTATTTTTTGGACGAATTTGGTGGTATTTTCACCACCAATTCTGGCAAAAATACCATCAAATTCTAGCCCGTGGAGGAGGGGCATATGAAAGGTGGCTACACTGAGTCACAGCGCCAGAGATTGCGCCAAAGAGTATTATTCAGCCGCCTCCACTGGCAGTGCTTGTTGAGATGTGGTGGTAGAGAGTGAGTTCTTGTCGAGAAGTCGTAGTGGAGAGTGTTTATTGAGAAGTGGGCAGTAGGAGTTCTACTGTAGCCATGACTAGTTGTGAGCATGTTGTATGCAGTTGTTCTGATGGGCTAGACAGCCGATGCTGTTCGATTGCGGATGTTGTAATGATCAGAGTGTATGTTTCGTCAATATATATGAAGGTAAAGAAAATTTTTTTTATTTCAAATGTCTTAAACAATAATGCGTCTTGGTCACAGGTTCAGTCAACAAAGCATCTGGCTTGTGTTCATGTATTAAAGTGTAATTCTGGTTTCTATGTGCAATTATAGTATTTCTGTTTTTTTTAATTTCTTCATTGTAAATGGCGTTTTAAGTATCTTGTCGTATTGAGGAAGAACCGTGTCAGATGTGTACGTTGAATCACACTTCCACACACAGAACAGCTACACTTGTGCCTTGTTGTTTCGTAGTTTTTGTTTCGTAGCTTTTATAGTTGCTGGGGACTTAATTAATTAATTGTGTTAACGGAAGCTTCCTTTCATTCTTTGTTGTTCTTCTATGCAGTCAGATTGCGTACTAATTGATGTGTTGGCAGAAGAGCCAACACCGCGTTGCTAGAGGAGGCCGAAATGCACGCGTTTAAGCTCACGCAGACTGGCATGAGGTCTGGAACAGTTAAAGGAGTCATAGTAGCCAAAAATAGTACATAGCTTCTGGAATACTTAACTTTAATCCATAATTGGAGAACATCGCTCTTGTTGATACATGAATTATAATCTCAATACAAACTGGTAATGGCGCCTTGCTAGGTCGTAGAAATATGACGTAGCTGAAGGCCATGCTGACTATCGTCTCGGCAAATGAGAGCGTATTTGTCATTGATCCAACTCTGGCAAAGTCTGCTGTACAACTGGGCGAGTGCTAGGAAGTCTCTCTAGACCTGCCGTGTGGTGGCGCTCGGTCTGCAATCACTGACAGTGGCGACAGGCGGGTCCGACGTATACTAACGGACCGCGGCCGATTTAAAGGATAGCACCGAGAAAGTGTGGTGTCTGGCGGTGACACCACATTCCTCCCCCGCAAATCGGCGTACGGGTGTGTTATAAGGCTTCCGCCCGCCGTGGGGAGGACCCCATGTTGACGTATGCGACGAGTTGGGGAGCCTAACAACAGACAAGGCTGTGCCACCCACACCCTGCCATTCGGTCCGAGGGGAGCTAGGAAACGCCTGAAAACCTAGTCCAGGGTGCACGCCAACATGCGGTGTATGCGCCCGCAGAGAGACAGGAGGGGCCGAAGGGTCGACCTCCAACAGAACGGGGCACCTGACGGGCAAAGACGACATCTGGTCCGGAGCGGGCAAGAGTTCCATGTCGGAGGACAGCTGGTCACGGGAAGCGATCGGCGGCGCGTGACCCAGGGAGGCACCCGGCGGTTGCAGCGACGCGTCCACTGCGGGCGGCGCCGGCCGGAGAACAGGCGGCGGCGGCGGCGGCGCGTCGCCATGGGGTAAAATGGAAGGCAGCGTCGGTAACATCTGGGGATGAGGGGAGCCAGTAGATGGGTCCCCAGGGCGCTGGCCGGACGGCACCGTCTCTGAAAGCAGATGGGGAGCGGGAGAACCCGTGCGACGACAGAGGCGCAGCTGATTGAGATGCCGACGCACCTCACCAGAGGTCCCCAAAACCAGATACATAGCGCGGCCGAGGCAGCGAAGAATGCGCCCTGCGAGCCAACGCCGTGAACCTCGATAGTTGCGATAGTATACAACGTCGCCTGGGGCAAAAGCAGGTTGCTGCCACTGCACAGGAACCTGATGCGGCGGATGCATCAAAGACATCAAGGTACGATGAGGACGACCGTGGAGCAACTCAGCCGGCGAGCGACCATCTCAGGGCTGAGAGCGATACAAGGACAAGAAGAGCAATAACGCGTCCTCCCGAGAATGCGACTCTTTTAACTTCAACATCTGTGACTTGAAAGTCCGGACCAGTCGTTCAGCGGCACCGTTTGACTGAGGCGAAAACGGCGCGGATGTCAGATGTTGAATACCATTGGCCTTGCAGAATGACTGAAATTCTGCGGACATGAATTGTGGGCCATTGTCGGAAACAATAGTCTGTGGAAGACCTTCAATGCAAAAGATAGCGGATAACGCTTGGATGGTGGCAGATAACGTTGTGGAAGACATCCGGACAACAAAAGGAAAATTACTGAAATAATCGATCACAACCAACCATCGAGAATTCCAGATTGGACCAGCAAAATCTATGTGTAAGCGTTGCCAAGGGGTAGTGGCTTTTGGCCATGCAAAGAATTTCCGCGGTTGTGCGGATTGTTGTTTGGCACACGCCATGCAAGAAGAGCACATATTCGTAGTCACAGCATCGATTCCGAACCAAGTACAGTGCTGACGAGCAAGTTATTTCGTTCTCACTATACCCCAATGTCCTTGGTGGAGAAGCCGTAAGACAGAGGACTGTACCGAACGTGGGACCACGACCCTGGACTGATCATTATCAGAACGCAACAGCAAAACACAACGTCGAACAAAAAGTCTCTCCTTGTGAGCAAAAAATCGGCGAACCAACGGATCCCCGATCCGTGACTTTGACAAGGGCCATTGCGTAGCAACAGAACGAAAAACGGTAGCAAGGACAGGGTCAGCAGCTGTGGCTGTAGCTACACGACGAAAATCAATCGGAAACGATTCGACCAAGTCATTGGTTCCGACACCAATGAACATGCAAGCAAGTTCGGAAAAATCGAATGCTCTATCCTCAGCAACAGGCAAACGGGACAACGCATCGGCGTTTCCGTGCTTACCAGTGGACCGATACAAGATATCGTAGCGGTACTGCGAGAGGAAAATACACTCCTGGAAATGGAAAAAAGAACACATTGACACCGGTGTGTCAGACCCACCATACTTGCTCCGGACACTGCGAGAGGGCTGTACAAGCAATGATCACACGCACGGCACAGCGGACACACCAGGAACCGCGGTGTTGGCCGTCGAATGGCGCTAGCTGCGCAGCATTTGTGCACCGCCGCCGTCAGTGTCAGCCAGTTTGCCGTGGCATACGGAGCTCCATCGCAGTCTTTAACACTGGTAGCATGCCGCGACAGCGTGGACGTGAACCGTATGTGCAGTTGACGGACTTTGAGCGAGGGCGTATAGTGGGCATGCGGGAGGCCGGGTGGACGTACCGCCGAATTGCTCAACACGTGGGGCGTGAGGTCTCCACAGTACATCGATGTTGTCGCCAGTGGTCGGCGGAAGGTGCACGTGCCCGTCGACCTGGGACCGGACCGCAGCGACGCACGGATGCACGCCAAGACCGTAGGATCCTACGCAGTGCCGTAGGGGACCGCATCGCCACTTCCCAGCAAATTAGGGACACTGTTGCTCCTGTGGTATCGGCGAGGACCATTCGCAACCGTCTCCATGAAGCTGGGCTACGGTCCCGCACACCGTTAGGCCGTCTTCCGCTCACGCCCCAACATCGTGCAGCCCGCCTCCAGTGGTGTCGCGACAGGCGTGAATGGAGGGACGAATGGAGACGTGTCGTCTTCAGCGATGAGAGTCGCTTCTGCCTTGGTGCCAATGATGGTCGTATGCGTGTTTGGCGCCGTGCAGGTGAGCGCCACAATCAGGACTGCATACGACCGAGGCACACAGGGCCAACACCCGGCATCATGGTGTGGGGAGCGATCTCCTACACTGGCCGTACACCACTGGTGATCGTCGAGGGGACACTGAATAGTGCACGGTACATCCAAACCGTCATCGAACCCATCGTTCTACCATTCCTAGACCGGCAAGGGAGCTTGCTGTTCCAACAGGACAATGCACGTCCGCATGTATCCCGTGCCACCCAACGTGCTCTAGAAGGTGTAAGTCAACTACCCTGGCCAGCAAGATCTCCGGATCTGTCCCCCATTGAGCATGTTTGGGACTGGATGAAACGTCGTCTCACGCGGTCTGCACGTCTAGCACGAACGCTGGTCCAACTGAGGCGCCAGGTGGAAATGGCATGGCAAGCCGTTCCACAGGACTACATCCAGCATCTCTACGATCGTCTCCATGGGAGAATAGCAGCCTGCATTGCTGCGAAAGGTGGATATACACTGTACTAGTGCCGACATTGTGCATGCTCTGTTGCCTGTGTCTATGTGCCTGTAGTTCTGTCAGTGTGATCATGTGATGTATCTGACCCCAGGAATGTGTCAATAAAGTTTCCCCTTCCTGGGACAATGAATTCACGGTGTTCTTATTTCAATTTCCAGGAGTGTAGACCAGCGAATGAGTTTCTGCGCTGTACGTGGAGGTACAGGCTTGTTCGGATGAAAAAGCGATGTCAAAGGTTTGTGGTCTGTGATGATGGTAAAGTGACGACCATACAAGAAATCATGAAACTTAGTAACACCAAATACGAGAGCCAAAGCGTCTTTCTCTATCTGTGAATAATTTCTTTGCGCAGTCGAGAGCAATTTGGAAGCAAAGGCAATAGGGCGATCATGCGATCCATCTTTGTGCGCAAGCACAGCACCGATCCCGAAATCCGATGCATCTACCATCAACAAAAGGGGTTTCTGGGGATCGAATGGCGTAAGGCAAGTATTGGAAAGCAACGCCGATTTCAACTGGCGAAAGGCGCTTTCGCATTCCGTCGTCCAGACGAACGGAACACCTTTACGGCGTAAGCGATGAAGCGGAGCTGAAATGGAAGAGGCATGTGGCACATATCTCTTCTAGTAATTTATTTTTCCCAGCACACTCTGTAGCTGCTTCAAATTCTGCGGCGAAGGCAAGTCTTGTATGGCACGGAGGTGCTCAGGACTGGGATGTATGCCCTGGGCATTGATTACATGTCCCAGGTAGGGTAAGTCACGAGCAAAAATCACACATCTGTCCTTCCGCAAGCGAAGACCATTTTGTCGCAAGACCTGAAATAATGTTCTGAGATTGGCTACATGTTCTTCTTCTGTCTTTCCGGAGATCACAATATCGTCCAGATAGTTTGCTGCAGTAGGGACCGAGGCACAAACAGTTTGCAGATATTGCTGAAACAATGCAGTGGCGGATGCACACCCGACTGGCAGTCTGATGAATCGATACAAACCAAGATGCGTGTTAACCACCAAGACGCGCTGGGATTCGTCGTCCACTGGTATTTGCAAGTACGCATCTGCTAGGTCCAACTTCGAAAAATATTCACCTGGGCACAGTTTGTCAAAATATCTTCCGAGTGGGGTAGTTGTGGATTCACTGTAGCTTTGAAGTCCACACAAAGTCTTAATTTTCCGGAAGGTTTTGGCAAAATTACTAAGGGTGAGGCCCAGAGAGAAGCCTACACACGTTCAATTACACCTTGTGATTCCAAATCGTGTAATGTTCTTGCGACATCATCACGCAATGCGTGAAGAACATTGCGCGCTCTGAAAAAATTCGGTTGCACGTTGACTTTCAGTTCCAAATGTGCTTTAAGTCCTTAGCGCAACCAAGGCCTGGTGCAAAAATGTCTGCAAACTCTTCACATAGACGAGAAACACTGACTGAAGGCACAGTCTGGTTCACTGATAGGACCTGATTTACTATAGACAAGTTAAACAACTGAAATAAATCTAAACCTAACAAGTTCACTGCAGAAGAAGAACGAAGAACGTAAAATGACACAAGTTTTGTTTGTCCCTTGTATGTTGCAAGAAGGCTGCACTGTCCTAACACTGGGATAGCTTATCCTGAATAGCTATTTAACGTAACATTTGCGGCACGCAATGGAGGTGTGTTTGTACGTATCTTTATTGATCAAGGAAACTGCAGCTCCGGTATCAAGCTGAAATGGTATCACATTGCCATGAATGGCCAAGTCTACAAAAAGTTTATTGTCCTGCTGACGACAAGAGCGACTGTCTCATACAACGTGAACTGACACTGGTACAGAATCACTTGCGACTTGACGGGATTTCCTGCGATGTCGACGCACACTATTTGCGGGACAAACACAGTCACTATTAGAGAGAGTGGCACTGGGTGAAGTGGAATTAACTACATGAATGTCCATGGGCGGAGGTTCACGAGCCTGAGTATTCTTGGTTCGATTCTGGCGCGAAGCAAAGGGCCTGGAATGGTTGGGAGTGTCCGATCTGAGCTTTTTCTGGCAAACACTTTGAACATGTCCTTTTTTATTACAGAAAAAGCAAATAGCCTGGCGTGATGGGCAATTCTCACACGAATGTCTAGTTGCACACCGTGGGCATGACTTTAGCACTGCATTTGCTTGCTTGCGCAGCACTCGTAGCGGAGAGCTTGGCGGCAGCTGCGCAGACGGGGGCGAGGGCTGTTTACTGTTCCGTGCAGCTCGCCCGGCAGGCCGGTTAATGTGACACACAGCTGGCGAAGTTTCAAATGATTCCTGAGCAAAGTCAAGTGTGTCTTGCCTATCCAATATGTCCATCACTTGTTGAAGGGAGGGATTGACTAGTTCCCTTATACGAACATCAGAAACGTTCTGTGCAATTGCATCACGTACCATAGTATCTGAATAAGGGAGTCCACATTCACACTCAAAAGCACAATCCCTTGTAAGGCCTTGCAAAGTTGCAACCCACTCCTTATTAGTCTGACCGGCCGTACATTTTGTACGAAAGAACGTATACCTTTTGGCAACGACATTGACTGAGTCTTTGAAATATGCATCTAATGCAGACAAAATTTCTTCATAGGACAGAGTTGCTACGTCGCGTCGGGGAAATAATTCCTCTATCCCACGGTAGGTGGACACTCCTACGCAAGAAAGCAAAAAAGGCTGCCGCTCAATACCTTGAATTCTGTCCGAGGCAGGATTCGAACCTGCGACCGTAGTGGTCTTGCGGTTCCAGACTGCAGCGCCTTTAACTGCATGGCCACTTCGGCCGGCTGTGACTCAGTGTAGCCACCTTTCAACATCCAACAGGTTGCTATACAACTTAAGTATTGCAGCGCAATAAAGTGCATATTTGTGTGTCACTAATTCATTTGCACTGCCACACAATGAACTACTCAACTGAGTAATTAAAACTGAGGAACCTACACTACTGGCCATTAAAATTGCTACACTAAGAAGATGACGTGCTGCAGACGCGAAATTTAACCGACAGGAAGAAGATGCTGTGATATGCAAATGATTAGCTTTTCAGAGCACTCACACAAGGTTGGCGCCGGTGGCGGCACCTACAACGTGCTGACATGAGGAAAGTTTCCAATCGATTTCTCATACACAAACAGCAGTTGACCGGCGTTGCCTGATGAAACGTTGTTGTTATGCCTCGTGTAAAGAGGAGAAATGCGTACCATCACGTTTCCGACTTTGATAAAGGTCGGATTGTAGCCTATCGCGATTGCGGTTTATCGTATCACGGCATTGCTGCTCGCGTTGGTCGAAAAAATGTGTGTGTGAAATCCAATGGGACTTACCTGCGAAGGTCATCAGCCTCTAAGCTTACACACTACTTAACCCAAATTATCCTAAGGACAAACACACACACACCCATGCCCGAGGGAGGACTCGAACCTCCGCCGGGACCAGCCGCACAGTCCATGACTGCAGCGACTTGGACCGCTTGGCTAACCCCGCGCGGTCGCGTTGGTCGATATCCAAAGACTGTCAGCAGAACATGGAATCGGTGCGTTCAGGAGGGTAATACGGAACGCCGTGCTAGATCCCAACGGCCTCGTATCACTAGCAATCGAGATGACAGGCATCTTATCTGCATGGCTGTAATGGATCGTGCAGCCACGTCTCGATCCCTGAGTCAGCAGATCGGGACCTCTGCAAGACAACAACCATCTGCACGTATAGTTCGACGACGTTTGCAGTAGCATGGACTATCAGCTCGGAGACCATGGCTGCAGTTACCCTTGACAATGCATCACAGACAGGAGTGCCTGCGATGGTGTACTCAACGTCGAACCTGGGTGCACGAATGGCAAAACCTCATTTTTTCGGACGAATCCAGGTTCTGTTTACAGCATCATGATGGTCGTGTGTGGCGCGACATCGCGGTGAACGCACATTGGAAGCGTGTATTCGTCATCGCCATACTGGCGTATCACCCTGCGTGATGGTATGGGGTGCCATTGTTTACACGTCTCAGTCACCTCTTGTTAGCATTGACGGCACTTTGAACAGTCGACGTTACATTTCAGATGTGTTACGACCTGTGGCTCTACCCCTCATTCGCTCCTTGCGAAACCCTACATTTCAGCAGGATAATGCACGAGCCCATGTCGCAGGTCCTGTACGGGCCTTTCTGGATACAGAAAATGTTCCACTGCCTTGCCAGCACATTCTCCAGATCTCTCACCAATTGGAAACGTCTGGTCAATGGTGGCCGAGCAACTGGCTCGTCACAATATGCCAGTGACTACTCTTGATGAACTGTCGTACCGTGTTGAATCTGTATGGGCAGCTGTACCTGTAAACGCCATCCAAGCTTTGTTTGGCTCAAAAGCCCAGGTGTATGAAGGCCGTTATTGCGGCCAGAGGTGGTTGTTCAGGGTACTGATTTCTCACCATCTATGAGGCCAAATTGCGTGAAAATATAATCACATGTCAGTTCTAGTATAATATATTCGTCCAATGAATACCCATTTATCATCTGTATTTCTTCTTGGTGTAGCACTTTTAATGGCCAGTAGTGTATTTCGAAGAAACTCTTTTTATGTGGTAATTACGGAATTCATCAATTTTAGTCCTGGAAATAGCGTGATGTCTTCGTACAAGGAAGGCCTGAAACATCGTTATTCCCTTGTGAACAGGAACGAAATCAGCATTGAGAGAATCAGCTGATTACAAATCTAACGATTTAATACATTTTGTGTATATCTTTTCAGTTTCATGCATAAATGACCAACATTCGTGTTTCGGATACTTCATCATATCAACATTATTGAAAGATGGATGTTATAATATATTGTAATACAGTTAATCTAATTTCTCCAAAATTATCAATATTAATTGTATTGTTAAAGTCTTCAAATTTGGCCAAGTGAAAGGGAACAAACAGTTTGAACTACTTGACATGACATCTGCTCTGTCTTTAATGTCCGGTTTTTTACAATGTAAGTCTTTAAGCTTTATGATTTTTCCTGATTCCAATACATTGTAGAACTCAAAAATATAGATATAAGAAGCATAATACATCAAAAAACGTTGATTGCAGAGAAAACTGCTGTAGTCAGTCAGATATTAATATTGCGTCGTTTCAAAATCTTCATCGTCCCTCGACTTACGGGTAATGTATTGTTACATAAGATGTACAGAGTGTGCAAACTAAAGGGGGGAGGAGATAACAACGAAACAAGCAAACAGCCCTAACAGCCGTAGACCAAGAAACCAGACGTTTCCCCTTTACGACGTATGCACAAGAGCAGTCATGCCAACTGTTGTGACTTGGCCAGACAGCCAAGCCACTGTGAGGTAGCCGAAAGGCATGCGTTTAAGCTCACACAGGCTGGCGTGAGGTCTGGAACAGGTAAAGTAATTATACTATCAAGAAAAGTACGTAGCTGCTGGAATACTTAACTTTATAAATAACTTCCGGGAATTCAGCCAGGTAACACTTTCAGCGACCGCCGATATTTCGGCGGGAGAACACCCCGCCATTTTCAAGGCAAACTGCAACGGACAGGCGGCGTGCATGCAAATTTAATACCTCGGTTCTGCGACAGAAGCAGGAAAGATAACACACACACTGAACACTAGTGCCACCAAAGATGACCAAAGTCAGAGCTATCGATAGTGAGACTATGAATTCACAGGTGAGGCAGCATTGACTCTGTTCCTCTGTTTTTTGACAAGGGAGAGAGCCGGATTCCAAACAGAGTTTAAACAGAAACCTCCATCCCTGTTCACGAGGTTGCTCGCTAGTTTAATCTCAACTGCCTCCTTAATGACACTGTCCCAATAGCTGGACGTGCATGCCAATATCTCGGTGTTATTATACAACATGGGGTGACCAGTATCCAAGCAATGTTCGGCAATAGCAGATCTATTTGGCTGCTGTAATCGTGTGTGCCGTTTATGCTCAGTACATCTGTCCTCCACGGTCCTGATAGTTTGACCAATATATGCCATACCGCAGCTACAGGGAATACGATACACACCTGCCTTACGCAATCCAAGATCATCCTTAACGGAACTCAAAAGTGCTCTAATTTTAGATGGAGGTCGGAAAACACATTTCACATCGTATTTCCGTAAAATACGACCGATCTTATTGGACGTGTTTCCTACGTAAGGCAAAAAGGCAGTAGACTTAGGTGTTGACTCAGAATTATCATCAATCACCCGATGTACAGTTGGTCGATAGCGCAACGCACGTTCAATCTGTCTATCACTATAACCATTTTGACGAAATGTAACTTCAAGATGGGACAGCTCAGCTGGCAAAGTCTCAGCGTCAGAAACGACATGTGCCCTGTGTACCAAGGTACGAAGTACCCCTTCACGCTGAGCCGAATGGTGACAACTATTAGCTTGTAAGTACAAATCGGTGTGAGTACGTTTCCTGTAGACTGCATGTCCCAATGATCCATCATCCTTCCTCCTAACCAACACGTCGAGAAAGGGAAGGCAACCATCCTCTTCCACCTCCATCGTAAAACGAATGTTCGGGTGGATCGAGTTCAGATGTTCTAGAAAGACATTCAAATTTTCCCTACCGTGAGGCCAAACAACGAAGGTATCGTCAACGTATCTAAAGAAACAGGCGGGTTTTAAAGGCGCCGACTCCAATGCACGTTCCTCGAAGTCTTCCATAAATAAATTTGCGATCACAGGAGACAACGGACTACCCATCGCAACTCCATCTGTCTGCTCGTAATACTGGTCATTAAATAAAAAGTAAGTGGATGTCAACACATGCCTAAAGAGATTAGTTAAATCAGCACCAAACCTGGCTTCAATTAACCGCAACGAATCAGACAGAGGAACACGAGTGAAGAGAGAGACCACATCGAAACTCACTAAAATATCAGAGTCATTCAGCCTCAGTCCCTCCAAACGACGTAAAAAATCAGCTGAGTTCCTGATATGATGTTCACACTGTCCTACTTGTGGACTCAACAGAGAAGCAAGATGCTTGGATACGCGATATGTCGGAGCGCCGATGTTACTCACTATAGGACGGAAAGGAACCCCTTCCTTATGAACCTTTGGAAGGCCATATAACCTAGGGGGAACCTCACTATAGGTGTTAAGCCTCTTGATTGTGTCCTGCGAAAAACCACTTTTCTTCAGGAGGCTGTTGGTCTTTCTCTCAACACTTTTCGTGGGGTCAGCATCGATTCTGCGATACGCTGAATCAGATAGTAAACGTTGCATCTTTTGTACATAATCAGGTTTATTTAAAACAACGGTGGCATTGCCCTTGTCAGCAGGTAAAATAACAATACTGGGATCAACTTTGAGAGAGCGTAAAGCAGCCCTCTCTGCTGCTGTTACATTACTCTTGGGTGGACGAGCCCTAGTCAAAACACGGCATGCCTCCCTCCTAACTTCCTCTGCAGCGTCAGGAGGTAGTTTGCAAACTGCCTGTTCAATTGAACTAATAAAATCAACTACCGGCAAATTCTTCGGAGTGGGTGCAAAATTTAAACCCTTCCCTAGCACGGATAAGGTTGCGTCGTCAAAAGATTTCTCTGTGAGATTTATCACAGAACGTCGAGATATAACATCCGACTCCGCGCGATGAAAACGTTCAAATTTTGCCAAATGCTGGGCAGTAACGGAGTTGTACTCCCAGTCAGCTTGGGTCCATGAGGCACCGTCCAACCAATCCCAAGTGAAATCAGACACTTCAGATGCAACCATTAAATGAAAACGATACAATTCTTTGAAAACAGAATCCAAACGTCGACGAGTAAAACGAATCCTTTCGCGAACAAGAGCCAAGCCAGCACGTTGCTTGATACGATTGGCGGCAGGTGAATTAATATGGTGCACAACCTTAGCAAATGTTGGGACATGATTTTCATCACGACACCTCAATAAAAAGGACAAAGCACATTGCAGTCTAACTCGACAGCTACGAAGTTTATCCAACTTACGTAACGCGGAGTCGGATGTTATATCTCGACGTTCTGTGATAAATCTCACAGAGAAATCTTTTGACGACGCAACCTTATCCGTGCTAGGGAAGGGTTTAAATTTTGCACCCACTCCGAAGAATTTGCCGGTAGTTGATTTTATTAGTTCAATTGAACAGGCAGTTTGCAAACTACCTCCTGACGCTGCAGAGGAAGTTAGGAGGGAGGCATGCCGTGTTTTGACTAGGGCTCGTCCACCCAAGAGTAATGTAACAGCAGCAGAGAGGGCTGCTTTACGCTCTCTCAAAGTTGATCCCAGTATTGTTATTTTACCTGCTGACAAGGGCAATGCCACCGTTGTTTTAAATAAACCTGATTATGTACAAAAGATGCAACGTTTACTATCTGATTCAGCGTATCGCAGAATCGATGCTGACCCCACGAAAAGTGTTGAGAGAAAGACCAACAGCCTCCTGAAGAAAAGTGGTTTTTCGCAGGACACAATCAAGAGGCTTAACACCTATAGTGCCGTTCCCCCTAGGTTATATGGCCTTCCAAAGGTTCATAAGGAAGGGGTTCCTTTCCGTCCTATAGTGAGTAACATCGGCGCTCCGACATATCGCGTATCCAAGCATCTTGCTTCTCTGTTGAGTCCACAAGTAGGACAGTGTGAACATCATATCAGGAACTCAGCTGATTTTTTACGTCGTTTGGAGGGACTGAGGCTGAATGACTCTGATATTTTAGTGAGTTTCGATGTGGTCTCTCTCTTCACTCGTGTTCCTCTGTCTGATTCGTTGCGGTTAATTGAAGCCAGGTTTGGTGCTGATTTAACTAATCTCTTTAGGCATGTGTTGACATCCACTTACTTTTTATTTAATGACCAGTATTACGAGCAGACAGATGGAGTTGCGATGGGTAGTCCGTTGTCTCCTGTGATCGCAAATTTATTTATGGAAGACTTCGAGGAACGTGCATTGGAGTCGGCGCCTTTAAAACCCGCCTGTTTCTTTAGATACGTTGACGATACCTTCGTTGTTTGGCCTCACGGTAGGGAAAATTTGAATGTCTTTCTAGAACATCTGAACTCGATCCACCCGAACATTCGTTTTACGATGGAGGTGGAAGAGGATGGTTGCCTTCCCTTTCTCGACGTGTTGGTTAGGAGGAAGGATGATGGATCATTGGGACATGCAGTCTACAGGAAACGTACTCACACCGATTTGTACTTACAAGCTAATAGTTGTCACCATTCGGCTCAGCGTGAAGGGGTACTTCGTACCTTGGTACACAGGGCACATGTCGTTTCTGACGCTGAGACTTTGCCAGCTGAGCTGTCCCATCTTGAAGTTACATTTCGTCAAAATGGTTATAGTGATAGACAGATTGAACGTGCGTTGCGCTATCGACCAACTGTACATCGGGTGATTGATGATAATTCTGAGTCAACACCTAAGTCTACTGCCTTTTTGCCTTACGTAGGAAACACGTCCAATAAGATCGGTCGTATTTTACGGAAATACGATGTGAAATGTGTTTTCCGACCTCCATCTAAAATTAGAGCACTTTTGAGTTCCGTTAAGGATGATCTTGGATTGCGTAAGGCAGGTGTGTATCGTATTCCCTGTAGCTGCGGTATGGCATATATTGGTCAAACTATCAGGACCGTGGAGGACAGATGTACTGAGCATAAACGGCACACACGATTACAGCAGCCAAATAGATCTGCTATTGCCGAACATTGCTTGGATACTGGTCACCCCATGTTGTATAATAACACCGAGATATTGGCATGCACGTCCAGCTATTGGGACAGTGTCATTAAGGAGGCAGTTGAGATTAAACTAGCGAGCAACCTCGTGAACAGGGATGGAGGTTTCTGTTTAAACTCTGTTTGGAATCCGGCTCTCTCCCTTGTCAAAAAACAGAGGAACAGAGTCAATGCTGCCTCACCTGTGAATTCATAGTCTCACTATCGATAGCTCTGACTTTGGTCATCTTTGGTGGCACTAGTGTTCAGTGTGTGTGTTATCTTTCCTGCTTCTGTCGCAGAACCGAGGTATTAAATTTGCATGCACGCCACCTGTCCGTTGCAGTTTGCCTTGAAAATGGCGGGGTGTTCTCCCGCCGAAATATCGGCGGTCGCTGAAAGTGTTACCTGGCTGAATTCCCGGAAGTTATTTGAAAGTTGTATACGCCAGGAGAAACTCAGGTCTCATACTTAACTTTAATCCATAATTGGTGAACATCGGTCTGACGGTACATGCATCACAAGATAAATAGCAATTGATAATAGCGCCTTGCTAGGTCGTAGCAAATGATGTAGCTGAAGGCTATGCTAACTATTGTCTCGGCAAATGAGAGCGTAATTTGTCAGTGAACCATCGCTAGCAAAGTCGGCTGTACAACTGGGGCGAGTGCTAGGAAGTCCCTCTAGACCTGCCGTGTGGCGGCGCTCGGTCTGCAATCACTGACAGTGGCGACACGCGGGTCCGACGTATAATAACGGACGAGGTGGGGAGCCTAACAACAGGCGAGGCTGTGCCACCCGCACCCAGCCATTCGGTCCGATGGGAGCTAGGAAACGCCTGAAAACCTAGTCCAGGGTGCACACCAACATGCGGTGTATGCGCCCGTAGAGAGACAGGAGGGGACGAAGAGTCGACCTCCATCGGGGCGGGGCACCCGACGGGCAAAGACGACGTCTGGTCCGGAGCAGGCAAGAGTTCCATGTGGAGGACAGCTGGTCACGGGAAGCGATCGGCGGCGCGTGACCCAGGGAGGCGCCCGGCGGTCGCAGCGACGCGTCCACGGCGGGCGTCGCCGGCGGGAGAACAGGCGGCGGCGCGTCGCCATGGGGCAAAATGGAAGGCAGCGTCGGTAACACCTGGGGATGAGGCAAGCCAGTAGATGGGTTCCCAGGGCGCTGACCGGACGGCACCGTCGCTGAAAGCAGACGGGGAGCGGGAGAACCCGTGCGACGACAGAGGCGCAGCTGATTGAGATGCCGACGCACCTCACCAGAGGCCCCCAAAACCGGATACATAGCGTGGCCGAGGCAGCGGAGAATGCGCCCTGCGAGCCAACGCCGTGAACCTCGATAGTTGCGATAGTATACAACGTCGCCTGGAGCAAAAGCAGGTTGCTGCCACTGCACAGGAACCTGATGCGTCGGATGCATCAAAGACATCAAGGTACGATGAGGACGACCGTGGAGCAACTCAGCCGGCGAGCGACCTTCTCGGGGTTGAGAGCGATACGAGGACAAAAAGAGCAATAACGCGTCCTCCCGAGCATGCGACTCTTTCAACTCCAACATCTGTGACTTGAAAGTCCGGACCAGTCGTTCAGCGGCACCGTTTGACTAAGGCGAAAACGGCGCGGATGTCAGATGTTGAATACCATTGGCCTTGCAGAATGACTGAAATTCTGCGGGCATGAATTGTGGGCCATTGTCGGAAACAATAGTCTGTAGAAGACCTTCAATGCAAAAGATAGCGGATAACGCTTGGATGGTGGCAGATAACGTCGTGGAAGACATCCGGACAACAAAAGGAAAATTACTGAATGAATCTACCACAACCAAACATCGAGCATTCCAGAATGGACCAGCAAAATCGATGTGCAAGCGTTGCCAAGGGGTAGTGGCTTTCGGCCATGCAAAGAATTTCCGCGGTTGTGCGGATTGTTGTTCGGCACACGCCATGCAAGAAGAGCACATATTCGTAATCGTAGCATCGATTCCGAACCAAGTACAGTGCTGACGAGCAAGTTGTTTCGTTCTCACTATACCCCAATGTCCTTGGTGGAGAAGCCGTAAGACAGAGGACTGTAACGAACGTGGGACCACGACCCTGGACTGATCATTATCAGAACGCAACAGTAAAACACCACGTTGTACAAAATGTCTCTCCTTGTGAGCAAAAAATCGGCGAACCAACGGATCCCCGATCCGTGACTTTGACAAGGGCCATTGCGTAGCAACAGAACGAAAAACGGTAGCAAGGACAGGGTCAACAGCTGTGGCTGTAGCTACACGACGAAAATCAATCGGAAACGATTCGACCACGTCATTGGTTCCCGCATCAATGAACATGCAAGCAAGTTCGGAAGAATCGAATGCTCTATCCTCAGCAATAGGCAAACGGGACAACGCATCGGCGTTTCCGTGCTTAGCAGTGGACCGATACAAGATATCGTAGCAGTACTGCGAGAGGAAAATAGACCAGCGAATGAATTTCTGCGCTGTACGTGGAGGTACAGGCTTGTTCGGATGAGAAAGCGATGTCAAAGGTGTGTGGTCTGTGATGATGGTAAAGTGACGACCATACAAGAAATCATGAAACTTTGTAACACCAAATACGAGAGCCAAAGCTTCTTTAACGATCCGTGAATAATTTCTTTGCGCAGACGAGAGCAATTTGGACACAAAGGCAATAGGGCGATCATGCGATCCATCTTTGTGCGCAAGCACAGCACCGATCCCAAAATCCGGTGCATCTACCATCAACAAAAGGGGTTTCTGGGGATCGAATGGCGTAAGGCAAGTATTGGAAAGCAACGCCGATTTCAACTGGCGAAAGGCGCGTTCGCATTCCGTCGTCCAGACGAACGGAACACCTGTACGGCGTAAGCGATGAAGCGGAGCTGAAATGGAAGAGGCGTGGCGCACATAGCGATGATAATAATTTATTTTTCCCAGCACACTCTATAGCTGCTTCAAATTCTGCGGCGAAGGCAAGTCTTGTATGGCACGGAGGTGCTCGGGACTGGGATGTATGCCTTGGGCATTGAGTACATGGCCCAGATAGGGTAAGTCACGAGCAAAAAACACACATTTGTCCTTCCGCAGCGAAGACCATTTTGTCGCAAGACCTGAAATAATGTTCTGAGATTGGCTAAATGTTCTTCTTCCGTCTTTCCAGAGATCGCAAAATCGTCCAGATAGTTTGCTGCAGTAAGGACCGACGCACAAACAGTTTGTAGATATTGCTGAAACAATGCAGGGGCGGATGCACACCCGAATGGCAGTCATTTGAATCGGTACAAACCAAGATGCGTGTTAACCACCAAAACGCGCTGGGATTCTTCGTCCACCAGTATTTGCAAGTACGCATCTGCTAGGTCCAACTTCGAAAAACATTTACCCGGGCACAGTTTGTCAAAAAGATCTTCCGCGCAGGGTAAAGGAAAAGTAACAATCACTAGTTGTGGATTCACTGTTGCCTTGAAGTCCACACAAAGTCTCAATTTTCCGGAAGGTTTTTGCAAAATTACTAAGGGTGATGCCCAGAGAGAAGCCGCACACGTTCAATCACACCTCGTGATTCCAAATCGTTTAACGCTCTTGTGATCTAATCACGCAATGCGTGGGGAACATTGCGCGCTCTGAAAAATTTCGGTTGCGCATTTACTTTCAGTTCCAGATGTGCTTTATTGTCCTTAGCGCAACCAAGGCCTGGTGCAAAAATGTCTGCAAACTCTTCACATAGACAAGAAACACTGGCTGAAGGCACAGTCTCGTTCACTGATATGACCTGATTGACTATAGACAAGTTAAACAACTGAAATAAATCTAAACCAAACAAGTTCACTGCAGCAGAAGAACGAAGGACGTAAAACGACAGGTTTTGTTTGTCCCTTGTATGTTGCAAGAAGGCTGCACTGTCCTAACACAGGGATATGCTGACCGCAATAGCTACTGAGCTTAACATTTGCGGCACGCAATGGAGGGGTGCCCAGCTGTTTGTACGTGTCTTGATTGATCAAGGAAACTGCAGCTCTGGTATCGAGCTGGAATGGTATCACTGTGCCGTTAATGCCCAAGTCTACAAAAAGTTTATTGTCCTGCTGACGACAAGAGCGACTGTCTCATGCAATGTGAACTGACACTGGTACAGAATCACTTGCGACTTGACGGGATTTCTGTCGATGTCGGCGCACACTATTTGTGGGACGAACACAGTCACTGTTAGAGTGGCACTGGGCAGAGTGGAATGAATTGCATGAATTTCCATGGGCGAAGGTTCACGAGCCTGAGTACTCTTGGTTCGATTCTGGCGCGAAGCAAAGGGCCTGGAATGGTTGTGAGTGTCCGCTCTGGGCTTTTTCTGGCAAACACTTTGAACATGTCCTTTTTTATTACAGAAAAAGCAAATAGCCTGGCGTGATGGGCAGTTCTCACGCGAATGTCTAGTAGCACACCGCGGGCATGATTTTAGCACTGCATTTGCTTGGTTGCGCGGCACACGTGACGGAGAGCTTGGTGGCAGCTGCGCAGACGGGCGCGAGGGCTGTTTACTGTTCCGTGCAGCTCGCCCGGCGGGCCGGGTAACATGACACATGGCTGGCGAAGTTTCAAATGATTCCTGAGCAAAGTCAAGTGTGTACTGCCGATCCAATATGTCCAACACTTGTTGAAGGGAGGGATCGACGAGTTTCAAAATCTGTTCCCTTATACAAACATCAGAAACGTTCTGTGCAATTGCATTACGCACCATAGTATCTGAATAAGGGAGTCCACATTCACACTCAAACGCACAATCCCTAGTAACGCCTTGCAAAGTTGCAACCCACTCCCGATTAGTTTGACCGGCCGTACGTTTTGTAGGAAAGAACGTATACCTTTTGGCAACGACATTGACTGAGTCTTTGAAATATGCATCTAATGAAGACAAAATTTCGTCGTAGGACAGAGTTGCTACGTCGCGTCGGGGAAATAATTTCACTATCACACGGTACGTGGACACTCCGATGCAAGAAAGGAGAAAAGGCTGCCGCTCGTTACCTTGAATTCTGTAGGCAGGGAGATGGAATCCAAATTGGCGTGACCACTCCGTCCAGCTTTCCAGAGCAGCATCAAACGGACGAAAAGGTTGTGCAACTGCGTTTTGTGGCTGCGTGAGCGGTGGAGCGGCTGCCGCGGCATCGGTTTGCATTGCACGTTGACCCTGGATGAGCTGTCCAAGGGAATCCAGCCTGCGTCTGCGTTTGCTGATTCTGTAAGCGATAAAATTCGGACAGTACATCTGGAGATTGTGGCGAAGCCATGACACAAGTAAATCAGGGCAAATACGAACGCAAAATCCTCGTCGTCAAACTGTTGTGACTTGGCCAGTCAGCCAAGCCACTGTGAGGTAGCCGAAAGGCATGCGTTTAAGCTCACGCAGGCTGGCATGAGGTCTGGAACAGGTAAAGTAATTATACTATCAAGAAAAGTACGTAGCTGCTGGAATACTTAACTTTAATCCATAATTGGTGAACATTGGTCTGACGGTACATGCATCACAAGATAAATAGCAATTGATAAAGGCGCCTTGCTAGGTCGTAACAAATGACGTAGCTGAAGGCTATGCTAACTATTGTCTCGGCAAATGAGAGCGTAATTTGTCAGTGCACCATCTCTAGCAAAGTCGGCTGTACAACTGGGGCGAGTGCTAGGAAGTCTCTCTAGACCTGCCGTGTGGCGGCGCTCGGTCTGCAATCACTGATAGTGGCGACACGCGGGTCCGACGTATACTAACGAACCGCGGCCGATTTAAAGGCTACCACCTAGCAAGTGTGGTGTCTGGCGGTGACACCACACCAACTATTCAACGCTCTTACTGAGTACGAAGTTCTACGCGACGGTGCTGTCGTATAAAACATTCTCGGACCTTTTGCAGCGTCAAGTCAGGGTCAGTCCTCAAGTTTCCGATTACCTCCATTGTCTTCGTCAAGAGCAACTGTCTGACTAAACTGTAGCTGTTGTGGCCTTATATAACCAACAAATGGCTTCTGATTGGTCGCCGATTACGTAATCCTGTCGCAGACGGTGTCGACGTCTGCGCTGGTGGCGCCACCGCTGTCTCCGTTGTAGCGTAAACATTGCGCCGAATATCCCTGCTTCTTCTCTGCTCGCTTCCATGCAGCGCTAAGACTATACCCGGTCTGGCAATTGAAGTTGCTCTAGCACTTTCTTATTTCAGCAACCTCTTTATCTGCAGAATTCCAGTACGTAAAAGCCTGGGGCAAAAAAAAAAATTTTTCGTCAAACAGTATTTTGTGTTTGGTTGTGAGATTGTACTCAAGAACTACAGTTGTCGATTATTAATATGCCGATCTGCACAGCGATCGGAAGCATTTCGGATGGAGTGACCAATGTAACTGCTGCTGCACTGACAAGGTATGTTGTAAGTCCCTGAGATGCTGAAGCTGAGACAGTCCTTAACAGGGCGCAGCATCTCCTTCATCTTCTTAGAAGGTCGGAAAACAGGTCTTATACCTCGACTTCCCAGGACTCTGCCTATTTTGTCTGCGACGCTACACCCAGCAATATTGAAGATTTCTTGGTATGAAGGACCCAAATATTTTCTTGGATGGAGAGTCGTAGACAGATGTGCAAGTAAACTTCAGCTATGCCCCAAGATGATGTGGTGAGACCTTTGCTTCTCATCTTCTATATTAACAGGCTGACTGCCTCGAGGTCGCCGGCGAACACAGGAGACGGAGCACAATGTAATATATTGATTATTCCTTGCTACTGTAGTGTTATCTTGGAGCTGTGGGAAAGCGGGACAGGCGCTCCAAGGCGCGGAAGCAGAGACAATGATGAGGGCAGACGAAACTAGGAGATATATTGTTACATGAAGTAAACCGTAAGGGGAGAGCCTTGCGGAAATGCAGACGCCCCCAGTTGCTGTCCCAGGGCACTAGTTACTCGTCAAGGAATTAACATATAACTTCATATGTCGTCTAGACGCTGTGGTAGGTTGCCACTGTAGAACTTTGTAACCAACAGGCACGTACTAGCGTATAAGGCCAGCTTGATACCAGTCCTGAGAACAGCAACGTCAGTAGGCTCACAAGGGTTAGAAAGAGAGCGAAGACGCCAAAAAACTGTTGACCTAGCAGTCCCTACTCCAGGGAGCCCGAGGGGCGGGGCTAAATGACGTATAACAATAATGTTGCAAGCCTTATCTGGCAGAGCAGTTACGTTTAGCTTTCAGGTGAACAATGTTGATACCAAATACGTACGTAGTGCAGCTGCATTAACATCCCCGCCTTAGGAGCAGTAGAGGGGACCTAACTAAACCGTGATTGGCAGGCGCCTGCAAGAGACCTGAGGGATTGGCTGGGTGGCTTTAAGTGGCAAAAACAGTGCCCCCACACGACTCTTTAAAACCCCTAGATTCCGCATTTTGGCGGAGTTCTCAGTCAGACGATCTGGGCTCCGAATCCGCGTCCGTCGACTCCAGCCTCGGTCCAGCTCCGCGTAAGTCTGCTCTCTTACTTGGAATGCCTCGGCGAATAGTGTCACGTTCATTATGTTTTGTTTTGCAACTAAGTTGTTGACTTGATTGCTGCTAGTGTTTGCCACTGTGGTTAGCATCCACTCCTGGGACTTGTGGACTGCCTTATGTTGTAGCAGTGTTATTCATGCTTTTTCTAACCCTAGAACTAGTCTCCAATGTATTAGTTACTCCTGTCTGGAATAAACAACTATTTCAAAACCCTGTTTGTCCAAGAGTCTGCACAACGAGTTCTCTACCAAGTCTCACCACCTGCATTTCTAGTAAGTCAAATGTGTTGACTGTGGATTGTCCTTCTACCTTCTGCTCTGTACCGCTCGGGAGCGCAGACTGACCAGTAACCCCTTTTCTCCCTCTCCCACCTATGTCAGGACACGACAACAAGCTCGAATGATTTTGTTCAGGATGGGGAAGTGCAGTTTCAAAGGAACAAGTCCGGCATTTGCGTGGGGTGATTTACGGAAATCACGGAAAACCGCAATCTGGATGTCCGAGGGAGGATCCGAATCGCCATCCTTGCGAATACGAGTCCAGTGTGCTAACCACTACGCCACCTCGCTCGCTGACACAGCAGAGGTTCACGCCTGAAGCCGTTTGCCAGTCGGCAGCCACATGCGCCACTATGTCTAGTACAGGGTTTGGCGCAGTACTGTGCAGTAACGTGTATTTCATGGCGGAGTTGAGACCATGGTACAGGGAATCAGGTACAGTATCTTGTTCAAAGTATGGAACTTGTTTATTCGAACTTTACACCACACCCTGTGTGGACTAAAGTATTGAAACGGCAAAAAGTACATTATATAGCCCAGTACGGTGTAAGAAAAGCGCCGGCATTCAAAACAGCTTCCAGTCACCTCGTAATCGATACATGCAGGTCGCAAATGGTTTTCAAGGAAATATTATACCATTCTTCCTGCAAAATTGTGGCAAGTTCCAAGTAACACTGGTGGAAGCAGATAGTGGTCACCCAACCTCCAATCCAAAGTAGGCAACAAAGGCTGAATACTATTGTGATCTGATGACTGTAATGGCGTGGGTGGCGAGGGATAATGCTCACAACACCACTCCTGGACTATGCTAGGTATGTGAACAGGGGCCCCTCCGACTTCGAACACAGCATCACCACTGGAGAACAAACGTAGTATCACAGTATGGACCTGATCAGCCAAAATGGTTCAAATGGCTTTGAGCACCTTGGGACTTAACTTCTGAGATCATCAGTCCCCTAAACTTAGAATTACTTAAACTGTGGTGTCACCGCCAGACACCACACTTGCTAGGTGGTAGCCTTTAAATCGGCCGCGGTCCGTTAGTATAAGTCGGACCCGCGTGTCGGCACTATCAGTGATTGCAGACCGAACGCCGCCACACGGCAGGTCTAGAGAGACTTCCTAGCACTCGCCCCAGTTGTACAACCGACTTTGCTAGCGATGGTTCACTGACAAAATACGCTCTCATTTGCCGAGACGATAGTTTAACATAGCCTTCAGCTACGTCATTTGCTACGACCTAGCAAGGCATTATTATCAGTTACTATTGATATTGATTCATGTACCGTCAAGACCGACGCTCTTCATTAACGGATTAAAGTTAAGTATTCCACCAGCTACGTCCGTTTTTCTAAATTCTAATTTCCTTGTCCTGTTCCAGACCTCACGCCAGCCTGCGTGAGCTAAAACGCGTGCCTTTCGGCCTCCTTCTAGTAACACGGTGTTGGCTCTCCTGCCAACCAAAACATAAACCATCACACACATCCATGCCCGAGGCATGATTCGAACCTGCGACCGTAGCGGTCGCGCAGTCCCGACTGTTGCGCCTAGAACCGCTTGGCCACCCCGGCCGGCAGCCAAAATGGTCACATAATTCTTGGCAGTAATGCGATCATGCAGAGCAACCATGGGGCCCATGGAATACCCCGATATGGCTGCCTAGATCATCACCGAACGTCCGCCATGTTTCACTCTTGGAGAATAAACTCAGCCGGAGGTTGGAAACAGAGTGAAGCAAGATTTCAATGATTTTGCTCCATTGTCCCACAGTCTAGTTTTTATGACTTCATCACCAAGTTTCCCGCTATGGGCATTCGCATCACTGATAAGCCCTTCTGAAAATTCACCTCACCCTTCAATTTCCAGCTTATGCAGTTCCTTTCGTGTTGTTTTGGTAATAACATCGTTCACAAGTGCGATATTCAGTTCTGCAGTGACTTGCAGCTTTCGTCCTGTAGGGTGGCAGGTGGAAAATAATTATTTTCTATTATTGTTATATTGTATGTATTTGTTGCCGTTCTCAACACAGTCTCTCTAACTACAATGTTGACAACCAGAAAGTGATCAGCAAAAACGCGATGCCCTCAATTAAAGTTCACTGTGCCCACTCTGATGGAGAATAAACGTAGTATCACAGTATGGACCTGATCAGCCAAAATGGTTCAAATGGTTCAAATGGCTTTGAGCACCTTGGGACTTAACTTCTGAGATCATCAGTCCCCTAAACTTAGAACTACTTAAACTGTGGTGTCACCGCCAGACACCACACTTGCTAGGTGGTAGCCTTTAAATCGGCCGCGGTCCGTTAGTTACTCTTAGGATTTAGGATGATGTCTGGGATTCATAGAAAATGCAGTTTATTATACCAATTTTCACTATATTCTGAAAATGACAAAGTGTAAAATTCCAGACAAATGATTACCCATCTCAGCCATTGTACTATCAGGGCTGTTCAGAATCTATTGTGTGGATCCTATTATCCCTAGATAACGAAACTGTTCAATAATCGTTATCGATGTAAATGTTCAAAGTGAATGCTCGCCAAAATTTGATGCTAATACTCATCAAACGCCATGCTAGTCATGATAGAAAGTTTGTCCTGCGTCGACACGTGAAAATACGACATACGCAAACTGAGAATAAATGACTGAGGTCATTCCACACACTTTACCCCAATACGAACTCATTCTTACGTGCATACCGAATTACATAATACGGCATCCAAGGCTCTTCCTGGCAACTGCACAAACGCGACGCGGCTTCCGACACGGAGTGCTGATACGAATGTAGAAGAGAACTGGGGCCTTACTCTAGCTCGCACGCTCTTATTTATAAAGCCGCGGTGCGGACAGCCGAAGGCGCAGCCGACAACATTTGCCTTCTTGACCAGCCGCTCAGGCAGACCACTTCAAATTACTAAATAATTAATTGCTTCATTCGCTGAAGGCCAATGAAGCTCTCGATTTAATTGTACAATCAGCACACAGGTAAGTATCTATAATAAAATTCTAATGTAGCCAGGTTAAATATTTTTGGCGAGAGAATAATAATAATAACAAGCGTATGGCTTTGGCGGCCGGGATAACCCTCGCCGGACTGTTCGGCCGCCGCTCCACAAGTCCTTTAACGCCACTACGGCGATTTGCGAGTGAATGAGGATGAAATGATGATGAACGACACACAACACCCAGTGATCTCGAGGCAGAGAAAATCCCTGACCCCGCCGGGAATCGAACCCGGGAAGCGAGAACGCTACCGAAAAACCACGAGCCGCGGACGGCGAGAGAATTATTTTACTTCTACTGCACGCAGTAGTTGAGCTCTGAACTTGCCTGTTGGAGAGACGCTACAGCTATACTTTTATAGCTACCTTTTTGAAACTTCTCACATCTTTGTTATTATAGCGTATCTCCATTCTACCTCTAACCATCCTAGCTTTATCTAATCACTTACTTAATCTATCTTGCTTCCCAACTTTTAGGACACAAAAACAGAAAATCATGAATTTCAACCAAAATATTCTTTGTGAGATCCAGCATGCTGTTTCCATTAAATTACAATGAAAAAGGAATCCAAATATAAATTTTGAAGTTTGTAGCTCCTTCCTGTTGCGCCGATGATTTTTATGTCAAACGTCCAAATTTCGAAAACTGTTAAAGTTACTGAACTGAAACTTAACACATTATTATTTTAGCATCACTCCTGACATGCTATTAACTTTTCAGATTATTAATTTTATTTTTAAGGTATTGCGCAACATTCTTGACGTCATAGCTAGTTACAGCGGACTAGGCTGGCACACAATGGAAAGCAAATGAATTTTATATGGCATGAGAAGGCTGCTTCCCTACAGTCCTCTTATGTTTCATCACAATGACCGTCTGTCAACACACACTTTTGTCCGCGTTATGTCTTAGCGAATGATCTTTTTCCCTTTTTCCTGTATACCATATAATTCCACGAACGCGGTGTAACTCTCTTGAAATACCAAACTCTTCTGCTTCTTTGGTTATGGAAGCACCCACCATAAGAGCACCAGCCTTTTGTCCTCTTTCGACTTAAGTTAGCTCCGACATAATACACTCACAATTACACGGAGCACTGTTCTGACCATGAATGATATTTGCAAAGTCTTGAAGACATTGCGTAGGTGTCTTTCCTGATCACACACAACAGAGCAACTTGCAGGTCTAGCTAGGATCCGCATTTATGTTGAAACATGGTGGCGTTTCCATATATTTGTCCATCCCCTGTACTTGGGTGTAACATTCTGCAAGGCTATGAGAGTAAACGATCACATAGACTCAGTGGCAGGACAAGCATATGCCGGAGTTCGGTTCATTTGGTTCGCTTCACTGGTGGATTAATTGTACATGGGAAATACCTGTGCAATCAGTCTACAAAGGAGACCGGTTACGTAACACACATGCCACTTAGCCCCCCCCCCAAAAAAAAAAAAAAAATATTGCTCAATATTGACGCGCACCAAATGGAACCAGTGATCCATGTTGAATATACACGAGACTGGGCAGCAGGAATGATCATGCGTTTGCTCGGCCTGTGGTAGAGCGTCGCAGAGGTGCTGGTAAAACTGAAGCGGCTGGCGCTCGGAGACAGACGCATATTGTTCCGTAAGATCAAAATGGCTCTGAGCACTATGGGACTCAACTGCAGTGGTCATCAGTCCCCTAGAACTTAGAACTACTTAATCCTAACTAACCTAAGGACATCACACACATCCATGCCCGAGGCAGGATTCGAATCTGCGACAGTAGCAGTCGCTCGGTTCCGGACTGCGCGCCTAGAACCGCGAGACCACCGCGGCCGGCTGTTCCGTAAGACCCTACTTTCTTAGTTAGAGGAACTAGTTTTAAGTGAGGAATCTAAGAATATACTTGAGCCGTGCACGGCTCGTGTTTATCCCATTTATTGTTTGTCATCTTCTATTACGGTACTGCCGCCTCGTTTTCCTATTCTATTTACTGGCGTCACTCCTGCCTTACTTGCCCGTGAGCGGCAACAGAAGCGCATATCGATAAATGCACTGTCGTACCATCTATGAAGCGACCGATTGTATTTCCGGGTCGTCGTGTGTCTGGTAGTGAGTTGGAGACGGACCAGCAGTGTAGTCGGGACGCAGCAGCAGCGAAGTCGGGGACGGAGCGCCGGTGAGGCGCCGACAGCAGTGCTCGCCGACCGCTGACGACACACATGAACGACGGAGGGAGATTGGAGCGGGACGACCGCTGGTTGGTCGTTCGGTTGGTCGTCCCATCGGCCGACATATATTTGGTCCTTTCACCGTTTCCGGGCCTGGGCAGTTGGTCGGTTGGCGTGGAGCAGCGAGGAAGTCTCCGTGGCGCGTGTCTGGCCGGGGACTGGCGGCGTCCACGCGCGGTCGGAATGTAAGGGGCTGTTCCCACTGCTACGAGGTCCGTGGCTCACCGATTTCGGACACGAAAGATAGGTTATCCTGTCCCGTGGTCCTTTGCCTGTCTGACGGTTGGGTTGCCGTTGGATTTAGAATTGTTGGGCCGACTGCCTGTCTCACCTAAGCGAGCGTTAGTGTTTGAATTCCAGGCCGATCCTCGGAACTTCTGAGCTCCCTTGGGTCTACCGCCTTTTTTTAAAATTTGTTCTTGTTGTTTGTACTTTTATGGCTACTAGCTGATTTTTTTTTTTTAATTAAGGTTGCTTTGCCCTTAAGGCGTAAGATTCTTTAGGCCTTCAGCCTAATTTAAAGAACTGTTTCACGTAAGACCTTTGGCATTTTAAAGGTTTTAATGTTGTTGAATTTTAAGTGTTGGGCCTTCAGCCGATTTTGAGTTTGAATTGTTTTGCTCTTAAGGCCTTCAGCCTAGGTCAAAGAACTCTTTCACGTAAGACCTTTCGCATTTTAAAAATTTTAATGTTGTTGATTTTTAAATGTTGGGCCTTCACCCGATTTTGAGTTTGAGTTGATTTGCTCCTAAGGCCTTCAGCCTAAATTAAAGAACTGTTTCACGTAAGGCCTTTGGTATTTTAAACAATTTATGGTTCAAATGGCTCTGAGCACTATGGGACTCAACTGCTGTGGTTATCAGTCCCCTAGAACTTAGAACTACTTAAACCTAACTAACCTAAGGACATCACACACATCCCTGCCCGAGGCAGGATTCGAACCTGCGACCGTACAAGTCCCACGGTTCCGGACTGCGCGCCTAGAACCGCGAGACCACCGCGGCCGGCTAAACAATTTATGATACGGAGTTTTAAGTGTTAGACCTCCAGCCGATTTGAATTTAACTTGTTTGCTACTAACGTGTCTAATTCTTTGGGCCTTAAGCCTAACTAAAGAACTCTTTTAACGTAAGGCTTTGCATTTTAAATTTCTGTTTTGGTTGAGTTTTGCCTAATTAAGACCTGTTTTATGCAAGGTCTTTGTTTTTTTTAAAAAATTAATGTTGTCTAGCCTCAAGTGTTGGGCTTTCAGCCGGTTTTCAATTCAAACTGTTTGCTCTGAAAATCTCAAATTCTTTGGGCTTCAGCCTAAATAAAGAACTGTTGTAAGATAAGGCTTGCCTTTTAAATTTCTGATTATGCTTGTTGGCCTTCAGCCGTGGCTTTCAGCCGGTAATTAAGTCCCAAAGATTAAAGCTGTGTGTTAAAAAAAATTTTTTTTGGGCTCTTGTGATGTTTGATGAAATAATAGAGTTGTATGTTCGAGTAAACTGACAGCCGCTTATTTTGGCCCCTTTCCACAACTTAAAGTACCTGTCCTGTCCTGAAGGTTTAACAGGGCGTATCAATACTACATCGCCGGCCGTGGTGGCCGTGCGGTTCTAGGTGCCCCGTCCGGAACCGTGTGACTGCTACGGTCGCAGGTTCGAATCCTGCCTCGGGCATGGATGTGTGTGATGTCCTTAGGTTACTTAGGTTTAAGTAGTTCTAAGTTCTAGGGGACTGATGACCACAGATGTTAAGTCCCATAGTGCTCAGAGCCATTTGAATACTACATCCCCAAACTTATTTCTGCAGTAGGGACCACGAAGACAAGATTAGACTGTGTTCAAGCAGTCACTTATCCCGCGCTCTGTCAGCGAATACAGCGGGAAAAAAGTCTTGACAGCTGATGCAATGGAATGTACTCTTTCTCTCATGCACTTCACAGTGGTTCTCAGGAGTATACGTGTAGATGAAGATCTAGACACTAAATGTGAAATTCCTCAGAAGAAAGTCTTTTTGAACACATGGGTTATTATGAAATATTTGTGGAACATCATTCGGAGCACGTTAAGCAAAATTGCAAATAAAATCCTACAAAGAGAGGCAATACCGACTGTGTTAAGGAAACCTGCTGGGGTGTCAGGTTCAAAAATGGTTCAAATGGCTCTGAGCACTATGGGACCCCTACATCTTAGGTCATAAGTCCCCTAGAACTTAGAACTACTTAAACCTAACTAACCTAAGGACATCACACACACCCATGCCCGAGGCAGGATTCGAACCTGCGACCGTAGCAGTCCCGCGGTTCCGGACTGCAGCGCCAGAACCGCTAGACCACCGCGGCCGGCTGGGGTGTTAGGCAATACTGTCCATGAACGTTCATTGAAAACTGACGTTGTAACAGTTTGCTTTTGGAATTATTCTAGTTCCAAAGTGTAGTTGGATCAAGAAATGGGCACATAGTTGGATCAAGATAATAAACAACTCTACAATGAACGCCAGTTATACAATAATCAATAGTACAATGAACAAACAATTTGCTCACTTGACTGACAATAGCGCATTTTTGTATGCTGTTTTCTACTTTCAGTTTCTATGTAATTGCAAGGGTGTGAAATAGATAAGCTATAACATTTACAGTTAACACGCTACAACTTTTATTGCTGTCACTGTTATATTTTTGCCCTCAGTACTATTCTCTTTCTATTCTTAATCCACTACAGATCTCTTACCAATGAAATTTAATGTATTGGCTCTTGATTCGTAGACTATACGTCACTGACTCATTCAATATACGTAAGGAGACAAAATAGACGAGAATAATACTTGCTAGCTCAGAGACCCTGCTTGACGAAAATTCTGATTGAGGTTGAAACCATGAGCGGAAAAAAATTCATCTCAAGTGTACTCCCTGAGTGACTAATATCAATAGAGAAAACGATATATTTAATTAAGTCCATCATTTAGCTACTCATTTATAATTTACTTGTCACAGGATGGGTAGGGAAGACTTACATAATCATTCAATATTGTAATAGTAAGATCATATTAGAAATGACGACCTGTAGTAGTAAAATGTTGGAGATCTCATGGTTAGTAGCGGATACTGCAGGCAAGAAACTTCTTCGCCTGACACTTGTGTTTTTTCCTTTACATGTTTTGTTCTCCAATACCGTTTTAAACCGATTCAAAATCATATATCCTTATTCCTGCTACAGCACTGAAACACTTCAGAAAACGGTAACAATCAAGTACTTTCTGACTGATAAATCTGATAAAATGTCTATAAAGTACTTTTTCTGTGGCAATCAATTTTTACTAATTTGTAATGGCACGTTAAGCTTCGACTGCAAGCTGTCATCAGCTGATGTTTTACAGATACATGTACATTATTTTTTAATTATATATTCTTCTGGAATGTGATGAAATCTATTTACACGTTGTGCCAGAGACGTTTTGTACCGAAATTTACGCCCTTATAGAGGGATTGATTAATTTTTCTGTTTACCTCAACTGAAAGACGCGTTTAAATTAATTCAGTGACGCCGACACATTTTTCATGATTATGTAACTGTCTGGCACACAGAGCACAAGAATAAACACGACATCACTTAGCTTATCTACAGTTTGGTACATCAATGAACAATAACATTACATTCATAATACAGTGCTACTGGAAAGAGTAGAAATAGTCATGTGCAATGTGGATGAAGAGCTAAATTATTTCAGCTGTACAGTCTGCACACCTGCCACAGATGATACGTAGATGATCCTGACCTCAGAAATGTGTGACTTTGTTTGGTGTTTCGTCTACACATAGAAGCAATAAATAATTATCAAACTTATTGAGTCATTAACAATATTTTTCCTATTTATTTATAAAATGTTTAGTGAGGTTTCAAAATAAACGAAAAGAATACACCCATTATCATTTTCTTCCATAAATATACCAGATATTCGAGTGTGGCGTCAGTTCTACTTTATCAGAATCAATTACTCACTTTCCAGCGGACAATACGCTGTTCTGAAACTTCCTGACAGATCAAAACATGTTTTGGAAAGTAGAAGAGAGGTACTGGCGAATTGCAACTGTTAGTGCGAGATATGAGTCGTGCCTTGAAAGCGCAGCCGATAGAGTGTTTGTCCACGTAAGACAAAGATTCCAAGCTCAGGTCCCAGTCTACAATACAACTCTAATCTGTCTGGAGGTTGGATCCTCTACTAATTGGTCTTCCACTATTACATTTTCTTCCTGATCGATTAGGGTGTATTCTTTAGCTATACTCTCATCGAAGCAGTTCCACCATTCATATCTATGATGTTCAACATTTCAGATCCAGCGATGTGACGATTTTCCTCAATTTTCCTTTTCCTGTAATAGACATTACTTAATAATTTCGTTTCTACGAGGGCGGTTCAGAAAGTAACCTCCGATTGGTCACAGTGCGGGTTGTGGGGGGAGTAGCGACGCCATCTGTGCGTTCACGCACTCAACAGGTCAGTCGGCATCAAGCCGTGGTCGAGTGAACGTCGTACCTGCGCTAGTTTAGTTTTTGTGGCAGTTTGAAATGTGTGCTGCAATAGAAAACCCCGCCAAATGTGAAGTGCGTGCTGTCATAAGGTTTTTTACAGCCAAAGGATATTCTGCAGCAGCTATTCATCGTGAGCTTTGTGCCGTGTACGGACCAAGAGTTATGAGTGAAGGAGTTGTCCGTGAATGGGTACGTTTATTTAAAAGTGGACGAGAAAACTTTCATGATGAAGAGAGGAGTGGTAGACCATCATTGGTGACTGACGAACTCGTTCAGACAGTTGATGCAAAAGTTCGTGAAAATCGACGTTTCTCAATGTCGGAGTTGTCTACTGGTTTTCCACAGATTTCTAAGACTCTCTTGTACGAGATAGTGACAGCAAGATTGGGTTACCGTAAGTTCTGTGCACGATGGGTGCCCAAAATTCTTACCGACCACCACAAAACTCAAAGAATGGCCTCTGCATTAGACTTTCTGTCACGTTATGAGGACGAAGGAGAACCATTGTTAAACAGAATCGTGACCAGTGACGAAACCTGGATTAAGTACGTGAACCCTGAGACAAAAGAACAATCAAAGATGTGGGCACATTCAAATTCGCCTACCAAACCAAGAAAAGCCTCGCAAGATTTTTCTGCCAGAAAACTGATGGCAACGGTGTTTTGGGATGCCAAAGGGGTGTTGTTGGTTGAATTCATGGAACGTGGTACGACCATTAATCAAGACGTGTACTGTGAAACAATAAAAAAGTTACGACGGGCTATACAGAACAAACGCCGTGGTATGCTGACTTCCGGTATCGTTTTTTTGCACGATAACGCCCGTCCTCACTCTGCTCGCAGAACAACGGCCCTTCTTGAGTCCTTCAAGTGGGACGTTATCAACCATCCACCTTACAGCCCAGACCTGGCGCCAAGTGATTATCACCTCTTCATGCATTTGAAGAAATGGCTCGGGTCACAGCGGTTTGATGACGACGAAGAGCTCAAAGATGCGGTCACAGGCTGGCTCCAGGCACAAGCGGGTGGTTTTTATGCAGAAAGAATTTCAAAGCTTGTGAAGAGATACGATAAGTGCCTCAATCGCTATGGAGACTATGTAGAAAAATAGTGCAAAGATGTAGTTGTAAGATGTATATATTAAAATATTTTTATTTAACTTGGTGTATTTTTTTAAATCAACCGGAGGTTACTTTCTGAACGGCCCTCGTACAATGTGGATTACGCACCTTCTTCTTTTAATGTGCACTTCTCACTGCAGTTTATGTAACTTGTTGCATTTAACAAGTTGTACAATTTTCGCATTTATCTTTCCAAGTCATTTGGCCAATAATTACCAACCATGAGATCTCCAACATTTTATTACTACAGGTCGTCATTTTTAGTATGTATTTACCTTATTATTGAATGATTACGTAAGTCTTCCCTTCCTATCCTGTGACAAGGAAATTCTAAATAAGTAGCTAAATGATGGAAATCATTAAATATACCGTTTTCTCTCTACTGATATTAGTCACTCAGGGAGTACACTTGAGATGAATATTTGCGCAGTCATAGCGTCAGTCTCAATTAGAATTTTCGTCACATTCCCGTTCAAACGCAAGATCTCTGAGCTGGTAAGTATTATTCTCGTCTGTTTTGTCTCCTTACGTATAATGAATGAGTCAGTGACGTATAGTCTACGAATCAAGAATCAATGCATTAAATTTCATACAAGAAAGACCTGTAGACGATTTAAGAACAGAAAGAGAATAGTACTGAGGGCAAAAATATAACAGTGACAGCAATACAATGTGTAACGTGTTAACTGTAAATGTTATAGCTCATCTATTTCATACCGTTGCAATCACATAGAAACTGAAAGTAGAAAACAGCATACAAAAATGCGCTATTGTCTGTCAAGTGAGCAAATTGTTTTTGCAGTATACTAGTGATTATCTTATAACTGGCATTCATTGTAGAGTTGTTTATTATCTTGATCCAACTATGTGCCCATTTCTTTTCTACTTTGTATCTTTAATACGTGTATAAAACAAATGTAATCACTTGTATTTAGCTCCACATCTTCAGTAACATATGTTTCAAAGTTAATGTAAATAGAAACCGTAATCTGGAAATAATGCACTAGTGTCATTAAGAGAATAGAAAAATGGAAGAGACTAGTAAGTGACCTAAAGCACAAGGCATCTGACTGGGACCTGTGCAAGCCTTACTTGGCTACACGCTATTTCTGGAACAAAATAATTTAGTTGGCACCATTGATAGTAGTATTTAACAGCAATAGATAGCTTAACAGTGTCTGTTATACAATCCACAACAGATTCTGCAGAAATGCAAGTATTATTTTTAACAAAACAATCGATAAAATTTATCATCCACTAGCCCTTGATCTTAAAGTTACAACAGCTATTAAACGTTACAAGTTTTCCCAAAGTGCAGATCGCTTACCATTTTTATATAGTTCTGTTATTAACGTGTTTAATCATATATATCAAGAGAAGACCTACATGATGCTTCCGAATAATGTAGTTAACTTAGAACAAGAAACTGGTAACCAAAAACTTGTTTCATTAGAAGGTGAAGTGAAAAAAGCTTCTGTTTACTTTGCCAACGGCAGTCCAAACCAAAGAGGATATATGATGATTACGAGACTTATTTCTCTTCTGAAACTTCAAGTCAATAAACCAACAACTGTGCAGGAGGCCCGGTCCAGAACTGATGCAGAAGAACAGAGACAGGATACAGATGAAGAGATGCAAGCTCTTGAACACAACGCTTGATACACGGATCAGCAGAACAGCCTGCCTAACAGCCGGTATGTCCTCCTCTTCCACGGATAGCAGTGGGACGCATCGTGGCATGGAAGCAATGAGGCCTTGGTAGGTCACTGGACGGCGTTGGCAACACATCTGCACACACACGTCACCTGATTCCCGTAAATTCCGTGGAGGGAATCGATGAGCTCTGATTCCACGTTCAATCACATCCGCAAATGTGTTCGATCAGGTTTATATCTGGCGAGTTGTGGGGCAGCGCAACAACTGGAACTCGCCACTGTGCTCCTCGAACCACTCCATCTCAATCCTGACCTTGTGAAATGGCGCATTATCTTGCTGAAAAATGCCACTGCCGTCGGGAAACATGATCGTCGTGAAGGGATGTATGTGGTATGAAACCAGTGTACGCATTACAAATATTAAGAAAGACAAGGTATTCGCACTCTCATATCAGCGTGATGAGGAAAGTATCGGGATACACCAGACCATGCAACCCTCTGCCACTGAGCCGACGTCCAATTCCGATAGCCATGTGCCCATTTCAGTCGTAGTTGCCGATGTCGTGGTGTTAACATTATCGCATGCATGGATCGTCGGCTGCGGAAACCCCTGTGTGTTCAGACACACTTGTACTCTGCCCAGCATTTAAGTCTAATGTTAGTTCCGCCACAGTTTGCGGCCTTCCTGTTTCACGAGTCTGCTCAGCCAACGACGTCTGACGTCTGTAATGAAGGGTGCCGCTCAATACCACGCTTTTTTTTTTCTTTATTGATTTTCGATTCCCTGGCTAACAGCAGCTTAATCCGCTGCTCTACAGCCGAGAGAAAAGTTAAACAAACAATGGTATGAGAACAAACAATGTAAAAAGGCGATTAAACGGTGATTTTGTTAATAACAGTAAAATGGCGGAAAACTGCAGAACTTAAAATACAAAAGCACGCTGTTGACGATGCGGATGAAGACACACAGGAAGGAGACACGCTCAATTAAAAAAACACAGCGACAGTCTGGTTTCTGTTCGCACGAGATAAAAACTCAACCAGCGACAGTATGGTGGTTGTTTGCAACACTGACAGGGGACGCACAACACAGAACACTCAGTTAAAACAGCACTGTAGAGGCGACACGGCAGCAGATTTGGGGGGGGGGGGGGGGGAGGACCCAGAGCAATGAAGGAGAAAAAGGGAGGAGGAGAGGAAAAGAAAAAAAGGGGGGAGCCAATGGAGGGAGGGGACATAGAAAAAAAAGGGGGTGGGCGGATGCGAGAAGGAGTGGGAAAGTCAGTGGAGGGGAGAGGACTCAGGGGTGAGAAGGGTGGCAGAGAGAGGATAGGCAGGGAAAAACCAGGATGGAAAGGGGGAGCCTGGGAAAAGGACAGAGGAAGGGAGGAGCAGGTGAGGATCAGAGTTGATAGGAGGGATAAACGGAGGGAGAGAGGACATCATCCAAGAGGGGGAGTCGACAGAAGCCATCTTGGGAAAGGAAGGGTGTAGGGGTGGAGGGTAGGGGGGGACACAACAGTGAAGGCACAGCAGAGGGTGGGGGTTGGAGAGGAGAGGAGCAACCAGGGGGTGAGGGGGACCAAGGTGGCGGGAGGTGTAGAGGATGCAGATATGTTCAAGGAAAAGGAGCAGATGGGAGAAAGGAATAAGGTCGTAGAGGTTCCGAGTGGGGGACGGGAGGCGTATACGGAAGGTGAGGTGGAGTGCATGGCGCTTGAGGATCCGGAACGACATATACAATTTAGGGGGGGGGGGGGAGGCGGATATCCAGGCGGGACTGGCATAACAGAGGATGGGACATATTAAGGATTTGTAGGTGTGGAGGATAAACCCCCGCCGTCTGCAACTGGTTTCGCTCTGGTTTCGCCACATGTTGAAGACGCTCACCACAGCTCTCCTGGAACACCCGGCAAGTCGTACAGTTTCCGAAATGCTCGTGCCGTGTCTCCGGGCCATCACAATCTGTCCTCCGTCAAACTCAGATAGATCGCGCATCTTTCCCTTTCTACACATGGGCAGCACGCTCACTGATGCTACATGCACCGAACTAGCAGTCATTCCTTGCCATGTGACGCTGCTATCTGCCGGACAGGTTAACGCCTATAGCACGCTAGTGGTAATAACGTTCCCGCTGATCGTCAGTGCAAGTGGTAAATTTTCCAGAAAGTGCTCGTGTTGTGCAGTGTCAATGGATGTTCAACGAAAAGTCAACAGTGAAAGTAAAGTGCAGCGCTGTTTCTCAGTGATGACTTTTTTTTAACTTTGCTTTGGCAACTATTCGCTCTAAAAGCACTACCTGGTGTAAACTTCCATATCGAGAAACTTGATTTTAGTGGCATCTGTTGTTAATAGGAATTCTTGAATGTTAGTGGCCTTAATCGCTGTAGAGTATTTTTCCAGTAATACCTGGTAGTAGTCAATGGAAGGCAGGATTCTGTTATGATTGTGGACGGAGCCGTAATCAGTAGCTATTTGTTGCCTTTTACAATTGCACACAATTTATTTTAACTGGTAATTCCAGACACAACAATAAATAAAAAATACCACACGTTATTAATTAAGGAATAAACAAATGTGGAATTACAATTTAGCAAATCACCATTAAATACAGATACAACAGATAATGTTTTAAAAGCAAGCCACTGAGATCTGGGCAAAAGGCCTTACACGCAAGGAATGGCAATAAATTAAGAATGGTTTAAAACTCGCTGCAACTTACAAATTACAGGTATTGAAATATTAAAGGCAAGTCGCCACAAATACAGCAGACAGCATCAGACGCCAGGAATGGCAGTAGATAAGATTCTAAAGGCTTACTGCGTAAATAGAAATACCAAATTAGAATTTTAAGGCAAACGACCGGAACGAGAAATGAATCATTACCACCAGAGTAGAGGAATCACCAACAGGCCTACAATCAAGAAAGCTGTCAGAACTAGACGCCTTACCGGACAGCAGCGGCAAGGCGAGAAAATGCACACCGCAGTTACATACACTAACCCCCAGGGCATATAACTGGACATTCGGGAGGACGACGGTTCAATCCTGCGTCCGGCCATCCTGATTTAGGTTTTCCGTGATTTCCCTAAATCGCTCCAGGCAAATGCCGGGATGGTTCCTTTCAAAGGGCACGGCCGACTTCCTTCCCCGTCCTTCCCTAATCCTATGAGACCGATGACCTCGCTGTCTGGTCTCCTTCCCCAAACCAACCAACCAATCATATAACTGGAGCGTTAGCGGCCACCAGGCAAGAAATCATTACCCCTGGTTGAACTTAATAAATTGTAACAAGTTGAACGCAGTAAATAGCAATAAGACGTCGAGGAAAGCTAATCAGATCCACCTTCCCCAACCACTCCACTCTCTGCTCTTTGCCTCGGCGACACTACGATCAGCTACACGAACACAAGTCACTGGAGAATAGCGGGATATCACAATGGTGGTTTATCTACTTGGATTGAAATGCACTCATCTTAAAGTTTGCTGGATACGGTTCACGACGAGGTCGTGCACCCTGTTGACCACAGCCCTTCCATCAGGCGTATCCGTGCCGCCACCGGTCCTGGCGTGTTCTGGCACTGCGCGGACCTGGCTCCGCCTGAGTCCCCAATCGAACTGGCCCACTCACACGACCCGGAAAAACAACGACGTCGCCCCAAGGATAGGGCAACAGTTACTACATATCAATAACCGCCGCTGCTGCCACTAGCGGACAGGCAACGCTTGCGAAACCGAGTGGCGCCAGTCAACACAAGAAGAAGACAAACAACCGCATCCATACCAACTAAACGATACCGCCTGGCCTCCAACAGAGGGTGGAAACCTACAAACAGCACCAAAGCGAGCCGCAGCACGGCTCAGCAGCTAACAATAATGACCCAATCAATCCACAATTAATCACAAAACCAATCCCACATAATTTTTGATCGTTATCTACTACTTGAATTACATAGCTTGCTACTGAATCACGTGTTTCCAGACTTCTAGCTATTAATCTGTATAAATAAATAATCTTCGTTTGTTCAAATAGCGTATCTCTGAAAGTGCTTCAGCAATTGCTTTGAAATTTTGACACATCGTTGCATTCGAAAAAAAGAGTGCTTCTACATATCTGCTGGAACACCGTATGTATATAAAGTTCTTTATCGACTCCTTTAAACCTTTGACACAACGTTGCATTCAATACGAACGTGTTTTTATATACTTACTGTAGCGCTATATGTTTTGTAAATACACGTATTCAATATACATCGCCGGAAAAAAGAACTTAGTACACTATATGGAGGTTTCCGTTCACTCAATAATTCTTGCTGCAACAGTGCATATGGGCCACAAGAAACGGTTACAATTACAGATCAATTGCACAAGCGGTTCTGACGTACTAGTTATCGACCAATGCTGAAATACCCATAGTATCTGGGGTAACCTCCATAGACGGCTATACAGGCACTGTTTTGGGCATGTGGTCAATCAAACAGATGGCGAATACCATCCTGGGATACGTTACGCCACTACAGCTTGACCTGTTCACGTAGTCCTGTAAGAGTTGTTGGTTAATGAGTTCCATCATGTCACACACGTGCCTGATTGGACATAGGTCTGGAGACTGTGCTGGTCAGGGAAGTTGCTGCACGTCTTGCACAGTACGTTGAGTTTCATGGGATGGGCAGTGTGTACGCGAATATTATCATGCTGGAACAAATTATAATCTTCCTGAAGTTAAAATCTTCTGGGTTATTAGGCCGCGTCATGTTTCATCAAAAATGGTCGACGTTTCGACCCCTCTGCTGGGACCTTCCTCAGGATCTTTCGGTGTCCACTACTGCTAGAACACTGTCAGAGACGAGTGTTGCGTCCACTTATAAAGGGGGAATTTTCTGGCGTTCGTGCTAGAGAAGTGATAGTATTGGTTAAAATACATGTGGCTACCGTTGGTGGGCCATAGTCATAGGCTAATACAGAAGAAGGGGCTTTGGTAGCTCATCTCCTGTCGATACCATTGGCGGCCATCGTCATTGGATAGAAAGGCACTGTTTTACACTTATGCAGGAGAAGGGTTATTGGTGGAAATGCCTGCCACCGCTATTGGTTGGTCGTCATCAGTGGCTAGATTCGAAACGGACAGAGCAAGAGAGGGGAAATGTTTACCCGAAATATTATAGTCCGCCGAGGTGACTTGCAGCACGTTGTTTATTCCGCTCACACACCGCAGCCGCGTATTTACTTTCTTGCTGTCGGGGAGCCACGGTGCCGGAAGCCTATAGCCGTCCTCTCTATTGAAATTAGATGCATTGTTAGAAATTTCAACCGCTTCTCGGACCTTTCTTCTATAAATGTTTGTTTCTTTAGCCAGTACACGTACCTTATTAAAATCGATGTCAGAGCCACAGTTAAAATGGCTCTGAGCACTGTGTGACTTAATTTCTGAGGTCATCAGTCCCTTATAACTTATAACTACTTAAACCTAACGAACTAAACGACATCACACACATCCACGCCCGAGGCAGGATTCGAACCTGCGATCGTGGCAGACGCTCGGCTCTAGACTGTAGCGCCTAAAACCGCACGGCCACTCCGGCCGGCCGAGCCACAGTTCTCTTGATGTTCCGCTACTGCCGATTTTGCACTTTGTTTTAGCCGCATGTGCCGTTCGTGTTCCTTAATGCGTTCTTTAACAGTTCTTCCCGTTTCGCCTATATACACTTTGCCGCAGCTACATGACACTTAATAGACGCCTGCATTGTGGACGTAATCAGGTGCATCCGTTTTCCGTCGGAAAAAGTCTTTTATTTTGTTGTGACTAAAGAAATATGTCTGAACATCATTTTTCTTTAAAATTCTGCTTATGCGGTCAGTGACCCCAGATACGAACGGTATCCTGACGGAGTGAGAAGGCGGTTCCTCGTCATTCTTACTAGCGGTATAAATATTCCCCCTAAAAGCCCTGTCGATTGAATAACTATCATACCCATTTGCCTTCAATGTCCTCTTTAAAAAATTTTACTCCGATTCTAAATTGTCCTCATCACTGATACGGAAGGCACGTGAAGACAGAGTGTTGAGTACTGCTTGCTTCTGGGCTGGGTGGTGATGTGCGGTGGCATCTAAATACCTGTTTGTGTTAGTCGGCTTTCTGTACACTCTGTAACCTAGAGTGTTATCAGATCTTCTGTATACCAACACATCTAGGAACGGGAGACCGACCTCACTCTCAACCTTCAAGGTGAATTTTATTTTGGGGTGAATTCCATTTAAGAAATTGTGGAACGCATGAAGTTTTTCTTCGCCGTGTGGCCATATAACAAATGCATCGTCCACGTAGCGGAGCTAGCAAGAAGGCTTCAAAGGAGCACTAATTAACGCCTGTTGCCAAAAATGTTCCATAAAAACGTCAGCTGCAACTGGCGAAATGGGTGAACCCATAGCAAGGCCGTCAGCCTGTTCATACAATTCACCATTATTCTTAAAATAGGTCGAGCGAAGACATAATTCAATTAAGTCACAAACATCTGGAGCAACATTCGCTGTTATGAGCGCGCCCATAGTCCCTCTGCTAATAACCAATTCGCAACAGTTCGTGTTGATACGTCTGGGCTCACAAGCCCTCTTATCTGTGCTACCACTGCTGCCCTTATAATACCACCTTCCTGTTTTTTTTTTCTTTTATTGTATTTCAATTCCCCATCGGGGCGGGCTGGCGGCAGCATATGCGCTGCTCTTCAGCCGAAAGACATAGAACAAACAATAGAAGACATTTAAAAATAACAAAGGAGACAATATGGTGAACATAGATATAAAAAAAGGAGGAACATCATGGAAGGCAGCGAGGTGCCGGGGCTAGCAGTGTATTTGACACTAAATTCTTCTTGAATCTACATATGTAAATGATGCTCTAAGCCCCCCCCCCCTATTCTAACTCCGACTTTTGCTGTTGCACAAGGATAAAAAAAACACGCGAACTGACTCTAATCAACCCTGCCAGTGGAGTAGAAGAGAGTTTGGCACCTGCAATAATTTAATTTGATAATTAAGTTAAATAAACGAAGGTTTCATTAACATAGTGGGAAATGATGGGTTGCTCTACCGATTAATAGAATGAAAGTTCTGTCCAAAATAACAATATGATTTATTAAGACTAAACACAAAATAATAATAAAAAAAAACACATGAAACATTTATAATACATCAAATTGGCTCAAATTGGAGACTCGTACAAACACTGTAAAGGTGAAGTTGTCCCTAAACTAGATCGTGAGGTTTAAGACGAAGTGGTATGTGGAGCCAATTCCTTGCCACTCAAATCTCAAGAGAGACACACAGCTAACCCAACAGTAATTGCTGCTACACAAGACAGAACAAAGTTAGAAAAAGACGAACAGGCGCGCTCTGCTGAGCTCTGATTGACTAGGAAAATCCCTATCTGCCGGTGCTGCGGACATACATTACCAAACTGTCTTCTTGACTGCCAGAACACGATCTGGCGATGGCTGGTTACTTCGACGTCCTCGACCGAAAGGCGAGAGCCGACTACCCCTGAGCACCCGTACAGGCCGAACACAGAACATTCCCGCCCCCACGACAGTGGCCGTGGTTAAACGTTCCAATCAGCAACTCGAAAACTGGCGGAAAATTCCACTCCATTGCCGGAGCACTACCATTCCACCAATGGAGATTCTTGGCGCCAATTTCTGCGCTGATTTTGCTACGTCACGGAGCTATGCCCTGAGCAAGCCAATCACAGTTACTATTTTGCAGAAAGCGCGGGAATTTTCCCGCCACAACTGCCTGGGTACACAAGTCATTCCCACGCCTCGCTGGTAGCCCGCCAGAAAGTGTTTTCGCTAAGTTTCTGCGAAGTAACGGAACCTCTAGCCCAGCCGCTACTTCAGGCCCCGGCGGGCGTGTCTCTTGACAATGTCGGCGTCTGGAAAGCATTCACTCGACTGCCTCCCACCCGTCGGCTTAACCCTCTCGAGATCAGTGGAGCCCGCCTGTCACCGGACCACCTGGGTGACGAGAGACGCTGCGTGGGAAGTCCGCGTGTGAAGGAATGGCAACTTTCCACTGCATGCAATTAGAGAGGAGAATCGTAAGATAGAAATATGAGAGGGGGCTCATGCCACCTCTCATTGCCCCTACGCCATTTTAGATTGTAATTGGTGAGCGGTTGGCTCACTTAGGAGCAAGGTGGTGAGTCAATTGCCCAAGAACAATCTTACAAACTGACTCCACATGCCGCACTCTATAAAAGAATCACTGCAACCGAAAAATGCAGCTCATAGAGGGAGGATTATTTATGATGTAGCCAACTTCACCTTCTTAATATGGAACACTCTCACATCACACATCCATACCCAGGGAGCCCCTTCCAAACACCGATTCACACAGACATTCACGCTCTAAATATGGCCCGGGCATGTGAGCCAAATATGGAGCAGTTTATTCTTTACAATGAGAGTTGGAGTGCTCCGCAATTAAATGCCCAAGATTTTACAACAATTTGAATCATGAAACTAACCTGACTCACACATGATACTATTTAAGTTAACAATCTCTTTGTGAGCTTTCAGAATCTAGTTACAACCTCCGATTCATTCTGTCTCCCTGCAGCAAGAATAACCTTTACCAAATGTTCCCTGAACTGATGGTCCATTCACAATGAGAGTGGAAGTATCTGCTTCATTTTATGGGGACTTCAGGCACACTGTTTGCATACACACAACAATAAATACAAAATACAAAAAAACATGGTGTGGAGAACAATACAGTAATTTGTAATAAGAATTAGAGTGTAAAACACAAACACATACAATGTATAACATACATTACAAAAACAACATTAGAGAAAGAAATTTAAGAAAAAAAACAAGGTTCATGGGGCATCAAGTTGTGCGTGCACATTGAACAAAGTTCTGTGCTGAGAATGAGGCACTAAATCACATTGTTAGAAATATTCGAAGCACTTCACAAATTCCACAGTACTGACATCACATAGGGCTAAACGTCGGGTGTTGTTGCTACGTTGTTGCAACGGCAATAGGGTGTTCTGGAGCATCTGCAGTACTCTGTTGAGATTGCACCAAGACCTACACATATGATCACGGCAGTACGGTAGGAAGACACAGTGATAGGCTCTCCTCACGTCGATTAATTGTCTCTGAGGTCTATTTCTTGGGATACATAACTAGTCTAGGTCTCTTCTCTCGCTGGACAGTACTTTACGTTTCCCAATATTGCAGTTCGACGAGGGATGATGGCACGTGGAGTGACTCCACAAGTGTGTGAGGTCATCCATACAGGATCGAACTAGGAGCGACGATTGCTAAAACTGCTCTCTAATAGAGAGGAGAAGTTAGAAATGAGACCATACATTTGTTAGTGTGGCACGATACTGCTTTGTGTATGCAGATCGGTCAATGCTAGTGAGTTGTAAAAACCCAAACAGGTGAGTATAGAGCGTCCCTTTCTGTCCTGAGGCACATGAGGCGCAGGTTCTGACACGGTATGTGATCTTCTTCGTGTACTCACGACAACATGGTCTGCCACAGGGAATCCCTCCAAACGGCTGCCGCGTCCGGAGAGCTAGCAGGCTGTCACGTGTGGGTCACGTGTCAGGGTCAACGGCCAGCCTCACTTTCGCTTGTGGCCTGGCGAGGATCCCGCCTAATCCCTCAGGTATACGGCCCGGTGACTGTCAGCTTGCAGGACCGGACGCTCGCCCTCCTGCAGGTACCCGAAGACCGCTTGTTTTAGCGCTGGCTGGCCTCTGCATTGCCACGATACCCGTCATCTGCACAGTTCTGACAAAAATCTTATGCCTAACTTTTTCCCATGACCTTCTATGTTATAATAAATTTACATAATGACACATTGATGTTCTGTCATTTCAGACACTCTTATTTTACTTTTATAGTTATTTATCTGTAGCTATCATTATAACATCTAATCTAGGCATGGAAATAATTTATTTTGATATAAGTGTAGAGACCGATCTCACTATTGTACATGGTGTGTGACGCTATATTGGATGAAGAACTAAATGTGCGGGCCCGCACTAATATTACTATTAATTATATAGATCGACAGTAGACATGCTCAAGAATTAACTACCATTAGCCAACGATCTACATTCTATGTCCTTTAATTCAATTATGTTGTTATGCAGGTCTAAGTTTTACTGTGCTATAAGGAACATGCAACTATGCTACTTTCGCTCGCCCGTCGTCCCTCCATCTCGGGTCTGTGGTTTGGTGACCTGAAAAATAGCATCTCAACAGGCGCGCGCCACACTTGTGGTAGAAAACCCCCACAATAATAATCTAGTTATTGTTAAATCCTACAGTTTAACTTATCCTAGTATATCGTACTTTCCCTTTTATTTATTTATTTATTTATTTTATTTATTTATTTATTTATTTTTTGTTTACCTTATACAATACTCTTACATAATTCCTGTTACGCTGAGATGTCTCGCTGCACGCCGCTATTGACGACAGTGATGTGCACGCCGTAAGACATGACCTCCGAGTTTTCATTACGCCTCACTGAAACTCCAGAGACTGGGTTAGCCATGGCTATACAAGACAGTAAATTTATAGTTGCAACTTCTTTTTCTATGTTATGCAGTATTCGCGATCAAAGCACACCTCTCCAGAGGCAATGTAATATGACCGAGCCAGGACTGGTTCCTGTTGAGGATTCCGTCGCCCACCACACATCAGCTACACAGTATGTCACGAATTTCCAAGTATAATTCCTTGGTGATTCATCTGTGACAGTCACAAGCAGCACGCTACATCCCCAACCAGCACATTGGCATGGTAGGCTTTATGCCCGCATTTCTACCGTCTAGGCCCTAGGGCACCATTGGAGTCAAACGCTCACAGGTTCACCCCGACTTGCAAGACAACGATGCTGGCGCATCACTGTAAAAACTATACTGCATATGTTCATCCTCGAAATCACGCAATATACCACACTCTTGCAGTGCACTGACGCGTGCCTGCAAGCATTGGTATGAACGTCTCACGAACTGGTTGTGGCCGCTATGGAGCGTATCACGACTTCTCAGAACGCTTCTAAGAGCACGTTCTTGTATGCGCCCGTTTGTGCGACATCTCCTCACTCATCATTATCCCTCAACATGGACACCAGACTGGAAGGGACAAAAACATTGCTCATGGAAAGGTAGTGTCTCCTACTCCATCGACATTGGAGATCGCCAACATAAACAAAAAGAGGATAGCAGCAGTAAAGCAGTAAATTCTTATGCAAGACAACGCAGCGTGTTAATACTTTAGCAATCTTAATCTATTAATGTAACGATTATTGTTCCCCGAAGAAAGGTTCATATATTTGCCTATTCTACTATGTACACCACTTCCACTACTACTATAGCAAGGTTCATGTATTTGCCCATTCTACTATGTACACCACTTACACTACTACTATTCCACGAACTCCTTTATGTGAGAGATGTGGTGGTGTCCTATGGACTTCCTTCCTTTCAGCGTCTCCAATTCATAAGCATTGTGGTGAGCTGCTCTCCTTATACGGTACGGGCCGTTGTAAACAGAATAGAATTTTTGGCATTTCATTTTTTTTTTTGTTCGAAAGTCGGAAAGATTTCACGAGCACCTTTTGTCCAATTTGGAAGTGTCGTAGACGAGCTCCCCTGTCGGCACGTCTCTTCCTGACCTCTGCTGCAGCCCGTATCCTCTTGAGAGCCAAATCCACTATGGCTTGGTGCTGCGTTCGAGCCCTTGGTGGGAAGTTTACAACCTCGGTTATCAAGTCCTTAGGAATCCGGTTTTTCAGTACTGTAATGGGTGCCAATTTTGTTATCCCATGGGGTGCCTCATTGATCACCTCCTGGAAGTCTTTAAGGAAAACGTCCCATGTCGTGTGCTGTTTGTTACAGTACAACCGGCACAAGTTTCCGAGTTCCTTAATAACCCGTTCTGCAGCATTCGAGCTCGGATGGTGTGAAGATATAAAAATGGGATCAATTTTACATCCACGCAACGTCTCCCTCCATGTTTTTGACTTAAACTGTGGCCCGTTATCAGAAATAATTTTACTCACATGACCAACCTGTGGTAGTAAATCCCGGATTAGGGCTCGTGATACAGTTCGTCCTGACGCCCTCTTCAGTGGCGTAAAGGTAACGTATTTGGACGTTAGTTCAACAAACACTAATACGTAAGTATATCCTCTTCTTGTTCTTGGCAAAGGTCCCATCAAATCTGTTGCTGCTAATTGCCTTAATTTGGTCGGTACGATTGGGTATAATGGTGCCTGCATGCTCACAGTGGTGTGCTTAGCCTTTTGGCAATCTTTACACACCGACAGTACCCTCCGAATTCGACGCTCCATGTTTCGAAAGTAACACATGGTCCTTAGCTTGAGATTGCACTTGCGTGGTCCGAAGTGTCCATAGCTGAGGTGAGTATGCCATATAACCTTGTTTATTAGGTGTTCAGGGATGCATACCCCCCATTCAGTGTCATTGGCATAATTTCGGTGGAAAATTATGCCTTTCCGCAAGAGGTAGAACTGCCTGATGGTGGCGTGTCTTCTGTCTATCCATTTCTGTTTCAATAACACTAGGGCAGGGTCCTTGTCTTGCTCCTTCTTGATGTCCTGCATACTACAGGTAATAAAATTTTCAAAGGCTACTTTCTGCATATAGAAAAGGCAGTAGTGATTTTCCTCCAGATCTTCTTCCATGTTGTGCTCAAATCCGATCGGTGACCGTGATAAGGCGTCTGCAATAATGTTCTGACTGCCGGGGATATATTCTATCGAAAAGTTGTACTGCTGCAGATATGATGCCCACCTAATGAGCCGCCTGTGATTAAGCTTTGCAGTCATCAAGAACTCGAGTGCCTTGTGGTCTGTGTAGACCCTCGTCTTGCGACCAAACAGAAGGTATCTGAATTTTTCAAACGCCCATACAATAGCCAGCGCCTCTAACTCGGTTACTAATTCCTCTCACTCTTGGCTAGTACTCTGCTACCAAACGCAATTGTCTTCCACACCCTGTTTCCTTCATGTACATAGTCTTGGAACACCATGACACCCAGACCTGAGTATGAACTGTCCGTTACTATGCAAAGCTCTTCTGCTAAATTAGGGTGTGATAGGATGGGTGCTTGTAATAATGCGAATTTTAATGCTTTCCATTCGGATTCGGCTGCCTCATCCCATTCCCAAGGAATCTTCTTTCCTGTAAGTTGATGCAACCTAGGACTGCTCTGAGTTTTGACATGTATAAAGCGGTTGTAAAAATTTATGATCCCCAAGAACCCCCTCAACTGCTTCTTTGTCGTAGGAATGGGAAACTTTTCAATCGCTTCGATCTTTTCGGGATTTGGCGCAATGCCCTCACCCGTGATGATATGTCCCAGAAATTTGACAGAGGACGTCCCAAAATTCGATTTTTCGATATTGATAGTCGCTCCGTATTCCTTGAATGTCGCAAGGAGTTCACCGAGGACCGCATTGTGCTCTCCCCAAGATTTCTCCGCGATCAGCAAATCGTCCACATAGCTGGTGACATGACGTTTCAAATTATCGCTTAGTATGCCGTCCAGCCCCCGAATGAATGCGGCAGATGAAACGTTCAAACCAAATGGTAGACGACGAAACCGGTAACATCTTCCAAATGCTAAAAAGGCTGTGTATTGTCTGCAATTTGGATGGAGCTCGATCTGCCAGAAACTCGATTTTAGATCAACTGATGAGAAGATTGATATTCCATGGAAGTTTTGTAAGAGTTCCTCTAATCGTTCCGGTCTGTCTGTTTCGGGTTCTATTATGGTATTAATTTGTCGCGAGTCCAAGACTAAACGAATACTACCATCTGCCTTCTCGACTACTCTTAACGGGTTATTATAGGCTGAAGCCGTAGGTTCAATTATTCCTTCACTCAGCATTCGCGTAATTTCAGCTGCTACTTTCTGTCGATATGCCAAGGGGATTGGATAGGGTGGCACACGAAACTGGTTGTGCGGACGTACACGAAATTCATATTGGAAGTTCTTTATTGATCCTGTCTTGGGAAGGAAGACCTCCGCATGTTCTACTAGTAATTTATGAAGTTCTTCGCGGTGGTCGCACCTTATATTCTTTATTGCTTCCACTTTTTCTCCTATTTTCTCCTTTACTTCTCCCATTATTCCGACTTCATTCTCATCCGTGTCCTCTCCCCTACCCGCAACGTCGACCTGTTCTTCCTTTCTGTCTTTCAGACACGCATAGTTTATCCGAACACAGTTAGACGGTAGTTGAGCTGGGATCAGCTGGTCGTCGAACTTAATGTGGACGGGATTCCCTTTCCTCAAAACCACTTCACCTCATCCTAGATCAACTATCGCTTCATGTTTATTTAGGAAGTCCGTTCCTATTATCATGTCGATCGCCAGATTTGGCACGATCCAGAAGTTAGACTCTATTTTGTGTCCTTGGCAGGAGAATTCCAGTCTTGTTTGTTGGGTGACCTCCGTACATTTACCCGCTAATGCCCCTTTTATTTTGGTTTTCTTAACCGATAGGACAGGCCAGTCCATCTCCTGAGAGCACCTCTTGTATGCAGCCTCAGATATTGCTGTTATGTAGCTTCCACTATCTATTATCGCAGTCATACTCTTTTCAGCTATTGCTACTGTGATAAGAGGCTGCCGATCTTGTCGAGGAGTTGCTTTATGTTCCTCGAGCAGGATTTCTGATAAATCTTCGTAATGTATCATCCGTAGTTGGCCAGGTCCGAGATTACGTGCGAAATTCCGGCAGCCTGTGTTCGCACTAGTCTGGCGTCAATCCCTAGTTAAGCTCCCCCTCCTCTGACGTGCATTAGGATTTGCGGGTCTAGTTTCAATCTCCTGGTTCCACTGTTGTCCTTGGTTTTGCTCTCTCCAATTACGGTCGCTTTGCCGTTCGTTATTCCTCCTATCCCAGATTCCTTGTCTAGATTGACCCTGCTCCCTGACGTTCTGGTTTCCGTGTCTTTGGTTTCCATAACCTTGAATAGCGTAACCTTGACTTCCGTAACCCTGGTTTCCTAACTGACCAGTGCGATTATGTGATCTGTTGTCGTCTTCCCTTCCTGGCCCGTCGTATTTGTTACTTTGCCCCTTCTTCCTGTCCTTTGCGTCTTGTTTATCAAAGACTACTTCGAGTTCGCGCAATAGACTCTTGAATGCTTCTATGTCAGATCCACACTTCCCGACAAGTGTCTGTTGGTACCTAACTGGCAATTTGGAAAAGCAAAATTTAATGATTTCTCCGTTGCTATATGGACTATCTAAAAATTGAGTCTTCTTGAGTAAATCATCAAGAAATTTGGTTGCGCTCCTATGCCCGGACACTTCCAGTTCAGGACAAAATATTATTTCCTCTTTAATCCTGTCTTGCGTTTCCTTTGACCAGTAGGTCCGCAGGAATGCACCAACCAATTCCTGATAAGTCCGACACGTCACTGCCACACCCCGCATCTTTTCCGCGGCTTGGCCTTCGATGTGTCCACACATGAATTCTAATTTTGCCTGGGTTGGCCATGATGCCGGTAATGAATTTGTAAACTGCATCACCCAGCTCTTCGGATGCATCGACCCTCCATTTTCTTTGAACTTCTGGAATTTTAGTATCGACAGGAAGTGATTGTGATCAAAATCCTGTCTGATCCTCGCACTGGTGTTGTCACTCGTTTCCGATACTTGCACGTCTGCTGAGTGTCCTGCTCTATCTTGCTGATAACTGTGATGTGCTACCTCTGTATCACAGTGAAAGTGGCACTCAGAATTCACTCTCCTAAGTGGGCTATAATTATTGGAGCTATTACTCACTGTTTCTGCGTGTGCATTGTTAGTTCCGCACTCGGTCATTGGGCTAGAGCACGGCGGGCTTTTCCTCGGAGACACAATTCTGTGTATTCCATCATTGGTATCCGAACGTGCAGTGCTCGTGTGCCCGTTTTGCTCTAGTTTTGCTATCCGACTCTCTACTTCTTCCAATCGTTTCGTGGTGTTCGCAACCGCGATATTACCTTGAGTTTTTAAGAATGCTAGGGATTTTGAGTGGGATTGTGTTGTACGTCGCAAGCGCCCTGCGAGTTTAGAAGTTGCTTCCGCGACTTTCATTGCCCCTATTGCTGCCGTTTTGGCCAGGCCTGCTACTTTTTGTGCAGCCATTGACATTTGTTTTGCTTCTCCACATTCTTTCTTTATTGTTAGTAATTCCCCACGAATTTCCCCTATATGCGAAATTATAGTCTGAGTGTCCTTCTTACGCTGTTTCCCATCTTCTTCTTTCATGGATCGTAGAAAGCTCAGTATTGGGTTTACGTCACCTTTTTGATCCTCTTCAAACGTGGGAGATGTAACTCTGGACACCTGGGCGCTAGAGCTCTGACGTGGCCGAGCTAGCCCCTGTCTGCTCTCGTTCGTTTGATTATAAACTTCTGCTACCATCTCGACCTGTGTGCCTGTCTCTGTTTCATCCTCTACTTCACTATCATAATCACGGCCGCAACGCTGCTCTGAGATCGCGTCAAAATCACCTTCCTCATCAATGACCCTGGCGTCCTGTCCTGCTAAAAATGTGCCCATCTCATCTCCGAACCTATTCCCGTCAGTAAACTTCCCCTTATCCATTATCTTATCCTCTTTTGTTTTAGCTGCGCTCGATAATAGTCGTGCCTTACTTCTCGTTATCACTCATGAAAAACAAATTTATCTAAAATGCACAATAATATTAATCTACTCCATATATTTTTACACATACACATAAAATTTCAACAACGCCTCTCCAACGCTGTAATTATATGCACGATTTGTTGTGGTACAGAAACCGCACACAAACCCGACAAAGTGTGATGTGATACGGACACACCATCAAAGGAACACAAAAACAATGAACAAAAGAATATATACACTGAAAACAAAAACTGTAATCATGCGCCGCTACTTAAAACTAATCACGGAACTACAAGAAAAACAAGTTAGGTATTACTCATTAAAAAAAATAGAGAAAAAAAATTGAATGTTCCTACTAAGAATCCTGTTGGCTTATCAGTGATTCACAGGAAAGATCCGAGGCTAAGGGTCGCCATTTTATGCGAGGTGCCGGGGCTAGCAGTGTATTTGACACTAAATTCTTCTAGAATCTACATATGTAAATGATGCTCTAAGCCCCCCCCCCTATTCTAACTCCGACTTTTGCTGTTGCACAAGGATAAAAAAAAACACGCGAACTGACTCTAATCAACCCTGCCAGTGGAGTAGAAGAGAGTTTGGCACCTGCAATAATTTAATTTGATAATTAAGTTAAATAAACGAAGGTTTCATTAACATAGTGGGAAATGATGGGTTGCTCTACTGATTAACAGAATGAAAGTTCTGTCCAAAATATCAATATGATTTATTAAGACTAAACGCAAAATAATAATAAAAAAAACATGAAATATTTATAATACATCAAATTGGCTCAAATTGGAGACTCATACAAACACTGTAAAGGTGAAGTTGTCCCTAAACTAGATCGTGAGGTTTAAGACGAAGTGGTATGTGGAGCCAATTCCTTGCCACTCAAATCTCAAGAGAGACACACAGCTAACCCAACAGTAATTGCTGCTACACAAGACAGAACAAAGTTAGAAAAAGATGAACAGGCGCGCTCTGCTGAGCTCTGATTGACTAGGAAAATCCCTATCTGCCGGTGCTGCGGACATACATTACCAAACTGTCTTCTTGACTGCCAGAACACGATCTGGCGATGGCTGGTTGCTTCGACGTCCTCGACCGAAAGGCGAGAGCCGACTACCCCTGAGCACCCGTACAGGCCTAACACAGAACATTCCCGCCCCCACGACAGTGGCCGTGGTTAAACGTTCCAATCAGCAACTCGAAAACCGGCGGAAAATTCCACTCCATTGCCGGAGCACTACCATTCCACCAATGGAGATTCTTGGCGCCAATTTCTGCGCTGATTTTGCTACGTCACGGAGCTATGCCCTGAGCAAGCCAATCACAGTTACTATTTTGCAGAAAGCGCGGGAATTTTCCCGCCACAACTGCCTGGGTACACAAGTCATTCCCACGCCTCGCTGGTAGCCCGCCAGAAAGTGTTTTCGCTAAGTTTCTGCGAAGTAACGGAACCTCTAGCCCAGCCGCTACTTCAGGCCCCGGCGGGCGTGTCTCTTGACAATGTCGGCGTCTGGAAAGCATTCACTCGACTGCCTCCCACCCGTCGGCTTAACCCTCTCGAGATCAGTGGAGCCCGCCTGTCACCGGACCACCTGGGTGACGAGAGACGCTGCGTGGGAAGTCCGCGTGTGAAGGAATGGCAACTTTCCACCGCATGCAATTATAGAGGAGAATCGTAAGATAGAAATATGAGAGGGGGCTCATGCCACTTCTCAAGGCAATAGACAAAAAACGGGGTGACTGTAAAATGGAGATAAAAAACTGTTTAAAAGTAGCACACACAAAAAGCCACACACTGCGACAATGAAAAGAACACAAGGCACAGTGTGACTGGAGCATAAAAGGTATCGACGGATGGCGTAGCACATAACAAACACTGACAGCAAACCTCAAGGCAGTACACAATTAAAATCACACCTCTTGTCGTGCAGGAGAAACAGCACTAAACACAACACTGACGATGATCAAAACAGAGGACCTGCCAGGCGCTAGGAGATGAGGGAGACCGGAAGAAGGGAGGGAGGGGAAGAGATGGGGGAGATGAGCGGGGGGCGCGCTGAAGAGGGCCAGGTACGGAGGGATGTGGAAAGGAAAGAGGCAAGTATGGGGTGCAGGGTCTCAGGGGAGGGGGGGATGGAGGAAACTCCGCTCTGGGAGAAGGAGGGAAGAGGAAAAAGGGGGCCCTGGGGAGGGGGGGGGGGAACAAGGCCAGGTTATAGTTGGAAGGAAGGGTAGATGTCATATATATATATATATATATATATATATATATATATATATATATATATATATATCTGTGTGTGTGTGTGTGTGTGTGTGTGTGTGTGTGTGTGTGTGTGTGTGTGTGTGTGTTTGTTTGTGTCTCGTATATATAGGGTGTTACAAGAAGGTATGGCCAAACTTTCAGGAAACATTCCTCACAAATATAGAAAAGATGTTATGTGGACATGTGTCCGGAAACGCTTAACTTCCATGTTTGAGCTCATTTTAGTTTCGTCAGTATGTACTGTACTTCCGGGATTCACCGCCAGTTGGCCCAATTGAAGGAAGGTAATGTTGACTTCGGTGCTTGTGTTGACATGTGACTCATTGCTATACAGTACTAGCATCAAGCACATCAGTACGTAGCATCAACAGGTTAGTGTTCATCACGAACGTGGTTTTGCAGTCAGTGCAATGTTTACAAATGCGGAGTTGGCAGATGTACATTTGATGTATGGATTAGCATGGGGCAAAAGCCGTGGCGCGGTACGTTTGTATCGAGACAGATTTCCAGAACGAAGGTGTCCCGACAGGATGACGTTCGAAGCAATTGATCGGCGTCTTAGGGAGCACGGAACATTCCAACCTATGACTCGCGACTGGGGAAGACCTAGAACGACGAGCACACCTGCAATGGACGAGGCAATTCTTCGTGCAGTTGACGATAACCCTAATGTCACCGTCAGAGAAGTTGCTGCTGTACAAGGTAACGTTGACCACGTCACTGTATGGAGAGTGCTACGGGAGAACCAGTTTTTCCGTACCATGTACAGCGTGTGCAGGCACTATCAGCAGCCGATTGGCCTCCACAGGTACACTTCTGCGCATGGTTCATCCAACAAAGTGTCAGTCCTCATTTCAGTGCAAATGTTCTCTTTACGGATGAGGCTTCATTCCAACGTGATCAAATTGTAAATTCTCACAATCAACACGTGTGGGATGGCGAGAATCTGCACACAATTGTGCAATCACGTCATTAACACAGAGTTTCTGCGAACTTTTTGGCAGGCATTGTTGGTGATGTCTTGATTGGGCCCCATGTTCTTCCACCTACGCTCAATGGAGCACGTTATCATGATTTCATACGGAATACTCTACCTGCGCTGCTAGAACATGTGCCTTTACAAGTACGACACAACATGTGGTTCATGCACGACGGAGCTCCTGCACATTTCAGTCGAAGTGTTCGTACGCTTCTCAACAACAGATTCGGTGACCGATGGATTGGTAGAGGCGGACCAATTCCATGGCCTCCACGCTCTCCTGAGCTCAACCCTCTTGACTTTCATTTATGGGGGCATTTGAAAGCTCTTGTCTACGCAACCCCGGTACCAATGTAGAGATTCTTCGTGCTCGTACTGTGGACGGCTGTGATACAATACGCCATTCTCCAGGGCTGCATCAGCGCATCAGGGATTCCATGTGACGGAGGGTGCATGCATGTATCCTCGCTAACGGAGGACATTTTGAACATTTCCTGTAACAAAGTGTTTGAAGTCACGCTGGTACGTTCTGTTGCTGTGTGTTTCCATTCCACGATTAATGTAATTTGAAGAGAAGTAATAAAATGAGCTCTAACATGGAAAGTAAGCGTTTCCGGACACATGTCCACATAACATATTTTCTTTCTTTGTGTGTGAGGAATGTTTCCTGAAAGTTTGGCCGTACCTTTTTGTAACACCCTGTATATATATATTACAAAGTGTACGTGCATATTTGTATTCCCCATGCTGTCCAGAATTCCGCTGCACGGACTGCTTTATCATTGGCGACAACCAGATCGTCCATGGAAACAGGTTCTGATAGTTTCCTGCAGTTGAGCAGGTGCTGGTGGTCTTGAGGTCCGCCGCACTCGCACAGTTCATCCCTTGAGATGTACCCCCATTTCCTCATGTTCACTTTACACCGAGATACTCCAGTTCTCAGTCTATTGAGGGTCTTCCATGTCTCGTATGGGAGGTGATGGCTTGCAGCAAGTTCTTCTTTGGGGTTGTCCCAATATTTCTCTGGTGATAAACTATGCCAGAGTTATATCCTACGGTTTTCAGGTGTTGTCTGGATTGGTTGCGTTGTCTGGAGGAAACGTTTTCTCAATTTGAGTCTTGGTGGTTCATGTTCTCTTCCAAACAGTGGGGGTCTTAGGACCGTCTCCTGCTTATTTCTTTCTATTTTAGCTGCCGTTCTCCTTTGGCTGTCTGGAAGCGTTACGCTCATGAGGTAGAAGTTTTTGTTAACAGAGGTTACCCGCAAGCAGCCAGCTACAGTTCGTCCTGTTTCATTTAGGGCAGTATTTACTCGTTTGGCATGGCTGGAGTTCTGTCACACAGGTGCTGCATATTCAGCAGCGGAGAAGCACAAAGAAAAGGCAGATGTGCGGAGGACATGAGAATTTGCTCCCCAGTTGTTGCCGGTCATTTTCCTAATAATGTTATTCCTAGCACAGACTTTCATTTTTGTATCTGAACAGTGATCTTTGAAGGTGAGGAAACGGTCCAACTTTACTCCGAGGGAAATCTGTATAAAAATGTAAATGTTCGTTTGTTCAAAATGTTATACCTCCGAAAGTTCTTCCCCAATTGTTTGGAAATTTTGAGACAATATTGCATTCCAACAAGCATTTTTAATAAATGTAATATATAAAGGAGAAACGTTATTAACAAAAAATCTCGTAAGCTCTTGCTTCAGATTTTTACACGATACTTAAACGAACATTTGAGCGAACGTACACCATACATTTTAATACACCTATTACATAAATATGTATGTAATACAGTGGAAACATTGTCACCAAAAAATCTCTGAAAATACTCGACCAATACACTTCGGATTTCTGTGTGTTACTTTAATAAATCTTTGGAGAAAGACAGTCTATATATTTTTAATATATACAATAAAATATAATAGCGAAACGATGTTAGCAAACAGGGAAGTTATATTTATAGCTTTTCCGATTGTAACTTGAATCCTGCTACAGAATGTGAATTTGCAATAACAATAAACAATGCTCGAGGTCAGAGAAAGGAGAGAAGAGGAGATGAACGGACGGGTGGGAGAAGATGCGCGCAGTAAGCGGAAAAGAGGGTATGCATAGGGAGATGGGGCAGGAGGAGATGGACAGAGATGAAAAGAAGAATGACCGAAAATGGGGGAGAGTGGGTGGTAGACAGAGATATAATAAAGGAGGTGGAGATGGACAAAAGAAGTCGAGGAGTAGTTGGACAGAGACAGGGGGAGGAGGAGATTACGACATGTATCCAGTTCCCATACATACTAGAAACGTGTGTGCGCTCTCTCTCTCTCTCTCTCTCTCTCTCTCAGACGTATACATACACACACAGTTGTGTTATAATCGAAACAAATACTCCCGTATACATTACAATATACACAACTACACCTCCATTAAAAACTACATAATATGGCGGCGAGTGAGTGACGTGCGTTAGCTTGGCTCGCAAGTTTACGTGAAATCTGGAGGTGTTTTAAGCAGTTAGGCTAGTCTACATATACTAAAGCCGTATATTTACTGCCGAGTGTCGTATTTTACATCACATACTGAGCACAAATTACACGGAATCGCACTAAAAATGGAAAATCGCCGAACAACGCGCAGTGCAGCCAACGGCCAGGCCGGCGACAGCGCAGGCGTGGAGTCCACACCGGGAGTTGCGGCCGCTCCGCCCGGCATTGCTGACATCGCCGCACTCGTGAAGGCTGAGGTGAGTGCCGCGCTGCAGGCTAAGGAGACGCTCGGGCTCGTTGTTCAAACCATCACTGATGCTGTCACTGCAGCAGTGACGGATAAATACAGAAAACTCGGGAGGCGAATGCGAGCGAGATCCGTGCACTGGACACATCGTTAAAAGCAAGTGAGGAGAAAGCACGACTGCTCGAACAGAAATTGATCAAGAAGACGGACGAGCTGTTCGGCATTCCAGAGAGCAGCAGAGAGAACACTGATGAACTTGTGATAAACCTTGTCCAAGAAAAGCTAGGCGTGCAGGTGACTCTGAGTGACATTGACAGAAGTCATAGAGTGTGTCGTAAGTCGCCAGGTTCTACAAAACCAAGACCTATAATAGTGAAATTTATGTCGTATAGGAAAAGATCTGAAATCTTCAGAGCAAAGAAGAATCTCGCGAAGTCGGGTCTGACAGTACGCGAGGATCTGACCTCTGAAAGACTAAACATTTTGAAGAGCGCGATTTCGAAATTTGGGCTACATTACGTATGGACAAATGACGGCAGGATAATGGTTAAGACCGAAAACGGAAAGAAAACAATTTGCAGTGTTAATGAACTCGAAAGCCTGTGCTTTAGAAGCTAAATCATGTCTAACCTTGCTGCCACTAACCTGTATGTTTATATTGTTTACACTGTCAACCATATCGTAACTAATGTATTATCAAATTGTTCGTTTCTCTACATAACTATTTTTTTATCTCTAATTATTTTTTCTCGTGTAATATTTGTTATTATTTGTATTATCAACTTTTCGTTTCTCCACATAACTATTTTCATTTTTAATTGTTTTGCTCATGTAATTTTGTTAATTATTACATAAGGTAGTCTCACTTCCATCCTTAATTAGCAACCCACCATCATACTTTAGTTGTTATCCTCATAAGTGCAATTAATATCACACTCTGTCATAACGTGCAGATTACTCCCGTTGTGTTTAGCGAAATTCCTTCCCCTGCCAGCCCACGGCTACTTCCAGAACCGTTGCAGACCTCGCTGACCTTGGCCGCAGATCCCGTTGTCTCCCCGGGGACCTACCCCCTCACCCTCCCGGCCACTTTCACTGCACAGAACTGGGAGGACACTCCCTCACCCCCCTCTCCTTCACACGCCTTCCGCATTCCTCATGCCAGACCCTCTTGTCACCGCCAACCACGACCCGCAAACATCAATCGGCAGCCTTCTCGGGCAATCAACACCCGAACTCACCAAGCTGCATATTGCACATGCAAATGTCCAGTCTCTGCCAGCTCACTTCGACGAGTTCAAATATATATTTCAAACTGCTGATATACACGTAATACTTTTGTCAGAGACTTGGCTCAAGCCAAGTATTCCTACAACTTCCGTAAACCTAGATGGCTATATCTTTCTCAGGCACGACAGATGCAACAGACGAGGGGGCGGAGTAGGGGCGTACATACGCTCTGATTTGTCACCTACAGTACTACACACATCCGACAACAATGGAGATAAACAAGTGGAATATATGTTCATAGAGATCAAATTACTTAACAGAAAGTGCTTAATATGTGTCCTTTACAAACCTCCTAAAGTAGGTGGGTTCGCCTGCTTCGAAACTGCCCTCTCTAGTCTCGAATCGTCATATGAACATTTAATTATAGCTGGTGACACTAACATTAATTTTCTGTGCAATAGTCCTTCCACTGGGAAATTTAAGAGGATGCTTTCTTCCTCAAATATGACGCTACTTCAGCTGGCACCTACTCGTCACACGACTACCAGTCACACTTTCATAGATATATTCGCAACGAAATCTCCGAACAGAATAATCCGCACCTCTCAAATATCTGCGCCTGGCATGTCTGCCCATGACATCATTTCCATGACGTATTCACTATAATGCCCTAGAAAGAAACAAAAACTGTCTACATACCGAGACCTCAAACGCATAAATTTGCCTGAACTCGAAACTGAGGCACAAGAAATAGTTTGGGGGATGACCTCTACTCCCCTCCACGATTTCACTAACAAAATTACTCAACTATATGACAAATATGCTCCAATAAAGACCAGAAAAGTAAAAAGGCAACCTGCACCTTGGCTGACTGATGAACTAAAACAGCTCATGAATCTCAGAGATGCTGCACATCGAGCATACAAGATACACCCTACACCTGAAAATCACGCTGTATACAAGCAGAAACGAAACAAAGTCAGTCAAGCGGTGAGAAACGCTAAGCTCAGACATGCCCGTACATTAGCTGACAATAGATGTAGACCAGCTATCCTGTGGAAAAATCTCCGTAGTCTCGGTTTAGGCAAAATAAAAGTTGCAGAAAATCCCATGGTCCCAGCTGAAGAACTAAACCGATTCTTCACATTACCTGCAACCAAAATTGATCCGCAAAAAAAAAAAAGAGAATCATTGATTACTTCATGGGGATGAACGACTGTAGCAAAGAAAAATTCTATCTACAGCACGTCACTTGCAGTACTGTCAAGAAAGCCATAATGCGGATTAGATCAGCATCTACTGGACATGAGTGTATCACTATCCAGATGGTAAAACTTATTATTGACTAACTACTGCCCTCTATAACAGATATTTTCAACGATTCATTAATCACAAGTGTTTTCCCTGAGGCCTGGAAACTGGGACAAATTAAGCCACAGCCTAAAAAGGACATCGCCACAGCACCCTCTGACTACCGCCCCATCTGCCTTCTTCCTGCACTATCAAAGGCCTTAGAATACATAGTTCATGACCAGCTCACCAACTACCTAACTACTAACAACCTACTAGACGAATACCAATCAGGTTTCCGTAAACATCGAAGCACAACGTCCGCTCTGATAAAGGTGACAGATGACCTGAAACTTGCCATGGACGGACAAGAAGCGACTATCATTTGCTTCTTAGATTTCAGCAAAGCATTTGATACTGTCGACTTCGACATCTTACTAGCCAAACTTAGCGGTCTAAATTTCTCACCAAGCGCAGTGCAATGGTTTCGCTCATACATGACGTCTCGTCAGCAACGCGTCCTGTCTGGGAATATAAAATCACAATGGCGGCAGGTAGTGTCAGGCGTTCCCCAAGGCTCAGTATTAGGTCCTATACTCTTCTCTCTTTATGTCAATGATGTGTCATCGGTCCTGACCTATTGCAAATACCATATGTATGCTGATGACCTTCAGTTGTATCTAAGTGCGAAACCAAGCAATCTCAAGAAAGCTATTGAAAATTTCAATACTGACCTCGATGCACTGTCGAAATGGGCACAGGACATAGGTCTAAAACTAAACCCATCTAAAACCCAAGCGGTACTTGTTGGTCACTCTAAGCTCATTAGCCCAAAACATCGGGAATCCGTACCACCTCTTATCCTAAATGGAACAAATATTAAATTCTCGCCCTCAGCAAGGAGTTTGGGAGTAATAATAGATGAAAATCTAAATTGGACAGAGCACGTAACTGCAGTGTGCAAAAAAGCATCAGCGTCCCTTCATGTCCTACAAAAATATAAAAAACTCTTCCCTTTCGATCTGAAAAAGAAATTAGTACAAACGCTTATACTCCCAATCATTGACTACAGTGATATTATCCTACAAGGCCTCTCTCAGGAAAATTCCCGACGTCTAGAACTGGTCACGAATGCCTGCGTCCGATATATCTGTGACGTTCGACTTTTTGATCACATTTCACCAGCATATGCAAAATTGTCCTGGCTGCGTGCAGACAAACGCAGAGATTTCCATACACTCTGTCTCATCTACTGCCTTATAAATGTACACTGTCCCTCATATCTCTCCTCGTCCCTAACACTCATTATTTCCCTCTTTCCCCCTCCTTAAACCTCCCTTACCCAAAACTCGCTACACTAGTAAACATCTACTTTACACACCAAGATATTAATGTACATCTGCACAAACCTTCATTACTATTGCCAATCTTTCTCATGTTTGTCATTATTATTTGATTTTTTTTTACTGTTATTATTATTGCTTTCGCCATAATCTGTATGTATAGCACCTGATGTAAAAATACTTCCGCATTTACTTTATTAGGTCTTAGTCACTACTCTTTATTCATATTGTCACTAGAGTAAGCTAATTTTCTCATTTAAACTATGTTCATGATGTAACGCTGATGTGTGAAATGCTGCATGTGTGGAACACTGGTCCGATGTAAGAGAGGGCCTGATGGCCCTAATCTGATCAGGTTAAACAAGTAAATAAATAATAATAAAATAATAATACATTACACAAAATTTGAAACCACTTCACAGAAAATAAATGTCTCTGGATAGGATAATTCTAGATTTCACTCGATTAAGATGCATATGAAGGGTAGAGGCGGTTATAGCTCAACAAATCACTTCCTGTACTGTTCTAGACAGACATAGCATGTGTACGTAGATTTTCTCATACCTCACATTGGTATACACTCCATTGAAGCCGCACTCTATGTACATTTCCTTGGCCATGACGGAGCAAGTATCCATCCACAAGTGTCTTTCTCTTGTAACTGGACACAAATGTGAAGTGATTAATTGTTGCATTACAAATTCCACAAATAAATTTAAGAAATTCGAGATTGTAGTCAGTATTCACGTCTTGAATGTGTGGCATATAGCTGCCTAGAAACTTGAATGAATTAACTTGCCCAAGAGCATTGGTTCATATATTCAGTTAGTAAAACCCGATCTCCACAAGCAACCTAAGTCATGCATCAGCAAATATCGTGACGGCTGACGTGAGAATGGAGTCAGGTGCTGCTGTTTCACACGCTCCTGTCAAAGTTCTAATGGCATTTTTTTCAGGTTGGCGCCACCTGTAATTACTCGTACCGCCATTGGTGTTCTCATTCAGGTTCTGGCATTAGAACTGAGCCAAGAATCCTGTAAGACGAAGAGAAAGCATGAATGTTGGATCTGGAAATGGATTTTACGCAAAAATAACACAGTGGCATCAAACAAACATACAATTGACATAAACGAGGGAAAATTTGTGAAACATTTGCGAATGACAAAAGCCCATTTCAGGTACCAGTAGAGCCTTGAATCGTGCTCTATTAGAAAATCCAGCACTCAAATCACAGATGTAATCCTAGCTCGAGTAAAGCCAGAAATGACACTTCCGTGGCTGACATTAGTATTGGGTTAATTTTCGCCATTTGTAGAATTAAGTGAGTGGCTGTGAAACTACGAATCACCTTTGGCTCACTAGTCAATAATACTTGCTACTCACAGATCTTACCTATACGCCATATAATAAAAACATCATATATTGTCACCACATAAATTAACCACTGTGTGGTCACAACTGCAATGGTAAAATCTTTAAGAACCAGCACACTTGAATTAATTTATTTTCTGAGTCAGCACTCTTCCGAGTGGTTTGATGCGGTTCACCATGAATTCCTCTACATCGTGGTATTCATGCGCCCCCGTGGTTACACTGCAAGGTAACATTCCTTCCAGGTTTAATGTGAACATTTTGCCTGATTAGGTCCAATAACATGATACAATGTTTGTTTCCCAATGGTCATTCCACGTTTCAAGGCGACAGCGGCCTTATTCATATAGCTCACATCTTCCAGGACTGGTTTTGTGAGCGAGGGTGAATTCTTGCAGCCCCTTCCTCCCCCCCCCCCCCACCTCCACCCCCGCGTACCGCCCAGCACAGTCACCAGATCCCAATATTATGGAGCCTTTATGGTTAGTTTTACCTGAACTTGCCACTATTTTACTGGAAGAATAGAAAAAGATTCGCTTGAATTTCATACAGGACATGTATTCATCAATTTCGATATGACTGGTTTTGAATGCTATAGGGCTTCCTACACCGTATTATGCAACCAGTGTTTTGAATTCCAGCTATTTCGATATTTTTATTTTTTCGAACTTCTGTGTATAGCTGCTACATAATTCTCAGAAATCAGTCTTCTGCGTGCCAGTTGATCCTTCAGATGAACCATTCTTAAAAGATTTCGACATTTTGATGTGTTCGTTGATGTGAACTTTGCAAATGGTTGTTTTAGCTTTTACAGTACGCAGGCCCTACATCACAACGGTGGAGATTTTCCTACATATCATCTTCAAATTAAAGCGAAGCTTGACAGTTGTCTTTCTAGTACTCGGTTTTTTGTTTCCATAAACAAGTTCTCTTCTCGTACAGTTCAATAAACTGTACAACTTTTGCTAATTATCACGTTTTAGACCTCTTCAGTCATTACGGAACACATACATGCAAAAAATACTGACATGAAAGCCTGCGATGGTCCATCGAAATTGAGCCACGAAATGGCAGTTGAAACACGCTTATCGGTGGTGGTGGGGGAAGCAAAGTTAAAGGCACTTTGTAGGCGATACGCATGATACTACACTCATGCTCATAAATTAAGGAAAACTGCAGAATGTGGTGCCACACAACGTGGCACTACACAAAACTGGCGCTAATAGCATAGGCACATAGGGAACACACACGACACAGATCTGTAAGTTCACAGTATTGAAGTTGAGAAAACTGTTCCGAAACACGTGCTGCAAAACGCCACTGTTTCCTGCGCATGTACCCCGACATCAATGTGGGATATGATCATCATGCACACGTACACAGGCCGCACAACGGGTTGGCATACTCTGGATCAGGTGGTCGAGCAGCTGCTGGGGTAGCTTGATAGTCAGTACCTGTCGGAGCTCCTGAATTGCCGCAGGGGTTTGAAAACGTGCAGCGATACGTCGTCCGAGAGCATTCCAGGGGTGTTCGATGGGGTTTAGGTCTGGAGAACAGGCAGGCCACTCCATTCGCCTGATATCTTCTGTTTCCAGGTTCTCCTCCACGACGGCAGCTCGGTGGAGCTGTGCGTTATCATCCATCAGGAGGAAGGTGGGACCCATTGCACCTCTGAAAAGGCGGACCTACTGGTGCAAAATCACGTCCCGATACACCTGACCTGTTACAGTACCTCTGTCAAAGACATTCAAGAGCGTTCATGCACCCATCATAACCCCACCCCACACCATCAAACCACGACCTCCATACAGGTCCCTTTCAAGGACATTAAGGGATTGGTATCTGGTTCCTGGTTAACGCCAGATGAAAACCCGGCGACAATCACTGTTCAGACTATACCTGGACTCGTCCGTGAACATAAGCTGGGACCACTGTTCCAATGACCATGTACTGTGTTCTTGGCGCCAGGCTTTACGGGATCTCCTGTGACCCCTTCCACCTTGCAGGTCTCTGGGCTATAAACGATGTCTGTTCAGTCGTCTGTAGACTATGTGTCTGGAGACAACTGTTCCAGTGGCTGCGGTAAGGTCCCGAGCAAGGCTACCTGCAGTACCCTGTGGCTGTCTGCGGGCACTGATGGTGAGATATTGGTCTTCTTGTGGTGTTGTAGAAGGTGGACGTCCCGTACTGTAGTGTCTGGACACGTTTCCTGTCTGCTGCAATCGTTGCCATAATCCTGAGTTCACACTTTGTGGCACACGGAGAGCCCATGCTACGACATGCTGTGTTTGACCAGCCTCCAGTCGCTCTACTATTCTACCCCTCATAACGTCATCAATATGTATTCTTTGAGCCATTTTCAACACACAGTCACCATTAGCACGTCTGAAAACGTCTGCACACTCACTCGCTGCATCGTACTGTGACATGCACCAACACACCTCTGTGCATGTAGACTGCTGCCAGCGCCACCATGCGACGACCACAGATCAAATGCACCGCAGGGTCATACCCCGAGGTGATTTAAACCCGCAAACCGCCCATCAGAGCTTTGTTTCACCATGTATCAGCATTATCCTTAATTTATGAACATGAGTGTAAAATGTTAAATGAAAATGATAAATCGGTGGATGTAGAATTAATCCAACTGTGCTTCCCTGTTTCCCTCCTCCCCTGTCTCCCTATAAGCTGGAATACTTGGACTGACCTGCCACTCGGCTATTATTGGACGGGACTTCCTCCTGTCCATTAGTGGCTTTTGGTAGTTAAATGAAACTTTCAGATGAGACGTAAATAGCCGTATCCTTTGAGTGCATTAACTTAGAATCTTAATTTTTTTACACTAACAGGGGCCCGTAGACCTTAATACTTGACATAAATTTTCGCTTGATAACTGTACCGGTTGTGAGAAACATGTATCTTATCTCACGCACAGATAGGCTGACAACGAAGTGATCCAATAAGGGCTCCGTTTTCAGCGATTGATATACGGAGCACTAAGGATCACGACGAAAATAACCGCGATCGTATTACTGAGCAAAGGCAGTACTAACAAGAGCTGCTCGGTCCAGAGAATCTCTCTCTCCGTGGCCAACCTAACCGGGAGGGTGATTACCGTTTGTTGCGGCTAGCATTAGCCTGGGCCTCCCTTTCTGTTTTATTATAGGGTCGAGCCCCTCCACGTCTACACCGGCATGATGGCCAACACAAAAGGTCGACTGCCATCTCTGCTCATTTGGAGACAGACTGGGCCGAAAGTTGAACGAGGTGGTTGAAGGATGCTGAAATAAGGAGTAGGCCGTATGGTACGGAACGGACCTGTCTCATTACAAAACGTGGAGGCCGGAGGATCCACAACTGTGTAATCCAAGGCAGGTGGCAGGTGTTGGTTCAAATGGCTCTGAGCACTATGGGACTTAACATCTGTGGTCATCAGTCCCCTAGAACTTAAAACTACTTAAACCTAACTAACCTAAGGACATCACACAATACCCAGTCATCACGAGGCAGAGAAAATCCCTGACCCCGCCGGGAATCGAACCCGGGAACCCGGGCGCGGGAAGCGAGAACGCTACCGCACGACCACGAGCTGCGGACACAGCAGGTGTGACAACAGAGTACTGTGCTGGTTTCAGAGCACGCCGTTCAGAGGCCGTTGTTGGACATGCAGTTCCACGTCATACGACCATACGTGTTCCTGTGTCGATTTAACGACATCGCCAGTTATGATTGCCGGGTAGCCGTTTGAAGGGCAGAGGAAATTGCCAAGACAAGAGCCAAGGGAAAAAAAGCCTCTACGGTAGTTGGGTCAGGTTGGAGCAGGTCATGCAAGGGTAGGCTTTGCTTTCTTAGTAGTGGGCCTCCTAGCTCCCAAGTTGATGGGACTGAAATGGCTTCAATTTCACGGAGCCACATAGGTCTGATATCCTTGCGCATCGAGATAGGCTTGGCCTAAAATCAGAAGCATCTGCAGAATTTCGTCATCATGCAAATTATTAGGAATATTTAATCCATGGACCGGAAAACTTCTCAGTCCCCTGACACGACAGTTCTCTGTTGAGGGGGACCGATACAGTTCTCGACTGCTGGGGGAAATTGGTTTAGTAGCACTCATCCAGCAATTAATTACATCAATCTTTGAAATAATAATCTGAGCGTCCCTTGACCTACAGCATTACATTAGCAATTTTACGAGCAATCTGAATCGGCATCCGAAATGTAAATTAAATTTTTATCGAACTACTCTCTCTTTGACGGGAGGCTATTTCACGCCTTGTTGTAGGTCAGAGAAAACTATTCCACAGCTGTAACTTTTGTGGCACGGATAAATGTGGCGTCACTCTAGCGGCACTTCAGGAATTTCGGTGTTTCCACATACAACTTCATTGACGCCACTCGAGTAGTGGCCAAGTGGCACCACTTTTGTTGCATGTGGAAACCCGGGCTAGATTACTAGGAGAACACAACAAGTGCCTTAACCCGATTTCCCAGAAACTTCCGCTCAATAGAAGACGGGCCAAAACAAACAAACACTGTCTCAGCTTATTCCTAGACACTCAACCATTTCATAAAAAACGACAATCTAAGTTCTTAAGAACTGTGTGCCGGACCGAGACTCGAACTCGGGACCTTTGCCTTTTGCGGGCAAGTGCTCTACCAACTGAGCTACCCAAGCATGACTAACGCCCCGTCCTCACAGCTTTACTTCTGCAAGTACCTCGTCTCCTACCTTCCAAACTTTACAGAAGTCTCGGTCCAGCACACAGTTTTAATCTGCCAGGAAGTTTCATATCAGCGCACACTCCGCTGCAGAGTGAAAATCTCATTCTGTTAGTTCTTGAGGTTTTTTCAGGTACTTTTATTTCCGTTCTTTCAGTCATATACCCATGTCTGTAGAAGACTACTACACGAAAGTTTTCCAATGTCAGATGAAGGAACTAAAAAAACCTCCTTTGGCCATGGGTAGATAATTGAAAACAATAAAAATAAGATAAATAAAACAATAATGAGGTTTCGTACATGGGGCGCAAAATTAACAAGCCGCGATGCTAAATACCTTTTTTTTTTTTTAACAAGTTTCTTTGATCCATGTACCTCCTGATCCACGTCTGTGGGCATCATGCTGTAAAAGGCACATAAAGTACCTGGAAAGTACCTCGAAAACTTTGACCGTCATTTTATCAGAAACGGTCGCGAGACACATGTAGGGATATTTTGACTCCTCTTCCACGGAGTGGCTGGGAACTCTGGTGATGGTACTTGCCGCATTCTCTTGGTCAGTCCTGAGAATGGTGTCAAAATCATATGGATCTTAAGTTGTGTGTAATACATAAAGTCCTGCTTGTACCGTCCCTGCTAGATCTTATACCATAGTTTGAACTTCAGGAAATACAAGAGAGTAAATAAAGAATTTGTAATAGTTACCATAAAAAAAAGTGCACTCTTAACATGTTTCTTATTCTCAAACAGAGGAGCAGAAATTTTACGCCTTTGAAGTATCTTACTGTTAGTTTTTGCTGTTCAGTTCTTCCTTCTTAATGCGTAACTGCTCATGAATATGAAGTAGGCTGCCTCTTACCTTTATTATTTGTTGTTGTTTTCTTCTGTTCTTGCTGCTAGAAGCCTTCCAATAATTTATGAATACGATGATGGTTCCTTTATTGAATTGCCGTTTCTTTTCTATAAAATTTTTCCCTGATCTGTCGTGACTTACGAAAATATCCTGCATACAGGATGGTAATTTCCTACATCCACTCTGCTTTTCCAAGAGTAAATGTTCCAGAGCATATTTCAAGCTGCCCACTATAATATTTGCATGTAGTACTCCATAATCAGCAAAATTTATTTATGTTTAATTCTCGCAGAAGGTTTGTTCCCTTATTTTTAAAGTAGGAATAACGGAACTACCTTACATATCCGCAGAATTCCACATTGTAAACGACACCTGCTCAGAATATCCTTGAATCTACATTTAGCTTTAAGACAGCACTTTAAAAAGTTCGTTATTGATTTTGTCTGTTATTTTCAACGTATTTAAATGACGCAAAGACACTGAAGCCCTCCAGATATTCCAGGTTGCACTGACGTCACTGGCGGTGGCAGAGCGATCTAACGCAGCGCGTAATTCAGCGTTCTCCTCAAACATTACGGGAGATCGAACTCAATTATTGACGCTACTGACTGATTACATGCGTCGCTCTGTTTACGTCAGATCCTGACAAAGTGTGCATAATTAAATCCCCGCCCGTTGCTCATTTCTGTCAGTTGTTGGTTCTGGCTTCAACATTAGTCCCACGATAATTGCGTAAATATCGAATTCTAGCCACCTAAATGGCGCTCTATCCTTCGGTCTACGTAGTATCGACGTAGTAACACCTGGCTGTGAATTTTACTTCTAATAACATTGGTCCGATTGTCTAGTTAAACTGTGTGAGATACGAAAACATTTTACAAGCAAGAGCAGACTGAACTGTTCCTATTACTGCTCTCGATCTTTCCAAGAAGTCCTTTTCCTGTCTAACAGGAAACCAGTGTCGCTATCTCAGGATAAACATATCTCCTAACTTAATTCATCTTTGTCCCTCCATTTTCTTATTTTTCTTGTCTCCACTGTTTTCCTTTCTTCCGTTGAATTCTTTCTGGTTTTTCTTGCTCTCTGTTAAGCACAATTAACTCCTAACATTTATTATTCAGGCTTGAGCCCTAATGGAACACGTAATTTACAAAAAGATGACCACTATCGAATATTCGTTCCAGCTTTTCTTTTCGTTCTCATTTTCTCAGAATGGGCTCTTTTTCCAGCCGTCATACCTAGCCGTTTCGGTCTTGTTGGGTTTTTCAGCAAGGCCAACGGTCCAGCCGTGAATCTTCTGTCAAAACATTTTTCTGTCTAATCTATCAAGTAGTTATTCGAGTTGTAGTTATTCCTCCATGTATTCTTTTATTGCTCCTGGAACATCTTAAATCCTCTCCTGTTAGAAATTATATGGATTTCGTCCCTCTGCGTGCTAATCAGAACAAAATTGCTTACATTGAGAGAAAATAACCGCCAAACCCTAGGCGGCAAGTTTCTGCCCAACAAACTGCCAGTACCAGGAAATGGAAGCTCAACAGGGGTGCGCAAATCAGTTGCAACATAAACCTTCCAGGTGGCACTTCAAAATGGTTCAAATGGCTCTGAGCACTATGGGACTCAACTGCTGAGGTCATTAGTCCCCTAGAACTTAGAACTAGTTAAACCTAACTAACCTAAGGACATCACACACATCCATGCCCGAGGCAGGATTCGAACCTGCGACCGTTGCGGTCTCGCGGCTCCAGACTGCAGCGCCAGAACCGCGCGGCCACTTCGGCCGGCCCAGGTGGCACTGCGTCTTCAAAGTCCACCCCTATGTTCTCCATCTGTTAACCCTACCTGCCCATACTTGTAGTGCAGCTATTCATGCGTTGCTCCGTAACTGGTAAACTACGATTCCGACTTACTCTAGTGCAATAACTCTCGGAGTATCTTTGGCACATCAGCAAATGAAGAGCAAACAGATCTTGTAAAATCTTTGTACACTGAAGCTCCAAAGAAGTAGGTAAGACATGCATATTCAAATACAGATATACGTAAACAGGCAGAATACTATGCTATGGTTGGCAACGCCTATATAAGGCAACAAGTGTTTGGCACAGTTATTAGATCGGTTTCTGTTGCTACAGTGGCAGGTTATAAAGATTTAAGTGAGTTTGAACGTGGTGTTATAGCAGGTGCACGCGCGATGGGACACAGCATCTTCAAGGTAGCGATGAACTGAGGATTTTCCCCTACGACCATTCCACGAGTGCACGGTGAAACTCAGGAATCTGGTAAAACATCAAATCTCCGATATCACTGCGGCCAGAGAAAGATCCTGCAAGAACGGGATCAGCGACGACCGAAGAGAATCGTTGAACGTGGCAGAAGTGCAACCCTTCCGCAAATTCCTGCAGATTTCAATGCCGGGCCATCAACAAGGACAGCGTGCGAACCATTCAACGAAACATCATCGACACAGGCTTTCGGAGCCGAAGACCCACTCGTGTACCCTTGATGACTGCACGATGCACAAACTTATGCCTCGCCTAGGCCCGTAACCACCGACATTGGACCGCTGACGACTGGAAACATGTCACCTGCTCGGACGAGTCTTGTTTCAAATTGTATCGAGCGGATAGACGTGTACGGGTATGGAGACAACCTCATGAATCCACGGATCATGCAGCCGGCCGGAGTGGCCGAGCGGTTCTAGGCGCTTCAGTCTGGAACCGCACGACCGCTACGGTCGCAGGTTCGAATCCTGCCTCGGTCATGGATGTGTGTGTCGTCCTTAGGTTAGTTAGGTTTAAGTAGTTCTAAGTTCTAGGGGACTGATGACCTCAGATGTTAAGTCCCATAGTGCTCAGAGCCATTTGAACCATGGATCATGCATGTCAGCAGGGTACTGTTCAAGCTGGTGGAGGCTCTGTAATGGTATGGGGCATGTGCAGTTGGAGTGATATGAGACCTCTGATATGCCTCGATACGACTCTGACAGATGACACGTACGTAAGCATCCTGTCTAATCACCTTCATCCATTCATGTCCATTGTGTATCCCGACAGACTTGGACAATTCCAGAAGGACAATGCGACTCCCCACACGTCCAGAATTTCTACGGAGTGGGTCTAGGAACATTATTCTGGCCACGAGAGTCCCCAGACATGAACATTATTGAGCATATCTGGTGTGCCTTGCAACGTACTATTCAGAAGAGATCTCCACCCCTCTCTCACGGATTTATGGACAGCCCTGCAGGATTCATGGTGTCAGTTCCCTCCAGCACTACTTCAGACATTAATCGAGTCCATGCCATGTCGTGTTGCGGCACCTCTGCGTGCTCTTGGGGGCCCTACACTATATTAGGCAGGGGTACCTGTTTCTTTGCCTCTTCAGTATATGTTGTTGAGGCCCAGTGTCCTCAAATGTGGTTGGTAACGCGCATTCGTTATAGCAACTACAAGGGCGTTTATCAGATTTCACGAAGCTCGCGTGATCGCAGCTACTTCCAATTACTGTGCGGTTCTGCCCACTCTTCTCGTATAGGGTGCCCAAAGGAAGCTGCGTTCTCTGAACGCTATACAACACTTCAAGTAAATTACGTTAATAGTTTACAATAGAGAAGATAAACAATACTTAATTTTGAATTTACAATGGTGTCGCAAGCGATAGCAGACATGCAAACAATCAGAGTCCTTTGCTGTCCTTGGGTCCATGTAAGCAACATATGGATCACACGTCACTGCTTTGGTAGTGCTGTCCTAGTACTGCGCCAATACTGTGCGCCCGGGGCTGGTAAGAGCGGCGCTTATATTCTCATCTTGTAGAAGCCGCTCCTGTCGTGGTGCGGTCCTAGTCAGTGTTCTATTGGCTGACATCGTCGCACAGCCTTCTTTGCGGTTGCATTCTTCATCTTCATGCCGGCGCTTGTCGATATGCCGGAACAATTACCAAGGCGCTACCGGCACGAATGAAACAGTTACTCGAATATGAATTGACAATTGTTGTCACAACACTGCTGTATTGTGTGGCATATGATTTATGCTCTCTGACACGCATGGCTTCAGACCACAACGCCAGGATAGTTTCAGACCTTCTTGCAATACGTAACACGACATTCTCAAAGACACAAAATGATCAAAATCCACCATCATGAGCGAGAAGTCATCAGCGACGATACAGTCAGAACTCTGAGAGAGTACACAACTGGAAGGTGCACATCGTCCCTGTTACCGAAATATGCTGGAGCGATTGCGTGAACAGCCTAAGAATTTCGCATTATCTATCATAATTTAAGTCTGTATAGATTGTCACAAACAAAATATACTACATCAATACCATATCGATACCAGTAAAAATCACTGGCTACGCGACTGTGCTTGATTAGACGTTGTTATCTCGACATGAGAAAAATCTAAGCTTTTTATGCCATAGAGATGGAGCTGCTATTCGACGTAGCTCCGATCTCCTCCAACACCCAACACCCTCGCTGCTAACTTTTCGCCGGCCGCGGTGGTCTAGCGGTTCTGGCGCTGCAGTCCGGAACCGCGGGACTGCTACGGTCGCAGGTTCGAATCCTGCCTCGGGCATGGGTGTGTGTGATGTCCTTAGGTTAGTTAGGTTTAAGTAGTTCTAAGTTCTAGGGGACTTATGACCTAAGATGTTGAGTCCCATAGCGCTCAGAGCCATTTTTTGCTAACTTTTCTGGGCTGCACTGGCGTCAAACAGTCCACTTTAAGAACATTAATTCTTTTTGTAATATATCGGCCCACCTGACAGCTCCAGCGGAGAGTCTCTCAAAGTGCTATGTGAAACAATTTCCACTACTTACACCCGACAACCGTTCAGGAACTGACATTTGGACGTAATGCTGCTCCAATCTAATCATCAGTTCGGAAGTTTGAGATCACGGGTTCTGTTTCAAATGGTAAAAAACATGACGACCGCTTTCTGTTCGAACACAAGAAAACATATCTGTCAAGCTTGACAATGCGACCGTAAGCCCCAGAAAATCGGTTCGCCGACGAGCTCAATCAAATGAGTTTGTCACCAAGTTCACTGCATGAAATCTTTTCAAAATGGTTCAAATGGTTCTGACAAGGGGAACCTCCCCATCGCACCCCCCTCAGATTTAGTTATAAGTTGGCACAGTGGATAGGCCTTGAAAAACTGAACACAGATCAATTGAGAAAACAGGAAGAAGTTGTGTCGAACTATGAAAAAATAAGCAAAATATACAAACTGAGTAGTTCATGGGAAGATATGCAACATCAAGGAGACTGGGAACGCGGGAGCGCTGTGGTCTCGTGGTAACGTGAGCAGCTGCGGAAAGAAAGGTCCTTGGTTCAAATCTTCCATCGAGTGAAAAGTTTAATTTTTTATTTTCAGTTTATGTGACAAACTCTTATGTTTTCATCACTTTTTTGGGAGTGATTATCACATCCACAAGAAAACCTAAATCGGGCAAGGTAGAAGAATCTTTTTACCCATTCGCCAAGTGTACAAGTTAGGTGGTTCGACAACATATTCCTGTCATGTGACGCACATGCCGTCACCAGTGTCGTATAGAATATATCAGATCTGTTTTCCTGTGGAGGAATCGGTTGACCTATGACCTTGCGATCAAATGTTTTTGGTTCCCATTGGAGATGCACGTCCTTTCGTCTACTAATCGCACGGTTTTGCGGTGCGGTCGCAAAACGCAGACACTAAACTTATTCCAGTGAACAGAGACGTCAATGAACGAACGGACAGATAATAACTATGCAAAAATAGAGAAAGTGAAATTTTCACTCCAGGGAAGACTTGAACCAAAGACCTCTCGTTCTGCAGCTGCTCACGCTACCACGGGACCACGGCGCTCCTGAGCCCACATTGTCCATGATGTTGCCTATGTGGCCCTTTGCACACAACTTCTTCCTGTTTTCTCAGTTGATCTGTGTTCAGTTTATCAAGGCCTATCCACTGTGCCAACTTATAACTAAATCTGAGGGGCGTGAGATGGGGAGGTTCCCTTGTGAGCACTATGGGACTTAACATCTCAGGTCATCAGTCCCATAGCAATTAGAACTACTTAAACCTACCAAACCTAAGGACATCACACACATACATGCCCGAGGCAGGATTCGAACCTGCGACCGTAGCAGTCGCGCGGTTCTGGACTGAACCGCCCAGAACCGCTCGGCCACCACGGTCGGCATCTTTTCAAAGATCTGTAAGTGCATCCTTACAAGTTTACTTACACGAGAGTTGAAGCCTGCAGATCATGGAAAGAGACATCGATCTCTCAGTGGGTCTTGGCTCGACAAGCGAAGAACGAGAACTTCACAAAAAGAATAACTTTCTCAGATGAGGCGCACTTCCACCTCAGTGGGTACGTCAATAAGCAGAACTGCAAAATTTGGGGTAACGAAAGTTCGAGAGTGTCTGTGGCAGATGAGATGCATCCACAACGCACGTCTGTGTGGTGTGGTGTGGGTTCTGGGCAGGAGGAGCGATCGGCCAGTATTTTTTTTTTTTTTTTAACTGATGACTGAGCTCCCGTCTCTGTGAACGGCGACCGTTATCGAAACATGCTTTGTGATTGGTTTTTCCCTCTTATTGATTAAAATGACAATTTTTAGTATCAACAAGATGGTGTGGATATTTCGCACATCGCCCGCATCTCGTGGTCGTGCGGTAGCGTTCTCGCTTCCCACGCCCGGGTTCCCGGGTTCGATTCCCGGCGGGGTCAGGGATTTTCTCTGCCTCGTGATGGCTGGGTGTTGTGTGCTGTCCTTAGGTTAGTTAGGTTTAAGTAGTTCTAAGTTCTAGGGGACTTATGACCACAGCAGTTGAGTCCCATAGTGCTCAGAGCCATTTTATCTCGCACATCCCGTGAAACGATTACTGTGCTGAATGAAAAGATTCCTCAAAAAATTATCACTTTGCATGGCAAACCAGGAATGGTCTGCCAGATCATTCAGATCATTCAAACTTACGCCTTGTTACTTTTTGTGAGGATTTGTGAAATCAAAATTGTACGTTAGCAAACCACAGACAATACACCAATTGAAGGATGAAATTGAAAGGATTATTAATCCCACCAGATGTTTGTGGAGGCTTCATCGAGAACTTCAATGAACGCATTGCTCGCTGCCGCACGGCCTTGAGTGGTCATATGGAGGATGTAATTTTTTTGTGTATAGATGGGAGAAGTTACTTGATATGTCTGCAGCACTAAACATATATTCATACCTACATACCGGTCACCCTCTATAAAGTGAGGAAGATTGTATACCTGGAGAGCGTCTCTATCGCTGTAGAAAAATCCACTGTTTTGCATTACTTTGCTGTGTATCCGTGCGCACTGCGAACGCCTCTCCACAGTTTTCCGACGTTCTTTTGTTTTTATACCGCCTGTCACAGCAGGATGCGACATCTGCCCCCTGATTGGGTGATGGAGTTACGCACCGAACAATAGCGCCGCGTTCGGCGGCGCTTCGAATTAATGCGTTTGTGAGTGCAGAGCGGGGGAGGCGGGACGCCGGGCGACGCCCCCCCCCCCCCCCCGAGGGGCGCAGCTAACAGGGTTACGGCGCGGGGGCGGCGCGGCGCGGCGCACAGCGTCGAGAGCCAAATTGAATGAGCGGCGGCAGGCGTCGCGACGCCGCGGCAGCTGCCGGCGGCGGCGCTACGACTGACGCCTAGACCAGCAGAAGCAGAAATAGTGGCGGCTGGCCTAAAAACAAATCAGCGTCACACTCTAGGCGTAACACAGCGTGGGGGAGCCGCGACGGGTCACCAGAAACACACTGAAAAGCCAAAACGACATGACCACCGGCTTAATAGGGTCTTTGGAACGCAATGCGTCACCGGCGTGGATTCCACAAATCACTGGCCGCTTTGTATAGATACGGTAAGCGAAAGTGCCGAATTATCGGTTACCATTTTTAAATTTAAAATAGCTGCCTTTAAATTATAGAAAAATTGCTATAGTACACGGAAAAAATCGCAAAAAAATAAAGGAGAGTAGTGAGATTTCGATAATACACTTGTCTAGGTAACATATTCTAGGTAACATATGCAAGTGTTTAACATGGTCAGATCACAGGTTAATGTAAGCGCGAGATAAGCCATTACAAATGTGAAATGCTAGTAATTACACTACTGGCCATTGAAATTGCTACACCTCGAAGATTACGTGCTACAGACGCGAAATTTAACCGACAGGAAGAAGATGCTGTGATCTGCAAATGATTAGCTTCTCAGAGCACTCACACAAGGTTGGCGCCGGTGGCGGCACCTACAACGTGCTGACATGAGGAAAGTTTCCAATCGATTTCTCATACACAAACAGCAGTTGACCGGCGTTGCCTGGTGATACTTTGTTGTGATGCCTCGTGTAAGGAGGAGAAATGCGTACCATCACGTTTCCGACTTTCATAATGGTCGGATTATAGCCTATCGAGATTGCGGCTTATAGTTTCGCGACATTGCTGCTCGCGTAGGTCGAGATCCAATGACTGTTAGCAGAATATGGAATCGGTGGGTTCAGGAGGGTAATACGGAACGCCTTGCTGCATCCCAACGGCCTCGTATCACTAGCAGTCGAGATGACAGGCATCTTATACGCATGGCTGTAACTGGTCGTGCAGCCACGTCTCGATCCCTGAGTCAACAGATGGGGACTTTTGCAAGACAACAACCATCTGCACGAACAGTTCGACGACGTTTGCAGCAGCATGGACTATCAGCTCGGAGACCGTGGCTGCGGTTACCCTTGACGCTGCAACACAGACAGGAGCGCCTGCGATGGTTGTTCTGGGTACTGGTTTCTCGGGATCTATGCACCCAAACTGCGTGAAAATTTAATCAGTTCTACCATAATATATTTGTCCAATGAATACCCGTTTATCATCTGCATTTCTGCTTGGTGTAGCAATTTTAATGGCCAGTAGTGTAATAACCGGTGTGACTGCCAGAATGTTCGGTGCAAGCATGAAAACGTGTATGCAAAAATGGTTCAAATGGCTCTCAGCACTATGGGCCTTAACTTCTGAGGTCATCAGTGCCCTAGAACGTAGAACTACTTAAACCTAACTAACCTAAGGATATCACACACAACCATGCCAGAGGCAGGATTCGAACCAGCGACCGTAGCGGTCGCGCGGTTCCAGACTGTAGCGCCTAGAACCGCTCGGCCACCCCGGCTGGCAAACGTGCATGCATTGTGTTGTTCAGGTGCCGCATGTTAGTTTGTGGGATGGAGTTGTAGGCTGTCGAACTTGGTCGATCAATTCAGGGACGGCTGATGTTGTTTGCGGTTTACGCTGGAGCTTACGCCCGATGACGTCCTATTGGAGACAGATCTAGTAGTCGAGCAGGCCAAGGCAAGACGTCGACACTCTGTAGAGCGTGTTGGGTTACAACAGAGACGTGCGGGCAAGCGTTGTCCTGTAGGAAAACACTCCCGTCGAATGTTGTTCATGAATGGCAGTCAGGGTGCGCGGGATAACCACGAGCGTGCTCCTGCTGGCATTCCGAACCGCACACCAGACGATAACTCCAGGTGTAGGTCCAGTGCGTTCAGCACGGAGACAGGTTGGTTGTAGGCCTTTACTGGCCTTCTTCTAACCGACACACGGCCGTCACTTGCACAGAGGAACAACCAGATTTCATCTGAAACCACGACAACCATCCAACCTGCTCTCCAAGGAGCTCTTGTTTTGTACCATTTAAGTCGCAAATGGCGGTGGTTTGGGGTCAGTGGAATGCACGCTACAGGGCACTTAGCTGTACCTGAAGGTACCGTTTTGTAACAATTCGTTGAGTCACTGTGGTGCCAACTGCTGCTGAAATGGGCTGCTTCAGATGCAGTACGATGCGCCAGAACTATACGCCGACACTATGGCCTTCCCTCTTGGTAGTGTCCGTCCGGATCCCGATCTCTTCTTGTAACCGTAGATTCTCGAGACCACCGCCGCCAGCAGTCACGTACAGTGGCTACATTCCTGCCAAGTCTTTCTGCAGTACCGCAGAAGGAATATTCACCTTCTCGCAGCTCTGTTCCACGACCTCTTTCAAACTCAGTGTCCCACGCCCGGGTTCCCGGGTTCGATTCCCGGCGGGGTCAGGGATTTTCTCTGCCTCGTGATGGCTGGGTGTTGTGTGCTGTCCTTAGGTTAGTTAGGTTTAAGTAGTTCTAAGTTCTAGGGGACTTATGACCACAGCAGTTGAGTCCCATAGTGCTCAGAGCCATTTGAACCATTTGAACCAAACTTAGTGGGGTGCTGATAATGGCACCTTTGTTCACTTAAAGACACTCGTGACTAACGTAGTCACCACGCCCATTGTCAGAGATAACTAACGCTCACCACAGTTAGTGTGTCTATTTAAAGCAAACCTGACTCGTATTCCCATAGTGCTCCTGCAAGCAACACTCCTACGCAACTGGCGCGAAACTGGAGCAGACATCTTCTTCCAGACGTAGAAACACGCCTACCAATTTTTGTTTATGTCGCACAACTCCTTGTTGGTGTAGCGTTTTGTTTTCGGTGAGTGTAGTTGTCTTTAAATCGGCCTTGCTGCAGTGATGACACCGATACCCATCAGCTCACCGAAGTTATGCGCTGTCGGGCTTTGCTAAAACTTGGATGGTTGACCATCCGGTTGCCGAGCGCTGTTGTCAAGCGGGGTGGACTCAGCCCTTGTGAGGCAAACTGAGGAGCTACTTGATTGAGAAGTAGCGATCCGGTCTAGTAAACTGACGTACAGCCCTGGAGAGCGGTGTGCTGACCACATGCCCCTCCATATCAGCATCCAGTGACGCCTAAGGGTGAGGATGACACGGTGTTCGGTCGGTACCGTTGGGCCTTCCAAGGCCTGTTCGGACAGAGTTTAGTTTTTTAGTTGTCTTTAAATTATAGAAAATGTGTTATACTATTACCAGAGTATATTCGAATATTAGCCTTGTAAAAAAATCTTCAGAATATCTTCTCATTCTGTAATAACAAAACAAAGAATTAAAACGTGTAATTTTTCCTTCCGGAAAATATGGTTACTAATTCCAGGTTTTCCGGTTTCCTAATTACGGGTTTAGAATAAACACTAAAATGTAATGAATTAGTCACACAACCTTTACTCGTATAAAAAAGTTTGTTTCAGAAGTAAAGAGTCGTGCATGATTGTCGGTTACTCTGCAGACATTTCAGCCATACCAAGAAAACTGTACAGTCTTTGTACTTTATCCAGAATTCACATTTAAAATCTTTCCAATTATCATTGCCGTCATCTGCTCAAAGCTCATAACACCAGCGAAAGCGACCGATGCAGGCAAACCAGGTCTCTTTAGTAGTACCTGTTCACAACAGTTGGTCGTAGTAAATGCACTCCTCGTCCTCTTCATATGCAGGTGATGAGTCTCTCAGTACAGTTTCATAAATGCTTAAATCGCAGTCTTCCTCGGCATAATCCTGCTGCTTCGTAACCCTTTTGTTCTTTCTTTCGAAGAGGTTCCTTCTGGCAGCCCCAGAGTCTGTCAGATGCATCACACGTCACTCCTAAAGTAGGTTTTGTTGAAGGTGGTGACTTTCATGTAGTCTTGGGACGATTTCTTTTTCCCTTTAGCCAGGGACAACTCCTAAAGGCTTTTTAAAAGAAGATGACGTTAACACTACTGCTTTACGTGGTCCATCATAAAGGTGGAATCAGAGGAGGTGGGCTGATCTGAAAAGTAGGAACCGCTGTTACTTTAATTTCATTAAGTGAAGTCGCCAAAGACCAGCTGTGGCTTCTGAGACTTTATCCGCATATGCTGCAGACTGCTGAGGACAAAATCCGTAGATGAAGAAACCAGGGGGTCATGAGGATTTTTGAAACCATTTGCAGCCACTTCTGTTATTGCGGCTCCGTATCATGCCCAACCCATCAATGACCCAACGTCTTTGTCTCTAAAACACTGCAAAGGTCCCATCTGGAATAAACTTCAGGACGTCTGTTGGTATAAACTGACTCAGAATTTTGCGTACCCAATATAGTGCAACCTGTTACTACCCAATATTAGGGACCATTTATTTCTTCTATTTAGGCACAACCTAACCTTAAGTGGTCAATTGACGACACTTTTATCAATTAGATAAGGAAGAACATGCTTCAAACTACTCGTCTCGTATGAAAGTATGTCTCACCTCTCTGGAAAAAGAACTTTCAGCTAAACTCTGTTGAAAGTGTTTATATTGACCACTATGCAAAACTAGCTGTGGACAGCACCGGCACCAAACTCACAACGGCGTATCATGTTACCTGTAGTCAGAGCGAGCTACGGAACGGAGCACCAAAAAAGGGAGATATTCCGCTGGTCGGAGTTAAGCACCCTTTAGGAGAGCGATTGTACTTGAATTCACGATTTTATTTTTGGATGTTTTCCCTCTTCTTCTTCCACAACTCTTCATCCTCTCAAAATGTTCTCTCTTCCGTTCGTCTGTCCACTTTTTCCCAGATTGTTGCGTTGTTGTTTGCTGGAACGTCACATCCTTGATTTTACTCCGGCACTTGTTACGGTCTTCGAGATGGTCTATGTTGATCTGTCGCACGTCCCCTGGACCTCCTTTAGCCACTCCGTGCTACATCTACTCTTTGGAATGATGCCGGGCAGTTTCCTTGCTGTTCTAGTGTTCTCCATCCTGTAGATGTGTGTGTGTAGAACTTTGCTCGCTTTTTCCTGATTTCTTTGGTTATTATGTAGGTCTTTTGATAGAGTTCATTCTCAGGTACAAATGCCATTTTTTGATGATTGCTCCGTAAATCTTCCTAAGAATTGTTCGTCCCTGTTTTTCTATTTCTCTAATTTTGCAGTGACCGTATGTTTATTCTGAGTATGTTGCATCTGGACGAATCATTGTTTTGTAATGCCTCAATATTGCGTCTGTCGAAATGTATTTCTTGTTGCAGTAGGCCCATGTTAATTTATATGCCTTTTGCAGCTTGCTGATCCTTTGTTCGTTGGCGATTCTGTTTACTCCCGATGACAGTATAGTTTCGCCAAGATATTTAAAGTGGCTGACTTGTGAGATGTTACCGTGTGTCGTGATTAGCGGGGATTTATTTTCCGGCCGACTTTCCAAATACTGGGTTTTTTCATGCGAAATTTGCAGTTCAGTTTCCTGTGCAATTTCATGTAGTTTTCCAATTGCGTGAATCTCTTCTGTCCTGTTGTTTCTCATAATCGCAATATCGACCGCGAAGGCGAGGCATTTTACTTTAGTATGGTTCTCTTTTCTGATACCAATTTGGACACCTTTCACATGACGTTCCCATTCTCTGATGACCTTGTCTAGAAAAATATTGAAAATAATCGAGGACAGTCCGTCCCTGTGCCGTGCTCTCATTCTAATTTCAAAGGGTCCCGATATCTCACTCATGAATTTCACTTTGGAAGTTGTTCTTGCAAGTGTGTTCTATGATTTTCCGGGTCTTTTGGTCGATTCCGAATTCTTCCATGGTTTCAAAAAGGATTTCGTAGTCTGTTGAGTCATAAGCTTTCTTGTAATCGTTGAATGTAATTACTGTATTCCTGCATTTTCTCATTTGTAGTATCGTCTTCAGGTCCATATCTGTTCCACAGATGATCGCCCTTTTCTGAATCTGGCCTGTTATTCACCACGAAGTAGTAGATTCGCCTGGGGTTCGCCTCTGTTTAAAAGTGCTGTAAAGAGGATTTTGTACGCCACTGGCAGCAGGGAGACATACGAGTATAAAGGTTTTGCATCACGCATCACTCTGGTTCCCAGAACTCCAGAACTCCTGAAGATAGACGTTGACTGTGGGTATCACAAACACAGTCCCTCTGACTGTCACTAAGCCCGCCCGAAGATCTAAACAAGCATGCATGAGCATACCCAATTACACTAAGCGGGTCCGACAGCCGACCATTTCCAGTCATTCCACCAGGAAGGAGGTACACTGCTCGTGTTGCCTATAGTTCAACTACGCCTAGACGGTCAATATCGCGGTTCAACCGCATCCGCATTGATACTTTTTGCCAGGAAGGGCTCTCAACAAGAAAAGTGTCCAGGCGTCTCGGAGAAAACCAAAGCGATGTTGTTCGGACATGAAGGCGATACAGAGAGACAGGAATTGTCTATCACATGCCTCGCTCAGGCCGCCCAAAGGCTACTACTGTAGCGGATGACCGCTATCTACGGATTATGGCTCGGAGGAACCCTGACAGCTACGCCACCATGGTGAATAATGCTTTTCGTGAAGCCACAGGACGTCGTGTTAAGATTCAAACTGTGAACGATAGGTTGCATGATGCTCAACTTCACTTCCGACATCCATGGCGAAGTCCATCTTTGCAGCCACGAGACCATGCAGCGCGGTACAGACCGGCCCAACAACATGACGAATGGACCGCTCATGAATGGAATCGCGTTCTCTTCACTGATGAGTGTCGCATATGCCTTCAATCACACAATTGTAGGCGACGTCTTTGGGGGCAAGCTGGCCAGGCTGAATGCCTGAGACATACTGTCCAGCGAGTGCAGCAAGATGGAGATTCCGTGCTGTTTTGGGGTAGCATTATGTTGGGCCGACGTACGCCGTTGGTGGTCATGCAAGGTGCCGTAACGTCTGTACGATATGTGAATGCCCTCCTCCAGCCGAGAGTGCAACCATATCGGCAGCATACTGGCGAGGCATTCGTCTTCAGGAAAGACAATTCGCTCCCCCATCTTACTCGTCTTGTGATTCTTCCTTCAGGATAACGACATCGCTTGACTTGAGTGGGCAGCGTGTTCTTCAGACATGGACCCTATCGAACATGCTGGGGATAGATTGAAAAGCCGGGCGGAATGGCCAAGCGGTTCTAGGCGCTACAGTCTGGAGCCTCGCGACCGCTGCGGTCGCAGGTTCGAATCCTGCCTCGGGCATGGATGTGTGTGATGTCCTTAGGTTAGTTAGGACATGTGGCATGTAATTGAAGAAGTGTCATGATGATCTCTCCATTGGCAAAAGATTCCGGAATAGTCCCCATTCGGATCTCCGGGAGGGGACTGCCAAGAAGGAGATTACCATGATAAAAAGATTGAATAATCAACGAAAGGATAACGTTCTACGAGTCGGGGCGTGGAATGTCAGAAGCTTGAACGTGGTAGGGAAACTAGAAAATCTGAAAAGGGACATGCAAAGGCTCAATCTATATATAGTCGGGGTCAGTGAAGTGAAGTGGAAGGAAGACAAGGATTTCTGGTCAGATGAGTATCGGGTAATATCAACAGCAGCAGAAGATGGTATAACAGGTGTAGGATTCGTTATGAATAGGAAGGTAGGGAAGAGGGTGTGTTACTGTGAACAGTTCAGTGACCGGGTTGTTAAAATCAGAATCGACAGCAGACCAACACCGACAACGATAGTTCAGGTATACATGCCGATGTCGCAAGCTGAAGAAGAACAGATAGAGAAAGTGTATGAGGATATTGAAAGGGTAATGCAGTATGTAAAGGGGGACGAAAATCTAATTGTCATGGGCGACTGGAATGCAGTTGTAGGGGAAGGAGTAGAAGAAAAGGTTACAGGAGAATATGGGCTTGGGACGAGGAATGAAAGAGGAGAAAGACTAATTGAGTTCTGTAACAAGATTCAGCTAGTAATAGCGAATACCCTGTTCAAGAATCACAAGAAGAGGAGGTATACTTGGAAAAGGCCGGGAGATACGGGAAGATTTCAATTAGATTACATCATGGTCAAACAGAGATTCCGAAATCAGATACTGGATTGTAAGGCGTACCCAGGAGAAGATATAGAATCAGATCACAATATAGTAGTGATGAAGAGTAGGCTGAAGTTCAAGACATTAGTCAGGAAGAATCAATACGCAAAGAAGTGGGATACGGAAGTACTAAGGAATGACGAGATACGTTTGAAGTTCTCTAACGCTATAGATACAGCAATAAGGAATAGCGCAGTAGGCAGTACAGTTGAAGAGGAATGGACATCTCTAAAAAGGGCCATCACTGAAGTTTGGAAGGAAAACATAGGTACAAAGAAGGTAGCTGCGAAGAAACCATGGGTAACAGAAGAAATACTTCAGTTGATTGATGAAAGGAGGAAGTGCAAACATGTTCCGGGAAAATCAGGAATACAGAAATACAAGTCGCTGTGGAATGAAATAAATAGGAAGTGCAGGGAAGCTAAGACGAAATGGCTGCAGGAAAAATGTGAAGACATCGAAAAAGATATGATTGTCGGGAGGACAGACTCAGCGTACAGGAAAGTCAAAACAACCGTTGGTGACATTAAAAGCAACGGTGGTAACATTAAGAGTGCAACGGGAATTCCACTGTTAAATGCAGAGGAGAGAGCAGATAGGTGGAAAGAATACATTGAAAGCCTCTATGAGGGTGAAGATGTGTCTTATGTGATAGAAGAAGAAACGGGAGTCGATTTAGAAGAGATAGGGGATCCAGTATTAGAATCGGAATTTAAAAGAGCTTTGGAGGACTTACGGTCAAATAAGGCAGAAGGGATAGATAACATTCCATCAGAATTTCTAAAATCGTTGGGGGAAGTGGCAACAAAACGACTATTCACGTTGGTGTGTAGAATATATGAGTCTGGCGACATACCATCTGACTTTCGGAAAAGCATCATCCACACAATTCCGAAGACGACAAGAGCTGCTTACAAGAATAATATACAGAAGAATGGAAAAGAAAATTGAGAATGCGCTAGGTGACGATCAGTTTGGCTTTTGGAAAAGTAAAGGGACGAGAGAGGCAATTCTGACGTTACGGCTAATAATGGAAGCAAGGCTAAAGAAAAATCAAGACACGTTCATAGGATTTGTCGACCTGGAAAAAGCGTTCGACAATATAAAATGGTGCAAGCTGTTCGAGATTCTGAAAAAAGTACGGGTAAGCTATAGGGAGAGACGGGTCATATACAATATGTACAACAACCAAGAGGGAATAATAAGAGTGGACGATCAAGAACGAAGTGCTCGTATTAAGAAGGGTGTAAGACAAGGCTGTAGCCTTTCGCCCCTACTCTTCAATCTGTAAATCGAAGAAGCAATGATGGAAATAAAAGAAAGGTTCAGGAGTGGAATTAAAATACAAGGTGAAAGGATATCAATGATACGATTCGCTGATGACATTGCTATCCTGAGTGAAAGAATTAAATGATCTGCTGAACTGAATGAACAGTCTAATGAGTACACAGTATGTTTTGAGAATAAATCGGAGAAAGACGAAGGTAATGAGAAGTAGTAGAAATGAGAACAGCGAGAAACCTAACATCAGGATTGGTGGTCACGAAGTCAATGTTGTTAAGGAATTCTGCTACCTAGGCAGTAAAATAACTAATGACGGACGGAGCAAGGAGGACATCAAAAGCAGACTCGCTATGACAAAAAAGGCATTTCTGGCGAAGAGAAGTCTACTAATATCAAATACCGGCCTTAATTTGAGGAAGAAATTTCTGAGGATGTACGTCTGGAGTACAGCATTGTCTGGTAGTGAAACATGGACTGTGGGAAAACCGGAACAGAAGAGAATCGAAGCATTTGAGATGTGGTGCTATAGACGAATGTTGAAAATTAGGTGGACTGATAAGGTAAGGAATGAGGAGGTTCTACGCAGAATCGGAGAGGAAAGGAATATGTGGAAAACACTGATAAGGAGAAGGGACAGGATGATAGGACATCTGCTAAGACATGAGGGACTGACTTCCATGGTAGTAGAGGTAGCTGTAGAGGGCAAAAACTGTAGAGGAAGACAGAGATTGGAATACGTGAAGCAAATAATTGAGGACGTAGGTTGCAAGTGCTACTCTGAGATGAAGAGGTTAGCACAGGAAAGGAATTCGTGGCGGGCCGCATCAAACCAGTCAGTAGACTGATGACAAAAAAAAAAGTTCTAGGGGACTGATGACCTCAGAAGTTAAGTCCCATAGTCCTCAGAGCCATTTGAACCATAGATTGAAAAGGGATGTTATTGACGTGACCCACCAACCACTCTGAGGGATCTACCGTTGAGGAGTGGGGCAATCTGGACCAGCAGTGCCTTGATGAGCTGGTGGATAGTATACGACAAATGCAGGCATGCATCAACGCAAGAGGACGTCGTACTGGGTATTAGGGGTGCCGGTGTGTTCTGCAATCTGGACCACTACCTCGGAAGGTCTTGCTGTATGATGGTACAACATGCAATGTGTCGTTTTCTTGAGCAACAAAAAGGGCAGAACTGATGTTTATGTTGATATCTATTCCAATTTTCTGCACAGGTTCCGGAACACTTGGAACCGAGGTGATGCAAAACTTTTTTGTTATATTATGTTACCCTGTCTAATCAAAAGCGTCTGGACTCCGCTACGTAATGCGGAATCTACCACCAGACGTCATGAGTGGCGGAAAAGCTATGACAGAAGACTGGGGAGCTCAGCAGCGTTGGGAGACTCCAAAGTTGGACTAGTGATTGGATGTGACCAGAGTAAGATATCCATATGAGCATATCAAACCTTCCAAAGCTCTCCAAGTCGACGGTTGATAAAGTGAATAACCACACCTAAACCAAGATCACATAGACCTCGTGTATTGGCGGGCAAGATGACTGTATGAAATTGCATGGAATCAGTGGAAGGCCGTACCTGTAAATTCCAAAGTGCTACCAGTAGTCCACCTATCACGATGACTGTGCGTAGCCAGTTAAAAAGAATAGGGTAAAGTGGTCAAGCAGTCCTTGTAAGGCATACACTTCAGTAGCCAGAGCTGATCGGCGCTTGGCGTAGTTTAGAAAGCAACGCTGCCAGACAGAAGATGACTGAAAACAAATGATTTGGAGTGATAAATTACGCTATACCATACGGCAGGAGGATGGAAGGGTTTTTTTGGGTTTTGTTAATGCCTGGAGAACGTTACTTGTCATCATATTTTCTGCCACCAGTGAAGTTCATTGCGCATAGTAAAACGTTAAATACATAAGGATATAAATACTTTTGAGAGCATTGTGTGCTGTGTGCAGAGATGACTGTGTCAGCATGACAACAGACACTATCAGAGAGCAGAATCTGTGAGGTAATGGTTTGTGGACAACAACATTCTAGAAATCGACTAGCCTGTCCAGAGTCCTTACATAAACGTAATGGAACGCTTTTGTATGGGTCAGAATGTCCACTTAGCTCCAGACCACAGCATATAAGAAGACTTTCTTCTCTCGTGCCGACTCTTGAGGAAGACTGTATTCCTATTTCTCCACAGACATTCAGAAACCTCATCGAAAGTGTCCCGAGGAGAGTTCAAACTGTTATAAAGACCAAGGATGGACACACCCCCACATTAGTATCAACTAATAAGTGTTCGGATACTTTTGATCAGATAGTGTATGTGGCATGAGATGTACATGCACGGGTCACGCAGTTCGCGTCAATTATGGGCTGGTGGTTTGTGGGTGTGGAGATGGTAACTGGTAATCCCCCCTGATGTGATCCATCGATTTCAGATCAGGCGAATTCGGTGGCCAAAGTATCATGCCTCTCAAACCATTGAACCATGGTCTAGTAATGCCATCCCCACCGCAATCGTAAAATTAAGTGACGTAATGTTTGAAGAGTGTTGAGGAAAGTCGTTTCGTATCCAGTGCCATATCCAATGACGTAGAAAATTTTGATGCAGGTATCCTCGCACATTGCACATTGCTTTTAAAGTGCAATGGGACTGGATTGGATTGTGTGGGGGAGGAGACCAGACAGCGAGGTCATCGGTCTCATCGGATTAGGGAAGGATGGGGAAGGAAGCCGGCCGTGCCCTTTCAAAGGAACCATCCCGGCATTTGCCTGGAGCGATTTAGGGAAATCACGGAAAACCTAAATCAGGATGGCCGGACGCGGGATTGAACCGTCGTCCTCCCGAATGCGAGTCCAGTGTGCTAGCCACTGCGCCACAAGTGCAATGGGTGGGGGGGGGGGGGGGGCATCTTGTTGGTTGTAAAAGCTGTCACTACTGTACATCGTACGTATGAAAGGGAAATATAATCACCAACGACTGTTAGTTACTTTTCTCCAGGTACAGTGCATTCGAAACGTACAGACTGAGTGGATACCCAACAAGAAAAGCTGCATCACACTGCAACAGTGGGAAAATTGACAGTAACGTGGGAACTATCTTCAGTCAGTATGAGCAATGATCACTGTTGACTGTTCTATTAAGTTTGAATTTCAGTTCTCCCGGCCTAAGAAACCTGCCCATAAATCCTGGTGTCATATGTGTAAGTAGGCTGTTTAGTTTCTTATATTGTTAACGCCACGTAGCTCTCTGTATGAAAATCACTGGCTGTGCTGTGTGCAGTCTGTGGCTAGTTTGCATTGTTGTCTGCCATTGTAGTGTTGGGCAGCGGCAGCCGGATGTTAACAGCGCGTAGCGTTGCGCAGTTGGAGGTGAGCCGCCAGCAGTGGTGGATGTGGGGAGAGAAATGGTGGAGTTTTGAAATTTGTAAGACTGGATGTCATGAACTGCTATGTATATTATGATTTTTCAACACTATTAAGGTAAATACATTGTTTGTTCTCTATTAAAACCTTTCATTTGCTAACTATCCCTATCAGTAGTTACTGCCTTCCGTAGTTTTAATCTTTTATTTAGCTGGCAGTAGTGGCGCTAGCTGTATTGCAGTAGTTCGAGTAACCAAGATTTTTGTGAGGTAAGCGATTTGTGAAACGTATAGGTTAATGTTAGTCAGGGCCATTCTTTTGTAGAGATTTTTGAAAGTCAGATTGCGTTGCACTAAAAAATATTGTGTGTCAGTTTAAGCACAGTCTTGTATCATTGTTCAAAGGGGACGTTTCATATGTCGACCCTTAGCCGATACCTCACTGGAATCTTCTGATTTTTTCTTGTAGTTTGTGTAATTAGTGTAGCTTCTGTTTATTGCTAGCGCGTAATTATAGAGAGAGAATTTCCTTTGTAGTTGTAGTTTTTCATTGTTGTACAGTAAAACAGTTGTGGCATGCATGTAGATTTGCAGCAAGTATTTCGCAGCTGCTCTTGCAATTAACGAGATATTATTTTCAGTTCTACGTTAATGTGTTCTCTTATTTTTGCTCTTCAAATTGTGCTTTTCTGTGTTGTCGTGTGAAATATTGTGAAAATAATGGCGTGTGGAAAACGTAATACTAGGCTCCAAAGTAAACTGAGAAATGACAGTGAAGACGAAAGCAGTGTGTTAGCGCCACCACGTAATGAATTAACTAATGTTCAAATTAGTGATTTGGTAATTGTGCGTAGGGAAATGGAGCGGGCGGCAAATAATGGCGTAGACATTGAAACAATTAGTGAACAGGGAAGCATTATCGATCGATCGGTCGGCAATAGCTCGCCTCAGGAATTCGAAATGACAGGACACAATCTCGCAAATACTGTAGATTCAGGTTTTGGGTCCTCACCGTTTTCTCAAATAAGTCAAGACACATTTTCTGCCTGTCAGAATGTGAATGTTGCCGGTGCAAATTCACTGCCGAAAAGCACTGAGGAACATGTTTCAGAAACCAGTGCATTGTTATTACAATTAATACAACAAATGGGACAAACACAGCAAAAGCTTCAAAAGTTAGACACAATGGAACAAAATCTTCGAAAGTTAGACACAGTGGAACAAAATCAGAGACAAACACAGCAAAAGCTTCAAAGGGTAGACACAATTGAACAACACCAGAGGCAAACACAGCAACAGTTAGACATAATGGAACAAAATCAGAGACAAACACAGCAAAAGCTTCAAAAGTTAGACACCACACTTGAACAAACACGTGAAGATTTAACTACTGAGTTACATAACATTGAATCGAAATGTCAAAACGTCTGTAATGAAGTAAAAACACAAATTTGTGAGCATTTTCAACCTATTTTTTCGCGGCATGAAAATGCATTACAGAATCACGAAGCAGCCATAAAAGAACTGCAAACCACTGTTCATGAAAATCACGACACCTTGCAAGCTAAAACTGACTCAGTTGCATCTACCGATTCGGTTACGCAACTTGCAAAAACTCAGGAAAACTTAAAGGACACAGTAGATACTCTGAAACTTGGTTCAGAAAAACACACTGAGGAAATAAGTACACTATCGGAGAAAGTAGCCGAACTTTCGGATCAGGTCACTAACTTATCTACAAAGGTAGATGATGATCTGAATGACACAAGACCTGTAGCCATCACTGACACAGAAGAGTATGAACAAATTAAGAAATTTAAACAAAATCAGAATGAAATTAATACGCAACACAAAAGAGAAATCCGGCAAGTACAAGATCAGTTGGCACAAGTAATACAAAAATTACATATTTCACAGGACACTCGCGCTCCAACACAGGAAGAGGGACTTAGAAATACGGAACAAACACAGAATAATATCACAGGACACTTCGGAAATTATGAAAGAAATTGGCAAGGCACACCGAATTTTGAGATGGAACCGTCGAAACGACGTAACAATGACCGACATGCTACTCGCCGACATTCATTACTACACGTTCATTACTACACGTAAATTCAAAACATTTAAGAATTCTGGCAACGACATTCATCCACAAGCGTGGCTTCATCAATTCTCTCATTATTTTCCTCCCAACTGGTCATTTGAACACAGATTAGAATTTATGTGTGGCTACTTAGAGAATGAACCAGCTGTAAGAATGCGATCGGTCATTCGCGATTGCCACAGTGAAGGAGAATTTTACCATGCCTTCCTCTCAGCATATTGGTCTCAAGCCACACAAGACCGAGTAAAACATGGCATCATAATGATGAAACATTTCGAACAATCTGAATTTTCCAGTCTTGTGAAATATTTTGAAGACATGTTGCACAAGAATCAGTACCTGTCAAACCCATACAGCCCCTCAGAACTCATCCGCATTTGCTTAATCAAGTTACCTGAACATTTACGGCATATTATTTTGGCAGGACGTTGCAAAGACGACATTGAAGCTTTTCAGGGACTCTTACAAGGATTAGAAATTGACACTGACAATCGCGGAACGCGAAAACAGGAACACAACAATTACAGGTCACATCCGTCGCAATTCCGCGATGAAAGAAATAATAACTGGACACAACAAGGCTATTCTCACAACACAAATCGTGACCAAAACAGACACCACCCATATGACAACCGTTGGCAGAGTAGTAATAATTACAGGGAAAGATCACCTCTCCGCAGTAATGACTATCACAGAGACAATCAGAGAAACAGACAATATGGGAACCAGAACTATTATTATCACGGGAGACAGAATAACTTCAGACGCAACGGTCCACCGTGCAGTGATAATTCAGGGAGAAATTCTCCACTACTTAACTGACAAGAAAGAAACTACAGGAACTACCGACAAAACGACAGACCTGAATTCCATCAGAACTGGCGATCTTCAAACAGGGCAGGGCCTTCTCGTCAAGGTGAATTTGTAGAAGTTAGGTCTCCTACTCCCAATAACGATGCGCGCCAACAAAGAAACAGACAATGACCCGCACCGCAGGCAGCCATGTGCGCCGGCTGGCTCGGAGAAAAATAACATAGACGCTAACCTTGAGAAAAATTCCAGTATTCTTTACCGACGTATTCTGCATGACAATTGCATTCAAGTTCAAACTCTGAGTACTATGAAGAGTAAAGGATTTCACCACACTTCACATATAAAACCGCTTATTGAGAGATAATCTGCTTTTTAACTTTGTCTTTGCCATAAAACTTTTCACTTCACACTACTAGTACAATTTGTCACACTGAGAAACTGTTAACATGCAACAATGTTTTGAAGTTAACTATCCACCCTAGAACCTAGGGAACATTTTTAAACAGAAATTATGGATGCATTGTTGTTGTGAACAGATGACACAGTGTTATTGTGTGTGTACATTCTTGCTTGTTAGTTGCACGATTACGTAACGACTATAAGGCTCACATACTTAGAACATTTACCAGTACTGCTAATGAGATTTTAATGCAACATTTTGATTTACTTGAAAATACATTCTGGATTTAAAGTACCTTCTGTGAGATACCAGACGACACAGTGGTTAGTTTATATGATAACTACACGGTTTTATCCCAACACTACTAATGAGTGACAGTTTACAATGTTGCTTTTGCGGTGTTTCTGTTTTATATCTGCGCAGTTTTTATGAATTATTCTGGAAAGTAAAACATGTTTTAGTAGTAACTTTTGTGATATAGCTACAATGAGACTGCCTTTTCTGTAGCACAACAATACGTTACAGCACAGTACTTTCTTCATCACGGCAATAAGCGTAATAACTAAGATATCTATACGCAAAGCATTTCACTTTTGTTTATCATGAGGTAAGTACATTGGCTTCTGCAGAACTTAGCTTTCGGAGGACAATAACTATGACACTTCCACAGAGATTATCTTACAGCAAGACGCACATTTAGCTCTACAGGACATGTATTTGAGTGATTAATTTTGTACTTAAATCATTTATTTTTAAAGATATTTGAAGTACAATGATACGAAGGTTTTCCGTGATACATTTCATTCCATTGCTGTAATCTGTGACACCTGAGGGTATAAATACATTAATCCTCAGGGGGGTACACGCTTACTTTGTGTACCATGTGTGTGGCAAGCACAAGGAGCCCTAGCTAATATGGTATTTGCTTATACAACTTTACACATCGGTAGCATATTTCTCTAACACACACATTACACAGCTATCTGATCATTTAACTGAGACAGACAAACATTTTTTTTTTACTACGTCAGTGACTGATGTTTACGCAATTACACAGCTGGATAACTTCACACTTATGAAATTGTATTTTGTCTGTACTGTGAGAATACTTCATATTTTTCGGAACAATTGTGATACTATGAGAGCTTTGAATGATGTATTTGGTATGGGATCATGATTTTTAAAGTACATTTGAGGTAGATGACACTATTGAAATGAGCAGAGAATTTTTTTTAGGTTTTGAAATTATTGGAGGAAGCTACGACGATTTTGAGAATTGACTGAGATGTTATGATATTATTACGATGACGATATGTATTATGATGAAATATTGAAGTGTCGACGCAAGATGACGTGTCGACGAATATGTATATGTGTAATAAGGTAAGGAATAATGAGTAGTGGTTAGGGACTCTAGTTTGTGAAAAAGGTTGTTAGAAACCAAGAATCGTACTTTAAGAATTATGAAATGGGTGAATGTATTACAATGCTGTCGAAAATTTTTTGGACACTGTTATATTTATAGGATTTTGTTTCTACACATTTGTAACGCAAATTTTCGACCTGTAAAATTTTTTATATGAGACTGTCACTGTAGCGGAAACTGCTGTCGTAAATATTTCGGTAAGAAAGCTAAGTGACCTTGATGTAATGCGTTGTGGCATCCAGCTGGGCCAGCCGCCTGGAGAAAAAGCCATGAGGTAGAAAAAAAAGAGGCCATTAACCTCGCTTCTGACATTCCCTTGTAGAAAGCATCGCAAATACGACACGCTCATTACCTGGAAACATATCGTACTTTCTGATATTTACTGAAATGCCTAATGAAATGACAAGAAATAGTTTGTCTACACACCTGATTATGACTACTGTCTTTCTAGATGAGAGATTTTTTTACTACTTATGAAATGCCACATGGCTACTGAACGATGTTCTTATGCTTTGCTTTGTACATAGTTGCTTATTTCATTTGATATATAGTTTCTAGCTGCACTGCAGCTTTGGTTAAAATAAAATTTTATAGATGTACTAATATAAATATTTTCTGTCTACAGATCGAGTAAATAATTATTTTTTCGAAAAATGAGGGAGCACAAAAAGACATTTACCTTCACAGGAACTGCATTAATAATTTTCTTTTCAAGTACTTGGTAATTTATTTTGTAGAATAAGTTGTGGTGCACCAATTTAATGACATAGATATTAAGATTTCCCTTATCTGCGTTGTTGTCTTTAGTGTACTATTTTTTCTGCTTGAGCTTTGTCATGTTTAGATATAAGTTATTGCATTTGCTGCTGCTGTTTGCCAGGTATAGTGTTACTGAATTTGACTTTGTATTACTCTGTTAAGCCAGTTTTACTACGAATTTATTTTTCTTGTTTGCTGTGCATTGCCTTATATTAGTTGTAATATTGCATTTGCTTTGCTATGCTTGCTTTGCCATTTGTATTTTTTATCATTGCTGTTTGTGTTAATTGTTTTGTGCTGCTGCATTGCCTCGTTCCTTAGTTTAGAATCTGAGCTCAGTAGATTTAAGTTAGCTTAAGATGGGGTAGGCTATATGAGAGAACGAGTTGTGATGAATTGGAAGAAATGCATTGAGAAGCTATAAGAAAATGTTTTGGCCAAAAAAAAAAAGAGAAAGTATTTTGAAAGAGGATATGAGCAAAAAAGTAGGGTTTAGGGACAACAGGTTTAGGTAGGATTTTCTTGGAAATAAATGATGAGGTAAGATAATGGAAAATAAATAATGAGGTAAGAAATATGTGAACATATAAATACAGAAAGCATGCGTGGATAGGATTTTTTTGGTGGAAACAAATGTTGAAATGAGACGAAAGATCTATGGAATGAAGTTTTAGGTTGGACTGCAGTACCAAATGTTACACTGAAAACAAACCCTGCCCTTTCCTCTTATGTTATTCTGCTATGTGTTTGTGTACTCTTGTATATTTGTGTTTTTCCTGTCTTTATGTGTTTAGCTGATATGAGTTATGTTGTGGAATTTTTCTAATAATATGTTTTTTTCTTTGTAAAGATGCTTAGCCATTATTTAATGCTCATGTGTGAATTTGATGTTTCAAAAGTTATTCTGATCTTTTATGTATGTACTTATGTCAAAATTCCTGTAACACTGATGTATCAGTTTATTTCTATTCTTTTGTAAAGCCTGTACTACTACAAATTTATCTGTATTGTTATGTTCTTTAATGATGTATTTTGTACCTTTGTTATTGTATTCTTATGTTATAAAATTGTAATTGACACCAGTTCATCAAATTAAGTAAATTGTAAGTTACATTTCACTGCACACATTTCTGTTGGTCATAGTATATGGACAATATGTGAGAAGTAGGGACTGATAGTGTTTGCACGTGTGTTAATAATTCAGCAAGGGACTGGATAACAGCATTGCTGGTTCTAAGGACATTTCAAACAAATTTTTTGTGAGTGAACATGTGGTGGTTTATGGGCTTGCTATATTCTCCGCAAGACTCTTCGATGGTGATTGTGCACCTGCACAGTCGCAACAGATGGCTGCTGGCCGTCTCTACAAGGACTACAGTGGGTCTGCACCTTTGATGACTCACCAGTACCATTATTTCTACAAGGACTACAGTGGGTCTGCACATTTGATGGCCCACCAATCCCATACTCTCTACCAAGACTATAGTGGGTCTGCTCTGTGATGACCTACCTACCAGTATTATTAAAACTTTGACTGACTCTGCTGTGGGTCCGCTCTGTTGTGGCCCATTACCTGTCTGCATGTCAAGAGTCAGCTCTGTCTTTCCGTAGGAAGGACAACACTACTTCTTCAAGACTGCATGGAAATCCACTACTTCCGTGTGCATTTTCTTTTACTGCTCAGACTGAAAAAAATCTGCAATTTTACTGTGATGAATGATCAGGACAGTCTTTATGGACTGTGAGAAAATTTTAGCTTTTGACCAACATTGTATCAATAAGTGTGTGCATTTGATATCTTTGTTAATGTAATTATGAAAAATTTCTTCAAATCATTTTTGGCCACTGCCCAAAAAAATTTGTAAAATTTTTTGTGGGGAGCATGGGGGCTATGTAAGTAGGCTGTTTAGGTTCTTATATTGGTAACGCCACGTAGCGCTCTGAATGAAAATCACTGGCTGTGCTGTGTGCAGTCTGTGGCTAGTTTGCGTTGTTGTCTGCCATTGTAGTGTTGGGCAGCGGCAGCTGGATGTTAACAGCGCGTAGCGTTGCGCAGTTGGAGGTGAGCCGCCAGCAGTGGTGGATGTGGGGAGAGAAATGGCGGAGTTTTGAAATTTGTAAGACTGGATGTCATGAACTGCTATGTATATTATGATTTTTCAACACTATTAAGGTAAATACATTGTTTGTCCTCTATTATAATCTTTCATTTGCTAACTATCCCTATCAGTAGTTACTGCCTTCCGTAGTTTTAATCTTTTATTTAGCTGGCAGTAGTGGCACTCGCTGTATTGCAGTAGTTCGAGTAACCAAGATTTTTGTGAGGTGAGCGATTTGTGAAACGTATAGGTTAATGTTAGTCAGGGCCATTCTTTTGTAGAGATTTTTGAAAGTCAGATTGCGTTGCGCTAAAAAGTATTGTGTGTCAGTTTAAGTACAGTCTTGTATAATTGTTCAAAGGGGACGTTTAATATGTAACAGTCCAAAGAAACCATTCCCAATAGCGTCATCTTCGATGTAGGTAGTCGGTTCAGCTGTTGCATCAGCCTTCGAATGAAATAACGCAACCTCCCTGTCTTCAGAGCAAGTCACATCCTACTAGCATTTCTCACGGAATCCTAGCCTTGATAATTTTTATGGCGATATCAGAAACCGAACCAGCTTCACAGCTCAGAATTGTCATCACTAGTAACCGCGCAAGGTCACATCACGCTCTGTTACGTGAATTGTGAAATTGCCTCTCGTAATTCATAATACTGCAGGTACGACAGTCTCGCACTATCGTCCGCACTGTATCTGGACAAGATTCCAGCCTCGGTTGCGGTCAAACTAGGGGCAAGCATCACTTAAAACATCATAGCCACCAGAAATCTACAGATACCAGTCTTTGAATGCTGACCCCTGTTCTGACCGTAACCTAAGTTGTAATCATTCTTCACTTTGCTCAGGGATCCTGAAGATAATAGTAGTAGTAGTTTTATTCATCCGTAGATCTCTTTTTACAAGGGTATAGGACATGTCAAGGAATTTACAAGTTTAGACCAATTTAAAGTAAGCTAATTCGTATACACATACATTTACAAACTTCCAGTTAGAGACAATTATTAGATTTACTCTTGGTATACAAAACCTTTTTGATAAATAACTCATTAAATAATGTAATGCCACACTGTTCACTCGAATCTTACTATCAGTCACTGCACACACTAAACACACATTGTTTCGTAACACTTCACTCACACACACACACACACACACACACACACACACACACACACACTGGTGATCTCTGGCCCATTTTCTGTACCACAACTTCTCATTTGCTATTCTGAAAAACTGAGCCAGCATCCCTTTATAACGAGTGAGATCTTGAGCTCAGAAAGAGGAAGAGGTGTTATTATTGTGCAATGCGTAGCTTGGGGGTAAGTTTTTCTAGAAAAGGAAAAAGAAGGAAAAAATGTAGTGTAAAGGTGTTACGTGGAATGTTGGATGTTTTATAATCATTATTATTATTATTTATTTGTATAACATTTTTTTTTACCAAACCCCTACTGTTTTATCTAAGTAATCCTTCAATGTATAAAATGTATTGCATAACAGGTACTTTTTAACTGCTTTTTTAAATAAGTGTATTTTTGCAAATTCTTTAATCTCTTTTGGTAATTTATTGTACAGTTTTATTCCTTGGTATAAAATGCTGTTTTGAGTTTTATGTTTATTTTTCTTGGCAAATGTAAGTTGAGTCTAGCTCTTATCACATGGTCATGGACAGCACTGTTTTTGCAGTAATTACCAATGTTATTTTTTGTGTACAACTGACTGGTAAATGTATTCATACAGAACAGTTATAAACCCCAGTTTTGGAACAGATCTTTACAATGAGATCGACTACCATTTTCGGCTCTGATTCTTATGGCTGTTTTCTGGAGTTTGAAAATTGTGTTAATATTTTGTGCATTTGTTCCCCAAAAAATAATGCCATAGCCAAGAATTGAGAATACATCTGAATAGTATGTAATTAAAACACACTGCATGTTAGATACTGATGATAGGATTCTAGGGACACAACGTGCTGATTACATTCTGTTTGCAAGTACCTTTGTGTGTTCACACCACTCCAAATGAGAATCAGTACTATTCCTAAAAATTTTGCATTTGTTACAGAGTCTATAGAGGTGCCATCTACATTTAATTAACTTTTTAATTTTCCGTCTTCAAACTTAAATTAATGGCATTACTTTTTTATGTACAGTGTCACTTTATTGATTATTGACCAATCATAAACTCAGAGAGCTTCATTTGCTTTCTCTGCAAGGAGTTCTCTTGTTTTCTCAGTGATTATAATATTGTTGTCATCAGCGAAGAGAATTGTCTCACATTGAGTAATACTACTGAGAAAGTCATTAACGTGTATCATGAATAGTATTTGCCCTAAAATGCTACCTTGTGTAACACCTATATTTATGTATTTTGGTTCTGATAAGTGTTTTACTAAATGTTTAGATCTATTTAAAGCATGTTTTATCTCTACTCTTTGTACCTTGTCTGCTAGGTATGATCAAAACAGTCATTAGCTACACCTCTTGTTTCTAATGCTTCTAATTTATTTAATAGAATCTTGTGATGAACTGCATCAAAGACTTTAGAAAGATACAAAAACATGCCTGTGACACACTCATCTTTGTCAGGAGCATCAAACATAACCTTTGTGAGTTCTACTATGGCTGACTCCGTACTTTTGTCACTTCGGAAACCAAAATGTGATTCGCTTAAAAGATTGTATTTAGTCAGGTAATTCATTAATCTATCTTTCATAATTGCTTATATTATTTTTGAGAATGGTGACAGCAGGGAAATGGGCCAGTAATTTTCTATGTCTTCTGCAGTACCATTCTTAAGCAAAGGTACAACTCTTGCCTGTTTTGACTGCTTTGGAAATGTCCCTGATGTGAAAGATTCATTTATTATATTTGTTAAGGGGCCTAGTATAATCTCTATGTATTGTTTCAGTACACTCATTGGTACTTCATCTAAGCCTACTGACCTTTTATTTTTCAGTTTTTGAACAGTTACATTGACTTTATTCTCTGTGGTTGGAAGTAGCATCATTGTATTTACTGAAACATTATTTACAGGTGTTATATTATTTGTTTTGGGGAATTTTTACTGTAACTTCTCTGCAATACTTAAAATGCTCATTACATAGTTTGCTAAGTGTTGTGGATCATTTATTACCTTATCCCCCTCCATTAGCAGTATGTTATTCTGGGTTTGTTTACCTCTCCATGTTTCCATTTTTATAACATCCCAGACTGCTTTGCTTTTATTCTTTGCAATATATATTATTTTGTCATTAAATGATTTTTGCAGCGGTCAGCACTTTCCTATAGATTTTTTTGTATTAATGCTAGAAATTTAAGAATTCTGGATCATAGTGACTCTTTTTCATGGAACTGAGGTATTAAAGTGTTTTTGGGATTACTTCTTAATATCTACTGTTATCCATTTGTTTTTGTGAGATGTTGATAAATACGTTCATACTTTTGGAAATGCCTTTTCAAAGTTCAATTTAAATAATGTGGAGAATTTACAGAATTTAATATTCAACTTAGTTTCCTTATACACTTCATTCCAGCTTTGTTCTGCTAGTTCCTTTAAGAAATCTTTTATTTTGATTTCTGATAGGTGCCATTTGTAGCCTTGTAGTTTAGGGAATGATTCGATGCCTGATTTTAGTGTTGTTATTTGACAGAGATGGTCTGATAGTCTGTGATGTTTTAAAATTACATCACAGTTTCCCTGTACATATCTGTGGCCACATGGTCAATTACTGATGCAGTCGTAGTGACCCTTTTTGCACTATAGACCAATAGGGATATGCCAAAATTCTGAAGAATATTTATGTGGGTGCTTATGGATTCATTTATGATATTAGTGTTGATGTTAATATCCCCACACAGAATTCTGTTGACCTTTGTGCTGGAGACTTTATCTAGAACTTCAGTTAATTAATTGAAAAAAGTGTCCACACTACTATTAGGTGATCTATACACACATAGAATGATTAATTTCTTAGTGGTATCAAGCCCTGTTAATTCAGTAGCTGATATTTCAAAGTGTTTGTCTTCACTAGCTGTACTGAGGTCTTTATTTTAACTGAGTTCCTTTTCTGATATAAAAGCATCATCCTTCATACCTTGAAGCAGTTCTGCAGCAAGAGTTTGCCCTTTCGTACGACGATAACACTACATGTTGGATTTCTGTCTCTCTACACCAGTGCTCAGTAACACAAACTAGTTCAAAGATTGGAGCTCAACTTACGATAGCTGTATTTTATTTTTTATTGATTGCATGTTTTGATGGAGGATTGTTAAGTCTGTGAAATGCCCCATGTTACTCTTTCCAATTGTTTGTTTGCCTTTATGACATCTGGTATGTGTGATATTTGGAATGTTAAAATCTGTCTTGTCAGTGATTGTTTCAGTACTTTTTAAAGTACTGGAGATATTCTTTAGACAGGGGAACCTGTTGTGTCGATTTATCATAAAAAAGACTTGCTTTTCCTACCCATGACAACAGGTATTTGACCATGTGTGGCCCGAGATCCACCCCCTATACTTTCATGAATCATATGTACCAATCTTCCCTTCCCAGTCCTGTTTAGGTGTAGGCCATGCCTAATGAAACCCCATCTGATAGTCATGACGGGCACCAACATGAGCAAAGTTGGCTGCCCTCAGAGCCATCACTAACCCCACAGTGATTCGCCTCACAGCTCCATCATGGTGTGGCCGATCATGACGCTGGAACTGCTCAACAAAGTGTATGTTGGTGCCATGAGTCAGGGAAGCTATCTTGTCCAGGTCACCACCTATGTCTTATGCCCCATCCTTGTCCAAACTGTTTCCCATCCAACCCACTGTCACTACATGGTCTTCTTTTGTAAAGTCCTTACATAAAACCCCCAAGTCCTCTATCACATGACTTAGCCCTGTATTTGGCTTGAAAGTACTGGTGGCTTGGTACGCTGACCCTAAACTTTCCCGGCGGAGTCAGGGATTTTCTCTGCCTCGTAATGACTGGGTGTTGTGTGCTGTCCTTAGGTTAGTTAGGTTTAAGTAGTTCTAAGTTCTAGGGGACTGATGACCATAGCTGTTAAGTCCCATAGTGCTCAGAGCCATTTGAACCATTGAACCTAAACTTTCCTTAAGTCTGGGCTACACGTCGCCCATGGCTACTACCTAGCAGCAGCACTTTCTTCGTCCTAACACTTTGTACACTACTAGGCTTCTTGGCCTCGGTTGAAGTGTGCTGCACATTTTCTGCTCCTTGTTCTACCTGAGGTTCGTTTCCACTTGACTCTGGCTGTGGTAGATACCTGTTTTTGGTGTTGATGATAAGACTGTCAGATCGCGTTCTCTTTCTTCCTATGCTCCACCGAGCTGCCAATTCCCAACCACCCTCCCCCCCCCCTATCTCCCTTGATCCTTATCAGTTCCTTCCTTGCTACCTCCAACTTTGCCTGAAGGGCACAGATTTCCCTTTCCTGTTCCCCAGTATTTCCCTTTCCTGTTTCCCAGTAAAAATGTTCCTACTGTATACTCTGCAGTTCGAGGAGAGAGCCCCTTCTCCCATCACTCTCCCCACTGCATTCCCCCCCCCCCCCCAATGAAAATATTTCCTACAAGATTGGCAGCAACAAATCCTTTTGCTCACTACGCTATGGCAGCTCCGACATTTATCACTGATGGTCAGTTTCGAACGCACAATTAAGTTTAATGAATGTTTTAACTTTTGTCAAGGACGCGAGATTGACTGTATGTAAACATAAAACGGCACAAAGGTCCTATGTGCGGTGGTTGCTGTTTATGTACTGATTTAGAAATACAATGACAGAAGAATGAATTAGTAATTACTTTGCTTTTAGAGAATTTACGTGTCAAGCGTGTTTGGTCAGATTTTTAAACATTTATATCGTGGAAAATTTAGGCCTAGATTGTGTCTATCTAACTAGTAAACAATACGAAATGTGTTAGATAATACGATTTAGAAACGTTTAATTACACTTCTATTGCTACAATAGACACCGATGAAACTAGTAGCTGTCTTTTTTTAACGAATTTGCACTATCAAGAAAAATTCAATAGAATTCTTTTGTGCTTATGTCAGGCAAAATTTCTGGTTATGTTGCGATTATCGGAACTTCAGATAACACAAAGTTTCTTCAGAAACAAGATCTGCTTGGAAGCTAATACTCAGTTGAGCGACAAGAACGGACACTGCAGCAAGTATACGAAACAAAGAAAATTCAAATTTGACACTATTTCCTCTTAATCGGCCATCTTGAAGATGATAAATCGCCGAAACGGGTAGCCAATAAAATAACAGTTTGGAAATTAGGCGGCTGAGAGGTGTTTGATTTGACATTATGTACTAAACGACGGAGTCCCTCATCTCTCAAAAGATGGATATACGGAGACAATCATGTAATTGTCATCTGTTAAGGAGACATACGATCAAATAATTTAAATACATTTTCTTTGACGTTTCGAAGTGTGAATTTTTTTCTGCCGCGCTAAGGAAAGTACATAAGCAGAGAAGTACCTACTGAGAAATCAATAAATCAATCTAGCGACGATAAAGACTGCGAATGGAGAATTCCACTGATCGTTATGAGAACGATCATCTCGGAAACGGCGAAGCTGGTCGGCTGTTGGCTTGCCGCCGCCGTGACCGTCAGTACTGCTGGGTTTCCCAAACTGTGTTCGTGGAACAATGGCCATTAATAATATGGCGTTTTGCTGGACATTTTGACGATACCAATTATTTATTTAAAATTTTATTATGAGTTCTGAGTTATTAGTTATGAATCAGAGGTCAAGTAGCCACTGAATAAGACAATTTTTTTTTTGAACAAGTTGTTAACCTTTGAAATGAACAAGCTGTTCCATCAAAGTACCAGGATTCTCAAAGTGTTCCGGCACAGGAAGAGTTTGGAGACCCCTGATCCACGGAAAGCAGTTGAAGGACGGTGGAACGACGAGTACGCAACAAGTTGTTGGACACCCACGCCGTGTCGGAGAACTTAGAGGTTGGAGGCTGCAGAGACCGATAGGAGGCGATCTGTGGCAGATCTAATGACAGGGTACAGTCCTGGTGCAGGCAAAAGTGTTTCGGAGCGCACTATTCAGCGCACATTGCTGAACGTGGATCTCTGCAGCAGAAGACACCTACATGTTTCCGTTTTGACCCAAAGACATCGTGAACTAAGACTGCAGCTTATGGAGACTGGAGCGTGGATCAGTGGAAACATGTCGCTCGATCCGACGAATCGCGTTTCTTGGTATATCAGATCGACTGTCGCCTCAGGATCAGAAGTGTACAAATTCTCTTTCTAGTCTGCCTGGTCCTGTCTGCGCCGCAACCATTGAATCAGCTCAATCTGCCGCAACGGAGACGCAAGAGTACACGCACAGTGGTTACAGCAGGCCAACCTGGGTTCCCACAAGCCTGGCAAGCTTCTCGGAACCCGTTTAGCCTGCTGCGCCTGCCACCAGCCTCCTTTATCAGTCCGACGTGACTAGCTAGCTAGGTATATTTTTGGGTAAGTAGTTTCAGTGCACGTCATTTCTCATAATGGATGGAGCAGCAAAACGAGTAAACTCTGACGGAGCAGTGGATTGGTGGTGCTGGGGCTTACGAACATACGTAATAACATTCCATGTACAAAGTTTCTGTCCGCAGCTCGTGGTCGTGCGGTAGCGTTCTCGCTTCCCACTCCCGAATTCCCGGGTTCGATTCCCGGCGGGGTCAGGGATTTTCTCTGCCTCGTGATGACTGGGTGTCGTGTGATGTCCTTAGGTTAGTTAGGTTTAAGTAGTTCCAAGTTCTAGGGGACTGATGACCATAGATGTTGTCCCATAGTGCTCAGAGCCATTTGAACCATTTTTAAACAAAGTTTCATGCTTTTACAACACAAAAATACACAGAAAACTCAAAACGTGAACCCCCCCCCCCCACCACCACCACCACCACTTAGCCTTGCAAGATAATCGTTAAAACAATTTTACCACACAATTTTTTTAATACAACTTTTAATCAATGAGCAGGGAAAAATTGAATTCAAACATTCGCTCTCCTTTTACCTTTCACAAACAACTAATATTAAGAAAGCAGTTAATGAACAAGAATGACATAACCGTGCTTGGAATCAACCAAAACAGCTTTCAAATTGTGTATTGGGTTCACCTTCCTGCATGTAGAATAAACAATTTTAAAGAGGCCCCAGATAATCTTTACGTAAGGTTCAAATGGTTCAAATGGCTCTGAGCACTATGCGACTTAACTTCTGAGGTCATCAGTCGCCTAGAACTTAGAACTACTTAAACCTAACTAACCTAAGGACATCACACACATCCATGCCCGAGGCAGGATTCGAACCTGCGACCGTAGCGGTCGCTCGGTTCCAGACTACAGCGCCTAGAACCGCACGGCCAATTTACGTGAGGAACAAATACCATCTACTAACATGGCAGACGGGAATCACACATGTGTCATCGGCAATTAACAAGGAAAGATTAAATTTACGCTCTGAGGTCACTGTCCAGCATTTCAGAATTAATAATATGAAAACGACCGCAGGTAATTTTTATCCAACAGACACGTGAATTACTACCGTGAATTGATAGTTCACACGTTATCATTACCCATAATCACCCCCTTCCAATATGTGGAAGAGATCGTTAAAACAATTTTACCACACAATTTTTTAATACAACTTTTAATCAATGAGCAGGGAAAAATTGAATTCAAACTTTCGCTCCCCTTTTACCTTTCACAAACAACTAATATTAAGAAAGCAGTTAATGAACAAGAATGACATAACCGTGCTTGGAATCAACCAAAACAGCTTTCAAATTGTGTATTGGGTTCACCTTCCTGCATGTAGAATAAACAATTTTAAAGAGGCCCCAGATAATCTTTACGTAAGGTTCAAATGGTTCAAATGGCTCTGAGCACTATGCGACTTAACTTCTGAGGTCATCAGTCGCCTAGAACTTAGAACTACTTAAACCTAACTAACCTAAGGACATCACACACATCCATGCCCGAGGCAGGATTCGAACCTGCGACCGTAGCGGTCGCTCGGTTCCAGACTACAGCGCCTAGAACCGCACGGCCAATTTACGTGAGGAACAAATACCATCTACTAACATGGCAGACGGGAATCACACATGTGTCATCGGCAATTAACAAGGAAAGATTAAATTTACGCTCTGAGGTCACAGTCCAGCATTTCAGAATTAATAATATGAAAACGACCGCAGGTAATTTTTATCCAACAGACACGTGAATTACTACCGTGAATTGATAGTTCACACGTTATCATTACCCATAATCACCCCCTTCCAATATGTGGAAGAGACCTTTTTCAACAATAATCAAACGAATAACGGGATGCACACCACTAATAAATATGTTTCTCGTCAAGACAAGAAAGCGCATCAAAAACAACGTGGACTCAAAAGAATAACCATGATGCGTACCAGTAACGTACTTCACGACAACCAAGTCACTCAATCGCGTGGACCGTAAATGCGCTTCTACAAGCTGTAACGGCCACACGAATCCACCTAGGTTAATAATTGTCATCGGCCGTCTCGACCAGCTTAGCCTTTTTTATGTGGCTATTGAACGTGGCTCAGAGTCCAAAATTCGGCGAATGGGATATGCAGCATGCCCACTCGACCCAACAACGGCTTGGAATCTCCGGTTGACCAAATACGTGTCCCGATCAACGGATCGCCAAGGCAAAGACTGCAGCCACTCTTCATCAGCCGTCTCAAGAAGTTTCTGTCGTCCCACTCCAGAAGGTTCTGCTCTACCGATTCCGGAGCGCCAGAGGCACCAGACGTCGGGAATTTAACGTGGCGGCCTCTGGCCCCAGAATCCCACCCTCACATAAACCAAATGAGATTCAGGAGCAATTAAGAACTGGGAAATATATACCAGTCACGAAACAGAGCAGAAGTCCTGTAGAGGAAAAGCTGTTGTGTGTTTTGGAGACAGGTTCGAATAAATCGGTAAGTGTCTCGCAAAGCAAATTAACGTAAAAAGTTACTAAACACTCGCTCGGGGTTCTCGAGCATATTACGACATTTTTGTAAATGTGAGCAGCAGTATGTTACGATATGTTTGTAAAGTTGACGTATAGCTTCCTGACTCCATAAATATCTTGAAAGAGGGCAAAGACTCACACGGGGAGGTCACGACGTTGGGATCACAGATTTATTTCAAACTTTGTTCACGTCTAGCAGGCCATTAAAACAACAGAATGTGCTAATAGTAAGGTGCACTACTCTGGAAATTCCGAGAAAATCGCGAGAAAAATTTTGCGCGTCTATTATGAGGCTTATGTATCTGTGCGTAGTTGCCGGATGTTAGGGTACGCGGTGGTCAAGTATTAGCGTCCGAGCTTTGTAGGACAAGTTTCTATGAGACGAAGGTTCGACTCCCTCCAAAACTTAATTATTAGCGTACTTGTTTCATTGCTGGTTTATTATTAATTTATATGACATTTTAGAGGTAATGTAACGGGAAAAAACCACGTGCATTTGCCTGAAGTTTCAGTTTATGATTTCCATGTCTGCGTGACAAATACGATTCTGCGAAGTGTGATGTGGAAGGCACATCCGACGAGCAGTCGTACACTACCCTTGTGGTCTGACACACTGTGACATACTACATTACTGACTGTGAATAATTCCATTCGGATCATTATTTATTGATGTTTGACTTAGGCACTTAGGCTTTCCAAGCCTGTCCCTCGTCCTTGAAAATTTAATTAGTAAATAGTCAAATAACATACGAAATTCACTACAACTTCATGAAAATGCACTTGGGTTGTTTAACTATGTTACCTCTCAAATGTCATATAAATGAATTAATGTGACCATTGACGAAAAAAATATTGATTAAAAGATAAGCGTTTACGACCCTCTTCCAAAGCGGGAACGCTAACCACTTGACAGCAATGACTTTTTACGGCCAGTATCTGCGCACAAATACATCAGTTACGTAATAGTCGCGTAGAACTTTTCTTGCGATTTTCTCGTAATATTAGAGTAGTGCATCTTACTATTTGCAAATTATGTTGTTTGATGGTCTACTGAAAGTGTACAAAGTTTGAAGCAAATCCGTGATCCTAACGACGCGGCCTCCTCTTGTAAGTGGCTGACAAGTATGTAGAAATGTGTGTTACGGACTTGAAGTCATTTAGCAGTAACAGACTTTCTAAACTTAAGGCAAACTTTGATTGAAATAGGAAAAAAAACATGGCTCTGTGGATATTAAAATCAACTTTCTGATGGTATGAAGAAACCTTTTTATGAAAGAAAAGCTTCTCCCTTCAAATATATACTTATTAGCTTAACATAATAATAAAAACGAACACGGCACTAGCCAAAATGCATTTGGGGAATTCAGACTGAACTATTTTGGTCACTTAGAACTATCCAGCGAACCTGCGATATACATTCTGATAAAGGTAATTAAAATTGCTGTAACTGGGGCCGTGTTTGGTTGGAACACACTAAGGTTACAGAAACTACACTTCCAAACTTCACTCCAGTTAGTGTTGAATTATAATACCACCTTAATGTTCTTAGATGGAAAGGATCTCGACTTCAGGGGCGGTTCTGCTTACTGCAGGAAACATGTGTTAGAGGTGATCTGACGATTGTTGAAACTGATAAGGGTCAAACTAGTAGAAAGAGTGTGAAGTTGCAGAAATCGAAATAAATACACTACTGGCCATTAAAATTGCTACACCAAGAAGAAATGCAGATGATAAACAGGTATTCATTGGACAAATATATTATACTAGAACTGACATGTGATTACATTTTCACGCAATTTGGTTGCATAGATCCTGAGAAATCAATACCCAGAACAAGCCACTCTGGCAGTAATAACGGCATTGATACGCCTGGGCATTTAGTCAAAGAGAGCTTGGATGGCGTGTACAGGTACAGCTGCCCATGCAACTACAACACAATACCACAGTTCATCAAGAGTAATGACTGGCGTATTGTGACGAGCCACTTGCTCGGCCACCATTGACCAGACGTTTTCAATTGGTGAAAGATCTGGAGAATGTGCTGGCCAGGGCAGTAGTCGAACATTTTCTTTATCCAGAAAGGCCCGTACAGGACCTGCAACATGCGGTCGTGCATTATCCTGCTAAAATGTAGGGTTTCGCAGGGATCAAATGAAGGGTAGAGCCACGGGTCGTAACACATCTGAAATGTAACGTCCACTGTTCAAAGTGTCGTCAATGCGAACAAGAGGTGACCGAGACGTGTGACCAATTGCACCCCATACCATCACGCCGGGAGATACGCCAGTATGGCGATGACGAATACACGCTTCCAATGTCGCCAAACACGGATGCGACCATCATGATGCTGTAAACAGAACCTGTATTCATACGAAAAAATGACGTTTTGCCATGCGTGCACCCAGGTTGAGTACACCATCGCAGGCGCTCCTGTCTGTGATGCAGCGTCAAGGGTAACCGCAGCCATGGTTTCCGAGCTGATAGTCCATGCTGCTGCAAACGTCGTCGGATTGTTCGTGCAGATGGTTGTTGTCTTGCAAACGTCCCCATCCGTTGACTCAGGGATCGAGACGTGGCTGCACAATCCGTTACAGTCATGCGGATAAGATGCCTGTCATCTCAACTGTTAGTGATACGAGGCCGTTGGGATCCAGTACGGCGTTCCGTATTACCCTCCTGAACCCACCGATTCCATATTCTGCTAACAGTCGTCTTTGTGGTGTAGCAATTTTAATGGCCAGTAGTGTAAATAAACCTGAAATACGCCGAAAAAGTATAAACAAATTTCAGGCCTACAATGACCAAAATTGAACATGGATTTCACTGAGCCTCGTCCTGTGATACTTGGTTATTTTCATCAACTAACGAAACCTGCTCATAACACTACAACGAAAACATACATATTGAACTGCTATGTAGCATGACACAGCTGGAAGACGGGCACGGAGGCAAGATTCTCAAACCTTTCTTTTTATGTGTAAATAAATGTAATCGGCAAAACTAAAATACTTTACGTAAGCCTACGTAAGGAACGCCGTATTTTTGCAACCACCGTAACAGATCTACTAAGGAGACTGCCTACACTACGCTTGTCCGTCCTCTTTCATAATGCTTCTGCGCGGTGTGGGATCCTTACCAGATCGAACTGACAGAGTACATCGAAAAAGTTCAAAGACGGGCAGCACGTTATGTATTATCGCGAAATATGGGAGAGAGTGTCACAGAAATGATACAGGATTTGGGCTGGGCATCATTAAAAGAAAGGCGTTTTTCGTTGCGACGGAATCTTCTCACGAAATTCCAATCACCAACTTTCTCCTCCGAATCCGAAAATATTTTGTTGACACCGACCTACATAGGGAGAAACGATCACCACGATATAATAAGGGAAAACAGAGCTCATTCTGAACGATATAGGCGTTCGTTCTTTCCGAGCGCTATACGAGATTGGAATAATAGAGAATTGTGAAGGTGGTTCGATGAACCCTTTGCCAGGCTGTAAGGTGTCAGGCAAATCCAACACCTTCCATGAAAACCCTGACATGATAAGCAAATCCTGTAGTATGTCACATAGCTCCGAATAAATCGTGACATTAACTTAATCAAAGTAATACGAGTAACGAGTGAGCAAATGGAATACCACAGACTAACACAAGAATGCCTAAATGCATGTCATACCTTCCCACCGTGAGACAGACGCAGTTCCGAGGGGAGAAACGAGAACAGAAGCCGAGAGCAGAACCGTGTTAAGCCGGAAGGCCCTACGATAAGGGACGGACACCCACGTTGCCAGCTAACTGCTAGGACCACCCCCCAGCCCATGTTAAAAGCTAGAGCCCTCCAGATGAACAGTATAGATCTCACGATAACACAAAAAGGGCTACCCCAGCCGCAAGTTTTAGCGTGAGACTTTTTCGCGTCTCTGTTACGTTGCAAACTTTAAAAACATTGCCCCACCACGAAAAGTATAACGTTTCTCACTGGATAGACAGAATTTTTGTAGGCGGAGCTTAAGGTTAACATTGAGACCCTGATTGGTCAGATGACAACACAGCCAAATAGTTTTTTTAAACCAACTTCGGTAAATTGTAGTAAGGAGAAGTTAGGAGAGAGTTGCTTCCGAGATGGCGAGGTGAGCGGAGCTGTGCTGCCTGCCGCCCCCTGACGAACACCGACAATGAAATGAACGCACGCGATGCCGCATAACAGCGCATAAAGCTTCACTCAGAACTGCAAAAGTCTCATCTGTGACACCCCCTTTTTGCGTAATACTAGTGTCGATCGTCAATTAAAGCTCATGCCACTTGAGGTAAAAATCTGAAACGTGATGATTTTTCTGCTAATTAGTTATTGAGAAGCCACATCAGCCACTGTAATTTACGACAAGTTAGATAAGTAATTAAAGATAATTGAGGGTCACTGTAGACCATTTTGATAGTTTTCTCTTTTGTGAAACTTAATTTAAACCTAGATTATAGATGTGATATGGCATAGGTCATCCTTCGATCCATTGTAGAACTTGGAAACCCATTCAGGGAATATTTGTTCACATTTTTGTTGAACGCAGTTGGTTTTTACCATCCTGTATTAAAACATTTCCTTTTATCAATAGTGCAATTTATAACCAATGTTTTGTGAGTAGAATAAAATTTCCAATGGTAAACTTAACTGCTTTTTCGACGTTATTTTACCAGCTAACTAAAAATAGGAAAGCCTTGAACCCCTTCCACTAAATTTAGTTAGTATTAAGATTCTTTTACAGGGAGTGCAGTGGAGCTGACGCTGAAATCATTAAGTATTTGGTTATATCATCGTGAGTCTCACTGTACTCTTCTGGACTCTACATGTCATGTGTGGTCTGACGTCTCCTTACCAGCAACAGGTCCCAGGTTCAAACTAGTCAATTCCCTAAAAAACACGCTCAGAGCGTCGTTGCGCGAAAGTGGTAGGGAGACACGATATAGAACAACAGACACCACGCAGAATGTTAGAAGGCACTTAAATGTGATTTGCAGAGTATCCATGTAGATATAGATCAAGGGTACACGAGTGGGCCTTCAGTTCCGAAAGCCCATATCGATGATGTTTCGTTGAATGGTTCGCACGCTGACATGTGTTGATGGCTCAGCACTGAAATCTGCAGCAGTTTACGGAATTGTGGCATTTCTGTCACATTGAACGATTCCTTCAGTCGTCGTTGGTCCCGTTCTCGCAGGATATTTTTCCGGCTGCACCGATGTCGGAGATTTGCTGTTTTAGCGGATACCTGATATTCACGTTCCACTCGTGAAATGGTCGTAAGGGAAAATCCCCATGTCATCGCTACCTCGGCCTACTATAAAACCACGTTCAGACTCACTTAAATCTTGATAACCTGCCATTGAAGCAGTAGTAACCGATCTATCAACTGCGCCAGACATTTGTCTTATACAGGGTGAGTCACCTAACATTACCGCTGGATATATTTCGTAAACAACATCAAATACTGACGAATCGATTCCACAGACCGAACGTGAGGAGAGGGGCTAGTGTAACTGGTTAATACAAACCATACAAAAATGCATGGAAGTATGTTTTTTTAGCACAAACCTACGTTTTTTAAAATGGAACCCCGTTAGTTTTGTTAGAACATCTGAACATATAAACAAATACGTAATTTGTTGTGTCTAGACAAGACAGCCTAGACACAATGAGAGGAAGCCGAAAGGCACGCGTTAACTCACGATGGCTTTCAAATTATGAAGGTGGCAAGGGTAAAATACAGGAAGCGAAAGGCTATTTACAATTTCTACAGAAACCAGATGGCAGTTATAAGGGTCGAGGGGCACGAAAGGGAAGCAGTGGTTGAGAAGGGAGTGAGATAGGGTTGTAGCTCATCCCCAATGTTATTCAATCCGTGTATTGAACAAGCAGTAAAGGAGACAAAGGAAAAATTTGGAGTAGGAATTAAGGTCCAAGGAGAAGAAATAAAAACTTTGAGGTCCGAAGATGAATTGTAATTCTGTCAGAGACAGCAAAGGACTCTGAAGAGAAGATGAATGAAATAGATAGTGTCTTGAAAGGAGGATATAAGATCAACATCAAGAAAAGCAAAACGAGAATAATGGAATGTAATTAAATCAGCTCATCCTGAGGGAATCAGATTAGGAAATGAGACACTTAACGTACTACAAGATTTTTGCTATTTGGATAGCAAAATAACATATTGGCCGAATAGGGAGGATACAAAACGTAGACTGGCAATGCAAGAAAACCGCTTCTGAAGAAGAGATATTTGTAAATATCGAGTATAGAGTTAAGTGTCAGGAAGTTTTTTCTGAAAGTGTTTGTATGAAGTGTAGCCATAATGGAAGCAAAAGATGGACGATAAACAGTTTAGGCAAGAAGAGAATAGCTTTTGAAATGTGGTGTTACAGAAGAATGCTGAAGATTAGATAGGTCGATCACGTAATTAATAGACAACGTCGCCTGGAGCAAAAGCAGGTGTCTGCCGCTGCACAAGAACCTGATGCGGCGGATGCAGCAAAGACATCAAGGTTCGATGAGGACGACCGTGCAACAACTCAGCTGGCGAGCGACCATCTCGGGGCTGAGAGCGATACGAAGACAAAAAGAGCAATAACGCGTCCTCCCGAGAATGCGACTCTTTCAACTTCAACATCTGTGACTTGAAAGTCCGGACCAATCGTTCAGCAGCACCGTTCGACTGAGGCGAAAACGGCGCGGATGTCAGATGTTGAATACCATTGGCCTTGCAGAATGACTGAAATTCTGCGGACATGAATTGTGGGCCATTGTCGGAAACAATAGTCTGTGGAAGACCTTCAATGCAAAAGATAGCAGACAACGCTTGGATGGTGGCAGATGACATCGTGGAAGACATCCGGACAACAAAAGGAAAATTACTGAAAGAATCGACCAGAACCAACCATCGAGCATTCCAGAAGGGACCAGCAAAATCGATGTGTAAGCATTTCCAAGGGGAAGTGGCTTTTGGCCATGCAAAGAATTTCCGCGGTGGTGCGGATTGTCGTTCGGCACACGCCATGCAAGAGGAGCACATATTCGTAATCGCAGCATCGATTCCGAACCAAGTACAGTGCTGACGAGCAAGTTGTTTCGTTCGCACTATACCCCAATGTCCTTGGTGAAGAAGCCGTAAGACAGAGGACTGTAACGAACGTGGGACCACGACTCGGGACTGATCATTATCAGAACGCAACAGCAAAACACCACGTCGTACAAAAAGTCTCTCCCTGTGAGCAAAAAATCGGCGAACCAACGGATCCTCGATCCGTGACTGTGACAAGGGCCATTGCATAGCAACAAAACGCAAAACAGTAGCAAGGACAGGGTCAGCAGCTGTGGCTGTAGCTACACGACGAAAATCAATCGGAAACGATTCGACCACGTCATCGGTTTCCGCATCAATGAACATGCAAGCAAATTCGGAAGAATCGAATGCTTTATCCTCAGCAACAGGCAAACGGGACAACGCATCGGCGTTGCCGTGCTTAGCAGTGGACCGATACAAGATATCGTAGCGGTACTGTGAGAGGAAAATAGACCAGCGAATGAATTTCTGCGCTCTACGTGGAGGTACAGGCTTGTTCGGATGAAAAAGCGATGCCAAAGGTTTGTGGTCTGTGATGATGGTAAAGTGACGACCATACAAGAACTTAGTAACACCAAATACAAGAGCCAAAGCTTCTTTCTCGATCTGTGAATAATTTCTTTGCGCAGACGAGAGCAATTTTGACGCAAAGGCAATAGGGCGATCATGCGATCCACCTTTTTCGCATCCGCTAGGTCCAATTGCGAAAAGTATTTACCCGGGCACAGTTTATCAAAAAGATCTTCCGGGCGGGGTTAAGGAAAAGTTGCAATCACTAGTCGTGGATTCACTGTAGCTTTGAAGTCCACACAAAATCTCAATTTTCCGGAAGGTTTTGGCAAAATTACTAAGGGTGATGCCCGGAGAGAAGCCTGCACACGTTCAATTACACCTTGTGATTCTAAATCGTGTAACGTTCTTGCGACCTCATCACGCAATGCGTGAGGAACATTGCGCGCTCTGAAAAATTTCGGCTGCGCGTTTACTTTCAGTTCCAAATGTGCTTCATAGTTCTTAGCGCAACCAAGGCCCGGTGCAAAAATGTCTGCAAATTCTTCACATAGACTAGAAACACTGGCGGAAGGCACAGTCTGATTCACTGATAGGACCTGATTGACTATAGACAAGTTAAACAACTGAAATAAATCTAAACCAAACAAGTTCACTGCAGTAGAAGAAAATGACACAAGTTTTGTTTGTCCCTTGTATGTTGCAAGAAGAGTGACCTGTCCTAGCACAGGGATATGCTGTACTGAATAACTAGTGAGCTGAACATTTGCGGCACGCAACGGAGGTTTGCCCAGTTGTTTGTACGTGTCGTGATTGAGCAATGAAACTGCAGCTCCGGTATCGAGCTGGAATGGTATCACTTTGCCTTCAAAATCCAAGTCTACAAAAAGTTTATTGTCCTGCTGACGACAAGAGCGACTTTCTCGCGCAATTTGAACTGATACAGGTACAGAAGCACTTGCGACTGGACGAGATTTCCGTCGACGTCGACGCACACTTTTTGTGGGACGAACACAGTCACTGTTAGAGAAAGTGGCACTGGGCGGAGTGGAATTAACTACATGAACGCCCATGGGCGAAGGTTCACGAGCCTGATTCTCCATGGTTCTATTCCGGCGCGAAGCAAAGGGCCTGGAATGGTAGTGAGTGTCTGATCTGAGCTTTTTCTGGCAAACACTTTGAACATGTCCTTTCTTATGACAGTAAAAGCAAATAGCTTGGCGTGACGGGCAGTTGTCACGCAAATGTCTAGTTGCACACCGCGGGCATGATTTCACTGCATGTGCTCGCTTACGCGGCACACGTGGAGAGCTAGGCGGCAGCTGCGCGGACGAGCGCGAGGGCTGTTTATCGTTCCATGCAGCGCGCCCGGCGGGCCGGTTAATGTGACACACGGCTGGCGAATTTTCAAATGATTCCTGTGCAAAGTCAAGTGTGTCTTGCCTATCTAATATGTCTATCACTTGTTGAAGGGAGGGATTAACTAGTTTCAAAATCTGTTCCCGTAGACGAACATCAGAAACGTTCTGTGCAATTGCATCACGTACCATTGTATCTGAATAAGGGAGTCCACATTCACACTCAAAAGCACAATCCCTTGTAAGGCCTTGCAATGTTGCAACCCACTCCCTATTAGTCTGACCGGCTGTACGTTTTGTATGAAAGAACGTATACCTTTTTGCAACGACATTTACTGTTTCTTTGAAATAGGCATCTAACGCCGACAAAATTTCTTCGTAGGACAGAGTCGCTACGTCGCGTCGGGGAAACAATTTCACTATCACTCGGTAGGTGGACACACCTACACAGGCCAATAAAAATGATAAAAATGGCTGTCGCTCGTTACCTTGAATTCTGTAGGCGGCGAGATGGAATCCAAATTGGCGTGACCACTCCGTCCAGGATTCCATAGCCGGGTCAAATGGCCGCAACGGAGGTGCAATAGCACGTTGTGGCTGCGGTAGCGGCGAAGCGGCGGCTGCCGCATCGTTTTGCAGTGCACGTTGACCCTGAACGAGCTGTCCAAGGGCATCCAATAACGCCTGCGTCTGCTGATTCTGCAAGCGATAAAAGTCGGACAGTACATCTGGCGATTGTGGCGAAACCATGACACAAATTAGAGCAATACGAACGCGAAATCCTCTTTTAAGCCTCGTCGCCAACTGTTGTGGCGTAACAAGACAGCCACGCCACTCGGAAGTAGCCGAATGGCACGCGTTAACTCACGCAGGCTAGAGATAGGTCTGAAACAGGATACGTAATGAATGCTATAAAGAAAAGTACGTAGCCTCTGGAATACTTAACTTTAATCCATCATTTGTATACAGCGTTCTTGATGATACAAGTGAGACTGTAGATTCAGGCAATATACTGCTAATGGCGCCTTGCTAGGTAGTAGCCATTGATTTAGCTGAAGGCTATTCTAACTATCTGCTCTGCAAATGAGCGAGGCTTCGTCAGTGTGCATCGCAAGCTACGTCGTCCGTACAACTGGAGCGAGTGCTAGTCCGTCTCTCGAGACCTGCCGTGTGGTGGCGCTCGGTCTGCGATCACTGACAGTGGCGACACGCGGGTCCGACATGTACTAATGGACCGCGGCCGATTTAAAGCTACCACCTAGCAAGTGTGGTGTCTGGCGGTGACACCACATAATCAGTGCCGTTTGTTGCATTGTAAAATGTTAATTACATCCGGAGATATTGTAACCTAAAGTTGATGCTTGAGTACCACTCCTCCTCTGTTGGATCGTGTGTATTGGAGAGCACCGAATTACGTAGGGATCCAAAGGGAACGGTGATGGACCTTAGGTACAGAAGAGACTGGAACAGAACATTACGTCCACATGCTAACACCTTTTTATCGGTCTTTTTCACTGACGCACATGTACATTACCATGAGGGGTGAGGTACACGTACACACGTAGTTTCCGTTTTCAATTACGGAGTGGAATAGAGTGTGTCCCGACATGTCAGGCCAATTGATGTTCAATGTGGTGCCCTTCATTTGCTGCACACAATTGCAATCTCTGGCGTAATGAATGTCGTACACGCCGCAGTACATCTGGTGTAATGTTGCCGCAGGCTGCCACAATACGTTGTTTCATATCCTCTGGGGTTGTAGGCACATCACGGTACACATTCTCCTTTAACGTACCCCACAGAAATAAGTCCGGAGGTGTAAGATCAGGAGAACGGACTGGCCAATTTATGCGTCCTCCACGTCCTATGAAACGCCCGCCGAACATCCTGTCAAGGGTCAGCCTAGTGTTAATTGCGGAATGTGCAGGTGCACCATCATGCTGATACCACATATGTCGACGCGTTTCCAGTGGGACACACTCTATTCCACTTCGTAATTGAAAACGGAAACCACGTGTGTACGTTTACCTCACCCCTCATGGTAATGTACATGTGCGTCAGTGAAAAAGACCAATAAAAAGGTGTTAGCATGTGGACATAATGTTCTCTTCCAGTCTCTTCTGTACCTAAGGTCCATCACCGTTCCCTTTGGATCCCTACGTAATTCGGTGCTCTCCGATACACACGATCGAACAGCGGAGGAGTTGTACTCAAGCATCAACTTTAGGTTACAATATCTCCGGATGTAATTAACATTTTACAATGCAACAAACGGCACTGATTACGTATTTGTTTATATGTTCAGATGTTCTAACAAAACTAACGGGGTTCCATTTTAAAAAACGTAGGTTTGTGTTAAAAAACGTACTTCCATGTATTTTTATATGGTTTTTATTAACCAATTACACTAGCCCCTCTCCTCACGTTCGGTCTGTGGAATCGATTCATCAGTATTTGATGTGGTTTACGAAATATATCCAGCGGTAACGTTAGGTGACTCACCCTGTATAGGCGTTGCCGACCGCAACGCCGTATTCTTCCTGTTTAAATATATATGAATTTGAATCCTCGCGCCTGCACCAGTTTCTTTGGTGCTTCCGTGTACCTCACTGTAGTAGTCAACGTAATGAAGTATAACAGAGAGAGTACTGAAATGAGTTGCTGTAACAACGGCAACGGCTATACCGTCAAAGGCATTTTGTCTTGGCTCTGCATGAAACACTGAAAGTAAACTGGAGCAAAGTTCTCTCGCCTAGCCACTTTCTGAACCGCAGGCAGGGCTGTACGCCCTTGTTATCGGAGCACATCGCACTCCGAGAGGAAAACTTGACCCTGCAAAGGCTTTGAAGTTAGACAAGGGCGATCCTGTTACCTACGTTAGTTTAGCTACGCCTGGGGGTCTATGTGAATGGCAGTGGCCGAACAATGACCTAACGTTGACCTCTGGGGAAGCACGTTCCGCTCTGGTATCAAGGAAATGACGAAGAATATTAGAACTTGGATGCAGAATCAATGTCTACAGCTAACAACGATGTGGTCGGCAGAAAGCTAAAAAGTTAATGTCATCACACAACTTTGAGGGGGGACTTTTCTAGCGGAGTTCACTTCTAGCCTAGAAAAGTATTTATATCGTTTATTAATTTAGTGCTCTAAAAATTGTTCCCAGGTTTTCCAACTGTTCTAGTTTTTCACAAGATAGAACTACTTACTAGTTCAGAAGAATGTCATCTTTATTACAAGCTACATAGATGCGCGATGTATACATTTCAGTTTGGTGCAAATACTGACCCATCAGTTTCGTAGATTCGTAAGAACACCATACAGAAATAGCATGAAGTGGCTGATGCTGCTGTAGTGTAGCCCGCCCGCTGTAGCCGAGCGGTTCTAGGCGCTTCAGTCCGGAACCGCGCTGCTGCAACGGTCGCAGGTTCGAATCCTGCCTCGGGCATGGATGTGTGTGATGTCCTCAGGTTAGCTAGGTTTAAGTAGTTCTAAGTCTAGGGGACTGATGATCTCAGATGTTAAGTCCTATAGTGCTTAGAGCCATTTAAACCATTTTTTTTTTGCTTTAGTGTAGCTTTACACAATTACACATCCCCTAAGGATGCTGAAGTCCGCCCCTCGTGGTCTCGCGGTAGCGTTCTCGCTTCCCGAGCACAGGGTCCCGGGTTCGATTCCCGGCGGGGTCAGGGATTTTTCCTGCCTCGAGATGACTGAGTGTTGTTGTGTCGTCTTCATCATCATCATTCATCCCCATTACGATCGGAGGAAGGCAACGGCAAACCACCTCCATTAGGACCTTGCATAGTAAGGCGGTGCGGGTCTCCCGCATCGTTCCCCTACGCTCTGTAAAGAAGCATGGGACTTCATTTCATTTCCAAGGATGCTGAAACAATGTCTCTGCTTTGTAACATATCTTCCCACGTTTTATTTACACCCCACATTAGGATATATTGTCGCGTTTTTACTATAGTGTTTCATTTAAACACTAATCTCAATTGGGTGACGGATTCCCTCCCACCTGGAACAACGTGTAGAATGCGAACTTCTAATAAATAGTGATTGCTTTCGTCAACAGTTTAGCTGTCACTTAATATTAGACTATCATATGTCGACTAATACCTATAAGACTTAAAAAATCATCCTTACAAAAATGAAAATTAAAATCTCTTCGTCCTGTACAATCAATACAGTTAAATACAAGAATACAAAATAGCACACAAATGATACAGCTGCCCTTGCGGAGATCAGAACTGTGTAAAAACTGTGAACATATTGTCAACCACCGCATAAAAAATATTAAACGAAATAAAATTTTCTCAAAACAATATAAAATGTGAAACTGACGGAGAAGTACGATGTGTCTAAAAAATTCCACAAAATTCCCACTAGTTCAGTCTCTGCAAAACAGAACGATGATTCTTTGTTGCCCTGTTTTCTAGAAAACATTACTCTTTGACCATGTAAATTTGATACATGATATTGGGAACTCTAAACTCCGTCCGAACAGACCTTGGTGGTAGGCCCAACGGTACCGACCGGCCGCCGTGTCATCCTCAGCCCACAGGCGTCACTGGATCCAGATACGGAGGGTCATGTGGTCAGCACGCCGCTCTCCCGGCCGTATGTCACTATCTGGTTTAGACTTGGATTTCTTATAAAATGTCAAGGAACCTGTAATTAATGTTAGTTTGTTTTATTACTTTTAAATGTCAGTTGAAAATAATGTATTACTGTTGAATGTTATGACCAATAAATTGAAAAAAAAGGAGCTCCTCAGTTTGCCTCACAAGGGTTGAGTGCACCCCGCTTGCCAACAGCCCTCGGCAGACCGGATGGTCACCCTTCCAAGTGCTAGCCCAGCCCGACAGGGGTTAACTTCGCTGATCTGACGGGAATCAGTGTCACCACTGCGGCAAGGCCATTGGCAAGATATTGGGAAGGAAACAGAAAGATAATTCTGCATCACATTTGAGTTGATTTGTAGGTGATAGATCACACGGAGATAATGCCAAAAAAGAAGAGAGCTGTTGTCTTAGCCATACTGTAGTAAAAAAAGGAAATTCAGTCGATTTATACAAATGTTCGTGGATATTTCACAACTGTAATTGTTTATTCTTAATTGGTAAATGATTTACCAACGTTGATAGGCTTTCACATAGAACTTTAAGCAAACAACTGCTAAACAGTTCAGTCTCGTAGGATTGCAGCCAATTTGAACGTTGTGATTTGTTTGATATACTTTACTACAAAACTTCATTACTCTTCATTATTCGTGCCGTCATTGTTTGCCATTATAGCTATGACCCATTTTTGAAGTCGAGAACGGCACAATAATAGTAGACAAAACTCATAGTACGCAGTCTTCTTCACAAAAGTAAATTACTCAATTTTGTCCGTATTCCACTTAAATTTCACCGTATCGTCACATGTTATTGGAGTATTACTTATTTATTATTCATCACTCTGTCGTGCTACAGCCTTCAATTGTTCTCTTCAGAACGCCAGTTAGACTCAAACACCGTCTTTTATAACTCTATCCTTTCTTACTGCCTCAACAGCAATACAAATTAATAATTTACCCTTTTCTTTCGAACAAGTCAACAAATAATATTTACACTATTGGTATTCTCATAGTTCATAAACAGTATTTCTGAATTTCTTTTCCCTGATGTACTAACTTAAATGCAAACTACAAAATGTTATTTCGAATTAATAACAATTATTGGTCAGTAAGACTCTTTAACATTCGTCACTATCGCTACCACTGGTAAATCTTAAATATCGATGTTTTACGTGGATTCTTGCCTGCTCAGTTTCGAGTGTGTACAAAACTTGTCGATACATTTCAATGCTGCCTACTGATATCATTCAGGTTAAGGTATTCTATCGTTATCGCCGAAAATTTTCGTTTGTTAGCTGGTTTTACAGACTGTTAACACGATAAAATGTTTTCGTTCTTCACCGAAGTTCCCTTCTTGATTGATGGTCTTGCACCTCATTACCATAAGTTCCAACATGGGATGGTACCGGCTGGAAGATTATTTCTTTAGCATCTTCAATAACTCATTTACAAATAAATACAGGTTTGTCGATAAGTAGTAATTTTAAAGTTATCCTAATAAATAAAAACTATAGACAGTATTATGCGAATGTACATAACTTTCCTTTACTTCTGTATTGCCTCTTTCTAAATGTATGCTCTCTTTATGAATGTTAGCTGTTCCATATCAAAAAATTCCATTCTTGGAAAAGAAATATGTGCATAATCTAAACTCAGGTCTACAATTAAGAAAATAAAACTGAGAATGACAAGCAAATCTGACTGCGAGAATGTAAATGAAATTCGCGCTGTCTGATACAACACTGTCTGTTACAAAAATAATTGAGTATGAACCTTAATGAGAATAATTAAACTCAGCGCTGTTAATTGAACCTGTGAAACCGAAAACATGTATCTCCTGTATCTGGCTCACCCGTGCCACAACGGAAAAAGCCGTGTAACTGCTCACGTAAAAAAAGAAGAAAAAGAGTGCCTCCATTTCTGAGCTGCTACTAACTACACAAAGTCGCAGTACTGCAATGTGATCTCTTAAATATATGCAATGCGAACTTGGCTCTTATAAAGTTTATCTCTCATAAAAAACAAAGTTCACTGGGTAACTAAAGCTAGATAATGACACAGGAAAATCTGAGTTACTCTCTATATAACAATTCTGCTCAAGAAAATGTGTTAAAATGTCCATCTAAAAAAATTTATCGACACTGTTCCATTTACAAAATTTCACCATTGAAACCTTAGCAAGCAATAAGAAAATATTTCATTACAGATTAGGATTGCGTAAGATCAACGCTGGTGAAATACAAAAATCTAACTCAACACGAAAATTTATTCCAACACAGAAGTCCTCATACTGATTCATCTTTTGAAATCAGCTGACTGTCTATTGGCTTCTGTCTCGGGTTCTTCGGCCGACGTTCATCTAATGATTTTTCTGACGTTTCGCCAGCACGAGTGGCTGGCATTGTCAAAGCTTCACCCTCCATTGCCGGTGGTGAACTGGAGCCGAGCTCGCGGGCGCAGACTATATGTACCTGGCGCGCCAACGTCCGAGGGCTTCTCCGCGGTCATTTCCGGTGCGGTTCTCCTCTTGCTACCTGCGACGGTCGTTCGCTGCAGTACGGGAAGCCAGGATCCGTTGACCTTAAGGCTTTCCTCTTTCTTGTTCAAACTGTTCGCGTGTTTTTGTATTTCTACAGCTTCTCTGAACAAGCGCGTGTGATAGTGGTTATCTACAGCCAGAACTTCCGTGTCGGCGAATTTTATTACGTGGTCGGTCTCAGTGCGTGTTCTGCCACGGCCGATTTCTCCACCTGCCCCAACTTGCAATGTCGCTTATGCTCCTTGATCCTGGTGTTAATGGATCGTCCAGTCATCCCGACATAAACTTTTCCGCATGTGCATGGTATGCGGTATATTCCCGACATTGAAAGTGGGTCTCTTCTCCTTCGCCGATCTAAGACACTCTTTGATCTTCCTTGTCGGTTTGAAGATCGTCTTTACGCCATGTTTGCAAACTTCTGGACATTTTCTATCAACTAAGTAGCAGAATGCGTCGAGACGACTGGGACAAGATCGACAGCATCACTCACAGGAGCATGCAGAACGAACTCGAGCGCTGCACCGAGCGACAGAAGAAAAAGTTTGAAAGATGCCGGAAGCAGACCGACAAGGCGACTCCCGACATGTCACACACAGTGGTCAACCTCACTGAACGACAATTGACCGAAGCGGAAGTGTCTGTTCTTCAAAAAGGAGGGAATTTCGCTGTCATCCCGAGAACCATACCTATGGAGGACATCATTGCCAACACCGAAGCAGCCATTCGTGCCCTTCCTTGTGAAAGGGCAGAGGAAATACGCACGGAAACAGCCAGGATACTGCGCCGAGCAAAACCGCCAGCTTGCAACCTGAAGAAAGAAGAGGTACAAGCCATTAAGAATCTCAACGCCGACAAGAGTATATTGGTACTGCCTGCCGATAAGGGGAATGCGACCGTCGTAATGAAGACCGAAGATTATGAGCAAAAGATCCGAGACCTATTAGATCCGATGACGTACCGAAAACTAAGCGCAGATCCGACGCAACGTATCACACGGAATACGAATCGATTGATCAAGGCGTCTTCTCTGCCGGCGGACATACAGAGAAACCTGCGCAACACAGAAGCCCTACCACCTCGGCTGTATGGATTACCCAAGATCCATAAGAACAACGTTCCACTGAGACCGATCGTTAGTGCTCCTGGATCACCGACATATAAGCTGGCAAAACACTTGGCCTCTCTGCTCCAACCACACGTGGGGAAGACCGACACATACATTAAGGACTCAGGACATTTCATTGAGAAGCTGAAGAAACTGAAACTTGCACCAAACGACATCCTGGTCAGCTTTGATGTTGTTTCGTTATTTACGAAAGTGCCACTCAGTGACGCTCTGGAGCACATCGGTTCCATTTTCCCGCTAGACATCAGAAAGCTCTTCCATGCATGTCTCACCACGAGCTATTTCACGTGGAATGGGGACTTCTACGAACAGCTGGAAGGCGTCGCCATGGGTAGTCCTCTCAGTCCAGTGGTGGCCAACTTCTTCATGGAATAATTCGAAGCACAGGCACTGGACTCGGCCACTTGCAAACCTAAGGTGTGGTACAGGTACGTCGATGATACTTTCGTGGTGTGGAGCCATGGTGAAGAACAGCTCGGTGACTTCCTAAGACACTTGAACAGCCTCCATGCCAACATAACATTTACCATGGAAGTAGAAAAGGACAAGAAACTGCCATTTCTAGATGTGCTGGTCACAAGGGACGGCGAAAACCTGGGACACAGCGTGTATCGAAAACCGACTCACACGGACCGATACCTGCACAAACTGTCAAACCACCACCCGAGCCAGAAAAGGGGCATGATTAGTACGCTCGTAACGAGAGCAGGACGAATATGTGAGCCGCAACACCTCAAACGAGAAATGCAACACCTGGAAACAGTCCTGAGGAGCAATGGGTACTCCACAAATTATATTAGAAGTGTAACTGAGCCAAACACTCGGCGAAGTAAGGAACCAGAAAAAGAAATGTCGGGTACGGCCTTTCTGCCATACATTCCCAGAGTGACGGACAGAATCGGCCGTATATTGCGCAAACATGGCGTAAAGACGATCTTCAAACCGACAAGGAAGATCAAAGAGTGTCTTAGATCGGCGAAGGAGAAAAGAGACCCACTTTCAATGTCGGGAATATACCGCATACCATGCACATGCGGAAAAGTTTATGTCGGGATGACTGGACGATCCATTAACACCAGGATCAAGGAGCATAAGCGACATTGCAAGTTGGGGCAGGTGGAGAAATCGGCCGTGGCAGAACACGCACTGAATGAGACCGACCACGTAATAAAATTCGCCGACACGGAAGTTCTGGCTGTAGAGAACCACTATCACACGCGCTTGTTCAGAGAAGCTGTAGAAATACAAAAACACGCGAACAGTTTGAACAAGAAAGAGGAAAGCCTTAAGGTCAACGGATCCTGGCTTCCCGTACTGCAGCGAACGACCGTCGCAGGTAGCAAGAGGAGAACCGCACCGGAAATGACCGCGGAGAAGCCCTCGGACGTTGGCGCGCCAGGTACATATAGTCTGCGCCCGCGAGCTCGGCTCCAGTTCACCACCGGCAATGGAGGGTGAAGCTTTGACAATGCCAGCCACTCGTGCTGGCGAAACGTCAGAAAAATCATTAGATGAACGTCGGCCGAAGAACCCGAGACAGAAGCCAATAGGCAGTTTGTCAACAAGTGGCCACGAAAGCCTCAACAATTTTGCAGCTGACTGTAACAAAACGTTACAAAATTAACAATAAATTCTTGATTTGGATGTCTTCGTTTAACCAAGAACGCCTAACTAGATGCAATAAAGTAAAACATGTTCATTCCATACCTTAAATCCCAATCTTCTCCAAATGCATAATGATAATATTCCTTTTGTAATAACAATATCCTCCATCATATCAATAAAATAATTCCCAAGAGCACCATGTTCTGTGTCATTCCTGTACAAGCTTACTGACACGACATCCCAGCTAGAACTCGCCATCTCTTCCCCTCGCGATCAACACTTAACACCCGCCCATCGCTGAACAGCAAAGATGACCTAACCAACTTCTGGGCAGCGCAGTGTCTATAATGAGGATGCGTACACGTAACTAAACGCTACAAATATTACATGCGCATCCTAACACATCCAAAAACAAGGAAATTACCTATTAAATTATATGCACACAACTCTCAATTTTTGTATGACTGTAGTAATCTTGCAGAGCAGGTATTACTATTTCAGGAATTCGTTTGCCTATACATTATGTTGGTGCAGTGTGATATTTGCGACCTGAGCTTCGGAATCAAATTTGCTGTAGTAACTGCGAAGAACATGGTACAAGCTGACAACATACGCTTTTTTATATTATTACTTTTTCCCTGCTGGTTGCACAATTTTTATGCTACGACTAGTTCCGATCAAAGTTGACCATTTTTACGAGCTAAAAACAATGTAATAGGCTACATTTTTACAATAGTACATAAGAAGTGTAAATAAATATTGATTTTACCTGTACAGTTGCGTAAGAAACTCGTCATGTCTAAATGGGAAATTCACATCGGAATACTGTGGTGTGCAACTGTGATATGGCTTAAATAGTTAACTAGTGAACGGAAATGGGAGTGTAGCAAAGGGGGTAAGATGGGGGACGAGAGAAAAAGGAAACTGAAGGGCGGGGGGGGGGGGGGGGTAAGATAGACGAGAGGAGTAAAATTAACGTTAAAGTGTTAAAAATGTATAATAATTGCAGTAAAAACTGTAAAAGGTATAAAATAGTGAGTTATAAAAGCCAAAATATATGATTAAATAAAATTAAATTCTTGTTGTTGTGGTCTTCAGTCCAAAGACTGGTTTGATGCAGCTCTCCATGCTACTCTATCCTGTGCAAGCCTCTTCATCTGCGAGTAACTACTGCAACCTATATCCCACTTAATCTGCTTATTGTATTCTTCTCTTGGTCTCCTCTACGATTTTTACCCTCCATGCTTCCCTACAGTGCTAAATTGCTAATATATTGATGCCACAGAATGTGTCCTACAAACCGATCCCATCTTCTAATCAAGTTGTGCCACAAATTCCACTTCTCCCCAATTCTATTCAGCAACTCGTCATTAATTACGTGATCGACCTATCTAATCTTCAGCATTCTTCTGTAACACCACATTTCAAAAGCTATTCTCTTCTTGCCTGAACTGTTTATCGTCCATCTTTTACTTCCACTATGGCTACACTTCATACAAACACTTTCAGAAAAAACTTCCTGACACTTAACTCTATACTCGATATTAACAAATTTCTCTTCTTCAGAAGCGGTTTTCTTGCATTGCCAGTCTACGTTTTGTATCCTCCCTATTCGGCCAATATCAGTTATTTTGCTATCCAAATAGCAAAAATCTTGTAGTACGTTAAGTGTCTCATTTCCTAATCTGATTCCCTCAGCATGAGCTGATTTAATTCGAGTACATTCCATTATTCTTGTTTTGCTTTTCTTGATGTTGCTCTTATATCCTCCTTTCAAGACACTATCTATTTCATTCATCTTCTCTTCAGAGTCCTTTGCTGTCTCTGACAGAATTACAATTCATCTTCGGACCTCAAAGTTTTTATTTCTTCTCCTTGGATCTTAATTCCTACTCCAAATTTTTCCTTTGTCTCCTTTACTGCTTGTTCAATACACGGATTGAATAACATCGGGGATGAGCTACAACCCTATCTCACTCCCTTCTCAACCACTGCTTCCCTTTCGTGCCCCTCGACCCTTATAACTGCCATCTGGTTTCTGTAGAAATTGTAAATAGCCTTTCGCTTCCTGTATTTTACCCTTGCCACCTTCATAATTTGAAAGAGAGTATTCCAGTCAGCATTGTCAAAAGCTTTCTCTAAGTGTACAAATGCTAGAAACGTAGGTTTGCCTTTTCTTAATCTATCCTCTACGATAGGTCGTAGGGTTATTATTGCCTTACGTGTTCCAACATTGAGACGGGGTACTCACTGGAATTAAGCAAAATGTGGGATGGAGAACCCACCAATATAGTTTCCTTTCACATAACCTGTTTATTTAACAATATATAACCATATTTTTTTTACAAAATGAACAAGCTTTTGCAAAATAAATCAAAACAGAAAACAATATTACAATAATTAAAAGGCGACCGAAACCTGAGGCCCGCCCTTTATTGAGCGAAACAGCGGTGTTTACTACCGCGCTGGTCACAGTTTCTCTTACTAAATGCCCTTCTGCAACACATGAAAACTATATAAGCAACATTAACGACAAGAGTGATTCAATTACTCAAAACAGATGACGTAACTTTTAATGTGAAAGCTGTATGTCGAGAGGTTCGGGGTTAAGTGCGCATCTGTGCTTAAAGGTTAAACAGGTTAGGAAACAATATGGCAGATTTACTTCAAAGCAAGTAACCTCTTAATTTCAATCGGCAACCAAGGTGCGACTGGATCCCAACCAGTCCCTTTCGACAATCTTATTTTGACTAAAGCCCTGATGATTGTCAGTTATCGCTCTGAAGGAACGTCCTGAAACATTACTCGGCGGAACCACAAGGTCCAGTTAAAAACAAATCAATAATGACGCGGTCTTGCAAGGCCAGCAACACACAGTGCAACAGGTTGTTCAGATTATAACTAATGCAATTACAATCAAAGAATTGAACCGGTTAACAACTCCGGTATCTTCTCTCTGCGCAGGCCCTCCTTGCGTAGTTCGTGGCTTCGCTGGCTTGGACCTCGTGACCCCCTCTAGTCGCAACGCTACCGCCAATCCCCAAACCGTGCCTCCCCCTCTCGAGCCAGCGAAGCCATATATATATATTATTACAACGATTGTTCCCCTTTAGGAGAGCGATTGAACTTGAATTCATAATTTCATCTTCGGATGTTTTTCTTCTTTGCTTCCCAAAACCTCCTCATCCTCTCAGAATGCTCCTTCTTCCGTTCCTCTGTCCATTTTTTACCAAGCTGACGCGATGTTCTTTCCCCAAAATTCACACTTGTGATTTTATGCCGGCACTCGGTGCGATCTTCGGGATTTTTGATGTTGATCTGCTGTAGATCCCTCTGGACTTCTTTCAGCCATTCCGTGCCACATTTACTCCTTGTTATAATATTGAATAATTTCTTTGCTGTTCTGGAGTCTTCCATCCTGTAGATGTGTGTATAAAATTTGGCTCGGCGCTTTCTGATTTAATCTGTTACTATGTTGATCTTTCTATAGAGCTCGTTTTGTGGTCTCTTCATCCAAATGCCATTTTTGTTGATTGGACCGTAAATCTTCCGGAGAATTTTTCTTTCCTGCTTTTCTATTTCCTTAATTTTAGAATGACCATCAATCACCGTTGTTTCAGCTGCATAGATTGCTTCTGGAAGAATCACTGTTCTATAGTGCCTTAATTTTGCGTCTGTCGAAATGCACTTCTTGTTGTAATGCGTCCATGTTAGCTTCTAGGCTTTCTGGAGCTTGGTGATTCTTTGTTCATTGGCAATTCGGTTTAATCCTGAGGACTGTATAGTTTCACCGAGGTATTTAAAATGGCAGACTTGTGCAATTTTACCATATTTTGTTATTAAAGGGGATTTATTTTCTGGCTGCCTTTCCATATATTGGGTTTTTTCATAAGATATCTGTAGTCCGGTTTTTTGTGAAATTTCATGTAATTTTTCCACTGCGTGAATCGCTTCTGTTCTGTTATTGGTGATAATTGCAATATCGTCAGCGAAAGCAAGGCACTTGACTTTAATTCGGTTCTCTTTCTTGATACCAATTTGGATATCCATTACGTGAGGTTCCCATTCCCTGATTATCTTTTCTAGAACAATATTGAAAAGGATTGGGGATAGTCCGTCCCCCTGTCGGACTCCAGACTTGATTTCGAAGGGTTCTGATACTTCGCCCATGAATTTCACTTTGGCCGTTGTTCCTGTAAGTGTCTGTTCTGAGATTTTTCGTGTCTTTCGGTCGATCCCAAATTCTTCCATGATTTTAAACAGGGTTCCACGTCCACTGAATCATATGCTTTCCTGAAGTCGATGAATGTAACTACTGTGTTTCTGCATTTCCTCATTTGTAATATTGTCTTTAAGCACCAGATCTGTTCCGCACATGACCGTCCTTTACTGAATCCTGCCTGGTATTCACCAATTAGTGTATCTGCTTGGGATTCTATCCTGTTTAAAAGCGCTTTGGAAAGGATTTTGTAAGCGACTGGGAGCAGGGAAATTCCTCTGTAATTGTTCATGTCTGTCTTGTCGCCCTTTTTGTGTAGCGGGTGAATTAGAGCGCATTTCCAGTCCTCTGGTATCTGCTCCCTTATCCATATGTCTGATATTATACGGTGTAATTTCTGCATAAGTATAGGATCGTTTAGTTTCCAGAACTCAGCAATGATCCCATCTTCTCCTGGTGCTTTGTTACTTTTCAACTGCTTGACTATCTCCATAACTTCTTCAAGATCCAGGGCATGTGAGTCTGGGTGTGTGAATACTGGAGAAGAGAAGACAAGTTTTTCTTGGGGTGGTTCGCAGTTGAGGAGGGAACTGAAATATTGCGCTAAGATTTTGCAGTTATTTTTCGTGTTGGTTTCCAAAGAGCCATCGGGTTTCTTGAAGCACAAGCTAGGCGCTTGGTATCCCTGTAAGTTTTCTCTGAAAGTCTTATAAAAATTTCTTGTATTATTTTTGATGAAATCCTGCTGGATTTCAGAGAATCTGTTGTTGTCATATCCCCGTTTTTCTTTTCTAATTATTTTTGAGGTCTGTTTTTGGGTTTTAAGAAAGTTCTCCCAGTTTTTTTTCAGTTTTGTGACTGCTAAATTTTTTCCATGCAGTTATTCGGTTGTCAACTGCCTCATCACAGGTTGCATTCCACCAGCGATGTTTCCTGTTGCGAGGGGGTTGTCCTAATTTGAGGGCTTCCTGAATTTTCTCTGTTAGTTTCTTCCAGTCTGTTGATTTTTCCTGATTAATTTGCATGATTATTTTTTCTTTGTTCAGTTGCAGATATTCCGGATCTGGTTTGGTACTTTTGGGTGGCCTTTTTAGCATTCTGTTGGGTTGGAATTTTGTTTTTATTTGGAGAAGATGATGATCTGATTCAAAGACACCTTTGCGGGTTCTGATGTTTTGAATTTCTTTTATGTTTTCTTTGGAAATTGCGACATGGTCTATTTGGTATTCCCCTGTCTAAGACTGGGTGATCTCCATGTGGTTAATTTATGTGCAGATTTTTGAAACTGGGTATTCATTATTTTAAGTCCAAAGTTTCTGCAGAAGTCGATTAGTTTTTCACCATTCTTGTTGGTACGTTTGTGTTTGGTGTGGGGTCCAGTGGTATCTCTGAATATTTTTTTCCTTCCCTAATTGTGCATTAAAATCGCCTACTAAGATTTTCACATGGTGCTTAGGTACTTTATTTGTTGTTTCTTCTAGTGTTTCCCAGAAATTGTCCACTGTTTCAGGGTAGATTTTATTGTGGTGATTTGTGGGGGCGTGCACATTGATCAGAGTGTATGCTTTATTAGCTGATTTTACTGATAACAGGGAGACTCTTTCATTGGGAGACGTGAAGTCAATAACTGAGTCGAGTACGGAAGTGTGTACGGCGAATCCTGTTCCGAAAAGTGGTAGTTTGTCTCTTACTTTTATGGCAGGTTTGCCCTTGTAGATCCTGTAATTCTCTGTGTTAAAGTTTCCTTCATCTGTGAATCTTGTCTTATATATATATATATATATATATATATATATATATATATATATATATATATATATATATATATATATATATATATTGGCAAGCATAGACCTTCTAAGGACACAACCGCAGATACCAACTCTTCCTCATAGATATTGTCAATGCGGCCGCAAGGGGGATAGTCGATACTACCCTTGAGCCAGTGGCGCCTGACAGAACAGTCTACCAACTCAATGGCGCCACAGCTCAAATATTTTGTCATCCAAACTGATCTTCCCCGAGGTCGGCTTGTACGTTTTTCCATTCTTATGTAAAGAATTCGTGTTACTATTTTGCAGTCGTGACCTATTTAACTGATAGTTCGGTAATTTTAATACCTGTCAGCATCTGCATGCTTTAGAATTAGGATTATTATATTGTTATTGATGTCTGACAGTATTTCGCCTCTCTCATACATCTTGCGCACCAAATGTACGAGTTTTGTGACGGCAGGCTCTCCCAAAGCTATCAACAGATCTAACTGAATGTTTTCTACTCCCGGGGCCTTGTTTCGACTTAAGCCTTTCAGTGTTTTGTCAAATTCTTCACGCAGTATCATATCTCCCCTTTCATCTTTCTCTACGTCCCCTTCCATTTCCATAATATTACCCTCAGGCACATCTTCCTTGTATAGACCCAGTGTATACTCATACCACCTTTGTCCTATACATTCTTTGATTAGGACTGGTTTCCCATCTGAGCTATCGATATTCGCACAGGTCTCTTTAATTTTCCTGTAGGCAGTATCTATCTCACCCTAGTGATATATGCTTATACACTTTAACATTTGTCCTCTAGCCATTTTGCAATTACTGTCTATTTCAATTTTTAGACGTTTGTATTCCCTTTCGTCCAGTTCATTTATTGCATTTTTATTTCTTCTCCTTTCGTTGATTAAATTCAATATCTGTAGTATTACACAACAATTAATACTAGCCCCCCCCCCCCCCTCCCATGAACCATGGACCTTGCCGTTGGTGGGAAGGCTTGCGTGTCTCAGCGATGCAGATAGCCGTACCGTAGGTGCAACCACAACGGAGGGGTATCTGTTGAGAGGCCAGACAAACGTGTGGTTCCTGAAGAGCGCCAGCAGCCTTTTCAGTAGTTGCAGGGGCAATAGTCTGGATGATTGACTGATCTGGCCTTGTAACACTAACGAAAACGGCATTGCTGTGCTGGTACTGCGAACGGCTGAAAGCAAGGGGAAACTACAGCCGTAATTTTTCCCGAGGGCATGCAGCTTTACTGTATGGCTAAATGATGATGGCGTCCTCTTGGGTAAAATATTCCGGAGGTAAAATAGTTCCTGATTCGAATCACCGGGCGGGGACTACTTAAGAGGATGTCATTATAAGGAGAAAGAAAACTGGCGTTCTACGGATCGGAGAGTGGAATGTCAGATACCTTAATAGGGCAGGTAGGTTACAAAATTTAAAAACGGAAATGGATAGGTTACAGTTTGATATAGTGGGAATTAGTGAAGTTCGGTGGCAGGAGGAACAAGACATCTGGTCATGTGACTACAGGGTTATAAACACAAAATCAAATAGGGGTAATGCAGGAGTAGCTTTAATAATGAATAGGAAAATAGGAGTACAGGTAAGCTACTACAAACAGCATAGTGAATGCATTATTGTGGCCAAGATAGATACGAAGCCCACGCCTACGACAGTAGTACAAGTTTATTTGCCGACTAGCTCTGCAGATGACGAAGAAATTGAAGAAATGTATGATGAAATAAAAGAAATTATTCAGATAGTGAAGGGAGACGAAAATTTAATAGTCATGGGTGACTGGAATTCGTCAGTAGGAAAAGGGAGAGAAGGAAACGTAGTAGGTGAATATGGATTGGGGCTAAGAAATGAAATAGGAAGCCTCCTGGTAGAATTTTGCACAGAGCATAACTTAATGATAGCTAACACTTGGTTCAAGAATCATGAAAGAAGGTTGTATACATGCAAGAATCCTGGAGATACTGACAGGTTTCAGATAGATTATGTAATGATAAGACAGAGATTTAGGAACCAGGTTTTAAATTGTAAGACATTTCCAGGGGCAGATGTGGACTCTGACCACAATCTGTTGGTTATGAACTGTAGATTAAAACTGAAGAAACTACAAAAAGGTGGTAATTTAAGGAGATGGGACCTGGATAAACTGACTAAACCAGAGGTTGTACAGAGTTTCAGGAAGAGCATAAGGGAACAATTGACAAGAATGGGGGAAAGAAATACAGTAGAAGAAGAATGGGTAGCTTTGAGGGAGAAGTAGTGAAGGCAGCAGAGGATAAAGTAGGTAAAAAGACGAGAGCTAGTAGAAATCCTTGGGTAACAGAAGAAATATTTAACTGATGAAAGGAGAAAATATAAAAATGCAGTAAATGAAAGAGGCAAAAAGGAATACAAACGTCTCAAAAATGAGATCGACAGGAAGTGTAAAATGGCTAAGCAGGGATGGCTAGAGGACAAATGTAAGGTTGTAGAGGCTTATCTCATTAGGGGTAAGATAGATACTGCCTACAGGAAAATTAAAGAGACCTTTGGAGAAAAGAGAACCACTTGTATGAATATCAAGAGCTCAGATGGAAACCCAGTTCCAAGCAAAGAAGCCGGCCGAGGTGGTCTCGCGGTTAAGGCACTCAGTCCGGAACCGCGCGACTGCTGCGGTCGCAGGTTCGAATCCTGCCTTGGGCATGGATGTGTGTGATGTCCTTAGGTTACTTAGGTTTAAGTAGTTCTAAGTTCTAGGAGACTGATGACCATAGATGTTAAGTCCAGTAGTGCTCAGAGCCGTTTGAACCATTTTTTTCTAAGCAAAGAAGGGAAAGCAGAAAGGTGGATGGAGTATATAGAGGGTCTATACAAGGGCGATGTACTTGAGGAAAATATTATGGAAATGGATGAGGATGTAGATGAAGATGAAATGGGAGATATGATACTGCGTGAAGAGTTTGACAGAGCCCTGAAAGATCTGAGTCGAAACAAGACCCCGGTAGTAGACAACATTCCATTAGAACTACTGACGGTCTTCGGAGAGCCAGCCCTGACAAAACTCTACCATCTGGTGAGCAAGATGTATGAGAGACGCGAAATACCCCCAGACTTCAAGAAGAATATAATAATTCCAATCCCAAAGAAAGCAGGTGTTGACAGATGTGAAAATTACCGAACTATCAGTTTAATAAGTCACGGCTGCAAAATACTAACGCGAATTCTTTACAGACGAATGGAAAAACTGGTAGAAGCCGACCTCGGGGAAGATCAGTTTGGATTCCGTAGAAATATCGGAACACGTGAGGCAATACTGACCCTACGACTTATCTTAGAAGCTATATTAAGGAAAGGCAAACCTACGTTTCTAGCATTTGTAGACTTAGATAAAGCTTTTGACAACGTTGACTGGAATACTCTCTTTCAAATTCTGAAGGGGTAAAATACAGGGAGCGAAAAGCTATTTACAATTTGTACAGAAACAAGATGGCAGTTATAAGAGTTGAGGGACATCAAAGGGAAGCAGTGGTTGGGAAGGGAGTGAGACAGGGTTGTAGCCTCTCCCCGATGTTATTCAATCTCTATATCGAGCAAGCAGTGAAGGAATAAAAAGAAAAATTGGAGTAGATATTAAAATCCATGGAGAAGAAATAAAAACTAAGGTTCGTCGATGACATTGTAATTCTATCAGAGACTGCAAAGGACTTGGAAGAGCAGCTGAACGGAATGGACAGTGTCTTGAAAGGACGGTATAAGATGAACATCAACAAAAGCAAAACGAGGATAATGTAATGTAGTCGAATTAAGACGGGTGATGCTGAGGGAATTAGATTAGGAAATGAGACACTTAAAGCAGTAAAGGAGTTTTGCTATTTGGGGAGCAAAATAACTGATGATGGTCGAAGTAGAGAGGATATAAAATGTATAGTGGCAATGGCAAGGAAAGCATTTCTGAAGAAGAGAAATTTGTTAACATCGAGTATAGATTTAAGTGTCAGGAAGTCGTTTCCGAAAGTATTTGTATGTAGTGTAGCCATGTATGGAAGCGAAACATGGACGATAAATAGTTTGGACAAGAAGAGAATAGAAGCTTTCTAAATATGGTGCTACAGAAGAATGCTGAAGATTAGATGGGTAGATCACGTAACTAATGAGGAAGTACTGAATAGGATTGGGGAGAAGAGAAGTTTGTGGCACAACTTGACAAGAAGAAGGGATCGGTTGGTAGGACATGTTCTGAGACATCAAAGGATCACCAATTTGGTATTGGAGGGCAGCGTGGAGGGTAAAAATCGTAGAGGGAGACCAAGAGATGAATACATCAAACAGATACAGAAGGATGTAGGTTGCAGTAGGTACTGAGAGATGAAAAAGCTTGCACAGGATAGAGCAGCACGGAGAGCTGCATCAAACCAGTCTCAGGACTGAAGACCACAACAACAACAACAATACTAGCCCTCGTGTTTTTACCTACTTGATCCTCTGCTGCCTTCACTATTTCATTACAGAAAGCTACTGTATTCCTTTCCCCAGTTCTTGCCCATCGCTCCCTATTGCTCCTGCTGAAATCTTTTACAACCTCTGGTTCATTCAGTTTATGGAGGTCCCATCTCCTTAAATTCCTGCCTTTTTGCAGTTCATAACCAATAAATTGTGGTCAGAGTCCACGTCTGCCCCTGGAAATGTCTTACAATTTAAAATCTGGTTCTTAAATCTCTGTCTAATCATTATATAATCCATCTGAAACCTTCCTGTGTCTCCAGGTCTCTTTGACGTATACAACCTTCTCTCAAGTGTTAGCTAGGATTAAATTATGCTCTGTGCAAAGTTCTACCAGGCGGCTTCCTCTTTCATTCCTTTCCCCGAGTCCATATTCACCTACTACATTTCCTTCTCTTCTTTTTCCCACTATTGAATTCCAGTCCCCCATGACAATTAAATTTTCAGCTCCCTTAACTACCTGAATAATTTCTTTTATTTCATAATACATTTCCCCCGTCTCTTCCTCATCTGCGGAGCTAGTTGGCATACAAACCTGTACTACTGTGGTGGGTGTGTGCTTCGTGTCTCTCTTGGCAACAATAATGCGCTCACTATGCTGTTCATAGTAGCTTATCAGCGTTCCTATTTTTTCCTCATTATTAAACGTACTGCTTCATTACCCCTATAGGAGTTGGTATTTATAACCCTGTATTCATCTGACCAGAAGTCCTGTTCCTCCTATAACCGAACTTCAGTAATTTTACTATATCTAAATTTAATCTGTCATTTCCCTTCTTAAATTTTCTAAGCTACCTGCCAAATTAAGGCATCTGGCATTCCAAGCTCCGAACCGTAGAATGCCAGTTTTGTTTCTCCTGACAATGACGTCCTCCCGAACACCACCCTCCCGCAGATCCCAATGGGGCAACATTTTACTTCGTCAGTACTTTACCTAAGAGGATGCTATCATCATAGAATCATACTGTAGAGCTGCATGCCCTCGGGAAATATTATTGCTGTTGTTTCCCCTTGCTTTCAGCCGTTCGCAGTACCAGCACAGCAAGTCCGTTTTGGTTGATGTTACAAGGGCAGATTAGTCAATCATCCAGACTGTTGCTCCTGCAGCTACTGAAAAGGCTGCTGCCCCTCTTCAGGTTTAAATTAAGCGCCTTAAAATCGTAAAAGTGTAAAACAATGACAGAATAAAATCGTAAATGGTGGAAGTTAATTAGTTACAAAAGTAGAGAGTGTGAAGCCACTAAAATTACAGGGAACAGAAAGCGACACTTTGACTTGTTGACTTTGTACAGCGGGCAGGTTTTGCAGTATGTACGGATACATTCCGCACAGGGCCTGCTACCAGGACTATCGAGGTGGACGCGCTAGAAGAGGTCTTCGAAATTAGTAAAAAAAGCACAGTTGATGAAGTGGTTTTGATGATTTGATGTATTGCCAGGCTCAGGCAAATGGTGTGTAAAAGTCTCAATTTCTTCCAACAGTTTCAGCAGGTGTCACTTACTTTTATAATGTAGCACTTCGAAATATTTTTAGTGGTTCAAACAGATTGCTTTGATCTTAGATAATGTTCAGCAAACGCTGTTTTACTATTGCGTATTGAAGTGTGCTCTTTGAAACGTATTTCAAGCGATATGCCTATTTGACCTCCGTAAGCTTTTACACAGTTTTCACACTTCAATTTATATACATCTAACGCTGTGAATTTCGAATCTTTTCGTAATTTATGTGGTGCTTCAATCTCAGGCGAAGAACGTCATCAGTCTTAAACCCTATACGAAAACTGGTACTACGAAACAGTCTAGTAATTACTTCTATACTCGCTCTTTATAACTCATGGGCATGTACACGATTTTCTTGTCTTCATATTGGCATGTCAATGGAATAACATTGATTTTACTTGTTGTTGCATTTTAACTTTCTGTACCAACTTTCTTGCTTACCGCAGCTTGTATTTGTACTTGTAGCAGCAATTTCTGAGCTCCTGTCTCGCTCGCTTTACGGCAGTTTCAATAAGCTATTAACTGTAGGTCGAAAATACGCTTTCTTGGGAACATCAGAATGCCAAGACTTTGCATCAGTATTAATGTCTGACCAAGTAGGTTTTCTGGACACGCTAAGACGCTGTTTGCCCATATCACTTGTAAAGCTAGTATCAAGATAATTGATGGCTGCTTTATTTTCGTGCTCAACTGAAAACCTAACATACTCTTCACTACCTCATTAACATCGCTTTTAGCTGCTTTAATTAACCAAATGCCTTCATCCATATAGCGGTAGTAGTGGAGAATTTTGCGATCTGTTGCAAAATTATTCGTGAAAATTAATGATTCAAATGATTAAGAAAAATTTCGGTCGTAAGTTCGTGATGCCAATAAAACAGAAATAGTTGCACGATAATGTCGATTCTTTAAATTCCGTTAGTTCTCCTGTTTCTCCTGCAGCCTTCTTCTTGCTTCGTATGGTTCTTCGTAATTATTTCCAAGTCTTGCGAGCAGCATTACTGCATAAATTCCCCACATCTACAGACGCAGGGATTGAATCAACTGGTATGATTGATTGTCTCCTTAACTTCATCCACAAACTCATACTTGTTTTTTTAACATATAATGCAAGGGATTTTCAGCCTTGGAGTCAGCGTAGCATTTACCGGAGCGTAATAACTGGTGTTACGTATAAGCTTAATGGATTTGTCCTTTTGTGAAATTTTGCCTGTGGACGCCCGTATAATACTTTTTTATTTTTTCTTTTTCCTTTTTTATCATAAAATAGGAAATCAAAGTATTCAATATTGCGTTTCATTATGGATGAAACTGTTTTGTTAGACCTTCAGCCACTTCGTTAATCCCGTATTAAGAGAATTTCTCTTTTTTATTGACGTACTCCTCGTCACTCATAATGAAACCTTTATCTGCCCTGGTGAACATCTCTCTTTAACTTCTCATTCGATCCTACTTTCTATAACGGTTATTTTCTGACTGTAACATCGCTTGTAATGCGCTGGTGACAGACTGCGAGCTTATTCCCTTTACGAGTGGGTGATTTTGCTACATCACTTGCACATTTGACGTGTGATATAATTCTCTCTACGTTTTTCAGTAGTGACGTTGGTTTGGGATTACAGTTTAATCCCTTTGACAGGAGAGATTTCTCCTCAACGGTAAGAGGACTATTCTTAAGATTAACAAATTTGGACAGTAAGATTTCCATTTTTCCTACGACATGATATACACAATATTTTCTTATGTTACCTAGCAAGTATTTCTGTTCTTTATCTACTCTGTTGTGTATAAATATACTGTGCAGAAGATGTCGAAGTGTACAGGAGATAAAGGTTTAGCTACCTTTAAGTGCACTGAATTAAAATTTTTGTTTGGTATGTGCTTTTCCCTGTAGGCATGCCAGATCTCTGCTTTTCCCTATATCATTTCACTTTCCATCTGTATGCTGTTGCTTTCGTATTCCTAATTTTAACTTTGGGATGTTCTGGAGCTATAGTCCAATATAAAAATTCCTTGTAAAATTAACTTCTATAACAGCTTTAAAATAATTTTTGTTCAAGCTCATTACCCTAAACCAATCATCCGCCTCCTATCATGGCACCATTTTCGCTACTGACGACATAGTCATCGCGAGAGAATTTAACAAGTGTTCCAATATTTTCAACAAAAATTTATATCGTTAATTTCGAGGCTCATTTGCAAATTCTTTTGCGGTGTGATTAATTTCGATCAAAGCTAATTATCTTCAACGACTAAGAAAATACCCTGAAAAGCCAAAGAAACCGGTACACCTGTCTAATACCGTGTAGGGATCCAGCGAGCTCGCAGGTGTGCCGCAACACGACGTGGCATGGACTCGACTAATGTCTGAAGTAGTGCTGGAGGGAACTGACATCATGCATTCTTCAGAGCTGTCCATAAATCCATAAGAGTACGAGGGGATGAAGAGCTGATCAGCACGTTACAAGGCATCCCAGATATGCTCAATAATATACATGTCTGGGGAGTTGGGTGGCCAGCGGAAGTGTTTAAACTCGGAACAGTGTTTCTGGAGCCACTCTGTAGCAATTCTGGACATGTGGGGTGTCGCATTGTCATACTGGAATTGCACAAGTCTGTCGGAATGCACAATGGACATTAATGGATGTAGGATGCTTACGTAACTGTCACCTGTCAGAGTCGCATGTAGACGTATCAGGGGTCCCATATCACTCCAACTGCACTTGCCCCACACCATTACAGAGCTTTAACGAGCTTGAACAGTCCCCTGCTGACGTGCAGCGTCCATGGACTCATGATGTTGTTTCCATACCCGTAGACGTCCATCCGTTCGATACAATTTGAAACGAGACTCGTCCGACCAGGCAACATGTTTGCAGTCATAAACAGTCCAATGTCAGTGTTGATGGGCCCACGCGAGATGTAAGGTTCGTGTCGTGCAGTCATCAGTGGTCACGAGTGTCCCTTTGGCTCCGAAAGCTCGTATCGATGTTGTTTCGTTGAATGGTTCGCACGCTGACACTTGTTGATTGCCCAGCATTGAAATCTGCAGAAATTTGTGGAATGGTTGCACTTCTGTGCCGTTGAACGATTCTCTTCAGTCGTCGTTGGTGCCGTTCTTGCAGGATCTTTTTCCGGAGGCGGCGATGTCGGAGATTTGATATTTTACCGGATTCATGGTACAGTCTTGAAATGGTCGTACGAGAAAATCCCCACTCCGTCGCTACCTCTGAGATGCTGTTTCCCATCGCTCGTGCGCCGACTATAACACCTCGTTCAAACTCACTTAAATCTTGATAAGCTGCCACTGTAGCAGCAGTAACCGATCTAACAACTGCGCCGCGCACTTACTGTCTTATATAGGCATTGCCGACTGCAGCGCCATATTGTGCCTGTTTACATATGCACGCCTTCCTTATCTGCGTCAGTGGTGTTGCAAGCCCTGACTTCCTTTTTATGGATGACAACGCGTCCACATCGAATAGGGCCGGAGGAGCCCTTGGAACGAGAGGATATTCGGCGAACAAACCGGCCTGTCCATTCTTCCAATTATACACCATGGAGGACATATGGGATGATGTGTGTACAGTAAGGAGAAGTGGGTTACAGAGAGATGCAGCCGCTGTCGTCGTAGGAAAGCTGTACGGGAGCAGAAATAACTGGCACACCAATAAATACAGTAAACAAAAGATTTACTTGCTTCTTTTTCCAAGCTTATGAAGAGTGTTTGTAAATGAACATACGGCAATAAATTCCAGCAAATACAATAGCGACAAGAGCAATGCAAGGAGACAATCCCTTAAGACTGAACGTTGATGAAAACCACATACTAGAACAAAAATGCACCAAATCCACAGTTTTGGAGATAAGGCAACGAAATTTTGTACCTCGTTTTACACGAAAGTAACACATTGACCTATAAAATCCTTTGATGAAATTTAGTCATTTTTTTGTAATGAAATTTGAAGTTTTATTTTCAAAAAATAATGTACACTCCTGGAAATGGAAAAAAGAACACATTGACACCGGTGTGTCAGACTCACCATACTTGCTCCGGACACTGCGAGAGGGCTGTACAAGCAATGATCACACGCACGGCACAGCGGACACACCAGGAACCGCGGTGTTGGCCGTCGAATGGCGCTAGCTGCGCAGCATTTGTGCACCGCCGCCGTCAGTGTCAGCCAGTTTGCCGTGGCATACGGAGCTCCATCGCAGTCTTTAACACTGGTAGCATGCCGCGACAGCGTGGACGTGAACCGTATGTGCAGTTGACGGACTTTGAGCGAGGGCGTATAGTGGGCATGCGGGAGGCCGGGTGGACGTACCGCCGAATTGCTCAACACGTGGGGCGTGAGGTCACCACAGTACATCGATGTTGTCGCCAGTGGTCGGCGGAAGGTGCACGTGCCCGTCGACCTGGGACCGGACCGCAGCGACGCACGGATGCACGCCAAGACCGTAGGATCCTACGCAGTGCCGTAGGGGACCGCACCGCCACTTCCCAGCAAATTAGGGACACTGTTGCTCCTGGGGTATCGGCGAGGACCATTCGCAACCGTCTCCATGCAGCTGGGCTACGGTCCCGCACACCGTTAGGCCGTCTTCCGCTCACGCCCCAACATCGTGCAGCCCGCCTCCAGTGGTGTCGCGACAGGCGTGAATGGAGGGACGAATGGAGACGTGTCGTCTTCAGCGATGAGAGTCGCTTCTGCCTGGGTGCCAATGATGGTCGTATGCGTGTTTGGCGCCGTGCAGGTGAGCGCCACAATCAGGACTGCATACGACCGAGGCACACAGGGCCAACACCCGGCATCATGGTGTGGGGAGCGATCTCCTACACTGGCCGTACACCACTGGTGATCGTCGAGGGGACACTGAATAGTGCACGGTACATCCAAACCGTCATCGAACCCATCGTTCTACCATTCCTAGACCGGCAAGGGAACTTGCTGTTCCAACAGGACAATGCACGTCCGCATGCATCCCGTGCCACCCAACGTGCTCTAGAAGGTGTAAGTCAACTACCCTGGCCAGCAAGATCTCCGGATCTGTCCCCCATTGAGCATGTTTGGGACTGGATGAAGCGTCGTCTCACGCGGTCTGCACGTCCAGCACGAACGCTGGTCCAACTGAGGCGCCAGGTGGAAATGGCATGGCAAGCCGTTCCACAGAACTACATCCAGCATCTCTACGATCGTCTCCATGGGAGAATAGCAGCCTGCATTGCTGCGAAAGGTGGATATACACTGTACTAGTGCCGACATTGTGCATGTTCTGTTGCCTGTGTCTATGTGCCTGTGGTTCTGTCAGTGTGATCATGTGATGTATCTGACCCCAGGAATGTGTCAATAAAGTTTCCCCTTCCTGGTACAATGAATTCACGGTGTTCTTATTTCAATTTCCAGGAATGTATTTTCCTTTTTATCAGAAAGTATTCAAGACAATTCTACAAAAATTTCGCTGTTTCATTTATTTATATGTTGTAAGCTTATTTCGTGAGGTTTTTGGAATAGGTCAAATAGGAGAATTTTCATAGTATTTTAATTATAATTCCACAAGTAAAATTTTAAATTCATGCAAAATTTCAATCACTTGGCCCCATATCTCAGCTTTCAATCAGAATTTCAAAATTTGCTCTAGAGACAACGTTTATTGTGCTTACAGAAATATGTGTACAAAATTTCATAATTCTAGTATTCATAGAATCAGAGGAAAAGGTACATAAACTTTAAAAAACAAACTTTTCATGAAACGCCCTTTTAAGTTCAACCTACCTTTTTTCCTTGTCACTTCTTCAGAAGGCACCACATTTGTAGTCTGGGTCGTCTTTCCCTTCAAGGCTACTCATCTGGTTTCTTGTTGTCTGTCTTGTTTCCTTTACCAGGTCTTTAACTGACTTTTCAGCTGCAGAGACGGGCTGTAAATCTATTTTTCTCAGGATGTCTTGAGTAAAATTTCCTTTCTTGAAGTCCATTCTTTGTAATACCTTGATCCTCCCGACGTTCCCACCATTAAATACAATAAATGCATCATAAGTTGCAATTCCGACAACTGTGTTTTTAGGGCATCGTTTCCAAGTCAATTTAGAGACTCATTTGGATTTTGGGTTTTGCCACGAACACACCTTTTGAGAAGTGCAGGATCGGTCAAACATTATCTATAAAACCAAAGAGTATGCATCAGGGCCTTCTAGATGTATTCCGCACAGGTTTGGTTGAAAGTAATACACATAATCGTTGTTGCTATTGAAGTGGTGCTTCAAAATGTTGGCGTGGCAGGGAGGCCGCGTCTCACTTTAATTAATTTTCAGGCACTTCAGATTCGATTTCAACGTTGAAACTTTGGGAACTTATTGTCCACGAGTTGCACTAACAAATGAAAAATAAATCGAAAATTGACATTTTTGGTCAAACTTCCTGGCAGATCAAAACTTTGTGCCGAACCGAGACTCGAACTCGGAGACTTTGCCTTTCGCGGGCAAGTGCTCTATCATCTGAGCTACCCCAGCACGATTCACGTCCCGTCCTCACAGCTGCATTTCTGCCAGTATCTCGTCTCCTACCTTCCAAACTTTACAGAAGAGCTTCTATAAAATTTGGAAGGTAGGAGACGAGATACTGGCAGAAATGCAGCTGTGAGGACGGGGCAAGTTTCACATCAGCGCACACTCCACTGCAGAGTGAAAATCTCATTCTGGTCAATACCAAATACACTACTGGCCATTAAAATTGCTACAGTAAGAAGAAATGCAGATGATGAACGGGTATTCATTGGACAAATACAATATACCAAATACACTACTGGCCATTAAAATTGCTACACCAAGAAGAAATGCAGATGATAAATCGGTATTCATTGGACAAATATATTATACTAGAACTGACATGTGATTACATTTTCACGCAATTTGGTTGCATAGATCCTGAGAAATCAATACCCAGAACAAGCAACTCTGGCAGTAATAACGGCATTGATACGCCTGGGCTTTTAGTCAAACAGAGCTTGGATGGCGTGTACAGGTACAGCTGCCCATGCAGCTACAACACAATACCACAGTTCATCAAGAGTAATGACTGGCGTATTGTGACGAGCCACTTGCTCGGCCACCATTGACCAGACGTTTTCAATTGGTGAGAGATTTGGAGAATGTGCTGGCCAGGGCAGTAGTCGAACATTTTCTTTATCCAGAAAGGCCCGTACAGGACCTGCAACATGCGGTCGTGCATTATCCTGCTAAAATGTAGGGTTTCGCAGGGATCAAATGAAGGGTAGAGACACGGGTCGTAACACATCTGAAATGTAACGTCCACTATTCAAAGTGTCGTCAATGCGAATCGGTATTCATTGGACAAATATATTATACTAGAACTGACATGTGATTACATTTTCACGCAATTTGGTTGCATAGATCCTGAGAAATCAATACCCAGAACAAGCAACTCTGGCAGTAATAACGGCATTGATACGCCTGGGCTTTTAGTCAAACAGAGCTTGGATGGCGTGTACAGGTACAGCTGCCCATGCAGCTACAACACAATACCACAGTTCATCAAGAGTAATGACTGGCGTATTGTGACGAGCCACTTGCTCGGCCACCATTGACCAGACGTTTTCAATTGGTGAGAGATTTGGAGAATGTGCTGGCCAGGGCAGTAGTCGAACATTTTCTTTATCCAGAAAGGCCCGTACAGGACCTGCAACATGCGGTCGTGCATTATCCTGCTAAAATGTAGGGTTTCGCAGGGATCAAATGAAGGGTAGAGACACGGGTCGTAACACATCTGAAATGTAACGTCCACCATTCAAAGTGTCGTCAATGCGAACAAGAGGTGACCGAGACGTATGACCAATTGCACCCCATACCATCACGCCGGGAGATACGCCAGTATGGCGATGACGAATACGCGCTTCCAATGTGCGTTCACCGCGATGTCGCCAAACACGAATGCGATCATCATGATGCTGTAAACAGAACCTGGATTCATACGAAAAAATGACGTTTTGCCATTCGTGCACCCAGGTTGAGTACACCATCGCAGGCGCTCCTATCTGTGATGCAGCGTCAAGGGTAACCGCAGCCATGGTTTCCGAGCTGATAGTCCATGCTGCTGCAAACGTCGTCGAACTGTTCGTGCAGATGGTTGTGTTGACTCAGGGATCGAGACGTGGCTGCACGACCAGTTACAGCCATGCGTATAAGATGCCTGTCATCTCGACTGCTAGTGATACGAGCCCGTTGGGATCCAGCACGGCGTTCCGTATTACCCTCCTGAACCCACCGATTCCATATTCTGCTATCAGTCATTGGATCTCGTGATGTATGCATGTTTCACCAGGCAACGCCGGTCAACTGCTGCTTGTGTATGAGAAATCGGTTGGAAACTTTCCTCATGTCAGCACGTTGTAGGTGTCGCCACCGGCGCCAACCGTGTGTGAATGCTCTGAAAAGCTAATCATTTTCATATCACAGCATCTTCTTCCTGTCTGTTAAATTTCGCGTTTGTAGCAATTTTAATGTGTACTATCAAAAATTTTCACATATGTTTCTGTTGGAGGGGTTTCAGAGATTCATTTGTAATACACACACAGCGTATTTATAGCTCTCTGTTCAGTGTTTACCATACATTTGTCCATTTTTAACAGATCTGTTGAGTCTACAGTGGCACCTACCAGCCGTACGACTGAGCAATGGGTGGTGAAGTTAGGCCGCTTCACCACTCATACAGTGACAGCAGTGAAATCCTGAAGAAGATCCCAGTAGAGGATCGAAAAGTCGAGTACTAAAGAAGTCTGAAAAGGAACATTCGCGACCTTTCGATTCAGAAGATTTTACCATCAATGACCACAGCCAAGAATGCCTGCAGACTTTAATGATTTAGGGAAAGAGGTTAGCATACTATAATCTATCAAAAATAATTAACAGATGCCAGATACGGTGGTAGCACTACAAAATTAATTACATATTTGAAAATATATCAACATTATACTGTACCTTTCCAATAGAGAAAAATTATCCTGAAATTGTAGTTCCTCTTTTTTAAAAACAACCGTCTGCGTCTAATGGTTCCACCGCCTTTTCAATGTACAATACGGACTATGAAGAGTTAAAATTTTGCAACGATTTTTTTTGGAATAATGGAACGTGCATGTAACATTAATTACGTCAAGACCTTCATTTTTGTAACTGAGTAATTGTTCTCTATTGCTTGCTTCGAACTTCACTGTGTACTTAAGTTATTATATGCAACCATAGCATAATTTTCAAAATTTGTATCGTATTTGCAATAAGTCCATTGTGTTAAATAAAAGTTTGAAAAAATAGAAAAGGAGTTTTTTGTGTTAGCAGAAGAGCCAACACCGTGTTACGAGTGGAGGCGAAATGCATGCGTTTTAGCTCACGCCGGCTGGCGTGAGGAGGGAAGAACTATACTGACGTGAGGTCTGGAACATGACAAGGAATTAAAATTCAGAAAGCGGACTTAATTAGTTTGATACTTAACTTTTATCCATTAATGATGAATGTCGCTCTTGACGGTACATGATTCACAATATTATCTGTTCAGAATACATTCTTGAAGACAGTAATTATAGTAACTGAATATGGCGCCTTGCTAGGTCGTAGCAAATGACTTAGCTGAAGGCGATGCTAAACTGTCGTCTCTGCAAATGAGAGCATATGTAGACAGTGAACCATCGTTAGCAAAGTCGGCTGTACAACTGGGGCGAGTGCTAGGGAATCTCTCTAGACTAGACCTGCCGTGTGGCGGCGCTCGGTCTGCAATCACTGATAGTGGCGACACGCGGGTCCGACGTATACTAACGGACCGCGGCCGATTTAAAGGCTACCACCTAGCAAGTGTAGTGTCTGGCGTTGACACCACATTCCTCCCCCGCAAATCGGCGGAGGACCCCATGTTGACGAATGCGGAGAGGTAGGGAGCTTAACAACAGGCGAGGCTGTGCCACCCGCACCCTGCCATTCCGACCGCGGGGAGCTAGGGAACACCTGAAAATCTGCTCCAGGGTGCACGCCAACATGCGGTGTATGCGCCCGTAGAAAGACAGGAGGGGCCGAAGGGTCGACCTCCATCGAGCCAGGGCACCCGACGGGCGAGGACGACATATGGTTCAGAGCGGGCAAAGGTTCCATGTCGGAAGACAACTGGTCACGAGGATTGGCGGCGCGTGACCCAGGGGGGTTCCCGGCGGCTGCAGCGACGCGTCCACTGCGGGCGTCGACGGCGGGAGAACAGGCGGCGGCGGCGGCGGCGGCGGCGGCGGCGCGTCGCCATGGGGCAAAATGGAAGGCAACGTCGGTAACACCTGAGGCTGAGGCGAGGCAGTATATTGGTCCCCAGGGCGTTGACCGGACGGCACCGTCACCGAAAGCAGACGGCGAGCGGCAGATCCCATGGTGGTTCAAATGGCTCTGAGCACTATGGGACTCAACTGCTGAGGTCATTAGTCCCCTAGAACTTAGAACTAGTTAAACCTAACTAACCTAAGGACATCACAAACATCCATGCCCGAGGCAGGATTCGAACCTGCGACCGTAGCGGTCTTGCGGTTCCAGACTGCAGCGCCTTTAACCGCACGGCCACTTTGGCCGGCGCAGATCCCATGCGACGACAGAGGCGCAGCTGGTTGAGATGCCGGCGCACCTCACCAGAGGCCCCCAAAACCAGATACATAGCGCGTCCAAGGCAGCGAAGAATGCGCCCTTCGAGCCAACGCCGTGAACCTCGGTAGTGGCGGTAATAGACAACGTCGCCTGGGGCAAAAGCAGGTGTCTGCCGCTGCACAGGAACCTGATGCGGCGAATGTAGCAAAGACATCAAGGTTCGATGATGGTGACCGTGGAGTAACTCAGCCGACGAGCGACGATCTCGGGGCTGAGAGCGATACGAGGACAAAAAGAGCAATAACGCGTCCTCCCGAGAATGCGACTCTTTCAACTTCAACATCTGGGACTTGAAAGTCCTGACCAATCGTTCAGCGGCACCGTTTGACTGTGGCGAAAACGGCGCGGACATCAGATATTGAATACCATTGACCTTGCAGAATGACTGAAATTCTGCGGACATGAATTGTGGGCCATTGTCGGAAACAATAGTCTGTGGAAGACCTTCAATGCAAAAGAAAGCAGATAACACTTGGATGGTGGCAGATGATGTCGTGGAAGACAGCCGGACAACAAAAGGATAATTACTGAATTATCACAACCAACCATCGAGCATTCCAGAATGGACCAGCAAAATCGATGTGTAAGGGTTGCCAAGGGAAAGTGGCTTTTGGCGATACAAAGAATTTCTGCGGTCATGCTGGTTGTTGTTCGGCACACACCATGCAAGAAGATCACATATTCGTAATCGCGGCGTCGATTCCGAACGAAGTACAGTGATGACGAGCAAGTTGTTTCGTTCTCACTATACCCCAATGTCCTTGGTGGAGAAGCTTAAGGACTGTAACGAACGTGGGACCACGACCCTGGACTGATCATTATCAGAACGCAACAGTAAAACACCACATCGAACAAAAAGTCTCTTCTTGTGAGCAAAAAATCGGCGAACCAATGGGTCCCCGATCCGCGACTTTGACAAGGGCCATTGCGTAGCAACAAAACGCAGAACGGTAGCAAGAACAGTGTCGGCAGATGTGGCTGTAGCTACACGACGAAAATCAATCGGAAACGATTCGACCACGTCATCGGTTTCCGCATCAATGAACATGCAAGCAAGTTAGAGGGAATCGAATGCCCTATCCTCAGCAACAGGCAAACGAGACAACGCATCGGCGTTTCAATGGTTAGCGGTGGACCGATACAAGATATCGTAGCGGTACTGCAAGAGGAAAATAGACCAGCGAATGAATTTCTGCGCTGTACGTGCAGGTACAGGCTTGTTCGGATGAGAAAGCGATGTCAAAGGTTTGTGGTCTGTGATTATGGTAAAGTGACGACCATACAAGAAGTCATGAAACTTTGTAACAACAAATACGAGAGCCAATGCTTCTTTCTCGATCTGTGAATAATTTCTTTGCGCAGACGAGAGCAATTTGGACGCAAAGGCAATAGGGCGATCGTGCGAGCCATCTTTGTGCGCAAACACAGCACCGATCCCGAAATCCGATGCACCCACCATCAACAAAAGGGGCTTCTGGCGATCGAATGGCGTAAGGCAAGTATTGGAAAGCAACGCCGATTTCAACCGGCGAAAGGCGCGTTCGCATTCCGTCGCCCAGACGAACGGAACACCTTTAAGGCGTAAGCGATGAAGCGGAGCTGAAATGAAAGAGGCATGCGGCACAGATCTGTGATAACAGCACGGAGGTGCGTGGGACTGGGATGTATGCCTTGGGCATTGAGTACATGTCCCAGGTATGGCAAGTCACTAGCAAAAAACACACATCTGTCCTTCCGTAAGTGAAGACCATTTTGTCGTAAGACCTGAAATAATTTTTTGAGATTGGCTAAATGTTCTTCTTCTGTCTTTCCGGAGATCACAATATCGTCCAGATAATTTGCTGCAGTAGGGACTGACGCACAAACAGTTTGTAGATATTGCTGAAACAATGCAGGGGAGGATGCACACCCGAATGGCAGTCGTTTGAATTGATACAAACCAAGATGCGTGTTAACCACCAAAACGCGCTGGGATTCTTTGTCCACCGGTATTTGCAAGTACTCATCTGCTAGGTCGAATTTCGAAAAATATGTGCCTGGGCACAGTTTGTCAAAAAGATCTTCCGGACGGGATAAAGGAAAAGTTGCAATCACTAGTTGTGGATTCACTGTTGCCTTGAAGTCCACAGAAAGTCTCAATTTTCCCGAAGGTTTTGGCAAAATTACTAAGGGTGATGCCCAGAGAGAAGCCTGCACACGTTCAATTACACCTTGTGTTTCCAAATGGTGTAATATTTTTGCGACCTCATCACGCAATGCGTGGGGAACATTGCGCGCTCTGAAAAATTTCGGTTGCGGGTTTACTTTCAGTTGCAAATGTGCTTTATAGTTCTTAGCGCAACCGAGGTCTGGTGCAAAAATGTCTGCAAATTCTTCACATACATGAGAAACACTGTCTGAAGGCACAGTCTGGTTCACTGATAGGATCTGTTTTACTATAGACAAGTTAAACAGCTGAAATGAATCGAAACCAAACAAATTCACTTCAGAAGAAGAACGAAAGACGTAAAATGACACAAGTTTTGTTTGTCCTTTGTATGTTGCAAAGAGGGCTGCACTGTCCCAACACAGGGATCTCTTGACGTGAATAGCTAGTTAACATTTGCGACACGCAACGGAGGTGTGCCCAGCAGTTTGTAAGTGTCTTGATTGATCAGTGAAACTGCAGTTCCGGTATCGAGCTGGAATGGTATCACTTTGCCGTTAATGTCCAAGTCTACAAGAAGTTTATTGTCCTGCTGACGACAAGAGCGACTGTCTCGTGCAACGTGAACTGACACTGGTACAAAATCACTTGCGACTTGATGGGAGTTCCGGCGATGTCGACGCACACTATTTGTGGGGCGAACACAGTCACTGTTAGAGAGAGTGGCACTGGTCGGAGTGGAATGAACGACATGAAATTCCATGGGCGAAGTTTTGCGAGCCTGAGTATCCTTGGTTCGATTCCGATTCCAGCGCGAGTTTCCGATCTGAGCTTTTTCTGGCAAATACTTTGAACATGTCCTTTTTTATTACAGTAAAAGCAAATAGCTTGGCGTGATGGGCAATTCTCACGCGAATGTTTAGTAGCGCACCGCGGGCATGATTTGAGCACTGCATTTGCTTGCCGGCGCATCACACGTGGCTGAGAGCCTGGCGGCAGCGGCGCGGCCGGACGCGAGGGCTGTTTACTGCTCCGTGCAGCTCGCCCGGCGGGCCGGTTTATCTGACACGCGGCTGGCGAAGTTTCAAATTATACCTGAGCAAAGTCAAGTGTGTCCTGCCGATCCAATATGTCCATCACTTGTTGAAGGAAGGGATTGACTAGTTTCAAAATCTGTTCCCTTATACGAACATCAGAAACGTTCTGTGCTATTGCATCACGTACCATAGTATCTGAATAAGGGAGTCCACATGTCCGCAGCTCGTGGTCGTGCGGTAGCGTTCTCGCTTCCCGCGCCTGGGTTCCCGGGTTCGATTCCCGGCGGGGTCAGGTATTTTCTCTGCCTCGTGATGACTGGGTGTTGTGTGATGTCCTTAGGTTAGTTAGGTTTAAGTAGTTCTGAGTTCTAGGGGACTGATGACCATAGATGTTAAGTCCCATAGTGCTCAGAGTCATTTGAACCATTTTTTTTTTTTTTTTGAGTCCAAATTGACACTCAAAAGCACAATCCCTAGTAAGGCCTTGCTAGGTTGCAACCCACTCCCGATTAGTCTGAGCTGCCGTACATTTTGTACGAAAGAAGGTATACCGTTTCGCAACTGAATTTGATGTTTGTATGTATGGAATTTAGGTGTGTAAGGAAATCCAGGAGCTTGTCCCTACCATGGGGCCAGATGACGAACGTGTCATCGATATAACGGAAGAAACAACTAGGTTTCCAACTGGATGACGCCAAGGCTTCGTCCTCGAAATACTCCATGTACAAATTCGCCACCACCGGCGAGAGTGGGCTGCCCATTGCGACTCCATCCGTTTGCTCATAGTATTCCCCATTAAACAGAAAATACTGGGAAGTATGAAAGATGACCTCGGTTTGAGGAAGGCCGGCATATACCAAATTCCCTGTGAGTGTGGGAAGACTTACATCACACAAACAGTACGCACCATCGAAGATCGTTGCCGAGAACGTCAAAGGCACACTCGACTGAAATATCCAAATAAGTCGGCGGTGGCAGAGCACTGTTTGTCCGAGAAACACGAGATGGATTATGAGCGTACCAAGATCCTGGCTCAGACCTCTAAATATTGGGACAGCGTTATAAGGGAGGCTATCGAAATCTTACGAAGATCTTATGAGACGAGATTGCGGCTACAATCTCAGCAAGGCTTGGGACCCGGCATTGAATGTAATTAAGAAGAATCTGAGAAAGAAGTAGGAACTGGCGACCAGGGCGGACGTAGCAAGCATATCGACGCTACGACAGATTCCGACGCCCACGTCTTCGCGACCGCCGGCGCGCGGGCGCGGACGGCGAGGAGAGCGACCCGTGGGGGAAGGGGATTTAAATCGGCCGGCCGCCCTCAGGAGCTCAGTTCGTCATCGCACCTGACCATGGCGACATGTCTGATCGCCGAAATATTGTGCCCGTTGGACACTATGAACCGACAGTATACCCGTGGACTGTTCGAGCAACAAATACGCCGGGAGGAACTGAAGAATCACAGTATGTTCGTGTTTAAACGAAAGACTGACTGAAAAGTGAGGTATCAGCTGCCTCATTCTACATTCCCCAGCACCTTTAAAAAATTTTCACATAATTTTTGCATGCAAACGTAATTGCGCTCTCTCTAACATGCATCTCAATTCGAAGTCCCTCAAACCCTGCTAAATGTAGCTCGCTCACAGCCATCGCCTTTCGCTCTAAGTCGCTCATACCCTTCCACTCCCACTTGTCCACTCTCAGTCACCCATGTAGCCCAGTTCATTGTCATTCTCCCTTTGTGTCTTTCTGTCACTGTTTACTGTCTTACAGCCACAATTTCTTTCCCTCCATCCTACTACTACTTTTTCCTCTCTACTATCTTCTTCATCCCTGCCCAATGCTACTGCCATGCCACTTCTCACTGTCAATACCTCTCTCTTCCTCGTTGTCATTGTCATGGACTGTCTACCATTATCAATCACACTCACCTACATACACTTTCTCCTTCTCTTTCTTCTTCTCCCTCTGGCACTGTCTCCTTCACTCTTTTCCGACTACTATTCTGTCACCGACAACTATGTTCCACTGCCATTGCGTCCCTTTCTTTCTCTCATACTGCCACTGTCTCCTTCGCTCTTTCTATACTACAACCACTGTCTATTGTCTTCCAGCGTTTATTACTTTTCAGTGTTTCCCACTGCAGCTGTCTCCTTCTCTCTCAGCACAAAAAACGTGAATACTTTCGCCTGCCAAAATTGTTGGGAAAATTTGTGAAGGTGCTGAGGAAGGTAGAATGAGGTAGTGCTACCCCACTTTCCACTCAGGGCTTTATTAAAACCGGAGTATATTCGCCTTTTTTTGCTCCTATTGGAGAATCCTTACGCTGGTTCTGTTCTTTTCCTTGGTACAACAGGCTATATCACTCATATGAAAAGATCTTTATGAGGCAATGAAATTTAGATAGCTTACTTATATGACATTTAAAATAACGCAAAACTAATTTTACACCTCAGACGTATGTTACGTGAATGTGTGCTCTAGCAATACAACGTGAGGTACCCAGAAACCTTCTCATGATAACGAAGACACTTTAAAAGCATTCTCCTCTGTGCTACGATGCTTTTTAAACTAAGTTTTCTCCATACACCGAATTTTAGGTGCGTATTTTTCGTGAACAAGTAGGGTAACTTTGATACTCTGTATCTCGAAAACGGATAAAGATATCAAGAAAATTTTCAAAGTTTTTCGAGACAGGTATCTCAGGAATGTATGCCAAAAATTACAGATACTTTGTGTGCATAGCCGTGTTGGAATCCGGGGCTCGGTTGTGACGTTCAACCAACATGTTTCTGTGGCGTTTCTCGATAACAGAGAAATATTTTTGAAAACGGGAAGATGGCACTTCTAGGTAACGCCTGGAGAATTTGAGCAATTTGCTACGGTTATTCATTTGGATATCAGCTGCTGCCGGCGAAAAAATGGTGAAAAACGCTTTTTCGTGGTTGTTTCTGGAACCACCCAAGAACTAAATGGTGCCTCCAGAAGCCCCATAAGGCGCACCGTAGATCACACCTAAGTGGAAAAAACCAAGTGATTTGCTCCGTTTGCCTAAGCTGGGGAAATTGAGTAATATTCAAACTTTGACCCTGTACAGTAGGATAGTTTCAATTACACAGTCCTTCAGTTTAGTATACAAATGGTCCTTAGCCCATGAACTATCCTAAACACCTGACTCTACGTTTCCGTCACCAACAGAGCCCGCAGAATGAGCTCCGGAAAAAGTTCCGTCTTTATGCGTGGAGTTTTGGAACATAGTGGTAGAGCATGCTGTCGCATGCGTATCGATAAGTGGGGTAGTAAGAAATACGTTTCCTAGTATTTGATATGTTGCAAAGCACTACTGAGCAGGACCTGGGACCGTTGTTGAGGTTATGCTACAACTTGACAGATTCCATGGTGACTTGTCTGGAGTAAGGTGACGACAGCAGTTGGGCGTTGTGTTGTACGCTTGTATTGGGATGTTCATGTTAAAAGTGAGAGGTGTAAGCTGCTAGCTGTAAGGAAAGCTGTCTGAGAATTGTGGAACATACACTTGTTGACAGTTGCTAAGGAGCAACTACCATTTGCTACAGGACACACGACCAATGATAGTGAAAAGAAATGTAGAGGGAGGAATGTACTATCTACAGCAAAGCCTGTGAACGAAAGCTCCACATTTAGTCGACAGTTCATGCAGTACGCTGTTTGACATAGTTTGTTATGGAACCGATTAGTGCGACATTCCGTATGGTACGGAAATAGATCTGCAAGACATCATTTGAGTGCTTACGGTCGTGGACGAGAATTTGGACGGCTCGAAGGCGGTCAAAGTGTCACTACTGTGGTCGCGGTAATGGGTGTGTCCAAAATTACAATATAGCGCTTAAAAAAGGCCATGGAAGGTCGAAATGCTACGCTAAAGCACGCCCGTGGTCATAGAGGGAACACTACACCGGAAGGGAATCGATACGTAGCTCTAGTGGCGAAAAGAAATTCACATTTCATTCGTAGGCAGATCGCTGCAGACCTTGGAACTGCTGCCGGTACGTGTGTTTCTGCCAGCCATTTCGCGGCGATTAAATCGGGCTGGACTGTATTCTCGGTAGCCTCTTAGACATCCCATTTCAACCACACCATCGTCGAGAGACAGTTCGTTGGCGTAGGGAGCATGTTGGTTGGGGTCAGCAACAGTAGTCCACAGTGATGTTCTCCGAAGAGTCCCGCTACTCTGTGGCAAGTGAATCTGGCCACCAGTTGATGTGGAGAGTGAGGAGAAGACGTTACACACAAGACAGTGTTCATGAATGTCATCCGTATCGCCTAGGCGTCATGGGGTGGGCAGACATTATGCCCAATGGCCGAACACCGCTTACGTATCTTTGCGTGAGCACTGCGGTATTATAGGGACGCTGTTCTGGATCGTGTCCGTCAGTTTAGGGATGTATTCTGTTCTGATTTTCTTTTTATGGACAACAACGCTCCCCAACACACGACTGTTGCGGTGTCATACACATTCGTAAGTTAAGATAATGATTAAAGGAAATGCTCTGTGTACTCCCCGGACATAAACCGTACACAGCATTCCTGTGATGCTCTTGGCAGAAGTGTTTCTCAACGAAAACCCCATCCTAAAACCATGCAAGAACTGAAAACCGCCTTGAGAGTGGAGTGGCACGATATTACCAAGGACTAAAAAATGGCTCTGAGCACTATGGGACTCAACTGCTGAGGTCATTAGTCCCCTAGAACTTAGAACTAGTTAAACCTAACTAACCTAAGGACATCACAAACATCCATGCCCGAGGCAGGATTCGAACCTGCGACCGTAGCGGTCTTGCGGTTCCAGACTGCAGCGCCTTTAACCGCACGGCCACTTCGGCCGGCTTACCAAGGACTCTCCAGTAGTTTGTTAGCCAGCATGTAACAGGTGCAAAATATGCGTTAGGGTCGGATGAAAGTATATTCTTCACTTAGGGCCTGATATTGACCTTTGTGTTGGAAGTCTGACTAGTGCCAAATATGAACGTTATTTACGTCTGTTATCCTGCTTTTCCACGTAGTGAAATATGAACCACCACTGCTATCTAAGTACTGTGTTTCGTGTCACTCCGTGATTATTTCTATCAAAAATGTGTCTGCACCTTATCAACTGTCAAACAGCGTGTATGAACTTAGAGCCAGAGGACTAGAAGGTATGTAGAAGACTTACGCCGCCTAGTACATCAGAAGGGAAATTCTAAATATTGCGTATTGCTATCCATGTACGGTGAATTTGGTTACAGACTAGTCCGTGGTGGAGACAAGGTACCGGGTCTCCCTAAGGAAGTCGGCACTGTATCGCAGCCAATAGGTTTTGGGGTGTTACTGCAGTAAATACGAGTAGCAGCCCGGCCGCAGCAGTTGAAGACACAGACTGCCCTCGGGCACTGATATGACAGGGCTGTTTATGCGTTCTGAAGTGACCTGGCCAAGCACTGAAATCATGTCAACGTAGACGTGCAGGGCAGACCAAGCAGGTTCTACATTGCCAGACCATGGATTTGTCGTCCTGAACATGGTCGGAAGCAATGTAACATCTATACCATTAGCTCATATTAATAACTGTCAAATTTATGGGAGTTATTAACACACCAGCAGTGTCTACCATGATGAGAAGGTTATGCCATGTGCCGGTGCAATATAGGACAACAAGTAGCTGCCATGAGTTGGGCTTCCACCGACGCTCCATCTTCTAGCACTCAGTCCTCCTACCTGGACTTGGTGCCTCTCCAACGCTGGGCCATGTAGAGGCTAACTCCAGACTCCCACCCTGGAGGGCAGTAGATCGAGACTGGGGAGGTACAGCCACTCACCCTGCTACTATGGTACAGGCGCCTTGACGCCACATGATGCCACTCGCGGTGATGAGATCCAACACCGGATCACATCGTCTCCTGCAAGCATTCCGACAGTCTTCTACACCACTGGCACCGTTCGTGAGCAACCGTGTCACACGTAACTGGGGCATGCGCCGCTAAGTGAGCTCCAGCGTTTCTGGGTGCAGACGCCGCCACTACTCAACACACGCTCTAAGCACTATAGGACTTAACATCTGAGGTCATCAGTCCCCTAGACTTAAAACTACTTAAACCTGACTAACCTTAGGGCATCACACACATCCATGCCTGAGGCAGGATTCGAACCTGCGACCGTAGCACCATCACGGTTCCGGACTGAAGCGCCTAGAACCGCTCGGCCACAGCGGACGGCTCAAAAGACACCTTCCTCACCATGAGCCGAGAGGAGAGTTGGCTGCCACATCACGACGCTAATTGTGTAGTTGCAAGACTTTTAATAAAATATTTAACTTTTCATCATGTTTGTTCAAGCTGCCATCGGCCTGCACCGTCGTCTCGACCCACCTCCACAAGCCAGCCCCGCACAGAAGTGGTGCTTCACTGTGCGTCCTGTTCAGTCTGCTCTGGTCTCATTCTTCTCTAACTTTATAATGAGCACTTAATTTGAATTTAAAATTTAGGGAACCTAAAAATCAAATAGATAACATGACAGTAACTTCACTAGTAAGTTAGTCATTAAGAATGGTCCCAAAATCTGCAGTGATATGTATGAAAGATTGACTAAGAAAGAGACCCCAAATAATCAGATACTTTCCTTTCATGTATGCATGCTGACACGTGGCGAGCTCGTCTTCAGTTGTTGCGTTACGGATTTTTGAGCACATTTTGAACATTACTCGGCAAACTTCGAGATCATGTCCGAATTATTTCGAGACCTGATGTATATATTAATTGATCTAAGCAGACAAACGAACATACGAGTCTAGTGATTGAATAAATTGTTTAAAAGACGTAACAGTGGCATCTACCAACCAGGAATGTTGATATTTGGTTTAAATCGTGTTAATCGTCGTAACAGGAATGAGTTCTAATATTAAAATATGGTTTGAAAGAAATTAGCGTGTTGCAGTTTTGATGTTCAACTGTAAGACTGCTTAGATGTAGGTCTCCATTTCTGATAACGGCCCCAGTTCAGTATTACTGTATCATTCTATATTGTCAACGACTAGCCTCATGTTCTTATATCTGTTACGGCCCCTGCTATACCTTTTATCTCCTTTAGACTACAGTTTTCAACAAATCATCATATTGTAATGTATACGTGACAGTTCTCTCTTGTCATTTCAGTTAGTTGTTTGCTAAATATTTTTTGACATTGACTTATCATAGAGCATACTTATTTCTCACTCAATTTATCTGTCTCATTTTCAAAACTCTCCTATAACTATCCAATATAAATGCTTCCAGTCGTTTCGTTTCCGTCTTCCTCATTGACAACATTTCAAACCTATGCAGAGAAGTGCACTAAACATAGCTTCTCATTGATCTATTTCTGGTGTAAACGTCAATGTTTTTAATGTTTTGGGTGTCAATTCTTGTGAAACACTGAGCTTAAAACAGTGAAGTGGATAGGTGTCTAGATCGGCAAAATTGCCATACTCAATATCTTTTGTGCAGCCATGTTGTTAGCGCTCGCCATGAGGTATGACGAGAATGTAAGGGGGGCGTCTCGGCTGCTGGTTTGCAAGTCAGTGAGAGGGCTATGGGAAGGCGACATGTTTCCTAGCAAGGGGCGAAGGATGTCCTCACATTCTTATATAGCCATTAAAATTGCTACACCACGAATATAAAAATTTAACCGACAGGAAGAAGATGCTGTGATATGCAAATGATTAGCTTTTCAGAGCATTCACAAAAGGTTGGCGCCAGTGCCGACACCTACAACGTGCTGACATGAAAAAAGTTTCCAACCGATTTCTCATACACAAACAGCAGTTTGTGGGGCGGCGGGTGGAATAATTGTTAATGTCCCTATTATTTATTTAATGCTGTTCTTTGCCGTTCTCAACACTGGCTTTCTAACTACAATATTGGCAACCAGAAAGTGATTAGCAAAACGTGAAGCCTGTAATTAAAATTCCTAGTGCCCACTTCATCTGAGAAATACATTTATAGCTACAGCTTATAGCTCTGGGGAATAAGGAGATTGTCTGGGATTCATAATCAAAAACCATTCTCTTTAAAATGTTCACTATATTCTGAAAGTCACAGACCAAAAAGAATCCAAACAATCCAACTACCAGAGCAGTTCAGAGTCTAATGCACTGATGCAACTATAACTGTTCAAATTAAATGTTTAAGTGAATGCTCGCCATAATTTGATGATAATGTTCATCAAACGCCACGCTAATAATGGTCCTTCGGCGGCACGTGAAAATACGACTTACGCAAACTAAAGATAGATCATTAACGTCATCCCAAAATTAACACTTCACTCCAAACGATTTCATGGTTACGCGTATCCCGAGTAACTTATTACTGCATCCGAGGCTGTTTATATCAACGATACCGACGCGACGCGACTCCCGGCACAGATGGTGCGCTAATCAGCGTCTGGAGAGAACTGGGGCCTTCTGCCTTCTTCACGCAGCTTTCTTACATATAAAGCCGCGGTGCTGACGGCTAAGGGAACGCCAAATATGCTCTCCCGACAAGCCGTTGGGCTAGTAATGCAGCACTTTAAGTCATCGAATAAATCATTGCTTCCTTTGCTCATGGCCGATGAAGCTCTCAATTTAAATGTGCAATCAGCACACAAGTAAGTAATCATAATAAAAGTCTGACGTGGCTAAGTCAAATATTTTGGGCGAGATAATTAATTTAATTACACTACACGCAGTAGACGAGCTCTGAACTTGCCCTTTGGAGATACGCTATCGCTATAGTTTTATAGTTATTCAGTTGAAACTTCTCACATCTTTATGATTATAGCGGATCTCCCTTCTACTTAAATGTAAACATCCTAGCTTTATTTATTCGCCTACTTAATCTATCTTGCTTCCTTAATTTTTAAGATAAAAACCAGAAAATCATGAATTTCAACTAAAATTTTAATTTGTGAGATCCAGAATACTGTTTCTACTAAATTATTATGTAAAAGGAATTTAAATATAAATTTTTAAATTTCTAGCTCTTTTCTGTTGCGCCAATGATTTTTACAGAAAAACGTCCCAATTTCGAAAATGGTTAAAGTTATTGAACTGATATTCAACACATATTGATTTAGTATTACTTCTGACATGCTAGAAACGTTTCAGGTTATTTACTTGATTTTTAAAGTATTGCCAACATTTATGACGTCAGAGCTAGTTACAGCGGACTGGCTGGAATACAATGGAAAGACTGATGTGAATTTTTTAAGGCGTGAGTAGGCTGCTTCCCTACAAGTTGACCGGCGTTGCTTGGTGAAACGCTGTTGCGATGCCTCGTGTAAGGAGGGGAATTGCGTACCATCACGTTTCAGAGTTCGATAAAGGTCGGATTATAGCCTATCTCGATTGCGGTTTATCGTATCGCGACATTGCTGCTCCCGTTGGTCGAGATCCAATGACTGTTAGCAGAATATGGAATCGGCGGGTTCAGGTGTGTAACACCGAACGCCGTGCCGGATCCCAACGGCCTCGTACCGCTAGCAGTCGATATAGTTATCCTATCTTCATGGCTGTAACGGATCGTGCAGCCTCGACTCGATCCCTGAGTCAGCAGATGGGGACGTTTGCAAGACAACAACCATCTGCACGAACAGTTCGACGACGTTTGCAGCAGCGTGGACTATCAGCTTGGAGACCATGGCTGCAGTTACCCTTGACACTGCATCACAGACAGGAGCGCCTGTGATGGTGTACTCAACGACTAACCTGAGTGCAGGAATGGCAAAACGTAATTTTTTTCGAATGAATCCAGGTTCTGTTTACAGCATCGTGATGGTCGCATCCGTGTTTGGCGACATCGCAGTAAACGCACATTGGAAGAGTGTATTCGTCATCGCCATATTGACGTATCACCCGGCGTGATGGTAAGGGGTGCCATTGGTTGCACGTCTCGGTCATCTCATGTTCGCATTGACGGTACTTTGAACAGTGGACGCTAAATTTCAGATGTGTTACGACCCATGGCTCTACCCTCACTTCGATCCCTGCGAAACCCTACATTTCAGCAGGATAACGCACGTCCGCATGTTGCAGGTCCTGTACGGGCATTTCTGGACACAGGAAATGTTCGACTTCTGCCCTGGCCAGCACATTCTCCAGATCTCTCACCAATTGAAAACGTCTGGTAAATGGTGGCCGAGCAACTGGCTCGTCACAATACACCAGTCACTACTCTTTATGAACTGTGGTATCGTGTTGAAGCTGCATGGGCATCTGTACTTGTACACGCCATCCAAGCTCTGTTTGACTCAATGCCCAGGCGTATCAAGGCCGCTATTACGGCCTGAGGGGGTTGTTCTCGATGCTGATTTCTCAGGATCTACGCACCCAAATTGCGTGAAAATGTAATCACATGTCAGTTGTAGTATAATATATTTGTCCAATGAATACCCGTTTATCATCTGCGTTTCTTCTTGATGTAGCAATTTTAATGACTGGTAGTGTATATATCAAATTATCACCTTTCAATTGAACGTAGAACTCAGGCTGTGATACTGTCAACCTGTCCCAACAGCCTCTACTTGAAGAAAGTATTCACTGATCAAAAGCGAAGAAGAGAAAGGTTTGGTGCTAGAAATACACAGCCGGTTCTCTCGATTCTGACTACATGAAACAATCATCCTATTCGCTGCACAAAATTGTCATGGAGAGAAACACTACAATGGCTAGTATTGGCTGCATACTAGACTTAAACTGTAAACTGTAACCTACAGGCATTTCTCTTTCCAAATTTCCCAGTGATTTAATACAGTGTGCTGTTCGAGGGTTTTAACTGTATATTTTTGTGGCAATTATTATTAGGAACAAATGCGATTAGTGGATGTGAACCTCGCTATCAGTTAATTGTACGGTGCTAAATTATTTGTAGAGGGATATCCATCTTTTTGATTTTGAGCTCCTTGTATTGGCCGTGTTTGCAGTTAAAATTTTTTGGATGTGAGGTCCGCCAGTTATGCAAAACTCTCTGGTGAACAAATGAACACTGACTGGGCTGGGGCACATAACAAACCACAATCACACTGTGTCCTGGTGTAGTGAAAAGTGTTTTACTATGTTATTTGTGGAAAATACTTGTTATAGTTGCGTATGCATCACAACATCTCAGCATGATATGGACAATGGAAGTGCTTGCCACACGAAAACGTAAGTAAATACGAAAATAGGCGCGAAAACATCGCGAAAAACTAAATTACATTCTAGAAGATAGGTTAACTCCTAGCAAAAAACTTTTCTCATCAACATCGTTTGGTTCCAGATAACAAGCTACCCGTAATAATTAACACAATGGTGATACAGAAAATTCATGCTCACCAAATGTAAAGCTATTTACAAAAAGAAACGATCTGTTGTTTGAACTAAAAATGCACATAATTTTATAATCATTTAACAAAAATGTTCACATTGCAGAATAAATAAAAACGAAAACCCACCGATGATGGCACAGTGGTGCCAAAACATGTTTGGGTACTGAGAAAAACGGTGTTTTGCATAACTGGCGGACCTCACATCCAAAAAATTTTGTAGAGGGAGTGTGCGAGTTGTTGCTGCCAGCTGTGCTGCTATGGATACAGGTGGACAGTGCTTTGAGGTGGGTTGTCCTCCAGTAGTTCCCCTGCAGAGGTACCTGCCGAGTGGCGGCGAGACCCGCTAGTAAATTCGTCCGCTCACAAGCAGGCGTATCGGCTGGAGAGTCGGCTGGGAGCTGGAGCTGAGGCTGATGAATGGAGATGGAGTCCGGGGCTTAGCGCGGCTGGCGCAGAATGGCCGGCTTAGGACTGCGCGTTAATTATTTGCGTGTCGGGCGATACGGCCCGGTCCCAGGGGTGGCAAGCCGACTGCATTATGCAGCAGGGCCGGGCGGCCGGCCGGTTTCGTTCAGCGAGTCGGCCTCTCAGCACACTCCAAAGAGTCGACAAGGTGGGATGTGAGGAGCGCGCAGCCGTTTGTGAGGAAAGCTTGAGGTAGGCCTCCGTGTGTGTGTGTGTGTGTGTGTGTGTGTGTGTGTGTGTGTGTGTGTGTGTGTGTCTGCTTAGCTGTGGAGCGCTGTAGATGGTGTAAAACTGGTACCGGGCGATCCACTCAGCGACAGTGGCGGTTCCTTCGGGGACCAGATCGATGTTCCTCCACAGATCAGCTGCGACTAACTGGAGCTGCAAGTGCAACTGCCCATTAAGTCGCAGAGTCCAACTTACATCGTGATTTGTACACTTCGTTCCCCTTATGCTGCCTGTCACTGAAGGAGCCGCTCCAGTTGGCAGCAGACTCGCTCCGCCTGGCGAGCAGGCTGACCCGTGAAGCCAGCATTGCTATAGGAAAGGCTAGCGTTAAGGCTGTCCCATGCACCTTTGCTTGCCCACATTCTAAGCAGAGGCATGCGTGTAGGCGCATGCCCCTTTCTCAGAACGTGCACATCATTGATCGCTTTCACACCGAGACACTTTGCCCGTGTTGACGCGCTACTCTGGCAAAACGATGACTGGTTCACCTCAGCTACACAACAATCTTTCTCAAACGATATTACGGAAACTACTTGATGAAAAACTTCCATTCTTTTATTACGGATAGCCATAGATATCAATTTCAAGATGAACTATCTTTCCGTTAATGGTCGTAATTCTTGCGCTATCTAGGGATTAAGTACGTCAATGCACGAAATGCCAATAGTTCGCAATGAAAGATAGGGGTTGCTACCAGTTTGCGTTTGATGCATGGGAAAGTAGTTAATACGCGAAACTTTCATCTATATCAGAAGTAGCTACAGAGTTTTTTCACTGTGGTATTTTTTTCGTTCATTTCGAATACTTACATCGTATTATATAAAATTCACAAACTAAATGGTAAGTAACACATATTTAGCCATAATTTGCAAGAAAAATGCACGTTTTCTTGTTTCTAATTACATATCACAAGCAAAATTCGTTTTACTTACAAGTATAAATTCTTAATTATCAGTATTATTTCAAAGATTGTTAATAAAGATGACATGAGACATGGATACTTGCCAGTTGGCTGTATGGAATCAGTACGGGAAGATGGGTCGACGTGAAAATGTGACAGAATGGATGAATCACGCTACAGGATGATTTTCTCCACCATGTACGAACTCTAGGGATTGATCGATGGGAGGATATGGAACAAGAAAGGTCGAATGATCTTACGTCCGGAAATGCATGGTTTCCGTGCTAGAGACCATTTATTAAATCGTACTTTGTTACGGAGACTGCGGTTTAATATCTTCAAATTTCATAAGAATCATCTGTGGGGTAGTATGCAGAACCTCCATGGTAAGGTGACAGTGAATCATCAGTATCGGTACACATGGAATGTGGGACCGCGATAAATGGGGACTGTATTTTGGAACCAGTCTTCCTTTCACGTCACCTAACATGCCGGAATTATCGGAGTTTCTCGCAGGTCAATTTGCCTGCTCTGCTGGAAGAAGCGCCATCGATGATTCGAAGTGTTATGCGGGTGCTACATGATGGTATTCCAGCTTACTTCGCCATTTGGGCGTCCAGTTGCATGGCCTAACCCCTACAATTCCTGATTATGGGGCCATCTGAAAGCTATCGTGTATGCAGAGCCCATTCCAAAGTGGCGACACTGGAGCAGCACATTCATGCTGCCTTTGATACTTTTCGGGTACAGCCTGGCCGAAGTGAACATGTGGGACAGGTCATGCTATAATGTGTACACCCATATATTCAGGCACATGAAAACCATTTTCAACACGTGCTGCGACTGTGGCTGCATGGTACAATGCGTATTAGACTAGAGTCTCTGTAACCATGTATGACTGAATAAATGGTCTCTAGAATGGAAACCATACATTTCCTGACGTAAGTTCATTAGACATTTTTTTTGTTCCGTATTTTCTCATCGATCAGTCCCTAGAGGTTGTGAATGGTGGAAAAAATCACCCTCTATAGATAAGAAATTCACGTCCAAAGGAACTCGGGAAAAGGACCCAAATGGCAAGACTGGCTTTCTTTTCAATAACATTCACCGTTTTACCAAAAATACAAATGCTACTTTATTACACCAACAAAAAGTTTGTGGAAATAACTAGGACGGATTAAATAACTGAAATAATTTAAAAAGAGGCCTAATAATTAGCTGCGCTAAACTTGGTAATGAGAAAATTTTACAAACATCTGAACATTCTGAGCAAGTACACACTCTACTTAAGCTAAAAGAGACATGAATTCGTTACACAACTTGAAATTGAGTTGAGAATTTGAAGATTTTTTCTGTCCTTAGCAATAGAAAATCACAGCTTTGAAATCGTGAATGAGGCTTACTTTCGCTTCCTTCTTTTGTTACATAATATTAACAGATATACAGAGTAAAAAATCACAGCAATATGTTTTTGCCACCACTGTTAATCACCAAGGCTTCCAAAGGCCAAGGATCATATAAAGAGGAAAAGAAAATACAAATAACATGAACACACAGATCCGACATTCAGCCAAGATTTCAAATTTAATGAAACATAATTTCACTGTAGAGGCCGAAGCTTAAAGGCATTATGTTTTAATTGCAGCGAGAGGGCACCAATTTTGGTACTTAAGTGGCATGTATCGACAAATCAACACAAAACAACAATATCTCTCAAACATTTTTCGCCTGAAGGGCAATTCCAAATATGTACCTTTGTTAGTCACTAGGAATTAAAAGCAACTTCACAATACCTTAAAACTGCATACAGCTCAGAGCCCTTAGGGGGCATACATTACAGACAGAAATTCAGTAAGGTTTAAATACTCAGAGGAGTAGCGTATTTTACGGATTGTAAGACGCACTTTTTTCTGCGAAAAATTGCATGCAAAATTCAGATGCGTCTTATACTCGGAATTAATATAAAAATGTCCAGTGAGTCATTCAAAATTCACGCCAGTCTTACAAATGGCCATATATCCGATGCCACGGGAAATCTATGTCTGTCTGGCATCGGACTGAATTGGCAGCAGCAGTGCGCCGATGCGATAAACATGATTGCAGGATTCGTAAGCTCGCTAACAGTCTCCCTCCCGCCCATCCATCACAAACCCAGAACCCTGTCTAGCCTATGATGCGTCATTGCAGTCTTCGGTGCTAGTGAACTTAAACTGAAAGTGATTCGTGTTGTCGGTAATAGTAAAATATGTTTGTTGGTAGCTACTTTCGTAATGGAAAAAAATAAAAGGTATTCATATGATACGGGCTATAAACTGAAAATTATAGCATTTGCACAAGAGCATGGAAACAGAGCAGCTGAGCGGCATTTCGGCCTCCCACCATAAGAAAAAAACCGTTCGCGATTGGTGGGCCAGTAAAGAAAATCTGAAAAAAATGGAGAAGACTAAATGCAAAATGGCTAAAACCAGAAGATGACGATTTTCAGGTATTTTAAATGTCATTTCGGTTTTGTAAACTAAGAATTTCTTTTAATTTGGCTTTGCTACGTAATAATAAAATGATAAAATTGTTATTTTTTTAATAAAACTGCTTAAAAATTAAAGTAAAACACGGTAGCAAATGTACCTCTGACTTTCAGTTTGCCCCGCTCCCGCCAGCACAAATAGGCAAAATAAAACATCCACAACATCAGCAGACACAATTGCATGGTGGCGCATCACATACTTAGTCTTACTGGAGCTCCGTAGGCAACACTAAAACACACTGAAATTCTTTATATAAAGCAAAAGTCCCTTAAAAAATCACTGAAGCTCCTCACGTTTGAGAATCAATAAGCAATAAGCGCTAAGCATACACACACATCATAAAAATTTTTGCATCACCCCAGTTCCCAGAACTCTTGAAGACAGACGTTGCCTGCGGCTACTATACCAAATACACAGTCCCTTTGAGTCTTCAGAGATACCACTAAACCCAAAGATGTAAACAACCATGCATGATCAACGCCTATTAGGCGGGGGGAATCCGACAGCCGATCAGTTCCAGCCATTCCACCAGGAAGGAAGTATACGGCTCGTGTTCTCTGTATTACAACCATGCCTAGACGGTCAATACCGCCGTTCGATTGAGTCCGCATTGTTACTTTGTGCCAGGAATGGCTCTCAACAAGGGAAGTGTCCAGGCGTCTCAGAGTGAACCAAAGAGATGTTGTTCGTACATGGAGGAGATACAGACAGGCAGGAACTATCGATGACATGCCTCGCTCATGCCGCCCTAGGGCTACTACTGCAGTGTATGACCGCTACCTACAGATTATAGCTCGGAGGAACCCTGACAGCAACGCCACCATGTTGAATAATGCTTTTCGTGCAGCCACAGGACGTCGTGTTACGACTCAAACTGTGCGCAATAGGCTGCATGATGCGCAACTACACTCCCAATGTCCATGGCAATCGCCGGAGACGTGTTTGGAGGCAACCCAGTCTAGCTGAACGCCTTAGACACACAATCCAGTGAGTGCTGCAAGTCGGAGGATCCCTGATGTTTTGGGGTGTCATTACGTGGGGCCGACGTACGGCGCTGGTGGTCATGGAAGGCGCCGTAACGGCTGTACGTTACGTGAATGCCATCCTCTGACCGTTAGTGCAACCATATCGGCAGCATATTGGCGAGGCATTCGTCTTCATGGACGACAATTCGTGCCCCCATCGTGCACATCTTGTGAACGTCTTCCTTCAGGATAACAACATTGCTCGACTAGAGTGGCCATCCAAACATGAACCCTCTCGATCATGCCTGGGATACACTAAAAAGGGCTGTTTATGGACGACGTGACCCACCAACCAGTCTGAGGGATGTACACCGAATCACCGTTGAGGAGTGGGACAATCTGGACCAACAGTGCTTTGATGAACTTGTGGATAGTATGCCACGACGAATACAGGCACGCATCAATGGAAGAGGACGTGCCTATTGGGTTTCAGAGGTATCGGTGTGTACAGCAATCTGAACCACCACCTCTGAAGGTCTCGCTGTATGGTGGTACCACATGTAACGTGTGGTTTTTATGAGCAGTAAAAAGGGCGGAAATGATGTTTATCTTGATATATATTCCAATTTTCTGTACAGGTTCCTGAACTCTCGGAGCCGAGGTGATGAAAAAAAAATTTTTTATTGTATTTCTAAATGTATCTGGGTGTAAGCCCCTCATAACAACACAGAGGTCACTCTCTTGCCCAAACAACCGGCAAGTAACCATTCAGTCGGAAGCTACCACTAAGCATTGAGTAAGAGTACAGCACTGTATAACACCGTGATTTCCAAACAGCAGCCATCTTCACATACAAGTCTGCAAAACACGACAATCAGGAAAGGAGTTAACAGACCTGCGGGTAAGGCAACGTCCACCAAATCCACGGCAGTGTGATAAAGACGGCGACCATCCCCAATCCAGCCCACGTGGTCTAACGCCCATCTTTCCGTGCGGGAAGGCGTGCCAGTTCCCGGCACGAATCCGCCCGGCGCATTAGTGTCGAGATCCGGTGTGCCGGGCAGTCTGTGTGTGGTTTTTAAGGCAGTTTTCCATCTGCATCGGCGTATGCGGGCTGGCTCCCCTTATTCCGCCTCAGTTATACTACGTCGGCGACTGCTGTGCGAACACTGTCTCCATGTAGCGTACAGCATAATTACTCTACCACACAAACATTTGGGGTTACGCTCGTCTGGTATTAGATGTTCCCGGTGAGGGTCCACTAGGGGCGAAACGCACAAGAACCCTGGGTTCGGTGTGGGGCGGCGTTGGGGTGGTTGGACTACTTTGGCCTGTTTTGGGGTTTTGTACCACTGCGGGCTACTGCGGGACGAAGCCTCTCTGCCGTTTCTAAGTCCCCGGTTCTATACACAATGCACAATACAATCCCTAATCCACTACCAGCTTCACAGCAAAGACACGGGTGCAGTCACCACACCACATGGCCCAGCTTGTGCCTATCTGATTCGCCTTACCCGGACTTGAAACCAATCCACCGACTCCGACCTCCTATCTCTCTGCGACCCAGCTCACGTCACCGGCCGACCGCCACTCCTCGTTCGACAGCCGACCAAAGTTTATCCTTTAGGCGGAAATCGACTCGGAGCCAGGCCGCTATGGCCGCCAGGCCGCAATGTCTATGAAGCAATCCGCTACTCATGGTCTAGTGGCTAGCATTGCTGCCTCCAGATCACGGAATGCTGGTCTCGATTTCCCGCTGGGTCGGGATTTTCTCCACTTGGGGAATGAGTGTTTGTGTTGTCCCCAGTATTTCATCATCGTTCGGAAAAGTGAGGAGTCTGGACGGTGACAAGATTGGGACTATGTGGGCGCCGATAACTGGGCAGTTGAGTGCCCCACAAAGTGGATACCACCACTTACGAAGGCCCCGGGAGTAGACAACATTCCATTAGAACTACTGATGGCCTTGGGAGAGCCAGTCATGACAAAACTCTACCATCTGGGGAGCAAGATGCATGAGACAGGCGAAATACCCACAGACTTCAAGAAGAATATAATAATTCCAATCCCAAAGGAAACAGGTGTTCACAGATGTGAAAATTACCGAACTATCAGTTTAATAAGTCACAGCTGCAAAATACTAACGCGAATTCTCTACAGACGAATGGAAAAACTGGTAGAAGCGGACCTCGGGGAAGATCAGTTTGGATTCCGTAGAAATGTTGGAACACGTGAGGCAATACTAGCCTTACGACTTATCTTAGAAGAAAGATTCAGAAAAGGCAAACCTACGTTTCTAGCATTTGTAGACTTAGAGAAAGCTTTTGACAATGTTGACTGGAATACTCTCTTTCAAATTCTGAAGGTGGCAGGGGTAAAATACAGGGAGCGAAAGGCTATTTACAATTTGTACAGAAACCAGATGGCAGTTATAAGAGTCGAGGGGCATGAAAGGGAAGCAGTGGTTGGGAAAGGAGTGAGACAGGGTTGTAGCCTCTCCCCGATGTTATTCAATTTGTATATTGAGCAAGCAGTAAAGGAAACAAAAGAAAAATTCGGAGTAGGTATTAAAATCCATGGAGAAGAAATAAAAACTTTGAGGTTCGTCGATGACATTGTAATTCTGTCAGAGACAGCAAAGGACTTGGAAGAGCAGTTGAACGGAATGGACAGTGTCTTGAAAGGAGGATATAAGATGAACATCAACAAAAGCAAAACGAGGATAATGGAATGTAGTCGAATTAAGTCGGGTGATGCTGAGGGAATTAGATTAGAAGATGAGACACTTAAAGTAGTAAAGGAGTTTTGCTATTTGGGGAGCAAAATAACTGATGATGCTCGAAGTAGAGAGGATATAAAATGTAGACTGTCAATGGCAAGGAAATCGTTTCTGAAGAAGAGAAATTTGTTAACGTCGAGTATAGATTTAAGTGTCAGGAAGTCGTTTCTGAAAGTATTTGTATGGAGTGTAGCCATGTATGGAAGTGAAACATGGACGATAACCAGTTTGGACAAGAAGAGAATAGAAGCTTTCGAAATGTGGTGCTACAGAAGAATGCTGAAGATAAGGTGGGTAGATCACGTAACTAATGAGGTGGTATTGAATAGGATTGGGGAGAAGAGAAGTTTGTGGCACAACTTGACTAGAAGAAGGGATCGGTTGGTAGGACATGTTTTGAGACGTCAAGGGATCACAAATTTAGCATTGGAGGGCAGCGTGGAGGGTAAAAATCGTAGAGGGAGACCAAGAGATGAATACACTAAGCAGATTCAGAAGGATGTAGGTTGCAGTAGGTACTGGGAGATGAAGAAGCTTGCACAGGATAGAGTAGCATGGAGAGCTGCATCAAACCAGTCTCAGGACTGAAGACCACAACAACAACAACATGAAACATATTTCGCTTATTCATTTTAAGTATCATCAGTGGTCTAATATTCAGAGAAAATTATTTGTTTACACATATTTTGACATAAGTTCTGTACTGATTCCTGGCAGATCATTCTGTTCTCAAACTATTTTCAAATGTATGGTTCTGTTCTTTTTATGCTTAACGTCCATTTGAAGTCATGTTACATATATCGATATGTTCCTCTTTCCGTACTAGATGCACATAGTACAAGCTGATAGGTCACATTATACATTTCGCTTCAATTAAGCTATCCTGTTGCTCACTGAATATGCTGTATCTCTGACTGAGGGGTCATTGGAGCTGCAGAGGGTGCATAGAATGGGGTGTTGGCGTGGAGATGGAAAGAGTGGTTAGGGAGGGGGCAAATTTGTGTGTGTGTGTGTGTGTGTGTGTGTGTGTGTGTGTGTGTGTGTGTGTGTGTGTGTGTGCGTGTGTGTTTTATGATTTGATGAGAATGTTGTCCTTCTGCTATTGCTTTATTATCATTTATCATATTTTCATTTTAATTTTTGGCCTTCTGTACTAAATATTCATCCCGCAGAGTGATCATTCTCTTTCTTTTGTTGTCACGCCATAAGCTTGATACCTCTGTTTTTGTCCCAGGGCAGTAGTGATGGTGATTCTCTTTTGTTAGATGTTCCTCATATCTGTAGTAGGTGCATTCATTCTTCACTACTTTTGTACGATTTTTGTCACTTCTCTTACAATTTCTTGCAGTCATTCCCTTATATTTAGACTTGTGGCTATTACATGTTAATTCTTGTATTCCTGAAGTGTTCTTTATTTTTCTGTCCTGTCACACGTTCAGACTTCTTTTGTATTATGCTATTTGTCTTAAAGGACATATCAATTTTGTGTATTTAAAGATATCACTAATTTCCTGTGAGTGTTGCTTGTGGTAAGATACGGTGCGCCATTGGGTATTTCTGTTGAAGGATGAGTATTAGGATGTGTATTAGGTATTACTATTTTGTGTTGAGATATCTGGATTGTTTTTAATTTTGCTGCCTCCTGTTTGTACACTGACGGAAAAAAATCGGAAACAAAAAAATAACTAATTTAGAGTAATGAAATTTTTGGAGTAAATTTGTCTTTGCAACTCATTTAAGCGACTAACACATCAAGATCACAGGTTAATGTACACGCGAGATAAGCCATTGCAAATGTGAAATGCTGGTACATTGATAACCGGTATAACCGTCAGAATGTTGAAAGCAACCATGCAAACGTGCATACATCGTGTTGTGCAGGAGGCGGATGTCAGTTTGTGGGATGGAGTTCCATGTCTGTTGCCCTTGGTTGGTCAATACAGAGAAGGTTAATGCTGTTTGTGGATGACGGTGAAGTTGTTGCCCGATGGCGTTCCATATGAAGGGCTTATTTCAATAGCGGTACAAGTCTATTACCTCCGCTTTTCTGTCTATAATGCTTTTGAATTAATGGTCGAAACAAACAGAAAGGAAGGTTCATCTCTAGCAAGAAGCCATATGCTTGAATATTTCTCAACTGCGGATTTTTCGGCACTCATTTAACTTTAGGACTCTGTATCTCAGAATGAACAAGAATGGACTTGTACCACTATTGAAATAAGCCTTTCATATATGCTCGACTGGAGACAGATCCGGTGGCCGAGCAGGCGGAGGCAACATGTCGCCACTCTGAAGAACGTGTTGGGTTACAGCAGCGGATATAGACGGGCGCTAGCCTGTCGGACAATACCCTCTGGTCTGCTATTCATCAATGGCAGCACGACAGGTTGAATCATCAGACTGATGTACAGTTTCACAGTCAGAGTGCGCGGGGTAGCCATGAGAGTGGTCCTGCTGTCATTCGTAATCGCACCCCAGATCATAGCTCCAGTGTGTCTAGCACGCGCACGGATTGGCTGCAGGCCCTCAACTGGCCTCCCCCATCCAACACACGGCCATCGCTGGCACGGAGGCAGAACTAGCTTTCATCAGAAAACACAACAGACCTCCACCCTCCTCTCCAATGAGCTCACGCTTGAGACAACGGAACTGACAAATGGCGCTGGTTTGGGGTCAGCGTAATGCACGCCGCAGGGCGACTGAGTCGGAGCTACTCTTGAAGTATCCAATTTGTAACAGTTCGTTGTGTCACTGTGCCGCCAACTACTGCTGAAATTGCTGCTGCAGATGCAGTTCGAAGGGCTAAAGCCATCTACATCTACATCTACATGATTACTCTGCAATTCACATTTAAGTGCTTGGCAGAGGGTTCATCGAACCGCAATCATACTATCTCTCTACCATTCCACTCCCGAAAAGCGCGCGGAAAAAACGAACACCTGAACCTTTCTGTTCGAGCTCTGATTTCTCTTATTTTATTTTGGTGATCATTCCTACCTATGTAGGTTGGGCTCAACAAAATATTTTCGCATTCGTAAAAGAAAGTTGGTGACTGAAATTTCGTAAATAGGTCTCGCCGCGACGAAAAACGTCTTTGTTTTAATGACTTCCATCCAAGCTCGCGTATCATATCTGCCACACTCTCTCCCCTATTGCGTGATAATACAAAATGAGCTGCGCTTTTTTGCACCCTTTCGATGTCCTCCGTCAATCCCACCTGGTAAGGATCCCACACCGCGCAGCAATATTCTAACAGAGGACGAACGAGTGTAGTGTAAGCTGTCTCTTTAGTGGACTTGTTGCATCTTCTAAGTGTCCTGCCAATGAAACGCAACCTTTGGCTCGCCTTCCCCACAATATTATCTATGTGGTCTTTCCAACTGAAGTTGTTCGTAATTTTAACACCCAGGTACTTAGTTGAATTGACAGCCTTGAGAATTGTACTATTTATCGAGTAATCGAATTCCAACGGATTTCTTTTGGAACTCATGTGGATCACCCCACACTTTTCGTTATTTAGCGTCAACTGCCACCTGCCACACCATACAGCAATGTTTTCTAAATCGCTTTGCAACTGATACTGGTCTTCGGATGACCTTACTAGACGGTAAATTACAGCATCATCTGCGAACAACCTAAGAGAACTGCTCAGATTGTCACCCAGGTCATTTATATAGATCACGAACAGCAGAGGTCCCAAGACGCTTCCCTGGGGAACACCTGATATCACTTCAGTTTTACTCGATTATTTGCCGTCAATTACTACGAACAGCGACCTTCCTGACAGGAAATCACGAATCCAGTCGCACAACTGACACGATACCCCGTAGACCCGCAGCTTGATTAGAAGTCGCTTGTGAGGAACGGTGTCAAAAGCTTTCCGGAAATCTACGAGGGCTATTCCGAAAGTAAGGTCCGATCGGTCACGAAATGGAAACGACTATGAAAATCCGATAAAGCTTTGCACAGATGTGTTGGGTAGTGTCTCTAGTATAACCCCAGTTAGCATCACGTCGCTCTTCTCATTTCTGAGCTCGCAGTGAGTGCGTAAAGATGTCTAGAAAATAGTGTCTGCCGCCAAGTACGGGGGCCTGGTGAGAAATTTCCCCTGAAGCTATGCAGCTAACATTACATAACTGTCGTGCTGTTTCGTCTTCAAGACAATTCTCAGCCGCATTCTGCAGGGGCAATGAAGATGCTCCTGCATCGTTTTCAAATGGAAATGTGAGATTACCCACAATACAGCCCGTAATTGTCTCCCTCTGAGTTTCAGCTCAGGTCACATGAACCGCTGGTTATGAAGACAACATTTCGGCACAAGACAACGAGCCGTAGGCCAGCGTAGAGAATTGGCGGAGAGCACTGGCGGCTGCCTTCTATAGCGAGGGTATGGGAAAGTTGGTACAACGCTACGATACACGTCTAAGTCGGGTCGGCGACTATGGAGATAAGTAGCTGCAAGGTGTATCTAACTGTTGCAAATAAAACAGTTTTGATTTTTACCGTGGTTTCCATTTCGCGACCTATCGGACCTTACTTTCGGAATAGCCCTCGTAGAAACACGGATTCAAATTGAGATCCCCTGTCAATAGAGGCCATTACTTCGTGCGAATAAAGAGCTAGCTGCGTTGCCATAAGTCGAACACGATAGTCTTCCCTCTCGGTAGTGACCTATGGCTGTCCGGAGCCCGATCTTGTTGCGACTGTACATACCCGTGACCATCACTGCCACAGAAGGAACATCCAACTCCTCGGAGTTCTATTGCCAAAGGCCTTGCCGCAGTGGTAACGCCGGTTCCCGTCAGATCACCGAAGTTAAGCGCTGTCGGGCTGGGCTAGCACTTGGATGGGTGACCATCCGGTTGCCGAGCGCTGTTGGCACGCGGGGTGCACTCAGCCCTTGTGAGGCAAACTAAGGAGTTACTTGACTGAGAAGTAGCGGCTCCAGTCTCGGAAACTGACATACAGCCGGGAGAGCGGTGTGCTGACCACAAGACCCTCCATATCCGCGTCCAGTGACGCCTGTGGGCTGGGGATGACATGGCGGCCAGTCGGTACCTTTGGACCTTCATGGCCTGTTCGGGAGGAGTGTTGCTTAGTTTCGGAGTTCTATTACACGAACTCGTCCAAACTCAATGAGACGTTCTTGACGGACATCAACTCACCAAGTCGAATCTCGAATGTAACTGACGCTCACGACTGTTACAGCGCGTATTTAAAGTAGACCTCATATGCATCCTCATAGTTGTGCTACTGTCACCACTCTTATACGACTGGTTCGAAGTTTGAATAGACGTCGTCTTTTAGATGTAGAAAAACGTCCAACAACTTTCGTTAATGTCGCAAAATTCCTTCTTGGTGTTGCGATTTTTTTTCTGTCAGTGTATTTTGATTTTAATAGTGTTGTATAGCTCACGTAAAGTCTTCCTGTCGTATCAATCGTTTTGTACTGCGTTGATAAAGATAGCAAGTTGCTAATGTGTTTAGACATCCCCACAGCCGCACCATGAATAATGTCGCCCCATTTGAAGGTGCATCAACGCAGACAGTTCAACGTTTCTACAGAGGGTTGTGTACTCCCGGCACCTGCTAGGACGGTGCATCTCCCAGGAGCTGCTTATGCTTCTCGCATCCATGTGCACAGCGGAAGAACGGTGGTCGTAAATAGGTTCTAAGAGAAATGGACTGCAAATGAGAGTCACACTTTATCAATGATAATAAGTGACTAACCCGACAGGAACTGAACTATTAAGTGAATATAGCTTCAGCTCATTCTGTTTAAGAGCGAACAATTGGCAAGCGAGCTGCCTGCATTGGACGCTTGGAGTGGGGTACCGTGCAAAAGGACGGTCTCAGGTAGTGACACACAAAACTGAATAAGCGGTGGACGTACGTCGGCCCCACATAACGCAACCCCGAAAAAGCATGCAACCTCCACCTTGCTGCACTCGCTGGATAGGCTTTCGGCCTGACCGGGCTGCCTCCAAAAACGTGATGCCAATCCTGAGCGGTCCATTCGGCATGTTGTTGGGCCCATCTGCACCGCGCTGCATGGTGTCGTGGTTACGAAGATGGACCTCGCCACGGACGTCGGTAGTGAAGTTGCGCATCATGCAGCCTATTGCACACAGTTTGAGTCGTAACACGACGTCCTGTGACCGCACGAAAAGCACCAATATGGTGGCGTTGTTGTGCCATAATTCGTAGGTAGCGGTCATCCACTACAGTAGTAGCACTTGGGTGGCCTGGGTGAGGCATGTCATCGACAGTTCCCGTCTCTCTGTATCTCCTCCATGTCCGAACAACATCGCTTTGGCTCACTCCGAGACGCCTGGACACTTCGCTTGTTGAGAGCCCTTCCTGGCACAAAGTAACAATGCGGACTCTATCGAACCGCGGTACTGACCGTCTAGGCATGGTTGAACTACAGCCAACACGAGCCGTGTACCTCCTCCCTGGTGGAATGACTGGAACTGATCGGCTGTCAGACCCCCCCCCCCCTAATAGGCACTGCTCGTGAATGGTTGTTTACATCTTTGGGCGGGTTTAGTGACATCTCTGAGCAGCCAAAGGGACTGTGTCACAGTCAACCAGGAGTTCTGGGAACCGGGGTGATGCAAAACTTTTTTTATGTGTTTATTATAATTTGGAGAATTGATCGTAAGCGCTTGCCTTGTTCGATTGTGCTTGTGCTCTGGCATTGTAAGTTTTATATTAATAAATCAAAGAACTTAGTTAAGAGCCTATGCTTGCTAAACCCTCAGCAAACAGCACTTCCACCGAATCCCTGCGCCACAACAGCTAAATCTCGTACTAATTTAGAAGGAAAGGCGCAGTTTTGAAAAAGCCATTGTTTCTTCACGTACGGTATGTTAAATAATTGCTATTCGTCTTCTGTTAGCCGTTTTATGTGTATTCGATAAGTTTTTTTCAGAAAATAGTTACGTACATTTGTGTGAACAAGGGCCGGCTTACAATACACTAAGCTTGTTGTGCAGCTTTACAATGAACATTGGTGGTTGCTAAAAGACTAACAGGCTTTTTCAAACCAATAATTACAAAATGGTTCTTCCAGCTGAAGTTACATCTTCGTATACATAGATACTCTCAAACACTGTGAAACACACGGCACAGTGTGTACCAGTTATTATACTCCGTTAATCATAAGAATAAATCTGATGTAAACAAACACAAACTCAATGACTGGTGAGAAGCCTAGCACACTTGAAGTGGTGTTGTTACGCTCTTGGAAGTAGGTCCTACTTGTGTACTATATATACAGGGTGTTTCAAAAATGACTGGTATATTTGAAACGGCAATAAAAACTAAACGAGCAGCGATAGAAATACACCGTTTGTTGCAATATGCTTGGGACAACAGTACATTTTCAGGCAGACAAACTTTCGAAATTACAGTAGTTACAATTTTCAACAACAGATGGCGCTGCGGTCTGGGAAACTCTATAGTACGATATTTTCCACATATCCACCATGCGTAGCAATAATATGGCGTAGTCTCTGAATGAAATTACCCGAAACCTTTGACAACGTGTCTGGCGGAATGGCTTCACATGCAGATGAGATGTACTGCTTCAGCTGTTCAATTGTTTCTGGATTCTGGCGGTACACCTGGTCTTTCAAGTGTCCCCACAGAAAGAAGCCACAGGGGTTCATGTCTGGCGAATAGGGAGGCCAATCCACGCCGCCTCCTGTATGTTTCGGATAGCCCAAAGCAATCACACGATCATCGAAATATTCATTCAGGAAATTAAAGACGTCGGCCGTGCGATGTGGCCGGGCACCATCTTGCATAAACCACGAGGTGTTCGCAATGTCGTCTAAGGCAGTTTGTACCGCCACAAATTCACGAAGAATGTCCAGATAGCGTGATGCAGTAATCGTTTCGGATCTGAAAAATGGGCCAATGATTCCTTTGGAAGAAATGGCGGCCCAGTCCAGTACTTTTTAAGGATGCAGGGACGATGGGACTGCAACATGGGGCTTTTCGGTTCCCCATATGCGCCAGTTCTGTTTATTGACGAAGCCGTCCAGGTAAAAATAAGCTTCGTCAGTAAACCAAATGCTGCCCACATGCATATCGCCGTCATCAATCCTGTGCACTATATCGTTAGCGAATGTCTCTCGTGCAGCAATGGTAGCGGCGCTGAGGGGTTGCCGCGTTTGAATTTTGTATGGATAGAGGTGTAAACTCTGGCGCATGAGACGATACGTGGACGTTGGCGTCATTTGGACCGCAGCTGCAACACGGCGAACGGAAACCCGAGGCCGCTATTGGATCACCTGCTGCACTAGCTGCGCGTTGCCCTCTGTGGTTGCCGTACGCAGTCGCCCTACCTTTCCAGCACGTTCATCCGTCACGTTCCCAGTCCGTTGAAATTTTGCAAACAGATCCTTTATTGTATCGCTTTTCGGTCCTTTGGTTACATTAAACCTCCGTTGAAAACTTCGTCTTGTTGCAACAACACTGTGTTCTAGGCGGTGGAATTCCAACACCAGAAAAATCCTCTGTTCTAAGGAATAAACCATGTTGTCTACAGCACACTTGCACGTTGTGAACAGCACACGCTTACAGCAGAAAGACGACGTACAGAATGACGCACCCACAGACTGCGTTGTCTTCTATATCTTTCACATCACTTGCAGCGCCATCTGTTGTTGAAAATTGTAACTACTGTAATTTCGAAAGTTTGTACGCCTGAAAATGTACTGTTGTCCCAAGCATATTGCAACAAACGGTGTATTTCTATCGCTGCTCGTTTAGTTTTTATTGCCGTTTCAAATATACCGGTCATTTTTGAAACACCCTGTATTATTACTAAGATATTCAAATGTATTAACAGACATCAACGTTTTTCTTTATCACGCTTTACCTGTGTAGCTTTTATTTCAAAAATCGTGTACAGTCACAGCCTCTGTACTGTTGTGCTCTGATTGTCGCGCTGTTAACACGCAGTATGAAAATGGCTGAGGCTGCTACCTGTTCCGTAGCGAAACACGCATGTGGAACACGGTTAAAAAGTGCCGAGAAATAGGTTGTTCTTAACGTCTTAATTTAGAGAGATAATCGGTTCTGAAGTTTTCCAAAGGACTGTATTAGATACTATTGTTCATAACTCCACATTCTATTTATAGCGGAATCGGTAGCATTGTAATTTATCAACTCATTGTATCGCATGGTGCACAGGTTCAAGTCTGGCGTCTGTTAAATATTTTTCCCGTTCAATTTGAAATACCTACATCTGGTATTTGTAAAATTCAGCATTTTTTATTAATAATGCACGTGATCTTGTTTTTAATTGTATATTTCATGCGAAATTACTGTTTTTATTTCAAATATTAATTCTCAATTATCGATATTTTATGAATGACTGTTAATAAAGGTTGCCAAATTAAGTCAACATAACAATTTAATTTTTAAGGCAAGAATGAGAAATATAATATTCTTTGTGTGGACTATGTCCATTGTTTTATACCACAGATGTAGGTATGTGTCGTAGACGCATGAAAAACAATCGATCACACTATACAAATCGTGGATTTTTACATTTTCCACTGCACCATTACAATATGAACCTAACAGAACTGATCTGGGGCCAAGTTAAGGGATATGGCCCGAGAAATAACAAGACCGTTAAGCTGCCAGACGTACTGGAACTAAAGCACGCAGCTTTTTCACATGTAATTGCCGAACGCTGGCGGGATATAGAACGGCATGTCATAAAATAGGAGGAGCAAATGCGGCGCCTGGCTGACTTCGTGGATTCTGTTGTTGATCGACTCGTTATCAACGTAGCAGGTGGGCAGTTCCAGAACCGAAATGTATCTCTCAGATTCGCATAAGGAAAGAGCTAAGAGATTAGTAGACGACTGACTGTAATTAATACCTTCAGTGGCTTCAGTACTCAACAGTACGGTGAAATCCTTGCAGTTTGCTTTTGCATCGCACATAGCTCGCTCAGAAAAATTACCCTGTGTTTAAGTTAGGAATTTTCATCACTCTTGTCTGTAGTTAGAATACTACGTCAGATGAGAACGAGAGCATTTTATGCTTTCCGTCTGGTCACCCACGAAGTGCGGGGTAGTCCTGGAGTTTTGCAGAATATTATTTCATTCTCTTCAAAAATTAAATGGCAATCGAAGCTACATTGTTTCTTTGGCCGTCTCTTTTTCCGACTGAACTGCAACTGCTCACATCATTGCAGGTTAGTTGGACCACTGGTAAGCCAGTGCGGCCAAAGTTTAAAGCACCGGTAAAGCTGTTGTCCCGTACATTATCGCCCAGTGTATTTGCGTGTAACACTGCATAAAACGTATCCTTATGATCGTATTTGACTGTACTAGTCACAGCTTCCGCTCCACGTGAAACGAAATCCAATGAGATCAAGCAGACGCGGGAGAATACATTGTGTAATATTTACCTCAGGTTTATTCTTATGATGAACATAGGATACAGCTTCTTCCCGTTCCATTTACGTAGGATGGAAGATTGCTGAAACGCCTCTATGAGGACTGTAATTATTCTAATCTTGTCGTTGCGAACCCTGAAGAAGCGATACGTAGGGAGTTGCAGTAGATTCCAAGATTCATCACTTAAAGCTGGTTTCTGGGACATAGTAACCAGTCTTTCACGGGACTGTTTGCCTTTATCTTCAAGCGTCTCCTGCCATTACTTTGAACAGTTCAGTATCCCCTACTAGTCCTAGTTGGTTCGGATCTCAAACGCTTGAGCAATAGTCTAGGATGGTTCACACGAGCGTTTAGTAAGCAGCCTCGTTTGTACACTGATAGCGCTTCCCCAGTATTCTGCCAGTAAACTGAAATCTGCCACGCTACTGAGCCTATCCCTAGAAATAAATTGTTACACGTAGCTATTTGTACAATACATTTACTCAGTAAATGTCTGAAGATGGCCTTGTAAGCCGAAAACCGGTTAACAATAAAAGTAATATTGTAGAACAAAAGCAAACTGGTGCTTTTCATTTATTATAATGTTGTTCTACCAAGAACCGACGGAAGATTCTGTTAACTATTTATACAAGTTGACCGATTCCCGTTGCGACTCACTTATATTGTAGCCATAGGACATTACGCACTTTCATTTTGCGAAATTCACAATTTCACATTCTGAAAGCTTAAAGCAAATTGCCAATCTTTGCACCATTTTTAAGTCTTACCAATATCCGACAGAACATCTCTGCACTTTTTTTAGTTAGTCATTAATTACAGGTTTTATTTATCATAATCCACTTTTTTGTAACAACAATTCACCGTTATGTATTGAATTACATGTATGTGAACTTTCATGTTAATGTATTTATTTAGCGAGCGCAGGCATTTGCCTGCAGGGGAACAGCGACCGTTAGAAATTAATTTTATGTATGACGTCAGCGCTATACACTGTCCGATATTTGTAACGTATGGCCCTCGGCTACGTAATTTCTGGAGATGCTCGTGTAAGTCGAGCGAAACGAGTAAAAATAAAGAAAAATTTAAATGCGCTTTGTGGCTGTTCCAAACTTTTAATATGTTTATTTCTCTTTCCTTTAATTATTTTTCTGTTTTACACATTGAATTTTGCTTAGAGTTTAATTTATACTATTTTTCCTTGTCTTTATTACTTTCTGCTTCTATCACTCTAACATTTAGATGACTACCTACATATAGTTTATCTGTGGCATCTCTTTCCACCCTCAGTCTGGTCTCCCTTTACTGTGACAGAAAAAGAGCCATAGGTAATCGTTATTTCAAATTTTCTTTTCAGTTATCTTTTCTTCCTACTGCTATTAGTACTGTTAAGAACAGCGTATACTAATACTGCAGTACCAAACAATAAACTTTTACAATTCCGAAATGTCTGTACTGCTACTACCACCATCTTGATTTTCCTTCACTGCTACTGCTACTACTATTTCTACTGGCAGTTATGCCACTAATCCTAACATTATTACTAATATTCCTACTACGATTTCATAGGTAATGTTAGAAGCATAGACCATTAAAACATTTAAATAGCACACTGCCTCGTGTAGCTGCACTATTTCTCTGTACTGTAGTCATAAATGGATTCATACATCGTCGTCGGCTGACATTCTTATCCGAGTTTTAGTTTCTCTCCAGAGATTTCCTTTGTCACGGTTCAGGCGTGGAAATGTCTTTGATGGCTTAGTAGTCCAATCCTAGCATGGAACATGCGACCACTGAAATTACAAATAATGGAAGGTGGAGGACGTGGCTTGGCGTCTGTCATTCTCCAGTCTTCGACGTTCCCGCTCAGAGTTCTGAAGAGCATTTGATGTTTTTGAGCGCCAGCGACCGCGATCTTCTGCTATGGTGGACCAGTTACTCGGATCAACTTTCAAGGGTTTTATATTTTTCTTATACTGATCCTTATAGCGTTTAAGAGGGGCAGCTCGAGGCCTTTTGCCTGTGCTCACTTCACTGTACAACAGGGCTAGGGGAAATAAAGTTACTTGTGGGGTGTTATTACCGGCCACCAGGTTCCACTGCGACAGTTCTAGAATCATTCAAAGCGAGTCTACATTCTGTATCGCAGAAGTACCCGGATCATGCTATATTAGTCGGAGGCGACTTCAACCTACCTAGTATAGACTGGGATGACTATGGATTCATTACAGGTGGTACAGAAGCCGTCGTGTGAATTACTTTTGAACACACTATCAGAAAAGTGTCTTGAGCAGCTAAATCGACAGACAACGCGCAATGGAAATATTTTAGATCTGGTAGCCACGAATAGACCAGACCTCATCCATGATGTCAGTGTTGAGACAGGGATTAGTGATCATGATGTTGTCATTACGACTACGGTTACGAAAGTTGAAAAGCCAGTCAAGAAGGCTAGGAGAGTATTCTTACTAGAAAGAGCAGATAAGCAGTTGTTAGCATCCCACTTAGTAAATGAATCGACTTCATTTACTTCCGGTACGAGGGACGTGGAAGAATTATGGGCAAATTTTAAACACATTGTAAATCACGCATTGCAGAAGTATGTGCCGAAAAAGTGGGTTACGGACGGAAAAGACCCACCGTGGTTTAACAGCGCAATTTGGAGAATGCTCAGGAAGCAAAGGCAGTTGCACTCGCGGTACAAGAAAGATCGGGGGAATGCTGCTGTAAAAAGAGCGATGCGCGAAGCATTCAACCACTACCACCGTCATACCTTAGCAAAAGATCTTGCCGAAAACCCAAGGAAATTCTGATCTTACGTAAAATCGGTAAGCGGGTCGAAGGCTTCCATCCAGTCACCCACTGATCATTCTGGCCTGGCAACGGAAGACAGCAAAACGAAAGCTGAAATTTTAAATTTAGCATTTGAGAAATCTTTCACGCAGGAGGATCGTACAAACATACCGCCGTTTGAGTCTCGTACAGATTCCCGTATGGAGGACATAGTGATAGACATCCCTGGGGTTGTGAAGTAGCTGAATGGGTTGAAAATAAATAAATCGCCAGGTCCTGATGGGATTCCAATTCGGTTTTACAGAGAGTACTCTACTGCATTGGCTCCTTACTTAGCTTGCGTTTATCGCGAATCTCTACCCCAACGTAGAGTCCCGAGCGACTGGAAAAAAGCACAGGTGACGCCTGTATATAAGAAGGGTAGAAGGACGGATCCTCAAAATTACAGACCAATATCCTTAAAATCGGTTTGTTGCAGGATTCTCGAACATATTCTCAGTTCGAATATAATCAGTTTGCTTGAGACAGAGAAGTTGCTGTCCATGCTTTAGAAAGCATCGTTCCTGCGAAACGCAACTCGCCCTTTTTTCACATGATATCTTGCGAACCATGGATGAAGAGTATCAGACGGATGCCGTATTCCTTGACTTCCAGAAAGCGTTTGACTCGGTGCCCCACTGCAGACCCCTAACTAAGGTACGAGCATATGGGATTGGTTCCCAAGTATGTGAGTGGCTCGGAGACTTCTTAAGTAATAGACCCCAGTACGTTGTCCTCGATGGTGAGTGTTCATCCGAGGTGAGGGTCTCATCTGGAGTGCCCCAGGGAAGTGTGGTAGGTCCGCTGTTGTTTTCTATTTACATAAATCTTTTGGATAGGGTGGATAGCAATGTGCGGCTGTTTGCTGATGATGCTATGGTGTACGAGAAGGTGTCGTCGTTGAGTGACTGTAGGAAGATACAAGATGACTTGGTCAGGATTTGTGATTGGTGTGAAGAATGGCAGCTAACTCTAAATATAGATAAATGTAAATTAATGCAGATGAATAGGAAAAAGAATCCTGTAATGTTTGAATACTCCATTAGTAGTGTAGCGCTTGACGCAGCACGTCGATTAAATATTTGGGCGTAACATTGCAGAGCGATATGAAGTGGGACAGGCATGTAATGGCAGTTGTGGGGAAGGCGGACAGTCGTCTTCGGTTCATTGGTAGAATTCTGGGACGACGTGGTTCATCTACTGAGGAAATTTAGAGAACCAGCATTTGAGGCTGACTGCAGTACAAGTTTACTGCCGCCAACTTACAAAAAAAAATGGCTCTGAGCACTATGGGACTTAACATCTATGGTCATCAGTCCCCTAGAACTTAGAACTACTTAAACCTAACTAACCTAAGGACAGCACACGACACCCAGTCATCACGAGGCAGAGAAAATCCATGGCCCCGCCGGGAATCGAACCCGGGAACCCGGGCGCGGGAAGCAAGAACGCTACCGCACGACCACGAGCTTCGGACGCCAACTTACATTTCACGGAAAGACCACAAAGATAAGATAAGAGAGATTAGGGCTCGTACAGAGGCATATAGGCAGTCATTTTCCCTCGTTCTGTTTGGGAGTGGAACAGGGAGAGAAGACGCTAGTTGTGGTACGAGGTACCCTCCGCCAGGCACCGTATGGTGGATTGCGGAGTATGTATGTAGATGTAGATGTAGATGACGTGGAAGGCTGTCATCTCTCATCCGCTGGACATGCACAACCCATTTTAGTTGGTGCCCAATAATGAGAGCTTCTGTACTATTCATTTTTGCTTTTCTCAAGAACGGTGGTATTTGATATGAAGTCATCCCATTTCATGTTTATGATGTATTTTAAAGGTACATTTGCATGCTGAGCTTTTATCAGCAGAAAACCTAATTATAAGTAATGAAACAAAGAAATAATTTGAGCCATAGATATAGTCCCCGGCTGTATAAATTATGCAGCAGCTGGAAACATGTGAAGATTTTTGATCGTCAGATTATTGGCAGAATAAGAGGCACCTTTTGTTTTCTAGGTCTTGTCTAGATCGGACTATTTTGACACACCGCCATTAATACTACATTATTTTATTAATACATTCACGAGTTGCAACCAAACGGCATCGTAATTGCACAATGCAAGTCTCAATGTAAGTGTCGTATTTTAATTCTGATACATTTCGGAATACAGTGTTATTGCTAACCTATGTATGTTTTATTTTGTATCTTTAGTCATTGTAAGATTGTTGGGTGACTTGGCATGGCAAAAGGTTCCGTACTTCTAAGCGAAAATTCGTCCAGCTCGATCCACCGTCATTTTCGTGTGCTGCCGATTTTAAACACAGAGAGAAGAAACAAGGTTAAAAGTACAAGAATGGACATTTAACAAAAATGACATGCTCAAGCGCCGAGAGTTTGTATGGAACATATTTTACCAATGTGTAAACTTAATTTATCCTATAATGTCTCGATCCAGATACGAACGAGCTAAAATTAAAGTTTCTTAGCTTCTGTTGGTTGAAGCGTTCTAGATTCTTCAGATCGCGGCGGTATAATGTTCAGGTTTCGCAACCATAGAGCAGCGTTGAATGGTGTATAAAGCTGTTAGGTCTTTATTCAGGAAGACACGTTTTCTGAGACGACCAGATGCTACATGGCCAGCAAGTACTCTGTACTCCACGTCTTTTATAGGTGAGCAATTATATGACAATATGCTTCCTAGATAAAGGAAATGGTCCACTTGTTCCAAGGGTGTATCAGAAATGGATATGCTGAAATAGGGAAGGGAAGAGCCAGGAGCTGGCTGTGTGAGCACCTTTGTCTTTTTAATATTGATTGAAAGACCAAAGCGTTTCCCTGCTTTGCTGAAACAGTTAACAGTTCTGCATCTCTGCAGGAATGAGCTGAAAAGGCAATGTATTCTGTATACTGCAAGTCTGTTACGTGAGTGGTACTAATGAACTTTTTTGAGTGGAGTCTGGAGTGATTAAATAATCCTCCATCGAACCTGTACTTTAGTTCTACCCCAGCGTTGTTCACAGATATCTCATAGAGCACAGCTGCCAGGTACAAGGCAAATAATGTTGGTGCAAGAACGCATCCTTGTTTGAGCCCACTCGTTACTGGGAATTCATTAGATGTTTCATTCTGACAGATGATCTGTCTATTCATATCATCATGGAGAGCTTTAATCAGGAAATATGCATCCACACACAGTTTACTACTAACTGAATGTATCAAGTATCGCTGTGTTCCATGCAAGATCTATCATGCAGTTGGCTCCAGCAACAGCGACCAACCAGAGTGTATTACTTACACGAGTAGCTCACTGGCTCTTTCTGCCTTCTTCGGTACGGAGCGGCCACCACCCTTCATTCCTCCGCCACTGGACAAGCAATTATAGAGCTATGGGGCTTCGTTTTCGTTCTATATGGTCATATAATTGTTTCGTTCGTCTCTCTAGCGGTATCTATTGGCTATAGTTTCACGTTTTTTCTGAAACATCAACAGCTTCAAGACTTAGCTATCAGAGTCTTATTTTGCTCTAATTATGTCATAAACAGTTTTACGTCTTGTCGCCTGTTAGTAGTCCTCCCTGTATCTTCAGCTAGGGGGCGTTCCGATAGGACAGGTCTGTTAGCCGCTTTCACCACAGTCATGTTCACCCCAATAGCTGAACGACAGCCGGCACGGTAGCTCAGCGTGTTCGGTCAGAGGGTTAGCTGCCCTCTGTAACAAAAAAACTGAGTTAATCGATCAACAACGAACTTAAACGGATGTCTTAGACGTCCGCCCCGAGCAGATACAACGAACGATAGCGAACAATATGAGATTTAAAAAAAAAAAAAAATGACAGCGTGACTGACTGCCCTCCTAAGGGGCCCGGGTTCGATTCCCGGCTGGTCGGGGATTTTCTTCGCTCAGGGACTGGGTGTTGTGTTGTCTTCATCATCATTTCATCCCCATACGGCGCGCAGGTCGCCCAATGTGGCGTCGAATGTAATAAGACCTGCACCAAGGCTGCCGGACCTGCCCCGTAAGGGGCCTCCCGGCCAATGACGCCAAACGCTCATTTTCATTTTACCACAGACATAACTGGTCGTTGCTCTCTTGCCAATTTTATTAAGATATGTAGCATGTGGCCCACGTCTGATAAGGTAGTGGAACAGTCTCCTACTTAGCTCAAAATGTGCACTCTGAAGCGTTTCGTTTACAATAAAAAGAAATTGAAAGGTTATCCTTTCTGTGTCTGGCAATTCCATCTCTACCGCCACTCTGGAAATATTAAATTCTTTACGATAATGCTGCTGAAGCTGAGGAAATGAATTAAAATTTGTTCTGCAGCCAGGACTTGAATCCAGGTCTCCTTGCCTACTAGGCAGGTGTGAAGATGTGAAAGCCTTTTTTTTTTTTTTTTTTTTTTTTTTTTTTTTTTTTTTTTTTTTTTTTTGCTGTGTGACATTAATTTATTGTCCAGCATTTTTAATAACAGCCAGTTCTTCCACATGAAAGTGATTACTCATTTTATTACTCGTTAGTCATTTGTAGTGTATCATACAACAATAAAGTAGCGATAAACGTAAAAATTAAATGTATTGTATCCATCTGTATATTACAATTCTCTGAATATCTGTATCATTTTATAAATGGAAAGAAAAATTTTCCTCCGGGCCGGATTCGAACCAGTGACCTATGGATTTCTGTGCGTTCTCCTCTACAGTCCACCTCTCTACCAACTTTACTTTTTTTTATTCAGAAATAGTAACAACAACATTATGAAATTGCTTACTATAGTGACATAGGCCTAAAGATAATCTTCTACATCACTGGAAGCCTTTGCGAAAACAAGACATTTCTTGAAAGCGATGTTCGTCGTTTGATCGTACGTGTTTTTGTATCATAGTAAGCGTTGATGCGTAGTAGCTTGTGGAACTGGTCGGATATTCCAAAAATCTCCTTCACTCCTTTCTTTACTGGACAGTAGGTAAAATGCTGCGTGTCCCTTTGCGGCGGGGCGGGGTTTGTCGTCGTTACTCGATCGTAGAGTCTCTGTCATTTATTGTCCATCTACCTCAGTATGGCTTCCTTATGACAACCCTTCACTCTGCAGTAGTAGATACTCACTAGGCCGTGTAAAGCAGAGCTGATAAAACCACGATGTAATACCTAAGTCACAGAGGCAGCTTAACTCAAGTTGCAAACCAGTTCCTGTAAGTTCATTTTAACATATTACGGGTGGTGGGTAAATGCAGTTTACCTGCATTAAGCCTTCGGAAATTTTAGTAAACTGGTTTTTATTCTTAAGGAAGCACATAAATTTGCTATCAAGTCTGAATTTACTATTTTTACTGCTCTACTATTCACCTCTCACAGTCTGTACAAAATGCTCTCACACGAAAAGAGCAGCCAGAATGTCTACCAATCCGATCTGATTAATCTGACCCACTACTATAGCGAGTTGAAACTTCGGTGGTATCAGTGGTCTTAAAAGTTGAAGTGCTCCCCCAAGTATTCCATAAAGTATACAGAACATGCCACGCGGAATTTTACTAAGACCGAAATATCACACGCTCATAACACATCAATTAATTAAACTGTCCTCAAAATGTTCGCAACTTAAACTGCCTGAGTCACGACGCTTCCTAACAGCAATGAACTCAACAGTTCTTTATTTTACAAGTTATTTTCTCGGCGACATTTGCCATGATGTTACACGTACTAAGGTTGACTAGCGACTCTCTCGATGCCATCCCACTCTATGCCTGTCTAAGGTTTGGCGCAGGAATAGCTTACTTCTGATTGGCTAATGGTTTGAATGACCAATCAGAATTATCCTTCTAGATCATTCTCGCGGCAAAACTTGCCTAAGCCAATCGCTAATCAATAATTCATTTACGTTATTCCAATGCCAATTTCTAATATACTATTTAATAAAATAGACCGAAATGCAAAATATTCTTTAAATTCCAGTGCCAATTTCTAATATACTATTTAATAAAATAGACCGAAATGCAAAATAATCTTTAATTTAGAAACTTATTCCACTTTCAACTTTTATTCTGGCTGCTCTCTTACAAAAGCAAGCTATCACAGTCATACGTCATAAGCTTCGTGGTTGCACCACAATTTTCCCACGATTCATTTTCATAAGTTTTTACATAAAATAGTATTAAGATTTAATCTATATCCCACAGACACTCTCTAATTCAATCCCATGTATATACACAACAAAATAATGAGTAGATGATAATTTTGAATGATTTTTACACTACGAAATGCAGAGTAATTAAAGTTTTGAAAAAAATTACAATTAAGTAATTTCCTATATTAACAATTTTGTTATGACTTGCGATGATAATAAAAGACAAACTGTTATTGTTCCTAACTGAGTTTTGAAACATGAGTGTCGGTTTTTGACTTTTAAGTAATTTTCTGAATCTCTGGAACTATATGAGGCCATTAAAATTGCTACACCACGAAGATGACATGCTACAGACGCGAAATTTAACCGACAGGAAGAAGATGCTGTGATATGCAAATTATTAGCTTTTCAGAGCATTCACACAAGGTTGGCGCCGGTGGCGACACCTACAACGTGCTGACACGAGGAAAGTTTCCAACCCATTTCTCACACACAAACAGCAGTTGGCCGGCGTTGCCTGGTGAAACGTTGTTGTGATGCCTCGCGTAAGGAGGAGAAATGCGTACCATTACGTTTCCGAATTTGATAAAGGTCGGATTGTCGCCTATCGCGATTTCGGTTTATCGTATCGCGACATTGCTGCTCGCGTTGGTCGAGATCCAATGACCGGTGGGTTCAGGAGGGTAATGCGGAGAGCCGTGTTGATCCCAACGGCATCGTATCACTAGCAGTCGAGACGACAGGCATCTTATCCGCATGGCTGTAACGGATCGTGCAACAACGTCTTGATCCCTGAGTCAACAGATGGGTACATTTGCAAGACAACAACCATCTGCACGAACAGTTCGACGACGTTTGCAGCAGCGTGGACTATCAGCTCGTACACCATGGCTGCGGTTACCCTTGACGCTGCGTCACAGACAGGAGCACCTGCGATGGTGTACTCAACGACGAACCTGGGTGCACGAATGGCAAAACGTCATTTTTTTCGGATGAACCCATGTTCTGTTTACAGCATCGTTATGGTCGCATCCGTGTTTGGCGACATCGCGGTGAACGAACATTGGAAGCGTGTATTCGTCATCGCCATACTGGCGTATCACCCGGCGTGATGGTATGGGGTGCCATTGGTTACACGTCTCGGTCACCTCTTGTTCGCATTGACGGCACTTTAAACAGTGGACGTTACATTTCAGATGTGTTACGACCCATGGCTCTACCCTTCATTCGATCCCTGCGAAAGCCTACATTTCAGCAGGATAGTGCACGACCGCATGTTGCAGGTCCTGTACGGGTCTTTCTGGATACAGAAAATGTTCGACTACTGCCCTGGCCAGCACATTCTCCAGATCTCTCACCAACTGAAAACGTCTGGTCTATGGTGGCCGAGCAACTGGCTCGTCACAATACGCCAGTCACTGCTCTTGATTAACTGTGGTATCGTGTTGAAGCCACATGGGCAGCTGTACCTGTACACGCCACCCATGCTCTGTTTACTCAATGCCCAGGTGTATCAAGGCCGTTATTACGGCCACAGGTGTTTGTTGTGGGTACTGATTTCGCAGGATCTATGCACCCAAATCGCGTGAAAATGTAATCACATGTCAGTTCTAGTATAAGATATTTGTCCAATGAATACCCGTTTATCATCTGCATTCCTTCTTGGTGTAGCAATTTTAATGGCCAGTAGTGTCGAAATCTGAAATTTTTATAGGATCCGTTACTTAACAACAATAACAAAAGATGGTATACCAAGTATGAACAAAATCGGCTTATAATTACTACGGTTTGCTTAGTTTCGTAGGGGGGGGGGGGGGTTATGAATTCACGTTCCTACTAGTTGTTACTTGAGACCGTTCTCACGGCTAGTAGCGTCAGCTGCGGTGTGAGTCATAGCGAAGACACAATCCTGCAGGCACCGGGCTACACAGCTGCATGCTTTGCTGCAATGAATGTTACCTAGTAATAACTTGGTACATTACACACCCCCTAAGAACCTAAAATTCCTCTTGAGTGTATTTGAGGTTTTTACAATGGCAATGTTATTACTTAACTCCTTAATTACACCGACACATTTAACTATGGGATGTTTAATGAAAATTTGTTTCAACTGACAATTTTCCAAACAAAGAAAATATCCAAATTACTTTACAATTTTATACACTGTTACATCAAATGGCAAAGGCTTGGACTTGATAGCGAGTAATAAAATTAATTTACAAAATTTCCTCCTTTCTCCAGAAATCATATCTTTTTTACAAAATTACGCATTTTAACATTTTTCCACAAAAATTGATCTAACAAATCATTTACGTCAGTACATATTCAAGCTTTCCTTGAAATTACGATTTTCTGACAACAAAATTACTTTCCAAAATTTTATATAGGTTGAACAGAATCAAACATTTTACAAGTCGGTTTGTTAGCGTTTAAGGAATCCACTACAGTTTTTTTATCGCCGTGGTGAGCGTCCTTTTCATATTTACCCACTTTACAATTGCTAACCTAGTGCTCATGAAATCTATTAAACTATTTTAATCGCCATGGGGAGCGTCCTTTTTATCTAACATTGCCGGCCGAAGTGGCCGTGCGGTTAAAGGCGCTGCAGTCTGGAACCGCAAGACCGCTACGGTCGCAGGTTCGAATCCTGCCTCGGGCATGGATGTTTGTGATGTCCTTAGGTTAGTTAGGTTTAATTAGTTCTAAGTTCTAGGGGACTAATGACCTCAGAAGTTGAGTCCCATAGTGCTCTAACATTTTACACAAAATTAAAAACCTTTCACCCTCGCTGTTGTAGCGTTCATGAAATTAATTATTTTTAGTCGCTTTGCTGAGCTTCCTTTTTAGTAGAAGAAAACATGGCGGTTTGTTCTTTTTACACAAAACAAATTAACTGCCTTTCTGATCGCTTTGGTGAGCGTCCTTTTTATATAAACACTTTACTGTCTGTTGAAACATATGGGTGATAACAGCTTTCATTTAACACTTACACAGGGGTTGCATTATAGGCACGTCACTGGGATACAACGTCCAGCTCTCAGTCACAGATCGGGTTTTTTTTTGAGTCTCGTATCGGGTTTTTCACATTCTTTATAACTGCAAAATACAGCTACATCTAAGTTTCCATTCTTAATATCAGCATCCTAATTTTACACTCATATATTTATCATAGTTCACAATTTTCTGTTCTCAATTCAAAGGCAAACCTTTACAAGGAAGCTTCCAAAATTGTTACTGTACTTTAAAATTTACTTCTCATTTTCACAAAATCTTTTATCTATGTCAACTCTATATTCATTACAACACAACGCCTTGTATACAATAGTCTCAGGTAATATTATTTTTCCTTTCAGTAAAAAATTAACTATCGTTCAAAGTTACCAACAGTACCCAATTTGGCACCACTACTTCACTCTTTTTTTCACAAAGCATTTTATGTCTTAAGCAAGTTCCTGCTCAAGAATTTACTCATTTCAAAAAAGTTTACATATATATTTTCTACTAACTTTCTCTTTTCAAAAATTATGTCCTTTACAGCTACTATTTAACTTTCATTAGTTTACATAAAATAAGTTATTATATACATAGAATACAAATGACTAAGACTGTTGGAAATACTGCCAATCACTTATGCCAACTCCTGTGGCTCTCAAACACATCATATACATATTATACCAAGAGAATACAAAATTATTGAAAATACTAAAAATCATTTGTGTCACCTACTGTGGTTCTCAAACACATCGTATAAAAGATATATTTACTCATTTAATAACCACCTTTCCTCTACCTCTACCACTACTCATCTTAACAACAATTTCTACTTGTTCCAAAATTCTGCTTAATCATCACATTACTTCATTCCTTTCAGTATTCCTTTCATTACACATCTATTTTCAAAACTTGTCTTCCTTTTACCTCTTTACCATAAACTCTACTATATTCTTTATCTACAAATTCTAATCTAACAGAGAGGAAGGAAAGATAATAGTAAAAGTTCTGAATGATGAAGAGTTAGGCTGACAATACGAAATGAAAAGGAAATAATATTGCCAACAACTCGGGATGCCTGGCGACACAAAGAACGCTCGTCCACTGAAGCCTCCTGGTTGCTGTTGTCTCCGTCCTCCTTCTGTCAATGATGTTTCGCAATCCTAACAGTTTATGTGATTTTACACTGTCTAGTTTGTAGGTATTGGCATGAGGTTTGTCCACAATCCTGAAGGTTCCCACATATTCATCGGTAAATTTTTTAGTCTCTGCGGTAAGCTTTTTAGATTTTTCTTTTGTTTTTACCAGCACTAGATCACCTATTTGAAAACTAGTCGGACACGCCCTTGCATCGTGCCTTCTTTTTCTCTCAAGAGCCTTTTTTCTGATATGTGCTATCTCCGAAGGATCTACTTTCTTCCTTTCGCTGTATTCATTATACCCCTCAATATATTCTTTAGTTTTACAATACCGTATAGGAAAGTCATTTTGTTCATTGGCTACCTGTGGTCTTTTTCCAATGAAAGGGATAGCTACTGTTCTTTCATTTACTATGATGACCGCTTCGTTCTTTCCAAAATCTACTTTCCTTGATGCCTTTGTAAGAAATCGGTACCCACCAGCATTTCTACACTTAATCCATTAATCATTAAGACGTTCTGTTCTAACTTTACCTATACTGATAGGTATCATAATTTCCTGTTTGGCAACTTTTTTACTTTTTCCTATGGCCACAATGACATTTATGCCACTCACTCTCATTATAACCACCTTCTTACTATCAGGGAGAGCATTTACAAAACTCTGCGACACTGCACATACGTTGGAACCACTATCTAATAAACAAGGAACTTTTTCATTAAATATCATCACTTCAATTATAGGTTGTCCTGTGGTTTTTTCTCTAAATTCAGAATCAGGCTCATGTAATAAATCCTGCACTACATCACGCCTATTGAAACCTACCTCTTCTGTGGAACTTACACACATATTTACTGGGTTCTCTTCAACTGTGGTAGCTTTCACTAGCCTGTCCACTGTCGACAAATTGAAACATTTCTCTAAATCCTCACCTTCTGTAATAACATCATTTGATTCTGCAACCCTTCCCATGGCGTTGTCAGAATTTTATAAATTATCCTCTAATTCCTCCTCTTCTGTTTCTTCCTCCTAACTATCTCAAACTACTCCATTTAATCTCTTTAACACTTCCTTAGGCCTCTTATACTCTTCCTCAGATACTTCCAATACCGTTTGCCTGTTTCCACTATTATTGTACTAATTCCACAGCCACAGGTAAGCCCCTCATCTGCTTGACAGTGCTTATTCACCTTCACATCCTGATCTGAAACTTTACTTTCTATTACATGTTCCTTATTAACCTGGTTCCTATAATCTCCATTTTGACTTTAATTCTCACAAAATGCCACTTCATTTCCCTGGTAAACACTACCTTCTACAGTGTCCCTCTCTTCTGCACTCTTGGTTTCTATAATATCACCCCCAAGCTGTTCAGTTGGTGCCTTTCTTGCAAAGGGTTTTTCTAGCGGGTTTAATTTGTACTGTCGCAGCCTGCAAACGCTAGCGTTATTACAAACTGCCATTAGTTTTCCTCCTCCTCTACGAGGTCATTTCCCCTGACATTCCTTTTGGATGGTGGCCTGCACCACTTCGTTCCGTCAGCTGATTGCTGCTGTCTGTATTTCGTTTCCGTCTCCGCCATTGTACCCGTTACCCACAGAACCCCCTCGACCTCTGTATCTGTCTCTGTAATTATCAGTTCGTTGTACTCCTATTCTGTTTACATTTAATTCGGTTCTGTTTTCATTTTGTCTAGCGGGAGGCCTATAGTCCCTTCTTGCACTTTCCTCCTCTTTCAAAATATTTTCTCCTCTCTCCAAATAATGAATAAACTTCCCAGTATCATCCCTAGGAGCTGATATTACTTTATTATGCCAGCATAGTGGCAACTTCTTCTCTATTCCCGTAATAACCTGTTACGTTTCTACTTTCGAGTTCAAATAGGACAAAGTCGTTACCCATTTTTGTACAAGTCTTTTGATACTCTCTTTCTTAGGATCATATTTTCCCCCAAACAGAATTTATTCAACATTTCCATTTGCTTCCTTTTTCCCCAATATTCCTCGATAAAGGCCTGCTTAAATTCCAGTAACTCGTCATATTTATCTGAGGCCAAATTTCCCCAAATTCTAGCCTCTTACCATTAGATTTGATGTGATAGTCCCAATTTTCTGTTTGTCATTCCAAGATTTGGGCAATACGTCTTCAAAATCACTCCAAAATTCCTTAGGATGGATATATTTCCTTGGATGGAATAACAAAAATTGTCAGTGAGTCACATAAGCAATTTGTGATGAATCTATTCAACCATTAGACACAATACAACCACTACTGTTGATGAAACTTAGCTCTACTCGGATTAGTCTACCTTCATGGTTACATAACCGCTCATCTACATCCGCGCTAAACAGATTGATGTTAGTTTCAAGGTTAGTGATTTTATTAGCCACTTGCACTCCATACTTCGCACACACATCTTTTCCTTCCTTAATTTGATTTTTTGAATACAAAGTGACTATTCTCACACTGTTTTCTACACTATTGACTTGTTCATGGATTTTATCTACCTCTGAATTTACTTGTACCTTTAACTGTTTGTTGTCATCAGCAACTTGCTTAATCTGTGAAGTTAATTCACTTCTTACTGTTACAACAGCATGATTACACTCTTGTTTTACTTCATTAATCTCACTTTTCACACTGTTTCTGAACAAAGTCATACCATTTTTCCAAGAATCCCTTAATTCAGAAATTTTATTTTCCATTTTGGATTGCATTTCTAGACATCATATTCAGTATGCAACTCGATTATCTCAGATCTTAATGAAGTTTTTATATCAGATCCCTTTCATTAACTTCAGTACGTAACACATTCATGTTGGTTTTCATACCAGAACCCATTTCCCTCATATGTGTTAAAATATTCATTAACACGTTGGAAACACCATCTTCTTGCTCACAAGCAAGTGACACTGGTTTGTGCTTTATTTTTGTACTAATAACAGGTATATATTTAATATCGGCTTCCACTGTGCTCCATTCATTTTCTATCCCATAATTAGAAGACATTACGTCAGGTAAGCCACTATCATCTGCTTGTGATACATCAAAATTAAATACACCAATCGTTGAGTGATCTGCATATTTTATATTACCTAAATCCACCTTCACTTTCTCGTCTTCTATGTCATGGTTATTACTTTCCGCCATGTTGTACAGTTTCTTTCCACACACACACACACACAAATCGAAGTAGAGTACTAGTTAGCTTTTCTCTTGTGTTGTCACCACGACGAGATGGTACAGCGGGTCGATTCACCAAACTCTGCCCCCGCAGGTGTACCTTCTGGTTCCCCACTGTGGCCACTGTTGACAACTGCTGCGGACTGTCGCCGACGTCTTTAGCTGCCTCTTACACCAGTTGCTCTTGCCGTTACATATTTCCACTTCGCTACTATTGTTCTGTTAAGGTTCCTTTATGCACGTGTGGTCTTTCACTTATCGGGTTTATTACACTGCTACTTTTGAAGTTAATACACTCGAAATATCCTATTTCCCGGACGCCGATGCACCAGTTACGGCGGGGCGGGGTTTGTCGTCGTTACTTGATCGTACACCCGCTCTATTCATTGTCCACCTACCTCAATACGGCATTCTTATGACGTCCCTGCACTCTGCAGCAGTAGATACTCACTAGGCCGTGTAAACCAGCGTTGATGAAACCACGACCCACAACCTACCACACAGAGGCCACGTAACTCAAGTTGCGAATCAGTTCCTGTGAGTTCATTTGCCCAAATTTCAGGTGGTGGGTAAATGCAGTTTACCTGCAGCAAGCCTTCGGAAATTTTAATAAAGTGGTTTTTATTCTTAAGGAAGCACAAAAATTTGCCATCAAGTCCGAATTTACTTTTTTTTACTGCTCTACTATTCCCCTCTCATAGACTGTACAAAATGTTCTCACACGAAAAAAGCAGCCAAAATATCTACCAGTCCGACCCGATTAATATTAGACCTGACAGTCACTGACCCACTACTATAGTGAGTTGAAACTTCGGTCTATCAGTGGTCTTCAAAGTTAGAAGTGCTCGCCCAAGTATTCCGTAAAGTATGTGGAATATGCCACGCAGAATTGCACTGGCACTGAAATATCACACACTCATAACACATCAATTAATTAATCAAATTGTCCTCAAAATGTTCGCAACTTAAACTGCCTGAGTCACAACGCTTCCTAACAGCAATGAACTCAACAGTTCTTCATTTTACAAGTTATTTTCTCGGCGACATTTAGCATGATGTTACACGTACGAAGGTTGAGTAGCGACTCCCTCGATGCCACCCCACTCTATGCATATCTAACTTTCTGCGCACTGGAACAGCTTAGCTCTGATTGGCTAATGGTTTGAATGATCAATCAGAATTATCCTTCTAGATCATTATCGCGGCGAAACTTGCGTGAGCCAATCATTAAATAGTAAATCATTTACGTCATCCAATGGCAATTTCTAACATAAGATTTAATAAAATAGACCGAAATGCAAAATAATCTTTAAACTAATTTAGGAACTTATTCCACTTCCAACTTCTATTCTGGCTGCTCTCTTACAAAAGCAAACACACATCGACATATGTCATCAACTTCGTGGTTGCACCACAATTTTCCCACGATTCAGTTTCATACGTTTTTGCATAAAATAGTATTAAGTTTTAATCTATATGCCACAGACATTCTCTCATTCATTTTCATGTATATACACAACAAAATAATAAGAAGATGATAATTTTGAATGCTTTTTACACTACGAAATGAAGAGTAATTAAAGTTTTGCAAAAATCCAATTAACTATATTTCTATATTTAAAACTTTCGTATGACTTTACATGGTAATAAAAGACAAACTTGTATTGTTCCAAACTGAGTTTTGAAAGCTAAGTGTCGGGTTTTTTTACTTTTAAGTAATTTTCTCATTCTCTGGAACTACATGAGATAAAAATCTGAAGTTCTTACAGGATCCTTTACATAGTAACAAAAGGTGGTATACCAAGTTTGAACAAAATCGGCTGATAATTACTACGGTTAATTTAGATTCGTAGGGGGAGGGGGAGTATGAATTTACGTTCCTACTAGATGTTACTTGGGACCTTTCTCATGGCTAGTAGTGTCAGTTGCGCTGTGAGTCATAGCGAAGACACAGTCCTGCCGGCACCGGGCTACACGGCTGCATGCTTTACTGCAATGAACGTTATCTCGTAATAACTTGGTACGTTACACTTTCAAATAGTTGACGGCATTGTTCTTGAGGTGGGGTATAGTTCTTCTTCCGGGTATAAAAGGCATGTTGTCGTTTTCAAATGCGGCGGATTTCTCTGCATAGTTGCTAATTTTTCTCTGATTGACAACCATATGTTATTTGCACTTCCACAGACAAATTGATGGTCATCTGTGTCAATCAGGTTGCAAGTGGTACACAAAGGGTAATCCGCCAGATGAGTGGAATGCAGTCTGAAGTTCACTGGAAATTTCCTATTCACAAAATAATACCACAATGACCGCACTTGTGTTGGTAAATACGGGTGGTGTATGTTCCTCCAGATATCATGCCAAGAGTGACCGACGTATTTCTGTTCTACGATGTTCTTGGTCTTAAAGTTCGCTCAGTTTTGGTAGATTTTCTTGACTTTGATGACATCTTTCTCGGGTGTTCCCAGTCTAATGTAGTTATATTCTACGAAGAAATGTTTTAGGTGATAAAGTTCATTTTGGGGTGAGGTGAACTTTTGTTGGTGCGTCCTGGCTGGCCGGCGTTATTTCATTCAACAGAAATGCGGCAACGCTATTGACTGACCGCTTCCACAATTTACATGTTTTACAGACGTACAATGCTTGTGCTTTTTGTACACGTCTGTAAGATTCAGTCCTCCGTTGTCAGTCGGTCGACTCAACGTTTGGTATTTGACTTTGAAGATGTGACCGCGGCTGACGAAATGGCCAAAAGCAGCCAAAATCCTGTTCGCCACCTCCCTTGGCATTGGAAGGCTTGTGCCACGCAATTTATTTTAGAGGATAAAGAGCCACTCTTCGTATTTCGTCAAGATTACGGAGATTGTGCTGACGTATACAGGCACCGATGGTGGTGAGGATTCTTTTGTAATTAACTGCGATGGTCTGCCGGATATTCCTTGTACACTCCTGGAAATTGAAATAAGAACACCGTGAATTCATTGTCCCAGGAAGGGGAAACTTTATTGACACATTCCTGGGGTCAGATACATCACATGATCACACTGACAGAACCACAGGCACATAGACACAGGCAACAGAGCTTGCACAATGTCGGCACTAGTACAGTGTATATCCACCTTTCGCAGCAATGCAGGCTGCTATTCTCCCATGGAGACGATCATAGAGATTCTGGATGTAGTCCTGTGGAACGGCTTGCCATGCCATTTCCACCTGGCGCCTCAGTTGGACCAGCGTTCGTGCTGGACGTGCAGACCGCGTGAGACGACGCTTCATCCAGTCCCAAACATGCTCAATGGGGGACAGATCCGGAGATCTTGCTGGCCAGGGTAGTTGACTTACACCTTCTAGAGCACGTTGGGTGGCACGGGATACATGCGGAAGTGCATTGTCCTGTTGGAACAGCAAGTTCCCTTGCCGGTCTAGGAATGGTAGAACGATGGGTTTGATGACGGTTTGGATGTACCGTGCACTATTCAGTGTCCCCTCAACGATCACCAGTGGTGTACGGCCAGTGTAGGAGATCGCTCCCGACACCATGATGCCGGGTGTTGGCCCTGTGTGCCTCGGTCGTATGCAGTCCTGATTGTGGCGCTCACCTGCACGGCGCCAAACACGCATACGACCATCATTGGCACCAAGGCAGAAGCGACTCTCATCGCTGAAGACGACACGTCTCCATTCGTCCCTCCATTCATGCCTGTCGCGACACCACTGGAGGCGGGCTGCACGATGTTAGGGCGTGAGCGGAAGACGGCCTAACGGTGTGCGGGACCGTAGCCCAGCTTCATGGAGACGGTTCCGAATGGTCCTCGCCGATACCCCAGGAGCAACAGTGTCCCTAATTTGCTGGGAAGTGGCGGTGCGGTCCCCTACGGCACTGTGTAGGATCCTACGGTCTTGGCGTGCATCCGTGCGTCGCTGCGGTCCGGTCCCAGGTCGACGGGCACGTGCACCTTCCGCCGACCACTGGCGACAACATCGATGTACTGTGGAGACCTCACGCCCCACGTGTTGAGCAATTCGGCGGTACGTCCACCCGGCCTCCCGCATGCCCACTATACGCCCTCGCTCAAAGTCCGTCAACTGCACATACGGTTCACGTCCACGCTGTCGCGGCATGCTACCAGTGTTAAAGACTGCGATGGAGCTCCGTATGCCACGGCAAACTGGCTGACACTGACGGCGGCGGTGCACAAATGCTGTGCAGCTAGCGCCATTCGACGGCCAACACCGCGGTTCCTGGTGTGTCCGCTGTGCCGTGCGTGTGATCATTGCTTGTACAGCCCTCTCGCAGTGTCCGGAGCAAGTATGGTGGGTCTGACACACCGGTGTCAATGTGTTCTTTTTTCCATTTCCAGGAGTGTATATTCCACCCCAAGATATGTCATGGTGCCAGATTCCTTTAATTATCCATGAATGGGAACTCGTAATCCACTTCCAATATTCATTAAGCCAGACTTATTTCTATTCAGTTTTCCACCATATACTGGTTCATATTTGTTTATTATGTCTCGTGCTTTCCCTATCTAGTCGTTGTCTTTGACAATAAATGTAACGTCATCGGCATATGCCCTGCAGACAATCCTACGGCCGCGTGTAGTCAGTCATTGGGGGTTGTGCCTCAGGCGAAAAAGTAATGGTTCGATTGCTATTGCAAAGAATGACACAGGCATCGGGCACCCTAGTCACACCGAAGTTTTCATTGCAATTACCATAATTGTCGAAGTTGACTTCTGCAGAAGATTTGTAATAATGTCAATAAAACATTGCGGAAAGTTCATGGCACGCATGATGTGAAAAAGATAAGCATGATCGACTCTATCGAACGCTACCTCCAATGATACAATGACGCACTTTATTTTACAGGCTGCAGCAATGGAAATAATATCTCTGTTGTCGCACAGTGTGTGGTAGATGGATTTGTCTTGTCCTACGCTCGATTGATATGATCCAGTGACCTGTGTTCAGTTCTGATTTTAATCTTTCATTTATGATGCGAGCAAATATTTTATAGTCTGAGTTTAGGAGAGTGATAGGCCTGTAATTTTTTAACGAGTTTTCTGTAGCATGAATCGGAATTAGAACTATGATTCCGTCTAGGAAGTTATGTGGGTCGCCATTGGCGGGATTCATTAGTTCGTTACAGATACACGTTAATTTGGGAATCAACTGCCTTCTGAACATTTGATAAAACTCCGCTGAAATGCCGTCAGGCCCAGGGGACTTGTTTCTCGGGCTTCGTGTTATAGCGTCTGCGACTTCTTCTGCGGTAATTTGTGTTAACAGGTTGTTTGCTGCTACCGGGTCGAGCCTGCATGTTAATCACGTCATGAAGTCGTTGTCCGGCGGGATATCCGTTGTCATATTGCATAATAACTCTGTGAAGTATTTGTGAAGTTCGTTCTTGGTGTCACTTTGCTGCATCAGTAATCTGTCGTCAGACGTTCTTAGTTCGGTTATTACTTTCCTACGTTGCCCCTTCCTCTCACTGATCACATGATATATAGACGTTTGCTCGCCTTGCACGGCATCGTGAAGTCTTGCTCTTACTTGATGACCTTCCTGCTGTTTCCGTTTCAGTCCAAGAAGTTTAGCCCGAATTCGTTTTATTTCCACGTAGTTGGCAATTTCTGACACGCCAGATTGGTACAGGTCACGAAGGACTTGGAAGTAATATTCTACCGTCCGTTTCTGCCAAACGTTTTTCTCGCGGCAGTTATTCATGAGCGATTTTCTTATCGCGGGTTTCACATATTTCATCCACCATGTCAGTGCCGAGGTATATGAAATGAATTTGTTCTCCCACACATTCCATACGTTATTGAATATCATCCACTGTGTCAGTGCCGAGGTGTATGAAGTGAATTTCTCCTCTCAGGCGTTCCATACGTTATTGAATATTTCATGGTATTCAAGATCTTTTAGGTGTTCCACACTCAACTTCCACAACTCGTCCCTTTTACGTTTATTGCCGTTTTAAGTTCATTGTACGTATATATGCAGCGTGATCTGAAAAGATAGTGGGCCATAACTCTGTTTGCAGGACGTGAGTTTTCAGGTAGACTGTTACAAAGATCCTGTCGATGCGACTAGCGAATTGATTCGTAATATGAGTGAAACCCGGCAATGCACCGTTCTTGAGCACCCAGGTGTCAACCAAGCGGAGTTCTATAATTAAGGCTCCGAGTTCTCCACAGTTATTAAAATGCGGCGTGTGGTCTCTTGGAGAAAGCACACAATTATAGTCACCTCCAAAAATGATATGCTCGTAGCGGCCACCAAAAAGGGGAACTATATCATCTTAATATGTACTAAGATGGTATCTGTTCTGTCCGATAGAACAGATACCATCGGTGACCAAGCAGCTCGTTAGAATGAAATTACAATTAAATGAACACCCTTAGCTGCGTACAGGCGTTGACATACGTCAACGGGGACAGATGGAAATGTGCCCCGACCGGGACTCGAACCCAGGATCTCCTGCTTACATGGCAGACGCTCTATCCATCTGAGCCACCGAGGACCCAGAGCATAGCGCGACTGCAGGGATTTATCTCTGGTACGCCTCCCGCGAAACCCACATTCTCAACGTATTGTCCCGCACTACATTCGTAGTGCCCCCGCCCATTATACTCATTACTCGCGGCGTCCTCGGTGGCTCAGATGGATAGATGCCGGAACGGTAGCTCAGCGTGTTCGGTCAGAGGGTTAACCGATCAAAGACGAACTTAAACGGATGTCTTACGACGTCCGCCCCGAGCACATACAACGAACGAAAACGAACAAAATGAGAATTTAAAAAAAAAAAAAAGATGGATAGAGCGTCTGCCATGTAAGCAGGAGATCCCGGGTTCGATTCCCGGTCGGGGCACACATTTTCATCTGTCCCCGTTGACGGATGTCAACGGCTGTAAGCAGCTAAGGGTGTTCATTTCATTGTATATCATCTTCATAAAATCCAGCTCTTCGCCTCCTGTTCCCGGTGCCAGATGGTGCATAGATACTTTATGGCGTCTGTCAGTTTCTCGACCCCTTTGATGATGATTCCTTCTTTGGTGAGTATCGCCGTTCCGAAGTCACGGCCGTTCCGAAGTCACGGCCGTTCCCTGGATTTACGGCTGCATTATAACCTGTGATGGCATCCAGTCTAATATCTGTTACTTCTTGTAACATAATAACATCAATATTGGCAGCAAAGAGCATGTCTTTCAAGTTCTTAAGGTTTAATTCGCTACGGATCTTGTTTAGATTCAACGTCCCGATTCTATAAGCTTGCAATGAAGTCGTGATTAATTAAGTATACAAGTCGTTGTGGTCCACTGTCGACGAACCATAAGGTTTTCCATGTGTTGAACGAGACGCCGTATTGTCCCTCATTCCTTGTCTTTCTGCACTGGAATTTTTCCTCCTGGTCGGTGTGACACTTTCTTCCTTCTCTTGTCTGCGGGAAATTCTTCAATGTCATCTGCCCAGTTTCTCGTATCACTATGTTGTTACAACTCTATCTCTGGCCCACGTTGAGATGGAGTCCTGTTCTTCGTTTCCTTAATTGTGGACTGTTTCGTTTAGCCATCCTGTTCCGTCTGCGTTCTCACTTTTCGAAAGTCTTCTTTTCCCGCTGTGCGCGGGGTGTGTGGGTCTATGTCAGAATTGACAGATGTCATACCATAGATGGTGGGCAAAAAAATTGGTGTGGAAAATATGTATGGGGATGACAAGGAATCGATTGTTTGCTAACGAACAGGAGAACTGCCCATCATGGAACAAAATGGGTACTCTGATTTCGATACACCGATCGGTTGTTGTCACATTTCTGCGCGTGCGCATCTCTCGCATATTTTGATCCGAGCATTTCGCTGTGTCATTGCCTGGCGAAATGGCGCTAAACAAGTGGCCATTTCTAGTATCTTATGTGATGTTCGGCAAGGAGGGTCTGTCCTGCACCACAATCTCAACGTATTGTCCCGCACTACATTCGTAGTGCTCCCGCCCATTATACTCATTACTCATTACTCATTACCCACCGTGCACAAGATGACCAGCAAGCATCCCACAACACATCCCTGGGACACACCTGCACTTATAAATCTTTTTTGTCTGTATATATTTCTACATCCAGATCTACTGACGTTTATCTGCATATACTTCTACATTCAAATTTACTGACGCTGTCATTACAACAGCGAAGTAACGTGTTATTTTTTAAAAATTAAGATCTGAATTCGCTGTTTATGAACGGCATTTGTCCCTCATACGGTTTCAGTGCGCATGCATGCTCATCAAATCATGGCGCTTTTAACGTTTTCTCTATCGCAAGCAAATGTGAATTAAAAGTAAAAGAACAGCAAGACTGGATCGGTTACCGACTGACAATCAGTAGCACTGTAGTATATCAATTTTATCGACGTAAATTAATTATTACATGGGAGTTTCATTACTGATTTGCATATGTGGAGAAACTGTTTCCAAAAAACAGTCCTGTCACACAAGCCATGAGCTTCTTCGATGAAAGCATATTCTGCCTGCAGGCAAGCAATGGTCGTTCCTACAAACTACATAGACATGGTGAGGGCTCTCTAACAGTGCATTCACCTGAAACAAATTGCTCTTCTATTCCTACCACTGGACTTTTGGTCTGGGGTGCAGTAAGCTACAGCTCTTGTTCACCTTTCGTGTTGTGGAGGGGAATACTGACTAGTGCAGCATGTTGTGCGACCAGTTCCTTCACTGTTCTTGCAACAGGAAGGTCAGATGGTGTCCCTGCAGGGAATGATGTCCCACACACTGTCCATAAGACTCAACGTGCTCTGCAAGACATACATCGGCTTCCACGACCAGCACGATCTCCGGAGTTATATTATAAGATGGCTATAATTTCGCACCTTACAAGCACTCATCTACATACTTTGCTGTGATTTACAACCGGAATTAGGTACTATTTGATAGGTTGTACATCGTATACATGAATAAAGACTGACATTGTCACGTACACCTTGTAAATCGTTGTTAACGCTTATAGCATGAAAGGTGACTAAGTGTCTTTATTACCAAAACGGCGTAATGAGTGATTGCCTATACTAGTAGAGGTTGGAACGCCAGTGGAAATGAAACGGCAGGCGTAACTCAAGCCCTGGGTGTGTTGGTCTTGCTTGACACAGGAAGTAGCCAATTCGGAAGCTCGGTGCACCTGAGCGCTGAAGCACAATACGAGGTGTGGCTAGAAAGAAACCGGACTAGTACTGGTGAAACAATAAAACGAATGCAATAAGGCTGAAAGTCGCGTGGCCTGTCACGTGACTCTCGCTCCGCCTACTGCTCGAGTTTCATCTGCCTCCTGCACTCAGTCTGCCCGTGGCGTCTGTTTTAAGTAGTTGACGTTTTGTCTGTGCTTCGGAAAATGTTGAGTGTACAGAAAGAACAGCGTGTTAACATCAAATTTTGTTCCAAACTAGGAAAATCTGCAAGTGAAACGTTTGTAATGTTACAACAAGTGTACGGCGATGATTGTTTATCGCGAACACAAGTGTTTGAGTGGTTTAAACGATTGAAAGATGGCCGCGAAGACACCAGTGATGACACTCGCACTGGCAGACCATTGTCAGCAAAAACTGATGCAAACATTGAAAAAATCGGTGAACTTGTTCGACAAGATCGCCGTTTAACAATCAGAGCAGTGTCTGAGTTAACAGGAGTTGACAAGGAAAGTGTCGAACAAGTTTACCGATTTTTTCAATGTTTGCATCAGTTTTTGCTGACAATGGTCTGCCAGTGCGAGTGTCATCACTGGTGTCTTCGCGGCCATCTTTAAATCGTTTAAACCACTCAAACACTTGTGTTCGCGATAAACAATCATCGCCGTACACTTGTTGTAACATTACAAACGTTTCACTTGCAGATTTTCCTAGTTTGAAACAAAATTTGATGTTAACACGCTGTTCTTTCTGTACATTCAACATTTTCCGAAGCACAGACAAAACGTCAACTACTTAAAACAGACGCCACGGGCAGACTGAGTGCAGGAGGCAGATGAAACTCGAGCAGTAGGCGGAGCGAGAGTCACGTGACAGGCCACGCGACTTTCAGCCTTATTGCATTCGTTTTATTGTTTCACCAGTACTAGTCCGGTTTTTTTCTAGCCACACCTCGTACAGCGGCGGCCGGCTGGTGGGGTAGTGGGGCAAGAAGGATAATCAGATAATACTTCGGAAACGCTGAAAATCGTGGACGCAGCAGAAAGGAACGAGGAAGCGTTACCTCGGAAATCACGCAGGCGAGAATTTTTCCAAGAATTTTTACTCTGAGAAGCATAACATTGTATGTATTCCTAATTAACGGGAATAGATATTTCCTCACAAACTTTCCGCGCTGGGCGACAAAAGACTAAAATATGGCTGGTCGGCGTTCGGAAGAATCTGGACGGAGGGAAAATATTCCGTGGTTTCTAGAATATGATTCGCTTTCTGCAGTTACGAGGAAGTGGAGCCGAGCTTTGCTAATTCTTCTCCGTGAATTTTAATTCCTACTCCAAATTTTCCTTTTGTTTCCTTTACTACTTGCTCAATACAAAAACTGAATAACATCTGGGATAGGCTACAGCCCTCTTTTACTCCCTTTTAAGTCACTGCTTCCCTTTCGTGCCCCCTCGACTCTTATAACTGCCATCTAGTCTCTGTACAAATTGTAAATAGCTTTCGCTCCTGTATTTTACCCCTTCAACCTTCAGAATTTGAAACTGATTATTTCAGTCAACATTGTCAAAAGATTTTTCTAAGCCTACAAATGCTTGGTTGGCCTTTCCGTAACCTATCTTCTAGGAGAAGTCGTACGGTCAGTGGCGCGTTCCAGCATTTCTACGGAATCCAAAGTGATCTTCTCTGACGTTGGCTTCTACCAGCTTTTCCATTCGCCTGCGAAGAATTCGTGTTATATTTTGCAGCCACGACTTATTAAACTTATAGTTCGGTAGTTTACACACCTGCCGGCACCTGCTTTCTTTGTGATTCGAATTATTATAGTCTTCTTGAAATCTGAGGGTATTTCACCTATCTCCTATATCTTGCTCACCAGTTGGTAGAGTTTTGTTGTGGCTGGCTCTCCCAAAGCTATCAGTAGTTCTAATGGAATGTTTCAGAGAGAGCAACGGAACGATTGACAAGAACAGGGGAAAGAAATACAGCAGAAGACGAATGGGCAGCATTGAGAGATGAAATAGTGAAGGCAACAGAGGATCAATTAGGTAAAGAGACGAGGTAACAGAAGAGATATTGAATTTAATTGATGAAAGGAGAAAACATAAAAATGCAGTAAATGAAGCAGGCAAAAAGGAATACAAACCTCTCAAAAATGAGATGGACAGGAATTGCAAAATGGCTTAGCAGGGATGGCTAGAGATCAAATTTAAGGATGTAGAGGCATATATCATTAGGGGTAAGATAGATACTGCCTACAGGAAAAATAAAGATACCTTTGAAGAAAAGAAAACCACTTGTATGAATATCAAGAGTTCAGATGGAAAACCAGTTCTAAGCAAAGAAGGGAAGGCAGGAAGGTGGAAGGAGTATATACAGGGTCTATACAAGGGCGATGTTGTTGAGGGCAATATTATGGAAATGGAAGACGTCGAAGATGAAGATGAAATGGGAGATATGATACTGCGTGAAGAGTTTGACAGAGCACTGAAAGACCTAAGTCGAAAGAAGGCCCCGGAAGTAGACAACATTCCATTAGAACTACTGATAGCCTTGGGAGAGCCAGCCCTGACACAACTCTTCCATCTGGTGAGCAAGATGTATGAGACAGGCGAAATATATTCAGACTCCTAGAATATAATAATTCCAGTCCCAAAGAAAGCAAGCGTTCACAGGTATGAAAATTACCGAGCTATAATTTGATATTTCACGGCTGCAAAAACAACACGTACTCTTTACAGACGAATGGAAAAACTGGTAGAAGCCGCCCTCGGGGAAGTATTCCATAGAAATATTGGAGCACGTTAGGCAATTCCTACGACTTATCTTAGAAGATACATTAAGGAAAGACAAGCCTACTTTTCAAGCATTTGTAGACTTAGATAAAGCTTTTGACAATGTTGACTGGAATACTAACTTTCAAATTCTGAAGGTGGCAAAAAAAAAAAAAAAAAAAAAAAAACAGGGAGGGAAGACTATTTACAGTTTGTACAGAAACAAAATGGTACTTATAAGGGTCAAGGGGCATGAAAGGGAAGCAGTGATTGAGAAGGGAGTGAATCAGGGCTGTTGCCTATCCCCGACGTTATTCAATCTGTATACTGAACAAGCAGCAAAGGAAACAAAAGATAACTTTAGAGTACGAATTAAAATCCATGGAGAAGAAATAAAAACTTTGAGGTTTCGCGATGACATTGTAATTCTCTCAGAGACAGCGAAGGACCTGGAAGAGCAGTTGAACGGAATGGACATTGTCTTGATAGGTAGATATAAGATGAACATCAACAAATGGAAAACGAGGATAATGAAATGAGGTTGAATTAAAATAGGTGATGCTGAGGGGATTAGATTAGGAAATGTCACAATATAGTAGATGGGTTTTGGTATTTGGGGAGCAATATAACTGATGAAGGTCAAATTTGGAGGATATAAAATGTAGACTGGCAATGGCAAGAAAAGCGTTTCCGGATAAGAGAATTTGTTTACATCGAGTATAGATTTACGTGTCGGGAAGTAGCCATGTATGGAAGTGAAACATGGACGTTAAATAGTTTAGACAAGAACAGAAGCCTTCGAAATGTGGTGCTACAGAAGAATGCTGATGATTAAATGGGTGATCACGTAACTAATGAGGAGTACTGACTGGAATGGGGGAGAAGAGGAATTTGTGGCACAACTTGACTAGAAAAAGTGATCGGTTGGTAGGACACTTTCTGAGACATCAGTTTAGTGTTGAAGGGAAGCGTGGAGGGTAAAAATCGTAGAGGGAGACCAGGGCATGAATACACTAAACAGATTCAGAAGGATGCAGAGTGCAGTATTTACTCATAGATGAAGAAGCTTGCACAGGATAGAGTAGCACGGAGAGCTGGACTGAAGAGCACAACAACAACAACATTCTCAGAAAATACCTATTATTTTATTGTAACAAAAAGTTTAAAAATTATTAAATTTCAAGTCTTCAGCTCAGCTTACGTATATTACATGAGTGTTAGCTGAAATTACCAGCGACTTTGTATACTTTTTCCTGCAAATGGTTTAGTTATTAATTATCGAAGAGCGTTTACAACTTTTAAGTAGCAACGGAAAGGAATTTTGATAAGTCTGATAGTGGACACCTTCAAAAATTTCATGCTGACTCCTGCATCGCTCTGCAACGAAGTCAGCCTACGCCGGTCGGGGTGGCCGAGAGGTTCTAGGCGCTACAGTCTGGAGCCGCGCTACCGCTACGGTCACAGGTTCGAATCCTGCCTTGGGCATGGATGCGTGTGATGTCCTTAGATTAGTTAGGTTTAAGTAGTTCTAAGTTCTAGGGGACTGATGACCGCAGCAGTTAAGTCCCATAGTGCTTAGAGCCAAGTGAGCCTGCGTCCCTCTCCATTAACGTCAAGACAAAAACAGCGCACGATGTGTCGTGGTGCTCGTGGCCAAGTGCTTGAGGCCCGAGACTGTAGTTTAAAATATTGTAGATATGCTTTCCGCTCGGACCAGGTATTTTTATCTCCTCCTTTTCGTGTTTGTAACACATTCTGAGACTTTGTTATTCGTGAAAGTTGGATAATTTTCTGTAATATTCGTTGTTGTTTGAGGTTATCCTCACTCGGTTTCGGATAGGCCACAGCCCTATGACGCATGGCTTCCTGCTCCGGCGAGAAGACCCTCCAATGTGTGGTGCTTGCGGCGTCCAGGTCACTGTGCGCCACGTTTTATTGGATTGCGTTTTATTTTCTGACCAGCGGGCCGCGGCTGACTTGCCAGCGGACCTGCCATCTCTTTTAGGCAACTCTCGGACGAATGTGGCTAAAGTTGTAAAGTTCTGTGCCTTGTCAAATGTTTTTACCATGATTTTAGGGAGAGGATCTTAATTTGCTCACTGTGTGACAAGCTCGCCAATATTTTATGTGAGTGGCCAGCCAATGACAATTTACTGTGGCATTCTTGTTGCTACGTTTTCCCTTTCCTTACGTTCTACTTTCTTACGTCTCATTTTCCTTCTTTTCCTGCTTTCTTTGCGTGTGTGTTTCAGTTTTACTAGGTCTGTCCACATTCGATCCCTTTAATGCGTGTCAGGGCGTTGATGACCTCGACGTTGAGCGCCGATAAGCCCCAACACACACACACACATACATGTAAGTGCGCTCTTTCTCAGAAATGAGTGTCTTCGATTGCGTAATTTCTGTATGTTTGAAAAACGTAAGATGAACTTGCTAGGTGTGAAGTTCCTGTGTGTCAAACAACCGACAGTGAAATTTATATTTCTTCATGTCACAAATAATTCATTTTTTCCGAATACGTAGCGATTTCCAGGCGTGTGATTAGACAGGAATCTAGGAGCACAAATTACACTACTGTGAATGAAACTAGCAGCAGTCATTTTTATACTCTTGCTTATCACAAGTATTTATCTGCGATTGAGTCCTGAATAACAATAGACAGAGCTCAAAGATCCCTGCCATAATATTTTTAGACTATACTACCATATATGAGACATTTTGATTCATCAGACGCACATCATAATCTTCGACAAACAACAGCTGCATCCGCAATACACTCGAAAAAGCGTTGATCTATGATATAGGGAAGTAGGCTACATCATCATTTGGATCTCTACAAGCGAGTTACAACCACACTCTCTGCATCTTCTAATTCTTTGGCACTCTATGAAACAATTTTTCCGGCGTTTCTTATAGAATTATCTGCACAGCGTGATACTACATAGTATTCCTAATTCATTTTCTGAAACGTAAAACCCAAAACAAGATCTCAGTGTTAAGGAGAATAAAATAACATACTACAGCATTTGTGACAATTTCCAGAACTCAGTCAAACACCCTTTCGTCATCATGCATGCATCGGGATGTAAACCAACCTTATTTTCTTCCGACATTTCCGATGATATTTGAGCAATACTATATTCTCTAAAGACACTTCTCAATACTGCAAAGAATAGCGTGCCTATGTCGGCTGCTACCTGCTTCTGGTTGATGTCACTGCAGCGCGCTTGCTCGGTTCTGTGGCTGCTTGCTTTGATTGGCTGGCGCTTGAAGAACAGACAACAGCACCTTGTGGCATCGCTTCCGAAATGCATACAGAATAACATGGGGGCTGTCCTTTGATAAAAAGGCCGCTCAATGAAAAACACAGAATAGAGCCTGGGGACCCTAGATGACTGGAAAACTGTAGACCAGTCAGACGGGTCCTGATTTCAGTCGGTAAGGGTTGATTGTATGGTTCGAATGTGGTGTAGACAACATGAACCCAAGCACGTAAGTTTTCAAGCAAATTGGTGGTGGCTCCATAATGTTGTGAGCTGTGTTTACATGGAAAGTACTGGGTTCTCTGGTCCAGCTGAACCTATCATTGACTGGAAATGGTTACGTTTGGCTACTTGGAGATTGTTTGAAACCATTCATGGACTTCATGTCCCCAAACGATGATTTCGTGTCAGTGGGCGACAATTGTTTGCAATTGCCTTTGTTCTTTGGGGCCCACAGTGTGAAATACGTCTTTTAATGACATGATTATTATGAACAATAGCCAGCTGCAATGCCATGTAAATCGTTTACATTTTATATTATTCACAATGAACCCATTTCAGCACATTGCCATCGTCAGGTGCTCATGTAACATAGCTGTTGTCATGTCCTGTCATTATGAGAATTATTGCTTTGTCCTAGTTTGGACAAGAAGAGAATATAAGCTTTCGAAATGTCGTGCTACAGAAGAATGCTGAAGATTAGATGGGTAGATCACATAACTAATGAGGAGGTATTGAATAGAATTGGGGAGAAGAGGAGTTTGTGGCACAACTTGACAAGAAGAAGGGACCGGTTGGTAGGACATGTTCTGAGGCATCAAGGGATCACAAATTTAGCATTGGAGGGCAGCGTGGATATATATTATAATTCTATAATTCTAATTCTATAAGTCTAATAAAGACAGGAAATGAGAGCAGCGATGTTACATGTAAGAGCACCTGACGATGACAGTGTGCCAGCCGTGGTGGCCGAGCGGTTCTAGGCGCTTCAGTCTGGAACCGCGCTGCTTATACGGTCGCAGGTTCGAATCCTGCCTCGGGCATGGATGTGTGTGATGTCCTTATGTTAGTCAGGTTTAAGTAGTTCTAAGTCTAGGGGACTGATGACATCAAATGTTAAGTCCCATAGTGCTTAGAGCCATTTGAACCATTTGATAACAGTGTGCCGAAATGAGCTCGTCCTGAATGATATAAAATATAAACAATTTAGACAGCAGTGAAGCTGGCTATTGTTCATAATAATAATGTTGCGATTGGTTTGAAGAACATTCTGAACAATTCGAGTTAATAATTTGGCCATCCAGATTGTCCATCGTGAATCCTATGTAACACGTATGGGACATAATCGAGATGTCAGTTCGTGTTTTTTATGTCCATGCTTGTCATGGGAGGCCTGGGGGACTTTGACCATTCACTTATGTAAGAAAATGAAACACCTACAGCCGTCCTTACGGTGTCATTTATTGTATGACTACTAGTTTCGGTGCTTCCGTGTTTCATCTTCAGATCTCAATTGACGCTAAAGGAGTTAACACCATCTGTATACACGATGCATCAGTGGCAAACATAACTGCTTTACGCAGTATACCTGGAACTGTGATGATTGGAGAGGCGACATCACAGTTACAGGTAGTCTGCGTAAACCAGTTATGTTTACCGCTGATGCATCGTCTATACAAATGGTGTTAACCCCTTTAACATCAGCTAAGACCTGAAGACGGAGTACTGAGGCACGGAAACTGGTAGCCATACAATAAATGACATCATAACGACGGCTGTAAGTGCTTCATTTTCTTGAATTTCGTCATTATGAAAGCTATAAAGGCAGCATGGCTCAGCATTTCTGCAGAGGACTTCCGACGCATTATTGAGTCCATGCCGGGTCGAGCTGCTGTGTTATGTTCGGCTAAAGGAAGTCAGACACGATATGAGGGGGTATCCCACAACATGTGTCACCTCAGTGTATCAGGCTCGTACTTGTTAGTGATGCAAATCTTGCGGGATTTTGTCAAGCAAAAAAGTCCTACCGACGAACGAATTTAAGTTTGAGCCGTGGTAAAAACTGCTGTTTTGAAGAGCGCGCCGCAGCGCGTAGTGTGAAGCAGTCGCCCTCCGTTTCTGGCGGTGGCGCCGCTATGGCAATCGCAGCTTTGGTGTCTCCCTCTGGTGGGAAAGGGGAAAGGTTGCCTGTTCACGTGCATTTAAGAGGCGCTAAGAGCTCGCTAGGCGGTGAGTCTGGTGAGTTGGTCAGCCGGGTCAGTGTGTGGCGGTCAGTGTCTGTCTGTCGTCCGAAGTGCTAGTACGTGTAAGGCCGCCAGTCTGCTCGTGTTTGCTCAGGCAATGGTCAGTGGCGGTTGGATCGATCGGTTGGTCGGTCGCGCACTGGGACACAAGATGACTTGTCCGTCTTGAGCACCGGCGCATGTGAGGTCGCCACGTCAGTCCAGTGGGCCGCGGCGTATAGCGAGGGGTAGTGGCTTCGCGGCCGACACGAGAACAACAGGAGCCGACCTACGACATCGGTCTGGCCGGTGCGAGCTGCGACGCCGTGAGACAGGAGATCGGCGCGCCTTCCTGCGTCCGTTGAAGCGGCTGGCAGCGGACGGTTCGGGAGAGGTTAGAAGTTAGGTGATTCGTGATATGTTGTTCCATTTGCTTGTTAAATTCTACTTGTTGTCGTGGTCAGTCACTCGTCACCAGCTTGCTCGTCTGTCTCTCGTCCGCACTTGTTAGGCAGATAGTGTCTGTCTGTCTGTCGGTCTGCCGTACGTTAATAGCTGCCTCTGTCATGTTTGTCGGATTCGGTACTAACGAATTTATTGCTTAAGGTATAAAGGCTGAATTCCTGAAATATGTTTTTATCTTGCCTATCATCTTAAGAGGCGGTATATCTGTAATGTAGAGTGTAGTGTCGGCAGACTTGCCAACACTACGCACACTAATTGAAAGAGGCGGCCAAGATGCACGCGCTAACTCACGAAGGATGGAGTGAGGTCTGAAACAGGATACGTAATGAATGCTATAAAGAAAAGTACGTAGCTCCTGGAATACTTAACTTTTAATCCATCCTTTGTATACATCGTTCTTGATGAGACATCTGGAGATTGTGGCGATACAAGTGAGACTCTTTAGATACAAGCTATCTAAGGCTAATGGCGCCTTGCTAGGTCGTAGCCATGGACTTAGCTGAAGGCTATTCTAACTGTCTATCGGCAAATGAGAGAAAAGCTTCGTCAGAGTAGTCGCTAGCAACGTCGTCGTACAACTGGGGCGAGTGCTAGTCCGTCTCTCGAGACCTGCCGTGTGGTGGCGCTCGGTCTGCGATCACTGACAGTGGCGACACGCGGGTCCGACATGTACTAATGGGCCGCGGCCGATTTAAGCTACCACCTAGCAAGTGTGGTGTCTGGCGGTGACACCACATAGAGCATGTCTGTACATTTTATGTAAGACTGCATTTCATGGGTTTTTTTTTTTTTAATGGTCATTTCAGTATATAAAGTTGCCACCCTTCCACCATAAGAGTTTTCTTTTAAAAACAATCTGCACTTTCGGTGGCAAGTAAGTTTCTTAAAATGTGAGTGTTTTGTACCATTTCCATCCCTCCTACGGGGTGCATAGTTCATGTGTTTGTGTGAATTGTTAAAATTTTTAGTTTAAAGTAATCTGGTGTGTTGCAGATTTGCACCAGTGTAGTCTTTCAGAGGTTGTTGTGCGCGGTCGTGACTATGGCCGTGTTAAAAGGGACCGGCAAGGTTCGCAGCCCGAAAGCTCATACTGTGAAAAAAAATGTTATTTCTGCCTCTGAATAAATTGTAACTTGATATTTAGAGGGTGTTCTCTGATTATAATTTTTAAATCTGTTTAAAAAAAAAGAAAGGGTTTTTAGGAATAAAATTTCCATTTGTTGAAAGAAATTTCTTTTCATCAGTTACCCACTGGCAACTACTTCCACGCTCACATAGTGTGATTAAATGTGTTAATGTTCTTGATGAATCGTTAGTAAATAAAGTAAATTCCTTAGGAAAAGATTTTGAAAGTAAATCCACGGTTCAATGTTTTCATGTCAAAAGAGAAGAAGTTACTGTTTTTCAAAGGTGTACTCATAAGTCAGATACCGCAGGTATTGGAGGGAGTTGCCAGAGAGGTGCGCTGAAAGGCAGTTGAAGTGCCGGCAGACGGCCAGCCGCTGCCCCAGCAGCCCCTGTGGCGCCCCAGGACGGGGCAAGGTTCGGCAAGACCGCAGCCGTTCTCGCAGAGTTATACGTGCGCTTCACCCCCACCACAGCCGCGCAATCGTCTTTCTCCTTCCCGCTGTTGTTCCCGACTGCGCGGCGCATTTTTCACACGGCCGAGTGAAAGAGCAGGCCATTCAGTGGAGCAGCGGCGCCATCAAGACCTCCTTCTCCCCTCCGCCCCTGCCCCCTGGAGGACTGCAGGGAGGTCGCAGCCGCCCCCGGGGGCAGGCCCGCCTCACAGAGCCGCCTCCCGGGCCGCTCATTTGTGGCGAACCCGGCGTCTCCTCGACCCCGTTGAAAGGAGCACTCGCGAATGAGTCAAAAGCGGCGTCCGCGCGCTCCAGCCAGAGCAATACGCGGCACACTCGGAGAGAGTCTACGCGTCCCTGATTTCTCTTTCCTGACTTTTATATTCGCGGAATTCGTGTACGTCTGCGTAGGCGCAGCTCTCGTAAAGTGGTCTGTGGAGGCGTGCGCGACAGGCTACCGGAATAACAGTGCCACTTTTGGTGACGGACGAGAAATTTCGCAGTAAAATTCATTTAAAACTGGGATTATTCGGTTGTTCTTTTGGCGAGATGAACGGCGCACTGCCTAGCAAGTTAATGCTGACCTCAAAGAAAATTTGCGTCTCCGAGACGAGAGACATTTCACCAGTTCTGTGCCGGCTTTCGCAGAAATTAGATGTACGCGGGGAGGAATTACCGTCTATGTCGATGGAGGTCGTTACGAAGCTCGGTTGAAATTCGTTTACAGTACGCTCGCCACGAAACAATTTTCTTCGCCGAGAAACCAACGTTTCTGACAAGGGAACCTCCCCATTGCACCCCCCTCAGATTTAGTTATAAGTTGGCACAGGGATAGGCCTTGAAAAACTGAACACAGATCAGTCGAGAAAACAGGAATAAGTTGTGTGGAACTATGAAAAAAAGAAGCAAAATATACAAACTGAGTAGTCCATGGGCAAGGTAGGCAACATCAAGGAGAGTGTCAGCTTATGAGCGCCGTGGTCCCGTGGTTAGCGTGAGCAGCTGCGGAACGAGAGGTCCTTGGTTCAAATCTTCTCTCGAGTAAAAAGTTTAATTTTTATTTTCAGATAATTATCAAAGTTCAGGTACTCACACGTAATCAACTTCGCTCTCCAAAATTCCAGGACATGTTCAGATTTGCTTGGACATATACAGGATTTGGATCAGTACCCGTGGTCTAGGGGTAGCGTCTTTGATTCATAATCAAAACGTCTTCGGTCCCGGGTTCGATCCCCGCCACTGCCTAAATTTTGATAAATAATCAGCATTGGCGGCCGAAGACTTCCGGCATAAGTCAGCCTCACTCTGCCAACGGCCTTGTCAAAGAGGGCGGAGGAGCGGATAGAGGTTCAGGGCACTCTCTTGTCCTAGGGGTGGGAAATTGCCCCTAAAGGCGGAAGAATCAGCAATGATCAACGACATGAGGATGCAGAAGGCAATGGAAACCACTGCATTAAAGACACGTAACGTGTATCCACAGGACATTTGGCCTGTAATTGAAGAAGTGTCATGATGATCTCTCCATTGGCAAAAGATTCCGGAATAGTCCCCCATTCGGATCTCCGGGAGGGGACTGCCAAGGGGGAGGTTACCATGAGAAAAAGATTGAATAATCAACGAAAGGATAACGTTCTACGAGTCGGGGCGTGGAATGTCAGAAGCAAGCTGAAGATGAACAGATAGAGAAAGTGTATGAGGATATTGAAAGGGTAATGCAGTATGTAAAGGGGGACGAAAATCTAATAGTCATGGGCGACTGGAATGCAGTTTTAGGGGAAGGAGTAGAAGAAAAGGTTACAGGAGAATATGGGCTTGGGACAAGGAATGAAAGAGGAGAAAGACTGAGTTCTGTAACCAGTTTCAGCTAGTAATAGCGAATACCCTGTTCAAGAATCACAAGAGGAGGAGGTATACTTGGAAAAGGCCGGGAGATACGGGAAGATTTCAATTAGATTACATCATGGTCAGACAGAGATTCCGAAATCAGATACTGGATTGTAAGGCGTACCCAGGAGCATATATAGACTCAGATCACAATATAGTAGTGATGAAGAGTAGGCTGAAGTTAAAGACATTAGTCAGGAAGAATCAATACGCAAAGAAGTGGGATACGGAAGTACTAAGGAATGATGAGATACGTTTGAAGTTCTCTAACGCTATTGATACAGCAATAAGGAATAGCGCAGTAGGCAGTACAGTTGAAGAGGAATGAACATCTCTAAAATGGGCCATCACAGAAGTTGCGAAGGAAAACATAGGTACAAAGAAGGTAGCTGCGAAGAAACCATGGGTAAGAGAAGAAATACTTCAGTTGATTGATGAAAGGAAGAAGTACAAAATGTTCCGGGAAAATCAGGAATACAGAAATACAAGTCGCTGAGGAATGAAATAAATAGGAAGTGCAGGGAAGCTAAGACGAAATGGCTGCAGGAAAAATGTGAAGACATCGAAAAAGATATGACTGTCGGGAGGACAGACTCAGGGTACAGGAAAGTCAAAACAACCTTTGGTGACATTAAAAGCAACGGTGGTAACATTAAGAGTGCAACGGGAATTCCACTGTTAAATGCAGAGGAGGGATCAGATGGGTGGAAAGAATACATTGAAAGCCTCTATGAGGGTGAAGATTTGTCTGATATGATAGAAGAAGAAACAGGAGTCGATTTAGATGAGATAGGGGATCCAGTATTAGAATCGGAATTTAAAAGAGCTTCGGAGGACTTACGGTCAAATAAGGCAGAAGGGATAGATAACATTCCATCAGAATTTCTAAAATCATTGGGGGAAGTGACTTTCGGAAAAGCATCATCCACACAATTCCGAAGACGGCAAGAGCTGACAAGTGCGAGAATTATCGCACAATCAGCTTAACAGCTCATGCATCGAAGCTGCTTACAAGAATAATATACAGAAGAATGGAAAAGAAAATTGAGAATGCGCTAGGTGACGATCAGTTTGGCTTTAGGAAAAGTAAAGGGACGAGAGAGGCAATTCTGACGTTACGGCTAATAATGGAAGCAAGGCTAAAGAAAAATCAAGACACGTTCATAGGATTTGTCGACCTGGAAAAAGCGTTCGACAATATAAAATGGTGCAAGCTGTTCGAGATTCTGAAAAAAGTAGGGGTAAGCTATAGGGAGACACGGGTCATATACAATATGTACAACAAACAAGAGGGAATAATAAGAGTGGACGATCAAGAACGAAGTGCTTATATTAAGAAGGGTGTAAGACATGGCTGTAGCCTTTCGCCCCTACTCTTCAATCTGTACATCGAGGAAGCAATGATGGAAATAAAAGAAAGGTTCAGGAGTGGAATTAAAATACAAGGTGAAAGGATACCAATGATACGATTCGCTGATGACATTGCTATCCTGAGTGAAAGTGAAGAAGAATTAAATGATCTGCTGAATGGAATGAACAGTCTAATGAGTACACAGTATGGTTTGAGAGTAAATCGGAGAAAGACGAATGAGAAGTAGTAGAAATGAGAACAGCGAGAAACTTAACATCAGGATTGATGGTCACGAAGTCAATGAAGTTAGGGAATTCTGCTACCTAGGCAGTAAAATAACTAATGACGGACGGAGCAAGGAGGACATCAAAAGCAGACTCGCTATGGCAAAAAAGGCATTTCTGGCCAAGAGAAGTCTACTAATATCAAATACCGGCCTTAATTTGAGGAAGAAATTTCTGAGGATGTACGTCTGGAGTACAGCACTGTATGGTAGTGAAACATGGACTGTGAGAAAACCGGAACAGAAGAGAATCGAAGCATTTGAGATGTGGCGCTATAGACGAATGTTGAAAATTAGGTGGACTGATAAGGTAAGGAATGAGGAGGTTCTACGCAGAATCGGAGAGGAAAGGAATATGTGGAAAACACTGATAAGGAGAAGGGACAGGATGATAGGACATCTGCTAAGACATGAGGGAATGACTCCCATGGTACTAGAGGGAGCTGTAGAGGGCAAAAACTGTAGAGGAAGACAGAGATTGGAATACGTCAAGCAAATAATTGAGGACGTAGGTTGCAAGTGCAACTCTGAGATGAAGAGGTTAGCCCAGGAAAGGAATTCGTGGCGGGCCGCATCAAACCAGTCAGTAGACTGATGACCAAAAAAAAAAAATAAAAAAAATACAGGGTTTTACGGTCAACGCATGGAAACATTTGAAAACGTAAAAAACATATGTTTTGACAGAGCACAGGGAAAACTGTGCGATTGTGAAACTGTTGCATTCATTTGTTGCAGTTTATGTGACAAACTCTTATGTTTTCATCACTTTTTTGGGAGTGATTACCACATCCACAAGAAAACCTAAGTCGGGCAATGTAGAAGAATCTTTTTACCCATTCGCCAAGTGTGCAAGTTAGGTGGGTCGACAACATATTCCTGTCATGTGACGCACATGCCGTCACCAGTGTCGTAAAGAATATATCAGACGTGTTTTCCTGTGGAGGAATCGGTTGACCTATGACCTTGCGATCAAATGTTTTCGGTTCCTATTGGAGAGACACGTCCTTTCGTCTACGAATCGCACGGTTTTGCGGTGCGCTCGCAAAACACAGACACTGAACTTATTACAGTGAACAGAGACGTAAATGAATGAACGGACAGATCGTAACTTTGCGAAAATAAAGAAAGTAAAATTTTCACTTGAGGGAGGACTCGAACCAAGGACCTCTCGTTCCGCAGTCGCTCACTCTAACCACGGGACCACTGCGCTCATTTGCTAACATTGGCCTTGATGTTGCACATCTTGCACATGGATTACTCAGTTTGTATATTTTGCTTATTTTTTCATAGTTCCACACAACTTCTTCCTGTTTTCTCGGAAGGCCTATCCACTGTGTCAATTTATAACTAAATCTGAGGGGGGTGCAATGGGGAGATTACCTTGTGAGCATCACTATTACAAAAGTGCCCGCCCGGTTTGCCGTACGGTCTAACGCACTGCTTTCCGGAGCGGGAAGGAGCGCCTGGTCTCCGGCACGAATCCGCCCAGCGGACTTGTGTCGAGGTCAGGCGAGCCGGCTACTCTGTGGATGGTTTTTAGGCGGTTTTCCATCTGCTTCGGCGAATGTGGGCTGGTTCCCCTTATTCCGCCTCAGCTACACTACGTCGGCGATTGTGCGCAAACAAGTTCTCCACGTACGCATACACCACCATTACTCCACCGTGCAAATATATGGCTTAGACTCGCCTGCTGTGAGACGTTCCCTGGGGGGAGGGGGGGGGGGGGGGCACGGGGGGCCGCCGAACCGCACAATGACACTGAAAGGGTGGTTCGGTGTGGGGCGGCGGAGGGGTGAAGTGGACTGCGGTAGTCGTCGTGGGGTTGTGGACCACTGCGGCTGTAGTGGGACGGAGCCTCTCCATCGTTTCTAGGCCTCCGCTAAAATACAATACAATCACTATTCCACAACGCTTTATTCTGAAAGTGACAAGAATAAAATCTGGGAGCGAAAGGTTACTACACCTGTAAAGATTCCAGAATCCAGTTATAAGAATCGAAGAACATGAAAGGGAAGCAGTAGTTACGAGGGGAGTGACATAGGGCTGTGGCCTATCCCCGATGTCATTCAGTCTCTAAATTCATCAGGCATTAAGAGAAATCAAGAAAAAATTAGGAAAGGGAATTAAAGTTCGGCGAGGAGGCATAAAATATCTAAAGTTTGCCATTGCTGTTGTAATTCTGTCAGAGAAGCTAAAGGAGCTGGAAAACCAGTATTACGCAATGTAAACCGTCTTGATAACGGGTTTTGACACGGATATCAACAACAACAAAATGGTGGTAATGGAGTGTAATCAAGTCAAATAACGCTACGCTAATGGAATTAGATCTGGAAATAAGACAAAAAAGTAGTTGATCAGGGTTGTTATATTAACGGCAAACGAACACCGGCTGAAGTAGAGAGGCTATAAAATACAGATTAGCAACAGCATGCAAAACGTTTCTAAAGACGGAAATTTGTCAACATCGAGCATAAACTCAAGTGATAGGAAGTTTTTATGAAGGTGTTTATCTTGAGTGGACGTGAATGTAGACTGCACGATGCCTCAGGAGGCATCGTGCCGTCATCAGTTTGGGATGGAGGGAAGTGTTGAAGGTAAAAATTACCGGCGGAGTCTGTGATATTCGCTATTTTTGGCTTAATTAAAACAGCAAATAGTTAACACTTTCATCCAGAAGGTGAATACTTGTTTATAAAGAATGACTAATGTATAATAAGGCGTCGCATAGCGACGGTGGAATTTCCTAAATAATGTTATTCGTCGTCTTTGAGCGGCAATACAAACTGAGAAGAATACAGATCGATATGCGATCCTTCACTATTTTGTTCGCTGGAGAACAAATGAAGCCTTGAGCGCTAAAGACTTGTACTGTTTTTCTCAAGTAAGACGGACGCAGATTTGTGGCAGTCTGATCTAATTTTTACTAAATGTATAAAAACGTGTTATGTCTAAGTTTGAGTGAAGTGTAAAGAACTGTTATAACTTACCGTGACGACGCACGAGCGACTCAAAGAAGACAATGGCTATATAAAAGAGCGCTCAATGCACATGATACGGACATAAAAATCTACCGTCATTGTAGTACTAAGCTTAAGGTACGATATATGTTTTAGTTATAATAAATATCTGTTCTGGAAATTTGGAACCATTTAGCAGTGCTCATTTCTATCATCTCCTCAGTATTATTTTCATTTTAATTACGCATTTTGCTAAGATTACAGACACCAATGTCAGCAGTCCAATGTGCGTGCTACATTGACAAAAAGAAACCTTTTTATCGCCTTCACGCATCAGCTTTAATATTGAATTTCCATTTTGTGTGATGTTACAGTTGTTTTTGCGCCCTTGAGAACTTTCTGGTCCCTTAGGAAATTGTTTTGTCATAACAATAATTTCACAACCGGGTATGATCGTATCTACGATCATGAAGTAATTAGAAAGACGGTAATACAATTTCTTAATCAATAGCACGCTAGCTGTGACTGCTTCAAGCCACGCGAAACTCCAAGTAAAGACTATTCACATTTCATAATGCAATATTTTATGACAATGCTCAATCCATGATTCTTACGCCAAATGTGATTGACAAAACAGTAAGCGAAATCTCAAATTCCAACTTTTCTATTGAATAACAACATCATTTTTATTTTGTTACACCACAAGACCAGTGGCTAACTTCAGTAAGCACATTCAAGCAGATGAAGTTTTCAGTAGTTATACAGAGACGAAGAGCCTTGTGTGGGGTAGAGTAGCGTGGAGAGCTGCACCAAATCAGTCTTAGAACTGGAGACCATAGTAACAAGAAGCTGAAATCACATTTTTTCGAACCCAACAACTAAGGTGCTTCTCATAAGGCATCCATTTGAATCATCAGCGTTTGAAGCGAATTCATTGCTGTGCTTGACTACTGTCCAGGCATTTGCTTCCAACACGTTGTGAACGCAGACACGAAAGGTCCTCTGATTCTCTACTTCTTCCTGCTTCCAATAAGCATATTATGGCAAACGGGTACATTGCTACTCTCGTTAACGATGCTTCAGTTGATTATTTCCTCCAGCACTGAGATTTATAGAGGATTGCCCTTTTATGAAACCGCTTTGTTATGGAAAGTGTGAAGTGTGACTACCGTGTTGATGACAGTCATAACAGCCATTATTTCCTCACGAGCAGGTCGGGATGTAAAATTCCTGCAATAGTACCGCCTGGTTCTTGTATATAAGGTATCAAGAGCATGAATATTTATTAAAAGCAACATACACGATATTTACTTTCTGAAGTGAATAATGCAATACTTACTTACTAACTTCGGAGCAGCATGTGATTGCATAGCTAAATCTAGGGAGTGGAACAACAACGCTGGCTTTACCAAGAAAATCAGGGCGAGATCGATATTAAAAATTATTTTAATGCAAAAAAATTTATAAAACCAGTTCAAAATTGCGGGAAGATATGAGATGCTTGAACAGACACGGTTCATTTTTAAACAATCTCTAAATTTACTAAGCTTCCTGGCAAAAATGAATCACTGACTGCAATTCTATCTCAAAGAATATGGGACGACAGCACAATTTTTACACAGAATTGCAGAAGGGGACCATAATTTTTGTGTTGCGTAAGTAATACATGTTGTTATGCACCAGGCACAAAGAACACTATAAAAACAATTAAAATTATCACAAGAAATCTCTCTGACATAGCTCGTATTCTCATAATTAAGTTTTCAAGGGCCTTCACATCAAAATGAGATAGCTATAGACACTATATAATCTAAGAGAGGCCACCCACGAGCTGTATGCTTTAACACAACACACAAAGAATTCTGCACGAATAAACTAATATTCCCCCACAAAATTACTGCTTCGGGAAAGATTTTCAATTTGCTTTACTTTTAATGAAATGTGACAACGAAACATAATCCCAGACAAAATCTCATCACGTAAGGCAATAGGCGCGAACATGTGCTCAGTCCCAAATCATGAGCCGGCCGCGGTGGCCATGCGGTTCTAGGCGCTTCAGTCCGGAACCGAGCGACTGCTACGGTCGCAGGTTCGAACCCGCCTCGGGCATGGATGTGTGTCATGTCCTTAAGTTAGTTAGGTTTAAGTAGTTCTAAGTTCTAGGGGACTGATGACCTCAGAAGTTAAGTCCCATAGTGCTCAGAGCCATTTGAACCATTTATAAATGAACAACAAATAAAAGCTTCTATCGAAGGAAATAACGGAGTAAACTGAAGGTCCACACTTCACGTCCACTCAATACTAAATCCCTACTTTCTGTTACTTATTCCAGCAAAATCGCGATAATCAATCCGAAATTAGGACTTTCACTGACAAAATTAAGCTTAAAGCCCATATGATTCGCATTCTTCACGACGAACTGATACGTTGTGACACCTCCCTTTTGTTACCCAGATATGAAGAGCTGTATCCCGTAGCGTTCGCTCTTCCTAGACTAGAACATAGCGTGCTCCCCGACAACAGCTCTCCCGTTCAAACTTCAGTGGTGGAGGTACGACGACCACTCCAGTGACGAACCTGGCTACTCTTGCTCTTCCAATTAGGTTATCTTTGCTGCTAGCTTCTCTTTGGAGAATTTGCGCACCAGGTTAAGTTGGTGCTGCCACTACACCACTTTTTCTACCTCTGGCCCACCATTATCCCACTAAATTCAACGTGTACTCACTCTCATACGCTCATACAAGGATTGAGGAGGAAAAAAGGATAAAAGGGAATGTGGCATGTAACACAAAATAAATAAGAGTGTCCAACTTTTCCTTCACAAGGCGAAGTATATCAATTGGTTATTGGTATCACAGTTATCGATATCAAAACTATTATTACTTGAAATTAGTAACTGAATTAACGCTTTAGTCCATCCAATGAGAACCTTTCATACCTGAGTAAGTCAGGGACATGAAATGCGTCCTACAAATCGACCACAGTGGCGTTTCTCGCCTCAGTATTCATTTATGTTGTCTTCGGTTAGTAAACCTTAATGATGAGGATTGTTTCTATAAGGTAGTCCAAGAAGTGAAGTCAAAGAGCTTCTCTCATGCATAGTGTATAAACGAAAGTGTCATATTTTCCTGCAGATGGTAGTATTGGTCAACTAGAAGAAAAGTTCTTACAATGATATGTCCAGAAACCAATACCTGTTGACCTGTCCTCTCATCCCCCTCTGTTTCGTAAAAGCAGACTACAGGCAGTTCTGCATGTGGTTAGCACGCATCATGGCACATCCTTCAGTCCTTCTTCGCGATGAATCACGCACTCTTTCAAATACACCTGCCTCCGTTCGGATTGCGCCACATGCATTGATCAGACGCTCCTGCAGCTTCTGCAAGTTATAGATGTGTTGGGCAGACACCAAGCATTTAAATGTCCCCAGAGCCAGAAATGTAAGGTGAAAGTATCAAAGATAAAATTGTGTTTAAATTAATTATTCAACAAACCTGCATCTGACTGCAACTGCGAACTTGTTTCATGCACTCCTCCATTTTGCCAGTAATGAAACATGTATTTGACTCAGCTATCAAGTTTAAGAGAATAACGCCGTTTGTGGAATGGCATTAAGATGGTACTGAAAATTTTGATTTTGGCCCTGATGTTTACTTAATGAAGTTACATGTTGACTTGAATAATGATAGTTGTCAAAGGGCATAAAATTATTTATTTGAAATAAATTTTCTCTGATAACTTTAGGTATACCAAAATCGATTTCAGACCATGAACTGCACATATATATTGCATAGAGGCCTTGTGGTGTCACCGCTAGACACCACACTTGCTAGGTGGTAACTTAAATCGGCCGCGGTCCTGTAGTACATGTCGGACCCGCGTGTCGCCACTGTGTATTCGCAAACGTAGCGCCACCACAGGGCAGGTCACAAGACACGGACTTGACCTCGCCCCAGTTGTACGGACGACATAGCTTGCGACTAGACCTACCAAGTATTCCTCTCAATTGCCGAGAGACAGATTAAATAGCCTTCAGCTAGTCCATCGCTACTACCTAGCAAGGCGCCATGTGTATCATTGCTAATTGCTTACTACTATGCAAGAGATGTATTTCAACAAGAACAAGACTACATTAAAGTTAAGTATATTAAAATCTCTCTTCTTTTCTTTATAGTTTTTCATCCAGTCTCCTGTTTCAGAATTTACGCCCGTCTGCGTTAGTTTCGCGTGCACCTAGCCACTCATTGTGTCGAGACCTTAAGGAATCGACACAACAATATTTTGGCGCCGAGGAGTGGTGCCGCGCCCACGTTGCAGTCTTTGTGTTATACTTGCTCTAATTTGTTTGTGTCATGGCTTCGCCGCATTCTCCAGATGTACTGTCCGAATTTTTTCGCTTGCAGAATCAGCAGACGCAGGCGTTATTGGAAGCCCTTGGACAGCTCGTCCAGGGTCAACGTGCGCTGCAAACCGATGCGGCGGCAGCCGCTTCTTCGCTACCGCAGCCACACAACGCTGTCGCACCGCCATTTAGGCCCTTTGAGGCCACAACCGAAAGCTGGACTGAGTGGGCCAGCCAGTTCAACTTCCACCTCACTGCTTATGGAATTCAAGGTAAAGAGCGGCAGCCGTTTTTGCTTTCTTGTGTCGGTGTGTCTACCTACCGTGTGATAGTGAAATTGTTTCCCCGACGCGACGTAGCAACTCTGTCCTACGAAGAAATTTTGTCTGCTTTGGATGCCTATTTCAAAGAAACAGTTAATGTAGTTGCCAAACGGTATACGTTTTTTCGTACAAAACGTACGGCCGGTCAGACTAATAGGGAGTGGGTAGCAACTTTGCAAGGCCTTACTAGAGACTGCGCGTTTGTCTGTGAATGTGGCCTCCCATATTCAGATACTATGGTGCGTGATGCAATTGCACAGAACGTTTCTGATGTTCGCATAAGGGAACAGATTTTGAAACTCGTTAATCCCTCCCTGCAACAAGTGATAGACATATTGGACAGGCAAGACACACTTGACTTTGCTCAGGCATCATTTGAAACTTCGCCAGCAGTGTGTCACATTAATCGGCCCGCCGGGCCCGCTGCACGGGACGCTAAGCGGCCCTCGCGCCCGACTTCGCAGCGGCCGCCTAGCTTGCAACCACGTGCGCCGCGTAAGCAAGCACATGCAGTGAAATCTTGCCCGCGGTGTGCAACTAGACATTCGCGTGAAAATTGCCCGTCACGCCAAGCTATTTGCTTTTACTGTCAAAAGAAAGGACATGTACAAAGTGTTTGCCAGAAAAAGCTTAGATCAGACACTCGCAATAATTCCAGGCCTTTTGCTTCGCGCCGGAATCGAACCCAGGACAATCAGGCTCGTGGACCTTCGCCCATGGACATTCATGTAGTTCATGCCCACCCGTCCAGTGACACTTTAGCTAACAGTGACTGTGTTCGTCCCACCCAAAGTGTGCGTCGACGTCGCCGGAAATCCCGTAAAGTTGCAAGTGCTTCTGGACCTGTATCAGTTCAAATTGCACGAGACAGTCGCTCTTGTCGTCAACAAGACAATAAACTTTTTGTGGACTTAGACTTTGCAGGAAAAGTGATACCATTCCAGCTCGATACCGGAGCTGCAGTTTCATTGCTCAATCACGACACGTACAAACAACTGGGCGCCCCGCCATTGCGTGCCGCAAATGTTACGTTAACTAGTTACTCAGGACAGCATATACCTGTGTTAGGACAGTGCAGCCTTATTGCAACATACAAGGGACAGACAAAACTTGTGTCATTTTATGTTCTTCGTTCCTCTAGTGCAGTGAACTTGTTTGGTTTAGATTTGTTTCAATTGTTTAATATGTCTATTGTAAATCAGGTCCTTTCAGTGAATCAGACTGTGCCGTCCGCCAGTGTTTCTATTCTTTGTGAAGAATTTGCAGACATTTTTGCACCGGGCCTTGGTTGCGCTAAGAACTATGAAGCGCATTTGGAACTGAAAGACAACGCGCAACCGAAATTTTTCAGAGCGCGCAATGTTCCCCACGCTTTACGTGATGAGGTCGCAAGAACATTGCACGATTTAGAATCTCAAGGTGTAATTGGACGTGTGCAGGCTTCTCTCTGGGCCTCACCCTTAGTAATTTTGCCAAAACCTTCCGGAAAATTGAGACTTTGTGTGGACTTCAAGGCAACTGTGAATCCGCAACTTGTGACTGCTACTTTTCCTTTGCCCCGCCCGGAAGATCTTTTTGACAAACTGTGCCCGGGAAAATATTTTTCAAAATTGGACCTAGCAGATGCGTACTTGCAAATACCTGTGGACGAAGACTCCCAGCGCGTCTTGGTGGTAAACACGCATCTTGGCTTGTATCGCTTCAAAAGACTGCCATTCGGGTGTGCATCCGCCCCTGCTTTATTTCAGCAATATTTACAAACTATTTGTGCGTCGGTCCCTACTGCTGCGAACTATCTGGACGATATTGTGATCTCAGGAACGACAGAAGCCGAACATTTGCAGAATCTCCGAACATTATTTCAGGTCTTGCGTCAGAATGGTCTTCGCTTGAGGAAGGACAAATGTGTGTTTTTTGCTCGTGACTTACCGTACCTGGGCCATGTCCTTAACGCCCAAGGTATACATCCGAGTCCAGAGCACCTTCGTGCCATTCAGGACTTGCCGTCACCGCAGAACTTAAAACAGCTACAGAGTGTGCTGGGTAAGGTAAATTATTATCACCGATTTGTGCGCAATGCTTCTTCCATTTCAGCTCCGCTTCATCGCTTACGCCGTAAAGGTGTTCCGTTCGTCTGGACGACGGAATGCGAACGCGCCTTTCGCCAGTTGCAATCGGCGTTACTTTCAAATACTTGCCTTACGCCATTCGATCCCCGAAAACCCCTTTTGTTGATGGTAGATGCATCGGATTTCGGGATCGGTGCTGTGCTTGCGCACAAGGATGGCTCGCATGATCGCCCTATTGCCTTTGCGTCCAAATTGCTCTCATCTGCGCAAAGAAATTATTCACAAATAGAGAAAGAAGCTTTAGCTCTTGTGTTTGGTGTAACGAAGTTTCACGATTTCTTGTATGGTCGTCACTTTACCATCATCACGGACCACAAGCCTTTGACATCGCTTTTTCATCCGAACAAGCCTGTACCTCCACGTACAGCGCAGAAATTCATTCGCTGGTCACTTTTTCTCTCGCAGTACCGCTACGATATCTTGTGTCGGTCCACTGCTAAGCACGGCAACGCTGATGCGTTGTCCCGTTTGCCTGTTGCTGAGGATAATGCATTCGATTCTTCCGAACTTGCTTGCATGTTCATTGATTCGGAAGCCGATGACGTGGTCGCATCGTTTCCGATTGATTTTCGTCGTGTAGCTACTGCCACAGCTGCTGACCCTGTCCTTGCTACCGTTTTGCGTTTTGTTGCTACGCAATGGCCCTTGTCAAAGTCACGGATCGAGGATCCTTTGGTTCGCCTCAGTCAAACGGTGCCGCGGAACGATTGGTCCGGACTTTCAAGTCACAGATGTTGAAGTTGAAAGAGTCGCATTCTCGGGAGGACGCTTTGTTGCTCTTTTTGTCCTCATATCGCTCTCAGCCTCGCGATGGTCGCTCGCCGGCTGAATTGCTCCATGGTCGTCCTCATCGAACTCTGATGTCTTTGCTGCATCCGCCACATCAGGTTCCTGTGCGGCGGCAGACTCCTGCTTTTGCTCCTGGCGACGTTGTCTATTATCGCAACTATCGCGGTTCACGGCGTTGGCTCGCAGGGCGCATTCTTCGCTGCCTCGGCCGCGCGATGTATTTGGTTTTGGGGGCCTCTGGTGAGGTGCGTCGGCATCTCAACCAGCTGCGCCTCTGTCGTCGCCTGGGTTCTGCCGCTCCCCGTCTGCTTTCAGCGACGGAGCCGTCAGGTCAGCGCCCTGGGGACCCATCTACTGGCTCGCCTCATCCCCAGGTGTTACCGAAGATGCCTTCCATTTTGCCTCATGGCGTCGCGCCGCCGCAGCCGCCGCCGGCGCCGCCAGCTGCGGACGCTTCGCTGCAGCCGCCACGCGCCTCCCTGGGTCACGCGCCGTCGCTTGCTTCCCGTGACCAGCCGTCCTCCGCCATGGACCTCTTGCCCGCTCCGGACCAGATGTCGTCTTCGCCCGTCGGGTGCTCCGACCACATGGAGGTCGACCCCGCGGCTCCTCTTATATCATTCCGTGCGCAAACACCTCATGTTGACGTGCACCCTGGACTAGGTTTGCAGGCGTTTCCTAGCTCCCCTCGGACCGAATGGCCGGGTGCGGGTGGCACAGCCTCGCCTGTTGTTAGGCTCCCCACCTCATCGCATACGTCAACATGGGGTCCTCCCCACGGCGGGCGGAAGCCTTATCTCACGACCGTTCGCCGATTTGCGGGGGAGGAATGTGGTGTCACCGCTAGACACCACACTTGCTAGGTGGTAACTTAAATCGGCCGCGGTCCTGTAGTACATGTCGGACCCGCGTGTCGCCACTGTGTATTCGCAAACGTAGCGCCACCACAGGGCAGGTCACAAGACACGGACTTGACCTCGCCCCAGTTGTACGGACGACATAGCTTGCGACTAGACCTACCAAGTATTCCTCTCAATTGCCGAGAGACAGATTAAATAGCCTTCAGCTAGTCCATCGCTACTACCTAGCAAGGCGCCATGTGTATCATTGCTAATTGCTTACTACTATGCAAGAGATGTATTTCAACAAGAACAAGACTACATTAAAGTTAAGTATATTAAAATCTCTCTTCTTTTCTTTATAGTTTTTCATCCAGTCTCCTGTTTCAGAATTTACGCCCGTCTGCGTTAGTTTCGCGTGCACCTAGCCACTCATTGTGTCGAGACCTTAAGGAATCGACACAACAGGCCTCATTTTCTTTACATTCTTTCATTTGGTGGGTAACTTTACTTTACTACTCATTTTCATATTCAATACAAGCAAAGGATGTGGATTATGATTCAGGCTGTTAGATTTAAACTCAATGTTGATCTCAATATATACATATTGTTAAAAATTTAAGTCATATACAAAAACTACCATGTCCAACATTTTTGTAGCACGAATCACTATTAGAAAACATTTTACGAAACGCTTACTGCGTCAAACCTTGGACATACCACTCCTAACTCTGAACATTATCTAACGAAAACCAATTTGAAATCATTATATAGCTTCTCCCATTAACGTGCTAAAGTTTGCTCGGTGTAAACTGTGCAGCGCGAATCCTACCTTAAAGCTGTCGCCACACGTCTGCTTCCTCCGGGCATCTAGCTGCGACTTCTCTGTTTTTTACTGTGCGTGCCCGGCTCTCTTAACCATCAAAGATCCTCCTACTCAAAGATATTATACTCATTCCACCTTGCGGTTGGCAACTATCGGCTTTATTTTCTGTATCTACCCTGATCAGACCTTAGCACATACCTTTCAAAGGGATTCAGGTCCGATGAATAAGGAGGCCTTGCTTCCTGAACTCCTCTAACAATCCGTCACCCATGAAATGTTGCGATTCGGTTCTTTGGAAGATGGGGTCGTGCCACGTGGTACACAAACCACAGTCGTCTTCTTCCTACCAGGATAAAGTTTTCCACTAGCGCTGGTATTCCATTGCGCAGGAATCGCGGATACACAGCTGCTAATCTGTTTGGCAAAATGAACTATGGGTCTGTCGCCGACGGTTCCTACCACGCATTGATACTGAAACGATTCTGATACTTGACTTCCACGATTCCTCGGCGATTTCCATATGCCTACACGTACGTATTGCGATTTATGTTCCGCTTCTTGTGAATACGGCGTCATTTGTAAACACATTAATCAACACAAGTTAAATGGCTCCTATCTCGACAGCTATTGGTTTTCGGACGTAACATTACAGGAAATTTGCTTTCAGTTTTGCTCAATACAACTTGCTGTAAAACCCTGTAGATACAGCGCTCTTACGACACCTGCTGGACCATAATCACCGACTGGGTGATATTTCTCGTTATTGCTGCAAATCTTCGTTCATTACATCCTTCAGCCGAAGCTTTTTGATGCCAGAGTTGACTTCTGATTTCAGTAGTTTTCCAGGTACCGTATCGTGGTGTGCACGGTATGGTAGATTTAGCACTGGTCCATTTTTCTCCGCAAAGAGTCGTAGAAGGTTAGCTGCGTGTGGCCCGTATCGTCTCGCTGGCGAAACATAGTCACTTTCGCCCGCCCTCGTGAAACATTCAGTGAGTAATACGACCAGAGAAGCCGATCGGGAGTGTCTACGGTAGAAATGAGCCCTGCACAAGTCGGTACAGACGCAGGTCGCCGCCTTGGCTGCGCCGCCTGGAGTGGGTGGGAGTGTCTGGAAGCTACAGGCGCGCCGGAGAGCAGTGTACACAGGCCGCAACGCAGCGGGCGCCGAGGTTACTCCAGGTCACGTCGCTCCAGCTGTCTCCTGGAGCTGCACGCCTCCTGCACCGACCCGGGAAACCCAGCAACGACGTCGCTGCCTCCACCGCTGTCTTGCTGAACGGGGAGCCAGTTCCATCACAAATACGCTCTGAGACAAAAAGAAAAAGAAAAACGATTCAGCTAGAAGGAGCTATCGAAAGTGGTCAAGAGTTTTCTTCAAGTCCACGAAAGCTACAAACGTAGGTTTTACCTTTCCTTAACCTATCTTCTAACTGAAGTAGTAGGCTCAGTACTTCTATAATGGCGCCAAATAATATTTTTATTTAAAACCTGTTGTAAATTTTGGGTGACGTTTAAGAGGCGCAGCTGCACATTACTGAGTAAAGATACTCGTCATACAAGTGGCGTACCTTTTTTATTGGAGATGAGACATCTCCTACTATTGGTAATCAAAGGATATCTCTGTATTTCCGCTCTGAATAAGTTGTCTTGTTGTTGTTCTGATGTGATCTTACGCTATAATTATGTGTTGACAGTGAATGTACAATCCTACGGACTTTCTTTCTGCACCATTCTTGAATAATATTGGACGAAACATTCTCCAACGTACGTGGGTGAGTCAAATGAAAACCTTAAATTTGTAATAACAAATCGAAATTTCGCGCCGTTATCCTGTAAGTTGGTAAGCGCGCTATAAACAGCGTGCAGAATGGCCTGTAGGTGGCAGCATAGTGCAGCTGCACACATACCGCTGCAGTATCGGTATAAAGATGGCCGCCCCACATGCGACTTGCACCAGGGAAGAACAGCGTTCTGATATTCGGTTTTTGCATAGTGAAGGTGTGAAACCTATTGAAATTCATCGACGAATGAAGGTTCAGTACGGTGATGCGTGTTTATCACAGCAGAAAGTCTACGAATGGAGTAGGAAGTTCGCAAATGGTGTGACTTCAGTGGAAGATGCTCCGCGTCTAGGTCAGGCACAACGAGTTGTGACTCAGCAGAACATTGCAGCAGTTGAAGTCATAGTGAAGGAAAACCGCCGAGTGACACTGAATGACATTGCAGCATGTGAACATATTAGTCATGGGTCAGCACACCACATTTTGCATGATATGCTCCAGTTTCACAAAGTGTCTGCAAGATGGGTGCCACGGCAGCTGACTCCTGAAATGAGAGAAAGACATGTTGATGCTTGTGAGGAACTTCTTCGGCGCTTTGAACGAGAATGTGATGGCTTCTTTGCAAGCATCGTTACTGGGGACGAAATCTGGGTTCACTTCCACCAACCGGAAAAGAAGAGAGCGAGCAGGAATGGCGCCTTCCTCATCACCAAAACCAAAGAAGTTTCGAGCCATCAGCAGAGGAGGTTATGCTCTCTTTTGTGACGAAAAAGGCGTCATTTTGGAACATTACATGCCTAGAGGGACCACTGACACCAGTGCATCATACACAGATCTCCTAAAAAATCATCTGCGGCCTGCAATCAAATCAAAGAGACGTGGATTGCTGTCAGCATGCAACATGACAATGCAAGGCCCCACACTGCCCGTACAACAGTTGCAACAATCACAGACCTGCATTTTGAGTGTCTTCCTCGTCCACCGTACTCACCAGACCTTGCCCCAAGTGATTTCCATATGTTTGGACCACTCAAAGACACAATGGGAGGAAAGAAGTTCCGTTCTGATGAAGAGATAAGCCACGCGTTGCATGAGTGGTTGCGCGGACTACCAAAAGAATTTTTTTCTAAAGGAATTTACGCACTTTCTATGCGCTTCGGGACTTGCATTGAGAGTGGGGGAGATTATGTTGAAAAGTGATACAGCTTTGTACCACTTCTGCACAATAAATAATATTTAAAAAAATATTTAAGGTTTTCATTTGACTTACCCTCGTAAAATATATTCTGACAAATAAATACGAAGAATTTCTTCAACAACAAGCTCCGGGTATTGTTTCGTAATCACAAATTAAGTACTTTTGTACGAGAGCACTTTAACACAGGAAACATCACATATCCTACCTTGTCCTGATCTTACACGTGAGTGCCAACATCAGTTTGTCAAATGGTTACATAACAGGAGAATGACGTGAATCTAAGTTTCCAGTCTTCTGTCGTTTTTCAGCGGATCACTCCCAGCACTTTTATGCTGACGGCGCTCATACTTGTCTCATCCCGACACTCCAACCTGGGGCGGCGGCGCACGGAGCGTGCATAAAAGCCAGCGCACGTGCTTCTCCTCACAATAGCCGATCCGCCTTCGCAGAGCCCCTCGGTATACCCGGACATGCAAAAATACAAAAGTAACAAAAAAAGTCATTAAACCAAACTGAATAGTTTTGTCATGCGTCTCCCAGGGATCTCAATAACTTCGAAGGAATGTCGTCTACTCCACAAGTCTTCATACAAAACAACAATAATGATGTTTAAAACTTCCTGGCAGATCAAAACTGTGTGCCGGACAGAGACTCGAACTCGGGACCTTTGCCTTTCGCGTGAAAGTGCTCTGACAACTGAGATACCCAAGCACGACTCACTACCCGTCCTCGCAGCTTTAATTCCGCCAGTACCTCGTCTCCTACATTCGAAACTTCACAAAAGCTCTTCGCAGAAGAGATACTGGCGGAATTGAAGCTGTGAGGACGGGTCGTGAGTCGTGCTTGGGTATCTCAGTTGACAGAGCACTTTCACGCGAAAGGTAAAGGTCCCGAGTTCGAGTCTCGGTCAGGCGCACAGTTTTGATCTGCCAGGAAGTTTACTATCAGCGCACACTCCGCTGCAGAGTGAAAAATCTCATTCTCTAAACATCCCTCAGGCTGTGGCTAAGCCATGTCTCCGCAATATCCTTCCTTCCAGAAGTGCTAGTTCTGCTACGTTCGCAGAATAGCTTCTGTGAAGTTTGGAAGGTAGGAGACGAGTCACTGTGCGGAATTAAAGCTATGAGGACGGATCGTGGGTCGTGCTTGGGTTGCTCAGTTGGTAGAGCACTTGTACGCGAAAGGCAAAGGTCCCGAATTCGAGTCTCGGTCAGGCACACAGTTTTAGTCTTCCAGGAAGTTCATATCAGCGCACACTTGGCTGCAGACTGAATATCTCATTCTGGAATAATGATGATAATAATCAACATTCGTTGATTTTAAAGAAGCATACGATCCTATAGATTGTCTGTATGCAGTGTTCTAGTAGAATACGAACTAGACACCAAAAGTCGAAAACTGATCGAACAGACACTGACAGAAACCAAATTAAATATTAATTTCATATACGAAATTTCGGAACTATTCTTAGTTAGTTAAAACAGGAGTAAGACAAGGGATCTCGCCACTATTATTCAACATAGTTTTAGACCAAGTAATGAAAGAATGCGAAAGGAAACCAAGAAAACAAAACTTTTGGAAGCCAGTCGAACCGGAAGGGGCCAAGGAAAATCGAATGTTCCATATTTAGTGTTTACAGATCACTTAGCGGTTCTAACCGACAGCAGTACAACAAATCGAGAATCCTCAGAGAATGTGCAGAGAAGAATGGTCCCGAAATCTCCTTTGAGAAGAATGAATTCATGTGTTCCAAACTGTATATTCCGAAACTTAAAACAAATTAGGGTGAAATCAACAAAGTCAAACACTTTAAGTACACACTCTGCGAAATTATTGAACCAACAGCACTTGACAAAATAGCACAAAAACAGATTGCAGGAAATCAAGAAAGCGTCCCATTTATCTCAAATTTGTATAACAAAAAGTCACTAAAATCAGACATTACAACACCATAATCAAACCGACAGTCACACATTCTAGTGAAACACTGTCATTGAATAGAAAATTAGATTTACAAGAAATTAAGAAAGCAGAGAGAAATACTATTAGGCAAATTCTGGGGACCACGGTACACAAAAGACGGATACTGACTGCAGGTCATCAACTCAACAGAAAAAGTATCAAACATCGAAACTGACATCAGAAAGAGGCGAATGAAGTTCTATGAACACCTAGACAGACTACCTGTAAACAAACTAAACGTCTATTGGACTATGTGACATCACTTAAACCCATCAATACCGTGGGTAACTCAAGGATTTGACAAAATCAAAAGTTGACGTAAGAGACACATCAGACAGAAGCAAAATTGATAAGTAGATGTTTACTCCAGAGGCGGAAACAAAACCATGTCGACCACAGTGGACTGAAGAAAGGAAGAAGGCCTTTGGGGAGAAAATTAAGTAATACTGGGTAAAGAAGAAGAACCCTAAGAAAAATTGAAAATCACCTGCTTATCGTTCTCCAATGGGGACATTTGCTAACAATAATAATAATCACAGCAATAAAACAAAGGAGGTCTCAAAGAATGCGCTGAAAAAGCTGACCTTTCAATCTTTTGCGCACTGAATTTAAATTGCAAAAATCAGTCACGAAGTGTGGGCTAACGATAGCGTCAGACACCTCATGTACCTCGGTGAAGTCATAGAATTAACTGGTCCAGAAAACAAACTACAGAGAGTTCGATTATAGAAACTCAACAGAGCGTACGGGAGAATGCATAATATCTACAAATAGCAGAGCATGTCCACAAGTAATAAGGTTGGACACTACAACACACTGATCAAACCTGAAACTCTGTACGCAACCGGAACTTTAATTCTCGATAGAAAAGGCGACTTGGGGAACATGATTAAGGAAGAATGAAAGATTTCGGGGAAAATTTTACGCCCTGAAAAAACTCAGGGCGAATAGAATCTGTAATCCGCCAAAGCAACAGAGAAACAAAAAGTAACAAAGAAAATATTAAACCTGGCAGCAGAAATTATAAAACAAAGAAATTTTATGGACAAGCACAAAGACTTTCAACTACGGGAGCTACAAACAAATTTACCACATGTGGAGAAAAACTAAAAGTATACCATGTACCCAACAGGTTGAAAAGTGTATCGAGAGCGTCAAACTGTTCAGTCAAAAGGCAGACTGCTGGTGATACAGCCAGAGAATGAGTCTCCAAAAGAAAGCAAGAACCAAGTGGACCACAGAAAAAATAGTCCACACAAGGAGAATGAAGAGATATATGGAAGGTATAGAATTGTTTTATAGTAGAAGATAGTAGTACAGTCCCTTCTTTCAATCACCGTACGAACTTCGAAATGGCAGATACTGAGATAAATGACCATGGAACAGAAAAACAACTGCAATCGCTTTTTAGTGGAAAGGCATCAGAACCAAATGAGATTATGTCAGAGAACTTCCATTTTAGCAGTAGTTTATCCTAGGTACCTAGCGACCGGAAAAAAAAAGTACAGGTCATCTCCGTTTCCAAGAAGGGCCACAAGATAGATGCGCATAATTGTAGGCCTATGTCGTTGAACAGTTATGAAACCTGTTTTATGCGCGTGAATTATGACGTTTTTGGAGAACGAAAATCTCTATAAAAAAAACATAGGTTTTATAAACAAAGATCTTGCAAAACTCAGCTCGCTCTGCTCCTCCATGAGATCCACAGCGCTGTAGAAATGGGCGCTCAGGTCTATGTCCTTTTTTCTCGACTTGAGAAAGGCATTTAACACCGTCCCACACTGCCGATTAGTGAAAAAGTACGAACTTACCTAGTACCGGACTAGATTTGCGTCTTGCTACGGACTTTCTTATAGGTAGGTTTCAGAATGTCTCTCTTGATGAAAGAAAGTCTGCAAACGTAAAACTGATTTCGGGAGTACGCCAGGCAATGTGATAGAACCATTACTATTTACAATGTGTATAAATGATATAATAAAAAGCGTCAAGCTGTTTAAAACAGTTCGTAGATGATGCGGTTGTTTATAACAGCGCAGCGATGCCGGAAGACAGTAACGATTTGCAGAATGACCTCCAGAGAACAGATAATGTTACAGGCTTTGGCAGTTGACCCTAAACGTAATTAAATTTAGTATATCGCGTTGTTGTTGTTATGGTCTTCAGTTCAGAGACTGGTTTGACGCAGCCCTCCATGTTACTCTATCCTTTTCAAGCTTCTTCATCTCCCACTACCTACTGCAACCTACATCATTCTGAATCTGTTTAGTGTATTCATCTTTTGGTCTCCCTCTATGATTTTTACCCTCCACGCTGCCCTCCAATACTAAATTGGTGGTCCCTTGGTGCCTCAGAATATGTCCTACCAACCGATCCTTTCTCCTAGTCAAGTTGTGCCACAAATTTCTATTCTCCCCAATTCTATTCAATACCTCCTCATTAGTTATGTGATCCACCCATCTAATCTTCATCATTCTTCTGTAGCACCACATTTCGAAAGCTTCTATTCTCTTCTTGTATAAACTATTTATAGTCCACGTTTCACTTCCATACATGGCTACACTCCATACGAATTCTTTCAGAAGCACCTTCCTGACACTTAAATCTATACTCGATGTTAACAAATTTTTCTTCTTCAGAAACGCTTTCCTTGACATTGCCAGTCTACATTTTATAGCCTCTCTACTTCGACCATCATCAGTTATTTCGCTCCCCAAATGGCAAAACTCTTTTATTACTTTAAGTGTCTCATTTCCTAATCTAATTCCCCCAGCGTCACCCGATTTAATTCGACTACATTACATTATCCTTACATCGGAAAAGAAATCCACTACTGAACAGCTACAGTCTTGATGCGAAACTGCTGGAAACATTGTCTACCATAAAATATCTAGGATTATCTGTCCGGAGGCACCTTAAGTGGAATTACCACATAAAACAAGCAGTAGAAAAGGAGATTACACGCTGATTCATAGAAATAATGTCAAGGAAATGTAATTCATCCACTAAGGAAGTGGCTTACAAGACGCTTGTTCGACCGATTCTTTAGTACTGTTGGTCAACCTGGGACGCTTACCAGATAGAGACAACGAAGAGGGGCGCGTTTAGTACGTACGAGAGCATTACAGAAATGCTCAACAAACTCCAGTGGCACATACTGCAAGAGAGGCATTGTACATCACGGAGAGGTTTACTACTGAAATGTTGAGGCGCTAGTTTGCGGTAGAGTCGAACAGCGTATTACTTCCTCCCACGTATGTTCTCGAAATGACCACAACTCGAAAACTCGAGAAATTGGGGCTAATTTCACAAGCTGTGACATCGTCCCGAAAAAACAGTGAACCGTATGTGTAATAAGTTTCCTTTAATTTACGTCTATGGTCAAAAACTTTTTGTTAACAGATTATCGGTTTCGGCCTTTAATGACCATCATCAGATCTGTTTCATAAAAACAAAGTCCTAATGGACTGCAGCCATAACTACTGACAACATGACTCGTACATATGATGTTATTTACGTGTATTTGACGATGCTGGTGCTGATTCCGCATTTAACATTTGACGACGCCACTATGGCTGCAGTACATTAGGACTTTGTTTTTATGAAACAGATCTGATGATGGTCATTAAAGAACGAAACTGGCAATCTGTTAACAAAAAGTTTGTGACCATAGACATAAATTAAAGGAAAATTAGGGCTGATACCGATAGTCATTCTTCGCACGTGACATTCGCAAATGGAACATGTAAGAGGGAATCAGTACCAGGAATACTCTCCGCCACACATCGTCAGATGGTTTCCGGAGTACTGATATAGATGTATATCACGAAAACGAACCTAAAAGCACTGCGTGATCCAACAGGGACCACAAGTAAATAGTAATATTAATAATACACTGAGGTGACAGAAGATATGTGATCCTTCCAAATATCGTTTCGGACCTCCTTTTGCCCGGCGCAATGCAGCAACTCGGCCTGGCATAGTCTAAACAAGTCATTGGAACTTCCCTACAGAAATACTGAGCCATGCTGCCTGTAATAATGTCAGAAGTATTCGCGCTGCAGGACACAAACAGACCTCTCGATTATTTCCCACAAATGTTCGACGTCGGGTGATCTGTGTGGCTAAATGAGGCGCTTGAACTCTCCAGAATGTTCATCAAACCAACAGCAAACAGTACCCGGTGACATTAATGAAAATTTCATAGTTGTTTGGGAACATGAAGACCATGAATGGCCGCAAACGATCTCCAAATAGCCGAACATAACAATGGTGGGTTCAGTTGGACCATACGACCCAGTCCGTTCCACGTAAATTCAGCCCACTCCATTATAGAGCTATCACCAGGTTGCAAAATGCGTTGTTGACGACTCCATGGCTTCGTGGGATATGCATCACATTCGAACCATACCATCAGCTCTTACCTACTGAAATCGGGATTTATAGACTTAGAGAAAGCTTTTGACAATGTTGTATGGAATACTCTCTTTCAAATTGTTAAGGTGGCAGGGGTAAAATACAGGGAACGAAATGCTATTTACAATTTGTACAGAAACCAGATGCCAGTTATAAGAATCGAGGGGCATGAAATAGAAGCAGTGGTAGGGAAGGGAGTGAGACAGGGTTGTAGCCTTTCCCCGATGTTATTCAATCTGTATATTGAGCACGCAGTAAAGGAAGCAAAAGAAAAATTCGGAGTAGGAAGTAAATCCATGGAGAAGAAATAGAAACTTTGAGGTTCGCCGATGACATTGTAATTCTGTCAGAGACAGCAAAGGACCTGGAAGAGCAGCTGAACGGAATAGGCAGTGTCTTGAAAGGAGGATATAAGATGAACATCAACAAAAGAAAAACGAGGATAATGGAATGTTGTTGTTGTTGTGGTCTTCAGTCCTGAGACTGGTTTGATGCAGCTCTCCATGCTACTCTATCCTGTGCAAGCTTCTTCACCTCCCAGTACCTACTGCAACCTACATCCTTCTGAATCTGCTTAGTGTATTCATCTCTTGGTCTCCCTCTACCATTTTTACCCTCCACACTGCCCTCCAATGCTAAATTTGTGATCCCTTGATGCCTCAAAACATGTCCTACCAACCGATCCCTTCTTCTGGTCAAGTTGTGCCACAAACTTCTCTTCTCCCCAATCCTATTCAATACCTCCTCACTAGTTACGTGATCTACCCACCTTATCTTCAGCATTCTTCTGTAGCACCACATTTCGAAAGCTTCTATTCTCTTCTTGTCCAAACTGGTTATCGTCCATGTTTCACTTCCATACATGGCTACACTCCATACAAATACTTTCAGAAACGACTTCCTGACACTTAAATCTATACTCGATGTTAACAAATTTCTCTTCTTCAGAAACGCTTTCCTTGCCATTGTCAGTCTACATCTTATATCCTCTCTACTTCGACCATCATCAGTTATTTTACTCCCTAAATAGCAAAACTCCTTTACTACTTTAAGTGTCTCATTTCCTAATCTAATCCCCTCAGCATCACCCGATTTAATTTGACTACATTCCATTATCCTCGTTTTGCTTTTGTTAATGTTCATCTTATATCCTCCTTTCAAGACACTGTCCATTCCGTTAAACTGCTCTTCCAAGTCCTTTGCTGTCTCTGACAGAATTACAATGTCATCGGCGAACTTCAAAGTTTTTACTTCTTCTCCATGAATTTTAATACCTACTCCGAATTTTTCTTTTGTTTCCTTTACTGCTTGCTCAATATACAGATTGAATAACATCGGTGAGAGGCTACAACCCTGTCTCACTCCTTTCCCAACCACTGCTTCCCTTTCATACCCCTCGACTCTTATAACTGCCATCTGGTTTCTGTACAAATTGTAAATAGCCTTTCGCTCCCTGTATTTTACCCCTGCCACCTTCAGAATTTGAAAGAGAGTATTCCAGTTAACGTTGTCAAAATCTTTCTCTAAGTCTACAAATGCTAGAAACGTAGGTTTTCCTTTTCTTAATCTTTCTTCTAAGATACGTCGTAAGGTTAGTATTGCCTCACGTGTTCCAACATTTCTACGGAATCCAAACTGATATTCCCCGAGGTCCGCTTCTACCAGTTTTTCCATTCGTCTGTAAAGAATTCGCGTTAGTATTTTGCAGCTGTGACTTATTAAACTGATAGTTCGGTAATTTTCACATCTGTCAACACCTGCTTTCTTTGGTATTGGAATTATTATATTCTTCTTGAAATCTGTGGGTATTTCGCCTGTCTCATACATCTTGCTCACCAGATGGTAGAGTTTTGTCATGACTGGCTCTCCCAAGGCTATCAGTAGTTCTAATGGAATGTTGTCTACTCCCGGGGCCTTGTTTCGACTCAGGTCTTTCAGTGCTCTGTCAAACTCTTCACGCAGTATCTTATCTCCCATTTCATCTTCATCTACATCATCTTCCATTTCCATAATACTGTCCTCAAGTACATCGCCCTTGTATAAACCCTCTATATACTCCTTCCACCTTTTCTGCCTTCCCTTCTTTCCTTAGAACTGGGTTGCCATCTGAGCTCTTGATATTCATACAAGTGGTTCTCTTCTCTCCAAAGGTCTCTTTAATTTTCCTGTAGGCAGTATCTATCTCACCCCTAGTGAGACAAGCCTCTACATCCTTACATTTGTCCTCTAGCCATCCCTGCTTAGCCATTTTGCACTTTCTGTCGATCTCATTTTTGAGACGTTTGTATTCCCTTTTGCCTGCTTCATTTACTGCATTTTTATATTTTCTCCTTTCATCAATTAAATTCAATATTTCTTCTGTTACCCAAGGATTTCTATTAGCCCTCGTCTTTTTACTTACTTGATCCTCTGCTCCCTTCACTACTTCATCCCTCAGAGCTACCCATTCTTCTTCTACTGTATTTATTTCCCCCATTCCTGTCAATTGTTCCCTTATGCTCTCCCTGAAACTCTCTACAACCTCTGGTTCTTTGGAATGTAGTCGAATTAAATCGGGTTATGCTGAGGAAATTAGATTAGGAAATGAGACACTTGAAGTAGTAAAGGAGTTTTGCTATCTGGGGAGAAAAATAACTGATAATGGTCGAAGTAGAGAGGATATAAAATGTAGGCTGGCAATGACAAGGAAAGCGTTTCTGAAGACGAGAAAGTTGTTAACGTCATGTATAGATTTAAGTGTCAGGAAGTCCTCTCTGAAAGTATTTGTGTGGAGCGTAGCTATGTATGGAAGTGAAACATGGACGATAAACATTGTAGAGAAAAATACAATAGAAGCTTTCGAAATGTGGTGCTATAGAAGAATGATGAAGATTGGATGGGTAGATCACATAACTAATGAGGATAATAGAATTAGGGAGAAGAGAAATTTGTGGCACAACTTGACTAGAAGAGGACATGTTGTGAGGCATCAAGGGATCGCCAATTTAGTATTGGAGGGCAGCGTGGAGGCTAAAAATCATAGAGGGAGGCCAAGAGATGAATACACTAAGCATATTCAGAAGGATGCAGGTTGCAGTAGGTACTGGGAGATGAAGAAGCTTGCACAGGATAGAGTAGCATGGAGAGCTGCATCAAACCAGACACTGACTGGACTGAAGACCACAACAACAACAACAACAACTGAAACGTCACAGGTTTATGCTTCATTTAACTAACTGATTAATTTCTACATGTTCAATATTTCATTTTACGCCGAGTACGTCCTTTCAACGTTTCGTCTAGCAAATTAACCTCTGGATTCAGGAATGCTTCCGTGTATATTTTTTCTTCTGTTTGTGTCACACCTCCTCTCTCATCCTTTGATCCCGTGATGTATGTGGATGGATAAACGTAATTATGCATGGAATATATAATATTCTGGGTTAGTCAAAGATGGTAGCAGTATGGTAGTTTAGCACCAACATAACAACGTGAGGAGTTTCGGCAGAGAGTTCGTGATTCCAAAGATAGTGGGGATGAGCAGGGCAGAGTTCTGAGGTTGGTTCTCACTGAGGACCTACCCCCACCACCAGTTTTTTTGAACGGTTGGCGGTTGGTCGTGGAACGCGCTATGTTAGGATACTCTGGGGGCCACCGATTGAACGAGACAGACGCAGGGGTGCGGCGCTCGTCATGGATGGTGAGAAATGTTATTCATAATGTAGGTTTTTTGGGGTAACATTGATTATGAAACATTTTTGGGTGTGAATTAATACCTGGAAACGTTCAGCGATATTTTATTTGTAGAAATTTTTCAGATTAATGTGTTTCAACTGGCGGATTTGGGCGCGAGGTGATTGAGGGCATGAACCAATGGTTCTTGTTCTTAGGTCAATAGCTGATAGGTTCATTAATGTTTCATTTGTTGCATAGTTTAGTTCTGGATACAAGCAATATAAGTTTTTCATGATTCAACGGTTTATTTTACTCGTTTCTTTGTTCTCGAACTTGGCCACGTGTTGCCAGCATTCATAACGGTAGTCACTGGATTTGCCTTTCGTTAATCATAGCATGAATAATGTGGAGTCATGAAGCCTGGGCTGGTTTGCTCACGTTGCATTGCGGTTGCATAATACGCGGTTTCAACATGGTACTGTATGTGTAGTAACACAAGTAATGTTTGAGAGAGTGAAAGATAATATCCTTCCCTACTCCGCGGATTAAATAGGTGTGACAATAACTAAATGGCGTTAAGAGGCCACCATTCAGTAACATTCATTTTTAACCATTTTAATCATTAGTAGATGTAACTGGCGACGAAGTGTTGTCTATGTTTCCGGTATGACGAGATGCAGGAGATGGTGAGTGCGTCATGAATGTTTTGTCACTGAGAGTGGTCGTTTTCTTAAATAAAATATATTTCACGTATGTTTTGTCACAGAGGGTAATAGTCTTCTTAAACACGAGGCCTGTTCAGAAAGTAAGCTCCGATTGATTGCCAAATTGAAACCACAGTGAACATCAGAAATGTTTTACTTGTAACAATTAGCTACACCTTTCAGCTACTTCTCTACGTAGTCGCCGTTCTGACTTAGACTTTTGTCATAGCGTTGTACCAACTTTTCAATAGCCTCATCATAGAAGGCAGCCGCCAGTGCTTTCCGCCAATTCCCCACGCTGGCCTACACCTCGTTGTCTGTGTCAAAATGTTGTCTTCAAAGACAGCGGTTCATGTGACCAGAGATGAAACTCAGGGGGAGACAATTGCGGACTGTATTGTGGGTAATCTCACATTTCCATTTGAAAACGATGCAGGAGCATCTTCATTTCCCCTGCAGAATGCGGCTGAGAATTGTCTTGAAGAAGAAACAGCACGACAGTTATGTAATGTTAGCTGCATAGCTTCAGGCGAAATTTCTCACCAGGCCCTCGTACTTGGCGGCAGACACTATTTTCTAGACATCTTTACGCACTCACTGCGAGCTCAGAAATAAGAAGAGCGACGTGATGCTAACTGGGGTTATACTAGAGACACTACCCAACACATCTGTGCAAAGCTTTATCGGATTTTCATAGTCGTTTCCATTTCGCGACCGATCGGAGCTTACTTTCTGAACGCCCCTCGTATTATCGAAATAAATCAGAATGATAACTAAAATTCTCTCTTAGCGTTATTTAGTATCCTTCATCCATACCACTGAGATAATGACTATATTCTATGAATTTTCAATCCAGGCATATCCATCGTGTGCATTATGCACTTTATGCGACTAACTGAATTCATAGAATAAGAAAACGGAAGTCTTACAGTCCCTAATGTGCACGTATTGTTCCATGGCCATTCACCGTCGTCGCGTTATCCGTTGCTTCATTTTTAAATTAGAACACTATCATTTCTAGCGGGTTTGATTACCCATAACTCAATTTATCGGGCCTAATTGAAAGAATTAGAAACATAGCGGTAGAAATGGTAACCATGGAGCACTACGTCCGGTTATATTAAAGGGAGATACTCCTTACATGAAAAATAATCAGCATAACAAACAAGGGGTGGTAGACTTTCACAACAACAAGTCCCTCATTGTTTTCTGCGGTTACTTCAGCCAGTGTTGCTTGTCTGTTAGCACTGACAAGTCAACGCCAACGCGGCTACTCTCAGTCGTGAAGTGAAGGCCGTCAGCCTCTACGTAGTTCACAGTGAGAGACAATGCCTGAAATGAGGTATTCTCGGAGCATTCTTGACACTGTGGATCGTGGAATATAGAATTCCCTAGCGATTTCCGAAATAGAATGTCCCATACGCCTAGCTCCAACTACCATTCCGCTTCCAAAGCCTGTTAATTCCTGTCATGCGGCCATAATCACGCCGGGAACCTTTCCACGTGCACCACCTGAGCAAAAATGACGTCTCCGCCAATGAACAATCCTTTTTTATTACGTATAAAACAAACAGCCCCCCCCCCCATGAACCATGGACCTTGCCGTTGGTGGGGAGGCTTGCGTGCCTCATCGATACAGATAGCCGTACCGTAGGTACAACCACAACGGAGGGGTATCTGTTGAGAGGCCAGACAAACGTGTGGTTCCTGAAGAGGGGCAGCAGCCTTTTCAGTAGTTGCAAGGGCAACAGTCTGGATGATTGACTGATCTGGCCTTGTAACAATAACCAAAACGGCCTTGCTGTGCTGGTACTGCGAACGGCTGAAAGCAAGGGGAAACTACGGCCATAATTTTTCCCGAGGGCATGCAGCTTTACTGTATGATCAAATGATGATGGCGTCCTCTTGGGTAAAATATTCCGGAGGTAAAATAGTCCCCCATTCGGATCTCCGGGCGGGGACTACTCAAGAGGATGTCGTTATCAGGAGAAAGAAAACTGGCGTTCTACGGATCGGAGCGTGGAATGTCAGGTCCCTTAATCAGGCAGGTAGGTTAGAAAATTTGAAAAGGGAAATGGATAGGTTAAAGTTAGATATAGTGGGAATTAGTGAAGTTCGGTGGCAGGAGGAACAAGACTTCTGGTCAGGTGACTACAGGGTTATAAACACAAAGTCAAATAGGGGTAATGCAGGAGTAGGTTTAATAATGAATAGGAAAATAGGAACGCGGGTAAGCTACTACAAACAGCTTAGTGAACGCATTATTGTGGCCAAGATAGATACGAAGCCCACACCTACTACAGTAGTACAAGTTTATATGCCAACTACCTCTGCAGATGACGAAGAAATTGAAGAAATGTATGATGAAATAAAAGAAATTATTCAGATTGTGAAGGGAGACGAAAATTTAATAGTTATGGGTGACTGGAATTCGAGTGTAGGAAAAGGGAGAGAAGGAAACGTAGTAGGTGAATATGGATTGGGGCTAAGAAATGAAAGAGGAAGCCGCCTTGTAGAATTTTGCACAGAGCACAACTTAATCATAGCTAACACTTGGTTTAAGAATCATGATAGAAGGTTGTATACATGGAAGAACCCTGGAGATACTAAAAGGTATCAGATTGATTATATAATGGTAAGACAGAGATTTAGGAACCAGGTTTTAAATTGTAAGACATTTCCAGGGGCAGATGTGGATTCTGACCACAATCTATTGGTTATGACCTGTAGATTAAAACTGAAGAAACTGCAAAAAGGTGGGAATTTAAGGAGATGGGACCTGGATAAACTGAAAGAACCAGAGGTTGTAGAGAGTTTCAGGGAGAGCATAAGGGAACAATTGACAGGAATGGGGGAAAGAAATACAGTAGAAGAAGAATGGGTAGCTTTGAGGGATGAAGTAGTGAAGGCAGCAGAGGATCAAGTAGGTAAAAAGACGAGGGCTAGTAGAAATCCTTGGGTAACAGAAGAAATATTGAATTTAATTGATGAAAGGAGAAAACATAAAAATGCAGTAAATGAAGCAGGCAAAAAGGAATACAAACGTCTCAAAAATGAGATCGACAGGAAGTGCAAAATGGCTAAGCAGGGATGGCTAGAGGACAAATGTAAGGATGTAGAGGCTTATCTTACTAGGGGTAAGATAGATACTGCCTACTGGAAAATTAAAGAGACCTTTGGAGATAAGAGAACCACTTGTATGAACATCAAGAGCTCAGATGGAAACCCAGTTCTAAGCAAAGAAGGGAAGGCAGAAAGGTGGAAGGAGTATATAGAGGGTCTATACAAGGGCGATGTACTTGAGGACAATATTATGGAAATGGAAGAGGATGTAGATGAAGATGAAATGGGAGATACGATACTGCGTGAAGAGTTTGACAGAGCACTGAAAGACCTGAGTCGAAACAAGGCCCCCGGAGTAGACAACATTCCATTGGAACTACTGACGGCCTTGGGAGAGCCAGTCCTGACAAAACTCTACCATCTGGTGAGCAAGATGTATGAAACAGGCGAAATACCCTCAGACTTCAAGAAGAATATAATAATTCCAATCCCAAAGAAAGCATGTGTTGACAGATGTGAAAATTACTGAACTATCAGTTTAATAAGTCACGGCTGCAAATTACTAACACAAATTCTTTACTGAAGAATGGAAAAACTAGTAGAAGCCGGCCTCGGGGAAGATCAGTTTGGATTCCGTAGAAATACTGGGACACGTGAGGCAATACTGACCTTACGACTTATCTTAGAAGAAAGATTAAGGAAAGGCAAACCTACGTTTCTAGCATTTGTAGACTTAGAGAAAGCTTTTGACAATGTTGACTGGAATTCTCTCTTTCAAATTCTAAAGGTGGCAGGGGTAAAATACAGGGAGCGAAAGGCTATTTACAATTTGTACAGAAACCAGATGGCAGTTATAAGAGTCGAGGGGCATGAAAGGGAAGCAGTGGTTGGGAAGGGAGTAAGACAGGGTTGTAGCCTCTCCCCGATGTTATTCAATCTGTATATTAAGCAAGCAGTAAAGGAAACAAAAGAAAAATTCGGAGTAGGTATTAAAATTCATGGAGAAGAAATAAAAACTTTGAGGTTCGCCGATGACATTGTAATTCTGTCAGAGACAGCAAAGGACTTGGAAGAGCAGTTGAATGGAATGGATGGTGTCTTGAAGGGAGGATATAAGATGAACATCAACAAAAGCAAAACGAGGATAATGGAATGTAGTCGAATTAAGTCGGGTGATGTTGAGGGTATTAGATTAGGAAATGAGATACTTAAAGTAGTAAAGGTGTTTTGCTATTTGGGGAGCAAAATAACTGATGATGGTCGAAGTAGAGAGGATATAAAATGTAGACTGGCAATGGCAAGGAAAGCGTTTCTGAAGAAGAGAAATTTGTTAACATCGAGTATAGATTTAAGTGTCAGGAAGTCTTTTCTGAAAGTATTTGTATGGAGTGTAGCCATGTATGGAAGTGAAACATGGACGATAAATAGTTTGGACAAGAAGAGAATAGAAGCTTTCGAAATGTGGTGCTACAGAAGAATGCTGAAGGTTAGATGGGTAGATCACATAACTAATGAGGAGGTACTGAACAGGATTGGGGAGAAGAGGAGTTTGTGGCACAACTTGACCAGAAGAAGGGATCAGTTGGTAGGACATGTTCTGAGGCATCAAGGGATCACCAATTTAGTATTGGAGGGCAGCGTGGAGGGTAAAAATCGTAGGGGGAGACCAAGAGATGCATACACTAAGCAGATTCAGAAGGATGTAGGTTGCAGTAGGTACTGGGAGATGAAGAAGCTTGCACAGGATAGAGTAGCATGGAGAGCTGCATCAAACCAGTCTCAGGACTGAAGACCACAACAACAACAACAACAACAAAACAAACAGACTAAAATCGAAATAATGGCGCTGTCCTTCAGTTTCTGTGGATGTAAGCATCCGCATAGACTTCCAGCCACAGGAGTGCGGCGGCAGGATGAGGAGCGAAGAGGCGCGGCTCCGACGGGCCCCAGCACGCGTCGCGAGCCTTCCTCCGCCCACGGCGCGGCCTCCGCCGGCAGCAGCACGCGAAGTGTCGTGCGGGCCGCTGCGCTGCGCCGGCCGCTGCCGCCAATTAGCGCGCCCACGGGCTGCCTGCCCGCCCGCTCTCTGGCTGATAACAGTCCACAGCTGCCTACCCCTCCCCCTCCAGGGCACCTGTTCCGTCGCGGCGGGCCCACCTCCAGCTCCGTCAGGCCGCGTCGCGTGCAGACTGTTCCTCCAGTAACGGCTGCGTCCACAACCCTACAAGAAACGCCCTTCCAATTTATCTGCTTGCGGCGTTCTTATTTCTTTCCGTCAGGCAATCAACAAAAGAGCAAAGCAGGTACAGTATCACTGCATTAAAACGAGATCGAAGTTTGTGACGGGCACATCCATAGGAATTCTAAAAGTGGATGTACCTAGGTACGTATGTTTGTATGCATTTATGTATACAGCGTCGTCCATTGATAGTGACCGGGCCAAATATCTCACGAAATACGCATCAAACGAAAAAACTACAAAGAACGAAACTCGTCTAACTTTGGTCCGAGCAAAGGGCTCACAACCCGAACTACACACCACTGTTAAACACTAATGAAGGACTGGGTCCCTTACTTCGACTGCACATAATTCATTAAGGTCAATCCAACACATTTATTTCAAATAACATAAATGAAAAAATGGTTCAAATGGCTCTGAGCACTATGGGACTTAACATCTATGGTCATCAGTCCCCTAGAACTTAGAACTACTTAAACCTAACTAACCTAAGGACATCACACAACACCCAGTCATCACGAGCCAGAGAAAATCCCTGACCCCGCCGGGAATCGAACCCGGGAACCCGGGCGCGGGAAGCGAGAATGCTACCGCACGACCACACAAATGAAGTTACATTTGAATCTGTCTGACATTAAACAGGAATAAAAAAAAAAAGAAACAATTTCAATATCAGCTGATTTAGTGCGTGAAGCGCGAGTTAAACCTATAACCAGATAAACTAAACAATTCTCCGTAATTCGAAAGAAAGAGAAAAACAAAATTGAATCAATACACCCCACTGACAAATATCCAAAAAACCTTACAATACTACCCAAAGGAAATACGCTGAAGTGGGGAGCAGTCATTCACCCGACAGAACACTTCAAAACAATAACACAGCTGCGTGCCCCAGAAAACTGCAAGACATTAAACACACTTCATTTGACGAATAACAAATACTCATTAACATTAACCCACTATTGTTTGACTGCAATGTCCCAAAGAAACAGGCACTTATCCTGAAAAAACAATTTTTTATATGTTTAAATTACAGCATTAAGGAATTCCAAAAGATGTCCAATCGAACCCCCCCCCCCCCTTTTCAGTTGTGGCACAAATCTCTCTAGGCGGAGGCTGAGACACAAATACAGAATGCCACCAACACACAGTTTTGCTATGAAATCTTACAGGACACTCGGAAGCAGTAACAGACAAGGGGTCAGCACCCACAAATAACACAGGCTACGAGTCAGGTTGGGAGCACATCCTACGAGAACTTGTTCACACTATGTTCACCACAAACTGTAGACATTCCGGCCGAACATCCGCTTGCGGTGGCTGCCAGAAGGACGAAGCAACCAACAGGCCCACGCCGTGCTTCTCACACAGGCACCTCAATTTGTACAAACATCTAGGCCAACACCAACTCCGGACTCCCCTCTCACTGCGAGGCTTGGCACAGTTTATATGAAATGCCTACCAGGCAACCAGTAACCGCCGCAGGAGTTTCACGATCAGCAAATAGCCCCAGCGTAACAGACATCACACATGTGCTTACGCCCGAGCCACAACTCCGAAGTCTCACCAGCCTCCCCAAACCGACTGCCTCTCGCCGTCCCGTGCGCCCCAGCCGAAAACGCAAAGATGCTCGTGCCCGGGGACGCGCCAAAGATAACAAGCCGATCGCTGATGATCGACCAGCGATCTGGCTCAAGCCTGAAGGGGGAAGCCAGATGGCGCTATGGATGGCCCGCTAGATGGCGCTGCCAAAGGTCAAACGGATATCAACTGCGTTTTTTTTTAATAGGAACCCCCATTTTTTGTTACATATTCGCGTAGTACGTAAAGAAATATGAATGTTTTAGTTGGACCACTTTTTTCGTTTTGTGATAGATGGCGCTATAATAGTCATAAACTTGTAAGTACGTGGTATCACGTAACATTCCGCCAATGCGGACGGTATTTGCTTCGTGATACATTACCCGTGTTAAAATGGACCGTTTACCAGTTGCGGAAAAGGTCGATATCGTGTTGATGTATGGTTATTGTGATCAAAATGCCCAACGGGCTTGTGCTATGTATGCTGCTCGGTATTCTGGATGACATCATCCAAGTGTCCGGACCGTTCACCGCATAGTTACGTTATTTAAGGAGAGAGGAAGTGTTCAGCCACATGTGAAACGTCAACCACGACCTGCAACAAATCATGATGCCCAAGTACGTGTTTTAGCTGCTGTAGCGGCTACTCCGCACATCAGTAGCAGACAAATTACGCGAGAATCGGGAATCTCAAAAACGTCGGTGTTGAGAATGCTACATCAACATCGATTGCACCCGTACCATGTTTCTATGCACTAGGAATTGCATGGCGATGACTTTGAACGTCGTGTACAGTTCTGCCACTGGGCACAAGAGAAATTACGGGACGATGACAGGTTTTTTGCACACGTTCTATTTAGCGACGAAGCGTCATACACCAACAACGGTAACGTAAACCGGCATAATATGCTCTATTGGACAACGGAAAATCCACGATGGCTGCGACAAGTGTAACATCAGCGACCTTGGTGGGTTAATGTATGGTGCTGCATTATGGGAGGAAGGATAATTGGCCCCCATTGTATCGATGGCAATCTAAATGGTGCAATGTATGCTGATTTCGTACGTAATGTTCTACCGACGTTAATACAAGATGTTTCACTGCATGACAGAATGGCGATGTACTTCCAACATGATAGATGTCCGGCCTTCCCCCATGAACCATGGACCTTGCCGTTGGTGGGGAGGCTTGCGTGCCTCAGCGATACAGATGGCCGTACCGTAGGTGCAACCACAACGGAGGGGTATCTGTTGAGAGGCCAGACAAACATGTGGTTCCTGAAGAGGGGCAGCAGCCTTTTCAGTAGTTGCAGGGGCGACAGTCTGGATGATTGACTGATCTGGCCTTGTAACATTAACCAAAACGGCCTTGCTGTGCTGGTACTGCGAATGGCTGAAAGCAAGGGGAAACTACAGCCGTAATTTTTCCCGAGGACATGCAGCTTTACTAATGATTAAATGATGATGGCGTCCTCTTGGGTAAAATATTCCGGAGGCAAAATAGTCCCCCATTCGGATCTCCGGGCGGGGACTACTCAAGAGGACGTCGTTATCAGGAGAAAGAAAACTGGCATTCTACGGATCGGAGCGTGGAATGTCAGATCCCTTAATCGGGCAGGTAGGTTAGAAAATTTAAAAAGGGAAATGGAATTAGTGAAGTTCGGTGGCAGGAGGAACAAGACTTTTGGTCAGGTGATTACAGGGTTATAAATACAAAATCAAATAGGGGTAATGCAGGAGTAGGTTTAATAATGAATAAAAAACTAGGAGTGCGGGTTAGCTACTACAAACAGCATAGTGAACGCATTATTGTGGCCAAGATAGACACAAAGCCCATGCCTACTACAGTAGTACAAGTTTATATGCCAACTAGCTCTGCAGATGATGAAGAAATTGATGAAATGTATGACGAGATAAAAGAAATTATTCAGGTAGTGAAGGGAGACGAAAATTTAATAGTCATGGGTGACTGGAATTCGTCAGTAGGAAAAGGGAGAGAAGGAAACATAGTAGGTGAATATGGATTGGGGGGAAGAAATGAGAGAGGAAGCCGCCTTGTAGAATTTTGCACAGAGCATAACTTAATCATAGCTAACACTTGGTTCAAGAATCATAAAAGAAGGTTGTATACCTGGAAGAATCCTGGAGATACTAATAGGTATCAGATAGATTATATAATGGTAAGACAGAGATTTAGGAACCAGGTTTTAAATTGTAAGACATTTCCAGGGGCAGATGTGGATTCTGACCACAATCTATTGGTTATGAACTGCAGATTGAAACTGAAGAAGCTGCAAAAAGGTGGGAATTTAAGGAGATGGGACCTGGATAAACTGAAAGAACCAGAGGTTGTAGAGAGTTTCAGGGAGAGGATAAGGGAACAATTGACAGGCATGGGGGAAAGAAATACAGTAGAAGAAGAATGGGTAGCTCTGAGGGATGCAGTAGTGAAGGCAGCAGAGGATCAAGTAGGTAAGAAGACGAGGGCTAATAGAAATCCTTGGGTAACAGAAGAAATATTGAATTTAATTGATGAAAGGAGAAAATATAAAAATGCAGTAAATGAAGCAGGCAAAAGGGAATACAAACGTCTCAAAAATGAGATCGACAGAAAGTGCAAAATGGCTAAGCAGGGATGGCTAGAGGACAAATGTAAGGATGTAAGGCTTGTCTCACTAGGGGTAAGATAGATACTGCCTACAGGAAAATTAAAGAGACCTTTGGAGAGAAGAAAACCACTTGTATGAATATCAAGAGCTCAGATGGCAACCCAGTTCTAAGCAAAGAAGGGAAGGCAGAAAGGTGGAAGGAGTATATAGAGGGTTTATACAAGGGCGATGTACTTGAGGACAATATTATGGAAATGGAAGAAGATGTAGATGAAGATGAAATGGGAGATAAGATACTTCGTGAAGAGTTTGACAGAGCACTGAAAGACCTGGGTCGAAACAAGGCCTCGGGAGTAGACAACATTCCATTAGAACTACTGATGGCCTTGGGAGAGCCAGTCATGACAAAACTCTACCATCTGGTGAGCAAGATGTATGAGACAGGCGAAATACCCACAGACTTCAAGAAGAATATAATAATTCCAATACCAAAGAAAGCAGGTGTTGACAGATGTGAAAATTACCGAACTATCAGTTTAATAAGTCACAGCTGCAAAATACTAACGCGAATTCTTTACAGACGAATGGAAAAACTGGTAGAAGCGGACCTCGGGGAAGATCAGTTTGGATTCCGTAGAAATGTTGGAACACGTGAGGCAATACTAACCTTACGGCTTATCTTAGAAGAAAGATTAAGAAAAGGCAAAACTACGTTTCTAGCATTTGTAGACTTAGAGAAAGCTTTTGACAACGTTAACTGGAATACTCTCTTTCAAATTCTGAAGGTGGCAGGGGTAAAATACAGGGAGCGAACGGCTATTTACAATTTGTACAGAAACCAGATGGCAGTTATAAGAGTCGAGGGGTATGAAAGGGAAGCAGTGGTTGGGAAAGGAGTGAGACAGGGTTGTAGCCTCTCCCCGATGTTATTCAATCTGTATATTGAGCAAGCAGTAAAGGAAACAAAAGAAAAATTCATGGAGAAGAAGTAAAAACTATGAGGTTCGCCGATGACATTGTAATTCTGTCAGAGACAGCAAAGGACTTGGAAGAGCAGTTGAACGGAATGGACAGTGTCTTGAAAGGAGTATATAAGATGAACATCAACAAAAGCAAAACGAGGATAATGGAATGTAGTGTAATTAAATCGGGTGATGCTGAGGGGATTAGATTATGAAATGAGACACTTAAAGTAGTAAAGGAGTTTTGCTATTTAGGGAGTAAAATATCTGATGATAGTCGAAGTAGAGAGGATATAAAATGTAGACTGGCAATGGCAAGGAAATCGTTTCTGAAGAAGAGAAATTTGTTAACATCGAGTATAGATTTAAGTGTCAGGAAGTCGTTTCTGAAAGTATTTGTATGGAGTGTAGCCATGTATGGAAGTGAAACATGGACGATAACCAGTTTGGACAAGAAGAGAATAGAAGCTTTCGAAATGTGGTGCTACAGAAGAATGCTGAAGATAAGGTGGGTAGACCACGTAACTAATGAGGAGGTATTGAATAGGATTGGGGAGAAGAGAAGTTTATGGCACAACTTGACTAGAAGAAGGGATCGGTTGGTAGGACATGTTTTGAGGCATCAAGGGATCACAAATTTAGCATTGGAGGGCAGCGTGGAGGGTAAAAATCGTAGAGGTAGACCAAGAGATCAATACACTAAGCAGATTCAGAAGGATGTAGGTTGCAGTAGGTACTGGGAGATAAAGAGGCTTGCACAGGATAGAGTAGCATGGAGAGCTGCATCAAACCAGTCTCAGGACTGAAGACCACAACAACAACAACAACAACAACAACAGATGTCCGGCACATAGCTCGCGTACGTTTGAAGAGGTATTTCATGACAGGTGGATTGGTCGTCGAAGCACCATAGCATGGCCCGCACCTTCACCGGATCTGACGTCCCCGGATTTCTTTCTGTGGGAAAAGTTGAAGGATATTTGCTATCGTGATCCACCGACAACGCCTGACAACATGCGTCAGCACATTGTCAATGCATGTGCGAACTACTCGCTGTTGAGAGGAATGTCTTTACACGTATTGCCAAATTAATTGAGGTTGACGGACATCATTTTGAGCATTTATTGCATTAATGTGGTATTTACAGGTAATCACACTGTAACAGCATGCGTTCAGGGAAATGTTAAGTTCACAAAGGTACATGTAGCACATTGGAACAACCGAAATAAAATGTTCAAACGTACCTACGTTCTGTATTCTAATTTAAAAAACCTACCTGTTACCAACTGTTCGTCTAAAATTATGAGCCATATGTTTGTGACTATTACAGCGCCATCTATCACAAGGCTAAAAAATTGGTCCAACTAAAAAATTCATATTTCTTTACGTACTACACGAATACGTAATGAAAATTGGGGGTTCCTATTTAAAAAAAAAACGGAGTTGATATCCGTTTGACCTATGGCAGCGCCATCTAGCGGGCCAACCATAGCGCCATCTGGTTTCCCCCTTCAAGCTCGACAGGTTTAGTTTTTTTGTAGTTTTTTCGTTTGACGCTTATTTCGTGAGATATTTGGCCCAACCACGATCAATGCACGACCCTGTATATGTATATTTGACAGCAAAAAAATGTGGGCCACTGCTGAATGCAACCACCTTAACGTAGCTGTGTTCCATAACCTCTAAAAGCCAAAACCCTATCGGGTACAGTCATTTGAGTACACACAATGCTTACCACACGACATTACTAGACAACGCTGTTCTTTATCACAGTCAGTCCAGATGTAACCTAATACTGTCATGCAACATACATTAAAAAACACGTTATTAGAGATGAGACAGCCCTTAACGCTATAAAATTAAACTTCATTACAATAGGTGACACTACAAATGTCTTGTAACACTCGTTAAATGATATGACATATTGTTTGTGATCTGTATTTGAACCCACTGTTAACCAAACAAAGCTTGCGTGTCTGATAGAGACTTGAATAGACATTAAGAGATGTAAAACATCGAAGTGTTCACCAATTTCAGTTTACAAGGACGAATGTCTGAAATGTATGGAAATAAATGACGACATTTTTAGCACTCCACTGGGAATGCTATGAAGCTTATATTACACATGTGAAGTAACTATGAAAGGTATGTAATAAAGTGTAATGCACAAGTGTGAAATGCCATGAAGCAAAACTGTGGTGGTGAATGGGGAGCAGAATCCAGTAACTATATGAATTGTTAACTAAGTACGCTATTGGCCATTAAAACTGCTACACCAAGAATAAATGCAGATGATAAACGGGTATTCATTGGACAAATATATTATACTAGAAATGACATGTGATTACATTTTCATGCAATTTGGGTGCATACATCCTGAGAAATCGGTACTCAGAACAACCACCTCTGGCCGTAAAAACGGCCTTGATACGCCTGGGCATTGAGTCAAACAGAGCTTGGATGGCGTGTACAGGTACAGCTGCCCAAGCAGCTTCAACACGATACCACAGTTCATCGAGAGTAGTGACTGGCGTATTGTGACGAACCAGTTGCTCGGCCACCATTGACGAGACGTTTTCAATTGGTGACAGATCTGGAGAATGTGTTGGCCAGAGCAGCAGTCGAACAATTTCTGTATCCAGAAAGGCCCGTACAGGACCTGTAAGATGCGGTCGTGCATTATCCTGCTGAAATGTAGGGTTTCGCAGGGATCGAATGAAGGGTAGAGCCACGGGTCGTAATACATCTGAAATGTAACGTCCTCTGTTCAAAGCGCCGTCAGTGCGAACAAGAGGGGACCAAGACGTGCAACCAATGGCACCTCATACCATCACTCCGGGTGATACGCCATTATGGCGATGTCGAATACACGCTTCCAATGTGCGGTCACCGTGATGTCGACAAACACGGATGCGACCATCATGATGCTGTAAACAGAACCTGGATTCATCCAAAAACATGACGTTTTGCCATCCTTGCACCCAGGTTCGTCGTTGAGTACACTATCGTAGGCGCTCCTGTCTGTGATGCAGCGTCAAGGGTAACTGCAGCCATGGTCTCCGAGCTGATAGTCCATGTTGTTGCAAACGTCATCGAACTGTCCGTGCAGGTGGTTGTTGTCTTGGAAACGTCCCCATCTGTTGACGCAGGGATCGAGACGTGGCTGCACGATCCGTTACAGGCATGCGGATAAGATGTCTGTCATCTTGACTGCTAGTGATACGAAGCCGTTGGGATCCAGCACGGCGTTCCATATCACCCTCCTGAACCCACCGATTCCATATTCTGCTAACAGTCATTGGATCTCGACCAACGCGAGCAGCAATGTCACGATACGATAAACCGCAATAGCGATAGGATACAATCCGACCTTTATCAAAGTCGGAAACGCGATGGTGCACATTTCTCCTCCTTAGACGAGGCATCACAACAAAGTTTCACCAGGCAACGCCGGTCAACTGCTGTTTGTGTATGAGAAATGGGTTGGAAACTTTCCTCATGTGAGCACGTTGTAGGTGTTGCCACCGACGCCAATCTTGTGTGAATGCTCTGAAAAGCTAATCATTTGCATATTACAGCATCTTCTTCCTTTCGGATAAATTTCGCATCTGTAGCACGTAAACTTCGTGGTGTAGCAATTTTAATGGCCAGTAGTGTACAACCAAATGTCAGATATTAGACATGTTCACCAATAACGTGATACTGGAACCTGAATGACATCACAAATGAGTTTGGCTTGTCAGGATTTAGAACCTGGCACCTTTTTCTGGTGCCTTATAACTATGAATACACGTGAAATATTTATTGTTTCATCGCCAGTAGCGAGACGCGCATGTTCGGCTAGAGGGAATGCAACGACTAGTTCTGTGCTGACTAGGACTCCAACCCTACGCATATCTTCAGTGTTGACTCAACACGAAAAGACCGTAGCCCAGCTTCATGGAGACGGTTGCGAATGGTCCTCGCCGATACCCCAGGAGCAACAGTGTCCCTAATTTGCTGGGAAGTGGCGGTGCGGTCGCCTACGGCACTGCGTAGGATCCTACGGTCTTGGCGTGCATCCGTGCGTCGCTGCGGTCCGGTCCCAGGTCGACGGGCACGTGCACCTTCCGCCGACCACTGGCGACAACATCGATGTACTGTGGAGACCTCACGCCCCACGTGTTGAGCAATTCGGCGGTACGTCCACCCGGCCTCCCGCATGCCCACTATACGCCCTCGCTCAAAGTCCGTCAACTGCACATACGGTTCACGTCCACGCTGTCGCGGCATACTACCAGTGTTAAAGACTGCGATGGAGCTCCGTATGCCACGGCAAACTGGCTGACACTGACGGCGGCGGTGCACAAATGCTGCGCAGCTAGCGCCATTCGACGGCCAACACCGCGGTTCCTGGTGTGTCCGCTGTGCCGTGCGTGTGATCATTGCTTGTACAGCCCTCTCGCAGTGTCCGGAGCAAGTATGGTGGGTCTGACACACCGGTGTCAATGTGTTCTTTTTTCCATTTCCAGGAGTGTAGATTTAAGGAGGTCACCCTAAACCTAAATCACTGTGGCCTGATGGCGATTTGAAGAACTGTATGGTAACTTCATAAGGAGAAAATAGTGGGTAAGCCATGCCGAACATCATCTCAAACTATTGCCTGTATTGGTACACAAAATGTATTGCTATTGATATACATCTGGCGGTACAACGAAGGCGTCTTGTGCTACGAACTGATTCACAGGGATGTGTCCTACGCAGATGACGTTTTGACATTTATTGCCAATAATTGAGATGTATTGCAGTCGCATAGTAACAAATGCGACCTGGAAGGCAATACCAAAGAGCACGTCTTCTAATTTGGCATCTGCATGTGTTTACCTTTCTCGCCTCTTAACGATCAATCACCAAGATAGTTAGTTTTTGTTTCCTTTCGTTTGTTTTGGTGATTGCACTTTAAGCTTGGCTTCGCTCAGAATCAGCAAGTCGCTGCATATGTGGGACAGAGATACTGCCTGCCCATCATCAGACCGTTTTCGATAACTTGGTGGAATACATTTTTGATAATTCCTCTTATATTTTTGTTTATTTGGTTCGATAACCTAACGGGAAACGGTATTAACATGCACTACACTAATGCAACTGGTGTCTCATCGTGATACCATACAGTCAATGGCTATCTTAATAAAACGTGAAGTCTTTCGTCGTGCTCAAGAAGCTTTACCGGGTTTCAACGTAAATGCAACAATGTGGCTGTGACAGTAGTTGCTGAATGAAACACAGTTAATAGAGTACCCAGTGATATGATTTCGTTAACAGATTTGTGTATTCTCAGTACGAGTTCTGCAGTAGTTTCTGTTCTTACCTCTATATCTACTGGTTACTGAATGTATCAACACGACTTGTGATGAGAAAATTTCTAAGGATGTCGTTCTAAGTTCGATACAGCTGATTGTAGCTCTGTCACAGAGCAGGTAAAATGTTACTGCCGTACAATTATGGAACTGAGAGCTATTGCCTCTCACTCTTGACATTGCGTCGACATTTTCATGCATCAGCATCCAGCGTTCATCGCTTCCTCATTTACTTTGTGATGGCTGATATAAATAATTTGCAATGTAGTCAACGAGATTAGCTGTAGTTGCTTCATTAAAGTAATCTCGCCTGCCTGTAAACATATCTTTGATAAGTACCTGACACATCAAAGTGGAATCCACTCCGAATCTTTCATTGGTATACCACGAATATATCAGATGATACTTGCAAGATAATTCTCTGTCATTTCAGGTAGTAATAAAACTATCACAGTATCACCAGTCTTGTTCCACTATGTTGTCATGACCCTAACATAGTCGTAGCAGGACAATTATATCTCTACAGAGTGAGCTAACAATTTAGGACTCCAGCTTGTGCATCAATGACGCAGTGGCTGAATTACTTTCCGTACGACATCATGATGAGTATTCTAGTATTTGTGGTGAGGTAGATGAGTGGAAAGTTGCACAGGCCACAGCAATACATACAAAAGAAAATAAACTTAATCCACCGAGTTACAGATGCATTTCATTGACATCGACATATAGCAGGACATATCAACAAATACTGTCTTCCAAATTTATGAAATACCCCGAAATACACTATGTGATCAAACGAAAGTTTTTCATATTAGGTGCATTATGCTGCCATCTACTGCCAGGTACTCCATATCAACGACCTCAGTAATTATTAGACATCGTGAGAGAGCAGAATGGGGCACTTCGCGGAACTCACGGACTTCAAATGTGGTCAGGTGATTGGGTGTCACTTGTGTAATACGTCTGCACGCGAGATTTCCTCACTCCTAAACATCGCACCGTCCACTGATTCCGATGTGATAGTGAAGTGGAAACGTGAAGGGACACAAAAGCGTACAGGCCGACCCCGTCTGTTGACTGACAGAGACCGCCGACAGTTGAAGAGGATCGTAATGTGTAATAGGCAGACATCTATCCAGACCATCGCACAGGAATTGCAAACTGCATCACGATCCACTGCAAGTACTATGACAGCTAGGCGGAGATGAGAAAACTTGGATTTCATGGTCGAGCGGCTGCTCATAAGGCACCCATCACGCCGGTAAATGCCAAACGACGCCTCGCTTGGTGTAAGGAGCGCAAACATTGGACGACTGAACATCGGAAAAACGTTGTGTGGAGTGACGAATCACGGTACACAATGTGGCGATCCGATAGCAGGGTGTCGGCATGGCGAATGCCTGGTGAACGTCATCTGCCAGCGTGTGTAATGACAACACTACAATTCGGAGGCGGTGGTGTTATGGTGTGGTCGTGTTTTTCGTGGAGTGGGCTTGCACCCCTCGTTGTTTTGCGTGGCACTATCACAACACAGGCCTACACTGATGTTTTAAGCACCTTCTTGCTTCCCACTCTTGAAGAGCAATTCGGGGATGGCGATTGCATTTTTCAACGCTATCGACCACCTCTTCATAATGCACAGCCTGTGGCGGAGTGGTTACACGACAATAACAACCCTGTAATGGACTGGCCTACCCAGAGTCCTCACCTGTATCCTATAGGACACCTTTGGGATGTTTTGGAACGCCGACTTCGTGCCAGGCCTCACATCGATACCCCGTGAAGAATGGGCTACCACTCCCCAATAAACCTTCCAGCACCCGATTGAACATATGCATGCTAGAGTGGAAGCTTTCATCAAGGCTAAGGGTGGATCAACACCATACTGAATTCCAGCGTTACCGATGGAGGGTGCCACGAACTTGTACGTCATTTTCTGCCGGGTGTCTGGATACCTTTGATCAGATAGTGTATATCACCCATTGATGTCAAATCAACATCACTCTTGTGAGAAATAACTGTCACTTTATTTGTATGACATATTGCGTACAGGATCTCCCAAACTGGTTCCGTGTTTATACAGTTCCAAAAAGGCTTTTGACGTCATTATTCATAAGCGGCTTCCATCCAGATTGCTTTCCTGTGGACTACCATCTCAGTTGTGATACTGGATTCGTGATTTGCTGTCTGAAAAGTCACAGTTCGCAATAACTGACGGCACGTCACCCAGTGAAACTGGAGTGGTGCGTGTGATACTGCAAATAGTCGTAAAGTAATGTAGACTTTCTGCTATTTCTAATATATATGATCTATTTAGCAGACAATCAGAACATTTCTCTTAGATTGGTGGCCGTCTAGTAAAATCCTCAGAAGAGCATATCGAACTGCAAAATAACGTTGAAAATACTTCACCATGGTGACAATTGATTCTAAACTATAAAATGTTTGAGATTCTCCGCATGATTATTAAAAAGGTTTCGTCAAGCTTAGAGAAATTGATAAGTAAAACAAATTTGAAAACATCACACGTTGTGGTGAAGGTGAGACAAATGTTGGGTTATTTACGCAAGCCTTAGAAGGCCCAATAAGTCTACCAAGGAGACTCCCAGCGCTACGGTTGTTCGACCTTTTCTGAAATATTTCTGAGCACTATGCGATCATTACCTGACGGGATTGATGGAGGACACCGAAAACGTTGAAGGACAGCAGCTGATTCTGTAGTACAGCGGATTAGGGGAAAGAGTGCCGCGAATGTATCTTTTTTTTTTTTTTTTTCCTCGAGGTTGGAGGCTGCTGAGTGAAGAGTTGGGGGCGAAATACTAAAACAAACGGTTTTTCACTGCGGCATTGTTTGTAAAACATTGTAAAGTGATTTCCATGTTTACTGATAAAATTGTTTTATATGATACAAATTGTTGTTGTAAACAAAAACAAATTGCAGCGTACATCACACACGTACGCCTAGCGGTTTAGTCAACTTGGTTTCCATGATTTACCCTTGGTAGCAGTTTGCACTTGTTTCGTGATTGAGAATGTTGACGTGATACAGTGCATCTAATGAACAATTTTGTATGACTGACATATCATTGGTAAGCTATGAAGCCATATTCTAGACGTTGTACTATGTCTCATGACAGTGGTAAAATGCACACTGAAGCGCCAAAGAAACTGGTATAGGCATGCGTATTCAAGTACAGACATATGTAAACAGGCAGAATACGGCGCTGCTATATAAGGCAACAAGTGTCTGGCGCGGTTGTAGGATGGGTTACTGCTGCTACAACGGCAGGTTATCAACATTTGAGTGAGTTTGAACGTTGTTTTACAGTCAACGTACGAGCGATGAGACACACCATCTACGAGGAAGCGATGAAGTGGGATTTTCCCGCATGACCATTTCACAAGTCTGCCGTGAATATCAGGAATCCGGTAAAACATCAAATCTCCGACATCGCTGTGGCACGGAAAAAGATCCTGCGAGAACAGGACCAGCGACGACTGAAGTGAATCGTTCAACGTGACAGAAGTGCAACCGTTCCACCAATTGCTGCAGATATCAGTCTGGGCCATCAAGAAGTGGCAGCGTGCGGATCATCAACGAAACATCATCGGTATGGGCTTTCGGAGCCGAGGGTCCTCTCGTGTACCCTTGATGACTGCACAACACAACGATTTACGTCTCGTCTGGGCCCATCAACACCGACATTGAACTGTTGATGACTGGAAACATGTTGCCTGGTCGGACGAGTCTCGTTTCTAGCCGGCCGGAGTGGCCGTGCGGTTCTAGGCGCTACAGTCTGGAACCGAGCGACCGCTACGGTCGCAGGTTCGAATCCTGCCTCGGTCATGGATGTGTGTGATGTCCTTAGGTTAGTTAGGTTTAATTATTTCTAAGTTCTAGGCGACATTTGAACCATTTGAACCTCGTTTCTAATTATATCGAGCGGATGGACGTGTACGATTATGGAGACCATGAATCCACGGATCCTGCATGTCAGCAGATCTCTGTTCAAGCTAGTGGAGGTTCGTAAAATGGTGTGGGGCGTTTGCAGTAGGAGCGACATGGGATCCCTGATACGTCTAGATACGACTCTGACAGGAGACACGTACCTAAGCATCCTGTCTGATCACCTGCATCCATTCATGTCCATTGTGCATACTGACGGACGTGGGCAATTACAGCAGGTCAATGCGACACCCCACAAGTCCAGAATTGCTACAGAGTGGTTCCAGGAACACTCTTCTGAGTTTAAACATTTCCGCTGGCCACCAGCCTCCCCAGACACGAACGTTATTGAGCATATCTGGGATGCCTTGCAACGTGCTCATACGGATTTATGGTTAGCCCTGCAGGATTCATAATTCCAGTGCCCTCCAGCGCTACTTCAGACATTAGTTGAGTCTATGCCACTTCGTGTTGCGACACTTCTACGTGCTCGCGTGGGCCCCACATGATATTACACAGGTGTAACAGTTTCTTTGACTCATCAGTGTACCATATTTTTATATCTTCTGATTTTTAGTTTTGTATTTTGTAGCCTTTGAAGAAGACGGAAATTCCAAAGGTGTTGTTGGAAAAATAAAAGTGTGGTTAGGACGTAAGACAGTTACTAAAAGTGCTTCCATCTTTACGGATGCTTCAGAGACATAGCCATGAGCCAAAGCAATACGACCTACTGCTTAACACCGTATGGTCAACATTGGGAATACAATGCAGCGATTCGATGTGGATTCGACAAGTCTTTGGTAGCTTTACGGAGATATGTGGCATCCGATGTCTACCTACCTGTTACAGAATTGCCGTAAATAGAAGGTCGATAGTTTCTGGCTGCCGAATTAACGCTCGATAATGTTCCAGATACGTTCCATAAAGTTCGGCTGAACAAGACATCAAGGAGAGTTCATCATCATACTTCTCGAACCATTGTAGCATTATTCTGGCGTTGCACATGGACAGTAATCCCGCTGGAAGATATCAAAGCCACCGGGGAAGACATCAGGCACTAAGGGATGCGGGTGGTTTGCAATAATGTTTACCTAGTCCACTGCTGTCACGGTGCCTTCAGTTACTGCCGCAGCCCCGCGTTAGCCCAGGCGAATGGGTTCCTGTCTGCATCTGCAGCGGGGTGCGAGTTTCGAGCAGCCACTGCGTGGATGACAGAGTATCGGGATAGGACACGTGTCCATTCATCTATGGACGATCCCATGCCGACGGCAGTCTTAACTGGCGATGCGAGTGGACCAATATGAGAATACGTAGGGGTCATCCACAGTGGATCCCTATGTTCAACAACGTTTGCAGATCGATGTGCCCAGGAGCACTTATGCGCGCACTAACGTTATACTCTGTCCTCAGGTCTGCCATGCCACTGGTCACCGCCTGCCGTGCTTTACAGAACGGACAAGCCTCCGACCTCCACGTTCCGTGATGAGGCGAGAGTTCCAGTATCTTGTCACCTACTCCATCCTTCAACCACTTTCCATAGATGCTCATGAGAGTAGCACACGAACAGCCGGCCAGCTTGATAATTGCTGAGAAGCTCGTTCCCAGGCTCCGAGCCATAAGAATCTCCCTTTTCTCAAAGGCGCTCATGTCAGTGGGTATCCCCATTCATGGTCCGAGTCGTTGCTAGAATGATTTCCCATTCATCTCTGCTCCGCTGACATACTTTCCTTGAAGCGCAACCTCCCAGAGAGGCCTCCAAGCTGCAGTCAACAGTGTAGATACCGTAAATGTGTGCAAGTTGCACTCCGATATGAGTAACACGTCAGCTAAAAAGGTAGGGTGAAAAGCGGAGTAATAAACAGCTCCAGAAAGGGCAATTATCTTAGTCTGTGGATTGTCAGCACCAGCAGTCGCCTGGTGTCAACACAAGAAATTAAGTAACCACGTAATGAGGCGCCAAACAACAACTAGGGAGACAACATACCCCAGCCAAATCCAGAGAAAACCTCATGGGCGACTGTGAAGAAGAATGGACCATGATCTCATCAATGATGAGTGACCATTATACTCAGATATACGTAACTGCCCTGGAAAGCAGGACCACAACAACGAGATTGATTTTCAAGCTCGAGTGTGTTAAACAACATCTACATAGGATACACCTTTTATCAATATCAGTGGCCAAAGAAGATCAAAACAAGAAAACAAAGTCCTTTCTTCCATGGCAACATCGGCTGAAGAAAGTGATGGAGTGCTGAAAGAGTAAACGAAGTGCTACTTGTAACAAGTGACTATGAAACTGATAATCTACTGTATACTTTTGTTGGGAATATAAAAATGATTCTGTGACACTCGTGTTTACCACAACTTCCGAATTAATTTATGTACCATTGATAATTCAACTTAATAATTACTAACATAAATTTATTAATTGCTAACTGCATGTATAGCCACACATTTTAATTGAAGCTGTGATAACTGAATTTTTGAAGGCCCCCATTGGAAATCATTACAGTTTGTTGTTTTTGTTAATTATTAGGTAACTGCACTTGAGTGTTGAATTTGAAACCTAATTCCAAATAAAGGGACTGCAAATTTAAGTACCAGGTGCTTATAACGTTAAGAGTGCATTACACGTCACAGGACATCATAGTTATGTTCACTAATCGGTGTGATCACAGAGTACGCTGAAAAATAATAGTTCCACTTTCTGCCACCAGATGAATATATGGCGCTGTAAGCAGTCAGAATGTGAAATGTTCCCTGTTTTGGAGTCAGTATTCTGTGTGTCGCTTGGTGACGCTTATTGATTTCTTTTGTGAAGTGACTGTTGGTATAATGGCTCAAGAGGGTGGAACTTTTTCAAACGAAACGCAATAGCTATAGAGAAGTAAGACCATGCAGCGCTGGTAAGTTTGTTCTGTGAAAACGGCACCAATAGGACTGTAGACATACAGCCGATAGAAGCAGCTGGGAAGAGACCCCATGCTGTCTGCCAGGTACTTGCTTGTGAATTGCAGAGCAATCACGTGGATGAATGGGCTAAAGAATATGATCAAGAAGTCTGAAGAAACAGATGAATTAGGTGGTGCAACAGGGAGAGAGAGGCAGCCAATTGCCATAGCAGTTATTGACGAAGAAGTTGTAGCTGTTGCCGACCGTGCAGATCTTGGCTCAAATTCTGCAACCAGTGCTCGAGTTGTGTCACGGAAATTCCAAAGATTTTGCAGCCTAATTGCTAAAAGATTCAGAATGTGCACCAAATGAAAACCCAAGGTAGGCTACAACAGCATGACTTTTCCCTTCGTTTTGCGGTACTCAGGGAAGTGGACGGCACGTGTCCAGAGAATATTGTTTGTACGGACGAGGCGCATTATACTCTGGACGGTGCCCTGAATGCACAGAACTGTCGCATGTGCCGTATTACTCCGCCACTGCACTCAGCTTATGTACAGAGATATCTGCACCTTAAAAGGACCTCTTCGTGCAACAACCGATTCCAGCTTTGCGAGAACGTAACTGTATCCAGACCACTATTTTCAAGCAGGACATGGCGACACCACATGTCGCTTGCCAGGTGAAAGCTTCGCTCCGAGAAGCCTTCGTGAATGTCCGCCTCATCTCTAGGCAATTTCAAGACGTGTGGTCTTCAAGATCCCCCGACGTAGATCCATCTGACTTCTGCTGAAACATCTTGTCTGTCAGGGATGTACCTGGACTCTTCCTGATCCGGAGGACAGCAAACGATGACATACCGCTCTGATTACACTGGCAACGCTGTGAGAAACTGTCGACCAGATACGGATGTAGCATGGTGCTGAGTCCGGAGACTATATTGGACACATGTTCTAATTAGTGACCATGTCCTAATAAAGGAGCCAAGACCACCAATATCGTGTGTTTCGTCGTCCTTCTCCTTTCTCTGCACCCACACTACGTTCTGACTGGCTACAACGCCATATTTTCACCTCGTGGCAGAAAGTGGAACTATTATTTTTTTCAGCATACTTCGCGAGTGCACTGCTTAAGAACATGCCTACGATGTTTCAGCTATTTGCGATGTATACAGCCCGCACTGCGACACTCTGAACACTGTCCGTTTAATTATAAACACTTGGCAGATTACATTAAAATCATTTAATTTGCAGACAGTTGTGCGAGTGGGTCACGGGTAACTGACTACAGTTATCTTTTACACGACACAATTACAACAGTTAATAACTTGGCGACTCATGTTGTATGGTCAAGGGGCTTAGTGTGTGCCATGATTACTTGCCAAACGTTTCGTCTCGTAATGCTGGGGACATCATCAGGTGCTATAAAAAAGTGGAGATGACAGAAAACCAACTGGACCAAAAAAGAAGCTTTACCACTATTCTAACATGCAATCCCGTCAATCGTGACCGGACAAACTTGTGGTACGATCTATCGAGTCCATTCCACGGGCATCGTAGCAACGGAATTGCAAATTTCCATCTGACGCCGATAGCGGTCACACGGGATGTGGGGGATCCAGTGGAACATGCCCGCTGAGCCACTCCTCTAGCAGCTCTGGACCACGGGCGCCTGCTTTTTTTTTTTTTTTTGCCAAATTACGGCTATAAATACAAACTCAACACATCCATTCCCTGCGCTGGACCTTTGATTCGTGCCAGCCTCATTGGCCGGTAGATCCGCCACTTCGTTCTGCTGTCAGCTGTTAAAGATGGCGGCTGCGCTTCACACAATCAGGGCCTTAGAGCAACGAGGTGTGATTTGTTTTCTGTGGTGCAAGAGAAGAACGCCTATCGAAATCTACAGGTAAATGCAGCCCACATGTGGGGAAAACTGTCTCGCTTTGAGAACTGTGAGGTAATGGTAGTGCTGCGAGTTCGACAAATGCCATGAAGTCTAACATGACAAAGAACTGTCGGGAAGGGCGCGTTCGTTGCTGACTGCGCCAACATTTGTCACTTGGATGCAGTTTTGAATGCAGATTGGCGTGTGCATATCACAGCCATTTCCCAGGAGCTTGGCATATCATACGGGAGTGCTTACGACATCGTTCACGGGTCCTTAGAGCACAGGAAGCTTTCATGTCGGTGGGTGACTAAGCAGTTGGTTTACATGATGAAAGGCAAGCGAATGATGTCTTCACTGACTCATCTGGGATGGTACTCCAAAGAGGGTGAAGGTCTTATGGACCGCTTTGTTACTGATGATGAAATGTTTCACACTGCATTAAACGCTGGAATCCAAGCAGCAGAGCATAGGGTGGAAGAATCCAGGTTCAACTGTGATAAAAATATTCCTTTTAGCGCCATCTGTTGGGAAATTGATGTTAACGGCTTTCTGGGATAGCTGTGGACCGCTCCCGCTGGATTTCACGCCATAAGGTGCAACCATCAATGTCAGCAGTTATTGTTCCACACTGTGACGTCGGAGGGCTGCCATCAGGCGAGGGAGACAGGGATTCTCGATGTGGACAACGTGCTTCTGCTCCACGAAAATGGGTGACCGCATGTGGTAATCAGAACTGCCGAAAAACTCTGCCCATTTCACTGGAAGATTCTGGACCACCCAGCATACAGTCCAGACCACGCCCCTAGTGGTTTCTATGTTTCCAGACCGCTGAAGAAATTCCTGGCAGGACAGCGAGTCACAAGTAACGATGAAGCCAAGGCAGCAGTCCGACTGTGATTCCATACTAAATCGGACGAGTTCTACCGCAGCGGCATCTCAAATTTAGAGCTGCGATGGGACAAATGTGTGAACCAGTGTGGGGACTGTATTGGGAACTAGTGTACAGAACCTACAACAGGATGTATATTTGTCCTGTATGTATCTTCCATTGGCTAATAAAAAAAGAGGGGCCAAAACTTCGTACTTGTAACGAATCTTCATACTTTGGAGCAATATAACTTAAGTAAATGTTATATTTGCTGTGTTACTTGTTCGCTAAGCATTTATGCTCCTATCCAAATTTCCTATGACAACAGTTGCCGCACCACTCTGTAGCCCATGTCTCCTCACCATTGAGCACCAATAAGGAGAAAGAGCCATTGACAGTCAAGAAGAGCGGCATGACTAACGCCCACAAGTCGAAAAAAAAGAAAGACTTCCCAGGGAACGTCAGTTCGAATTTTCTTATACAGATTCTGATGCGGCATGTTAGATATTAGGTATGCCAGTGAAGACGACAGCTTGGCTGTTCCTTAATGGTGATTCAGAGGTTGAAGAATCACTCCATGGAACCGCTCCACGGAGAAGAGCTTTCACCCTCAGCCTCCCGCCTGAACGAAGGCGAAGGTTTTCACGGCAGCTGTCACGAATGCTGGAGAACCTCAAAAACATGCCAACAGGTCACATCGAACAAGACCAACAATGAGTCCTCCACAACCTCAATGTCTTTCTGTTCAAACTGAATTCCACGTAAATGACTTTGTTTTGGTGAAGTACCATGCCTGCCATTACCCTAGGAACACTGTCGAAACTGATGGTAACGACGTTCGCTTGCCCACCATGGTCAAAAGTGGGAAAACATGGAGATGACCAGACGTGAACGATTCACTCTGATATGACTAAAGTATAACTGTGTGTAAAATCAACCCACCTTCTCAAATAAATGAGTGCATAACTCCTATATTTCTCGTTGATTTAAATCATTGAGCTAATTCAGTTTGAATAGGTAGTTATAATAAGATCTACATCTACATCTACATGGCTACTCTGCAATTCACACTTAAGTGCCTGGCAGAGGGTTCATCGAACCATTTTCATACTACTTCTCTACCGTTCCACACTCGAATGGCGCGTGGGAAAAAGGAACACCTAAATCTTTCCGTTCGTGCTCTGATTTCTCTTATTTTATTATGATGATCTCTTCTCCCTACGTAGGTGGGTGCCAACAAAATATTTACGCATTCGGAAGAGAAAGTTCGTGATTGAAATTTCGTAAATAGATCTCGCCGCAAAGAAAACCGCCTTTGTTTCAGTGTCTGCCACCCCAACTCGCGTATCATATCAGTGACATTCTCACCCCTATTGGGCGATAACACGAAACGAGTTGCCCTTCTTTGCACTTTTTCGATGTCCTCCGTATATCCTACCAGGTAAGGATCCCATACTGTGCAGCAATATTCCAACAGAGAACGGACAAGTGTAATGTCTCTTTGGGGGGTTGTCGCATCTTCTAAGTGTTCTGCCAACAAAGCACAGTCTTTGTTTCGTCTTCCCCACAATATTATCTATGTGGTCTTTCCAATTTAAGTAGCTCGTAATTGTAATTCCTAGGTATTTAGTCGAATTGACAGCCCTTAGATTCGTGCGATTTATCGTATACCCAAAATTTATCGGATTTCTTTTAGTCCTCATGTGAATGACCTCGCACTTTTCTTTGTTTAGTGCTAATTGCCACTTTTCCCATCATACAGAAATTCTCTCTAGATTATTTTGTAATTGGAATTGATCGTCTGATGATTTTACTAGACGGTAAATTACAGCGTCATCTGCAAACAATCTAAGGGGGTTGCTCTGATTGTCACCTAGATCATTTATATAAATCAGGAACATCAGAGGGCCTATGACACTGCCTTGCGGAACGCTAGATATCAATACCGTTCTACTCGATGATTTACCGTCTATCACTACGAACTGTGACCTCTCTGAGAGGAAATCACGAATCCAGTTACACAACTGAGACGATACTCCATATGCACGCAATTTGATTAATAGTCGCTTGTGAGGCGACTGGAAATCTAGGAATATGGAATCGATCTGAGATCCCTTGTCGACAGCAATTACTTCCTGGCAATAAAGAGCTAGCTGTGTTGCACAAGAATGATATTTTCTGAATCTGTGTTGGTTATGTATCGATAAGTCATTTTCTTCAAGGTGAATCATAATGTTCGAGTACAGTATATGATCCAAATTCCAATGCAAATTGAGGTCACTGATATGGGTCTGTTATTCAATGGGTTACTCCTATTTCCTTTCTTAAATATTGGTGTGACCTGTGCTACTTTCCAGTCTTTAGGAACCGACCTTTTGTCAAGTGAGCGGTTGTATATGATTGCTAAAAAAAGGCGCTATTGTGTCTGCATACTCTGAGAGGAGCCTGACTGGTATACCATCTGGACGGGAAGACTTGTCTTTCTTAAGTGATTTGAGTTGTTTCGCAACACCTAAGACATCTACTTTTATGTCGCTCATGCTAACAACTGTTCTGGTTGCGAATTCTGGAATATTTATTTCTTCTTCTTTCGTGAAGGAATTACGGAAAACTGTATTTAGTAACTCCGCTTTAGTGGCACCATCATCGGTAACATTTGCATCGCTATCGTGCAGTGACGTTATTGACTGTTTTTTACTTACGAGACCAGAGCCGCTACTTCTCAGTCAAGTAGCTCCTCAGTTTGCCTCACAGGGGCTGAGTGCACCTCACTTGCCAATAGCACTCGGCCGGCCAGATGGTCACCCATACAAGTGGCAGCCCAGTCCAGCAACGCTTAACTTCGGTGACCTGACGGGAACCAGTGTTACCGCTGAGGCAAGGCCGTTGAAACTATTTAATTAATGGGTCCTACATGATTTAGTAAGCACCCGCTATCCGCAGGATTTGCCAGAATCTAACTTCACAAAACAGAGAAATCATATACCAAAATCTATGCCAACCAGTTGCGGGCTCTTCCACTGATGGTAGTGACAGGAGAACCGTCACAAATTTTCTAGTGGAGTAAGCGGGACTAACTGGGTGTACATTGAAAACGCGTCTCTGGTTGGCTGACAGTGGGACAAACAGCCCGCCTGCACTGGGAGGAGACGGGAGCTTAGGCGCTGGCGGCGCGGCGGCTGGGCAGCCAAGAGCCGAGCACTTCGCCTGTACAGGCATTCCAGTCGCGTGTCGCACGCGCGGCCGCACATGGTCTGATAAGCAGCAGCTGTAACCCAGTCCCGTGTAATACCGGACTTGCAGTTGCGTTTTACCCCTCTCGGGTCGTGCTAAGCAGGGCTCGTTCCGCCTCTGTAGCAGTAAAGCGGAATTCGGTGATTTTATCGACGTCGCCGACTGACGGACACATTCAAACTGCGGCGTAGAGAAACGTACCACGTGCTGTAGCAGTGCTACATGCGATTTGTCGAAGTTAGAAACGACACAATTTGCTTAACGATGGTGCCGAGCTGTGATTTAATTCTAACGTGTTGTCACTAACAAGGGAACCTCCCCATCGCACCCCCCTCAGATGTAGTTATAAGTTGTCACAGTGGATAGGCCTTGAAAACCTGAACACAGATCAATCGAGAAAACAGGAAGAAGTTGTGTGGAACTATAAAAAAATAAGCAAAATATACAAACTGAGTAGTCCACGCGAAGATATGCAACATCATGGACATTCCGAGACTAGGAGCGCCGTGGTCCCGTGGTTAGCGTGAGCAGCTGCGGAACGAGAGGTCCTTGATTCAAGTCTCCCCTCAAGCGAAAAATTTTTCTTTATTTTAGCAAAGTTATGATCCATCCATACGTTCATTGACGTCTCTGTTCACTGTAATAAGTTGTGTCTGTGTTTTGCGGCCGCACCGCAAAACCGTGCGATTAGTAGACGAACGGACGTGCCTCCCCAATGGGAACCGATTCCTCCACAGGAAAACACGTCTGATATATTCTATACGACACTGGTGACGGAATGTGCGTCACATGACAGGAATATGTTGTCGACCCACCTAACTTGTGCACTTGGCGAATGGGTAAAAAGATTCTTCTACGTTGCCCGATTTAGGTTTTCCTGTCGATGTGATAACTACTCCCAAAAAAGTGATGAAAGGATAAGAGTTTGTCACATAAACTGCAACAAATGAATCCAAAAGTCTCACACTCGCACACTTTTCCCTGTGCTCTGTCAAAACATATGTTTTTTACGTTTTCAAATTTTTCCGTGTGTAGACCGTCAAATCCTGCATATGTCGAAGCAAATCTGAACATGTCCTGGAATTTTGGAGAGCGAAGTTGATTATGTGTGAGCGCCTGAACTTTGATAATTGTGTGAAAATAAAGAATTAAACTTTTTGCTCGAAGGAAGACTTGAACCAAGGACCTCTAGTTCCGCAGCTGCTCACGCTAACCACGGGACCACGGCGCTCCTATGTTCTGTCGGTACTTGATGTTGCCTGTCTTGCGCATGGACTACTCAGTTTGTATGTTTTGCTTATTTTTTCATAGTTCCACACAACTTCTTCCTGTTTTCTCGATTGATCTGTGTTCAGTTTTTCAAGGTCTATCCACTGTGGCAACTTATAACTAAATCTGAGGGGGGTGCGATGGGGAGGTTCCCTTGTAAGATAAGGAATATTCGAGCATACTTACGTCTGGTAAAGTCAAAATAAATCAACTTATACGAGGCCTGTGACTGTGTTCCGCTCGTTAAGATAACTAATATGCTCTGTTTTGTAACACACTTAGTTGCCTTTTTCTATTGGTTTATACAAGCGTTACCAACGGCCTTGCTGCAGTGGTAACACCTGTTCCTGTCAGATCACCGAAGTTAAGCGCTGTCGGGCTGGGTTAGCGCTTGGATGGGTGGCCATGCGGTCTCCCGAGCGCTGTTGCCAAGCGGGGTGCACTCAGCCCTTGTGAGGTAAACTAAGGAGCTACTTGACTGAGAAGTAGCAGTTCCGGTCTCGGAAACTGACATACGGCCGGGAGAGCGGTGTGCTGACCACATGCCCCTCCATATCCGCATCCAGTGACGCCTGTGGGCTAAGGGTGACACGGCGGCCAGTCGGTCCATTTGGGCCTCCGTGGCCTGTGCGGGAGGAGTTTAGTTTTTGTTATATAAGCATTACACGTGCCATGAATGTAGAACAGTGTTGACCCCCGTGACTTGTACTCCCTATTTCTTGTAGTTCTAATCTGATACTTCAGACGCGAATAAAAAAAGAGCTAATCCGCTGATAAATCCCTGATCCATGTCTCTTTGCACCCTGTAATCGTTGGTCTTTTCGGTCTTAGTTGCTGTATGTCGCACGCCATGACCGACAATGGGTTGTAGCGATTCCATACTTAAAAAAACAATAATAATATCGAAACTGAAATTAAGAAAAGCCAAATGAAATACTTTGGTGATCTCAACAGACTTCCGGAAAAAGCGGTTGACAAAACGGATAACAGACTAGGTATCATCACTTAAGAACTCAACACCTTGGCTGAACGATATTCGAAAGGACCTCAAAAACGCAAACATAACACCAACCGACATTTTAGAAAGAAATTTCTTCAGATACAAAGTAACAAGTGGCAAGTTACATCAGAGCAAGCAAAACAAAAACAGAACAAACCAAAAAGGTCGGAAGAACATAAACAAGCTTTCTCGGAAAGCATTAAAGCCTACTGAACCGACAAGAAGAATCTAAAGGAAAGTTGATTGAGTTATTTGCTTAATGCCCTCCATTTATTGGAAAAAAATCTCCAGTAATAATAATAATAATAATAATGTAGACAGCCTAGAATCTCGAGCCCTACAGTTCAGCACAGGAGTAAGTTTGTTTTTATAATTTAGCACGAATGAGCCAGCGTAATAAGGCACCTGATTAAAAATCCTCTACGAAAAAAAAATCTTAACCAGCGTCAACATTATAACTGGTGTCCTAGATTGGCATCTGATTCTATCTAAAAAGTTCCAGCGCTCCCCACCGCTAACAAAATAACTCAATTGAAAACGACGCCGGCCGAAGTGGCCGTGCGGTTAAAGGCGCTGCAGTCTGGAACCGCAAGATCGCTACGGTCGCAGGTTCGAATCCTGCCTCGGGCATGGATGTTTGTGATGTCCTTAGGTTAGTTAGGTTTAACTAGTTCTAAGTTCTAGGGGACTAATAACCTCAGCGGTTGAGTCCCATAGTGCTCAGAGCCATTTGAACCATTTTTTTTTTTGAAAACGACAGTTTCATGCAATAGGTAAAAAAATATAATTTTATTTAGATGATATTTACACATTTATACGTGTGTTTTTGTTCGGCAATATGTGCCGTGATCTGCAGTTGCGGTGTCACGGGTAGGGCTCTAATTTGTTTCGTTTGCGGCAAAGGGCGGCATCCCATTCGGTAACGAAATTGCAGTGACTGATGTTTCATACTTTTATAGCATAAGGGAATGACTGATGATCATGATGTTATGAGTGTAACTTGCTTCTAAGCCATTAATTTCTATTGTTCCTTTTAAATCGCATTAAATGTCACTGCTCCATTCCCTTCCACAAATATCAAAGTTTTATTTTTGATTTTTTATTATTTTAATTGTCATAAACTATTGCTTTGAATAGGTTATATGGAAATTTTGATTTTCATATACGACTGTTTTTCAAGAGTTTTTAGTATCGTGTATTGTTGTTGAAATAAGTTGGTTGAAATTTGCATACTGAAGAGCCCTTCACGTGCTATCAATTCTAGATTCAACTCCAGCAGTTGGCAGGAACTTGTAACTGCAATTACTGACAATGTTCGTAGTGCAACTGTAATGAGCGATCTCAGTGTTACAAACATTACCTACTATTAAACCGTATGTTGGCGGTGGTTTCTTGTAATCACAAGAAGAGTTCCTGTTTCCTTCCTTTCAATTTTTTTTTTCTTTTTGTTTTCTGCGCTATCTGTACTTTTGTTTTTGTCTTGTAACATTGCTGTTTACGCTATGGTTGAAATTTATGTATCACTAAGGTATTTCGACTTGTGTTCAGACTCTAGCATCTTAAGAATGTGACAGCTACAACTTTGTTAGTACAATTAGGTTCTTTTATTAACGTTTTTTTTGTATTCGTACGCCTACATTAACAAAAGTGTTGCAGCACCCCCATATGTCATTCACGTGTGTTGCTGTTGTAACAGTTCATGCGCCGATGTTTGTAAACATACATGCAGTTACCAGGCGTGCTACCTACTGGTAAAACGCCGCATTCGAATGGATTGCATAACTTCAGTTCAACGTAAAGGACCAGTAGGGACGCATTAGAGACGTCTGTAGGACAGCAGAGTTAACATCCATCAGACCACGAAGGACAAGTCGCATATGTGCAACAGTGTGGTAGTACGGAGTGGTTTTCTGGAGTTGTATTACATGGGGCCATCGTACATTTGGTGGTTGAGTGCGATCTCATAGCTCTACCGTACGCGGACGAGATTCTGCAACCGATATGTCATAGTGGTGACAACTTCATCTTGATGGACGATAACTCTACGTGCACATAGTGCTCTTCTCGTGAACACATTCCTTCAGCATGCTAGGATGACTTGAATGAAGTGGTCTGTCTGTTTCCCAATTCTGATTCAAATCTAACGTATGTGGGGATCGACTGAAACGAGCTGTTTTTGGACTTCAGCAACGACAAGGTCGTATGCACGGCTTATGCCGAATCGGCATTGAATAGTGGGACAATTTGACCCGGGCTGGCTCGATGATTTCATCGATGGTAAAGCAAGACTGATACAAGCCTGCAGCCGATCAAGGGGACGTTCCGCCGCGTGTTGATGTTGCTCACAAGCACTGTGGGAAAGAAAAAAGAAAAAACACGCTGGAAGCAGCCGATTCTGTCGTTACACAAATGTCTGCTTTATTTATTTATTTATTTATTTTGTGATCTGGATTCATTGCAAACGAATATATACACATGACTCAGAGCCAAATTTTGTTTTCTGTGCCATGAACTTCGAAAGAAAGAGGCGATGTAGCACTTTTATTGCTGTGCGTCCGTGAGTTAAGCATACATGTCTCCTTTTTTCAATAAGCGTTGTTACATCACAGTTTGCCTGATGTCATAGAAACTGATATTAACTTCACCTACTGACAAAATTGTTTACTTTGTGCCATATCGAACCGCCTGTGTTACGAAATGTGTTGGAGACAAGGTATTTTGTATTTATTTTGAAAGTCACTTTTTCAGTTTTACTGCGTTGTTGCAGTGTATACCTTTTAATACCTTGTATTAAATTTTATGTTTGATATGACACATCGTATAATGGGGTTACTCTGAAACACGTCATGTCATGAGAAACAAATAATATACTGCCGACCAAGCAAAGAGCATTATCAGTGTATTTCCATGTATTCATTGTAGCTTCCAGCTATGATTTAAAAACTGCACACTACTCAAACGGATTGAAAATAAAATGAGCAATTTATAGTTCACTATGTAAAATAAACTACCGACCACCGATTTAAAAACTTAATATTGTGTGTTCTCCCATTAACATTACGAGGTGTGACTAGAAAAAAACCGGACTAGTACTGGTGAAACAATAAAACGAATGCAATAAGGCTGAAAGTCGCGTGGCCTGTCACGTGACTCTCGCTCCGCCTACTGCTCGAATTTCATCTGCCTCCTGCACTCAGTCTGCCCGTAGCGTCTGTTTTAAGTAGTTGACGTTTTGTCTGTGCGTCGGAAAATATTGAGTGTACAGAAAGAACAGCGTGTTAACATCAAATTTTGTTTCAAACTAGGAAAATCTGCAACTGAAACGTTTGTAACAAGTGTACGGCGATAATTGTTTATCGCGAACACAAGTGTTTGAGTGGTTTAAACGATTTAAAGATGGCCGCGAAGACACCAGTGATGACACTCGCACTGGCAGACCATTGTCAGCAAAAACTGATGCAAACATTGAAAAAATCGGTAAACTTGTTCGACAAGATCGCCGTTTAACAATCAGAGCAGTGTCTGAGTTAACAGGAGTTGACAAGGAAAATGTTAGGCAGATTCTTCATGAAAAAACGGAGAAAACGGAACGATTTGTGGAGAAAAAAGTCATGGATCCTTCACCAAGACAATGCCCCAGCTCACAGTGCGTTGTCAGTGAAGACGTTTTTGGCAAAACACAACATTCCCATCTTAGATCATCCACCCTACTCACCTGATTTGGCCCCCTGTGACTTTTTTCTTTTCCCTAAAGTCAAGTCAGCTTTGAAAGGAACTAGATTTGAGACTGTTGAAGCAGTAAAAGAAAAAGCGACGGAAGTAATGTATGGACTTACCGAAAATGATCTGCAGCATTGCTATGAACAGTGGAAAATTCGTATGGAGCGGTGTAGAGACCGAGGAGGAGAGTACATTGAAGGAGATAACATGAAATTGTAAATAATTGTAAATAAATGTTTTTTCCAGCATCAGTCCGGTTTTTTTCTAGCCGCACCTCGTACATCCACTCTTCGTACAACTAACTTTCCTACCAGCATGAATAATATTCACTAATAAATGCGACGGCCATGGCCTGGAGCAGTTTTAAACAGGTCAGTGCCGAATGAATACGATACGAAGACTGACAACGTTATACCGTCATACCTTTCTTAATACCTGTGAAAACAATAAATCGTTGTACATGTAGAGACACTTGTTCTTAAACCTTTGCTTCCCCGCCTCCGCCGGATTCATACCGCTCTTGGAGGTGCTCAAGCCCCGGAATGATCAGACGTTCTTTACCTGTTGTATCGTGCAACAGTTTTTACAGGTAGATTAATAACATACGTTTTTCTCAGTTGTCACCCTTCCCTCATCACTCATCAATATTACAAGATTAATTGCCTTCTGTATGCATGTTAAATTAATACTTTATTTCTTTGTTTATTCATTCACTTTTTTATTGTTTATTCAGCCTGACCAAATTTGGGGCTTACGGCTCTCTCTTATATCGGATCAGGAACAACATATATCAGAGATATCACAAATCATTCACAATAATAATAATAACAATAATAATAATAATGGACACTACTAATGATAATAATTATAATAACAGACATTAATAATAATGATAATAGTAAAGGGTATTAAGAATGGTATAGATTAGTCTACCATATCTGAAGTCATATTTACTATAATCAGAAGCGGAAGGGCTAAAGAAAGAGGCGAAGATTGAAGTGTCAGTGACAGTGGCTTTTGGGAAAGAACACAATTGTCGTCATGGAGGGGGTAGGGAAAAGTTATGGGGGAGCGGGGATAGGCGGAGATTGAGCTGCAGGCTGGTGTACGGGAGACATAGCTATTGTGAGAGAGGGTGGACCATTGGCTTTAATATTACTCCGATATTTCGAGGAAGATCGTCCCATAGTCGGCTTCCCGATACGGGAAATTATTTACAGAACGTGGTAATGTTACGTGATGGTACAGAGACGATATTACTTTGCCGAGAACGAGTATTTCTATATCCAATACTCTAATTGAAACTTATCTATTCAGAATATTTAATAAATCTCAGTTCATGCTGCATATTGCACATTTTCGTTATGAATTGATAAGAAAGTTCTTTAATTGCGAGAATAATGACGCTCTAATTAAAACCCTTAAATTGTCACTAAATACTTCATAATGAAGTGGTGTAAGAGTTGAAGATAAGTAAGAGTGAGTGCAATGATTTAGAAGAGAATGGAAAAAACATAGAGTATAATAGTCTCTACCCTTATTGGTACATAGGCGTAATAATTGTTCGCAGGATGGAGTGATATATTCGAAATAGGGTACGTCACAAATATATCGTATACGAACACTCATCGCCAGTTCTAGCTGGCGTGAGCTTTCGAATGAAAGTCCTTGGAGAATAGAGTCACTGTAACCAAGTATATGGAATATTAGTGACCGTGTTAGCTTCTTTTTAAACTCGAAAGGAAATACTTTCTCACGTTTCTGCAGTGACGCTGACACCTTCTTACACGCTACAGTTGCGTGTTCAGACGAGTGTAAGTGATTCTCCATGGTTATACTAAGTTCTTTGGAGAAGAAAAGGTTATTTTTGTGCCGTTCAGGATTAAGGTTGGAAGAGATTGTCTGACCTATGTTGTAGTAAGTGTTTTGTGAGAATTAAGACTGCTTGATATAGGTTGACTCTTACATCGAAGATAACAACAACCAGCCACTTTTGTGGCTGGTTTATATCAATAGCGCCGTTACCGGTTTCGAACCGACAGTTTCATCTTCAGACGGTTAGTTCATGCTGTACATTAAATTTCGCCTTTTGTTTTCCTAACTGATGAAATTTCCTTGCGGTGGTGGAGCCCTAAAACCAAAACAAAATGTCAGACAATGTCTTCTTAACTATAATTGTGCCTCACAACGATTTTAAGTGATGTAAACAAATTATTAAAGGGAAGATGTTTTGGCTACTTACGATGAAAAATGCGGACCATTATGTTCCAATGCAGACTGCTTATGATCTTGTAAAATCTAAAACTATACGATTCATTTTTATGTATATGTATGCACATAATCTGTAGTACCACTCACACACTAAGAAGTTTCATCACATGGGGGTATGTATACAAAGATGGTGATATTACAACCATAACGATGTCAAAGACATGCACTCTCAGAGATATTTCCTAACATACATGTATGTGACAGTAGGAAATTAAAAATTACTAATGTTACATTACTTACTATTTGCAATGAAAGAGAACTGATTGAAGTTAAAATAAACAAATAAAGCAGTCAGTTTGTTATAAAGTGTTACTGGAGTAATATTACGTAAATATTATGATATACGTTGGAACCAAAGTAAATGACAAGGGCCAGATATACATAAATTAACATTAAAACTATGGACATATTATGTAATTATTATAGCTTACATTGCAAGCACAGTAAATGATTTGGGATGGATGTACATATAAATATTACAACAGTGGACATTGCATTGATTTTTAATTTTTTTATTTTATCAGTTTATTTAATCAGTATTTTATTTTATCAGTTTTGGTTGTAGTGCACCAACACCCCAAGGCAATTTCATCAGTTGGGAAAACAAAAGGCGAAAGCTAATGTTAAAAGTGAACTAGCCGTCAACACATCAATGTGTTGATTGTTTTGTCACAAATTTTATAATCTGGTATTTTCTGAATAGTCGTAACTGCACCGCTAAGTGGATTACGCCTGTCAGTTGGCCGTTTTGCTTCCACGAGTCCACATTTCAACACCCGAACTGCTGACCACAAGAAAGTATGTGTTAATGGTTTGCTGTTGCTGGCTGTAGTTGGTACATTTAAACCTAAGAACATACGATTTCTAACAGCTATAATTATTAGCTCGAAAATGACGTAAATATCGATGTAATGTTGTTCATTGCACCGTCCTCAGTCACCGATAGAAATATCTGCACAACTAATGCAATCCAGGTTTAGCTGCAGACCGGCCAAAATAAAATTGTTCCAAAACAATTTTCCACATTTCATGACAATATAGTCTAGAATGCAAAGTGATCATTGTAGATCATCATAGAGCCAACTGGGTAGGACGGCTTAATATGAAGACGCATGATTATGTGGGGCAGCCACTATATATATATTACACATACGAGTCACACATCCCTAAGTACACATTTAAACCTCTGTATTTACTCACTGAGCTTCGAAGATAAGGGTACAGCCCACTTCCAGTGCCAACGACTAGGTAGGTGTCTAATTCAGTTGCTCATGAGCCTATCATCATTATCTATCTACGCCTGTAACTTCCTTCCCTGTCTTTCATATTTTAATACTTCCGCTCACTTTGAAAAGGGGCGACCAGATTATGCTTGACTTGCTCCAGGAAAATGGCGACAACATCAAGCATGAGTAAATTACTTTACAAGATTTGATTAATGGAAAAAAATAAAGGTGCAATACAGTATTTCTATCAAGACCCCACCTGTTAACTGAGAGGTAAAGTTCAAAATTTGGCGTAATAGTACTTCGGAAATATATATAAGGCGTATAGAAAACGATAGGCAACCATTTGGTCGCTGTCAGACAAAAGAAAAAACAGCAGCAACGATACAACTGCTGAGAGAGAGAGCATCCTGCCCAAAATACACTATCGTGAAACAACAAAATCTTCCGCGAGTCTATTGCAATTGATGGAGGTACGTGTACATATAACAGTACATTCTAGACAGCAAACTATCAGAGAGTTTAAACTCCGACAGTAGTTTGAAAATGATCGGCTGTACTACCTGAAAGTTCACTTGGTGCGATCATGCAACAATATGAATATATTACCCTTTCATCAGGAAATAAGTAATCTATTAAAATGTTACTTGCTCGCAGGTTTGTCCTAGAGATAAAACAGCGCATGAACCAGAGGAGCGTTATTATTAATTTTGGTGCGGTTAGGAACTTTTGAATAGGGGCGAAATTAACTGAAAGCATCAAAAATGGATTGACAGTTTTAAGAAATTTCTTCCACATGCTGGATTATTTGGTAAATTGCATCGTAATACGTAAGTGAAGTTCGTGCGTTAGTTTTGTTGGGATCACCAGATAAATAGACCGTATAGGTTTTTGCTAAGTGCCCAGTGTCATATATTCTACATAATTTAATATAGAAGTGCGTAAGTCAGTAATAACATTTTTTATTTCCTTTTTTTTTAGTGGACTGTACCTAAATACAAATTGATATGAATGATATTCATGGGACTTGATACCACAACAGAAGAAAGATCGTTATTGGATAAATGAACTTAATGATACCATCGCTACCGATTTTTAATCGTCCAGACAACTTTCTATAGAAATGTTCGATAAAATTCATTATATTAAGACTCGTAAAGCTTATAGCAGGTATCTCATATAATACACTCCTGGAAATTGAAATAAGAACACCGTGAATTCATTGTCCCAGGAAGGGGAAACTTTATTGACACATTCCTGGGGTCAGATACATCACATGATCACACTGACAGAACCACAGGCACATAGACACAGGCAACAGAGCATGCACAATGTCGGCACTAGTACAGTGTATATCCACCTTTCGCAGCAATGCAGGCTGCTATTCTCCCATGGAGACGATCGTAGAGATGCTGGATGTAGTCCTGTGGAACGGCTTGCCATGCCATTTCCACCTGGCGCCTCAGTTGGACCAGCGTTCGTGCTGGACGTGCAGACCGCGTGAGACGACGCTTCATCCAGTCCCAAACATGCTCAATGGGGGACAGATCCGGAGATCTTGCTGGCCAGGGTAGTTGACTTACACCTTCTAGAGCACGTTGGGTGGCACGGGATACATGCGGACGTGCATTGTCCTGTTGGAACAGCAAGACGGTTGCGAATGGTCCTCGCCGATACCCCAGGAGCAACAGTGTCCCTAATTTGCTGGGAAGTGGCGGTGCGGTCCCCTACGGCACTGCGTAGGATCCTACGGTCTTGGCGTGCATCCGTGCGTCGCTGCGGTCCGGTCCCAGGTCGACGGGCACGTGCACCTTCCGCCGACCACTGGCGACAACATCGATGTACTGTGGAGACCTCACGCCCCACGTGTTGAGCAATTCGGCGGTACGTCCACCCGGCCTCCCGCATGCCCACTATACGCCCTCGCTCAAAGTCCGTCAACTGCACATACGGTTCACGTCCACGCTGTCGCGGCATGCTACCAGTGTTAAAGACTGCGATGGAGCTCCGTATTAGTGATGGGGAGCTCGTGAATGAGTCGTTCAAATGAACGCTTCACTCCAGTGAAGTGTGAACTAACCACTCAATTTCAAAGAACTGGTACTTCAAACTCTTCACAGATAGCACACTCCACACTTTTTTCTAGTTCACTCACTCTCTTCCCCTCTCCCTCCACCAGTACATCGGCGCTACGTCACTCATTCTCCCTTCACTTCAGTCCTCCCTCCACTGCCTGTCGACGAATCGCGCGGTGTTTGTGGTGAACGATAGGGATAGGTAGGGTTGTGGCGATGAGGGGCGAGGGGAAGGTAGCGTCAGCTGCTCCCTGCAGTGCTGACATCATTACCAGCGACTATTTGTGCAGTTATACTTCGCTTCTACGGGTAAGCTACCGTTGGCAGCGCTTGCAGACAAATGAATAGTAAAATACAAACGAAGAGGCTGGCTGTGTGAGTACGCACAGCCAACATGAAAATAAAATGCTTACCTTGTGAGTCTGGAACTGAAGCATGCGTGGAATCCACGCTTGAAAGATAATCGTTCATGTAGGAATGTTTATCTCGTACACATTATTGTAATAATTACACTAAATGTCAATTTGAGGATTGTCCTAATTAAATTTAAAAAAAATACACACATATATTTATGAATAAGCATCAACGGATTTGCTGAATCTTCAGAGATTTCCGTTTAAAAACATGATTTGTTCCACTTTTTTCCCTGTCAGACGATTTCTTCTGTCAGTTATAAGGTGTCCTGCCTTCGAGAACACTCTTTCACACGGCGTGGAGGTTGCAACAATACAGAGTCGTATTTTTGCAAGTTCAAAGAGCGAGGGGTATACTGACAGCCGTTCAGACCACCACTGAAGTGGTTCAAAAATGGCTCTGAGCACTATGGGACTTAACATCTATGGTTATCAGTCCCCTAGAACTTAGAACTACTTAAACCTAACTAACCTAAGGACAGCACACAACACCCAGCCATCACGAGGCAGAGAAAATCCCTGACCCCGCCGGGAATCGAACCCGGGAACCCGGGCGTGGGAAGCGAGAACGCTACCGCACGACCACGAGATGTGGGCACTGAAGTGGATTGCCTTGTCTCTGTAGCAGGGGCTTTTGTAAGTATTTGTCCACTTCCACTATTGCAGCAGCTCTCGGGTGTGGATTACTCTGCAGCCTGGAAAACACTTCATCAAAATCGAGCCAGAGACTGGAAGTAGATTCAGTGGTTGGAACTGAGATTGTTGCAGTAGCAGTGGATGTGTTCGTCACAAATTTCTCACAGTGCCTGATCAGGTTTAATTTCACCTTCTCAGCAGAATTTTTATCAGAAAAACCATGTAATTTGAACCGGGGATCCAATGCAGTTGCTTCCGCGAAAATTGAATTTTCCTCTATATTTCTAAATCGTCGTTTTAGGTCTTCAGCTAACTTTTCGGCCATCTGTTGCACGTCTACATGAATTTCAGTGTTATTAACAAACCTGCAACACCATTTTTTCAACGAGCGACTAAGGAGTATAACTTTAGAAGCAGTGACAACATTTTCACTTGACATTTCCTCAGTGCAGTCTTTGAAAACTTTCAACAGGTCACAGGCTTGTGTTACACTTGAAATGTCCTCTGCAGTCAGATTTGGAAGATCCGGATAATTCAAAGTGATAACTGTCATTAGGGAATTCTTAACCTCGATTATTCTTCGCAGCATATCATAGGTTGAATTCCATCTTGTAACAGTGTCCTGTTTTAGTGTCAGAACTGGCTCTTTTAACTGTTCCTGCATCTTTTTCAGTTTCGTGCAGGCCTGCGAACTTCTTTTAAAAAATTCAACAATTTTTTTTTACTTTATTCAGAATGGGTTGAATGTGCGCAAGCCCATTCTGAACAATTAAATTGAGTGTGTGCGCAAAGAAGGGGATGTGTTTCCAGGCTGTGAGTCTTATAGCTCCCACAATATTAGCAGCATTGTCGCTGACGACACACACGACTTTTTCTTGAATGCCCCATTCCCTTGTGACACGTAGCAGTTCTTCCGAGAGTTTTTCTGACGTGTGCCTTTCGTCGTATTTAAAGCACTCTAGGAGGGAAGACGCCAGCTCCAGGTCTTTAACGTAGTGTGCTGTCACCGACAAATAACTCTCATTTGTAGTTGAGGTCCACCCATCCATTGTCAGCACAACCGCTTCCGCAGAATTAATTTTGGCTCTCACAATTTCTTTTATCATGGCGTACTGTTGTTGTAGCAGCGTATTGGAAATGGTCTTCCGAGATGGCATTCTGTAAGCACCATTCAGTTTGCCTACAAAACTTTGGAAATGTTTGCTTTCCACTATGTTGAAGGGCAAATAATCCTTTACAACAGTCTGCAGAAGTGCGAAATCTATCTCCTGATTTCTTTTGTTAGAAAGAGGTTTCGGAAAATACATGGGTAATGTTCCGTGATATTGAGGTCTGCTTTCTGATACTGAAGTGATACTGTTATTTTCTGGCACCAACTGCTGTTCGCTTCTGGCATTTGCTGATGTTGGTTCCGGATTGTCCGGGTTTTTTATCCAACAAATATCGGAAGATGCAGGAGCAGGGGGCGCTAAGCGCCTGACTGACAATGACACTGTTGGATGCAGCACTCGAACATGACGCGCTAGATTAAATGTATTTCCTCCTTTATATGAAATACACTTAGAACAATAATTGCACTTTGCTTTACCATCACCTAAATCGGCGAAGAAACCCCAAATCTCACTACTTCTACGCGATCGCGAGTTGCTAGCCATTGTATAAGAGTGAACAGACGCAAAAACTGCTTTCCAAAGAAAATAAAGAGGGATTTTACCTGAAATCGTACCAATGCCTACAGGTGACAGTTTACGTTTTGAATTTGGAGGGTTATTATTCTCAACAAAAATAAAATCTACAGGAAAACTTCTGAATAATTACTTTACGTAGGTATATAGACTTTGTGACAGTGGTAAACATACTCATTCTGTTTTGGATTAAACTTTAAAAGGAACAAAATTGGACTGCATTTCGTTGGTAGCCCTAGTTTTCAGTCCATGAATACAACAAATTAGGTTTCACTTGGCAGATAAAGACTTTTTTGGGCGCTTCATGAGAAAATGTCGAGCAAGATTAAATGTAATACTCTCTTTATATGTGACAGGTTTCTCTGTTTATCTTTCCTCTGTCCCCTTCGACCATTTCTATTTAACTCTCAGACTCTGTAAGAGCGTAAAAAGTTGCGTTCTCTTTACTGCATAGTTCGGCCATCTGTTGGTAAAATTATGAAGTATTACGAAGCTTTATTGTACGAGCGAGGCGAAGCGAGCGTAGCCGCGGCTGAGCGGCGAACTGGGCAACTTCGCCAGCCTTCCGTACTTCACGAATGAACTACTTCGTTTGAACGCTTCACGGCAAAGAGTGAAATGAATGAAGTAGTTCACGGGAGTGAACGAGCTCGACCCATCTCTACTCCGTATGCCACTGCCAACTGGCTGACACTGACAGCGGCGGTGCACAAATGCTGCGCAGCTAGCGCCATTCGACGGCCAACACCGCGGGTCCTGGTGTGTCCGCTGTGCCGTGCGTGTGATCATTGCTTGTACAGCCCTCTCGCAGTGTCCGGAGCAAGTATGGTGGGTCTGACACACCGGTGTCAATGTGTTCTGTTTTCCATTTCCAGGAGTGTACGAAGTGAGACATCCCGAATAAAGTTATGCATACTAAAGAGAAAATTCTACAATAGCTATCGTTCCTTAACTACGGGCCGGCCGCGGTGGTCTCGCGGTTCTAGGCGCGCAGTCCGGAACCGTGCGACTGTTACGGTCGCAGGTTCGAATCCTGCCTCGGGCATGGATGTGTGTGATGTCCTTAGGTTAGTTAGGTTTAAGTAGTTCTAAGTTCTAGGGGACTGATAACCACAGCAGTTGAGTCCCATAGTGCTCAGAGCCATTTGAACCATTTGAACCTTAACTACGGACCAGATGTTTTATAGGAAGTATATTTTAAAATCGTGCTTTTTAAAAGAATTCCTGGTGACTTTACGCGAATGTAGACGGTATATGGATCGACAGTTGTACTCTACGGACAAAACTGAAAAAATAACAGTTATAAAGCTGAACGTGCACCAAAAAAATAAAGAGTTTTTTAGAAGCGAACAACGATGGCGACTGTTTTCTTTTACACCTGACCTGTCATCAGGACTGTCTACATGAAAGAGGATAAAATAGTGACTGAATCTTTTAACGCGCTGTTATTGGCAGAAGTGACCTAGAGTAGCACAAAAAGAATGGTTTTGCATTAGCATAACGTGTTTGCTCATAAATTGACCGTTTAAATGGCGGAGAGGCACGAGCTAGGTTCCCAGGAAGTTTCGTAACCGCCCAGCCCCGAGATATGTTCCATATAACTACCTCTGTTTCCCAGCATGATCAGTTGGCTTGTACTGAGGTACTTTCTGTAGAGTTATGAAGTTATTTGGGCTATATCACGTAGAGTTGAAGAAAAAAATATGCTTTGTGACGGAATAAAGCAATATGGACGAAACTCGTTGAACTGGATGGAGGCTACACAGGGTGTTACAAAAAGGTACGGCCAAACTTTCAGGAAACATTCCTCACACACAAATAAAGAAAAGATGTTATGTGGACATGTGTCCGGAAACGCTTAAGTTCCATATTAGAGCTCATTTTAGTTTCGTCAGTATGTACTGTACTTCCTCGATTCACCGCCAGTTGGCCCAATTGAAGGAAGGTAATGTTGACTTCGGTGCTTGTGTTGACATGCGACTCATTTCTCTACAGTACTAGCATCAAGCACATCAGTACGTAGCATCAACAGGTTAGTGTTCATCACGAACGTGGTTTTGCAGTCAGTGCAATGTTTACAAATGCGGAGTTGGCAGATGCCCATTTGATGTATGGATTTGCACGGGGCAATAGCCGTGGCGCGGTACGTTTGTATCGAGACAGATTTCCAGAACGAAGGTGTCCCGACAGGAAGACGTTCGAAGCAATTGATCGGCGTCTTAGGGAGCACCGAACATTCCAGCCTATGACTCGCGACTGGGGAAGACCTAGAACGACGAGGACACCTGCAATGGACGAGGCAATTCTTCGTGCAGTTGACGATAAACCTAATGTTAGCGTCAGAGAAGTTGCTGCTGTACAAGGTAACGTTGACCACGTCACTATATGGAGAGTGCTACGGGAGAACCAGTTGTTTCCGTATCATGTACAGCGTGTGCAGGCACTATCAGCAGCTGATTGGCCTTCACGGGTACACTTCTGCGAATGGTTCATCCAACAATGTTTCAATCCTCATTTCAGTGCAAATGTTCTCTTTACGGATGAGACTTCATTCCAACGTGATCAAATTGTAAATTTTCACAATCAACACGTGTGGGCTGACGAGAATCCGCACGCAATTGTGCAATCACGTCGTCAATACAGATTTTCTGTGAACGTTCGGGCAGGCATTGTTGGTGATGTCTTGATTGGGCCCCATGTTCTTCCACCTACGCTCAATGGAGCACGTTATCATGATTTCATACGGGATACTCTACCTGTGCTGCTAGAACATGTGCCTTTACAAGTACGACACAACATGTGGTTCATGCACGATGGAGCTCCTGCACATTTTAGTCTAAGTGTTCGTACGCTTCTCAACAACAGATTTGGTGACCGAAGGATTGGTAGAGGCGGACCAATTCCATGGCCTCCACGCTCTCCTGACCTCAACCCTCTTGACTTTCATTTATGGGGGCATTTGAAAGCTCTTGTCTACGGAACCCCGGTACCAAATGTAGAGAGTATTCGTGCTCGTATTGTGGACGGCTGTGATACAATACGGCATTGTCCAGGGCTGCATCAGCGCATCAGGGATTCCATGCGACGGACGGTGGATGCATGTATCCTCGCTAATGGAGGACATTTTGAACATTTCCTGTAACAAAGTGTTTGAAGTCACGCTGGTACGTTCTGTTGCTGTGTGTTTCCATTCCATGATTAATGTGATTTGAAGAGAAGTAATAAAGAGAGCTCTAACATTGAAAGTAAGCGTTTCCGGACACATGTTCACATAACATATTTTCTTTCTTTGTGTGTGAGGAATGTTTCCTGAAAGTTTGGTCGTACCTTTTTGTAACACCCTGTATTTATAAATACATTTTTGTTTTTGCAATATGACTTTAGGTTTAGCAAAGCTACGATCGAATATACGACATCGGAGTAGATAATATTTCTAGTAAAAGACGCCTACGATCCTACAGATTGGACGAATGGCAGTCTAACTGCGGCACCACATTCACTACAGTGAGGGAATACAGCATCTTCCCAAGCACTATGAATAGGCTCTGTATGCATCGACACTACTCGAGGTATGGTGCAGCTATTAACATGTCGTAGTCCATAACCCAAACAGCTATATCGAGTCAAATGTTGTAACCCACCAGTCTGCGAATGTGGAGAGGGAGGTTTCGCTGATCATGTCGTTTTCAATTGCTCGCATTTGTAGTAGAGAGGTAACGCAGATAATCGGAATACAAAATTTTGTACAAACCAAAATTTATGGACTACTGATAATTTAATTGCACAGTCCATATCAAAAGACTAGCTCCTCAATATTCAGTCTTAAGACTAATTGCGTGCTCTGGATATCAAAATTATGTCAACAGATCGGCCGAACAAAGGAGAAGAATAACAAGAAAGGTTACTTTCGTAGCAGATAATTGTAGCAAGAGTAAAATTTAATTGTAAGAAACTACAGGGTGATTTTCTCCTCCGTGTACAAACTCTAGGAATCGATCGATGACAAGCTACAGAATAGAAAAGGTCTAATTAACTTATGCCAGGAAACGTATAGTTTCCATGCCAAAGACCATTTATTCAGTCATACTTTGTTACAGAGACTGCGGCCCAATACGCGCTGTACCACCCAGCCACAGTTACAGTATGCGTGGGTTCCTCATACGTCATACCCTAGCGCTCTCTCATGCCACAGTATTTGTTAATGTTGTGCCCGATTCACTTCCGTTGCTGATTCACATTGTAGTGGATGTAATACAGCATTGTGCACAATGGTTCCGTATTCCAATCGACAACTTTACTTACGGAAAGGCAAATGGCAACGGGCAGGGGCAGCAAGGTTGTATCAGGAAATCATGAAGGACGTACCCGAAATGTTCGGACAACAAACTTGGAGGAAAATGTCATTAACACTGTGCAAGGCGACCGCCGTGTCGGTACCAGACAGTTGGCCCTCCAGTACAGGGTAAGCCAGACGACCGTGTGGAATATTCTCCTTGACAACTGTTTCCACCTTATCACTTACAGTGTGTTGAGGGCCTACTAGCGACAGACTTTCCACATCTGGAGCAGTTTTCTCCCTGGTTTGTTCACCAGGCAACCACGATTCCGTGATTTGTGTCATCCATCCTATTCACAGATGAGGCCACCTTTACATGGAGTGGTATCCTCAACTTTCATGACGATCATCTGTGGGATAGTATGCAGAACCCCAATGGTATGGTGACAGCGAATCATCAGAATCGGTGCAGCCGGAATGTGTGGGCCATGATACTTGGCGACCGTATTTTGGGATCCACGTCGCGTAACAGGCCGGAACTATTGGCGTTTCTTGCGGGTGATTTTGCCTCCCCTGCTGGAGGAAGTGCCTTTGATGATTTGGAGTATGTGGCTACTACAGGCTGGTTCTCTAGCCCACCTCGCCGTCAACGTTTGGACGCATCTCAGTTGCATGGTCGATAGATTGGACAAGGGTTCCACTTTCATGGCCTTCTCCTCCACCGGATGTCAACCCTTTGCGATTTCTCGTTATGAGGCCATCTCAAAAGTATCGTGTATGCAGAGCCCATTCCAGATGTGGAGACGCTGCAGCAGCGCATTCACGCTGCTTTTGACATCGATCAGATGCAGCCTGGCCGATATGAACGAGTGAGACTTACTTACACGCATGCGTTGAGGCACTTGGAAACCATTTTCAACACATACTGTAACTGAGACCGCATGGTACAGCGCATATTAGACCGCAGTCTCAGTAGCAATTTATGATTGAATAAATGATCTCTAGCATGGAAACTATGCATTTCCGGACACAAGTTCATTACACACTTTTTGTTTCGTACCCTCTCATCGATCAATCCGTAGAGTTTGCACACGGTGGAAAAGATCTCTCTGTATAAAACAAATGTAGCGGCCACCCACATGGGTGAGTGTAGACCTGACGTTATCCGAAACACCCCACATATCAGAGGAGGCAATGTGCGAGTAGAATAGTGTAGTACTGATAAGTCTAAATGTAAGTGTAGTTTTAGTTACCCAGCAAGCCTCGACCTCTTCCGAGGTAGCCAGAAATAGATGTAGTAATTTAAGTTGATCATTAGTCACTTAGGACTTTGATTAAAATTTATTCAGTTTATGGTTTTTTGTGTTTTTCAACATCAACTTTTACTTCAACACTATCTGAGAAACCCAGCATTGTCTGGATGTTTATTTATAGCTGTGCCTTAGACTTCATTCATGTGGAATTCATTTTTGACTAATGAAGCTTCTTTGTATGCAACGTTTGAAGTAGTGTGATTGTTTTCTTCACTACCACGCGAGAGAGCCACATACAGCTACTCCTTCGAAAAACAACTCAGGCCCCTGTCGCTAAATTCTTAGGAATAAGCAGCATTCGGGGCATTCTGGGCCATTTGTCATGAAAATCTCCGGTTCTATGATGTTAAATTGGAGAGAAGTAACTCTAAGCCTCCGTGACTAAGGGGTTCTTATTAGTGAGAGAATGCGTGACGCTCTTGATAAAATTATGTCGCACTTTACTTTTGGAACGAGTTCCAAGGAGCATGTTAAGGCCTGTGGTTCTCGAGCCACAGCAACTCTCGGCTCACGATTTTCATTGTATTCTTCAGATAGTCCTCAGTCTTTTAGCCACTCTCGTGTATTCAGAAAGCCTCAACCGTTTTCTAGACATTTTATTCATAAACGAAATGAAATCAAAACGCAATGAGTAAGCATTCAAATCACAAAGCAAACTTAATAAATTCGTTTTTCCTAGCAAAGAGTATAAATGAAACGCATCGAAAGAAGCAAAGCGATGTCATTATGTTTTTAATATGCAAAGCAGTATCAGAAATCTGTATATCATAGACAAGTAAATTTAATGCTACTTTATATTCATAATAGTAAGACTGCAGCAATTAATTCTGTCGCTGATGTAAACTATTGAAAATATTTCTGTCACTGAGTTCAAAAAAACTGTCAGTACCATCTATTTGTTCTTTGGTGTACTACAATGCCAACAGGGCCATCTGTTCAGTCTTTGGAGTACTACACCATAATGACTCAACATCCAAGCTAGTAAGTGTGGTATCGTCCAAAGATCATGGTGCCACACCAAAGTCAACAACGCACATCGATACCACAGACAATAACTATGTCTCGCTGTAATCCGCAGTGATGTATAGGAGAGGCTGAAGGAAACACAGCCATTCTCCCAGTGCTACAGTGTCCTCATACAGAGGTCAATATAGAACACAACTTGGAAGTGCTCTGCCACCCAAGTTGAAACTATCAATATCATCGAGTAGGATTATAGAGTTATTCCAGTCTCAAGATAGAAATGTACTTTTGTAAATGTTCAACATTGTACTTCAAGGGAAGAGTTTGTTAATGTGTGCATCAGGCGATGCTTTAATAGTGAATGACAGTTCTAAGCTATCAAGCACTCCTGCGACGAAAGATTGTATCAACTTAAGCAAATCTTTTTGTCATCATGCACAATAATGTGAACTAATATTTCATATGTCACAGTTTCAATGAGCCATCTTACCGAGCAGTCAAAGAACCCACATTTATGGCTGGACGGTTGTAGTTTCGTCTGGTCGTAACACTAAGCTAAGCAGACGATTTTGGATAAATCTTTAAATAACAATATCTTTTTTCGTGTTCAAATTTTAATGAAATTGAGCCTACTATTCTTCCCCAAGCAACGAATTTAGCTGTGAAACCATGATTTGTCTAGTAGTTTTGGTGATTAGCGTGTCAAATAGACACGATGGTTTTAGATAAAACTTTAAATTACGATACCTTTTTTCCTGTGATCAGATTTTAATTAACTGAAGTCTACCTGTTGTCCAAAGCTACATTCAAGTTACCTGTGGAAAACCCCACCACAACTGATCCAGGAGATTTGGAGATTAATGTGTTCAAACAGACAAACCGACAGACACGACAGTGTTAGATTACATATCAGAAATAGTTTCTGTTAACATACCTCGTCACTATACAGACAGAGCTATTCCCGTGTACCTCTAGGGCTTCAGAAGACGACAGCTCAAAAACTACGAGGGTCACTCCAAAGAAATGCACACTATTTTTTTAAAAATCCATCTTTTAATCTACATGTTTGTAAGTTTTACGGTGTGTAGATACATCCTTTAGGAACAATATTTTCATTTCTCCACATAATTTCCATCCCTCTCAACTGCCTTACTCCATCTTGGCACCAGCGCCTGTATATAATTCTGGACCAACCTGTTGGAGCCACTGTTTGCCAGTGTGCACAAGGGAGTCATCATCTTCCAACCTTGTTCCACGAAGAGAGTCTTTCAGTTTCCCAAAGAGATGATAGTAACGTGGAGCCAGGTCAGGACTGTTCCAAATGTTCGCTGCATACCGTTTTTCTTGTTTCTTTGTGAGCCACTGTCAACATCCTGGGAACCCACCTGGCACAAACCATTTTTTAACGCCAACATTTTCAGTATTGTGCAAACACTTCCTTCCCCTATCCCAACGTAGCGTGACAATTCGTTCACTGTGATGTGTCTGTCAGCAGTCACCAGTTCGTTAACTCTCTGCATATTGTCTGGAGTGTGTGCAGTACCAGGCGTGGTGCTGTGAGGACAATCCTCAATATTGCCGTGCCCGCTTTCACCACGTAATCTGCTTGCCCACCGACTAACTGTACTGCGATCGACAGCAGCATCTCCATATACCTTTTACAACCTACTGTGGATGTTTCCCACTGTCTCGTTTTCACAGTACAGGAATTCTGTGACAGCACGTTGCTTCTGAAGAACGTCAAGTGTAGCAGCCATCTTGAAGACATGTTGTGACGGCGCCACTCACGGGAACAGGTTGAACTATGAAAACAAGCGGGAAGGATGTACCTACACACTGTAAAACTTTCACATATGCAGAATGAAAACTGTATTTTTACAAAAATAGTGTGCATTTCATTTGGAGTGACCCTCGTACCAGACATACAGAAAAATGACACATATCAATGGATAGAGCGTCTTTCCAAGTTTCGTTTCGTATGCTCACCATGGCGTAGCTGCACTGAGGGGCCGACATGTCAGAACATATATACAAATCACCCACTCAATGTTGCCTGCAGACAGGCAACCCACTGATCAGATTTCAAAAGTGAGCTGCTGGCGTTGTGGCCCGAAAGAGCTGCACGCATGTGCTCTTCACCCCTCCTGACGTTCGTTGTGTCTCAAACACCGCCGATACAGAGCACCTGTACCATGAATAAAAAGCTTGGAGGGACTTGTTTTTTGTTCTGTGTGTTTTGTAGGTCTCACGCTGTCATCTTCCTAAACCACAGAGGTACCAATGAACAATCCTGCGTAATATAAAGCGTTGTATGTTCTTCATCATCATCATCGTCATCATCTCCTTCCAGGGATTAGGTATCGTAATCACCTGCTCCAGTCCCACTCATCCATCCATCCAGCCATCTGTTACGAGGTCCACCTAGTTCTCCAATCGGCCGATAATTCATTATCTTTTTTTGAAAATCTATCTTCTGTCATTCTATCAACATGATCCTTCCATTTAGTTCTAGTCTTTTCTATCTTGTCATTAACTGCAAATATTTTTACTTCCAATCTTATTCTTTCATTACCTGTTCTATCCATTACATTACAACCTCTTACATATCTCATGTACTTCATCTCTGCTGCTTGTACACGTGATATTTCTTTTTTTGTTACTGTCATGATTCGCAACCATTTACAAGGGTAGGTACAGCAATAATTATATAGAATTACATTTGTGTCTCTTTTTCAGTTTTTCCTCCCAAAGTTCTTCCAGTTTGAGAGCTGGTTTTTCAAGATGGGGCAGGATAAGGTTACGATTGTGGATGGGGCCGTAACAGTTACTCTCGATTGCACAACGAATATGTAGACTTTATTTAAAGAAATTAAAATTTTAAAACAATCTCTTAAAAAGCTATTGCCTGTATGACGGCTAAAGGCCTTATCACAGAAAAAAAATCCACAATTTTAGGGCCAAAGGCCACCAACAATAACCTGAAGCAACAAACGGCTGAAGACCTGAATTAGAAGTCAGAAGAACAATTCCAAATAGCACATATTAAAATAAATACTTCGTTTTAAAACAAACTGTAATATGGCTGAAGAACTTATTATAAAGAAGTGCAATTATCACTCGGCTGAAAGCTACAAACAATTTGTATTACTTCTCCATGGATTTTAATATCCACTCCGAATTTTTCTTTTGTTTCCTTCACTGCTTGCTCAATATTAAGATTGAATAACATCGGGGCTAGCTACAACCCTGTCTCACTCCCTTCTCAACCACTGCTTCCCTTTCATGTCCCTCGACTCTTATAACTGCCATCAGGTTTCTGTACAAATTGTAAATAGCCTTTCGCTCCCCGTATTTTACCCCTGCCACCTTCACAATTTGAAAGAGAGTATTCCAGTTAACGTTGTCAAAAGCTTTATCTAAGTCTACAAATGCTAGAAACGTAGGTTTGCCTTTCCTTAATCTAGCTTCTAAGATAAGTCATAGGGTCAGTATTGCCTCACATGTTCCAATATTTCTACAAAATCCAAACTGATCTTCCCCGAGGTCGGCTTCTACTAGTTTTTCCATTCGTCTGTAAAGAATTCGCGTTAGGATTTTGCAGCTGTGGCTTATTAAACTGATTGTTCGGTAGTTTTCACATCTGTCAACACCTGCTTTCTTTGGGATTGGAATTATTATATTCTTCTTGAAGTCTGAGGGTATTTCGCCTGTTTCATACATCTTGCTCACCAGATGGTAGAGTTTTGTCAGGACTGGCTCTCCCAAGGCCATCAGTAGTTCTAATGGAATGTTGTCTACTCCCGGGGTCTTGTTTCGACTCAGATCTTTCAGTGCTCTGTCAAACTCTTCACACAGTATCATATCTCCCAATTCATCTTCATCTACATCCTCTTCCATTTCCATAATATTGTCCTCAAGTACATTGCCCTTGGATAGACCCTCTATATACTCCTTCCAGCTTTCTACTTTCCCTTCTTTGCTTAGAACTGGGTTTCCATCTGAGCTCTTCTGTAGGCAGTATCTATCTTACCCCTAGTGAGACAAGCCTCTACATCCTTACATTTGTCCTCTAGCCATGCCTGCTTAGCCATTTTGCACTTCCTGTCGATCTCATTTTTGAGACGTTTGTATTCCTTTTTGCCTGCTTCATTTACTGCATTTTTATATTTTCTCCTTTCATCAATTAAATTTAATATTTCTTCTGTTACCCAAGGATTTCTACTAGCCCTTGTCTTTTTACCTACTTGATCCTCTGCTGGCTTCACTACTTCATCCCATTCTTCTTCTACTGTATTTCTTTCCCCCATTCCTGTCAAATGGTTCAAATGGCTCTGAGCACTATGGGACTCAACTTCTGAGGTCATTAGTCCCCTAGAACTTAGAACTAGTTAAACCTAACTAACCTAAGGACATCACAAACATCCATGCCCGAGGCAGGATTCGAACCTGCGACCGTAGCGGTCCTGCGGTTCCAGACTGCAGCGCCTTTAACCGCACGGCCACTTCGGCCGGCATTCCTGTCAATTGTTCCGTTATGCTCTCCCTGAAACTCTGTATAACCTCTGGTTTAGTCAGTTTATCCAGGTCCCATCTCCTTAAATACCCACCTTTTTGCAGTTTCTTCAGTTTTAATCTACAGTTCATAACCAATAAATCGTGGTCAGAGTCCACATTTGCCCCTTGAAATGTCTTACAATTTAAAACCTGGTTCCTAAATCTCTGTCTTACCATTATATAATCTATCTGAAACCTGTCAGTATCTCCATGGTTCTTCCATGTATACAACCTTCTTTCATGATACTTAAACCAAGTGTTACCTATGATTAAGTTGTGCTCTGTGCAAAATTCTACCAAGCGGCTTCCTCTTTCATTTATTAGCCCCAATCCATATTCACCTACTACGATTCCTTCTCTCCCTTTTCCTACTACAGAATTCCAGTCACCCATAACTTTAAATTTTCGTCTCCCTTCACTATCTGAATAATTTCTTTTATCTCATCATACATTTCTTCAATTTCTTCATTTGCAGAGCTAGTTGGCATATAAACTTGTACTACTGTAGTAGGCGTGGGCTTCGTGTCTACCTTGGCCACAATAATGCGTTCACTATGCTGTTTGTAGTAGCTTACCAGCACTCCTATTTTCCTATTCATTATTAAAGCTACTCCTGCATTACCCCTATTTGATTTTGTCTTTATGATCCTGTATTCGCTTGACCAAAAGTCTTGTTCCTCTTGCCACCGAACTTCACTAATTCCCACTATATCTCACTTTAACCTATCCATTTCCCTTTTTAAATTCTCTAACCTACCTGCCCGATTAAGTGATCTGACATTCCACGCTCCGATCCGTAGAACGCCAGTTTTCTTTCTGCTGATAACGACGTCCTCTTGAGTAGTCCCCGCCCGGAGATCCGAATGGGGGACTATTTTACCTCCGGAATATTTTACCCAAGAGGACGCCATCATCATTTAATCATACAGTAAAGCTGCATGCCCTCGGGAAAAATTACGGCCGTAGTTTCCCCTTGCTTTCAGCCGTTCGCAGTACCAGCACAGCAAGGCTGTTTTGGTTAGTGTTACAAGGTCAGATCAGTCAATCATCCAGACTGTTGCCCCTGCAACTACTGAAAAGGCTGCTGCCCCTCTTCATGAACCACACGCTTGTCTGGCCTCTCAACAGATACCCCTCCGTTGTGGTTGCACCTACGGTACGGCTATCTGTATCGCTGAGGCACGCAAGCCTCCCCACCAACGTCAAGGTCCATGGTTCACGGGGGGAGGTTTTAGAAAAAGTTATTGTAACACGGCTGAAGGCCTTATTATGAAGGAAGTGAAATTATTTCTCGGCTGAAGGCCACACACAACTTCAAATCACAAACGGCTGAAGGCCTGGATTAGAAGTCAGAGGAACAATTCCAAATAGCACTTTTAAATTAAATACATTGCCTTTAAAACAAGTTTACTTAAAAAAAGACATACTGTAACATGGCTGAAGGACTTATCATGAAAGAAGTGAAATTATTGCTTGGGTGAAGGACACACACAACTTCAAATAACATACGGCAGAAGGCCTGAATTAGAAGTCAGAAGAACAATTCCAAATAGCACACACTTCAACAATATTTTGCTTTTAAAACAAGTTTGCTTTAAAAAAACTTATTGTAACATGGCTGAAGGCCTTATCACCAAAGAAGTGAAATTATTGTTCAGCTCAAGGCCACACCAACAATAATTAGAAAATTACAAATATCCTTAAAACAAACATCACAATCTAATCAGGACAAGCGGTTGTCAGTAAGTGTTTCAAGGGTCAGCCTAGGAAGGTAACTCAAACATAAGGTAAGGTGAGACAGACAGCCAAGAGTTGTACTCACGTAACAGGATGACAACTCAAACTAGGGGTAGCTTATGCGCCAACCGACCGACTAACCAATCCGCCTAACGTCCGATCACCGGTACAAAGATGGAATATTTTTAGGCAAAGGCGAAGAGACAGCCAGCACTACATCTTCAGAAAACAACCAAGGCCGAAGGAAACGCTAGAACCAAGGTAGAACTCCCGCCCCCCCCCCAAAAAAAAAAAAATATGCACAGTACTGTACAAGAGTCTGTCGAACTACACGCCGTGTCGGACAGCATCAACATGCTGAGGAAAAGTACACTGCCGGGAAAGAACGCTAACCTCCAGGGCATGTAACAGGAGCGTTAGTGGCCAAAAGGCAGAAAATACTGCTGGTTGCACTTCACTAATAAGAATAATACTAAATTCAATGATGAATAACAAATAGAGAAAGACGACTGCAAAATTTCGTCGCTTCAAAACACTTCACTCGTTGTCGCCAAGCTCAGCGGCCCTGGGAGCAAAAAAATCGTTCAAGTAGCTCTGAGAACTATGGGACTTAACTTCTGAGGTCATCAGTTTCCTGGAACTTAGAACTACTTAAACCTAACTAACCTAAGAACATCACACACATCCATGCCCGAGGCAGGATTCGAACCCGCGACCGTAGCGGTCGCTCGGTTCCAGACTGTAGTGCCTAGAACCGCTCGGCCACTCCGGCCGACCCCTGGGAGCAGCAACCCGCCGACCAATGGCGAGATCTCAGAATAGTCGAGGTTGCATTAGCAGTTAACTCTTCACTCAAACGTCCAGGGTACGGTGTGCAACGAACTCGTCGCTCTCGCAGCAACCCCTCCTCGATCCGGCAGTGGCAGCACGCTGCCAGCGGCGCCAGCCAGCTTGCCACGCCCACTGCACGGACCTGCTAACTGTTGCGCCCCCAACCGACGTGACGTCCGTTCGCCACTAACTCACTCCACACAACGCATCCCGGAAATACTAGCAGTCGTTCCAAAGATAGTCACACAGTACTTGTACCGATAAGCGCTGCTGCTGCCACTCACAGGCAGGCAAACCAGCAACTTAGTGGGGAACTTAGTGAGGACAGTAAATCGAATAAGAAACGAGATCGCATGAGCGCGATGACAAGATGCCAAGCAATGAACGGCATGAATACGAGCCGCGCACGGCTCACAATTGTACCGCAGATAGGTTGGTGTTTATTTACCTTCTTCTCAAAGCCTTCACCATAGTTAAAACTAATATCATATCCTAGATAATACGAATGGGATACTTGTTCTAAAATTATCACTTTTATTATTATTTTCGATCTGATTGGATTCTTTCCTTTGAAATTTTTTATCTTATTTGCAGATATAGTTATGGTGTAATATATGCCGTTTGCCTCAATCTGTATACAGCTCTTTCTAAATTATCTTCTGTTTCATGTACACACATCAAAAAAAGTTTTGCATCACCTCGGTTCCGAGAGTTCCGGAACCTGTTCAGAAAATTGGAATAGAGATCAACATAAACAGCATTGCCGCCATTTTCATTGCTCATGAAAACCACACATTGCATGTTGTACCACCATACAGCGAGACCTTCAGAGGTTTTGGTCCAGATCGCTGTATACACTGGTACCTCTAATACCCAGTAGCACATCCTCTTGCATTGATGCATGCCCATATTTGTCGTGGCATACTATCCACAAATTCATCAAGGCGCTGTTGGTCCAGATTGTCCCACTCCTCAATGGCGATTCGGCGTAGATCCCTCAGAGTGGTTGATGGGTCACGTCGTTTAAACAGCCTTTTTCGATCTATCGTGATCTCGCGGTAGCGATCTCGCTTCCCGAGCACGGGGTCCCAGGTTTGATTCCCAGCGGGGTCGGGGATTTTCACCTGCCTCGAGATGACTGGGTGTTGTTGTGTCGTCTTCATCATCATCATCATTAATCCCCATTACGGTCGGAGGAAGGCAATGGCAAACCACCTCCACCAGGACCTTGCCTAGTACGCCAGTGCAGGCCTCCTGCATCGTCCCCCTACGCTCTGCCAAGGAGTAGGGGAGTTCATCACCAATCTATCCCACGCGTATTCAAATGGTTCAAATGGCTCTGATCACTATGGGACTTAACTTCTAAGGTCATCAGTCCCCTAGAACTTAGAACTACTTAAACCTAACTAACCTAAGGACATCACACACATCCATGCCTGAGGCAGGATTCGAACCTGCGACCGTAGCGGCCGCGCGGTTCCAGACTGCAGCGCCTTTAACCGCTTGGCCACCACGGCCGGCCACGCGTATTCGATAGCGTTCATGTCTGGAAAACATGCTGGTGACTCTAGTCGAGCTATGTCGTTATCCTGGACGTCATTCAGAAGATGTGCACGATGGGGCGAGAATTGTCGTCCACGAAGACGAATGCCTCACCAGTATGCTGCCGATATGTTTGCACTGTCTGTCGGAGGATGCCATTCACGTTTCGTACAGCCATTATGGCGCCTTCCGTGACCACCAGCGGCTCCACATAATGCCACCCCAAAACAGCAGCGAACCTCCACCTCACTGGACAATGTGTCTAAGGCGTTCAGCCTGACTGGGTTGCCTCCAAACACGTCTCCGACGATTGTGTGGCTGATGGCATATGCGACACAGAGCGTGAAGCGACACAGAACGTGAAGCCAATCCTGAGCGGTCCATTCGGTATGTTTTGGACCCATCTGTACTGCGGTGCATGGTGTCCTGGTGGCAAAGATGGACCTCGCCATGGACGTCGGAAGTGAAGTTGCGCATCATGCAGCCTATTGCGAACAGTATGTTTAACACGTCGTGTGGCTGCACAAAAAGCATTATTCAACATGGTGGCGTTGCTGTCAGGATTCCTCCGAGCCATAACCCATAGGTAGAGGTCATCCACTGCAGTAGTAGCCTTTGGTCGGCCTGAGCGAGGCATGTCATCGACATTTCCCATCTCTCTGTATCTCCTTCCATGTCCCAACAACATCGCTTTGGTTCACTCCGAAACGCCTGGAGACTTCCCCTGCTGAGCGTCCTTCCTGTCAGAAAGTAACAATACGGAAGCGATCGAACCGCGATATTAACTGTCTGGGCATGGTTGAACTACAGACAACACGAGCCGTGAACATCCTTCCTGGGGGAATGAACTGATCGGCTGCCGGACGCCCTCCGTGTAATAGGCTGGTTGTTTACATCTTTGGACGGGTTTCAAAAATGGTTCAAATGGCTTGAGCACTATGGGACTTAACATCTGAGGTCATTAGTCCCCTAGAACTTAGAACTACTTAAACCTAACTAACCTAAGGACATCACACACATCCATGCCCGAACCTAAGGACATCACACACATCCATGCCCGTAGCGGTTGCGCGGTTCCAAACTGAAGCGGCTAGAACCGCTTGGCCACACGGCCGGCTTGGACGGGTTTAATGACATCTCTGAACAGTCAAAGAGACTGTGTTTGTGATACAATATCCACAGGCAACATCTATCTTCAGGAGTTCTGGGAACCGGGATGATGCAAGACTTCTTGACGTGTGTTAATTATCTAGTCATCAACATATAATAATTTAATGGTATACCAGATGCTATTTTTTATTCCTATGTGTATTTCATCTTTCCACTTCATCACTAGGTCGTCAATATATAACTGAAAAAAGTGGTTGATAGACTGCACCCTTCTCGAACACCTTGATTTATTAAAATTTCATATGACATTTTCGAACCTGAAATTATAGCTATTTTTTTGTTTACGCATAAACTCTTCACAGTATTAATAAGACGTTTTGGAAAACCTTTTATTTCCAACATTTCCCACAAAACGGATCTTTTTACCTCAACAAATGCTTTTTCAAAATCAATAAATGCTAAACACATTTCTAAGCCAAGTTCCCAACATTTTCCAATAATTTGTCTTATTATAAATATATTTTCAAAACACGAACGTCCCTCTCTGAAGCCTGATTGTTCTTCCGAGATTACTGCATTAGCGATAGTTTGTAGCCTTTGATTAAGAATTTTCTATAAATTCTATATCCTGCATGTAGTAAACTTTTACCTCCATGATTTCCTGAGTCTTTCCTATTGTCTTTTTAAATATAGAGAAAACTATAGCTGTGTTCCATTCTTCAGGTACAGAACATGTAGTAAACTTTTACCTCCATGATTTCCTGAGTCTTTCCTATTGTCTTTTTAAATATAGAGAAAACTATAGCTGTGTTCCATTCTTCAGGTACAGAACAGTTCTTGCAACACGTATTTAAAATGGAGGAAGCAAAACTCTTAAATGGTTCCTCCATATTTCATTAATTCATCATTAATGTCATCTAGGCCAGCAGCTTTTCTATTTTTGTTACATTTAAGGATACTTTTAATTCTTGTATGTTTGTTTGATCTATAGGGTTATTACCAATTTTTATAGAATCACTTTCTTCACTATCTTCATCACACCATAAATTTCTGTAATGGTGCATTCACTGATTTTCTGTTGTTATGTTAATGTCTACAGCATTTTCTTCCGTCTTATTCATATGTTTCATGAGTATAAACGATATATTCTGTCTTCCGTGAATGTCGTGTTCAACATTAGCAATGAATTTTCCCCAGGGTTCACTATGGTATCTTTTTATCAAATTCTTTGTTTTATTTCTTTTTTGTTTATATATTTCCCAGACATCAATCATTTGTGTTTGTAAACAGATGCTATCAGGTTATGTATTTCTTTAATATTGTTAACTATTTCTGTATTCCATATTCTCAGACCCCTTTCCCGGTTTGTTAGGTTATTTTTCCCCAGTACCTCATTAGCTACGTGTTACCATGGTAACTGAATATGTACGACCTGTTTAGAGATTCCAGATAACAGGTCCGGAATTTACTATAGTATATAAATTGAATTAAATTAAAGGCGCAGAAACCTTACATTACTATTCAGCTACTGCAGGTCCGGTTTGAAGAGAAATGAAATATAATTTTTGCTCGTTGCAAGGTCTACAAAATTCGAAAACACTCGAATATGTGAGAATAATTTTAAAAGTAACATAATCAACAGCAACGGATATGATGCTCACACAACCGCATTTTATTGGCCGACGCAAAGAGAGAGCTGACACGCGCATTCAGAAAGCCGATGCGAGGTGCCGGCCTGGTGTGAGCAACGGCGAGCGATAGCAGCGGGCAGAAGGGACGGGCGCGCGCGCTCGGCAAGAGCCAACCTCTCATACGGATCCCGTATCATGACGATGAAAGGATGGCACATCTGAAAACCGCCATTACAAAGCCCACTGCCGTGCGGCCGGTAATTTCAATAGCTTTCTGCCTCTTTCTGTTCGCGAGTCGGGATGCACGTAGCGATCACATCGCATCGCCGGTCGCCGCCGCTATGGAATCCAGCGCTGGAGCAGGGAGATTGGAGTGGCGAGCGTGAATGAGTGTCGATGCGGCGGGCGCGTTCCATTTCACATCGTATGACCGGAGTTTTATTGCTGTACTCCGGCTGATGAAGAGTCAAACGAAAACGTCATTTACATTGTACACTGCGGGACGCTTTCAGTTTCTATTGCGAGGGAAGCTTCTAAAAAAAAAGGGAGGGAAGCTGCTCGCTTGTGACTCACCGAATAAAATTTTAAAAATGTTTTCACTGTAACTAACGAGGCTTCCCAGTGGAGAACCCTATTTCCTCCAGGAGGCAAGTTGCTGATACATTCAGTCTTCCACAAGTGTCTCTTCACCCTCGTCCATAAGAGGAGTTAGGTTAATACTGGAATTTAAGTGTACCAACAGCAAAAAGTACAAAAAATAAGCGAGACATTATGCTAATAGCTATATAAAATTGTTATTGGGAGTATCAAAATCAATTTCTAAAAGAAATAGCCTTTTCATTTCAGTATATTACAGAAGTTCTCGGTATATATATATATATATATATATATATATATATATATATATATATATATATATATATATATATATGTACACTTTATGTGAATGAACTTACTCCTCTTCAGCCGCGCGGGATTAGCCGAAAAGTCTCAGGCGCTGCAGTCATGGACTGTGCGACTGGTACCGGCGGAGGTTCGAGTCCTCCCTCGGGCATGGGTGTGTGTGTTTGTCCTTAGGATAATTTAGGTTAAGTAGTGTGTAAGCTTAGGGACTGATGACCTTAGCAGTTAAGTCCCATAAGAAAAAATGGTTCAAATGGCTCTGAGCACTATGGGACTTAACTACTGCGGTCATCAGTCCCCTAGAACTTAGATCTACTTAAACCTAACTAACCTAAGGACATCACACACATCCATGCCCGAGGCAGGATTCGAACCTGCGACCGTAGCGGTCGCGCGGTTTCCGACTGTAGCGCCTAGAACCGCTCGGCCACATCGGCCGACTAAGTCCCATAAGATTTCACACACATTTGAACATTTGAACTCCTCTTCTAACAGCAGTAAATCGTTCGTCCCTGGAGTGACGGAGTTACACTGCGGCATTTCATGTTACTTTTGTTAGTTACTTGTTCCATGGTTAATTTTTACAACATAACGACATGAATAAGTCGCTTTACTTCCCATATAACACAATTCGTATTTAACAACAGCCATTTGTAGGTTAGTTCAAAAAACAGTGAAAGTATTTAGTACAATAAGTTAAGTTAGTACGCCGTTCTCTTATACTGTTTACGCTACAAGATTCTAAGTGAAATTTCTTCCATGGAGTGGGAGTTTTCCCGAAGTTTTCTTTCAACGCGAACATTTTAGGTTAGGCTTTACCGCGAATGTGACTGATATCGAATGAAATAACAAGTTTACTTACCAGTCACTGTTTATTTATATCCTCGCCGCGTTTAGAAGGTTTAAATCTCGATTATCAGGTGGATTTACATGTGTTATTATGACATATGTGTGTGTTGTGTTACGATTTTTGGGTAGCGGAACATGACAGTTTGCATATGATGTGTTACGATAGAGAAAAGAGCTTGTATCCACTGGAGATAGTGCCACAGGTTACCCCAAAATCATAACACAACAAACACATATGTCATACTAACAAATGTAAATCCACCTGATAGTGGAGGTTTAAACCTGCAGAACGCGTTGTGGATATAAATAAACTGTGACTGGTAACAGCAAATTTTTTGTTTATTTCGATTTTAGTTTTATTATAGGTCAGGCATTCTATGTCTTTACATAAGTTGTACTGCGCCATCCTTTAGATACCACTAACTCGTAGGAGATACACCATACGAACAGTCTCTAACAGCACTGCGATACGTAGGTGAAAAGTAACATTGGACAATGTAGCTCAATCTCTTAATACTGCAATAAGATGTCTTGCCAAGACCTTGCCTACACTCAACGACGTAATCTGTGTGACTTGACATAATCGTCTGTACTAACACAACGACGCCACTCAAGATTTGATATTCAGCTACTCACGCTATAAAATACACTACACCTCCCGACGACATCACTATCTACAAAAGTATGGACACAGTAATACATTTCGTCGTGTAATGGAGACTGTGATAGCTATCTGAATATTAATTACAACAACGCATCTATCAGGGTTCACTAGTTTCGCAAGATAACTACAAAAGCGCCTATCAAAATAATATTAGATGTGAGAATCTGATGTATTTACTTCACCAATAACAGCAACCTATAGTGAAGCTTACTGCCGGCCGGTGTGGCCGTGCGGTTCTAGGCGCTTCAGTCTGGAATCGCGTGACCGCTACGGTCGCAAGTTCGAATCCTGCCTCGGGCATGGATGTGTGTGATGTCCTTAGGTTAGTTAAGGTTTACGTAGTTCTAAGTTCTAGGGGACTGATGACCACAGATGTTAAGTCCCATAGTGCTCAGAGCCATTTGAACCATTTTTTTTTAAGCTTACTCTGTGTTCTCTGACAACACAGGTACCAGAACCATAACCTTCGTATATAACTGATGATTACGTCAAATAGATCCGTTACCTCATGCAGTTGTTGTTCTTTTAAAGCTTCAGCGAATAATCGTAATAAAAGCAATCAGTGTGAACGTTATAAATTTTTACGTAAATTGGAGAAAGATACAATTTAATGTTGTCTGTCCCTCGTTCTCAGTCAACGATAACCTCTTCAAGTAACGCCTTGCTACAACAACATCCTTGTCTCTATTGAAATTTTATCCTAATAAATTATTGCATAAATCTCAACCTTTCAGAATTAAATGGAATAACTTTTGATTTATAAATAACCACTTTTCAATAAAACATAAATCTGCTTTCCCTGTCTAAATAAAGATTAATTATCTTTCCTTTCGTTGCAAGTTATTAATTAAAAAACACTGTTCCCTCTCTTTAGTTTCTTTGAGCTTTGCTTTTACCAATATTCCAGTGTTTATTGGTCTTTGCATTTACTTTACTACGAAAAGTTATATTCAAGATATTACTCTGCTTTGAAATAAGTCTTTGACTTTTTTTTTTTTGTTGTAGTAGTTTGGGAATAAAGGGTAAGTCGGCTACTGACTTTTTCAATTTACAGCCGTTAATTTTTTATCTCCTGCAATTAATTATTTACAGGTGCAAGTCATCGTTTTACTTTACGAGTGCTATTGCTCTATTCCAAACCCCAGCAAGCGGAAATGCAATAAAAAGTAAAACAGAAAGCTAAATGTCACCGCCACTTTGCAGCTATACGAACTTCAAAACTCAACCACTTCAGGCATTGACTTCCGAGACCCACTAATGTTAAAAACTCAAAACACAGCACTAGATGATCTTTTTTAGAGAGAATTAGCGTATTCTCTAATAAATGGCTCATGATTTGTCGTTTAGGGACAAGAGTAAATGCTATCAGATTCTCAACAAACTTCTGATTGTTTCTTAATAAATAACTATTACGTAGGAGGACCGTTCTCTTTAATACAAACTACAAATTCAGTGCCTCGAACGATATTTCCAGAATTTACTATATTACCACGCTCACGCCAAAGCCACACAATAAACTCTAACGAAATATCGCTAAGTCACTTTCCCTCGGTGCTTGCATGCACCCATACAACCAAAATAACATGATGCAACGTTACTATCCCTTGGTGCGAGCTTTAATCCTCAACCACAAAATATCTAAACGATTTCACGTGAAGACGTCTCTTCATATACACCATTCAACGGAAAATCTCCCAAAAATATTGAAACACGGTTAAATTACAAACACGTGGCTATTACGCAGCACAAAACATCGTTAATCACAAACAGGAGAAACTAATCTCATACCTCAATAATTCGGTGCTTTTCCTACACCTGTCGACCCTACACTCTACCAAACCCGGCGAAACGATCACTTGCTACAGTAGCCGATAGTCTCCTCAAAACACCTTTCTAAACTATTTAGAACTGCTTTGAACACACTTAAATTCTATCCCTATTGCAGACCAATTCACGTATCATAAGTGTGAGTCGATCTCATCACACTCTTGAGTTAATCTCTCTGAAGGCTAACTACTCGAACAACACTCGGATACTACTGAAAGGACAAGCCAAGAACCATTCCCTGCGTCAAACATATCGCGCTAATTTTCTCTTTAACAGGTCTTCGCCTTTTTCGACGGTGACCGTTTTAAACCTTAATAAAATATTCTCATGTTTCAAGCTGCATCAAGTGCTTCACTGCCCACGAGATTTCGGCAGAGATCTCCTCTGCCACTGTCCTGTGGGATGCCGCTGAAGTGCTTACATAGCCGTGCCATCACCAGTGACGTCACCAGTGCTCAGCCCCGCACCATATATGGTAATTTTTTGGTAGCGCAACCGCCGCGTCCGCTTCAACACCCCAGTCACGGCGCGATAAGTTCGTGGACACTGGTCACGCCCACCAGTGGAAGTTCGCCAGAAGCTACGAGGGTAGTTCAATAAGTAATACAACACATTTTTTTTCTCGGCCAATTTTGGTTGAAAAAACCGGAAATTTCTTGTGGAATATTTTCAAACATTCCCGCTTCGTCTCGTATAGTTTCATTGACTTCCGACAGGTGGCAGCGCTGTACGGAGCTGTTAAAATGGCGTCTGTAACGGATGTGCGTTGCAAACAACGGGCAGTGATCGAGTTTCTTTTGGCGGAAAACCAGGGCATCTCAGATATTCATAGGCGCTTGCAGAATGTCTACGGTGATCTGGCAGTGGACAAAAGCACGGTGAGTCGTTGGGCAAAGCGTGTGTCATCATCGCCGCAAGCTCAAGCAAGACTGTCTGATCTCCCGCGTGCGGGCCGGCCGTGCACAGCTGTGACTCCTGCAATGGCGGAGCGTGCGAACACACTCGTTCGAGATGATCGACGGATCACCATCAAACAACTCAGTGCTCAACTTGACATCTCTGTTGGTAGTGCTGTCACAATTGTTCACCAGTTGGGATATTCAAAGGTTTGTTCCCGCTGGGTCCCTCCTTGTCTACCTGAACACCATAAAGAGCAAAGGAGAACCATCTGTGCGGAATTGCTTGCTCGTCATGTGGCTGAGGGTGACAATTTCTTGTCAAAGATTGTTACAGGCGATGAAACATGGGTTCATCACTTCGAACCTGAAACAAAACGGCAATCAATGGAGTGGCGCCACACCCACTCCCCTACCAAGAAAAAGTTTAAAGCCATACCCTCAGCCGGTAAAGTCATGGTTACAGTCTTCTGGGACGCTGAAGGGGTTATTCTGTTCGATGTCCTTCCCCATGGTCAAACGATCAACTCTGAAGTGTATTGTGCTACTCTTCAGAAATTGAAGAAATGACTTCAGCGTGTTCGTAGGCACAAAAATCAGAACGAACATCTCCTTCTTCATGACAATGCAAGACCTCACACAAGTCTTCGCACCCGAGAGGAGCTCACAAAACTTCAGTGGACTGTTCTTCCTCATGCACCCTACAGCCCCGATCTCGCACCGTCGGATTTCCATATGTTTGGCCCAATGAAGGACGCAATCCGTGGGACGCACTACGCGGATGATGAAGAAGTTATTGATGCAGTACGACGTTGGCTCCGACATCGACCAGTGGAATGGCACCGTGCAGGCATACAGGCCCTCATTTCAAGGTGGCGTAAGGCCGTGGCAATGAATGGAGATTACGTTGAAAAATAGTGTTGTGCAGCTAAAAGATTGGGGAATAACCTGGTGTATTTCAATGCTGAATAAAACAACCCCTGTTTCAGAAAAAAAATGTGTTGCATTACTTATTGAACTGCCCTCGTACATAAGCTGCTAGGTGATGGACGAGAAGGAACGTTTCAGCTCGACCATGATCACTATACACAAGAGGAAGTAATCTGAACCGGCCTCACAGCTCCAACATTTCCGCGGCTTTCTCGATTCGGCAGCTATTGTGAATGGGATTAAACAGTCAATGAACATAGTGGCTTTGTTACATCCAAAACGCTGTGCAAGAGTTGGAAAACTGATCCATGACTGGTTTTCACTTTTTCCACTATGACCTCGACCGCTTACGCCGATCTCTGAGAACCAGCGCCTCCACAGCAGGATGGTCAGTGACATCGTTCGTCGTTCAGAATTGTTTGAACACACTGGAAGCATCTGTATCACCTGACGACTGTGTTATGTAATGGAGCAAAGCGTCGTCAGGGGTCACCGACTGTAGCGTAGCAAATTATTAGGAGTTGTCATCTTGTATTGCAAGCGTAAGTTTCCGTGGAGTCTGGAGGAGAGCAGATGGCGGTTCTCATTCTGGCACAGCTGACGCTGGCTACTGAGCCGCGCGAGTCGTGTACTTGCTTAATGCTGCGTGCAGCACGTTACACATACTGCCTATGAATCTGAAGAACTACTATCAAATATTAATATGCACTCCTGGAAATGGAAAAAAGAACACATTGACACCGGTGTGTCAGACCCACCATACTTGCTCCGGACACTGCGAGAGGGCTGTACAAGCAATGATCACACGCACGGCACGGCGGACACACCAGGAACCGCGGTGTTGGCCGTCGAATGGCGCTAGCTGCGCAGCATTTGTGCACCGCCGCCTTCAGTGTCAGCCAGTTTGCCGTGGCATACGGAGCTCCATCGCAGTCTTTAACAATGGTAGCATGCCGCGACAGCGTGGACGTGAACCGTATGTGCAGTTGACGGACTTTGAGCGAGGGCGTTTGGTGGGCATGCGGGAGGCCGGGTGGACGTACCGCCGAATTGCTCAACACGTGGGGCGTGAGGTCTCCACAGTACATCGATGTTGTCGCCAGTGGTCGGCGGAAGGTGCACGTGCCCGTCGACCTGGGACCCGACCGCAGCGACGCACGGATGCACGCCAAGACCGTAGGATCCTACGCAGTGCCGTAGGGGACCGCACCGCCACTTCCCAGCAAATTAGGGACACTGTTGCTCCTGGGGTATCGGCGAGGACCATTCGCAACCGTCTCCATGAAGCTGGGCTACGGTCCCGCACACCGTTAGGCCGTCTTCCGCTCACGCCCCAACATCGTGCAGCCCGCCTCCAGTGGTGTCGCGACAGGCGTGAATGGAGGGACGAATGGAGACGTGTCGTCTTCAGCGATGAGAGTCGCTTCTGCCTTGGTGCCAATGATGGTCGTATGCGTGTTTGGCGCCGTGCAGGTGAGCGCCACAATCAGGACTGCATACGACCGAGGCACACAGGGCCAACACCCGGCATCGTGGTGTGGGGAGCGATCTCCTACACTGGCCGTACACCACTGGTGATCTTCGAGGGGACACTGAATAGTGCACGGTACATCCAAACCGTCATCGAACCCATCGTTCTACCATTCCTAGACCGGCAAGGGAACTTGCTGTTCCAACAGGACAATGCACGTCCGCATGTATCCCGTGCCACCCAACGTGCTCTAGAAGGTGTAAGTCAACTACCCTGGCCAGCAAGATCTCCGGATCTGTCCCCCATTGAGCATGTTTGGGACTGGATGAAGCGTCGTCTCACGCGGTCTGCACGTCCAGCACGAACGCTGGTCCAACTGAGGCGCCAGGTGGAAATGGCATGGCAAGCCGTTCCACAGGACTACATCCAGCATCTCTACGATCGTCTCCATGGGAGAATAGCAGCCTGCATTGCTGCGAAAGGTGGATATACACTGTACTAGTGCCGACATTGTGCATGCTCTGTTGCCTGTGTCTATGTGCCTGTGGTTCTGTCAGTGTGATCATGTGATGTATCTGACCCCAGGAATGTGTCAATAAAGTTTCCCCTTCCTGGGACAATGAATTCACGGTGTTCTTATTTCAATTTCCAGGAGTGTATCTTTATTGTGCTTAGTGTACCAAATTCTACGGTAAAACAAGCTTACAGCTAAAATTTCAAATCAATATCTTCAATATTCTCGGAGTTATAAAGTTTACCTAAAACAATAACCGTGCTGGCATTGTGAAACGGAGTTAGGGACTGCAATACATTCACCTATGGTATCAACTAAAACTACAACCAAGAGGATGAGTTGATATAATCCAATTTTCTGGAATTTACTTTAATTTCATTACTACAGATTTCTGAAATAATTAAAAGTACTTTGGAAAGTTATCACTTCGTCGTGTTTTGGTTCTGTGAGTGTTTTGGAGAGACAGAGAGTGAATGGAGGACATATGTAAAGTGATATTATACGGAAACTATGTAAATGTATGCGTGAGATAGTTGTTGTGCAGTAGGGGCATTTGTGACGTATGTCCGAGTGAGACTGATTTTGTAAAAGGCAGCCAGAAGGGGCGTTGAGTATTAAATTTCTTAGTAATTTATTTTGTGGGAAGCAATCTATTTTGTTTCCATCAAATTTCATGTAGCTTTTTTAATTACGAGATTTCTAGTTTACATGGGTTGAATGAAAATTAATGCCTCTACATTCATAACTCTTCAACAGTTGGCAGTATTGGTATGTGGCAGGTACTGGCTTGTTCCGTAGCCTCTTCTCCACAGCTCCAGCTGGCGGGAAGCCTTAGCATTGAACAATTGTGTTGTTACAGTGAAAAGTATGGAACCCTGCGCAGACGGTCGGTCAATGCGATTTTATCAACGTGCAGTCATTGAATTCTTGACAGCAGAAGGTGTCACCCCAAATGAAATTCATCAGAGAATGAAAGCAGTTTATGGTGATTGTGTTGATGTGAGTACTGTGCGTCTTCATTCTCGTAACGCGAGAGGAGATTCTGCCAAATTTCAAGTCTGTGCACTTTCATTTCAGGAGTCAGCATCCGGGGTACACATCGTGCACAGATGTTCCGATAGCCAAGAAATGCAATAATGTGACCCACACGTTCTTGTGAAATGCCAATTGTGCTTGCAGTTTCTCTCTCAGTGACACGACGATCCTCCAGAATAAATCTGTCAGCATTTTGCTTGTGAAACTCAGTGGTTGCTGTCACAGGACGTCCAACTCTTTGTCACGCAGGCCAGATGTTCCCGCCTCAAAATATTGAAACTTACTCGCTCAACGACGCAAAGTACTCGCATCAACACCATAAACTGCTTTCATTCTCTGATGAATCTCCTTGGGGTGACACCTTCTGCTGTCAAGAATTCAATGACTGCACGTTGCTTAAATCGCCTTGACCGACCGTCGGCGCAGCGTTCCATACTTTACACTGTAACAACACAACCTTTCGATGCTAAGGTTTCCTGCAAACAGGAGCTGTAGAGAAGAGGCTAAGGAACAGGCCAGTACCTGCCGCATATCAATGCTGCCAACTGTTGAAGAGTTGCGAAGGTGGAGGCATTACTTTTCAGTCAACCCTCGTAAATTGTGTTAATGTGATCGGATGACACTAGAAATCCGTGAGTATAGAAGTGCTATAGATGGTTTAATTTTCTGCTTAACATACTAGCCAATAGGAATTCAGCATTTCCCGCGCGTTTGAGTAGATCTATGAGTCGATAGAGTCGATCAGGAGCTGTCTTCTAGTTAACACCTAATCGCGTTGATCAAGTTTGCACCAAAATGAAGAAATTCGCGTGTTGATCGGTTCTCGTGCCGCTCACGAAGAGCGACTACACTGCTGAGCATTTTGTGAAAGTTTGAGCCTCGTGAGCGGTTTATTTGACGAGATATTCGCGTGTGAAAATTTCATGTCGTACACAAATTCGGCGCGGCATGTTTCGTGCAGATTACGAGACATTATCGCGAGCACTTCTTTACAACAAGCCTATTCAACGACCGAATGTGTTAACTCGCAAGTAGTAGTGGGTCAGTGACTGTTTAGGACGATCAGAGTATCAGTTCGGACTGAATATTTTCTGGCTGCTTTTGGGTGTGAACTTGTTACAGATGCAGCAGTAAAACTGCATAATTAATGTCGAGATATTAGATGCGGTGTTTTCCATGTTTTAAAGACAATAACCCAACTGAAAGGAAATTTTAGACGTTTTTTCGAACGAGTCGTGGAAGAATCCCGAACACCTGATAGTTTAACTAACTTTCAGCTACTGCCCATGGACGAGTTATGTAGCCTTTGCGTGGTAGGTATTTAGTCATTGTCATCAACGCTGCTTTTGTCGGCTAAACCAGTATCTACCATCGCAGAGTGAAGGGGCTTACAACCTGAAGCCTATCCAGGTAGGTGGACAGAATGCTTAAAGGATTATGAGAGAGTAAACCGCCCCGCCGCACGCCTATCGTTCCAGGTTTGCATGTTAGCGTGAAGCTGAGGGCCATTCCAGCGGTAGTTTAGCTACTGGCAGCTTCTCCCAAGCCGGACACATCTCTGCGTGTCCGACAACGTCCCATCTCTTCCCCCATTCTTTTGCGCAGTTCTTTTCCACAGTCCTTTCCCCAATCCACGGTGTGACCTGATCTTTGCCGAACGATGGGTGGTATTTTGGAAGGCGTGTCGTGAACGGAGCCTGAGGTCCACTGGGAGACCTTCCAGAATAATTAGCCTGATACCGCCGTCGGTAGTCGCTGGTGTCGACCTAACACATACCCAGCTCTTGCGGCACGAAACTGGAGAAGACAGAAAACAACACAAAAACTAAGCGACTTGATGATATCTCAAACACGCAGGCATCAGGTTTGAAACCGTTGAAAGCAGCTTCTGCTACTAGATTGCGTAACAGACCAGTCCAATAATTGGTAAACGTGAGAAGTTGAATCAAATCAAGAACAAACCCTTCTCTGAGGTTAGAGGAGAAATTTCCAGAGAACAAAAATGAAAGAAAGGCAACGAATGACTTCTTCAACATGAATGAATTAAAAGTTCTTGAAACCAAGACCTCCTCAAAATATTCTCTCATTGTGAAGGGAGAATGCAGACCAATTTCACCTCCAGTGTAGGGAAGAATGAGGGATTAGCGTGTTATTAATTTTGGGGACATCTGGATCCAGAAAAAGTCAAGACAGAAAATAGTGAAACGGACTTGTGGTACCGCATTCTCGGTTTTTCGGATGTTGGTTGTCCAACAGAGATATCCACTGATCAATATTGCCTCGCAGCACGAGGAACTACACTCCTGGAAATTGAAATAAGAACACCGTGAATTCATTGTCCCAGGAAGGGGAAACTTTATTGACACATTCCTGGGGTCAGATACATCACATGATCACACTGACAGAACCACAGGCACATAGACACAGGCAACAGAGCATCCACAATGTCGGCACTAGTACAGTGTATATCCACCTTTCGCAGCAATGCAGGCTGCTATTCTCCCATGGAGACGATCGTAGAGATGCTGGATGTAGTCCTGTGGAACGGCTTGCCATGCCATTTCCACCTGGCGCCTCAGTTGGACCAGCGTTCGTGCTGGACGTGCAGACCACGTGAGACGACGCGTCATCCAGTCCCAAACATGGGGGACAGATCCGGAGATCTTGCTGGCCAGGGTAGTTGACTTACACCTTCTAGAGCACGTTGGGTGGCACGGGATACATGCGGACGTGCATTGTCCTGTTGGAACAGCAAATTCCCTTGCCGGTCTAGGAATGGTAGAACGATGGGTTCGATGACGGTTTGGATGTACCGTGCACTATTCAGTGTCCCCTCGAAGATCACCAGTGGTGTACGGCCAGTGTAGGAGATCTCTCCCCACACCATGATGCCGGGTGTTGGCCCTGTGTGCCTCGGTCGTATGCAGTCCTGATTGTGGCGCTCACCTGCACGGCGCCAAACACGCATACGACCATCATTGGCACCAAGGCAGAAGCGACTCTCATCGCTGAAGACGACACGTCTCCATTCGTCCCTCCATTCACGCCTGTCGCGACACCACTGGAGGCGGGCTGCACGATGTTGGGGCGTGAGCGGAAGACGGCCTAACGGTGTGCGGGACCGTAGCCCAGCTTCATGGAGACGGTTGCGAATGGTCCTCGCCGATACCCCAGGAGCAACAGTGTCCCTAATTTGCTGGGAAGTGGCGGTGCGGTCCCCTACGGCACTGCGTAGGATCCTACGGTCTTGGCGCGCATCCGTGCGTCGCTGCGGTCCGGTCCCAGGTCGACGGACACGTGCACCTTCCGCCGACCACTGGCGACAACATCGATGTACTGTGGAGACCTCACGCCCCACGTGTTGAGCAATTCGGCGGTACGTCCACCCGGCCTCCCGCATGCCCACTATACGCCCTCGCTCAAAGTCCGTCAACTGCACATACGGTTCACGTCCACGCTGTCGCGGCATGCTACCAGTGTTAAAGACTGCGATGGAGCTCCGTATGCCACGGCAAACTGGCTGACACTGACGGCGGCGGTGCACAAATGCTGCGCAGCTAGCGCCATTCGACGGCCAACACCGCGGTTCCTGGTGTGTCCGCTGTGCCGTGCGTGTGATCATTGCTTGTACAGCCCTCTCGCAGTGTCCGGAGCAAGTATGGTGGGTCTGACACACCGGTGTCAATGTGTTCTTTTTTCCATTTCCAGGAGTGTAGTTCAGATGGCTCCCTCTGAAACGATTGTTGAAGGAGAGGGACGGACGTCACAAGTTCAGGACGGTCTGTCTGGACAAAGGTGCTCTAATCTTTGTCTGTGAGGGAATGGGCACAGTGCATTGACTGAAGGAGATGGTGTCCAAGATATCTCCGTAGAAGATGAAGCAGCCGGACAGGTCCGCAGCAGAACTCTTTAAGAATGCGAAGATATAAAGTTGGGCAGTGAATCTTCTGGAAGACGTTCCTCCAAAGACACTGTTCGAGAGATTACAGGTGCAAGACCAGAAGATTGGAGGGTAATCGACCAGAAGATCGTGTTTGACTGATGAATCGTTTTGGTGGAAGTATATGCAATAACAGGGCCAGAAACTATATGTAGGGACCTCGCATGTTACCGTCATGGTAATTAAGGACAACGGAAGCAATCATTGGAGAAATATGGTGGCTGGACAGTTTTTAACACATCTGCCACACAATATGGAGATAACTTCCGCTCTGAGCTGCCTTCTGGGAAGACAGGAGGTGGACGTGACCCTAACCCAGGAATCCTATTTATACACATATCAAAAAAATTTTGCATCACCCCAGTTCCCAGAACTCCTGAAGATAGACGTTGACTGTGGATGTTGTATCACAGACATAGTCCCTTTGACTGTTCATAGATATCACTAACCCGCCCAAAGATGTAAACAACCATGCAAGAGCAGCGCCTATTAGACGGAAGGGGTCCGACAGCCAATCAGTTCCAATCATTCCACCAGGAAGGAGGAACACAGCTCGTGTTGTCTGTAGTTCAATCATGCCTAGACGGTCAATACCGCGGTTCAATCGCGTTCGCATTGTTACTTTGTGCCAGGAAGAGCTCTCAACAAGTGTCCAGGCGTCTCGAACCAAAGCGATATTGGTCAGACATGGAGGAGATACAGAGAGACAGGAACTGCCGAGGACATACCTTGCTCAGCCGCCCATGGGCTACTACTGCAGTGGATGACCGCTACCTACGGATTATGGCTCGGAGGAACCCTGACAGCTACAGCAACATGTTGAATAATGCTTTTCGTGCAGGCCGGCCGAAGTGGCCGTGCGGTTAAAGGCGCTGCAGTCTGGAACCGCAAGACCGCTACGGTCGCAGGTTCGAATCCTGCCTCGGGCATGGATGTTTGTGATGTCCTTAGGTTAGTTAGGTTTAACTAGTTCTAAGTTCTAGGGGACTAATGACCTCGGCAGTTGAGTCCCATAGTGCTCAGAGCCATTTGAACCATTTTTTTCGTGCAGCCACAGGACGTCATGTTACGACTCAAACTGTGTGCAATAGGCTGCATGATGCGCACCTTCACCCCCGATGTCCATGGCGAGGTCCATCTTTGCAACGACGACACCATGCACCACGGTACAAATGGGCCTAACAATATGCCGAATGGACCGCTCAGGATTAGCGTCACATTCTCTTCACCGATGAGTGTCGCATATGCCTTCAACCAGACCATCGTTTGAGACGTGTTTACAGGCTACCCAGTCAGGCTGAATGGCTTGAACACACTGTCCCTGCTGTCCTGGAGTGACATTATGTGGGGCCGACGTACGCCGCTGGTGGTCATGGAAGGCGCCGAAACGGCTGTACGATACGTGAATGCCACCCTCCGACCGATAGTGCAACCAAATCTGCAGCATATTGGCGAGGCATTCTTCTTCGTAGACGAAAATTCGTACCCCCATCGTGCACATATTGAGAATGACTTCCTTCAAGTTAATGACACCGCTCGACTAGAGTGGCCGGCATGTTCTCCAGACATGAACCCCACTCGACATGCCTGAGATTGATTGAAAAGGGCTGTTTATGGACGACGTGACCCACCAATCACTCCGAGGGATCTACGCTGAATCGCCGTTGAGTAGTGGGACAATCTGGATCAACAGTGCCTTGATGAACTTGTGGATAGTATGCCATGACGAATAGAGGCATGCATCAACGCAAGAGGACGTGCTAGTGGGTATTAGACGTACCGGTGTGTACAGCAGTCTGGACCACCACCTCTGAAGGTCTCGCTGTATGGTGGTACAACATGCAATGTGTGGTTTTCATGAGCAATAAAAAGGGCGGAAATTATGTTGATCTCTATTCCAATTTTCTGTAGTGGTTACGGAATCCTTGGAACCGAAAAAATGGCTCTGAGCACTATGGGACTTAACTTCTGAGGTCATCAGTCCTCTAGAACTTAGAACTACTTAAACCTAACTAACCTACGAACATCACACACATCATTGCCCGAGGCAGGATTCGAACATGCGACCGTAGCGGTCGCGCGGTTCCAGACTGTAGCGCCTAGAACCGCTGTGCCACCCCGGCCGGCCTTGGAACCGAGGTGACGCAAAAGTTTTGTTGGTCTTTGTATAAAGGAGGTGTTTCAAACCTCTTTTGGTCTGGAGGTACGTTGAATTGTACTAAAAATCTATGTACTTACGTGAAAAATAGAATTTCATTTATGCCGATGGAGGACATTTGCTCCAGTGACATAGTTGCTATAGTTACCATCCCAGTGATAACACGTGAGGAAGGAAGGAAAAGGGAAGTTGTCTTGGCGTTAGACTACATTCCGTCTGAGGACAGTACTCTTCCTTCTCAGGAAGTGAGAAGAATGACAGATAGCTACTCACAACAGAATGAACAACTGCCGTTTCTTCGTGATACCCGTGCACACAAATGTGGTGGGGGAAGCAACGACTCCAACAGCAGAGGTGAGCACCTATTGGAATTCCTAATGGAGAGTAATTTAGATGTCATGAACGCGGGTAGGGAACGTAATTCCAAGAGTAGAAGAAGGGAAGAAGTAACTGACATAACTTTTGGGGCCATCGTAATGGGTAGTTTCGCCAAACAAGGGCACGTGGCGTTGGAACTGTCCTTATCTGACCGTATGTATGCTAAGTTTTGGGTTTAAATGGGTGTTAAAAAGACCTTGGTCATTAGAAATCCCAGCAAAACAGACTGTGTCTCATATAGCAGAGACCTAAACTCACGCTTATTTGAAAATTTCGATAAAAATCCAGTAGCTCTTGAGGAAATGGCTGATGAAGTGACGTCTGCCGTTACGACCACGTACTTAGAAAATTCAAGAATAACCAAGACGTGTACAAATAGAAATTACTTTGCTGGAACAATAATCTGGAACTGCGTAGGAAGAAGGTAAGGAGACTGTTCCACTTTGAAAGCAGAAAAGGTTAGTGGATAGAACTGTAAGGAAAATCAGCAGTGGCCGTATTTTGTTGTTTTATTGTCAGCAAAGTCGATTTTCCGTCACTTAGTGACCATCCTCAGTGCTGTAAAATACAATTAAAATTGGCAGGCACTGGCATCAAGCTATAACCACAAGCTTAGAGGGATCACTGAGTTTATGTGATCGCTCTAAGCTTGTGGTTATAGCTTGATGCCAGTGCCTGCCAATTTTAATTGTATATTACAGCACTTAGGATGGTCACTAAGTGACGGAAAATCGATTTTGCTGTCAATAAAACAACAACAACAAAAATACGGCCAATGCTGATTTTCCTTCCAATTCTATCCACTATTTGGTCTTGGTGGACACCACACGCCATGGAGTCGCCAATCAATAAAAGTTAATGAGTTAAATATCGGGAGGCCCTTACTAAATACAACCTTGGTATTCAGCAAACGAAACTGTCATCCTGCAAGCTGTTCGGAGAGGACGAGGAAGGTGCACCTGCCAGGCTTAAGACTTCACTAAATTCTCACCGGAATACCAAAAAGGTCCAGAAGGCACTCTAAGCAAGAAGGATGGTGGGTATACAATGAGAGTTCATGAGATATTTGATGTTTCTGGAATACGACAAACAACAAGACTCAAACCCTGTGAGGTAATAATTTACGATTTATCGACCGCGAAGCCGATAATCTGCCAGAGAATGTGTTGACTTCATGAAAATCCAGTGGGCTGTGGGAACGTTTCAGCCGTTCAAGTCACCAGATGGAATCTTTTCCGGCTGTACAGCAACAAGCAGAAGTCGGATTAATGAGACTGTACCCAGTCGGTCTATCAGCGAGGGTCGTTCCTAATGTAGGAAAAGAGTGAAGGATCTTTTCATTATGAAGCCAGGGACAGATGATCATAACAAGGATAAGGACATGAGACCAATGAGTCTGTCTTCCTCTCTTCCAAAGCCGTTAGAAAAACGTGCACGTTAGGGAGAGGAGTTTAATTAAAGTTCCTTTACATGAAACCAACACACGTATGAGTCAGGCAAATCATGTGAAATGGCACTTCACCAGTTTGTTTGGAAGGGGGATATGCTCACCACTTGCGAGAAATAGTCCTCTGAATCTTCACGGATACTGAGCGAACTTTTAGCAATACGACCTTCAAATCCATTGTTAGAGCTGCAGAATAGCATGGCATTAAGAACACTATATGTAGGAAGATTAAGACGATGCTCAGAAACTGACTTGAAGAAGCCACTAAGATGAATGAGAAAACTATGATCACCGTTACAGAACGTGTCCACAAGGAGAGGTTTTGTCCCCACTATTGTGGAACCTAGCGGTGAATGAACTGAGCAAAGAGTTAAAGGTTATTTTTGCCAAGGTTACGCAGGCGGTTTAGTTTTAGTAATACCTTTCAAATTTGAAAGTACTGTTAGAGCAATGGTGCAATGCGCTCTGAATACTATGCGAAACTGGTACAGAAACAGCATTTAAGGGTCAGTCTCGGGAAAACTTCTGTAATACCTTTGGCGAGGAAGCATATCGAGGACACCCACTGGAATCTTAAGCTCTTCGATGAAATTCTAGTAGTGGGAGGGATATGGCTGCGAAACTGTCGTGAACCCTATAAATAAAGAGTATGTGTTCTAAGACGAAAGATGATCTTAAGTGCACTAGAAGGTCCTGTAGTGAAAATTGGGCTATAACCGCAGCAGCATGTACTGGGTATATAGCTCTGCAATAAGACCCACGATCATTTATGGGGCAACAGTCTAGCGGAAGAAAGCAAAACACAAAGTGATTTCTAAGGAGCTCGGGAAGGTGCAGACACTGGTCTCCATACCTTTTACAGATAGAATTAGCAGCACACCAACTGCTGGGATCGAGACGATGCTGGACACGCCCCTATTATATCTCTGGGATACAATGGAAACCGCTTCGGGGACACACAGGTTAAAAACTGAACAAAATTAGAAACCTTCACAATTTCCTGAATTCCGCACAGATATAATGCATGTGGTAAATATAGGAATGGTCGGGATAATTCTGGTTAACTATACAACTGCTTCAATCTGCTTCAATGAACCTTTTAAAGCAACAACTGGAAGCAAGGATCAGTGGAAAAATGAACCACTATGCCGTTCAGGGGATATAGTCGTATTTACCGACAGGTCGGAAATAGACGAAGGTACTGGCGCCGCAGTATATGGGGTACAGCCCAGACTAGAGAGAGCAATCTCTCTAGAGACGTTGGCCACGGTGTGCCAGGGATGGATATTTCCTATCAACGAGTGCACGAAAGAGAACCTGCGTAAGAGCAACGAGGATCGTGGCGTCAACGCACATTCAGGCAGCCAATGAGCTCCGAAATCTCTCTCAGCCCCTGCAACGAGGTCAAAGATCGTTTAAGAATGCCGTTGAGCCCTTGTAAGGCTAGGAGAAAGCAAGAGGGTAAACTTGCTGTGGGATCTCTGTAGTAGAGGAATTAATGGTAATGAACAAACTCACAGAATGGCCAGGACAGGGGTGGCGACTCGATTTGTTGGGTCGGAACTACGACGAGGATACAATCCAAACTACGTAACCGGATCAGGAGGCCAATTATAGAATACTGAACTAATATCCAAAAACAAAAAACGTGACAGGCTAATGAAGTCGAGAAAAAGTTCTACGGTGCCGGGCTTGAGCAAGACACAGATTAAACTCATTGTAGGACTAATTACTGCTCGTAGGAACTTCAGCAAAAACCTGCAAACGCTCGACGTAGAAGAAGAAGCCCTTAAGTGTACGCTACGTGGTGAGGAAGATGAAACCGCAATAGAAGACCTAGTAAAGGGTCTCTACTACTCTTTAAGGATACTAGCTGGCTTTACTAGAATGACAGAGAGGGAATTCGCACGATAATCACAGTTTCGGTGCGAGCAACAGCGGATAAAAATGGAATCAAATGGTGCGATGTCTAACACCCAGTATGGATTGCTAATGTATGATACTCCACTTTACTAACAGGCTGACCCATTTCCTCTACGTGCTACAATAACGTGGCGAGAAGATTTGTATGTAAACCAGGACTGCGGAACTGTATCTGCAAACAAACAAAAAAATAATTACGCAGCTTTATTTTTTCGATGTTATATTAAAACAATAGGGCCTTTCTTCGTAGATACTTGGAATGATCATACCATCATTTATTGCAACGTTTAAAACTTTATAGTCCTATGAATAAATAGAAAGAATCGGAAGATGGTGAGACTTTGAAAGGGAGCATGACATAAGGATTGATTGAAACATGGGAAATGAATGCAGTAGAAGACTAATGGATGTCTCTGAGAAATGAAGCAGTGAAGGCAGCTGAGAACCAAATAGGCAAAAGAATAAGACCTAATAGAAACCATTGGACAACACACAAGATATTAAATGCAATCAATGAAAGGAGAAAATATAAAAACGCAGTAAGTAGAGAAGGCAAAAGTGAATACAGGCGTCCAAAAAACTAGACTGACGCGAAGCGCAAGATACCAAAGCAGGAATGGATAGTCGAGAAATGTAATCCTTTGGAAGCACGAAAGGATAGAGGAAAGATACAACCACTCATAGGAAAATTAAATCAACAGCTGTACTAAGCAAAGAACGAAAAGCTGCAAGTTGTAAGGGATGAATCGAAGGGCTATAGAAGGGAAATTAGCTTCAATAAAATAGAATTACAGAATGGGAACAGTAAATAGGTGATGATGAGATGGATGAGATAATATTCCGAGTGGAATTTGACAGTTCTGAAGGGGGTAAGTGGAACCAGCGTTCTTGTAGTAGACGACAATTCTACAGAATTACTGACTTTCTTTGGAGAACCAGCCATGACAAAACTTTTCCGCCAGATGTGCAAGATATATGAGACTGACTAAATGCGCTAAGACTTCAATAAGAATGTAATAACCTCAATTCCAAAGAATGCAGGTGCTCATAGGTATGGATATTAGCGAACCATCAGTTTATTGAGTTATGGTTCCAAAATAGTGACATGAGTTGTTTATAGAAATATGGAAAGACTGGTAGGAGCCTACCTAGGAGATCTGTTCGGATTCCGGAGGAATGGAAGAGCACACGAGGCGATTCTGACACTGTGACTTGCCTTAGAAGATAGTTCAAGCAAGGCAGACCCAAGTATATAGCATTTGTAGACCAAAAGAAAGCTTTTGACAACGTTGTCTCGAACACACTCTGAAATTTCGAATGCAGCAGTAATAAAATACAGAATGCCAAACGTCGTACATAACTTGTACAGAAGAATCGAAGAACAGAAAAAGAAAAGCAGTAGTTGGGAAGGGAGTGAGATAGAGTTGTAGCCTATGCCCAACGTTATGTAGACCGTATATTGAGCAAGTAGAAATCAAAGAGAAATATGAAAAGGGAATTTAAGTTCAGGGAGAAGAAATAAGAAGTTTGTGGTTTGCCGATGATGTAATTATCAGAGGAAAATTTGATAAATGCTTATTTTGACCGTCTCAGTTGCTTGTTTCGGGTGACTCGCCCATTCTCAAACCACACACTTTGTGTGGTGACGAGAGGTATGAACTGCTTCAAATAAGAAAGTCAAACTGTTAGCAACAAATACGCTCATTGATATGGCAGCCTACGTGTCTGCTCTTTCACATGAACGAGTTTGACTAAGCGTTCAGATGAAATGTAGATGCATAGGCTTTCATATCAGTGAGATTATTTGTTGCTAACAGTCTGATTTTCTGATATAAAGCAGTTCGTGAATTTTGGCATCATGTTGTGTAACTAATTACGGTTAATATCAAAACGTGTGGATTGAGAACGGGAGCGTCAGCCAGAAATCAGTAACCACTTGTATATTCTTGCAAGTGAGAGGGACAGAATGAAAATTTATCAAATTTTCCTCAATATCATATAGTTGCGGACATACCATTTCGAAGCAGCATGCCTCCGATCAGCAAATAGTTATCAGATATGGTAAATAACTTGAAAGAGCATTAGAAAGGAATAACGTGCCTTGATAAGAGTTTATGATTAAAATCAACAAAATTAAAACGTTGGCAGTAGAATGTAATTCAGTTTAAAAAAATGGCTCTGAGCACTATGGGACTTAACATCTGAGGTCATCAGTCCCCTAGAACTTACAACTACTTAAACCTAACTAACCTAAGGACATCACACACATCCATGCCCGAGGCAGGATTCGAACCTTGGACCGTAGCAGCAGCGCGGTTCCGGACTGAAGCGCCTAGAACCGCTCGGCCACCACGGCCGGCAATTCAGTTAAAACAGGCGATGAACAAACAGTCGGATTAGGAATGAGACATTAAAACTGGTAGCTGAGTTTTATTTCCGAAGCTAAAAATAGATGATAAGCGAAGTAGAGTTGACACAATATGCAAACTGAAAATAACAAGAAACGTATTTCTGAGTACAGAAATATGTTGTCGAATATAAATTCAAGTTTCAGAAAGTCTTTACTACACGTATTTGTATGGAGTGTAAAAGTGTAAGAGAGTGAAATGTAGACGATCAACTGTTCAGAAAAGGAAATATAAGCCTTTGAAATACAGTGCTACAAGGAACTTTAAATGGCTGCATCGAATTGTCCATGAGGTGCTTAAAATTCGACCTGGGAAGAAAAGAAATTTATAGGACAACTTGACTAAAAGAAGTGATCGGTTTATAAGATAAATCTTGAGGCATCTAGGAAACGTCAATGGGAACAGAGGGAAGTATAGGGAGTAAAGATTGTAGATGGAAACAAAATAAAGGAAGATTAGTGTTTTACGTCCCGTCCACATAGAGGAGATCAAGCTTCAGTACAGTAGGAAGGTTGAAATGGATATAGGCTACAGTAATTAAGCAATGATGAAGAAATTTCCGCATGAAAGGCTGCCTTGAAAGGCTGCATCAAAGCAGCCTTTGGCCTGAAGTCCATAATAACATTTTGCTCAAGGTCCTTTACATAACTTTTGAAAATCTTATTAGTTTGTAACCGTAAGAGGGAATTATCGTGCTCTGAAGTTTATGTATTTTGACTGTAAGGCGAAACAAAGCGGCAAATGGGACCAAGGGAGGCGCGCACTCTTGTTCTCCAGAGCATTGTGTTTTTCGTTCCAGCTGACAGCGTAACGCCGCAACTCATTGTCGCTCGTCTCCAGTACTTTGCCAGCCGCTTCGTATTTATTCTGAACGCCGATTTCCAGGATAATTTGGGCTCTTTTCCAATTAGAACCATTTGCTGAATAGCTCCGCGGTTTGATAAGTATTTGTGAATGTGTGTGTTTGTATGCGCGTGTGTGTCTGTGTGTGTGTGTGCACGTGCGCTCGTGCTAACACGAGACAGCGAGACATTTGAAGCGAACTAAGCGAATTAACTAATCGCTGCTCGAATGAGAACAATTTCTCGTCATATCACAAAGAGGAGTACGTTCGAAGGAAAACTTGCGCTATGTGCTAAGAATATGCAAGGGAGGTCGTTAAAATAATGAACTAGTGTCCTCATAGTAACAATAGACTAGCAGGTATAAACGTAGCCCTGCTGCTAAAGCAACTGTTACCAGCCAGTATTTTCGAGCTGTTGCTTAGCAGATGCTCACGTCTTACTGTTTCGTTCATTTGTGATGTGCATTTAGTAAGTATTGATGGGTATTATACTGGGTGAGGTGCTTAACTTATTTACATCAAACATGGTTTCATGCCCTGAAGATATGTATTTGAAATCTATTTTCACCTTAATAGTTACTGGTGGATCATAAAATACTGACAAATGCGTTTCCGTAATTCTATTTACGATGGACAGAGTTCAAGTGAATTTCGCTATTTTTTCGCCAACTATATTCTTCAATGAGGAAGTCAGTGGTATCACTGCTAAAATTATTTGACAACTTCCCTTCATTTTATTACTGCAGTTAGTTTTAGTTTTCCTATCGTCTGTGAGCGTGAGTTTCGCAGTCAAATCTTAAATATTTTTTGTAGGTGTGTTCCGTCCATGCAACTAATTGACGGCAGGTTGTTTACTGCCATACGCGTTTCGCTTCTTTTGTTTGTGAAGCATCTTCAGTGGCCTGTAATACATGTTTCTTTTTTACATATAACAGATATATTATGTAGTAGTTACAATAAGTTGCTGTGTTACATTTTGCCATGTTTTTCTCTTGCTTTTCAGGTTAGAATTAACTTTTATAGCACAAATTTCGTGGGGTGAAAATTACCGTCCGGTGTTACGATTTCCAGCACTGTTAGCCCATATGTGTGGTCCTGGATATGGACTCATTAGTCTCCGGAAAAAGGCCAGTTGGAGCATGGAGACTAATGAACATATCTCCAGGACCACACGCATATCGGCTAACAACGCCGGAAATCGTACGTAATACCGATGATAATTTTCACCTCACGAAATTTGTGTTACAAAAGTTTATTCTAACCTGAAAACAAGAGAAAAACATGACAAAACGTAACACGGCAACATATTGTAATTGCCACATAATAAAAACTAAACAAAACTCCGACCGAACAGGCCTTGGAAGGCCCAACCGTACCGACCGGCCGCCGTTTCATCCTCCACCAACAGGCGTCACTGGATGCGGATATGGAGGGGCATGTGGTCAGCACACCGCTCTCCCGGCCGTATGTCAGTTTACGAGACCGCAGCCGCTACTTCTCAATCGAGTAGCTCCTCAGTTTGCCTCAGAAGGGCTGAGTGCACCTCGTATGCTCACAGCACTCGGCAGACCGAATGGTCACCCTTCCAAGTGCTAGCCCAGCCCATCAGCACTTGACTTCGGTGATCTGACTGGAACCGGTGTTACCACTGCGGAAAGGCAGTTGGCATTACCACATAATGTTAAGAAAAGAAACCTGTATTAGAGAACACTGAAGATGCTTTGCAAGGAAAAGAAGCGAAACGCGTACGACAATAAACAAACTACCTTCAATTAGTTGCATAGATGGAACATACCTGCATGAATTTTGAAGCAACTAAGTAACGACGGAAAACAGAAAAAATGACTTAAGTATTTGCTGCTGATTTTTCGAGAGTTAATGAGCTGTTGCATGAACTTTATACATGTACGAGGTGTGGCTAGAAAAAAACCGGACTAGTACTGGTGAAACAATAAAACGAATGCAATAAGGCTGAAAGTCGCGTGGCCTGTCACGTGACTCTCGCTCCGCCTACTGCTCGAGTTTCATCTGCCTCCTGCACTCAGTCTGCCCGTGGCGTCTGTTTTAAGTAGTTGACGTTTTGTCTGTGCGTCGGAAAATGTTGAGTGTACAGAAAGAACAGCGTGTTAACATCAAATTTTGTTTCAAACTAGGAAAATCTGCAAGTGAAACGTTTGTAATGTTACAACAAGTGTACGGCGATGATTGTTTATCGCGAACACAAGTGTCTGAGTGGTTTAAACGATTTAAAGATGGCCGCGAAGACACCAGTGATGACACTCGCACTGGCAGACCATTGTCAGCAAAAACTGATGCAAACATTGAAAAAATCGGTAAACTTGTTCGACACTTTCCTTGTCAACTCCTGTTAACTCAGACACTGCTCTGATTGTTAAACGGCGATCTTGTCGAACAAGTTTACCGATTTTTTCAATGTTTGCATCAGTTTTTGCAGACAATGGTCTGCCAGTGCGAGTGTCATCACTGGTGTCTTCGCGGCCATCTTTAAATCGTTTAAACCACTCAAACACTTGTGTTCGCGATAAACAATCATCGCCGTACACTTGTTGTAACATTACAAACGTTCCACTTGCAGATTTTCCTAGTTTGAAACAAAATTTGATATTAACACGCTGTTCTTTCTGTACACTCAACATTTTCCGACGCACAGACAAAACGTCAACTACTTAAAACAGACGCCACGGGCAGACTGAGTGCAGGAGGCAGATGAAACTCGAGCAGTAGGTGGAGCGAGAGTCACGTGACAGGCCACGCGTCTTTCAGCCTTATTGCATTCGTTTTATTGTTTCACCAGCACTAGTCCGGTTTTTTTCTAGCCACACCTCGTATATTACTGTGTTCAGACGCTCCGCACGGGCTACACGACTGCCTTTTACACTGGTTAATTAATTCTTGTTTAGCTGTTTTATTATTTCCAGTCCGCAAATCTACGTGAGGCCACCTTTCGCATATCCGGGTATATTCATATAATAAAAATTCTTTGGAAATGAACTTTAGACTATTAGGTTTAGACTACACTATTATCTTGCGGGATTTTATCAGTTCATTACACATATTTTCTATTATTTTATTTATTATATATAATCACATATTCGCTAACATATCCGATCTACTAGTTAAAGTTTCATAAACGGCTTCATAAATGTTTGTGTTAAATTTTGGGCTTAAAATTGACGGCACACGGCCGACGCCTATTGAGTTAAAGCAGTCCAAGCTAACAAAAGTTTCAAGAAAATGTACAGTGCACCTAACATTTCCAGGAACGTGCATACAATAAACTACAATTCAATTTAAACTTGTTTGAGAGGGAATGTTTAAATTAGAATGTGATTTCTAAAAGTACACTGCATTTATTATTATTTTAGATCACTGATATGATCATGCTAAATTCTATACTAATTTAATCAGTTAGTGTTTCCGACGTTCACTGCTGTAATTATTATTTCGTTTGAAATAACGTCACAGATGCTTTGAGATAATCTGTTCCGCTTTGGCCCGATCTGACATGGACGTGACATGAAAAGCTGACGAATAACTCAAATTCTGCCCCTAATAATCTATCATATCTCACATACCTTCGTTGATACGTCTGTGAAAAGATGTATGTGCGTACAACAACTACCATCGTCTCACGTTAGCAACAGATCTGACTGAGAACCAGCGAAAATTCTGGTCCTATTTAAAATCGCTAGGCAAGGTTAAGGCTTCCATTCAGTCTCTTTTTGAGCAAACTGGTGTGTCAGTTGCAGATAACAAAACGAAAGCCGATTTAAAACTTCGCGTTCAAGAAATCGTTCACATCGGAGAATCGTACAACCCTACCACCGTACAGACTCACGTTTGGATGGCACAGTAATAAACATTTCTGGCGTAGAGAAACAACTAAGCAAATAAATCACAAGGTCCGGGTGGAAACCTGGTTCGATTTTACAAAGAGTACTCTGCAGCCAAGGCCGTTACCTAGTTGGCATTAATCGTGAATCTCTCGCCCAACACAAAGTCCCAACCCCAGGTGACTCCAATAAGAAGGGAAAAAATTACGAACTAATATTTCTAAATTCTGTTAGTTGCAGAATGCTTGAATATATTCTCAGTTCGAATTTAATAAACGTTTTGAGACTGAGAAGCTTATTTCCACGAATTACTTTGGTTTTAGAAAGCATCCCTCGTGCGAAACTCAGCTTGTCCTTTTCTCACATGATACACGGCGAACTATGGATGAAGGGCAACAGGCAGATTCCATAGTTCTAGATTTCCGTAAAGCATTGACACGGTGTCCCTTTGCAGTCTGTTAACGAAGGTACGAGCGTTTGGTTCAAACGGTTCAAATGGCTCTGAGCACTATGGGACTTAACTTCTAAGGTCATCATTCCCCTAGAACTTAGAACTACGTAAACCTAACTAACCTAAGGACATCACACACATCCATGCCCGAGGCAGGATTCGAACCTGCGACCGTAGCGGTCGTGCGGTTCCAGACTGTAGAGCCTATAACCGCTCGGCCACCCCGGCCGGCGAGCGTTTGGAATAAAGTGACAAATATGTGAGTGGCTCGAATACTTCTTAAGTAATAGAACCCAGTATGTTGTCCTCGACGGCGAGTATTCATCAGAGATAACGGTATCGTTGGGAGTGGCCCAGGAAAGAGTGATAGGACAACTGTTGTTCACTATATACATAAATGATTTGGCGGACAGCGTGGGCAGCAATGTGCGGTCGTTTGCTGATGATTCTGTGGTGTACGGTAACGTGTCCAAGTTGAGTGACTGTAGGAACGACTCACAAGGGAACCTCCCCATCGCACCCCCCTCAGATTTAGTTATAACTTGGCACAGTGGATAGGCCTTGATAAACTGAACACAGATCAATTGAGAAAACAGGAAAAAGTTGTGTGGAACTGTGATAAAATAAGAAAAATATACAAACTGAGTAGTCCATGGGCCACATGGGCAACATCAAGGAGAACGTGAGCTCAGGAGCGCCGTGGTCCCGTGGTAGCGTGAGCAGCTACGGAGCGAGAAGTCCCTGGTTCAAGTCTTCCCACGAGTGAAAATTTTACATTCTTTATTTTTGCATAGTTATTATCTGTCCGTTCGTTCATTGACGTCTCTGTTCACTGTAATAAGTTTAGTGTCTGTGTTTTGCGACCTCATCGGAAAACCGTGCGATTAGTAGACGAAAGGACGTGCCTCTCCAATCGGAACCGAAAACATTTGATCGCAAGGTCATAGGTCAACCGATTCCTCCACAGGAAAACACATCTGTTATATTCTATACGACACTGGTGACGCCATGTGCGTCACATGACAGGAATATGTTGTCGACCCACCTAATTTCTACACTTGGCGAATGGGTAAAAAGATTCTTCTACCTTGCCCGATTTAAGTTTTCTTGTGGATGTGATAATCACTCCCAAAAAAGTGATGAAAACATAAGAGTTTGTCACGTAAACTGAAAATAAAAAATTAAAGTTTTCACTCGATGGAAGATATGAACCAAGGACCTTTCGTTCCGCAGCTGCTCACGTTACCACGAGACGACGGCGCTCCTGCGGTCCGAGTGTCCTTGATGTTGCCTATCTTCCCCTGAACTACTCAGTTTGTATATTTTGCTTATTTTTTCAGTTGCACACAACTTCTTCCTGTTTTCTCAATTGATCTGTGTTCAGTTTTTCATGGCCTATCCACTGTGCCAACTTATAACTAAATCTGAGGGGGGTGCGATGGGGAGGTTCCCTTGTCAGACTTAAATTTCTAGTTGGTGTGATGAGTGGGAAAATGTAAGTCAATGCGGATGAGTAAAAGATCAAACCTGTAATGTTCGGATGCAGTATTACTAGTGTCCTGCTTGACACACTCAAGTAGTTTAAATGCTCGTATCTGGGCATAACGTTGCAAAGTGAAATGAGGTGGCCGGCCGGAGTGGCCGTGCGGTTCTAGGCGCTGCAGTCTGGAACCGAGCGACCGCTACGGTCGCAGGTTCGAATTCTGCCTCGGGCATGGATGTGTGTGATGTCCTTAGGTTAGTTAGGTTTAAGTAGTTCTAAGTTCTGGGCGACTGATGACCTCAAAAGTTAAATCGCATAGTGCTCAGAGCCATTTGAACCGTTTTTGAAATGAGGTGGAACGAGCATGAGAGAGCTGTAATAGGGAAGGCAAGGGGTCGGCTTCGGTTTATTGGCAGAGGCTTAGGAAAGAGTGGTTCACCTATAAAGGCGACCGCATATAGGATGCTGCTGCAACCTATTCTTGAGCACTGCTCGAGTGTTTGGAGTTCGTACCAGATCGGACTGAAGGAAGACGTGGATGCAATTTAGAGGCGGGGTGGTGGATTTGTTACCGGTAGGTTCGAACAACACGTAAACGTTACGGACATGCTTGCCCCCCCATGAACCATGAACCTTGCCGTTGGTGGGGAGGCTTACGTGCCTCAGCGATACAGATGGCCGTACCGTAGGTGCAACCACAACGGAGGGGTATCTGTTGAGAGGCCAGACAAACATGTGGTTCCTGAAGAGGGGCAGCAGCCTTTTCAGTAGTTGCAGGGGCAACAGTCTGGATGATTGACTGATCTGGCCTTGTAACATTAACCAAAACGGCCTTGCTGTGCTGGTACTGCGAACGGCTGAAAGCAAGGGGAAACTACGGCCGTAATTTTTCCCGAGGACATGCAGCTTTACTGTATGATTAAATGATGATGGCGTCCTCTTGGGTAAAATATTCCGGAGGTAAAATAGTCCCCCATTCGGATCTCCGGGCGGGGACTACTCAAGAGGACGTCGTTATCAGGAGAAAGAAAACCGGCATTCTACGGATCGGAGCGTGGAATGTCAGATCCCTTAATCGGGCAGGTAGGTTAGAAAATTTAAAAAGGGAAATGGGTAGGTTAGATATAGTGGGAATTAGTGAAGTTCGGTGGCAGGAGGAACAAGACTTTTGGTCAGGTGATTACAGGGTTATAAATACAAAATCAAATAGGGGTAATGCAGGAGTAGGTTTAATAATGAATAAAAAAATAGGAGTGCGGGTTAGCTACTACAAACAGCACAGTGAACGCATTATTGTGGCCAAGATAGACACAGAGCCCATGCCTACTACAGTAGTACAAGTTTATATGCCAACTAGCTCTGCAGATGATGAAGAAATTGATGAAATGTATGACGAGATAAAAGAAATTATTCAGGTAGTGAAGGGAGACGAAAATTTAATAGTCATGAGTGACTGGAATTCGTCAGTGGGAAAAGGGAGAGAAGGAAACATAGTAGGTGAATATGGATTGGGGGGAAGAAATGAAAGAGGAAGCCGCCTTGTAGAATTTTGCACAGAGCATAACTTAATCATAGCTAACACTTGGTTCAAGAATCATAAGAGAAGGTTGTATACCTGGAAGAATCCTGGAGATACTAAAAGGTATCACATAGATTATATAATGGTAAGACAGAGATTTAGGAACCAGGTTTTAAATTGTAAGACATTTCCAGGGGCAGATGTGGATTCTGACCACAATCTATTGGTTATGAACTGCAGATTGAAACTGAAGAAACTGCAAAAAGGTGGGAATTTAAGGAGATGGGACCTGGATAAACTGACTAAACCAGAGGTTATACAGAGTTTCAGGGAGAGCATAACGGAACAATTGACAGGAATGGGGGAAAGAAATACAGTAGAAGAAGAATGGGTAGCTCTGAGGGATGAAGTAGTGAACGCAGCAGAGGATCAAGTAGGTAAAAAGACGAGGGCTAATAGAAATCCTTGGGTAACAGAAGAAATATTGAATTTAATTGATGAAAGGAGAAAATATAAAAATGCAGTAAATGAAGCAGGCAAAAAGGAATACAAACGTCTCAAAAATGAGATCGACAGGAAGTGCAAAATGGCTAAGCAGGGATGGCTAGAGGACAAATGTAAGGATGTAGAGGCTTGTCTCACTAGGGGTAAGATAGATACTGCCTACAGGAAAATTAAAGAGACCTTTGGAGAGAAGAGAACCACTTGTATGAATATCAAGAGCTCAGATGGCAACCCAGTTCTAAGCAAAGAAGGGAAGGCAGAAAGGTGGAAGGAGTATATAGAGGGTTTATACAAGGGCGATGTACTTGAGGACAATATTATGGAAATGGAAGAGGATGTAGATGAAGATGAAATGGGAGATAAGATACTTCGTGAAGAGTTTGACAGAGCACTGAAAGACCTGAGTCGAAACAAGGCCCCGGGAGTAGACAACATTCCATTAGAACTACTGATGGCCTTGGGAGAGCTAGTCATGACAAAACTCTACCATCTGGTGAGCAAGATGTATGAGACAGGCGAAATACCCACAGACTTCAAGAAGAATATAATAATTCCAATCCCAAAGAAAGCAGGTGTTGACAGATGTGAAAATTACCGAACTATCAGTTTAATAAGTCACAGCTGCAAAATACTAACGCGAATTCTTTACAGACGAATGGAAAAACTGGTAGAAGCGGACCTCGGGGAAGATCAGTTTGGATTCCGTAGAAATGTTGGAACACGTGAGGCAATACGAACCTTACGACTTATCTTAGAAGAAAGATTAAGAAAAGGCAAACCTACGTTTCTAGCATTTGTAGACTTAGAGAAAGTTTTTGACAACGTTAACTGGAATACTCTCTTTCAAATTCTGAAGGTGGCAGGGGTAAAATACAGGGAGCGAAAGGCTATTTACAATTTGTACAGAAACCAGATGGCAGTTATAAGAGTCGAGGGGCATGAAAGGGAAGCAGTGGTTGGGAAAGGAGTGAGACTGGGTTGTAGCCTCTCCCCGATGTTATTCAATCTGTATATTGAGCAAGCAGTAAAGGAAACAGAGGAAAAATTCGGAGTTGGTCTTAAAATTCATGGAGAAGAAGTAAAAACTTTGAGGTTAGCTGATGACATTGTAATTCTGTCAGAGACAGCAAAGGACTTGGAAGAGCAGTTGAACGGAATGGACAGTGTCTTGAAAGGAGGATATAAGATGAACATCAACAAAAGCAAAACGAGGATAATGGAATGTAGTCAAATTAAATCGGGTGATGCTGAGGGTATTAGATTAGGAAATGAGACACTTAAAGTAGTAAAGGAGTTTTGCTATTTAGGGAGCAAAATAACTGATGATGGTCGAAGTAGAGAGGATATAAAATGTAGATTGGCAATGGCAAGGAAATCGTTTCTGAAGAAGAGAAATTTGTTAACATCGAGTATAGATTTAAGTGTCAGGAAGTCGTTTCTGAAAGTATTTGTATGGAGTGTAGCCATGTATTGAAGTGAAACATGGACGATAACCAGTTTGGACAAGAAGAGAATAGAAGCTTTCGAAATGTGGTGCTACAGAAGAATGCTGAAGATAAGGTGGATAGATCACGTAACTAATGAGGAGGTATTGAATAGGATTGGGGAGAAGTGAAGTTTGTGGCACAACTTGACTAGAAGAAGGGATCGGTTGGTAGGACATGTTTTGAGGCATCAAGGGATCACAAATTTAGCATTGGAGGGCAGCGTGGAGGGTAAAAATCGTAGAGGGAGACCAAGAGATAAATACACTAAGCAGATTCAGAAGGATGTAGGTTGCAGTAGGTACTGGGAGATGAAGAAGCTTGCACAGGATAGACTAGCATGGAGAGCTGCATCAAACCAGTCTCAGGACTGAAGACCACATAAACAACAACATGCTTCGGGAACTTAAATGAGAATCTCTGACTGCAAAGCGACGTTATTTTCGAGAAACGCTATTGAGAAAATTTAAGGAACCGGCATTTGAAGCTGAAGCATGATTCTACTGTTGCCAACATGCATTGCGCGTAAGGACCACGAAGATAAGATAGAGAAAGTAGGGCTAATACGGAGGCGTACAGATAGTCGTTTTTCCCTCCCTTTGTTTGCGAGTGGAACAGGTAAGGAAATGACTAGTAGTGCCACAGGACACCGCCACGCACCTTGCGGTGGCTTACGGATTATCTATGTAGATGTAGATTTAGATACGCTTCCTCAATAGTGTTTCAAAAATAAATCACATTTCCAGCATCTACGTGTTGCTACACACATGTCATGGACTTGCCTGCGCAGCTTGATCTGCGAGACTGTTCCCCCTCACATCTCAAAATTCTGTCGACTCATAGATGGCATTGTTGACCGACAGGATTGCCAATGCCCCACATCAAATGATTACCGGTTGTGTAGTAAGTACACTGAGGATTTGAATGAAATACTGTGGAATCAGTTTCTATACACTGGTCCAAAGCATTAAGACCACCTGCTCATAGAGTATTGGTCTATCTTTGGAACGGAATACAGCAGCGGTTCTGCGTGGTGTGGATTGGACAAGTCCTTGATTGGTGTCCGGAGATACGTGGCTCCCGCTGGTTGCTGGACGCGGAGATGGCGTCCGATAACGCCACATATGTGTGCCAGAGGGTTCAGATCAAGGGAATTTGCTGACTAGGATAATGTGAGTTGGCTATCGTGCGCGGCAAATTACTGTAGCACGATTCTGGCCCTGTCAAATGGACAAGAGCATTAATATTATGGGTATTTCGAGTGAATTTGGTTATCTGTTTTCTCTACCAATTTCTTAAAATGCTGTAATGTTACTTACATTTTCCTAAGATTTCTCTAAATAATGTATAACTGAATTTGGTTTTCCTTAATTTTTTGTTAACTGATAAAACCCACTCCTCACAGTGTTAAATACACGTGCAATCGTAAGTAATAACCTGAATTTTAAAATTAAAATTTTATGGCATCGACATATCGAAATATCAATATTTTGCTTTCGATTAGTCATCGATATCATTAACTAGGACAGCCATATCAGATGTGTCTAATATCGATGTATATCTTCCGATGAACTAGTATGAGGTACTCTGACGAACATTCGGCAGTCGATACGCAGATAACAGAGACTGACTAGGTTCGGAGTAAAGATATTTCGACTGTCAAAATTTTATAAGTAAATTGTCGAAGCATTCGTAACAAAGTTCCCGAATTTACTGCCTTCTGGGATATTTGTCGTGCTCAAATTAACCTTCGGTCCGAGAACTGGCAGAAACCGGAAGTTGAAAGCTCTGAAATATTTAGCGAGCCATTGAACGTATATTGCATAGACAGATTAGACGCCATTGGGCAGAGAGTGTTCATTGCGGTCGACAAAAATATTTTTTGTAATTAGTCCGATTTCGAATGTGACTTTCAAATTATCTGGAAGCCTATAACTGATCTAGGTGAAATCTAGTTAATTTTTGGATGTTTTTAAAGGCCACCCGATCCCTCCAAGACAGTTTTAGAGTCACTGAAAGAAATTCTACGTTCAGTATCACAGAAATATCCAGATCATGAAATATCAGTTGGAGGAAACCCACCGAGCATAGACTGGGACGTCTATGGATTCATTGCAGGGGGTACGGATAGGTAATCTTGCGAAGCTAGTTAGGCAGCTCACAGTCAATGGAGATATTTTAGACCTTGCATTTAAAAAACAGGCCTAACGTTATAGACAGTGTCGGTATAGAGGAAAGGATTTAAAGTTAATAAATCGATCAAGAAGGCTAGGAGAGTATTTTTGTTAGAGCAGATACGCAGTTCGTAGATCCTGCTTAGACAGTGAATGGAGATTATTTAGTTCCAGTAAGATGGAAGTAGAGGAATTATGGGCAAAGTTTAAATGGCTTGTAAATTGCACAGTGGATAAGAATTCCGAGTAAGTGGATTAGGAACAGCAAAGACCTACCATGGTTTAACAAATGGCTCTGAGCACAATGAGACTTAACTTCTGAGGTCATCAGTCGCCTAGAACTTAGAACTAATTAAACCTAACTAACCTAAGGACACCACACACATCAATGCCCGAGGCAGGATTCGAACCTGCGACCGTAGCGGTCGCTCGGCTCCAGACTGTAGCGCCTAGAACCGCACGACCACTCCGGCCGGCCATGGTTTAACAACAAAATTAGGAAAATGCTGAGCAAGCAAAGACTGTGCTACTCTCGGTTCAAAAGAGAACACACAAATGACGTAAGGCAAAAGTTAGTACTGACCCATATGTCTGTAACAAGATAGATGCGCGAAGCATACAACAACTACCACCGTATGAAATGTCTTCTAATTTGCGAATATGGACAACCATCAGCTGTATGATGGAATAACGAGAACGCAAATTTGTGGCGGACCGGGACTCAAACCCGAATTTCACGGTTATCGCGAACAGGTGCCCTACCATCCGAGAATGACTCACGGTGAAGCTCAAACTTTCATACGTCGTCAGTCATGTGTCTACAACCTGCAGTCGTACATTTATTGTTTATATTCCCGTAGAGGGGAAATATGTCAATTGAAAGTCGCTTGCCCGGTGCCGATATTGCAGCGCCTGTGTTTTTCAGAAGTATGGCGAAATGGCTCTGAGCACTATGGGACTCAACTGCTGAGGTCATTAGTCCCCTAGAACTTAGAACTAGTTAAACCTAACTAACCTAAGGACATCACAAACATCCATGCCCGAGGCAGGATTCGAACCTGCGACCGTAGCGGTCTTGCGGTTCCAGACTGCAGCGCCTTTAACCGCACGGCCACTTCGGCCGGCTTTCAGAAGTATGATGCAAAGTTCCTTCGTGTACGCATCCGTGTCCGAAGGAGCAGCCACTGAGGCGACTACAGCCGTTATGAAATCCCTATGCATGTCGAAGGCTTCTAAGCAGTCACCCGTTGACCAGTCTGGTGTCGTAAGAGAAGATACCGAAAGGAAAGGTGAAATTTTAAACGTCGCGTTTAAGAAATCTTTCACGCAGGAGAATGACACAAACACACCGTCGCTTGACCATCACACAGGGTCCGATCTAGAAAACATAGTAATAATTATTGCTGGAGTAAAGAAGCAATTGGAAGAGTTGAAGACAAATAAGTCGCCAGGTCCGGATGGAATCCAAATACGGTTTTACAAAGAGTATTCTACAGCAATGACCCATTACTTAGGTTGCACTTCGTCGTGAACCTCTCGCCCAGCGATAAGTCCCAAGCGACTGGAAAAAAGTGCATGTCACACCTGTGTATACGAAGGGTAAACAAAATGACCCGCAACATTTCTTTTTTTCTTTCTTCCGCTTGTGTCTTCATCCGGCCGTTTCGCAGGGTCGGCATTCTTAGCAACGAATTTGGCAAGGTTAATGTTAAGGGGTGGCCGGATGCCCTTCCTGCTGCCACCCTGTACCCCCCCCCCCCCCCCCCCCGGGAAGGAATTAGTGTATCCCAGCTATCTGGATCTAGTGTAATCCATGGATGAGTGTGAGCATGTTCAGATGTCTGCGAGGCGTGTAACTGAGGCGGGACGTGGGAACCAGCCCAATATTCACCTGGTGTGATGTGTAAAACCGCCTAAATACCACATCCAGGCTGGCTGGCGTACCAGCCCTCGTCGTTAAACCGCTGGGCAGACAAGATCCGGGGCCGACGCACCTACCCGAGTCCAGGGAAGCAGCGCATTAGCGCTCCCGGCTAACCTGGCTGGTGAAATGACCCGTAACGTTATAGACGTCCTTAATATCAGTGTTCTGCAGAATTCTTGAACATTTCTCAGATCGAATATAATAAAGTTCGTTGAGGCGGAAGAGCTGCTGTTCACGAATCAGCACGGTTTTAGAAACCATCGCTCCTGCGATGATAATTGTTCTATTGCAGTACTGATCCAGTCCTATTCGCAGTGAACTTAATCCCCGACCACAAGAATTGTTCAGGACGGTGAGTGTGTCGTTACTGTCCATCTTGAAGGAAAGGACTGGTCATCAAGATGTTGGTATAACACTACCTCTGCTATTGTAATTTAGTATGCTCTGACCGAAATAACAGGAAACACTTTCTCTTTCCTGCCACATATAATCTTCTTACTAAATTTGGTTTAGTATCCATATTAAGTACACTATGGGAGTATAGTGCTGTTAACAGGGAAAGCTAATCAATAAAGTCACCCTTTTATCAAGATTTGACCATCTGTTGTGTCTAATGAACAAGTAAACCAGACCATTCAATTCTGTTCCTAAGATCTTACGCAGCGGTTAGAAAGATACACAGTACGAATAATATTATACTGAGGCCAGGACAACTCAGTTCCAAGTTCATTTAGTGGTTTAAAATATGTACTAAAGGTCGCCAGCCTATCTAAGCAATGAAACAGTGAAGTATTGGAAAAGCAGCACTTTGAATTTTGCCTACTTTCTTGCTACTGTTTAAGTTGCTTCTTCAAATAAATATTGCTCCTTGTAACCAATGTTGGTGCAGACACTGGAATTATTTGACAACTATACCCTTATACATTACATTTTAAAAGAGAGAAAGCCCCGTAGATAACTTAAAGGAAGCCAAAAAATTTGGCCACGGGGACCTTTAGAAAACCACTAATCATAACCAAGAAACTAAATATTAAAATACTTAGATACTAAAGCACACATTTTTTTATACTGAACATTTCACTTCAAAAAATCCTCTTTCTTACTGGAATTTATTAGGGAAAGCTACTACTCTTTGATCTAACTGTATAGTCATTTAACAGATTCTAGTAACTTTGCTTCACTCTGACTGAATTTTAAGTAAGCAAACTTTCACTATAACACTTTACAACAATTAAGAAAACACGTAAAAACAAGAATAGTTTCACTGTATTTCTCTGTTATGTACTAAAGCATGAATGTGTTATTACTATAACTACAATTTTCATTGCGCCCTTTATTGAAACGACTAAGACAACTTTTCTTTAACTATTGCTCGATATGACAATATTTATGAACTCTTTAATTTTATGATGCAAAATTAGATTTAAATCCACTATAATCAATTTATACACTTCCACTACTGAGATGTAATTTCATTACTAGAGGATTTAGTCCCTCACACATATATCTCATTTTTTAAAGGGAAAAAATGTAAATGGTGCCTCTTTATATTAACTTGGCATAAGATACTCGGAATAATCAAACACCAGCAAAGAACCCTATATAGAGATTAGGATGAAATAATAGGATGAACCAGTTCCTTTAAAGTTCAAGAATGATTATTCACTAATAAAACACTGTTTAAATTAATGACTTACGCTGTAAAAAAGTAAAATACCAGAAAAACCTTATCTGGTGGCTGTAGGCTTGGGTGTGTGGAACAATTGTAACGGCTACACTACCCACAGTACGGCCTGCAACTATCTCGCTGCATGGGCTCTATTTCTCTTTTGGCGTCGTTCAGTTTTACTTACAGTAGCCCAACAACTCGCACGTATGCCGTAAGTCGTTTGCAGTCTTCATTCGAGGCATTTTTGTGCAAATTTTCAGGCAAAGCTTCTCCTGCTCCACAAGGGTGTTGCCTCAATCACTGCTGCTTACAGACAGTGTGACATACTTCCCACGCCTGCTAGAGGTAGCGCGCCAATTCCCCTTGCCACCTTTTCCGCCCTCAAATCCACTATCGTTTCAAAAAAAGCACACTGGCTTTTACATAACTCCTATTTTTTAGATTGTTCCTAAATGTGACCATTTCTTACAATTGTCAAATTTACATCAACATGATCAGTTTATACACACAAATATTTTTTAAATACAAAACGTCATCAGAAAGTTATTTAACGTAATAAACAATGTACATACATTACGCACATGCAATGCAAAGAATTTCAACATCTAGTACAGCACACTTTACTTTACGTATATAGAAAATAAGGTACTAATAACCGAAAGTGTTTAAGCAAAAAAATTTAAAAACTTCAAATGAACCATAAACAAATAGTGTTATACATGCCCCTGTTTCAATTATGTGTCCCTACAGATAAGCATGATTGAAATACCCACAAATAATAGGTTTCATTGGTTCATTTACATTAAAGCATTGTCCTCCTGAACAAACACTATACACTTCAGGCTGTTACAAATTACATCATAAAAACACACTTTACACATAAACATTTTAATTTTAATAATACAAAGTTACTACACTTCAATAGAACAATTTGATGCCCCTAGTATGGGTATTATGGCACTCCTCTTTGGCTCCTGTGAACCAATAGCATAAACTTTTCTTTTGGCTGTCTCTTTATGAGATCAAAACAGTCCATTTTACATTTTCTTTAAGAACACTTCGTGCTTTCTTCTTTTTAGGTTGCGTTATTTCACTTAACAGTCCTCTAAGTGACACATTTGTTTCAATTTTCCATCATTGCACATTTATACAAATGTATCTCAGAACCTGAATCATGACAGATATTAATATGGTTGCTATAAAATTTATACATAATACAAACATTGGATAATCATAATAGTTACAAATTTTTACACATATTTGGCTATATGCTTCTTTAGGTCAACAATGTTTCTAATTGCTACTGGTTTTCTGGACTTGAGATAAACCAGAAAGTACGCATTAGGGTGCGGTATTCCTTTAATTTCAAAAGTAATCGTATTTAAATTTTGAAATTTCGTGATTTACCACACTAGATTTTTTGTGAGCTTTAACAAGTACCAGTTTACCAATGTTAAACTTTGAAAATTTTTACATTTTCATCGTGCCTTTTGGCTCTTGCTTCTGCTTTTCGCCTACTTAGTTCTCTTACCATGTCCTTTTCCTTTACCAAAACCATTTCTTTACTAGGTGGGTATTCTAACACTTCTTCTATCAAACTATTAGTTTCATGGCCTACCATAATTTCTTCAGGTGTAAAACAAGTGGTTTCATGTTCTAATGAGTTCATAATTACTTCAAATTTTGGAATAAATTTGATCCAAGTTCTATGGTTTTGGTGACAGTATGTCCTGCATAGTCATCCTAATTCTTGCATATAGCATGCTACGGGATTACTAGGTGGATTGTAGGCAAAAATGTATGTTACTTGCATTCCTTTTTGCTCCATTCCTTCTAACCATAATTTTGATGAAATGCGGACAATTGTCAGATAGTACTCTCCTTGGCATTCCTATGTCATTAAAGTATTCCGGGCCCATGTACATACAGTACCTCAAAGTTATCTAATGGTTTCAGACTCTGCGTAGCACCTTTGTTAGTACTGTTGGCCACTTTAGTCCTTTGACAAACATCACATGACTTTAAATGTTCTGTAACCTTTTTCAAAGCATTACTCCCAATTTTGACAACACTTGCAATTTTCTCATGACACCTTTTCGCTCAATGTCCACATGCCAAATGAAAGTATTCAATTAATTTTATTTGAACTGTGATGGCCAACAGACTTGCCATTCTTCACTATTTTTTCCCTTTCTAATAAATAGTACCCCTTTAAATATTTTGTAAAATTTTGGCATCTGTGGACAATCATTACTGTCAAATTTGACCTTCACTGATTTCCACACTTCATCTTCGTTTTGAAATCTCCTAATATTTTTACAAATATGGCTATTCTTTTACTACCAGCTACCTCTTTTAAGTATAACATTTTAAAAGTTCCATCCTAATTGTTTTGGTCTACCATTACATCTTCCCATGAAATGGCCTTCATCTCTTTACACTCTGATTTGGTGGTTCTTTCTTCTTTCTGAACGTAAAATCCTTCACGATCTTTAGTTGTTGCTCTTAAAATCATTTCATCCGGTGGTTCCTTTTTCTTGGGTTCCGTTATGTCTTCTAGAACCCATATTGACATTACTGCTTCTTCACAGGTCTCGTCATTTACAAATATTATTTCCTCCTGGCTAACTTCTTTTTCCTGTTTATTGTACAGTTTTGGCAACTTTTCACACGAAATATTCTCCTTCTCTGGTATTCTCATTTCTGTCAGACAGAATTTCTCAGTAAGCTTCGTTTCCTCCGATCCTGAATCACTAGACTGATTAATTTCTGCATTTTCATCTAAGTCGGAATGTTCACTAACACTGTCGCCTTCTAACAAGAAAGCCCTTCTTAATTTCTTTGAGAACTCTAGATCGTCACTAGACTCGTAATTCATGCATTTCTGGATTCATACCATTGTAACTTGTTCCTCTTGGTTATCTTTTGTAGCAGGCAGATTGTTTTCTTCTGTTGGTAGTTCGTCTTCATCAGAACTGTCTTCCTTACCTTCCCTGACGTCATCAGCTTCAACTCTACAAACACTATAATCTTTGTGCATTTCTATCAATCGCACAAATTCGTTTTCCTTCAAATCAGGCTTGTAAATGACAGACATTATCCGCAGATTCGCTTATATGCATCTCTTACTTCGCGTCTACTTACGACCTCTTTATTTTCCCTAACATTAACGACACGCGTCCTCTGCATGATGCTTTCAGTGAAACAACTAAGACAACTTTTCTTTAACTGTTGCTCTAGATGAAAATATTTAGGAACTCTTCAATTTTATGGTGCAAAATTACATTTAAATTCACTCTAATCAATTTATACTCTTCCACTACTGAGATGTAATTTCATTTCTACAGGATTTAGTCCCTCACACATATATCTCATTATTTACAGGAAAAAAAATTAAATGTTGCCCCTTTATATTAACTTGGCATTTCATAAGTCTGTAAAACAAGATACTCGGAATTATCAAACACCAGCAAGGAACCCTATATAGATGTATGATTAGGATGAAATAACAGGATGAACCAGTTCCTTTAAAGTACAGAAATGATTATTACTGTATGGGCTCTATTTCTCTTCTTGGTGTCGTTCAGTTTTACTTACAGTAGCCCAACAACTCGCACGTATGCCGTAAGTCGTTTGCAGTCTTCATCCGAGGCATTTTTGTGCAAATTTTCAGGCAAAGCTTCTCCTGCTCCACAAGGGTGTTGCCTCAATCACTGCTGCTTACAGACACTGTGACATACTTCCCACGCTTGCTCGAGGTAGCGCGCCAATTCACCCTTGCCACCTTTTCCGTTCCCCAGAGCCACTTTCGATTCAAACAAAAGCACACTGGCTTTTACATAACACCTATTTCTTACATTGTTCCTAAGTGTGACCATTTCTTACAATTGTCAAATTTACATCAACATGAACGGTTTATATACACAAATATTTTTAAATACAAAATGTCATCAGAAACTTATTTAATGTAATAAACAATTTACATAGCAAAAATGGCTCTGAGCACTATGAGACTTAACTTCTGTGGTCATCAGTCAACTAGAACATAGAAATACTTAAACCTAACTAACCTAAGGACATCACAAACATCCATGCCGTAAGGAGGATTCGAACCTGCGACCGTAGCGGTCGCGCGGTCCAGACTGTAGCACTTAGAACCGCTCGGCCACTCCGGCCGGCTTACATAGCATTTTACTTACATTACTCACATTCAATGCAAAGAACTTAAACCTCCAGTATAGCACACTTTACATATTCAGAAAATATAATACTAAAAGGCGAAAATTTTAAAGCAAAAAATTATCAAAAATGTAGACAAATCATAAACAAATACTGTTATTGAACCTTGGCTGGCTCATGTTATGCGTAGGATTAAACCTTGGTTGCTATTCTCTGCTTAGTGTCCTGCGGTTATCGTGATTATGCTGTTATCCTGTCTCTCCACGAATGGCAGCAGCGGTGTGTATCGATATTCGCACCTTGTACTATATTTGACCTTGCGCTTATAGTTTCCGGCTGTGCTGTGTGCGAACAGTTGGTCGGTTGGCGTGGAGCAGCGAGGAAATCTCTGCAGCGCGTAGTTTGCCCGGGGGCCACTGGTTGGTTGGTTTGTGGGATTGAAGGCACCACTGGCGGCGTCTACGTGTGGTCGGAGTGTGTGGTGCTGTTCCCATTGCTACGAAGTCCGTGGCTCACCGATCCTGTTCACAATGTGTCGTTTGGATTACGTTGTCGGATGTTGGGAACAACTACGTATAATTTCAAGTTGGCAAATTTTTGCCAATCTCCAGTGGAGTTTAACTGTACTTGGTTATTGTGAACTGAAGCGCACCAGCAGACTCTTCTGCCTTGTGGCCGTTAACGTACCGGTTACCTGCCCTGGCCGTGACGTAAATTCAGGTAGTATTTTTCCTCATCGTGTTGTTGCTGTCCAGCAGGGTGTGTAGTTTGACAGTTCCGTGTATGACTGGTTGTGGGCGCCAATACTGTCTACATTGTACCATTGAACTCCCTGTTGTGTGCTGGTCAGGTGGAGCGGAGGTTACCTAGTCAGTGGATCCGTTGACTGTCTGTCGGTTGGGTTGTAGTCAAATCGAGAATGGTTGGGCCGACTGCCTGCCTCACCTAACAGAGCGTTAGTTTTTCAATTTCAGGCTGGTCCTGCGAAACTTCGGAGCACTCCTGGGTGTACTGCCTTTTCTTATTTGTTCTTGTTGTTTGTATTGTATGGCTTCTAGCCTATTTTTAAATTAAGGTTGTTTTGCCCTTAAGGCGTAAGATTATTTGGGCCTACAGCCTAATTTAAAGAACTGATTTAAGTAAGGCCTTTAGCCTTTTTAAAGATTAATTTTGTTGAGTCTTAAGTGATGGGCCTTCAGCCGATTTTGTATCAAAGTTGTTTTCCTCTTAAGGTGTCAAGATTGTTTGGGCCTTCAGCCTGATTAAAGAAGGCCTTTTACCTTTTAAAAATTCTAATTTTGGTTTGAGTCTTAAGTTATTGACTTTCAACCGATTTTAAATTAAAGTGGTCTTGCCCTTAAGGCATGAGATTGTATGGCGTATTGAGCTGGTTAGTAAGCTCGAAAAGTTAATGCTGTGTTTTTTTTAAGTTTTCTTGGCTCTTGTAATTTTTAGTCTAATAAATAAAGTTGTATGTTCGCGTGTAACTGACAGCAGCTTATTTTGGCCCCTTTCCACAATTTAAACTACCTATCCTGTCCTGCAGGTATAGCAGGGCGTTTCACTGATAGCATAGAGTGGTTGCGCTTGTGCTTGCCATTCTATTTGCTGTCAGTTTCACTCTTGTTTAGTTTGTGTTCTGTAGCACCATATTGTTTTGGCTGTTACGTGTTTCAGGTGCTTATCGTGATGGCAGTCAGACAGTGTCCGGGTATCGGCCTGCTCAGAAAGGACCACCTTGTTTACGAATTGGCAATAAAGCGCCAACCAATTAAGAGCAGTGTTCCAGAATTGGTAGCCCGTATGCGCGCTGCTGTTCTTCAGCCTGTTGACGTCACGTCGGCGGTGGTGGGTGAGACAGGAGCGGCAACTGAATTTTTGTTTGAAGCTGTTAGGGGCCTTGTGGACACTATTTGTCATTTGGAGGGAACCCAACCTACTGACAGTCAGCTGCATAGGGTGCGGGCACAGTTAATGCATTTAACTAATCGGATAGCGGATTTAAACACGTTAGATTTGGAAGATCATTACAAAAAATTTGAGTTGGGCACTTTGGTGAGCGCATTACAGTTTAAGCTTACGTGTTTGGAGTTGGATTGGAGGAAGGTTGTAGACAGGGATTTGCGCTGTCAGGGAGAGGGTGAAATCAAGCCCGGGAGTGGTACTGTTACGTCCTCTGTCAAGTTAGATGCTGTGTTTGCCAAGATGCCTAATACTCTGGCCTATTTCTTCCGAGATATTACTTAATTGGTTATGGAGCTGGTTATTGGTTCGCCTAGAACAACATGCGGCCGCCTTTCCTGTTCCGTACCAAGTAATTTTGTCGTTGTTGTACCCGTTAGCTTGAGGTGAGTTGCAGAACCACCTCTCGCGAGCCATGGCGGAGGGGTTTTCCTTGCAGCACTTAAGAGAGCTCGTAATTAGGTGAAGGTTGACCACCGGGGTTTGTGAACAGCTTAAGTGTCGTTACATCTGGGAAGTGCAGCGGGGTGAGGAGCAGTTACATGAGTATATCGATAGAGTTCAGACAGCCTCGTGCACCTAGAGCCAACAGATGACGCTGGGTTGGGCCGCGAACTCTGGTTCCAGCATTCAGACCTTGGTGTACTCGGGTGGTCGCTCCATCATCCCCTTGCCTGACGTCTGTTCTCAGGTAGGTGGCGAGCCGGTTTGTGCTCTTTTGGATTCTGGTAGGTCCTTTTCATTATTGAGCTTCGAGTGGTTTTTGGAATTTGGGCATCTCACGAAACTTCGGTCGGTCCCTTCGTCGGTGCAGAGATGTCGAGTGGCCAATGGTCAGGTGTTGCCTCTGCGCGGTTGGGTACGGGGGAGTATATAGGCGATTTTTCCTTTCCTATGTCTTTAGCCCTGGTTAAGGAACTGCCCGTTAATCTAATTTTGGGGTGTGATTTCATCAATAAAACCGTGTTGGCCTTGGATTATTCCGGACACACCTTTTCCTTTAAGTTCGCTCCTGAAGAGAAGGTTGGCCTTTGAGAATGCGGCCCGGGTTCCCGGGTTCGATTCCCGGCGGGGTCAGGGATTTTCTCTGCCTCGTGATGGCTGGGTGTTGTGTGCTGTCCTTAGGTTAGTTAGGTTTAATTAGTTCTAAGTTCTACGGGACTGATGACCATAGATGTTAAGTCCCATAGTGCTCAGAGCCCATTTTGAGAATGCGCTAAGATTGTGCATCCAACTGTCGGGGCGTTGGCCGTTGAGGCCGTAGCTAACGAGTTTGATCTGGCCCATCTCTTGCCCTATCAGGCTTCACAGTAACGCGATTTGTCCACAGTTTTCCCCAGCTCCTTAGTGATAACCTGGGTGTTACTAACGTTCTTGATTATCATATCCGTCTGTCCTACAATATTCCGGTTAGGCAGTCCCCATACCGCCTCTCACCCCCTAAGGTGAAGACACTCAAGGCTAAAATATCTCAGATGCTCCAACAAGGAGTTATTAGGCCTTCTACATATGCTTCCCCAATATTTCTTGTACCTAAAGATCAGGGGCGTGATTTCAGACTTGTGGCTGACTACCGCCGTTTAAACGCTAAGGTTGTCCTTGAATCGGTACCCCTACCTGATCTGCATAATTCTTTTACATGGTTTGCCGGCGCTAATTCGTTTACGGTCCTTGATTTGAATCAGGCCTGTTATCAGATTCCACTGGCTGAAGAATGTAAACATGTTACTGCATTTTGTACTGACTGGAACTTCTCTGAGTTTAACAGAGTTCCTTTTGGGCTAGCAAATGGGGTGGCTTACTCGTTTGTTGGATAATTGGCGACTTGAAGTTTGTCTGTGTTATCTATACTCGTTCGTTTGTGGATCATTTGGAGCATATCCAGCAAGTTCTTTTGAGATTCCAGGGAGCCGGGCTGATCGTTAAGCCTGGTAAGATCACGCTAGCCAAGCAGCAGGTATCTTTCTTATGTCATATAGTGTCGGGTCAGAGTATTCGCATTGACCAAGAGCGAACTAAATCCTTACAGGTTTTGCCTCAGTCGACTGATAAGCGGGGAATTGCTACATTCACAGGCACGGCAAATTACTTTAGGCATTTCATTCCCAATTTTGCCCAGTAGGCAGCACCCTTAAATACGTTACGCCGGAAGGGCGTGCGTTTTGAATGGAGACCCGCCCAGGAGGCTGCCTTTCAGCATATTAAGGCAGCGATAGCCAATCCTCCGGTTCTTGGGGTACCCGATTTTAATAAAAGGTTTGTTGTTCAAATCGACGCTTCTAATGCTGGTCAGCTGTTCTCCTCCAGAAGTTTGAGGGGCAGAGACAGCCACTAGCCTACGCATCGCGTCGGTTAACTGATGCAGAACTCAAGTACTCCCTCTACGAGTGCTAGGCTTTAGCCGTTTTATTTACATTAGAGAAGTACCGCTTCTACCTTGAACATCGGGTTTTCCGATTAGAAACCAACAATCAGGCTTTGGGCTGGGTGTTGGCTAGGCCGCGTAAAACTGGCCGTATTACCAGGTGGGCAGTACGCATTTCGGCATTTCAGTTTGAAGTTAAACATGTGAAGGGCTCTGAAAACATCCTTGTGGATGTCCTCAGCCGGATATTCGCCGAAACTACACCTAGTGAGAGAAACCAGCAGGTAGAGGAAGACAGTCTTAATTGTATGGTGTTGGGTGAAATTCCCCTCTTGTTTGAAGATGTGGCTCAGCATCATTATCAGGTCCCTGTTTGGGCCCCCATTAAGCAAAGTGTGTTGGCAGGAGAGCTGTCGGATGAGTATGTTGTTAAGAGTAGGATTCTCTGTAAGAGGGTGGGCGATGCTAAGCAGTGCAAGATCTCTTTGCCTGTAAATTTGGTGCGTCCGGTTTTTCGTTATTTTCACGATTCTTTGGTGGGTGGCTATTTGGGTATTTATAAGACTCCCAAAAAATCAAGGAGCATTTAACTTGGCCATGGGCCGGGATGTGAGAGAGATGATATCCCAGTGCCGCTTGTGTAATGTAGCCAAACCCAAGAATGCTCTTCAATAGGGTTCGTTGAGTTCTGAATGAGAGTCCTGTCCTATGCACAAGCACTATATTGATTATTTAGGAACTTTACCTCGTATTAAGAAGGGCCATAAATTTGTACTAGCTATTATCGATGCATTCTCCAGATTTACTTGGCTCATCCCGAGCCGTAACATTACCGCTGCCACCAGTTTTTATCATTTAACTAACGTCTTCAGTGTTTTTGGCCCACCCAAGCAGCTTGTTAGCGATAATGCTCCTTCTTTTCTTTCACTACTACCCCGTGTTGTCCCCAGGGGTCCTTTGCGGAGAGAGTTAACCGAAATCTTAAGTCCGTGTTGATTATTTATCATCAGAAAAGCCCTAGTAAATGGGACTACAGTCTTCCCTGGCTTAGTTTTGCCTTTAATAGCGCCAGTCATGAAGCCTTGCGAGTTCCGCCCACCTCCTTGATCCTTTCCTATCCGGTTAATTCTCCTCTACGGGGTGGTCCATTGATAGTGACCGGGCCAAATATCTCACGAAATAAGCGTCAAACGAAAAAACTACAAAGAACGAAACTTGTCTAGCTTGAAGGGGGAAACTAGATGGCGCTATGGTTGGCCCGCTAGATAGCGCTGCCATAGGTCAAACGGATATCAACTGCGTTTTTTAAAACAGGAACTCCCATTTTTTATTACATATTCGTGTAGTACGTAAAGAAATATGAATGTTTTAGTTGGACCACTTTTTTCGCTTTGTGATGGATGGCGCTGTAATAGTCACAAACATATGACTCACAATGTTAGACGAGCAGTTGGTAACAGGTAGGTTTTTCAAATTAAAATACATACCGTAGGTACGTTTGAACATTTTATTTCGGTTGTTCCAATGCGATACATGTACCTTTGTGAACTTATCATTTCTGAGAACGCATGCTGTTACAGCGTGATTACCTGTAAATACCACATTAATACAATAAATGCTCAAAATGTCCGTCAACCTCAATGCATTTGGCAATACGTGTAACGACATTCCCCTCAACAGCGAGTAGTTCGCTTCCGCAATGTTCGCACATGCATTGAAAATGCGCTGACGCATGTTGTCAGCCGTTGTCGGTGTATTACGATAGCAAATATCCTTCAAGTTTCCCCACAGAAAGCAATCCGGGGACGTCAGATCCGGTGAAGGTGCTTCGACGACCAATCCACCTGTCATGAAATATGGTATTCAATACCGCTTCAACCACACGCGAGCTATATGCCGGACATCCATCATGTTGGAAGTACATCGCCATTCTGTCCTGCAGTGAAACATCTTGTAATAACATCGGTAGAACATTACGTAGGAAATCAGCATACATTGCACCATTTAGATTGCCATCGACAAAATGCGGGACAGCTATCGTTCCTTCCATAATGCCGCACCATACATTAACCCGCCAAAATCGCTGGTGTTCCACTTGCAGCCATCGAGGATTTCCCGTTGCCCAGTAATGCATATTATGCCGGTTTACGTTACCGCTTTTGGTGAATGACGCTTCGTCGCTAAATAGAAGGCGCGCAAATAATCTGTCATCGTCCTGTAATTTCTCTTGTGCCCAGTGGCACAACTGTACATGACGTTCAAAGTCTTCGCCATGCAATTCATGGTGCATAGAAATATGGTACGGGTGCAACCGATGATTGATGTAGCATTCTCAACACCGACGTTTTTGAGATTCCCGATTCTCGCGCAATTTGTCTGCTACTGATGTGCGGATTAGCCGCGACAGCGGCTAAACACCTACTTGGGCATCATCATTTGTTGCAGGTCGTGGTTGACGTTTCACATGTGGCGGAACACTTCCTGTTTCCTTAAATAACGTAACTATTCGGCGAACGGTCCGGACACTTGGATGATGTCGTCCAGGATACCGAGCAGCAGACATATCACACGCCCGTTGGGCATTTTGATCACAATAGCCATACATCAACGCGATATCGACCTTTTCCGCAATTGGTAAACGGTCCATTTTAACACGGGTAATGTATCACAAAGGAAATACCGTCCGCACTGTGACTATTACAGCGCCATCTATCTCAAAGAGAAAAAAGTGGTCCAACTAAAACATTCACATTTCTTTACGTACTACACGAATATGTAATAAAAAATGGGGGTTCCTATTTAAAAGAACGCAGATGATATTCGTTTGACCTATGGCAGCGCCATCTAGCGGACCAACCATAGCGCCATCTTGTTTCCCCCTTCAAGCTAGACGAATTTCGTTCTTTGTAGTTTTTTCGTTTGACGCTTATTTCGTGAGATATTTGGCCCGGTCACGATCAGTGGACCACCCTGTATAGAACTTGTTGGGAAATCAAGATCTTATTCTAGCCGATATTAGTCCTCCTGTTATCATGGAAAACTGGAACCTGGCCAGGCGTAATATATTCAGAGGCCATAATAAACAAGCTGAGCGTTATAATCGTAATCGAGAAAGCTTTAAGGGCAGGCCAGGGGATCAAGTTTATGTCCGTAGTTTCCCAGGGAGGCAGGTGCGTCGCGGGAATCTTAGCAAAGTTACTCCCCGTTTTCTGGGGCCTTGCACTATTGTGCGTATTTTAGGCCCGGTAAATCTGTTGGTCAACGAGAACAGTTCAGGTAAGCAGTACCGAGTTCACCTTAGTGAAGTCAAATTCCGGTAGCTCAGAGGATGAATCACTGCCTCCTTGTGTTAAGTTTGAGGGGGGGGAGGTTGAGCCGTGGCTGGCTCATGTTATGCGTTGGATTAAACTTTGGTTGCTATTCTGTGTTTAGCTTCCCGCGGTTATGGCGATTATACTGTTATCCTCTCTCTCCGCCAGTGGCAGCAGCGGTGTGTATCGATATTCGCACTTTGCACTATCTTTGGCCTGGCACTTATAGTTTCCGGTTTTGCTGTGTGCGGCCAGTTGGTCGGTTGGCGTGGAGCATCGAGGAAATCTCAGCGGCACGCAGTTTGGCCGGGGCCGCTGGTGGCGTCTACGTGTGGTCGGAGTGTGTGGTGTTGTTCCCATTGCTACGAGGTCCGTGGCTCACCAATGCTGGACTCGAAAGATGAGTTTTGACTTAATCTACCAGCAAGTCACGACTGTTCACATTGTGTCGTTTGGCTTTCGTTGTCGGCTGTTGGGAGCAACAACGCGTGATTTCAAGTTAGCAAATTTTAGTCACCCTCCGGTGGAGTTTAACTGTACTTGATTATTTTGAACTGAAGTGCACCAGCGGAATGTTTCGATTACCTGCCAGGGCCGTTGACGAAAATTCAGGCAGTATATTTTCTTCATCATCTTGTCGCTGTCCAGCCCGGTGTGTAGTTTGACAGCTCAATGTATAATTGGTTGTTGGTGCCAATACTTTCTACGTTGTTCCATTGAACTCTCTGCTGTGAGCTGGTCGGGTGGAGCGGAAGTTATCTTGTCGGTGGGTCCACTGACTGTCTGTCGGTTGGGCCAGATGCCTGTCTCACCTAAGCGAGCGTTAGTGTCTGAATTCCAGGCCAGCCCTCGGAAACCTCTGAGCGCCGTTGGGTGTACTGCCTTTTCTTATTTGTTCTTGTTGTTTGTATTGTATGGCTTCTAGCCGATTTTTAAATAAAGATTGTTTTGCCCTTAAGGCGCTAGATTGTTTGGGCCTTCAGCCTAATTTAAAGAACTGATTTAAGCAAGCCCTTTGGCCTTTTTAAAGATTAATTTTGTTGAGTCTTATGTGATGGGCCTTCAGCCGATTTTGAATTAAAGTTGTTTTTCTCTTAAGGTGACAGATTGTTTGGGCCCTCAGCCTAGTTAAACAACTGTTTTTAAGACAAGGCCTTTTGGCTTTTAAAAATCCTGATTTTGGTTTGAGTCTTAAGTTATTAACTTTCAGCCGATTTTAAATTAAAGTGGTCTTGCCCTTAAGACATGAGATTGTATGGCGTATTCAGCTGGTTATTAAGTTCCAAAAATTAATGCTGTGTTTTTTTTTAATTTTCCTGGATTTTGTAATGTTTGGTCAAATAAATAAAGTTATATGTTCGAGTGTAACTGACATCCGCCTATTTTGGCCCCTATCCACAATTTAAACTACCTGTCCTGTCCTGCGGGTTTAGTAGGGCGTTTCAGTTATATTGGGACATGAATTCCACAATACATCTGGCACTGAATGGGAGGCCGAAACGCATCCTATAAGCCGCCGGTAAATTCATTTCTCAGTAATAGGGTCAACTCTCCAAAAGGCTCTAAAACTACGTCACAAAGAAAATGTGACGTTTGTAAGTATGTGTGACAGCAAATCGTTAACCATAGTTATGGAACAGATTTCCCTGTTATGGACTCTTTTAAACAGCGTGTCTTCGATTCCTGAACTGACTGCACGTTTCTGAAGACTACTTAGGGCCACTGTGTTGTGCTGGTTTCCAGTAGCACGTGGCGGACGTTTTATACATTTTGATTATTTTATAGCAAGTATTACGAAATTTGTACGCTGGCTATGAATTCAGTGTACTATGGAACTGGGACAGGGTACGTTCGACGGCCACGTCTCATCACACAAAATATTATATCTCTAGCAACTAGTCTCTTCGACCTTCAAACGTCTGCTGCGGAACATAAAGGTAATCAGATGCGCCTTCACGTACCTAGCCGTAAGCCCCTGCTACAGTTCTCAGGGGCACCATCCGCAACCCGCACGACAACTAAGCTGCACAGCCAAGGAACGGCGGCCGCGACATTGCTGGACGCCTAAGTTACTGACAAGTCACCAGGTGGCGTACCGGGAGCGAGGAGACTCACCAGCCGAAGCCAGAGGCAGCTGCAGTGCCGCCTAGCCACGCCCCTGCCGGTCACGTGTGCGGAGAGGGCAGCACATCTCTTCCAGAAGAACGGATACTCGTATTTAAGCAGACGCAGCGAGTACAGGGGGCAGTTATGGGGGAATGCTGCTGACGATCACGTCCAGAAGCTGCAGACCGTGCAAAATCGAGCCCTCTGGCTTACACTGCACGTGGATCGCAACTTCCCTTCGGCGGTTGCACACCTGATGGCCGGAGTACAACGACTGCGCGAACGTTTCCGCGAGACAGCGCAACTCTTCTATCAGAAGACGCAAGTTTCGCACAATCCGAAAATACGGGCGCTCCGGAGGAAAATACACTTCCGAGCATCCACCCGATGGCCAGACCTGCTAGTCGATCGGATCAGTTAGCCAGTGACGACCTCCACTGACGGATCGCCCAGAAGACAAACATACCTCGAAGTCCTTATCTCTCACCAACTCCGACTCGGGAGGAGAAGCCACAAGTCTGGACACTCCATACACACACGGGTTGAAGTCCACCGCCACTGAAGATCTACATCTACATCTACATCCATACTCCGCAAGCCACCTGACGGTGTGTGGCGGAGGGTACCCTGAGTACCTCTATCGGTTCTCCCTTCTATTCCAGTCTCGTATTGTTCGTGGAAAGAAGGATTGTCTGTATGCTTCTGTGTGGGCTCTAATCTCTCTGATTTTATCCTCATGGTCTCTTCGCGAGATATACGTAGGAGGGAGCAATATACTGCTTGGCTCTTCGGTGAAGGTATGTTCTCGAAACTTTAACAAAAGCCCGTACCGAGCTACTGAGCGTCTCTCCTGCAGAGTCTTCCACTGGAGTTTATCTATCATCTCCGTAACGCTTTCGCGATTACTAAATGATCCTGTAACGAAGCGCGCTGCTCTCCGTTGGATCTTCTCTATCTCTTCTATCAACCCTACCTGGTACGGATCCCACACCGCTGAGCAGTATTCAAGCAGTGGGCGAACAAGCGTACTGGAACCTACCTCCTTTGTTTTCGGATTGCATTTCCTTAGGATTCTTCCAATGAATCTCAGTCTGGCATCTGCTTTACCGACGATCAACTTTATATGATCATTCCATTTTAAATCACTCCTAATGCGTACTCCCAGATAATTTATGGAATTAACTGCTTCCAGTTGCTGACCTGCTATTTTGTAGCTAAATGATAAGGGATCTATCTTTCTATGTTTTCGCAGCACATTACACTTGTCTACATTGAGATTGAATTGCCATTCCCTGCACCATGCTAAATTCGCTGCAGATCCTCCTACATTTCAGTACAATTTTCCATTGTTACAACCTCTCGATACACCACAGCATCATCTGCAAAAAGCCTCAGTGAACTTCCGATGTCATCCATCAGGTCATTTATGTATATTGTGAACAGCAACGGTCCCATGACACTCCCCTTCGGCACACCTGAAATCACTCTTACTTCGGAAGACTTCTCTCCATTGAGAATGACATGCTGCGTTCTGTTATCTAGGAACTCCTCAATCCAATCACACAATTGGTCTGATAGTCCATATCTTCTTACTTTGTTCATTAAACGACTGTGGGGAACTGTATCGAACGCCTTGCGGAAGTCAAGAAACACGGCATCTACCTGTGAACCCGTGTCTGTGGCCCTCAGAGTCTCGTGGACGAATAGCGCGAGCTGGGTTTCACACGACCGTCTTTTTCGAAACCCATGCTGATTCTTACAGAGTAGATTTCTAGTCTCCAGGAAAGTCATTATACTCTAACATAATACGTGTTCCAAAATTCTACAACTGATAGACGTTAGAGATATAGGTCTATAGTTCTGCACATCTGTTCGACGTCCCTTCTTGAAAACGGGGATGACCTGTGCCCTTTTCCAATCCTTTGGAACGCTACGCTCTTCTAGAGACCTACGGTACACCGCTGCAAGAAGGGGGGGGGGGGGGGGCAAGTTCCTTCGCGTACTCTGTGTAAAACAGAACTGGTAATTCATCAGGTCCAGCGGCCTTTCCTCTTTTGAGCGATTTTAATTGTTTCTGTTGTGGACTGGCAAGACAGCCAATCCACAATGACGGGAAGCCGAAAGGCACGCGTTTAAGCTCACGCAGGGTGGCGTGAGGTCTGGAACAGGACAAGGTCTTTATAGTAGCAAAAATAGTACGTAGCTTCTGGAATACTTAACTTTAATCCATAATTGGTGAACATCGGTCTGACGGTACATGCATCACAAGATAAATAGCAATTGATAATGGCGCCTTGCTAGGTCGTAGCAAATGACGTAGCTGAAGGCTATGCTAACTATCATCTCGGTAAATGAGAGCGTATTTTGTCAGTGAACCATCGCTAGCAAAGTCGGCTGTACAACTGGGGCGAGTGCTAGGAAGTCTCTCTAGACATGCCATGTGGCGGCGCTCGGTCTGCAATCACTGACAGTGGCGACACGCGGGTCCGACGTATACTACCGAACCGCGGCCGATTTAAAGGCTGCCACCTAGCAAGTGTGGTGTCTGGCGGTGACACCACAGTTTCCCTATCCCTCTGTCGTCTGTTTCGATATCTACCATTTTGTCATTGTGCGACAATCTAGATCCGTGGCGAGCGAACAGGGGGCAGTTCCCGCAGGCAGGAACTGGCCATCTCAAGCGTCGGATGCACTGCAATCCCTCATTAGCTCTCGTCGGCGTGCCAGTGAAGTAAACGACGATCCCAAGCTTCGTCAACAGTGCTATCTGTGTAGCTTGTTTCTTTTCCGTCCGACTCTTCGGCACTAGCCAGAGTCCAGATTGTTAGCGTAGCAGAGGGAACAGAATGTAGATTCTGTGTAATTTTTGTTGTTGGTCTACCCTCCTGAAAGGAATAAAGAACCATGGTGAACTTATAGCAGCGCTAGTCGTTAAGACCCAATCTAGGATGATCATAGCCTCAGACTCCATATGACGGATGTCTTCTTTCTTTCTTAGTAATGTCGTCATGTAAGGTCACACGTGGTCTAGGGGCAGTTCGGCTCTCGCAGCCTTGAGGCTGCGCCCCGCCCGTTGTGGAGTTCGAGTGCCCCTTTGTTTATTTCTCGCCGTGGCTTCGTGTGTTGAGTCCCTCTTACGAGGGAGCCATGGCAGACTCTTGCCGCCGGACAACGATCAGGATTGCATTCCGAGAAGGATATCCACCACCAAGATCTTACGAAATTGAGAACTTTACACGGGATTATCTTCACCTCAATCCGTACGATGTCATTGGCGATCACTTTTCCATCACTGGGCACGTTGTACATGTCAAGATGCTCATCGAAGAACTGTATACCGAAATTGTGAGCCGCCACGCGCTCAAGTTTAAGCACCCCAAAGGACACACAGGTGATGTACTGATTGACCACGCTGGTTTCGACCGGCGCACGATTAGGGTTTTCGAACTCCCATTCGAGGTCTCGCCGGACGTCGTCATGTCGGTGTCTAAGTCGTATGGCAATGTACTCAGTCACCTGGCTGAAAAATGGAAAATAGACTTACCCTGTACTGAACGGCGTCCGCCAAGTGAAAATTGAACTGGTGAACCATGTACCGTCTTACTTGGTTGTAAGAGGATGCAGGGCCACCATTATGTACACTCCTGGAAATGGAAAAAAGAACACATTGACACCGGTGTGTCAGACCCACCATACTTGCTCCGGACACTGCGAGAGGGCTGTACAAGCAATGATCACACGCACGGCACAGCGGACACACCAGGAACCGCAGTGTTGGCCGTCGAATGGCGCTAGCTGCGCAGCATTTGTGCACCGCCGCCGTCAGTGTCAGCCAGTTTGCCGTGGAATACGGAGCTCCATCGCAGTCTTTAACACTGGTAGCATGCCGCGACAGCGTGGACGTGAACCGTATGTGCAGTTGACGGACTTTGAGCGAGGGCGTATAGTGGGCATGCGGGAGGCCGGGTGGACGTACCGCCGAATTGCTCAACACGTGGGGCGTGAGGTCTCCACAGTACATCGATGTTGTCGCCAGTGGTCGGCGGAAGGTGCACGTGCCCGTCGACCTGGGACCGGACCGCAGCGACGCACGGATGCACGCCAAGTCCGTAGGATCCTACGCAGTGCCGTAGGGGACCGCACCGCCACTTCCCAGCAAATTAGGGACACTGTTGCTCCTGGGGTATCGGCGAGGACCATTCGCAACCGTCTCCATGAAGCTGGGCTACGGTCCCGCACACCGTTAGGCCGTCTTCCGCTCACGCCCCAACATCGTGCAGCCCGCCTCCAGTGGTGTCGCGACAGGCGTGAATGGAGGGACGAATGGAGACGTGTCGTCTTCAGCGATGAGAGTCGCTTCTGCCTTGGTGCCAATGATGGTCGTATGCGTGTTTGGCGCCGTGCAGGTGAGCGCCACAATCAGGACTGCATACGACCGAGGCACACAGGGCCAACACCCGGCATTATGGTGTGGGGAGCGATCTCCTACACTGGCCGTACACCACTGGTGATCGTCGAGGGGACACTAAATAGTGCACGGTACATCCAAACCGTCATCGAACCCATCGTTCTACCATTCCTAGACCGGCAAGGGAACTTGCTGTTCCAACAGGACAATGCACGTCCGCATGTATCCCGTGCCACCCAACGTGCTCTAGAAGGTGTAAGTCAACTACCCTGGCCAGCAAGATCTCCTGATCTGTACCCCATTGAGCATGTTTGGGACTGGATGAAGCGTCGTCTCACGCGGTCTGCACGTCCAGCACGAACGCTGGTCCAACTGAGGCGCCAGGTGGAAATGGCATGGCAAGCCGTTCCACAGGACTACATCCAGCATCTCTACGATCGTCTCCATGGGAGAATAGCAGCCTGCATTGCTGCGAAAGGTGGATATACACTGTACTAGTGCCGACATTGTGCATGCTCTGTTGCCTGTGTCTATGTGCCTGTGGTTCTGTCAGTGTGATCATGTGATGTATCTGACCCCAGGAATGTGTCAATAAAGTTTCCCCTTCCTGGGACAATGAATTCACGGTGTTCTTATTTCAATTTCCAGGAGTGTATTACCGACAGCCCCGTACCTGCACTGGCCGCGGCCAGGAAAGACATGTCCGCCAAAACTGTCTCCAGCGCCGGATTGTCCAGATACCACTCAAAGACGCCGCCTCCACTGCGCCATCTATAGTTCTTCCTGTCACATACGCCGCGGTCACACCACCAACTGCCGATCTTCCACACGACCCACGAGACCCTTCGCATGTGATGACTACGGTCGTGGACACTACTCCGACACTTTTCACATCACTGCAACCCGAGGCACTGGCGGAAGGAGACACTCGCCTGCCTGTTACCACTGACAGCGACACGGAGAGGGATCTGAAGCCTGGCGTTGTACCGACTTCTGCCTCCTATTTGGCAAAAGGCCCCACGGAAGGGCCGGAAGTGGCACCGTGTGTCCTTGGATGATTATCTTCAAAGAATGACGACAACATGTCCGATGACGCAGAGTCCTCTGACGCGCAGATGTCGGACGATAGCGTTCCGCCGCGTCACCCCCCCCCCCCCCCCCCGGCAGCTTCACGTTGTAGTGACGCGGCGTTGTCGAACCCTCCCGCAACCGTCGTGGGTGACGTCGCTCCTACGTGCACAGCTGATGACCCGCCGAGGGACACTACATCTGTACTGACGAGATCCTGAGCTGATGACGTCGAGGAAGACGCTGTGCTACTGCCTGGAGCCGCGGAAGGGCATATCCCGATGGAGGTGTCGGGACATCTGCGACACAATGACTGAAAATGAGATGGATGCTGCGGCTGGTCCACCCCTGTCGGCCGCCGCAGGAGCAAACGCCACCTTCCCGACGCACGTGGCGACCCAACAATACACACAACCCTCAACATCAATAACATTCGGCGCGCCATAAACTGACCACGTTACAAGATACGCTGAACGCGGCGGTTATAGAGATTGTCCTCCTCCAGGAGGTCTATGACGAGGATTTCGTCGGCCCTTTCGGGTACACTGCTCACGTCGCCCACACGTCTACCACTGGCAGTAGCGTGGCAATCCTTCTCCGTGGTGTCCTAGTTGACGAAGACATCGCTTTCCACCCCGAGCGACAGGCATGGCGCTCACTGTGCCTGACGTCAGACTAGTTAATATCTATGCGCCCTCCGGATCGAGACGACGCCGTGGACGGTCCGTTTTATTTGCAGATGCGGCCGCTTCCCTCTTTATGGGACGTCAGGATGCCCTAATCTTGGGCGGGGGGTGATTTTAACTCCAGCCAGGCTCCACACTAGGTTCCATGTCCGGTGCTCTCCACCATCATAACCAACCTTCGCCACATCGACACTTGGGAGTATGTACATGGCGACAGGGCGCGTTTCACACACTACACTATATCCAGCCGTATAGATGGTGTCTATCTCTCTCGCTTTTTCCGAACATGCGGCCTATACGGGTTGTTTCGCTAAATATGTTTGCCTCTGTAAGTTATGAAGTAATAGGCGACGGAAATATTTATTGCGGTATGTCACCATAAGAAACGTTACACTGTCTGCGGAGCTATGAACATAGTTTATTGTGTTATTATCCAAAGAGTTGCAGCAAAAAGGTACAATTTTTTTAAATGGAGCAATAGTTATTTCTATCATGCACTGGAATCAGTAACACCAACTGTATATACTTCAATTTAAATTAAATTCCTATCACTTTTAGTTTGGGAGCTACAACCCTTCAAAGTTTCAGGGGCAGATACCACACGCTGTACATAATACATGGCTGTGTGGTGGGTGATGGATGTCCTGGTGGTGGGAAGTTAAATGAGATATTCAAATGTGTGTCCATGTTCCTGAATGCACAATGCAATGCGCCTTCTAAGCGATCAGTGGACGAGATGTAACATCGCTGCTGTCACAGAGCAACATGCGTCCTCAATGCGCCATTTTAGATCATCTAGGGACGTGGGCTCAGTGACATAAACACGATCCTTTAGATATTTCCACAAAAAGAAATCTAATGGTGTTAAATCGGGTGACCTTGTGGGCCATGAATGAGGACCATGGCGCCCCAACCACCTTCCTGAAAACATGTTGTTTAGTTCCTCCACAACAGCACGCGCAGAATCGGCTGGGTGACCATCGTGCTATATTCACATATGGACCGTCGTGTGTGACACACATGGTCAAGGAGACCACCCAAACTGTCGACCACAAACGCGAAATATAACTCACCTGCCAGTGTACCTGGGAAGTAGTGTGGACCAATGATTTCATCCCCAAGGATTCCACACCATACATTAATAGACCACCTTCTTTGATGGTCGACAGGTCCTACCCACCGAGGATTGTCTGCGGCCCAGTAGTGCACGTTATGGCGAATCACTGCAACATAATTTGTGAACGGTGACTCATCAGAGAACATAGCAGCTTGTAAATACTCCAGCGTGAAATTACGCATCGCCCATTCACAGAATGTAACCCATGCAGCTCCTGTGTCAGTGACAGGCGGTATGGGTGAAACCTGTGGCCGCGTACTATACGCCACACAGACGTGAGACTGACACCAGCGACTGCAGCAACGGCTCGTAAGCCGACATGAGGATCGCGGTGTGCTGCAGCTAAAACAAACACCTCCGTCCCCTCACTTCTTGCAGTTCTTCGTCTGTTACTGCGGCGCCTTACCAAGCTGCCTGTTTCCCGAAGTCGTCGTTCGACACGTAAGAACGTAATGGCTGCCGGAGCTCTTCGCCTAGGATATCTCACGGTGGACGCCATGGCTGCTTCACTGGCATCGTGTCGGCACTCGACGAGCATCAGCAACGTGTCAACGTACTCGTTGTTCGTATATGCCATCTTCATCCGATGTCAGTATTGAACCCCGTTTGTTTGTGTGGCTCGAACTGTCGGGTACACGGCCGTGTGCGGCGGGCGACAGTCGGCAGTCTAACAGCGCATCGAGGAAGCTTCTCCCTCCCGTGACACAGGCGAGTTGCAAATCGGCCGCACCACATTGAGAAGGCGCATTGCGTTATGCGCGGTGTGTGTGGTATCTGCCCCTGAAACTTTGAAGGGTTGTAGCTCCGAAACTAAAAGTGATAGGAATTTAATTTGAACTGATGTATACACAGCTGGTGTTACTGATTCCAGTGCATGATAGAAAAATCTACTGTTCCATTTAAAAAATTGTATCTTTTTGTTGTAATTCTTTGGATAATAACACAATACACTATGTTCATAGCTCCGCAGACAGTGTATCGTTTCTTATGGTGTCCTAACGCAATAAATAATTCCGTCGCCTAATACTTCGTAACTTACTGAGGCAAACACATTTAGTGAAACACCCTGCGCCGCGGGATGGTATGGTATGGTATGGGCGAGGGCCCTGGAAATTGAACGTGATTCACCTCCATTCGCCTGAATGCCGACAGCTTGTGGAGGCAACGTGGACGTCATGCGCCCGTCGGCGAGTGGCTTACCCGACCGCACTCTCTTCGTGGCTGCTGTGCGCCAAGCCAATCGTTAGAAAGATATTGACTGGAGGCGGCAGTCACTAGACTTTTACTGCCGCTTCCTGCGTGATTGTTCCGCAATGCCGCACTGAACTGCTCGTCAGTAAGCAATGAACCACGCAAAAGCGGGGATCACAGCACTCACGAGACAACACCACGGAGGGACGATTGTTCGTGCGCGCATCATGGATAGAAAGACCACGAGGGGCCGTCGACGTATCAGATCATCGCGGAACGCAGCCATCGGTGACGGGATCTGATCCATGCTTTAGCAGACGGTCGCTGTGTCACAACACAACGTGCGATCGGAAATGCTCTCCACGCTCACTATAGTCAACTGTTTGCGGACCGTTATCAACACCCAGGCGCGACTAAGGAAATCTCTCGCTTTACGTATGGCACACTACCGCGGGACGCGTAGATGGCATTACTTGAGGCAGTTACTGCAGCTGTACCGTCGGGCGCGCCTCACAAGTCGCCAGGACCCGACGGCCTCCCGCTAGAGTTTTACCGCCAATTACTGACGCCTGCCTAGACGGACACATGCCGCGACTTGATGTCCCCTGAAGTACAGCTTCCTCGAAGTATTGCTCTTTCCTGTCCACAAACCAGACTGTGGAACCTCTATTAGTGACCATCGCCTCCTATCGGTCCTGAGCTGTGATATGAAGATCTTTAACCGGCTTTTGGCAGCACTTGTCAGGAGCGTTGCTGGATACATGGTGTTCCACGATCAGGCCTCCTTAGGAGGCGATCACAACATCCGGACTGCATTATGTCGATACCGTGACATCATCGCGATCGTGTGGACGCGGCTCACCACAGGGGTCCAGGCCTCCCTTGATTTCAGTCAGGCCTCCTACAGCGGTTATCACTCGTATCTGACAGCGGTGATGCGGAATATGGGATTCCCAGACAGGTTTGTGGAGATCTACTCAGGGACGCGACATCTAGGATCCTGCACAATGGTCGCCCATCCTGGTACAACGATCGGTGCGGCAAGGATTCCCTCCTTCTGGGTTCCTGTACGCTCTCGCCCGTGGAACCGCTATTTTTCAGCCTACGCCAGCGCCTCAGCGGGATGACTCTTGGCGGACATACATAAATAAAAATAAATAAAATTAAAAAAGAGGGTTAGTGAAACGCCCGCTAAACCCACTGTGCAGAACAGGTCATTAGGATTGTGGAAAGGGCCAAATAAGGTGTCGGTCAGGTTCACTCAGAACTGTAATTTATTGTAATTTAATAACACCTTTAAACCAAAACGGCACATAGCCGAACCTTTAGAACTACGAGTTTCAAAAGGCAATTATTTCACGGCTAAAGGCCTCCAAATAAGAAATCTTAAACTAACAAGATAAATCTCAAGTGGTAAAAACATGCAGTTGAAATTGCAGATAAAATAATTAACACATATATATGTACACAGCGAGCATGAGAACCTCAAGGCAAGGGTGAATAGAGAAACATCAACAAGATGCAATACAAACAACTTAAGGCCCATAACAAAATTTTCAAGATTTTAAAATAAATTACTATAACCTTTCAAAGGCAGAAGGCCGCAATGTTTCTTTTTTGTTAGAATCAGGTTTTAAGTGGCTGAAGGCCCACAATTGTTTTTCCAAAATTCAAAAATACATAAAATCCAGTAAAAGCCAAATTTTTTTTAATAATTGGCTATGATAGATTACAAACAGATAATTAAACACTGGTGAGAAGAACAGTAAAGAAAACGGCACTCAGAAACCTCCAGGGAGTTCGGTCTGCCCTCGTTCACTTAGGTGAGACAGGTGGTGAGCCCAACTACACTTGATCCGTTGGAACCCAACCATGGGACAGCCACGGACCGACCGACACAACGACTTGCTTGCCACCAATCGGTATATGAGAACTCACAATGAAATATGTATTAAGCTGTCAAAACTACACACCTTGTTATACAGCGACAACAGGTGAGGAAAGGACGCTACGTGAAATTACATTAGTGGCCAGGGCAGGTAACTGGACACTAACGGCCACAAGGCAGTAAATTCCGCTGGTGCACTTGAATTTGAAATACGGTAATATAGTTAAGTTCACCCAAAAGGAACACTGCCTGAATTTACGTGAGTGGCCAGGGCAGGTAAGCAATACACTAACGGCCACAAGGCAGAAAATTCCGCACGTGCACTTGAATTGTAGTCAACCAGTACAGTTAGTTGCACCGCATGGCTGTTAAATTTCAGCAATAGAAACACTCGGTGTTGCTCACAGGAAAACCTCCACAACAGCGAACCACCGAAACGAACCACACGACATGAATGGACGTGGCTTGGGTAGTTGAAACCACTAAACAACTTTGACGTCCTGGGTCGGTGAACCACGAAGCTCGTAGCGATCGGACAGCATCACAAACATTCCGACACAGCGCAGGGACCGACAGCGGACCCAGTCGACTGCACCAAGTGGTCATATCCTCCCTGGTCCGCAGCAACCGACCGGCTCCCTCAGAATGCGGACAATATCTAAAATAGTCGTCAGTGGACATAACGCCAACTACGCACACAACCTCACAAACTGTTGAACGATACTCAACAGTAACTAAGCACGCACAAAGACAAATCGGGAGTCGATGCACACACACACAGCCGAGTCATGAACGATTGACGAGCCAAAACGCGTTGTCCGGTAGGACGACCGACTGACGATCCACCTAGACCGTGCCCCGGCTCAAGTGATTCGTGGCGGCAATGGTCAGGCGAGCCATATCGACGCAGAACTCACTAATGCTCCAACCCGTCCGCACTAGTGCCGCATTGTAATTCCCCGACTGACAGGTCCGAACTGGCTTACGACAGACAACGAATGGGAAGTAATAGCAGTCGAACAATGATACTACGAGATGGGATGTATCAATACGCGCTGCTAGCGCCGGTCACAGTCAGGCAAAGCAGCAACTCAGTAGTAATTTAAATTAACGTAGTGAGGTGGTAGTGCGTTAAAAACAGGATGTAAAAATGATGGCGGGAACACGAGCCACGCACGGCTCAGTTAGCAATCTTTGATTAATAATCAAAATGCCCTCAGTCCTGAGTTCGAAACCCATCACCGCTTAAATTTTCACTAATAATAATCAGAATTAGTGGCATAAGAAAGCACCCTCATTCTGCCAACGACCCTGTCAAAGAGGGCAGAGGAGCGGTCAGAGGTCCAGGGCACTCTCTTGTCCTTAGCGTGGGAAACTGCCCGTAAAGGCGGAAGAATGAGCAATGATCAACGGCATGGTGATGCAGACCACTGCATTAAAGATACATTACGTGCATTCACAGGACATGTGGCCTATAACTGAAGAAGTGTCATGACGATCCCTAGGGAAACACAACTGACACTTTATCCACACGAAATACGAGTAATAAATGCTATAAGCGGGAGATTTAAGATTAAATAGGTAAGAAAAGAATGGTAAGTGGCTAAACGGTTGAACAGTCAGACAGGTAAATGGATAAATAGTAAACAGTAAACGGTTAAATGGTGGAACGGTGAACGGTAAATAGCTGTTCTAGGCGCTACAGTCTGGAACCGCGCGACCACTACGGTCGCATGTTTGAATCCTGCCTCGGGCATGGATGTGTTTGATGTCCTTAGGTTAGTTAGGTTTAAGTAGTTTTAAGTTCTAGGGGACTGATGACCTCAGCAGTTAAGTCCCATAGTGCTCAGAGCGATTTGAACCATTTAAATAGCTGTTGTTTACCGTCTGGCAAAGTCGCCAGAAGATCAATATAATTTACAAAATGTAATAGTAATTTCACATGATTTATATCGCTTGCTACTGACATTATCAGTTGATAATAGCGGGTTGCTTTAGACATAATTCTACACTGTTCCTATTTTTACATCGAGTTATGGCCCTTCTGTAGATAATAGCAGGCAATCTGCAAACACAGTCTCACAAATTTCTTAGATGGCTAAAGAAATTGGTATGACTTTCCCCTATCTATAAGGACGAAACCTATCTATTTTTAAGAAAACTTACATGAAAGGGAAGCAGCGGTTGGGAAGGGAGTAAGACAGGGTTGTAGCCTCTCCCCGATGTTATTCAATCTGTATATTGAGCAAGCAGTAAAGGAAACAAAAGAAAAATTCGGAATAGGTATTAAAATCCATGGAGAAGAAATAAAAACTTTGAGGTTCGCCGATGACATTGTAATTCTGTCAGAGACAGCAAAGGACTTGGAAGAGCAGTTGAACGGAATGGACAGTGTCTTGAAAGGAAGATATAAGATGAACGTCAACAAAAGCAAAACGAGGATAATGGAATGTAGTCGAATTAAATCGGGTGATGTTGAGGGTATTAGATTAGGAAATGAGACACTTAAAGTAGTAAAAGAGTTTTGCTATTTGGGGAGCAAAATAACCGATGATGGTCGAAGTAGAGAGGATATAAAATGTAGACTGGCAATGGCAAGGAAAGCGTTTCTGAAGAAGAGAAATTTGTTAACATCGAGTATAGATTTAAGTGTCAGGAAGTCATTTCTGAAAGTATTTGTATGGAGTGTAGCCATGTATGGAAGTGAAACATGGACGGTAAATAGTTTGGACAAGAAGAGAATAGAAGCTTTCGAAATGTGGTGCTACAGAAGAATGCTGAAGATTAGATGGGTAGATCACATAACTAATGAGGAGGTACTGAATAGGATTGGGGAGAAGAGGAGTTTGTGGCACAACTTGACCAGAAGAAGGGATCGGTTGGTAGGACATGTTCTGAGGCATCAAGGGATCACCAATTTAGTATTGGAGGGCATCGTGGAGGGTAAAAATCGTAGGGGGAGACCAAGAGATGAATACACTAAGCAGATTCAGAAGGATGTAGGTTGCAGTAGGTACTGGGAGACGAAGAAGCTTGCACAGGATAGAGTAGCATGGAGAGCTGCATCAAACCAGTCTCAGGACTGAAGACCACAACAACAACAACAACAACATGCAAAATGCGATATGTAGTGTTTCCCCATCGACTGCTGACTTTCTTCTTTTTCCTCCATAATTCTGGAACTATAATGTGAACTTGACTCCTGCACCAGATACTTATCACTAATACTGGAATGCATATGTGCTGTATCCTCTGCGGTATTATCCAGTCAGGTCAGGATTATTCGTTGTACACTGGATTCTCATGGTAGGAATGGAGGTCACTGATACAAAGCATCCCAATAAACCCAATATGGCCCAATGTCATTTGTAATTTATGTTGCTGTGGAAGGCATGGTAGAACGAGATGCTAATAGCAGTCGTAGCACTGACTCTGGTTCGTACTACGGTCAGGCACATTTGCACAAACCATTCAGCATAGCCAACTGCATGCACTGCAGTTATGACCAGTAATATTCCCAGTTTAAATTCTATAGAGGCCACGATTGCGTGGTATAGCTCACTGGAATCGTCTATGCAATTGCTGAGAATGTGAATTACTGTTTATTGTAAAATATAAAATAGGGAAGTATGTCCTAAGGAAGAATCACCATTTCGCTCAGCAGAGATCTGCGACATTGGCAGGGAACTCTTTCGTAAAGGTGATAATGAAGACAGAGAAAGCAGTGTGTACCGATGCGCAGTGTATACCAGTTGCAATGCGAACTACAGCCCTCAGTATACGGTGCCAGCCGTATTCCACAGAGTAATTACGCCGAACCTTTCTTGATCCTGAACATTTGCCAACAAAAGACAACAGATGGTAATGAAGAATTTGAATTAAATACACGTCGCATTTCGCTTCCGCCACCTAATAAGGTAAAATATTAATCTCGTGCGAAAAGTATTTCTGCATGCTAGATATTTTTACCTGTTCGCTCCAAAACTGCACATCATACTTCAAACCAGATGAACTCAAGATAATAAAGATATTTTTCCCGGTGATCTAGAGTTTAATCTAGTAAATTAGAAGGGAATTAACATTCAACTGGAAGGTTTAAATGTTGATTAACTGGCGAAACAAAGACAGCAACGGACCACCAAAGTGTGTGGAATGTATGGAAGTATAAATCATTCAGACTACTCAGATTTATATTTGAACATGGACGTGCTACTCTTTCCTGATGTATTGGAAACCTTTCACTATCTTCGACTGAAGAAAGATGTATTGGATCCCGCTCATCACGTTACTTCACTTGGCTTAGCGTGGGATACCCCGCTGAAAATTACTAAAGCGGATTTGCAGCTTATTACCGATGTCGATCAACTTCACTTTGTTGAAAGATTCATTAGAGCCAGTATTGTCCACTGTTCCTGAAGAAATTCAGTCGCGAAGAACAGATGCCAAAATTGACGAATGTTACATCATTTATCAATAGCCTATACAGTTGGGCGACGTTGCACTACCTTCCAGTGTCCAGTTTTGAATGGCTTCCTCCAGAGCAGTCGAATCTTTTGTGTTGGATAAAGTATCAAACGTTTCCAACACATATTACGTTTTAGAAATGGATCTCGAAAATCCCAAGAATATTCATGTTTTACATTTGGATATGCGAGAAAATGGATAAAGAGGAGGAAACGCGTTGTCAACATTTCGTTCAAGACAGCAAGACTTCTCCGTAAATTTCATGTGAAAGCGGTTTTTCGCCAGTCATCTAAGATTTCAGACCTTCTGGGATCAGTGAAGAACAATATATTGTTGCGGGAGGCGGGACATTACAAAATACGAGGGTCACTCCAAAAAACATGCACACTATTTTTTTTAATATCCATCTTTTATTCTACATGTTGGAAAGTTTTACGGTGTGTAGATACATCCTTTAGGAACAATATTTTCATTTCTCCACATAATTTTCATCCCTCTCAACTGCCTTACGCCATCTTGGAACCTGCGCCTGTATACCAGAACGGTAAAATTCTGGACCATCCTATGGGAGCCATTGTTTGGCAGCGTGCACAAGTGAGTCATCATCTTCAAACCTTGTTCCACGAAGAGAGTCTTTCAGTTTCCCAAACATATGATAGTCACATGGAACCAGGTCAGGCACGACTCTAAGGTGGGTGTTTCAGTGTTCTCCATCGGAGTTTTGTGATCGCTTCCATGGTTTTTTGACTGACATGTGGCCATGCATTGTCGTGTAACAGCAAAACATCCTGCTTTTGCCGCTGTCGTCGAACACGACTCAGTCGAGCTTGAAGTTTCTTCAGTGTCGTCACATATGCATTAGAATTTATGGCGTTTCCACTTGGCATGATGTCCACAAGCAAGAGTCCTTCGGAATCGGCACCGTAGCCACAACGTTTCCAGCAGAAGGTGTGGTTTCGAATTTTTTCTTCTTGGGTGAATTTGCATGATGCCACTCCATTGTTTGTCTCTGGTGAAAAATGATAGAGCCATGTTTCATCACCTGTCACAATTCTTCCATGAAATTCATCTCCACCATTCTCGTACTGTTCCAAAAGTTCACTGCATACCGTTTTTCTTGTTTCTTTGTGAGCCACTGTCAACATCCTGGGAACCCACCTGACACAAACCTTTTTTAACGCCAACACTTTCAGTATTCTGCAGACACATCCTTCCCCTATCCCAACGTAGCGTGGCAATTCGTTCACTGTGATGCGTCTGTCAGCAGTCACCAATTCGTTAACTCCCTGCATGTTGTCTGGAGTGTGTGCAGTACGAGGCCTGCCTCTGCGAGGACAATCCTCAATATTGCCGTGCCCGCTTTCATCACGTAACCTGCTTGCCCACCGACTGTCTGTACTGCGATCGACAGCAGCATCTCCATACACCTTTTTCAACCTCTTGTGGATGTTTCCCACTGTCTCGTTTTCACAGCACAGGAATTCTATGACGGCACGTCGCTTCTGACGAACGTCAAGTGTAGCAGCCATCTTGAAGACATACTGTGACGGCGCCACTCACGGGAACAGGTTGAACTAAGTTTAAAAACAAGCGCGAAGGATGTATCTACACACTGTAAAACTTTCACACATGCAGAATGCAAAATGTATTTTTACAAAAATAGTGTGAATTTCTTTTGGAGTGACCCTCGTACCTTGTCAGTATGGTATGGCTTACATTGGCCATATCACACAGACCTTGAATGAACGCTGCACTGAACATCAACACTGCTCTCGCTTTTTGCAGCCAAACAAATCAATTATTGCCGAACATTGTATTTCCGCTGAACATTCAATGGAGTATGATTCTGACCACAGAAAAATGTTTTTCGGACTTCATTATCAAAGGATCAGTGGAAATACGCCTGACGGAAAATCCGATGAACCGCGACAGTGGCTACCAGCTGTACAATGCGTTGAATCTGCACTATTTGTTCTAATCGAAGACGACAGAGTGCGCCAAAGACCGTAGCGAGCGGTAGTACAGAGGACAGCTGAGTTTCGCGATTCCACCAGCTAGGGCGCTACCGCCAGGAGGTGTGGTCCGTCTGTCAACTGAATTTTGACGCATGAGAGGAATACCTACAGCGTGCTTTGTATTGCAGAACGGAGGACGTCTTCGCCAGTATTCGATGACTACCAGAGGATGAGTGGTAGGAGCCCAGTCGAATTATTGTTGAATGTACCGAACGACGACCGGCCGCAAACCCGGAATTTGTTTCAACGTTGATGAATATTTTATGTAAATTGATGGTGGAAGTGGGGGGGGGGGGAGGAGAGAAAGGAAATGGAAGGAATTATTTATGTCAGCTGCATCTAGACTTTATGCGGAATCTGCGGCGAATGACAACCACAAGTTCATATAACTGTTGAACATGCCACAGAGATGTGCTGCCGGTTTTCCTCATCCGTGCTCTCTTTTTAAAAATCACACTCCAATACTCGCAAAATGTTAAGCTACTGTATATGTTAGAAATGTTCTTATAATGTCGATCCTCGATGTGGCGGGTAACAAATGATCGACTTAAATGAAAAGTTGATTTCCATACATCACAAGAAGCAGAAATATCTTAAAATAAATACAAATTCATTTTTAGGACGTCTTTCCCGACATTATTTGAGTGGAGTGTAGCCTTATTTGGAAGCGAAACGTGAACAATAAGCAGTACCGACAAGAAGAGATTAGAGCCTTTTAAAATGTGGTGCTCCATGAGAATACATTAAATTCGAACATTTTAGGTTAGGCTTTACCGTGACTGTTCGATCACAACCAAAGATACACAAAAATGGGACCCTCATCAGGCCTATAGTGAACTGTAAGAACAGCCCAACATTCAAACTCAACAAAATGCTCTTCAAAATTCTCAAAGAAACATACACATTCAATAATGATAGAACACTTAAAAACACAGCAGAATTTCCACAACATGTCAACAACATAGAAGAACCTGATGGAACCACACTTGCCTCATTTGACATACAAAACCTTTAGTCCTCTGCGCCAATAAATCCCACACTACAGATAATTAATCCCGACCTATAAAAGCACAAAAAAATCCCTTCAACTCGCATTACCAAATTAATGGACCAGCCCGCATTCACACTTTCACACAACTATTTTAAATTTAAGAATACAATCTACAAACAGGCAGATGGCCAGGCAAAGGGCTCAAACCTTCCCAGTTTATTGGCTGAAAAATTAATAAGTAATTTAGAAGACAAAATCCTGAAGTCCAGTTCCTCACAAACATCATCTACAGATATGTAGATGATACCACCATTTTAATTAATGGCAGAAAAGATGACATCAGTGAGTTGAACCAGTTATTCAACAACTCCCATGAAAACATAAAATTCACAGTTGAATCGCAGGCAGATGACAGTATAAATTTTTTAGACCTTATCATTAGAATAAAGAATAGCAGACATCAGTTTGAAATTTATCAGAAGCCTACCACAACATATAGTACAATCCACAGCTCTTTTTGTCACCCCCTAGCCCAGAAAATGGGAGATTACAGCACATTATCAAGAGAGCTATCCAACTACCACTCTCTGAAGACAAAGGTGAAAAATAAACTGAAGTAATAAAACAAACAGCTATTGCAAATAGTTACAACAGCTCCATATTAGACACCCTAAAACATTCAATAGTGTCAAAGCAATCACATCACAAAAACAAAAAGAAAACAACATCTTCCATACAATCCCCTTTCCAGATAACATTCCATATCAGATTGCCAATATCATCAAACGAAAGGCATAGACATATCTTTTACCACAGACAACAAGTTTGGACAGAACTTACCCCACAACATCAGCACGCGAAACCCACTTCATCACACAGGTGTATGTTGTTGATGTTGTTGTGGTCTTCAGTCCTGAGACTGGTTTGATGCAGCTCTCCATGCTACTCTATCCTGTGCAAGCTTCTTCATCTCCCAATACCTACTGCAACCTACATCCTTCTGAATCTGCTTGGTGTATTGATCTCTTGGTCTCCCTCTACGATTTTTACCCTCCACGCTGCCCTCCAATGCTAAATTTGTGATCCCTTGACGTCTCAAAACATGTCCTACCAACCGATCCCTTCTTCTAGCCAAGTTGTGCCACAAACTTCTCTTCTCCCCAATCCTATTCAATACCTCCCCATTAGTTACGTGATCTACCCACCTTATCTTCAGCATTCTTCTGTAGCACCACATTTCGAAAGCTTCTATTCTCTTCTTGTCCAAACTGGTTATCGTCCATGTTTCACTTCCATACATGATTACACTCCATACAAATACTTTCAGAAACGACTTCCTGACACTTAAATCTATACTCGATGTTAACAAATTTCTCTTCTTCAGAAACGATTTCCTTGCCATTGCCAGTCTACATTTTATATCCTCTCTACTTCGACCATCATCAGTTATTTTACTCCCTAAATAGCAAAACTCCTTTACTACTTTAAGTGTCTCATTTCTTAATCTAATCCCCTCAGCATCACCCGATTTAATTTGACTACATTCCATTATCCTCGTTTTGCTTTTGTTGACGTTCATCTTATATCCTCCTTTCAAGACACTGTCCATTCCGTTCAACTGCTCTTCCAAGTCCTTTGCTGTCTCTGACAGAATTACAATGTCATCGGCGAACCTCAAAGTTTTTACTTCTTCTCCATGAATTTTAATACCTACTCGATATTTTTCTTTTGTTTCCTTTACTGCTTGCTCAATATACAGATTGAATTTCTTTTGTTTCATTTACTGCTTGCTCAATATACAGATTGAATAACATCGGGGAGAGGCTACAACCCTGTCTCACTCCTTTCCCAACCACTGCTTCCCTTTCATGCCCCTCGACTCTTATAACTGCCATCTGGTTTCTGTACAAATTGTAAAGAGCCTTTCGCTCCCTGTATTGTACCCCTGCCACCTTCAGAATTTGAAAGAGAGTATTCCAGTTAACGTTGTCAAAAGCTTTCTCTAAGTCTACAAATACTAGAAACGTAGGTTTGCCTTTTCTTAATCTTTCTTCTAAGATAAGTCGTAAGGTTAGTATTGCCTCACCTGTTCCAACATTTCTACGGAATCCAAACTGATCTTCCCCGAGGTCCGCTTCTACCAGTTTTCCCATTCGTCTGTAAAGAATTCGCGTTAGTATTTTGCAGCTGTGACTTATTAAACTGATAGTTCGGTAATTTTCACATCTGTCAACACCTGCTTTCTTTGGTATTGGAATTATTATATTCTTCTTGAAGTCTGTGGGTATTTCGCCTGTCTCATACATCTTGTTCACCAGATGGTAGAGTTTTGTCATGACTGGCTCTCCCAAGGCCATCAGTAGTTCTAATGGAATGTTGTCTACTCCTGGGGCCTGTTTCGACTCAGGTCTTTCAGTGCTCTGTCAAACTCTTCACGCAGTATCTTATCTCCCATTTCATCTTCATCTACATCCTCTTCCATTTCCATAATATTGTCCTCAAGTACATCGCCCTTGTATAAACCCTCTATATACTCCTTCCACCTTTCTACCTTCCCTTCTTTGCTTAGAACTGGGTTTCCATCTGAGCTCTTGATATTCATACAAGTGGTTCTCTTCTCTCCAAAGGTCTCTTTAATTTTCCTGTAGGCAGTATCTATCTTACCCCTAGTGAGACAAGCCTCTACATCCTTACATTTGTCCTCTAGCCATGCCTGCTTAGCCATTTTGCACTTCCTGTCGATCTCATTTTACCTACTTGATCCTCTGCTGCCTGCACTACTTCATCCCTCAGAGCTACCCATTCTTCTTCTACTGTATTTCTTTCCCCTATTCCTGTCAATTGTTCCATTATGCTCTCCCTGAAACTCTCTACAACCTCTGGTTCTTTCAGTTTATCCAGGTCCCATCTCCTTAAATTCCCACCTTTTTGCAGTTTCTTCAGTTTCAATCTGCAGTTCATAACCAATAGATTGTGGTCAGAATCCCCATCTGCCCCTGGAAATGTCTTACAATTTAAAACCTGGTTCCTAAATCTCTGTCTTACCATTATATAATCTATCTGATACCTATTAGTATCTCCAGGATTCTTCCAGGTATACAACCTTCTTTTATGATTCTTGAACCAAGTGTTAGCTATGGTTAAGTTATGCTCTGTGCAAAATTCTACAAGGCGGCTTCCTCTTTCATTTCTTCCCCCCAATCCATATTCACCTACTATGTTTCCTTCTCTCCCTTTTGCTACTGACGAATTCCAGTCACTCATGACTATTAAATTTTCGTCTCCCTTCACTACCTGAATAATTTTTTTTATCTCGTCATACATTTCATCAATTTCTTCATCATCTGCAGAGCTAGTTGGCATATAAATTTGTAGTACTGTAGTAGGCATGGGCTTTGTGTCTATCTTGGCCACAATAATGCGTTCACTATGCTGTTTGTAGTAGCTAACCCGCACTCCTATTTTTTTATTCATTATTAAACCTACTCCTGCATTACCCCTATTTGATTTTGTATTTATAACCCTGTAATCACCTGACCAAAAGTCTTGTTCCTCCTGCCACCGAACTTCACTAATTCCCACTATATCTAACTTTAACCTATCCATTTCAATTTTTAAATTTTCTAACCTACCTGCCTGATTAAGGGATCTGACATTCCACGCTCCGATCCGTAGAATGCCAGTTTTCTTTCTCCTGATAACGACGTCCTCTTGAGTAGTCCCCGCCCGGAGATCCGAATGGGGGACTATTTTACCTCCGGAATATTTTACCCAAGAGGACGCCATCATCATTTAATCATACAGTAAAGCTGCATGTCCTCGGGAAAAATTACGGCTGTAGTTTCCCCTTGCTTTCAGCCGTTCGCAGTACCAGCACAGCAAGGCCGTTTTGGTTAATGTTACAAGGTCAGATCAGTCAATCATCCAGACTGTTGCCCCTGCAACTACTGAAAAGGCTGCTGCCCCGCTTCAGGAACAACATGTTTGTCTGGCCTCTCAACAGATACCCCTCCGTTGTGGTTGCACCTACGGTACGGCCATCTGTATCGCTGAGGCACGCAAGCCTCCCCACCAACGGCAAGGTCCATGGTTCATGGTGTATACAAAATTGAATGTTTTCCACTGCGACTGCTTCTACATAGGCCAGACAGGCAGATCGTTTGAGATTTGAACACATAGCAACACTAAAAAACAAAAACCATACATCAGCAATTGCCACCCACCTGCATGAAACCATGTTAACATTACAAGTATCGGCATCCTACACATCCAACCTAAAGGCAAAGAACTCGACATCTTTGAAACACTCCAAATATACAAACAGCAAACAAAACAACCTGAATCCATCTTCAATAACGAAAACGACAATATTTGCAATACTTTCATCTGTGTGTTCAGCAACTGCCTGCGCTATTAAATTTGTAATACGCACGCACACACACACACAAACACACACACACACACACACCTTAATATTTACCATAAATATTTAGTTATGTTACCATGACATCTCCAAATGTGCAAGGCATTGACCTCATTCACAAATACTTCATCACACCAACACCTGTCATCTTGCAACTATATGTCCCATCAACTACTGGCACAAACTGTACATCCGTCCGCATATTTAAAGCATTAACCAATGCATTACCCCAACCTTTAGGCAGTTACTACATGTAACAGATCTTAAGAACCCGCTGCTTTGGAAAATTTCCTCTCATCCAATCTCTCCTTCTACCCTCTCTCTCTCACTTTCTCTTTCTCTTCCTCTCCCTCTGCCTGCAGCTTTTCATATGTATCCATGAAACCCAACCGAAATTGTTATTTGTGAATTATTTTACCACTGTGGCCAACATAATTGTTGTACTTAAAGTTTGCAGTTGTCACCTGGTTATACAAACGAGTATGAAGTTTAAGCTATATCAACTGACAAAATCGGATTTATATACCATCTGAAATATTTATCCCAATACATGTATTCAACACCTGAAAACAAAGATCTCCAAAATTCCTTTAAAATTTATTCTGTAATAATGTTGTTTGTACTTTGAGATAACGTTTCTCTTCTGCTATATGATCCTTGTACCTAATAGTCTCCAGACGCCATATTTGTTTACAAAATAAGACAGTATACATGTGATGTCTTACGACAGTGAAAGGAACCTCTGACCACTGTAGCTACTCAGTTTTACTTATTTTATTTTTACCGTTAGATATACGTTTATTTTTTCGTCAAAATAAACCCGAAACCATGTTCCTCCCTAGACAGAGGTACAAGTTCCTCCAAACAATCGTAACAGAAAAAACGCACACATGTCGTACTAACAAATGTAAGTCCACCTGATGGTGGAGGTTTACACCTTTGAAACGTGTCGTGGAGATAAATAAACAGCGACTACATGAGAATGTTGAAGATCACACGCATAGCTCGTATCACCGACGACCTACAGTTCGAATAATTTCGCTGAAAGAAGGGATCGTCTTATAGCACACGTCCTGAGGCTTCAGGGTATAGTCGGTTTGGTAATGTACAGAAATGGGTGTATGTGTGTGGGAGTGGCGGCGGGCAAAAGCTCTAACAGAAGCCGAGGCTTCCTGCAGTAGGTAACTTCATGTGGAAATAGCTTGCATTAGTTACGCAAAGATGAAGAGGCTGTTACGGGATGCTTTCTCATTGTCGTATTGTTTATACACGTCAAATTCCTCTTTTTTTTTTTTTTTTTTTTTTTTTTTTTGTGACTGCTCCAACTCTCTGTTACTTGTAATATTTGTAATATGCCTCTAAGCAAACAATGATTTAAACGAACGAAATGCGCCGAAGTGTATGAAGTGAGCGCCCTAATGGTTGGTGCGCATGGGTGTACCCAGCGAAGGGCAGGGGGGGCAGCTTCCCCTCCCCCCCCCCCCCCCTAGAAGACATTCGCAGTTTTTTACTAGTTTACTGTTTTATTTAATAAGAAATGCTGAATGTTTTCTTGGATTGTACAAGAGCATTCTTGTATTTAAAATGTTTATTAAAAGCAGTTTTCCACTGGTTTACCGTTTTATTTAATAAGAAGTGCTGTATGTTGTCTCGAGTCCTTGTTTCCTGAGACTAGTATGACCTGCCCCCCCCCCCCCCCCCCCCAGTTCAGATCCTGGGTACGCCCTTGCCGGTGCGTAATAAGGAGTGGATATCGGAGAACAGCGCTGAGTGCAGTGCCGAACGGCAGAGCAGCATTGAAACAGTTGCGGATCGCAGCCGTGTTGTGTTTCTGTAGCGGGGGCACACTCGCAGGGCTGCCAACGCTGCGGCGCTCACCGCACCGCACCGCACCGCTCCGGTCAGCGTCAGCCGCGAGAATGTGGCGAGTCCACTCCTGTTTCCAATTTCCTGTTCGCCCAACTTGATTTAAATTTTCATTTATTTCCCCGCATCGCTGTGAGCGAACGGCGGATAATGTGAGAACGCCACGTGGCTCTAGCTCCCCGTGGAACAATGTCGCTGGCTGTCCACTTCACAGCTCAACCAGCCCTGTTTCGAAAGATGACCACGCTGTGTGTTCACCCCCCGCGAACATGGCCGACAATGTCGATCAGTGATCTCTATACTAACTGGATGGCGAACTTCGGCTGTCACAGCGTGCCATCATCTGTTAGCGCCACCATACTGCAGTTAGGCAAGAAACTGAATGTGATATTTTATTTAGAAAGGCGGCACTCGTTTTCGTTGGAAAGTATTTACATTCTTGACGATAATAAAACTAACTACGTTAAAATTAAAGAAACGAACTACCAATTTCGTTTTATGCTCACGAACACTAAAGTTTACTGTAATATCGTCAATATAAAGTAACTAAAATCGAAACAATATTTTTCCCAGGCCTAAGGAACAGTTTTATTCACACATGTAATGCACTTACCAGTGGCGACATCATCTTTGGCGTAGGAAAAAAACGTAGTAGGATTTATTTAAATGAGAATGTGGATATCCACAGCAATATGCTAATTATTGTCAGGCACCATATGATACAACCAAAATTACGTGTGACACTGACATGAAAATTGTTCTCTCCTTTTACTGAGCTAATTCACATGTACCAGCGTGGAATTTGCGATGAAATCAGTTAGTTTAAAGTCCACATTTAACTGAGAACTAACATATAATAAACAGTCCAGTCAATCTGGGTAACTTTGCACCACTTTTTTCCGTCTTTTTGAAAGCACTGCACACACAATCTACATCACAAGAAACACTAAAATTTCACACATATTGCTAAGTTGTGCTTGGCAATGAGGAAATATGTACTAGACATGCTCTCTTGGAGTAAAATTTCAGTTTTAATACTGGTATAAAATTACTCAGTCATTTTAGGTAACTTTAGTCTTAAAAAAACATAGTATTTTTCCCATATGTAATGTTCTGAATAAATTTACATAACAACAAAAGGAACTCAGGTGTTAATAAAAGTAAAAACAGTGTTATTCAGTTTCCAGATTTACTTTGAAATATCGAGATATTTGTATCAACCTGGCAGTGTTCAACTCAAATCACTGTCAGAAGCTTACTTCACAGTCAAAGTAATTAAAGAAAAATCACAAGCCTAAGAGGTTTTAGGGAGGTGGAAAGACATTTGAATGAATCACAGAGGTAATAAAAACGGTACATTTTGTACAAAATAATACAATTAAGTGGAATACCAGCCATTTGAAACAAAAATAGCAATTGGTACAAAGATACCATGATTAGTTAAAAGCTAACCTGATTTTAATGTCCCAAGGAACACCTTCATATGTCTATGTACTTTTTTATCATTTGTAAAATGATGAAGACTGTAAACATTAACAGCCGGCCGCGGTGGCCGTGCAGTTCTAGGAGCTGCAGTCCGGAACCACGGGACTGCTACGGTCGCAGGTTAGAATCCTGCCTTGGGCATGGATGTGTGTGATGTCCTTAGGTTAGTTAGGTTTAAGTATTTCTAAGTCTAGGGGACTGATGACCTAAGATGTTAAGTCCCATAGTGCTCAGAGCCATTTGAACCATTTTGTAAACATTAAGCATGAGTAAAGATATTGAAATAAGAACCCAAAAACACTTTGAAACACAAAATATGAAATTTATTTTTGTCATTTCCTTACATTTTTAACCACTGTTGCAATGTTACAGGCACAACATTACACATTACTGAATAAAATAATCTTACTGAGTTTTTGTCTTACACTAGTTGTATTCAGAGTTATTTTCTGTGCTGAAACGCTTTTCCCATATGTTTTCAGCCGCACCTGAATGTACCCGGATGCAATCCCATGTACAAGCTGTGTCTCATGCAAATCATCAACTACGCATTCATTATGGAAGTAATGGTCAAATTGAGGGAATGAACAGTTCACAAATTTTTTAAGGACACACATGACAATCTTACTAATTAAGTGCTTTTGCCTCATGTCACCACTGACAACAAACATTTGAAACAATTTTTCTGAGTGCTCCACCACAGAGTATACAGCATTTCCTGTTTCAATAAGCTTGCCTCAGCTTACAAATTTTGTGAATGAATTTCCTGCTGTACTGAGAAGTGCATATGTTGCGTCCTTACAAACAACAGGTGGCCTAAGAATGTAGAGGCAGTCCTTACATGTAACTTGTTTTGAAATTGTGAGGGCAACATACCCTGCAATGTAGTACAAAATGTTCTGCTTGTATGAGGGAGACGAGTACCCTCTTCAATAAGTGAGCACCACTTTTCTACTTGCTCTACAAACATACAAGAATCATCATCATCTACAAGAGGACGCTTTTGTGATCGGGAATCATACAGTACTACAGGTACCATTGAACACGTGTTAAAATTTGCACAGTTTCCCCCAACAGTGCTAACATTACTGCCTAAAAGCAACTTGCACATAGCACACTTCTACTGATATGAATTTGGGTTGTTATTCCAACACCCTCTGGATCTCACTCATGAGAAGAAGAGTTCAATATGATCTTGGGAAAACTTATATGTCAACAAATATTGCAGAGGAGAATTTTCCCTAGTCATTATTGCCGGTGCAATGGCTTTAATCGAATGCATGTTCAAAATTACGCCCTAGGCAAAAGTATTTCTTGGGTGCTGCAGGAGAGAACCACCATTTTCTTTTAAACTTCTTATGTAAGATTCTGTCTGTTGAAAAATATCATGCCAATATGCCTGATTACTGAGTTTCAGGCTGGCTTTATATCCTGAAGCTAGAGGATTTCTGGAGTGAAAGACATCAAAAATTCTGTCTATGAATCTCAAAAACTCTACTGTTGCCTCACTAACATGGAATCTGGGATTGCCAGCTCTTCTCAAAAAATCTGTAGTATATGCAACAACACTAGAACTGAGTGTTTGAACTGCTGACATTGGTCTTTTAACCAACGTAATTAATATGCTGTCCTGACAACTTGTTACCAAATGTCATGCCTTCCTCAATTTGCAACTCATTTAGTTCTTTTAAGTACTGCCGCTTAATATGGCTTTTTGCAGACTCTATAACAGCCACTTCTGCTAATGAATTTCGAGCAAGTTTCACTAAATGACACATATCCAAAATGTACTGAACATTGTGGTTTGAAACTGGGTTAAGGAACTTTTTGATGAAAATTAATACTGCATCCCAATAAACGAAAAGTACTTATATTTTTCCTTGTGAGATCACAAGTGACTGCCCAAATTCTGATGCCTGTATTGGTTAGCCTCTCCAGAGCAGAGTTTATTAACCTTGCCTGCACGCTACTATCAAAGCCATTCATTAAAAAATACGCTACAGGACACTTAAATTTACCTTTTATGGACACAATCATAAAAACTAATGCCTCTGAAGCTTCTTTCACTTCTTTTGATTGTTCAACTTCTCCTCCAAAATCTAGAAAACCTGTATACCTCTTAGTTTCCTGGTCCCACACTACCTCTTTTCTAATTGCCATACTGTCTGTTATGAGGCTAGAATCTTTAAATTCAGCCCTCACTTGATGGTTAAACTCAAAGCATCTGAACACAGCACATAAAAAGCCAGGATCACAATTCACAGTCCCCGCCCAACGAGCAATCAGTGATTTGTGAGGCAGAGGCATTAGTGTCTGTAAATACATCATCATTGCAAACATATTAATGTCTGTTTTGTATCTGTTTCTCTTGGATGACACACTATTATTCAACAAATTGCACACTAATTCCACGTGAGTCCCTGTTTGTTGATTCAGGAATTCATGCAGCTTCTCTGTTAGATGACCCTTCTCTTTCAGAGCACTTATGATGTCTTTCATTGAATAGTTTTTCTTCTCATTCTCCCAATTTTTTCCTGCAGGCTCTTGATTTTTCTTCTCAGTGCCTCCACAACATCTTGTAAAAAGTTGCATGTGCCAGTGACCTTGTCAATCATTTCTATTTGTGTTTGAGATCCACATTCCTTAGACGTCTCGCAACTCTGAGAAAACTGAAGCAAGAATATAATATAAGTAGTACAGGCATGAAACAAAGTTTAGTAAGTACTTATGAGAAAACATGTTTGTTTGAAAACAAAAACAATGTTTATGTGAAGTGACAAACCAGTTCAATATAATCATGAGTTTCTACAGTAGACTGTTCAGTTGTTATTCTAATCTGTCGCCTTGGTTGCTTCTCCTTGGGCATTAAATGAGTCGGAAATGCAAACTGTGATGGCACTGCATCAGGCTTGAGATATCTTCTCGAAGTACCAGGCCTTACTAAATAATCTTCTTCCAAGAAGTGATCTCCATACAAGAAACTAGTCCTTATAGGCGTGAAACCTTTGCGTTTAGTGGCAATGACCCACTGTTTCAGCAAATCGCCTTTCTGCAGAGGAAACTTGTCGAAAACAGAAGACACATTGTATCATGCAAGGCAACGACCAAGATATTTACGGGATTGTTGTCATTTCTTGACATTCAGTTATTACTTGTGGAAAGTTAAATCACTTTCCTTGCTCCACCGGTTCGTACAGTTATATGCAGAGCAAGAAATAACCATTTTACACCCACGACAAACGCTTCGTTAACAGCAAGAGAAACTTTCTACCTAACTAAAAGTTGGTGGACGATGTAGACAAACAGTCCTGTTCAGCTCTCTTTCCGTTCATGATTCTTTTGACATCGATTAGTTACTCACTTGAGCAAATATACAATATCTTTGCTACCGTGTCGTAACGCGACCCTTTCTTTTCCACTCTTCTCCGATGGACCAGATAAGGAGCACAGTCAAATTTCCTTTACATACTCATTATTTTCTTCTCTTACAATACTCTTTCGCCTGCTCACCACATTTTTTTTTCCTTCCTGTCACTTCATACCCGACTTCCCTCACTCTCCTATCTTGAAATCCTTCCATTATCAATACTTTCTCCCTAAACACTTCTCCACCAATTGTTCCTTCAGTTCTTATATTATTTTTTTCTAAATCTTTTTTTTTTCTTCATGAGCCCAGTGTGGGGTTGAATTTTATCCCATAAATATTTGAAGATCTTCTAGTTAATGTACTGTCTTGTGTCTGATATACGTGTTCAAAAATTACCAGTCGTTTTTTCTCATTATTTATAATGTTTTTTTCTATGTTTCGATAAATTTTATCGTTTCATAGTTTGTCATGGACCTAATAGGAAAGTAGGGCAGAAAGTGAGTTACTGTGAACAGTCCAGTGATAGGGTTGTTCTCAGCAGAATCGACAGCAACCAATATCGACCAGTAAAACAACATCGACAACGATACTTCAGGTATACATGCTGACATTGTAAGCCAAGGATGAAGCATAGGGAAAATATATGAGGATGTTGAACGGGTAATTCAATACGTAAAGGGGGTGAAAATCTAATAGTCATGGGATTGGGTTGTAGGGGAAGGACTAGAAGAAAGGTTTACGGAAGAATATTGGCGCGGTACTAGGAATGAGAGAGGAGAAGGACTGATTGAATTATGCAATAAATTTCAGCTAGTAATAGCGAAAGCTCTATTCAAGAATCACAGGAGGAGGAGATATACTTGGAAAAGGCCGAGATATATAGGCAGTGTTCAGTGAGATTGAATTATGGTCAGGCAGAGATTCCGAAGTCGTATATTGGATTATAAGGCAGAGACAGATATAGACTCTGATGACAATTTGGTAATGATGAAGAGTACGTTGAAGTTTAAGAGAGCAGTCAGGAAGGACCAATGCGCAAAGAAGTAGGATGTGGAATCACTATGGAATGATATGCTTGAAGTTCTCTGATGCTACAGATACTGTGATAACGAATATCTCGGTACACAGTTCAGCTGAAAAGAAACGGACATCTCTAAACAGGGCAGTTACAGAAATTGGAGAGAAAAACGTAGACACATGGAACGTAACTGCGAAGAAACCATGGGTAACAAGAAAAACTTCAGTTGATCGACGAAAGATGGAAGTACCAAAATGTTCAGGGAAATTTAGGAATACAGAAATACAAGATTCTCAGGAATAAAATAAATAGGTAGTGCAGGGGAGCTAAGGCGAAATGGCTGCATGAAAAATGTGAAGAAATAGAAAAATAAATGATTGTTGGAAAGACTGAGCCAGCATGTAGAAATGTCAAAACAATCTTCGATAAAATTAATATCAAGGGCGGTAACATAAGGAGCGCAGTGGGAGTTCCACTGTTAAATGCAAAGGAGAGTAGATAGATGAAAAGAGTACACTGAAGGCTTCTATGAGGCGGAATACTTGTCTGAAGACTTGATAGCAGAAGAAACAGGAGCCAGTATAGAAGAGATAGGGGATCCAGTATTAAAATCAGAATTTAAAAGAGCTGAAAGCAGAAGGAATATACAACATTCCATCAGAATTTCTAAAATAATTGGGTTAAGTGGCAAGAAAAAGACTATTCACGTTGGTGTGTAGAATGTGTGAGTCTGGTGATATACCGTCTGACTTTCGGGAAAACATTATCCACAAAGCTCCCAATGTTGTAAGAGCCGACAAGTGCGAGAATCGTTGTACAATCAGCTTAACAGCTCATGCATCCAAGATGCTGACAAGAATAATATAGAGAAGAATGTAAAAGAAAATTGAGAATGTTTTAGATGACGATCAGTTTGGCTTCAGGAAAGGTAAAGGCACCAGAGAGACAGTTCTGACGTTGCGGTTGATAATGTAATCAAGATTGAAAAAAAATCAAGACACATTCATAGCACTTGTCGACCTGGAGAAAGCGTTCGACAATGAAAAATGATGCAAAAAGTTAGATGTAAGCTATAGGGAAAGACAGGTAATGCATAAAATGTATAAGAAGCAAAAGGGAACAATAAGAGTGGGAGCCCAAGGACACTGTTCACGGAAGGTTCAAGAGTGGAATAATAATTCAAGGTAAAGGATATCAGTAGTAAACTTCACTGGTAACTTTGCTATCATCAGTGAAAGTGAAGAAGAATTACGATAGTCGTTGGATAGAATGAACAGTCTAATGAGTATGAAATATCGATTCAGAGTAAATCGAGAGAATGCGAAAGTAACGATAAGTAGCACTAATGAGAACAGTGGCAACGTCGTTGCAATTCTGCTAACTAGACAGCTAAATAACCCATGATGGACGGAGCAAGAAGGACATAAAAAGCAGACTACCACAGTCAAAAAGGGCATTCCTGGCCAAGAGAAATCTGCTACTCTCAAACATACTATACTTCGAGGAACAGATTTCTGAGAATGTACGTTTGAAGCACAGCATGGTATGGCAGTGAGACATGGACTGTGGAAAAACCGGAACGGAAGAGAATTGAAGCTTTTGAGATGTGGTGCTACGGAAGTATATTGAATATTAGGTGAACTGATAAGGTAATTAGCGAGGAAAGGAATGTATGGAAAACACTGTTTAGGGACATCCTTAAAGAAATCAGAGAATGACTTCCGTGGTACGTGAGGGAGCTGTAGAGGGTAAAAACTGTAGATGAAGACAAAGATTGGAATACATTCAGCAAAAAATTGAAGATGTAAGTCGCAAGTGCCGCTCTGAGATAATAAGGTTGGCACAGAAGAGAAATTCGTGGCGGCGGCATCAAATCAGTCAGAAGACTGATGACTGAAAAAAAATTATCTTTATGATCCCCCTTATTATTATTTCCAATTTACTTAAATTATTGTTTATAGCTGAACATTCTTTTGCACATGGCTTACATAGGCTTCAATACTATATTGTACTAACTTATTTTTTATAATTTTTTCCCACATATTTCTTTATTGTAAATTTTTTTTATTTTTTCACATATCCTTCCCATTTTATGTATCCTTTCTTCTACAGCAGCTTTTTCCTAAACATTTTCTTGGATTATTTCCCCAAGATATTCCAATTTTTTAAACTTCTCTTTTTGGCTAATATCTGGCTTTCGTTAAAAATTCGGATTTTTTTCTGTAGATATGCTTGATCCGGTTCTACTGGCTATTTTTTCTAAAATGTTAATTTATGTTAAAACAGGTGTCGTATTTTCAGACAGTATAGAAAAGTCATTGTCAAATGCGACGCTGTTAATTCCAGTACTTTTGTTTACTCTTCCCAACCTAACTGACGAAAACATATAATCATTCAGCTTTTCAGTCCAAATTCTCAGTGTTTTTCTAGGACTCAATCAAAAATAATTTGGGATAGGTGGGCATGTTGCCTTACAAGTTTGTTTATTATAAAGGGCTTAGATATTTCTCCAATAAATTTCACTTTAGATACTGTGTGTGTAAATGTTTCATGAATTCGTTTTGATAAATTAGATTACACCAAATTCTTGGATCATTACATCTGCAGAGTGTCTGTCAATGGGATTAAAGACCTTTCTGAAAACAAAAAATATTGTTACAATAGCTTTTGATTTGGGTAATCTATGACGAACTTTTGGTTTAAATATTTGTTCATAGCGAGATCTACACATCCTAGAACCACCTTGACTTTTACCTAACGTCTGTCTTGTGTTATTTCTACTCTGTTTAGAAAAATGTCGGAAAATATTTTGTAAGCAAGTGGTAGCAAAAGAAATTCCTCCGTAGTTGTAAACGTCTTGTTTACTGGTTTCATATGTAATGGATACATCAAAGTTACCTTCAACACTCCTGTGATTTTTTCTGACTCCAAATTTCTTCAAATATTAATTATTGCTCATTTTTGGTACAGACCATTTCAAATGTTTCACTGTAATAGCGTATTTTCGCTTTCAGTAATTTTTAATTTTAGCTTTCCTTTCAGCTGGAAGCCAAATGTAGCATGGGAGACGTACTATCCTCACTTTCCTTTAGCTTTAGGTTAGTTTTAGCTTTATGAACGTTACCTATGCCTAATATTAAACGAAACTCGTGCCATGTCTTTGCACTCACGTAATGCTACATACATGTTAGCTCCACATAAGGAAAAATCATTATAGCGTCATGTAGACACTGTGGTGAATTATTTTAATGAAACTTTTAATTGCTTTTTTAATTTGAAAAATGGTTAACCGTGACCTAAACCTGACTGAATTACCAGAAAGTCAATAGTGCCGCTCTGAAGTGTTTACTATATACCAGTCTGGGTCGTTCTTTAAAACAATTTACACACTGCAGATGTTACCTTAGTCATTACTCAAATGACGACGAGACATGCCCAAAACCACCTCGCTTGTATTCACTATTGCACCCAAAATTTTTCTTAATCAAAAATCGAGGTCGCAATCTGCTTTGTCGATACGAGCTCTCGAAAAAAAATTACGCTGTTATCCCTAAGGTAACGTAATCTCATGATCATAAATTATGGATCAAACCAACAAACATAAATCAATGATATAATAATGATGAGTTTATTGTTGGGAAAATCGTACAAGTACTACATTGCAAGTACCTGGGAGAAATCATCCAGCCATCAGGGATCAACCTAAAGGCCAATGAGGAAAGAATAAAAAAACTACAGAAAGCATATAAACTCACGTGGAACAATTAAAACAAAAAGTCCATATCCATTAACGCAAAATTGAGGCATTACAACACTGTCGCACCTCCGGAGGCACTGTAAGTATCTGAAACAACATAAATAGGTTGGCAAACTAAAAACAAAGAAATAGAGAAACAAGAAAGAAAAATTCTCAGGAAATTTTTTGGCCCGATACAAGAGCAAGGAATCTGGAAGAAGAGACCAACATCAGAATTACATAAACACACAGACAAGATTACGGATACAATAAGGGAAAGAAAAATGCAGTTCTACGGACATATCCACAGGATGAATGAAAACAGAAGTTCAAAGCGAATTCTTAAAGTCATCAACTCAGGCAGGGGAAAAACAAAATGGATAAAAGAAGTTGAAGAGGATCTCAGAAAAGCACACATAACAGTAAACGATGCAGAAAATAAAGCTGAATTCAGGAACATCATCAAAAAATATAAATTTGACACCACAACACAGAAGAGACCAGGATGGAAATGGACAGCGGAACGAAAGAAACAACACTGTGAACACATGAAGAAAATTTGGGCTCAGAAAAAACATAAACAATCATCATAAAGGAATTCAAGTTCAAACGCTCTCTTTAAATGGGAATAATCGAAAATAATAATAATAATAATAATAATAATAATAATAATAATGGTGAGTTTATTTATTCTTCATGTCACCCCAACAAAACATTAAGTATAGAAAGACCAACAAAAAATTACATAAAAGTAAAATGCTAAGCTCTAACAACATTATCTTATGACATTTGCATATGAAAAGATATTATTCATCATAATCATTATCATTACTGTGTTAGTGGGCCTCTGAGGCCCACAGCAGAAAACAAAAGAACAGCCACACTATATAAGGAAATAAAACCGCACACTGTTACAGAAAAGTTCATTATAAAAAGCACAGTAAAAAACGGAAGTCAGTCAGAGCAATGATAGATGATGTACAGCTGAATCTTACTCTTCTACGATATTAGACGTGAATAAATTGTTCAGACTAAGAAATATCTGATCAGCGTTTGTTATTCGTTGATGCAGAGCTAACGATCTAAATTCCAGGAACTAATAAGATACGGGAGGGGTGAGTTCCAGGAACTGATAAATAAGGTGGCTACCATGATCATGTCTGCCTATCATTATCATGCCTACCTCACTTAAATCACTAATCTGAGAAGGCCTCTGTTCACACATCTTTTCTACATCTAATAGCTCACCTGATACAGACCCCCAGTCCTCTAACACCCGATATGGATCAAGTAGTTTTTGACACGTTGACACAAATGCATAAAAACAACGAATAAAAATGACAAGTGTCCTACACCGTCAGTGAATAGTTACTACACATTAATAATTACTGTAGCTACAACTAACTTCACAGCATACCTGAGAATCCGTAAAGGTACATAAAAATGCTAGCAGTGTCCCTCTCTCAAAAGATAAACTTTCATGAAAAATGCAAATCTACTCTATAGAGTGTCAATAAGACAAGATTGAATATTCAGGGTAACATCCAACATAAATCACTGCCTAACTACAAGCCAAAAGTAATTTTCAGTGGAAAGAGAAAAAAAACTTCAAAGACAACACTTTCTCAAAAACATGAAGCTACAGAGCCTTTACACTTTGCTGTCACATAAAATTATCTTTCTCAATGACAGTGCTAAGCAGGGAGCGAACACCTACGTTATTAATTATACATGAAATATATAGGAAAGAAATTTAAGAAATCAAGGTTCATAAATAGTCTTTCGTTGTATATGTAGTAGCAGAGCAGACAGAGCTTTGCATCAAACTTCTCAAGCAGAAACTATCAATAAGATCGTATCCTAGTACACGTGCTGAAACTTGGAAACTGTGCGTGACGAAACGTGTCACTCAGTAATGTTTCTTATTTCCATTATTGTGTAGCTTGCACACTTTAGCAGTAACATTAACTTTTATGCTTCTACAAGAATACAGTGACGCCACGTATAGCTAGCCAAGTGAAAGCAAGTATTCTAAATTCTTATTACACTGTCGCCCATGTACTTTGATCTAGAATAGCCTTCGCTACCCTACTTTTTAGCACGAACATTAATTGTGTAAATTACTTTCGATGTGTGTGGTGCCCATTGGTCTAAACTGAATCAGACTATCTGTAAATGAAACAGAATACAAATAATGACTATCAACAGTACACAGAATGGCTTCCTCATCAAAAAATCACAACACAAAGGATAATTATCTCGTATTGAGACTGTTCTCTGTTAGAAAACGCATCTGCTGAATTATATGAAAACTTCGTAAACGAAGAAACTTTATAAATGAATGCAGTTCCTATCTCCGCCTTAGAAAATTCGTCTGGGCCAGTGGTAGTCAACCTGACAGTAACACCGACTGGTGGGCGTCCCAGCTTTCATGATGGGCGATGGTAGCTAGTAGGGATTTTAGAAACATTTTCATTACGTTTTCGTGGAAGTTTGACATAATGTTTCGTAACTAATTATTATTGTATGCTTTAACTTGCTTAATACTGCTTTATAAATGTTATACAAATATGTGACTTCCCTATTTCATAAATCGCCATTACTGCTGAACCAGTGGGCTGTTTGAATCTTTTGCTTCTAATAAAAGTGAACGGTATGTAAAATACGCCATACAAACGTTTCTTACTTGCAACGTGTAACTCAGCCCTGGTCTATCCCCTTAGTTCCATAATATGCAATGTTGACAGCATGTACCTAAAATGAATCACTGCATGGCCAATTGCCTTAGTATTTATTTTAGGCTGCTTTGGCAAATGAGAATTTTGCTACGCCTTCAAACGCGCAGTTAACTTCTCACGCAATAGTGTCAGGCGGACACTACAGTAATGTTACGATTTGCATTCAAACTGTGAAATGTTGGAAAGTTAATAAAAAACTTGATTTAAGTTGAAATTGTATTAAGACATTTTTAGTGACACAGTGACTATGATCTTCCTTTCCATTAGCATAAATAATGGATATTGATGCAGACACACAGTACTTAAGCCACAAATGTTCTCCTTCCATTCCTGCAAATAGTGGCGTGCGACGAGTAATAATTAGTATTCTGAACACATTACCGACAGTTCACACAGGATACCGAAACGTAAATATTAATCAACAAAATAGGGTCTTTACACTACAATAATTACGCGCATAGGACTTGTAGCAAATAAGAAATCTGTTCATGTTACCTTTTAACAAATATGCCGACGCTCTGTAAAATCGTCTTAACATCATCCTCCATCCCAGTCACACCAGGGAGCATCTAAAATAAAATTCGTCCTCCATTCAGCACGTGCGCCATCAAAACTCTTCATTCACCGATCACTCACACTCACTGTCGCAGCTGATTATCTCTCTGTCTTCCTCCTCTATTAATACTCTGGGATGCTCTCTGGGGCAATCTGGGATCCTCAATAGATGTCGAGCACAGTCTCTGATTGGTTGTCTCGTTTTTGGCGCGCGATTCAAATAACGTTGGGGCAACACGCTACCTAGTATTACTAGGAGCGTGTTGCTTGAAAATTCACATCCGGTGCGATTGCGTAAGCTGATAAGAGTCCACATCCGCTGCGTGCGCCAGGACTGATGCTATAAATAGCACACTGTTCTGTCTAGCGCATTCACTTGGTTTGAGTGAATAGCCACTGAGGCACTGCTTCTCACAATGATGCGTAAACGCTATTTTCGTCGTCGGCGGCGAATGCTGCTTTACAAATCACTTGTCAATGTGGACGGCACTCTTGGTGCTTCGACATCTTCTGCGAAGGGTAAAAAGAACGAAATAAGAGGAGTTGGTAAAACTACTCAATTTGTTCTTATTCATGGACCTACTTTATTTTCTGGTGCGAGGTTAAATTTTTCTTTAATGAAAGTTTCTTCTTCTTCCAGTTTGGGTAACGGATGGCTAACTGTAGCTTTCGTTGCTTGTAACAATGCAGGAAGAGCCGGTTTGGAATCCTTTGAAACTCTGGAAATCTTAGCTTACCGTACTATACCTGTTTCTGAGGTTATTATTGCTAGTGAGGGTTCCTACCTTTTTCCGCACGGGAGTTTGTCTTTGTCTTGTCGTAGACGTTGTAAGATAAATTCCGATTGTAGTATTCACTTATGGGTGAAGGCTAGTGGTCCTTCTTCTTTGGAACAGGAAAGGGAGGTAATGACAGTGGCACGTAAAGTGCCCTCCGCCACACACCGTTGGGTGGCTTGCGGAGTATAAATGTAGATTTAGATGAATACAAAGAGTAACGTAGCAGTCATTTTTCATAAAGTGTGTACACTGATCAGCCAGAACATTAAGACCACCTGCCTTGTACCCGGTTCGTCCACCTTTTCCACGGATAACAGCGGCGATGAGAAGTGGCATGGAAGCAGTTAGGCCTTGATGGGTCGCTGGAGGGAGATGGCACCACATCTGGACACACAAGTCACCCAACTCCCGTAAATACCGTGAGCTGTGACGCCACGTCCAATCACATCCCAGATGTTGTTGATCGGGTTCAGATCTGGCGAGCTGAGAGCCAGCACAACAATTCGAACTCTCCACTGTGTTCCTCGAACCACACCATCACTCTATTGGCCTTGTGAAAAGTGCCACTGCCGTCGGGAAACACGATCGTCACGAAGAGATGTACGTGGTCTGCAACCATCGCACGATACTGCTTGACTGTCATAGTGCCTTACAAGACCTTCACTGGTCCCACGGATGCCCATGCGAACGTTCCACAGAGCATAATGTTTCCCTGGAAGACGACAGATTCGCACCCTCCTATTGGCACGATGAAGAAGGTATCGGGACTTTCAGACCATGCAGCGCTCTGCCACTGCGCCAACGTCCAGTGCTGATGGTCATGTGCCCATTTCATTCTGTGGTTGCCGTTGTCACGGTGTTGACATTGGCACATGCATGGGTCGTCGACTGTAGAGGCCCTTCTTTAGAAGTATGCGGTGCAGTGTGTGTTCAGACACACTTTGCCCAGCATCAACGTGTGGTATTAGTTCCGCCACAGGTCGCCACCTGTCTTCTTTTACATGTCTGCGCAGCCTGTGACATCCGACATCTGTAATGATGGGTGGCCACCCAGCCGCACGACTTCTGGACGTGGTTTAACCTTGGTTTCCCCACGTGTTGAAGACGCTCGCCACAGCCCTCCTCCAGCACGCGACAAGTCTTGCAGTTTCCAAAATGCTCGTGCCGAGCCTCCAGGTCATCACAACTTGCCCTCGGCCAAACCCAGATAGATCGCGTGCCTTCCTTATTCTACACAGGCACTGTGCGTGTGTGTGACTAGCAGTCATTCCATGCCAGGTGGTGCTGCTGTCGTCTGGACAGGTTTATATCGATTGTAGATCGGTGGTCATAAAGGTTTGGCTGGTCAGTGTATATCTATGGAGTGATCATAGCCTGCCACGCAGGTTCTCAACATCAAACCGAGCTATCCACGTGCTTTTGGGACGACGCTGCTTGCCTGCAACTTGTGGTAATAGCGAACCTTCAACATTACAGGTATTCGCCTAGCTTTATGTACGTTACTGACCGTTTTAGTAACAGCTGTGGTGCAGTATTGTCATTGCTATGGATGTAAAGAGAAGTATGTGAAAGGAGGACAGTTACTTTTCATAGGTATGTATAACAACCGTATAAATGTGAATGTCATATTGATACGAGGCACCTTATATGGTGAAAAATTTCGAGGCACTATATTGCAAAATCTTGTATTGTAGAGAGAATTTCTGCGATTTTGTGCCCATGTGCTTACGAGACAAGTGTTAGGTTAATTTGCAAGTGTGTTTAAGTAAGCTGCCAGTCAGAATATACGTATTGGTGCTATGTTAATATGCAGATAAAATTTATATATGACTTCCTCCAATTTATGCAGGTTCTTAAACACCTGTGCGTATCTCACTATTTCCGCATGAGACAATTTCCTATAGTGTAATCTTAAGGTTTATCACCACAGTGAGTGGGATAGAAAACTTGCATTCCACAGCTAATATGTTGGAAACCACATCTGTTATATCACTACAGTGCTCTCACATGTATCAGGCTGTAACTACTATACACCAGTTAGGAGTGCTAACCTCCTTAGCATGCACACGTCTAGAGAGATTGTGTGTACTGTGGGGGGTTATGTGAGTAGGATTTGTGTGGTATGGTCTTCACAGAATGGCAGTTGTGGTATTGGAATGAGATAATCGGTTTATACCACTAGCATCACTCAGTTGTGCAGAATTGGAACACGTGCTACCCCCATTCCGAAAGCAGAATTTGGAAGTATATTGATTACGTGGAACTCAGCTTATTCTGTTCCTTCATGAGACGTCCAATGTAGTGGGTACAGTGCCCTCTTACTCTTGGCAGTTCCATATTAAATTGGAGACAATGTTGCAGGGAGGGTTGGTTAAAGATAGAGTTGCGTAAAATACTGCACAGGATCCTTTGCTGATGGATTCAATGAAGGGGCAGCTCGTTTCAAAATAGAGGGCAGAGTGGCGCCCTGTGTATGATTCGTTTGTTGGTAATCATCAAAGACGTTGGTGATATCTTTCAATTTCCGACTTTATTCCACGAATGTTAGAACACTTTCTGACTCCCATCCAAATAGGCACAGAGAGCCAATGACTTTAAAATCTTACCGAATTTACGAAGTGTTTGAGCTAAGGAACATATTCTTTTACCTCCTCTCTGCCATTGGCTATTTTCACACTACGAAACAGTATTTGCGTCATATGATGTAGTCAGTGTAATACGGTTCATGGTACGTCCACACGTATATGGCACTCGCAAAATAGTGCAGGGGGTGGTTTAGTTATGATACAAAAACTGAGGACCATGCTGCGATATCATTGGCTGCTAGCATCATGAGATAGACGCGACGTGATGTTTTGTTGACCTGACAAGTCGTCGAGAACAGTGGTTTGGAATCCGACTAACTGGGTAAAATGCGTTTAAATTGCGGAAAACCTGGCAAAATTGCTAAAATTGATGGGAAATACATAAAAACGAGCAAAATATGACAAAATAATTGTTATAGAACTCCGACATCGGCAGTTTGGTCATCCACGATCGACGACAGTATCATATGCCTAGTTTGTAGTTTTCCTCAGTTGGATTTTAATAAATAGTGAGGAGGGCGGAGATGCAAATTGTAGCTTGCTGTCGGTTGTAAAAATGATTTTTTGTTTCGACATACGGATAGACAGAGTGAAAGTGGTATTCGGTATTGACGTTTGTGCATCTGAAGTGTATATAATAGATATATGCTTGACAACTTACTTACAAGACTTCCACAGACACTAATTTCGAGTTTTCAGAGGCTGGGAGAGTGCGCTGGCTAGAGAAACCTGCTGGAAGTAGCCGGCGCCGTCATAGTGCACAGCCACCGCCGTCAGCAACCTCAACGGCTGTTGGTCCCAGCACCCAACTCCTCTGACGAATGGAACCGCTGAAGCTGCCTTTTTCCATTGCGAGACGTAGCCGAGGACCATAGCATGCCATTGGCCATTCTTCTCGCAGTAAGTTGTTAATTCTCCCATCTGATGAAGAATAGTCAAGTACACTCCTGGAAATGGAAAAAAGAACACATTGACACCGGTGTGTCAGACCCACCATACTTGCTCCGGACACTGCGAGAGGGCTGTACAGGCAATGATCACACGCACGGCACAGCGGACACACCAGGAACCGCGGTGTTGGCCGTCGAATGGCGCTAGCTGCGCAGCATTTGTGCACCGCCGCCGTCAGTGTCAGCCAGTTTGCCGTGGCATACGGAGCTCCAACGCAGTCTTTAACACTGGTAGCATGCCGCGACAGCGTGGACGTGAACCGTATGTGCAGTTGACGGACTTTGAGCGAGGGCGTATAGTGGGCATGCGGGAGGCCGGGTGGACGTACCGCCGAATTGCTCAACACGTGGGGCGTGAGGTCTCCACAGTACATCGATGTTGTCGCCAGTGGTCGGCGGAAGGTGCACGTGCCCGTCGACCTGGGACCGGACCGCAGCGACGCACGGATGCACGCCAAGACCGTAGGATCCTACGCAGTGCCGTAGGGGGCCGCACCGCCACTTCCCAGCAAATTAGGGACACTGTTGCTCCTGGGGTATCGGCGAGGACCATTCGCAACCGTCTCCATGAAGCTGGGCTACGGTCCCGCACACCGTTAGGCCGTCTTCCGCTCACGCCCCAACATCGTGCAGCCCGCCTCCAGTGGTGTCGCGACAGGCGTGAATGGAGGGACGAATGGAGACGTGTCGTCTTCAGCGATGAGAGTCGCTTCTGCCTTGGTGCCAATGATGGTCGTATGCGTGTTTGGCGCCGTGCAGGTGAGCGCCACAATCAGGACTGCATACGACCGAGGCACACAGGGCCAACACCCGGCATCATGGTGTGGGGAGCGATCTCCTACACTGGCCGTACACCACTGGTGATCGTCGAGGGGACACTGAATAGTGCACGGTACTTCCAAACCGTCATCGAACCCATCGTTCTACCATTCCTAGACCGGCAAGGGAACTTGCTGTTCCAACAGGACAATGCACGTCCGCATGTATCCCGTGCCACCCAACGTGCTCTAGAAGGTGTAAGTCAACTACCTTGGCCAGCAACATCTCCGGATCTGTCCCCCATTGAGCATGTTTGGGACTGGATGAAGCGTCGTCTCATGCGGTCTGCACGTCCAGCACGAACGCTGGTCCAACTGAGGCGCCAGGTGGAAATGGCATGGCAAGCCGTTCCACAGGACTACATCCAGCATCTCTACGATCGTCTCCATGGGAGAATAGCAGCCTGCATTGCTGCGAAAGGTGGATATACACTGTACTAGTGCCGACATTGTGAATGCTCTGTTGCCTGTGTCTATGTGCCTGTGGTTCTGTCAGTGTGATCATGTGATGTATCTGACCCCAGGAATGTGTCAATAAAGTTTCCCCTTCCTGGGACAATGAATTCACGGTGTTCTTATTTCAATTTCCAGGAGTGTATTTTGCTATTGCTCCAGGGCCTGCATTTCCCAGAAATACGTTTGATTTCTGCAGACCTGAAATAGTGTATTATGTTCTACTCGACATCGACCAAAGCAGAGCATCGCCAATAGTTGTATCTCTTTGTACACCATCAGCGAGAGGTTAGAACAGGCCTGGGAAACCAGAACCATTACCAATATGATGGTCCAGCTGCAGATCAGAAACAGTACTTCATTGTCAGCCCAACACTGATCATAGCAGAGCACCTGTACTGGATGGAGCTCTTTACGTACCATCAGCAACAGGACAGAACAGGCCTGGAGAAACAGTATCCCTGTCTATGGGTGAAAAGAGGAAGGGATGAGGGGAGGAAGGGGGGGGAGGGGATAAGACTGACTCTGCTGCTGTATCCACACATCGAGATGAAAATATATGCACTGTTCTTGTGGAAGCATTTTTTTCGGTAGTTCTGCGATGTTATTAGTGTGTTCCATCTTCCTGTAGAACCAAAGCTGAGATGCACCCTCAGCCTAACAGAGTTGTTGCTATTTTCTTTTCTCCCTTTTTTTAGTAGTTGCTCGCTTATAACACGATTATGTCTCTCTCCTTCTGGCACCACTCACAAAAAACAGTCTGTTCACCCTGGAATGTTCGCTCAATATTGACTATCGTGTTGTTGTTTGGTTCTGTAAGCATTACGTTATTGGTGAAGCCTTCTACTCACCATAGTGTGTGGAATTTGATAGATGAATGTATGTTGAAGGATTGTTAGATGGTGTCATGTTCTTATTTTGTAGTATATTCAATGCAAGATTCAATGTTCTCCGTTCAATATTTATTGTAGCAAGCATAAGTTCACGCCACAAGAATGAGTTTACGTTTATTTAGCTGAAGACATTGTCATCACTTCAGTCTCTACGCTGTTCATTTTTGGAACACAACCTGCTACCAGCTTAGAGACTGAAGTGATGACACTTTCTGCAGGACCTGACCATCATTTTACAGGACAATGCTCAAACACGTACAGTGCAAACTGTTACTGATTTGTTTGACTGGTGGCGTTGCTATACCACCTACTGCACTCCCCTGACTTAAGCCCTTGTTTGTTGAGCTCGATTTCTAAACTGAAGGAAACACTTCACGCCATTCGCTTCAGAACTGCTACAAATTCGCCAGGCAATAGACCGCGCCGCTCGAACTGTCAACACATCCACGACTTCCACATCACTGGCAACGGGTTATACACAATGCTGCTGACTACTCTGAAGGTCAGTAAAACTTTGAAACACATGTCTATTTTGTACGAGCTGTAAGTAAATAGTTGCCACTTCTAAAGTTACAACCCTTTCGGAATATTTCAGACACTGAATTGGAAGAAACAGTCACTAGTCACGAAGCATCTACATTGCAGTATGGTGTGGGAACGATTTTTTAAAGAGATATCACTGTGAAAGTTCACAGAAATACAAGTGCAGCTCACAATTTACTATGAAATATGTTACGCAGAACACAAGTAGGCATAAGCACATGAAAATTCCAAAAATGTACGTTTTATCGCGTAAATATATAACAAAATTAGGAAACGATTGTTTTCGAGAGAGGATACTATTGTCTAAATTTTCTAGGAAGTACAAATTAAGCTTACAATTGGCGATATATTGTGAAAATTGCACGGCACTCGCAGTATTCGAAAGTATACAATATTTCACGATACATAGACGCTTTGAGGCTATCAATGACAGATTATGCGAAAACGTCAAGAACAGCCTAGAGGGCACTTGCAGTCTCATAAAGGAAAACCCGGAAGCCGGCTGATATATATAAATAAACGTGCGAAATGAGCGGTTTTTTTTTTTTTTTTTTTTACTTGGCTAAATTTAACACCTCCTAGTGTAATACCGTAACATTTCCACTATAGTTGCTACGGCCAGTCAAGCACTGCAGTAGTAGTACAAGTGCTGAGTAACATAAAAACATGCACAGATGACGTCACTGCTCAAGATGAAATATCGACAGATAATTTCTTTTAATTCAGGCTAAAATTTTAAGTAAACTTCCCAGTTACTAACATTAATACCTTACTACACGTTTACTGACACAATAAATCATTTTAAAATTAATATTTTCGTTTCCGCTGCTTTTGAGGTCAAAACGCTTGTATTTATTTTCATTTGATTGTTCTGTCGTCGCAACTCGCCGTACAATCTATGTCCGGGCTCACCGCAAACAAATAAATCGTGCAAAAAATAATGACCCCCACTACTGACACACACACACACCCACACAAGTCTATACCTGTCGCATTTATTTCATGGCGCGTTTCAGAAACAAAGAACAAGCTAAAATATTATACAACATAATTATCTGCTTGAGTGATCATTCAACTACGTAGCCGCTCTGGAAAGTATTAAAATATTTAATACTGTTGCATGGAGTCCAAACAACACAATAGCTACTACGCTGGTCTCGTTGTCAACCAAATTGAAAGCCAGGTTCCCAGCTAAATTAACGTCAGGCGTATAGAGCCACTCCATTAGAATATGGAATACGAGCACCGCTCACTACAGCAAAAGCCATCCTCCAAAGGACCGTTACTGGAACAGACGTTAATCTTTTCATCACATTTCAGTAATCGCAAGGAAGAATGTACAAGTGTCGGCCGGGGTGACTGAGCGGTTCTAGGCGCTACAGTCTGGAACCGAGCGACCGCTACGGTCGCAGGTTCGAATCCTGCCTCGGGCATGGATGTATGTGATGTCCGTAGGTTAGTTAGGTCTAAGTAGTTCTAAGTTCTAGGGGACTGATGTCCTCAGAAGTTAAGCCCCATAGTGCTCAGAGTCATTTTTGAATATACAAGTCGCCAAATAGTCTGTCCGAAGCAGTCTGCTCAATTTAAAAAGCAACCATGGTGCAGCGATTGATCGACTGCAGCAGTCGATAGCCTCGCAAGCTCTCTAGATACAAGAGTTGAGTGGCCTCTGTTTTAATAACTCATGTACTTTGGACTACCCGTAACGAACAATTTCAAATTTGTGTACTGAAACCGAAGGCGTTGTTTTTTTTTTTCATTTTTAGACGGAACTGAAACTCACTCATTGTACACAAGACAAATTTCAGCTATCCATGTAACGCCTCTGCAAGCATTCCAAATTTTGCATAAAATATTCATATGTGTGAAGTACTAAAAAAAGCTTCTTCAAACATATTTCCGCTAATAAAGAAATGTTTGCTCTTATATAATTTTTTTAAGCCACTCCAAACACCTTTGCACTGAGTAAATGAGATCCTTGCTGTACGTAAAACAGCGTTGCATGCACTGAGTGCACAGCGTGTGAGGTAGCTCTTCCGAAGCCACAGATTACAGTGCGTCTGTGGTTCAAATGGCTCTGAGCACTATGCGACTTAACTTCTGAGGTCATCAGTCGCCTAGAACTTAGAACTAACTAAACCTAGCTAACCTAAGGACATCACACACATCCATGCCCGAGGCAGGATTCGAACCTGCGACGGTAGCGGTCACGCGGTTCCAGACTGAAGCGCCTAGAAGCGCACGGCCACACTGGCCGGCAGTGCGTCTGTGGAGCATACAAACAGTGTTCGTTCGCTTACGAGACACGACTACAGATGGTCTGCACGTTCTTCATTTACAACGTAGGTAGCCTATAACACTGCAACTGGATTTACGTAGCGTATGCAATCAAATACCAAAATTGGTTTATTACGTACTATGCCCCAACAGAACAAATAGTCCTGTCACGGAAAAGCCACGCATAACACTTCTTTCCGCTACTGCTATATCATAACCTTAAAGTTGGAGGCAGGTCGTGTAATAAAAACTATCTTGTTAAAGTAATTATGGTGTAAAGCAACAGAGCAGTGTTACCCTCTGAGAGGAACTTTGTTTGTGTTGACCGTGAAATACCTAATGCAGGTAGCTTATCGGAAGTGAAAGTCAGAATTACGTCAATATTTGACAGTAACAAACAATAATTTGCCTATCCACAGTGTCCAAATGATAATAACAACGGTCGCCACACTAATAAGGCATCAGAATGAGTAACATTCTTATTCAAGGAACTGAAAATAAGTAACTTCAATGGACAATCACAGCCTATACTTCGTCACACGAGAGTGCAATGAACTCTGGCACCTGCATGTGTTTACGTTAAAGAATGTTCTAACAGTTATAAGAGAACATAGCTATTTGCATAATGATAACAGAGCCTTCAAGGCTTGGTCAACTGAATGGTCTCAATAATATTACTACCAATATTCACTGTAGAATCATAAAACAGGCGTAGGTTCAATATTACTTTTCAAAATTGTAGATGTAGTTCACTGCAAAATTATAAACTGATCATAGGTTAAGTCTCTCTAAGCTAAATAACTTTTTATTTAGAAAAAAATTAAATGGAATTCACTAACAGATTTCTTCTCACTGTCTTTTGAATAAAGAAGTTGCTGTTTTCATAGATAGTTGTCTTTCTATTAATCGTTATGTAGCATGAGCACAACAGACAAATTATAGATCCTGTTACAACATTGTTGTTGTTGTGGTCTTCAGTCCTGAGACTGGTTTGATGCAGCTCTCCATGCTACTCTATCCTGTGCAAGCTTCTTCATCTCCCAGTACCTACTGCAGCCTACATCCTTCTGAATCTTCTTAGTGTATTGATCTCTTGGTCTCCCTCTACGATTTTTACCCTCCACGCTGCCCTCCAATACGAAATTGGTGATCCCTTGATGCCTCAGAACATGTCCTACCAACCGATCCCTTCTTCTAGTCAAGTTGTGCCACAAAATCCTCTTCTCCCCAATTCTGTTCAATAACTCCTCATTAGCTATGTGATCTACCCATCTGATCTTCAGCATTCTCTGTAGCACCAAGTTTCGAAAGCTTCTATTCTCTTCTTGTCTAAACTATTTATCGTCCATGTTTCACTTCCATACATGGCTACACTCCATACAAATACTTTCAGAAATGACTTCCTAACACTTAAATCTATACTCGATGTTAACAAATTTCTCTTCTTCAGAAACGCTTTCCTTGCCATTGCCAGTCTACATTTTATATACTCTCTATTTCGATCATCATCAGTTATTTTGCTCCCCAAATAGCAAAACTCCTTCACTATTTTAATTAATATGCACTTTTAACACACAAGAGGAACCCAATATTGTATAGAATTTGGCTTGAATAGCAAGAGTAATTGAAACTTTCTATAATTAATTAACTTTGTGCGTTTGAACTACTTTCAATGGAGGAGGGGGGCCTTAATCTTGACCACTGTAGCAGAGCAGAGTAAACACACTTTCATTACATCAAGGAAACACTTAGCAAGCATGAACATATAACGCTCAACAGTTGCAGTTCTGAACTTTTACTGCAGTGAAACACAAAATTGAGATATTTGTTGGATCCTTTCAACAAACATTATTAATCTTAGCACACTCTATTGCCATATTAATTTTAATTTGCTTTCAATAAAGGATGCTCGGTAATCATAGTTCAAACGGAGAGGAACCTGAGAGGTGTTGCGATAAGGAAAAAATCAAGGTAGGTACATAAATTCAGTTATAAATTACCTTATATTTCAGCACACTAACACATCCAATGAGCTGATCCTTCACTGTAAATTACTATCGTTCTTCTGTTCTATTACAGTGATGCGCAGTGTGGTGGCGTGTGCATGTTGGTAGGTGGATTTGCAGGTAGAATTGCTGGACTCAGTCATTTCTTGGTGGCGATGATAGATACCAATTTCAGAATAGTTCCAGCTCTTTGTCCTTCCATCCGAGGCACTGGAAAGCGTCAGTAAAGCCTCTTCTCGGAACCAGCACAATACAGAACTTTTACATGAGCAGTTGATAGTTTGGTAGCTCGCCCCCGACTGACTCTCAATTCCACCTTTTCTACCTAGGCCAACCACAATTTGCGGGCACTGCATGCTTCCGTTTCCGAGGGGAACCAGAACAGCTTTTATATACGAAATAACTAAGAACCCTAAGTGAAGGTCAGCAGTTTACATAACAGCAAACAAACATATTAAATAAAACAGAACATTTGCACATATTGGTAGTTCTACACAAAATTATTTAATTTTAAAGATAACCAAAGAGATTATATGAGGAAGACAAAAAATCATTTGCCCATATTGTGCATATTACAGACATTACACTTCATTACAGTATCGACTTAATCGTACACTAATTACAGAAGTTCAACGATGGGATGTTGAACAAAATAGAAAGCTAAATGAATCAACAAAGAGTATGTAGTGTGTAAGCTATGGTGTTACAAGCCGACTTATATTTTTGAAGAAAGCAGTATATTATTTCTATTAATTACATTTCAAAATGAATACTTTTCTGGCTCTGAGACACTTTTGGTATGTCTTGTTCCGAAAACCAAAAAATGTAGAACGTCTGCAACTGCTAATTCTAAGATAAAGTAGAAACCACTCTGTTGTCCCACTGAAGAAAGTGACAAAATGTTACAGAGCGGTGTACGCCAGTCTAACAGACACTCATTTTCCATGGTTTCCTTCAATCTCTAACGTCATTTATCTACGAGGACTGACTATCATTCACTAATGTGAATTCGACAATGGAACGAGGTATAACACCGATAATTCTCAGAATGTTGGTGAATGAATGTATTGGGAAAAAGGTATGTTATAGATGCCATAGGCAAGCAAATAACTAGAACACCAAAACAAAAGGCTCTAACATACTGTGAGGAAGTCTTATACAGAATAAAAGGAGCATTCTGCAAGCACTTCCTCGATGGACGCTAGGAAGGAAAATGACCTGGATTTGGAAAACAGTTTCTTGCATAGCGTATAGAAATCTGTGCTGCGTTACGCAGTTTTCATTTCGAGCAGACTTTCAACTGAACTAAATTTATGACCGATAAGCCACATATTTTTAGCTCTGCTGGAAGTCTACTGAGAATGGAACCTACCTAATATAGCACAAATTTCAATATTATGTTTAAGGAAATGTTTTCTAACTGCAGATCGTTTTTCATTTTCTTATTTATTGAGTGAATGATACATTTCCTATTGAAAAAGTTCCTATTATTAACAATAAATGGCTGGAGAGTGGTTATTACGTAGGCGGTAGAGTTCAACAATCGACATTGCGAATTCTTCCCGTCGCTCTTTTCTCGATATATCCAAGTAGATTTGAGCTTTACTTCTTGTTTTCTCTAATCCCTACACCGTTACAAGAGATGTAACGAGATCAAACCATCTACAAGACAAAGAGCTATGGAATAATTAACAAAAGAAATTTGAATTTATTAAACTGCTATGTACTGAAATTCTCGTTGGGTCTTCCCGCTGGAGAATGTAACTTTGGTACTAATAGCGGTCTGACATGTTATAAAGGCAACTCTTCTCGCCCCACATGATGATGGCTGGTAGCTCACTGCCTGTCCTGTCTTCACCGATTGCAGGTGGTATCCCTCACTACCAGACTTCATAACCTTTCCCTCCTTGTGGCTCTGTAAATCTGGTCGTGCCGTAAATAAGGCCTGCTTCGAGCCTTTATCATATTTATTCCTCCGTCCATCTCTCAATAATCATCGCTGGGTGCTGAGCCGGTGGGTTTCTGGCGCCAGGCGATATCGATTCTTACTTCCAACTTTGATCGTTGTCCCCATGGAGGTATGAGGAGGGGAGATGCCATGACGTCACAAACTTGAAGCCGACAGAAACCGAGCTCCGCCATTGTAGTTTGGTCAGAAGACTCGTTTCCGATTGTGCTACTGTCTAGAGCTGCTGAAGGTTTTTTCATTTTAAAATGCCGGTTTGCGTTGTTTACGGGTGTACTAACCGTTGGGATAGTGCTACCAAGTTAAAAGGAATCACGTTCCATGCGTAAGTGGCCCCGTTCGTAAAATATTGTCGTTTATATTCGTGAGATGTGCGGCCTTGTTTACGTTTTGTGAAACTGTTTTCTTCAGATTTCCGATCAATGAAGCTCGTAGGGCTCTGTGGGTTCATATGCTTATTTTTCTTGACAAAGCACAAACGATGTTTGTATTTACAAATGAAATTTTGTATAAGTGTGTAAACGAGTAAGAAATATCATCCGGTATGTAAACTAGCATAGCTTTCGGGTTCTGCTTTCAGTTTACATCGACACAAATACAGTAAAAGGTGATTTGAGTTTGAAAAGAGCTTTGTACACTGTTATTTTTCATCATTCGAAGTTCGTATCCAAAAGAAACACTTAAGTTAACGAGACCAAATCAGTTGTATTGCTGGGGCAAAAACGCATTAAAAAACGAAATCACCTGAAAAAGCTATTCTGACGTTGTGTTATGCATGTAAACATTGTAACACTCATCATCTAAAATTATTTCGCAGACATAACGTTAAATATGAAGAACACGCAATTCTAACAAGAGCTCTGTCACTGTTTTGACCAATCAAACATGGCGGCCCACCGGCTTCAAACAGACGTACAGCAGACGGCCATAGTGCCATCTCCCCTCCTTATACCTCCATGGTTATCCCTGTGCCTTGTTCTCTTTGCATCTTTGAGGCAGGCTATTTATGGTAGCGCGCGCGCGCGCAAGTCGAGGAGAGTGGGTCCGCGCGTGAGCCGAGTCAGTCTGTGAAGTGACGTGCTTTCGATGTTGTCGTTGTGGGGAGTTGGTGACACCATGTCACGTGGCACGGCCGTATGCCGTGAGGACGAGTTGAGTTGGAGCAACGAAGAAGCATGGGCCGCTGCCGGAAAGTTATATTGACACAGAAAGTTATATTGACACGGCTGGCCAGTGGCGACCAGGATTTGCTAATACCTCGAGAGCTATGTGGATGGATGGCATGTGAATTTCACATGAAGAAGAAAACATTAATTTCCAAGCTTTCTTGGTGGGGTCCTCCTTCTATATATATTGAATATTATTGTGTACTTAAGGACTGTCGACTGTTGTAGTTCAAAAATGGCTCTGAGCACTATGGGACTTAACATCTGTGGTCATCAGTCTCCTAGAACTTAGAACTACTTAAACCTAACTAACCTAAGGACATCACACACATCCATGCCCGAGGCAGGATTCGAACCTGCAACCGTAGCAGTCGCGCGGTTCCGGACTGAGCGCCTAGAAGTGCTAGACCACCGCGGCCGGCGACTGTTGTAGTTGCTCGTGCAAGTGGCCAGCACAACATTCACTGCAGTGGTGGCGAGGCGAGTTATGTTCTAGAACGGCCACAAAATTATGTTACTAAAGTGGCTGGAAATATCGCCTCGCATTTTTAAGTTTTGATTTGGTGCTTAGTGGCACGCTGAGGGTAGCTGGTTCACTTGAACGTCATTTCTTAATTCAGTTATAGATTTAGAATTTTCTGGTTTTACGAATTAGTGGTAGTTGTTGTTTCTTAATAATTTCTTGTGTGTATGGAAGGCAAGTGGCCACGATAAATATAAGTCACATTGTGTTTCATGGTCCGATAGAGGCTTTGTGTATTTTGATCTGTGGCCATATCGGCCGTGCTTATTGCATTAGGAACCTATTGAAGTGACATTAGTTTTCCATTGCAATTTCAAAAACCTCTCTGAAGGTTGATTGTCACGTTAGGTACTGCACGTTTGATTTATGTAGTGTCAGCCATTCAGCAAAGACAGATTATCTTGTAAGGTGGACCTTAAGTCATTGGGTGTGGACTGACACATCTTTTAACACAGCATCAAGATTTTTTTGATTTTTTTATCGAAGGAAACTAAGCTCCTTAATTCTGTTCATTGGTTAACTTGTAATATGTTTATATTAAGGTATTGCTTTCCTATATATGTATTTGTGTAACTTGTATATACTACAGTGTGTCCGCCGCTAATGTTTTCCTGTTTTCAGAAACGTGTATAGTGGTTGACGCGAGAAAACCTCGCCCCGCGAGCTTGCAGTGTGACGGAAATCTCAGGATTTGAACTCAGGGCCGTCCGGACCCCGTTAACGAACGATTTCTCTATTCCATTCAACGAGAGGCTTGCTTTAGGCAGAAGATTTCCTACGGCCCAAAGATGAGTATAAGTTCACCCTTTGGATCGTGTGTTTGTGAAATCGTAATAGATTAACGTTTGCTCGCGTCCATCACATCTTCATCAAATTGACGTTTTGCCTTAAGCTTGCATAAAGTCTAGAATCTTCCGGACGTTGAGTGTAATAGAATGCTAAGTGTAAACAGAACAATTAATAGTACCCTTCAGGTCAAATATCATCAAAAGAATTTTACCTTTTCAGTAAGTGTAAAACCGAGTGAGAAAAGCGATAGCCGACATTGTAAACATTTCGTTATCTATTTCATCTATTATTTTGGTTGTTGTTTCCGGCACGTAAAGGGGCCGTTGTCACAAGTGTGACGGTTAATATTGTAAATACTAGTTGTGGATAGGGCCTTGATATGAAAATGTTGTTTATTGATTATTACTGCTGATGAATTCATGTGTATGTGTAATCAGTAAAGAAGTGTTGCAACTACAAACTGGTTGTGTTACTAGTATATAAGGCTAGAGTGTGCAACCGCTACACCAGGTGCATCTGAGTACCTGTCCAGATATCAAGTAGACAGAAATTTTACGTAAGGAGGGTATAAACGCAAATGAGAAAACATACAACCCCATGGTGATCAGCTGTTGAAATAAAGAAATCGTTAACCCATAACTTAGAGGAAAACCGAGCGCACGCTAATTGTGCACTGATACACAAGAAACAAGAATATAATCCTGAACAAGAAGGCAGCAGAGTCTTTCGCGGTGGCGACCATGTATAAAATTTTCTCGTTGTTAAGGCACATCACATCTGAGTTAAGACTCGAGCTTTTCGTCAGAAAGCGACTGACTGCTGACTCCGATATGACTCTTATACAGCAGTGGTTTGGGGTGCTATTGGTGGAGCGATGACCCTTGGGCAGGATTTGCAGGCACAAGTGCGAGAAACGGTCAGTGAAGCGAGTAGTTACTCCCCCTCCTACTCACTGCGTAAGAACTGGAAAGTTCTCGGACTTGCCCAAGGATCGCAGCACTAGATTTTTTTTCTTTTTCTACGTAGGTACAACTTTAACAGGGAAATAATTCAATCCAGTAGCTGACTGTAGACAGCTATCTGACACAAGAGACTGTGAGCTTCGTTTACTGACGGAGATAGAAAAATTGTTGGCTGCTTAGTGAGAGAAAAATAATAATTTTTTTTTCTCTGTGGAGCTGACCTGGAGAAAATTATTGTTCATTTTATGTTTTCGGCATGAAATCGGAAATTTAAATACTGCAAGGTCTTGAAAAGGGTGATAATTATTCTCTTAATTTTTATTCGCCGCGCTAGCAGCCATTTCGACATAGTCCAAGCCAGCCAGAAACTAATCCGTTTCCACATGCCGCCTTTTAAAATCTCCAAAAACCACTAAACTCCTTCGCCTTCTCTACAGTAAAAGGTGCCAAACTACTATAATAATGATTATGTACACCGATTTCTTCACTTGAGCAGCGCAGGATTAGCCGAGCGGTCTCGGGCGCTGCAGTCATGGACTGTGCGGCTGATCCCGGCGGAGGTTCGAGTCCTCCCTCGGGCATGGGTGTGTGTGTTTGCCCTTAGGATAATTTAGATTAAGTAGTGTGTAATCTTAGGGACTGATGACCTTAGCAGTTAAGTCCCATAAGATTTCACACACATTTGAACATTTCTTCACTTGAATGGTTATTATTAAATAATGAACGGACATACCTCCCCCCCCCCCCTGCCCAAACTATATTCAACGCTAAAAAAGTAAAATACCAAAATGTGACGAAACAATATCAACCTTAACATAACAACTGTTTTTCCACAGACATGATAATATTCCATCTGCTACCGAAATTATTTATTGTAACGTTTCAGCACGACATGAGTATTTTCCTGGAAATGGAGAAAACTAAGTATCTTGCCCTGAAGAAGTTTATGTAAAAGAAGGTTTGCCACCAAATGAAATTCATTCGAAATTCATAAATGTGTCTAGGAGCTCTTCTTCCTCTTTTTTCTCAGTGAAATTCAAATGGCTCTAAGCACTATGGGACTTAACATCTGAGGTCATCAGTCCCCTAGACTTAGAACTACTTAAACCTAAGTAACGTAAGCCCGAGGCAGGATTCGAACCTGCGACCGTAGCAGCAGCACCGTTCCGGACTGAAGCGCCTAGAACCGTTCGGCCAGAGCGGCCCGCTTCTCAGTGAAGAAATGGGCCTGCAAACTAGAAATCGTCGAAGAAGTGCATGACCATGAAAGATCTGCGTCCAAAGATTTCTGAAACTGGCACTATTGTCTGGATTTCAGAAGAATGTGTCGCCTCCATTTTGCATGTAGAACAGCATAAAGGAAACCTTTGTGCAAAATGGATGCCACGCACGACAATTTCGCAAACAGTGTTTGCACACTTTTGTAAAAATAAGTAGAAAATACTCTTATGTATTCACCACTACACACCAGAATCAAATCAACAAGCGAAACATGAAACGATGGACAAATGCCAGGTCTTCAGCTCCAAAGAAGACTGTGTCATCGAAGAGGTGTTCTCGGATGTGAAAGGGATTCTCTTAATTGACACTCTTCGTATAGGTATATTGTTCTATTCTTCTAACGGATCTGGATGCAAAAATTCGCGAAAAGGGACCTGGTTTATAGGAGAAAACAATCATCAAGACAGTGCACCTGCCCATAAAAGTTTCTTTGCAGTGAGAAAACAGACGGATTTGTGCTATGAAGCGTTGGAACATCTGCTCTGTATCTTGTCTTTGGCTTCCTGAGACTCCATCTCTTGACAAAACTTGAAGTTATCCTCGTTGTTCAACATTTTTCGGCCAATCAAGAACCGATTTCAGCTGTAGTAGATTATTTTGCATCACTGGAATACTGGACAAATGGAATGATTTTACTAGAAACCCGGTGGAAGAAGTGTATTAATTTCAAAGGAAATTATGTTATACTCTCGGCCTGATCGTGAAAATGAGAGTTTTTGTTTCCAGAAAACATACATGCCCATTCTCACCATCAAGCCGAGAACTTTTCAGCCCAGCCTCATTCTGGACGGAAGGAGAATGAAGGCCGCTAGCAGAACTAACATTTTGAGTCTTTCTCAAGGCTCAGTTTCTTGCACCTGGCCAAAGGCTCCTCTAATGAACTGTTGCTATTACTGAGAAAAATAAAGTCCAAAGACGGTCAGCATTTCTGTGCAGCAACGTGGAGCAGCACTGAACACATACTGGTTACGGGACCAAAGTTGTGTTCACTGCATAAAATTAAAGACTTTCTGTATTCAGAAAAAAGCTCGGGTGGTTTGAGGGTATACGGTGTTAGGAACATGCCATGAGAACGTGACGAAACTTACTCAGGGCTGACAATCTATGCCACGTAGATGCATTGTACTGAGCATAAACACCATACCAAGTACATAAACGTGGTAAAGTCAGCGATAGTCGACATAAGATCTCCTTCGAAGATGCCAAAATCTTATATTACTTCACGCTTCGTTTTACCGCGTCTTCGTAACAAAAGAAGCAGTGGGAATTCGCATGCTCTCTAGCAAATTTAAACGACAGCGGCCGAGTAGAACTTAGGGCTCGAAAGATACCTGCATAAATGCTGGCGGTTTCGTGAGATGTAGTTCCTAACAGGAATGGAATCTTTATTTGGGAGTCAGAAACATCAGCATTGCAAAATGAACGATTGGTGACATATGATTCTCGTAGTGCAGTCCCTCTGCGATCTTCGGAATGATTCTAGATCAACATCCGTCTTGAAAGAAAAAGTCAAATGATATATACGAACATAGTGGCTAGTGGCTAGATCGTCGGTGATAGTAACCTAATGTGAAAAAGCAAAAGGTTGAATTGGCATAATGAGCTTCACATCTTCATTAGTAGTCAGACGATAAGTGTTCGTGTTCTGAGGTATGGAGATGACAGGCGGCAAGAACATGCATGTCTCTTCCATACATGTACATGCTCCAGGTTTCCTCTTCGTAATGGATGATACTCGTCTGTATCGAACTACTGTCGTGGACGTGAGAACCAGAGTTTGAAACATCCACCGCGGGGAGTGAAAGTGTAGCTCATCAACTGCCACCAAGTGTTTTCCTGACCTCAGTCCTGCTTCTCGTGGTTGTAATCAGCACACAAAAGGAACTCCACGTTGTTACCAAGCGTGTGTGACAGCAAACGGTAACGATTGTCTCTCTTGTCTTCTGGTTTTGTTGCTCTTATGTTTAAAATGTGTGTGTTCGGTTTCATAAATTTTCTAGTATCTGATCTGGAGGCTGACGTATATTGAAAATCTAGAATTGGAGTCACGCTGACTACATATACTTTATACACTACTGACCATTAAAATTGCTACACCAAGAAGAAATGCAGGTGATAAACGGGTATTCAATAGACAAATATATTGTAATAGAACTGACATGTGATTGCATTTTCTCGCAATTTGGGTGCATAGATCCTGAGAAATCAGTACCCAAAACAACCACCTCTGGCCGTAATAACGGCCTTGATACGCCTGGGCATTGAATCAAACAGAGCTTGGATGGCGTGTGCTGGTACAGCTGCCCAAGCAGCTTCAACACGATACCACAGTTCATCAAGAGTAGTGACTGCGTATCGTGACGAGCCAGTTGCTCGGTCACCATTGAGCACACGTTTTCAATTGGTGAGAGATCTGGAGAATGTGCTGGCCAGGACAGCAGTCGAATATTTTCTGTATCCAGAAAGGCCCGTACAGGAACTGCAACATGCGGTCGTGTATTATCCTGCTTAAATGTAGGGTTTCGCAGGGATCGAATGAAGGGTAGAGCCACGGGTCGTAACACATCTGAAATGTAACGTCCACTGTTCAAAGTGCCGTCAATGCGAACAAGAGGTGTCCGAGACGTGTAACCAATGGCACGCCATACCACCACGCCGGGTGATACGGCAGTATGGCGATGACGAATATACGCTTCCAATGTGCGTTCACCGCGATGTCCCCAAACACGGATGCGACCATCATGATGCTGTAAACAGAACCTGGATTCATCAGCCGGCCGAAGTGGCCGTGCGGTTAAAGGCGCTGCAGTCTGAAACCGCAAGACCGCTACGGTCGCAGGTTCGAATCCTGCCTCGGGCATGGATGTTTGTGATGTCTTAGGTTAGTTAGGTTTAACTAGTTCTAAGTTCTAGGGGACTAATGACCTCAGCAGTTGAGTCCCATAGTGCTCAGAGCCATTTGAACCATTTTTGAAGAACCTGGATTCATCCGAAAAAATTACGTTTTGCCATGAGGGCAGCCTGGTTCGTCGTTGAGTACACTATCGCAGGCGCTCCTGTCTGTGATGCAGCGTCAAGGGTAACCACAGCCATGGTCTCCGAGCTGATAGTCCATGCTGCTGCAAACGTCGTCCAACTGTTCTTGCAAACGTCCCCATCTGTTGACTCAGGGATCGAGACGTGGCTGCACGATCCGTTACAGCCATGCGGATAAGATGCCTGTCATCTCGGCTGCTAGTGATACGAGGCTATTGGGATCCAACACGGCGTTCCGTATTAACCTCCTGAACCCACCGATTCCATATTCTGCTAACAGTCATTGGATCTCGACCAACGCGAGCAGCAATGTCGCGATACGATAAACCGCAATCGCGATAGGCTACAATCTGAGCTTTATCAAAGTCTGAAACGTGATGGTACGCATTTCTCCTCCTTGCACGAGGCATCACAAAAACGTTTCACCAGGCAACGCTGGTCAACTGCTGTTTGTGTATGAGAAATCGATTGGAAACTTTCCTCATGTCAGCACGTTGTAGGTGTCGCCACCGGCGCGAACCACGTGTGAATGCTCTGGAAAGCTAATCATTTGCATATGACAGCATCTTTTCGTGTCGGTTAAATTTCGCGTCTGTAGCACGTCATCTTCGTGGTGTAGCAATTTTAATGGCCAGTAGTGTACATATTTTACGCTACATACTTTATATAAAGTTTACTTGGAGGTCAAGCCGCAAGCACTGTGTGCGAGTGAGAACTCATATTTCAAAGATACAGACCATCATCGGCAGCTGATGTACTATCAGAACTGATGTTTGTCTTTCACATACTAATGGTTCAAATGGCTCTGAGCACTATGGGACTCAACTGCTTTGGTCATCAGTCCCCTAGAACTTAGAACTACTTAAACCTAACTAACCTAAGGACATCACACACATCCATGCCCGAGGCAGGATTCGAACCTGCGACCGTAGCAATCGCACGGTTCCGGACTGCGCGCCTAGAACCGCGAGACCACTGCGGCCGGCATACATACTAATCAAATGGCTCTGAGCACTATGGGACTTGACATCTGTGGTCATCAGTCCCCTAGAACTTAGAACTACTTAAACCTAACTAACGCCATCACACACATCCATGCCCGAGGCCGGATTCGAACCTGCGACCGTAGCAGTCGCGCGGTTCCCGACTGAGCGCCTAGAACCGCGAGACCACCACGGCCGGCTTACATACTAATCAGCCCAAACTTTGTGACCATCTGCTTAATATCGTGTTGGTTCACGTTAGGAGCGCAATACAATAGCGATTATGCGTGGCAGGGATCCCAAAAGTCTTTGTTACATTTCCGGAGGTACAGGGTGTTTCAAAAATGACCGGTATATTTGAAACGGCAATAAAAACTAAACGAGCAGCGATAGAAACACACCGTTTGTTGCAATATGCTTGGGACAACAGTACATTTTCGGGCGGACAAGCTTTCGAAATTACAGTAGTTACAATTTTCAAAAACAGATGGCGCTGCAAGTGATGTGAAAGATATAGAAGACAACGCAGTCTGTGGGTGCGCCATTCTGTACGTCGTCTTTCTGCTGTAAGCGTGTGCTGTTCACAACGTGCAAATGTGCTGTAGACAACATGGTTTATTCCTTAGAACAGAGGATTTTTCTGGTGTTGGAATTCCACCGCCTAGAACACAGTGTTGTTGCAACAAGACGAAGTTTTCAACGGAGGTTTAATGTAACCAAAGGACCGAAAAGCGATACAATAAAGGATCTGTTTGAAAAATTTCAACGGACTGGGAACGTGACGGATGAACGTGCTGGAAAGGTAGGGCGACCGCGTACGGCAACCACAGAGGGCAACGCGCAGCTAGTGCAGCAGGTGATCCAACAGCGGCCTCGGGTTTCCGTTCGCCGTGTTGCAGCTGCGGTCCAAATGACGCCAACGTCCACGTATCGTCTCATGCGCCAGAGTTTACACCTCTATCCATACAAAATTCAAACGCGGCAACCCCTCAGCGCCGCTACCATTGCTGCACGAGAGACATTCGCTAACGATATAATGCACAGGATTGATGACGGCGATATGCATGTGGGCAGCATTTGGTTTACTGACGAAGCTTATTTTTACCTCGACGGCTTCGTCAATAAACAGAACTGGCGCATATGGGGAACCGAAAAGCCCCATGTTGCAGTCCCATCGTCCCTGCGTCCTCAAAAGTACTGGTCTGGGCCGCCATTTCTTCCAAAGGAATCATTGGCCTATTTTTCAGATCCGAAACGATTACTGCATCACGCTATCTGGACATTCTTCGTGAATTTGTGGCGGTACAAACTGCCTTAGACGACACTGCGAACACCTCGTGGTTTATGCAAGATGGTGCCCGGCCACATCGCACGGCCGACGTCTTTAATTTCCTGAATGAATATTTCGATGATCGTGTGATTGCTTTGGGCTATCCGAAACATACAGGAGGCGGCGTGGATTGGCCTCCCTATTCGCCAGACATGAACCCCTGTGACTTCTTTCTGTGGGGACACTTGAAAGACCAGGTGTACCGCCAGAATCCAGAAACAATTGAACAGCTGAAGCAGTACATCTCATCTGCATGTGAAGCCATTCCGCCAGACACGTTGTCAAAGGTTTCGGGTAATTTCATTCAGAGACTACGCCATATTATTGCTACGCATGGTGGATATGTGGAAAATATCGTACTATAGAGTTTCCCAGACCGCAGCGCCATCTGTTGTTGAAAATTGTAACTACTGTAATTTCGAAAGTTTGTCTGCCTGAAAATGTACTGTTGTCCCAAGCATATTGCAACAAACGGTGTATTTCTATCGCTGCTCGTTTAGGTTTTATTGCCGTTTCAAATATACCGGTCATTTTTGAAACACCCTGTATATGATACAAGGGATCCACGCACCGGTCACGTAGTATCCCTAAATTAGGCCGATGGTTTGTGATTGCCGAGCTAGCCACCCTATAGCGTCCTCAATGCGTTCCATCAGATTAAAACCAGGTCACTCTGGTCGGCAAGACATCAGCGTGAATTCACTACCATACTCCTCTGACCACTGTAGCACCATTCTGGCCTTGTGACATGTAGAGTTATCCTGCTGAAAGATGTCGTTGCCATCTGTGACATCAAGCACGAAGGCATGCAGGGTATCCACAGCGACATTTACGTAGTCCACAATTGTGATGGAGCATTCGATTACTAGAACAGGCCCCACAGAACTCAATGATTGTTTCTCAAGGCATGATACTGTGCGCAAGAATATGTGTCCATTGTGCTGTGCATTTTTCCAGAAGCTGTTCTCCTGGACGCCAGCATATTTGGATGCGACCATCTCCTTATTGTAGCAACAAACGTGATTCCTCAGACCAGTATGGTATACACACCCTCCCATTTTAGCAGGAGCAAGATCAGTCCAGCAGTACCCACCAGGACGTGAGGGAAACTCCGGGCACATCGTCGTCGCATGGGTTCGGAGGCCATCATCGCTTCCTACAGGCTGCTGGCTGATTTGATGAAGACAGCTAGCCTCTCTCGAGGAGTGGAAGCAGAGCTGTCGTTTTGTAGCATCGTTCCCAGAATCGATCGCTGTCTTCTGGCTGCCAAGTGGAAGAGTTAATCCAGAGGCTCAGATGATTCTGTGTCGATCTTAGATGGAGATTTCTGGACCTCTGCGATCGGATGGACGAATACAGATCCCCTTACTAGTTAGGCGTGCACTACACGCAGGAAGCGACTACTACAGTAGCGGAGTACGTGTGGCGTGCACCTGTGGGTTTTTTAAGATAAAGAAATCCATCAACAGGCCCAAAAAATGTATTCTGAGTCCAGACAGGACAGCATTTGTTAGAACACAAAATAAAACGTTAATATCGTATTAGTTAACTGCAAGAGAGCCACTGGAAAAATCCTGGAACTAGTCTCGTTTATAAACAACCACAATGCCTACATAGCAAAGAGTGGATCAGAGGAAATGCATGTTTTTCACTATCGATTCACTGAAACCTGGTTTTATTTTTAAAATCTTGCATTCGATAACAGCGTCTTTATTGCATTTTTGAAGTCTACATACCTTCATTAGGTTCAGAGACTAACGTCGTTGAGAAGACGTCCTTGCTGGACAGAAATTTGGATCTTCTGTTGAAAGTATGCATGGCTGTCATCAACATTACATTTGGTACAGCATCAGTTTCCTGACAAATGGAAATCTTGAGGTCATCGACTGTGCAGGGCTTGTTCAAGTAAACTCTTGATTTCAAATACCCCACAACAAGAAGTCACAGACCGATAGTTCGGGTGAGTGTGTGACCACAGAGCATTACCGTATCATGAAATGACATGCCCTGAGAACATTTGTTGAGCCACTTCCAGAGATGCTTTTGTCATGTTAGCTGCGGCACCATCCTGTTGGATTTCTCTCATGTTCACTCAACGCCTTTCAAGTTCTGGATGAAGAAAGTTGTTTAACATTTCGATGTACCACTCTGATGTTACAATAACTGCAGTTGCTTTCTCTTCCAAAAGGTTAGGTCCAACCAACAACCCCTATCTTGGAGATATCGCAGCACACTGTTACTTTTGAGGTGTGGGGAGGTTTTTGGTGTAGTTCATGAGGGTTCTTTGAGGTCCAGTACAGACTACTTTGCAGATTAACATTTCGTCTAGGTGAAAATGGTCTCCATCACTCATGAATACTGGCTGCATCTTCGGTAAGAATAACGTCCATTATGCCAAAAAAATGCTCTGCACTGCATAAAATACGTTTCTCTTAGATGCTGGACAATCATTATTTTGTACAGGTGAAATTTCAGATCATCATGTAAGAGAGGGTGCACTGAACGACGTCACATACCCATCGATACAATCGATACAGCCTGTCACCTATCGTATCGTTTCGGACTAGCATAAACTGGCGTCCTTACTATGTCTACGTTTTCCGGAGTTCGAACTGGATGAGGAAGAGCAGGTGGTTTCTTTTTCATCACAGATCCAGTACTCCTAAACGCTGCAACTCGCCAGAGTACAGTGTTTCGATCTAAGACTCCATCTCGACGTCTGAAATTAAACTTTCGACCATGACCATAGAATCATTATTTCTAAAGAACTGCGCGACTGCGAAGACACGATGCTTTACGCTCCAACGCTCCATAGCGACTGAAACTTCATTGTCTGAGCTGTCTCCCAACGGTCGCTCAACGTCGACACACCCTCTCGACGCCGAGTACCAGCGGTTTAGAAGATATATGTATCGTCTGTTCCACCCTGTACTAGTGACAGAAAGGTGACTGAAACCATTTATCAGTAGCAATGAAATTCTGAACTCTACTGGAATGTACACTGAAGCGCCAAAGAAACTGATATAGGCATGCATAGTCAAATACAGAGATATGTAAACAGGCAGAATACGGCGCTGCAGACGGCAACGCCTATAGAAGACAACAAGTGGCTGGCGCAGTTGTTGGATTGCTTACTGCTGCTAAACTGGCAGGTTATGGAGATTAAAGTGAGTTTGAACGTGGTGTTGGTGTCGGCGCACAAGCAATGGAACCCAGCATCTCCGAGGTAGTGATGAAGTGGGGATTCTCCCGTACGACCATTTCACGAGTGTACCGTGAATATCAAGAATCCACTAAAACATCATCGCTGCAGCTGGAAAAGGATCCTGCAAGAACGGGACCAACGACGACAGAAGAGAATAGTTCAACGTGAGAGAAGTGCAACCCTTCCGCAAATTGGTGCAGATTTCAATGCTGGGCCTTCAACAAATGTCAGCGTGCGAACCATTCAACGAAACATCATCGATATGGGCTTTTGAAGCTGAAGACCCACTCATGTACCCTTGTTGACAGCCCGACATAAAGCTTTACGCCTCGCCTGGGCCCGTCATCACCGACATCGGACTATTGATCACTGGGAACATGTTGCCTTCTCGGACGTGTCTCGTTTCAAATTGTATCGAACTGATGGACGTGTACGGGGACTGTCAGCAGGGGACCGTTCAAGCTGACGGGTGCTCTGTAACGGTGTGGAGCATGTGCAGTGATATGGGACCCCTGATACGTCTAGCTACGACTCTGACAGGTGACCTGTACGTGAGCATCGTGTCTGATCACCTGCATCCATTCATGTCCATTGTGCATTCCGGCGGATTTGGGAAATACAGTAGGGCAATGCGACAACTCAACAGTCCAGAACAGCCACAGAGTGCCTCCATGAACACTTCCGCTGTCACCAAACTCGCTAGACATGAACATTATTGTGCATATCTCAGATCAGTTGAAACGTGCTGTTCTGAAGAGATCTCCAACCCCTAGTACTCTTACGGATTTATGGAAAACCCTGCAGGACTCATGGTGTCAATTCCCTCCAGCACTACTTAAGACATTAGTCGAGTCCATGCCACGTCGTGTTGCGGATCCTGGGGTGCAAACCCAAAAGTCTTGACAAATTCAGCCCTTGCGCTCAGTGTGTCAGCCGCGGAATACGCCGCTCCAGTATGGTCTGCACCAACACACGTGACAAAAGTTGATGTTGCGGTGAATGAAATGGCACGGATTGTTACCGGATGCTTGAGGCCAACCCCATGGGGATCGCACCGCCCAACATACGACGTGACATAGCTGCCGAAGCCGAAAAAACCAAGCAAGAAAAGGACATGCGTCACCCTTTATATGGACACCAGCCTGCTGACCGACGGCTCTGTTCGAGGAAGAGTTTCCTGTCACGTACCCGAGCCCTGGAAGGGTCGGCTGCAGAGAATCGTTTGAAAAGGTGGGAAATCGACCTGAGAAACCCCCATAAAGATGCAAAAGAAGAACTGGCGCCTGGTGGAGACCTACCATACACAGTATGGAGAACCCTAAACCGTATGAGGATAGGAGTGCCAAAGTGCAAGACAAACCTGCAGCAATGGGGTTTCCTGAAAGAATAAGAACACTCTCTGTCTGTGTGGTTCTGTCCAGGATCCTCAACACCCGCTTATCTGTCCATATTTAGACCAGCCCTGTACAATGAATGACTTATGGGAGGCAAATTACAAGGCCATATTGGCTGCTGATTTTTGGAAGTCTGAAGTCTAGTTCCGGATACGGAAAGTAAAGTAAGTACTTCTGCGTCCACGCGGGGGTCCTACACGATATTAGGCAGGTGTACCAGTTTCTTTGGCTCTTCGGTGTAGATGCCGTAGTAGATAACGTCGGATGTTCCATGAAGCTCTTCATGGCTAATGCTGTTCTATACACATAAGTCGCAACGCTAGAAAATTGTAGCGAGATGCAGGGGATCGAAGCTTGGTGCAGGTACTGTGACTGACCCTCAACATAAACAAATTTTATTTATTGCGAATACGTAGACAGAAAGACCTTTCAGTGTGTGATTCCACAATTGCAGGACAATCGCTGTAATCATTTACTTCATTAAAATAGGTGGGAGTACGCGTACAGAGCGCTTTCAAGTGGAACGACCACTTAAAATCGGTGACAGATAAAAATGATGCAGACTATGATTCATTGAAAGAATACTCAGGAAACAATGTCCGTCAACAAAGGCAGTAGCTTGCAAAACACTGGTTAGGCCAATACTTGAATATTGCTCGTCATTTTGGGATCAGTTCCTGATGTTATTGATAGAGGAAATAGAGAAAATCCAGAGAAGAGCCACTCATTTCGTTACAGGTTCATTTAGTAAGCGCGAAAGCGTCACGGAGGTGCTCAGCCAATTCCAGTGGCAGACGCTGCATCAGGAGCGTTCTACATCACAGTATGGCCCTTCTTACAAGGGAACCTCCCCATCGCACCCCCCTCAGATTTAGTTATAAGTTGGCACAGTGGATAGGCCTTGAAAAACTGAACACAGATCAATCGAGAAAACAGGAAGAAGTTGTGTGAAACTATGAAAAAATAAGCAAAATGTACAAACTGTGTAGTCCATGCTAAGATATGCAACATCAAGGATAACCTGAACTCAGGAGAGCCGTGGTCCCGTGGTTAACGTGAGCAGTTGTGGAACGAGAGGTCTTTGGTTCAAGTCTCCCCTCAAGTGAAAATCTTTATTTTTTATTTTCGCAAAGTTATCATCTGCCCATTCTTTCATTGACGTCACTGTTCACTGTAACAAGTTTAGTGTCTATGTTTTGCGACCGCACCGCAAAACCGTGCCATTAGTAGACGAAAGGACGTGCCTCTCCAATGGGAACCGGAAACATCTGATCGCAAGGTTATAGGTCAACCGATTCCTCCACAGGAAAACACGTCTGATATATTCTATACGACACTGGTGACAGCATGTGCGTCACATGACAGAAATATGTTGTCGACCCACCTAACTTGTACACTTGGCGAATGGGTAAAAAGATTCTTCTACATTGCCCGATTTAAGTTTTCTTGTGGATGTGAGAATTACTCCCAAAAAAGTGATGAAAACATAAGAGTTTGTCACATAAACTGCAACAAATGAATGCAACAGTTTCACAGTGGCACAGTTTTCCTTGTGCTCTGTCAAAACATATGTTTTTAACGTTTTCAAATTTTTCCGTGTGTAGACCGTCAAATCCTGCATATGTCCAAGAAAATCTGAACATGTCCTGGAATTTTGGAAAGCGAGGTTGATTATGTGTGAGTGCCTGAACTTTGATAACTGTCTGAAAATAAAATTTTAGGCTCGAAGGAAGATTTGAACCAAGGATCTCTCGTTCCAGAGCTGCTCACGCTAACCACGGGACCACGGCGCTCCTCAGTTCAGATCATCCCTGATGTTGCCTATCTTTGCATGGACTACTCAGTTTGCTAATTTTGCTTATTTTTTTCATAGTTCCACACAACTTCTTCCTGTTTTCTCGATTGATCTGTGTTCAGTTTTTCAAGGCCTATCCACTGTGCCAACTTATAACTAAATCTGAGGGGGGTGCGATGGGGAGGTTCCCTTGTTAGAGTGCCGAGAGCTTACGTTCCTAGAAGAGTCAACCAATATATTGCTTCTTCTACGTATCTCGCGCAACGGCCGTGAAGAAAAAATTACAGAGATTTAAGACCACTTGGAGGCTTAGAGGCAATCGTTCTTCCGTATGCGACCAGTGACAGTAGTACACAAAGTAATCTCCGCCACACACAGTAAGGTAACATGTATAGACGTAGATGCAGCTATAGAACAGCAGGCAGCACGCAGCCACCGTCAGATCATCTACGACCGCGTTCTTGGACTTGGTGCCCACCACTGGTGGGTAGCATCACGCGCCAGTGAAACGCCCGTGTTCTCTGACGTTTCGGATCGGAAACTGATATCACGTGACCACACTCGCCCGGCTGCCGAGGACACCCGGCTGCGCGTGTTCTACCACTCTGAAAGTAGCTGCAAGAGCTGTGTTACGCTTGCCTACTCCCATATCGTTTGCTCATTCTCATTTCGCTTTCTTCCTTTGTTACTAAAAATGGTTCAAATGGCTCTGAGCACTATGGGACTTAACATCTGAGGTCATCAGTCCCCTAGAACTTAGAACTACTTAAACCTAACTAACCTAAGGACACCAACACATCCATGCCCGAGGCAGGATTCGAACATGCGACCGCAGCGGTCTCGCGGCTCCAGACTGAAGCGCCTAGAACCGCTCGGCCACACCGTCCGGCCCTTTGTTACTGTTTTTGTTTCTGTTTCATATTTGCAGCTGAAATATATTTATTTTTTTATGTATTTTGTGCTCTCAAAGAGATGAATATAGTAATCAGGTTGAAAATTATGTAGTTGCGGTAGTTATTCAGAGATGAAGCGGCTTGCACGGGATAGGGTAGTGTGGAAAGCTGCATCAAACAAGTCTTCGAGCTGAAAGTCACAACAACAATAATATTGTTATGATGATGATTGTCAGCATTTAAATAGTCTGCTGTTCCTTGCCCACTTCGTTAGTTTCAAAAAACGAGAGTCTCCGTGATGTAAATACACAGTAAAGATAGAATACCTAAACTCTTAATTAGGGCCTTACAGGAGTTTCTAGTTTTATATGTCTCATGAGTCTAATGACCTTTTTTTCCGCAAACTTCTTAGCTGCTGACAAATTACCCCAGAATATGACGCCATATTTAAGGGGGGGGGGGGGGAAGACAGTAGAGATAACATGTACTCTTAATTGTATTTTTCTTCACATGACCTCTATATTTTAAATAACATTGGTTCAAATGGTTCTGAGCACTATGGGACTCAACTGCTGAGGTCATTAGTCCCCGAGAACTTAGAACTAGTTAAACCTAACTAACCTAAGGACATCACAAACATCCATGCCCGAGGCAGGATTCGAACCTGCGACCGTAGCGGTCTTGCGGTTCCAGACTGCAGCGCCTTTAACCGCACGGCCACTTCGGCCGGCTTAAATAACATTCAAGCCGATGCTGTTTACATTTTCCATCACAAAGTCAGTGACGGAGTTAATAAGTATGCTCAATGAGACGACTAGTAACACATCTACGTAGATTTCAAATTGACGTGGTAGCCACACAGCCGGTATTATAGGAAGCCATTAAAAGCGGTTTCATCTTCCACGAATTAGGAATAATTGTGTCTACTGTACACTAGCAGTATTGCTGCGGCAAAAGAAAACACCCAGGGCAATCAAAGAGATATTAAATACGTGAATGAATCATTAAGGGACCGTTCTCAGTGATCCACAACATTTATTATATTACCATTGTACGCAAAAAACAAGGCCTTATTCCGAAAGCAAGCAAAAGTTGGGCGAGTCATTATCAAAAAGACGTGATGAACACAGACATGACTCTACATATGGCAGCAATCTAGACTTAGCTTTTAGACTGAATAAATCTTTAGAAAGTAGTTTTAACTTCGCTGGGATGATGTGAATATATCTTTACCAGTGATACAGACGCCTATTAAAATACGACCGTTTCATCTCATATACCAAGCGCTAATAGGGAAGTGCTATGAAATCGAAAGATTTTTGTACTTGCTTTGGACAAACATTTTATACGACATTAAAATAATCTCTGGGCATAGGGTAATAATTACGTTTAAAATATCTGTAAAAATGTATTAGAGGTAATCCCACTTTGCCAGTAGCGTATTGTGCAGTCCTATTGTATTAATTTTGCGACAAAACCTTCACTACCATAATACATTTCTATATACATATATTTCACAATTATGGCCAACGTGGCCACGTACGTTACAACAAATGTTGACTACTGTTTAATCTTGAGACCACTTCTACAACGGGGTCACACAAGTGTGTTACAGAAATAGCAGTCACACGCTTTCTTCCTCTCAGGCGAAAGTTCTTCAGCACAGCTGTAATGTAATTAGCATCATATTTTTCGCTTCAATAGTAGTCAGCCATTTTAGTATACACGCTAATTTGTCTAGCTGAGGGATCAAAATGAAGTAAAGTGCACGAATTTTACAGCTGTTCCAGCCGCTCACAGACTTCTGTGTCAGGTGTTCACCTGTCGTTGCAACTAGGCGTGTACAGCAGCCAGTCACGTGACGCCTGTTTCTTGTCCAAGACGTCAACGCTTCCGGACGTTTTACTGACGCGAGACACTTCCAACGCTGGTGGGCGTGCTCCAGCAAGACGCAGCAGCCGCCAAACGCCTCCCCAGAAGGGCGGCAGCTGGGCCTCAGACGGTGGAGAAACCCACTGTACTGTGTCACCAACGAACCACATGCAAAGGAACCTGGCATCTGCTACATCTACAATACTGGCCATTAAAATTGCTACACCACGAAGATGACGTGCTACAGACGCGAAATTTAACCGACAAGAAGAAGATGCTGTGATATGCAAATGATTAGCTTTTCAGAGCATTCACACAAGGTTGGCGCCGGTGGCGACACCTACAACGTGCTGACATGAGGAACGTTACCAACCGATTTCTCATACACAAACAGCAGTTGACCGGCGTTGCCTGGTGAAACGTTGTTGTGATGCCTCGTGTAAGGAGGAGAAACGCGTACCATCACGTTTCCGACTTTGATAAAGGTAGGATTGTAGCCTATCGCGATTGCGGTTTATCGTATCGCGACATTGCTGCTCACGTTGGTCGAGATCCAATGACTGTTAGCAGAATTTGGAATCGGTGGGTTCAGGAGGGTAATACGGAACGCCGTGCTGGATCCCAACGACCTCGTATCACAAGCAGTCGAGGTGACAGGCATCTTATCCGCATGACCCACGTCTCGATCCCTGAGTCAACAGATGGGGACGTTTGCAAGACAACAACCATCTGCACGAACAGTTCGACGACGTTTGCAGCAGCATGGACTACCAGCTCGGAGACCATGGCTGTGGTTACCCTTGACGCTGCATCACAGACAGGAACGCCTGCGATGGTCTACTCAACGACGAACCAGGCTGCACGAATGGCAAAACGTAATTTTTTCGGATGAATCCAGGTTCTGTTCACAGCATCATGATGGTCGCATCCGTGTTTGGGGACATCGCGGTGAACGCAAATTGGAAGCGTATATTCGTCATCGCCATACTGCCGTATCACCCGGCGTGGTGGTATGGGGTGCCATTGGTTACACGTCTCGGACACCTCTTGCTCGTATTGACGGCACTTTGAACAGTGGACGTTACATTTCAGATGTGTTAAGACCCTTGGCTCTACCCTTCATCCGATCCCTGCGAAACCCTACATTTAAGCAGGATAATGCACGACCGCATGTTGCAGTTCCTGTATGGGCCTTTCTGGATGCAGAAAATATTCGACTGCTGCACTGTCCAGCACATTCTCCAGATCTCTCACCAATTGAAAACGTCTGGTCAATGGTGCCCGAGCAACTGGCTCGTCACGATACGCAGTCACTACTCTTGATGAACTGTGGTATCGTGTTGAAGCTGCATGGGCAGCTGTACCTGTACACGCCATCCAAGCTCTGTTTGATTCAATGCCCATGCGTATCAAGGCCGTTATTACGGCCGGAGGTGGTTGTACGCAGAACAGGATCTATGCACCCAAATGGTGTGAAAATGTAATCACATGTCAGTTCTAGTATAATATATTTGTCCAATGAATACCCGATTATCATCTGCATTTCTTCTTGGTGTAGTAATTTTAATGGCCAGTAGTGTACATCTATAGGGTGATTATAATTAAAGTTAAACTTTCAAAATGCTGTAGAAATAACAGCACTCAAAAGAATGACGTCAAATTACAACGGAATATTAACGGAGAAGGGGGGAAACGTATGGCAGAAGAAGAAAGACGCTGTATGGCTAAGAATACAGAAATGAATACACCTGTCATGCACACGACTCATTAAAACTGGTATAAACACGCAGGGTACACGGCTTTTCCTCCTTTCGCGTCTGTGACGTTCGCCATGACTGTCTCAATGCAGGATCGCGCTCTGCTTATAAAGCTCTATTACAAGAATGATGACTGTGCCTGTTGTGTCTAGACCATACAGCCTAGACACAATGCTGTAGCCGATAGGGCACGCAATTGCTAACGCAGACGGGCGTGAAGTCTGGAACATGAGACTTATAAATGAATAAGAAGAAAAGTACGTAGATGCTTGTTACTTAACTTTTAATTAGTCCTTGGAATACATCTCTCTTGAATATTAGTAAGCTATAGGCACTGATACAAATGGCGCCTTGCTAGGTGGTCGCCAGTTAACTTAGCAGAGGGCTATTCTACTGTCTATCTCTCGGCAAATGAGAGCCAGGCTTAGCACGTCCAATCGCTAGCTATGTTGTCCGTACAACTGGGGCTGAGGTCTCCTCAGTCTCTCGAGACCTGCCTTGTGGTGGCGCTAGGTTTGCGATCCCACAGTGGCGACACGCGGGTCCGACATGTACTACAGGACCGCGGCCGATTTAAGTTACCACCTAGCAAGTGTGGTGTCTAGCGGTGACACCACATTCCTCCCCCGCAAATCGGCGAACGGTCGTGAGATAAGGCTTCCGCCCGCCGTGGGGAGGACCGCATGTTGACGTATGCGATGAGGTGGGGAGCCTAACAACAGGCGAGGCTGTGCCACCCGCACCCGGCCATTCGGTCCGAGGGGAGCTAGGAAACGCCTGAAAACCTAGTCCAGGGTGCACGTCAACATGCGGTGTATGCGCACGTAATGAGACAGGAGGGGCCGAAGGGTCGACCTCCATTGCGTCGGGGAATCCGACGCGCGATGACGACATCTGGTCCGGAGCGGGCAAGAGGTCCATGGCGGAGGACGGGTGGTCACGGGAAGCGAGCGGCGGCGCGTGACCCTGGGAGGCGCCGGGCGGTTGCAGCGAAGCGTCCACTGCGGGCGGCGCCGGCGGCGGCCGCGGCGGCGGCGCGACGCCATGAGGCAAAAGGGAAGGCAGCGTCGGTAACACCTGGGGATGAGACGAGCCAGTAGATGGGTCCCCAAGGCGCTGACCGGACGGCTCCGTCGCTGAAAGCAGACGGGGAGCGGCAGAACCCAGGCGACGACAGAGGCGCAGCTGATTGAGATGCCGTCGCACCTCACCAGAGGCCCCCAAAACCAAATACATCGCGCGGCCGAGGCAGCGAAGAATGCGCCCTGCGAGCCAACGCAGTGAACCGCGATAGGTGCGATAATAGACAACGTCGCCAGGAGCAAAAGCAGGAGTCTGCCGCTGCACAGGAACCTGATGTGGCGGATGCAGCAAAGACATCAAGGTGCGATGAGAACGACCATGGAGCAATTCAGCCGGCGAGCGACCATCGCGGGGCTGAGAGCGATACGAAGACAAAAAGAGCAACAAAGCGTCCTCCTGAGAATGCGACTCTTTCAATTTCAACATCTGTGACTTGAAAGTCCGGACCAATCGTTCAGCGGCACCGTTTGACTGAGGCGAAAACGGCGCGGATGTCAGATGTTGAATACCATTGGCCTCGCAGAAGGACTGAAATTCTGCGGACATGAATTGTGGGCCATTGTCGGAAACAATAGTCTGCGGAAGACCTTCAATGCAAAAGTTAGCAGACAAGGCTTGGATTGTGGCAGAAGACGTCGTGGAAGACATCCGGACAACAAAAGGAAAATTACTGAAAGCATCGACCACAACCAACCATCGAGCATTCCAGAATGGACCAGCAAAATCGATGTGCAAACGTTGCCAAGGGGAAGTGGCTTTCGGCCATGCAAAGAATTTCCGCGGTGGTGCGGATTGTTGTTCGGCACACGCCACGCAAGAGGAGCACATATTCGTAATCGCAGTATCGATTCCGAACCAAGTACAGTGCTGACGAGCAAGTTGTTTCGTACGCACTATACCCCAATGTCCTTGGTGGAGAAGCTTTAAGACAGAGGACTGTAACGAACGTGGGACCACGACTCTGGACTGATAATTATCGGAACGCAACAACAAAACACCACGTCGTACAAAAAGTCTCTCCTTGTGAGCAATAAAACGACGAACCAAAGGATCCTCGATCCGTGACTTTGACAAGGGCCATTGCGTAGCAACAAAACGCAAAACAGTAGCAAGGACAGGGTCAGCAGCTGTGGCTGTAGCTACATGACGAAAATCAATCGGAAACGATTCGACCACGTCATCGGTTTCCGAATCAATGAACATGCAAGCAAGTTCGGAAGAATCGAATGCTTTATCCTCAGCAACAGGCAAACGGGACAACGCATCAGCGTTTCCGTGCTTAGCAGTGGACCGATACAAGATATCGTAGCGGTACTGCGAGAGAAAAAGTGACCAGCGAATGAATTTCTGCGCTGTACGTGGAGGTACAGGCTTGGTCGGATGAAAAAGCGATGTCAAAGGTTTGTGGTCCGTGATACGACCATACAAGAAATCGTGAAACTTTGTAACACCAAACACGAGAGCTAAAGCTTCTTTCTCTATCTGTGAATAATTTCTTTGCGCAGATGAGAGCAATTTGGACGCAAAGGCAATAGGGCGATCATGCGAGCCATCCTTGTGCGCAAGCACAGCACCGATCCCGAAATCCGATGCATCTACCATCAACAAAAGGGGTTTCTGGGGATCGAATGGCGTAAGGCACGTATTTGAAAGTAACGCCGATTTCAACTGGCGAAAGGCGCGTTCGCATTCCGTCGTCCAGACGAACGGAACACCTTTACGGCGTAAGCGATGAAGCGGAGCTGAAATGGAAGAAGCATTGCGCACAAACTTTGCATAATAATTAATTTTACCCAGCACACTCTGTAGTTGTTTAACATCCCGTGGCGAAGGCAACTCCTGTATGGCACAGAGGTGCTCTGGACTCGGATGTATACCTTGGGCATTTATGACATGCCCCAGGTAGGGTAAGTCCCGAGCAAAAAACACACATTTGTCCTTCCTCAAGCGAAGACCATTCTGACGCAAGACCTGAAATAATGTTCGGAGATTTTGCAAATGTTCGGCTTCTGTCTTTCCTGAGATCACAATATCGTCCAGATAGTTCGCAGCAGTAGGGACCGACGCACAAACAGTTTGTAAATATTGCTGAAACAAAGCAGGGGCGGATGCACACCCGAATGGTAGTCTTTTGAAGCGATACAAGCCAAGATGCGTGTTAACCACTAAGACGCGCTGGGATTCTTCGTCCACAGGTATTTGCAAGTACGCATCTGCTAGGTCCAATTTGGAAAAATATTTTCCCGGGCACAGTTTGTCAAAAAGATCTTCCGGGCGGGGCAAAGGAAAAGTGGCAGTCACAAGTTGTGGATTCACTGTTGCCTTGAAGTCCACACAAAGTCTCAGTTTACCGGAAGGTTTTGGCAAAATTACTAAGGGTGAGGCCCAGAGAGAAGCCTGCACACGTTCAATTACACCTTGAGATTCTAAATCGGCTAATGTTCTGGCGACCTCATCACGCAATGCGTGGGGAACATTGTGCGCTCTGAAAAATTTCGGTTGCGCGTTTTCTTGCAGTTCCAAATGCGCTTCATAGTTCTTAGCGCAACCAAGGCCCGGTGCAAAAATGTCTGCAAATTCTTCACAAAGACTAGAAACACTGGCGGAAGGCACAGTCTGATTCACTAATAGGACCTGATTTACTATAGACAAATTAAACAATTGAAACAAATCTAAACCAAACAAGTTCACTGCAGTAGAAGAACGAAGAACGTAAAATGAAACAAGTTTCGTTTGTCCCTTGTATGTGGCAAGAAGGCTGCACTGTCCTAACACAGGGATATGCTGTCCTGAGTAACTATGTAACTTAACATTTGCGGCACGCAATGGCGGTTTGCCCAGTTGTTTGTACGCGTCGTGATTGAGCAATGAAACTGCAGCTCCGGTATCGAGCTGGAATGGTATCACTTTGCCTTCAAAGTCTAAGTCCACAAAAAGTTTATTGTCCTGCTGACGACAAGAGCGACTGTCACGTGCAATTTGAACTGATACAGGTACAGAAGCACTTGCGACTTTACGGGATTTTCGGCGACGTCGACGCACTCTGTTTGTGGGACTAACACAGTCACTGTTAGCTAAAGTGTCACTGGACGGGTGGGAATGAACTACATGAATGTCCATGGGCGAAGGTCCACGAGCCTGATTATCCTGGGTTCGATTCCGGCGCGAAGCAAAGGACCTGGAATTATTGTGATTGTCTGATCTAAGCTTTTTCTGGCAAACACTTTGAACATGTCCTTTCTTTTGACAGTAAAAGCAAATAGCTTGGCGTGACGGGCAATTTTCACGCGAATGTCTAGCTGCACACCGCGGGCATGATTTCACTACAGTTGCTTGCTTACGCGGCGCACGTGTTTGCAAGGTAGGCTGCCGCTGCTGTGACGGGCGCGAGGGCCGCGTAGCGTCCCGTGCAGCGGGCCCGGCGGGCCGGTTAATGTGACACACTGCTGGCGAAGTTTCAAATGAGTCCTGAGCAAAGTCAAGTGTGTCTTGCCTATCCAATATGTCTATCACTTGTTGGAGGGAGGGATTAACGAGTTTCAAAATCTGTTCCCGTATGCGAACGTCAGAAACGTTCTGTGCTATTGCATCACGCACCATAGTGTCTGAATAAGGAAGGCCACAGTCACATTCAAAGGCACACTCCCTAGTAAGTCCTTGCAAAGTTGCAACCCACTCCCTATTAGTCTGACCGGCCGTACGTTTTGTACGAAAGAACGTATACCTTTTTGCAACGACATTCACTGTTTCTTTGAAATAGGCATCTAAAGCAGACAAAATTTCTTCGTAGGCCAGAGTTGCTACGTCGCGTCGGGGAAACAATTTCACTATCACACGGTAGGTAGACACACCGACACAAGAAAGCAAAAACGGCTGCCGCTCGTTACCTTGAATTCTGTAGGCTGTTAGATGAAACTGGAACTGGCGGGACCATTCTTGCCATGTTTCATCGGCCGCCACGAATGGTCTAAATTGCGGTGCAACAGCGTTTTGTGGCAGCGGTATCGATGAAGCGGCGGCTGCCGCATCGTGTTGCAGCACACGTTGACCCTGGACGAGCTGTCCCAGGGCATCCAATAACGCCTGCGACTGCTGATTCTGCAAGCGAAAAAATTCGGACAGTACATCCGGAGATTGTGGCGAAGCCATGACACAAACGAATTAATACAAACTCTTTTTCTCGTCGCCAATAATGTTGTGTCTAGACCATACAGCCTAGACACAATGCTGTAGCCGATAGGGCACGCAATTGCTAACGCAGACGGGCGTGAAGTCTGGAACATGAGACTTATAAATGAATAAGAAGAAAAGTACATAGATGCTTGTTACTTAACTTTTAATTAGTCCTTGGAATACATCTCTCTTGAATATTAGTAAGCTATAGGCACTGATACAAATGGCGCCTTGCTAGGTGGTCGCCAGTTAACTTAGCAGAGGGCTATTCTACTGTCTATCTCTCGGCAAATGAGAGCCAGGCTTAGCACGTCCAATCGCTAGCTATGTTGTCCGTACAACTGGGGCTGAGGTCTCCTCAGTCTCTCGAGACCTGCCTTGTGGTGGCGCTAGGTTTGCGATCCCACAGTGGCGACACGCGGGTCCGACATGTACTACAGGACCGCGGCCGATTTAAGTTACCACCTAGCAAGTGTGGTGTCTAGCGGTGACACCACAGTGCCCACGTCGCTCTACAGCAGTTCCGGACACTGAAGGGTTTGAAACAAGGCGTTGATCCGATGACTGTCGTAGGTTTCGAAAAAATCTGGTTTTTTTAATGTGCAACCCGGTATAGGGAGGAAACGAATTGATTCGACGTCAGTGGAAGCAGTGGCCACAGCAGTGCAGGAGGAGACGAGTGGTGGCGTGCAAACGTGTAGTGCACGGAGAATTGCCCGAACATTGGACATACCCGTGAGAACGGTGCGGAAAATCCTATGAAATATCCTTCTTTGCTATCCATTCAGAATTACTCATGTCCACGAATTGCGGCCGGCCGAAGTGGCCGTGCGGTTAAAGGCGCTGCAGTCTGAAACCGCAAGACCGCTACGGTCGCAGGTTCGAATCCTGCCTCGGGCATGGATGTTTGTGATGTCCTTAGGTTAGTTAGGTTTAACTAGTTCTAAGTTCTAGGGGACTAATGACCTCAGCAGTTGAGTCCCATAGTGCTCAGAGCCATTTGAACCATCCACGAATTGCTTCCTTTTGATCTGCCAGCAAGAGAGACCTTTGCCTTAGAATTTCTTCCTTGCAAGTGTAAAGTTGATGCATTAAGTTGTTCTGAAAGCGGTGCTGATATTCAAGATAATAAAAGCGGTTTAAAAGCTGTGAGCTCTCTGGGGAAGTTATCCTTGCATTACTGAGCAACTGTTTCACCAGGTATCCAGTCTAGTTTACCAAATTGTCAACCAGACTAACATTAATTATAATCTTTTAATAGTCATCTTACGACAACCGGTGATATATATAGATTTTAAATAAAAAGAAATACATCAGTTTATATTTGGACATATCATCCCAGATAGAGTGAGAAACACCACAGTAAATTTGGAAGTGGAATGTTCCGTTAAAATTTCAGCATATTAAACTTGATTCATAACTAAACTGGTCCCTTATTTAGTATTGTGAAAATGTGAGTTTATAATCCTACAGAACACATCAAATATGGAGCCAAGATTGGGAGACTGCATACAACACTGTATTCTTAAAATAACACATGAAGAGCGTTGAAATACATGCAAGAGGAAACTGACCACAACCAACCGATTCAATTTTCAGCCAAAGAAGTTACTGTTGTAACACAATCCTGTCCGTTATGAAATTACCATACACTTGTATACTAAATTCATACTAACTGTCTGTGAAATCTTCTCGAAAAGAATAGCTGCGGGCTACTTTGATGATTACACCACATGCTTCACGTGGTCAACTTGGTTTACGCAAAGAGTGTAACTCCACAATAATTTTGATAATTAAAATAAATTACATCGAAACGCACTTCACAAAAGAAAAACCTCAAACTTGTTACTATCTTCATACTATTAACCTGATGGGTCAAACAATTATATAAGCACATGGTACTGGTCTCACAAAGTACACCCCACGTCGTTGAACATAAAGAAAAGTTGCTATATTGAAAAACATTGTCCAAGACGAGACGTTATAATCTCATGCACATTCGCATTTAAGATTGATGATCTTAGAGTTACGGATCATGAACACGTGGTTCCGCTTTGCTCACAAAGTAGCGACAAAGCAACTACTGGAAGATATTCTGAACTTCACAGTCGAATTACGCTGTGTTGCAATTTAAGATAACATAAGATATTTTAGATCTAAACCTGAAACAAAGGTGATTAAATTTGCAGTTAGGCTGATCTTAAGAAATCCATTGTCCTACGGACTTAGCAGAGACGCGCTTAGCCGGAGATCTTACCACTTCAGACGGTCGCTGCAGACAGACTGGCGTGGGCCCCTACCGAGGGTGCCTCACAGATACAAACGGAAGTGACGAGAGAGGCAGCTTCCTATACCAACGTGACAATGGATGGACAGGACCACACCAAGAATAGAAACCTCTTTGCTTTTAGAAAGCGTAGCTACCTGTTCCAACGTTGGTGCTACTGTTCTCTAGCAGACAGGCTTGTCTGCTACCATCAAGCATGCAACTAGAAATACATTTACTCATTCATCCTTTCATACAGAAGGGAAGGGGGATGACAGTATCTTATCATATACACTATATAAAAGGAAGCGGATGTAGGTTCCGTATGAGACTGTGTGACATGAATTACATATAAACTGTGTTTTAAAGTGTAGTAGTGTGACAGATCATTCTTGTTTATGTGTAAAAGTAACACGTTCCACTGCTCAGTCTCCTCCCGATAGAGCCAGAAACACCACAGTAAATTTAGAAGTGGAATGTATGAAGTAAATAACAACAGATTTAAGAAATTAACATGAAAGCAATCCAACAGAGAACTTTCACAAGGAAGCGGACAATGATTGGCCATGGAAGATTTAGTGGACAGACGAAGCCGACTTCTATCTGACAGGATATGTCAATACACAGAATATGGGCAACGGAAAATCCACACGCAAATCAACCAGTACCACTTGATCCTGTAAAGGTCAATGTGTGGTGCAGGTTTACGGCATCATATTTTTTCGAAGAGACAGGTGCTTCCGGTCTGTTACCTTTACCGTCGCTGGTGAGCACTATGACTGTCTTTTGCGCAACCACGTCATTCCAGCTCTCCAGCAGCGTGGATGTGTAGATGGGATCATTTTTATGCAAGATGGCGCACCTCCGCACATTGCATATCCAGTTCAGCAGCTGCTGAAGTGCCACTTCGGAAATGCTAGAATTTTCAGCTGCCATTTCCCTACAGCCTGGCCGTCCCCGTCACCTGATCTTAATCCGTGTGACTTCTAGCTGTGGAGCTATCTGAAATATGTTGTGTTCAGCGTTCCGATTGCAAAATTAGCTGCACTGAAGGCACGCATTGCGCAACACATTCTGAAAGTGACCCTGGAAACGCTTCGATCAGTTGTGGAACATGCTGTTTCTCGATTTCAACTTGTTGCAGAAAACGGTGAACAGCATACTGAACATGTTTTAAGCGAGTCACATGGAAATTAATAATCCGATTTGATTTTGATTGATGCTTTTTATACGGTTTGTGGCCTCAGGACAATTTTAAAACCGATGTAAGCGAATCTTTTTATGCGGTTTTTGGGCTCAGGACAATTAAAAATCGACTTTTCCCATCCGATGTGACATGACCTTCCCTTGGTGCATGGGCTTACGTAACTAACAGTATCACACCTGTACACCCATGCACACTGATTAGTACAGTTTGTTTTACGTCAAACGTAGACCTTAGGCATCGTTGTATGATTCATTTGTCATTTGTAGTCTACCACTATTAAATTATGATGCTTACAGCGCCATCTATTGCTATATTTTCTAACTATTTTTCTTCTGCCATACGTTTCCCCACTATAACCAGTGGTGTTATATCTGCAGCGGTTTTAAAGTTTAATTATAATCACCCTGACATGATTACTATGCAATTCACAGTCAAGTACCTGGAAGAATATTCATTAAACAACTTGCAAGCTGTTTCTCTATCGTTCCACTCTCGAACAGCGTGCGGGAGAAACGAACACTTAAATCTCTCTCTGCGGGATCTGGTTTCTCTTATTTTATTGTAATGATCATTCCTCCGTGTGTAAGTGGGTGCCAGAAATATATTTTCACACTCTGAAGAGAAAGTTGGTGACCGAAATTTCACGAGAAGATCCTGCCACAACGAAAATCGCCTTTGTTTCAATGATTACTGCTCCAATTCACGTATCATATCAGTGGCACTATCTTACGTATTTCCCCATAGTACAAAACGTGCTGCTCTTCTTCGAACTTTTTCCATGTCCCCCGTCAGTCCCATCTGATGCGGGTCGCACACCGCACGCCGGTACTCCAGAAGAGGGCGAAGAAGCTTAGTGTAGGCAGTCACTTTAGTAGGACTGTAGCACTTTGTCAGTGTTCTGCCAATAAATCGTAGTCTTTGTTTTGCTTTGCACAGGACATTATCTGTGAGCATCGTTCCAACTTAAGTTATTCGCAATTGCAATCCCTAAGTATTTAGTTGAATTTCCAGCCTTTATATTTGTGTGTTTCATCCTGTAACCTTCCTTTTGGTACTCATGTGCATGACTTCAAGTTCTTCACTAGTTAGAGTCAATTGCCACTTTTCGCACCATACAGATATCTTGTTTAAATCGTTTTGCAGTTTGCTTTGGTCATCTGGAGACTTTATAAGACGGTAAATGACAGCATCACCTGCAAACAATGTAAGAGTGCTACTCAGATTTTCTCCTAAATCGTTTACGTAGAACAGGAGCAGCAGACACCCTATAACACTTCCTTGATGAATGCCAGGTATTAGCTCTGTTTTACTCGGTGACTTTCCGTCAATTACTACGAATTGTGACCATTCTGATAGGAAATCACGAGTCCAGTAGTATAACTAAGAAGATAGTCCACACGCAAGCAATTTGATTAGAAGTCACTTGTGACGTACGGTGACAAAGTCCTCCTGGAAATCTAAAAATATGGAATGAATTTGACATTCCCCATCAATAGCACTCAGTACTTGATGAGAATAAAGAAGAGCTAGCCCTTTACCACAGCAAAGATATTTTCTGAATCGATGTTGGGTGTTTGTCAATAAATCGTTTTCTTCGAGATAAAATGTTCGAATACAGTTTATATGCCAAAATCCTACTGCAAATCGACGTTAGCGATACGGGTCTGTAATTCAGTGCATTACTCCTATTTCCTTTGTTGGGTATTGGTGTGACTTGCGGAACTTTCCAGTCTTTACATACGGATCTTCCAAAGAGCATCGGCTACATACGATTGCTAAATATGGAGCTGAAACCTCCTGGCAGATTAAAACTGTGTGCCGGACCAAGACTCGGGACCTTTGCCTTTCGCGGGAAAGTGCTCTACCGTCTGAGCTACCCAAGCACGACTCACGCCCCGTCTTCGCAGCTTTACTTCCGCCAGTACCTCATCCCCTACCTTCCAAACTTCACAGAAGCTCTCCTGCGAAACTTGCAGAACTAGCACTCTTGGAAGAAAGGGTATTACGGAGATATGACTTAGCCACAGCCCGGAGAATGTTTCCCGAATGATTTTCATTCTGCAGCGGAGTGTGCGCTAATATGAAACTTCTTGGCAGATTAAAACTGTTTGCCGGACCGAGACTGGAACTCGCAGGAGAGCTTCAGTCCGCCCCTGGTAGCTGTGTGGTCAGTGCGACGGAATGTCATACCTAACGGCCCGGGTTCGATTCCCGGCTGGGTCGGAGATTTTTCTCCTCTCAGGGACTGGGTGTTGTCATCATCATTATTTCATCCCCATCGACACGCAAGTCGCCGAAGTGGCGTCAACTCGAAAGACTTGCACCAGGTGAACGATCTACCCGACGGGAGGCCCTAACAACACAGCAGGAGAGCTTCTGTGAAGTTTGGAAGGTAGGAGACGAGATATTGGCAGAAGTGAAGCTGTGAGGTCGGAGCCTGAGTCGTGCTTGGGTAGCTCAGACGGTAGAGCACTCACCCGCGGAAGGCAAAGGTCCCGAGTTCGAGTCTCGCTGCGGCATACAGTTTTAATCTGCCAGGAAGTTTCATATTGGCGAACACTCCGCTGCAGAGTGAAAATCTCATTCTGGAAATAGGGAGCTGTTTTACCGGCATATCCTGAGAGCCGCCGACTGGTATACAGTCCGGACCGGAGGCCTTGCCATTATTAAGTCCTAGAAGAGTTCCTGTCTAGTTCCGTCCGCGCTGCTGGTTTCTCACGCAGACCGCCGTGAAGCGGGAAGCACACAAAACGTGCTGTGTCAGTTGGTGCTGGAGTGAGCAAAGCTGTTCGTGTCGCAGCGTGCCATGCTAACCACGCTGAGGGGTCGGTTATCATTGTGCCCCGACACCACAATTGTAGTTGCACGAGTTTAATACAGTTCGCTCAGCTTTGAACTTCTGTATCTGAGCTGCCGATGGCTCGCTGCCTCATCGCACCTACCGCCACTACCCAGCTCTTCACCGAAACGGGCCTTTCATCCCCAATCCACTTCAGGTGTTCCCAACAGTAACACACAACAGCTTCGCCTAGTTCGAGGTGCTCGTTCCGAAGAGCCATAAGTACCTCCCTTTTCTCACATTCACTTATGTAAGTGGATTTCCCCATTTGTGCCCCGTATCGCCTGTCTATATGCCTCCGTATGAGCCCTAATTTCTTATCTTCAAGGTCCTTACGCGCCGATGTATGTTGGCTGCAACAGAATCGTTCTGCAGTCAGCTTCAAATGCCGGTTCTCTAAATTTTCTCAATACTGTTTCTCGAAAAAAATGTCGTCTTCCCTCCACGGATTTCCACTTCCTGAAGCATATCCATAACAGTTACGTGTTGTTCGAACCCACCAGTAACAAATCCAGCAGTCCGCCTGTATTGCTTCGATGTCTTCCTTCAATCTGACTTGGTACGTGTCCCAAATAGAGATGGGTAGTTCGCGAACGAACGGGTCCAAAGGAACGGTTCACCAAGATGAACGAAAGGACGGAGGAACGAATTCCAAGGAACGATCGGTTCATAGTTCACTTCGGTCGCGGCGGTCTACTTATAGTTCCGGGGAACGAGGAACGATCGGTTCATAGTTCACTTCGGTCGCTGCGGTCTACTTATAGTTCCCGGGAACAAGGAACGATCGGTTCATAGTTCACTTCGGTCGCTGCGGTCTACTTATAGTTCCCGGGAACGAGGAACGATCGGCTCATAGTTCACTTCGGTCGCTGCGGTCTACTTATAGTTCCGGGGAACGAGGAACGATCGGTTCATAGTTCACTTCGGTCGCTGCGGTCTAGTTATAGTTCCCGGGAACGAGGAACGATCGGTTCATAGTTCACTTCGGTCGCTGCGGTCTACTTATAGTTCCCGGGAACAAGGAACGATCGGCTCATAGTTCACTTCGGTCGCGGCGGTCTACTTACAGTTCCCGGGAACGAGGAACGATCGGTTCATAGTTCACTAGTTCACTTCGGTCGCGGCGGTCACTTCGGCAGTTCTCGTTCCAGCCTCGGTCGCGTCCTCGTCTCAGTCTCGGTCTCCCTCGGCCGCACTCGTCGTTCGCATGACCACCTGTCTCAGTTTCACTGACGACTGCTCCTAGTTAGTTCAGTATCCAGTTGTTCGTTTCGTTCACTGCGCTTGCCTATTTTACATGTGTTCCAAACTGTTCTTGCACTTTGTTCTGGCTATTCAGCGTCCTCGACCGGTAATCAAAAAGTATTTTATAGTTACGTAAATTACATAAAAATTACGTTGTATGTAATAGGTACGTCTTTTCAGGTAACAAAAGGGCATATCAGCCACTTCATTACATCGATGAACAGCAGAAGACATACTTATAACAAGGCAAGTTTTTTTTGTCATTCATATACTTTTTGGTTTCATCGATTTGATTCAGCAGCTAACTTTCAATAATGTGCTTAATTTTTAGTGTAAGAAAATTCATATAAAACGATTTTCGTGTATCTTTCATATACAAAACATTACATTTAGGAAGGCTCTAATTATTTTTAAGTTTGGTTGTTTCCAATTTGCATTACCTGCTAGTTTGGTTTACATGCAAAAAAAAAAAAAAAAAAAAAAAAAAAAAAGTTGGTTGTGGGTCATTTTGGCTCAGTAGGAAAAGCGGTGCTTCTCCATTTGAAAAGACATAGATTGCCATAAAATCGTATTTACTTATTATCTCCATTTGTTCAGAAGGAGCTTTCAAACCAAAACGTTTATTACTGCGAACTTTATTATTATTATTGCTGCATTAACTTTGATAATGCAACATAAAAACCTAATTTTTGCTAAGCGTGTGACGCAAGTATGAGAAAACCATATTTTACTTTATGCTTTCATAAGGTCTCCGCCTACGAACTCAGAGACAACGTGAAGTATATATAGGGTGTAAACGATTATTGTTTACAACGTAGCATAGCTATGTAGTGGAAGTCGAAACGAAGAATTTTATACAAGACACTTGTGATCTATTAAGTTGAGAAACAGTCACCAACAGGTTTACAAGACTACATGAGCTATATAGCCCATGCGCGTCGCGTGAGATTTTCATGTTCTCTTCTCCAGCTCTCTACACATCGTCATCGATTGTTTCGCAATTGTTGCTCGCATTAGCTTGTTATTTCTTCACTGTCTAATTATTGCATGTTTGTCTGTTTGATATATCTGTTCGTTGCGGGCAACACATCGTCCGTAATTGGCGAGCAGTCTGTACTCGGGGACGGTTTTCCGTGCGCCACCCCATATTATTTTCCAGCTCTCTACACATCGTCATCGATTGTTTCGCAATTGTTGCTCGCATTAGCTTGTTATTTCTTCACTGTCTAATTATTGCATGTTTGTCTGTTTGATATATCTGTTCGTTGCGGGCAACACATCGTCCGTAATTGGCGAGCAGTCTGTACTCGGGGACGGTTTTCCGTGCGCCACCCCATATTATTTTCCTGCGATCAGCCACACAAGGCTACGGTTGGCTAAACGAGAGGTTCTGCAGATTCACACAAATTACTTCTAAAAGTGTGTAAGAATTCTGCAATGAATAAAAACTCTATACTCCAGGGGGGAGGCAAGTGCCCCCTCTTGGTGCCCTCCATCCTTCAGTCACCTACACTACTAGTTTTCAATTTTTCATAAGAACCATATACCAACCACAAATGAACGGTGAACGAGTAAAAATGAACGGTTCCCAAAAAAGAACGATCAGCAGTGAACTAGTTCCCAGGGATGAACGAGTTTGCCCATCTCTAAACCCAAACACTCGACCAGTATGAAGAATAGGTCGCACCTACATGCAGTCTCCTTTACAGGTGAACCACACTTTCCTAAAATTCTCCCAATAAACTGAAGTCCACCATTCGCCTTCCCTCACACAGTTCTCACATGCCTGCTTTGCTTACCGAGCCATGTAATGCAACACCACCAGGAGACATTCACTCTCTCGGTGGGCAGCTGCCACAATCCTTTGGCTCATCAGCGCATTACTTCCCGATTTTTCTGCTATCAGACTTACAGCATATCTTCATTCTGTACTTCCTGAGAACAGACACGGTGCAGGGCTGACGCTTCAGAGTGTACCAGAACTCTCTGTAGTGGACTGACAAGGCAGCCAGTCCACAGAGACGGGTAGCCGATAGGCCCACGTACACACACGCCGCCTGACGCGAAGTCTGGAACAGGATTCGTAATGAATGTGATAAAGAAAAGAACGTAGCTACTAGAACACTTAACTTTTATATCGTCCTTTGGTATACAGCATTCTTGATGATACAAGTGAGACTATCTTGAGATACATGCAATGGTACAAATGGCGCCTTGCTAGGTCGTAGCCATTAACTTAGCTGAAGGCTATTCTAACTGTCTCTCGGCAAATGAGAGAAAGGCTTCGTCAGTGTAGTCGCTAGCAACGTCGTCGTACAACTGGGGCGAGTGCTAGTCAGTCTCTCGAGACCTGCCGTGTGGTGGCGCTCGATCTGCGATCCTGACAGTGGCGACACGCGGGTCCGACATGTACTAATGGACCGCGGCCGATTTAAGCCACCACCTAGCAAGTGTGGTGTCTGGCGGTGACACCACACTCTCCCACTACGAGACGGACGGGTGTGGCTGTCCATGGTAAGATGCAACATGTCACAGCCAGGGCATCGCCTGGGGGTGGTGGCATACGCGCGTGCCTGCAGTGCCGAGCACTGGTCATCAGGCACCAAGCACCAAGAACAAGGCACTGTGCACCAGCTGGCAGAAACCAGGCACCAGGCACCAGGCACCATGCACTAGGCACTGAGCACCAGCCACCAAGTACCACACAGCCAGCACCAGGTACTGAGCACCAGCCACCAAGCACCAGCAGCAGCCACCAAGAAGTAGGCAGCAAGCACCAGGCACCAAGCACCAGGCACCAAGCATCAGGCACAAAGCACCAGGCACAAAGCACCAGGCACCGAGCACCAGTCACCAAGAAGCAGGCAGCAAGCAGCGAGCATCAGGCACCAAGCACGAAGGACCAGGCACCAAGCAACAGGCACTGAGCACCAGCCACCAAGAAGCAGGCAGCAAGCACCAAGCACGAGGTACCGAGCACCAGGCACCAAGCACTATGCAGCAAGCAGCAGGCACCAAGCACCAGGCACCAAGCGCCAGCCACCAAGCAGCAGGCACTGAGCACCAGCCACCAAGAAGCAGGCAGCAAGCACCAAGCATCAGGCACCGTGCAGCAGGCACCAAGCACCAGTCACGAAACAACAAGACACGCGGCAGGCGTACGCCGCGCTGCGCCGAGGCTGGGCTGTCTGCAGGTCGCTCGGTCACGCGCGCTATCGATCTGGCGAGCGCCACGTACGTGCGCGGCACGGCGGCGCTGGTCCGCCAGCCAGCTGCACGGAGCGTCCGCGCTACTCTACCGCCCGGCTGCTGCTCTTAGACCGCGGATACCATGCAGCTCATGACATCGCGGACTTGGAGCCGACTTCCGTCATGTTAGTAGGGATAAACATTAAGCCGGGTTTCCTCAGACATGAACTTCTTACACGTGCCTACCCCCATCGCCACTCGCGTAAGTCAGCTCCCAAGTGCAAACACTCAACTTGTACACTGTCACTGCAACTTATGCGTAAGTTACGATTGTTGAAACCCGTTCTACTTTGTTGCGCAATGTCGCTTCCCTCACGATTGCCTACGAGTTTCAGTAGCTCCCTGTACGTAGATCTGCTGTCGTTTTACTCTACTTCTTTGGACAGCACATTGAATTGTGTGTTTGTTTACATGAAAATTGGTGTCATGCCAGAGTAATAGGCTTAGTCTTCGACTAATTAAATAAATAAAGTTCTAAAGTAATAAACTGTTCCTAAAAAGTGCGAAACAAACATCTATCTACCACCCGCGAAATCTTTATTTCACTTATTTGTAATAGAACTACTCAACATCGTTTGATGTGACCAAAGGATTAAAAAATATAACTGAGAGTGTAATCCTTGGTGAAGCTCACATTACAGCAGAGCAGTCAGTACTGTGAAGATATTTTTGTTTTATTTCAGTATAATGACGATAACTTTCCGCTGTAAGCATTAAGTGTAAATATTACGACGTAGTGGAAATGTATTTGCGCTTTAGAGATTCAGAACTGCTCTTGATCCTCATTAAAAATCTATGCAAATATAGCAGTGTTCGTATTGGCGCTATCACTGAGTAGTAACTGTTCTGCACAGTAGTACAAAGTTTGGTTACGAAATTAAGTACTGCACTGGCAAAACAAACGTATACTTACAGCAATACTGACTTCTAAGAATAACCCAGAAAATAAAAACAAAGCTGAACTGTTGAGAGAAAAAGTTTCCTTTCCGATATATCTTTAGCGTGTTGGTAACATACAAAATTTAAAAACAGTGCTCTTAGGAATGCGATATATATATATATATATATATATATATATATATATATATATATATATATATATATTGCAGAGACTGCAGTTGCCACACATTTCAATGTTACGTGTAATTTAATGCGAGCTGGAATGTCATCTTAGATAAAAGTATTGCCGGCCGAAGTGGCCGAGCGGTTCTAGGCACTACAGTCGGGAACCGCGCGACCGCTACGGTCGGCGGTTTGAATCCTGCCTCGGGCATTGATTTGTGTGATGTTCTTAGGTTAGTTAGGTTTAAGTAGTTCGAAGTTCTAGGGGACTGATGAACTCAGAAGTTAAGTCCCATAGTGCTCAGAGCCATTTGAACCATACGAGTATTAACTTTTGTACCAAGTCAGAAATATGGCTCAAAGAGATTTCAAAATTGATTTCACCAATTCGAAAGCGATTTTCGAAGGAAACGTCGCCCTCGGCAGGTAGTTCGCGTTACAGAGTATTGGATGCTCCTAGATGATTCCTGCGAGATGTGTATTTCTATTTGTCTATTTCTATTTGTGTGTCCGGTTCTTGTTCATCAACGTCACTATAAGACCTTCGACCATAATTATCGCCATCTTGAAATTCGCGTACATTGCATTTCCAGCTTCGACGTGAGGAAACGCTAACGTGTGTATAAACCTAGAGATTGGGGGATGCACGTGTAAGAAATTTATGTCTGTGGAAACCCGGGTTTACCTTTATGTGGAAGTTTTTTGATAAAGAATGCCAGCTCGCATTATTTATAATTGTACAAGCGGTACTGATTAAAGTGTAGAGGAATCGTTCAAGCAATATTTTCATTTATATGCGCAAATTTTAGTTTTGCTGTTTAATTTTATTGTAGTGAATTTGTTTCTATCATTTAACTTGAGATTTCCTATCAATACAGCTCGAAATTCTCCCTTGTGAACATTGCGAGAAGGAAAGACTGGAAACCAACAAAAGATGGCAAAATATGTTCTCACCACATTCGGACACTGACCGACCATCAGTTTCGTCAGTCCGTATTAAGAAAAATGGTGGATTATGAAAGCAGTCTTTTCGTATCACATACTTCTCTTCTTGGTTATCGAAATGTATCACAAAAAAGTTACATTAACAGGGCGAAATGCGTCGTGCTACCGGATCAAACAGGCACTTAAGACCATAAAATCGTCCGAGAACGCCTTCGTCACGTTATACTACTCACAAAAGCACACCATTTAAAACAGCTCTTGCATGCACACGTCAGAAACTAAGAACAAGAAGCAAGCCTACGCTTGTGTTTTGGACAAACTAACAAAGTGACGCCGGCTTCAAAACAATGAACAATGTACAGCTTAAGTCTGTAGCGCCATCTCCCCTAATCGCCCTCTTGATGGATACGTGCGAGTAACACTACCCCAGATTCTTTAAAGAATCGATGCCCGATGTATGAAACAGCTTCAAACGTCTGATTACTAATGACTAATGTGTTAAATATTTAAAGTTAATCATGTAAGCGAGGAAAAGTTTAGGAAAGTTCTAAAATTATGCTTGAAGCTTGTTGGAATTCGCAAGTGCTCTCATTATGAAACACTGGATGGATATAATCTGAGTAATTTACATATCATTTTTAAGCTAAACCAAGTTTTCGCGCATCTGAGTGTCTATGACGTCATGATATAATTTTCCTGACACATTCAGTGGTATATGTCTATACTGCCTGCAAAGGTGTTTCGAAAAGAATTAGTAGTGCTAAAGAAGCAATAAATTAAAACGTTTCGCCTGATGTTGAACTTCTACTCCGCGCAATTTTAAGCAGAACCTAGTTTCTCACGCATTTCTATGACATCATATCTTCTGAACTATGTGTCGTAGAATGAAATAATTTTGGAGTTGTATTGGATGGTATATGTGCAACATGTGTTGTGAATAGTGCAATAGTGCCTGTAGTAAATAAGTAATAAATTAAACGTCGTCACTGCTGCTGTAGTTTTACTGCAGGAACAGCGAAAATGTAGAATGCGAGAAACGTTTCTCCTTTCATACTTCCCTGTAGGGTTTCAGCCAGAGAAACTTTCGTAAAGGTTTTAAATTATGTGCAAAGTTTGGTGAAAGTCGCCCCTACCTCTGACGTTTTAAAGTTTGAAACAGCAACTAAATCACGTGACCACAGGCAAAGAAGCCAAGCGCCGGTCATTAACCACAACAGGAAGTGGAGTCCACATTTGCACTTCTTCTCGTTTGTGGCTGAAATAAGTGTTGACGAAAGTCCGAACACAGTTTTAGGTTCCCAGATATGTGGCTGGCTCGAAGACTTTTTAAGTAATAGAACCCAGTACGTAGTCGTCGCCGGCGAGTATTCATCAGAGACAAGGCTATTGTCGGAACTACCCCATCGAAGTGTGATAGCACCGCTTTTATTCCCTATGTACTTAAATGACCCTACGGACTCAGTGAGCAATAATTTGTTGCTGTTTTGCTGACGACGCTGCGGTGTACGGGAAAGGTCCCATGTTGAGTGACTGTAGGAGTATTGCTGTGTGTTCCACTTGGTCTCAGTTTGTTACCATATACTACTACACTACTGGCCATTAAAATTGCTACACCAAGAAGAAATGCAGATGATAAACGGACAAATATATTATACTAGAATTGACGTGTGATTACATTTTCACGCAATTTGGGTGCATAAATCCTGACAAATCAGTACCCAGAACAACCACCTCTGGCCGTAATAACCGCCTTGATACGCGTGGGCATTGAGTCAAACAGAGCTTGGATGGCGTGTACAGGTACAGCTACCCATGCAGCTTCAACACCATACCACTGTTCATCAAGAGTAGTGACTGGCGTATTGTGACAAGCCAGTCGCTCGGCCACCGTTGACCAGACGTTTTCAATTGGTGAGAGATCTGGAGAAGTGCTGGCCAGGGCAGCAGTCGAACATTTTCTGTATCCAGAAAGGCCTGAACAGAACCTGCAACATGCGCTCGTGCATTATCCTGCAGAAATGTAGGGTTTCGCATGGATCGAATGAAGGGTAGAGCCACGGGTCGTAACACATCTGAAACGTAACGTCCACTGTTCAAAGTGCCGTCAATGCGAACAAAAGGTGTCCGAGACTTGTAACCAATGGCACCCCATACTATCACTCCGGGTGATACGCCAGTATGGCGATGACGAATACACGCTTCCAATTTGCGCTCACCGCGATGTCGCCAAACACGGATGCGACCATCATGATGCTGTAACAGAACCTGGATGCATGTGACCGAGACGTGTAACCAATGGCACCCCATACCATCACTCCGGGTGATACGCCAGTATGGCGATGACGAATAAACGCTTCCAATGTGCGTTCACCGCGATGTCGCCAAACACGGATGCGACCATCATGATGCTGTAAACAGAACCTGGATGCCACCGAAAAAATGACGTTTTGCCATTCGTGCAACCAGGTTCGTCGTTGAGTACACCATCGCAGGCGCTCCTGTCTGTGATGCAGCGTCAAGTGTAACCGGAGCCATGGTCTCCGAGCTGATAGTCCATGCTGCTGCAAACGTCGTCGATCTGTTCGTGCAGATGGTTGTTGTCTTGAAAACGTCCCCATCTGTTGACTCAGGGATCGAGAGGTGGCTGCACGATCCGTTACAGCCATGCGGATAAGATGCCTGTCATCTCGACTGCTAGTGATACGAGGCCGTTGGGATCCAGCACGGAGTTCCGTATTACGCTCATGAACCCACCGATTCCATATTCTGCTAACAGTCATTGGATAGCGACCCACGAGAGCAGCAATGTCGCGATACGATAAATCACAATGGCGATAGGCTACAAATGGCGACAGGCTACAATGCGACCTTTATCAAAGTCGGAAACGTGATGGTACGCATTTCTCCTCCTTACACGAGGCATCACAACAACGTTTCACCAGGAAACGCCGGACAACTGCTGTTTGCGTATAAGAAAGTGGTTGGAAACTTTCCTCATGTCAGCACGTTGTAGGTGTCGCCACCAGCACCAACCTTCTGTGAGTGCTCTGAAAAGCTAATCATTTGCATATCACAGTATTTTCTTCCTGTTGGTTAAATTGAGAGTCTGTAGCACGTCATCTTCGTGGTGTAGCAATTTTAATGGCCAGTTGTGTATAATGATGAACTACCTGTACATCGAGTAAAAATCTCTCGGTGTACATGCCGCGTCAAATCAGGATAAAACTCCAAGCTTTCGACCACTACCTCCATGGTCGTCGTCAGGGCTAAAACTGACTGTCGTGAACTAGCGAGGTTCCCACTTTTATATGCAAAGGACGGCTTCTGATTGGCTGGAATACGTCAGCGATATGGCGCGTAGTGAAGTGGTGCCCTCTACTTCCATAGATGTAGTTGCTATCCCGCGTTGCTTGCAGCGCCATCCCTTGAATCAGGAGGTAAAGTGCGAGAAGTTTTTCTCTGCGATTTTTCTTTATCCAGTGCACTCTTCCAAGTGTTGCTAAGTGCATAGCCGTTGTCTCTATTAAAGTTATTATCGCTAAGTCTAATTTCGACTGCTTCCCGGATCACAGAGTCCCAGTAATTCAATGTGTGGGCTATTACTCTGGTTTCTTCAAATAAAATCTTATGCTTTTTAAGCAGGCTATGTTCAGTCACCGCTTATTTTTCCAAATACCTGTATTTCAGGTGGCGTTGGTGCTCGATGCAGCGGTCGGCAACGGTTCTTACAGTCTGGCCCACGTAATTCTTGCCGCATTCGCAAGGAATAGTATAAATTCCCGGCATTCTTAAGCCGAGACTATCTTTGACTGGTCTCAACATTTCCTTAATTTTCCTAGGTGGTCGGAAAACTGGTTTTATTCCTTGCCTCTTCAGGACTCTGGCTATCTCGCTCGTTGTAGCACCGCAAAAAGGAAGCCGCGCTATGTGTTGGTCCTCTTCTTGTATGTGGCCGGCATCGTGTCTTACTTTCTTGGACAATACTGATTTAATTTCACCGGCAGAATAACCATTCCTCTTGAAAACAGTCGTCAAATGGTTAATCTCGGGACCGAGGTGGTCCTTGTCGGAAATAGTCCTGGTTCTGTGTACTAAAGTATTCAGCATAGCTCTCTTCTGAGACGGATGATGGAAGCTATGGCTATGCAGATATAAGTCTGTATGGGTTGGCTTCCTGTACACAGAATGGCCCAGTCGTCCATCCGGCTTTCGCTGTACCAACACATCTAAAAAAGGTAACTTCCCTTCCTTCTCTACCTCCAATGTAAATTTTATGTTTGGATGTACACCATTCAGATGTTCGACGAACTGCTGCAGCGTGTCGCTGCCGTGTGGCCAGATTAAAAAAGTATCGTCGACGTATCTGTAGAAACATGATGGGCGGAGGTGAGCACTGCTCAGGGCTCGTTCTTCGAAGTCCTCCATGAAAAAATTCGCTATTGCTGGTGACAGTGGCGAACCCATGGCTGTTCCATCCGTCATTTCATAATAATTTCCACTGTATAAAAAATAAGTGGTCGTCAAGGACATAGCGCGCAGTGTTCGTCACCTGGAGGAGCTGCGCCTGAAACAGTCTCAGTTGCTGAGCAATCTGGCTTTTTTACAACGCTGTCGTGACAAGGAGGTAGTACCGAAGTTTGCAGTCGTCAAACACCACATCAGAAGCGCTGCAGTAAACAGAATTTTACGAAAGACCAGCCATGCTATTGTGAAGGAGAGGATACGTCATACCAGGTATGAACTAGACATGAACGCTCGCCTGTTATTTAGTTGCCATTTATTTCTGGCCGAAGCCCTCTCACCATTGGATTGGGAATGGGTGGATATGACTTTGGCGGCACACCAACGAGCCAATTTAAGCAGGACTACAGCGAAACAGGCCGATAAATTTGAGCAGCTTAACCTTGATCAAGGAACTACTGGGTCCAACGGCATTCACCGCACTGTTATCATCTTCTCTGACAAGGAACTTGATGAAGCTACCATCTCGGCTCTCAGTAAAGGATTGAACTTTGCCCCAGCTCCACGTAAGTTACCGGTGGTTGAGATCATTAGTGGAGTGGAACAAGCAGTTCGTCATCTTCCTCAAGAAGCAGCGGATGACGTAAGGCTTGCTACTAGCCGGATTTTAGCGACATCCAAGCCGCCTAAGTCAAACATCAGCAGAGAGGAGAGACAAGGACTGAAATTGTTGCAGAAGGATGAAGATCTAGTTGTTTTACCTGCTCACAAGGGGAACGCCACGGTAATCCTCAATGCTACAGATTACCATAAGAAAGTTGGATTATTACTGGAGGACAGCACATACCGGGTTCTCAGACGGGATCCCACATCGGCGCTCAGCAGGAAGACAAGGGAGCTACTAAAAACTCTGGTCTCTCCGACGAACTGGTGAAGAACTTACAGCCGAGAGCACCTAGGCCACCAAGACTGTACGGTTTGCCAAAGGTTCATAAGGAGGACGTCCCGTTGAGACCGATTGTTAGCGCTATTGGCTCTCCTACGTACAATCTTGCAAAGCACTTAACTAAATTGTTGGCGCCTATAGTTGGTCACTGCCCACATCATGTTAAAAATTCAAAAATGTTTGTTGATATCATAAAACAGATGAAGATAGGCCCAAGTGATATCATGGTCAGCCTCGACGTGGTTTCTCTGTTCACCAAAGTACCTGTGGATGACACATTACAACTGTTGGCTGCTCATTTCTCCTCAGAAATTTTGAAGTTGTTCCGGCATGCCTTGACGACCACTTATTTTATATACAGTGGAAATTATTATGAAATGACGGATGGAACAGCCATGGGTTCGCCACTGTCACCAGCAATAGCGAATTTTTTCATGGAGGACTTCGAAGAACGAGCCCTGAGCAGTGCTCACCTCCGCCCATCATGCTTCTACAGATACGTCGATGATACTTTTTTAATCTGGCCACACGGCAGCGACACGCTGCAGCAGTTCGTCGAACATCTGAATGGTGTACATCCAAACATAAAATTTACATTGGAGGTAGAGAAGGAAGGGAAGTTACCTTTTTTAGATGTGTTGGTACAGCGAATGCCGGATGGACGACTGGGCCATTCTGTGTACAGGAAGCCAACCCATACAGACTTATATCTGCATAGCCATAGCTTCCATCATCCGTCTCAGAAGAGAGCTATGCTGAATACTTTAGTACACAGAACCAGGACTATTTCCGACAAGGACCACCTCGGTCCCGAGATTAACCATTTGACGACTGTTTTCAAGAGGAATAGTTATTCTGCCGGTGAAATTAAATCAGTATTGTCCAAGAAAGTAAGACACGATGCCGGCCACATACAAGAAGAGGACCAACACATAGCGCGGCTTCCTTTTTGCGGTGCTACAACGAGCGAGATAGCCAGAGTCCTGAAGAGGCAAGGAATAAAACCAGTTTTCCGACCACCTAGGAAAATTAAGGAAATGTTGAGACCAGTCAAAGATAGTCTCGGCTTAAGAATGCCGGGAATTTATACTATTCCTTGCGAATGCGGCAAGAATTACGTGGGCCAGACTGTAAGAACCGTTGCCGACCGCTGCATCGAGCACCAACACCACCTGAAATACAGGTATTTGGAAAAATCAGCGGTGATTTTTTTTTTTTTCTTTATTGTTATTTTAACACCTTATACAAAGGCGGGCTGTCAGCAGCACAATACGCCGCTCTTCAGCCTTGAGTTTGGCAACAAGTAGTACAGAAAGGTGGCACAGAGCAGACAGTAAAAACGGTGGTCAAAAAATGCAGACACTAAAAATCGAAAAAACATGGAGCCGTTCACGCCGGACGAGAAACATCACTAACACTGGGCGACACGATGCACAGAACACGGATGATGATGGCGACGGCACGTGAACGGTGGTGGCGTGACGGCGAACAACACTACACACAAACGAAGGCACACACACGAAACACTGACGGCGATGATCTCCGGCGCGCGAATGTTCACTGAGCGTGTACGAGTCCGGGGACCTGCCAAGAGAGGAGGTGGAGGAGGAGGAAGGGGAAGGGGAATGGGAGAGGGGAGAGGGGAGAGCAGAGATGCCATGGGCAAAGGAGAGAGGAGGAGGGAGGAAGGGGGAGGGGAAGCCCGGGGGAGAGGGGAGGAGGGAAGGGGGAAAGGAAAGAGAAGGGAAGGGAAGGGAGGGAGGGAGGGTGCCTAAAGGATAGGACACAGGAGGTGGGGGGGTGGATCAAAGTTGATAGGAGGGGTAGATGCAGGGAAGGAGGACATCATCAGGGAGGGGGAGCTGGCGGAAGCCACCTTGGGAGAGGGTAAGGAGGGTGGAGAGATGGAGACCGGGTGGGATATGGGAGTATAGGCGCGGCAGCGGGCGGGGGTGGGAGAGGATCGGGGAGACGAGCGGGTGAGGAGGATCGAGTTTACGGGAGGTGTATAGGATTCGTATCCTTTCGAGGAAGAGGAGGAGGTGGGGGAAGGGGATAAGATCATACAGGATCCGCGTGGGGGAGGGGAGACGGATGCGATAGGCAAGGCGGAGAGCATGGCGTTCAAGGATTTGGAGGGATTTATAAAAGGAAGGGGGGGCGGAGATCCAGGCTGGATGGGCGTAGCAGAGGATAGGGCGGATGAGGGACTTATAGGTGTGGAGGATGGTGGAGGGGTCCAGACCCCACGTACGGCCGGAAAGGAGCTTGAGGAGACGGAGTCGGGAACGTGCCTTGGCTTGGATTGTCTGGAGATGGGGAGTCCAGGAGAGGCGACGGTCGAGGGTGATCAGCGGTGATTGAACATAGCCTGCTTAACAAGCATAAGATTTTATTTGAAGAAACCAGAGTAATAGCCCACACATCGAATTACTGGGACTCTGTGATCTGGGAAGCAGTCGAAATTAGACTTAGCGATAATAACTTTAATAGAGACAACGGCTATGCACTTAGCAACACTTGGAAGAGTGCACTGGATAAAGAAAAATCGCAGAGAAAAACTTCTCGCACTTTACCTCCTGATTCAAGGGATGGCGCTGCAAGCAACGCGGGATAGCAACTACATCTATGGAAGTAGAGGGCACCACTTCACTACGCGCCATATCGCTGACGTATTCCAGCCAATCAGAAGCCGTCCTTTGCATATAAAAGTGGGAACCTCGCTAGTTCACGACAGTCAGTTTTAGCCCTGACGACGACCATGGAGGTGGTGGTCGAAAGCATGGAGTTTTATCCTGATTTGACGCGGCATGTACACCGAGAGATTTTTACTCAAGAAATACGTCGCGAAAGACTTCGTAGCCATACCTGTACATCACTTGTCAATGAAGTAATCTTTTCCTCGGGGGTGTTGCTTTTTTTCCGGCACTGTGTATTATTTTGTTATTGATGAGAAAAGTGTGCTCACATTGTCCATTAATATACAAGTTTTAGTCTTTGCTACAGTTTTCGTTCTCTTGGCACTCATTATAACGTGGCATATTTCACAACCTTATCCGCATATCTCACATTTACACTGTCCAGTCAGTTCGTGTAATTTGTTGTTGGTATACATTTTGTGTCGAAATTCGTGTATTGCAAGTACTGTTACATGTGTCTGGATTTTACTTTCTCTGGTCCAGTAGTCATCTAGCATAGTTGGTGTATTGTAGAATTCAATCTCCTTCCGGTCCGTCATAGTCAGTTCCTGATATGGTCCCGCAGATAACTGCCAGTGTTGTAATCTGAAGTACTTCAAAAAAATGGTTCAATTGGCTCTGAGCTCTATGGAACTTAACATCTGAGGTCATCAGTCGCCTAGAACTTAGAACTACGTAAACCTAACTAACCTACGGACATCTCACACATCCATGCCCGAGGCAGGATTCGAACCTGTGACCGTAGCAGTCGCGCGGTTCCGGACTGAAGCGCCTAGAACCGCTCGGCCACTCCGGCCGGCTCTGAAGTACTCTACGAAATATATCTCCTTCATGGGTTCGTATGTAAATTGGGATGGCGCTGTTCTCCCACTCCTAGAATCCGTTTCGTGGGCATCGTCTTAACTTTTTCCATTTTTTTCCTTTTACCGCGCGGTGACACCGTGCCAGTATCGCCGACCTTAAGTTTTTACCATATGATCTCTAATCTACACGTTATGGCCGGCGCCACTGCCGCTTTGAATACTGTCATCGCTGTGCTGTGCGGCATAATGCATGAAACTTCGGTCCTTGCTGCTGCGGTTTCCTGAATAACGGTAACGAAATATGTTGCTTTTGTCTGTGATGTGATGTCCAGGTTCTTGTATTTCCTGTTACTTGTAGCGACGTTCTCCCTCCCTTCCTGAATGTCACACCCACCGACTTCTCTTGGTTTACTTTTAGGTCATTTTCCCTTGTCCAAGTTTGTAGTCTTTGTAGTGACTTCTGTAAGTCCTCTCTTGCAGTTGATCCTATCAACCTTTCGTCCAGGCACAGAGTCATTTCTCCCCATGAATCTTCGTCTATTACGTTTGTCACATCTGCTGTATACATGCTGAACAGCGTTGCATTCTCCTTGGAGAATTCCATTCGTCTGCATATTTTGAGATTTCAACGCTGTTGTTTATTTGGATCAGCTTTCATTGCAGGCATGTCGCAATTACCCTTACGAGCGGGTCTCCCTCTCTGATGTTATCAAGATTAGAGTTCGAACGTGGTGTTATATTCGGGGCACGAGCGATGGGACACAGCATCTCCGAGTTAGCGATGAAGTGGGGATTTTCCCTTACGTCCATTTCACGAGTGTCGTGAATATCAGGAATACGGTAAAACATCGAATCTCCGACATGGTTGCGGCCGGAAGATGATCCTGCAAGAACGGGACCAACGACGACTGAAGAGAATCGGTCAGCGTGACAGAAGTGCAACCCTTCCGCAAATTGGTGCAGATTTAAATGCTGAGCCATCAACAAGTGTCAGCGGGCGAAAAATCGTCGACGTGGGCTTTCGGAGCCGAAGGTCCACTCTTGCATTCTTGGTGACTGCAGGACACAAAGCTTTACGCCTCGCCTGGGCCCGTGAACACTGACTTTGGACTGTTGATGACTGGAAACATGTTGCCATGTCAGGAAGAGTCTCGTTTCAAATTGTATCTCGCAGATGGACATGTACAGGGCACTGTTCAAGCTGGTGGAGCCTCTGTAATAGTTTGGGCCATGTGCAGTTGGAGTGATATGAGACTCCTGATACGTCGAGATACGACACTGACAGGTGACACGTAAGTAAGGATCCTGTCTGATCACCTTTATCCATTCAAGTCCATTGTTCATCCTGACGGACTTGGGCAGTTCCAGCAGGACAATGCGACACAAGTCCAGAATTGCTACGGAGTAGCTCCAGGAACTCTCTTCTCAGTTTAAAAGCTCCCCCTGGCCACCAAACTGCCCATACATGAACATTATTGACCATATCTTGGATGCCGTGCAACGTGCTGTTGAGAATAGATCTCCATCCATTCGTACTCTACAGATTTATGGACAGCCCTGCAGGATTCATGGTGCCAGTTCCCTCCAGCACTACGTCAAACGTCGAGTTCATGATGCCACATCATGTTGCGGCAGTTCTGCGTTCTCGGCGGGGGGGGGGGGGGGGGGGGGGGCGGGGGGGGTCTACACGATATTAGGCAGCTATACCAGTGTCTACTTATATATACGACTCTTATATATACGACTCTTATAAGACACAAATAAATATTCTCCAATAGAAAACCTACTTGGTAACTTAAGTGACTGACAATTCGCAATTTCTCACAAACACAACTTTTATTTATGTAAGTTTACAAGGTTGGTGACTGAACAACAAAGGTAACAATAACGATGCCAGTGTAAAGACTCCTAGTTGAGGCAAACAAAAGTTCACTTCTAATTGTCCACAAAGGTTCGTGGTAGCACACACACAAAGTCCAATTCGGAGACGAAGACGTAATCTTCAGCGGATGAAGTCCACGAGGTCGGCATCCAGAGTGAACTGAACTTCGGGGCTGGTTCTAGCCCCTAAATAGCTGTCTCCAGCCAATCAGGTTTTGGCGTAGTGATACTTCCTGCAGGCAAGGCTCGAGCTCTCCCTGCAGGAAGTAGTGCTCGGACTGTCTGTTTCCATTATCTTGTATGTAAATAGTCGATGTTTACCACGGTATTTTTGGTATGCCTTGGAAATAAACAACACTGTCCTCTGTGGTTTAATATGGGTTAAGCTTGGTTCCAGCATAACAGTATCTAAAGTAACTACACTACTGCCATTAAAATTGCTACACCACGAAGATGACGTGCTCCAGGCGCGAAATTTAACCGACAGGAAGAAGATGCTGAGATATGCAAATGATCAGTTTTTCAGAGAATTCACACAAGGTTGGCGACGTTACCAACGATTTCTCATACACAAATAGCAGTTGACCGGCGTTGGCTGGTGAAATGTTGTTGTGATGCCTCGTGTAAGGAGGAGAAATGCGTACCATCACGTTTCCGACTTTGATAAAGGTCGGATTGTAGCCTATCGCGATTGCGGTTTATCGTATCGCGACATTGCAGCTCGCGTTAGTCGAGACCCAATGACTGTTAGCAGAATATGGAATCGGTGGGTTCAGGAGGGTAATATGGAACGCCGTGCTGGATCACAACGGCCTCGTATCACTAGCAGTCGACATGGCAGGCATCTTATCCGCATGGCTGTAACGGATCGTGCAGCCACGTCTCGATCCCTGAGCCAACAGATGGGGACGTTTGCAAGACAACAACCATCTGCACCAACAGTTCGACGACGTTTGCAGCAGCATGGACTATCAGCTCGGAGACCATGGCTGCGGTTACCTCTGACGCTGCATCACAGACAGGAGCACCTGCGATGGTGTACTCAACGACGAACCTGGGTGCACGAATGGCAAAACGTAATTTTTTCGGATGAATCCATGTTCTGGTTACAGCACCATGGTGGTCGCATCCGTGTTCGGCGACATCGCGGTGAATGCACATTGGAAGCGTGTACTCGTCATCGCCATACTGGCGTATAACCCGGCGTGATGGTATGGGGTGCCATTGGTTACACCTCTCGGTCACCTCTTGTTCGCATTGATGGCACTTTGAACAGTGGACGTTTCATTTCAGATGTGTTACGACCCGTGGCTCTACCCTTCATTCGATCCATGCGAAACCCTACATTTCAGCAGGATAATGCACGCCCGCATGTTGCAGGTCCTGTACAGGCATTTCTGGATACAGAAAATGTCCTACTGCTGCCCTGGCCAGCACATTCTCCAGATCTCTCACCAACTGAAAGCGTCTGCTCAATGGTGACCGAGCAACTGGCTCGTCACAATACGCCAGTCACTACTCTTGATAAACTGTGGTATCGTGTTGAAGCTGCATGGGCAGCTGTAGATGTACACGCCATCCAAGCTCTGTTGACTCAATGCCCAGGCGTATCAAGGCCGTTATTACAACCAGAGGTACTAATCCCTCAGGATCTATGCACTTAAATTGCGTGAAAATGTAATCACATGTTAGTTCTTGTATATTTGTCCAATGAATACCCGTTTATCAGCTGCGTTTCTTCTTGGTGCAGCGATTTTAATGGCCAGTAGTGTATATCATTCCTTGTCTTCAGGCTCTAAATTCACATGCTTAATCTCGTTATCTCGTAAAAAGTGTTTGCAGTTTTAGTTGTTTCAAAACAACTTTATCTATGAACTGAAATATATTTCGGTGCAACCAAATGCTGCACAAGATGCCATCATTGTAATAAAAAACCCTTTACCGAAAATACTACAGTTACGATAAATTAAACAGTATTCCTGCAGTCGAGTGCAAGTACACTCCTGGAAATTGAAATAAGAACACCGTGAATTCATTGTCCCAGGAAGGGGAAACTTTATTGACACATTCCTGGGGTCAGATACATCACATGATCACACTGACAGAACCACAGGCACATAGACACAGGCAACAGAGCATGCACAATGTCGGCACTAGTATAGTGTATATCCACCTTTCGCAGCAATGCAGGCTGCTATTCTCCCATGGAGACGATCGTAGAGATGCTGGATGTAGTCCTGTGGAACGGCTTGCCATGCCATTTCCACCTGGCGCCTCAGTTGGACCAGCGTTCGTGCTGGACGTGCAGACCGCGTGAGACGACGCTTCATCCAGTCACAAACATGCTCAATGGGGGACAGAGCCGGAGATCTTGCTGGCCAGGGTAGTTGACTTACACCTTCTAGAGCACGTTGGGTGGCACGGGATACATGCGGACGTGCATTGTCCTGTTGGAACAGCAAGTTCCCTTGCCGGTCTAGGAATGGTAGAACGATGGGTTCGATGACGGTTTGGATGTACCGTGCACTATTCAGTGTCCCCTCGACGATCACCAGTGGTGTACGGCCAGTGTAGGAGATCGCTCCCCACACCATGATGCCGGGTGTTGGCCCTGTGTGCCTCGGTCTTATGCAGTCCTGATGGTGGCGCTCACCTGCACGGCGCCAAACACGCATACGACCATCATTGGCACCAAGGCAGAAGCGACTCTCATCGCTGAAGACGACACGTCTCCATTCGTCCCTCCATTCACGCCTGTCGCGACACCACTGGAGGCGGGCTGCACGATGTTGGGGCGTGAGCGGAAGACGGCCTAACGGTGTGCGGGACCGTAGCCCAGCTTCATGGAGACGGTTGCGAATGGTCCTCGCCGATACCCCAGGAGCAACAGTGTCCCTAATTTGCTGGGAAGTGGCGGTGCGGTCCCCTACGGCACTGCGTAGGATCCTACGGTCTTGGCGTGCATCCGTGCGTCGCTGCGGTCCGGTCCCAGGCCGACGGGCACGTGCACCTTCCGCCGACCACTGGCGACAACATCGATGTACTGTGGAGACCTCACGCCCCACGTGTTGAGCAATTCGGCGGTACGTCCACCCGGCCTCCCGCATGCCCACTATACGCCCTCGCCCAAAGTCCGTCAACTGCACATACGGTTCACGTCCACGCTGTCGCGGCATGCTACCAGTGTTAAAGACTGCGATGGAGCTCCGTATGCCACGGCAAACTGGCTGACACTGACGGCGGCGGTGCACAAATGCTGCGCAGCTAGCGCCATTCGACGGCCAACACCGCGGTTCCTGGTGTGTCCGCTGTGCCGTGCGTGTGATCATTGCTTGTACAGCCCTCTCGCAGTGTCCGGAGCAAGTATGGTGGGTCTGACACACCGGTGTCAATGTGTTCTTTTTTCCATTTCCAGGAGTGTAGATGACGCCAACGGAAATGATGTTTCCAGTACACTGACTTCATGCCTGGTCTGTATGGTCAAAGTGTAAGCTACGGCCTCGGGGTGTGCCGAACACTGCCACTAGGCGGGAGTGAAAGCCACATTTGAGAAATAGCTGCTCTGTGATAGAAGGACAATCTTTCTGCAAATTGCTGCAGATTTCAATGGCGTCATAATTTCTCGCTGTTACACTCTAGGGTACAAGTTTCTCGATTTAGGTTGCCACGTCAATTTTATTTGTATACTAAAGCAAAAGCTCTGTTGTCACCGTCAAAATATACTTTCGTACTACGTCTACGACGTGCATTCAAAAAGAAAAATAACGGGAATTTTTGGTTTTGCAAAGAATTATATTTATTTACCTACGGCGATGTTATATCCTTGAAAACTTCCCTTTCTACACTGAAGCGCTAGAGAAACTGGTATAGGTATCCTTATTCAAATACAGAGATTTCTAAACACGCAGAACACGGAGCTGCGGTCGGCAACGCCTATATAAGACAAAAAATGCTGCTACAATGGTAGGTTATCAAGATTTAAGTAAGTCTGAACTTGATTTCATAGTCGGCGCACGAGCGATGGGATACAGAATCTCCGAGATAGCGATGAATTGTGGATTTTCCCGTACGACCATTTCACGAGTGTACCCTGGATATATGGAATCCGGTAAAACATCAAATCTCCGACATTGATGCGGCCGGAATAAGATCCTACAAAAAAGACACCAACGACGACTGAAGAGAATCGTTCAACGTGATAGAAGGACAATCCTTCTGCAAACTGCTGCAGATTTCAATGCTGGTCAATCAACAAGTGTCAGCGCGATAACCATTCAACGAAACATCATCGATACAGGCGTTCGGAACCGAAGGCCCACTCATGTACCCTTGATGACTGCACGACAGAAAGCTTTACGCCTCGCCTGGGCCGGTCGACACCTACATTCGACTGTTGATGACTGGAAACATGTTGCTTGGTCGGACAAGTCTCGTTTCAAATTTTATCGAACTGATGGACGTGTACGGGAATGGAGCAATCTCATGAATCCATGGACACTGCATGTCAGCAGAGGACTGTTCAAGCTGGTGGAGGCTCGGTAATGGTGTGGGGCGCGTGCAGTTGGAGTGACATGGGATCCCTGATACGTAAAAATACGACTCTGACAGGAGACGCGTACGTAAGCATCCTGTCTGATCACCTGAATGTATTCATATCCATTGTGCATTCCGACAGACTTGGGCAATTCCAGCAGGACGATGCGGCACCGCACACGCCCAGAATTGCTACAGAGTGACTCCAGGAACACTCTTCCTCTGACCACCCAACTGCCCAGACATGATCCCGGCGGAGGTTCGAGTCCTCCCTCGGGCCTCGGGCATGGGTGTGTGTGTTTGTCCTTAGGATAATTTACGTTAAGTAGTGTGTAAGCTTAGGGACTGATGACCTTAGCAGTTAAGTCCCATAAGATTTCACACACACACTTTTTTTTTTTTTTTTTTTTTTTTTTTTTGCCCAGACATATATCTGGGATGCCTTTCAACTTGCTGTCCAGAAGAGATCTCGACGCCCTTGTACTCTATGGATTCATGGACAGCCCTGCAGGATTCATGGTGTCTGTTCTCTCCAGCACTATTTCAGACATTAGTCGAGTCCATGCCACGTCGTGTTGCGGCACTTCTGCGTCCTCTCCGGGGCCCTACACGACGTTAGGCAAGTGTACCTGTTTCTTTGGCTCTTCGTGTATACTACATCTATGGCATCTCTTATGTTCTTTTCTACCTATGAAACTGAATTTTTGGGATACGTTTTAGCTCTCAATGCTGCGCTTTTAATCTCGTCTCTGCTTCTGAAATGACGGCACTTTAAGGTTTTCTTTATTTCTGGAAACAAAAAAGTCACATGGGGCCATGTCTCTTGAAAATCGAGACTGGAGATCATTACAGTATTGTTTGTGGCCACAAATTCACAAACAAACAACGAATTGTAAGCACATATATAATCATGCTCCAAAAGCCATAAATTGTTTCGCCACAAATCCGGGCGGGTTTTCTCGTACTGTTTTACACTAACGGCAGTGAACTTGTAACTCCTCATTGATCTTTCAACCTTGTGGCAAGAACAGGCGAGGCACTATGCCGGTAAAATCGAGGATCACAGTGGACGTAAACCTAACATTTGATCGCATTTGACGAGCATTTCTCGGTCTCGGTCATCTAGATTGCTTCTATAGTATTCCGGTACCGCCCAGGTCCGGACACCGTCTCAAGTATACTTACGGTGTACTCAAGGAATGTGACAAAAAGAGTGTAAGATCTTACCGCCTAACTTTACGGATATTTACGGCCGGCAAGAGCGTGAATAGAGCACACAACAAAGAATCATAATAATATGTGGGACCTGAATCTATACTTTCGTAAAATAGTTCTCTGAACTCTGATTATTTAACAGCGTGCGACTCACCGCCTTGTAAAATATATGATTGCGTGAGACGCTTTTATAATTCGTTAAAACAGATATCTACGTGGAGCGTTCATACTGACAAAAAAAAACATAAACATAATCTCAGGGATTGTATTTCGTGTCATCACATTAAAATATTGCTGTGGGATATCTTTACTGTATTGAAATTTAATTAAAAGAAACCTTGTAATGAAAGAAAGTACTTCCCTTTTTTAAACGTAATAATCTTCGTCTTGCCGGAAAGCGGCCAGTGTCGGAAGTTAACTGAATGCTCTTAGTTTTTTACCTTAATACGACTTGAATTAATGTATTCGCTTTCTTTTCCTTAATAATTATGGCGTGAGTCTTTTAAAGCGTCCGTTGCTGACGGAACGCAGTGAAATTATAATGAAATTATAAGCCATTGTCGTAAGTGAATTCTCTGACCGTGACTCTTTTCTTGATGTCACCGCTTGATGATGTGATTGGGCGTCAAAGTCACTCGCTTTAAAGTTCTCATGACGTTCTCTAAAGAGCTGTTTTTACTCACAGCGGACTCAAAAAAAATAATATTTAACACTTCTAAAACTTCGCTACTTTTTATTCCGTTCTTAGAGCAAAATTTAGTGCAAATTTTCCGTTCTATTTTTATGCAGACTAAACAGCCACAGTACTATCTAAACGTATGAAACCTTTTTCAGGATTACCAACAGATTAAATATCGGTAATGAGTAACACTGTACAGATACTTTTCAGATATGTTCATCAACACAACAATGAAAAAAGCGCGGGAACTATACTACAACAACACACAAAATTACAAAATTGTTGTTACATTTTGGACGTACATCATACATTTACAATTTTAGTCCGCTGTGGTCATCTCACGAAGCATACGTGAGAGGAAGTATTGCGGAATGGCAGTGTGCACGAGGTGAGGGCGTGCTGTGGTGGAGAATCTACACCTACATCTGCGTGATTACTCTGCTATTCTCAAAAAAGTGCCTGGCAGAGGGTTCAATGAACCACCTTCAAGCTGTCTCTCTACCGTTCCACTCTCGAACGGCACGCGGGAAAAAGGAGCACTTAAATTTTTGTGTGTGAGCCCTGATTTCTCTTATTTTATCGTGATGATCATTTCTCCCTATGTAGGTGGGTGGCAACAGAATGTTTTCGCAATCGGAGGAGAAAACTGGTTATTGAATTTTCATGAGAAGATCCCGTTCCAACGAAAACCGCCTTTGTTTTAATGATTGCCACTCCAATTCATGTATCATGTCTGTGGCACTATCTCGCCTATTTCGCGATAATACAAAACGAGCTGTCCTTCTTTGTACTTTTTCGATGTCATCCGTCAGTCCCACCTGATGCGGATCCCACACCGCACAGCAATACTCCGGAATAGGGCGGACAAGCGTGGTGTAAGCAGTCTCTTTAGGAGACCTTTTGCGCCTTCTAAGTGTTCTGCCAATGAATCGCAGTCTTTGGTGGGTTAAGGTGAATCCAAAGCCGATCGATGACAGCAGAATGCGTTTACTGAATTGCAACAGCACGTATTAATAGCTCGTGTCCATATGTAGCGGCTGCTGGGAGATGCGCGTCTAACCACGGTCCTCGGCGCCGAAGCGTTCACGTGAGAGCGCCTGCAGGTGCTGCAACCAGCACATCCTAGGCGCAGCCCGACCTTGCGTGGGAAACATTCCCGGCCAGCAACTGGCGTGCGGTGGCGTGCAAAACTTTAGGACGAAGTAACTTTCGTAAACCTACATTGTATGATCTAACTTTCGCAAAGTGTGTCACTGCCGATTAACGTATCCCTATTGCAATTGGACCACAGAGAGAACAGAGTGTAACTGAAAGAAATACGCAATAATACGAATAAAAATGACACTTTTATTGAAAGATAATAATTGCGACTTTTGGTGGTCTCTTGGATATTACAAAAGGGTGTGTGAGCACCACAGAAGGCAATGCACGTGCTCCCATGATGGCCACAATGTTGGTAAATAGTTATTGTGGTTGGGCGTCTCATTCCTTCATCAGCACGGCTGGAAACTGCTGGATGGTTATTGGTGCATGTGAAAGTGTTACAGTATGTCTGCCCAAAGCATCCCACACGTGCTGAATAGGAATTAAGTCAGGGGGAATTAGCAGACCAGTCCATTTGCCGATATCCCCTCGTTTCAAGAGCTCTTCCACCTGCGGAGTACGATGTGGTTGTCATCCATAAAAATGAAGTAATGGCCAGGTGCACCGGCGAAATCACGCGAAGGGAGAGAGAGTATCGGGTCAACGGTGAGAAACTGCACTCTGCAGTTAATATTGTCTGTCACGCAGAAACCGGTTTTCGGTAAATACAAAGTTGTGACCCAGATGGTGTTTCTTTATTATAACAAAATGGTCACGGTTCCTATGACATGGCATCAATAACGAAGTCCCTAGACAGTTGGTATATTATACCATTCAAGCAAATATTAGTACTAGCAAATTATAAAGTTGGTCATCAGGCAGAGAAAATTGATTTCTTTCTATTTTGAAGGTTGCATTCGTAGATTGTGAGTTCACACAAGAGATACCAACCCAAGGAAAATGCCGGCCGGTGTGGCCGAGCGGTTCTAGGCGCTACAGTCTGGAACCGCGCGACCACTACGGTCGCAGGTTCGAATCCTGCCTTGGGCATGGTTGTACGTGTTGTCCTTAGGTTAGTTAGGTTTAATTAGTTCTAAGGTCTAGGGGCTGATGACCTTAGAAGTTAAGTCCCATAGTGCTCAGAGCCATTATTGAACCCAAGGAAAACCAACATAGACCTAAAATAGCACGATGTTGCATAATGACAACGCAAGGCGAAGGTACTGCATTAGGAATAACAGCTTTAAGTGAACTACATATAAAGTCATGCGTTAGGTTTAAAAAATCTGAAAACGTGAGTAACTTATTGTTTAAAACAGCTTTTTTGATGGAGACATGACGTATACCATTCCTGTCAAGCTTTGTGGCTGTTGTTGTTGTTGCCGTCGTCGTCGTCGTCGTCGTCGTCGTCGTCGTCGTCTTCACTCCGAAGAATGTTTTTGTTACGGCGTTAAGTCAATCGCAGTCGGGAACGAGAGAGCAGATAAGGCTGTGAAGAAGACGTCAACCAATCGCACGCCGACCGACCCCTCTCCAGGACGACAACGCAACAGCAGCGACCTCTATGCGAAGAGAAGATAAGCGCAGCCCCCGACTGGTCGCTGCCCAGTTCTACAGGAGCCTCAAGTCTAGTGACCTGAATAGAAGCGTCAAAGTTCATTACTTCATTTGTATTAGAATTGTTATAATAAAGAACCACGCTTATTTTGTCTGTCGCCCATTGCTTGCGGCACATTTGTTTAACACAGTTAAGTATTGTCATTTTCTTTTCGTAATAAAACTCATTAATACGATTTGCTTGAATTGTTACCTAGCGATCTGAGAAAGCAGGTTTCCTAGACACTCCACAATTGGCGGCTAGGCAGGATTCAACATTGGCGATGAGTATTAAGAAGAACCCAGTGCCAGGCAGCCACGGGTTCTCCTTTGTGTATTGCTGGCACCTAAATTCTTGTCTTTTCTTTGCAGGGGTGCATTTACTTGCTTTCACGGTACCTCTTATAGTGTTTTTGCTAATCAGTGTTTTCAGGTGCGTATTGCAGAAATTTTCTTTGCTTGCATGCCTATTTTTCTTGCTTGTGTGTTTATTGCATTTATCCCTCCCACTATGAGAAACTCACCTCCCCACTCCCTGCTCAGGCACCTCAGCTGCAAGAGATAGATGCAACGCAGCTAACACAGATGTTTCAGTTTCAGACCCAGCAAATATCTACACTGCTAAACACGGATCAGCAGCTTCCCACCACTCCAGCGGCCACCGCAGTGCAAAATACAACAACTGCAGCTTCGAGTGCCGTACGCCTTTCCGTCAGTTTAATGACAAAGACGAGGAGTGGCCCAAATGGTTGCAACAGTCTGAAGCCCACGTAATTACTCACAACGTACCAGGTACTGTGAAACTACATTACTTTTTGTCCACAGTGGGAAATGTAGTGTTTCGCCTCATTCAGAAATTGTTTCCTAACGCTATTGCGAGTGAACTCCCTTATGATCAGGTTGTAGATTCGCTAACTAATTTTTATGACCAACAAGTGAATATGGTAGCAGCTAGGTATCAGTTCTTTAATTGCAAGAAATGGTCAGAACAAACTTATTGTGAGTGGGTAACAGATTTGCAGGGTATGACGAGAAAATGAAAATTCAGTTGAGCTTGTGGTGCTTTACATTCAAATGTTATGTTGTGTTATGTGATTCTGTACAATGTAACTGATGTCAAAGTTAGAGAACAGTTTTTGAAACAGTCAGATCCCTCATTCCAGCATATAGTGCAAATACAAGATCAGTACAATTCAGGTGCCGTGTTGGTCGATAAATTTGAGCAGCCACCAATTTGTCGGGTCGAGTCGTCCCTTGCTTAGGACCGGCCAGTAGGCAGCGGCAGCTTGCATGCACCACTCCGCATAAATACACTCCTGGAAATTGAAATAAGAACACCGTGAATTCATTGTCCCAGGAAGGGGAAACTTTATTGACACATTCCTGGGGTCAGATACATCACATGATCACACTGACAGAACCACGGGCACATAGACACAGGCAACAGAGCATGCACAATGTCGGCACTAGTACAGTGTATATCCACCTTTCGCAGCAATGCAGGCAGCTATTCTCCCACGGAGACGATCGTAGAGATGCTGGATGTAGTCCTGTGGAACGGCTTGCCATGCCATTTCCACCTGGCGCCTCAGTTGGACCAGCGTTCGTGCTGGACGTGCAGACCGCGTGAGACGACGCTTCATCCAGTCACAAACATGCTCAATGGGGGACAGAGCCGGAGATCTTGCTGGCCAGGGTAGTTGACTTACACCTTCTAGAGCACGTTGGGTGGCACGGGATACATGCGGACGTGCATTGTCCTGTTGGAACAGCAAGTTCCCTTGCCGGTCTAGGAATGGTAGAACGATGGGTTCGATGACGGTTTGGATGTAACGTGCACTATTCAGTGTCCCCTCGACGATCACCAGTGGTGTACGGCCAGTGTAGGAGATCGCTCCCCACACCATGATGCCGGGTGTTGGCCCTGTGTGCCTCGGTCGTATGCAGTCCTGATTGTGGCGCTCACCTGCACGGCGCCAAACACGCATACGACCATCATTGGCACCAAGGCAGAAGCGACTCTCATCGCTGAAGACGACACGTCTCCATTCGTCCCTCCATTCACGCCTGTCGCGACACCACTGGAGGCGGGCTGCACGATGTTGGGGCGTGAGCGGAAGACGGCCTAACGGTGTGCGGGACCGTAGCCCAGCTTCATGGAGACGGTTGCGAATGGTCCTCGCCGATACCCCAGGAGCAACAGTCTCCCTAATTTGCTGGGAAGTGGCGGTGCAGTCCCCTACGGCACTGCGTAGGATCCTACGGTCTTGGCGTGCATCCGTGCGTCGCTGCGGTCCGGTCCCAGGTCGACGGGCACGTGCACCTTCCGCCGACCACTGGCAACAACATCGATGTACTGTGGAGACCTCACGCCCCACGTGTTGAGCAATTCGGCGGTACGTCCACCCGGCCTCCCGCATGCCCACTATACGCCCTCGCTCAAAGTCCGTCAACTGCACATACGGTTTACGTCCACGCTGTCGCAGCATGCTACCAGTGTTAAAGACTGCGATGGAGCTCCGTATGCCACGGCAAACTGGCTGACATTGACGGCGGCGGTGCACAAATGCTGCGCAGCTAGCGCCATTCGACGGCCAACACCGCGGTTCCTGGTGTGTCCGCTGTGCCGTGCGTGTGATCATTGCTTGTACAGCCCTCTCGCAGTTTCCGGAGCAAGTATGGTGGGTCTGACACACCGGTATCAATGTGTTCTTTTTTCCATTTCCAGGAGTGTAGTTCTGCATGCCGCATAAACAGCTCTCTAAAGAGGCAAACGGAATTAAGTCATGGCCTCAGTGCTACTTACGCCACAAACGCCAAAACAGCCGTCCAGAAAAGCACAGTGCTACTCTTGTGGCAAGAAAGTTCACGTACAATCCATATGTCTGCAACAGAACAAACTTAAAAATTCTACCCGCTCACAAAAAGCTAGTCACAAGGTCCATGTAATCAATGCAGTGCATTCAAAGCCAGCTGCAGGCATTACCAAAACTAGCAAGCAAACAGTTTCTTCACTGTTACGGCAGTCCAACAAACTTTTTGTTCATTTGAATATTAACGGAAAAGGTGTGAAATTTCAGTTGGATACGGGTGCCTCTGCTACACTGCTAACATATATGAATTGTTAGGCTCCCCACACCTATCTAAAACTAGCATGCACCTGACAGCTTATAATGGACAAGACGTTCCTGTTCTCGGAAAATGTACTTTGCCTGCCATGTATCGCTCGCATACACAAACTGTGACTTTCACGTCGCTACAATCATGCGATTGTGAGAATACCGGGTGATCAAAACGTCAGTATAAATTTGAAAACTGAATAAATCACGGAATATTGTAGATAGAGAGGTACAAATTGACACACATGCTTGGAATGACATGGGGTTTTATTAGAACCAAAAAATACAAAAATTCAAAAAATGTCCGACAGATGGCGCTTCATCTGATCAGACGAAGCAAAGATGACCTTCTTTACAGCAAATACTCAATATGTCCACCATCATTCCTCAACAATAGCTGTAGTCGAGGAATAATTTTGTGAACAGCACTGGTAAGCATGCCCGGAGTTATGGTGAGGCATTGGCGTCGGATGTTGTCTTTCAGCATCCCTAGAGATGTCGGTCGATCACGATACAAAAAATGGTTCAAATGGCTCTGAGCACTATGGGACTCAACTGCTGAGGTCATAAGTCCCCTAGAACTTAGAACTACTTAAACCTAACTAACCTAAGGACAACACACACACATCCATGCCCGAGGCAGGATTCGAACCTGCGACCGTAGCGGTCGCGCGGTTCCAGACTGTAGTGCCAGAACCGCTCGGCCACCAGCGGCCGGCGATCACGATACACTTGCGACTTCAGGTAACCCCAAAGCCAATAATCGCATTGACTGAGGTCTGGGGACCTGGGAGGCTAAGCATGACGAAAGTGGCGGCTGAGCACACGATCAACGACGCGCGCAAGAGATCTTTCACGCGTCTAGAAGTATGGGGTGGAGCATCATCTTGCATAAACATCGTACGTTCCAGCAGGTGTTTGTCAACCAGGCTGGGGATGATGCGATTCTGTAACATATCGGCGTACCTCTCACCCGTCACGGTAGCAGTTACAAAACCAGAATCACGCATTTCCTCGAAGAAAAAAAGGCCCGATAACGGTAGATGTGGTAAATCCAACTTTTTTCTGAATGTTTAGTCAAGGCTAAAAAATTTTTTCCACATTTTGTTATGAAAGACAATGCTCAACCGAAATTTTGCCGGGCCAGAACTGTTCCCATTGCATTACGGGACAAACTCGCTGCTGAACTTAAAGAATTGCAAGATAGAGGAGCTATTGTGCCCTTACAAGCTAGTCAATGAGCAAGTCCACTGGTTTTGCTCCCCAAACGTTCAGGTCGCATTCACCTCTGCGTTGACTTTAAGTCTGTAGTCAACCCACAAACTGTGATACCTATCAATTGCCACACCCAGAAGTTCTTATGGACAGATCTGGTGCTGGTCGCTGCTTTTCGAAAACTGATTTGCGTGACACATATCTTCAAATACCGCTCGATGAAGAATCTCAAAAAGTGTATATTGTGAACAAGTACCAAGCTGTTCAAATTATTTGGACGATATTGTCGTAGCAGGACGCACACATGAAGAATACATTGAAAAGTTGAGGGCTTTGTTTTGTGTGTCATCTGATGCAGGATAAAAGTGTGGATTGGACAAGTGTGATTTCTTTAAACCTGAGGTGCAGTATCTTGTTCATGCCATAAATAGACAAGGCGTACATCTTCTTCACATTTGTTAGCCATACGTGACTTGCCAATTCCTCGCAATAACTGCAGTCAGTTTTAGGTAAAATGCATCCACTCCACTGCATCGCTTGCGTCGCAAGAACGTCCCATTTGTTTGGACAGATGTGTGCCATGAAGCTTTTCAAAAACTTCAAGATGCATTGCTCAGTGATCGATGCTTGATTCACTTTGATCCTGACGAACCAGTTGTGTTGCAAGTTGGCGCTTCTTCTTAACGGCATCGGTGCAGTGTTTTCACACAGAAGACAGGCCTATTGCTTTCGCATCAGAAGTGTTGCCCAAGGCTCGGTTTAACCAAAATTTGCAATGATGGGCTTTGTTGTTGTCTCAATATCAGTACGAGATTGGTATCACCCGACAGCTCAACATGATAACGCGTACACACTTTCATTTCTTCCAATTGGCGGTGATACAGACTTTGACGCTTTCGCTGCATCTTGTTGTCACATTGATGCTATCGATTCTGTATTGCTTCAATCCTTTCCTCTGAACTACAGGAAATTTGCGTAGGCCACGGAATCTGATTCAGATCTGAACATTTTGCTATCCCTTGCACGTCGGCATAGCCTTGCTATGCAGCAAGGTGTGATTCTTGTTCAAAATGACAGTGGACAGTCACGTGCGTTGATGCCCAAAGCTTTGCGAAAAGAAGTGTCGCCGTTACTTTACCAGAGGAACTGGAGGATTGTTCGTACTACGCAGTTCGTGTCGGACAACGTCCCTCAATTCACGTCAAATGAATTTGAAACATTCTCTGAACGCAGTGGCAAACAACATCTAACTAGAGCACCGTTCCATCCACAGTCAAACGGAGAAGTCGAACTTTTTGTCAGAACCTTCAAGCAGCAGATGGCCAAACTACGCACCGCACACACCAAGGATCGAGCACTGCAACTGTTTCTCGACTCCTATCGTTCGCAACCACGAGATGGCCCTTCGCCAGCGGAATTGCTTCACAGCCGCCGCCGTTGGACACTGCTCCACCCTCCTCAGCAACCGGCGCCGAAGGCAGGCCGCAGGCTGCAAATATCGCTTCGCGCCGCACAATAATCTGTTTTTCAGGGGCTTTAGCGGCAGCAGACGGTGGGCGTGAGGCGATATTCTTCGTCGACTTCCCGCATGCATGTATCTCATTTCAGGCTCGACGAATTGCTGCGCCAACATCACGGTCAAAGTCGCCACTGTCTTGTGCACGGTGATCCTCCTGTATCTCTTCCCCCAGATGTACGGATCTCGAGGACAGCGCGGCCACAGCAGCCGCCAGACACCGCGGGACGATCCCACGGAGCCTTCGTCTCCTCCGCCTGCTCTCGTCCTGCCGATGGGCTGGACCCTCCCACGCCGCTGCGGACGACGCCTTCTACATCCGGATATAGGCCTCAGACGGTGGACACGTACCCTTCTGGGCGTTTTCCTGATGACATTTCTGCCAGAGCAGAGGCCGGGTGGCGGGGTAGGACTGGAAGCCTGACGTCCCCTACAGCCACAGCTTCCAGTCTTGCCGTGTGTCCACTACGCTCCTGCCTCCAACAGCCTATCTACACGACGACGGTCTTTCACTTTGGGGTGGGGGTGAGGGGGGCGGTGGGGGGGGGGGGCGGGGAAGGGCGAGGAGTGTTACGGAGTAAAGTCAGCCAATTACACTGCAGATTATACTGCAGAACCTTGCTTATTTCGTCGCTCAATGCCTGCGACACATCTGTTTAACACAAAGTTAAGTATTGTCATTTTCTTTTCGTAATAAAACTCATTAATACTATTTGCTTGAATTTTTGTCTAGCGATCCGAGAAAGCAGGTTTCCTAGACACCTCACAATAGACGACTAGGCAGGACTGAGCAGTTTTAATGCAGCTTCTCACGCTAGTCCATGTCGTGCAAATCTCTTCATCCCCACGTCCCCACGTCCTGTGGCTGGGCTCAGCGCTTTCCTTGGGATGCCAGTCGAGCAGACCGCTTCCTCTCGGTTTTCTGATCTCCATCAGAACGGTCGCTTCCTGCGAACATTTCTCCATCCCAGCTCTATGACGATGGACTTTGTTTTCTAGGCGCCTTTGAGACACCACTAATTTCACTAAACTTTGTGCCACGCCTCAAGCCATAGTCCTCCATCAGCTCCTCTCCTCTCCTCCTATTAGTTCTGGATTAACAGCTGTTTCGTCACTAAATCACTCTCTTCGGTATTTCTGATAATTATGTACTCCTTCCTTGCCCACTGCCCATCCACCCCTCTGTCCTCGCAACACGAATGCTTTCAGGAAAGAGTACCCTACATTTAAATGCATTTCCATATCATTACAACGCGGAAATGCTGAACAAATATGTCTGACAAGGTCGCGCGCAGTATCGCGTTTTGGAAGGGTCTAGGCGATATGTTCCTATTTGAGCAAGGAATATGGTGTAAAAAGTCTTTGGTTTAGCCCGAACCAGCGGCCATTTGCACAGCAATTCGAACATCTGTCTTACTGTAGTTATTTTATAGTCTTTTAAACAAAGTTTGAACGATGAACTTGAGCTGCCTCATAGGCAAATTGTGCTAATCAATTAGTTCCTTTGGCCAAAGATGTTAATTGGAATGAAATAAATGATCTCCTAGACGCACCCCCTGTTACATGTATCGCGAGGGGTATAACACCAAATAGACAAATTTATGTGCTTCTGGAGAATGGGATGCATTTACAATAAGAATCATCCGAGAATTGGGCCGCATCTATAATGTTGTGTCATATTGCACGCCGTGACAAATGCCATGTTGGGTGACATAATAGCATGTGTCATGGTATATGACATTATATGACATGACATCATGTATCACGTTTTACGACATTATACAACATGACATCATATACCGTGTTACTTTACTTGGCGCCATGCACTAAATTACATGACGTGGGTACTATTACTAATAAGTAAAAAAAGCGCGAATATGTTAAGATGTTTTGATTTAAATGTCTTCGAAGCTGCTAGATAAATCGTAAAACTTCTTTTACATCGCCAACTCAGCCCAAAACATATTCTCCTTTTTTTCAGCTACGATAGAACCTGTTTTCAATCCGGTTAACATATTTGTTGATACGTTTATCCTACCACTGTGTTTGTACTTATTTGTCCAAAAATTCCGAAACGATAACAATAGTTTTTCACAATGAACTGCTTTTATTCACGTGCATGACAGTAAAAAAAATTGTGTTATGTCTCTGACGTCTCACTTTTTAAATTCATCCACTAAAGACAAAATTCCGATTTTTCACATAAACGAAGCCTTTTATCAATAACTAAATTCTTCAGTACCCAAACATTAAAAAAAAACGTTATTAATGTTGATATTATATCATTACACCACAAAGGATGTTTCTTATCCCCCGATTCCGCTGTATCGGGTTGTCATTTGTTTCACATAGCATATAGAGTGAAAGATGCAATTCTAACAACCGAATTGTAAAGAGACGGAAGTACTGAATAAATTAAATTTTTCGCAATTATCGAAAATTTGACCAAAAAGTTTAAACACAGATAATAAGAAACATTAAAACAAAATGTGAAGCCTAAGTGCACATTTTCGATCCCGTAATACTTGCCTATGAAACAGGCAAAGAAATTAAAAATATTACAAACTAAGCCACTTCAACATATAACTAAATCGGAATCCTCTCGTTTACAAGAAACCATTAATAGTCAGATTTAAATACGCTTTGTAGTGTTGGCAGAAGAGCCAACACCGTGATGCTAGAGGAGGCCGAAATGCACTCGTTTAATTACACGCAGACTGGCGTGAGGTCTGGAACAGGACAATGTCTTGAGAATTGCAAATAAAGTACGTAGATGATGTAATACTTAACTTTAATCCATAATTGGTGTACATTGCTCTTGACGGTACAGGTTTTATAATAAGCTCAATATAACTGGTAATGGCGCCTTGCTAGGTCGTAGCAAATGACGAAGCTGAAGGCTATGCTAACTATCGTCTCGGCAAATGAGAGCGTATTTGTCAGTGAACCCTTGCTATGAACGTCGGCTGTACAACTGGGCGAGTGCTAGTAAGTCTCTCTAGACCTGCCGTGTGGCGGCGCTCGGTCTGCGATCACTGACAGTGGCGACACGCGGGTCCGACGTATACTAATGGACCGCGGCCGATTTAAAGGCTACTACCTAGCAAGTGTGGTGTCTGGCGGTGACACCACACGCTTCCCACACCATAGTGTCCATCCTGCTAGTACTATGAGTAAGATGAAAAATGCAGAAAGAGATTTGCAAAAGAAATTAAATGAGACATGACAAATACATAAACTTTTGTGTGAGTTGGAATGTTACGGAAATCGAGAAAAACTAGCCAATTTTTCATCTCGTCTATTAAATGAGAACAAATTCGAATGTTCGACAGTAGTGCAGTAAAGTGAAAGGGCTGTGAGTTAGCTTCCGCCTCGGCTCACTAAAAAAATCGCCGAACCTGTTATTGAATGCACGATATAATTGTCCGGCAGCAACACAATTAAAGACGTGGGCCGATGGAATGTTGAAATGTAAATTACGTATCTCGACCTTGTATTCGCTCTATGCTGTGTTATTAGTTAAAACTCTCAACTTCTTTTCCAAATAACTGCAAGTTCAGCTCGTACAATAAGCGAAAAATAGTCATTGTGAATGTTCAATAAAGTCACACCAGTGGCGGATCGGTGCCATGTGGATATGTTAACGTCTCTCTCACAGAAGGGTGCGAAATGAAATTGATAATACATCGGTAGTTAGCATAAATATGTGAACTGGTATGGCAAGAAAATATTCGAACACGTTTTGATTGATATTTAGGTTCATATATTACAAATCATACGGAGCTACAGAGCAGGATGCTTACACCATGATAATAAGATAGCGGAAGACAAAACCGAACAGCCAGACATCTCCTAACTGCCCACAAAAAATTGAAGGTCGCACCTTCGTTATTTTGAACAGATGACACAAATATTACGAGGGCAGTTCAATAAGTAATGCAACACATTTTTTTCTGAAACAGGGGTTGTTTTATTCAGCATTGAAATACACCAGGTTATTCCCCAATCTTTTAGCTACACAACACTATTTTTCAACGTAATCTCCATTCAATGCTACGGCCTTACGCCACCTTGAAATGAGGGCCTGTATGCCTGCACGGTACCATTCCACTGGTCGATGTCGGAGCCAACGTCGTACTGCATCAATAACTTCTTCATCATCCACGTAGTGCCTCCCACGGATTGCGTCCTTCATTGGGCCAAACATATGGAAATCCGACGGTGCGAGATCGGGGCTGTAGGGTGCATGAGGAAGAACAGTCCACTGAAGTTTTGTGAGCTCCTCTCGGGTGTGAAGACTTGTGTGAGGTCTTGCGTTGTCATGAAGAAGGAGAAGTTCGTTCAGATTTTTGTGCCTACGAACACGCTGAAGTCGTTTCTTCAGTTTCTGAAGAGTAGCACAATACACTTCAGAGTTGATCGTTTGACCATGGGGAAGGACATCGAACAGAATAACCGCCTCAGCATCCCAGAAGACTGTAACCATGACTTTACCGGCTGAGGGTATGGCTTTAAACTTTTTCTTGGTAGGGGAATGGGTGTGGCGCCACTCCATTGATTGCCGTTTTGTTTCAGGTTCGAAGTGATGAACCCATGTTTCATCGCCTGTAACAATCTTTGACAAGAAATTGTCATCCTCAGCCACATGACGAGCAAGCAATTCCGCACAGATGGTTCTCCTTTGCTCTTTATGGTGTTCGGTTAGACAACGAGGGACCCAGTGGGAACAAACCTTTGAATATCCCAACTGGTGAACAATTGTGACAGCACTACCAACAGAGATGTCAAGTTGATCACTGAGTTGTTTGATGGTGATCCGTCGATCATCTCGAACGAGTGTGTTCACACGCTCCGCCATTGCAGGAGTCACAGCTGTGCGCGGCCGGCCCGCACGCGGGAGATCAGTCTTGCTTGACCTTGCGGCGATGATGACACACGCTTTGCCAACGACTTACCGTGCTTTTGTCCACTGCCAGATCACCGTAGACATTCTGCAAGCGCCTATGAATATCTGAGATGCCCTGGTTTTCCGCCAAAAGAAACTCAATCACTGCCCGTTGTTTGCAACGCACATCCGTTACAGACGCCATTTTAACAGCTCCGTACAGCGCTGCCACCTGTCGGAAGTCAATGAAACTATACGAGACGAAGCGGGAATGTTTGAAAATATTCCACAAGAAATTTCCGGTTTTTTCAACCAAAATTGGCCGAGAAAAAAATGTGTTGCATTACTTATTGAACTGCCCTCGTAATATATCGGCTCTTCTGTCGCAATCTTTGCACAGAATTTTACACAAAAAGTAATTTTTTAGAAAGTAATATTACAATGCACACTTGAATAACTACGAGACAATTTGTTTCTTTACTGTGAACAGCCATTCAACTCAGTGAAAATGAAAAAAATTAATATACACATTTTTACATGTTCGACAAGAGCAATCCAATAAATTAAGTTCCTTGCGATGGCTTGTCCAGCAATATATGTCAGCATGACGTGAGAGCAACACTGTTGTTCAATGACAGAGCACAGTTGAGACACTTGTCGACTTGGGCACGAGAGACGATGCAGGTCGCAAATCATGTGGAGGAGTGACGTCAGATGCGGGTTGCGTGACGTCACTGGACGGCAACAGGCCAGCAAGTGTGATTTTCGTCAGTACTGACCGCGATCCACGTACGCCGCGCTGTTTTCTTCCTTCTCACCCCAGTATCTGCTCGCATTCCTGTAGCAGTGCTGAAGCTCCGGGGTCCACGTAATATTTGTACCACGCTATCAGTCTCTTGAAAAAGATGCACTACTACAGAGCACACACAGTTAAAATACATAGATAAATACATATACAACAGATAAAATTTGAATAGTATCGTGAGTCTGCAATGTTTACACTTGTACAATATGAATTATTTCTTTTCATTTGATTTTACTGAGTGGAGGGACTTTTATATTACTCAGTGCAAAGGTATAGCTTGAATTCAGAGGAAATTATATGTTCGATTTTCCTTCTTCGTCGTTATAGTACTCTGCTTATCTACAAAAGTCAGAAGTTGATAAGTATACACGAATATTATCGTGTCCATGTTTTGTTTACATATATTTACATTTGAATGTTCAGTCATGTGCACCGAACAACCATTCGACGACAATCACTTTCTACTGTAGGGGCATTCGCAGTTTGGTGCAGACAGGATCATTGGACGCTGCGCCCCGTGCTTATACGATGTGAAGTTTTCTCGTAAAGGATTGGTGTTGCCTTTTAGCTTCCTGTGCAGTGGAACCCACCGATACCCCTTCGGTTGCACCTCCCCCTGGAGGGAGCAGTTCAGTTTTCCCATGAGGTAAGTGCACATCTTTGTATCCGGCAGAAATGCTGTGTACTTGTCCTAATGTTCGTTTAACAGCCCGCCAGGGATCGAGATTAGGCACAGTACACTAATTCTCTGCCCCAACACACGATCGGTCGCTGTTTATCAAATAAACACCATTAGTTTGTTTTCGCCACAATAGAAATTTAAGTACATTTGTACGTGACTCCTTATTTAGTAGAGGCTTCTATATTTACAGATTCTCTGTCCAAGTCATTTTATCTAATAAGTTCGTTTTCTAACTTGTCACATATTTTTACATATTTCATTTATCCTAATTTCAGCCTTGGAAATATACATAGAATCTGGGTTTAGGATCCATGTATCATACAGTTAATATTTCATTTACTTGTAGATACACAAAAGTCAGGTCAGAGAAAAATTCTACGTCACGTCACTAATGTGAGTGCTCAATAGCAAAGTATCTACTGTTAGAAATGATTCAAGTACAACGCAAACTGATGCTCACACAAAAGGAGCAGAGGAGAAAAAAAACTCTAGTTATAAGTGTGGTGTCACCGCCAGACACCACACTTGCTAGGTGGTAGCTTTAAATCGGCCGCGGTCCATTAGTACATGTCGGGCTCGCGTGTCGCCACTGGCAGTGATCGCAGACCGAGCGCCACCACACGGCAGGTCTCGAGAGACTTACTAGCACTCGCCCCAGTTGTACGGACGACATTGCTAGCGACTACACGTACGAAGCCTTTCTCTCATTTGCCGAGAGACAGTTAGAATAGCCTTCAGCTAAGTCCATGGCTACGACCTAGCAAGGCGCCATTAACCATATCTGGAGAGAGTCTCACTTGTATTATCAAGAGCAATGTACCGCAGAAGTGAATTAAAGTTAAGTAAACCTAAGCTCCGTTCTTTTCTTTATAGCATTCACTAAGTATCCTGTTTCAGACTTCACGCCAGTCGGCGTGTGTGTACGCGTGCCTTTCGGTTACCCGTCACTGTGGACTGGCTGCCTTGTCAGTCCACTACAATAAGTTTCTTGTCAGCAGTACACTATCATTCATGTTGTTTAGTAGTATTTTGTGTGGGTGTACCACTGATGTTCACTTTGCAAATAGGCTAGTACATTACATACATGCGTGCGTTCGTGTTGTGTTTGGTTGGTGCAAGGCACACAGTGTATCTATATAAACGTTTTCATTTATTGACAGGACATCAACCTCTCGCATTCTATTATTCGCTCAGTTTAATCAGGTCATGATCATCTATTCTCTTCACAAAATAAATTTCATAGTATTAAAATAGGTATTCAGCAGTGTGTAAATCTGAAATACACCTTTGCACTGTGAGAAACAACCTTATACCTATACAGGTGAAAATAGATAGCATCATAATAAACAAATAAAATGCATAGACAAAAGCGAGTTGGTGCTACTGCACATCTTCTTAAGATTAACACGTGGGAACGTATGCAGACGGATGAATACAACTCTATCTAGCGTAGATCCTGCATCACTGATATACAAGCGCATTGCGAATAAACTGCTAATTCCGAAATAAATCAGGATACGAGTACATGAGGCTTCGTGTGTTTTAACTCGTTCGGCTAGCAGGATGACGCGAATTCTCGTAGCTGTTACTTACCTTTCATTGGTTTGCCGTACATTGAAAGTTCTTCAGGTGTTTGTGTGGGTACAAACCTTCAATTTTATTGGTTCTAGGATTTTTGAGCAAACTAGTGATTCCCTTCCCTGTTCCACTCCCTAATAGAGCGAGGGAAAAACGAGTGCCTATATGCCTCCATATGAGCCCCCTAGTATCTTATCTTCGTGGTCGTTACGCGCAATGTATGTAGGTGGCATTGTAATCGTTCGGCAGTCAGCTTCAAATGCCGATTCTCTAAATTATCGCAATTGTGTTCCTCGAATAGAACGCCACCTTCCCTCCTGGGATTCCCATTTGTGTTGCCGAAGCATCTCCGTAACACTTACATTTGTTCCAACCTACTGTTAACAAATCTAGGAGCCCGCCTTTGAATTGTTTAGATATCTATTCCCTTAACCTGGTATTGATCCCAAACACTCGAGCGGTACTCAAGAATAGGTCGCACCAGCATCCTATGTGCGGTCTCCTCTAAATTGGAACCACACTTTCGTAAAATTGTCCCAATAAACAGAAGTCGACCATTCGGGTTCCGTGTAACAGTTCTCACATGCTCGCGTTTCATATCGTTCTGCAACGTTACGCCCAGATATTTAAACGACGTGACTGTGTCAAGCAGCACACTACTAGCACTGTATCTGAACATTACAGGTTTGTTCTTCCCACTCATCCAAATTATCTTAGATTTTCGACATTTAGAGCTAGCTGCCATCCCGCCAACTGAAAATTTTGTCTATGTCGTGTTGTACTTTTCTACAGTCACTCAACATCGACACCTTACCGTACACCACGGCATCAGCAGCACACTTCCCTGGGGCACTTCTGACGGTACCCTTGTCTCTGATGAACATTCGTCGTCGCTGACAATATATTGGTTTCTATTATTTAAGAAGCCTTCGAGCCACTTCTCTGAGAACTTACTCCATATGCTCGTACCTTCGTTAAAAGCCTGCAATGGTGCACCGTGTCAAACGCTTTCGGGAAACCTGGAAACATGGAATCAGCCTGTTGCTCTATATCCATAGTTGGCAGTGTATCATGTGACAAAAGGGCAAGCTGAGTTTGGCACGAGCGATGCTTTCTAAAACCATGCTTATTCATGTACATAAGGTTCTCAGCCTCAAGAAAGTTTATTATATTCGATCTGAGAATGTGTTCAAGCATTCTGCAGCAAACCGAAATTAGAGATATTGGTCTGTAATTTTGCGGGTCCGTTCTTTTAAACTTCTTATAGAACCAGTAGTTTTCGAGGTATCCTCCCCCTCATCCCCCCACACGCTGCCGGTGTGGGTTTTTAGTATCTTGTTCTTGGCACTCCGTCCTACCACTGTACAAAAATTTGCAACTACAAAAATTTTTTTCTCTCATTTTCCTTCATTGACTGGACTGTTATATCCACGGTACTGGCTCTTTTTATACCGAAACTGCAGGCCATGTAGGGGTCTCAGTAGGATCTTAAGTCGTCGGGAATATCGCAGAGTTCTGTAAGTTATACTGAAATGGCCTCTTCATTCCGAGTATTCCGTCCCAGCTTACTGATAGGCGGGCGACGGTCCATTGATCTGGTAGACTACTGTTGGCTGAAATGGATTTCCTAACTCAGTTTTTCTGGCTTAGGGACACTATTCAGCTACGTAGTCGAAATTTCACGAGCAATGCCAGTTACACTGCTGGCCACCGTAAATGCAACACCCTGAAAGAAGCATCCGAATCAAGTGAAATTTACACCATGGGTTTGCAGCGATGAGATATGCAACTGATTACAATTTCAGCGCAGACGCACATCACGCGCTCCTGTGGCGCCACCTCATAGCGCCATTTAAGGCTTGGCGATTTCGACGAGTGTACGTTCGGCACGTGTGTTTACCTTGTGGTTGTTTCACAAGACGATCAGTTATGCCTCGTAGACAACAGCGAACATCGTTTGATCAAGTATCCGAGTTCGACAGAGGAAGGATAGTGGCTTACCGAGATTGTGGATTATCATACAGAGAAATCGCTAGTCGTGTTGGACGAAACCAAACAACTGTAATGCGGATATGTGACCGTTGGATGCAGGAGGGTACGACGGACCGACGTGGTCGATCGCATTCACCTCGGTGCACCACTGCACGTGCTGATAGGCAAATTGTGCGCATGGCAGTGACGGATCGCTCAGTGACATCCCGAACCATAGCACAGCACATTGCGTCTGTAACGCATCATCCAGTGTCTGCGCGTACCATTCGACGCCGTTTACAGCAGAGTGGTCTGTCCGCAAGACGTCCATTGCTTCGTCTACCATTGACGCAGAACCACAGACGTCTCCGTCGCCAATGGTGTGATGACAGACGGATGTGGACGGCAGAATGGAATGACGTTGTCTTTACTGACGAGGCACGCTTCTGTCTGCAGCACCACGATGGTCGGATTCGAGTGTGGAGACACCGTGGAGAGAGGATGCTGGACAGCTGCATTATGCACCGCCACACTGGTCTTGCACCGGGTATTATGGTATGGGGCGGTATTGGATATTACTCTCGCACGCCTCTAGTACGCATTGCCGGTACTTTAAATAGCCGGCGCTACATATCCGAGGTGCTGGAGCCAGTTGTCCTTCCTTACCTTCAGGGCTCGGCCACAGCCATATTTCAACAGGATAATGCGCGACCACACGTGGCACGCATTGTCCAAAGGTTCTTCGTCAATAACCAGATTGAATTGCTGCCCTGGCCGGCTCGCTCTCCGGATCTTTCGCCGATAGAAAACATGTGGTCCATGGTTGCTCAACGAGTGACCCAAATTACATCCCCAGCTGCCACACCAGATGATCTTTGGCAACGTGTGGAAGCTGCTTGGCCTGCTGTACCCCAGGAACACATCCAACGTCTCTTTGACTCAATGCCGAGACGTGTGGCAGCGGTGATCTCCAACAATGGCGGCTACTCTGGCTACTGATTCTGGCAGGAACCACATGTCACAGACTTCTGTAGACGTAATCATTTGATACTTGGTCAACATGTTATCTACAAAATAAATTTTGTTGTGCTACCTCTTGTCTTTCTTGGTGTTGCATTTACGGTGGCCAGCAGTGTATTTTGTTCACAGTGGTCGGAGCAACAAAACCACAACCACAAAGTCCTGTGCTCACTACGGTCCACAATCTATAATCTTTCAATACGATAAAATATGGCGCGAAAATCCGTATTTTTCTACATATACATAAATACTCCGCAAATCTACTTGACGGTGTATGGCGGAGGGTACACCTGGTATCACTAACTGATTCCCCTTCACTGTTCGACTCGAGAGTGGCTCGTGGGAAGAATGATTGTCGGTAAGCCTCTGTACTAGCTCCAATTTCTCGAATTTTGCTGTCGTGGTCATTTCGCGAAAAATATGTGGGAGGAAGTAATATGTTGTCTCACTCTTCCCGGGAAACGCTCTCTCGAAATTTCAAAAGTAAACCTCTCCGTGATGCAACACGCTTCTCTTGCAACGTCTGCCAATGGAGTTTCTTGGGCATCTCTGTAAGGCTCTAGCGCCGACTAAATGATCCCGTGACAAAACGCGCCGCTTTTCGTTGCATCCTCTCTATTTCTTCTATCAGTCCTACCTGGTAAGGATGCCAGACTGATGAAGAATACTCAATAATCGCTCGAACAAGCGCCTTGTAAGCCACTTCTTTCGTGGATGTGTAACATTTCCCTAAGATTCTGCCCATAAATCTCAGTCTGGCATCTGTTTTACCTGTTGGTCATCCCAGTTAAGGTCGCTCTCGATAGTTACTCCTAGATATTTTACGGTAGATACTTTCCCAGTTATTTGCTATCAGTACTGCGTTTTCCTAGCAGCGGATTTCTTTTCCTATGTATACGCAGCATGTTACGATGCGTGTTTTTTTAAGTAAGTACCGTTATTTGAGATGTGGTGCTATAGACGAATGTTGAAAATTAGGTGGACTGATAAGGTAAGGAATGAGGGGGTTCTATGCAGAATCGGAGAGGAAAGGAATATGTGGAAAACACTGATAAAGAGAAGGGACAGGATGATAGGACATCTGCTAAGACATGAGGGAATAACTTCCATGGTACTAGAGGGAGCTGCAGAGGGCAAAAACTGTAGAGCAGGGGCGGGCAAACGTTGCACGCGGCTCATGAGCACACAGCGCTGCACCTGTGCTGCTCGCGTGCAATCGTCGAACGGAGCAGTGGCGACAGCCGGCAGGTTGCCGCAGTGTAGTTCCAGGCTAACCTGCGGACGTTGAAGCGAAGCGACCACTACGTAGTGAATTTCAGTAACCGGAAAATGCAGAGTGAATCAAGGAAACGGAGAATTGGAGATTTGCTATCTTTTAAAAAGGAATGGGAGAATCATTTTTTCTCTGTGCAAAAACGTGCAAATTGGAAATGTATAAAATGTGACAGTATTCTCGCTGGTCAGCGGAAGTTTAATATTGAACGCCATTATAATAAATTTCAGTATGTTGCCGTTCTTAGTGCAATAAAAGAGGAATTTCTCAAGCGATTTGGGGATATATCTTACCTATCCCAAGGTTTTGAATAGTTCTCGAGACAATCTGCTGTTTCTGTAGATGATATTCATCCCAGTTTGCAAATGGAATTAATAGGTCTACACCGTAATTCTCGTCTGAGAGACAGGTTCCTTTTGGCAAGACGTGTGACAGATTTTTATCACGACTTTCCACAGAAAGTTTCCTCGTCTCCATCGTGAAGCCGCGAAGATAATGTCAATGTTTGGCTCGACATACGTTTGTGAGAGATTTTTTTCTGTTATGAAAATTAATAAGTCTCGGTTAAGAGCAAACATCAGTAATGAAAATTTGCGTAACTGTTGGCGTTTGTCTGTACGTAGAAATTTTGTTCCAGACATTAAACGTATTGTAAACTCCACCTGTGATAATTAAATAAAACGTATCGTAGGTAATAGGTACTCTTTCAAACGATGATTACTTTCAAGCACTCCTACTACCCTTATTCCTTCATTCAATAAAGCAGGCCAGGAAACAAAACGCATTACAGAGGAAGAAGCGGAGAGACGGTATGGTGGGGAGGGGAGAGAAGCGGGTGGCCAGCTTGCCCCTGTGTGCACGCTGAACACCTGTTAACTGCACACGTGCATGTGCACCGCACACGTGCAGAATTCCTGCCCGCCCCTGCTGTAGAGGAAGACAGAGATTGGAACACGTCATGCAAATAATTGAGGACGTAGGTTGCAAGTGCTACTCTGAGATGAAGAGGTTAGCACAGGAAAGGAATTAGTGGCGGGCCGCATCAAACCAATCAGTAGACTGATGACAAAAAAAAAAAAAAACCGTTATGCCACACCGCGGCCGCAGCGCTGCGGTCGGCGTTCTGCGCATGCGCACTGGGTACTACGTCTGTTGTCTACACACTGACGCCATTACAGTCTGATTCTTCCTTGATTACGTTGTGTACTGAGTGTTTAAGATGCCTCCGATAATCGTGAGTCCCGCCGACTGTGAAGTACGGGCTGTTATAAGATTTCTTAGTGCTAAAAGCCTAAAAGCGATCTATATCGTGAGATCTGTGCAGTTTACAGAGAAAACATTATGAGTGATGGAATGGTAAGAAAGTGGGTGAGAGCATTTACAGATGGCCGCACAAATGTGCATGATGAACAACGGAGTGGACGTCCTTCGGTCTTTAATGAAAATTTGGTGCAGGAAGTGGACAATAAGGTGAGAGAAAACAGACGCTTTACGATTTCCTCCGTGTGGGATTGCTTTCCTAATGTTTCTCGTAGTGTTTTGTACGGCATTGTGACCGAGCGCTTGAATTACCGAAAATTTTGTGCACGTGGGGTGCCGAAAATGTTGACGGATGTGCACAAAACCAAACGTTTAGACAGTGTGTTGACTTTCCTTGAGCAGTACCACAACGACGGTGATGATTTCTTAAGCCAAATTGTTAAGGGGCGATGAAACATGGGTGGCCTACGTCACACCAGAATCAAAGCAACAGTCCATGGAATGGCGGCATTCAGATTCACCCAGAAAAGTGAAGTTTAAGCAAACAATTTCTGCCCGGAAAATCATGTGCATAGTTTTTTTGGACAGAAAAGGAGTATTGCTTGTGGAATTTCTGCCTCGTAATGAGACAATCAATGCAGCAGCTTACTGTAAGACATTGCCCTATCTGCGCCGTTCAATTGAGAACAAAAGGGCAAGTTGAGCAAGGGCATCATTTTGCTACAAGACAATGCCCGTCCGCATGTGGCGAATCAGACCAAGGACCTCATCACATCTTTTCGATGGGAAACGCGAAATCATCCTCCATACAGCCCCGATCTTGCGCCCAGTGACTGCCATCTGTTCCTGCACTTGAAGAAACACCTGGGCGGTCAGAGTCTTCAAGACGATGACGAAGTCAAAACAGTGGTGATGCAGTGGTTAACAAGTCAGACGGCAGACTACTATGAGGAAGGTATTCAAAAACTGGTACAACGTTTATGACAAGTACCTCAATATTGACGGAAATTATGTAGAAAAGTAGATTAAGGTACAGGCTTTCATGTAAAAATAAAATTATTGAGATATCTTACCAGGTATTTTTTAAATTTCAAAATGGTACTTACTTAAAAAGCACGCCTCGTACATGTAAGTTCGGTATCAACTGCCGGCCCTCCACCATTAATCAATCCTCTGCAGGTCATTCTGCAAATCTATACCGTCTTGGCGTTACTACTTTCTTATACACTACCGTGTCATCTGACTTAGAGAGATTCCGACGCTTTCAACTGGGTCATTCGTACACACAGTAAATAGTAACGGTCGTATCACACTTCCTTGGTGTACTCCAGAAATTATATCTGTCGATTTTCTTCTGTTAAGAGTGGCGTGTTGAGTTTCTCTGCAAAGAAGTCTGAATCCAGTTGAAAATTTGGTCCGACACCGTAAGCTCGTAGTTTTTTCACTAAACGTCATTGCGAGTCGGTGTCAAATGCCTTCTTACGGTCAAGGAACATGGGCACAGACTTGAGCGCCGTTGGCTATTCTTATTTCGAAGTATGCGATTTAGATGACAATATTTTTCATTTACCCTCTATAGGTCAGTCTCTTAGTCTAGTAGTTAAGTGCGTGCCTGGGAACAAACTATTTTTGTGAACTTGCAAACTAATATATTCGCGAAATATCAACCAAGATTAACTTCTCATAACTGGTGTTCACTACCACGTAAAATATCTGACATGGCACAGAAGCTGGTTTCATCCCACTGCGTTTTTGATAACAACCTCTTGCGTGCATTGTACTCTTTTAATCTCATTTTAAGTAAGTATCTCGTATGCTGCTTAATTTTTGCTCATACCCATAATATTGGGTATTTGTTTTTGTTTCATATGAACCACCAGCTACTTTCGTAGTATGGTGTCCTGTGGACTCACATACGTTTGTTATAGCTTATGAGTCCGTATGTGAACCGTCTGATTGAAATGTATTGTACAAGTAAGTATATTGATCATTTTTGTTCACACCCACATTTCGTACTTTCTTGCATTTAATCGAGAACTCCCTGTTAGCAGCTTTTGACAGAATTGGTACTCTATTACATCTTGCCAGGGAACGAGTTCAAATGGTTCAAATGGCTCTGAGCACTATGGAACTCAACTGCTGAGGTCATTAGTCCCCTAGAACTTAGAACTAGTTAAACCTAACTAACCTAAGGACATCACAAACATCCATGCCCGCGGCAGGATTCGAACCTGCGACCGTAGCGGCCTTGCGGTTCCAGACTGCAGCGCCTTTAACCGCACGGCCACTTCGGCCGGCAGGGAACGAGTTCACTATTGTAATTCTGCTTTGAACGGTGTCGCTTCCTGCCACACTATTGAACGCAGAATTACATACTGCACTCATCACCTGACAAGGTATAATAAAGCTGAATACCAATTCTGTCAAAAGCTGCTAACATGGAGTTCTCCATTAAATGCAAGAAAGTGCAAAAAGTGGGTGTGAACAAAAGTAGAATACAAACAACATACTTACAACGCATTAAATCAAACAGTTCACACATGGACTAGTAAGCACTGTGACTCCACAGAAGCCACAATAGCAGACATTCATGATAAAACGAGCAACATACTTACAATGGAATTCAAAGAGTGCGATACACACGAGAAGTAGTGATCACGAACACAATGCAATGTAATCAGCTTTTGTCTACAACGAAACGAAAGTAAACACAGAAGAGTTCAAATCTCCCAATAAAAAATCGAGATAAAGCAATGGTAAACGTTTAACACTCCAAGTGGCCTGGTATCTGTGTCGTGTCACCGGCAGTCCATATACACTACGTGATCAAAACTATCTGGACACCCCCAAAAACATACTTTTTTCATAGTAGGTGCTTTTTGCTGCCATCTACAGCCAGGTACTCCATATCCGCGACCTCAGTAGTCATTACACCTCGTGAAATAGCAGAATGGGGCGCTCCGCGGAACTCACGAACTTCGAACATGATCGGGTGATCGGATGATTGGGTGTCACTTGTTTCATACGTCTGTACGTGAGATTTCCACACTCCTAAACATCCCCAGGTCCATTGTTTCGATGTGATAGTGAAGTGTAAACCTGAAGGGACACGTACAGCACAAAAGCGTACGGGCCGATCTCGTCTGTTGACTGACACAGACCGCCGACAGTTGAAGAGGGTCGTAATGTGTATCCAGACCATCACACAGGAATTCCAAACTGTATCAGGATCCACTGCGAGTACTACCACAGTTAGGCGGAAAGTGAGAAAACTTGAATTTCATGGTCGAGAGGCTGCTCATAAGCAACACATCACGCCGGCAAATGCCAAAAGACGCCTCTCTTGGTGTAAGGAGCGTAAACTTTGGACGATTGAATGGTAGAAAAACGTTATGTGGAGTGGTACACAATGTGGCGATCCGATGGCGGGGTGTGGGTATGGCGAATGCCCGGTGAACGTCATCTGCCAGCGTGCGTAGTGCCAACAGTAAAATTCGGAGGCAGTGGTGTTATGGTATGGTCGTGTTTTCCGTGGAGGTGGCACTATCACAGCACAGGCCTACATTGATATTTTAACCAGCTTATTGCTTCCCACTGTTGAAGAGCAATTCGGGGATGACGATTGCATCTTTCAACACAATCGAGCACCTGTTCATAATGCGCGGCCTGTGGCGGAGTGGTTACACGACAATAACATCCCTGTAATGGACTGGCCTGCACAGAATCCTGACTTATAGAACACCTTTGGGATGTTTTGGAACGCCGACTTCGTGGCAGGCCTCACCGACGGACATCGATACCTCTCCTCAGTGCAGCACTCCGTGAAGAATGGGCTGCCATTCCCCAAGAAACCTTCCAGCACCTGATTAGACGTAAGCCTGCGAGTGGAATCTGATATCAAGGCTAAGGGTGGGCCAACACCATGTTGAATTCCATCATTACCGATGGAGTTCGCCACGAACTTGTAAGTCATTTTCAGCCAGGTGTCCGGATACTTTTGATCACATGGAGTATGTGTTTCACCCCCTGAGGAAAACACCCCAATGCTAACTGCCAGCGCGGGTCAGTTGCTGGGGCATTCTTCGAGACAACCCCACAAAGCACAAGTGATTCGTTTGCCCGTACCTTTTACTATTTTGCAAATGTTACAGTAAAGTTATTTTAATAAGTACGTCCTAACGAATAACTGAATATGGCATTTCTTTACTGTTTCGCAGATTCACTTAATAAACAGTACTGAAGTTACAGGTTTTGGCGCGCAAACTATACTCGAGTAACCAATCAGCCACGTTAGCTAAACGCAGGAGCTCACCAAACTGTAGTGCCGGATTTCCTCGATCGCAGAGTACATATATCTATGGAGTTAGCATAGTCGACTGGGCATGTTTTGAACATCGAACGAGGATAGTCACGAGATTTTGGGACTACACTGCTTGTCTAAAATTTGTGGTGAAAGCGCAACTTGAAAATTACTCGTATTTGTCTTGTTTTGTATACGTTTCTGCACTTTTGAGTTTTAGTAAGTGTTATGGTGCAGTATTGTCGCTGCTACGGATGTAAGGAGAAAAATCTGAAAGGAGGACCAGTACTTTTCATAGGAATGTACAACAAATTATATAAATGTCACATTGATATGAAGCACTTTATATGTTAAAAAATATCGAGACATCATATTATAAAGTCTTTCGTTGCAGAGATGATTTCTGCGCTTTTGTGGCATGTGTTTACGAGACAAGTGCTGGATAAATATGCTAGTGTGTTTGAATAAACTGCCAGTCAGTGTATACATAATGGTGCTGTGTTCGTATGCAGATCAAATTTATACATGACAGTCTCATTAATGACCTCAGATTTATGCAGGTTCTCAAACCATTCTATGTATCTAAGTATTTCTGCCTGAGGCAGTTTCCTATACAGTGACAACGTAACGCAGTTCATTAGAACAGAGATTCGACAATATGAATAAATGCAACGTAAAAAAAATACTGTTGGCTGTCTATTCTTATCCCGTTACCGAAAAAAACGTAAATAAAGTGGAATCTGACCTATGATACTGTGGCAAAAAACAAAAAACACAATATCATTGCTCTTCACATCTTTAAGACAACTTCAGTTCCTGGTATAAAGCTGTTAAGACGTCTGTAAAACACATATACAGAGTTTCACACCGAGCGAGGTGGCGCAGTGGTTAGACACTGGACTCGCATTCGGGAGGACGACGGTTCAATCCCGCGTCCGGCCATCCTGATTTAGGTTTTCCGTGATTTCCCTAAATCACTCCAGGCAAATGCCGGGATGGTTCCTCTGAAAGGGCACAGCCGACTTCCTTCCCCATCCTTCCCTAATCCGATGAGACCGATGACCACGCTGTCTGGTCTCCTTCCCCAAAACTAACCAACCAGAGTTTAACGCTACTTCTGAAGGCGATCTAACTGTAATAGCGAAGTAATAACACTCAAAATAAGCTAATCGCTCTAAGGGCTAAAATTCACCGTGCCAGACGTTGCGGACAGAATTATCGTCCTGCATCCCTGAATGCTCACTCCACAGATATCTATAATGGTCGCTAACGCGATACCTTTTTATGACGTCAGCGGCCTATTGCAACACTTCTTTAAGGAACAAGAATAATATTTTTGTGCCTCACGCTTCCGCGAAACTACGAGACTGTGAGCTTGGTGGCTGCTTCACTAAATTTCTGTGCACTGCACGCTCAGTGTTCGTGCGTATCTGCAGAGATACAAAAACCCTAATCTTCCTTTTTTCCTTTCTGAAAGTCCTTGATTTGTGGACCCATAAATATATCTTCCTTCGCCTTCGCAATTAAAGACGAGGCAATTTGTCAGCTAGATTTGCAAATCCTCCGCTTGCTGGACGCGAGGTCGTTACAAATTGTTTCATTAGGCCAAGCCTGCTGTGAAATGGGGGGAGTAGTATATCTACACGAGCTTCCAGATTTTCGCGTTGCAAACTTTTTCCTCTCACTCTTCAGCTCCGCTGAGGTCATTTCTTTCTCCCGTGGTGAGTGAGATTTACGGTCTTAACTACCACTTGCAAAGGGAACATTTACATTCCCGTAGTCTTGTTGTATTCCCTGTGACACAGTAATACTTGGAAGTCATCACATATTTTCCGTTTCTGTTCAGTGTATTTCTCTGAATGTAATGTGCTTTGCAGGAGCTTGTAACAAGCTAATGGTGTGCGCAGCTGGGACAATGGAAATGGAATCATGTCTGTACCTGCCCTCGCTGAGGTCGGTACTTTCGTGGCGAACAGCGTACTCGTGTAAATCTTAACCAAGGAGTTCGGCATGTTATTTGCTTCTGCCTAAATCACGCACTAAACCATTTAAACCTATTTGAGATAGTGTGACAATGACTCATCTTTATTGCAATAATGACAATCCTTTGTTTTCGGTACGTCTGATTTCTTTGAATTTCCGTCGAGGGATATAATAAACTGTGACGCGGGCTGAGTTTCTTCCGGCGTATGCAACGTTTAAGCAACTTACGGGAATGCAGCCTGGTGACTACGTCGACAACCCGCGATGTTTCGACAGGAGCGCACCCTGCCACTTTCAAGGCATAACTGCAGCAAGTAAGCACTGTGCAAGGAAATTTAAAATCTCAGTTTTCAGAGACACTCCGGAAAGATAACACACACGCACACTGTAAAGAAAGGGGTTTCTCTTCGTCCGATTGCGAGTAACATTGGTGCTCCGATATAGCGTGTAGCAAAATACCTTGTCACTCTGTTGAGCCCTATAGTGGCCGTTGTGAGCTTCACAATAAGAATTCGGCGGATTCCTTGCGTCGTCAGGCGATCATTGTAGGCAAAACCACCCCTTCCTTCCGCCTCCTTGATTTCTATCTCACCATCTATGGCCGTCCTATCGCCCTCACTCCCACCCTTAAGTACCTTGGCGTCACCCTCGACCGTCGCCTCTCCTGGACTCCCCACCTCCGGACAATCCAAGCCAAGGCACGCTCCCGACTCAGTCTCCTCAAGCTCCTCTCCGGCCGTACGTGGGGTCTGGACCCCTCCACCATCCTCCACACCTATGTCCCTCATCCGCCCTATCCTTTGTTATACCCATCCGGCTTGGATCTCCGCCCCCCCTACCTTTTATAAATCCCTCCAAATCCTTGAACGTCATGCTCTCCGCCTCGCCTATCGCATCCGTCTCCCCTCCCCCACGTGGATCCTGTACGATCTCATCCCCTTCCCCCACCTCCTCCTTTTCATTGAAAGGATACGGATCCTGTACACCTCCCGCAAACTCGATCCTCCTCACCCGCTCGTCTCCCCGATCCTCTCCCACCGCCGCCTGCTGCCGCGCCTGTATTCGCACGTCCCACCCGGTCTCCATCTCTCCACCCTCCTTACCCTCTCCCAAGGTGGCTTCCGCCAGCTCCCCCTCCCTGATGATGCCCTCCTCCCCTCCATCTACCCCTCCTACCAACTTTGATCCACCCTCCCTCTTCCTGTTTCTGTTCCCTTGGGCACCCTCCCTCCCTCCTCCTCCTCACTCCTCCCCCGGGCCTCCCCTTCCCTGTCCTTCTACTCCTCCTCCCATCTCCTCAGCCATTGACATCTCTGTTCTCCCCTCTCCACCCTCTCCGCCCGCCCTCACCCTTCTTCCCCTCTTGGCAGGTCCCCGGACTCGCACACGCTACGTGGACTTCCGCGCGCCGGAGATCATCGCCATCTGTGTCTCGTGTGTGTGACATCGTTTTGTGTTTTTAGTGTCCGCCGTCACGCTTCTACGTTCACTTGTGCCATCGGATTCATCAGTGTTATGTGCGCCGTGCCAACGTGTTTTCAGTATCTTTCTCGTCGAGTGTGAACGGCTCCGTGTTTTTTGTGTGTCTGTGCCTACTATTTTTTGCCCGTCACTATGTTCATTTTCATTCTCCATTATTGTACTGTGATTGTCAACTCTATGGCTGAAGAGCGGCGTAGCATGCCGCTGCCAGCCTACCTGATTGTTCAGGTGTTAAAATACAATAAAGTAAAAAAAAAATTGCGTCGTTTAGAGCGCGTTTGAATGACTTTGATATCCTAGTAAGTTTTGATGTGGTCTCTCTCTCCACTCGTGTTCCTCTCTCTGAATCGTTATGGTTGATTGAGGTTAGGTTTGGTGCAGAGTTTGGTGCTTGGCTTACAACAGCCGAGTAAATCCACCACCGTAGACCATTGTCTTCCGACAGAATATAACACGGAGATTCTGGCATGCTCTTCCAGCTATTGGGATACTATTATTGTGGTGTCACCGCCAGACACCACACTTGCTAGGTGGTAGCCTTTAAATCGGCCGCGGTCCATTAGTATACGTCGGACCCGCGTGTCGCCACTGTCAGTGATCGCAGACCGAGCGCCGCCACACGGCAGGTCTAGAGAGACGTCCTTGCACTCGCCCAGTTGTACAGCCGACGTTGCTACGAATGGTTCACTGACAATCACCCTCTCATTTGCCGAGACGATAGTTAGCATAGCCTTCAGCTACGTCATTTGCTACGACCTAGCAAGGCGCCGTATTCAATTAATATTGAAATTATACTTTTGTATCGTCAAGAGCGATGTACACCAATTATGGATTAAAGTTAAGTATCACATCATCAACGTACTTTATTTGCAATTCTCAAGACATTGTCCTGTTCCAGACCTCACGCCAGTCTGCGTGAGCTTAACGCGTGCCTTTCGGCTACCTCCGAGTGGCGTGGCTGTCTTGCTACGCCACTACAATTATTAAGAAAGCTGTTGAAATTACGTAAATTAGCAAGTAACCTTATAAATGGAAATCGTGGTTTTTGTTTGGATTCTGATGGAATCCAGCTCTCTCCCTTGTCCAAAAGGCAGAGGGACAAGGTTGATGCTACTTCGCACGTTGATTATTAGTTTCGCTATCGATAACTTCTGACGTCGATCATTTTGGTTCGTGATGACGCTATTGTTTACTGTTTGTGTGCGTGTTACGTTTAGGGATATGTCAACCGGACATGTATTGACTTCCACTTTACCAATACTACGAGCAGACAGATGGAGTTGTGACACCAAGCTCCTTGTCAGCTATTATTGCCCATTTGATTATGGAAGACTTCGAGGAACGACCCTTTTAGTTGGCGGCTTTGGGAAGTCTGCGCGGTTTTTTTCATATATGTGGTCGATAGTTTTACTGTTTGGCCTCATGGCAGTGAGAGTTTGATCGACTTTTTGGAACACCTGAATTCAGTCCACCCGATTATTATGACTATCTTCCCTTCTTTGATGTGTCGGTCAGGAGAAAGGTTGATGGTACGTTGGGACTTGTCTTTTATAACAAGCCTGCTCACATTGACTTGTATCTGCAGATTGGTAGTTGTCACCATTCTGCTCAACTTTGAAGGGGTACTCTGTTCCTTGGTTCACAGGGTGTATGTAATCTTGGACCCTGAGAGTTTTGTCAGCTGAGTTGACCCATCTGGAAATCACCTTTAGTCAGAGTCTTCGTTGATCCATTATGGATCGTGGGACGACGGCTGACATGAACTTTTTGATGCAATACTTTACCAACGATTGATTCACGGATCCAGTTATATGGATCCTTCCGTGTATAGCGATTTTACGACTATGACGAGTGGGGCCTGAAGATGGCATCAATGTAATGCCGAAACTGGTAGCACATATAGTTCATAAAACAAAATAAATTTCTACAATACATATGGCTGTTGGTAAATTATTGCATCAAGAAGTTTCGTCAGAATGGTTACAGTGAGACTGATCAGACGTGCGTTGCGCTGTCGACCAACTGTGCACCGGGTGAGTGGTGATGATACCGAGGTGGCACCAAAGACTACGGCCTTTCTGCGTTACGCAGGGAGCATTTGGCACAGGTCCGGTAATATTTTGCGGAAATATGGTGTGAATTGTGTTTTTCGACCATCCTTTAACATCAGGGTCCTTTTAGATTCCGTAAAGGATTATCTTGGTTTGCGTAAGCCTGGTGTCTACCGTATTGGTTCAAATGGTTCAAATGGCTCTGAGCACTATGCGACTTAACTTCTGAGGTCATCAGTCGCCTAGAACTTAGAACTCATTAAACCTAACTAACCTAAGGACATCACAGACATCCATGCCCGAGGCAGGATTCGAACCTGCGACCGGAGCGATGCTCGGTTACAGACTGTAGCGCCTAGAATCGCACGGCCACTCTGGCCGGCCTCTACCGTATTCCTCGCAGTTGTGGCGTGTCGTATATTGGTCGGACTATCAGGACTGTGGAGGACCGGTGTGTACTGAATATAAGTATCAAATGGTTCAAATGGCTCTGAGCACTATGGGACATAACATCTGAGGTCATCAGTCCCCTAGAACTTAGAACTACTTAAACCTAATTAACCTAAGGACATCACACACATCCATGCCCGAGGCAGAATTCAAACCTGCGACCGTAGCAGTCGCGCGGTTCCGGGCTGAAGCGCCTAGAACCGCTCGGCCACCGCGGCCGGCTATAAGTATCACACACGCTTACAACAGCCAAGTAAATCCACCACTGTAGACCATTGTCTTCCGACAGAATATAACACAGAGATTCTGGCATGCTCTTCCAGCTATTTGGATACTATTATTAAGGACGCTGTGGAAATTACGCAAATTAGCAAGTAATCTTATAAATGGAGATTGTGGTTTTTGTTTGAATTCTGATGGAATCCAGCTCTCTCCCTTGTCAAAAAAGCAGAGGGACACGGTTGATGCTACCTCACCAATTGATTATTAATTTCGCCATCGATAGCTTCTGACGTCGATCATCTTTGGTTTGTGATGACGCTATTGTTTACAGTGTGTGTGCGTGTTACGTTTACGGAGTTGCTCTGAAACCGGTCTTAAATTGGTTTGTACAGAGCTTACTTGCAGCAGTTACGTCTTGAAAATGACAGGGCGTGCTCCTGCCGATATATCGGCGCTTGTTGACGACGTCACGCGGCTGCATTCCCGCAAGTTATTTGAACACTGAGACATCTCTGGCTTTTTTCCATTATATAGACATAGCACGCAACGTTACCTCTTTTTTACCTTTCGTCAATTAATTCACATGCTGTACAACATAATGGGATGCCCACTCCGTCTCCAGCTTCTATTCCAAAGCAATGTTTGTACGCTTTCTTGGTGACTGTTTAAATTTTCTTACAATGTTGAAAATAATAAAACTGTAGTAGCTGTTGTCTAGATTAAGCAGACATCTAGGCATTTTGTGGAAATCAAAACATATCTTGTCGGTAATATAGCCACATAACATTAGTACTGAATACCCCCCGAAACACTAAACTGTGGAAGCGAACGCTTCATGCACTTTCAGAACCGAATGAAACCAGTTTCAACACAGTTAGTTATAAATAATCAACCAACGCTTACGAATGTCACATAGTTCTTGCTTCAGTAAAAATTGTCATTGAAAATACATTGTTATCGGCACTATTTATTACTGTTAACAATTACTGTTGACCCAGTCGAGACGTGTAATGTTGTTCTGAAGTGTCAGCGGATGATCATATCTATCTTATTTTCGCCTTGCAACTGCTGTTGAACAAGAACGTGGTCCATTTGATCACACTAGGTGCATCGACATGAACGTGTATCTTTCTAGAATTTTCATGTGTTTAAGATGAGCTTTATATCATTTGTGTCAAACGCAGAAAATTCAACACATCAGGTTTTACAAGGTATGAGTGTCCAAAACCATTTCAGAATTTTAAGCGATCGTAGACTCGTCAGATGCAGAGTAAAAGACGATTTGTAGCTAGAAATAAACAGACGGATCAGGCAAGGAGTCATAAACGTAGATTATAATAATTTAAGGATACAGAGCTATATCATGATAACTCAGGCAAAGTTAAGCATCTCAGGAAGTGAAGGTTTGACAGAAGTAGACGAAACGGGCATTATTTAACGAAGATCCTTATGCAAACAGCTAATGACGTTGTAGATACGAAAGAATTATTAGAAAACACACTGAAATGGGCCAGCTATTAAAAAGTGGGAATTTAAGGTAAACAAAATTGGTCAGAATGTCTTCGAAATGGTAGGAGAAGACACAATTAAGGTTTTAGTAAGAGAAAGTATTTGAAAATCAGTATTGACAAAACAAAGCAGAACACTATTCCTGGTAGAAAGGACGTTTCATCGGTTACGATGGCAGAACGCACATTAACTAACAACATATTCTATGTTTGTACAGTTAAAGGGATGAACTGAAAAATTAGGTAACTGACAATGAAAATGATGATATCACATATTCCTCACATAATGCAGGTTTGAACGGCGACCAACACAATCAGGAAAAACGTGTTTGTTTTATTCCATAGTGGCAATGTTTTTATTTGGCTTACTGGTTACCAGTTTCGAGACATAGTATCATCGTATGATCAAAAAGTTGCTCTCTATGAGAAAAACGTATCGTTTAAAGCGCAACGTATATATTTTAAGGTTGTGCTATCATACGTTTGCTACCATAGAAAATATTTTGTAAATGTTTCTTACATTACTATTTTAACTATGTGCTGTGATTTTTTTGACCGTAGGATGGTACTTCGTATCGAAACCGGTAGCCAGTACGCCAAACAAAAACATCGCGTCTATAGACTAAAACAAATATTTTTTCCTAATGATGGAATTCCTAAAATAATGCCAGATGAGGGATATAAAGCCATTCGAGATGCAGAAAAAGTAACGAGACGGCGGTGGTTAAGCAGAAATTATAAAAACTGGAACAAATGTCACACAAAAACAATCTTTTACAGAATATCTGTGCGAATACATTATTTTAAATAGTTTGAGCACTGCTGTAATTATTCTAATTCACACGATAAGAGACAGACAAAGCATAAAAGACTATACTTAGAGACGTTTTCCGAATGTTTGGAAAAAAGTGCAAGCGATTTTCGTATATAAGAATGGTAAAAGAACGGACCCGTAAAATTACAGATTATTAACGTTAAAGTCCAGTTTCTTGCAGAATTCTTGAGTATGTTCTACTTTGGAATAACGTATTATAAATTTTCTTGAGTGAGAGAAGCTTCTTCCCACAAAGCAACACGGATTTAAAATGCGTCGCTCGTGCGAAACTCAGCCTGCGCTTTCCTCAGTGATATCCTGCGAACCGTGGATGAAGTGCAGAGAGACAGATTCCATATTCCAGAATGAGATTTTCACTCTGCAGCGGAGTGTGCGCTGATATGAAACTTCCTGGCAGATTAAAACTGTGTGCCCAACCGAGACTCGAACTCGGGACCTTTGCCTTTCGCGGGCAAGTGCTCTACCAACTGTGCTACCGAAGCACGACTCACGCCCGGTACTCACAGCTTTACTTCTGCCAGTATCTCGTCTTCTACTGGCAGAAGTAAAGCTGTGAGTACCGGGCGTGAGTCGTGCTTCGGTAGCTCAGTTGGTAGAGCACTTGCCCGCGAAAGGCAAAGGTCCCGAGTTCGAGTCTCGGTTGGGCACACAGTTTTAATCTGCCAGGAAGTTTAAGATTCCATATTCTAAGATTTCCGGGAAGTGTTTGACGCACTGCAGTACTGCTGGCTGTTTACGATGCCCAGAGAATACGCGATAGATTCCCAGATGCGAGTATGTGAGTGACTCGAATACTTTCTAAGAATCTAGTGCGAGTGTCCATCAGAGACAAGGGTATCATGAAGAGTGCCCTAAGGAAGTGTGATAGGACTGTTCTTGTTCTTTTCATACATAAACGATTTTTTCGGACAGTGTGAACAGAAATCTAAGATTTTTTGCTGATAACGCTGTGGTGTACTGGAGTTGATCGTCTTTGAGTGACTGTGGAAGGATACGGAATGACTTGGATAGAATTTCAATTTGTTGTGAAGAATGGCAGCTTATTCTCAATGTGAACAAATGTTAGTTATCGCACGTAAATAGGAAAAACACTGTAAAAATTTGGAAAATAGTATTAGAGGTACTCTGCTTCACAAAGTCACGTTGATTTAACTTATAGGCGTAACGTTCCAAAGCGACGTAAATGGAACAAGCACGTATCGTCTGTTGTGGGAAAGGCAAGTGGTCACGCGTGTTGAAGCAATGCATAAGGGAGGAGACAGATTTACTAGAAAGAAACACGAAAATGCTTTTAAACAGCGTTAAGAAAAATTGAAATCTCACTCGAATCACAAAAGATCTACAAATTACGAGGTGCCCGCAGCCTACCATAATTTACTCAGAGGGCGATGACACAAAATCGTAGACACTATGCTAAGCGACCCAGCTTCCAGCCTAGATTTTAAAAGAGGAAGAAGGAGAAGAAGGAGAAGGAGGAGGAGGAGGATTCAGCATACGTCTAATTCTACGTGGTTACTCTGCTATTCACAAAAAAGTGCCTGGCAGAGGCATTATAGACGGAGAACATGCTCGGATTGTTTCAGGGATGAGGAAGGAAGTCGGCTGTGTCCTTTCAAAGACACCATCCCGGTATTCTCCTGCAGCGATTTAGGAAAACACGGCAAACCTAAATCTGAATGGCCGAACGCGGATTTGAACCGTTTTCCTCCCGAATTCCATTCCACTGTGCCTAGACTAGACTCGAATACAAAAACAGAATATCGAATACTGAACAGCAAAATATCATAAATGCAAGGCCCACGTTACGATACGGAAACAGAGACCGACAGTAGCTCTCTTAGTGGCCTGGCAGTCACTTTCAAATATGGAAAATATGACGTGAGAATCCAGATTCTTGTCTTGCGAAATATTCACTTAATGAGTAGGTCTGGTAAAGTAATATATTTGAAATAGGAGTTCACAGTAACGTAAATTTTCTACATGACATCGAGTTGGCCTCTTTACTGTAAAATTATTTATTTGTAAAATTCAATACTGAAATTTCGACCATGTAGCCGTTATCGAGTAGAAACTGTGTTCCTGATTACGAGCTTCCTCTGTGTATTGCATTCTTAGAATTGCACTGTAAATATGTTGCCCGTATTCTGCTTAATGTTTTGCTCCCGTCCGTAATATTGGGCGGGATAAATGATTAAATGTTTGTTTATGTTTCATATACAACAGAAACTGGTTTCATCGTATGATACTATATGGACTAAAGTCTGTCCGTTACTGCTTAGGAATCCGTGTGAGAACTGCTGGTATATTACGTTATTTTTGTTCCCATCCATTTTTCGTGCTCTCGCATATTGGGAGGCTACGGAAATTCTTCTTGACTTCTGCTAGAATGCATTGTTTTTCCAGTACACGTTAACGTGTGAACACACCTGCTAACTAACGTCACATTTTTAGTATTTGTAAAGAAGAAAGCGCTAGTCGCTAAGACTACAAAGCAAACTCATCTACTTCTGACATCTTCATCCATGGTCTGCAAACCACTGTGAAATGCATAGCACTCAGTGGCAAGAAGCACTAACAATCCGACCTTTATCAAAGTCGGAAACGTGATGGTACGCATTTCTCCTCCTTACACGAGGCATCACACCAACGTTTCACCAGGCAACGCCGGTCAGCTGCTGTTTGTGTATGAGAAATCGGTTGGAAACTTTCCTCGTGTCAGCACGTTGTAGGTGTCGCCACCGGGGTCAACCTTGTGTGAATGCTCTGAAAAGCTAATCATTTGCATATCAACGCATCTTCTTCCTGGCGGTTAAATTTGGCGCCTGTAGCACGTCATCTTAGTGGTGTAGCAATTTTAATGGCCTGTAGTATATTGACAGGCCAGTGTCAAAATACCCAGACTAGTGAACAGGGGTCGACAAGAGATTCGCGAACTTACACCAGTTATTGCCAGAACCGCTCTTTTCTGAGCCAAAAATATCGTTTTAGAATGGGAAGAGTTACCCTAAATTATAATACCATACGGCATAAGTGAATGAAAATAACCAAAAATAGACTAATTTTCGTGTCGAACAATCATTTACTTCAGATACCGTTCGAATGCTAAAAAGGATAGCTTTAAGTCTTTGAACAAGGTCCTGAACTTGAGATTTCCATGACAGTTTACTATCTGAACACCTAGAAATTTGAACTGTTCAGTTTCACTAATCATATGCCCATTCTGTGAAATTAAAAGGTCGGGTTTTGTTGAATTGTATGTTGTTGTTGTTGTGGTCTTCAGTCCTGAGACTGGTTTGATGCAGCTCTCCATGCTACTCTATCCTGTGCAAGCTTCTTCATCTCCCAGTACCTACTGCAACCTACATCCTTCTGAATCTGCTTAGTGTATTCATCTCTTGGTCTCCCTCTACGATTTTTACCCTCCACGCTGCCCTCCAATACGAAATTGGTGATCCCTTGATGCCTCAGAACATGTCCTACCAACCGATCCCTTCTTCTGGTAAAGTTGTGCCACAAACTTCTCTTCTCCCCAATCCTATTCAATACTTCCTCATTAGTTATGTGGTCTACCCATCTAATCTTCAGCATTCTTCTGTAGCACCACATTTCGAAAGCTTCTATTCTCTTCTTGTCCAAACTAGTTATCGTCCATGTTTCGCTTCCATACATGGCTACACTCCATACAAATACTTTCAGAAATGACTTCCTGATACTTAAATCTATACTCGATGTTAACAAATTTCTCTTCTTCAGAAACGCTTTCCTTGCCATTGCCAGTCTACATTTTATATCCTCTCTACTTCGACCATCATCAGTTATTTTGCTCCCCAAATTGCAAAACTCCTTTACTACTTTAAGTGTCTCATTTCCTAATCTAATTCCCTCGGCATCACCCGACTTAATTCGACTACATTCCATTATCCTCGTTTTGCTTTTGTTGATGTTCATCTTATACCCTCCTTTCAAGACACTGTCCATTCCATTCAAATGCTCTTCCAAGTTCTTTGCTGTCTCTGACAGAATCACAATGTCATCGGCGAACCTCAAAGTTTTTATTTCTTCTCCATGGATTTTAATACCTACTTTTGTTTCCTTTACTGCTTGCTCAATATACAGATTGAATAACATCGGGGAGAGGCTACAACCCTGTCTTACTCCCTTCCCAACCACAGCTTCCCTTTCATGTCCCTCGACTCTTATAACTGCCATCTGGTTTCTGTACAAATTGTAAATAGCCTGCCGCTCCCTGTATTTTACCCCTGCCACCTTTAGAGTTTGAAAGAGAGTATTCCAGTCAACATTGTGAAAAGCTTTATCTAAGTCTACAAATGTTAGAAACCTAGGTTTGCCTTTCCTTATTCTTTCTTCTAAGATAAGTCGTAAGGTCAGTATTGCCTCACGTGTTCCAGTGTTTCTACGGAATACAAACTGATCTTCCCCGAGGTCGGCTTCTACTAGTTTTTCCATTCGTCTGTAAAGAATTCGTGTTAGTATTTTGCAGCTGTGGCTTATTAAACTGATTGTTCGGTAACTTTCACATCTGTCAACACCTGCTTTCTTTGGGATTGGAATTATTATATTCTTCTTGAAGTCTGAGGGTATTTCGCCTGTTTCATACATCTTGCTCACCAGATGGTAGAGTTTTGTCAGGACTGGCTCTCCCAAGGCCGTCAGTAGTTCCAATGGAATGTTGTCTACTCCCGGGGCCTTGTTTCGACTCATGTCTTTCAGAGCTCTGTCAAACTCTTCACGCAGTATCGTATCTCCCATTTCATCTTCATCTACATCCTCTTCCATTTCCATAATATTGTCCTCAAGTACATCGCCTTTGTATAGACCCTCTATATACTCCTTCCACCTTTCTGCTTTCCCCTCTTTGCTTAGAACTGGGTTGCCATCTGAGCTCTTGATATTCATACAAGTCGTTCTCTTATCTCCAAAGGTCTCTTTAATTTTCCTGTAGGCAGTATCTATCTTACCCCTAGTGAGATAAGCCTCTACATCCTTACATTTGTCCGCTAGCCATCCCTGCTTAGCCATTTTGCACTTTCTGTCGATCTCATTTTTGAGACGTTTGTATTCCTTTTTGCCTGCTTCATTTACTGCATTTTTATATTTTCTCCTTTCATCAATTAAATTCAATATTTCTTTTGTTACCCAAGGATTTCTACTAGTCCTCGTCTTTTTACCTACTTGATCCTCTGCTGCCTTCACTACTTCATCCCTCAAAGCTACCCATTCTTCTTCTACTGTATTTCTTTCCCCCATTCCTGTCAATTGTTCCCTTATGCTCTCCCTGAAACTCTCTACAACCTCTGGTTCTTTCAGTTTATCCAAGTCCCATCTCCTTCAATTCCCAGCTTTTTGCAGTTTCTTCAGTTTTAATCTACAGGTCATAACCAATAGATTGTGATCAGAGTCCACATCTGCCCCTGGAAATGTCTTACAATTTAAAACCTGGTTCCTAAATCTCTGTCTTACCATTATATAATCTATCTGATACCTTTTAGTATCTCCAGGGTTCTTCCATGTATACAACCTTCTTTTATGGTTCTTAAACCAAGTGTTAGCTATGATTATGTTGTGCTCTGTGCAAAATTCTACCAGGCGGCTTCCTCTTTCATTTCTTAGCCCCAATCCATATTCACCTACTACGTTTCCTTCTCTCCCTTTTCCTACACTCGAATTCCAGTCACCCATGACTATTAAATTTTCGTCTCCCTTCACTATCTGAATAATTTCTTTTATTTCATCATACATTTCTTCAATTTCTTCGTCATCTGCAGCGCTAGTTGACATATAAACTTGTACTACTGTAGTAGGTGTGGGCTTCGTATCTATCTTGGCCACAATAATGCGTTCACTATGCTGTTTGTAGTAGCTTACCCGCATTCCTATTTTCCTATTCATTATTAAACCTACTCCTGCATTACCCCTATTTGATTTTGTGTTTATAACCCTGTAGTCACCTGACCAGACGTCTTGTTCCTCCTGCCACCGAACTTCACTAATTCGCACTATATCTAACTTTAACCTATCCATTTCCCTTTTTACATTTTCTAACCTACCTGCCCGATTAAGGGATCTGACATTCCACGCTCCGATCCGTAGAACGCCAGTTTACTTTCTCCTGATAACGACATCCTCTTGAGTAGTCCCCTCCCGGAGATCCTAATGGGGGACTATTTTACCTCCGGAATATTTTACCCAAGAGGACGCCATCATCATTTAATCATACAGTAAAGCTGCATGCCCCCGGGAAAAATTACGGCTGTAGTTTCCCCTTGCTTTCAGCCGTTCGCAGTACCAGCACAGCAAGGCCGTTTTGGTTATTGTTACAAGGCCAGATCAGTCAATTATCCAGACTGTTGCCCTTGCAACTACTGAAAAGGCTGCTGCCCCTCTTCAGGAACCACCCTGTATCGCTGAGGCACGCAAGCCTCCCCACCAACGACAAGGTCAATGGTTCATGGGGGGAATTGTATGTTAGAAACTGCAAAAACTGAGGCTTACTGTGATTTAGCGTTAGTTTATTTTCTACAAGCCATGAACTTATATCATGAACTGCACTATCTGAAACGGAGCCATTGTTGCAAACAACATCCTTTACTACCAAGCCAGTGTCATCAGCAAAACAGAAATATTTTAGAGTTAGCCGTAATACTAGAGGGCATATCATTTGTATAAATAAGGAATATTTGGGAGTGGCCCTAACACTGATCCTTGGGGCATCCCCATTTGACCATACGCCATTCAGACCACACATCACAGCCATTCTCAACACTGTGAATAATGACTTTTTGTTGTCTGTTGTGGGGGGGGGGGGGGGGGGGTTAACCAATTGTGAGCTACTCCCTGCATTCTGTAATGGTCCAACTTATATTTTGTGATCAACACAAACAAACGCCTTAGTTAAATCTAAAAAATATGCCTAGCGTTCGAAACCTTTTATTTAACCCATCCAGTACCTCACAGACAAAAGAGAATATAGCGTTTTCAGTTGTTAAACGACTTCTAAAGCCGAACTGTACATTTGATAGCAAATTATGTGATATAAAATGATCAATTATCCTTACATGCACAGCCTTTTCAATAACTTTATCAAATACTAATGTTACAGAAATAGGTCTAAAATTGTCTACATTATCCCTTTCTCGCTTTTTATAAAGCGGATTTACTATTGAGTAATCGTTCAGGAAACTGACCATTCCTAAAGGAAAAATTACAAGTATAGCTAAGTACAGGGCTAATATGTGCAGCTTAGTACCTTAACATACTGCTAGGCACTCCATCATATCCATGAGAGTCTTCACTGATTGAATTATTGACTCAATCTCCCCCTTGTCTGTATCGTAGAGGAGTATTTCAGACATCAATCTCGGAAAGGCATTTGTCATTTCGATGTATAAACTAATTTTTTTTCTAATTCACCAGCAATGCTCAGAAAATGATAGTTAAATACTGTACATATATCTGATTTATCAGTAACAAATAATTTTACTAGAAACTGACTTTATATCGTCGACCTTGTGCTGCTGACCAGACACTTCCTTCACAACTGACCATATGATTTTAATTTTATCCTGTGAGTTAGGTACTCTATTTGCGTACCACATACCCTTTGCCTTCCTAATAACACTTTTAAGCAGCTTACAATACTGTTTGTAATGGGCTACTGTAATTTGATTGACTACTTCTAACTTGGCGTCGGAGGCAACGTCTTGCTGCATCAATTATCTCCCCACCATCCACGTACTGGTTACCGCGAAATGCATTCTTCAGCGGACCGAATGGATGGAAATCAGAAGGTGCTGGACCTGGACTGTAGGGAGATCGGACAGGTATGCTCTACTTTGTCGCGATGAGGACAGATGCCTCGCCCAACGACTCACCGTGCTTTTGTTCGCTTCCAGGTCTCCGTATACAGTCTGCAAGCGCCTATGAATATTTGCGATGCTCTGGTTTTTCACCAAAAGAACACCTTGCTTGGAACGCACCACCGTTGCAGACGGCATTTTGAAGGTTAACGTATATCGCCGCCATCTATCGGAATGTCATGAAACTACAGGGGCTGAAGCAGGAATACTCCACGATGTCCCACAACAAATTCTGCATTTTTTCAACCTAAATTGGCTGAGAAAAAGTGTATTGCATTACATATTGAAAGCCTCTCGTATGTGTACAAAAAGAAGGTATGTATAGGCGAATAGATTGTGATAATAGTATTTTCGTGTCCCTCAGTGGCCTGGTGCAAGTCTTTCGTTTCGACGGCACTTCGACGACATGCTTGTCCCTAACGTACCCCAGTTGCTCAGTCAATGAAAGGAGACTCACATTTTAGCGTGGAATCCGAACCACGAGTCGTTTCTACCGAATTACCATATTACTGAGAGGTGAATGGTAAGTTAAAAAACAGAGTGAAAAAGTCTTTGAACCCACCAGAATTCGACTCCGCGATCTTTCAGTTTCGAGGCACACACAGTATGGTTCAAATGGCTCTGAGCACTATGGGACTTAACGTCTGAGGTCATCAGTCCCCTAGAACTTAGAATTACTTAAACCTAAGTAACCTAAGGACATCACACACATCCATGCTCGAGGCAGGATTCGAACCTGCGACCATAGCAGCCGCGCAATTCCGGACTGAAGTGCCTAGAACCGCTCGGCCACCGCGGCCGGCGCACGCATAATATCCCTACACCACGAGACCTTTCCCAGCTTCTTGCCACTTTTCGCTGCTCTCGTTGTCGTAGCTGTTCACCTCACTGCTTTTCCCGCCAGAGACCACCTCCTGTAGTCCTTTGCAAGGAGCTCGGAGGTAGAGGAGATGGTTACCAATAAATAGACGGAAGAAGTCCCCTTTTACAATTGGGCACAAAATCGAACAAGACAGTGAGAATCCAAGTGTATACGCCGACATAAACCTGTGATGAAGAAGAAGAGTGTATAGTGAGATACAAGGTGCTGTAAACATGGTCAAGGGCAAGACAACTTTATCATTATGCAGGCTGGAATGCATCAGTGGGAGAAGGAAGAGATGGCACTATAGAGGGACTTTGGGCTTGGAAAAGAACGGGGAGACAGATTTGTAGAATTCTGTGCAGAACATCGGACAGTAACACAACATAAGGAGAAAGTGATCTGAAATTCAAAAAACGGAAGAAAATAACTGTGGAGAAATGGGATCTGAATAGACTAAAGAATAATATGGTTACGTCGACATACAAGGAACAGACAAATATAGTTACAGTTATGGACAACGTCAGAAATGTTGAAGAAAGATCGGTGTTGTTGAAAAGTAATACACTCCGGGCAGTAAACGAAGCAGTTGCGAGACAGAAGGCAAAGCATGATTAAGAATTGATTACAGAAAGCATAAGAACAAAAATAAATTTAAGATGTAAGCTGTAACAATAACACTGAGGAAGGACGAACGCAAGATAGAGCATTGAGAAATGAAGTCAACCGAGAGTCAAAATAGGTTAAACCACAATTCTTGCAAAACAAACGCAATAACTCAAACAGTCCTTTGAAAAGAGCCAAATCAAATGGAGTAGACTCCGCTAGTGTTATACTGTATATGGGGAAATACATAGCAGAAAGGTGGAAACAATAACTTGAAAAACTGTATGCAGAGAATAATGAAAATCTGACTGGAGAACGATGAGGAAATCGATCCAGAAAAAGAGGGAGACTATATCTTGCGCGATAAGTTCGACCTTGCAGTCGGGCAGCTAAAACCTGGGAAAGCCACTGATTGGTTATATACCAACAGAAATCAAGGCTGCTGGGAAACAGCTACGTGAAAGATTGTTCAATCCTATACACGTTATATGCGAAACCAGGGCGCTACAGACTTTAAAATATGTGTCAGATTCCCAAGACCAAAGAAAGCGTCTCCAAACAAATGTAAACAATATAGGTCCCTCAGCTTGATAACACACGTCTCTAAGATCTTGACCTCTGTTTTTGTAAGGCGGAATGAAGGCAGGTTAGATGGAATGATCACGGATGACTTTAAAAGAGGTGTGGGTACAATACAACCAATACTCGGCTTACGATTAATTCTTGAGAAAAGAATAAAGAAGGGTTAAGACACGTTTATTCCCTCAATCGACTTAGAAAAACCATTTGACAGGGTACACTGTCGATAGCATTTTAAGATGCTGAGAGAGATTGGCAAAAGGTATAAGGACAGAAGAGTAGTGCAGAGACTGTATAGAGAAGAAGTGGAAAACATCAAGAACAAGCTACTAGTAATCAGGGTGTACGACAGGACCGCTCACTCTCTCCTATATTTTTCAATGGTTACACTCAGTGAGTAATAGATAAAGGTAGAAGAACTGGAAGCTATAGGAAGAATTAAAATTCAAGATAAGAAAATAGACATGCTGAGATTTGTTGACGACACCGCAGTGTTAAATGAAGATGGAGAACAATTAGAAGCGATGCTGGCCCATATGAAAACCATTCTTAGCTCCTCCTACAGCTTGAAAATTAATAACGGTAAAACAAAACTCCTAGAGATGAGCAGACAAAACACCATTGCACAATGAATAAAATGTTCTCGGGTTTCCAACCGCGTCAATTGCTTAAAACTACACGAGCTTTCGGCCAAGCACTCCTTGGCCATTGTCAAGTGGTATGACAGTCATTTTTAAGGAATTGACGCGGTTGGAAACCCGAGAACATTTTATTCAATGTTATCGCCGCGAGACTCTGATTCCTACACCATTGCACGATGCTCACATGCTCACTTAATAATGAGCGACTGGAGACAGTTGAATCCTTTCCCATCTATGGAGTAAGGTTACATCCGATGGAAGGTCGAGTGCAAGCCGAAACCGCCTGGCAGAAGTTGCTATTAAAAAGAGCAGAAAGCTTTTCACAACCGTCAGCAAAGACAAGCATATAAGGAAAACTTCATAGGTTGTTTGGAGTGTACTGCTGTACGGAAGTCAAACATGGACACTCAGAGAAGCAGAAAAACATAAAACAAGAGCCTTCGACATGCGGTGCTAATGCAGAATGGTCAAGATTTCCTGGGTAGGCAAGTTATCAAACGAAGAGATGCTCCAAGACTGGAGGAAAAGAAGCCTTGTATCCTGAAGGTAATGGAACACTGAAGGACACATGGCTCGGTCAGCTGCTGCGACATGCCTCATTAAAAGTGTCAGTAAAAGGACAGCAGAAAAGAAAAATACGAGAGGCAGATCGAGACTAGAATACATTAACCAGAAACTAGGATAGCAGCTGCACCACCTGTACCGCACTCAAGAGGAAGGCCGGAGACAGACATGCAAGGCGGACTGCTGCTAACCAACGTGACGGTTGAGGAAGACCTAAGAAGAAGACCGCCTCCTGTGTAGCTGACCAGCTCACAGCTGCCGTAGTTGCCACAATATGTCACTCCAAACGCCAATTAAATATGGAACAGGTAACAGCATATTTATTAGACTCCTATTATTTCTTAGAGGTAATACATTATAGGTCTAGAAAAGGCATATGACCGGGTTCCTAGGAGGTAGTTATTGTCTGTTCTACGAGATTATGGAATAGGAGGCAAACTTTTGCAAGCAATTAAAGGTCTTTACATAGATAGTCAGGCAGCAGTTAGAGTTGACGGTAAATTGAGTTCATGGTTCAGAGTAGTTTCAGGGGTAAGACAGGGCTGCAACCTGTCCCCACTGTTGTTCATATTATTTATGGATCATATGTTGAAAACAATAGACTGGCTGGGTGAGATTAAGATATGTGAACACAAAATAAGCAGTCTCGCATATGCGGATGCCTTAGTTGCGATGGCAGATTCGATTGAAAGTTTTGCAAAGTAATATTTCAGAGCTAGATCAGAAATGTAAGGACTATGGTATGAAGATTAGCATCTCCAAAACGAAAGTAATGTCAGTGGGAAAGAGATATAAACGGATTGAGTGCCAAATAGGAGGAACAAAGTTAGAACAGGTGCACGGTTTCAAGTACTTAGGATGCCTATTCTCACAGAATGGCAACACAGTGAAAGAACTGGAAGCGAGGTGTAGCGAAGCTAATGCAGTGAGCGCTCAGCTACGATCTACTCTCTTCTGCAAGAAGGAAGTCAGTACCAAGACTAAGTTATCTGTGCACCGTTCAGTCTTTCGACCAACTTTGTTGTATGGGAGCGAAAACTGGGTGAATTCAGGTTACCTTATCAATAAGGTTGAGGTTACGGATATGAAAGTAGCTAGGATGATTGCAGGTACTAGTAGAGGGGGACAATGGCAGGAGGGTGTCCACAACGAGGGAATCAGAGAAAAACTGGGAATGAACTCTGTAGATGTAGCAGTCAGGGCGAACAGGCTTAGATGGTGGGGTCATGTTACACGCATGGGAGAAGCAAGGTTACCCAAGATACTCATGGGTTCAGCAGTAGAGGGTAGGAGGAGTCGGGGTAGACAAAGGAGAAGGTACCTGGATTCGGTTAAGAATGATTTTGAAGTAATACGCTTAACATCAGAAGAGGCACCAATGTTAGCACTAAATAGGGGATCATGGAGGAATTTTATAAGGGGGACTATGCCCCAGATTGAACGCTGAAAGCCATAATCAGTCTTAAATGATGATGATGATGGTGAATACATTACGTACGCAAAACTTCTTCGTCATTCAGTCTATCTGCTAGGAAAACCGTATCAAGATCAGTACAGTAGTTTCTGTGATTAGTCGCAACACACAGACAGAAAGTGTGGCTGGTGACTTTAATTTACAGTATGTACCTCTGACTCGCTTGTGCTTCGCTTCATTTAAGTACCGAAATATAGCAGCCATGGATCTGCTCTCTCTTTCTCTCTCTCTCTCTCCCTGGATGACAGCTCATTATGTGGGGTCGTTGGCTGCCGCTGCGGGCGCACACAGAGCCAGCCGTAATTACAGCTGACACTCAACGTGCCACTTTGCATTCCTGTTTCCTGACTCGCAATGGCTTTCAGCTTTAAAACGCCCTTTCCCTGCTTGTTTTCAGTGGCACAGTGGCACACATCTGTGAACGCTCAAAGTAATTTCTCTGAAGTTTATACTTTCCCATGTAGCAAGCTCATAGAGTTGTTGGATGTCCTCGTGAGGGGTAGCGTGCCAGATTCTGTCCAAATCTCCTGTTCGATTCTCAAAATCCCGAGCTGGTTGGAGGATACTGCCCATAACACTCCAAACGTTCTACATTGGGAAGAGATCTCCTGCGAAACGCAACTCGCCTTTTTTCACATGATATCTTGCGAACCATGGATGAACGGTATCAGGTGGATGCCATATTCCTTGACTTCGGGAAAGCGTTTGACTCGGTGCCCCACTGCAGACTCCTAACTAAGGTACGAGCATATGGGATTGGTTCCCAAGTATGTGAGTGGCTCGAAGACTTCTTAAGTAATAGAACCCAGTACATTTTCCTCGATGGTAAGTGTTCATCGGAGGTGAGGGTATCATCTGGAGTGCCCCAGGGAAGGGTGGTAGGTCCGCTGTTGTTTTCTATCTACATAAATGATCTTTTGGATAGGGTGGATAGCAATGTGCGGCTGTTTGCTGATGATGCTGTGGTGTACGGGAAGGTGTCGTCGTTGAGTGTAGCAGGATACAAGATGACGTAGACGGGATTTCTGATTGGTGTAAAGAATGGCAGCTAACTCTAAATATAAAAAAAAAAAAAGCTCCGTCTTTAGGCCACAAGTGGCCCTTCCGGGACCGTCCGGCCGCCGTGTCATCTTCCGAGGAGGATGCGAATAAGGAGGGGCGTGTGGTCAGCACACCGCACTCCCGACCGTTAGGACGGTATTCTTTGACCGAAGCCGCTACTAATCGGTCGAGTAGCTCCTCAATTGGCATCACGAGGCTGAGTGCACCCCGAAAAATGGCAACAGCACATGGCGGCGGGATGGTGACCCATCCAAGCGCCGGCCACGCCCGACAGCGCTTAACTTCGGTGATCTCACGGGAACCGGTGTAGCCACTGCGGCAAGGCCGTTGCTAACTCTAAATATAGATAAATGTAAATTAATGCAGATGAATAGGAAAAAGAATCCCGTAATGTTTGAATACTCCATTAGTAGCGTAGCGCTTGACACAGTCACGTCGATTAAATATTTGGGCTTAACATTTCAGAGCGATATGAAGTGGTACAAGCATGTATTGGCAGTTGTGGGGAAGGCGGATGGTCGTCTCCGGTTCCTTGGTAGAATTTTGGGAAAATGTGGTTCATCTGTAAAGGAGACCGCTCATAGAACGCTGGTGCGACCTATTCTTGAGTACTGCTCGAGCGTTTGGGATCCCTATCAGGTCGGATTGAGGGAAGACATAGAAGCAATTCAGAGGCGGGCTGCTAGATTTGTTACTGGTAGGTTTGATCATCACGCGAGTGTTACGGAAATGCTTCAGGAACTCGGGTGGGAGCCTCTAGAGGAAAGGCGTTCTTTTCGTGAATCGCTACTGAGGCAATTTAGAGAACCAGCATTTGAGGCTGACTGCTGTACAATTTCACTGCCGCCAACTTACATTTCGCGGAAAGACGACACAGATAAGAGAGATTAGGGCTCGTACAGAGGCGTATAGGCAGTCATTTTTCCCTCGTTCTGTTTGGGAGTGGAAGAGTATAGCGTCCCCAGTGCTATATTACGAAAAGACTTAAAAACGGTATTTATAAAGAAGAGACTTTTAAAAATTGAATAATATGTATTTTTATCATTTCTCTGTCTAAGTTTCGAGGGCAAAGAAATATGACAAAATGATCTAAAGAGACAAGATACGCTCTTTTGTTAATTTTTTAGTCGTCTTCACTTCTTCTCTTGTCTTGGTTGCGTGTAGACGGACATCTTGCGAGTGCTGGCAAATGTAAGCATATTTGTACGAATTAAGCAGATAATATATTGATTTAATATTATTGTTCACTTTTAATTTGTAAGTGGTGGTCCCGATTTCATGTCCGCCTTCCTTAAATTAACCTGCATTCGAGTAATTTACAGTTCAACAATGACAGCGGCCGATGCAGCCAACGACGCCATTACGTGGCGATATTAACTTATAAAAAATTAGCGGAAGCGCAAAACTCGCCCGCTATTAACGTAATATTCATTTTTCTCCGCAGCCGCACGAACTTGCAGAAAATACGTAGCTTTAAGATTCTTATTTTCAGTACCATAGTCGAGAGCCAGAGCCAGGACTCCGACTACAATACAATGGTTAACGGAGGTAAGAAAAAATGCTCTCGCGCGTGTGTGGGCAGCAGTTGTAATTAATAACTAAAGATTTTTTGCTTTAAAGTGAACTGGCTAGCTGAGGAAAAATGGCTCTGAGCACTATGGGACTCAACTGCTGAGGTCATTAGTCCCCTAGAACTTAGAACTAGTTAAACCTAACTAACCTAAGGACATCACAAACATCCATGCCCGAGGCAGGATTCGAACCTGCGACCGTAGCGGTCTTGCGGTTCCAGACTGCAGCGCCTTTAACCGCACGGCCACTTCGGCCGGCTGAGGAAATTAATATGAAAAGTTTATTCCATTGTTCAACTTATATGCTCATGTTTTAAGATTCAGTGAGTCTAACGGTCATTAACGTAACAAATAATTTAAGACTAATATTGTTAAAAAGGAGAACTTCAGGAAAGCATTTAATCGTAAATCAAAATTGAATGAAACATCATTTTTATTAAGGCCCACCACGTAAGTCGGCAACAATCAAAAAATAATAATAAGAAGAAGAATATATTAAATTACGACGGCCGACGAACGCGAGAACAGGGAGGAACAGGGAGAGAAGATGCTAGTTGTGGTACGAGGTACCCTCCGCCACGCATCGTATGGTGGATTGCGGAGTATGTATGTAGATGTAGATGTAGGCCTTGCTGGCTGGGATAGGGTTAGGTAAGCACAAAGATAAACAGTAAAAGCTCTTGCCGTGTGCGAGCGGGCAATATCTTGCTGAAATGTAAGTCAACGAGACTTACCATGAACGGTTACAAAACAAGAGGTAGAACGTCGTCCACGTACGGCTGTGACGTTAAGAATGCCACGGATGACAACCAACATGGTCCTGCTATGAAATGAAATGGCACTCCAGGCATGACACTTGGTTGTCGGGCTGTGTGGGGGGTGGCAGTCAGGTTGACGTTTCCAGACACGTCGTCGCTGGTAATCTTGGCTCATTTCGATGCGGGTCTCATTGCATTTTCTTAGGATTCTTCCAACGAATCTCAGTCTGGCGTCTGCTTTACCGACGATCAACTTGATATGATCATTCCATTTTAAATCACTCCAGTCAATGAAATTGCAGCCCGAATATGCCCGATGCCACTGCAAACGGTCTTCTCGGTGTATAGAGGTGAATTTTACTCGGCGTAGGTGCTGCGGTGAGCTCAGCCCCCTTTCTGTGAGCCTCCTGTTAATGGATCTCGCGGTCACTAAAGCAGCAGCTGCACGTCGGATCGATGATGACGATGAATCCGGGGCTGTGAGTGCCTCTCCGACGACTGCTAGGTGCTCAGTTTCTATCCTCTTTCTAGGTCAGTGGTTCCCTGTCCTGGGGTAATTACACCCTCAGGCGTAAAATGAAAATTTCTGAGGTGTAAAAACTAAACGACTCGATTCTGTTTCAGTCAAGAAACTAAATTATTTTCAAAAGATCGTTACTATTGTAACAGTTTTGTAATTACTGCTGATTACGTAAGTTGCCAATAATTACACTATTGGCCATTAAAATTGTTACACCACGAAGATGACGTGCTACAAACGTGAAATTTAACCGACAGGAAAAAGATGCTGTGACATGCAAATGATTAGCTTTTCAGAGCAATCTACATCTACATCCATACTCCGCAAGCTACCTGACGGTGTGTGGCGGAGGGTACCTTGAGTACCTCTATCGGTTCTCCCTTCTATTCCAGTCTCGTTCGTGGAAAGAAGGATTGTCGGTATGCCTCTGTGTGGGCTCTAATCTCTCTGATTTTATCCTCGTGGTCTCTTCGCGAGATATACGTAGGAGGGAGCAGAATACTGCTTGACTACTCGGTGAAAGTATGTTCTCGAAACTTCAACAAAAGCCCGTACCGAGCTACTGAGCGTCTCTCCTGCAGTCTTCCAGTGGAGTTTATCTATCATCTCCGTAACGCTTTCGCGATTACTAAATGATCCTGTAACGAAGCGCGCTGCTCTCCGTTGGATCTTCTCTATCTCTTCTATCAACCCTATCTGGAACGGATCCCACACTGCTGAGCAGTGTTCAAGCAGTGGGCGAACAAGCGTACTGTAACCTACTTCCTTTGTTTTCGGATTGCATTTTCTTAGGATTCTTCCAACGAATCTCAGTCTGGCGTCTGCTTTACCGACGATCAACTTGATATGATCATTCCATTTTAAATCACTCCTAATGCGTACTCCCACATAATTTATGGCATTAACTGCTTCCAGTTGCTGACCTGCTATATTGTAGCTAAATGATAAGGGATCTTTCTTCCTATGTATTCGCAGCACATTACACTTGTCTACATTGAGATTCAATTACCATTCCCTGCGCCATGCGTCAATTCGCTGCAGATCCTCCTGCATTTCAGTACAATTTTCCATTGTTACAACCTCTCGATATACCACAGCATCATCCGCAAAAACCCTCAGTGAACTTCCGATGTCATCCACAAGGTCAAGCATTCACACAAGGTTGGCGCCGGTGGCGACACCTACAACGTGCTGATATGAGGAAAGTGTCCAACCGATTTCTCATACACAAACAGCAGTTGACCAGCGTTGCTTGGTGAAACGTTGTTGTGATGCCTCGTGTAAGGAGGAGAAATGCGTACCATCACGTTTCCGACGTTGATAAACGTCGGATTGTAGCCTACCGCGATTGCGGTTTATCGTATCGCGACATTGCTGCTCGCGTTGGTCGAGATCAAACGACTGTTAGCAGAATATTGAATCGGTGGGTTCAGGAGCGTAATACGGAAGCCGTGCTGGATCCCAACGGCCTCGTATCACTCGCAGTCGAGATGACAGGCATCTAATCCGCATGGCTGTAACGGATCGTGCAGCCACGTCTCGATCCCTGAGTCAACAGATGGGGACGTTTGCAAGACAACAACCATCTGCACCAACAGTTCGACGAGGTTTGCAGCAGCATGGACTAGCAACTCGGAGACCATGGCTTGTTTACCTTTGACGCTGCACCACAGACAGGATCGCCTGCGATGGTGTACTTAACGACGAACCTGGGTGCACGAATGGCAAAACGTCATTTTTTCGGATAAATCTAGGTTCTGTTTACAGCATCATGATGGTCGCATCCGTTTGGCGACATCGCGGTGAACGCACATTGGAAGCGTGTATTCGTCATCGCCATACTGGCGTATCACCCAACGTGATGGTATGGGGTGCCATTGATATTGTGAATCATGTACCGTCAAGAGCGACGTTCGTCATTAATGGATTAAAGTTAAGTATTCCACCAGCTACGTCCGTTTTTCTAATTTCCTTGTCCTGTTCCAGACCTCACGCCAGCCTGCGTGAGCTAAAACGCGTGATTTCGGCCTCCTTTAGTAAAACGGTGTTGGCTCTCTTGCCCACCACAACAGATTGTGCATTCCTATTCATTGCGTGAACCCCTGACTTAGGTGCATCCTTGGCCAATTGCGTTTTTCATATATTGTTCTCTTCCAAAATATAAGACGTGGCAGAGTAAGGTGGGTCCCCTATATATAAAGGGCGATCCTGTGATGACGTTACAAACTATCAGGGGTCATGGAGATGGGGAAATGTATCAGTCTGAGGTCAGGGACCCTTGTCCATAAACGACCGACTCGAAAGACAAAAGCGAAAGTCGTTCTGATACCTGTGAGAGTGGAATACATGTACCGCTACTGTTGCTAAGATTCTAGGCGAGGCAACTTTAAGGCCGTGTCTTACGCTAGCGACAAAAGCGAGCGACAGCGAGCGACTTCTGGATACGCGACACTCCACCGACAATCAGCAGCATCGGGCGAAAAGCTTGGTTGCCTGCGTGCGAGCGACCATGTCGTGCTACAAGATGGCTGCTTAGAGCCAACCAGCTGTTTCTATAAAACGGCGTCCCTAACCTGTAGAACACTATAGCTCGAGAGCAAGGCTACAGAATTAGGTCTACTTAAGAAAATAAAGCGAAAAGGAATGCTGTGCATGAAATTTACAAAGGGAGGAATCTCCATGGAGAATTTCATAAATATCATGAACTACAAAGATCACCAGACAAATTCTTCGAATACACGTGAATGAACAGAGGAGCATTCGACTATCTCATCAATTAATTAAATATGAATGTTTGTTTTTTTTTACATGATCAAGAACTTATAACAGCTAATAAATTCGGAGGAATGACTACCTATGCTAAATGCAAACATAAGTATACAAATTCATATCAACAAAAATAAGCTAGCTGTGGTGTAGGGGTAACCGCGTTTCAATTACGCAATAGTCTGTAAAAGTAAAGCTTACAAAATTTTTGAAAAGAAAGTCAAACGTTTGGTGTAATGAGTTGCCTAAAAGTATGAAATAAAAAATATTAGGGAAATGTTTGGTGCACCTCATTTTATGTTCATGATTTCGAGCATCATTCAAAGGCACGTAGAACGTTTCTCTGGTCTACTTATTGCTTTTCCACAAATCATTTCATAAAATATTTGACTGATTTCTTTCATTTTTTTATTTCAAGTTTTATTCAGAAAGCATGATCTTATTGAGTCCTCTTTTGCCTTCCTAACGTACTTGATTCGATGGAAGCCTTTTTGACATTTAAATACTGCACCAATGTATCTTTTTATGTGCAAAATAGCTAGGTCCTGAACAGACGAAATTTTTTACACTTCATTTACAGCGGCTTTTCGTGAAATATTTAAATTTTTCCTCAGCTTATTAATTAAGTTTCCGTTAATTACCCTGATTACTTTCAAGCAGTTAAATATTTTCATGCCAAACTAGGCCTCATGCTGGTCACTTTGATACCCTGTTTACCTGTTTCTCTCCCTTTGTTTGGCTATGAAAATTTGGACAAAACCTCATGGTGTAAGTTATATGGAGTCTTGTGTTCGGCTCTGCTCACGCGATTAGAAAAACGTATCGAGTGTTAATCATATGGTAAAATTGTCCTTTCTGCGTGCTGTCATTTTCAAAATTCGTCTTTTCGACATCTTGAACCTTTTATGAGATGCGGCGATTTTTACGACCACTGATTCCCGAAGCGCAGGAAAGGTTCGGACGCACTGCGAGGGACTCATCCACGGATGTATAGTAAGAATCAATGTCTCAAGAATGAAAAGAGATATCAATCCGGTCTCAACTGTAAATACAATTTAGATATATTGGTTAAATTTCATACCCAGTAATGTATGGCCTTAAATGAACTATACGAAAAGTCTACACAATGTGATTTTACTTCTGCAAATTTTTAAAAATTTCGTAACTATGACGAATAACGAAAATAAATTCAGAGATTTATCGTTTAAAGATATCAAGCTAGAGGTTGCGGAAGAATCTAATTTTTTCACCGAATAGTTTTCTTAAAATCGGATGTTAAGTATTTCATAGCTGCCGTCGCACCCGCTCCACTGCTTGGCCCAGAAGACACTTGGCTGTCGCTCTGTGTCGCACGTGCTGCAGCGACAAGATTCAAACACGTTTGAATTCAAACGTCCCCAGTTGCAGCGGGAAACAGGCAGCGACACAGATTTCGCTCAAGTATGACACCTGCTGTTGTGTTTTGTCGTCTGAAGTTGTCGCACGCTGTTGCTCGCTTCTGTCGCTCACGTAGGACACGGCCTAAGACGCGCCAGTATAGACTAAACATAAAAAAAATCCTTAGTAAACATGATCTTTAAAATTCATGTCTTAAGAGGTAGAAGCACGTGTACATCTTCGATAAGGAAAAACATACACTCCTGGAAATGGAAAAAAGAACACATTGACACCGGTGTGTCAGACCCACCATACTTGCTCCGGACACTGCGAGAGGGCTGTACAAGCAATGATCACACGCACGGCACAGCGGACACACCAGGAACCGCGGTGTTGGCCGTCGAATGGCGCTAGCTGCGCAGCATTTGTGCACCGCCGCCGTCAGTGTCAGCCAGTTTGCCGTGGCATACGGAGCTCCATCGCAGTATTTAACACTGGTAGCATGCCGCGACAGCGTGGACGTGAACCGTATGTGCAGTTGACGGACTTTGAGCGAGGGCGTATAGTGGGCATGCGGGAGGCCGGGTGGACGTACCGCCGAATTGCTCAACACGTGGGGCGTGAGGTCTCCACAGTACATCGATGTTGTCGCCAGTGGTCGGCGGAAGGTGCACGTGCCCGTCGACCTGGGACCGGACCGCAGCGACGCACGGATGCACGCCAAGACCGTAGGATCCTGCGCAGTGCCGTAGGGGACCGCACCGCCACTTCCCAGCAAATTAGGGACACTGTTGCTCCTGGGGTATCGGCGAGGACCATTCGCAACCGTCTCCATGAAGCTGGGCTACGGTCCCGCACACCGTTAGGCCGCCTTCCGCTCACGCCCCAACATCGTGCAGCCCGCCTCCAGTGGTGTCGCGACAGGCGTGAATGGAGGGACGAATGGAGACGTGTCGTCTTCAGCGATGAGAGTCGCTTCTGCCTTGGTGCCAATGATGGTCGTATGCGTGTTTGGCGCCGTGCAGGTGAGCGCCACAATCAGGACTGCATACGACCGAGGCACACAGGGCCAACACCCGGCATCATGGTGTGGGGAGCGACCTCCTACACTGGCCGTACACCACTGGTGATCGTCGAGGGGACACTGAATAGTGCACGGTACATCCAAACCGTCATCGAACCCATCGTTCTACCATTCCTAGACCGGCAAGGGAACTTGCTGTTCCAACAGGACAATGCACGTCCGCATGTATCCCGTGCCACCCAACGTGCTCTAGAAGGTGTAAGTCAACTACCCTGGCCAGCAAGATCTCCGGATCTGTCCCCCATTGAGCATGTTTGGGACTGGATGAAGCGTCGTCTCACGCGGTCTGCACGTCCAGCACGAACGCTGGTCCAACTGAGGCGCTAGGTGGAAATGGCATGGCAAGCCGTTCCACAGGACTACATCCAGCATCTCTACGATCGTCTCCATGGGAGAATAGCAGCCTGCATTGCTGCGAAAGGTGGATATACACTGTACTAGTGCCGACATTGTGCATGCTCTGTTGCCTGTGTCTATGTGCCTGTGGTTCTGTCAGTGTGATCATGTGATGTATCTGACCCCAGGAATGTGTCAATAAAGTTTCCCCTTCCTGGGACAATGAATTCACGGTGTTCTTATTTCAATTTCCAGGAGTGTATTTCTTCTACTGCAAGCCCTTTGGTTTCCCTATTCTTGGAGGATGTAGTATGGACCAAAACAAGAAGAAAGTTTCCACTAAATACGAGCTCTAAAATGCATACCTCAAGAGCTATTGCCACCTGTTCAGCAGAAGAGCTGTGCTTCACAGTATCAAAGATGAACAAGTGCTCACAGTTCTTAAGGTACGCACTGTAGAGCCCACACATACTGGACGTTTTTGACTTGTTTTGATCCATACCGCCACCTCTGAATGTACCTACTCTACAAGCTTAGCAGCAACATATACCGGTTCGTGTATTCCACCGCCAGATGTGGCAGGCCGATTTTCGCTTGTAACTTCCGACTCGGTCGTTTCCAGACCAGGGTCCCTTATACTGATACATTTAGCACTATCCATCACACCTGAGAGTTTGTAACTTCATCACGGAACCGCTATGTATGTAAGCGTGTCTCTCCTAATAGCCGTCAGGCACATTTGCTTTGCTGTTTCAGCAGATATTTGCAATTTCGCTTCTGCAGTGTGTAGATGGAGTTAGCCCAAACAAATGCTGATCATCACGTTTTTCGCGCGACACCCAGTGTCGACGGAAAACGTAGGTTTGTTTCCTGTTACAAACAAAATGCTTTTTAAATTGAAAATTTATGTGCCCATTCGATAGGGCGATCCCAAATTTATATACGTGCTGCGTCTGACATGTCCAACAGAACAGACGGCACTGTTTTTGATACAACGGCCATAAACATTAATACTTCAAGGGACGAACCGATGTCACCCGCAAGTGAGCACTGAACTAATTCCATGACGGAAGTTGAAAAGCCGGCCGGAGTGGCCGTGCGGTTCTAGGCGCTACAGTCTGGAGCCAAGCGACCGCTACGGTCGCACGTTCGAATCCTGCCTCGGGCATGGATGTGTGTGATGTCCTTAGGTTAGTTAGGTTTAATTAGTTCTAAGTTCTAGGCGACTGATGACCTCAGAAGTTAAGTCGCATAGTGCTCAGAGCCATTTGAACCATTTTTGAAGTTGAAAATTTGTACCGGACGGGGGACTCGGCCACGGATTTCGCGCTTTCCGCGACCAGTCGCCTTAAATGCTTTTTTTTTTCCTTTCTTTCCGTAATCGAACCCGGGCGTGCTACATGGCCGTCAGGCGTGCTGAGCATATTTTTTTAGTCTGCACTGTCAAAATAATTACGTGGGAAGAAAAAAAGTAATGCAGCAAGGGATATTCGAACCCTAGACCGCGCTCGTGAAACAAACATCTTAACAGACGTTTTTTCCTTTTTTTTTTCTCTGGCGACCTTTATTTTATTTTTTTATACTGAGTACGTATGAAGGAACAAACACAAAGAAACACTTCTGGAACTCAAGACATGCGGCGTCGATACACCACGAGCGCCGCAGCCTACCAATGTGAAACAAAAATCAACAGTACAGTGGTAGCACACGCCAAAAATTATGACATCTTGGAAACCAAAAAGTGCCATTTTGTCCGCTGGGAACACGTTATCGAAGCATGCGGCCAGTAAGAGGCGGTCATCATTTCAACGGTCGTCGCCAGTCGCCAACCGTCGCAGCGTCCGGGGTCGCTAAACACAATCAGAGACCGTTTCCGTTACCGTGTGGGGACCTTGGAAGCACCACGTCTGCAATTCAACTTCTTCTTACACCCGGCACGAGCCAGCTGGGTGGTGGGTCTATGAACGACGGCTCAGATAGTTAGCAAAACGGCTCCTGTATTGCATTCCAAGTTTCCGGGGTGGAGAAGAGTTTGTACCTCTTTAATTCAGACGAATTTTGCATGAGAACTGGACAGGCACTCGACCCCCTCCTTACATATCACCTAATTGATTATGTGGGCAACGGTAACGGAAGAAAATGATGATGGACCCTGCTAGTTGATAAAGTAAGGAGTGCACACTCACAATAATTTAATAAAAATCGTAATCTACTCAGAAAAAAAGAGAACTTTATCATAATAAACAACATTAAATGGGATTCTGCATATATCTACGAAATGATATGCGGATTAAATATTACAATGAGATTTATTATACATCACAACATAAATGTACATGATTAACGACACAAAGAGTGGGTTAAAGGATAGGGTATGCTAAAATATTATGAGAATAAGGGTTGTCTCGAGAACAAGGGGACTCCTACTCTCTGTGATGCAATTGATTGCCGATAATGACTGGATGTCCTACTGAATCAAATATTAATCTCCCGACTATATAGCAGTATCGCAATTAGAAGTGAGAGCTCAAATGGGATCACATGGACAAACAAGCAAGGTGGACTTGTAGCAGAGCGAGTACGCGTGCTGTTGATGGATTCAGTATAAAATTGATAAGGTGCTATAATGCCGGAGCCGCAAAATACTGTACCAGTACTGAAATCTGCAGCACGTCATCAGTAGGCAGCGTCCTGATGATGTAGGCGCCTACTTCTGCCATACAGCAACTCTGTGTCAACCCTGGCCGAGAAGGCTGTCCGAGAATTCTAAATTCTTCCGAAAACGAGCGACCAAGTCGCAAGACCGTCCGACTCTGAGGAAGATCAGATCCCGACTCCTCTGGCCACGCAACGCAAGAGCGAAGCCAACATTGCTCTACTCCCTACTCTCCTCGAAAAACTGCGAATCAGCATTCAGTTCTGAATCCAAAATTCCCCCACGCTGTCTCAGAACGTCATTCGCGCCAATAGCGACCATTCCCTCCAGTTTCGAGCAGGGATTTATGACATCAACTAGCCTCAGTTTAAGTTGACCAATCATGCCTCTACTATTCAGCTGAGGGCACTGAACTTGCCATTACAATAATATTATTCGGTCTGTTACTACTGTGCAATGACACAGAACATTAATAAAATTGATGAAAATGATAGGAGACATGCAAAAGAGGGCATAGAACCTCTCAGCGTTCTGTTTGTTAAGACCATGTACTAGTCCATCATGTATTGCTACAAACTGAGTACATCCTTTTCGCCGATGTGGTAATGTAATGGATTGCCATTCCCTTTACCCAACTGACCGCATTCAAAATGGTTCAAATGGCTCTGAGCACTATTGGACTTAACATCTGTGGTCATCAGTCCCCTAGAACTTAGAACTACTTAAACCTAACTAACCCAAGGACATCACAAACATCCATGTCCGAGGCAGGATTCGAACCTGCGACCGTAGCGGCCACGCGGTTCCACACTGAAGAGCCTAGAAGCGCACGGCCACACCGGCCGGCTGACCGCATTCATCCGGGTCATCAGGAAATAGATGGCGTCGGGATGAAAGAGATCCATGGGCACAATCGAAACATAGCGGCGACGTAGGGGGAAAGCCAGTATCTGGTGGATCAGTTTCCAGCACTCGCATGCAGAACCACAGATCAATCTATGTTTGTCAGTGTCTATCGTCGAGCAACTGGGGCACATGGGATCGTCAGCTAGGTGAATGGCATAGAGCTTTCGTTCCGCTCCGGCTATCTGAGCATGCTTTCCGTCCGACTCAAATTCTCAACTCATCGCACACTGCGAAATGGCGTCCCTGTCCATGTATGTAGTATATCTGTAAACTTGACTGCAATGGTGGCCTCCTTGCTGCACAGCAGAGTCCGAACATCTTGCGGGAATACGCGAAACGCTGTGAGAAAGTGAGGTAAAGGGGCGGGGACGCTACTTGGTAGCGTGTGGTAAGTTGATAATTTGGATCAGACAGAAAGCACGGTAAGATAGCCAAAGCAGTTAAGGTGACCACTCGTGCAAGGCAAGAAATCTGGCTACGAGTTCCGATCCAGCAAAAATTTTCAACGTTCACCATCGAATTGCGGGTGATATTGGTTCCTCCCTCGAAATATCCAAATCAGTCTTATTCATTCAAGTACAGTGAAACTCAAAGAAGGAGCAGTTCTCCAGCGGCGACTGAGCAGCGCTGCCACACCGTGATGGCAGTCAGTGCGGACTGGGGCTGCTGTCACTGATGACTTATTATTCTTCCCATTTTACTGTCCTTCTTAATACATGTTGTAATGGGAGGCGGGGTTTGCTGGATGTGGGTGGCAGTCGTCTGCCGAAGATGGGTGCAGGTGCAGCGGAAGAAGATCCCGGTGAGTTTGCTGCAACTTCTGTGTTGGTGTTTGTTTACTGTGATGCGACTTAGGAGCTGCAAGTGACTAAGGCGAGCGAGGTGAATACTATGTCACAACGTACTCTGGTACAGAATCCTCTGATTGCAGGCAGTGCACCCCGCTGCTATTGCTGCTGCTCATATTCACGGTCGAAGTACGAGGGGTGCGGCGGTGGTAATTACATGTACATCTGCACTCCTGGAAATGGAAAAAAGAACACATTGACACCGGTGTGTCAGACCCACCATACTTGCTCCGGACACTGCGAGAGGGCTGTACAAGCAATGATCACACGCACGGCACAGCGGACACACCAGGAACCGCGGTGTTGGCCGTCGAATGGCGCTAGCTGCGCAGCATTTGTGCACCGCCGCCGTCAGTGTCAGCCAGTTTGCCGTGGCATACGGAGCTCCATCGCAGTCTTTAACACTGGTAGCATGCCGCGACAGCGTGGACGTGAACCGTATGTGCAGTTGACGGACTTTGAGCGAGGGCGTATAGTGGGCATGCGGGAGGCCGGGTGGACGTACCGCCGAATTGCTCAACACGTGGGGCGTGAGGTCTCCACAGTACATCGATGTTGTCGCCAGTGGTCGGCGGAAGGTGCACGTGCCCGTCGACCTGGGACCGGACCGCAGCGACGCACGGATGCACGCCAAGACCGTAGGATCCTACGCCGTGCCGTAGGGGACCGCACCGCCACTTCCCAGCAAATTAGGGACACTGTTGCTCCTGGGGTATCGGCGAGGACCATTCGCAACCGTCTCCATGAAGCTGGGCTACGGTCCCGCACACCGTTAGGCCGTCTTCCGCTCACGCCCCAACATCGTGCAGCCCGCCTCCAGTGGTGTCGCGACAGGCGTGAATGGAGGGACGAATGGAGACGTGTCGTCTTCAGCGATGAGAGTCGCTTCTGCCTTGGTGCCAATGATGGTCGTATGCGTGTTTGGCGCCGTGCAGGTGAGCGCCACAATCAGGACTGCATACGACCGAGGCACACAGGGCCAACACCCGGCATCATGGTGTGGGGAGCGATCTCCTACACTGGCCGTACACCACTGGTGATCGTCGAGGGGACACTGAATAGTGCACGGTACATCCAAACCGTCATCGAACCCATCGTTCTACCATTCCTAGACCGGCAAGGGAACTTGCTGTTCCAACAGGACAATGCACGTCCGCATGTATCCCGTGCCACCCAACGTGCTCTAGAAGGTGTAAGTCAACTACCCTGGCCAGCAAGATCTCCGGATCTGTCCCCCATTGAGCATGTTTGGGACTGGATGAAGCGTCGTCTCACGCGGTCTGCACGTCCAGCACGAACGCTGGTCCAACTGAGGCGCCAGGTGGAAATGGCATGGCAAGCCGTTCCACAGGACTACATCCAGCATCTCTACGATCGTCTCCATGGGAGAATAGCAGCCTGCATTGCTGCGAAAGGTGGATATACACTGTACTAGTGCCGGCATTGTGCATGCTCTGTTGCCTGTGTCTATGTGCCTGTGGTTCTGTCAGTGTGATCATGTGATGTATCTGACCCCAGGAATGTGTCAATAAAGTTTCCCCTTCCTGGGACAATGAATTCACGGTGTTCTTATTTCAATTTCCAGGAGTGTAGTTGCATCACGCACCAATGTCCCAGAACACAGAAGTCCCTCGTTGACACCTCGGTGGAGGCGAGTCCCTACTTTTTCGAAAATGAAGATGGTTGCACAACCACTGTAACGTATGTTCGATATGTTGCCGTGATGAAAAACTTTGTTACGCATGAACTGCCCCAACAGCTGGTTCCAAGACGACGCAGCATCGGCACATACGGCACGGATTTAGTGGGGAGCTGTGCGACGATTGTTTGGTAACCGTGTCAACTCAAGGCACGGCGTCAACGCATGGCCTCCAAAATCGCCTGACCTGACAGCGTGTGATTGTTGTGGGGACACCTTAGTAGCGCGGTTTGCCGTATTCGACCAGCTACCGCCGAAGAACTTAAAGCAAGAATACGACAGTAAATCTCTAGAATTCCTATTTAAATATTAGGTAGAGCCATGCATAACGTTCCTATCAGACTGCACAACTGTGCGCACCGAGTGGAGCTCATCTATCGGCTGTGATAGTCAAGAAATAAAAATGCTTGTGACAGTCAATATTGGCATGCTGTGTACTACACTCTCGCACAAATAAAGATGTCTGAAGTAATTTTCTTCATCCGTTAATCTCCAGTCCAAAATTTCACGTTCTTTAGAGTCACCCCGTAAATGTTTTATTTATTACATTAGCAATATATTAGTAAACTCCCTATTTCTTAAGGGATCGAACTCACAGGAACAAAACAGCTTCAGATTTATAAACTTACACATGTGATCAAAAGTATCGGGACAGCCCCAATAACATACTTTTTCAGCCCGCATCTCGTGGTCGTGCGGTAGCGTTCTCGCTTCCCACGCCCGGGTTCCCGGGTTCGATTCCCGGCGGGGTCAGGGATTTTCTCTGCCTCGTGATGGCTGGGTGTTGTGTGCTGTCCTTAGGTTAGTTATGTTTAAGTAGTTCTAAGTTCTACGGGACTTATGACCACAGCAGTTGAATTCCATAGTGCTCAGAGCCATTTGAACCATACTTTTTTCATATTAGGTGCACTGTGCTGCCACCTACTGCCAGGTACTCCATATCAGCGACCTCAGCAGTCATTAGACATCGTGAAAGAGCAGAATGGGGCGCTCCGCGGAACTCACGGACTTCGAACGGGATCAGGTGATTAGGTGTCACTTGTTTCATACGTCTTTACGCGAGATTTCCACACTTCTGAACATCCCTAGATCCACTGTTTCCGACGTAATAGTGAAGTGGAAACGTGAAGGTACACGTACAGCACAAAAGCGTACAGGTCGACCTCGTCTGTTGACTGACAGAGACAGCCGACAGATGAGGAGGGTCGTAATGTGTATACAGACCATCACACAGGGATTCCAAACTGCATCAGGATCCACTGCAAGTACTGTGACAGTTAGGCGGGAGGTGAGAAAACTTGTCTTTCACGGTCGAACAGCTGCTCATAAGCTTCACATCACGCCGGCAAACGCCAAACAACGCCTCGCTTGGTGTAAGGAGCGTAAACATTGGACGACTGAACTGTGGAAAACCGTTGTATGGAATGACGAATCACGGTACACAATGTGGCGATCCGATGACAGGGTGTGGGTATGGCGAATGCCTGGTGAACGTTATCTGCCAGCGTGTATAGTGCCAAAAGTAAAATTCGGTGGCGGTGGTGTTGTTATGGCGTGGTCGAGTTTTTCATGGAGGAGGCTTGCACCCCTTGTTGTTTTGCGTGGCACCACCACAACACAGACCTACATTGATGTTTCAAGCACCTTCCTGCTTCCCACTGTTGAAGAGCAATTCGGGGATGGCGATTACATCTTTCAACACGATAGAGCACCTGCTCATAATGCACGGCCAGTGGCGGAGTGGTTACACTTCAATAACATCCCTGTAATGGACTGGCCTGCACAGAGTCCTGACCTGAATCCTATAGAACACCTTTGGGATGTTTTGGAACGCCCACTTCGTTCCAGGCCTCACCGACCAATATCGATACCTATCCTCAGTCATCGAGGCTAAGGGTTGGCTAACATCATACTGAATTCCAGCATTACCAATGGAGGGCGCCACGAACTTGTAAGTCATTTTCAACCAAGTGTCCGGATACTTTTGATCACATAGTGCACTTTACAAATTAGTTAACGTGTGAAATATTTGACGATAAGCTTTTAAGGGAGGATAAGAAAAGGTTGGAAATTATGTTTAAAGCTTATTGTAAGTCGCAAAGTGCTCTCTGTATCAAACACTGTATGAATATACTCTTGGTAGTTTGCGTTTTGTTGTGAGCAGAAACTGGTTTCCCAGGAACCCGAATGTTTATGACGTCATATCTCGCAAATTGTGTATCGTACAGTAGTATAATTTTGCTCCTACACTCAGGGGTATATGAGGATACTGTCTGCAAAATGTGTTACGAATAGAGTTAGTAGTAAAGAAGTAGTAAATTAAAGCGTTGCTTAAGTTTTGCAGTATGACAAGCGAAAATGTACTAAGTCATAAACTTTATTACTTTCATTGATTCGTGTGGGTCTCAGGAGGTAAAAGATTCGTAAAAATTTGAGATTATGTCTGAGTTTTGTTGCAAGTCAACAGATGCTCAGATTCACAAATGCTGGCTGGATATAGCGTGGGTGGTTTATGCGCCACGATTTCCGCTGCCTGGAGACATGTTCACAATTTTTGACTGTAATAGTATCTTGCTGTGTTAAACCTATAACATCAGATTATAGTTCTTAATGAGAAGCTTAGAGCAGCATTTTCAATTTTTAAATTTAGTCAGTACTCATGTAAAATATTGAAAATAAATTGTTTGTTCCACCGGAAGCCGTGAGACAGGCAACCTTCAACCGTGCTCCTATGCTATGTACTGTTTCCGCCTTTTAGTAATATAGATGTTGTACACCGGCAACATCAGATCCTGTCATTAAGATCTTACTAACATAGGAATGAGTAGTGCTATATGGACAATACCGGTCACAACAATAACCAATTACCTACCGAAACTTAGAACTTGTGAAATAAAGTTCAGTGTCATTTGCCCTGAAACATCTAGACATGTCATTTTTCAACCTGGTTCAGATGTTTAACGGTATGAAAGTGCTAGCGGGGAAATGGCGTGAATTTTAATGTAGCTAGTGTTGTGGGTTGGCATGAGAGCCAACACCGCGTTACTAGAGGAGGCCGAAAGGCACGCGTTTTAGCTCACGCAGGCTGGCGTGAGGTCTGGAACAGGACAAGGAAATTAGAATTTAGAAAAAACGGACGTAGCTGGTGGAATACTTAACTTTAATCCATTAATGGTGAACGTCGCTCTGGACGGTACATTATTCACAGTATCAATAGTAACTGGTAATGGCGCCTTGCTAGGTCGTAGCAAATGACGTAGCTGAAAGCTATGCTAACTATCGTCTCGGCAAATGGGAGCGTATTTTGTCAGTGAACCATCGCTAGCAAAGTCGGTTGTACAACTGGGGCGAGTGCTAGGAAGTCTCTCTAGACCTGCCGTGTGGCGGCGCTCGGTCTGCAATCACTGATAGTGGCGACACGCGGGTCCGACGTATACTACCGGACCGCGGCCGATTTAAAGGCTACCACCTAGCAAGTGTGGTGTCTGGCGGTGACACCACAGCTAGCATCTGTGGTTACTACTTGCAAGAATTATTTTTTTCATCTGCTATGATTGTTTCACTCCTCTCGTGCTATAAGTGTTGTCATTGGCATAAATATCACACTCTTCAGCAAAAGAAGTTTGCAAAATGGGTAAAGGTAAAACAATATAATTGAAGAGCGAATCATTTACATGTGTTTTAAAAGTAATAAAACATACATTTCACTAGTGTTGTAGTATAGAATTATACCGCTGACTTGCTTCGTTTTTGTTTGAAACCACAAAACTGAAAAGTAAAAAATGGTTCAAATGGCTCTGAGCACTATGCGACTTAAATTCTGAGGTCATCAGTCGCCTAGAACGTAGAACTAATTAAACCTAACGAACTTAAGGACATCACACACATCTATGCCCGAGGCAGGATTCGAACCTGCGACCGTAGCGGTCGCTCGGTTCCAGACTGTAGCGCCTAGAACCGCACGGCCACTCCGGCCGGCTACTGAAAAGTAAAATAAAAGTAAAGAAAAAGTAATTTTAAAGGCTGGCTGTCGGGTGTAGGTCTTAATATGAAGCATTGCACTTTGACTAAAAGATGAAGGAGCTTCACCGGCGAAAGATGTTTATGGAGGGGGGGAGGGGGGATCGTTAGCAGATCTATAAGGGTAAATGTTGGCTGTGTGTCACGGAAGAGAAAAGGAGTGAGAGACAGAAATATTGATAGAACTGTAGTATGAAAAAGAAAGCGGTAAGGGAGGATGGAGAGGGAAAAACGGGGAGGGGGGGGGGGAGTGTGGCACTAACGTGCTGCGGAGGGATAGTTGGGGAACACTTAGAATTGATTTCTGAACTACATACCGGCGCAAATTTGATAGTCTGTTTCGGTGTGGTGTATGTCTTTGGATGTACAGAGGTGTTCGGTTTGGACGAGGAGAGATGAGAATTGATGACATGGTTAAAGATCCACGTGGGAACGCGTTAGGTAAACAAGACGGAGCGGATATCTGTGCAAGACTAGCGTAACAAAGGGTAGCTCTAATAAGTTTAATACACTCCTAGAAATTGAAATAAGAACACCGTGAATTCATTGTCCCAGGAAGGGGAAACTTTATTGACACATTCCTGGGGTCAGATACATCACATGATCACACTGACAGAACCACAGGCACATAGACACAGGCAACAGAGCATGCACAATGTCGGCACTAGTACAATGTATATCCACCTTTCGCAGCAATGCAGGCTGCTATTCTCCCATGGAGACGATCGTAGAGACGCTGGATGTAGTCCTGTGGAACGGCTTGCCATGCCATTTCCACCTGGCGCCTCAGTTGGACCAGCGTTCGTGCTGGACGTGCAGACCGCGTGAGACGACGCTTCATCCAGTCCCAAACATGCTCAATGGGGGACAGATCCGGAGATCTTGCTGGCCAGGGTAGTTGACTTACACCTTCTAGAGCACGTTGGGTGGCACGGGATACATGCGGACGTGCATTGTCCTGTTGGAACAGCAAGTTCCCTTGCCGGTCTAGGAATGGTAGAACGATGGGTTCGATGACGGTTTGGATGTACCGTGCACTATTCAGTGTCCCTTCGACGATCACCAGTGGTGTACGGCCAGTGTAGGAGATCGCTCCCCACACCATGATGCCGGGTGTTGGCCCTGTGTGCCTCAGTCGTATGCAGTCCTGATTGTGGCGCTCACCTGCACGGCGCCAAACACGCATACGACCATCATTGGCACCAAGGCAGAAGCGACTCTCATCGCTGAAGACGACACGTCTCCATTCGTCCCTCCATTCACGCCTGTCGCGACACCACTGGAGGCGGGCTGCACGATGTTGGGGCGTGAGCGGAAGACGGCCTAACGGTGTGCGGGACCGTAGCCCAGCTTCATGGAGACGGTTGCGAATGGTCCTCGCCCCTCGCCGATATCCCAGGAGCAACAGTGTCCCTAATTTGCTGGGAAGTGGCGGTGCGGTCCCCTACGGCACTGCGTAGGATCCTACGGTCTTGGCGTGCATCCGTGCGTCGCTGCGGTCCGGTCCCAGGTCGACGGGCACGTGCACCTTCCGCCGACCACTGGCGACAACATCGATGTACCGTGGAGACCTCACGCCCCACGTGTTGAGCAATTCGGCGGTACGTCCACCCGGCCTCCCGCATGCCCACTATACGCCCTCGCTCAAAGTCCGTCAACTGCACATACGGTTCACGTCCACGCTGTCGCGGCATGCTACCAGTGTTAAAGACTGCGATGGAGCTCCGTATGCCACGGCAAACTGGCTGACACTGACGGCGGCGGTGCACAAATGCTGCGCAGCTAGCGCCATTCGACGGCCAACACCGCGGTTCCTGGTGTGTCCGCTGTGCCGTGCGTGTGATCATTGCTTGTACAGCCCTCTCGCAGTGTCCGGAACAAGTATGGTGGGTCTGACACACCGGTGTCAATGTGTTCTTTTTTCCATTTCCAGGAGTGTAGTTTTGGAGCAGTCTACTTGTACGGCCATATTTTAGTAATTTTAGTCTATCATGGCCTTTTTTGCTTCATTAGTATATGGGTTTTCCAAGTTAGCTGCTAGTCGAGCGTTAGTCTCAGGATTTTAGTGTGTTGGTTAGAAGGATATAATACCATAAACGGTTAGGTGGAAGTCATGCAGGTGGAGGCCGCGGATGTTTCGTATTATAACTATTGCCTGAGTTTTGCAAGAGTGTTCCTTGAGGAGCCATTAGTGGCATTAACAGGCAGACTGGTTACAATGTAGTTCCAGGGATCGTTGGGATTTCTTGAGTGTAGAGTATAGGAACAGGAATGATGTGTCATCAGCGTAATGAAGGAGATGAACAAGTCAGTGGTAGTTTGGGTATATTGGCGATGTAGAGGACATAGAAAGAGAGGAGAACGGACAGATCCATTGGGCACGTCCGCAGTAGGATATGAGTCCAATGTCTCCCGTTCCCATCAACCACCCTGCTCTATGAGTTCGAGGATCATCGTCCATCAGTACGGAGTCTGGGCCCGCAACACCCCGTAACAACCGCACTTGAGATCTCAAAATCTCGTCTCGATACCTGAGAGCAGTTAAACCGACTCACCCATGCAATTTCTTTGTGAGTTGTTTGAGTGGTTAACATAATCCCTGCCCACACCGTTAGGGATCCTCCTGGATATCGGTCTCGTTCCACAGTGTTTGGGACCCAAAATAATGTTCCATGTTCCCTCCAGATGCGAATCCGCAGAGAATCACTCTCCCAACAAAATCGGCACTCATCTGTGAAAAGAACATTGGCCCACTATTCGTCCGTCCAGGTGGCATGTTGATGACTCCACTCTAGACGTTCCTTTCTGTGAAGACGCGTCAGAGCTACACAAACAACAGGTTTCCGACAATAGAGGCCACTGTGCTAAAGCCTTCTGTACACCGTTTGCCTCGATACAACACGTCCAGGGGATGTTGCGAGGTCAGATGCCAGTTGCCGTGCAGTGCTAAGGCGGTACCATCGTGTCCTCACAGCAAGATAACGGTCCTCTGTTTTTGATATCACACGTGGTAAGTCATCGGGCCACAAGACTTTGCTACTGTCCTGCTTCCATTCTTCCTATGGCCCTCCACCGCAGAGAGTCTGGTAGGCGTCTTCTCTGTGCCATAGTGCACCATCTGTGACAATATACACAGCGATTATGGACGTGGGACCACCCGGCGAACACTGCCCCGTTTGAGAGGGGCCAAGACGCTATCGTTGGAGTGATTGTCCGGTGACCGGAAAGCCATCTTCCGTACAGATCACGATCGTACGCACATCTTTTGACAGTTTGTATGATTATATCGTGAATTAGACACTGGACGGGGAAATAGTGGTTGTTGCTTTAATTTCGTATACTGAGTATTTCATAGCATCGAAGATGAACAAGTGCTCCTACCTCTTAAGGTATGCATTTTAGAGGCACCTTAAGCTAGGCAACCCAACTTGCATCCTTTGCCACCCAGGGCACAGGACGTAAACTGTGTTGCTGAGCTTAAGGTGCGTGAGGTATTTTCTGGGCCACTTCTATTCTGCCCGCCCTGTACAAGTTGCATAATAATTAACAGCGAAAATTGACACGGTTAGAAATAGACGGTAACCGAAGTGAACATATTTAAAACGTCACGGTGCAAGGGAGCTTAATTAAAAAGGAAAGACTAATATTAATTAATAACAATAATTTTACTAGCTGTGTGACTGGTTACGAAGTCTCGTAACCGGTTAGCCCTGACTATTATTAGCACGCAATCTGACTGCATAAAATAAAAATAAACAATGACAAGGAATTTCCATTAACACAATTGATTAATTAAGTCCCCTGCAACTATAAAAGCAATGAAACAACAAAGCACAAGTGTAACTGTTCTGTGTGTGGTAGTGTGACTCAACATACATGTATCTGGCTCGGTTCTTTCTCAAAACGACAAAATATTTTAAACGCCATTTACAACAGTGAAGTAATTGAAAAACCAGAAATACTATAATTGCACATACAAACCAGAATTACAAGTGTAATATATGAACACGAACCAGATGCGTTGTTGACTGAACCTGTGAGCAAGAGGGATTGTTATTAAAGAAAACTGTAATACCTTTTTACCTCATTATATATTGACGAAAATATTCCATTACACCAGCATCATAAATCAAAAGCCCATCTCTTTTCTCAAATATATTCTGACAATTGCATCTTCATCCATCTAAACGTTACACCAACCGAACAGACAACATTTCAGTCAACACTCAGATCGCCTACTCTCTCGCCCAACAGAAAAACGACTGCTCTCGACATCCTCTGAACTACTACTGCCCCAGTGGAGGCGGCGGAATAATAATCTTTGGCGCAATCTCTGGCGCTGTGACTCAGTGTAGCCACCTTTCAACGGACCAGCGCAATCTCTGGCGCTGTGACTCAGTGTAGCCACCTTTCAACGGGCCTGCAGACGCGCAGTCTAGGAGATAATTGCGATTTGTTGGTGCTCCATATTGCGTGTACCATATTCCCCAACCATGGACTATGGATTAAATTTGAACCGACTTAGACAGGGACTCAATCGAATAGTTTACATTTTTAAATGCAGCTGTACTAACGACGCCCATATTTCATACAGGAGTCTTTGGCGGCCGACAACCACACATTCACAATTATCTCACAAACGGTTCGCCAGAGGAACTTTGGTTAATAGATCGTTTTTTCTTCTCTTACCAGTTTTCTCTATTAATTATGATACACAGTGTATATAACACTTCTCATTCTTGTGTAATTTGATTTTAATTACAGAATCTAATGGTGGCAGTAGACCAAACTTTTCACTAATACTCTGGCAGAAAAAAATCGCAGTACAAAAAAAATTAATGAAGAATAATGAAATTTTGGGAATATATTCGTCTAGGTAACATATTTAAGTGATAAACATTGCAAGATCACAGATCAATGTAAGCGCGAGCTGAGCCATAGCAGTTGGGAAATGCTGGTACATTAATAACCGATGTAACCGCCAGAATGTTGAATGCAAGCATGCAAACGTTCATCCATTGCATTGTGCAGGTGGCGGATGTCAGTTTGTGAGATGGAGTTCAATGCCTGTTGCATCTGGTCGGTCAAAGCAGAGACGGCTAATATTGTTTGTGGATGAGGCTGGAGTTGTCTTCTGATCAGGTCCCATATGTTCTCGACTGCAGGCTTGCAGGTTGAGCAGGCGAAGGCAACATGACTGTCGAGCCTCTCTAGAGCATGATGAGTTGCAACAGTGCCATATGGGCGAGCGTTATACTGTTGGAAAACACCCGCTGGAATGCTGCTCATGAAAGGCAGCACAACAGGTCGAATCACCACACTGAGGTACAAATTGGCAGTGTGCTCCTCCTGTTATACAAAACAGCAGCCCAGACCGTGACTTCAGGTCTAGGTCCAGAGTGTCAAACACTGGTTGCAGGCTCTCAATTGGCCTCCTTCTAATCAAGACACGGCCATCACTGGCGCCGAGGCAGATCCAGAAAACACAACAAACCTCCACCCTACCCTCCAAAGAGCTATAGCTTGGCACCACGGAAGTCACAAGTGGCGGTGGTTGGGGTTCAGTGGAATGCATGCTGCAGGACATTTGGTTCGGACCTGTCCTTGAAGTAACCGATTTGTAACAGTTCCTTGTGTCACTGTGGTACCAACATTTGCTCAGATTGCTGCTGCAGATGCAGTACGGTGGGCTGGAGCCATACGACGAATACGATGGTCTTCCCTATCGGACCGTCCAGACCCCGGTCTTCTTGCGATCCCACATTCCCATGACCACCGCCGCCAGTGGCTACATTCCTGCTAAGTCTTTCTGCAATATTGCAGAAGGCACAGCGAGCTTCTCGTAGCCCCATTACACGACCTCATTCAAAGTCAGTGAGGTGGGGATGTATGTATGTATGTAAACTGGGGACCTAGAAACGACGGAGTGGCTCCGTCCCCGCCGCAGCAGCAGTGGTCCACAACCCCACGACGACTACCGCAGTCCACTTCACCCCTCCGCCGCCCCCCACCGAACCCAGGGTTATTGTGCGGTTCGGCCCCCGGTGGACCCCCCAAGGAACGTCTCACACCAGACAAGTGGAACCCCTATGTTTGCGTGGTAGAATAATAGTGGTGTACGCGTACGTGGAGAACTTGTTTGCGCAGCAATCGCCGACATAGTGTAACTGAGGCGGAATAAGGGGAACCAGCCCGCATTCGCCGAGGCAGATGGAAAACCGCCTAAAAACCATCCACAGACTGGCCGGTTCACCGGGACCTACACACAAATCCGCCGGGCGGATTCGTGCAGGGGACCAGGCGCTCCTTCCCGGCCGGAAAGCCGTGCGTTAGACCGCACGGCCAATCGGAGCGGGCGAGGTGATGATAATGGAGTATTTGTCTCCTTAAAGGCATTCTTGACTATCATCAACTCACCACATCCTCTCTCAGAGAGAACTGGCGCTCACGACTCTTAGAGCGTGTATTTAAAGCGAACCTGATTTACATCCTCGTAGAGGCGCTACTAGCACCATTCTTATGTGACTGGCGAAAAATTTGAATAGGCATCACCTTTCAGACGTAGAATCACGTCTACCAACTTTCTTTTACGCCGCACAACTCGTTCTTGCTGTTGCGATTTTTTCCCGTCAGTGTATAATGAATAACAAAGACGCTAAATGGAGTAGATGCTTTTCTTGGCAAAACCGAGATAGTTACTGACCAAACCAGCGACAAAGTCACAATAAAATCACTGAATTCTCAGTCTCTGCACTCGCGATGCAGAAGTCTGAAGTCGCAGTGAGAAGTGACTCGTAAGAGGACTTCCAAAGACTCGGCGAGGGAAGACGGCCGAGATTGGCCCCCACTTGTTCCCGCGCTGTTCCTTTCCTTTCCGACCCTCGCAGCCACGTCCCGCGCCGCGGACAAAGTTTATACCTGCCCGCCAGCTTCTGCAGTTAATCGAGAACGTGATTGCCGCGGAAGTTCTGGACGGCGGGCGTTCGTCACGGAAACAGATTTTGGTAATTTAACCGGCGCCGGCTTCTGTCTGGGCGCCTCGGCTCTGCAGGAATCCTGCGAGCTGCGCCACGGGCGGAAATAAATCAGAGTCAGCAGCGGCAGCAGACAATGCAGCCGCGCGCGCGAACAATGGCTGAGCACGCACGGCGCTTCCCGCACCAACGCGGCTCCCCGAGGACAGCCAATGGGGCCACGCCTGCTGGGCTCGGCGCACAGTGTTACTGCAGGCACTCGGGTCGCCAGCGGAATTCCGAACTGCATGGGCGTCCACGGTACTCCGATATTACCTTCATACTTTCAGTACGAAACGCGAGGGTAGCAATTTGAAGAGCAAAGGGAAAAAAGTGCCAAGGCTCGTGCCGTGGGAAAAAACCTCTACGACAGTGGGGTGGGTAGTAAGAGCAGGAAAGTTACCACCACTACTGCCAGGAAGTGGATGGTGAAGGCACGTCGCAAAACCGACGTTATGTCGCTGGCATTCCAGACGTAATTGTGGCTGACTCTTGCAATCCAGTAGTTGATAAAGGTATTGAGTTCACTCAGGTTGATCCTAGAGAGATAGCAGTCTACTTTTTTCCAGCTGTGATGAAAGGGTAGTTAATTCGCGAACTGTTTGTATCTGTAAATTTATCCAGAAAGATGTCTTATTCCACGTGTGAAATACATGTACGATGGCTTCCTTTGTTTCGGTGTTAGGTCCCACGCATGTGAGCGTTATAGAATGTAGAGTTTCTCCTTGCTGTACAATTGTTTACGTGTTCTCCTTCTCTTAAATTCCATGTAGTGAATATTGTATTGGGATTTTCGGGAATTTTCTGGTAATTAGATTTGTGATAATCTTTGTGCTATTTGGTCTAATAGTATTTGTGTTCCAGAATGAGATTTTCACTCTGCAGCGGAGTGTGCGCTGATATGAAACTTCCTGGCAGATTAAAACTGTGTGCAGGACCGAGACTCGAACTCGGGACCTTTGCCTTTCGCGGGCAAGTGCTCTACCAACTCAGCTACCCGAGCACGACTCACGCCCCGTCCTCACAGCTTTACTTCTGCCAGTACCTCGTCTCCTACTGTTGTGTCGATTCCCTAAGGTCTCGACACAATGAGTGGCTAGGTGCACGCGAAACTAACGCAGACGGGCGTAAATTCTGAAACAGGAGACTGGATGAAAACTATAAAGAAAAGAAGAGAGATTTTAATATACTTAACTTTAATGTAGTCTTGTTCTTGTTGAAATACATCTCTTGCATAGTAGTAAGCAATTAGCAATGATACACATGGCGCCTTGCTAGGTAGTAGCGATGGACTAGCTGAAGGCTATTTAATCTGTCTCTCGGCAAATGAGAGGAATACTTGATAGGTCTAGTCGCAAGCTATGTCGTCCGTACAACTGGGGCGAGGTCATGTCCGTGTCTTGTGACCTGCCATGTGGTGGCGCTAGGATTGCGAGTACACAGTGGCGACACGCGGGTCCGACATGTACTACAGGACCGCGGCCGATTTAAGTTACCACCTAGCAAGTGTGGTGTCTAGCGGTGACACCACACCTACCTTCCAAACTTTACAGAAGCTCTCCTGCGAACCTTGCAGAACTAGCACTCCTGAAAGAAAGGATATTGCGGAGACATGGCTTAGCCACAGCCTGGGGGATGTTTCCAGAATGAGGTTTTCACTCTGCAGCGGAGTGTGCTTCAGTCGGGAACCGCGCTGCTGCTTCGGTCGCAGGTTCGAATCCTGCCTCGGGCAGTCTCTAATGACCTCGATGTCGACGGGACGTTAAACCCAATCTTCCTTCCTTCCTTATAACTGGAAGATGTAAGATTGGAACTGTAAAACGTAAGATAACGAAATTTCGAACAAAGCCTCAATTTGACGATGCATAGCAAACTGCGGAATCAGCCCAAAAATTTGTAGATGAGATAACGATACTTATCCAATCATTCAGTAACGAATTTGTATTCAACTCCGACTAATCAAGATTTGAGAAGGAAATGCATACGAAAGGAACCCTGATAATTAGAGGTACCAAGAGAGTTGTAACAGGATCAACTAACATCAACGGCTTAATAACGCATTCGTGTACAATTATGCCGACCGTTAATCTGGATGGTAAATTGGCTGGAAAGTTATTTATTGTGCTGAGAAAAGTTGGAGGTACTTTCGTGTGCGTGATCTCGCAAGGGCAGTACGGAATATTTACGTGACAGCAAGAGTGAGATAAAGGGCGTAAGAGAACTACTACTAAGGTACCAGCACTGTTTTTGGTCAACTGCTGGTCAAAATAACTCTTTAAGAGCAAACACCTCATGAAAAGCGTGTGACATTGCAATTCATACCACCTGGAAATATTGGACAAATTCAACCTCTGGTTTTTTCCGCGGCTATGAAACATATTATAGGAGCACCTGCAGCTACGCGTTAAAGGATAGCCAGTTTCACGATAGACTGTTTCGCATTCGGTTGCACTCCATCACATTCCATCAGTCCTCATCTCTCCATTCCACCAATATGATTCAATAAGCATTATTTCAGAGTATTACCTAGCTGAACGTCTTACGATTTACAAGTCCCAAGGAGTTCGCCGTCAATCTTGTTTGTGTGAAACGTTGTGATCACTGTGGCGTGCCATTTTTTATTCAGTGTTCATGGCCCAAGTTATGGTTTGTTTTGAACATTTCTTGAATGTCGACGATTTCCATTTTGTGAAGTGTAATACATACAAATGATACAAGATTGACCTCTGCACCTCCCCGACACTCATTTTCTGACGCCCTCCTGATGCACACGATGAGTCACTAACAGCTAACATTTTGAAACTTCCTGGCAGATTAAAACTGTGTGCCGGACCGAGACTTGAACTCGGGACCTTTGCCTACCAACTCAGCTACCCAAGCACGACTCACGCCCCGTCCTCACAGCTTCAATTCCGCCAGTACCTCGTCTCCTACCTTCCAAAGTCTCGAGTCCGGCACACAGTTTTAATCTGCCAGGAAGTTTCATATCAGCGCACACTCCGCTGTAGAGTGAAAATTTCATTCTAGCTAACATTTTTCCTGTCATAATTACGAGGGCCGTTCAGAAAGTAACCTCCGGTTGATTTAAAAAAATACACCAAGTTAAATAAAAATATTTTAATATATACATCTTACAACTACATCTTTGCACTATTTTTCTACATAGTCTCCATAGCGATTGAGGCACTTATCGTATCTCTTCACAAGCTTTGAAATTCCTTCTGCATAAAAATCACCCGCTTGTGCCTGGAGCCAGCCTGTGACCGCATCTTTGACCTCTTCGTCGTCATCAAACCGCTGTGACCCGAGCCATTTCTTCAAATGCATGAAGAGGTGATAATCACTTGGCGCCAGGTCTGGGCTGTAAGGTGGATGGTTGATAACGTCCCACTTGAAGGACTCAAGAAGGGCCGTTGTTCTGCGAGCAGAGTGAGGACGGGCGTTATCGTGCAAAAAAACGATACCGGAAGTCAGCATACCACGGCGTTTGTTCTGTATAGCCCGTCGTAACTTTTTTATTGTTTCACAGTACACGTCTTGATTAATGGTCGTACCACGTTCCATGAATTCAACCAACAACACCCCTTTGGCTTCCCAAAACACCGTTGCCATCAGTTTTCTGGCAGAAAAATCTTGCGAGGCTTTTCTTGGTTTGGTAGGCGAATTTGAATGTGCCCACATCTTTGATTGTTCTTTTGTCTCAGGGTTCACGTACTTAATCCACGTTTCGTCACCGGTCACGATTCTGTTTAACAATGGTTCTCCTTCGTCCTCATAACGTGACAGAAAGTCTAATGCAGAGGCCATTCTTTGAGTTTTGTGGTGGTCGGTAAGAATTTTGGGCACCCATCGTGCACAGAACTTACGGTAACCCAATCTTGCTGTCACTATCTCGTACAAGAGAGTCTTAGAAATCTGTGGAAAACCAGTAGACAACTCTGACATTGAGAAACGTCGATTTTCACGAACTTTTGCATCAACTGTCTGAACGAGTTCGTCAGTCACCAATGATGGTCTACCACTCCTCTCTTCATCATGAACGTTTTCTCGTCCACTTTTAAATAAACGTACCCATTCACGGACAACTCCTTCACTCATAACTCTTGGTCCATACACGGCACAAAGCTCACGATGAATAGCTGCTGCAGAATATCCTTTGGCTGTAAAAAACCTTATGACAGCACGCACTTCACATTTGGCGGGGTTTTCTATTGCAGCACACATTTCAAACTGCCACAAAAACTAAACTAGCGCAGGTACGACGTTCACTCGACCACGGCTTGATGCCGACTGACCTGTTGAGTGCGTGAACGCACAGATGGCGTCGCTACTCCCCCCACAACCCACACTGTGACCAATCGGAGGTTACTTTCTGAACCGCCCTCGTATTAACACAACACTTTCAAATGAGCCTTACTAAAGACTGAAATTGCGACCTCGCATTCGAAGGGTTACTTATTAGCGTAAGTTCAGTGTCCGCTGTGTTCACGTACTCCACAATATGAGACTAGCTTATGAACCACATCTTTCAAGTGTAGACCAAGAATTACTTATTTGTATGACAGCTGCATGTATATTGAACTTTTCGGAATTTTCCTAATTCTGGATCTATTTGAGTTAGTGAGTGTCATGTTCGCCGCCTCCCAATAGTTCTCTGAGTTCTATTGTAAAGGATGTAAGTCAGTAATTTGATTAATTGATGCTATATTCTGAATTCTTTACCTATACCCACGGAAGGACCATTTTGGTATCTCATTTTATGTTTTATGTTCCAGTCTGGACACTGAATGTGGCTCTGACCACACAAGTCCGTGACATGGCTCAGTTGCTATAACCGAATCCTAAACAGTGGTAAGATAAATGAGTAACTTGTGTAGTTTTTCTATATCAAACGATACGTGAATGATTTTTGTGTGTGTTCCTATCTCTCTCCTATTGTACTGTCCCGAAATCCTAAAAGAAAGAAGGATTGCATCGAAATGTACGTATTTACGATTATCTTGATCATTGTGATAATACGGTTGTTCACGAAGTGATCATGACAAGTTTATTTTTTCTGATCCGTATGAACGTCTTATTGCGAAATGTATGTCTGTGTATAAGTTGGATCACAAACTCGGAGCATTTTTGTTTTGCATGTTGGTATTCCGTTTGCTATAGGCTCATTTTTTATTTTTAGTTCAGTATCGCAATTTGAGTTTACATATTGTCATTTTGTCATTTCGAGACAATGAACTTAGCTGAGAACGCTAGAAAATCGAATGGCAAGTGGAGAAATCAGAACATTTCCGATATATTCTTCTGTTCGAGTTCAATAAAAGGGGTGACAGCAGCGGAGATAGCCACAAACATTTGCGCCGTGTTTGGGGATGATGCCACGGGATGTAGTACGGCAAGAAAATGGTTTTCTAGTTTTAAGGAGGGGAGTTCTGACATTAGTAAATCTCCACGTTCCGGAAAACAGTCCGGGTATGACGAAGATCGTTTAAAAGCATTAACCCACCATGATCCGCGTCAGTGTATTCGAGAACTGGCAAATGTGAAGAATTATGATCATTCCTCCATCGTGCGACATGTTTATAAAATGGGAAAGATTCAACAATCGGGTGTATGTGTCCTGTATGCTCTAAGGCAAAACCACAAAAGTCACTGGGTGGCCATAGGTGCATCTCTGCTAGCTCGTCATCAGTTGGTTGATGGACAACACCGACCATTGCTATCCAGTAACGTTACGGGTGATGAATGACGATATCTTTATGCTAATATAAGAATAGGGATAATAAGTCACAGCTGCAAAATACTAACGCGAATTATTTACAGATGAATGGAAAAACTGGTTGATCTCGGGGAAGACCAGTTTGGATTCCATAGAAATGTTGGAACACGTGAGGCAATACTGATCCTACGACATACCTTAGAAGATAGATTAAGGAAAGGCAAACCTAAGATTCTATCATTTGAAGACTTAGAGAAAGCTTTAGACAATGTTGACTGGAATACTCTATTTCAAATTCTGAAGGTAGCAGAGGTAAAATACAGGGAGCAATAGGCTATTTACAATTTTTACAGAAACCAGATGGCAGTTATAAGAGTCGAGGGACATGAAAGGGAAGCAGTGGTTGGGAAGGGAGTGAGACAGAGTTGTAGCCTCTCCCCGATGTTATTCAATCTGTATAATGAGCAAGCAGTAAAGGAAACGAAAGAAAAATTCAGAGTAGGAATTAAAATCCGTGGACAAGAAATAAAAACTTTGAGGTTCGCCGATGACATTGTAATTCTGTCAGAGACAGCAAAGGTCCTGGAAGAGCAGTTGAACGGAATGGACAGTGTCTTGAAAGGCGGGTATAAAATGAACATCAACAAAAGCAAAACGAGGATAATGGAATGTAGTCGAATTAAGTCGGGTAACGCTGAGGGAATTAGATTAGGAAATGAGACACTTAAAGTAGTAAAGGAATTTTGCTATTTGGGGAGAAAAATAACTGATGATGGTCGAAGTAGAGAGGATATAAAATGTAGACTGGCAATGGCAAGGAAAACGTTTCTGAAGAAGAGAAATTTGTTAACATTGAGTATAGATTTAAGTTTCAGGAAGGCATTTCTGAAAGTATTTGTATGGAGTGTAGCCATGTATGGAAGTGAAACATGGACGATAAATAGATTGGACAAGAAGAGAATAGAAGCTTTCGAAATATGGTGCTACAGAAGAATACTGAAGATTATATGGAGAGATCACATAACTAATGAAGAGGTATTGAGTAGAATTGGGGAGAAGAGAAATTTGTGGCACAACTTGACTAGAAGAAGGGATCAGTTGGTAGGACATGTTCTGAGCCATCAGGGATCACCAATTTAATATTGGAGGGCAGCGTGGAGGGTAAAAATCGTAGAGGGAGACCAAGAGATGAATACATTAAGCAGATTGAGAAGGATGTAGGTTGCAGTAGGTACTGGGAGATGAAGAAGCTTGCGCAGGATAGGGTAGCATGGAGAGCTGCATCAAACCCAACAACAACAAGAATAAGAGAGAAATTGTTGTGCCCAAACAAAGCAGCAACTCCCATACAAAGACCTGCGCGTCCACAAAAGATAATTCATGTGATGGAACAGCGACGGTGTGGTGTACGTGGGTACTACGAATTGCTTCCCCAAGGTGTAACCATCACTGTTCAAATTTATTGTCAGCAACTCAGACGTCTTGCATACGCAGTGCAAGAAAAACGACTAAGAAGACTGCGTGAAGTGATGCTACCTCACTACAACGCCAGTCAGCATTCTGTTAGACTGACAGAAAAGACTACACAGGAGTTGGGTTCGGAAGGCATTCCGCACGCACCTCATTCACCTGATCTTGCGCCCTCAGATTTTCACTTTTACCGCTCACTATCGAACAATCTTCAAGGAAGTTCATTTCCAGATGAAAATGAGCTCCGAACATGACTCGACTAGTTCTTCGCCTCAAATTCACGTGATTTTTTCAGTCGCGGAATCGAAAAGTTACCCGTGCGTTGGAAGACTGTTGTAAATAGTGAAGCAGAATATACAGGGTGATTCAAAAAGAATACCACAACTTTAGGAATTTAAAACTCTGCAACGACAAAAGGCAGAGCTAAGCACTATCTGTCGGCGAATTAAGGGAGCTATAAAGTTTCATTTAGTTGTACATTTGTTCGCTTGAGGCGCTGTTGACTAGGCGTCAGCGTCAGTTGATGCTAAGATGGCGACCGCTCAACAGAAAGCTTTTTGTGTTATTGAGTACGGCAGAAGTGAATCGACGACAGTTGTTCAGCGTGCATTTCGAACGAAGTATGGTGTTAAACCTCCTGATAGGTGGTGTATTAAAGGTTGGTATAAACAGTTTACAGAGAATGGGTGTTTGTACCAGGCAGCCCGTGACAGAGCACTTCATCACTGGCATCCAAGAAGCCCTGATCTTACCCCCTGCGATTTTTTCTTATGGGGGTATGTTAAGGATATGGTGTTTCGGCCACCTCTCCCAGCCACCATTGATGATTTGAAACGAGAAATAACAGCAGCTATCCAAACTGTTACGCCTGATATGCTACAGAGAGTGTGGAACGAGTTGGAGTATCGGGTTGATATTGCTCGAGTGTCTGGAGAGGGCCATATTGAACATCTCTGAACTTGTTTTTGAGTGAAAAAAAACCTTTTTAAATACTCTTTGTAATGATGTATAACAGAAGGTTATATTATGTTTCTTTCATTAAATACACATTTTTAAAGTTGTGGTATTCTTTTTGAATCACCCTGTATTATTGATGACTAAAGTCTCTGTTATGTATATCTGTTGCGTTTATTAAACGTATGGAAGAACGCTACAAACTTAAGCGCCAACCCAATATTACCCCTCGTTGAGTAATAAATGCACAATTCATTCCTGTAATCTGTTAGTTCTGTAAATAACCCTAAAGCTGCACTGCTCATATCCTCTTCCTCAACATGTCATTATTCGAACGCCTTCCTGTACGAAACGTGTGGTAAATCGTTCCTGTAATGAAAAAAAAAAAATGACTAATTTGACAGCCCCCTTGCTTTATGCAGTTTTTGCGTTAGCTTTGGATTTTTCACATGCCTATCTAGTTCTAAATATTTGGGAGTTTTTGTCATGATAAATGGGCATGTTGAATGAAGAACATAGAGCGCACCGTTATAGACATAATCACAACAGAGTCTACAGCGAAGAATCAGGCAGTATAGGACTACTTCAAGTGTGATACATCCCATGAATGACTTGTGCCGTTGATAGTATAATCCATACACATTATAAAACTGGATGTTTGTTTGTGTGTGTGTGTGTGTATCTTTCTGCGTGCGTTTGTGTGTTCACAGCTCCTGTTAAACCGTTGGACCGATTTCAAACAAACTTGATGCACATGTCACTCATTGGTAGCGTTGTATAAAAATCTTTCCAGAAAATTTTCATTGTTCTTTAAGTTTCTGTTTCTGTGCAGCGGCAATGTATACTTGACTCTCAAAAAATTCTATTCTTGTAATTATGACCTCGTAGGTCTGAGTTTGGGGCTCACTGAGGGGAAACAATTTCAATAAAGGGTGACAGGGGTACAATCCTACACATGAAAAAAACTGTGGAAAAAAGAAGCAAAATAGATACAGTGAACGGTCAGATCAGGCATGGAAACAGGAAGAAGATGTACTGAACTCTGGAAAAAAGAAGCAAAATAGATACAGTGAACGGTCCAAATTTAGTATGTGCAATATTGAGCGCTGTTAATGACCGTCGTGTTGTGGTTATGTGGTCACGGTGTAGGACTGCGAGGTGGGAGGTCCGGGTTCACACCTCTCTTGTGACTACTTTTATTTATTTTCTTCTCCACAAAATTACGAACTGTTCGTCACATCAATGACTGAACGTCAAGCCGCTCGCTATATTCAAATTTGTGTATGTGTCGTGGCGCAATGTCCGTTTGCAACAGCGACGTGTAACGAAGAGACCTGCAGACATGAGTACCTGCTATTTGTTCTACACAAGTACCACATGTTATGCCTCTTGCGTTCCGCTTTGGAAGTTTTTGTTCTTGAATTCCTTTGTTGTAACATAGTTCACACCCGTGTATTTGTTGTTTTCATTTCTGTGAGATGTCTATGCGACTTCTCGCCTGCTCTCATTATTCATCACATTTACTTGGGACGGTGATATATTCTTACCACATGACTCATATCCTGTGAAGGATTCAAAAGTCAAAACTTGCAGACAGAACGCAAGAAGCATAACATGTGGTATCTGTGTAGAACAAATAGCAGGTACGTACATCTGCGGGTCCGTTCGTTAACGTCGCTCTTGCAAACGGTCATGACGCCACGACACGTACACAAATTTGAACACAGCGAACAGATACGTCAGTATCCAGATGGACAGTTCGTAATTCTGTGAAAAAAATGGGTGCAAGAGAGATCTGAACTCGGATGTCCCACCTCTCAGTCCAACATCGTGACCACACAAGCACGACACAATGGTAATTAACATCGCTCGATACTGCAACTTGTTAAATTTGGACCGGTCACTGTTTCTATTTTGCGTCTTTTTTCCACAGTTCATTACGCCTTCTTCCTGTTTTCATGCCTGACCCTTGTTCAGTTTTTTAATGGGCTATCCAATGGACCAACTCTCCATGAAATCTGATCGGGGTGCACCTGTCAGGTGACATGCAATGATGAATCCACGTTCAAAGTCAATGAGCTCTCCTGCTGTTAGTGCTTCTCTGCTCACAACATGATACTCCCTGACTCCTTTTATACTGGCCGTCCGCCTCCCATCACATCCCGTGAACAATTCCACATTACATAGAGGTGAATGTGAATGTCTTGTGACTAGTGCCTCCCGTCGGGTAGACAATTCGCCGGGTGCAATTCTTTCGATTTGACGCCACTTCGGCGACTTGCGCGTCGATGGGGATGAAATGATGATGATTAGGACAACACAACACCCTGTCCCTGAGCGCAGAAAATCTCTGACCCAGCCGGGAATCGATCCGGGGCCCTGAGGATTGACATTCTGTCGTGCTGACCACACAGCTACCGAGGGCGGACATTACATAAAGGTGTTCGGATACTGTTGATAAGGTAGTGTATATGCGTTATTTACAGCGGAGGTACATAAGATAAGAATAGTGGAAAAACAGGCTATACATCAGAAATTCATGACACAGTCATATATACACTACTTACTGCTGGATTACGTAAGGTAGGATTATAAGAACTGAAATTACCTCAATCACAACGCAGAAATAAATTAGAAGACTCCTTCGGTAATGCAGCTTGTTTTTTACATTATATCTATAACTTGCAAAATAGACATGTACTGTGCTGTTTACATTTATATTCCATCCTCTTTGGTTACTTTGCTATCCGTTGGCCTGATTATTTATTTATAATAATTTTTTACATGAACTCTTCAACTGAGTAAAAACTACACTCCTGGAAATTGAAATAAGAACACCGTGAATTCATTGTCCCAGGAAGGGGAAACTTTATTGACACATTCCTGGGGTCAGATACATCACATGATCACACTGACAGAACCACAGGCACATAGACACAGGCAACAGAGCATGCACAATGTCGGCACTAGTACAGTGTATATCCACCTTTCGCAGCAATGCAGGCTGCTATTCTCCCATGGAGACGATCGTAGAGATGCTGGATGTAGTCCTGTGGAACGGCTTGCCATGCCATTTCCACCTGGCGCCTCAGTTGGACCAGCGTTCGTGCTGGACGTGCAGACCGCGTGAGACGACGCTTCATCCAGTCCCAAACATGCTCAATGGGGGACAGATCCGGAGATCTTGCTGGCCAGGGTAGTTGACTTACACCTTCTAGAGCACGTTGGGTGGCACGGGATACATGCGGACGTGCATTGTCCTGTTGGAACAGCAAGTTCCCTTGCCGGTCTAGGAATGGTAGAACGATGGGTTCGATGACGGTTTGGATGTACCGTGCACTATTCAGTGTCCCCTCGACGATCACCAGTGGTGTACGGCCAGTGTAGGAGATCGCTCCCCACACCATGATGCCGGGTGTTGGCCCTGTGTGCCTCGGTCGTATGCAGTCCTGATTGTGGCGCTCACCTGCACGGCGCCAAACACGCATACGACCACCATTGGCACCAAGGCAGAAGCGACTCTCATCGCTGAAGACGACACGTCTCCATTCGTCCCTCCATTCACGCCTGTCGCGACACCACTGGAGGCGGGCTGCACGATGTTGGGGCGTGAGCGGAAGACGGCCTAACGGTGTGCGGGACCGTAGCCCAGCTTCATGGAGACGGTTGCGAATGGTCCTCGCCCCTCGCCGATACCCCAGGAGCAACAGTGTCCCTAATTTGCTGGGAAGTGGCGGTGCGGTCCCCTACGGCACTGCGTAGGATCCTACGGTCTTGGCGTGCATCCGTGCGTCGCTGCAGTCCGGTCCCAGGTCGACGGGCACGTGCACCTTCCGCCGACCACTGGCGAAAACATCGATGTACTGTGGAGACCTCACGCCCCACGTGTTGAGCAATTCGGCGGTACGTCCACCCGGCCTCCCGCATGCCCACTATACGCCCTCGCTCAAAGTCCGTCAACTGCACATACGGTTCACGTCCACGCTGTCGCGGTATGCTACCAGTGTTAAAGACTGCGATGGAGCTCCGTATGCCACGGCAAACTGGCTGACACTGACGGCGGCGGTGCACAAATGCTGCGCAGCTAGCGCCATTCGACGGCCAACACCGCGGTTCCTGGTGTGTCCGCTGTGCCGTGCGTGTGATCATTGCTTGTACAGCCCTCTCGCAGTGTCCGGAGCACGTATGGTGGGTCTGACACACCGGTGTCAATGTGTTCTTTTTTCCATTTCCAGGAGTGTATTTTTAGTAAATATATTTTAAGACATGTTTTAGATTCACACCATGCCATTATATCTTTGATGTCATTTGACAATTTATTGTACAGCTTGACTCCCTGATAAAACAAAGTGCTTTGGGTCTTCTTTTCATTCTTTATATGCACGTTGGTTATCATGTATGAATCACTTTGATACGTATTGCTCATCTGGAATATACGTTAACTTCTAACAGTAAAAATACTCCACATTTTAAATACATTGAAGCAGTGGGCCCTTTGTGACGTCTGTTGATGGCCTGTTGTTATAGTTTGAACATATTTTCCATGTTGCAACCCAGGAAATTTTATCATAACTGATGATAGAATGTATCTGTGCAGAATGTTGTTCTTAGACATGAAGTATTACACACTGTGGTAAATATTTGTAGGCACTTTGTGACGTCTGTTGATAGCCTGTTGTTATAGTTTGAACATAATTTCCATGTTGCACCCCAGGAAATCTTATCATAACTGATGATAGAATGTATCTGTGCAGAATGTTGTCCTTATACATGAAGTATTACACACTATGATAAATATTCGTAGGGTATGGCATGCTGTGCTAATTCTTTTTCCAAGTACTTTGAGACGTTAATACCATTTTAATCGCTGACCGACACACATATCTAAAGATTTTGTGGTTGTTGTCCACTCTATGGTCTCATTATGCACTTTAAGTCTTGTTGTATTGAGTTTTTTTAATTAGAAGTTTTTGTTTCTAGTCTTCCTCATATGAAAAGTTCAACAATGTAACAATATTATGAAGAGGATTGTTGCTATTTGCCATACAGACACACTCATACACACTCATGCAAACGCAATTCACACACAGATGACCACAGTCTCTGGCAGCTGAAACTAGAAGTCCATGAGCAAAAGTCTGGTTTAAAGTGTCAGAGACAGTGGTCATGTGTGTGTGTATGTGTGTGTGTGTGTGTGTGTGTGTGTGTTGTCTTTTTTTCGACAAAGGCCTTGTTAGCCAAAAGCTCATTTTGGGGCAGACTTTTTGTTGTGCCTATCTGCGACACAGTGTCGACACTACATGGTCAGTACCAACTATACTTTTCATAATATTATTATATGACAAATTACGTTGTCGTTTGTTGAGCAGTTACAGAATTGCGTAGACGACTTGTTAGTTACCACACTTAACATTTCTGGTACCAAATCTATAACTGTTATACTGCAATCATCTGCAAATAACGCGGTTTCGCCGAATGTGAACCATAGTGGACGTCACTACTGTACACTACTGGCCATTAAAATTGCTACACCACGAAGATGACGTGCTACAGACGCGAAATTTAACCGACAGGAAGAAGGTGCTGTGATATGCAAATGATTAGCTTTTCAGAGCATTCACACAAGGTTGGCGTCGGTGGCGACACCTACAACGCGCTGACATGAGAAAAGTTTCCAACTGATTTCTCGTACACAAACAGTAGTTGACAGGCGTTGTCTGGTGAAACGTTGTTGTGATGCCTCGTGCAAGGAGGATAAATGCGTACCATCACGTTTCCGACTTTGATAAAGGTCTGATTGTAGCCTATCGCGATTGCGGTTTATCGTATCGCGACTTTGCTGGTCGCGTTGGTCGAGATCCAATGACTGTTAGCAGAATATGGAATAGGTGGATTCAGGAGGGTAATACGGAACGCCGTGCTGGATCCCAACGGCCTCGTGATGACAGGCATCTTATTCACATGGCCGTAACGGATCGTGCAGCCGCCGGCCGCGGTGGCCGTGCGGTTCTGGCGCTGCAGTCCGGAACAGCGGGACTGCTACGGTCGCAGGTTCGAATCCTGCCTCGGGCATGGGTGTGTGGTTGGTTGGTTGGTTTGGGGAAGGAGACCAGACAGCGAGGTCATCGGTCTCATCGGATTAGGGAAGGATGGGGAAGGAAGTCGGCCGTGCCCTTTGAAAGGAATCATCCCGGCATTTGCCTGGCGCGATTTAGGGAAATCACGGAAAACCTAAATCAGAATGGCCGGACGCGGGATTGAACAGTCGTCCTCCCGAATGCGAGTCCAGTGTCTAACCACTGCGCCACCTAGCTCGGTCATGGGTGTGTGTGATGTCCTTAGGTTAGTTAGGTTTAAGTAGTTCTAAGTTCTAGGTGACTTATGACCTAAGATGTTGAGTCCCATAGTGCTCAGAGCCATTTGAACCTTTTTTTTTTTTTTCTTTTTTTTTTTTTTTTTCAGCCACGTCTCGATCCCTGAGTCAACAGATGGGGACGTTTGCAAAACAACCATCTGCACGAACAGTTGGACGACGTTTGCAGCAGCATGGGCTATCAGCTTCGAAACCATGGCTGCGGTTACCCTTGACGCTGCATCACAGACAGGAGCGCCTGCAATGGTGTACTCAACGACGAACCTGGGTGCACGAATGGCAAAACGTCATTTTTTCGGATGAATCCAGGTTCTGTATACAGCATGATGATGGTCGCATCCGTGTTTGGCGACATCGCGGTGAACGCACATTGGAAGGGTGTATTCATCATCGCCATACTGGCGTATCACCTGGTGTGATTGTATGGGGTGCCATTGGTTACACGTCTCGGTCACCTCTTGTTAACATTGACGGCACTTTGAACAGTGGACGTTACATTTCAGATGTGTTACGACCCCTGGCTCTATCTTTCTTTCGATCTCTGCGAAAACCTACATTTCAGCAGGATAATGCGCGACCGCATGTTGCAGGTCCTGTACTGGCCTTTCTGGATACAGAAAATGTTCGACTGCTGCCCTGGCCAGCACATTCTCCAGATCTCTCACCAATTGAAAACGTCTGGTCAATGGTGGTCGGGCAACTGGCTCGTCACAATACGCCAGTCACTACTCTTGATGAAGTGTGTTATCGTGTTGAAGCTGCATGGGCAGCTGTACCTGTACAGACCATCCAAGCTCTGTTTGACTCAACGCCCAGGCGTATCAATGCCGTTATTAAGGCCAGAGGTGGTTGTTTTGGGTGCTGATTTCTCAGGATCTATGCACCCAAATTGTGTGAAAATGTAATCATATATCATTATATATGACGGTAGTATTGTAAGTAGGCTGTTTAGGTTTTTTTATTGGTAACGCCACCACTGTATGAAAATCACTGGCTGTGCTGTGTGCAGCCTGTGGCCAGTTTGCATTGTTGTAATACTCGCCATTGTAGTGTTAGGCAGCTGGCTGTGAACAGCGCGTAGCATTGCGCAGTTGGAGGTGAGCCGCCAGCAGTGGTGGATGTGGGGAGAGAGATGGCGGAGTTTTGAAATTTGTCATGAACTGCTATATATATATATATATATATATGTATATATGATGACTATTAAGGTAAATACAACGTTTGTTCTCTATTAATATCTTTCATTTGCTAACTATCCCTATCAGTAGTTAGTGCCTTCCATAGTTTGAATCTTTTATTTAGCTGGCAGTAGTGGCGCTTGCTGTATTGCAGTAGTGGGAGTAACCAAGATTTTTGTGAGGTAAGTGATTTGTGAAAAGTACAGGTTAATGTTAGTCAGGGCCATTCTCTTGTAGATATTATTTAAAGTCAGATTGCGTTGCGCTAAAAATATTGTGCGTCAGGTTAAGCACAGTAGTGTACTATTATTGAAAGGGGACGTTTCATATGTCGACCCTTAGCCTAGGATACCTCACTGGAATCTTCTGATTTTTTTCTTGTAGTTTGTGTAATTAGTGTAGATGTTGTTTACTGCTAGCGCGTAATTGTAGAGAGAATCTCCTTTGTAGTTGCAGTCTTTCATTGTTGTACAGTAAAACAGGTGTGGCACGCATGTAGATTTGCACCAAGTATTTCGCAGCTGCAATTAACTAGATGTTATTTTCAGTGCTATGTTAATGTGTTCCCCTATTTTTGCTCTTCAAATTGTGTTTTTCTGTGTTGTCGTGTGAAATATTGTGACAATAATGGCGTGTGAAAAAAGTAACACTAGGCTCCAAAGTAAATTGAGAAATGACAGCGAAAACGAAAGCAGTGTGTTAGCGCCACCGTGTAATGAATTAACTAATATTCAAAGTAGTAATTTGGTAACTGTGCATAGGGAAATGGAGCGGGTGGCAAACAATGGCGTGGACAGTGAAACAATTAGTGAAGAGGGAAGCATTATCGATCGATCGGTCGGCAACAGCTCGCCTCAGGAATCGGGAATGACAGGACACAATTTTGCAAATATTGTAGACTCAGGTTTTGGGTCCTCACCGTTTTCTCAAATAAGTCAAGACACATTTTCTGCTTGTCAAAATGTGAATGTTGCCGGTGAAAATGCACTGCAAAAAAGCATAGAGAAACAGATTCCAGACACTAATACATTATTATTGCAATTAATGCAACAAATGGGACAAAATCTTCGAAAGTTAGACACAGTGGAACAAAATCAGAGACAAACACAGCAAAAGCTTCAAAAGTTAGACACAATGGAACATCACCAGAGACAAACACAGCAACAGTTAGACGCAATGGAACAAAATCTTCAAAAGTTAGACTCATTGGAGCAAACTCTTGAACAAACACGTGAGGATTTAACTAATGAGTTACATCGCATTGAATCGAAATGTCAAAAAATCTGTAATGACGTAAAAACACAAATTTGTGAGCATTTCCAACCTATTTTTTCGCGGCATGAAAATGCACTACAGAATCACGAAGCAGCCATAAAAGAACTGCAAACTACTGTTCATGAAAATCATGAGACCTTGCAAGCTAAATTTGACTCAGTTGCATCTACCGATTCGGTTACGCAACTTGCAAAAACTCAGGAAAACTTAAAGGACACAGTAGCTACTCTGACACTTGGTTCAGAAAAACACACTGAGGAAATTAGTACATTATCAGAGAAAGTAGTTGAACTTTCGGATCAGCTAAATAATTTATCTACGAAGGTAGATGATAATCTGAATGACACAAAACCGGTAGTCTTTAATGACACAGAAGAGTGCGAACAAATTAGGAAATTCAAACAAAATCAGAATCAAATTAATACGCAACACCAAAGAGAAATCCGCGAAGTACAAGATCAGCTGACACAGGTAATACAAGAATTACGTATTTCAGAGGACACTCGCGCCCCAATACGGGAAGAGGGACATAGAAATACGGAACAACCACAAAATAATAACACAGGCCACTTCGGAAATTATGAAAGAAATTGGCAAGGCACACCGAATTTTGAGATGGAACCGCCGACACGACGTAACAATGACCGATATGCTACTCGCCGACACGATGATTTTGACTATAAGCTGTTCATTACTACACGTAAATTCAAAACGTTTAAGAATTCTGCCAACGACATTCATCCACAAGCGTGGCTCCATCAATTCTCTCATTGTTTTCCTCCCAACTGGTCGTTAGAACACAGATTAGAATTTATGTGTGGCTATTTAGAGAATGAACCAGCTGTAAGAATGCGATCGGTCATTCACGATTGCCACAGTGAAGGAGAATTTTACCATGCCTTCCTCTCAGCATATTGGTCTCAAGCCACACAAGACCGAGTAAAACATGGCATCATAATGATGAAACATTTCGAACAATCTGAATTCTCCAGTCTTGTGAAATATTTTGAAGACATGTTGCATAAGAATCAGTATCTTTCAAACCCATACAGCCCCTCAGAACTCATCCGCATTTGCTTAATCAAATTACCTGAACATTTACGACATATTATTTTGGCAGGACGTTGCAAAGACGACATTGAAGCTTTTCAGGGACTGTTACAAGAACTGGAAATTGACACTGACAATCGCGGAACGCAGGAGCACAACAATTACAGATCACATCCGTCGCAATTCCGCGATGAAAGAAATAATAACTGGACACGACAAGGCTATTCTCACAACACAAATCGTGACCAAAATAGACACCACCCGTATGACAACCGCTGGCAGAGTAGTAATAATTACAGGGAAAGATCACCTCTCTGCGGTAATGACTATCACAGAGACAATCAGAGAAACAGACAATATGGGAACCAAAATAATTATTATTACGGGAGACAGAATAACTCTAGACGCAACGGTCCAGCGCGCAGTTACGATTCAGGGAGAAATTCTCCACCACTTAACCGACAAGAAAGAAACTACAGGAACTACCAACATGACGACAGACGATGTGATCGTAACGACAGACCTGAATTGCATCAGAACTGGAGGGATTTAAACAGGGCAGGGCCCTCTCGTCATGGTGAATTTGTAGAAGTTAGGTCTCCAAATCCCAATATGGACACGCGCCAACAAAGAGACAATAGGCAATGACTCACACCGATGGCAGCCACAAAACGTACTTATGACACTAACGACGCAGCTGCCGTAGCTAGTAATTACGTAAAAATGGAAGACATTAGGGACATCTTACTCCAAGAACACGACGTAAAACATAACAACATTGCATATCCTGTGATTCACATTACAGTAAATGACGTAAAATTTACGGCAGTACTTGACTCTGGCAGTCCCATTTCAGTAATTAGTGAAACAGCCTTTAGCAAATGCAACAAATCGAACGATTGCCCCACACTTCCGTTACGTAAGATTAAATTACAAGGTGCAATCTTTGGAAAAAGTGTAGATGTACGCCAACAAACCAACTTAGAATTCTTTTGTCAAAGCCACAGTTTCTCTATGAACTTTCTTATTGTTCCATTATTTTCGACGGAAATTATACTGGGAGTAGACTTTTTGAATGAATACAAAGCAATCTTAAGCTTTCACGATGCTGAAATAAGTTTAGAAAAAGAAGGTAAGTCAGTAGCTTTGAAATTTGAAGATTGGCTCTCAAACCATGACGAAGAAATTAATCGGCTTTACCTCCTGTTAGACAACAGTTCGGAATTCTCGACGGAACTTGACACTAACAATCACTCTGCAAGTACTGACAGGGGTGATATCGACGGCGCATTTGATACTAATGAGTTAATTCAGAATAAAATTCAAACAATTGAGAATTGTAATGACAATGATAGGCAAGACCTTTTTGAGATTTTACAAGCACATTCCACAGTTTTTACTCACAAAACAGGAACAATCAAGGGATTTCAATACCAATTTCGTGTTCGTGAGCATACTAAATTTTGTGTTAGACCATACGTAATTCCGGCGCTTTATAGGGACCGTGTTAGAACAGAAATACAATCTATGCTTGACGAGGGCATTATTGAGCCTGCAGTAAGCTCATACAACAATCCATTACATGTTGTTGAGAAGAAAAATGGATCGATCAGGCTTGTCTTAGATTCGAGACAAATCAATACTATCATCATTCCTGAAACAGACAGGCCGCAAACGTTGGAAGAACTTCTTCAGAATTTTAATGGTGTAAAAGTATTGTCTTCCATTGATCCATTGATCTCAGATCCAGCTTTTATCAGATCGAACTTCATCCAGAATGTAGAAAATACACAGCTTTCCTTTGTTTCGGCGTTTGTTATCAGTTTCGGAAACTTCCTTTTGGTTTGAACATTTCTTCAGCAGCATTCATTCGCGGGCTAAATTCCATATTACCTGAGTTCTTAAAACGTCACATCACCTTATATGTGGACGATATTCTAATAGCAGAAGCTTCATGGGAACAACATAATCGCATCCTCAACAGTTTGTTACGTATTTTTGCAGAATCTGGAATTACAGTTAACTTGGAAAAGTCTGAATTCGGTAGGACAAAGGTGAGGTTTTTGGGACATATTATTTCTTCTGAAGGCATTCAGCCGGATCCTGAAAAGTTAGAAGCAATCAGAGCCATTCCAGTTCCATCCACAAAAAGACAAGTCCGCAGTTTTCTAGGTCTCGTAAATTTTTACCGTCGTTTTCTGAATATGCAAATCCTTGTTACACCAAAACTTTGTTCTCTCACTGGAAAAAATACTATTTGGAACTGGGACGAACAAGCACAGTTGGAATTCAATTCTTTGAAAGAATCGCTACTTAACGCGCCAATACTAGCTCATCCAGATCTGTCACAAGATTTCTGCCTTAGCACAGATTCTTCTAAAGTCGGTCTTGGTGCCCATTTATTTCAAGAAGCCACAGAAAATGACACTACTGTTCAGAAAACCATTGCTTTTGCTAGCCGAGTGCTAACAAAATCTGAAAAAAATTATTCCGTTACTGAATTAGAAGCTTTAGCTATCGTTTGGGCATTTAACAAATTCCGTTTCTTTCTTTCTGGTAAGCACGTAAAAGTATACAGTGATCATCGTGCATTACAATTTCTTATGTCTTCAAAATTAAATCATGACAGGTAAAAACGTTGGGCATTGTTTCTGCAAGAATTCCACTTCACAATAGTCTACATTCCCGGCAAGGAGAACATTGTTGCGGACGCACTGTCACGCGCACCGGCTGGGCTTGAGAAAAGTAACACTGAAGGCAACCTCGAGAAAAATTTCAGTATTCTTTACATTCAGAAAGTCGCCTTTGAAAACTTCATCACCACATCTTTAAAGGACATTGCTCATGAACAAGATAAAGATCCGATTTGGAAAGACATCAAAAGTAAATGGCATGAAAAGACACACACTCAGATTCGGCATTATTACCTGGTTAGAAACAACATACTCTTCAAACGCTGCACTGTTGATGACAAGCTATGGGTACTTTGCATTCCAGACGATTTTGTTAATAAGCTCATTTGGTACATTCATTTCAGCTACGCACCTTTTTGTCCACGAAAATGTTATCATATTCTTCGAACGACTTGTTATTTTAACAATATGGAAAAGAGAATTCGAAGAGTCTTGTCTATTTGTAAACTTTGTCAAAAGGCGAAACCATCTACTATCTCCCATCATGCTCCGCTGTTTCCTATCATTCCTTCTAAATTAAAAGAATTTGCTGCTGTTGATCTCTTGGGACCGCTTGTCAGAACATCTAATGGATTTTCGTACGTTCTAGTCGCTGTTGAACTTACTTCAAAATTTGTTTCTTTCACACCGTTACGTAGAGCCACTGGACGGTCTGTATCCAACGCCTTTGTTAAAAATTTCTTACGTGAAGTTGGACACGTTAGTAAAGTCATTTCAGATAACGGACCGCAATTCAGATCTGCTGTTTGGTCACGCATGCTTCGCAACCATAAAATCAAACCTGTTTTTATTTCATTGTACTCACCACATTGTAACCCCTCCGAACGGATTATGAAAGAAATCAATAAGCTTTGCAGACTTTATTGTCACAGAAAGCATCAGCATTGGGACAGATATTTACACTTATTTCAAAACGTGCTGAATGAAATGCCACATGACTCCACTGCTTTACCACCTACTCTTGTACTGAAGAATGAAAAACCACCGAATAGAATCAGAGAGCTTGTACCTTTCCCGAATACACGTAAATTGCGACACAAAGACATAATTGATTTGGCTATTAAAAATATAAAATCTGCAGCAGACAAAAGGAGAAAATTACACGGTAAAGCAAATGTAAAGAAATTATATATCGGTCAGAAAGTTCTCATTAAAGCTCATTCATTGTCACATAAGAAGAAACACTTGAGTCACAAATTCTTTCTAGTTTACAATGGACCTTACAGAATCCGACGTATACCACATGATAATTGCGTTGAAGTTGAAACTCTGCGTACTAGGAAGAATAAAGGTTTACACCACATTTCACATGTAAAACCGTTTATTGAAAGATAATCTGCTTTTTAACTTTGTCTCTGCCATAAAACTTTTCACTTCACATTTCTAGTATGCTTTGTCAGACTTAAGAAACTGTTAACATGCATTAATGTTTGAAGTCAAATATCCAGTCTAGAACCTAGGGAACATTTTTAAACAGAAATTACGAATGCATTGTTATAGTGAACAGACGACACAGTGTTGTATTTGTACATTCTTGCTTGTTAGGTGCACGATTACGTAACGACTATCAGGCTTACATACTTAGGACACATACTGGTACTGCTAATGAGAATTTAATGCAACATTTTGGTTTACTTGAAAATACATTCTGGGTTTAAAGTACTTTCTGTGAGATACCAGATGACACAGAGGTTAGTTTATGTGACAGCTACACGATTTTATCACGACGCTACTAATGAGTGACAATTTACAATGTTGCTTTTGCGCTGTATCTGTTTTATATCTGCACAGTTTTCTGAATTCTTTTGGAAAGAAAAACATGTTTTAATAGTAACTTTTGTGGTATAGCAACAATGAGACAGCCTTTTTCGTGGCACAACAATACGTTACAGTACAGTACTTTCTTCATCACAACAATAAGCGTAATAACTACGATATCTATACGCAAAGCATTTCACTTTTGTTTATCATGAGGTAAGTACATTGACTTCTGCTGAACTTAGCTTTCGGAGGACGATAACTACGAGACTTTCATAGAATTATCTTACAGCAAGACGCACATTTAGCGCTACAGGACACGCATTTGAGTGATTAATTTTGTACTTAAACCATTTATTTTTCAAGATTTTTGAAGTACAATGATACAAAGTTTTCCGTGATATATTTCATTCCATTGCTGTAGTCTGTAACACCTGAGGGTATAATTATATTAATCCTCAGGGGGGTACACGCTTACTTTGTGTACCATGTGTTTGGCGAGCACAAGGAGCCCTAGCTAATATGGTATTTGCTTATACAACTTTACACATCGGTACCATATTTCTCTAACACACAAATTACACAGCTATCTGATCATGTAACTGAGAGATAAACATTTTTTTTACTACATTAGAGACAGATGTTTACGTAATTACACAGTTAAATAACTTCACACGTATGAAATTGCATTTTGTCAGTACTTTGTGAACTGTTCATATTTTTTTGGAACCATTGTGATACTATGAGAACTTTGAATGATGTATTTGGTATGGGATCATGATTTTTGAAGTGCGTTTGAGGCGGATGACACTTTTGACATGACCAGAGAATTTTTTTAGGTTTTGAAATTATTGGAGGAAGCTACGACGATTTTGAGAGTTGACTGAGGTATTATGATGTTATTTTTACGATGACGATGTGTATTATGCTGTTGAGGTATGTTTATGATGAACAATTTGATGCTATATGGGGAATTTGATTATGCTATGTATTTATTACGATGAAATAGTGAAGTGTCGTCGCAAGATTGACGTGTCGACGAATATGTATATGTGTAATAAGGTAAGGAGTAATGAAAAGTGATTAGGGACTCTGACTTGTGGAAAAGGTTGTTGGAAACCAAGAATCGTACTTCAAGGTTATGAAATGTGTGTAAATGTGTGACTGTATCACAATGCTGACGAATATTTTTTTTGGACACTTATATTTATAGGATTTTGTTTCTACAGATTTGCAACGCTAATTCTTGACTTGTGAAATATTTTTATATAAGACTGCCACTGTAGCGGAAACTGCTGTCGTAAATATTTCCGTAAGAAAGTTAAGTGACCACCTGCACGTAATACGTCGTGGGCACCCAGATGGGCGACAGCCGCCCGAGAAAAAAAGCCATTAGCGTGTGCCTTCCAGCAGCACAGGTAGAAAAAAAAAAAGAGAGGCCATTATCCTCGCTATTGACGTTCCTTTGTAGAGAGCATCGCAAAAACGACACGGTCGAACTTGAAAACATATGTTGACACTGTGGAGCTCTTAATTTATGATATTTACAGAAATGCCTAATGAAATGACGAGAAATATTTTTACATCGGCACACCTGATTATGACAAGCGTCTTTCTACGAGAGTTGAGAGAATGTCTACTAACTTATGAAATGTCACATGACTATTGAATGATATTTTTATGCTTTGGTTTGCGTAATTGCTTATTTCATTTGTTATCTAGTTTCTAGCTGCACTGCAGCATTGGTTAAAATAAAATTTTAGAGATGTACTAATATAAATATTTTCTGTCTACAGATCGAGTAAATAATAATTTTTTTAAAAAAAAATGAGGGAGCACAAAAAGACATTTACCTTCACAGGAACTGCAATCATAGTTTTCTTTTCAAGTACTTGTTAATTTCTTTTGTAGAATAAATTGTGATGCATCACTCTAGTGTTAAGATGTGCCATAGGTATTAGACATGGCCATTTTTAGTGTAATACTTTTTCTGCTTGACCTTTGTCATGTTTAGGTATAAGTTATGCTGTTTGCCATGCATAGTGCTACTGAATTTTAATTTGTGTTACTCTGCTAAGCCAGATTTATTTTTCTTGTTTGCTGCACATTGCCTTATATTAGTCGTAATATTGCAATTGCTTCGCTAATTTCTAAAATGCTGCTTCCTTTGCAAATCTGCACTTTTTTCTCATTGCTGTTTGCGTTGCCTCGTCCCTTAGTTTAGCATCTGAGCTCAGTAGATTTAAGTTAGCTTAAGAGGGGGTAGACTATATAAGAAACTAGTTGTGATGAATGGAAAGAAATGCATTGAAGGTATATGAAAACGTTTTGGGCCAAAATGAGTATTGTACAATGATCCGTAATTATTTTGAAAGAAATATGAACAGAGTAGAGAAAGCAGGTATTGATAGGACTTTTTGGAAATAATGAGGAACGAAGGGAGATCTCCGAGAAGTAAAGAAGGTTTTGTTCACAAAATACTGCAGTAAAACAAACCCTGTCCTTTCCTTTTGTGTTATCCCACTATGTGTTTGTGTACCTTTGTGTATTTGTTTTCTTCCTGTCTCTGTGTAGTTTCATAGAATTTTTTCTTCTTCTAATACTAAGCTACATTCACTATGATGAGGAATACTGTTATCCTCAAATATAATTGGCGTTAATAATATGTTATTTACCTTGTAAATATGCTTAGACATTATTTATTCTGTTTTGTTTTAATGCTCATGTGTGAAGTTGATATTCCAAAAGTTATTCTGATCTTTCATGTATGTACTTATGTCATAATTCCTGTGACACTGATGTATATGTTATTTCGATTCTTTTGTAAAGCCTGTATCACAAATGTTCTCTGTATTGTTATGTTCTTTAATGATGTATTTTGTACCTTTGTAATTGTATTCTCATGTTATAAAATTGTAATTGTCACCAGTTCATCATATTATTAACTTGTAAGTTACATTTCACTGCACACGTTTCTGTTGGTCATAGTATATGGACAATATGTGAGAAGTAGGGACTGTTAGTGTTTGCACGTGTGTTAATAATTCAGCAAGGGACTGGATAACAGCATTGCTGGTTCTAAGGACAATTCCAAAAACTTTGTGAGTGCACAAGTGGTGGTTATGGACTTGCTATATTATCCGCAAGACTTTTCAATGGTGATTGTGCACCTGCACAGTCACAACAGATGGCTGCTGGCCATCTCTACAAGGACTACAGTGGGTCTGCATCTTTGATGGCCCACCAATACCGTAATCTCTACCAGGACTACAGTGGGTCTGCTCTGTGATGACCTACCAAACGATATTCTTCAAAACTTCGATTGACTCCGCTGTGGGTTTGCTCTGTTGTGGCCCATTACCTGTCAGCATGTCAAGAGTCAGCACTGTCTTTCCGTTGGAAGGACAACACTACTTCTTCAAGACTGCATGGAAATCCACTACTTCCGTGTGCATTTTCTTTTACTGCTCAGACTTTGAGAAAAACACTGCAATGTGATGAATTATCAGGACTGTCTTTATGGACTGTGAGAAAATTTTAGCTTTTGACCAACATTGTATCAATAAGTGTGTGCATTTGATTTCTTTGTTATTGTAATCACGATTATGAAAAATTTTAACAAATATGTATTGGCCACTGCCCCAACCAATTTGTAAAATTTTTTTGTGGGGAGCATGGGGGCTATGTAAGTAGGCTGTTTAGGTTTTTTTATTGGTAACGCCACCTCTGTATGAAAATCACTGGCTGTGCTGTGTGCAGCCTGTGGCCAGTTTGCATTGTTGTAATACTCGCCATTGTAGTGTTAGGCAGCTGGCTGTGAACAGCGCCTAGCATTGTGCAGTTGGAGGTGAGCCGCCAGCAGTGGTGGATGTGGGGAGAGAGATGGCGGAGTTTTGAAATTTGTCATGAACTGATATATATATATATATATATATATATATATATGACTATTAAGGTAAATACAACGTTTGTTCTCTATTAATATCTTTCATTTGCTAACTATCCCTATCAGTAGTTAGTGCCTTCCATAGTTTGAATCTTTTATTTAGCTGGCAGTAGTGGCGCTTGCTGTATTGCAGTAGTGGGAGTAACCAAGATTTTTGTGAGGTAAGTGATTTGTGAAAAGTACAGGTTAATGTTAGTCAGGGCCATTCTCTTGTAGAGATTATTTAAAGTCAGATTGCGTTGCGCTAAAAATATTGTGCGTCAGGTTAAGCACAGTAGTGTACTATTATTGAAAGGGGACGTTTCAGTATCTGTTCCCGAAAGAACACATACCGTGGATGACCATGCAGCTTTGCTAGAAATGGAATGATAATTTAATAGACACCTAGCTGCAAACAGGCGTTGATATATTTCACTGGGGACATGTTGAAAATGTGTATCCCGACTGGGACTCGAACCCGGGATCTCCTGCTTACATGGCAGCTGCTCTATCCATCTTAGCCACCGAGGGCACAGAGGATAGTGCGTCTGCAGGGACTTATCCCTTGCACGCTCCCCGTGAGATCCACATTCCCAACATGTCCACACCACTACATTCGTAGTGCGCCTAATAGATGTTTGCCCATCATACTCATTACTCGTGGCAGATTAATCTACCAAGTCCCGTACGAGTTCGGGCATAGCGTGTGCGTTCACACAAGAAGGTCAATGGCCGGGAAGCCATATTTTAACTATATATAACGGTAGTATCTGTTCCCGAAAGAACACATACCGTGGATGACCATGCAGCTTTGCTAGAAATGGAATGATAGTTTAATAGACACCCTACCTGCAAACAGGCGTTGATATATTTCACTGGGGACATGTTGAAAATGTGTGCCCCGACCGGGACTCGAACCCGGGATCTCCTGCTTACATGGCAGATGCTCTATCCATCTGAGCCACCGAGGGCACAGAGGATAGTGCGTCTGCAGGGACTTATCCCTTGCACGCTCCCCGTGATATATCAATATATATCAACGCCTGTTTGCAGATAGGGTGTCTATTAAATTATCATTCCATTTCTAGCAAAGCTGCATGGTCATCCACGGTATGTGTTCTTTCGGGAACAGATACTACCGTTATATATAGTTAAAATATGGCTTCCCGGGCATTGACCTTCTTGTGTGAACGCACACGCTATGCCCGAACTCGTACGGGACTTGGTAGATTAATCTGCCACGAGTAATGAGTATGATGGGCAAACATCTATTAGGCGCACTACGAATGTAGTGGTGTGGACATGTTGGGAATGTGGATCTCACGGGGAGCGTGCAAGGGATAAGTCGCTGCAGACGCATTATCCTCTGTGCCCTCGGTGGCTCAGATGGATAGAGCATCTGCCATGTAAGCCGGAGATCCCGGGTTCGAGTCCCGGTCGGGGCACACATTTTCAACATGTCCCCAGTGAAATATATCAACGCCTGTTTGCAGCTAGGGCGTCTATTAAATCATATATCAGTTCTAGTATAGTATATTTGTCCAATGAATACCCGTTTATCATCTGCATTTCTTCTTGGTGTTGCAATTTTAATGGCCAGTAGTGTAAATAAGAAATTGTTTTGGTCCTAACACATTCTCTTGTGAAATTTCGATTTTCAAATATTCCAGATTTATAATATGTCTCACTACTTATTTTTGAGCCATATGAATTGTGGGAGTTGTGGTGTCTCGTTCGTGTTGTCCTGGTGGTTAGACAGAGGTGATACTATTCTTCTGCCAGACACAGCACAAGCGAAATTATACTGGAAAGGAACGGCCGACAGCTCGCTCGGCAGTTGGATTACGCCGTTTTTTTGCCCGCAGCAGCGCCGGCGCGTTCATCAGGAAGACACAGCCTATAAGTCAGGGAGCGGCCGGAAGTGAGCCGGCAGCAGATGTCAGCGTGCACGTCCGCCGCGGTAATCCACGGGACCCGCCTCAAGGAAATTACGCGGCGCCGATTTCCCCCGGGTGATAACACGGGCCAGACCACCAAGATCTGACAGAGGGAAAGGAAAAAGAGGGGAGGGGGTTGGAGCAACGAACAGAGTGAATTACGAACTGCCCACTACGCATCCTGACGATCATCCAAGAAAATATGTGTAGGACAAAATAATACACTATTGGCCATTAAAATTGCTATACCAGGAACAAATGCAGATGATAAACGGGTATTCATTGGACAAGTATATTATACTAGAACTGACATGTGATTACATTTTCACACAATTTTGGTGCATAGATCCTGAGAAATCAGTACCCAGAACAACCATCTCTGGCCGTAATAACGGCCTTGATACGCCTAGGCATTGAGTCAAACAGAGCTTCGATGGCGTGTACAAGTACAGCTGCCCATGCAGCTTCAACACGATAACACACTTCATCAAGAGTAGTGATTGGCGTATTGTCACGAGCCAGTTGCTGGGCCACCTTTGAACAGGCGTTTTCAATTGGTGAGACATCTGGGGAATGTGCTGGCCAGGCCAGCAGCCGAACATTTTCTATATCCCGAAAGGCCCGTACAGGACCTGCAACATGCGGTCGTCCATTATCCTGTTGAAATGTAGGGTTTCGCAGGGATCGAATGAAGGGTAGAGCCAGGGGTCGTAACACATCTGAAATGTAACGTCGACTGTTCAAAGTGCCGTCAATGTGAACAAGAGGTGACCGACACGTGTAACCAATGGCACCCCATACCATCACGCCGGGTGATACGCCAGTATGGCGATGACGAATACACGCTTCCAATGTGCGTTCACCGTGATGTCGCCAAACACGAATGCGACCATCATGATGCTGTAAACAGAACATGGATTCGTCCGAAAAAATGACGTTTTGCCATTCGTGCACCCAGGTTCGTCGTTGAGTACACCATCGCAGGCGCTCATGTCTGTGATGTAGCGTCAAGGGTAACCGCAGCCATGGTCTCCGAGCTGATAGTCCATGCTGCTGCAAACTTCGTCGAACTGTTGGTGCCGATGGTTGTTGTCTTGCAAACGTCCCCATCTGTTGACTCAGGGATCGAGACGTGGCTGCACGATCCGTTACAGCCATGCGATTAAGATGCCTGTCATCTCGACTGCTAGTGACATGAGGCCGTTGGGATCCAGCACGGCGTTCCGTATTACTCTCCTGAACCCACAGATTCCATATTCTGCTTGGATCTCGACCAACGCGAGCAGCAATGTCGCGATACGATAAACCGCAATCGCAATAGGCTACAATCCGACCTTTATCAAAGTCGGAAACGTGATGGTACGCATTTCTCCTCCTTACACGAGGCATCACAACAACGTTTCACCAGGCAACGCCGGTCAACTGCTGTTTGTGCATGAGGGCGCCAACTTTGTGTGCATGCACTGAAAAGCTAATCATTTGCATATCACAGCATCTTCTTCCTGTCGGTTAAATTTCGCGTCTGTAGCATGTCATCTTTGTGGTGTAGAAATTGTAATGGCCCGTAGTGAAGAAATCGTCATCGTCGTATTAGAGCATATGACAACAAATAGGCTTGATCCCTTTGAGGATGTCCACATCAAGTCTGGTATCAGTAACTGTAGTCGCGTTCTAGCAATCCTAGATTCATTTCAGGAGCAGATCGAACAGATATTACACCCTAAGACACATGCTCTGCATGGTAAGCAACCCTGGGCTTCAATTTCAGTAAGACAATGCTCACCTGCACATGGCGAGAGTCTCTGTGCTTGTCTTCGTGTTTGCCAGACCCTACCTTGTCCGACAAGGTCGCCAGATTTTTGGAATATTATGGGCAGGGCCCTCCAACCATCTCGGAATTTTGACGATCTAGCTCGCCAATTGGAAAGAATTTGGAGAGCATCTAACAACTCTATCAGTGCCAAGCCGACTAACTGCTTGCATAAGGGCCAGAGGTGCACCAATAGATTACAGACTTGTTCAATTTGTGTAGCCCTTTCTCTAGAATAATTCATCCAATTGTTCTGGAATCGTAATCATTTGTTTGTCTGTACTCGTACAAGTACACCACATCTACCGACTTCCGTCCAATTCGGATAATTGCTTCGTGGTACGTGATTTTTCTTTCGTCTTAGAGTGGGTGTGACGACACAGACCCACGCAATAGATTATCCGCAGAAAAGGCGAATGTCCTACAGGTAATAGGATATGGTAAAGAACGCTCCCATAAAGCAGAATGTCAACGTTTGGTGATGACCGACCACGGCCGCCATAATAGCAGTATATCAAGGAAAAGGGACTGCAGTGTAAGGGTTCCCGTTAAAACCAAAACAGAGGTAGCCACCCATGTAGGTAGTGACTTGACTATAAATTGCACATGAAGACGCAGCTGTAAGTACTGTGAAACCGGTAGTGCCTACTAATAAAAGTATTTTATGGCTGACGTGGCTTTATTAAAGTTAAATGTTATGAAATTTTATCTGAATTTATTTGTCTAGAGTGTAAAGTCATATGGAAGCGTAACATAGACGACAGAGGCAAGATAGGGAACATTTGGAGGCATCAAAGAAAAGTTTATTTCATGGTGAACGGGAGTATGGCGGGAGGAAGGCGTGGGGGGAGGATGGAAGGTGTAAGGGGAGGGGTTCGTCAGGAGAGACTAAGGCTTAATTACAGAAAGCTGCCGGCCGGAGTGACCGAGCGGTTCTAGGCGCTACAGTCTGGAACCGCGCGACCGCTACGGTCGCAGGTTCGAATCCTGCCTCTGGCATGGATGTGTTTGATGTCCTTAGTTAGGTTTAAGTGGTTCTGAGTTCTAGGGGACTGATGACCTCAGAAGTTAAGTCCCATAGTGCTCAGAGCCATTTTTGAACAGAAAGCTGGTTCAAGCACACGACAACAACGCGATATGGAATCTTACACTCCAGTAAGGTCAACGATGGATAATTTAAGGTTGGTCTCTATTTTGACCTCCAGAACTATGTCTCTGAATCCTTTGAATTTTTTGTATTCGGAGTCCCTTGAAAGCGCCGGTTATGCCTTTCACGGTGGCAGAGTTTATGTTTTAACAAGATAACGCAAGGTAGTAAGTTGCACGTTCTGTCCTGACCCACCTCGGTATAGCAGCTATGATTGATGAATTGTAGCATAGAGACGAAGCAGCATGGATTGACGTACTCGTATCTGTCATCCAAGCTCATAGTTGCCGTCAGAGGCGGAAATTCTACGTACTAATTTTTGCACCCAGATTCCCCACGAATCACCTCTGAAAGTAATCATGTGTTTTTCCCAGTATACTGTATACGTAGTATACGTAAAATTACGTTATTTCTGTTCTTCCTTGATTTCCCAAATCACTGTTCAGCAATGCATTTTGATGCCTTATATCTTTTATAATTGTGTATATTCTCCAAGAAATTGTCAAGTATTTACAATATTATTGCCCAGATCCACTCTCAACCACAGTCACGATGTGTAGGCCTACATGTACATCAGTTGTCCATATGGTGTCACAAGATGGGGAAATATCGCACACAGGGGTAAATTCAGACGGAAACAGTGTGTTTATCTTCCTATGTTGATATCACTGAATGCAAGCTTTATTTCCTTTTCTTTTCTTTTGTATTCGCGCGCGCGTTTTGATGTTTACACCTTGGAGTATTGTTAAACAGATTCGAACATATATTGTTGCACTCGTAAGTTTAGACTGAGGACTGTAGCAGTGTACAGTTATTGTTAGTTACCTTCATACGAATGCTTTCATCATCGTACTAGAAGAGAAAGAAGTGGTAAGCATAATTTCCTTATAATTTAGTTAATTCAATTTGAAGAAGAAAATGTGAATGTAGTTTGTCAGCGTATCTCACCTGCATTTATAGATATCTATATACATTGGCAGAATATTTAACAACGCCGTGCACTTGTAAAAGTAAGTTGGGTGCTCTGCCGAGGTGCAGTTATAACCCTCATACTCATCAAGCAAATTTAACATACCACGTTGAACCTCAGAGTACAAACACATGACTGGAAGGAAACATCTACGTAAATAGTTTGTCGGAATCGTAACGGAAGTGGGTGCAAAAGCAGTGGAAGACAGACATCTGCGTCCATATTAGGGCAGCAAATCTTTGTTCATTTTTCCTTATATTCCAGATGATGTTAGTGTAGATAAACATCAAATTGTCATAGTGTTGCCGACTCCTAGAGAAGAGATGCGGAAACTTCTATTCACCGAGAATATATTGCTGATTTATTATGTGTAGATCGTCATTACTAATCAAATATTTTCTATGTGTGTCAAAATTTTTCTAAACGTCTGTTAAATGTTTTCTGAACACGTGTAAATTATTTTCTGATCATATGTAAAATATTTACTAAATAGGCAAAAGAATTTCCGCGCATGGATATTTTATCAAACGAGTGTTTGTGTCCGAAATTATTCCATTAGAGTGAAATATGGAGCTTTGGATGTACATTCAACGAGCATCTGGAGTTATACCAGTATATGGGGTAATATTGCACAGTTTTATTTGTTAGGAGCTGGTTGCTCAAATAATATTTTTTTGTTCATGTTCGTTGACCATATTATTCTTCGATGTCATCCACAAAATCTCTTGTTATTTGTTACGTGAATTTAACACTCTTTAAAGTTACCTTTAAAATGTTAAAATTCCGTCCGATATTATCCCATCTTACGCTACCCAAAAGCGCAGATAATTCTCCTGAAAACTCGGCCTTCAATGTCCTTTTGAAAGAAATATATTGTCACATTCGCAGTACGTGTCCTTAGACACTTAGTGGCTCGTAGACAATGTATCACTTGAAGCGCCCAGCATGTATGAAATCGGTTTCCATTAACAAGTAGATGCTCTTGCACATTTTAACATCAATTTATACTTCATGAGTAATTGCTTAGAGCAGTCATAATATTTATCATGAGAAGCGTTATGTCAGAGCAAGCGACGCCTCTTTGTTCAAGATGCATCTGCATTTGATCTTACGAATTACACGCAATTATAGATTTTGCTAGCACAGTATCTAATACGAGGTGTGGCTAGAAAAAAACCGGACTAGTACTGGTGAAACAATAAAACGAATGCAATAAGGCTGAAAGTCGCGTGGCCTGTCACATGACTATCGCTCCGCCTACTGCTCGAGTTTCATCTGCCTCCTGCACTCAGTCTGCCCGTGGCGTCTGTTTTAAGAAGTTGACGTTTTGTCTGTGCGTCGGAAAATGTTGAGTGTACAGAAAGAACAGCGTGTTAACATCAAATTTTGTTTCAAACTAGGAAAATCTGCAAGTGAAACGTTTGTAATGTTACAACAAGTGTACGGCGATGATTGTTTATCGCGAACACAAGTGTTAGAGTGGTTTAAACGATTTAAAGATGGCCGCGAAGACACCAGTGATGACACTCGCACTGGCAGACCATTGTCAGCAAAAACTGATGCAAACATTGAAAAAAATCGGTAAACTTGTTCGACAAGATCGCCGTTTAACAATCAGAGCAGTGTCTGAGTTAACAGGAGTTTCCAGGATGTCAGAACAAATCATTCTTCGGCGTTCCTTCTGTTCAATTGTGAGACACTTTGGAACCATTTTTGAACACACTTTGTTCATGTTGAAACTTTCATGAAGAATCTGCCTAATACTTTCCTTGTCAACACTGGCGCCAGGATTTTTGTTCCAACGGCTCGCCGTAATACGACGGAGTATTTTCCCTACCTATAGATATTTTTTTGTTTGCAGCTCTTACTGACTGTTCGTCACTGCACCCGTCACCCAGATCGCCGATATACACTGTAGAAACGTATTAGTAGGTACTTTCAGGCCACTAATTCCGCTGAAGTCGAGCAAAATATATTTGTGCATATTGTTTACTGACACACAAGTTTTATCGAAGTATACCACAAAACTGTCGTCCTCAGCAAGCAAATAGCGCATTGTACACAAAACTTCATTCTTGCAGCTGCAATTAATCCGCAGTCCATTAAAATTTTTGTCCACCATTACACTATCCAAATATAAAAATAAGTGAGCGGTAAAGACAGAAAACGGAGGTCTCTGAGGCAGTCGCCGACTACTCTCAATAGCCGACGTAATTGCACTCTTAATATGGAATATAGTGCATTCCGAAGTACCACAAGGTTATATTGTCATTTTATGAACATGCGTGAAATGTATATTATTCCACCTTTCTTCACTGTTAGCGAGATCAGTAAAAATGTTCAGTTCATTCGATACGACAGTTTCAGATTGTTTTCGAATGACTTTCCGTCCTGTACACCCGCCCTTGCTACTGCATTTCGCTTACTACCACACACAGATCAATGCTACGTCCCACAGAAGACTGAAAGCACAGAACAACACACGATATCGGACCTAAACACAGAACGTTTAGTTGGCGGCGCTGACCTAGTACACTGGTAACGATGTGGCAACAAAGCTATCACCGCTTAGCCTAAGCATGTGGACTGCAGGTAGATGCTGTGGCATTGAGTTGTCTAATTTGATATGGGACACCCTAGTAGGAATAACTGGATAACACTGAATTAACGAAAGGAGAAAATATAAAAAGGCAGCAAGTAAATCATGTGAAGGGGATACAGACATCTAAAAATGAGAATTACGAGAAGTGCAGAATGGCTAAACAGGAATGATTAGAGGGCAAATACAAAACCGTACAATCATGAGTAACGAGGGTTAAGTTACATGCCATCTCTAGGAAAATTAAAGAAAATTTTGTAAAAGAAATTAGCGGCAGTTGAATACCAAGAGCTCGGATGGCTAGCCAGTACTAATCAAAGAAGGGAGTGCTGAAATGTGGAAAGACTATACAGCGTGTTTCAGAAGTGATCGTCAATAATTCACACATGAAAAGTACAGGGCAAAAGTAGCTAAAAAGCTCCAATAAACATGGGTCTGCAAATCAATCGTTGCCGACGTATCGTATTAATTCGAGCAGGGAGTCAACTGTACACGCCCCTGGATACCGAGGTATTTACGTTGATATCTGTGTTTGGGATCAAAAAAATGGTTCAAATGGCTCTGAGCACTATGGGACTCAACTGCTGAGGTCATTAGTCCCCTAGAACTTAGAACTAGTTAAACCTAACTAACCTAAGGACATCACAAACATCCATGCCCGAGGCAGGATTCGAACCTGCGACCGTAGCGGCCTTGCGGTTCCAGACTGCAGCGCCTTTAACCGCACGGCCACTTCGGCCGGCTTGTTTGGGATCGACTATCTGTTAACGCAAGTGCAACTACTTCCCTGCCCCTCTGCGTGCAATGTGCTGTACCGGCTTCATAATCAGTTACGAACGTGAAGGCACCGTGGACAGAAAGGGTTACACCAATAAAGAGTAAGCGGACATGCACTTCATGTATGGTAAAGGCAAAGGCAGTGCCCTCGAGGCTGCACTATTACGAAGGTCACTCCAAAAGAAATGTACACTATTTTCGTAAAAATATAGTTTTCATTCTGCATGTGTGAAAGTTTTACAGTGTGTAGATACATCCTTCCCGCTTGTTTTCAAACTTAGTTCAACCTGTTCCCGTCCACAGCATGTCTTCAAGATGGCTACTACACTTGACGTTCGTCAGAAGCAACGTGCTGTCATAGAATTCCTGTGCTGTGAAAAAGAGACAGTGGGAAACATCCACAAGAGGTTGAAAAAGGTGTACGGAGATGCTGCTGTCGATCGCAGTACAGTCAGTCGGTGGGCAAGCAGGTTACGTGATGAAAGCGGGCACGGCAATATTGAGGATTGTCCTCGCAGCGGCAGGGCTCGTACTGCACACGCTCCAGATAATGTGCAGAGAGTTAACGAAATAGTGACTGCTGACAGACGCATCACAGTGAACGAATTGTCACGCTACGTTGGGATAGGGAAAGGAAGTGTTTGCAGAATACTGAAAGTGTTGGCATTAAAAAAGGTTTGTGCCGGGTGGGTTCCCAGGACGTTGACAGTGGCTCACAAAGAAACAAGAGAAACGGTATGCAGCGAACTTTTGGAACAGTACGAGAATGATGGAGATGAATTTCTTGGAAGAATTGTGACAGGTGATAAAACATGGCTCCATCATTTTTCACCAGAGACAAAGCGGCAATCAGTGGAGTGACATCATGCAAATTCACCCAAGAAAAAAAATTCAAAACCACACCTTCTGCTGGAAAAATTATGGCTACGGCGTTTTCCGATTCCGAAGCACTCTTGCTTGTGGACATCATGCCAAGTGGAACCACCATAAATTCTGATGCATATGTGACGACACTGAAGAAACTTCAAGCTCGACTGAGTCGTGTTCGACCACATCGGCAAAAGCAGGATGTTTTGCTGTTGCACGACAATGCACGACCACTCATCAGTCGAAAAACCACGGAAGCGATCACAAAACTCCTATGGACAACACTGAAACACCCGCCTTAGAGTCCTGACTTAGTCCCAAGTGACTATCATCTATTTGGGAAACTGAAAGACTCTCTTCGTGGAACAAGGTTTGAAGATGATGACTCCCTTGTGCACGTTGCCAAACAGTGACTCGACCAGATTGGTCCAGAATTTTACCGTGCGGGTTTACAGGCGCTGGTTCCAAGATGGCGTAAGGCAGTTCAGAGGGATGGAAATTATGTGGAGAAATGAAAATATTGTTCCTAAAGGATGTATCTACACACTGTAAAACTTTCAAACATGTAGAATAAAAGATGGATTTTAAAAACAAAATAGTGTGCATTTCTTTTGGAGTGACCCTCGTATATGAAGAAGCTCTTCCTCTCCGCAGGCAGCCCAGCAGGCGTACCTTTAGCCGGTTACATCAGCGCGTTAGAGAAACCGGGAGTTTCGCACACCCTGTATGAGAAGGTCGACTCAGATCCATAACGCCCAACGTCGAGGGAAGAATGTTACTCGTTGTATACAAAAGTCCGAGTACTTCAACGAGGAGGATTCCTGCCGAAAAGCGTGTCCTGAGTCATAGCAGTGCGTGGCGCATTTCCCATCGGGAAGTTCTGTACCCACATCTTTCCCTCGAGTGCAAGCCCTCAACAATGCAGACTTCCTTCCTAGAGAGAATTTTTGCTAATGGGTGCAACAACAGTGCACTCTGAATCCCTTGTTTGTAAGCAGTATTCTGTTCACGGATGAGGCTGGATTTTCCCGTGACGGTAATTTTAACTATCATAATCGTCAATGCTAGTGCAACCCATGTATCATGACATCAGCTGCATTATTCGTTGAACGTCTGGGCAGGACTGCTCGAAGACTGCATAATTAGACCACACTTCCTACTACAGACACTATCCGCACAGCAGTACATGCCGTTTCTACGGACTGTATTACCAGATGTACACGATGATGTTCCACTGAACCAACTCCTGAACGTGTGGTTCACGCATTACGGTGCTCCAGCACATTTTCATCAACGAGTGCTCCGGTTTCTAACTCGGACGTATGGTCAACACTGAAAAGGTAGAGAAGTACCTGTGCCATAGCCCCCAAGGTCTCCGGATTTAAATCCCATGGATTTCTATGTGTGGGGTCATGCCGAAAGCCTAGTCTACGCTACCGAGGCCAACTCCCTTGGGGAATACGCTTGCGGATTGAAGCAGCCTTGCAGCGTTCACACAATTCCCCTGAATTGCCTGAGAGGATTCGCCACTGTTTGCATAGACGAGTTCAATTTTGCATCCAGACGCATGGAAAACATTTCGAACACCTACTTTAACGTTTAGAGATGCCATGTGTTCCTAGACGCTGATGAACTGCAACAGTAAATGTGATGTATCTCGACAGCGGTTGATTTGTGGACCCACGTTATTGGAACTTTTTAGCTACTTTTGGTCTGAATTTTCCATTCGTGAATTATAGACTATCACTTCTGAAACACCTTGTATAGATGGACTATAATGGCAGAGGAGAGAATATGTGAAGAGGATATGGAAGATCTGAAACTGGGGAAGATTTGACAGAGAACTGAAAGACATAAAAAGAGACAAGGCAGCTAAAGTAATCTAAATTCCCTTAGAATTGCTGAGGTCCTTAGGAACGCCTACCTTGACTAACGAATTCCATCTGGTGTGCAAGATATGTGGGAGAGGGGAAACAGCCTCAAACTTCAAGAAGAAAGTAATAATTCCATTTTCAAAGGAGATTGCGACTGACAGATGTGAACATTGCCCAATTATCAGTTTAATAAGTTTCCGTCAGTCAAAATTTCTGGCAAACATGTCAAACACTATCTATGCTTGACAAACACGTCAGACAGCAACGTACACGGTCAAATATTTGGCAAGCATAGTTAAGTTTGACAAAATGTTTGGTAGCTTATGGGGGCCTTTAAGTATTCATCAACTCAACCAAAGATCTTCACAATCCTTTAAAACTTATTTTGATATAATAGTGTTGTTTTGATATATATTCTTTGTATTTCGAGATACCGTAGTATTTCTGTTTTGCTATATGTTCTTTGCAACAAGTAATTTCCAGACACCATGTTTGTTTACAAAGTTTGAGAGTTTACATGTGATGTATTATGACAGAGAAAGGGGCCTGTGATCACTGAAGGTCTTCTGTATCAGTCGTTTTATTTTCACATTTAGATATACGTCTAGCTTTTAGTCAAAAACCTCCCCAAAACCATGCTCTGAAATACTGTTTTTGTTTCTCCACTAGACAGTGCCACAGGTTACTCCCAAGTCATAACACAATGCACACATGTGATACTGACATACGTAAAATGAACCTGCCGAAGGGAATGCATTGTGGACATAAATACACAGTGACTGGTAACAGTAAACTTCTTATTTCATTCGATACAAGTAACAGTTAAAGATAGATTAGATTAATACTTGTTCCATAGATCATGAATACGACACTTTGTAATGATGTGGAACGTGTCAGGTTAATAAAAGATGTCTGTACAAGATATTACCTTACACAAAATATTGCATGACACTAATGTTTAAGTTTTTTTCCCTTAATTTATATCTAAAAATTCAGCCAATGAGTAGGAGTTGTCATCTAGAAATCTAGTTGGCTATCTGTCAGGCTTTTGATGCTGTTTTGTAGGTGACCAAAGACTTTTGTGGCAGCATAATTTACCCCTTTCTGTGCCAAAGTCAGATTTAACCCTGCATAGTGAAGATCATCCTTTCTCTGGTGCTATAGCTAACCTAAAGCGTTCGGATTTAAAGTTAGCTGCAGATGTTTTCCAGAATAAGGACTTGATCTACAATGGCGAATGGCGAAAATGTCCCTGCCCATCCCGTTAGCTCTGTTTGTCAAATACGTTAGTGGAATGGATGATTTACCATACATAGCCCCTGAAGGACCCGATAACCGCGAACAGCTGAAGCTCTCGACCACAAGCAACAAGTGAGCGAGGACGTTGGTTGGGAAAGGGGGCGTGCTGCCATCTCGTGAGCGCTGCCTTCACTACCGCATCGACACCTCCTCGACGCTGCTGCTGACCTGGTCGTGCGGCTGGACGAACAACCGCGACATCTCCTCCCTCGTTCGGTATCAGCCAAATAAAAATACATCATCTTTTCTTCTCCCCTCCCCCTTTCCCATTCTCTCCTTCCTATCAACTAAACGAGAAAAAGATATTTTAACTACGTCACATTCACATAAGGGTAAATGTTTCGAAGAACTTTCCCAGGATCTTGTTTTTTTAAAGATGTAATGGTACAAAACTTCATTCGTTAATAAGAAATAATAAAATGTTTGAGATGTTTTAAAAGCATGGTCATATTCACCTTGATTGGTAGCCCAAGGGTAACTCCACACATAGGCAAAAAGTATTCTTGTAGCCATCTGTTTTTAGCTTCGTTGCCAGAAACCTAGAGAAAGAGAGATATTTACAAATACCAGATGGGGAAAAGATCTGCACTACGCTCCACTGAATCTAATTTTGACAAAAAACAAAGAGTAAATACACGTAAAGGTCCTGGCAATTATGTCCAAGGAAGTGGAGGATCTCACGCATTTACTTATTGGCCACGGTCAGTGAAATTATAAAGTCAGCCTCTAAAACAAAACCTCTCATGGACAGGAAAACAGTAGTCCCGTCAACCAAGGATCAAAATTGTTTTTCCTTTACAACTCCTTCTGCACCATGGTGCAATTCATTAAGAGAAATAGTCAGTCACCAACATGCAGATGACCAGCGAGTAGTCAAATATACTGTAAGAAAACTGTCAGTAGCACATTGAAGGACGCGTGTGTACGAATTTTATTTCCAGGCACAATCACTACCACATTTTCACAGCTGAACAGTTTCCATAGCACCTTGTCATCTCCAATTCAAAAGCCACCACTATCTGGTGCACTCACAGACTAGGAATGTCTGTAGTGGAAGCAGAGAGACAGAGTATTTTTTCTTCATTATTTTAGGTTTCTATAGTTCAATTCTTTTAACTTGGCGGTTCGCGCATGCCTGCCCAGACGCAGGAGATGCTGCGTTGCCAGTTGTACGCGCCAAGAGAAGCAGCGCCATAGTATATAGTTCGCAATCTTACGTTTAGGGTGGAGCTCGCAGTTTATGAAATAAAGCCACCACGGCCGCATTAACCCTTTCGTTGCTACAGAGACGTGCTCCCCGCATTCCGCGATGTGCGCGATTTTGTCATCATTGCACTGCTCGCCTGTGCAGACACATGGTGTTTCGACTGTTTTGACACACTTTATCATTCGATTTCACATAAACTATTTGGCCCAAAAATTTTATTTTTACGCATCTTCTTGACTGATACCTTTCCCCCCCCCCCCCCATAAATGACTTAATTTTGTTTCGAAGTTCAATGCAGTTATTGTGCAGCATTAGATGTAGTAAACCATTGCACGATATTCTGAAGAGTTCGCAGAGGTAAAAGTCCATAGCGTATACTTTCCGTATGGTCGATTTTAGTTGCCACTAGAAATTTCAAAAAATTACATTCAAACGAATAAAATTCATGAAGTAATACACTTTGATATTGTTTTTAAATAAAGAAAATATTAAACACCGTACAAGGTTTGAATTCAGAACCTTCCACTTAGCACTCACACACTTTAACCATTACGCTATTGCAGCTCGTCTACCAATATAGCTCCCAGAGGACTTTAAGATATCACGCAAAATACCGACAAACACTGTTGGTATGACTATGAATTACACACGTTTCGTCGAAGTACAATAGGAAATAAACAATTACCACTGTTCTTTATTGTGAAAAAGTGGTTAGTGAGAATGATACAAATACCTTTCCTTGCTATCGCCTGAATTAGGAGGCTTATTGCTTGTTTGGGTTAATTAATTAATAGAATATGAAGCAATTGGTATAAAGAATGCTTTTTCCAAACTTTCTATAAAAGAAAGTGTGCTATCAAGACACTTCTTTCGTTCAATTACTTTATTTATGACTGAAAGTTTCTAAAACTGAAGACACTCGTCCGTGCTCTTCACTGCAGTCGAGCTCTGGCAACGTCATTCTCTGTTCATTGGCTGACTGTGTTTTGTGACGTCAGATGCGCAGAACGAACCTAAACTCGGCCGCCGTCATAAATTACGCGCACTTTAGTATACGTCGCGCGTTATTCAGCACCATCTGCAGTGCCACACTGTACTATTAGCCACCATGTTTCTGGAGTCATTCTGTGGTTATTTTGAAAGCAAGATAGTACGAATGCGAACTTGTAAGACAATCAACTGAACTGCCGGATTTCTTTGCGAAACCAAGCCTAATGTTTGTGCAGCATTAACTGCACACACAGAAGCAATGAAGCTACCAATATTTCTTATTTCGGGTGAGTACTGGTTCAAAATTATTGTTACTGCTTTTGTACATTTGTGCTATACACCAGCACACAAAGAATTTCCAGGTGTAACTTGCATATGTTAATTTATTGTTTTTCCCCAGGTTTCAATTGAAAAACAAGCTGCTGACGAAGAAATGGGTTACTGTGATGAGAACAGAAAATCAGATTCTGAAGCCAAATTTGTGTATGAAGTGTATGACAAAGACGAGAATGCTGTGTCTAGTATTTTCCGTTTTCCAAACCATTTGCAAAAAAGTAATGTGTAACATACAGAGACAGCCACCTACAGAAAAAATGCCAAACGGAAGGTACTTGCAGGAAACTCACGCCAGAGTGAAGACTTCGAAAGAAGTGTGAACGCATCGAAAGAATTGTCAACAACTGTATCTTGTAAGTAAATATTTTTGTATTCGTAAGTGTTTATAGATTTCTGCCACATTTTCGTACTGAAATGTGTTGATAGCGTTAGCGGAAAAGATCAAAGCGTTAACAGCCGGAGTTTTTCACTCGTTTCATCTGTTTGGATCCATTTTTATAACACTCAAAATTTTATGCACACAAATCATGTTTCTTCTAAGTTTTGATCATCCTTACTCTGATAGAATGAAACTTTTCTTGCATACTTTCTTAGTTTGTGCCCCCGCATTTTCATGCATGCTGTAAATAATTATGTTTAATTTCCTTCCTTTGTAGGCAGAGCTAAGTCAAGTAGACGTGACTATACTTATTTTTTGCCCAATCCTCACAAAATAAAACTTAAGTTTGATGTAGTTGTTTAGGAAATGGATTATCTGCAAAACATGTGCAAGACTTCAAGTCAGGCAGCTGAAAGACAAAGGAGGAGCGAGTCAAAATATCAATCTATCGTTAGAGGACTTGAGAAGAGGATCTCTGAATATGGAAGCTCTGTGGTGCTAAATTCTTTTACAGGAATTGTGAAAAATTGTTGGGCTTCATGAGATGTGCTATTTCATTCAGTATCCTGCCTCTGTTACAAAGTTCACGTTAACGTTACATTTTTATTCAGTCCATGAGTATCACTCACTACCTATGAAAGTTCTTTGAGCTTCCACGTACAAGAATCCTTCGGTATTGGACAATAACGGTGAAAATCCTCGATTCACAAGTGAAACTTTTAGAAAGCTAGCATATGAAGGAAAGAACAGTTCAGATCCAGTAATTAGTGCATTGGTATTTGATGAAATGTCCATAAGAAATGATTTAATACAGGATGACAAGGAAATTTGTGGCCATGTTGATTCAGGTCATAGATACAAAGACAGAAATGATTTTGACACTGGCGAGGGAGGCACCGATTTTCATTGCCACTGCTCTAACCAGAACATGGAAAACACCTGTTGGCTGCTGCTTGATTAATGAAATTTCTGTGCACATTTAACTGAACTTAAGAAAATAGCAGGTTCAAATGATTCAAATGGCTCTGAGCACTATGGGACAACATCTATCGTCATCAGTCCCCTAGAACTTTGAACTACTTAAACCTAACTAACCTAAGGACAACACACAATACCCAGAAAATAGCAGGAAAGTCAGTGTTGTGGCTTTGGTATATGATGTGACAGCAACCAACGGAAGTGTTTCAAATATTGATTGTTTCGTTTTATGGATTAGATAAGCAGAATTGGTGTACTCATCATTTAGAAGAGAGTAAGTAAGTTCGTTGTCTCCTCGACACCTCTCACATGCCTAAATTAATAGTGAATTTACTTGAAACTTCCTGTATGATTAAAACTGTGTGCCATACTTGTACTCGAACTGGGGACTTTGTCTCTCACAGGAAAGTACTCTAGTCCCAGTCCGACATGCAGTTTTAATCTGCGAGGAAGTCGCACACTCCACTGCACAGTGAAAAATTCACTCTGGAAACATTCGCCAGGCTGCGGTTAAGCCAGTGTCACCGCAATAGCCTTTCTTTCAGTAGTTCTAGTCCCACAAGTTTCGCAGGAGAACTTCTGTGAAGTCTGGAAGGTAGGTGATGAGGTACTGTCGGAAGTAAATCTGAGAGGACGGGTCATGAGTCGTGCTTGCATAGCTCAGGTAGTAGAGCCGTTACCTGTAAAAGGCAAAGTTCCTGGGTTCAAGCCCTGGTCCAGCACACAGTTTAATCTGCCAGGAAGTTTCATGTCAGAACAATCCGCTGCAGGGTGTACAATTCTTTCTGAACGAATTTACTTTCTGAATACCATTTTCTTGTTGGTGGTAGTGTCACTTCTGGATGTAACAGTATAGAAAGGAATTTCCTGAAACAGAATTGCAGGAGAAGGAATGTTTACGTGCTGCAAGTAAATTAAGTATGCAATATACTCAAGGGGTTAATCAAGGAATGGAATTTGATTTAGATACAGAAACACTAAACAATGAAGTTTCCAATGCAATGTTATATTTCAAAGAAATAGGTGTTGAGGGTTTTGAGTGTTGTGGAAGTACAGCAAGTTTTATAAGACATATTGTCTTATGTTTTGATTTGCTCAATTCACGTCACCCACTAGAAAAGGGAACGAAGGCTCTCAAAACTAGTAGCAACAGAACAGTTAACAGGACAGACAAGTGCATTGTTTTACTCACAAAAATTCATAAGTGGTCATTTGTGCACAGCTCAGTTAGGAATGCTGCATTTTCTGAGCGAACAATCGATCTAATGTGTTTTAAATGATATTGTGAAACACACATTTGGACACAAGATGCACCTCTCAAATACACTTGGAAGGGGTTTCTTTCAACAAAATGATGATCAGGGACCCTAGGTGGGTCAGCCAAATGTCGGGGGGGGGGGGGGGGGGGTTGTTCACTTTGCCTACTGGATCGGGTCGTTGGCTCTGGCTGAAGGCCTGTCATGAGACCCAACCTGTTAATTAAAACTGCCCCTTCACCAATTTTGATTAATATTTAATAACTAAATAGTGTTCAGGGAATTGATCACTACTAAACAAGCAAGGATAGCATTGAACACATTTATTGGACAACAATCTTCCTAACATCAAACTGAACAATGACATACATTTATAAGTGATAAAATTAAGCTAGTAATGGCAATGGCCCTTAAATTCCAAAACTAACTCTTAAGGTCGGATAACACATCTGTACTTGCTATTTTCTACTCTCTCCCCTTGTCAGGCGGCATAAAATACGTCAGACAAACCTACTGCAATTTAAAAATTCTCAATAAGAGCGTGGCTAGAAAACTGAGCTCTAGTAATCACAGGCATGCGTAATATCGGATTAAATGCCGAAACTGAGCATCACGTTACCAAATGCAGCATCGTGGACTGGTCAGCAAGTTGCCGATGGCGTCTGCGTCGTCAAGGAGCCTCAATTTCAACAAAAATGAATTTAGTTTCGCGAACAGGCTTCCTGTTCGTAAACTCCTATTCAAAAGCTAATTCTGTTTTCTATCCAATCGTCTCGCACTCGTTAAGACGGGACTCACCAGCCCAAAGGCGGAATCCAGTAACGTCTTTAATAAAGTGTGGCTTAAGGAAATTGCTCTGCTCCTGTCTGCTTCCTGTGTGACAGTATTCCCAACCTTAATTAGCGGAATCAGCCTGTCTCTAACAGTAAAACATGACAGTATCCCTAACTGAATACTAGTTTCAGTTGCAGCTGACAGACTTATTCAAAGTTCTGCACAGCACACCGAAAAGAATTTACTCTCCTACAGCAGAGCCGAAAGCACGACGTCCGCTCGCTACAGGAGCTAAGACACTTCTCCTCGATAACAGCTCCAAAAGCTTCCCTCTGCAAAAATCAGCACCCCCACGCTATTTTTCGAGCTGGCCAATCCCGTGGCTCTAGACCAGCACAGTTCGCTCCCACTATTATTTCCTAGCTTCTTCCAGCCAATTAAAACATTCTGTGCCTTATGCGCCTAGAATGTTCTGGAACAAACTGAAACTCCATTCAAAACTGAACCCACCAATCGTGTCTCTCTGTTCGCCCTCGCGCGGGAAAAGATCATTGCACTAGCTTAACCGCGTTTCTTAGAAAGCCCCAGAAAACGTTAAGATTCGTGGGAAGGCTCCCTTAGGCGCCATCTCATCTAGACATAGTGGCGTTGGCGTAACGTCCAGCGCCAACGAGGCGCCGTCCCTCGAAGGCCTGCCTCTGTTGTCCGCGCAATGGGTGCCTACCTGCTCCGGCGGCCCGTCTCCCCCAGTGGAACGCTTTCGCATGCCGACTCGTTAATGGTCGGCTGTAAACTTCCGCACGCCTCTGCCCTGCATTTGAGCAGTGCCGTTCGTCCGCTCCAGCCAAACTCCGTGAAAGTATCACCTGAACCCCGACTTCATGCAACATGCGAATTTCTTAAAGTTAATATGCATCTTTCGCCGTCTGATACTCCCTATATTAATTTCAATAGGATGATTGCCTGTTAAATAACATAATAACCGATATCTAACTCGTCTTTGCAACAATTATTATATTTCAGTAAGGTGCAAAATACTGCTACCTTACACACTGAAGAGACAAAGAAACTGATACACCTGCCTAATATCGTGTACGACCCCTGCAAGCACGGATAAGTGTCGAAACACGACGTGGTGTGGACTCAACTAATGTCTGAAGTAGTGCTGGAGGGAATTGACACCATGAATTCTGCAGGGCTGTCCATAAATCCGTAAGAGAACGAAGGAGTGGAGATCACTTCTGAACAGCACGTTGCAAGACATCCCAGATATGCTCAATAATGTTCATGTCTGGGGAGTTTGGTGGCCAGCGGAAGTGTTTAAACTCAGAAGAGTGTTCCTAAATCCACTCTGTAGCAATTCTGGAGGTGTGGGGTGTCGCATTGCAGGAATAGCCTAAGTCCGCTGGAATGCACAATAGACATGAATGGATACAGGTGATCAGATAGGATGCTTATGTACGTGTCACCTGTCAGAGTTGTATCTAGACGTACCAGGGGTCTCATATCACTCCAATTGCATATGGATTCATGAGGTTGTCTCCATACCCTTACACGTTCATCCGCTCAATATAATTCGAATCGAGACTCGTCCGACCAGGCAACGTGTTTCCAGTCATCATCCGTCAAATGTCGGTGTTGACGGGCCCAGGCGAGGCCTAAAGCTTTGTGTCGTGCAGTTATCAAGGGTACATGAGTGGGCCTTCGACTCCAAATGCCCCTATCGATGATGTTTCGTTGAATCGTTCACACGCTGACACTTGTTGAAGGCGCAGCATTGAAATGAAGGGCTGCCCTTCTATCGCATCAGTCGTCGTTGATCCCATTCATGCAGGATCATTTTACTGCCACAGCGATGTTGGAGATTCGATGTTTTACCGGATTCCTGATACTCGCGGTACCCTCGTGAAATGGTTGTACGGGAGAACCCATAGTTCGTCGCTACCTCGGAGATGCTGTGCCTCATCGCTCGTACGCCTACTGTAACACTACGTTCAAACTCACCTACCATTGTAGCAGCAGTAGCCGATCTAACAACTCCGCCAGACAGTTCTTGTCTTATATAGGCCTTGCCGACAGCAGCGCCGTATTCTGCCTGTTTATATATCTCTGTATTTGAATACGCATGCCTATACCAGTTTCTTTGGCACTTCAGTGTATATTTTGACGTGCCAATTAAGCCAGCGTCGTTTGGAATTGTTTTCCGCTTCCATTCGAAGCCGAGGTGGTAACGGAAACAATCCGACTGCAAATCAGTTTCAAGCTCCCTACAGGAAATGTTTGATTGTACAAGTAGACTATCTTGGTGATGGATTATGTCAGCCAGCTGACATCTTTGCATTCGATGTCGGTGAGATTCACATAGCATATGTAAATAACAGAGTTGATACATGGTTGATAATTGTCGTGTGTATCATAGCTCACTGTCATTGTATAGTGAAATGTTGTTGAATACATTGCAGCCAGTCTGATGAAACAGTTGTCTCAAAAAATTTGGAAATTTGTGGTAAGTTCCTATGGGACCAAACTGCTGAGGTCATCGGTTCCTAGGCTTACTTAAACTAACTTACGCGAAGGACAACACACACACACCCGTGCCCGGGGGAGGAGACGGGGGGGGAGGGGGGGGCGCGCGAACCGTGGCAAGGCGCCTCAGACCGGCGGGCGGGCAAGGCCACCCCGCGCGAAGCTTTGTAAAAACAAAAAATACTAATTAAGATTACAAATGAAGACGGTTTGGCCGGTCGTGGTGGCCGAGCGGTTCTAGGCGCAGGTTCGAATCCTGCCTCGGGCATGGATTTGTGTGATGTCCTTAGGTTAGTTAGGTTTATGTAGTTCTAAGCTCTAGGGGACTGATGACCTCAGAAGTTAAGTCCCATAGTGCTCATAGCCATTTTGAAGACGGTTTATTCAAGTCTTCCAGGGATGTAACGTTATGTAAAATAGCAGAAAAGGTTTTCTGAAATAATTTGAGTTTGTTACAAAAGAGAAATGAAAAGTGGAAGTCTTTTCATTGTTAACCAGTGTGCTATTTTGTGTTAAAGGCCATACGTTAACAAGCGGAACATTGCTACCGTCAGGTCACAAAAAGGCGAATATGTCCCTCTTTTAAAAGACTCATGCGGTAAATCCTTTTACCCAATTCCTCTTCGTAGTCTTCATACTCTGCATCTCCCTCTCACAGTCACTACACAAATATGTCTGTCTCTCATTGTCTCCTTTTCTTCCCATCGATTTACACTACATCCCAATCCCACTGTCTCCTCTATCACTAACACTGTCTCCTTTCATCCTTCTTTCCAACTGCCATTATATCCACCATACCTTGGCAACTCAAAAATTCTGAGGGATCAAACTTTTTCATTTAGACCCACGTGTTTAAAATTTCGGTCCAAAATGCGCTCTCCCCTTTACCTGCGTGTTAAAGTTCCCCAGTTTTGGAGTGTCCACACTCACCAAGCCTATGTATGGCTTCCACTCACCTGTATTTTTCATTTCAATTGTCTTCTCTCTATTTTGCCTCCATTGATTCTATCTCCATCCATCTCTCTTTCTATCTTACTGCCACTGTCTCTCACTGACCATTTTCTACATCCATTTCTCTTTCTCTGTCACTACAATTTTCTCTCTCCCACCATCACCGTCTCCTCTTTCTTTCTCTCCCGATGGCACTGTCTCTTATCTCTTACACCGTCGTTGTCTCTCTGCTACTCTCTTTTGGCACAAAAAAGCGCGAATATGTTCGCGTGTTAAAAATTTTGGCGAGAAAGGCGGACTGATGATTGAGACAGCTGATTCCCCACTTTCTTGCCAGAGCCTTTTAAAGAGGAACGTATTCACCTTTCTTGTCCTCCAATGCTAGCGTATTTCCACTGATTCCCTTTTTTTTTTTTTCCTGCTACAACGTTGTGTACTGATAATAGAAAACGTTTTCTATAGGTCAGTAAGATTTTGACATTTTATTTGTACACTTCAGCACATTTATATACCTTAACACATATAAACAACAAATAAGTACGCATAGTACAGGCTCAACACAAAATCATTTGCTTTATGACGAAGCTGCGGATGAGCATGCTTAGTAGAGGCAGTTTGAAAACGGTTGCACTATGTTGTAATAGCTTTACTCGAACGAACCTATGGTTTACTGCTTAAAAGATTTTGTCAGGTTTAAAAGTAAAATTCCAAGACCGAACCGAGTGTAAACTGCGAATATGTTAGTTCCAAGAATAAGTGCAACAAAAATGATAGAAAGTGCTTAACGTGTAACAAATTTTATGTATATCGTTTCATGTGTGCATTGCGTGTTTTATTATCAAAAACGTCTCTGAAAGAATAGGGAGGCACAAAATTGCGAAAATGAATCGCACATGGAGCAAGGACATCGTTGTACGAACCGTGAGAACAGCCTTCAGAATGTTTCTACTGCAAGACACGTGCTGTAAAGACATAGTGCACATAATCTGTAAAACTTTGTATCATTTTACATGTGTAAACGCAACTCTAAGACGAAAACAGTGGTGTTGCAAAAGGTGTAATGTATATGGCGTTGGCAAAACAATAACGTAAAACTGCAAAATCATTGCCCTACTGAAACTTCCTGGCAGATTAAAACTGCGTGCCGGACCGAGAATAGAACTCGGGACCTTTGCCTTTCGCGGGCAAGTGCTCTGCTGTGAGGACAGGGCGTGAGTCGTGCTTGGGTAGCTCAGTTGGCGCCGGCACGGTAGCTCAGCGTGTTCGGTCAGAAAGCTGGTTCGCCTCTGTAATAAAAAAATAACTGAGTGAAAGGATCAACAACGAACTTGAACGAATGTGACGTCGGCAACGACCAAACACAACGAAACAAAATGCAAAAAAAAAAAAAAGTTGGCAGAGCACTTGCTCGCGAAAGGCAAAGGTCCCGAGTTCGAGTCTCGGTCCGGCACACAGTTTTAATCTGTCAGGAAGTTTCATATCAGTGCACACTCGCCGGCCGCTGGTGGCCGAGCGGTTCTGGCGTTACGGTCTGGAACCGCGCGACCGCTACGGTCGCAGGTTCGAATCCTGCCTCGGGCATGGATGTGTGTGTTGTCCTTAGGTTAGTTAGGTTTAAGTAGTTCTAAGTCCTAGGGGACTTATGACCTCAGCAGTTGAGTCCCATAGTGCTCAGAGCCATTTGAACCATTTTGCACACTCCGCTGCAGAGTGAAAACTTCATTCTGGCATTGCCATACCGTTAGAAGAGATTAATGCTTTAAAATTAAATATGACAATCTCAAGCAACAAATCAGTGAATGCGTTAATAAAAGAAACAATGAACTGTTATTACATGCCGTTACTGGGACTTGGCGTAACAAAGGAGATGGCATGTGAAAAAAATGTGGAGAAACGCAAAAAGGAGTATTGTATGTGTGAAACGCGAATCAAAATTTCACTTTCGATGTGGAAAGATAGACTCCTGATTGAAAGAAAACGAGAACTTTAGAAAAACATGGAAGTGCAACATGTGTACTGGTATACTAAATTGGCCAGCAAATTGACAGATTTGAAGTGCTCTTTTGTAGGACACACTGAACACATCCAGATACCGAGTGCTGCAACAGCTGCTTTCTGGGAATACATCAACATGAATGTATACAAATTCCGCGTGATGCTGCTGCTGTTCCTGAAAACATCGCCAACACGATCCGGATTGTGTATCTTGCTGACAGTCACGGGAAGGGGATCACTTCTTGGGTAAATGAAGTGGCAGAAACTATGAAAGTAACAGGTTTCGTCAAGCCTGGGGTAGCACTGTCTGAAGTAAAGTACGTTTATTCGGAGGAAATCGGTAAGTTATTATCGTAGGATTACGTTTTACTGTTTGGTGGCTCAAACGACGTGTGCCGGAATTAAACTTCAGTAGCCTGCCAAGAACTAAAGGAGTGCTTGAGTTATCATCTGGGACACACAAATGTTATAAACGTGAACATTCCACTCCGGTATGATTTACCGGCCGGGTCATGTGTGAACAAAGAGATCAGCGCTGCAAATGAACGGCTCTCGACCATATGCGTTCAGTTTACAAATGTGAATATTCTGTATATCAATAGTATTGGTCAGAGATTCCATACCATGCACGGCCTTCATTTGAATGGCTATGTACGTCAAAAAATAGTCGAAACAATCACATGTAAACCTGTCCTGTCAGATACAAGATAAGTTATTAGAAATGTTATACCTCCCAAAGCAAAAACCAGAAATAGTGATTGTTTGCCATTGCAGCATATTCCTGTAGTAGTTAACACCCAAAGTACTCCATTTTTGGACAGAGTAAATGTTGTCCCCTTTAATAATTATTTAGCTCACGTCAAACCAAACATTAAGAAACCTGTCAGAAGTACAATAGATTACCTTAATAGCTTAAAAATATTTTACCAAAGTACAGAGTGATTCAAAAAGAATACCACAACTTTAAAAATGTGTATTTAATGAAAGAAACATAATATAACCTTCTGTTATACATCATTGCAAAGAGTATTTAAAAAGGTTTTTTTTCACTCAAGAACAAGTTCAGAGATGTTCAATATGGCCCCCTCCAGACACTCGAGCAATATCAACCCGATACTCCAACTCGTTCCACACTCTCTGTAGCATATCAGGAGTAACAGTTCGGATAGCTGCTGTTATTTCTCGTTTCAAATCATCAATGGTGGCTGGGAGAGGTGGCCGAAACACCATATCCTTAACATACCCCCATAAGAAAAAATCGCAGGGGGTAAGATCAGGGCTTCTTGGAGGCCAGTGATGAAGTGCTCTGTCACGGGCTGCCTGGCGGCCGATCCATCGCTTCGGGTAGTTGACGTTCAGGTAGTTACGGACAGATAAGTGCCAATGTGGTGGCGCTCCATCCTGCTGAAATATGAATTGTTGTGCTTCTTGTTCGAGCTGAGGGAACAGCCAATTCTCTAACATCTCCAGATACTGTAGTCCAGTTACAGTAGCACCTTCGAAGAAAAAGGGACCAAAAACTTTATTGGCTGAAATGGCACAGAAAACGTTCACCTTAGGCGAATCACGTTCATACTGAGTTGTTTCCCGCGGATTCTCAGTGCCCCATATACAGACATTGTGACGGTTGACTTTCCCGTTAGTGTGGAAAGTTGCTTCATCACTAAACACAATCTTTGAAACGAAAGATTCATCTGTTTCCATTTGAGCCTAGTCAACAGCGCCTCAAGCGAACAAATGTACAACTAAATGAAACTTTATAGCTCCCTTAATTCGCCGACAGATAGTGCTTAGCTCTGCCTTTTGTCGTTGCAGAGTTTTAAATTCCTAAAGTTGTGGTATTCTTTTTGAATCACCCTGTATAATAAGCGTTTTAAATAAAGGAGAACTGCTGCTTTCTCTTCAAGAAACAGCTGACACTGATGGAACTACTGATGATGGGCTCTGCCTAACAAAACGTCACCTGGAAGCTGCAGAAATCAACCAAATACATTTAAATAGTTACAGAATTGTTTCTTACTACTGTAGGACCAACTTAAGGCAAGGTGGTGAGGCGCTTTACATGCACAGTACTCTTAGATCACAAACCATAGATGTGGCGCAGTACTGTATTGAACAACATTTTGAATGCTATGCTGGCAAAATAGAATTTGAAATCCAGTTCCTCATAACAACAGCAGTTTAGAGGACACCGTGGGAAACATTAAAAAGTTCCTCTAACAGCTACAATTAGTTCTTACAGAACTTATAGGAATAACAGTCAGATTATAGTACGTGGTGATATTAACATTAATTTTCTTTCAATGGTAGCAGTCATAAACAAATGGAATCATTGTTGCCAGTTTTCAACCTACCCTTGATGGTCTCATTCCCAACAAGAGTATATCGTCACAGCAAGTCCTTGATTGATAATCTGTTCCTGAACCCCACAAATTAGAGTGACACAAAAACACGAGCCATAATAAATGGTGTAATCACAATGGTAAATAGACAACCTTAAAACTCGCCAGTAGAAAAACAGTAAATGGTTACACCCAGGTTAAGCATGTTAGAATAATAAACACAGAATCTACTAGCTTGTTTAGAACCAGTTTACATCATGAACAATGAAAAGAAGTGTAACAGGCAGATACAATGAATGAGAAATTCAATTCATTCCTTGACTTATTTCTCAAACATTTTGAAGCCTGCTTCCCCTAAAGACAGATTAAAATGAAATCAACATGTTGTGAAAGGAAAGAGTGCATAACAGCTGGCATAAAAGTATCATGTGCTACAAAGACAGACCAGTATATAGAACAAAGGTCTAGTACATACCGAGCAGAGGAACTAGATTACAGAAAATATTGTAAAATTCGAACATGAGTAAGGCCAACCAAATACACAATGCAGAAAAAATTAGCATGTCAAACAATGAAGTAAAAACCATATGGAACATCATAAAAAGAGAGACAAATAGGAACATAGAATCTAAACAAGCATGTACTCTGCAGTCCTGTGGTAGTTGTCTGGATAAGGATAATCAGAAAGTTGCAGACTCTGATTTTAATAACTTTTTTCTCACTGTATCTGAAAGTACAGGGAACCATAATAAACAATCGCCCCAATATCCCACAGAACCCATAGAGCTACTAAATCACGTGCATATCAGACCAAATACACCTCATTTGAAAAGCACAACTCCTAAAGAAATTGAAAAAATCAGACAATTACTTAGAAGCTCTGGATCTTCTGGAGCTGGTGGTATATCAAATAGGATTTTAAAATTATGTGCAGACTTATTAAGTCACGTAACATGCTATTTTTGTAATCAGTCAATGAAAACTGGGCCATTTCCAGATAGACTGAAGCATGCAGCAGTGATGCCCATTCTCAAAAGTGCGTCAAGGAATGTACTATCCAATTATTGGCCCATCTCTTTGCTGCCAGTGTTGTGAAAGTAGTTTATGATAGGATTTATGGCCACATGACACAAAATAGCTTACTGATAGATACACAGTTTGGCTTTCATAAGGGATTCTCCATAGAGAGGGCTATATTTAGCGTAACAAATGAAACTCTAGGCGAATTAAATCTTAGAAGATATCCAATGGGAACATGATTTTGTGACCTTCCTAAAGCTTTCAACTGTGTAGACCATAACATATTACTAAAAAAGCAGCCGCACTATGGCATCAAAGACGAACCTTTGATGTGGCTAGAATCTTATCTGCTCAACAGGAAGCAAAGAGATATCTTAATGGAGGCAGGTGTAACAATGAATTCAGATTGGAGAAATGTAAAATATGGAGTCCCCCAGGACTCAAACCCTGGGCCACTGATGTTCCTGATCTGCATTAATGATCTACAATTTACAATCGTCAGCAGGGTGTATCTCGAATGCTTCACTCATTGGCGAGTGACAGTCAACTGAGACTGCAATGCTAACATTTAGTTGTAAGAACAGAGATAAAATATATATCTGAATTAATTCATAGGATCATTCTGTCTATGCGTGCTTGGCCTGCAGCGCAGATGACCTGTGTGGGAATTATTCACGTTTCCCGTTAATGGCAGCAGCCGTCCGAATACAAAGGCCTGTTGGAATGCAGGAATGTTTCTGACTTAACTTTCCCGTCCTCTACAGGGCAGCATAGTGAACTAATACTTGCTATGTGTTGGGCAGCTTTCGTGATCGCGTGGAAATTTGAGAAGATTGAAAATGGAGGTGTGTTTGCGCTGAACCGTTATTCCCTCCCATGTAAATTGTTTGGTCGACTGCTTCTGCACTTTAAGCGCCTTCATTTAGTTGAGAGAAGATGGGTTGTGGTGTGTGCATCTAGCAGGTGAAAGAGACGTTTGCTTGTTCTCTAGACATGAGAAACACCTTACTTAACTTTGCAAACTATAGGGATGATTTGGAATCTGTTACATCACTGACGTCAGTATTCGCGAGTGGAAATATCATTTTCCTCTATTTGTTACGAGTTCTGACGTAAAGGTCTTCGCAGACGAGATAAGCGCTTAAGTTTCGGGTTTGTAGAGAAATAATTTCCGGTCTATATCTTCGGAATTATGTTGTGTGAGCGATCGGTAAGCTACTGTTGTGTGCTTGATATCGAGAAGTACCACAAGAATGGTATAATATTATGCCAAACCACGTGAAAATACATGTGTACTTGTAATCCCAAAGAATGGAGATGGGTGCAGAAAGGCAAGCAAGCAGGTCCAGACCAGAAACAGTAACGCGTTTGTGCGAAGGGGAAGCGAGCCCGAATTTGCAGAACAGTTTTGAGAGTGACTTCGTTCTTCTGAGGGTGCTGTAGCCACCCATCGGGTGTGGATGCCCTAGTACAGCGAGTATACGTACTGGCCTGTTTGTCTTCACGATATATGTACGAATGATGTAAAAGGGGCGAATTTGTATGTTTACTACATCGACATGGTACTTGGTGATATATAGCTGCGTTGGAGTTGGATTTCACGCTCTAATATTCAAGCTCCTGCCCTCAGTGGGAGAACAGTGTAATTAAGAGTCTTCCCATTTTGACAATATGTAGGGGCACTTTGCAGGGTTTAATTGTCGATGCAATATGCCTATCTGTGTAAAATAGTTTTTTTCTCGCTGAAAGTCTCGTCTGCAGAAAGAAAGAAAAGGCAAATGGTGCTTCCACACTGGTTGCATCAGTAATTTGGAGGGTACATTCGATAAGAGTCAATCATAATGCTTGATTCATTCACAAGACGTTCTTTTGTGCTGGGATATGGGAGTCTCTACATAGCAGAGGGAACGTTTGTGTGTGTTGAAAGCAGGAAGGGTAACACATGATGGACAGGGTACCACGTTAGGCCTGCAAGGAAGACTGCATTCGATGTTATTCTGCGCTATTTTCTTACAGGTCCTGTTAGGGCAAGAATTTCCGTGCATACAAGCTGAAACATCAAGAAAGCGAGTGTTAACTATTTCTGGGACACTATACAATTTCCTAGAGGTTGACTCGGTTCTAATTTTACATAGCTATGTGATATCAGTATAAGATTGACAACCTTGTTAGATGGACTTCTGATGGTTTGTAGCTCTGCGTGCGCACTTTGTAGTGTTGCATCAGTCACGGCGGGCAGTTAGGCATGGTTAGACGCAGCTCGCATGCCCAACTAGGATCAATGCACACTGTGCTACTCTGTCATCAATGGTAAACAAACGTGCTGCCCAGAGGCATCTCACATATGAGACCGGTGTGAGCGCACCTTGGAGTTCTGTGATGTCAGTAGAACACAGACTGTGTACTCGAAAACAGAAGCAACTTTCACCCAGTCGCTATAGGCAGCAGCAGTGGCTTGCGTTCGGCAGTGGCTCGCGGCGGCAGTGGCTTTCTCGGCAAGTAGGTCTTCGCTCCCATCCAGTCGCGTCAGCAATGGTGCCAAGGTGAACATGTATTTCGAGAGGAATTTCTCAGGTACCAAGTATGAAAGGGATGTCACCGCCTTATGCTTGCAGGACTCGAATGGGCATATGTGTGTGGTTTGACAGCTGATGGCTGTATCACTTCGCGGGGCTGCCTGTAGCCTCCTGTGCGGTCTAGTGGACATGGGGTGGTGAACGGTGCTTGTGTGCATTGATTGCATGTCTGTTGCATTATTTTGCGAGCAGCTCTGTAGGCTGTGCTATGCGCTATTTCGGCAGTTTATGAGTACTGAGCGTGTCTACACATCACTGTGCTGCATTATTTAGGAGCAGTTTGCAGGTCTGTACTGAAATTATTTTGGTGTAGTAGTTTGCGTGTGTGTAGGCTGTGGAATGCATTCTTTCAACGGTCTACAATTGGCAAGTGTGTCTGTTGCGTTATTTACAAGTAGTTTGCAGGTCTGCAGACTTTGTATTGCGACCCCAAGCACATCAGGTCGCGTGTTTTGTGTCAGTGTGATAAATATGCTGCATCCCTAAATAAATTGTTTCAAAATAAATAAAGTACACTCCTTCCTCTCTCCAGCAGCCCAGTGCAGGCGCAGTCATTTTCCCCCCAGTCATCATGGGTTATGTCATATAACGGATGACAGCGCCCTCTGGTGACAGTATTTTGTACTAGGTCCATACCTGGTGGCGACCACACTGTTTCACGCCATTTCCCCCACTGTCTTGTGTTACGTGATGGAATGGATGATAGCACTGTCTGGTGGCAGTACTGTGTACTAGGTCAGTTGGACTCTAGATCTCATGGTGGAGACATTGCCTGCAAAATAAAGACTTATGTCCAGCACAGGCAGAGTCCTTCTCCCAGCATTTCCCCCATCCCAGACCATCATCATGGTTTATGTCATGGAACGGATGACAGCACTCTGTGTACTAGACGTGAACCTTGTGGCGAACACAGTTTCCTGCCATCTTAGATAATGGTGCATGCGTCATCAGCTGACGTCATGGTGGCCATCTTGGATTACGTCACAGATGAGAGCGCCCTCTGGCGGTGGTACTGTGTACTAAGTCATTTGGAGTCTGGACCCCATGGCGACCACACTGTATCCTGCCATTTCCCCCCATCATCTTGGATTACCTCACAGGAGGGATGACAGGATGGTGGTACTGTATGTACTAGGTCAGTTGGAGTCCACACCCCTTGGCGACCACACTGGATAGTGGTAGTGCCTTTAATTGTTTCAATAAAATACCGCATGCAAAATAATAAAGACTTATGTCAAACATAGGTCGAGTCTTTTCCCATTAATCCCTAGGAGGATGTGGCGGTTGTGTGACTTAGGTTAGTGAAGGTGACCTTTCTTTCCCGCCATTTTCTTAGGTAGGTAGAAATACCCAATTGACCTTTCTTTACCACCAAAATTGAAACCTGGCGCCAGTTCCTAAGAAGAGGTGGCAGTCAGATGACTTAGGTTACTGGAGGTAGCCCAAGTGACCTATCTTCCCGCCATTTTCGTAGGTTAGTAGAGATAATAGTGGTTTGACGCATTATCCTGTTGGAATTTGAACTTCCCGCCATTTTTCTGGGGGAGGGGAGGGGAGGTGGGTTAGGTTAGTGGAGGTAGCCCAGTTGACCTATCTTACCGCCAAAATCAGCCATCTAGGATGATGCCACAACCGCCATCTTGGATGATGCCATCACCACCATCTTAGATGATGTCATCACCTCCATCTTGGATGATGTTATCTTGGATAATGGTACTTTGTGCCAGAAGCCGCCTTGCTCCAATACTATGGTGTGCAAACAAATACTTCATGACACCAAACATGAGCTATGCTTTTGACACACGGATGGCAATGTCAGCACAGTCACTGTTGTCCATGCAGGCTTGGGCTTGGAAACCATACGAGTTTCTGAACTATCATTTGAGCTCCAGAGGATGACATTATCATGGCTATTCGCCCCTATGGCACTGTACATGATCATATTGCTGAACGCTGGGTGCAGTTCCGAAAATATCCTGTTCTTAATGGCTGCCGTCTTATATACAGATCAGCAAATGATGTGCAGTCTTTCAACCCAAGACCTGTTGCAGTTGTGGCATAGAAGGCCATCTCATTCCTGAGCATCTTCAACAGAACATCACTCAATTGCTAGCCACTGCCTTGACACTCTGACTCTGACGATGGTTTTATTGACCACCCATGTATTGGCGCTCTCTTCTCCAACCCCAACCGTTGTCAGCTGGACAATGTACCAGTGTCCCTTCTAGCTGCCATGGATAATGCTGCGGTCGATGCAACATGCTCATAACATGATGTGACTTCGGTGCCACTACCAACAGCAATGACTGTTGACCCCTCCTGGCCAATGATATGGACATCACATTGCTCACCATCCCCACGACAGCCTTCATCACAGACCAACACGACTCTCTCCTGACTTCCACCACAGAGGAGCAGACATGTAAACATGTTCACCTAAATGATACGAGAGGAGTCACTGTACGATCTCAGAACAGTACCATTTAGCCCCTGCCACATGGTATGGCCTGATGAGGCGTCTGAGAACCTGCACAACGAAAAGCAAGACGACACCATATCTAGCAGCACCAGTACCTACTCAGCTGACTCGCCCAGATGCACCTTCACCAGCAGGCTCCAATGCTACAACTTCCACTGAAACGTCCTCCACTCCTATGGACGAGATGGAACATATGGACGCCACTACTGCAGCGCTGTCAACGGTATAGAGTGATGTTGTAGAAAATGACCCGAACCACATGCCCTAGTTGTAGACCTAGTTACGCCAATGCCAACACCATCAGGTGGCATACAGTACAGCTCACTACTGCCTCACTCCTCCTCACCCCAGCTGATGGAGATCCCTTCCACGGTGAGGCTCGGCTCCAAAAGTAATGAATAGCAACGATTAACACTAATAACATTAGCTCCCTAGTGAAAATTCAGCTGCCATATGGTCATCGGATGTCATTATTGCACTACTACAGGAAGTACACTTGGCCACACTTCTGGACATTGCTGGCTATACCATTTATCCCTCCCCTGATGACTGTCTCGGACACAGCCTTCTATACCTGTGAGGGCATCCCAGTACCTGACTTCATATACCTTCCGTCTTCAAAAAGCATGGTGATCGGTGTCATGGGGTTGTGTATCATCAACATTTATGCCCTTTTAAGCTCCACCCATAGATATAACAGAGCACACATCAGAAGAAACCCCCTTTATTTCTTGAGCACTGTGACTATTATTCGTTTGAGGACACTTTTAATTGTGTACTGTACCTAAAGACCAAATGCCCAACTACAACCCCTGTAAAGAAATGCACTTTATTGTCCATGATCTGTTCTTCCACAACACTTTGGCAGTTTGGCACAGTGACGCATCTGGACATACTTACCAGACAGGTCACTCTGCCAGCTGTCTTGAAAGAATTAACATCACTTGGAAACTCACACCGGCGCTCTTAGGTGCAGCACTTTGATCCCTAGCCTCTTTTGGACCACTATGCCTACATTTGGAATATGGTCCTCCTGCAGCAAGTAGAGTGGCACAGTCATGCACCATGGAAAGTAAACACCTCCCACATTCACGATACTGTATGTCTTAAATGCATTATTGAAACATGGGCCACCTGTGAACATCACTTGCCTAAGTACCACACAACCTTGTCCTAGTGGCTGGAATGTGCCAAACCTGTCATTTGACATATAATGGAGCAATAAATGTCATTGGATTTCAAATTTATCTGTGATTCAAAACTTTTTTATTAACAGATGATGGATAAATGTTTTATTCGTGTAGATTAATAATGCTTCACATAACTATTTTTTTTATTCATGAATAAGAAATAATAATTTTTATCTGTATTCGTTATTCGTCATTCGAATAAGTTTTGCCCAACTCTGATGATAAGACAAGTGCATCGCACATGTGCAAGCTGCACAGTCAAAGACTATGTGCAAGTATTGTAGATATAAGTTCTGTTGGCCATGTCCAACGGAATAGACGTCACTAATGATGAAGCAGCTCAGACATACAAATGAATTACTGGGCTGCAAGAAAAGGAGAGGAAACGGGATGGAAAAGAGATAGGAAGGAAATAATGACTTCCAGCGGCATAGGTATTGTGGCAATGCAACAGGAACAGCTGAAAATTTGTGCTGGACCAGGACTTGAACCCAGGTGCTCTGCTTGTCTAGAACCGTTGCATTAACAGCATTTGTTTAAAAAACAGGAACAGCATTTGTACAATTGTGCCCTTTCAGGGTTAAAGAAAGCATCTAGACAGCAAAAACAAAATCAAAGCATAAATATAACATAAAGGCCGCCCTTCTGGGGGAAGCAAATGGCTCAAATGGCTCTGAGCACTATGGGACTTAACATCTGTGGTCATCAGTCCCCTAAAACTTAGAACTACTTAAACCTAACTAACCTAAGTACATCACACACATCCATGCCCAAGGCAGGATTCGAACCTGCTCCGGAGTGGTCACGCGGTTCCAGACTGGAGCGCCTAGAACCGCATGGCCACACCAGCCAGCCTGGGGGAACCAACACTGCACCCAAGCCTGGTAGTGACAAGACACCCGCAATCCTTCTACAGCCATTTTCTTCTTTAGGGAACTAAGTGTACAAAAGTCTTTATTAACAAAGTGTGGGGGCAACAAACATACATGCATCTGTAAGCAATAAAAAGTGAAAGTAAGCTAAGAAATGTGACACTGTAGACAAAGAAGGGAGAAGTGGTGGGGACATGGTAAGACTTGCAGGCATCCTTGTACTTGGCAGGCAAGGCATGAGGGCAGAGTGGGTGCAATACCTGACCACAATGGCCCAGAATGGCCTGGTATAGAGCATAAAAGGAATGAGCAAGTGTCTATGCATGTGTCCCACTGTGGGCGGGGGGGGGGGGGGGGTGATATAGAAATGTAGCGTGAGGAGTCTCAGACGTCAGCAGAGGGGGCCAGGCAGTTGGTGGGAGTGCTGACCCTGTGTGGCACCATCCAGCTGAGTGGAAGTGATGTAAAGATTCCGCAGAAATAATAGAAGAAGAAAGTGCGGTAGTGCAGTTGGTGCTCGATTTTATTGTCAGTGGTTTGTAAGTACTGCCAGTAATCAAGGCGTGATTTATCGCCATCTGTGTACAGGTAAGTGATCCTCCATCCCTTGACCAATACAATACTGTGATTTTGGTGGTAGGAAAATGAGTGTCCTCGGGATGGATACAAGTCCACAGAGTGATTGAGTCTGGTGGAATGAAGAGTTAGCAAGCAACGAATTGTAGACACAGTTTCCAGATGTCAGTGAGCAGGCAAAGCAGAGTGTCTGTCAACACTACTGTCTGAAGATGTTAATTTGTGGCCAATTGTCCACATGTAGCATGGTACCATATTGTACAGGCATTGGAGGGAAAGAAACACTGGTGGACACGATGCCAAGCTGTGGCCATTGTGTCAGTGGATGTTTGAGTTCAGTGTTGTTGCGGGATATGCAACTCAGTAGTGGGGTGTAGAAATCTTTGGTTCGATAAAATCGCATGCTCGATAAGTGAGCGTGAGCATAGCTGAAGTCGACATTGAATTCAGAAATGTGTGCCAGATGGGGCCTGACGTGCCCTACTGGCACCAGTGGGGAATGGACATAGATATAAGAATGCCCAGTAAGCTGTGCATAAGGGAGGTAGCCAGTTCCGCTGCTCATGCATGGTGGCCATGTGCAAATATGCCGTTTGGAGTCGAACACTGGCGAGGCCGATGTCCCCACTCGCAGGGGAGGTTGAGTGTTTCTTAATGGACGTTAAAGATATAAGAAAGTATCCAAAGTATGGGAGTGGGAGCACCTGTGTGATGTAGACCATCTCGGACACCACATGTTGATTGAGGTACTGGACAGTTTGTAATGAATCGAGTACTGCCGTACAGGTAGGTTGGAGGGTACACGGAAAATCGATGGCGGTGTAGGGACTCACAGTGGAAGCAGAAATGACACCAAGGTAACGAAGGTTCTGTACACATGAGAAGGGTGATAAGTCGTCACCATGAGACTCTGTGTCCAGTGGATATCACCAAGGATTTAGCCACGTTCATGGTACTGTCCGCTGCAGTTCCAGATGTTGAGATCAAATCAAGTACCATGTTCAGGTCCATGACCAGGCTAAGCGTAGGTGGTCAGCTGCATGCACACTTGAACGAAAACTGTGTTGTCGCAACTTAAGAGCAGAACGGTTTGTCGTCAAGCTCTCAATAAGTGGTTATGGTATAGAATAGTGTTGAAAGAGAGGAACCTTGTCTAATGGGCGACATTTGGTCACCGGTCCCACCACACTGTCTTTGACTTGTCTGAGGGACTCGGCGCTGCCGTAGAGATGTCGGATGACAGCAATAGAGGGGGATGGAAAACCCATTCAGACCATGACAGAGAACAGAAAAAGGTGCCGCACCCTGTCAAATGCGCTGTCAAAATCACTTTCAACCACCATGGCACGGAGTCTACACACTGCTGCCAGTGCGATTAAATCGTGAGATTCCCCTGTGGCTGTTTGTGTATTAGCTGGCACACCCGGTATTGTCTGTTCCACAGATAGAATGCATGGGAGTATCTTGCGTTAACGCGTCACCAGGAGTCGTACAAAAATTTTATAATCTCAGTACGAAGAGTTAGTGGGCTGTAATGTGCGGCCATTTCTCCAGGCGTCGGTTTGAGGCTAGCTATAATAATCCCCTTGACAAAGTCTGGTGGTACAGAATTGTCCTCATCAACAGTTCTTGAAACATTGTCGCCCACCGAGACGCCATTATCGCAAGGAAGGCACGATGAAATGCTATTAGCAGTCAGTCGACACCAGGTTACTTATTCAAAGGACCATTGTTGATTGCACGGTGGACTTCGTCGCATGTAACCACCTTCGTCAGCTCGCCGGCTCGTTGGTAAGAGCGCGTGCAATGTGTGGCAAACACAACCACCTCAGCACAGACAGGCTTCCTCCTGGTACATTGTATGGTATTGGTCTACAAAGGACGATTTCGGCCTGACAAGATTCACGCTGGCGCGGCAGGTGTAGATCTCGGAGATGCATCGTTGTTGTCGTCGTTTTCCATCAAGGTGATTTGATGCATGGTGTGATGTTCCTATTCTGCCGAATCTTGGTCTCTCATCCCCACCACTGTCCTACGTGCCAGTGCCGCGATTTGTTCCTGAATACGGTATGTTTCCCTCTGGGTTTCAGGGGTGACAAGCTGGGCGTCTAGGTCGTGGAGAACAGCGTAGAAATAATCAGTAGTATGCTGGCGCCAAACAGCTACTTGAGCAAAAATTGAGAAATCATCAGTTCTCCTGTAGTTTTTGGCTAATAGCTTCGTTCTGATTCCACGTTCATTTCAACTCTTAAATCTTGTTCAAAATGAATTTTGATTTTACGTCATAGCTTCATCTGAAACTCGTAACTGGATTTCTTCGACATTTCTTTGGCCATAATGACTGTTTACTATCAAAAACAGTCTTGACCCCAATTTATTTATTATGGTGACTGGTTTCGACCACTACTGTGGTCATCTTCAGACCAATGAGTAAGAACCTCCTTCTGGTGGTAAATCAGATGAAGATGACCACAATAGTGGTCGAAACCGGTCACCATAATAAATAAATTGTCGTCAAGACTGTTTTTGATAGTAAATATTTATAACACATTGATCACTGTTCACTCCCACAGTTTATTCAAAAGTACATAATAACTGTGCCTGTACTTTGTTTTCTCGCCTTTCTACACCAACAGCAATTATCAAGCAATGCCTTACCCACGATTTAAAAAGAAATAGAAACACGTATTGGTGTCCACTACCAAGGGAGGCTCCAGTCATTTCTTGAAACTCTCTCGATAAAGTTGCCAGTGTGCTACAGTACTACGAACTCCTTTACACTGAAACGACAAAGAAATTGGCATAGACATGTGTATTCAAATACAGAGATATGTAAACAACCAAAATACGATATGGGCTTTCGGAGCCGAAGACCACTCGTGTACTCTTGATGACTGCACGATACAAAGCTTTACACCTCGTCCTCAACATCGACATTGGACTGTTGATGACTGGTAAAATATTACCTGGTCGCACGAGCCTCGTTTCAGATTGTATCGAGTGGATGGATGTGTACAGTTTTGAAAACAACCTCACGTATCCATAGACCCTGCATGTCAGCAGAGGACTGGCGGAGGCTCTGTAATAGTGAGTGTTATGTGCAATTGAAGTGATATGGGACCCCTACGTCTAGATACGATTCTGACAGTGACACCTATGTAAGCATCCTGTTTGATCACCTTTATTCATTCATGTCCATTGTGCATTCCGGGTGACTTGGGCAATTCCAGCAGGACAGTGCGACCCCCTACAGGTCGAGAATTGCCACAGAGTGACTACAGGAACACTCTTCTGAGTTTAAACACTGCCGTTGGCCGCCAAACTCCCCAGACATGAACATTCTTGAGCATATCTGGGGTACCTTGCAACATGCAGTTCAGAAGAGATCTACATCCCCTCATACTCTTACGGACTTATAGGCATCCCTGCAGAATTCATGGTGTCAGTTCCCTCCAGCTCTACTCCAGACATTAGTCGACTCCATGCCACGTCGTGTCGCCATACTTCTGCGTGCTCGCGTGGGTCCTGCACGATACTAGGCAGATGTACAAATTTCTTTGGCTTTTCAGTATATGTACTTGAACCTAATGTATTTTCCGAAATTTTTTAATTATCAATGCGTTACGTATCTATATAGACCCATGTCAGATCGAAAAACTATTCTGTGTTCTAAAGGAAAGGTAACTCGAAGTCAGTCCTGAAACACTTTCGGATGACTCTGGATGTCCAGCAGTATTCCACAAACGCTTAGGAGACTTTGGACAAAAGTCTGTTGGTGTCAGTCATTAGTAACCACTGAGTTCTTACAAATAACTTCCCTGAATTCAGCCAGGTAACACTTTCAGCAACCGCCGATATTTCGGCGGGAGAACACCCCGCCATTTTCAAGGCAAACTGCAAGGCAGTTTGCCTTGAAAATGCCGGGGTGTTCTCCCACCGAAATATCGGCGGTTGCTGAAAGTGTTACCTGGCTGAATTCCCGGAAGTTATTTGAAAGTTGTATACGCCAGGAGAAACTCAGGTCTCACACTGAGTTCTTACTTTGTTTACTCATTTTGTAGCACTACAAATATAAGTGAACTGCATAATTATATCCACAGGTATGCATATCAATAGAGTTAGCAATCTTGGCACAGTGAAGGACAATGTTGCAGATTAAGAGTTTTTCTTGGCTTCATTCTTATCTTTGGCTACTTACATAGAGAGCTTCCGCATGTTAGCAGGTGGGAGGGGGGAGGGGATAGAAGTACTGGGAAGGGCAGAGTCAGTTTAATTGGACCTCGTTGGTTGTGTAACTACTGAGGCTGTCAGCATTTTTATGTTGCATTTGTTACACTGTAATGCAAGTAAAGCTGTGCTCAACCTGAAGGTTCCTTCGAATACATGCAAACTTTACCAGAAATCGTTTGTGTGATTGCTCTCATCCCACCTTTTAACTGACTTATATAATCAGCTAGAAGAGGATCTGTAGTTCAACATGTACTCCGAAACACAGTGCAACTTGACTTCGCGATAACTAACAGAAAATATCTTAAGACCAACGAGGGATCGTACCCTAAACCTATAGCTTTGTAGTCTGGAACAAACCCACATTTTTTCAACCTTCCCCACAGATCCTTACACACACCATGAGTGCATTCATCAGCTAGCTTTTTTACCTTCACGAATTACAATAACTTTCTTTCAGACTCTTGTGTTCACTGAGCCACTGAGAGAGTTTTTGTACAAACCATTAACAAGTTATTCATCAAACAGAAATTGCACTGAACCAAAGGAAGAAACACTTGTTATAGAACCACATAAGAGAAGTAAACAAAGAAAATGCTGTGGCATGCTACATTATTTAAATTATGAATAATAAAAAACAAATAATTATTTGTATTCACAGAGAATAAGAATCCCTTTATCTGTGAATATTTTATTAATGAATAGATTTGTTTGAATGATCTACTTATTTGGATAATCAAGTATATAGAAATTCATTCACATAGTACCCATCTCCCTCCCCCCTCCCCCATGGACCATGGACCTTGCCGTTGGTAGGGACGCTTGCTTGCCTCAATGATACAGATAGCCGTACCGTAGGTGCAACCACAACGGAGGTGTATCTGTTGAGAAGCCAGACAAACGTATGGTTCCTGAAGAGGGGCAGCAGCCTTTTCAGTAGTTGCAGGGGCACCAATCTGGATGATTGACTGATCTGGCCTTGTAACATTAAACAAAACTCCTTGCTGTGCTGGTACTGCGAACGGCTGAAAGCAAGGGGAAACAACAGCCATAATTTTTCCCGAGGGCATGCAGCTTTTCTGTATGATTAAATGAAGATGGCGTCCTCTTGAGTAAAATATTCCGGAGGTAAAATAGTCCCCCATTCGGATCTCCGGGCGGGGACTACTCAAGAGGACGTCGTTATCAGGAGAAAGAAAACTGGCGGTCTATGGATCGGAGGGTAGAATGTCAGATTCCTTAATCGGGCAGGTAGGTCAGAAAATTTAAAAAGAGAAAAGGATAGGTTATAGTTAGATATAGTGGGAATTAGTGAAGTTCGGTGGCAGGAGGAACAAGACTTCTGGTCAGGTGACTACAGGGTTATAAATACAAAAACAAATAGGGGTAATGCAGGAGTAGGTTTAATAATGAATAGGAAAATAGGAATGTGGGTAAGCTACTACGAACAGCATGTTGTTGTTGTTGTGGTCTTCAGTCCTGAGACTGGTTTGATGCAGCTCTCCATGCTACTCTATCCTGTGCAAGCGTCTTCATCTCCCAGTACCTACTGCAACCTACATCCTTCTGAATCTGCTTAGTGTATTCATCTCTTGGTCTCCCTCTACGATTTTTACCCTCCACGCTGCCCTCCAATACTAAATTGGTGATCCCTTGATGCCTCAGAACATGTCCTACCAACCGGTCCCGTCTTCTGCTCAAGTTGTACCACAAACTTCTCTTCTCCCCAATCCTATTCAGTACTTCCTCATTAGTTATGTGATCTACCAATCTTATCTTCAGCATTCTTTTGTAGCACCACATTTCGAAAGCTTCTATTCTCTTCTTGTCCAAACTATTTATCGTCCATGTTTCACTTCCATACATGGCTACACTCCATACAAATACTTTCAGAAATGGCTTCCTGACACTTAAATCTATACTCGATGTTAACAAATTTCTCTTCTTCAGAAACGCTTTCCTTGACATTGCCAGTCTACATTTTATATCCTCTCTACTTCGACCATCATCAGTTATTTTTCTCCCCAAATAGCAAAACTCCTTTACTACTTTAAGTGTCTCATTTCCTAATCTAATTCCCTCAGCATCACCCGACTTAATTCGACTACATTCCAGTATCCTCGTTTTGCTTTTGTTGATGTTCATCTTATATCCTCCTTTCAAGACACTGTCCATTCCATTCAACTGCTCTTCCAAGTCCTTTGCTGTCTCTGACAGAATTACAATGTCATCGGCGAACCTCAAAGTTTTTATTTCTTCTCCATGGATTTTAATACCTACCCCGAATTTTTCTTTTGTTTCCTTTACTGCTTGCTCAATATACAAGTTGAACAACATCGGGGAGAGGCTACAACCCTGTCTTACTCCCTTCCCAACCACTGCTTCCCTTTCATGTCCCTCGACTCTTATAACTGCCATCTGGTTTCTGTACAAACTGTAAATAGCCTTTCGCTCCCTGTATTTTACCCCGGCCACCTTTAGAATTTGAAAGAGAGTATTCCAGTCAACATTGTCAAAAGTTTTCTCTAAGTCTACAAATGCTAAAAACGTAGGTTTGCCTTTCCTTAATCTTTCTTCTAAGATAAGTCGTAAGGTTAGTATTGCCTCACGTGTTCCAGTGTTTCTACGGAATCCAAACTGATCTTCCCCGAGGTTGGCTTCTATTAGTTGTTCCATTCGTCTGTAAAGAATTCGTGTTACTATTTTGCAGCTGTGACTTATTAAACTGATAGTTCGGTAATTTTCACATCTGTCAACACCTGCTTTCTTTGGGATTGGAATTATTATATTCCTCTTGAAGTCTGAGGGTATTTCGCCTGTTTCATACATCTTGCTCACCAGATGGTAGAGTTTTGTCAGGACTGGCTCTCCCAAGGCCGTCAGTAGTTCCAATGGAATGTTGTCTACTCCGGGGGCCTTGTTTCGACTCAGGTTTTTCAGTGCTCTGTCAAACTCTTCACGCAGTATCGTATCTCCCATTTCATCTTCATCTATATCCTCTTCCATTTCCATAATATTGTCCTCAAGTACATCACCCATGTATAGACCCTCTATATACTCCTTCCACCTTTCTGCTTTCCCTTCCTTGCTTAGAACTGGGTTTCCATCTGAGCTCTTGATATTCATACAAGTCGTTCTCTTATCTCCAAAGGTCTCTTTAATTTTCCTGTAGGCAGTATCTATCTTACCCCTAGTGAGATAAGCCTGTACATCCTTACATTTGTCCTCTAGCCATCCCTGCTTAGCCATTTTGCACTTCCTGTCGATCTCATTTTTGAGACTTTTGTATTCCTTTATGCCTGCTTCATTTACTGCATTTTTATATTTTCTCCTTTCATCAATTAAATTCAATATTTCTTCTGTTACCCAAGGATTTCTACTAGACCTCGTCTTTTTACCTACTTGATCCGCTGCTGCCTTCACTACTTCATCACTCAAAGCTACCCATTCTTCTTCTACTGTATTTCTTTCCCCCATTCCTGTCAATTGTTCCCTTATGCTCTCCTGGAAACTCTGTGCAACCTCTGGTTCTTTCACTTTATCTGGACCCCATCTCCTTAAATTCCCACCTTTTTGCAGTTTCTTCAGTTTTAATCTACAGGTCACAACAAATAGATTGTGGTCAGAGTCCACATCTGCCCCTGGAAATGTCTTACAATTTAAAACCTGGTTCCTAAATCTCTGTCTTACCATTATATAATCTTTTAGTATCTCCAGGGTTCTTCCATGTATACAACCTTCTTTCATGATTTTTAAACCAAGTGTTAGCTATGATTAAGTTATGCTCTGTGCAAAATTCTACCAGGCGGCTTCCTCTTTCATTTCTTAGCCCCAATCCATATTCACCTACTACGTGTCCTTCTCTCCCTTTTCCTACACTCGAATTCCAGTCACCCATGACTATTAAATTTTCGTCTCCCTTCACTATCTGAATAATTTCTTTTATTTCATCATACATTTCTTCGATTTCTTCGTCATCTGCAGAGCTAGTTGGCATATAAACTTGTACTACTGTAGTAGGTGTGGGCTTCGTATCTATCTTGACCACAATAATGCGTTCACTATGCTGTTTGTAGTAGTTTACCCACACTCCTATTTTCCTATTCATTATTAAACCTACTCCTGCATTACCCCTATTTGATTTTGTGTTTATATCCCTGTAGTCACCTGACCAGAAGTCTTGTTCCTCCTGCCACCGAACTTCACTAATTCCCACTATACCTAACTTTAACCTATCCATTTCCCTTTTTAAATTTTCTAACCTAACTGCCCGATTAAGGGATCTGACATTCCACGCTCCGATCCGTAGAACGCCAGTTTTCTTTCTCCTGATAACAACGTCGTCTTGAGTAGTCCCCGCCCGGAGATCCGAATGGGGGACTATTTTACCTCCGGAATATTTGACCCAAGAGGACGCCATCATCATTAACCATACAGTAAAGCTGCATGCCCTCGGGAAAAATTACGGCTGTAGTTTCCCCTTGCTTTCAACCGTTCGCAGTACCAGCACAGCAAGGCCGTTTTGGTTATTGTTACAAGGCCAGATCAGTCAATGATCCAGACTGTTGCCCTTGCAACTACTGAAAAGGCTGCTGCCCCTCTTCAGGAACCACACGTTTGTCTGGCCTCTCAACAGATACCCCTCCGTTGTGGTTGCACCCACGGTACGGCTATCTGTATCGCTGAGGCACGCAAGCCTCCCAACCAACAGCAAGGTCCATGATTCATGGGGGGGGGGGGGGACGAACAGCATAGTAAACGCATTATTGTGGCCAAGATAGATACGAAGCTCACGCCTACCACAATTGGCAACACTGCGCCGACGCGTACTCTTCGAGTATTTGCTGCAATAAATAATTTAAAAAATCGTTGTTATTAAGCTGTTTTTAAACGTTTACAGTTGTTATAAATATAATCTAAGTGTTGTTAAATTACTGGATGTGTCAGTGAAGTATAAAATAAGATTAAACGGGGTAAGAAGCGTATTTTTTCCTCTCACCTGTGGCACGAATCCTAGGCCTAATTTCACGCGCGCGAATCTTAAGTAAAAAGTGAATTAAACTTATAGGTAAACGTTTCCAGTTGGTATAAATATAAGTGTTGTTACATTAGTGGAAGTGTTAGTGGAATGTTGAAGAAGATTAAACGGGGTAAGAAGTTTATTTTCCTTCTCGCGCCTATAGCACGGATTTTAGGCTTCATTTCGCGCGCGCGTATCGTAAGTAAACAGTGACTTAAACTTATATGTAATCACCAGTTTTTTTATTCAGTATTCTTTCAATTTATTTATATCTGCCTGAATAGTTTCTAGGGTCCTTTGTTTACGTTTTAGTCAGTACTTAAATCAGTTCCTACGATTTCTGTTTTTACCATGAGTGGGAAGTGTGTGACATGCTGTAGGATGGTTATTTCCAGGGTGTGGTGTGATGGGTGCTGTAGTTTCTTTCATTGGGGCGAATGTAGTGGCGTGGGAAATGGGGACATAAATGAGGCTCACCAGTGGTATCGTAGAGACAGGAAAATACTGGAACGGGAAGGGAAAATTGCAGCTATTGAAGATGACTTAGACAAGGCAAGGGAGGATCTGGACAGATTAAAAAGGGTGAACAGAGGTGGGAAGTTGAAACAGGTAATAGGGGGAACAGGCAAAGGACAGCATCAGACAGCTTGGTCATAATCTTGAAAACAGATTTGACCTCTTGCCTCAGTCAGAATCGGATGAGCCTCATGTAGCTGAAGCTGTAGAAAGGGCACAACAGGCTTTCAAGGGCTTGAAAAGGGTGGGGGAATTTGTAAAGAGAAGAAAGTTCTGTTGTTAGCTAGCTCGCATGGTAGAGGTGTTGGCCAACTACTGCAGGAAAATCTAGGTCCAGAGTACCAGGTCACAAACTTTTTCAAGCCTAGTGCTGATCTGGGTCAGGTAACAGAGGATGTAGGTTCTTGATGCAAGGATTTCACAAAGGATGATGCCGTGATTATAGTGGGTGGTCCGGGAAATAGCCTTGACAGAGACTCTGAATATTCCATAGAGCGAAGATAGCATCATCAACGAAGCATACGAGTGTGGGACTTGTGTCTGTGTTGAGACGCCATGATCGGCCTCATTTGAACTCATCCATCGGGAGGGTGACCTTGGAGTTGGAGTGGCTGCTTAGGATGGATATAGGGTCCCATATTCGTTTGATTCCTGTGGATGCTATCGATTGGTGGGACTACACTAGGCATGGCCTTCACCTCAATAGGAAAGGGAAGGGGTAAACTGTTGGGTTGATTGCAGAAAACTTAAGGGGGGACACTGTCACAAGTGGTAAAATACCAGTGGTCACAGGTGTCAGAGGGATGCCTTTTTTAGGATAGGGAAGGGGGAAAGAATACGAGTTTTAAGAGAGATTGGTAGACACACTCAGTTTGAGAAAACAGATGAACAGGAGTCATATTTTAGCATACAGCCTCCATTTAAACAATGTTTAACAGAAAGTAATCACAAAGCGCCAGTTCATCTTCGCCAAAGCAGTTATAATCCCATTAGCATGCAGTATCAGTTATCTTTATTACAGCAGAACATTCGGGGACTCAGAAATAAAGTTGATGAACTACTCATTTGTATTGATGAAATAAATTCACCTAACCAGATTGAAATAATCTGCCTCTCTGAACATCAAGTGACCACTGGTATAGATATGTTAGACATTTCAGGATTTAAGCTAGCTTCCGCCTTCTGCAGAGTAGATATGGATGGAGGAGGAGTTGCCACATTTATTAAAAACTGCCATAAATTCAAGAACATTGACATTAATAAATTCTGTTTGGAGCAGCATCTAGAAGCATGTGTAACAGAAGTAGAGTTCCATAACAGATCCTATATAATAGTAACTATTTACTGAGCACCTGCAGGAAATTATAATCTATTCATAAATCATCTAGAAGCTCTTTTTGGTTATTTAACAGGAAGAAACAAAGAAATTTTGATTGCTGGTGACTTTAATACAGATTTCCTAATGCAATCTTCCAGTAAACATTTACTGCAGTTAGTAATGTTGTCTTTCAATCTAACTCACACTGTAAACTTTCCATCTAGGATCACTAAATCCTCAAGGACAGGCATTGATAACATTTTTATAGATAAATCAAAGGAACAAAATCATATCATAAAACCTGTAATAAATGGATTATTAGATCATGACATGCATCTCCTTGTTTTAGATGTAAATTCTAAGCAGATTATCAAGACTGCTAAATCTGAGTACAGGAGAGTAGTCAATCAACCAAAAATGGAGTGTTTTAGAAAACTGCTCAAAGATATGAACTGGAAAGATGTTTATAGTGCTCATGACATGAATGAAAAATATAACACATTCATGAACAACGTCAGTACCATGTTTGAAAACTGTTTTCCTCTAAAAGTTACTCAAATTAAACAGAAGTCTATAATAAAACCATGGATTACACATGGAATAAAGATTTCCTGTAAGACAAAAAAGAAAATGTATCTGTCGACCAAGAATAGCTCCAATGCTGATGATTTAGCTAAATACAAGGAATACTGTAAAATATTTAAAAAAGTAATTCAGACATCTAAACAAATGCACTATGAGAAGAAGATAGCAATGTCAGGGAACAAAATGAAAAGAATAAGGGATATAGTGAAAGAGGAGACTGGTAGAACCAGAAAGGAATAGGAGCAAACAGCATTAAGGGTAGATGACACATTAGTAACCGATTGGCATTGTGTGGCAAATCTATTTAACAAGTACTTTATATCTATTGCTGATATAATGAGATTGTCAGGATCAGTAAATAATGCCCTTGAATATCTGAAACTAGCCTATACAAATAGCTTCAGGTACATGAATATGTCACTCACTTCACCAAAAGAAATAACTTCCATAATAAAATCTTTAAAAACAAAGCATTCTAGTGCTTACGATGAAATATCAACAAAGTTAATTAAGGCATGTTCTTGTGAGTTTAGTACAATTCTAAATTACTTGTGTAACCAGTCAGTTATAACTGGGACATTTTCAGACTAGCTAAAATATGCAGATGTTAAGCCTCTACTCAAGAAAGGGGATAAAGAGATACCATCAAACTACAGACCGATTCCACTTTTGCCAGCATTCCCAAAAATTTTAGAAAAAGTAATGTACAGGCAGCTTCTCAACCATCTGACCACAAATAACATACAGGGTCCGGCATAAAAAACTCCCCGATTACAAAGTAACGTGCAGCGGACAGTAGAAGGAGCAGAGTGGTGGAGGGCGCGTCGTTAAGTAGCTGCCAACGTGCCGTTTTCAGTGTACGCCATGGCGTGGTCTGGTGAACATCGTGCCTTCGTAGTGGAAGATTTTATTCAAAATGGCGAATCGCCTATTAATACTCAACGTGCTTTTCGCGTTCGCTTTGCGCTCGGACGACGGGACCCTGTTCCCGATAAGAAAACAATTTATTCTTGGGTTGCTAACTTTCGTGAGACAGGTTCCGCATTAAAAAGGAAACCACCTGGACGACCACGGACTGCAACAGGCCCCGGAAATGTTGATGCAGTTAGAGCTTCAGTTCAACAATCTCCTCGACGATCCGCTAAAAAGCATGCGGCAGCATTACGGATATCTGATCGAAGTGTGAGAAGAATCTTGCATCGAGATCTTAAAATGCATCCTTACAAAATTGTAACTACGCAGGAACTGAGTGAACGAGACTGTGGTGTCCGTGTAAGTTTGTGCCAAGACCTTCTTCGGAACATTCGTCCCAACGATATTGTGATTTTTTCTGATGAAGCACACTTTCACCTTGCCAGAACAGTGAACAGCCAAAATTGCAGGTACTGGTGTGAACACAATCCCCAAGAACTTCATCAACGACCACTTCATAGCCCTAAAGTAACAGTATGGTGTGCTGTTTACAATTCCGGAGTGATCGGTCCTTACTTTTTCGAAGAAAATGACAGGAATTTAACCGTCAACAGTGAACGCTATTGTGCCATGCTCCGCGACTTTCTCCAACCGCAACTAAGGGAGCTTTTGGTGAAATAGAGAACGTGTGGTTCCAGCAAGATGGTGCTACAGCCCACACAGCGCGGCAGTCACTGGCATTGGTGAAGGAAATGTTTCCTGGACATGTGATCTCGTTGCGTGGAGACATTGGCTGGCCCCCACGATCGCCGGACTTAACGCCCTGTGATTTCTTTCTTTGGGGCTATTTAAAAGCAAAAGTTTATGAACAACGTCCACAATCTTTATGAGCCCTGAAAGAAGCAATTACACAAGAGGTTGAAGCTATTCCACCTGAAATGACTCAAAGAGTAATGAATAACTTCAGGGAAAGACTCAATCAGTGTGTCGACAGTGCAGGACGCCATTTAAGGGATGTTTTATTTAAAAAGTAAGACCATAAGAGTATTTTCTAAAATGGCATAATATGTACTTTTATTTAGTATAAATAAAATTGTTCTACCTTATTTGGTTTTGTTTTTATTAGCTTTCCTTAAAGGGGAGGTTTTTCTGCCGGACCTTGTATTATCAAGAACACAGTTTGGATTTCTGAAGGGTTCTGATATCGAGAAGGCTATATACACCTAGAGTGAAAATGTATTTAATTCATTAAATAACAAATTACAAGCAGCAGGTATTTTCTGTGATTCGTCAAAGGCATTTGATTGTGTGAACCACAACATCCTTTTAAATAAATTAGAATTCTATAGTGTCAGTGGCAGTGCTCCAAAATGGTTCAAGTCATACCTCGCTAACAGGAAACAAAGTGTGTCAGTACAAGTGACTAGTGAATTAAGTCATCAGTCATCATCAGAATGGGAAGAAATTACATGTGGTGTCCCACAAGGATCCATCTTAGGGCCATTGCTTTTTCTTGTGTACATTAATGATCTCTCATCAGTTACACTGCCAGAAGCAGAGTTCGTTTTGTTTGCAGATGACACAAGTATTGCAATAAATAGTATGTCAAGTGTAGTTCTAGAAAGATCTGCTAATGATATTTTCATGGATATTAATAAATGGTTTAAAGCCAACTCACTGACATTAAACTTCGAAAACACTCACCATATGCAATTCTGAACCTGTAAGAGGTTTTCATCGAGCATATGCATAAAATATGAAGAAGAGCAGATAGAAGAGGTTGACAGTCTTAAATTCCTGGAATTACAACTTGATAATAAATTCAGTTGGGAGGAGCACACCACAGAACTGCAGAAACGCCTTAACAAATCTATATTTGCAATTCGAGTGTTAGCTGACATAGGCGACATAATAATGAAAACGCTTGAATACTTTGCCTACTTTCATTCCATAATGTCTTATGATTTAATATTTTGGGGTACCTCATCAAGTCAAACAAAAGTTTTCAGAGTCCAAAAGCGTGTAATACGTATTATTTGTGGAGTAAATTCACGGATGTCCTGTAGAAACCTCTTCAAAGAACAGGGTATACTAACAACTGCCTCTCAGTATATTTACTCCTTAATGAAATTAGTCCTAAATAATATATCTCTTTTTCCAACAAACAGCTCAGTTCATACATACAATACCAGGAACAAAAATGATCTGCACAAGGACTTAAAAGCACTTACTTTAGTTCAGAAAGAGGTCCACTACTCAAGAACACTCATCTTCAATAATTTGCCAGCAAACATAAAAAATTTAGTAACAAATAAAGATCAGTTTAAACGGAGCCTGAAAGACTTATTAGTGGGCAACTCCTTCTAGTCCATTGACGAATTTTTTAATAGAAACAAATGATGTATGGTATATATTCATACTCTTAGTATTGTTATTTCAGCTTTAAAAAAATATTGACATGTTCCACATCCATGAGGATCTCCTCAGAACAGATCTATGGAACGTAAACCAATCTAACCTAATTTAATCTAAGTAGTACAAGTTTATATGCCAACAAGCTCCACAGATGACGAAGAGATTGATGAAATGTATGATGAGATAAAAGAAATTATTCAGGTAGTGAAGGGAGACGAAAATTTAATAGTCATGGGTGACTGGAATTCGATAGTGGGAAAAGGGAGAGAAGGAAACGTAGTAGGTGAATATGGATTGGGGGGAAGAAATGAAAGAGGAACCCACCTTGTAGAATTTTGCACAGAGCATAAGCTAATAATAGCTAACACTTGCTTCAAGAAACATGAAAGAAGGTTGTATACATGGAAGAAGCCTGGAGATACTAGAAGGTATCAGATATATTATATAATGGTAAGACAGAATTCAGGAACTAGGTTTTCAATTGTAAGACATTTCCAGGGGCAGATGTGGACTCTGACCACAATCTATTGTTTATGAACTGTAGATTAAAACTGAAGAAACTGCAAAGAGGTGGTAATTTAAGGAGATGGGACCTGGATAAACTGAATAAACCAGAAGTTGTAGAGAGATTTAGGGAGAGCATTAGAGAACGACTGACAAGAATGGGGGAAAGAAATACAGTAGAAGAAGAATGGGAAGCTTTGATAGAAGAAATAGTGAAGGTAGCAGAGGATCAAGTACATAAAAAACGAGGGCTGGTAGAAATCCTTGACTACCAGAAGAGATATTGACTTTAGTTGATGAAAGGAGAAAATATAAAAATACAGTAAATGAAGCAATCAAAAAGGAATACAAACGTCTCAAAAATGAGATCGACAGTAAGTGCAAAATGGCTAAGCAGGGATGGCTAGAGGACAAATGTAAGGATGTAGAGGCACATATCACTAGGGGTAAGATAGATACTGGCTACAGGAAAATTAAAGAGACCTTTGGAGAAAAGAGAACCACTTGTATGAATATCAAGAGCTATGATGGAAACCCAGTTCAAAGCAAAGAAGAGAAAGGTCTATACAAGGGCGATGTTCTTGAGGGCAATATTATAGAAATGGAAGAGAATGTAGATGAAGATGAAATAGGAGATATGATACTGCATGAAGAGTCTGACGGAGCACCGAAAGATCTGAGTCGAAACAAGGCCCTGGGAGTAGACAACATTCCATTAGAACTACTGACAGCTTGGGAGAGCCAGGCCTAACTAAACTTTACCATCTGGTGAGCAAGATGTATGAGACCGGCGAAATACCCTCAGACTTCAAGAAAAATATAATAATTCCAATCCCAAAGAAAGCAGGTGTTGACAGATGTGAAAATTATCGAACTATCAGTTTAATAAGCCACAGCTGCAAAATACTAACACGAATTCTTTACAGATGAATGGAAAAAACAGGTAGAAGTCGACAACGGGGAAGATCAGTTTGGATTCCGTAGAAATGTTGGAACATGTGAGGCAATACTGACCCTACGACTTATCTTAGAAGAAAGATTAATGAAAGGCAAACCTACGTTTCTAGCATTTGTATACTTAGAGAAAGGTTTTGACAATGTTGTCTGGAATACTCTCTTTCAAATTCTGAAGGTGGCAGGGGTAAAATACAGGGAGCGAAAGGCTATTTACAGTTTGTACAGAAACCAGATGGCAGTTATAAGAGTCGCAGGACATGTAAGGGAAGCAGTGGTTTGGAAGGGAGTGAGACAGAGTTGTAGTCTATCCTCGTTGTTATTCAATCTGTATATTGAACAAGCAGTAAAGGAAACAAAAGAAAAATTCGGAGTTGGAATTAAAATCCATGGAGAAGAAATAAAAACTTTGAGGTTCGCTGATAACATTGTAATTCTGTCAGAGACAGCAAAGGACCTAGACGAGCAGCTGAACGGAATGGACAGTGTCTTGAAAGGAAGATATAAGATGAACATCAACAAAAGCGAAACGGGGATAATGGAATGTAGTCGAATTAAATCGGATGATGCTGCGGGAATTAGATTAGGAAATGAGACACTTAAAGTAGTAAAGAGATTTTGCTATTTGGGGAGCAAAATAACTGATGATGGTCGAAATAGAGAGGACATAAAATGTAGACTGGCAATGGCAAGGAAAGCGTTTCTGAAGAAGAGAAATTTGTCAACATCGAGTATAGATTTAAGTGTCAGGAAGTCGTTTCTGAAAGTATTTGTATGGAGTGTAGCCACGTATGGAATTGAATCGTGGATGATAAATAATTTAGACAAGAAGAGAATAGAAGATTAGATGGGTGGATCACATAACTTATGAGGAGTTATTGAATAGAATTGGAGAGAAGAGAAATTTGTGGCACAACTTGACTAGAAGAAGAGATCGGTTGGTAGATCATATTCTGAGGCATAAAGGGATCACCAGTTTAGTATTGGAGGGCTACGTGGAGGGTAAAAATCGTAGAGGGAGACCAAGAGATGAATCCACTAAACAGTTTCAGAAGAAGGTCGGTTGCAGTAGGTACTGGGAGATGAAGACCCTTACAAGGGATAGAGTAGCATGGAGAGCTGCATCAAACCAGTCTCTGAGTTTTTTGTCATTTATATACAAAATTGACAGTTATAATCAGTTGCCAAGCTCCTTAAAGTAAATCTGTTTCATTTGCTCTGTCGAAAATACATCTCAATGTAAGTACGATTTTAGCTGCAGACTGAATGCAAGCAGTATTTCATCAGCTGTTCATTCATACAAATTTATAGTTCCACAGCTAAATAGTTAACTTTAGTGTAATTCAGTATTCGATTATAAATTTAATTTTCTTTATACATAATCATACTCAGTCACTGTGTTAATATTTCTGAATCTCAGGTATACAGCAGAAAAAATGGAAAATTTGCAGCAAAAAAGAATCCTAATTCTAAATGCATTTCAGCACTTGCCAGGTCCAGTAGTGCCACTGTGTTATGACAAAGCTGAATAAAGTGCATGTTTCCTTACCAGCTTGGCAGGAACGGCCACTCAGTGAGAGCATGTCACTCAGTGAAGGCATGTCGCCTGATACTAAATGCAGAAACTGCAGCCATGTACTTCTGTAACACACGCGAAGTGAGTGGAGGCGAGTGATGGGCAGCGACCGCTGCTCATACGGTTCCGCCACGTGAATGCAGTGCTCTTGTCTCAACTCTCTGCGGGGCTTTGTTTCCTTGGGCAGAGTTTACCACCATGGCGCGTGTCATAATCCTTATGCAGACTCATTTCACAGACTACGTTATCCTGACAATAGTGAAAAGTGGTGTGGTTAGGAATTGTCAGCATGGCTTAAGCAACTCTTCTGTTTGCTCAGCTGTACGCTTGTGTATCTTCCACAGGCAGGCCTCCTAGCAGAGCACAGACGAGGGGCGAATAACATCTGTAAATGTCACAGCCTTCAATTCTCGCTCCTAACACCAATCCTCATAGTACAATCACTGCACTTCATGTTGACACAGCTTAAAACAACATATGGATGGAAATATGTCACATCCAGAGTTGAAATGCTAAACTAATAGAACGTATCTTGTAAGCTGTTGGCGACTACAGATACCAGACAAAACTAAATAACTGGCATTATGTTAGTTGCTGTGCCATCAACTTCTTAGTTCTTCGTTATAACTTTTAAATAAATTAGAAACTTGAAAGAGTAGAAGAATGTGTAACGTACAATTGTATTAAATTAATATATGAAACATTTAAGAGTAAAAGGGATGCCTAAAATGGTTTGAAATGAAATATACTGTAACATGTTGTCGGTATGTAGTGAAAGATGCAGAAAATTTGATCACTTGAAGCGAATTGCTCATGCTATCGAGTTTTTCTTAGGTATTAGGCTACATTTTGAAGTTTCATAGTGCACATGAGCACTATCATACCTGATTATTTGTACATTCATGATCCCTAACAGCCGGACGGGGTGGCCGAGTGGTTCTAGGCGCTACAGTCTGGAACCGCGCGACTGCTACGGTCGCATGTTCGAATCCTGCCTCGGGCATGGATGTGTGTGATGTCGTTAGGTTAGTTAGGTTTAAGTAATTCGAAGTTCTAGGGGACTGATGACCTTAGAAGTTAAGTCCCATAGTGCTCCAAGCCATTTGAACAATTTGATTCCTAACAACAGATAGATGGTTAAGGAAAATGCTTCACAAATTAACCATGATACTTTTATGCTATTTAAAAAGTCAGATACTAACTAAGATTTGTATTTCTTTATTAATTATCTCATTTATGCTACATTTCCAAACTTTTGTTAGCCTATACTTATGTAGTGTTAACAATTTGTTGTGTTATTACAGCCAACTGCCATACTAACCCTGCCAAATTCTCCAGAAAGTGGCAGTATTGTTTTGAAATCTATATGATGATGATGATGATGATGAGATCCCATACTCCCAGGAGCATAGGGAATGATGCGGGAGACCCACACTGCCAACTAGGCAAGGTCATAGTGGAGGTGGTTTGCCATTCCCCTCCTCCAACCGTAATTGGTATGAATGATGATGATGAAGACAACAACACCCAGTCATCTCAAGGCAGGGAAAATCCCTCACCCCCGGGAATCGAACCCGTGACCCCATGCATGGGAAGCGAGAATGCTACTGCAAGACCACGAGCTGCGGACATGCAAGGTATATAGTTTATACAAAGGGCAAATTAATTGAGGTTCTGTGAGAAAATATCATATTGAACCAGAGATAGTCAAATGTAATATCGAATGTATAGTAGCATCGCTGCTCAACAGCGATCACTAATTCAAGATCTTATGGTTAATGTTTTACTTTAGATAGAGTGATACATGGAGGACTCTCAAGTGTTAAAGGCATGTTGTATCTGATGTGTCCTGGATATATGCTTACTCGCTATGGGCAGTAATAATTGTTTTATTTGCAGGATACTATGATGTTTACTAACTGTAAAAGGAATCTCAACAGAAGCTGGAAATAATTAAGATAAAGAAAGTTGTTTTGTTACTAACACAATGTGTGTATTCATAAGTGATGATTGAGACAATGTCTGGCACTCACATCCAATGATTTTGTAAAACTATTTGTTAATGTATAATCAGTTTATTGAGAGTGTTAATTGTGAACATTATTAATTTTCAAAGAGTAAAAATACAAGTTTTAAAGTTATTGCCATATTGTTACTATCCCCAAGTCAGTACCTGTTCCCAGATGCATTTCATTTTTGAGTAACTATTTTTCTCAAGAAGTTCTTGTCTCAGACATATTCGATTTAATTAAAATGTATACTAAGCAACAGACTTGCACAATAGCTGTTTGCAAACTACACAACTTAAGGTACTAACAGAGAGCAGTGCAAAGAGCGTTACAATTGTGTAGATAAAGGTAATAAATTTTTTATTTCAAGGTTAGCAATCGTTAAGCACAGAGACCATTATTTTCAAATGATCAAGTTTTATTCTAATTACCAGGGGAAATTTCAAATCAATAGTGTTGCATCAGGTTCAGTTTTTGTGTTACATAAATTCATGCAGTTTTTGTTTGGTTTAAAGTTGACAGTTTACATTCTCACAGCTAAATTAAATTTACATTCTCAGTCAGAAACGTTCAGTACAGGGCAAAGTGCGTAAGCAACAAGATAAAATATAAGTACACACACCATTCCCATTCTGACAGTTGTGTTCCAGATTACTGTAATTTCATTTGCGTTACAGTTACGTAATTTCATTTATATTTCAAAATTAGATGTTTCAACACCAAGAAATAGGCAATCGGAGAATTGCATCGCTCTGAAGACTTTTTAATGACTACAGAGGACTAAAATGTTCCAAAGGAAGTGTGAGCGAAAAATATATTGCAGTTTGTTTCCAATTACTATTTATCATTGCTGAGGATCGAACACATTTTGATGAGGAGTGAGGACCAGATGTGGGAGGGGAATGTAATGCTGAAGGTAATGTACTTCCAATGAGGAAATCCCCATGAAGACATCACTTACAGCAAGGTAGTTTCATGGCATTTACCTAATATGATGAATAAAACTTAGAAAGATGCAGGTTTCTTGCATGTAAGGGTTCCACAATTGTGCAGTTCAATATTTTCAAACATATGTCTCGTTCACAGGCAGTGTGAACTTCTTGCAGTTTCATAAAAAAGAGAAGAATTGTAAAAACATCTTATTATTTTTACATTTAATATTAAATTAACATGTCATAGAACAGACATGAGTATTCTAATGTATTTCACTTGCCATTGGTAAAAAAATTGTAAAACATATCGAAAAATCTTTTATTATTAAGAAAAGATAGAATTTGAGCCTTAAAATAGCATAAACATGATGTGCTTTAAAGTCTGGTGAAACACATTGTTTATAACTGTACTTTTTAGTTTTATTTTGATTCCAAATGAGACAATGACATCTAAATTAACATTTCTTTGTTTAATATTAACATCATTACTGAGGAGAATAGAGAGTTACTTATACTGTACCTACAAAAGAATATGAAATGTGTCTTTGTATGTTATGAGGAGACATAGGGATTAATTTACTTCTATGTTTTTAACAGACAAATAATCAACGCTGATCATCTTCCCAAACTCTCTATTGTGACACAACTTTAGAATATCAGAGTCAGCATTTGACTTAAATTTTGATCAGTTACATACTGTATTCTTTAGCGTTTATAAAACTTAAAGAGGTTAAGTATTTTTAATCGTTCCTAGTCAACTGTTGAAAGATATAGGTTGGCTGATTACTGTATAGTATGATTTTTTCATTATGTAATTCTTGCCAGTAAAACAAGATGTTCCACTTTCATACGATGCATTTGCTACTATAGATAAATATTTTGAAGATGTGCCAGTTGGCATATTTTTTGTGTTGGCCTGAAATATTTGTGATGGAGAGCGAGACTCACTTTTCTCTCATGGAAGAGATAGATCAACTCTATCACATGAATCCAGTTCTCAGCTTTATAATTTTTCGTGATTTTTCGTTAGGTGTGTAGTGTGAGTTCTTTTAGGATTTTTGTATTGGTATCAGTCAGCTATATAAGGCAACTCACATTGTCAATACTGCATCTTATCAGTTTTCGTGATTTTTACCTGTATCTTGTTCCTGTCTTTGTTGTGATCCTATAGATTACTATTACCATGATTCTGAGGCTTTCATGTTTGATGTTACTTTTTACCCTTCCAGAACCTCAATTTCCTGTGGTTGTACTGTCATCATCTATGTTTATTATTAAGAATTCTTGTGATGTCGTAATTGGCGATTATATTTTGGCACCATATAAACATTTACAAGTACTGGTCATCGTTTTAAATCTTCTGTGGGTTACATATGGTGTTGCATCTTTAGTATGAAGTCCAGTATAACATCATTGGTCAAAGCAGACAGGTGAAATTGTGCGCTATAGTCTATCTATAAATTCTGCAATAGTCAGTGTTTGTAAATAGGCTTAAAAGTGTTAATAAAGTGTCAGAGACAGAAAGAACAACTTAAATGGACAGAACAATGGATTTTTAAGTGCAGTCGTTTTCACATACTAATTTATTTTGCAAGTCACACAGCAAACCCTACAGCTGGTGAAATTTTTGCGGATAAGAGTGTATCTATTGGCACAGGTAGCTCCTAATTTAACGCTGTAAAGTACTTGTATGAGGAGGACAGCGCTGCATGAATGGCTGATAGAAACATTTCAATTTCTGCCTGTCTGATGTATGATGTCCCATGTCCCAGATAAGGAGAACTATAAATTTATTAAATATTTTTCCATGATATTAAGCAATTATATTTGTCATATATAAAAGAAACTATACTGAAATTCAAGTAATAATACCATTTTAAAGAAAAACTATTTTCTGTAACATAAGCATCATTATTATTATTATTATTATCTTTGTTCCTTTTGGTATCAGCTTGAAACAAAAAGTGTCAGACTCTCTCTTGCTTGGTCTTCTTCCGATAGGACACCATTGTGTGCAGTCTACCTAATAAGATGTGTACATGTTTTATTGTTTGAGCAGTGAGCTCCAATATATGTCTAAAGTACTGCTGTTGTTAATTTTAACTGTAATCTGCACCACATATCCGGTTTGCTTGTCCCACCATTTTTAAAAGAATTTCAGACGCTGCGCCAGCAGCAAACTGTACATCGCTAGACGACGACAATTGGCCGCTATTAAGTGGCAATTTCAAATTATCGTAATTATTATCGAGTTCTTTCCACAGGCGAGACTGGAGATCGGCGATAGTATTTCTTTCATTCATGACGTGTAGGAAACTGACTTTTTCAAAGCACTTAATGTCTTATTCAGACGATTTATGTGACATGCAAAAGGACACAGACTTGGCCTGCACTAAGACGTAATTAAATCACATGTAGGTCCTTACATATTGAAAATGGTGAAATACTTGTGTGTGTGTATATATATATAGCCCATAATGATCAACTGTTTTTGAGCATGGACTCCTCTAAGTAACTTCAATAATTATACAGGATCCCACGCTACATTTTGTGTCAGTAAAATCTAAGAATGATCCATGCCTTCACATGTCTTGCAGTGAAACCAAAATCAAAATAAAATATAAATAAAATAAAATAATAAAACCCTACATTCATCTCCCTTCAAAACAACACACATATTAATATATATATATATATATATATATATATATATATATATATATATATATATATATATATATATATATATATATATATATATATATCACAGGGGTCCACCAGCAATCTGTTATAAACTTTTGCAGAAGGAAACAGAAGGAAATAAAAATATGTTCTAAACACTATATAAGGATTCATAGTCCGTATGAGAGCTTTGATCATTAATATCGAGGTAGTGGATTGTAAGTCTACCTTTCATTTGCTCTTGTTGTGAACCATATATTCCAACAGATTAGGGAGTAAATCTACTAACACATACATATAACTTTTCCTATGTCCCTCTGCTCCTGTTCTCTCTATTAAAGAATTCCCTTTTTATCTAGATGGCTGTCTTGGTCTTGACTTTCCAGAAACTTCTATGATTCCTATATATTTCTATAAATACAGAAATTTATCTCCCTAAAGCATGAATGTGAATCAACAATTTTGCAGTTCACTGTGAACATAAAGAAAAAAACAGAAGAATAAATCAACAACTGATTCAAACACATTTCATACACCAATTTTTCAAGGATTCCCCATGCAAGCGCTCAGATTTGTCTGTGCAGATTTGTTTTGCACTCGCATATGTGAGTAGTTTTGCTCAGACGTCTAACACCAACTTCTAGGTTAGTGCACATCTCATATCTGCATGAACCATCAGACTGCACACAGTGACTTGTCTATGCAGATGTGATGTGTGCATACATTTGTGCAGACAGATAGTTGCATGTAAATGGGATTTAATTCTTTAAGATAGAAAATTAGAGCAGATGACCGTGAGACAAACAGGGAAACAGTAAACAAAAGATCGTTGCGGACTGATTACTGTGAAAAGTTAAGCAAAGTAGCGAAATTTAGTCGATCCGGTGCCAGTGACAATGAAATGTACAAAGGCCCTTTCACATACAACGATCTGTCCACGCAAATGCCTGCACAGACAGATCGTTGTATATGAACAGGAGATTTGCTCAGATATCAGATGTGTGCAAACATGGAAGTTGGAGTTAGAGGTTTGAGCGAAATTGCTCAAATCTGTGGTCAGACAAGAGGGAGAGTGTCGAAAGGCGCTGTTTGTTCAGTCAGGGGTTTTTCATTTGTGTGCAGAGATAATTTTAAAAGGGCAGATACATGTCAGTATTCTAGATAGCTCATTGCTCAATTTATCGAAATGTATAGGAGTGATACATGTTGTGAAAAATTAAAAGCAGGGGATACAGGGATGGGGATAAGATGCCAGCTGGCTGTGATTTTATAACAGAGAAATTACAAGAGGGTGACCCTACGTCAAACAGGGAAAGACATATAATAAAAGGAGAAGGTCATTGCAGACATCTTACCACAAAGAACTGAGCCAAGCAACAACATCTATTCGATCTGATGCTGGTGGATTGCTGGTATAGTTTCATTCAAAAATATCCTATGCCACAATCTAATGTGAGTTAAGACAGCTTAGGAAAATAAAGTAGGCCCTATTTGTTCTAAAGAAGAGTGTAGTCAGAAAACTGTGTTAAGCTGCTAATGGAAGATCTTGGAACAGTGCCTTCAGGGACATAGCTATTATTAGACTTCTTTTACTTCCTAATATAATATGTGGTTCATAAGAAGAAGGATTTATAGGTAAATTCTACAATTCTCTACCACAATACTACAAGTACGACTTTCCAGATATACTATGAATCCCTGTCTAGATTTCAGAATGGAATTTTATATTGTAGACCAGAAGTTGCTGGTAGGCTTCAGGCAAGGAATTAAAATATCGACTTAGGGATAAGCTGAATACAGCTCATTAGCCATGTAGATAAATTCTAAGAATATAGCGTATCTCAGACATGTCTAAAACTGATGAGAACTGAGGTACAATCCTTTACCTGCCTTCATGGAATCATCCTTCAGGACAGGGTAAACAGCCCACATGTCTAGGGTATCATTTCACTCAATACTTGTTTCGAAATTGTAATAGCAAATTGTAAATTCTTGCAGCTGCTACTGCCAAGAATCTTAATGTCACAACCAGCCACTCATGGAGAGAAATTGCTGTCCTCATGCAAGTGGTTTTCCGTGTTATATTATGAGTTATCACTGTCAAAATATAGTTATACATTTCTAAATCCATCCTCAAACAATAACGTCAGTCGTCGAGTTGGCCCTGAAACTCGTGAAGTAAATTTATGTGTGAAACTGCCTTGGCTTCAGCAGCCACCATATAGAGCATTTTGATCTATCTTTCTGTTTGCGGCATTTTGTTTCCTTTTTGTTTTTTGTGACACAAGTTGGAGCACAGACCGTTAATAGAATTTCATACATTTCTGGATAAATGTAATAAGCTTCGATATTATAGTGCGAGAATATAGTCATTTCCTTTCTACACCAACAGATGACAGGGGAGCAGTAGATTGGAACTTGTGTCATGCGAACATGCCACATTTGCAACGATCTGTTGCATGCACAGACATTTGTGCAGATATCTGCACAGACAGACAGTTGTGTGTGGACAGGTCTTAACCCATGTTTATGGTATTTTGACCTCACGTACTTTTTAAATGATAGGGGAGATATGGAGACCCTGTAGAAACACGACTGAGAACGAAATCATAAAAGCAATTTCAGAGAAAACAGAACTTGTTGAGCTATGAGTGCCAGTAGATATGTGTATGATTCCATGTCCATTTGAAAATAATTTCGCCTGGTATCAAGCTCACCCAATAACTTCTGAAGTAAAGCAACATGTGAAAACCGTTTAGATCGTTCTTTCCTTATATGACACACTCTGCTGGATTTATATATTTATTTATTTATCATTTGCAAGAGTGTAGCTGTTTCCTGCCGAAATTTCTTTCCTGAGGACTGATTCACACAAGACTGGCAAATCATGTCATGACAACTTCAGGGTGTATTCTTTTTTGGCCCAGTACCGAATGGCGAAAGTGATACAAAAAGGTGGAGTATAATATTAGAAATGAGAAATTAACAATGTTAAAGCTTACTAATGGCCAAAGCAAACTGCATTGTGGATATTTTTGACCAATATCGTATGATAAGTAAAACAACATTTCAAGACATAGCGTTTTATTTGCTATTAGAAATATATACATACAAAAATATCAAACAATATTTACAAGCTAAAACATAGAACCTGTTTACCTTATCCATTACGCTTCTTCCCTACTCAGCAAAGAACTCTGTAGGCAACTATCTTTTAGAGCTGAATATCTCAGTTAATAAAAGTTGCTTAATGAAATTTGCTACATCCATTTTTGCTCTTGTTTGTATACAGCATAGGCGCCAGCTCTGATCTGACATCTACATTACTAAAACGCTATCCAAGAACCCAGAACATGGTATCAGTTGCTGCATAGGGCCAACAAAAATTCTATTTTTAATATTTTGCGTAGCTACTGAACGATTTTAAAAATTTAAAATACTGTCATAATCCACTCATTAAGAGGTACAGTCTTACAGTATGTTAAAAGGTTAACACAGAAGAAAAACAAGTATTACTGTTAGAAACTGTGCATGTCTTGGGACAGGGTGATGCACGATGTGCAGATTGCCTACACTTTATTCATCCAACACTTGTGAATGAGAGCACGTCTAACCAATTTTAAACATTATTTCATATCTTTATGTAACTTTTTCTCACTGACACTCCACACAAAATGATTAAAGGAACAGATCGCTAACTTCATTTTCGCTATTTACGCAGTCAAACTACGAACTATATTTGCAACACAATTTGGAGTCAGCTTCTGCATATACCACTGGTTGTACTTGCAACATGCTATCGTTGTAAAACACATGGTCCCAGAGATATGACGTCATATATATTTAGATTGGTAAAACATTTGGTTTTCATTAAAATGGCATGCAGTCGAACTTCAGCATTAAGCGTTACATTTCAATTTATTACTTCTTTACCACCAACCTTATTCTCAATATGCTCTGTAGCCAATATCGACATGTATCACTGAATGTATCTGCATAATTATGTCCTTGTCTGATACACAGTCCGGGAAATATAACATTGAGATGCGTGAAAAACTAGCTATTGTTTAAAGTAGAATGCAAATTACCCAGTTTATATTCATCCAATGTTTCATAATGAGAGCACTTAGCGACTTCCAATAAACTTTAAGCATAATTTCAGACATTTCCTAAACTTTTTCTCATTTAGATGGTTAAAGACAACTACTTAACACTATAACTCATTTTTAAAGTAATTAGACGTTTCAAGCTGCTCTGTTCAGGGGAGTTCCATTCTTAGAAGAACTGAGAGTTTATGGTCTAATATTTATATATATAAATGTTTATTATTGTTTTTCTTCTTCTTAAGCTTTATTTTTATTCCTTTGCTTTGTCTTCATTACAAATAGCAAGTGTTGACTTGGATCTTTTTTCCATCGTGTATTCTTCCATAAGAGAGACCAGACCTGTAAAGTATACATATATATATATATATATATATATATATATATATATAGAGAGAGAGAGAGAGAGAGAGAGAGAGAGAGAGAGAGAGAGAGAGAGAGAGAGAGAGAGACATGTAAAGTAAATATATATATATATATATACTTTACACGTCTGGCCTCTCTTATGGAAGAATACACGATGGAAAAAAGATCCAAGTCAACACTTGCTATTTGTAATGAAGACAAAGCAAAGGAATAAAAATAAAGCTTAAGAAGAAGAAAAAGAATAATAAACATTACTATAACAGAAATGAGTGGGAGGAAAATAGGTTAACTTCCGATGTTATAAGATGACAATGTCACAGTCAAAACTTTCAGATAAATTCAAGTGTCCGATTTCACTCCTCAACTTCGAGGAAAGATGTCGTACCTAAGACAAAGACGCTACATATAGGCAATCTATGAAAGCAACTGATCATACTCGTAAACAAATGAATATAGCATGCAATAAAATTACAGTAACATTTCAAGCAGTTATATTCTTAGTCATGAATTACATCAAAAGGGGCTAAAGATAACAAAACTAAATAAGAACAAGAATTAAAAACTAATATTCATGTCTAATAAAAATTATACTCGTAATTTATGCGAGTAAAAAAGCACAGAGAACGTTTAAATTACATTACAGTAGAGTGCAGGATGAAGTCATACTCTTATAAAATTGCGTTAATTTCATTATTAATTACTGAATATGATGGGAGAAGCGCAGGAAAGTTGGAATTTTGGACGGGGAAAAACTAAAATGTAACAGAAAAATGAAATGAATGATAACAAATGTGAAACAGTGGCATGAAATGTGAAGAACCAATTCTAAAGAAAAGCCAGAACACAACTAATGAAAATCCACAGAAAATAACGAATATTGGAATCGATAACTAGAATTAACCTATGTAGGTAAATTACAGTTACCGATTCCAAACGTTCCAGGATTCATATGTAAATTATTTTTGCAGGAATTGTATGCAGTGGAACGTAATAGTGGTGAAGTAACAAAAATTGGAACCAGTATATTATATACAGGGTGTATAATAATTAATGTCATAAATGCATACAGTTGAAAGTTCATGATACTAGAAGCAAAAAAATCTCAGTAAACATAGGGTCGAAAATTCATACCTTAAGAGCTACGAGCAATTTTTCATGTTCAGTAGTGTGAAACAAATCTCTTCTACTGCAAGTTCTTTGCTTTCCGTATTTTGGGAACCGGTATTATGGACCAAAACAAGAAAAAAAGTCCAGTAATCATGTACTCTAAAATGCATTCCTTAAGAGCTATGAGCACTTGTTCGTTTTTGCTACTTTGAAACACAACCCTTCTAATGATCAAGTGCTCGTAACTTTTAAGGTATGTGTTTTAAAGCACATGTTTGCTGGACTTTTTTTGTTATTTTGGTTCATACTAAAACTTCCCAAAATATGGAAAACAAATAACTTGCAGTAGAAGAGATTTGTTTCAGAGAATCGAAGATGAAAAATTACTCATAGCTCTTAAGGTATGCATTTTCGACCTTATGTTTACTGTGACTTTTTTGCTTCTACTATCTTGTACTTTCAACTGTATGTGTTTACGCCATTAATTATGATACACCCTGTATAGGTCAAATCTAGTTACCGATTCCAATATTAGTAACTTTTTCGAAATAGTTCAGAGAGCAATCACAAGTGGAGAAATCCTATTAGCCTACATTTTATCGTACTCACATTCTGAAAAAAACATCTAATTAATTAAACATGAAATGGTTGGAATCGGTAACTGGAATTTCCCGGTATATGAGGCCAGTTCTAGTTACCGATTCCAGCTATTCAATTGTCCATAATTTTTGGACATTTTTGCAGTAAATCTGTGGACTAGGTTTTTGTAAGATTTCTATATTTCTCATTGATCTCTGAACTACAATGAAAAGGTAACAAATACTGTAGGTACTGGCTTCCAAATTTTTCTCTTTTTCACAGTAGGGAGAAGGGTAATACCAAATGTAGAAATCCTGTAACACTTTGTGCTCACACGTTGTTAAAATGGTCTACGTAACGAACTATGAATGGTTGAAATCTGTAACACGAATTAACCTATACAGGTCAATTCTAGTTATCGATTCCAACATTAATCATTTTTCTGCTTAAGTCCAGAGGGTAATTACAAATGCAGAAATCTTATTACATTTGAGCACACACACCTGCTGGAAAAACAAATCAAATAATGTACCATGGAATGGTTAGAATCGGTAACTAGAATTAACTTATCTAGCTTAATGCTAGTTACCGATTCCAATATTTGTTAGACCCTATTTTTGTTAATTTTCTTTACTTGGATACTAGTCTTGTTAGATTCAATAATTATTTTTAAAAATTAACGCCATTTCACAATATTATGATTTCATCATGCTCTGTGCTTTTCTTACTTGCATAAATTACGATAACAGTTTATTTCAGACATGTATATTTCTCTTTTTCTGTTCTTTTTTTATTTTCGTTAGTTCAATTCCTTTAGATATAATTTGTAGCTAAGTAATTAATCACGTGAACTGTAACTGTAACTTTATAGTAAGCTACTTTCGTTTGTTTACGAATATGTTCAGTTGTTGTCAAAGACTGTATCTATCTAGCGTCCTTCGACCATAGATACTATTTATGGTGGAAGCTAGCGTCTCAAAGGCATGTCTCTGCCTAAGATATGACGTCATTGCTCACAGCCGACAAGTGGAAGCGGACACTAGAATTGACCCAAAATTTCTTATGCCATCCGTACACGGGACAAGGCAGCTAGCGCTGACGTGTACGCAGACGAGATATCCCACGTCACGAGAAAGCGCCATTGGTGCATGGCACAAGCTAGTTGACATGGTTTTGCGCTCTCGCCGTTCAGCGCACTCCAGCGGCGGTTGTCGGATTTATTGGACTCACAAACCTGAAAGTTTGTTCACAAAAATCTATGTTAGCTCTATTAAAAGGAACATTTCCTTTCCTGACCATGTATTAGTCCACTTATTCTGTCTGAAAATGAAAGATATATGTCCACTCAGGAAAGACATCAGCTTACAAAAGTTCGCCAAATAAAACTCACTCCTGACATAGAGCGCATTTATATTTACAAAACATCAAACAGTACAGGAATTATGTACTTCTATTAATATCATACAAAACTCCTACAACGTTTTACAAAACGCGAAACTGATATATATATATATATATATATATATATATATATATATATATATATATATATATATATATAGTGGAACACGATATCTACCTGATCTGTTCTTGGTTCTGTGGTAACAAGAGACCTACAAATGAAGTGCATTGTTTATTCCTTGGAAGAGTAACTGATTTTGAGAGTTGAATGTTTATTCTTTGCTTTTCTTTAGAGCTGTTACTTCTGAATGTAAGTTAAAGAAAGAAATGTCTCGAAATATGTATGGTTGTAACTTCTGACCTAAATAATTGGTGTCCCCGAAAACAAGAATGGTTTAAGTCACAATAACATTTTCCGACTTCATCTGTTAAGCATGGAAGGCACAAATAATTTTTTGCAAACTATTGGTGACGAGTTTCAAATAACTTCCGGGAATTCAGCCAGGTAACACTTTCAGCGACCGCCGATATTTCGGCGGGAGAACACCCCGCCATTTTCAAGGCACTGCAACGGACAGACGGCGTACATGCAAATTTAATACCTCGGTTCTGCGACAGAAGCAGGAAAGATAACACACACACTGAACACTAGTGCCACCAAAGATGACCAAAGTCAGAGCTATCGATAGTGAGACTATGAATTCACAGGTGAGGCAGCATTGACTCTGTTCCTCTGTTTTTTGACAAGGGAGAGAGCCGGATTCCAAACAGAGTTTAAACAGAAACCTCCATCCCTGTTAACGAGGTTGCTCGCTAGTTTAATCTCAACTGCCTCCCTAATGACACTGTCCCAACAGCTGGACGTGCATGCCAATATCTCGGTGTTATTATATAACATGGGGTGACCAGTATCCAAGCAATGTTCGGCAATAGCAGATCTATTTGGCTGCTGTAATCGAGATATTGGCATGCACGTCCAGCTATTGGGACAGTGTCATTAGGGAGGCAGTTGAGATTAAACTAGCGAGCAACCTCGTTAACAGGGATGGAGGTTTCTGTTTAAACTCTGTTTGGAATCCGGCTCTCTCCCTTGTCAAAAAACAGAGGAACAGAGTCAATGCTGCCTCACCTGTGAATTCATAGTCTCACTATCGATAGCTCTGACTTTGGTCATCTTTGGTGGCACTAGTGTTCAGTGTGTGTGTTATCTTTCCTGCTTCTGTCGCAGAACCGAGGTATTAAATTTGCATGTACGCCGCCTGTCCGTTGCAGTGCCTTGAAAATGGCGGGGTGTTCTCCCGCCGAAATATCGGCGGTCGCTGAAAGTGTTACCTGGCTGAATTCCCGGAAGTTATTTGAAAGTTGTATACGCTAGGAGAAACTCAGGTCTCACATTGTTTACCTCTACGGGGAGGAAATGTATCGGTGTTTACGTAAGTTGGATAAACTTCGTAGCTGTCGAGTTAGACTGCAATGTGCTTTGTCGTTTTTATTGAGGTGTCGTGATGAAAATCATGTCCCAACATTTGCTAAGGTTGTGCACCATATTAATTCTCCTGCCGCCAATCGTATCAAGCAACGTGCTGGCTTGGCTCTTGTTCGCGAAAGGATTCGTTTTACTCGTCGACGTTTGGATTCTGTTTCCAAAGAATAGTATCGTTTTCATTTAATGGTTGCATCTGAAGTGTCTGATTTCACTTGGGATTGGTTGGACGGTGCCTCATGGACCCAAGCTGACTGGGAGTACAACTCCGTTACTGCCCGGCATTTGGCAAAGTTTGAACGTTTTCATCGCGCGGAGTCGGATGTTATATCTCGACGATCTGTGATAAATCTCACAGAGAAATCTTTTGACGACGCAACCTTATCCGTGCTAGGGAAGGGTTTAAATTTTGCACCCACTCCGAAGAATTTGCCGGTAGTTGATTTTATTAGTTCAATTGAACAGGCAGTTTGCAAACTACCTCCTGACGCTGCAGAGGAAGTTAGGAGGGAGGCATGCCGTGTTTTGACTAGGGCTCGTCCACCCAAGAGTAATGTAACAGCAGCAGAGAGGGCTGCTTTACGCTCTCTCAAAGTTGATCCCAGTATTGTTATTTTACCTGCTGACAAGGGCAATGCCACCGTTGTTTTAAATAAACCTGATTATGTACAAAAGATGCAACGTTTACTATCTGATTCAGCGTATCGCAGAATCGATGCTGACCCCACGAAAAGTGTTGAGAGAAAGACCAACAGCCTCCTGAAGAAAAGTGGTTTTTCGCAGGACACAATCAAGAGGCTTAACACCTATAGTGCCGTTCCCCCTAGGTTATATGGCCTTCCAAAGGTTCATAAGGAAGGGGTTCCTTTCCGTCCTATAGTGAGTAACATCGGCGCTCCGACTTATCGTGTATCCAAGCATCTTGCTTCTCTGTTGAGTCCACAAGTAGGACAGTGTGAACATCATATCAGGAACTCAGCTGATTTTTTACGTCGTTTGGAGGGACTGAGGCTGAATGACTCTGATATGTTAGTGAGTTTCGATGTGGTCTCTCTCTTCACTCGTCTTCCTCTGTCTGATTCGTTGCGGTTAATTGAAGCCAGGTTTGGTGCTGATTTAACTAATCTATTTAGGCATGTGTTGACATCCACTTACTTTTTATTTAATGACCAGTATTACGAGCAGACAGATGGAGTTGCGATGGGTAGTCCGTTGTCTCCTGTGATCGCAAATTTATTTATGGAAGACTTCGAGGAACGTGCATTGGAGTCGGCGCCTTTAAAACCCGCCTGTTTCTTTAGATACGTTGACGATACCTTCGTTGTTTGGCCTCACGGTAGGGAGAATTTGAATGTCTTTCTAGAACATCTGAACTCGATCCACCCGAACATTCGTTTTACGATGGAGGTGGAAGAGGATGGTTGCCTTCCCTTTCTCGACGTGTTGGTTAGGAGGAAGGATGATGGATCATTGGGACATGCAGTCTACAGGAAACGTACTCACACCGATTTGTACTTACAAGCTAATAGTTGTCACCATTCGGCTCAGCGTGAAGGGGTACTTCGTACCTTGGTACACAGGGCACATGTCGTTTCTGACGCTGAGACTTTGCCAGCTGAGCTGTCCCATCTTGAAGTTACATTTCGTCAAAATGGTTATAGTGATAGACAGATTGAACGTGCGTTGCGCTATCGACCAACTGTACATCGGGTGATTGATGATAATTCTGAGTCAACACCTAAGTCTACTGCCTTTTTGCCTTACGTAGGAAACACGTCCAATAAGATCGGTCGTATTTTACGGAAATACGATGTGAAATGTGTCTTCCGACCTCCATCTAAAATTAGAGCACTTTTGAGTTCCGTTAAGGATGATCTTGGATTGCGTAAGGCGGGTGTATATCGTATTCCCTGTAGCTGCGGTATGGCATATATTGGTCAAACTATCAGGACCGTGGAGGACAGATGTACTGAGCATAAACGGCACACACGATTACAGCAGCCAAATAGATCTGCTATTGCCGAACATTGCTTGGATACTGGTCACCCCATGTTATATAATAACACCGAGATATTGGCATGCACGTCCAGCTATTGGGACAGTGTCATTAGGGAGGCAGTTGAGATTAAACTAGCGAGCAACCTCGTTAACAGGGATGGAGGTTTCTGTTTAAACTCTGTTTGGAATCCGGCTCTCTCCCTTGTCAAAAAACAGAGGAACAGAGTCAATGCTGCCTCACCTGTGAATTCATAGTCTCACTATCGATAGCTCTGACTTTGGTCATCTTTGGTGGCACTAGTGTTCAGTGTGTGTGTTATCTTTCCTGCTTCTGTCGCAGAACCGAGGTATTAAATTTGCATGTACGCCGCCTGTCCGTTGCAGTGCCTTGAAAATGGCGGGGTGTTCTCCCGCCGAAATATCGGCGGTCGCTGAAAGTGTTACCTGGCTGAATTCCCGGAAGTTATTTGAAAGTTGTATACGCCAGGAGAAACTCAGGTCTCATATTGGTGACGAGATCCGGCAGCTGCAACGAGAGACTGAAGTTTTAGAACCATCGACGCTGAAACTCAACAGCAAGGCGGACACAAGGGCACAAACTCCAGCGATAACAGCTGCCCCGCTAGCACACACCTGCGCCTAAAATTTTCCGCGTTCCGGTTCTTTCGTGTCTACCGCGCCGCATCTACGGTTGCGGGCACCTCTATTTACGCCCACACAACCGGTCATATGGTATGCGATCTTGGAAAACATTTTTGCACGACAACGGATCACAGAAGATCGTGAACAATTTACGCTGGCAATTAACAATTTGGACCAGAGAGCGAAGACAATAGTTTCCGATGTGATTCTACACCCGACACATCACCAAGCATACATCGCGCTGAAAACTTCCTAATAATTCGCTACAAGAAGTTACCCGAGCAGAGGCTTTCGGAAGTGATTAACCAGAAGCAACATGGGGACAGAAACCAGTTGTAATTTTGGAGACATTTTGGAGCGACAGTGGACTGTAGCGTAATATCTAAAGAGTTGCTCCAACGCATCTGGCGACAACAGCATCCGTCTCAAGTACAGTTGACATTAACAGCGTATGAAGGATAACCGCTGGATAAATTACTGCAAGTAGCTGATAGAGCATATGCCACATTGGAGTCATTTACTGTGTGAGTAGCAGTGACAAATACTAGCGACGCAACAGAAGCTGACAAACACTCATCGGAATTTTTGGAGGAGCCGATGCTGAATTGTGCCACTGCACCTTATCGACAGTCACCGGACATCGCTGGGGAACTCTGATAATTAAGGACCACAATGGGAAGGACTGTCACACGGTCACAGAACTTGGAGTTACGGACTCCGATAAGATGACACGGTCGCGTCGTTCATCCAACCTACTGCCGTTAGAGACAACTCGAGGTCAAGCTACTGCCGACGGTAATTGCTGGTACCACTGAGGGTTCGGCGCCCATGCTGCAAAATGCACCAAGCTATTTGAGAACACAAATGACAACAGCAGTCCAAATTAGGCGCCACGGACTGCGGCACTCACAAACGGCGCCGCCGACGTAAGAAGGGTCGTATTACAGCAACTCGCAGAGAGACACACGGGAACGTAATACCCATTATGGCATGCTTACTACTTTTCTGACGAGTCGCGGCAAGACGTCGCGTCCGTTGCACGTGATTGATAAGATGTCAGGCTTAAGTAAGACAGGTTCAGAGGTTATCAACCTTCCAGTCACGGGTACAGTTAAGACAGCGATGCAGGAGCCCTTACAGTTGTTAGCAGTGATCAACTCCAGCATCAAAGATGTGACGATATACGTTGGTTTTTCTATTGCATACAATTAGAGTTGTTTGGTGGTGAACATTAGGCAACCTATATTAGATGCTGATTTTCTGTCGCACTTTGCACTGGTTGTAGTCTTGGCAAATGCGTCCCTTATAAGCGGGACACAACGTAAGAGGAAAAGCTAATTCAGAACTTCTTTGGGCAATATAACAGGAGTGATTAATGACGCAAGTAAACAGTTACCGAGCATAAATCAGCGCTGGCAAGCAACGTGAAGCACAATGCAGTGCATTATATATGCACGACCCCATGTCTGTCGGTTTCACAACGCGTCCGTAGAGCAGTTTATGAACGACTGGCTACGACTAAGGCGATATTTGAGGGTATACTCTGTGCTAGTATTATGCGAAGGTCAGACACCCCATGGTCACCCCTCTCACACAGCTTAGCACATGGTGCCCCTGCGGCGATTACCACTAGCTGAACGCAAGAACAGTCCCAGATACGTATCCAATACCTAATATCCAAGAATTTATCTATTCTCTGGCGGGTGTAAAAGTTTTCTCATTGTTGGATTACAGAAAATCTTGCAACTAGATCCCAGTGGCACATAGAGATGTTGCGAAGAAGGCAGTTTTTACACCTTTCGACCTGTTTTAGTTTTTGTTTATGCCATTTGGTCTTGAATATGCAGCCCAAACCCAGCAGAGATTCATTGACAAAGTTTTACAAGGCTTGCCATTTTGCTTTGCATATTATGAGGACATATTAATATATTCAGTTGATGCATGAGTTCATGACAAACATATACATGAAGTGCAGCAGAGGTTGGGTAACTATGGAGTGGCACTAAATGAAGGCAAGTATGTCATGCACAAAAGTCAGGTAACTTTCCTAGGCCACAAAGTCTCGACCGATGGCAACCGACCTTTTCCTGAAAAGGTTGCCCCATTACGTAATGTACCAGCGCCAACCGACTATCAGCAACTTAGACGATTTTTAGGCATGGTACATTTTTACCACCATCATTTGCCAGTAACAGCTGCCACCCAGGTACCACAAACGGATGCACCTGCAGGTAAGAATGCCAAGCACAAGCGAATATTACATTGAACACCAGAAATGACTAACACTTTCAGAGCAATGAGCCAGAATTGGAGAGACAATGTTGCTTGCCCACCCTGTTCTGGGAACAACATTAAACATTGTGGTAGACATCAGCCAGATCGCGACTGGAGCAGTACTACACCAAGAAGTGAATGGACATTGGCAGCCTTTAAGGTTCTTTTTTTTTTTTTTCAGAGAAGCTACAGCATGGACAGACAAAATGGAGTGCTTATGATAGGGTGTCACTGGCAATATATGAGAGTGTGAGACATTTTCGCCCTTACAAGAAGCCCAACCAATAACGGCTTTTACGGATCATAAACCTATCGTATTGTAAGTAGGCTGTTTATATGTTTTTATGTTGGCAGCGCTATGTAGCGCTCTACATTAATAACTCTGATAGTGCTGTGCGCACTCTGTAAGACACTCTGTTGCTGGTCGGACTAGTAGTTGGAGGTGAACAGCCAGCAGTGATAGAAGTTGGGCGTGAGTAGTCAGCAGTAATGGGGGTTAGAGGTTAGTATTTAGCAGTGTCGGAGGTTTTCAGAATTAGCGCGAACGGACGATCTGGACGTGTCCGACTTGGAGATGGTATATTATTCATGATTATATAATTTTGGAATTGGATGTCACGGACGATCATATATTTCTTTAACTGGATGTCATATTATTAAGGTAAAAATACAGTGTTTACTTTACAACAAAATCTTTCCTTTGCTAACCACATGCCTATCAGTAGTTAGAGCCTTCAGTAGTAAGAATCTTTTATTTAGCTGGCAGTAATGGTGCTTGCAGCATTGCTGTAGTTTGGGTAATGAAGATTTTTGTGAGGTAGGTGACTTATGTAACATATAGGTTATTGTTAGGATTTCCTCTAATTCTGGGCCATTCTTTTGTATTAATTATTTGAAGTCAGGCTATCAATTTTAAAGCAGTCAGATCGCGTTACTGTTGAATATTGTGGGTAATTAATGAATAGGAGATGTTTGAGTTCTGTTTCTCAGGTCAAATTCTGTAGGTCAGTGTTGAAATGATAAAATAGCAATGGCTCAGTATGTTCAGTTTCACTCAACAATTTCAGAATTAAATTAATAAGTTTCATCTTCTCAGTTATTTCAGTTTAAGTAAAAATTTAGTAAAGAAATTTCAATATCAGCCTACCACTACATCAGTGACAAATCTTCGCCATGACAGTTCCAACACCCGGAGTTCGTCAGCCAGTTCACTACAGACATACGACACATTAGAAGCGCAGAGAACACAGTCGCTGATTATTTTTCGTGAATACAAACAGAATGGCGCGCAGGATTGCGGCTGGAACAAATAGTAGGGCCAGGAAGCAAGATCAAAATACGGTGCGACACATCACAACAGAGGCCACAGCTCTACATTATGCAGCAATTCCGCAAAGTAGATTTTGACAGTGTCCACAGCTTACCACACTCAAGGGAAAATACCGCTATCAAGTTGCTAATTGGGTGGTTTGTGAGGTCTTCTATTAAAATGGATGCGAGGAATTGGACTCGCTCGTGCTTTCAGTAAAGCTCGTGCTTGTAAAGTAGGACAACATGTTTATGCAGAGGTCGGAAACTCTGCGGGTTCACCGACAAGGTTTGGTCTCATTCAACTCGATGTAGTGGGACCACTTTCACCCTCATACGGTTATAAATACTTGCTCACTGCAGTGGATACTTGCACAAGATGGGCAGAGGCTACACCAGTGACAGATGTAGCAGCCAAGACAATAGTAAAGGAATTTTTTGCACATTGGTTAGCATGCTTTGGATGCCCCCTACATATTACAACAGATCAGCATCGACAATTCGAATCTAACCTGTTCAATGAACTGGCTAGACTATATGGATTTCAGTGTCACCACACAACCAGCTATCACTTGCTGAGCAACGGAATGGTGGAAAGGTGGCACATGCCATTTAAAGCAGCCCTCCTGTGCCACCAAAAGAGTTGGACTGAGGTGCTACAACTAGTACTTCTAGGTTTACAGACTGGGTATAAGGCGGAGACTCACTAGTGACAGAGATGGTTTACAGAGAACTGCTGATAATTCTGATAGACTATCTCACAACAGCTGGGCCACCACTGCTAGTACAGTGCATTTGTGACCATGTGGTGAGGATGAGAGGGCCACCAGCATCCCATCATGGTAAACATCTGACCTTCGTGCACAAAGTGTTGGTGAATTGCTCGCACGTCATGTTGTACACGGACGCCGTACGGGCTCCTCTACAACCTCCTTATACTGGGTCCTACCAAATACTGCGACGTGAATCCCATAGTACAGACATTTCGAAAAATGGAAAAACTGTCAGGGTGTCCATTGAAAGAGTGAAATCAGCATGGACCGTACGATCACTGATGCACGAAAGCACTCCTTCAGTTTAGGATGACCGAGGGTCAGGCGGGTCTACACCCAACCGAACTGAAGAAACAAAGACAAGATGTCAGAGGACTACAGAACAACCAGCCATATCTGCACTCACACCGTCACAACAATGGATCGTTCGTACCAGATCTGGACGACAAGTTAAATTCAGGTACCCTTACAACCCATGTGCTCCAAACTTTGAGCATTTGAGCAGGAATAACTGATTTTGAGAGTTGGACGTTTTTTTTTTTTTTTTTTTTTTTTTTTTTTTTTTTTTTTTTTTTTGCAGTTCTTACTTCCGACTGTAAGCTAACAAAGTAAATGTCTCGAAGTATATGTGGGTTTGATTTCTGACCTACATTCGCATTTTGTGGTGCCTCAACTAACTACGCCATGTTCAACTCACCTATAAACAGCATAGTTTTGTATACTTTCATCGACGAAATGTCAATCACAGTTAATTACACAACATATCCTAATAATGACGAGATGTTTTCATGGCTGTTAAATGGATTGTGGCCTTAAATCGGCTTACTCACAGTGTAAGCGAGTTATAATGCGAAAATAAATAAATACAAAAATCATTTAACCACCAATGTGACTTTTCTCGTCATTCTGTTACAACAAATCGTACCAATGACGATTCGTTCCTCGAGATAATCAACGGGGTGGAGCTTAGAAACAACATATATTCATAAAGTGTAAAGTATGATATAAAGCCCATCGAATATGGGCTTCTCATGAACACAAAAAATACAGTACGGTATGGCGACTTGATTTCTGCCTGTGACGTAGGGAGTGTTCTTGTTTTCTACCGGTTCTACTTTATGCGGCACGTTGCCGAAATATCGCAAAACTTATTTTGTGCTTCATGTGGCGAGAAACAGGGAAACCGCCATCACAGAACTCGTAGAGCGCCACCTTACGATCGTTCCATGTGCCGACGGCTTTACAATTAAATCTTAATGTGACGTAACTTGACGTTGACGGCATGTGTGAATTCCGCCATTTGAAATACAGCGTGGAATGTTTTGATTTGACTTAACGTGGCGGCAAGTATGAATTGATGGACGGATTGAAACTGTGTAGTATGGACGCACGAAGATGTGCACAGAAATGTGAACAAACAAATCTTTGAATGTGGAGCAACTGAACAATGATCTATACGATGTCGTTTGTTTCTCAATAGTTCTAATATCTGTGTAAAGCAGAGATGTAATGTTTGTTGTTGTTTTTAATATTGTGCGTGTGTTGATGTTTATAATGCATAATAAGATTGATTAGAAATTGTTTTATTAGTGGCACATACTTACAAGTATGACTGTCGTAAATATATAGCTTGTAATATTGTGTTCCGTTTGTACAAAATGTGGATCCTCAGTAATTCGAAAGGTATCTTATTAGTAGTCAACCTTTCAGATTTTGGCAGACTTTCAACAGCATCAGCAAACTATATTTTTCTTTCAGGTGACAGGTATTATCTATTGACTGGGAGACAACATACCGTCGGACGAAAGGACACAGATTTGTTGTTACGGGAAGATCAGTCTATAAGCAGGAAACACGCGATACTAAATGTGGAACACAAAAGCGAGAATTGGGTGTGTGTGTTATTCAGATTGATATCTATCTACATTTGAACTTATTTTTGCTATTCTTTTTTGTTGACATGTTTGTTACAATCTCCAGTTCCCCAGAAATTTTCCACAACATTTGGTATATAGTATATTTCAAAGTACAGTAAAATCATCGGTCATACTGAGAATCTCTGAGTAGTTGCAATTGGAACTGAAATTAAAGTTTGTGAAACTGAAAATATAAAATGCAAAGGTAGAAAATATTTTTTTTAATAATGTGCATTGCTGACAGGATAATTTGCTGTACGTTACAGTCATGTAGTATCTGCATCTGTCTCCATCATAGAATTAAACGTTTAAAATCAGTGATGGACCAGTATTATTTTATCAGATCATTGGAGCATACATCTGATGGAATGGCTGCTAATGACGGGAAATATTTAACAATATGCCGCAATTATTCAGATTTATTCCCCCACTCCAATTTCCTGTTCAGTAAAGTTGCAGCAGATATGCGCTAAACAGTGAGGAATACGCCTTACATCCATATTAAAAATATCAGGCTTTTGATTCTGGTAATAAATTGATCGGTAGCACCTTATTGAAAAACGTGAAGGGCCCCCAGTATGTAACGTTCACCAGTTTTTGGATAAAAATTGTCTTCCTAATGAATTGACAGTAACATTTTCAGGTTAAGATATAAGATACATATTGATCTGCAATATTGTGTTCACTGTGGTCTTGTAATATCCATGATGCACCAATTTGTTTGATAATTATGTCCATCATGATGACAGATTGGTTATAATTGATTTGTCAAATGACTCCACGTGCAGTTAAAACGCCATAGTTCATCTTTAACTGCAACCTTTAACATTATCTGAATAATTCTGGATCCATAAAACTTGGAATACACCTCAGGTTTTAATGTTATGTGAACAGTGTTGGATGTGGCACAATCTAGTTTTGAAACAAACATCTCCAAGAACTGCTGACATAGAGATTAACTTGTATGTAATAGTTTCTGAAATCAGATTTATTCATTGCATGTGGAAGACATTAAGGCTTAAAATAAGATTGACACCAGAAGCAGACTCCCCTATAGGCCTATTCCGATTTTGATCCTGAACAAGCCTTGCCCTTGTAAGTTGTTCACTCTGTACATCACGAAGAGTATTTTGTGGTGCCTGAGATGCAGACTGGATAGCATGATGTCTGTCAATAAATTGGTGAGAATCGTGGAGATTGCAGTATCCAGTTGAAGCTATGTTTCAAGTCCTTCAGTGTCTTATCTAAGAATCAGAAGTTTGTCTTGAGATATCAGGAATGATATTTACTTCCAAAAGTCCAGACGTTTTGATGCTTATACTGCTGTAGGTGCTACAGCATGATGCCTGTGCCCAAAATACTTTTCAATAAAGACTTCCATGTGTTTCACTTGCAATGAATCAATTTATGCACAATTTTGCACATGATTTGAACCATGGGCCCTGCTGAGACAGTGTTTCTTTTTTCTCTCTGTCATGGAGACTTTAATTGGAACTATTACTTTTGCTTTGTAAGTAGAATGCTATTGCATCTTCAGTGGTGAATTTTCAGCTACAGTCCGTCTGTTTCATGAGAGGCATGTTAAATGATCATATCTGTTACTAGCAAAACAGTACATGAATGTGCTGCCCCTGTTCTTGTGCATACTAAACTGCACTTGATGTACCCTTGTAACACAGCTAGCCATTAAATGTAAAACTGATTGTGTTTTATAGTCTGCAGGTCAGTATAGCACACACCTGTTATATGGACTTTGTCAAATAGTGTAATGTCAGTGAGGGGAAACAGTTTTCCTTCTGAAAAGGAAGAAGTGTATTACTGCTGACAGTATTTTCTCATATTCTAGGAAGTGTCCTACACTAGAAAGATCTCTCTCGTAGTGTTCAGCGCACTTTTTCTCTGTGCTTGAGCACACAGTTGATTGCCCAAGTCATGTTCTTCATATCGATCATAAAATTATTTGTGTGTTGCTGACTCATTACTTTGTCAAGCTCTTTTGTTATGTTATCTCTGATCCTGTATACAAAAGAACACCCTCAGTACCCATCCAGCAGGTCTGGCTAGGACAATGGCTGGTGAGAGAGCTTGCCGCAGGTTGACATTGTCTAGAGGGAATCCTAATTTTCCCCATTTGTCCATAGGGCTCGCAGTCTCATTCTACAGATGCACCATGCAGTTCCCATCGTAAATCACACAAAATTTAGTGCACCAATGTTTCTTGCAGTTATGTGTCAGTTACCCACAAATGAAAGCCTCTGTTATTTTTCATTGTCAACTCATATTATCATCCTTTAACAATTTTCACATCATTTTTACCGCAGTCATTTGGGATAACATCATATGCGTCAATCAGCGTCTTTCTAACTTCTTGCATTTCATCCCTTATCATTACTTGTGCATTTAATATGAAGCAAATGTTTACCTGCGCATAAGACAATATAAAAAAGACCGAGTAATCTGCAACTTATCAAAATGTTACTGAAAATAAGAATATTGAAGCTATAAAAACAAATATATGAGATATTTTCCTACAGCTATAAGTTTTTAGAAAATTCCTACAAAAACAGAGCAAAATAAATGTGTAACTGTATATAATATTTTCTGTGAACCAAAATCTACATACAGATCAATCATAATTGTGAGTCAATATTGTTGGTGACAATTTTGTATCAGGAGTTGTATGTACTTAATGAAAACATATTTTACAAAAGAAACTAGAGGAATGACAAAAATGTGTAGAAATTCAAATAAACATTTTAATTGTTCTTCCTCATTGGTAGGTGAAATTAAAATCAGTAAAGCAGTTCTATTACTGCTTTCCATGCATGAACATTTACCTTTATAAACATATTATAAATTTCATACTATTTCATTATATAGGCCTAACTGTTTATCAGTCCATAATGTCTGTCTTAAATATTTCCATGCAGGGAACAAATGTCATTTGCTTTCACAATCGTTTTAAAATTCAACATATGGACCTGTTCCATTATTCATTCATGTCATTCATGCATCACATTCAGGAAGTCTCAATCTGAAAAGGATCTTCAAGAGTGTGGGATGAGTCAATTTGTATGTTAATAGGCAGAAGCACTGACTGGAGGCAACTTAATTAACTTATACTAACAATAAATTACCAAAAACCCTAATGCTAATTCATCATACTGATAATTCTGGAAACTTCTTGTATAAGAGGAGGTCAAAAAGTTTCCTTTCAAAGGCCATACAGAGCAGAGTCTTCACACCAGACAGCCAAAATTACTGTGAGTACGGAGGCAATCATCCCACCAGCACACCAGGTTGAAGGTACCTGCTTGGTAAAACACTGGGCCCTGCTGTGTGAAGGAATCCATGACTGCTGACATTCTTGTCTGACAGGACTTGCTGACCCTCCAAGGCCTTTTTGAAGGGACAAAAGACATGATAATCACATGGGAAGAGATCAGGACTATAGGGCAGGTGCTCGAGTGTCTCCCACTTCAGTTGGCATAACTTCTGCATTACAAAATTTGCAATATGGCATCTATTGCTGAATCACAACCAGCACAGAACTCGGCATACCACTCCACAGTAGTGCTTGTCAACAGACATGCTAACCCGTACACATCCCTTATTCTCCGATGAATATGTACGCATGTTTGTTTGTTGACAGCCAAGAAAAGAATAACAGTACATTTGTCCTGTCTGGGCACATTTGGTAATAACATCGCCATAGTTCATGTTTCGACATTTACCACATGCATGACAGAAAGACACAAATGCCACACTGATCCCGTGCCTTCATGTTGGTGCTCATATACCTTCATCAGAGTCACATTATATTGCAGCAGTTCCCTTAAAAATAAAGTTTTTAATTGCCTCTTATTAATTGCTCCATGTATGTTTCTAAATATCAGAAGAAAAATGGAAACGAACCACTTGCTTCATCTCTTATTCTTTTACCCAATACTAAAAGGAAGTGTTTACGTAATTTTACTCAGGCTACTATCATCTGTCTAGATATTGGCTAAATCAAGATCAGTTTAGTATACACATTAAGAGTTACAATGAATTTACATTCCAATCCAATATATTCTATTATCTAGCATATATCTATTGATAACCTGTTATTGACTTATGTGCCAGAATATAAAGATCCATTCTGAACCATAGATAGAGATACATTGTCGATATGCAAATTACTTTTACTTCTAGCATTGTGATTGCAAATTGCGCAATTCATCCTAAATTCGCATGCCATTAACCACAAATATGATTAGTGAGTATATGTACTGGCCCATGAAGAGGCTTCTGTAAGATGTTTGGGGTTACCAATTTTACACAATATTCTTACTCCATGCTTCTGTAACAAACATTATTTGGCATTGGAAAAATTGTCCCAACAGATAAAGTCATAGGACAGTATTGAACAAAAGTATGTGACTTCTTCTCTGCAGTTCAACAAACTGAAGCAGAACTGAGCCTTCTGATTCACCTATCCATGTACTGGTGTCACCTCAGTGTATTTTCCATCTGGATGCTTAGAAAGCCTCTTTCTAGAAAGGCTCTGCTCATTGATCTCTCCTGTTACCTGTAAGTCATTTTGAATCAATACTAATAGTAAAATTGTGAAACTATCGTATCTGTCTGTTTGAACATGTTAATCTCCAAAACTACTAGGTTAATTTTCATGGGGTTTTCACAGGTAACTTAACATAGCTTGATGTGACATACAGGCCTGTGGCAGTCAACCTGGTCCCTACCACCCATTAGTTTGTTTTCCAGATTTCATGGTGGGCAGTAGGCAGTTGGGGATTAAAGACAGGATTCCCACAATTTCTGGAAATCAGGGAATTCCAAATGAGTCAAGGAAACCAGGGAAATTTGAAAAAAAAAAATACTGGAAAAATCACGTCTTTGTCTCAGTAGATGAAACAGTATGTTTTCTGAGATATCATCCATCATTCGGGCTGGGTGCAGCTGAGTACGTGAGCTGCTTCCCTACTCCCTCATTCTTAGTGCTTCTTCCTGTCCTACCATTCCCCTCAGCTTGTAGTCAATGCTGCCACCACTTCTTGCCACTAACCTAGCAGCTGCCAACGAGAGGCAGGGAGACGTGAAAAGTGTTTGTTTGGATCTGATTCTCAGAGATTGTTGATGCAGCATCCGGAGATAGCAGGCATGTGTGCATGAATTGTGTCTGAGTGGCTGTGTGGATGTGTGGATGCTCTCATTTTCTGACAAAGGCTACGATTGAAAATTTTGTAGTGAGAGTTTGATTGTCTTTTCTATGTGCCTGTCTGCTGCTCAGTAATCATTTTATGGTGAGTTGCTACTTATCCTCATTAGTATTGATTCTCAGAGTATTTGCACAAGTTATCTGTTGCATTGATTGATCACTGCGGTCTCATTTCATCAACATGGTGTCTATGACACATGAATAGCTGGCCACTCAAATGGACTTTCATGACAGGCCAAAACCTCAGGCCATTTCTGTGGGTATCTCTGATACATCGGGCTTGCCAATCTGAAGCTCATTGTTTCCCACTATTGTCCAAACCCTGCCCTTCGGATCTAGTCTCAACAATGTGCCTGCAGGCCGGGTCAGTTTGCATGTGGGATAATGTGGCAGATTTTTGTGGTTTATCCTGCTCTCAGCAGGCCAGAGACCATGGGTGATGGATTTCAGTAGTTGTGACTGTCTCACTGCAAGTACATTGTAAAGTGCAGTGTTTTATAAACATTTATTCTAGTACATTTTCGCACTTCAATAATAATTTATATGTTAGAAAGTGTGGATGATAGGAAGAAAAACAGTGTGGCAGTCGCTATTACTCATATATTTCTCAAAAGAAAAATCTCACTATACCTATAAAATAATAGACATAACACAGTGACTAGTAACTGCCAATAACAAACATATTAGACCCAACATTTTATTGGCAGTCACCTATAGTGTTGGTTTGCAGATTCATTTTGGCCCTATACGCTTCTTTCAAGAGACCTATTTTTTCTGAGGTTATTTCTGAAATCAGTGAAGGTATTTTAAATGTCTTGCAACTCCAAGGAGATGCTTATTTTTGTCACCAAAAGTGTTTTATTTTATTGAAATAAAATAACAACAGTGGTCTTAATGAAACAGATATGCCTTTTTACTTGCTTTCTCCGTATAAAAACAGTTCATTACAAAAAATGTTGATGTTAATACTTAAAAGTTTTGCTCGAATGGGGGAGAAATGCGGAAGTCCGTACATTTTTTTGTCAACTTATGTATTTACTTACCCTTGAGATCTCAAAATTTGTCAGGGAAATAGCTTGTCTGGAAATCAGGGAATTTCACTTGGGAAAACTTGCAACTCTGAAAGATATCTTCACTATGTTCTCATAAAATGTTGACATAAAGTACAGTGTAGCAATTAGTATTATGTGCTTTAACTCACAACAACTCTGCTTTATAAATTTTATAACATAAAGCTCCTTCCTACTTTGTAAGTCACCATTTTGGTAGAGCTAATAGGCGGGTATAAAATCTTACCACTAACGGACACAAAAGTGGACAGTAGGTAAAAACAGTTGACTGCACCTAATACCTAGGCTTTATTTCATCAAAATAATCACAGAAAAAACACATATCTGTATAATTTTATGTAAAATCTTCTGCTCAGCTTAGTAGTTCAGATGTTTACCTCAGTGACATGATCATCACAGTGTAATGTACCAAAGAACCAATAGGTGGTACTGTTATCTTTTCTAACTCAGTGACAGATGTATATTAGTGACAGAACATTACCTTTATGGATACAAACTAACAGTGACTTGACTAGGCTAGAATGTATGTATTTACTGATTTCACTTTGTGTATTAAAAACTTGATGACATTGCTTTGCTTCTTCTGATAGGTTTTATGTATATTCTTTGCTAGGAAAAATGCATCTATTGATTTTGCTTTTTGATTTGAATGCCTGCTCATTACATATTGATTTAATTTGGTTTACGTATAAATATGCCCAGTTAATAGTGAGTCTTTCTGAATACACCAGAAAGGCACAGTGTAACTCAGACCAAGAGTGTCACGCATTATCTTGCTTCTCACTACGTATTATACACAAGTCATCTGGCCATAGATACTTGGTGCTATCCAGGCAAAGCTGGGGCAGGCTGTTAGTTGTATAATATGGGTCTTTGTAAGATAATAAATTAACCTGTTTGCTGTGAACCAGTTGTAACCCTGTTTGATTATTCTACTGACTGTGTCTAGTGTTGGTGTGTTTGAGCCCTTTTGTCAGAATGCTAATGTAATCAGCAAACATCATAGTTTTTCAGCACTGTCCAGATGTCCAAGGGAAATCATGTATGTAGTTTGACAACAGTAGCAGACCAGGCATCGAGTCTTGTATAGTCTCACTTCTGTTTTATCATTACTTAATGTGACCATCTAGTTTCTCTTGATAAGATATGAGTTTATCCATTCAAGAAGAATGGCTTTAACAGCATGCCATTTTAATTTCCCAAGCAGAATTTTATGATCCACACAATCGAAGGTCATTACAAAATCCCAGAAAAATTCCAATAGGTTACAGTAATTATGCATGTTCATTTCTACAGAGCAGGGTTAGTGAGATCACATATTGCTTTCTCAGTTGCTAAGACTGTATGGAAGACAAACCAAAACGCTGTTAAAAGATTGTTTTCAGGAGGATGGGTCAGTATTCAGCTGTGAACTCTTAGAACACAAGAAGAAGAAAGACATGACTTTGACTAGAGATCAGATATTTATGTCCACTTTTGTAAATGGGTGTTATTACTACATACTTCATTCTTTCAGGTAATACTCTACAATTCATCGACTGGTTATCGAGGTACCTCAGTTGGGTACTGCTATCAAATCAGCACAAGATTTTAGTAATTATATTGAAATGCCATTGTAGCCAGAATTGTTACTCTTTTCCAGTGTCCTAATGATTTTTGTGATCTGTGTACCAGATGATTTGAAAACTAGCCTGGGGGATGGAGTATGCAAGGCAAGTTCATCCATCCCTTTGACGGGTCATTTTTGTTTTCAACTTCTGTTAGGGAGACATTGAATTTAGTAGCTAATGATTCAAATTTAATATTATTTGTCTAGCTGCTGCATTTTTCAGAGTGTTGAATATAATATGCCACACTAAGTTTGTTCATTTGGTGCCTAATAATGCTCCAAATTGCCTTTGCATTAGACAACTGCCACTTTTATACAATAAAACCCGCCACAGTCATCTCATTAGATAACTAACCACTCTAAACAAGATCGCTGTTTCTCTTATATACATGAAATTAATCTCCCTTTTATATAGTATTCCTTTATATTTCTTGTTTGAATTTTTCACTTCTCTTTTGTCTTATTTTAATTGATATTCGCTTCTCACAGTAATCTTTCCATTAAGTGTGGCACAATATAAAATGCAAATAACCTTACAGTCTATTTTCTTCTGCATTGGATAGGGTGGTTACATATATCTTCTTTCACTCTGAACACTTTTGACCCACTTCCTTTCATTCCTTACATCCTCCTATCACATTTTTCCAACAACTTATTCACAGATTCTTTTCAGTCACTCCATGAGGCTTTCACCACATTTATTCGTGGCACTATCATCATCATGTTGGTATTTTTTGCTGTTGCATGTGAAACTGATTTACATGTTTGCTCCATCTTTAGTTTCCTATCTCACAAGGCTTCTGTGCACCGTGAAAGCATAGCGTAGTCTTGATTCAAACCTATACCTCCACTAACATGGATTGATTTTAACATCCCCTTGGTGCATTTTCCAGTGCTCAGTTACCCCAGTGCATTCTGACTCAATAGTTCCCCAATGCGTATTCCCAATGTCAGTCATTATCTCATTAACTTCCTTCAACAAACTGCTATTGCTCTTGAAAAACTTTATTCATTGCAGCAACTCATTTCAGTACCTTATATACCTCCATTAAACCAGGACCCTGCTTCTCTTCAAAGCTATATTCATCTTAAATCCATTACTCCATCACCCCCAATACTTTACCACTACTAAAATACGTTATCACATCTGAATTTGACACTCCCATGGCCTGGAACATTACTACCATATAATTGCCCCACTATACACCACGTGATCGAAAGTATCTGGACACCCATATGTAATGCAGAATCGACCACTAGATTTTATGAGCAGCAGACTTGTTAGTACAAAAGGATGCAGTTAGTATTCTATTGTCAGCAGAGAAACAGTAACACTAGATTCTATCAGTTAGGAGAGTTCAGTGACTTCAAACGTAAACTAGTCATTGGATGTCACATGGGACGTCCATCAGGGATGTTTCAACCCTTCCAAAGCTGCCCAAGTCAACTCTTGGTACTGTATTTGTGAGGCGGGAACATGAAAGAACAACCACAGATAAACCAAAGCCAAATATGCAGGCAGACCGCATGCATTCGCTAACAGGGATTGTCATTGTCAAGAGTGATTGTGAAAAATCATGTGAAATTAGCAGAAGGAATCATTCATGAATTCCAAAGTGCTACCAGCAGTCCAGCTAGCAGAAAGACTGTGTGTAGGGAGTTACAAAGATCGCATACAGTAGTCGACCAGCTCGTCATAAGAAACACATTTCTATAGACAGTGCTGAGGTAAAGAGTGATTCCAGCAGACAGTGGATGGCTGGAAACGAGTGATATTGGAACAACGAATCATGCTGTACCCTGTGTCAATCTGATGGAAGTGATGAGTACCTGGAGGACCTTACATGCCATCACATGTAGTGCCAACAGAGAATCATGGAGGAGGTGACATTGTAGTATGGAGGTGTTTTTCATGGTTGGGGTGTAGTCCCCTTATTGCACTTAAGAAAACACTGATACGGTAACATTTTACAGCATTGTGCATTGTGTACAGTAGAACAGCAGTTCAAATATGAAAACTGATTGTATCATTATGACAGTGCACCCTGTTGCAAAGAAGCATCTGTGAGACAATGGTTTGTGGATAATAAGATTCCTGAAAGGGATTGGCCTGCGCAGAGTCCTGATGTGAACCCAGACGTCTTAAGACATCCAGCATCCAACATCACTACCTGGTGCATCACATAAATATTAATCAGGAACTTGTTTAGTAAGAACCACAGAGATCGATAATTTCCAAAGAGTTTTGTGTGCAAATTATAAAATTACTGTTGACCTTCTTCTTTTCTTGTGACTTATGCAAAAAATATAAAATATTATTGCCAGATTTGGCTCTTGAGGTCAAAAATTCCACGACTGAAGTGGCTGTGTGACATGGGGTGTTGTCACAATGCAGCGTCCACTTGTATGCATTATTGTCTTGGGGAATGTCATTCACATTCTATTGAATGTTCTCCACAGTTCCAAAATTACATCATTTTAACACATTTTTCAATTTCAGGAAAAGAAAAAAGTTGCAAGGAATCAGATCAGGTGAATAGGAGGGTTGTGAAACAACAGGAATGCCTTTTGAGATAAAAAATTCCATGATTGAAATGGCTGTGTGACATGAGGCATTGTCTCGATGCAGCATCTACTTGTATGCAATGTCCAGCCCCACTTGATTCACCCTTTTCCTGAGTCTTTGAAGGACATCTTTGTAAATCACTTGTTTGACATTTTATTCTGGAGGAACAAATTCTTTTTCTCATGATGCCCCTACTGTCAAAAAAGCAAATCAGATTGTTTTGATCTTTGATTTGCTCATTGAAGCTTTTTTCAGTCAGTATGCCTCTCTTCACTTTGCTGCTTTGTCCCAGGACCATACTCAGAAATCCAGGATTCATCCCCTGTGATCACATGACCTAACCATTCATGGTCACATTTCTTTGATTGTTCTTCAGCTCAGTTGTTAGGTTTTGCAGCACAAACCTTTTGCACATGCAAAACTTCAGTCAAAATTTGATGTACTGCAAAAGTGTTTAAGTTGAACAGGTCACCCATCATCCTTAGTGTTAAATGTCAGTCTGATATCATGAGAGCACGCACACATTCGACATTTTTGTTGGTTTTTGAAGTTGAAGGTCTCCCTGAACAAGATTCATCTTCAATGTGTTCTTAGGGTACCAAAAATGATTTGTGCCAGCGAAAAATATTTGCTCTTGATAAGGAATGTTCTCCATAGGCCTGTTCCAACTTTTCAAAGGTGACATTCATGGATTCCCCAAGTTTAACGTAAAACTTAATGGCATAACATTGCCACCATTCCATTTTCGTAATATACAACTTCACTGATGACACTCTCAAAAATCAAATGAAGACTGTATGGAGGTGACACTTGTACTGAGCATCTGGGACAGATGATGAGCACATCATTGTATACAAGCAGAACAACATAGTGTTGCCAGATTGCTCGCATTGTTGTCAGTCTCATTACTTTTGTCATATATCTTGTATGTATGGTCTTATGACTTAATGAACTATTTTGTGAAGTTAAATCGAATATAACTTCAGAGTCATCATTAGATTCAGCCTTATCGCCAGAGTGTACATAACACTGTTTCTTCAAGAAAAGTGAATCCTCATGTGTTTCAGGTAAAGAATTTGTAATTGGAAGTTCAAAGTCCAGTGAACCAAATAGTCAGTGAAATAATCAGAGATATTATTATTATTATTATTATTGATCATTATTCTGTGTCTGTACTTTTGGTTTTGGCTCTTGAGGAAGAATGGGCTGCCATTCTTCCACAGACAATCAGATGTTGCATTGAAAGTGTTCACAGCAGATTTTAAGCTGTCATGAAGGTGAAGGGTGGACCTCCCCCACCACCATTAATGTCAACTAATATGTGTCTGGATACTTTTGGTCTACTGGTGTATATATTCACATTACCTGCTCTTCAGCATGTGTGTTCCATTTCTGTGGTGTTAACAATTCTTACCACATTTGTAACCAGACTATAGGTTATATTGTCTTTCTGAATTATCAAGACCTTCATATCTCAGACAGATTTACTGCCAGTTATGTTCATTATTCGCTTAATTGCCACACTCATACCCACATCTATATGTACTGATGCCATCCTCCAGCTGAATTAAAGATTGTTCCCATTATTTGTTTACAAATCAAACTCTGACACAAAAGTTATCTGCAGTATAACTATGTCTCTATAATTTTCTTCATTTATTGACATTTACTATTAACAAAAAATAAATAAAAAACATTTCTGATAATGCACACAGTTCCAGTTTGCTGTATATTTAAACAGTGAAAACTCCAGGTTGGAATAGCAACAAAGAAAGGAAAAGATAGATTGCTACTTACCATAAAAATGACACGTTAAGTTGCAGATAGGCACAATTAAAAGACACTTACGCAAAAGCTTTTGGCCACAACCTTCATCAGAAAAAGAAAGACACACACACACACACACACACACACTTTCATTAACACAAGCAAGCAACCCCATGCATACATGACCAGCATACCTCATGCACATGTGACCATCATGTCTGGCAGCTTGAACCAGAATCCATAGGCTTTGTGTGTCATGTGTGCATGAGGTGTGCTTGCTTGTGTGAATGAATGTGTGTGTGTTTCTTTTTGTGACAAAGGCTGCCACCAAAAGCTAATGTGTAAGTGTCTTTTAGTTGTGCCTGTCTGCAACTTATCGTGTCATTTTTGCGGTAAGTAGAAGTCTATCTTTTCCTTACAATGTTGTTATCTATTTAATCATCATACTAATTTTGTTACCCTACGGTCAGATCTGGAGACACCTTGTTTTCTTACTGTTGTTGACGCATCTGTATTTTTTCTTGTCTTTACATAAGTGTTAGGTTGCGCGTTCTAATCATTACTGCAGATGGCTCTCTATGTTTCATTACATTCCTCTTGTGGTTCATAATTTCATGACCTCCAATCTTCTATTCATGTCTAATGATCCAGAGTGCAAGAAACACATTAAATAAGTGTATATTAGGTGTGCCATCTGCAAGAATGTAAATAAGGTATGCTAGAATCATTTTATTTCCATAAAATGTATCCCTTTTAACCATGCTTAGAATTATTACAGTTATCCATAATGATACTTTTTTGACACAATGAAGATCTATCCATCACCCACTAAAGTAAATAAAAAACAAAAATATGCCCACCATGTTAAAAGTTATCTGACCTCACTTTTTGTGAATAAAGTTGTCTAGATCACTTTTTTATATATTTCATTGTTTGAGCTACTGTTAACATCAGGTCTTCAATTAAGATTAAAGGAACATAAGAATATCCACAATGATCATGGACTTCTTCAGGACATTTGGTTCCCTTATTAACCAATGCCAATTTCTCTTCAGTCAGACAGAATTTAGGTAGACAAACTTTTGCTTTAGAGCTTTGGTGTATCACATAAGGCCTACTGGTGAAATGTACTACACCGAGGGGATCTCTCCCATTGCATTCTGCCAACTTTAGTCCAGTCATAGCCATGCATCTAATTGGCAACCGAAAGTCTTCGTCCCACAAATCTAATTATTCATTTAGCAACTTTCTTTGCTGTTACATAACATCCTCTTGTACCATGCTAAAGGACACACACACACACACACACACACACACACTCACTCACTCACTCACTCACTCACAAGAGGAATGTTCCTCTCTGGAAGCATTCCGGTAAGATCTTTAATATTGTTTAGTTTCTGCTGTATTTGCAAATTCCATGTCCTATTGAGTTAACAGCTCATCTAGTCCCTTCAATTGTACTATTATCAGCAATGCAGCATATGAAAATAAATGGTGAGTGTCCATCCAATTGAGCCAGTAACAGTTAAGGGGTGTCCCCTCCAAGAAGGGGGGGGGGGGGAGACTCTGCTTCCCCTCATATCTCCAAGCAGTTTGAGGGCCAATCGTACAGATCCACCACAGTACCGGCAGATTAATGTTGTGAGGTGGGGACATGTACTTTGCCCACGTGGCATAGTCAGCAAGAGCACAATCAAAAAAGGCAAGGTTCTTGGTTTGGGACAACCTGTCAGGAAGTTTCGTTATAGTCCTACAAAGTGAATAATCTGAAAATGTGACTTGTGGGGTGTGCAGTATGTGAACAAGTGGCAGTAGACAGAATTTAAAAAGAGAAACAAGTGAATTTTATTCAGATAAAAATAAGTCTTTGTATGTACAAAATGGAGGGGCTAAAAATAGTAGTGAAGGGATTCTAAAAACAAAAGTCCTATTTCAGTTTGCATTCACAGTCATGTATATTGGCATTGCCAAACAACTAAATAGATATTGTCGTGTTAATTTACTAGACCACTGTGCAGGTTAATCATGCTCCCAGATTGCTTTTTTGTTTTGATTCAGATTTACATTTCGATTTTCCAGAATCTGTAACCAAACACTCTCCTTATCTGTGAGCATCGGCACTGGCAGTAACCCGACCTCATATGTGCCAACCACAGTCTCCAGCATTGCTCTAGCACTTACTGACAGTAGGCAATACTAATCCATCAGCCAAATGTATGTATATCAGTGCTGAAACACTACTGAGGCATTTTCCAGGAAGTGGGCGAGTTGAAAGAAATCAGAAATTACATGAAGAAGAAAATATGTGTGAAGTTGTACATGAAAATGTACAGAAGACCTGTGAATATTTCAATGCCTAATACATTTATTGTTTTCCAGGCCATTGAAATGACAGATGTAGAAGTGCATGAAAGTCTCAAGTGTCTTCTTGTAACAGAATTGCTGAAAACTCACTGGAAGAGACAGTGGTGTAAGACCATGTTCAGAAGATTACTTCGAACTATTACATATTTAAAGTTCATTTTAAGTGAATATGTATCCTTTAAATATAATACACATCTTGTGTTAACAATTCTAGAAAATTTTGTTACTTTTGGATAAATGATACCTGCACTAGGGGAATTTAAATAAAATGCTACGTTCTTTTACCAGCCAATTGTATATAGTACCACCAGTTGACTGAGTGTGAGCACGGAAACTACTTTCTTTGGGGGTTAAGCTACCTTTAACTTGGGCATTGTTTGGATGCTACTGTGTTAACAATTCTAGAAAATTTTGTTACTTTTGGATAAATGATACCTGCACTAGGGGAATTTAAATAAAATGCTACGTTCTTTTACCAGCCAATTGTATATAGTACCACCAGTTGACTGAGTGTGAGCACGGAAACTACTTTCTTTGGGGGTTAAGCTACCTTTAACTTGGGCATTGTTTGGATGCTACTGTGCTTTACTAGGGGTTATAACTTCTTACATTGTACAGATATGCCTCATTCTTCTTCCAGCTGGAGCAGAACCTCACCCACCACTTTGTAGCGATATGTACAGCTTTACATGAAATCCTACCCATGGTGCATTACTATAGGGGAACATCACAACATTAATTGCCAGAAAAAATTGTAAGACCAACTTGTGATAGAACTACACACCTTTGTAATTTAAAATTTACCCACACAACCAGTAAAACACATGAAATTTCCAAAAATGGTCATTAAGATGGTTTTAATCAACCAACCATTCTAATTTTGCAGACGTTAATACTTAATTACTCCTCAAACAATTCTCATTTTCAACTTTTTCCATGATTTATTACTTTTCTTACTCTTTTGATCATTTTCATATATCCTAGTCATGTATTTATTTAGTTCAGGTGCTAATGACATTGCTCTCACATGCTCTGACTTCAAACAGAAGCAACAATCATCAATCTGTTTGCAGCCAAAGATATTATGCTGTTTTGCCGTATGGAGTTGTCCTAACATAATTAACATTGTATGTTATTGTGGAAATTGCACAATATTTCAGTGAGGCAATAGCTTGTCTTCTATAGGTGTGTCTGCAGGGAGCTGTAGTGGTGACCCAAACTATATGCTAGCTTGTGGAAAAGTGCAGATGCACAGAGGAGAGGTGGGGGTGATTGTAAAATCATCTGACAGGAAACAGACCACCAGAGGTCCCTGCTGGGGAAACAAACCACTCACCTTACACTGTGTGGTACAGAAGGCCTGGTTGCAACCTGCAGACCTCAGATTGTGCACTCAGCCAAGTTGCTAGTGTCCAACCTGCTCATTATGACTTTGAGCCCTATGGTGCCTTCTCACCAGATTCATTTCTGTGCATACAGTGATGTCTTATTGCCAATAGGACTGATTTTGATGATTAAGTCATTCTCCATATGTCTTTTGACAGCTTCTGTCATGTTGGATTTTTGGTAAAAGATCTTGTTGTGTCCAGATTCCTTGATGTGTCCCATATCTAGACAGTATTTAGCAACAGCTGACCTTGTGTGGTGTGACAGCCCTCATTCCTCGCATCTATCTACATCTACATCTACATCTATACTCCGCGAGCCACCTTACGGTGTGTGGCGGAGGGTACTTATTGTACCACTATCTGATCCCCCTTCCCTGTTCCATTCACGAATTGTGCGTGGGAAGAACGACTGCTTGTAAGTCTCCGTATTTGCTCTAATTTCTCGGATCTTTTCGTTGTGATCATTACGCGAGATATATGTGGGCGGTAGTAATATGTTGCCCATCTCTTCCCGGAATGTGCTCTCTCGTAATTTCGATAATAAACCTCTCCGTATTGCGTAACGCCTTTCTTGAAGTGTCCGCCACTGGAGCTTGTTCAGCATCTCCGTAACGCTCTCGCGCTGACTAAATGTCCCCATGACGAATCGCGCTGCTTTTCGCTGGATCATGTCTATCTCTTCTATTAATCCAACCTGGTAAGGGTCCCATACTGATGAGCAATACTCAAGAATCGGACGAACAAGCGTTTTGTAAGCTACTTCTTTCGTCGATGAGTCACATTTTCTTAGAATTCTTCCTATGAATCTCAACCTGGCGCCTGCTTTTCCCACTATTTGTTTTATGTGATCATTCCACTTCAGATCGCTCCGGATAGTAACTCCTAAGTATTTTACGGTCGTTACCGCTTCCAATGATTTACCACCTATGGCATAATCGTACTGGAATGGATTTCTGCCCCTATGTATGCGCATTATATTACATTTATCTACATTTAGGGAAAGCTGCCAGCTGTCGCACCATTCATTAATCCTCTGCAGGTCTTCCTGGAGTACGTACGAGTCTTCTGATGTTGCTACTTTCTTGTAGACAACCGTGTCATCTGCAAATAGCCTCACGGAGCTACCGATGTTGTCAACTAAGTCATTTATGTATATTGTAAACAATAAAGGTCCTATCACGCTTCCTTGCGGTACTCCCGAAATTACCTCTACATCTGCAGATTTTGAACCGTTAAGAATGACATGTTGTGTTCTTTCTTCTAGGAAATCCTGAATCCAATCACAAACCTGGTCCGATATTCCGTAAGCACGTATTTTTTTCACTAAACGTAAGTGCGGAACCGTATCAAATGCCTTCCTGAAGTCCAGGAATACGGCATCAATCTGCTCGCCAGTGTCTACGGCACTGTGAATTTCTTGGGCAAATAGGGCGAGCTGGGTTTCACATGATCTCTGTTTGCGGAATCCATGTTGGTTATGATGAAGGAGATTTGTATTATCTAAGAACGTCATAATACGAGAACACAAAACATGTTCCATTATTCTACAACAGATTGACGTAAGTGAAATAGGCCTATAATTATTCGCATCTGATTTATGACCCTTCTTGAAAATGGGAACGACCTGTGCTTTCTTCCAGTCGCTAGGTACTTTACGTTCTTCCAGAGATCTACGATAAATTGCTGATAGAAAGGGGGCAAGTTCTTTAGCATAATCACTGTAGAATCTTAAGGGTATCTCGTCTGGTCCGGATGCTTTTCCGCTACTAAGTGATAGCAGTTGTTTTTCAATTCCGATATCGTTTATTTCAATATTTTCCATTTTGGCGTCCGTGCGACGGCTGAAGTCAGGGACCGTGTTACGATTTTCCGCAGTGAAACAGTTTCGGAACACTGAATTCAGTATTTCTGCCTTTCTTCGGTCGTCCTCTGTTTCGGTGCCATCGTGGTCAACGAGTGACTGAATAGGGGATTTAGATCCGCTTACCGATTTTACATATGACCAAAACTTTTTAGGGTTCTTGTTTAGATTGTTTGCCAATGTTTTATGTTCGAATTCGTTGAATGCTTCTCTCATTGCTCTCTTTACGCTCTTTTTCGCTTCGTTCAGCTTTTCCTTATCAGCTATGATTCGACTACTCTTAAACCTATGGTGAAGCTTTCTTTGTTTCCGTAGTACCTTTCGTACATGATTGTTATACCACGGTGGATCTTTCCCCTCGCTTTGGACCTTAGTCGGTACGAACTTATCTAAGGCGTACTGGACGATGTTTCTGAATTTTTTCCATTTTTGTTCCACATCCTCTTCCTCAGAAATGAACGTTTGATGGTGGTCACTCAGATATTCTGCGATTTGTGCCCTATCACTCTTGTTAAGCAAATAGATTTTCCTTCCTTTCTTGGCATTTCTTATTACACTTGTAGTCATTGATGCAACCACTGACTTATGATCACTGATACCCTCTTCTACATTCACGGAGTCGAAAAGTTCCGGTCTATTTGTTGCTATGAGGTCTAAAACGTTAGCTTCACGAGTTGGTTCTCTAACTATCTGCTCGAAGTAATTCTCGGACAAGGCAGTCAGGATAATGTCACAAGAGTCTCTGTCCCTGGCTCCAGTTCTGATTGTGTGACTATCCCATTCTATACCTGGTAGATTGAAGTCTCCCCCTATTACAATAGTATGATCACGAAACTTCTTCACGACGTTCTGCAGGTTCTCTCTGAGGCGCTCAACTACTACGGTTGCTGATGCAGGTGGCCTATAGAAGCATCCGACTATCATATCTGACCCACCTTTGATACTTAACTTAACCCAGATTATTTCACATTCGCATTCGCTAATAACTTCACTGGATATTATTGAATTCTTTACTGCTATAAATACTCCTCCACCATTGGCGTTTATCCTATCCTTGCGGTATATATTCCATTCTGTGTCTAGGATTTCGTTACTGTTCACTTCCGGTTTTAACCAACTTTACCAGTGTGGCTTTTCTGGCCAATGTATGATTTCCCACAAACGAGTTTTGTGCTCCTAGGTTACTTGGCCACACTTGTGATTTATCCATTTGGAGCAGTCAGTTTCCTGGATGATTAAACTACCCATTCCTAACACCACATTATAAAAAAGGTGGAAGGGATAATGTAGACAATTTTAGATCTGTTTCTCTGCCATAAATTACTTACTAAAGTTATTGAAAAAGCTGTATATATAAGGGTATTTGATCATTCCAGTTCACATAATTTTCTGTCAGATTTACAGTTTCGTTTTAGAAGTGATGTAACAAATGAAAATGCTACATATTCTCTTTTCTCTCAGAGGCACTGGATGGATTAAATGAAAAGTCATAAACACTAGGCATCGTTGATTTAACTAAGACATTTCATTATGTTAATCACAAAATATTACTGAAGAAATTGGACCATTATGGAATAAGAAGAGTAGCTGTTCACAATTGCTTCCTCTCATAGTTTAAGAACAGATAGAAGAAGGACATTCATCATAGTAATGAGAATGGCTATGACACATAGGCTGATTGGGGCATTGTTAAAAGGGGGGATGGGGGTTCTTGACAGGTGATTCTGAAATATTTTTGTTTGCTGATGACACTAGCTTAGTACTGAAAGATGTCTTAAATAGTACAGTTCAGTGCATAAGTTCATGGCTTGTAGAAAATAGATAATCAAAGTCACAGTAGGACTCAGTTTTTACCATTTATAACACACAGTTCAACTAAAATTGGCATTTTGAATACGCAGAATGGGCACATAATTAGTAAGTGAAAAATCCAAATTGTTAGATGTTAAGGTAGATAGTAAATTGTAGTTGAAAGCCCATCTTAAGTATTTTGTCCAAAAACTGAATGCTGCTGTATTTACCATTAGAACAGTATCAGCAATAAGAGTTAGTTCAACAGGAAAATTAGTCCAATTTGGTTATTTTCATTTTGCTTATGACATATGGTATTGTATTCTGGTTAGCTCTTTCTGTTTACAAAGCATATTTTTGGCTGAGAAACAGGCAGTTCGAGTAATATGTGGTGTAAGTTCACAAACCTATTGACTAATGTTCAGGAATTTGGGGATTCTGAATGTGGCCTCTCAATATATATTTTCTTTAATGTCATTTGTTGCTAACAATATAAACTTATTCCCAAGAATAAGCAGCTTCCACTGCAATCTGCATTTGGGATGCACAGCCTTGACTTTTGTTTAGAGAGGTATGCAGTATTTTGCTGCATCCATTTTCAAAAAGCTACCACAAGAATTAAAAAATCCTTGCAGTAATCAATGCAATTGCAAGTTTAAATTGAAGAATTTTCTTGTTGCTTACTCATTCTATTCTGTTGGAGAGTTCCTAGAAAAAAATTAATCAAATTCCTGTGTTATATTGTTGATTATGCTAGTATATACTCAGTAGCTTGTCATCTGCATAGGATCCATGAAGATTTTATTTTATTTACTATTAGTTTTTCTGGTGTTAATTTCATATACTGACTCATTTCAAAACCATGGAGACTGTCTCCTCAGTTTGTTCCTGTGGAACTACACAGATGAAATAAAAAGAAGTTCTTAGACCAGAATCATCTTTTACAGAACCCGACATTGATTGCACTCACACTTTAGATTGAAAAACACATTTAATTAGGGTGAAGTGGGGTAAGTGTAACCATGTGGTTAGTGTAACCACAGCTTATGGTGCCTTAAAGAAGCTGTATTTTTACCTCTGACCTATCACACATGTTAATTTACTCCTTTCTTTGTTACATTTAACCATAAATTGTCAAATCTGACATAAATTGGTAATTAATTTTTGGACTTGAATTGATATCTACATTTTCACTCTGTGAGTGAGTGACATGCTCAGAATTTGGTGGTCTGTCATTTTTGCAGTTTTAAAGATAACTGCACAATTTTTTGGTTACAAACTAACTTTTGCATGATTATTTCAAATTTGAGATTCGTTTTACTCTACGATAAAGCTCTTGATATGCCACGCATGGTTACACTTACCCCAACTTTTTCCCATGTGTGGCAAGTGTAACCAACCGGCTAGGGCAAGTGTAACCAGGGGGGTTAGATCAACTAAACTCCTGTACATATGGATACCAGAATATCTGATGTGCTGGATGTGTAGGTCTACTGAGTTTGTGTGAGATATATTTTATTTTTTATTTAAGTCTACTATATTTTTAAACAACGTTTCCTTTTATAAAATACGACACAAAACTGTAAAGAATGCCACAACTTCAATTACAGTACAGTATGTGAAGCATTGTTTGACTGACAACAATGTCGAGCATGGTAATTCATTTCTGTGTTGTATTTTCATATGTGTGCCGGTGTATTGAGAGGCTGGACTACTGAGGGCACATCAGCAAAGTTAGAATGTATTTCTCTTAGAAAAAATAGTTACACATGAGTAAACCTAATCTTTCATAACTTATCTATCCCATTGTTAAATTGTTTTATTTCAGATTTGTGACTTAGTGTGGTAGGCCAAGTTTTTCATATGAAACATAGAGTGCCAGAATGGTTAGGAACTACCAGAGGAAGACTAACTGTGCTACTTCCTACACAAAAGAACAGTTTTCCAGTGCAATTGATGATATACAAATAGGAATTTGTACAATACATCAGGCTAGTGCTAAATATCAAATACCCTACTCAACACTTCAGAGACACATGAAAGGTTCTCGTGGTGTTAAAAGTATTTCTCAAGGACGATCTACAGTAATCCCATATGAAAAAGAGCAGCAACTAGCAAATGGACTGACAACTTTAGAAAAGTGGGGGTGGGGCCTAAGCAGGAAGGAAGTTTTGGAATTGGTTGAGAAGTACATAAGAAGAAATAAAATACCAAACCCGTTCAAGAATTGTATACCTGGAGAAGACTGGTTCCTGGGGTTCACGAAAAGGCATAAACTGTCTATAAAAAAGCCACAGACCCTTGAATATGCACGAAAAAAAAGCTGGCTCTGATCCTTTCATCATTGAGGGGTATTTTGATATTCTGAAACAAACACTCAGAGGCTTAGACGTTGAAAACAAACCAAAGCAGATATTTAATATTGATGAGACTAGTTTCTCTCTAGACCCAACAAAAACCAAAGTTGTTGGTAAAACTAATTCTCCCTCTTCAAGAATCACAGTGGCACCTGCTAGGGAACCTGCCACTGTGTTGCTTGGTGGTAATGCAGATAGGGACAAGCTGCCTGCCTTAATAGTGTTCAAGGGGAAGAATGTCTGGGGCACTTGGATGGCACCACCACCACAACCTCCTTTTCCTGAAACCTGCTATGCTGCTTCAGTAAATAAGTGGATGGATGGAGTCAGACATTTTTTAAAATTATTTTGAAAAATCTTTTTTAAATTTTGTGGTCCACATAGACCTATCCCTCTAATCTATGAGTGCCACACTACACACATTGATGACCGTGTGATTAAAAGTGCTATTGAAAATGATATTACAATAATAAAGCTGCCCCCTCATTCAAGTCACATCCTGCAGCCAATGGATGTAGCAGTGTTTAAGAGTGTGAAATCTACTTGGGACCAAAAGTTAACTCATCACCAGACATCATCAAGGGGTAAAAATTAGCAAACGTGGCTTTTTTTTTTTTTTTCAAAAACAAAATGTATATTGTTTAAAAGTCAATAAGTCAAACTGCAAGCATGAGCAATTTCAAAATCATATCTTCAATAACAAGTTGGCAATTTGGTGTCAAAGTTGAGCTATGCCAAAATGTGGTTACACTTACCCCACTTCACCCTAATCGTTTCTTGAAAAATCTTCATGTCCCAAATGACACATCATCAACATAAAGGCAGGAAGGCCATCCTTTTCAGGTTCTCCTTATCTTCTGGCTGCTCACCATGTGCAATGCTGCTGGTAAAAATTCACAATGGATCTGCTTCTCAGAATACTTATTCTGGACTAAAATATAACAAAGGTGGCAAAACTCGGCTGTTGACAAGCTCTCAGGGTCTGGCAGACCTCAGGAGATGGGTGATGACACCTTGTAGAATAAATACTTATCAGGTCAAATAATTGAAAATCCAAGATGGAACAACAGTGTTAGATGCACACACACACACACACACACACACACACACACACACACACACAAGCAGTTCCGCCTGTTGGAGCCTGCAGTAGTATAGTGGGGACAGGGTGGTGGCAGTGGGCTTTATAGGTGCAATGTCGGGAGGCAGTGCTAGAAGGAGGAGGGGGGGAAGGATAGGAGGTGGGAATCAAGGGGATAGAAGCTGAGAAGGGGAAAGGACTAAGCAGATGCACTCAGAGGATAGGTGGAGTGTACGAGGTTGGAGTGGAAGCAGGGAAGGGTGTAGAGGCAGGTGGAGGAGAGAGACTAGTGATTTTTGGGACCAGGGGGTTACAGAAATGAAAGATATGTTGCAGAGAGAGTTTCCACCCACACAGTTCATAAAAGCTGGTGTTGGTGGGAAGAATCCAGATGCCACGAGCTTTGAAGTAGTCATTGAAGTCGAGCACACTGTGTCACACAACATGCTCTGCAGTCAAGTGTCCCAAGTGTTTCTTGGCCACATTTTGGCAGTTGCTATTCGTGCAGACAGACAGACACAGTGGTGAAGGCCGAGGAGGTATGGATGACATTCCTGATAAACATAACACATGCTGTAATTTGCAGAACTGGGTCTTTATTTGTTGTCCAAGAGATGTGAGAAGAATGACACTTGTGGTGGATTTTATAATCTCATGCTGCAGGAGAATGGATGTAAGCCCAAATCACAGTCTTGTGGGGAAACCAGATAAGCACACTTCTTCTGGATTGAGGGGAAGGGGAAATAAAAAATTACACTATAACTATAGCAAATAGTGTAGTGAGGAAATACTAATCAGAGCCTGGTTTCAATAAGATACAGTAAATATAAATTGTTAATGTATACATTTTCCTGATAGTTTACTACTGCAATTTCATTTACTTTTCAGGCAAATCCTCAGAAGCCTCCAGTTGTAAAATTGATAGAAGCTGGAGCAAAGTATGGCACATCAGTAATCCCCCAAGGTGGAGAGAAGCAAGCCTTACCTGCTGACTCAACGTTCATACTTAAGGATGGGGATCAGATTCAGTTTGGTTTGCAGTGGAATCTATGGAAGTATGTTTCTGTTTATAGCCTACAGTTACACATATTTTACCAGTATTCTTTCATGTTACTTTAAAATTTTTATGTTCTTATGGACTAGTAGAATAATCTGTAGTTACTGTTTCAGTTTTGTTTCCTCTGATGCATATTTGGCTAATTTTACTTCCTTTCTTATGCTGATTATCCTTTAATTTTCTGCCATAGACATTTTGTTTCTTCTGGCAGTTTCTTCAACATGGATGGGTATCAACAGTTCCTTTTTTCTGAAAAGTTCTATTTATTTCCCAATTCAATGCTGTACAGATTTTCTCTCTATTTGTTTGCAGTGGTTAGCACACAGGAGTCACAAATGAAAAGATGACGATTCAGATCTGCATCCAACAATCATGATTTAGGTTTTCTGTTATTTCTCTAAATCATTCCAGGTAAACACCAGGATGGTTTCTTTGAAAAGGCACAACCAACTTCCTTCCCCTTCTTTGAAAAAATCCAACCTTGCGATCCATTTCTAATGACCTTGATGTCAATGGGACATTGAACCCTAATCTTAATTCCTTTTCCTCTCTATCTGTTAGAAATTTTCACACTTTTAATAACATTACTTAATATATCCATTCCATCAGTAACTTCAAATGTAATGTCAAATGCAGGACAGACAGCAGTCATCAACAGATCACTGCATACGTAACGTGATTTGGACTGAATATTCTTCCAGAAAAATTCTTGTTCTGTTTTCAGTGTCATCTCAAACTTCTGTGGGACTAACTTGGCAGTTCACAAACATTAGATTCCTATCTGTTATGTCTTGTTCACTAATGGAAGGGGAGGTGCGGTGTGGAGAAAGCAAGCCAATGGAGAGGAGTGGTGTGAGAAGATAACACGTTCTGCTTCCTAAGACAATGCTGATAATACATATGCACTGTGTGCTTCAAACCTAACAACTATGAATAGAGAAAGAAAACATAAAATTAAGCAACACTCACAGGTTTCACAAAAGTAAGATGTTGAAAATAGTGCCCATGATGAACTAGGAATTGCTTCATCACTAATTATCAGTTAAATGAACAAACCAAATTCATGACCCAAACTTACATGTAATGGCTACTAGAATCTTTCATTTAGTACTGTTTCTTAAATTTCCTGGAAAATAAAAAATGTGTACCAGGACAACCGTTCCTTAAGTGGTGGTGCACTTACCAGCTGATCTACTTGAGCATTACTACCTGCTTCCACAACTTCAGTTCTGCCAGTGACCAGTTTTTATATACCATGTGGGAAAAATGCTTCTGAAAGAGAGGATGTTATGGAGAAATAGCTTGGCCACATCCTGGCCTGCTGGATAACTCTTGTGAAGCTTGGAACGTAAGAGGGGGATACTGGTAGAACTGAAACCGTGAGGATGAGTCATCAATAATGCTAGTAGCTCAGTTAGTGAGAGCATTTCCCATGAAAAGAGAGATTCTGGATTCATGTCCCAGTCAGACACTCAGTTTTGACATGCCAAGAAGTTTCAGAACAGTGCACAATCCACTGCAAAATGAAATATTTATTCTGGAGTATTGTTATGGTTGTTGTTGTTGTGGTCTTCAGTCCTGAGACTGGTTTGATGCAGCTCTCCATGCTACTCTATCCTGTGCAAGCTTCTTCATCTCCCAGTACCTACTGCAACCTACATTCTTCTGAATCTGCTTGGTGTATTCATCTCGTGGTCTGCCTCTATGATTTTTCCCCTCCATGCTGCCCTCCAATACTAAATTGGTGATCCCTTGATGCCTCAGAACATGTCCTACCAACCAATCCCTTCTTCTAGTGCCACAAGCTTTTCTTCTCCCCAATCCTATTCAACACCTCCTCATTAGTTATGTGAACTACCCATCTAATCTTCAGCATTCTTCTGTAGCACCACATTTCGAAAGCTTCTATTCTCTTCTTGTCTAAACTATTTGTCGTCCATGTTTCACTTCCATACATGTCTACACTCCATACAAATACTTTCAGAAATGACTTCCTGACACTTAAATCTATACTCGATGTTAACAAATTTCTCTTCTTCAGAAACGCTTTCCTTCCCATTGACAGTCTACATTTTATATCCTCTCTACTTCAGCCATCATCAGTTATTTTGCTCCCCAAATAGCAAAACTCCTTTACTACTTTAAGCGTCTCATTTCCTAATCTAATACCCTCAACATCACCCGACTTAATTCGACTACATTCCATTATCCTCGTTTTGCTTTTGTTGATTTTCATCTTATATCCTCCCTTCAAGACACTATCCATTCCATTCAACTGCTCTTCCAAGTCCTTTGCTGTCTCTGACAGAATTACAATGTCATCGGCGAACCTCAAAGTTTTTATTTCTTCTCCATGGATTTTAATACCTACTCCGAATTTTTCTTTTGTTTCCTTCACTGCTTGCTCAATATACAGATTGAATAACATCGGGGAGATGCTACAACCCTGTCTCACTCCCTTCCCAACCACTGCTTCCCTTTCATTCCCTCAACTCTTATAACTGCCATTTGGTTTCTATACAAATTGTAAATAGCCTTTCGCTCACTGTATTTTACCCCTGCTACCTTCAGAATTTGAAAGAGAGTATTCCAGTCAACATTGCCAAAAGCTTTCTCTAAGTCTACAAATGCTAGAAATGTAGGTTTGCCTTTCCTTAATCTAGCTTCTAAGATAAGCCGTAGGGTCAGTATTGCCTCACGTGTTCCAATATTTCTACGGAAACCAAACTGATCTTCCCCAAGGTCGGCTTCTACTAGTTTTTCCATTCATCTGTAAAGAATTCGTGTTAGTAATTTGCAGCCGTGACTTATTAAACTGATAGTTCGGTAATTTTCACATCTGTCAACACCTGCTTTGTTTGGGATTGGAATTATTATATTCTTCTTGAAGTCTGAGGGTATTTCGCCTGTCTCATACATCTTGCTCACCAGATGGCAGAGTTTTGTCAGGACTGTCTCTCCCAAGGCCGTCAGTAGTTCTAATGGAATGTTGTCTACTCCTGGGGCCTTGTTTCGACTTAGGTCTTTCAGTGCTCTGTCAAACTCTTCACGCAGTATCATATCTCCCATTTCATCTTCATCCACATCCTCTTCCATTTCCATAATATTGTCCTCAAGTACATAGCCCTTGTATAGACCCTCTATATACTCCTTCCACCTTTCTGCTTTCCCTTCTTTGCTTAGAACTGGGTTTCCATCTGAGCTCTTGATACTCATACAAGTGGTTCTCTTCTCTCCAAAGGTCTCTTTAATTTTCCTATAGGCAGTATCTATCTTACCCCTAGTGAGATAAGCCTCTACATCCTTACATTTATCCTCTAGCCATCCCTGCTTAGCCATTTTTGCACTTCCTGTCGATCTCATTTTTGAGACTTTTGTATTCCTTTTTGCCTTCTTCATTTACTGCATTTTTAATTTTCTCCTTTCATCAATTAAATTCAATATTTCTTCTGTTACCCAATGATTTCTACTAGCCATCGTCTTTTTACCTACTTGATCCTCGGCTGCCTTCACTACTTCATCCCTCAAAGCTACCCATTCTTCTTCTACTGTATTTCTTTCCCCCATTCCTGCCATTTGTTCCCTTACGCTCTCCCTGAAACTCTGTACAACCTCTGGTTTAGTCAGTTTATCCAGGTCCCATCTCCTTAAATTCCCACCTTTTTGCAGTTTTTTCAGTTTTAATCTACAGTTGATAACCAATAGATTGTGGTCAGAGTCCACATCTGCCCCTGGAAATGTCTTACAATTTAAAACCTGGTTCCTAAATCTCTGTCTTACCATTATATAATCCATCTGAAATCTGTCAGTATCACCAGGCTTCTTCCATGTATACAACCTTCTTTTATGATTCTTGAACCAAGTGTTAGCTATGGTTAAGCTGTGCTCTGTGCAAAATTCTACCAGGCGGCTTCCTCTTTCATTTCTTACCCCCAATCCATATTCACCTACTACGTTTCCTTCTCTCCCGTTTCCTACTACCGAATTCCAGTCACCCATGACTATTAAATTTTCGTCTCCCTTCACTATCTGAATAATTTCTTTGATTTCATCATACATTTCTTCAATTTCTTCGTCATCTGCAGAGCTAGTTGGCATATACACTTGTACTACTGTAGCAGGCGTGGGCTTCGTGTCTATCTTGGCCACAATAATGCGTTCACTATGCTGTTTGTAGTAGCTTACCCGCATTCCTATTTTTTTTTTTTTTTTATTCATTATTAAACCTACTCCTGCATTACCCCTATTTGACTTTGTATTTATAACCCTGTATTTGCCTGACCAAAAGTCTTGTTCCTCCTGCCACCGAACTTCACTAATTCCCACTATATCTAACTTTAACCTATCCATTTCCCTTTTTAAATTTTCTAACCTACCTGCCCGATTAAGGAATCTGACATTCCATGCTCCGATCCGTAGAACGCCAGTTTTCTTTCTCCTGATAACAACGTCCTCTTGAGTAGTCCCCACCCGGAGATCCGAATGGGGGACTATTTTACCTCCGGAATATTTTACCCAAGAGGACGCCATCATCATTAACCATACAGTAAAGCTGCATGCCCTTGGGAAAAATTACGGCTGTAGTTTCCCCTTGCTTTCAACCGTTCGCAGTACCAGCACAGCATGTCCGTTTTGGTTAGTGTTACAAGGCCAGATCAGTCAATCATCCAGACTAGTGCCCTGCAACTACTGAAAAGGCTGCTGCCCCTCTTCAGGAACCATGCGTTTGTCTGACCTCTCAATAGATACCACACCGTTGTGGTTTCACCTACGGTACGGCTATCTGCATCGCTGAGGCACGCAAGCCTCCCCACCAACGGCAAGGTCCATGGTTCATGGTGGGGGGGGGGGGGGTTTGTTATGCTTAGATTGCTTAAATTAACAGTGACCAGACACAAAACACTGTCAGATCAAAGCACCCTATCCTCACTATTCCACAACCTCAAAATCTTCTTTCCCATCTGCTTCATCCAGTCGTCCTCAACGACCAACAGTGCCTGCTTTTTGATGGCCGTCACCCCTTCCATGGCAGAAAATCACCTCCCTATGGGTTGGCCACCTGTGGGTGGTGCATCTACAGTGGCAATAATTCATTTGTCTGTTATGCTGAAGCCTAACCAAGGCCTTCACAGACAGACCTGGTCCGCAAACTGATTTCACATGCTGTATCCTCACAGAACTCTGATACTCCCGCCACTCACAAGAATCAGCTTCAAAAGAGCATTATGCAATAGCACCGTGGACTGTAGCAAATGAACCACATCCTTCACCAGGTCTCTGATTATCTATTGTTGTGCCCAGAGATAGACACCCCCTCCTGAAGTGGTATTGCATCGCCTGTCTGACCGAAGTGACATCCTGGTGTCAATTGCGCTGCCAACTCCTTGTCCAGGTGTCATATCCCTGCAGAAGACCCAGGTGCAAGAGCTGCCCAGTTCAATCACCCATCGCATCCTACTCCAGTCTTGTCAGAGACTTAGCCTGTTGCATCAGAGGCAAGATCAGCTGTGAAAGCAGTCATGCCATATGCCGTGTCTGCTACAATTACTGCACAGCATTTTATCTGAGCACAACCATCAACCAGCTGTCCACCAGAATGAATGGCCACTCTAAACTGTGTCCGAGAACAGAGTCAACCACCCAGTTGCACGACACACTGCTGAGCACAAGCTTTAGTTTAGTAGCTGCTTCACAACCTGCGGTATCTGGATCCTTCCCTCGAGCACCATCTTTTCTGAGCTATGTAGATGGGAGTTATCCTTGCAACACATTATTAGCTCCCAAAGTCCTCCTGGCCACACTCTCCACTATCTCGCTATCCTCTCACCCTCTTCACAACAGTTCCCTCTTCCTCTGTTCTGTCACACCCTCCCAATCCATGTGATCTTCATCATGGGCCACACCTCAATTGCTCTGGTATCTGTGTGCCACTTGTCAACCTGTCCACCTGCCATCCTTCTCTCAGGCATTCCTGTCCCACACAACTGCTGCCTCTGCTTTCCTCCCAGCCATTAAATTCACCATACCCAAACTCTACTTTTACTTCCCATCCCTTTCTCCCTCTGCCCATCCCACTTGACGCAAGTCCCACCCAAGTTCACCCGCTGAACTGCAATCCCGGCATTCTGTGGCCAGAAGACACAATATAGGTGCACAAGTGGTTTTTGTGTGTATGTTAGTGAGTAGTCTCCTTAACTCCTAAATTATTTATCTTCAAATTAAACATACATGTAACCTCATATAACTTGACCACTGCTTCATTGTATCGCTGTTGTGCATCTTAAAACATTTTCAGGGCTCTACATGCTTGTGCAGATAACATTTGTTATCATACACTGAAGAGCCAAGTAAACTGGTACACCTGCCTAATATCATGTAGGGCCCCCACGAGCACACAGAAGTGCTGCAACATGACGTGGCATGGGCTCGACTAATGTCTGAAATTGTGCTGGAGGGAACTGACACTATGAATCTTGGAGGGCTGTCCATAAATCCATAAGAGTACAAGGGAGTGGAGAGGTCTTCTGAGCAGCGTGTTGCAAGGTATCCCAGATATGCTAAATATTGTTCATGTCTGGGAAGTTTACCATCAGCAGAAGAGTTTAAACTCAGAAGAGTGTTCCTCGAGCCACTTTGTAGCAACTCTGGACGTGTGGGGTGTCTCATTGTGCTGCTGGAATTCCCAAGTCCGTCTGAATGCATAATTGACATGAATGGATGCAAGTGATCAGACAGGATGCCCATGTACATGTCACCTGTCAGAGTCATATTTAGACTTATTAGGAGTCCGATATGACTCCAAATGCACATGCCCCACACCATTATAGAACCTCTAGAGCTTGAATAGTCCCCTGCTGACGTGCAGGGTCCATGAATTCATGAGTTTGTCTCTACCCATACACATCCACTCGATACATTTTGAAACGAAGACTCATCCGACCAGGCAATGTGTTTCCAGTCATCAACAGTCCAATGTCAGTGTTGATGGACCCAGGCAAGGTGTAAAGCTTTGTGTCATACAGTCATCAAGGGTACAGAAGCCCATATCAATGATGTTTCGTTGAATGGTTTGCACGTTGACATTTGTTGATGGCCCAGCATTGAAATCTGCAGCAATTTGCTGAAGAGTTGCATTTCTGTCACATTGAATGATACTCTTCAGTTGCCATTGATCCCATTCTTGCAGGATCTCTTTCCTGTCACAGCGATGTTGGAGATTTCATGTTTTACCGGATTCCTGATATTCATGGTACACTCGTGAAATGGTTGTACAGGAAAAATCCCCACTTCATCACTACCTCAGAGATGCTGTGTCCCATGGCTCATGCGCCGACCATAACACCACGTTCAAACTCACTTAAATCTTGATAACCTGTCATTGTAGCAGCAATAACCGATCTAACAGCTGCGCCAGACACTTGTTGTCTTATAAAGGCGTTGCTGACTGCAGTGCTGTGTTCTGCCTGTTTACATATCTCTGTATTTGAATATGCCTGTTTAGATATATCTGTATTTGAATATGCCTGTTTATATATCTCTGTATTTGAATATGCATGCCTATACCAGTTACTTTGGTGTTTCAGTGTATATATTACCTGCAATCTGTGTTTGGTACATATACGACATTTACTGATAATATAATGTCAAACATGAGTGAGTATCAGCCACCCTGAAATATGAGGTGTGTTTTTTAAGTAAGTACCATTTTGAAATTAAAAAAAGACGTGCTAAGATATCTCAATAATTTTATTTTTACATGAAAGCCTGTACCTTAATCTACTCACTGATGCCATTACAGTCTGATTCTTCCTTGTTTACGTTGTGTACTGAGTGTTTAAGATGCCTCCGATAATCGTGAGTCCCACTGACTGTGAAGTATGGGCTGTATAAGATTTCTTAGTGCTAAAGGCCTAAAATCGATCAATATTCATTGTGAGATCTGTGCAGTTTATGGAGAAAACATTATGAGTAATGGAATGGTAAGAAAGTGGGTGAGAGCATTTAAAGATGGTTGCACAAATCTGCATGATGAACAACAGAGTGGGCGTCCTTCGGTCGTTAATGAAAGTTTGGTGCAGGAAGTGGACAATAAGGTGAGAGAAAACAGACGCTTTACGATTTCCTCCTTGCGCAATGACTTTCTTAACGTTTCTCATAGTGTTTTGTATGGCATTGTGACCGAGCACTTGAATTACCGAAAATTGTGCGTACGTTGGGTACTGAAAATGTTGACGGACATGCACGAAACCAAATGTTTAGACAGTGCATTGACTTTCCTTGAGCGGTATCACAATGACAGTGATGATTTCTTAAGCCAAATTGTTATGGGCGATGAAACATGGGTGGCCTACGTCACACCAGAATCAAAGCAACAGTCCATAGAAGTTGAGCAAGGGCATCGTTTTGCTGCAAGACAATGTCCGTCTGAATGTGGCGAATCCGACCAAAGATCTCATCACATCTTTTCAATGGGAAACTCTAGATCATCCTCCGTACAGCCCCGATCTTGCGCCCAGTGACTACCATCTGTTCCTGCACTTGAAGAAACACCTAGGCAGTCAGCGTCTTCAAGACGATGATTAAGTCAAAACAGTGGTGATGCAGTGTTTAACAAGTCAGGTGGCAGACTTCTATGAGGAGGGTATTCAAAAACTGGTACAAAGTTATGACAAGTGCCTCAATATTGACGGAAATTATGTAGAAAAGTAGATTAAGGCACAGGCTTTCATGTAAAAATAAAATTATTGAGATATCTTAGCACGTCTTTTTTTAATTTCAAAACGGTACTTACTCAAAAAGCACACCTCGTAATTTGGTACAGGCTACCTACTGATTGGTGCTTATAACTTTCATATAGGTACATTATTTCATACAGTTTTAACAACAATTTTGATTTAGTACCATTATTTCCAATGGAAATAAAATGTTTTATAAACAAGAAAATCACATGCATGTTTGGAAATATTATGAAGCTACAACAACCATATATGACCTTGTGCCTGACAGCCATTCAAGCACGTATTAAATGCTTAAAGAAAGAATAAGGCAAGGGCCATAAGTGCCAAATAAAACATTTTTGTTACTTAATGAATTAGTTACTTGCATTTTCCATGGCCCATAGTTGTGATTTTTGCCAGGATATGGAAAGTTGCTGTTTACAATTGTAATATACGAGGGTTGCCCAGAAAGTAGTGCACCACATTTTTTTCTTCAACAGTTCTTTGTGTAAGATAATGAGAATTACACACACAAAAGAATGGTGTTTTTCTACACACCCATTTTTTTCCACATAATTTCCACTCCATTCTGCGACATTCCTTCAGTGCAAAACAAGGGCGTGTATGCTTTGTCAGTACCAGTCTCTGTTGTGGTGGCAGACTGTGTGAATCACCTCCTCATCGTCCTCAAAATGTCTTCCACAAATGGCACCCTTTAATGGTAAATGACATCAGCCCATTGCAACATGTCAGGTGTGACAGCTGTGAATGGTCTCCCTGACTGCTGCAAATTGTGGAGCTCCGCCAAACAACCTTCTGATGACCCACCCTCTGTGCCCATCAACTGACTGCACTTCTGTCAGCAGAAGATGCTCCATAGACTTTGCTGAAGTGTTTGTGAATATTTCCCACAGTTTCTTTCTCGACAGGGAGAAATTCAATTCTCTACAACTTCTGTTGAAAACTTTGTGCAATTGTCTGGAATTTAAAAAATCAAATTGGGCTAAGTAGTTAATAAATTAAACATTTTCTGAAATTACTTCTTTGCTTCTCTTGATGGTCTGGAAAACTACTGCAGATACACATCTGGGACATGTTTTATTAGATTCACCAGACCAATAACAACAAAATAAATGGAATCATGCTTTACTTTAACCTCGTACAGCATTGTGATGGCTTCGTATTAGCAAAGTTGCTAAATTTCAAACAAAATCTTTTATTAGCTGTAACTCCACAACTAAACATTTGCAGATCTATGTTTATATGAACTTTTTTCTTTAGTTTTAGTTGCAGAATAACACATTAAAATATTTGCCTATCACCCTATATTTGTCCAGTATCCTGCCAATGAACCAAAGTCTGCCACCTGTCTTTCTTATAACTGACCCTATGTGATCATTCCATTTCATATCACAACAAATTGTTACTCCCAGTTATTGGCAAGATTCTGTTGTGTCCAGTTGTAACTCATCAATGTAATAATAGAATATTACATTTCAGTGTTTTGTTAAGTGCATAGTACTACATCTCTTGAACATTTAAAGCAAGATGCACGAGTCATTGTACTAGTTTGAAATCTTACCAATATCTGATTTGATTTTTGTGCACCTTTTCAGATAGTACTTAATTATAGATGCGTGCATCATCTGCAAAAAATGTGAGGCTTCTATTGATATTGTCAGCCAGGCCATTTATATATATAACACTCGATAATAATTCAGGATATACAGTCCGACATCATAAGCAGAAGATGAAGATATAGAGAGAGTACATGAGGGTATTGAATGGGCAACTCAGTTTGTAAAGGGAGATTATAAGCTGGTAATCATGGGAGATTGGAACAGTGTAATAAGGGAAGAAACTGAAAACTGTGTTATGGGAGAATATGGACTCGGCAGTAAGAAATGAGAGAAAGGTGAAAAAATAATTAACTTCTGTAATAAATTTCAGCTAGTAGTAGTGAATACACTATCCAAAAAAGGAAGTATACTTGGAAAAGGCATGGAGACACGGGGAAATACCAGCAGGATTACAACATGGTGAGATAGAGATTGGGAAATCAGGTAGTGGATTGTAAGACATACGAAGGCCACAGTTTAGTAATGACGAACAGTAGGCTGAAGTTGCGGACAGTTGTCAGGAAAAATAAACATGGCAAGAAGTGAGATACTGAAATACTGATGAATGACAATATGTGTTTGATGTTCTTGCAGGCTGTAGATGTTGTGATAAGGAGTATTGTAATAAACAGTTAAATTGAAGAGGAGTGGTCATTTCTAAAGACGCCGATCACAGAATTTTGATGGACAGTTGTGGGTACAGGAAAGGTGACAGCGAAGAAAAATTGAATAACAGCAGGTCCGGTTTAAGGTCCAAGCAACACAAGCTGCCACTGGAGCACCAGAGGCACCTCAGCTGTAAGACTTCTGTGCATGGCATTTCACAATTAGTAGTAGCCAGCTGAACTGCCAAGCTGAGAGGGGCACCATGGGTGTCCAAGTGCAAGATTTGTATTCACTGTGTATCACAGTTAGAAGCAAAAACCTACATATGTGAAAGGGTTCAGGGGAATAGGTTGGAAAGGGGATCATTAAATTATAGCTCACATGTGTCCAAAAATGTTCTCAAACCGGCACTAGGTAACAGAAGAAATACTTCAACTGATTGACAAAAGAATAGAGTACAAAAGTGCTCAGAAAAAAGACAGGAATACAGCAAATTAAGAGGAAGTGCAGGAAAGCTAAAGTGAAATAGCTGCCAAAAAATGTGAAACAATTGCAAAAGAAATAGCTGTTGGAAGGACATATTCAGCATATAGAAAAGTCAGAACCAGCTTAGATGAAATTAAATTAAAAGTGCCAACATTGAAAGTTCAGGAGGAATTGCAATGTTAAACATAGAGGAGAGAACAATAGGTGGCAGGAATACATTGAAGGTCTGTATGATGGGGAGTAACTGTCTGCTGATGTGATGGAAGAAGGAATGGTAGTTGATTTGGAAGACGTTGGGGATCCAGTTATTAGGGTCAGAGTTTAAAATAGCTTTGAAAGGCTTGATACCAAATTAGGCAGAAGACATAGAGAATATTCCTTCTTAATTTCTAGAATCATTGGAGAAAATAGTAACCAAATGGGTATTCGAGCTGATGTGTAAAATCTATGAGACTGGATATCATCAGAGTTTCAGAAAAATATGAGTGACACAATTCCAAAGCTGGTAAAGGAAAATAAGTGCAAGAATTATTACTAGTTGGCTTAACGGCTCATGCATCCAAGTTCTAGATGAGAGTAATATACAGAAGCATGGAAAAGAAAGTTGAGTATTTCCCAGGTGGTGATCAGTTTGGCTGTAGGGAAGGTAAAGGCACCAGGGAAACAATTATAATTTTGTATTTGATAATGAAACTAAGAGAAGAAAAATCAAGATACCTCCATAAGATTTGTTAACCTAGAATGAGTGTTTAAACTATAGGGAAAATGGATAATATACTGTATGTATAAAAACCAAGAAGAAACAGTAAGAATGGAAGATTAAGAATGAAGTGCTCGAATTAAAAAGGGTATAAGATAGGAATGCAGTCTTTCTCCTCTACTGCTCAACCCATACATCGAAGAAGCAATAACAAATAGGTTCAAGAATCAGATTAAAATTCAGGAATAAAGAATATCAAGGATACGATTTGCTTATGACATTGCTATCCTCAACAAAAACAAGGAATAATTGTAGTATGTAGTGAATGGAATGAACAGTCGATTGAGCATAGAATTTGGATTGATAGTAAACTAAGGAGAGAAAAGTATTGAGGAATAACAGAATGAGAAGAGCTGTTGTGGCATTTATGCCCCATGCCAACACACATTTTATTAGATTTCATCATGCAGTATAGAAAGGCTTATGCTGCTATATGCCAGCAAGCAATTAGGACTCATAGAAATCCCTCCTTCCCATAAAACAACAGATGGGCACAGAGCATTAACAAGGAGAGGCGAGCAGGATCCTTGTCATACTGGAGCATATGGAGGACACTGCAAAGCTTGGTGGCAAATATTAATATTACCTATTTAAATGTTTGTATACGACTCCAACTAGACTGCCTTCATTATTCGCACTGACATCTACTTAACCATGATTTCAGTAGCTCTGAAATCAAGCTCACATTTTAATTAGAATTTTATTTAAGATTGTCAGTCATTGGATAACTAAACTGGGGTCAAGCAGTTCTAAGCGCTTCAGTTTGGAACCGCGCGACCGCTACAGTCACAGGTTCGAATCCTGCCTCAGGCATGAATGTGTGTGATGTCCTTAGGTTAGTTAGGTTTAAGTAGTTCTAAGTTTTAGCGGACTGATGACCTCAGATGTTAAGTCCCATAGTGCTCAGAGCCATTTGAACCACTTAACTAAACTGGCCCATCAGGAACTCACCCTGTGCTGGCTGGCACAGAACACTGTGCTAGCTTACTAGACAATCTTTGAGTTGTGTTCATGCTGACATGTACTTACTGTGAGGGAAATTTTTTATATCGTTCAACTATTAGTCAGCTTTGGGAAATGTTTACTAGGCACTCTGGTACTAATATTTGGAGAGGCAGAATGCATATGCAGTGAACTGAATATGTTTTTGCATAAAAGTGATTAAGTGAGTTAAAAGTGTCACAGTAAATGTTTATATACGAATTCATGAGTGTACAATATCAGACATGTTATTAAATTCATGTGGAAATATTTTATGAACTTGAAATTGTGCTTGATATGTGATGACTAGAATCTGTGAGCTTAGATTCAAGTATTACCATTATACTGGTTCTAAAGATTGTTTGCCCCCTAGACTTTTCTATTAACAATAAAAGTGGCATCCCATTATTTCGGGACTTTCATTAAAGTAATGTTGAGATTTTCTAATGTGCCACTCCATTGTTTAGAGTCAACTGTATGCTTGTATGGAGCCAAGACTTTTGGATTAGAGAAAGACCATTTGAGGCATCAAGACAGCTTTACAAGATGTGAGGTAAGCAAACCTCTTAATGGTGATTTAGGAAACCTGCAGGTGTGCTGGATCTTCCCTTTATGAGTTGGTCAGTGTAGCCATCCACATGCAATACTTCACGAGGAACAATTTGTGCTGTTAGCATGTCTGACACCATAATGTGTCACAGTAGGAGCACTCCTTAACTCACCCTAATTAATAAATTAATTGGGAGTGGGTAAGAACCACTATACTGTGAGGCACCACTTCCTTAAAATATACTATAATTAATTAGAAGCTTGCCATCAAAATTGGAGACCACAAAGTAAATCAAATGATGGGAATGTGCACTTTGGAAGCAAAGCATTGCATAATAGGCAAAGCAACAAGGACATAAAATGCGGACTAGCAGAAACAAATAAGGCATTCGTGGCCAAGAGAAGTCTACTAATTTCAAAAATTGGCCTTAATTTGAGGAAAAAATTTCTGAGGGTATATATCTGGAGTACAAGATTGTGCGGAAGGAAATAATGGACTATCGGAAAACTATGAAAGATGAGAACCCAAGCATTGGTGCTATAGAAGGGTGTTGAAAATTAGGTAGACTGATAAGAAAGGAGAACTTTCTCCACCAAATTGGCAAGGAAATAATGAAAAGTAATGCCTCCCCCTTCTTTAATTGAGTTTGGATGGGAATATTTTAATAAATCAAATGCAGAAATAATCCTTAGAATGTGATCTTTGAGTACCAATATTCACTTTTCCACATAATCACCTGCCTATTGGATGCATTTCTGCCAACAATGAACAAGTTTTCTGAAGCTGTCATGGAAAAAGTCGACACTTTTTCTGCAACCACAGTCTCACAGTTCACTCAACATCTTCATCAGAAGCATAATGATGTCCCTGCAGATGGTCTTTCATTATCGGGAACCAATGGAAGTCAGACTGTGGTAAATCTAGACTGTATGGAGGATGCCATACGGTGGTGAGATTCAGTCTCTGAAGTTCTGCTGTGGTGGCACGTGAAGTGTGTGGTTTGGCATTGTCATGCTGCAGGAAAACATTTCCCTTTCCCACCCTTGTTAGCTGTTGTTTCAGAGTTCGCAGCATTGTGATGCAATGCTCTGAATTTATTGTTATTCCATGATCAAGAAAAACAACTTGGATAACACCCTCTATGTCCCAGAACTCTGTGGGCATAATTTTTCCAGCTGAGGGCTGCATCTTGAATTTCTTTTTCTGGGGCGAGTCTTTGTCTCGATATCCCATAGACTGATGTTTCGTCTCCGGGTTGTGATGGTGTACCCACGTTTCATCTCCTGTCACAATTGAATGGAGAAAGGCGTCACCTTCATTCTCGTAACACGAGAGGAGTTTCTGGCAAATTTCAAGTCTGTGCGCTTTCATCTCGGCAGTCAGCATCCGGGGTACTCATCTTGCACAGATCTTCAGATAGCCAAGCAAAGCAATAATGTGACCCACTCGTTCTTGTGAAATGCCTATTGTGTTTGCAGTTTCTCTCTGAGTGATACGATGATTGTCCTGAATCAATCTAACATTTTGCTTGTGGAACTCAGTAGTTGCTGTCACAGGACATCCAACTCTTTGTTTGTCACACAGGTAAGATACTCCCACCTCAACATCTTTAAACTTACTTGGCCAATGACGCACAGGACTCACATCAACACAATCACCATAAATTTCCATCATTCTCTGATGAATCTCCTTTGGGGTGACACCTTCTGCTGTCAAGAATTCAGTGACTGCACGTTGCTTAAATCGCATTGACCGACTGTCTGTGCAGGGTTCCATAGTTTACACTGTAACAATACAACTGTTCAATGCTAAGGCTTCCCGCCAACTGGAGCTGTTGAGAAGAGGCTACGGAACAAGCCAGTACCTGCCACATACCAATGTTGCCAACTGTTGAAAAGTTGCAAAGGTGGAGGCATTACTTTTCAGTGAACCCTTGTATATGGAAGACATTGACAAGAAAAAGGGACAGGATGATAAAGGCTTTTGTTAAGACAATCAGAATTAACTTCCATGGTACTTTAGGGACCTGTAGAAGATGAAAGTGTAGGGGAAGACAGAGATTGGAATATATATTCAACAAATAATTGACGATGTTGGGTGTAAGTGCTGCTCTGTGATGAAGAGGTCGCCACAGGAGAGGAAGTTGTGGCGAGTCACGTCAAACCAGCCAGAGTACTGATGATGACTGCTCCAGTTCTGGTGCCCACCTGCAGGGTCTTCACTTCACTTTTTTTCTTTCTATCATCCCTTCACGATTCTGTTTGACGCCCTCATCCCTTTCTGCTGCTCGGTGACTTTAATACACGTCTGGGGCTCTTGCAGAACCTGTCCGAGAGGTGCCCTCTTGGCTGACCTTCTCAATCAACTCAAGCTTATCTGCCTTAACACTGGAGCATCCGCTTTCCTTTCAGAGTCCTTGCTCACATTTCCCATTTGGACCTCTCGTTCTGCACTGCCCCGCGTACCCATTGTCTCAAGTGGTCCATCCTCTCTGACACGTACTCTAGCAACCATTTCCTGTGTGCCATCCATTTGCTGACTTGTACCCAACTTATGTGTAAACCCAAGTGACAGCTTTCTAAGGCTGACTGGAGGCTTTAGTTCTCCCTGACGATCTTTGCCTAGCAACATTTTCCTCAGATGTGATGACCAGGTAGAATACCTTACAAACATTATCCTTACTGCCGCAGAAGATTTCATTCCTCGTACTTCATCTTTACCGCACCATGCCCCAGTCCTTTGGTGGACTGAGGTGTGCCGCAATGCAATTCGCCCATGGAGATGTGCTTTCTGCATTTTTAACCATCACCCTAGGATTGCGAACTGTACTCGCTATAAACAGTTGCATGTGCAGTGTCATTGCATTCTTTGGGAAAGCAAAAAAGCTAGCTGGATTTCACTCACCAGTTCTTTTAACAGTTCCACTCCCTCTTCTGTCATGTGGGCCAACCTCTGGCGGCTCTCTGGTACCAAGTCCATTCCCAAATTTCCAGCCTGACTGTAGTGGATGATGTCATTGTGGACCCCATTGCTATCTGCAACACCTTAGACCACTATTTTGTGGAGATTTCAACTCCTACCCTTTATTACCCTGCCTTCCTCCATCAGAAACGAATGGAAGAGGGTCAGGTGTTACCCATCTCCTCTCAGAATAGTGAATGCTGCAATGCTGCCATGTACTATGAGAGAGCTAGATCATGCTCTCACTTCATCCTGATCATCTGCCCCAGGGCCAGACTATGTTCACATTCAGATGTTGCAGCACCTGTCTCTTGTGAACAAGCACTTTCTCCTTTGTGCTTACAATCGCATCTGGGCAGATGCCATGTTTCTCAGATGCTGGCATGAAGCTACTGTCAAACTCATACCTAAGCCTGATAAGAACAAAAACCTTCCTTCTAGTTAGTGCCCCATTTCTCTCACCAGCTGCATTTGCAAGGTGATGGAACATATGATTCATGCCCATCTGGTATTGTGGCTGGAGGCTCACAATTTACTAACCACTGCACAAGGTGGATTCCGAGCTCACCATTCTGCAGGTGACGATCTCATCACTTTGTCAACCCATATCACGAATGGTTTTCTGTGGAAATACCAGACTGTGGCTGCGTTTTTTGATTTTCAGAAAGCCTTTCCTTCAGGAATTTTTAAAAGACAAGAGTTTTCAGGGGCTATGTGAGTTCTGAATGCCAGACACATTTACCCAGGAAAATGGGGTGCCTCACGACTCCGTCTTGAGCATCGTCCTCTTTGCTATAGGCATTAACCCTATTAGGCATGTCTCCCACCAGGCATCTCCGGCTCCCTTTTTTGCCAGTGATTTTGTGATCTATTGCAGTTCTCCATGCATTTGTCTCCTTGAGTGGCATCTTCAGCACTGTCTGTATCATCCTTACTGAACATCAACAATGACTTTCGCTTTTCCACTGATAAAACGAATTTCTGTTGGCACAATGGAGCCTCTTGCTCTTCCATTTGCTGAAACTATGAGATTCCTAGGGCTCCTGCTTGATAGAAAACTTTCTTGGCCCTCCCATGTGTCTTCCCTGGCCGCCCGCCACACAGTCCCCCAGTTTCCTGCATGTCCTAAGCAGTACTTCCTTGGTAGCGGACCGGACCACCTTCCTCTATTTGTGCTGATCCCTTATCCGTTCAAAACTAGACTATAGGTGTTTCTGCACGTCCGTCCATCTTAAGCCTTCGAAGTAAAATCCACCATTGTGGAATCTGTTGGGCCACTGGTGCCTTTTACACTAGCCCAGTTGAGAGTCTATGTGCAGAAGCTGCCAAACTATAGCTTGTGCAGGATATGGTGGCCGATGCACAGTTACCAGTTTTCGTCCAAAGCGCTGGGCGAGCTCAATCGTTTGTTCAGAATGGGAGGCTGATACATGTTTTCCACCTTTCATCCAGTCAGCAGTGACAGAATCAAGGCACGCACTCTGCAGTCTTTCTCAAATGACTTTACAGAAACTATTCGGTAAAAAAAAAAATTCAGTTTTGCTTTACTTATAGCTTTACATGCCAGGTTCATTATTATGTGCCCATAATTTCATTAATGATCATAGTTATTGTGATTTTGTGAAAGTAAGACACTGTATGAAACTCAGAAAAGTGTGCAATTAAAATGAGAGGTCACTATGATTTTGTTTTCGGTGCATATTACATAATATGTTGTCGGTTGTGAAATTTAACTAACATATTGAATTTTTCTAAAAACAAAGATGATGTGACTTACCGAACGAAAGTGCTGGCAGGTCGATAGACACACAAACAAACACAAACATACACACGAAATTCAAGCTTTCGCAACAAACGGTTGCTTCATCAGGAAAGAGGGAGGGAGAGGGAAAGACGAAAGGATGTGGGTTTTAAGGGAGAGGGTAAGGAGTCATTCCAATCCCGGGAACGGAAAGACTTACCTTAGGGGGAAAAAAGGACAGGTACACTCGCACACACACACACATATCCATCCGCACATACACAGACACAAGCAGACATTTGTAAAGGCAAAGAGTTTGGGCAGAGATGTCAGTCGAGGCAGAAGTATAGAGGCAAAGATGTTGTTGAAAGACAGGTGAGGTATGAGCGGCGGCAAATTGAAATTAGCGGAGATTGAGGCCTGGCGGATAACGAGAAGAGAGGATATACTGAAGGGCAAGTTCCCATCTCCGGAGTTCTGACAGGTTGGTGTTAGTGGGAAGTATCCAGATAACCCGGACGGTGTAACACTGTGCCAAGATGTGCTGGCCGTGCACCAAGGCATGTTTAGCCACAGGGTGATCCTCATTACCAACAAACACTGTCTGCCTGTGTCCATTCATGCGAATGGACAGTTTGTTGCTGGTCATTCCCACATAGAAAGCTTCACTGTTTAGGCAGGTCAGTTGGTAAATCACGTGGGTGCTTTCACACGTGGCTCTGCCTTTGATCATGTACACCTTCTGGGTTACAGGACTGGAGTAGGTGGTGGTGGGAGGGTGCATGGGACAGGTTTTACACCGGGGTCAGTTACAAGGGTAGGAGCCAGAGGGTAGGGAAGGTGGTTTGGGGATTTCATAGGGATGAACTAAGAGGTTACGAAGGTTAGGTGGACGGCGGAAAGACACTCTCGGTCGAGTGGGGAGGATTTCATGAAGGATGGTGTCATAAAATCCTTTGTACTAAACAACATCTCTTAAACCAATATGGAAGGTGTATAAGATAGCTGGTGCATATCCAGGATGTCCCAGGAGGAATGGTCAATATTCAGGGACAAGACAGGAACAATCCTTCGAAGCAAAAAACTTCATATGGACATATTACATGTTCCAAATGGTTTCCAAAGCAGAACACATTTAATATGCATCATTATTTATGTTATGTACTATTCAGTACCTTGTCAGACTTACACATGTACAACAGTTAGTAAACATTACCACATGCATTTTACAAAGCATCAATTAAAAGATACATATTTTTAACACATTCAACTGTAAGCATTATCATATACATCACATTACAGCTGTTGTACAGTTCACAATAAATGTTGGAATATCCCACATTCAGCTTCAGTGAGTTTGTCCACTCTCGAGAGAACATGTTGTGCTGGTTGCCTGAGTTCCTTTGCACATTCCCTAATGAGAGCAGCAGTGTCCATGATGTGGCCAGGTAGTTCACCCTACATATTCACCTCAGACTTTATTAACCCCATGAATAAAAATCTAAAGGCTTAAAGTACAGTGATCTTGGTGGCCAGTTCATTTCACTATCATGACTAATCCAGCGATTAGGGTAAATGTGGTTGAGATGTGTTCCCTCACACATCTGGTAAAATGTGGAGAGGATCCTTTATGCTGAATGTAGATCGCAGTCTTCGTGGCCGAAGGAATGTCCACAAGGTGTTCAACAGACTAATTTTCCAAAAAATGCAAGTAATTCTGTCATGATTAAGACATGTCACTAGTCCAAAAGCACCTGTACATTAAGTGTATTCTATCTCAGAATAGTACATATGTCCATATAAAGCTTTTGGCTTCAAATGAGCATTCCTGCCATATCCCTGAATACTGACCATTCCTCCTGGGGCAAGCTGTAGATTAATGTTAATGAGTAAAAGGATATAAGCAGCAACTGTTTCTTCCCTTTCATACTTAATCCATGACTATTCTTGGAAGAATCTGTCAAACTGTCTGTAGGAAGTTAATAGATCTTTACATAAAACTGCCAGAAAACATCAGTGTAAATCATAATAGTCTTCAAAAAGTACAAGAGTACAACTCAAAAAATGGGACAGATGTAGCTAAGTGTGTAAGTGACAATGAACGTATGGTTGAAGTAGTTGATAGCCTAGACTGAAGTAGGTTCTAGACTCATTCCGTTGTTGCTACTTGCCCTTGTCAAGCTATAGTGCCAGGAGAGAGAGAGAGAGAGAGAGAGAGAGAGAGAGAGAGAGAGAGAGAGAAGGGGGGGGGGGGGGAGAGAGAGAAAACAAGGTCAGCTACAAACCATTATTTTCAGTGTTGTGTCTGCCACTCGGTTTCTTCTCTGTTCACTGAGTAGTGAGTAAACATTTGTAGTTTCTTCATTTTCCTTGTCAGTTCTACACTTGCATCATTACTTTCAAAAAATTGAAAACTCAGGATGGAATGTAACAATATTATGAAAAGGAAAATTGCCACTCACCATATAGCGGAGATTCTGAGTCCCAGATTGGCACAAGAAAAAGATTGTCAGAAATATAGCTTTCGGCCTGTAAGGCCTTCATCATAAATAGACCACACACACACACACACACACACACACACACACACACACACACACGTATGCAAATGCAACTTACACACACATGATTGCAGTCTCAGGCAACTGTAGCCACAGTGCGAGCAACAGCACCAGTGCATGATGGGAGTGGCGACTGGGTTGGGGTAAAGAGAAGGCTGGGGCAGGGAGGGGTAGGGATAGTAGGGTGGAGTGGTGGACAGTGCAGTGCTACTAGGGAACGCACAGGGACGAGGTAGAGAGAGGGTAGGGCAGCTTTTTGCAGTCAGGAGGTTAGACAGAGGGCAGGGGAGAGGTGGGACTGTGGAGGGAGGGAGGGAGCAGAAAAAAAGAGAAGTAAAAAGACCGGGTGCAATGGTGGAATGAGGGCAGTATAGTGCTGGAAAGGAAACACGGAAGCTGGTTGGTTGAGGACTATGACTAACGGAGGTTGACGCCAGAAAGGTTATGGTAACATAGGATACATTGCAGGGAAAGTTCCCACATGTGCAATTCAGAAAAGCTGGTTTTGGTGAGAAGGATCCACATGAAACAGGTGGTGAAGCAGTCATTGAAGTGAAGAATGTCATGTTTGGCAGTGTGCTCAGGAATCAGGTGGTCTACTTGTTTCTTGGCCACAGTTTGTCGATGGCCATTCATGTGGACACACAGCTTGTTGGTTGTCATTTCCACATAGAATGCAGCACAGTGGCTGCAGCTTAGCTTGTAGATCACATGGCTGGTTTCACAGGTAGCCCTGCCTTTGATGGGATAGACGATGTTTGTGACTGGACTTGAGTAGGTAATGGTGGGAGGATGTAGGACGCAGGTCTCGCAACTAGGTCTTTTACAGTGGTATGAGCTATGAGGTAAGGGGTTGGGAGAAGGGGGTGTGTCAGGATGAACGAGTATATTGTGTAGGATCAGTGGACTGCAGAATACCACTGTGGGAGAGGTGGGAAGGACAGTGGGCAGGACATTTCTCATTTCAGGGCATAACAAGAGATAGTTGAAAACCTGGCGGAGTATGTAATTCAGTTGCTCCAGTCCTGGGAGGTACTGAGTTATGAGAGGAATTCTCCTCTGTGGCCAGACGGTGGGACTTTGGGAGGTGGTGGGAGACTGGAAAAATAAGGCACGGGAGACTTGTTTTTCTTCAAGGTTACTTCACCTGGTCCTACTCAACCGTACCACCCAGGACTGGAGCAACTGAATTACATTCTCTGCTAGGGTTTCGACTACCTCTTGTCATGCCCTGAAATGAGAAATGTCCTGCCCACTATCCTTCCCACCCCACCCACGGTAGTACTCTGGTGTCCACCAAGCATACACAATATACTCTTCCATCCCTACACAACCCCTGCTTCCAATCCTTTACCTCATGGCTCATACCCCTGTAATAGACCTAGATGTGAGACCTGTCCCATACATCCTCCTGCCATCAACTACTCCTGCCCAATCACAAACATCACCTATCCCTTCAAAGGCAGGGCTACCTGTGACACCAGTCGTGTGATCTACAAACCAAGTTAAACCACTGTGCTGCATTCTATGTGGGCATGACAACCAACAAGCTGTGTCCACATGGATGGCCACCAACAAACTGTGGCCAAGAAACAAGTGGACCACCCGGTTGCTGAGCATGCTGCCAAACATGACATCCTTCATTTCAATTACTGCTTCACAGCCTGTTGCATATGGATCCTTCCATGAACGCCAGCTTTTCTGAATTGTGCAGGTGGGAACTTTCCCTGCAGTATACCCTACCTTCCCATAAGCTTTCTGGCCTCAACCTTCGTTAGTCATTGTCCTCATCCATCCTGCCTCCCTGTTCCCATTCCAGCACTATACAGCCCTGATTCCACCATTGCACCCAGTCTTTTTACTTCTCTCCTTTTCCGCTACCCCCCCCCCCTCCTTCCACCTCTCCCCTGCCCTTTGTCTAACCTCCCGACTGCACATAACTGCCGTACATTCTCTCTGCCACATCCCTGAGCGCTCCCCAGCAGCACTGCACTGTCCACCACTCCACCACCCCAGCCTCCTCCTTAGTCCCACCCAGACGCCACTCCCATCATGCACTGGTGCTGCTGCTTGCAGTGTGGCCACAGTTGCCTGAGACTGCAGTCATGAGTGTGTGAGTTGCATTTGCTTGTGTGTGTGTGTGTGTGTGTGTGTGTGGTCTATTTTTGATGAAGGCCTTATGGGCCAAAAGCTACATTTGTGACAATCTGTCTGTTATGACTACCTGCAACTCAGCATCTCCGCCATATGGTGAGTGGCAACTTTCCTTTTCATAATACTGTTACATCAGTACTTTCATCTGTGCCACTGCTTTTCCTGTCTGTTTGTCCTTTACGGCACTATATATTTCCCAGACATATTGGGGCACACATTTGAATTGAAAAATGTTTTCAGCCATCTGTGTTTGATGTACTGATATTGAAGATTTCTTCAGTCAGTTTCTGAATTAAGTAAAGTACGAGGGTGAGTCAAATGAAAACCTTAAATTTGCAATAACAAATCAAAATTTTGTGCCATTATCCTGTAAGTTGGTAAGCGTGCTACAAACAGCGTGCAGAATGGCCTATAGGGGGCAGCATAGTGCAGATGCACACATACCGTCGCAGTATCAGTATAAAGATGGCCACCCCACTTGTGCCTTGCACCAGGGAAGAACAGCGTTCTGTTATTCAGTTTTTGTGTTGTGAAGGTGTGAAACCTATTGAAATTCATCGACGAATTAAGGTTCAGTACGGTGATGCATGTTTGTCACAGCAGCAAGTCTACAAGTGGAGTAGGAAGTTCGCAAATGGTGTGACTTCAGTGGAAGATGCTCCTCGTCCAGGTCAAGCACAATGAGTTGTGACTCCACAGAACATTTCAGCAGTTGAAGCCATAGTGAAGGAAAACCACCGGGTGACACTGAATGACATTGCAGCATGTTTACAGATTAGTTATGGGTCAGCACACCTCATTGTGCATGATGTGCTCCAGTTTCACAAAGTGTCTGCAAGATGGGTGCCACAGCAGCTGACTCCTGAAATGAGAGAATGACATGTTGATGCTTCTGAAGAACTACTTCGGCGCTTTGAACAAGAAGGTGAAGGCTTCCTTGCAAGAATCGTTACTGGGGACGAAACCTGGGTTCACTTCCACCAACCGGAAACGAAGAGAGCAAGCAAGGAATGGCGCCATTCCTCATCACCAAAACCAAAGAAGTTTCGAACAAAACCATCAGCAGGGAAGGTTATATTGACTCTCTTTTGGGATGAAAAAGGCGTCATTTTCGAGCATTACATATCTAGAGGGACCACTGTCACCAGTGCATCATATGCAGATCTCCTAAAAAATCATCTGCGACCTGCAACTAAATCAAAGCACCGTGGATTGCTGTCAGCAGGTGTCCTTTTGCAACATGACAATGCAAGGCCCCACACAGCCCGTACAACAGTTGCAACAATCACAGACCTGCATTTTGAGTGTCTTCCTCATCCACCATACTCACCAGACCTTGCCCCAAGTGATTACCCAAAGAATTTTTTTCTAAAGGAAATTATGCACTTTGTAAGCGCTGGAGGACTTGCATTAAGCATGGGGGAGATTATGTTGAAAAGTGATACAGCACAATAAATAATATTTAAAAAAATGTTTAAGGTTTTCATTTGACTCACCCTCACCAAAAAATATTTGTTTGAAAATTTGTCATTCACATTACATTAACAATATAACTGAGTTATTGATGTTATTTGATCTCCAGGTTGGAATATAAACCCCTGGTTGTGTCACTCTCTACCCTGTCATCAGAAGAGAAGAGGAATGTCAAAGCTGTGATATCGAAATTGGGAGGTCATGTAGTTGATACCTGGTCTTCAGCATGCACACACCTCACAATGTGCAGTATCACTTTGACAATTAAGGTAATGTATCAAAAGCCATTACTAAAACTACCGTGTGTTAGTTTTCACAAATATGCAGCCAACCGCTGCTTATCTGTATTGTTTCTCACTTTAGACAATCCGTATTTTGCAACACTATATCTCAGTGCTTGGCAGGAAAGGAAAATTCTCACAGCATTCCTTGAAGTATGCATGCTTCATGAATGGTGCCAAGTGTTAGCATTTCTCATCTAGTCCCAACTGGGTTAAGGTTTGTTGAAATCAAGTTTTATGAGCTGGAGGCTAGCGTGAGTGATTCAACATTACTATAGTAATTTTCACCTACAGCTTCACCTTCATACAATTATGTCACATATTGCAGTCATCTCCTCTACCCTTTCTCTGTCTATCTCCTGCCTCTCTCTGTATCCATCTCCTCTGTCCCCTCCCAATATCAATCACCTCCCCTCTATATGCCCATCCCCTCCTTCCACCTCTCTCTGTCCATCTCCTATGTCAGCCTGTTTGACAGCCACTTCCACCCAAATGAGAGGTGGTGCTTACCCCCATAGTACTCTCTTCCGGACAGTAAGTGGTATGTGTACCAAGTTTGGTTAAAATCAATCCAGTGTTTTAGGAGGAAATGTGGAACATGCAGTAGAACCCCTGTTTAACGTTTTTCTAGGGACCAGAATTTTTTTAACCTTAAAATGGGGGTTTACCTTAAATCGAGGTTTTGATAGAAAGCAAACCTTTTCCAGAACTCTTTGCCTGTATTGACATGAATTGCACCAACACACATAATTTACACAATAACAACAATAAAACAAGGAGATACCTACCCTACACACTATACTGTAATTACAACATTTTTTGTAGCACTAATACAGTAGTCAAAGATCGTAGTTACCCAGCACATTACAAAATTAAAACATCCACAAAATACTTACACAATTACAGTAATATAATAAATTGAGTTACTTTTCCTATATACAACACATATTTACACAACTTTCACAGTGCCTCATTTTTTAAAATACCTGAAATAAAAAATGGTAGTCTGCTTTTTAGCACTGTTGGATTTTAGGATCAAAATGTCCATTTCCAATTGATTTACTCTGTCTATAACAGGTTTTTCCACTTTAAATGCTGTGACAAATCTCCAGACAATGTCTGTGCTGGCAATAGCTTCACTGAATGACGATGTTTGCATTTGTTCATCCCTAACATCTTCGTCTTCTTCGATATCTTCATAATTCTGCTTTACTTCATCTTTGCAGATTTCCTCAACATCTCGGATGCATGTAGTGATGGCATCATCATCACAAGCCACAAATTCATCAATAGTGATGGGTAAATTGCACCCAGTCACGCATGTCCAGTATTGCTTCATCACCGTCGTTGTTGTGAGTGCTCATTTCATTAAATCCAGCCTTACGAAAGCAATTTCAGATGGTTTCCATAGTTACCATTTTCCAAGCTCCTGTGAGTATGTGCATTGCTTGCAGGATGTTCAATTTAAGCACTTCATTCTTATCAATAAAGGCAAGTTCCTTAAGGACAAGAGCTTTTCGATAATTGCTTTTCGGGCTATGAATAATCCCTATATCCATGGACTGGAGTCTGCTAGCGCACTTTGCAGGAAAGAAATGCACTTTCCCATTCCGCAGAAATCCTAAGTCTGTTGGATGAGCAGGACACTTGTCCATAAAGAGAACAACCTTCCTGTTTCTAGCACCCATTCGTGCATCAAAAGCTTGCAAGAACTTTTTGAACAAGTCCGCAGTCAACCAAGAACTTTTGTTGCTATCGTACTTACATGGCAGTGTAGCACTGTTCTTAAAGCAACGTGGTTTGTGGAACTTTCCAGTTACTATGGGATCCAGCTTGTCACTGCCATCTGCATTGCTGCATAAGAGAACAGTAATTCTCTGCTTGCTCATGGCATGCTTCTCCTTTAACACTTAAGGTTTTAGAGGGCATGAGTTGGTAAAACCGGCCTGTTTCATCCAATTTGCACACATCCCTAGATCCAAAACCTTCCAAGAGGGGTGGCAGCACCTCTTCTTTCGCCTGTTTCATCCACTTTGCACACATCCCTAGATCCAAAACCTTCCAAGAGGGGTGGCAGCACCTCTTCTTTCCAGTGTTCAACACTTTCATCACTAACTGCAGCACTCTCTCCACATACTGCCCTGCAAGTTATCCCATAGCGTTTTTTGAACCTATCCAGCTTACCATTCGAAGCTTTGAATTCTGTTAGCCCATTTTTATCAATGCCCCATTGATTGGTAAATTTTCGGCACGTGCTTCATTGAACCACTCCATTAGCTTCGATTCCATTTCTTTGTATGGCGACTTTTTAACATTTTTTCTCTGCTTTGCTTTTGAACCACACTGTGTTTCTTGATCCAGAATCTTCTCCTTATTCTTCAGTATTCCTGATAATGAAGACTATGCAAGTCCCAGGTGTCGAGCCATTTCACTTACGGGCACATTTGCGTTTCTCTCCATTTCACGAATCAAGTTCACTTTCTCCGCGACAGATAGATTTTTTCTTTTTGCTGCCGTAGTCAACTTCACTACAACAATGAGCAAACTGATATACAGCTGGATTCTCCATGCAATACACAATAATACATGAACTGGTGCAAACTTACGTAAACTGAAGCTATACTGTAATGCTGCTATGAACGTACAGACTCAGGCAGAGCTCGGCCACGTGCAAGCATGCAAAGCGGCTTGAGTGTTAGCACGCTGTACATTGTTAGTCTTCGGCTGCGGTCGGCTTAAGTTCGAGCTTGCTCTTGCATGTAGTGAGGAATTGATATGGAAGATGATTGATCGTATCCAATATACTGCAAATGCTGGAGTTCATAGGTTCTTAAAGCCCATATTACTTGATGCTTGCATCTGGAGGCAAAGCCTATGGAAGTTCTGAAAAATCCCGCTAGAAGCCGCCGCAAGTACTGTAGTTACCATATTGACCTGATTGCAAGCTGACCTCAAAGGCAAGCCACACCCCAAAAATGAGACTCGGGGAAATAAATAAATAAATTTTACCCCGATTTCAAGCCCCACTTAAAAGTGAAAGATATGGCTCATCATATGATGGATAGAATATTAAGTGGATCTACCTCTCAGGGATTTGGGACACAAAATTACAATTACATCCCAAAACAATGACAACAGTGAAAATTCACGATATCTATTGAAATACAGTATTCTGGATCTACACGCATGTGAGCTGTCAGCAGTGATGTCGCAGCCAAGCTCGCTGCACTGCATACTGGAACACAGTCGTGATTTTTCATGTTTTATTATTAATGCTAGCGACTCCTTGTCCCTACTTTCGTACAAAGCATCGTCCTCTGTACCATCAAGTGCATTAGAAATACAGTATTTTTTAAATGCGTGACAAACAGTTTCACTTGGGAGACGTTTCCAAGCTTGACTAATGCACACGCACACCTGAGACAAGCTTGCACACTTAACGTGTCCTTTAGGCATTAATTGCCTATCTTCTTTTATTAGGCACTCTGTATACATATTTTTCTGATTGACCATAAAAGGTTTGTTTAAACAAACATCTAATGGATGCAGAATGGACGTCATCCATTCCGGAATTACAACTAAGTTCTTTTTACCCTCTGCTAATTTTTTTTTTCACAGCTGGTGTACAGTGACTTGCGTATGAATCTAACACAAGCATACGTGGCAAACCTAGCAAGGTACCAGGACGACGTTGCCAGACAGGTCTGATCCACTCTAAAACCATGCCCTCCTTGAACCAGCCAATTTCATTAGCACGTACAACAACATCTTTAGGAAGCACTTCGGTAAAGTCTTCTGTGTGAAATGAATGGTGGCAGTTTGTGGCCATTGGCTGTACAAGCCAGCGTGAATTTCCGGTGCGCAGTTTGATGATGTGCTGAAATGCGATGAGTTTTTCCCCGTATTTTTCAGGCCCAGTTGCAGCTCCCTTTAAAATCCTGTATTTTCTGACATGCTTTTACTTGCATTATTTCTGCAGTTACAGGTAAGCACTGTCATTGCTTCCTCACAAAATCATTCACTACGACTTCCAACTCATAGTGGCGGCCACATTTTCATCCAGAAAATGCTTTTCTGTTGCTGGAACAAGCTGAAAGTTGTTACTTCTGCTGTCTTCATGCCTTACCAAAGTTCAAAAGCAGACTGAAACAAACATTTTTGCGCTCACTGCTCTCATTAGCTGGAGTTGTCGAAATGTAAAGCCATGCTTGTCAAGTTTCTTCAAAACGTCCGTTTTGATGGTGTATATGTAAAGATTTTTTTTTAGTTGTTATGAATATTTGAAAAATTGCTAAATTCGCCCATGATAAAAAATACTTTAACATTAATTACTCAAAACTAACACAACGGTTTCTGTGGCGGCTTCTAGCGGCAAAAAGCAGCAATAAAGGCCACAAGCACATACGGCGACAACTAGGGGCATTTTTCGGAACTTATTACGCTTTGCACCTGAATGTGAACTGCAGGCAGTGTTTTGGATTCCAAAAACTGGAAAAAAAAGTGCGGCTTGCATTTGGACCACAAAAGCCACTATTGTATTGTTTTCAATATTTAATATTCCTAACACTAAATGTGGGTTTTGCCGTAATGTGAATTATATTAAATCAAATATAAAATAGCATTGCACATATGAAATAATTTTCGGGACTTGAAACTTCTTCTATTAAATGTGAGTTTACGCTAAATCGAGGTCACATAAAATTGTGATTATACTGTACATACATACTGTACTGGTTGTTACCTATCTCGTTTCTTCACAACTGAACAGTTGTGGAATCTTACACGGTATATTGTGGTAGGACCACACTCTCACCACGTGTCTTTGAATGAGAATAATACGAGTAGTTCCAGCACAATTTCAGCAAGACTTATTTATTAGTAGCTGTTGAAAGATTACACACTGCAGATCTCGTTTGTCTAGGGGTTTTCCAAGTTTTGTCTGCAAAATAATTACTCCAACAAGCATGGTCTGGGTTTTCTTCTTGTTTGAAATAAACACTACCGGCTCCGAAATACTTTCAGTTAAAAATTATATTTATTCGTACTTTTTGTTTAGTAACTACAACATTTTCACTATGAACATTGATACTCTAAATGCATTATACTGTACTGGTCACATAAACATGTCCATCTCCCTCCAATACCGACAAAGAAGTGGCGGGCAAACCAACATGTGCCCAGAAGTTGCAGACATTCCTGCATTCCAGATTCTGACCTTAATAAACTCCAAAGATACATATAAATAAATACATATAAATATACAACATTTAACATCTCAAACAAATCCCTTATTTATCATAAAAGTAAATATTCATAATTAAATAAATTAAACACATTTTCTGGCAACATAATGAAGTTACCTTAACTCTTTACTGTGGGCATCGTACTTTTCGCATGAGATAAACTTTATCTCCAACAGTTAATTACATTACAATACATACATACATACATACATACATACATTTTATAATATACTAGACTTTACCTATGGCTTCACCTGCATACGCATATGTCATATATATTGCACACATATAAATTTCATTCTCTGCTGTTTTACACCATGTAATATCAGAGAGGTTGATAAATTTATCTGTGTTATTCAGCCACAATGGTTGGCTGCATGATGGTAGATGTTAGCTATGGTTTCGTCATAGAAAACAGGAAAAATTTTGATCTCTCCCATAATCTGCTTCCTCCTCCTATTTCTCTCCCACCTGCTCCATCTGCTTCATTACATACTGTTCCCCTTCCACTTGCCTGTCAACACCCTGCCCCTCTTCCACTGCCTCCCCACACCCCCACCTCCTTCCAACAGCCTCATCACACCTTCTCGTTCTTACGTCTCACAACCTCTCCCTCTTTCACATGTCTCCTCACACCCTCTTCATTTTCCACTTTCCCACTACCCCTCTCCATCTTCTTCTTGCCTCCTATACTTCCCCCTCCTCTCCCCTATCTCTGTCCATCTCCTCTTCCTCCCCCTCCCCCTCCTCCTCTTCTTCTTGTCCATCCCCCCTCCACCTCTCATACAATTCCTCCACCCCCTCTCTCTGCCCATCCCTCCTCTCTCTCCTTCTGTCTACCTCGTACTCTCCCTGTCCATCTCCTCTCCCTCTCCTTCTGCTCATCTCTGTCTCCACCTCTTACTGTCCATTTTCTCCTCCCCTCACACTCTGTCTTCTTCCTCCCCCTCTCTGTATCAATCTCCTCCTTCCCCCTCTCTCTGCTTGTATCCTCCTCCCCTCCTTCTGTCTATCTCTTTGTCTCCTTGCTCCTAGTCCATCTCCTCCTTCCCCACTCTCTGACCATCTCATCCTTCCTCTGTTCCTCCATATCAGGGTGTATATGCCCCGAAACAACCAGGAAATCCAAGAAAAACATGGGAATCTTTTCATCTGGGACAAAATGGAAGTACTTGTGATTTTTTTTGGATTCCAGGAATTTTTCATTATTTTAATTTTTAATTAAATTTCTGTAATTTTGACTGGTGAGAACTGATACTCTAAGAAAGAATTTGACTTTAGCCAGCAACTACAGAATAATATTGCAGCAATAAAAAATAAAGAAGATAATAACACCAAAATAAAACTTTAGTTGCAGAGAAAATGTGCTATTTACAACAACAAAACACAGTGAACATACAAGCATCTGCCGACAGTAAAATGTGTCAAAGGCTTTAAGATGAAGACTGTGCAATACTTTGTAACAAGCTGACAGTAAAATATGTCATAGGCTTTAAGACGAAGACTGTGCAATGCTTCGTAACAGCAAACTGCTTTCTATTAGTGTTACGTCACAACTGTTTATGTTTTTAACAGATTGTGGGAAAATATTGCAAATGGTGATTTGAGAAGTGTTACTTTCAAAGTAAATTTGCTTTCATGGAAGACAAATTATGTTACATGTGAGAATGCACAATGAATTTCTTAAATCATGGAGCATTTGACTCTTTGAAAATTTAACACTTTGAGGAACAGCCTCTTGGAATAATTGGAAGCCTGGAAGACCAGCCATTTATGCCATCATTTAAAATTTTACTGGCACATTCGTGTTTAATATATCGTAAAGGGTAACACGCACTAAAAAATACCAAGCTTCAAGGTTAGTTTTTCATATTTATTTTAGTTTTTTCACAGATTACAAATTATGCAATAACAATGGCAAAAGTGTAATTATCCTTTAAAAAAAAGTTCAAGGTGAGTTTTTGAGCAGTTTCACACAGTCAGCTTTTTTATGGCAATTTCAAAGTGCCCGACAGAACATGTATTCAGCCAGGTAATCCGTGAAATGTTCGATGCACAGCAGTGATTATTTACAATCATGCATGTCAGAAATACTCGGCTACTGCAGTCTGAACTGTGCTCTTAGGATTCTGCCTAATGACATGCTGAGAAAAAACAGCAAAAAATTATTGATGAACAGTATTATATGTGAAAGCTTAGCCTTTCTTTATGAAAAATATCATATAGTAGTCACATTTCACAAAGCAAGAATACATATTATTGTGCCATATTTCCTTATTTTCCTGATTTCAGAGTTCTCAGCCAGGCCACTATGAACGCTATTACAGTCTCATGTTACAGTATCACAGAATGGGCATCACACTACTTATATTTTGGTGTTCTGTGTTCATAAACTACTATGCTGTATTTAATGAATTCGTATTATATTTTTGCAATACAAAAATATGCAGTGTACATGTTGCTGTACATTCTAGGTCTTTCCAAAACGTGTTGTATTTTGCTGGATGTGCCAGAAAATTCTACACCAGTGTATAAAACCTTTACCATTCAAAGGATTGATAAGTTTTACAGCTCTGATGGAAAGTATATTGTCTCTTAACACAGAAAAAATGTACTTTAGTCCAGGATATACAGGGTGTAAATTTTAAGTTGACAAACCAGAATAACTCGAAAAATAAGGTTCACACGAAAAAATGTGTAGAATCCAAAGTTGATTACTTTTGAGGGGGACATCTGCTGGTGCTAAAATTAGCCCGCCACCCCAAGCCCCCTGGAGGGGTGGGGCGGGAGGCAACTTTAAAATTTCAAATGGGGACCCCCATTTTTTATTGCAGAATTGGATTCTACATAAAAAAAACTACGTACATTTTGTCTTAAACATTTGTTTTGGCTCTCGGTAGTTAGTGAGGTAATTCAAGAAAATTTGGGTGAACATTTGTAAAACTAATTCCTCTCTCTCAAACCCCACCCTATGTGGGGAGAGGGAGAGTTTTAGTTTTAGCAAATCAGAATTTATGAAGTAAATAAGTATTTTTTATCTATCCGTAACCATTTTGCAAGCAAAAATGAGAACATGGATTTTTCTTGAATTAGAGCACCAACCACCAAGAATCAAAACAAATGTTTAAGACAAAATGTACATAGTTTTTTTATGTAGAATCTGATTCTGCAATAAAAAATGGGGGTTCCCAATTGAAATTTTAATGTTGCCTCCCATCCCACCCCCAGGGGGCTAGGGTGGCGGGCTAATTTTAGCACCAGCAGATGGCCCCCTCAAAAATAATAAACTTTGGATTCTACACATTTTTTCGTGTGAACCTTATTTTTTGAGTTATTCTGGTTTGTCAACTGAAAAACTTAAAGTTTACATCTTGTAGTGAATTTTCACTCAAAAAGATTGCATTTTCTCCCAAAAAAAATTTTTTAACTGGAAAATGTGGGGAAAATACAGGAATTTTTTTCTTGTCCACATATACACTTTGCCACATCCTCCTCCCTCTGTCTGTCCATTGTCTCCTACACACACTATCCGTCTCCTTCCCCCTCTGTCCATCTCCTGCTCCACCCTCTCTCTTTCCATCTCCCCCATCCTCTCTCTCTGTTCATTTCCTTCTCTCCTCTCTCTGACCTTCTCTGTTTCTCCCCCCCCCCCCCCCCCTTTGCCAATCTTCTCCTCGCTTCTTTCTCTGTTCATGTCCTCTTCTACCCTTTCTCTGCCCATCTCCTCCTCCCCTGTCTCTGTCAATCTTCTCCTCTCCTCTGTCTCTGTCCATCTCTTCATCTCCCTCTCACTGTCCATCTCCTCCTCTGCCTCTCTCAATCCATCTCCTCTCACTCCACTTTCACACCCATCCCCACCCCTGTCCATCTCTTCATATCTCTCCCACTGTCCATCTCCTCCTCTGCCTCTCTAAATCCATCTCCTCTCACCCAACTTCCACACCCACCCCCACTCCCTCCCAGTGGGAGATGGTTCTTACCCCACAGTACTTCTTTGCAGACAATAAGTAGTATGTGTTCCATGTTTGGCTAAAACAATTTCAGTGGATTAGGATGAAATGTGGAACAAACATATGCTGACTCATTTCTATTTTTATGTATGTATATGATGTGATGCAGAATATAGATGTAGATTGTTTGGTGTCATGATGGGACATTGTGTATTTCAAACAAAGAGGGTGTGGAAGGCCAGCTTTCCTAAGGGAGTAAACCCTAAAAAGAAATCCTGCCAGCTCAGGGCAGAACAGTGGCAGCCCCCCTACTGCACTAACCCTGTGCAGCGCCCATAACAAGGCCAGGGAACATTTTACTCCCACAAAAACCTCACAAATGTGCCTTGGAATGGGATGGAACCCCATAAGTCAAAAATGGCTAGGTACACTGGTTTACGAGTTGGCACGTGGAATATTAAAAGTCTGGATAGACCTGGAGCTGTTAGGATAGGTGTCTCTGAACTAGAAGATAAAATGGACATTACTGCATTATGAGAAACGAGATGGCTAGGGGAAGGGATACTATGTGAGAAGAAATCAGTGATCTTTTATGGAGGTTGTGAAGAAAATGGTAAACATGAACGTGGAATGGGATTTGTGGTGATCGAGCGGGTGCTAGGGCTAGTGAAGGCCTTCAGTGCAGTCAGCAACAGGATATTGTGTCTAACTATTAGACATAGGTATGGCGATCTCACCCTTGTTAATGCATATGCACCAACAAACATAAGTGATGAAGACAAGAAGAGTGAATTCTATGAAGAACTGGATAGAACACTGGGGAGCATTAGATATCTTAAGATTATTCAATGCCAAAGTGGGACAAGAAGAGATGTATAGACCAACAGTTGGAAAAGAGAGTTTACATGCAAAAACATATGAAAATGGCCTGCTGTTAATAATTTTTGCATTAAGTCAGAATCTTGTGATGAGCTCAACATCTTTCCCCCACAAACAGAGCCACAAAGGCACCTGGATTTCCCCATATTATAGCACAGTCAATCAGATAGATCATCTGCTGATAGATGAGAGGCACAGGAAGTGTGAGATCGTACAGAGGAGCAGATGCAGACACAGACCACTTCTTAGTCGTAGCCAAATTACAGTTAAGCTGTGCTACAAAATGAAGAGGAACAACATGGCCAAGAGACAGTTTGATATTGAGAAGCTTAAGGATCCAGAGATATGCCAGCATTATAACATTAAAGTGCGTAACAAGTTTGAAGTATTGACATCAGAACACACTGATGAAATAAGTTCTAACAAGTGATGGGAAGAAATAAGGACCTCTGTAACTGAAGTAGCTGAAGAAATTCTAGGAGAGAAAAAGCTAACAACTAAGAAGAAATGGCTCAATGAGGCATTTGAACAAGCTGTGAACCAGGAAGAGAGCAAGGGTTGTGCACATGCTGGACAGATGATGTGCGGAACAAAAGGAAGCACTCAAGACCGTAAGAAGAGAAATAAATAGGATTCTGAGAACAGAAAAAAAAGTTAATGGATAATATGATTGATGAACTTGAAAAGGCAAATTCCATATGAGACACACAAAAATGTTTCAGATGTTGAAACATATGAGCAATGATTACAAAAACGAAGCTTTAGCTATTAATGATAAGGATGGAAATATGCTAACAGACAAGAAAAAAATTCTGAATAGGTGGAGAGAATATTTTGAAGAGTTATTAGATGCTGAAGATCCAGAGAGTGTCTTTCCACATGAGAAGAATACTGAGGGTGAAAGAGAAACCACAAACATTCAAGTGACTCAACAAGATGTAGAAAGAGCAATGAGGAAACTAAAGAATAATAAGGTAACAGGAGAAGATAGGATAATGGCAGAGATGTTGAAGGCAGGAGGAGAAACACAACAGAAAGAGCTGTACAATCCCACAAAGGAAATATGGTAAAAAGAGGAAATCCCAGAAGAGTGGAAATCAGCTGTCATTATCCCACTTCATAAAAAGAACAGTAATAGGAATTGTAACAACTGCAGAGGCATTTCTCTCCTAAGTGTACCTTATAAAGTTCTATCTTTAATAATACTTGAAAAACTTAAGCTGTTTGCAAAAGATATTGTAGGAGAGTACCAGGTAAGCTTCCTGTAAGGACGATCGACCATCAATCAAATTTTCACCAAGAGGCAAATCTGGAAAAAGTGCTGTGAATTCAACCACCGGTTTCTGGTGCCATTTGTGGACTTCTCAAAGGCTTATAACAGCATCCACAGATTAAGTATGTACAACATCCTGAGAGAGCTTGGTATACCAATGAAGTTAATGAATAAGGTCAAGGTGTGCACAGCAGAGACAAAAGCCAAAGTCAAATACCAAGGTGATCTGTCCAAGGAATTCCATATCAGAATCGGTGTGTAACAAGGTGATGTTATTTCACCACTGTTATTTAATCTGGTTCTAGAGAAAGTAATCCAAGAAATGAAAAGAGAAAGCAAAGGGGTGACACTAAATGGTAGGACAGATTTATTGGGTTATGCAAACGGCATCACAGTTTTAGCAGAATCAGAGGAAGAGTTGAAAGAAACTGTAGAGGACCTAGCACAAAATGCAAGTAAGATCGGGTTACAGATTAATGCGGGAAAGATTGAGGTAGGTATGAATATGGAAATTTGCTGAAGTGGAAAATTTTAAATACCTTGTTACATTGTTGAACAAGCAAAATAATTTAAAACAGGAAATAAATCAGTGTATTGTGAATGAATCTAAAACTTATTTCAGTCTAAAGCAGATAATGTCGTCCAAAAATCTGTCAATTAAGACCAAACTTAAAGAATACAATGACATGGTAGTGCCAGTATTGTAGAGTGGGACAGAAACCCTAAGCACAACAAAGAAGAATGAAGAAAACTTGTTGGTCTTTGAAAGAAAAATTATGATAAGGATCTTTGGGCCTGTCCAGGAAGGGAGCTCGTGGAGATGTAGAAAAAACCAAGAATTATATGAGCTGATGAGGCAACCGAACAACATTCAAAAACTGAAAGTCCGGAGAATAAGCTTGGTGGGCCACATTGCTAGGAGACCAGACACCTCTCGGGCAGAAGCCATACTTATGGGGAGACCTGATGGTACCCGTCCAATCTGAATACCCAGAAAGCGATGGGAGGATGAGCTACAGAAAGACCTTTGCCAGCTAGAAATCTGTGACAACTGGATCCAAAGTGCACAAGATCTACAGAGGAGCACTGTGAGGTTGGCGCATGATCTACAGAGTCCTCAATCGCCGATTTGATGATGATGAAATAGTGTGCATCTTGGTTAAACATTCTGACCGCAAAAACTCTCAAGCGAAATTGTACACCAATGAAAATCGCCACTGAAACGAGATGCTTTAAGTGGGCAATCTCTAAAGGCACCTTATGAACACCAGTTGTATGGTGGTGAGACATTGTGTATTTCAGGAAATGTTTATATTGCCTTCACAGCACTCTTATAAAATATCTCAAACTAAACTTGCATACTGATGCGAATAGATATTGATGTGAGGCACATCAACAGGAAACCTTTGGATGACATGCTAAAACCCAGTTGTATGGCTGTTGCCATGGCATTCCGGGTTGTGTCTGAGTCAACATATATTTCTGTGGCTGGGCATTGAAATCTCATAGATCTTTTAAACAATGCTAGTGGCTTGGCTGGACTGCCATAAAAAAAGCACTAAACCTATAAGGAGAACAGATGCAGTAATCATCCATAATTCAAGGCAGTATCAAAAAGACTTGAAACTAGCTCTGTAACATGGGGATCATCAGAGAACAATTCACAATCTTCACATGTGATTTCGACATGGGGCCTATTGCTGCTAAGTTCTTTCCCAGGCTGCTGACCCAGTAGCAGAAGGAACATTGCATCAGAGTCTGTCAAGAACTCCATCCTTCATCTCAAGAACCATTATGGGTGACAAAATCTGAGTATGCAGATATAACCCTGAGACAAAGCAACTGCCATCACTGCAGAAGGGCCCATTATCTTCACAACTGCAACAGGGGAGACATGTCCACAATACAACCCAAGTGCGCACTCATAATCTTTTTCGGCATTTGTGATGATGTGGATCAGTCAGACCATTAATAGTGAGCTGCACTGTGCAAATATAGGTAAGGAAATAACGTATTTTCTTGTAAACAGAGTTAGTCTCACTACTTTTTGATACTGCCTTGTATTCAGTGAGAATGAAAACGAATCACTGCTGACCAAAAAGAAGAGACACTAGGCAGCAAGCGGGCATGGAGAAGGGTTATTCTGAAAGTAATGCCTCTTATTTTTATTCATAGAAATTACAGCAGATACATAAATCACAACAGCACAGCTAAATAGAGCAATATTTCAGCTACAGACTGTCATTTTTCCTCATAGTCACCACCATTCATTACATGCTTTTGCCAACAATGAATCAGAGGCTGCATGCTGTGCTTGTAAAAATCAGAATGAGCTGAGGCTAACCACATCCTTACACTTTGACAACAGCATCCGAGTCTTGAAAATGTTCACCACGTAGTCCATCTTTAAGAGGCCCAAAGAGATGGAATATGAAGGCGTAAAATTGGGACTGTATGGTGGAATTGGTAAGACAGTCCAGCTGAATTTCGCAATGTGTTTCATGCACACAAAACTGGTGTGGGGCCTGGCATTACCATGTTGCCGGTAAAAGTTGGTCTTCTTCTCTGGCCTTACTCTGGAAATTTGGGCTTTCAGTTTAGTGTTGTCTTGTAGCGTACAGAACTGACAGTTTCTCCAGCTTCCAGGACATCCAAAAGAACCACATCCTGGCTATCCCAGAAGACTGTGCAGATCTGTTTGCCTGCAGAAAGCTGTGTCTTAAATTTCTTCTTTGACAGAGGATTCGCAAGTCACCATTTTGTGGACTGTCTTGGATTCCAGCTCATAGTGGTGACACCTCGGCTCATCTCTGGTGGTGATACTATTCAAAAAATTGTTATCCTCAGCTTCATATTGGTTCAGCAGGTCCCGACACATTTTCATCCAATGAGTTCTTTGTTGTTCTGTAAGCATCCGCAGGACCCATCTCACACAGGCTTTGCAATAACCAAAATGTTCCAGCATTGTTTCCAAGGCATTATAGCTGAAATGCAGCTTTGCACACAATTCTCCGGTCGTTATCTGTTGATCACCATCGATGAGTTGATCAAGACGCTCTTCGTTGTGAGGCATGTGAGCTGTGCAGGGTCAACCGGGCCATGGCTTGTCATGCACACCCTTTTCACTGCCTTGAAAATGCTGCACCTGTCACTTCACATTGCCCACACCTGTTGTATGGTCTCCATACACCTTCAGTAAGTGTTGATGGATTTCAATTGGCGCAGTTTCTTTAGCAGTGAGGAATTCAATCACACATTGCTGTTTCATTTGTGCGTCCATATCAGACTCCATTTTGGAACAATCCTCTGCTGGCGCCAACTACCCCAGAACAATGGAACCACCTGAAAATGAAAGAGGAAGGTTCAAGCATTGGCACACCAGCAACATCTGGCATGGACATCCAGTCACCATAAAAAAATAGAGATATTACTTTCAGAACGACCATTGCTTTCAGAACGACCCTCGTAGCAGTGGGAGCAACACATATGGGGTTGTAGTTTATTTGTAGATTGCTCACTTAAAGTTGGTTCTGGGACCTTGTAAATAAGCTTTTGTGGGAGAGTTTGTGTGTATCTTCAAGTGTCTGCTAGCTCTATTCTTTCCGTATTTTCTTGATGCTCTCCCATGGATGAAAGAAAGATCTGTGACCATTCATGCTGATGTCTGTGTGTACATTCGGTATCCCCTGTTATGCAGTATGGATCACTCACCCTTGAACAATGATCTTAGATGTATTGCATAACTGTTTGGTAAGCCATTTCCTTTGTATACTGATTGCATTTTCCCAGAATCCTATCAGTGAACGAATCTACCACCTGCTTTATCTACAACTAAACATATGTTAACATTCCAATTCATATCACTGTGAACTGTTACAGTCAGGTATTTGTATTCCAACTATGACTCATTGATATTGTAATTATATGACACCATATTTTTCCATTTTGTGAAGTGCACAATTTTAGATTTCTGAACATTTAAAGCAAACCACCCATCTTTGTGCCATTTTGAAAGTGTATCATGATTAATTGACTATTTGTGCAGCCATTTTCAAATAGTACTTTGTTATAGATAACTGCATCACTTGTGAAAGGTCTGAGGATACTATTAATATTTTCTGCAAGACTATTAGTATACAACATTAACAGCGAGGGTGCCAGCACACTTTCCTGGGGTGCACCTGAAGTTACTTCTACACTTGTCAATGACTCACCATCAAAGATAAGATACTGCATCCTCCCTACCACAAAATCCTCAGTCCAGTCGCAAATTTCACTTGATCCCGCATATGATTGTATTGTCAATTATAAGTATAGATGTGACACTGAGTCAAATGCTATTCATAGGTCAAGAAATACCAGATCTGCCTCGATCTATGGCTTTCAGGATGTCTTGTAATAAAGATGTTTTTGGAATCAACATTGGTTAGCATGAAGGAGATCATTCTGTTTGAGATATTACATCTGAGTTCAGAAAATGTTCTAAAAATCTATTGCAGATGAATTTAAGAATATTGGAGGGTAGTTTTATGGATCACTTCTGCTACCCTTTTTGTGACCTGTGGTTGCTTCCAACTACTCGTCACAGTTTCTTGTTCTAGAGATCTACAGTATATTACAGTACGTTTGAAAGAGGTACCAACTCAGCCGCAAATTCTGAGCAGAATGTGAAAGTTATTCCATTGAGTTTTGGAGCTTGTAATGTATCTTATCTCCACTGGCTGTGACATAACTCTCTCCCTTTAAAGATGTGCTATTGTGTTTGTTATAGTTTTCTCTTAAGTATTCTGTAAAATCGATTAGGTGTTCACATGAGCATTTTTATGTCTCCAATTGTCTCATTTTCACTTGTCTCAAGATAAACAAAGAAGGGCGATCTTAATTAGTCCTCTCCTGATAGCTGTGGAACCGGGCAGATTCAAAGAAATTCATGCTCATGCTTCTGTATGAGATTTGTGAAAATAAAATGATGATTCTCAAAATACATTATTCACTAAACTAGTCGGTCATTTTATATCTGTGGTCTGAATCAGACAAAGAAGTAACCAAAAGATTGTCAGTTTTAACAATATGTGCTGTTTTTCAGAAATACAGACACTAATATTTATTTTCCTCATCTTTGTTCAAAGCTTCTTATATAACTTTTTCTACTACTGCTATTGAGACTGACAGAAGAAATCTTTCTGTGCTTCTCTGCATATGTCAGAACATAGATGCAAACATCTTCTGGGATAGCAGTCTATCAAACATCTATTTAACACATAAGGAGATCATGTTGTGAAAAAAAGTCTTCATGGCTGGACTGGTAGTATTCAGACTGGAGGACAAAGAGTCAGTAATTTAAGATTCGCTGTTGACACTACGCTGTGCACAGAATCACAAGTGGAAGTCAAGGAATTACAGGGTGAAGTTGAGAGAGAACATGGGAAACTTGGGATGTCAGTGAATAAGAAAAAGACCAAGATCATGATGACTGACAGAGGTGAGTTATTACCAGCTACTGATGTACTGTCAGAATATGAGGAGGTAGATCACTTTGTTTATCAGGGCTCAGTGGTTCAGAAAGAGAGTGGTTCTACATGTGAAATACAGCATAGAATTGCTGTGGGTAGGGATACTGCTTTAAAGCTGATAGTGACCAAGCCCCAACCAGACCTACTAAATTGTGAGTGCTGAAACCTCTGGCATTTCCAGTTTTCCTTTATGGGGCTGAAACTTGGACAGTAATTGAAGGTAACTGCAAAAGAACTAATGATTTTAAGATTTGGACATAGAGGAGGTTGCTGAGAATATCACTGATGCACAGACGAGCCAGCAGATCAGTCCTTCAAGAACTCAGGTTGGAGAAGAGGCTCTTCCGTATTTGTTTCCAGTGAATTTTACAGTTATTTGTTCATGTAGTTCGATCACATGGGGCTAACTTGGAAAAGATTATCATCCAAGGCAACATTGAAGGGAAAAGATTGCAGAGTCTATCAAGATAATGGATGGACCAGATAAAGGAGAAGATGAACCAAGCATTGGGGCATTTGGTCAATTTCTCCAAGATGGAGTATTGATGACGGTCAGTAACATAACGTCTGTGTCATCAAAACCAAAAGTTACTGATAATAGAAACATGGATTCTATATAGGCAGCTGGCACTTCTTTGTTCCCACTACACCTGGTATCATAAACACTCAAACAAAAACTCTCCACTCCTGACAACAGGCCAGTCTGAAGCCACTGTGCTACAGATTAAATTGAGCGCTGTTTGTGGCTCTCTCAATGACAACACTAGAAGACAACTGTCAGTGTCACACTTGAAGACATGCCCAATTAACAACAGAATAAAACAAGCTAAATATTGTGTACTGAAATTAGTAAATGATATCTTACTTAAAAAAAAAAAAAAACAGAAAACTTTGCAGATAGCCATCTGTGATCCAACAGCATTTAATGTAGTTAAAGTGACTAAGTTAATTAAGTAAAAAGAACATCTGGAAGTTGATATTCCAATAGTTTATTTCCATAGTTGTTGGAAGTCTGTTGTAGAAGTTTTAAACTCGCCCACTTTTGACTTATCCATGATAGCAAGTTTGGCAAGTAAAATCCAACAGGATCCCTACTTGTGCTGTAATTGTTCCTCACTAAGTATATGGTAAGAAAGTTTGTGAGTGAGTGGAATTTTTGAAGTTAGCAGTTGCAGTGGATAATATATCAGTACATTAAAGTTCCATGCATTTTGAGAAAAGATAACTGTTTAATTAATAACACAAAGTGTTGAAATGAAACTGTGACCATCATTACAATTCTTTGAGCAGCCAGAAATAATTTCCAGAAAGTCTTTGAATTACTTGAGCAGATATTACCCCATCCTGTATGCAACATAGCAACTGGCAACTATCACTCATCTAATTATTGTAGCCCTAGGTGTTATGAGCTGGAATAACTCGTAATTTGAGTCGGAATCTCCAAGAATGTGGCATTGAGAGACTGTGCCCGTGTGTGTCCACATCAACTGGTGGGTGTTGCTATCCTCAGTGGCACCGCTGTTGTTGTCTCCTGAAGATGCATGTCAAGTCCACTAGAGATCAGAAATGGAGTGAGTATCAGTTCAGTGTTGAGCGTTGCATACATTAGAAATCAAGATGCCACATTTACTTCACTGCTAACAGGTTTGTTTCCTTTCTGTTAAAGTTCCACAAGTATGACAAGTCTGAGGAATGGACATGGTTTTGGAAAGCGTCACTCATACAAAACTCAGCTTGCCCTTTTCTCACGTGATATACTGCAAATTATGGATGAAGGGCAACAGGCAGATACCATATTTCTAGATTTCTGAAAGTTGTTTGACATGGTTCCCTATTGCAGACTGTTAACAAAGGTACAAGCATATGCAATAAGTTCACAGTGGCTGGAAGACTTGTTAAGTACTAAAACCCAGTATGTTGTCCTCAATGCTGAATGTTCATGAGAGACAAGGATATCATCAGAAGTGTCCCAGGGAAGTGTGATAGGACCACTGTTGTTCTCTGTATACATAAGTGATTTGGCGGACAGGGTGGGTAGCAATCTGCAGTTATTTGTTGATAATGCCGTGGTGTACAGTCAGGTGTCGAAGTTGAATGACTGTAGTAAGATACAAGACGACTTAGACAAAATTTATAGTTGGTGTGATGAATGGCAGCTAGCTCTATACTTGGAAAAATGTAAGTTAATGAGGATGAGTAGAAAGAACAAACCTGTAATGTTCAGAAACAGTATAACTAGTGTCTTGTTTGACACAGTCAAGTTATTTAAGTATCTGGGCATAACATTGGAAAGCGATATGAGGTGGAAAGAGCATGTGAAAACTGTCATAGGGAAGGCCAATGGTTGACTTTGTTTTATTGCGAGAATTTTAGGAAAGAGTGGTCGATCTGTAAAGGAGACTGTGTATATGATGCTGGTGCTACCTATCCTTGAGTATTGCTCGAGTGTTTGGGATCCATATTATATGGGATTGGAGGAAGACAATTAAGCAATTCAGAGGCAGGCTGATAGATTTGTTACCAGTATGTCTGAACAACCATAAGTGTTATGGAAATGCTACAGGAACTCAAATGGGAACCCTGGAAGGAAGGCGATGTTGTTATCAGGGAAGACAGTTGAGAAAATTTAGAGAGCCAGCATTTTAAGCTTATTGCCAAATGATCGATTCTACTCCCAACAACATACATTGCACATAAGGATCACGAAGATAAGATATAAGAAATTAGGGCTTGTATGGAGGCATATAGACAGTCATTTTCGCCTTATTCCATTTGCAAGTGGAACAGGAAAGGAAACGACTAATAGTGATACAGGGTACCCTCTGCCATTCACCATATGGTAAATGCGGTGTACCAGTGTCGATGTAGTTGAGAACAGTGTGGGACTGTTGTTGTTTCCTACTCGTCAACTTGTTCTCTCTTACTGAAGTTTGGGAGTGTGAGACTAGTAGTACGGAAGTTGAGTGCACAACCTTGCTTTTGTAAAGCACCACTGGTAGTGTGATAATGACCAACTCTCAGCGTCAGATGGCTTGTAAAAATGCTTTGTTTTGTGAGATTGTGGATTACATTGAAATTTGATACTATCAAAGAGGTATGAAAATATAAAAATCTGAAGAGAGAGATGTACAAGAAAATTGTTTATGAAGTGTTAAAAACTAATAAAACGTAATAAACTCTGTGTTTTGCTATTAGACCAGTCATACAAACATACGAAATTGCCATACTTAACTCTTTCGATATGAGCTGTGAAACAAAAAAGATTTAAAAGGCATGTGACATCTTGTGTGTCAACATCCAAAACAAAAAAATGAGGTCACACAGTGCAGTGTTAAGACATTGTACACATTTGGCAGGTTGGTGAGGCAAATGTTCATTTTATTTTATTTAGATGTCAAGTTCCATGGGACCAAATTGGAAGGGGGGGGATCTACAAGGCCATGGAATGTGTCAGTACATGAAATTATGACGTAAAAGTAATAACAGATAAAAATAAAATGCTTATGAAACCAAAAAAGTCAAGCCAGAAGTTTAAGTAAACGCAATACAATACAACAAGAATCACCTTAATTTTTCAAGGAAATCCTCGACAGAATAGGAGGAGTGATCCATGAGGAAACTCTTCAGCTTCGATTGGAAGTGTGTGGATTACTGCTAAGATTTTTGAATTCTTGTGGTAGCTTATTGAAAATTGATGCAGCAGTATACTGCACACCTTTCTGCACAGGAGTTAAGGGAGTCCGATCGAAATGCAGATTGGCTTTCTGCCTAGTATTAACTGAATGAAAGCTGCTAACTCTTGGGAATAATCTGATATTGTTACCAAGAAACAACAGTAAAGAATATATATGTTGAGAGACCAATGTCAAAATACCCAGACTCGTGAGCAGGGTTCGACAAGAGGTTCACGAACTTACACCACTTATTGCCCGAACTGCCCATTTCTGAACCAAAAATATCCTTTTAGAATGGAGAGAGTTACCCCAAAATATAATACTATATGACATAAGCGAATGAAAATAAGCAAAGTAGACTAATTTTCATGTCGAATGATCACATACTTCAGATACCGTTCGAATAGTAAAAATGGCAGCATTATGTCTTTGAACAAGATCCTGAACTTGGGCTTTCCACAACAGTTTACTATCTATCTGAACACCTAGAAGTTTGAACTGTTCAGTTTCACTAATCATATGCCCATTTATATCTACATTCTACAAACTACTGTGAAGTGCATGGCAAAGGGTACTTGCCATTGTACCAGTTATTAGAGTTCCTTCCCATTCCTTTCACATGTGGAAAGTGGGAATAACGATTGCTTATATGCCTCAGTCAGCCAACTGCCTTATCTATGAATGACCCAATTGGATCATTCTATTTCGTATCCCCACAAATTTTTACAGCTAGGTATTTTAATGAGTTGGCTGATTCCAATTGAGCATTCTCTGGGACAACATCTTAATTGCAATATATGGAAATCGAGATACAGAGCATCAAATATTTGACATGTTTTCATTCATTTCAGTCCCTCGTACATGGACAAAATTACAGTCAAATAGAGATGCTGTGTTATTGTTTCAGACTAAATGATGTGATTGTGTACTATGTGCAACTTTCTTACTGGTTTGAACTGATAATACAATACCACACTTAAATTGTTTTTCCATAGATCACTGTATAACATCAACAAGAAAATAACATTTTCCATATTTCACTATTAAACAGCCGCTAAATCTAAAAGTAGAGTACTCAGACCGTAAAGCAACAAAATATATTTTTATCCTACAAACATAATTAGTTTTCAGAACAAAAGTACACTGTAAATGTGTTCCTGAAGGCATTATTTATATACCAACAAACATAACACATAAGAACTTGGTCTTAACGTAATCATGCACAAAGTGAAAGAAATGCATTTATTCAGCTACAAACACAATACTATCCTCAACAATGATATGTGACAGTTTGTGTGTGGTTACTAGTGATCACGTGTCTGTTTTGCATCCTGAGCAACCATTGTCTGTCACAGGTGTAGAACTTTTGACAATATTCTTCTTTGCATCCAGAATCTCAGGACGAGATGTCTTTACCATCATCATGTCCATCTCCTGCAATGGCATAATACATCCTTGTTTCTTTATTTGGTAAGGACTGAATGTTCCTGCATAAGTAGATGAGACGAAAAACGTGTTTCCATTGTAATACAAAATGACATATTTTTTATTCCAAATAGTGTCTTTCCTTTGGGTTTTGTGACATAATATGGTGATAAAGCTGGTGCCAAGTCCTCAATAATGTCAATTCCTTTCACCACCTTAAAGTCCGCAGCTCGTGGTCTTGTGGTAGCATTCTCGCTTCCCGCGCACGGGGTCCCGGGTTCAATTCCCGGCGGGGCCAGGGATTTTCTCTGCCTCGTGATGACTGGGTGTTGTGTGTCTCTCATCATCATTTCATCCCCATCGACACGCAAGTCGCCGAAGTGGCGTCAACTCGAAAGACTTGCACCAGGCGAGCGGTCTACCCGACGGGAGGCCCTAGCCACACGGCATTTCCATTTTATTACCACCTTAAAGGATGCTAGATTCTTTCTGCAGCTCTGAACTGAAATATACTGGTGCAATTTCTCAATATTTTCAATATTCCTTAGCATTTTTTCATATAGGCCTGTCCCTGTCCCTGAACTGGAAATACATGTCGTATGGTTACATTGTTTGATTCTGAAAGCCAAGTACAACATCGTTCCACGATCTTATTTTGATTTTGCCCTCCACACAGATCCGATAGAAGTATTATAATCTTAATTTTATTTGGCTTCTGGAGTTTCCTACTTGCTGTTGTTGTTGTTGTTGTTGTTGTTGTTGTGGTCTTCAGTCCTGAGACTGGTTTGATGCAGCTCTCCATGCTACTCTATCCTGTGCAAGCTTCTTCATCTCCCAGTACCTACTGCAGCCTACATCCTTCTGAATCTGCATAGTGTATTCATCTCTTGGTCTCCCTCTACGATTTTTATCCTCCACGATGCCCTCCAGTACTAAATAGGTGATCCCTTGATGCCTCAGAACATGTCCTACCAACCGATCCCTTCTTCTAGTCAAGTTGTGCCACAAACTCCTCTTCTCCCCAATTCTATTCAATACCTCCTCATTAGTTATGTGATCTACCCATCTAATCTTCAGCATTCTTCTGTAAAACCACATTTAGAAAGCTTCTATTCTCTTCTTGTCCAAACTATTTATCGTCCATGTTTCGCTTCCATACATGGCTACACTCCATACAAATACTTTCGGAAACGACTTCCTGACACTTAAATCAATACTCGATGTTAACAAATTTCTCTTCTTCAGAAACGCTTTCCTTGCCATTGCCAGTCTACATTTTATATCCTCTCTACTTCAACCACCATCAGTTATTTTGCTCCCCAAATAGCAAAACTCATTTACTACTTTAAGTGTCTCATTTTCTAATCTAATTCCCTCAGCAACACCCGACTTAATTCGACTACATTCCATTATCCTCATTTTGCTTTTGTTGATGTTCATCTTATACCCTCCTTTCAAGACACTGTCCATTCTGTTCAACTGCTCTTGCAAGTCCTTTGCTGTCTCTGACAGAATTACCATGTCATCGGCGAACCTCAAAGTTTTTATTTCTTCTCCATGAATTTTAATGCCTGCTCTGAATTTTCTTTTGTTTCCTTTACTGCTTGCTCAATGTACAGATTGAATAGCATTGGGGAGAGGCTACAACCCTGTCTCACTCCCTTCCCAACCACTCCTTTCCTTTCATGTCCCTCGGCTCTTATAACTGCCATCTGGTTTCTGTATAAATTGTAAATAGCCTTTCGCTCCCTGTATTTTACCCCTGCCACCTTCAGAATTTGAAAGAGAGTATCCCAGTCTATATTGTCAAAAGTTTTCTCTAAGTCTACAAATGCTAGAAATGTAGGTTTGCCTTTCCTTAATCTTTCTTCTAGGATAAGTCATAGGGTCAGTATTGCCTCATGTTTTCCAACATTTCCCCGGAATCCAAACTGATTTTCCCCGAGGTCGGCTTCTATCAGTTTTTCCATTCGTCTGTAAAGAATTCACATTAGTATTTTGCAACTGTGACTTAGTAAACTGATAGTTCAGTAATTTTCACATCTGTCAACACCTGCTTTCTTTGGGATTGGAATTATTATAGTCTTCTTGAAGTCTGAGGGTATTTCGCCTGTCTCATACATCTTGCTTACCAGATGGCAGAGTTTTGTCAGGACTGGCTCTCCCAAGGCTGTCAGTAGTTCTAATGGAATGTTGTCTACTCCAGGGGCCTTGTTTCGACTTAGGTCTTTCAGTGCTCTGTCAAACTCTTCACCCAGTATCATATCTCCCATTTCATCTTCATCTACATCCTCTTCCATTTCCAGAATATTGTCCTCAAGAACATCGCCCCTGTATAGACCCCCCTATATACTCCTTCCACCTTTGTGCTTAATTTTCCTGTAAGCAGTATCTATCTTACCCCTCATGAGATAAGCCTCTACATCCTTACATTTGTCCTCTAGCCATCCCTGCTTAGCCATTTTGCACTTCCTGTCGTATTCCTTTTTGACTGCTTCATTTACTGCATTTTTGTATTTTCTCCTTTCATCAATTAAATTCAGTATCTCTTCTGTTACCCACTGTTTCCTACTTATGAGGTCATATAAAATGGAACAAACAGAATTTGAATCTTTTTTTTGCTGAACCTTTGAGTAGTCAATAAAATGTACTTGATTAGTCATTATGACAGTGAACATGAAATACATAGAGCCACAGTAGCCTCTCATAGATCTGTGCAGTAATGCTCAGTTTAAGCATAGGCAGGTTCTGTGCATAATCAGACTCAAGTACTGAGGTATCTGTGTTGCCAAGTTTGACCAATGTGAAAGTCTTGTCCTTGTGTTTATTTTACTTTGCAACCTTTAGTTTACGTTATTCATAAACATCTTTGCAAAGACCATTTGCGTGGACACTCAATATAACTTGACACTCCTTGCAGATATCACAGTCATCAGTTCGTGGTTTTCGAAATGAATACGGATTATTCTCCCTAAAGAACTTATATAAGTTTTATACTTCATCTGGAGTATTGTATTCATTTCATCGAGAAGATGATCTCTGAATGATGTGAATAATTTTGCAACACTAAGGTCAAGGTTGTCAAAATATTTCCTTCTGGACTTGCCTTGACAATAATGCAATGATTTGGGAGAAAACTGGTCCTGGTGAGAGCAGACCATGTCCGAAATTTCTGTTGCAGTTTTATGAAGTCTGTTGCTGTGTTTCCCTCTTTTGTCTTCTACTGTAAGAGCAGTTACACCCAACACCTTTCAAAAGTCTGTCGGTAACTTTCAAGGTACTTCAGAATAGGAATTTACAGACTACTGTCCTATTATTGTTGCATTTTAGATGGTCTGTATAGATGGAGCTATGATTCTGACCAGACCTAGGTCCATTAGATATTCTTGGTGGTGTTTTCTATTCAATTAAACTTAACATCAATGTATCTTTTGTATTCTTGCCACTATAGCCAAAATCATTCATGGATCTGTACTTGATCTTTTGGGCATATTTTTAGATAGCATTCCTTTGTGAAACATTTCTTACTGACTGCAAATTTCTTAGAACAAACTTTCTTAACAGTTTTTGGTGAAACATAACATTGTCCTGAATTTCTCTTCTTCTTCGCAACTTCTGTCTTCCACTTCCCTTTCTGAATTTTACATTTCCTTCCAATTAGTTGGTTCTCATAATCACCCTCCATACTGGATATAATATCACAATCATTTCCCATAATTTGTTTACTTCCTAAGTGATCTTGGCAAATGTAAATTCCATGGTACTGATGTCCCATCACTGAAAAATACATCTCAGAATAGTGCACATGCAGCATGAGTACAAGCGATGTGAATGTTGTCTGCTGGCTACTGCAACCAGTGGAATGATGACTTGGAACAGCACAGCCGTCAAATGTTTCTAGAGGGCATTGTGTCTGTCGGAGAGTAATGATAATTTGTGTGCCCATAAACTGGCTTGTACAGCTGCAATTACTGCAGTAAATGGAAAAACGACTTAATGGACACTAATATAACAACAAAAACAAGCAATTATTGACAGTATAATGTAAGTGGATAGATAGATAGATTTCCTTCTCATCCTGTCCAGTAAGTCTCCCGTGACTTGGGTTTTGGTGACTTTTCTGAACTGTACCCCTTTCCCCAAACTTCTCCAGTCCTTTTCCTTCACCCGTCTTCCTTCCCCTTCAACTCTTCTACCAGAAGAAGGAGCCACTGGCTCCAAAAGCTTGAAAAAGTTAAACCATTTAGAGTGTGTGTGTGTTCCCCTACCGCTTAATGGACGTTAAGTTGTTTTTCCGGGGAACACCTCAATTGTGCCGTGACATTGTAGTTGTAGGGTACTAATCTTCTGTGTCTGACCTTCCAGATTTAGGCATTCTCTAGTTTCCCCAAATTGCTTAAGGAAAATGCTAGGATGGTTCCTTCTGCCTCCTTCCCTAGTGTGTTCTTGTGTTCTTTTCCTATGACATCATCATTGACAAGACATTAAACCTAAATCTTTCTTCTTCCAAAGTAGAGGACATGTCCCCAGCAAACCTGTTTACTACACTTTGGTAGATCATCTTGCCAGAGGAGAAGGAGTCTGTGTTTTACAGAACGGTGTCCTATTTGGAGGCATGCTCATCTCATCTCAACTCATCTCTTAGGCTGAAAGTGGCTGCATTAAGCCTAGATAACGGGTGCCACTGTGCTCATATAGTTGTCCTTCACATAAGTCACTCAGACTCTCTCTGAGCTTCAGTAGCAAAAGCACTGCAGATAGAAGAACAGCTAAGTGTGTCAGAGGGAGGATTTTGGTGGTGCCCTTGGATGGGTTTTCCATTCATTGGTTCGTTGCCCAAATTTGTATGTGCCTTTTTGGAACCCAGCAGATTATCACTCTCTTTGCAACTTTTGTAAGTAGAGATACAAGTCTTGGATGTTCTGGAGTTGTTTCTCTGCTGGGTACATGTGCTATTGTTGTGAAGTATACTCAAGGAGTTTTCGCAGATTAGGAATTTTTAGCTCATATACATGCCCACTGCTCCAATTTACTGAGCATACTGCATTTAACTACACTATAGATTATGAATCCATGTTATAAGTGGATGTTGAGAAAACAGTCATGGCAAATCATAAGGGGCAGCAGTGTAGACAGGCATATACTGATGATTCTGGTATAAGATGATGTAAAATAATATTTTAAAAATGTAATCTGGAGTAAAGCCTTTTGTTCTTGTATTTCATTACCTATTTCTTCTGTTTATTTTTTGCAGAAGACATAGATTTATTTCATTGTCAACTTTATACAAAACTTTAACAACAGCTATTCCAACCTGGACTTTCCGTTGTTTTATATGATTTTTTTTCCTCCTCTATTCTTCCAGGCAGTCTGTGCTCTTGCTGATGGGAAACCAATAGTTACACCAGAAATGTGGAACAAATATTTGGCATCAGCTGAAGCAAACCTACCCATTCCAGATTATGAAGAGTTCATTCCTCCACTTGGAGAAACAACAATAAAGAAAAATGAAGTTTCATTCAAAGTTAATGAGAAGAGGAAAACTCTTTTCAGGGGAAAGAAGTTTTTGTTTTTTACCAGAGCACATTGTAACCAACACCAATGTCTTGTGTTGGCTGCAGGTATGGAAATATTGTGTATTGTATGAAGTGTATCTTAGTAGCACAATAACAATTAAAAATCTGAAATATGTAAGCCATGTAATGAACATAGATACTTATGATTTTTGATTACCATATTATTACAATAACAGGTTGAGTAACACAGGTGTTGTCATCTGATTATTGGGACATTCAGTTGGGATGTTAATCAATAGTTAACAGTGCTGTGCAGATATGTGGCAAAACAAGGGGTAAAGTAAAAGACAAAAAAACCAGTTGGTGTAACAATAGAGTAAAAGACAGAATTAAAAATCATAACATGGCAAAGAAAAACATGGAGTTAGGAAAAAGAAATCAAAACCAGGGGCTGGTGCCAAAAGATGAACACAAGGTGATAACACTGGAGAAGGAATACTGAGAAAAGAAACTCCAAGCAAAGAGAATTGTGGAAGAAGAAAAGGAGAGGAGCTGGGAAATATTCACCCAGAATCTAGAGCAGGATAGCAAAGGGAATGAAAAACTGCTATATGGGTTATTGAAAAGTAAAATATCTGATAGAGAAGACATAAAAGCGATGGAAATAGAGGGTGAGCTTATTATCAGGGACATGGAAGGTATCAGAGAAGAGATGAAGCATTATTTTGAAGTCTTACAGAATGGGGAAGGTGCACAATAAAGTGACACTGAAGTCATTGAATTAGAGGAGGAGCAGGATCCAATCTCTTCGTTAGAAACTGAGAATTCCCTGAAACAGACAAAAAGTGGGAAGGCAGCTGGAGTAGATGAGATGACAGCGAATATGATTAAAGCCACAGGAATCCATGGAATACATGGTTACACCGGGTGCTGGGGGTGATATGGAAAGAAAACAAAGTGCCGGATGAATGGAAAAAAGGAATTATAATACAGTTGTTCAAGAACGGTAGTAGAAAGAAATGCACCAACTACCGAGGAATCACACTGTTATCACACTGCATTAAGACAATGGAAAAGGTCATAAAAAAAAAAGGATTGCAGAAAATTCTAGGACACCAATTACAGTAACGACAGCATGGGTTCAGAAGTAATAGGGGAACAATAGAGCTCATTTTCTCCCTCCATCAGTTAATGGAGAAGTATTGGGAAAAAGGAAAGGACTTGATAATAGTATTCGTGGATTTGGGGAAAGCATATGACAGTGTACCAAGGGATAAAATATGGGAATAAATGAGAAAACATAATGATCCTGTCATTCCATGTAGGCTTTCACGGCCAGCGTCTTCATCAGTAAACACTTCCGGGCTAAGTGAATAGAAACCTCCAGGATATTACGCAAAGCTAAGCCACCCAGTAGCAATCTGTCTCAAGGGGAAAGGAAGGCATTGCGGGAGATCAATGCAGACAAGAATGTTATTATAGTTGCCGCTGACAAGGGAAATGTTACTGTTTTAATGAATACTGAGGATTATCACAAGAAGATCAGTGATCTCCTGGAACCCAGCACATACAAGAAGTTGAAAAAGGATCCCACAACGATTGTGCTGAATGCCACCAATCGTCTGATAAAACAGTCTTCCATTCCTACAGAAGTTAAAAAGTATCTTTGTAAAACGGAGGCTTATCCTCCGAGATTATATGGATTACCAAAGATACATAAACCTGATGTTCCTTTGAGACCAATAGTCAGCGCAATTGGAGCTCCTACCCAAGAACTAGCCAGACACCTTGCCTCTTTGTTACAACCTTACATAGGCAAAACTGAGAGTCATATTAAAAACTCTCTACACTTCATTGAGAAATTGAGGGAAATTACTGTCGGTCCTAATGACATCCTTGTCAGTTTTGATATAGTGTCTTTGTTCACGATGGTTCCAGTTGATGAAGCTCTCTCCCATATAGCCGATATGTTCCCTACTGATATAGTAGCCTTGTTCCAACACTGTCTATCCTCAACCTATTTTCAGTACAATGGTGAATTTTATGAACAGATCGGTGGGGTAGCCATGGGAAGCCCCCTGAGTCCCGCAATTGCGAATTTATTCATGGAATATTTTGAACATCAAGCACTGCAGTCGGCCAAAAAAAGCCCCTCGAAGTGGTATCCCATATGTGGATGACACCTTTGTAATATGGAATCATGAGGAAGAAGACTTGAATGATTTCCTGGTACACTTAAATAGCATCAACCCAAAGTTAAATTTACTATGGAGAAGGAGAAGAATGGACAACTTAACTTCTTGGATGTATCAGTTATCAAATGGGCGGATGGGACCTTAGGCCATAAGGTCTACAGGAAAGGTACACATACTGATCGCTACCTCCATAAGAACTCAAACCACCACCCTAGGCAAAAGAGGGGGGTCATAAAAACACTAGTGGATAGGGCCAATAATATTTGTGAAACAGGCTACTTACAAGAAGAACTAAATCATTTACGAATGGCCTTTGCGAAAAATGATTATATGAAAAACGAGATTAACCGAGCACTTCACCCAAATAGTAAAATGCCTAAAAATAGGAGACAGCAACAACCATCAGCTGGAAAAGTATTTCTTCCGTTCATCCATAATATCACGGATTGCATTGGAAAAGTACTAGCCAAGTTTCAGGTAGAGACCATTTTTAGACCTACTAAGAAAATTAGTGAATGCCTATACCCCAGGGGTATATAAAATTCCGTGTAGTTGTGGCAGGGTATACATAGGAACTACAAAAAGAAGCATCAATACACGGTTGATGGAGCACAAAAGAAACTGTCACTTGGGACATATCGACAAATCGGCAGTAGCGGAACGTGTTTTTAAGGATGGAGATCACGAAATAAAATTTGGTGAAACAAGCGTGCTAATGAGGACGTCGCACTATTATACACGTATGTATAGAGAGGCAATTGAAATCCACAAACATCAATACAATTTTAATCGTAAAGAAGAAGAATTAAAATTGTATAAGATATGGCGGTCGACGTTGCATCAATCACGTGACAATCGATTGCCTGCAATCGAGAGAACAGACGATAGCCAGAGATAGCTGCACATCGACGCCACGTGACGTGTGGTGGCGCCCCCTACGATCTCCATATAAGCGGCGGCCCCAGCTGCTAGCAGCCAGTCGTCGACTCACCTCGGAAGATGTTCTCCGTAGTTGAGAACGAAACGTCAGGGAGAAGAAGTTCTACAGATCGACCATGGCAACTTAGCCCAGAAGTGTTTACTGATGATGATAATGATCCTGATTCATTATTTAAAAAAGTTCAGATCTGTACGATGGTTGTGAGAGTAGTGTACAAGTAGGAGGTGGAAGATCAAAATCGTTTAAGACAAAGAAAGGTGTTCAGCAAGGCAGTTCGCTCTCCCCTTTATGCTTCATTACACTTATGGACACAATCGTGAAAGAAATCAAGGAAGAAGAGAATGAAGATCTCAGTGTTTTTGTTTTTGCTGATGACATCGCCATTTGGGGAGAGATGGAAACGGAGGTTCAGAGGAAACTAGATTACTTTAACACAAAATTTAAAAAATTCATGTTAACTGTCAGTAGGAATAAGAAAGTGGCTATGAAGATGAGCAGGACACCCACACCTTGTAACATCATACTGGAAGGGGAGAAGGTTGAACGCGTGAAAAGCTTCAATTATCTGGGTAGCATCATATCACACAATCGAAGTTCCAAAATAGAAGTCTTAAACAGAATAACAAAAGGATCTAGCTTCTTCCATCAAGTATCAAATCTAATCTGGGACAAGGAAGTCCCTCTAAGAACCAAACAGACCATGTATAAAACTTATCTCCTGCCAATCATGATGTATAGTCTAGAGGCCTGTGTCATAAATAAGAGAGTAGAGAGTCAAATACAAGCATGTGAGTAGAGAGTCAAATACAAGCATGTGAAGTTCCTTAGGTCAGCTCTACAAAGACTAGGAGAGACAGAGTCAGGAATGATTATGTAAGGAGAGACCTGCACGTGACATTGCTACAGAGGAGAAGGTGAGTGCTTTGAGATTGAAGTGGTTCGGTCATGTGAAGCAAATGCACCAAGCTTGAACTCCATGCCAGTATTTGGAGATGGAGGTACCGGGAAGTAGACCAATTGGGTGGCCTAGAAAGAGATGGACAGACCAGGTTAAGGAAGATCTCAAGAGGAGAGGAGTAACATGGGATGTAGTGGAGAGGGAAAAGCTATACCAGGACAGAAACCAATGGAAGCATATTGTTCATCAAGTTCCCACCCAGCTTGCTGGAAGGAAATCCTGATGTAAGGCATATCTTTTCTGCATAATATTTGTCTCCTGCCTCAGAAGGTTCTGGCAGAGACTGTGGATGTGATTTTTTGGATTCTCGAACCTTTATTGTTTCACTAAAGCAAATACTGGTACTGGTACAAACAGCCACTTGTTAATTTGTAGTCACATTATATTATTTGTTTTTTGCTACTGTCTGAACAGTCTCGGAGACCACAAAATTAAAATGAAGTTGGTAGTTCATCTCAAGTTAGTGGGTGAATTTAAGCAGTTTGTTTTGTTTCACCCTATGTATGTTTTGGAGTAGTTGTAATTAGACTTGAACATAGTTGTGTAGAGGACAGATGACCTTAGATGTTCTGTCCCATAGTGCTCAGAGCCATAGTTGTGTAGAACTGTGTTTGGTGGTCACCTGGTCCCGATGCATGATTGGCTACTGCTGATTCATCTATGTTGCCTAGATAATAATTTGTCTTGAATTCCTTGTGTCAGGTGTTCATGCTTCTTTTAGTGGTACTAAAGTACACTTGAGTGCCATGGATGGCAGAGGCCGTAGATCTGAAGTACTCACTCAAATCCACAGGAAAGATGTATGGAATTAACTGCAGTACAGTGTGTGTGTGTGTGTGTGTGTGTGTGTGTGTGTGTGTGTGTGTGTGTGTTTTGGTGCACGCGCGCGCAGATGTGTGTGCCTTTCAGATGGCTCCATCTAATTTTTATTCTAAGATTAGGGCGCGCGCGCACATGTGTGTGCCTTTCAGATGGCTCCATCTAATTTTTATTCTAAGATTAGGGAGGTATGCAGACCTCGATGTCTGCTGATTTAGCCGTACCAAAAATGAGTTGAAACTTTTGCAATCAATTTCCACACTGGTAAATGCTATTTCAGGTTGTGCTGAGGACACAGGAAGACTGTATTTGTATCAAACTCAATGAAAACAAAAAGAAAAAAAATTACTCTTTTCAGCCCCATTGGCTCCTTCTTCTGGCAGAAGAGTTGGAGGAGAAGGAAGAGGGATGAAGGAAAAGTACTGGAGAGGTTTAGGGAAAGGGGTACAATTCAGAAAAGTCATCCAGGAGCCCAGGCCAGGGGAGATTTAAAATTTAATAACCATTTTTAAGTGTTGTAGAGAAAATAGGATCCAGCTATTCATTAGAAAATGCAAGGTTGCATATGGAAGAGACAATACGTATGTGATTTGGTAAAATTCAAATTCAGCCCACCTCTCCTACTGAAATTAGGAAAATAATAAATTCACACAAAAGTAAAAGCTCCCATGGCATTTCCAGCAGAGTACTGAGAGTTTGTTCCCGACTGTTAAGTAGCATTGTCAGCCACATATGTAATAGCTTACTGAAACAGGGCATTTTTCCAGGTAGACTCAAATATGCTATTATTAAACCATTGCAGAAAAGAGGGGATAGGTCTGATGCTAACAACTACTGCCCAATCTCACTTCTGACAGCTTTATCCAAAATTAAAAGTAATGTATTCAAGAATAACTTCACATATTTGTAGAAATGAAGTACTAAGAAAATGTCAGTTTGGTTTTCAGAAAGGCTATTCAGAAGAAAATGCTATATATGCTTTCACTGATCAGATATTAATTGCTATGAATAACTGGACATCACTCGTTGCAATATTTTGTGATCTCTCAGAGGCTTTTGAATGTGTGAATCATGAAATTCTTCTAGATAAGCTAAGTAGTGTGGTATGTGTGGGACAGTGCACCAATTGTTTAATTCATATTTAACTGGAAGAATGCAGAAGGGCGAATTTAACAGTATTGACAGTCTGCAAAAATCAGCAGAGTCCTCTAACTGGGGAGGTGTCAAGAATGGTGCTTGGGGGAGGTGTCAAGAATGGTGTCTGAAACACTAGAAGAAAGAATGATCTTCACTATTCTGGATTAAATTTGACCTCGGCACAGAAAGGGGTGAGTTATACTGCCACAAAAATCTTTTATCATTTGCCAAAAAGCATTAAAAGTCTGACAGATAGCCAACCAAATAGCATTTAAAAATAAATTAAAAGAATTTCTGAATGACACCTATTTCTACTCAATAGATGAATTTTTAGAAATGAAGTAGTAACTGAAAAAAATTGTATCAGTTAAAGAATACTTATGATAAATTGACACTTTCCATCTCATTACAAAATGTGTTCATGATCTATGGAACAAGTATTAATGTAATGTAATAACACCTTTGTCCAATCCCATGGGCAGGAGCAGTCACATGGATAAAAGCGCAAGGCCTAGGTAATGGAGAACAGCATTTATCTGCTTTAAGTGCATCATTGTCACAACATAGGTTCCTTTCAGTGCATCGTATATGAGTCCATATCGTACTTTACTCACCCCTAAGGCCCGTCACCCCACTCTCCTCCCTAAATTCTCCCAAGTCCCCCTTCCACTCACCTTATTCTCCAAACACAACTTCAAGTTCCTAAGCTTCCTATGTAAGGTGCTCTCTGATATGATGTGACAAGTGACATGAAGTGTGGCATGGCAGATACATGGCAGTGGCGTGACATGATAGGTACTCAACGTCAATAGAAGTGATATGGCATTCGTAAAAGTACATCATGTCATTTTTGGATGTGCAAGGTATTTTGGCTTTAGTCAACCTGATTGATGTTAATCAATGAAAGCCTGAAAGATGTTGTTGAGTACATCCTTACTGGCATACTAGTGTGAACAGTTGTGGTATTTTTAAGGTATTTAAAGAGCTGACTATGTATCCCTCTTTCTTTCTTTATTTATTTTTCCCAATGACACACTACCCATCAAAGAATTGTGGCTGAAACATCAAAGACAATATGAGAACATATGCAGTCTGAATCACTGATTTAAATCTTGAAAAAACCAATCACTGGAAACTGTGGAATCTGCTGAACTGTATTTATAACAGCAAGCGCATCAAAGTTAAAGCTTCTTCTAAATGTGGATAAATACCTTATAATTTCAATTCATAGTCTCATTTGCTTTTTCAGGTGCAGATGGATTAATTTATCAATTAATATTGGGGAGTGTGTGGCTGAAACACTGATGATAAAGTATTAAAAGAAAGTTCTTCCAGTAAATCATTGTTTGGAGTTGTGCTTCCACTTCTGGAACCTACACTTTTGCCAGGACACGCTTGCAGATTCCCTTGTTATTTTGTTGCAGTAGTACTTTTTGCTCTAACAAAACACATAATGAGAACATGCCCTCATAGACAACTAACTAATTAAAGACACACATTTAATTACAGATTACCTAAGGGAAGAAGGTCTATAGAATTTTCGGTTTGTATATTAGTGTCAGTGATTCAGGTGTTGGATGGTTCAATAAATTATGACATGAATATGATAGTTCAAACGATCTGTTTGTTCCATGTACCTGCCATTCACCTAAAGAGATTGCCAACCCCTCAGACACTGAAGCATCACGGGGTTGCATATGTACAAGACATTGTCTCTCTGGACTGCATCGATCACAACAAGGATGACACACAGCAGGACAAGTGCCACCAGAGGTTCTCCTTGCCAGGGACTTATGTCCTCTGCCGTGCCACATGTGTGGAACTGGATCAGCACAAATTCCACCACGTCCTGGCTATAAAGGTTGGCGCAAGCCAACGTGTCAGCAATTCACTCCATTGGAGATGTGGGCCAGTTCATGTGCCAACTCTTAGCAGCAGCCCATCAGTCAGAGCCCCATCAGAAGCCACCACAGCAGGACCTACGACTTTCCAGCGATATCCTGAGACATACCTGTTGGCCAGCTATGCCAAATGCTTAACCTCCGTCATTAGGGTTTATCAGTGGCTTAGTATTCACGTCCACTACATTTATTCACTGCATGTTCCAGGCATATGCCTGTTAGTGTCTGAAAAGTTGCGTTACTTTTTATTGAAAAGAGTTTTCCTACATTGTTAAGTCTCTCTACTTTGGTCATAATAAACCTGTGTTTTCGTTTACCTGTGTCTTCTTATTTCTTATCACGCATCTCCCCGTGGGCGATATAGCAATTTTTTTCATAACATTATGCGTATTCATGATGGTGTATGTTTTAAAACAGCTATGTAGCACAATATAGACCACTCTATGAGAAATTATATCAAAAGCCAGAAAACCAACAGTGTTATGCAATTGAGAAATGAGCTGCGTAGTTTCTTTCTTAACTGAATTAGTGCATTGTCTTTTCAGAATGAAGTATGTATGTAGCTACATACTATATACTAGGGATTCAGCAAATCAGTAAAAGGATTTGAGATAAGATTATAGAAAGTCACTTTATGTATTTCTATTTGGTTCTATACCTTCTTCCTATTCCACAAATAAATTAAAGGAATTTTGATTATCGCCTATGTCTATGGCATTTTACATGCTATCATATCCCACACTTTGACTTGATCATAAATACGGGGGTCTTTCTCCACAAGATCAACAAAGTCTGTCTTGACCTCAGGATTGTACGTCATTTTCCTGGGTACAGAGATAATTGCACAACCAAAGCAGAAACATACCCGACCTATCAGTAGCATACACATGGCACACTGCAAAAGTGGAGTTCGCTGCATTCATATGGCAGTGGCATAGCATGCTGTACCACTCAGTTATGTTGTTTCAGACTGATAGATGGTGTTCCATTAGATGTGTTCTGTCTGAAGTTGCAAGTTAAATGCATGTTGTGCCACATCATGCACCAGATCACTTGCCGTGTAACTCTGGTGGACACCCTGCTTTAGTAACTATTTTATTGCCTACACATTTGTTTGCTGTTTTTGCACAGGATTCAGCAAATACCTTCCAAACTTGCTGTTTAACAACAGTCTTAAGTATGTTATTGTATCGGCAGAGGTTGTTGCCCAGTCAGAGTCCCTTCTTACTGGATCCATTGTTCAAATGTCTTTTGTTCATCTTTCTCACTTTCCTAACACAACTGTGCCATATAATTTGAGTTTATTGTTGTCATTTTGATCTCTTTGTGAAGCTAGTATTTGGAAATTGTTTAGTACAAAGTTATATGGAAAAGTTAGTGAAGTGGAAGTTAGTGTGGTGTAAAATGTTCCATTATTTCCCTTCCCACTCATCTTGCAATGAAGCAGTGGACTAGAGAAGGGGTCTCTGTTTTTCAGCAAGATTCAACAAGATCTTGTTAAGCAGTGGTCACTGCAGAACTATGAATAATTATGTAGATTTTGTAAATATATGCGACAAGACTTTTCAACAATACTGTAATGTTAAGATAGTGTTCACATGAAGGAATTTGTTGTTTTATTTGTTCTAAGAATTGTTGGAATTTTGCGAGATTAATGGCTCTACCACATGGTGAACTCTTAACACTGGTAAAGTCCGTAATGGACATAATGTTTGGGATGCTCGATTTGATGGTAACTGAATGTAGGTTCAGCTAGATTAGGCTTGAACAAGTATGTGCCACACTTTGATTTTGTTATGCTTTCTTTTAGGTGTGAAATAGGATGCATGTAAGTTTGTAACTTAAGAGGTTTTGGTTCCTTTGATGTCACTGCACAAGCAGAGAGCTCATTACACTCCCTGATAATTACTGATGGCGTTGGATGTTACAGGTTCAACAACACTCTGGATTTGTATGTATAGTTCTTCAGAATGGATCTTCCTATTTGCAGCAGAATGTGTGTTGTTTTTTAGCTTCTCAGTAGATTAAAACTGTGTGCTGGCCCAGGACTTGACCAATGAACCATGCCTTTTGTGGGTAGTGCTTTTATTGATTACCATACTCTTACTGATATAGTTATCCAGTCACACTTCACAGTCCATCCTCATAGCTTCCATTCTGACAGTAAAACCCTTCTACTTTTCAAAGTTCAGAGAATCTCTCCTGCAGTTCTTGTGGTGAAATAGTACTGCTGGAAGAAAGGATCTCATAAAGAAATGCCCTAGCCAAGGCCTAGACAGAGTTTCTAGTAGTGGTTGATTATCTGCTTGTTGTGCAAACAAAATTGGGTGCACCCAGGGCAAATGTGGATGTACATTTTGCTTCAATGTACATAATCATCTACATTATTTGCATGACCCAACATAGACAAAAATATTGGTGCAAATATGATTAACAAATCACTTATTCCCTGGAAATTAATCTCCCAAGAAAGTGTATTTACTCTGTCTTGAAATGAAAATACAAACAAGAAAAATACATCTAACTTCAAAATGTTTTCTGTTGTTGCTTACTTCATTAAAGACTGCTGTACGGATTACTTGTTTGTATGACACTTCTGCCTGAAAGTGGCCTTTTGTGGAAAGTCTGTTGGTTGCCATTGATGACATATCACGAGCGATGATGAACTAAGATTTTTTTTTAAGTAGTGAACTTTATAAAAGACATTGATACTTGTAAGTTGATTTGGAATTTAATTTCTTGATGCTGAATCTATTCTATTTTGAATAAATTCTTGAGGGACAGGGTATCCTCAGGATGTAATGCTGTATTCTTGTTTGCAAAGGACGATAGTTAACCAAAAACTGCACCATTGGTTTCCTGCATTCTGGCAAGCCACAGTGGTTTGTCCTTGTTTGTTAGTTGCTGTATAAGAGTCACAGTGATGCTGTCAATCTGTCCTGATCTCAAACCAAGTGTACAAGACAGAGCATGTGCTTGATCTGCCACCAATACAGATTGACTGAACTACAGACTCAGTTGGTGCAGATTTATAACACTGGAGGAAACTGTAACATAATTTTCATACTGATAAAACATGTACTGAATTGATTCTTTGACAGTTGCTACCTCTGCCACCTCTTGGAAATATTGACTGCTTACTAGGGCTATCTCTCAAATTTTTGAGATTCAGGTTATTTTGTTTAAAGATAGGTCATCTAGTTTAAGTACTTATTTTTCAGAAGCTAACGAAACCAAAAGGTTCTGATTGACAACTCAGTGTAGGAATTTTCAGAAATGGGATATGCGGTATAAATTTGTGCTTTCTGCTAAATCCTTGCAAGACTGTGATCCATGAGCAGTTTGGATTCTACTGGCCACTTAAGGCAAAGGTGGAATTCTAACTTAGTGGTTACAAAGTTATTCTTTTGTGAGTATTGTAATGATAAAGTTCCACACATTTTCTTGAATGACACCTCTGCCAGGTCTAACAAGCAAGTTAATTTACATAAAATGAAAAAAATTCTGGAGCAGTCTGTAAAAGGAATGTACACCCCCTCTAACATATAGTCAGGCTTCAAAATCAGTGTGGGCTTGTAATTTAGAAAAAGAAACCATTTCAGTTTATTTGCTCATGGAGGGGGTTACATGGTGAGATTTCTACAGGGATTAGAGAAGGTATCTCCAGTAGCCCCATGCCCATCTGAGAGAAGGGAAAGCACCAAAAGAAAGAAACTAGGCCATTTAGCAATTGCCCAAGGCATTGGCTTGGAACAGAAGAGGGAGACATTTTTTGGCCATGGTTCCAAGAGTTCTTAGTCTCACAAGTCTTTTGATCATGTGCTGTGATTTGACTGGTAGGGTAGTTCTGCGGATGACAATTTGGCCTATTCCAGCATGAATCAGTCAATTGATCTCACATCAGCTGACAGGCGATGGGGGAAAAGGCAGACTCTTTGTAAAATTTAGGTTCAGTGTCTGGACATACCTTGTACATCTCGTCCCCTCTCCATGAAAGAATTCATCATATGTGAATTCAACAATATCTGTGGGGCCTTCAATGTGGGGCTGACAGTGTTTTAATTTCATTCAACAGTTCAATATTTTAATTCTATTTAACAGTTCAAATCTTGTAATCTGAATATAATCGTAAACATGACACAGGACTGTGACAGTGGTGGCATGACAAAGGTAGCTGAAGCTGGTTTCAGAGACAGTGTTAAGGAGTACAAGCAACTGAAACACTCATATGACAAGGATTAGCACATAACATAAAAATAACCAATGCATGTTTACAAATCATTTTTTAAATTAATAAAGTAAGTGAATGATTGATTTCTAGTATTATTAGAAGAAATAATGGTGGTCCTTGTGTGGTTTGTAATAGAATAGGAGGTGTGCGACATTGAAAGGCTTCCTCATTAGGCTGTGGTTAGTTTCTTTAAGACTACGCAAGTACACAGCATCCAGAGTCCTTATGGTGACTGGGTAACCACAAAGATGGCACCAATTGGTTGTCAACCTGACAATAAGGGAGGTCAAAGTCATGGAACAAAATTCTGAAATGCAACAGTTTGTTTTATTTCTAATCTGCAAGGATGGAAGTATTGTAAGTGAAATTTATTTTGAGTTCATTAGCATCATCAATTACATCCCCTAAGTAACAATGTAACTATTTAATTGACCAAAGAAAAGTTGTCTAACTGAAAGTATATTAATGTGTGGCTGCCACTAAGTCAGTTACTTGATTAAATCTTTGTGAGCATCAACCAGAATGACATATGAAATTAAATAGATTTCATTAACAAAAGTATACACTGAGGTGACAAAAGTCATGGAATAGTGATATGCACATATACAGTTGGTGGTTCTGTTGCATACACAAAGTATAAAAGGGCAGTGTGTTGGCGGAGTTATCATTGGTACTCATGTGATTCATATGAAAAGGTTTCCGACATGACTACGTCCACATGATGGGAATTAACAGACTAGGAATGCAGAAAGGTAGTTGGAACTAAATGCATGAGACATTCCATTTTGGAAATCATTAGAGAATACAATATTCGGAGACCCGCAGTGTCACTAGTGTGCCAAGAATGCCAAATTTCAGGCATTACCTCTCACTACAAACAATGCAGTGACCGACAGCCTTCACGTAATGAATGAGAGCAGTGGCATTTGCGTAGATTTGTCAGTGCAAATAGACAAGCAACACTGTGTGAAATAACCACAGAAATCAATGTGGGACATACGACCGACATATCCATTAGGACAGTGCAGCAAAATATGGCGTTAAGGGGCTTTGTCAGCAGACAGCCAACACAGGTGCCTAGGCTAACAGCACAATGTCACCTGCAGTGTCTCTCCTGCACTTGTGATCATATCAGGACTCTAGGCGACTGGAAAACCCTGGCCTGGTCAGATGAGTCCAGTTTTCAGTTGTTAAGATTGATGGTAGGATTCGAGTATGGTGCAGAACCCCACAAAGCCATGAACCCAGGTTGTCAACAAGGCACCGTGCAAGCTGATGGTAGCTCCATAATGGTGTGGGCTGTGTTTATATGCACTGTGTCCTCTGGTCCAACTGAACCGATTATTGACTGGAAATGGCTATGTTTGGGTACTTGGAGACAATTTACAGCCATTCATGGATGGAATTTTGATGGGCAACCATGCACCATGTCATCAGGTACAGTTGTTCACAATGGGCTGAAGAACATTCTGGACAATTCAAGCTAATGGTTTGACCACCCAGATCGCCAAACATGGATCCTACCAATTCATGGGACATAATCGAGAGGTCAGTTCATGCACAAAATCCTACACCAGCAACACTTTTGCTATTATGGACTGCTATAGAGTCGGCATGGCTCTATATTTCTGCAGGGGATTTCCAACAATTTGTTGAGTACATGCCATATCAATTTGGTGCACTACAGAGGGCAAAAGGAGGTCTGACACGATATTAGGAGATATCCCATGATTTTTTTCATATCAATTTAAAATGCCAACTACAAAACATGATGCTTCTCATTGCATTAATGAGTCTTATAAACAAATAATATCATTTAAAATAACACCTGACGCTTAGTTCCTTCAACCCAAATTTGTGTGATTGCAAAAATGAGATAATTAACTTCAGTTAATGTGAATAGAAAGATGGTAACAATAAATCATGACAACAAAACATTAAAAGAACAAATAGCCACATTAATAAAAGACTTTTGTTTTAAAAAAAGGGCGCGTTCATAAGACAAATTCTAACAGTTTCGGCAACAAGAGAAGCAGTGCAAAAGTGGATTGTGAACTGCACACTTCTCTTACTACAGTTGACCTACTTGAAACGTTTAGCCGATCCTCTTCTCTGGGTATGTGGTTGCATCAATCTCCACAACTTCTTCTCCGAAGAAATAATACTGGTTAGAGGAACTAAAAATGCTCTCTATCTCGATAGTAATAACTTGGTACCCTCATACTTTCACTTCAGTTCAGGTATATTTTCATCTCCACAAATTTCACATGTAAGCATGCAAACTCTTGCAAGTCAACTACGCCGATACCCATTAGATACAATTAAATATAATTACATTGTAATGGGTTTAATAACCACCAGAAATTCAAAAAACAGGTCTTGGCATCTAGCAAGTCTAACACCAAGGTTAAGTAAGAGTCTCTAGACACATCATGTTTCAATTATCTATAACAATTACAGTTATTCAACTGCCAAGGAATAATACGTAGTTACTCCTTGCATCCTCCATACAGGTTCTATGACGTGAACAGCAAACACTTGTCAGCGTCGCTCGTCTGACGCAACTCTTGTCTTCCCACGATAAATGTCCATCCTGCACACACAGACATGTGTTGCGCAGTAAATAGGCTCTCTCTGTCACACTTATCTTTAAAATATCACACGTTCGAGGCGGCGGAAGGTCGAGTGGTTTCAGAATTTCCGTGGAAATTCTCGAATCACTACATATCCTCCTCCTTAGATTGAACACGCGATATTTTATACGTAATTACTATGTACATTTATATCACAAAGGATAACACTTCTTTTTTCAACAGTACACATTTTTTATTAATAATCGTAAATACTCTTGTTCTTATTACTTGGTCATTATTTTTTTCCATTCTACTACAATTATAAAACGTGAACCTTTTAATCCACGCTGGAGTTAGCTCTTTCAATATCCAAAAATCGAGAAGACCAAAATTTTTGTTTTCTGCTCTTTTTCCAATCGTAAATTCCAGGTGTCATGGACACTTAAATTTTTCATCCTTTATTCTACTTTTTTGTACTATTTTTTCCTCAGTACCCGCTAGTATCATTATTTATCGCCATCTGCAATCTGGACGGACTCGGGGAAAAATGAACGTGTTCCTTTCGACATTCATAAAACCTAATAATGCTAGTGGCATATAGAATCCATACTTACCAGAATAATTCCTACAAAACGTGTGACTTCTGTCACAATACTGTCCTTTTCCCCTCGGATCAGTGTCTTTACCTCACATATGGGTTGACCCTACAAGTGCACTTCCTCCTTCCAGTTTGGTAGGTACACCCCTCTTAATTTCTATTCTCTAATGGTACAGGTCAGTCCCCTTCTTGGTGCCCCTGTCCGCACAGTATAGGTCAGCCTTTCTTAGGTCTGCCTATCTGCCTTTTATATCCAATAAATGCCGGTGTGCCCCCCACCCCTTTATCCTTCCTGAGTAGGACTCATGGTCCATTTTCCAAGTATACATCTTCATGTACACTATAATTAAATATCCTCTGGAAAATAAAGTCTGCTTCACACTTAACACTCACTTGCTAATACTCCACTTCTCTTCCACTTCTAAGCTTCCAGTAGACACCACATTTATATACACTATTCAATATATTATACATTTACTTATGTTATACTTGTCCCACTATCCTACAGTAACTATCACAATTAGTTCCTCCCTGGCTTATGCTCATTAATTCCTCCTTGGTTTGTGCTCTCCTTAATTACTTACACTTGCTTCTTATGTATCCCTGATGTAGAATTATCATAGGTTTTTTTTTTTATATCCTTGTGTATATAAGCGATATGGAATTGTCATTGTTCTTTTTTTATATATAAGTTTCTTTCACGTACCTAGACAATGTAGAACCGTTATAGTAAACGACAATGTGTGCATATTGCCCTAAAGTGTCCCTATATAACCATATGTGCGATGTAGAACCCCCACAGTAAACGACAATGTGTGCATCCTTTCCCGATGTACAACATTCCTGTCCCCCTACAATGCTTGACAGTTCTCCCCTTTTTATGTGTAATATCATTGTTTGTGTAATCGTATTTTTTTATTTATTTATTTGTGTGTGTGTGTGTGTGTGTGTGTGTGTGTGTGTGTGTGTGTAGCCTGATTCTTTGGCCTACTTACATAAAATAAGTTGTAGGTTATTGGAAACCTCAGAAAATGAGAAGGACTTCTGCGATATAAGTATATGAATATGGAAAGAGGAAAAGATAGATAGGTCCTCGAATGAGAAGTAAGAAAGGAAAAAGTAGAAACAGTTGCTAAGATCAAAGAAGAGAAAGAAGATAGCCCCAAAGACAGGAAACCCTTCCCACCCCCCCTTCCCCAGGATCCCTACTTCACTGGTAATTGAGTGAGAAGCCGAAGGAGGTATGGTGTTAAACGTATCCTACAGAACGGACTTTCTCACCTTCGCCTTTGAAGTCTCCAAAGAAACATCTTAGCAACACCTCTGGAATGGCAAATGGTGAAGAATCAGTCACACTTGTCTTTGAGGGTTGTTTGGAAGGTGTGGTGTGTGTTCTGTGTTAGCCATGTTTGTACTTACACTACCCACCCCTTCAAAAACTACTATAAACCCTCCCCTTTACATCAGATCTCATAAAAGGTATAAAATATTCTATAAAAATAGACAATTATGTACTACGATCAAATAGTTGTTTAGTTAATCACTTTACAATATATTTATACATACATAAAATACTCTGTTCAGTTTATGTTGTCTCGATATCACTCTGTTTGAATAGTACCATGATATTATTTTTCCATTAACTATGTTCTATTCATTTCATTTCATGTCTAGGGATCACTGTTTATCCACGATTCCCTTAAGTCTATTATTTTTCTATCATATCCGGTTTTCTATGTGCTAAAATTATCGGATAGCTTAAGAATTCATTAATAGATAACAGAATAGTTTAAGATTTGAAGGGAATTCAGTCCAGGAAAAATAGTACAGAAGAAGCACATAAACAACTCGGGATCCGACGGTCATCACTCCGCCCGTTAACACAGAATGTTAACATCTCTGGGGAATAAATATAACTCCACCCGGATCCCATGGATCTGATATTAACTTCACTTGAGCAAGTGCAGACCAGTACTCCTTATTAAATTTTATGTGTAGGTCTCCCCACAGCAAAACAATTACCACTTCACTAGGAAACACAACATTAGGTAAAGTTATTCTATTTTCTACTATGTCATGGACAAGTTTGAATTCTTCACACAAGTCATCCATAACCTTGATAGCATCAATAAGTTTAGAAAAAGCAACCATGTTTCCGGAGATTACACTCTCGGTAACTTCTCGATCTCTAATTAGTTCAAATGGTTCAGCCAACATACATTTATAATGTCAAAGTTGGCTATTTTTCCTTTAAAACTTTGTCCTATATTATCTACTCGTGAACTAACAACACATGTAGTAACACCTGGGGTTTTCGACTGAATAATCGACATTACTTCCTTAGGTCGATCTGTGCTCTCTTTCAAAGTATTCATTTCCTGTATTAAGGAATTAAATGTAACGTTACATACATTTTAACAAAATTTTAATTTTTCACTAAATTCAGATTCTACATTATTATATTTATCTTCAGTTTCACATTCTAACTTTTTAACTAAGTCCTGAAGTTGGTTACTCTGTGTTGACTCAAGTCAGTGAACAGTTGGTTTACGTGACTACTTAACGAACTAGATAACTCCTCTCTCAAATCTATTTTAAAATTCTCTACTTTAGTAATTAAAACGTCAAATTCAGTCTTCAAATTTCCCATGCCTTCACATAACTGACTTTATTCTTTACTTTGTTCATCTATTCTAGCACTTAACAACCCTGAAGTCTCATTCTGAACATCCAGTTTATTATTTAATTGAGTGTTCACTGAATCTAATTTAAAACTGAGCATTTAGAGTTGTATTTAGTTCCTTTCTTAATGAAGTATTTTGAGCTGTGAATTCTTTACTTTGTGCATCTAATTTTTCCCTTAAAGTTGCAATTTGAGCATTTGACTCTGTTCTTTGGCTGTCTAATTTAAGACTTTAATTAAATTTGCTACCTCAGTCCAGTCCGGCATTTCTTTTGTCACTGTCATGGCCATGGCTGGTTCCGATGTTTCCCCAGTTTTTTGAGTATTATCTATATTTTTCTTACTTTTAGATCACATTATCATTAAAAAAATCACTTCTGAGTATAACAACTTTACCAACAGTCTATTTTGGACAGTATCCTTAACTTCATACTCAAATAATTGTCTTTCGCTCAACCGGCATAGAGTTTTAGGCTGCATCGGTGAGCAGGAGTGGAATCAGCACCAGTGAACAACACAGGCACCAGCAGCGTCAAAGGTTGGTTTCAGTGTTGGTGTCAGTGAACGGATTTATAGTCAGCACCAGTGAGCAGCTGCTGGTGCCGTTGGCATCCGTTGCTGGTTATGGGGTCCACGCCCCCGCGATGTGCGTGATGGCTGCTTACTCTCCACACTGAATCTTCATCGTCGAATAGATCTCGTCATAACTCTTTTTAGTCTTAAACTGTTGACATTTTCCCTGCATTTTTTCTTGTATGGTATTTATTAATTTTCAACCCTTTTTACCGTTTATGCAGAATCCAGCTCTGCGAAACAATTTCCCTGTCTTGTTACTAATAGTTGCTATGGCAACTCACAATATCCTTTTATCTTGATTTCGTTTGAAAATTCCCCTTTCTTCAAGTCCTGATCACTTCGGACCCCACATTCTAACGCTCTTTTGACGATAGAACATGTGCAGTACAATACAAACTTTATGTTTTCACCAATTAATGGTGTAGTTAACTATGTAGAATAACGTTCTTGCATTCCACATATAAATATGTCCATCTTCTCATATTTCACTCGTAGTTCGAACTTTAGAAACACTTAATAAACATGTACAAATGAGTTTCGTTTTGGAACCACTCAAAAATTCAAAAACTGGTCTTGCTTCTAGCAAGTCTAACACCAATATTAAGTAAGAGTCCCTAGACACATCATGTTTGAATTTTCTATAACAATTACAGTTATTTGACTGCCAAGGAATAATACGTAGTTACTCCTTGCATCCTCCATACATGTTCTATGGCGCGAGCAGCAAACACTTGTTGGCATCGCTCGTCTGACGCAACTATTGTCTTTCCATGATAAATGTCCATCCTGCACACACAGACACGTGTTGTGCAGTAAATAGCCCTCATTCTCTCACACTTATCTCTGAAACATCACATGTTCGAGGCGGCAGAAGGTCAAGTGGTTCCAGAATTTATATGGAAATTCTCGAATTACTACAAAATACAAAACAATCGCAGTTTTATTTAAAGACAACAATCCTAGGTAATGTTACAAAATTGCAGTTCACGACAGTAGAAAAATAAGTCATCGTTAACTTTTGCAGTGGAAATTGGCCAAGGAACATGATTAGTCAGTGTCGTTAGTGCCCAGAAGAACTGATAAGGCAGGATGTGTCCTGGGGGAGAAGTTAAATTCTGGAATGAATAAGAGGAATGCTTCAGTTGAGTTGTGACATCCAGAGTTTCTTTAAGTTGTTTGGCAAAATTCAGGTCCCCAATTGTAGCAGTGGAATGCTTTGTATAGAAGTCCACAATTATGCAGCGATGCTCGGTATATATGTGGAGTGAAATTCCAATTTGAACACAAAGTGAAACTGTTGTGGATTGGCAAGACAGCCAATCCACTAGGAGGAAGCCGAAAGGCACGCGTTTAAGCTCACGCAGGCTGGCGTGAGGTCTGGAACAGGACAGGGAAATGAAAATAGCCAAAATCGTACATAGCTGCTGGAATACTTAACTTTAATCCATAATTGGTGAACATCGCTCTTGACGGTACATGTTTTACAGCATCAATAGTGACTGGTAATGGCGCCTTGCTAGGTCGTAGCAAATGACGTAGCTGAAGGCTAAGCTAACTATCGTCTCGGCAAATGAGAGCGTAATTTGTCAGTGAACCATCGCTAGCAAAGTCGGCTGTACAACTGGGGCGAGTGCTAGGAAGTCTCTCTAGACCTGCCATGTGGCGGCGCTCGGTCTGCAATCACTGATAGTGGCGACACGCGGGTCCGACGTATACTAACGGACCGCGGCCGATTTAAAGGCTACCACCTAGCAAGTGTGGTGTCTGGCGGTGACACCACAGAAACCATTATGAGGACTGGAACAGTGTATATTTGTTGTGATAATTCAACTGTTAGTCAGGGACCAATTGAATTTGTTGCGTGTGAGACAAACTGTCTTCAGAATGTTTAAAGCAGAAATGGAGTCTACAGGAGATGTTGAATTATGTCATTCAGGTGTAAATAATGACGCTGAATTGCACTGCCTTTGTCTACTTGGAGGCAGGACATGTGGTGGAGTGCTGGGTTGTGCTTATGCTGTGGCGGTTGAACAATATGTGCTCAGATTTGTTGGGGAGTTGAATTTTATTTCTGCATACTCCTTCAAAACAACATGGTAGCCTTCTCCAAGATACTGGCTTGTGATCACCATTTTTCTAATGCAAGTTTCCAAATTTTGTAAACTTTGAACATAACTTTGTCATATCAGACAACAGTGAAAACAATGCAATGACAAAGCATCAACATAGTGAAATAATGCGAACAGTGCCAAAACCATCTGATAGTAGATGCAGATAATGAAATAGGGAGCAATAACTAAAAGAGTGAAAGGTGGCTAAGAAAGACATACTGGTTAATTTTGGGATAACTGGGAGTGTGTAACACACAGTTGCAAAAGTAGTGACGTATTAGTAGCACTGGGGTCTGTTAATCCTATTGAATCAAGTTACAGCCACATTAGAACACAGAGTGGCTCACAGTGGAGAAGAGGCATCAGCTGTGTTGCTGTTTAACAAAGGTCAGACGTCCACAACGAACAGGCTGTTGCTCATAGCAACAATCTAGTGGGGAAGTAGTTCTGTCCAGCAAGTAATAATATCAAACTAATATGCATAAAACCTATAAGGCACAGAGGTAACTTTACAGGAATGACACAAATGCTACACTTACACAAAATATTCTTACTTATCAGGGGCCTGATGGGGTGAAAACACACAACAGAATCATCAGTATGGCTGAACAATAGAATGACATAGGAAACACTTACCCTATCTCCCACCTCAGATATAAGATAAAATTTGTTCCTAATCCCTAGACCATAAATTGTACAGATGGGCAGAATATGGGTTATAGTGGTCATTGTCATTTGCAGTGTAACAGTTTTAGTGAGCATTGGCTTTTGTCTTGAATGGTTCTTTCTGAGTTTTAACAATGTGGAAAAAGATAGATTGCTACTTACTGTAGAGAAGACACATTAAGTTGCAGCTAGACACAATTTAAAGACACGTACATAAAGCTTTGGGTCACAGCCCTCATCAGCAAAAGAGAAACACCTGCCATTCATATACACAAGCAAGCACACGTCATGCACGCACAACCGCCAATTCCAATAGCCCTAGTGTAGCTTCTAGAATTTTCGGTCATGTTTGCATGAGGTGTGCTTTCTTGTGTGTATGAATGATGTATGTTTCTCTTTTGCTGATGAAGGCTGTGGCCGAAAGCTTTATGTAAGTTTCTTCTAATTGTGCCTGTCTGCAACGTAACATATCTTCTTTATGGTAAGTAGCAATCTATCTTTTCCTACATTATTGATATTCCTATGTGGAGTTTCCATTATTTTCTTTCTGAGTTTTGCTAGATCCACTACAGGAGATGGCATATTGCTGCCTTGATACTTGGTTAATTGATCAGATTGAACTATAATCTTCCAATCTAGGAGCTGCAATTTGGAATTGCATTATTTGGATGATGGAGCTGTTGTCTCTGTGACAAATCTGCATTTTTCTGCTGAACTCTCTTCCAAATAATCTTTAATATTTTAGCCAGTGACTTCACTTCACTGGACTTCATTCCTGGTTGCAATTTCTCGATTTCAAATGGGAAGTGCATTGGGTGATCGTAAACCAACTCAAAGGGATGCAACCCAGTTGCTTCCTGCATCATGGTATTGTGGGACTAAATTAGAAATGGCAATAGTCTACCCTAGCCTGAGTGCAAAAGTTCACATAATAAGACAACATTTGAACAACAGTTTTATCAATGCTTTCAGCCCTGCCATTACTATTAGGATAAATTGGCATAGTCCTTCGCTTCTTTATTTTAAGTTGTCAATGTACCTGTGCCATAAGACTGGACGTAGAGTTTGTCTCTCTGTTTGAAGAGATAGACTGCAGCAGGCAGCCTGGACTGACTGCACTAAGCACTCAACTTTCATGTCACAGCACAGGGCCAGATGGCCCTGCATAACGGTTTCACACATCTGCTCATGTCTTAGTAATTTGTAGGTGGCACCTCAAAACCAAAAACATTCGTGCACCCCATCGAGGGTGTAGCCAAGACTGGAAAGAAGTACTCTGTAATTTATATACTGCACTCACCTTTAGAAAAAGAAATTGTATCAGTTTATTTGGTCATGGAAATTACATGGTGAGGATTGCCATGGGCGCAAGGGGAGATAACTCTGGTATCTCGGAGATGAAGAGCAAATTCCAAGGTAAAGAAACTAAGCCATTTAGTGTCTGCACTAAGCAGTTACTTGGAACAGAGGAGAGGAATGTTTTTGCCATGGCTCTGAGAGCCCCCAGTCTCAGAAGTCAGGTGATCATACTGCACGATTTGATTGACAGGCAGTGTTGCTGATAATGATTTGGCCTATTCTAGTGTTAACTGCCCAATTGTTGGCACATCAGCTGAAAGGTAAAGGAGGAAAAGGTGGCCTCGTTGTAAAATTTAAATAATAAAAATGTCTTGCATTCAGGGCCTGGGGGCACCTTGTACAGGAACATAGAACCTTGCAGCGGTCATCCAACACCTGAAAAACTGTGAACTGTAGTACCGGAAACACATATGATTACCAAACTTCCTTTGATACATTGAAAGACAGATGTGCCAGCAATGCTGCCAGAATTATTGTGGTGTACACCACTTACATTAATTGACGCTGCCGTTGGTAATGTTTTTTCTAGTGGTCCACTTGTTTTTGAAGCAGTGCTGACTGCTCATTATGTATGTATTTATGTGACTGGAGGAATTGTAGCAGTTCAGTGCCCACAAAACACACATTTTGTAGAACTTTTCTCATTGCCAGTTATGCGAGTCTTTTTCAAAAATGAGTTTACTAGATCACATTTCAGAGGCACATCCAACAGAAACAAGTACCAAGCAGCCAGCACCTTTGAGTAGCCAGGCTGTCATAGTGGAGAATAGCGTTGGCACAGTATTAGGCTAGATTAAAGTTCAGGAACACAGTACATTCTCCTCCTTCAGTTTGTATAGTATAAATATTTACAGCATGTATAAATGTGTTCAGTAAACATCAGCCTCATTTTCTTTCTAGGTGGAACTCCAGTTTGTATAGAGGACACAAGAGTATCAAAACAGGAGCTCATTTCACCAGATGTAATTGTTATGCAGGTTGCTGATCGAAGTTCCCAGTCATCACAAATGCCCAGCTTTTATGCTGACTACATAAGTACCTACAAATTTATTAACGTATTTCTTTCTTCGCTCTTTTGTGCTGCAAATATTCTTTGATAAGTAATAACTGCAGTGATATACTGCATAACTATTTGAAAGTATAGTATGTAGTTTATTAGATGATTTATGTCTTTCAGGACACTTAAAGTTACAAAAATAAGTAATGTTTATCATATCTGATCTTCAGACTATCTGCAGGCATCATCTAGGAGACTTATACCTGTGAGTGAAATTGGCTTAGCTATTTTACATTGCTCACTGGAGAAATATTGCAATCCAGCATTCAGCTTTGCATCTAAACTATTACAAGGATGTAAAGGAACAGTGATCCAAGACTCTTCTGAACCAGTATTGGCACTGGACACACAAGAAGCAGAAGCACTTTGTGGTAAAATTAAAGCATCTTCTAGTAACCTGTTTGAAAGAAAGAAAATAATACCAGCAAGTGGAACAAGTGACAAAGATTGTGAAAGTACTTCAGGAGTGGCACAAAGATTTGAGAATGATGAACATCAAAATACAGGCTCAATGGACATTACACCTCCAAAGCAAGTACTATTTACAGAACCACACGCAAGACTGCAAGAAAGAGGAAAGGATTCACCATTGTCAAACAAAATGAAGCCTTTGCCCAGTCACTCCAAGAGGTATGTTAAGTTTTCGTATTTACACACACATCTTTAGCAGGGAAAAAATTATGTATGTAAAAATTTATGCAGAATTAAAATATCTCAGCCATAGTGAACAATGGAAAATACTGATAAATGTAATGGCTGTTATTCAGTAGTTTTGTACAAAATTATTATATGTGTGTCACTGATGTTCCGGCACCCCAGTATGTTAATACAACAACAAAAACAATCAATTATTGATAATATAATGTAAACAGATAGATAAAAAGGTTGTATCAGTGGAACACACACACACACACACACACACAAAAAAGGATTTAACTATTACAAGCTTTCAGAGCCATTGGTTCCTTCTTCTGGCAGAAGAGTTGAAGGGGAAGGAAGAGGGCTGAAGGAAAAGGACTGGAGAGGTTTAGGGAAAGGGGTACAGTTCAAAAAAGTCATCCAGAACCCCATGTCAGGGGAGACTTACCAGGTGGGATGAGAAGGAAATACTGATTGTTGGGGACTGCACCAGATGAGATTTGAAAACCTGAGAGCTTAAAGGTGGAAAACTGGCTAATATGCTAGACAGAGATTACTACTAAAACATCGTGCATGAGTTAATAAGAGTGAATAGCTAAGTGCATTGCATGTAAAAGAGGTGGGAGGGGGAACGGCGAAAAACAGAAGAGTCAGAGAATGAAAGATGTAGAAAACTGAAATGGAATGAAGAAAGGACTAGTTACTGTGAATAGATGCTGACATGGAAGAATTAACATAAATTAAGGCCATGTGGGTGGCGAGAACCAAGGACATGTTATAATGCTAGTTCCCACCTGTGGAGTTCTGAGAAACTGGTGTCTGGGGGAAGAATGCAGATGGTGCGTGTGGTGAGACAGGCACTGAGGTCATGACTGTCATATTGTACACCATGCTTTGCAATAGGATATTGTGTGTTGCCTGTATACACCCTCTGCCTATGCTCATTCATCCTGACTGATAACTGGGTGGTATTCATGCCGATGTAAAAGGCCAAATAGTGTTTACAAGATAGCTGGTATATGATGTGTTGTTTTGCAGGTGGCTTTCTCTTTGATAGTATATGTTTTGGCAGTTAGAGGGCTGGAATAGGTGATGGTGGGAGGGTGTATTGGGCAAGTCTTGCAGTGGGTACAGCCACAGGTGTAGGAGCCATAGGGCAGAAAGATGGGTGCAGAAGGAGCATGCGGCCTGGCAAGGATGTTGCAGAGATTGGACGGTGACAGAAAGCTATTCTAGGTGTGGTGGGCAAAATCTTAGACAGAATGCATCTCATTTCAGGGCACAATTTTAGGAAGTCATGGTCTTGTCAAAGTAGCTGATTGATACATTCAAGACCAAGGTAATACTGGATGACAAGTGGTGTGCTCCAAATTGGTTTTTTTTTTTTTTTTTTTTTTGAAGTATCAGCGGTACCAGGATTTGATGTGATGGCCCAGGAAATCTGCTTTTGAACTAGGCTGTTGGGATAATTATGTCAAGTGAGAGTGGTGTTGTATTGCTGTAAAGAGTCTGTATCTGAACACATATGTTTGCCTCAAATGCCAAGGCTATATGGGAGGGAACATTTGACATGGAAAAAAATGGCAGCTGTCAGACTGTAAATACTGTTGTTTATTAGTAGGTTTGAGGTGAACAAAAGTGTAGAGCTGGCCTTCGATGAGGATCAGATCAACATCAAGGAAAGTGGCACAGGATTCGGAATAGGACCATGTGAAATTTAACTGGGAGAAGGTATTTAGAGATTCCAGTAATTTTAACAGGTCAGCCTCACCATGAGTCCATACAGCAAATATGTCATCAGTGTATCTGAACCAAACCAGGGGCTGAAGGTTTATGGATCTCAGGAAAGCCCCCTCCAAGTGGCCCATGAAAAGATTGGCATAGGAAGAAACCATCCTCGTTCCCATGGCCGTACCACTGGTCTTTTTGTATGTCTGTGCCTTAAAGGTGAAGTAATTGTTGGTAAATATAAAGTTGATTAAGGTGAGCAAGAAGGATGTCATAGGCTTGGAATCAGGTGAGTGTTGACTGAGGAAATGTTCAGCACCAGACAGACCATTTACATGGGGGATGTTGGTATAGAGAGAGATGGCATCAATGGTGACAAGCAAGCTGTCTGGTGGGAGTGGGACAGGTATGGATTTCAGATGATCTAGGAAACGGTTGGTATCTTTAATATAAGAGGGAGGTCTTTGTACTATGGGTTGCAGGTGTTGGATCAACTAAGGCAGATATACATTTGGTGGGTGCTTTGAAGCCAGCAAGTATAGGATGGCCAGGATGATTGGGTTTGTGGATCGTAGGAAGAAGGTAAAAGGTGGAGGGTGTATGGTTTGGGTGGGGTAAGAAGTTCTATAGATTGAGATTAAGTCCTTGTGAGGGGCCTGGGGTTTTTAGGATGGACTGCAGGTCACTTTGAATCACAGGGATGGGATCTTGATGGCAGATGCTGTAAGTAGATTTGTCGGACAGCTGGCGTAGACCTCCACTGACATTCTCCTGACTGTCAAGTACCATAGTGGTAGATCCTTTGTCTGATGGGAGGATAATGATGGAGTCATCAGCTTTTAGGGAATTTAGAGCCTGGAGTTCTGCAGAGGAGAGGATAGGGTCATGTTGTAGGGACCTGAGGAAAGGTTGTGAAGCAATGCTGGATATGAGGAATTCTTGGAAGGGATGATTCTGAGATAGTGATGGTGGATCAAGTTGGAATTGTGGTTAGAAATTTTCAAGGTAAGGTTCAATGTCAGGTTTTCTGCTGGAAAGGTTATGAAGTTGGGTTGCAAAGTGATATTTCCAATTGAGAAGGAAAGACTGATTGTTGGGGGACTCCACCTTATGAGCCCAGTGCAGTCACCAACAATCAGTCTTTCCTTCTTATCCCATCCAGTAAGTCTCCCCTGACCCGGAGTTCTAGGTGACTTTTCTAGACTTTACCCACTTCCCTAAACCTCTCCAGTCCTTTTCCTTCACCCTTCTTCATCTACATCTACATCCATACTCCGCAAGCCACATGACGGTGTGTGGCGGAGGGTGCCTTGAGTACCTCTATCCGTTCTCCCTTCTATTCCAGTCTCGTATTGTTCATGGAAAGAAGGATTGTCGGTATGCCTTTGTGTGGGCTCTGATATCTCTGATTTTATCTTCATGGTCTCTTCGCAAGATATACGTAGGAGGGAGCAATATACTGCTTGTTCTCAAAACTTCAACAAAAGCCTGTACCGAGCTACTGAGAGTCTCTCCTGCAGAGTCTTCCACTGGAGTTTATCTATCATCTCCGTAATGCTTTCGCGATTACTAAATGATCCTGTAACGAAGCTCGCTGCTCTCCGTTGGATCTTCTATCAACCCTGTCTGGTACAGATCCCACACTGCTGAGCAGTATTCAAGCAGTGGGCGAACAAGCATACTGTAACCTACTTCCTTTGTTTTCGGATTGCATTTCCTTAGGATTCTTCCAATGAATCTCAGTCTGGCATCTGCTTTACCGACGATCAACTTTATATGATCATTCCATTTTAAATCACTCCTAATATGTTCTCCCAGATAATTTATGGAATTAACTGCTTCCAGTTGCTGACCTACTATATTGTAGCTAAATGATAAGGTATCTTTCTTTCTATGTATTCGCAGCACATTACACTTGTCTACATTGAGATTCAATTGCCATTCCCTGCAACATGCATCAATTCGCTGCAGATCCTCCTGCATTTCAGTACAATTTTCCGTTGTTACAAACTCTCGGTATGCCACAGCATCATCCGCAAAAAGCCTCAGTGAACTTTCAATGTCATCCACAAGGTCATTTATGTATATTGTGAATAGCAACGGTCCTACGACACTCCCCTGCGCCACACCTGAAATCACTCTTACTTCGGAAGACTCCTCTCCATTGAGAATGACATGCTGCGTTCTGTTATCTAGGAACTCTTCATCAATCCAATCACACAACTGGTCTGATAGTCCATATGCTCTTACTTTGTTAATCAAACGACTGTGGGGAACTGTATCGAACGCCTTGCGGAAGTCAAGAAACAAGGCATCTACCTGGGAACCCGTGTCTATGGCCCTCTGAGTCTCGTGGACGAATAGCGCAAGCTGGGTTTCACACGATCCCCTTCAACTCTTCCACCAGAAGTAGGAGCCACTGGCTCTGAAAGTTTGTAAAAGTTAAATCCTTTTGTGTGTGTGTGAGTGAGAGAGAGAGAGAGAGAGAGAGAGAGATATCCCCTGCCACCGCTTGGTCAGTAGATCTTTTTATCTGTCCATTCATGTTATATTATCAGTTTTTCTTGTGTATTTCCAGCACTTTTTTCATAGAGTCGATCTAGGTACACCATACAAATATGCCACACTAAATGTCATGAACAGCTTTATCTGAATGTTCCAGGTCATAATTACACCATACTGTAGTACCTTTCCTGCTTTTACTCATTCTTGGCATTGTCCGAACTCAGCCCAAACAGTACACAGTTTTATAAATTTACACGAAAAACCTGACAAATTTATACAAGATTTGTCTCAATGCCATTGGCCATTGAACTTGTTGACAATTGCAGTTATAAAACTTTTACACCAGTCACAACAATAGACAGTTTCCCATTGACGATACATTGTGAACTTTCAACATTGAGGCTGTTCATCGGATATTTACCTAGGTAAACAATTGACCCAAAATAAAAGTCAAGGAATGTGATAAATACAATCTTGTGCTTAAAATAACTGATGCGCAAAAGTGAAAATGAGCAGCAATTCGTTGCTATGCAGCAGGAAATTCTCTTGATGTTCAAAATCACCTGATTTGACAGTGTAGAGTACAGAAGTGTTTTGTTAGCAGTGCTTTTGAGAGAAAAACTGCAGCTTCCCATTATTGTACCATTGAATTAAACTCCGCCCTTCCCCCCCCCTCTCCCCCTCCCCAGTTTAAAAACAAATTTACATGATCATTATACATCATATTCCCATACATTGTTACTTCCATGTGTTTGTATGAAAGATATATTCCAGCTATAAATCCTTTACATGTCATCAAAAGCTACTATTTTTCACTTGCTGTCATCTAATGGAATTATCCTACAGGGTTATGTGTCTGTAGTAAGAAAAGTATTTATTCAGATGAAGTTAACAGAAATAATAGTGTGTAAAGTAGATATTCATTCATCTTGCTGGAGCCTCTTGTTACCCTCACTTTTCAATTCTTTTACACCTTAGTGGTAGTTGTTGCTAATGATAGGAGCCCATTTCACCTAAATTGTAATTTGCACAACCACAATAGATGACACAAAAATAAATTTAAATATGATATGGAAAGTCCTGGCAGAATGTAAATAATCTAGGAGTAGAGGTAACATCGAAGAGTAGAGGCGTTGAGCTGCTGATGCGCACATAAACAAATCTGAAAACTACATTATCTTTCAAACGAATCCTTCTTCAAGTTAGAGTACACAGACAAATGTGTGCACACGTTTGCTACCCCCCCCCCTCCCCCCCCCCCCTCTCCACATACACATGCACCTGTACAGCTACATGTGCCTGCTGAATTCACAATGACAGGAGACGGGAATGGCATCATTGAGCTCATGCACAACATGGAGAAAGGATTAGGTGGGGGTGACAGAACAGAGGTAGGGGAAACTGTGGAGAAGAGGATGTGGATGCAAAATGAATAAAGTTATGGTCCTGGGGCAGGCTGGAGGTGGGTGTTGGGCAGGAGGCTAGGGGAGACCAAGACCAATAGGTTTATGGGAATGAAGGATGTGCTTCAAGGGCACCTCCTACCTACATAGTTCAGAAAACATGGTGTGGTCCAGATCACACAGGTTGTGTAGCAGCCTTTAAAATCAAGAATGTTGTGCTCAGCAGCATGTTTTGCCACTGGATGGTCAACTCTGCTCCTGGCCACAGTTTGACTGAACAGCTGGTCGATGGTCATGCTCATATAAAACACTGTGCATGAATTGCAGCAGAGCCAGTATTTGACATGACTGCTTTCACAGGGGGCCCTGCCTGCATTTTTTTAAGGAAAACTAGATTCAGGGGTGTTCTAGGAACATGTTTCAGTTAGAATTAATTTTCATCTATATTGTCTGCATTCTTTTCATAATTCCTCTAAATGCCATATTAGAGTCATTGTTTATGATTATTTGATACAATACTTTTCATCCGTGATCTGAGCCTAAAGATTACCCACAATTACTGAAACCAGTCACCTTCTGTTTTGTCATTCAATTTTTATTTTCCATTACCAGTTTCGAATTGCCTAGCGATTCATCATAAGATGGTACATATTAATTGCATGTTTGTAGTATTGTGGAGGTTGTGTAGCGATGGCAAAATGTGTAAATGAAACATGTAAGCCCTGAATGTGGTGAGAATTATTCATATTATGAGATTAATTTAGTCACATTACTTATAGTTAGTAGTAGCCGTTGGTTTGTTCTTGGTGCTCACGTTGTTTTGGAAAATGTAATGTGTGTTTTCCAGTGACATTAATTTTACATCACTTCATAAATTTAGCCATAGATAACAATTTCCACATGCTTTACAAAATATAAATAAACCAAAGAGCATGATAAAAGATATGTTCTAAGAGTTTGTGTCAGAGCAGACGGTTTCTTTGTTTGGCATTTGCACTGCACATTGTGGCAGGAAGTATGTATTGCGACAGATTTTACGTGCGTGTGATCCGATGCACCAATTGCGACGGATTATACGTTGCTGCTGCAATGCAATTTCTTTTATAATTTTTGTTCACCTACCTCTTTACAGCGGTAGATCTTCGCACGTAAACTCCTGGCTGCAGCTACTTACGAGATCACAGAAAAGCAGTGTGGAGGAAACTGTAACCTCATAGCTACACGCCGGAGGCCGCTATAAGTAAAATTTGCTGAAAATTTTCTGTGTACTTTAAAGAAATGATTCAGAAAGGGGATGTCACTCGTACTTTAAACATGAAGTTCAAATTTAAACCTTCAATAGATCTTTATTGCTGTTAAGCAAGATCATCAGCCCCCATTTACGAAAATTGCTAAAGTTTCTGCTCGCAGTTATCACTATACCTAAAACACCGGAACTTTTACCTTCCCAAATTCCGAAACCAATTACTTGTAACACAGTCAATGATCGGCCAATTACTTTGGCACACGATATTCCATGGTTGTCTTTAGTAAAAGTTTATGCTCACCATAAAATACTCAGTAAGAATATACTCAGTACCGCCACGCTATATAATTCAAAGTTCACTTGCGATTTTCGGCGGAACGAATTATCACAACACTCTAAAGTTTTCATAAACAGTTTCTGGTCACTACCAGATACCATTAACACTGGACCATAATGCAGAAGTCATCCCAAGATTTCATCCTACACATAATGTGAAAAGTCACATCCAGCATAACCGCCTCCAATCCAAGCTAGCTTGCGACTCCCCCCTCACTCTCCCACACTCAAAACTATATCTCCTTGCTAGGCGGCCAACCGTCTCGCTTCTTATTGGCTGTCAGCACTTACGACCAATGAGAACTCACTTCTAGGGCACGGCTCGCGCCAAAATCTAGCAAGCACCAACCACTTCTCTAGGCTCATTGACGTCATCAAATTAAGTAACACAAAACTCTCTAATTAAATAAACAAAACAAAATGAACTATAAGCTTTACTCTACATCTGGAAATTTATTATGTAGTCGTGAATGTTCTGGTTGTCTTATACATAAACATACATACTTGGACATCCGACACTCACTAGTAGGGGAACCACTTGTGGATTCGTTCCCACATTACAGAGTTGTAACACTTGCCAGTTCCTGTAGAGAATTACATGAATGATTTTTAATAATGCCGAACGTCCCACATACTCTCACGTACGCATTCTCATTCATACGAACCCTAACACACAATACACATATATACTTAGAATTCTTGAAATTATTATTTTAGAAAAGTTACAGAGGTTGTCTGAAACTAAAAACTTTCCAAATTTATATATGAACACTGAAAGTGTTATCAGATCATCGTACATAGTCACTGAAGGTGAACTATTACATCACTGTATTTATTTAAATTCTTGACTGTCGGAAAATTATGTTTTTTGAATTTTACTAACTTCCAAAATACAACTATTTTTGATCTCAGACTTTGACATATTGTTTGTTTTCACAACAGAAGGTTGTACATCAAATATGACGTTCCTCAGGTTATTCCTTTATTAGTTATTAATATTTTTAGTTTCGTATAATGTAAGTGGCCTGCCAGCACTACTCCACTGCTTTCGCACGCGCAGCTGCAACAGATGGTCGTGACGTTCATAAACAGTTTCTGGTCACTACCAGATACCATTAACACTGGACCATAATGCAGAAGTCATCCCAAGATTTCATCCTACACATAATGTGAAAAGTCACATCCAGCATAACCGCCTCCAATCCAAGCTAGCTTGCGACTCCCCCCTCACTCTCCCACACTCAAAACTATATCTCCTTGCTAGGCGGCCAACCGTCTCGCTTCTCATTGGCTGTCAGCACTTACGACCAATGAGAACTCACTTCTAGGGCACGGCTCGCGCCAAAATCTAGCAAGCACCAACCACTTCTCTAGGCTCATTGACGTCATCAAATTAAGTAACACAAAACTCTCTAATTAAATAAACAAAACAAAATGAACTATAAGCTTTACTCTACATCTGGAAATTTATTATGTAGTCGTGAATGTTCTGGTTGTCTTATACATAAACATACATACTTGGACATCCGACACTCACTAGTAGGGGAACCACTTGTGGATTCGTTCCCACATTACAGAGTTGTAACACTTGCCAGTTCCTGTAGAGAATTACATGAATGATTTTTAATAATGCCGAACGTCCCACATACTCTCACGTACGCATTCTCATTCATACGAACCCTAACACACAATACACATATATACTTAGAATTCTTGAAATTATTATTTTAGAAAAGTTACAGAGGTTGTCTGAAACTAAAAACTTTCCAAATTTATATATGAACACTGAAAGTGTTATCAGATCATCGTACATAGTCACTGAAGGTGAACTATTACATCACTGTATTTATTTAAATTCTTGACTGTCGGAAAATTATGTTTTTTGAATTTTACTAACTTCCAAAATACAACTATTTTTGATCTCAGACTTTGACATATTGTTTGTTTTCACAACAGAAGGTTGTACATCAAATATGACGTTCCTCAGGTTATTCCTTTATTAGTTATTAATATTTTTAGTTTCGTATAATGTAAGTGGCCTGCCAGCACTACTCCACTGCTTTCGCACGCGCAGCTGCAACAGATGGTCGTGACGTCAGTCTGCAGGACACAACTCATCCGTTACTGACCGTATAATACTCTACTGGCTTACATTGCAGCCCGCATACATTCTGAAGTAAAGCTTTTAATAGACAAATGGGCGATCGCGCACTAGTTGCGACGCCACAGTATCTATTTATATTATTTTCATTACTACAAAAATAACATAAATTTACATTGCAAACTTGACTTGTGGTATTTACAAAATCTATTAAACAATGAATTTGGATGATATTTCTTCTACAATTTTAGTGCTGAAATAACATTTGACATTTAACTTGATGTTCAATAGATATGTGTGTGTACACATGCACATACGCATACCATAGAAGAAGAGACAGAATGATGAGTAGGTGTGCCTGTGGAAGGGTGTGTGTGTGTGTGTGTGTGTGTGTGTGTGTGTGTGAAAGAGTGAGAGAGAGAGGGGGGGGGGTGGTTTCCCCGGGTTGTTTTGTCTTTCAAGTTTAAAGATTGTTTGAAATTTTGAAAAATGGGTTGTTTGCTAAATGAGTTTGTTCATTTAAGATGGTGAGGGGTGATTTATTGTTATAGGTGAAAATCTATAATTGTTCCAGGAGGTCCATGTTATTCCATTGCCTACACTGTGTAAAATGTGCAGGTTTGTTTTGACGTCTGTGCTCTTTATATATCAAATTGCAAAGTTTCTTCCTGTTTGCCGTATGTAGTAGCAGGTGTCACATGTTAATATATGTATACCAGTTCTGTGAACTGGTGGGTTGGCTGTTTTAATATTATGAACTATTTTGTTATTTGTGTGGAAACTTATTTTGACTTTGTGTGGTTTAAACAGTTTTGCAAGTTGATATGAGACGCTGCCAAGGAAAGGCATGGAGATATAGTTAGTTTCTTCTGCTATTGAAGACTGTATTGTTCATGCTATTTGGTTGGTTTTTATTTTTTCATATAATTTGTCAACTTTGGATGAGTCATAAGCATTGTTGTGGGCTATTGTTTTTAAAATGTTTAGTTCTTTGGTTTTTACATTAAGTTCGCCATGAATTTTGTTGATCCATAAATGCATGATGAGTTACTCCTGTTTCTCAAGGAGTTCCTTGTGGGGTGGGGGAGTGGCTATGTACATAAAAAATAGTATTCCATTTGAGTCCATAGATGTATCACGACACTGCACTGAACAGATATTTGAATGTTGTGCAGGGGCACTTGAATTTAGTGAAACTAAACTTCTAATTGTTGTTGTTTATAGGTCCCCTAACTCTGACTTCAGAACATTTCTGCTCAAGCTAGAGAGGGTTCTTGATTCACTTTGTAGGAAGTAGCAGGAATTAGTTATATGTGGTGACTTCAATATTAATTTTGTGTATGACGGTGCAAGAAAAAGGATGTTGGTAGATCTCCTAAATTCATATGATCTGATGCAGACTGTTTTTTCCAACTAGGGTGTAGGGGAACAGTAGCATAGCCATAGACAATATTTTTATTCATTCTTCATTACTAGATGGGCATTCTGTTAATAAAAATGTGAATGGCCTTTCGGACCATGATGCACAAATTTTAACACTAAAAGGCTTTTGTACTCAAACAAATGTCATATTTAATTACAAACTATGTAGGAAAGTTAATCCAACAGCAATAGAGAGTATTTGGTATGCAAATAGAATAGCTAATTCACAGGATAAAAATTAAAACCATATGGTCAGTTGTGAAGGAACTGTCTGGTCAGCAGCACGAGATTGACGATATAAAGTCAGTTCATAGTAAAAATATTTCTGTTACTGAAAAATCAGATATATTATGGTATTTAACAATCATTTTCTGAGCATTGCTGGAGAATCAAATAAAAATTTAGTTTCTACAGGAAATCATATAACTTTCTTGGCAAATGTCTTTCCGAGATTGATGTCTGAAATACTCCTCTGTGATACAGACAAGAAGGAGATTGAGTTAATAATTAAATCACTGAAGACTAACGTCTCTCATGGTTATGCTGGAATGTCTAGCAGAATATTAAAGTACTGTGCTGTACATGTTAGCCCAGTATTTAGCCATATTTGTAATTTTTCCTTTAGGAATGGTCAGTTTCCTGAGCGATTAAAGTACTCAGTAGTAAAGTCGCTTTATGAAAAGGGGTAAAGGGATAATGTACATAATTTTAGACCTATTTCTATGTCATCAGTGTTTGCAAAAGTTATTGAAAAGGCTGTGTATTAAGGATAATTGATCATTTCATATCACACGATTTGCTATCAAATGTACAGTTCGGCTTTAGAAGTCATTTAACAACTGAAAATGCTCTATTCTCTTTTCTCTGTGAGGTACTAGATGGGCTAAACAAAAGGTTTTGAATGCTTGGCATATTTTTTGATTTAACTAAGGCATTTGATTGTGTTGATCACAAAATATTGCTCCAGAAGTTGGGTCAGTATGGAATACAGGGAGTAGCTCACAATTGGTTCACCTCTTACTTCAGCAACAGGCAGGAAAAGGTCATTATTCACAATGTTGATAACAGCTGTGATGTGGGGTACTGTCAAGTGGAGGGTGCCCCAGGGATCAGCATTGGTGCCACTCCTGTTGCTTATTTATATAAATGATATGCCCTCTAGTATTGTGGGTAACTCTAAAATATTTCTGTTTGCTGATGACACTAGCTTGGTAGTAAAGGATGTTGTATGCAACATTGCCTCGGTTTCAAATAGTGCAGTACATGACCTACGTTCATGGCTTGTAGAAAATAAACTAATGCTGAATCACAGTAAGACTCAGTTTTTACAGTTTCTAACACACAATTCAACAAAGCCTGATGTTTTGATTTCACAGGATGGGCATATGATTAGTGAAACTGAACAGTTCAAATTCCTAGGTGTTGAGGTAGATAGCAAGCTGTCACGGAAAGCCCACATTCAGGATCTTCTTCAAAGACTTAAAACTGCCATTTTTACTATTCAAATAGTATAAGAAGTGAGTGATCGTTCGATACGAAAATTAGTCTACTTTGCTTATTTTCATTCTCTTATGTCATACGGTATTATATTTTGGGTAACTCTTCCCATTCTAAAAGGGTATTTTTGGCTCAGAAACGGGCAGTTTGGGCAATAAGTGGTGTAAGTTCATGAACCTCTTGTCAACCCCTGTTCACGAGTCAAGGTGTTTTGACATTGGCCTCTCAATATATATATTCCGTACTGTCATTTCTTGTTAACAATATTAGCTTATTCCCAAGAATAAGCAGCTCTCACTTGATTAATACTCGGCAGAAATCAAACCTGCATTTGGATCAGACTTCCTTAACTCTTGTGCAAAAATGTATGCAGTATACTGCTGCATCCATTTTCAATAAGCTACCACTAGAATTCAAAAATCTTATCAGTAATCCACGCGCTTTCAAATCGAACCCGAAGAGTTTCCTCATGGGTCCTCCTTCTATTCTGTCGAGCAGTTCCTTGAAAAATTAAGCTGATTCTTATTGTATTGTTGATTGTGTTAAACTTATGGAGTGACTTTTTTCGGGTTCATAAACATTTATTTTTATCTGTTATTACTTTTATGTTGTAATTTCACGTACTGACACGTTCCATGACCTTGGAGATTTGGTCCTATGGAACTTGACATGTAAATAAAAAATAAATAAATGACGTATGATGTTGTGAGCTTCCTATAAATTTAGGATTTAAGTTTATTGTTGTGAAAGGTTATGTTTAAGTCAAGAAAATTAATTCCATGTTGTGTTTGATGTGATGGATGTATATTATTAAGTTTCTCAGCTAAGCTTTCTATTTCAGTGGTTGTCCTATTGTATAGTATCAAGGTGTCGTCACCATAATGTTTATAATAAATTATTTATCACTTTCTATTGCGTCTGCTGTAAAAAAATTTGGTTTCTAGATCATTAATATAGGTATCAGCTAATAGGCAGATAAGCTACTGCCCATTGGTAAACTATCATTCTTAATATAGATTTTGTTATTAAAGGAAAAGCAGTTGTGAGAAAACACGAACTCACACAGATCAATTAGTTCATAGATTTCTACATTCGTGAATTTTTGTGGTGCAATAACTTATCTTTGATTATTCGGAGTGTTTCTTGTATGGGTATGTTGATGAAGAGGTTATGTTGAGGGATGTAAACTTTGAACAAAAGGCAGTTTGTTGCAGTAATTTGTGGAAACCTTTATTCATCACTATCACAATGTTCCACGTCCATAATATAAAAAAGTATATTTTATTGTTAAACCTTGACCATTGTGGTCATATATCCCATTGTCGTTAAATCTTGACCATCTTGGTCAAATATCCCATTGTCAATTGCTTTTGCATCAAGATCACTGAAAATGGTTGCGTTTAAAAACAAGTTGTCAGTTACTGTTGCACTACATTCTTCAATCTCTAACTTAAGAATAAATCCAGAGCTAGACGTCTACAACATTAGACGACATCAATCAGTGATACCTGCAGGAAAATCATTATTAAATTCTCGACAAACAGTGAGTCTCCATTTAAGTCTGCATAAGCTTTTGAAATATGGCAGCATAAAAACCATGGTGTAAAATAAATAATGGAAGGAATAAATTGTATGTGGAAATGAGGAACATCCTACCCACTATCCTTCCCACTCATCTCAAAGTATATTCTGTGACCCATCCAATCTGTGAAGTATCCTGGTCCTTTCTTATGCCACATCAATTCCCAGCCTCTTGCTGCATGAGTCATGCACCTGTGGAAAAATTTAGTAAAAGGTCTGTCATATGCACCCACCCAGATTGTACTATTCCAGTCATATCACAAGCATATCCAATCCTATAGAGGCAGGGACATACTATGTACCGACCCAGCTGTGAGTATGACAACCAGCCAGCTGGCCACCCAAAGGAATGGCCATCAACTATCTGTGATTAAGAACATATTTGACACACTGCTGAGAACAGCATGTTCAACCATGCCACATATATTGCGTCTGCCCCTACATCCGCCACCCCATCAAGCAGAAAGGAACTGCTGCTATGAACTGCAAAGAAGAGAATTGTCCTTATACCTCCTCTGATCCAGCAACCCTTTTGGTCCCAGTCTCAATCTTCAATGGTCTCTGTCCCACATCAACCTACACAGCTATCCCCAGCATCCATCCAAACCTCCTCACCTCTCTTTTTATGCACTCACACTTCCATTTTTCAGTATCTCTCTTCTTCTGCTCTGTCTCCTCCTCCCAGTTCACTCCTCCACATCATTGTGTGCCACACACAACTCCTCTTGCCTACTCCAGATTGAGCTCTCTGGTGCCACATTCCTATCCCAATATGTATGCAACCTCTTTCTTCCCTCCCAGCTGTCAGGCAACCTTCCCTCTCTCTCTCTCTCTCTCTCTCTCTCTCTCTCTCTCTCTCTCTCTCTGTCTCTCCATCTCCTGTTTCCCCTTGGCCACTAAACCCAATTCAAGTTTCTCAGTCTAGTTAATCTGTAGTGTCTGTACAATGTAGTTTGCAGGGATAATGGTGCCAAGCCAGTGTATGTGTATGCATGTGCCTCAACTATACAGTGAATGTTTACCTTTACTCCATTGTACTGACTGGCAGCGGCAACTCGTTTTGGTTGACAACTAGCAGGTTTTCATGCTCACATAATAGGCTGTGCAAAGGTTACATTTGAATCGGAATATAATATGGCCCCGTCTTTAAAGAATAGGATATGCCTATGACAAAATGATAACAGTAAATCCTTGGTGGGTGCATAGGACAGATCTTGTACCTGGGTCTTCCACAGGTGCATGGCTAATGTGGCTAATGGTTGGGAATAGGTGTGAGATAAGGATGGACCAGAATGTTTCAAATAATGTGTGGGTGGCAGAATATCACTTTGGGAGGAATGAAAAGATTGTGGATAGGATGTTCCTTCAGGGTTGCCACAGGTTCTGGACATCAGGGAACTTCAAACATGGCAGGGAAATATCAGGGAAATTTGGCCCAAAAAAAGGATAAATGTTGGTTTTGTCTCAGTAGATGAAATGGTTTGTTTACTGAGATGTCATGCATCATCACTGGCTGGGTGCAGCTGAGTATGTGTGCCACTTCCTTACTCCCTCATTACTACTGCTTCTCCCCTTGCTACCACTCCCCTCAGCTTGCAGTCAGTGCTCCCATCACTTCTTGTCACTAGCCTAGCAGCTGCCAACAGGAGGCATGAGGTGTGGTTTGTTTGGATCTGATTCTCAGAGACTGTAAATGCAGCAGCCTTAGACAGTGGTCAAGTGTGCATGTGTTGTGTCTAAGTGATTGTGTGAATGTGTATGTGCTCTCATTTTCTGATAAAAGCTGTGGCTGAAAATTTAGTTGTGAGAGGATGATTGTCTTTTCTACATGCCCATCTGCGGCTCAGCAATCATCTTTATGGTGAGTTGCTGACTATCCTCATTATTATTGCTCTCAGAGTATTTGAACAAGTTATCTGTTACATGGATTGATCGCTGCAGTCTTATTTCATTGACATGCTGTCTGTGGCTCGTGAATAACTGGCCACATTAGTGGATTTCTGTGACAGGCCAAAACCGCAGTCCGTTTCTGCAGGTATCTGTAACGGGTCGGGTCTGCCAGTCTTAAGCCATTCAGTTCCCACTAATGTTCAGGCCCTGCCCGTCAGATCTAGTCTCATCGATCTGCCCGCAGGCTGGGTCTGTTTGTGTGTGGTGTAATGCAGTGGAATTTCATGGTTTATCCATGGACCCAGGACTGCAGTACTCCTCAGCGAAAGGCCATGGGTGATGGATTTCAGGAATTGCATTTGTCTCACTACAAGTATGTTATACAGTGTGGCATTTTATAGACATTTTATTTGTTCTAGTACATTTTGGCACTTCAAAAGTAGTTTATATGTCAGAAAGTATGGACAGTAACAAGAGGAAATTTGTGTCGGTCACTGGCGGTTTGTACACTATGTACTAATATATTTCTCAAAAGAAAAATCACACAATACCAGTAAAATTATAGATATATTACAGTGCATAATAACCGACAATAATGAACATAATAGAACCAGTATTTTATTGGCGGTCACCTAAAGTGTTGGTTTGTAGAATTATTCCCTGCCTTATACGCTTCTTTCAAGAAGCCTAGTTTTTTCTGAGATTGTTTCTGAAATCAGTGAAGATATTTTAAATCTGACTTGCAACTCCAAGGAAATGCCTATTTTTGTCACCAAATGTGTTTCGTTTTATTGAAATAAAATAACATCAGTGGTCTTGATGAAACATTTATACCATTTGGCATGCTTTCTCCATCTAAAAACAGTTCGTTACAAAAGATGTTGATGTTAGTACTTAAGATTTTTGCTCACATCTGCTTGCAAGGTTTTTTTTAGATATTTCCTCATTTGCACTATTGTTTCTTATACCGTAGCTGCAAAGACAGATTGTCAATGTACGTCTTAACTTACCCATGAGATCTCAAAAAGGGAAAAATCTTAAAACTTGTCTGGAAATTAGGGAAATATCAGCGAATTTCACTTGGGGAAATTTGTAGCAACCCTGTCCTTGTTTTCACACACCATGATACATACTTGAAGCCCTGGAAAAGGACATGATTAAACTCTTTAATACGAGCTGGTACTGCATAATGAGCAGAGTGCTCTTTTGAAGCTGGTTCATGGGGGTAGTCACCGAAGGAGAGGTATGACTTTATGTGTCTCTTGAGCACTGAACACTGCAACTATACTTTAATTCTTCCATTATTTATATTCCACCAAGAACTTCCCATTACCATAATCTAATTGGATAATGCCGACTTAAAAGGAGTGTTGCTGCTTGTGGAGACTTTAATGAAGACTTTCTGTCATATAGCACTGACTGAGGATATCTAGAAGGCCCACTGGAAGGCATGGAATACGATGACAGATGCTAGATAATGCTCCTACATCTTCTGGGGTGTCACTGCTGCAAGTGCCACCATGAGGATACGCCCATGTTGCTGGCTCATCATTGCCTGCAGCTGCTCTTTAAAGCCAGCAGTGCAGCAGCTCCACAGTCAGTTGAGATTTCTCTCTGCTATTGGATTGATCTCACTGCTCGCTGCACGTCATTGTCTTGGTTCTGAATTTGCTACATCTTAGACTTTCGATCTTGTGGACTTGTTATTCTGCCATATGTTTGTCTTTCTTTAGTTGTTGTCCACCTGTTTACACTCAGGTGACTTGCTGTGATGCCCTCAGCTGGCCAGCCGGTTTCTAGTGCTTCCTGAATCGTTCCCAGTCTTGTCACATTCTAGTCACTATAACTGGTGATGAAGTAAAAAGTCAGCAGTGTCCCATGGACACCAGACTTGTGCAACTCATGGAACAGCAGCAGCAACTGTAACAGCAGTTCCAATAACAGTTTCAACAACAGCAACAACAACTGCTGCAGCTTGCTGAATTCCTTCATCAGAAAATTCGGCTTTTGTAGGATCGACTGCAGGTGCAGGGTTCACAGCTCCATATAAGCGATAGTCGCTTCTCAGGCAGAGAGCTGCACACCTGTGTTTCCACCATTTAATGATGCCAAAGAGTATTGGGAGACACATTTTCAGTGGCTGAAACATTACTTTCCTTCTTTTTCAGTTTCTGATGATTCTCTCCAGTGGTTGCTTTTTCTTCCTTGGGCTTTTCCAGAGGCATTTTTCATACTAAGGAAGTTGGCTCCACTGTTAAATCCTGTCACACTCACTTTCGAAGAAATGTGTTCCTTGTTTCAAATTATTAATTGCAATGATTCCATGTGGTCACATTGTGCCTCGAGTCTCATCGATGCCACAAGTAAACTGGACAGTCATACTGCTTGTGGGGAACAGATTTGCAAGGATTGAGCCCCATTGCTACTTCACTTGCTGACTTGCAGAACTTCATGTGCAGATTCTTTGATTCAAGACGTAGTGGTCCAAATGGCTTTTAATCCGGAAGTATACAACAGCAGCTCTCAAATGGGACAGCCTTTCCTAGGATTATATTATGAAAGTTACACACTCTTTTAAGGTCACATAGGCAGCAAATTAAAGCATCATGGCTCGGCTCCAAGTGGCAACAGTTGAGTCGCCACCTCCTAACATCCTCTCCATTCTTGTAAGTCATTTTCTCAACAGCGGCATCATGATTCATCAGTTTCAGACACATACACAGCCTCTGAACAGTCCATCACACCACATCAATGTCAGCAGCGAGATCTTCCCTCGTGTCCTGACTGCTTCCCAGCTTACCCCATGCAGACTGTCCAGATTGCTGGATGCACCACATCCATTGTGGAAAAAGATTGGTATTGTCAGAAACCATCAGGACACTGGGATTCCACTCCCCACATGCGTCGAGGGACAGTGCACAAACTTAAGAGAGTTGTTCGTCAGGGCAATCCTTCCGCTACTTAGTTGTTAATCCCCCTCATAATTGTGAACCAGGATGTCTGTTTTCAGGTGGACAAAGGAGCTATCATTTCTGTGATTAACCTCCACATGTATAGTCGTCTGGGTTCCCCTGTATTGGTCCCACCCTCCCATACATTGGTTGCATATGGTGACAGTTCAGTTCCTCTCTGGTATCAACTCACAGTCCACACTGCATACAAAAAGGTCACACAGCTATAACTCTGTTTGTTGTCAGTAGTCTATTGGCTGGCTACATTTTCAGTCTGGATGCCTTTCACTGTTTGGTTTCTCCATCACTGATGAGGTTCAGGTTATCTCAGACATTGTTACCTTCCAGGAGCTCGATGACCTCTTTTCTGGCTCCATGCCTCTATTCGCACCTAGTTTGGTGTGCACTGCAGAATTCTAGGTTCGTATCTCCTAACATCCAGTGTCCCATTTCTGCTGTCGCATCCTATTTCCATCTCCTTGCGGATGGCCGCTAAGCAAGAACTCCATCACTTCCTCAAAGCTGTAGTGATTGAACTTGTTAAAACCAGTGCTTGTGCCACACCCCTTGTGTTGCTCAAGAAGTCCAGTCAGTCTCTCTGGCTATGCGGAGGTGCAAGTGGAAACCTATGCCATTCCACATCTGGAGGACCTCCTCACAACAACCTTGCTGATACATATTTCCTGGTCACAATGGATGAGGAACCACATTGCATTATAGTCAACAACATTCCCTTTGGCCTATACAAGTGTTTGCCCTTTCAGATCTCTTCTGCTCCGGCAATCATCCAGAGATACCTAGAACAGTTGACTATGTCCATCCCTACTTCTACCAACAATCTCTATGACTTAATTGTGATGGGTGCTGCATGTCAGGACCACCTGCATAACCTTTGTACCTTCTTTACTATGTTGCATGTTGCTGGGTTCAAGTGCCGCTTGACCGAGCAAGGTAGTGCAGTAGTCAGCACAGTGGACTAGCATTTGAGAGGGTAATGGTTCAAACTTACATCCAGCCATCCTGATTTAGGTTTTCCGTGATTTCCCTAAATTACTTTAGGCAAATATCATGATGGTTCCTTTCAAAGGGCATGGCCGACTTCCATTTCTATCCTTCCCTTAATCTAATGGAACCAGTGACCTCATTGTTTGCTTCCTTCCCCAATCAACCAACCCATCAATCAAGTGCTGCTTGCACAAATGCCAGTTTTTTCAGGAGCTATTGAAACACCTCAGACAGCTGCTCAACAAAGACAGGATCCATCCCATTGACTGCAATGTTTGTGCTATTAACTCTTTGCCCAGCCCCCAAAATTTACAGGAGCTGCAGGCCTTTTTGGGAAAGGGGCATATTTATTGTAAGTTTCTCCCACAGATGGCTCACATTCTGCATCCACTCAACCACTTGCAGAAGAGGAGGGTTAAGCACAGATGGACGACTGACTTTCAGCATGCTTTCACATGGCTGAAATATGTGCTGCACCTGCTGCCCTGTCTTGTGCCCTTTTCTCCATCATGTCCCCTGGTTTTGGCTGCTGATGCATCTCTGATGCTCGAAAGAACGAATCTTCGTATAAACAAAAAAAAGTTTGACACTTATCTTTCCCCTTAAGAAGTTCCGTGTTTACCCATTCGGGACAAAGTTTTTGCTCATTACAGACCAAAAACTGCTGGCAGCAATATTTGAGCCATGCTCTCGGCTTCCAGAGCAGATGCCCGACAGATCCAGCATTGGTTGCTTTTTTCCTACAAATATACCATTAAATGCAAGCCCACAGCACAACAAGCAAATGCAGACACTCTGTCTTGTCTACCCTCAGGACTCGACCCAGTATTTGACTAACAGGAAATCTCCAGTTCCCACATCATTGTGAAATGTCAGCATGCTTAGGACAGGTTTTCTATTGCAGCTACTTACATTGCTGCAGACACATGCCCCGACCCTATCTCACAGCACATCATGCACTGGGTGCTCCACGGGTGGCCCACTTATTTTTAAAAGTCCGCTGATCCTGAGCTCCGCGGCTGGGCTTGCCTCTTCCTCTGTTTTTCACTCATCTCCAGTGTTCTCCTACTTAATGCAGAGGCAAATAATCACCATGTTGTCATATTGCCAACCCTACACTCTCATGTTTTGCATCCCTCCATTGTCAGCCTTTGGGTATGTCATGGATGAAAGCCCTTACACGTCGAATTGCCTACTCACCCTGACTGAAAAAAGTTTTAGACATCGTGGTGTGCAGTTCTCTCTGTTTGTGTCTGACACCACGCTACTCCACCCCAGTCTTCTGCTGCCTGACCCCCCACCCTCCCCTACCGTGCCTGGGACCATATTCATCTGGAATTTGCTGGCCTCTCTCTCGGCTCTTTGTGGTTCATTGTCATGGACACTTATTCTAACTAATCCTATATAGTTAGCATGGTGCCCACCACAACTTATGTCACTCTCGATGCATTCATCCAGATTCTAGCCATCGAAGGGCTTCTTCACACCGTCGTGTTGGTCAATGGGCCCTAATTTATGTTGACAGCTTTTGAACAGTTCTGCACCTCCAATGGCATCAAGCACCTGTTTCTTCCACTGTTTCATCTGCCCTCCAATGACAATGTGAAGCATATTATGTGCACGTTTAAACAACAGATGTTTAAAGCAGTTGGTTGTTCCACCACCGCAGCTGAGCTCACATTTTTTCTGAGCATTTACAGGACCACCCCTGTCCATGATCATAGCCCGGTGTTCGTCCATGGGCGGCAGCCATATACTCTCTTCCACGTTCTGGCCCCACAGCCCACAGAACCGCAGAACTGGCACACCAAGTGATTTCTGTCGTGCTCAGCTGTGTGGGCACACTCATATTGGACAAAACTCTTTTGGATGCCAGCCAAAGTGGTTGCCACTCAAAGATGGCAGCTTATGACAGTTGTCGCTCCAAGGGATTTGATGTCTCAGCATACCAACCAGCTCTGACTGCACCTACCAACTGCACCACCACCGCCAGCTCAGTCAGACCTGGACTGCCCACCCTTGCCACTCCCACAACCACAGGAGTACAACCTGCATTCCAGTGTACTAGCAGCAGTTCCCATGGACACAGACATGAAAGTGTAAGTCTCAGTGCGACCTCCGCCCTCTCAGCAATCGTTGCCCACACCATCATTTCCAATGCCACCACACCCCGGCACATTGCCACATGCCCCACTTCTTCCTCCCAGATGGCGGGCTTCAGCACTGGGACTCTGCCCGCACCAACAGTTTGCCTCCCCAAGAATTGTGTGGGGCACTTCTGTCCCTAGATACCCATTTGGGAGGGGAGGGATCTGATACCCAAAATTGGCAAGTTTGAAGGCCCACTGGGAGATACAGACTTGATGACAAATGCTGGATGGTGCAGCTACATCTGCAGGCACTGGTGTTACCACTGCAAGCACAACAGTTCTGCAGTTGGTCATGATTTCTCTTCACTATTGTATTGATCTCACTATGCCTTAGGGGTCGAGAGAGAGAGAGAAGAGAGAGAGACAGAGGTGGTAACTTGTGCAAACTATTTGTGAATGTGATTAAATAAAAGAATGAACTATCTGCCCTCTGAGAAAAGGACCCAGTGCATGTCCTAAAAAGAAATGTAAGTTCAATTGAGGTTACAGCTGTTTCCCATTAGAAATCAAGTACTCATGCTGTGAATCAGTGGACAGGGCCACAGTAAGCTAGATATTTGAGTATTACACTGACCAGCCAAAACATTATGACCACTGTCTACTGCGATGTTGGATGCCATCTGGTGGCATTGCAGGCATGTGATGCAGTAACAAAAGTATGTAAGCAGAGCAGACATGGATGGCAGATCAATCTAGTGAAGGTATTGGCTGCAAATGGTAAAATCCATTGAGATAAGTGACTTTTACAAAGGACAGAGTCTGTGAACGAGTATCTTGAAAACAGCAAAGCTGTTGCTACTGTCATGAGCATTTATGGAAAGAGGTTTAAGGACAATAAAACGACTACTAGCCACTAAATGGCTGGACATCCATGACTCTTCACAGTATGTGGGGTCTGGAGACCTGTCTGCACTGTAAAATAGGATAGATGGTGGTCTGTGGCATCTCTGCCTAAAGAGAACAATGCTGGTACACACACAAGTGTTTTGGAGCTCACCGTTCATCATACATTGTCAAACATGGAGCTCTGCAGCAGACCATCCATACCTGTTCACCTGTTGACCAATGACATCATCACTTATGATTGCAGTGGGAATGGGACCATTGGGATTCAACTGTTGATCAGATGAATCATTTTTGCTATGCTAGGTGGATCTCCACAGATGGCATTCTTGAGGTGAATAGCAGCTCAAAATGTGGGGAAAGGCTGGTGAGTGGAGCAGTATTATGCTATGGGAGACATTGTCCTGCACTTGCGTGAGACCTGTGATAGTAATTGAAGACATACTGACAGCTGCGAATCATCTGCATCCCTTCATGTGTGATGTCATCCCCAACGGCAATGTCATCTTTCAGCAGTATAATTTGCCGTGTCTCAGAGCCAGAACTGTGCTACAGTGGTTTGGAGAGCATTATAGCAAACTCATGTTTATATCTTGGTGACCAAATTTGCCTGATGTAAATCCTACGGAGCCCATATGGGTCACTATTGGGTACCATCACCATGTACACAAATCAGCAGCGTATTATTTCTGTGAACCACATGACCTGTGTGTAGACATCTAATGCCACATACCTCCATAAACCTACCAACAAACTGTTGGATCCCTGCTTTGCAGAATCGGGGATGTATTTCACTCCAAAGACGGACAAACAAGCTATTAAGCATGTGGTCAAAATGTTTTGTGTATGAGAGTGATGAAATCAAACTAAACTTCCATTTAAACAAAGCATTATTTGACATGTCTGCCTTTAGAGCTGAGTGGTCAGTTCGCCTGACTGCTGAGTAAATTCAGTTCCCAACACTGACAAGAATTTTTACTTTGGTTTTTTGTAGTTGTGGTCTTCAGTCCAGAGAATGGTTTGATGCAGCTCTCTGTGCTACTCTATCCTGCGCAAGCTTCTTCATCTCCCAGTACCTACTGCAAACTACATCCTTCTGAATCTGTTTCGTGTATTCATCTCTTGGTCTCCCTGTATGATTTTTACCCTCCATGCTGACCTCCAATACTAAATTGGCGATCCCTTGATGCCTCAGAATATGTCCTACCAACTGATCCCTTCTTCTGGTCAAGTTGTGCCACAAATTTCTCTTCTCCCCAATTCTGTTCAATACCTCCTCATTAGTTATGTGATCTACCCATCTAATCTTTAGCATTCTTCTGTAGCATCACATTTCAAAAACTTCTATTCTCTTCTTGTGTAAACTATTTATCGTCCACGTTTCACTTCCATGCATGGCTACACTCCATACAAATACTTTCAGAAACGACTTCCTGACACTTAAATCTATACTCGATGTTAACAAATTTCTCTTCTTCAGAAACGATTTCCTTGCCATTGCCAGTGTACATTTTATATCCTCTCTACTTCAACCATCATCAGTTATTTTGCTCCCCAAATAGCAAAACTCATTTACTACTTTAAGTGTCTCATTTCCTAATCTAATTCCCTCAGTATCACCCGATTTAATTCAACTACATTCCATTATCCTCGTTTTGCTTTTGTTGATGTTCATCTCATATCCTCCTTTCAAGACACTGTCCATTCCGTGCAGCTGCTGTTCCAGGTCCTGTGCTGTCTCTGACAGAACTACAATGTCATCAGCGAACCTCAAAGTTTTTATTGATTTTCCATGGATTTTAAATCCTACTCCGAATTTTTCTTTTGTTTCCTTTACTGCTTGCTTAATATACAGATTGAATAACATCGGGGATAGGCTACAACCCTGTCTCACTCCATTCCCAACTACTGCTTCCGTTTCACGCCCCCCAGCTCTTTTAGCTACCATCTGGTTTCTGTACAAATTGTAAATAGCCTTTCGCTCCCTGTATTTTACCCCTGCCTCCTTCAGAATTTGAAAGAGAGTATTCCAGTCAACATGGTCAAAAGTAAGTCTACGAATGCTAGAAACATAGGTTTGCCATTCCGTAATCTACTTTCTAAGACAAGTCGTAGGGTCAGTATTGCCTCACGTGTTCCAACATTTGTACGGAATCCAGACTGATCTTCCCCGAGGTCAGCTTCTACCAGTTTTTCCATTCATCTGTAAAGAATTCATGTTAGTATTTTGCAGCTGTGACTTATTAAACTGATAGTTCGGTAATTTTCACATCTGTCAACACCTGTTTTCTTTGGGATTGGAATTATTATATTCTTCTTGAAGTCTGAGGGTATTTTGCCTGTCTCATACATCTTGCTCACCAGATGGTAGAGTTTTGTCAGGGCTGGCTCTCCCAAGGCCATCAGTAGCTCTAATGGAATGTTTTCTACTCCCAGGACCTTGTTTCGACTTAGGTCTTTCAGTGCTCTGTCAAACTCTTCACGCAGTATCATATCTCCCATTTCACCTTCATCTATGTCCTCTTCCATTTCCATAATATTGTCCTCAAGTACATCGTCCTTGCATAGACCCTCTATATAATCCTTCCACCTTTGTGCCATCCCTTCTTTGCTTGTAACTGGTTTTCCATCTGAACTTTTGATATTCATACAAGTGGTTCTCTTTTCTCCAAAGGCCTCTCTAATTTTCCCGTAGACAGTATCTATCTTACTCCTAGTGATATAGGCCTCTACATCCTTACATTCCTCCTGTAGCCATCCCTGCTTAACCATTTTGCACTTCCTGTCGATCTCATTTTTGAGACGTTTGTATTCCTTTTTGGCTGCTTCATTTACTGCATTTTTATATTTTCTCCTTTCATCAATTTAATCAATTCAATATCTTGTGTTACCCATAGATTTTTACTAGCCCTCATCTTTTTACCTACTTGATCCTCTGCTGCCTTCACTATTTCATCTCTCAAAGCTATCCATTCTTCTTCTACTGTATTTCATCCCCCCATTCTTGTCAATTGTTCCCTAATGCTCTCCCTGAAACTCTCTACAACCTCTGGTTCTGCCAGTTTATCCAGGTCCCATCTCCTTAAATTCCTACCTTTTTGCAGTTTCTTCAATTTTAATCTACAGTTCATAACAAATAGATTGTGGTCAGAGTCCACATCTGCCCGTGGAAATGTCTTACAATTTAAAACTTGGTTCCTAAATCTCTGTCTTACCATTGAATAATCTATCTGAAACCTTCCAGTATCTCCAGGCTCCTTCCATGTATACAACTTTCTTTCATTATTCTTGAACCAAGTGTTAGCTATAATAAAGTTATGCTCTGTGCAAAATTCTACCAGACAGCTTTCTCTTTCATTCCTTACCCCCATTCCATATTCACCTACTACATTTCCTTCTCTTCCTTTTCCTACTACCGAATTCCAGTCACCCATGACTATTAAATTTTCATCTCCCTTCACTATCTGAATAATTTCTTTTATCTCAACATACATTTCATCAATCTCTTCGTCATCTGCAGAGCTAGTTGGCATATAAACTTGTACTACTGTGGTAGGCGTGGGCTTCATATCTATCTTGGCCACAATAATGAGTTCACTATGCTGTTTCTAGTAGCATACCCACATTCCTATTTTTTTATTCATTATTAAACCTACTCCTGCATTACCCCTATTTGATTGTGTATTTAGGACACTGTAGTCACCTTACCAGAAGTCTTGTTCCTCCTGCCACCGCACTTCACTAATTCCCACTGTATCTAACTTTAACCTATCCATTTCCCTTTTTAAATTTTCTAACCTGCCTGCCCTATTAAAGGATCTGACATTCCACGCTACAACCCGTAAAACGCCAGTTTTATTTTTCCTGATAACAACGTCCTCCTGAGTAGTCCCCGCCTGGAGATCCGAATGGGGGACTATTTTACCTCCAGGACGCCATCATCATTTAACCATACAGTAAAGCTGCATTCCCTCAGGAAAAATTACAGCTGTAGTTTCCCCTTGCTTTCAACCGTTCGCAGTACCAGCACAGCAAGGCCATTTTGGTTAGTGTTACGAGGTCAGATCAGTCAATCATCCAGACTAGTGCCTTGCAACTACTAAAAAGGCTGCTGACTCTCTTCAGGAACCACATGTTTGTCTGGCCTCTCAACAGATACCCCTCCATTGTGGTTGCACCTATGGTACGGCTATCTGTATAGCTGAGGCACGCAAGCCTCCCTGCCAACGGCAAGGTCCATGGTTCATAGGGGGTGGGGGGTTACTTTGGTTTAATAAATGGAATGGGTTGCACACAGACTCATGAGGGCAAACAAGGAGTTACTTGAATGAGTAGTGGCTCTCGTTAGAAATGCTGACATTAATGGCCAAGAAAACAGGTCTGCCAATTACATATCCATGCATAGTGATGACCAAATTACACTTTACGCAAACAATGAACTATTAATTGGTTGGCAACACCTGACACCCTTGACACATGAAATTTAATTTTTATTATTTGAAATATACTAGTGCTACAATATACCACACATTTAGACCATATTGAAACTAATAGGCAATATTGAGCATTAGAAATTAATTACATCAATTTTGTTTACATTTGTGTATTAAGGTTTAAATATATAGTGTAAATTAACATTTGTGTACACGAGAAACTGATATTTTTTCCTTTCATAAGGCGATCTGATGAAGAACTTGCTCCATCTAAAGCAAAAAGACAACGTATAAGTGTCCATGAAGGACATGATGCTGAAGACCTGTTTGCATTCGCTTGTGATAAAGAGGATAAGAGAAAAGAGGAAGATTTATTTGCATTTGCCTCTGATAAGGAGGAAAAGAGGAAAGAGGATGATTTATTTGCATTTGCTTGTGGTAAAGAGGAAAAAAGAAATGAGGAAGATTTATTTGCGTTTTCTGAAGATCTCGCAAGAGGATTAGAAGCCAATGAGCCAACAGTGAAAACGAAGACAGGAAAAAGAAAAATGCCAGATAACCATTCTTCTTACAATACACCTAAAAAGAAAAGTCATTTAGATTCAGTAACAGAACCAGGACCCTCCAAGGAATGTCCTGATGAAAAAAAATTGGATACACAAGAGGAGTTCATATCAATATGCCCAAAAGTTGAGGTATGCTAACTAATCTGAAATACACAACTGTCTTTTTGCAATGCTTGCTTAGAATTATAGGTGCAGCTCTTTCTTCTTTGATACTGTTATATTATAAAATATCTTAAGTAGCTTAGAGCAGCTTGAGATTTAAGACATGAGAGAGAGGCAAACTAGCCTCTGACTTGGTGAGGGACATTCAACACTTAAAGAGACAAATTGATGTAGGAAAAAAAACTTTTATTACTTCTTATCATAATCCCCACAATTATTAATATGCCTGTCTCAACTATGAACTGGTCTTTTTAATACCTAATGTAAAGAAGTCATTGTTTTGTTGTTTGGGCCACTTTTCCATAAATTCTTTGACCTCCTTATTGTTTCTGAACATTTTTCCATGTAATGTCTCCCTGAATGAAACTAAATTTCATCACGAGTTAAAACTTTGTTTGGAAAATCCACACCTCTTTTTCATAGTGTTTTTGCAAGTCTGTATGCATTTTAAGTCTTGTTTCCTTGTGGTGTTGCATTAACCCTCTCAGGACCTACCTTGCACTTCTTTTGCTCTACTTAACTTTGTTACTGGTAATGTTATGATCTGTGCCAATGCTTACTGCAACTGTTTTTGCTACATGTTTAACTGTAACACATCACTCTTCACAGATAATATTGCCACTGCGAAGGAGTTGCCACTCCAATTGGCTGGGCAGGATGTTGCTTGTCAGTCACTGAGATTTGACCATTTTTTAACTGTTGTAATCATTTGCAAAAATTTCCCTGCTTCATACTACTTTCACCATTCTTTGAAACCAATCGGTAAAAGATTTTAGCCATTTTTTCCACCTTTAGGAAGCAAAAAGTGGATCACTAAAGATTGTTCATCTAATGTGGAAACTTCAAATTGACATGCCATTGTCAAATGCTATATTGAGTTTATAAATTAACAATTTTTATCCATCAGCTTTGCTGAGCTCATCCCAGTGATGCCAATCTAAAGCCTTGGAAGTATAAAACTCCTCATATAAACTGTTTCATTTCTACATCAATTTGCCATTGTAGTCTTTTAATGTGCCGTGACAGGTGTGAAACCATCAGTTTAATAAGTCATAGTCCCAAAACTCTGACATAAATTATTGGCAGAAAAATGGAAAAATCTGGTAGAAGCTTGTACTGGAAAATATCACTTAGTGTTTTGGGAAAAAGAAGGAACACCTGAGACAATACTGACCCTATGACTAGTTTTAGAAGATAGACTGAAGAAAGGAAAAGTTATGTATATAGCATTTGCGTATTTATAGAAAGCTTTTGACAGTGTTGACTGGAATATACTGTATGAAATTTTGAACACAGCCAAGGATAAAATACAGTGATTAAAAGGGTATCTACAACTTGTACGGAAACCAAATGGCAGTTGTAACAATTAAAGTGTGTGAAATAGAATCTGTATTTGAGAAGGTATTGATACAGGATTGTAGACTATCGCTGCTGTTATTCCAGCTGTACATTGAGCTGAAAAGAAGGATAAATTTGGCAAGAGAATTCAAGCTGAGGGAGAAGAAGTTAAAACCTATTGTTCCATTTTATTGTGGTTCATATTGTGGCTCCCACGACTGCCATTTCTGTAGTAACACGGTTCAAGTTTTCCGTCGCACTTCACTTAGCGTAGAATGGGAAATGTTTCCTAGGCATGCCCGATGTGAACTGAGCAGGCACAGCCCGTGCTACCTGAGTTGTTGTTGTTGTTCCGCCAGCAGAGGTCGCGGCTGAATTCTCGCGTGCCCTCTGGTGGACGGGACTCTACTTGCGGCAACTACCGTCAGTGACGCGCCATGCCGATGTGCACCTCCCGCGATCTTTCTGGTGGCTACTGCAATTTCAATGTGGAATTGACGGGTACAGGAGAGCCTTTCTCAACACCGTTTTGGATTTCAATGACCCCATACAACTACTGCCCAAAAGGGAACACATATTTCTTACTTGGGCTTGCAGGATCATACACTCACGTCACATACCTAAAGTCAGAAATTAGCATGTTTTTGTCAAAACAGTGGACAGTGTGATGACATGTGGAGCATCATGGGCTGTCAGCACAGTGCCCATGTTTGCAGCTTTCCTTCACGTGGTAGCAGAAAGCTCGGGCCAACTGCAGTGGACTCAGTGAAAAAAACTGAACACAGGAGTGGCACCACATCACATTATCAGACAAGTCCTGGTCTGCATACAGTGTTACAGTAGACACATCCATGTTTAGAATCTCGGAGGAGACTGGGTGCATTCATCATTGTCGTACAGTCCTGGCATATGAGGTGATATGGCATGCCATTGGTTACAGCCACTACAACTGTTTAACCCTGGCATAAAGTTCAAACAGCATGGAATGACACACCCATATATCTCATCAAAGCACATTTTGGCTCAGTACACAGCTAGGTTAGAGGCACTGTTGCTGCCAGAGCTGGCACCTGTGTGTACTAAATTTCATGCCTCCCAGATTACCTAAAAATTTAATGAAATGTTCTCCCTACTATAGTTTATAAACACAATAAGTAGGATTTCGTAATTTACTATTCTTCCTGGAGTTATAATTTATACTATGATCTTTTTTGGTGAAACATTTTGTGAAGGAATAATTCAGCATTCGGCTTTGTATTTATCATTGGCCATTTAGCTGGTAGAGAGGTCAACAAGCACATGTATAGATGGCTATAATTCACTGACTGACATTAAATAAGACTGTAATTCACTGACTGACATTACATAAGACAGCTTCTTAAGATATTTTGTAATTTGTTCAACAAGTTATTGATTTTAATTTTTTAAATTCTTTTCTTGTTGCTCCTTGTTAGCCAGCATGCATCAACTTTGTTTTGATCTGTGTTGAGGCCCTTGGTCTTTTCCCATCCCCCACATTCTTTGTCCAGAACCTGCTTGTCTGAGATCTTGCATGGAACCCAAGAATGTCATTGATTGTCAATGTTGTCAGTCCCAAAACTGCACGTTTGATATTGGCTTCTCAAACAGTATTGCCATTTGTGTAAAAAGGATTACTGTGAAGTAGTTTCTTAAAGTAGACTTTATGTTTGGTGTGTGAAGGGCTAAGCAAGGACTATGCAGCACTTTTGTAAATATAATTCATGCATGCCATGGAATTTTATATTCATTGCTGTGTTGAATGTAATAATGTGATATTTGTCTCTTGTTTTTATCATTGTACTGCTGCAGTCAACAGCTTGTGTTTGGTTGCAATGTTCTGACAAATAAAATTTTTCCTAATATGTTCACATTAATCTCAGTAAAGGGGCTGGATTTGAAAAACTAATCTCAGTGACACTTCCCAGATTTAGGCTCACAGAAGATTTGGACAGCTTTTTTCTGCAGCACCACTAGCCTATTTAAATCACCTCAGTTTGTTCCATACTACATTTCTGTGAAGTCTTTATTGTAATAATATCTTTCTAGTATTTTCTCATTGTATTGATTGCAAATATGCTATTACTCACATTTACTGTAAAGCAATCTCTTGATTGGTTACATCAAGAGAAATATTATATATGGAATTATGGTCTTGTATAACTTTTTTTAGAACTTGACCTCAAGATTTATTTGCATTTAGAACAATCTACATTTTTTCCTAAATTACTTTGAATTTCATTTCTAAGTTTTTTTATTGTGATTGATAAATGAAATATTTACCTGTTTCCAGCCAAGTTGGTAATTTTAGTGACTGGCATGGATGAACCAAATTGTTAGTTATTATTAATGTCAGACCCTCCTGTATACATAGCTGCAGTCAGATCACATCATGTGCTATCCCCTTAGATGTACTTTTCTTTTCCCACCCATGCTGCTGTTCTATGAAATGTGCATCACCACGCTGTTTCTTGACTTTGACAGGTGAAGTGTGAAACATTTTTAGAAAGTGAGTGCTGGATCCCAAATTTTGCTTAAATTAAAACTGTAGTCCCTTGTTACTATATTCTTTGCTAAATACCGTATTTACTCGAATCTAAGCCGCACTTTTTTTCCGGTTTTTGTAATCCAAAAAACAGCCTGCGGCTTAGAATCGAGTGCAAAGCAAGCGGAAGTTCTCAAAAATGTCGGTGGGTGCCGCCACAACTTAGTTCTGCCGTCGAATATATGTAGCGCCACACAGGCATGCTTTGTAGGCACGAAGATAAATACTGGCGCCAAAACCTCTGCGTCCGTAAATAAATTAAAAAAAAAAGGTGGAAGACAAGCTTTTTTTCTCCGCGCCGAGTTTCGACCACTGCATTTTCATACATTATCCAACGAAGTAAATACAAATTCCGTATTGTTCATCTTCGAATGTAGCAGCATTTCAATGTACTACGAAAACCCGACTGGCAAGAATGTTTAGGATGTTAGTCAATATGGCCAACTCTACGTTCTAAATTTTTTCCTATCTGTGAGAAGAGATGGTTGCTGATAGGAACTTTTATAAATTGTTAATCACATGCAGTATTCTCGTCACCATAAGAATAATACGAATATAAACATTTTGCCATGTATTGTTTCGTGTTTGCTGCTATCTCATTTAAATCCTGTCTGCGTAATAAACCACAAAACTAGAGTGAGACAACAGCAAACGCGGAAGAATATACATATCATGTCATGTTTATATTCGTATTATTCTTATGCTAAACAGTGATACAGTCAGAAATGAAGCGAGGCAATTAACTAGATTTTTAAATCTAAGATGACTCTAATTTCTGTGCAGAATGTAATGTACTAAAGAGGCGCCTGCAAAGATTTTCAAACGGAGAAAAATTTTCGCTAAACTCTCGTTCAGAACATCTTCTATCATACGCAGTCTATTATTTGGTTCTTGTTGATCATTATCAAAGAAAGCAGCAGTGTAAGTAACAACAAGTAGCAGTCCCTTGCCATTGTTTCACTAATGAGACAATTCCTCTCTCTTTTTTTTAATTGTAAGCGGCACAAAAGCAAGCCATGCCGCGATCGGCGACAGGCCGTAAACACGCAGTATCAGAGTACGACAAACAATGCGTGACAGTACAGTAATGCATTTTCAGCGTAGGGTGACGTAAACACCTATAACAAAGAAAACTGCGCTTATCGGATCAAAGAAAAATAAGCAATCAATTCAAAGCAGACAAAGCACGTGAAAAAGGAAGGGTACCCGTATAAATACGGACGGAGCGCCTGACGCATAGCAATGGCTACCTGGTAAAGCTTAACTGCTAAGCTTACGACTCGAACCAAACTACTGTAGCTGTATCGTCATTCATTCGACCTAAATTGTCTCATATTACAGTGGACCAACTTTGTTTCGATTTGGAGACGCGGCCTAAAACTTTTCTCTCCCCTTGAATTTCGAGTCTCAAATTTCAGGTGCGGCTTAGATTCGGGAATTTTTTTTTTTCCTTGATTTCGAGTCTCATTTTTCAGGTGCGGCTTAGACTCGAGTAAATACGGTACCTTTAATAAACATCCCCAGAAATGATCTTGATATATCTCAGTTTCTGATTGTACCATAACTTTTCTGTTGAAAGACATCCAATCTCACCGTGTGCTTTACCTTTAAAGACTGTGTTGTTATCACAATTATTATGGGCCACTTAAATGCTGTATAGTTGGCTGTCTAATGTCAATAAAATCAACCCCATAAACAAAACATGTCATTGTAAAGGCCTAACCATAAAATAGCTCACTTTTTGGATATCAGCTATATAACAAATAACGAGGAAGCTACAGATTTTAAAAAAATTCCCAAGTGAATGCCCACCCAGCAATCATTGTCTGTTGATTACAGGTATAAAAAGCTCTTTGGAGTTTCCATTTTCTCTTATGTATATCAATATTATGAAAAGGATAGATTGCTACCCACTGTATAGTGGAGATGAAGAGTTGCAGACAGGCACAACAAAAAGACTACTTGGCAAGTATGCTTTCAGCCAAAATACCTTCTTAATTAGACAGTATACACAGACACATTCACGCAAATGCAACCCACACACTCACATGACCACCTTCTCTGGTTGCCAAGGCCAGACTGCAAGCAACAGCAAATGATATATCAAGTAATGCACAAGAAAGTACCACAGATTAAATTGTGAGTGTCACTTGAGAAAGAAAGTAATTAATATGTCACTGAGACATCATACTTAATTGACCCAAAAATAGGATAGTATGGGTGAAAGATAAAATGGTACTTTTCTATATATATATATATATATATATATATATATATATATATATATATATATATATATATATAGGAGAAAACTGAAAGTGTATGTGTTATGTATATGAAGAAAGGAATACCGGAATGAAAAGGTAGCAGCTGCGAGTAAGAAAAAATTCACCAAAAAGAAATTATAGTGCTACATTCTAATAGAAAAAGATGTGTGGTACAGGAGCAAACCAGTGTGTTTGGTACAATGCTGTATGAATAAGAAACTCTCCACGAAACAGCTTATACAGACAGAAAAAGTAAGTTTGGGATAAGTTTGCTAGCAGACTGTGGGATGACTTGTAAATAATAGGAAAAAATTTAAAAATTGCCGTGCAAAGTAATAAAGGACAGGTCATTGCTACCACTGTGATAAGATTATAGAAGGCTGGTGAGGACAGATGAAGTAAGGGAGGAAATGAAAAGCTGTTTAGTATGCCACTAAATGGTCAAGAACAGCAATGAAATTGAATGCTGAGGGAACCCAAAATATAAAAACATTAACACTTATCTTGTCAATCATAAGCAGAGAAATGCAGAGGGTTGAAGAAGGGACATAATGCTTTGGAAAATTGAATGCAGATGTATTCAAGATGAATGGAATGTAAGGTATGACATGGCTACACAGAGTATTCTCTGTCATTTTAAATCTAAACTAGATCTCAAATTATTGGTGAAAACCATTCCAGGCCTTTCTTCTGGAGTATGACGTATGGGCCCCTTGCAATTTCATATTTTTGTCAACAAGTCACACTATTTTCACATACCTGAATGATTACTGGGAAGTTAAAGTTAACAAAAATCAGTTAACCACAACTAGAAGAAGAGCAGTACCATATTGGGTGAGATCAAAACACTATTGACATTGTGTTTGCTGTAATGTTCGAACATAATGAGAACCTGTGGAAGAATCCTTACATCTACATATATACTCCTCTAGCCACCAAGTGGTGTGTGGTGGAGGGCACTATTTGCGCCAAACACAGTGGTATTTGCTATACATAGGAAAGACATAATAGTGTCCAAGGAAAAACGTTGGTAAATGCACAGAGAAATTAAATTTGCTAAAACCCCTGGTCAACTAAGTAAAGATGCTGTATCATAGATCCTACAGCTATGTCTCTGCAAGAAATGGCACTTCAGAGTATTTCAAAGGAAAGAAAAGTAGCAAGGAGGTGCCTTTCTCCCCACATGTTCATTGTAGTTATGGGCCAATTAATATAATCCATAAATGCTTCTGTATTTGCGGAAGATGATGATATTTACCAAGAACCAGAATAAGCAATACAGGAGAACCCTCAGATTTGGAAGATACTTCAAAAAATAATAACTATGAGAAAGTAGACTGGGACTAGTAGTAATTGCTGTCAATGTAGATGTATATAATAAGACAAAAAATACTAGGAAATACTCAATAGATCTCAAGGAAACATTATGTATTTTCAGATAGTTGACAACATTCCTTCTAAACAACAAAATATTGGGAGATGCAAGATAACAATAATGAATATATACAGGAATTAGATAATCCAGTAACCCCCACCCCTGGTTCTTTAAACAATCAAACTCCCACGTATAAAACTGATTCAGATGCCTAATTACTTTATAAATGAGTTAATGTGTTAAACATTTGATGTTAAGCAGGTAAAACCTTTATGGTTGAACGTGCAAAGCCCTGGTTATGTTGGTTTTACTAGTTTTGGATTATGTGAAGTATGTTAGCAGCAAGAAACAACCACTGCCTTCTCTGTGCGATAGCCAAAGCAGAGTTACTAAACACAGCCTTCCAAAATGCCTTCATAAAAGAAGACAAAGTAAATATTCCAGAATTCAAATCAATAACAGCTGCCAACTTGAGTAAGGTAGAAGTAAATATCCTCGGAATAGTGAAGCAACTTAAATCACTTAATAAAAGCAAGTCTTCTGGTCCAGACTGTATACCAATTAGGTTCCTTTTGGAGTATGCTGATGCATTAGCTCCATACTTAACAATCATATACAACCATTTGCTCAACGAAAGATCCGCACCCAAAGACTGGAAAGTTGTACAGGTCACACCAATATTCAAGAAAGGTAGTAGGAGTAATCCACTAAATTACAGGTCCATTTCGTTAACGTCAATATGCAGCAGGATTTTAGAACATATAATGTGTTCGAACATTATGAATCACCTCGAAGAAAACGGTCTATTGACACACAGTCAACATGGGTTTAGAAAACATCGTTCCTGTGAAACACAACTAGCTCTTTATTTACGTGAAGTGTTGAGTGCTATTGTAAGGGATTTCAGATTGATTCTGTATTTCTGGATTTCCGGAAGGCTTTTGAAACTGTACAACACAAGCGGCTCGTAGTGAAATTGCGTGCTTATGGAATTCATCTCAGTTATGTGACTGGATTTGTGATTTCCTGTCGGAGAGGTCACAGTTCGTAGTAATTGATGGAAAGTCATTGAGTAAAACAGAAGTGATTTCTGGCATTCCCCAAGGTAGTGTTATAGGCCCTTTGCTGTTCCTTATCTATATAAACGATTTTGGAGACAATCTGAGCAGCCATCTTCGGTTGTTTGCAGATGATGCTGTCATTTTTCGACTAATAAATTCATCAGAAGATCAAAACGATTTAGAAAAGATATCTGAATGGTGCGAAAAGTGGCAGTTGACCCTAAATAACGAAAAGTGTGAGGTCATCCACATGAGTGCTAAAAGGAACTCAATAAACTTCGGTTACATGATAAATCAGTCTAATCTAAAAGCCGTAAATTCAACTAAATAGAATCATTAAAAGAAAGGTGTTTTTTATTTGCAATGGAATCTTCTCATGAAATTCCAGTCACAAACTTTCTCCTCTGAATGCAAAAATATTTTGTTGACAGCGACCTACATAGGGAGGAACAATCACCACGATAAAATAAGGGAAATCAGAGCTCATACGGAAAGATAGGTGTTCATTCTTTGTTCACGCTATACGAGATTGGAATAATAGAGAATTGTGAAGGTGGTTCGATGAACCCTCTGCCAGGCAGTTGAATGTCATTTGCAAAGTATCCATGTAGATGTAGATATTTACCCATAGACGAACGAACATGTACCTTCAGTGGTACATGTGGATACTGTCTGCGAAATAGGTAGCAAAAAAGTTTGGTAGTAAATAAATAATAAATTAAAACATCATGCTTGATGATGTCGTTTTACTCCAGAAGCAACGAACATTTAGTAAGCAATATATTGTTTTCCTTTCAGTATTTTGTGGGGAAAAGCTTAGACAAAGTTTAAAACGGTATAGTGTGTTGAAAGTCACTAAGTACTCTCATTTTCAAATAACTGGATGAATATGATCATGGTAATTTCATTGCTGTAAGTTACATTGCCTGTTAAATATTTAACATAATATTATGACAGTATTTTAAATTTGGATTATTTTTTTAAATTTGAAATATTGAAAATCAAATTTTTGTTGCCCCTGAAAGCTGTCAGATTGGCAACCTGCAACTTGAACTGGATGACTGTTTTAGCTGTTTTGTAACAGATAATAGCCACATTCTGACAAAAAATGTCCTTTTCTTGATATTCATTCCATGGATCTGAGATTGTATTTTGTTTTCCCTTTCCTGAGCCTTCGTTACAGCTGTGACAATTGTGATGTTTTGATCTAGATTATAGAGTTATATTGGCCCTTAGAGGCCATCAATGAGGGAAAATTATCAAATGCTATTTAGTTGTTGCATCTGCAACAGTAGTCATTAATTTACCATTTGTGTGTTGAACTGCTGTATTCAATGTCATGACAGCACACGTAGTGTGGGGAAAATTTTGTCTACTAAATTCAGTAGTAGAAAAAAAACTAAACTTTCTTGCATAGACTACAGGGCATTGAAGAGAACTTCTGTCTTTGGTAAGAAAACAACTCCCATAAAAGTGACTACTGAAATTAATGTATGTCTAAAGAAGGCAGTTTCGGTTATAAATGGAAGCAAAAAAATATAGAATGGCTATTATCAAACACCATAGATACAAAATGCCAGAAAGAGACTTCAGCAGTACAAAGACTGAACCATGAGTGAATAGAAACATATTATGCAGTCCAATAATTGTACATATGAAGGATGTATTTATCTATGGATAACACCAAGGTAAACCAATTGTGAAGACTGCCTTCTTTCAACAGTGAAACATGTGGAGTTTCTCTGATAGTTAAAGAAACTGTATGGTAGTTTTCAGTGGTATTTAATGAGACTTTTAAAAGCATTTTGGATAATTATCTTCATTCAGTGGCACAGTAAGGTTTTGAATTTTTTGACGTGATAATTACTGCATTCTCTCCATTGTAAAAGGTCTATCATTGCTTTAATGAACATAAAGATGATATAATGGGTACTTCTTGACCTCCGCAATCCCTGGGTAAAGATATCATTCAGCCACCATGCCTTACTTACAAACATTCAGGATTTGTATGCATTGTCCCACAGGACAGTTTGGGCTATTTGGGCCGTCACATGAAGCCCTACATCATTTTATGTGGTAGAAAAAAGTAAAATTCCACCAGGAATGAAATTCATCAGTACCATGAACCAGAAGCCAGGGAAAATCAGTACAAAATATGAGAAAAATAAGGAAGAAGCTGCCATTAAACTACATTGTTGATGCTGTAGAGTGCTATAAAGCCTAGTGATACAATGGTTTTATGAGAATTAAGAATGTTAGAACAGCAAAAACACAAATTTAGGTAGTAGTGAAAGGAAAAAAAAAGAAGACTAAGGAGGAGATGTAGATAATCTTAGCTGGAAACAGTGAAGACAGAAGTGGAGAGAAGAACTCTGAGACAGGAAAAAAACCTAGGAAGAGCTGATGAATGCTTGTGCATTATATGTGGGAAACAGCAGTTGGATATGATGATCTATATGATTCCTTACGTATACTTGAATTCCTTGCATCAGTAAAACAACAGCTGCATTTAGTTTTGCTCCACATCTCAGCAGCCTGATGTCACATGAGATTTCAAAGTGGTTTAAGATCATCACAGCCATTACAGTTTCTTTGGTATTTGACAGAATATTGTCAATCTCACCTCTAATTCTATTTTGTGCTTACAATTTCCTCTCCTTTTCTTTCCCTAGAAATATTTAGGGTGTGTACAGTGTCCTCATGAGTTTGAGTAGTACACATCTGATATCAAATTTGAAATTTCCTGTATAAGAAACATTTTTCAGCTTCATTCTTATTCTAAACTCACTCATTATTGTGTTGCAGTAATACTTAAGGTTCACGAACTTCTTTCCCCAATCTAAGAATTAACTTTTCATTGATGACATCATTCCCCTCTGCAGCTGTATTCCATATGAATCATAGGTATCTGCTGCTAACCACATGCTATCCCAAGCAAGTTATCAGCACTGGGAACTAATTATCATTTGAAATAATTTTATATTGATCATTAATGCTTTTCTCTACTACTTCAACTCCCTAGAAAGATGATAAACATGCCCTCCTCCATTGTGATTGTATGACCAATTACTGAGCAGTTGCGTACTTGTAGGGTGGGTTTATATCATGCAGGGACAATAACACTTGTGAAATGCAGGGACCCTGTTCAACAATATGTATTCATATTTCTTAAATGTATTATTTGATTTTCGTATAACATCTGAAGGTAATACTTACATGCTTATCTGAAAGAAGAGACTGTTGATGATCCACAGCTGTATTAAATAATTTTAAATTAATTCCCTGAATGTGAATTCCTTAAAATTGGTTGCATTACATTTTCACTTGTTTTTATGGGGTTGTAGATCTGTACCTGATACAACTGATATTAAGAAATCCACATTCAAGCAATTAATTTTGAATATAAATGTTACGTATAATAATTTATTTCACCAATTTGAACACTAACAGGTGCTACACACTTTAATGTTTAAACTATTATCTGACAAACTTGAGAAACATTAATGAGACACAAAAACTACCAGTCACAAATGAGTTTTATTAACACCATTCATGTAGAAAGGAAAAACCACTGTCTAGACAAGTAAACATTTAAGTACAGGCTATATCACAACTAACAGCAAAAACTGGCATGTGTGAAAATATACAAGAATAGAAGCAAATGCATTCAAGTAAGCATGATCCCACAAATGAGCAACTTGCAAGGTAACTGCAATTATGTGGTTACAAGCTACCATTGACTACTGTATGAAATATTGTTCTAGATAGTGCAAATGTATTTCAAATGCAATCTTTTTGTTAAGCCATCATCTGATTGGGCTCAGACTCCACCCATGACATACCTTAGCAAGAAATGCAATACATCTTCAGCACATTACATTTTACAAACATGTTACAATTTACTGTGCACTTGTACCTGTTGAAGAAGGTGTCCCATTTGTCACCTTCACATTTGCATGCAATAATGCATACATCTCTCCAGTCAGATACCAATTCTTCAAGTGCTCGAGATCACCTTGTAAATCTTCAGAAGACTGTACAGTTTGCTGCTCCATTTCTTTGACTGTATCATATGGAATGCTGTACACTTCACTTTTGAGATGACCCTGGATAGAAAACTCAACGATTCAGGTCAGGTGATCACAGGGACGAGGTGCAGATCCTGCTCGATCTATCCATTGTGGACTACACTCCTGGAAATGGAAAAAAGAACACATTGACACCGGTGTGTCAGACCCACCATACTTGCTCCGGACACTGCGAGAGGGCTGTACAAGCAATGATCACACGCACGGCACAGCGGACACACCAGGAACCGCGGTGTTGGCCGTCGAATGGCGCTAGCTGCGCAGCATTTGTGCACCGCCGCCGTCAGTGTCAGCCAGTTTGCCGTGGCATACGGAGCTCCATCGCAGTCTTTAACACTGGTAGCATGCCGCGACAGCGTGGACGTGAACCGTATGTGCAGTTGACGGACTTTGAGCGAGGGCGTATAGTGGGCATGCGGGAGGCCGGGTGGACGTACCGCCGAATTGCTCAACACGTGGGGCGTGAGGTCTCCACAGTACATCGATGTTGTCGCCAGTGGTCGGCGGAAGGTGCACGTGCCCGTCGACCTGGGACCGGACCGCAGCGACGCACGGATGCACGCCAAGACCGTAGGATCCTGCGCAGTGCCGTAGGGGACCGCACCGCCACTTCCCAGCAAATTAGGGACACTGTTGCTCCTGGGGTATCGGCGAGGACCATTCGCAACCGTCTCCATGAAGCTGGGCTACGGTCCCGCACACCGTTAGGCCGTCTTCCGCTCACGCCCCAACATCGTGCAGCCCGCCTCCAGTGGTGTCGCGACAGGCGTGAATGGAGGGACGAATGGAGACGTGTCGTCTTCAGCGATGAGAGTCGCTTCTGCCTTGGTGCCAATGATGGTCGTATGCGTGTTTGGCGCCGTGCAGGTGAGCGCCACAATCAGGACTGCATACGACCGAGGCACACAGGGCCAACACCCGGCATCATGGTGTGGGGAGCGATCTCCTACACTGGCCGTACACCACTGGTGATCGTCGAGGGGACACTCAATAGTGCACGGTACATCCAAACCGTCATCGAACCCATCGTTCTACCATTCCTAGACCGGCAAGGGAACTTGCTGTTCCAACAGGACAATGCACGTCCGCATGTACCCCGTGCCACCCAACGTGCTCTAGAAGGTGTAAGTCAACTACCCTGGCCAGCCAGATCTCCGGATCTGTCCCCCATTGAGCATGTTTGGGACTGGATGAAGCGTCGTCTCACGCGGTCTGCACGTCCAGCACGAACGCTGGTCCAACTGAGGCGCCAGGTGGAAATGGCATGGCAAGCCGTTCCACAGGACTACATCCAGCATCTCTACGATCGTCTCCATGGGAGAATAGCAGCCTGCATTGCTGCGAAAGGTGGATATACACTGTACTAGTGCCGACATTGTGCATGCTCTGTTGCCTGTGTCTATGTGCCTGTGGTTCTGTCAGTGTGATCATGTGATGTATCTGACCCCAGGAATGTGTCAATAAAGTTTCCCCTTCCTGGGACAATGAATTCACGGTGTTCTTATTTCAATTTCCAGGAGTGTATATTGGTGCATTAGGTGTAATCTTTCTTCAGTAGCAAAATGTGCCAGTACCCTATTATTTATGCACTACATTCCACAATCAGTGGCCTTGGATGCAATTCAAGTCCAGTTAGTTGAGGCCTTTTCGAAAAGTTTAGAATTCAAATACTTTTGTGAAAACTAGGACAATATTTCATATGAAAAATTCAACCAAGAAAATTGAAAAACTTTGTGAGAGAGACATGCTGGCCATTATTTGTCTTCAGGAAACAAAATATTAAAAAATATTAATCACTGCCAGTAAACACACTTAAAAGTATGAACACGCTTTCCTAGATTTGGAACCTCTATTTCCTTCCTCAAGAAGCACAGAGTGATAGGATGGGAAGTTAAAAACGAAGAATAGGTCACTGAGATGAGAGGAAGGCACCTGTTTTCAGGGTAAGAGGAGACCAAGTGAGTGTGCTTACACATTATCTAATAAAAAATATCCTTACACATAATACCGGACATTAATATGGGGTGTGCACGCTTCGCCTTTATGATGGTGATGGCTTGAATTCTGTGGAGGGCACTTTCAGTGAGGTATCTGAATGTCTGTGGAGGAATGGCAGACCATTATTCCACAAGAGCTGAAACCAGAGGAGGTGAACAGTGTGGTCTAGAGTGAAGTTGATATTCTAACCCATCAGAAAGGTGGTCCATTGGGTTTAGGTTGGGACTCTGGGCAGGCCAGTCCATTTCAGAAATGTTATTGTCCAACAACACAGATGCTGCTTTATGAGAGGGTGCATTGTCACACTGATATAATCACCATTTTGAACAGTTCTTCTACTGTAAACAGCCCACAATGCTGTAAAATGTGTTCAAATCCTCCTGTATTTAGCATTTTCTTAAGCGCAATAATAGGACTACAGTAGTAGGACTGTTGTTGTTGTTGTGGTCTTCAGTCCTGCGACTGGTTTGATGCAGCTCTCCATGCTACTCTATCCTGTGCAAGCTTCTTCATCTCCCAGTACCTACTGCAACCTACATCCTTCTGAATCTGCTTAGTGTATTCATCTCTTGGTCTCCCCCTACGATTTTTACCCTCCACGCTGCCCTCCAATGCTAAATTTCTGATCACTTGATGCCTCAGAACATGTCCTACCAACCGATCCCTTCTTCTGGTCAAGTTGTGCCACAAACTTCTCTTCTCCCCAATCCTATTCAATACTTCCTCATTAGTTATGTGATCTACCCATCCAATCTTCAGCATCCTTCTGTAGCACCACATTTCGAAAGCTTCTATTCTCTTCTTGTCCAAACCATTTACTGTCCATGTTTCACTTCCATACATGGCTACACTCCATACAAATACTTTCAGAAATGACTTCCTGACACTTAAATCTATACTCGATGTTAACAAATTTCTCTTCTTCAGAAACGATTTCCTTGCCATTGCCAGTCTACATTTTATATCCTCTCTACTTCGACCATCATCAGTTATTTTGCTCCCCAAATAGCAAAACTCCTTTACTACTTTAAGTGTCTCATTTCCTAGTAGTAGGACTATTCATGAAAAACACCTCCGTACGATAACACCACATCCTCCATACTTCATTGTTGGCACTACACATCATGGCAAGTGATGTTCTCCAGTCATTCACCAAACCCAAACCCTTCCACCAGATTGCTGGAGGGTATAGCATGAGTTATCTTTCCAAATCATTCATTTCAGTTCATGTGCTGTCCTGTGGCATTGCTCTTGGACTACAGAAATGTATTGCTTACAAGGAACTGCTCGACCATTTTACATCATTCTCTTGAACTCCTTGTGATGCAGTCATAGTGCTAGCTTAACTGCTGGTGGCACTTGTGAACTCACAAGTGAATCCTTCTGCTGATATCATGCAGGTTTTTGCAACTATTCTCTGCAGTGTTCAATGGTCCCTCTCTGTCAGTACAAGAGCTCTGACTGGTCGTGGTTTATCTGTCTTGATGAATTTGTTACTCGGGTGACGTTCAGCGATCAGTCCACATTAAAAGTTACTGAGCTCTCCTGACCAATCCATTCCATTTTACAAGTAATTTACATGCCTGGTAACTTCCAATTACTTCAAAACCTGTGTACGCCATGAACAAGCCACCTTACAGTTAGTGGCAGAGCGTACATTTCCCAATATTATATTGTGCCCCTTTCCTGCTCCATTTGTTAGTGGTGGATGAGAACGATGTTGGGAAGCCTCCACATGAGCTTTGGTTGTTCCCATCATGATCATTTCATGTGATGTGTGTGGGAATGCACGCATGATGACATGCATTAGTTTTTGTAGGCTCATCTCTAACTCCTGTACTATTCCTCCCTGATAAGGGTTCCATACTGATAACCAATACTGATGAATTGATTGGATGAGTTTTTTGGAAGCTATTTCCTTTATGCACGAGTTGTGGTCACGATGTACAGGATGAACCAAAAACTCATTGACAGACCTTCAAAGGATACTCAGGGCACTCTCTGAACATATTTCTTGTGGCTCATTACAGAATTATTGTGTTTTGTTTGGTTTCTCACCCCAGTTACCTTTGTACAAGTATTGCGCTGAAACTACAGCACAGCAGTCCAAATGTCAATGGTATAAGATGTGTGTCTTGTTTGGAAACAAGCTTGTTCCATTCTCTCATAGAACTTACTGTTGACAACAGTAACGCCCACTCTACTCTTTGCCCTCAAGCTTACATTCAGTACTGCTTGGTACAGTCTTGGATTTGAGAGTGTTAGCTATTGTTTCTCTACTGACAACAAAATACCCCCCCCCCTCCCCCCCACCTCCTTCTGTGCTGGTGGGTCTGCCTCTCATGACGTCTGGTAGTCAGAGCCACATTACATGAGGTGTTCCAGAAACTTTTGCTCAGATATTGCATTATGTCTGTCAACATTACTGAATATTTTGCTTCTGTAAGGTAAATACTGGAAAGCAGCTGTGTCTCACATTATTTCATAGGACTTGTTTGTGAACCCATGTTTACTGGGCTGTTTTTGCTTCTGTTTTTGTACCGTCAGTCATGTCAGTTCCCACCATTAATTACAATGCATACTGTATAACTCCAAGTTTAATGTCCCTTCCCAATAAGAAAAATTTTAATCCTTTGAGGTGACTATGCAGTAACGTCTCAAGACTGTCAGATCATGGAGTCTAGTGCTGAACTGATTCGATCTCAGGTCTTTGTTAGTTGATTCTGCTGATCAGTCTCAATGTGGTTTTCAAGCTCTTGGTGCACACACCGAGGTACTGATGGACTGAATAAATGTTTCAGCCTCAGTTATACTTTTTATTAACAGGACTACGAAAAACACATCCAAGTTAGAATACTACCATGAATACAGTTTTCAACTTTCAGACAAAACACACATAGGTACATTTGTACCAAAAAATGGTTACATTGGAATCATATTGCAAGTATTCAGCATTTTGTTTATTATGTGTAGCATTAATGACGAGGAGAATGATACTTTTCAGTCATGTTACTTGTAGCCGGACTAGCACTATTCAAAAAAGTTCATTCAGCCTGCCTTTTACAGATAATAAGTCTCCCCGTTATAAAACTGAAATAAAATTTTAGTCCACTACTCACTTAGTTCATGTGTGACTGAAACTGATCAGGATGATCTTATTCTTGTTTTCACTAAGTAGGAAGAATAAGGTGATATTGTTCCAGATTTCTAATATCACTCAAATTGCTAACAGGCAGAACTTGTTTGGTTATTTAGGAATGACACAAGTTTTTCGTAGAACAAACAAAAGAAAATGCTGGTTTATTAGAAGTCTACAGAATAACACTTAACAATGATAATAAATTTCCATTGTGGCAAAGAACGCAAAAAAATCTGCCTGGTAAGACAGAGATATTTAAATCTCAGTGAAGTTATTAAGTAAGACTGTTTACAATGCAAAACTTTAACATGCTTCCTTATTTAATAACTTACGTTCCCTCATGTTTTTGCACAACTGTCTTAGTTGGGTAGCAAATAATGGTTTTGTTAATAAATCCGCAAGCTGATTTTCTGTATCTACTCTCGAAATGTTAATTTCATCAGCTGTAACTAATTCTTGAACAAAGAAGTGTCTGAGGCAAAAATGTTTTGTCCATTGGTGAAATTCAGGATTCTATGCTAGTTGAACAGCAGCTTCACTGTGCACTTGTAGGAAAGGTTTTGAATCCTTTAGCTGGCAAAGTTCAGTTAAAAGTCCGTTCATCCAAACCATGTCTCATGCTGCTTCACCAGCTGCTACAAATTAAGCTTCTGTTGTAGAGATTGCAACTGAAGTTTGTCACTGACTCATCCAACTAAAAGGTGCACCAAAGTACAGGCAGAGAACACCTAAGGTAGATCGTCCAGTCCCTAAATCACCTCTTCGATCAGCGTCACTATAACATTCAAGAATGCCTTCGTTTTCGCCATTTTTGTAAATAAGTCCATAGTCATACATGACTCTCAAACAGCAAAAAATTCTTTTTACTCTTATTACATGCTCTGTTATATTTTCAAGACATCTAGATACTACTTCAACAGCATATTATATGCCTAGTCTTGTCCCACACATTAGGTACATCAAGGATGCAACTGCTTGTCGATAAGGATATTCAGTGTTAATAGAGTTCTCTTCTATGCCATCATCCTTGATAATTGGAGTTGTTACAGCTCTACGGTCACTCATGCCAAAGCACTCCAAAACTTTCTTGGTGTAGTGAGTCTGACTGACTTGAATGGGCCCATCTTCTTTTCTATCATTTCCAAGTCTAAGAAATGTGATGCTGGCTTTGATTTTACTCTGAATTCTCTTTCAAGATCTTCAATAAATTATTTAAGTTCACAGTCATTATTTGTCACAGTCAGTCAGTCACCAACATAGAGTTTGAAGAAAATCTTGTCAGAAATTTTCTGACTCATAAAGACACAAGCATCAACTTTACTTCTCTTAAATCCTAATTCCATCACATAATTAGTGGATCTTTCATTCCAACAGCAGTGTGCCTGTTTCAGGCCATATAATCTGTTCAATAATCAACATACTTTTCTAGAACTATCATTATAACCTTCAGGTTATGTTGTAGGAACTCATCCCCCCTGTGTGACTGGCAGGAGGTATACCACGGACATGATATGGACTTTAGTAGATGCAGGTTATTGTCTGTCACTTCCAGCCACTCTTCTTTTCTCCAGCACATGACTCTTGGCCACATAAGACATGAAGTGAAGGAATTCTGCTACCTTGGTAGCAAAGTAACAAATTGTGGGTGGAGCAAGGTGGATATAAGTACAGACTAGCACAGGCAAGGAGGGCATTATTCACTTAAAAAAAAAAAAAAAAGAGAGAGAGAGAGAGAGTGAGTGAGTCTGCTGTTGTCAAGTATAGGTCTTACTTTGAGGAATAAATTTATGAGAATGTATGTCTGGAGTACAGCATTGTGAGGAAGTGAATCGTCAATTGTGGGGAAACAAGAAAAGGAAAGAATAATAGCATTTAAAATGTGATTTTACATAAAAATGCTGAAATCTTGTATTTTTTCTTCTCTATAGTTTGTATTAATGTATTTTAAAGGTTAAGTTGAACTTTTCAAAATGTGTAGGAGATATAGATATTGGAAACTGCTAGGGCATTATTTTCATTTTTCAATCAAAGAAAGAACACCTGTTTTTATATCTTAATGTTTCACTTTATTACAGTGTATGAGGGAGCATATAAACTGAATAATGTGCCTTGTTCTAGGTGATGTATTTGTTGGTTGAATGTGTTGTTGTTGTTAATTTCAACAATTAGAAAGTGGTAAATTGCTACTCACCACATAGAAGAATTGGTGAGTGGCAGACAGGTCATTTGAATGAAAGAAGGCTGTTAGAAATTACAAGCTAGTGTACAGAGTTATTGTTCAGATTTTGAAAAACACACACACGGCCATTGTTGTCTCTGGGTGCCTTGAGATGACAGTAGCTGTGTGTGTGTGTGTGTGTGTGTGTGTGTGTGAGAGAGAGAGAGAGAGAGAGAGAGAGAGAGAGAGAGAGAGAGAGAGAGAGAGAGCTCAAGAAAGGATTCATCCAAAAACTAGCAAAGTTTTCTGTCTTGTTTATGTGCCTGTTGATGACTCATCACCTCTGACATTCGGTGAGTGGTCACCTTTCTCCTAAATTGTTTGTTTCTACTTCCTCATTTTTTTAAGGTCAAGGAAGAAGAAGATGATGATGATGGCCACATTACTATTGGTGTGAACAAGACAACCATCCTGCTGAAGAACTTGGTCATCCGAAAAAATGAATGTTCCTCTGTTAGCAGTGTTAAAGAGGATAACACAGTTGAAAACTTCAAAAAATTCAGGAAGGTATGTATTTTCGTGCTTCTTGTAGTTGTTAATGTAGTGCTCACCATTCACTTTATTCAACACCTAGCCTCACATGTATTAATTAGCTTATTAGACAACAATTAATTTGATTTAGAGTATATATGAACAAAAGCATATCATTTTCCAATAGATTTGCAAAAGAATAAGAAGGGAAGAATGAAGAATCAGTCTCAGCAGTTTCCTCAGAGGTCATTTTTTTAAAACAGTGACGTCATACTTAAGAAGAGTTGCATTCAAATCCTTGCCTCATCATACTTGCGTTTGGAGGTAACACAGGGGTTTTTCTGTTTAGATGAGATGACCTTTCACCTAGTCCATATACTGATAGCTGTAGGAAACCCCCAATCATACTGTCATTGTTGGAACGGATTTTAATCACCCAACAGTCAGTTGGGAAAGTTGCAGTTTTATTAGTGGGGGATGTGACAAGACATCCTGCAAAATATTACTAAATGATTTCTCTAAGAACTAACTTGAGGAAATTGTTTGATAGCTCACTCGTGATGAAAATATATTGGGTCTAATGGCAACAAACAGACCTGACCTTTTTTTTAGGATATCCACATAGAAACTGGTACGAGTGACCTCAAGCCATTATTAGTAACAATGATTACTAAAGTACAAAGTGCAACTAAAACAAGTAGAAGGGATTATAGTTTCAGCAAACTAAAACAATAAGCAGTAGTGACATAGCTTATGAATGCACTCAAAACATTTACTTCTGGAAAAGAGTGTGTAGAAGAACTGTGACTCAGGTTTTGGAGAATAGTTGACCATTCACTTGAAAGATATATACCTCTTAGAATACTTCATGATGGGATGGCCCTCCATGGTATACAATCACTATAGAGGAACTTCTAAAGAAACAGAGACTACTACAACAGTGGGTGTAAAACAAACTATAGGGCAATAGTTAGAGGGAGAGTGGAACATATTTGGCTGTCTAGAAGACAGTGCATAAAAGCATCAATAATTACCATTAGAGAATATTATTGAAGGATCTCTCACAAAAGCCAAAGAAGTGCTGATGATATGTAAAGGCTGCTAGTGGTATCAAAGTTAGTGTCCAGACACTCATGGATGAGACACAGAATGAAACCGGAGGGTAACATAACATTAGCAGAAACACTGAACTTGGGTTTCAAATTTTCCTGTACAAATGAAAACCTGGAGTTGTTGCTTCAGGTGAATTCTCACACCACTCCAGAGATGAGTGATATGCAGTAGATATTACTGTCAATGGTGTTGAAAAACAGCTGGAATCACTAAAATTGAACAAAGCTTCAAGGCCCAATATATACGTATCAGATTTGTGGCCGAGTTAGACCCTCATTTAACTACAGTCTACTGTGAATCCATCATACAAAAGACAGTGCCCACTAGTTGGAAGACATAATGACCTCCTCCATACCGGCCAGTGTAGGTTCTGTAAACATTGATGATGTGGAACTCAACTAACACTTTTCTCACATGATGTTCTGATAGCCATGGATCAGGGCAGTCAGGTAAATGAAGTATTTCTCAATTTCCAGAAAGCATTTGACTTACAATTTGTACCACATCTATGCTTTGAGGATTTTTTGGTGGGAAGTATGCACCATGTTACCTTGGCTGGAGAGTTATCGACAGATCTACATGTACAGCTACATATACATACATATTCCGGAATCCACCATAAAGTGCATGGCAGAGGGTACCCTGTACTGCTAATGCTCATTTCCATTCCTGTTCCACTCATAAATAGAGCGAGGGAAATGCGACTGTCTATGTGCCTCCATATGAGTCCTAATTTCTCAAATATTATCTTCATGATCCCTACACAACATTTATGTCAGTAGAATTGTTCTGCAGTCAGCTTTAAATGCTGGTTCTCTAAATTTTCTCAGTAATGTTCCTCAAAAAGATTGTCGCCTTCCCTCCAGGGATTCCCATTTGAGTTCCCGAAGCATCTCCCTAGCACTTGCATGTTGTTCAAACCTACCTAGCAGCCTAGCTCAACTCCTTCGATGTCTTCCTTTAATCTGATCTGGTACAGATTCCAAATACTTGAGCAGTACTGAGAATAGGTCACACTTGCATTCTGTATGCAGTCTCCTGTACAGATGAGCCACACTTCCCAAAATTCTCCCATTACACCAAAGTTGACCATTTGCCTTCTCTACCACAATGCTCACATGCCCATTCCATTTCATATCACTTTGCAGCATTATGCCCACATATTTAAATGATGTGTCTGTACCATATAGGTCAATACTAATGCTGTATCCGAACATCAAGGGTTTGTTTTTCTTACTCACCTGCATCAACTTACATTTTTCTACTTTTAAAGCTAGCTGCTATTCATCACACCAACTCGAAATTTTTTCCGAGTCATCTTGTATCCTCCTACAGTCATTCATCTTCCACACTGTACCGTACACCACAGCATCATCAGCAAATAACTGCGGGTTGCTGCCCACTCTGCCTGCCAGCTCATTTATGCATATCAAAAATAATAGCAGTCCTATCACACTTCCCTGGGGCAATCCTGATCATACCCTTGTCTCTGATGAACAATTGCCATCAAGGACAACATGCTGGGTTCTATTACTTAAGAAGGTAATGCTTTGTGCCTTTTTTAACAGCCTGCAATGGGGCACTGTGTCAAACATTTTCCAGAAATATGGCTTCTGCCTGTTGCCCTTCATCTGTTCACAGTACATCATGTGAGAAAGGGCACGCTGAGTTTCACACGAGAGATGCTTTTTAAAACCATGGTGATTGATGGACATACGCCTCTCAGTCGCAAGAAAATTTATTATATTCAAACTGAGAATATATTCAACGATTCTGTGGCAAACCCGTGTTAGGGATATTGATCTATAATTTTGTGGATCCATTCGTTTACTCTTCTTATGTACAGGAGTGACCTGTGCTTTTTTTCCAGTCACTTGAGACTTTGCACTGGGTGAGAGATTCATGATAACTGCAAGCTAAGTAAGGGGTCAGTGCCATAGATTACACTTTCTAATTCTGAATTGAGTTTCCATCCATACGTGGTGACTTATTTGTTTTCAACTCTTTCAATTGTTTCTCTACACCAGGGATGCTTATTGCTATGTTGTCCATATGGGAGTCGGTTTGATGGTCAAATGATGGTATGTTAGTATTTGTATTAACTAATTCTTAAGCAAGAAATTTAAAACTTCAGCTTTCTTTTTGCTAGCTTTGACTGTTGCACCAGACTGGTCAACGAGTGATTGGATGGAAGCCTTAGCTTACATAGGACCAGAATTTTCCCGGATTCTCAGTCAGTCTTTTGCTAAGGTATGACGGTGGCAGTTGCTGTATGCTTCATGCATAGATCGTTTCAGACACATGAATCTCTATTACCCTGTGCCTGTTGTATCGAAGTAATTACAGGTGTGCCCAGGGAAGTATGTTGGGTCACTTGATGTTCATGTTGTATATTAACAACCTTGTGGACAATATTAATAGTAACCTCAGACATTTTGAAGGTGATTCAGCTAGCTGTGATGAAGTACTGTCTGAAGAAAGCTGCATAAATTTTGAGTTAGATCTTGATAAGATTTCAAAGTGGTACAAAGATTAACAACATGCTTTAAATGTTCAGAAATGTACAATTGTGCACTTCACAAAACAAAAAAATGTAGAATCCTATGACTGTAATATCAGTGGATCACAGCTGGAATCAATCAACTCGTACAAATACCTGGATGTAACTATGTTGTAATGTGAAATGGAATGATTGCATTGGGTCAGTCATAGGTAAAGCAGCTAGCAGATTTCAATTTGCTGGTAGGATACTAGGAAAATGCAATCAGTGTACAATAGAGAGTGCTTAAAAATCACCTAAAAAAAAAAAAAAAAAAAAAAAAAAGACCTGGGCTGCTGAAACATGTCACTTCAAGGTCACTCCCCAAGCGCTGTAGAGTTGGTACTATAACTAACAAACAAGTGAGGAATGGGAGGCACCGCGTCTTCTGAACCAGTAACAGCACCGAACAAAAGCCGGTTCCGGCATTGACGCTACCACGTTGCCGGCTTCCATGTAAACATTGTATGTTAGTGCAGTGTTGTGTTGTATTGTGTTGTGTTGTGTTACCACCTCGACTACAGTTTTTGTTTGTTAAACAATGTCACCAAAACGATGTCGTTCACCATGCGACAATCCATTGTGCCGCGGAGTGCCATTAAATAGTCAGGCTTTGGAATTGCTACGGAGGACACACGAGTTTTACAAGCAAGAAAAAGAATTTGTTTCTGTTCATGGGCATGCGTCGATTCCTGCCAATAAAGTTTTATAGTGTACCTTGAAAACTCTAGGACTCAGTGAAAGAACAGTTATAATAAAAGGGGTGCTACTTCAAGACTTACAAGAAAGTGAAGTAAACAGTGTGGAAGAAAGCCGCTGTGGAAGAAACAGGGTGTTTTTAAGTACTCTGGGCAAGGAAGAAAAGCAGCCTTGTCCTGTTACAGATGTTGATTCTTTCCAATCCGATGTAATTTGTCGGCACATATACGGATACTATAAAAGGAAAGCATACCCCACAATAGTGAAGTTTTTAATTTCTTTAAAAGATAGTGAACTTTTCTCAGGGGGGAAAACGTCACTTAAGATGATATTAAAAAATATGGGCTTCCATTTTAAAAAGTTAGATAGACAAAAACTGTTACTAGAAAAAGCTCATGTCTTTGCAGCTCATACCATTTTCTTACACAAAATTGTAGGAAAGGACATAGACTCAGTCATACGGTTAGACGAAATCTGGGTTAGCACTGAAGAATCAGTTGAGAAATGCTGGACAGATGATACTCGGAATAGCAGCCGTCATCAGCCAACAGGAAGAGGATTCTGATTAATTATGGCCCATGCAGGATCTTCAAATGGCTTTGTGCCTGAAGGACTTCTAGTTTTTTGATCAAAAAAAAAACGGTGAGTATCATGAGGATATGGACCACCCACAGTTACTACAGTGGTTTAAAAATTTGTTGCTCCAGTTTAGTGTTCCGACAGTTTTTGTGATGGACAATATACCATTCTATGATTTTAGATAAAACTCCCACCACTAGTGACCGTAAAGAAACTATGGCGCAGTGGTTGCAGGCGAGAGACATTGCTGCAGACATGGGCATGACAAAGCTGCTGTTATACTCGCTCCTGAAACAAAATAAGCCTGTGATGCCTAAATACGTTGTACATGAAATTACAAGCAAACAGCGTCACTTGGTAATTAGGCTACTGCCTTATCACTGTCATTTTAATCCAGTTGAATTGGTTTGGAGTGAAGTCAAGGTGTACATTAGAAGTAACAACAAGACTTTTACTATAGCAGAAATGGAAAGACTGCTACATGAAGGTCTTGCTACTGTAGACACTACCTCATGGAGGAAAAAAGTAGACCATGTTGCTAAACTAATAAGAGAAGCACATACTATAGATGGCATTATAAATGAAAATAAACAATTAATGATTTCTGTTAATGATGATGATGACAAAGACAACGGTTTTGGCCCCGATTCCGATGACAGTGAAGGAGAACTGGATGGAATTGTGCCATTGATATCGTAAATTGGCTAGTGTAAATGTATACAGAATTAATTTTTTTTTTTTCTCTCTGCAATCAGATAGGCTATGCACGCTTTGCTTTATTTCTTTCTATGAGTGTGGATAGCATGTCATTTGGTATGCTTAGATTACATTATTATACGACGTTTTACATGCAGCTATTACTGTAACAATTTGGAACGACTTTTTGTAGATATTGTCATTAACTTCGGGTGTTTTTATTTCCTGGTTTAATATACTATCAAATGCTTAGTCTCCGTCGTCATTCTCTCCATTATTAGAAAAACGTTCTTTGTTGCACCTATGTATAAATGTTGATTGTAGCTTACATTTACAAAACATACTTCGGAGTTGTGGGCATGTGCGGTGGCAGCTATTGCAACCTCGCAATCGCAGAGTAGCCAACCACTTGTGAGCTGTCAAGTGACATGTTTTACCGGCCCGGTATAAGTGACCCATCCTAGAATATTGCTTAAGTGTTTAGGACCCGTACCAAATAGAACTAACAGGGGAAACTGAATGTAAACAGAGAAGGGTATTGTGAATGTTTATGGGTTTGTCTAACCAATGGGAGAGTGTCACAGATATCCTGAAGAAACTGAACTGGCAAATGCTTGAAGATAGACATGAACTATCCTGAGAAAGCCTATTTACAAAATTTTTAGAGGCGTCTTTAAATGATGACTCTAGTCTTATCCTATGACCCCGTATGTATTTCTCCTGTAGGAATCATGAAGTCACGATTGGATTGATTACAGTATGCACAGAGGCATATTTGAATGAAATGGGAAGAGGCCCTAATAAATGGTATATTGGAAAGTACCCTCTTTCCTTCCACTTCACAGTTGTTTTGCAGAGGGTTGATGTAGATGTAGTTGCAGTATCAGTTCAAGGCCCAAATTAATGTCCCCCAACAGAGGAGATGATTAAAATCTTAGTGATCAACTGCCAATGCAATCACAACTAAATCCCAGAATTGAAGTAGTGGAGCCCATAATAATACGAGGTATAGCAGGCTGGCAAAAATACGAAATTGGTAGCAGCCAGATCTTTTATGTAAATCTGAAAATACATTTAATAAATGTAGGTGATGTCTTGTCACAGTTGACAAAAAACCCAAACCCATCGAGATAGAAACTGAGACTGCATCGAAGTTCATTTGGACAGGACTCAGTACCAAGGGCAGGCATAAATGTGTATTTGGGTCCTCCTATAAACCATCAGACTCGTCCCCAGGTGTAACCATAAACTTAAGCAGAAACCTCAGACTTTTGTTAGTGCATATGTTTCCCAATCATACTGCTGTTACTGGCAGGCACGTGAATCATCCAACAGTTCATTAGAATGTGACTCTTCAGTTACAGCTTGCCAGCAGTAACAAACAGCCACCACTTATGATATCGAGCATTTGCCTCAGGATAATATTGTGGGATACACAAAATGTGAAGTGCTCACCAAAGTACCTTATCTGGCCTACTACTCTCTGATGCCTCCTCCATCATCTTTTTGACCGTTGTCCACACTACATCTTGGGAAAAGAGTAGTCTGCCTTTCCTTTTTGATCCTCCCCACTCTCTCCTATCCAAGGGAGGAACTAATAGCTCTAAAAGCTAAGATAATGTCATCACTTTTACTTTCACACGTGTCTGTCAGTGGTGCTAAACATTTTACTAACTGAAGGTAAGTGCCGACCAGTAATTCAGTCTCATATCTGTTACTTTTCTCAGGTGAATTTTCCTTTGGTGGAATTTACTCAACCAACATTAAAAGTGTTTCTTTGATTACTGTAGAAATATGACATGGCTCATTTTAGCAATTTTTTGTGCAGAAAACTAGTGCTTGGAGAGATTTAATAGTTTTAAAAAAATAAGTTTGAGTCTTCATTTGAGTTTAGAAAGCAAATCTAGTGTTTGGTACATCTGTTGAAGTAGATCCTGTGGTAGGATGGTCATTTTGAGTTGCTACAGTGTAGGAAAAAAATCAGTGCATTTGTTGGTAGTACTTTTAGATTATTCAGCTCGGCTTCTGGATCACAGGAATGAATCATTCCTGCTTGACATAAATTTATGTGTGTGTTTTTTGATATTCTTTGTGCAGCTTACTTTATGAAATATTGTAATATAGAGAAAAACAGCAGATACAAGATACCCACTCCATTGTAAAATGTATTAATTGTCTTCTCTGTTTTCCTTCTATTAAGGCTCGTCTACCATATCAGCGTTCTACACCTCACATTATTGGAGGAAAGGAGTTAATCTTATATGAAACAGCAACAAGTTCCTTCAGTAAAATACAAGAAAATGGTGCAGATAGTGATGAAGTTGATGATGCAGAGCATGACCAATGGGCATTCCAGCCTTCACAGAAATCAAAGAGAGTTAGATAGACTTTGGGAAAGGGACAAGCTGAAAACTGTTATACTACTTATTGTTTGCATAAAAAATGGCACTGCAATATAAGAAATAAAATTTTTTTATACACATTGTATTTTATTATTTTCAGTGTAAATATCAACAGCTCTCCATCCGTATGTCCACTTGTCTTGATTTAGGTAGTTGACCATACAGAAGAAAAGGAAATTTGTGATAAGTTCCTATGGGACCAAACTGCTGAGGTCATCTATCCCTAGGCTTACACACTACTTAATCAAACTTAAACTAACTTACACTAAGGACAACACACACACCCATGCCTGAGGGAGGATTCGAACCTCCAACAGGAGGAGCCGTGCGAACCATGGCAAGTCACCTTAGATCACGCAGATACCCCGCGCGGCCATACAGAAGAGGTGCTGGGTAGCAGACAGCATTTAAAAAGGCCAATAAAATTTTTTTAGAAGCTGGACAATTCTTAACAACTTCAATATATCAAAGATAATTTTTTTCTTTCAGTTTCTTTGGGATCCACTTTATAATGTGATAAACACCTAAAATCGGATATGGAATTGAATAAATATATCTAACTTGACTGAGCTGTTTTTAATGAAATGGCCCTTTTGTAATTACAACAGCCAAAACAATATTACAGTGTTCAGACAGGCAAGGATGAAACCCTCCCTCACTCTTTTCCAACTGAGCTGGTGCTCCAGTAATGACATCTGTCTTGATGAAAGATAAAACTATAATCCATCAGTACTTTGTGATTTGGAATGAGAAATGGTTTATATTGATTTCTACACTTGTATTTCTAAATAATAAGATACAAATGAAATACCAAAAGGAAAACTTCCATATTAACAACTATACAAGAAATGCACTAACATCCAGAAGTTTAGCGTTTTTTTTTTTTTTTTTTTCTTTCCTAAACAGAAGTGTTAATGAATGAGATAGACTAACTACAAGACTTTTGTCGTAAATGGTATCCAGAACATGTAATTAGGAATGTTATGTAACTAAAGATATACATCTCACAAAAAAACAAACAAAAAAGAAAATTCCGTCCATTATAATAAACATTTTAGGTATATGGTTATACCAGTTTGCCACACAACAGTATGCAGCAATGTGGTACAGCTGCCTATGAGATGAGTCAAGTCCTCTGTTATCGGTCTACCCTCATCATTAGAGAGATCTGTTCCCATGTATGGTGGAGTCCTTTGGTAGTAGCCAGATGGGTTGCAATTCACCTCCCCATTGCATCCCAGGTAAACTTCATAAGATTAATACCAGTGATTTTGCTGGCCATTCCATGCAAAGAATACTTTCACATGCAAGAAATGCATCAACCAGATTAGCTTGACACAGATGGGTATTACTTCTCAAGAAGATGAAATTTGAGTCAGTTCTATACCTAAAAAGAGTGCACTTGTGGCTGCAGTACCCCATCTCTCACCTCCTAGCTGTCAATAGTTTCCTCTAATCACCATTGAAGATGTGAATTACCTTATTCTCAACTAACACATTGTCTCTCTTTAGCCCACTCTACAACCATCAAATTGGTATCTTTGTGAAGATGGAGTGGTCTTTGTGCCTCAACGACACTGATAGTTGTGCTGTAGGTGCAATCCAACAGCGAAGTATCTATAGTGAGACCAGAGTAGCCTGTGATTCCTAAGAGTGGCAGCAGTTTTTTAAGTAGTTGCAGAGGCAACAGTCTTTACGATTGACTGATCTCTCCTTGTGACATTAAACAGTATGGCCTTACTGTGTTGGTACTATAGCAACCAATATTTCTCCCAAGGGCATGCAGCTCTACTGTTTGACTTAATGATGATTTCATCCCTTTGGGTAAAATATTCCAGAGGTAAAGTAGTCCCCATCCAGATTTATGGCAGAGACTATCCAGGAGGATGTTGTCATCAGGTAAAATAAAACTAGTAATCCATGCAGTGTGGAATGTTCTAAGAGCTATCCATAAAGTAACATTTGAAATAAAAGAAAATAACAATATGGAAAAATCAAATTTTGTTACACGTATTTTAAAGGTACACTCTTAAGCTGTCTTTATGCATAATCGCCATTCAGAGTGAGGCATTTACCAAACTGTGGTACAATACTTTCTCTGTAGAAATCTGCCACCTACAATTGCAACCACTGGTTTATACCAGCATACAGTTGGGCATCAGTATCAAAGCATTGTGTAGCGAGCCATGTCTTCATTCCAGGGAAGAGACGGTAGTTGCTCGGCGCCAAGGCTTGACTGTGTGGCCAATGATCAGACAACTCCCATCCAAAGTCCCATAGGTGCTCTTGGGTACAATTGTCTGTGTGTGGACGTGCGTTGTCAAGAAAAAACAAAACTTTTGCGATTAGTTTTCCCTGACACTTGTTTTGCATTGCTCACCTTAACTTTCTCAGTGTTTAATAATACCTGTTTGAGTTAATTGCTGTGCCACGTTCAAGGAAACCAATGAGAATCACTCCCTTAAGAGTCCCAACACACAGTAGCCATGATCTTCCTTGCAGACAGTGTTTGCAAATGCTTTCTTGGTTTCTTGAGGGAATTTATGTCCCCCCTTCCTTTTTGTTTCACAACTGACTTGCATCACCCAAGTCTCATACCCAGTTAGAATACAATTGATAACTTTGTTACCATTTTTCTCATAATCTTCAAGGAAGGTCAGTGCTGCAGCCAGTCTCTGTTTTTGTGTTCTTCCTTTAGGATTTTGGGACCATACCTAACACAAAATTTGTGGTAATCAAGCTTCTCAGCCACATTTTGATGCATCAAATTCCGTGGAATTTGGGAAAATGTCACAAAAGTTCTCTAATCATGAAATGATATTTCACAAATTTTGTCAGTGATTTTCATCACCAGTCCATCAGTCACAAGGCTAGACCTACCACTCAGTCCTCATCATGAACATTGAAACAGTCATTTTTAAAATCAGTGCACCACTGCTTCACCCGGGTTTCACTCATTATCCTTTTCTGCACACGTCACAAAGTTCATGATAAATTTCAATGGTCGGCACTTTTTTGCCAACAAAAACCTAATCACAGAAGACATCTTACAAGTGATGGGATTTTCTATTGTAGCACCTATTTTAACATGTCACAGAAAGTAAGTGTGTTACTTTCTGGATGGCTCTCATGGATCCCTTAATCAGGTAAGTAGGTTACAGTAACTTATAGATAGGTTGAAATTAGATATAGTGGGATTAGCAAAGTGTGGTGACAAGTAAGTACAAGATTCGCAATATAAAATTAAAAAGGGTAATGCAGAGGTAGCTCTAATCATTAATAAGAAAACAGGAATGATGGTAAGCGATTATGGACAGAATCAATGAATTACTGAGCCAAGATAGACACAAAGCCAACAGCCACCAAACTTTTACAAGTTAGTATGCCGACCAACTCCACATATAATGAAGAGATTGAAAGACTGTATGATAAGATAAAACAAATTATTCAAATAATTAATGGAAATGAAAAATTAATTGTTATGCAGGACTGTTCGATGGTAGGAAAAGGAGAAGGGAGAAATATAGTAGGAGAGCATGGAATGGGGAACAGAAATTAAAAAAGGGAGCCACCTGGTGGGTTTTGGCTCAGAGCATAATTAAACGCTTTGAGTGCCATGCACACACAATATTATGTTGCCTTCAATGACGGAAAGAATTCCATGCCCATCATAAAAGTTCTATAAATGCTGTAAGTGAATTTACTGAAAACATAAGCTCCTCATTAGATAAGGATAAAAAAATCACAGGAAATTTCCGTGACCTGACAAAGGTTTTTGATTCAGTTGATCGTGCACTACTTCTTTACGAATTACAAACATATGGCATCAGGAGCAGCATCTAGAAGTGGTGCAAGTCAGATCTGAAAGAAAGGAAACAGAGAATGATTATAATAGTGAATGTAAGCAATTACTTTTTGGACTGAAAGACAATTTTCCAAGGGGTCCCACAAGGTTCAATGGTGGGTTCATATCTGTCTCTGTTGTATATAAATGACTTGCTGGTAAATGCTGATGTTCATTCAGCCTTATTCACGCATGCTACCCCAGTCCTAGTTGAAAATGATTCCCTAGAAAAAATCCCAAGGAATGTACAAAATACTCCTATTATTATTTACCATATGATGATACAGAGCTTGGATCAAATACATAATTTTAAGGGTATACAGTGTAAGAAATGATAAGCAAAATACAGGTATAGAATCAAATGTCCAAAGTATTATGCTAAATTATGTACACATTACACAAGTTCTTAGATTACAAAATACTCTAGACTACCTGGAATCCTGGTTTCATCATAATGAACTGGAACTGAATGTGATAAATCCCAATATCATGTCATTTAGAGCTAAATCACCATACAGGGTTGGAATAAAAATAACTCACAGTTATCAAGAAAGCCCAGTGAAATTTTTAGACCTAGAACTAGAAAAAAAATTAATTAGAAGGCAATTTTAGTTAAAGAGCTTTGTTTTTGCCACTTACGTAAGCACAAGAAAAAGTAATGTACTATAGCTGCTTTGAGTCAGTTATTAAATGTGGCATAATCTTCTGCTGTAATTCAGTCAACAACAATATTTGACTTCTAACGTTTCAAAAGTAAATCACCAGAAGACATGTGTCAAGCCCAAAAGGGAAATTTATGTCACTCACTATTTAAAAATTACCTACCATTCCTCCTCTATGCATTCATGATCTTTTGATTTTCCTCTACAAAAACCACTGTACACTTGAAAGTTACCATTTCAAGTGCAATTATAACTCTCTTCACAAAGAAATTTTCAAACATCCAACACACACATTAAAACTTTATGCTCAGATACCACTACAAACAGGATTAAAGATTTATAATAAACTTAAGGACAGGGATATATTTAACATGGAACTTGACTCACTGAAGTGATAGCTGCACAACCTTTTAGCAGATAATCGTTTGAGATTAAGAAATTGGGAGAGTTTGGTAAATTCACCCAGAACTCTGGATGAGAGAAGACTAGATGTGCATTTCCTTCTCATCCTATCCAGAAGTCTCCTCTGACCCAGGGTTCTGAGAAACTTTCCCAAACTCTCCCCATTTCCTAAACCTCTCCAGTCCTTTTCATTCGTCCCTCTTACATCACATCATTTCACAAGGACCTCAGACCTCTTAAGGCACCTGGATTTGATGATATCCATCCAGATTTCCTGATCCATATGAGAGGAAAAGCTAAGAAATGGCTGGCAGAATTCTTCACTGGCATCCTGCTGACTAGTCAACTTCCATTGGAGTTTAAAAAGGCAAAGATAATGTATGTTCTGAAACCTGGCAAACCCAGCAACATGGCAGAAAGCTATCACCCCATTGCCCTACTTAGCTGCTGGTACAAGGGTCTTGAAAAGCTAGTACATAACAGACAGAATAAGCAGTGCTATCCTAGAGAATGTTCCAGTTGGTCAGGCAGGCTTCAGACCAGGGCATAGCTGCTGCAACCAAGTATTGTCTCTCTCATCCTTCATAGAGTCAGGATACCAAATGAAGCAGAAAACGTCTGTGGTGTTTGTTGATCTAACTGCCACCTTCGACACTGTGTGGAGAGAAGGCCTTATCTACAAATTTCTCCACATCATACCCTGCAGAACAATGGCTCGACTGATAAACAGCATGCTAAGCAATCGGAAGTTCCAGGTAATCACTGGAAGCAGCATACATAAGGAGAGGAAGCTAAACAATGGATTGCTCCAAGGATCAGTTCTTTCATCATTACTGTTCAATCTATATCTATCTGACCTACCTGACACTTCGCCCAGAAAATTTTGCTGTGCTGATGACCAGTCTCTAGCTGTACAACACCAGGAAATGAAGAAAACAGAAGAGATTCTAACCATTGACCTGTCTGTATTAGATAATTACTTCAAAATCAGGAGACCCCAACCCAGTGTGAATAAAACAGAAGTGTGTAGCCTCCATTTAAATAATCGGTTGCCAAATGTAAAACTGGAAGTAAGTTTCTGAGGCAGAATTCTTTGTCATAACTGGAACCCAAAATATTTTGGTGTCATCCTGGACAGTACACTATGCTTCAGACAACACCTTCTTAACTTAGCTCAAAAGTTGAGGACTCGAAACAACATCCTCCATAAGCTATGCGGAACTACCAGGGGATCTTCAGCAATCACCCTGCAATCTTCATCTCTGGGCTTGGTGTATTCAAGTGCTGAGTATTTTGCACCTGTTTGGATGAACAGTCATCATACAAGGCTTGTTGATACCCAGCTGAATACGACAACGCGCATAATATCTGGTGCAATCAGTTCTATGCCAGTTTATTGGCTTCCACTGTTACCCGGTATAATGCCTCCTGATCTACGCAGATGTACTGCCCTTATGAGGGAATTCCACAAGATCTCCAGGAATTCTAACCTACCCGCGCATAGCGACCAGCCACTTTTAAATTCTAAGAGACTGAAATCATGCCATCCAACTCTTTGCGATGCTGCTGACATAGTTGCCAAGGATTTCAAACCCCTTGAAGAATGGAAAGTTCGGTGGGAAGCAGTGACAGGTGTGCACCTGTATAACATCTTCTCAGGTGCTAAACTTCCATGTGGATTTGACCTACCACGCAAGACCTGGACTACCCTCAACAGAATCCGTACCGGCCACGGCCGATGCAGGAATGCTCTCTGTAAGTGGAAGAAGCTGCCTAATCCAGCCTATGACTGCGGAGCTCCATACCAGACTGTTCCACATTGTCAGTGAATGCAGGATTTGAGCCTATCACAGTGCTGAAGAAGACTTCCTGCTAGCAATTCCAGATGCAGTGCACTGGATTGAAGGACTGGATATTCAGTTCTAAAGCCAAACTTAAGTTTCTTGTGTGTAAATATGTACATATGTATATGTACTTTAATTTTATGATATGTCTGTATTACTCATACGCTAAATAAATAAAGGAATAAATAATATATTTACAGAAAGACAGAATTTACAGAAAGACAGAATTCACAGCAGTGATATTTTTGAAGTAAATCTAAGTGTTTGTTGAAGGGATAGGTTATTGGGAAATGAAGGTGGTGTATCTGTTGCAGTAGACAATAAACTCAAATCAAACCAATATAGAAATTGAAGCTGTATGTGAAATTGGCCAAGGCTCCTTGTGTCAGTGGTGGGTTTAAAATTACAGTTGGGTACCTGTACTTTCACTGAGCACAACTCACCTGCAGATGTAACCAAACACTTTAAACCCTTCAGCTCATTGTAATAAGTTCCCCATTCACACTGTCATCATTGGAGAAGAATTTAATCATCCATGTAAGTGGTGGTTGTGATAAAATGTCCTACAAAATATTACTAATTAATGCTTTCTGTGAGGAATACTAAGACCAATAGTTCAGTCACCTGCTCATGACAGAAATATATTAGTTACTGGGTGCAAGGATACCTGACTTCTTTGAAGATGTCCCCAGTGAAACTAGTATCAGTGACCATGAGATAGTTTTGGTGACAATAACTATCAAAGTACAAAGGGCACCTAAAACAGGAAGAAGGATTTTCATGTTCAGTAGTCTACCTACTAGAAAAATCATGATGGGAAGGACTCTCCACAGCAAGGTCAACTGCAGTGTGCCAAACTGCATGGGAGCATGATGTGGAGGCTCCATGCAGGCCTATGCTTGACCTGTCTCAGCTTTGCTCGGTATTTTTCAGATGTACTCGGTACAACGTGAAATTCCATTTAGCCTTGCCTTGTGGCACTTTTTGGTCAACACGACTGTCTTTAGTACAGCAGAATCGTGGTGTCAGCACTGATTACCCTGTGCTATTTGTTTGTGATCTAAAAGAAATTCGCAGGTCCAGTGTCTGTTTGCACAAAAAGAGGCAGTCTAGTGATCTATTGTCACAAGCCTTTAAAACTGAATGGGAATGACAGAAGAGAAGGATATCTGTTATGCAATATACAATCTGCTATTGATTGACATTGCCATACTATGTAGACATAATTTAAAGATTTAGTTTAAAGAGAAAAAATTACAACAACTAACAAACAGGATTCTTTGTTTTGTACGTCAAGAAGCACATTGTGTTAAATTTGCAGGCATGGAGCATGATTAAATAGGTGGTTCAAATAGTGAATTTTTTGAAGTTGCACATGTTATACCAACATCAGTCATAACAGTTTTCCAAGGAATTTACACTGAGTATTGAGGCTTTATACATTACTGAAAATTACATTATGCCCAGAATGATTTTTCAGTTTAAAATTAGCTATCGTTGAATTTATGAAGGAAAAAGGACAGCAGAAACAGAAATTAGAACATCTGGAATTGATTTAAGACCTCATATTTTAAGTGGACTTGACTGAAACATATTTCTGATTCAATGGGATGCATTTAAAAAGAAAATCGCATTGTGGAAGGGACAAATTCCGATCAACCAAAAAAAAAAAAAAAAAGTTCCGTTTCCCTAAACTCACTGGTGTCAAAGAAAGCGTGACATTTGAAGAATTAATTGTGGTTTTGAAAGAATTGCAAGGATAGTTTGTTAAACATTTTGAGGACACAGCTGATCTTACATCTGTTTTCGAGACCTTTTGCCATTTCAGTTGAAAGTGCCCCTGTGCATGTCCAGATGGAACTGATACATCTGCAATGAAATTCCCATTAAACCATTAAAAAGACAAATTCTTTTGTGTGAAAACTGTCCAGGAAGTCTACATTGTTCTCTTTGCGAAGAGTTTCCACATTTTCATAATCAATTACCAAACATCATAAAATATTTCATTCAACATGTGTGTGTGAAAGGCTTGTTTTAATTATGAAAGTAAATAAGTCAAGATTATGGGGCAATTTGAGTGTGAAAATCGATGAAATTGTCTGTGTCTGTCCACATGCTGAGAGTTTGTACAAGCTAAAAATTATATTATGTCTCCAAAATAATTATATGACCCTGAAAATTTGTTTCATTCCCGAACTGTGTAGTTGAGAAATTAGAAATCAAGTCATATGCAGTATGACTGCATTGCCACTTAAAAGCAGCACTTTTGCAGTGTTCCTCTCTTTCACCCCCCCTATTCACAGGCAGTGTGGCACTGGGGGAAGTGTGCAGCTGTGGCGAGAGAGCTATGGCACATGAGACAGAGGCCAGTTTGTGAGCTGAGTTCTTGGTCAACCCTGCTCCATAACATACAGAATCTGTAAAGAAATTCCCAAAGAAACAGTGAATACTGCACATTAGGTGTAAAACAAAACATAGACCTTTGAATAGAGAAATGCTAAATAGAACACACTTGTCAGTCATAAGGACAATCTGTGAAGAATTCAGTGACTGCTATTGTATAATCTTATTGGAAGATCTGTCACAAAACTGAGATCAATTCTGGAGATGTGTAAAGTCTGTCAGTAACACCAAAGATAGTGTCACGGATGATGCTGTTACTGAAACTGAGTGTATCATAGTAAAAGCAGAAGAGCTCAAAATGATTTTAGAAAGTTCCTCTATAACAGAAGATAAGGGAGTACTGACCTAGTTTGATTCTCAAACCACTGCAAAGATTAGTGACATAAGTTGTTTAGACAATAGTGCCTGTGGTGTTGAGAAGCAACTGAAATTTCTAAAACTGAATGAGGCCCCAAGGCTTGATGGAATCCCTACATGATGCAACACAGAACTCGTGACTGAGTCAGCCCCTCTTCTAAATGTAATATACTATACTAGGGCACCCATACTCGAATAGCAGAAAGGGGGGGGGGGGGGAGGAGGGAGGGCATTGACCACCTCCCCACAACTCCCAGGGAAAAAATATAGTGTAGTCAGTTGTTTTTCCTTCAAGAAAATGTTTCAAAAGTCAGTTTTACACAGGTTTTTAACAGAGTCAGAACTGAAACTTTTTATGGCTACTTACATGTTGCCATTCGTCTTCCAAATTATTAAAAATACTCCATGCCCCCAAGGCCCTCCTTCCCCTACAAACTGAAGGAACAATCTAACAATTGAGGTTCCCTTCAATGCTCCTAAGGGGTGTACATGCATTTAGAGGCATGCTAATTAATAAAGACAATAATAAATAATGGGGTGTGCCTGAAGAGGCTTGTGAGCTGATTCAGATATATTATTCTTAAAAGCTAACAACTGCAATAAAGTTTAACGAGTTACTAGCTCTTAATCAAGAGGGGGAGAGGGATCCTCGCTCATGGCAGAGTCTTTGAATGGGACAGACAATGAACAGTTCACAGCACTTTGTTTCAGCATCTTCCAGTGGCACCAGGAAACTTTCTTCAGTGGCACACTTGGCAGTAAAGGGGTGCCAAAACAATCAGGGACAGAATGGTAGTAAATCTACATGCTAACTCTGCACTTCACTGTGCTATGTACATCATGGTACACCACACTGCACACAGTATACCAGACAATGATACCAGGGGGGGGGGGGGGGGGGGACGAACCAGGCACCTGGTGTAAGGCTTGGTACAACCGCAGTCAAGAGAAGCTCCTCGAGGGAATGCAGCTTGGGAAGGCAGCACAGAAGACATGGTAGCGTCTTGTTAACCAAATCATGATAAAAATGATTAATGGAAAGTCTCATATAAAGATGTGAAACAAATACTAACAAAGAAATAGAGGGGCTGGCCAGTACTTACCTCAGCTCAGTACAGCCAATAGATACACAAAAAACAGAACCAAAAATTTACGTTCCTAGCTTTCGGAACAAATGTTCCTTCATCAGGGAGGAGAGAGGGAAAAGAAAGGGAAGAAGGGAAAGTAGATTCAGTTACTCACAACCCAGGTTATGAAGCAACAGGGAAAGGAAAACAGGGAGGGTAGCAAGGATGGAGGCATGGTTGTCAGAGGGAAGCCAAAGATATTCTACTGTAAGTACTGTGCCAGCTTCAAACCAAAGAGGATGCATACAGAAGTAAAGAGGTATATAGTATAAAGATAAACACAACTATGTAGGATGAAAAGATGCGTGAATGGCTAAAGAGGAAAGGGAAAGAGGAGAAGACTGAAGAGTAAATGGGAGTGAGGTTGTTTAACGTAGGTTCAGTCCAGGGGGATGGCGGGATGAAAGGATGTGTTGGAGTGCAAGTTCCCATCTCTGCAGTTCAGAGGGACTGGTGTTGGGTGGGAGAAGCCAAATGGCACATACAGTGTAGCAGGTTCCTAGGTCCCTAGAATTATGCTGGAGGGCATGCTCCGCTACTGGGTATTGGACATCTCCTAGGCGGACAGTTCGTCTGTGTCCGTTCATGCGCTCAGCCAGTTTAGTTGTTGTCATACTGATGTAAAAGGCTGTGCAGTGCAGGCATGTCAGTCAATAAATGACATGTGTAGTTTCACACGTGGCCCTGCCTTGAATTGTGTATGTTTTACCAGTAGCGGGGCTGGAGTAGGTGGTTGTGGGGGGATGCATGGGGCAGGTTTTGCAGCGGGGTCGGTTACAGGGGTAGGAACCGCTGGGTAGAGAAGGTAGTCTGGGAATATTGTAGGGTTTAACAAGGATGTTACGGAGGTTAGGGGGGTGACGAAAGGCAACTCTGGGTGGTGTGGGGAGAATTTTGTAAAGGGATGATCTCATTTCAGGGGTTGACTTGAGAAAGTCATATCCGTGGTAGAGTAATTTGTTGATGTTTTCGAGGCCAGGATAATATTGGGTGACAAAGGGGATGCTTCTGTGTATTGTTGGACGGGGAGGAATGTATTGCTCGGGAGATCTGTTTGTGGACAAGGTCTGCAGGATAGTTGCGGGAGAGGAAAGCACTGGTTAGGTTATTGGTGTAATTGTTGAGGGATTCGTCACTGGAGCAGGTACGTTTGCCACGAATACCTAGGCTGTAGGGAAGAGAGCGTTTGATGTAGAATGGATGGTAGCTATCAAAGTGAAGGTACTGTTGTTTGTTTGTGGGTTTGATATGGACAGAGGTGTGGATGTGAGCTTCAACAAGATGAAGGTCAACATCCAGGAAGGTGGCTTGGGTTTTGGAGAAGGACCAGGTGAAATTCAGATTCGAAAAGGAGTTGAGGTTATGGAGGAAATTAAGGAGTGTTTCTTCACCATGAGCCCAGACCACAAAGATGTCATCTATAAACCTATACCAGGCCAGGGGAAGCATCTGTTGGGTCTTCAGGAAAGCCTCCTCCATGCGGCCCATGAAGAGGTTGGCATAGGAGGGAGCCATCCTGGTTCCCATGGCCGTTCCCATGATTTGTTTGTAGGTCTGGCCTTCAAAAGTGAAGTAATTATGGGTGAGGTTGAAGTTGGTAAGTGTGATAAGGAATGAGGTTTTTGGAAGATCTTCGGGTGGGTGTTGGGAGTGGTAGTGCTCAAGGGCAGAGAGACCATGGGTATGTGGGATGTTTGTGTAAAGGGATGTAGCATCTATGGGTACAAGAAAGGTTTCAGGTGGGAGAGGAGTGGGAATGGATTTGAGGCGTTCTAGGAAGTGGTTTGTGTCTTTGATGTAGGATGGGAGTCTGGGGGTGATAGGTTGGAGGTGTTGGTCTACCAGAGCTGAGATACGTTCTGTTGGGGCTTTGAAGCCTGCTACAATGGGACTGCCAGGATGGTTCTCTTTGTGGATTTTGGGTAATAGGTAGAAGGTAGGGGTACGTGGCTCAGGTGGAGTGAGTAAGTCTATGGAAGCCGTTGTGACGCCTTGTGAGGGACCTTGGATTTTTAGGAGCTCCACAACTGTCGTACTTGGCCGTGTGGAGTATGTGGCAGAAGGACTGTGTCAACTCTCCGACACCTCAACCTACAAAGCTGTTACCCAGGATCCCATTCCCTCCATCCAGACTGAGCTGCAGAAAATCCTAAAAATCCAAGGTCCCTCACAAGGCGTCACAACGGCTTCCATAGACTTACTCACTCCACCTGAGCCACGTACCCCTACCTTCTACCTATTACCCAAAATCCACAAAGAGAACCATCCTGGCAGTCCCATTGTAGCAGGCTTCAAAGCCCCAACAGAATGTATCTCAGCTCTGGTAGACCAACACCTCCAACCTATCACCCCCAGACTCCCATCCTACATCAAAGACACAAACCACTTCCTAGAACGCCTCAAATCCATTCCCACTCCTCTCCCACCTGAAACCTTTCTTGTACCCATAGATGCTACATCCCTTTACACAAACATCCCACATACCCATGGTCTCTCTGCCCTTGAGCACTACCACTCCCAACGCCCACCCGAAGATCTTCCAAAAACCTCATTCCTTATCACACTTACCAACTTCATCCTCACCCATAATTACTTCACTTTTGAAGGCCAGTCCTACAAACAAATCAGGGGAACGGCCATGGGAACCAGGATGGCTCCGTCCTATGCCAACCTCTTCATGGGCCGCATGGAGGAGGCTTTCCTGAAGACCCAACAGCTGCTTCCCCTGGCCTGGTATAGGTTTATAGATGACATCTTTGTGGTCTGGACTCATGGTGAAGAAGCACTCCTTAATTTTCTCCATAACCTCAACTCCTTTTCGAATCTGAATTTCACCTGGTCCTTCTCCAAAACCCAAGCCACCTTCTGGATGTTGACCTTCATCTTGTTGAAGCTCACATCCACACCTCTGTCCATATCAAACCCACAAACAAACAACAGTACCTTCACTTTGATAGCTACCATCCATTCCACATCAAACGCTCCCTTCCCTACAGCCTAGGTATTCGTGGCAAACGTATCTGCTCCAGTGACAAATCCCTCAACAATTGCACCAATAACCTAACCAGTGCTTTCCTCTCCTGCAACTATCCTGCAGACCTTGTCCACAAAGAGATCTCCCGAGCAATACATTCCTCCCCGTCCAACAACAATGTTCCTATCCCCAGACCACACAGGAGCATCCCCCTTGTCATACAATATTATCCTGGCCTCGAAAACATCAACAAATTACTCTACCACGGATATGACTTTCTCAAGTCAACCCCTGAAATGAGATCATCCCTTTACAAAATTCTCCCCACACCACCCAGAGTTGCCTTTCGTCACCCCCCTAACCTCCGTAATATCCTTGTTAAACCCTACAATATTCCCAGACTACCTTCTCTACCCAGTGGTTCCTACCCCTGTAACCGACCCCGCTGCAAAACCTGCCCCATGCATCCCCCCACCACCACCTACTCCAGCCCCGCTACTGGTAAAACATACACAATTCAAGGCAGGGCCACGTGTGAAACTACACATGTCATTTATTGACTGACATGCCTGCACTGCACAGCCTTTTACATCGGTATGACAACAACTAAACTGGCTGAGCGCATGAACGGACACAGACGAACTGTCCGCCTAGGAGATGTCCAATACCCAGTAGCGGAGCATGCCCTCCAGCATAATTCTAGGGACCTAGGAACCTGCTACACTGTATGTGCCATTTGGCTTCTCCCACCCAACACCAGTCCCTCTGAACTGCGGAGATGGGAACTTGCACTCCAACACATCCTTTCATCCCGCCATCCCCCTGGACTGAACCTACATTAAACAACCTCACTCCCATTTACTCTTCAGTCTTCTCCTCTTTCCCTTTCCTCTTTAGCCATTCACGCATCTTTTCATCCTACATAGTTGTGTTTATCTTTATACTATATACCTCTTTACTTCTGTATGCATCCTCTTTGGTTTGAAGCTGGCACAGTACTTACAGTAGAATATCTTTGGCTTCCCTCTGACAACCATGCCTCCATCCTTGCTACCCTCCCTGTTTTCCTTTCCCTGTTGCTTCATAACCTGGGTTGTGAGTAACTGAATCTACTTTCCCTTCTTCCCTTTCTTTCCCCTCTCTCCTCCCTGATGAAGGAACATTTGTTCCGAAAGCTAGGAACGTAAATTTTTGGTTCTGTTTTTTGTGTATCTATCGGCTGTACTGAGCTGAGGTAAGTACTGGCCAACCTCTCTATCTCTTTGTAAATCATGATAATACTCTGACGATGGACACGGGTGCAAAACCTACTGTCTGCACATACTCTGGCAAAGTGCATCAGAGTACAGTGCAAACCACACAGCGATGAATGATGCGAGCTGCCGAGTTGTCTTGTACATGCAGACTTTTGTTGTCCTTGGTGGTAGTTTCCTGCAGTCATATCTTGATTAAATTTCATATGAATGCAAAGATTTGCAACTTACTTTAAATATTCACAAACGTAAAACAAGAAGTTCATAAACACAAAAACATAGTATCCTATGACTAAAATATCTTGTGTCCAAGTTATAATCAGGCAACTCACACAAATATCTAGGTGTATCAATTTGTAGGAATATGAAATGAAATGATCACATAGACTCTGCTAGTGGTAAATCAGGTGCCAAACCCATCCTAGAATATTGCTCAAGCATGTGGGACCCACATCAAATGTGAATGTTGAACATATACAAAGGAAGGTAGCATGAATGATGACTGGTGAGAGGTTTGTGTGGAGCACAAGAAATAGATGCAGTAATCCTGGAAAACCTGAACTGAAGATAAGTACAAACTATCTTGTGAAAGCCTCCTTACAAAACCAGTGACAAGTGAGGACTCTAGAAATATACCACAGCCTCCCACATAGCACTCATACTGCAAAAAATTATTAGCTTAATTACCACACACGCAAACATTTATGGAGTCATTCTTCCCATTCACACTGCATATGCAAGTAGAATAGAAAGAAACCCAATACATGGTGCAGTAAGAAGTACCGTCTGCCATACACTTTACAGTTATTTATAGAGAATAAAAGTAGATGTGGATTGCACACCTGACTGGAATTTTTTTGGTTTTATTAATAAATCTTGTGTCCATTCAAGTCATTATTGTGAAAAGAACTGTAGCTTAGGCTTTCAATTTAATGAACGATGAACTTCAAGAAAAATCATATTTTGACAAAACAACATAAAATAGTGTGCAGGCAGTAATTTCACTGATTACTATTGTATATGAACTTTAATTAGTTTAACTTCAAAATCACTTTGCTCCTGTCTGTTTACTGGTTAGACAGCAACCGCTCTCTCACACGAGTGCACTCCCGAACATCTCCCAGCCCCAGCCTTCCCCTACGTTTCTCCAGAACCCAAACTGATATTTCTTGTGTTCATTATCTACCAGTGTTTCCATTCTTCTGTATGTAATTCATGTTAACATTTTGCAATCATGATTTATTAAATTGATGGTTTGGTAATACTCACACCTCTCAGCAGCCACTTCCTTTGGAATCGTGATCAGTTCTCCACAGCTCTCAATATTTCTAAGGGAATGCCGTCTACTGCAGGTGTTTGGTTTTTTACTTAGGTCTTTCAGAATTCTGTTAAATTCTCCCCACAGTATTACATCTACCATCTCATCTTCTTCTGCTTCCTCTTCCCTTTCAATATTGTCTTCAAGTTTTTTTTTCCTTTGTATAGTTCCTATAGAAATACCTTCTCTCTTCAGCCCTCCCTTCTGTGCGTAGTATTGGCTTGCCATCTGAGCTCTTGACATTCATACAGCTGCTTCCCTTTTCTTCAAAGATTCCTTTAATTTTCCTGTAGGCAGCATCATAGTCATGCAAGCTCGCACTGCTGTGCATTTCTGCACTTAATTGTTTAGATGTAAGCTTTTGCCTGATTTGTTTGCTTCCTTTTTATATTTTCCTCTTTTGTTAATTAAATTGAATATCTTGTATGTTATCCAACTGGGACTGGTATTTATGCCAATTTTATCCTCTGCTGCCTGTACTATTTCATCTTTAACAGAAGATGTTTAGATGTATAAATACCACACACAGACTATATCTTCTATATGAAAGAATAAACAACTCTTCTGCAGCAACAAGAATGGAAAAAAGTTATAAGAGCTATGCAGTTTCGTACCAAGACAGCCAAGCCCACACGGCTAGCCGGGTGGTCTAACATGCTGCTTCCCGAGTGGGAAGGCATGCCAGTCCCCAACACAAATCCCCCCAATGGATTAGTGTCAATGTCCAGTGTGCGGGCCAGCCTGTGGATGGTTTTTAAGGTGGTTTTCCATCTACCTCAGTGAATGCAGGATAGTTCCCCTTCTTCCGCCTCAGTTACTCTGTGTTGGTGATTGCTGTGTAAACACTGTTTCCACATACGCGTACACCATAATTATTCTACCACTGATACATTTTGGTTTACACTTATCCGGTATAAAACATTCCCGGGAGGAGTCCACTGGGGACCGAACTGCATAATAATCCTGGGTTCGGTGTGCAGTGGTGGGGTGGGGTGGGATGGATGGACTGCTGTGGCCTGTTTTGGGGTTGTGAACCGCTGAGGGCTACAGTGGGACAAAGCCTCTCCATCATTTCTAGGTCCCCTGTTTAATACGTACATACTACATACATACAAGACAGTCAACATTTTCAAAGTAAAAAATAATTGCTCTTGCTTATTTGCACAACATCAGTGCATTGGACTCACATGATTGGCAATGTCATGACCAAACAATTAGTTATGTAAAACAAATCCTCTTTTAGAGCAAACATTATGAAAGAAGCAGGGTTGACTTTTTAAAGAAGCTGTTGAACCTTGCTCACTGCATACCATTTTGTGCTCTCCCAGTTCTTGCAAATGCAGTGAGAACTGCATATGAAGACATAAAATCTAAAAGGAAAAATGAATGTTTAATTTAATGAAAGAGCTGAAATAAACAATTCATTAGATATCAGTCTATATCCAACACTGTACCTGTGTTTCTGTAACAGTATAAACCTCATGATAGGCAGGACCTACACATAATAGTATGCATTATGGATTACACTGTCTATATCTACACCAAAATGTAAATGTATTAGTGTGCCTACACTGCATGTATCAAAATGCACAAATATTACTTTACTGTGTTAGTAAAACTCTTGCTGTTTTTGCCAATGAGAGTCATATAGAGAACAGAGCAGATTAATGTTATGTCACACTTTAGCACAACCTCATTTTGGTAATGCCTCCCTGTACTTCAGGTGTCCTTTGTTTCAACATCATGCTGTCTTCTCAAGTGCCAGTGTGGAGCATTCAGAGCTTGTCTTCATGCCATGGTATTGACACCAACTAATGTCCTGCTTGTGAAGATTAACTAATTCTCGCCTCCTGGCTAACATCGGTATCTCTGTGTGAAGTTCGTATTTAAATGAGCACAGTTCATACAAGATAATCTTGCAGAAAATATTCAAGAGTGAAGTCATATGGCAACCGCTGATGTTCAAAGAGCATCAAAACCACCACTGCACGCATCAGCTTCAATCTCAATTGCTTTTAGAAACACTTCAGTCTTGCACCATCCCTGGTGTGCGCATGTGGTGATGAATTAACCTTCTTCAGTTGCATAAACTGTTATAACTCCACGAATCTGCTCTAACTGAACTGTCCTCTGACACCTTTGATAAAATTATTTTATAGGAGAGGAACTACAAGGTACACAGGTTCTCCTACACATTTTTAGACAATTTTCAAATGCCTTTCTATTTATGAAACACAAACACTGTTGTGTGAAATTAGTAACAGACTGTCAACTTTTTATTTGACTGTACTATGTATTAGTTACCAATAAAGGGTGTTCAGAAATTTCCATTACAGACTTCAAGGACTTGTAGAGGGGAGTGGGTACATAGTACTTTGATTAAGAACTCATGTCCAAAAATGCACCATTTCGAGTACATCACTTGTTTTACAGTTCCCATCATTAATGACCAAAGAAACAGAAAGGAAACTTAATCAGTTTTCACAAACAGTTCCAACTCCTTGGAGCACCACACTTATGCCCGCTGATGGTGAGGGTACGCCTTTCTCAAAGCTGTTGTGTAATTGTGTCAAGAAGGATATGTGATGATGAATCAAACATTGTGGATAATGGTCATGATAAAGGTGACAAGCAGCTCTTCCATTACTGTGAGCTTCACCATACAGAAGGATGACATCAGTGTATTCTGCAAACGTGTACCCAACCATGTCAGTCTAACACTCACAGACACATGAAGATTAGCTGAGCTTGTACTTCTCATTAACGTAATTGGTCAGGGAAGTCTAAGTTAGCAGCAGAGTTTGAGACAAAAGCTTTTGTCAGAGAGATGATAAATCTAACACCAATACTAAAAAAAAGTGGTATAACATTTTTTCAAGCATGTACGACTCTGCACAAGTTGACTTTTATTTTCCTTGCTGCTCATGGAAAGAATTGTTTCTGATTGTTATTCTAAAAACACTTCCATGAGGGCTGGTGTACTATAATCAAGGAGAAATGACATCCACACAAGAAGGAAGACTTTACATAGGCTACCTAGAGCATCAGTTCAGAACATAAATCAATGTAATAAGATGCTGATTGTTTCTCAGAATGTTCCCCTATGTCATAAAGAGAGAGAGGAGGAACTTAACAAAACCTGTCACATGTATTTGTGTGTCAGGATATTGGAAAAATGTTGCTTTTGATGGAAACATCTGCATCAACAGGCAGAATGAATTCAAAAATTGAGAGTCCTTGGTGACTACTCAGTACTGTTTGAACTGTGTAGTGCAGTCATTTGATGAACATAAGAACTTCTTGAGATGTAGGAGAAGTGGAAAAGGGAGAGCTTGACAGATTTAAAAAAATAAAAAAGGGTAATGATGACATTGCAATGTGTAAAATAAGGGAGAGGGAACTCACCTATAGCAAACTGATGCATGGAGCACAGAAACATGTAGCAGGAAACAGCATCAACACTAGCTCTCAAATTCTTGCTCTTATTCTACCAGAAGTTCACAGATTTACACACACAACCACACAGACACACTAACACACACTCCTGTATCCACAGAGAGAAAGCTTTTGCCTAAGATGATGGGGGTGAGGAGGGTGCAGGGAAGGACACAAAGAGGTGGTAGCAAGAAAGAGGAAGGTCTTTGGACAGGTAACTCCACAGCCACACAACAAGACAAAAGGAATACTGAGGGTAAAGCAAAAAAGGGAGGGGGGATAAAAGGGAGGTGGGAGCAAAAGGGGTAAAGAAGGGGTGAGATAGGGGTGGGAATGAGTGGCATAGGCAGAAGAGAGAAGGGAGAAAGTAAGGTGAGTCAGTGGGAACAGGTTAGTACTGGTTCAGGCCATGGGAATTGCAAGAATCCAGAATATTTTGAGAGACAATTCTCATTTGTATAGTTCAGAGAGACCTGGGGTGGAAGGGAATATGCAAATGGCTCACATAGTGATGCAGATGTTGAAGTCATTTCTTTTATAATGTACAGCAACAGGATGGTCAAGTTTGTGGTTTGCCACAGTTTGGTGGTGGCCATTCATTTAAGAAGACAGTTGGTTACTTGTCAAGCCCACATAAATGCTGTACAGCAATTCAAACATAGCTGATACATAACATGACTGCTTTCACAGGTGGTCCTGCCTTCTATTGGGAAGGAAATGCCTGTGACTGAACTGTAAGACTAGGTGGTGAGTGAGTGTATGGACCAAATCTTGTACATGGGGCAACCACAGGGGAATGGACATGGTGTGCAGATTTGGGAGTAGGAGTGGAATAGGAATGGACAAGGATATTCTGTAGGTTGGGTGGATGGTGGAAAACTACGTTGGGCAATATGGGTAGGATTTTGAATAGGATGTCCCTCATCTCAGAGCACAACGAGAGGGAGTCAAAACCTTGGTGGAGAATGTGGTTGAGTGTTTTGAGGCCAGTGTAATTCTGGGTGATCAGAGGAGTGACAATCAGTGACTGGTTAACAAGTTTGCTGGTGTCAGAGGAGCAGATGGCATGGAAGATGTGTTTATGGATGGGCTGGAGAGCATACTGTCTGTCAGTATAGGCTGTGGTAGGGTATCAGTATGTTTTGCCAACTCCTACTTTCACTGCAGATCAGTATCCGAGGTGGTAAGGCTGTAAGGGAGATACTTTTTGACATGGAATGAGTGGCAGCTGTCAAAGTGGAGTTACTGTTGGTGGTTGGTGCACTTGATTTAGACAGGGGTGTCAACGGAGTCATCTGAGAGGTGCTGGGGATAATTTTTATAATGAGGATATTGAATGGCTTGTTATAGAACACACTAGCATTAATAATGAACTTCTACTCTCCAATGTTCCTTAAACATATAATGGTGTGGTTCATTTTCCTTAAAGTGAGTGTGTTCACATCCCAACAATCAATCAATTGTAGTTTCTGCTTTTGTTCCTCTGTTCTCTTTTGTGCACTTACCCTTTTTAGCTTTGATTTAGTATGCTTTCTGATTAATTTAAATTTTTCTGTGTAACTGTTATGAATTTATATCTAAATGTGAATGGGCACTAATGATCATACTTCCATGTACCCCACTTATTAATCAACTTAATTAACATCTTTTTCCCAAACTTATGTACAGCCCACAGCCCCCCTCATGTATAATCCACAGTCCCCTCCATTATACGAGGGCTATCCACAAAGTACATTACGTTTTGGAATTAAAAATAAATAAAGTTTTGGAAATTTTTTTTATTATATACAGATGAAAGCCACACTTAAATACTACTTTTCTACATAGTTGCCATTTAAATTAAGGTACTTATCGTAGCAATGGACGAGCTTGGAAATTCCTCCGGCGTAAAATTCGGCCGCCTGCGCCTTCAACCACGTGGTTACCTCTTCTTGAAGCTGTGCGTCGTCATCAAAATGCTGCATAGCCAACCACTTCTTCATTGCTGGGAATAAGTGGAAGTCGCTCGGTGCCAGGTTGGGACTGTACGGCGGATGAGGAAACAACTCCCACTTAAAAGATTCGAGAACTTCAAGAGTGGCATTTGCCGTGTGGGTCCGGGCATTGTCATGAATCAGCAAGATCTTTGAGCCCAACTTTCCCCTGCGCTTGTTTTGTATTGCTCTTCTGAGGTTTTGCAGAGTTTGGCAATACCTTTGAGAGTTTATTGTAGTGCCTCTTTCCAGGAAAGCCACAAAAATCACACCTTTTCTGTCCCAAAAGACAGTCGCCATCACCTTCCTTGCCGACACTGTCTGCATGCATTTCTTGGGTTTTTGGGGGGAATTTGTGTGCCCCCACTGCATTGACTGCAATTTTGTCTCGCAGTTCACATGCTTAACCGATGTTTCGTCACCAGTAACGATGCGATCGAGTAATGAGTTGCCATCTTTCTTGTAAGCGTCCAAAAACATTAACGCTGCAGCCATTCACTGATTTTTGTGAATCTCTGTCAAGATTTTTGGTATCCATCTTGCACAAAACTTGTGGTAACCAAGCTTTTCGGTAATTATTTCGTGCAACAAACCGTGAAATTTGTGGAAAACTCATAGAGAGTTCTATTATTGTGAAATTACGGTTTTCACGGACTGCGGCATCGACTTTTTCGACAAGTTCGGCAGTAACTAAGCTGGGTCTTCCACTTCGCTCTTCGTTGTGAATGTTAGTTCGGCCATTTTTAAATTTTATGACCCATTGACGCACTCCACCTTCAGTGATTATGTTGTTCCCATACACTTCACAAAGCTGCCGATAGATTTCTATCGGTGTACAGTTTTTTGCAGTCAGAAACCTTATTACAGCACGCACTTCACACTTCGCGGAATTTTCAATTAACGCTGACATTTCAAACTGTTACAGTAACTCAACAGAGTACAGCACGAACCTCTCACTAGCACGGCAGGATGCCAACTGAGCAGTGGAATGCCATGACACCAAGATGGCCGCACTAGCCCCGCCTCTAACGGACACAAACGAAAACGTAATGTACTTTGTGGATAGCCCTCGTATCTGATTGTCTTAACCCTGGGTCCTTCCTGCCCACCTTTTGTAAATATTGTAATATAGGCATGTCCTTATTATTTTAAAAGTTTTAAAAAATGATTTATGGTTTTTAATGAATTCTTTCACCAGATTATATAGTTTTTTCACTTAAACATGATCCCAAAATTTTAGTAGCAGTAGTAGTTGTGGTAGTAGCTGCAGCAGCAGCAGCAGTAGCAGATGATGTGACACTCCGCAACAAACATCATATTCAATATTTTCAGATTCTGGACCCTACTTACACATCACTAGTTCTTTAAAAAATGTGTTGTTAATAAAAGTCAAAAACAACTAACAAAACTAGTATTTTTAAAATTTTTTGTGGTGGTAATAAAGTACCCCTGACTGGTAATATATGTTCTTGAATATTTGTTGGTAGGGCTAATATGAGGTTCTGGCCCCTATGCATAATTTACAAGACACAGGATGAAACAGTGCACTAAACACACTCTCTACCACAACCCTTCTGCACGACATAATATATTTTCAGATAATATACTACGAAAAATAAATGCTGTGAATAGGATATTTTATAATTTCTGTTGATTTCACTTTGGGTATTTGGTGAAACATGATCAAAGGGAAAAACACACTTTTTGCAACCATTTCACTAATTACTAATATTTGTTATTGTGACCTATGTTTCTGGTTATTAACCCAATGTCTAGTGTTACTGGAAAAGATGTAAATGCGTGTACTGATACAAATGTAAACAAAGCAAAGACTGACAACTATCAAAGAAATTGACTTACACTAATGGTAGAAAATAACTCTTTCACAACCATTTAATACTAAAGTACATTACTGCGAAATCCATTTATAACAGGACATATTTTAACAAAGATGTATTGGGCAATCATTGAGGATTGTCAGTGTCCAGGAGCAGAGAGTAACTGAAATTTGTTTGTTCATTCAGCAGTTCTAAATGGTTCTTGTGATGCCCCTCCATTTTCAATGTTTGGTATAGCTGCATCTGAGTTTTAGGTAATGCTCTGCAAAAGTGAAGTTCATTTTCTGTAGCTTCCACCTTCTGTGGTGTTCTTAAGTCTGCTGCACACTGAGCTACCTGTTTTTTCTGTGTAGTATAAGCCACACTCTTAGTAGTCGATCTTATATACTCTACTATTGTTAGTTGAAGACTGTTTGTGCTTATGATTTAACAAATTCTTGCCAACTGTCTCTGAGGTATAGTAGGTCACCAAATAAATATTTTTCTTCAAAAAGTGAAGGTTTCTACCATTAAATATGTTATCTTACAATTATACACTACAGTTTGCAGATATCTCAGTATGTACAATGTAACTTTTCTTGCTGCATCCTCATCATGTCTCAATTACCGAACTCAGAAGCCATCTGATAGACAAAACAAAAAGTGTACAACCACTGAAGTTGTGATGATTAAAAGATTTTACTCTAATAAATGTGACTCCAACCAACTCATTTTAGCTTAAAATGTCAACAATGACTATCAAAATATCATCTTATCACATGGTAAACCTTTAAACTCTCAGTACATGGCATGGAACCCTTGAAGGATTATGTTGCAGCAATTGATAAAATGTGGCCTCCCACGAATACAAAATACATATTTCCAAATCTTCCTGGGTGGGGTCAACTATTATGGGTAACAAACTGCAAACTTAGAACTCTCTTAGCCACTGAACCAGCTGCAGTGCCAAGGTGCACATTTCAGTCACCCTGCTGCCAGCAAGCTTTCCAGCCTTTAAAAGATTGCCTGAAGCACACTCCGTGTTTAACTGTGTGCACTCCTGGTTCACCTTTGGTAGTAGCAATGGACAATTCCTCCCCATGGTGTCAATGCAGTCGACACCAAGTACCCTATCTGCCTCTCAGAAAAGCTGTTCTCAGATGGAAAAGGAGGCACTTGCCATTATTTATGCAGTTCATAAATTTACATTATTCCTCCATGTACAGAAATTTTATCTTGTCACAGGTCATCACCCATTGCTCACCGTCTTTGGTCCCAAGCATCACTTGCCAGACTGGACCACTCATCACCTCCAGTGACAGGTGCTGTACTTGTCTAACTTTATTATTCTATCATCTATCAGACCGCAACATTACATGAAAACATGAATGTGCTATCCAGATTCCCCAGCCTCCAACCAATATGAATGGTGTGATCTGGATGTCAGATCTGGATTCAGCTGTTTCCACCTCTCCCTTAACTTCACACACATTATGGCCATTATGTGAAAGAAACTGACATTAAGCCACCTTGTTCACTTTGTACAACATTGATTGCTGGATGCGGCTCTGAACCCAAATTTTATGTGTACTGGACATGGCAACATCAACTACACCTAATTCAAGGAGTTCTGTCATGGGTCTCAGACATGTGCCACTGCCCCACCCTGATTCGTCCTCCTTTGAGGCCACAAGAATTGCACCTACTGCACCCTGCTCATTGGGTATTTCTTGGATTAAAAGTTTAGTGCAACAGCATGTACTGAAGCCAAATATTGACTGACATCACGTCTGTTCAGCCAGTATTCCCCCCTGCCAGGCCTATCAAGCTGCACCTCCCCATAGGGTTCTCTCCCTGACCCAACATAGTGAAACTGTGGGGGTATATCCACTAAGATTTTGCTGGCCTGTTTTTGGGCTTTAAGTAACTGGTCATGATTCAGTCCTTTTCTCATTTCCCTTTCGAGTTCTACATATCTCAAGTCACTGCTTCTGCTACTTTTGTGGCACCCCATGCATCTTGGTTTCTGATAATGCTGCAGCATCTACTTCGTATGACTTTGGACAGTTTTGTGCATGTAACAGGATTCAACAGTTGTGTGAATGCTATATCCGCACCTTTAAAACCCAGCTCTGCAAGAAAATATCAAACACCACATCTAATGCTCCCAGTAGCTTTCTAATAACTTACAAAACCACCCCAATCAAAGGCCGCAGCCTGACAGAGTGGCATCAAAGTCACCCTCGCTGCACCCTTTTGGATATAGTGTGTCCACCGCCAGCACACATCACCGAGGCCTTTCCCTTCCATGTGGGCTCCCCAGTGTAGGTTATCATTTCAGTGGTCACAATTTCTGCCCACCACAGGTACGTATTGTATGCCATGTCCTCCACCCACAGACTTCTGTGATACCATCAAAATGAATTTTGCATCTGCCGTCTTGATCAGCAGCACCAGTTTCTGTGTCCCCTGTGGACCCTCGAGTTCCATGACAACACCATCTCCCATCAAGTCCTGTCATGCCTCAGCCTTCTGCAGTGATTCCCATGGACATCCTCTATGGCTTTGTCATCTCCTCTGGTGGTCGCTAATTGAGGGGAAGGGGGAGAGGAAGGGGGGGGGGGGGGGAGGTGATGCAGTGGCACCACCCGATGTTGCCATGGAAACTGAGTAGCTAGCACAACATTACTACTGGCTGCTTTAGAACCACTACTTAGATGGTGTGCATTATCATATTTCCTATGGTGTTATTCTGGTGAACTTTATTTGTAATAAACGGAACTCTGATATGGCTTGGTTTGGACTTTGCTTGGGAATATGGACTTTTGTTAGTGGCATTTTGTATATGCAGAGTAGCCCATGGAAAATAGTACAGCCATCTTGCTAAGATGTCGATATGTTCGTGTCATCTGCTGCATCCAAATGGACATTTATAGTATACCATTTAGTTTGGTATGGAACAGTGGAAAGTGCAGGAGCAAATTGAGGTAGTAGAGGAGTTCTGTTGTATGCAGAGCATTCCGACTGTCCAACGTGCAATGCACTGTGAAAAAGACAGCCATTTACATGTTCCAGAGAGGAGAACATCCAGGTGGACAAAACAGTGGTATAGGACAGGTTCTGTAACCAATGTGAAGCATAAGGGAACTGAAATGACAGTGCAAACAGTTTGTGCATGTCTGCAATGATTCCCACAGCAATCTGTCCACCACCCTACCAGAAAATTACAAATCACTCGCACGTCTTTGCAATTGATAGTGATACAGGATTTCAAGTTTCATTTTCAGTTTCAATGTCTACATAACATAACTGGACTGAATGGATCATGATGATGCATTTCTGATACGTCTTGTGGTATCTGATGAGGCAAATTTTCATCTGAATGGGCCCGTCAGTAAACAAAACTTCTGAAATTATTTAGACACAAACCAGCAGCTCATTCATGAGCTGTAACCCACAGGTTGTCACTTGGTGTTCTATTGGACAGTTCACTGGAATCAAAAGAATGGTCAGCCAATGAGTGTCACTTCCAATTTGTATGTGGAAATGATTAATAATTTCTTCATTCTACAGTTGCAGGGATATTCCCTTCTAAACATGAAATGGTTTCAGCAAGCAGAGGCTAGTCCAAATGTCCCATAATTCAATGACTACACTGAGGCACCACTTCCTGCACTGATTATTCTCACGATTTGGAGATATCCCATGGTCAACGAGATCATCTGATTTTTCACCCCTGAATTTTTTCTCTGTGAGGTCATGTCAAAGACAGAGTTGTTTCACGGAGACTCCACAATACTGATTAGTTGATAGCCGCAACTCAGGAAGAGACAGAGACCATCCCTAAAGAAATGATTGAGAACGTTATGATGAGCTTCAGTGAATTTCTTCAGCACTGCACTGCCAATGATGGAAGTCGTCATGTGTTGTACTTTTTAAGAAATAAACAGGTGTTTGTCTTTCAGCAATGGCAATGTGTGTATAACAGTTATCTATAATTTATACTGTTGTAAATATATGCTGGACCTCAAAATAAACAGAAGAAAATGTACTACTTCCAGTGTGCTACTACATTTTCATGTGAATAAACTCCATTGTTTACCGGTGGAGATCGCCTTTTACTAAAGTAGCTCACATATGAAGCTGACAACACCTCTCTGACTATCTTCACCTACCTGAACTTCCACTTTCCAGTCCCCTCCTGCCTCTCCCAGTCCAGCTCTGTCCTTATAGGGGACCAAGAGCTGGATATCATATCAATCAGCAGTATCCCCATGCATGTTACATTTGGACACTACATGCTCCATATCGCACACAGACATTTCCAATTGCTGCCAGCTCATCTTGACAAAACTAAACTCTGTGATCAGGCAGTGAAGACCAAGTGTTGTCAACTTGCCACCTTGTCATCCTCTGCCATGTGGCATCATGCAGATGGAGTATGGAGTGTCATGAGGCCAACACACTAATCTCCCAGGCAATGTTGGCATTCCTGACCTAGGAGCTGCTACTTCTCATTCAGATAGCTCTTCAATTGGCATCATGAGGCTGAGCGCATCCCATTCCTATCTTCCAACCAAGCAAAAATCCTTGGCAGTCCAGGAATTGGCTCTTGGTGCTCTGCATGAAAGTTGGACACACTGAGTCCTCAGCAACAGAGGCAGACTCATCTCGATAAGTTCTGACACATATTTCTAGACACAGATATCCACAAATACTTCTAGTGGAGAGCTGTCTAAAACAAAGCATTCTTGCCAGTTCCATCATCTAGATGGCTACATCTTTTTAAGACATAACACATGGGGGAGTTGAAGTAGGAGAATACATATTCTATGATTTTTACCTATGATGGTACATGTTTCCTCCCAAAAATGAAGATAGCAAAATGCTCAGTAGAGATCATATCCCATCATAGAAAGTGCCTAATCTTTGTTCTCTTCTAACCTCTTAAAATAGGTGAGTTGACTTGTTTTTAAACTGCCATCTCAAGTCCCAAATAGATATACGGGCATATAATAACTGCAGTAACACTGTTGTGTCTAGCTCATACAGCATAGACACAATGAGGTAGCTAGGTGCACGCTAAACTAACGCAGACGGGCTTGAAGTTCTGGAACATGAGACTTATTAATGAATAAGAAGAAAAGTACGTTGCGTTTTAATACTTATCTTTAATTCTCTTGTTGGAATACATCTCTCTTGAATATTAGTACGCTATAAGCACTGATACAAATGGCGCCTTGCTAGGTAGTAGCTATGGACTAAGCTGAAGGCTATTCAATCTGTCTCTCGGCAAATGAGAGGAAAGCTTCGTACGTCTGGTCGCAAGCTATGTCGTCCGTACAACTGGGGCGAGGTCATGTCCGTGTCTTGTGACCTGCCATGTGGTGGCGCTAGGTTTGCGATTACACAGTGGCAACACGCGGGTCCGACATGTACTACAGGACCGCGGCCGATTTAAGTTACCACCTAGCAAGTGTGGTGTCTAGCGGTGACACCACAAACACTAACATTGATTTTCTGTACAATGTGAAATTCAAGCATATGCTTTTTTTGTCAGATGTGATACTACTTTAGCTTTCGCCTATCCATCATGCAGCCAGCAATCATATTCTAATAGATATATTTGCAACTAAAAACTTACAGAAGAGTAATTCGTACCACTCAAACATCTGCCCCTGGCATGTCTTATCACATATAATTTTTTAGGATGTTCTCATTAGACTGTTCAACAAAGAAACCAAACTGACAACATACATATGCTTTAAATGCATCAGTGTATCTGAACTTGCCACTGAAATGCAAGAAGCAGTCAGAGGGATGACTACTGTTCCCTTTCCAGACATGAAAGAAAAACTTCATGTATTTACTTGATTATATGCACCATTAAAGACAAGAAATGTGAAAGGAAACCTGCACCTTGCCTAAGTGGTGAGCTAAAACAGCTCATGAATCTCAGGGACTTGTCTAGAAAATCACATTGCTTTCAGGCAGAAGTGGCGTCGTCAGTCAGGCTGTGAGAAATGGTAAACTCAGCCGTGCCTATGCATTAACAGACAACAGACACGGACCAGCCATTCTATGGAAAAACCTTTGTGTCGCTTTACTGAGGACCACAATTGAACTGCAAAAAAACACCAGGTTGATTGATTACTTTATGATGATAAACAAGCTCCACATCCAGGCCCCGAAGGCCCGAGGGATGTCAATCGGCTGCTGTTCATCCTGTGCTGTGCAGCATCATGCAGATGTGGTCTGGAGGGACATGTAGTCACCACACCCTTCTCCCAGCCTTTTTGCCGACTTTCCAGACTGCACAGCCACTATTTCTCAATCACGTTGCTTCTCATTGGCATCACAAGAAGGCTGAGTACACCCCATACCAGTTCTCCTGACAAAGAAAAGCCCTCAGTAGTAGCAGGAATAGAACCTGGGCCCTCTGCATGGCATCCATCCATGCTAATCATTCAGATGCAGGTGTGGATAATAAATGTCACAAAAATTATGTCTTACACTTGTTACTGGCAATACCATCAGAAAGTCCATCATGCATATACGAATAACATCTAGAGGACACAATGGCATCACAGCCCAAATCATGATGCTACTAGATGAATATCAATAAAGTTTCTGCAAACATTGCAGCACAATATCTGCTTGAATAAAATTAACAGACAACCAGAAGCTTGCCAGAGATAAACAAGAGCCACCTATCACATTCTTCTTACACTCAAACAAAACCTTTGACACTGTCAACATAACTTTTCTTGCCACACTTAACGGCCTGAATTTCTCTCCGGGTCCAGTACAATGGTTTCGCTTGTACCTCATGTCTAACCAACTATATCTGGCACCATAAAGTTGCAGGTGTCCAGATTTTGATGCTCATTGCATTTCAATAACGTCATCAGTTCTGCAATACTCTAAATACAACACATATTCCTGATGACCACCACTTACATTTAAGTGTAAAACCAATAAAGTTGAAGACAGTTATCGAGAAGGTCGACACAGAATATAGGGTCAGTCCACCCAAAATCCAAGTGATTCTAGCAGCCATTCTCGGCTGGTTAGCACAAAATACCGAGAATCTTTACCACCCTTCATTCCTAATGAGGCAACTCTCAGTTTCTTTCCCTCAGCAAGAGTCTAGGAGCAATAACAGATTTTGTATTCATGAAATTTTGTAATGATAAATGGAAACCTAGGCCTGAGCATGTAGCTTCAGTATACAAGAGGCATCAGTATCACTCCATGCCTAACAAAAATACTAAAAGCTCTTCCTTTTCTACATGAAAAAAACAAGACTGCATTTCCAGTTGTTGATTATGGCAATACGTTTTTGGGAAAGCTCATGAAGCTTGGAACTGGCAATAAATGTCTGCATGTGCTAGAATTGTGACATTAGACTTTTTGATCATTTTTTGTCATCTTATGCACAGTACTTGCAAACACAGGCAGGGGTTTTTCCTCCATTATCCTTTTGAGTACAGGAACCCGACTACCTCCTTCAACTTATCAGAGAACTGTTGTCCAGCTTTAAATACAGTACATTATATACCTGCTAAAGCGACAATAACATTTGCCTTTGTTCTTGTGTGCACTTGGTACCCCATTACAAGTAATACCCTTCTTTTTAACCAAAACTCTTTTATTTCCCAAAGCACTTACCCAGTGCAGTCTAACAAATTTCTTTCCCTCAAAACCACTATCTCAAAAAAATCTTATATTAATACCATTTTATTACTATTTATTCTATTAAAATTATCATTTCAAAAGTAACTATGATGTAAAAAATAATGCATGTGTAAAATCCTGGTCCAATGTAGAAGAGGTTCTGAAGGCCCTAATCTGATAGGGTTAACTAAATAAATCAATAAATAAATTCTGACAGCAAAATAGTCAGCACACTCACAAATAATCATATTTTCTGTGCCTTTTACTTACTACCTATTTCTCCTTTTTTTAAAAAAAAATACTGTTTTTTTAAGCTGATTTCTTAAAAAATAAAGGGGAAAAATGGTGTTACAAAATTTTGCCATAAGTATGAAGAAAGTGTGTGCCATGATCTTCATTTGCATTATTTCTGTATCCTACGCAAAAGGTTGTGCCAGTACAATAAAGTTAAGCATCTTAGCTCTTTCAAATCAGCACAATGACTTGCCTAACATCAGGATTTTTTTCACTCATTTTCAGTTCACTGAGTAAGTTGGAGTAGTCATTAGCACACTGGACTCACAATCAGGAGGATGATGGTTCAAATCCCCATCTGGCAATCCAGATTCAGGTTTATCATTCCAGACAAATCCTGGGGTGGTTCCTATGAAAGGGCATGATCAATTTCCTTCCCCTTCCTTGAAACAATTTGAGCTTGTATTCCATCTCCAATAACCTCGTCGACAGTCTAAGTAAAGTGGCCCTTGTGATTATGGCTATAATATCTACACTGAGTTGCAGATGGAGCTGAACAATGACAGTACATTCTGTAAAAATTTCAACAAAATTGAAGATGGTAGAGCTAGGAGCATATTACTGATTTTGTCACTTGACACAGAATGACCCAGTAATACAATCACACACGTGCAGAGGTATTCACACACTCAGTGGTAGTACTACTTCTGTTGTGTAGACAGAATAATCAGCTTTTGATAATCTTAACCCTTCTGCACCATGATTGAATTAATTTATTTTTACTATATTATTATAATTATTTGCATATGGTAGTTAGAGCCATTCCACATGAGAGCTAACAATGAATATTGCTGCCTTAGACTCCAGACGGGTATGTCAAGCTATCTGCTAACAAACAGCCAACATTAAATTTCAGACTTCATCTTGTAATGCCTCCATTTCTAATGACCTGCAATTATGGACTAAATAGTACACAGTACCTACACCAATGACTGAAATCAAGTCATAAGCAAACAGAATCATAGCACATTATATCAATTCATTCCTATGTTCACCACCACAGCTTAAAAAACTATCGCATGTATTGCGAAAAATTGATTGCACAGTGCCAGAATATAGGAATATTATCCTTACAGTATATACAGGGCGAGCCAAAGGGACTTCATAACTTTGGAATGATATAGAAATTTATTGAGGTAATGTACAGAATCGCTAGATGTATCATTCTGTAGCAAACAACCTTAAATTTGATTCACGTAGTGCATCAGTACCCCATTCTACCATGAGGTACCAGTGTAATGCACAGTTAAATGGCTACTTTCACTAGCATGGAGCATGCCCACTGTGTGTTTTCATTTCATGAAACTAACACTGTGTCAGATAGATTAAGAAGATCGAGATAGGGTGGTTTACTACCAGCAAGACGGTGCACCACCTCATTTCCTAAGGGAAGTTTAAGGTTTCCTCTATAATCGCTTGTAGGTCAGGGGATTGGCTGTGAAGTGCCAATCGCATGGCTATCTCGCTGTCCAGATTGGTTATCGCTGGACTTCCTTTCCTGGGGTTTCATTACAGACTGTGTGCATGTTCCTCCCCTACCAAAGAGTTTAGCCAACCTGAAAAATCAAAACTACGCTGCCATTGCACAAGTTATGCCTGATTTGTTGCATTGAGTCTGGGAAGAAAGTGATTACAAGTGGAATGTTTACCATATTACAAACGTTAGCCACATTGAACCAAAATGACACTTGACACTTTTATTTTAAACTTGAGGTTCTTTGCTACAGAAATATGACATATCTGCTGATTCTGTAACTTATCTTAATAAATTTCTATATCATTCCAAAGCTGAAAGGCCCTTTTTGATCCACCCTGTATATTTTATTGCAACAAAGAAAAACAGCTATTGCAACTTGACAAAGAAAACCTACTGGTTGACTATTGAGCTACAATGATGTTGTTGTTGTTGTGGCCTTCAGTCCTGAGACTGGTTTGATGCAGCTCTCCATGCTAATCTATCCTCTGCAAGCTCCTTCATTTCCCAGTACCTACTGCAACCTACATCCTTCTGAATCTGCTTAGTGTATTCATCTCTTTGTCTCCCTCTACGATTTTTACCCTCCACGCTGCCCTCCAATGCTAAATTTGTGATCCCTTGATGCCTCAGGACATGTCCTACCAACCGATCCCTTCTTCTAGTCAAGTTGTGCCACAAACTTCTCTTCTCCCCAATCCTATTCAATACCTCCTCATTAGTTACGTGATCTACCCATCTAATCTTCAGCATTCTTCTGTAGCACCACATTCACCACACTACAATGATAACCGACAAATAATTTCCTGTTCACTGTCTATGTTGTATAGTATGTGCTAAAAATTTATAGGTTCTCTTTCATCTTTTTATGTATGCAGGTACAGTGATATAGGACAAGTCTTGTGATATGAGATGATGGTACAAGTTTCCTGATGACTTAAAGGACACAATTTTACAGTAGTGAATAGTGATAAATCAAATAGTTTCACATACACTAAAGAACCAAAGAAACTGGCACATCTTCCTATCGTGTAGGGCCCTCGCGAGCATGCAGAAGTGTCACAACATGATGTGGCATGGACTCAACTAATGTCTGAAATAGTGCTGGCAGGAATGGACACCATGAATCCTGCAGGGCTGTCTATAAATCCATAAGGGTATGACGGGGTGCAGACCTCTTCTCAACAGCACGTTGCAAGGCACCCAAGATTCATTCAATAATGTTTATGTCTGGGGAGTTTGGTGACCAGTGGAAGTGTTTAAACTTAGAAGAATATTCCTGGAGCCACTCTATAGCAATTATGGATGTGTGGGGTGTCACATTGTTCTGCTGGAATTGCCCAACTCTATTGGAATGCACAATGGACATGAAGGAATGCCGGTTATCAGACAGGATGCTCACATATGTGTCACCTGTCAGTTGTATCCAGACATATCAGGGGTCCCATATCACTCCAACTGCACACGCCCCACACCATTACAGACCCTCCACCAGCTTGAACAGTGCCCTGCTGACATTCAGGGGCCATGGATTCATGAGGTTGTCTCCATACCCATACACACCCATCAGCTTGATACAATCTGAAACAAGACTTATATGACCAGGTAACATGTTTTCAGTCATCAACAGTCCAACATCGGTATTGACGGGCCTCAGAAAGGCGTAAAGCTCTGTGTCATGCAGACATCAAGGGTACAAGAGTGAACCTTTGGCTCCGTAAGCCCGTGTCAATGATGTTTCATTGAATGGTTCACACACTTACACTTGTTAAAGGCCCAATGCTGATATCTACACCAATCTGTGGAAGGGTCACACTTCTGTCACGTTGAATCATTCTCTTCAGTCGTTGTTGGTCCTGTTCTTGCAGAATCTTCTTCCAGCCTCAGTGATTTCAGAGGTTTGATGTTTTACTGGAACACTTGTGAAATGGCTGTATGGGAAAATCCCCTCTTCTTCACAACCTCGGAGATGCTGTGTCCCATCGCTCATGTGCCAACTATAACACAACGTTCAAACTCACTTAAATCTTGATAACCTGCCATCGTAGCAGCAGAAACTGATCTAACAACTGCACCCAACACATCTTATTTAGGCATTGTCTAACGCAGCACCACACTCTATCTGTTTACATATCTCTGTATTTGAATATGCATGCCTAGATCAGTTTCTTTGGCATTTCAGTGTATATTATACAATATATTGTTGTAACAATTTTAGTACCAACAGAATATTTCATTACTTGAGTGCGCACCTGGTATTACCACTTTACATACTACAGGAAAAAAAATACTTTTTCTAATAATAAAAGAGGGAATATTTACAAAGTATTTAAAATATCAGCATCAATACCAGCAGGAAGGCCAACAATACAATACTAATGATATTAAAAGTTCATCTACACTGCAATAACACTTGTTTAGAAGGTACATTTTAAGTGTTGTTTTGAAGCATGAAGTATTTTGTATTGCTTTTCATATGGCCAGGCAATTTGTTGTGGAGCTGTATTCCTGTTTAGAATGGTTCGTTTTGCTTCATTGTGTGAGTGAATTTCCTGTATGCAGTTGCAGATTTTGCAGTGTTGTACATGTTAACATCGTGATTTGTATGAGCAATAGGGTCTGTTTACTACAGGGTGAGTAAAAAGGACTTTACAACTTTGGAATGATATAGACATTTACTGAGTTAACTTACAGAAGTGGTAGATGTGTCATTTTGTAGCAAACAACCTCAAGTCTGATTCAACAACAATGTAGAAAAAGACAAAAAATGAAATGAAATGATCGTATGGCATTGTTGGCCGGGAGGCCCCATGCGGGGAATTTTGGCCGCCGTATTGCAAGTCCTTTTTAGTTGACGCCACTTTGGCGACTTGTGAGTCAATGGTGATGAAAAAGACAGATTGCTACTTACCGAAGCAGATGCAACAGGCAGAAGGCTGCAAATAAACAGTGTGGGAGATAAGGATGGGGAGGAGATAATAGGCTGGGGGGGGGGGGGGGTAAATTGTTGGGTGGAAGGTGTGGGAATAGTGTGTTACTGTAGGTTAACGCGTGCCACAGGGTGGTCTACTTTTGTCTTGGCCACAGTTTGACAGTGGCTGTTCATCATGGCGGACAGCTGGTTGATAGTCATACCAATATAAAAAGCTGTGCAGTGTCTGCAGCAGAGCTGACAAACAACATGGCTGCTTTCACAGGTAGCTGGGCCCCTGATGGGGTAGGACAAATCTGTGACAGGACTGGAATATAAACTGTAGAGTGGGTGCATTGGGCAGGTTTTGCATAGAGATTGACTAGGATGTCGTGGAGGGTGGGTGGGCAATGGAACATCACATTAGGAGGGGGTGGAAGTATCTTGGGACAATGTCCCTCATTTCAGGGCATGATGATAGGTAATCAAATCCCAGGTGAAGGATGTGGTTCAGTTGTTCCTGTCCAGGGGGTACTGGGTGATGGAGACATTCCTTTGTGGCTGGTTCTTGAGGGTGGTGGATGGATTGGGAGTGTGAGATAAGTGACACAGGAGGTCTGTTTGTGGACTAGGTCTGGGGAAAGTGCCTGTCTGGGAAGGCCTTGATGAGACTATCAGTATATTGAGCTAGGAAGTTTTTGTCACTGCACATATGCTGTCCCTGGGTTGCAAGGTTGTATGGGAAGGATTTTTAGGTGTGAAAGGGATGACAGTTATGAAAACGCAGGGACTGTTGGTGGTTGGTGGGTTTAATATGGACAGAAGTGCAGATGAAGCCATCAGAGAGGAGGTGGTCAAGGAAGGTGTATGCTGGGTTGAGGAGCATGTGAAGCAGATGGGAGAGAAGATGTTGAGGTTGTGAAGGAACAAACATAGTGTATCTTGGCCCTGTGTCCAGATCGTGAAGATATCATCAATGAACCTGAATCAGTCTATGGTTTTGGGGTTTTGGGAGGCTAGGAAGGTCTCCTCTAGGTGGCCCATAAAAAGATTGCCGTAGGAGGTTGCCATGTGGGTGAAAACCTCAGCTCCACAGAATTTTCAGTCCTATCCAAAGGTCTCACCTTTAGCCCTACACTCAAATTTAACCATGCTGGACGTGTCAGAGACCTACTCTCCTTCCCCAGAGCCCTGCAATGGAAGCACTTCTTTGCTGGCAATTCTTCCAACCAAAATCACCTTAATTCCAACATTGAACCCTGCCTCTCCAGTTCATACAACCATCCGACCATTATCCTCCTCTCCCTCCCACCTAAACACCTGCTGATCACCTTCCAGGAATTGCTTACCACCAACTCAGCCTCACCTTCCTTCCCCAGTTCCCTTCCTCAGAACACCAACCTTTCAGTAGAAGAAAGAACAGTCATACACAACCTCAAAACAAATCCTGGCCCAATCATCCTACCTGCAGACACAGGTTCCACCACTGTTGTTATGAATCACAGCGACTACCTGCCAGAAGGCCTCTGCCAGTTATTTGATTTCTCCATCTATTGACTTTGCCAGAATGATCCAATCTCAGGAGTCCAACAAAAATTCCAGTTCCTGCTTAAAGCCTTAGGCCCTTCCCAAAACATCTCCCCTGAATCCATTTCCCTCCTTACCTCTATGACACCCTGCACATCCACCTTCTACATCGTCCCCAAAATCCACAAACCCAACAATCCTTGACTCCCCATTGTGGCTGGCTACTGTGCCCCAGCTGAAAGAATTTCAGCCCTCATTTTTCAACACCTCCAACCAATTGCCCCAACTGCCCGCAATCTAGGCTCCCATGTCAAAGACCACAACCAATTCCTTCACTGATTGTCCATCATCCTCATCTTTACCTGCTGGTTCACTTTTTGTCACTATTGATGCCACCTCCCTACCCACCAACATCCCTTGCACCCATGGTCTTACCACTGTTGAAAACTACCTTTCTCAATGTCCTTCAGAATCCAAACCCACTACCCCATTCCTCATACACCTAACTAACGTTACCCTAAGCCACAACTACTTCTCATTTTAAGGGAAGGTATATAAACAAATATGCAGACATCCATGGGCACCCATGTGGCACCCTCCTATGACAACTTTTTATGGGCCATTTAGAGGAGACCTTCCTATCCTCCCAAAACACCAAACCCCTAATCTGGTTCAGGTCATTGATGATACATTCATGATCTGGACTCAAGGTCAAAACACCCTATCTCCATTCCTCCACACCTTTTCTCCCATCTGCTTCACATGGTCCTCCTCAACCCAGTGTGCCGCCTTCCTAGATGCTGATCACCTCCTCTCTGATGGCTTCATCTGCACCTCGGTCCACATTAAACCTATCAACCACCAACGGTATCTGCATTTTGACGGCTGCCATTCCTTTCACACCAAAAAATCTTCCCATATAGATTGGCCAACCAGGGACGGCATATCTGCAATGACAAAAACTTCCTTGCTCAGTATGCAGGGTCTCACCAAGACTTTCCCAGACAGGCGCTATCTCCCAGACCTAGTCCGCAAACAAATCTCCTGTGCCATTTTCCCTCACACCCCCAATCCTGCCAGCACCCCCTAGAACCACTCTCAAAGGAGTGTCCCTTCATTGGCCAGTACCACACCAGACAGGAACAACTGAACCACATTCCTTGCCAGGGCATTGATTACCTATCATTGCATCCTGAAATGAGGTACATCCTACCGAGATGCTTCCCACCCCATCCTAAAGTGGTGTTCCATTGCCCACCCAACCTCCACAACATCCTAGTCTATCCCTATGCCACTCCCAATCGCTATCCCTTGCCACAAGGATCATATACCTGTGGAAGACACAGGTGCAAAACCTGTCCAATCCATCCACCCAGCACTTCCTACTCCCGTCCTGTAAAAAATTTAACCCACCCCTTCAGGGGCCAGGCTACCTGTGAATGCAGCCACATTATTTACCAGATCTGCTGCGATCAATGCACAGCTTTTTATATTGATGTCACTACCAGCCAGCTGTCCACCAGGATGAACAGCCACTGCCAAACTGTTGCCAAGAGCAAAGTAGACCACCCTGTGGCACAACATGCAGCTGAGCATAACACACTTGATTTCAATGGCTGCTTCACTACCCAAGCCATCTGGATCCTTCCCTCCACGATCAGCTTTTCTGTACTGTGCAGATGGGAGTTATCCTTACAACATATTACTGCTCTTGTAATTATCCCAGCCCCAACCTACAGTAACATACTGTCCTCACACCTTCCACCCAACAGTTTCTGCCACCTGTGTCCTATCGTCTCCTCATCATTCTCATCTTTCACCTTTCACCCTGTTTATCTGCAGCCCTCTGCCAATGCATCCGCTTGTCATTATCTGCTCCTCTCCTTTTTTTCCCACCTTCCTGTCCCACAACCTCCTGATGCTGCTCATGTTGGCAGTCTAGTCTGTGCACTCTCCACAAGACCACGTTCATGTCTATGCCCAAGCATACACTACTATCCCTTCTCCTTCCCTGCCCCCCTCCAAACTGCCACTTGCACCCTCATGATGTTGCATTCTGAACCAAGATGCTGGAATTGGCAGTCATGTGTGCATGATGTTGCTTGCTTGTGTGTGTCTCTATTACTGACGAAGGCTGTGGCTGAAAGCTTCTTGTGAGTGTCTTTTGATTGTGCCTGTCTGCAACCTGACATGTCTTCTTTACAGTAAGTAGCAATCTGTCTTTTTCTACATTGTCGATATTCCTAACTATAGTTTCCATCACATCAAGTTTGATTCATGTAGTTCATCAGTACCCCATTCTACCACCAGGAGCACCAGCACAGAGCACAGTTAAAATGGCTACTTTCACTGGTGTGCAGAGCGTGCTCACTGTGTGTTTTGGTTTCATGAAATGAACTCAGCAACAACTGTTTGGCATAAATTTCACATTGTATATGCTACAGAACCTCCAAGCATGCCTACTATTTACTATCGGCACAAGAACTTTGTTGAGATGGGTTGTTCACTGCAACACAATAAATCACCCTGTTGCCTGCTTGTTGATGATTAAACCGAACAGGTTAGGGAGATCTTTATCTGCAATCCATAAAAATCAATGCAACATGCATCTCGCGGTACTGGCATTCCACATAAGGCTGTTTGGTGAGTACTGCATAAATTTGTTTGTGTGGTTATCTTTAGGGTGCAAAAACAACTGGAGTCATATGTGCCCAAGTCAAAACTATAGAACACAAAGACAAAGAGGAGTTAAAGAACGACCACATGTCAATCCCAATCGATGTAAGAGACGACAGCTACAAACAGGAACATAGGGAAAGGGCTTTGAAATACACCATAGAGAAACGGGGTCCAGAACTAAAAATTAACTGTTGGGTGGAAGGTGTGAGGACAGTATGTTACTGTAGGTTGGGGCTGGGATAATTACAAGAGCAGAAATATGTTGTAAGGATAACTCCCATCTGCACAGTACAGAAAAGCTGATCGTGGAGGGAAGGATCCAGATGGCTTGCTATGATGGATAAAAAGTGAAACATTGTCGACAGCCTGCATGTCATTTGCTAAAATGCCCTATAACTCAGACAGCAAATCCAAGTGGGAATGCAAACGGCCAAAAAATGAGCAGTTAAAACTTGGGCACAACATGCACAGAGTGGTGGGGGAGTGCCACTTAACAAATGGAAATGGCTAAAAAGGCAGTGCCCTATACACAACCTAATTGAAATGACCTCCTCCCGGTGGGAGAGCCGAGAGCAAGTCATCCAAGGCACTGGGAGAGGCTTAATAATCCGGAGCTTATTCCCAAGATGGGAGGACAAATGGCAATGCCAAAGTGACACCACCTACTGACAGATGGCAATACAGAGATCATCAAAGGGAATACAGGAACAAGTGGGCTGAGGTATGAGGACTGCAGCCTTGTTCCCTGGCAGACCGATATGACCGGGAACCCACATAAACATCACAATGGATCCATCAAGAGTGAGCAAGAGACAGTTTTCCTGGACCCATTGCATTAAGGAATGGGCAGTGTACAGCACACAAAGACTTTGAAGGGCACAGAGTGAGTCTGAGCAAAGGACACAATTTAGAAGCCTATGTTGCCGGTTGTGCCCCATGGCCTGATACAGGGCGAAGAGATTGGCTGTAAATACTGAGCAGAGTGCTGGAAGCCGAAACCGTAAAACATTGGCGCCAATGATGAAGGCATACCCGACACCACAGTCAGTCCAAGAGCCATCAGTGCACACAAAGGTACTATCATGAAGTTCCATGCAAAGGTCATGAAATTGAAGGCGATAAAGTGAGGCTGGAGTAGTGTCCTTAGGTAGCAAATGAAGGCCAAGGTGAACACAGGCCGCCACATGAAGCCAAGGTAGTGAAATGTTAACACACGCTGGGAAAGTTGCAGGCGGTGTGAAGTTCAGCCACTGGAGCAAGTGCCAAAAGTGGACTAGAGGAGGTAACAGAGAAGAGGGAAGCACCCCTTACTGGCGATCAAAGGAGTCATCAAAGAAGGAGGTATAGGATGGGTGGCCATGCATGGCAGACAAATGGCATGCATACCTGCTGAGGAGAAAGTCAGCACAGTAGGACATGGGCAGTTCAGCAGCTTAGGCATACAGACTCTCAACCAGGCTAGTGTAAAAGGCATCAGTGGCTAAATGGATGCCACAATGGTGGATAGTGTTGAGACGGCATAAGAGGGATGGATGTGCAGACACGTAAACAAAGCACTCATAGTCTAGTTTCGAACGGACAAGGGATCGGTACAAACAAAGGAGGGTGGTTCGATCTGCACCACAGGAAGTACCACTGAGGACACATACAACACTGAGTGACTGCATACAGTGGGCTCCCAAATAAGACACATGGGAGGATCAAGAGAGTTTTCTATCAAGCATGAGTCCCAGGAACTTCGTAGTTTCAATGAACAGAAGAGCAACAAGCCCAAGATGTAAAGATGGTGGCAGCAACCAAATGCGCTGCCAGAAATTCAAACAAATGGTTTTGTCAGTGGAAAAAGAAAAACCATTTTCGATGCTCCAGAAGTAAAGATGATCGAGACATTGTTGAAGACACCACTCAATGAGACAGGTCCGTAGAGAACTGCAATAGATGCCAAAATCGTCAACGAAAAGGGAGCTGGAGATACCTGGCAGAAGACAGGCCATTATTATAAGGTTAATGGCAATAGCAAAGAGGATGAAGCTCAGGACGGAACCCTTAGGCACTCCATTTTCCGGGATAAAAGTGTCCAACAAGGCAGAACCCACACGAACTTTGAAAACTCGGTCTTTTAAAAATTCCTCAAGGAAACGGGGCAGCCGGCCATGGAAACTGCATGTGTAGAGAGCACAGAGGATACTAGTCCTCCACCAGGTGTCATAGGCCTTCTCCAAATCAAAAAACATAGCCACAGTCTGGGATTTCCACAGAAAACCATTCATGACATGAATGGACAAAGTGATGAGATGGTCAACTGAGGAATGGTGCACTCTAAATCCACACTGGTCAGTGGTTAGTAAATTGCAAGACTCAAGTCATGATGTCAGCCAGGCATGAATCATACGTTCCATCACCTTGCAAAAACAACTAGTGAGAGAGATGGGCGGTAGTGAGAAGGAAAATGTTTCTCCTTACCGAGCTTAGGTATGGTTATGACGGTGGCTTCACGCCAGAGTCTGGAAAACGTGCCCTCTGTCCAGATGCGGTTGTACGTATTAAACAGAAAGCACTTGCCTGCAAGAGAAAGGTGCTGCATCATCTGAATGTGGACAGCATCTGGCCCTGGGGCGGAGGATCGGGATGAACTGAGTACATGACCTAGCTCCCTCATAGCAAGGGTGGCATTGTAGCACTGACAATTCTGAGAAGAGCAGGGTATCGCCTGAGCCTCCTCTGCTCGTTTCTGATGGAGGAAGGCAGATGATAGTAGGAAGAGCTCAAAATTTTCGTAAAAAGGGTTGAAGATAGCAACAGGATCCAACTTGACATCATCTTCCACTGTCCGGCTGGAAATTGGGGATTGGATCTTGATCCCAGAGAGAGGTCAGAGGTTGGCCCACATGACAGAGGAACGGGTGGAACTGTTAAAAGATATAGAAAATGAAATCCAGCTAGCTTTTTTGCCTTCCCAAAGAACACGACAACACTGTGCACGCATCTGTTTATAATGAAAGCAGTTTACCATCATAGGACGACAGTTAAAAACATGAAGAACACGTCTCCATATGCGAATTGCATCGCAGCATGCCTCAGTACACCAAGGGACTGGGACACAGTGTTGTAAAGGGGAAGTGAGAGGAATGGAACATTCTGCAGCGGTAAGGGTAACATTTGTAAGATATTCCACTTGGTCATCACAACTGGGGAAATATTGTTCTTTGAAGGTCACCAGGGAGGAGTAAAGCCACCAGTCAGCCTTAGTAAGCTACAATTTGGGTGTGCACACATGTGGGGCAGGTGTCAGCAAACAGACAGCAGATGGGGAGTAGGTGTCAGAAAGAACGGACCACTCGTGACGATGGGCAAGCTGGGCAGTGCAGAAGGATAGGTCCAAATGGGAATAGGTATGCAAGGAGTCAGAATGGAATGTGGGTGCTCCTGTGTTAAGGCAGAATAGGTTAAGTTGATTGAGAAGGTCAGCCAAGAGTGCACACCTCTGACGGGTTGTGGGAGAACCCCAAAGAGAATGATGTGCATTGAAGTCACTGATTAGCAGAAATGGGTGAGGTCGTTACCCAATATGCTGGAGGAAGTCTGCCCTGGTAACATCAAATGACAAAAGGATATAAATGGTACAAAGGGAAAAAGTCTGTTGAGGGAGGAAAAGTCGTACTGCAACAGTTGAAGATAGGGTGTCAACATGGCAGCTGCCGAATGCCAGCCTGTGAAGACTCGCTGTTACAGGGCACAGAGACAGGAGGATCCTGCTCCATGAGGCCCACAGAAGAATTGGCTTTCTTGTGTTGTCAGTCTGTGGAGTCCAACGCAGGAAAACTGTTGGTGGTGTGCATCATCGACACAGATGGCGGCCGGGTGAAGATATCATATGGCTACACCATCGAAGAGGATCTTTGTGTCAGCAAATGAGAAGACCGTTTGCCTTTGTTGGACTTCTCTGAGTCCTTCTGGTTAGCAGAGGAAGACCCAGGTGTTGGTTGGGTGGAGGGAAGTAGGAAGTCTTCATGAGAGTACTCCTTATGTCCTTTATGACCTGCTGGTTGTGTAGAAGGTGGCTTCGCCCCTTGAGGCGAGAGTTTGATTGCTTGTTGCACAGCTGGATGAGGGGACAGCAATGCTACCTTAACACTTTGCAACAGACTCAGAGCTGAAGTTGGGGTACCCGTGTCCTTCATGGAGCGAGATGTAGCAAGAACAGAACTATAAGTGCCAGACGGTAGAACATAGGGTTTGCAACTAGCCAATGGCTTGCGAGTGACTGGGTAATGCACTTTTTCCTTTATCCTGATCTTCTGGATTGATACAGCGGGAAGGAGGCCACAGTTTACACATTTGGCTGGGTGTCGACAAGATGTTCTAGTGTGGTTGAAACGATGACACTGGTAGCAATGCATCAGGTTCGGAATGTACAATTGGACTGTGACAATTTCATAGCCTGCTTTGATTTGGATGGAAGCACCACCCTACCAAAGGTGAGAAAAAGAGTGCATGTGGACATTAAAGAGGCATCTACTTTTTTCATCACCCGATGAAGCATAATGACACCCTCATCAGAGAGGTATGATTGAATTTCAGCCTCAGTCAGACCGTTGAGTAGCCTAGTATAAATAACACCACAGGAAGAATTCAAAGTTCTATGAGCCTCGACACAAACAAGATAGCCGTGGAGAAGCGAGATGGCAAGCAGTTGTGCTTGAGAATCAGAAGTAGTCTTCAAAAGCAAAGTGTCATTCCATAAACAAGAGCAAGATTTCACAGGTCCGGCAACGGCACCTAACAACTTTCTGAATAATAAACGGATTTACCGATGGAAAGGACTGACCGTCTTCAGTACGTGAAACCAAGAGGTGCAGCTGTGTGGGTCTTTGAATCGGTAGCCTCATTCCATTTACATTTCATAGACGTTGATTGTGAAGATGATTGGTTCATTGTGAGAAAATCCCCCACAATTGCCAACGTCTCCGATGGAGCGCTCCTTCCAACTGGTGGGCCCCTTCACAAGGGGCATACCTACCTTACGTGATTGTTCACACCTCAGGTCATACCTTTTGGACACCTGACAGAGGGGACCAATCGGCAATTTTGATAGGTAGCAGCTCAGGCAATCACCCCTCCCTTGGCCCATCCTTTACCAGGGGGTACGTGCAATCCTTACCTGTCGACCCGTGGCTGGGAATTACGCGTTACCGAGTCACCTGTTACGCATTAAGATGCATGGTCCACCCTTCAGGAGTGCACAGGGAGGAAGAAGAAAAAGAGGAACCTCAATCACCGAAGCGGAGGAAGGACAGGAGACAGGAATCAAAGAAAGGAAAGAGAGAACGAAAAACAGTGGTGAGTGTTCTTATGTTAGTGGCAAACAATGCGGAACATTTCCAATAACACCCTATACATGTTACACAAGGGAGGGGAAAAAGAACAGCAAGAGGGTAGATATGCAGCACAAAAGCGGAAAAAATGCTGCAAAGGTAGCCAAGCACAAACCCACCACCGAGTGGCGAGGCCCCTGGTGGGGGGAGGGGTAGGGTTGCTTGTGGGGAAGTCCGTGAGGTAATGTTGCATCAGATAGAGGACAAAGAGACATTCCTGAAGAAAATAACCTCCAGCAATGAGTCAACATTTCATATCAGTGACATGGTGAACACCCCCAACAGTAGAATATGGCACAGTGAAAATCCACATGCAACCCTGGAACATGTTTGTACAGCACCAAAGTTAATGTGTTTTGTGCCCTCAGGAATTTGAAAGTGTCATTCCATAAACAAGAGCAGGATTTCACAGAGCCGGCAATGGCACCTAACACCTTTCTCAATAATAAGCAGAGAAAACTGTCACTGGTATCGTGCATCTGGATAGACTTGAAAACTTTTTAATTCCACTCATCGATGAAGATAACTGAGCTGGGATGGTTTACTACCAACAAGGTGCTGCACCACCTCATTTCCTTGCGGAAGATCGAGGTTTCCTTGATAACCACATCCCAGGTTGTTGCATTGGCCAAAGGGCTAACCACACGGCCACTTCACTCCTCAGATTTGACAGCACTGGATTTCTTTATCTGGGGTTTCATTAAAGACCACGCATATGTTCCTCTCCTACCAAACAATTTATCCGACCAGAAAAATTGAATCTACACTGCCATTGCATAAGTTATGCCCAATTTGCTGCAATGGATGCGGGAAGAAACTGATTATCAGTGTGATATCTGCCGTATCACAAATGGTATTCACATCAAATCAAAATGACACTTTAATGTGAAACTTGAGGCTGTTTGCTTCAAAATGGCACATCTGTCAATTCTGTAAGTTATGTCAGTAAATTTCTGTATCATTCCAAAGTTGTAAGTCCTCTTTGACTCATCCTGTGTAGTTACCAGTATCTTCAAAAGTTATGTGATCTCAAAGATATATAAGCACGGAAGTGAAATTACTAGTATTTTAACAGTGGCTTGCATAAATTTCTGGGATGGGTCTTTTCAATAGTTCTAATAATCATGTTTTGTGTTACAAAGCAACTTCCACTTGCATGAGTATTTCCTCAGAACAGTTCCATTTGTAACAAAGAGTCTGTGCACAGTACACATTTTTTATAAACTGCTGTGTTGTGGATCTTGTTGGAATTTTTTTACATTAATGTGCTACTTAATTTTACATTTATATAGTTCACATGTTCATCCCATATAACTATCTTGTACTCACAGCCCAAGGAACTTAGTGAAATTCATACTTTCTACACAGAGCTATGTCCAGATTTTGTGTACATGTCCTTTGCAAGGCATGTAAATGGTCTCCAGTTGTTTTTGCTGCATTTATTACGACTGTTTTTGAAGAACCACTCTGTAATCCGTCATACATATACTTATATTTCATCCTGTAATTCCACTGCAGTCTTCCTCCAAATTAGTTTATAAATCAACAAAAATAATAAATTTTTGAAAATATGTTTGGATAAGTAATAAAATCTACTCACCAAGTATGTGCGACTGTAGGCTTTCTTGGCATAAACTATTGATGAAGGTTTCTCGGGTCTCCAGACGGGTGATAGCGTTGATATCTCGTGATGTTTCAGGAAGTGTCATACTACCCATCTTCGCCAGAAAATGGGTAGTAGTATGACACTTCCCCAAATGTCGTGAGATATCAACGCTACCACCCGGCTGGAGACCCGAGAAACCTCCATCAATACTCACCAAGTGTTGGCAGGAGAAAACATACAGAGGTTATAGACATTTGAAAGCTTTTGGAGCCAGTGGCTCCTCGCCCTTGCAGAAGGGTTGAAGGGGAAGGAGAGCGCTGAAGAAAAATACTGGCAAGATTGAGGAAGCAGGAAGAGTTTGGGCAAGTTGCCCAGAACCCCGGGTCAAGAAAGACTGATTGTTGGGAACTGCACTGGATGAGATCTGAAAACCTGGGAGCCGGTAGGTGGAAGACAGGGTAACAATCAAGACAGATTACTGACAAAACATCATGCAAGAGTTAATAAGAGTGGAAAGATAAGTGCATTGTATGTGATAGAGTAAGGGGGTGGGGAAAATAGACAGGTCAGAAAATAAAACGGTATGGAGAACTAAAAGGAAATGATGAAAGGAATAGTCATAGAGAAGAAGTGCTGAGACCTGAGAAAACAATTAACATAAATTCAAGCCAGGTGGGTGACAACTGAGGACATGTTGTAACACCAGTCCCCACCTGGGTGGTTCTGAGAAACTGATGTCTGGGCGAATAGTCCAGGTCGCACATGTGATAAAATAGGCACTCGGGTCATGATGCAGAACACGCTCTGCAACAGCATATTGTATATTGGCAGTATACACTCTCTGTCTCAGCCAATTCATCCAAACTGATAACTTGGTGGTAATCATACCAGTGTAGAAAGCCAAATAGTGTTTAAATAAAAGCTGGTACACAGCTGGCTCCCCTGTTGATAGTATGTTTTTCCAGTTACAGGGCTGGCACAGGCGGTGGTAGGAACGTAGGGAAATGCCTTCAGGAGCAGTACAGGATCTGACCAGGCTAATGCAGAGATGGAGAAGGCAGGAGAGTCATCAAAAGCTATTCTAGGTGTGGTGGGTAAAATGTTGGACAGAATAGACCTCATATCAGGACATGATTTTAGGAAGTCATAGCCTTGTCAAAGAAATATACTCAGCTTTCTGCTCTTATTAACTTTTGCATGATGTTTTGTCAGCTATCTGTCTTTCTTATACCCTATTTTCCACCTATAAGCTCTCAGGTTTTCAAGTCCTCTAGCGCAGACCTGTCATCCCTGAACCAGTCTTCTGGGTGACTTTCCCACTCTTTCCTTTTCCTAAACCTCAACAATCCTCTTCCTTCCCCTTCAATCTTTATGCCAGGGGAGCCACTGCCTCCAAAAGCTAGCACACTTTTAACCTTTTCACGTTTTTTCTCCTGCCACCACTTGGAGAGTGGATTTTATCTAATTATATTACAACTAGTTGATTTGTATGATCTGCAAATTTAATAAACTATTGGAATGAGGTGGACGATTCTAAATAATTTATGAATAGTAATAAAATGACCAGGCCTAACATTGAACCTTGACGTACACCACATTTTAAGTTATGTTATTCTGAATGGCATACATGTATATACTGTGCATTCATTGCAACTACCATACATGTTTCCTGGAAATTAAAAGCTTGGTATGTAATCCCAGTATTTGCAAGCTGCGTAGCACCACCTGACATATTTGCATCTTTCTCTGAGCTATACCGAAGTTCCTCTTTTGAAAGTAATAGCTTATGTTTATGGCATATTTGTGAAGTCCAAAAATATAATTGTTGTTCATGATACAGTTAAGTCAATGCCTCATTAATGCAATCAAAGATAGCTCTTTCTGTAGCGTCATGTTTCTGAAAACCACGCTCTGAACAATAAAACAAAATTTTTTCCTTGTAAATAATAGATTTCAGCTATCAGTCGTCCTTTTGAAATTTTATTGGCAGATCTAAATTTCAGCTAGAAACTAGCCATTCTCAATGCACTACCATTTTTGATCAATGCATGTAATGCCTGTTGGTCAGGCTTCATCCACAGTTCATTCACTTCAGTTCATATTCAATGAACTGTGGATGAAGCCCGACCAACTGGCATTACATGCATTGACCAAACAAGATAGTGCTTTGAGAATGGCTAGTTTCTAGCTGAAATCTAGAACTGCCAATAAAATTTCAAAAGGACGACTGATAGCTGAAATCTATTATTTACAAGTCAGTATAACAGTCGCTGCGTGCAACAGCCTTCTGAATAGAAGGTAATCTGATGAAAATTTTTTCCTATGAAATGTGGACGACTTTTGTAGAAAATTTGATCTGAAGTTATAGAGAAGCCAGATAATGTGTGGTCTATAATGAATTGCCTCCACTGAACAGAAGTGTCATTTCTGTCATCTTCAATTTTTCAGGAAATACATCTCAAGATGGGAGAGTTGCTTCTCACTTTCAATAACATTTGTGATTTTATCAGTTCCAGATAAGAACTTTGATTTGAGTTCTCTGAAAACGTTTAATGACATTTGTCTCTTATGCTTGGTACAAAAAATTGTTTCATTTACACTGCTTCCTACTTGTCACTTGTGCATACAGTTTTACAAGTGTACCTTCAGTTGATGTGTGTTTTATTTGCAGAAAAGCTTTCACCTTTATGTAATAGGGCTATAACACAGACAGGACCACTTTCACATAATACTTTTTAACTCGTTAACTGCCGCACACGTATCGATGGACGTTTTGCTGCCAGGCACACAGTATAAGACTCTGCTGTGGTGTCCTAGGGCAGTCAAATGTTAAGTAACAATTCCTATTCTACATGTTATACGTGTAATCCAAAATATATATATATATATATATATATATATATATATATATATATATATATATATATATATATATATATATATATATTGCATTTCAGTTGTGTCAGTGCTGTACAGGACTTTGGCTATGATTTTCTGCCATCACTTTTTGAGCAATGAAACGAAAATTGCGTCTTTACCATTTGTAGTTCAGATCAAATAGATATCAAGCATCTGAAACCTCTGTCTTTGGATCTGTCAGCACACTAATCTGGAGATGAGACACACTCTTGTTTCCCAATACTTTTCCAACGTTACTTATTTTCTGTCCTTGCTTACGCTAGGCGCTGCATATCCCGTCTTTACTTTTATACAAAAGTTTCAAGTAAGCAGCAGTGTAATATTTCCTCCCATGTGGAGGCTCCGGTATTTGGCTTTTTTTTCCCAAATGTTACAAACAAGGCACAGGGGTATGTTGCACATTTTGTATTTACACACCCAATTTCTTGGTCCACTTTTTGATTGAACCAAACAGCTCTCCTTAGCATTAATATAGCTTTCTTCAATAATCCACTCTAAAAAATGCACCCCAGTCAATCATAGATGATCATTATCTGAGTGCTCTCCTGCATGAACTTTTATACATTTTCAACAGGCTTCCATCAGCACACAGCTCTTGATTGATAAAATGCACTATGGAAACAAAAATGTACAGATTTATTGAAAATATTCCTTAATTTAAGGATTACATTGGTTTTCAAAGCAAATTTTATCCCCCACTGGCTTTACAAGAGTCAATGACGATGTCACACAGAGTTAGTATGGGAATGTTTAAGGCATAACAAGAGTTTCCAATATCCCTTAAGGCACTTACATTACAAAACCGACTGCTGCGTGTTGTTCCAGAAGGAAATTTCGTGTTGATTTGAAAAGTCAGTAGGAAGCTGTCTTTTGGAATTTCTCTTCATTATCATAATGGATGAAATAAAACATCCAACAACTAATGCCTTAGTTTTTGCCGACTAAGCATTGCTTTGGGATGAGACAGAAGTGTAGGTAGAAAACAAACTAGATTTTTTCTTGAAGAATTCATCATTGCGGGTCTTAAAAATAAGGCAAGTGATTTATTAGGTAGGTACTCTCCAATAGTTCATCCAAGAATTATATACATGGTGGACAACTTCCAGTAGTTGGGTGATGTCATTCCCTTAGACAATACTGTACGTAAAGAGACTGGAAACAATACAAAATCTACCATGTGCTACATCAGATATACTAGGATGGAAAACGTTCACTAACGTCCAAGAACAGCTTGCACAAAACATACCTTCTGCCTATATTAACACATGGACTAAACGACAGTAGCTGGACCTAATAAGACTCATCTCCAGGCGACAAGTTAATTCCTTCAGTCTAGCCTACGGAGGACAAAATAAGGTATGAAGATTACAGATTACATAGTAGTCCAAAGTGTCATGTAAAATGAGATGATTGAACCAAATCATCAGAAGCATACGAGAGTATGCATAAAATAAACAACAAAAGTTATCACCATAATCAGCATTGAATTTATGCTTAATAACAAATTTGCTGAGCAGTCAATAACATAAACAAGACACTGGGCCATAACAGGCAATACTCTCACTCTACAAGGCAAAAAACAAAGATTCTGACAAGAGTACAGAGGAGTGTGTTCATTGATAAATATACAACAGTTCAAGAGCTAACATGAAAATGTTAAAAATGGAATGAGACTACAAATAAAAGTTTAGATTATTTGTAAAAACAAATATCTTATTTATCAAATTAGCTTATTATTGGTCATGTCTGTCCATAAATTTTACTACAAGACTGCATGCACGTATCTGAAGCTGTTAATGATTGTATATAAATGTTATCTTCAATTTTTTCCCCATAATATGAAAATGAAGGTATAGTTGCGACATTTATGCAAAATTTGAACCGATTTCTTAAACCAGCACATGCTAAAATTATATTCAATAAATTGTCATCAGGCACCAAGCCTAGACACTCACATTTGTAACTTTTAAAGAGGCACTCAAACTTTAAAAAGAATATGACAGTGTGAGCTGTCTACTGATTAGCATTTACATTATCCACTGAGAATCAAAGGTCATCCTTCCTTTCATGTAACTGTTCTGAATAAGACAAAAAAAAAAAAACTGCATTTCCCAGAAACAACAACAGATCTATTGTTATGCTTCCAGAAAAGTTATGTGTGTGCTCAGACACAGGTGCCCTTGTAAGGGCATCTTGATGACACGCTTACTGGACTTGCAGTCCATTGGCTGTACTTGAACAGCCACAGCAGGATTTTGAAAATACTGTTCTATACATGTCAGCAATTCTCATAAGGCTCGTATTTTCAAATACCAATAACAAAACTGTGACAAACTAAGGTATCACTTATTTCCTCTGCTATTATGTTTCACAAGCCTTTCTAGGCAAATTCATAGTTGTCTCTAATGAAAGTGATTGATCATTTGCAGGCCAGTGATGTCAATAAATTAACCACATTACCTTCCATGCCACGAATGGTATGGCACATAACTGAAGAGTTGTCCATTAGTCACATCGACAAATGCTACACACAGTGAGCTGATATTACTGGCGCAGGAGACTGCACACAATTTCTGGTATTCAACATGTGCTTGATGAAACTGTTGGAGATGTAACACCAGAAAGTATTACATATATTGAAATTTGCTGCACGAGTATTAAAATGCCTTGTTGTAGACTGGATATTAAGAAATTACAAATGTGATAATTCCACAATCAACACCTCTAATTCTGTAACTTGCTAAACTTACCAGCCATTAGGGACAGGAAATCATTTCGCTCTACAGTCTTGAGAAGCCCTCAGCATTTTTAATGGAACTTGAACAACAGTCCTATTTTCAATGGTATGTGAATAACATTCTGCACTAGAACTACCCCCTAAGCTGTAGACTGTTTTAATCATTCTTTGGTTATCCGCCATGACATAATCGACACAAATGTATGATAGAAGGAAGAAGCTTCCCATATAGGAAAAGAAACGACAGAGCAAGTGCCAGTTTAGATGTTCGAAACTTTTTTTTTTCATTTAACACACTGATGGCCACAAGCATAGTGATGGATGTTTCATCCTCAGGCCATGCCACCTGGCCCTACTGTGGCCACCAGTGGTACAGTGTCATGCTCTGCTGTGACCACAAGCAGCTTCATGGCAGTCAATGTGCAACTCTACACAGAAATCTTCCTCTGTGAACCAGACACCTGTTAAAGTGAATAATGAAGCAGCTCAGAAAACAGGAATTCTATGATAATGTGGCAACTTATCACGCGTAAGGATACAGGGTACTTATAGATGGTGAAAAACTCGAAATTTTTTAATGACTTTATTAAATTCTATAGTCTTTCTTGATTACATTTATATATACATTATATGGTTTCAAATGGAAAATGACCAATATATACCAAATTTTGTAGTTATGGTCATGCATGCTGTTACAGAAACCAGTATTATTTTCAAAAGAACTGAACATTCTGTTTCCAGCAATTATACATGTGATACATTGTATATCCTGGTAATAGTGCAGGTTTCTAGTGTCTGTAAATGATTATCTTTGCTAGTATTTACTTTCGTTTTGCTGAAGTAGTTTGTTCATGTGTTACTGAATGTTTGTCACCCAAGTGCTACATATATTTGTGGAAGCACATATCCTTTAGTGTGCAATAAATATGAACCATGCCAGGCATCAATAAATTCAATAAAAGGAAATTCTGTGGTAATCAGTTCACAAACAAAGCAAGCCACACTACTGAAAGTAACTTATGTATCTGTTCTTCCACCTCCTGGTGATTCAGATTTTTGTGTTGACTGACACTGTTTGTAGTGGATTTTTTGTTGTTGATGATGATTATGATGATGTGGGCATCATATCTTCTTTGATAAAGGAAGTGGCAAAAAGTAAACAAGGTGATAGTGTAGGCTGTCTGGAAATAACTGAACAAAGTAGAAGGAAGGGTTTAATATCAAAATTAGTTGTTCTGTGTAGATCCTGCAATAAATCTACCTCGAAAATGACTATGAACATTGTGCATAATTCATATGACATGAATTTGAAGTTAGTGTATGCAACAGGGAAAGAAAATAAGGCTGCTCAAACGTTTTGTGGTTTGATGGACCCTCCTCTTCCTCCTAGTAGGTTCAGCAAGTACATAAAAATATTTTAGGTGTCTTGACAGTTGTGTCTAAAGCATCTACGAAACATGCAGTAGAAGAAACTGTAAATATTAGTGGAACCAGGGACACTGCTGTTGCACTTGATGGGACATGGCAGTGTCGAGGACATCGTTCCTAAATGGTGCTGTAGGTGCTACTTCTCTGGAGAATGGAAAAGTTGTGTATGTTGAGTGCTTATCTAAGTACTGCCATACCTGCCATGGTAACACTGAAGGACATATTGAACATCAGTGTTCTAAGAATTATGATGGTTACAGTGGAGCTCTAAAAATATTTCAGAGGTCAGTGCCTGTGTATAACATTAGGTATATGAAGTACCTAAGCGACAGAGACTAAAAGCTTTCAATAAAATTAATGAGTTTAATGTTTATGGTGTTACCTTGGTAACAAAACTGGAGTGTTGTGGACATGTGCAAAATAGGATGGGTGCTAAATTGAGGAAGCTACAAAGAGAAGTGAAAGGCAATTGCTATCTGATGGAAAATCTCTGTTTGGCTGAGGCAGATTGACAGAAACTGAAACAGACCTTCTTCAGAGTTATTACGAACTGTCAATTAGACGAAGTGGACCTCTGAATGATATTACAGCAATGAGAAAAGCTGTATAGGCCACCTACTTTCCTACGTTATCCACAGATGACCACACTGTTCGAATGTGTGTGAAATCTTATGGGACTTAACTGCTAAGGTCATCAGTCCGTAAGCTTACACACAAGTTAACCTAAATTATCCTACGGACAAACACACACACACCCACGCCCGTGGGAGGACTCGAACCTCCGCCGGGACCAGCCGCACAGTCCATAACTGCAGCACCTACCACATTGTTCATGGACTTTGTCCTAAAGGAGCAGATTCTTGGTGTGATTACCAAAAAGCAAAAGAAAAAGGTCAAATATATCACCAGAAGCATTCTCTTCCTGAGCCTGTTACGAATGAAATAAAACCAATTTTTAGAGACCTGAGTGACCCTGTTTTGCTTAAGTCAGTCTTCATGGGGGCACTCAGAATATAAATGAAAGTTTCAACCATTGCACATGGGAAAGATAACTCAATGTTTTTGTAGGACTAATACATTAAAAGTTGGTGTACTAGATGCAGTGACATGTTTCAATGATGGAGTGACAAGAAGGTTGGAAGTCCTGAGAAATTTAGGCATAAAATGTGGCTCTAATATGGAAGTTCAATTGCTTGCGTGTGATGGACAACAGATGTATGAAGCTGGAAGATTTGCTCTTCAAGTTACCAAAGAAGCAAGAAGTGCTAAAAGGAATGCAAGAAGGAAGCTTGAATATGAAGAAATGCTGCAGGATGAAAGACTATGTTTCAGGAATGTTCTGAGGCACAGTTTTAATGAGTATGAAGTGGTCCAGTTATGGTTGCTTGACCATTTTCAAAAATTTTAATTTTTATATGTGATTGCCCTATATTTGAAAAGTTAAAAATAGTTTTTTAAAATCATTTATCTTGCACTTTTACTCGATGGCGGACATTTTTATTTGTAAGCACACGACTTTTCAGTCTGGAGGCATCAGCAAAAATATGAATATCTCTGCAATTGACATGATTGTTTTTTCGAAAAGTGTCCTCTACATCATCTATTACACAAAATACCCAAAATTCAAAATTAACCAGTCAAAATGACCTCCAAAGTTTGGTATCCAAATTTTCAGAAATCCACTTTTTGGGCCCAAAAATAGCAAACAAGGAGTGATTTATGAGAGCCTATTTTTCATATAGTTAGATATCATACACTACTAGCCTCATATAGAGCAAGAACTTTTACAAATGTTTCCTTAATTTAAGAATTTTTGAAAATTTTCATTTTTTGTAAAGTTTGGGGTTAGTTATCTCAAGTGGAACTGAATGTACAAATATGATTTTTGCACTGTTTGTACACCTATATGATAGCAACATACTGTAAAAATTTCAACATTGATATCTAACTGAACAAATACATAAATTTTTTAAACTGATGAGATACTTCACATTACCCTACAACTGATCTTATGACTGTTGCCTATTTAAATGGTTTATTGTTTCATTGTAATAAAATTTGTGACATATATTTAGTTAACACTATCACCCAATATTCATTTCGTTTATTTTTAATAATGCAATATTAAACAATAGGAGCTTTCACTCTTGTTCTACGGTAATAAAAATGCCCATTTACGTTTATTATCAATACAGAAGTACATTATTGCTTGGTGAACATTGTAGAAGTACACTATTGCTGGGTGTGGCATTGTTGTAGTCAGTCTCTTCTGAAACCTTTGTTAAGCCCGGATGTACATACTTCGAGAGTGCACAATGGGTTCATGTGCTTTGTCTGTGTGTAATTTGTAATTAATTTTGAGAGATTACCTGGAATGCAATAACATGGATGAACAGGTGCTATGGTGGACAGATAGCAAGTGAAGTGTGTCACAAACCAGTTAACGATTCAGTTTCAAAAAACTTGAAAAATGCGAATGACTTTGATGAAGTTAGACAAACTTTGTTTACATTTCAAGTTCTTCTGTAACATCAGTGTATCATGAGAAGAAATATATTCTGAAGTACAACCACATTTTTTGGAAGAAAGTGATGTGATCCACTTAAAGTTCATGTTGTTGTTGTTGTTGTCTTCAGTCCTGAGACTGGTTTGATGCAGCTCTCCATGCTACCCTATCCTTTGCAAGTTTCTTCATCTCCCAGTACCAACTGCAACCTACATCCTTCTGAATCTGCTTAGTGTATTCATCTCTTGATCTCCCTCTACAATTTTTACCCTCCAATGGTAAATTTGTGATCCCTTGATGCCTCAGAACATGTCCTACCAACCGGTCTCTTCTTCTTGTCAAGTTGTGCCACAAACTCTTCTCCCCAATTCTATTCAATATCTCCTCATTAGTTATGTGATCTACCCATCTAATCTTCAGTATTCTTCTGTAGCACCACATCTTGAAAGCTTCTATTCTCTTCCTGTCCAAACTATTTATCGTCCATGTTTCAATTCCATAAATGGCTGCACTCCATACAAATACGTTCAGAAACGACTTCCTGACAAATCTAAACTCGATGTTAACAAATCTCTTCTTCAGAAACACTTTATTTGCCATTGCCAGTCTACATTTTATATCTTCTCTACTTCGACCATCATCAGCTATTTTGCCCCCCAAATAGCAAAACTCTTACTACTTTAAGTGTCTCATTTCCTAATGTAATTCCCGCAGCACCACCCGACTTAATTTGGCTACATTCCATTATCCTCGTTTTGCTGCTGTTGATGTTCATCTTATATCCTCCTTTGAAGACATTGTCCATTCCGTTCAACTGCTCTTCCAAGTCCTTTGCTGTCTCTGACAGAATTACAATGTCATCGGCGAACCTCAAAGTTTTTATTCTTCTCCATGGATTTTAATGCCTACTCTGAACTTTTATTTTGTTTCCTTTACTGCTTCCTCAATATACAGATTGAATAACATTGGGGAGAGATTACAACCCTGACTCACTCCCTTTCCAACCACTACTTCCCTTTCATACCCCTCGACTCGTATAACTGCCATCTGGTTTCTGTACAAATTGTAAATAGCCTTTCACTCCCTGTATTTTACCCCTGCCACCTTTAGAATTTGAAAGAGAGTATTCCAGTCAACATTGTCAAAAGCTTTCTAGAAGTCTACAAATGCTAGAAACGTAGGTTTGCCTTTCCTTAATCTTTCTTCTAAGACAAGTCGTAAGGTCAGTATTGCCTCACGTGTTCCAATATTTCTATGGAATCCAAACTGATCTTCCCAGAGGTCCGCTTCTACCAGTTTTTCCATTCGTCTGTAAAGAATTCGCGTTAGTATTTTGCAGCTGTGACTTATTAAACTGATAGTTCGGTAATTTTCACATCTGTCAACACCTGCTTTCTTTGGGATTGGAATTATTATATTCTTCTTGAAGTCTGAGGGTACTTCGCCTGTCTCATACATCTTGCTCACCAGATGGTAGAGTTTTGTCAGGACTGGCTCTCCCGAGGCCGTCAGTAGTTCTAATGGAATGTTGTCTATTCCCGGAGCCTTGTTTCGACTCGGGTCTTGCAGTGCTCTGTCAAACTCTTCACGCAGTATCGTATCTCCCATTTCCTCTTCATCTACATTCTCTTCCATTTCTATAATATTGTCCTCAAATACATCGTCCTTGTATAGACCCTCTATATGCTCCTTCCATCTTTCTGCTTTCCCTTCTTTGCTTAGAACTGGGTTTCCATCTGAGCTCTTGATATTCATACAAGTGCTTCTCTTTTCTCCAAAGGTCTCTAATTTTCCTGTAGGCAGTATCTATCTTACCCCTAGGGAGATAAGCCTCTACATCCTTACATTTGTCCTCTAGCCATCCCTGCTTAGCCATTTTGCTCTTTCTGTCGATCTCATTTCTGAGACGTTTATATTCCTTTTTGCCTGCTTCATTTACTGCATTTTTATATTTTCTCCTTTCATCAATTAAATTCAATATTTCTTCTGTTACACAGGGATTTCTACTAGCCCTCGTCTTTTTACTTACTTGATCCTCTGCTGCCTTCACTACTTCATCCCACAGAGCTCCATTCTTCTACTGTACTTCTTTCCCCCACTGCTGTCAATTGTTCCCTTATGGTCTCCCTGAAACTCTGTAAAATCTCTGGTTCTTTCAGTTTATCCAGGTCCCATCTCCTTAAATTCCCACCTTTTTGCAGTTTCTTCCATTTTAATCTGCAGTTCATAACCAATAGATTGTGCAGAGACCACATCTGCCCCTGGAAATGTCTTACAATTTAAAACCTGGTTCCTAAATCTCTGTCTTACCATTATATAATCTGATACCTTTTAGTATCTCGAGGATTCTACCATGTATACAACCTTCTTTTATGATTCTTGAACCAAGTGTTAGCTATGATTAAGTTAAGCTCTGTGCAAAATTCTACCAGACGGCTTCCCCTTTCATTTCTTAGTGCCAATCCATATTCACCTACTGTTTCCTTCTCTCCCTTTTCCTACTATCGAATTCCAGTCACCCATGACTATTAAATTTCCATCTCCTTTCACTATCTGAATAATTTCTTTTATCTCATCAGACATTTCATCAATTTCTTCATCATCTGCAGAGCTAGTTGGCATATAAACTTGTACTATTGTAGTAGGCGTGGGCTTCGTTCATAAAAAGCCTATTAATAAAGGTTTGAGGGAAATAAAACTTGAATATTTGTCCTTGTTATGTGAGAGTGAAACAGCTTCCCAAGTGAAACAATGCGATTCCTGGAAATTCCCTATGACCAAATTGTTACTCAAAAATATTTGTCGTGAATCCAAAACCAGAATCATTAACCTTATTAATGACATTTATATTTCTAATGAGGAAGCTGTTAGCATATTAGATTTTGCTTGTTCTAAGTTAGACGTATCTCCTGCTTCGAAAATAATAAAATAAAGTAGCAGAAAACGGAAAGCAGCTATTGAAAATAAGACCTAACATTTCAGACAAAATTATTAGAGACTTGAAATCATGCTTTGATGATACAGATACCAACATTATTTCTAAAGAAGAAGAAAACCTACCACCAGCATCATCTGACAGTGAATATTTGAGCTTAATAGATAAATTAAAAATTAAATGTTCAGTGACATCTAAGGAGGAGAAAGTTAAAATTTACGTTTGCTCCAACTCCTGGTTAGGAGAAAAAATAATTCATGAATTCAACATTTCGAATTGATTGGTTAAACTACCCTGAAAATTAGTGAAAGAGAAAGGCATTCTTCCAGTTTTAGGAAAGAAGAAAGGATTAGGTATAAGTGAAGAAACAAAAAGATCCAGCAGTTTTTTTGAAGATGATGAAAACAGTAGTGTGTGCCCAGGTTGCAAAGAGTTGTTATAAATGCAGTTAAAGTAGCAAAGCAGAAACAACTATTGCTGTCAAATTTAAATGAACTTTATGTAGCTTTCAAAAATTCTCATCCTGAATGCAAAATTGGAACGTCAGAATTTTGAGACCTCTGCCTTAAGTGGTGTATTTTGGCTTTATCCTCAGGGAAACACACTGTATGTGTGTGTTTATATCATCAAAATGTCAAACTGATGATTGTGGGTGCAAAACTCAGTGATCTCAACTACAAAGAGTTATTAGATCTAATGATCTGTGACACTAACAGCTATGACTGCATGATGAGTTTGTTTAATAAATGCCCTGGTAAGGAAACTGTTACTGAATTGTTTCACAAATATGATGAGGAAATGCCAGACAGTATTACCTCCAAACAGTGGGTCACAACTGACAGGGAGAAACGATAATCTCAGGAAGACTACTTGGAATCTTTAAATAATAACTTACAAAAACCCGGAAGTCACCACTACATTTCTAAAATCCGAAGATTTTGAAGGACAAATAAGCACAACTTCATGAAACTGAATGCATAGTACAAGCTGATTTTGCAGAAAATTTTACATTTGTGAGTCAGGATGCAATACAAGGGTACCACTGAGTCAATGGCCAGGTAACAGTGCATCCATTTATTCTCTACTTCAAAAACGAGAAAGATGTTTACAGTTGTTTAATTTGCATTCTAAGCGACTACTTGGAGCACAACACTTTGGTTGTGCATGTTTCAAATGTATGTAATAAATTACATAAAATATAATTTTCCCAAGGTTGAGAAGCTGATATACTTTTCAGATGGAAGTGGTAGTCAATATAAGAACAAAAATAAGTTTTCAAATCTGTGCAACCATAAAGTAGACTTTGGGTTGGAGGCTGAATGCCACTTATTTTCATCTTGCCATGGTAAAAATGCATGTGATGGAGTAGGAGGTAAAACGTGAAGTAAGCAAAGCCAGCGTACAGACCATCCACAGACCAAATTCTCACAGTACAGGACATGTATGTCTTTTGCAAGGATAATATTAAAGACATTACCTATTTTCTGATCAAGAAAGAAGTGGTTCTGCATATGAAAACAACACTTCAAACCAGATTTGAAAACTTTTATTGCTATAAAAGAACAAGGCATTTCCACAAATCCCTTGGCATTGCAGGAACTTAGTTCAATGCTATGTAACATCAGAAACCGAAATTTATGAAGATCATTGTATCAGTAAAATCACATCTCTATCTTTAACCTTGAATGACATGAGGCACGTGCGTATGATGGACAGTGGTGGCTTGCAGAGGTTGAAAGAATAAATTTGGAAAACTATGTTTCTGTGCATTTCTACCATCTCGCTCACCCAAGATGATCATTCAAGAAATCTACTAGAGACAAAGTTTGGATACCAATGAAAAATGTTTTAACGAAACTTTCAGTGCTTGAACTTACAACTGGAAGGTCTTATATCACAGAAGCTATCTGAAGAAATAAGTCTTCTTAACATTCACCACCAGGTTTAGGAACAGTCCCATCTTGAAGGACATTAATTGAAAATATTTATTTCAAGTATGTCAAAATAATATGTTTCCACTTTTTATATATAATTCAGTACCTTAGTTCAATAATAATTGATTATATCCCACCAATATCACACATGAAAATGCAACAGCCATAAGATTAGCTGTAATGTGAATTATCTCCTCACTTTCAAAAATTCATATCTTTGTCCACAGTCAGATATTGTTGAAATTCTTACAGTACGTTGCTATAATATAGGTGTACAAACTGTGCAAAAATCATTTTTAAATTCAGTCCCAGCTGAGATAGCTAACCCCTAACTTAACAAAAAACGAAAATTATCAATTTCAAAAATTCATAAAAAATTAAGGAAACAAGTGTTCTTGCTCTATATGAGGCTAGTAGTGTATGATACCAAACTATAAGAAAAAGTGGATTTCTGAAAATTTGGATACCAAACTTTGGAGGTAATTTTGACTGATTATTTTTGAATTTAGGGTCTTTTGTGTAATAGACAATGTTGTAGAGAACACTTTTCTATAAACAATCATGTCAATTGCAATGTTGTAAGTTAACCCAATGCAGAGATATTCGTATTTTAGCTGACGTGTCTAACTGAAAAATCACAAGCTTACAAACGAAAATGTCCACCATTCAGTCAAGGTGGAAGGTAAAATTTATTTAAAAACTGTTTTGAACATCTCAATTATAGGGTAATCACATACAAAAAATTAAAATCTTAAAAAATGGTCAAGCAACCAACTTAATTTTTATTGGACCACTTCATTTGGATTGACCCTAACTGAACTCTTTATCTCCATTTGCAGTTTCCCCGCAAGTTGTATTTTCCAGAATTCAGGTACAAGTATTTCCTTTTAAGTTTATAAAGCATTGTTCTAATTTTCAATAGTCCATACTTACATAGTAGACCTAAGCTTTATTGCAGAATCAACTAAATTATAGAACAAATAACTTTATTAGGAAAAAAAATTGTAAAAATTAAACACCTTAGCCATCATGTCATGCATACCTGGTAAAAATTTGGTCTCCTTCAAATGTATAACATTTGATTAAATGGTAATTCAATTTGAGGAAGCATTTTGGAAAAAAAATGCCTCAAGTTCTTTGTAATTTTTCTAATAACCCTAAACAGATTCAAAAATATTGAAAATACTTCTAATTTGTTTAGAAAGTGTGCTACATTACCCAGTATCTACAAAAACCTGTAAAACATATGCATTGTTAACAGTGCCTGAAAGAAATTGGTGTCGATTTTTACATAATATTGAGCCAGAAAAGTACCCTGTATATTTCAAGTGTAATAAGTATGAAGAACTTGCACGCTCTGCTGGTTCAATTTAAGATGTTTCAAATTTTGCATAACGTACATTTCTTTGCATTATCTCACCAACAAACACATCACATCAAAAGAGTTGCAGGAATTGTGTCCTACGAACAGCAATTATAATTCAGCTAAGTTTCATGACATACTAATCTGTAATGCAGCTCGAGCTGCAGGTTTGTTTTTAAGGTGACTGTTTCATTGCAAGTTGGCTAAAAAGGCCATCTAACACTTTTCATGTACATTTTCCTTTGCAGTACTCCCTTCTTGCTTAATAATTTTGTCTTCTTCACATTACTTTTCCATTCAAAACTAAAAACATGCAATCCACTTCAATACGGAACTTGCTCCACTAACAAACTTCCGAATTAAAGGCATATATTCACACTCTAATAGTGTAAAATAATCACACGCAGCAAAAAAAGGAGTACCTGCAGACCTCGTTGTCCAAATGTAGAAACTACTTTGATGCTCTGCCAACTGTAAGACATTTTGCCTCCATACACTCCAAACTTGTGGCACCTCCATACAAAATGAAGTCACCTGCAGATTTCATGGCTTAAACAATTTGGTGACAAACCACATAAAACTTTCTCCTGCCAAATTTACTTTATGCATAAAGCAAACCCCCCCCCCCCTCAACACGCACACACAGGTTTCACAAGTAAAAAGCATAAGAAGTACATAACTTATAAATTTTATTTTTCTCAGACTTTATACATTATTTCTTGGGTGCTGGCTTGGACTTGGGTTTCTTCTCTTTCTTGGCATCCTTTGATTTTTTCTTACCATACAGGGTTCCTGCACGAGTTGCCTTCTTCTTGAGCTTGTAATACGCTAAGCTACGGACCTTGTTTCTAAGTTGTTTTGCTTTACGCAACTTGAAGCGATCGAAGTCTGTCATTGTAACCCTCTGGAAATGAAGCATCTTTTTAGAGAATGTTAATGGACAAAACTTACATATTACATCAGATTCAAGATTCAGTAAATAATTGGCTTCATTTATCGATCAGCCGGCAATTCCTATCAAATTGGTTCATCATTATCACAAAAATGTTACAACCACCAGGGATTACTATTTACCTTTTGTTTTGCTTCCAATTTCTTCGCCCACAAACTTTCCTTCCATTTTTCATCAACTTTTCCATCAAGCCATGCTTTCCTCACAACCCTACTGCGAGCAGTAAATGGAAACTTGACCCTAAACTTAGTTAGGTGTAACTGTGTCAATCTTATCTCACCTCGAGGCACACCAGTTACAGGTCCATCAATTAAAGCCTGAAAGATATACTAGTGCTTTAGATACATCAAATTTTAACACTATAATTTAGCGTGTTTGAGTACATGGTCAGTAATGAGCTGGCTTCATTTATCGATCAGCCGGCAATTCCTATCATGTATGTTCATCCTTCCATGTGATGCATAATAGTAGCACAAATTACTTTAAATCGCAATCAAGCTCAATAAATTTACATTAAGAGATATGCATTAAAAATTAGGCTACAGCCATTCTGGAAAGCACACACTACCAGATTTGTGACAATGACACAGACAGTACAAAAACAAGTTTGTAAAATTTTTTAACAATAAGACAAAAATACCATTGATCGTTCAATATTCCACCTTGTGTGTAATTTCACCAAAACTATTTCCAATTGCATCAGGCACTTTTGTAAAATGCTTAATCTCCATCTTTATATTCTACACTTTGAGACTACATTTAAAATGATATACAAAATTTCCAAGTTTTCACTTACTGTACACTTTTCAGTAAAAATTACAGGAATATCCATAAGAAATTTCACAAATGATTAGAAGCAAGCAATGTAAACATACCTCATCAGAAATGGACAAAACCAAGTGCCAAATTAAAATGGACATTGAATCCCATACATTCTTATGAAAGTAGGACTGTTGTAAATGTTTCAATTACAACATGTACAGGTTTCTTAACAGTTGTAACAGTTACAAACTGACAAGTCACCTATTCAAATCAGAGACTAAGTCAACACTTAACGAGAAAAAATTTAAATGCATAACCCCTCCCCTCCAATTTCTTAAGAAATGGTTGTCAAAATTTATGTTTTCTGAGGCAGTGTAAAAATATGAGAAGCAATTTTTAGGAACATAACTGAAGTCTTTCTACTGGAGCCATTAGATAGAAAGTTGTTACTTGCAGCATAAAATACAGATAAAACAAGACTTCAATGACTGCCTTCATCATTATCACGGACCAAGTTGTACTTAACCCCAACGACAATGATGGAGATAGTCACCAAAAAAAGCTCAGGTTGCATCCATATTTGATGTGCAAGCAACCTGATAACTTTATCTCATTTCTTAGTAATCACTCTACAAGTTCGTCTAAATGTGAGATCACATGGATTGCTGTGTGCCTTTAGTACACAAAAATTAACAATTCAAAGGTATAGCTTTTGTAACAGAGGACACTCTTCTCTTGCATTTTCTGTTTATGCAATATGCACCAAACTACTTTGAGACTTACACATTAAATATACCAAAAACCGTAATATAGTGTGAAGTAAACATCTGGTGAAAAACTTCCTTTCACTTCCCTGAAATCAACTAACAACCCAATTATCACCATCCCACCTAACCTACACTTCATGCTGTACTAGCTGTCGCAACTGCCAAGATGCAGGCCCACTATCACACTACTTGTTTCTCGTAAGGTTCAAGCACCATCCACGAATCATGTGGTTAGCTGAAACTTTGGACCCTTAATGTTATAAAACCTATGTATTGAACCAGTAAATACTACCTATCTACTCTGACCTGTGACATTAAAACAGTGGACACACACCACTCAAAATAAAATGTGGCCACAAGAATGATTTAATATTAATATTTGTTGGCTGAACCAACTGAAACTTTCCAAGATATCTGTCTACACATCAACCTTCAGACCAAAAAATGCAGAAGCATAACATTGTTCGTGTTCTGTTCTATATCTGGAGGTGGATGATGATACCCCACACAGAAGTTGTCAGAGCAAACATCTGCTAATGGCACGTCAAACTACACACACACACACACACACACACACACACACACACAAAAGCTAAATGGATACAAGAGTGATAACAGATCAATAGCATCAGTGATATATGAAACACTTTTGGATCACCAAGTTGAAGCAATAAAGACTTGCAAGCAGAAAGTGCTCTTGCACCAAGAAATACTTACCAAACTCATCTATTGGCATCACAAATTACTCTTAATGGATCACATAGTTGCATTTTTCACAATGCCTCACTTATAACTGTCAATCACTTCCACTCAGCTTCTCGGAATACTGGCACCAGCTATTTCTCGTGACAGTACTCTTCTAGTCACCTGCCCCACCCCACTCTTTTGTTGCGACAACTTTTCTGCCCACAAACAAGGTAGCCAGTGCGTGCCAGGCTGTTTTACAGAATACAACATGTGACTGCTCATGTTCTGATTGTTTTCTGTCACATTCTCCAGCAAGTTTTTCTACATATGTTAAGTACAACTCTTTTTCTTATTTTTAATATTAGTGATCAACATTTTGAGGAAATCAATTCAGACTTGATTGAGAAAGGAATAAATGCAGACCTCAATTCTGAAACTGAAGGTAGTGAAGGAGAAGACTAAGATGGTCTGAAGATTTTTATGCTGAGAAGGATGATAAAGTTATGAAATGATGCATATCAAGTTTGCTGAAATCTTCAAAAATTAAAAAAGAACACAGTAAAAAATTTCCCTGATCTAAGAATAGTAAGAGATTCCATATCTCTAATTTATGTATTTTCATAACTTTTCTATGTAAAAAAGACTGACAAAATTCTAAGAGACTAATTCAAAAATAAATATTGAAATAGGATTGAAAAACAGATGAATGGCCAATGGGGAAACGTTATGCTCAAAGGATGGGAAATAGCACCTCAGAGCAGCCACGAGTTCTCAAAGGTTTCTACTAATTTCTGAGAACCCCTCAATTTAGTGAAAGAACAACCCAACAGGAAAGAAGGCAGCTTGATAAATTTGCTGCCATTTTTCATAGCTGTGTTCAAAATATAAAACAACCCTACAGAATGAACTAACTTACTGTTGTTGAAATTTCGCAACTCATTCCATGGACACCGTTCATGTATTCAAACCTGCCAAATATGGGATTAAAATGTATGCAATGTCTAATGCAAATCCCTTTTATTGTGGAAGTATGGAGGTATGTCAGTAAATAACCAATAGCCCCATAAGAAGTTGCTAAGCCCCTTGTTGAGGACATAGTCAAACAGAAATTTAATTGCCAGTAATTGAAGACTTGAAATAAAAACGGCTATTAGTGATATAATATGGAATTTTAAGTGTTATGTAAAATGGGATGTACATTCAAATCCCAATAACATAAAAGGTTAAAACTGTCACAGACGGAAATATAGTACCCAATGCAAGGTACAGATGGCACACACTTAAAAGTTGAAAGGCAATTTTGAGCCTTACCCCTCAGCATTAGATAAAATGGCAGAGACAGCAGAAACAACAGCTTGAGAGGAAAGAAACAACAAATTAAAGGCCTAAAGTACAGTTGCTGAAAAGAGGAAAAATGGAGGAGATGAATACGTAAGTTCAAGCAATAAAGGTATTCAATAAAAAGCCTTATTACTGACTGCCAAACTACTCAAATACCTGGACAGGGTGTTTATTCTTGTTCATTTTGCATTTAATCAATAATAAGGCATAACTAAATTGTGTTGATTTGGACAAAGGAAAAGAAAAGGTCTTGGCCTATAGTGCACGGGATTCTACATCTACATCCAACCACCTTGACAATAATTCTCTATTATCCCGACCTTGTACAATGTGCGGAAAAAACTAATACCTGTAGCTTTCAGTGTGAGATGTGAATTCCCTTATTTTATTAGGGTGATCATTTCTCTCTATGTAGATCAGCTTCAGCAAAATAATTTTACTTTTGAAAGAGAAAGTCAGTGATCGAAATTTCTTGAGAAGATTCCAGTGCAACAAAAAACACCTTTGTTTTAATGATGTCCACCCCAAATACGGTACCATTTCAGTGACATTCTCTCCCCTATTTTGCGTAATACAAAACATGCTAAACTTCTTCGAACTTTCTCGATGTACTCTGTCAATCCTATCTGGTAAAGATCCGACACTGCGCAGCAGTGTTCTAAAAGAGGGCAAACAAGCATAGTGTCCTTGTTTCACACTGTGTGTGTGTGCAAGTACAAATGCAAGAACTTCAGCAACGAACACAAAGTCAACCTGAATATTTTTATGCCCTGGGAGATGTTGAAAAACAATGGAGTTACTTGATGGATTGATGCAAAGTATCAGGTGTTGAAGATTTCATGGCACCTATGATGACCCTTCACAGAGGGCAAGGTGATAGCGAAGGTTTGTTAAAATGTTTTCATTAACTCAGAAGAAATTCCTGGTTCCAACTGAAAATGACCTTACCATGTGCAAGGAGACAAGGGGTAATAAAATGCAACACAGAAAACTCAGTGTCGCAATAGAAAATCAAGTGGTACAGCCCATTTTCCATGAGGGGTCACTATAGCAGGTGCAAAACTGGAAAAGAATAGCTCTGACCCCAATCGATATTAATAGGCATCAAATGTTGAACGCCTTCAAGAACATCAACGGCGATTCATACTGTTTTCATTATTATACTTTTAAGAAGCATTTCCCTGACCTCTCTTTCCACCATACTCATTCAGTTACACACGATGAGTAACCTGCAAAGATTCTTATTAACGCACTTGACAAATAGAAACTGCCAGCTCAACTGAGGTTACAGCAATGCAATGTTGAAAAAGATGACTTATGAAGCAGGACCAGAATGAATCCCAGAAACCTAGTAGTTTTACTCATACATCATCCACTGACATAAGTGCAGTTCATTCTAACGTAGGATCAAATATTTTATCCCTGATATCTTGCAGTTTACAATTTCAGTTTGCTTATTGCTATAACTGACACATGACCCTCTGGCATCAAGGTTTGACAGGGCATGGTGCAAATAAAATTGCTTCACATTTGTTTAAAACTTGTACAAACAGCGCACCTTTAGAGAAAAAACCTGAATCTTGAGTGACGACAGCTGTAGACAAAACAAAAACAACAGCTGTGGACAAAACAAAAACAGTCATTCAGTTTCTCTGGATGTATCTAGTTATAACCAATTTCTTTCAAGGAATAAACCGAAGTACCCTCAATGAGGTCATTCCTTAAGCCGCAACAAAGATTTTGCCCCGACTCACTTCTTACATATCCAGAAAGCAGCAGATTGTAATTATAAACACAGTGAAACCAACCAATTCGAAAGTACAGTGCCTATTGTTGGACAAATGTATACCTCTCATATTTAAGACCAGCAGAAGCTTAAATGAAATTGAGACATGGGACAGTGGCGCTATTTTGAGAAAAGGTGAGCACAGGAATCAAGAAAATGTTAACTACCTACCATGGATGTTACAACCTCCATCTCTAAAGAGAAGATTTGACTGACATAATGCAGAACCTGGCAATGATCACTTACAGTTTTACCAAAGTGTTACAATTAATCTTGTTAATGAACAAAAAAATTCGCGACATTTGTTTATCCACTTTACTATCTTTTGCTGAGCACTGGACTACAGCAGTTTCCACTTCCAGCAAGTTTTTCACACGTTTGTAATTACCTTTGGAAACTAGAACTGTACTAGGCTTGACTGATTTCAAACACGTTAATACTGCAATTATGACCATTAATTATCTGAAATACTTTGAATTCATTTCATTTTTCTCCAATTCATGGTCCTGCTTGTAAAGCCTTTTGAGGTGCTGGCAGAAGTAAGGCTGTGAGTACTGGGCGTGAGTCGTGCTTCGGTGGCTCAGATGGTAGAGCACTTGCCCGCGAAAGGCAAAGGTCCCGAGTTCGAGTCTCGGTCGGGCACACAGTTTTAATCTGCCAGGAAGTTTCACTGAAAGTACATGAATGTGCACTGATCTATATACAACTATGCTTTGATCCTTATACAGCTGGTATTCAAAATGCAGTCTCATCTACACAAGTCACAACATTACAATGTTCAATTGTAAAACTCAGGTTTCCATTAGCTGCATTTCCTTACAGCTTTCAAATAGCAAAATTTCTCTAAGAACAACAAACATATTGCCATCTCATCAAACTATATAATTCCTCATTATGTAATCACACATTGGAAAACTGTAACTGAAGTCCCAGCACCCAATATCCAAGAGCTAATTTCCCATTTGTTGTACAATACATACTCAAAAGGCACCACTGTCTGTTACACAAAACACTTTTTCAAAATATTAGAATCATTTGAAGTCTGATAAATATGGAGCAAACTTAGAAGTGGGGTTACTAGACTGATCAATCTTATCACACCATTTAACCTACATTGACATTCTACAGTTTCAACAATCATCAACCAAACTCAACTTCCAATGTACCGTACTCCAAATGCACTACAGACCAGTCACCATGACCATTTTCTTGGGGGTGCGCAAACCCAGCAGACAAATATAATACCACAAACCCTAGATCATGGCATGAAGATTAATTTTAAACTGCAACAATTCTACTGCAGCAAGACATACAAAAGGCAAGCTTTCTTGCAAATACTTTTAACATTAGCAGTGTGTCTACAAAATATGTTTCGCACAGTCAACAACTTATTAGAAACTAACAACTAATATTTCTTGTCATTTACAGAAATAAAGTACGAATCAGAGGTGTCTACAGAAATTCTCTAAGTGGGTGGTCGAAATTAACATGTGGCAAACCACACTTTAATTGCTATGACAATGGAAAATTATCAAAATCAAGACGCTGTATTCTTCGTAATTCTAATTACCTTCGATATTAGAGAAGAAAATACAGTTTCATCGTGAAGCAAATAGAATCTAATCTCTGTAGATCATATTTTTAAATGACCAAGAAAGCACGTACCTTATTTTGATCAATGACGTCCACTATGGAACATAGTTTTCCTTTATGTGGCCCATCGGAGATGTAAGCCACTCTTCCCGTTTCCACGAACCTCTTGAAAGGCTAGAAGGAAAAGGTACATGATTATAAATACAGTATAACATCTTAACACCGTCCCTCGTGTCGAAAACAACACCATGTGGCACAACCAAAATATTTAAACTCTTTATGTGTTCGAGGTGAAAGTACGAAATTAAAGGTCATAATCATAAAAAGACACAAATTTTAACGAAAATGTTTGATATTTTTACATATCTTCCTAAATAACAAATTTTACAACAAAACAGAACGCGACAATTCCCACTCACCATCCCTACCGGAAGAGACGAGATTTAAATGAAAGACTCTCCTCTTCAACCGAGTCCAGTGTTCCTTGGTCAAAGATGAGACATCCAAAGATATTCAAGACTGAAAGAAACCCGATACTGATTACACACTATTTACTTCAGTTACAAAGTGGTTATAACATTCAATGACTTTCCCTCACATGCGCCTGAAACCACAAAGAGAAATGTTATATCAACTGAGCACCAACAGTGCGAATGTGGCGTTACCGACATTTTTCAAAGTGATTCTGTAGCATCCTCTTCATGTTAATTGGATTAAATGATTAAAAATGAGTGAAATGTATTGTACATAAGTTACATGTCAAATTACTTTTATAATTAATGTATCTATTTACAAAAATCTCTTCGGCACAATTGCCACAGATAATATTTAGCAAACAGCTGCATACATGATCACCAAACCAGAAACAGTAATTGCGTGTACCTGGACAGAATGAATAACAGTAAAACCAAACCACAATTTTCTACCAAGATGTCAAGATATATACAATAAATTGCCAAAAGAAATCAAAAACATAAAGGAACTCTGTAACTTTAAGGCATTCCTTAAAGAATATTTATTCCTTAAAGAATATTTATTATTATTAAAAAATAGTTTTTACTCGATTAGAAAATTCATGCAACATAAAACTGGCATAAATAAATAATCAGGTTAATCAATTATAAAAATCTTCCGAGATTGTCCTAACTGCGACCGTGTTGGCTGCAGATTCCTTGACTTGCGCCATAGGGTGGTGGGATAAAAAGAGGAGGATATTAGTGTTTAACGTCCCGTCGACAACGAGGTCATTAGAGACGGAGCGCAAGCTCGGGTGAGGGAAGAATGGGGAAGGAAATCGGCCGTGCCCTTTCAAAGGAACCATCCCGGCATTTGCCTGAAGCGATTTAGGGAAATCACGGAAAACCTAAATCAGGATGGCCGGACGCGGGATTGAACTGTCGTCCTCCCGAATGCGAGTCCAGTGTGCTAACCACTGCGCCACCTCGCTCGGTATAGGGTGGTGGGGTTGCGGGTTCCGCTGAATAGGTCAGGAGTTCACTACACTCAGCTGGCGGCTACACGGGTAGCGGAGGCTGTGTGGCGTGGACTGGGCGGTTTTTTAGGTTAGAAGCCCTCGGAAAAGAACGAGGTGGGCTGCAATCTCAAAGGGTGCATGGCAAATACAGGACGTGCTTGGATCAAGGAACAGTCGGAATTGTAGTTGTAAATTGTTGTAGTTGTGCTGGGAAAGTCCCTGAGCTAAAAGCGCCAATAGAAAGCACAGAAGCTGAAATCGTTATAGGTACAGAAAGCTGGCTAAAGCCTGAAATAAGTACTGCAGAAATTTTTTCAAAGCCTCAGACGGTGTTCAGGAAAGATAGATTAGGCATAATTGGTGGTGGAGTGTTTGTGTCCATCAGTAGTGGTTTATCTTGTAGTGAAGTCGAAGTAGATACTCCGTGCGAATTGGTATGGGCGGAGGTTACACTTAACAGCCGAATTAGGTTAATAATTGGCTCCTTCTATCGACCCCCAGACTCCGATGATGTAGTTACTGAACAGATCAGAGAAAATTTGAGTCTCGTAACAAATAAATACCCCACTCATACGGTTATAGTTGGTGGGGACTTCAATCTTCCCTCGATATGTTGGCAAAAATACTTGTTCAAAACTGGTGGTAGGCAGAAAACATATTCCGAGATTGTCCTAAATGCTTTCTCTGAAAATTATTTCCAGCAGTTAGTCCACGAACCCACGCGAATTGTAAATGGTTGCGAAAACACACTTGACCTCTTAGCCACAAACAATCAAGGGCTAATAGAGAGCATCATGACTGATACAGGGATTAGTGATCACAAGGTCGTTGTAGCTAGGCTCGATACCGTTTATTCCAAATCCACCAGAAATAAACGCAAAATAATTTTATTTAAAAAAGCGGATAAAGTGACACTAGAATCCTTCCTAAGAGACAATCTCCATTACTTCTGAACTGACTATGCAAATGTAGACGAGATGTGGCTCAAATTCCAAGGTATAGTAGCAATAGCAATTGAGAGATTCATACCTCATAAATTGGTAAGAGATGGAACTGATCCCCCATGATACACAAAACAGGTCCGAACGCTGTTGCAGAGGCAACGTAAAAAGTATGCAAAGTTCAGACGAACGCGAAATCCCGAAGATTGTCTAAAATTTACAGACGCGCGAAATTTGGCACGGACTTCAATGCGAGGTGCCTTTAGGAGGTTCCACAACGAAATATTGCCTCGAAATTTGGTAGAAAATCCGAAGAAATTCTGGTTGTATCTAAAGTACACAAGCGGCAAGACGCAGTCAATACCTTCGCTGCGCAGTGCCGATGGTACTGTTACCGACGACTGTGCCGCTAAAGCGGAGTTATTGAACGCAGTTTTCCGAAATTCCTTCACCAGGGAAGACGAATGGAATATTCCAGAATTTGAAACACGAACAGCTGCTAGCATGAGTTTCTTAGAAGTAGATACCTTAGGGGTTGCGAAGCAACTCAAATCGCTTGATACAGGCAAGTCTTCAGGTCCAGATTCTATACCGATTAGGTTCCTTTCAGATTACGCTGATATAATAGCTCCCTATTTAGCAATCATATACAACCGCTCGCTCACCGATAGATCTGTACCTACAGACTGGAAAATTGCGCAGGTCGCACCAGTGTTTAAGAAGAGTAGTAGGGGTAATCCATCAAACTACAGACCTATATCATTGACGTCGGTTTGCAGTAGGGTTTTGGAGCATATGCTGTATTCAAACATTATGAATCACCTCGAAGGGAACGATCTATTGATACGTAATCAGCATGGTTTCAGAAAACATCGCTCTTGTGCGACGCAGCTAGCTCTTTATTCGCACGAAGTAATGGCCTGTATTGACAGGGGATCTCAGGTTGATTCCGTATTTCTGGATTTCCGGAAAGCTTTTGACACCGTTCCTCACAAGTGACTTCTAATCAAGCTTCGGGCCTATGGGGTATCGTCTCAGTTGTGCGACTGGATTCGTGATTTCCTGTCAGAAAGGTCGCAGTTCATAGTAATATACGGCAAATCATCGAGTAAAACTGAAGTGATATCAGTTGCTCCCCAGGGAAGCGTCCTGGGACCTCTGCTGTTCCTGATCTATATAAATGACCTGGGTGACAATCTGAGCAGTTCTCCTAGGTTGTTCGCAGATGATGCTGTAATTTACCGTCTAGTAAGGTCATCCAAAGACCAGTATCAGTTGCAAAGCGATTTAGAAAAGACTGCTGTATGGTGTGGCAGGTGGCAGTTGACGCTAAATAACGAAAAGTGTGATGTGATCCACATGACTACCAAAAGAAATCCGTTGGAATCCGATTACTCGATAAATAGTACAATTCTCAAGGCTGTCAATTCAACTAAGTACCTGGGTGTTAAAATCACAAACAACTTCAGGTGGAAAGACCACATAGATAATATTGTGGGGAAGGCGAGCCAAAGATTGCGTTTCATTGGCAGGACACTTAGAAGATGCAACAAGTCCACTAAAGAGACAGCTTACACTACACTCGTTCGTCCTCTGTTAGAATATTGCTGCGCGGCGTGGGATCCTTACTAGGTGGGATTGACGGAGGACATCGAAAGGGTGCAAAAAAGGGCAGCTCGTTATGTATTATCACATAATAGGGGAGAGAGTGTCGCAGATATGATACGCGAGTTGGGATGGAAGTCATTAAAGCAAAGACGTTTTTCGTCGCGCCGGGATCTATTTACGAAGTTTCAGTCACCAACTTTCTCTTCCAAATGCGAAAATATTTTGTTGAGCCTAACCTAGATAGGTAGGAATGATCATCAAAATAAAATAAGAGAAATCAGAGCTCGAACAGAAAGGTTTAGGTGTTCGTTTTTCCCGCGCGCTGTTCGGGAGTGGAATGGTAGAGAGATAGTATGATTGTGGTTCAATGAACCATCTGCCAAGCACTTATATGTGAATTGCAGAGTAGTTATGTAGATGTAGGTGTAGATTGTAATTTGCCCAAACAAGTGCTAGAAGAGTCTTGTGATCTAGTTCTTTTGATTGAAGCAGGTGATTCTGCATTATGTAATTCAACGATAAATTGTGTGTGTAAGATACATACATATATTATGAATTTATTATATATAGCTTGTATTTCATTATCTTATGTGACAAAATAATGTACATATGCATGTATAATGACGACATCCATACAAAGAAATTTGTTTACAGATGAATAAATAAATAACTACTTTTTGTCATTTCACAATTTTATATTCTATAATACTTTGTCGGGTACAGTTGAGACTAGCGCTGCTCGCCTTTGTTAAGCGTGCTTCTTCAAGACGTGAGAGCATATAAAAATTATCCACTCTCGACGAACTCTCAACAATTAACTTTCCAACAAGGGTGGATAAAGACAGCAGGACTCTAAATGATAATTTTCCTTTGATGAAGGTCAAAGCAAGAAAGTAACTGTTTACTCAGGAACAATTACTCTCTTTGATCGCGACGCACATGTGGTTATGATAAATAACATACTGCATTACAGTATGGCTACTCCTCAGTGGAAATCAGTTAGAATAATGATTGACTCCAGCACAATTGTTTTTAAGAATAGCTTACAGGAGATGACAAGGGATGTAATTTATAGCGAACCAAGTGCTAAAATGAAATTTAATCTACTTTGTGATAAATTCACATCGTTACTGGAAAGTAACTTTCCGCATAATCTAATCGGAAAGGACACTAAACAGCCATGTAAAAACCAAGGATTACTATAGGGATTAAAGTATCATGTGAAAGGAAAAGATAACTGAATCTGTTGGAAAGAATAAGGAGGGGTCCTACAGTAGTTACACATCACAAAAGCTACTCAAAATTACTAAGAAATGTTTTTAGAAAATGAAGGAACGTGCATATAACGTCAGAAATCAGTACTTCCAACAATGTACATAAGGTTATATGGAATGTAGTTAAACGAGAGGCAACTGCTGAATAATAGCCATGTTCGGAAATGTATCATTCCACCTTTTTTATGGAAGAGAAAAAAGTTGTATGCAATCCATGACATAATTGAGAAGATGTCTTTTATGAGTGTAATATCGTCCTTAACACACTGGGAAAGCAATCAGAGAATAATTAGTAGCACTAAAATTGTAACTATGTACAGCTAAAAAGAGGATGAAAGAAAGACAAAGAATAAAACCGCTTTCACTGTATCATCGTCTGTGGTGGTGGTCGCAGTTTCACATGGCTGCACGATAACAACACACAGCAGGTGACGATGGAAGACGATGATGTGTCGCTACTTCAGCTCCTGTGTTGGAAGCGGGCGTCATTTCCGAAACGTACAGGGAAATACACATGTAGTCCACAGTGGGTCGTGAATACTGGCTGTGGAACTGAGTCAGACTGTTGCTCAGTTTATAGGTGTGCTTGAGTTTGAGATCGTGGTTGCAACTGCAGTGCTGTCACAGAGGAAGGAAACTATCTTCGTGCAACATTGGCCACTGACATGTCCTGAAAGATATACGCTGGTCAGTGGAGATTGTTGTGGTCGACGGAAATGTCTACTATCTGTGCACTTCTTTGTAACACTCAGTGTGGCACCCATGTATGGAGCTTTCAGAGAAAGCTTCACGCCATCTATACATAGCTTTGAGTGTGAACAGCTGGTCAAATCCTAATACATGTAACAGGGTGATGTGCCATGTCTCGAACCTTGATGTGGATGAAACCAGGTGATGCACTCATGCAAGTGACGGAGAAAATTTGGCTGATTTTGTGTGGCAGACTAAAGAGAATTAGGGTGGATGAATTCACCTGGAAGACGAATTGATTCACTGAAAACCATTTCTGTCAGTGAAGCATCTATGTCCGACTTGTAAGCGCTTTGCAACCCAAGTATCAAGATCGGCAAAGCAGTTGCCCAAGTCATATCATGGCACGTGAGAAGATGTCATCTCTCTATTAAAATGTCTCTTGGTGTGTGGTAACTTGCTGTTTTGTGATGGACATATCTGCAGAAAATTGCATGTCTCATCACTCTATCAGACCGTTGCTTGCTGGGTGATAACTTTTTGATTTGCAATAGAAGTACCCACAGAAAATTGCAAGCTTGGCGAATAACTCCAAATCAAATTGCCTGCCAGTTATTATGTGCAGTGGGCAACCAAATCTTGACAACCATGTGGTGACAAAGGCAGAGTTATGTGGAGCTGTTGTTCAATGTTACTGCCTCTTGTCGTAGGGCAAAACGATCTATGGTGATATGACATCCAGGTGGATGGGTGCAAAATAAGAGGTGATGCCTAGAAATTTGCCCATTGGTGCATGTATGCAGCATTACACTTTTCTGTGTTGGCATGGTACATGTGTGCACATCCACACACAACAGTTCTTCTCCATTCCCGGTCAGACAAAGTGCTTTGACATCAGGTAGAACATCAGATGAACTCCGGGATGAGACAAACTGTGTAAATTGTTGAATGCTTGCTTGCAAAACTTAGCAGTCAGGAACCGCCAGGTCTTCCTTGCAAGGCATCACAATAACTTTTAGCACCTGCATAAGCGCATTCACGAGTTGCATCTTCAATGCATAACTGACGTCATTCAGGAACATATGACGCTCTTGATCATCCTGTTGTGCCTGACGGTGTGTGTTGAGTTCAGTGTGGGTTGAAACACGGTTAACTCGTCAAGGATATTGGCTACCATGCTGTCCATACAAGAGATGTGCCTGAATGCCTACATTAATGGTTTATGGTCTGTGTAGATAGTGAAGTCTCTTGTTTCTATCTGTGGTCAGAAGAATTTGATGGCTTCATAAACAGCGAGAAGTTCTTGGTTGAAGATACACCACTTGCTTTGAGATGGCGACAGTTTATAGGGATAAAAGGCTAGCAGTTCCTCTGCTCATTGTTGCAGTATTACACCTACAGTCGTTAGGTTTACATCCGCAACCATCGCTAAGGGTGCATCGCGCTTGGGACGCTCCAGAAATGCAACATCTGCCATATTTTGTTTAGCACCATCGAAAGCGGAGTTCATTACCCCCATCCACCGTGCCAGAGAGTTCCATTTAATCTTAGGACCAAACAGCACTGAAATGAATTGTTCTTGTAACTCTACTGCTTATGGTAGGTGCCGGTGATAAAAATTTAACCACCCAAGGAACTGACATAACTCTTTGATGGTGCTTGGCTTCTCAATTTGCAGAATAACTCCAATCTTGCCCTGTAGGATACACGATAACTAAGGAAATCGAGTCTATATCACCCAAATATATATTTAGCTATGTACAAAACAACACTGTATTGCTCAAACCATTTGAACACATCTCTAAGGTGTTGCTGGTGCTGTTCTTTGGTGGCTGAAAAGCTCAAAATGTCATCAAGGTGAGCAAAGAAGAAGGTTAGCCCTTGCAGGAGAGAGTCAATAAATCTCAGACAAGTTTGAACCATGTTGTATAGACTGAAGGTCATAAACATACTCTCAAACAATCCAAATGGTATAATGATTGCTGTTTTTGGTATTTCATACTTTGCCACTTTTATTGGGATGGAAGCATTGACGCAATCTAGCACACTACAGGTCATGGCAACATGCAAGACATGATTGTAATCTTGCAACACTAGGACTGGGTACCATCTGGAATGGTTCACCACATCGACACCAGGGACCACGTGCAGCGGAGACGACCATGGGCCACTTGAGGGTGGGATAATGTTTTCCTTTTCAACATACTGGAAAACTCGGCTTGAGCTACTGCCAGGTGATCCAGCGCCAAACATCTAGGCCTACATGACATTGAGAGGTTGCCGTTGTTTTAATAAAATGTTTGGAATTATGCTGCACCTGTTTTGGAGCTCCAGGAAGCCTAGTCAAAGCAAAAAATTGACATAATATGAAAGAGTATTTACAATCTTCGGTTTCCACTGATTTGATGCTGAGTACAGTTGTGCTGAGGTGAACACTTACTAAGGCCAGTCTTGTTGTCCACCAGTCGAGAATTCGCCATGTCCAGCATCGGCTGATACAACGCCAGGAAATCCACGCCGATGATTGGCTCCAACATGTGGTAACGCCTCAGATCAAAGCAAGGCATAGTTCCAATTCCAATTCCATACACTGAGTTCTGTATGTTGATACTGAGGAATTATTGGCAGGCGACAAGCAGAACATGGTCGGTGGCCCAGAATGATGCACTGAGATCAGTGGCAATATGTTCAAATCAGAATCTGAACCTGTTAGATTCGATCTTCTGTCACTAACAAGCAATCGCTCTGTAATCTCGCCCAGCAGTCAGCTGTGTTTGAGATAGACGCAGCTAGTGGTTGGATGTGAGCACGTACTCATGCACTTGTGTGCCTGTTCGCCAACCTCCGATGATACCAGCATACTGACTGACCTGTATTAGGGGACGAAAGATTATTTGAATATCACCTCCTGGATCTACGACGATAATGTCTTTTTTCTGCGCTGGCGCTTTGTCGAGATAGTAGTTTACCAAGCTGCTCGCATACGGCATCTTTCTTCGCCACTAACATATCATGTGATCTACGTATGTAACTGCTACTGTTGTCACTGTATTACTGCTTGGCTCTGTCACAACGTTAACTCATGTAGCAGTGATAGCCTCTTGTATATGGTCTGCAAGTTCCTGAATGGCGTCCAAAGACAACTACGTTTGAGACACTACGATTGCCTCAACTTGTGGTGGTAGGCGATTGCTCCATATTGAACACAGAAAGTTTTCAGAAACAGTATCGATGTCCACTTCGTCCTGCAAGTGCCGGAGGTAGTGGGACAGCTTACAATCCCTAATGACTTCTTATATGAACACCTATAGGCTACAATCTTCTTGTGAAGCGGCTATTCTTTAGACGAACTCGGTTTTTAGTGTCTTTTATGATTCTTTCACCAGTGGTACAGTTATAATATCCTGTACTTCTGCAGCAAATTGATGGTCCAACTGGCTCGCTGCCAAGGAAAACACCATTGAATCAGCAGTAAGTTCTGCCTAATAAAAACTTGTCTCCACTTTTGCAAACCAAAGCATGGTATTACACAGCTAGAAAGGTGGCAAGTACATGGTTAATCTGGATGCTCTGGCTTCTTCTGACATCTTGTAAATGACTTGTTTGTTTGTCACCAGGCTTGAATCACGTCAGGGTCACCAGTTGTTAGGTGTAGCTGAGATTAGGGTTGATCGATTTTGTTAAGCAAGCTGCTTTAAATTGTCAGAGCATATAAAAGTGATCCACTCTCGATTAACTTCGAACAATAACATTATTTATCGAAGAGAAAACAATAGCATCCAATCTGTTTCGTTAGTGAAAAGATGTCTTACATGGGCGCAATATTGCCCTTGTGCAATTTCACTCGACTGTGCAATAACCATGCACAGCATACGATGGTAGATGACAATGACATGTTGCTACAATTTTAGTTTACTCTTCATCCACACATTAGTGCTGCACCTGTTCTGAACCTCCAGGGGGCATAGTCAAAGCAAGAAATTGGCATAATACGGAAGAGTATTTACACTCTTTGGTTTCCTCTAATTCGGCGCTTTGTACGACTGCAGTTGTAGTGAGGCCAGCCCTGTTGTCTATGAGTCGGGAATTCGTCACGTCCAGCATCAGCTGATATAACGCCAGGAAATCCGCTCTGATGTTTGATGACGGTAACATCCCAGATCAATGCAAGGTACAGTCCCAAGTCCAATTCCACACACTAAGCTCTGAATGCTGATACTGAGCAATTATTGGTGGCTGACAAGCGGAACATGGTCAGTGGTCCACAGTGTTGCACTGAGAGCCATGACCAACATTCAGATGAATTGGTATAGAGTAACGTAAACATGTCTGATGCACAGATCACAGCTGGTGCATTTGCAGTTTTGAGCGTGAATAATTATATTTCGTCAATGCAAAACGAAAAGAGGAAAACACGTAAAAGAAAATGATGGGCTATATCACTTCATAAATTTAGAAATCAGTAAGTTTTAAAAATGTTGTAAGTTATTAATTAGCGTTATTAAACCTTCACCAACTTGATTTTATTCGTAATTATTCTCACAGGTATGATGGCTGTATTTTATTAGGCCACTCGATACATGAACCCTAAGGATAATTTGATAACTTTTGTCATATTTCATCATTTGTTTACTAACTGCTTCTTCAAATGATTAAACCCAAAATAAAAAAGAAAGATACATTTTGGAGAGAAGCTGTATTTACTGAAGTTCATTTGGCAGTGACACTTCAATTTCTTGCTGCAGGATACAGATTCAAAAGCCTACATTTCCTTTTTAAAATATCCACTCAAGTGATATTACTGATAGAGCCCAAAGCTTGCAAAGCAATATGTGAGTCCTTAAATGATTATGTTAAGGTAACGACCACATTTAAAACTACATTCAGTACATTCAGTAACAGAGCGTATCAAAAGCGCAATTATGTATGAAATGCCCATGTTTCCTTCTTAAATGTCCACTTAAGGGGCTCTGGAACGCCCTATACTTGCAATGTTAAAATAACGCTTATAAATTACATCTTTCCTCACAAAGTATTTGAGGTAGGAAGTTGAACTTTTTACAGATTATTTATTGGAATATGGGCTACAACTTAACACAGGGATTTTACAAAATTTTAGTTCAGTTATTAAAGATGATTTTTTTTCAATTGTAATGAAAATTCACAACATTTTTTTGCAATTTTTTATATATATATATATATTCAAAAATATACAGTTTTTTGGAAAAAGGCTGTGTTAAATTATGCAGAAGGTACTGTGTAACATTTACTGAAAGTTTGAAAGAAATGTGTTTGGAAGATCCCTAGAAAACATGTAATTAGTATGAGAAAATAAAAGTTTTGGGAATCGAGCGACAAAGATTGGATTAACTTTTTAGTGCATTCCAGGTCCATAGGATGGATTATCTTCATCCTCTGCAAACTCCTCCTCCAGCTTCCTCTTGTTCCTCCTCCTGTTTACTCTTGCTTGTATTTCTAGACTCTTTACAGCCCTGTCTGCAGCCCGAAGGCGTTCCTAGTCTAAAGCAAGCATCGCTCGTACCATGTTAGAACCTATCTTCATTCCAATATTTCTAAATACCTTTGGCTTTCCAACTTTTCTCCTTTTCTTAAAAGCCTTCAGAGGATTTCTAATAACTTTACTTTTACTCATTATTATACTTCAACAAAACAGAGACTCAAGAAACAGAATTAATTACGAATATTTTCGAGATAACGACAGAGTAAATAAACATGAAACAATCGACAATCACATCAGCGATATATATTGAACCATCACAGGTTAGCCACAACACATATTTTATCTCACATCACTAAAATGTACCTGATGAACACTGACGTTAATAATAACACCATTTGACAGCAGTTTAACAGCGCCACAGTGGGTCACGCCCATGTAGAACACATTTAAAAAAAATTTAAAAATAGTTGTAGTCTTCGGAATTGAATAAATTATATATCTATTAAAAGGTAATAGTCTGCAGATTCAGAAAACGCAAAAAAGTAAAAATTGAATTTTTCATGATTTTGAGCCTTTCCGGAGCCCCTTAAGTGACGCCACTGATAGTGCCTGAAGTTAGCGATGCCAATATTTCTAGTACCATAAAATTCTGCTACCAATTTAATGAAATATAAAATACATGCAGTAAGTAAGTGGAAAAATTTGGTAATTGGCTAAAGAACACTCTATTAGAAAATAAAATTTAATAAATACGAAAAAAGAAGCAGTCACTGTTTTCCATCATTGGTAATGACCTTTATAACAAGTCCTCTGGTGTAGGCATAACCTGCTACTTGGAAGTCCTGTGTTTTGTCCCCCACCAAGTTAAAGACCCCTGATGATTCTCTCGAAAGTCCATCACTCTCCGACAGTGCTGTTCCATTAGTCCTCCACCTGTCACTGAGTAGGTAAACAGCTATCACAAAGAAAAAAATACCACACTAACATACAGGAGGAAATTCATAACCAAGTAGAGTATACACCGACTGCACAAAGAAATACTGAAGCATAACACCTACAGTTGATCGCTATCGAATATCTGACTGTAAATTTCCCTCCTGTGCATGATCTAAACTCCTTTTTCATATTCCTATGATTACCACGTTATGAATACGACAGTATAATGGTGTCCAAGTCTTCATTGACAGCATACTGTCTCTCTTTCTCCTCATTGCTTTTGTAACATACAACTGAATAAAATTACAAGCTGTAAAAACTTCGGTAACATCACCTGGTAGAGAAATTAATAACATTTTACTGCGTCTCTCTCTTTTGATATATCAGGAAACAAATACCGTTTGCGTGTTGACACCGACTGTATGTGGTGATCCTTGGCTCACTGGAGCAGGCAATCAGTGATCGAAGTCGCTTCCAGGGACCAGTGTAAGGTTTCATCGCCTGTACTGGAAGAAGACGATGTCACAAAGAAAGGGTTCTTGTGTTGTTGTTTCATAAGCAGTTCGATACATCTTTTTTTGCTGTAACGTATCGAAGCAGTGAGTGACAACAGCTGTGCATACAGTCATGCAATTTGTTTTTTTACTGTGATTTCAAGGTCTGTGTCAGGTGCTAAACTGACATTAATACATTTCGATCCATTGACTCTCATGGGAAGCTGGACATCACATGGTGTAAACTATGATGCTCCCACAACACACAGAATGCTTGAAATAAAAGACAGAGGAGAGGTTTCTTATTGACAGAAAAGTGTATCTCGAAATGAGTCACATTTTTCGAACCTATCTGCTAAGGACCCCATACGACAAAACTCCAGTGAGGTTTTACACAGTCTCTCTGCATCTTGTAACTTTTCCTCAGTCACCGCCCCACCCTCCCTGCAGCTTTGTCCAACAGGTTGTTTCAATTTAAGTCGGAACTGACCGGAGTTCAGAGAGTGCTATGTCTACCACCTTCTGTATCCATGCAGAAACAGGGTGAGAGGTCATAGCTCTAACAACCGTATAGTATGTGTAATGCCAAGACCAAACGAAGCTTTCTCCTACAACACGAGGTAGTAGAAAAGACACTAGGAGCAGTTGCAGTAGTGTTTCTTATTGAGAGAATTAGGAAGACACCATGTCATACAGGAACTGGAAGAACCTACTGCACTGTGGTGCATCTCCAAACGACATACAGATACTGTAGTCTGAAGGAGATCTGCGTTCCTCAGGGTGCATTCATGTCTGTCACCCAAACATTCCCTCTGTCTTCGTTATTTTGTAGCATCCAACAGAGAAAAACTACGAACTATAAAAACTCCACTAACATCACCTAGTAGAGAACTCGATAAGATATTACCACATCCCTCTCTTCTGATATAGCGAAAACAAATACCGTCTCCATGCTGACATCGAGCATATGTGATGATCCTACTCCTATTAAATATAAAGGTATTGGTCCATTGGAGAAGGTGGCCAGTGATGGATGTCGCTTGCACAGACCAGGGTAAAGTTTTGTCTCCTGGACTGTAGCAAGACCATATCCCACAGACTATCAGTTGAAAGAGAGGGTTCCTGTGTTGCTCTTTCATAAGCAATTTGATACATTATTTTTCCTGCTGTAACACATCCAATCACTGTAAGACTACAGCTGTGTACACAGCCATACCTTTTGTTTCTCCTCCACAACTTCGATGTCTGTTCCAGGTGCTAAACTGACATTAACACATTTTGATCCACTGGCTCTCATAGAATGCCGGACATGGCATGATGTAAACTATGCTGCTCCCACAGCACACAGGATGGTTGAAATAAGAGACAGAGGCGGTGTTTGTTATTGACAAAAATGTGGAGGAGCACATTGCAACATATGGAAACTGGAAGAGTTTATGACATTGTGGAGCCTTTCCAAACAACTGCCTGCTCTAAATTTAATCTCATTTTTCACAGTGATGAAGTAGCTGATGTCTAGGTGTTCTGTTATCGAAGAGACCCTGAGCATTGGTTCCTTATATTACAGCCATGTACGCGATTACTGTTTCGATGCTGACCATCCCTGGAAGCTGTTGATTCCACCAAGACTCTCTCCATTCAAAACAAGTGGTGTCAGTCAATCATTAAGTGGTAATCAGCGACGTCCCAGTGGACGGATGGGATGCAACAGTTAACTGTGCGATCAATTCTAGGAATTTTACCAGTTTTTCCGTAATTTCAACTTCGATCAATGACACAGCAGCATGTTTCCCAATTTATTATCATCGCTAAAACACCTCTCCACTACTTTGAGTACTATATACCAGATTTCGAATGTAGGTAGATGATAGGCTACTTCTGACTGCAGTATCTGTGTGTCATTTGGAGATGCACCCCATTGCAGTAGGTTCTTCCAGTTCCTGTATGACATGAAGTCTTCTTAATTCTCACAATAATAAACACCACTGAAACTGCTCGTACTGTCTTTTCTACTACCTGGTGTTGCAGGGAAAAGCTTCGTTTGGCCTTGGCTTTACACATAGTACACGATTGTCAAAGCTATGACAGTCAGCTCACCCTGTTTCTGCACAGGATGCACAAGGTGGTAGACATAGCACTCTCTGAACTCCGCTCAGTTCCGACTTAAAATGAAACGACCTAATGGAAAAAGCTGCAGGGAGGGTGGGGCAGTGACTGAGGAACGGTTACAAGATGCAGAGACACTATGTAAAACCATGCTGGAGTATTTCTGTACGAGGCCCTTAGCAGATACGTTCGAAAAAGGTGGCTCGTTTCGAGATACACTCTTTTGTCAATAAGAAACATTTCCTGTCTTTTATTTCAGCCATTCTGTATGTTGTGGGAGCAGCATAGTTTACAACATGCGATGTCCAACTTTCCATGAGAGCCAATGGATCGAAATGAGTTAATGTCATTTTAGCACCTGACACAGACCTTGAAATCACGGTAGAAAAACAAATTGCATGTCTGTAAACACAGCTATAGTCACTCACTGCTTCGATATGTTACATAAAAAAAACGATGTATCAAACTGCTTATAGAACAACAACACAAGAATCCTTTCCTTGTAACTGATAGTCGATATGGTCTTCTTCCAGTACAGGCGACAAAACCTTACACGGGTCCGTGGAAGCGACTTCGATCACTGGTCGCTTGCTCCAGTGCGCCAGTACATGTATATTGAATGGGATCACCAAATACGGTCGGTGTCAACACGCAAACGATATTTGTTTCCTGATATATCAGAAGAGAGATTTGCGATAAAATGTTATTAATTTCTCTATCAGGTGATGTTGCCGAAGTTTGTACAGTTTGTAGTTTTATTCAGTTGTATGTTACAAAAGTAATGAGGAGAGAGAGAGACAGTATGCTGTCAATGTAGACTTGGACACCATTACATTGTCGTATTTATAGCGTGGTAATCATAGGAATATGAAAAAGGAGATTAGATCATTTACAGTCAGTCATTCGAAAGCGATAAACTGTAAGTGTTATGCTTCAGAATTTCTTTGTGCAGTCAGTGTGTACTCTAGTTGGTTATGAATTTCCTCCTGTGCGTTAGTGTGTTATTTTTCTCTTTGTGATAGCTCTTTAACTAGTAAGTGGCGGGCGGTGTACTAGATGGTCTTCTAAATAATGGAGTAATACTGTCCGAACGTGACGGGATTTCGAGAGAATATCAGGGGTCTGTAATTTGGCGGGGGAGATCTGTTGCTCGCCGAAATGAGGTGGATTCAAATGCAATGTCGAAGACTGAAAGATTCGGAGAATACGAGAGGTAAGTGATCGTCTGATGGAAGGGGGGATGAGAGGTGAGCTCTACACCGTTTCTTCTCTATTGTGCGCAAACGTATTCTCACGTATTTCTTACGAAGTGATTGCAATGAGAAAGTTAGGGGCTAATACGAAGGTTTCTACAAAGAGAGACAAATAGCAGCAGAAGTTCAATTGTTTGTTTTCTCGATAAATAAAAGACAACATTCTTCTGTGAGTTTTATGTACCTATAAATGGACGGACTGACATCTTGATAGGTAGACTAAATTTACATTTAATCTATGCGCTTACACTGCAAGCCATTCATTATACGGTGTGTTGCACCACTACTAATCATTCCCTTTTCTATTCCACTCGCAGATAGTGCGAGGGAAAGAGACTAATTACATCCCTCCCTACGAGCGCTAGTTTCTCATATACCTTCGTGGTCCTTATGCGAAATGAATGTTGGCGGTAGTAGAATCCTCCTGCGGTCAGCTTCGAATGCCAGTTCTAAATAGCGTTCACGTCCAGGGATTCTCACTTGAGTTCTCGAAGCATCCACCCACTGACTTGGCTCGATAGGAACGCCTCGACAGGGCTGGATTCTGAGGGAAACCTAGGTCTGCAGACTCGTTCACATTCGGGAAGTGGCGGTCAGTATACAGGTATTTTGTTATTGCTCACTGCGTCAGCCTTTCTGGGATACATCGAAAACACGTCTCAGAACTCTTTGGTTTTGTAGGAGGGATGAGGGGAAGCTCAATACCCTGGTATTTACCCCAGCGACATTTAAGCAGCCAGTCCTCTGAGAAGGCTAAGGCAACTTTTGCGAGTCTGGAATCATTAACAACTGTCTGGCACAGGGAGCGGCACAGTCCTGACACTTTGGCGGAGGATCGCGACCCGTTGACAGCAGTTAACGCGCGACTCAGTGACGGAGGTGTTGTGGCTGTGGAGAAGAGAGGTAAACATCCTACTGCCCCTCATAGAGCGACAGTTTTCAACATAATTAACTCGGGAGTAGTATACCTGAATTCCAAGTGACTTACTTCCACGAGCACGACAAGATAACTGAGAGACAGAACGTAGTTAAAGTTGAATGTCTTAAGCTATCTGACAACGGTCATCACTCATTTTGATATCGGAGGAAGTGACTACTTAGCTTGTGGGAAGCCTCCAGAGATGTCACTGAAGCGTCTGTAACGGTTACATGGCGGGCGTAGTGCGACTGCAAGGAAAACAATTACTCGCCATAAAAAGGGGATCTCATGGCCAATTAATTAGTCGACAATTTCGTATAAATTATGTGCCACCGGGTGGGTGGATTGGAGGGTGAGAGAACTGCGGATATGATTCGGGAGTTGTAGCGGTAATCAGGCTTATTTTCATTGCAGCAAGATCTTTTAACGGAATTTTAATCTCCCACCTGCACAGCGAGAGATGATCATTGTAATTTAGCTATATTATCGAGTTTACAAGGTGATACATAGTATGAACTTGATAATTACAACTTCTCTGTGCTGTTACCTTAAGAGACTTCGTATCTGAGGGGACATTTGTTTACTTTAAGAGAGAGTTCGAAAGTGAGCATCATGTGAAAGAGGTAAAGCATGCTCTTAGCATTCATGAGCCAAAAACGAGTTTAATATTCTAGTCCTGTGATGCAGGACGTAACAGACCAGAAAAGATATTTTTCTACCTGATGAGAGAATACTTAGAGGAAATATAGCCTATGCCATAGAGCCATCCAGGATTTTCACAACAAGTAACGATACTTTAGCGATGAAAAAAATCGCGACTCGTCCGATTTCTTCTGTATTCGAAAATAACTCCTATAAAGGGGAGGAATCTACATTTCGTGTGGAAAATTCGAGGTGTATGGTCAACAACATCCTCGACTCGGATTTTTTAAACTGGGGGATCTATGTCAGGGATGGGGCAGCAGTTAGTCCGAGTCAGGTCGCATACCGCCGCGCCTGGCGGTGGGAAACACGAGGGGGGCATGCAGCGACGGGAAGTGGCGAATTAGTGTGGCCTCTGGACACCGGCGGTTTCTCGGCTGGCTGGCTCTTCAGGTACACAGAACACTCGGTACATGACGTTGGATTGGACTGGACGTGGCGGGTCAGCTTCTTTTTTTTTTTTTCGTCTTGAGATGCGTTGTTCAGGTAAGATAATGAGCACTACTCCTAAAGAGGTGTAAGAGTGTTTCATTCTCAGATGAGGTTGCTACAGGAGTCCTATATATAGGGAAGGATGATGCAGTTGTAGTCCCCCCTCCAGTCCACCTCCTGTAGGAAGTCGATGACACCGCCTTCTTTGCCCTCGCTCCCAGCTTTCTACAGTCCCATTGCCTTCTCTACAATCACCTTGACCTTCTCGCCACATGGGATAAAACCAGTGGCTCCTAAAAATCAATCCTTCCAAGACCAAGGCAATCATCATAGGTCATACCACTCCTTCCTTCTGGCTCCTTGATTTTTCCCTTACCGTCTGTGCAAGTCCTGTTCACTTCTCCCCCACCCTCACCTACCTTGGACTCACCATTGAACGTCACCTTACCTCGACCCCTCATCTCTGCTCTGTCCAATCAAAAGCCCACAAACACCTCCATCTCCTTAAACTCCGCTCTGGCTGGACATAATAGGAATTGAACCCCATAACCATCCTCCACACCTTCAAATCGTTGGTCCATCCTATCCTCTTGTATGCCAGTCCCACCTGGACCTCTGCCCCCCCCCCCAAAATTCCATATTCCCTCCAGATCCTCGAACACCATGCACTCCACATCACCTTGCGTGTACACCTCCTGTCCCCCATGCAGATTCTCTATGACCTGATTCCTTTCCCCCATCTGCTTCTTTCCCTCGAACATATCTGAGTCCTCTACACCTCCCACAGACTTGATCCTCACATCCCCTGGTTGCTCCTCTTCTCTCCAAACCCCGCCCGCTGCCTCACCTTCACCGTTATGTCCCTCCTACCCTCCATCTCTACACCCTTCGTCTCCTTTCCCAAGGTGGCTTTTGTCAACTCCCCCTCCTGGATGATGTCCCCTCTCCCTCCATTTATCCTTCCTATCAACTCTGACCCTCACTTCCCCCTCCCTACCTCTGTCATTTTCCCATGCTCCCTCTCCCCCCTCTCCATCCTGTTTTTCCCCACCTATCCTCTCTTTGACTCCCTTCTCTTCCCAAAGTCCTTTTGCATTCCCCTCCTCTGCCTTCCCCACTCCCTATCGCATCTGCCCTGCCCACTCTTTTTATGAGTCCTCTCCCTCCATCGGCTCCTTACCCCCCCCCCCCCTTTGCTTTTTCCTGTCCTGCCCCCATATTTTCATCTCATCTGTCCGGGTCGCCCTCCCCCCTCGCCCATCTACCTTAAACTGTGGTGTGTCATTCCCATGTCTACTCTTTAGTGCAGTGTTTAAGTGAGTGTTCAGTGTTGTGCATCGTTTTTAAAGTGTTGCAAACCGAAACCATACCGTCACTAGGTGTGATTTTTTATCTCTTGCAAACAGATACCAGATTGTCGCCATGTTTTTTAAGTGTCTGTCTCCTATTGTATCTGTCTGGTTATTGTGTGTCTTAATTAGCATCACCAACCCTATGTTTTTGTTTTAACTTCCACAACTTTCCGCCATTTTACAGTTCAAAAAGTCACAGTTTTTATCGCCTGTTTTTATTGTTTATTATCTTCTTACTATGTTTTTAAATATTCTGTAGGCTGAAGAGGGATGTGCTAAGCTGCTGCCAGCTCTCCCCCTCTGGGGGGAATCGAAACCCAATAAAAGAAAAAAAAAAACAGATTCAGTTGGGCAGCAGGCCACTGTTGTAATATTCTTATTACACAGCCTTATGTTTCTCGCAACAGCAGGTGTTCACTTGTAGATCGATAAGAGGTTATTCCTCTGCACTCCAGTAATAGCTTGCTGTCCTATAATAATTTCCCATATAGGCCCATTGGCTAGACTCACTGGAGCAACTCTCCAGTGCTGGACTGATAGCGAAAATATCCACTATACATGCAGCAGTTATTGACCAAACTGGACAGAGCTACTGTCTAGGTATCGCTCAATGGCAACTCACACTGCTTAAACAAACAATATACCGGCACTGCATACAAAATAATAAAGACTTTCGTCCAGATTGGGGGGGGGGGGGAGGAGATGGAAGGGGAGGGGATTGGGGCTGGGAGCCCCTGAGGGGAACTCATGTACCAGATGGGGAAGACCCATGATGTCATCAGGGGGTGGGTGGGGGTCCACACCAAGTAGCAGTATAAAATTGCGTACAGGGCAATGGGTAAGCATTCTAATACAGACACACTTTCTCCTGTACCTGTCAGCAGTGATCTGGCTTTCGACACCTTAGAAGATTTTCGCTTTTGTTGATTTCAAGGACAATAAAATGCTTAATGGTTTCCTCATCAACCTCTGATGAACTGATCAGGTGATGGCTATGGCTCCCAATCTAAAAATTGCAGTAATTTGACTTTGGTTGGCCACTTACAATCAGGCAGATTAGCGATGCCATATACTGTTACTTTGTGCATGGGCATGGCTTATCAGTACAGCAAGGCGTCATTCTCTTAATTCTCTTACATACACACAATGATCAGTCCCACATCGTTGTGCCATGGTTGCTTCAGGAGAAAGTTCCCTGCTTTCTCAGTCAATACCACTGGGGCATGACTAATTGCAAATGGAACAGCATGGATGCTCAAATAAACAAACAAACAATTAACCTCACAATGTTCAGCAAGTGCGACCACAAGGCTGCCCCACTACAAAAGTTTATCATCATGGCACCCACTCTCACAGGGAATAGGTGGTGTAAGTTTCAAGAAGCCAACCTATCTCCAGTACCGCCAAGTACGATAATAAGCATACATTGTATGGTGTACGCCGGCCGAAGTGGCCGTGCGGTTAAAGGCGCTGCAGTCTGGAACCGCAAGACCGCTACGGTCGCAGGTTCGAATCCTGCCTCGGGCATGGATGTTTGTGATGTCCTTAGGTTAGTTAGGTTTAACTAGTTCTAAGTTCTAGGGGACTAATGACCTCAGCAGTTGAGTCCCATAGTGCTCAGAGCCATTTGAACCATTTGTATGGTGTACGTTACATCCACATTGACTGAGTGATAATACAGGGCAATAGCTGTAACGGTGCATTTAACTTGGACAGTGCTGGCCAAATAGTTGGTCCAACTAACCAGCAGTGATGTGAGCAGATGCAGTTACGACGTAAGAAGAGAAGAGTAGAAAAACGATATTGTTATGGCACAGAACAGTAAGAGATTGAAAATTAGAAACTTCTATTAAAACTCATTCACCTTGCTACAAGCAAATTGTGGTCATGTCAGAGGCAGAGACAGAACTACGAAATAAGCGGTATGTCGCAAGCAGGTCAGGTCTCACCACATTACAACGCCACACCGAGGGACTAGAAGATGAGCTCAACAGAAAATAACATTGCATGGAGAACCAACGGAAACGTGATACGCATGTTCGTTAGGTCGTAAGAGATGTCGAAAGAAACTGTACTTACTTCATAAGAACTAGTGTCAGACAACCTTCACAGCAGTTAAGAGCCTGTTAAGCGAATATATCAGAATAAGGATAAGCGCAGTCATTACGAACCGAGCATCGTGTCATAGCCTCACGTTGGCTCCCTTTAAATACTCGAGCTCTCTAGCTCTCAAGGAGTTGATCATTTTCATTGATGGCATTCACAATAATAGCACACGACTCCATGATTACGCTACTGAAGCGAATCTGTGTCCTAGATACTCCAGAACAATCTACGAACAAGCCAAAGATGTACCTGAAATGACTGTATTCACCTGGTGAACATTATGCTGTTCGCCACCTACCCTTGCTAATGGAGAAGCTGACTGTCTTCCAACAACAATATGTTGTGGAGTGCTGACAGCACCGAACTTCAGCTTGGAGACCAGCAGCAGAGCTTCTTGGGATCTATTGGTCAACACTTAGGCACCTCTGAGTGCTGAAACCTACCTGACTGGTAGGAAGGTGATTGACCGACCAAACGACTTCCGGCAACACCACATCGCGTATGGGTCATCAAGGCTCAGAACAGAATTTGGAGTGGATCAAGCACACTCCAGTAGCTAGTACGAGTCCTTTCGTGCTGGTCCATAACAGCGCTGGCAGTGCGCCATGGCGAGAGGTCACTCACTCTTCACTTTGGCCTGCAGACGAGTAGCTGACTCGGCAGACTTCAGCAGGAATCCAACACACTGCTGACTGACGCGTTGGCTGTATGGCGAGTGTGGAACAAGATGACTGTAAACAAGGTTAACAAATAATTGAACTTCGGTATTGTTTTACTAGTGTCAGAGACGCCTCACAAGTATCCAACTGCTATCTTGGCTTCATGCAGAGGCGTTTCCACTTGGCGCCTCTGTAAACTGGTGTCAGAACTGTGCACTCCAACACCGTCATCAGAGGTTTTGGAATCGGAGGTGTTCAACTCCAGCGCCTGGAATTCGGACGCAGTGGTCTGCCCTTATAGTTTTCACACTTTGCAGCAGAAACCGCAACACAGTGCACACAAAAAAACGTTTTTCTTTCTTTATGACATGGCAGAATTTAGGCGTATTGACGGACGTGCTATGTCAAAAGTAAAACCATCATAGACTGTTGATTTATCAGACTTCAGAGGCAATTGTAAAAACATTTTGGTACCAGTGAGATGTGCTTTAAGTAATTTAACAGGTCCTCGTGAGCTATGCACTACGTTTATAGCGGCAAATTGTTCTTCTTGTAGACATTATGCTCATGCAGCACAGGACTGTACTGAGTGTTGTGGGACGATGATCAGCCAAAAGAAGTAACGGAGTCCCGTTTCGTACAGTGTAAGTCACATTTTTCCAGTCTGATATATGTTGACGCAGACATCTTTGATATACATACAGGGTGACAATTATTGAACTATATGAAATAAAATCGTCATAATTTCTGAACATTTTGCGTTAGGACGTTCAAACTGCACAGCTGGCCACGGGGCATGATCGGAATGATGATAGTATGCATATGCATGTTTGGGTTTAGCGTCAATAAGCAAACCTGGCGCATTTTAGGGGCCTGATAATCTGCGTTTCGCAATCAAGAAGTCTCTTCACCGTCGGTGGGTGACTGTGTGGTGTGCAATGTCCAGTCACGAAATAATCGGTGTGATATTCCTTGGTGGCATGATGACTACCAAATGGTACATGGAGGTTTTGGAAAATGAATTCATTCTCATTATCCAAAGTGACCCTAATTTCCACAAGATGTGGTTCATCAAGACGGATCTCGATCCCATCGTAGCAGGAGAATGTTTGATTCCCTGGAGGAGCACTTTGGGGACTGTGTTCTGGCTCTAGGGTACCTAGAGGCCACTGACGTGGGCCTCGGTTGACTGCCATTTCTCCGGATCTGAACACACCTGACTCCTTTTTGTGGGGCTGTGTTAAAGACAAGGTGTACAATAATAACCCCAAAACCATTGTTGAGCTGAAACCAGCCATTCAGAAGGTCATCGACAGCATCGATGTTCCAACAGTTCAGCTGGTCATGCAGAATTTCTCTATTCATCTGCGCCCCATCATCGTCAATGATGGCAGGCATATCGAACATGTCATGACCAAAATCTGAATATCTGCATTGACGATTACATGTTGAATAAAGTGTGTGCACGCCGTAGTTTGTCACTAATTTGTGTTTTTCTTCATGTAGTTCAATAATTGTCACCCCATATAAGATAGTGGCAAATTGCACAAATATGTCAAGTGTCACAGTTGTTAGAGAATAATGCTAAATAGAAGTTACCACATGAGGAGTTGGTGGCACAGAATCTTTGCAGGCCGCATGGGATTCGTGGCCGGGTTTGAATCGTCAGCAGCAATGCCCCACTTTTCAGTAGATTCTTCAATAGCCAACCTCATCACACCTTTCTCCGGCAAAACAACAGAGGACGACACGGTATTCATTAATGATGTACTGGCTACAGCTCAGATGAAATTACTCTGTGGATGGCCAATTTACGCATTACGGATGAAGATAATACATACGTGATGTATCATTAGACACTGAGCAAGGCAAGCACATTTGAGGAGTTAACGGAAGGTTTGCGTCAGAGATATCGTAAGCGAAATAGTGCTAGGCTTTTTAGAGAAAAGTTGAATGGGTTGACACATAAGACAAATGAGACTGTAGAGACTTTTTCGGACAGAATCCGTAAAATAAATTCGCAAACTTATGAGTTGACGGAAAATCCTGACGCAGATTGTGTCATACTCAGGGTGCCAGGAAACAGATCACTCAATGTGTTTTTGCGAGGAATTCCTGCGGAGTTTTCACGAAGTGTCCGAATGGAAAATCCTTTGGATTCGGATGTAGCACTTCGTTTTGCCACGCATATGCAGGAGAGAGATATTGCTACACGGGTACTCACTGATAAGCGACTTTTTGCTTCTGGAAAGAATTGTTGTCGTTGTGGAAAGAAAGGGCATTAGAAGGCGTAATGCAATCAGTCACAATGTTGCATAGGTGGGCGTTTTGGTCACAAGGCAAACGAATCTGGGAATAAGAAGCAAAGTAAAGGAAATAATCAACGGAAAACGTTAAATATAAACGGTGGTATTTTGTCCATCGGAAAACATTCCCGGAAGTTGGAGTACTGCAGACACTAAGGCAGAGTCGGATTGTTGTTTGAGGGGCTTTGTAAATGCTAAAGAATGTAAATTTCTAATCGATAATGGTGCACATTTATCTATTATTAGTCTAGAACTTGTAAATAGGAAATGACTACGGACTCCAACGTATAAGCTATATGGAATGGGAAACAACGACTTTGTGTCATTGTGGACAACACAGCTTGTTTTTAGGATTGAAACTATAGAGTTTCGTGAGCATATGGAAGTGTTGCAAACACATAAGGGTATTCTGCGATTCTTGGATTTAACTTCCTGGATAGGCATAGAGTAAAAATTAATCTCTCACAGTGTACAGTTGAACTTGGAAGAAACGCGTTTCCAATGAGTCCAAAAGCTGCAAATGTTTCAGTGTCGCAAGGTACATTGATTGCTAAAATGTCACCAACTGAACTTTGTACATGTATATTAACGATATCATGCGTGTGCTGGTACAGGGAAGTGGTTTGGATATCTGTAGATGCCGATGTGCCACAGCAGAGATTAAGTGTGGGTGGGACATTGCAGAACAATGAAGGATTAGATGAAATGCATTTTTTTATACGAAGAAGCGTTGCACCAGTAACCATCGTTAATGTGGAACATTCTGGTACGCTTGAATAACTTCAGGACAGATGAAATGAATCTTTCGAAAGGATTACTTATAGCGAATTTAAAGTTACTCGAAGATGAGAACATCGAAGTGTCATGCTGTGATCACAGCATCAAACAAACCATCAATGCGTCTATACTACATGATAAGGTTCATCTCTTGAAAGATACTGAACGAGAAGCCATGAAAGCTTTGTTGTTAGAATATTCAAACTTATTCAGTTGAGATGGTCTACTACCAGCAGCACCTAACACACAACACCACATGCCAACAGGCGATAATCCTCCAGTTTATAGGAAACCATACAAGACAATAAAATACCTATAGCCACTAATAGTCGAATTTATAGATCAGCAACTGTGTGAGGCTATTATCGAGCGTATCGATAGCCCTTGGTCGGCAAACATTGTCCTTGCACCCAAAAAAACAGTTGACGATACCAGAAAATATTGATTTTGCTGTGACTATCGTTACTTAAAAGCACGAATCACAATGGATGCATATCCAATACCGAATATAACGGATGCATTAGACAACGTAGAAAAATACAAATATTTCCCAACGATTGATCTTATTAGAGGTGGTTATCAATCTTTCCTGAAGACAGACACAAAACTGATGACACAGCAAATTCAGGGCAATACCAATATTGAAGAATGCCATTTGGATTGAAAAATACTCCAGCTACGTATCAACGACTATTAGATGGTGTACTTCGCTGGATTAAAACCTACAGTCTGTATAGTATATATTGACAATATAGTCGTTTATTCAAAAACTATAGAAGATCTTGTAAAGTGTCTGGATGAAGTGTTTAATAGATTGATAGAATCACACCTTACACTAAGTGTGGAGAAATGCCATGTTGCTGTCGTTCTAAGCAGAAAGACAGCAGCTTTGTTTTGCAAATAGTAGGTGGAAGCCAGACAGATTGGATAATGGGATAAGCATTGACATTGGATGCCAATTCTTTCGAACACAGCTTCAGTTTGAGACACAAGAAGGTTTGCTATGGAGATCTACAAAGTACAGACCTCGCATTGTAGTTCCTGTAGCACTGAGAGTGGAAGTATTACGTCAAGTGCCCAACCACATATTATTGGGTTGTGAAAGAAACTGGACAACTAATAGACGTGTAGCTGAAAGATTTTGGTGGAAAACGCATCATAGTGATGTAGAACAAAATGTAAGGAACTGCATCCCATGTGCACAACAATCAGAGCAGATTTGAGTCGTCAGAAAATTCAGTTACAACAACTACCAGAAGCTGACAGAACATTCTCTTTGTTAGGATTAGTCATCCTGGGACATTTTAATAGAATACAAGCAGGTAATAAATATGTTCTGAAGATGTAAGATCATTTTTCAAGACATTTAGTTACAGTAGCCTTTCCTTATCAGAAAGTGAGTATGGCAGCACAGGTAATGGTAAATAACTGGTTATTAAAATTTGGTGTGCCAGAAACCATTATTACGGACCAAGGCAGTAATTTTGTATCAGATCTAATGAAACAGCTATGTGGCTCTATTAAAAATTAAGAAGTAACTTATCAACCCATTCCATCCTTAAATGAATGAACAGACAGAATGCGTCCACCATAGTTATCCAAAATGTGAAGCCATTACATGAGTTCACAGCATTCTGACTTAGACATGTCTTTAAGTTTTACCGTCTGTGCATATAATTCAAAAGTTCATACCAGCTGGTGAAGTAGATCTCCTCACCAACTCTGTAGTATAGATTTGAATGTCATTTAATTTTTAAAGAGAATGAAATAATATGTGGCAAAATTCCAACAATACCACATGCTTCTTAGGGGACCAGACAGAAAGCATAACATTCTCTGCTTCTTAACTAACATATATTGTAATTAAAAACAAGAGCGTTTGCTAATTTAAACACAGGGTAGTTTTTCCGAGAGAGCTATATGTGTCGCAAAAAGGTATTGCAGGGATTTCACTGTACAGTCAAACAATGAAGACGCTGAAAATATTGCTTGCAGTCAATCATCAGTAATCACTGAAGTTCCTCCATATCCGAATGTGAGAAATAAATTTCAGTTTTGGAACTGTCACCTGCTATGCTGATAACAACTCGATCAACAATGGAATCCACGAAGCCATCCAAGTGCCACATTTTCTGCTCTTCTTTCGACATGCTGTTCTATATGTCATCAGCATTTGCCAATGAAATGGGACATAGCTTCATGCATTAGCATCAGTACACCCGGTAACTTAAATGTCTTGTTATTTATCGTGACAAATCCCTTAGCTAGGCTCCAGATCAGTTGAAGTGGTACAGTGGCAAATGTAAAGATGAAGCATTTGTGTGGTGTGCCCGATGCTGTGAAAATGATTGTTTTCCACTTTTCTGTATCACTTATCTCTCTGGCTGATATGAGACCACACCAGTGGAAACAGACTACATCAATGAAAATAGTCCAAATAAAGAATATTTGATTTTTTATTGTTATCCTAAAAATTTAATTTGTTATGTTTTCTGAATTTAAACAACCTTTATTAAAAGTCTTTTATAAAATGTCAGTATTTAAAAATTTATATTTGCAATGAAAACTGGAATTCTGGATGCAGTATGTAATTAGAAACAAGAGGACCTGCGTTTTTCATAAAATAATGATGTTTAGAGTGTTTTGATTAACATAAATTTGATGACTGTTACATTTAAAAGATGTAGGTATTCCTTATTGAACAAAGAAAAGAAAAGACCATAGTGAGATTGGAACCATCGATCCATGGAATGTACATCATGGAAAAAAGCAAACCCTTCCCTGTGGTAAATACAGTTCGTTTGGAAAACTTCAAAGAGGATTCGATTTTTTCTGTAAATGTGTGAAAAGCATTAGGAGCAATCGGTTTCTAGCCAGCTTTTAACGGTGTTTCATCAGATTGTGTTGGTTCCAACTGTACTTTTCTTTACAGAGCAGGAAGCTTCGTCAGCTATTTCCACAATGCCTAAGAGTGCGACAATCACAACACAACATTACAGAGACTGCAACTGTACACGATTTTTGAATAAAAAAAATACATAGCTGAAACATGATTAGAAAAACTTTTATGGCTGTTATACATTATAATGTCTTAAACAAATGTCATTTACCATTACTCAGTAATAAGATATCTAATATTAGTTAGGACCTACTTCCAAGTACATAACACCACTAGTATATGTATGCTACAACTGTTGACCAATCATCATGTTTATTCTTATGATGAACAAAGTATACACATAGTCACTATTTTCAATTCTGTACATCAAAAAACAAACACATTACTTTATTACACTATCGCACTACTACTCTCATCTATTAATGCTTATTACCTAATCACACATAGCTACTCATGCAATAACGCAAACAATTTTAATAGCAACAAATGATATGTTTGGGTTACTCCTTTTTCTCCGGTCATCTTCCCCACACTACTCCATGGCTTCCTCAGGTTTTATGCAGCCCCTTCTCGTGACCCCATACCTATGATAAAAAATTGGTCCCACATCTAAAAGATAATAATTTCACATTTCACCTTTCAGTGACATTAGATTACAACACACGTCAATGAAATGAAATACATTCTTGAAAATCATCAGATACTTCGTTAGAATGTACACAATATTTCAATCATAAAATTACTTCAATTTAACCAATACTAAAGAAAAATAATTTATCTTAAAGCTGTCACTGATACTGATGGCACACACTTCTATTAGAACATACTGTAACATTCGCCTGTCTTCCATAGTCTCTCCAGCTACTTCCATTCATCCATATCTTTCGCCTGTATTATTATCTTACCAAGCTAAATTCTTCTCATCTCTTTTTGCACACCTATCTCTTCCCATTTGTTGTTTCCATGTATTTCTGTGTAGGCCAATTGGCGTCATTCTCTTGCCCCTGGAGTAGCGACTTAAACTACTCCACATCATTTCCACATTTTCCAGCCAGAATGATGTGGCAAAGATGCATGGGTATTTTCATTATATAAGTTCATATCAGTTCGGCCAAACTGTATGTGTTGTATAGGTATTGGTAGGGCTAAAGCATATGCTCAAAGAGCCGTGCAGGACTCATGAACCTAGATTGACTGGTAATCGCCAACATTATATGAGGGCTGAATGAAAACTAATGCCTCCACTTTCGTTAATTGTTTGATAAATCAAATGCAGAAATAATCCCTAGAATGTGATCTTTAATTACCAAGATTCACTTATCCAAATAATCACCAGCCAATTGGATACATTTCTGCCAATGATGAATACGTTTTCTGAAGCCGTCACGGAAGATGTCGACACACTGTTTCGGCAACCGCAGTCTGACAGTTCTCTCAACATCTTCATCAGAAGCATCACGATGTCCCCGCAGATCGTCTTTCATTACTGGGAACAGATGGAAGTCAGATGGTGCTAAATCTGGACTGTATGGAGAGATGCTGTACGGTGGTGAGGTTCAGTCTCTGAAGTTCTGTTGTGATAGCACGTGACGTGTTAGGTTTGGCATTGTCATACTGCAGGAAAACATTTCCCTTTTCCTTTCAGACCATTGTTAGGCATCGTTTCAGAGTTTGTAGCATTGTGATGTAATGCTGTGAATTTATTGTTGTTCCACTATCAAGGAAATCAACATGGATAACACCATCTGCGTACCAGAGCACTGTGGCCATGATTTTTCCAGCTGAGGGCTGTGTTTTGAATTTCTTTTTCTGGGACGAGTCTTTAAACTTACACCCCCAACGACGCACAGTACTCACATCAACACAATCACCACAAACTACTTTCATTCTCTGATGAATCTCCTTTGGGGTGACATCACTGCTGTTAAAAATTTGATGACTGCATATTACTGAAATAGCATTGACCGACCGTCTGCACAGGGTTCCATACTTTACACCGTAACAACACAATAGTTCAATGCTAAGGCTTCCTGCCAACTGGAGCTGTAGAGAAGAGGCTAGGGAACAAGCAAGTACCTGTCACATACCAATGCTGCCAACTGTTGAAGAGTTACGAAGGTGGAGGCATTACTTTTCAATCAAAATTCCAGGCTTGATTACATCCTGAGGGAGCTTAGCCCAGAACTCCAAATAAAAAGCATTGCAGAAGCCATGCACCACGGCACATATTCGTGCTACTGAGCTCATTTTTGTTACTGGCTCACTTTAAAGGTAGCCACACATAAATTTTATTTTATAACTGCTTGATAAAGCAGTGGACGTAATGTATTAGATGAATTGCGAAACATTTTGAATTTCTGTCCTGAGAGGAAATACTTGTAATCAAAGCCCTGCATTTCCTGTGCGGCCAATCTTTCATAAAGGTATCTGCGCCTCTCCTGCCTACTACTGACACTGTTATGATCTTGCCTTAATTTGCAGTCATCCTCGTGATCAGAATCACTCTCGTCATAGTCATCACGGGGATTTTTCTGTGTGTGTGCCCTAACCTCAACATCATGTCATACAATGTTTTGTACGCGCAGCATGCACTCACTCAGTTCATTCACAGTACCACAATGCCTTCAGTTTATTTCATACTAACATTGTTGGAACTTCAGAAAGGACCTTATCTCTTCACTTTCCTAAATCGTTACGGATTCCATCCTATTACTCTTTCCAGAAACCATTAACCCCTGTATGCTCTCTTGAGCCCATCCAGCTGCTCTTTGTACTTTAAATCTTCCTCTGTGCCCATTAGCTTTAATGTTCCGTATTTGTCCTCTAATTGAGGATGGAGTTATTATTCTCTTCAACCTTATCTGCTTTTAAATGTGATAAAAAATTCCCCATGTTTAAACCATACTTTTCACTTAACATGTGAAGTTCCATTTCTAAATTCTCATCACATGATTTAATTACTTCCCTCATTCCTCCTCTGTCGAATTTAAATTGATTTCTACCTGTTCAAATTTTGTTCCAAGCTCTGCAGCGACCTCATTTTTAATTTAAATCGCCAAGTTTCTGAACCTCTCTTCAAATTCACCAATTAAATGTGCCAACTTCGAATTTTCCTTCATTAATTCGTCCTTTAGCGTGTCATCCTGCTTCACATATACCCCAGTATTATCCGTAATCTAATTCTGTTCTACTTTGTCACTCAGCTTCACATATGTAGCAGTGTTACAGGTCATTCGCGCATTTAACTGTATAACGATAAGACAACAAACTTTATGCTAGCTTATTTAATGGCTGCACACCTGAGCCTAATACACAACCTCCATTATAGCATTTGGAGAAATGTACTCACAAAGAGCGTGTTTCTATTTCAGGGATACACATAATATTTTGTTTTCCACGTTTATGTCCATCATTAAGTCATTAATAACTATTCAAACTTAACTAGCAGGCAAAACATTGCCTGACATTGGGCTACACTAAAATAGTGTTCATATACACAACATTTACACAAAGCTTTCCACGTATGAGGGCACAAACTATTGCTCCAAATGAAAATTCTAGTTTCCATGCTAGTCATTCCATCAAGCTGTACTTATTAAGAGTTTGCGAAGTGATCTACTTCGTGTGAATACTGCCTCTTACAAGTCAGTATACAGGGTGTTACAAAAAGGTATGGCCAAACTTTCAGGAAACTGTGGTGTCACCGCTAGACACCACACTTGCTAGGTGGTAACTTAAATCGGCCGCGGTCCTGTAGTACATGTCGGACCCGCGTGTCGCCACTGTGGGATTGCAAACCTAGCGCCACCACAAGGCAGGTCTCGAGAGACTGAGGAGACCTCGTCCCCAGTTGTACGGACAACATAGCTAGCGATTGGACGTGCTAAGCCTTGCTCTCATTTGCCGAGAGATAGACAGTAGAATAGCCCTCTGCTAAGTTAAATGGCGACCACCTAGCAAGGCGCCATTTGTATCAGTGCCTATAGCTTACTAATATTCAAGAGAGATGTATTCCAAGGACTAATTAAAAGTTAAGTAACAAGCATCTACGTACTTTTCTTCTTATTCATTTATAAGTCTCATGTTCCAGACTTCACGCCCGTCTGCGTTAGCATTGCGTGCCCTATCGGCTACAGCATTGTGTCTAGGCTGTATGGTCTAGACACAACATTATTGGCGACGAGAAAAAGAGTTTGTATTAATTCGTTTGTGTCATGGCTTCGCCACAATCTCCGGATGTACTGTCCGAATTTTTTCGCTTGCAGAATCAGCAGTCGCAGGCGTTATTGGATGCCCTGGGACAGCTCGTCCAGGGTCAACGTGTGCTGCAACACGATGCGGCAGCCGCCGCTTCATCGCTACCGCAGCCACAACACGCCATTGCACCGCAATTTAGACCATTCGTGGCGGCCGAAGAAACATGGCAAGAATGGTCCCGCCAGTTCCAGTTTCATCTAACAGCCTACAGAATTCAAGGTAACGAGCGGCAGCCGTTTTTGCTTTCTTGTGTCGGTGTGTCTACCTACCGTGTGATAGTGAAATTGTTTCCCCGACGCGACGTAGCAACTCTGACCTACGAAGAAATTTTGTCTGCTTTAGATGCCTATTTCAAGGAAACAGTTAATGTAGTTGCAAAAAGGTATACGTTCTTTCGTACAAAACGTACGGCCGGTCAGACTAATAGGGAGTGGGTTGCAACTTTGCAAGGACTTACTAGGGAGTGTGCCTTTGAATGTGAATGTGGCCTCCCTTATTCAGACACTATGGTGCGTGATGCAATAGCACAGAACGTTTCTGATGTTCGCATACGGGAACAGATTTTGAAACTCGTTAATCCCTCCCTCCAACAAGTGATAGACATATTGGATAGGCAAGACACACCTGACTCTGCTCAGGACTCATTTGAAACTTCGCCAGCAGTGTGTCACATTAACCGGCCCGCCGGGCCCGCTGCACGGGACGCTACGCGGCCCTCGCGCCCGTCCCAGCAGCGGCAGCCTACCTTGCAAACACGTGCGCCGCGTAAGCAAGCAACTGCAGTGAAATCATGCCCGCGGTGTGCAACTAGACATTCGCGTGAAAATTGCCCGTCACGCCAAGCTATTTGCTTTTACTGTCAAAAGAAAGGACATGTTCAAAGTGTTTGCCAGAAAAAGCTTAGATCAGACAATCACAATAATTCCAGGCCCTTTGCTTCGCGCCGGAATCGAACCCAGGATAATCAGGCTCGTGGACCTTCGCCCATGGACATTCATGTAGTTCATTCCCACCCGTCCAGTGACACTTTAGCTAACAGTGACTATGTTCGTCCCACCAAAAGTGTGCGTCGACGTCGCCGGAAATCCCGTACAGTGGCCAGTGCTTCTGTACCTGTATCAGTTCAAATTGCACGTGACAGTCGCTCTTGTCCTCAGCAGGACAATAAACTTTTTGTGGACTTAGACTTTGACGGCACAGTGATACCATTCCAGCTCGATACCGGAGCTGCAGTTTCATTGCTCAATCACGACGCGTACAAACAACTGGGCAAACCGCCATTGCGTGCCGCAAATGTTAAGTTACATAGTTACTCAGGACAGCATATCCCTGTGTTAGGACAGTGCAGCCTTCTTGCAACATACAAGGGACAAACGAAACTTGTTTCATTTTACGTTCTTCGTTCTTCTACTGCAGTGAACTTGTTTGGTTTAGATTTGTTTCAATTGTTTAATTTGTCTATAGTAAATCAGGTCCTATCAGTGAATCAGACTGTGCCTTCCGCCAGTGTTTCTAGTCTTTGTGAAGAATTTGCAGACATTTTTGCACCGGGCCTTGGTTGCGCTAAGGATTATGAAGCGCATTTGGAACTGAAAGAAAACGCACAACCGAAATTTTTCAGAGCGCGCAATGTTCCCCACGCATTGCGTGATGAGGTCGCAAGAACATTACACGATTTAGTATCACAAGGTGTAATTGACCGTGTGCAGGCTTCTCTCTGGGCCTCACCCTTAGTAATTTTACCAAAACCTTCCGGAAAATTGAGACTTTGTGTGGACTTCAAGGCAACTGTGAATCCTCAACTTGTGACTGCTACTTTTCCTTTGCCCCGCCCGGAAGATCTTTTTGACAAACTGTGCCCGGCAAAATATTTTTCAAAATTGGACCTAGCAGATGCGTACTTGCAAATACCTGTGGACGCAGATTCCCAGCGCGTTTTGGTGGTAAACACGCATCTTGGCTTGTATCGCTTCAAAAGACTGCCACTCGGGTGTGCATCCGCCCCTGCTTTGTTTCAGCAATATTTACAAACTGTTTGTGCGTCGGTCCCTACTGCTGCGAACTATCTGGACGATATTGTGATCTCAGGAAAGACAGAAGCCGAACATTTGCAAAATCTCCGAACATTATTTCAGGTCTTGCGTCAGAATGGTCTTCGCTTGAGGAAGGACAAATGTGTGTTTTTTGCTCGGGACTTGCCCTACCTGGGGCATGTCATAAATGCCCAAGGTATACATCCGAGTCCAGAGCACCTCCGTGCCATACAGGAGTTGCCTTCGCCACGGGATGTTAAACAACTACAGAGTGTGCTGGGTAAAATTAATTATTATGCAAAGTTTGTGCGCAATGCTTCTTCCATTTCAGCTCCGCTGCATCGCTTACGCCGTAAAGGTGTTCCGTTCGTCTGGACGACGGAATGCGACCGCGCCTTTCGCCAGTTGAAATCGGCGTTACTTTCAAATACTTGCCTTACGCCATTCGATCCCCGAAAACCCCTTTTGTTGATGGTAGATGCATCGGATTTCGGGATCGGTGCTGTGCTTGCGCACAAAGATGGCTCGCATGATCGCCCTATTGCCTTTGCGTCAAAATTGCTCTCATCTGCGCAACGACATTATTCACAGATAGAGAAAGAAGCTTTAGCTCTCGTGTTTGGTGTTACAAAGTTTCATGATTTCTTGTATGGTCGTCACTTTACCATCATCACGGACCACAAACCTTTGACATCGCTTTTTCATCCGACCAAGCCTGTACCTCCACGTACAGTGCAGAAATTCATTCGCTGGTCACTTTTTCTCTCGCAGTACCGCTACGATATCTTGTATCGGTCCACTGCTAAGCACAGAAACGCTGATGCGTTGTCCCGTTTGCCTGTTGCTGAGGATAAAGCATTCGATTCTTCCGAACTTGCTTGCATGTTCATTGAATCGGAAACCGATGACGTGGTCGAATCGTTTCCGATTGATTTTCGTCGTGTAGCTGCAGCCACAGCTGCTGACCCTGTCCTTGCTACTGTTTTGCGTTTTGTTGCTACGCAATGGCCCTTGTCAAAGTCACGGATCGAGGATCCTTTGGTTCGTCGTTTTTTTGCTCACAAGGAGAGACTTTTTGTCCGACGTGGTGTTTTGTTGTTGCGTTCCGATAATGATCAGTCCAGAGTCGTGGTCCCACGTTCGTTACAGTCCTCTGTCTTAAAGCTTCTTCACCAAGGACATTGGGGTATAGTGCGTACGAAACAACTTGCTCGTCAGCACTGTACTTGGTTCGGAATCGATGCTGCGATTACGAATATGTGCTCCTCTTGCGTGGCGTGTGCCGAACAGCAATCCGCACCGCCGCGGCAATTCTTTGCCTGGCCGAAAGCCACTTCCCCTTGGCAACGCTTGCACATCGATTTTGCTGGTCCATTTTGGAATGCTCGATGGTTGGTTGTGGTCGATGCTTTCAGTAATTTTCCTTTTGTTGTCCGGATGTCTTCCACGACGTCTTCTGCCACAATCCAGGCCTTGTCTGCTATCTTTTGCATTGAAGGTCTTCCGCAGACTATTGTTTCCGACAATGGCCCACAATTCATGTCCGCTGAATTTCAGTCATTCTGCAAGGCCAATGGTATACAACATCTGACATCCGCGCCGTTTTCGCCTCAGTCAAACGGTGCCGCGGAACGATTGGTCCGGACTTTCAAGTCACAGATGTTGAAATTGAAAGAGTCGCCTTCTCGGGAGGACGCTTTGTTGCTCTTTTTGTCTTCGTATCGCTCTCAGCCCCGCGATGGTCGCTCGCCGGCTGAATTGCTCCATGGTCGTTCTCATCGCACCTTGATGTCTTTGCTGCATCCGCCACATCAGGTTCCTGTGCAGCGGCAGACTCCTGCTATTGCTCCTGGCGACGTTGTCTATTATCGCACCTATCGCGGTTCACGGCGTTGGCTCGCAGGGCGCATTCTTCGCTGCCTAGGCCGCGCGATGTATTTGGTTTTGGGGGCCTCTGGTGAGGTGCGTCGGTATCTCAATCAGCTGCGCCTCTGTCGTCGCCTGGGTTCTGCCGCTCCCCGTCTGCTTTCAGCGACGGCGCCGTCAGGTCAGCGCCCTGGGGACCCATCTACTGGCTCGCCTCACCCCCAGGTGTTACCGACGCTGCCTTCCATTTTGCCTCATGGCGTCGCGCCGCCGCCGCAGCCGCCGCCGGCGCCGACCGCAGTGGACGCTTCGCTGCAACCGCCACGCGCCTCCCTGGGTCACGCGCCGCCGCTCGCTTCCCGTGACCAGCCGTCCTCCGCCATGGACCTCTTGCCCGCTCCGGACCAGATGTCGTCATCGCGCGTCGGATTCCCCGACGCAATGGAGGTCGACCCTTCGGCCCCTCCTGTCTCATTACGTGCGCATACTCCGCATGTTGACGTGCACCCTGGACTAGGTTTTCAGGCGTTTCCTAGCTCCCCTCGGACCGAATGGCCGGGTGCGGGTGGCACAGCCTCGCCTGTTGTTAGGCTCCCCACCTCATCGCATATGTCAACATGCGGTCCTCCCCACGGCGGGCGGAAGCCTTATCTCACGACCGTTCGCCGATTTGCGGGGGAGGAATGTGGTGTCACCGCTAGACACCACACTTGCTAGGTGGTAACTTAAATCTGCCGCGGTCCTGTAGTACATGTCGGACCCGCGTGTCGCCACTGTGGGATTGCAAACCTAGCGCCACCACAAGGCAGTTCTCGAGAGACTGAGGAGACCTCGTCCCCAGTTGTACGGACAACATAGCTAGCGATTGGACGTGCTAAGCCTTGCTCTCATTTGCCGAGAGATAGACAGTAGAATAGCCCTCTGCTAAGTTAAATGGCGACCACCTAGCAAGGCGCCATTTGTATCAGTGCCTATAGCTTACTAATATTCAAGAGAGATGTATTCCAAGGACTAATTAAAAGTTAAGTAACAAGCATCTACGTACTTTTCTTCTTATTCATTTATAAGTCTCATGTTCCAGACTTCACGCCCGACTGCGTTAGCATTGCGTGCCCTATCGGCTACAGCATTGTGTCTAGGCTGTATGGTCTAGACACAACAGAAACATTCCTCACACACAAATAAAGAAAATGTGGTGTCACCGCCAGACACAACACTTGCTAGGTGGTAGCCTTTAAATCGGCCGCGGTCTGTTAGTATACGTCGGACCCGCGTGTCGCCACTATCAGTGATTGCAGACCGAGCGCCGCCACACGGCAGGTCTAGAGAGACTTCCTAGCACTCGCCCCAGTTGTACAACCGACTTTGCTAGCGATGGTTCACTGAATAAATACGCTCTCATTTGCCGAGACGCTAGTTTAACATAGCCTTCAGCTACGTCATTTGCTACGACCTAGCAAGGCGCCATTATCAGTTACCATTGATATTGTGAAATGTACCGGTAAGACCGACGTTCTTCATTAACGGATTAAAGTTAAGTATTCCACCAGCTACGTCCGTTTTTCTAAATTCTAATTTCCTTGTCCTGTTCCAGACCTCACGCCAGCCTGCGTGAGCTAAAACGTGTGCCTTTCGGCCTCCTCTAGTAACCCGGTGTTGGCTCTCCTGCCAACCAAAACAGAAAAGATGTTATGTGGACATGTGTCCGGAAGCGCTTAATTTCCATGTTAGAGCTCATTTTAGTTTCGTCAGTATGTACTGTACTTCCTCGATTCACCGCCAGTTGGCCCAATTGAAGGAAGGTAATGTTGACTTCAGTGCTTGTGTTGACATGCGACTCATTGCTCTACAGTACTAGCATCAAGCACATCAGTACGTAGCACCAACAGGTTAGTGTTCATCACGAACGTGGTTTAGCAGTCAGTGCAATGTTTACAAATGCGGAGTTGGCAGATGCTCATTTGATGTATGGATTAGCACGGGGCAATAGCCGTGGCGCGGTACGTTTGTATCGAGACAGATTTCCAGAACGAAGGTGTCCCGACAGGAAGACGATTGAAGCAATTGATCGGCGTCTTAGGGAGCACAGAACATTCCAGCCTATGACTCGCGACTGGGGAAGACGCTAAAACGACGAGGACACCTGCAATGGACGAGGCAATTCTTCGTGCAGTTGACGATAACCATAATGTCAGTGTCAGAGAAATTGCTCCTGTACAAGGTAGCGTTGACCACGTCACTGTATGGAGAGTGCTACGGGTGAACCAGTTGTTTCCGTACCATGTACAGCGTGTGCAGGCACTATCAGCAGCTGATTGGTCTCCACAGGTACACTTCTGCGAATGGTTCATCCAACAATGTGTCAATCCTCATTTCAGTGCAAATGTTCTCTTTACGGATGAGGCTTCATTCCAACGTGATCAAATTGTAAATTTTCACAATCAACATGTGTGGGCTGACGAGAATCCGCACGCAATTGTGCAATCACGTCATCAACACAGATTTTCTGTGAACGTTTGGGCAGGCATTGTTGGTGACGTCTTGATTGGGCCCCATGTTCTTCCACCTACACTCAATGGAGCACGTTATCATGACTTCATACGGGATACTCTACCTCTGCTGCTAGAACATGTGCCTTTACAAGTACGACACAACATGTGGTTCATGCACGATGGAGCTCCTGCACATTTCAGTCGAAGTGTTCGTACGCTTCTCAACAAAAGATTTGGCGACCAATGGATTGGTAGAGGAGGACCAATTCCATGGCCTCCTCTTGACTTTCATTTATGGGGGCATTTGAAAGCTCTTGTCTACGCAACCCCGGTACCAAATGTAGAGACTCTTCATGCTCGTATTGTGGACAGCCGTGATACAATATGCCATTCTCCAGGGCTGCATCAACGCATCAGGGACTCCATGCGATGGAGGGTGGATGCATGTATCCTCGCTAACAGAGGACATTTTGAACATTTCCTGTAACAAAGTGTTTGAAGCCACGCTGGTACGTTCTGTTGCCGTGTGTTTCCATTCCATGATTAATGTGATTTGAAGAAAAGTAATAAAATTAGCTCTAACATGGAAAGTAAGCGTTTCTCGACACATGTCCACATAACATAATTTCTTTCTTTGTGTGTGAGGAATGTTTCCTGAAAGTTTGGCCATACATTTTTGTAACACCCTGTATACAAAAAATCAGAGTCTCACATCATTCAGAAAACATCTTCAAATAATTCGAAATTACTGTTCCATTTTGGTCATAGCGCAGATGTATTACCTTCTTTTTAAGCTACTAAACTAATCTACATCATAGATTAACATTTTAGCTTTATAGATCATTTCTATTTGAAGAAAAACACAGACAAATTCACGACACATTTTGCATGTAAAATATTCTTATGAATAACTTCATTCAGCAAAATATTACACAGAAATCTGAAAAATTAAACATTAAAGAAATTAATCACATTATCATGAATATATTGACATTTAATAGCAAAATGTTCATCAGTTGGTTTCTAATAGTGTGACGTTGTTCATACACTAATATACTTGACATTTAACTTTTCCTTTTATGATTTGCAAATCTATGCACATAGATATCTTTTTAGGTCGTGGTGACAGTAAAGTCCTTTGATCTTTAACTATTTATGTGATGCCAAAAGATAACTCCTTTGATGTGGTATGTTTACTATCCTGTATGGACCTGTGTACAGTAGCTGCCATATACAGTTTTTCTTACATAGAGCTGAAGAATGTGCAGAGTATGCTGGGTTTTACCTAGTCTTTTGTCATATGACCTTTTTTCGTAGGGTACTTAGTTTGTAAGCACAATTAATGTATCTCGTCGCTTGTAGTGAAGAAATGATTCTTTTCTGGCAGTTGAGGCAGAGGCTGCAGCCATTCATTCTTTTCGCTTCTGTTAAACATTAGTTTAGCAGGTGTCTATGGAGTATTGTATATGGGCAAATTGTATACTATTTCTTCAAAAGTTTTAATTTAGAACAGCATGAACTAGCATAAGTACTTATAAATCTGTTAAAGTTTCACTGCATCTTCGATGCAGAATTACTTTCTGGGCGGAATTTCAAGATAAGAATATGTTTAATGTCTTGTTCCTTTATAAAATATTTCCACGTTTTACATGCGAAATTTGTAGCATTGTCTGTAAGAATTTTGTCAGGTTTTTCTGTCAATTGGTAAATAATGCTGTGAGAATCTTCGTGTTCACTAACATAGTGTTTGCTCCAATAGCACCTGAGACTTTGTAGCCTTGTATTGGGAGTATAAGAATTTTCGTGGCTTCCCTTATTTTTGATACACAATTTGTCGTCAGGCCTGTGTCGAGAACTATAGTGGTAGGTATTTTGCCTACAATTCCTTTTATTTTAGTCTGTACTGCCATTTGTGCCTTATGTTGCCACGTGTGTCATTCCTGTGTGAGTTTGTCCTTGATGTCAATACGATCACTGTATATAAGGTTTGGTTTTACTTGTTCTCTGCCCCAGACTGGTTCAAATGGCTCTGAGCACTATGGGACTCAACTGCTGAGGTTATTAGTCCCCTAGAACTTAGAACTAGTTAAACCTAACTAACCTAAGGACATCACAAACATCCATGCCCGAGGCAGGATTCGAACCTGCGACCGTAGCGGTCTGGACTGGCATTTGAGGTCTTAATGTGGTCGGTTCTCGTTCGTCAAAAATGGTTCAAATGGCTCTGAGCACTATGGGACTCAACTGCTGAGGTTATTAGTCCGCTAGAACTTAGAACTAGTTAAACCTAACTAACCTAAGTACATCACAAACATCCATGCCCGAGGCAGGATTCGAACCTGCGACCGTAGCGGTCTGGACTGGCATTTGAGGTCTTAATGTGGTCGGTTCTCGTTCGTCGACACAGTGTGTACATGGTCGGGCATCTGCTCATTGTAACCTCCACTCTATTTACAGAATGCCATAGTTGTCCAAGCAGTACCCAAGTAACATAGCCTCTGATGTTCCCAGCATATTACTATTTTGTGGACTGTTACTAGTATTGTTTTGCCGAAAATTATTCACGTTCTGGTTAGACCTGTTCCAATACTGTGAGCTTTGGTTGGCATTGTACTGACTGTTGGCACTGCCCCGATATCCAGGGTGGTATCTATTATTAGACATCTTTCTGTTTTTAAAGTTATTCCGCAGTCGTTGATTGGTAGGCTGACTGTCATAACTTCATGACATGAACTTTGACGTCATGGACTGTACCCCTGGTGCCCTTCCTGGCCCGCTGTTATTGTTGCTGTATCACAGCTGACCTGGCTGCTAGGACTCGTTCTTACTATTCATGCTATTTTGATTATAACTGACTCTCACATACTCGAGTATCAGCTAAATTGTATCGAGGGCGGCCATTCACTGATCCACGTTGTCTTCGAAAGTATACACCAAATGTTTGCGTATGCTTGCAGTTAGCTTCCCTTTAAGGATTCTTATCACGTCTTAGTGCGAAACCGGCTCATCCCAGTATCGCGTTTTGTTCAGGTATTTTTCGAAATATCGCCTGAGGCTGTCTTGTTTGTCACTACAGGGTTCTGGACTGAAAACCTATTTCCTCAGGCACTCTTGTATACATGTGTACCAGTTATTCTTTAAAAAAGTCGTTTCCAAATTGCACATATGATTCGCATGTTCCAGTCGTTTCAGTTGCCCATATTGCTCTATCACCCTGGAAATATCCTACCACGAACTGAATCTTTTTGATGCTCTGTCCAGGTGGGGGATAATACACCGCGAAAAGATTTAATTAAAACCAGAGGATGAGGAGCTCATTTTTCTGGATAGATGATTCAGAATTGTCAGCACATTATCACACTTTCTTCGAGTAATAATGTAGAAACTGTGTGGTTTGTGTCAGTTTCGTAATATCTGCATGGCACAGAAACTTTACTTGTGTCTGCCTCGTTACTAGAATCTGACAGATACTCCTCATGATTTGGACTATTGTCAAATGTTTGGAGAATTTTAGTGATGCATCAGGAGTGTGTACTTCATTGCGACATTTAGGCAAATCTTTTTGTAATACATCTCTGATCTGAGAAAATTCATTTTGCAAATTTTCATTTGTACTATCAGGTTTTCCTGTTTTTTATGCAATGCTTTCTGTCACTATTTTATTCAAATCTTGGTTCACTTTTCCACTAGTTCGGCGTGTTTCCTTTCTCCCCAATAGTAGTAACTGTCTGTGACGGTTTGACATTGTGCACTAATCAGTTGTTTATCACACTTTCTTCGAGTAATAATGTAGAAACTGTGTGGTTTGTGTCAGTTTCGTAATATCTGCATGGCACAGAAACTTTACTTGTGTCTGCCTCGTTACTAGAATCTGACAGATACTCCTCATGATTTGGACTATTGTCAAATGTTTGGAGAATTTTAGTGATGCATCAGGAGTGTGTACTTCATTGCGACATTTAGGCAAATCTTTTTGTAATACATCTCTGATCTGAGAAAATTCATTTTGCAAATTTTCATTTGTACTATCAGGTTTTCCTGTTTTTTATGCAATGCTTTCTGTCACTATTTTATTCAAATCTTGGTTCACTTTTCCACTAGTTCGGCGTGTTTCCTTTCTCCCCAATAGTAGTAACTGTCTGTGACGGTTTGACATTGTGCACTAATCAGTTGTTTTAGGTGGCTATACTGTTTGCTAGCTCCATTTTTCATACAGGTTTCAATATTTTTCATAACATTTCGTAGCTAATCCTGATTTTTATAAGTTTATCCACTGTTGATGGGAGGTCGTTACATACATTTTCAAATTGTCTGATTTCTTTATCTACAGTGGTACATTGCATAGACAGATTATCAAAATTTTTATTTAGTGTATCTATGTCATCTGAGTGTGTCTATAACTGTGTACAGATATCATCTAATTGTTGCTTTGTGACAAGATCTTTTGTTCTTTCATCTAAATTCAACCAGGTTAATTAGTTCTGTTTTCAATTAAGATTTTAATTGATTGAATTTCATATCTAAACTGGTTTGCAGAGATTTTGTCAGTCTGGATTGTTGTGCCTAGCATTTAAATTGGTCTTTAAAGTGATATTATCTGCTTATAATTTCTAAAAACATCTTTTGAAAATATGCCATTATATCAGCTTTTGGGGGCTGCATAATATGTGCACTTTGTGTGCAAAGAGATGTGTCTACCAAGACATTGTCTCCATGCTGCTCACTTCCAGTAGCGATTTGTGCATGCACGATATTCCTGTTCAAAATTTCAGTTTCTTCTAACTTGACATTGATTCAGATTCAGAAAGGCCAATTGTTCAACATTTTGTTCAGCCAATTGATCTGACTCGATTTCATCGCCTGTCAAGAAATCGGCATTGTCTTCCACAGACATTGTATTAAATTTGCCTATCTTCATCATACATGAGAATCGAAATAAAATTCGACAGAGAATATTTTGTAACTATGGATCTATAAAAATATCTATGAGTGATTTGAAATATATTTCACATTAAGTATCTTCGTTAATAATTACATTTACATCCAGTAACAATTGAGGCTGGCTTCTTCGCTATTATGTGTTACAAATACCAAAATGCAGCCACTCTGAAACTCACAATACAACAATTAAACTGAATATAATTGAAGTTCTATTTTATAATACAGAATAATTAACTTCTGGACATGAATTTGGAATAAATGATATATAATGTGCATCCATGAAAGGTATTTTCTCATGTGAAGTATTGCTGTCTTGCTTTGACTATGGAGAACTGTGGAAGTGAAGTCGACATATTTCCTGGACCAGGCTGAAGCTCTTACTTTCCCATGTTTCTGCTTCATCCTTTATATTTTTGTTTTGTATTCAGAATCATCAGAAGTGGCTTAGAAATTCTGAAAACGTGTTGTTCATGAAACAGAAAGAGGATTTATATGGCAATCATTCAAAATGAGTCCTGTCACAGAATCGTCAATTTGTATCTGCATCTTTCTCCCTCATGTATTTTGTCAGTTTATATCTGTTGTTTTACTAAGAAGGGATGAGATGAAAAGAGGACAATGATTTTTACCATACGATCCCGTGAAGGGTTTAGTGGTTGGATATTGGATTTTGGAATTAGTGATTGTAATGGTTGTAGCCTATCCCCGATGTTATTCAATCTGTATATTGAGCAAGCAGTAAAGGAAACAAAAGAAAAATTTGGAGTAGGAATAAAAATCCATGGAGAAGAAATAAAAACTTTGCAGCTTGCCAATGGCATTGTAATTCTATCACAGAAAGCAAAGGACATGGAAGAGCAGTTGAACGGAGCAGACAGTGTCTTGAAAGGAGGATATGAAATGTACATCAATAAAAACAAAATGAGGATAATGGAATTTAGTCTAATTAAATCAGGTGATGCTGAGGGAATTAGATTAGGAAATGAGACACTTAAAGAAGTAGATAAGTTTTGCTGTTTGGAGAGCAAAATAACTGATGATGGTCAAAGTAGAGAGGATATAAAATGTAGACTGGCAATGGCAAGAAAAGTAATTCTGAAGAAGAGAAATTTGTTAACATCGAGTATAGATTTAAGTCAGGAAGTCAATTCTCAAAGTATTTGTATGGAGTGTAGCCATGTATGAAAGTGAAACATGGATGATAACTAGTTTATACAAGAAGAGAACAGAAGCTTTCGAAATGTGGCGCTACAGAAGACTGCTGAAAACTAGATAGGTAGGTCACGTAACTAATGAGGAGGTACTGAAGAGAATTGGGGAGAAGAGGTATTTTTGGCACAACTTGACTAGGAGAAGGGATTAGTTGGTAGGGCATGTTCTGAGCCATCAAGGGATTACCAATTTAGTATTAGAGGGCAGCGTGGAGGGTAAAATCCATAGAGGGAGACCAAGAGATGAAGACACTAAACAGATTCAGAAGGATGTAGGTTGTAGTAGTTACTTGGGGGTGAAGGATAGAGTAGCTTGAAAGCTGCATCAAACCAGTTTCTGAAGACCACAACTACTACAATTTACTTTATCTGAAATGGAAGAATCAGATATAATGAAGCATGTTGCATGTGCAATGGCGTAAGTACGTGGTACTGGCTGGAAGTATCTTATTGAGAAGATATTAGCAGTTGTGCCATTGCCTGTTTGCAAAGGGATGCCACGATCTCGTTATTTGAAGCTGAAATAATGGCAGAATAATCTGAAGGCACCGGACTTTGAAATCCCTGAACTAAACGTTCGAGAAGATGAGGTTCTTAGACATTTTGGCTGCGCAATTTGCACTAACACCATTGATAATGTGTGCTGGCTAAATGCCTCTCTTTGTTATTGGCATACAGCGACAGTCCCACAGACAATCTAAAACTGTAATGAGAAACATGGATAATTATTTAATACAGTGATGATTAAGGTTAATTAAATTATTAGAACAACTGACTGAAGTAACTTAAAGATAGTGTGTGATATTTACATAAAGCTACACATTAGAGAATGACTACTACTCCCGTAAAGGAATAGCCATATCTATAGGTAAAATAGAAGTGTGCCTCCCTCTTGGCAGCAAGGGAGATGTAAAATGGTCATTTACATACGAGGGTATTTCGCAAAGTAAAAATACACCGTACGCCAGAGAAACAGAAGAGTTTTGGGGAGCAAGTTGGCAGCACTGGTGTTAACCTTGAACCGTTAGCTTTCTCCTCGCAGTCGTTCGGCAGTTGAACGTTGCTTCTGGTTGGAGTAGGTCGTGTTTAAAATAGCTGCGCCGATTCAGAATCCCGCCAAATGCGAAGTGCGCTCCGTCATACGTTTTCTTCATGCAAAAAGTCAGCGACAAGGGGATATTCACAATTACTGTTGATGGGAACATTATGAATCGACAAAATGTAACGAAATGGTGTCGTCGTTTCTCTGAAGGGAGGATAATGTTCGTGACGAACAAAGAACAGGTCGGCCATCTGTGATCTCTGATGCCCTTCTTCGGAGAACCGAGGAAGCAATTCGTGCGAATATCCGTCTCGCATTGGAAGAATTGCATCAGATCATACCGGACGTGTCAATGACAACTCTTTATGACGTTGTGACTGTCAAGTTAGGGTACAGGAAATTGTGTACGCTCTGCATTCCAAAACTGTTAATGGAAGAACACAAAAAGAAAACGATGAGCTTTGCACTCAACTTCCTCACACACTATGCTGAAGCAGGTGATGAGTTCCTTGATCACGTTGTGACAGGTGACGGGACATGGGTTGATCACCATACACCTGAATCCAAGCAACAATCAATGCAATGGCGCCATTCGAATTCACCAAAAGCCAAGACATTCAAAACGTCGATTTCAGCGAAGATAATCATGGCTTCTGTTTTTTCGGACAGACAAGGCTTTCTTCTGTTGGAATTTATGCCTACTGGAACGACAATTAATGCTGCTGCATATTGCCAGACTTCAAAACGTCTTCGAAGGGCAATTCAAAGAAAACGCAGGGGAATGCTGACAAGTGGAGTCCGCTTGCTTCATGACAATGCTCGGCCTCACACAGCTCTCGTAACCAAAGCATTACTCAAACTATTCAAATGGGACATATTGGACCATCCGCCACACAGCGCCCACCGACTTCGATGTCTTCTGTTACCTGAAGTCACATCTTGGTGGAAAATCATTCCACGACGATGAAGAGATCAAAGATGAAGTTGAAATATGGTTCCGACAACAGGCGGCAACCTTCTATGACTTTGAGATACAAAAGCGTGTGCACCGACTTAACAAATGTATGGATAACTGGGGTGGCTATGTCGAAAAATAACAAATAATCCAGATAATAAGATGTAACTGACGTTTTCTAAATAAATGTTCTATTTAAGGACTGCAAGCCATTGTATCCTTACTTTTCGAAATGCCCTCATATTTAAACAAAATACATCACAGAATAGTAAAAGATTCTTAAAACGCAGCTCATCGTTGCTTTATCGATTAGACGCTTTACACATAGTAAAATCCATGTGAATTTCGTGTATGGCACTACATACTTCAAGTATTATTTTGGAACAAGTTGCAGTTGACATACGAAATAATTATTTTTGGCTAGCACAACTGTCGCCATTTGCAAAGAATCGCAGCATTAGTAATAGCCATTCTTCTGCTGACATGGCAAGCTGATAATTTGCATCTTGTTTTGAAATATTCGGTTCAATTGCAGCTAGAAGAGGAAGAAAAGTTTTACAATAAACCAAGAGATTGGTGCTGCTGCAAATCGCTAATCACTGCTAACCCACCACTTTTTTTTACATCTGCACAAAACTTCAGACATCCAGATTTTTCTGTGTCCAAGCCATTTTGTTTTCTAACAGTGTGCTCACCATACGGAAAAACCAAGTTATGTGTTCCTGTTCTCCATGATCGGGTATTCAATATAAGTTAAGTAACTTGTGACAACATTTTAGTGCTGAAAAACGAAACACCTCGTACGTGTTCCCTTCTGTTTTCTCCAGCGTACGTGCTTATTTGGAGTTACAAGACAATGATGGTGCACACAAGCGAATCCCATGTGCACTGCCTGTGAATGCTCATTCACTTGTGTTCGCTGTACAGGGGGCGAAATGGCATTGGCTTGACATTCCATCTACTGTGTTATAGCATTCTTATGAGGCAAACACAATGATTGTGCATTTTCAGATACCATTTCTGAAATGAACATATCCTGGTTAGCTGCACTTCCATGCTCAGGAGTAATAGGTTTTCAAAACAGCAAAAATCACTTTATTTCTAAAAATCAGTAACTTAAGGCAGCAAGTATTCCAGATGTGCACTTAGTGCACACTGCTCTCAGACTCCATATGACCCCAAAAGTCGATAGAAATCGCCTTTGAGGCAGTTGTTAACTTCATCTTGGTCACACTTCTCTATGATGTCACTATGGTGTGTACATACCCAGTTTCGACTATTGGGGATGTCTATCGACTTTCAAGGTCGCATCGAGTTTTGAGAAGTGGGGAAGCCATACCGAATTGTGTCACTTCAATGAATCTCATACCTGATAGGCTTTAAATTAAGATGTATGTTCTGTGAGCATATGCTGCTTCAAATGTTAAGGTTCTCTTGGCTTTCAAAAACGCATTGTTACTTGTATGATTTGTTACAATTAAATGTAGAGTAAAAACATTAACAGTTAAAATCTTCTTGAAGTCTGAAACAGGAACAGAGATGTATTGCTATAGTCCATAATACTGGGTGGAAATGTTGAGTAAAGAAGTAGAATGCAGTTTCTTCACTATTTAGAGCCCTGCTCATTCTGTTATTTTTTTTACCTTCGCATTTCTTAGAGACTGTGTGACCTCGTTAATTTAAGAAAAATATGTTGTGTAATATACAATGTTATGTACATACTATGAACCTGGCCATTCTTCGCATTTTGTAAATATGAATGGGAATTGTATGTGCATCCTAATCTCCATCTCCTCCCTGCCTCTGTCCATCTCTTCCTTCCTCCTCTCTTTGTCCACCTCCTCCTTCTCTTCCCCCTTTCTCTGTCCATCACCATCTCACCCCCTCTCTATCGCTATCATCCTCCCCACTCTCTCTCTCTCTCTGTCTACTGCTTCTCCCTCTTTATGTTCATTTCCTCCTCCTCTCTGTCCACTGCTTCTTCCCACTTTCTCTGAATCTCAACCTAGTTTATTGGATTGCAAAGGAAACTGTGATTGGAAATTGAAGTTACTTAAAATGAATGGGTAAATTGTTTGGGATCGTTGATGTTTGGGGTATAAGACGTGTTAGTCTGTTGGTCGATTTTTGAATAATCGTGGTGGAAGGCAGCTCAACAGCTAACACAAAGAGTGTGAATAGGCATGAAATTTACATAATGAGAGATAGTTACTACTTGCAGTGCTGGAATTGAAACATGGATTCTTGTTAAAACACTAAATTGGTGCCATGAACAGTCTTCCTCACAGCATAAGAAAAATACAGTGCAACTTACAAATATTGAAGGCGCGAAAATGAATAATGTATACAGGATAATTTCTCTTACTCTATCAATGTAGATTTTTGGAATGTCTGAAAGTTGCAGCAAACTTGGTGCTTAACAAAACGGTAATTGTTCAATTATTACACATATATATACTTAATAAAAGTCACTATTATGTTATGCTGACATCATTAATTTACCTCTAATTTTCTGTAGTTGCCAATCATACAGTCCATCCACTAAATCTTGGTGATTAGCACACATATATTTTAAGATGTCTTGCAGGATGGGAGAAATTACTGCCTCTTCTTCTGATTGCAGGCAATAGTCATGCTTGTGAACGAATATTGGAGTAATAAATAAAAATATTGTTGTGGCTGTGATAACTTTTAATATGTATATTTTCTTGCATTTTTGTACACATAGTTGGAGAAAAGAGAACCACCTGTATGAATATCAAGAGCTCAGGTGGAAACCCAGTTCTAAGCAAAGGAGGGAAAGCAGAAAGGTGGAAGGAGTATATAGAGGGTCTATACAAGGGCGATGTACTTGAGGACAACATTATGGAAATGGAAGAGGATGTAGATGAAGATGAAATGGGAGATATGATACTGCGTGAAGAGTTTGACAGAACACTGAATGACCTGAGTAGAAACAAGGCCCCGGGAGTAGATAACATTCCATTAGAACTACTGATGGCCTTGGGAGAGCCAGTCCTGACAAAACTCTACCATCTGGCGAGCAAGATGTATGAGACAGGCGAAATGCCCTCAGACTTCAAGAAGAATATAATAATTCCAATCCCAAAGAAAGCAGGTGTTGACAGATGTGAAAATTACATAACTATCAGTTTAATAAGTCACGGCTGCAAAATACTAACGCAAATTCTTTACAGACGAATGGAAAAACTAGTAGAAGCCGACCTCAGGGAAGATCAGTTTGGATTCCGTAGAAATATTGGAACACATGAGGCAATACTGACCCTACGACTTATCTTGGAAGCTAGATTAAGGAAAGGCAAACCTACATTTCTAGAATTTGTAGACTTAGAGAAAGCTTTTGACAATGTTGACTGGAATACTCTCTTTCAGATTCTGAAGGTGGCAGGGGTAAAATACAGGGAACGAAAGGCTATTTACAATTTGTACAGAAACCAGATGGCAGTTATAAGAGCTGAGGGGCGTGAAAGGGAAGCAGTGTTTGGGAAGGGAGTGAGACAGGGTTGTAGCCTATCCCCGATGTTATTCAATCTGTATATTGAGCAAGCAGTGAAGGAAACAAAAGAAAAATTCGGAGTAGGTATTAAAATCCATGGAGAAGAAATAAAGACCTTGAGGTTCGCCTATGACGTAATTCTGTCAGAGACAGCAAAGGACTTGGAAGAGCAGTTGAACGGAATGGATAGCGTCTTGAAAGGAGGATATAAGATGAACATCAACAAAAGCAAAACGAGAATAATGGAATTTAGTCAAATTAAGTTGGTAGATGCTGAGGGCATTAGATTAGGAAATGAGATGCTTAAAGTAGTAAATGAGTTTTGCTATTTGGGGAGCAAAATAACTGATGCTGGTCGAAGTAGACAGGATATAAAATGTAGACTGGCAATGGCAAGGAAAGCGTTTCTGAAGAAGAGAAATTTGTTAACATCGAGTATAGATTTAAGTGTCAGGAAATCATTTCTGAAAGTATTTGTATGGAATTTAGTCAAATTAAGTTGGTAGATGCTGAGGGCATTAGATTAGGAAATGAGATGCTTAAAGTAGTAAATGAGTTTTGCTATTTGGGGAGCAAAATAACTGATGCTGGTCGAAGTAGACAGGATATAAAATGTAGACTGGCAATGGCAAGGAAAGCGTTTCTGAAGAAGAGAAATTTGTTAACATCGAGTATAGATTTAAGTGTCAGGAAATCATTTCTGAAAGTATTTGTATGGAGTGTAGCCATGTATGGAAGTGAAACATGGACGATAAATAGTTTGGACAAGAAGAGAATAGAAGCTTTCGAAATGTGGTGCTACAGAAGACTGCTGAAGATTAGATGGATAGATCACATAGCTAATGAGGAGGTATTGAATAGGACTGGGGAGAAGAGAAGTTTGTGGCACAACTTGACTAGAAGAAGCGATCGATTGGTAGGACATGTTCTGAGGCATCAAGGGATCACAAATTTAGCATTGGAGGACAGTGTGGAGGGTAAAAATCGTAGAGGGAGACCAAGAGATGAATACACTAAGCAGATTCAGAAGGATGTAGGTTGCAGTAGGTATTGAGAGATGACGAAGCTTGCACAGGGTAGAGTAGCATAGAGAGCTGCATCAAACCAGTCTCAGGACTGAAGACCACAACAACAACAAGCATTTACTACAAGCATTGTCAATGCTAAAGTAAAAATTACACATCCTCCTTGTGTGCGATCTAAAACGTATATACTCTCAAGCGAAACTGAAACAAAAGTTGTTAAAAAAATTGAATATTCTCTGTACATTGCTCTTCTGTTACGAAGGTAATATCAAAGGCCTATCTTTGCCATCTTCTGTGGCAATGTACAAATTTCTTATTACTAACAAGGTAAAGAAGCATTCATGTAAATTACTAATGAGAGAAAAGAAAAAATAAAGAATGGTATGATATTGGGAGCTATTTATTTATGTATTACACAATTGTCCCCCCCCCCCTTAATTTACACTGACATTGTATGGAGGTGTACAGTTCTAGGCAGTATCACATGATTAATCAGTTGCTATCTATTACTGAGGGGGGGTCAAAACCCTTTATTTCTCTGTCTTTTAAATAGACTTATGTCAGGTGGAGATGTCTGCTTTCCCTTATTATATCTACATATACTAATACAAATAACTGAAAGGAAAACAAGTTATAAAAAAGGGGTACAAATATCAGAGACTTTGCATATTCAACAACACTTGGTTTAGTCTCTTTCATTATTGCACCCACACATGTGGTAGCCTGGCACTGGGACTTAAATGGTTGCACCCTTGCTGAATCCTGTTAACTCATGTATGTCCATTTCACATGGAGTGGAACTGCAAAGTGATCATGTCTTGCACTGTGGATTCCTCCACAGATACTTGTTCATTTCTTGGAAACGGTGTGTGTGCTTGTGGAAATTTCGATGCTCTGACAGAAGGCCATCAATGTTACAGCCCAGGACCTATTGCTTACCCATCATAAGGGGCTTATTTAGTGGAGAGGAAATCCGTCGATCAGCACCCACCAATAATGTAAGTTCCTTATAAAACTATTTATTCACAGTTGAGTTTAGTTTAGTAAAAATTTTTGTAAGTTTGCACACGCATACTTAGCATCAACACACTTCAGTTTTGAAAAAAAATCACTTTACCACAGTTCCTTGCCTAGTTCTCATCCAACTCTATTAATCACTTATTTTGTATAAAGTGTCAGATTTCGTATGCTGTTACTCTTTAAACAAATAGTTATTTACACAGCTACAATTTTAATACATTCAATTATTACATGTTATTGCTGACATTCCACTCATACTTACTTGATACTGAGTTTCATTTTAGGAATATTTAAAACGCTACATTAGCTTTGATTATTTTCATGAATAGTTTGCAAATAATAGATACATTTAATTTCATATTATAGAATAAACATGCATAACCGCAGTTACATCGATCGTCCTTACATACATATATATATCTGTACATTAGGGTATCACAAATCTTAAAATAAAAACATTATACATAATTTCTTTCACATTATTCATATGTGCTTGTTATTTATTTATGGAGCAGGTGGGAAAGCATCAGCATCTACACTACCCATTGCTTGCCAAATTACACTTAGCATTGCCTCTAGGAATGAAGGAAGGAATCTATTTGACTACAGGCCTATCAGATTACTAAGGAAAGGACGCATAACTCATATATCATGTTACAAGAAGATTAGCATTGTTCATGGCAGATTCTTGTTATGTTCCCACTACATGAAATAGACATTGTTTACTTCAGACGATGTGAAATTTAAGTACTCATGACGTGTTTAATTACAATAATTGTTGTCGTATAGATATTGTAAAGAGAAAAATGGGTGTTGGCATTTTCTGAAGCAGTGACTGTATGCTACACGTAGGTCGGCTCCTTACTTGTTTAGTAGCATCAAATCTACATCATTATGACGTCACTTACTGGACTGCTACTGCATATACTTTGAATTGCTCATTCATATCTGAGCGGACGATTTGGATGGGATTCGGTTAATGAAAAGGGAACATACAATTCAAGGTTTATTTCCCCAAACAATTAATTAATTGTAATAAATTACACTGTGGCTTACAAATTACAGTGACACAAACAAATCAAGCTGCTTACAATATGAGGTGATAAAAATGTTATATGCCACAGGTGAACAGAGAAACCTATTTGTGTCATTTGAATCATGGCCAACCAAACTGTTTACAATTTGATACATTAACAAATAATTATTGTGCATTGAACTAAATACTTCCACCTAATACAGTTAAATTTTATAATGTGAAGCACAAATGTATAATTTACAATTAAATTTTCAGTCGAAGTTACTCCTTCCTATACCTTCATTAAAAGAGTGATAAAATTTCCAAGAGGTATCTCAATTAAAAATGCCCTAAAACCCTTAACACAACCACATGTACATGATTAAAGTTTGCTGATTTCAACAGCACAGACGACATTCAAACTCTAGCCAACATGGGCCGCTTTCTGGACAAAACATGTTACGACTGCAGCAGTGGACATACTTACATAGGTAATAAAAGAATACAGGCCACCTAGCAATCTTACCAAAATCAGTTTACACGAAGGAGGAAGAGGGGGAGGGGGGAACATAACAAATACCATACGCAAGTGCACTTGCCAAACCTACTACTAAAAATACAGTATAAAAGAATCTCAATTAATGACAAAATCCAGGATAGGCCCGGCAATATTGCACCTGAGCGCTAGTAGCCAAAATAAGGTTAACAGATACCAAGGTCTGACATCATCTTAGGGCTAACTGGCACAACAAATAAATAAGGGTATAAGAAGAAGCAAATGGCAATGCCCAGCAATTTAAATAAAATAAGTAAGCACACGGCTAAAAGCAATTGCTAGCAACTTAACAAGCACACATAAAAATATCAGAGTGCGCCACATCACAAAATGGAACAGGCGCACGCGCAGTCCCCTGCAAGCCATAAAACCAACAACACACACTCCACCAACTGAGCCAGCCTGAACACAGTAATTTCAACTCAGAATCAGGGCGCATGAGCACATGAGCACACCGTGTCCACGCAAAACACACACTGCCAAATAATTCCCACTATCAGATACAGCTGCCCCCCAGGTGAGAATACGGGGGGCGACGACTGGGTACACACAAGCAGAAAACTCGACTCCTAGACTCCGGCCAAAACGGAATCACGCAGAAAATATAAACAACAGTGAAGTAAGGTGAAATGAACCCCTCCAAGTAGACGGGACAGAGCAAACACACAGAAAGCGTGCCCTGCAGTCCTTACAACTCCTAGGTGCAGAAACCCAAGCGATACCGTAGCACCCTTTTCAGAGACAGAGAACCTCGAGCGATCGCATGCGGGGATCCATCAGTTGTCCACTACAGTACGTCATCAACACGCCACACCGCCCAATGGCCAAATCAATGAGGCCTGATAACAACGAGACCACACCTCCGTGCCAGGGAGGAAGGCAAAATACCACCAGCTCGGTGCGAATCCAACTGCTGTGCTGAGCGCGCGCGGCCCCCTGTCAAAAACGCACCAGAGGGCAGCAGCTGCCTCAGCGCCTGCCCAGGCCAAACCAGACGGAAACAGAAATACAAGTCGCTATCGATAGTGCCGGATACGCAATGTGCCAGAGAAATGGCACAATATCATATATATATATATATATATATATACATATATATATATAATATTTCTTACAACTAAATTTTATTAACATGAGGTGCTGCCCATTAAACTTGTATGTTACCGTGCCACTCTTGAAGCTTATCATTTATTCTTTCACACTGTGTTGATGCACTGGTCACTGAAAAGAAAAAACTTAAAATCAACTTAAAATTAAGTGTGCAATAGCTAAGTGGCCACTGATTCAGTCATTCTTTCACGTCAGTATGCAGCCGTTTTATTCACCTGTTCTGCCCAGTACATCACCTTTATGCTGTAAAGAAAAGTATCTACAATGTTCAATGAAGCATGAGATATTTATGCTCCTCATCTCTGTATCCTGCTGTCATCTTAGCTGTCATCGTTCCTATCCTTAAATGTATGTTACATGTCCTGCAGTTCACTTTCTGTAAACACCTGTACATATCTGTATATAGTAGGTTAACATTATTATTTTAGTTAGATATTAATCGTAGTCTCACAAACATTTCCTTAGTTTAACATTAATATATATGATGTAGTCCACCTTAAGTGTATTCTTATGGTATATATATATATTTGATCGTGGAGGGAGTTCAGATGTCTTAAGAAGCCTTGCAAGTTGTCTTCACCATGGGGTGAAACTACAAAGGTGTCATCAACATATCTCCAGAATACCGTGGGTTTCAAGTCAGCAGATTCAAGCACCTTCTCCTCGAAGTCCTCCATAAATAAATTGGCTACCAGAGGGGATAAGGGACTACCCATGGTGACTCCGTCCATCTGTTCAAAAAATTCATTGTTAAATAAGAAATATGTGGAGGTCAGAACATGTTTAAATAAAGCTGAAATCTCTTTGTCAAAACTTCTTTCAATAAGTTGTAGAAATTCTGGAAGGGGAACCTTTGTAAATAAAGCCACCACATCAAAACTAATATATCAGATGGGTTCATTTTCAATGATTCAGTTTACTAATGAAGTCAGCCGAGTTTCTTATGTGGTGAGTACATTTTCTCACAAGAGGCCTCAACAATGATGCCAGATATTTGGCAGCGTCATAGGTCGGAGAGCCTATGTTACTCACTATGGGGCGTAGAAGAACATCTTTCTTGGGGACCTTTGGTAGTCCATAAAGTCTAGGATGCAACGGACCACTTGGTTTCAATCTCTGAACAACTTCTGGTGGAAAGGGTGAATCATTCAGAAGCGAAACAGTTTTCTTTGCCACTCGATTAGTGGGATCCCTGCTGATCTTCCGGTACATGCTATCACTCAATAAATTGTACATTTTATCATGGTATTCGTCCCGAGACAATAAAACAGTAGCATTACCTTTATCTGCTGGGAGTACCACCGTCTGAGTATCCTGGCGAAGCTTGCGTAGAGCAGCCCTCTCTGCCACAGATATATTGCTCCTTTGTGGGCGAGCCCTCATAATTGCAGGGCATGTTTCACGTCTTATTTCCTCTGCTGAATCAGAGGGAAGTGGGCGAACAGCTTCTTCAATGGCGCTGATAAACGAAGGCAGAGGCAGAACCTGTGGCGTGGGTGCAAAATTAAGTCCCTTACTCAAAACCATCATCGTAGCATCGTCCAAATCTCTACCTCTCATACTTATAACAGGGCGTCGAATAACAGTTTGTCGCTGCGATGTCGTCTTCAGTCGACAAAATTTTGCAGTCTGTCGGGATGTGGCCAGCTCACGAATCCAGCCTGATTTGGCCCAAGTTGTACCATCAATCCAATTCCAAGAATCATAGGGTATCTCCACAGGCATCTTCAGGTGCAGGCGATAAAGTTCTTCAGAAACCAGGTCTAATTTTCGGCGAGTAAAGTGGATCCACTCCTTAACAATAGCAGAGCCTGATTTTGTTAAAATATTATTCATAGACGTCGTTTTTATAAAATGTACTAATCTGGCAAACTTCGGAATTATGCCCTGGTCACGGCACCTTAGTAAAATGCATAAAGAGCTCAGTAATCTCGCTCTCAAGTGTCGAAGCTTATCCAATCGTCGAACACATAAAACCATCTCCTCCCCGCAGAGGTACTTCATATGAATCATCAGGTTTTGGCGGCGTAAAGACTGTTCCATTAAGTTTCGGGTGTGCAGCCGCAATAAATCTCCTTCTTCTTCTAATATTTCGGCTGTATAACGTTCATTCATCTTCAGAGTGAGCCGCAAGGCTGCCGCTCTAGTGCTCGCTTCGTCGCTTTATACTGTTGTACCGCGCGACTGCGCATGCGGCCACAGATGCAAATTCGCCAGAGACGTTGGTCGGCGGCAGAGACGTACATAATGAGCGAGTTGTACCTATGACTCCCCAACTGATCTGTGTTGGCATATCGATATATCATTGTGAGCTGAACTGTGACGACGTCTTTGCGAGTTTATTACAGCAAGTGCCGGATTCCATGATTTATCAAGATTGAAACCACTATCTCTATTAATTAAATTCGTCGTCAAGCGAATTTCAATTGCCTCCTTCACTATCGAGTCCCAAAAGGATGATGTAGTTGCCAAAATTTCGACGTTGTCATACAACATACTGTGACCATTCTCAGCAGACACAAAGTAAAAGTGATTTTTCGTCCTCCACCCAAGACAGTTGCACTCGTGGGCTCCGCCAAAGATGATTTGCTGCTCCGAAAATCTGGTGTTTACAAAATTCCATGTGAATGTGGCCTTTCTTACTTCGGACAAACAACTCGAACTGTCCAAGAAAGATGTACAGAACACCGGAGGTACACACGACTTTTACAACCTAACAAGTCGGCAGTGGCAAAGCACTGTATCGATAATGGTCACTGTATGTTGTATGACAACGTCGAAATTTTGGCAATTACATCATCCTTTTGGGACTCGATAGTGAAGGAGGCAACTGAAATTCGCTTGACGACGAATTTAATTCATAGAGATATTGGTTTCAATCTTGATAAATCATGGAATCCTGCACTTGCTGTAATAAACTCGCAAAGACGTCGTCACAGTTCAGCTCACAATGATATATCGATATGCCAACACAGATCAACTGCGGAGTCATAGATACAACTCGCGCATTATGCACGTCTCTGCCGCCACAGGCGTCTAAAGCTAGCGAAATGAGGTATGCTCAACTACCGGAACTACCGATAGATGGCTCTATCGCGTGCCGGCCAAAGTTCATATCGTTGAGTGTCTGCCAGAGATCACTGGTGTCCGCCATATCTGAATTTGGCAAGAAACGAAGTGTCAAAACACGGATGAAAATGTTTTTCGTTCTGCGCCCTCATAAGTCTTTTATATTGGATGTTCTAGATATCTACACATCAACATAATGAAGTGTCTCTAATCTAGCGAGAAAAAACAGTGACAGTTCTGCTATGAAATTCCTAAATTTGAGTGTGTTTTGGAAGTTTGACAAGCTGCCCTATAAATCATTTACTATTAATTTTATGAGTGCTTTTTACTTATTTGCCCGTTTTAAAACACTATTTAAGATTCAATGGAGGTCAACAAATTACCTTACTTGCCAAAGCTATTAACTACAGGTATAATTCGAAAAATCTAGTGTGCAAAACAGTGAAGACGTCTCTTCAAATAAAAAGTTGACATCGTTTGCGTTTGCTTAGGGGTATCTTTACTGACAACAGAAATTACAACTGAACTGTCAAAGTATTACTTACGTATAAACGTAAAAATTTATTATTTTCTTTATCTGAAGTGATGCATTACCGATCTACATATATGCTGACACTGTAATTGCAACATGCACTTACGAATTTGGCTCTCTCTTTGATCAGAAATTTAAATGCCATGATTTTATTAACTGCTGTACGAGATTGGTGTATTTTAACTAAGTGATAAAGTAGAAGCGCCAGTTTTTGACAGTGCTTCAGTCTTTGATACGAGACAAGAAATACATTTAAATGAGACAAACACAAAGGCCAACGTTAAGGCGTCAGTTAAATGCATGAATTGTATCATTTGGAAGTTAAGTCTAGTACTAATATTATATTGGACTGATCCATGATGATGTAGGAAGTGTAGGAACTTGCTGAAAATAACATCGATCACAGCTGTTAATTTTATGGTTGGGGTGTCTTAAAACCAATTTTCCAGTCTGACACCCAAACAATGACTGGTACCATGGTTTTATTTTAAAATGGAATTCAAAACATGTGAGTGAGCAAAATTAATTACACTATGAATTATAACCATGGAATTTTATTTCTGTGAATTTTGGTTCCAGTCTTTGAGATGGTGTCTGTCACTGGAATGACTGGTTGTCAGTATAGGGCCCAAGCAAACACCAAACCTGAAAGCGAAAGCTGCAGAAGCTGGCCAGACAGGCACCCCAATGGCTGCTACAATCTGTGTGAGACAAGGGTGTCATTATATTGCAAATTTAGTGTAAAAAGTTCCATATTGTCTGAATTTGTTCTATACTGACAGGACATTCTAGTCCAGCCGAGTTTCTTATCTGCAAAAGTACACTAGCCAATACCAGTGGCACAAAGGTAGTGCCAAATTACAAACTATCCGGTAACAACAGAAGTATTGCTGGACAATGTACAGTAAATAATATGTAATAACCTGAGAAATTCAGAATTGGTTTGAAGAAATAGAACAGTATCTGGAAAGAGAGTAACATTCTCTACATTCTCTCTCTCTCTCTCTCTCTCTCTCTCTCTCTCCCCCCCTCCCTCCTCCATGTTTAGAGTATTCCTGTAATAAATAGCTAATAGCATACCAAGAACATAAGGGTGTCACAGTGGAGATTTGTTTTCTGGTACAGACGTCTGATACAACTATTCCACAGCAAAACTTATTTTCAATAGGTGTGGTACCAGTGCACTCTCATAGGATAACAGAATATTATATCCTCCAGGAATCACATTGGGTACACCACTTACAACATTAACTGTACAGCAACTACAATGTTCTGTGAGCAAGTAATACCAGTCAGTATCTTTAATTTTAACATAACTCTTTACTCCCATAATTACCTGCTTCTATGTGTGCTTTTACTACAGATTATTGGTAAAGCAAATACTAATTGAATAGGTCTTCACACTTTTAATACTTACCAGAAATTCTGAAAAAAGTAAATTGTTTTATTACTGTATAATTAAGAGGTGTTGACTGGTTTCTTTGAACATTTAATAGAAGCCTTCTTTTTACCTGCTATTGATAGAGAGCCATTCCAAGTTCTCTACAGAACAATCTCTCCCATTTTTCATGAGGTTTGTTATCCTGTACACTAATATTGCTTCTTCTAAATGGTAAATAATGCATTCAGACATTGTTGGTATTAAAGGTAATTCATGAAATAAATTATATTTAAACCAGAAAATTAAAGATTCCACATGGCACATGAAAAGTACTTTGCTACACACATGTATGTACAGATTCCAAATTGTCTGGTAATTTGAGTTACAAACTTTTTTAAATAGAAATATGAAGAGCACAATACTTTGGGCCTGCAACAACTCAAACGTAAAATACTTTAGTTCCCTATGGGTAACTTTGTTCTACACGTGACTCGTGCAACTGCTTTCACTCTTAATGGAAAACTAAATGGTTTATGTTAACGTTAACTAGCAAAAAGTGTAACCATTGTTACATAATTTCTGTGAAGTAAGATTCCTTAATGTTAATTCCTTCCTTTGTCGTCATAACTTCAGTTCCATGTGGGACATATGAACTAACAAAATGAAATGCTTTTATTACTATGACCAAACAAAATATTTTTAACATTTAGTACACAGTTCAAATCAGCAAAAAGTGCAACCATATAATTAAGGTAAATGATGAAAATTAGGCATGTAACAAGTACTGAAATTTCCTAGATTGCCAAGTGCAACTGCAATCACTGTATTCTGTACTTTGTAGTGCTAGAAAGATAATTCTATTTGCATTATCTCCCCCCCCCCCTCCAACACAGGAAAATATAATAGAAAGACCTCCTAGCAAAATAAAGACAAAATTCAGAGAATTAGGTTTCACCTGACTCAGGCTCCCTTATTCTAGAATGGTTCTAAAGTAAAAAGAATGCTTATGATCAATTGGAACATTGTGTTCATTCTAGGAAGTATTAAAACAAGAATTGACATAGTAACAATTTTATTGCTCTTATGTTGCAGAGTATCCACAAACATTACTGTTTGAAACATAGGGCCACTGCATACTCCATTAGATCAAATTCAAGTTAACATGGTTATTGAGGGAAATATTTTCTCACACTGAAAGCCATCTGTCAAATAAGTCTCAGAACTTTTTTTTCCATTAATTTCGCACAAATCACCTGTTTTTAATGCAAGTGCATATTTTGTAACACCAAACATCTTAAAATAAGCTTATATAATAAACAATTACAATTTTGTTACAATATCTACACAGGACGTAAAGAGTTAATTTTACTTCAATGTGATTCGTCTTTTGAAGTTCATCATTACACAACAACAAATCTATGGACAAAGTTTTAAAAAAGCTGTCAAAATGTCACACCCGTCTGCATGGAATGTTCCATTACATAATCTTTTCCAATTTGCGCACTATACATGATTAAACAATATGAGTTTATTTAACTTCTGCCTTATACTTGATTTGTTGTTTAAAATTTTCTCAGCCGACATTTTTTCCCATATGTTTTTAAGCGTATGCAGGAGTACAGGGATGCAATCTTACAAACAAGTTGAGTCTGATGTAAGTCCTCAATCCCAATTTCATAACGGTAATCATGACCAAGAGCAGGAAATGGGTAATCTACAAAATTATTTTTAACAGAATGCAAAATCTTGGCCTGTATGTATTTCCGTCGCATATCCCCAGCAATCACAAACATCTGAAACAGTTTATCTGAGTATTCTACAACAGAGTATACACAGCCATTTGTTTTAACCAGTTCTCCCCGGTTAACAAAATTTACAAATGCATTTTTACTGGCCATATTGGGAAAAGCATAGAGAGCATCACATTCTAATGCAGATTTAACTACTGGTGGCTTCAGTATGTGAAGACAGTCTTTGCATGTGATCTGCCTTGACAAGCGCAATGACACATATCCTGCAATATAATAGACTATGTTTTGCTTGTAAAATGAGAACTTAATCTTATCATCAAGAAGTGCACACCACTTCTTTATTTCATTTTCTGCAACTCTTTCATCAATTTCTACTACATGCTTTCTTGCATGAAAATCATAAACAGGTGGCACACAACACACATTAAAATTTGATCAATTCTCATTCATTACGGTGACACTGTTACCCAAGAGAAACTTTCTCATGGCACATTTGAACTGGTATGCATTTGGATTGTTGTTCCAACCACCTCTGGGCCGAAAGCAGGAAAAAAAAAGCCCTATGTGATCTTGTGACAGTTTATATGTCAGCAAATACTTCAGAGGAGATTCGACACGAAGCATACTTGACAGAGCTATGTGCCTGACTGATTGCATATCGAAAATTATCCCAAAAGCAAAAGTACTTCTTGCATGGAGCAGCAACGGAACACCAATAATTTTTAAGCTTTTGATATAATTTTTAGTGTCTGTAAATACCAAGCCAATAAGATTTGTTGTCAAGTCTCAGGGGGCTCTTATACCCTTTACCTAATGGATTTCTGGAGTTCAGAATATCAAAAATCCTATCAATATAATACAAAAATTCTACTGTTGCTTCACTTCCTTTAAAATTTGGTTCACCAACCCTCCTCAAAAACTCTATACTATCTGCCACACTAGAATTCAAAGTCTGTGTAGCTAATGAAACATTCATTTTTCTATTTACATAACTTATATGTTGCTCTGATAGTTTGTTGGCAAATGTCATACCTTCTTCTTGTTGTACCTTCTTCAATTGCTCAATGAAATGCCATCTAATAATGCCAGTTGGAGACTCGATAGATACTTCTGCTACAGCATTTATGGCTAACTTAATCATATGACACATGTCAAAGATACAATAAACATTGTATTTTTCCACAGGATGAGGAAAGTGGCTTTTAAAATCACCCTTGGAAAAATTTAAAGTACAGCCAAGTGCTTATATTTACCTTGCAGCCATCACATGTAACACACCAAACCCTAATGCCAGAACTATGCAGCCTCTCAAAGCAGATTTTATCAGTGTGGCCTGATTATTTGCCTGTACACCGTTGATAAAGAAATATGCAATCGGGCATTTAAATTTGCCTTTAATAGAGCCAAGCATGAAAGTCAGAGCCTTAGATGCCTCTATTACTTCTTTTGACTGAGAAACTTCCCCACCAAAGTCTAAAAAAAAACTGTGTATTGCTTAGTTCCTCGGTCCCAAACTACTTGCTTCCTAATTGCCATACTGTCTACAATTAAACATGAATCGCTGAACTGGTCCCTTACAATTAGGTTCAAATCAATGTACTTAAAAAAATCTTTTAAGAAGCCAGGTTCACAGTCTACACTTGCCATCCATTTGGAAATCAATGATTTATGGGGCAGAGGCATTAATTTTTGCAGGTAATCACATGCTGCTGGTGAATAAAAGTACACAGTCATCACAAACATTTTCACATTTGTTGTGTATCTATTACCCTTTGACGAGAGAGAGTTGTTCACTAAATTGCACACTAATTCCACTTGTGTTCCTTTCTGATGATTGAGGAAATTATGTAACTTCTTAGGAAGATGCCCATTCTCCTTCAATGAACTTATGATGTCATCCATGGAACATACTTTCTTCTCTCTTCTTCGAAGTTTTTCACAGACGCACTTCAGTTTACGTTTTAATTCGTGCACAATGTCTGAGAAAAAATTGCAAGTTTCGGTCGCCTTGTCTTCCATTTCTACTTTCGACTGTATACCACAATCAATTACTGAAGAACCAACTGCACTCTGAAACAAAGAAATAATTTCGTTATATATGATTGAAATATCTCAAGGCTTGATGAAAAAATATTATAAGAAAACTTCGGGCGTGTGAAAACATCCTTATACTAACGTTTTTGACACAATTCGCAGCTTCTGCATTGGATAATTGGGACATGCTTTCCACGGAAGAATTCTCATTGACAACATTCTCCACGCAATCAGTAGGTTCTGCAGCTGGCAAATCGAGCACAGATTCTATGACAGAACGCTAAAAACAAAAATATGGACCTGTATTACAACATTGCTTAGACCTATGTAGCTCATTTGTGTTCGTACGAAATAAATTCACAAAAGTAAAAAGCACACACATAGCAAGGAAATTAATTAGCTACCTCAAATGGAGAAGCATTCGTTGTCACTCAAAATCCTAACAACATGTCATCGTCGCTGTTTATTTGGTGGCATCAAATGAGTCGGAAAGTCAAAAACTGATGGCACTGCTTCGGGTTTGAGACGTTTCTTCCACGTTCTAGGGCTCACTACGTAATCATCTTGTCGCAAATGGTTTCCGCAAAGAGAACTGCAAGACGTAGGATTAAAACCTTTCCGCTTCACGGAAGTAATACACTTCTTTAGCAGCTCTGGGTGCTTTAGGAGAAACCTGTTCAAAAACATCGCATTAGCAAACGCACTAAGTCTGTATTTTTATCGTATTGTATCGGTAGTCCTATTACCTGTGAAATGGTAAGTCACTTTCCTTACTCCATCGCTTCGTACAGTTGAAAGCGGAACAAGAAATCACCATTTCGATAATACTTAATTCCTTATACACCGTACAGACCGAGAGAAACTTCTTGCCAAATTCGAATATGGCGGTCAATACAGACGACAGTAATCAGCTGGTAGAGCCATCTATCGGTAAGTCCGGTAGTTGAGCATCCCTCATTTCGCTAGCTTTAGACGCCTGTTCTGCCGCCGACCAACGTCTCTGGCGCATTTGCATCTGTGGCCGCATGCGCGGTCGCGCGGTACAACAGTATAAAGCGACGAAGCGAGCACTGGAGCGGCTCGTGAAGCTCCTGTCTCTTTCCTCTCCACTCTGGCCAGGCTCTAGAATGTAGTCCTGTCCACAGGTTACTACCCTGACCTGTGGAAAACCTCCCGTATCCTGATGTTCCTTAAACCTGGCAAACCGCCGTCCGCCGTCTCCTCCTACCGTCCCATTAGCCTTACCTCTGTCTTCAGCAAGGTCCTGGAATCTATCCTCACCCGACGCATCCCCCAGCATCTCCGCCAGCATCACCTCCTTCCCGTTACCCAGTGTGGCTTTCGGCCGTCCTTCTCTTCCGACGACCTTCTCCTTCACCTCACTCATCTCGTTTCCGACCAGCTTAATTCCCGTCGCTCCGTAATGTTCCTCTCCCTGGACCTTGAACGTGCTTATGACCACGTATGGCAGTCCGGTCTCCTCTTCAAGCTCCAAACCTTCGCCCTTCCCATTAACTATGTCCGTCTGATCGGCTCCTTTCTCTCCCACCGACCTTCCTACGTCACCATCCATAACACAGATTCCTACACCTTTTTCCCCTCCGCTGGTGTGCCCCAGGCTCCGTCCTCTCCCCCCTTCTGTACCTTTCGTATACGGCGGACATGCCGCCGCCGTCACCCCCGCCACCTTCTCCAGTTTGCCGATGACACCGCCTTCCTTGCCATTGCCCCCACCCTGCAGCGCTCCCAACACCTTCTCCAATCCCATCTTGATCGGTTCACTGCTTGGTGCAACCAGTGGTTGCTCAAGGTCAATCCCTCCAAAACCCAGGCGACCATTGTAGGCAAAACCACCCCTTCCTTCCGCCTCCTTGATTTCTATCTCACCATCTATGGCCGTCCTATCGCCCTCACTCCCACCCTTAAGTACCTTGGCGTCACCCTCGACCGTCGCCTCTCCTGGACTCCCCATCTCCGGACAATCCAAGCCAAGGCACGCTCCCGACTCCGTCTCCTCAAGCTCCTTTCTGGCCGTACATGGGGTCTGGACCCCTCCACCATCCTCCACACCTATAAATCCCTCATCCGCCCTATCCTTTGATAGGCCCATCCAGCCTGGATCTCCGCCCCCCCTACCTTTTATAAATCCCTCCAAATCCTTGAATGCCATGCTCTCCGCCTCGCCTATCGCATCCGTCTCCCCTCCCCCACGCAGATCCTGTACAATCTCATCCCCTTCCCACACCTCCTCCTTTTCCTTGAAAGGATACGGATCCTGTACACCTCCCGCAAACACGATCCTCCTCACCAGCTTGTCTCACCCGTCCTCTCCCACCCCCACCTGCTGCCGCGCCTGCATTCCCACGTCCCACCCGGTCTCCATCTCTCCACCCTCCTTACCCTCTCCCAAGGTGGCTTCCGCCAGCTCCCCCTCCCTGATGATGTCCTCCTCCCCTCCATCTACCCCTCCTATCAACTTTGATCCTCCCTGCCCCACTTCCTGTGTCCTTTCCTTTAGGCACCCTCCCTCCCTTCTCTTTCCTTTTCCCCAATCCCCCTTCCTCCGCCCCACTACCCCCAGGCTTCCCCTCCCCCTTCCTCCCTCCCCCTATCTCCCCTGCCCATGGCATCTCTGCTCTCCCCTCTCCCACTCCCCTTCCACCTCCTCCTGTCTTGGCAGGTCTCCGGACTCGCACACGCTCAGTGAATATTCGCCCGCCGGAAATCATCGCCATCAGTGTCTCGTGTGTGTGTGCCTTCGTATGTGTTTAGTGTTCTTTCGCCGTCACGCCACCACTGTTCATGTGTGCCGTCGCCGTCATCCATGTTATGTGCGCCGTGTCAACTAGTGTTAGTGATATTTCTCGTCCAGCGTGAACGGCTCCATGTTTTTTATTTTTTAGTGTCTACATTTTTTGCCCGCCGTTTTGATTGTATTCTCTGAGCCACCTATATGTAATACTTATTGTAAACCTCAAGGCTGAAGAGCGGCGTACTATGCTGCTGACAGCCCGCCTTTGTATAAGGTGATCAAAATCACAATAAAGGAAAAAAAAAACTGGAGCGGCAGTCTTGCGGCTCACTCTGGAGATGGCTGAAGGTTATAAAACCGAAATATTAGAAGAAGAAGGAGATTTCTTGCGACTCCACACCCGAAACTTAATGGAACAGTCTTTACGCCGCCAGAACCTGAAGATTCACATATTTTTACCTGTTTGTTGCCTTCGTGTGTTAGTTTTTCTTTACATCTTGTTGTTGCATGTTTCTTTTTGTTTACAAATCTTACTGAAATCAGATTGCAGTATTTTACTTTGCATAAGAAAAGTTCTTATCTCAGAATCCTGTTCCAAAAATTCACTAAATTCATCTAGACCTTGGGGTAACCTTGATAGAGCATCGGCAAAGATGTTCTGACTGCCCTTGACATAATTAATTTCGAAGATGAATTCTTGCAGATATAGACACCACATTGCCAGTCTCCTGTGCAGTAATCTGCATGTCAAGAAAAACGAAAGGTACTGGTGATCACAATACACTTTTGTACTCTTACCCCATAAGAAGTACTCAAATTTTTTGAATGCCCAGGCTACTGCCATACTTTCTAATTTCCATCCAGAGTATGATCTTTCTGCTTCAGTTAATGTGTGGCCAGCAAAACTATTTACCTTTGGCAACATCTTACATCTTCCTCTCTCATCTGGAAAGACATGCCCCCAGACCCTGCGAGGAGGCATCTGTGCACAGACAGAAGTCCTTCTCCATATGAGGTGACTAAGCGTATTTGCATTCACTAATGCCACTTTAATATTATTTAAATCCTCTTGGCACTTGTCATCCCACTGCCATGGTTTGCTTTTGTGTAATAAATTAGGCAGGGCGTCACTGTTCATCAGTTGTTTGGGTATGAACTTATAAAAGAATGACGCTAATCCTAAATAAGCTTTACATTCTAGAATGAAATTTTCACTCCACAGCAGAGTGTGCGCTGATATGAAACTTCCTGGCAGATTAAAACTGTGTGCCGGACCGAGACTCGAACTCGGGACCTTTGCCTTTCGCGGGCAAGTGCTCTACCGACTGAGCTACCCAAGCACGACTCACGCCCCGTCCTCACAGCTTTACTTCTGCCAGTACCTCGTCTCCTACCTTCCAAACTTTACAGAAGCTCTCCTGCGAACCGTGCAGAACTAGCACTCCAGAAAGAAAGGATATTGCGGAGACATGGCTTAGCCACAGCCTGGGGGATGTTTCTAGAATGAAATTTTCACTCTACAGCGGAGTGTGCGCTGATATGAAACTTCCTGGCAGATTAAAACTGTGTGCCGGACCGAGACTCGAACTCGGAAGGTACGAGACGAGGTACTGGCAGAAGTAAAGCTGTGAGGACGGGGCGTGAGTCGTGCTTGGGTAGCTCAGTCGGTAGAGCACTTGCCCGCGAAACGCAAACGTCCTGAGTTCGAGTCTCGGTCCGGCACACAGTTTTAATCTGCCAGGAAGTTTCAAGCTTTACATTGTTTCTTGTTCCTAGGTGCAGGACAACTGCATGTGGCATCGAGTTTCTTAGGATCAGGGAGGATACCTTGTTTGGAGATAATGGGACCAAGAAATTTTAGCTTCTCCCTAGCAATGTCAGACCTTTTTTTATGTTAGCTGTTATCCTGTAGTCTGAAAAACGTTGTAAAATTTTGCTCAATCAGCTGAATGTGTTCTGACCAAGTGGGCGTGGTGATTAACAAGTCATCAACATAGACCATAACCTTGCTAAGAAGCTCTGGTCCTAGTACTTTATCTAATACTGCGATGAATACACCTTCACTTATATTCAGGCCAAATGGCAGGATGCAGAATTAAAAGCTTCTACCACCACATACAAAAACTGTGCACTTTCTACTTTCTGGATGGAGTTTTATTTGCCAGTAGATTTCGGAGGTCCAGTATGGTAAAACACCGGGTATTATGGAACTTCCACAGTTGTTTTTCCAGGTTGTCAAGCCTGATTCAAACTGGTACTAGGATCTTATTAATATCTCAAGCATCCAGAACCAATCTTACCGATCCATCTGGTGTACTTACAGGCGATATGGGGCTAGAAAAAGATGAAAAGGAAGGTTAAATGATCACCCAGTTAATCATTCGATTGATTTCTTCTCGTACTGCCTCTCTTGATTGTTGCCGACCGCTTGCCACTGTATCGGGTGGCCATTATCACTTATGGACGGTGGATAGCCTTGCACTGGCGGACTGCAGTTTGCTTGTCCGTTGTAATTGTTCTTGTTGTTCTGATAACCTCACTTAATTCTGGTTTTTCCGATTCCCATTACCATATCTATTCCCTTTTTGTATGTATTGTGTCAGATATGGTTGCATGCCTGTTGTATAGTAACATTATTATTTACTTGTTGGTTTCCAAAGATGGATTGAGGTGTTCATTTATCTGATGTTTTATGTTGCCATGGTGCCTCTTCATAAATCAGGCCAATGCAATCCAAAACTGACAAAAAGTACTCAGTGTCGTGTTCTGGTGTGGTTTTTCCCTTATTTGTGGCGGAAGTCGGCTCCTTAATATCTCCAATACATCAGTCTGTGATTTGGGATTGGTCAAAAATTTGGTTTTATTTAAATATTTTTCGAAATAACCCCACAAGCTTCCATGCTTGCTATTAAATGGGGCAGGTTTAAAGACTTCACGTCTTAATCTCTATTGAATGGCTTCCGACCAGTACTTGTCTAAGAAAGACTTACCTTGCGCGTAGCTGTGACCATGTTCTGCCATTTCAGTGTCCCACAAAAGAACGTCACCTTGGGTGTAACCAAAACAAATCTTATCTTCTGAGCCTCTGTCCAGTTATGCGGAAGTACATTGTGGAACGCACTAATAAAAACTACCTGGTTCATTTGCTTTCCATCTGTTGAATACATGGGAAACCTGCCTATGTCTAAGCAGTACTTCATCAGCGAAGATGGATTTTACACATGTGGCATTATCTGACATCGGTGTGTTGTTACTAGCATGCAGAGCACTGTGTGGTAATTGCGCATGTGTTGTAGGTACTGCTGTAGGTAAATTATGGATTTTGCAATCTTCACTTGTGCTCGCTATCGGGCTTGTGACCAGATGTGGATAGCTAGGCACAGGTAGTTGAATATTAGCAACCTGACCCACTTAAATTGATGATACGGTTTCCCTTTTCTTCATGGCCTCTTTTAAAACATCTACATATACTTTACATTCAGATATTACCTTCTGCACTAATGTACGACTTTGATCTAGCGTATCTGCTTCTGTTCTTTTGATTATGTTATAATTTTTGCTTATCTGAGTTGTTTCTCTTTTGGCACATTCAGATTCTAATTCCAAGCTTTCTACTATTAATGTTAACTCTTCTACTGGCAGTGGTAAACCATCATAGTCCTTGTGTAGCTTGTTGACAGTAGTGGTCACTTTCTTTATAGTATTACATATTTCTTTTTGATTTGCTCTTATACTGTTATTTGTGTCCATGATTTTCTTTAATTCACCTTCTAAATGTTTTTCATTGTCACTAATTGAACCTACCTTTTCATTCAAAACATCAAGACTTCCTTTAACCTAAGAAATAACCTGCTGCTTTTATTGTTTCGTCATTTCTTTTAAATTGTCAGATATCTCTGTGTGTAGAGTTTCTGTCAGATCATTGAATCTGTGTGTGACACTATTTTGGAAATCTTCCGAAACCTGTTTTTGTGCTGTTTTGAAATGTGAAAAACCGTTAAATTTTGTGTTCAAGCTACTAAGCTGTTGTGCAACTGTATTGAATTTCGTGTTCATATCATGGGATTTAGTGTTCACAGTTGTCAGTAATTGCTGTAACAGCGCATTGGTGGTACTATTATCATTGCTATCAGTTGTACTTTGCATATTAATATTCGGATTACTGATAATCGGAGTCTGTCCTATGTTGTCAAAACACATTGCTGAAACTTCCTGGCAGATTAAAACTGTGTGCGGGACTGAGACTGGGACTCGGGACCTTTGCCTTTTGCGGGCAAGTGCTCTAAATATGTCAAGAAGTTTCATATCAGCGCACACTCCGCTGCAGAGTGAAAATCTCATTCTAAAATACATTACTGTTTCACGTTCTTCTGTTTCGTTCAGCATCGATTTATCGCTTCGGGAGATGCGTTAAACAGTCTTATGGATAATCATCATGCTGCCATTTGTTACACCTGTGACACCTATCTCTGATATTTGTCGGCTTCCTGCTAGCTGTATGTCACCTTCTGAATTACGATCAACAATGGGTAATTTTTGGTTAGCCATTTTGATTGTACTAGCAGTTACCAAAAAATTAATAAAATCAGTAGAAATATTTTTATGTAAATACGTCTTGCACCTGAAACCCGCAATTTCCTATGAAATCACGTTTCGATAAATACTTGTTAATTTGTTGAAAAATATTACGACTCACATGATTTAAATTTTCATAATAATTTACACTGCACTATCGAGTAAAAGTTTGGTATGATTTTAGAGTGCTTTCGATTAATAAATTTACTACAAGCGAAATCGTGAGGAAAAAGGAAATAAAGCAAGCTACAATAAGAGAGGCGCTACTTAGCGTCATCATGTAAGCTATTGTGCAAATTTCTTACCTTCTCTGCATAGGTAAGCAGCTCACTTACATCTCCCATTGGTGAATAAAGTGGTCTTTTTAATTCTCTGCTCCTCATTTTAATATAATATGGCTTCTGTTGCACTCATATTCAAGCAATAAGAAAACAGACAAACATTAGTTTTTCTTTTACACAATAATGACAAAATTTTTGGGCATGTTCATGTAACATTCGCTGGGAAATTGGTCGCCAATTGTGCAGGTCGATTTGGAGTAAACGTACTGGGAGTCAGTCCAACAGCTAACACAAAGAGTATGAATTGGCATGACATTTACATGATGAGAGACGATTACTACTTGCAGTACTGGGATTAAAGCACGGATTCTTGTTGAAACTGAATTGGTTCCATGAACAGTCTTCCTCAGAGTGTAAGAAAAATATAATGCAATGCACAAATACTAAAGCCACAAAAATGAATAATGTATCATAATAATTTCTCTTACTCTATCGATATAGATTTTTAGAATGACTGAAAGTTGCAGCAAACAAGGGACTTAACAAAAAGGCAATTGTTCAATTCTTACACACGTATATATGTAACAGAACTCACAATTGTGTTACGATGACATCATTAATTTACCTCTAATTTCCTGTGGTTACCGATCATACAGTCCATCCACAAAATCCTGATTATTAGCTCATATGTATTTCAAGATGTCTTCCAGGATGGAAGAAATTACTGCCTCTTCTTATGATTGCAGGCGAAGGTCATGCTTGTGAACGAATATTAGCGTAATAAATAAGAATATTTTGTGATTTTGATAACTTTTAACATGTATATTTATTTTATACACACACAGCATTTACTACACACATTGTTGGTGCACAAGTAAAAATTAGACGTCCTTTTTGTGTGGGATGTAAAACATAACTCTCAAGCAAAATTGAAACAAAGTTGTTAAAAAATTGAATATTCTCTGGCTGTTGCTCTTGTGTTATAAACGTAAAATTTAAAAGCCTATTTTGCCATCATCTGTGGCAATGTACAAATTTATTATTACTAACAAAGAAAAGAAAACATTCATATAATAAATAATTAGGGAAAAGGAAAAATAAAAAATGTTTGATTCTGGGAGCTAGAGAGACATCTCCAACTGCTGGATTTGTGAGGATAGTGTCTCCAATGACAGTATTTCATATTGTTTTAATCCGCTAATGGTTGGGATTGCAAAGTTTCAGATGTTTCAAATTCCATAGTAGTATTCTAATCACAATCTGACCCACATACGCTAAATAATAAATATTTCACAATCTGCCATAAATACAACTCTACTGTTAAAACTGACTGCATGGAATAAAACAAAACAGTGCAATGTTGTGTATATACATTTTATTTAAAATTACAAATAAGGAAAATATCATAAATAAGAGAAACAATTTTTATGGTAATTTAAATGCCCTGACATAATAGTTAAAACTTGCTGTGAGGAAGAAAACTAAACCACATATCTTCACAGGACAGCATTTTCCTTTTCATGGAGGAATTTAACTAAAAACTAGTACATTATGGTTTAAAAAATGTATGGGCTCTGTCTGTGTTTCTGAATATTTGTTAGAGTATTGTGCAAAAATTCAACCAAATCGATCAAAAACTATTTCAGATTTTTGATAACAACATTTGCCTATTAAAATATGATATGAAATGATCGTATGGCACTGTTGGCCAAGAGGTCCCATGCGGGGAAGTTCGGCCGCCGTATTGCAAGTCCTTTTCTTTTTTAAGTTGACGCCACTTCGGCGACTTGCGAGTCAATGATGATGAAGAACACACAAAACACAGTCATCACGAGGCAGAGAAAATCCCTGACCCCACTGGGAATCGAACACGGGACCTTGTGTGTGGGAATCGAGAACGCTGCTGCAAGACACTTCAAAAATATAATCTATGGCCATACAAATTTCGTTAGACTATCACATGAAAATTTGAAGTATATTGGTCAAAAGCTTTCAAGATTTTTGCTAATTATACAAGTTTAACACAACACAATGGTAAAAGTTGTATTGATAACAATATTTCCCTTCTGTATATCATGTATATCATGTATACATTTATATACTATATATATTAAATTTATGTAGTCTATGTCTGTCTGAAGGTTTGTTAGAGCAAATGTGGTGTAAGTTGGTCAAGCACTTTTAGAGATTTTTGGTTAGAATGTAAACAATGCTTTGCCTTTTTATTGTATGTGTGTGTGTAAATTTTAAACAATGTAGCTCCAAATTTTTAGCGGAAAATCATGTAAAAATTTGTAGTAAATCAGTCGAGAACTTTTTGAGATTTTTGGTCACATGGTTAAACTACAACTTGTCCTTATATAGCAATATAAATCTTATACATAGGTTTATATGCCACACATATTAAAAAACTGTTGCTAAAGTCAGTCCAAACGTTTATTAGGATATCACATAAAAATTTGAAGTAAATTGGTCAAGAACTTTCCAAGATATTTTTGCTAATGATGTTTTCCTGTTATATGATACACATAGTTATGCATTACATATGTGAGTCCAAATATTTGTTAGCGCGTGGTTTAAACAATCCGAAGTAAATCACAACTTTTTGAGCTATTTACCAATAATGTTTCCCATATATATATATATATATATATATATATATATATATATATATGGTGGTGAGTCCCATACTCCTTTACAGAGTGTAGGGGAGCGATGCGGGAGACCCGCGCCGCCTTACTAGGCAAGGTCCTAGTGGAGGTGGTTTGCCATTGCCTTCCACCGACCATAATGGCGATGAATGATGATTATGAAGACAACACAACAACACCCAGTCATCTCGAGGCAGGAAAAATCCTTGACCCCGCCGGGAATCGAACCCGGGACCCCGTGCTCGGGAAGCGAGAATGCTACCGCAAGACCACGAGCTGCGGACTTTTATATATACATATATATATATATATATATGTGTGTGTGTGTGTGTGTGTGTGTGTGTGTGTGTGTGTGTGTGTGTGTGTGTGAGTGTGTGTGTGTCTGTCTGTGTGTGTACTTATATATTAAAATGTGTGCCTACGTCCATGTAAACATTTATTAAAGTATAGTGTAAAAGCCGGCCGCGGTGGTCTCGCGGTTCTAGGCGCGCAGTCCGGAACCGTGCGACTGCTACGGTCGCAGGTTCGAATCCTGCCTCGGGCATGGATGTGTGTGATGTTCTTAGGTTAGTTAGGTTTAAGTAGTTCTAAGTTCTAGGGGACTTATGACCACAGCAGTTGAGTCCCATGGTGCTCAGAGCCATTTGAACCATTTGAACCATAGTGTAAAAAACTGAAGCACATCAGTCAAAAACTTTCCGAGATTTTTGGTAACAACATTGAACTACTATTTGTCTTGACATATGTAGCCTTTGTCGATTTGAATGTTTATTGGAGTATCGTCGAAAAATCTGAAGTAAATTGGTCAAATACACTTTGAGATTTTTGGTAACAATGTTAAACTATGACTTATCTTTATAAAGGGCGCTCTCTCCTGGAATTCAGAGGCAGTTGTCAATAATTTACAAATTATTCATGAAACACGCAAATGCTAGTAAATATTCAAAACATGCTGATCATCTGGTAAAACATACTAAGTGCCACTCAGCATAGAAAGCATGGAAAAGCTGTCACAATTGAAAAAGGATTAAAAGGTAACTTTTTCTTTGCCATCTCTAAAAGAAAATATACAAGCTATTTATTTGAAAAGATATTTTTTTAAATAGGAAGATCTTCTATTAAAGTACATACGCAAGTGAAATATATTCTGGCACAGGTTTCTGTCTCTTCTCCTTGTCTCAGTTGTTTTGAGTGCAAAAGAATAAGATCTTTTTCCCGCAGTGAATTATAGTTTTTCGCACAAATTAGAATATATTTCACACAACTAGCACACTTTTACCATTGAGAGAGCTTAATGATAAGCATTTTTCGTAAAAAAAAAAAGCATGAAAAGGACGAGTGTGAAGTTGGTTGGTTCTTACTTTCAAAAAAAGAAAAGGCAACAATAGTTTTCAAAATTGGAGTTAATGTATCAATTGAAAATAATGAGTTGCCACTATAATTTGTGTACAACAATGTTTACCACAGTGACAACGATACCACGTAATTACAATCTTTTTACGGTTATATGATAGTCTTATAGTAATACTACATTTACTGTTGTGTTATGCAAAGTATGTTTAATTTTGTGTACGTGACTAGTCGACATAACGTTATGCATATGGTCCTCAAAGGAATGAACAGCGCAGTTAAAAAGAAGTCAATAAAGAGGTCGAATCGCATAAGATGAGCAAGATGTGCTTTATCCACTGGTGTGTAATCTTTAAATAAGTTTCCATTTATTGATCCTTATGAGGCATACACTATTACTGTGCAAATTGCAGACAGCATTTCTTAAATGCATATCCTGATTATCCGCAGTTTATTGCTTGAAATTAATGAGTATTGGAAACAGCGACCAGTGGCATTATTTCTAATAGTTATTAAGTTACGACAGCAAGTATACCACGTAGCTTGGTGCTAACCGCGCTCCGTGTCTATTCGACCGTGAAAGTCGGGAAACATCCCCGACGGTCGAAACTGGGTATGTACACGTCATAGTGATGTCAGGAAGAAGTGTCACTGTGGGAATGATTTCATGTCTTAACGTAGTCGCGCTAACCATATCAAAAATAATCCCAGGAGTTCAAAGCGTTACGTGTCTGATTATGTATCTTTTGTCGTAAAATGATAAACGAAATGGATAATTTTTCTCAGTTTAAATATCTTGCACTATATGGTAGTTATTAATTTTTGTTTGAATTTTAACAGCTCTCGGATATACACGCAAAATAAATATTTATGCTATCTCCTTAGATTGTAAAATATGATTTGATCGGCTCTGGGCTTTTTTAGATGTTGAAGAACTTTGGTATGAACCAAGAAAAACTTTTTTGCCCTCACATCTTTGACAGATTGTGTTCTTTGTGGGAGATGTGTTGGGCAACTTCATGTTACACCATATGGAGTGCATCGAGCGTATGGGTTGTTTGAACAAATGCTAGTAAATGGAATTAATTGAAAACCTTGCGGTATTGTGACGCAAAAAATAAGATCTGAGTTCATTCACTAGTGCCTGCGTTTGTAATACAACTGTTGCTGTGTCAAGCTGAGGGAACTGCACAGCTAATGTCGAACCAAAGTATATCGAAATTAAAAATGGAGAACACACACTGTGTAGGCAATAGTAAGTATTTGTTCATTATATTGCTTGTTTCTACCGAGTAATTTTTTTGAGTTATTGGATAATTTTTCAGTGATTTTATTTTTTTCTCATACAAACAGAAATGTCACATTAATTTTCAGCTGTTCAAATACAGCAGTTAATTTCGTGTATTATTTAGAGAGATAGTGCCTATGGTTTTGAAAATCCGATTGAATTCGTGAGTTACTATTATTTTCAGTTATAGTTGGGGTTGCAATGTAAATCCGATAGCAATTATCAATGTGTAATTTATTAACTAACATTTCATGCCATTGATATTGCAATTTAGAGCATAGTCAAGCTAGTAGTTGAACTAGGTTGAATCCAACATTCCCATAAAATTCATGATGGTTGTAACCGAATTGACCCGTCACTTAAGTTTCCATTTCTTTTGTTATTAGTGGATGAAATGGGCTTTACTCGATAGCTGTGAATTTTGCAATCAATCATTGTAATACATAGATGGTTGTTAAACAGAGTAGTTACATTTTCTCACCATGTAATAATAAGACAAACATTTTGGTTTATTCAAGTGTCTGAAGAATTTTTTTTTACTGTGTTAGTTTTTGGGATTTAGATACTGTACAGAAATTACTCAGTAGACCTAATGGGTTCATTACCTGTAAGTCTCTAAACAGTGCACTAAGTACTTGTTTTCTGCTGTTTTGAAACCATTTGTATAAAAGTATATTCCTCATTGAAAGAGTGCCTTTGGGCGAGAGATGCGGATGATACAGATTCACCTAGTTCTGTTACTTGTGCGTAAGTGTTCTAAAATCATCAACCACACAATGATATGGGTAGATAATTTTCTGGTAGGATTGTGTTGTACGTTGTTTTGAATGTTTGTTACACATTTCCTGTCACAGTTAACAATGCGCAGGCTAGGCAGTGTTACTTGTAAGGTAACTAATGAGCAAACAGATACACAAGTTACCTGCATCTTTTTGTGGCATGCAAATAGTGTGCAATAAGAGTTCATATATTTCGAAGCTGAATATTGGATTGAAGTCATTTGATCACATATGTTAATTTTTGAACCAATTGTTATCGAGTAGTCGAAGGTCTTAGATGATATTACTGAATAAAGTAATTTTCTCAAGCCGGTGGCTGTGTTCGATATTATTCAACTACACTTTGCCCAAAAACTGAGGTACTATTGGACCTTGATCATATTTAAAATTAGTAAGAAAGTCTCAATTGCACAGTCATTGAGTAAAAGTATAACTGGTTCTATCCTCTAGTAGTAGGCCTCCTTAAGATAATGCACCATCCAGATGATGATGATGATGGTAACAACCTGTGCTGACTCCAGTCGCAAAACTGGTTCTGTGCTTGTTTGGATTCCACATTGGCCTTTTTTTATTCTTATTCCTAGATTTAACATGGTCTAATCTGTCATGGCCAGTCTTTAGAGCTATTGTATACGTTATAAAACAATATAGCTAACTTTATTTTTAAAATTGGCTGGCTCTGTGGTATAACATGGATATTGTCTGCTTGAAACTTTGGTTTTTGAAGGCTTTGTCAGTTACTTTGCATTACTATATGGAAAAACTGTCAGTAAATTCTTTAAAAAATGCCTCAAAAAACCTGTCAAATATTAATTTATTTACACGTCTAGTTCTATAGGACCAAATTGAGGAGCAAATCTCAAAGGTCATGGAACATGTCAGCATATGAAATTACAGCATAAAACTAATTATAGATAAAATAATGTTCATAAACCTAAGAAAGTTGTTATATGTTTAAGTAAATGCAATCGGCAAACATAAGAATCAGCTTAATTTTTCAAGAAACTCAACAGAATAGGAGTGACTCATGAGGAAACTCTTCATTTTAGATTGGAAGGTGTGTGGATTACTGCTAAGGTTTTTGAATTCTTGTGGTAGCTTATTGAAACTGGATGCAGCAGTATACTGCACACGTTTCTGCACAAGAGTTAAGGAAGTGCGGTCCAAATGCAGGTTGGATTTCCACTTAGTATGAACTGAGTGATAACTGCTTATTCTTGGGAATAAGCCGATATTGTTAACAAGAAACGACAGTAAAGAATATATATGTTGAGAGGGCAATGTCAAAATGCCCAGACTAGAGAACAGGGGTCAACAAGAGGTTTGCGAACTTGCACAACATACTGCCTGAACTGCCCGTTTCTGAGCCAAAAATATCCTTTTAGACTGGGAAGAGTTACCCCAAAATATAATACCATATGGCCTAAGTGAATTAAAATAAGCAAAGTAGAGTAATTTTCGTGTTGTTCACTTACTTCAGATACCGTTCAAATAATAAAAATAGCATCATTAAGTCTTTGAACAAGTTCCTGAACGTTCTATGTCAGTTTACTATCTATCTGATATTTGAACTGTTCAGTTTCACTAATCATATGCCCATTCTGTGAAATTAAAACATCAGATTTTGTTGAATTGTGTGTTAGACACTGTAAAAACTTAGTCTTTCTGTGATTTAGCCTTAGTTAATTTTCTACAAGCCATGAACTTACGTCACAAACTACAGTATCAGAAAAAGAGCCAATGTTGCCCATAATGTCCTTCACTACCAAGCTAATGTCATCAGCAAACAGAAATATTGTAGAATTAGAGGGCATATCATTTATATAAATGAAATATCATAACATAAAGTGGAATGTCGCCATAGCATTAGCCAAACCAATCTTCAGCAAGAGAATGACAAAAGCTGATAATTTTATCCTCAGTGACACATCTGATAACTTTTGTGGCTGGTGTAGTTATATTCTTGATATCAAGAGGGGACCTACTTCTATAATGTAAGAGTATAGGATTTTGATCTGCAAATGGGAACACTATCATCACAATTCTTCTGTAATTTTAAATCCAAAATATTGTCCAGACAGGTGTGGTCTCTGCAGGTCGATTATTGAGAGGGTAAATTGCACTGTCTCAGTAGATTTTTCAATTCAGCGACACTGTATTTGTGTTGTAACAAAATCTGTATTCAGATCTCCATGTACTATAACATAGTGCGTCCATGTAGTCTTCTAATACATTTAATGTCGTGTCCAGTTTATCTAAAAATGTATTTGTGATAACATTAGTTGATTTATGGAAGGATATTATTACTGACTTAAAATTTTCACTAAATATATCAGCAGTTTCAAAGTTCTGTTCATACAAAAAAATCTAAATCCAGTCTCATAATAGAGCAACTCAGTGACTGGTTAACAGATTGCTGCAGCACCTCTTATGTGCAGTTTTCTGAATATCACTATATCATATCCATAAAATTTAACAACAAAACTGGCAGCATCTGCACCAACTCCGACAAAAACACCGTCGTCATCTCTACCACAAAGAACCGAAGCAGAAGCAGTACTAACAGCAGCAGCTGTAGCAGTACCACCACTGACTAATGTTCAGTAGTCTAATATTCACTTAAACAAAAAAATATAAAACCTATCCTTTATTTACAATAAATTCTAAAAATGAAAACTCCAGTAATCTTTCTTACATTGTGATGGTAAATACCGATCTATCATCTCATTACAGTAAATTCTTTATCTTTTACCACTTTCATATTCAGATTAGCAGTAAATTTTAAGATCAACACTTTTATTCCTTTCAGATTGGTCATTTTGAGTGGGTCTATAGAATCTTTTACACTACTAATCTTGTGGGCTTCTTCCTCTTGCTGCTTTAGACCAAAAAATCATTTAGGCAGAGAGGATTGATGGTCTGCTGTCCACCTACCCATGACATTTGACACTGCTTCTTCTTCTTCTTCTTCTTCTTCTTCTTCTGTAGCTCCCTTCCCTCCCTTTGATGGTGCAGTTGCTACTGTTGATGCTGCTGTTATGAAATGCATAAGTTTATGATGGTACTGCTACAGCTGCTGTTGTTGGCACTACTTCTGCTACAGTTATTTGTGCTGGAGATGTTGGTGTTTTTGTTAGAGTTGGTGCAGATGCTGCAAGTTTTGTTGTTGATACTGATGGTGATAGTGATGCTTTGGCCATTGTAATCTCTAGTGTATCCTCAGCATGTTTATATGCAGCTATGTATGGATGTGAAACATGGATGATAAATTTGATGCTACAGAAGAATGCTGAAGATTAGATGGATAGATCACATAACTAATGAGGAGGTACTGAAAAGAAATTGGGAGAGGAGGAATTTGGGGCACAACTTGACTAGAAGACAGGATTGGTTGATAGGACACGTTCTGAGGCATCCCTTGATCACCCACTGCCCAAATGTCTATAAGGTAAAATAAATATGTAGAATTGCGGACGGTTGGGAATGTGAGTCTCACGGGAAGCATGCAAGGGATAAGTCCCTGCAGTCGCGCTATTCATCTGTGTCCTCGGTGGCTCAGATTGATAGAGCATCTGCCATGTAAGCAGGAGATCCCAGGTTCGAGTCCCGGTCGGGGCACACATTTTCAGCTGTCCACATCGAGGTATAACAACACCTGTCGGCAGCTGAGGTTGTCAGTCAGTCATCACTTATTCCAGGAATTTTGTATGTTTCGGAGAATGGGGGCCTTGGCTTCACTGCCTGTACTGCGAGGAATGTACACACACCTATTAAGAAAAAACCCTCAAAGTATGTTAGGTGCCGGTGAAGTGAATGGCTGTTGAGATAAAATAGTCTGGCAGGCAACCCCTGAGGTACCTGCCACTCCTGGTCGTGTAAGGCTTGCTCAGGCATGCAGAGCTCTGTCTGGGTCGATGTTGGTTTCCCTAGCGTCTCTTGGTATCACTATGGAACGGTCTCATCAAACAACTACTCCTAATGGGACAGGTGTACTGTGAGGTAGTACCTACACCCACTCGTCAGAGAGCTGGGTTGGTCAGCCCCCTGGAGTAGTAGTCTCAGACCCACATTAACAGGCCATTAGTGTGCGATAACACTCATTGCAATAAAGAGAATAGGGGAAATCTTTGAGAATGCCTTCACAAGGCATTGGAAGGTATTGCTGGGTCCCTAAAAAGTGTTAGACGACTTCATACTGGAACTCTTCTAGTTGAAACTACTAATTCAAACCAAGTATCTAAGCTTCTGGGATATGTAAGGCCTTAGGTGACTATCCAGTCCAGGCTGTTTTGAATGACACCCTTAACTTTTGGAAAGGCGTGGTTACCTGTTCCGATGTAATCAAGATGGATCTTGCAGAGTTTTGTGGAGAATGGAAAAGTATGGGCATTATTAGTGAGGTGCAGAAATGTATGAGAAGAACCTCTGGCACATTGGAAAGATCTGTAACATTTATTCTAACGTTTAGTAGTACAGAATTACCTGAACACATCCTTGCAGGCTATCTCTGTCTTAAGGTTTGTTCATTTGTTTCTAATCCAGTGTGATGCTTCAGATGTCAAAGATTTGGCCATACCACTACGGGATGTAATGGGAGGGCTGCACGTGGAAATTGTGGAGGCTCAGTTCACGAGTTGGGCAATTCTTGTACACTTTCTCTGAAATGTAAAAACTGCTCTTGGGATCACTCCGTATGGAGCAGCAAGTGTGAGGTTTACAATGAGGAAAGGAAAAGGCAGCAGTTGAAAGTCATGAGACACATACTGTGTGGTAAAGATAAAAAAGCTTTCAAAGCTAAGCAACCTCCAGTTTTTGCTACTACTTTTGCATTGGCCGTTAAGTAGCCAGTCACCAAGTGTGACACCTTCACACAAACTGACCACTGTGACACCTTCACACAAACTGACCGCAGATTCAAGTACAAACACATGTTTTTTTCGGTGTATCTATGGAAAACTCTACACTGAACCAGAAATCATTCAAAAGCCATCGGTGATGGCTAAGCCACATACTGTTGCCAACCGTCATAAGACTACCAAGCTGTCCCCTCAACCCAAGCAACCAACTCCCCCCATAAGTAAGGAAAAAGTCCGTCAAAAAGTAGTTCAAAGTCGAAAGAAAGTGGCAGTTAAACCTTCGGCTCGGTGAGCTCTCTCCCTCTCAGATGGGGGTTTTACTCCTGAGGATATGGATTTCCAATTGGAGGAACCGGATAGCTGGGCACCGGCTAACGTTACCCCTGACCTGGATAAAACACTGCATTTGCGAGAGAAAGGCAAGACTAACCATCACTAATCAATGGCTCCCACAGGGACACCTGTGTTGCAATGGAACTAAAATGGATACAGATCACATTTGGCAGAATTAGACCTCCTGGTCAGGAGAAACTGACCTGCATCTGATTGCAAGAAACCCATTTCAAAGTCCTAGACACACCTGCATTTAGGGGTTACTCTCTACAGGAAGGACAATGTTACCAGAGACAGGGCTAAAGGTGGAGTGTCTGTTCCCATTGATGACAGGTGCCACTCCTCTGATGTCCCTATTAACATAGCCATACAAGAAGTTGCCATGAAAGTCCTAGCACCATTTAACATCACACTGTGTTATCTGTAGTCAGTGCATCTACATTCCTTGCAGATGCTCTGTTGGAACTCTTGTGGGCTGTCCCATACCCATTCCTCCCTGTGGGGGGACTTCAGTGCACACAATATGCTGTGGGGCTCAGTATCTCTTGGTGCAGGAGTCAAATATCGAGCAACTTGTCCATTCTGAGACTGTCTGCCTTTTGAACTCGGGTCAGATGACACTTTCCCACAGCTGGGGCTCTTTTTCAGCCATTGACCTTTGTTTTTTATCCCCAGCTATTGCAGACTCAGTTCAGTGGAAAGTGTCTACAGATTTATATTCTAGTGACCATTCTCCAATGTGAATCAGTCTGCTGACTCTGGTGGTGGTCGACACGAGACCACAAAGATGGATGATTCAGGGGGCAAATTGGTTGCTGTACTGTCGACAGGCTATTTTTGAACAAAAGGTTTGTGCACAGGAGACAGTAGCCCATATCACCCCCAGTATAGCAATCACTTCAGATGACAACCTGTACCTTGGTGTAATGACTACTGTTGGTTCGTGTCCTTGGAGTCTTTCACGACGGCATACGTGAATAAAACGTTCTCGATTTTCCAGCTGTGTCAGTTCGAATAAAATCCTCGAGCTTTCGATAGCCATCGTTTTCGGGAATTCACTGACTGCTGGGGCTGCTACAGTTTCTTGCTTGTATAGGCATGGTGACAGCATCAGCAACCAATCAGATTGACCCAATGTGGCACGCGCACATAAGCCGACCCGGGCAGCTAGCGGAGCTATTGCCCGTGGCAGCACCGGTAATGTCAGGTGGCGCCTGCCCCTGTCTGCTGATGACGTCATCATGCCTATATAAGTGAGAAACCATAGCAGCCCTGGCAGTCAGTGAATTTCTGAAGACGGTGGCAGAGATGGCCATCGAAAGCTCGAGGATTTTATTCGAATTGATGCAGCTGGAAAACCGAGAATGTTTTATTCACTAGTGTTGGTTGGCATTCAGAACCAGACGAACAGCTCTACGGAATTTCAAACACCATCCAGCTACAGAAAGCCTTTATGCAAGAGTACATGTGGCCCGACTGATAAAAAAAACAGAAGAGGGATTCCTGGAAGGAGTTCGCAATGTTCATTAATTGGTCCAATTCCACTGCAAAACTTCAGGAATCAGTAAGGTGGATTTCATGCAAGGGCAGTACACAACCCCTTATGGCCTTGTTGAAAAGTGGTCTTGGTGAACTCACCTAGACATGGCATGGCTCATGTTTTAGCTCAACACTTACAGTCCCTTCGTCATCCAGACTAGCTCCTGCATTTCAGGTGTTTCGTAGGACTGTGTAGATGAGGAAGCTCCATTTCTTCTTGTGTAATGAAGTAGTCTACAACCTTCCATTCTCCTTGTGGGAACTAGAATCAGCTCTGTCTGTGGCCAGAGAGACTGCTCCAAGACCTGATGAGATCCATTATGCTGTGCTCCATCATTTGTGTTGTGAAGTGAAAGGACAGCTCCTTTATGGTTTCAGTTGATCTGGTGTGATGGACAGTACCCCATGATTCGGAAGGGGGCAATATTAATCCCATTAAGGAAACCAGGCACGACAGTAGCATCCCTAACAGTCACCAGCATGTAGCCTACCCCTTACCAGTTGTATGGATAAGACTCTTGAACACATGGTCAACCACCACCTCGTCTGGCTGCCTGATCCCGAGGTCACATGAGGTGCTCACAGTGCAGTTTCAGGTGCTGCTGTACTCTAAAAAATTTTTCTCTGTTTGTGGAGTTACCCCAAAATATGATACAATATGACATAATGGAGTGAAAATAAGCAAAATATGCCAGTTTTTTTATATTTATATCGCCTATGCCTGACATCATTCGCATTGCAAACACGAGACTTGTTTAGGTGGTTTATCAGTTTGTTAGTATGTTGCTCCCAACGGAATTTATGATAAAGTTGTAATCCCAAGAATTTTACACTCTCAACTTCTCCTATTTCCATGTCGTCATATTTTATACACACACCAGAAGGAAATCTGTTGTAAGTTCTGAACTGCATATAGTGGGCCTTTTCAAAGTTTAATGACAGTGAATTGGCTATGAACCACTTATTAATGTCAGTAAAAATTTGATTAGCTGCCCTTTCTAAATTTATATTTGATTTACTATTTATTGCAATGTTTGTATAATCTGCAAATAAGACAAACTTGGCATCTGGTATTGTAACAGATGACAGGTCATTAATATACACAAGAAACAGTAGTGGGCCTAGTATGGAACTTTGGGGAACACCACATGTAATTTCTTCCCAGTCAGATGATGTCTGATTGCTTACTGCTGAAGTGTTACGTAATGACACCCTTTGTTTTCTATTAGTAAGAGATGACTGAAACCACTTTGCAGCACTACCAGTGACGCCATAATATTTTAATTTTCTTAAAAGAATGCTGTGATTGACACAAACGCCTTTGACAGGTCACAGAATATGCCAGTTGCCTCTGATTTGTTGTCCAATGAATTAAAGACATTTTCGCTGTAAGTGTACATAGCTTTCTCAATATCAGAACCCTTAAGAAACCCAAACTGTGACTTTGACAGTATGTTATTTTCACTAAGCTGCTTAAGTAGACACTTGAACATAACATTTTCAAAGATTTTTGAAAAAGCTGGCAAAAGTGAGAGCGGTCGGTAATTTGATAGCATTTCTTTGTCCCCTTTCTTGTGGATAGGTACAACTTCAGCATATTTAAGCCAGTCCGGGAATGTTCCTGTGACAAGTGATTGACTACACAAATAACTTAATATATGACTAAGCTCACATGAACACTCTTTTATTAACTTTGTTGATATGTTATCATAACCACTAGAATGCTTTGATTTCAAGGACTTTGATGGATTTTATTTCTTTGGGTGAAGTAAGTGTCAATTCCATTTTACTGAAATTGCTTGTGTGCACTGGTCTCAGATATTCCATTGCATTATTTACTGAACTTGACAACCCCATGCTATCCGTAAGGGAGACAAAATACTTGTTTAAATGGTTTGCAACACAACATGCGTTTGTTACCAGGGTTTCATTTATTTTTAGAGCTATATATTCCTCCTCCTTCCCCCATGAACCATGGACCTTGCCGTTGGTGGGGAGGCTTGCGTGCCTCAGCGATACAGATGGCCGTACCGTAGGTGCAACCACAACGGAGGGGTATCTGTTGAGAGGCCAGACAAACATGTGGTTCCTGAAGAGGGGCAGCAGCCTTCTCAGTAGTTGTAGGGGCAACAGTCTGGATGATTGACTGATCTGGCCTTGTAACATTAACCAAAACGGCCTTGCTGTGCTGGTACTGCGAATGGCTGAAAGCAAGGGGAAACTACAGCCGTAATTTTTCCCGAGGACATGCAGCTTTACATGCAGCTTTACTGTATGATTAAATGATGATGGCGTCCTCTTGGGTAAAATATTCCGGAGGTAAAATAGTCCCCCATTCGGATCTCCGGGCGGGGACTACTCAAGAGGAAGTCGTTATCAGGAGAAAGAAAACTGGCAATCTACGGATCGGAGCGTGGAATGTCAGATCCCTTAATCGGGCAGGTAGGTTAGAAAATTTAAAAAGGGAAATGGATAGGTTAAAGTTAGATATAGTGGGAATTAGTGAAGTTCGGTGGCAGGAGGAACAAGACTTCTGGTCAGGCGAATACAGGGTTATAAATACAAAATCAAATAGAGGTAATGCAGGAGTAGGTTTAATAATGAATAAAAAAATAGGAGTGCGGGTTAGCTACTACAAACAGCATAGTGAACGCATTATTGTGGCCAAGATACACAAAGCCCATGCCTACTACAGTAGTACAAGTTTATATGCCAACTAGCTCTGCAGATGATGAAGAAATTGATGAAATGTATGACGAGATAAAAGAAATTATTCAGGTAGTGAAGGGAGACGAAAATTTAATAGTCATGGGTGACTGGAATTCGTCAGTAGGAAAAGGGAGAGAAGGAAACGTAGTAGGTGAATATGGATTGGGGGGAAGAAATGAAAGAGGAAGCCGCCTTGTAGAATTTTGCACAGAGCATAACTTAATCATAGCTAACACTTGGTTCAAGAATCATAAAAGAAGGTTGTATACCTGGAAGAATCCTGGAGATACTAATAGGTATCAGATAGATTATATAATGGTAAGACAGAGATTTAGGAACCAGGTTTTAAATTGTAAGACATTTCCAGGGGCAGATGTGGATTCTGACCACAATCTATTGGTTATGAACTGCAGATTGAAACTGAAGAAACTGCAAAAAGGTGGGAATTTAAGGAGATGGGACCTGGATAAACTGAAAGAACCAGAGGTTGTAGAGAGTTTCAGGGAGAGCATAAGGGAACAATTGACAGGAATGGGGGAAAGAAATACAGTAGAAGAAGAATGGGTAGCTCTGAGGGATGAAGTAGTGAAGGCAGCAGAGGATCAAGTAGGTAAAAAGACGAGGGCTAATAGAAATCCTTGGGTAACAGAAGAAATATTGAATTTAATTGATGAAAGAAGAAAATACAAAAATGCAGTAAATGAAGCAGGCAAAAGGGAATACAAACGTCTCAAAAATGAGATCGACAGAAAGTGCAAAATGGCTAAGCAGGGATGGCTAGAGGACAAATGTAAGGATGTAGAGGCTTGTCTCACTAGGGGTAAGATAGATACTGCCTACAGGAAAATTAAAGAGACCTTTGGAGAGAAGAGAACCACTTGTATGAATATCAAGAGCTCAGATGGCAACCCAGTTCTAAGCAAAGAAGGGAAGGCAGAAAGGTGGAAGGAGTATATAGAGGGTTTATACAAGGGTGATGTACTTGAGGACAATATTATGGAAATGGAAGAGGATGTAGATGAAGATGAAATGGGAGATAAGATACTGCGTGAAGAGTTTGACACAGCACTGAAAGACCTGAGTCGAAACAAGGCCCCGGGAGTATACAACATTCCATTAGAACTACTGATGGCCTTGGGAGAGCCAGTCATGACAAAACTCTACCATCTGGTGAGCAAGATGTATGAGACAGGCGAAATACCCACAGACTTCAAGAAGAATATAATAATTCCAATCCCAAAGAAGGCAGGTGTTGACAGATGTGAAAATTACCGAACTATCAGTTTAATAAGTCACAGCTGCAAAACACTAACGCGAATTCTATACAGACGAATGGAAAAACTGGTAGAAGCGGACCTCGGGGAAGATCAGTTTGGATTCCGTAGAAATGTTGGAACACGAGAGGCAATACTAACCTTACGACTTATCTTAGAAGAAAGATTAAGAAAAGGCAAACCTACATTTCTAGCATTTGTAGACTTAGAGAAAGCTTTTGACAACGTTAACTGGAATACTCTCTTTCAAATTCTGAAGGTGGCAGGGGTAAAATACAGGGAGCGAAAGGCTATTTACAATTTGTACAGAAACCAGATGGCAGTTATAAGAGTCGAGGGGCATGAAAGGGAAGCAGTGGTTGGGAAAGGAGTGAGACAGGGTTGTAGCCTCTCCCCGATGTTATTCAATCTGTATATTGAGCAATCAGTAAAGGAAACAAAAGAAAAATTCGGAGTAGGTATTAAAATTCATGGAGAAGAAGTAAAAACTTTGAGGTTCGCCGATGACATTGTAATTCTGTCAGAGACAGCAAAGGACTTGGAAGAGCAGTTGAACGGAATGGACAGTGTCTTGAAAGGAGGATATAAGACGAATATCAACAAAAGCAAAACGAGGATAATGGAATGTAGTCAAATTAAATCGGGTGATGCTGAGGGGATTAGATTAGGAAATGAGACACTTAAAGTAGTAAAGGAGTTTTGCTATTTAGGGAGTAAATTAACTGATGATGGTCGAAGTAGAGAGGATATAAAATGTAGACTGGCAATGGCAAGGAAATCGTTTCTGAAGAAGAGAAATTTGTTAACATCGAGTATTGATTTAAGTGTTAGGAAGTCGTTTCTAAAAATATTTGTATGGAGTGTAGCCATGTATGGAAGTGAAACATGGACGATAACCAGTTTGGACAAGAAGAGAATAGAAGCTTTCGAAATGTGGTGCTACAGAAGAATGCTGAAGATAAGGTGGGTAGATCACGTAACTAATGAGGAGGTATTGAATAGGATTGGGGAGAAGAGAAGTTTGTGGCACAACTTGACTAGAAGAAGGGATAGGTTGGTAGGACATGTTTTAAGGCATCAAGGGATCACAAATTTAGCATTGGAGGGCAGCGTGGAGGGTAAAAATCGTAGAGGGAGACCAAGAGATGAATACACTATGCAGATTCAGAAGGATGTAGGCTGCAGTAGGTACTGGGAGATGAAGAAGCTTGCACAGGATAGAGTAACATGGAGAGCTGCATCAAACCAGTCTCAGGACTGAAGACCACAACAACAACAATTCCTCCTCATTTCTGGTCCTACCTGTCTCTGACTTAACTATATCCCATATTATTTTTATTTTATTGCTGGATGTATTTATCTTCTTCTCATAATGCAGGTGTTTAGATTTCTGGACAATCTTCAATATTTTGCAGTAATTTTTGTAATGAGCTAGTATCAAAGGTGTCCCTATGTATCAGATAGTTTACTTTTTGTCTCGCATGATATCTTTATCCCTTGTGTGTTCCATGGTTTCTTATTAGACTTCTGCTTAATTTGAGTTATCTTCAGGGGAAAACAATTTTCAAATAAGGTGCTAACTTTATTAATGATTGTTTTGTATTTTCCATTTGTGTCTTGGATGCTGTAAACATCCATCAAATTAATTTCTTTGAGCAATCTCCTAAATTTCTCCGTTTTTGACTGTTTTATTGGCCTTCTGTACTCAGTTCTGAGAGATGTTTTACCCTGACAATTTCCAAAATTTAATGTTAGATGTTGCATGTCATGGTCAGATAGCCCATTTACAACTTTTTGTAATGTGGCTTAGTTGCCTAGAATTGTCTATAAATATATTATCAATGGCAGTCTTAGAACATTTGTATACCCTAGTTGGGAAATTTACAGTAGAAATTAAATTGAATGACAATGTAACTGATTTCAGTAACTGTTTACTGACAGTGTTTTTCAGGACATCTATATTAAAATCACCAGCAACCACTAGCTCTTAGTTTTTTTTTTTTTTTTTTTTTTTTTTTTTTTTTTTAGATAATAAATCTTCAAGACTGTTTATAAACAGGTTGAAATTTCCTGAAGGTGCTCTGTATACGGCTAGTATTATAAAGTACCTATTATGAAATTCTATCTCTGTTGCACATGCTTCTAAGTGCTGCTCTAAGCAAAATTCATTAATGTCAATATTCTTAAACTTAAAACTGTTTTTAACAAATGTACCAACTCCTCCTTTCTCTATCTTTTGTCTACAGAAGTAGGAGGCCAACTTAAATTCTGTAAGGTTTAACATATCTATACCATCAGAGAGGCAGATTTTATATCAACAGAGTTTGATGACTCTAATTCATCAGTGCACATAAGTAGTTCATTAATTTTACTTCTAAGCCCTCTAATACTTTGATGCACTAAAGATAGTTGGCATTTCACATTTACTGATATGAAATCAGGTGGAAATAAAATTTCTGCTGATTGCTATAATTTTTTAACCAACAGCTGTGTTCGCTTATCCAATGTGCCAGGATTATGCTGTTTGATTTCTTTATTAAACTGAAGGTTTGTTTCAATCTTTACTTTTCTCAGAACTTGACTTGGTTCTGTCCTAAAAAAGGTGTTGCTCCAACACCTATGACCACTGGTATATTACCACTCTTGGCAGTGCCTCCCCCCTTCCATTTCTTGCTATTAGCCCAGCCAGTTTACCCTTGCCTTTCCTGTTGAGGTGTAGGCCATGTCTAGTATAATCCCACCTACTCAGAGAATCAAGGCAATGTACTAAGTGTCACATTATTTGCCATTGCCATTAATGGCATTCCTCTGCAGTCAGGAGCCCTGTCAAATGCTCTTTGTTTGTGGATGACTTTGCAATCTTCTATTCTTCCTCCAATTGTACAATAATAATGAGGTAGCTACATCTGATCAGGAGGCTGAAAACCTCAGCCAAGACAACTGGTTTCTGGTTCTCACCGGAGAAGACTACATGTGTCAGTTTTAGCCATGCTCATTGGAAGTTTTAACCATCCAGTGCTCACAGCGGGGGGAAATATTTGCAGTTTGCAGGAAACACTGCACTTGTTGAGTTTATTATTTGACTCGAAATTAACTTGGCTCCCACACATGAGACGTATGAACAAAGTGCTTCCAATCATTGAATATTTTGAAATGCCTTAGCGGAAAAGTGTGGGGAGCTGACGGGTCCTGCCTCCTGCAGTTTTATTGGGCATTTGTTCCATCACATTTAGATTGTGGCAGTGTGGTCTGTGGATCAGTCTGTGTTTTCTACCTCAAGTTGTTAGATGCTGCCCACCATGAGGGCATTTCAGATATCGACTGGCGCTTTTCACACTAGTCCAGTTCAGAGTCTGTGTGCAGAGACTGATGCCCACCACTTTGGATTCGATGCAGTGTTCTTTTGGTTTGACAGGCACTAAAAATGCTGTTCAGGCAAGGTCCCCATGTGACCAAGCCGTTTGGGATACGTGCTGCTGACTGTCTCTAGGATATAGATCTCAGACCTCTGAATACACAGCCATGGATGGAACACGTTGCTGCCTTGGTATCTTCGAAGCTCCAAAGTAATTTTAAGCTTGACACAGTACTCCAGGTTAAAAAAAAACGTAAACTTTTTCTTCCATATTAAGTACATACCAGTTTCATTGTTTATACATATGGGTCCCAGCAAGAGAATGTCTTTGGTTGTTCTGCCGATTTTCCTGATAGGGTTTTCAATGTGTGTCTTCCATAATAATTTACAAATTATGATGCAGAGTTGTATTGGATTATGATGGCACTGGATAGGATTCAGTCATCACTATACAAGGTTCCTTGTCTATTCTGACTCACTCACTGTGCTACAAGCACTTCACCAAATGTATCCAGTAGACCAGTTGGTTCATGATTTCTTACAGTGGCTCCAACACAGTGGCAAAGAGGTGATATTTTGCTTTGTACCTGGCCACATCGGGATACAGGGAAACATGGCCAACAAAGCAGCCAAGCAAGCATCTCGGGATGGTGTTGCCTGTCAATGTCCCATCCCATTGCACACAGTCATCTCATTATGACGAGATGCATCATGCATCAGTAGGAGACTGTGTGGTTGAAGGTGACAGAAAACAAGCTTTGGTTGCTCAAATCGACCACACAGGCATGGCGGACTTCGTGTCAGCCACACTGCTGGAAGGGGGTCCTGCTTACCAGGCTGTGCATCAGACAAAGCTGTTTAACGCATGGCTTCCTCCTCTGGTGGGAGGATCCATCACTCGGTGGGATTTGTGGTATGTCACTTTCAATTCAGCATATTTAGACCATGTCTTATATATTATCACAAATAACCCTCAGTGTCGATAGAGATCTGCCCACCATACTCACCAATACTGATTCCAGTGTTACAAGAGTGGTGACATTTTGTGAACTATCAGGCCTCATCCCTAAACTGTCGGGGAAGGAAGGGAGGCTTTGATGCATCATAAACTGCTCTGCACGTGGGGGACAGCCTTCGTCACCATCCATGAGGTTTGCATGCTGAATTTTTGTCAGGGTGGTGATGACCATGATGTTGAGTACTCGTAAGCCAAAATCACCACCACCACCATTTCTGATAACGAGGTATTGGTTTCACAGCCGTGGTTGCTTTGCACTGTGCTGACTGATAGTTGCAAGTAGTCAGGATCCATGATTGTCTGATAATACTAATATTTTATATGTTGCTTGCAGTTTTTGTCCAGTGCTGTTCTGAAGTTTTTCCTAGTTGGTCAACTGACAAAAACTATCACTGTGAACTTGGATTCTGTTCAGGTGTGAAACTAAAGCACTTTCCACATTTTTTATCTTATCACTGTGTGATACGCCGTTGTGATTTCTGTTAGGTTGCTTGTACTCATAATATTTATATTTTTAAGTTCGTAAGTCTTCTAAAAGTACTGTAATAATTATGTCTTTGTTGGTGTTTTTCTTTGGGTTTTGGCATTGCTTGTCACATTTAGTGCAATGCCACACTTTCCATTTAGGATTTACGTTAAAACAGTTGAAGTGATATTCTGTGCTACAATTTAAGCACATCATACCCTTAATAGTATGTTACTTGCAAAAGCAGGAATTTGTGTCAGTATTTTCTGTGGTTTGTTGTAAAATGGTGTACAGGGTGTAGATGGGTTTCTTTTATTACCTGTTCCAACTGGACTTCTGCTTCTGTCTGTGAGATTAACGAATGGTCTGGTTCTTTACATCTCAGATTTTGAAAATTTTTTGTACACTTGCAGTAATGGTTGATGCAGAAATAATCCCAAATTAAAATTTTTTAGACCTTTCAGTTCTGAGTTATTAATTTTAAAAACTTCCAAAATTATGCAGTTATTGTTAAATTTTGAAACCTTAAAAACCACTACATCTCAAACTATTTTACTTGCAGACCTAAAATTTCTACCATTTTGTTAAGTTTCTTAAAGGCTTCACATGTATGTGCTAATTGACGATATTCATAACAATGCTGAATATCTCCAAATTTAATAATTTTTGAATTTTGAATCTTTCAAGATTGGAATTTTGTTTTATTTCCAAAAAATGTTACTTGTACATTAGATGTTAATGTGTATCAAATTAATTTATTTTACTGGTAAGTGCAGCACCATGTGCCTACTCTGTGTAAGGATTTGGACTTGTTGCTAAGATGTAATATGTCGAAAACCAAATAAGACTGTCACGGGAGAGGGTAAGGAGTCATTCCAATCCCGGGAGCGGAAAGACTTACCTTAGGGGGAAAAAAGGACAGGTATACAATCTCGCGCGCGCACACACACACACATATACAGACACAAGCAGACATATTTAAAGACAAAGAGTTTGCCCAAACTATTTGTCTTTAAATATGTCTGCTTGTGTCTGTATATGTGTGCGAGTGTATACCCGTCCTTTTTTCCCCCTAAGGTAAGTCTTTCCGCTCCCGGGATTGGAATGACTCCTTACCCTCTCCTCTAAAACCCACATCCTTTCGTCTTTCCCTCTCCTTCCCTCTTTCCTGATGAGGCAACAGTTTGTTGTGAAAGCTTGAATTTTGTGTGTGTGTTTGTGTTTGTTTGTGTGTCTATCGACCTACCAGCGCTTTCGTTCGGTAAGTCACATCATCTTTGTTTTTAGGTATATTTTTCCCACGTGGAATGTTTCCCTCAATAATATATATATATATATATATATATATATATATATATATATATATATATATATATATATATATATAACAGAGGGAAACATTCCACGTGGAAAAAATATATCTAAAAAGAAAGATGATGAGACTTACCAAACAAAAGCGCTGGCAGGTCGATAGACACACAAAAACACAAATATACACACAAAATTCTAGCTTTCGCAACCAACGGTTGCTTCGTCAGGAAAGAGGGAAGGAGAGGGAAAGATGAAAGGATGTGGGTTTTAAGGGAGAGGGTAAGGAGTCATTCCAATCCCGGGAGCGGAAAGACTTACCTTAGGGGGAAAAAAGGAAAGGTATACACTCGCACACACACACATATCCATCCACACATACAGACACAAGCAGACATATTTAAAGGTCTTTAAATATGTCTGCTTGTGTCTGTATGTGTGGATGGATATGTGTGTGTGTGCGAGTGTATACCTTTCCTTTTTTCCCCCTAAGGTAAGTCTTTCCGCTCCCGGGATTGGAATGACTCCTTACCCTCTCCCTTAAAACCCACATCCTTTCATCTTTCCCTCTCCTTCCCTCTTTCCTGACGAAGCAACCGTTGGTTGCGAAAGCTAGAATTTTGTGTGTATATTTGTGTTTTTGTGTGTCTATCGACCTGCCAGCGCTTTTGTTTGGTAAGTCTCATCATCTTTCTTTTTATATATATATATATATATATATATATATATATATATCAAAAAACAAAGATGATGTGACTTACTGTTTCCCTCTCTCTCTCTCTCTCTCTCTCTCTCTCTCTCTCTATAGAGAGAGAGAGAGAGAGAGAGAGAGAGAGAGAGAGAGAGAGAGAGATAGCTGTTATTTCTTCACAGTGGGTTATTAGAGTGCATTGTAACGAAATATTTTACTTGAACAAGAACGATATTACAGTGATCTACAACCAATGTTATTTGAGTATCCCATTCATCAAAACAAAAATAAAATTTGTTGTACACGTTTATTAGTTTCAGAAATGTAGACATGCTAAATCAGATGATTCTTTTTGATGCACCCTGTATTTTAAGAGACTGAACACATCAGATTTTGATACATTTAAATATTCTATAATTTTCACACATCTGTTAATTTTGTTGTTTACATTTCTTATTTAATATGTTTACTTTAACACGTGGAATTTGACAAGTTTGACAATTAACTTTAGTGTTTCACATGTTGCTTCTGTGATCACTGTTCGTGCTGATTTTATTTGTATGCATACCTGGTGTGAATGTGCACATATGGGTGTGGGAACTCAGTTTTCACTCCCACCCCTCTTTAATTACTAAAAAGGGATAGACAGTATAAAATGGATTATATAAAAGGCTACGTAGAAACACTAATGGAAAGACTTAACAAAAAGCAAAAAGTGTAGTTAGCAAAAGTAAATTTCTCGATCCGAGAAACACTATACAATTATCTAAAAGCATCAAGCATAGCAGTACATAGGGGATGATTCCAGCTTCTTCCTGTGTCATCTGGAGAGTAATTGGTTCTCTGAAAACCAAATTTTCATTGAATTTGTAACATTACAACTTTTAATGTATAAACTTGTTCTGATAATTACTGTGTTCAGTCTTACAACCTATTTCATGCTTCAGTTTAATAAGACATGAATTGTTAGAACCCTTGTAAGAAGGTAGGAGGACAGAGAAATATTAATCCATTTCACTATTAACTGAGTCAGCCACACTTTGAGTCCAGAAGGTCCTGGCCACTGAGTGTGTCATCTATCATTTTGCTGACTGTATCAAAATATCTGAATGATGAAATTTCACCTACTCTCATGTTATATGATCTAAGACCTTTGACTAAGCAAATTGAAACACGCTTGTGCCAAAACTTGAGAGTTATGGTTTTGGTGGTGTAATAAGTGGTTCACTCTATATTTAACTGATAGAAAAGAGGATCATGTAAGATAAGTCTTGCAACTCAGAATATCCATTGCATAGAAAGATGCTGTAAGGATATCATCTGGTGTCCTTCCTTGAATTTCATGTAGGGAAATGTTTAAAAAATTAAATATGCTAACAGCCTCACAATAGATTTACTCATGAAGTTTGTTCTGAAGAAATGGACACAGTATTGCCATGAAATGGACAAAATCAAATTAGTGGAAGTGTGTGTGGTTCTCCTGTGACTGCATTCCACATGAAAGGGGGGGGGGGGGGGGGGGGGGAGGACTTGGTAAGGAAACAAGAAATTGGACTTTCTGGGTCCATTCTTTTTTTTTTAGCAAGTGAACTGTCTTTGTGACCTTAAAACTTGTTAACTGATGTTGGCTACATACTTCTAAATTGCACCAGAACATAGACTGAGTTTTTCATCAGTGCTTGGCAGAACATTATATTAATAGTAAATGCTTTCTAACGTTCTGCAAATTGTTTGTATGGTCTCAAACTGGCTTTTAGCTTCTTAAGGGCACCACCGTTACCAATCATACTTGTTTACTCTCTCAGATTTCCAACAAAGTTTGTCAATTTAACCTTATTTTTGAAGCAGATGCTGTTTGTCAATGAAGTATATTGGCACTAGTGGAATGGGTGCAAATAAAGCATTTCTTGCATTGACTAGCATTGTGTTAAAGAAGAAAATGGAAACAAGATTCTGGGCGAGGGAATGGTTCAAACAGAGAAAAAATATGCCCATGAAAACATGGCAATGGAAATTACATTCGGAACTTGCTGATCACATAAACTTTCCCCAAATGGACAGTCAGACTTGAAATAACCTGTTAGTTACTTCGCATTCACATTGTAAAAGAAGACAGTTATGTGAATGTGTTCTCTTCTCCTTGGTTCTGTAATGAAAATTCATAGACGTACCACAGTGCGGTAACATAAAAATCACCTGTGGAAGAACCAGAGAGCTTAGAATTCTTCTATTTTACTGTACTCCTGCATGTAAGTTGTGTGTAGAATATTTTCTTTTTGAGATCTTCCTGCATAATACATGACTGGTAGATATGCGGCACTGCCACCATTTTGATAATTGGCAGTACTGTTTCGATACAGGAAGTAAATTAGAAGTCTTTTTCACAAAATGTCAACACAAACGTCTTCCATCGGTCAATATTTCACTGAAACACTTGAAGCAAGCTCTGTTTGACAAACATGTCAGACAAAACACATTGTCAAATATTTGATAATACGAGTAAAGTTTCACAAATGGTTTACAGGGACACTTAGGCCATCTTCAGGTCACAGCTGTCACACTGAACTGAACTGTCACCTGAAGATGGCCTAAGAAGCCGAAAGCTGGTTGGTGACAAATTCCGCAGTTGTTTACGAGGACATTTGGTAACTGATGGGAGTGTGTTAAATATCCTAATTCTGGAGTAGCAAACACTTTTTTTGAACTGGATCAAGACCTCAGTGTGTAGATTTCTTTTTAATTCTTGTGCTGTAGTCACATTTGCTACTCTCTTTGTAGAGAAAAATTATTACAGACAAGTTGGCAGGAGGAGGGGAAATACTGTGAGGCAGTTGAAAGTTTCTGCATGTTTTGAAATAAGTACTGGCAGTAGTGCTTATGATGGACACTACTTGTTGTTATGGTGGCCTCTTTTGTGCAGTGATTTTTTAAAGGAGGTTCGTTCTCCAGAATGACATTAATAAATGAAAGTGGCCAAAGTATGGAGCCCCAATGGTATCTACTTTGGACACTGAAGCAGTAACTCTTTTGAGCAAATATTAGCTGAGCTAAGTTTTAAAAACATGAATAATGTTGCTTAACCAGTTACATTTACTATCTCTATAAGTACCCAGAAATTTTGTATCATAAACACTTTGTATTGGTTGACCTGAGTGAGAGGCAGCTTGAAGAAAACCATTTAAGATTTCAGTGAAGACTTTGCATTTCTTTCCCCCAAGATTGTCAGTTTGGCAGTGAGAATTGTAGTATTCTGTAATACACACTAAATTTAGCCATTGATGGTGACACTTAAAATGGCCAAATCAACACTAAAAGAAAGGTCTGCATTTCAAAAAATACATTGGCTTGTGAAAGTTTTAAAGTATTACCTGTATGTGCAATGGCGATAAATATAGAGCACCAGAAATACAGATAGTGCTAAGGATGATAATTCTTGTAAAATATTTGAAGCCAATGAGTTAAAAATGTTTACTTTTATTCAGATCTATCAGTTTACCTACCACTGCAGTAATCATTCTTTCACTTTGTGTGATTGTCCATATGAAGAGCTCTTGACTTTGTGAAATAGCTTTTGAGAAGTCTTATTTTATTGCATTTTTGTGGCATTTTTTATAACTACTACTATTATTTTTTCAGCTTTCCGTGCCTCAAAGATTCTAATCGACAGAGACAGACTTTGGAAGAACACTATATATGTTAACCCACGAATTTTGAAAACATCAGGAGCTTTAATGCATCATAAAATGGATATTGCAAGTGTTCCACTTGGATACACAGGAAACTGCTCAAGTTCTGATGCCAGCAAACATAATAAGTGTTATAATATCCAGAGTGTTCAGCAAAAAGTTACTCAGTCTTCTGAAGGTAGTGGATCATTTCCTGCTGCTAGTAAATGTGTGTATCTGAACCCACATTTTCAGAGAACTGCTACTAGTGTTCATATTAATCCAAAAAAGTTTTCTCATGTTGTGGAACGCTCAAATCATTTATTGGTAAATACGCAGCCTGACAGTACTAAGCAAGAAAGCAAAGTCACCGAAATGTCAAAGTCAAATTTGTCTGTGTCTGGGGAGAGAAGTCTTGTTTCACACACACATAATACGAAATCTAGTTTTCACAGTAGTACCTACCCCATAGGCAGCAATAATCATTGCACTTTAGCAGCACAAAATAAAAAATGGAATAGGTGTGGTGCTGACAAGATACAAAGTTCAAAACAAGTGGAAAACTGTTCGCTAATGAAAAAGATTTCTCACAACAAACTGGTCAGAGTGAGTGATACAAAACTTGTGCGAATAGCAGACAAAACTAAATCATGGTGTGTAAACAGAGCACTGCAAAAGGCTTTAATCCACAAACAGTATCAAACACATGAGAAAAATCCAGAAATACAAGATGGCAGAACTATCAAAAAGAAGTCAGAAAAGCAAAAGAAGTCTTCCTATGCCCAGATGCATTTCTCAGTGAACTCTCCTCCAGCTTCGAATAGACCAGAAAAATACAAACTTAGTCAAAAACTTTTACCAACAGTTGTGCGGAAAGGTAAACCAGATTTACCTACAAGCCCCTCCTGTGCTGCTTCAAAATACAAAATAGACAGGCGACTTGCTAAATCCAGACTGTTGAGAAATTACAAGAAAGTTTCATGCAGATATGAAAATGGTGGAAATAAGTTTCAGAGAAAGAACATATCGCCAAAAGGTTGTGTGTTTCCAGTATTGTACAGAGGTCGTAATTCTTCAACAAGGAATTCAAAATTTAATGATGGAAAGAAGATTGTCATATCTTCAAGAAAACTGTTGAGAATGTAAGTACTGCAATATGTACATGTGTAGTATTTATTCTCAATTTTTATATTTAAACACTAAATGTGACCCTCTGAGGTAAGTGATACGTGCACATTACAATAAACATGGTGAATCATTAGCTATCATGATAACTGAAATTGTTAGTGCCCTTAATTTTCGTATTCTATTATTTAAGCTTGTGGAATTGCGCGCTTTCCATTTTCATATAACCACATTATTAATACCAAAATGTTAGACAGAGAATGTTGCTACAGCACTTGTTTTGGTTTTAAGTTCCATAAAAAATTTTTGTTGTAATCACTATTAGTGTTCCAGAATGAAATGTTTACTCTGCAGCAGTGTGTGCACTGATACAGACTGGACACACATCCAGGATCATTGCTTGTTATGGACAAGTACTCTACTGACTGAGATATCAAACACGACTTGCACGAAAGACAGAGGTCCCAGTTTTGAGTCCTGGCCTGTTGCACAGTTTTAATCTGCCATGAAGTTTAGTTTCATCATGAAAGGGTACTGAATAAATGTTCAGCTTTCCTATTTTCTCCTGTTTGTAGGTCACCTCTAGCTAATTTTTTTAAAAATTGGTATTAATATTTATCAACAGGCCAATGAAATTTATCATCCAGGATAAGACTGACCCCTTTTTTGATGTTTTTGTAGAATCTCTGTTACCCCTTGATGTGAGGTTAGATTGACCTCTCAAATTTCTTTTGTATAAAAATGTGCAGAATAGTCCTGGAATCGTAGTGATCCCTATTGAAAATTGGGTGTTTTGTAAAATGTTGGTAAGCTTAGTATTGGTGTTACACACATTTCTATGAATATAATTATCAACCCTTTATTTAAAATACGCTACAAAATTTTTATTGACAAAAAATATTAAACTTCTTTTATTAAAATCCTCCCTGTAAATTTATACAGAATTCTATGCTCATCCACCTGTAGCTATGGTGGAGGCAGCTTGCCAATTGCGTCACAGAATGGGGCAGTGAATATATCATGTTGTTTTGGACCAAATGTAGTTTTCATTGAGTAAGTGGAGTTAAGCCCCATTATTTCACCTGCCTTCTTTGTTGCAATTATTCTGAATAATACAAACATAGTGAAAAGTTTTCTTTCCCCTTTTACCCCCAGCTACTTTCACCATAACAAAGTGATTTGGAAAAATATCTTGAACAAGTGGAGACTACGACGTTGGCATCACAAGTTTGCTTCAAACTTTGTACACCTTTAGTAGGCCATAAAAAACAACATAATGTGCAAGTAGTGAGGTCCCCCCAGGGGTTCCACAACTCTTTTGTGGATACGTGTGTAGCGAGCACGGGACCCCGAGCTAATGTGGCCTTCCTTCCCTTCCAGGCTGCATACCTTCCCTTTCCGCATCCTACCCCATCCCCCACCTTCGCTCCCCCCCCCCCCCCCCCCTCACCTCTGGCTCTTTCCTTCCCTTTCTCCCCCTCTGGGAGTATGGTTTGTGCCTACGTCCGGAGACGGACGCTCGTAAATGTACCGCATTCTTCGCCTTCCTTGCTTGTATGTCTTCATCCTTCCTTTGTCCTTCTTTTCCTTACCTCTTCTCTTTACCCTTTTCTCCGCTGCGGCGTTTGAGACCTCTCTTCTTTCCTTTCCCTTTCTCTTTCTTCCTCCCTGTGCGTGTCTGAAGGCCGACACACGCCTTTTTGTGCGTAGCCGGTGACGGGGTAATGCGTAATTCCCCGCCCCGGGTAGACAGGTAGGACACGTACGTACCCCCTGGTAACGGCCAGGCCCAGGGAGGGGTGATTACCCGAGCTGATACCTTCCGAAAGTGCCGATTGGTCCCTCCGTCCGTTTGTCGGGAGGTGTGACCTGAGGTGTGAACAATCACCTAAGGCAGGAGTGCCCTCAGAGAGGGCCCCCACAAGGGAGGAGCGCGCCATCGGAGACGCCGGTAATCATGGGGGATTCTTCCGCAATGGTTTCCTCACCTTCCACTATGTCTGCTCACAAACGTAAGTTCACTGAGTCTCAGCCACAGTCAGTTTTTCCATCGTTGCCACAGTTCCTTGTTGTTTCTCGGTCTGACGAAGGTCACGACTTCTCCACGGTCAACCCTTTCATTATTCAGAAAGGTGTCGACGCAATTTCAGGTCCTGTAAAGTCTTGTTCCAGATTACGGAATGGCACCTTGTTGTTAGAAACAGTCAGTGCCCTCCAGGCACAAAAATTGCTGCGTACTTCACTGCTCCACACCTTCCCTGTCCGGGTTGAAGCGCACCGCACTTTAAATTCCTCGCGTGGAGTCGTTTATACACGCTCCCTCGATGGATTGTCTGACGAAGAAATTCAGCATTACCTGTCTGACCAGGGCGTAACGGCTGTTCATAGAGTTATGAAAAGGGTTGACACGAACATCATTCCAACCCGCACTGTCTTCTTGACATTTGACAAAGTTCAACTCCCATCGAAAATCAAAGCAGGCTATGAGAGAATTTCCGTTCGCCCTTACGTCCCGAACTCTACGCGTTGCTATCGGTGTCAGCGGTTCAATCACACTAGCCAGTCCTGTTCCAATCCGGCCAAATGTGTTACGTGTGGCAAGGATGCCCATGAGGGTGCTTGTCCACCTTCATCCCCTCGCTGCATCAACTGTATGGGTGACCACGCTGCTTCCTCTCAAGATTGCCCCGTTTTTAAGGACGAAAAGCTCATCCAGGAAATAAGAGTGAAGGACCTTTGCTGCTCGAAAATTATTCGCCAGTCGACAGCCCACCGTGCCTCAGACAGGAAAATACAGCACTGTCCTTGCCTCTCCTCGGCCAACAAAGGAGGCGGCCACGCAGACTTGCGACCTCACCTTTAGTACCACGGTCGTCAGATCGGCCAGCGCAGAGATCGCCCGTTCAACCTCACCACTTCCGCCTGCCCACTCTATGGCTCACCCTTCATTGGGTTCTGCTAAATCTCGAGCCCAAAAGTCAGACACCCGGACTTCCAGAAAAGAGAATACTCGTGAAGATTTTTTACGTAGCCCAAATTCACAACCATCGGTTCCTCCTTCTTCTAAACATCATAATTCCAAGAAGGCTACAAAGAAACCCAGTTCTTCTCCGCCAAGGCGTGTCCCATCTACAGCACCACCTGGCGGAAATCGCCCTCGGCCGTCTTCTGTGTCGCCGAGGCGCACTGCTGGCGGCCGATCAACCGGCCGATCCTGGTGGCAGGAGCTGCTCCTGAACAACCTATGGATCAGGATCTTCTGCCTTCGGCTGAATGCCACTCCATGCTGTCGGTCGCAAGCTCTGAGCAGTCGTTGAGTTGACAGCAACTTTGGTCACATTCCTCCATTTTCTGTTCACCCTATGTCCATTATCCACTGGAATGTCAGCGGCATTCGAGCCAATCGGGATGAATTGTCGATCCTCTTATGATCCTACTCGCCGGTCATCTTCTGTCTTCAGGAAACAAAGCTGCGTCCCCATGACCGCTTTGTTCTCCCTCATTTTCAGTCCGTCCGATATGATCTCCCCTCTGTTGAAGGCACTCCAGCCCATGGAGGACTCATGATTCTTCTCCATGGTACTCTCCATGATCACCCAATCCACTTAAACACTTCCTTCCAAGCTGTCGCCGTCCGTCTTTCCCTTTCTGGATACACGTTCTCTCTTTGTACTGTATACATTCCATCGTCCACACCAATGGCACGAGCTGATCTCCTTCATCTTCTTGGTCAGCTTCCACCCCCCCTATTTGCTGGTTGGGGACTTCAATGCCCACCACCCGCTTTGGGGATCTCCACATCCTTGTCCATGTGGCTCACTATTGCTAGACGTCTTCCACCAAGCGGATCTAGTTTGCCTCAACACTGGGGTCCCCACATTTTTGTCTGCCTCCATAACAAATTTATCTCATTTGGACCTTGCGGTCGGTACTGTTCCGCTAGCTCGGCGCTTCGAATGGTTCGCCCTTGATGATACACACTCGAGTGACAACTTTCCATGTGTCCTTACACTGCAGCCTCAACAGCCATATATGCGGCCGCGACGCTGGAAGTTTTCCCAAGCCGATTGGACACTTTTTTCGTCTCTAGCGACATTCGATGACCGTCGCTTTCCCAGCGTTGACGATGAGGTCACACATATTACCGACGTTATTCTTACAGCTGCGGAACATTCAATACCACGCACCTCCGAATTGCCCCGGCGCCCCCCAGTTCCTTGGTGGAACGAGGCTTGCCGTGACGCAATACGTGAGCGGCGACGTGCTCTTCGCATTTTCCGCCACCATCCTACTTTGGCCAACTGTATCTGCTATAAGCAATTCCGTGCGCGATGCCGTCGCGTCATCCGCGATAGCAAGAAGGCAAGCTGGAAATTCTTTATTAGCTCATTTAACACCTTCACTCCCTCCTCGGAAGTTTGGAGTCGGCTTCAACGGTTCTCAGGCGCGCCTAGTTTCTCCCCAGTCTCTGGGCTCACTGTCGCGCATGATACATTAGTGGACCCCGTCGCAATTTCTAACTCATTGGGTCAGCACTTTGCTGAGATTTCGAGCTCTTCAAATTACCCGCCAGCGTTTCTCCCGAAGAAACGTGCAGCGGAAGTGCGACATCTTGCTTTCTCCTCTCAAAATCGCGAAAGCTACAATACTGTTTTCTCCATGCGGGAACTCCAACATGCACTCTCTTCTTCTCGCTCCTCCGCCCCAGGTCCGGATGGTATCCACGTCCAAATGTTGCTGCATTTATCAACCCATAGTCTGCATTACCTCCTTCGCCTTTATAATCGAATTTGGACCGACAGTACTTTTCCCAGACGATGGCGGGAAGCTAGCGTCGTTCCCGTTCAGAAACCTGGAAAGGACAAACATCTCCCCTCTAGCTATTGCCCCATTTCTCTCACGAGCAGTGTCTGTAAGGTTTTGGAGCATATGGTGAATTGCCGTTTAGCCTGGTGGCTGTAGTCCCGAAACCTTTTAACGCCTGCCCAATGCGGATTCCGAAAGCATCGTTCTGCAGTTGACCATCTTGTTGCTCTCTCCACTTATATCATGAACAATTTTCTCCGGAAACGCCAAACGGAAGCAATATTTTTTGATCTGGAGAGAGCATACGATACCTGTTGGAGGACAGGCATCCTCCGCACACTGTTCTCTTGGGGTTTTCGAGGCCGGCTGCCCCTTTTTCTTCGCGAATTTATGGCAGAGCGCACATTTAGGGTGCGGGTGAACACTACTCTCTCCCATACTTTCTCCCAAGAAAACGGGGTACCCCAGGGCTCCGTGCTGAGTGTTGTACTGTTTGCCATTGCCATAAATCCAATTATGGATTGTCTCCATTGCCCGCATCTCGTGGTCGTGCGGTAGCGTTCTCGCTTCCCACGCCCGGGTTCCCGGGTTCGATTCCCGGCGGGGTCAGGGATTTTCTCTGCCTCGTGATGGCTGGGTGTTGTGTGCTGTCCTTAGGTTAGTTAGGTTTAAGTAGTTCTAAGTTCTAGGGGACTTATGACCACAGCAGTTGAGTCCCATAGTGCTCAGAGCCATTTGATTGTCTCCTTCCTGATGTCTCGGGCTCCCTCTTTGTGGAAGATTTTGTGATCTACTACAGCTCTCAACGGACCAGCCTTCTTGAACGACGTCTTCAAGGATGTCTCGATCGCCTCCACTCTTGGAGCATCGAAACCGGCTTCCGTTTTTCTCCCAGTAAGACCATTTGTGTTAATTTTTGGCGACGTAAGGAGTTTCTTCCACCCTCCTTACATCTAGGACCTGTCAACCTTCTGTTTTCGGATGTCGCTAAATTCTTGGGTCTTATGTTTGACAGAAAACTGTGCTGGTCCTCCCACGTTTCCTATCTTTCGGCTCGCTGTCTGTGATCCCTCAACACCCTCCGTGTCCTGAATGGTACCTCCTGGGGAGCAGACCAAGTGGTCCTTCTCCGCCTCTATCGCGCCTTAGTGCGCTCGAAATTGGACTATGGAAGCATAGTCTACTCCTCTGCTCGGCTGTCTATTCTTCGGTATCTCGACTCTATCCACCACCGTGGATTACGTTTAGTGTCTGGAGCTTTTTACACCAGCCCTGTGGAAAGCCTTTATGCTGAGACTGCTGAACCTCCGCTGTCCAATCGGCGAGCAGTCATTCTGAGTCGTTATGCTAGCCATCTGTCTTCCATGCCTGCTAATCCAGCCCACGACATTTTTTTCGACGCCTCCTTTGATGTAGGGTATGCAGGCCGCCCCTCCTCCCTACTACCACCGGGAGTCCGCTTCCGTCAACTGCTCCATTCTCTTTCCTTCCGCTTTCCTAAAACCTTCTTGACAACTTGGGGTACAGCACCGCCTTGGCTCCGTCCCCGGATCTGCCTGCTCCGTGACCTTTGTCCATTTCCCAAGGATGGTACCCCTTCACTTGTTTATCGTCGGGCATTTGCTGCTCTATGTGCACAAATGACGGACGCCACATTTATTTACACCGACGGCTCAAAAACATCGTTAGGTGTCGGGAGTGCCTATATTGTTGGCGACACCCAAAATCCCTTTCGGCTTCCCGACCAGTGTTTGGTTTATACTGCGGAGCTTTACGCTGTTCTCCAGGCTGTCCACTACATCCGCCGCCATCAGCGGATACAGTACGTAATCTGCTCAGATTCTCTCAGCTCTCTCCTCAGTCTCCAAGCTCTTTACCCTGTGCACCCTCTGGTCCACCGGATTCAGGACTGTCTGCGCTTGCTCCACCTGGGGGGGCGTCTCGGTGGCGTTCCTCTGGCTCCCGGGACACGTTGGTATCTGTGGAAATGAGGCGGCCGATATTGCAGCCAAGGCTGCAGTCTCTCTTCTTCGGCCAGCTATTCGATAGATTCCCTTCGCCGATCTACAGAGCGTTTTATGTCGCCGTGTTGTTCATTTATGGCACGCGCATTGGTAGACACTTCCCCATAATAAATTGCGGGACGTGAAAGCTCTTCCTTGTGGTTGGACCTCTTCCTCCCGAACGCGTCGTCGGGAGGAGGTAATTTTAACTAGACTTCGGATAGGGCACTGTCTTTTTAGCCATCGACATCTTTTAAGCGGCGATCCTCCCCCACTCTGTCCCCACTGCTCTCAGCTGTGGACGGTAAGACACCTTTTAATTGAGTGCCCCTATTTTAATCCTTTACGCTCCCGTCTACAGCTATCGCCTGATATATCGTCGATTTTAGCAGATGACACGCGCTCAGCCGATCGCGTTCTCGAGTTTATTAGTGCCAGTGAAATGACATCAGTCATTTGAAGCTTTTTTTGGGGACAACCAACCCCTTTCTGTAGTGAATTTTTAAGCCTTCCTTCTGCTTTTAGTTTCTCCAATTTTATGACTTTTGTTCCCATTGCTGCTGGTTTCCGTTTTCGGTTTTTTACTGTTTCCTAAGTCACGGACCGGGCGCTAATGACCATAGCAGTTTTGCGCCCTAAAACCAAAACAAAAAAAAAGTAGCGAGGTGCACTACTCTGGCAATTCTGAGAAAATCGCAACCGAAGATTTCGCATCTATTTCCTATCTGGTGTGTCTATGCATAGGTCCCAGGCATATGAGTTCATGGTGGTAAAATGGTTAATGTTTGAGATTTATAAGACGAATGTGTATGAAGCGACACTTAGATTCCCACACACTCTTAATTTTTAATCTGTTTTCTTTTCATCACTGGTCATATTATTCAATTTGACATTTGAGAGGTAACTAAAAAACCACATGTAGTTGCCTGAAGTTTTAGTGAATTTCATGTTATTTGACTCCATACTATTTTTAATTAAATTTAATTATTAGAACAGACACATTTATAACTATTGACATGTAAATAATGTAACAAGAACAAATAGTGTAGATGCAAATTTTTGAATATCACAGAATGTACAGGTATACTTGTACAAAAATAAAGGTTTGAGCGACAGCGACATGCTCGACTTACAAAGCTCAAAAATGAACAACTTGACCACCATGAACACTAATGTCCAGCACGTTATGCACAGATACATCGGTTACATAATAGATGCTTAAAACTTCTCGTGATTTTCTCAGAATTGCCATAGTAAAGTTTGAAGTAAATCAATGATCCCAATGTTGTGGCTTCCCCTTGTTAGTAAACAGCACATCTTCAACAGCAGGTTCATCTGAAGAATCAAAACCACTTTCATCACTTTCCAGAATCTGGTAACTTCATTGCACCATGCTTACCTTCTTACGAATAATTATCACACTTTTTGAAGAGATTTTTCTTGGCTTTTGATAGTTTATTAGCTGTGGATGACTTTGAACAGCTAGGCTGAGGATTGTTTGTAACATTTGTTCCTGCAGACAATTTGAACTTTTTGTTTAGTGCCGACATATTGTCTTTTGAATGATTTTGGACTAGTGTTCAATGCATGAACAGCTAAAACAGCTTTACAAGGGCTTACATCAATTTTATTTCTTTTTGTATTTGAAACGGCTATGTTTTTTTTATGTAGAAGCTTTAAATAAGAAAGCAAAGATTCAGCTTCCTTTTTCTATTCTATGTACTGTCAACTTGGAAGTTAGTCTACAGCCTCTTTTTTGAATGGGAACATTCCACATGCCTTGAACATGTTTTGGAGATTTGTCTTAATCTTGTCCTGTAGACTATCTAGGAGTCCATTAAGAAGGGCATTGCTTTTGGTACATTTGAGAACTGTGGATTGCTTACTTTGAACTCAAGTTAGTAGTTTTGTCCAGCAAATCTTAAAGAGGTGAAATAACTCACAGCCAAAGGTAGTGCCAAATGAGTTGTGTTGACTGGGATACACACAAACTGTCATTTTCTTCACATGAAGAACTTCACATGTGAAATGTGAAGTTAGGTTGCCTCCTATCATTATCTTTGTTTCAGGCAGGTTTTTACTATGAAGAAGCAGCACTTTAACCAATCTGTAAACACTACACTGTCAAATCAACCATGTTGAGTTCTGTTGTAGTGTGTTCCATCTGTACATCACCTGTTTTTGCAACAGGCAAAATATCAGTTTCTTCATTCCTGGATGATCTGAGAGATTACTTTCATAATTATTGAATACATTACATTTTATCTTTGGATTTTTTCCCAAATTGATTAAATATTTGGGAAGTTGATCTTTCTCACTTCTGCCTTGCTGCAACTAAGATTGTTTGCAAGCCTTGATTTGAGGATAACTTCATTTCATTTGGTAAAAGTGTAGGCCCAATCATTTCCTGGATAGTTATTCTGGAATTGCCTGTCACTGTGTCGAACTACATCCAGGAATGTTCCATAAAAACACGGGAGAACTGCCGGATATCAGTAACTTCCTGCCACGATATTTCGGCGCAGAGTCTTCTGGCCGTCTTCAGGTGAATGCCACTGTAGTAGTACTGGCGAGTACGCTCTGAGCTCCGCTATTTAAAGCCTTCTGAGGTGACATTGCGCATGCGCTGCTCAGCGTGCGCGTTCATAACGGCTCCGTGCGCTGCGCCTCGCGCCCTCCACTCCGAAAGCCTGGCGTATCGGTGTCAGGTCGATTTCCATCTTTATGCAGATAACTACATTGATTACGAAGTTTCTCTATAACAGGAGTCCAAGCAGAGTTCAGCTGATAACCACTATCTCGATTGATGAGAGTCTCATTGTCAGACAATCTTATTTCCGCAGATTCATTGATAATCGAGCTCCAAAAGTTTGATGTATGGGCCAAAATTTTTGTGTCGTCGTAATTCATGTAATGGTCTGTGGAAATACAAAGTTCGGCGATTGCGGACTTGGTGGGTTGGAGAAGGCGAGTATGCCGTTGGTGTTCCACAATGCGTTCCTGCACAGTTCGTGTTGTTTGCCCTATATATGATTTGCCGCATTCACACGGAATTTTGTATACACCTGGTTTACGCAGGCCCAGGTCGTCTTTAACGGATCCCACCAGTGATGAAATTTTGGAAGGAGGGCGAAAGATGACTCTCACTTGATACTTTCTCAATATTCTGCCTATCTGTGAAGAAATATTCCCAATTAATGGTAGATAAACAGTCGACCTGAAGGCCTCTTCCTCTTCCTTGTTCCGTCGTTTGTAGGTCTTCATCACTCTGTTCACTTGCCTAGGTGAAAAGCCATTCTTCAAAAATACTTTTTGCAGGTGGACAAAGGTTTTGAGAACGCCCATTGTTTGTGCTGGATGGTGGCAACTAGTAGCTTGTAGATACAGGTCTGTATGAGTGGGCTTTCTGTACACCGAGTGACCAAGTGTGCCATCACTCTTCCGTCGCACCAAGATGTCTAAAAATGGCAGACAACCATCTCTCTCTATTTCCATGGTAAACTTTGTTTTCATGTATGGAGTTCATGTGACGTAAAAATTCTTGGAGACGGTCCAGACCATGAGGCCACACTATAAAAGTGTCGTCAACATACCGCCAAAATACTGTCGGTTTAAAAGTGGCAGAGTCAAGTGCTCTCTCCTCAAAATCCTTCATAAAAAGATTGGCCACCAGGGGAGACAAAGGACTCCCCATGGCGACACCATCAGATTGTTCGTAAAATTAGTTGTTAAATATAAAATATGTAGAGGAGAGAGTATGCTCAAACAACGCTGTAATGTCTGCACCAAACATATTGCCAATGAGGTGTAGTGAGTCCACCAGAGGCACCTTTGTGAACAGTGAAACCACATCAAAACTGACCAATAAATCACTACTTTGCAGTTGTAGTGACTGAACTCGGCGTGAATTGGATTCTGTGTCAAAGGACATGTTCCACATACATTTGGTTTATTGGTCAGTTTTGATGTGGTTTCACTGTTCACAAAGGTGCCTCTGGTGGACTCACTCCACCTCATTGGCAATATGTTTGGTGCAGACATTACAGTATTGTTTGAGCATACTCTTTCTTCTACATATTTTATATTTAACTACTAATTTTACGAACAATCTGATGGTGTCGCCATGGGGAGTCCTTTGTCTCCCCTGGTGGCCAATCTTTTTATGGAGGATTTTGAGGAGAGAGCACTTGACTCTGCCACTTTTAAATCGACAGTATTTTGGCAGTACGTTGACGACACTTTTATAGTGTGGCCTCATGGTCGGGACCGTCTCCAAGAATTGTCACATGAACTCCATACATGAAAACATAAAGTTTACCATGGAAATAGAGAGAGATGGTTGTCTGCCATTTTTTGACGTCTTGGTGTGACGGAAGAGTGATGGCACACTTGGTCACTCGGTGTACAGAAAGCCCACTCACACAGACCTGTATCTACAAGCTACTAGTTGCCACCATCCAGCATAAACAATGGGCGTTCTCAAAACCTTGGTCCACCGTGCCCATACTACCTCTGACGCTGACAGTCTTCAAGCGGAACTGGAACACCTGCAAAAAGTATTTTTGAAGAATGGCTTTTCACCTAGGCAAGTGAACAGAGTGATGAAGACCTACAAACGACGGAACAAGGAAGAGGAAGAGGCCTTTAGGTCGACTGTTTATCTACCATTAATTGGGAATATTTCTTCACAGATAGGCAGAATATTGAGAAAGTATCAAGTGAGAGTCATCTTTCGCCCTCCTTCCAAAATTTCATCACTGGTGGGATCCGTTAAAGACGACCTGGGCCTGCGTAAACCAGGTGTTTACAAAATTCCGTGTGAATGTGGCAAATCATATATAGGGCAAACAACACGAACTGTGCAGGAACGCATTGTGAAACACCAACGGCATACTCGCCTTCTCCAACCCACCAAGTCCGCAATCGCCGAACTTTGTATTTCCACAGACCATTCCATGAATTACGACGACACAAAAATTTTGGCCCATACATCAAACTTTTGGAGCTCGATTATCAATGAATTTGCAGAAATAAGATTGTCTGACAATGAGACTCTCATCAATCGAGATAGCGGTTATCAGCTGAACTCTGCTTGGAATCCTGTTATAGAGAAACTTCGTAGTCGACGTAGTTATCTGCATAAAGATGGAAATCGACCTGACACCGATACGCCAGGCTTGCAGAGTGGAGGGCGCGAGGCGCAGTGCACGGAGCCGTTATGAACGCGCACGCTGAGCAGCGCATGCGCAGTGTCACCTCGGAAGGCTTTAAATAGCAGAGCTCAGCGCGTACTCGCCAGTACTACTACAGTGGAATTCACCTGAAGATGGCCAGAAGACTCTGCACCGAAATATCGTGGCAGGAAGTTACTGATATCCGGCAGTTCTCACGTGTTTTTATGGAACAATCAGTATGCCGGGAAAGCTTTAAACATTACATCCAGGAATGTTTTTGTTAAGACTTTAATATCTGTAATATGCAGTGGACACCAACAGTCAGCAGTAAAGGCAATAGAATTTGCTAATATAGGTTCTTCTTGTGATGTAGGCAACTTTTTATGCCTTAATTGGTCCATTTTTCCTGAAGTAGTTTTCCACTGTTTTTTAAAGTTTTTTTGATGTACCTAGTCTCTTGGTGGCACACTTTGTCTCTTGATTATTTGTAATTAACAAGATCACCTCTTCTAATGTTTCCTTATCTGCATCTAGATACCATCTTGTGCCCAGAGACGTTTGCTAAGTTCTAGGCATCGCAGTTCAATTTTTTAGTTGTTTCTTTACTTTATTCAAAGTAACACTTTATATTCTGTAACTTCACTGTCTAATGAAGCTACAGCATATTATGTCCATTCTTTACAGTTAAAACAAAACACCAATCTCAATCTAAAACTTCTGCAATAAACACAACACATCTAACAGTATACAGACTGTCAAACAAAGAATTTAAATTCGTTGTTGCCCCATTCTTAATTTGTAAACAGTAATTACAAATTACACTTCAGTTTTGCACTGTATTTGGGCAAATATGTGTGGATTAGTGGAAATTCAATGGTATTTTGGTAGTCAATGTGACCCCTGTGGGGAAAAAGGTTAGGGGGCAGTGTTACCTTGTCTTAAAGAAATGTGAATTTTTAACTGTTAAAATTGTTTGCACTGTTAACAAAGTCAGACAACTTCATTAAAATGTGTGAATTTGAACATGTAAGAACTTATGATAGGATTAACCATTTCTTCTGGGCCATTAAAGTTTTTCCCAGTCGAATCTGTAGAACTCCGGTACATACTGATAGCGATTGATAGATGACACAGTGGTATTGAGTACACAACACACTTGATGTTATAGTAACTCTGTACGTACAAGAATACACCACTTAAAGCACTCGAGTCACATAGCAACACTTGTGGGTGGAAGAGCCGAAAACCTGGTGGAACCAACATATACATGTGGCGCTTGTTGGAAGATTGGTGTCCACCTCACAAGTTGTTTTGTGCCTGACAGCTGCTGTAGCGAAGTGTCATCCTCTCGCACGGCAGTGATTGGGTTGAGTCACATAGTCTAGGTGCTGTTTGGATGGAGGTGTGATGTAATGGCTGACTGCAATGGCAGGGAGGGGATGCTGGTTTTGTCAGCAACAGATGGGCAAAGTTGTGATACCTCGGTCAACTGGGATTGCATGGAGACAAGAGAGTTGTGCATGGTGATAGTTGCTTGAATTCATGCGAGTGCCGGTTCCTGCCATCATGAGGCTATTGGAGACTGCAGGGTTACACATTGTTGATTGACAAAATAGTAGGGCGGAAAACAATGTCAGAGCACTGTTACTGTTCAACCAGTTGAAAGGCACAACCGTCAAAATGTTTACTGCCTAAACGCAGTGCAGTCAAAACAGTAACATTGGCGTGAGCATGTTGTCTAATTAGTTGGGTATTGTCTCTGTCGGGCACTGTAGTGACGGTTTGTATCTCAATTGGTCCCTTGGAGATTACTGGATGCGATGTTGCGGTGCACCAGACATGTGATTGTATTTTCAAAGTTCAAACGACCCATCTCTTGCACACTGATAGAGGCAGAACACTGTAGATGCACTGGGCAGTCCATACAGTACACAGGTGCATCAATGTTTCAGGTTCGAACACAGTTTGATGCATTGCACATGAATGTTTTATGTTGTAGCGTGGCACGTAAAAAAAGATGCAGGAAAATTATTGTCCGTTCGCACGAACTATGTAGTGTCAGAGTGCGATAATGGCTGAATTTTTGTTGCATGGTAACTGGCTCAGTAGTAAAGTGAGAAAATACAGCGTGACGCCACAATTTGTGGGGTCACCAAGCGGAACTCTGCTACTTAGTGATAGTGAATGATTGAAGACACAGTGGTACAGAGTACAGGGTACACTATTTTATAGTAACTCGATACATACAAGAATACATAACATAACACACTAGAATCAGAGAACAAACTGAAGTGCTACCACAAAAGGTCGGAGATAAGACTAAGAGTTGTTTTCTCTAGTCAGCGATGCTAACATTCCTGCAACTTTATAAGCAGATATAGAGTATGCTTAAACATTTTTTTTTAACTATAACATTTTTTTACATTTTTAAAATGTGTGAATTCAAATCAAAAAATTCCATTGTAGTACATTATAATTTTTATTTTCAACGTGATTTCAAAGTTTATCGAGAAATGGAAAGAGAAGGGTGAAACTGACCCGGGGGTCAGAATTACCCCACTACTGCTGTTTATTATGTTGCTCAGTGGTGCTGACACGGGTCCAAATCTCATTCAGTACTAATATTTTTGTCACTTTTCACTTCGTTCACCTGTGGAATTGTATGTGAAAAATGCCATGTTTTACAATGTTCACAGTCTACAGTAAACGGTAAGTCCCAATGTAATTTCCTGGGCACACAATACTTAGCATACATTTCGTCGTGGTCAAACCAACCTTAAAAAAGTTGAGTAAGGCTTTTCCTTGTCTCATCACTAATTCGAATTCAAAAACTCAGTTGAGTACTTAAACAATTGTGGTACAAAATTAGACGTACATGCTATGTCCAACATAACAGCAATCACGACAATGCCAGTATAAAAGCCTATCATATGATGGACAATTTTTCAATATTAATAACTGGTAAATACTTTGGGATTGTTAAATTTGTAGAGATTCATTAAGTTGCATTCACACTGAACACATTTAATGAAGTTCATAGGCTAGTACTGCACTAAACAGACATGTTGCTCTTTAAACCACCATAAAATGAGCAGCCATTGTACTTGCTCTGCTGAGCACTTTCTGAATCTATAACATATTGCATCATCCTCCTATAGAGTGTGCATTCACTAACTTACTGCAACTTATATCTAGGCATGTGTATCCAACTACTGATGATATTTAGAGGCTGTGATTCATCACAATAGTAGATCCATAACATACGAATTTACTTTCAGTCAGTCTGATATTAACGCCATTTATATCCTTGAAATGTTTAATGTAATTCTTATTTGATCTGTAGGAGACCCTCTCAGGAATGTGTCGTACTGACTGGAACTACAGTGTGATGTTTTGTGCACAAAGGAGTCAGCTATTTCCTCAGTTGCTGTCACTGCTTCCCTCATTGTTTAGAAGGCTCTGCAAAATATCAAGAATTCCATACATATGCCCCTAAGTTTAATAAGCCACTGCTGCAAAATACTAACATGAATTCTTTACGGATGAATGGGAAATCTGGTAGAAGCCGACCTCGGGGAAGATCATTTTGGATTCTGTAGAAATTTTGGAACATGTGAGGCAATACTGACACTACGACATACCTTAGAAGATAGATTAAGGAAAGGCAAACCTACATTTCTAGCATTTGTAGACTTAGAGAAAGCTTTTGGCAGTGTTGACTGGAATACTCTCTTTCAAATTCTGAAGGTGGCAGGTGTAAAATACTGGGAGCAAAAGGCTATTTACAATTTGTACAGAAACCAGGTGGCAGTTATAAGAGTCGAGGGGTATGAAAGGGAAGCAGTGGTTGGGAAGGGAGTGAGACAGGGTTGTAGCCTCTGCCTGATGTTATTCAATCTGTATATTGAGCAAGCAGTAAAGGAAACAAAAGACAAATTTGGTGTAGGAATTAAAATATATGGAGAAGAAATAAAAACTTTGAGGTTTGCCCATGAGATTGTAATTTTGTCAGAGACAGCAAAGGACCTGGAAGAGCAGCTGAACGGAATGGACATGGTCTTGAAACGAGGATATAAGATGAACATCAACAAAAGCAAAATGAGGATAATGGAATGTAGTCGAATTAAGCCGGGTGATGCTGAGGGAATTAGATTAGGAAATGAGATACTTAATGTAGTAAAGGACTTTTGCCATTTGGGGAGCAAAATAACTGAGGATGGTCAAAGTAGAGAGGATATAAAATGTAAACTGGCGATGGCAAGGAAAGAATTTCTGAAGAAGAGAAATTTGTTAACATCGAGTATAGATTTAAGTGTCAGGAAGTCGTTTCTGAAAGTATTTGTATGGAAGTGAAACATGGACGTTAAATAGTTTCGACAAGAAGAGAATAGAAGCTTTCGAAATGTGGTGCTACAGAAGAATGCTGAAGATTAGATGGGTAGATCACATAACTAATGAGGAGGTATTGAATAGAATTTGGGAGAAGAGAAATTTGTAGCACAACTTGACTAGAAGAATGGATCAGTTGGTAGGGCATATTCTGAGGCATCAAGGATCACCAATTTAGTATTGGAGGGCAGGGTGGAGGGTAAAAATCGCAGAGGGAGACCAAGAGATGAATACACTAAACAGATTCAGAAGGATGTAGGTTGCAGTAGGTACTGGGAGATCAAGAACCTTGCACAGGATAGAGTAGCATGGAGACCTGCATCAAGCCAGTCTCTGGACTGAGACTGAAGACCACAACAACAACATGCCCATAAGCCCACACTTTTAATAACAAAGGAACAGGCCTCACTGCTTTGATGTTTTGGAGTAGTATGTGGTGAACACATAGTCCAGTGAGTCAAGAGTTGCTGCCACCCCCCCACCCCACCCCACCCCCCGCCCTTTCCTGCCACATTTCTTTTTGCACGTTTTTCTTTTCATTTCTCTTCGGATTACATAAATTCTGTAAACTACTTCCTGAAATTTGTGGGTAATGGTTTGCATTCGGCATATTTTAAGAAATCTGGTGTTTGAACTTGTGCAAATAAATTATTTAAATTTAACCTTGTCAAATTTATTTTTCATGAATTAGAGGATCTACCAAGTCGAAGGAGTCAGCAAGAAAGAAAGGCGAATCTTCAGATTCAACCAGGCTTATAAGAATAGGGGGTGTTCTGTATAAAACCTCTCGCACCAGACTGACAAGAAGTAGAACCCAGATAACAAGTGCAAAGCAACTAGTTGTGAAACGTGAGTTATTCAAAAGTATACTACAATATTAATATATGTACTACAGTAGTTGCAAACGTTGTGATACAATTTTTAAATCTAATTCACTTGTAAGCTTTAAAAAGTTTTGTTCTTGTAAGAAAATTGTTACATTAGAATTATTGTAGATGACAGTGTAAAATATATATAAGAGGGAAACATTCCACGTGGAAAAATATATCTAAAAAGAAAGATGATGAGACTTACCAAACAAAAGCGCTGGCAGGTCGATAGACACACAAACAAACACAAATATACACACAAAATTCAAGCTTTCGCAACAAACTGTTGCCTCATCAGGAAAGAGGGGAAGGAGAGGGAAAGACGAAAGGATGTGGGTTTTAAGGGAGAGGATAAGGAGTCATTCCAATCCCGGGAGCGGAAAGACTTACCTTAGGGGGAAAAAAGGACGGGTATACACACACACACACACACACACACACACACACACACACACACACATATACAGACACAAGCAGACATATTTAAAGACAAAGAGTTTGGGCAGAGATGTCAGTCGAGGCAGAAGTGAAGAGGCAAAGATGATGATGAATGACAGGTGAGGTATGAGTGGCGGCAACTTGAAATTGGCGGAGATTGAGGCCTGGTGGATAACGGGAAGAGAGGATATATTGAAGAGCAAGTTCCCATCTCCGGAGTTCGGATAGGTTGGTGTTGGTGGGAAGTATCCAGATAACCCGGACGGTGTAACACTGTGCCAAGATGTGCTGGCCGTGCACCAAGGCATGTTTAGCCACAGGGTGATCCTCATTACCAACAAACACTGTCTGCCTGTGTCTATTCATGCAAATGGACAGTTTGTTGCTGGTAATTCCCACATAGAAGGCATCACAGTGTAGGCAGGTCAGTTTGTAAATCACGTGGGTGCTTTCACACGTGGCTCTGCCTTTGATCGTGTACACCTTCCGGGTTACAGGACTGGAGTAGGTGGTGGTGGGAGGGTGCATGGGACAGGTTTTACACCTGGGGCGGTTACAAGGATAGGAGCCAGAGGGTAGGAAAGGTGGTTTGGGGATTTCGTAGGGATGAACTAAGAGGTTACGAAGGTTAGGTGGATGGTGGAAAGACACTCTTGGTGGAGTGGGGAGGATTTCATGAAGGATGGATCTCATTTCAGGCCAGGGTTTGAGGAAGTCGTATCCCTGCCGGAGAGCCACATTCAGAGTCTGGTCCAGTCCCAGAAAGTATCCTGTCACAAGTGGGGCACTTTTGTGGTTCTTCTGTGGGGGATTCTGGGTTCGAGGGGATGAGGAAGTGGCTCTGGTTATTTGCTTCTGTACCAGGTCGGGAGGGTAGTTGCGAGATGCGAAAGCTGTTGTCAGTTTGTTGGTGTAATGGTTCAGGGATTCCGGACTGGAGCAGATTCGTTTGCCACGAAGACCTAGGCTGTAGGGAAGGGACCGTTTGATGTGGAATGGGTGGCAGCTGTCATAATGGAGGTACTGTTGCTTGTTGGTGGGTTTGATGTGGACGGACGTGTGAAGCTGGCCATTGGACAGGTGGAGGTCAACGTCAAGGAAAGTGGCATGGGATTTGGAGTAGGACCAGGTGAATCTGATGGAACCAAAGGAGTTGAGGTTGGAGAGGAAATTCTGAAGTTCTTCTTCACTGTGAGTCCAGATCATGAAGATGTCATCAATAAATCTGTACCAAACTTTGGGTTGGCAGGCCTGGGTAACCAAGAAGGCTTCCTCTAAGCGACCCATGAATAGGTTGGCGTACAAGGGGGCCATCCTGGTACCCATGGCTGTTCCCTTTAATTGTTGGTATGCCTGGCCTTCAAAAGTGAAGTAGTTGTGGGTCAGGATGAAACTGGATAAGGTAATGAGGAAAGAGGTTTTAGGTAGGGTGGCAGGTGATCGGCGTGAAAGGAAGTGCTCCATCGCAGCGAAGCCTTGGACGTGCGGAATATTTGTGTATAAGGAAGTGGCATCAATGGTTACAAGGATGGTTTCTGGGGGTAACAGATTGGGTAAGGATTCCAGGCGTTCGAGAAAGTGGTTGGTGTCTTTGATGATGGATGGGAGACTGCATGTAATGGGTTGAAGGTGTTGATCTACGTAGGCAGAGATACGTTCTGTGGGGGCTTGGTAACCAGCTACAATGGGGCGGCCGGGATGATTGGGTTTGTGGATTTTAGGAAGAAGGTAGAAGGTAGGGGTGCGGGGTGTTGGTGGGGTCAGGAGGTTGATGGAGTCAGGTGAAAGGTTTTGCAGGGGGCCTAAGGTTCTGAGGATTCCTTGAAGCTCCGCCTGGACATCGGGAATGGGGTTACCTTGGCAAACTTTGTATGTGGTGTTGTCTGAAAGCTGACGCAGTCCCTCAGCCACATACTCCCGACGATCAAGTACCACGGTCGTGGAACCCTTGTCCGCCGGAAGAATGACGACGGATCGGTCAGCCTTCAGATCACGGATAGCCTGGGCTTCAGCAATGGTGATGTTGGGAGTAGGATTAAGGTTTTTAAGAAGGATTGAGATGCAAGGCTGGAAGTCAGAAATTCCTGGAAGGTTTGGAGAGGGTGATTTTGAGGAAGAGGAGGTGGGTCCCGCTGCGACGGAGGACGGAACTGTTCCAGGCAGGGTTCAATTTGGATGGTGTCTTGGGGAGTTGGATCATTAGGAGTAGGATTAGGATCATTTTTCTTAGTGGAAAAGTGATATTTCCAGCAGAGAGTAAGAGTGTAGGACAGTAAATCTTTGACGAGGGCTGTTTGGTTGAATCTGGGAGTGGGGCTGAAGGTGAGGCCTTTGGATAGGACAGAGGTTTCGGATTGGGAGAGAGGTTTGGAGGAAAGGTTAACTACTGAATTAGGGTGTTGTGGTTCCAGGTTGTGTTGATTGGAATTTTGAGGTTTTGGAGGGAGTGGAGCTGGAAGTGGGAGATTGAGTAGATGGGAGAGACTGGGTTGGTGTGCAATGAGAGGAGGTTGAGGCTTGCTGGAAAGGTTGTGAAGGGTGAGTGAGTTGCCTTTCCGGAGGTGGGAAACCGGGAGATTGGATAGTTTTTTGAGGTGGAGGGTGGCATGCTGTTCTAATTTGCGGTTGGCCTGTAGGAGGATGCTCTGAACAGCCGGTGTGGATGTGGGAGAGGAAAGATTAAGGACTTTTATTAAGGATAGGAGTTGACGGGTGTGTTCATTGGCTGAATTGATGTGTAGGTGAAGGATTAGGTGGGTGAGGGCAGTGGATTGTTCAGTTTGGAACTGGTACAGGGACTGATGGAAAGAAGGGTTGCAGCCAGAGATGGGAACTTTAAGTGTGAGGCCTTTGGGGGTAATGCCAAATGTCAGACAAGCCTGAGAAACTAGAATATGGGAGCGTAATCTGGCTAGGGCGAAGGCATGTTTGCGGGGGGAATGTAAATAAAACTTAATGGGGTCGTTGTGGGGGTGTTGTGAGGGTGACATGGTATTAGAAGGTGGAAAGTGTAACATGAGGCTGAAATGAAAATAAAAATATATGACATTGACCTCCACCTGTCCAATGGGCAGCTTCACACGTCCGTCCACATCAAACCCACCAACAAGCAACAGTACCTCCATTATGACAGCTGCCACCCGTTCCACATCAAACGGTCCCTTCCCTACAGCCTAGGTCTTCGTGGCAAACGAATCTGCTCCAGTCCGGAATCCCTGAACCATTACACCAACAACCTGACAACAGCTTTCGCATCTCACAACTACCCTCCTGACCTGGTACAGAAGCAAATAACCAGAGCCACTTCCTCATCCCCTCGAACCCAGAATCCCCCACAGAAGAACCACGAAAGTGCCCCACTTGTGACAGGATACTTTCCGGGATTGGACCAGACTCTGAATGTGGCTCTCCAGCAGGGATACGACTTCCTCAAATCCTGGCCTGAAATGAGATCCATCCTTCATGAAATCCTCCCCACTCCACGAAGAGTGTCTTTCCGCCGTCCACCTAACCTTCGTAACCTGTTAGTTCATCCCTATGAAATCCCCAAACCACCTTTCCTACCCTCTGGCTCCTATCCTTGTAACCAAC